>NC_141687.1:362423246-367223246 GCF_964263255.1 Lissotriton vulgaris
TCTCCACTCTCTCTCTCTCCACTCTCTCTCTCCCTCCACCCTCTCTCTCTCTCTCCACCCTCTCTCTCTCTCTCTCTCTCTCCACTCTCTCTCTCTCTCTCTCTCTCCTCTCTCTCTCTCTCTCTCTCCCTCTCTCTCTCTCTCCACTCTCTCTCTCTCTCGCCACTCTCTCTCTCGCTCTCTCTCTCTCCACTCTCTCTCTCAGCCACTCTCTCTCTCTCTCGCCACTCTCTCTCTCTCTCTCTCGCCACTCTCTCTCTCTCTCGCCACTCTCTCTCTCTCTCTCTCTCTCTCTCTCTCTCTCATATTCTCTCTCTCTCCACTCTCTCTCTCTCTCCACTCTCTCTCTCTCTCTCCTCTCTCTCTCTCTCTCTCCACTCTCTCTCTCTCCACTCTCTCTCTCTCTCTCACTCTCTCTCTCTCTCTCCACTCTCTCTCTCCACTCTCTCTCTCCACTCTCTCTCTCTCTCCACTCTCTCTCTCTCTCCACTCTCTCTCTCTCTCCACTCTCTCTCTCCACTCTCTCTCTCTCTCCACTCTCTCTCTCTCTCGCCACTCTCTCTCGCCACTCTCTCTCTCTCGCCACTCTCTCTCTCTCGCCACTCTCTCTCTCGCCTCTCTCTCTCTCTCTCTCTCTCTCTCTCTCTCTCTCTCTCTCTCATATTCTCTCTCCCTCCACTCTCTCTCTCTCCACTCTCTCTCTCTCTCCACTCTCTCTCTCTCTCTCTCTCTCTCTCTCTCTCTCTCTCTCTCATATTCTCTCTCCCTCCACTCTCTCTCTCTACACTCTCTCTCTCTCTCCACTCTCTCTCTCTCTCTCCACTCTCTCTCTCTCTCTCCACTCTCTCTCTCTCTCTCTCCACTCTCTCTCTCTCTCTCTCCACTCTCTCTCTCTCTCTCCACTCTCTCTCTCTCTCTCTCTCTCCACTCTCTCTCTCTCTCTCTCTCCACTCTCTCTCTCTCTCTCTCACTCTCTCTCTCTCTCTCTCCACTCTCTCTCTCTCTCCACTCTCTCTCTCTCTCCACTCTCTCTCTCTCTCCACTCTCTCTCTCTCACTCTCTCCCCACTCTCTCTCTCCACTCTCTCTCTCCACTCTCTCCACTCTCTCTCTCCACTCTCTCTCTCCACTCTCTCTCCACTGTCTCTCCACTGTCTCTCCACTGTCTCTCCACTGTCTCTCCACTCTCTTCACTCTCTCCCACTCTATCCACTCTCTCTCCACTCTATCCACTCTCTCCCCAGCTGCAACATTTTATTTTATTACATCTAGATTTATTATAAATATCCTAAATGAATTTACATTATACATTATATTTTATATTTCAATATTTTAATATATTTTTTTTCAATTAAAAATAAGGCTTTAATAATTTCCCTATACTTCCTCATAGCGAGATCTCCACTACAGTGGTGGAAATCACTGCTACGAGTAAAAAGTTACTAGTAGTTATTTTAGACTCATAAATCCTATTGAAGGAAAGTCCACTAGTGGGTGGAAACATGTAAGTTTACACTTAGGTGTAAATCTACAGTAGGAAATGCTGGACGGCAAAAAGCTTGAGATTTACACCTAGGTGCCGTGGTTTACAAGAGTAAATGCAGGGCTCGAGTCAGGGTACCACGCGTGTGGACGGCGTCCACCCACTTATTTTACTGTGATCTCGATAACTGGATCAAATGGAGCCACACATTCACTCATTGGCCTCTCTGGGGCGAGATCGGAGCTCATTCAGAACGCTGCTCAAGCGCTGGCTTCTCTGTTGCAATCGCATCTAAGGAGTGAGGGAGGGGAGGCAATGAGTCTGATGGTGCAAGCTACCTTTCGTGGCACCTCCCCCAACTCCCCCCACGCCCCCCCACACTTCTTTTTTTAGGACTTGTGCCCTGAGTAAATGTACATATGTAAACGTAACTTTGCGAAGAGGCCCCAATGAATTTCCCAGCCGCGTGTCTAATTGTCTTAATTGCTCCAACTGCTTCATCGAACCCTACTTAATGGAGATAATTGCTTTGGCTTTTGTGTAGTGAGAAGTTTATTGGAATGAAGTATGCATCTTAAGCTATAGCGCTTTGACTGTACCTTTTCAAATGCATTCTGGGCACAGAGTTAAGGGGATTTCATGTGAAAACGTAAGCTAAAAAAGATAAGCTGCCAGACAGTGAACAAATATTAGTGCTGGCCAAGGAGTCTAAACCTTTCCATCAATTACCTGAGGGGACTGACTTACACATCAGGGCAGTGCACGGAGCTGGCACTGCTGGGCATTGGTGCACAGTGTGATATAGGTGGCATCACTGTACAGGAACTGGCACTGGGCAGGAGTGTAGCAAACATGGGCAGACTGAGCGACAGGCACTGGTGGCAGACTGAGCGACAGGCATTGGTGGCAGTGTGAGCGGCAGGCACTGGTGGCAGTGTGAGCGGCAGGCACTGGTGGCAGTGTGAGCGGCAGGCACTGGTGGCAGTGTGAGCGGCAGGCACTGGTGGCAGTGTGAGCGGCAGGCACTGGTGGCAGTGTGAGCGGCAGGTACTGGTGGCAGTGTGAGCGGCAGGCACTGGTGGCAGTGTGAGCGGCAGGCACTGGTGGCAGTGTGAGCGGCAGGCACTGGTGGCAGTGTGAGCGGCAGGCACTGGTGGCAGTGTGAGAGGCTGGGACTGGTGGCAGAATGAGAGGCTGGTACTGGTGAGAGTGTGAGAGGCTGGCACTGGTGCAGAATGAGCGTCTGGCACTGGTGGGAAGTGGAGGGGCTGACACTGGTGGCAGTATGAGAGGCTGGCACTGGTGGCAGAGTGAGAGGCTGGCACTGGTGGCAGAGTGAGAGGCTGGCACTGGTGGCAGAGTGAGAGGCTGGCACTTGTGGCAGAGTGAGAGGCTGGCACTTGTGGCAGAGTGAGCGGCAGGCACTGGTGGCAGAGTGAGCGGCTGGCACTGGTGGCAGTGTGAGCGGCTGGCCCTGGTGGCAGTGTGAGCGGCTGGCCCTGGTGGCAGTGTGAGCGGCTGGCCCTGGTGGCAATGTGAGCGGCTGGCCCTGGTGGCAGTGTGAGCGGCTGGCACTGGTGGCAGTGTGAGAGGCTGGCACTTGTGGGAGATCGGAGTAGTTGATACTTCTCAGAGGAGCAGAGCCCTGTGGGGAATGCTGCCTCTGGGGCCCCCACCCTTGTTCCGGGCCTGCCTCCCTCTGACTGAAGAAACAATGTAAGTTGAAACATTGTTTCCCTTCAGTCAGAGGGAGGGGCGAGGCGCTCAGAGCAGGCTGCAGACAGCCTGCACCTGCTTCAGAGGGAGAGAGGCTTGCTTCAGCGCAAGCCTCTCTCACAGCTTCACCGAAGAGCTGAAGGGGGCCCGGGGCCCCCTTCATTTACTGAAGCCTGGAGGCCCCCCCCCCCGCACTGCGGGGCGCTTGTTACGCCCCTGTAAGTCATCAGTTATGTTTATCAACTTATGTCCTGGCACCCATGCCTGCCTTATTGCTCTTCCCATGAGTATTTTATGAGGACTCAAGCCTGTTTTTATGTCTGGAATGCTTATGAGTCTCATCAGAACAAGAGGTAAAGCAACTGGCCATTCTAATTGAGTTGATTCATAAATCTTTCCCAATCTTGATTTGATTGTGCCATTCAGTTGTTCTACCACTCCAGAAGCCTCTGGGCGGTATGCACAGTGCAGCTTTTGCTCAATTTTAAATGCTTCACAGATTAGACCAATTATCTCATTATTGAAATGTCTTCCTCGGTCTGATTCAATCGTTACTGGAAAACCGAAACGTGGTATGAGCTCTCGAAGTATTAGTTTGGCTACTGTGATGCTATCATACCTACGTGTAGGGTAAGCTTCCACCCATTTTGAAAATAGGCAGACAATGACAAGAACGTACTTCATTCCCCTGCAAGGGGGTAACTGAATGAAATCAATCTGAAGTCGAATAAATGGACCTTTGCCTTTCCAATCTTTCCTGACAATACCATAGTTCTTTTCCCAGGATTCATTTGTTGGCACACTAAACACCTAGGGCAAAGACTCTCTGCAACGTTCCTGAACTTTACATTGAACCAAGTTTGTCTGAATAGTCTTATCATAGCGTCTGGCCCTAGATGAGAATCACCATGATACATCCTAGCCATAGGAGCAAGCATACAGTTTGGCAACACAGGCCTCTCATCAAGATAAACAATGACACCATCTCCAACCCTTCTCTGACATCCTATTTTCGCCCACTCTTCCTTCTCTTCCTGTTCTGCATCATTTTGCAAATCTTTCACTTCTTCCCACGTTTTCACTCTCTCAAGCAACAATAAGTTGGCAGCTGTTTCTTTTTGGTTCAAATTTCATGTTTATTGCCATTTTATTTTTTGCACAATATTGAGCTAGTTGGTCAGCATATCGGTTACCTGCTGTCAATTTGTTATTGCCAGATTGGTAAGCAGCATATTTGACCACAGCTACTGTTTCTGGTAATTGAATTGCTTTTAGTAAATGTTTCACAATATTTCCATTTGTAAGGAGTACCTGATGAAGTCAAAACTCTCTTTGCATCCAGAGTTGGCCAAAATCATGCACAACTCCATAGCCATATTGGGTATCAGTAAAAATAGTCACTTTCAGATTTTCCCCAAATTTACAAGCTTTTGTCAATGCAATTAATTCTGCTACCTGTGCAGATTTTTACTCCAGGTAAATATGATGCTTCAACTGAACCCCATAGAGTGCAAACTGCGTAAGCAGCACTCAAACCTCCTTCCTCATGTCGCATACATGAACCATCTACAAATAGCTCATGTTCTGAATTTTAGTGGCTCTTCTCTTATGTCGGGGCGTGGTTTAGTGCAATATTCTGTAAGATCAATACAATTATGTTCGATTTCATTTTTTACTTCTGCAAATTGCGATTCATGTAACAATGTTGCTGGGTACAGAATATTACATCTAGCAATTGTCACGTTCTCTGCACCTACAAGATTCGTTCATAGTTAGTCAGCCAACTCGGTGTTAAATACTGAGTTTTAGTCCTGGACAGTAAAATCACAACTGCATGTGGAATATACACTTACTGGATGTCCCATGATAATGGACTCACTTTGCTCAAGACTCGCACAAGTTGCTGCTAATTCTTTCAGACATCCTGGCAATGCTACTGCCACTGGATCCAGAGTAGAGGAAAAATGTGCAACAGGTCGTCTCATTAGACCATGAGTCTGAGTCAGAACTGAAAGTGCACAATTGTGTCGTGTGTCACAAAACAATGCAAAATCTTTTGTATAGTCAGGCAACCCTAATGCTGGCGCTGAACACAGACAATCTCGTAACTTTAGAAAAGATGACATGCTTTCATCATCCCATTCTACTGGCTCTTTTGCTCTTTTTTGTCATTTGTATCAAAGGTTTTGCTAGGACTGCAAATCCCACAATCCATTGCCTGCTGTATCCTACAACTCCAAGAAACATTCTAATTTCTTTCTGTGTTTGAGGTAGATTCATGTTTTGAATTTTTCTGATTCTTTTAGAGGTAACCCTTCTGACACCTCTCTATCTGGTGCCCCAGATATTTCAGTGATGCATTACAATACTGCAATTTTTCTGGTGATACTTTGTGTCCACCTTTTCCTAAATGATTCAGCAAAGCAATTGTATCAGTAACACAGTCTTTTCGATTCTTAGATGCCACCAGCAAGTCATCTATATACTGCACCAGGACTGATTGTCCGGGCAATATCAAAGATTCAAGACATTTTTCAAGATCTGATTAAAGAACGATGGACTTTCTGTGTACCCCTGAGGGAAGGGATTCCAAGCATAGATATGGTCATCGAATTTGAACGCGAAAATATATTTACTATCCGAGTGCAGTGGTATTGAGAAAAATGCGTGGCAAAGGTCAATTACGTTGAACAGCCTGCTGCCCATTGTATTTGATACAAAATCACAGCAGGGTTTGGCACAACTGGGCAACATGGGACGACAATTTTATTAATTTTGTGGAGTTCCTGTATGACCCTGTAATTTTCCGCTCGGTTCCTTGATGCCAATTATGGGTGAATCGAAATTTGCCTAGCGTAGTAACGGTAAGTTTCAATTCTATTAAGGACACGGAGGCGAGGATTATGCTTTTCTCTCTTCGCTGTTTATTAACATCACATCGCACAGCAGCCAGAAAAGCATCAAAACTTGAAAAATTTGTAGTATTCCCAACATAGGAATATCAGAAAACATTGCAATAACATCGTTTAATAACTACAAATCCCATGAGATGAACATTTAGGCAGTCCTTCTTTAGTGTCCATAAACCCCAATATAAGGCGTCCAACCAACGAACTCGTCCTCTTTCTTCGTGGCGAGTCAGGCCAAAGTCTCAAGCATCTCTTTTCGCACCATCATTCCCTGGCGGAAAAAAGAACAGCGTGAGCTAAGCCATACCACTTAAGCATGAAGGCAAATCAACAAAGCAGAGTGTCAAGTCATCGACATGTAACCCAAGAAAACAGTAACCATACTGCAAGTCGGAAAACGGATTACTTACTCCAGTACGGGCGGGATCTCCGCAGGAGGTATGGGTGGGATAATCCTCGCCTCCGTGTCCTTAATAGAATTGAAACTTACCGTTACTACGCTAGGCAAATTTCCATTCTATGTCAGGACCGGAGGCTTCAGATTATGCTTGTTTAAAGCTTGTTCACCACCAAACTAGCAATATCCACCACTGGCTTAAAATAGAACCTTTTGAAAGTGGAATCCGAAGACCAATCCGCCGCGCGCATGAGGTCTTCTAATCGTGCCCCAAGGGCAAAAGATTTTGAGGCCATGGCCCCTCTTGCTGAGTGAGCTCCGAACTGCCTCGTATCAATACCAGCTTCCTGCATTACCCAACGCACCCACCGGGCTATAGTGGGGGAAGAGACAGCCTTGTGCGGTTTGCGCAGCGCAATCAGCAACTGCCGTTCGCCCGGAGGGCGAAGTTCCATAGTAACATCCTCATAGGTTTTCAAACACCGCACCACACACAACTTGGGGGCATCTGCAAATGCCGGATAGGAAATAGACCTCGTAGCCGATTTCGTGCGTCGACCCACGGTAAAGGTCACCCCATCCGGGGAGAACGCTCTCGCCGTGACATCCAGGGCACGCACATCAGACACTCTGCGACAAGATACTAAACGCAAGAGCATCACCAGTTTAGCTGACAGTTCTTTTAAGGAAAGATACTTGTTAGGCTGCCAGGAAAGAAAAAGGTTCAACACCACTTTAACATCCCACAGGACGGAATACCGTGGCTCCGGCGGTAAAGCCAGACGCACTCCTCTAAGGAGTCGACATACCAGGGGATGCTCCCCAACCGCCGCTCCATCTATCTGCACATGAGCCGCTGATATGGCGGAACGTATCGTATTAATCGTCCGGTATGCCAAGCCGGCGGTAGAGAGTTCTGCAAGAAAATTCAGGATAGGAACGAGGCCTGCGACCATGGGATCCAAACCCCGTCGAAGACACCAACGAACCCACCTGGTCCAAGCTGATCTATACCTCTTGGCAGTGCTGCCCGCCCAGGCCTTGGACAAAAAGTGCTGAGCTGAGTTCGAAAGGCCAGGGAGCGACCAACGTCGCCTGAAAGCCTCCATGCCATGAGGCGGAGAGAACCCTGGAGGAGATGGTGAGGGACCCCGTCTGGATTGAGGAGAAGACGAGAAAGCCGGGGGAGTAGGATTGGAGAATCCCAGGAAAGTTCCAGAAGAACTGGAAACCACACTTGCGACCTCCACACGGGCGTCACCATCACCACGTCCGCCGCCTGACGGCGAATCTGGGCCGCGGCCCGTACTATCATGGAGAAAGGCGGGAAGGCATACGGCCGTTCCTGACTCCAGTCTTGGAGGAACGCATCCGTCGCTTCCGCCAAAGGATCCGGTCTCCAGCTGAAGAACCTCGGAAGCTGGAAGTCCAGACGGGACGCAAACAGGTCTATGGAAAACGGACCCCAGCATGCCGCCAGCCAGCGGAGCACTTGAACATCCAGCTTCCACAGGCTGGAGTCTCGGAGATACCTCGAGTGCCAATCCGCCACCTGATTGGCCCGACCCGGCAGGTATTCCGCCTGAACCGAGACTTGATGAGCGAGACAATCCCAAAAGTCTTTCGCCAGGTCCGCAAGGGCTCTTGACCGCGGACCCCTAAGTGGTTCACATACCGAACCGCTGAGACATTGTCCATCCGCAGGAGGACGCATGACTTCACCGAGTCCCTCGTCCAGCAACGGACGGCGAACGAACCTGCTAGAAGTTCCAAGCAGTTGATGTGAAGTCGCTGTTCGTCTGACGACCAAGCTCCGCCTGTGGAGAAATCCCCGCAGCGGGAGCCCCAGCCAGACCTGCTGGCGTCTGACTCTATCACCAAATCCGGAACGGACCCAAAAATCGCCCGGCCGTTCCACGCTTCCATGTGGGCCAGCCACCAAGACATTTCCTCTTTGACCTCCACCGACAGGGGAATCAAGTGATCGTAGGATAGCCCTCTGCGCAAATGGTGCGCTTTCAGTCGTTGAAGGGCCCGATAGTGAAGAGGGCCCGGGAATATCGCCTGAATGGACGATGAGAGAAGGCCTACTATTCTGGCCACCTGCCGGAGGGAGGTGTGTGATTTTGAGATAGTTTGCCAAAGCAGATGCTTTATTTTGGCCATCTTTCTGGACGGCAAACTGAGTCGATTTCACCGAGTCCACCACAAAGCCCAGAAACACCATTTGCTGGGCGGGGGTAAAAACCAACTTCTCCCTGTTGACGATAAACCCCAGACCTTGTAACAGGGAGACTGTCTGAGACAGATGGGCGGCCAACTTGCTCGGGTCCTGGCCCAACAGCAAGATGTCGTCCAGATAGACGATAAGCCGAACCCCCTGACTCCGCAGGGTTTCGATGGCCGGATGCAGAATTTTTGTAAAGCACCAAGGGGCCGAGGAAAGACCGAACGGAAGGGCCTTGAACTCGAACACCATGTCTTTCCAGCAGAACTGAAGGAAACGACGATGCGGGGGGTAAATTGGAACCACCAGATACGCATCCTTGAGGTCCAGACGGACCATCCAGTCGTTCGGGAGCAAAACGTCCCTCAAAAGAACGATGCCCTCCATCTTGAAGTGATTGTACACCACCCAGCCATTGAACTCCCTGAGGTTGATGACTGGTCGTCTGCCCCCGTCCACCTTTTCCACAAGAAAAATATTGCTCAGGAAACCCCGGGGGTGGCGCGCTGTTCGACAAATAGCCCCCTTGCGCAGCAGCGCCGAGACTTCTTCGTCGATCAAGAGCGCGTCCGATTGAGAAAACGTTATGGGCCGGGGAGGCTCCGTCTGGCACGGCTGGTCGTAAAACTCTATGCGGAACCCCCGCACGGTTTGAAGGACCCATGCGTCCGTTGTAATAGCCTCCCACGCTTGGGGGAAACACGCCAACCTCCCCCCAATAACCACCTGATCTGCAGGGATAACACTCACCGTGTGAACTGTTGCCGCCGGCGTCATTCCGGAATTTTCCGCCTCCTCTGAAACGCTGACCTCTGGTGGGGTAGAAGTTGTTATAATTCACGGAGGAGTTGTAGCCTCCCCTGCCGGAGCCATGCCCTTTTCCGGGCTGTTGCTGACCACCACGGCCGGTCGTGAGGCCCCTACCACGACCAGCCCCCCGGGAAAAACGCTGGCGGAAGACCCGCTTGATGGTCGACTGGGCTTTATCCAGGGAGGTGAAGGTGGAGACTAACTTCCCCAGTTCTTTAATGAATGGCTCACCAAAGAGCCCTCCTTGGGCGACAGCGCCAGCTTCCGACGAAGCCAAATCGCCCAGCTTGGGATCCAATTTTATCAGCAGCGACCGACGCCGCTCGGTCGACAGGGCACAGTTGGCATTCCCCAAGAAGATAACCGCCCGCTGCGCCCAGTTGGACAGTACTTCCGGGCAAATGGCGCTGCCCGACACCTTGGCTTCTTCGGCCATATCGAGAATCTTGGTGAGGGGGCCAATGGTGTCCAAGAGCTTGTCCTGGCAGGAGCGCCAGGAACGGTCGATCCCCTTCCGGGGGTCCTTGACGAACTTCGCCATGAAGGTGGCCATTTTCCCATCAAGTTCCGGCGTCATGGCCACCTTCCCCTCCAAAGTCGGGCGAGGGCATTCGCCCCTCAAACAGCTGCGCGCCTCCTTCTCCAAGGGCTTGCGGAGGCGGCCCGCCACAAACTGCGCCACCTTATCACCAGGCGCCCAGGCGGCTGACCACGGGTGCATGATCTCGTCCGGGTCTAGCATGCCCAAAGTGTCCTTGGGCAACTCCGTCGAATTGGACGCCGGTCGCCATGACCGCACGGAGTCCTCGTCGTCGTCGTCGTCCGTATCCGCGGGGGAAGCCCCCCCCGGGGAGCCCGGGACAACGTTCGCCGGTGTAGAAGGTGTCTGAGGCGGAGGCGCCTCGGGGGTCGACCCAGACGCTTTAGCCAGGAAAGCGTCGCGTAGGCGCTCGAAAGCGTCCTTGTCCACACCTTGCGAACCACTGTGACCCGCGTCCCCACGTGACTTTTTGGCCGCCGGAGGCTGCCCAGGGTCGTTGGCGGGGGAACCCCCTGGGGCCGGTGCCAACTTTGCACATTCCAAGACAATGCGGGCTGAAAGTCTGTCCTCCATAGGCCCAACGATTTCCTGCACACACCGGTAAATCGACTGGTCCACAGCCGCATAGAACTCGTCGTCCTGGAGGTATTTGCCGACCGAAGGTTGGCAAAGGTTGTAGGCCGGTGGAACCGGACAATTAAAAGGCAGCACCAGCCTTCACAGCGCGCCGACCCTCTCTCCAGAGACCGGGCCGCACTGCCTCCCAGTGCGCTCGAGCGGGGAACACCCCAGCGGAAGCTGTTGCAGAAAAAGGTGCTGAAATCGCCCGCAGGCTTCAACGTGGGTACAACCACTATACAGACCCCACCGGGGCGTTCAACACAGGACAGTACAACCCAAGAGGGCGTCAGGGTTAGGCAGCAGCAGGGCACCTGCGATGTCGACTCCCCAGCGCAGCCCCAATCAATGAGACGAAAACTGCGCGCGGGCAGGCGAGACGCAACGGCTCCCTATAGCGGTGACTCAACACCGCGGAATACACGGGGACATTGCGTAAAGGGCGAAGGCGTCCCCGCGATGGAAGGGGCTCTGAAAGGGAAGAAAAACCCCACAGGCCCCCCAAAGCAACAATCAATGCAAATAGAATAGAAGAAACACAAAAAACCTCAACAAACACAAAAGTGCAAGAGAGGGATAATAGCACTTAACTGGCTGCGAAGCAGCGAAGAAAGAGGAGGAGTTCGTTGGTTGGACGCCTTATATTGGAGTTTTTTGGATACTAAAGGACTGCCTAAATGTTCATCTCATGGGATTTGTAGTTATTAAACGATGTTATTACAATGTTTTCTGATATTCCTATGTTGGGAATACTAAAAAAATTTCAAGTTTTGATGCTTTTCTGGCTGCTGTGCGATGTGATGTTAATAAACAGCGAAGAGAGAAAAGCATAATCTGAAGCCTCCGGTCCTGACATAGAATTACATGGAGTGCTCATTATTTCCTGCAAAATCCTGCTTCCACTAGACGTTTTATTTCTAGTGCGACTCCTGCTTTTATTTTTGGGCTCATTTTGTACTGTCAAATATTTGGATAAACTGCACCTTCTTTTACTGTCACTTTTACTGGGTCAACATTTGCCATTAATCCGACATCTTTTCCTGTGAAATCCCACACTTTAGGATCTACTGCATGTTGTAATTCTTTTGGCAAGTCTTCTATGGTAAACTTTTGTTTTTCAGTTTCTTGTTTTGCTAGCATAATTTTATAAATTCCATCTTCATCTGGAGTTTGAATTTCAACACCTTTTGGTGTAAAAAAGATAGTGCAATTCATTTTGCACAACAAATCCCTGCCTAATAGATTTACAGGACTGGAGTCGAATACAACAAATTTGTGCATTTCTTTAAAATTGCCTATTTTGACTTCCGTTGGTTCTGTAACTGGGAAGTGGAGAAGTGTGGCTCAGGGGTTAGAGGCGGCAGACCCGGAAGCTGAGATCGGCCCTGGACCAGGGTTCAATTCCCCGCCTCGACGGGGCTTGGGTGCAATAATTCCACGGACTCGATAATTCTCGCTCCGGTGCCTACTCGACTCACGGGTTCACACTCTGCGACTCTGGGCAATAGCTTGCTTAATCTCCACAACGGCCCCTCGCGGCGGGATGCCTGGCTTTCACCTTGTGGATACCCTGCCGGGGTTATCTCACAGGGGAATACCAGGACTGGTTCCCTAAGCAAGCGCTTAGATACCTGCGATGTGGGTGGTTTGCGCTATATAAATACATGTACATTTACTAATTTGTTTATTAGAAACGCCCACTACTTGGACCGCTTCTCCCGAGAGGGATAGGTTTGGAACGTCTGCTGTTCTTACAGTAGAACGGGTAGCGCCAGTATCCAACAGAAAGGTAACATCATTTCCTTCAACCTTTCCCTCAATATATGGATCTGACTAATCTACCTGCAAAGATGCGCCATATACGCACTCCTCGTCCTCCCCCCCCCCTCAGGCATCGTCAGAGTATGAGTCGCTCAAAAGAAATTGGGGTGTCAGTGTCCTTTTTACCACTTCCTTCCCAACTTGTGATATCTATACTGTATGCTGGTTAACTCCCAGGGTTTGGCATAGGCGCCAATGGTAACTGATTTTTGTATTACCTGTTTTTGCTGCTTTTTCGATAACTCATTCTTCGTCTGTGGATTCAAATTATTATTATTATTTAGCACAGCCTTACACTCTTTCTTCCAATGCCCCAACTTGCCGCACCCATGACAAGGAAATTTCTTTTTAGCCTCCTCTCGATTAAATTTTCCTCTAGGTTTATTACCATTTCCATCTTTTTGGGTCTGAATGTTTTTCAATTGAAGTTCTTCTTGCTCTGCTAATTTTACCTGTGCCCTCATTACTTTTTCCTCTAAATTCTTTAGTTTATTATCCAATTCCTCTTCACAATATTTTGCATATTTCAGTATTTCATCTACAGGTTTGGCCTGCCAACAGATTTTATTATCCTTTATCCAGTGTGAAACTTCTGGTCTTAGTCCAGACACAAACCGATAGACCAAATGCGTCGTATCTTTGGTGTCAATATTTTCTAAACCACTATACTGTTTAAAAACTTGTAAAAGACGTTCATAATATGCATGCACAGATTCAGCTTCATTCTGAGTAGTTCTGTCTATTCTAGTCCAGTCTGTTTCCTTTGGAGGTACTTTCCCTTTCAAGTACAGTATAGCCTGATTATATTTCCTCATCACCTCGTCTGATGGTGCTCCTGTTTTCAGGTCTCTAGGATACTCCTCATTTGGCCAGTTTACTTCAATTTTAAATTCTGTCCATAAATAGACAGGAACAAAGATGTCGAATAACCCATCTAGATCTTTTAATAACAATTTTGAAACCTTTACAAATCTCTCGACCTGTCTGTACCAATATACAGGGTTCTCTCTGAGTTTTGGAAATTCATTTGTAAATGACAATATATCTTTTCGGGACCATGGAACATGCACATAACCTCCACCTGGTACATCTCTCATTGGACACAACCTTCCCACTTTTTCTGTTTCTTTCAATATATATTCTGATACAGTGCTTTTCGCTTGAGCTTCTTCCTTTTTCTTTAACCATCTAGCTTTCCATCTGTCTGTCACCCCATTTTTGCAACAATGATAACAGTTCTTTTATTTGTAATTTACGACCCAACACTTTCATATTTTCTAAATCTTTGTCCGAAAATTCAGCTCAATATGGTTTCTGTAACACTTTTGATTTACCAATGTCAATCCCCATTTCACTTGCTAAACTCGTTAATTTTTCATGAAATATTTTTGTATTTCGAATAATACTTCGATATATACACAATTCCTCTTCATTTAATATATTCAGTCGATCTACCCCACATTTCCAGCAATCATTTCTTCTAATTCAACTCTTAAATAAAAAATATCCAATGACTTTGACTGTGATTTTGGTTTTTCCTATTTCTCTGGACCATTTTTCAATTTCTTCTGGAGTAACTACAGTTGCACTTCTCGTACTTGAAGAGGTTTCGATTTGTACCTCTAGTATTAACACGTGTGGTTTTCTTAGCCAAGCTACTTACTGGTTCTCTTATAGATAAATCCATCAAAGAAATTTATGACCCACATTCACTTGCTTGGTCATCCACTATTAATGTTTCTTTCCTTGGCTGCTCTACAGGTGTAGTTAAAACAGGAGATCTGGGACTTGTCTGTTTTTCTCCATATAAAGGAACAACTGGACCTATAGTCACCTGTATTGTCAAGGCTTCAGGCCTGATATTTAATTCTGTAATTTTCTGAATTAACTCATTCCTTTGGTTAATTATTGCTTCTTGTTCCTTTTCCTGCAGCACTTTTTCTAATGATGCCTCATGTAACACTTGTGGAACTAAAGGTGGCTTTAAAAACGGAGCACTAGCATTTGTCTGATTTTGCTCCTCATTTAAAAAAAAAAATTATCAACCCTTTTTAAAGAAATTCTCACAGTACATCTTAATGCAGCAGGTTGCGTTACAGTGGTATACCTATGCATTTGGGGAAAAAAACCTGTTTACATAGAATAGTGACTTCGGGGGATTTCAGTCCTTCTGTCTGACGCACTGTGAGTTCAGGGGGGAACTGGGGAAAGTACACAGAGAAACCTTGTGTGGGAGGAGAGGAGAAACAAGAGGAAATTAAAACATGCAAGGGGGAGGGGAACGGAGACAGTCAGGGTAGAAGAATCATGAAGGATATATAGGGTGCATCAGCTATGGGCTAATCGGGGGGGTCTACGATGCTCACAAAGATTCGTCGTCGGGAGTGTTGTCTAGTGTGATAGAAAGAGCAGCAAGGTCTGGCGCGTCCGTACTACTGTTGTTTAAGGCTTAGGGGAAGGATCATGGTGTTGGCGCGGTTGGGACTGTAGGGTCACTCTGTGAGACGCTGGGGGTAGCACGTCTATGCGCTTGTTTAAACTGATGTGACAACATGGCCCACTCTAGGGATCTGGGGTGTTTGCGGTGACCTTTTGCCTCTTCCTCCCTTAGAGTTTCCTCTTCCGCCGCCGCCCACTTCTGTGTCGCACCCACCCATGCCTCCAACGGGGGTCCCGAGGTTGCTCGCCAGTGCATGGCGATGCTTCTCTTGGCTAAGAGCAGGGATAGAGCCGCAAACCGGACCTGCACTTTGTGTGTTTTTGGCCTACGGAATATTCCCAAGGCTATCGCTTCCCAGGTGTTTAGTCCTGTGAGCCCCATGAGTGTGCTGATAGTCGAATTTGGCAAAGCGATATGACTGCGGTAGGAGGACAATTGCTGGGGGTCCCGGTGCGGTTTTAGGAAGGTCACTATAACCGATTCCCGGAGCGATCCCGGGACTTCTCCCCTTTCGAACGCGTCCGCGAACAAGGCAGTTAGCCGGGGGACCAAGAGGGCCGAGAATGTACTATAGTACTCCAGTGGCAGTCCATCAAGGCCCGGTGCCTTATTCCGTGCTAGCGCTCGTATTGCGCAGGAGACGTCCGTCGCTGATATTTTATTTAGGGCAGCCTTATTTGCGTCTGTGGTGTGTGGGATCGGTAGCGGGTCAAGGAAATGGCCTATCACGTCCGGCCGAGAATTAGTCTGGGTGCTGTAGACCGTGGCGTAGTATCGCTGGAACGCATCTAAAATTTCTAACTGAGCGCACTAAGATGCCTGCTGGGGTTAAAATCTTGGTGATAGGCTGGGTATCCATGTCTTGCTTCGCCAACCACGCCAGAAGTGTGCCCGTTTTGTCCTGCTCCTTGTGGACCCGGGCGGCGTAAGCTCGAAAGTTATATTTATACATTCTCCAGTATTGCATCTTTCATAGATTCACATGCTTGTATCTTCCCCGTCGTCATGGTGGGAGTCTCGCGGTAACAGAATGACCAAGCAGTATCATAGAGAAGAAAAACTGCATAGAAAATCCCAATAGGGACTGTAGTATTTGGTAACCAGACCATTTCCTTATTTGGTCCAAAAGCCAGCCAATCAGCATTGCTGCCCTGCCCTCACACTCCCCAGCAGAAGCTTCCTGCCTCAGATTTCCAACCGCCTTCGTGTGAGAAAGGAGTCTCCCTGAGCTCTGCTCAGTTTACTGTTCCTGAGTGAACTATTGACCTTTTGGTTCTAATATTCTGTCTCCTGGATTAAGGTATATCTTCATTATGGCTGAAAGCTCTAAAAAGAGGCTGTTCAGGCCTTGCAGATCCTGTGGAAAAGCCAGGCTTTACTCAGAAGATCCACACAAGGACTGCCTATACTGTCTTCATCCTAAACATGTTGCTAAGGATTGTAGATACTGTAGAACCTTCTTTGTCAAAACCATTAGAGACAGAGAGGCTCGCTTGCTGTTATGGCTTCCGAAGAAGAAGGCCACATCAGACTCAGATTCTGGGGAGGAATCTTCTCAAATGACACCTAAGAAGAGAAAGGCCGCTGTTTCTGAGGAGAAAGTGGAGCCTAAAAAGAGTAAATCTAAAGAGAAAGCAACATCCTCTCTTCCTATTACTCCTCTGAAGAAGCAGTCAAGTCTGAAAGGGTCAGGGTCCGCTCCGTCGACCAGTTCCCTAGCTTCTGCTTCAAAATCTGTGGTGAAGACTTCAGCTCCGTCGACGACTTCGTCGTCGACGACGGCTTCGTCGTCGACGACGGCTTCGTCGACGATGGGATCTAAAGCTGCGTCGACGTCGACAACGTCGACGAGTAAAATTACACTGTCGACGAAGAGACCGTTGACAACGACGACATCGTCGACGAAAGGTTCGACGACGAGGATGTCGACGGGGGCCTCGTCGACTGTGGTCCCGTCGACGACGGCTCCGTCGACGGTGACCGCGTCGTCAACGACACCGTCGACGGCACCGTCGACGGCACCGTCGACGAAAATAATTCTGTCAACGGCGAAAGCTTTCAAATCGCCACAGTCGAAGACCATGATCTCTATCCGGTCTTTTCAGTCGACCAGGGGTTCGGCGACTATCAGCAAATCTGCGGAATTCACGTCATGGACGCAGATTTCACCTCTACCACCATCTTCATTGTTGGAACAGGACTCAGATGGAGAGGAATCCTCAGGTGCCGCCTACAGTCCTTCACAGCTCCAGATAAAGAGTCAGGACACGGACAAACAGGAAGTATTTTCCTTCAAAGATAGAACTCAATCTTCTAGATACGATTCTTTCCAAGAAACTGGTGATTATAATGAGGAGGAAGAACAACAAGAGGAATCACGAGAGGAAGAGCGATAGGAGACGGTTTCCATACCTGTGTCTCTTGTATCTGACCTCAGGTTCATGATAACCGACTACTACCGTCGTTTTCCGGAGGCAAACGCCCCTCAATCATCTACACCGGTGGTTTCTTCACAGCCGACAAAGACAAACTCTAACTCTCAAGAACAAGTGGTGAGATCACCGCCAGTAATCACAATAAGGGATGACCTAACAGAATCCGACGAGGATGAACAACCTGAAGAAGGAGAACTTGTTCATGATGCTTCCGGGCAGGAATGGAATGAATACATTTTACCATCGGCCCCGTCACCTAACCCAATACCATCTACCTCCCCTCCTCAAGACATCGGGGGGTTCCATGACCTCATGGAAAAGGCGGCTAAGAGGTTCAATTTAGATGTGGAAGTTCAAGAGACGGAATGTTTCTTGTATGATTTCAAGGACGATGCCAAAAGATCGGTTCGTTCAATACCTATTATCCCTCACGTCTGGGAAGAGGGCCTGAAAATTTTAAAGACACCGGCTTCCATAGCGGTTTCTGTTCCAAGGATTGAAAAGAAGTACCGTACGCCAGAGTCTGCTGCAGCCTGTCTTATAGGACACCCCAGACCGGAGTCAGTTGTGACGCAGGCGGCGCAGAGAAATTCAAAAAACCCGGTGGCTACTTCCTTGGTGCCACTAGACAAGGAAGGACGAAGAATGGATGGTGCCGGTAAGAGGTTTGCGGTTATGGCAGCCTCTACTATTAAGGCAGCCAATGCTATGGCTCTTATTAGCCGTTTCAACAGGCAAATGTGGTCTGATCTGGCACCCATACTATCTGCGCTACCGGAAGATAGGAAGGAGGAAGCGGCGGCTATCCTTAAAGACGGAGCAAGGTCTGCTGCCGAATCTATTGACATTGCCATGGATGTTTCATCTATGGCCTTCAGACAGATGGCTGGGGCAGTTTCGCTTCGCAGGCAAGGCTGGCTTAAAGCAACATCGTTTCGTCCGGAGGTGCAGGCAAAAATTGTGGATATGCCTTTTGATGGCGCAAATTTATTTGGGAAACATATAGACGAAGCGCTTCAAGGCATCAAATCTGACCCGGATACGTCTAGAGCGCTGGGGTCCCTTCAACAAGGACGGTTCCAGTCCTTTCGTAAAAGGGGTGCAAGAGGTCAATTCAATCAGAGATCCTCTTATCAGACCAATAGATATCAGCCTTATAACCAACAGGGATATCGACAATACAATGCTAACACCCAGTACAGGCCCTCCAACTCCTCTTACCAGCAGCAGTCTAGGGGCAAACCAAACACCAGAGGGAAATAGACGTCAATGATTTCAGGCCGGCGCTCCCCACACAGCAGATCCCGGAAAACGACCACTATCTGTCTCAATACTTCAACAACTGGAGGTCCATAACATCGGACAAATGGGTTCTAGATGTCATAAGCATGGGGCATACCCTGGAATTTGTAGAAATGCCACCAGATCATCCCCCGGTGCTCAGGCTCAACCAACATCGTCAGGAAATGCAGAAGGAAGTTCACTCGCTTCTGCAAAAGGGAGCCATAGAAGAAGTGCTGCAACATCTCGGAGGGAAAGGCTTCTATTCGCATTTCTTCCTTATCAAAAAGAAGCAAACCCTGAAATGGAGACAGGTATTGGATTTGAGGGATCTGAATCAATACATAAAGAAGATTCCCTTCAGAATGCTCTCATTACAAGAGATCCTACAGATGATAAAGAAAAAAGACTACATGGCGTCTTTGGATCTCATGGATGCGTACTTCCATATTCCCATTCATCGGAAGCACAGGAAATATTTAAGATTCATCGTGGAGAGTCGCCACTTTCAATTCAAAGTCCTTCCATTCGGCCTCAAATCGGCCCCGAGAGTGTTCACCAAATGCATGGCCCCGGTGGCGGCCCATTTAAGATTGCAAGGGCATTACATTTATCCATATCTGGACGACTGGCTGGTGACAGGTCCATCATTCAGAGAAGCAACAAGATCTCTTCAATCCTGCATTCGGCTATTTCAACGCTTGGGACTAAGGACCAACTTGGAGAAATCCTCGCTGACTCCAGCCCAGGGCATCCAATTCTTAGGAGCATGGATATGCACCAAGACAGTGAAGGCCTATCCTTCCAAAGACCGAATGAGAAAGATAATGGGTCTAGCGGCGACACTTCAGACAAAAAGGTCCACTTCTGTGAGAATGTACAAGTCCATGTTGGGGATGATATCATCCTGCATCCCACTGGTACCAAATTGCCGTCTTCGAATGAGGCCTTTGCAGGAACAACTGGACGAGCAGTGGGTTCAGTCCAAAGGAACCTTCGAGGATCGAATTACCATCACGAACCGTATGAAGGTGGCCATGTCATGGTGGAAGGTTCAGAAGATCTTGGACCAGGGCTTGAACTTTGTTCCTCAAGATCACGATTACGTGATGACAACGGACGCCTCGTTGAAAGGATTGGGTGCGCATCTTCAAGAGCTGGAGATTCAGGGCCTTTGGCCAGACTGGGAAGCACAGCTTCACATAAACATGTTGAAGCTCAAACCGGTGTTTCTGGGGCTTCAAGCCTTCCTTCCCAGGATACGACACTCGTCGGTACTTATTCAAACGGACAGCACCACGACTATGTTTCACTTGCTAAAACAGGGTGGAACAAGGTCCAAACAACTGTCGACGTTGGCGCAAAGGATTTGGAAATGGCTGATAAACCACGGTATTTCAATTCAGGTACAACATATACAGGGAATCCTCAACATACGGGCAGATGCCCTGAGTCGCACATCAAACGTGACGCACGAGTGGGAACTGCACGACACTCAGCTTCACAACCTGTTTCAAAGGTGGGGCACTCCCACATTAGACTTGTTCGCAACCAGAGACAATTCAAAGTGCGTCCAGTTTGCGTCCAGGTACCATCAGCAAGGATCCAAGGGAAATGCATTCCACATGGACTGGACAGGAAGGTTTGCCTACGCGTTCCCTCCGTTTCCATTAATACCGCGAGTACTTCGAAAAATGAGATTAGAACCGTGCCATGTCATACTGATAGCACCAGCTTGGCCGAGGCAGGCATGGTTTTCAGAGCTACTACAGATGTCGAGGGGCAGCAAGATCCAGCTTCTGACATTCCAGAACCTCATCTCCATGAAAGACGGTCAGATTCTGCATCCGGATCTGCAATCGCTAAAATTGTCAGCATGGAACCTCATGAGCGGGAATTCCAAGACTTAAACATTCCACAGGAATGCAGGCTTATTCTGTCGCAAGCCAGAGCTATGTAAACAAACAAGACATATGCAGCAAAATGGACCCGTTTCTGCCACTGGTGCGACAGTCAAAAATTGCATCCGTTAACAGTACACCCCGAGGGTATTCTACCTTACCTGCTGTCGCTATCTAAGTCAGGTCTGTCGCATGCCTCGGTGAAGGTACACTTGGCAGCAATATCACGCTTCAGGAGGAAGCCAAATGAGCCATCTCTCTGGTCTTCCAGGATAATAAAGGAATTTATCAAAGGACTTTTTAGAGTTTTTCCACCCATCCGGCGCCCACCAGTGCCGTGGCACCTCAATACAGTCCTGTCACAGCTTATGAGGCCACCCTTCAAGCCTATACACAAAACAGACTTACAGTTCCTTTCATGGAAGACAGCCCTAACATCAGCAAGAAGGGTTAGCGAAATTCAGGCCTTTTCAGTGGAAGAGCCCTTCTTACAATTTCGCCAGGACCGGTTTAGATTAAGGACAAATCCAACTTTTATCCCCAAAGTTCCTACGTCTTTTCACCTCAATGAGCCTATCATTTTGCCTACCCTTTTCAGCAATCCCTCATCCGAAGCAGAAAGAGCATTGCACTCTTTAGACATCTCTAGATGCCTGAAGTTCTACATTGAACTGACAAAGACATTCCGCAAATCCAAACAACTATTTATCGCATTTGAAGGCCAAAGGAGAGGTCTTCCTCTGTCAAGACTGAGTATTGCCAGATGGATATCATCAGCTATCCTGAAATGTCATGAAAAAGCGGGAAAGCCGCTCTGTTCTAAAGTGAATGCACATTCCACAAGGAAGATGGCGACTTCAATGGCCTTGTTCGCAGGAGTGTCGCTGCCTGACATCTGCAGAGCAGCGACATGGAAGAGCGTGCATTCATTTACAAGACACTACTGTCTAGGCACTGCGTGGAAAGAGGACACGGCAGTGGGACAAGCTGTTCTGAAACGACTATTTCAGTAAGGTATGATTTGATTGTATGATTATCTTTTTGTGCAGTACTTTGATTTCTGTTTTAACATATATATATATATAATATGTATATATATATATATATCTGCATATATGGTATTTTATTGATATGTATTGTTATATCATTGCTTTGCTGCAGAGCTTCCTTCTGGGTTCTGACCTGGAAACGCTGCAAATTTTGTGAGCACTGCTTACTACTCTGATACAAGCATGTGAATCTATGAAAGATGTAATACTGGAGAAGGAATTAGTTACTTACCTGTACACTATAGTTCTCCAGTATTATCTTTCATAGATTCACATGCGCCCGCCCGCCTCCCCGTTTCTCAGGCAGAACCTTTTTTATCGGTATTTATCCATGTCTCTCGGGGACGGAAATCTGAGGCAGGAAGCTTCTGCTGGGTAGTGTGAGCGCAGGGCAGCAATGCTGATTGGCTGGCTTTTGGACCAAATAAGGAAATGGTCTGGTTACCAAATACTACAGTCCCTATGGGGATTTTCTATGCAGTTTTTCTTCTCTATGATACTGCTTGGTCATTCTGTTACAGTGAGACTCCCACTATGACAACGGGGAAGATACAAGCATGTGAATCTATGAAAGATAATACTGGAGAACTATAGTGTACAGATAAGTAACTAATTCCTTATTCACATTCTATACATATATACATTTTTTTATAATCAACACATGACATCAATTTTTTAAAAACAAAACATACACAATATTTACAAACTTTGTACATAATTTACGATTATTTTATAATTATTTTGAACCATTGACAATTCCACTGAAGCTTTCTCTTTCTGAACCTTGTCTTTATATATATGTATTTTAGAATTGGACTCTATATTCTTTTAAATAGAACAGGACTAGCTATAGTATACATTCAAGGTCTGGTGGGTTTAGCATTCTTTCTCCAAGGCAAGATAAGAAAAATTGGCAAGGGTAAGCAGGTTGAAGGATTTTTTCAAATTTTCTTTCAAAAAATGGCGCATTCTAAGGAAAAGGGATCAGAGCCCTATTATTTCTATAGATCCCATATTCTATTTTTTTGCTAAAAGCTGTTAACATTTTCATCTATACCCAAACTATTGTGGAAGAAGGGCATATATATCTAATATTTCTTACCGGATGAATCGCTGTCTGGATTGCTCGGTAAGCTTGGATAAGAGTTTTACTGGTTCTTCTTGTGATAATTATTTACATGAGTCACTTCCTTAGTAAGTTGGACCTTCGGGATTAAGGATGGGGTGCACAAAAATCTATCCAATCGGGTCCGCAGGTTGTGAGGAATGGAATGAAACGAGTAGAGCTTTGTGTGGGGATGGTGAGCTCTCCATGCGTCCACTAGCGCCCAGTGATTGACCCAACGGCGGATGTGTGCTGACCGTGCTAGGGTAGGGGAGTGTGACGGTGGTGGTTGGAATCTGTTGAATGTATCATCGAGTTCACAATTATAGTCGCCCCCTAAGATTCATGGGAGGGATGTAAATTGGGTCAACACGCCCATAAGGCAGTCCCAAAAACTATCTTGTTCAGTGTTGGGTGCGTATATGCTGCCTAGTAAAACCGGTTGTCCGTCAAGTATTCCTTCTAGTAAGGCATATCTTCCCTCCTTATCCACCACTCTACGTGTTTCCTGGAAGGGAGTGTCCGGGCGGAACCAGATTAGTGCGCCTCGCGCAAATGCCGAGTATGACTTGGCGCATAATGTGCCCCGCCAACGAGATCGTAACGTGTCTGTCTCTGGCGCTGTGAGATGCGTTTCTTGTAGGAATGCAATGTGCGCATGCTGGCGCATGATGTAAGCGTATGTTGCGTATCTCTTGCGCGGTGTGTGAAGACCCCGTGTGTTCAGGGTGAGAATACTAATTTCTCTTCCAGGGGATCCTCATCAATAGTCATAAGCACTGAATATTCCCGCCCATGTGCGGGACCCCGGAAACAATATAAACATATATATGTAAAAAAACACATATATCTTGCTCCACATATATGTATGTACATATATTATTTTTCTCACAACAATGCAGCTCCATAACTGAGGGTAAAAACAATGTAAACACATATACATGCACTGCAATTATTTAGGAAGCAAAAGAAATCAAACACATTAGGTCAAATAATCTTTGAACTTTGTGTTTTAATCATAAATCCTGAAAATTGCTTGTAAATAGACATTGTTAGCCCTCAGGCTGCATTGTAAAAAACAATAGCATAGAAAATGAAACCATTTTCAACAAAAACTGGCACCGTGCCTTTAAGGCAGCCATGACCTCATGCCTCAGGGGTGACAGTTAGGTCAGTTGTTCTTTGCATAACCCTGAAGACAGGGCTCAACCACAAGATTGAAAAACAGTACCAAATCTCATTTACCTGGGGAGGCGGGTGGGTTGCTTATGACTTTGATGAGGATACCCCTGGAATAGAACTAGGATTACAGGTAAGTAACTTATCCTTCTCTTCCAGGGGATCCTCATCAATAATCATAAGCACTGAATAGAATAGCAAGCCCATCAACCACCTGCAGGTAGATGAGAAGTAAATAACCCAACCAAATCATAACAGCCAAATCCTCAGCTGCTAAACAGATTCCTCAGGGAGGCCTGGCCCACCTGGGTGTCTGTTCTCGTGTCAGAATCTAGACAGTAATGTCTGGTAAATGTATGGACAGACCTCCAGGTCGCCGCTTTACAAATCTCAGACATGGGCACATCATGCAGGTAAGCTGTCGTGGCTGCTCTACCTCTAGTGGAATGCGCCTTAGGAGTACCCCCTAGAGGCTTCTGCGCCAATTGGTAAGCAAGCTTGATACACGAAACGATCCACCTGGAGATAGAACGTTTCGAGGCAGCATGACCAGTTCTGATCGATCCGTAGTTAACAAACAATTGATCAGAATGTCGAATAGACTTGGACCCTTCCAGATAGAACTTTAAAACCCTTTTCAGGTCCAAAGAGTGTAACGCCCTCTCAGCTGGGGTAGAGGGATTAGGAAAGAAAGTGGGTAAAGAGATAGACTGATTGACATGAAAATCTGATACCACTTTCGGCAGGAAAGAAGGATGCGTTCTAAGCACCACTCTGTTCAAATGAAAAACTGTATACGGTTCTTTAGTACAGAGAGCCTTAATTTCGCTCACCCTACGGGCTGACGTAATCGCTACCAAAAAATCCGCTTTCCAGGAAATATGATGTAAAGTAGCTTTATGAATGGGCTCAAAAGGAGGGCCCATTAATTTTGATAGGACTAGGTTCCGCTCCCAGGGCGGAGCAGGAGGCCGTACAGGAGGGTACACCTTTTTCAGACCTTGCAGGAAATCTTTTACTGCTGGAAGCTGAAAAAAAGAAGTTTGTGAAGGTGATCGCCTATAAGCTGTTATAGCGGCTAAATGCACCTTAATGGAGTTAAACTTCAAACCTGCTTTAGTCAGGTACAACAAGTATGGGAGAACTGCTTCTTCCTTCATGTTTGAGTACAGCGACTCCTTCAGGACGAGGACAACCAGCGTCTTGAAATTAACATTAATACGCATGCACATTGCCTATGTGTGCCGATTCTTACAACCGGCACCACGATCGGCGTTACACATGCACGCATGTAGGAACGCTTATTTCTAGCGCATGCGCCCTCTTACCGCGAAACACGCCCTTGACCAGCGTGCAAAACCGGACCTGGTGGAGGGATTCCATCCTTCTTTGGGCATGTTTCCGCTTCTAATTAACACCTAATTGAAGCGGTTGTGGCTATATATAAAAGCACGAATCAACATGACTCGACACATCGTCGGAGCTGCGTTGAGGGGATGGCAGTCTACTAGGTTGTGCAGTAACCGGGAGTTGTGCTGTTCAAACAAGGGCCATTGAGATTTCCAGTATCAATACTTATTCATGACCCTAAAACCTACCTTTAACATCTTATAGGTTGCTATATTGAGCAGTGAGGAAGGAACCCCCAATACCACGCTTAGGCTCATGACGTCAGACAACCTTGATCCATAAGTAAGCCACACTTATAAAATCCTTTTCCTTCCTCCACAGTCAATGTTTGGAAAGATGTTTTGGCGTATCTCCAATACGTGTATGTTTTTGTCTACTGTGTGTCTTTTTTAGTGTTTTATTCCACAGGGTCCTTGAACCTTATTTTTGGTTCACTTTTTACCCTCCCATAACTGGAATTATTTTTTCTTGTTCCTGGACGTCCGACTGTGATGTTTATTATGCTTTTTATCCAACAGGTTCTTCAAACGCCTATTGGGCGCAACAGAGCTTATTCATACTCCTACACCTATAGGTAAATTTTACCTAGTGTTTTTTGTAAAATACACTTTTACATTCCATACCCATGTGAGTAAGGTGAGGATAATCGTGCATATCCTCGTCCTGAAGAAGGAGTCGCTGTACTCCGAAACATGTCGACGCACTTTTAGAGGTTGATATACCCTAACACGTATAATTAACAACCTCATCTTGCACCCCTTTTAACAATACCAGCCGAGGACATAAATATTTTTTCCTACGAGCCAGGTATTTTTTAACCCTCACTTTTTCACCTCACCACTCACACTCCCTCTCACACACACAAACACATAGTTCACTATCAGTGCTCCTACGTATCCGTGAGTCGCAGCACGCCGCATCCCGTAGAGGGATGCAAAGGCCCCGATGATGAAGCATGACACCAAGGGGCCTGTTGGTGTGTGAGGGGGTATTCAAACAACACTGTGTGCTCCCCATCACTTTAGGGATCACTACCACCTTCTGAGTGGATTCTATTTTGTTTAAACAAATTGCCAGGGGAGACTGAATCCACTTCTTCCTCTCCCTCCCTCCTTTTGTTGTATTCATGTTCTAGACAGCGCACAGCTGTGGGAGCCCCTCCCTATTTTGAACACACCAAGACATTCGCCATACACTACATCCAACGCCTAATCTTTCCCATTCATCATACCAAAATGGAGGACGAACACGGCCTAACCTTCAGTGAGGATGACATCGACAGAATTCTTGCAGATGTCAACCCTTTTGAAGGGTTAAGCAACAGTGACCCGAGCCCAGCCGTAGCGGACTGGGATGAATTGATGAACTTAAGAAAAGTCCAAGTAAGGGCAGCCCTGCATGGCCTACTAATGAGGGAATATTTGAGGAATAAAATAGCCCCGCAGGAATTGTTGGTAAGAAATTAACCTTTCATCTTTCAGGATGACCTCACCTTTAAGAAAGCTTGGTCTCTTATCTTATGGCATTGCACCAGAGACTGGTTGGTGCTAATAGTCCAAACAGCCACAAGAAAATCATTGGAATTAAAAGTAGAGATTCAGAAACTCGAAATACAACTGAAAGCTTTCATTTCACCAGCAGACTTAAAGAAAGGGCTGGAAGAACTCAATCAGCAAATGAAGGATTTCGAGATCACTTTAAAACAAAGCAAGTTTAACAAACTGAAAAAAGATAAGGACCGTTTTACCCGAGAGAGGGCATACCCTTACACAAAAGCTGATTATGTAACAAAAGGAAACGTGAGTGACACAGACAGCGTCAGTTCGGATGGCAGTTCCACCAGTACCAACTCAGGTGGTTTCCAACAAAGGAAACAACAAAGGGGTGGTTTCCACCAACAGAGATCTCAATTCCCCCGCCAGAGAGGCTGGAGAGGTTTCCAGGGACAACCTCAGTACAATCCGTACCAAAACCAATTCCAATTCCCTCAATACCAATTTGGCCCACCACAAATGGGACAAATGTACCCCCAATGGGGACCAGACCAAACTACCGTACCCCAGAATGCTCAGCCTTTTTTATCATGGGGCCAAGGACCCCGCAGAGGGAGGAACAAGAAGGGAAACGATGTAAACTGGCAGCCCGCAGACGAAGCAGACCCCAGGGTCCATACCAGGCGCATGACTGCGAACCAAGCATCAACAAGCAAGAGGGGGACTTAGTAATTAACATAACCCCATGGCCCTTAACAAACCTACAGCATGAGGTACTAAATACGGGCTTAGGATACATCTCCACTAACAAACCTGACCCATTCCTTCTACATAAAGAGATCCAGGATTTCATTAGAACTATAAGGGCTTTCTTTAAAGACAAAGAACCATCCCAAGAAACTTCGGATACAGGTCTAAAACCTAAATCTAGTTTTACACCCATGGACAACCAACTCCCTGTTGAGGTACTGGCATTCGAAAAAGCCATCATGCTTGAACTCAGTAAATTAAACATCAAGCAAAATGTTTTCCAAAACATGAGCAAACTTGAGAATGAGGCGATAAGAGAACTCGCACAAAACAAAGAAGCTTTGGCGCATAATTGGCTCACCAAAAAAGAATCAGAATTCCTTGTTCAAAAAAATCCTCGCACACCTTACTTTTACACAATGCCAAAGGTCCACAAAAACCTTGAAAGCCCACCAGGCCGCCCTATTGTGTCTGTCATTTCATCCATTTTGGAACCACGGTCAAAATTTGCCGATTTCTTTTTGAGACCCTTGGTGCAAGCGACAGACACATACCTAAGGGATACTAAAGCGGTTCTGCAATTATTACAGAACCATCCTTTTGATCCTGACTCACAGATGCTGTTCAGCCTTGATGTAGAGAGTCTCTACACAAGCCTCCCACATGACGAGACACTACTGATCATTGAAGAGGTGCTTCACTCTGACCGATGGAAATACCAAACCCCCCGTGGAGTGGTCATGGAGTGTATCTCGATAGCAATTACAAAAAAGTTTCTTGAATACGAGGGCACTCTCTATTGGCAAAGCCATGGAACTAGTATGGGGAGTACATTTGCGCCGAGCTTGGCGGGATTATATGTTCACCATCTAGAATCCTCCAGGATTCTCCACCCAGACAACCCCTTCAGGGAAAGAATCCGCACCTGGCGACGCTATATAGATGACATTCTGGTGATCTGGGAAGGGGATGGCCAATCGATCACTGAGTTCATGCACTGGCTGAACAACCAAAACCCTTTTCTGAAGTTCACCCATCAAATGTCCAACAGCTCAATGGTTTTCCTAGATTTGAATATCTATCACGAGGCAGGTCTGTTAAAAACTGAGACCCATTTCAAACCGACGGCGAGGAACTGTCTCCTCAGGTTCGACAGTTTCCATCCACGTCACCTGAGGGAGAATTTACCATACGGGCAGTTCCTACGCCTACGTCGCAACTGCAGCGACATAGCCAAATACAAAACCCAGGCCAGAGATCTGGGTGAAAAACTGAAACAGAGAAAATACCCAAACCAGGTTATTCAAAAAGCAATGAAAAGAGCGAGAAACAATAACCGTGAAGCTCTCCTGGAAGACAAACCTGCCAGAGAAAACACACCCAGTAGTACAGTCTGTGTCACAACGTACAGTTCAGTTTCGAACCAAGTTTCTAAACTGGTTAACAAACACTGGCGCATTTTGACAATCGGTTCGCTTTATCTGGGGAAACCTCTGTTTGCCCACAGGCGGGGCAGGAATTTAAAAGACATGCTTGTACACACTAGACCTCCAACCACATAGCTGACAGCATGGGCTAATCTCCTAATAAGGCCCACCTACTCTTTAAGCAGACCCTAACACCCATACTAAAGCTTACAATGAATCGATTACCACCAACTGCCATTCCGTCATCCATACACTTAAGTAATTTCTTTGCAAACTTCTCCATCCTTCTGCTTTGTGGTCATCCGTTTTTAATTAATGGACACTAAACCACGCTGCAAACTACTGGAACTTGAATGGCACTGCACTATGTAACTTAGGGAAAATCCTTTTATCATCCGTGCTTGATATCTCTTATATTAAAATTTATAGCACCTATATTCAAATTGCCCCCAACAAAGCCAAAGTTTTAC
Organism: Lissotriton vulgaris; assembly: GCF_964263255.1. Lineage (NCBI taxonomy): Eukaryota > Metazoa > Chordata > Amphibia > Caudata > Salamandridae > Lissotriton > Lissotriton vulgaris. The sequence goes on from NC_141687.1 coordinate 362,452,708, forward strand.
TATGGTATGCCCCTACCCTCGCTTACATTGGTATACAATCTTCGCCCAGTTTACAAGAGTTATGTAATAATCTTTTAAATGTTTTTTTAATGACAACCCCGGGCGCAACCTCTCCCCCACATGCGCGCAACCTCTCCCCACACGCCGCGCGCAACCTCTCCCCACATGCGCGCAACCTCTCCCCACTCTCCCCACAAGCGCGCAATCCCCCACACACACACACACAACCCCACCACACACAACCCCACCACACAATACTCCACACGCACAACCCCCCCACACGCACAACCCCCCCACAAACAACCCCACCACACAACCCCCCACATGCACAACCCCCCCCACACACACACGCAACCCTACCACTCAACCCCTACATGCACAACCCCCCCACACACACAACCCCCCTGCACACACAACCCCCGCCCGCACACACAACCCCACGCGCGCCCCCACGCGCACCCCCACAACCCCCCGCCCGCCCTCCCTCTATCGCCTGCCCTCCCTCTATCTATCGCCTGCCCTCCCTCTATCTATCGCCTGCCCTTCCTCTATCTCTCGCCCGCCCTCCCTCCCTCTATCTATCGCCCTCCCTCCCTCTATCTATATATCGCCCTCCATCTATCTATCGCCCTCCCTCCATCTATCTATCTATCTATCTATCTATCTATCTATCTATCTATCTATCTATCTATCTATCTATCTATCTATCTATCGCCCTCCCTCCCTCCCTCTAAATATCTATCTATCTATATATCGCCCTCCCTCCCTCTAAATATCTATCTATCTATATATCGCCCTCCCTCCCTCTATCTATCTATATATCGCCCTCCCTCCCTCTTTCTATCTATATATCGCCCTCCCTCCCTCTATCTATCTATATATCGCCCTCCCTCCCTCTATCTATCTATATATCGCCCGCCCTCCCTCTATCTATCTATATATCGCCCTCCCTCTATCTATCTATATATCTCCCTCCCTCTATCTATCTATCGCCCGCCCTCTATCTATCGCCCTCCCTCTATCTATCTATATATCTCCCTCCCTCTATCTATCTATCTCCCTCCCTCTATCTATCTATCGCCCTCCCTCTATCTATCTATCGCCCTCCCTCTATCTATCTATCGCCCTCCCTCTATCTATCTATCGCCCTCCCTCTATCTATCGCCCTCCCTCTATCTATCTATATATCGCCCTCCCTCTATCTATCTATATATCTCCCTCCCTCTATCTATCGCCCTCCCTCTATCTATCTATCGCCCTCCCTCTATCTATCGCCCTCCCTCTATCTATCTATCGCCCTCCCTCTATCTATCTATATATCGCCCTCCCTCTATCTATCTATATATCTCCCTCCCTCTATCTATCTATATATCTCCCTCCCTCTATCTATCTATATATCGCCCTCCCTCTATCTATCTATATATCTCCCTCCCTCTATCTATCGCCCTCCCTCTATCTATCGTCCTCCCTCTATCTATGTCGCCCTCCCTCCCTCTATCTATCTATCGTCCTCCCTCTATCTATATGTCGCCCTCCCTCTATCCATCTATCGCCCTCCCTCTATCCATCTATCGCCCTCCCTCTATCCATCTATCGCCCTCCCTCTATCCATCTATCGCCCTCCCTCTATCTATCGCCCTCCCTCTCTATCTCACTATCTGTCGCCCCCTCACTATCTGTCTCCCCCTCACTATCTGTCGCCCCCTCACTATCTGTCGCCCCCTCACGCTACCACAACATCACTCTGCGCTACCACAGCATCACTCTGCGCTACCACAGCATCACTCTGCACCCTCACGCATCACTCTGCACCCTCACAGCATCACTCTGCACCCTCACAGCATCACTCTGCACCCTCACAGCATCACTCTGCACCCTCACAGCATCACTCTGCGCCACCACAGCATCACTCTGCGCCACCACAGCATCACTCTGCGCCACCACAGCATCACTCTGCGCCACTACAGCATCACTCTGCGCCACCACAGCATCACTCTGCGCCACCACAGCATCACTCTGCGCCACCACAGCATCACTGAGCGCCACCACAACATCACTGAGCGCCACCACAACATCACTGAGCGCCACCACAACATCACTGAGCGCCACCACAGCATCAATCTGTGCAACTATTCATCAACAACTGGTTCAAATATGTTCTCTTAATGCTTCAAGCTTTATTACAAATGTCACAAAAAGATGTTAATATTTCACTTCTGTTCTTGGATTTTCTTCACAATAAAATACACTGAACATAATCTTCACAAAAGTTATTTACAAAAGTTTAAGCTATTGCCATTATAAATTACAATAACTTTTATTTAAGTATTAATTATTTTAAAAAATGAAAAGCCATTGTTATTTGTAATAGCAATACATCTAAGTCACGTAAATACAACACCTATTGCATTACAAATACTATAGGTGTCACAATTGCAAAAGTTATAACTATTGGCATTGTAAATGACAAAGCTATTAATTTCGCTATTTTCAAAACCAACACATAAATAAAAAATGTGTCATTTACAATACCAATAGCTCAAACTTTCCTAATGCGAGACCTATTGCCTTGCAAATGCTTGTTATAGTGTATGCTAATCACCCTTGCATAATTGTGATATACAATTATGCAAAGAAATAGAAAAGACTATCGTCGTGTTCTAAAAATTGCCAATCACTGTCGTCCATTGCTAATGCATTTAAATATTCAGATTATTTAGACATACTCGCTTTACTCAAACATGTTTAAATTATATATATATATATATATATATATATATCTCCAAGCAACAGTTTTTCGATTCCGGAGCCCCCGACCCTTCAGGGCGGCCTCTAGCATGGGCTCAGAACAGCCCGACAAAGCACCTTCAGATGCACACAAACAAAGAGGCCCGTGGCTGGAGATGTGGTTTTATTTCAAAGCTGGCAGCACAGCATGCTTCCATGTCCTAACGTTTCGGCAGCATCGCCTTGATCACAGGTGGAAGACAAGCAGTTTACTTGTAAGTGCATGCTTTTAAAGTAATTGATCACGTGACTGATAGTGAAAAAATACAAATCCCACAGTGCATTGTAAATGTTCTTCAAGTGAAAAAATGGAAGTCCTTGCTATTTACACCATAATTCAGGGTTCAAGTTTGACACGAGCACTGTTCATGTGGAATCATTAAGAAAGAAAACAGTCGAGTGAATGTAGATTCTTTCACGTAGTGTTGTCATTCTACAGGTGGCTCAGAAACAAACTTCATGCACCAGCACGATCATCGAGGGAAATAATCCGTCGTGAATCCCTTCCAACACGCGCTAATTAGTTACCACAGTGGATTCCTAAGTAGGCTGGGCGCGTGAGTGGGTCATGCTCCTCATTAACATCCAAGCAACAGTTATCCGATTCCGGAGCCCCCGACCCTTCAGGGCGGCCTGTAGCATGGGCTCGGAACAGCCCGACAAAGCACCTTCAGATGCACACAAACAAAGAGGCCCGTGGCTGGAGATGTGGTTTTATTTCAAAGCCGGCAGCACAGCATGCTTCCATGTCCTAACGTTTCGGCAGCATCGCCTTGATCACAGGTGGAAGACAAGCAGTTTACTTGTAAGTGCATGCTTTTAAAGTAATTTATCACGTGACTGATAGTGAAAAAATACAAATCCCACAGTGCATTGTAAATGTTCTTCAAGTAAAAAAATGGAAGTCCTTGCTATTTACACCATAATTCAGGGTTCAAGTTTGACACGAGCACTGTTCATGTGGAATCATTAAGAAAGAAAACAGTCGAGTGAATGTAGATTCTTTCACGTATATATAAAATAGAATTCAATGTGTAAATATATGTTATATATAGTAAAACTTCCCACTGCAATCCAACATTCGAGGATACAAACGGGCACAGACTCCAATGTCGCTGGTGCTGTATTTTATTGTTGCTCGTTAAATGTCATGACACGTTTCGGTCACCTTGCATGACCTTGATTACATGAAAAACGCTCTGCGGCAATGTTACTTATGAAGAAATCCTTGGTTGTACCATGTGACCCTTCGTAGAGTAGGCATGAACAGACTATGAACAACGATTAATGGAATACAAAGGTTGTACATAATATGAAAAAATAACTGCATAATGTGAAATCTAAGATTTAACCTTAATGTAATTAAAATTGGTTACATTCGGACTTTCGCTTCTTCCTTCAATTCATTAAATCAATTTCATTTATTTGAGCAGGAGAAGGCCCCTAATGTTGATGCCATTACTTGTACTAAAGCGCTATTTGTGAATAAGTATTAAATATTAAAGTGCATTGTGTTACCAAAGTGCAAAGTGAAAAATAACTTATGGATAGAAAGGGGCAGGGTATTGTAGCAGCAGGAGGGAGATGTTAAAAGTTGAGTCCTTGTTATACCGGACATATTAATGTGTCTCAGGTATATACTTAAAATTTAATATAGAAAATTATGTTATTTTATTGCGGCCCGTTCACAAAAGATTTTATTGGTTGACATGAAATAATTAGAAATAAATAGCAATTCATGATTGCAGTATCTAGAAATACATTAGTCCGCATATTACGTTAAATACAAAATAGTTCCAAGTAAAATCATAGAAAATTGTGCAACTCCTCGCTGCTGTTAAGACCGGATTAGTGATTTAGAATCTAGTTCCAAAATTAGTTGTGTCTCCAGCTGTCGGAGCAATTTTTCTCTATTACTTCCTCTTCTTAACGGTGGTATTGCTCCGATGACAAAATAAGTGAAGTGTTTAAGGTCATTGATCTGTTCCGATTTAAACTGTCTAGCCACCAGGTCGGAGTAGACTATTGCCTTTAAATGTTGGAGAATTCTCATGTGAACCTGTAGCTTAGTGCTACCCAGATAGCGCAGCCCACAGGTACAGTCAAGGACATACACTGCAAATTCTGTTCGACAGTTGTAATTACCCTTTATAGCCACAGGCTCTGGACTGAAAGGTGTGGTATAGTGGGTGGTGTGAATACCAAATTTGCACGCCCTACAAGAACTGCATTTAAAAAACCCTTTCTTGGGTGTGAGCCAAGTTGTGGTTGTACTGATCTCGGGGCTGCTCTTGACTAGTGTATTTTATCATGGAAGGAGCTCTCCTGAATATGAGAGTAGGCTTGTCAGGAAAGTTTTGGCCCAATACTGCATCAGTTAATATAATTGGCCAGTTTTTGTTCACAATAGCCCTTAGTTTTTTCTGCTGCCGACTATAGGTAGTGATGAGCGCAGCCTTAGTCTTCACTACTCCTTGCTGTTTTGTTGCTAACCACAGGTTTGGGGCTCACCTTGTCGGGCCCCAGCATATTTTCCCTTGGTACTGAATTTGCTTTATACTTTCTTTTTCCACTGAAAAACACAAAGGTCACAGGGACTGTATAGTAGGCTCAGATTTCAGTCATACAGAACCAGTGAAATTCAGCAGTTCTAGTTGGCCGAGCTACCTATAACTCGCGCCCCCGCAAAGCACTGTTTAGGCGGGTTTGTAGAGTGGTGGAGAAAGGGAGCAGGGCATCCAGTGAGTTGCAGGGCTTTTTTCTTTCTAAGGGAAGGGGGCTGCATAGCCCCCTTCGATGGGCCGATTTGGGCCCGGGGACCTCACGCCCCGGGACCAGGCATTTTTAAAAAGGGGATGAGGGGATCTAACCCCATCCCGGGGCCTGGGCTTTCTTCTTTTTTTTTTTTTAACAATGGCAGGGGAGCTATGTAGCCCCTTTCCTTGGGCCAGTTTTCCCGGGGGCCTGCCCTTAATTTTTTTTAAACAATGGCCCCCATCCCGGGCAAATTTCGTCCCCAGATACCTCATCCCTAAGGGCTTTGCACTCCGATGGGGACCTTGAGGCCCCCGCTGTTCCCGCCGTCATTGCTAACATGCAGCTCCCTGGATCTCAAAGCAATGTGTCTCATTACCTGCTCGCTTGACAGCGGGCAGGGAAACAGACATGCTCTGCTTTCAGCAAGCTAGGGCATTTTCTGGTCTTGCTTGCTGAAAGCAGAGCGGAGTTTACTATGGCATAGCCGGATTGGTATTCCGGCCAAGTCATAACAAACTGCAATGTCCCGGGTGGGCACCCCAGGACATTGCTGGAGCCGGCCCTGGGGGGTGGCGGTCCCCAGGGCCATCTAGGGCTCCAGGAGAGGGGCTGTGGGGCCCCCTCCAATGTAATTAAGCCCAGGGGAGGTGGTGTTTCTCACCGCTGCGAGGGGGAGCAATGTCCCCTGCATTTAGCCACGGGGAGGTGGCGGTCCCCAGGGTTGCAGGGAGACCATAAGGGCCTCCCCGCATTCATTTAATTTAGTAGCCCCCGGGAGGTGGTGGTCCCTGGGGGCCCCACCCATCAGTTTGAATATCTTTGTCTCGGGGGAGACATAATAAAAAGTGCCCTGGGGAGTTGGCGGACCCCGGGGCTTTGATAAACCCTACGAGGGGGGACCTGTGAGCCCCTCCTCTATATATATCTTATGTTCCCTGGGCCAGGTCCCGGGGTTATTTAAAAGCAAGCACAGAAGCCCACAATATTTTATTTTGTGCCGCGAATATTGCAATTCTGCTGCAGAATTTTTTTTCTCCAAAAAATGCTTTTATGCCATAGCGAGGTTTCAGGGGGACCCCTAAGCCATGGCATAAGGGTCATGGTATTTCTACCATGCTTCCTTTTCTTTAATTGCACTTTTTTGTTTTTGGGGCTCGGAGAAGCAGAGTCCAAAGATGGCTGCCAACACTTCCTGGTTGAAGTGTTGGCAGCCAATCAGAGCTGTGGATTTTTCTACACGAGCTAGTCTTTTTTTCCCCAAAGGCTTCGCAACCAAAAAGATCCTTAATAATTTTCAACTTACATTTCTGAAAAATTACTGAATTGATTTGCACCAAATCTGTGTTACATCATCTACCTTTCTGCTACATTTGGTTTAATTCCATACAACAGTTCGGGCTGTAGGTGTAGTGTAGTTCCTAGTTTCCCACTAGGCCCTGCGCATTGGAATAACATAAACAGTAGTATCGACGTGGAACTGGCTATATTCCAGGCCTCCACTGACTATGCTAAACTTAATTGGGTTGTGTTACCAACTAGCTCAGAGGTCACTGGAAACTTTCTTCTCTGCATAGGAAGTGATCAGCTTCCTTGGCACAGACAAGAAGGGATTCAGCTTTCCAACAACCGTGCAACATGACAACTTTGCTCCTCAGATCAAGAGTCGATCTCTAGGGTCGTGTGAAACAATAGACATAGATTTCACTCAGTCAGTCTAGTGCAGTTTACTTTCACAGTATGTAGAGAATAGAGAGACGGGCGTGTATCAATAAAGGTTAACATTTATTGAACAGTCTTTCTTCTCATACAAGAGAAATGTATTGCCACAATTGCAATAACTGTTATTATGAAAAGTACGTACAGTAAGATAAGAATAGCGAAATAGAACTGTAAAAGCATTGATATGGTTTCTTAGCCATACAATGGTTTAAAAGTAATAAAACATTTATACAGTCATATATACATTAGGCTAACATACTCAACTGGTGCTTCTAACTAAGCCTACCCCAGTGTGCCTGACCTAGGCCGAACACGTGAGAAGGGGGAGTAAGTAAGTAGCTTAAGTTAAGTTGGTTTTGCCAAGGTTTGTTTCAAGAATTCTCTTCTAAGGGTTTAGTCAACACCATACCTCTGAATAGAATGATGGAGGATTGGTATCTCCTTCAGGGGTCTCTCTCGATATCCCAGTTCACCTGCGAGGGTAAACTGGAAGCGCCGGGACTGGATTTCTCTGCACGAGAAAGGCAGCGGCTTCTCTCAGCGCGTCTGGAGGAAGGAGGGGTGACAGCGTCCGCGGGCAGCTGGGCTGGATGTCTTCGCAGAGGACGGCTGCACGGCTCCTCAAGCGTACTGCACCATAGGTCGCGCTGTAGCGGCGATAATGGTAATCAGTAGCTTCACCACCACAGGATAGCAGGCTGCAGCGACAGAGTGCTAGTTGTTACCAACACGGGGTCATGCAGGCAGCTGGCATCAGCAACATGTTCGCTCATTGCTTAAGGCAACGTTGGTAATATTTATACCTGACAGGTGCCGGGTTTGACGCAAGTTTGCTGGACATAAGACGTCAATTAAAGATGTCACTAGGAAGTGGCAGCTATCAGTTGCTCATTAGAGTTCTATTACTAATCAAAACATAGCAAGCGGGGATTTCCAGGTTTGCTAAGTTTTTATCTTGTTGAAGAACTCGGAGTGTTATCTAGGAATATCAGATAGTGACTGCTGCTCTGTCATTGCACTAATTGGTCGCAAAGGAAGTAGCAGAGAGTCATGCTGGAATGTGGCTCTGTGGCTCTGCTCGTGTGAGGCCAGAGATGACTTTACAGAAAATCGTACTTGAACGGTTATGCCAATATAGGGAACAAAGGGCTTTATAGCCGAATAGGGGCATAAGGTCACAGTATCGATCAGGAACCTAGATAAGCACATGACACCCACTCCACGAATTCATGTCCATCAAAATTACTAAAACTAAGCAATTAGATGCATGTGTAACATTGTGTAACATAGCCCACCCCAAAATACATAAATGCATTCGAAATAGGCGTACTTGTAATACATGGAATTTAGGTACTGTACGTAGTTTTAAAAGCATAGTAATCATTCAAAAAATTATTGCATATGAAATCAATGAACGATTATGCATAAAGAATTACACATGAAGTATCTCTGACAGAAGAAATGCGAGATAAATCATCACATAAAAATGCATTGTAATAATGTGTGTGCTAGAGGCTGGTGTTATGTTATGTCTCTAGATGTGTTTTTAGAAATAGAAGTGTGAAGCTTCTGTTCTCTAAGAATAGTTTTTACGTTAAGCAAAGAATTGTTCGTGCCAAAAAGAAAGGGTCAATATTAAAAAAATTGTCCAATTCAAAGAAAAATCAGTTTACCAAAGCTCCTGGCAGTTTTATGTTGATCAAAACTGAAGGCCGAATTCAGAGTTCATGGGAACGCTGTGTGTCGGAAAGCTTCTCAAAAGTTATTGTTTCTCTGTTGGTGAGAACATCGTATCAGACAGGCTCGCAAAGAATTGGTCTACAAAATCAGGTGATAGTTCAACCAAATTAGATAGCGCTGTAACTTGGCAGGTGTGAGAATGATTGCTGTCATCGAAGGCAGGATCAGCAATGCTCACAGAACGTTGTACCTGGATGATGTTGCTTTTGTCACTCGCTCCACTGTTACCACTTGGCTGTAGTACAGGAGTCTCCACGAATGCCGTCATCAGGATTGGTAGCCGCTGGGGACAACACAATGCGTGAGCCGTTATTGGACTTAGCAAAGTATTGACGTCCATTGGTACTGCTGATGGAAGTGAAAGACAGATGTCCAACACGCATTCCTCGCCGCAAAGCATACACCGTAGCACAGGTAAAATGCAATTTTGCCATATCGGTCTGAATGAAAGGAACCAGGTCATGTTTAGATCTCTCAGCCTGGCCAATCCGAGGACGTTAGTTATCCTGTCCCTGTAGCGCATTGCTAGGATTGTTTCTTCCATTCCCATGGGAGCTATGTCTGAGCCGAGGTTTGCCATAACGTAGCAGGAGGGTCAAAAATAGAATCCCTGCGATGAGTCCAAAAAATAGTGGAATACCACCAAAGATGGAGTGCACAAAATTAGGAAAGATTCCCAAAATTGCCTGGAAGGGTGTTAGCAGTCCCGTAAAGACTGTCTTAAATATGCCTGGGATGCTCGTGGCACTAGACATGTTAAAGAGTTGCTCGAGCATTTGTACGAAATGCACGGGGCAATTTGTTGATAAAAGGTCATGGACCTCAGTAGCCGTCCTTGCGACTAGAAGATCATACGTCTCTTTAGATGACGTTATAGGCACTGTTGTCTGTAAAAGCACAGATTTCATTTTGCTTAATGTATCAATTCGTATAGAATAGAGATTCAGACGAGGCCAGAGGGGAGTCACTGTGTCTGGAGGCCCGCTCGGAAACAATGCTTGCATACAACATTTGACCATGGACGTTACTTCTACTAGATAACTTAGTCCGGGCGCGAGGCCACAGCACCTGTGATCCGTTCTAAGAATGTAACTCCCGTTTGCGAGTTGCATAAAGAAGGGCTCTATCTGAGTTGCAGGTGTGACTAGCTGGTGGCATGAAAGGTTGTTTGAATTGCCATCACATGCTCCGTGTAAATTAATACCCTGACACAAAAGTATACCGCTTAGTGAGTGTTTACAGTTGTCACCACTAAGAAATACATTTTTGTCGCTGTCACTATAGCAAGAATGAGTGTATGGTAATTTCCATTCGGATTTAACATATCCCTTACCCAATTGTTCATATTGGCCAGCAGGTATGTATTCAAGGCACTTTTTAAAGCGGAAAGTTGTTATCGGAATTGTGATAATTCCGTGTATTATCCATTCAATGACAGGGCTCTCTGACATTGTCAATGGTAATCTCTCGAGTTTCTCGATGCTCAAGATTGTATAGTCTGCTCCTTTCTGTGCCAAACTGATCTGTTTATCAGTAAGGTTAAAAATGGAAAATAATGACGTTGTGTTTATCAGACGCCAAGGCACATAGCCTGAACGAAGATTTTGCAGCGTCCAGCCTAATTCTATAATAGAGCGTAATTGAGACTGGCCATGTTGTAACATTAGCAAATCTCTGTCTATCACATCAAAGGCAGATGATACAATATTGTCCAAAGAATATATTCTGGAAGACAGTCATTAACCCATTGTCTACCACAGAAAGTGATTTTTCCAAATTAATACGATCAATTTCTCGTATTTTTTCAGCAGTTTCAATTTGCTTTACTTTCCAAGCCTCGTTGTAAGCTGCATAGATGCTGGTCGCTATGAAACGCTTTTGACGCTGTTTGCGTGGTCCAAGAATGAAATCGCGCAAATCAGCACCATCTTTTAATAAAGACAAGTGTTGCTTAATTTCAGCCAGTGTGGATGTAGTTAGCCATTCTAGGCAGAGTTTGCCTACACTGTATGTAGTTATAATTCCTGGATGTTGTCTCTGGGAATATCTTGAGTCTAATCTGGTCATTTTTAAACCCTGTGTTTTATTCAGGAATCTATCTTGACAGCTATTTGTGTCTGTAGGCCAGATTAACCACTTTTTCCAATCAGGATGTGTTCTGTTGAAATGTAAAATGTGTGACACGTCTAACTCATTATCTGCAGTTGCATTCTCAGCTATTGGCTTTGGTATAGACGGTGTTTTCATTTCTTTGTTTTTAGCTAGGCCAAGACAAGATGTTTGGTGTACAGTGTCATTTAAAAATAACATTTGTTCTGGTATCATGCAGGTTCTAAATAGTGCTTCTATGCCTTGCACCTGCCAATCTTTTGTACCCCAAATTGATTTCGTTTCAATATTAGTTTTCCAATAATCAAAACCAAATGTCATCATTTTGTCATAAAATGCTTCTGAATATATCAATTTAGAATTTGTCAGCATTGTTTTCATTCCTGTTTTATCTAACAGTTTATAATAAAACGTTTCTGCATCACTGGTGTTAAACCCTGAAAAATATTTGAATTTCTCAAAAAATGCTTTAGAACTGCTTTTAGGTGGTGTAGAACAATGTTCCCATTGATTATACATAAAAACATTTCTAGGCTGTGCAGATTTATGCAAGTAATGATCCCCATAGTGGGTGTAACAGAATAACTGCTCATAACTAGATGAACCTTGTAAATAATCATGATCTGTGAATCTGGCTGACATTACTAAATCAGACATCATGTCATTAATACTGTTAAAGTCCCAATTATCAGAGAATGTACTTGGTGTCACAAAGTCACTTAAGGAAACCTTTAGTTGATGAGGATACTTCAGGATTTCGACCGGACCGTAGATCTCATAGTCTGTTTTCTCCCATACTACCCCACCAGGTATTGGAATTGCTGTGACATTAACTGTTGACAGTTCTCTTTTCTTCACGTGGGATGATCTGTGTGGTTTCAGGACTAGGTTGATGTTCTGACTTGCTGTGTCCATTCAATTGTAATGAACTTTCCTAAAATTAAAACTAAAATTAGGCATAGTAGGAGTATGAATACCCCTGAGATGATCCAATGCTCAATCAACGGTGAATCCAGATATAGTTCTTTGATTTGTTGAAGGAGTCCTGTTGTATTTTCTTCAGAATACTTTTTTGTTTCTGGCATCACTTCGGGATCGTTTTGATCTTCAGAGAAGTTGTCGAAGTTGATGAAATAACCAGAGGCAGTTCTGTCAATTGATGGGATTGTTCTTTCAATCTGTCTCTCGGTAGCACTTTCTGATGCCACATCATTGTAGACTGGTGCTGTTTCTTGACGAACTGTTTCAATCTGTGTTTCAAGAGGCACGAGTTCCATGGCATTATTGCATAGTCCTTCATTGTGCACTGCAGGCTGATCGAATGTGATTAGTCTTTCAGTTTGAACCTCTTGGATTGTTGCAAGTTTGGGTATTCTGTTGTTTCTTGGGAGTCCACTGGGCCTACTGTTGATTATAGGCCACATGCTTGTGGTTTTACCAGGTCGATGGACACGACTCTGTTCTCCTTTTTACCAGCAAGGGGCGGTAGCACAACTGATCTTGTTCCGGTAACTGCTAAGACAGGTACTGCTTTTCTGTAAGAAGGCCCAAATTCCTTCTTAACCGCGATCTTTTCTCTGACTAGATCCCCAATCTTTGGAATCCAGACAGGCCTTGCTGGGGCTGTTGCGGGTGGTGCCTCGTCAGTGGTATTTGGCTGTTGCTTTAACTTTATGTTGCTTAATGATTTTCTTGTTTCATTCAGTTCCTGTAAAACAGCCAAACGGTCTTTTACTTCAAACTGCTTTGTTTCTTTTTGTACCACTGACATCTGACTATCGAGGTCCTGAACGCGCATTCTTATTCCGAACAATAGTTCGTATGGGCTGAAACCTTTTAGAGAATTTCTTGGCATGTTGTTAAGACTAGTCTGGACACTTATTAAATGTTTGACCCACCCAGCGCCTGAACCTAATACCTTCGCTGTTATAGATTGCTTTATGTCCCGGTTTTTTCTTTCTACCACACTATTCCCTTCGGGATGCGACGGACAAGAATACCGCAACCCAATTCCCATGCTGGCCATGGCCTCCCTATAAGCTCGAGAGCTGAAAGCAGGACCCTGGTCAGAATGGAACGTGGTAATTGCGTATGTGCCGATATGGACTCGCTAATCTTTTATAACAGTTCTAGGCGTCAGCCGAGTGCTGGTGGCCTCATTTTTTAAGTGCTTTTCGTCTTAATGGTGTACACTGGGACGCGCTTCTCTTCTTTGATTGCGCAGATAGACCGCCTTATGCTGTCTAGAAGGGATCCTGAAACTACCCTGGCCTGTTCATTTCTGCGATCTCGGTTGCAGTTTTCACAATTTTGAGCAAAACATTGAATATCTATACTCATTCCTGGCCACCAGTACTCTGATTGCAATTCTTTCAGAGAGGCTTTGATTGTTTGGTGTTTCAGACCCAACCCCATGTGTGCTTCCAGTAATAGGAAGCCCCTCCTGCTCCTGTTTGGAATTACTCTATCCCCCACTCCAGGGATTCGAGCAAAAGGAACGGAGTTTGCATCGATTATGTATGCATAATTGAGTGGATAGTTTACGGGTAGTGCTGCACAGTCGCCTTTTACGGTCGTTTTTACTGCCAGCATGGTTTCCCCGTCTATATACTTATCTGTACGCTTTTTTGTGGCTACGGAAGCCGGGTTAGTTGCTTCCGCGGTGGCTGTATTAGCCAATGAATTCCCTGCAACGTGAACGCCATCACGTTGAAGACTCTGTGCGTGAATCACGTGAGTCTTTTGTAGTTCTTTACTTAAAAGAGCTACCTCGTTCCAGAGCAATTTATGCTTTATTGTGGCACCTGTGTCATCTTTGTAGTCGTTTTCGATCCAACTCTGCAGTTTGTTGTTGTAAGAATTGACGCAAAAATGAGAATCGCACACGATAAGTGTGGGGAATTTGCGTTCTGCATTTTCGAGCGCCATCTTTAAAGATCTGATTTCAGTTCTCTGAACCGAACAGTTTCTTACAGATTCAGTTTTTGTTATTTTCGGTTTGATTTTACCGCACAGCCAACGACATTTAATGATCGCACATGCTGCATCGTAGGATTTTCTCTCTACGCTGAAATGCTGTACAGAGCTATCTGTATAGATTATACAGGCATATAGTGGGAGAGGCAGGATTTCGATTGGCAGAGGATATTCTTCTTCATATTCTAAATCATTCAGTTCTTCGTATTGCGGGGCGAAATAGTATTTCACGTCTTCCGCTCCTAGAGAATCTATGCACTGTATCCATTTTGGATCCAGTGACACTGTAGGCAGGTTTACTGGGCTGAATAGCGCTTCGAAGGCGGATTCCGCTGTAAGGATATTAATCCGTTTGCCGTGTGCTAGTTCTCTTTCATTTGCTAATGCTATTTGCACTGCGTTCACAGTTTTTTCTGTGCGACTGAATGTTTTTTCTGCTTGTGTGTACAAGTGAGATTTAATTGAAATAGGTACCTTTTCTCCCTCATTAGAGGTTAGGTACGTGAATCCGCATCTTCCTGGGATGACTCGGATTACTAGATCACGTGTGTTGTCACGTGTATCTAATTTTGTTTTTGCTAACATGTCTGTTTGCAGTGATCTCAAAATTTCTGTGTGTTTTTGAGTCCAATTGATTTGTTTTAAATCAGGTTTAATTAGTTCGTAGAGAGGTTTAACCCTCTCTGCGTAATTTAGGATGTAAGTTCTTCCGAAATTCAGAAAACCTAGTATGGATTGTAAATTCTTCAGCGTTTTTGGAGCTTGGAGTACAGCGCACTTCTCTAAGAAGTGGTCCGCTAGGCTTTTCCCTTCACTTGATAATTCGTACCCTAAAAACAGTACTGTCAGATGGGCAATTCGAGACTTTTTAAAGTTGAATTTGTAACCTTCTGCTGCGAACCCAAGTATAATGGTGTTCACTCTTTTCAAGTGAGTATCCAAGTCGTCGTCTGTGAGATAAATATCATCTACGTAAGATAATGCTTCATCATCATAGAGTTGTAGTAACTCTGTTACCCTAGCTGAGAATAGTCCTGGGCTGTTCTTGAACCCCTGTGGGAGTTGACAGAATTTTTTCTGCGACCCAAATGCAGAGAAAGCGGTCAAGTATCTGCTTTCAGGTGCAATGTTTTGACAAAAGAAACCATTAGAAATGTCTAATGTCGTTTTATATTTTTTCCTAACTATGTTATTCATTAGGGCTGCACTATGCGAGTTTTGTACTGCAAAGGTTTTGCAACATGTATTAAGGTGTCTGTAGTCCAAAACTAGACGATATGAATTGTCTGGCTTGGAGACAGGAAACAAAGGATTGTTCATTTGAGAGGTGCATGTTTCAATCACCCCCTGGTACTCAAGTTGATCTAAGATCTCCCTGACTTGTTTTTTAGCTTCTTGCTTTATGGGATACTGCCGTTGGGCAGTTGGTTCACTTTTTAGTTGGATTTTGTGAGGCGTTGAATCCTCATCCCATCCTACATGATTTTTATACAATGCAGGTGCCTGGGCTACTGCCCATTTCCTTGCATATGTGTATTTTTTGTGAATCGGTATGTGATTCGAGAAGGCAGGCATAATTACCTCTTCGCCACGAGGGCACTCCCTGACAAACTCTGGGGGCCAATCTTTTTCAGCTAACAGAATATCATAGCCTTTTGAGAGCTTATCCCAAAACAGACCCTTGATTTTCCTAGTCTTATCACCCTCTATACGCAATGTTATTTCGTATATTTTATGGGGCTCGCTAAGCCTGGCGTCGGCAGTTTCAACCTGAATGTATTCATTCGTGTCCACTGTCTCCAGATGACTCATCAAGATCTTGCGCGCTATACTGATCTCTGCTGCACTGTCCAACATTGTCAATGCCCACTCCCCGTTTTTCAACTGTGTCCTCAGTATTCTCGGCATGGTTGATTACTCTAATACTGGCTACCTTCTTTTTCTGAAATTGAGATTTCTTATTTTGAGCAGGTTCCTTGTCTTTGGACTTGGTGTGCTCTCCTGGGTCTGACCGTCCTCTTCTTTCCGAATTCTGTGGAAAAGATCGAGAGGGACGTGTATCAATACTTTGATATCTATCAGGTCTTTTTATATTATCCCTATTTCTAAGGTTATATCTTTTCTCAGAGGGCTCCCTCTGGGGAGACTGGCGTTCTCGAGTCGGAGTTCTTTCCCTCCGTCGAGGAGACCTTCCTCTGGACTGGAAAACTTTTTCCTTGGGAGTGGATTGTTTATTTCCATCCCAGCTCTTTTTAGGAGTGTTTGAATTATTTTTAATAAATAATTTTTCTGGATTTTCGAGCAGTTGGGGCTTAACTGGTTTTCCACCCAAGCTGTCTCTACCTAATTCTTCATAGCATTTTTCTATGATTTTTGCAAGCTCAACAGGATCTTTTATATCTGTTTCCCTCAACTTCTGGCGAATCGCCACAGATGCTGCTTCTCCCTTTACATTGGCTAATAATATAGCCGTGACCTGCTTGAAATCTTTCAGTAATTTCATACCTAGATTTAAAGCTGGTTCTGGACCGAATTCATTTTGAATCTGTTTTAGCACATCTGGTATTACCGCCATAGACGGAACACCGTGTGTTTTTGTGTAAATGGAAGCAAAGACTGTACCCCAAGTGTCACAGTCCTCCACGTGTGGTGCGATTCCCATAGGAAGGCAGATGGTCAAGATTCTGTGTTTCTCAATAGGGGTAGTATCAGGAAATACTGCCTCTATTTGAGTGATTTTCTGGGCTAACCAGAAAGGAATTTGTTCCCGTTTTACGGGTGTTTTACCAAGACATGACTGTATGTTCTGTGGTGTAATTTTATTTGTGTTCCCCTGATGAGGGGTCAGCTGTGGTGTATTAACAGCTGGCTGGACTGTTGCAGTCCGTATTACATATTGGACTAATTGCCTATGTATTTTTATTAATGTGTTTAGCTGTGCTAACAGCTCTTCTCTAGACATTTTTATAATGTCAGGATGTGGTGTGTAGCTGGCTAGAACCGGCCACGTGGCTCCTGGTCTACCTAGTGGACCGAGCCTAGTTATGTGATCATTGTGTTTTAGGGCGCCATTAAACCAGAGCAGGTGCTCTTGAAATTTAAGTGGAATTTCAACCTCCTCGAAAGGGGCGTACTCATCCGGAGGTTCCTCTATTTTGTAATAGTGAAACTCTTGTGTTATAGCGTTTACCGCTGGAAAGTTTATCCATGAATAGAATACCTCTGTCTGCCGATACTCGTGAGCCTCTATCACGAAAATTACTGTACCACCTTGAGGTGGCAGTCCGTTTTCTATAAGTTTTAAAGTTATAGATCTTCTTAACTGGACCGGGATGATAATAGCACCCGGGTCTGTGTATTCGGGACCTTGCTGAGTCGCATCTACTGCGGCCTCATTGGTTCCGTTTTCTGGCATTGTAAAAATGCGAGGTTTGCAGAGTAGGTCTCCAAGGAGACAAAGATTAGATGCACAATATTTTGGAACACTGTATCCTTCAACGTTGAATAAACCAGAGCTTTACATAGGAATCTCTTCCTACTAAGGTCGGGCGGATTTTAACCTTTCACCCACTCCAGACGTCTATTGGAGTATTTACGGGAGAAAGGGGTGTGAAATATGCACGACTGAGTTACTCTACAAGTCTTACGTTAGTTTATCGCCTTACCAAACGTTAGGGCGCCATGTAGTGTAGTTCCTAGTTTCCCACTAGGCCCTGCGCATTGGAATAACATAAACAGTAGTATCGACGTGGAACTGGCTATATTCCAGGCCTCCACTGACTATGCTAAACTTAATTGGGTTGTGTTACCAACTAGCTCAGAGGTCACTGGAAACTTTCTTCTCTGCATAGGAAGTGATCAGCTTCCTTGGCACAGACAAGAAGGGATTCAGCTTTCCAACAACCGTGCAACATGACAACTTTGCTCCTCAGATCAAGAGTCGATCTCTAGGGTCGTGTGAAACAATAGACATAGATTTCACTCAGTCAGTCTAGTGCAGTTTACTTTCACAGTATGTAGAGAATAGAGAGACGGGCGTGTATCAATAAAGGTTAACATTTATTGAACAGTCTTTCTTCTCATACAAGAGAAATGTATTGCCACAATTGCAATAACTGTTATTATGAAAAGTACGTACAGTAAGATAAGAATAGCGAAATAGAACTGTAAAAGCATTGATATGGTTTCTTAGCCATACAATGGTTTAAAAGTAATAAAACATTTATACAGTCATATATACATTAGGCTAACATACTCAACTGGTGCTTCTAACTAAGCCTACCCCAGTGTGCCTGACCTAGGCCGAACACGTGAGAAGGGGGAGTAAGTAAGTAGCTTAAGTTAAGTTGGTTTTGCCAAGGTTTGTTTCAAGAATTCTCTTCTAAGGGTTTAGTCAACACCATACCTCTGAATAGAATGATGGAGGATTGGTATCTCCTTCAGGGGTCTCTCTCGATATCCCAGTTCACCTGCGAGGGTAAACTGGAAGCGCCGGGACTGGATTTCTCTGCACGAGAAAGGCAGCGGCTTCTCTCAGCGCGTCTGGAGGAAGGAGGGGTGACAGCGTCCGCGGGCAGCTGGGCTGGATGTCTTCGCAGAGGACGGCTGCACGGCTCCTCAAGCGTACTGCACCATAGGTCGCGCTGTAGCGGCGATAATGGTAATCAGTAGCTTCACCACCACAGGATAGCAGGCTGCAGCGACAGAGTGCTAGTTGTTACCAACACGGGGTCATGCAGGCAGCTGGCATCAGCAACATGTTCGCTCATTGCTTAAGGCAACGTTGGTAATATTTATACCTGACAGGTGCCGGGTTTGACGCAAGTTTGCTGGACATAAGACGTCAATTAAAGATGTCACTAGGAAGTGGCAGCTATCAGTTGCTCATTAGAGTTCTATTACTAATCAAAACATAGCAAGCGGGGATTTCCAGGTTTGCTAAGTTTTTATCTTGTTGAAGAACTCGGAGTGTTATCTAGGAATATCAGATAGTGACTGCTGCTCTGTCATTGCACTAATTGGTCGCAAAGGAAGTAGCAGAGAGTCATGCTGGAATGTGGCTCTGTGGCTCTGCTCGTGTGAGGCCAGAGATGACTTTACAGAAAATCGTACTTGAACGGTTATGCCAATATAGGGAACAAAGGGCTTTATAGCCGAATAGGGGCATAAGGTCACAGTATCGATCAGGAACCTAGATAAGCACATGACATAGGTTTGACAATGCGTTCCTATAGGAATTAACATTACAAGTGCACTCTTACTTTTTGCCCCCATTTCTCGGTCCCCACTGCACGAATCATGCCCAAAATTTCCATGACACACAAAACCTACCTTGACACTTTTTTAGTAACATTTGATGAAGATTCGTCAAACGACACCAAAGTTATAGCCAAGCAAAAAAACGCTTTTCCTGTGGAAACTAGGTCCTAACTAAGAACCTACTGCGACTGCCAGTAGGTA
This sequence comes from Lissotriton vulgaris, assembly GCF_964263255.1. Taxonomy (NCBI): domain Eukaryota; kingdom Metazoa; phylum Chordata; class Amphibia; order Caudata; family Salamandridae; genus Lissotriton; species Lissotriton vulgaris. Next base: position 362,472,256 of record NC_141687.1, read on the forward strand.
ATATATTTGTATGCATTTTTTTTTTATCCGGACAATAGTAATACCACTAAATGTAAAAAGTTTAAGAATGGAAAAAAAACCATAATTGGTAGATTCTCTGGATACTCTATCAATTGGAGCAAATCTTTGTGATTTGCGTTGGCTGGGGAGCCGCCTGTTCCACCACGGGGATGCCCTATACAATTATGCTCTGATGGCTTTAAATACCTGGGGATCTTTTTCTCCCTTAATCGTTTGCTCCGTTTTTCCCAAAATCTGCTCCCCCCGCCTTTGGCCAGGCTGCGCAGGGACATAAGTAACTGGAAATCCCTCCCACTCTCCCTACTGGGAAAGGCAGCCCTTTTCAAGATGATGTTTTTGCCTCGGTTTATATATATGCCCTGCAGAATTCTTTAGACCTGGTCCCAGCGTCCTACTTCAAAAAGGTAGAGAGCCTCCAACGTGACCTGCTTTGGAGTGGAAATCCACGTATTGCCGTAAAAAAACTCACTTTAAATTGGTATGATGGGGGCATCAGCCTCCCCGATATCAAGAAGTATTATTGGGCGACCTATCTGAGGCCATAAATCATGGCACCAACACCCTCTCCGGGAATCCAGGCTATGATTTGGATAGGTGGCTCCTACCAGGTGGGAACTATAATAGAGCCCTCTACTCCAGACCACGCCGCTTTGCACTCACAGGTCCTACCAAACATACAGTTCAAGTCTGGCTCACAGCCACTAAATGTCTCGGATGGAGTCGCAGGCTCATTCTTGCGACACCACTGTGGGACTCCAAACAACTAGGTAGCCTATGGAAGAGCAAAGGATTCAACAAGTGGGACCTAATAGGAATCTCGCAAATACGTGACTTATGGGACAAAAACTATGTTTAAACATTCGCTACCCTACAGCAGCAGTTCAACTTAGCAAATTCGGAATTTTTCCGATACACACAGGTCAGGCATGTTTTGCATTCCAATCTACATCCCGGTAGTTCCCCTCCGGAATCCGCTCCACTGGAGAACAGAGTTTTAGATGGTCTTGTCCCTGATAACACTATTTCCCTAATATACAAGAAACTAATAAACAGTACGTCGGACCCCCTCCAGTCCCTTCAGCAGAAGTGGTCCGACGTACTGGCATGGATGATGAGGACTGGCGGGAGGCAGTCTCTTCGCCAAGAGTTGTGGCGGTACTGGCACGCCTCGGCTAGTTCAGCTCAAAATCCTCCGCAGGCTGTACGTGACCGGTCCCCAATTGGTGCGAATGGGGAAAATAGATGAAGGAAACTGCAGGCGTGGGTGTGGCCAAACGGGCACCTTCACACATCATATGGGAATGTGCCGGTATCCAATCTTACTGGCATAGCATGCACAATGCCATTAACGCTGACCTTTCCACGCAGCTCACCCTGAATGCTCGTAGATTTTGTTGAATATCTGGAAACTGAATGATTTGAATGTTTGCCAGCTACAATGGGCCACTCTGGGGCTTATGCTCGCTAAAAGAAACATTGCTCAGAAATGGGGAGCGTCCCGACCTCCGGAGGTGGGTGATTGGGCGAAGGACCTAGACTGGTCGATGTTCAGAGAGAAAACTGTGTATGTAGCCCTTGGCTGTCCTAAGAAGTGGGCACGTGTGTGGGGCGTGTGGAACTCATATCATGGGGATATATGTCGGCCACCTTTCTCCCCCATTGAGGAAGACCTCACCCCCCCTCTCCCTAGATGTTCCATTTGACTTGTATATTTGCACTCTTTGATGTTCCCTGTCGCTAACCTGTGACTTTCTCATCTCTCATCTGTAGTGTGATCGATGTGCTGGTGCTGATTAATAAAAAGTTTTACAAAAAAACAAAAGAATAGTACAAAACATTGAATTATTCAAACGTATAGCACAGAGCTTCAGTAGTTTCAGTTGCTGGGGTTAACAAATTGCAAATAAACATTGTTTAATAGCATAATAAATAACTATCATGTCAACATTTCTTGCACAACACAACTGATCAAATGAAAACAATTAGGAGTGCAAAACCTTAAAGAAATTTAAAGTATCTGCTGTGCAATGCATTTGCTAGTCCACTACGCAATTTGAGTATGAAATTTAGCCCACACATCCTTGAATGTTATGTTGGAGAGTATGGATCTTTCCAGCTAACGTCTATGGCTAACGGATCTGCCATCCTCTCTAGTTACTGTGTAAGACTACCAAAAACACCTTTCCATAACATTAACAATCCAGGCCATGTAGTGATCATTCATATTTGATCAGTGTTGTCTTATCAGAACAAGGATACCAGGTTTAATGGTCTCCGACTATGTGTTTTTGCTGGCTGACTTGAACACTAGGTTCTTATAGAGTTGACAACTGAACTTAAGGTATCCATGTCCACGACAAGGCACTCATCTTCCTATATGGGTCACAGTACATAATACAATCAGTAAATAACAGTGCTCCAAAGGGAGGAAGGGTTGGTTACCCTAACAACCCCACATATACCCGCACATCCGGGTACATCAGTAATCAGAAAATCAATCCTCTCTGAGCACTCTAATAATTAAAGTTTCACGTATACAGTAGTCAGTGTCCAGTGATTTATTCTGTATTCTTCAAAATCCAAAGTTCTGCTGTTGGTACAGCACAGATTCTTGTATTCAATTCACAAATGATTTTTCTTCACATGTAACCAATTTTCAATGCAGCCAACGCGTGTTTCGTCATGCTAATTAAAGCATCCTTGACTTCTTCAGGGCTGAAAATTAACAACCGGGGTGCTTATATATTGAACTCCTCTGGGGTAGAAAGCCTCGCTCACTATCCTTCCTCTTCAAACTCTGTGACTCCCACGTTGAAGCCTCCAAATACTCTTCCATAAATCACGAGTATGTGCTCCGACTCTCGTTCCTGTATCTCGTACCTCCTACCCAGCGTGACTCCCACGCTAAAGCCTCCAAATATTCATCCACAAATCACAAGTACGTGATCCAACTCTCATTCATGTTTCCCGTACCTCCTACTCGGCATTCGGGAAGGGGGATGGAACACATATTCCTGATTGCGGATTTTATCTTTAAAAATGTTTCAAAAGCGAAGTTAGATAGTTTGCATTTGTATTGTAAGTTCTCAAAAGATGTAGTGTCCTTTTTAGTACCGAGATCTTTAAGTAGGGAGCTATCTTTCCATGCCCATTCGTTCTAAAAACCAACTTGTTCAGCAATTTTGATCTGATTATTAAACCACAGGGAAACTAAATCAGATTTGGGGAGTTTTTGCAAACATTTCCTGTATATAGCACTTAGAGAATCAACTGTGTCACATGTATTAGATAGTGAGTGAGATATGTTGAGATGGTTGATATTGTGTACCGTTAAAAGCATAGCCGGATGGGAGCATATAGATCCCTTGCTAAAGGAAGCCATGTAGACATTGGAGGTGTCTGTAGAGAGCCACCAGCACCTTGTCTGCCCAAAAAGTCCTGTTGATCTGGAGGGAAATCTGGTAATTTAAGCCCACCTTTTTTTTTTAATCTATTCTCATCTTCTTAATAGAAATATAGTTTTTCTTTTTTTTCTGATAGAAATTCCATCAAGATGCTGTCTAGATATTTTTAAAAGTCATATGAGAAATTATAGGGAAGCATACTGGCCAGGAAAGTAATAATGAGTCATAACATAATTTTAATTGTTTCCATTATGCCCCACCAGGAAATAAATTTAGAGCACCATTGGATAATCAATTCTTTGATCTTGGCGATTGTTTTATTTTAATTGATTGACAGAGTTTCCCGAGTGTCCTCTCAAAACCATATTCCTAAGTATTTTAGCGAGGTGCTTTGCCATTTGAGGCCTGTATTTTGAATAAGGCAGGAGAAACAGTGGATATTCATTGGAAAGACTTCCATTTTTTTCCTTGTTGAGGGTGTATCCGGATATTTCTCCATATTTCGAAATTACTTACAGCATAAAAGGAATAGCTCTGGCAGCTTCTTCTGTGAAGATTAAAACATCGGCATAAGCTGATACTTTTTGTTGACCAGCAGGGAACACACTTAATGCTACTGTCATTCCTGATTGACTCAAGTAGAGGTTCAATGGGGAATATGAAGAGAAGTGGGGAGAGGCAAACTGGATGTGCGCCTTGTTTTAAAGGAAATCTGTTTAAGGTTCAACCATTAATTCAAAATTTCTTGTGTATTGTATTAAAGGGCAAATGCCATCTTAAAACAATTCTGGTCCAGACAAAATTTCAGTAGAGGGACCTGCAGGTAGGACCATGAAACTTTCAGTGTCCTTCTCTGCATCTAAGGCTATTGTGGCTGTTGGAGAATGCGAAGATTTACGTTGTTCTTAAACATGGCACACAGTTCTTGCATTCTCACTTGCCAACTGCTGTTTAAAGAGCCCTGTTTTACTCGGATATAGCAATTGACCTAAAACCTTTCCAATCTTGTAACTTAACACTTAGGCATGAATCTTGCAATTGCTATGTATAAGTGAGATAGATTATTAGTTTTTTAGTTCTGGGGGAATATTTACCCTCTTTAGGGATCACAATCGTTGCAACCGCAGCAGAATCCGTAATCTTACCTGCGTCAGCGAAAGAAAGGAACAAATTATGGAGAGGTGTAATTGGTGTTTGTGCCTATGTTTTTATAAAAAAACTATTAACCCATCTAGACCTGGAGCTTTATCTAGTTTTAAGCTAGATATATCTTTAAGGATTTAGTCTTGCTCTATGGTTTTATGGAGATTATCTCTAGATTCTGGGTCCAAAATTGGCAATGATATTTCTTTAAAGATTCCGCACAAAGTTCAGCATCACTGTTACTAATGCGAGTACATAAAGTTTCATAGAAGTCGTTAAAAGAATCCAGAAAGTTTGTCAACAAAGTGACATTTAAGCCATTTGCATTTTTGATTGCTGGGATTACAGATGTATTCTTTCCGGAATTTAATTTAGCCAGGAACCAACCAGCTTTATTCTTTTGTTATAATTTTTTACGCTTTATTTACCTCAACCCATTTATGAGTTTAGTACTCGATTTTGTTATATGCATGTTTAAGATAATCAACTCATGAAGTACCATGGAGCGGTTTCATTTAAATGCCAGCGCTTTGATTCTAGCGTTCAGTGTTATTAGACGATTATCTTTTTTTGTTTTTAGACAACAGGAGAATAATCATGCATCCTCCTATCAGTGAGTCCCAAAATAATTAAGGAGAGTTTTATTTGTTATTTTAATTGATAAAGTGTGTAATGTCATTTGAAATGTAGGGTTAGGACGGTCCATGCTCTGTTCTGCCCCCTTGCAAACCCAACATTACAAAACTTTATTCTCGCTGTATTACACTCCAGCTAGGATTGCGAAGTGGGGGGGTACAGAGGGTATTACTTGCCCCAGATGTAACTCCACTGAGGCAGATATTGTTCACATGTTTGCTACATGTCCCCAGTTACATACATTAATTAAGGATATTGAGCACTTTTTAGTTAATTCACTAAAGATACAGATGACCTTTACAGTAAGTTTAATTATGTTGGGGGTCGACGTGGGAAATGCCCAAATGGATTCGGGTGACACAATGTTTTTGTTTATGGCAGCTGCTGTTTTTAGATTAATGTTAGCTAGAGTGTGGCTAGATAAGAGTCCCCCATCCATACAAACATGGTTATCAAATCTTATTGCTATACATAATCTAGAGAAACATATATATGCAAGAAAAGGCAGGGTGGGGAGGATTCGAGGTATCAAAATATAGGGACCTTTGGAGAAGTGGAGAACAGGAATAGGCTGATAGGATTGGTTGACGATTTATGAATTGCTTTTCAAAATGTTACAATATGATATGTTTATGTTGATGTATTGGCTTCCTTCTCTTGAGTTTATCTTGTTTTGATTTAGGATTCCCTTTTATATGGTGAGATGAACAAATGTAAGAGGAAAATTTGTTTTTCTTTTAATGTGTGCTTTTTTGAAGTTTAAAATAAAAATATATTTTAAAATGAAATGTAGGGTTTCATTACTTCATCATCCATAATCCAGTCTTTCATTCTTCGTTGTTTAGAGGCTGGGGTAGGTACCCCAATTTGTAATTCCAGAGAATTGCACAGATGATCGGAGATCACAATCTGTTCTATTTGTGGGGAAGCTGATTATGGGAGAAGCTGATAATCTACTGTACCCTTATAGCCCGCTGTAGCTGGCTATACTGGCTATTAAAGGACCGCTCCAGCATTAAAGGCCAGAGCCGTAGGTGAGGGCCTTTAACAAGGGAGCAGGTCATTAATGATGGGTATAGCCCGCTACAGCGGGCTACAGGGCTATTGGAACATCCTGCCCCTAGAGGCCAGAATGTTCCAATTAGTAAAACAAAGGCCTCATCGAGCCTGAGGGGGTTTGAAACCCCTCGAGCTCCAAGAGGTCTTTGTTCACAGCAACAGCTGTGAAAGTCAAACATTGAACTGTTGATGCTATGGGCTTCTATCAGCCATTAGAAGCCCGGAGCCCTCCTTTGTCTTCAATGAAGAGCTCAACATTTCTATGTTCTAATAAAAGATAGTCGATCCTAGAGAAGGAATCGTGTGAGTAGAATGTATATTCACTGCCCGAAGGGTTGTAGATTCTCCATACATCAATAAAGTTATTTGTTGAACATGGATTCAGTAGTTGGGTGTGTGGTCTGTAGGGCCTCATTGTTATTTAGGATAGGTGTCAAGAGTGCCATCTAGTGGGAGATAGAAATCACCACCTAAGATCATGCCATTACGTTGTTCAAGTTTTGTGATGGTTTTTTTAAAAGAAGACCAGAACTTAGGGTTGTCATTGTTTGGAGAATATATATGTTTATGATCTAAAATTAATTTCCCCTTTTTGTGGCTAGAGTGATCACCCCTCTGTCCTTGTCTCGCTGATGTGTAGTGGCTGATATGTTTGATTTTTGGGAGGGATGAGACTTACAACTCCATTTTTCTTGTGATGTGGAGGTAAGTCGAAAGTCGTCTTTCCAATGGAATTTAGGTTTAGAAGATTTAGCAAGACCGGTTTTGCCTCTTGTAGTAATATGATGTCACCTTTAAGTTCATGGCAATTCTTTTATCTTCTTTTGACTGGATAGTTAAGACGCTTAGTGTTAAGAAAGATTATTTTTAGAGGTTGTGAAGTGGTGGCACACATATCTTCATTGGTAAAATGATAGTATGGTGTGCAGCTCTGAAAAGTCACCTAAGGTTCTCACATTTGTTTGTGAAATAAACTAATATTGAACCTGAGTGGCACCCACGTAAGCAGGCGAGTTGGGATGTTGCCCAGTTATGTCCTGTAAAGATGTCCATAGGTACATAAACTTTCTATAAATGTAACCAGATTGCGAGTAATAGAGGGATGGGTGAGGACTGATAAATAGGTGAAAGTAGAAAAAGAAATATACAAAAAGAAACTGAAATCCACTCATCTCACCCCCAAAAGAGCGTTAGGGCTTACTAACCCACCCAACATTTTAAGAGAAATTGGAAACTGGAGCACTACGATGTGGCCTCCTAACATGGAAATAGTATTGCTTTTTTGCGAAACAGACGGCAATTGCATTTAGAATAACATTTATTAACCAATGTAACAATAAGGGTTAATCTACTATCTCTTTCTAAGCCTTAACCTTAACTCTATGGAAAGAAAGAGGAGCAATATCGCATTACAGTGCGGGGAAGGATATCAAGACCATGTTCAACGTGTTTATCTCATCACTAGCCGAAATAGGGAGAAAGTGGGGTGTTGGGATCTGCTCTTAAGCAGACGACACCCAACTAATGATTTCATTAGATGAAGAAGACGACCCTAAGGATAGGCTACTGAACTGCCTGACTAAACTAGCCAATTGGATGCACAACCATAGTCTTAAACTAAACGCAGACAAGTCTGAGATTCTGCTGTTTGGTAGACATACACACCTATGGGACAACAGCTGGTGGCCCACCACTCTGGGCACTGCTCCTATCCCAGCATCAACGGCCAAAAATGTAGGTGTGATCCTAGATAATACCTTGAGCATGAAAACCCATGTATCTACAATTTGTGGCAAAGGCTTTGCACTACTCAAGATGCTCCGGCGAGTTTTTCCATGTATCCCCACTAAGTGTAGGAAGATATTGGTCCAATCTTTATTAATGAGCAGGCTGGATTACGGAAATTCCCTGTTTGTGGGAATGGCGGACTATCTGTTCGCGAAACTACAAGTCGTACAGAACGCTGCGGCAAAGGCAATTTGCAATAAAAGAAAGTACGATCCAGCCAAAAGCTGCCTGCGTGAGCTTCACTGGCTACCAATGAGACAGAGAGCTATCTTCAAGCTAATGTGCATAACGCATAAAGCATTGCACACCACGGGCCCTCGCATCCTAAAAAATAAAATCAGATTCTATGCTCCCACGAGGAACCTGCGTTCCTGTACGGCTGCTAGAGCAAGCAACACTCGTGTGAAAACAGCTAGGATGGGTGGACGGGCGTTCTCCCACCTGGCGCCAAACCACTGGAACAAGCTGCCGCAGGAACTCCGACTAACAGACTGTTATTTGTCCTTCAGGAAGCAATTAAAAACATTTATTTTCCCAAAATCTGACTAAATACAATCCTTACTCTTATCTGTTAACTACTCACTACTGTCAGGACAGCGCCGTGATATCCCATTGGGGATGATTGTTAGCGCTCTATAAATACCATTGACATTGACATTGACATGTCAATCATCTAGTATGGAACACAGCAGCAAAACATAGCTACTATAGGTAACATGGAACAAACAAACAGAAAACCCATTCCTGTACAACATTGGAAAACATTTGATCGAAGAATCCTCAGATAATTGAGGACCCCAAAAAATTGCATTGTGACGGAATCAATGTAAGGCAGATATATCCCTGTTTTATGAAGGGGCAATCAAAGTAATAGGACCACAAATACAAACACATGAGACAAAATCATATTGTTACTTAGTAGCCGGCATCAGAGTGTTTGATGTCTTGGAGAAATTCCTGAGGTTCAACAGGCTTTGAAAAGAGTATGAGTTTATCTTTGAAGATTATTTTGAAGCTGGAAGGACCTACATAGAAGTGCTGGATGGAGAGAGATCGTAGTTGATGTTTGAGGGCTAAAAAGCCTTTCCTGCAGGGAATGGTGTCTTTATCATAATCCTGAGCGATGGCAATTTTTGCTCCTTCCCAAGATGTATTTTGATATTTTTTCATGTATTTCAAAATCTCGTCCGTGAGCTGATATCTTAAGGGTAAGAAAATCAGGGTCCTCAGTTGTTTTTTACTCCTAGAAAAATACATGAAGGAATCCTATGGGCTCTGTCAATTTAAAAGTTTTTGGAAAAGGGGATGTTCAAAGAGAAGGGTATCCATCTCTCACAGAATTCAACACGGCAGCCTTCTCGATGCCCTCCAATAGACCAAAAATTTGAAGTTTACCTCCTTGATTGCGATTTTCCAGGTCTGTAGCATCGTGGAAAGAAACAGCAGTTTGGAGAATATTGAGTTAATACTTTTTCGTGAGCTCTTCCGGTCATCCTCTGGGCAGGTTATACAGGATTCAGTTTGTGTAATCTTGTTGGTTAAATCTTTAAAGTCATCATTACTTAAGCCCTGAATGTCTGTTTGCATGAGATCTGTGTTCAATTTGGTGTTTTGTGCCAGGTCATGCAGGAAAATAAGCAATTGAAGAAAAAGCTCCATGTTTGTTGACTGGTCAGTTTGGGTTTTTAACAGAGATTCTAATAGCGGTGATGTAAATGTAGGTCTTTTCTGGCATGTTTTAATGTGAGAAAGGACACCCTGGATGTTAGTACCCTGACAGAGCGCAGCATGTTGTAGAAGATGAAAAGTGGCCACAATGGGTTATTTTAAGTAGATTCTTGTGCGAGGGTGACCGGGCCAGCAAGAGTTATGAATATTGAGAGAGGGTATGTATGAAGTAAGTGGGTGATCCACGTATATGTAGTTCTATGCTCAGTAGCAGGAAATCGTTGTAGCCGAATGGACTGTCTTCCACCAAAAGAAAATGTTTGATTTGTCAAGACACCAGTATTAATCCCACCAAGTAATGTAGGTAGCATAACAGACCCACACACTACTTTAGCTGAAAAATACAGAATTCTTATTATGCCAGCCACAAAATACAATGCCTGACCTTCACTTCTACAGACTTAAATAGTGCTGCATAAGAAGTCAAATTGTTCCTTGCACACTGAGATGAGAGGTGTAAAAGTAAGTGGGTATTCTTACTTTTCAAGCATTTTGGCAATCGCCCAGTACATTAATCTAAATGCAAGAAATGCATGACGGCAGCCATGTTTAGTGCCTGAACTTCACATTGATTGATCCGGAGCTGCGGTGTTCCTGGAGCAAGTTAGATGTGGGAAGCATCTACGCCACTGCTGTGAGATCAGTCCGACTGCGTGACGTCTAAATCAGCCTCCCTCACTGCCATCCGATGCCATAAAATAGTGAGGGCTCGCTTGATCTCCTAGAGAGAGCTCTTAGACGGCCATCTTTGGAGCGAGCACTGGCCACGCCCCCCAATCCCCCTGCCCATCCATTTCTCTAAATTTAGGAGTAACTGGCTGAGCAGAAATATAAGCAGTGGTTATATCTACCAGCATACTGTTTGTGAAAAAGTCTATTTTAATGGCAGAGGAATATTCCGGGTCTCCTCTGGTTCTATATTAAAAATGTCTAATTTGAAGAAAGGTAAAAAACAATTTATGCAAGTATACTGTATTGTGCGTATAGGTTGGAGAAACTATGAAATTCTGTGTAATAAAGATGGATAATACACTAACTGAAGTGGAGTATGTTTCCGTAGCTTACAATCTGGTGGCAAAAAAATTGTGTTAAACTGTTTTTCCCAATCGGGCCCAGCTGCTATCCTGCTTGAAGGTTTTAAATTATGCAAGCAGTTCTTCCCCATCTCTGTTGAGGGACTCGATTGTCAGAAACCTTTTTTCGACTTCTGTGGTATCCTGGGGCGTATATTACATTTACAGCGCATCATGGGATGGCATTTTACATTTACAAAAGCATAATTTTAAAGGACGTTTTACAACACTTTATTTACATTGAATATTCACTTACAAAAAGCATGTATTCAATAGGTATAAATGAGTTGTAAAAGGAAGTCCTTAAACTATTTACCTTAGTTACATTTCAAGCTTTCCAATCTACTGTCTGAAAAGACTTAATTAAAACAAGAACATGAGTATATTAAGAGAACACATAGTTAACTTAAATATTGTTCCATACATTATATGTTAAATACTCCGAGGAACAGTAGATGGCAGTGTTGAGTCATAATGAAACCCGTAAAATGAATAGCTTGCTGTTTTTTAAATCAAAGATCGATTGTTTTCGAACGACTCATCTGATTCAATCTATGCATTCGAAGCCTTATTGTATTGTACTCTTTTGTTTTCACTTTCTCTTCGATAAAAAGGATTTGAATTTAAAAAAAAAGATCGATTGTTCAAATAGAAGGCTGGCAAACTTAAAAGTACAAATCCAACTTTTAAATTTGGATTTTGATTATAAAATTAAATATGTATTCAGGGGGATTTTATTAAATAAAAAAGCGCATATTTTCGAGAATATTTTAAATGGAAATAAAAAATTATATTTATATATTTCTAATAATAAAAAAGAAAGTATTAACATTCTCGCGTTGTAACTGCATGCGTTATATATGTAGTTTTAATAAGTTGGCATTAAAATGCGATTAAAAGATTGTGTTTTAAAGCAACGCGTTATTCTTGTTTTGTAATTTATGATATCTTCCTGGGATGTTCGCGCCAAAAACTATAGTTGATAGATTACAAAGTAAATTCTATAGCAAAGATGATCTGGAGGATTCACCGTGCTCATTTTAGTGAGTAGTTTACCTAAATCCTCAACAATAGAGTTGGAAGTTAGTTAGGACCTATCTGCTATATATCCAAGGCAATTTCAGATATCTCATGACATATACTATAATCAATTGCTGCGTTAAAGCATTTTATGGCGTTTAAAGACGGTAGTCCTGACTTAAATAGGCATATCCCAAAACGGAGTGGTTTATGTGTATATTAATTTTAACATTTTTAACTGTGAAAGGAGTAGATGCCTCTAGCACTTGCTTAATGTTGAAAAAATATTTAAATGCTGTATCACAATTCAGTTTGTACATAGCATATTTACTTTTCAAAATAATACCTGGGTAACATGCTTTGTTGGTATTTAGAGGGTGGACATTATTTGGAATCACTTGGTCTAGTATCTTGAGTTATAAAAGGAATTAGCTTATAGCCACTAAATCCTGCCTATAGCTGTTTAATATCTGGAATTGAACCATCAGAGCTTACGTTTCTAATTAATACTCTATCTGCATATGTCCAAATCCACTCCTGTTTAAATAGGAGGTGTAAATTGCTAATGGCTTGATAGTAGGAAAAAAGGCTCGACATATGAAGTGGGGGCACTGTATTGCAGCATATGCTTTCCTCGTGGTTGGAGGGTGCAGAAGGCCAGCTGCTGGTCTGTGCTTATGGTATATTAGCCTCGGGACTCTTACATATGTAGACTTGCCTCACAAGTATTTAATTCCTGATAATAGTGCAAGAACCAATTAATTATCTAAAGGTTTTAGGTTTGCTTAACCCTTTAGCTTCAACACATATTTTCCTAAATTGACATGCATTCTTCTGATTTTGGGTCATGACTAGGGGTGGGAGAAATTTGTGTAATCGCGTTACGCAAATCTCTGCGAAACGGTAAAATATCTGCGAACACGCAGAAATTCTGCAAACATTCGGAATTGCTTGTTCGCAATGCTTTTTTACTATTCGCAATCGCTGTTTGCATGCACGGGGAGAAATATCTCGCGAACACGCATTTGAGAACGCAAACAAGCAAACAATTTCGCGAAGTCGCGGAACGCACAATTTTGGGCAATTTCACGTTCTCCATGGAACGCGAAATTACCCGAATTCCGCGAACGGAACGTAATTTACCGCCCAGTCCTAGTCATGACAGCCAAAAGTGCAAGCGTTTTTCTTTCTGAATTCAAGAGCGTCATTTTTTGCAGCACAGTGTTTTCCCACTATTATCTGCAGTTCACCACGTGTAGTTGGAAACACACTGGATGAAGCTATTATGCAAATGTATTCCCTTAGGAAGCCTTTGGAGAAATACTGGTGCATGGTCTGAAATAATCAAGGGTGATATATTGCTTTGTATTGCTTAACATTGACCGGAGTCATTCAAAAAACAAAAAAGATCTAAGCAAGTGTTGTATTGATGAAGATAAAAAAAAAAGCATAACCAATGTGGTGTGATGTTTGCCATGGCTATGTATCTACAGATGTAGGATACTTCCACACTTTTAACCGTGTCCAACTGTTTTTGTATGTTGCATCACTCATGTCGTAGAGAACGGTCAGTATGCAATTAGAATATCCACATATTAACCTTGTGTTATGTATAGCTCTCGGGGTCTATTTGATGCCACTCATCCCTGTTGTACCAATCTATTATTCAATAAATGCATAGTTTGTGATAAGTTCTCCATAATGTCCGGATAAATGATCGAATTGCCCTTGATCTGGCCACATGCCGTGTCGATCCAATTGATCATGCTGCTTCCTACAAATATGGTATTCAAGTGTGCCGCATTGAGACTGTGCGGGCTTTCTTTTAGACTGTAAAGAGTTCTATTTTTAAGTCTTAGAGTTTATTAACTGCCTAGTAATGGAGGGAGTGTAGATAGTTTAGCAATCCGAACCACAAAAAAGTGAGCTTCAACATGTCTTGATCGGAAGATGCTGAGATGGGTGAGGGCCCTGCCACTGGTTGATCTTTCTTCCTAAATGATTTCGGATCGTAAGGGCATCTATGTTTAGAGATGTCCTACTTTTATTAGTCACACCGTCTGGCTGCAGTTTTTATTTACGTGAGTCATGGATTGACCACTGTATGGTTTCCCTATGTGCATGTTTCTACTTTTTTATTTTTTATAAATAATTAACCCAACGAAGTGCGTTGTTGCTCTATATGTTTGTATGAATGACTTCCCCTTCTGGTTACTCTGTGGAATAGGCCAGAGTGAACTGCAATCGGTATGAAGGTGCAGATGGAATGTAGGAAGTCCTTCAAATATACCCATCGTAAAGTACATTGTTAGGAAGCTTTGCTTCTGGAGCTAGATTTGAACAGTTCTAGTATACGGCGAGCTGGAGGTTAGGATTTTGTCATTTGTTGGCTTGTCTCATTTCAGAACGTGAACAAGGAGATAAGAAGGATGTCGACCCCAACGCCGGGCGGTTTGTTCGCTATCAGTTTACCCCAGCATTCCTCCGGCTGCGCCAAGTCGGAGCCACGTAAGTAGATGGCAGCAGTGCTTAATTTGTAAAAGAATAGGTGCCGGGGCTCACATTTTCTTCAGAAGCCCGCCGCTTCAGAATGCCTGGGTTGTTTCTATGAGCTGGTCCTTGTATTCTTGCAGTGCACCAGTTATTTATGCATTTTGTACTTGGCCTCAGGCGATACTATAACCAGGGGCAACACTTTTTATTGTTTATGGATTTGGAAAAATGAAACTAGATTCAGACGTATTAGCATTCGAGCCTTTGACATACAGACTGCATAAATATTTAAGCAGCGACGCCTTAACGCCGAGCTATCCCGCACTTTCGATGAAACGCTCTATTATTCCAGTAGTGTAGTAAAGGTGATATGCGCCTAATGTAATCATAGAAAGTAGTCCTACCCGTCCCTTTTAGGAAGTAAAATGCTGCCATAACATACCAGGTGAATCATCCAACGAGTTACATCTTTTATTTTATTTTCAGTTCGGGACCACCACCAACTGGAGAAAACAACCTGTAGTCCCGGCCCGGTAAAAAAAGCGCCGGTGCTAAGCACCGGAAAGCACTGGCTCAAATTAAGCACTGACAACAAGGTTTATCTACAGAGAAAGGAAACTTCCATGGACCCCTCCTTTGTTCCCGCATACGCTAATCTATACATGGGATCGTGGGAGAAGGAGGTGGCATGGTCAGATACATTTGCCCACCACATTAATAAACTTCTACTTTGGGTGCGCTTTATTGATGACCTGTTTTTAATATGGGATGTAAAGGAGACATCTGCGGGAATTCATCCAGCAACTCAATTGCAATGAATATAACATCCTATTAATGGCCAAATGGAGTAAAACTAGCATTGAATTTCTGGATGTGCTTTTGGATGTGAAGGATGATGTCAACAACATGCATATCTTTTGCAGAGATACTGCTTGCAATTCTATTCTGCATGGCAATAGTGGGCCTCCTGAAGCACAAAGACACTGGCCCGGATCAATCCCAGATTTGTTTCTTTTTAGAATATAATGATGAGCATCATTTGACAAGATCTTTGTTCGCACAGAATTGGCATGTCCTCCAACGCGAAGAACAAATGCATCAAAACTAAAATAGGTCAACATCCACAAATCTATCGAAAGCAAGATTGCTAGGTGACATTTTAACGAGATAGATGTTCATAAATGATGACAAGTTGAATTGGCTACATCTGGGGTTCTGGAAATGTGATCACTGTAAGGCATGTTTATATGGCGTGAACAGGAATACATTTGAGACATTTGGGATGCCAAACCCGCCATATAACTGAAAATAACGTACAACGCTGAATTTGTTGTATATGTCCAGGGCTCAAAAAATCCACTCGCATTGTCGAGCAAGATTTAATCAGGACAAGCTATTTTTAAGGACTATAACGAAAATAAATATAGGAATACAAACTGACTTTTGACCTCTGTCTCTGAAATCCAGCAAATGTGACCAGATAAAAAGATTTAAATGCATCTTTATTGCTCACAAAGTGAAAGAGCAATGAAGATGCCTTTAAATCTTATCTTGTCACATTTGTGGCTTTTGAAGACAGAGGTCAAAAGTCAGTTTGTCTTCCTATATTAATTTTTCTTTCTGTGACTGAAGATAGAGGACTTTGTAAAGTGACCTGTTATGCAGTGGTAATTTCACGGTAATTTGTCAATGCCAAACCTCATCTACCTCTATTTTACCGCTGAAAAGGTGTTTGACCCTTGACACCATGTATTACCTTCAGGAGACTTTACATTAGCATGAAAATCAAAAATGCATTTAATATTTAAGACAATAAAGAGAGTTCAGTATTTTAAAGGGTTTTAGTTTCTAGTAAAAAGTAAATTTTTCTCTGACCCTTTATTCATTAGTCAAATATCAATCAGGTTACATAATTTTGAAAACAGGAAAATAGAATTAAATACAGAACATATTATATGTTGCAAACAAAGCATTCCATAAAGGAAAGGAATAAGACCTCAAATATCAGTTCTTTAAAGAGTTCCGGAAATATAATTCAAGAGTGAATTATGCAAGGCTAATCAATAATTAATAATTTGCAAAATCTCCCATAAAGAGAAATAAATGCATAAGACCAATCTTTTCAAAAACTAGTAAATTAGTCAAAGCATACATTTAGAGTTTTAGCATCTAAATCTAAAAAACCCTTATCTGTTGCTCTCTCTGCCCTAGTCTGTGATTTAGGAGTAAGACAGCCCGCCCTTCACAAGTCCACAGAGGAATGTGATCTGCCTTGCCACAAATATGACGTGCAAGGCCTTCTCTGAAAAAAATATTAGCAAGAAACCCCCCCCCCCACCACCTCTCCTCGGACGCAATCTCCTCCCGGGCTGCAGCAATCTCCTCCCGCGACGTTTCTCGTACCTAACCCATATGATGTCTGGTCTAATCTGTTCCCTCTCAAGAGCTCACACGCCCCCCCCTAAAGACTACAATAAAATGTTTCATATTCAGAAAAACTTGCACTGTGATTGGTTACCATATGTGACATGAGGGTCTCACCATTCTGTTCTCATTGGAAATTCCAAACCATACCGGTTTTAACAAAAGAAGCGTTGATGATTAATACATTTATATGTTTTAGCAACATTTACCAGGAAAAATGTTACATTCTATTTTCCTCTTTCCTATAACATCGCACGCAGGAAGGATACTTTAACACTGGTACATTGGCACGATAACAAGAATGTACAGTTCACAGTGGCCTTGTCTCTTTCATGTCTTTAGGCAAGCTGGTATAATCTGTGCGTGCTCTCTTCTTTCAATACAATTCACAGCCTTGCTGGATTCACAGGCAACCATTTTATCTTAGGCCCAAAAACAAACACAAAAATAACATTAATTTACAAAATAAAACCCATTATGTTTTACCTCCCCCATACTAATACCCTGTATAAGTGATTACCTAGCAAAGCTATTAGTTTAAAGCAGCCTTTCCTATTATTTGTGCACAACATGCAAAAATGTGCAATGTGCAACATAGCATAATACATGCACTAGTGTACATTTTCAAAGCGCACACAGTTCATACATACTCATAGAAACATGCTTTATTGTTTTAGATGGCTTTTCATGCAAAAAGTGGTTGCCCCGCGTGTAGTGTTTGCTGCATGGTAAATTAATAAACATTATAAGATGTGTTCTGCAACAAAGCCAAAATCTCTTAAGACCGAAATAGTGAATCTAAATTGCAAGGAAAATGAGCTGGGAAAATGGAAGTTTTTCTCTACACTGCAAAAACACATTCAGCACAAATATTTCAGACTGACTAGGCCTCATTTCATATTTTCATGAGCCATGTGTTTTCACGTGCACCAAAATGTGCGTGTCAATTTCTCAGGTGACATTTTTATTGCAAAAGCTGAGCATATAACAATTTTACTTCCATTTCTAAGGCAAACACGAGTCATTTCTGTAATCAGATCATATATAGCCAAGCTTGAATGTTTAGTGCAGAGTTCTGTAATTAGCTTCTTCGAACTGTTAGTCTTCTCTAAAATAAGTAACTAAAATAATACAAGGAGAATTCAACAAGACCGTTTCAGCATTTCTTTTCTCTTTGTCATCACCTTGCCATCAGTATGGCTAATACAGTGTGGCATTCTGTACTTTTTCCATGCACATTTGACCATTTAGGTGCTGAGAAACTCAGACAGAGCACCATCAATTCTTGGCCCTTTTTCAACTTAAGCCTTTAACTCTTATTTTCACTTTGATCAGATTCAGATGTTTCAGCACAGCATCTCTCAGATCAAAGTTGTTGCACCACCCACTATGCAGATCTTGTTTAGCAGCTGCAATCTGGTGAGAAACTGCACTCTCTACATCAACCAGACCTACACAGCAATGGCTAGTGTTCTCATCAGTGTTGTCCACAAGTGCATTTGCATATGCAGTTTCAAGCCACTTTGGTGATGCTGAAACAGTCTTTTGCAAAGTGAAACTGTACTGCCTTTTTGTTGCTTTATCATGCTTAAAACTTCAGGCAGATAGCTACAATCCATTCTTTGTCCAATTTGTTGTTCTTCTCTCATTATAACTGAGACCTCATTATGATCTGGTTTCAGACAAACTGGCAATCTATACCTGGGCATCAGTTTTTGCAATAACACATTTGCCACTTTTCCTTTTGTCACTTTTCTCAAAAACAGTTCTGTTACAACCCTCTTGTTCTGCTTCTGAAACATTTTCTTGAGCCTCTTTAATTCACCTGTGACGATTCCAAAGAATGTATATGCTAACGGAACACAATTTTGTGCAACTGAATTAGCATTTCTCTCTCCCATGACAACAGTGACTCCTATTTGAGCAAATATTCTGCATGGTATGGTCAGGGCAATCAATTTCGAATTTTGGGCTGAGGTAACTACTGATGGCCATGAAGCTTTGACCACATAATGTATAAGGAGCACAGCATGTGCTGCTTTTAATGTGTCATTGTTACCTTTCAAATATGGCCATCTATAAATGGACATTGTTGGGCTGAATCAGACGTTCATTCTTAAAGTCTGATCTGAGCTTTATGCATATTTTCATGACCTCTAGACACTCCTATTCAGTTTTATCACAAACCAATTCATTTGCTGACATTTCTGTGAGAGCGCAACCCTCCCTCTCACTGCAAATTGGTGCATTTTCTTTCAAATAAACTTTCATTCCTAGTGCTGGGGCGCAACATTTTTTTCTCTTTCAACTCTAGGAATGCTTTTGTGCAATTGTTGTCGAATGGAAGCGGATCAGACACATCCTTGTTTGTCAACCTCGGTAAAGGCTTAGCCACGAGGGAAAGGTTTAGTAACCACTCTCTACAGCAGCTAACCATTCCCAAAAATGTCCTGACTTCTTTCTAAATTTGAGGTGGATTTATCTGGTGAATTATTTCCACTCTCTGGTGACACCTTTCTACCTTCCTTTCCAATGTTGTGTCCCAGGTATTCATCTTCTTTTTGACAGTACTCCTAACTATTCTCATGCAATGGCACTGTAACATGAACTTGGCAAATTCAATAAGAGTAAGCCATTCTTCAGCACATGGAATGTGAAAAAATATATTGGCTGGATTCGGTACCACAGGACAACATGCAAAAATTATGCTTTAAATATCCTGCACTAATCGCTCCTTTTCATTTATTTTCTGTGAACCTGTAATCAGAAAGTTAAACAAACTTCCAATCAATTCCATCAAAAATCTTTTACTCAGTTTATCCCCAATTATAGGTAACATTTCTGCAATTGATGGTGTTCCTGAAAACATGTCATCTGGTTCTAAATTTAAGACATGTTCTGCACAGTTCATTAATCTGACATCCTTCTCTGTGAACTCTCTTATTTCTGTGTTTATTATTTCTTTCAAATCAGAAGGTAATTTTTCAACTGTCTTTTCTGAAAACAATGCTACAGCTTTCTCTTGTTGGGCCATTTTAAAATGTACATCCTCATCAGGAATCCGAACATTAATATTATCTGGTGTTCAGTTATGCGTGCTGTTTCATTTGCAAAACAATTGTTTTCCTGCTAGGCCTGAGTCACAAACGATGGATTTAGGCCCAGATCTCTGTACTGTGGTGAATTTATGACATTGTTTTGCATTCTGTCCATCAACTGTGGTTTTTGCTGAGTCACAAACAACAACTTGACCATTTTCCTCAAATGGGCCTATTTTTGGTGCAAATTCTTCTAAAACTGGGTTTGTAATTTCTTTGTTTAACACTCTTCTAACTAAGTCTGGATCTTCCACTGCTTTCACAATGGACTTGGTAAATTCAGAATTGTGAGGGTTAAAACTCTCATTTTTAAACACAGCAACCTGTTGAACTGGGTTCTGATTTTGTCTCTGGAAATAATTCACATTTGTTCTGGACAAATTAGTTAAATTAATTTGATCATTTTCCATATTTTGTGGGACCATCTGTGCTTGGCAAATTCCTGCCATTGGTACCTGTTTCTGAACTGACATTTGCATTTGCTTATCTGGCATATTTTACATCTGGATTTCTTCGTTTTTTGTGTATCATGTTTACATTTAAATTTCTTCTTCCAATGCTCAAATCTGTTATAAAGATGGCAAACAGACACCTTTCCCAGCAGTACAACATCCATACCTGAATTTGCACAGACCAAAACACCTTTACTTCCATCCTGTGTTTTTTTTACTCTGTACCCAAACAACATCCTTTGCTGGAAATCTGCCCTTCAGGAAAGTAATCACTGCTATGTTATTCTCCATAACAGAAAATGATGGTGCATTCATGCAAACCCTTTTCATTGTCTCCTCACCTGGCCTTTGCACAACAACTTTAGATTCAAACCACAATTTAGACAGCATGGCAATGTCAAAGAACATTTCCAAAGTAATGCACAACTCTTAAAATGTCAACAAATCCATCGATTTGTGTATACCACAGCATAAATTTGTCTCTCAATTGTGGGAATGTGTTCAGAAATGCTGCAAGTTCACTTTTATTCTGTAGCCCATGCACATGCACTTCTCCCACCTTTTCTCTCAATGAGTAAGCAAAAGCTTCTCCCTCATTTTGTTTATTATTTTCCCTAACAAAGTCTGGTGGTTTCTTTTTCTTATAGATCATCAAGAAGAACTAGTCTGGTGATATGTAATCCTGAATGAGCTGTATGTTTTAAGCTGAGAAAAGAAAATAACTTTTCCTTTTCATGAAGCCCTCCCTCACCCACGCTCCTAGTTGGTGACATGCTTTATCATCTCGCCCACCTAGTGACACAGAGTGTGTCCCTGGTGTGCTACGATGCCTGGTTACAGCGGAGCAGGTATTCTTACTGAGTTTGCAGTGTGTTTTTCTGAAAAATCTCTGCTAATTCCAAATTAAGTTTAAATGTATCCAATCTGGTTGTGAGAACGAACGAAAGGCGTTTAAGTACCATTTCCTCTTTTGGAAATAGTACTCAACAAAGCACTAAGTGTAACTCCATCAACCCTGTTTACCTCATTGAATGTCCATGTGGCCTACGATATGTAGGTATGACAACATGCAAAATCCGGACCAGGATAGTTGAACATCGCAGCACAATCCGGTGCAAGAAAAATATCAGTCGCCTGACAGACCATTATCTACAACTTGGTCACACCACGAATCACATGTCCTGGACAGTTTTCGAACACTTTGATCACAACAACACTAACAATGAAAAATTCCTACTCCATAAGGAACAGCGGTGGATCTATCGCCTGTACACCCATCTCCATGCATTCAATGATTCAATTCCGTGGCACAGCCTCAACTCCTAATCTATAACCTTCCGCACTGTGCACTACAAAACTGGAGTCACCAACACCCATGGTTATTTCCATACAGAGAATAAATGAGCCAGTAGATATGTACCCCACAGACGATTAAAAAACACCGCACACGCACACCACGTGTCTTGTGCCCACATGTCCCTCCCCCCAACTAGGGGCCCTTATCTTCCTTTATTTTTTATAACTTTATGACCAGCCCTAAACCGGACATGTTGTAACCCCGCACTACTAATACATGGCCCCCTCATTGTTGCATTGACTATAGACATTTGACAGAGACTTGCACCGAACACTGCGTGTTCACTGTCCCCCCAACCCCCAATTGTAAACGTTACTTCTAGCCGCACTAAATAAAGAAAACCAACAGATCTAGTGCCTTCACATCCTAGTCTCCGTCTTAACCAGATGTAGCTAATTCCCGTGATCGGATTCTACCCTTCCTGTGTCACTGCCGAGTAATTACACCGATCCGGATAGTTTACCCGGTAACCATGACTACCGACGCACGCGCAGCACGTCATCAAACCTGGCCACTCCTAGGGCCCTGTAGTCTGTTGCCTATGTCCGTCCCATCAACAGACTGCAACGTCAACTGAGCACACCTGCTCCCGCCACAGGGATACATAAGAGCCCCGCAGACCGAGGCCTCCATCTATGGAGATCCGAAGCAGACAAATAGGTCTTCACAAGGGTCCTGAGCTGCGATGTAGTAAGTTGACACCGCTCTTCTGCAAGCCAGAGGGTAAGCCTTTCATTTTCAGCGCATCACGACGGCAATCATGCCGCCCGCTTTTCCGTTTTTCTTCCCAGGTTTTTTCGAAACAGCCTGAACCCCTGCCAGAATCTCATCCTGCTAATCGTTAGTGTAAGTATCTCCGCATACCATTCACCATCATGCACCTTGTTTTACACGTTAGTGCATAACTCGGTAATACCACGTTTTGCCTCCACTTCGGCAATTTACGCAGCCGTTTTTTCCGTGTCCATGCTTGTCACCACATGTACGTGATTTATAGTAATCCTGCCTAAAATTGCAAATATTTGCATATTTGTCTGTATATTTTGTTTGTGTTTTGTTAGGGTATTCCTGTAAACGGAAAACATAAGAGGGAACTCCACTCTTACATATACTACTCCTTAGTGCATGTAACACATTTCTGCTCTAAACACGTAAACCTAGTTTAGATCTCTCATCACACACACTATAAGGTCCTGAGGAAAGTCTGTATTTAATCAATGCCGTGCTCAAACATGTAGACCGATTCCTGGTTGTAGGAGCTCCTAATTACCTCTCCACAAACATCCACAGCCTTGCTTTTACTAGTGCCAGTGGCCCAAACATTAAAAAAAACCTTGTTGGTAATGGGACCTCTGTACAGTTTTTAACGTCACTATCACATCACATCACATCACCACACTGTACACTCAGTAAGAATACCTGCTCCGCTGTAACCAGGCGTCGTAGCACACCAGGGACATTTTGAGTAGAAACAATATTAATTGGGACGGTCATCATTTTTCTGGGTATTATCTGTGCATCTGCAGTTTGTAATTCTTGGACTGAATCAGTCATATTTGAAGCAGTAACACCTGGAGGGATCACTGTCGGTGCTGAGTCAACAGATAGTGGGTCAATCTGTAATGCCTGCACAGTTCTCTCAGTCTGTTTCTCTTTGTTCAACAGAAGCAGTAGCCACTGTAGTACTTACTGGAACACTATTTTTAATGGGAACCACATGAAGTGGTGGACACTCAGTTAACAATGCATACATCATTTCATCACCTGAATCAATATTTATTTGAAGCTTTTTATCATTAATTCCCTTTTCCTGCATCTGGTGCTTTAACTTTTTGTCCTCACCTGCTTTGTCTCTTGCTGTCTTTTCCCACATGCTTAAGGCCTCAAATTGTACAGCTCTAGATGGTGTCTTTATTTCACATAACACTTCCCTTAATTTGTCAATGATTTGCAATTCAAAAGTACCATATTTTGGAAACCTCAAAGGACCTTCTTTTTCAGTAATCTTGCACCATTGGAGAACCCACATACATGAATGTTGTCCCAAATTGGTAGACATAAAATGCACAGGTGTTCCTTCGGGAGCATCACCAATTAAAAACACATTTTTTACCTTACCTTCCAACAGTTTCTTTAAACCTTCAAAAAATTTCATTTTTGCAATAGTTTAATGCAATTTCTTTTCTCCAATGCTGTCAGTTTCAATTTCAGTCTGTTTTACTCTTACCACTGACCCTCCACAAAATCTTACTGCAATATTTTTCTGAGTTCTTAATCAAAATTCTGTTATTAACTACATAAAAACATTCGCTACTCTGTTCCACTAAATAAAGGATAGATTTATTTTCACTGCCAGTAACACATTCCACTTACTCTTCGCACAGTAAGAACTTCTGTATACTCTTCAAACATTACAAGTAAATCTCTTCTGCTTACCCTTCACTCAAGCTCAGAAGAGCCTACTACTCCTTCAGTGTTACCCTTTCTAGGTGATATAACAAAGTTTCACCAGCGAACTCTTTGCCATCAATCACTCTCACTTTTACACAGAAAATAGTCCCCAATTTAACACTGCCAGCCCTACCTAGCTTCTCAGTGTTATTCCAACAGACGAGTAACCTCACTGCAGTGTGGCTTCCATTTGCCACCCGCTATTCTTTTCCCTGGGAATTCTGGACAACATAAAACAAGACTAACTTTTCATGTTAAGAACATATAATAAATAATCAAAAAATTCTGTCCTATGATGTTACCAATATAATCAATAACACCCATCAATTTAAAATGAGCAAAATTTCACCAACATTCAAAACCCTTACTATTTTCAACACTTCAAAAATACATCCTAGCACATTAACAACATTTCACAACCCTATTGATACTCACATCACTCCAGCAATCACCTTCTTGCATCACCTTCCAGTACTGCTTTGCCAGTCTTCAGGTTCTGAGCATTGGAATCAGGAATCAGGACTTGGACATTTATCTAACTTGGGCAATTATTTTACTTCCCTCCTAAGCTCAATGAGCCATTGGTTGAATAGTTGATGGTGATATCAATAATCCTTAATCACGAAACTAATCAATTATTATCATCCTCTGGCTACCAGAATCTGATTCAGCGGTAATTTCTCAATGCAAAACCTCCTCTACCTCTATTTTACAGCTGAAAAGGGGTTTGGCCCTTGACACCATGTATTGCCTTCAGGAGACTTTACATAAACATGAAAATCAAAAATGCATTTACTATTTAAGCCAATAAAGAGAGTTGTTGAGTATTTTAAAGGGTTTTATTTTCTAGTCAAAATTACATTTTTCTCTGACCCTTTATTCATTAGTCAAATATCAATCGGGTTACAGAATTTTGAAAACAGGAAAAATAGAATTAAATACAGAACATATTATATGTTAGATACAAAGCATTCCAGAAAGGAATACGACATCAAATGTCAGAGTTCTTTAAAGAGTTCAGGAAATATAATTCAAGAATAAATCATGCAGGGCTAATCAATATTTAATAATTTTCAAAATCTCCCATAAAGAAAAATAAATGGATAACACAAATTAATCTTTCAAGAACCAGTTAATTAGTCAAAGCATAAATTTAGAGTTTTAGCATCGAAATCTAAAAAACACTTTCTATCTATTGCTCTCTCTGCCCTCGTCTGTGATTTAGGATTAAGACAGCCCGCCCTTCACAAGTCCACAGAGGAATGTGATCAGCCTTGCCAAAAATATAACGTGCAAGGACTTCTCTGAAAAAAATATGAGCAAGAAACCCCCCACCTCTCCTCGGACGCAATTTCCTCCCAGGCTGCAGCAATCTCCTTCCGCGACGTTTCTCGTACCTAACCGATATGATGTCTGATCTAATCTGCTCCCTCTCAAGAGCTCACACGCCCCCCAAAGCCTAAGAGCCAACCACACCTCCAAAGAGGTCATTATTTATACTCTAATTCTTGGCAGACTACAATAAAATGTTCCATATTCAGAAAAACTCGCACTGTGATTGGTTACCATATGTGACAGGAGGGTCTCATCATTCTGTTCTCATTGGAAATTTCAACCCATACCGGTTTTAACAAATGAAGCGTTAATGATTAATACATTTATGTTTTAGCAACATTTACTAGGAAAAATGTTTCATTCTATTTTCCTCCTTCCTGTCACATCGCACGCAGGAAGGATACTTTAACTAACACTGGTACACGCAGGAAGGATACTTCAACTAACACTGGTACAATCACAAGAATGTATAGTTCATGGTGGCCTTCACTCCTTCACGCAAATCAGGCCGAGTCACGTGAAATCAGGCATCCCACGTGACTCGGCCAGATTAGCGCGTCCCCATTGGGAAGATCCTAGCATCTCTACGTCGGTGTGTGCACTACTTTTTCACAAATTGGCCAAAATAACGAAGGTCAATGATCTTATTGAATTAAGAAATACGACTGCTTGTGAGAAAAAGAATAACTTTGAGCATCTACTGACTCGTGAAACATTGATCATTCAGATCATCAAGACCATTGCTACCAGTCTTTTAATACCTTATTCATCCTGAAGTCACAAAAGGATAAATCCAAGAAAGGGGTCACAGCTACAAACGAAATGTATTTGTCCTGAGGATGGTCTGAAAGAGTTGTACCATATAAGACCAAAACGTCGACGACTAAGTCCATTACTTCCCCTTTACTACACAAGTGATCTTTATTTTAGAAAAATAAGTCATTTGTTTTTCATTTACCGTATTTTCCGGCGTATAAGACGACCCGGCGTATAAGACGACCCCCCACTTTGCTTGATCAACTTTAGGTTTCATGCTATACTCGCCGTATAAGACGACCCCCACTTCCAGCGCAGTCCAACTTTCTATCTCCATGGACTGAGGAGATCACGTGGTACTGACACTCCCCTCCTTCCGACGAGCATGAGATTTCTGGAAGGAGAGAGAGATCAGCACATGTGGAACACAGTGGGGGCCGCCATCTTCAGAGCTGCCTGTTATATTTCAGGACCTCCTGCTGCCTCATCCATCTGCCTGGGGATGTGGAGGCGCGTGTGCAGGTCAGTCTAGGCACTTGATCCATGTAACTTAACGTTGGGTTTATGTAATAAACGTTCCGCTCCACGGTGGAAGCTGCTCGGTATCCCTGGCTGCAGGCATGCGATTTTATATAGCGCGGACTTTACCCGTTTGTGTCTCCACGGTGGAAGCTGCTCGGTATCCCTGGCTGCAGGCATGCGATTTTATATAGCGCGGACTTTACCCGTTTGTGTCGGACGGCAGTTTAGAGCCCCCCCACGCTCCCGCTGGGTCGCAAGCGTGGGCGGGAAATGGTGCAAAGCTGCTCGGTATCCCTGGCTGCAGGCATGCGATTTTATATAGCGCGGACTTTACCCGTTTGTGTCGGACGGCAGTTTAGAGCCCCCCCACGCTCCCGCTGGGTCGCAAGCGCTGTCGAAAAATCCATGAAAACAAAGGGTCTAATTTTGTATCCGGCGTATAAGACGACCCCCGACTTTCAAAAACATTTTCAGGGGTTCAAAAGTCGTCTTATACGCCGGAAAATACGGTACACTGGTTTGGACTTTTTACTAAATGAATTGTAGGAATCAGTTTCCATTTTCTTGTTCATTTGAAAGCATTATGATAAATTTTCATTGTTAACATGTACCCTATGAATTTTTGCTCAAAATATATATAAAAGAAATATTTCTGATATGAAAATGTTCCCCTGTGCTTCCTTCTCATGTCTTCATTGTCTACATAGTTAGATTTAAGATAAATTTTTCAGACACCAATTGGGTTGGTGGAGTGAGCTAAAGAACTGTGATGGATTAAACCCAGATCAGTTGACTGGGGACGAGTGTTTGTATTGTCAACGCTCCGTCCATCATCCCCTTTGGTTTTTCTTTGTTCGCCCTAAGTTGGCAGGGTATGCTCAGACGTGAGTCCCTTGCTCACTTTGCCACTGGATTCAAGCAAGCTCGGCTGAAGACGGCTGTAATCCCAGAAACCGGTCCTGGGAAGCTTGATTCCGGTCCAGGGAAGACCTGGCTTGGCAGGTCGGGCTGGACTGTTTCCATGAGGCACAGGGTCAGACTGAATTGCATATGGCCATGTCTGAACTGGGGTGGCGGAGTGAGCTAAAGAACGGTGATGGATTAAACCCAGATCAGTTAACTGGGGGTGAGTGTTTGTATTGTCAACGGTCCGTCCATCATCCCCTTTGGTTTTTCTTCCTTCTCATGTCTTCATTGTCTACATAGTTAGATTTAAGATAAATTTTTCAGACACCAATTGGGTTGGAACAGACAAACATAGGTATTGAATTAACAGTCTATCATCTGTGATAAACATCTTCAAGGAAAATCCCTTGCTGGCACTCTATTGAAGTTACTTGTTCAGAACAAGCAAGGGCATCCGTGGATGACGTATTTATAGAGGACCATTCTGGTTACATGGAGTATTACTTTTTTATTCCCAAGGATATGTCCTACATGGCTGAAATGATGTACACTTTATAGGTTATCATTGCGCTGGTTTGACAAGACCTCTTGTAGGTACAGCAGTTGCAAGGTCCCCAGCCTTGGGCATCATTCATAAGATGAGGCTGCTTATCAGGCAGGTTTGCTTGTAATTAAAGACAATTGGTGAATCGCACATCACATAAAGTAACTTGCCTTTGGTTAACTCCAAGAATGTAAAGCAGTGACTACGGGGTAGGGTTACAATGGGAGGAAGTTACTTTAGTGAAATGCTCATTTAGTAAAATAGCTTTTTTTGCTCTTAATAAATCTTTATTAATGGGTTGATTTCCTTGGAGGACATTGTTTTGAAAATGTAGGCATTTGTCAAAGGATAGTTTTTCATTACTCTTTGATCACCTCTCAGGTACATGCAATGAAACTTGAACTGGACGCCCTAACTAGCAAAATGTTACATCTGTTAGCAAATTGTAATCTCTTTTTTTCCGGTTAAGGTTGCATGCAAACAGCTGTTTGTCAGTTCGATTACTTGTGCAGCAAATGTATTGAATGAACAGTCTAGCTAATGCGTTACTTTTGATAGTCACTAGGTTCACATAATTCCTGAAAGGAATCTGGATTGGCAAGTCGGTTTTTTCTTGTTTGAGAACAAAACTAATTTCTTTGTCCAAAGTTTGTTCTGCTAATTCTTTTGTAACACAATACAGTATTAGCTTTCTTCTACTCTTGAATGGTGGGAAGCTGACGGTGTCTGTGCCCTACTAATCAAATTGTCGAAATGTAATTGTTGAAATTCGTACCATGAAAGTGTTTGCATAACTAGAAATGAAATAGCCACTGTGGTTTCCATTTACAGCCTTAACAAAGAAGGGCAACATATCAATAGCCCTCTTATGCCACTTGTGGTTGTCTGTGCTAGAAGTGATTCATAGATACGAGACCAGAGGCAACATCGGGATCTAGATCTTCTCAATTTTGTGTCATTCTAGTCCTCCATCCTTACTGAAAGGTTTAGATGAGGTTTATGTGACATAATTCTGAAGGATATTTGGATGTCTTGTCATTCCAGTTATAGGGGATATACCTTTTATTCCAGCAAACATAAGATACACACTTGCATAGATTATTAGCAATATTTTGCATGCTCAGTGCAGAGCGGGTCTCACTAACCAATTACAGCATTTATGGGTGTTTTCCACAGAAAGATCATCCCAAATAACTTTGGAAAATAAGTTAGGCTGCATTTTGACTCGTGATGTTGAGAATTCATGTTAAGGAAGACCTGGCTCATTATTTTACAGAAAACATTAAGGAAGGTAGTTTTCAGTAAAATGTTGATTGCCCATTTGCTGTAACCACTAAGAAAATGCCCACTGACTTTGATATACCCAAAGCAATCCTGCCCTATTAAAGGAGGATAAACTGGTGATATTTGACTTGTTCCTCATGTAGCTGGCCAAGTTCCTTGTGAAGGCTCTCTAATGATCCTTCTCTCACTAGATGCATAGTAGGCATATTGCATATCATTCTAAAGACCTTGCAACAAGCAAGTGTGACCCAGAAATGCAAATTTGAATAATCTAGGTCATAGAATTCGAGGGGCTAGATAGGGATGTATGTCTCTCCCTTGTTATTTATCCTTAAAATGGAGCTCTTAGAACAACAATTAAATACTAATGTGGGCATCAAGGGAGTTCAAACCTCTTTGGGTTATTATAAAACTGCCTTATAAACTGATAATATTCTATGTTTTCGACAGACTCCACACTATTGCCAAGCTCTTGTTGATAAAGTAGAAAAACAAAAGTATCTGAATATTTGAAGGGACATCTGATACTTACTAGTGCAGAATAGATTTGCCTCTGTTAAAGACACTGTGCTCCAATTTTAGGTGTAAACCTCCATGCACATTGGAAAGGCTAATACAGCAGTAATATTCTGGGTCTGTTGAAAGTTATATATAAATATTTGTTTACGTGGGACAATTTAGAGGGTTCATGATATACAAGGTAAATGCTATGCCATGACTTCTTTGCGTAACAAAAACTTTAACCATAGTCTTCTCCACAGCTGGCCTTAAAACCATACAAGGCAAAATGCTATCCTTCATATGGTTCATTATTCTCCAGCGGAGTTAGTCTAGTATTTTTTTACAATACAATTCATGAAGGTGGAATGCAAAACTCTAACTTAGAAAGATATAAGTCATTAACATAGTTTAAGACTAATCTTCGGCCAGGATAACCTGATTGGAAGCATTGGTTTGATATCGAGCAGGAGCTGCTTTCAATATCGCCAGAATGTGTCAGACATATTGGATCCCCATTTTGGTCCTCAAGAACATTTTCTTAATGGATAAGGATCAACAGAATTTCTTCCTTGCTGTCATCCCCATACATAATTGAAAAAATAGATATCGTGGTCCCATTTGAGATTACCAATAATCTCATCCATATTTTTTCAGTTTTACAGTAAATGCAAGCCTCAATTGTACATTAGAGCATTTTTATTTTTAGTGGTATTGCAGGCTATGAGTACCCAGATTGGCATTGGGAATACCCAAGCAGTATTTCTATTTGGAAATTGAGTAACAATTATCCTGGGAAAAGCAAGTTGTACAACGAGTGCTCTTCACTTGTCCAAGAAGTTCTATGAAATTTTCTTGCACTTTTGGGAAGGGGCACAGCTCAATATTGAGTGCTGTGAATTTACCTTTTTTCTTTTTATTATACTCCTTTCTCTGCAGAGTCGAGTTCACAGTAGGGGACAAACCAATCAACAACTTTCGTATGATCGAACGGCATTACTTCCGGGAGAAGCTTCTGAAGAGCTTCGACTTTGAATTTGGCTTTTGCATTCCGAGCAGTAAAAATACGTGTGAGCATATCTATGAGTTTCCACAGCTATCGGAGGATCTTAGTGAGTATTTGATACTTCAAGAAAATTATGTACCATTTGTCTTTACGGTGTTTTTTCTTTATATATAGGACTTTCTTTTGGGGGGGATAAACCGATTTTAATTGAACTTTTAAGTTTAATCTTTGGTACCTTTCGGTCTGAATCTGTTAACCTTTCAGATGCTGATAAAAATCATAAATGTATCTGGGTTTGAATACATCTCAGTTATTTATAGTTTGCTCAGAGATGATCTAGGGTGATCCACTTTGAGAAAAGAATTATTCACTGCCTCAGTTGTATCCTTTTATTCTTTGGGGTCCTCACAAATAACTCTGGTGCTTTTAACCAACGTCAGTTTCATTAGACTGGTGGTTTTAGTGTTTATCATAGGACAGTTAACACTGGTAGAGCTCTAAAACCTCTTCCTACATTGCTTCTTGCTTTCACAAAATAGTTAGGACTTTGCCAGTGGATGAGGAGAACACTATCCCCAGCTCTTCTCACCATAATGTTAACATGACTAGAAATACTACAAATCTAGTGCCACGGTGTGAGATATTGGATGCTTTTCTTGATGAGCTAGCTTATCAAATAAACTGAACATCACCTCCATAGGAACCTATCCAAGA
Source organism: Lissotriton vulgaris (assembly GCF_964263255.1). Classification (NCBI taxonomy): domain Eukaryota; kingdom Metazoa; phylum Chordata; class Amphibia; order Caudata; family Salamandridae; genus Lissotriton; species Lissotriton vulgaris. Next base: position 362,503,968 of record NC_141687.1, read on the forward strand.
CACTTAAAATGTTCATAATATAACTAAATCTTCCCAGCAATACCCAGATTGTTATGGTGGCTCCACATCATAGTCCTTCAAAAAGATCAATAGTCCAGGTCCTTGATCTGGTAGCGTTGCTTGTTGAAATCTTAGAAGTGGATGTTGGAAGTGTGCTTGATGAATGCACTTATAATTTGAGTTCTCCATCATGTTGTCTGCATTAACATGCAAAATATTAAACCATTTCGCTTTATGCAGAATTCTAAAGTGAATTTCAATAGAGATAGTGGTTGTATAAAAACTACTTTATATATCACACATACACATGCATTTCTTTTGAAAGACAATAATGACAATGTCATTTTTTTCTATTAAAATTAGGCCTTGTGAGATTAAAAATAGTTCGCAAGTGGAATTGGACCAGTGGATCTGCAAAAGAACAATCATTTTAAAAGGAAAGCTTGACACATGACTGTCAAATGTTAGTAGCAACTTTCAGAAGCTAAAGATTCTGTACTGCAACTTTAAAGCAAGGAGAAGCATGGGGTTGATAGACAACTTCTGTGATGAAAATTAAGGGCCTCTCTTCTAAAAGCAGTGCAGGCTCTTTATATACACACTTGTGTGCACATCGAATTGGGGTTGAATTTTCACATATCTCAAAGGGTTTACACTAGGGTAATACTTCAAGCTCAAACTTTTTTTTTGTTGAATATGTTTTTATTAACATTTTGAGTCATTTAACAAACAGTGTGATTCATAAACAGGAGTACAACATTGGCAGGATACCATACATCTCAAGAGCAAACATAATGCAGTGGGCCCAGAGAGTCAGCTCAGGCACCCAGGACTTTCCGGCAACACCAAGAGGGACCCTCCCACCCACCACAATCTACAATTTCCCAGTAGACCCCAGAGATGAGTCATTAGAGGCGACTGGAACTCCATTGTGGAGTCCCCCTGAACAGAGCTCTGAGGGGTGTGCAATGTAAGGCCATGGTAACTCCTCCAGATAACCAAAACCCAATCAAATTTTCATCTGCGCCCCCTAGCTTCCTGAATGATCGTTTCCGCCCCCATACATACATCCATTCCAGCAATCCACTGGGCTTTTATGGGCAGTGTAGGTGACCCAGAATCCTGTGCGATGTTTCTCTTTGCCACAATCAGCCCCAGCATGCAGAACAGCAGCTTTTTTCTAGGCAGGTTAACACTCCAGGGATACCCAGGAGTACATAATGGGGACTATGCATTACCTTCTTGCCACTCACTGCAGCAAGTTCCCTGAATCTCCCGACACCCCCAGATAGTCTGATAGAAAAATCCCTTAGCTACATTGGGCAAGGATATTTGTCCCAATTTATGCAACTTAACCTGTTCTAGATACACCCTTTGTAGGATATTTAACTTGATTAGACTGAACCAAGCCCTTATGGCCACCTGCCAAGGATGCATCAGGGCCTCCTCCCAATCAACAAAAATGTCCATTTGGACCGGTCAAAGGTCATATGGCTGAGATACCCGCCACCCCCTCTCAACACAATCCCCAAAGGAGGGAAACCGGAAACAGTTCTTGAAGTTTTTGGAAGAGGGAGGGAGTGACCCTCCCGGCCGTATTTATTAAAACAAAATTAAAACATTAAACGGTTTCATATTAATGTACAATTTCATTACCACATTGCGATGTTTGGCTAACCTTAACAGATTCTCTAATACAGAGGTTCTCCTAGCCGAACTAACATCCTACAAACATTCATTTACTTGAAATTATGAAATTGTACATCCTAACGTTTAAGGGCCAACGGCAAGGTCGTAACCGGTGTCAAGATCCCTAACCAGAAATACCCCCCCCACTGGTGAGGGGCGACAGCACTGAGGCGTACCTCAAGTGCAACTACCAATTTCCCTTTGACTTGACGGGGGCACCAATAAAACTCGACGCCACTTAAAGGTCGTTCGAGGACTCGTGTGAGGTATCTAGAAGGTAGCGTAGACCCCCCCCCAAACCCCGCACAACTTACCACATCTGCCGTCGCAGACGTCACTGGCCCTGGGAAATTCCCCAGGAGGGGGCTGTAACCCCTCCTACACAGGAAGGGGCCTTGACCGCCTTTCCTTTTCTTTCGGCGACCCATCCTTAGAAGGGACCGCCTCCCCATTGAGGGGCCTATGGCCACCTCTCCCGAGCGCTCCCATCCGTGTTGGGTGACGCCCACTCATAGGGATCTTCCAATTAGTGCTCACCGATCATGACCTTACCGCCCGACCAAAATAAATACGACAATGCTAACTAATCCTCTCAAACTAAAAATACATTGGCATTACGACCCTATTAAAAGAAAATAAATGAATTCCTTTAATCACAAGACATAAATGAAATAGACCATTCTTTATTACACACTCAGAATCAACACGATAATACCACGACCTGTAAACGACATTAGAATTATTCATTAACTTTTATTCAAAACAACTGGCTGTCATCAGGGGCTGGTGGGTGGGTCAAAATTGGCTCTTCGTTCCGTCTCGAGCTCACGTGCAGCGAGGAGGTGCAGCTTCAGAGCACAGGAACAAGAGGATGCCTTCTGGTCTTGCGTCCCCTTTTATCCGTCTTCAGGGCGGGCGTAAACCCGCCCCTGCCTGCCCCGAGGGCGTGGCCAGCCGCGTCAGTGTCTAGGCCAGCCCACTCTAGGGCGGGAAAAAGCGCGCCCCGGCTACGCCGCTTCGGGCATACCAGCCGAGACACACTTCCCGCCCAAGATGGCTTCCCGGGGGGATCGAGGTACTCTGCCATACGTGCGGGGGGACCGAGTGGTCGCCCCTTTCCATATGGCTGAGATACCCGCCACCCCCTCTCAACACAATCCCCAAAGGAGGGAAACCGGAAACAGTTCTTGAAGTTTTTGGAAGAGGGAGGGAGTGACCCTCCCGGCCGTATTTATTAAAACAAAATTAAAACATTAAACGGTTTCATATTAATGTACAATTTCATTACCACATTGCGATGTTTGGCTAACCTTAACAGATTCTCTAATACAGAGGTTCTCCTAGCCGAACTAACATCCTACAAACATTCATTTACTTGAAATTATGAAATTGTACATCCTAACGTTTAAGGGCCAACGGCAAGGTCGTAACCGGTGTCAAGATCCCTAACCAGAAATACCCCCCCCACTGGTGAGGGGCGACAGCACTGAGGCGTACCTCAAGTGCAACTACCAATTTCCCTTTGACTTGACGGGGGCACCAATAAAACTCGACGCCACTTAAAGGTCGTTCGAGGACTCGTGTGAGGTATCTAGAAGGTAGCGTAGACCCCCCCCCAAACCCCGCACAACTTACCACATCTGCCGTCGCAGACGTCACTGGCCCCGGGAAATTCCCCAGGAGGGGGCTGTAACCCCTCCTACACAGGAAGGGGCCTTGACCGCCTTTCCTTTTCTTTCGGCGACCCATCCTTAGAAGGGACCGCCTCCCCATTGAGGGGCCTATGGCCACCTCTCCCGAGCGCTCCCATCCGTGTTGGGTGACGCCCACTCATAGGGATCTTCCAATTAGTGCTCACCGATCATGACCTTACCGCCACAGGCCGGATAGTTGACCGGCTATCCGGACCCCCCACAAAGCTCCTACCTAAAGGTCATGTTCTAACGTTTTTAACCATGCTAAGAAGTCTCCTATGAGTAACTCATTCCCCACCCGAGACAAATGCACACCATCCCCCAAATACATACTGTCATCATTAATACAGCCATGCGAAATAGAATGCAATGTCCTGGAACGGAACAACCTACTCACTTTGTTATTAATCTTTCTCACAGAGTGATTCAAAGCAGGAACAGAAATAGCCCCTCGCCACACCTTTCGTGGGATCATATGGGACCATGCAATTGTGCACCCCGGAACTCTCCTCGCCAACCAACTTACAGTGGAAAGCATTGCCTCCAGGAGAAGTCGTCTACCGGTGGTGACCAAATCATTGCCCCCTAGATGTACTATGACTATAGCCGGCGGTGACCTCGTCCGCCCTAACAAACCCTCGAAAAATACTTGAAACTGGTCAATACAGAGACCGCCTCTTCCGTAGAAGGACACACTGTACCCGTATTCCCCAGCTACGTGAATCATGTCACCTGCTTTGAATACGTCCGCGGCACGCCTCACGTATGAGTGGCCCACGACCCACACCTCCTTTTTCACAGCCGGTGATGTCTGACCGCTGGCCCGGTGTTGGGTCGACTGCATAGTCCGCCCCGCCTCGTAGGCTTGCGCAACTGAAAACCAAACAAAGAGAAGAAGCGTGAGTACATCATTACAGCTTCACAACATGTGCAACCGCACATACCTCTTATAACACTTAGAGGACCAACGCCCCACTCGTTTCACTTGTTCAACATTAAGACCCCTAGCTGCAGCTTCCGTAGCAGCCCCTATCCGAAAGGAATGGGTCCCAAACTCGCCCGGGTTCAAGCCCGCAGCGGCAATTGACATCGCAAGCACCCGCTGAAACTGAAATTTCGTCAGTGGGGTGGCGTCCGCGTGTCTCAACAAGGTCCCCCCCCATGATGCCACCCTTCGTGCTAGGTAGTCTTTTAAACACTTTACCGGACACATGGAGGACCCGGGAATCCTGCGTATGATTACGCAGTCACCCATCCCGTCTTGATCGGTCTTGGACCTGACAAAGGAGACAGTCATTATCTCTCCTCTGATCTGAACGTGTTCCTGGCACAAACCCCCTGTCACCTCCCGTTTGTTCCTTGCCACCAGTTCGCTTACCCGCATCGCTCCATGAAATGCCAGCGTAAAAGCGGCTCGGAACAACACCGTCTCAAACTGAGATGAACATGTGGCAGGGAGTGTGGCCAACAACTGGGCCAACCTATCCAAACCTATCGGGCGCCTCTCATCTACTCTGCGACCCTCAAGGCGTTGCCACCCACGCAGCGCTTTCTGCACAACGAAAGACGCTGTCGGGTCCTGGATACCATGAGCCCTGGCAACAAAGGAAATGGCAGCACGATGCCTCTGGGCCGTAGCCACCGATTTCCCAGCCCTACGTAAAGACATCAGAAAATTCACTACCCATTCCTCGTGGCCCCAAAGCCCCTCTCTATCAGTCCCCAAAAAGGCTAAATAGGACCGAAACGCCCCTTCATATGCCTTCCTTGTCCTTGGTGCTAGGCTCTCTCCCACGAGGTGACGAAGTTCGGGGCACCGAGAGACCAGAGAGCTTCGGGAAAGGGTGCCGGCTCTGGGTCCGCTGTGGGAAGGAAACCTGAGAAAGCCTGCATACGAAAACGAGACAGTGCATCAGCCGCCTGATTCATCACCCCCGGGACATGTTTTGCTCTGAATAGCACATTCAGTTGCATACACAGTAAAACAATTTCTTTGAGCAATCGTAAAATCAGTTTACATCGTGCTGCCTGGCTATTGATGCACTCGACCACGGTCATATTGTCAGACCAAAATACCACAGAGTGATCTTTGAACCCTTCGGGCCAGGTTCTCAGGGCCACCAAAATGGGGAAAAGTTCCAGGAAAGCAATATTACTTGTCAGTCCATTGTCATGCCACCATGCCGGCCATCTTTGTGCCGACCATTTTGTGCCGAAGATGGCACCAAAACCTATGCTACCTGCCGAATCTGTCCATAGCCCCAGCTCTTCAGAGGACACGGCCGGTTTGTTCCAGACAACTCGACCATTAAAATCCGCCAGAAATGCTAACCAAATGCGCATGTCCTGGCGGACCTCAGCCGATAGTCTCGTGTGATGATGACCCTCCTTTAGGCCGACCATAGCTTGGGCAATAGAACGGGAAAAGGGGCGGGCCATCGGTATAACCCTCAGGGCAAAATTCAACTGTCCCACCAACTGCTGTAATTGATGCAGCGTAACCTTAGATCCATTTATACACCTTTGCAGGGCTGCCCTGAACTTCCCCACTTTGTCAGCTGGTAAACGAAAACAACCCTCACTGGAGTCTAACTCGATCCCCAGAAACTCGAGGCAAGTCGCAGGACCCACCGTCTTACCTGGTGCCAATGGCACACCAAACTGCTTCATTAACACACAAAATTCGGCCAAGGCCTGGCCACACTCGAGATCCCCGGCTGCCCCAAGGAACAGAAAATCATCAAGGTAATGCATTACATGTTGGAAACCCGTCCTCTTTGTGAAGACCCATTGTAGAAAACTACTGAATTTCTCGAAATAGGCACAAGATATAGAGCACCCCATCGGCATACACCTATCCATGTAATAATGGCCCTGAAACATGAAACCTAGGAGACGCTGGTCGTCTGGGTGTACCGGGAGCAATCGGAACGCTGACTCGATATCTGACTTCGCCATCAGCGCCCCGGGCCCCAGGCGATTCAAAATGGCTACGGCCTCATCGAAGGATGCGTACCGCACCGAACACACTTCTGGGTCTATTGCATCGTTTACAGAAAGACCACGTGGAGCTGATAAATTATGAATCAGTCGGAACTCACCCGGGTCCTTCTTGGGGACCACCCCTAAAGGAGAACAAACAAAATTCTGGACCGGGGGTACACTAAACGGGCCGGCAACCCGACCTCGACTAACCTCTTTCCGGATCTTATCCTGTACCACGGTCGTATGCTGCAGGACCGAAAGTTGATTTTTACACTTCTCCACACCCTGAAAGTCCCCTACTGGGATGCGGAAACCATACGAGAACCTGTTCCGCAGCACACCAGCAGAAGTACGATCCGGGTATTCACTGAGCCAGGGAATCATCGCCAAGGTATCAATCGGGGTAGGTAAAGGCGCCCCTCGGACTATGTTAGACCTGTTTGGCGCCTCCTCTACCGCCGTTATCACCCGTTTTGGCTCTGCACGTGGACTCAGGATGGGACGACCCGCACCCACTACATTCGTGTTTAAATTTACACGATCCCTGGGGCCTAGTACATTTACCCCTGTTGAAATTCCAGCAGAACCCCCTTTTCCCTGTATTGCTGGCAGGTCTCGAGTAATCGTCGGTACCCGTACCTGATCGAAAGGGCGTCCCCGCATATTGGCGGGAGGATTCGCCAACATTACTCCCTACCAATGGCATTTTCAACATACCTGTCTCCTTCATTTTATCCCATGTCAAAGAATCGTAACAATCCCAGGTGAAGCTTTTATTATGCTCTTTAGCCTTTCTAAAAAGATTATCGTAGCAGAACCAATGGTTACCCTGGTGTGACGTCGAGTACCCCATAATTCGTGACTGATAGGTCGGCAACTCGGAAAGCAACTCGGGCCTACGTTCTCCCAAGATCGACGTAAAAATCCCCCATGCATTGCCCCAATTGCCAATATTCTCATTCACTTTAAAGGCGGCCATTTTTGCGCGCCAAACACTCGGATGCATGAGGTCTTTCTGGCCCTTAACATGCTCCACTTCATAATGATCAACCAGCAACGAGAAGATGTTCACATATTCCCCTGCCCAAATCTTCTCTTTAATTGCCAAAGGCACATGTTGACCCAACCTTTCTCTACGAGAGGGTGCTGACTCATCCCTCGCAATCGGCAATGGCCGCTTACCTGCACCGGACGCTGCCTCTGCGGTCGTAATCGTCCCTTGTGGCTTGTCACCTACTGCAGCCGGCGCGGACACCTTGGCTGCATCCCGTTTCTCGCGCAATTGCTTCATCAGCGCCTGCGCGTCGACAGCCGTGGCGCCCTCGCTACTTTCGCCCAACCACGCTGTAAGTTGTGCTGCCAGCTCGGGCGGCATATCTTCATTGGACACCGGGGTGACCACCACGGGAATCGGATTCCCCTCCACGGGTACTGGGGCTGGCGCTTCGAGCGGGGTACGGGGAACCGGGACGTCTCCCCCAGCCGGTCCCCTCCTTGGCCTCTTGGCTCTCCCTCCTGGGGCTGCTCCAGCCGAAGGACGTTCCGGCCCCCCTTCCCCCTCTCTCTCCGCCACCCGCTTCTTCAGCTCGGTCATCTCCTTCATGAGGACCCGAAGCATCTGTTCGGTCGTCATTCTCTTTCCGCCTTTCTTGGGCATTTCTCCGACAGAGTATCTGTAAGACAAAAGAAAGATTAAAACGCTCAAAATTGGCTCTTCGTTCCGTCTCGAGCTCACGTGCAGCGAGGAGGTGCAGCTTCAGAGCACAGGAACAAGAGGATGCCTTCTGGTCTTGCGTCCCCTTTTATCCGTCTTCAGGGCGGGCGTAAACCCGCCCCTGCCTGCCCCGAGGGCGTGGCCAGCCGCGTCAGTGTCTAGGCCAGCCCACTCTAGGGCGGGAAAAAGCGCGCCCCGGCTACGCCGCTTCGGGCATACCAGCCGAGACACGCTTCCCGCCCAAGATGGCTTCCCGGGGGGATCGAGGTACTCTGCCATACGTGCGGGGGGACCGAGTGGTCGCCCCTTTCCATTAAATGCCTTCTCATTATGCCCCTCAAAGCTTTCTTCTTATCACCCTCTCAGTCTCAAAGTCTTTCACAGTCAGACAGTTGTCTAGAGGGATACAATGCACTTTAAAATATGACTGTCATTTCACTTTAAAGCAACACCCTCAAACACAAAGACTACAGCCTATGAAGATTACTCTGAAATGTCTACTCTGCACCCTTCCTGTGATGCAGTTTCGCCCATGTTTCATCATGTAGCATGCATCCCACTCAGCCCTTGTAACTTGTGGATTAAAAAAATTGTATATTGCTATTCTGTTCATCTTCTCTCAAATGAAGCCACTTTGCAATCAAATACTGTCAAGGAATTTGTGAAGTACATTCAAGACCTACTCCTTTTTTGAGTGTCCTAGAGGAAACTATTTTCTCTTTTTTTCTGTACTTCGTAGATTTTCAATTGTCTGGGTTTCGCTATATATTATGCAGTTGTTGTTGCAGAAGGATCACTCCCGGCTCCTTGAAGTACGGACGATTATACAACTGTAGTTTCTTTTATATACAATGAAGACACAATAACATCTTAATAAGGTAGCTTTGACACTTGGCTCGGATGCACAGCAGTCTGAATTACCCCAGTATTGGAACTTTCATAGATTCCCATGCTTTGTATCATTCCCCGTCGTCGGAATGGGAGTCTCGGTAACAAAAATACCATAGCTGTAGGTACAAAAGACAAAGGAAAAAGGCCTAGGCCTCATTCCCTTTTGTAGCATATCACCCTCTTTGTGTAAAAGAGACCAAACTTAGGCATCAGCCAATCAGAAGTGCCTCACCCCTTAGAACCTTCCTGAAGGAACCTCAGAGCCTCAGATTTTCTACTGCACGTTGTGCTTAGGGAGTCTCCTGTGAGCTCTGCTCAACTTCTACTCCTCTAAGGAATTTCTTTTGGATATTCAGAATCTTTTAGATTCACTTCAGGATTGCTGACTGCCTTCCAGGATGTCTGAAATGGAGAAGAAAAAAGCCCTTTTCAAGCCATGTTCCACCTGTGGCAAAAAAAGGCTTTTTGTGGAGGATAAGCACAAAGACTGCATCTATTGCCTCTATCCTGACCACCAGGCTGCTGACTGCAAGATCTGTCACACCTTTTCAACCAAGACTTCCGGGACCGTGAGGGTAGACTTTTGACATGGCTCCAGAAACTGAAATCCAGGAAGGAGACTGTCTCTAGTGACAGTGAGGATGCAGTGTCGATGTCTTCCTCAAGAAGGTCAGTGAAGAGGGGTAGGGGTTCCCCTTCTCCTTCTGTGGTAAGACCTTCTAAGGCCTCCAAAAAGACCCCCAGTGAGTCTGAGAGCCTAGGTCCCAGCAAATCTCCTCACCAAGGTGAAAAGGAGAGGGTAGGACCTGTTACGCCTTCAAAAGGTGAGAAGACTGCCTCAGCCTTCAAAAAACCTTCTTCCCAGTCTTCTGAGAGGAGCTCTAAGTCCTCGACGACGAAGACGATGGCGGAGGTTCTGTCGACGAAAACATCGACATTGATATCGTCGACGGGAGTTTAGTCGACGAAGGTACCGTCGACGGCAGGTACATCAGTGTCGACGGAGAAGACGCCGACGACGAAGATTGCGCCGACGACGACGAAGACTCTGTCGACGATGAAGGTGTCGACGACTAAGGTTACAGTGTCACCGACCACGACGATGGTGACGACGTCGACTGTCTCATCGACGAGGGCATCGACGATGACGACGGCTGGTGTGTCCACAGTTTCCTCGTCGACGACTTCGACGACCCCGATCTCGTCGACTGAACCGTCGACGATATTATCCTCTGAAAAAAGGATTACTATTTCTGTGACAAGAATCACGCCGGAGATGACTTCTCTGAGAAGTGTGCTCCCCTACTGCCAACCATGCTTTTTCAAGAAAGAGTCAGAGGAGGAGGACCAGGACGCTTACAGCTATGCCAATAGTCCCTCCCAACTTCTAGTCAAGTGCCAGGAGACGGACTCTGAGGGTGAATACGTCCACGATGGGATTGGTCATCATCAAACGGCCCAGTCACAACATCATTCTGGGCAGGATATGGTGACGGTGCCATCTTCTTTTCTCCAGAAAGGGCATACTTTGGAATTCGCGCAAGTCGCTCTACCCAAGCCCCCGGCAGCCATTCCGTCGAAACATCAGCGTCTCCTGCGGCTCGAGGTCCAACAGATGCTCCGGAAGGGCGCGTTAGAGCCGGTTCCCTCAAACCAAAGGGGACAAGGATTCTATTCCAGGTTCTTCCTGGTGAGGAAGACGCTAGAAAAATGGCGCCCCATTTTAGACCTCAGGGAGCTAAACACCTATCTCATCTCCCTGTTCTTCCGGATGGTCTCTCTCCAAGACATCTTGAAGCTCATCAATCCGGGGGATTTAATGGCCACGCTCTATCTCGAGGATGCGTACTTCCACGTTCCGATTCACCCAGCACACAGAAGGTTTCTGCGATTCACAGTAGCCAAGAGCCATTTTCAGTTCAGGGTTTTACCCTTTGGACTCCGCTCAGCCCCGAGAATTCTTACAAGGGGGCTGGCGCCAGTAGCAGCTTTCCTGCGAAGGAACCATTTCCAAGTCTTCCCCTACCTGGACGACTGGTTGCTGAAAGCTCCGTCCAGGGAGGCAGCGCTGGAGGCTGTTCAAGCTTGCACGAATTTGTTTCAGAATCTAGGCCTCACTCTGAACAACGAGAAGTTCTCTCTGGTCCTGTCCAAAAAGGCTCGCTTCCTGGGGGCCCTCTTGGATTCAAAGCTCTCAAGAGCCTTCCCTACTCTGGAAAGGAGGGAAAAATTACAGACCTTGGCTCGGGACTTACGGGCAAGAAGGTGTCTTTCTGTACCCGCTACAAATCTCTACTGGGGGTGATTTCATCGTGTATTCCCCTTATTCCCCATTGCAGACTGAAAATGCGTCCTCTGCAGGAGGAACTGGACAACCAGTGGCAACAGGTCCACGGTTCCTTCGAGGACATGGTGACGGTCACTCCAAGGATGAAAGAAGCAACCTTATGGTGGACAGATCAAAACAACTTGTCCCAAGGTCTATCCTTCGTAAGTGACCCGTCCCCACATGTAGTGACAACGGACGCCTCATTGGAGGGTTGGGGAGCAGTGATGCAAGACCGGCTTGTCAGCGGTCATTGGTCGCCCCAGGAGAAATGTCTCCACATCAACCTTTTTAGAGCTAAGGGCGATAAGACTGGCTCTGCAAGCTTTTCTTCCTCGCCTGGAAAGGTTCGCAAGTGCTTATCAGGACGGACAACACCACGGCCATGCACTATGTGAACAAGGAAGGAGGAACCAGATCTCGTCCATTGTCGCAAGAAGCTCAACAGATCTAGGAATGGGCGATCCTTCAAAGGATATCGCTGAAGGCGGTCCTAAACGAAAACGCCGACAGACTGAGCAGGTCATCCTCAGTCAGGCTCGAATGGGAATTGAATCAGAGTTTTGGAGGAGGTCTACAGCCAGTGGGGCAGACCGGAGATCGATCTTTTTGCCACTCCGACCAAAAAGAAATGCCGGTCTTATGCAAGCAGGCTTCACCATCGAGGTTCTCAGGGGAGTGCGCTTTCGATAGCATGGTCAAGGACATTTGTCTACGCTTTTCCTCCCATACCTCTGATCCCACGACTTATCAGGAAGCTCAAGGTGGAGCCGTGCAGGATGATCCTGATCGCCCCGGCTTGGCCGAGGCAGTTCTGGTACACGGAGCTCCATCTGTTGTCGATAGCTCCTCCTCTTCCTTTGAGAGTTCTGCCGGATCTTCTCACAATATCCAACGGACAAATTTGGCACCCAGATCCACAGTCGTTACACCTGACTGCATGGCTCCTGAGCAGCGAGAGTTTATGAACCTACCCGTATCAAGAGAGATTAAGGAGGTTCTGTCCCAGGCAAGGGCTCCTTCAACTAACAGGACTTACCGCCTTAAGTGGAAAAGATTTTGTTGCTGGTGTAGGAAAGAAAGCATTGATCCTTTCACTTCCAAGCCTCATCAGATCTTACCTTATCTGCTGTCCTTGGCTAAGTCGGGACTAGCCCATTCATCGATTAAGGTCCATTTGGCTGCATTATCAAGGTTCAGAAGGACAGGGTCTGGTCCTTCCTTGTGGTCTTCCAGGATTATCAAGCAATTTCTTAAGGGCTTGTTCAGGGTCTATCCACCAGTGAGACCGCCCCCTCCTACATGGCATTTAAATCTAGTCCTTTCTCAACTCATGAAGGGCCCATGTGAACCAATTAATCGTTCTGACATGAAATACCTTTCGTGGAAATTGGCTCTTCTCCTTGCTCTCACGTCGGCTAGGCGTGTTGGAGAATTGCAGGCTTTGACCATCCAAGAACCTTTCCTTCAATTCAAGAGAAACACTGTGATCATGAGAACTAATCCTAGGTTTATGCCTAAGGTTCCCTCGGATTTCCACTTGAATGAGCCGGTCATCCTGAAGGCGTTCTTTCCTCAACCGGCTACGCCAGCAGAAAGAGCATTGCATTCGCTGGATGTGCAACGGTGCTTGAAATTCTATTTAGAACATACTAAAGGTTTTCGAAAATCCTCACTGCTATTTGTTGCCTTCGGAGGGCGAAGTAAGGGCCTTCCGCTATCCAAACAGGGTGTTTCAAGATGGATCACAAGTGCCATTCTGCATTGTCACAAGGCTGCAGGAAAACCTCTAGCTGGAAAGGTCCGAGCACATTCCACAAGATCTGTGGCTTCTTCAACAGCCCTCTTCGCGGGGGTACCGATTAAGGACATTTGCAGAGCTGCTACCTGGAGCAGCGTTCACTGCTCCAGCATTCCAAGCATTACTGCTTGGAATCCTTGTAACAAGATGATGCAGCAGTAGGACAGGCTGTCCTGAGGAACCTCTTACTCTGATGATGAGCTTTCCTTTCTATCCCACCTTCTGTATTACACATTTTGTATCGTATGTCATGTTGCCTATTGCTATAATTTTATGATGCAAAATGTGATTTTCTTGCTAACTGCTTGCTACTCTGATACAGAGCATGGGAATCTATGAAAGTTCCAATACTGGGGTAAGAAAACAAGTTACTTACCTGTAACTTTAGTTCCCCAGTATTGGTAACTTTCATAGATTCCCATGCGCCCACCCACCTCCCAGAGGAAAGCTCAGCCTACAACAGATATGGTGTCTAAGTACACAACGGCTACGAAAATCTGAGGTTCCTTCAGGAAGGTTCTAAGGGGTGAGGCACTTCTGATTGGCTGATGCCTAAGTTTGGTCTCTTTTACACAAAGAGGGTGATATGCTACAAAAGGGAATGAGTCCTAAGCCTTTTTCCTTTGTCTTTTGTACCTACAGCTATGGTATTTTTGTTACCGAGACTCCCATTCCGACGACGGGGAATGATACAAAGCATGGGAATCTATGAAAGTTACCAATACTGGAGAACTAAAGTTACAGGTAAGTAACTTGTTTTCTTCTCAAATCATATTATGTCATGCTCTTTTCTTGGCATTATTCAGATGGTCTTCCAGTCCAAGGTTTTTCTACTGGTACTTTTTTGCCACACAGAACAAGTTTTCTCCCAGCTTTAGGATTTTGGGCATTTCTGCTGGTGCTGCTTCTCTTCTAGGCTAGTTGTGGAAAGGTCTCTAGTTGTGCTGATCCATCAGATCTTCAGAAGTTCTGGAGAACCAGCAATTTTGAAAGATTCTAACACTTCTACTTTGAATGTCCCAGTTATGCTTTTTAGTTCTCCTGTCAGACAGCAGCTTCAACTCTTTCTCAGATTCTAGATCTCATAGCCCATCAAAGGAGGCTGATTGTTTAAACCTCCATACCATCTCAGAAAATGAAACCCTAGTTCATAAAAAATTAGCCTCTGCACAGCCTATAATTTTTGATGACCGTTGTAACAGCATGTGTACGACAATGAAAGGTTTTACTGGGAGGCAGTATAACAATGCATGGCTAAGATTCAGCGCTTGAGCCTTTGAGCAGATGCTCAAACCTCTTTGAAATAACTTAAGCGATGGGCAGTTTTTTTAATTTCCCATTTGCTCAATATATGCAGCCTGGTACTACATTTCCATCCTTTGTTGGGGAACCGCTCATCATTTTTGAATACGTAAAGTAATGTTTTCTATCCTAACTTCTATTCTGCTCATGTTTTTTTAACCAATAACCTCTTGTGGCATATCCACTATGTAGGCTGTCATTGATTTGAGGACGTCTCTCCATTTTTGTAAAGAACATTAGTAAACTTAAATCAAAGGAGCCATACAGAGTTTACCAAAAATGCATACCATTTTTCCTTCATTCTCAAAAATCTGAAATGAAGAAATAATTCTCCCTTGTTTACATTCCTAGGCCTCACGCTTGCTCAGTTGGAAGAATTAAGGCCTCTCAGCTACATGTGCCCATTCACATTAAGAACTGGACCACCTATTTTACAAGCCTAGTTAGACATAACGTTTTCCTTTTTTCGCTTTTCTCAGGCAGCAACATCCAGATTTAAACTAGTTGGGTAAGAGACCAGATGGTGACTTATAGCTATAGTCCTTTCTTTTCCTCCTTTCTAATAGCCATTCATCCGCTTGGAGCATCTATCATAAAGACATATAGTAACCGGGTGCAAGTATTTGTTGATGCATAAGTGTTTGGCCTCACTTAACCATATGAATGGACTGTAGCTCTTGGATCCCACTGACATTTCTCAGAACCAGTTGTCTGGCATTAACCCATAGCTGCTCGGGCTTTTAAACACCCCAAAACCTGATTCTGATTCCTTTTTTGTGTCTGTGTAGGATAGTTCACTTTAAAGCCTTCATTAAAAAAATTAATACCAAGGCATGCAGGCCACATTTGCATTCCCCCCCCCCACACCAACCTTTTGACGATTGTGAAGGTGCCCAGGGTTTGTGGACTGTCTTAGAAGGAAGTGAGAAAATAGCTAAAATGCAGATAGAAAATGGTTTTCTCTGGAAGGAAAGTGCAAGAACGCCTGTGTTTTATTTTCTAAAAATAGCATCAACAAAATGAGTTTTCTATGATCACTGTCTATCCAGTTTTCCGGAACAAGCATCGTTATGCTACCACAGTTTTCATATTTTTCTAAGTAGTAGTCCATTTTTCCAATTTTTTGTGCTTTCAAATTACTTTCAGTTTCTGCTGAAAACAGGTAAATAAAAACAGTGGGTGAATCCGGATACTTACGTAGGAAACAAAATTCTGAATTCAGCAAGGGGTCATTTATGTAGATCGGTCATGGTTTTCCCAAAGAAACTAATAGTTGAAATCAAAACATAATGAAAATAAGTAGGAAAAATAGCAATAGGTGATGTTTTCATCTGTAAATGTTTGCCTCATTGGCTGAGCTACAAACGTTAATGCTTGCTGAAATGTATAGTGGTTGTTGGTAGTCTTAAAACAGGCAGCAATCAGAGCTAACTGAGCTGCAGCTTATAGTATTATTTCATTCTTTACTAAGCATGCATCAATTGAAAAGATAAAATGTAATGAATGAAAAATTCAATAAGGCAATCTAGGAACATTTTAAATATTCCCTAGATACTGAGTTTTGGAATATTGGTTATTTGTGTCACGGAATTTGGGGTTACCCATACTAATATGTGATTCAGAGTGTATTTTGCAGAATCTGTTATTTGCACACTGGAATACATTTGGAAGTCAAAAATAGAGAGAAATGTAATTTATAATAACATATATTGTACTATTCTGTGTTTCCACATTGCTCCCAATAAAAGCAGTTCTCCACTTCTGCAGCTGGCATATCTTTCAGCAAAAAGATAGTCCCCAAAACAGAACATGGAAACATCAAGTTTCCACTATGAAAAATTGGCCCATTTTGGCTCTCTGGGTAGCTGATGTATTTGGACCTGGGGTCAATCACCTCGGAGAAAAAACCTACCAAACCCAGACATTTCTGAAAACTAGACACCTCTGGGAATCGAGGGTGGTGTGATCTGCATGGATCCCTCTATGGTTTCTTACCCAGAATGCTCTCCAAACCTCAAACTTTGACTAAAATTGTTCTCACATGTCGATGAGGGAAAGTTGTGAAATCACAAAATTCCTACCATCGATCGTTCCTACACTTTTCCTGTTAAAAACTGTACCGCACTTCTATAGCTGTGCCTAGTACCCGCTGAAGGAACTGATGAAAACAATATGAAGTCGTAGTGGTCCTTGAGTTAGTCTATTTTTGTCTCTGACAACAGGCTATGTGTAGTCATGACAGTGACATGTTTATTGTTTTTAAAACGACAGTTGTGGAGTTGGAACATGGTACTGTTCTGAAAGGATGTCGTCCCTGTGAGCTCTACCAAAGGCCCAAAATATTTTGACGATTAACCTTCCCAGCTGGGTCTCATTTGAGCACATCCACTTCTGGAATGATGGAGGAATGAGTGGAGATAGGAGCCTGAGTTAGTACGGCTTCGGATTACTGCTCTGAAGCTCAAAACAACCTGGTAGGAGATCCGCCTTCAATCATCCATCAAAGACTATATCCTATAAGGCACTGTGGCGACATATCTGCTAGCAACATAGCTGTAAAATGCTGAGTGAAGCTTGCTTACCTCACCACTAAAGACCAGGGTTTGAGTCTTGAGGTGACAAATGCAAAGTGGCCTTGAAGAGGCCTGGGTTTCAGCCTCCCATTGGTGGGCACAGGTGCTTCTGGAAGAGGCACAGAGGTCCCCTCTGAGCCTGCAGGGTGGCCCCGAAGCTGGAGCAATGGGTCCCTTGATTGAGAGGGGTCAGTGTCATGGCTACTGAGAAGGGACATTTGGGAGGGCAGCTAGGATGACTAGACAGGGCTTGGAGTTTTTTCTATGCCCAAATATACCCATTGAGGACTGTTGATGCACATGGTCTGAGTCATAAATATCTTCAGGGCCATGGAAGAGAACTGGATACTGTGATGGGACGCTATATTTGAGGTGATGTGCAGATTCTGGAGATGACAGCACCTTTCTTCGTGTTTATGAAAGAAAGAGTGGGGAGCTTAGTAGGGTGCTAACATTTTGCAGCTCATCTGAGAGCATTGAAGCCTCCTCCAATTACCCCAATTACAGATTGCTGTTCCTTGAGGATTAATGCCTTACTAGGTAATGATATTGAATTGCCTTGAAAATTTGAGCCTGGTAGATTAAAGGAAGGAGCCTAACACAAAAAGGTAAGGGTGGAGGATATGGCCCTACTTCGGCCTCCTCGAGGTAAACCTTATCACACATAAAGAAATAAGGACTGTAGAGTCTCAATTTTTAAATAAAGTACAAAGTGTAGCAAAGTGCAATGCTTTGTAAAAACTGCCCTCACCCACAACGGATTGTGGCATGCTTAATCATAGGGCTGCTGCGACACCTCTGCGTAGACCAAAGAGGTGGAGCAATAGGGTGGGGAAGACAATACAGACACAGAGAAAAGGAAAAGGATCCAGAAAATAGTAAGTGCAGATATAAAGTCTAAAACTAACTAAGGGACAGCCTCATAATAATTTTATTCCTGGACTTCCCTGTTAGGGTTAAAATGGTATCTCCCTACGAAAGGATGGTGGTGAAGTGAGTGTATTTAAGCACCCATCACCCCTCCGTTCTGCATGAAGGTCAATATGTTTAAGCTGGATTGCGTTTCTCCCCCGGCTTTCGTCAGAACTGTCAGATCCCTGTACTTAATCCCTTTCTATTAATATACAAATTGTATATCTAATAACTCAACCTGTTAATTTTGAGTACGATGGGTTCCTGTAATCATACTCCTGATAGGACCTGTAAGTGAAGAAAATAAAGATACAAGTGAAGAGAGTTCTTGTCTAGGGTCTCAAACGTACGTAAATGTGATATCAAATATAATAACTATATTAGCTACCTTTATCTCATATTTCAACGGGGGAGTCCAGGAATAAAATTATTATGAGGATATCCCTTAGTTAGTGTTAGACTTTATATCTGCACTTACTCTTTTCTGGACGCTTGTCCTTTTCTCTGTGTCTGTATTGTCTTCCCACCTTATTGCTCCATCTCTAGCGATGGTCTGCGCAGAGGTGTCGCAGCAGCCGTGTGATGAAGCATGCCACAATCCGTTGTGGGTGATGGAAGTTTTTACAAAGCATTGCACTTTGCTACACTTTGTACTTTATCTAAAAATTGCGAATCTATAGTCCTTACTACTTTTGCGTGTGATGAGAATAAAGGAAGGAACCTTACAGCTCAAAACGAATGCCACTGAGAAAGTGTAGTCAGAGGGGACTCCAAGACTTCCTGCTATTCAAAAATACCAGTCACACTGCAAGTAGTGTGAAGTAGGGCATGCTCCTTCAACAGTGCAAGTAAGCCAAAAAGGACTTGCATAGAGGTCTGTTGGACCCGAGAAATTTCCTAGGCACCTAACTGCTGGAGGACTACTGGCAAAACAAATTGAAGCAGCTGGACGTTGCCAGATGTAACACATTGTCATAGTGCCGTGGGAGTGAATGCAGACCTTACTTTGACAAAGTGCAGAACACTGGAGAACTAATCACAAAGAGAAATTATCAGGATTTGAAGACTGGTTGAGAAGACTAAGGGCCCTGATCTAGGTGCATTCATGGTGAGCCAGTTCTCCATCTCTCTTAGGAGATGATCATTCAGAAATGCATTTGGACAGGGTCCACATGGGCATGAAACAGCAACAAAAGATACTGAGAGATGTCCTGGCAAAACCAGATTGCTTTACTGAAAAAGGAGAGATCCTGAAAGCAGTTTAAACAAGGGTGAAGACTTGTTTCAGGGTTACGACTGCTCCCTCTCTCAGGATCTATTGGCAACCATTCTGCAGTGTAGATAGGCTTTAAAATCCATCATGGAAGTGTTGTGCAAGGACAGCAACAAATACAGGTGGGCATGCCTCTTTAGGATCTAGTTAGAATTTGATGGCAAAGGCTACCTCCTTTTAGATTGGATGAAGACCGCATCCCTTTTGAAACTTCCTCAATAGGAGGAAGACCGTTTGGAGGAAAGGAAGGAGATGGACCCTCACATGGCACTGATGATTGTGGATCTGCCATCCGCTTGGATCAAATGACGAGCCATGAGACTGAGGCAAAAAGATGAGGACCCTGGGGGATCAAAGTCCCAGTAATTGGGGAGGATATCTTATCATAGGATTATTTGTCTCACTCTAGTTTGTGCATATGTTAGGCAGGCAGCTGTAAGCCTAGCATCAATGAGTTCTGCTGCTTGTAAAGTTGATTTTCTGTAGATCCTTCCCAGAGTCAGTCATACGGCCGTGTGATCTACCCCTGTTCAAGTTAATATTTGGTTAGTTCAAATTATGGGACAACATGGGCAGAATAGGGTTATGCTCGGTCTCCAGTGCTTGTTCTGTCAGTTGGAGATTGACTCCAGGGTTCAACTTATTCAGAGGATGGAAACTTCCCTCACCCACACCTTGTGGACATACGCTATGGCACTATTTCTTTGGGATTAAGTTATCCCACATAATTGTGGGGTTAACTAGGGTCATTGGAGGAAGGGGTGGAATGGGATAGTAGTTGCACTGGGGGTTAGATTCTCCACTAATTTCTGCTCTGGAGCAGCGTGTTGTGCTCTTGCATACCCTCAGCTGTTACAAGGGATTGGAACCCAGGAGAACACCCATCTATTATCATTCCTTCATAGTTTCGTACCAATATTTACTATTTTATCAATAAATCTGAAGGACTTTAACTCGTCCATGAAGAGGGAAGCAATATTGAGAGCAGTACTAGAAGGACAACTAGAAGTAGTCTGCTTTCAAGAGGCCCTTTTAACAAAATGAGAACCGCACAGGATAAAACATAAACACTATCTTACAGCTGTATACTCTTAAACACATACTAGCAGCACTGGCCTCACATGTTTATCGAAAGTTTTTCCTTGGCTGCAGTTCAACCAATTGAAATGTAACTCTGAAAAATCAGAGAATTTTTTTTCGGCTGTCCACCCTGTGACTCTTCGGCTTTGCAACATGTCTCCCCCAGCGGCTCCAGTAACTGCTGTGAAAAATCTAGCCGTAAAGTTAGACACTTCACTAACTATGAAGGCTCAAATTCAGACTGTGGTTGGTACATATTTTGACTTGTTGAGAATGTTACGTAACGTTCTGCCTATGCTGCCTGTAGAGCACCGGAAGACAGTAGTTCAGGCCTTCATCATCCCAAGGCTTGACTAGGTCAATGCGTTATATTTGGGTCTTCCTGAGTATCTACTTAACCGCCTGCAGGTCGCTCAAGGCCGCAGCCAGGGCCATTCTTATGGTGTGGCCCAGAGCACATATGTCTTCCCATCTAAAAACTTTGCACTGGCTCCCAGTCCGTAAGAGGATTCAATTTAAAGCACTGGTTTTGGCTTTCCTGGCTTTTTATGGTACGGGAGCCATTTATTTGAGGAAACTGGTCCACCATTACGTGCCCACCTGCGCCCTGAGGTCCTCTGGGCAGGCCCTTATACGTATTCTCAGTTTTGCCCGTTCTCGAGCAGGCGGGTGCTCTTTTCAAGTGCTAGCCACCCGACTGTGGAATAGTTTGCCCCCTTATCTTAGGATGGTTCAGGACCAGCTTGCTTTCAGGAGACGGTTGAAAACTTGGCTTTTTTAACCACTAGGCCCTGCCTAGTGGTTAAAACTGATTTCTCTGTTCCCTCGGTCCAGCAGCGCCGGGACACTTGTAGTAGCCACGCGCTTTATAAGTTCCAATTTTCATTTCATGTACAAGTTCGTAACACTGAAAGAGACATGGAGGGAAGATTCTTGATGATATGTTAGTTAGAGTCCTGCTTTCCATCATCAAAAGTACACTTCCTCAAATACAGGGCAAGGTGGCTTCCTTGATGATTTTGTGTCGCAACATTTGCACTTTGCTAAATAAGTACATCTTTTGGGAGTCTTCAACATGGTATGGGACAGGAAACTCACTATCTCTGGTAGGGGAAGATGTAGGACAAATGCTTTCGCTGAACAGCTAAAGAGGACCCTTAACTTCTTGGTACTTAAAGACCTAAAGAGCCTAACTAGAAGGACATCATTTTACATATTTTTCCTGGTCAATAGAACAAATTTGAGGATTGCTTTCTTTTTGGTAAGCAATACTTAGGCACCCTTGGTGTTGAAAGCCAGAATTGGCTTGGTAACTGTTAAGCCATGCGTATTAATATGAGCTAAAGGCAGATGAGGGGGAACCACTGGCCGGTCCCTACATCCCTCTTCATAGACCCAGTTGTTAACGTGTAAGTAGAGGTTTATATTGTAAAATACTTTACCTTCTAGTATCCTTCTGACCTTGAACTAGCAAAGACCTCTCATTCATATTGAGAGATACATACGCATGTGAGTATATTTATGTATGTATAAATATATATATTTTCACTGAAAAACCAAAGGTTACCTGGGACGTTATAGTTTGGGTAACATTTCACTCATACAAAACCAGAGAAATTTAGCAGTTCTAGTTGGCTGAGCGAACTAGAACGCCCCTGCAATTCACTGCTTACGACCTCGCATATTACTAGACCTGGGAGTAGGACTACGCTACGCTCGCGTAGTTTGCGCAACTACGTGCAATGCTAATCGTACGTAGCACATTGCAAAAACGCGTAGCTGTCATTTTTTGCTTGCTCGCGGTCCTCAACGTCTAGTTGGCGACCGCGAGCGAGCAAAATAACATCCCGGCGAGACTTTTTCTTCGTTCGCAGTCAGCAACTTCAAGTTGCCGATCCGAGCGTGTAAAATAAACCTCCCGGCGAGATTCTCACCGTGGGGAGGTCAGGTTTCTCATTGAGAGTGGCCGCGTATGCTCGTGACCGCTCGCGATGAGAAACTACTAGTCCGCATTGAGAAAGCTGATGCTAAATTACAAATCTACTCGAGTGGCAGAAAACTTGCTCTGTGCAAGATGCGGTTTGCACTGATTGCACAGTGCGGACAAGCATCAGTCACTGTGAAATCAGTGCGAACAGCATTTTTCAAAGTGCACTTCGTGTAGCTACGCGTAGCTCTACTACGCAAACTACGCCCAGGGTTACATATTACATCACTTGTGACATGGTCAGTGACATGATTGCTAAACATACATCCTAAGCTACTACAAAAATTAAAGTAGTATACTAGGTGTACTACTAATAAGTGATACTACTTTTAATATACATCATGTAAGTGGCTGTGTGACTTTATGTATCCTTGTGTGTATCCGTGTGTGAATGGCTATATGGGTGTATACCTGGTTGTGTATACAGCTGTGTGAATGAGTGAGATGCTGTGTGAGTGGCTGTTTTGGTGAGTGAGTGGGTGTGTCAGTAGATGCATGGGTGGCTGAGTGATGGTATAAGTGGCTCTAACAGTAGGTAAGTGGGTGTGTAGTGAATGTATGAGTAAGTGGTTGTCTGAGTGGCTGCATTAGTTAGTGATTGGGTGATTAAGTGGCTGTTTGAATAGATGTTTTGTTACATGACTGTCTGTGAGTGACTGTATTAGACCGTGAGTGTCTGTGTTAATGGCTAAATGGGTGAGTACAGGAATGTGTGATTGCTTGTATGGATATGTGAATGGGTATGTAAGTAGTTTTGTAAGTGAGTGTATGAGGGCTTCTATTGGTGAGTGAGCGGCTGTGTTGAGAGGCTGAGTGACTTTGTAGGTAAATAAGTGGATGTGTATAGCTGTATAGGTGAGTGTGGTTATGTGGCTGGCTGTATGGGTGAGTAACGGTTTGTATGGTTGACTGTATGGGTGGGTGAATGGCTGTGTGAGTGGGTGTACGAGTGAGGCAGTGGGTGTGTGAGGGACTCTATGGAGGACTGAGTGGGTGTTTGAGTACTGGTATAGGGTGTGAATGGGTATGTCAGTGGTTATACGGGGGTGTGAGTGGGCGTACAAGAGGTTTTATGGAGGTGCGAGTATGTGTGTGAGTATTCTGTGGATGATGGCATCAGTGATGTCACTGACCATGTCATGACTGATGTAATATGTGATGTCATAAGCAGTGCAGTGCACGGGCGTAAGGTATAGTTAGCTCAGCTAAATAGAACTGCTTATTTTGTATGAGTGAAATCTGACCCTAACTATTACGTCCCTCTAACCTTTTGTTTTTTTAAGTGAATTTCTAAGATTTTTTAAATTCTTTTTGCTAACTATAGTGTCACTGTAACCTTTTATTTTTTTTTCAATGAATTTCTATGTTTTTTAGGTCTTGCAGACCTAGCGCTGGAGTGCGCATTTGCTCCTCGCTCTGTGAGGCTTATTGTAATCAATAACATTTATGTATTGGACTTGTAGCCACGCCCATCATTTTGATTGGCTGGCATCATTATTTATGCTAAACGCTGGCCTCCGATTGGAAATGAGGCTTCTTGGTTAACACCAAGCCTCCTTTTGACCCCGCCCACCCGGACTTGATCGTTTTCTTGCTGCATTACACGGTCTCCTTTATAAGTCTGTAACCACTCTTTTATTTATATTTTCTGCGTGGTCCGCTTCGGCTGCGCTTGTTTTATGCAGTCACGCAGTGTCGTGATCTGTTACCAGGGAAATGGCAGCAGTGAATTACAATCCTGGCTTGCTTTGTCAAAACTCACAATGGGAGCATAAAAAACATTATCCCTAAAATGAAAACATTCTGGAGTGGAATCTGCTGATTCCCAGGTACAAGCAGAGAAACTGCTGCAGCTGACCACATTCTGTCGCACTGTCTCTAAAACGGACAGGTAAGCAAAGCTCGCTGCAGGTTCATTCACACTTAACGTGCTAAATAAACCTGGTTCTTGTTTACAGACAAGAACATTTTGTAAAAAGTATTACGCGTTTTACCTTGAATTGCTGCAAGTGTTTCCCATTTAAGGAAAGTGCGATATCCGTGCGCCGCTTGCCTCGACACTCTATTTACAGAATGTGTAAGACGCGAGCCCTAATGCGAAGTGAGATCCATCAAAAAAATCCCCCGTAGCTATCTGTACATCTACACATCTAGGAAAGCAAAAACACCGCTCTCGAAAGGCTGCTGTAAGTCAATGCACGGGAATGTTTCATACCGCTCGGTGGAGGTGAAACCAGGAGCAAACGCGGCTATTCAGCTCGGACACTGGCTGACTGTCTTTCAATAAAAAGAGGTCGCGCGGTTGGTTTTGTAGGTCACATACTCGCCAAATGCGGGCTGACCGACTTGTCCCCGCAAGGGACCCTCATAGGAGGGCGGCCCCTTGTGCCACAAGATGGCACGCTAGATAGCCCAGTGTATAGGGTCCCTTCGGGGAAGGCACGTCATTTCCGGCCGGGGTGGGGGGGCAGGGTGGAAGTATATATGGCTCCCCCTCCCACCTGGCGGCCTCTTTGGCCTTTCACCCGGACGATGTTTCCCTCCCTACCGCTTACCCGGCATTCTCAGGGTGGCGGGGGGAGGTTGTGCCCGAATCGCCTTTTATTTGTGTTACAGGCGGAGTTACAGGGCGATCCAAAGGCGGAAAGATACTCAGGAGTACCTTATCCAGGAGCACAAAGGGTGCTGAGGCCTAATATCCCCGGGAGATCTGTGCGGTGGACCCTGGGGTGCGACGGCGCCCCGTTTATCCTACGGGTGGTTGGAAACATGTACAACCGGGGGTCGCTTGAACGCTCCGACCCTCGTAGGGGGGGGGGGGGGTGAGCAAGAGGGTGGACCAATGGTTCACCGGATGTGGGAGGGGCTATCCTTAACTTATAGTTGGGAGTAGTGCACAACTTGAAAAGTTTTTTTTATCCACACTGTATTTGTGTTGTGGGTGCTCCGTAGGTGGCGGCCACGTCCCTGGGCGCCTACATAAATCACAACCAGTGTGTGTAGTAGTGCACTACAGACATCCCTTTGGGCACACCTTATCTCCTCCGTTTGTGAAAGAGGATTCCAAACAAAATGTTTTAGTTATTGTATTTTCCTTTATTATAATAGTTCTTGTCTCTTTATGTCTTTTGGTACATTTTTCGTTTTAGATGAATAGAACTCAATTTTTCATATTTGCATCAACGACACAATTGTAGTTTAAATCCAATGCATTTCGGGCGTATATGTCTCGCCCTTCATCAGGGAATCAATTCTATAAATGAAAATGAAATAAAAGCCACGAATAACTATACTGTGTGTGTCTCCGATAGATCAAAACAATATTCGGAATTATGCATATGTCGAAGAAAAAATAAACCTGTGTTTGTGTTACCGCTAACACCATGATGTAACCTTATATGCCCGTGTCAATATCAACCTTAGCGGTAACGCAAACACAGGTTTATTTTTTCTTCGACATATGCATAATTCTGAATATTGTTTTGATCTATCGGAGACACACACAGTATATTTATTCGTGGCTTTTATTTCATTTTCATTTATAGAATTGATTCCCTGATGAAGGGCGGGACATATACACCCGAAATGCATTGGATTTAAACTACAATTGTGTCGTTGATGCAAATATGAAAAATTGAGTTCTATTCATCAAAATGAAAAATGTACCAAAAGACATAAAGAGACAAGAACTATTATAATAAATGAAAATACAATCACTAAAACATTTTGTTTGGAATCCTCTTTCACAAACGGAGGAGATAAGGTGTGCCCAAAGGGATGTCTGTAGTGCACTACTACAGACACTGGAGGGGCTATCCTCTCACCACAACCACTAAACACTGTCTGGCCAAGGCCGCGATGCAAGTTGGCCAATCAGGTGGTAAGCTGCGAGGGGCGGCTTGCCTTTGGATCGTCTGTAAGATAACCCACCATGTTGGCATAGTTGGTATGCTAATAAACCTGCAGCAACGTTTTCTCATCAACAAGTTGTCTGGTCTCTTTATTTAATTATGTGATATGTATAATTGCTGTTGGATGGCTGGTGAGGGGGCCGATATTGGCACTATGGATATGGTCTCCTTACAAGTAAAATAAAATTTATCTTTTTTGAGAGAGTAGAAAAGCCTAGGAGCGCATTACTGTTGGGAACCGTACCTTGGTGAAGGCGGGGGAGGGGTTTAGAGTGGCGTGTGATGGGGGGACCAAGTTTCTTGGTGCGTATTCGGTTGAGAAAAGAGGTGCTAAAGGCAGTGAGTGTGCATGGGCGACCAAAGTAAATAGTGCATAGAGTAGAGTGGCTGTACTTGAGTGCAGAGTTTGTGCAATTGTTTTTGCAAATCAGTTTAAGTTCGGTCAAGCCAGTGTCTGAAGAGAAGGCTAAGGCTGCTGCTAGTGCGGGAGCCTAAGGTACTGGGCTTAGGGAATGTGGCAGGAGACAGAGATCCAGATGGAAAATTCCACAGCAGACGTAGGACAGGGCCGTGGGAGACCTAAGTGCTGGATGGTTAAGCTAAGCACTGGGGTGCCTTGAGCCTCTGGCAGGAAAATTCTCTTGAGCCAATATTCATAAATCTGTCCCTGCAGCAACGTTTAGCAGATCTACAAAGGTAAGACTGAACTTGGAAGCACCAGCATTCACACAGAGAAGTTAGCAAGTGACGCAGGTGCTGCCACCACTGCGTGAGAAGGATAGCATGGGACACAAGATTTTCAGGCAAGGGAAGGGCCCTATTCACATCGAGCTAGCTATATAAATACTACAGTTTTCGCTTAAGAGAATCCAAACCTGCCTTCTTAATTGGTTGCTCAGCGGGACATAAGTCATCCTTAAAAGAGGATCATAGAACAGAATTGCCTCACCAACACTTTACACCTCTGAGAAAAAGAGAACTAAGATGCTATAGGAACGCCCTTAGTTAGAGGAAAATGTGACGATTAGAGTGACTGCCTAGATTGGAGTTACTAAATGCCCCAATGCAATGCAATTTAGGCGGCGGAGCTATGTTCCTGTTCAGGGTAAATGCAGGTATCTACTTCGGGCAACTGCTCTCACTATGTATCTGCATGTCACAAATACTTATTTTTTTCCGCCTGAGCTCAGGTTAACATAACCTGTATCTTGTAGAGGTTGGCACCCGTGTACAATGAGTGAGGGTGAAAGAGGGGCAGCCCTATTTTTACATAGTTTTGATTCATACCACTTTACTATACATATATTGCAACTCACTACTCAGACTCAAAACTCCTAAATGGTTTGCTTGGTAAAGGCTACAGTGACTTCCCACCAGCTGAAAAGTGCAGAACAAATTATCATTGCCTTGTTTTAAAGAACTAGTTAAGCCATGGAATAGTAAAACCGGCAACATAGCCAATATTATACAGGTACACCAATCTCCAGAGTTGTTTTTGCTGGGTTTGGTTGCCTGCCGCAATAAATGAAAATATGAAGCCAGGTTTATTGACTTGCCTCTTGTACCTGGCAAAAGACTCTTGGCTCAGAAGGGGAAGGCTGTATAGCTTCATACGCAGAAACAATGGAATAGGGAGCTACATAAATGGGTGGAAGAAAAGGGTCATGCAAAAAGAAACCAACAGATGCTATGACATAGTCCTATTCAAATCACTAGTTAGAATACTTAGATATTGAACTTATTAAAGTAAGATCACAAGAAATCGCCTTGAACACTATGCTCCAACAGTCAGAGGACACCCAGGACTGTGGCTTGTGAGCACAGGCTGCTACAGGAGTGATTAGAATATGGCTAGCATGAGTAGGCCATAGGGATGTGTAGTTTATCTTCTCATTTCCCCCTTCTTCCTGGTCAACATCTCACCCATGGTTTGGTGTATGTATGTAGGCCTCACGGTTTATCACAGCCAATAACCACATTCAACAAGCATTTGCAATGCAATAAGTCTCACATTTTACGCAAATCTGAGCTATTGACGTTGCAAATAGCAGTGCCTTTTATTTTTGTTTACGTTTTAAAAACCTAAATGAAAGGCATTGTCATTTACAATGCCAATAGCTAAAACTTGCGTAAATACGAGACCTATTAGATTGCAAATGCTTGCTTAACTAGTAATCGCGTTTGCAGAGTGGTGGAGAAAGGGGGTTGGGCCTCTGACCAGCTCTTAGGAATCCTGCTGTGTATAACTTTTAGGAGGTAGCAGGAGGGCGTCTTGGCCAAAAAGGCCCCTCAGGAGTAAAGTGAACTTCATCCCCCAACCAGTAGTGCACCACAAGCAAAGCCACGTTTACAGAGTGGTGGAGGAAGGGGCCATGGCTTCCAAAGATCTCTTAGCAATCCCACTGTGTAGGACTTACTGGAGGTAACAGGAGGGGTTGTTGGCCCTCAAGGACGTCCTTGGGGGCCAACTACCCCTCCTGTTACCTCCAGTAAGTCTCACACCGCAGGATTGCTGAGAGGTTGTCGGACTCTACACCCCAATTCTCCACCACTGTGCAGACATAGTAGGCTCCTGGCACACAGGTAGTAGGGGGATGCAGTCCCGTTGGCTCCAGAGGATCCTTGGGGGCCAATTACCCCTCCTGTCACCTGCAATAACACCCACACAGCTGGATTGGTGAGAGATTGTCAGAGACCACGCCTCCTTTCTCCACCACTCTGCAAACGTGCCTCCTGATACATTACTGGGTGCGGAAAGTAATCCACTTTAGTCCAGAGACCCTCAGGAGTAAAGTTGGAATGAATTCCCCAATCAGACGCGCTACGAAGAGCGTGTCAGAAGCAGTACCTGAATTTCCTGATTCCGTGGGAGCGGACGACCAAGGCTTCAAAGCGGAATATTTCCAGATTCCCAAACACCCCTGAACCCGGAGGACTCCAAGCTCAGGAATGAGGGGGAAAGGGGAAGTGGATAACAAGAGACACTGCCACACCGGTGTCTTCTTCTGCTACTTCTCGATTACTGGAAGTTGGAGTACACCTACAAACATTTAACAAACAATTACAACAATTCAAGCAACTCAGTTTTGGATGTGACTCTCTACTTAACCTTTACTCTCAATACCTGTGCTTGTGTGGAGTTGAGCCTCTCTCTTTATATATGATTCTCTGCAAAACTGTAATTAAATGTCTTTTCTGCAGATTGTTGTACGCAGTTCAGAGGATGAGTCTACCCTGTTAAAAGAGACTTGTTGTGGTGGTAAATACAAGTATACTATATATGCATATATGTGGATACTCCTATATACTTGAAGCTGGTTGAGAAAAGCTCATTCTGAACTGAAGATGTGCAATATTGTAATGATCCAAACTGCACGCTATTCACTGGCCGTCTACTGTTCACTTCACAGATGGACGCCTGCTAAGCCTCTTGGTATTTCGTATTTACTCTGATGCTGGCTGAACTGGAATTAGTTCTGGACTGAAGAATATCTTATGAAAATGTTCTGTGCTGAGCACTATGACAGGTTTTCAAATAGTAGTTTATTCCAAGATAAAACCTGCTCAGCTGTCTACTGCCACAATGCGTTTACAGGAGCTGCACTAAATGTCCAGGCAACCTTATGCCTCACAACACTGTTCATACTTTTCTCTTACCCGCTCTCTTTACTCTGTCTCAGAGATGCGGGGGGAGTGTTCCAGAATTATTGCCCAAAAGAATGGCAACCAACTGCAGGCTCACGGCAGAACTCCGCGGAACACCTCAGAAATGCGGAGCTTCGGACGGAAAGCCGCGGCTGAAAATACCTGACAACGTCGCTGTAGGGAGCTGTGCTGGAAATACCGGAAGGCTGGAACTTGACGAAATGACTCTGCAGCAAGGAAAACTAACTCTGGAACCAATGTCAGGAGCTCGCTAAAGCACGTCTATCCGCCAGGAATTGTTCAGTTGAAGTGCGCTGCATAATGCGTGCAAACTCACGAAATGGCGGACCACAATGGAATGCTAGAGTGCTAACCTGGAATGAAAACGGAACAATCAGGAAGCGTACGGTGCCAATCCTAACTGTAACAAGCTTGGGCCTGCCTCTGACTCCAGCTCCAAATAGAAAGCTGAGGCGAATGGTAACTACGGACCTTGTAAACCACTGCTGAAGTGGATTTCAGACCTGAAACTGGCATGGACCTGACAGAGCGTCGGCAAAGTGGTGGAGAAAGGGGGCGTGACCTTCAGTCATTCAGCCATCCCGCTCTCTGGGAGTTAATGGAGGTAACAAGGCTTGTTGGCCTTCATAGACCCTCTGCATTCAAGCTGATTCCAATCCCCAACCACCATTGTGCCAGGAGGCACGTTTGCAGAGTGGTGGTGAAGGTAGGGACTTGCCAGAGCTTTTAAAAATTATTATAATTATTTTTTTTTTTTTAGGAAAAGGGGCGGCGTAGCCCGCATTCCCTTAGTCTGTTTCGACCCTGTGGACCCCCTCCCCCAGGGCCAGTCTTTTTTTTTTAATGGGGAGGGGATACGCAACCTCCCTCCGCAGGCCAATTATGGCCCCGGGGACCCCATCCCAGGGGGGCTGACCTTTTTAAATATTTATTTTTCAAATAAAGGGAGTGTGGGGACTCATGATCCACCCCCTTCCCTGAGCGGTGGAGAAAGGGGGCGTGACCTTCAGTCATTCAGCCATCCCGCTCTCTGGGAGTTAATGGAGGTAACTAGTCTTGTTCTCCCTCAAAGACCCTCTGCATTCAAGCTGATTTCAATCCCCAACCACCATTGTGTTAGGAGGCGCGTTTGCAGAGTGGTGGTGAAGGTGGGGACTTGCCAGAGCTTTTTTTTTTTGGGGGGGGGGCGGGAGCGGCGGCGTAGCCCGCATTCCCTTAGTCGATTTCAACCCTGTGGACCCCCCCAGGGCCAGTCTTTTTTTTTTAATGGGGAGGGGATACGCAACCTCCCTCCGCAGGCCAATTATGGCCCCGGGGACCCCATCCCAGGGGGCCGGACCTTTTAAATATTTATTTTTTAAATATTTATTTTTTAAATAAAGGAAGTGTGGGGACTCATGATCCACCTCCTTCCCTGAGCCAATTACGGACCCAAGGACCTCATCCCCCAGGACCAGGCACTTATTTTATTTTATTTTTTTTAAAGGGAAGGACCGCATGGACCTTCTCTCCAGGCCTATTTCGACCCCGGGGACCTCATCCCCAGGGTCCAGGCCTCCATCTTTTTTTTTTTTTAAATGGAGAGGGGCCTGCGCGGCTCCCCTCCCGGGCCGATATTGCCCCAGGGACCCCATCACCCGGCGCACGGCGTTTCGTTGAGGACCTCGGGGGAGCATTAAGGCCCCTGCCGCCCCTGAAGGCTCCCCGCCTCCTGGGGGAGCTGGCATTGATTTTGGACAAAGGGAGCAGCAAACCTGCAGCTCTCTATCCAATTGCATTTCTGCTCAGCTTCATGGAAGGAAGAGCATTTTCAATGCTCTTGCTTCCATGAAGTGAAGTAGTGTTTGATATGGCTCCAAGCCAGAGTAAACTGCAATGTCCTGGGGGTAAAAGCCAACCCTGGAGGATGGTGGTCCCCAGGGCCATCGACAGCTCTACGAGGAGGGCTACAGGGCCCCTTCCAATAAAAATTAAACTCCGGGAGGGGGCGGACCCCGCAGCTGTGTGGACCGCATGGCCCCGTATATAAATTCGTTTTTAATTGCACCGTGGAGGTAGTGATCCCTGGGGCTGCTTGGGGGACTGGAGTCCCTCATAATATTCTTAAACATGCACAGGAGAGGTGGCGGTCCCCGGGGCTGCTGGGGGATTGCAGCACGGTCCCCCAGCATTTATGTGAATTAGCCCGCGGAGATGGTGGTGGCACCCCCGCCTTTCCTTTGTGTTCAGCTCCGGGGAGGTGGTGGTCCCCCATCATTATTTTTGATTGCCTCCGGGACTTGGCCCACACGGGGGCCTAATTAAACGAAGCGCAGGAAGCCACACTCCATTAAAAAAAAAAAAACACAGTTCTGCGGGGTTTGCGGACCCACCACGATTCCTGCCTTCTTTTTTTCTAACATTTTTTCATTCATTTTTTGGGCCCCAATGAGACCCCTCAAAGAGGCCTAGGGGGGTCATGGTGTTTCTACCCTGCCCCCTTTTTATTTTATTTTTTCGTAAACTTTTTTTCTTGTGACTTGGTTCAACCGAGTCACAAGATGGCTGCCAACACTTCCTGTTTTGAAGCGTTGGCAGTCAATCAGATCTGAGGCACAGGATCGGGAGGGGACGCGGATCCACCACGGCCACAGTTGTATATCTGAGAAATTTAGAAATGTGTCAGCAACTACTGAACTGATTTACACCATTTAACAAAAGAGTGCTTTCTGGACCAAGAACTACATTTTTGCCAAATGTGGTGTAATCCTGTTTAGCAGTTCGGACTGTATCCGTGTCTAAAGTTTCCTATAGAAATTAACATGGAGAAAAAGCATTTCTTGGACTGCACTTTTTCTCTGCCACTGCTTTACGGATCACCCGAAACTTTCAAGACAGCCACTGAAGTGATTGGCATATTAGTTTTGAAAAGTTTGGGAGGGTTTGTCAAACTAGGCCAAAGTTATTGGCAAACTGAAAAAACGCTCTTCCTATGGAAACTAGGTCCTAACTATAACTACCTACTGGCAACTGCCAGTAGGTAATCTATATATTTACTGAAAAAAACGAATGTTACAGGGACGTTATTGTTAGGTTCAGATTTTACTCACACAAAACCATAGTAATTCAGCTGTTAACTATAACTCACGCTCCTGCCATGCACAATTTTTTGCAAAAACAACAATTGATGGACAGAATGCTGAACAATGTCATACATTCACCCCAGTACAGAGATCTGGGCCTAAATCCATCGTTTTGTTTGCACTCCACACCACCCCAGTTCAGACATGGCCATATGCAAATCAGCCTTGACTGTGTGCCTCATGGGAACAGTCCAGCCCGAACTGCCAAGCCATGTCTTTCCTGGACCGAAATCAAGCATACTAGGACCGGTTTCTGGCTATCAGCAGTCTTCAGCCAGGATAGCTTGACTCCAGTGGTGTGGAGAGCATGGGACTCACGTCTGAGCATACCCATCCCACTTGGGGGGACAAATGCAAAAACAACAAGTAATTTCACTGCAAATGTTGCAGTGATATGATCAATGATGTCCTAGAAGATGTCATGACTGTTGTAATATGTTAGGGTCCGAATTATAGTTACTTGAGATAGCTAGAACTGCTGAAATTCTAAGATGTTGTGTGTCTAAAATCTGAACCTATTTCTAACGTTCCTGTAACCTTTGTTTTTGTGTGTGAATTTGTAAGGTTTTTTAATTCTATTTCCTAAATAGAACATCTGTGTAATCTTTATTTTTTTTTGTGAATTTCTATTTTCTTTAATGCTGTTTTCTAACTATTATGTCCCTGTAACCTATTTTGTTTTTGTGAGTTTCACTGGTTTCTTAATATAAATTGTACTACAATTTGACCCATAAGTTCCATTTCCAAATATACATTTTCACAAGTTTATAAATACATTTTATTCACACATTCATTGTTATATATGTTTAAACTTTTTTTTTTAATTAAGCTAATGCAACTTATGTACTTGTGAATTCTCGGACAAATAAGGGGTCTGACAGTTATATTGCACACATTCAATACTAAAACAACATGTTTAATACAAATATATACTATTCAATTGCTATAAGTGCATCTTTGCCGATGTGTGGGTGTTTGAGTGGCTATATGGGTGTGGGAGTGGCTGTGTGCGTGACTGAGAGAGAGTTTTTGTGGGTTTGTGAGTGGGTGTGTGGGTCTATGTATGGTGTAAGTGGGTGTCTGAATATATGTGTGTCTGTGAGTGGGTGTATGTGTGGTTTTTTTTATTATGGGGTCTTGATCAAACTAAATCTGCCAAATCTGTGACGATCCTCGCATGCTAAAAAAAGTTTGGAGGACAATTCTTGTCCATAAGTGTTTCCTCACAGACACCTCCACCGCTCCCATATAGTTGGGGTACCTCTACTCTGACCCCCTATAATCACTTTTACATTTTTATTTTCTCCACTAGGAACTGTATCCCAGTGCACAAAATGGCAGCTGCAACTTTCCTCTTAAGTTGTGGCTAAACACAACATTGCTGTTGGTGCATGGATCTGTAAATCCGCCAGGATCTGCACAGGATTTGCTCTCTAGATACACTTGAATTTTTTTATTATAATAACTCCAAAACTAATTAACAGATTTTCACCAAAAAAAGCACTCTTTCTGGACCAAGATCTAGCTTGCTACCAAATTTGGTGTAATTCGGTTCAGTGATTTGGGCTGTAGTCGTGTCTAAAATCCCTATGTGAAATTTCATCGGGGAAAATGCATTTTGGGACCTCCTTTTTTTTTTTTCCTGGCCCCTGCTTGATGGATCATTCCAAAACTTTCTAGATAGCAGCTGAAGTGAGTGACTGGCACACTAGTTTTGAAAAGTGAATTTCAATGACCATGTAACATTTTAAAGTAAACAATGAAACCACTTAAATTCACCAGTTCTAGTTATCTCAAGTAACTAAGTCGTGCCCTGAGGTAACTATAAATCCTTGGGCCCCACCATGCACAGTTTTTTCATCAATAATTTCATTGGAGATTTTGCAAGGAGATTGTCAATGATGTTATAGGTGATGTAATCTCTGGAACATTTATCAGTGCAATTATTGTTACCTTAGGGCACGAGATATAGTTACTTGAGATAACAATAACTTCTGAATAGAGAGAGAGAGATATTAAGAGATAAGCAACAGACAACCTATATTTAAAATTCAGCCCTGCATAGATTCTCTCCAGAGGTGAGCAGTGGAGGCACCCAATTTAGGGTATATTGGATAGGTTCATGGACAATTTTGTCACAAAATCGATCACCAGCATTAACAAAGTTATACAGTCCCTTTGCAGATATGGGCATAGTTATGTCTACCATTAGAGAAGCCAGAATGACAATAATATTAAAACTAGGAGGGGACCAATAACACTTTCTCCATAGGACTACTCAACACAGACGCAAAGTGATATATGAAAATGTAAGCATCTAGACTTGAGCCACTTCTTTCAGGACTTGTAAACCCTGACCAGTCGGGATTTGTAAGAAATAGACAGACTTATCACATGAGATGAATAGTCCACCTGGTTGAGTAAGTATAGAAAAAGAAAGTCCTTGCAACATTAATGTCTGTAGTGTTTGACCATGTGGACTATTCCTTTCTGCCATGCATATTAAGCACTAAGATACATGAGTCCCCGATTTGTTTCTATGATCATGGCTAGTTATATGTCCCCTAACCCAAGAATTATTCGTAACAGCCACACTTCAAGTCAGTTGAGGTTGTACAGCCGTGCGCACCAGAGGTGCCCAGTATAGCCACTTCCTTTTTCTCTAAATGTAAAGCCACTGGCTCTGCCCAGTATATCCTCTTCTTTTTTGCTCGAAGCATAAAGCGACTGGCTGAACACATAGGAATAGAAGACAGTACTAGGAGTTATCTTTTTGGCATGGATATGCATAAAATAGCTTTTTGCAGGTGATTTGCACTGTATGGTTCTATGTTGACTATGTACCACCTGGAAGTGATTAAGTAGTCACTTGTAAGCACCACTGTTGTACACTTCCAATGCAGTCCAGAGTTCCGCTGTCGTGGCTGTTGTTGGGACCATGTCCAAACTCATTGTGCATTGGAGAACGGTGTCCCCACCAAAGACCGAAGTGCAATCCACACTGAGATTCCAGAAAAAATATGTAAAGCACGAACCTGCACAAGGTCTGTCAACAATGGTTGGACTCCACACACAACTCTTAAGTCGTCGAACTAGTGTGACTTTTGCACAGAACGGCTGCTTATAGTTGAAGCACGGGTCGTGGTTACAGGCCTTGTCGAGATCCCATTCTTGGTGCCGTTCTCCCAATTAGTCCACTGCCACCTTGAAGTTGTCTGGTAAATCAAAGTCGCAAGGGTGTCAAGATAAAGGTTGCACCCCTTCACAGTCTCCGGATTCTTAACTGGTTCCGCAATTGTTGCCAATTCTCGAGTTTCACTGGCCTTTGTTGACCCCACAGCAAATAGAGGCCTTTAAAGCCATGCTGCAGATCGTATGTGTACTTCTGGCTCCATCCGGTGGTTCTTTGAGCCCTGAGAAGCTGCAGGGTTTCCCAGTCAGTCTACTACTGGCAGGTCTGTCCCAATGCTGTCTGCCCTCTAGCGACCTGCTCCTGGGCTCGTATTGACTCTGATACTGATCTCTACACGGTCATCAGAATCCATGACAACACCGACTCTGCTGGCACTGATAGAAAACTTGGCTTGACACCAAGCCAACATTGGTCCACTCTCAACCGATACCACACTAAATGTTCATAAAAGCTCTTGCAGTTGTAATTCAACCTGACTGTTCCGAGACCTCTGCCTTGATGGTGTTACCAGTAGATGATCCATGCCCTCTTTGACTCTGACCTAATCGAAGAGGTGGTGTATGTTTCCAAAGACACTGATAATGGAGAAGGGGACAAACTGCTTCCCGCTCACTATACCCATGATGCACTATATCTAGTCTTACTATAGATACATCCCTCAAAACTCTGGTTGCCTACTGAGGAAAGGACCTCATTTCTAGTTGTGGTTCAGAGGGCAGCTTCGGCACTAGAACTACATTTGCCCACCACCGAAACCTAATCACATGTGCTGGCTGAAATACTTTATCCAGAGCCCACTTCATCTGAGCCACCGCTACCGTTCAATGAAGCCATTACTAATCCCTTAATGGCTACATTGACTAAACCATGTTAATGTCAACAAGTCAGGCGACCTGTAGCTCAATAGCACTGACTTGCCCTGGTGATAGGGACTTTCTAATAAACAAATCCAACACCAGAGAGCCTTATTGTCCAAAATTTAAGATCAACCCAGATTCCTTTCAGGCCAACGCCCCAGGCAGGACTTAAAAAGAATCGATACTTTGGGAAGAGACTGCTCTCTTTGGCCAGTCTAGCTCAATTTGCTAACTAGGCTGGTACATGCATGCTTTGTGGAACGTGGCCAGTGATATTTTGTTGGAGATCTCTGAGGACCTCGGGGCTGCATTATCCCAGATGGCCCGAATGCCACAAAATTCTTACTGTGCGCTGGCCTGGACATGGCTGACTGTATAGGCAGGCCGATTGGCACTTGTATCTGAAAGAAACAGGTTAGTATTAGATTCCTTACATTAGAATATCCCCAGGCGTCAGACTGGATCCGGAAAATTTTGCGTAGCTGTACCCCTGCCCGTCGGTAGGCGTCTGCAGCTACGCGTCCGGTGTCGTTGGCGCCGGGATTACGTCGTCTGAGTACTTAGACGCCGCCCTGGCACGCTTACCTCAGTTCTTCTATTTTCCGCTCCAGCAAGCGCAGGTCTGGAGAAAGTGGTTTCCTTTAGTCACTTTTTGACTACGCTTTTTCGTTCCTTTTTGGATCCGTTTCGAGTTGTATGACTCCATTGGTGCCGGTAGGGATGCCTGGGTTCAAGCCCTGTGCCGACTGCAACCGACTGATGTCGGTTACCGACCCCCATCACCGGTGCCTACATTGCCTGGGGCCCCGACTGTCGGGCCTTGACGTCAAAGTCTAGGCGGGAGCGGTCCCGTAAGCGCCTCGAGCTCCAGCAGTCGGCCTGTGCCGTTCGAGGTCCCGGTCTGGAAGGAGTTCGAGGGATCGGTCGCGGGGCTGGAGTCCTCACAGCTTGGCGAGTCTACACCACTCGTCGGGCTCAAAGTCCTCAGGTAAGAGGCACAAGAAGTCGATGAGGCGACATTGCACTTCTTACTCCCCCTGACGCGGCTGGGTGTTCGGGAGACACCGCCCACACTGCTCCACCGGAGCCGCAGGCGTCGCGGCCTTCACCATACCCGCCAATCTCTGGGCAGAACGCAACTGCGGAGGAGATCCTAGCCTTCCTCATGGTCATGAGGTCGCTCTCTCCTCCGTCTGGTTCCGCGGCGCCGGCCCGACTGGGAGCCCAAGCGGGCTGGGTGCTTCGGCGCCGTCGAGTGCTTCGGCCTAGGTGCCGCAAGGCCCCACTGGATCCGGCTCCGGATCCAGGTTGCCGCTGGTCGACCTTACGACCCCGCCGGCGTCAGCCCCTAGGATGTCATCCCCGTCGTCGTCCCCGCACGACGCCGTCCCTGCTCCACCCCTCGGTCCGGATCCGGCGTCAGAGTGGCGTCGCTTAACGCCGGATCCGGCGCCGCCCAAAGAGGAATTCTTAGAGGATCTGGGTCCATCCTTTATCCCTAAATTTCAGGACATGGACGACGAGGGAGACTGGGGGGGGGGGTCTGAGGACCCCCTGGCACGTGAGTGCCAGTCATTTCAGGACTGGACACAGGAGCTAGGGGAAGCCAGTGGCCTGGATACCTCCCCAGCCACTGGTTTTGTCTCCCCTCCTACCGTGGCTACGGAGGATGGGGGCTGCTTATAGTGTGGTGCTGATGAGGGCAGCCAAGGCCTTGGCTCTTGAGCTCCCCGTCGTAACGGTGAGGTCTAACTTCCTCACAGAGGTCCCTAAACCGCAGATAAGCTCTTCAGAGCCTCTACTGCCGTTTAATGAGGCTCTCTCAGACGTCCTGTTGGGCACTTGGTCCAGGCCCACAACAGGCCCCCCTGTAGATAGGAACGTCGCTAGGCGCCACCGCCCAGCCCCAGGCGACCCTATTTTCTTGTCCACCCCCCAATAGCCTGGTTATCCAGGCCTCTTCTTCCCAATCCGCATTCCCGACTGCACCACCAGATCGGGAATCCAAGAGGTATGAACAGTTCCCTTAGTTTGGGGTTGCGGGCGGTCAACACTGCGTGCCTCTTGGGCCGTTACACTCACTCTCTGTGGGATACGGTTGCGGCCGTGTTGCCAGAGTGCCCGGAGGGAGCCCGGGCGAAACTCGCTCAAGCCCTCGCGGAGGGAAGGGATGCAGCGCGGTACTCTGTAAGATGTGGACTGGATACCACGGATTCGCTAGGAAGAGCGATTTCCACGTCTGTGGCGGTTCACTGCCACACCTGGCTGAGGTCCGCCAACTTTTCGGCCGATGTCAAAAACACCCTTATGGACATGCCGTTCGATGGCAGCCACCTTTTTCGGCGGCAAGGCAGGTCATGCACTGGAACGCTTTAAGGACTCCAGGGCTACGGCCAAGTCCTTGGGCCTGTCGTCCCCTCGTCAGCAATCTTCTACACAGCGCTCCTTTCGTGGTCACGGAAGGGGGGGCTCCCACACGTCCTGCCAGCCACGGGCCGCAGACCAACATTCAGCATGGTGGCGGATGTGGTTACCGTCACGGCGGTAACAGGGGACAACGGCGCGGCCAGTCCACATCTACCCTCGCAGTATCTGCCTCAAAGCCTTCCTAGTCCGAGCTTTCAGGCCCATTTAACGCCAGTGGCGGGCAGGGTTCGTCATCACCTCCTCCACTGGCGCACCATCACATCGGACAGGTGGGTGCTGCAAATCGTTCGAAGGGGCTACTCCCTCCCCTTCGAGGCGACCCCTCCAGCCATGCCACCGCATACCACCGCGTGTCGGGGGATCACTCGCAACTTTTGCAAGAGGACGTTTCGGCCCTCTTGGCCAAGGGGGCCATCGAACGCGTTCCTGGGCCAGAAGTAGGATGTGGTTGTTACTCCCACTACTTTCTGGTTCCCAAGAAGGACAAAGGGGGCCTAAGGAACGTCAACGGCTTCCTCTGGAAGGAGAAGTTCAAGATGCTGACTTTGGCTCAGGTCTTAGCTGCCCTGGACCCAGGAGACTGGATGGTAGCGTTGGACTTGCAGGATGCATATTTTCACATCCCCGTCCTGCCGGCCCACCGGCGCTACATGCGGTTTACGGTAGGCCACGAGCACTTTCAGTTTACCGTGCTCCCCTTACCAGCGCCCCACGGGTGTTCACAAAAGTGATGGCGGTGGTCGTAGCTCATCTGCGCCGGATAGGGGTTTCAGTCTTCCCCTACCTCGACGACTGGTATTTGAAGGCGGGCTTGCCCCAGACAGTCGTCAGCCACCTCCAGGCTACGGCCGACCTCCTGCACCTGCTGGGGTTCTCCATCAATGTGCGAAAGTCACACCTGTGTCCCTCTCAGAAGCTCCTCTTCATCGGAGCGGTTCTAGACTCAGCGCAGTTTCGGGTTTATTCTCCCGAACAGCGGGTTCGTGATATTCAGGCTCCGATTCCGATCTTTCAGCCGTTATCCCGAGTCTCGGTCAGGTTGACGCTGCGGCTTCTTGGGCTGATGGCCTCCTGCATCCTTCTAGTGCATCACGCCAGGTGGCGGATGCGGGCTATGCAGTGGGACCTGAATTTTCAGTGGGCCCAGCATCAGGGCAACTTGTCCGACCATGTCTTGATCTTGGAGGGCACTGCAAGACAGTTGCAGTGGTGGCTCACGGACCGCGATTGGGTCGGCGGCAGATAACTCTCCCTACCCCAACCGGAGCACGTAGTTGTGACTGACGCGTCCCTCCAGGGCTGGGGGGCCACATGGGAGAGGCGGAGATCAGAGGCCTCTGGTCTCCGGCGGAGTCCCGGCTCCACATCAACCTTCTGGAGCTGAGGGCGATACGGCTTGCACTGAAGGCATTCCTCCCCTCTGTCTGGGGGAGTGTAGTGCAGGTGTTCACGGACAACACCACCGCCATGTGGTACTGCAACAAACAGGGCGGGGTGGGGTCGTGGACCCTTTGCCAGGAGGCTCCGCGCCTCGGGCAGTGGCTGGAACATCAGGGCGTGACCCTGGTGGTTCAACACCTGGCAGGTTCCCTGAACGCTAGGGCGGACAAACTCAGCCGTCGGTGCATGATGGATCACGAATGGCGTCTGAACTCAGACGTGGTGCAAGGCCTCTTTCAGCAGTGGGGAGAGCCTTGGTCAGATATATTCGACACAGAAGAGAACGCGCAATGTAATCAGTTCTGCGCGTTGGAATTTCCAAGGTGGTACTCGCTCGGAGACACTTTGCGTTGCAAGTGGAGTTGCGGTCTGTTGTACGCCTTTCTGTCTATACCACTTCTGCCCAGAGTGTTGAAGAAGATCAGGCGCGACCGGGCCCAAGTCATCCTTGTGGCTCCGGACTTGGCACGAAGATACTGGTATCCCAAGCTACTCTGCATGTCAGTCGATCCCCCGATTCGTCTGCCTCTTCAGGAGGACCTTCTGTCGCAGCAGCAGGGGACGGTCCTCCACCCGAACCTGTCCAGTCTCCACTTACATGCGTAGAGATTGAATAGCGGCAGTTGAGGCCATTTGATTCGTCACCTGAAGTCTGTAATGTGAATCTGGCAGCCAGGCGTCCCTCCACAAAATAGGTATACGCCTGCAGGTAGAACAAACTTGTGGCATGGTGCACAGCAAAGGACGTGGATCCCCTTTCTGCCCCTCTTTCAGAGGTTCTCCTCTTTCTTCTTTCTCTTGCCCAGCAGGGCTCTGCTCTGGGCAATCTAAAGGGCTACCTCTCTGCCATTTCCGCCTTCTTAAGGCTCCCTGATAAGCCCTCTTTGTTCAAGTCCCCAGTTGTAAATAGGTTTTTGAAGGGCATCACTCATATGTTTCCTCCTGTTCCTTTCGTGATGCCTCAGTGGGACTTGAACCTTGTTCTGACTTATCTGATGTGCGCTCCCTTCGAACCACTTCATAACTGTCCTCTTCGTCTTCTTACTCTTAAGACTGCATTCCTGGTTGCCATAACCTCTGCCAGGAGAGTGAGTGAGCTCCAGGCTCTTTCTTCTCAACCTCCTTTCCTTTCTGTCCATCCGGACAAAGTTGTGTTGCGGATGCGACCCTCTTTCCTGCCCAAGGTAGTCACAGCCTTCCACATCGGGCAGTCCATCACCTTGCCCACCTTCTTTTCGCCTCCGCATCCCTCGAAAGAGGAAGAGAGGCTCCACCGTCTGGACCTAAAACGTGCGCTCTCATATTATCTGGATTGCATACGCCAGTTCGAGTGGATGACCAACTCTTTGTTGGTTACGTGGGCGCTAAGAAGGGACTGGCGGTGAACAAACGGACCATTTCTCGATGGGTCATCTGTGCATCAAGGCTTGTTACTCCTTGGCTAAAAAGGAGCCTCCTGTGGGGCTACGTGCCCATTCCACTCGGGCCACGGCGGCTACTACTGCCCTGGGTCGGGGAGTCCCCTTGCAGGACATCTGTCAGGCAGCTACTTTTGCCTCGCTGCACACGTTCGCAAGACACTACTGCCTGGACAGCCAAGTCCGGAGAGATGGCTTTTTCGGCCGTTCCGTTCTCCAGGACTTTCTGGTCCCGAGGTTGGTATTGCTGGGGTGTCTATTCTAATGTAAGGAATCGAATACTAACCTGTTTCTTTCAGATGCACAAGTTACTTACAGGTAACGTTATATCTGTAAGAAACAGTAATTAGTATTAGATTCCTTACCGCCCCACCCATCCTCCCCGTTCTGCGAACCGATATCTAGGGTTAAGGTCATCCCCTTTCAGGGCCCTATTTTTCATGGCACCAGTGTTGGTTTTTATCATGGCTGTGCG
Source organism: Lissotriton vulgaris (assembly GCF_964263255.1). Classification (NCBI taxonomy): domain Eukaryota; kingdom Metazoa; phylum Chordata; class Amphibia; order Caudata; family Salamandridae; genus Lissotriton; species Lissotriton vulgaris. The sequence goes on from NC_141687.1 coordinate 362,546,704, forward strand.
CTTCTGGCGCGGAAAAGCTGTGTATAAGAACTGACGTCAGCGCGGTAGGGCTGTGTCTAAGTACTCTGACGTCATCCCGGCGCCGACGATGCACGAGGAGCCGCAGACGACGCCTACCGACGCGCAGGGGTACTGCTATGCAAAATTTTCCAGATCCAGTCTGACGCCTGAGGATATTCTAAGGTAAGGAATATAATACTAACTACTGTTTCTTACAGATATATCGTTACCGAAGGTAAGTAACTTGTGCAATATCTTTTGAAGGCACGCCTTGATGAGATCCGCCTGGTTTTCTAGTGATGTGCTAGTGTTGCTCATGGAAATGCCCTTTCATGTCTCTAGGCTATGCAGGGGAAGGCTGATTCCACCCTGGAAAGATTCAAAGACAGCCACACCACAGCATGATCCTTTGGCTTATCCTCGCCAGTGAAAGAATGAAAAAATTCCTAGTAGACAAAAAGAAAAGTTTCAATTCTATTAAGGACTCTGAGGCGAGGATTATGCTTTGCTTTCTTTATTTTCCAACACCAGCCGCTTCAACATTACAACAAAAAAACTCTTTGCAGGAACCCCAGGGAAAGGGCAGTCCAAGAGGTCAACCAATCCGCATCCTCGCCTGTCCTCACGGTCCGGGGAATGCTGAGATAGCTCCTCTTTCTTGACTGCGAACCATTCAGCCGTCAACAAATTCCATTAGTCCGTCTTAGATGTGTCTGTTCCTGAAAGAGGTAAGAGAACAACGAATGAACCAGAACTTAACCAACAAAAGGCTCACAAAGGTAGAATGCCAATAAGGAGCAACATGATCAGAAAAAAACAAGAATAAGGCAGTTACTTAGATTAGCAAATAACCTTACAAAAACATTGAGACCAATACTTATACCTTACGGCGTAGTTGATACATAGGCCGGGTGGGAGAGAGTGACTGACTCCTCAGGAACTCTGGGAAGGAATAATCCTCGCCTCCTAGTCCTTAATAGAATTGAAACTTTCCTTCGTGTCTACTAGGAAATTTTTCATTCTATGGCAGGACCGGAGGCGAGGATTATGCTCGTTCAAAGCTTGTCCAACACTAGGGAAGCCATGTCAATGACCGGTTTAAAATAAAATCTTTTAAACATTGAGTGTGATGACCAGTCAGCGGCATTGAGAATATCCTCGAGACGAGCGTCGAGGGTAAATGCTTTGGAGACCATCGCTCCTCTCACTGAGTGAGCACCGAAGTACGAAATGTCAATGCCCGCTTCCCGCATGACCCATCTAACCCATCTTGCAATGGTGGGAGAAGACACAGCCTTGAATGGTTTCCTGAGAGAGATCAGCAACTGGTTTACATCGTGAGGGCGATGTTCATCCGTCATGCTCTGGTAAGCCTTGAGACAACGCACCACACAGAACTTTAGGTGTTTATCAAAAGCTGGGTATGAAATTTCTCTGGAGTCCGACTTCTTACGTCGAGAAACATGAAAAGTAACCCCTTGGGGGCGGGGGGGAAACCTGACCAGAGAGATCAAGAACCCACACATCAGAAACCCTCCTGCAGGAGACCAAACAAAGGAGCATGGCCAACTTTGCAGAGAGTTGTTTGCTTGATGGGTATCTATTGGAAGGCCAAGACTTGAAGAGACGCAAAACCTTGTTAACATCCCACAGTTGTGAATACCTAGGAAGGGGAGGCAGAGATAGGCGAATACAAGGGTGCTCCCCCACAGCAGCGCCCTGCACCAGATCATGACCTGCGAGATGGCTGATCTGTTCGAATTTATGGTGCGGTAAGCCAAACCCTCTCTGGCTAGGGAAGCCAGGAAGTTCAGGACGTCGACCACTTCGCACCCCACGGGAACCTAACTTCAGCTAAGGCACCAACCCACCCATCTGGCCCCAAACCGAACGGTATTGTTTGTTTGTGCCGTCAGCCCATGCCGCTGCCAAGATAGTCTGAGCTTCTCCCAATAAGCCTCGGAGTCTCCAACGTTGCCGGAAATCCTCCAGGCCATGAGGGGCATCCGATTCTGCATGACTAGTGGATGAGGCCCTCCCTAGGGATCCTGTAGAATCATGTGATCGAGGGGTAGAAGGATTGGAGAATCCCAAGAAAGTTACTGGAAACCAAACTTGCGACTTCCAATAAGGCGTGATCAGCATCACCCTCGCCTGCTGGCGGCGAACCTGCGCTGTGAGGCGCAGGATCATCGCAAACGGTGGGAAGGCGTACCCCGTCTCCAGGGACCAGTTCTGAAGGAAAGCGTCCGTCGCCGCCGCTAGAGGATCCGGTTTCCAACTGAAGAAGCGGGGTAGTTGATGGTCCAGGCGGGAAGCAAAGGGGTCCACCGAGAAGGGGCCCCAAAGTGTCTGGAGCCTCTGGAACACCCTGGGGTCCAGCTGCCAGAGGCTGACGTCTGACCATTCTCGGGAGCACCAGTCCGACACCACATTGGCTGCTCCCAGAAGGTATTCCGCCGTCACCGCGACCATGTTGTTCAAGCAAAAGGTCCAAAACTTCTTGGCCATGTCCACTAGGACCTTGGACTTCGTGCCCCGCAGGTGGTTTATATAGCGGACAGCAGACACATTGTCCATTTTGAGAAGGACATGGCAGCTAATCCTATCTTTCGTCCAGCATTTGATGGCGAAAGAGCCCGCAAGAAGTTCCATGCAATGGATGTGAAGGCGCTGTTCGTCCGCGGACCATTTTCCTCCGGTAAAGGAGTCCCTGCAACGCGCTCCCCAGCCCGACCTGCTGGTGTCCGATTCTATAACGATGTCCGGGGCTGAGCCGAAAATGGCCCTCCTGTTCCAGGCCTCCATATGGTCCAGCCTCCACTGCATTTCCAGCCGCACATCGTCCGTGAGGGGGATGAGTTCCGAGTACTGCAAACCCCTCCTGAGGTGAGTGGCCTTCAACCTCTTAAGGGCCCTGTAATGCAGGGGCCACGGTAAGATGGCCTGTATGGAGGAGGAAAGAAGGCCCACCACCCTGGCCACTTGCCGGAGAGGTGGTGAGCCGAGCCAGCGTGCGCCTGAGCTCCCTGCGAATCTTGGAAACTTTCCTGGAGGGAAGACTTAATGTTTTGACCGAGTCCATCACGAATCCCAGAAATGTTGTTTGCTGGGCAGGAATTAAGAGGGACTTTTTCTCGTTGATGACAAAACCTAAACTCTGCAAGAGCTGCATCATCGGCCGGAGTTTCTCCACAAGCAAGGTGGAAGCCAAGAGAAGGATGTCGTCGAGATAGATCAGGATACGGAAGCCCCGAGCCCTGAGGTACTCCACCACAGGCTTGAGCACCTTGGTTAAGCACCAAGGGGCTGAAGAAAGACCGAAAGGTAGCGTTGTGAACTCATAAACCTGGCCCTTCCATAGAAATTGAAGGATCCTGCGATGCGGGGTAAAAATCGGGACAGAAAGGTAAGCGTCCTTCAGATTGAGGCGCACAATCCATTCGTTTGGGCGCAGGAGGTCTCGCAGTAGGTGGATTCCCTCCATTTTGAAATGGCGGTAAACCAACCAACTGTTGAACTCCTTTAGATTGGGCGTTGGGCGCCGTCCGCTTTGTCCACCAAAAAGATATTGCTCAAAAAAACGCTTGGGTGGAGGGAGGAGCACACTATCGCTCCTTTGCATAGGAGGTCTTGAACTTCTGCGTCCACCAGAGTTGACTGAGCGGACGTGAAAACCAGGGGCAGTGGACGGCAATCCTGTTTTGGGGTCCCGTAGAACTCTGTGAAACCCTTTTACGGTCTGAAGCACCCACGCATCCGAAGTGATGGTTTCCCAATTGTGAGCCGAACAAAGCCAACCTACCCCCACCCGCATATGGGGCTAAGGAGAGAGACTCACCTGATTGATTTTGGAACTGGCCTCTGCCTCCTCCTCTGACGCCTCTGCCCCTTCCGTTTCTGCACGACTGGAAAAATTCTTGCTTTGGTTGGTCACCCGCCTTCTTGAAGCCTTTGTTGGGAGCTTGAGTATAGAAGCGGCGGGTCGAGCGCCCCCGACCGACCCAGACGAAAACCTTTTGGATTGAACACTCTTTTAATAGAGGCCTGCGCCTTGTCAATGGTGGTGAAGGTGGACACAAACTTTGTGAGCTCCTTCACAATGGGTTCGCCGAAGAGACCCCCCCCCCATCCGCTACTGCTCCCGCCTCCGAGGATGCTAAGTGTCCTAACTTTTTGATCCACCTTGAGCAACAAGGAGTGACGCTTCTCTGTGGCCATGGCGCAGTTCGCATTCCCCAAGAAGACAATAGCGCGCTGAGCCCAGCCGTAGATTGTCTCCGGGGAGAGGGTGGTACCAGAGGCCTTGGCCCCCTCAGCAAGATCTAAAATTTTTGTAAGAGGGCCACAGGCATCCAGTAGCTTGTCCTGACAAGCTTTCCGGGACCTATCGATCCCCTTTTTGGGCTCACAAATGTATTTCTGTAGGAAAGTGGCCTTCCTGGTATCTATCTCGGGGGTGACCGCCACCTTGACCGGCAGGGGCGAGGGAATTCTGCCCGCAAGCAAGCCCTAATTTCCTTCTCCAGGGGCTTTCTCATTCTGCTAGCAACAAATTGCGTCACCTTCTCGCTCGGTGTCCACATAGATGAATGGGGATGGACCAAATCCTCTCGGACAAGCATGTCAGCAGGGCCTTCAGGGACATTCTGTGTTGGGCGCCAGGGCCTGGAAGGGCCCGGTTCCTCAAGAGATTCCTCAGGCGACTCTTCGCCATCCTCATCGTCACCTTACAGGGACACAGGACTTCCCTCATCTAAGGGATCTACTTGGGGCACTGCAAGACGCGCCAAAAAGGCTGACTTAAGGCGCTCAAAAACCCTCCCCATCCACGGTCTCTTCTGCCCTACGCTTACGCGGTGGGGGTTGGCGCTCCCCAGAGGTGAAGGCGCAAGCCACTTTCATAATACGCTTTTCAAAAGGTCCCAGGGCTACAGCGACTGCTTGGTGGATGGAGGCATCCACAGCATCCCAAAAGGCATCGTCCACCGGGAGAACCTGAAAGGTTTCTTCCTCATAAAATTCCCCTTCCATGATAATGCCAAACAAACAAGTTAGGGATATTTGGCGAACCTGAGGCTCTTAGGCCTTGGTAGAAGGAAAACACTTCAAAGAATTTGGCCTTGTAAACAAGGAATCCTGGGTAATCAACCTTGGGGAGTCCACCCACTAAATCAGAGGGGTCTTACTGCTTAAGGAGCTCTTTTCCCCAAAGCAGTCGCGTATATAACCTGGGCTCGCCCCTGAAGATATCGACCGCTTTATTGAAATGATGGCTCATTGGGCTAAACTCCGACCCTCGTGCGGGCGTCAGGCTGCACAAAAACCACAGACCCGAACCCGGGTGTCACTGCTCCAGGTTTTGGACTACACGCTCGACAGGGACGCAGTGACAGGAACTTCCTGACAGCGAGCGTTCCCGCCGAGCGAACTAGAAGGAGAGAGAATAGATACGCTAGCGGCCGCTGCCGCACCGCAAGCCCACAGAAAAACAAACCGCGAAGGGAGCGATGAGGACGCTCCAGCTGTAATTTACCAAGAACAAACAGCGATCACACTGCGCGTGGCACAACAGACACCGTAACTGACTGGGGATTAAGCACAGCGCTCACGCTGAATCCTTCAACAGGGCAATAATTAATCTCTAGAATCGCATAGCGCAAACAAGCAGACACATATAAGTTTGAACACTGCGGTCGCGCTATGACAGGAAAATTAGCAAGAAATAAACAAACTCAACACTGCCACAACCATAGAGGAGCAATGGGAGGTACTTATCTGCTGGTGAGCAGGAAAAGAAAGAGGAGATATCCCAGCATATCCCGGACCTTGAGGACCGGCGTCGATGCTGATTGGTTGACCTCTCAGACTGCCCTTTCCCTGGGGTTCCTGGGAAAGAGTTTTTTGTTGTTGTTGTAATGTTGAAGCTGCTGGTGCTGCCATTGAATTACTCCACCATTTCAGAAAAATCAGAGGCTATTCTAGCAGAGACAGCATTCCTCTTGTTCGTTCTCCCTGCTGCATCAACTCCCAAGTCACTTTAGTTTCTATACTGGGTTAGCAGGAGGAAATATCCAACATTTCTTCCCCAGCTGGAGAGCCATCACATCTGACAGAAGGGCTTACAAATCATCCAAAAGAGTTATGCCCGGTCTTTTACTTCTTCCCCCGCCCTCCACACCGGAATGCATTTCGAAAGAACTCCACAGAATCTTGGTGCAGGCCGTCCAGGTGTGGTGCTTCAAAGCACTCCAAAGATGCTATTAAACAGGTACCAGATTCGGAGAGCGGAATGTTTCTCTTTCCTCGTCCCAAAGAAAGATGAAGGCTACAAGCCTATTCTAGACCATTATCCTTTGAATGCCTTTCTGCAAAAAGGCAAATTAAAGATGCACACACTGGCACAAATTCTTTCAGTTTGAAAAATCAGGAGATTGGATGGTGTCCTTGACTTGCAGGACATATATTTCCATATACCCAGTATGCGGTCTCACAGGCATTACCCGCGGTTCAAGAAGGGTAAAAATCACTTAATTTGTGGTGCTCCCCTATTGCCTTACCTCAGTCCCTTGGGCATTCACAGACGTGATGGTGGTGGCCACTGCCTCTCTTGGGAAGTCAAGGGTACATATATCTTTGTACCTCAGTGACTTTATTCTGAAGTGCAGCTCTCCAGAGTCCATTGTGGGCCACCTTCAAATGACAGCCACACTCCTGATGTCATAGGGATTCACGATCAATGAGCCACAGACACACCAAAGCCCCAGGCAAAGGATCTCGTTTATTGAGGCCCTCCTGGACACAGTGGTGTTCAGGACCTTTCTTCCACTGCAGCAAGTGCAGAATTTTCAGGATATGATCCTTGAGTTTCAAGATCAGTCCTGAGTCTCGGTTGGGATAGCTCATGTGGGTACGTCAGTGGGTCTTAAACTCCAATGTACCCAGCATTGAGGTTACCTTTCTGACTTAATCCAGATCTCGAAGGAGGCTGCGGTGTGGCTGACGAACACCAGTTTTACCCTCGGAAAGCCACACTCCCTTCCCCACCCAGGGCTTAAATCTGTGACAGATGTAATGTTGCTGGGCTGGGTATGTCATCTGGAAGGTGTGAAGAACAGAGGCATTTGGTCTCCAGCAGAGCTCCAGCTATATATCAGCTTGCTGGAGCTTTGGGTAATCTGTCTGGTCCTGAAAGCCTTCCTACCATCATTCAGAGGGAGGATAGTGCAGATCCTCATGGACAACACCTCCGCTCTGTTGGTCTGCAACAAGCAGGACAGAGTTTGAGCATGGATTCTGTGCCAAAAGGTGCTCCTGCCTCTGGAGATTTCTGGACCAGCAGAACATCTCCCTGGTCATTAACAACCTAGCAGGGGTCCCTGAATGTCAGAACAGACGAGCAGAGCAGGCATTGTCTGGTGGCCCATGAATGGCATCTCCACCAAAAGGTGTAGGAGGTATGCCTTGGCTAGCTCTGTTCACCACTGTTGAGAACATGCAGTGCCAACGATTCCGCATGTTGGAGTTTCCTTCAAGGCTTGTTAGATGGCGCATTCTGGTTGGAAAGTAAAGACCTACTCCTGTATGCCTTTCCGCCACTGTCTGCTGCCTCAGGTTCTGAGGACTCAGCCATTTTCATTTCTCCAGACTGGGTCAAGAGAGAATGGTGCCAGCTACTCTTGGCCTTGAGCATTTGTTCTCCTATCAGGCTTCCACTTTGGGAGGACCTCCTGTCTCAGCAACAGGACAGGGTTCATCATCAGTCCCCCCAATTTGAAGACTGAGCAGCAGCAGCTAAATACGTTTGACTTGCCATCTGAGGTGGTCGAGATCATCCTTGCGGTCAAACACACTTCCATGAAGTCTGTCTATGCTTGCGGGCTGGCACAAATGTGTTGCTTGGTGTAGTCCTTGAAACACAGGCCCTTTATAAGCTAAACCTTCTGATATCCTTTTGCTTGGTCTTGTTGCTGTGGGCACAGTGAGAGTTTATTTGTTGGCTCTTTCAGTCCTCTTGTGTTTGCCTGGCCAAGTATTGTTTAAAACACTGGTTTTGATTCTTTTCCTAACCGGTTTGACACATAGATTTCCCTGCAAGCCATTTGTGATGCTGCAGTGGGACCTTAATGTGCTCTTGATACTTCTTATAGACCGGAACTTTGAGCCAATTGATAGCTGTTCTTGAGACTCTTGACTCTGAAAATAGTCTTCCTTCTTGCCATCCTGTCAACATGTTGCGTGCTTTTATAGCAGGATCTGTCAGTACAAATGCCCTGCACCGCTTATTTCCAAAATATAAACACAGGCAGCTTTCTGTCTGAAAATTGTGGCACCCTTTCTCACTGGCTAATCGGTCACTCTGCCAGCGTTTTCTGTTTCACCCCATCCCTCGAAGGGAGGAGAATCTGTATTGTCTTGACCCCAGCAGAGCACTCAGGATTTACATCGACTGCACAAAAGAATGGCAAGCAGACTAATAGCTTTTTGTGGTATTTTCTGGTATGAAAAAAGGTAAGGCAGGGCAAAAGAGGATCGTGTCAAGGTGGATAATCTTCTGCATCAAAATGTGCTGTATACTGGCCAAGAAGCAGCCTCCAGGAGGGCTATAGGGCCATTCCACCAGAGCCAACACCAATACAACTATCAGCGAGAAAAAATGCCTGTTCTGGGTATCTACAAGGCTGCAACTTGGGCGTCGGTGCAAATGTTCACTAAACACTACTACCTAGAAAACCAAGCCCTCTGCCCAGGACATTTTGGTTTGAACCCAGACCTCAGACCCTTCATCTTTGGGAGGCACTTCTGTGGTATCTGTTTTAAACATGAGGAATCTGCGTTTAGAAGTATCCATCAGAAGAACCAGTTACATACCTTTGGTAACGCTCTTACTGGTAGAGACCCTCTTACCACAGATTCCTCACTGCCTTCACACCTCACCATTATGTGGTGTGGTCTCTTTGATGGTCTTAAAAAGGTCCCAAGTTAAAGATCACAACACTGTCACCCATGATACATCTGAGTGCGCAGAAGGAGAAAGGTACAATATACTGATAGGTGGCACATATTTGTGGCTCCAGTTCATCACTGCAGAGCTATAGCCTATTGTGGTCTATACACTGCCTCCACAGTTTCCTCCAGTATGATTGCAGTGCAGGATAGTCCCAAAAAGTACATAGAAAAGTTTGCCTATTCCCACACCCCAGAGGCATTAATCACGGTCTGTTCTGCTACTCTTAGTCAACAGTACTCCCATTATTTTTTTTGTATTTCTTTATTGGTTTTACAACACATAACAATAACAGTGGAATATCGGGACATGGCCTGGTGCCAAGAACATATACAGTGGAGTCACAAAATCACAGCTGATGCGCACCTACAACCAAATGTTAACTTAAAGAATACCATTGCACAAGTATAGGTTACCACGTGGATTTCCAGAATGTCTTGTAGGGGTTTCCATTTGAAAGGGGCAGCTATGAAACACCTGCTTGCCTACAGTGTCCGACCCGTCTGTTGAAAGACTTTTGTGGTGTAGTTGAGTATTTACGGATTTCACTGTGGGTAAGAACTAAGAATATATTGTCCACTGGGGGACCGCAATGTGTTCTGTACCCTCATGTCACTGGATTATCAATGGTATTGTGACTGAACTTTGAGCCCGTAAGGAGACTGGGTCCTGCTCTGCCTCTTAGATTGAGGATGCTCACCTAGTTGAGCACTATTACGTCCCATAGTGGGAGGTGCTCTGGGCATAGAGGGTTCTCAGGATGCTCAGGCCTCATTTTTAGGTCGAGCTCTCTCGACCTATTGTCGCTGAGTTGCTCCTCAAGGGAGATAGACAGGTGCACGAGCGGACCAGGCTCTGTGGACGCGCTTACGCAGGCCGGTCGAAGACATGCACACACGCCCATACACACAGACACATTCACACTCACGCACGCGCAGACAAACACACACACACACACACACGTGCCAAGCCCCTCTTACCGCATCAGCCGCCACTCCTGACTTCTGCTGCCACATCCACTTCGTGGGTGCGGGCTTCTTGCAAAGACGGAAGTCCCGCCCCACGACAGCCGTGAGCGTGCACATCCCGAAACCGGAAGTTCGGGAGCTTGCACGCTCACGGCTTGTATTTATTCCTCCGCAAATAAAGAGTGAAACTGACGGATGGACTATCCAGCGTGGATACGAGAAAGACCTCTGTGGCTGATGAAATGCACCCCTACCTGTAGGAATGCGAAAAGGAGGTCCGGCCCTTGGAAGTGCTCCTCATGGATGAGGAGAATTATGCTCATCAGCTGGACTCAGAAGGTCAAAGGCCATAGCCGTGGCGATATACCAATCACGGCGAGTGCATTAATCTTTGCCATTCTCTGTGAAGTGACAACTGGCCGTCCACTGCTCTGAAATCGAGGTGACATTTGGTATTTTTCCTGGGACGCCTGCATCCGTCATTGGGTGGTACTTTCCTGGAACTGGCTTGTCATAGTAACAACCCAGGCAGTGAGCTTTAGGACACGGCACTTGTAGGCAGTCACAATGAACGGGTCTGGATGGCTACCAGTACCTTGTGTGCCCTGAGGGAGCGCCATTTGTAATCACAAGGACCCTAGTTCCCAGTACAGTGCTCCTCCACATTTGGCCAGAATGTTCTAATCAAGAAGCCTACTTGTGATTGCAAACGACCGTGGCTTCTCTGCGCTACAACCCAGGCCTTCCACATTCGTCCATTTCCTTTTTTCATCTCTTCCCCCCTTGTGAGCACCTTCTCTCCCTCTCACCCCCAACCCAACCTCACCAAGAGTACCCTGAGATTGATGTTGGGCGAGCGCTGAAAGCTGCGGTAATTGATTGACTATAAACATTACAGCTGTATAACCGTCTCTGACTGACAAGTATAATACTGATAGCGGCCGGCGCAGTTTAAGAGTCTCTCAAATTGCTTTATTTATTAAGCCTCTTCTATAAATTTTTTATTTGGCGGAGACAAGAGTAATTCGGCACTTTCACATCTGTGACAAATCAAAGAAATACATACATAAAAAGACACAGGCTGGAGGGTATAAGATTATATTAAATAAGACGAATTGCCGAGGCGGCCCCTGGCGAGTGCCAGAGTCCCGGCAGCTAATCACTGGCGGTGTTATCGGCGCTGGCGGTGCGGTAATAAAGATCTGCGTTGCTACCTCTGCGGGCGAAGGCCGAGCTTCGGCCAGAGTTTGCGCCTCAATTGCAAGTCCAATAAAAGCTTGTCTTTAATGTGCACGGGGTCGGCTGGCGGACGGTGACTTTTAAAGGCTTTCTGTTTGATAGGGCGATTGTCTGAGGCTGCTGAGCTGCTGGGTCGTAGGTACCGTGTGTGCTAAAGTGAACGAGGCCTGAGGCACGGATGAGTGGGGATCCTGCAAGGATGTGAGGGCCCGCGTAGGTGCGCCAGAGCCCTACACAGGCGAAGCGGGGCTCTAAATGGGTGAGCCCAGGCTATACAAGGCTAGGCCAGGCCACTAAATGCGCGTGTCTGCGTGCTACGTGTGTTTTTTTAAAGTTTTTTTTTTAGTTTTATATAGCGCGAACTAGACCCCAAGATATCGGTTATCAAAGCGCTTTACATAGCACCAGTTTCATTACACAAGGACACATTCTTTTTTTTGTTAGGCATGGGGAGATTAACCCTTAGATTCATCAAGAATCCATTTTGCGATTCCTTATTAGCGAAAAATAAGGATTCGCTAATCAGGAATAGCAAAATGCTATGCATGAAGAAGTCGCTCAAAAAGTAGAGATTTCTTAAAATTCCTTAATTGCGAGTCGCAAATTGCGAGTCGCAATTAAGGAATACCTCCCCATTAATTCCTATGGGCCTAGAGGCCCATAGGAATGAATGGGAAGACAATCTCCATTTGCGATTCTCAATTAGAGAACCGCAAATTGAGATTAAAATTTCAAGGGTGCCAGAGTGTCAAAAGGACACCCTGTTGCACCCTTGAAATCTGCATATGGGTACATCTTGCACACACACATGCCCTAAGGGCATATTTGTGTGAAAAATGGAACTTTGAAAAATGCACTTCAGTTTTAGTAATTTGCGCCCCCTTTGAGCGAAATCGCAAATTTTTTAACTTTCATGCATTGCATTTAAGGAATCTCAATTTGAGATTCCTTAAATGCAATAGCAATTTAAGTAATCGCAATTTTGCGATTTCTTAAATTGCGATTTTTGCATTTGGGATGATGCATCCCAAATGCAAAAATACCGGTCACAAAGGGGCAGATTCTCAGAATCTGCCCCTTTGCGAGCAGATTTTAGCTTGATGCATCTGGGCCTAAGTGATTTGCCCAGAATCGCAGGATGTTGAGCATCGTTGGCAAGACTCAAACCCAGATCCCCAGTTTCGACGTCGATCGCTATAGCATGGGACCTACGAGGCACACCGGAAATGCTGTGTGCTAGAAGGCCTGTTCATATCCCAACTGGTTATGGGGCAAGTGGCTGTATACAGATTACTTGGGAGTCATGTGTTCTAATCCTGGCAACATGGCTCAACCCTTTTACCTGCTGAAGAGCATCAAAGCTATTCCATTGGCTACTGATGGCAGGCCTGAGAAGAGTGGATGCAGACCAAGCGATGGCCACCATTTATAGCAGCAACGGCAAAGAACTACAGCACACGTGTCCATAAACATATACACCAGAGAGATACCTTGTTCAGAAGGACACATCAGGACAGGTTAATCAATAGAAACAATAGTTTGGAGACATAAGTGCTATCAGATACAGCTAAACAGCCTGTCATTGAAAATTTCGAGAACTATAGACAAAAGGTGGCTCCACTTCGAAAGCACTACAGTGTCACAAAATGGTAGAAACACTCCACAAACGCTCAAAAATAGTACTAAAAAAGAAAGACTATTATCTCGACTTTCAATTCAAAAGCTTTCTCATGAAAAGGACAGTTATTAAGTTTACCTATGAAAAAAACTATACTCGGGGATAACAGAATTCTCACGCCCTGGTCAGTCTAACCACTATGCCAGTCGCCCTTCTGGCAAAAACAAACTTAAGAACATACTTCTGGAATGTGGGAAGTTCACATAAACTCAAAGAACAATTCAATGTAATCTTTATTTATTTATTTTACCAGTTCTTAAATCCAAACAATGTTAAACATTGTTAAACGCAGATCATATTATGTCCTGTAGCCCAAAGAAGTGATATGATAGCGCAAAACATATGCTGGTCTTTGCCAAAGGGTCTGCTGGCAGATGCATCAACGTAGCCTTTTGCTATTCCTAAATAGCGATTTTTAAGGAATCGCTATTTAGGAATAGAAAAAGCCTATGCATGTAAGAATCGCTATTAAAATAGCGATTCCTAAACATTCCTTAATTGCTACTCGCAAATTGCTAGTCACAATTAAGGAATGCTGTACCATTCATTCCTATGGGCCTACAGGCCCATAGGAAAGAATTGGAGATTGCATGAGCAATTTGTGAGCACCAGTAGGTACTCGCAAATTGCTCATGCAATTTCAAGGGTGCAAGGGTGTCAAAATGACACCCTGTTGCACCCCTGAAATTGATCTCTGCACATATGTTGCACATACACATGCACTAAGGGCATGTGTGTGCGCAACATGAAACTTTGAAAAATGCACAAAAGTGTTTTTGTCTAAGTTTTAGCAAATTACCATGAAGTTCAACTCCATGGTAATTTGCAACTCCTATTAGCAAATTCGCTATTTTTTGGACTTTCATGCATTACATTTAAGGAATCTCAATTTGGGATTCTTTAAATGCAATCGCAATTTAAGGAATATCAAATTAGAGATTCCTTAAATTGCGATTTTTGCATTTCGGATGATGCATCCCAAATGCACAAATACTGGTCGCAAAGGGGCAGATTCTGAGAATCTTCCCATTTGCGACCAATAATTACTTTGATGCATATGCCTGCTGGTTGCTACATGCGTGCTGCCTAAGGATTAATGGCTGAACACTTTATGCTCATTTCGACCGCTGCTTTTTAGGTCTCGGCATCGAGACCTATTGTCGCCGAGTTGTCTCTCAAGGGAGACTGAGCGGTGCAAGAGCCTACCAGGGTCTGTGGACGCGCTTACGCTATAAACGGCGCACACACATAGCGTACGTACCGTAGGCCGGCCGAAGGGACACACACACACACACACACACACACACCAACCACCCCCCTACTCCCCCCCAAGTTGGATACTTATCTTGGCCCCTGGAGGTGGGGAACTGTAGGTCTTGTGGAAATTGTTAGTCGTTTTATACGTCGTGTAGTTAAATGAGATGTTCTAAATGATGGCCGCGATGAAGCTAAAGTTGTTTTCTCTCGAAGCAAGCACCTACTATTAAAATATGTGAATGAGAAATGCTGATGAAAACTATCTATTGACTTAATGGGTGGAGGCATCCTTCTAGTATTATTCTACAACTATTGTTTACATGCATTTACAACATCTTTACACCACTTCTAACTGTCACTACACTTATGCAGTATTTGATTACAATAGTAGGATTATGGCACCAGTCAATAGAAATAATGTCTACAAATCAACATCGACCTCCACTAATGCAGGGCTTTAAGCGGGATAAAAAAGTATGCCTGTGTGAGGGGAAGGGGTTGTAATAAGGGCGTGGCTTCCGCAACTATACAAACATTCTGTGATTCCTACAGTGTCTCTAGATCGGTATTTTGGTTCCTCTGAGCCTTCTTTGATTGCATTGTTATTGCATTAAATATAACGCAGCAACTGACTATTGGCTTTGTCAAAGGCTGTTAGCTGTGTAAGATAAATGAGTAGCAAGTGGCTTTGTTGTAAATAATATTGAAAATGTTTCAATTCTGCGTTAGTGAGGCTGTGAATTAAACGTTACTGAGACCTGTGGAAGAGTTAGCGGTCTTCAGAGTGTCCCAATCACTCCTGATGTATTTACTGTTGGACATGTATGCATTTTTAGAGCACGCGAAGTGAGCCCTTTTAATGGGGTTTCAAAAATGGACCTGGAAATTCCACACAGCTCGTGCATGTTATTTCCATGGTCCATTTTGATTGGGCTTTTTGTGCGTGCTGTTTTTTAACAGAACACGCATTAGGCCATAGACGGTAGTATAGCTCGGCCTATGGCCTATTGGTGTCTGTTACGCGCACTAAAATCCCTATGTCTTCAATTATCACGGCCGTGACGGCCGCAATAATTGAAGACATATGCTCGCAGTGGATCCATTTCACGGCAAAGCTCTCCCTCTCAGCGCCTCTTCTCCGTGTCTCCACTTTCTCTGCCCGTCTTGTTTTATTTGTAAGAAGCTAGCTGTTCATGTTGGTTTTTGATTTGTGTGAGTTATACTTTTGGCAGACCTGAACTATTTTCATTGTTGCGGTGTTGAAAGAGGTTTATTTCTCAAACCTTGATGCTTGGATCTGTGTTATCAGAAGGTTTTATATGTATTCATTGTTCATGGGCGTTGAATGTTTTTTTGCATACTTTATTCACAGGATCCAATTAAAAGAGCTAACGTTTTTTAAGTGAAGCACACGCTGGAAATAGACAAAAGAAAACGCTCTGTTGCTACTGCGCCCAATTGTACTTTTGTTAGCCACACCCCAGCCTCTTTGGACCGTGGTCTGCCCTCTTTTCATCTTTGCTGTCTTGTCCATCGCCCCATTAGGCTCTCCGTCAGCTCCTATTAATCAGAGCAGTAAGGAGGCATATTGTGGTGGGGATTGAAAATGGCTCCGAGGGGTAATTAATAGCACCCGGTTCCTCTCCAGTTGTTTGTCACGAGGCGTTGATGCACGCGTTTGTGGAAATACCTGGGAAACCTCCTCTCGCCCTCCCGCTCCGCCCTCCCCCTCTTTACTGGTAATAATGACTCCTCTTTACACTGGTGCGTGCACCAGAATCGATATCACACGTGGTGGGCAACAGAACACAGAAACATTTATTCAGGTAAAACTCAGAGGGATTTCCACAGGCAAAAACTGCCTCCAACTCTGCCCTCCAACTTCACACTCCAACTCCAACTCACAACTCCAACTCCATATTGGGAGGAGCCTGAAGAGCACTGGAACCAGAGTCAGCGGTCCAGTTGCCCGAGGCTCACTCCCATAAAACGCTATGTGTCAACGGGATCGCAGAGGACAAGCGCAGCGGGCGTGACGAAGGCGCGCTGGAGTTGCGCCTGAGTTAAGCTAGTCTGCGCCCGTCCGCGGGCGTTCGGGACCAGGGGCCACGGATTCTGGCCAAATACACATCTACTCCTCTTCTGAGTTAATCGCATTCAAACCTAATGCTAACTCGCGCCCCCCACTATCCCCACACACACTTAAGCGCATTTCTCAGCTGGGGATAGTGAACACCAATATCTCAGCTGATGATTCAATACCTATAAATATATTGAACCCAACTACCACCGGCCTTACACAAGAATTCAGATGTATTTACCTCAACACTCGGTCGATGGTTAAACACCAGATCGATATCTTTCTCCTACTAACGTCCGAGAAACCAGATATGTTCTTATTGACTGAGACATGGCTCACTCCAGACTCTTTACCAGACATACTCGTATCTTTACCATCTGATTACTACATTCTCTCAGCCAACCACCTACCTGGGAAAACCGGGGGCGGAGTTGCAGCTATTATTCTCAAATACCACCAATTTAGAGAACTACCGTCTCTACTCCTTCCAGATACGGAGAACATTGTCATCAAGCTGGATACTGACAGTGGAGCATTAGTACTGGTTCTGTTGTACCGCCCACCCCAGTCGATGGCCACTTTTCCTTTAACTTTAACAGAACAACTTGCCTCTCATGTTACCAGTTATTCTAAAATTCTTCTGATCGGGGACTTAAATTACTGGTTCGATAATGCAAAGTTGGACCCCAAGGCAGCTGAACTGACAAACCTATTAACAGATCTAAACCTGAACCAGCATATACACACTCCAACCCATCAGAAGGGCCACAGCTTAGATCAGATTTGGTCACTTAACCTGCCCTTACAGCTAAAGTTCATTTGTCCTTGCAGTTGGTCAGACCATTTCACTATCTATTTCTCATTTTCCATCAATGGGGCAGCTAAACCTATTTTACAAGCAGGCAGAGATATCCGGAAATGGAAAACCATGGACCTACCCTCATTTTTAAACTCACTGAACTCTTCCCTCCCCGTGCAAAGTAAAGACATAGAGACAGCCGAAACTATGCTCACTCAGTGGCTGCGCCAAGCCGCAGACTGTCGTGCCCCCCTGATTAGTTTTAGTAGATCACGAGGGAACGACGCTCATAAATTGTTCACCTCTGACCTAAAGAAACTAAAACTTGAAATCAGACAAAAAGAAAGAAAGTGGAGAGCAAACTATTTACCACTTGATAGGGTAATTTACTGTTCTGCCAGAAAGGCATACCAAAAGGTTCTGCTCCAACACAAAACTGAATATTTCTCTGCAAAAATCCTGAATTCAGTGAACAGATCTAAAGAAATATTCAACATTGTGAACGACTTGTGCAATGACGACAAGACAGCCCCCCCCACAGTTCCCACACAGAAACTCTGTGATTCATTGAACATTTTTCAGTGAAAAAATCGCAAAAATAAAACCAAAGATAACTAGCTCTCCTACCCCTACCCCTTTAGATGATATTTTTTACAACCCTTCGACACTATACACTTTTCCTATTATTGATCAAAAAATATTTGTTGAACTCCTCACACGAGTCAAATCTGGGTCGCCCGACGACATCTGTCCGCCTTACATTTTTAAAGAAATAGGACGCACCATTCCCCAGAGCATCCTTCCCTTACTTAATTAATCTCTTACTCAGGGTAAGGTCCCTAGCAGTTTTAAACATGCACTATTGATCCCGTTGTCTAAAAAAATGGGCATTGATCCACTGGACCTCACAAACTATAGGCCTATCTCCCTTCTACCCTACCTATCGAAAATTTTGGAGGCTCATGTCACCAACTGTCTCTCCAATTTTATTGAATCAACTGAATACCTAGAATTCAATCAAGCAGGGTTTCGTCCCTGCCACTCGACAGAGACAGTCATACTTGCAGTCCAGAATACCTTAAGAACCAATGCTGATAACAACTTGCATCAGGCTCTGGTGCTCCTTGATTTGTCGGCGGCATTCGACACGGTTGACTATTCCATCTTGGTCGACAGTGTCGAGCAGGCCAGCCTCAGGGGCCCTGCCTTGAGCTGGCTGCAGTCCTTCATATCTGAACACACTCAATCTGTGAGGTTAGGTATGTTCACAGCCCCCAAAATCAGTACCTCTTGTGGAGTTCCTCAGGGCTCTTCCCTGTCCCCTTTAATATTTAATCTGTATCTGCCCCCTTTGTTGTATTCTTTGAAAAATCACAATGTCACGATATACAACTACGCAGATGATTTACAACTTATTTTTTCCCTGAGCTCTCCTGATGCAGTTGTAGAATTCCAAGCCACTATGACCCACATCCAAAGCTGGATGACTTTGAACCATCTTAAGCTCAACCCGGGCTAGACAGAACTTGTCTTGCCCGGGAAAAGTGAAATCAGCTGCGGCCCCCATTTTTGTCCCTTGGACTTGGGAAATCCCCCCAGCAAATCTCACTCCGTCAAGAGTCTGGGGGTAACCATCAGCGAGGATCTCTCACTGAAAAGCCAGATAGGAACGGTAGTCTCTTCTGGATTCTTCCAGTTGTGAAAGATAAGGAAAATCGCCCATCTTTTAACCCACTCGGCTCTGATTCAGGCGGTCATCGCCTTGGTCTTATCCCGCCTTGATTTTTCGAACAGTCTTTATCTGGGTCTTCCAGTTGGTCAGCTTAAAAGACTGCAGTATCTGCAGAATCAGGCAGCCAGGCTTATTTATAAGCAACCTAAGTGGCAGTCCATCAGGTCAGGCTTAGAAGAACTACACTGGCTGCCTGTGGCGCAGAGAGCCGCATTCAAGGCCGGATGTATTATTTTTAAAGCTTTGCAAAATAAGGGCCCGAAATTTATAAGGCAGCTGATATGTAAATATATCCCTTCACGCAGCCTTCGTTCAGCCCATAAAGATTTACTTTTGGTACCCCAGTACAAGAAAAAACGTCAGGGAGGCAGCAGCTTTCACTACCTTGCAGCCTCCCTTTGGAACTCCTTGCCACAATCCTTGCGACAAATTGAAAACCTTCTTTCTTTTAGACATGCTTTCAAGACCTGGCTTTTTAAACAGGCATACTCTAAATAGATGACTGCCGAAAATGCCTTGCTGTGTTATGTCTTCAATAGCGCCATGAAGCCCATGGGCGTACGTGCGCTGAATAAATAAACAATTAACATAACACCCTCCAACTCCCCCCTCCAACGCCACCCTCCAACGCCACCCTCCAACTCTACCCTCCACTCTACTAATCACTCTCTACTATCTACAACTCAACTAACTCTATACTACTCGCTCTACTGCTCTCTACTACTCTACTCACCACTACTGTCGACTTCTCTACTACTCATTCTCTACTACTCACTCTCTACTACTCTCTACTCTCTACTCTCAAATCACTATACTACTCGCTCTATCTACTACTAACTCTACTACAACTATTCACTACTCACATTTGCGAGAGATTAAGCTATTGTCATTGTAAATGGCAATGCCATTTATTTTTCTGTTTTCAAAAATAACACATGGAGAAAAAATTGCCATTTACAATGCCAACAGCTCTAACTTTTACAAAGGCGAGACCATTGCATTGTAAATGCTTGTTCACTTACAGGTTCCTAATGTACAGGTCCCAGTTAGTTACCTCGGCCCCTCCTATGCTACACCTACGGGCCTCTGTGAGGTCGTCCAGCTCTGCTTTTGCCCAATTCAACAAGGCTTAAAGCCAATACTGCGTGTCGGGGTGCTTTGTGGTAATTTTCAAGACATTACTGGTTGATGTTTGAACAGTATGAATGCTAAGTCAATGACTCTATGTAGGTACATAGCTTTCTTAGTCTAATGCCCAGCAAGCATGATTCTGGCGTGGCCAGAACCACTTGTTTGTCTAAAGTTGAGGGGGATTCCTGTCATTTCACTTCAAACCTGCATTATCACCAGGCACTCCTACATCATGTGTAAGAAACCAGCCTTGGTTATTCCACATTTGGGGAACTTGGGGGAGGCACCTGCGTACATATGTCTCATAAGCCTCAGTGTGAGGTATTTCTGCTATAGGTAATACACTTGTGTGTAGTGAAATTACGTGGCTGCCCGGGACGCTCCCGGGCAGCCACGCGCTATATAAATCCCTTTTCATTTCATTTTAAATTGTGGGTTGCATGATACCTCTTTTACATGCTGCAAGGCTCGGCCCATTGCTGATTGGGAATTGCGTCCGAAGGTCCAGCACACAGTGTTCTCAAACCCTGGCGTCCAGCTTGTGGTAATGGCCAGAAAGGCGGTTTAGAGGGCTGTCAATATTTTATGCATGCCTCCATGTGACAGTGTTATGTGTAGCGGTAGTGAAGTGGGTGGTTCAGCTCAGCCCTGTCCCCATTGTGTGGCAATCGCATTTCTCCTAAACACATTTTTATTGGTTTACTGTACATTCTAAAAGAACATGAAGCGTTAGGAGAAAAAAAAACAACACAAGGGGTTTTGTTTACATGCCCCTGATAATCGTCGCTCGACCAGTATCAAGCAGATTAGTTAATGCATATTCATAGCATCAAAGGATGGTTCATATCAATTTACGAACAGGATTATAAGCAATTCAAAATAATCCTGGGCATTTATACTGAATCGAAGAAACAGCCACCCCTATAGACGGGCAGAGCCCTGGGTAAGTCCTGTACAAATGTCCTTGATCAATCCTAAAGAAACGTGAACCCCAACTTCCCCCCTAAGGCGTGCAATAGGGGCAACTCGTTGGAATGAAGGGAGATTTAAAAGGAAACCGATAAATATATATATATATATATGGCAGGGGCCAATACCCACCTCGAGGCTCCAAACCGGGTTAATCTACCGCTGCCACCGGTCTGTTCGCAGGCACTTCATCTTCCGCACTGTCAGGGGATTTGAGCGCCACCACTAGCAGTTCCCAAGCTTTCGCCCTTCCCATCGCCTTGTCACTCCCCGCACGATATTCAATCTGTAATCTAATCACCCCCTCACACTCAGCCCATTTCGGTAGGTCCGCCTTCCACTTAACAGCTGTTCTTTCCAATGTGTGATGATGGTTCTCTTGGCCAGTAGGAAGCCCAGGTCTATAAACTTACTGGTGATATTATTTTTGGCAGTATGAGGAAAACAGTGTAGGATGCAGTGGGCCATAGAGGGGTCCAAATCTCTGTTGGGTATGTCTGTCAGTACATCTGTCACTTCCTTCCAATAACTATCTAGGTCCGGGCATTCCCATAGCATATGTTTAAAATCTGCATTCTCTGCCTTGTATTTAGGGCAAGTCGCAGGGTGGGTCGGAAAATAGGCATGCAGCTTCTGTGGGGTGAGGTATGCTCTGTGTAGTATATGGAAGTGTATTAACTGGAACCTCTAATTCCTTGTGCTCTTCCAGGCTCTCTCCACCAGTTGATCCCATGCCTTGTCGGGGATAGTGGTTCCTATGTCCATTTCCCATTTTAGTTTTAAAACAGATAGGGGCTGTAAGGATTCCAGTGTCATGCTTCTGTTGAGGCATGTCACTGCCTTGAGTGTGCCTGCCTCTATCACCACGTATTGGCAGCCCATAGAAGTGTGCGTTTCCGTCAAACCAGTTTCCCAATGTTTCCTAAAGGCTGACGTGAGAGCAGTGCACTGTAAAAAGTCTCCTCCATGCAAGTCATACCGGGCCCGCAGCTCATCAAACGGGAGAAGAGTTCCCCCCCTCATAAAGTTCCCCCATAGTGGTTATCCCTTGCTGTGCCTAATCCTCCAGTTTTCACCAGGTACCCCTGTGCGGCAAGGCCCTACACATCTGCAATGGTATCTCTGGAGCACAGGGGCATTTGATCAAGGCTCTCCGCAGGTAATTGTGTGGCAATCACATGTTTATGTCAGGGAGCGCTCTGCTGCTATCTCATATGTGTCCAGTAGCTCCTGAAAGGAGTGCAATTCACCCTCTGTGAAAAGATCCCCTGCTGGTTCTATTCCTGCATTCTAATAGCACCAACAGTACTCTTTAAGTAGTAGAGTCTCAAAAGGACATTTAATTGAACAAGACAAAACCCTGCATTAATAGCCAACTCTCTAGGCCCAGAAAGCACCTAAGTACATTTGTCATCTGAGAACTATCCAAGATCTTGTTATCACAGTCCTTTTAGAGCCTCCTGGGCATCTCATAGGTTATTCAAGAGCTTTCTATAAATAAGTGATATTGTCCTGAGTCCCAGGGGCTCCTCAAATATTCTATCTTCCAGTGGATTGGCATCCCTTACCTGAGTGCCATTTGGTATGTCCCTAGATAGGGCATGCCAAAGACACAAATAACAGAAGACCTCCTCCTTGTGCATCATGTATTAATCCCTGAGCCCTTGGAATTGCTTCATAGTCTTGTCTATCCACACATCTTTTAGGGTACTGATCCATATTTGGTCCCAGTACTGAAAGCACAACAGACCCTGTACCTCGGGCAGCTTCCAAGAAGTCCACAATGGGGTGATCCTGGTTATGGTTGTGCACCACCCCACCTGTTTGAGTGCCTTATCCCACACTTGGATGACTAGTTTGATATGTCTGCCAGCTTGTTCCTTTTTTTTTTCTTCCCGGACAACATTCTGGAAGAAACTCTCTAGAATAACGCAAGACGTATTTTGCAGTACGTAGATATATGTGGGTAGGGCTATCATTTTATAAAGAGCCAGCCTTCCCTGCAGATAGGGCAGCAATATCTTTCAGTGCGTAGCATCACACTGAATTTTTACAATATGATATATAAATTGTCCTTAAGGAATGTCTCCGAAGAGCGGGTGATTATAAAGGCCCAGCTATCAGAACCCTCGCCTGGAGATCCAAAGGTCGCTCCTAACCTGTTACAATGGCTCCCAGTTCATGAGTGGGTAAATGATTAATTTAGACCAGTGTATATTGAACCCTCTCCTCTGCGCATATTGAAAACTTGCATGGTTTGCACAATTGACTCTAAAGCAGGTTAGGGTGTGGCAGTAGAGCAATTTTACGCCCCTCAAGTAACGTTGCCCTAGATTTATTGTTTCCATCACACTGAACAAATAAGGCCATTCAACAGAGTCAAACACATTAGAGACATCTAGTCAGACCACCATTGCCTGTGTCGTTAGGTCAGCAGTCCGGGCAAAGTAACCATATAACCGATGAAGATTCACGCTGGTGCTTCTACCCGGCATAAATCCAGACTGGTCAGGGTGCACAGGGACTGTAATCACACGAACCAGGCGATTGTACAATATTTTGGTCTCCGCATTCAAGAGAGAAATAGGCCTATACAAGGGGCATTGGTCAGCAGGTTTGCCCGCTTTATGGATAACTGCAATCATGGCCAAGTGATTTTCTCCCACCATACGGCCCTCTTTGAGAGCTGCTTCGTACATTTGGAGTAGATGAGTGGACAGCCTACTAGCCATGCTTTTATATATCTCAGTTGGAAGCCCATTAGGTCCTGGAGCGTTACCAGACTGTAAGGCACCTATGGCATCCTTTATCTCTGCTAGTGTTATATGACATCTGACGCTATTCTGTCATTGTAGGGGAGCCATGGGATTGGAATATTCTGGAGAAAGTCCGGAAACATTTCTCTAGTGCTTGTCAGTGCCTGTGAGCAAATCCTTGCATAATGGTGAACAAACCCTTCTGCAATATGGGAATTCGTTCTAAGCGCCCCACATATCTCGGTTTGGAACCCTCCCACCCACCCACCCAGTGGATTCCTCAGTCCTTCTAATCCAGGCCAGTAATTACCCCACTTTATTGCCCACTTCATAAACCTACCTTTGCCCAGCTATATAATGATTGCAAACTGCATTGATAGTCAGATCATGGTATTCCTGGCAGGCAGGTTCCAGGCGTTGGTGTAAGTCATCAGTGGGACACCATATGTTCTGTCTTTTCAGGTGTAGGAGGTGATCTTCAATACCCTGCATATACCCTGCATATAACAGCGTGAATGCCCTTCTGCATCCTACATGTGGGCCAGCAGTACATCCGTATCTTTTTCAAGTGTAGAGACTGTGGATTTTAGTGTTACTTCATCTTTTAGTGTGGCGATAGTCATTTCCGTAGATCTTACCCTGTTGATAACTTTGGGAGGTCTGCGCGCATGGGGGACATCCCCATTGAGGGACAGTCCGTCTTGGATTTCAAGATGGATTTTGGGTCCTGATCAGCATACATCAGATCCATTACAATGGGCTCCACCTGTTCATCACTTGTTTCTACTGATGTTGGGGGCATTGCTTCTTGTCTCACAGTATCTCATGCCCCAGAAGGTTTTAAGAAGACATATTTGTCCAGTTTGTCATGTCTAATCCATGTTGCCATTTTGTATTTGTCCATTTCGGGACCACGGAGCCAAGTATTGCACACCAAGTGTATGAGGGTGGACACTATGAGGTTGCAAAATGAGATCAGCTGTATGATTGGAGGAACAACAGTAGGCATCTGCAGGTGGTGTGGGGGGTACACAGGGGAGTTGCCCATGTGAGCACCGTAAACTGTGTGAGCCACTTGGGGGTCCCCAGCATGTAGGTCCTAATCTGGGTGTTGGGTGTTGTATAGAGGGGCCATTGGGGCGAGGCCATAAACGTCCACTAGGGTCTTGTTTGCCGCACTCATCAACTATTCTGGGCGCATAGCATGATTTCTAACTGGGCTGCTCTCAAATCAGGTGTTTAAGCGCGACTACTCACCCGTAAGGGTCTCAAGGCGCTGGTGGCGTGGGTGGGGGTTCGCAAGTTCCACTCCATCAAGAAGGGGGTCTGTCAAAGAGCCAGGTTTTGAGGTTTCTTGCGAAGATGGGGAGCGATGTTATCTGTCTGAGGTGGAGCGGAAGGTCCTTCCAGGCACTGGCCGTGCGGAAGGAGAAGAAGCGGCCTCCCGATCTGGTCTTTCTGGTGCGGGGGACCACAGCGTAGGAGAGCTGGGATGATCGTAGCTTCCTTTGGGGTGCGTGGAATTTGAGTTAGCTGCTCAGGTATGCTGGTCCGGTGTCATGAAGGGCCTTGTGAGCGTAGGTTAGCATCTTGAAGGTGATTCTACCTTTGATGGGGAGCCACTGGATTGTGGGTAGGTGCTGGGAGATGTGGCAGTGGCTTGGCAGGTTGAGGACCAGTCTTGCGGCGACGTTTTGGATGTTCTTTAGCTTACTGGTTAGATTTTTGTTTATTCCGGCATAGTGTGTTGCCGTTGTCGAGCCTGCTTGTGACCAGGGCGTGAGTGACTGTCTTTCCGTGTTCAAGGGGGATCCAAGGAGGCAGAGGGTGTGGAAGCACGAGGACGAGACTGAGTTGATCTGACGGTCCATTTTGAGCTCTGAGTCCAGGATGATTCCCAGGTCACTCCAAGTCCAGCACGGCTCTCCATGGGCCACAGTCAGTAGTCACGGGCCACAGCCAGTCAGAGAGTTGAAAATGACACACAATGGCACAAACTGGCTCCATGTCTGGGGGGCTCAGAAGGTTGGATAAGCCCCAGGCCCATCTGCAAGATAAAGGAATTTCACTAATCTTAGACAATATGAACACAGGGCCAGTGCCTGTGAGAGTTCATGTTGCTGAAGAAGAGGACTTGGATCAAATTAAGGGGATCCAGGAGATGGCCATGCATGAGACTTGAGGGTGCTGTCCTGGACTTCTGTATTAGCTGATTTGGTGTTGAGTATCCCTAGCGGTGAAGATATACAAGCACCAGTCTCGCAACAGTTCATAGCAGGGTAACTCTTACGAGGGGGTTCACTGTGGAGTAATTGAGCTTGGTCTTTGCTCTTTTTCTTTACTTTGTTCATTAGGGACTCGACTTGATTTGCTCGCTTCGCTCATCTTCCCTTTTCCCATCCTCATTCCCCAGTTTCATCCTTCGTTTCTTGCTTGCCTGATCATCTCATCCCTCCTTACTTTCTCACCAGGGTGCTGCACGGAGGTCTGCTTCTCTCCTCTTTAGCCATACACTGAGCCCTCCTTATCCCATTTCGTTTCCTTTGTGTGTTGTTACCCTCCCTTTAATCCAGCCTCTCAATTTTAGATTGCGCGCCTTGTTACCAAACTCTGGGCACAACAAAGCTCACCCCAGTCAAATTGTATTCACCTCACTTCGTGAGGAGGAGCGGGATCTCTAGGTACCGGGACATCATCCCAATTAACATTGGTCACAGGCTAAATTTGGAGGGGAATCGGACATTTGAAAACAGTGGGGCGTAAAATGTGGGTATTAGTTTTATGGCGTAAGCGACTGAGCATGAGGGACCAAAGGGGGGTTCGGACTTCTGAAAACGAAAAGGTAGCAGCGGAATAAGCAACCTATTTGAGTGGGCCTTGTCCTTGTGTAAAGAAAGGCAGGTAATTCTGGTGACCATGAAATAAGGGTATTACTGTCCTTTACCTCCACAATGCTGCTATGCAGAAAGGTCAGTATATATTTTGAGCATGGAATTATGATGCAAATATCCCAGTAAAATGTAGGACGAGTTTTAGCTTAACCAGTTTTATTAGATCAATGTCAGGGAAAAAAACTTCACACAGGTGAAGGAAAGGTGGGAGACTTTTGCAAAAGCAGGTTGAGCGTGAAAATCACGAGTTTTCCAAAACTACGTGTGAAAAAAACCTTTTCGAAGACACTTAGCCAAGCACTAGTTACAAGGCACGAAATCACACATACAGTATTCTGGCCTTAAGCAAGACTGTTTTACTGACGTTCGTTTATTTTTACGACAAACCAGTGATAGTAAGGATTTGCATAAATGGTTCTGGTTAGGAGGGAGATTCACGGTTTTGTATGTGAAAATGTAATTTCTAAACTTGATTCTTACTTTCTCTCGCATAAAACATATCTGACACTTAAACTGAAGTCAGTTGACAAATAAGGCCTATAAATTTTGCTGGCATGAGAAGAAATTGTACACTACAAATCGTAGCACGGCTTCTAGGCGCACATTGCTATTTTAGAAGTGCGCTGCTACTATGTAAATGTATTTAATTTGACGATGGGGTGGGTTGTCTCACTAATGACCCGTGCGCCACAAACTCCACCAGAAGGCATACCACACTGGGCACTAAGGCAAAAGTATTTTATGCTCTATAATTCTACGGACCATTTTTGTTTGGGGCTGTTTTTCAGTGCGCTATACAAATACATGAATGTGCCACAATTGACGTGTAGCTTGTGGATGCGCAGGATGTAGCCCTCGGTGAAAAGCCAGTTAAAGCTGTGGAGCAGGGACCTTCACTCTTGTGCCCCCTACAGGGACTGTGACCCCGCGGCAGTGGATTTGGTCCTACGAGGGCAGAACCCTGCCCAGCAGGTTGTGGGCAGCAGCAGGGTCCTGGGAGGAGGCAGTGGGTACACAGGGCGGCCATGTTCACTTCTGAGAGCAGTACCATAGCCCTGGACTCTAGCTCTCCGTCTGCACCTCGCCCTTCAGCTGCAGGACAGAGTTTTGAAAGCTGGAATTTTTTTGAATGCCTGCTCAAATTTAACACCATTGGCACAACCAATCCTTCGTTTGCTCTCATGCAGCTTCAAGTAGAACAAGCATTGGCATAGCCAATAGGTCTCGCCTTTGGGACCTTATAAGTGTTTAGCCACGCAACAGTTGATGTTGTTGCACCAAGCATATTGTGCTGCATAACTAAACAGTTAGAAGGTCCCAAAACCGAAACCTATTAGTTATGCCAATGCTTGTTTCCTGAAATTTTTATTGTTCTGTCTTCTCTCTTTCTCTCTCATATCTCCCATTTAACCCCAGAGAAATGCCTGGATCACTCACTGTAAACTACTGATGCAGTTTACACCTGAACACTTTGAAAGTTCACTAACCACCACTGCTTCTAAGGGAACATTTGCAAAGGAAAGTTTTGTTTACATCGGGGAAGCTCAGAAAAAACGGAGGTATTTAGAATCCCGAATTTCACAAGGGTGCCAGGTTACACAAAGGAACATTGGGTATTCATTCAATCTATGTCTTGAAAAGGTCTGGAGTATAGAGCGCGGTCTTGCCCAATCTCAGAGCTCCTGCTACTGGCCTGCTTTTATACTGCTCATGGCAAAACTACAATCTGAGGCCAAAGCAGAGATGTTAAAGACAGTCATATTCCCCAGTGCACCAAGAACAGCGAAGTCTGTGGGCAAAAGAGACATTTCAAAAACAATGATGGAATGCTGCATACAAACAATAATTACTTTACATCACATGTCCTAACTGTATGACCTGTGCAACAATAACAGGTCAAAATTACAGAGCTTCCAAACCAACAACAGGTGGAAAAAAAACACAACACAATCTATTAAATCACTGCATTATAAATGTTTTGGATCAGGAATACAAACAGAAATCAAAACATATCGGGCTGTATGGAGTTCACAAAAAAACACAAGTGATCCTTTTTCCCTGTCTTAGCTCCATAGTACACACAGTACGTACCACTTAAACCCTACCATAATATCTTTATTTTATGTTTTGCTTTGCAGTTTTATATAGCGTTAACTCGACTCAAATGCATCAGCGCCCTTTACATGAGCACCACATTATTTCATTTCCTTTTTTTTTTTATTTCAGAATCTTTTATTCGATTAATCGTTTTGATAATCATAAAAAGTACATCATAATTTTAAATACATCATCATAAAATCACATTTTTAAATTACAAGTGTAAAAAGATATAAAAAGGAATTACTCTTTAAGTAATATACAGGGTTAATACAGGTAATCAAAGATTCAACTAGGCATCATTTCTATGGTTTTATGAGTTAATAAACATGATTTCAAGAACATTGCTACATTCTTTGCCACATATTGTGTTTCTATCTGTTGCAATGCTAGAAATGCCGGGCGACAGGTCCTCAACCCCATCTGGCGCAACAATGGTATAATCCAACGCTTACGCATTTCAACAGAAAAACGACAGAACAACAATACGTGAATAGTCGATTGAGGGGAGACCTGATCACATGGACATTTTACTAATTCGTTTGACCAATTTGACACTGTAGGAAAAGTGACCAGTCGAAAAAACAGGTTAAAACGAAACCTGGTTAATAGGTATTTTTCATGGTTCGATAAGTGGAATGTCAGGTAAGGCTGTATACCTGAGGACGCTTGTACTATCAAAATATGAGCATTTGATTGCTTAACTATTTCCCCACACAAACGCAATTCTCTTAGGTGGATGAGACATTGGTGCTTCAGAGCTTTTCTACTTATCTCAGTAATAGATGATGGTTCGATAATATACTGAATAAGGTCCAGGTCTTTCAGAAAGTTAACAACATACACCAACCATGGGATATTTTTCCAAGATGTCAATTCTAAGCATTCAGTGATCAGGGCACATGTTAGTTGGCATTGTGGCTTAGTCCAAATACGGTGCCATAGGAGTATTGGTTGACATTTGATGTAATCTGCTAGGTAGTCAATTCCAAGCTCGATATGACAACCGAATGTTGGGGCACTCTGTTGGAGTGCCAGCAAATATTTGGTAAAGCCATTTTGGATTTTTTGCAAATCTGCTGTATTAACGTAGCCCCATACACCAGCTCCGTATGTTGCGATGCTCTGACATTTTGCTTGGTGGATTTTAAGCAAAACAGATGGAGTGGGTTTACCCAGTTTTCTGGAAAATGAAACAAGGGCGGAGGTCGCTCGCTGGTAGAGCAGTTTTCTGGTTACCAGCGCCCTTTTCCAGGTTAACTGGTCATCTATTAGAATACCCAGGTAAGGGTATTCCCTAACTCGTTCCAGTTTGGATTGCTCAATACAAAGATGTTTAGAACTTTTTACCTTAGGCCCTGTGTGCATGACGAAGGTCTTACTCTTATTCACTTTTAACCCAAGTGAATACATGAAGTTACAGTATTTATCCATCTGATTTTGGAGCTGTACTAAGGTCCTAGCAAAAATTACGGAGTCGTCAGCATAAAGAAGTGCTGGAATAGGGCGATGATTGATGGTAGGTAAATCCTGGCTCCCTTCTAACATGGCTGCTTCCAGACCATTAGTGTATAAGTTAAACAGGAAGGGAGCCAGGACGCAGCCCTGTCTGACTCCTCGGGTTATTAGAAAAGAGGATGTTAATTCTCCACCCATACCGTATCTCACGCAAGCCGAGGCATCGGAATAAAGCTCGCGTAGGAACACGATGAGAGGAGGATCAACACCCAACTGCTCCAAAATGGACCACAGCTTGGCGTGGATCACACAATCAAACGCCGCACTAAGGTCGACGTAGACCATGAACAGGTTACCCCGTTTAGCTCCCACATACTTTCCTATTAAAAGGGTTAGATTTAAGGCCTGTTCAACAGTACCCAGTCCCTCCCGGAATCCATACTGGAGATCGGTGATGATGTTCTTCTCTGCCGCCCAGTCCTGGAGACGATCCAGTACTAGGCGACCCGCGACTTTCCCCAATGAATCCAGGAGGGAAATGGGCCTGTAGCAGGCAGGGTTGTTTCTTTCACCCTTTTTAAAAATTGGGAGAAGTATAGAGGAGGACCAAGAGTCCAAAAGGCCGATATTTAAAACTGCCGCCATTAGCTGGGTGACAATTGGAGACCATAAATCAATGTTGGTGAGAAATATGTCGAGTGGGGCACCGTCTGGACCGGGAGCCTTTCCGGTTTTAGAGGAGGTTAAAGCACTTATGACCTCATCGAGTGTAAAGTGAGGGTCTATTGGATAAACCCCCTTTTTGGAGGACGCAGTTATTGGATCGGGCCGTGTAACGCAGACCGAGCGGGGGTCACTAAAGATCTTTGAGAAGTGAGTCACCCACTCATCCGCGGTCACTGCTACGTCCAAATGCTGGTGTGAATTCGCCTCGAGAAAAAAGGGAGATTTGACTACCTTCCAGAACTGGGAGCTGTCCTTGTTGTTGCAGCTCTCATGTAATTGGGCCCACAGTTTGTTTTTCTGGTCCTTTTTGCAGTTGATTTGGGCCTGTTTGTACTCAGATCTTAGTTTGGCTACTTTATTTTTGTCTCTAGTTGGATTGTGTATTTCCTTTTTTAAAGCGGTTAAAGCTTTTCGACATGCCGTATTAAACCATTTTGGCGGTTACCTGGATTATGATTACGGCGTAGTACAGGATCTCCCCAAAACTAGAGATAATTTGCTCTAGGGGGGAATCCTCCTCCAAACAGATGTTTATCCATGGGAGTGCCTTAGATATGACCTTACTTGTTGTAGTTAGTGGATCAATCCTAGACCATTTCACGGAGAAACCGTTGGTTCTATCCATGCACAATGATTTTTGGGTCAATAGGCTCTTCCTAGTTGAATAGGAATCATTCATGGTCAACTTGACAACTATACTGTTAGGGAAATGGTCACCTGAGATTTCTGATCCTGTAGTGAACTGAGAAAGTGTACCCTTTAAAGAATAAGAACACAATATAAAATCTATTGTACTAAGACGACCCCTACTGTGGAAAGTAGGTTTAAATTCCACAGGGGGGTCTGTTAATTCGTTAGCATGCGTCAACTCTAGAGACATTAAACTTTCATTAAAAGAGTCTCCTACGACGGAGTGGGTGAAATGTGTCAGAGGACAATCATTTTCATCAAGAAGGCCGCAGTTGGTTTTCTTATAATTGGGACACAGCGAAACATTAAAATCCCCTCCCCATATTACATTACACACAGATGGTAATTGCTTAGTGCGATGATCATTTACTAACAAAGAAATTGCAGACACAGTTTTCACACATTCTACTGGAGATAAGTTGTTATAAAAATTGATAAGATAATATGACATACCATTTTTAAAAGTGACCGAGAGTATTTGGTAATTCGAGGTGGTATGGAGGGTCAAGATTTTCCTTACTGCAAGGTTATTTGAAATATATACAGCAAGGCCCCCCATAGATCTACCGTGGGTAGTTGGACAAGCTGAAGAATGGTATGTTTTGTAGCCTTGTATGTGCAGTGGGTCAATTGTCCAGGTCTCTTGTAAACAGATTACGTGGTGTGTAGTTACAATTTCCAGCCAGAGTTTACTTAAGATCTTTGATCGAAGACCTGCTACATTCCAGAATAGTATAGGTACTTGCAAGGTCGACGAGGTATTAGTATTAAGTGCTGGACCTCCATTTTGGGGTGGAATGTTAGGGGGGGCATGGTGGACAGCGTTAAGAGTACAGGGCAAAATGCCACTTCGACTATCACATGTGATGGAATGACAGGGCCGAGTGTCAACACATTGTTGGGGGTGTACATCTACTGCACCGATTCTGGCTACTGCTGTTGATGGTGGTATCTCTGTAGTCGATATGATTGGAGATTGAGGGAGATTTGACGACTTCGGAGTTAGTAGACCAAGTAGGGGTGAATTCCTATCGTCCAGAATGTTTGCAGATGGTGGTCAATCCACCATCTCCAAGCAATCGAACCTGTTGTATGTTGGAACACCCCTCCAGTCAAGAAATGGGGTGATTTCTCTACCTCCTTGACCCGTCCAATTTGACCAATTCGGATTTCTATTCCAGCTTCCTACCTGCGTCCAGTTCCACTCAGGGCCTGGAGCCCGGGATTTGGCTGGAGGATAGAAAAAGGCTAGACTTTTCGTGCCAATTCCTTCTGGAGATGTTTGAGAACCCCATGAGGAGATATGTTCAACTGTTTGGGGGTCTTCAAAGTTTATTATTACGCAGTCTCCTGGGATCGTTTTTGGTTCCTTCCCTACCCAGGGGACTCTACGCACTGAGACAACTCTATTGTTGGCGTACGGAGGAAGTGGACTGTTCATCGATAACCAATGAAGTACCTTATTTTTTAAGGACCAACCAGGTTCTTCAGAGTTAGTGTGCAACGCTGAAACCCCGGTCATAATAATGACGAATTGGGTTGCTTCTGGGGGAAGGTGTGCATGGCGAGCTCCATTGCGTCTTGTATTATAAGCTGCGTTTTTGGTTGCTGGTGTTTTTGCTGCTTTTGCTGTGTTCAATGTAGTAGGTAGGGTGGTGGGTTGACCCGTAAGTACGTGAGTGACTGGGAGGGAGGAAGTAGCAGGCTTTTTTACAGCGGTGTTAATTGCTGTTTGCTCTACCTCTGTGCTTGTTGGTTTATGGTGAACTACCGCTGTGGTGGTCACCGATTTGTGGGTCTGGGGTGTTTGATGGAGAGTTGATATTCCCCCCACGTTTTTTGCTTTAGCATTGTGTGGTTGGGCCACGGAAAGAGATGGAGTGGGGACCAAGCTTTTCTTGATTTTTAAATCTAGTGTTAATGTTGCTAATGCTTTTTCAATTTTTGACAGCGATATCTCAATAGGTTTCAGATGCAATTTGATTAATGCCTCTACGGAGGCCAGTGTATGAGTATCGTGTATGGTAAGATCCCGCCCACTACCTGTATTACCACTAGAGGTAGGGTTAAATATGTCAGATGTAAGATTTATTATGTCTGACGTTGTGGCATTAGTCTGTTGTTGTGATATCGATGGCTGGGATATGTGTTGGACTAAGATAGGAGATTGAACAGTAGATTGTGTCAGGGCATCCTGGTGAATTTCAGGATTGTTTTGGGGAGATTTCTTATTTCCTTTTTTCCCCTTCCTTTTTTTCGGAATAGCACCTTCCCTCTGACCCCTAGTATTAGGAGAGGGGAGATCCTCCTGTGTTGGATTCATAATAAGGGTTGGGGTTCTCTCAATTGATGGGGAAAGATGGAATGTTGGAGAATGTGAAATTTGTGTTGCTGAAAGATCAATGGATACTGATAAGTCCACGGTGTCAGGAACCGTGTGTGTCTCTTGCTGTAAGCCATTGCGCTGTGGAGTTTTAGCTGCTGCCAATAGACCCAATGAGGAGCGCTTGGCTGCAGCTAGGTCTAGAGAGACCCTCCTTTCTAGCAGGAGGACACCTTGATTTATGGCGTCATTTGCTTTTGCAATGAATTGGTCTATCGGACCTATAACCTGGGCTGCATGCGAAGGTTTGCTATTTCTGGTGATTCTGGGTGACATGTTAGCAAAATACGATAATCACGATTTCAAGAAGAAATACAAAATGCAAAAAGCAGGCGACAGAAACGTATCACTTAGGAAGAAGGTCGAAAAGAAAAATGTCAATAGGGTGGCCCAGTCCAGTCTTACCCGGTCTTGAACGGGCTTAAACGGGCCCGCCCTTGGCCCGGGCTTCGCCCCGCGCTCCGTCCCGCACGCGTCCCGCGTTGCGGGAGGGACTGTACAAGTTATAATGTTCGTGCAGGGGGGCGTGACCGCCGGGGGAAGAGGCACCAGCTGTGAGGTGAGAAGGCTGCTGGTCCTCGCAGTCCCCCGGTGAAGTCAGCAGGTAGATTGAAGTCGAGCGCGCGCTGGGAGCGTGCAGGCTGTCCGCCGAATGCGGAGAGGCTCCCACCAGCGGCGCGACCCCACAAATATGCCTCTAGTTCCAAAGTGCACCCTCCGTGTGCAGCGGAAAATCCTCCTTCGAAATGGCAGGGACAACTGTGAGCAAGTGAGCAGCACCCGCGGAGCGGGTGTCGCGAAAAGTAAGTAGCAGCTGAGTGGGGGGCGTGACCGCCGGGGGAAGAGGCACCAGCTGTGAGGTGAGAAGGCTGCTGGTCCTCACAGTCCCCCGGCGAAGTCAGCAGGTAGATTGAAGTCGAGCGCGCGCTGGGAGCGTGCAGGCTGTCCGCCGAATGGGGAGAGGCTCCCACCAGCGGCACGACCCCACAAATATGCCTCTAGTTCCAAAGTGCACCCTCCGTGTGCAGCGGAAAATCCTCCTTCGAAATGGCAGGGACAACTGTGAGCAAGTGAGCGGCACCACACTATTATTTTTAGGCACAGGGAGAATAATTGATTTGCCCAGAATCACAGGATGTTTGAGCCTCCAGTCAGACTCGAACGTGGTTCCCTAGCTTCACAGTCGGCCTCTCTAACCGTTATGTGAATAAGCATCAGGGGAATCGTGTTCAACAAAAAAAAGCATTGAATATGAACCACACAGTCATGGGTAATAAAGCACTACAGCAACCGAATACTGATCCAAAACAGACACCATACCCGTTGTGCCCAAAACAGAGCAACTACTAAAAATGGTATCATAAGCATTTGCTATTCTGTTTCTATATTGCTGTTGTCTTCTTCATAGGTGCGTTTCTCGGGCCAAAGCTTGAGAGGTGTAAAGAGGGCCTGTAAAAACTATCATACTTGGGAGATCTGGCCACCGGTGCCGCCATCTAACAACCGTTGCTCGCGCTCCTTCCAGAAACGGTTTATTTTCAAAGAATGTTTATGGGATAGTCCAAGTCCTGTTCGACGCTGCAGTGGATTTATTAAGTGTCCGAATCAAAGAAAGGAGGAATGTTGCTGTGAGCCGGGGAAAGGGCGATCTAATGATGGCATAGTAAGGCATTTGATATCCTTCTGACATCAAAGGCAAGGCCGAGCCTTTTCCCTTTTCTTTAAAATGGCATATTTCTTGAGAACCTCCAGTTCACTTTGTTGAAAAGTTATAAATAATAAAACCTTTCTATCTAAATCTCGTTAAACGCATAAATCTCATGAAAATCATGCACATTAAAAGGGCGGGACGACTATTACTGTATACAGTAAATATAGGCGCCAGTGGCAGTCAGTACGATTTCTGTTAAAAGAAACCGTGGAAAATATGCCAGGCTTGCATATTGAGCCCTGGAAAAAATATTCAAGCAAACACTGGGAATGTCAATAGGTCTGGCACTAAAGGAATGGTATAAGCTAACGTGAAATAAACAAAATGATCACAGCTGTGTGAAGGGGGAGCACTTTATTTGTGGAATAGCACAACTTCCACCCAATCAAAAATGTACCCTGGTCCCAATAGGTGGGTGGACCCAAAGCCCCTCTCCTGTGATTCTCGCCCTAATGGTTGGCGACAGCTGTGATTCCTGACAGAGCGTTAAAAGCATGCAGCAGAGACAAAAAAAATACTATTATTGCTCTCTGCAACCAATGAGTCTAAGAGATAGATAATTAAATGAGCGATGATTCTGTGTACTTTGAGTAGTAAAATAGTCCGGCAAGCATGGTAAAGCAGGCCTTTCACAGGTACCAGGAACATATGCTAAGCATCCAACCGAGAAGAATATCTTGCTCTCAGAGGAGCCAAAGACAAGACCCAGGTAAGAACTAATAGAAACAAGTACAGTTCATAAGCGCTTAGGAGCAGCGTCAAACTGCTGTTATGGGGGTGGGCGGGAGGGGGGGGGTAAATGCACAGCTACCCTCTTCCTACCCGATGCTGGGACTCCGTCGCACAACACTTCAGTCACGGTTTCTGGCACGGGCGAGGCCAACAGGTTTCGAAGGCGGGAGTCTGGATCCGGAGCCCTAGAATGCGGCAAGGAGGCCATGTTACCGGTGCACTCTGGGGAGTGAAATAGACGGGCGGAACAATCAGTCCGTTGTAAACACTACCCTCTTACAAAGCAGTAAGCACTTCTCTTTGGTTCCTAACATGCGGGGAGTGAGAGCCTTACTTTGGCGTGGCAGGCTGCTGGCACCAGGGGGAGGCACACGTGCGCCTCAGCAGGGGGGGAGGGAGGCTGCGCGATTCACTTGCGGGAGTGATAATTGCTACCGTATCATGGCGCTCGCTCCCGCAAGTGAATCGCCAGACGTGCACGCGTTGCCATTGAAGGCAATAGAACGCGTGCATGTGTTTGGCTGAAAAGCCATGGCGCTAGCAAGAGGTCTTTTTGCCTATGCAGCACATGCGCGCTGCGTAGGCGAGACCTAAAAAGCATGAGAGCGCTGTCAGGATTGGTAAGAGCAGGGTAGCCCAACACTCTGACTGAGACTGACGACTTTCTGTGTTTGTTTTCCCAGAAGCTGTAAAATAGAGTGGGTTTGAGGAGTCCAAGGTTCACATGTCTAGTTGGATACAGTCAGAACCCTGTCTAACTCTACATGCGCTTTAGACCTCAGCTGACTGCCATTGCCGAGCATCCGGATTGGCCTGCCCTAGCCCCACCCCTGCCGTTATACTCTTGGCTGGCTGCACTCAGTGGGGGGCAATGCCCCTGTGCCTCTGAAGTAAACATTTGCATTGTGAACCACCTGAAATCTTTGGGATTGGCAGACATGCCCATATAAAGAGTTCCTTTAGTCTGGGCGATGCTTAATGAGTATCTGTACTCCCATATTTCTAGAGGAAATTGGGAGCAGTGGAATAATGTTTGTGAGCATCCAAAGGTGGCAAAAGCAGGCAGTAGCAACACAGCCAAGTTGAGTGGGAACATTGAGGGAAAAGTTAACTGACTCCCAAGCTTATGTCCATGGCTACCAGGACAAGGTGCTCCCTAACTCAAGGCCACCAGAGAGAGAGCCAAATAGAAAGGGAGTTCGAAAGAAAGATTCCAAACATTAGGACCATGGGTTAGATCAGGGTTCTCCAAAGTCTGTCCTAGAGGGCCGGACCCATGCCAGTTTTTTAGCGAAACCCCATTCAGATAAACCCATTCAGATAAATGTAGTTATCTTAACAATCTGGCATGGATCCAGCCCTCCTGGACTGACTTTGGAGAACCCTGGTTTAGATTATTTTGGTGTAAGATCATAGTCTGGTCTCCATTTGCATTCAAAGATCTTAAAATGGTGTTTTAACGTCCCAAACTAATTGTTGTACCAGTGAGCATTGGGGGATTTACAATGAGAAATTATTTAAAGGGGGTGATAGTGTCTAAAGTGAACGGCATCAAGATCCTGGCATGGGCTAAAATAAAAGCAATCAGAGCTGCACTAAAGTTGACATTGTTGGCTTTGGGCCATGAGCAGGTTAAGGATAGCCAGTGGAATATCATTATGCTTATGAAAGTTGATATAAAAAGGGATAGTGTAGTGGGTCATCCAGATAAGATGGGTGGGAGTTGTATTTAAAATACAAGAGAAATTGGAAAGATAGTGTCAAGAGTGTTCGAGGCATGAGGGCTGCTCAATTCATATCTGTGCATAGATCGCCGCCTAGTGTTGGGTCCGGATGATTGCACATTGTTGTCCTGGAAGAGTCTTCGAAGTATCACGAGATAGGTGGCTCCTCCCCTGGACTACAGTGCGCATGGGCATCCTCTCCATCCTCAGATTGTTTTTTTCCGCCATTGGGTTCGGATGTCCTTATCTCGACTCCAGTTTCCAAAACTTGTACTCTTACTCCTAAGGCCAAAAGGCCTTCACAGCGTCGGTATTGTATCGTTCGGTGCCTGTCCCTTTCGAGTTCTACAATCGAGGTCGAAAGACGAGATTTATTTCGACTACACAGGCCCAGACTACATCGACGATGGAACGGACCCCGTTCAAGCGGTGTTCCGTTTGTAATTCGAAATACTCCAACTTAGATGTGCACCCAGTGTGCAATACATGTTTGTCCCCCGACCACGACGAGTCAAAATGTTTCGCCTGCTCGAAGTTCCGCTCGAAGAAAACTATCAAACTTCGACGGGCGGCGAGGCAGTCGGCCCAACAGTCGGCCCCTGCACCTGCGAACATCTTCGATGCCGGAGACGAAGAGGTCCTCCCTGAAGAGGAGGAGGACGAAGAAGACGTTCCCGAGGAAATGTCGGAACCGGCGTCGGAGCAGGACTCCAACTTCGAGGTGGACGACCAAGCTGAGGAATACGTCCACGACCAAGACATCGTCGAGGTAGGGGACGACGATGAGGCCCTTGGGGCCGTCGATGACGACTCCAATGGAGAGCCGAGCCCGCCCGCAGTTACGGGGCCTATCACTACCATACCGCCCCCTCCGGCTCTGGTCGAGGCATCGCCGAAAGGCCTTAGCCAAGATCCTTCTGCACGGTCTACAGCCCCGCACCAAAGCCAGGCTAAGACCCTTTCCAAGGAGCCATCGGTCGATTCCACGAAATCAAAACCGAAACAGTTGGAGCCGAAATCGAAACCGAAACTACTCAAGATGGTGGTCGGTTCGACGTCGACGCACGTCCAAACAAAGGCTGTCGACGATCCTTCGGCGTCGAAGATGGCCGTCGGCTCCAAGACTGGGTCATCGAAACGGGCCTCGTACAGCAAGCACGTCGCTTCGAAGGGCTCGGCGCCGACGTCGACGACCAAACATGGCGAGAAGACCAAAGACCTTCCGTCGAGGAAAAGTCTTGAGGCAAACCTGCCTGGCCTCAAGACTATGCTTGGAAAACGCGCAGAATCGACAACCAAGGAGGCCCCGAAGGTGTCGGCGACGCCCAAAGATGGGGGCCCAACGCGCCTGGAGCTCGACTCGACGCGGGCAAGCGAGCGGCCTACACAGGTGTCGAAGAGGCCCGAATCAGCCTCTTCAGGCTCGAAACCTACGGGCTCGGCGCAAATAAAGTTTGGACTTCCGCCTACGGCCCGCCCAAAGCATCTAGAACGCCATGAAGCCGCAGAGGCTTCCAAGACGTCGAAGGTGTCCTCCAAGTCCACGCACGAACAGGTTGTCTATCATGAGCCTTCATATGACAACCAGGCTAAACTCTTGATTGACTCGGAGACCGGCAGGCTTACTGTCCACAAGCGGAAGGTCACGCCAGAACATCCGTTGGAGGGCTACAGGATTCCCCTCAAAAAGAAGATGGTCTCATCTACCTCTCCTGTTCTTTTTGAGCCTGTTCAGGACTATTCGCAACATGTGCCTCATTCTCCGGCTCCGAGTGAGGAGGACTTACATACAGACTATGGCCAAATGGCATACTCTTACCACACAGACCCTGATCAGGATGACTCGCATCAATGGTCAGGGACAGGGGATCAAGGCGATGACCCTCAGACTGCTCCAGACTCACAGTCCTACAATGTCAAACCATCTCCAACTGAGGACACCGCAGCATTTAATGCATTAATTGAACGTGCTGCCCTTAACCATGACGTCGACATGCATGCCGAGCCAGTGGAAGAGGATTTCTTATTTGACACCTTCTCAACATCTGAACGCTCCACTAAAACACTACCCATGCTTAAAGGGGTCCTCAAGCATGCACCGGACATTTTCAAGGAGCCAACCAAAGCCAGGGTTATTAACCCCCGGATCGACAAAAATACAGGCCTGCCCCAGTGGACCCCACCTATATCAAAGGACAGCTCCCCTTGGACTCCCTTGTGGTGGCTAATGCACGCAAGAGGGCTAACTATCAAACCAGTGGTGACGCTCCCCCTCCGGACAAAGAGTCAAAGATCTTTGAAGCGTCTAGAAAGAGTGTGGCAGCGCAAGCCGCTAACATTTGGAGAATAGCCAATACACAGGCCCTGTTGGCTAGATACGACAGGGCGCACTACGATACACTAGAACAGTTAGTGCAGCACGCGCCTGATATGTACAGAGAAGGTGAAGAAATGGTTATACAAGAGGGAAAATTAGTCTCCAATGCGTCAATCAAATGCGCTCTGGACGCAGCGGACACAGCGGCAAGGGCAATTAATACTAGTGTGATGCTGCGACGCCATGCATGGCTGCGCATCTCAGGCTTTAAATCCGAGATCCAAACTACTCTTCTCAATCAGCCCGTTAACCCGGACTTCCTGTTTGGATCGGAGGTTGACACAACACTTGAAAAAATGAAAAAAGACACAGACGGCGAAATCCATGGGGGCTCTGCAGTCCCAGCAGTTTCGGGGCACTTCCTTTCGTCGCTCCGGTAGCAGGGGAGCCACAAGAGGACAGGCTCTACAGCACTCCCAATACGCCAAGGGCAACACGCAGTCTACCTACACGAAAAACACCAGGGGTGGATACCGTGGGAACAGCGCCAAGGGGAGAGGACGCGGCAATAACAACGCCAGGTCCTCCGCTCCCAACAAACAGTGACTTCTTGTCACTGCCCCCCGACCATCTAACACCTGTCGGGGGAAGACTCCAGCAGTTCCTGCCTCTCTGGGAAGACATTACAACAGACAGGTGGGTGAGACAACTTATCCGGTACGGCTATTGTCTAGAACTAACCTCCACCCCCC
Source organism: Lissotriton vulgaris (assembly GCF_964263255.1). NCBI lineage: Eukaryota > Metazoa > Chordata > Amphibia > Caudata > Salamandridae > Lissotriton > Lissotriton vulgaris. Next base: position 362,587,801 of record NC_141687.1, read on the forward strand.
CCCAACATACCCCCAAGAAACCGTCCTATGTCCACAGAGCACACGCACTTATTGCAGCAAGAAGTACTCTCCATGCTGCAAAAAGGAGCCATAGAACTCGTGCCTGTAGAAGAGCGGGGTACAGGGGTGTACTCTCTGTACTTCTTGATTGCAAAAAAGGACGGGTCCCTGCGGCCCATTCTAGACCTCAGACCCCTCAACCAATACATCCTTTCAGAGCACTTTCACATGCTAACCTTACAACAGGTCCTGCCGCTGCTCCGTCAGGGCGACTTCCTAGCCACCCTGGACCTCAAGGATGCATATTTCCACATTCCCATTCATCCAAGTCACAAAAAATATCTCAGGTTCACTATCAACAATCAGCATTACCAGTTCAAGGCTATGCCGTTCGGGGTCACTACGGCTCCCAGGGTCTTCACCAAGTGCTTAGCGACTGTGGCAGCGCACCTTCGCAGGCACGGTGTTCACGTGTATCCCTACCTGGACGACTGACTCGTTCAGGCCAGGTCGGCCGAGCAGTGCGGCCGCGATATGTCGCGGACCATTCACCTCCTTCACAGTCTGGGGTTCTCCCTCAACTACGCGAAGTCTCACCTGCAGCCAGCCCATGTGCAACAGTACCTAGGCGCGACAATAAACACCCAGTCGGCCACAGCGCAGTCGAACCCTGCCAGGGTCAACAGCATGCAGCTGCTCATTCGGAGGTTCCAACCTCAGCGATCCCTCCCAGCGCAGGTGTTCATGCAACTGATCGGTATGATGGCATCCTGCATATTCATAGTCCCGCACGCGAGGCTGCACATGCGTCCCCTTCAAGAATGCTTAGCCCGACTTTGGAACCAGGCTCATGGCCATCTGAAAGACCTAGTGTTGGTGACCGGTCGTGCTTACAACTCTCTGGATTGGTGGAATCCACAAAACCTTTGCAGGGGACGACCGTTCCAGGAGCCTGTCCCACAAATAGTGCTAACTATGGACGCATCTCTCCAGGGTTAGGGAGCGCGTGTCCTCCACTACAAGGTGCAGGGACTATGGACAACACAACAGCAGAAAATGCATATCAATGTGTTGGAGCTGATGGCAATCTTCATGGCACTGAAGGCATTCAAGTTGCACCTGTGCAACAAGGTCGCGTTAGTCCGGACGGACAACATGACCGCCATGTATTACATCCAGAAGCAGGGAGGCACGCACTCCCCGCAATTGTCTCACCTAGCCCAGAGCATGTGGAAGTGGGCCATTCAGAGGAACATCTTCCTCATGGCGGAGCATCTCCCGGGTGTCGACAACCAAATGGCGGACCTGCTCAGCAGGCACAGTCATCAGATGCACGAGTGGGAGATCCACCCGTCAGTACTCCATCCATACTTCCAACGGTGGGGTCATCCAGACATCGACCTCTTCGCCACAAGCGAGAACGCAAAATGCCCAAACTTCGCTGCCAGGTTCCCACACCCGCAGTCTCAGGGCAATGCGATATGGATGAACTGGTCAGGCAGATTTGCGTACACTTTTCCGCCAGCCCCCCTCATACCTCTGGTGGCGCGCAAACTGCGACAGCACTCCATGACACTCATCCTGGTTGCTCCAACATGGGCACGACAAGCTTGGTACACCACGTTCCTGGAACTTTCAGTGGTGCCTCACCAGCGGCTGCGCCTCACTCCCAGCCTCCTCACGCAGAGCCATGGCGACATTCAGCACCCAGATCCCCAACAGTTGAAACTTGCGATTTGGCTCCTGAGGTCATAGAGTTTGGATACCTGAACTTGCCTCCTGAGTGCATGAACATCATCAGGGAGGCAAGACGACCGACTACCAGGGCCTGCTATGCAGCCAAATGGAAGCGGTTTGTTATTTACTGCTCCAACAATGACATTAATCCGTTGGACGCATCTACGCAAAACATCATATGTTACTTGTTGCATCTGTACCAATGCAACCTGGCATACAGTTCAATCAGGATTCATTTGGCGGCCATAGCCGCTTGCCTTCAAAACAGGCAGCACCTTTCTGTTTTCAGGGTGCCTGCCATTAAAGCCTTTTTGGAAGGACTTAAGAGAGTAATCCCTCCCAGGCACCCCCCTTCACCAGTCTGGAACCTAAACATCGTTCTCACCAGACTCATGGGGCCACCCTTTGAGCCACTCCATTCCTGTGAAATACTTTCTTACCTGGAAGGTGGCCTTCCTAATAGCTATTACATCGCTGCGGAGGGTCAGTGAGCTGCAAGCCCTCACGATTCAGGAACCCTACCTGCAAATAGGGTGGTGCTTCGCACCAACCCTAAATTCATGCCAAAGGTGGTTTCGCAGTTCCACCTTAACCAGAACATAGAACTGCCAGTTTTCTTTCCTAACCCTGACTCAGTTGCAGACAGAGCACTGCAAGCCTTGGATGTCAAAAGGGCTCTCCTGTATTACATTGACAGAACTAAAGACTTTCGGAAGACTAAACAGCTGTTCGTTGCCTTCTCTCCACAACATAAAGGCAACCCCATCTCCAAGTCAGGTATAGCTAGGTGGATTGTTAAGTGCATCCAGATCTGTTATCAATAGGCTAAACGCACGTTAACAGTTCCCCCTAGAGCGCATTCCACACGCAAGTTAGGGGCTTCCATGGCTTTCCTGGGTAACATTCCTCTAGAGGATATATGTAGAGCAGCCACATGGACCACCATACATACATTTACCAAACACTACTGCGTAGATGTACACTCCAAACAGCAAGCTGCTGTAGGACAGGCTGTTCTCAGAACTCTCTTTCAGACTGCTGCAGCTGGCACGGGCACCCGCCGGTAAGGAGGTAACTGCTATTTATTCTATGCACAGATATGAATTCAGCAGCCCTCATGCCTCGAACGGAATATGCTACTTACCAGTATGCATCTGTTCTTGGCATGAAGGGCTGCTGACATTCATATCGCCCACCCTCCTCCCCGGTGCCTGTCGCAGCTGTAGCTCTCAGAATCATTTTCAGGCATGGTCATCACTTTCAGTATTACACTCCATCTCTGCCACAATGGCGAAAAACAATCTGAGGATGGAGAGGATGCCCATGCGCACTGTAGTCCAGGGGAGGAGCCACCTATCTCGTGATACTTCGAAGACTCTTCAAGGACAACAATGTGCAATCATCCGGACCCAACACTAGGCGGCGATCTATGCACAGATATGAATGTCAGCAGCCCTTCATGCCAAGAACAGATGCATACTGGTAAGTAGCATATTCCATATCCAGTAGCACAAGTGGGCCTTGTAAGTAGCTGGTGAAGGCCGAATGCCAACATTGCCTTTAGAAGGTTTGCACTGTCAAATAAGTTATCCATGCTGAGATGGATGCTGGTGTCTGGGAGGCATGTGATGAATAGATGAGTGAAAGATCAAGCCACGAGACTGGTGGGAGGTGGACTGAGACACAACACAGATAGGGAACTGAAAAGAGACACAATATGGATGCGTGGTGGGACAAAGGATCGCAATGGTTGAGTGTGGACTGAGGCAACAACAGGACAGCATAGATGGGGGACCACAGACTACTAATGATGACAGTTGAATGAGGTACAAGAGAGACGAGAAAGGTAGTGTGTAGGAAAGTGCCCCTTTTTGCATGGCTACCCCCCAACATTTTGTCAGAAACCAAAGTTTTGAATTTACAGCCCCATAAAATCTGGACCCAAAGATCCCACACCAACTCTGCTAAAGTGGTGTATTAGATCACATGCCCTTGTGGCCTAAGATTTGTTGGTATGACTGCCAGGAAAGTGAAGCAACACATTTGTGAGCACCGGAGTAACATCCTGTGCCACAAGAGCACCACAAAAATGACTGAACATTTTTTGCGACACAACACACCACACCACACCACTAATGATTTGAAATGGACCATAATCGAACAGATCAAAACAGGCAATGATACCCAACGTCTGTTGTTCGAAAAGGAACAGCTTTGGATTTATCGCCTCTCTACTCGCAAACAGGATCTAAATGACAACATCCCTTGAGGAACAGTCCAAAGGAGATAGTTATGTTTCTAATTTAAACACCTTTCTGTCTCCAGACATCTCTGGCAATACAATCCCTATGATGTGATGTTTCTGTTGTGTCTCACTATGAGCAGTCTGCAGTCTCATACATTAGGACAACACTATATAGATCTTTGTGTTATCATTTTTTTACACACCCCACTGCGCCATTCACTAGCATACTGGCACCTTTGAGTACGTGGTTTTTTATCACCTGCTCCTTCAGTTGGGCTTTTAACATACTGCACTGTCCGATAGCAGACACTGCTTTTAACATAAAGTTTTCGTTTTCAATATCAGCACTTAGGCAAACAGGGTTAGCGCTCTATTCCCAGGCATTACGGGGGACGGTTGGACAGAAACTGCTGTGCTTGCCGCTTTGCGTTTACAGAGGGTCTTATCACAGTACCTGAAATACTGGAATCTTCTTACTTCTTGACTGTCTTAAGACAAGACTACTACTTCACGAGTATCACAGGGTTTGATCAAGATATACCTAACATCTGAACCTTTTTCCTTTGTCGGACGGACAACCATAATACAGATATGAACTTGTGTTTTTTGAGAATTTTCCATTAGTATCTTCGCTATATACTTGAGATCCAAGTTCAAAATCCATATAACAACTCGAACTGGAAGAATTACAAGTTGATAGGCTGTCTCAACTGCCCAGCATAGTATCCACGTCAATTTTCAGTTCTTGGACCGAACTAAACAAGCTAGGATCTGAGATAATAGGAATAAGCATCCTTCTTACACTATTAGTTTCAACAAAGGATTACCAATAGTTCGAGATTTCTGAAGTCAAAGTGAGAGCAACTCTGCTGGCTCCCATGACGATACTACATAAGCCTTGAGGAAGTCACGGTGGTGACGAAACGCGCGTTGGCTGTTGTCGTGCTACAAAGACAAGGGACATGATTTCTACTGAGGTTACAGAATCTATCCTTTGTAAATGTCAAGACTGTTACAAAAATTATGTGTTTCTGAGGAAATAAATCACTGCTCTGTATGCATAATTCCTGTGACAGAACGTTTCTCTCATTACCTTTTGGTGTTTCTATTGAGGTAATAATTTATCTGATAATTGTATACAAAATATTTAGAGTGCCGGGGTTCTGTCTCTTGCATAGCTTTCTATTCCCTATTCAGAAACTTAGCCCGTTGAGGGACCGCCACACGCACACGTATACGCGATGATATCATGGTTCCGTGTCACAGTTTACGTGACTGGAAGCAAGTACGGGCCTAGCCGGCATTTCCAGGTCATAGAACCTTTGTATTTATACTCACCTATCCTCGACGAAGCCATCCTCAGGGTCCTGAATATGGGTTAAACCAAGTGCCAAGTGGGCGACTGGCTTTGGTGTAGTAAGTATGCGTGAACAGCTACAACAATAAGGTAAAGGGCCTTTTTTCCTTTTGGGTCTTTAATTCATTGCATTTAATTTCCTAGCGTGTAACTACAAGCCACCGCGCCCGCTAGGATCCATGGTGTACATTTCTTCTACACCACGTGTAAGCCTGTTTTCTCACCATGATTGTTACCATTTTGAAATACTCTGAGCTTTGCGGGATCGCATCGCTCTTTTTAGGTCTCGCGACCTATCGATGCGCGCAAGCGCATCGAGCGTAGCGAGAATTCATGTGGCGAAAACATCTTCAAACCAAAGGGCTTTCAGCCCCGCGGTTTTCATGCAGTGCCCGTGTACATGCACGCGCATCGCATCCAAGCCCAGCCCAGTCCTCCCCTAGCAGCACTCCTCCCACGCCAGCAACTCCCCCCTCCCACACCAGCACCTCCCCTCTCTCGCATTCGCGCCATCCGGCTTCTCCTCCCCTAGCAGCACTCCTCCCACACCAGCATCTCCCCCCTCCCACACCAGCACCTCCCCTCTCTCGCATTCACGCCCACCCACCAGGCTCTCCCGCCCCCATCAGGCTTCCCTCCCAATCCGCCTGCCTCCCCTCGCGCATTCACGCTCCCCCACCAGGCTCTCCCGCCCCCATCCGGCTTCCCTCGTAATCTGCCTGCCTCCCCTCGCTCGCATTCCCGACCCAGGCTCTCCCGCCATGGAAAATGCCTACACAGCCCACCGAGTTCCATGTCTCTTCTTGTTAGGGTTTGCTGCAAAGCATGGCTTTACATCGCTCTCCATCAGAGCCTCCTCTCCGCCCCCTTCCCTGCTGCTGCTCGCATCGCACTCTCTCCTCCCCCCTCCCTTTTCATCCGCTTTAATCAGGCTCATCTGCTGCTGCCATTCTCCCCTCCCTTCTCGTTGTATTTCCTTCTCGTATTTTCTTGAGAGCGAGGTCGCACTGCTTTCCACAGCTGTGTTTCTTCCTGCGTGCAGACTACGCTTCTATTCATACCTATCAACAGCGTGAGGACGCGCTGCAATCCTCATTGTAGCGTGTATAATGGAATTGCTTTACCCTGGCAGGCAGCATGCTGCTGCAATTTTGGAACACCTAATACAGCGTGGTATTTTCATCTGCTACTTTTAAAAGCAGCACTTTGGCTCCGTGAGTAATAAACAACCAGATCTTTCAATTAGGAAAACAAGTAGCCGAGCGCAGCGGAACTGCAGGGTTCACAGAGCGCTGAACAGGAGTGTATGTTTATGTACTTTTTAACAGTAAAGCTGCCGCCCGCTTCGGGTTGCCAGACACATTTGTTTGTTTATGTACTTTTTAACAGTAAAGCTGCCGCTCGCTTCTGGTTGCTGAACGCATTTGTTTGTTTATTGTGTGCAAACATACTTTTACTTTAGTAAACTGCCCCCGCTTCTGCTTGCAGGATGCATTTGTTTGTTTATGTACTTTATAACAAATGTGGACATACTTACTTTCACGCGTTTCACGAGCACCACACTGATTTCGCTTTCACTGTTGTGTCTTTCCCGGTTCCTCTACACCCTCCCTCCCAATCAGTGAGCAGGCTCCTGCCTCGCAACAGAGCCAGCAGGCGGACCAGGGGGAGGGCTGTGCTACTTAACTCAGAGTAGAGGGCACTGGTCTGTGTTTGCTCCTCACAGCTGCCCCAGGCGTAGACTGGCTCTGGTGTCCGGTTAAAACTGGAGGTATGAGCTCTATCAGCACTGCGCTCTTTCATGTGCGCTGCACTGGTTATGCTTTAATTGTGTCTCTTTCCTCACTCCTCCACCCCACTCTCTCTGTAAAAATTACCTGACCATGGCTGCACTTAATTCACTTAACCAACCTCTAGCATGGCCAATAAATATATGCAGAACTGTGATAGCTTTTGTTAGCATTTATCACGGACAAATCGGGCTAAAGACGTGCTACATGCTCTTCCATCAGCGCACCTTAATTTCAGGTGTCCATAAATGTATAATGGAATTGCTTTACCCTGGCAGGCAGCATGCTGCTGCAATTTTGGAACATCTAATACAGCGTGGTATTTTCATCTGCTACTTTTAAAAGCAGCACTTTGGCTCCGTGAGTAATAAACAACCAGATCTTTCAATTAGGGAAACAAGTAGCCGAGCGCAGCGGAACTGCAGGGTTCACAGAGCGCTGAACAGGAGGCACGGAACGTAAGGACAGCTTCTGCTTTGCCAATAAACTCACTCTTATAGCCGGGCACCACAAGGGCTAGAACCCTGTAAAAAGACTGTTTCATTTAAATTCTCCATCAATCAAGGCACCAGAGACTGATTACTGATTATGGCAATCTTAATATTTCATTAGTATAAATGACTGGGAAGTGCCACAGAAACTGGGTGTATGTCAGTGTGTGTTTGTGAGATATTGGTATTGTTAATGACAATGCCTTTTATTATTGCAGGTTTTTTGATCACATAAATAAAAGGCATTGCCATTTACAATGCCAATAGCTCAAAATCTCGTTGTTATTTTCTTGGGTTTTTAATGCCAGGAGAGCAGTATGTCTAACCCACGAAAGAAGAGACTGTGATCAGGGTAATCCTAAAAATACAGTAAACTTTGAGCAAGATTCCTAATACTCATAAATGGTTTAAAGTAGGTGTCTTAATTCTGTATGATCGAATGAGGCCCTGTCTGTGTGTGGTGTGAATCGTGTAGTGTTTGTAGCTTCATAAGCTCACAGGCTTTCTCTCCTTTTGTCATAACCCACAGCCATCTGTTGCTTTGCGATCGGCCTCAGGCCGGCATTTCTCCTCCCCTAATTATTCACTGCATGGCCGCCCGGCACATCAAAGGGTGCTGCTCCCCATGCGTCTCGTCACCCTTCCTCCCTTGTTGTTCTTTGCCTGCTAGTTTATTTTGTAGACCGTAGTTTTGAGTAAGTACTATGCAAGCAGCTTGAAACACCACGCACCATTCCCTCTTAGTTCCCAAGTTTGTACGGCAACACTTTGACTTAAAATGTAACTCCACTGAGCCGCTTTCAATACTAATGTAAAGGAGTAGCAGAGGTGAACGCCACTAACACAATTCATGGCAGTGTGCCTTTATTTATTTATTAAAGGTGCAGCTTTCACTTTGAGCTTGCATTTCTTTGTTCAGAATCAGCGCCACTTTCATGCCCCCTGATTAGTTAATTAAATACTATTAGTTTTGTGTTTTCCTTCATTACAGAAAATTAAAAAAAAACCTGACTATAGTATGAATGCAGCTCATTACAAGGAGAGCCCGGGTGCTTAATTTGTGACACAGAGTTTATCATGATTATATTGTACACTACTCCGGTGTGGTGGGACTGGCTGACTCACTCCATTATGGTTATGAAGATGAGCATCCAGATGCCCTGTGCATAGGAACACCTATTTTCAGGCATTGCTGGGCACAGGCGTCACCGTGAATACTGTTTCATTGTGTTTGGCTGGGAGTGGGCAGGTTTCGTTATTAAATTTTGTGTGTGCTTGAAGTGAGCATCCATGATGTCCTCTCCTCTTTATGTTAATTGTAATATCAATACATCTAAGTCAAGTCAATACAAAACATGTGACATTACAAATACTAAAAGTGTCACATATGCTAAAGTTAAAAGTATTGGCATTGTAAATCACAAAACATAAATATAAAATGTAATTTACAAAACCAATAGCTCCAACTTTCCTACTGCGAGACCTATTGGCAACGCCAGTGCTTGTTTCCTGTTCCGCTCGTTCTAGTTCGTTATAATGGTTAATCAGACCCTCCAGGATATCGCGATTTCGCGATTTGCCGCGAAATCGGCACTTTTTAAAAAATGCCGCGATTTTTGCAAAAGTGCCCGCGAAATCGGCACTTTTGTAGAAATCGCGGCATTTTGACAAAAGCCGCTATATCCTGGGGGGTCTGGCTTTTTGTGCCTAAACCAAATAGTAAGCAATAAATCGCCCCAGGAAAGAGGAGAGCTAGTAAAGGAAGGAGGTGAAGAAACGGGGGTGGGGGCGTAAATCAGAGGGAAGAAAGCGCGACAGAAGAGGAAAGAAAATACTGGCGAGGGGGGGAGGTGTTGGAGCCCAGGCAGCTCCGTCGCTCAGAGGCACAAGTAGGGGTGCAATCTACACTAGCTCGTGGCCCACACACTGTAGGTCACGCAGGCATCAATGGTGTTCTGTTTACCCCCCCCCCCCTGCCCCCCCCCCCCCTGTGACGCCACCCCCAGCCAGCCGATCGGAGTGCGGGGGGGGGGGAGGGGGGGCAGGAGAAGCTGCAGGCAGACGCTGGGCAGAATTAGAATAACATAACAATTAGCAAGTCAAAGGCTGACACTCAATTATCACCGGCCTCACTTCTCCCCTCACCCAGCTCGGCCCGGCCTGATCTATATCGGCCCCCGGGCGATCTTCTTACTGATATGCTAATACTGCCATTAGAGCACCGCTCCGGCCCATCAAAGGGCGCCGGGCTACAGGCCTCGGCCTGGCACATTTCAAAGCACCCCGCCCCCATCAAATGAGTGTCAGACATTGTGCATCAACCTGGAAACGCTCAGGTGGGCCATCCGTCTCAGTCCTGTCCATCGCCCCATGCGAGGCTTCCTTTACATGTAAGTGTTTTCAAAAGAAAATTGCCCCAGACTGACTTCACAGACTGCTGAAAGGCCACAAGAACAGCTTTTTCCAACCTTTCTGTCACAGGAGCACTGAGTCCCCCAAACCGCGCTGCAACAATCTGTGCAGTCCTAGGAACAAAACAGCTGGTAAGTCACCTCATCTTGACACGATTGAGCTCCATCAGCGTTTTGCATGTCGGGATTCTGAGCTCATCCTTTTATTTAAAAAAAACTACAAGTCCCAGATTTCCTTTTCTTGAATTCTTAAGAGTCAGGGCTGACTGAATATGTAAAAAAATAATTTCTTGAAAAAAACGCATCTTGTGCAGTTAATTCTGTCATTTTTCGTCTTCCAAAAATTCCCAATATATGCAAGTAGGAGTTCAGGAGGTTTTAATAAAAAGTAACCCCTAAACCAGAGCTTTACCACTACATTGTGGACATTCATTTCGTGTAACTGTCAAGCTGTAGGAAAAGGGAATTACTTAAACCCACAATCAAGAGTGTGTCTATGGAGGAATGCTTACATTAGTATACATACACAGCTTCATGTTGTTAAATAACTAAAAAAACGAAGATATCTGTGTTTGTTGTAGGAAAAATTGACAAATAAAATGCCGCAAAATTGCCGCTAAATTTCCATATTTGTGCCGCTAAATTTCCATTTTTGTGCCGCTAAATTTGCTAATCCATGCCGCTATATCCTGGGGGGTCTGGTTAATGATTCATTTCATATAACTGGCACTTGAAATTGGCAGACAGGTTTGAACGCGTAGTGTCACATCGATACGGCCTACTGCGATTAACCACAGGAGCACAAACACAGTCCACCCGTATTTTTCCATTGCGTTTTCAAGTGCTGAAATCCACGCACTCATACCACCCTCACCATAGGTTAACAGTTATACTTATGGACACTTCCTGATGAGTACACTTATCAGCATGAGCGTTGGCACGTTCACCATTATTTCACGCATACTGAACAGAACCCTGAATGTGACATGTATGTTCTGATGTCTCAGTCATGCTTTTGTTTTGCGGTGTTCGGGGTCTCAGGTGAGGGTGCACCTTAGCGCGTGCATACCTCAGTGACCCTCTGGTCCCGACGAAAGCCTTGCTAATTGCAAATGGAGGCTGAAATATGTAGACCGGTATCTTGCACTTTCACATGTGACTGACCATTTATAACAGTTAGCACGTCCTCCCACACATTTTTAATTGTGCTTTACTTTTTCATCAATAAACTTATTTGGGACAGGTAAAGACATTTTAAATTAATTTTATCACCTTAGCACTTAACAAAACCCGCTCCGCTGTAACCATGCGTTGTAGCACACCCTAAAGGCATTCGGCCCCTAGGTTGGCATCCCAATGATGAAGCATGTCACAAACTAGGTTGGTGAGTGCGGGATCTTCTTCCCAATAGTCGTGACTCCCTGTACCAACGCTCTTAGTTGGGAATCTCTCTTCTGTTTGCTGTAACAAATGGTGGTGGCCATGGTTTTTCTGAAAGCGACAAATCTTTGTCTCCCTGAGATTCCATTCTGCACATAAATGAACTGTTATTGATAGCATTGTTTCTGGCTCTAAAGTCCTTCCTACCTTTCGCAACCGAAAAGAGTCATAACCCACACTGATATGAAAGGTATGCTTTTCATCAATGAGTAGAGCAACAATCGCTCTCGCTCTTGGCTTACTTCCCATTAAAATGTAGAACTGGACTGGCCTATGACCTATATCAGTCTGCGTTCCCTCGGAGAGGATTCTTCAGCAGAGGTGGACTGTTTAACCATGGCATCACACAATATGACAGAACGCACAAGTAAGAACAAATTGATAACAATAGCTGTTAGTGCCACCGTCCCTAGCTGAATCTCCTTGTACTCTGGTATATGTGCACTCTAAGTGCAGATTGATGGCAAAAGACTGAGGTATTGTATTCGTGTACTGGTATAATTGTTGCCTGGGGACTTATAAAGGGGTGGCACAATTTTAACTCATCTGTGTGTTCTTTCTAAAGCTTTCGACCATATGCATGAAATGAAAAATTACGAGGTATTGCATTATAGCAAACTTGATGTTGTGTGGCACTATGCAAAGTACTTTATTCTTCTGAAATCATATCCATGACTTAGCAAGAACGACCTATTTAAGGCTCTGTTCATAATACATCAAGCTTCGAAGTCAATTTGAGGTAGCAGTGATAGCTAATAAAGCTTGCACCTTTATAGGTTGTGCCTATGCAGCGCATGTGCTGTCTGCAAGACCTGAAGTAATTAAAATACGGAGTGTATTCCCGCCTGCTGTTTGGCATTGGTTCACTCCTATATCCTGGCTCCCTATTGGTTGCTGCTGGTAAAACGTAATTTTCGTTTTTAGCCCAACAGCACCCACCAGCTACAGTTTTCATTACACTGTAGGTGCTGATGTGTTTTGTTTGGGGACTACTTATTTTTACCATGGCGCCTGCTTAAGGGGCCACCATGCACTTAGGTTTAATGTTCACGGCGCACACTTTCATGTGAAAAAAACAAACATCACTTACTTAAGTTGTAAGCCAAGGCTCTGCCAAACAGACACACATTTTTTATGAGGGGAGCACTGATTTTGGTTTCCCGGAACAGGGAAATGTCTTCCTGCTCAAATTTAACTTAAAACAAAGCTACTCCTGAAAGCATATCATTAAGCATGGGCGAATTTTGCGAATCTCGCGTTCGCGAATTTTGCGGATTTGCGAACTCGCAATCCGCAAAATCCGCGAATTCTCGCGAATTTGCGGATTTTTTTTTGTGTGTTTGCGCGGGTTTCTGCCAGTTCGCGAGGGTTTTGTACAATGTCGCAAATTGCGAACTTACCTGTCGGGTCGCAAGTTTCGCGAACTTGTTGTTTCTACGTGTCCAGCCTGTTTGGGACACTCTTCTTCATCACTGCCACTCTCTGTCACCACTGCCACTCTCTGACTACTCATGCCACCCTCTGGCCCACCCATGCCACCCTCTGTTTCATCACAGCACCCTCTGGTTGTCCAGTATGTGTCACAGAATATTTTTTTAGCTGGCACCTGCTTCCTTAGTGCTTCCTGATTAGTGAACTTTTGCACTTGCTAAGTGCTTTCATTGTTGCAAAATTAGTTACAACACCTGCCCTGCCCCAACTGACAATAATGAATTAGGGGCTGATTAATGGATTTGAACTGCCAGCCTGGCTCCTGCTTGTCTCCCTTAGCTGTAATTCAGGACCTTTGTGGCATATGTGTAACTATTCTGAGGTTCAGAGCAGGGTCACATAATAGTTGCAACTGGCAACTGAACTCTGGAGGGGCCCCTCAGCAAGCACTACAGGAAATGGCTACTAATGATGAGCCTGAACTTTTGAACCTGGTAAGTAGTTACTTTCAGTTTGCTAAAATCGTATTTCTGCAATTTTGCACTTATTCGCGGGGCGCGAACTCACGCGAACAGTGCGAGCAGTGCGAGAAAAATTCGCTGCTCGCGGATTTGCGGATTTTGCGGGAGATTCGCGAATCTCGCGGATTGCGAATTTCCCGAAAATCCGCAAAATCCGCGAGCGAAACGGATTTTCCGCCCATGCTTAATCATTATGAGTGCTGTTATTCATTTCCTACCGAGGCTCCGGACGACGAGCTTCATGCAAGTTTACCATGGATCACCTCATCTCCCTGTTATTTATTTTGATGATGACTAAAATGGAAAATTGTAAATTGATACTTTTATAGCGCACTACTCACCCGCAAGGGTCTCAAGGCGCTTCTACGAATACCGCTGTGGAACCCATCCTGGCTTTCCCTGTGAGGCGTCCACTCCTAGGCACCCTCAAGGTGGAGGCCAGGCATCCTTAGCGTTGTGGGGGCCGTTGTGGAGATTAAGCAAGCTATTGCCCAGAGTTGCAAAGTGGGACTCCATGATTGGAATAGGCACCGAGGCGAGAATTATCAGGTCCGTGGAATTTTGAGCCCAAGACCCGCCGAGGCGGGGTAATTGAACCCTGGTCCAACATTTTTATTTAAAAAATATTATGATCTGGTCTCTTCATCTAGAAACTACATTTCAAAAACATTGCTACTATTGTTAAATGTAGCAAATGCACGACAAAATCTGTTTTTGGCGTGCAGAGTTCAAGATATTTGACTAAATGGATGTTTCAGGTCACCTCCCAAGAAACGCTAATTTTTAAGTAGCTCATGTTGACACACTCGAGTGTCAAAAACATAATTTATAGATTCGGACAGCAAATGGGTGAAGTCCGTGGTGATGACGGCACAGGAGAATGTGGCTGCCTGCAGACCCCGCTAGGGCAGCCCGTTAGTGCCATTTGAGCACTAACCCACCCCTCTCTACTGGTTGGGGCTGCTGCTGGGAGTCCGCTCACCTTGGCGCGCCGAGGTGGGGGAAGGTATATTTACCTCCCCCGACTCTCCTGGCGTCCTCTTTGCCACCAGCCACGCCGTCTGAATTGAAGTCGCTGTTCTTGATGCCGTTTGGCTGTGTCCTTGGGCTGGGTCCGGTAACATGTTGACCTCGCCCGGCGGGGGCAGCTTACCCGGACCTGTGGTCGGCCTGCTATATCCCCACGGCATTGTGCCTTTAATTGGTGGCACAAAGGCCCGGGGAGGGCCACAAGAGAAGGTGGGCCGCCCACCACGGTGCAGAGAGACTGCGGGCGGGCCTGTGGGGGCGGCAATGGGGGATGGTGGCGGCCCGCCAGATATCACTGGCCCGGCCGGCCTCGGAACAAAGCTGCATTCGCCACAGCGATTAGATGGCGGACCCCACAAATAATACAGGCACAGGGTGTCACTCCTCAGCCTTGCATTAACTCCGGAACCCTCCCTCCTGGGCACTACCAAGGGGCTAATATTGCCTTGGGAACAGACACCATTCGTATGATACTGCGCCCTCTGCACCAGATACAACAGAGTCTCAGATACAGGGTGCCCGGGCCGCAGGTCACATTTTCGCTGTGTTGGCCACACCTGGTCCCAGGTCCGAAGGCTGTTCTGGCCAGGGGTCGCTTAGGACGGGTCTGCACTTTTCCCAACGAGTCTAGATGCTCCCCCTTTGACCCATGCCGCATCCAGCCCTGTCCTCATCCAAGCACAAGCTCCAGTCTGACTGGGTTACACTTGCTGGGGTAGACAGTGTGTCGGGGGGCGAGCGGGAGGCTCGACTAGATGTCTTCGGTGAAGAGGATATGGCCTAGCGGCTGGGCGCTCGACCTCAGACCTAAGGACCTGGGATCGAGTCTCGGCACCGGCCCTCAAAGTCCTGTGGTCCTGGACAAATCACTTACTCTCCCCATGCATAACAAAATGTACGCATGCAAGTGTAACAAAACTCATGACATGTAAATCGCGCTGATACCTTCGGGGCAAGCCTGCGCCATATAAAACTTCAGAGAAAACAAATGCATGGCTCCCTTCCACACACGTGGGGCCGTGGCAGAGCACGCAGCACTGCATTACCTCCCTTGATGGTGTCGGGAGTATCATTTTTAGGCAGAGCATGTGGCTATGGCCACCGTCGGATGGTCTGCT
This sequence comes from Lissotriton vulgaris, assembly GCF_964263255.1. Classification (NCBI taxonomy): domain Eukaryota; kingdom Metazoa; phylum Chordata; class Amphibia; order Caudata; family Salamandridae; genus Lissotriton; species Lissotriton vulgaris. The sequence goes on from NC_141687.1 coordinate 362,603,371, forward strand.
TGGTCGGTGGGGGAACTTGGGTAGCGGCACATGCGGAGAGCCCGTGGGGTGGTGTTCCAGAGCCCAATGGGGGGTGAGGACCGCGATTGTGGAAAGTAACACAGCTACGGGCTCAGCGCCCCTTGCTGGTGCAACCTTGCTTGCCCTGCTCCCCAGGCAGGCACCTGCCCCTGTGGATCCCCTTCGCCCTGTGCATTTGTCAGTACGTGGACTGTAGCAGGGTGGCCTGGATGGTCCAGGGAGGCAGACATGTGTAGGAGTGAAGACTGGTATAAACCTGTTGGGTGCCGCGGCACGGGGTGTTTCTGAGAACATGACCAAGGCACACTAGATGCTAGGTGGGTAGCGAGGCCTCACTGAGGTACAGTGGTCAGATGCAACTGTGTACTAGTACAGGGAGAGAAGGGGACACGAGTGCACGCTCGAGTCCTCATCGCGTTCCGTACCTCTCACATCCTGTTTGCCGCAGCTTGTCTCATCTTGTCATCCTGCACCTCGCCTGCTCCGGCAAAAATGATGGCACTCAGTAGAATCTGCAGGTTAAGTGTTATTGGTTATTTTGACAGGCACATCGCCGAGCACCTGCAAGACGGCAGCCTGTGTAGAAGTAGATAACTAGAAAAGCAGACCTTGTCCGTAATTGACAACCAGACGTGGACCTGCCGCATCCCCCTCTGTTCCCCAGCCCCCCCCCCCGCGAAAACTAGCATGGTAAGTCTGCTGCTGAAAGGAAATATGCCTGAACCATGACTCGGGATCATAGATCAGCAGGGTGGGGGCATGGGCGGTGGTGGTCTGCTCTCTTTCAAGAGCTAGTGTAGCGTTTCACAAGGGACCTGCCTCCTACCTTGATACCGTGTGCAAGGGTTTGTGAGGTGAAGTCGTAAACTGGTCCAGCGTGGGGATGTATCTGTGAAATGACAGAGCCCAGAGCTTGCATCGCTGGAATTCTTAGCACATCAAATAATTTACTATTGTGACAAGATTGTTGCTCACATTATGGGGTTTTTTCCCCCCAAAACTCCAGAGTTCTTATCCACAGGGATGGTCGTGCAAAGGGATGTAGGGAATAAAACCACGAAGGACAGATTTTTATCATAGGAATATAAAGGCAGATGACTGAACGGCAGAACAGATGGAACACTGTTACCTAACAGCGGCTATGTGTGTTCCTCACTGTCGCCTGACCGTTAATTGGTTTAACATTGTAATGTAAATGATGTCTATTACATGCATTCATCTACTGAGTATTATATTGATATGAAAGTGGAAATTTAATACTGCAGGGAGAGGGACACAAACCTGTTTCTCCCCGGCCACAGAAAGGATAGTGCTACACGTGTTACATACTTGAACCAACAAAACACACAAGAGCAGATCAAGTCAGAGAAAATGTGTGCCTACAACAGTAGCCGTGTGGTACTGGTGGTGCATGCGTGAGACAAGGGTTGCCAGAGCCATTGACTGGAAGTCGAGGGAGGCTGACACAATTCCCATCAGACCACCCATGTGGTGGAGTTTACGTCATGTGGGAAATGTTGATCATGCCATCCCAAGACCGACCATATAGTGCCGGTGCAGGAATGGATGTAAAAAGTATCATCGTAGACATGCATCCTGAAGTGATGAAAATGAAAAGAGTGCAGTGCTCAAATAATAGTGAAGATAAAATTAAAATTTAAAATTTAACAGTCCGGACTCCTGGAGGCATTGCGGCAGAAGTGCGGGTGTCAAAGATTAAGAAGCAGCACGCTGGGTAGCATGACTACCCTCTAGCGCAGTGTGATATGGTCGACATGTTTCAGCTTAAGGGCATCTCGCCCAGCTTTCTTCAGGACCGGTGACAAAAAATCAGCTACTACAACTACATATAAGGTGTGTAAATGATGAATAATAAACCTGTACTGACAAAGTTACTTCTATATCGAGAGTATGAATACTTGAGTGTCCACTGTAGGGAGAGAAATGAATCTTCTTCCTGTTAACAAACAAAAGACACTATCAGACAACGCCAAGTTAAACACACACAACACGGCGCACACACATAGAAACCGTGCAGGCACACATACATGAAAAATACGATTTTTACAGCTGGGCGAGATGCCCTTAAGCTGAAACATGTCGACCATATCACACTGCGCTAGAGGGTAGTCATGCTACCCAGCGTGCTGCTTCTTAATCTTTGACACCCGCACTTCTGCCGCAATGCCTCCAGGAGTCCGGACTGTTAAATTTAAAATTTTAATTTTATCTTCACTATTATTTGAGCACTGCACTCTTTTCATTTTCATCACTTTAGGATGCATGTCTACGATGATACTTTTTACATCCATTCCTGCACCGGCACTATATGGTCGGTCTTGGGATGGCATGATCAACATTTCCCACATGACGTAAACTCCACCGCATGGGTGGTCTGATGGGAATTGTGTCAGCCTCCCTCGACTTCCAGTCAATGACTCTGGCAACCCTTGTCTCACGCATGCACCACCAGTACCACACGGCTACTGTTGTAGGCACACATTTTCTCTGACTTGATCTGCTCTTGTGTGTTTTGTTTCTTGATATTGGGGAGTGAGCAGACGGGTCATAAAACTTTCCCCTTGACCCCCACACACCCTTTTTGTTTATAACATACTTGAACCAGACATTAAGTTACAGCGTCCTTTGTTTGAAACGATTGTTAGAAAGTCACCCTTGGACTTTACTATGTGCTCAATTGCCTATTCTGGTGATATTCAGCATCCAGTTACCTGTGCTAAATTCATTTCTGGTGGCGGCACGTCCCTTTATTGTCAAATTTGGCGCTAGTGACAATGGGCCACAAGTTGGCGCTGTTTGTCTCTTTAGAGATGACCACAGCAACAGGCATTGATTACCTCAACATACATTCGCATTTACTATGTGGCCTGTGGCCCAGACCATTCTTATAGCTTTGGGGGCCTGAATTAGTCTGAATTGTTACACCTACATAGGGTTAGCAGTTGTGGGGTTGTTAGGTTGGCAGCAATGTGTGGTGCAACCTGAGCTAGCCGCCAGTCGTGATCCCGAACATATAGCTTCCAGGGGCAGGGGGGTAATTGTGATGTTCGATGATTTGCGGCGCGACAGGAGGAATGTGTGGTGCAAACTCAAAGTAGCCTCCTGACGCCAGACTTGGTTTACAGTGTTCTATAAGTCAAGCAATTAACATGAGATCGGTGAGGTCTGGGGGCCAGCTGGGCCACTGGGAGTTCACAACATTTGGGCCTTGAGTGTTATTTTACTCGGGTTTTGCTGTTCTGCTGAGTCCTGGTGGTTTGTTGTTTGATGATGGCCGGTTGCTGCTTGGGTATTCTCATTTGTTATGAATGAAGGGGACGAGGACAGGAGGGACATGGGGATAATGTCCTATTACTTACCGGTAATCTTCATTACTCCGGGTCCCGTTGTCCTCGTCCCCTTCATTACATCCCTCCCTCCCGGGCTTTCCGGACCTCATCTTGGGCTTGGTGGTTCAGGAGGCATGCTGGGTACTGTACCCTTATGTACTCCCTATAGGGAGAGGGAGGGGCGTACCAGCATTCCTGCTTTCTTTTTTCTGTCTGCGAGATGGTTAATCCGCGGCTGTGGTTTTCAGTCACTCTGAGCCTCAGATGTAGACGCAACGGAGACGGAGGGAAGGGGAAGAACCACGGACCCCGAACAGCCAAAAGTGCATAGTTTTTCTGCAGTTCCCTCATTCGGATGTTGAAGGTAGATATAGTTCAGAATTAGTTATGAAGCGATCAGTCCTATGCCCTGATTTCCAGGCTAGTTCTTTAGAGTTGAGATACAGTAAACCTCGTCCCTAGGCCTATTCACTGATTTCAAGATCAGAGCTAATTCTGAACCCTGAGGGAAAAAAGTTTACAGAGGAATAATAAATGCGAGTTGTGTGATACTTATCACCCCCTTTCAGTTGTCCCATCATAGGCCCTGGTTAAACATTTCGAAGATTGGGGGGGGGGGGGGGAAGAGTAGCAAATCTGCATACACAGTAGGGATAATAACCTGTTTATCTTACAGGTATAGACGGCAATCCAATTAACATATATAATAATCATTCCATCTTCATGCATGTTTCTTCGTTATATTCCAACCCCACAGGTGTCTACCATGATACATTTTTCCAAACTTATGAACTACCAGTGTCTACCAATTCCCCCTATTAACCCTCCCACCTCTGAACTAAAACTCCCCCCTCCATCCATGTCTGGTGTACTGTCTCAGGTTATGCATCCTTGTCATTTGCCTACTATTTGTACCCATTCGGTATCCATTATGTCAGCGATGGCCGGTCCCCCTGTCTCTTGAGTACCATCTTGTTCACTACCTGACTGTGAGCTTCCCTCAGTCTCCTCTCGATCTGCATCTTCATTTTCTGCACTCGCCAACTCACATCATTGCCCTCCAGGCCTGTAAGTCATCTTAAACTTTTCGTCTCGTCTAGTCTACTGCATTCGAATCACCTCAGCTGTCGCCCATTCCTTCACGTCTCTTACCCATTGTGTCAGTTTGGCCTGTCTGCGGCTCAAACACAAGATGGCTATTCGTCACTTCGCTTGTACCAGTCCCAGGAGGACAAACTTCCTGCTAAGATTCTTATTCTTGGGTTGGGGCAGCAAACCCAATAACACCACCCGGATCTCTCCTGCCATCTCCCAACCTGTTACTACCCGCAGCGCAGTCAGGACTTCAGTCCAATATCCCTGAAGCACCGGGCACGCCCAGACCATGTGGATGAATGTAGCTTCCGTCTCCCCACATCTAGGGCACTGCCTCGATCGTTCTGGGTAAATCCTATGCAGCAGCTTGGAGGTCAGATACGTTTGATGTACGTAGTTAAATGTGATTAGCTTGAACCTCGTGTCTGCGCTTACTTGCTTAACCCCTTGGTGAGCTTTGACCCAGTCCCTTTCAGTAATATTGTCCTGAGTCAGTGCCTCCCACTTTGCTTGAATTGGCAGCTCCCCGACCTCCCTGTCGTCCCTTATCACCGATAAAGATGGGAGATCAATCTGCGGCCTTTGGCTGTCATTAGCAGGGTCTGTAACACCTTTGAAACAGGTTGTTCGTCCGGGAACATGGGCCATACTTCCCTCGTCACTTGCGCTATCTTCCCGTATTGTAGGAACTGACCTGGACCTAATTCAAGGGTTTCTATGGCCTATTCACGTGTAATATACTGTGCGTTGTCATAGAGGTCGCCCATAGTCAGACATCCCCCTCTTGCCACCTCCACACTGACATAGATGCCGAGATCTGTTAAAAAGGTTGGATGACCCACAAAGGCATGTCTGGGGCATATGGGGCTCTCTTTAACACTCTCCGGACCACCAGTTCCCACATCTACGCCACATGAAGAACAATATAGGGACTTGTCGAGGTCACCCGTGCCCCCATCATTAACAGCTCAGGCAACTCCCTATCTCCTATGGTCTGCGCCAGCAGTGCCTTCTCCCAATTATCCCCATCCAACCAGTGTGTCGCGTGTTGTAATTGTGAGGCCGCATAATAGTATTCCAAACACGGGACTTCTAGACCTCCGTTTTGCCATGTTCTGTGTAAAGTGGTCAGACTGACTCGTTTGCGCTTGGGTCCCCTGAGTTAATCAGTTAGTAGGCTGTCCAGTGTAATAAAACAATGTAGGGAGATCCTACAAGCATCTAGGCAGGACCACCATTTTGATCAGAGTGACAGAGGCCGTTCCTGCCAAAAGCGTACCGATCCTCAGTCCCTCCACTACTATGCCGTTGTTAAGCTCCAAGTATTGGTCGGCTGGTTCCGCCAGTTTGACCTCTAGATATCAAGGTGCGGTCCTCACCCACGGAAGCTCCACTTCCGGCAGTTCCCCATCCTGGCGCAAGTACAGTCTCCCCAAATGGCACCAGCTTAGACTTCCCCGGGTTTATCCGCTGGCCTGTCACGTGACCATACCTCTCCAGGGCATCCAACAAAATCAGTATTGCATGGCCGGGTCCCGGACTTACACCAGGGTGTCGTCCGCGTACATGGACACCACATGATTATTCTCGCCTAGCATAATCCCGAAAGCCTCCAACCCTGTTTGTAAACCTTCCGCCAGGGGCTCCATTGCCATGGCAAAGAGTAATGGCGATAATGGGCATTCCTGCCTGGTACCACGTTGCAACCGAAAGACCTATGATACCAATCGACCCTCTCTGATCCTAGCACTGGGTGCCGAATACAACAACTGCACCCACCTCAGGAACTGTGCCCCTACCCCCATTGCCAGCAGGACCTCCCAGAGGTACACCCACCCAACAGAGTTGGACGCTTGTTCGATATCTAAAAGTGCCAAAGTGCACTCCTCTTGTTGGAGCATGGGTGAGTGCCAAACGTGAGCCAGTCACCGTAGATTAAGGGCTGTGCTTCATTTGGGGACAAAACCTGCCTGGTCTGGATGAATCAGACACTGCATATATAGTTGAGTCGTGCCGCCATGATCCCGCTAAGGATCTTCATGTCAATATTCTACACGGATATGGGCCTATATGACACCGGAAGCTGAGCGTCTCTATCCGCCTTAGGGAGCATGACCACCACTCCTTCATTCATGGAAAGCGGGAATTTCCGGTGGTGGAACGCCTCATTATATACCTCCAGAAGGCGGTCTGCTAGAATGTGCACACATTTTGTATAGAATTCAGCTGGTAGGCCATCATTCCCCGGACTCTTTCCAATTTCAGGGACCTGATACCCCCTTGTATTTTCTCCTTCAAGATCGGTTCATCCAGCATTTGGCTGGCCTCATCCTCCAAATGAGGGAGGTTCAGAGTAGTAAGGAACCTCTCCATCTCCTCTAGGGCCGTAGTGGGGTGCACCGCGTATACTCCAGGCAAATAATCCGCCAAAGTATCCAGGATGCCCTGAAGGCTGTACACCGTATGTCTGCCCATGGTTTTCATCTGTACGATAGGAGATGTCTGCATCTCGTTGTGTATCAGTCTCGCCAGCAGTGCCCCCGAGCGATCCCCTTCCGCATGTAAGTGCTGTCGATATGCCGTATAATGGAACTTCTAGTAGTTTCTCCCATTCCATCTGCCATTGATTCAAGTGTAGAAAGGTAAAGATGCCTTCAAGGGACTTTGTTCAATCTAAGTTTTGTTATTTAAAATTAATATGAGAAGAACCAATTTATCGTCCTTACAATGAGTGAATCAAAACTGATCAAATTGTGTTGTCAACATGAAACATATAAACAAAGACACAGGGTGTATACGAAAAAAGTGTTTTTATCAAATAATTCATTGAGAAAAATCAGCTTCATATACAGACAAATAAGCGAATAAGATTTTAGGACTGTGGGTACACATAAAAATAAATTGCTAAGTGACTCAACAGAACCTAAAAAACACCTATCCCAAAACACATTGAGTAAAACAAAGCAAGGGATGAAGTGCAAAGTCGACGTTTCGGTTTCTTAGCAGTTATTTGATGAAACCATCCTCAGGACTGTAATCAGTTCAGATCTGTATAGAAATATTGTAGTCTGTTTGCGGATTATCGTCATCCGCAAGAAGATCTTGGAAGGATCACAGTATCCTAGGGACCTGACTATCGAATGCGGAGATCGCTCATCCAAGTTGGATGTAGCGTCTGAACTTCACTCGCATAGGGTTCACGGATGCAGCGAGGTGAAGTCAATAACGCGTGTCATCAAAGTGAAGCCACTTTGATGACACGCGTTATTGACTTCACCTCGCTGCATCTTAAGACACTGCAGGATCTCTGACTGCTCACAGGCTCGTTTAAGCGCAAATTATGTGCATCGACCCCTGATTTGTCTCAGAAATTTGATAATAATTCACCTAACATACACTGGATGAACTCTACTGTGTATGAATACGTGAACCCTATGTGAGTGAAGTTCAGACGCTACATCCAACTTGGATGAGCGATCTCCGCATTCGATAGTCAGGTCCCTAGGATACTGTGATCCTTCCAAGATCTTCTTGCGGATGACGATAATCCGCAAACAGACTACAATATTTCTATACAGATCTGAACTGATTACAGTCCTGAGGATGGTTTCATCAAATAACTGCTAAGAAACCGAAACGTCGACTTTGCACTTCATCCCTTGCTTTGTTTTACTCAATGTGTTTTGGGATAGGTGTTTTTTAGGTTCTGTTGAGTCACTTAGCAATTTATTTTTATGTGTACCCACAGTCCTAAAATCTTATTCGCTTATTTGTCTGTATATGAAGCTGATTTTTCTCAATGAATTATTTGATAAAAACACTTTTTTCGTATACACCCTGTGTCTTTGTTTATATGTTTCATGTTGACAACACAATTTGATCAGTTTTGATTCACTCATTGTAAGGACGATAAATTGGTTCTTCTCATATTAATTTTAAATAACAAAACTTAGATTGAACAAAGTCCCTTGAAGGCATCTTTACCTTTCTATATTTACTTACCCAAGCCCTCAAGGGTATTCCGGGTTGCTCACTTCCTTAATAATTGATTCAAGTGGCCAGGTGCTGTAGGCAACACCTCTTCTAGCTCAGCCAACCTCCTCTCTGTAGTCTGAATGTACCGTTCAAGCTGTTTCTGAACCCTATAGGTCGTGCTGATGCAACACCCATTTACCACCATTTTAATTGCCTCCCATTCCACACCCCTTGTCCATGCCGAGCCCCAGTTATTCATAAATAATTAGTAATTTCCCCCTCTAACTTCTCGGCGAAGAGCAGTTCTGTAGGTGTCTCTGTTGCAAGTCGTAATGTGGGTATTGCCGCTCTGGGTCTGCTCATGCCCATGGTTAAGAGCACCGGGGAGTGATCCGATATATATGTCTCGGGAGGTACACTATCTCTTCCACCTTGGGCATTAGAGTCTGCAACAAGAGGAATTGATCCAACGTGCTGAACGTATTGGTCGCAGGTGTGTAACAGGAGAACATACTCTACTCCGGGTGCCAAACCTGCCATCCATCAATAGCCCCAACTCCCTCATCACGTCCACCAACGCCCCAATCATGCCGGGCTTGGTGTTCTCCCGGGGAGTTAACGGTCCAACGTACCATCCAGGACAAAGTTGGCATCCCCAAAAAGGACAATGTCCCCACCCAAGTAGGGAGTCACTGCCGTCAATACCTCGTAAAAAAGGCGTGGGCGTCCGAATTAGGGGCACACACCTTTATTAAACACATCTCCTGACCATGGATCCTACCATGCAATATCACATGACGTCCCTTGGGGTCAAGTACGTGATGTAGGTGTTGAAATGGAGTCCCAGGGGCCACCCAGATCAACGCCCCCCTTACAAATACCGAGAATGAAGTGGCATACAGTTGCCCCTGCCACATGCGCCCAATGTAAAGCAGCATATCACCCCAGACATGTCTCCTGCAAACCTGCTATGGCTATTTTATACCGCCTTGGGTAGGAGTGCACCCTTCTACGTTTCTCAAGCGTCGCCTTCCCCGTATGTTCCATGTAAGGAGTTTTATCAGGAAGGGTGCCATAAGCCCGCACAGCTGGCGTCCCTCTTCTGTTCCCATCCCGCCAGTACAGTACAGTATCAAACTGAGCACTCTTTGGTGAACCACAATCTAGACATGGATCCCTTGAACTTCCCCAATAACCCTGAATAACAATGAAAGTAAATTGAACTCCCAGGATCCTCCCCCACCCACTGGGCAGTGTGACACGACTATCCCTCCTGCCAACATAGTGAGTGAATCAACGCCATCCTCGGCCCCATACCACCCTCCTCCGGATTTCCAGTTGAAACATTAGTACACTGCATCAACCCCTCCCAGTACAATATACGCCACATGGCCTGCTGGGCCACGCCCTGTGTTAGTCCGTCCACACAAATGCCATGCAAGCGACTGGTTCCCGGACCAGGCGCGAGGACTAAGCCTCCAGCTCCCAAAGCAGGACCCAACCGCTCGTGAGGGGCATGTGTCTCCCCCTCCCCCTCTCCTCCGGCGGCAAAAATACTCAACGTGGTCCTCACCCACAATTATGAAAAGTGCAAAAGAGAATAATTTGATATGGAGTAACCAAACTTGTTCAAGTCACATATGAGTGTCCATACCCCAGGACTAGTACTCCCATCCCATCCTAGGATTCAGCCAAAATTACTGTCAGGAATGTAATGTATGTAATGTAATGTAATGTATGTGGTCTTGTAAAGCGCACTGCTGCCCTGAGGCGTCATGGCGCTTTAGACCTCTGGGGAACCCGTCCTAGCTATTCCTGTGAGATGGTCCCTACTGGGTATCTCCATGGTGAAACCAGGCATCCCCGGCGAATGTGGGGGGCCGTTGTAGAGATGAGGCAAGCTAATGCCCAAAGTTGCCGAGTGTGATCCCTGGTTAGAGTAGGCACCGAGGCGAGAATTATCGAGTCCGCTGATCCTGGTCCACGACCCTGCCGCGTCGGGAATTGAACCCTGGTCCAGGGCCGTTCTCTGCTTCCGGGTCTGCCGCCTCTAACCAGTGAGCCACACCACTCCTCTCCACCCCCCTCAGAACCTAAACCGCCCTCTAACAATCTCAGCGCCTGGAACCCAGTCACCACCGAAGACACCATCCGCCTAATGAATTCCATCCACTCTGGCTCGCCAACCGACCCATGTCCCCACCACATCTTCAACAAAGCAGACTCCATCATCGCACCCCATCTCCGTGATGTCATCAACTGCTCCTTCAACTCTGCTACCTTCCCAGAAAGCTGGAAACATGCCGAACTCAGCGCCCTCCTGAAGAAACCCACAGCAGACCCCTCTGAACTCAAAAATTACCGCCCCATATCCCTCCTCCCTTTTCCGGCAAAAGTCATTGAGAAAGCCGTCAATAGCCAACTCTCCGCCTTCCTCGAATCATGGTAGACACCTGTGGGGTTGGAATATAACGAAGAAACATGCATGAAGATGGAATGATTATTATATATGTTAATTGGATTGCCGTCTATACCTGTAAGATAAACAGGTTATTATCCCTACTGTGTATGCAGATTTGCTACTCTTCCCCCCCCCCCCCCCCCCCCAAATCTTCGAAATGTTTAACCAGGGCCTATGATGGGACAACTGAAAGGGGGTGATAAGTATCACACAACTCGCATTTATTATTCCTCTGTAAACTTTTTTCCCTCAGGGTTCAGAATTAGCTCTGATCTTGAAATCAGTGAATAGGCCTAGGGACGAGGTTTACTGTATCTCAACTCTAAAGAACTAGCCTGGAAATCAGGGCATAGGACTGATCGCTTCATAACTAATTCTGAACTATATCTACCTTCAACATCCGAATGAGGGAACTGCAGAAAAACTATGCACTTTTGGCTGTTCGGGGTCCGTGGTTCTTCCTCTTCCCTCCGTCTCCGTTGCGTCTACATCTGAGGCTCAGAGTGACTGAAAACCACAGCCGCGGATTAACCATCTCGCAGACAGAAAAAAGAAAGCAGGAATGCTGGTACGCCCCTCCCTCTCCCTATAGGGAGTACATAAGGGTACAGTACCCAGCATGCCTCCTGAACCACCAAGCCCAAGATGAGGGCCGGAAAGCCCGGGAGGTAGGGATGTAATGAAGGGGACGAGGACAACGGGACCCGGAGTAATGAAGATTACCGGTAAGTAATAGGACATTATCCCCATGTCCCTCCTGTCCTCGTCCCCTTCATTCATAACAAATGAGAATACCCAAGCAGCAACCGGCCATCATCAAACAACAAACCACCAGGACTCAGCAGAACAGCAAAACCCGAGTAAAATAACACTCAACGCCCAAATGTTGTGAACTCCCAGTGGCCCAGCTGGCCCCCAGACCTCACCGATCTCATGTTAATTGCTTGACTTATAGAACACTGTAAACCAAGTCTGGCGTCAGGAGGCTACTTTGAGTTTGCACCACACATTCCTCCTGTCGCGCAACAAATCATCGAACATCACAATTACCCCCCTGCCCCTGGAAGCTATATGTTCGGGATCACGACTGGCGGCTAGCTCAGGTTGCACCACACATTGCTGCCAACCTAACAACCCCACAACTGCTAACCCTATGTAGGTGTAACAATTCAGACTAATTAAGGCCCCCAAAGCTATAAGAATGGTCTGGGCCACAGGCCACATAGTAAATGCGAATGTATGTTGAGGTAATCAATGCCTGTTGCTGTGGTCATCTCTAAAGAGACAAACAGCGCCAACTTGTGGCCCATTGTCACTAGCGCCAAATTTGACAATAAAGGGACGTGCCGCCACCAGAAATGAATTTAGCACAGGTAACTGGATGCTGAATATCACCAGAATAGGCAATTGAGCACATAGTAAAGTCCAAGGGTGACTTTCTAACAATCGTTTCAAACAAAGGACGCTGTAACTTAATGTCTGGTTCAAGTATGTAACACGTGTAGCACTATCCTTTCTGTGGCCGGGGAGAAACAGGTTTGTGTCCCTCTCCCTGCTATGGCTATTTTATACCGCCTTGGGTAGGAGTGCACCCTTCTACGTTTCTCAAGCGTCGCCTTCCCCGTATGTTCCATGTAAGGAGTTTTATCAGGAAGGGTGCCATAAGCCCGCACAGCTGGCGTCCCTCTTCTGTTCCCATCCCGCCAGTACAGTACAGTATCAAACTGAGCACTCTTTGGTGAACCACAATCTAGACATGGATCCCTTGAACTTCCCCAATAACCCTGAATAACAATGAAAGTAAATTGAACTCCCAGGATCCTCCCCCACCCACTGGGCAGTGTGACACGACTATCCCTCCTGCCAACATAGTGAGTGAATCAACGCCATCCTCGGCCCCATACCACCCTCCTCCGGATTTCCAGTTGAAACATTAGTACACTGCATCAACCCCTCCCAGTACAATATACGCCACATGGCCTGCTGGGCCACGCCCTGTGTTAGTCCGTCCACACAAATGCCATGCAAGCGACTGGTTCCCGGACCAGGCGCGAGGACTAAGCCTCCAGCTCCTAAAGCAGGACCCAACCGCTCGTGAGGGGCATGTGTCTCCCCCTCCCCCCCCCTCCTCCGGCGGCAAAAATACTCAACGTGGTCCTCACCCACAATTATGAAAAGTGCAAAAGAGAATAATTTGACATGGAGTAACCAAACTTGTTCAAGTCACATATGAGTGTCCATACCCCAGGACTAGTACTCCCATCCCATCCTAGGATTCAGCCAAAATTACTGTCAGGAATGTAATGTATGTAATGTAATGTAATGTAATGTATGTGGTCTTGTAAAGCGCACTGCTGCCCTGAGGCGTCATGGCGCTTTAGACCTCTGGGGAACCCGTCCTAGCTATTCCTGTGAGATGGTCCCTACTGGGTATCTCCATGGTGAAACCAGGCATCCCCGGCGAATGTGGGGGGCCGTTGTAGAGATGAGGCAAGCTAATGCCCAAAGTTGCCGAGTGTGATCCCTGGTTAGAGTAGGCACCGAGGCGAGAATTATCGAGTCCGCTGATCCTGGTCCACGACCCTGCCGCGTCGGGAATTGAACCCTGGTCCAGGGCCGTTCTCTGCTTCCAGGTCTGCCGCCTCTAACCAGTGAGCCACACCACTCCTCTCCACCCCCCTCAGAACCTAAACCGCCCTCTAACAATCTCAGCGCCTGGAACCCAGTCACCACCGAAGACACCATCCGCCTAATGAATTCCATCCACTCTGGCTCGCCAACCGACCCATGTCCCCACCACATCTTCAACAAAGCAGACTCCATCATCGCACCCCATCTCCGTGATGTCATCAACTGCTCCTTCAACTCTGCTACCTTCCCAGAAAGCTGGAAACATGCCGAACTCAGCGCCCTCCTGAAGAAACCCACAGCAGACCCCTCTGAACTCAAAAACTACCGCCCCATATCCCTCCTCCCTTTTCCGGCAAAAGTCATTGAGAAAGCCGTCAATAGCCAACTCTCCGCCTTCCTCGAATCCAACAACTCCCTCGATCCCTCACAGTCCGGCTTTCGAGCCAAACACAGCACCGAGACCGCTCTCATCGCAGCTACAGACGACATCCGAACACTTCTGTACAACGGAGAAACAGTGGCCCTCATCCTACTCGACCTCTCTGCCGCCTTTGACACAGTCTGTCATAGCACCCTCATACAACGCCTCAACAACGTCGGAATACAAGGAAAAGCATTGGACTGGATCATCTCGTTCCTCGCCGGAAGAACCTAGAGAGTCCGACTTCCCCCATTCAAATCAGAGGCTACAGAAGTCATCTGCGGTGTACCACAAGGATCATCACTCAGTCCCACCCTCTTCAACGTTTACATGAGTCCACTCGCATCCATCGCGCGTCAACACAACCTTAACATCATCTCCTACGCTGACGACACCAAGCTGATCCTTTCCCTCACCAAAGACCCTAACTCCGCCAAACCAATCTTCACGAAGGCATGAAAGAAGTAGCCGAATGGATGAAAAACAGCTGCCTAAAACTTAACTCAGACAAAACGAAGGTACTCATCCTAGGATCATCCCGCTCTGCCTGGGACGACTCATGGTGGCCTTCGGCTCTGGGCACAGCACCCATACCCACAGATCACACACGCAACCTGGGCTTCATCCTAGACTCCTCCCTCTCGATGACCAGACAAGTCAACGCCGTCTCATCCTCCTGCTTCAACGTACTTCGTATGCTCAAAAAAATCTTCTGTTGGATCCCCTCCGAGACCAGAAAGACTGTCACCCACGCACTAGTCACGAGTCGACTGGACTACGGAAACACCCTCTACGCCGGAATTACAGCCAAATTACAGAAAAAACTCCAACGCATCCAAAACGCATCAGCGAGACTCATTTTGGACATCCCTCGCCAAGATCACATTACAGGCCACCTGAAAGACCTCCACTGGCTTCCCGTCAACAAGAGAATAACATTCCGTCTCCTCACCCACGCACACAAGGCCCTCTACAAACTAGGGCCCGAATGCCTCAACACTCGACTATCCTTCTACACACCCACCCGCCAACTAAGATCCTCCAATCAAGGCCTTGCCGCAGTTCCGCGTATCCAAAGATCCACCATGGGAGGTAGATCCTTCTCCTACTTGGCGGCCAAGACCTGGAACACACTCCCCACTCACCTCCGCCTTACACAGAACCACATCTCCTTCAGAAAAGAACTTAAAACCTGGCTATTCGATAAATAATGAACCCCATCCCCTAGCGCCTTGAGACCCTCTGGGTGAGTAGTGCGCTATATAAATTCTTGAACTTGAACTTGAACACCACTAATGACCCCGAAGAGGCCAGGTCAGAGTCCGGTGATCCTTCCACCACCTGCAATGTCTCATCCTCGCACACTCAAACTCTTCCAGAAGCACTCGTGTCTCTCAGTCGCACGTCTCCAGACACCCTGTCCCACCATCCCGTCCGGTCTGTAGATTCCACAAGCAGGCCCGAATGTGTCCTCGGCCCCTTCTATGACTTCCGATCTCCCGTGGTATCCAGTCTGAAGCCTCCTCCGCCGATCCAAAGAACAGAGTCCTGCCCTTGTGTTCCACTCGAAGCTTGGCAGGATAGAGAAGGCTGTTCTTCATCCCAGCCTCCCTCATGCGTCTCTTCACTGCCTAGAAGTTGCTTTGTTGGTCCTGCACCCTTTGCATATAATCCGGAAAATTGCAATGTGATGCCCCTCATAGTGCAGGTTTGACTTGGCACGGATGGACTGCAGGAGCATATCTTGATCCCGGTAATTAAAGAATCGAACTATGATGGTCCAGGGTGGTCCCCGGGGCGCGAGGAGGGACCAGAGCCCAGTGTGCCATCTCGATATTAAAAAAACTTTTACAGTTTGCCGGGAGCCAGAATCTTTGTTATCCAAGCTTCTAGAAACAGTTTTGCAGAGGGCCCCTCTGCCTGTTTCGGAAATCCAACGAATATCAGGTTGTTTCTTCGCAAACCCCTTCCTGCTCTTCGGCGCCTTAATCTAGCTTAATCGCCTTCCTCTGGAGCTCCGTAACTGTGACCTGCAAGGCCTTCACCTCCGTCTGAAGAGCATCCACATTTTGTTCTGTCGTGGTGACACTGTCTGAGACTTTTCGCAGGTCACATCTGAGGAGATTAACATCAAGCGCAACAGCATCGATCCTGGACACCATCTCGTCCCTCGACATCTGACAGCCACCAGGATGTCACTCGAGGAGGGCTCTCGGTTTTCCCCCTCTGCTGCCATCTCAGCATCTTCATCCCCTTGCGCGTCTCGTTGATTAGGTCCGTGGTGATGGGGCTGCGTGTAGTTCAAAACTTTGTAAGCTTGTGCTCTGGCGCCTTTATCCTTCACAATGATGCGTGAGAGCGTCCCGTTTCCTTTGTGTCTATCAGCACCAGCGTGCCCTGGGTCCAGCGCCCACGAGCTACTCACCTTGTAGTACTCGTGGGCACCGACTGACCCTCACATGTGTAGTATACTTAGTGCTCAGCTCGGGTGTTAGGTACTCTAGATCTACCCCAATAACCGCAAGTTCCAACCGACCGGGCTTTGTCTCTCCACCTACAGATGTATGTCCCACGTTGTCCAAAACCAGGCGCAGATGTGGGAAAAGTACAGACGGTCCCCAACTCCCCAGCGAGTAGAGCTCACACCTCATTTGCCCAGCACCTCTTCCTCCGCCGTCATCAGGCTCAACCGACTCTCCACCCTGGAGTTACAGGCAGACGACCCTCGATGCCCCCCCTCAGTACAGGGATAGCAGCCCCTCTGTATGTAGATCCTCAGGTTGCACATCTAGCTCCATGCGTGGGGCACCAGCCTCCCAGTCAAGGCCATGCCACAAAGAAGGCAGATAGACGAGGACAGTGCCGAGCTACTGCAGGCCACCTCCTCGCATTTATCTGGCTGTGGACTCCACCACTTACTTCATGGGCACCCGAAGCGTCCTCCAGCGTCTGTGGCCCAGGTTCTGGCTCTCCACACTACTGCCAGGTCCCCACAGTCCGATGTGCTTGACTGTCCCCAATAATCATAAGTCCAATCAGTACTGGGCATCTCTTGCCACCCAAAGCGTCACAACGATGGAGAGCCCGGCCCCCCGCAGAGTCTCAGACGCTGTAAGTGCGTGTCGCACGAATGTGAATGCACAGCGCTCCCCGGCTCGAGTACCTCTAAATCCCCTTCCAATCGTGTCACTCAGTGGTCCGATGCATACCTTTCCGTCGCTGCTGCGCCCCTCTTATCCATGTAGCAACTGGTGGATGAGGCACCCCGGTCCGGGCCTTTCCTGCACTCCGCTGCAGCTGACGAGCCTTTCAAGATGGAGGCCTCGTCCCTGAGTCACTCTGCTCTGCGCTGCCGCGCTTTCGCAGCTTATCCTATGTCTAGACCGGGGATGCACTGGCTGGTATTCAATGCAGGGTGAGGTTGGTGCCCATCCGGCACCGCAGGATCTTTAAGGATTACGCCGCAGTAGGACGTCGCTCTGTGAAGCAAGTCCCTCTCGGCCATCTTGTTGGCCACGCCTCCCCTCCTATTCCTTTGATGTCAATTTGAACAAGCATTTGCAATGCAATAGGTCTCGCATTTGCAAGCGTTTAAGATATTGGCATTGAAAATGACTGTCTTTTATTTATGTTTTAAAAATCAACATATAAATAAAAGGCATTATCATTTACAATGCCAATAGTTCAAACTCTCGTAAATTCGAGACCTTTTGCATTGTAAATGCTTGTTTCTGATGGGCTCGAAGTATTTCTAGCAGGCACTTCCACAAAACAGATGTGAAAATACATGCACTTAGAGTATGCACTTTACCTGGGAAAGCGATCCGAGATACTGTACATTTTCTTCTTTTGAATACCAGGCTGCAATCATAGCCTATTGTAGATTGATTAAGGCAATGCTATTAACCCCTTGCACGCTCCCGTCACGAGCCACGGTGGGACTGTGCTGGTGACGGAATGGTTCAGTCACGCCCCAGTCGCCGCGCCTGCGTGGTGCTCATTCCGCGCCTGCGCTGAGCGTTCCATTGAGCGGGCGGGGCCGTGACGGAACAATTCCATCACAAGCACAGCGCCAATGCGGTTCGTGACAGAGTGATTCCGTCACTAGCATGGCGGCGCCGGCCCCCCCTCTAGCGCCGCGGCGGAATTACTGACTCGGCCAAGGGGTTAAAGAGTCTATTTTATTAATGTAAAAGATGCTAAATGGAGATTATATTAACCTTCCATTCTTTGGTCAACATATGCTTGTACACATTGTTTAGAACCTTTTGGGTGTAATGAATTGTGTATTGTGTTGTGGTTTATGATTTACATCTCTGAGGATGGCCATACACAATTAAGAAAACTAAGAAGCAGCTCTTTTTTGAATGGTGCAGATTTGCTGGGACAGCCACAGTTGTTCAGGATTGTACTGTAATCCTGTTCGGAGGGTATCTAAAAAGGTGCTCAAATGCAGGTATTTTGTCAATGGGGTTCTATCGTGAGCATTTTGACTCCTGGTCTTCACCGATTAAAACATCATAAATTCAATGTGTTTGAGGGTTATGGTCCTGAAATGTCATGATCTTTTAAAAGTGCGACTCTAAAGAAAACAACCATACTTCAGAACCAATGCATCAAGTAACTAGTCTTTTACCTTTCATTCCTTACAAGTCAGTTATGCACATTTAGCTTAATGTGAGTGGAGCAGTCCAATATATTTATGGAGGCCCTTCTGTAGCTATTCGTGTCCCTCTTTCACGTCTTAGATCAACAGAATTGATTGTCATGCTGAATGTAGAAACACCCCTGTCATGGTTACCATGCTAGTACTTCTATAATTGTCCCTCTTTTGATGTACAAACACCTCAACATTGAGGGCCCTTTGATACAACCAGTTTGCGAAGCCATGTTTAGGTCTCGGCTAGTGTAGGCTGCGCACATGCGCAGTCTCGCAGGCAAGATTTAATGACTTAGAGCCAGTTTCACTAGCGAGGTTAAGCCCCTCCCCTCTTTTCCATTGGCTGGCGTCACCGTTCATGCTAAACGGTGGCCAGCCATTGGAAAAGAGGTCCGAGTAACGTACTCTTTTGTCTTTTAGCCCCGTCCCTTTCAGACTGGCTTCCTTGACTTACTGATGTGGTAAAAGGTTTCTTATCTTCTTTATGGGGCTAAACAGATGGCCCCATAAGGAAGATAATAAACCTTTTATTCCAGCAGTAAGTCGGGCTCTAAAAGAGAAAACATCACGTTGTGTCGAGCTACTTTGGCTATAATCGCGGCACCCGCGCTTTACTTTTAATCTTTCAAGTAAAGCCCGGGTGCCCCGGCTGCCTGGTGAGCGCTTGTTTTTTAAGGGGGTTGGAATCATAGTTGTGTCCCATCGGTGACCGCAGTGGCCTCGCAGCTCAGCGTGTGCTTAGTGTGTTATGCCATTCATAAATGTTCATGCCTGCCATTCCTTGTGCGCAGCGCCCCCGCAGGCTCTTTAATCTGAGCGAGACCCAACCCTCAGCTGGCTGCACATTTCGCGAGATTTGCTGGACGCTGTGACTCCCATGTGAGAGCAGCTCCTAGTAAACACTCCCTGTAGCTCATCCATGGCTTCCCGGTTGTAGGCTGCAGCGAAGCGGGCTGGCATCTTTGTGCTTCCCGCCTTGCAGGTTTCGTTGAACGATCGGCAATGCCCGTCCTCTGCAAGGCGTTCCTCTGATTGTAGCCTGAGAGCGAGTGGCACCGTTTGTCGCACATACAAAGGAGGAGCGCGTTTGGGATTCTGGATCCACAAAAGGCAAAAACTGGAATATTTGCAGGATGTGGATACAAGTTCGAACCATTGACGGCAAAGAGATGCATACTATCGATGACTTGTCTCGTCTCACTAAGATCGAGAGTCTGAGGCTCAAGATCCAGGAGACCTTCAACTTAAACCCAGACCGGCAGAGGCTCTTCTACCAGGAAAAGAAGGTGAACAATGCCCGCCAACGCAAAAAGATCTTTTTCATACAGGATCCTGGAAGCACCTTCTTTTTAACATTACCGTCCCCGGCATGGCGAGGGTGGTCGTCCCCATAAATGCCCACAGCAGACATGTACGTTTGTGTGTGTGGTATTAGGGTACAATTACATGCAGCCCTCACCTGTACTGCGGTTGTAAATCTGACATGCTGGCATCGCGTGTGTCAACGCTCTTGGCAGCTGGAGGGAAGATTGTTAATGAAGGCACCCCTTCCAGAGGGGTAGCATCGATGCCACTGCAGCGAAGGTCATCCGCCATGGCCTCTCCCACTTGCATGCGCCTCCTCGCCGATCTGGCTAGCCACCTCTGCCCTTCCTGCCGGCTTCTCGCTCTCTCTGCCCTTGTTTCCCCTGCCTCTCTTGCTCCCCTTCTGAGCCCCCTGTATGTGTAGTGCTCTCCCCTCTGCCCTTGCTTCCTTCACCCCTCTCTATCTCGTTCCATTTGTGATCCCGTGTGCACATCTCCCTCCTGCTGCCCTGGTTTCCATCTCACCCTCTATTCCGCTCCACTTCTGACCCTGTGTGTGTGTGTGTGTGTACGTATCCCTCCCCTAGGTTATGTCTCCCCCTCGCTATCTTGCTCCAAGCCTGGCCCCCATGCATGTCACTCTCTGCTCGTTTCCATCTCCCCCTCGCTTTCTTCCCCCACTTCTGAACACCTGTGTATCTCTCTCTGCCCTGTCTCTCTCCCCCCTCTGACCTCCATGCGGGTCTCCCCCTCTGCCATATTCCCCTCGCACTCCCTATCTCGCTCCACTTCCCTGTGTGTCTCTCTGCCCTTGTTTCCACCTCGCCTGTCTCTCTCTCCCCTTTTGACCTCCATGCATCTCTCCCTTTGCCATTGTTCCCCTCCCACTCACTAGCTCGCTCCACTTCCCCATGTCTCTCTCTGCCCTAGTTTCCTTCTCTCTCTCTCGCTCCCTTTCTAATCCTTGTGTGTGTCTCTCTCTGCCCATGTATCCATCTCCCCCTCTCCCTCGCCCCCATTCTGACCTCCAGGGGTGTCTCTCTCCCTCTGCCCTTGTTTCCTTCTCCCCCTCTCTATCTCGTTCCACTTCTGACCCCTTGTGTATATCTCCCTCCCGCTGCCCTGGTTTCCATCTCACCCTCTATTCCACTCCACTTCGATGTGTGTGTACGTCTCTCTCCTCTAGGTTCTGACTCCCCTCCCTCAACACCTGACCCCTGTGTGGCACTCTCTTCCTCTGCCTTGTTCTTTAAGAAACGGACCAAACTCTGCTCACTTACACACCAATCTCTGCTGTTCGTCACATGCCTCCCAAAAACCCCCAATTCCATCCATCCTCATTCACCCAAACCTAATTACTTTGCCCTCATTCTGCCGTCGACCATTGAATAATTTCCTCATGCAACAACACACGTACTGTGAGTCGGTGCGGGTGGCGGTGCCCCCGAGGGAATGGACAATCAAGAGCAGCCACCGCCAGCCATCACTACACTAGTTTAGCAAACACAACAGAATCAAAAACCGACTCTGAGCCCAAGGGTGCATCTGTTTGGCAGGTAAGGCTGCAGTGCGTGTTTTGGAAACTCGATCTGTTATTTGATTAAAGCTTGGCTGCATTCACCTTTGCAAGGGCAGCTCCACGACAGACACCGGCGGCTGTAAGCTGCTACCAGCTGAAACCGAAAAGGCAGGGGCGCACTGCTTAGTGTCCTGCTACGCTACACTGGGCATGAAAGGCTGAAGAGAGGGCAGGGAGAGGCCACTGTAGTTAAGAACTAAAATGCACCCAAACAAAGAGTAGAAGAGAAATAACGGCGAGTGTCAGTGAAGTGAATGTTGAGGGCAGGCAGGCCACTAACCACACACAAGCAAGAACAACGAGCTGACAGTGCCAACAATTGCTTTAGAGGTTTAACTTACAACCCGTACGTATCCGCTTTCAAAGGATTCGTGCAAGAGCTCTGCTCAGGTCACCATTTAGAATTCCATTCCTGTAATTAACATGTATTGGGCAGCAGAAAATTGTAATACTTGCAGTGCCCTGTATTATCTGGTGTTTAATGTGGACATCTCAAGAGAAACTGCAGCCTGCCCCGTGCAGCAGAACAAAGTGCAGACATGTGCTGCCTCCGCTAAATAAATATGTAATTTCCTACGCTGCTTAATAACACGTTATGTTGACATAGTTTGGCTTCCTTTCCTTTGTAGTTGGCTATATGCATCAATTTAAAACGGCCCATAGTCTTGTATTTGGAAATGAAAAGGTCCCACATTGAAAGATGCGTTTGAAGTGCGTGGCGTGAGTTAGATGAAGTTTAAGGGAATAAGAGCAGTTGAGCATAGAAATACGTTAACATATGCCAAGTAAAGGAGATTAGCGTGTTAGGCTGCACTGGAAGGTTAGCTGTGTGTGTCTGTATGTATGTGTTGGACAGGCCTCGTGAAGGGGCCGCTCCCTCCCCGCATAATAAGACCCGAACACCGGCTCCCCCGGTGTCACCAGAAGAACCACCCCGGAAACCCACAGAAGCAACCTGCAACCCGTCCCCAACGGGACGCCTGCCCCCGAACACCACGACATCGGCCGGCCCGGGCCACCATCAGCAGCATTGCCCCGGCCCAGCCGCCATCTTGGACACTGCACCACGAGGCCGCGTGGCCTCAGCTCGACCCCAACCCTAGGCCTGGCCAAGGCCCCGACATCGAGGCACCACCATCCACCCAGGAGGTGAACGGACCACTTGGCAGGTCAATGGGAGAGAGGAGTGTCGATGGCTCTTCCCCGCCAGGTGCCGATCGCCCCCAGCCTCCCCGGGCGCTGGCTCCACCCCCCCTGCTGGGTGTCTGGACTCCCTCATCCCGGACCTCCCGACCTCCAAGAGTGAGGGTCCGGACATCAAAGGAGGCCAGACCTATAACTGGGGCAGCTCCAGAGCAGGAAGGCAGTTGTATCCTGGAGTCGAGAGACACCTAGAAGAACTCATCCTTGACGGACTGCTGGCGCTGCCGCAGCCCTGCCTTGTGAATCATCGTCCTGCCTGCTGGCGCTGCCGCGGCCCTCTGCAACCTACATCTTTGTCGGGACCTGCTGGCGCTGCCGCGGCCCATCCTCGTGAACCATCGTCCTGCCTGCTGGCGCTGCCGCGGCCCTCTGCAACCTACATCTTCGTCGGGACCTGCTGCCGCGGCCCATCCTTGTGTGAACCATCGCCTTTGCCGGCTGGCGCTGCCGAGGCCCTTCTCAAGTGAGACTTATCACCCGAGCCTGCTGGCGCTGCCGCGGCCCGACCTTCCAGAACTCCGAGCTCGAGGATTGTAAGCTATCCACCTTACCACCTCAGTACCAGACCGGTACCAAGACTGTCCCGCTACCCTTTCCCTTCCAGAGACTAGAATTGAGAGGACCCTCGTGTCCCGATCTCACTGTATCGCTGATATCCTTGCTTCAAGAATCATATATAAAGAGTGTTGACCTCATCCTTGTGTGGTGTCCATCTGTGGGGGGGAAGTTACTTGTCTGTACGATCGCTGGAGACGGCCCTCACCGGAGGCCTCTCCCCTTGTCCTCGGCCGACCCTCCAGGTCCCCGTCTAAGATTGGTGGCCAGCGGTGCGATCCGAACCAACGCGTAATCGTACAGAAAGTAACTCACCCCACGACTCAACCACAATGACCACAAAAGAGAGCGGATCCACAGAGAAATTCCAGATGGAGAAACTAGAAGAGTACAACCACCGAGAGCTAAAGCAATTTTGCATAGAACTAGGCATTGCTACCACCGGACTGAGCACGAAAGAGGACTTCAAACACTCCCTAGAATCTTGGGCAGAAACGGGTACGGCCGTACCCCAAAACCAAAACCTCGAGGCACCAGAAACAAACACCCCTCCGACAGAAGGAAGGACATCGGGTCTCTCCCTGGAGGAGATCCGCGAACGAGAGAAAAGCAGACTCCATGAATTAGAGTTGGCACGGCTTCGGTTGGACGGAGAGCTGAAATTGGCGGAACAAAAGATAATATTAGAACACTTGCGGCTCCGAGAGGAGCGGGAAGAGAAACAAAGGCAGAGGGAACTAGAAGAGAAAAAACTGGCATACGAACATGAGCGCAAGCTAGCAGAAATAGAGATTCGGAAACAGAATAAAGATCTCGGGGTGCCCGAGCGCCCGAACACTCCGGGCACTGCAGAACCGAAAGTCCACATCCCCAAGGATGTCGTCGGAGAATATTATCGGAACGACGATATCCAGCAGTGGTTCAAAGCCTACGAGATAGCCATGACCTCCCACCGGATTGATCGAAGTGACTGGGGAGCCGGGTTATGGGGGAGGTTCATCAATGAAGGGCGCGACGCCCTGCTGCAGCTCCCGGACCATCAGATGAAGTCCTATGACCACATGAAGGCCGCCCTCCTCACCCGATACGGACTCACGCCCGAGATGTACCGCCAGCGGTTCCGCGACTGCAAACGGATCCCGGGTACAACTTGGGTGGAGTACGTCGACTTTTTCAGCAGAGCCTTCGAGGGGTGGATCAAGGGCAGCCACGTAACCAAAACGAGCAACTCTTTAACCTCATTGTGTGGGAACACCTCTCCAACAATTGCTTCGTCGAGCTCAGGCAGCACCTCCTCGACAGTAAACTGACTGAACTTCGGCAGCTCGCCGCCGAAGCTGCCGATGGGAAAGCACTCGAGTTGCCCGAAGTGGGCCCAGTGAGCCAAACAGAACCAACCAAGGTCCCCATCGCCCCCGGCAGAGATGCCGTCCCGGCAGCTCCCGCCAGCAACACCTCGCCCCCGGCCGGTAGGGGAAACCCCCCGATGCGTCCCGGGTTCCGAGCCAACGTTACTTGCCACCGGTGCCAGCGGACCGGCCACTATGCCAACGACCCTAACTGCCCGAAGAACCAGAGTCCTATACCCCGCCAGGTCGCTGCCGCCGCCCTGGGAGAGGAGCCAGCCCCCGAAGATTATGAAGAGTACGACCAGGAACAGCCCGAGTGGGAACCCGCCGCCATGTCCCTGGTTTGCCATGGGGAAAGACATGATCCCGCGGGCTCCCCTACCCGCCAACACGAGAAAATACAGCCAGTGGGTGAACATCAATGGGCGCAAGGCCGAAGCCCTGCGTGACACCGGGGCCAGTGTGACGGCAGTCCGCTGTCACCTGGTAACCCCAGAGCAGATCTTGCCAAACGTTCTTTGCCCCGTCCGATCAGCTGACAATTCAGAGAGCCTGTGTCGGATGGCCTGCGTCCCCTTCGAGTGGGGAGGAGTGTCCGGTATGCTGAAGGTGACTGTCCGCGATGATGCCCCGGTGGACTGCCTCCTGGGAAACGACCTCGAAAGTTCCCCCTGGGCAGCAGTTGAAAGAAGAGAGCACCTGGGGATGCTGGGCCTCCCTGACTGGGCCTGCGTAACGACCCGGTCCATGGCCGCCCGCGCCATCCTCAGTCCCGAAGAACCCGAATGGCCAGCACCTCCTCCCCCGATCGTCCCGGAGAGAGACGCCCTCAGTACTAATCCCCCAGAGCAAAACCAAGAAGGGCCCGCTCAGCTCCAGGACCTTCCAGAACTGGCCCAGTGGCGTCAAGAGGGTGGACCCACCCAGGAACAATTCCGGCAAGAACAGAAGACCTGTCCCTCCCTCGAGGGACTCCGACAGCAAGCCCTCGCCCAGAGCGCCGGAGACACCGCAGGGGCACACTGGATCTATTGGGACAATGACTTACTCTACAGCGAGCAAACAATTGCTGAGTTGGGGGCCAGCCGGGTGCTGGTGGTACCCCTCCGCTTCAGGGATTTCCTGTTGAACTTAGAGCACGATGTCCCCCTTGCTGGACACCTGGGACAAGACAAAACATACAACCGCCTGGTAACACACTTTTACTGGCCCAAAATGCGAAATGATGTCTCCAACCACTGCCGGGCCTGCCCCACCTGCCAGGCCAGCAGGAAGAGCGGCCGAAAAATCAAAGCACCCTTGCAACCATTTCCCGTCGTCACCACCCCGTTCGAACGGGTGGGAATAGACATTGTGGGGCCCCTGGACCCCCGAACAGCACAGGGGCACCGGTTCATCCTGGTCCTGGTGGACCACGCCACCCGCTATCCCAAGGCCATTCCTCTTCGGACCGTAACAGCACCCGTGGTAGGCCGAGCCTTAATGGGGATCTTCTCTCGAGTGGGCTTCCCCCGGGAAGTCGTCAGCGACAGGGGCACAAACTTTATCTCCAAGTACATGAAATCTCTCTGGCAGCAGTGCGGGGTTACCTACCGGTTCACGACCCCCTATCACCCGCAAGGAAACGGACTGGTCGAGCGGTTTAACCGCACTCTCAAGGGAATAATCATGGGCCTGGAAGAACCCCTACGTCGCCAATGGGACGTGCTGCTCCCGTGCCTCCTCTTCGCCTACTGAGAGGTTCCCCAGAAATCCCTCGGTTTTAGCCCCTTCGAGCTCCTGTACGGACACCCTTTCCGGGGGCCCCTCAGCCTGGTCAAGGAAGGATGGGAGATGGCCCCCCCAGAAGACCCCTCCGGACGTGTATAAGTACCTCCTGACCCTCCGCAACCAGACCCGGCGATTCAGGGAACTCGCCAAAGCCAATCTTGAGGCCAGTCAGGAGGATATGAAGAAATGGTACGATCAACATGCCTCCTCCATTGAGTTTGAGCCCGGTCAGCAAGTATGGGTGATGTCTCCAGTCGAACCTTGTGCCTTGCAGGACAAGTGGACAGGACTCTTCAAGGTGATTGAGCGCAAGGGCCCTGTCACCTACCTAATAGACATGGAGTCCCCCCGGAATCCCCTCCGGGTCCTCCACGCCAACAGACTCAAACCCCACTTCGTACGCTCGGAGCTCAGCCTACTGATGGCAACAGATAGTGGGACGGAAGAAGACTCCGAGCCCCTCCCTGACCTACTGAGGACCCGTGAAAAAGATGGCTCAGTGGAAGGGGTCCGACTCTCCGATGCCTTGTCCCCGGAACAACGCCAAGACTGTCGGGCTCTCCTGCTGCAATTTGCGAACCTGTTCTCCCTCACCCCGGGGGTCACCCCCTGGTGCCTCCACGACGTGGACACTGGGGATAGTCCCCCTATTCGACACAGGGCGTACCGAGTGCCGGATCGGGTGCGCACCTGCGTCCAGGACAAAGTCTCTAAAATGCTCGCACTAGGAGTGATCGAGCCATCCGACAGCCCCTGGGCCAGCCCAGTCGTACTGGTCCCCAAAGCTGCCGCCCCGGGCGCCACCCCCGAGCTCCGATTCTGTGTAGACTATCGGGGCCTGAACGCTGTCACCCGAACCGACACTCACCCCATCCCCAGGGCAGATGAACTGGTTGACCGTATGGGGGCTGCCCGCTACCTGAGCATCTTCGATCTGACAGCAGGCTACTGGCAGATCGGCCTCACCCCCAGAGCCCAAGAACGATCCGCCTTCTCTACCCCGGATGGCCACTACCATTTCAAAGTGATGCCATTCGGCATGAAAAACGCTCCAGCTACTTTCCAACGACTCGTGAACCAGGTATTGGCGGGCCTCGAAGAATTCAGTGCTGCCTACCTGGACGATATCGCTGTGTACAGTCGTCACTGGGCCGACCACCTTCACCACCTCCGAGAAGTCCTGCGCGCCCTCCAGCAGGCCGGCCTCACCATCAAGGCCAGCAAATGCCAGATTGGCCAGGGGTCCGTGACCTACCTCGGACACCAAGTGGGGAGCGGTCTGGTGGCCCCCCTTCAGCTCAAGATTGCTGCCATCCAGTCCCGGCAGCCACCTGTCACCCAAACAGAGGTCCGAGCCTTCCTGAGGCTCACCGGATACTACCGGCGGTTTGTGAAGGACTATGGCAGCATTGTGGGGCCCCTCACAGAACTCACCTCCAAGAAAAACCCCAAAACCGTCAACTGGACTCCGGACTGTCAAGCGGCCTTCGAGAAGTTGAAGGCCGCCATGTGCACCGCCCCCGTGCTCCAGGCCCCCGACTACAGCCGGGAATTCATCGTCCAGACGGACGCCTCAGATCATGGCATTGGGGCAGTACTCTCTCAACTCAACGCCGAGGGAGTCGATCAACCAGTGGCCTTCATCAGCCGACGCCTGCTGGCCCGACAGCAGCGCTGGAGCACCATCGAGCGGGAGGCCTTCGCAGTAGTATGGGCCCTCAAGAAACTCCGGCCCTACCTCTTCGGTACCCATTTCAGGGTACAAACAGATCATAGACCCCTGCAATGGCTGATGCAGATGCGGGGGGAGAATCCAAAACTGTTGCGATGGTCCATCTCCCTGCAGGGGATGGACTTCACTGTGCAGCATCGCCCTGGCCAAGACCACGCCAACGCGGACGGCCTGTCATGCTTTTTCCGCCTCGGCGAGGAGAGTACCCAAAGAGATGGGTGACTCTCCCCGCCTTCAGCTGGGGGGGACGCATGTTGGACAGGCCTCGTGATGGGGCCGCTCCCTCCCCGCATAATAAGACCCGAACACCGGCTCCCCCGGTGTCACCAGAAGAACCACCCCGGCAACCCACAGAAGCAACCCGTCCCCAACGGGACGCCTGCCCCCGAACACCACGACATCGGCCGGCCCGGGCCACCATCAGCAGCATTGCCCCGGCCCAGCCGCCATCTTGGACACTGCACCACGAGGCCGTGTGGCCTCAGCTCGACCCCAACCCTGGGCCTGGCCAGGCCCCGACATCGAGGCACCACCATCCACCCAGGAGGTGAACGGACCACTTGGCAGGTCAATGGGAGAGAGGAGTGTCGATGGCTCTCCCCCGCCAGGTGCCGATCGCCCCCAGCCTCCCCGGGCGCTGGCTCCACCCCCCTGCTGGGTGTCTGGACTCCCTCATCCCGGACCTCCCGACCTCCAAGAGCGAGGGTCCGGACATCAAAGGAGGCCAGACCTATAACTGGGGCAGCTCCAGAGCAGGAAGGCAGTTGTATCCTGGAGTCGAGAGACACCTAGAAGAACTTATCCTTGACGGACTGCTGGCGCTGCCGCAGCCCTGCCTTGTGAATCATCGTCCTGCCTGCTGGCGCTGCCGCGGCCCTCTGCAACCTACATCTTCGTTGGGACCTGCTGGCGCTGCCGCGGCCCATCCTCGTGAACCATCGTCCTGCCTGCTGGCGCTGCCGCGGCCCTCTGCAACCTACATCTTCGTCGGGACCTGCTGGCGCTGCCGCGGCCCATCCTTGTGTGAACCATCGTCTTTGCCGGCTGGCGCTGCCGCGGCCCTTCTCAAGTGAGACTTATCACCCGAGCCTGCTGGCGCTGCCGCGGCCCGACCTTCCAGAACTCCGAGCTCGAGGATTGTGAGCTATCCACCTTACCACCTCAGTACCAGACCGGTACCAAGACTGTCCCGCTACCCTTTCCCTTCCAGAGACTAGAATTGAGAGGACCCTCGTGTCCCGATCTCACTGTATCGCTGATATCCTTGCTTCAAGAATCATATATAAAGAGTGTTGACCTCATCCTTGTTTGGTGTCCGTCTGTGGGGGGGGAGTTACTTGTCTGTACGATCGCTGGAGACGGCCCTCACCGGAGGCCTCTCCCCTTGTCCTCGGCCGACCCTCCAGGTCCCCGTCTAACAGTATGTGTGTGTATGTATGTGTGTGTCTGTATGTGTGTGTGTCTGGCTATGTGTGTGTGTGTGTGTTTGGCTCTCTCTGTGTGTTTGGCTCTCTGTATGTTTGGCTCCCTCTGTATGTTTGGCTCTCTCTGTGTGTTTGGCTCTCTGTGTGTTTGGCTCTCTGTGTGTTTGGCTCTCTCTGTGTGTTTGGCTCTCTCTGTGTGTTTGGCTCTCTCTGTGTGTGTGGCTCTCTCTGTGTGTGGCTCTCTCTGTGTGTGTGGCTCTCTCTGTGTGTGTGGCTCTCTCTGTGTGTGTGGCTCTCTCTGTGTGTGTGGCTCTGTGTGTGTGTGTGGCTCTGTGTGTGTGTGTGGCTCTGTGTGTGTGTGTGTGGCTCTGTGTGTGTGTGTGTGGCTCTGTGTGTGTGTGTGTGGCTCTGTGTGTGTGTGTGTGGCTCTGTGTGTGTGTGTGGCTCTGTGTGTGTGTGTGTGGCTCTGTGTGTGTGTGTGTGGCTCTGTGTGTGTGTGTGTGGCTCTGTGTGTGTGTGTGTGGCTCTCTGTGTGTGGCTCTGTGTGTGCGTGGCTCTGTGTGTGCGTGGCTCTGTGTGTGCGTGGCTCTGTGTGTGTGTGGCGCTGTGTGTGTGTGTTGCGCTGTGTGTGTGTGTGTGGTGCTGTGTGTGTGTGTGTGGCGCTGTGTGTGTGGCTCTCTGTGTGTGTGTGTGGCTCTCTGTGTGTGTGTGGCTCTGTGTGTGTGTGTGTGGCTCTGTGTGTGTGTGTGTGTGGCTCTCTGTGTGTGTGTGTGGCTCTCTGTGTGTGTGTGTGGCTCTGTGTGTGTGTGTGTGTGGCTCTCTGTGTGTGTGTGTGGCTCTCTGTGTGTGTGTGTGGCTCTCTGTGTGTGTGTGTGGCTCTCTCTGTGTGTGTGTGTGGCTCTCTCTCTCTGTGTGTGTGGCTCTCTCTGTGTGTGTGTGTGTGGCTCTCTCTCTCTGTGTGTGTGGCTCTCTCTCTGTGTGTGTGTGGCTCTCTCTCTGTGTGTGTGTGGCTCTCTCTGTGTGTAGGATAGGATGGGTAAAGTTGCCTCCAAAGGAGTTTGTTCTACTAACTCAGTTAATTGACTTATATAACTGAATTTAGGGAAGATAACTAAATTACCCTGGGTAAAATTAATCAGGCAAGTTTAAAAAGACATTCAACAACTACATTGGACAAAACAATACTCAACATCAGACAGAAACAAAATAGACATGTGTATAGGCAAAAAGTGAATTTTATCAAAATTGAGTAATCAAGGGAAGAATACAAAACATCAGAATTTAGCAAAACAGGAATACAGGACAGATGTATTGGGATAAATCAAAGCAATCTCTGTAAAGCCTGTAGATAACCTATCCAAAAAATAAAGATTATGAGAAAATCTTCTTTGGATGAGGCTCAGGTCGACGTTTCGGTCTTTATGGATCAATCAGCAAGACCATCATCAGGACAATAAGCAATTAATATTTGTAAATCCCTTAAAACACTGTATTTGAGGCAGATGATTGAGGTGCCGAATGCGAGGCAAATCTTTAGATTCGCACGCAGATTAAGCTTGTCGATGTTTAACTTAGAGGTAGCAGCAAATAAAGTGTAGTCAGACCCAAAATGGAATGAAGATTAACCGGGTCACACGATCTGCAAGTACGTTTTGGAAGACGTGGAAGACGAGCAAAACAATCTTCCGAAGTCTCGATTTTTTTCAGGTCGCCAAAGTTATACAATCTGTAGCGTTAGTCAGAAGTCAGAGTATAGACGGTAACACGAGCTATTGCTCCGAGACCAATAGCTCGTGTTACCGTCTATACTCTGACTTCTGACTAACGCTACAGATTGTATAACTTTGGCGACCTGAAAAAAATCGAGACTTCGGAAGATTGTTTTGCTCGTCTTCCACGTCTTCCAAAACGTACTTGCAGATCGTGTGACCCGGTTAATCTTCATTCCATTTTGGGTCTGACTACACTTTATTTGCTGCTACCTCTAAGTTAAACATCGACAAGCTTAATCTGCGTGCGAATCTAAAGATTTGCCTCGCATTCGGCACCTCAATCATCTGCCTCAAATACAGTGTTTTAAGGGATTTACAAATATTAATTGCTTATTGTCCTGATGATGGTCTTGCTGATTGATCCATAAAGACCGAAACGTCGACCTGAGCCTCATCCAAAGAAGATTTTCTCATAATCTTTATTTTTTGGATAGGTTATCTACAGGCTTTACAGAGATTGCTTTGATTTATCCCAATACATCTGTCCTGTATTCCTGTTTTGCTAAATTCTGATGTTTTGTATTCTTCCCTTGATTACTCAATTTTGATAAAATTCACTTTTTGCCTATACACATGTCTATTTTGTTTCTGTCTGATGTTGAGTATTGTTTTGTCCAATGTAGTTGTTGAATGTCTTTTTAAACTTGCCTGATTAATTTTACCCAGGGTAATTTAGTTATCTTCCCTAAATTCAGTTATATAAGTCAATTAACTGAGTTAGTAGAACAAACTCCTTTGGAGGCAACTTTACCCATCCTATCGTATTTTGTACCCAAGCCCCCAAAGGTTTACTGGGTTGCTCACTTCTTTCTACCATCTCTCTGTGTGTGGCTCTCTCTGTGTGTGTGGCTCTCTCTGTGTGTGTGGCTCTGTGTGTGTGTGTGGCTCTGTGTGTGTGGCTCTGTGTGTGTGGCTCTCTGCGTGCGTGTGGCTCTCTGCGTGCGTGTGGCTCTCTGCGTGCGTGTGGCTCTCTGCGTGCGTGTGGCTCTCTGCGTGCGTGTGGCTCTCTGCGTGCGTGTGGCTCTCTGCGTACGTGTGGCTCTGCGTACGTGTGGCTCTCTGCGTACGTGTGGCTCTCTGCGTACGTGTGGCTCTCTGCGTACGTGTGGCTCTCTGCGTACGTGTGGCTCTCTGCGTACGTGTGGCTCTCTGCGTACGTGTGGCTCTGTGTGCGTGCGTAAGGCTCTCTGCGTGCGTGTGGCTCTCTGCGTGCGTGTGGCTCTCTGCGTGCGTGTGGCTCTCTGCGTGCGTGTGGCTCTCTGTGTGCGTGTGGCTCTCTGTGTGCGTGTGGCTCTGTTTGCGTGTGGCTCTGTTTGCGTGTGGCTCTGTGTGCGTGTGGCTCTGTGTGCGTGTGGCTCTGTGTGCGTGTGGCTCTGTGTGCGTGTGGCTCTGTGTGCGTGTGGCTCTGTGTGCGTGTGGCTCTGTGTGCGTGTGGCTCTGTGTGCGTGTGGCTCTGTGTGCGTGTGGCTCTGTGTGCGTGTGGCTCTGTGTGCGTGTGGCTCTGTGTGCGTGTGGCTCTGTGTGCGTGTGGCTCTGTGTGCGTGTGGCTCTGTGTGCGCGTGTGGCTCTGTGTGCGCGTGTGGCTCTGTGTGCGCGTGTGGCTCTGTGTGCGCGTGTGGCTCTGTGTGCGCGTGTGGCTCTGTGTGCGCGTGTGGCTCTGTGTGCGTGTGTGTGTGTGTGTGTGTGGCTCTGTGTGTGTGTGTGTGGCTCTCTGTGTGTGTGTGGCTCTCTGTGTGTGTGTGTGGCTCTCTGTGTGTGGGTGTGTGGCTCTCTGTGTGTGGGTGTGTGTGTGTGTGGCTCTGTGTGTGTGTGTGTGTGGCTCTGTGTGTGGCTCTCTGTGTGGCTCTCTGTGTGTGGCTCTCTGTGTAACGCTGTTTGTGTGTGTGGTGCTGTGTGTGTGTGTCTCTCTATGTGTGTGGCTCTGTGTGTGGCTCTCTGTCTGTGTGTGTGTGTGGCTCTCTGTCTGTGTGTGTGTGGCTCTGTGTGTGTGTGTGTGTGTGTGTGTGTGGCTCTCTGTGTGTGGCTCTCTGTGTGTATGTGTGGCTCTCTGTGTGTGTGGCTCTCTGTGTGTGTGGCTCTCTGTGTGTGTGGCTCTGTGTGTGTGTGTGGCTCTCTCTCTCTCTCTGTGGCTCTCTCTCTGTGTGTGTCTCTCTCTCTGTGTGGCTCTCTCTCTGTGTGTGTCTCTCTCTCTGTGTGGCTCTCTCACTCTCTGTGTGGCTCTCTCTCTGTGTGTGGCTATCTCTCTGTGTGGCTCTCTCTCTGTGTGGCTGTGTGTGTGTGTATGTGGCTGTGTCTGTGTGGCGCTGTGTGTGTGGCGCTGTGTGTGTGGCGCTGTGTGTGTGTGTGGCGCTGTGTGTGTGTGTGGCGCTGTGTGTGTGTGTGGCGCTGTGTGTGTGTGGCGCTGTGTGTGTGTGGCGCTGTGTGTGTGTGGCGCTGTGTGTGTGTGGCGCTGTGTGTGTGTGGCGCTGTGTGTGTGGCGCTGTGTGTGTGTGGCGCTGTGTGTGTGGCGCTGTGTGTGTGTGGCGCTGTGTGTGTGTGTGTGTGGCGCTGTGTGTGTGTGTGTGGCTCTGTGTGTGCGTGTGGCTCTGTGTGTGCGTGTGGCTCTGTGTGTGCGTGTGGCTCTGTGTGTGCGTGTGGCTCTGTGTGTGCGTGTGGCTCTGTGTGTGCGTGTGGCTCTGTGTGTGCGTGTGGCTCTGTGTGTGCGTGTGGCGCTGTGTGTGCGTGTGGCGCTGTGTGTGTGTGTGTGTGTGGCTCTGTGTGTGTGTGTGTGTGTGTGGCTCTGTGTGTGTGTGTGTGTGGCTCTCTGTGTGTGTGGCTCTCTGTGTGTGTGGCTCTCTGTGTGTGTGGCTCTCTGTGTGTGTGGCTCTCTGTGTGTGTGGCTCTCTGTGTGTGTGGCTCTCTGTGTGTGTGGCTCTCTGTGTGTGTGGCTCTCTGTGTGTGTGGCTCTCTGTGTGTGTGGCTCTCTGTGTGTGTGTGTGTGTGGCTCTCTGTGTGTGTGGCTCTCTGTGTGTGTGGCTCTCTGTGTGTGTGGCTCTCTGTGTGTGTGGCTCTCTGTGTGTGTGTGTCTCTCTCTGTGTGTGTGTGTGTGTGTGTGTGTGGCTGTGTGCGTGCGGCTCTGTTTGCGTGCGGCTCTGTTTGCGTGCGGCTCTGTTTGCGTGCGTGGCTCTGTTTGCGTGCGTGGCTCTGTTTGCGTGCGTGGCTCTGTTTGCGTGCGTGGCTCTGTTTGCGTGCGTGGCTCTGTTTGCGTGTGTGGCTCTGTGTGCGTGTGTGGCTCTGTGTGCGTGTGTGGCTCTGTGTGCGTGTGTGGCTCTGTGTGCGTGTGTGGCGCTGTGTGCGTGTGTGGCGCTGTGTGCGTGTGTGGCGCTGTGTGCGTGTGTGGCGCTGTGTGCGTGTGTCTCTGTGTGTGGCTCTGTGTGTGTGTGTGGCTCTGTGTGTGTGTGTGGCTCTGTGTGTGTGTGTGGCTCTGTGTGTGTCTGGCTCTGTGTGTGTGTGGCTCTATGTGTGTGTGGCTCTGTTTGCGTGTGTGGCTCTGTGTGCGTGTGTGGCTCTGTGTGCGTGTGTGGCTCTGTGTGCGTGTGTGGCTCTGTGTGCGTGTGTGGCGCTGTGTGCGTGTGTGGCGCTGTGTGCGTGTGTGGCGCTGTGTGCGTGTGTCTCTGTGTGTGGCTCTGTGTGTGTGTGGCTCTGTGTGTGTGTGTGGCTCTGTGTGTGTCTGGCTCTGTGTGTGTCTGGCTCTGTGTGTGTCTGGCTCTGTGTGTGTGTGGCTCTGTGTGTGTGTGGCTCTGTGTGTGTGTGGCTCTCTGTGTGTGTGGCTCTCTGTGTGTGTGGCTCTCTGTGTGTGTGGCGCTCTGTGTGTGTGTGTGTGGCGCTCTGTGTGTGTGTGTGGCGCTCTGTGTGTGTGTGTGGCGCTCTGTGTGTGTGTGTGGCGCTCTGTGTGTGTGTGTGGCGCTCTGTGTGTGTGTGTGGCGCTCTGTGTGTGTGGCGCTCTGTGTGTGTGGCTCTCTGTGTGGGTATGTGTGTGTGGCTCTCTGTGTGGGTGTGTGTGTGGCTCTCTGTGTGGGTGTGTGTGTGGCTCTCTGTGTGGGTGTGTGTGTGTGGCTCTCT
Organism: Lissotriton vulgaris; assembly: GCF_964263255.1. Lineage (NCBI taxonomy): Eukaryota > Metazoa > Chordata > Amphibia > Caudata > Salamandridae > Lissotriton > Lissotriton vulgaris. The sequence goes on from NC_141687.1 coordinate 362,638,775, forward strand.
GTGTGGGTGTGTGTGTGGCTCTCTGTGTGGGTGTGTGTGTGGCTCTCTGTGTGGGTGTGTGTGTGTGGCTCTCTGTGTGGGTGTGTGTGTGTGTGTGGCTCTCTGTGTGGGTGTGTGGGTGTGTGTGGCTCTCTGTGTGGGTGTGTGGCTCTGTGTGTGTGTGTGTGGCTCTCTGTGTGTGTGTGTGTGTGTGTGGCTCTGTGTGTGTGTGTGTGTGGCTCTCTGTGTGTGTGTGTGTGTGTGGCTCTCTGTGTGTGTGTGTGTGTGTGTGTGTGGCTCTGTGTGTGTGTGTGTGTGTGTGTGGCTCTCTGTGTGTGTGTGTGTGTGGCTCTCTGTGTGTGTGTGTGTGTGTGTGGCTCTGTGTGTGTGTGTGTGTGTGTGGCTCTCTGTGTGTGTGTGTGTGTGTGTGGCTCTCTGTGTGTGTGTGTGTGTGTGTGTGTGGCTCTCTGTGTGTGTGTGTGTGTGTGGCTCTCTGTGTGTGTGTGTGTGTGGCTCTCTGTGTGTGTGTTTCTGTGGCTCTCTGTGTGTGTGTTTCTGTGGCTCTCTGTGTGTGTGTGTGTGTGGCGCTCTCTGTGTGTGTGTGTGTGGCTCTCTGTGTGTGTGTGTGGCTCCCAGTGTGTGTGTGTGGCTCTCTGTGTGTGTGGCTCTGTGTGTGTGTGTGTGGCTCTGTGTGTGTGTGTGTGTGTGTGTGTGTGTGGCTCTGTGTGTGTGGCTCTGTGTGTGTGTGTGTGGCTCTCTCTGTGTGCGTGTGGCTCTCTGTGTGCGTGTGGCTCTCTGTGTGCGTGTGGCTCTCTGTGTGCGTGTGGCTCTCTGTGTGCGTGTGGCTCTCTGTGTGCGTGTGGCTCTCTGTGTGCGTGTGGCTCTCTGTGTGCGTGTGGCTCTCTGTGTGCGTGTGGCTCTCTGTGTGTGTGTGCGTGTGGCGCTGTGTGTGTGTGCGTGTGGCTCTGTGTGTGTGTGCGTGTGGCGCTGTGTGTGTGTGGCGCTGTGTGTGTGTGGCTCTGTGTGTGTGTGGCTCTGTGTGTGTGTGCGTGTGGCTCTGTGTGTGTGTGGCTCTGTGTGCGTGTGGCTCTGTGTGCGTGTGTGGCTCTCTGTGTGCGTGTGTGGCTCTCTGTGTATGTGTTTGTGGCTCTCTGTGTGTGTGTGTGTGTGTGGCTCTCTGTGTGTGGGGCTCTGTGTGTGTGTGTGTGTGGCTCTGTATGCGTGTGTGGCTCTCTGTATGCGTGTGTGGCTCTCTGTGTGCGTGTGTGGCTCTCTGTGTGCGTGTGTGGCTCTCTGTGTGTGTGTGTGTGTGTGGCTCTGTGTGTGTGTTTGGCTCTCTGTGTGTGTGTTTGGCTCTCTGTGTGTGGCTCTGTGTGTGGCTCTGTGTGTGTGTGTGTGTGGCTCTGTGTGTGTGTGTGTGTGGCTCTGTGTGTGTGTGTGTGGCTCTGTGTGTGTGTGGCTCTGTGTGCGTGTGGCTCTGTGTGCGTGTGGCTCTGTGTGTGCGTGTGTGCGTATGGCTCTGTGTGTGCGTATGGCTCTGTGTGTGCGTGTGGCTCTGTGTGTGTGTGGCTCTGTGTGTGCGTGGCTCTGTGTGTGCGTGGCTCTGTGTGTGCGTGGCTCTGTGTGTGCGTGGCTCTGTGTGTGCGTGGCTCTGTGTGTGCGTGGCTCTGTGTGTGCGTGGCTCTGTGTGTGCGTGGCTCTGTGTGTGCGTGGCTCTGTGTGTGTGTGGCTCTGTGTGTGTGTGTGTCTCTGTGTGTGTGTGTGGCTCTCTGTGTGTGTGTGTGTGTGTGTATGGCTCTCTGTGTGTGTGTGTATGGCTCTCTGTGTGTGTGTGGCTCTGTGTGTGTGTGTGTGTGTGTGTGTGTGTCTCTCGATGTGTGTGTGTGTGTGTGTGTGGCTCTGTGTGTGTGTGTGTGTGTGTCTCGATGTGTGTGTGTGTGTCTTAGATTGGGCAATTATTTTCTTTTTCTTAGCCGTAGTATACAAATGTGAATCAGGTGCAAAATCTCAGTTTTTGCATGATCCGCTTTCTACCTGCAGCGGACTAGAAAATGAATTAATTGTACGCTGCATTTTTGCAGTGATCTATTGACTGCCACAAAGTTACTGCCCGGCATGCCAACTTGCAGTTACATTTCACAATGGGGGGAGGATCTTATAGGGGATGTGTCTATGAAGGGACCAAATCATAAGCCAATTGCGTTTACGAGGCATGAGGGCACAAGGTCAGGGGCTTTGGGCTGAGATCTGACCCCAACATCCCTCTCCCAAAACAAAAGCTTCTGAAGCTACCACTAATGCCCTGGGGAGTATGTAAAAAAAAATACCCATGAAACGCTGCAGCGCCTACCCTCCAGATTTGAGCTTGAAATCACATCCCACGCCTGCAGTGTGTATGAGACCGCAGTGTGTATGAGAGACATCAGTGTGAGACAGCATTGTGTGTAAGAAAGACAGCAGTGTGTGAGAAACAGCAGTGTGTGAGAGAGACAGCAGCATGTGTGGGAGAGACAGCAGTGTGAGAGACAGCAGTGTGTGTGTTCTAGGGGGAGCATGGTGTGAGATAGACAGCAGTGTGTGTGTGTGTGTGACAGCAGTGTGTGTGTGTGTGTGTGTGTGACAGCAGTGTGTGTGAGACAGCAGTGTGTGTAAGAGAGACAGCAGTGTGTGAGAGAGCAGTGTGAGACCTTGTATTTATGTTTTATTTTTTAAAACCAATAAAACGCATTGTTATTTGCAATGTCAATAGCTCAAACTTGTGTAAATACGAGACCTATTGCATTGCAAATGCAATACGTCTCGCACTTGCGAGAGATTAGCTATTGGCACTGTAAATGACAATGCCATTTATTTATCTGTTTTCAAAACCAGCACATAAATAAAAAGTTTGTCATTTGCAATGCCAATAGCTCTAACTTTTGCGAAGGCAAGACCTATTGCATTGTCAATGCTTCTGTCTTGCCTCTCACCCCTTTCGCACCAGGATACTATTTTTTTAGTAACAGAGCGCGCTATAAAAGCCTATAATAATAATAATAATGCTTGTTTTCTGATGTTCTAAGACACTGCATTAAAATTGTCTGACTGCTTAACCTACGGATTTACTGGGAACCCTCCTTCATGCTTCTTCTAATGTATAGACCTTTGCGTCTAATGGATTCCTGGCCTCCCTCCACATAATTATTATATTACTTATTTGTCTCACCTTTTTTTGCTCTTCCTTTCCTTCACCTAAGTCACCTTACCTGCACTTTACCCTTTGCTCCCACCAGTCCAAGGCAGTCCTAACTTTTCGTAGTCACGCTTACTGCTTCACATGTTCAAATGGTGTAGACTAACAGTATATACTATGGACTTGCAAGTATAAATATTCTAGTAGTAAATGTAGTATGTACATATACCTACACAGATTAGCAATTGAACAAGTAGTATCTTATTGTCCCCATCCCCTTAGTAACTGAAAGCAAAGTGCCTTGATCTTTATCAGTGAGGCAGCCTTCCCATGTGCCTCTCTGGGTGTATTGTCATTGGTGCTCTAAAACATGTCTCAAGCATCTTTTCTGCTGTCCCTTTCACTGATTGCCTTTCGAATATGTACCTTAAGTCTTTGATGGTTAGTAGACGATTATTCAATTTCTGTTCTTTTTGCTTGCAGTTCGAGAGATGATCGTTCACCCTTATGAAACACAGTCGGACAGTTTCTACTTTGTAGACAACAAGCTGGTGATGCACAACAAGGCAGATTATTCCTACAGCGGTGGACCGTGAGGGGTGCGCAAGGATGGAAGAAAAGAAAGCACTGGCATCTCCTTCCTTGTAGAGATTCTGTTATGGACTCTGTCTCCTTTCTCCAGCTGACTTCATTCCTGGGAACACAGAGTCACGGACCTGGGACTAATTTTCAGTAGGGATTTCATGGTAGTGCAGGGCTCCTTCCAGTTCCCTTATCCTGAGCCTCGTAGCACACGAATTGTGCAGAAACTGCAATCGAGCACTTCTCCACAGCCAGCCGACTCCCTGGAAGCCATTTGGAGCAACGCAGCAACAATATGGCATTAAATATATGTTGGATTGAGGACGAAAAGTTACAAATTGGTAGTCTCGTATCGAGTATATGTGACTTTTCACAGTGGTGGCATAAGAGGAACGAGAGACATGAGGGACAATGGGCACATTCAACTCAAGAGACAGGAGCTTGTTAGTCATTTTGTGCCATTTAGTAACCCAAAACATGCATTCCTCAGGCTTGGCATCCTTTTTAGACAAATTGGTGTCCAGAATGTATCGTCATATGTATTTCATTGTTTGAAGCAAAGTAAAGTGCAAAGTTTGAGTGACAAGCTCATGCTGAATTTACTGTCTTGCCCTAGCTGTTCCCAATTCATACTCCAGTGTGTGAAGCGTGTTTTGCAAGCAAACGTCTATTTTTTTTCCTTGACTTGTGTCCTCTGTTTTTTGCCCCAATGAAGAATTCGTGTTTCCTATTCTTTACTATATCTTCTCCCAGACTTTAGCTCTAACCTTACCATCATTTTTAACCATGTACAATAGCATACACTAAAGCTGTGCATTAAAGGGATCAACTTCCGGTAACCTAGGTATGTTCATTCTGTATGCTAAGCAATGATGAGTTGCTAACTGATATTGCAGTCAAGCAATTTGCAGGTGTAAGTTGGTACATCACACGCTTGGGAGCCTAAAGATCAGTTTCCCTTCCCTATTCTGCAATTCCCATCCCAGAACCATATGTTATGTACTGAACTTCAGCAGGCTGTTAAGAACCTCACTCAACAAATTGAGCGCTCGAGAAATAACTCCCCTTATTCACATTTGCTTTTCAATCTCTGCTACTGAAATCGAGAACGTGTCTTCACAAACTATTTAACGTCACAGCAACATCTCATTAGTGCCAATCTAAGAGTACCTGTCCATGGAAATTTCAACATTAAACCCAGCACTCCAGTTACAGAAAAGGCTCCTCAACCCCTTTTTCTTTTTTTTTTTTCATACAGTAACCACCAAGAGGAAGGCAATAGTCCATTTATTATCTTCAAATACTAGCTGTGTGGTTTTTAACAATGGCATAACACTAAACTTGTAGGGAAAACAATCTTTGCTATGCTTTCAACTGATTCCTACCCTTTTCATGCCAGTTCCAATAATTAGGGCACACATACTTCGAAGAACACTTTTTGGAATTTTCAATTCAGTTCCTCTGCTTGTACTTGTTGAGTGAGCTGGCGAAAGTGATGGGTATTTTTAAAAACTCAATTTGATAATGAGATTTAAACGAACCTGCACTATCTTCAGTCTTACTGCTTTATTTCAGTTGTGAATGTAAATGCAGTATTTGCGAAGCTCTAAAAACTTGCGTGTCTCTTGAAAATAAGCCTCATAAAAGCACATCACGTGACTCAATGTCGGGTGGTTTAATTAGTAGATTCAGATGTTGAGTCTTTATACAAGGAAGTATTGAGAATGATTTATAATTGGACCGTCCTTGGATATTTTTAGCCGTCACACCTTCCAGGGTGCGGTTGTTCTATAGGATGCGTTTTCTTTCTTTCTGCATGGCCTCTCTAGTAGCTACGTTTAACAAGACGTCAACAAAGATGGCAGGGTCTGGCAAAATCATGCACACTCTGTTTATTAAGTGACTGGGCCCTTATTGTAGTAGAAATTGCATTTTGATATAGTAGACCTTAAAAGACTCCCTTGCAAGGTGTCCCCAAGTTATAACGATAATTTGCTGAAGCAGAGCAGCTCGTTTGAGGTTTTGTAGCCTTTTATTGCCGGAATGTGTTGACTCAGTACCTCTACATTATAGGGAATAACACTGCTTGCTTACAAGGCACAAACTTCTCTTGTACAGCAGAATTGCCTATTTTTGTTTCCTTTTAAGGAAGCCAGGTGTTTGGTAGCCAATCTCCGCTATCCCTGTTGTTAAAATCCAATATTCAGAGCCCGAGTATGTTTTCCAAACGTTTTATTGCAGAACAGCGCAGTACCAGCCTACAGCCCAGGGAGATAACCCTAAACACCTCAACATTCTAGAGTCAGAACTTCTAGATCAGACTCTGGCATGAGATGAGACTTGGAAGAAAAACATTTCCTTATACAGATATATATATATATATATATATATATATATATATATATATATATATATATATATATATATATTAATTCCCTTATACAGATTAACAAAACAGTCGCACAAGGACTACGCATCTAACAGAAAAAGGAACAAAAATTGTCCACAAATATCTAACTAGGGAAACAAAACCCTACACAAAATGTACACGAAGGCTTCCTGTCAATTGGTTTGCTTGACCCTTGATGCAAAACTTACAAACGGGTCCATTCCTCCTTAAATGCCATGCAGAGCCTTTCCAATGTCACACTCACATTTAGCCACTCGTCTGACATTGCCAACTCTACCATCTTGTGTCACCACACTGTTCCTGTTGTCCTTAACTGCTCTCCTTACCAAATCTTGTATCACCTTTGGCCAAAGCCCAAGGCATACAGCTCCTTACCCAATCTCCAACCACCAATCCAGGTTTGTTGACCTTCCATTTGGCATCATATGCACACTTGACCTTCTCCTGTTTCTCTTCCACTCTACCTCCTCATTCACCCTAACATCTTCCTTTCCTATCTGCTTTCTCCTAAACAATCATGGACACAACTTAGAGATTGGGTCCCTCCCTTTAAGCAGTTTAAACAGACTAACTTCTGTGGTGATCCGTGGAGTGATGCGGTATGACCACAACTTTCCCCTCAGTTTGTCTTTCCATTCCCCTCCAAAACCATGTGCCCACAAAATGCTCTCCTTCAACTAATGGTTAAACCTTTCTACCTGAACATTACCTTGAGGTTTGTATAAAGTGGTGGTGACATGGCAATTGTTACAATAACTAAGAAAACTTTCCATCTCATGTGACCTCAACTGCACACCATTGTCAGTGATAAAGACTTCAGGATAGCCCTCCCGAGCAAATAGCTCTTTGAAAACTCAATCACTGCTGCAGTGGTAACTGGGGAAGCAAATTTCAGTTTTGGGCCATTTTGAGTGATAGTCCACTAAAACCATGCCTAACCTACACTCGTACGGTAAAGAGTTGAAAGGTACTGAAATGTCAAAGCCTACCTTCTGCCACAGAAATGTTGGCCACTCCACAGGACACAATGGAATCAGTACCACTGCGAGCATCTCTTCACTATCAGCAACTACTTCACACCCCCATTCAACTCTACCCTCTACTCTGTCAGGACCTGGCAACCAAAATGTAGTCCTTGTCAACCTTTTCGTAGAGGAAATTCCCAAATGTCCGTCATGGGCTAAGGACAATATGCAATCCTGCAAATCACCAGGTGGTACATACTTTCCTTTCTTAAACAACCTATCACCTTCCACCTTCAGGTCTCCTGAAATCTTCTAAATTTGAAATAATTCAGCTGAGATTTCATTCCTCTTAGGCCACCCTTCCTTTACATTCTTCACAACGCTTTGGTAAAAGGAATCCCCTTCCTCAGCATCTTTCCGCATCTCCTAATTCACGCCTTCGAATTCACCAGCCATCACATCAGTAATGCTGACTACCACATCTGTATCACTCACTTTTTCAACATTTTCTTTTTTTTCCACACAGTAATCTAGATAAACAGCCTGCAGTGACATTGTTTTTTCCAGGTACATGTTCAACTTTGAAATTATATTCCTGGAGTTCAGACATTAATCTTGCAATGTGTGCCGTAGCTGTGCACCCACAACCCTGAGACCATAGTCCCACAAGAGGCTTTTGATACATTCTTAAGGTGAAGCAAGAGCCCCAAACATAATTATGGAAATGTCCCAAGTCCCATACATATGCTAACAATCTCTTCTTTATTACTGCATATCGTCTCTCAGTATCACTTAGAGAGAGAAGCAAATGCCACATTCCACTCCGGACTACCACACTTCGGTGACAACACACTTCCCACACCATACAAACTAGCATCTACTGTATTAATGCATTCTTTGTTTACACAAAAAGGTTTCAAAATTGGTGCTCTCACAATCTTTGGTTTGAATTAAGTCAAATGCTTGCTGCTGTTTTTCCGACTACATAAACTAAACATTTCTCCTGGTCAGCCCCCTCAATGGTTCCATTTCTGTGGAGAAATCTCTAATCAATTTACTATAATATTTGCAAACACATGCAAAAGAAAGTAATTTCTCTTTATCAGATGCGGGAGCATTGATAATGGCATCCACTAATGATTTATTGGGCATTACCCCTTCCTTTGACAAAGTATGTTCCAGATACTGACTCACTGAAAAATGTGCTTTTACTTTCTTTCAATGTCAAACCATGCTTCCTCAACAGCTTACATACTTCCTTTACATGCTCTAAGTGTTGCTTTCTATTTTTTGAGAAAATTAAAATGTCATCTTGGAAGCACTTGATGAAGCATTACATGCTTTTGAAAATTCGTTATTGCCCTTTGGAACACAGATACCGCTGATGAAAGGCTAAAAGGCATCCTCCTGAACGGAAATACAAATTGTGGAGTGATAAATTAAGTCATACACTTAGAATCCTCAGCCAACACAATTTGATGATAGGATTGAGTGTGGAGAATATTGTCGCACCCTCCAACATGCTCATTACTTTGTTGATATTTCGCAATGGATGCGAGTTCACCACAATGCCAGCACTGAGTGATCTGAGATCAATACATAACCTCAAAGACTTATCAGCCTTGAATGCCAAAACTAAGGGCAACACCCACTCAGATGATTCAACCTTTTCAATGACCACCCCCCCCACACAGCTTTTCATTCAGTATGTGCTTCAATTCATCCCTCACATTAATTGGTACCCTTCTGAGCCTTCTGTTTAACTGGTAGTGCCCCTTGTTTAAGTTTAATGCGGTGAGTATTACGTGCCAATTTTCCAAATTCTTCAATGAATACATCAGAAAACTATGAAATCAACCTTGCAAAGATTTCAGGTTTATTCACCACTAATGCTGGTTCTTTGTTCCGAGGATGCAATATAATGCCCATTTTCCTATGACCTCTCCATCCTAGAACATTTGTGCTTTTCTCCGCTACATATAATTTAATGTGCGCATTCCTTCTCTTGAATGTTCTAACTACCTCAATATAACCGCTCATATGGATGGTGGATACATCAAAACTCTGGGCCGCAATGTCTGAATCTTTAAGATCAGGTTGATTGAAGACTTCACTGAACTTCTCTGCAAAATATTGCTTGGTGATTATATAATAGTCCAGGAGACCCTGAATCAGCCATGATCTGCAAATCTTTGTTAAGAATGTGAACAATACACCTTGGAGGATTGCTAACTTCCCCTCCCTCCTCCTCCTGAGTGATCATGGATAATACTATCCCCTTTTCCATCTCAGTTGGTCTCACCACCATAAACACATTTCACACAAGGCATCTCCCTCACACATGCTGCCCTACCCTTGGACAGATAACCACTTTTTCTTTTTTTCATCGCTGCATACCCGTGCAAAATGTCCCATCCTACTACATTTGTTGCACTCCTTCCCAATGGCAGGACATTGAGACGATGAAGCTAAGTGACTCAAACTGCCACGTCTATAACAAGTGAAAGTCTTGTCGTATTTATTTCCTACTTGACAATTTTTACCCACAGAACTATCACGAAAAAAACACACTTATCTCGCATTTACATTTTTCTTACTACTATCCTGCACAGACTTCATCAATTTCTCTGACTGCTCGATGGCATTAGCAGTAGTAATGACATCTTGCAATTGTGGGTCTCCCATTGCCCACAATTGTTCTTGTATCTTCTTACTTTTTAACATATACAATTATTTGATCCCTGATCATTTTGTCAGTAATATTTCCCAAATTACAGTGCATAGACACTGCCCTCAGGTAGGTGAGGAAATCATCAAAGGATTCTTATTCACGTTGCACTCTAGTATGACACTTGAATATATTGAAGGGTACACTCGAAGTATATTTAAACCTATGTTCCATTAGCAATAAAGCTTCTTCAAACTCACTGAGATCTTTCTCCCTGAAAAGCAACCTGTAGTAAATGTCAAGTCATTTCCCTTTCCAAGCCTAAGCAATGAAGGTAAATCTTTTTTTCCTTTCAGCCCCCATCAATAGCCTTCATATATGTTAGAAATTCCTCCTTCCATCATGACCATGGTATAAGAGGATCACCTTTATTTTGTAAAACTTAGCGTGGGGTTAAAATTTCATTACCACAACAAAATTAACTTAAAATGGGATTAGAGTCACTTTGCACCACGTTCCTTGAGGCAATTATATGTGCTGTACAGCCACTGCCGGTGTGTTAAGGGCAAAGAACGACCAACATGGCAGCACTAAATATTGTACTCTTGTGCAGCCATGCGCATCAGCGTGATAAACCGTGCCAAAATCTGCTGTCGATCTCTAAAACGATATTCAGCCATGCGCATTGGCACTCTGGTGCGAAGTGTGGGTGACGTGTGGGTTCTATGGCAACCAGTGTCACCGTAAGAGTGCATGAACGTATCCTCGCGTAGCAATCCCTGAACGTGTCCACGCCCTACATCTTGCTTTACGCTCCCAAACGCTGAGCAGAACTGCTTCGCTCCTTGTCTACAACACTTGCTTGTTTCTCTCGACGTCGTAGCATACGAATGCTCCTCTACTACATAATTGCTTCTTACTGTTGCTACAGAAGCTTTGGTATGGAGTAAGCACTGGACAGAGTGAGCGCACCAGTCCTCTGCTCAAAAAATGCAACCGCTGTGGTAAGGCTGGCTAGTGTTATATGCTTACAATATCAAATATAAATGCAGGCACTTCCAGTAATACAGATAATGGCACAGCTTCCCCAGAGAGGAAGTGCATTTTCTTTTTCCAAAACAAAGTGGTTTCTTAGGAGATACTTAATGAGTTCTGAAATAATCCAAGAAGACGGCATTACTTATGTGGTGTTTAAAGTAAAGTGGAAGAAAATACCTCTTCCTCGTTGCCAGTGTGAAAATCCAATACTTATAGAGCGGACACTGGCAAGAGATGAGAGCTGGAAGAAAGCAAAGCAATATGCAAAAGTGTATATGTTTATACATATGTCACGCCAGTTCTTTCATCCCAACTGTCTCACAGCGAGCACATTTTTCAATTATTTTATTTACTCTTCTTGGTGTATAAGACTGGGTACTTGTTTCTCTTCACACAATTTGATTTACAGATTTAGGGCCAGATGTAGGTAATACATATTTACCGACTCTTAAATACCGAATTTTACCGATTCGGTATTTAAGAGTCGGTAAATATGAAGGGGGGAGATGTAGGCATTACAGATTCTGTAAATACCGAATCGTTAAATACCGAATCGGTATTGCCCATTGATTCCTATGGGCCTTAAAGCCCATAGGAATCAATGGGCAATACCGATTCTGTAATTACAGAATCGGTAAATACCGAATTTTGCAAGGGTGCAGGGGGTGTCACTTTGCAACCCTCTGGCACCCCAAAAATAGGCATGTGCGCCATGTGGCACACAGACATGCCCTAAGGGCATGTCTGTCTGTCACATTGCTAGGTGTGCATGCACACATGAGCATGCACACCTGAATTCGGTATTTTAACACCCAATTGGATTGGGTGGTAAAATACCGAATTGGTAGGGCCTTTGGGACTCAGAAGAGTCCCACCTACATCTGGGAATTACCGAATCGGTAAAAATACCGATTCGGTATTTTACAGATTCTGTAAATTTACCGATTCGGTAAATTTACAGAATCTGTAAAATCTGGCCCCCTACATCTCAAGATGCCAAATACCGGTCGGAAAAGGCCGAATTCGGCCGTTTCAGACCGGTATTTGCCACCTACATCGGGCCCCTAGTAAATAGTATTCCTGTTAGCGCAGTTATTTGAAACAAGACCTTAATGGAGCTGACTCTGAGGTGCTACAGACATGTTGTCTTTGAGATCCTGCAAGGTCTATGCTCTGGGGCCTAAATTACAGGTGCCAGATGAGCTTGTAGGTGCTCACTAGGCCTACCTTCAATGCATCCCTATTCTCCAGAGTTTCAAAGTTGACTGGCATCTTTTGTAGCTCGGATGTTTTATAAGATATGACCTTCAGGTGTGCACGGGGTCAATTTTTCATTGAGCTTACCCTAAAGTGAAGTAAGCCAATCATTATACTTCATGGGGGGCACCCTTTCCCCCATGAAGGGTGATTATACAGTATCGAAGGGACGATCTAAAACAATCCAAATATAGCATATTTAAGGTAACAAGGTAACATCATTGTGAATAAAGGCTGGATCAAAGAGAGGGACAGTTTCTATGGAGTGCCGTGGACGGAAAGCTGATTGCTCAGAGGACTGCAGGTTATGTAAACTAAGAGAAGCAGAGGTGTATGAACTATTTGTTCCAGTATCCTCGACACATAGAAGAGAAATTGATAAAAAATTACTAGGGTCAAGAGAGTTGAATTATATTTTTCTGTAGAACAGATCGGTAGTGAATTTATAAGTAGCCGGACAGATTCCAAATTAGCGGGATTATTCCAAGAAAACAGTAAAGTAAAATAAATTAAACATGCATAATTGGTTCTGTGTACATTAGCTGAGAGGTGTTCCAAAGGAAATTAAGTAGGGTTGCTACATCACATGAACACATATCAATTTCAGTAACCGGACAGAAAAAAAGCAAGTACACCTTAGCTGCATGTTAGAATTTTGGGGTCCAGATAACAATCAGCTTTGTCTGAAGAAGGAAGAGACCATAGATATATTCTCTTTTGTTTGTTATCTAGGTAGCACAGTTATATGAACCGGAAGCTGAGAAGATAATTGTGGTTTAAAAAGCAGAGCCCTGTAGTTACCAGAGTTAAACTCCTATCTTTTCAGCCGTCCAGGATACTTACCTGGAAGGACCCTGATTTGATACAGTTCACAAATACAATTTAACACTCAAAAAGTAAGTGGGTTCAGTTATGTTCAAACTTGAATTAATGCTGTAATCTAACTCAAAATGATGCCACCTCCTCTTTGTTTATTATTCCTAATTATCAGAAAAAAGTTAACTATAATCTTGGTTATCAGGGACTCAATTATGATATATGTAAACCACTTAGAGGGTTGGAAGGAAACGTGGCCAGATTCAGAAGAAGACTGGTATATCCTCCATGAACTCCTGCCAGTCATCTGGCAACTAAGCCACTGAAACCTGATAGAGACCATCCACATTATTATCTGGTCTGACTGAAATTGGCCAGCTATGGAAAACAGATTTCTTTTGGGGACTTTTTTTTAGGTGGTAAATTGACGCAAAGAAACTGCCATATGTCTGTTAACCGCATCGCTGCGGCGGTTATTTTCGCGCTACGCGGCTTTTTTCTAAAAGCCGCGTTAGATGACGAGCTCAGCTCGTCATCCGCACACGCCCCCCGTGGCTGATGACGAGCTGAGCTCGTCATCAGCATCGAAGGGGTTAAAAAGTGCAGCAGTGTGGCACCTGGCATTTGAGAAACAATGCATGATGGTGTGCCCTTGCTGCATTTTCAGCCATTACACGAAATGGGAACTACCTCCCACCCTCCTGACAGGACCTATACCCATTGGAACCAGGTACTCTCCACGTAGCAATCAGATCAGGAACAGAACCAGATGTGCCATGGTCTGGAGTGGTGAGCTGTATATATCTGGGGAGGTTGCACCCTGTGTGGCCAAACGGAGCACTGCTTGATGACACTACTGAAAGGAAGCAGGGCAGGGGTCAAAAAGGGCCACGGGTTGCCTTGCATCACAGAGAAGCTGCAGTTACTGAACGTCTAGGAATTTCATCACAGTGAGGCAGACTTTTTGGAGGAGGTTGTATTTTGAAGAAAACAACCTATAAGCGAAGGAGAAGCCAGGGGCCATAGATTGCTACACTTGTTGGGCAAAATTGAGGCAGCTGTTCCGTGACTGACTCAGTTTGTGAAGCGAGATCATACACCACACTAAGGTTCCTAAACTTAGAGAAAAGGCTGAGAACCACAGACTGGCACAGGCATTTGGAGTCAATGTTCGGTTGATACAAGAACACGATGTATAGTTTTGTTTTCCTGTGGTTATCATATTAGTTATTATACATAGTGGATAATAACATATGTCTGCCACACATTTGACTATGTTTAATATTGTGTTGTTCTCTTGTTTTTAGGCACAAATCTTAATAAAATGAACTAAAAACACACAAGTAATTTACATAAGTGACTAATCATTTATATGTTTCAGAATAGTGCAGTACATATGAGGCATAATGCATCAGAATTAACAAAACTAAGGATGTAGCCACCATTAAGAAATACGTTATACAAAAATGTTTGCTATGTCTAGTGTGATTTCGTTTAGGAGGGCACTATCAGTACAGGACTGGGGCACAAGTTCTAGTTAGGTCACTAAACTATACTTCGTGATTTCCAGTGTTTCTTTTTTTTGTTGAACCTTAGTTCTTTTGTCATTTCAACACCTAACTATAACGTCTCTTCAACCCTTGACTTTTTCAGTAATATATATTGTTAGAAATTGGGTCTCAGTTTGGCAAAGTTATGCACCCTGTTCAAGTAGAGACCACAATTCTAGTCCTGTAAAGCTAGATACACAATTTAAACTCCTCGTCTTTCTCCTCCTCATTTTCCTCCTCCTCCCTCCCTCTCCCTCCTCCTGTTCCTCCCTCTTCCATCTCCTCCTTCCTTAGAATAAATAGTGATAAAAGGTTACTTGAGGTCCCAACACACTGGGGTAAATCCAAAGTTCAGATGACCATGATGGAGGGCAGGCCAGCTAGGGTTCTCGGGCAGGTCCCGCTGACTAAGTACTTTGGATGGAGCAAACGTTGAAAACTCTATGCGAGGAGGTGCAGTGTTATCGATCCCTTGGATGGAGGCAAAGCATCTGCATTATTGATGAAGACTTCGTCAACGAACCCCTTAACGATGAAGGCGCTATGTCGTCCAGCCGCGCAGACCATAAAGGCGATATCATTAATTGCCATCCAAGGGCAATGCATCATTTCCAATAAGCGCAAAGTTATCACTGCATGGATTTTTGATGCAAAACCAGTTGCAGAACCCACTTCTGAGTCCCAGGGCTGGATTGGCACCTCTGGCAAGGGAGGACTAACAGATGGCGGAGCCCAGTAGCATAATTTGTAGAAAGTTTTTGATAGCCATGATAATTCAGAAACAGGAGGCAAGCCCTTGGAGTCAGTCTGGCTGCAAGTGAGATGGGTCCAGTCCTTGTCCTCAGTAGGGCAGCAAAGCAGATAAGCATTTCCTTCAGAACAGTCAGTCAAGCAGAGTGGCAGTCCTTGTAGCATAGCAGTCTACACGGCAGTCTTCACAGGTCCAGTAGCCTACTGACCTGTGACTTCAAAGCAGGCCATTGAAATGCACAGGTCCCCTTTCATCCCAGCCCTGTCTGCCAGGATATCTCTGGTGGGTGGGAGGGGGGGATACATCAGCCCTTTGTGTGGGACACAGGAAACTGCCTATTCAAGTGTGTTGGCTCCCTCTCTCTCCTCCTGCACAGGAAGAGCTATCAGAAGGTAGATGAATCCAGATGAGTTCTCTGTCACACCCACCCTTCCTGCGTTTGTGGCTGTCTAGAGGGAATGAATGCACAAAGTGTAGCTGTCACCTAAGCCAAATGTGTATTGGAGGCAGGATGCAAGGCACATAGAGCAGTAAGAGCAGAGAAATGTTGTTTTTTCTAAAAGTGGCATTTATAAAATAGTAATGTTAAATCCAACTTTACCAGTAAAGATGATTTATCATTACCATTCCAAAGATATAAAACAAGATGCAGCTACTCCTTTCTAATCAGAAAGTCCAGCGTAAAAGTGTTTTAATATTTCCAAATGCTAGCCTATGAGAAGAGAAGGCCTCGCAGTAGTGAAAAATAAATATTGCTGTTTGTCACTACCAGGACATGTAAAACATAAAAGTATATGTCCTACCTTTTAGTTACACACCACCCTGCACTTAGAGTTACCAAGAGCCTACCAAAGGGGTGACTTCTGTGTAATAAAGGGAGAGGTCAAGGCTTGTAAGTGGGTTTGAATTTCAAGTCAAAGTGTCAGTAAACTGCACATACAGGCCTTGCAGTGGCAGGCCTGAGACAGGTTTTAAAGGCTACTTGTTTGGGTGGCACAACTAGTGCTTCAGGCCCACTAGTAGCTTTTAGGTTACAGGCCCTGGGTATATGGTATACCACTTTACAAGGGACTTATAAGTAAACTAAATATGGCAATCGTGTATACACCAATGTTGCCATGTTTAGGGGAGAAGCACATGCACTTGTCAGCAGGGGTAAAGTGCTCAGAGTCCCAAGGCCAACCAAACGATACAGCAAAACATGGAGGTAAACGGGGATAGAGTTGGGGAAGATTAACCTAGGGATAAAAAACACAACTACACACAAACACACACACCTACCTAAACACAACTACCTAGTGAAAATAATTGTGACCAAATAAATATTTAGGCCAATTGCACTAATAGCTGTACAAAACACATTTATCACCACAGTGCAGAAGTCAGTCTATAAACACAATTGTGTAAAATTTATGCGAGGAAACATTGTTTACTGCATGGTACAATTACTTTACACATGGAAATAAATCTCCCAATAGACGTTAGGCCTCTCAATACGATTTTACCCAACCAAACATATTACCACTAGCATCCAGGTTTTTGGTTAAATTCCTTTTTTTAAAAAAAATATATATATAAATGAAAAAAAAGGATTGGCATAAACCATATATGCAGATGCTTAGATGTAATATGCTAATTGTTGTCATTGTTGAGGGAGTTGACCGTTTCAAACTTCGCCTCTTGTGAACTAGTCATGGCCCTCCCAACACCCAATTATAATAAATAGCATGCCACACTTTGCTTATAGTTTGTATTTTGATGCACCTGAATCCATAGGGGAAGCCAAATTGTGTCACACAAGATTACTCCATACTGTGCCCTATCCTCTACTTCAAGTAAGTTTCCAGATAGGGAGTAATAACCAAAAGGTTAATTCTGTATAAATACCCCAGAAAGTAGATATCTTCCTTAAGGAAACGCTCCAAGAACTGTTCAGAGTCTATTCATTGGTGGCATACCCTTATGCCAATCTTGGTCTTCATCAGCGCATATCCCAGCCATTCAACAGCTCTTACCACATCTAGGCCTTCCAACAGGCCATTTTGGATATTTTCAGGACTACCACAGAACCACTCCCGGAGGGTAGACCTGATCCTCTGGTTCTGGTGATTCCAGCAGCTTAGAGCCTACAAAGGTGCCAGTCCATGCACTGTAAACACCACCTATGATGCTATTGCTGGCGCTGCACTCGGATCAGATTTCAGCATTTTTCGTTTTCGAAGACAGCTAACATTATCTGAGTGACATAATAAAAAGTTTGCGTTTATTTTCATGACAAGCCTCTGACGTACCACCGCCCTTTGTTCAGAACTTCGTCTGGAAGGAGGAACTTTTGACATCAGATTAAACAGCCCAGAATATACCCTCAAGGGATTACGGATGCTTGGAGGAAGACTATTCAGAGGCTGATGAACTGGAATTGCCCTTGTCCACTACTGAATCAAAGTCAAATACTTGTAATGAAATCATAGAGCTGTCCTCAGTGGCTGCAGAGCCTTTGTTGCCCTTTTGAAGTCAATTCTCTTTTGCTGGGAGAAAGCATTATGTGAACCAGCAGCCCACATATATTGCACAGCGTCATAAGTCTGATCCTTAAGTTTTTATTGATACACCTGGAGATTTTGGTGCTACAGGTGTTGTCTGCTAAATTGAATGTTTCTCTCAATGCTTCTTAAGATTGGGGGCCTAAATGTTTGACTCCGGGGGCAGAAACGTCTTTGCATCAGGCAGCCTAGCCCTGTGCACTGTGAATCTGATGTCGTCTTGGCTGATACATCCAAGCCTTGTATGCTAGGGTTGCCGTACTGTCTTCCTAGACACATAAAGAAGCTCTTCTGTCATCTGGTCAGAGATAGTTTGGATGCTTCCAAGCAAACTTTAAAGTGCTGCAGGGATTCCGCCAATTGGATGGTTTGATCTATGCCCACAGCAAACACTTTCTGCTGACACACCTAGATGTGCTATATAGACTGTCCCAGCAGCATTAATAGACATGCCCTTTAATGGTGAGCAGCTTTTTGTTGAGAAAGCTGGTTCCTCCCTGGGACTATTCAGGAATAGTTGCTCCATCACTGACTCGCAGTAAAGGATCTGACCAGTGAAGCATTTCCACTAGGAGAGTCTCTTATCATGATTCTCCAGAGGCCAACCCTCGTCACATTGACAGCCTTCTCGGTTGGTGCAGACCTCTGAACAGCTTTATCCTTTCTTTCTGGGTAAGTGTGGGCCTAAATGATACCAAGCAGCAGCTCCAGCATCCCCTATCTTCTGTTGGAGCTAATGTTGGATCTGCTGCCTACAAACCTCTCTTATTTTCCCTTTATACCACTAGTTTCTGATGGATACATCTTCCTGTGGATTCCTCACCTTATAAATATTCCCCTGAGCCAGCATTCCGCAGCACTTTTTAGTAGTTCTCCGTGCCGACGAGGTCATCATAGCATCATGTCTCCGCATGACGTCTCCGGAGTCATAGGAGGACCACGTCGGCGGAATGCGGAATACATAAGTCAATTACTGACCCGAATGAGGATTGCCTTTGGTGTTTATCCTCGGATCATGACGTCGAGGGATGCTCTTTATGCAGGAAGATGAATCCAAAGACGATAAAGGAGCGAGGAGCAAAGCTTTACATGGCTAAAGCAAGAAAAGAAAAAAGGAGTTGAAAAAGGTCAGTCTGGTTCTTCGACGTCGCACGAATCCAAGAAGAAGCATAAGAAGAAGAGGAGACATGCTTCTCGACGCCGGTCTTCGAAGCCTGTGGTATCGAGGTCTCCTTCTCCTGCTCCTCGACGTAGAGAAAAGGACTTTGTTTCACCTTCTCCTTCAGTTTCTCCTCAGGTGACTCCAGCTCATTCTCCTTCCTATAAGGGGACTCAAGAGCATACATCGACACCAAGATTTTCTCCCTTGAATCTGGCTGATGATGATGAGGTTCCTTCGGCTCCAGCTGTGGCTCCAGTGGCTCCGACTCCAGAGGTACCTCGTTCGGATCCAGAACCGGCTTCTTACCCTCAGTTTCCATTGCTGAGTTCTGATCCCTCGCATTTTTTAAATGCGATGTATGGTGTGTTCACCATGGCCTTATACCCCTCTGGAGCACCTTCGGGTCCCATTGGTCCATTGGCATATAATTTGGGTGTGCCTCTCCAGTATCCTCAAGCCCCCTTTATGCCGTTCATGTCAGCGACGTCGTCCTGATCTTTTCCGGCTCCGAGGATGTCGACGCCGTATGGACAGTCACCCGCACCATCCCGTGAAGCCTCACGGATTTGAACGGCGCCGGTCATGGATCCACCTTCGATGCCGCTTCCGGAGCCATCGATGCCTCGTGTGGTGCCGCCGACGC
Organism: Lissotriton vulgaris; assembly: GCF_964263255.1. NCBI lineage: Eukaryota > Metazoa > Chordata > Amphibia > Caudata > Salamandridae > Lissotriton > Lissotriton vulgaris. The sequence goes on from NC_141687.1 coordinate 362,658,311, forward strand.
CGCAGCCGAAGATGCCTTTGAGGAGAGAGGCGCAGAGATTATTGGAAGAGGAGCAGTATCAGGGATGATGAGAGGGAGGAAGAAGAGGTGTATGACACAGAAGATGTGTTTGAAGACTCGTGTGAAGCAAGTGGGCTTGACACTTCTCCAGAGTATGACTTTGTTTCTCAAAAGGCTTCTCCCTCTAAGGATGTTGCTCCATATCAAACAGTTATCAGGAAAGCTGCGGAATTGTTGGACTTACAGCTTCCTGTATAAACCTAACATTCTTACTGAGGTGCTTCATTCTCCTTCTTCGGTGGTTGAGCCACTTTTGCCATTTAATGATGCTCTTACTGAGCAAATTCTTGATGTGTGGCACAATCCTCTTTCGGCTCCTGCAGTTTCGAGGTCAGTCTCGGGAAGGTATAGACCTGATCCTGGAGATCCGGTCTTCCTTTCTTATCACCCGTCTCCTTAAAGTCTGGTTGTGCAGGCCTCTTGCTCGAATCAGTCATCGGTGGCGTTTTCGCAGGCTCCGGCCGACAGAGATTCTAAGAAGTTGGAGCAGTCTGCGAAAAAGGCCAGTATGGCATTAAAGTCTACCAATGCCACTTGTCTCTTGGGCAGATACATTCATGCTGTAATGGACTCTGTGAAGCAGCTTCTCCATAAGTTATCTGAGGAGAACAAGGGCAACCTGAGTGAGGTGTTGGTGGATGCTCAAGCGGCTGCTCGCCAAGTTATCCAGTCTGGTCTGGATACAGCGGATTATGTGGCCAGAGTCATGGGTTCATCTGTTGCTACAAGAATGCATGCATGGTTGAAATCTTCGGGGTTCTCTCCTGACGTGAAGGCTGCTCTTATTGATTTAAGTGTTTTAGGGACCAAATAAACATGAACTTTAAATTTGGTCCGGTATCTTTATTTATACCTTTTTTCTTTAAATGATTCTTTCAAAAACAATTTTATATGGCAGATGAAGAATACGACACACACAGTGATTGACAATTAACACTAAACTACATTAACACAATACCACTTAGTACATTCAAAGAAAATTTCAAATGTAACATCCCACAAATAATACAATGCTTGAATTATAAGCTTGACGACTGGACAATTTTGTACAATTAAATCAATTAAATCAACAAATACATGAAAAGAGCCAATTCAATACGGCAATCCAACAAGAGTGAAGCACATACATTGAATGTGTATCAAAGAATATATTTACTTTGCGTTTTTTCTATTGTTCTTTCTCTTGTATTGAATTGGCTCTTTTCATGTATTTGTTGATTTAATTGTACAAAATTGTCCAGTCGTCAAGCTTATAATTCAAGCATTGTATTATTTGTGGGATGTTACATTTGAAATTTTCTTTGAATGTACTAAGTGGTATTGTGTTAATGTAGTTTAGTGTTAATTGTCAATCACTGTGTGTGTCGTATTCTTCATCTGCCATATAAAATTGTTTTTGAAAGAATCATTTAAAGAAAAAAGGTATAAATAAAGATACCGGACCAAATTTAAAGTTCATGTTTATTTGGTCCCTAAAACACTTAAGTGATTGAGTGAGGGGGCACATTTTGGTGGTTTACAGTATATAGGGTCCAGCCCTCCCTCAGCCCCGTCAAGGACCTTTCTCCTCTTAGTGCGCTCTTATTGATTTGGCATTTGATGGTCCCAAGCTTTTTGGTGAAAAGGCGGACTCTGCCCTGCAGAAATTTTAAAACAATAAAGCAATGGCAAGGTCTTTGGGTCTGTAGTCTCAATCAAGAGGCTATGGATATAAAAGATATCGTGGCTTTGGGAAGTCTTCCTTTCGTGGGTTCAGGCAGCCTCATCAACAGCAGCAAAACCCCTTGTATAAAAGCTACAGGGGTAAAGGCAGAGGTCGCTTTCTTGGAGGCTGGCATCAACCCTCTTCCTCTTCCTCCTCTACCTCCCCAACCACTCCTGGTAATGCAGGAAAGAAGCCCGAGATCCGCCATCCTGGATCATGTAGGTTCCGTGGTAGGCCGACTTACCTATTTTCTACAAGATTGGAGGTTAATTACTTCGGACTTTTGGGTTTTAGATCTTGTAGAGAATGGGTATGCCCTTCCCTTCAGGGAATTCCCTCCTCCTTACCCTCCTTGCCAGGGGTTTTGTACGGAGGATCATTTGTTTCTCCTTCAGAAGGCAGTTCTTACCCTATTACAGAAAGGTGCGATAGGTGTGGTTCCAGAACAGGAAAGAGGTTAGGGTGCTACTGCCGTTATTTCCTGATTCCCAAGAAGAATGGCAGGTTACATCCTATCCTGGACCTCAGAATCTTGAATCTGTTTCTCAAGCAGGAGAGGTTCAAGATGCTCACCCTGGCACAGGTTCTTCAGGCGCTGCAACAAGAGTACTGGATGGTGTCCATCGACTTGCAGAATGCGTATTTCCACAACCCAACCCTGAAGTCGCACAGTAAGTATCTCCGGTTTACGGTTGGATCGCAACATTACCAGTTTGCGGTCCTTCCGTTTGGTCTTACTACCGCACCTCGAGTCTTCACCAAGGTGATGGCAGTGGTGGCTGCCCATCTCAGGAGGTCGGGAATTCCAGTTTTCCCCTACCTCGACTACTGGCTGTTGAAGGCGTTGTCTCCAGAGATGGTGCATCATCATTCGCAGGTTACATCCCAGATGTTGTACAAGTTGTTTTTTTTAATAAATGTACCCACGTCTCACCTGGTGCCCTCACAGCGCAACCGGTTCATCGGGGCGGTACTGGCTACCACTGTGTATCGAGCTTTATTATTTATTTATTTATTAATGACATTTATTAAGCATGCGGCTACCCCCAACAGGGGTGTCCGGCGCTGTGGGCAGCAACAGCATAGAACCTAGAAGTTAGTAGCTGGAGAATAGCCATGTCTTCAGTTTACATCCGAACTGAGATTCTGATTCGATCAATCGAAGGCTTAAAGGAAGGGAGTTCCACAATTTTGACGTGACCACCGCAAACGCTCTACCTGCCTCAGCAAAGGATTCTTGACATTCAGGAAATTATTCCTCTGTTTTACAATGGAGCGGTTGTTCCAGTTTGAAGGTCCTTTGCCTTTTCAGTCTGTTCGCTTTCTGCATTCTGTTGGTCAACCATGCACACTGGCACATGAGGGCGCTCCAGAGGTGTCTCCGAAGGGCAGTGCTATCAACACAATGGAGATCTCAGTCAGTCAGTCAGGATCTCCATTGAAGCTGCAGCGGATCTATCCCTTTCATCTTCCTCCATCGGTGGCCACAGTTATAACGGACGCCTCTACCCTTTCTCCCTTCCCTTCGCGGTCAGTCGGTTCAAGTCCTGACAGACAACACTGCCGCGATGTGGTATGTAGTATGTCAACAAACAGGGAGGAGTAGGGTTGTACCGTCCCTGCAGAGAGGCGTTGCAACTCTGGCCTTGGGTTCAGGACCAGTGGATTTGATTGATGGCAATTCATCTGGCCGGGGTGCTGAGCGTGCGTGCGGACAGTCTCAACCAGCAGTTCTCTGCCAATCACGAGTGGAGGCTTCATCCGTAGGTAGTTCAGCACATCTTTCAGACATGGGGGAACTCCTCGGGTGGACCTGTTTGCCACTCTTGAGAACGCGCACTGCCTGTCATTCTGCAGTCTCCAGTTTCCGAAGCAGGGAGCGTAGGGGGACGCGTTTCAGTTGAGTTGGAGGTCACAACTCCTTTACACATTTCCTCCCATACCCTTGATTCCTCAGGTTCTGAGGAAGATTCGCCAAACCGGGCCCAAGTTGTATTAATCGCCCCGGATTGGCCAAGAAGGGTGTGGTACACAGACCTACTTCACCTCTCCTCGTACCCTCCGCTCAGTCTCCCTCTCAGGGCAGACCTCCTCTCTCAGATGGAGGGGTGGGTTTTACACCCCCACCTCCAGAGCCTGCACCTTCATGCTTGGAGATTGAACGGGGCAACCTGAATTCTTTTTCTCTCTCACCTGATGTGGTGGATGTTATTTTATCGGACAGGCGACACTCCACCAAGTCTATCTACTCATACAGGTGGTTGAAATTTGTTAGGTGGTGTGGAGAAAAATCTATTGATCCTCTGAAAGTGTGTCTTTCTGATGTTCTTTGTTTTTCACTTCATTTGGCTCAGCAGGGTTGTGATGTGGCCACTGTTAAAGGATATTTGTTGGCTTTGTCTGCATTTCTTTGTTTGCCTGATCAGCCTTCTCTTTTTAAGTCTCCAATCGTCTTACGGTTCATTAAGGGGCTTACTAACATATTTCCGCCTACTCCTTTATTATGCCCCAGTGGGATTTAAATCTAATGTTAACTTTTTTAATGGGTTCCACGTTTGAACCTATGCATAGTTGTCCTTTGAGACTACTTGTATTCAAAACTGTCTTCCTTGTGGGTATCACCTCGGCTAGGAGGGTGAGTGAGCTCCTTTTCTGACCATACATGCTGAAACGATGGTACTCAGGACCAGGGCTGCTTTTCCTGCCTAAGGTGGTAATTCCCTTCCATCTAGGTCAGTCCATTACCCTTTCTACTTTCTATCCTCCCCCTCACCCTTCCAAAGAGGAGGAGAGACTACATTGTTTGGATCCAAAGAGGGCGAATAGCTTTATACTCCCTGGCTGGTAAGGAGCCTCCTGTAGGCATTAGAGCTCATTCCACCAGGGCTAAATCGTCTACTTCTCCTTTGTCCAGGGGTGTTCCTGTGTTGGACATCTGTAAAGCCGCAACTTGGGCCTCCCTCCACACTTTCGCGAAGAATTACTGCTTAGATTCCGAGGTGAGGAGGGATGGCTATTTTGCGCGCTCTGTTTTACAAGACTTTTTGGTATAGAAGGGTGGACATCCTCCTCCGGGAGTGGGAGTGCTGTGGGATTCTATTCATAAGGTGAGGAATCCACAGGCAGATGTATCCATAAGAAGAACAAGTTCTCACCTTCGGTAACGCTTTTTCTGGTGGACATAGTATCTGGCTGTGGATTCCTTACTGAATAACCCGCCTCCCCGTTGTCCCCCCTTTTATACCTTAAAAAATGAGGTATTGGTTATTTGATGTTTTTGTGTACTCAAGACGTTATTACCTCTATTTGTATATTTTTGACCTATTTGAATTGTAAGTTTTCTTATTTCAATATACACTGAGTGTATTTGTGTGAATACTGTGTACTATGTATGCATTGTCTCTATGGTCGGTCTGCCCGTTTTGCCTCAGTGGCACGGAAAAAATGTGTGTAACTGATGTCATCACGCCGACGTGGTCCTCTTATGGCTCCGATGATGTCATGCGGAGCCGCGTGCGGAGCCATGACGATATGAAGACCTTGTCGGCGCGGGAGCTACGAAAAGTTTTCACGGAATGCTGGCGCAGGGGATATTCATAAGATGAGGAATCCACAGGCAGATACTGTATCCACCAGAAAAAGCATTACCGAAGATAAGTAACTTGTTCTTCTGGTGCATGGTGAGTCTCGCACTTTGGCATAAATTTGGAGACAGACACAACTGCTGTGCTTCAGATTGGGCTCCTGACTCCGTTATTATTTGTGCGAGTGGGGTGGGCTCCCCACGCGGCTTCTTTCAGTTTCTTGCAGGCGGTTCAGGGGGGGCTCCTGTCTCTGTTATGATTTGTGTGACTGGGTTGGGCTCCTGACGTCGGTTCTTCTTTTGGTTTTCGGGCAGACGGACCAGGGTGGGCTCCTGGCTCCGTTATGATTTGTGCGACCGGGGTGGGCTCCCAACGTTGCTTCTTCCTTCCGTAGGCAGACATGGGTGTGCTCCTGGGTCCGTTTGATTTCCTTGTAGCTGGGACACGGGCACACGCGTCTAGTGTCGGTCTGTTGATCCCACCTGTTTGTCACCAGTTGTGTCATTCTTCGCCGCAGCACCTAAGGAGCACCCTTGAACACAGGTAAGTGTAGCATGTATTCTTTATTGTATATATCTCTGCCGTGAAGTGCACACAGGCACTTCCTCGTCCTGGGAATGTTTTGCAATGCCCCATCATCCTTCCCTGACCGAAAGTGGTGCCCAGTGGCTAACTCCCTCCCCTAGTGTCCTGTACTGGGTCCTAGTGCCCACCTGCACATCACTCCGACACCTATGAGCAAAGACTTTTTACCAGGCGTTGCCAAATAGACCAGCTCTTGACTTTACCACGTGATCTATCTATATCTCTATCCATATTTATGACATGCCCTTGAAAATAAATGTGGCCCAAAAACATGTTGGTTAGAGGAGCTTTACGAATACGTAAATGTATAGTCACACACTACTATAGCGTGAAGGACAAATTGCATTGTATTACCACAGTAAAGTGAATTTAACATGAGAATTACACTTTAGTAGTCACAAGCCATATCATTGTGGTATTACCTGTTGGATCTGGCCCTTTCCGCAGGTTTATCCCCAAACCTTTTGCCCTATATCTCCTATTTTTCTGACCTATCTGTGTTGGCTTTAGGACTCTGGGCACTTTACCACTGCTAACGAGTGTTGAGTGCCTATGCTCCCTGTGCAAACTGCATTGGTTTAGCCTTGATTGGCATATTTGACTTACTAGTAATTCCTGAGTAAAGGGGACCAGGTGTGCCTAGGGACTGTAAATCAAATGCTACTAGTGGGCCAGCAGCACTGATTGCAACACCCACATGAGTAGCCCTGAAAACATGTCTCAGAACTGCCACTGCTGCGTCTGTATGTGCCGTTTTAAACTGCCATTTCGACCTGCCAAGTGCACCCACTTACCAAGTTCTAACCTTTCCTTTTTACTACATGTAATCACCCCTCAGGGCATGGCTTGGTAGCCAACGATGGCAGACGCGTGAGCTTGCTGCTCCACGCCGGCCAGTCTTCAATCCTGCAATTTTCAGCACAGGCCTAGGCCGCTGCAGTGCGTGGTACGTGTCCCCAGACAGGGGGAAACAAAAGAGGTGTCTGGCACTGTCTGAGAAAAGTAAAGAAACAAAAGGTCCTTAGCGTAAACATGAATATTCAGAAATGAAATATAGCCCACAATAGGCTACTATATGTTGTTCCCAGTCCAGCCGGACAAGGAATTTATTCTACAGTTAATTATCAAAGGATTCGATTCTGGATATATAACGAACAGGTTATAGAGAGGCACAATCCTGTGCCGTACAAGGGAAGGAAACCGAGTGAGGGTGAAGGGCTGGGTTACAAACAAAGAATGTTTACAGGCAAAAAAGGCAGAGCAAGCTGGCCACTTTTTAAATCAGTGTTATAAGTATTGCCAGAGCGGAACATATACATGATTCGACACAATGGTTACATGTATGACCACTAAAAGGAGTCGACGTTTCGATCCCGTGCTCTAATTACAAAGGTATCATCTGTTGATTCAAGTTGCAGTGCTCTCCGATAAGGTTTGCAGGCTAGAACATAGGGCTAAAGACGCCGAAGGACTTAATAGAAGGAACTACATTAGGGTGGTGGGACTTAATGAGGGGGCGGAGGGCAGAGACATGAACGCCGGCCTAGAGTCCTCGCTTCGCACAGCGGTCGCACCAGAAGGCTTCTTGACATTTTACACTCTTGAGAGGGTTCACCGTCCCAGCTTGTCCCCCGCGTCCGGTTGTAGCAAAGGTTCTGCACTACAAAGCCAGAGACATATTATTGCAGAGAGCAAGGACCAATGGCCCATTTTTAGTGGACAACAGCATGGTCTCGATATTCTCTGATTATACAATTGAAGTCCTACGGAGATGTGCCTCATTCTTTGAAGTTAAGAAAGCCCTATGGGAGTAGGTGCTACAACACTTCAGTGTTCCCTGCCCACTTCTGCATAATGTTGGATGGGAAGAAGCATTTCTGTGGGGGTCCCACGACAGAGTGGGAATGGCTCGAGGCCTACGAGTCTGGAGGGCCACCACCGGGGGTGGAACCCTCCACAGTGCTTCGAGCTCAGGGTCTCCGGAACAAATCCAAACGGGGCCCACCGAAAAAACCAAGCCCATCCCAAACCGAGATAAGGGCTTTGGCCCTTCAGGCGGTGGCTGAGATCATGAAAGACAGGGACCCTATCTCAGAGGCTGGCTCCAATTCCGTGAAAGGGACTCAGGTGGTTGACTCGTGCTCATCCCATGCAGATAGTGTCTCCCTACCAATAGTTACTCCAGGGACTGCAGAAGACCTAATTTTTAAAGAACAGATCAAGCATGAATGGTGCCTACCTCCTGTGATGGGCTGTGCCCTACTGAACGGAGCTGGTATATGGTTTGGCTGGGCTTTATCGAAGTCTGGGCCGGCGTGGACTGAGCGGGAGACCACTCCTTCAGAGCTTGGCCTCCCCCCTAGATGTACCACTCCTTTGGTTGGTCAGGGTCATCTACCGAGATGGATGGTTCACGGCTGTGAGCGATTTTTTATAGTTTGGTTTCTTTTGCTTGCAGGGGTGTCAATGGATCTCTTATCTGGGTGCGGTGTCGGTGGGGTATGGAGAAGGGCAGAGTATGGAAGTACTTTTTCGACCATTGGCATCCGCACACCCCGCATTGAAGTTTCTGATGTGGAATATTAGAGGGATGGGATCAGCCGTTAAGAGGCATAATGTGCATAGATACCTGAGACAGCAGGGTGTGCAGGTGGCCCTCATCAGGTGCAAGATCCTCTAGAGCAAGGGTACTCCAAGTACGGCCCGCGGGCCAGTGGCGGCCTGCGGACCTTGAGGCATCGCACTGGTGTTCTTTTTTTAAACTTCAGCAAACACCTCTGGTAGCAGCAGTGCGAGTCAGAGACACTGCTCTGTGGGGGGCGGGCGATTCCAGCCACAGTCGAGAGTGGAGCTGCAGGGGCGCTAAGAGGTGAACAAAGCCTCATTAACAAACAAATGGTCTTTTAAAGACCTGTGAAGTACTGGGGTGCAGCTGTGTGTGTGCCCGGGCTGACACACATGGGGGAGGGAGAGGAGGGCAGAGGACAGCAGGGACTGAGAGCCCGGTGAGGTGGGAGGGCAGAGCAGGGAGTGAGAGCCCAGGTGAGGGAGGTGGGAGGGCAGAGCAGAGAGTGAGAGCCAGGTGAGGTGGGAGGGCGGAGCAGGGAATGAGAGCCCTGTGAGGTGGGAGGGCAGAGCAGGGTGTGAGAGCCAAGCGAGGTAAGAGGGCAGAGCAGTGAGTGAGAACCGGGTGAGGTGACAGAGGGCAGCAGGGAGTGAGAGCCGGGTGAGGTGAAACAAATAGAGATAGAGACAGAGGCAGAGACAGATAGAGGTAGTTAGGTAGAGGCAGACAGCTTTAGAGACAGAGACACAGACAGAGAGAGTGACAGAGAGACAGATAGAGAGACAGAGAGGGAGACAGACAGATGGAGGGATGGAGACAGAGAGGGAGACAGAGGGAGGTATGGAGACAGACAGGGAGACAGGCAGAGGGAGACAGACCGAAGGAGACAGACAGAGGGAGAGAGGGAGACAGGGAGAGAGGGAGACAGGGAGAGAGGGAGACAGGCAGAGGGAGACAGGCAGAGGGAGACAGACAGAGGGAGACAGACAGAGGGAGACAGACAGAAGGAGACAGACAGACAGAGGTAGAGAGAGAGGGAGACAGGCAGAGGGAGACAGGCAGAGGGAGACAGGCAGAGGGAGACAGGCAGAGGGAGACAAAGGGAGGGAGACAGAGGGAGGCAGACAGAGGGAAGGAGGCAAACAGAGGGAGGGAGGCAGACAGAGGGAGGGAGGCAGAGGGAGGGGGACAGAGAGAGGCAGACAGACAGACAGACAGAGGGAGGGAGGCAGGCAGACAGACAGAGGGAGGGAGGCAGACAGACAGAGGGAAACAGACAGAGGGAGACAGGCAGAGGCAGAGGGAGACAGACAGACAGACAGATAGAGGGAGACATACAGGCAGACAGAGGGAGGGAGGCAGACAGCCAGAGGGAGGGAGGCAGATAGATAGGCAGACAGACGGAGGGATGGAGGCATGGAGGCAGACAGACAGACAGAGGGAGGGAGACCGACAGAGGGAGACAGACAGAGGGAGACAAACAGAGGGAGACAGACAGGGGGAGGGAGCAGAGGGAGGGAGGCAGACAGGGAGGGAGGGAGGGAGGCAGACAGGGGGAGGGAGGGAGGCATACAGACAGATAGAGGGAGGGAGACAGACAGACAGACAGAGGGAGGGAGACAGACAGAGGGAGACGGACAGAGGGAGACAGGCAGAGGGAGACAGGCAGACAGACAGAGGGAGACAGACAGAGGGAGGGAGGCAGACAGCCAGAGGGAGGGAGGCAGACAGATAGACAGACAGACAGACAGACAGAGGGAGGGAGGCAGACATAGAGACAGAGGGAGGGAGGCAGACAGAGGGAGACAGACAGAGGGAGACAGACAGAAGAAGACAGACAGAGGGAGACAGACAGACAGAGGGAGGGAGGCAGAGGGAGAGAGGGAGGGAGACAGACAGAGGGAGGGAGGCAGAGAGAGGGAGGGAGGCCGACAGAGGGAGGGAGGGAGCGAGGCAGGCAGAGGGAGCGAGGCAGACAGAGGGAGGGAGACAGACAGACAGACAGACAGAGGGAGGGAGACAGACAGACAGGGAGGAAGACAGACAGAGGGAGGGAGACAGACAGAGGGAGGGAGGCAGACAGCCAGAGGGAGGGAGGCAGACATACAGACAGACAGAGGGAGGGAGACCGACAGAGGGAGACAGACAGAGGGAGACAGACAGAGGGAGGGAGGCAGAGGGAGGGAGGCAGAGGGAGGGAGGCAGAGGGAGGGAGGGAGGGAGTGAGGCAGACAGAGGGAGCGAGGCAGACAGAGGGAGGGATACAGACAGACAGACAGACAGAGGGAGGGAGACAGACAGAGGGAGGGAGGGAGACAGACAGAGGGAGGGAGCCAGACAGAGGGAGGGAGACAGACAGAGGGAGGGAGACAGAGGGAGGGAGACAGACAGAGGGAGGGAGACAGACGGAGGGAGGGAGGTAGGGAGACAGACAGACAGAGACAGACAGACAGAGGGAGGGATGGAGACAGAGGGAGGGCAACAGACGGAGGGAGGAAGGGGGACAGAGGGAGGGAGGGAGGGAGGGAGAGAGACAAAGGGCAGACGGGGGTAGGGAGACAGAGGGAGATGGACAGTAGGACACAGATAGAGGGAGACAGATGGAGGGAGATGGAGAGAGGGAAGGAAAGAGAGGGAGGGATACAGAGAAAGAAAGAGGTGAGACAGAGGGAGACAGAGAGAGGGAAGGAGGGAGTGAGAGAGAGATAGAGGGGGAGACAGAGAGAGGGAGGGAGAGAGAGAGAGAGAGAGAGAGAAAGATGTGTGTGTGTATGCTGATCTGTTGGCTCAGTGGATTAATGCGTCCGCTGCAGGGTCCTGTGTTCAACTTCATGGTCACAATTTTTTTCTTTCTAGCCCCTCCCCCCTCCCCCACTGACCCAGTCTCCACTGGTGCGGCCCCCGGCCGCAAACCACACTGTGAATTCGGCCCGAGAGAAAGTTTGTGAGTACCCATGCTCTAGAGAGTAGTACAGCAACAACTTGATTGAGGCCACAACACATGCGCAACACCCTCAAGTCTGCTTGGCCTAGTTAATAATCTTCTCCCATGCACAAGCCCTTTATTGTATAATTTTAACACCACCGTAGGGCAACCTGTAACACCAGAGTGTAGGAGAGTAGGATCTGCTTACTATAATTACCCCCACTTTTTACTGGTGTTTCACTGTTTCTCGACTTTAGTCTGGCTTGGTCCCTGCTAACCAGGAGCCCAGCCTAGCTGCTTCCTCTCTAAAATGATTGCATGTACTTTAGGTACACTCCAGATTGGTTACTGGGTTACCCCTGTGAGTCCCTAGTATATGGTACCTTAGGTACTAAGGGCATAGGTACCCCAGAGGCCTATCAGAGGCTGAAGCATGTATTATGCCACCCCTGGGAAGTCTTTCAAAATGGCACCACAGGTCTGCTACAGCAGCCTGGGTAAGGTGGTGCATGCACCCCTTACTAAGATATAGGTTATTTATTTATAAAATTTCTATAGCGCAACAATTACCTTCCGGTGTCTCGGCGCTGGAGTTCACAGAGATTGCAAGGGGTTCCTGCTAAGTTTTACTGGTCAAAAAGCCAAGTTTTAAGGTGTTTCCGAAATATTAGTAAAGATGAACTGCGTTTAATATGAGGAGGAAGCACGTTCCATAATTTCGAGGCCGCAACCACAAAGCGTTTGTCTCCCCATGTTGCTTTCATAGTGCGTGGGATGTTAAGCAGTTGAAGTGATGATGAACGTAAGGATCGGTTGGGTTTGCAGACACTGATAGATTTTTTTAAGAAATCTGGTCCAATATTGTTCAATGCTTTGTATATAATGCACAAGTCCTTGAACTTTGTGCGACATCTGATCGGCAACCAGTGTAGTTGACGAATGATGGGAGAGATGGATGAAAATTTAGGTGTGCCGGTTAGGATCCTTGCAGCAGCGTTTTGCACAAGCTGTAATTTGTTCAAAACTTGCTCCTGTGCATTCAACAATAGGCCGTTGCAATAATCCACCTTAGATAAGACCAAAGTGGACATTAAGGTTTTGCCTGCATTTGGGTGTAGAAAAGGGAGTAATTTCTTTACATTCTTAAGGTGTAGAAGGACGCTGAGACCACTGCGTTAGCGTGGCTGACAAAAGTTAGCCTATTGTCAAATAAAACTCCCAGATTTCTGACTTTTGATACCGGTAGGGGAGGAGCTCCCAGCTCCGATGGCCACCAGACTGGGGACCAAGACGGGGTCAGCTCACCAAATAGCATGACCTCCATCTTGTCAGAATTTAGTTTTAAACAGTTCTGATCCATCCAGGTGCTAATTGCTCTCATACCCTCCTGGAAGTTGGCGGCCACTGCTGTTCCATTTTTGTGGATTGCCAGGACTAACTGAGTGTCATCGGCGTATGATGTTAATCCAATGCCAAATGACTTAATCACCCTCGCCAAGTCCGACACATAGATGTTAAAAAGCGTCGGACTTAGCGAGGAGCCCTGGGGAACTCCACAAGGCAAGGTGAAATTAGGCGAGTAGTAGCTCCCCATTTTCACAGACTGCTCTCTGTCCGATAAAAAGGATGCCAAGAGAGCCTTAGCTTTGCCCTGAATGCCCATAGCAGCGACACGGTCGATCAAGATGTTATGATCGACCGTGTCGAAGGCTGCGGACAGATCTAGAAGTATTAAGACTGCTGCACCGCCCCGGTCCATGATTATCCTGACCTCCTCTGCTGCTTTTATCAAAGCGGTCTCGGTCCCATGGCCCTTTCTGAACCCAAATTGGGTATCATCTAGCAGCTCATTCTTGTCGATGAAGCTCGACAGTTGCAGATTCATTGCCTTTTCGAAAATTTTTGATGGGTAGGGGAGCGAGGCAATAGGTCGATAGCTTTTTAACTCTGCTGGATTTAGTATCGTTTTTTTTAGGAGTGGTTTCAAAATGACTTTCTTCCAAATTGTAGGGTAATCACCTGTCCGGAACATGGCGTTACAAATATTAGTAAGCACAGGGGCTGTCAGATTAGAGACTGGTTTAAGAATAAGCGGGGGGCATGGGTCCATAGGTGATCCTGATTTAACAGTATTCATAATCTCCTCCATGGACGCCTGAGAGAGTGAGGAGAAAGCCTCTAAAGTTGGCTTTACTGATATATGGGGGTTATCCAGACAAGCTGAAGCAGTAAAAGTTCTTTTGGTGAAATTATCGAAAATATCTGTGACCTTTTCTTTAAAGAATTCTGCAACTTCATTGCAAAAAGTTTGAGATGGTTCTATGGAATCAGGGACCGGGGGGTTGGATAATTTTTTAACCACCTGGAATAGCTGTTTGCTTGAGTTTTGAGCTGATTCTATTTGTGTAGTGAAAAAATTGCATTTTTCCTTAATGATGAGTTTTTTGTAACTAAGCAGAGCTTTCTTATATCTCGCTCTATCATTGTTATCATAGTTCCTACGCCAATGCCTCTCTAGGTTTCGGCATCGTTGTCTCTCGAGCCTTAAAAGTTCCGAGAACCAAGGAGCAGAAGGTTTATTGCGGTTAGGCTGCAATTTTTTGACAGGTGCTACGCGATCCAGTGCATTGTTTAGCCAGCGATCATAGTTGCTAGATGCTACATGTGGATCATCTGTGTCTTTGGGTTTTGTGGATTCAAGAATGTTATTGAAAACAATATGATCAATATTTTTCCAATTGCGGCATTTAATCTGGGAGCGTATAGTAGGCGTGGAGTTTTTATGGTTCCTAACTGATATGGAGAATTTTACTGCCGAGTGATCTGTCCATGTAAGCGGGATCACAGTAGGTTGACTAATGAATACATTGTTTGTAAATAAACCGTCCAAGGTATGACCAGCTTGATGAGTGGCTGAGGAGACTCGTTGTTCTAAGCCAGCAGCCAGAAAATCAGAGATAATCCTATTTGAATCTTTATTTACATGATTTTCTAAATGAAAGTTAAAATCTCCCAGTATTGTATATTCTGTATTGGCGGCTACTGGTTCTAGCAAAAGATTAAGAGATTTCAAAAAAGGTATACGTGAGGTGGGTGGTCGGTACAGTAGGGTTCCTTTAAAAGTTTGTATAGGAGAAAGAATAAAGGTGAAACCTAAGGCTTCTACGGAGTCATGGTTCAATGGTTCGGTTTTTAAAGCTAAGCTGGCTCGATGTATAATAGCTAGACCTCCTCCCCTCTTTCCAGAGGATCTATCTAATCGGGTCACATAATAGCCATCCGGAGTGGCTGTACTGAAATCTGGGCCAGATGCTAAATCTGCCCAGGTCTCAGTTATGAACATTATGTTCAAGTTTTGGTTAGCTATAAGTTTGGCCACATCTTCCCTATGTTTTACGAGGGAGCGGGCATTTATAAGGGCACAGTTTATGTGTTTTTCTTCGATTCTGGAGATCGTAAGGGCTCCTAGTTGTGAGTGAGGTGAAGTTATTTTAAAGGCGCAGTTTAGACATGGGTTAGTAGGCAAGTTGCACAAAGAGTCTGCATTAAAATGAGAGCATCGTTTGTGATTAAGTGTATTACCTATGCTCAGAAGCTGTGCTCTGGAGTAAATAGTTACCTTCGATGTGTGGTGGGAATTACAAGGGTCAAGGGATGTGGCGCGCAGCGCGGTCCCAGCGCGGACTGGCGCAGACTGGCACCCCTTTGGCACGGCTTCGGCGCGGTGACGGCGCTCCCGCTGCGCTTCCGGGTGGCCATTTTATATTCTAAGCCCCGCCCCCAGCTGGAACGCTGACTCCGTTCTGCTCGGGGAGCCGGCTCTGAAACAATGGAGCTCACCCTGCCCTCCACACAAACGGCACGAAGCCGCGATGGAACGGGGCTAAGGGTGCAGAAACAGTAATGGTAGTGAGTTTTAAAATTTTAAGGAACAATTATTAAATCAATTGCGTCCACATCTAAAATGCAGTTAGTGCAAAATGTATTATAAAAACAGTGTTGTAATGGGCTTAACAGCGTGCAGAGGAGGAGCCCCTCGCAATCTGCACGGGCTCTTTCAACACAGACACACAAGGAGCTGCCACCACCTTGTTAGCTCTATCTACCTTTAATCACTGACACATATAAACCTATGTCACTTTTATGGCAGGCCTTATCAATCCTGAAGGCAGAGTGCTTGGTTTTGTGTGAGAGGGTGCCCATGCATGAGCAGAACCCCTCTGCAGCTTTCGGAATCCATTCTCTGTAGCTGTTCTGTGATGCAGCCAGACCATAAACTCTTAAGTACATTATAACCTCGCAGTAAATGCTAACTTTGGTGTCAAACACTTTGGAATCCTACCCCCCACCCGCCAGTCCTGGCGGTGGGGTTAGAATTCCACCCTTCTAGAGGGAGAAGACATATACAAACTAACCTAACCGGTAATAGTTTGAAAGAGCCCCAGCATCACAAAATGGATGCTGTAGCCACAGACACAAGTCTGACCTCCTGCTGCTGGACAAAACTCTGGCAGGGGAGGCCTGGACAATAGGTTTCCTGTCACAGGGAGGTGATGTAACCATCTCCCAGACAAGCTTTAGTGTATTGAGGCTGGGTGGGTGCATTCGTAGAATGCTTTTCAGTCAGTGCTGGGGGCACCCTTGGTGTCCCTGGGAATATCCCAGTTCAAACTGGTTGCAGGGGCACTCAGCCCCTGCTCTGGCGTGAAACTGGACAAAGGGAAAGGGGTGTAGCCAACCCTCTCTTTAGATCCTCCCATAGGTGGGCCCCTGGGAGTATGTTCAACTCCCTAACTTAGTATAAGTATGGGAACCCAGCCCTTAGGACTTCAGATTACACCTGGACGAAACTCTGCAACATATATCCTGGAAGTTTGACATTCTACATCGACTAGAAGACGGAAGAATCTCCCTTGGGGTCAAGGAGTGACTCCCCTGTTCAAACAGGCACCAAAGAAGCATCTTGCCGGTCTGCATTTCCGAGGCTCCTGCTGGACCCCGAAGTATTTGCTACTCAGGACACGGACTTCCAGACTTCTCAGAGGCCGACACGAGATCCCAGCAAAGCTGAGACCCGCAGCCCTCACGAGTGACGTGGGACCGGAACTCCTGGACACTGTGCACATTTGCTAGCGCATCCACTTCCCGAGCTTTCCTGAAGTTGTGCACTAGGCTACTAGTAGTCCAAGCCCTGAGCACCATCTGCACCGAAGATTGTGGGCCTATACTCCACGAGTGTTCCGTGAGCCTGCTACTAGCATTTCTGCGATCCCTGGTCGGTCGACTGGTGGGTCCCCACGAAGGTAACTCTTCTTTTCCTTGGGCTTCCCTGATTGCTCCAGACGTGCCCTGACTCTCCTCCAAATTGTGAGTCCCTCAGACCTTGCTGGTCTGCACGGAAGCCAATCCCTGCTTTCTGCGTGGGTTGCTGTTGCCAAGGCTTGTTGGGTCCAACCTGGAATCCGACACCGCAGCACTCCACACCCTTCGTGGGACAGCCCGAATCCAGCTCCTGGTTGTCCTCAACGCCTCCTGGTCCTCATAGCTGAAGAGTCAAGCTCCACCTTCTTCACCTGAAATCACTCGACATCTGTTGGCATCTTCTCATCGCCTTCCTGGTCACTGGCAAGAGTCCCAGACTCTGTGGCCTCTGCTTTCAGGTTCTTCAAGTCACCAATCCACCCTTGGATCCACCCGGACACTTTCCTCTTGGTCGCCTGCAGCATTTTTCAGCAGCTCGCCATTGAAATCGACGACAAAATCCAACACAAAAAGACACCTATGCACCCGGCTTCCCTGGGTGAGGTAACTCGAGTACTCCGGTGCTCCTGTGGGTGTTGACTCTAGAACCTCCTAGTTCTAATGGGGTTTGCTCCAGGTCCTCTTCTAAGTATCCTTAATCTGTAATTTTCCAACCGCGACTTTCCCCATAGAAGTTAATGGTGATTTGCGGCTGTATTTAGACACTGCACGTGTCCCCCATGGGTCCCCTGTGTCACTACCTTGGGTGGGTCCTGGTGGCCCCAGTGGTTCTAAAGGGTCTAGGCCTTGTATCTATGTCAGTGGTGGTTTCTTATACCACTTTCTTGAAATATGGTTTGGTATGCCCCTAGGGCTCAACGTATATTGTGCTAATTTACGGTATGCTAAATAAGTTTTACTGAATGTACTTTTGCCTCTAGCCTCATAAAGAGACTAGAGGGATGGGTTTAGAATAAATACATATATTTTATATATATACCAGGTGTGGTTCCCCTTTCATTTGGTCACTCATAAGATTATAGACTGGTAAAACAAGCTGCTTTACATTCCTTCAAGACTTAGCCTGAAGGCTGCTCTCTGCAGCTACCACTAGGATAGCTTTCTATATAGTTTGTCTTTAAACCTAACATCAATAAGGGTTGTTTGGACTGGTGCAAGGTGCCCACTAAAATAGTGGACAGCATATGCCAGAACAACTTCTCACACAGAGCATAATACTAAACGTCAACAGCATCTGGATTGTTTGATATTTAAACGAAATGCTATTGGCTTTTAAACCTGCTGGTATTGTATATTCTCATTTGCTATATTAACTGGTTGTATTTATCTGACGAATTTACGTTTTAAACATTTGATTACAATAAATGTTTTAATATTGCCAGGACTAATTAGACTATCATGTTGTACTGTCTGTTTGCATGTTGTCTATGGTATTAAACGATTGGGTTTTTATCTATTTAAAAAAAACAAAAATGTATTTTGCTAGCTTTTATGACATTTTTGTCGATATAAAGCTTTACAACAACAACTACTACAGGAGACCTATCTCTTGCGAGGGGAGGTGGAGAAACTACATAGAAGATTGAGGGGAGAGATATTTGCGACCTCTTTTTCCGCATATGCCTGGGGGTATGAATCTGGATACAGGCGGGAGTCCCCTTCGAACAAGTATGTACCCTTATAGATAAGAAGGGTAGATATGTGCTGCTAACATGGAGATTGTCTGGCCAGAATAATACAATTGGTAATGTGTATGCCCCCAATCAAGACCAGGTGCCTTTTCTCCACAATCTCTCATCCCATATAGCTGACCTGACAATGGAGACCATGATACTTGAGGTTGATTTCAATTATGTGGTGCTTGTCTACCGTAACCGCTCATGCCCCCCTCCAATCCGTCCCCCCTCCCGGTCCCTCTGCCGCCCAGGCCCACCGTATGGGAGTGGAATTCAGGACTGGATGAAACAATGGGGGCTGGAGGACATTTGGAGGACACAACACACTGGGGGTAGGGATTATTCCTTATACTCATCTATACATCATTTACATACTAGACTGGATGCCTTCTTATGCTCACCTAGCTTTAGCAGTACTGTTACACACACGGAGTATCTGGGACATACATTTTCGGATCATTGTCAGTAACTAACGTCCCACCGGCCCTTGAAGAGGTGCCCTCTGATTCCCTTGTGGAGACCCAATCACCTAATGCTGGAAGATGTCTGTTTCAGAGGGAAACTCTGGGCACCTTTAATGATACTTATTTTTCTAACAATGCGAAACAACATCCATGGCACTGGTGGAGTGTGAGGAGTATAAAGTGGTGGTACCGGGACACTACCTGGGAAAGTCAATAAGGGTGCAGAGGGAGCTCCACAAGGAGTTTGAGTACTTGGAGGGCAAACTTCACAGGCTGGACAATGTGTAAGAATCGGAAGCATCTGCTTTGGTACACCTGCAGGAAACCCGGACACTTTACAATGAAGAGCTTGAGGAGTTGAGATGCCATGACTACAAGAGATCTCTCACCAAGGTGCAGGAGGAAGAGGGCAGGCCCGGCCGCCTGTTGGCATGGCTGATCGAACCAGAGATCTGAGGGTCACCGATCTGGGGCTGGCGTGTCTGTTTATGATCAGGAAGCAATTATGCTTTATTCCGGGTATAATATGAAGCTCTATATACTGCTCCCTCCCTGTTACATAAGTGGAGCTCAGAGAATGTTTGACTCCACTTCAGCTCTGGGTGCAGGATATACAGGCACAGGAGACTTTGGTAGGTCTAGTGACGTTACCAGAGGTTCACAAGGCCATTACCAACATGGCTATGGATAAAATGCCAGAACCAGACTGTCTTTCTGCAGAATTCTATTCGGTATATGCTTCTAGACTGGCACCTCGACTTGTGACTATGCAGAATCTTTGAGACTTGGGCGCCTCCCTGAGTCCACGTGGGTTGCACTTGTGATTCCACTTCCCAATACGACAGTCCCGGGAGCCTGTGTCATGGATTATAGACCGCTTTCAATGCTAAACATGGATTTTAAGATACATAGCAATATCCTAGTGCTCCGTCTGCTTCCCTATATGCCCACCCTAATCAACACTGACAAAAATGGTTTATCCCATCCCGGAACACCTCCTTCAACTTACGCAGACTGTACTCCGTGTTGTACCACTTTGGGGCGAAACTCCTACCGCGGGCTGCCCTCTGTCGATATTTCTGGAAAAGGCCTTCGACGCGATTTGTTGGGATTATTTATTTGAGACCATGGGGTGTATTGGTCTTGGAGATGGTTGGGTGAGAATGTTATATGAATGCCCCATGGCGCTTGTTAGGACAGTTAAAATGGTATCTGCACAGTATGTGATTTCTGTGGTACCAGGCCCCTTTTATTTGTTCTGGCATACGAGCCACTGGCCGCACTGTTTCGACAGGGGGGTGAGGGGATGGGTCTGATGGTGGACAGTCACGTCCATGTCTTTTCCCTATATGCAGATGACCTCCTGATGGATGCTGTGGTGGGCTCTGACACAGCGCTAGGCCTCCTGGAATGGTTTGAGCTCCTGTCAGGTTTAAGGGCTAACCATAACATGACTTGCCTATTCCCTGTGGCTGGAGTCCTACGCCAGCCCCAGGATATCCATGTGGGCACAATCCACCTTCAAGTATCTGGGTATCCATATCTTTCACTCTTGATGATCTGAGAAAGGGTAATCTGGACAGAGTTCTTCAGTCCCTTAGGTCCTGTGTTCCTTTTTGGTGCTCTTTACGGCTGCCAATTATGGCCTGAGTTTCCTTAGCTAAAAAGGTTATGGTGCTGTGCCTGTTGCATTTTTCCATCAATCACCCGATCTCACTATCAACAGGATGGTTCCGACAATTGCACTCCCTGTTGCGGGATCTTATTTTGGGGGATGGGCGGCAGAGGGTCTCATTGGGGACACTACAGCACTCCATGGCAGAGGGGTGGGGGTCGGGGTGTCAAATTTTGAGTTTTATTTCCTGGCCTCCTAGATGCAATGGCTAGCACAATGGTTAGAGGGAGTGACTCCGGAGGTAATGTATCTGATGGAGCCTGGAACCTACCCAAACTTACTACTAGCTAAGTTGCTTAATCCAACAGTGTTAGTCCCTTTTCAGTCAGTGTTGCAGACTATGGCACTGCAGTGCTTGTTGTGTTTTATCTAGGACCCTAATTAAATATTTCATATTTAATAATAAGCCAATGCAAACCAAATGCGGCAAAGCTACTTCCTTAGACTCCTAGAAAGCACAACGACTTCTTACAACATACCAAACCTCCAGCAACCTGGGAATTCCCCGTGCTTTTGTTTTGATTTGTCTTAGAACTCCTGCAAGCACTGAAAGAACGGTCAGTTCTTAGTGACATCTTTAATTGACATCTTATGTCCAACCTTACGTCAAACACGGCACCTTCCAGGTATAAATATATCAACGTTTGCCTTAAGCAACACACTGTGGTGTGGAGCAGCGCGACTATCTACTTATCCGAAGCCCAGCTGATGCGAGTGCCGAAGGAAGCTGTCCCTCCCATTTGACGCACCGAGAAAGACGCTGTCTTTTTCTCCTGCCGAGAAAATCCAGCTCCGGTGTTTCCAGTCATCCTCGGGGGTTACTGGGAGATCGAGTCCTGAGAGCAAGATACAAGACCTCCTCCATTCTAAAAACCAAGGTACGGAGCTGGTTAGATCCTTAGAGAATTCTTGGGTCAGATACTTGGCAAAAAACTAACTTAACTTAAACTGCAGCCCATCTACTCCTTCTCACGTACTAGGCTTAGGTTAGGTACAATTGGGTAGGCGTATTTCGAAGCACCAGTTGAGTACATTTAGTCAAGCTTTTATCTTTGTATGTAACTGTATATATTTTATACCTTTTAAGTATCATATGGCTCAGAAACAATATAAATACTTTTACAGTATTATTTCATAATACTCCTTTTACTGTACGCACGTTACTTTATAACAAGTATTGCAATCATAGCAATTCATTTCTCGTGCATGAGAAAGAAGACTGTTTAATAAATAACACCTTTTTATTGAAAACACCCGTCTCTCTATTTCTCTGCACTCTGGTGAAACTAAGTATGCACAACTGACTGAGTGAAATAGCTATCTATTGTTTTCACACGACTCTGGAGATATATTCCTTATTCTGGGGGAGCAAAGTTGTCATGTTTATGCGGTTGTCAGAAGCTGAATCCCTTCTTGTCTAATCAGGGAAGTTCACTCCTCCCTTTTCATTCAGAAAGCTTCTAGTGACCTCTGAGCTAGCTGGCAAACCTAAATTAACTCTAACATATTCAATAGAGACCTAGTCGACCTCAGTCCTACGTCTAAACTATCGTTTATGTTATTCCAATGCGCAGAGCCTATTGGGAAAATAGGAACTACACTACATGGCGCCCAACGTTTCGTAAGGCGATAATCTGACGCTAGATACTAGAGTAACTCAGTCGTGCTTTTTCACACAGACTCCTTTTCCCGTAAAAACTCCAATAGTCGTCTGGAGTGGGTGAAAGGTTAATATCCGCCGGAACTTAGTAGGATGAGATCCTATGTATTAGTTTACGGTATAATCAACGTTGAAGGATACAGTGTTCCAAAATATTGTGCACCTAATCTTTTGTTTCCTCAAAAAACTTGCTTTGCAAGACACTTTTTCATTAAATAATGTCGCTTAACGATGACAACAACGTAACCGGTGAAGCTGCAGTAAATGTGAATCTACCGGGTGCAGACCTTACAGGGTTGAATGAAGATGACCGTGATGCAGTAATCATCCCGGCCCACATAAGAAAAACCATAACTATAAAACTTATAGAAAATGGAGTAACATCGAGAGGTGGTACGGTTGTATTTGTGGTAGAGGCACATGAGTTTTGGCAGACAGAGGTATTCTATTCCTGGATAACTTTTCCAGCAGCAAATGCTGTAACACATGAGTTCCACTTCTACAAAGTAGCAGAATCTCCAGAGGAATACTCTCCTTTTGAGGAAGTTGAAATTCCACTAACATACCAAGAGCACCTGCTCTTGTTCAATGGCGCCCTAAATCATCAAAATCACATTACCAGGCTAGGTCCATTAGGTAGACCAGGAGCCACATGGCCGGTTCTAGCTGGCTTCACACCACATCCTGACATTGAAACAATGTCAGACAGAGAACTTTTAGTTCAGTTAAAACAACTAATTAAAATACATAGACAATTAGTCCAATATGTCATGCAGACTTCAACAGTCCAACCTGCATTTAAACTTCCACAAAACACCCCACATCAGGGGAACACAAATAAAATTACACCACAGAATATACAATCATGTCTTGGTAAAACACCCGCAAAACGGGAGCAAATTCCATTCTGGTTAGCTCAAAAAATCACTCAGATAGAGGCGGTATTTCCTGATACTACACCTCACGAAAAACACAGAATTCTGACTATCTGCCTCCCAATGGGGATCGCACCACATGTGGAGGACTGTGACACTTGGGGCACAGTCTTTGCTTCTATATACACAAAAACACATGGTGTTCCGTCTATGGCGGTTATACCAGATGTACTAAGACAGATTAAAAATGAATACGGTCCAGATCCTGCTTTAACTCTGGGTATGAAATTACTAAAATACTTTAAGCAGGTCTCGGCTATATTATTAGCCAACATAAAAGGAAAAGCAGCGTGTGTGGCAATCCGCCAAAAATTGAAGGAGACAGATATAACAGACCAACCTTTTGAGCTCGAAAAAAGAATTGAAAAATCCTATGAAGAATTAGGCAGAGATAGTTTGGGTGGTAAACCAGTAAAACCCCAACTAATTGAAAATCCTGAAAAAAACCTTCATTAAAAATAATCTCAATTCTCAAAAGAAGAACTGGGAGGGTAACAAACAAACCACTCCCAGAGAAAAACAATTTCAGGCCAGAGGAAGGTCTCCCCAACGGAGAAATAGATCTCCAGAGAGGGGGGCAAGTCTCCCCAAAGGGAGCCCTCTGAGAATAGATACAACCTTAGAAATAGGGACAATCTGAGAAAACCTGACAGATATCAAGATGCTGATACACGTTCCTCTCGATCTTTGAGACTTCCTCAAAGAAATCGGAAAGAAGAGGACAGTCAGAACACAAGGAAAAGCACGTCAAGTCCAAAGACAAAGAACCTGCTCATCAAAATAAAAAAATATCACAATTTCCCAGAAAGAAGGTAGCAAGTATTAAATAAAACATGCCGAGAATCCTGAGAACACAGCTGAAAAACGGAGAGTGGGCCCAGACAATGCTAGACAGCGCAGCAGAAGTGAGCATAGCTCGCAAGATCCTGATGAATCTTCTAGAGACAGTGGACACGAATGAATACATTCAAGTGGAAACTGCAGACACCCGAGTGAGTGTGCCCCATAAACTATATGAAATAACATTACGTATAGAGGGAGACTAGGAAAATAAAAGGTCTCTTTTGGGAGAACCTATCTAAAGGCTATGACATCCTTCTAGCAGAAAAAGACTGGCCACGGAGTTTGTCAGGGAGTGCCCACATGGCAAAGAAATGATTATGCCTGCCTTCTCAAATCACATACCAATACATAATAAATACACACTTGCTAGAAAATGGGCAGTGGCCCAAGCCCCAGCATTATATAAAAATCAGGTCGGATGGGATGAGGATTCTCCTCATCATAAAATCCACTTAAAAAATCAACCTACTGCACAGAGGCTGTATCCAGTTAAACAAGAAGCTAAAAAACAAGTAAAAGACATTTTAGATCAACTTGAATATCAGGGGGTGATTAAAACATGCACCTCACAAATGAACAATCCTTTGTTTCCTGTCTCCAAGCCAGACGATTCATATCGTCTAGTCTTGGACTACAGACATCTAAACTCCTGCTGTAAAAATTTTGCAGTCCAAAACTCACACAGTGCAGCACTAATGAATAACATCGTGCGCAAAAAATATAAAACAACATTAGATATCTCTAATGGATTCTTCTGTCAGAACATTGCACCTGAAAGCAGGTATTTGACCACTTTCTCAATAATGGGGGTCGCAAAAACAATTTTGTCGTCTCCCACAGGGATTCAAGAACAACCCAGGATTATTTTCAGCAAGGGTAACAGAGTTACTACAAATTTATGATGATGAGGCATTATCTTATGTAGACGACATCTATCTTACAGATGATGACCTGGAGACACACTTGAAAAGAGTGAACACCATAATACTTGGGTTCGCTTCTGAAGGGTACAAATTTAATTTTTAAAAATCAAGAATTGCCCATTTGACTGTCCTATTTTTAGGATACGAATTATCAAGTGAAGGCAAAAGCCTGGCAGACAATTTGTTAGAGAAGTGTGCTGTACTACAAGCTCCAAAAACGCTGAAAAACCTGCAATCAATACTAGGTTTCCTGAATTTCGGAAGAACATACATTCTAAATTATGCAGAGAGGGTTAAACCTCTCTACGAACTAATAAAACCTGATTTTATATCAATTAATTGGACTCAAGAACACACAGAAATATTAAGATCATTACAGACAGATATGTTAACTAAAACAAAACTGCAAACACGCGCAAATGAACGCAACCTTGTAATCCGAGCCATATCAGGCAGATGCGGATTCACATACCTGACCTCTAATGAGAGAGAAACGGTACCAATAGCCTACAAATCACATTAGTACACACAAGCTGAAATGAAATTCAGTTCAACAGAAAAATTTTTATCTGTGTTAACAGCAGAATCAGCCATGGAAGCATTAACAAGCCCACACAATCTAAATGCTGTGGCATTAGATCCAGAATGGATACAATGGGAAAATTCTCTTACTGCAGAAGATGTGAAACACTATTTTGATTCGAAAATGAAAAAACTAGAAAATCTAGAATACGAACATGAATATCCTCTACCGATAGAAATTCTGCCTCTAGAACAATACACCTGTGTTATCTACACGGACAGATTTGCACAACACTAAGTTGTGGAGAAACAGATTTATAGTGCTGCGTGCGCGATTGTTAAAGGTCGCTGGCACTTAGGTAAATTCAGACCAATGGTCACAAAAACTGAATCAATCAGAAACTGTTCAGCTCAGCGAGCTGAAATAAGATCCCTAAAAATGGCGCTGGAAAATGCTGATCGTGAATTCTCGACACTAATAGTGTGCGATTCGCATTACTGCGTCCGATCTTACAATAATTCTATGCAGACCTGGATAAAAAAAGGTTACAAAAATGAGACAGGTGCCACAATAAAACATAAAAAACTATGGGAACAAGTAGTTCTTTTGCAGAAAGAACTACAAAAGACTCACGTGATACATACGCAGAGTCTTCAACGTGATGGCGTTCAGGTTGCAGGGAATTCATTGGCTGGCAAAGCCACAGCGGCGGCTAATCACTCGGCTTCCGTAGTTACAAAAAAGCGTACGAAAACACAAATAGATGGCGAAACGCTACTTGCAGTAAAAGCCTCAATGGAAGGCAATTATGCGGCGTTACCCCTAAACTATCCACTCAGTAACACATACATAATTGATGCGAACTCCGTTCCGTGTGCTCAAATCCCTGGAGTGGGGGATAGATACACGTACCGGAAAGTCTTCTTGATACAAGAAGCACACATGGGATTGGGTCTGAGGCACCAAGAGATCCTGAAATCTCTAATAGAATTAATATCACAATACTGGTGGCCGGGGATGAGCGTAGAACTTTTTAAATTTGCAATGAATTGTGAGGACTGCAACAGAGGTCGCAGTTATGAACCGGACCAGACACTTGCCCAGACACCACTATGAGACAGCATCAGGCTATCTATGTGCAGACGTCCGAACGGACAAATGCGGTCCCACAAAAATTAAGACAGGATTCATTTGGATGTAGACCCAGCGCTCGGCTGATGCCAGAACTGTTATAAAAGATTTGCGAGTCTTTATCGGCACATACGCAATTGGCATGCTACATTCTAACCAGGGTCATGCGTGTAACTCACGGGCTTACAAGGAGGCCATGGCCAGTATGGGCATTGCATTGCGGTACTCTTCTCCCTTCCATCCTGAGGGAAATGCGGTTGTGGAAAGAAAAAACCGGGACATAAAGCAATCTATAACAGCGAGGTTATTAGGTTCGGTGATGGGTGGGTCAAACATCTAACAAGTGTCCAACGTAGTCTAAATAATATGCCAAGAAATTCTCTAGGAGGGGTCAGCCCGTATGAACTTTTATTTGGAATTAGAATGCTTATTCAAGACTTAGATCGTCAAACTTCAGTGGTGCAACAAAAAGCGTTTGATATCAAAGATCGTTTGGCTGTTTTACAGGACCTAAATGAAACAAGAAAAAGTCTAAGTAACGAAAAATTAAAGCCAACTACCACTGAAGAAAAAACACCTGCCCCAGCAAGACCTGTCTGGATTCCAAAGATTGGGGATCTGGTCAGAGAAAAGATCGCGGTAAAGAAGGAATTTGGGCCTTCTTACTGAAAAGCAGTACCTATCTTAGCTGTCAGTGGAACGAGATCAGTAGTGCTAACGCCTCTTGCTGGTAAAAAGGAGAACCGAGTTGTATCAATCGACCTGGTGAAACCACAACCATGTGGTCAATAATAAGTAGTAGGCACAGTGGACTACCAAGAAATAGTAGAAGACCAAATCTTGCTACAATCCACGAGGTTCAAACTGAGAGACTAATCACATTTGATATGGTGATTAAGAACGGACTATGTAACAAAGCCATGGAACGTGTGCCTCTTGAGACCCAAATTGCTACAGTTCAAGACACTCCAGTTTACAACGATGTAGCTTCAGACTATACGAATGTAACAAAAGACAATGCAAAGATCAATGGAAATCTGGAAGCAATCCCACCAATAGACAGAACTGTATCTGGCTATTTTATCAACTTTGATGATTTTTCCGATGATCCAAGTGAACATGGAGACAAGCCAGCAACGAAAACATTCAAAGAAAAAGTAAAAGAACTCTTTCATCAACTCAAAGAAATATATCTAACTCCTCAATGGATTAAATTGTGGATTGTCTTAGGCGTACTTTTCCTCTTTCTGTGGCTCATCTTGGTTTTAAGTTTGGGTAGATTTATTGATGGATAATATAGTACAATGGACACAGCAAGTCAGAACATCAACTTGGTCCTGAAATCACACAGATCATCACACATCGAAAAAAGAGAACTGTCATCAGTGAACATCACAGCCATTCCCATACCTGGTGGTATAGCATGGGACAAAACTGACTATGAAATGTATGGACCGGTTAAGCTCTTGAAATTGCCACACCAATTTAAGATTTTGTTGAGTGACTTTGTTTCACCTAGTAGATTCTCTGATGATTGGGACTTTAAAAATATTAATAATATGATGTCAGATTTAGAAATGTCAGCAAAATTTACTGCACATGATTATTTACAGGGTTCGTCGAATTATGAGGAAATGTACTGTTTTTCCCACTACGGGCATCATTATCTGCATAAATCCGCAAATCCTAGAAATACTTTAGTTTATAATCAATGGGAACATTGTCCAACCCCACCAAAAGGCAGCTCAAAGACATTTTTTGAAAAATTCCCATACTTTTCGGGGTTTAATGTCACGATCCAGAAATATTCTATTTTAAAATGTTAAATAAGACAGGGGTGAAAAATATGTTGACAAACACTAAACTGATTTATTCAGAAAAATTTTATGAAAAAATGTCTACATTTGGTTTTGAATATTGGAAAAATAACATTGAGACAAAAACCATTTGGGGAACAAAAGAATGGCAGGTACAAGGTGTAGAGCATTGTTCTGAGCCTGCATGATCCCAGAACAAATAATGTTCCTAAATGACACAGTCCAGCAAACAACCTGTCTTGGTTTAGCCAAGATAAAGGATTTAAATAACCCGTCTATACCGAAGCCAATACCTGATGGAAACACCACTGCAGATGAGGGATTAGACGTGGCCTATATTTTAAAACAAAACAGAACACTTCCTGATTGGAAAAATGGTTAATCTGGCCCAAAGACACTAATAACTGCCATGATATATTCCTGAACAAAATACATGGGTTCAAAGAAAACAGGCCAGACCCAAGATATTCCCAAAGACAACATCCAGGGATAATTACAACATACAGTTATGCCTCGAAAGGCTACAGAAATCCTCACTTCCAGAAATTAAGCAAAACTTAACTCTACTTAAAGAAGGTGCTGACTTGCGAGATTTTATAATGGGACCTCGCAAACAGCATCAGAAACGTTTCATATACGCCGGTATATACGCAGCATACAATGAAGCTTGGAAATTAAATCAAATTGAAACTGCTGGAAAATTACGAGAAATTGATCGTATTAATTTGGAAAAAGCATTTTCTGTAGTGGACAATGGGTTAACGACTCTGTCCTCCAGAATCTATTCACTGGATAGCATTGTATCATCTGCTATTGATATAATATAACAGGATATGATAATGTTACAACATGGTCAGTCCCAGTTGCGTTCTATTGTACAGCTAGGCTCGACGTTACAAAACCTGCGTTCAGGTCATGTGCCTTGGCGTATAATCAACATAACGTCATTATTTTCTATCTTAAACCTTACTGATAGACAATTTTCGGCACAGAAAGGAGCAGACTATACGGTGCTAGGTATTGAAAAACTTGAGAGATTACCATTGACAATGTCAGAAAGACCTGTCATTGAATGGATAATACATGGCACCATTACAATCCCCATAACAACTTTTCAGATTCAATACTGCCAAGAGTATATGCCAGCAGGCCTGTATGAAAGTTTGGGTAAAGGATACATCAAATCAACCTGGAATTTACCATTTACACACAGGTGTTGGAGTGGGGGAAAGAAAGAGGTATTTCTTAGTGGTAGTAACTGAAAAACATCACTGAGTGGTACACTTCTATGCGAAGGTATAAACCTGCATGGACCTTGCAAGGGTTCATCAAATACCCTTTCATGTCACCTGCACGGAACCCGGCTACACAGATAGAGCCATTTTTCAGACATATTTCCAACGGTAGCTACGTTATATTAAGTGACCGCAGCTGTTGTGGCATGGTGCCAGGAAAACCCTATCTCGTGAGCGTCACTTCCAGGGTCATTTGTTGTATGCAAGTATTGTATCCAAAAAGCAATCCAGACATGGAGGCCGAAATTTGACCTTCTATTCGAATTGATAATTTAACCAGAATGAAGTCTATTCTTTTACAGACAACTGTGCCTTTAACCTCGTCCAAAGAGACGTTCGACCTGCAAGCTGCAAGGACAGCAGCAGAGATACATACCCTTTTATCAACAAACTGCCCCGTGCATTTCGTAGAAATGTTAAGCCACATTTTAAACATGTCAGATACCAGTGGCATCACACATGTATTTAAGACGATTTTTTCGGGACTATTAACACCGTTTGAGACAGTCCTGGGCATCTTACCGAATTTTGTGCACTCTCTTTTCAGTGGCCTGCCACTTATTTTGGGACTCGTAGCAGGAATTTTATTTTTGCTCCTTCTGCTCCGATATGGCAAGCCAAGTCACAAACAAAACTCAGGCTTCGATGGAAGAAACGATCCTAGCAATATGATACCGAGACCGTACCACTAAGTTCCTCGGATTGGCCCGGCTAAGAGATCTGAATACAACCTGGTTTCTTTCATTCAGACCGATCTGGCAAAATTGCATCTTACCTGTGCTTCGATGTCTGCTATGCGGAGAAGAATGCGTGTTGGACGTTTGTCTTACACTACCATCAATAGTACCAATGGATATTGACGCTTTGCTTTGTCCAGTAACGACTCATGCAACGCGTTGTCCCCAGAGGCTACCGATTCTGATGACGGCATTCGTTGAGACTTCACCATTACGAGTAGGTGGCGGTGAAGTAAGAGATGAAAGCAGCAGCACACAGGTACAACCTTCTGTGAACATTGCTGATCTAAACACCGATGATGGCAATGCATCTCGTATATGCACTATTTCAACTTTTTCGGAGTTGGCCCAACTTTCACCTAGTGTGGTAGACGCGTTTTTTGCTGGTCTATCTGAGGTAATGTTCTCTCCTAACAATGAGAATAACAATTGAAATAGCGAGCACACAGCGTTCCCCGTACTCTGAATTCGGCCTTCAACTTATAAAAACATCACTGCTGAAAAGACTAGGAACTATTTTTCTCGCCCTGAAAAGAAAATTATTTTTTTTCTCTCTCAGAACTTCCAAAATAGTTACCCTTTTTTTGGCACACGGTACTCTACTTAAAGTAGAACTATTCTTAGAGAACAGAGCTTCTATTTCTAGAGACTTTAGAGACAATATTTTGAATCGGCCTCTAGCACACTTACAATCTTCTATGAATATGTGATGAAATGGTCTCGGCCTTCTCTTCTGTACTAAGAGCCATTTCATAAATGTAATTTTCGCAATTCATTCAGCTGATATTTATGTTTGAATTATCTGAATGATACCACTGCTTAAATGCGTACAGTACAATACTCATTTTCGTGTATCTATACCGTTTCAAAAGCTTTTAAAGTATTTTGGGGTGGGATGGAAAAACACATGCATACCTATATGTTTATATATTACTTAGTATTTAGTAATGATGGGCATTATACGTGGAGTGGGTGTTGTGTTTTATCCAGGACCCTAATTAAATATTTCATATTTAATAATAAGCCAATGCAAACCAAATGCGGCAAGGCTACTTCCTTAGACTCCTAGAAAGCACAATGAGTTCTTACAACATACCAAACCTCCAGCAATCTGGGAATTCCCCCTGCTTTTGTTTTGATTTGTCTTAAAACTACTGCAAGCGCTGAAAGAACAGTCAGTTTTTAGTGACATCTTTAATTGACGTCTTATGTCCAACTTTACGGCAAACACGGCACCTTCCAGGTATAAATATACCAACGTTTGCCTTGAGCAACACACTGTGGTGTGGAGCAGAGCGGCTATCTACTTATCCGAAGCCCAGCTGATGCGAGTGCCGAAGGAAGCCGTCCCTCCCATTTGACGCACCGAGAAAGACGCTGTCTTTTTCTCCTGCCGAGAAAATCCAGCTCCAGTGTTTCCAGTCACCCTCGCGGGTAACTGGGAGATCGAGTCGTGAGAGCGAGATACAAGACCTCCTCCATTCTAAAAACCAAGGTACGGAGCTGATTAGATCCTTAGAGAATTCTTGGGTCTGATACTTGGCAAAAAACTAACTTAACTTAAACTGCATCCCATCTATTCCTTCCCACGTACTAGGCTTAGGTTAGGTACACCGGAGTAGGCGTATTTGGAAGCACCAGTTGAGTACGTTTAGTCAAGCTTTTATCTTTGTATGTAACTGTATATATTTTATACCTTTTAAGTATCATATGGCTCAGAAACCATATCAATGCTTTTACAGTATTATTTCATAATACTACTTTTACTGTACGCACTTTACTTTAAACCAAGTATTGCAATCATAGCAATTCATTTCTCTTGCATGAGAAAGAAGACTGTTCAATAAATAATACCTTTTTATTGAAAACGCCTGTCTCTCTATTTCTCTGCACTCTGGTGAAACTAAGGGCCATATGAATCAACACATTTTCCCATAGACACAGAATGGGCAAAACCCTTTGATGCATCTGGCCCTAAGTATGCACAACTGACTGAGTGAAATAGCTATCTATTGTTTTCACACGACTCTGGAGATATACTCCTTATTCTGGGGGAGCAAAATTGTCATGTTTATGCGGTTGTCAGAAGCTGAATCCCTTCTTGTCTAATCAGGGAAGTTCACTCCTCCCTTTTCATTCGAGAAAGTTTCTAGTGACCTCTGAGCTAGCTGGCAAACCTAATTTAAGTCTAACATATTCAATAGAGACCTACTCGACCTCAGTCCTACGTCTAAACTATCGTTTACATTATTCCCATGCGCAGAGCCTATTGGGAAAATAGCAACTACACTACATGCTGGAAATGCTGCATTACTAAAACAGCTGGGACCCTTCGGTATGCATCAATCCTGCCCTTAGTAGGTTTGCCTCTGGGCCACTCATGATCGCTATTTACAGATAAACAAATGGCAGTTTAGACAGGCGGGCGAAAGTTCAAGTCCCCTTCAAGGATCTGGTTGAAGGCCATGGCCTTCCACATGGGCAGTTTCTGCCGTACAAGTCTTTGGTTCGCACGTTTGGGGCGCTGTGTGGGAAGGGTGGTGTTACACTCTTTGCTCACATTAGGTACGGCTGGACATCAGGTGAAGTGGTTCTATGCCTCATTGA
Source organism: Lissotriton vulgaris (assembly GCF_964263255.1). Classification (NCBI taxonomy): domain Eukaryota; kingdom Metazoa; phylum Chordata; class Amphibia; order Caudata; family Salamandridae; genus Lissotriton; species Lissotriton vulgaris. The sequence continues at coordinate 362,691,285 of NC_141687.1, forward strand.
TTGGAATATCCCTCACTCTTTTACAAAACCTGTGGAGACGATGGGAGACGGTTTTAGATATAGACCTTACTGACTTGGAATGGGGTAGAATTCTTGCATTCCCTAAGAGGGTTGCCCGAAATACGAGGTTGAAATATATACAGTTCAACTTGCATATGACTTACATGACTCCCCATAGACTCCATGCCACCTACGGTGGTGAAGTACGTAGATGCTGGAAGTGCAATTACAGTGATGTGGACTTAAAATATTGTACCCGAATAAAGTTGCTGCACACTTCTCTTGGACCTCTCAGGTGCCTTGACACAGTCATCATGATGACAAATCCTAAGACTCAATGATGCTGGCATAGAGAGCACCACTCTCTCTTGGACCTTATCTTACCTGCACGATTTAACAAATTAGATCCATATTCTTTTCTCATTTAAACCCTGTAACATAAAAGCAAGAGTCCTTCAAGGCTCTGTCATCCCACTCCACCTCTTCAACATCTACATGAAATAATTACCAAAACTGATCAATATTTTTAAGTTCACCTGCTATAACTACACAAGCAACACACAGATACTTCTTAAATTGGAAATCCCTATAGACATTGGAGACTGCAAAATGTCCATTTGGCTCTAGGCTGTTAACCAGTGCATGACATTGAGCCACCTCAAATGTTATGCCTCCAAAACTGAAATATTTACCTATGACAACTGGAAAATGTATGACCCTCTCTGTGCCTAGCCTGGTGATCTATGAACACTGCCAAAACTATCCAAGGAGGTAAGAAACCTTGAAGTTACCTTGGACTCCAAACTATCTACGCATGCCCAAGTACATGAGATATAGAGATTAAACTTTGTTACCGTAAAAAAGCTGCAATGCATCTTCCCTCACCTAGGACTCCCCACAAGGTCATAAAAACAATGTCTCTTGACTAGATTATGCTACTGTATATTACAGCTCCCTTTTATCAACCATAAGAAGATTACAGAGAATTCAGAACCCTGCTGTCAGACTCCACGTAAAGCCACAAGTCCATGGCTCCTCCACCGGGAGAGCTCTCCCCTCATGGGTGGTTTCACCATTCTGGCTCTGGGGCTGTGCTCCACTGAAATTCCTAAATATTTACCTCAAGAAATATTAAATTGATCAATGTAGTTAGAGATACTAACGTATCGCTAAACAAATCTATGTTTTTAAGTCTGGGCTGTCTGTCACAGGCTGCCGCCCGCATAGGACTGCGTGCAAGCATGTGTGATTTGACCCTTGTCCTCAATAGTGGTAAGTGTTATAATGCTAATCTTGAGTTATGTATATTGTGCTGAGACCCCTGGTCACACTAATCTCCCTCACTGTGACATTCCAGGCACTGGCAGCAGGTTTCTGGTTCCTTTAGAAGTGGAGCTGCTGTATTTGTTCCCCTGTGAAAATGATCCAAAGGTGAGCAGAGTTTTTGTTCACTTGCGAAGTTTATGCAAATATCTGATATGCAAATATCTGAGTCAAGTGCAAAGGGAGAAATATGTGCTTATAGTAAAGACTGTTACATGCGTATGGGGTTAAAACTGGCCCTAACTTCATGCCCTTAATATCAATGCCAAAAACATGGATTGATCACAATGAAGAGCAGGAAAACGATGATTTTCTTTAAGATTGAAAGAAAAAACGAAAATCAAAAAAATGAAGTCTTCATAGCGCTGGGTTCGTAATCACCTGCTGGGTTCATCGTCGCCAGTATTGTAATGATGCAATACTCGGTATGGTTGTAGAAAGCGGTTTATTAACCCAACAGGGAGGCAAGTCATCCACATCTAAGACCAGGAGAACAACTGACTCACAACAAGAATTCTAGAGTGACATGCCTGCATTCCCCAGTGAGAATGCACAACTTAAAGAGATAGTTACAACAGATTTACAAACAATGAATGTTAAAAACGTTAAAGTAATGCATGCCAGTGATTTTGTTCCTCTTTTATTTCACGTTTTACTTAATCTTGCATTCCTCAAGAGTATTAGCTATCTCGCCATGTTGAGTTTCTGCATTTTTGTGCATTTTATTACTCTTGTATAGTGCATAAATTGAGTCATGACAGGTGTTGATGAGGGGCTTTGATTGAGTGTTCTGGCACTGAGGCTGTAGGCAAAGGAAAGTTCCTGTCAGTGGGTTGCTCTCTGCAGAGCACACAGAACAATGGTCATGTATTCCAGTTGCAATTGAAATTTTGTTGAAATATCTGTGAAGGTGGTACACAGATGTCAGAATATTTACAAGTAAAAGAAAAAGTGCTTAAATATGAGTGAATGCAGTATATGTTTGGGGTGGTGGAAAGAGGGAGGTGCAAGGAGTCTTGACGCTGTAGAAAAGAGCGTTTCAGATGCAGAAGACCTAATTGCAGCAGAAACAGCAACCCACCCTAAGATAAATAGAACACTCTGGGCCAGATGTAGTTGGCTAAATACCAGTCGGTAACACCGAAATTCGTTAAATTTCCGCGTTACCGACCGGTATTTAGCCATGTGCGATGTAGGGGACTGTAAACCTACATGCAAAATAAGGAATCGCAAAATAGCAATTCCTTATTTTACTCTTGCATTTAAGGAATCAGAAATACCGATTTCTTAAATGCAATGTACGTAGCACTGAAAACAGTGCACCTCAGCCTTAAGGAATTGCTATTTACCACCAACTTCAAGTTGGTGATAAGTAGCCATTTCCTTACAAAAAGCACTTTTTTGCTTTTTTTTATGTGCCATGTGGCACACATCCATACCCTTAGGTCATGTATTTGCTCCACATGTGCACACATGCACATTTCAGGGGTGCAACAGAGTGTCATTTGGACACCCTGGCACCCTTGAAATACCTCCCGCTATTAACGATTCGGTAATACCAAATCGCTATTAGTGAATCTCTTTCCATTCATTCCTCCTAGTCATAGGAATGAATGGCTACGTATTCCTTAATAACGAATCAGAATTACCGATTCGATATTAAGGAATGTTAATGAATCGCTAATATTGTAGCGATTCCTACCTACATTCCATTTGACGTGTCCTTAATAGCGATTTGGACTCGCTAAATAGAAGTTACCTACATCTGGCCCTCAGTGCTCTACAGGCCAAGGTTGAGGACCTAGAGGCCCACTCAAGAAGAAACAATATACAAATAGAAGGCATGGCGGAATAAACTAACATTGAAAATGTGGAGCAATATGTTGATCAACTACCTGTGGCTCTCCTGGGTAGGGACTCATTCTCGGAGGGCCTCCTTGTCGAATGCATTCACCATGCCCTGATGCCAAAGCCTATCCCGCGCTCCATCGTTTCCTGCCTAATGAACTACACGGATCAAAATGCTACCTGTAGGGAAAGAGAGCTGAGAGTCCTACTTTATGAGGGCATACATGTATCCCTTTACCCAGACTACACTCAGCAAGTGCAAGTAGGCAGTCAACAAATTCAAACAGGTTAAGGGGAAGCTACAAGAATTGAACATTGCTTTACCCTACTAAGCTACAAATTATTTCTGAACGAAACGTTCTTCCTTACAGATCAGAAGCAGGTGATGCAATTCCTCAAAAATCACAAGATTCAACATTCCCGTTGAGGCTCCCCGGCTATGCTCTAATGCAAACACTGAAATGCCATGTTGACATAATTACCCTTCTGGGGTAACTGGATGAGGGATGAGCTGGTCTGGGGCTGGGTTGGACTTGTTGATTTACTAAAGGTGGTATTTGCCAGCAGCCTGTTATATATCCAGCCCCAGGCCCACTTGTTTGAAAGGACATAGTGCGGTTGAACTAGGGTCCCCGCAACTCCTCCTCACCATCCCCTCCCATTCCACCAGGTTATGGGTAGGACTATTCCTATAATATTAGCCAATGTACAGAAAACAAATTAGGGCATGGGACGCGAGTTGTAAAACTTACCTACCACCAATGCCACAAGCAAATTGTTATCAAGGGAATCCCCCCCCATATTCAAGATATAAATGTACTCTTATCTGATGGTCGCGTGTTGCATCATCCACTCAGTAAAATATGGCGGGAGGGGCTCTGCCATCTGGGCTGTCTTTTTTTTAATTGGACATACCCTGAGTCCATTACTCCGGTAACATCCACCCTCATGTGTGTCCCACTAAACATAAGTATGTTTTTTGCGTTTTGGGTTATGCTTGCTCCCCTTAGGACTGAAGTCACTGATCTAGGTAGACTGTCTGTAATTGGAAATGGAGCTGGGTATTGTGGTTGAAGCACTATTGTTAGTGTGACCCCCCAATTTTGGATTTTTTTGCTTTCTTGAGTAAGTCTACTGGCTATCTCCGGTGTTTTCCATCTAGTTTTGGAGGCTTCATGGTTTGGCAGACCATTGTATGGTAAAAAATCAACGTACAATAGGTCAGAACTGTGAATATTAGCTAACTTTGGGATTGCTTGCAGGAGTCATAGTATGTTCCCTCTGTTTAAGATATCTTTACGGCCTCGCTACTTGTATAGGGGAGCGAAAATGATCGTATCAGACTCCTCCTCTTGGGCGAGTTCCTCGGTTGAGTGGGCAGAGTAGTAACTAGTAACGCTTCCAACCTGATGTAGACTGGAGATGTCAGGGACGAAGGTGTTACTGCCGACGATATCGTTAGTAGTTGGTAATTGGCTTTGGCAATCCCAGGCTTTTTCTTCCGTGCCTCTAGTTAGCTGCGAGTTTTTTGGTAGTACATGACGTAATTCTCTGGTCATGAGCTCTGATGTTCATAGTCTCTTGTTTTCCGTTTCTAGGTTTTGAGCCTGTGATAACTTGACTGAGGCTTTTATCATGTGTGAGGACTCCTGGGCTTTGAATGTTGACGGTATTTCTAGTGGCTGCTGGGATTATTTTTTTCAGTTCTTACCGCACTTGCCTCCAGTTGCTTTACTTTTGGTAAAGAGTGCGAATCACCTTGCGGCGTTTTTTGCAATTGTGCAGTCGCCTGTGGTGCCTTCTTCCGATAGTGAAGCTGGGAAACTTTGATTATTTATAGCCTTGGGATTCATGTCCGCTGGTTGCCGTAATAACCAATAGACAGGTGTTGGGCCTGAGCTGTGATTTTTTTTCCTCCCCTTCCTTTTGTTTCTGTGACCGATATTCGTTGGTGTATTTTTTTTGCTTAATTTAGATGATTCTATTACTACTTTTTCTGGCGTGGCAGCCTCTCAATGGTGCAGGACCCTGCTCTCTCCTATTTCTTCAGTCCCAATTGGAGATAACTTCTCGGTGTGTTCGGGTTCTGTTTTTGTTACCCCCATTGCTGGTAAGTTTGGGCTTCCTGCTGTTTGGGTTACAGTTGTTGCTGCAATAGATAGTAAGTTGGCCAGTAGTGATGGTAGCATGGATAGTTTGTCTATAATTGGGGCACAGGTACAATCTTGCTGAAGTAATTTGTCATTGAGGGCAGATTCCTGTCCTCTTTTTATCAGTCCATTTAGGTCGGCCAGCTTCCTTTCAATTGCAGATGTGAAATCTGCCAAGGTTTGAAGCACTGTCAATTGTAAATCCATTTTACGGGATTGATATTGTAGCGCTGCTGTTGAATATTGCGTCGTGCTAAGTACTGTTTCCCAAAAAACATCTTTAGTCAGTTTGTTTTTATCACTAACTTCTGTCTTTACGCTATTTGTTTTGTTTTGAACGTCATTGCTGTATGAGGCCACTAGCTCCTCCCGTTCTTGGGAAGGTAGAAAGGACATGTCACAGTTGGAGTTTTGATGGGTCACCTGACTGTACCCCGGCAGGATGTTTTCATCAAGTACTCGTACTTCGTTCTCTTGAGTGATTGGCCGGTGTTGAGGAGAGACGCTGATAATTTGCACCTGACTGTGCCCTGGCGTGATGTTTTCGTTGTTTATTCGTGCTTCATTGTCAGAGCCGCTGGTAATGAGGGATAAAAAGCCGATTTCCCTTATGTTAGTGGTATGGGCTGTACATATATATATTGTGTTAGCATGATGTATCTATGTATTCCTGGTATAGAGGTATGCATAGTGTTTAATCTATAACTTCTTTTGCTAGTTAGTAAGGGTATATGCTGTTTGTTTATTTTGCTTGCATCGAGTAGGCCGAAAACTGTACAGACGCAATCTTCTCTTATTTGCGTTAGACCCGAACAGTAGTCACGTGTTACCTTCCAATGGTTGTCAGGCCTCAGCTTAGTTGATTTGCTGGAGACAGCTGAATACAGCCGTGCTCGAACTCAAGGTCGCATCTGGTTGTGGGTGCGATAAGCGCATTCCTGAAGGCACCGTGCCTACACTCCTAGGCACCAAGACGAAAGGGAGTCACCCCTCCTGACCTTCCCAATAATAACTAAAGCAGAGCTTTGTACTAATCATGTGTGCCATATATGGTCCTTCCCGAGGGCCTAGAGCCAAGTAGTGTTTTTCCATGTACGGTGATTTCATGTACCAGCCTAAAGTATATATGTGTCGTTTTGAGCGTCAGCCAACAGTCTTCTCCACGCACCGTGAGGGGTGAGGATGGGAGAGGCTCCTCTATAGAGTATTTTGTTTATAACAAAACAATTGAACTTTCTACACTGCCAACTCACTGGTTATTTGGTAATTGGTATTGGGCTATTGGTAAGTATAGCCTTTATGTTATTTTATGGTACGTCAGTTGGCGACTCGTCCGCGTTGGGGTCATCCTCCCCTAACCGGGTAGAAAGGACAAAGAAAAGGGGAGCTCTGGTCGAGTGGGTGGACTGAGTGGAGATTCTGATTTACTCCGCTCTCACGATCAGGGAGCCCCAGCTGCTAGTGGCCCCTCGCCGGAGTCCTACGGGCGTAACCCAGGAGCTGGCCATTTTGGTCTTCTGGATTCGGCAGTGGAGAATACGCAATCATACCTGCGTGCACCAGGTGAGTGAATTGTTTTTGGTGTCTTTTGGAATGCGCTGTTGAGGAGTGCCTTTGGAAACAGTTAACTGTATTTGATTTGGTGGTTGGTCAACCACGGGGAACTTTGGGGGTCTGATGGGGCAGCATTTTGGCTGCACGGGTAGACGCTCCATGGACTTGTTTGGTGAAATAATAGAGATACCGATCGGACGCCTTGGTGTGACACGTGTGGTGTACACCCGGCCGGACTGCTCTCGGAAAAGCCTGTGGTTGTACCTGGGTAGCCATCGGGACATATCTGGAGCGACGCTAAGGCAGCGGGCTTAGTCAGAATAGTCCCGGGAGTGAACCAGGAAGATTTCAGGATGGTCCGTAGGTCAGTCTGTGGTTAATCCCTGTCTAACGTTCTCTTGGTAGTCTCCGGACTGCCTGACTTTGGTATCTGTTGGTCTGAAATCTACACTGATTGGTTCTTCATGAACGGGAGTCGGCGGGCTCCCTTCTTTTGGTATTGAAAAAAGACATGTCACTTTGAAAACTTTTCCTATTGAATATGTTTTTGTTTATATTGTCCTGTTTGAGGTTCTGATTGGTGAATAGGATGAGAGAATGTATGAACATGGCCACGTTTGAAAGATCATTTTTTTGAATGAGATTGGATTGTGAGTGAATAAAATAAGTATGTCGTGTTTTAGTAAATTGTGTTTTGGATGCTGTTGTCGCCGAAAGGGTGCACGACTGGATCAAAGTCAACTTGCCCCACCTGAGGGTAGCCCAAGTTATGATATGTATGTTAAACATGGTCTTTCACCTATTAATACATTATGGCACAAGTATACCAAAGATAATGTAGAATTACAGTGGCCTTTAACCGGGTCTTTTGATGAGAAAAAAATAAATTACCTGCAGGATCGATTATTTTCTAAACGTAGTCGACAACGATGTTCGACTCTTTGAATATGTGGCAGAAGGAAGCAAAATGAGGACGTATTAGGGAAGAGAAGTTATGCAAAATAAAAGCAGGTCTGACGATTACACAAAAGGCCATAGCATATGATAAAGAGCAGACTGAGAAAAATATTGCAGACACAGGTTGCAGGTGGATAAAAGTTATGTAACTAGGACCGGACCAGAGGATGAGATAGAGGATTTGTTAGATACACGTCCACCTCCCCCTTATGCCCCACAACGTCTATATCCTGCAGTCCCTTTAACGCCAGCTTTGGCTCCCGTGCCTGCGGCTTCCGTTGTGGCTCCTGTTTCTGCCCCTCTAGGAACTTCTTCCCTCTTGTCCCCTCCAAGATTAGGATCAGCTACACTATTACCAAACACCTTGTCCCCTTGCCCTGTGCTTGCGGTAGTTTTGGCTTCCCCTTCTCCAATTTGGACTTCTCAGTCATCGAACACGACCCCACCCTAGTCGACCAGACACCCTGTCGCGGTCCTAGGGTTCTAGAATGGCAGCGATTGTATACTCGATTAGCAGTAGGGTTAGAAGAGAAACGGATGATTGCGAATCAGGCGTCCCAATAGATGCGGAACCCTGTGTATACTATTGCCCATATATGGAGTACCCTTCGAGATTATGAGCCTGTTATGCAACAATTTGCTCTCGGGCATATGGCTACCTGTCTTATTTCCTTGTGGGAACAATGCTTTCCGGATGGAAGAGCCCCACGGGTAATATATGATATTTTGGATTGGGTTTGGAAGATGTGTACCGGAATGTAGAGATTTTGATAAGATATAGAGAGGGGTTACACCGGTAATGTCCTACTTTGGATTCCCAGTATCCTATGAGGGAGGTTCATCCGATTTACCATCCTGAAATACCAGAGTTACGGGATAATCAAGATCAAGTAACTAGAGCTTGTGTGGAGGCACGATTTCAGGAGCAATGGGTCTACACCCCGTGGAAAAGGAGTGAGGTCCTTTCACTGAAAACGCAACTCCCCGATCCTCGAAAAAACCCTACTGCTTATTATAAGGAACTCACAGAGGCTGCGTCTTCAGTTGTCATGACCTTAGCTGACATTGAGTTATTTTTTGACCTACAGGTCCCTGTTGACGTATGGCGTCAGGTGCACGATCAGGATCATTTAGCAGAATTAGGAGGGACTTGGGACCAGTTTAAGGACTGGTATAAGGAGAAAAAGCCTGGTGATAAATCTAGACCTGAAGTATTGGCTTTGCCAGCCCGAATTATTACGTATATGCACACCTTGATTCCGCTTCGTAAGGTAGATTGGGATAAATTGACCGCGTGCAAACAGAAAAAGGAAGAGAGTGTTTTGGATTTCTTTACCAGGTTTGAGGGGTTATTTATTGACTTTAGTGGACAGGATTTGTCAGTGGAAGGTGGTGTGCGATTATTTGTTAATCGATTTGTGACCAATTTGTTACCTGAGATCTCTGCACGGCTACAAGCCGCTGAGAGTACTTGGACCACTTCCACCCCCTCGATCATATTGAGCATTGCTCAGTATTATGAGCATAGGGGAAATGAGAGCAAGGATAAGTCAGAAAAGAAAGCAAAGGATCTTAAGACACGAGTATTGTTACAACAAGTTATCAGGGGACGGGGCGGAGATCGAGGCGGGAGAGGGTTCCCTCCGAGAGGGGCGTGAACTGGACGAGGAGGAGGTCTAGATGTTGCGTTAGGAATAAACCAGTGCTCTTACTGTAAACAGGAAGGGCATTGGCGAGCTCAGTGTCCATTGCTACTGGCTCAGAATGGGGCAGGAAGAGGTCGAGGTGGCGTGAATCAAAGTGATATGCGAAGAGAAGAAGCATCGCATGGTGAGTCAGAAAATAATTTCTTTGATAATCCAATAGGAAGACAGTACTATAATGAAGATTGTATGTTCGAGGGAGTTGATGGGTATGGTTATACATAGGACAGCCATGGACAGACTAGGGGTCAAGTGTCAGTACCCGTTGATCAGCAGGGGCCCTATGTGAAAGGACAGTTGATGGGGACTTCTGAAAACTTTCTAGTTGATGCGGGTGCAATGAATAGTTCAATTTCCCGTTCACTGATCCCGGGGGCTGCTTTGTCTGGGCAAAACAACATTTCAGTGGGATTTCCTGGAATCTCGGTGGTGAGCCCCATCTCTAAACCTTTCCGTTTACGATTGACCCGGTCACCGTGGACTCTCCATTTTTGTTAACTTCTCATTGTGGGGAAAATTTGTTAGGATTGGATTTGCTAAAGAAATTGCATGCACAAATTCATTGTTCCCCTGATGGTGTTTATTTGACTAGAAGATCACCGGGAAAACATACCCGACAGTGTTTCACTAAAAATTAGCCCCTTCCTCCGGAGTTCGCTGCTATACCATCAACTCTATGGGCGGAGGGAGATACGAATGTTGGTTTATTAAAAATTCCGCCTTTTTCTATCAGGTTATAAACCAAATGCTCGTTTATAACGCATACCTAAGTACAAGATCTCACCTACTGGTGAAAAGGCTCTGCTTGCCATCATTCAGGATCTGATTGACGAGGGTGTGGTGGAAGAAACAGCTGCAAACCTATGTAATAGCCCGATATTACCAATTTTGAAAAAGGCCCCGGTTGGGAATGATGTCGACCACGTTGATACCTATCGCTTTGTAATTGATCTACGAGAAATCAACAAGATAGTGGTGCCGCAATATCCGGTGGTTTCTGATATCACTACTATTCTCACCATGATCCCTCCCACTGCAAAGTATTTCTTTAGCATTTTGATCCATCCTGATAGCCGTCATATTTTTGGCTTCTCCTTCTCTGGACGCAGTTTTCGATTTTGCTGCGCACCCCAGGGGTAAACTGAAAGTCCTAGCATTTATATTCAGGCTGTGAAAGCAGTATTAGACGAATTGACCTTACCCCCGGGCAACGTACTCCTCCAGTATGTTGATGATCTGTTGGTGGCTTCCGATACTGAGAGCAGCTGCAAGGAAGCCACAGTTAAATTATTATCTCATTTGGCAGCCAATGGTAATAAGGTATCCCTCTCAAAGTTTCAATATTGTCGACACGAGATGACCTACCTTGGTCGTCTACTGTCAAAAGAGGGGAGGAAACTAACTCCTGAACGTGTGACTACCATTTCTAGCATGTCTGTACCTCATACTCAGCGTGATGTTCGTGCATTTCTTGGCATAATCTCTTACTGTCAGCAATGGATTCCTAATTTTTCCCTTCTTACTCAATCAATCAATACATTTACAGAGCGCGCTACTCACCCGTGAGGGCCTCAAGGCGCTGAAGGGAGGAGGGGGATGCTGCTACTGCTCGAAGAGCCAGGTCTTGAGGTGTTTCCTGAAGGTGAGGTGGTCCTGGGTCAGTCATAGGTGGGCGGGGAGGGAGTTCCACATCTTGGCTGCCAGGTAGGAGAATGATCTTCCTCCGGTGGTGGTTCTACGGATCCGTGGGACGGTGGCGAGGGCGAGGCTGGCGGAGCGGAGATTGCGGGTTGGAGTGGGGAACGTGAGGCGGTTGTTGAGGTATTCGGGGCCTATGTCGTGGAGCGCTTTGTGTGCGTGGGTGAGGAGCCTGAACTTGATCCTTTTGCTGATGGGGAGCCAGTGCAGATCTCTCAGGTGGGCTGATATGTGGCTGTGGCAAGGGTTGTCGAGGGTGAGTCGTGCGGATGCGTTCTGTATGCGCTGGAGTCTTTTCTAAAGTTTGACTGGGGTTCCTGCGTATAGGGCGTTCCCGTAGTCTAGTCGGCTGGTGACGAGGGCCTGGGTGACCATCTTTCTAGTTCCGGTAGGGATCCACCGGAAGATCTTATGAAGCATGCGCAGGGTGTTGAAACATGAGGATGAGATGGCGGTGACTTTCTTGGTCATCGTGAGAGAGGAGTCCCAGGTTGCGCGTGTGGTCAGTGGGTGTCGGTGCGGTGCCCAGTGCTGTGGGCCACCAGGAGTCATCCCAGGAGGATGGGGATGGTCCGAGGATGAGGACCTCCATCTTGTCTGAGTTCAGTTTCAGATGGATGAGGTAAATGAAATTTTATATGGCCTATGTGTCCCCTATCGTCTCCTATCGTGTACCCCAACGTTTAATGTATGTGCATGACATCCATGCATTTTCCCTCTATGGCCGAAATGATGACGCCTCTGTGTTTACATTTGCGTCCAACGTTAACATGTCAGTTACCAGGCCCTCCATGAAAGAAAGGATAATTCTGCTTTTAAGCCTATGTTGCCAATGTCTTTACATGGTGCACGTTAAAATATCGAGAAGCACCCATTTTGAGGCTCCACAGGGCCAGGACACAAATCCAGGCCTCAAGCCTCCTGAAACACTCTGAAAGCTGCAGCCCCGCCTGCATCCCTGACCTTTCCCTTATTTCCTGCTCAGCCGAGAGGTGCCCGACGCAGCCTGGCCTGGCCTGCGAAGACAGTGTTATGCCTACAGTTATCTGTTCTGCTCCACAGAAACACATTCCTGCCTAATGAAAAGGATAAACATATTACACCTGCAGAAGATAGAGTCCAGTCTTTCTGTCTCCATGCAAGTGATTTACTGAACCAGTTTCCATAGAAGATCCATAGCCCCACGCAATACATAAAGAAATATATTATTATTATTATTATTATTATTTATTAGTCGGGTTTTGTAGAGCGCAAACAACCCAAAGGCCTCGTAGCGCTAAGTACCGTCATACTAAAAGAAAGGAAAGGGTCAGATGAACAGGTGGGTTTTCAAATCCTTCCGGAATTTTAGGAGGCTAGGTTCACTGCGAAGGGAGGTGGGCAAAGAATTCCATTCTTTTGCAGCGTTCCAGGAGAAGGAACGCCCGCCCCATCTGGTCCGTCTGATTTTATTGACAGTAGCCAGGAAGGCAGTGCTAGATCTTAAGGACCTGTGAGGAAGGTAGGGTTTTGCCAGGGAACAGATCATAGTAGGGGCATTCTTCCACATAGCTTTGTGCATAAAGCAGAGAGACTTAAACAGCACTCTGGCCCTGACCGGAAGCCAGTGCAGTTTCCTAAGGGCAATGCTAGCTGAGTCTCGTTTATTAAGGTCTAACAGGAGACGGGCTGCAGCGTTTTGGGTTACCTGTAGCTTTTTGATTGTAAAAGCAGGGGCACCTAAGTATAGGGAATTCCCGTAGTCTAGGCGGGACAGAATGATGGCTTGAACCATTATTCTGCGGGCTTCAAAAGGGAGAAGGGGCAGCACCTTTCTCAGCATACGCATTAGCCCAAAGCATGTGGCAGAGAGAGTAGTAGCTTGCTGCATGAAGCTGAGGTTGGAATCGAGCCAAATGCCTAAGCTCTTTATATGGCATTTTGATTGAGGCATAGGGCCCATACATGGTGGCCAGTCTAGCAAAGGAATGGGAATGGTTGAGTTACCCAACACCATAAGCTCAGTTTTCTCGCCATTTAATTTTAAATGCGAGGTTGCCATCCACTGAGCCACTGCTACTAGGCAGTTACTTAGATTGGAAGAGGAAGAGACTGCCTGATTCATAGACACGACTAATTGCGTGTCATCGGCGTAGGTTATTATGTCCAGACCGAATGAATGGACTATATCAGCCAACGGCTGCATATAGTCCTTTGCCCTGATGGCCTTTAAATCAAGCAACATGTACTCCAAACATAAGATACCAGATAATGCCAAAGGTGCAGGTCGCTCTGACATCCCAGACTCTCCTCCTAGTGCTAGAAGTCAGCGCCCCCCAGCTCTCCCCAGTCACACGTCATGACCAGTTTTGCGCGCACAAGTAGGTTAAAGGTTCCAGCTGGCCATGCAACCCCCTCCATGTATCCACCCACTTATGACACCTCCATGACATCTCAAGTGTACGCCCTCATGCACGCCCACATGCTCTTATCTCTCTCTCTTTCTCTGCCTGGAGCGCTCCTCCTTCTCTATGTACGAGATTCAATGTATAAATATTGTATCTGTGAATAAAGTTCAGGAGACCCTTCCTGAACCTTAGTGGTGATGGAACAGATTCTCCGCTAACCCGGGTTATTGTAAATAAAGCCCCTTTGAATCAGGACACCACGGACTCTGCCTCTCATTTAATGCATGAACTTTCCTTTAAATATAGAAATTATGAAAGGGTAATATTTATTTACCACATGGATAAGTTTCATCCATTCAGTAACGTTTTTCATTCCTTCCTGGAGGTTGAGTTTGGTGGTGGCTGGGTCTTTGGTGAGGGAGAGTATCAGCTGGGTGTTGTCGGCGTATGAGATGATGTTGAGGTTGTGTTTGCGTGCGATGGCGGCGAGGGGGCTCATGTAGATATTGAAGAGGGTTGGGCTGAGCGATGAACCCTGGGGTGATCTCGGTGGCAGCGGAGCGGAAGGGAGGGAGGCGAACTCTCTGGGTTCTGTCAGAGAGGAACGAGGTGATCCAGTCCAGGGCTTTACCTTGGATCCTGGCGTTGTGAAGGCGGGTTATTAGGATGCGATGGCAGACTGTATCAAAGGCTGCTGAGAGGTCTAGGAGGATGAGGGCGGTTGTTTCCCCGTTGTTAAGCAGGGTCCTGATGTCATCAGTGGCTGCGATGAGGGCGGTCTTGGTGCTGTGGTTGGCTTGAAATCCAGACTGGGATGGGTCAAGGGAGCCATTGGCCTCGAGAAATGCGGTCAACTGTTGAATGACGATCTTCTCGATAACTTTTGCAGGGAAGGGAAGAAGAGAGATGGGGCGGAAGTTCTTGAGGTCTTTAGGGTCTGCTGTGGGTTTCTTCAGTAGGGTGTTGATCTCTGCGTGCTTACAGCTTTCCGGGAAGGTGGCCGATGCGAGGGAGTTGTTTATGACGTTCCGTAGGTGGGGTGCGATGATGGTGTCGGCTTTGTTGAAGATGTGGTGAGGGCATGGGTCAGAAGGAGAGCCGGAGTGGATGGTGTTCATAGCGTGGGCTGTGTCTTCAGTGCTTATGGGAGTCCAAGCCCTGAGGGTGGTTGTGGGGGGCATTGGTTCGGTGGCTGGGGGCGGAGTCTGGGCACCGAAGCTGTTTTGTATATCGACGATCTTGCAGTGAAAGAACGTGGCAAGGCAGTTGCAAAGGTCTTGGGACGGTGTGATGTCGTTGCTGCTAGCGCTGGGGTTGGAGAGCTCTTTTACGATGCTGAAGAGTTCCTTGCTGTTGTGTATGTTGTTGGCAGCCGCTCTTTGAACTATGTCTTTTTGGTGGTGCGGATCAGCTGGTGGTGTTTGCGAGTGGCGTTCTTGAGAGCTGTCAGGTTTTCTGTTGTCTGTTCGCGGCGCCAGGCTTTCTCTTACTAAACCTCTCTTGTACTTAACCACTAAAGAAGTGCATGAACTTTGGACTGATGAATGTCATAAAGATTTTGATTCTTTGAAATCTGCGCTCTGTTCTGTACCCGTCTTGGGTACTCCTGACTATCGAAAACCTTTTGTGCTCTATGTACATGAGGTGGACGGTTGTTCGCTTTCAGTGTTAACACAATGCTTTGGTGGTAAGCAGAGACCTTGTGCCTATTTCTCGGCGGTGTTAGATAACGTCGCCAGATCGCTTTCTAGCTGTCTGAGGGCTACTGCTTCTGTTGCGGTGGCTATTCGACAGTCGGAGGGGCTTGTGTTGAATACTGACCTCACATTGATGGTACTGCACGCTGTGGATACATTATTGAATAAAACGAAGACTCAGCACCTTACGAGTGCTCATCTTACTGGATATGAATTGACTTTATTTGCACCCCATATTACAATTAATCGGTGTGCCACTCTGAATCCTGACACATTCCTACCCCTCCCTTCGGATGAAACCATAAATGACATACATGATTGTATATTTCGAACCGAAGAAGAGACGAAGGGACGGGTAGATCTCACAGACATTCCTCTATCTGACCCCCAAGGGGAATTGTATGTGGATGGCTCTTGTTTCATGTTACCAGATGGCACGACAACAGCTGCATATGCGATTACAACCCTCTACACAGTAGTTGAGACTTCTCGAGTACCCTATCAGTCAGCACAAGCAGCTGAGTTAGTGGCATTACTTGGAATTTGTGAATTAAGTAGAGGATTCATAGTAAAGATTTACACCGATAGCCAATATGCCTTTGGCGTGGCTCATAGTTTCGGCCGCCTATGGGCGGAGAGAGGTTTTCTCACTTCTCATGGTCAGAGAATACAACATGGTCCCTTGATTTTACGGTTACTTGCAGCTTTAATATGTTATGTTATATTATGTTATTGAAGGTTTTATTGAGCGCTCAGCTACTCTGACAGAGTGTCCCGGCGCTATCAGACCATACACAGCATAACTTCAACAGGGAAAGGGTTACTGAGAAAACAGCCACGTCTTGAGCTCTTTCCTAAAGGACAATAAATTCACACTCTTTCTAAATGAGACTGGCAGGGCATTCCAGGCCCGCGGCGCAAGATATTTAAAAGACCGACCCCCAATCCGGGCACGCCTAATTACTGGGATCGTGGCCAGGAACAATGAAGCAGACCGTAAGGCTCTGGATGGGTGGTGAAAGCCAATTCTCTTCCTCAAATAGAGTGCACCGGTAACATGGAGAGCCTTAAATGCGATGGTAAGGGCCTTGAACATAATGCGTTTCCGGATTGCAACCAAAGAAGAGACTTCAACAGTCCTGCGGCATGAGATCTACGGCCGAGGCCAAAGATTGCCCGGGCAGCCTAATTCTGCACTACCTGTAAACGTGATAGCAGGTACTCAGGCAGGCCAAGGTAGAGTACATTAGTGTAGTCCAGCCTTGAGCCGATCAACGCTTGCACCGTAATTTTCCTGTGGGCAATAGAGAGGAGAGGAAGGAATTTTCTTAGCATTTTTAGTATCCCAAAACACTGTCCAACCAGACCCAGAATCTGAGGTTTGAATGAGAGACAATTGTCCACCTCAACTCCGAGATTCTTACCCGCCATAGTGTCAGCAGTAGGGGGATACATACCTGCTGGCCACCAGGACTTCCAACCGGGGTCCGGAGGGCAACCAAAGAAAAGGACCTTAGATTTGTCTGAGTTACATTTCAGCTGGTTAAGTTGAAACCAGGCAAAGACCGCACCCAAACAGCACTTAATGCTCTCACCATCAAAGTCCGAGCTCCCTTCACAGGTGAAGAGAAGCTGGGTGTTGTCGGCGTATGAGTCAATCTGGGCACCAAATGACTCTGCCAGTACCGCAAGAGGGGACATATAGATGTTAAAGAGAGTGGGGCTCAGAGTCGACCCCAGGGGAACTCCCACCTCCAAAGGCGGCACTACGGCAGAGTACGAAGGATCTCAGACTGTCTGTTGTCGGTTGGAGAGAAAGGACTCAAACCATCTGAACACCGTTCCCCGGACCCCAATCTCCAAGAGTCTTGTTAGGAGGCGGTCATGGGGAACGGCGTCAAACACTGCCGAAAGGTCTAACAATACCAGCAGTGCTTTCCCTCCGTTGTCCTGGACTTCCTTGATGGCCTCTGACACCTCCAACAGTGCCGTTTCAGTGCTCAAATTCGCCCGGAAACCGGACTGGGTGTAGTGCAGGATCCCATGTGACTCAACAAAGTCCGAAAGAACGGACTGCACATGCTTTTCCGCCACCTTTGCAAGTACCGGGAGCAGCGAAATAGGTCGATAATTAGCATGGCAACTAGGGTCCAGAGACGGCTTTTTTAAAAGAGGGAGGACCAACGCCTGTTTCCATGCTTGCGGCACGACCCCTGATTCTAGAGACCGGTTTAAGATCGAATTGATAATGGGGTTAACAACATATGCCATGCTAGCTAGAAACTTGGCGGGACAAGGGTCCAATGGAGAGCCAGATCTCATTTTATATAGAATTTCCAGTGAGGTTTGAGGCTCAATGGGAGGAAAATTCGACAAGTTGGGCTGTCCGGCATCCGGCACAGATGAAAGTGTCCCTGGGTTAAACACTCCCCCTATCACTACAGATGGAAAAGTAGCCTTAATGCTTTTGATCTTATTAGCAAAAAAGCTTGCCAGTTGGGTAACCCAGGGTTCCGAGAAGGAACACTTAGGAGTGATGGAGGCTGGCGATGTGAATTCCTTCACCACCAAGAAGATTTCTTTACTGGCATTAGTGGCCTCCTCAATCCTCTTGGCAAAGTATGCTTTCTTTTTCAAGTAGATTTCCTTGTGATAGGCCTTAGTGCAAAGCCTATAGTACCAGAGAAGGTAGCTGTAGTTAAATGCAGTGCACATAAAGTAGTGGTATATGCAGTAGATGAAGGGAATGCTTTCGCAGATCAGGCAGCAAAAGAAACTGCTAAATCCAAAATGTCATCCATGTGTTTGACCACTTCTGCTAGATGGGTGGCAGAGACCGGAATGTTTGATAATACTATGGCAAGTGTCCGTGAAATACAAAAGGAAGCTTCCTCTGCTGAATTGGCTTGTTGGGAAAGGGAAGTGGGAAGATTAGATGAAAATGATTGCTGGGTTGATTTGACTGAAAAACAGAGATGGTTATTACCTAATGCATTGATGAACGCTGTAGTGACCATGGCCCATGGCCCAGCACACATTGGGGTGAAAGGCATCTGCACACTCTTGGACTCCGTATGGAATAATCCTAATATTTCTAAAACTGCTGCTCATTTGGTCCAATATTGCATGATTTGTTTGCGACACAATCCTGGAGGGAGGGAACCAGTCCTCAGTGGAAACATTGCACCACCATCCTTGCCATTTGAGGTGCTCCAAATGGATTATATCCAGTTGGACCGTGTTAATAATCTGAAATATGTTTTGGTTGTGGTATGTGCCTTTAGTAAATGGGTGGAGGCCTATCCGACCAAAAAAAACACTGCTTTGGCAACAGCAAAAGCTTTGATAAAAGAGTTTTTCCCGCGCTACGGATTACCACGGGTGATCTGGACAGATAACGGGGACACTTTAATGCAGAGCTTATCAGTCATGTTTGTAATGGTTTGCAGATTAAACAGAAGTTTCATGCAGCCCGACACCCCCAATCTGCGGGATTGGTTGAGAAATACAATGGAATTTTTAAATTAAAAATGGCCAAGATTCAAGAAGGTACTGGGCTCAAATGGCCCGATGCCTTACCATTAGCTTTGATGTCCCTACGTTTTACCCCCCATTCTCAGTCTGGTCTATCCTCGTATGAGGTGATCTTTGGGTGTCCAGACAATGTTTGGGTGTCCCAAGACCCAAATCTTTCAGTGATATTGATTATCCTATGATGACAGACTATTTGACTAAAGATCTCTGTTCCATTCATCAACAGGTATCAGCAGTGTTGCAGCCCCTGCCGGAGGGTCCAAGACATCGCTTGGAACCAGGACAGTGGGTCCTGGTCCAAAATTATCAGCAGAAATCCAGTTTGGACCCTCACTGGTCAAAGCCCTACCAAATTCTCCTGGCTACCCGAACAGCAGTGAAGGTGGAAGGCAAGCGACACTGTTTACATGTCTCGTACCTGAAGAAGGTGCCCCTCCCACTTCCTCATGACCAGCGAGATAGGGAAGGAATCTTGACCCAGGAGAGTGAACGAACACCTTGCTTTGTCCCTTTCTCTGACGCCCTGGAAATCGGAGAAGGGCAAGGAGGAGGAGTACGGGGCTCGGAAGGGGTTTTGGCATCTGAGACAGCAATTGCCCCGGATTCTGTTACTCCTGTTGTTGATCAACGAGTCCATGATATTCCCATTGCGGTGAATGCACCTTCCTCTGTTTTGTTCTCTGATCAGGAAAACGCCTGGCCATGCTAGATACAACCTGCGGCCCAGACAACAACGCAGTACCCCAGATGAAGATGGCAGGAGATAGGGAAAGACTTGAGTAATAGGGTTCGTTAGAAGCCTTTCTGGGGTACTGAGGGGGACACTGGACTGAACTCGTTGAGAGCTTAGAATATTTTCGGTTGCTCTGTTCAGAAAGAAAGACTGAATCTCTTGAGGAACAAGGCCCAAGTTGTATATTCTTCAAGAACTGTGGGAAGAGACAGCTCCAACGCACAGATTTGTTGTTTGGTTTCTTTTGATGAATGATAGAAGCCTGCCTGTGAGGCTCTAGACGGACACAGGAAAGAAGAACCCTCTGGCAGGTTGGACTGCATTGCCCGAGTTTAGTTTTGGATTTTTAGCCAGTATGTATCCCCTTCCACGTTTTGTCCCTGAGGAGGAACAACCTTTTGTACCCCGTCATTACCCCACTTATATAAGTTGTTTCTAGTTGGACCCTTCGTGTGAAGATAGCTTTTGTAGTTACCATTACCATTTTGTTTATAATAATGATGAGCGTTTTTCTATACTTAGAAACTCGTCATCCTATGTCTTCTATTTCGGGAACAACCACCCCATACCAGAAACATTATTTCTATACCTTGGCCCCCAACAAAGAAAGGCATCGTCAAACTTATACTAAAAATGTGTTTGTACAAATGCTTCATCAAACGAAACGAATACCACCAATTGTTGGGTCTGTGGCCTTTTGCCCTCTGTAATGCATCGTCATGATCTGTTTATTTCTTTGCCATTGTCATATTTAGGTAGTTATGAGGTATGGTTTAAGTTATTCTCCATGATGTACATGCACTATACTGTAGATACTACTCGTTATTCCGAAAGGGACTATGAGATGATTTTAGCATACATAGAAACGCACCAAGGCTTTGACCCAGAGGCAAATAATGGAGAAGGAACGTTAGACCCAAGTGCTTGCATGAATTTGTACACAGAATATGAAAATGTTACCTGGCTCATGAATGAGACCTTGGATTTCGCAGAATTTAATTTCACCCAGTATTTCTAACAATTCAAGGAAAGAAATGTCACAGATGACAAGGCAATCCCAGTACCCATACTGATTAGTACTTCAGCCTTTTGTATTCAGGGAGCAGGACAAATATTAGTAGGAGAAAGCCAGTGTAACTATACTTATCGACTGCGAACTTTCAGTAGTCCTCCATTATTGACCCCTCCTAATGTATATTTTGTGTGTGGAGAAAATGCATACACGTGGCTTTCTCGCAGTTGGGCCGGTTGTTGTTATCTATCTTTCTTATATCCTCCAGTGCATATAGCACCTGCTAACTATCATAAGGACCACCGATTGGAAAAGCGAGGGATGCCCCTCATTAGGGAATCGAGAGAATTAGGCACCACTGATATAGATCAAACTGACACTGCGGAGCAACATTTCATTGATATCATGAAGGGGGTGTTTCCTATTTGGGAACCCATTATTACTAGTAAGGAAGTAAGGTGTCTGTCCAGAGTAGTTGAAAGGGTGATCAATACCACTGGAGGTATATTAACCAATTTAACTGTAGAGCTTCAAGCTACGCGACTCGTCTCGCTTCAGAACAGAATGGTACTAAACGTTATCTTAGCTGATCGAGGAGCATGCCGTGTGATCAGCAGTTCCTGTTGTGTATGCATTCATGACTCCGCCCCTTCTGTTCATTTGGCTTTTCAAAAGCCACATCGCTTAGCATCTGTAGTACATGCAGACACAGGGACCTGGTCTTTGTCTGGTTGGTTTTGGGGCCTGTTATCTAATTGGGGATGGAAGATTTTGATGATTTTGGCGGGCATGGCCGGCGTCATATTTACTTGCTGTTTATGTATGCATTGTGGGCAGGCTTGTTGTTCTTATTGTGCTACTAAACTTTCCTCTTCCATAACCACTCCTTCCCCAGCGGCCGTAAAGGCACAATTAGTGCAACAAGAGATAAAAGATCTAATGCAGATCGATGAAGGGATATTTGAGGACTGACTTACCTTTAAGTTAGCTACATCATGCTAAAAGGGCGGTTCTGAGGGATAAAAAGCCGATTTCCCTTATGTTAGTGGTATGGGCCATACATATATATATATATATATATTGTGTTAGCATGATGTATCTATATATTCCTAGTATAGAGGTATGCATAGTGTTTAATCTATAACTTCTTTTGCTAGTTAGTAAGGGTATATGCTGTTTGTGTAGTTTGCTTGAATCGAGTAGGCCAAAAACTGTATAGACGCCATCTTCTCTTGTTTGCGTTAGACCCGAACAGTGGTCACGTGTTACCTTCCAATGGTTGTCAGGCCTCAGCTTAGTTGATTTGCTGGAGACAGCTGAATACACGCTATTCTCTCCCTGTGCTCAAACTCAAGGTCGTATCTGGTTGTGGGTGCGATAAGCGCATACCTGAAGGCACCGTGCCTACACTCCTGGGCACCAAGAGGAAAGGGAGTCACCCCTCCTGACCTTCCCAATAATAACTGAAGCAGAGCTTTGTGCAAATCATGTGTGCCATATATGGTCCTTCCCGAGGGCCAAGAGCCAAGTAGTGTTTTTCCATGTACAGTGATTTCATGTACCCGCCTAATATATATGTGTCGTTTTGAGTGTCAGCCAGCAGTCTTCTCCACGCACCGTGAGGGGTGAGGATGGGAGAGGCTCCTCTATAGAGTATTTTGTTTATAATAAACAATTGAACTTTCTACACTGCCAACTGACTGGTTATTTGGTAATTGGTATTTGGCTATTGGTAAGTATAGCCTTTATGTTATTTTATGGTGCATCAGTAATTTGCACCTGACTGTGCCCTGGCGTGATGTTTTAGTCGGTTGTTAGTGCTTCATTCTCTTGAATAGTTGGCCAATATTGAGAAGAGCCGCTAGTAATTTGTACGCTAGGTGATTTCGATATTTGGTCTGTTCTTTGTACTGTGTTGTTTAGGCTCGCCTGGTTGATACTTGTGCGGACCGTTGGAGTTGGTCCTAGTAGTTCTGGGTTAAGGGTGTTGGCTAGAAGGTGTAGGTCCTCTGATTTTGCGGGGTACTGTTGAAGTATAGTTGTTGTAACCTTTTCTGGTGGTTCTTGCTGTACTGATGGTTGCGTGGCTAGCTTGAATTCTCTGCTTGCCGTGATCTGTGGGAGTTGGGCAGATTTGTTGGAGGGGGACTTAATGGGCCATTTACCTGCCTGTGAGTATATAAGTGTTGGGTATTGTATTTGTACGTTTTCTATATCTGTCAAGACTCGTTTACCTGAGTATCCAGTTTCCTTCTGTGGGAAAGTTGAAGACAGCTCTAACCCACCCCTGAATCTCTTGCCTCTCCGAACTGATTGAGAACAGTGCAAAGATATCAAGAAACTCAAGGGAAGGGGGAATGGATAAAATAATAAACAGAGAAACAAAACACTGCTTCACTGCTTGACGTCTTCTGATGAAGTATCAATTGCAGATGTAATGTCTAAACAAAACAAGAATAATATCACACACCAATTCTATTCATGCACTATAATATTATAATAATTTATATATATATATATATATATATATATATATATATATATATATATATATATATATATATATATATATATATAAATTGTTATTTCAAATACCTCTCTACTCTGATTAATTATCTCCTCAGAGTTGTGGACTTGGATTTTTGGGTAACTTCTTCCTTTAAATAAATATGAAGCCTTATCAATTAACTGTATTCTTAAATCTAATGAAAATGCTTTCATGTATATATAACTTTAACCATTAGGTGGCACTACTGACTCATTTGTGGTCCACTTATAGCCTATAAGAATTTCTGCTCGTGTTTTTATAAAACATAATTCGTTGTCAATAGAATAATGTTCAAATTGAATAATCATACGATTCTCCCAATGTTGTCTTGATGTCATAGTTCAAAGTTTTTGCTTTTGTAGTTTCATGTCACTAAATACAAAATATCATGTTCCAAAACTCAGTTCTGCACTCTTTCTTCCAAAGCGCTTGATTTAGGAAAAATTATTCTTTCTCCTTAGCAAAAGTGAAAGTTCTTTTAAATGAATCTTACTCGATCCAGACTTTCTTTAAAATAAACAACAGTCTTTGGTTTGCATGAGAATTATCACTTACTTGTAGCGTAGATTCATGTGCACTTGATACCTGACTAATTTTCTCTTTCTTGTTTCTTTATCTTTTCAGACGGAACCTTCAGGCTGGAGACGCGACAGCTGGGGACACTGGAAACACAGGGGAAGACTGAAGACAAGGACCGGATCCAAAGCAGGAAGCAGTAAGACTGAAGACAAGGACCGGATTCAAAGCAGGAAGCAGGAAGACTGAAGGAAAGCCGAAGACGAGGATCGGGACCGAGGGAAGGCACGAAGACACTGAAGAGAAGAGGCTGACCGGAGGATAAGACAGGATTCACAGGTAAGCAAGTTCAAAACGAGCACAAGCAATCGGCAATGCTCAGAACCTTTCTTTTATAGCCTGGGACGGGCAAGGCTCTCACGTGTTGCACGTTTATTAAGAGATTCAGTTTGAAAACGTGTAACTATGGACAGGGCCGGCGCTTGGCATGGGCAGCGTGGGCGGCTGCACAGGGCCTCGCACTCAGCCCACCAGCATGGGGCCACGCACCAGTTATGTGTCCTGTTGTTTCCCTGGGATCTATTACAAAGAAAGGTGTCGCCTGATTTAAGGTCCATTGGAGGGGGCTCCCTCCCTGGGCCTCTCATGGATGGTGTCCGGAGGCATAGGGGAGGGAGACGGAGACGCTCCCTCAATTGCAAGAAGACCATTCACAGACACTGTTGGGGGCCCATTGTCCAGCATTTTGGCGCCCCCACAGTTTTAACTTTTAGTCCACAATCAATTCTCACACCTATCGGACTGAAGGTGTGAGAAATGCTTGTGGAGTAAAAGTTAAAACTGTGGGGGTGCCAAAATGCTGGACAATGGCCCCCCCACAGTGTCTGTGAATGGTCTCCTTGCAGGGGGCCACTAATCTATACTACTATTATAAAGGAAGAACGTTGAACCTTTGAGGCGCGTAAACTCGGGAACCACAGCCCCAATCCACACACCCGATACATCGTTGTAATTGTGAGGGTGTGCAGATGGACATAGGTTATATAAACGTAATAAATATACTTTATTTAAAAAATTTACCGAAAAAAGTAGTCCCTTGGAAGAAGTGCTGGCCGCGACGTGCGTGCTGACGTGAGGAACGCGGGGAGGAATGGCGTCCAGGAGCGCGAGGAGGACCGGCGGACATGGCACGGGGAGGAGCGGTGAGGAGCGGTGGACAGGCGGTGAGGAGCGGCGGATAGGCGGTGAGGAGCGGCAGACAGGCGGGGAGGAGCGGCGGACAGGCGGGGAGGAGCGGTGAGCGGCGGATGAGGTAGGTTATTTATTTATTTATTTAGGAGCGGTGAGCGGCGAAAAAATGAAGCAAAAATGACAATCGTGAGCAAGAGAAAGCAAACGGAGCATTACAAAAGTGAGCAAAACAGTGAATTACAGGAGGAAAAAGTTACGTGTGCAGGTTACAAAAGCGTACATCGTGAGCAAGATGAAGCAAACGGAGCATTACAAAAGTGAGCCAAACGGTGCATTACAGGAGGAAAAAGTTGCGTGTGCATGTTACAAAAGCGTACAAAGTAAACATAGAGGTACGGGGAGGAGCGGTGAGCGGCGGATGAGGTAGGATATTTATTCATTTATTTAGGAGCGGTGAGCGGAGGAAAAATGAAGCAAAAATGACAATCGTGAGCAAGAGGAAGCAAACGGAGCATTACAAAAGTGAGCCAAACTGTGCATTACAGGAGGAAAAAGTTACATTTGCAGGTTACAAAAGCGTACATCGTGAGCAAGAGGAAGCAAACGGAGCATTACAAAAGTGAGCCAAACGGTGCATTACAGGAGGAAAAAGTTACGTGTGCATGTTACAAAAGCGTACAAAGTAAACATAGAGGTATAATACTGCATTACAGGAGGAAAAAGTGACGTGTGCAGGTTACAAAAGCGTACAAAGTAAACATAGAGGTATAATACTGCAATATATGGTGGAAGGCTCCGGGGGACCCACGGACAACGTCGGGGCGGGCGGGGGCTCTGAAGCCTAATTGCTCCCGGACAACGTCGGGACGGGCTGCTAGTCTAAATTAGAGGGGGCCTCGCAGGTTCCCTTTTAGTCCAGGGCCTCGCAGATCCTAGAACCGGCCCTGACTATGGATGCTTCTGAACCGTGTAAAAACTCATTAGCATAGATGTAACGTGTAGCACTTATTAACATATTGGCAACTCCCTCTCTGACTGAACGTAGGAGCAAACAAACAAGCCTTGCTAAGATCACCACTATTTCTGGAGCAAACAAACAAGCCTTGCTAAAATCACCACTATTTCTGGAAAGTTCATTGCAAGAAGTTTTTCTAAACTAATCACAATTCAAACATACTTATAAAGCAAAATAGCCCAACCTATTATTCTTAATGATGTGACAAGGGACAAGCTTGCTGCCTAGAGCAAATCCTAACAGTATATCAATAGGCTTAGCAGAGTCCCCCAGTTCCACATTTTGATTAGTGGGGCCGGGTTCCGCTGTGTTTTCTAGGTCCAAGTCTAAGTCCATTGTCCTTTCTGAGTTGTCATTTAGTTTGTGCTCTCTAGTAGTCATGGTGTTAATGAAGTACCTGTTACTTGATCCATTTAATTCTGGTTGTTGTTTTTGATGTATTTTTTGTGGCTCCGTTGTGTGGATTTGTACTACTGTTTGTTTTGAGTTTGATTTTGTTTCAGTCTCGGAGGGAAAATTAAAATTGCTTGGTTGCAGAGGAGTTTGCAATCTTTTAATGCCGCTTGTTTTTGAGAATATTATGGTGCCTGGGTCTTTCAAAAACGCAAATTTGGTGTAGATCTTAGGTTCGAAATAATTTTTTTTTTTTTATGTATTTTTATTGCAGTACTGATATACGGCCATTCAGCCCACAACCCGGAGGTCAGGCGGCAAATTTTAAACGACGTATGTACACTGGCCCAGCAAAAAGCCCAACACAGATATCCTTCTCGCTGCAGCTCAGCTCTGCTTTTACTTTCGTTGTAAATAAAGAAAACCTGATAAAAGGAAAGAAAAACCAAGAAACAGCCCCCCTCCCCCCCTCCCCTAGTGCAGCCAAACTAACCTAACGATTTGGAGGCTAAACAACACAGACATAGGATCGAGCGTTCGTGAGGTAATCTGTATGTGTTGTCCGCCCATCAACCCCCCCCGCCATCAGTGCAGTAGCAGTTCATCTGTGAGCGTGTAGGAGGAAACTATCCATAGTGTGTAGGAGTATGTAAGAAACCTATCGCATTACTGGGACGCAGGTAGTTCAGCAGCATCACTGTCCGTGTCGCTAGGGGAGTCGTGATCGCGCGGGGCTTGTACTAATATTTCCCACGCCTGTGCAGAGTCTAGAGCTTTTTCATTTTGCTGCCGCCTCGCTAGTTGGTAGCGCAGAGTGCTCTCCCCCTCCGCCCATTTGAGGAATTCAGTGCGCCATTTAGTGCCCGTTGGACCAACTCGTGCCTTCCAGCGCCGCGTTATTTCCCGTTTCGCCAAAAGTAGTCCCATGTCGATAAACTTACTAGTCACCCGTGTCTTGGGGGTGTGCGGGAACCAGTGCAGAAGCGCCACTGCGATGTCAAACTGGAGGGTTCGCCCCGTTACCTCTTCAAGGGTGTCCCCCACCATCGTCCAATAAGAGGTCAGGGCAGAGCAAGACCATAGCATGTGGGCCAGGTCCGCTCCGAGTGTCCGGCATCTCGGGCAAGCCGCGGTGTCAGAGGCAAAGTACTTCTGTATCTTTTCCGGGGTGAGATATGCACGGTGCAGAATATAAAAGTGGACCAATTGGAACCGAGCATTGCGCGTGCTCTTCCAGGCCTGGCACATTAGCTGAGCCCATGTGGTCTCCGGAATGAGCCTCCCTATGTCCGTCACCCATTTGCTCCTAAGTGTCTCCAGTGGAGTTAACTGCTCCTGGGTCATCCTATTGTATAAGCACGTTACGGCTTTGACCGTTCCGACTGCCATCATCACATATTGGCAAGTCAAGGATTACGGCGGTTCCTCAAGACCGGTCCGCCAATGCGTCTGCAGCGCTCTCGCGATCGCCGCGTGCAGTAGGAAGTCGCCTCGGGAGATGTCAAAGTGATCCAATAGTGTCTGGAAGGGTAAGAGTACTCCATCCTCATACAGGTCTCCTATGACCTGTATACCCGCTTCCTCCCAGGAATGCAATTGGGACCAATCTCCACCATGGGGGAGCGCAGTGAGCATTCCCAGTGGGATCTCGGGGGCGTATGGGTGGCCCATTCCCAGCTTGCGCTGAGCACGATTCCAGCACGATCTAATAGTGCGTTCCTCCTGCGAGAGGTCCCTCACTGCTATCTTCTGCCGCAACGCGATGTAAGAGAGAATGTGCTAGGGAATACCCAGGCCCCTCCCCTCCTCCGGTCCCCGGAATTCCCATGCCACCTCCTGAGTGTAAGTCTGTAGTTGGGCAGCCAGATAGTACGTCTCGAAATCTGGAACTGCCAACCCCCCCTCCGCCTTTGGTCTCATTAGGGTCTGAAGCGCCACCCTGCGGCGGCCCGATCCCCAGAGGAATGCAACTATGAGCGATTTCAAGTTCCTAAATTCAGCCGGTGGAATCCATATCGGTAACGTTCTGAAATAATAAAGGAGTCGGGGAAGCGCCACCATCTTGAGCAGCGCTATTCGTCCCGCCACCGACAGCGGCAAAGTAGCCCAGAATGACATGCTACCTTTTAATGCCCAGACGCAACGAGAGACGTTGCCCTCCAAGACAGCGGCGGGGGAGTGGTAAATATAGACTCCCAGATATTTTAAGCTGCTGGGTGACCAACGAATCGCCCTAGTCGTATCAGGTTGGGGTTCCCCACTACCAACCGGGAACAAACATGTCTTCGACCAGTTTACTTTAAGGCCCGATAACGCACCAAAAGACGTGAGTACTGCATCGTCGGCGGCCAGTGCCTCCCCAGCATCTTCCAGGAACAACAGCAGGTGATCAGCATAGAGGGAGATGAACTGTTGCCCCAATAAGGTACACAATCCCCTGTAGTGGGCCCCGGTGCGAACCGACAGTGCCAGGGGTTCCACTGCCAGCGCAAATAGTAGAGGAGACAGCGAGCAACCTTGTCTCGTGCCGCACTCCACCGGGTATTGCCGGGAGATCAACGGCCCCGATCTTACTCTCGCCATCGCCGAGGCATAAAGCACCGCGGTCCAGCGCAAGAAACCTTCCCCAATCAAAACGAACCAAGCACTCTATAGAGGTATTCCCATTCTAAACTATCAAAAGCCTTCTCCAGGTCGATCGATAGAATCATGGGTTGGGAAGCCTCCTCATGGCTATCCTCCAGCAGGCGAAGCAGTTGACGGATGTTCATTGTGGTGTTAAGCTTGGGAATAAACCCCGCTTGGTCTCTATGTACCAAGAAGCCCATGTGCCCCAACAATCTCGACGCTAGAATGCTGCTCAATATCTTATAATCTACCGTGAGCATCAAAAGCGGCCTATAGGACGCCGGATCACTAGCCTCCCTATCCGGTTTGAGCAGGGGGACCACTAGGGCCTCGCGCATCGAGCCCGGGAGGTATCCCAGGTGCTTCGCCTCTTTGTAGATCAGCAGCAGGCGCGGGGCTAAGAGGTCCACATAGGTGGCGTAAAACTCTACCTGGAGTCCATCGAGACCCCGGAGTTTTGTTGCGTGCCATGCGCTTCATGGCGCTGCGGATCTCCCCCAGCTCCACCTCTCTCCTCAACACCATGGCGTGCTCGGGCTCCAGGGTAGGGATAGGCAGGTCCCGCAGGAAGGTGTTAATGGCGTCAGCATCCCCGTCCGTTCTCCTCTGATATAAATCCTCATAGTAGGTCGTGAAGCATCCCAGGATTTCCGGCTGGGTATAGACCTCCACTGCCACTGCGTCGCGCATGGCCACCGTGGGAGAGGTACGTCTCGTGGGGTTAGACAGCCAGGCCAAGAGCGCCCCCGATTTATCTCCCTCCACAAGCGATCTAGTGAGATAGGCTTTGTACCCAAATTAGCGCGCCCCTAGCATAAGCCGAATATGTGGTGTTATAGATCTGTCCCCTCCATCTACGCTGTAGGGCCAAACCCTCCGCCTTCGTGAGGTGCGTTTCCTGTAACAACGCAATCTGAATACCCCTACGCTTCAGGTAAGCATGTACTTTGTGACGCCTGGACATAGTGTGCAGCCCGCGCACGTTCCAAGTAATGCATTTCAGATTAGACAGTTCAACCATTGTCCCATTGCGGTATGCAACGGTTACCACGCATTTTTTACAACGCGGTACCGTTAGCACGCTACTTTTACCACGCAGGTCGTTACAACGAAATGCGCTGGGGGGCACTCCAGGATAGTAAATACTTTAATTTACTATCCAACTCCATCCCTAGAGTCCACGGGGACTGGAGTTGGAATAGTAAATTAAATAATTTACTATCCAGCGCCCCTCCATGCAAGTCGTTATAACGACTTGCGTGGTAAAAGTAGCGTGGTAACGGTACGCGTTGTAAAAGTACACGTGGTACCATCATATATCCTCCCATTGCGTTTCGGTATGTCCCTCCCCTGCTCGCTCAAACAGGATACTAAGCAGTAATCGCTCTGCACCGACGGCGTCCCTCCCCCCTAACCAGAACAAGTGAACCCCCAACCATAACTTCCCCCCCTCCCCGCCAGAACAGGACCCAGAGATCGCCTCCCAGTTCCCATCCAAACCGTGTCCAAAAACTAGAAAACTATCCTGACGGTAGCCACCGCAGGTATGCCTTAGGGGCAAAGGAGGGGCCAAGCACCGATAGGAGGGTCCTCCCACACTCAGGCTGTCTAGGAGCGATCGAGCCACAAGGTACATGTGCATGTGCATGTGCAAACCCCGGGTTTGTCCCCAACCCATGAATCAGCAAATTGTCCGACAGTCTCCGCAGGGGTCATTACTTTACACAGCACAGCGCTCCCACCCCCGCCAGGAACGACTCACCCAAGCTCACCCTCGGCCATCAAGCAGTTCTTCCGCCGTATTTGGGATGACCACAGGGAGGGTCACACTATCAGCCTCGGGAAAATGTTAACCTTGCTGTTGTCCACCTGATATGGCCCATTCCTTCTGGCGTTATTGAGGAGCAGGTCCCTGTCACGGAAGTGCAACAATCTCGCCACTACCGGGCGCGGAGGACGGCCCTGCTGCGGCGGGCTGGAAGGGACTCTGTGCACCCGCTCCAGAGTGTAGAAGGAGGAGAGCCCCTCGGGCGCCACTTCCTTCTTGAGCCAGTTTTCTAGATAAGTCACCATGTCGCCATCTTCAACTTTTTCCGGTAGGCCCACTACGTGGATGTTGTTCCTTCTGTTGCGCCCTTCTGCGTCCTCTGCCCTCCTCTCCAGAGCGTCTATCCGAGCCAGGGCATCCTTCATGATGACAGCCATTGTCTTTTGCGCCGGTTCTAGGGTTCCAACCGAGACCTCCAGTTCCTTGACCCTGTCAGAGAGCTTGCCATGGTCAGCCCTGAGTAAGCCCAGGCCCGTCACCACCTGGGCAATGTCTTGTTGGAGTGCTGACCTTGTATCCGTTATGGCTGCCAAGATCTTGTCCAATTGTCACTGTAGGTGCGGGTCTGTTGGTATCTCCGGGTCAAGCTGGTCACCCCTGTCCGATAGTTCCGTGTCAGAGGCGGCCTGCGCATTCCCCTTAGCGCCCTTCGGTTTACCCATGGCGGACCCGGACACCAGCCGCGAGACAGACAAGTACCTCGATGAGGGGCGCCGCCGGCCCCCGTCCCAGGACCGGCACTGGCGCGAACCGCCAACCAGCGCTCAACGCAACAGTGAGGAGCGGTATGGCCTTCCTCTGGTTCAGGCCGTAGAATCAGTGGGTGTCCTGTTCGGGTCTCAGTGTCCAGGATAGGTGACCCACCAGCAACCGGCCTCTGCAGGAGCACCAAGAATGAAGCCACTGCTATGGCCACGTGGCGCAGGGCTCTCCGTATCCGTGCACTAATCGGGCTCCGCCGCGGCCGGCCAGGCAGGGGGCAGAGCCCCGCCCCCACCGAGGTAAGACACAGCCGGGAAGGGGAGACGGGCCTCTCTCAGTTCTCCATGCGCCGTCAGGCACCACCGCCTCCTCAAGCTACCTCCACCGCCATCTTAGGCCGCAGGCCTCCTTCCCCAGCCCCTCCGGCCCACGTCTACTCGGCGACCAGCCCGATCCCTCCACGCTCTCCTCCACAGTTCCCCAACCTAGGCCCGGTTGTCATTTCTTTAGCGGGCACAGGGTCTCGGGCAGCGGGGCCGGAGCCGCCCCAGGTTCGACGGGGCCGAAGCAGCTCTCTCCTAGTTCCTCCATCCCCCAGTGCCCCGGGGGTCCCGCCGGTCAGCCATCTTGATCGGTGATGTTCTGAAAGTGAACGGGGCCGCCGGCAACCCAGGCAGCCGGTTTCCGCTGTGCACCGCCAGGGACGGGGAGCGGAGATCAGGTCTCCTCCGGATCTTCGACCTCCGAGGGCCGCCGGGCACTCTAGCACCTCCGTGTCAGAGCGGGCGCCATGATGGATTCAGCGCCGCTCACTCCGCGATCGCTCGAGCAGGCTCCGCTCTCTCTCCTCCCGCGTCGCCGCAGCCCTCTTCTCACGGCACTCCGCTCAGCGCCCCCACTCTGTCACCCGGTGGAGGATCGGGGAGCCCTTGGACCTTCTTAGGCTGGCCACTGGATTTAACTTGGTTGCTTTAGTCGTTACTTTTAATGGTGTCCTGGCCTGCGTTGGAGAGACATTGCAAGGAGTTCAGCGTGGGCTGTGGTTTACTGGACTATCAGCTGAGGTGGTTGTTACGACACTGTAGCGCTCTTCAAGCGTTAATATGTCGCTATTTTCCCCGAGCTTACCACATTTGACTTTCTGAGTGTCTGAATCAGAGCCGAGGGGGTCGTCGACCCTGCTCCCGTTGCTCCCATTGCTCCCGTTGTCAGACGTTTTTTTCCTTTTTGTTGGTTTCGTTGTTTTTTGCATAGACTTAGGAATGGGAGGGTTCTTTCTCACTCTGCCGTACCTCATGTTTCCCTAATTGATATGCTCGGATTAAGTGCTGGCTTTGGCGACTAGTTTTGTCTCCCTGTGCCAGTCTTTGTTATTGTCAGTTGACTTGATTTGGATGTCGAATTGTTGCTGTTGGGTTAAGTGAGTTAAGTTTTGGTCCGAAGTTCCTGACAGCTCGTAACAGGAGGGTTCCGGTACGTTTGCTGAGAAGCCCTTGGCCACAGTCTTGGACTGGATGCCTAATGCTTGATGTTGATAGTTGTAGTGGTCCACGGTGATACCCCTGGGTCCACTAACAGAGGCTGCCAGCTCACATAGCACAAAGTCACAAAGTCGCAAAGCCCCAACCACTTGCTGCCCGCCACTCTCACCCGCAGTGCTCCCTGCCCAACAGTCTCCTGCAAAGCTGCTGCTCCACTGCCCCCTCCGCCACGTTTTTGCCGGCGTTCTACCTGCGTTCTGTGTATGTTCCTGGGAGCTCCCTAGGCAGGTGCTGCAGCTCCGCTCTTTCTGTTCAGTCCACTCCCCAGGACCACGGCAGCAGAGCTGGGCCGAGGGAGGTCGAGGCACAAGGTCCCAGAGGGCAGCAAGACCAGCGCTGAAAATGATGGTGAAGGCGGTGGCATGAAACAAGAGCACCCAGCCGGCTCCTGACCGCTCTGCTCTACTCGGACCACAGCGGAACAGAAGCGGGTGGGCGGGAGAGGACCCAGGCAGCTCCGGTCGGCTCTCTACCCATCCTCTGGTTTGGGCGGCTCCCGCTGGAAAGGGGAACCCGCAACAGCCGCCCCACAGCACCTCCTTCGGCTGGCCTTTCCAGACCCCTCTGGGCTTCCCCGGGCCGCTCCTGGGTAGTGCAGCTGCTCCCCGCAGTGGAGGGGGTGGTAGGGACAGAAAACTGAGGACGGAGGGCGGTGAACCAGTAAGGCGAACGAGTCGGTGAGTCGACTTGAGTGGTCTAGCGGTAACTGACAGAACAGTAAGGTGGGTGGGAGAGTGAAGAGAGAACGCTTCAGGAGGCGTCCAATATTTCAGCCCCTTTAATCTCTTGTTATAGAGGGTGTGGGAACCTGGATTCAAGGTTTGGGCATTTTGCGTTGTCTACTGTGGCAAACAGGTCTATTTGTGGAAATACCCATTGTTGGAAGTATGGCTGGAGAACTTGGGGATGAAGTTCCAACTTATGAATTTGCTGACTCTTTCTGCTGAGGAGGTCGGCAATCTGATTGTTTACTCCTGGAAGGTGTTCTGCCAGAATATAGATCATGTGATGTATTACCCAGTTACAAATGTTTTGAGAGAGGCGTGACAGTCGCAGAGAGTGTATCCCTCCCTGTTTTTGTACATAGTACATTGCTGTCATGTTGTTTGTGCGGACTAGGACAGCTTTGCCTATGAGGTGAGTTTGAAAAGCTTTGAGTGCTAGGAACACCGTAAAAGTTCTACCTAGTTGATGTGGAGACTTGTGATTTGCGGCCCACAGACCCTGGATTGTGTAATCTTGGAGATGGGCACCCCAACCAGTGAGAGATGCGTCTGCTGTTAGCTCGATCTGTGGAATAGAGTCTATGAAGGGCCGCCCTTTTCATAAATGTTGTGGGTTCTACCACTGCAGAGAGCTATGGGTGCGGCCGTCTCCCAACACTAGATCAGTTAATTGACCCTGTGATAAGCATGGGCGAATTTTGCGAATCTCGCGTTCGCGAATTTTGCGGATTTGCGAACTCGCAATCCGCAAAATCCGCGAATTCCCGCGAATTTGCGGATTTTTTTATTTTTTGTGTTCGCCCGTGTTTCTGCCAGTTCGCGAGGGTTTTTACAATTTCGCAATTTGCGAACTTACCTGTCGGGTCGCAAGTTTTGCGAACTTGTTGTTTCTACGTGTCCAGCCTGTTTGGGACACTCTTCTTCATCACTGCCACTCTCTGTCACCACTGCCACTCTCTGACTACTCATGCCACCCTCTGGCCCACCCATGCCACCCTCTGTTTCATCACCACACCCTCTGGTTGTCCAGTGTACATTATTTTCGGCAAAGCAAAGCACACCTTCCCTGCCTCAAGTGACCTGAATTAATTTGGGGCTGATTAATGTGTCACAGAATATTTTTTTAGCTGGCACCTGCTTCCTTAGTGCGCCCTGATTAGTGATCTTTTGCACTTGCTAAGTGCTTTCATTGTTGCAAAATTAGTTACAACACCTGCCCTGCCCCAACTGACAATAATGAATTAGGGGCTGATTAATGGATTTTAACTTCCAGCCTGGCTCCTGCTTGTCTCCCTTAGCTGTAATTCAGGACCTTTGTGGCATATGTGTAACTATTCTGAGGTTCAGAGCAGGGTCACATAATAGTTGCAACTGGCAACTGAACTCTGGAGGGGCCCCTCAGGAAGCACTACAGGAAATGGCTACTAATGATGAGCCTGAACTTTTGAACCTGGTAAGTAGTTTCAGTTTTGCTAAGATCGCATTTCTGCAATTTAGCACTTATTCGCGGGGCGCGAAGTTGTACTGGGAAGCCGCGAACTCACGCGAACAGTGCGAGCAGTGTGAGCAAAATCCGCTGCTCGCAAATTTGCGGATTTTGCGGGAGATTCGCGAATCTCGCGAATTGCGAATTTCCCGGAAATCCGCGAGCGAAACGGATTTTCCGCCCATGCTTACCCTGTGACTGAATCCATTGACGTGCTAAGCACTCTTGTAGGGGACGCATATGAAGCCTTGCATAGGGTACGATTGGGATGCAAGACGCCATAATTCCCAGCAGTTGCATGAAAATTCTAGCTGGTAATGTCTGGATGGGTTGAAACTGTAGTATCATAGACTGAATGTTGTGAATTCTGGCTGCATTGGGAGAGGCTGGAGCCTTGAAAGTGTCAATATGGGCTCCTAGATAAGACTGCATCTGTGAAGGATTCAGTGAGATTGTTATGCATTGACAGTGAAGCCCACTTGATGAACTAGGTTTATTGTAAAACAAACAAGATGATGGACAGAATGTTGCACAATGGCAAAAAATTCACCCCCAGTCACAGATCTGTCTGAACTGGGGTGGCGGAGTGAGCTAAAGAACGGATGTCTGAACTGGGGTGGCGGAGTGAGCTAAAGAACGGTGATGGATTAAACCCAGATCAGTTGACTGGGGTGAGTATTTGTATTGTGAACGCTCCGTCCATAACCCCCTTTGGTTTTTCTTTTTCTTTGTTCACCCTATGTTGGCAGGGTATGCTCAGACGTGAGTCCCTTGCTCACTTTGCCACTGGATTCAAGCAAGCCCGGCTGAAGACGACTGGAATGCCAGAAACCGGTCCTGGGAAGCTTGATTCCGGTCCAGGGAAGACATCGCTTGGCAGTTCGGGCTGGACTGTTCCCATGAGGCACAGGGTCAGACTGATTTGCATATGGCCATGTCTGAACTGGGGTGGCGGAGTGAGCTAAAGAACGGTGATGCATTAAACCCAGATTAGTAGACTGGGGGTGAGTGTTTGTAATGTCAACGCTCCGTCCATCACCCCCTTTGGTTTTTCTTTGTTCGCCCTAAGTTGGCAGTGTATGCTCAGACGTGAGTCCCTTGCTCACTTTGCCACTGGATTCAAGCAAGCCCGGCTGAAGACGGCTGGAATGCCAGAAGCCGGTCCTGGGAAGCTTGATTCTGGTCCAGGGAAGACATGGCTTGGCAGTTCGGGCTGGACTGTTCCCATGAGGCACAGGGTCAGACTGATTTGCATATGGCCATGTCTGAACTGGGGTGACGGAGTGAGCTAAAGAACGGTGATGCATTAAACCCAGATCAGTTGACTGGGGGTGAGTGTTTGTATTGTCAACGCTCGGTCCATCACCCCCTCTGGTTTTTCTTCATAGGTTTATTGTATTCTGAGTGTGTTGCAGACTGGTTTGGTAAGTGATGGCTTTGATGAGCCAGTCATCTAGGTAGGGAAAGATGTGAATACATTGTCTTCTGAGATGAGCTGCTACTACTGCCAGACATTTGGTAAATACTCTTGGAGCAGTGGTGACTCTGAACCGAAGTACTTTGAACTGTTAATGTTTGCCTGCTATCACAAATCTGAGGTATTTATGATGTACTGGATGAACTGGAATGTCAAAGTATGTGTCTTTAAAATCTTAAGTCGACATAATATCGCCCTGCTATGAAAGTGGAAGTACCTGTTGAAGAGTCACCAGGTGAAGTGCTCCGAAAGTATGTATTGATTGAACTCTCTGAGATCCAGAATAGGTCCTAATTAGGCGTCCTTTTTGGGGATCAGAAAGTAGAGAGAGTAAACCCCTGAACTTTGGTACTGAAGTGGAACTGGTTCTATGGCTCCTTTCAGTACTTCTTGTTCGAGCAAGTGATCTGATGACAATTTGTGAGAGTGAGGTGGAATATTTGGAGGATTGGTCATAAGCTCCATGCAATAATCATGTTGGATAATTCCAAGCACCCATTTGTCGGTTGTTATTGTTTGCCAAATAGGGAGATATTGTTGAAGTCTTCCCCCGACAGGTATGGAAAAGTTGGAGAGAAGAGTGGAGAAGGCACTGTTTATTAGTAGAAGGGGAGTTACGGGGTGAGGTGACCTTGCCCCAGCCCTTAGAGTTGTTCCCTCTATACCCTCCTCTAAAAAAGCCTCTTGAGGGAGAGGATTGGTTGTTACCCTTGTACGAAGAAGTGTTTTGGTCTGAGGGTGTTGACTTGGACCCTCCCTGGTAAAAGGAGCCCCTGTTTGAAAGAGACTGAAGCGCTCTCATGGATTTTGCTACCTCAGTGTCCTTTTTCATTTTTTCGAGCGCTTAATCTACCTCAGGGCCAAAAAGATGTTCTTTGTCAAAAGTTGTATTTAAAATGAATTGTTGGACTTCGGGCTTAAAACTATAGATCATTAACCAAGCATGCCTTCTGAGTAGGATGCTGCTGTTGACTTCTCTAGCTGCAGTGTCAGCAGTATCTAGAGTACACCTTATGGTAGAGTTGGAAATTCATTTTCCTTCTTCGACCAAGTCTTGGGCTTTAGCTTTATGTTCATCTGGGAGATATTGTAGCAATTGCTCCATTTCGTCCCAGTGCGCCCTATCGTATATGGCTAAAAGGCCCTGCGTGTTAGCAATACACCAGTGATTGGCAGCTTGAGCATCTATACGTTTGCCAGAAGCGTCAATGAGTTTTGATTCCTTATCTGGGGTAGGAGCGTCCCCTGAGGTTTAGGAATTAGCTCGCTTGCGAACATTAGATAGTACTAATGAGTCAAGTGGTTGATGGCCTTTAATACATTCCGGATCTTTTGGGGAAGGTTTGTATTTTTTGTTGACTCTAAGAGTCCGGATTCGTGCATGTACACAGTCTTTAAAAATGTTGTCTGCTTGCCTCATCATTCCATTAAGCATAGGGAGTGTTTGGCTCGATCTGTGTGTGGATCCTAGTGTCTCAAATAAAAAATCCTCTTCTAAGGATTCTTTGTGGAGTAATACGCCATAGAATTGTGCGGCCCTGGGAATTAGTTCTTGATAGGTTACATTGTCATCTGGTGGACATGGCTTGGCAGGGTAAAGGTCTGGATCATTATCCAATGGAGGGTCAATTGTATATCCTGTCCATGGATCCCCTGGTAAGTGTATCTCCCTCATCAATATCGTATCCCTTATGGTGAGATAGTAGAGAGTCGTAAGGTGTGATGGGCAAAGGATCTAAAAGTGGAGAGGAGGGTGGTGGTGGAGGAGTTCATGGCAGTGGTGGGTGAAAAGGGCTGGTACCAACATTTTTCCTCTTCAAAGGCATTTTGTAATGACTGTTGTCACCAAGAAGCTTGTACTCAGAAGGCGGCTTGGCGTGAATATGTCCTGTATCAGGATTAATGTACAGTTTCTTTTGTTTGGGATCCGATTTGGATGGTACAATGTATTTTCGTATACGAAGGTGCTGAAAGGACATCTTTGGTTTTCAGCACTGACGGTCATGGAAGGTTTTAGCTCCAAAGGCTGTTTCTTTTTCAGCCTGGAGGGTTTCAGCTCCACTCCAACTTTGTGCTTGGAAGGTTTTGGCTCCGAGGTGGATTTCGGCCGATTCTGCCCTGACTCGGAAGGCTCGACGACATGTTTTGGTGCAGAGTCGGGAGGCGGAGTATCAGAATCATTGTCTCGGTGTCGACCTTGGCCAGAAGGCACAGGTGGTGCCGAAGTCTTAGATTTTTTTAAAGTGGGTGGACGGGGCAAGTGGTCTTCTGTACTCACGTTACCCTGTCCCTGCGGCACACTGTTAATGTCTATCTCCAATTCCGAATCGGAATCCGACACGGACAAGGGCTCTTCTTCCTCAGCCGCTGAGGGCTCAAGGTCATCTTCCTCGGAGTCTTCACTGAAGATATCCGGCATGTCATTGACATGTTGGTGCTTCATCTCCCAACGTCGAGCCCAACAATCACGGAGAGTTTTCTTCGAATGAAACTATTTGCACGCGTTGCAGTCTTTGTCTCTGTGCTCTGGAGACAAGCACAAGATACACACCTGGTGCGAGTCGGTGCACGGGTACTTGGCATGGCAACCAGGACAGAATTTGAACGGAGTCCTCCATCGACGAATAGCTGGACCGACGTGGCTAAGCCCAAAGGCCGTCCACAAAACTTACCAATCGAAATCGGAGATTTTGGTGACCGCATTGTTACGCAGAGAAGAGGAAACGCATATGAAGCAATACTGTCAAGGGTAAGTGGATTGCGCACCGAGGGCAACCCGAAGAATGGTTTCGTACAACAATACACGTCCGAACCCGATGGCTGAAAAAACTATCTAACAATGGAGTTGATGCCCATGCACACTATCACCAAAAGGAGGAGTCACCTTACCTCGTGACTCAAAAGACTTCTTGTGTCAACTCTTTTTATTGGCATTTTCAATTTTCAACGTCTCACAGCGTGTACCATATACATCAAAATACTTCATCAACAGTGTCCAGTTACCAGTGCGCTGACGGTGCGATGTGCTATTGAGGCGCTAGTGCAGTCTCAGAGGCCTATACATGTCCACAGTTTATAAGAGTCATTGCGTCCTATTGCTGCATGGAGAGACAAATCTTACATGTGTAACTCAGTTGCAATCGTCACATTTTCAAGAAAACAATAACATCAAGATACGGCATTGTTGTCAGAATTCAGTACAAAACGTCCCTTCATTCCCATCCCTGAGGCCTGAAGCCTGAAGTGTTCATCCCCTTATTCAGTCTTACCAGCTCTCCCCACCCCCTTATCGTACGCATGTGTCTCTATTCCTATTGCACCCTCGCCACGCTCCCATGGCGGGCCACAGCCTGCGTGTCAGTGTTGTTGTTTGCCGCGCACCCCTCCCCTCTGTTATCCACCCTGTCCGCTGGGTCCCCCCCCCCCCCTCAGCTGAGTCAGCCCCTGTCGCCTGCAGTGCGTTTAGCATGCCCTCCCAGCTGTCCGCCATGGGCTCCCTGCGGAGTCCCATTGTTTCCTCTCTCCTAATGGCCGTCCACTCTGCTCGGGCCCACGACAGGAGGGACAAGGTCCACGCCTGCACACTGGGCGAGTCGCTTGCCTTCCATCTCTTGGTGAGGAGCCGCACCGCTGTGACCATCCCCAGGTCTAAGAAGCGGGACGGCGCTTTGTCCTTAGGTGACCGCTTGAAGTGGTGCAAGAGAAATTCAGGCCCATTGCAAGGGATCATGCGGCCGGTGCATTGCGCGAGCCGGGCGCCGACGTCCCTCC
Organism: Lissotriton vulgaris; assembly: GCF_964263255.1. Taxonomy (NCBI): domain Eukaryota; kingdom Metazoa; phylum Chordata; class Amphibia; order Caudata; family Salamandridae; genus Lissotriton; species Lissotriton vulgaris. Next base: position 362,731,702 of record NC_141687.1, read on the forward strand.
AATAGGCGCCAAGTCCTGGGCAGTGCCACAGAAGGTGGAGGAGATCCGCGTCCAGTTCGCCACACCGGGGGCCAGACGCATCCGCCTTGTGGAAGTATTTGTTTATTAAGGCAGGGGTGAGATAGGCCCTGTAGACTATATATACTTGGATCTGTCGTAAGCGCATGTTTCTGGGGATGCGCACCGGGCTTTTGAGTATCCTCTCCCATTCCTTGTCCGTCAGCGCACGTCCCATATCACACTCCCACTTTCCATGGAGTGGGGTCAGATCCAGCTCCGTATGTATCCATAAGGACGCGGCAAACCATTTAATGAGATGCCTGCCCCTGCCCATGACGTGTAGGTACTGTATTGTCAAGTGCTGCACTGGCTCCTCCTCAATGTCACCCCATTTAAACGCCATCTGGGCCGTGAGTGACCTGTGCATGAGAAATCCCCCGGGAGGGAGCCCAACCTCTGCAACCAGTGACTCAAAGGGGATCAACATTCTGTCTCGGTACAAGTCGCCCAGCGTCTGAACATCCGCCTCATGCCACTGCTCTAGCATGTGGCACGTGAGGACGCCCTCACCCCCCGGCGAGCCCTCCAGCGGCACCGCAGGCGCATATGAGAGCTCCTTCCTTGTGAGGTACAGTGTCCTGCAGAAGCACTTGTATGCCACCCCTAGCAGCAGCGGGGTGGGTCGGGCCCTGGCCGCTAACGGATGAAACAGTGCGGTGATCCTTTCCAGGGTGTAGGGTCGACTCACCCGTGGCGGTGCCCTCTCTCCCTCTGTTCGCTAACCAGCGGGCAATCCATTGGAACTGCGCTGCCAGATAGTAGTGCTCAAAGCAGGGGGCGGCTAGGCTGCTTTTGTCTGTAGGAAGGAACAGTTTCCCCAAGGCCAGGCGGTGCCGAGATGCGCCCACAGATAAAGTCGCGCAGGATCCCATTGAGTTTGGAGAAGAAAGATGCAGGCACGAACAGAGGCAGATTCACAAAATAGTATAGGAGGCGGGGAGCATCACCATTTTTGCCAGGGCCACTCTGCATGTGGGCGTCAGGGGGAGCGTGGACCAGAAGCCTATCTGCGCCTTGAGTGCCGCCACCGCCCTGCCTAGATTCCCATCCATCAGGTCTGCCGGCCGCTGGTAGATCTGGATCCCCAGATACTTTAACGTGTCCGCTCGCCACTGAACTCTCGTGCCCTGAAGGCTGTACTCCGGGTCAGTAACCTTGCTGTTAAAGGCATGGAGGCATGACTTACCCGCATTGACTCGGACCCCGAGAGGCCGGCAAATGGACTCCACAGCGGGGCGAGCTGTTCCGGCATATGGTGCACATCCCTGACAAAGACCAAAGACCAATAAATCATCGGCATATAGATACACTTGATGAACCCCGTCACCTAGTGGGATTTCGTCAGCCAGAAGCTGTCGCATGGCTGTCGCCAAGGGTTCCATGGCTAGCGCGAAGACAGCAGTGACAGGGGACACCCCTGCCGAGTGCCCCTGCCCACTGCCACTTCCTCCGAAATGTACGGCCCCAGCCGGACGCGGACCACAGGATTCCTATGTAGAAGTCCCACCATCTGCAGGAAGTTCCCTTCTAGCTCGCACACCTCCAATACCGCCAGTAGATAGCCTCAGTCGAGGCTATCAGGGGCCCTTTCTATGTCCAGCACCAAGCACCCAGCTCTGGGCCAGACCGCCGCCGCCTCTGTCGCTACTCGGAAATATCTCCTGAGATTCAGAGATGTGGGCCTTGCCGGTACGAAACCATTTTGGTCCGAGTGGACTAAATGCGGGACCATTGGCGCCAGACGCTCAGCGGGTATTTTGGCTGGTATTTTATAGTCTGTGTTGAGCATCGCCAACGGGCGATACGAGCTCAGGGACATTGGGTCTCTGTCAGGCTTAGGTAGGGACACCAAGAACGCTTCTCGCAGAGAGGGCGGAAGATGGCGGAAGCGTCTGGATCGCATCTAACGTGAGCGGGGTATCCAGCTCTGCCTTCTGTGCGTCTGTGACAGTGGGCAGCGCAACCGACTCCAGAAAGTCAGTCACCGCATATTCCGGACCAGTGCTGGGGGCCCTATACAGGTCCTGATAATGGTCAGTAAGTGCCTGTTGAATTTCACGCTGCGTATATATCACTGTCCCGTCCCCTAAGCAGATGGCACCACTCGGGGCATTGCGCTCAGTGGTCCGTATCAGCCAGGCCAGTAAGCGGCCAGCTCTATCCGCCTTCGTGTGCGTCTTAGCCATGGGCGCTCAATCGCTCAAGCAGAACCGCATGCTCACCTCATAGCTCTCCCAGCTTAAGCGCATGCCTACCCACTTCTCTCACCCTCCCGTTCATACTGCAGAAGCTCGTATTCTATGCGGGCTAGGGACGCTGACACCTGCGTGCGGATGTTCCACGTGGTCCCTATGCAATGTCCCCGGGTAGTTGCCTTATGGGTGATAAGCGTGGCTCAAATCCACCCGAGTGACTTACCACACTCACCTATAGTTACTCAGTAAGAAGTCAGCCGGACAGTGGAGAAGAATAAACAAGGTAAATTTATTAGGCCACAAACTCCCATATGAGAGGGCCCTGTCCGACCTCACCCCTAAGAGTGCGCCGAGAGGACTAACTCATATCATCACAGCAATACATTATAACATGGTACAGTGAATTAGGATACACCCCTTCTGGAAAATTACTGAACCCCAGACAGAGGAACAATGGCATCATACAAGAGGCATCTGCACCTAAGAGGGATACATTTGCTATCTCTGCCCAAGGCCGCGGAGCCGAGCCTCAGCGTCTCTGGGGCATGAGAGCACTACTGATAAGAAACTTGTTAGTTTCGGCCACAGTTAGCCGAGAAACGAAAACTGCTGCATTAGTGATTTTCCTATTCCTACGGGAGGGGTGAATGAGCGAGTGCGACTCGCAGGCACAAAGGAATACACAAAATGGAGGCACACGAGCTAAGCTAAGAAAACCAAATATCATCACACATATAAATGAATAATCACATAAGGAGTAAATATATAATAAAAGCATAAGTGAATACTTCATCAGTTAGACACATGATGCTAACTTGCATATGTAAATAGTGATGGGTGGGGCATCGAAAAGTGAAACCTATCAGACCCTCCTTTTAGCATCATTGGCTAACTGGAGCGTAGCTTTTATTAGCTAAAAGGTAGTGCCTTTACATCCAGTCTAGGGGCGGGGCTTACTTTATTCAAAAATATCATCGTCAATGAGCATCATCCAACGAACATCAGGAAGTTCAATAGCAGTGGAGGCAGGATATTGACCAGTCACCTTTTTGGAAGGTCGCAAATTACTAGCACACATTGAGCAACATGGGGGAAGGCAGTAAACACATAGGCAGCATGTCAGAAGTACACTTAGTACTCCAACTAGACCCATCAAAATTTTCCAACCCCAAGAGGAGAAAACACCCCAGAGCCATCTCTGTATTGACCATGTCCCATTGTCCTGATGAAGTTCAGTCGCTAACCTATGGAGTTTCTGTACGGCTAAGTTAACTGTCAGAGCCGAGTCAGGAATATACACGCAACAAGACGTCCCGATGACGCGACAGGCCCCACCCCTATCAGCAAGGATGACGTCTAACACCATCCTGTTCTGGATCGTGAATAATCTCATAGCCTGAATCTCAACAGACATATTAGTTGCAAAGTCTGCTTCAGTAATTACTACTTTCTCCATCACTCTGGACAACCAGCGGATGGCCCTACTGTTAAATATCGGACCCCAGAAAGGCAAAAGACCCTTAGAGAAATCTGTCCATTGTTGCAAGGAAGTATCTGTCTGGTCCACGTCATCAACCTGGAGTTCCCTCCTTTTACGCTGTTCTGGTGAACTTGGAAATCTACGGTGAGTTTTGTGATAATCAGAGGGTGCTACATACACAGGTGGAATCATATAAGCTAGATAACAGACCCCACCCCAACCTTCAGGCAACCACAAGTACCCATTGTCTCCGCACACGAAGTAGATGTTGGGAGGTGTGACCAAAGAAGGACTATGGGGCAGGCGTATTGATGCTGTCATGTTACAGGAACTGTTCCCAACCTTGATAGGACCCCTACCCTCTATACAAAAGAATGGTGATGGGCCCACAACTGCCAAGGGCACTAAAGACTTACTGCGTCTGCTACCATTCCCTTTTGGCGGGTGTCTATAAGACAGGGAGGAATTTAACTGTAAGAAACTCTCTCTAACTTTGTCAGTGTCATTGGGAGTCAAGAACCATCCCACTTTCTTTTCACATGTCTCTAAGAATGTTTGGTCGAAACGTCCATCAGTGTACAACCGTCCAAGGGAAGAAGGGGGCATAGGGCGAACTCGCATTGTCATAGTAGACCCTCTGTCTTGTAGTCGGGGAGTTAGAAAATCTGGCTGTTGGAAATATTTGACCATACCAATCAAAGTGTACCACCCCACGCAACTATTCACTGGTGTCAAAGGAAGTGCCAGAAATCTGTCCTTCTTATAAGCAGCAGAAGGTAGTAACCCACACACCCAACAATCAGTGACATTGTAAACGGCATGAGCATGATGTAGAGTCTTAATAAAAACATTATCTTTGTATCCTGTTCGTAAGCTTCTTTCACCATAATCGACAGTAATTATATTATGTTCGGGAATGGCAGAAGGTGTGGGTGCAAACACATGTACAGGATAAGCCTTGTCCAGAAAGAACAATATACCAAGAGTCACAAGGAAAGCAATAAGCACTATTATAATTAGCACTATTTTCCCTTTTCGTGATAGGGCCAACCATGGGGAAGCGGGTTCCGATCTACGGGGAGCCGCAAAAGGCTGCTCCTCCTCGGGGACAGGACGACCAAAAGGGTACATTTTCACTTAACCAAAAATCAAAAATCAAAAAACTAAACTAATAAAAATTGTCCCAGACAGTCCTAAAACCGTCCAGAGGGGTTCTTCAACCCTCGAAAGGGATCTTCGTCCCTGTTTCCGTTAAAGCCTCACAGGTAGGCTTCTATTGTTCATTCCCTAATCCCTCGTCGATGTTGCACAACAGCCGCAACTGAGGAGCACTAATCTGGGCCCAGACACCACTCTAGAGTCTCGTAAAACAGAATCTTCAGCCAAACACCAGGGCTCTTACAAGTCCATCCCTATCACTAATCTTCTTTTTCGAGAGAATGTCCACTAAGCCCCTCTTCCAGTGTTTAGTCCCTTATGCCTTTTCCTTTTCTGGGCCGCCGATTATAACGGGTGCTCCCTCGCACTTCAGGATCTGTGAACAAAATGGGTGTATCTGTAGCAGGAGTTGCACCCGTTGATGCCTGATTACTAGTCTCAATGGGAGTATTGGAGCTTGCAATTTTTCCTTTTTTACTTTTCGCTGCACTTGGCTCCCCTCCCCTCAGTGAGGCATCAGAGAAAGGAATGTAACTGGGCAATTGCTCGCACTCTTGATCAGCAACGCCCTCCTTTACCCATCTGTCATAGGGTAACGGCAGGGGGACCTTCTTGACATGTGACGCATGGGTCCACGCCTTCCTGCCCTCAACTCGAAGTGCGGTACGCGTCGTCAGCAGAACTTGTCGTGGCTCCGACCATCTGGGCTCCAAACAGGATTTCCGCTGATATCTTCGTACGACTACCCAGTCCCCGGGTAGTATGGAATGTCCGGGCCCCTCCGGCAATGGCTTCAGGGTGTCTGCTACCTGCTGATGAATAGAACGAAGATCTTTAGTCAAGGCATACAAGTAGTCTATCAACAGAGGATACTCTATCTCAGAAAAGCACTTGGGTCTGGGTACCCCCAAACGTTGGCCGGGCGGCCAAATATCACTTCGTAAGGGGAGACACCCATTTTGGAATTAACTGTCACTCTGGTAGAAAGCAAGGCTAAAGGAAGGGCATCTGGCCAACGGAGTCCTGTACTCTCCTGTATTTTGGCCATTTTTAATTTAAGCGTGCCGTTAAATCTTTCCACCAGGCCTGCGGCCTGAGGATGTTGGGCCGCGTGAAACTTTTGGGAAATCTGTAAACCTTTGCATATCTGTTTCATTAATTCAGCATTGAAGGATGTACCATTATCACTCCAGATCACCCTAGGCAATCCCTAGCGTGAGAAATATTCTTTAATCAACATTTTAGCTGTAGAAATGGCCGTGCAATCTTTTGTTGGAAATGCCTCCACCCATCTACTAAAAGAGCATACAACCACCAGAACAAATTTGAGATTATTAACTCTTTCCATTTCAATATAATCCATCTGGATCACCTCAAAAGGGAAGGAAGGGGGTGCAAAATTTCCCACTGGTACAGGTGTTCCATTTCCTGGATTGTGCCTCAAACATACCATGCACTGCTGAACCAAATGTGTCGCCACCTTAGAGATGTTCTTATTACTCCACACTGGGTCCAGCAGCTTGCATATACCTTTTGCACTAATATATGCTGGCCCATGGGCCATTGTCACCACCGGGAGAACATATGCATTTGGGAGTAACCATCGTCTTTTGTCCGTCACATCTGTCCAACATTCATCAGAATCCAATCGCCCCCCACCATCTTTCCATGTCCTTAATTCTTCCTCAATCGCTTTTTCTTGTATATTCTTTACACTCTGTACAGTATCTGCAAACATATTAACGTCTGGTACCCATCTAGCTGGTCCTGCCACAAACATTCGTGGGAGTTTCGTCCTCGCAGTCTCTTTTGCTGTTTGGTCTGCTAAAGCATTACCCCGTCCCACATCATCCACCACTGCCTTATGTGCTCTGCACTTTATCACAGCCAGTCGTCTAGGTAGTGTCAATGCTGTAAGTAGTCGTAGTATCAATGGGCCGTGTTGTATCTTCTGTCCGTGTGATGTTAGGAATCCCCGTTCTGCCCACAGTCGCCCATAACTATGAGCCACGCCGAAGGCGTATTGGCTATCAGTGTAAATGTTCACGTCTAGTCCTTTACTCAGTTCGCACGCTCGCAATAAGGCTATAATTTCTGCAGCCTGAGCCGAATGGTAAGGTACTCTAGAAGTCTCCACTACTGTCTGTAATGTCGTAATTGCATATGCTGCTGTCGATGTACCATCTGCGAGTTTAAAACAAGATCCATCTACATACAATTCCCCATCCGGATCGTCTAATGGCTTGTCTGTCAAGTCTATTCTCCCTTTCGTCTCCTCCTCTGTCCGAAAAAAGCAATCATGTATTTCATCGTCCTTTGTGTCTATTGGGATGGGTAGCAACATGGCAGGGTTCAAAGTGGCACACCTCTTTATCGTGACATGTGGTGCGAAAGTGTCATTTCGTAACCAGTAAGACGAGCACTAGTTAAATGCTGCGTCTACGTTCTATTCAGTAGAATATCCACAGCATGCGGTACCATCACTGTGAGATCTGAACCCAAAACGAGCCCTGCCGATTGTCTAATGGAGACTGCAGCAGCCGCTGTGGCCCTCAGACAGCTCGGCAGCGCTCTTGCCACGTTTTCGAGCATCGCAGAGAAATAGGCGCAAGGTCTCTGCTTCCCCCCGAAACACTGTGTTAAGACAGACAACGCGCAACCTTCCGCCTCATGTACATAAAGCACAAAAGGCTTCTGGTAATCAGGTGTTCCCAAGACAGGTGCAGAACATAAAGCAGTTTTTAGTGACTCGAAAGCTTCCTGACATGCGGGAGTCCAGGGTAAGGGTTCGCGCACTTCTTTAGTAGTCAGATACAATAGGGGTTTTGTTAGTAATGCATAGTTGGGTATCCACTGGCGACAATACGATGTTATGCCCAAAAATGCGCACACCTCCCGCTGCGTGTTAGGTACAGCCATGTTAGTTATCGCCTTTATACGCTCCGGTGTCAACCTCCTCCCCTCCTTCAAAAGGAGATGACCTAAGTAGGTTACCTCCGTTCGACAATATTGGAATTTTGGAAGGGACACCTTGTGCCCCTTATGCGCCAAATGATGTAGCAATTTAACCGTAGCATCTCGACAACCTTCCTCAGTGTCCGATGCGATAAGGATATCGTCCACATACTGCAACATAACACTTCCCGTGGGGAGTTCCAAATCATCCAATTGTGATTTGAGTGCTTGACTATATATACTAGGACTCTCTGTATAAGCTTGGGGAATTCTTTTAAATCTAAAACTTCGACCAGCCAATGAGAATCCGAAGAGATAACGGCTATCTTCATGCACGGGAATACTGAAGAAAGCATTCTTCAGATCCAAAACAGAAAAGTATTTAGCAGATGGGAGAATCATTGTCAGTATCGTAGTGATGCCAGACACCACCGGGTATTGGGGCTCCACTACCTTATTAACGTGGCGCAAGTCAATCACAAACCTATAAACATCAGGTGTATCATCTTTAGCATCGGGTGACCGTCTTTTAAGGATCGGGAGTATGGGGCTGTTGCACATATTAGAATCCGTCTCCTCCACTACTCCTGACCGGATCAGATCCTGTATTATCCGTAACAGGGCTTTCTCTCCCTCCCTAGATATCCTGTATTGTGGTATTCTGGGCAATTGGGCTCCCACCTTAACCTTTATTGTCACGGGGGCAATATCCATCCTTCCCACATCTGTATCACTGTTGGCCCATAAACTCTCAGGGATCTCTTCGAATTCAGGTGGTAGTGGGTCATCTTTTGAGAAACATTGTTGCGCACGTGCAACAGTAGGACCCAGCGTAATGTACACACCGTCCGGGGAACAATAAAGGGTGGCATGCAACCTCTTCAGTAAGTCTAAACCCAGCAACTTTTCGCCACAATTAGAAGTCAGTAAAAAAGGTGAATCAACAGTGAAAGGACCAATCGTAAGAGTAAGTGGTTTAGAAATGGGGCTAATCACCGAGGTACCTGAGAAACCCACAGAGATATTGTTCTTGCCAGACAGAGCCGCCCCTGGGACCCGAGAACGAGCCACTGAACTTTTCATCGCACCCGTATCTACTAAAAATTTCTGTTGGGACCCTGATAAATCCGCTGTTACATAGGGTCCCCTTTGATCAACTTCCACAGAAACTGGTCCCTTGCTCTGTCCTACGCTGTCCTAATTATGAGAGAATCCTGTCAAATCATCCATGGCATAGTCATCATTGTAATACTGTCCACCTCCCCTTTGAAAATGCTGTCTATCTGTGTTATTGTCGAAACAATTCCCTGCTGGTCTCCCACCCCCGTCAGACTGTCCATTCTGTCTCCGGGAATCACCTCGGCCCCGTCCTCTGCCGTGGCCAACATTCGACTGAAACAGAGGACAATCTCTCCACCAATGTCCCTCCTGTTTACATTTCGCACATTGATTCGGTCCCAATCGCACTCTGTTGCCACCCTTACCGTAACCACCGTCCCCACGTCCCGCTGTCGCAGGTGAAACACCTCTACCTCGACCTCTAGATACCTGCTGTAACAAAACCCTCGCCTTTAAATCTTTGGCCTTCTTTTCCTGCTTGTCCTTACTCTCATTTTCTCTATGTTCATAATACTGAGCCATGCTAAGAATGCCAGAGGGAGTGGACGTTGTCCACGTACTCTCTGACGCCTGCAACCTTGCCGATATTTCCGGAAACAAGTTCATTACAAACCTGTTAACGAAAAGTCGTAACCCTCCGTCCTGTGACATATCCTGTCCACTGAAATCCATAAACGTCTCCTCAAACCTCGTAAAGAAGTCAGAGACCGCTTCTTCCTTCTTCTGTCTGCATGCCGTCAACTTATCCCAGTCCACCTTTTTCGGGGGAAAGAGGGTGTGCATATATTTAATAATTCGCCCCAGTAATGCCAAAATCTCGGCTTTTGGCTTCTCCCCTGGCTTACGTTCTTTGTCCCAATCCTGCAATTCTGTCCACGTACCACCTAACTCCTCTGCATGATCTGTACCCTTCACCTGCCGCCACACGTCCACCGGAACCAAAAGTCCGAAAAACAATTCAATATCAGCTAGTCATAACAGTTGAAGATGTGGCTTCCGTTAATTCCTTATAATAGGCAGTCGGATTCTCTCTAGAGTCTGGTAGCTGAGCCTTCAAAGCTAGGACCTCACTTCTCTTTCAAGGTGTATATACCCACTGCTCCTGAAAATGAGCGTCTATACGAGCCCTTGTGATGGCGTTCGTTACTGGATCTACCACCTCGGGGGCCTCAGGGTGAAAAATAGGGTGCCCCTCGCGCATTGGATGTATTCCAGGAACGTGAGGTGAACCTGCAGAGGGTAATTCATTTCTATACTGTAATATGGACTGTAAGCTGCGCATCACCTCCCATACCCCAGTGTTAGCTCTATAGACTCCATTTTTTATATCCTGTAAAGTCACTGGAGCCACACCTCCGTATCCCTGCTCCCATAATGTTATCAATGTATTCAACATGTGCCACAAAGCATGCTGCTGCATCAAAGGCTCAAAATCTTTCATCGTGGACCAAATATCTTCAAACGAATAAATGTTGTTCCTGGCCCACTGACAGGCCTGATTGGCCACCACTGTTTTCTCGTCTAAACCAACTGTAGAACGCGTAAGCAATTTTCGCACCTGAGAAAACAACCCACTGCCTGCGCCTCTACTCGGTGTCAACAACTCCTGACTAGGGGTAGTGCTAGCAGAGACAGTAGGGAGTGCTAGGGAAAACTGGGAGGGAGCGGGTGAACTTGCCGGGAGTAAGGAAACAAGGGGTGCCGGCAATAACGGGGAGGTAGAAAGCGCTGCGCCGGACGGGTGTGGGGCACTCGCTTGTGAATCCGAAACCCCATCAGGGGAGGCCGGGACTGGCAAGGTAGGATACAGCGGCTGCGGGGCATAAGGAGGAGGGGGTCGGGTATTCAAAATGTCCTCCATCTCATCCTGTTCATCCTCACGTACTACGCAACTTTTGTTTTCTTTCAACCTGCAAAGTCTATCTGCGCGCTCCAAGCGTTGCTCATTCTCGTTCTTTGTGTGTTCTCTCGCTTTCTGTGCCATTGTCTGTGCTGTCTTTTTCTGTGCCGCCTTCTCCTCTCTCAATTTATGTTCTCTAACTTCCTTCTGCCACATCCTTAAGGAATCGACCATGCTTTGACGACTGCGCCTAGCAAATCATTTATCTTGTAAATAATCCAATTTAGCTGTTTCAAAAGAACCTGTCAGGAGCCACTGCAAATCTACATTATCACTAGTGTATCGATGCCACAGGGTACCAAACAAAATCGGGGGCAATCCGTGTTTTATGTACATGTCAAAATTTGGGGTGCCCTCGGAGGGGCAGGTTGGCTCTCAGCCAGTCTAGAATCCGATACACGACAGCAGCATCCGAAACACCGCAACTTACTAAAGTACTGCATCTCTACCTTGATGCAATCACACCTTCTCACAAAGTCCGTTACCTCTGTTCACTAACTCCTAACTCATTCACACACATATAGTATACATTGGGAATCAACACACACATACACGCATCCTATACATTTAGATCCTACCAAACACGTGTTACCAAAATGGGACAAGGCCCGTCGACCGAGTCCTGGGGAACCTGGACCCTACCGCAGACCGAACAGTACACTAACTGTTCTGGGGATGGAGAACGCATCCGCCACCCGGGCGGCACTACGGATCACTGCGCACTTTACCACAGGAGACCCAGGACCCACTTCCACCGAGCCACCACTCTAGGTGTTCGGGGTGAGTTCCGGAGTTTACCCGTAATGAGCCACGCCTTCACCACAGTACCACCCGGTCGGATGACTACAAACAAGATACAAAAATGTTCTCCCAACTTCCGTTAAGTCTGTCAGAGCACCACTCGCACTCTGAGTTCCCCGGAGCACACTAGCCCCAGGAGCGCACCGGCTCCTCAAACCATTAGAGACACCCTAGTCTCCGGGAGCACTCCAGCTCCTACAAACAACAGGCGGACCACTCACCTTCCGTATGCGGTACCGACCTCTACCGTTCTCCACCTCCGGCTGCCAGGACCAACACGGTCAGCTCCAGGTTCCGCCTTCTGGACCCCGGCATAGGATCCGAACCGGGACCTCTCCCGATCAGCAGGGTGGGGCAGCGCTGTGAGAACCAAGCTCGGCATCAAATGGGTACCCGGACCCACCGTGCCGACCAGCAGGTCCCCGGTCTTCTGCTACCCACCTACGGGTGAGAAAGATCCTTATCGCGGGGTCCCTATTCGGGCGCCATCTGATAAGCGTGGCTCAAATCCACCCGAGTGACTTACCACACTCACCTATAGTTACTCAGTAAGAAGTCAGCCGGACAGTGGAGAAGAATAAACAAGGTAAATTTATTAGTCCACAAACTCCCATATGAGAGGGCCCTGTCCGACCTCACCCCTAAGAGTGCGCCGAGAGGACTAACTCATATCATCACAGCAATACATTATAACATGGTACAGTGAATTAGGATACGCCCCTTCTGGAAAAAACTGAACCCCAGACAGAGGAACAATGGCATCATACAAGAGGCATCTGCACCTGCGAGGGATACATTTGCTATCTCTGCCCAAGGCCGCGGAGCTGAGCCTCAGCGTCTCTGGGGCATGAGAATACTACTGATAAGAAACTTGTTAGTTTCGGCCACAGTTAGCCGAGAAATGAAAACAGCTGCATTAGTGATTTTCCTATTCCTACAGGAGGGGTGAATGAGCGAGTGCGACTCGCAGACACAAAGGAATACACAAAATGGAGGCACACGAGCTAAGCTAAGAAAACCAAATATCATCACACATATAAATGAATAATCACATAAGGAGTAAATATATAATAAAAGCATAAGTGTATACTTCATCAGTTAGACACATGATGCTAACTTGCATATGTAAATAGTGATGGGTGGGGCATCGAAAAGTGAAACCTATCAGACCCTCCTTTAAGCATCATTGGCTAACTGGAGCGTAGCTTTTATTAGCTAAAAGGTAGTGCCTTTACATCCAGTCTAGGGGCGGGGCATACTTTATTCAAAAATATCATCGTCAATGAGAATCATCCAACGAACATCAGGAAGTTCAATAGCAGTGGAGGCAGGATATTGACCAGTCACCTTTTTGGAAGGTCGCAAATTACTAGCACACATTTAGCAACATGGGGGAAGGCAGTAAACACATGTCAGAAGTACACTTAGTACTCCAACTAGACCCATCAACATTTTCCAACCCCAAGAGGAGAAAACACCCCAGAGCCATCTCTGTATTGACCATGTCCCATTGTCCTGATGAAGTTCAGTCGCTAACCTATGGAGTTTCTGTACTGCTAAGTTAACTGTCGGAGCCGAGTCAGGAATATACACGCAACAAGACGTCCCGATGACGCGACAGGCCCCACCCCTATCAGCAAGGATGACGTCTAACACCATCCTGTTCTGGATCGTGAATAATCTCATAGCCTGAATCTCAACAGACATATTAGTTGCTAAGTCTGCTTCAGTAATTACTACTTTCTCCATCACTCTGGACAACCAGCGGATGGCCCTACTGTTAAATATCGGACCCCAGAAAGGCAAAAGACCCTTAGAGAAATCTGTCCATTGTTGCAAGGAAGTATCTGTCTGGTCCACGTCATCAACCTGGAGTTCCCTCCTTTTACGCTGTTCTGGTGAACTTGGAAATCTACGGTGAGTTTTGTGATAATCAGAGGGTGCTACATACACAGGTGGAATCATATAAGCTAGATAACAGACCCCACCCCAACCTTCAGGCAACCACAAGTACCCATTGTCTCCGCACACGAAGTAGATGTTGGGAGGTGTGACCAGAGAAGGACTAAGGGGCAGGCGTATTGATGCTGTCACGTTACAGGAACTGTTCCCAACCTTGAGAGGACCCCTACCCTCTATACAAAAGAATGGTGACGGGCCCACAACTGCCAAGGGCACTAAAGACTTACTGCTACCATTCCCTTTTGGCGGGTGTCTATAAGACAGGGAGGAATTTAACTGTAAGAAACTCTCTCTAACTTTGTCAGTGTCATTGGGAGTCAAGAACCGTCCCACTTTCTTTTCACATGTCTCTAAGAATGTTTGGTCGAAACGTCCATCAGTGTACAACCGTCCAAGAGAAGAAGGGGGCATAGGGCGAATTCGCATTGTCATAGTAGACCCTCTGTCTTGTAGTCGGGGAGTTAGAAAATCTGGCTGTTGGAAATATTTGACCATACCAATCAAAGTGTACCACCCCATGCAACTATTCACTGGTGTCAAAGGAAGTGCCAGAAATCTGTCCTTCTTATAAGCAGCAGAAGGTAGTAACCCACACACCCAACAATCAGTGACATTGTAAACGGCATGAGCATGATGTAGAGTCTTAATAAAAACATTATCTTTGTATCCTGTTCGTAAGCTTCTTTCACCATAATCGACAGTAATTATATTATGTTCGGGAATGGCAGAAGGTGTGGGTGCAAACACATGTACAGGATAAGCCTTGTCCAGAAAGAACAATATACCAAGAGTCACAAGGAAAGCAATAAGCACTATTATAATTAGCACTATTTTCCCTTTTCGTGATAGGGCCAACCATGGGGAAGCGGGTTCCGATCTACGGGGAGCCGCAAAAGGCTGCTCCTCCTCGGGGACAGGACGACCAAAAGGGTACATTTTCACTTAACCAAAAATCAAAAATCAAAAAACTAAACTAATAAAAATTGTCCCAGACAGTCCTAAAACCGGCCAGAGGGGTTCTTCAACCCTCGAAAGGGATCTTCGTCCCTGTGTCCGTTAAAGCCTCACAGGTAGGCTTCTATTGTTCATTCCCTAATCCCTCGTCGATGTTGCACAACAGCCGCAACTGAGGAGCACTAATCTGGGCCCAGACACCACTCTAGAGTCTCGTAAAACAGAATCTTCAGCCAAACACCAGGGCTCTTACAAGTCCATCCCTATCACTAATCTTCTTTTTCGAGAGAATGTCCACTAAGCCCCTCTTCCAGTGTTTAGTCCCTTGTGCCTTTTCCTTTTCTGGGCCGCAGATTATAACGGGTGCTCCCTCGCACTTCAGGATCTGTGAACAAAATGGGTGTATCTGTAGCAGGAGTTGCACCCGTTGATGCCTGATCACTAGTCTCAATGGGAGTATTGGAGCTTGCAATTTTTCCTTTTTTACTTTTCGCTGCACTTGGCTCCCCTCCCCTCAGTGAGGCATCAGAGAAAGGAATGTAACTGGGCAATTGCTCGCACTCTTGATCAGCAACGCCCTCCTTTACCCATCTGTCATAGGGTAACGGCAGGGGGACCTTCTTGACATGCGACGCATGGGTCCACGCCTTCCTGCCCTCAACTCGAAGTGCGGTATGCGTCGTCAGCAGAACTTGTCGTGGCTCCGACCATCTGGGCTCCAAACAGGATTTCCGCTGATATCTTCGTACGACTACCCAGTCCCCGGGTAGTATGGAATGTCCGGGCCCCTCCGGCAACGGCTTCAGGGTGTCTGCTACCTGCTGATGAATAGAACGAAGATCTTTAGTCAAGGCATACAAGTAGTCTATCAACAGAGGATACTCTATCTCAGAAAAGCACTTGGGTCTGGGTACCCCCCAAACGTTGGCCGGGCGGCCAAATATCACTTCGTAAGGGGAGACACCCATTTTGGAATTAACTGTCACTCTGGTAGAAAGCAAGGCTAAAGGAAGGGCATCTGGCCAACGGAGTCCTGTACTCTCCTGTATTTTGGCCATTTTTAATTTAAGCGTGCCGTTAAATCTTTCCACCAGGCCTTCGGCCTGAGGATGTTGGGCCGCGTGAAACTTTTGGGAAATCTGTAAACCTTTGCATATCTGTTTCATTAATTCTGCATTGAAGGATGTACCATTATCACTCCAGATCACCCTAGGCAATCCGTAGCGTGAGAAATATTCTTTAATCAACATTTTAGCTGTAGAAATGGCCGTGCAATCTTTTGTTGGAAATGCCTCCACCCATCTACTAAAAGAGCATACAACCACAGAACGTATTTGAGATTATTAACTCTTTCCATTTCAATATAATCCATCTGGATCACCTCAAAAGGGAAGGAAGGGGGTGCAAAATTTCCCACTGGTACAGGTGTTCCCTCTCCTGGATTGTGCCTCAAACATACCATGCACTGCTGAACCAAATGTGTCGCCACCTTAGAGATGTTCTTATTACTCCACACTGGGTCCAGCAACTTGCATATACCTTTTGCACTAATATGTGCTGGTCCATGGGCCATTGTCACCACCGGGAGAACATATGCATTTGGGAGTAACCATCGCCTTTTGTCTGTCACATCTGTCCAACATTCATCAGAATCCAATCGCCCCCCCACCATCTTTCTATGTCCTTAATTCTTCCTCGGTCGCTTTTTCTTGTATATTCTTTACACTCTGTACAGTATCTGCAAACATATTAACGTCTGGTACCCATCTAGCTGGTCCTGCCACAAACATTCGTGGGAGTTTCGTCCTCGCAGTCTCTTTTGCTGTTTGGTCTGCTAAAGCATTACCCCGTCCCACATCATCCACCACTGCCTTATGTGCACTGCACTTTATCACAGCCAATCGTCTAGGTAGTGTCAATGCTGTAAGTAGTCGTAGTATCAATGGGCCGTGTTGTATCTTCTGTCCGTGTGATGTTAGGAATCCCCGTTCTGCCCACAGTCGCCCATAACTATGAGCCACGCCGAAGGCGTATTGGCTATCAGTATAAATGTTCACGTCTAGTCCTTCACTCAGTTCACACGCTCGCAATAAGGCTATAATTTCTGCAGACTGAGCCGAATGGTAAGGTATTCTAGAAGTCTCCACTACTGTCTGTAATGTCGTAATTGCATATGCTGCTGTCGATGTACCATCTTATATTTGCAATAAGATATTTGCAATAAGATTGCCAAGTATTTCTCTGACAAAATCACCAACATCTATGCCAATTTTTCTAGCAATATCAAATCTGGCAATGACTTCATAGAGAATGATGCTTATATAAGCACTCCCATCCATCTAAGTACCTTTTCTGTACCTCCAACCGAAACTCTAACTAAAATCTGTAAGAGTATTAAGTCTGGTTCACCACGCGATCCCGCCCCTCCTAAAATTCTAATGGCCAGTCTCCCGACCCTGGAACCGCATTTCAGACATATGTTGCAAATATCATTCTCTACAGCTACTCTCCCCGCGGACTGGAAAAGAGCTATAGTATTCCCCATTAAGAAAAAACCTAACCTGAGCCAGGATATATTGGAGAATCTACGTCCAATTTCTTTACTCCCTTACCTCGCTAAACTAGCTGAAAAAGTAGCTAATGTCCAACTTATGAGACATCTTGAAACACAAGAAACCTTCCATCCCTCACAATCGGGCTTTAGATCAGGCTTCTCCACAGAGACAGCACTCTTAAGAGCTACTGAAACTTTGCGGGAGGGAGCGGACTTAGGCAAAACCATGGCCTTGATCATGCTAGACCTCAGTGCCGCGTTTGACACTGTAGCTCACTCCATACTGCTACAGTGTCTAAACAGAGCGGGAGTCACAAAAGAGGCTTTAGGATGGCTGAAAGCTTTTTTAACCAACAGAAGCTTCCAGGTCCAAAGAGGAACCTGTCTCTCGGACAGCCTAACCTTAGAACAGGGGGTACCTCAGGGCTCGGCCCTGAGCCCCACCCTGTTCAATTTGTATATGACACCTTTGGCAGAGGTGGTCCAATCGTTCGGCGTGGAGCTTGTCTCCTACGCCGACGATACACAACTCCTGGTCTCCCTGTCCCAATCCCCCTCCTCGGAGGCCGACAACTTCAAATCCTGTATGTGCAAGTTGGCCATATGGATGAATGAGCACTGTCTCAAATTAAACGGAACAAAAACAGAGGTGATCATTATAGGGGGAAACAACACCAATTGGACCAAAGACTGGTGGCCTACATGTCTGGGACCAATACCTACCCCTAGTCAGGAGGCCAAGAATTTGGGTGTCTGGATTGACAACAAACTCTCGTATGACAGTCATGTTAGAAAAACAGTTGGAAAATGTTTTGGAGTTATGAAGACGCTCAGCCGCACCATGGATCTACTCCCATTGAGTTCCAGGCGCACCATGACACAAGCTCTGATCACTTCCCGCATTGATTACGGGAGTGTGCTCTTGTTGGGCACCTCTGGAAAAAACATTAGAAAGCTGCAGGTCCTGCAAAACTCAGCGGCACGCCTTGTGCTCAGACTCCCGCGCAGAGCTCCATCTAAACCTTCCTTGGATGCTCTGCATTGGCTGCCCATTAGAAAGAGACTAATTTTCAAGGCACTCCTCTGGTGCCATAGGATCATTCATCAGAGAGCACCCTCCTATTTGTCCGACCTAGTTTCCCTTTATGAACCCTCCAGATCCTTACGTTCTAAGGGAACAGGCTTGCTTAAAACCACACGCCCAAAAAAAGCCAGACTTGGTGGCAGGTCCTTTCGCACTCTTGCAGCCAAGGAGTGGAACACTCTCCCCATGAAAATTAGACAGGAAAAAAGCGAAACATCTTTTAGGAAACTTCTTAAAACACATCTTTTCATCAGCTAATTTCACTGGTTGCTGCCTGTTTCTTCTTCTGCCCAAGTAATACTCTCTCCTAAGCGCGGGGACACGCCGGGAGGCGTCACCAGGCGCTTTATAAACTCCTATAATAATAATAATCTGCGAGTTTAAAACAAGATCCATCTACATACAATTCCCCATCCAGATCATCTAATGGCTTGTCTGTCAAGTCTATTCTCCCTTTCGTCTCCTCCTCTGTCCGAAACAAGCAATAATGTATTTTATCGTCCTTTGTGTCTATTGGGATGGGTAGCAACGTGGCAGGGTTCAAAGTGGCACACCTCTTTATCGTGACACGTGGTGCGAAAAGTGTCATTTCGTAACCAGTAAGACGAGCACTAGTTAAAAGCTGCGTCTGCGTTCTATTCAGTAGAATATCCACAGCATGCGGTACCATCGCTGTGAGATCTGAACCCAAAATGAGCCCTGCCGATTCTCTAATGGAGACCGCAGCAGCCGCTGTGGCCCTCAGACAGCTCGGCAGCGCTCTTGCCACGTTGTCGAGCATCGCAGAGAAATAGGCGCAAGGTCTCTGCTTCTCCCCGAAACACTGTGTTAAGACAGACAACGCGCAACCTTCCGCCTCATGTACATAAAGCACAAAAGGCTTCTGGTAATCAGGTGTTCCCAAGACAGGTGCAGAACATAAAGCAGTTTTTAGTGACTCGAAAGCTTCCTGACATGCGGGAGTCCAGGGTAAGGGTTCGCGCACTTCTTTAGTAGTCAGATACAATAGGGGTTTTGTTAATAATGCATAGTTGGGTATCCACCGGCGAAAAATACGATGTTATGCCCAAAAATGCGCGCACCTCCCACTGCGTGTTAGGTACAGCCATGTTAGTTATCGCCTTTATGCGCTCCGGTGTCAACCTCCTCCCCTCCTTCGAAAGGAGATGACCTAAGTAGGTTACCTCCGTTCGACAATATTGGAATTTTGGAAGGGACACCTTGTGCCCCTTATGCGCCAAATGATGTAGCAATTTAACCGTAGCATCTCGACAACCTTCCTCAGTGTCCGATGCGATAAGGATATCGTCCACATACTGCAACATAACACTTCCCGTGGGGAGTTCCAAATCATCCAATTGTGACTTGAGTGCTTGACTATATATACTAGGACTCTCTGTATAACCTTGGGGAATTTTTTTAAATCTAAAACTTCGACCAGCCAATGAGAATCCGAAGAGATAACGGCTATCTTCATGCACGGGAATACTGAAGAAAGCATTCTTCAGATCCAAAACAGAAAAGTATTTAGCAGATGGGTGAATCATTGTCAGTATCGTAGTGATGTCAGACACCACCGGGTATTGGGGCTCCACTACCTTATTAACGTGGCGCAAGTCAATCACAAACCTATAAACATCAGGTGTATCATCTTTAGCATCGGGTGACCGTCTTTTAAGGATCGGGAGTATGGGGCTAGTGCACATATTAGAATCCGTCTCCTCCACTACTCCTGACCGGATCAGATCCTGTATTATCCATAACAGGGCTTTCTCTCCCTCCCTAGATATCCTGTATTGTGGTATTCTGGGCAATTGGGCTCCCACCTTAACCTTTATTGTCACGGTGGCAATATCCATCCTTCCCACATCTGTATCACTGTTGGCCCATAAACTCTTAGGGATCTCTTCGAATTCAGGTGGTAGTGGGTCATCTTTTGAGAAACATTGTTGCGCACGTGCAACAGTAGGACCCAGCGTAATGTACACACCGTCCGGGGAACAATAAATGGTGGCATGCAACCTCTTCAGTAAGTCTAAACCCAGCACATTTTTGCCACAATTAGAAGTCAGTAAAAAGGGTGAATCAACAGTGAAAGGACCAATCGTGAAAGTAAGTGGTTTAGAAATGGGGCTAATCACCGAGGTACCTGAGAAACCCACAGAGATATTGCTCTTGCCAGACAGAGCCGCCCCTGGGACCCGAGAACGAGCCACTGAACTTTTCATCGCACCCGTATCTATTAAACATTTCTGTTGGGACCCTGATAAATCCGCTGTTACATAGGGTCCCCTTTGATCAACTTCCACAGAAACTGGCCCCTCGCTCTGTCCTACGCTGTCCTAATTATGAGAGAATCCTGTCAAATCATCCATGGCATAGTCATCATTGTAATACTGTCCACCTCCCCTTTGAAAATGCTGTCTATCTGTGTTATTGTCGAAACAATTCCCTCCTGGTCTCCCACCCCGTCAGACTGTCCATTCTGTCTCCGGGAATCACCTCGGCCCCGTCCTCTGCCGTGGCCAACATTCGACTGAAACAGAGGACAATCTCTCCACCAATGTCCCTCCTGTTTACATTTCACACATTGATTCGGTCCCAATCGCTCTCTGTTGTCACCCCTACCGTAACCACCGTCCCCACGTCCCGCTGTCGCAGGTGAAACACCTCTACCTCGACCTCTAGATACCTGCTGTAACAAAACCCTCGCCTTTAAATCTTTGGCCTTCTTTTCCTGCTTGTCCTTACTCTCATTTTCTCTATGTTCATAATACTGAGCCATGCTAAGAATGCCAGAGGGAGTGGACGTCGTCCACGTACTCTCCGACGCCTGCAACCTTGCTGATATTTCCGGTAACAAGTTCATTACAAACCTGTTAACGAAAAGTCGTAACCCTCCGTCCTGTGACATATCCTGTCCACTGAAATCCATAAACGTCTCCTCAAACCTCATAAAGAAGTCAGAGACCGCTTCATCCTTCTTCTGTCTGCATGCCGTCAACTTATCCCAGTCCACCTTTTTCGGGGGAATGAGGGTGTGCATATATTTAATAATTCGCCCCAGTAATGCCAAAATCTCGGCTTTTGGCTTCTCCCCTGGCTTACGTTCTTTGTCCCAATCCTGCAATTCTGTCCACGTACCATTTAACTCCTCTGCATGATCTGTACCCTTCACCTGCCGCCACACGTCCACCGGAACCAAAAGTCCAAAAAACAATTCAATATCAGCTAAAGTCATAACAGTTGAAGATGCGGCTTCCGTTAATTCCTTATAATAGGCAGACGGATTCTTTCTAGAGTCTGGTAGCTGAGCCTTCAAAGCTAGGACCTCACTTCTCTTCCATGGTGTATATACCCACTGCTCCTGAAAATGACCGTCTATACGAGCCCTTGTGACGGCGTTCGTTACTGGATCTACCACCTCGGGGGCCTCAGGGTGAAAAATAGGGTGCCCCTCGCGCATTGGATGTATTCCAGGAAATTGAGGTGAACCTGCAGAGGGTAATTAATTTCTATACTGTAATATGGACTGTAAGCTGCGCATCACCTCCCGTACCCCAGTGTTAGCTCTATAGACTCCATTTTTTATATCCTGTAAAGTCACTGGAGCCACACCTCCGTATCCCTGCTCCCATAATGTAATCAATGTATTCGACATGTGCCACAAAGCATGCTGCTGCATCAAAGGCTCAAAATCTTTCATCGTGGACCAAATATCTTCAAACGAATAAATGTTGTTCCTGGCCCACTGACAGGCCTGATTGGCCACCACTGTTTTCTCGTCTAAACCAACTGTAGAACGCGTAAGCAATTTTCGCACCTGAGAAAACAACCCACTGCCTGCGCCTCTACTCGGTGTCAACAACTCCTGACTAGGGGTAGTGCTAGCAGAGACAGTAGGGAGTGCTAGGGAAAACTGGGAGGGAGCGGGTGAACTTGCCGGGAGTAAGGAAACAAGGGGTGCCGGCAATAACGGGGAGGTAGAAAGCGCTGCGCCGGACGGGTGTGGGGCACTCGCTTGTGAATCCGAAACCCCATCACGGGAGGCCGGGACTGGCAAGGTAGGATACAGCGGCTGCGGGGCATAAGGGGGAGGGGGTCGGGTATTCAAAATGTCCTCCATCTCATCCTGTTCATCCTCACGTACTACGTAACTTTTGTTTTCTTTCAACCTGCAAAGTCTATCTGCGCGCTCCAAGCGTTGCTCATTCTCGTTCTTTGTGTGTTCTCTCGCTTTCTGTGCCATTGTCTGTGCTGCCTTTTTCTGTGCCGCCTTTTCCTCTCTCAATTTACGTTCTCTAACTTCCTTCTGCCACATCCTTAAGGAATCGAACATGCTTTGACGACTGCGCCTAGCAAATAATTTATCTTGTAAATAATCCAATTTAGCTGTTTCAAAAGAACCTGTCAGGGGCCACTGCAAATCTACATTATCACTAGTGTATCGATGCCACAGGGTACCAAACAAAATCGGGGGCAATCCGTGTTTTATGTACATGTCAAAATTTGGGGTGCCCTCCGGAGGGGCAGGTTGGCTCTCAGCCAGTCTAGAATCCGATACACGACAGCAGCATCCGAAACACCGCAACTTACTAAAGTACGGCATCTCTACCTTGATGCAATCACACCTTCTCACAAAGTCCGTTACCTCTGTTCACTAACTCCTAACTCATTCACACACATATAGTATACATTGGGAATCAACACACACATACACGCATCCTATACATTTAGATCCTACCAAACACGTGTTACCAAAATAGGAAAAGGCCCGTCGACCGAGTCCTGGGGAACCTGGACCCTACCGCAGACCGAACAGTACACTAACTGTTCTGGGGATGGAGAACGCATCTGCCACCCGGGCGGCACTACGGATCACTGCGCACTTTACCACAGGAGACCCAGGACCCACTTCCACCGAGCCACCACTCTAGGTGTTCGGGGTGAGTTCCGGAGTTTACCCGTAATGAGTCACGCCTTCACCACAGTACCACCCGGTCGGATGACTACAAACAAGATACAAAAATGTTCTCCCAACCTCCGTTAAGTCTGTCAGAGCACCACTCGCACTCTAAGTTCCCCGGAGCACACTAGCCCCAGGAGCGCACCGGCTCCTCAAACCATTAGAGACACCCTAGTCTCCCGGAGCACTCCAGCTTCTACAAACAACAGGCGGACCACTCACCTTCCGTATGCGGTACCGACCTCTACCGTTCTCCTCCTCCGGCTGCCAGGACCAACACGGTCAGCTCCAAGTTCCGCCTTCTGGACCCCGGCATAGGATCCGAACCGGGACCTCTCCCGATCAGCAGGGTGGGGCAGCGCTGCGAGAACCAAGCTCGGCATCAAATGGGTACCGGACCCACCGTGCCGACCAGCAGGTCCCCGGTCTTCTGCTACCCACCTACGGGTGAGAAAGATCCTTATCGCGGGGTCCCTATTCGGGCGCCATCTAATAAGCGTGGCTCAAATCCACCCGAGTGACTTACCACACTCACCTATAGTTACTCAGTAAGAAGTCAGCCGGACAGTGGAGAAGAATAAACAAGGTACATTTATTAGGCCACAAACTCCCATATGAGAGGGCCCTGTCCGACCTCACCCCTAAGAGTGCGCCGAGAGGACTAACTCATATCATCACAGCAATACATTATAACATGGTACAGTGAATTAGGATACGCCCCTTCTGGAAAATTACTGAACCCCAGACAGAGGAACAATGGCATCATACAAGAGGCATCTGCACCTGCGAGGGATACATTTGCTATCTCTGCCCAAGGCCGCGGAGCCGAGCCTCAGCGTCTCTGGGGCATGAGAACACTACTGATAAGAAACTTGTTAGTTTCGGCCACAGTTAGCAGAGAAACGAAAACTGCTGCATTAGTGATTTTCCTATTCCTACGGGAGGGGTGAATGAGCGAGTGCGACTCGCAGGCACAAAGGAATACACAAAATGGAGGCACACGAGCTAAACTAAGAAAAACAAATATCATCACACATATAAATGAATAATCACATAAGGAGTAAATATATAATAAAAGCATAAGTGTATACTTCATCAGTTAGACACATGATGCTAACTTGCATATGTAAATAGTGATGGGTGGGGCATCGAAAAGTGAAACCTATCATGGGCGTCCCATTCCACCAGAGGGTTGCTCGCTGTGTCCTCATTCTTCTCAAAGTAGGATAGGATGGCAGTACCCAGTGATGACCGGAAATCGGCATCCTCCAGTGCAGCCGGCTGAATCCGCCAAGTGGGCACCGGGGGCCTATCCGCCGCCCAGCTAATCTGGAACCACAGGGGGTTGTGATCTGAGTGCGTCCTACCTAGGTATTCCGACTTAGTCAGGAGCGGGAGCAGGGACTGGGAGTCTACTATTTTGTTCAGGCAAACATGAAGACCGTGCACCGGCAAATAGTAGGAGTACATTTTGTCTGTAGGGTGTTGTGCGCACCAGAGGTCGTGGATACCCAAGTGCGTTAACCAGTCTCTGAGAGCTTGCGCCGCCGAGGCAGCCACCGCAGTGCGTGAGGGCGGGAAAGAGCGGTCTAACTGCGTGTCCGGCACCATGTTATAGTCACGATGTTATAGAAGCCAGGGGAGCCCCGCATACCTTTGGAGGATGTGATTTAAGGACGCCAGGAATTCAGGTTGCTCCATATTGGGGGCATAAATAGAACCCAATAATATCTCCTGCCCATTAAGCCTCCCTCTCGCAAAGGAGTACCTCCCCTCCGGGTCTACCTGCGTGTCAGTGCATGCAAAGGGAACACCTGCCCTCACCCATATCGGTGTGCCTCGCGCGTGTGCTGAATATGTAGTACCATGAAGCTGCCCCCTTCATCGCCTGCGAAGTCTCTCCAGTTTCACTCGGGACATATGCGTCTCTTATAGAAGCGCGATCCCCACCTGGTGGCGCTGCATATGTGTGAAGACAGAGTACTGACGCGACGGGGTGTGCATGCCGCAGATATTCCAGGTCATTATGTTAGTGCAAGCCCTGGGTTGTGTTATGGTGCAACCGCCCGGGGAGGCAGGGGGTGTATCATGCGGGGCCAAGGGACAGGCTCTCGGGCGGGGATCTCTGCGTGCCGCTTCTGAAACATGTGAACCAAAACTAACATTGTAACTTTATGGGTGTACCCCCAACGGGGAGTGCGTCCAGACTAGTCAACTTGACTGCTGCTTAATGCACCGTGACTGCAATGTGTGTGCGTGTGGGGGAACGCGCAGTCAGTGTTGTCGGATTACTCCCACATCTTCCTCGCACAGGGCCCTCAGGGTGCCTGAGATGCTCATGTAAAATCTAATCGGTGAGGCTCGCCAGGCTAACCAGAGGCATCTCCCGAGAGCAACTCTCGCGGCAAAACACCAGATCCCTCCCCTTGCAGGGCGCGGCTATATGTCCACGGTGCACCGCTAGGACCCAAGCTTTCGCAGAGGCGCACGCGCCCACAGCCAACTAGAATAGCATGTTGCAACAATCAGATAAAGGATACAATGGGCATTGTGTTTAACACAGGCAGCTTATGAGATTGTCCCAAGTCCGTGTCTGGTCACACTATAAAGTCAGCTGTCTGAGGTGTGACTACAGGCATTGCAGTATCCTCTGACATTGCAGTGGACGGTGAGGAGGATCCACTGGCATGCGCTGCGCTCTGCTGCCCGTAGCTCAGTTCACTGCTTGCGTTCACCACTCCCAACGTCGCGACTGCCTCCAGGGCCTCTGGCCATTCCTGTTGCATTTTCTCTGGGCTGGGGGCAGTCTGTCCCAGACCCGCACCTCTCCGGGACCCTCTCTTCCTCCTCCGTCTCCTGGAGCGCTGTTCCTGCCATCCACCTGCATCCGGGCCTGCTGGCCTCGTCCCTGACCATCTTCCCGTCTTCTCCAGCCAGTCCCAAACGTCCGACGGGGCCTCAAAGAAGTGCGTACCCTCTGTGGTGACCACTCTTAAGCGGGAGGGGAACAGCAGTGAGTATGGCAGTTCCAATTCTTGTAGCTGTCTCTTCACTGCCAGATAGGAGCCATGTCATCTCTGCACTGTTGCTGTATAGTCTGGGAAGAACAGCACCTGACTGTTGCTCACTTTGAGGTCTCCCATCTTCCACGTTTCGCGAAGCACCGAATTCCGGTCTCGGTAGTTGAGGAGTTTAAAGAGAAACGGCCGGGGCCGAGCTCCAGGCCTCTGGGCTTGCGCCAGCACTCTATGCGCCCCTTCCACCACAAAGTGTGCAGACAGTGTTCCAGCCGGCAGGAGCGATTGCAACCAGCCCCACATGTACTGTTCGGGGTTCTTCCTTTCTTCCCCCTCTGGCAGGCCTACCACGCGGACATTGTTGCGCCGGGAGCGCCCTTCTGCGTCTTCTGCGGGGTCCTCCAGCACATGGAATCTGTCGATTAGATCCTGCAAAGCCGAGGCGTGACTGTGGACCACAGGCTGCAATCCTGGACCGTTTGGAGCTGCTCAGCTAACGACTCTGACAGCTTGCGATGATCCGCATGCAACAGCGTGAAGTCAGAGGTGACTTTATCCAGGCGTGCTTCCAGAGAGGTTTTGGTT
Organism: Lissotriton vulgaris; assembly: GCF_964263255.1. Classification (NCBI taxonomy): domain Eukaryota; kingdom Metazoa; phylum Chordata; class Amphibia; order Caudata; family Salamandridae; genus Lissotriton; species Lissotriton vulgaris. Next base: position 362,758,492 of record NC_141687.1, read on the forward strand.
TGCGTTAAGGTAGTCCCGATACGTTCCACTGCTGCCAAAAACGTGTCCATCTTGGCTGCCAAGGCGCCCGCGAGTTCCGCGTCCATCCGCCTCTGCTCTCGCGGCGGGTCAGGACCTCTTAATTCCTGCTGTTTCATCTGTTACTTGTCTCGCAGCCTACCCATTGCATGCTGCTGCGCCGTGGGCATCAACACGTCCAGTTCGGGTCTGGCAGCAGTGGGGGGGGAAAGGAGGCGAACGAGGGCAGAGAGGAGCGGTCAACCTTCCCACTCTGCGCTGCAATGAGTCAGTGTTGTGGGCCGGCTGGCGTCCGGCCTGTCCAGGCGGGCCCCCACCACCCAGAGGCGCCGTCCAAATACCTCAGGGACAGTCCAGCCCTGATCAGGTAGCTCGTGTCTCCGGTGATTGTGCAAAGACAGTCAGCAGTGCAGTCCCAGGTGCCTCCCCTCTTCAGCGACGCAGGGAATGCCCCTCTTTGCACGCCGTTACCGCCGATGCAGCCTCGCCAGCTAGTAGTGTCGGCAAACTGCAGGAGTGACTGGTGTAGCCCAGTGACAGGGGCCTTCCTTTCTACGGGCGGTCGAAATGGCGCCTGGAACAGAATGGCGTGTTCCACTTTCCGACCTCACTCCTCCACCCCTTGGTCTTGGCCTCCGCTGGTCCTTTGCACCCCTGGCTCCCAATGTAGTGTCTATTACCCCCGCAGGCTCCAGGCCGCTAATGCGCGATGTCCCGGGCCCCTACGGCCCCCTAGGCCTGCGCTGGCAGCAGGGATCGTGAGTTAGGGTGTCTGAGGAGCCGCCATCTTAGGGTCAGGCAATGCAGAGTGCACCGGGCAGATGCAGTCACGCTATGTGGCACCCACCTTCAAGGCAGTTCGTGGATAGGTTGTGCCTGCAGGCAGCATACGCCAGAAGAACTCCAGCAGAATGAGAACCTCCGCTCCAACTGCAACAGGGCCCCAGAAGCAGCCTCAGGCGGGCCGGGAGCATGGCGCCATTTTGAGCCAAAGAGGGGCCCAGGCTTCAGGCAACAGGTGAGGTACGCGGGAGACTGTCGCTGTGCGTGGGCGGCCCGTTATGTAAGGCGGTCCCGGGGGGGAGGGGGCCGGAGTAGGTACCCTCCATGTGCTGGTTGTCCGCCGGCTCTGGATCAGTGCCCCGCAGCCCGCCACTGCCTGAAAGGCCGTCGGCCGCCGCTCGCTGCCCGGCCCGGAACGGCTGCCGTGCTCCAGCACCTCCAGCAGTCCCTAGCACGGGCTCAGCAATATGCTGCAAGTCGCCCCTCACCGCTCTGACCTTGGGGGCCCCCCCCGCTCCGAGCTCCGCTGTGCCTTCGGGCGTGCAGGTCCTCCTGCAGTCCCCTGACACCTCCGGGCACCCGTCACACACCTCCAGTTGCAGCGTCACACTCCCCGTCTCGCTGGTCGCACACACCCGGCCTCCGAAGCGTCAGGGCACCAGGCACTCTTCGTCTCCTCCAGGCGCGGACCCCTCCTCAGCTCCTGCTCCCAGCGATGTCCCAAGGCCTCAGGCGATTTTCACGCCTCCGACCGTCCCGTGCAGCACAGCTCTCCGCCACCACCGGCTGGAAATCCGCTTTTCTTCGTCTCAATGGCTCCCTGGCACTTTCGCCTGCTAGCCCTGCGTGGCCCGGGCCGGGATCGAGCACCACAGCAGGATAATGTCAGTATGATTAAAGCCCCGTGGACGGAGCTCTATTCGTTCACGTCCGCCATGTTAGGCTGCTAGCCACGCCCCCTCGCGACTCAAAAGACTTCTTCAGGGAAAAACAACCTGCAAAAATTCGGACCCAACACTAGATGGCAGGAGTATGCAAAGCATGTGTATCTACAGCCCACATGCCTCGAACATAACATTACTAATTGTAATGTTTTCTTGCAATGGCTGGGTGAGTACACAAATTGTCCAGTGGGAGTCGAAGGGGGATAGTGGAACCAGATAATGTTACTAACTCACATTGAGCCCCCTCTATTAGATTGCTCACATGGATTGTGATGGGCCTGAATGATTACAGACAATTTCAAAAGGTCCATGCTTATTTGAAGAGACACAAAGTTGATGATGTGATTTTACAAGCGACCAAGGATAGTGGGTTGTTACCACGCGGAAGCTGCAGGGACTCTTATGCAGCAGGCTTCACCTCACACGTGCGAGGGGTATTGATATGGACCAATACTAGATCCAGCATAACACTACAGGAACTCTGCATTGATCATGAAGGCAGATTCATTCTAGCCTGCTGTAATAGGGATCATGATGTGTTCATTGTGTTTGGAGTATATGGACCACATCAGGACAACCCACAGTTCTATAAGATGCTATATGCCCATCTACAACAATGGGGTAGCCTACCACAGATCTGGGGCGGTGACTTAAATGCATATTAGACCCGGCAATAGATCAATCAAGGGGCCCCCTGTGCCGACCCTCAGCTGCAGCCAGAATGATTATAAAGGCAATGGAACATTTAGACCTAGTGGACATTGATATCCAGATGGGGCTGGCTACGCACATTACTCTGCATGTCAGATTTACAAGCACTCTTACCTGTAGGATGCTTGTAGGTTGATTTCGCAGAGACATTATAGACCAACTTCCCTTAGTTCTAGGCAACACCCAGAGACAAAATAATACTCTAAGGTGATTAAATAGAATTTAGGGAGGAGGGCCGGATCGGGGACGCTACCTGTTCCTTGGTTGTTGACCTGCGAAGCAACAAGGAAGAATTTTGTAATTTCTGCTCCTGTTGATATTCTGCTGACTACCTAAACTTAAAGTAATTTCTCTTTATCCAGTACTCTAAAGAGAGCCTACCTGCGGCTTCAGAAGCTAGGCGTCGCATGCATGTTGTCGTTGTGAAGAGATATTTAGTAGGCGTAGGTAGTCTTCTTGAAGGTTGAGAGTGCTGTCTTGTGGTAATTTGTACCCCCATAACAGATGTTAATGAAAGAATATGTTACTGATGTTTTCCTATATTTAGATTTTACCACTCTAAACTGTAGTTTTAGTAAATTCCATTCTTTGTTCCACTTACTCTTTGTTCCTTCTTGGTTCTGATTCCTTCACAACCTAAATGCTAATAATTCAAGCAAATAGAAATAACATCCTAAAAATAACATGTGATTAACACTATTTAAAATCACCACAAGGCTTTCTTTGATTAAATGTCTTAAAGTCTTTTCCTTTCTTTCAGGAAACAAGATGTCAGGAAACACAAAAGACTTTGACTAGGATTCAAATAAATTGTCTTTGAATATTGCCAGGTAAGTTTGTTCTCTAATTACTGCTTGCTTGCGTTGGGCGCCTTTCTTATAAAAAAAATGTTTTCACTTAGCTTAATAATGCTTCTTTTTCTTTTCTTGCAGCTTGAAGGTAAAAGTCTCGGAGTTCCGGATCCTTGAGGGCGTTGCCAGGTCGTCGGGTTCCCTGAAGGCTGCACAGGTGAGTTGTCTTCTAGCTGGAGAAAGAGCAAAGCGTCTGGAAACGTCGGGTGTGGCTATTTATACTTGTGCCACACCCGAACGGCTGATGGCGCATCGCGCACATTTTTCCTGCGTCGTGTGCGTTTCCCCGATTGTTCTTTCCTGCCGATTTGCCCGCCGCTTCTGCACCAAGTGCTCTCGCCTTTTGAAAACCGAATTAAGCTACCAACAAGTCTAAAATCTTTGCCCAAAACATCATGCCATTAAATCATGGTAATTTACTGAAAACACTCATGGTTCTAAATTAGTACAAACTACGGAAATGTTACATACATAAATCTGTATGTAAAGTATGTTACAAGTCTTTTATCACATTCTTACTTTGGCGTGCGGGTGCACGGGACAGGGGTGGGTTTTAATGAGGGATAAAGCTCCTTTAGGAGCATGGCGCCAACTTCTTGTATGGCGTGATGGAGACATGACACTACACGGCATGAAACCCAAACACATGTAGATTTCTGGTTATTATCCAAAAGCCTAGTCTTCATAGTTGCCAAACGCGAACCACTCCTGAGAACCCTGTATTATTACTTGCCTCTTGTACTGGATATAATTTTGATAATTTGGAAATTTCCTGCATTCACTTGGCGCTTCCCCTCACACTCCTTACTAGATCCAGTATTCAGGACAGAACTCGCGCAAACAATCAAACATTCTTTCAAAGTAACATTGGGTCAGTATCTGATTTTGGCACGGTATGGGAAGCCTTCATTTATATATTAGAGGTATTGTTTTCTTGAAACATGCAGGGGTACTAAGTCCCCACGAACCTGCCTGGCTAAGCTAGAGAGATAAGTTGTTCAACTGGAAAAATAACATCAACGATCAGATGATGGCCGTTTGCTCAAAGATATTAGAGCAAAACTAGAAGAATGTAACGAGACTGCAGACTCTGAAGCCAAGCATCTAGGCAAACATGCTTCGGCTACAGGGTATGGGGAGGGTGAACGTCCGAGGGTTTCGCCAGCGGCAATTACTCATCCTTGACGAGAGTTGGGAATTATTACAGAACTACTGTATGATGACAAGCAACCAATAGAAGACTCTGAGAAAATTGCAGAGAGGTTTCGAGGCTACTATGCTGAGCTCTACCGCCCACACATAGTACCTGATATTGATGCAGTGAAAGAGTATTGGGAGCACATACATATGACAGGGCTCACGGATGAACACAGGGAATACCTCCTGGCCCCTCTCGAACCCTCGGAAATATGCCCGACACTCGCAGGAATGTGTCCATCTGGTGCTCCCATCTGGGATGGCCTCACAGTAGCGTTCTATAAGGCCTACCAGTAACAATCGATCCCCCATTTGGTCACACTCTTCAAGGAAATGGCAGAGACAGAGATTATGCCACCCACTATGAGAGAAGCACTCATAGTCACCCTTTTAAAACCAGGCAAGCCCCGGAATAGTTGTGCCTCGTACAGGCCCCTTTCGTTACTTAATGTAGACACAAATGTTTTCGCTAAAATACCAGCTAACCGCCTCACCCTTTTGGCCCAAGCACTGTCCGCCCTGAATAAGCGAGCTTTGTCCCGGCATAAACATTACTTATAAACTTCGCACACTATTTGGCTTGGTCCAAGGTAGACCTTGAAGTGGAAGCCTCTGCGTTATTTTTAGATATTGGAAAATCTTTCGATCCTATAGACTGGGTATTCATGAAGGCGATGCTGCACAGAATTGGTGTAGACAAAGTGTTTTTGAGTTTAATCGCATTACTGTATAATGCTCCAGCTGCCAGAGCTTGTGTACATATTCACGTCACGGCCCCTTTCGAGATTGCTCGAGATACCCGGCAAGGATGACCCTTATCACCCCTGCTATATGCGATAGTTGCGAGCAATTGGCTTGTACTCTGAGAGAATATCACGGCCACAGAGGACTGTGTTTTGCTGGACATCAATTTATTATGTCAGCTTATGAGGACAACACTCATTCTAAGGGAAGTGGTCCTATTTGGGGCCCTTTTGAGCCTGAGCCTCTGAATTAACTGGGGCAAATCTCCAATCTACCCCTTGTCCCCGTCCACTCCGCAACCAGTCAAGAAATTCACCCTACAATGGAGAACAGAATCGATACGGTACATGGATATAATGGTTCATTTTGACCCATCTACAGTAAGTATTGCTAGAAAACTATGGGAAGCCAGTACATAAGCTGGAAATTGATATAGAGCACTGGATTATATTACGTTATCTTTAATTGGGTGCATTGCCCCAATGAAAATTATTGTCTTGCCCTGTTTGTTGGTGCTATTCAAAAATATCCCTTTGTCACTACCCTCCTCTTTGATTATTAAGTTAGCTTGGGGCTGGCAAGCAACCTAGGGTTAAATGGGAAATCTTCACATTACCATATGACATGGGAGGGCTTAATGCGCCAGATCTAGAACAATATCATGATGCAGCACAATGTAAACACGCATATTATTGGCTACATGGCCCAGCTACCCTCCCACACTCACAGGTAGATAGAGATGCGCCTTTCCACACACTCTACCACAGACCCTTTTCAGGGAACCAAAATAGACAAGACAGTACACTCGACTCACTGCACCCTACTGAACGGGCCTGGCATAAAACGCAGGTAAAACAATCAAGCTCCCTACTGTAATCACTCCATGGTCTGTTAGAAAGGTACTCGTGGTTCCATTGGGGAAAGAAAAAGCAGTCACTAAATCCCTAAACTCCTTGGATATACACAAGATGGGTGACCTCTTTAGCGAGGGTGTCGCTAAAAGCTGGAATGCAGTGATCTATAATACCCCTTAACAGACCGCCTTGACTAGATTCCAGTTCTTCAGGGTCCGCAGAGCATTGAGAGATCTCCTGGGTGATGAGATAAGGGAACCTTTGGAGATTACTGCACTGTCTCTCTTGATCCGTAGCGATATACCTTAGAGGTTGGTTTCCTGAATATTTGCACACACACACACACGAGGCCAGGTGCCCAATGATGATTGAAGCAGGAATAGACTGGCAGAGAGAACTAGAGATGCCCTTAGAAGCTAAAATAAGGCAATACAGGTTTGCGAGAACAAGTTAGATCTCCCTCAACAGTGTACATCGACTCATACACTTCAAATCCCTAAATCGGGTATATTACACACCTGAGAGGTTGCAACTCTAAGGGATTCAGCAGAGTGTCTCTGCTGTCACTACAGCCTACACACGCATGGCTCTGCCTGGGTGTATAGACATTTTAGGTAGAGATATTCCACAAACTGTCACCTATTATTGGGTACACACTAGAACCTAACCCTCTACTGGCCTTGCTGTGTCTAGATAAAGAGGTTAAGAAAGAGGTAAGAAAATTGGTGGCCCTTGGTTTTCACTTAGTCAACTGCAAGTCCCGGGGACTAGCATAAAGATATGATATACTTCAGTACTCAATCAGACATTTTTTTTTTCAGAACAAAATTTTATTGTTGTTTTGAGTAAGATTGCAAGACATCCACAGTACTCCGAACACCGGAGGAGCTGTGAGTATTAGATCAAAATGCAAAGAATAGCAATCAATACAGTAATCAAGATAAAACATTGGTATCGAACAACCCTTACCCCCCCTGCCCTGTAAAAACTACCCCCACCCGGGTCCCACCCTAGCCCCGTTCACAATGCCCACCTAGGTCTAAGCAAATCAGTCTGTATGAAATTGGTAATACACTTTTACCCTCGCCCCGGTCCTCAGAACAATTGTTCACCAGTTACATCCTGCTGTATCGGCAGCTCCAGCCACAACCCCCTCTATTCCGCCCACCTCTTCCATATTTTGTAGTGCTTTCTGGGGCAGCCACGGGCCTCAAACACCGGACGTTCCAGTCCCATATAATAATCCAATCCCTGTTTGCATACCTCTTTCGGGGGAGCCCTAGGGTCTTTCCAGGCGCGGTCCACGTCCCTCTTGGCCACGGTAAGGCCCAGAAGTAGTAAGTGTCGTTTGTAGATGTTACCACCTACTTGCTCCAAGACATGTAGAAGGCCCAGACGCGATGTACGTGGGAGCTGCCAGCCCAGCACCTCATTCAAGCAATCCCATACACGCCTCCAGTATCTCTCCAATTCCCCACAGGACCACACCGTGTGCAGAAAGGTGCCCACCTCTCTGCCACATCTCAGACAGTCGGGGGAGGCAATCAAACCGGCCCGCCACAGTCTCTCGCTCGTATAGTAAGCCCTGTGCAGGTATTTAAATTGGATAAAGCGCAATCGTACAGCGATGGCCGCCTCCCTTGGAGCTGCGAGAGCCTCCCTCATCTAGTTCTCCTACGTCTCTCTCCCAGGCGGACTCCAAGTTGTCCAGAGAGGGGGAGCAATAATTAACCAAGGACTGATAAATGCGGGATATTTTCTTTTCCACCAGTTGCCCCATAAATAATTTAGCTTCTAGCGGACTGAACTCCGGAAGGGAGTCTAGTCTCTCCAGGGCAGGGGAAATGGCATGTCGAAACTGCAAGTATTTAAAAAATTGAGTATTAGGCATATCGTATTCGTCCCTCCAATCAGACATTTTTAACGATCTTCTCCCACCACAGAATTGCCCTAAGGATATTTGGGGACCGTATCAAACTTTTTTGGTGTGTAAGGAAACGAGAGATACTGAGGGAGATTGTGTGGAGATGTCAGAAAGCTGATGGAATTTGTAAAGTATCATGGTAATGTTCACAATGTATGTCATAATTGCTGCCCCCATTAAACCTTCATGTATTTCCTTGTCTAGGGCTATCAGAGGGGGTGGGGGAGCACGCAGCATTTCTAACATGTTAATAATCTCACCTGTATCAACTCCATAGCCATGTTACTGTAAAATGCCACGCTGCTGCGAAGCTCATAGCTCACTGCCAATAAGGCAGGTACGGAGATAGTTTTTGCATGGGAAAGTGTATTAATGCACATTCAATTCTATAATTATTTAAAAAAAGAAAAAGCATTTAAATGAATTTCAATTAAAGTCACTTACTTTTAGGAGCAGGTTGCCTAGGAAAAATACATTTTGGGTGGGGAAGTGTATTAATACTCAGGTACTAATTTTAATACCTGCGTATTCATTTATACTGTTGGGATATTAGGTGAAAAATTAAAGTTTTAAAAACCACAGGCAGCCAGAATTGAGTGAAGACAAACTCATTAGAAAAATGATATTTTTATGTAACATTGAAGTAAAACCCCCAAAAATTTAAGATTTAATATTTAATATTAACACTTTTGCAAAGTATGGAAAAATTATAACAGCATAACACAACACCAGTTAAAACATTCCTTTACAATATTTACTCAAAGAAATGCATAGGGACAAAGGTGTATTAAGTCCTAAACAAAAAATTAATAACCAAACATGACATAAGCGAACAATTACCAAAAGTAGAAAGGAGTGTAGAAGCCACAAAATTTGCATCCTAGGAATACATCATGGTAGTTATATAATGTCTCTTGATACATAATGTCATATCATTGGTGGTTATCTTTACTATAAGGAAATCATGGGGAGAAACAAACATTAATAACACGGAAAATATATGTTTCATAGGTCATAACCCCGAAAATATTTCCCATGCATGTTGCAGCAGTTTACCCTCCTTACAAAGGTTATAAAAAACCATTAAAAAAATCACAAATAAGTATGGAAAATGGAGATCGAATGTTAAAGACTAGTAACAAAATAAAACAAACTTAATGTAAAAAAAGTAAATAAGCCAATTGAATTGAGCTGAGATATGAAAACAGGCAAGTAAAGAACAGAGTAGTTAAGTATTGTTAATAGTCTAGGATGTATGCAAGACTATCCAGGTAGTCTGAAGCCACCATCAACTAAAACTGTTGCAATTTGGGCGGAAGTCGTTAAGAAGTCAATTCCTGTGCACACGCATTCAAGTAATGTGAAAGTTTGCCAGACGTGGTAGACTAGATGGAGGCAATGTCTCTTGATGAATATCCTTTGTTTTTTAATCAAAACAGTAACACAAGGTCCAGCCAACACGTGTTTCGTCATTAGGGTAAAACGTCGTCGTTAGGGTAATAACTCTTGACTTCTTCAGGGCTGTCACGTAAGAACAGGTGTTCTTGACCTAAACACCGGTCATAATTCCGACCCGGTAGGTCATTATTTCTCCATGACTTGAATGCGGGTGCATTGGAATTGACTATTGCATTTCGGACCCTCGGGTCCTAACTTTGAGGGTTTAGGGGTTTTCCCTCACCTGTGAGACAGCAATAATTATTTCTGTTGATTAACTGGCTGCTCTAGGCTGAATGCCACTACTTCCTGTTAATGAACACCCCCACCCTGTAGCAAAAGTCTTTAAGACATTTCCACACTCTTTTTTGAAACACATTGGTTCTTATTCTACCTGACAGTGACTATGCAATCCTCAATTCTTGAAAATGTTGCTCCTTCTTCCAAGTTTACAAGAATTTAAGTAGGTTATGATGATGTTTGCCAATTGCTTTACTGAAGGAACTCCCTCTAAAAAGGTAGAGTAGCAGTTCCACCATTCAATTTCAAAATTTGGCTTCTTCCTCGAACCCAACCTGCTTAGATGTCAATCCAGGTGTCCTTAAAGTTATTTAGTAAGGGGCACAATTTTTCATGATTTTGGAGAAAGATTCAGAAATTGAAGTGTAATACACTGTCAGGAGGCACAACAGCGAATGCAGTTGATTTACGTAATTCAAACTGCAGTTTACTATTTGAAAAACAATCCTCAACTAAGGATGTTTTTTTAATTTTAGGCCAAAAGGCCTGAGAAAAGTGAAACAAACGTCCTTGAATTTCACATTCAGGGTACAAGTTTGTTACCGTAGTTATCATTGATAATTTGAAGTCAATTATTACTTTCCTCAGACTTTTGCTCAATGATCCGTAAAGGTAGAGGATTGCTTATCAGGTAATAAACTACATTCCAATGGGACAGTAGTATTATTAATATTAGTATGAATTGTATACATTTGGGTAAATGGATGGGCCTTGGATTTAAAGGTCCCATTCATCATCCAAATTTAGGAATTCTCAAGAGTTATCAGTTAATGTGCGATGGTAAGAATTAGTATATCCTTTTTTGAGGGATTTGGTTATCATCAATAAGGAAAGGCTCATCACTAAAAGTTAATGTAAGTTCAGGGGGAATAACTATATTGGAGTATGTTTGAGGGGCAGTATGTTGTGGATTACTTGCCTGTTTTCTTCTTTGTACCATTCTACAGAGGTTAGGAATGGAGGGCATACTCCTAGCAAAATACATAGGAATATTTTGTGATAGCTCTTGCAGAACTGAGCCACAAGCATCGTTGGAGGTGAATACAAGCATATTTAATGTTCTGCACATGTTCCCTAACTTCTATCTCCATTGTGGCTATTTTTTGTTGTACTATGGACAGTCTGCTCCACAATAAACACTCTACTACTGATTATGATATTGGACAGACCTAAGTCCGCCCGACATAGTTTGGGAACTGGGACCGAACGACCTCCTGTCGTCAGTCCCAACCCATCAAAAACAGTGTTCGGTCGCATTCCTATTCTTTACAATGGGAGCATGCATCCTCAAATTGCCTACCACCAGATGCAGGAATCAACAGGGGGGAACCATAGGTGCCCCCTAGGCCACCATTCATCTGCCTTGTACCCATGGGGGCCCTGCTGGGGCCTACCAAAGTCAGATTCCCACAACCTTTCTGTGTTCGAAAGACCGGCATAGAAAGGCTGTGGGAATCTGCCATTGTAATCTCTCGGGCGGAAAGAGCCGCCTGCGGGATTACTGGGGCTTTCTGAATGGCAGATGGGCTCTCCGAGCCCGTCGGAGGCCCTTCAGAAATCCAGATCTGATTCCTTTCCGACCAACCTTTTCAAAATGGGTCGGTCGAAAAGGAATCCTAAAAGCCAATTATGATGCCGTACGACATCGTAATCGGCCCTCTGCCTCTGCAATGGGATGAGTGATAATGCACACACCTCCAATAATTCTGTGGCTTAGTTACCATCTCCGTACAATAAAGATAGCTGTTGTACTTTAAAAGTCAGTTTCTTTGTGCAGATACAACATATTGAGCTTGATGGGAAGATGTCATCTTGTTCAGGCCTGCCTGCAAAAAAAATAAAGACATTTTAAATACATTTGTTCAGTATGAGACTATATTTTATATCCATTTACTGTTGGTTGGGTCGGCAAATGACCATGATATATCTTCTGGCAAAAGGTTAAAAACACACAAATAAAATTTACATTTTAAAAAGTTCAAAATCTACAAGAGCCTTGAGGGAGGAATATACAGCTATTTTCTTAATCAATAAATCTGACGTCTCTTTTGCGTATGCTAGAGTTGCCTTCTCTTGGATGAAGTAGATATTTGGTTGATTATTGATCTTGGAAGTGTGTCTTCACACAACAAGGGACTGCTCCTCTGTTTGATCATTTTAGTTGTGACCCTAAAAAAAAAAAAATTAAACAAGGAGTTTACTAAGTGATTATTACCTGTAGAGAGTAATATATCACAGTCTACTTCCTAAATCTAACAGAAATTAGTGCCAGACAGAGTGGAGTGGGAATACTAAATTAGAACCCCAGCCACTGTCTAGTGCCTGCCCTGACGGATGCCCCCTGCGGAGTTAGAATTAAAATTCACACCCCTGCTCACTGTCCAGTATCTGCAGTGAGTTATGACCCCTGCAGAAATAGAATAGCAATTTATGCCACCGGTCACTATCCTGCACCAGCCCTGAGTTATGCCCCACCGCAGAGTTAGAATAGAAATCCACGCTGTCGGTCACTGTTCTGTAACTGCCCTGAGTTATGCCCCCTGTGAAGTTAGAATAGTAATTCATGCCCAAGTCACGGTCCACCCCCTGCCCCGAGTTATGTCCCCTGGGGAGTAAGATTAGTAATTTATGCCCCCAGTCCCTGTACTGCACCTGCCCTGAGATATGCCCCCTGCTGAGCTAGAATAGAAATTCATATCCCCGATCACTATCCAGCAGTTGCCCTGATCTATGCCCCTTGCAGAGTTAGTATATTAATTCATGCCCCTGGTCACTGTCCTGCACCTCCAATCAGTTATACCTCCAGTGGAATTAGAATAGTAATTCTTGCCCCCTTTCATTGTCCTGCACTTGCCCTGAGTTATGCCCTCTGTGGAGTTAGAATAGAAATTCAAGACCCTGCCCTGAGTTATGGCCCCAGCGGACGTAGACTAACAATTTACAGCCCCGGTCACTGTCCAGCACCTGCCTTAAGTAATGTCCCCTGTGAAGTTGGAATAGTAAATCAAGCCCCTTGTCACTGTCCACCACCTACCCTGAATTATTCCGCTTGCAGAGTTAGAATAGTAGTTCATGCCCCCGATCACTGCTCACCACCTCCCCTGAGCTGTTGCCCTCTGTGGAGTTAGAATAGAAATTCAAGCCTCTGAACAATGTCCTGCACCTGCCCTGAGTTATTCCCCATGTGGAGTTAGAATTGTAGTTTATGCCCCCTGGTCACTGCCCTGCACCTACCCTGAGTTATGACCCCTGCAGAGTTAGAATACAAATTCAAGCCGCCAATCACTGTCCAGCACCTGCACTGAGATATGCCCCCTGCAGAGATAGAATAGTAATTTATGGCCCTGGTCACTCTCCTGCATCTGCCCCGAGCTATGCTCCTGCGGAGTTTGAATGGAAATGTAAGCCCCGATCACTTTCTGGCACCTTCCCTGAGCTATGCTCCTGCGGAGTTTGAATGGAAATGTAAGCCCCGATCACTTTCTGGCACCTTCCCTGAGTTATGCCTTAGAATGAAAATTCATGCCCCTGGTCACTGTCCAGGACTAGCCCTGAGTTATGCCCCCTGCAGCATTAGTTTAGCATTTCAACCCCCTGATCACTGTCCTGCACCTGCCCTGAGTTATGTCCCCTGCCAGGAGGGATGTTTTAAATGTCATAACATTAGGATAAAAAATCATTTAGCTAATAAACACAACTGGTCTCATATTTTTTTTTAGTAAATGCACTAAATGGTTTTTTTTGCATGTTAATTATTACATGTTAGGGCCTCATTACGATGTCGGTCGGTAAGCCTTTTGACCGCTCGTTAAAGGCTTACCGGCCGATGCCATAGGTTTACAGTCTGCCTGATGAATTTCAATGTCAGCGGTCGGAGTGTAAGCCGGCCGGTCAATCTGACTGAGTTCCGATGGGCTCAAGGAGCCCGTCGGCTAGTTGGATACCCATTATAATTTTTAATGGCGGGTATTACCGCCGTCAGGATTACAATGTCGGTTTCTGACAGCCTTTCCATAACTGACTTTCCGACATGGAAAGGCTGTCAGAAAGCGACTTTGGGGGCCCCTAGCTGAGCCCCTATCCCTCTGCGGCCTATGGTTATTGGCCTGAGGGACACCTATGGTGCCCGCCTGTGAATCCCTCCACCCTGTGGCAGGCACCATGAGGTGCCTGCCACAGGGTGGAGGGATTTACACCGACTCTCATTTCTCTATGGGTGCTTGTACTGCAGGTGGTTTCCGCCTGCTGCACAAGCTTCCATAGAGAAATGGGAGTTTGCGACTGAAACCTGTGCAGTCTTATGGTAATACAGTGTTTGGAACCGCCGACCTACAGTCGGTCGGTTCCCACACCGAGACAATGTCACCGACCGACATCACAATAGGGCCCTTAATACTTACAATGACAGCACAGTTTTTTCTATTGTGAGAAGAAGTCCTGTTTTACTGGAAGGCTGGTCTGTGGATGGTTTACTTGCACTGTGGAGTGAAGTGACAAATGTAAATATTCTGATATAATTCTTGTCTGCTGTGGCAACTTTATATTTAATAAAACAAAAGCACCTGCTCTAAAACATGGACATAGTGCAATTTTCTTTGTGATGCAAAAAGCTACTATAGGAAATGTAAAACTAAATTAGCTCACTCTTGGTACTTTCCATTAAGTCATATGAGACACTATGAAAGCAGGCTTACATTAGTACCATACCCATATTGGACCAATCTAAGGGATATCCGCAGCTCAAATACACACAATTAGGTGCTTGTTACCACACGATGTTTAACCTCTTCGCTGTGTCGTGAATTCCGGAGCAGAGGGGGAGGGCTAGGGAGTGGGCGTGCTCTCCCGTACTTATGATGGCTCCACGCCGTCATGAGTTACGGGCAGCGTGTGCTCATGACCCCGAACACTCACTAATTCGCCCGCACAGGCGGGGAATTAGTCCCGCGTGGGCGGAGCGGCAGCGGCATTACGGCTCCACGCTGCCCGTAACTCATGACGGCGTGGAGCCGTCATGAGCACACAACGGGTTAACATTGACTCCCTTATTTGCATTTTTGGGAAAAATTGTGTACCTCATAATATTTTACACTGCATGCCCAGAAGGGTATGGTTATTATTTTTAAAATATTTTCCAGTTTTATAATTAATTTAAAAGGTAAACTGGGTACATAAAAATTGACTGTGCTTACTTAATTGGTATATCTTTTGTCCTGAAATAAAAAAAGGAAGTGAAGTAACTGGCAAGTAAATTCTAAATATATTTTCATTATTTATTATGTAGAAGTTAATGTCTATGTAAATAATGAACTTACTGTAACCACAAGGTGGCATTGGCGAGAAGTACAGCTCTTTTCCTCAGCGGAGGACTCCAAAGCGTGTGGTGCAGTTCAGTGTCAGACAGTAGCAAAGTTTTGGTTGGCTAGCTTTCGTATGTTTTCATGAAGAATCAGTATTTTTTACAAAGAAAATATCTTTTGGTGTGCATTTTTTGTACCTAATTGTCACGTAACAGAATGTTATAGTTTTAAGTATGTTTTACTGTGATGTGTTCCTGTACCGGCTAAGAGAAAAGCGGGTCGACATCGGCCCCGCCGCAGGAATGGCGGTGCGCACCGACCCCCACCCGCTCTTGATGTTGGGGCGTGCACCCATTGCGTCACCATGACGCGCGGGCGCACCTCAACATGGATTGGACCCCGGGTCCCCTAGTGACAGGAAGTGATCGAATCACTTCCGGATCACTATGAAATAAAGGCTAGGCCGGTTAGATCCGGCCTGGCGGATGAGGGGTTAAAGGGCCGGGGAGCGCGGGAGTCTGCCTCTTTGACTCCGCACTCCACGGCCTGCCCCTCCAGCCTCTAGCAGGCTGTAATTCTTTTTCGCTTTGTCTTTCCCTTCTCTATATCTAGGTTCGGATATCGTTGGGGGCATCGACCCCGGAGCAACTCATTTTGTCTTTGTTTTCATATCCCCGATCACTATCCAGCAGTTGCCCTGATCTATGCCCCTTGCAGAGTTAGTATATTAATTCATGCCCCTGGTCACTGTCCTGCACCTCCAATCAGTTATACCTCCAGTGGAATTAGAATAGAGTAATTCTTGCCCCCTTTCATTGTCCTGCACTTGCCCTGAGTTATGCCCTCTGTGGAGTTAGAATAGAAATTCAAGACCCTGCCCTGAGTTATGGCCCCAGCGGACGTAGACTAACAATTTACAGCCCCGGTCACTGTCCAGCACCTGCCTTAAGTAATGTCCCCTGTGAAGTTGGAATAGTAAATCAAGCCCCTTGTCACTGTCCACCACCTACCCTGAATTATTCCGCTTGCAGAGTTAGAATAGTAGTTCATGCCCCCGATCACTGCTCACCACCTCCCCTGAGCTGTTGCCCTCTGTGGAGTTAGAATAGAAATTCAAGCCTCTGAACAATGTCCTGCACCTGCCCTGAGTTATTCCCCATGTGGAGTTAGAATTGTAGTTTATGCCCCCTGGTCACTGCCCTGCACCTACCCTGAGTTATGACCCCTGCAGAGTTAGAATACAAATTCAAGCCGCCAATCACTGTCCAGCACCTGCACTGAGATATGCCCCCTGCAGAGATAGAATAGTAATTTATGCCCCTGGTCACTCTCCTGCATCTGCCCTGAGCTATGCTCCTGCGGAGTTTGAATGGAAATGTAAGCCCCGATCACTTTCTGGCACCTTCCCTGAGTTATGCCTTAGAATGAAAATTCATGCCCCTGGTCACTGTCCAGGACTAGCCCTGAGTTATGCCCCCTGCAGCATTAGTTTAGCATTTCAACCCCCTGATCACTGTCCTGCACCTGCCCTGAGTTATGTCCCCTGCCAGGAGGGATGTTTTAAATGTCATAACATTAGGATAAAAAATCATTTAGCTAATAAACACAACTGGTCTCATATTTTTTTTTAGTAAATGCACTAAATGGTTTTTTTTGCATGTTAATTATTACATGTTAGGGCCTCATTACGATGTCGGTCGGTAAGCCTTTTGACCGCTCGTTAAAGGCTTACCGGCCGATGCCATAGGTTTACAGTCTGCCTGATGAATTTCAATGTCAGCGGTCGGAGTGTAAGCCGGCCGGTCAATCTGACTGAGTTCCGATGGGCTCAAGGAGCCCGTCGGCCAGTTGGATACCCATTATAATTTTTAATGGCGGGTATTACCGCCGTCAGGATTACAATGTCGGTTTCTGACAGCCTTTCCATAACTGACTTTCCGACATGGAAAGGCTGTCAGAAAGCGACTTTGGGGGCCCCTAGCTGAGCCCCTATCCCTCTGCGGCCTATGGTTATTGGCCTGAGGGACACCTATGGTGCCCGCCTGTGAATCCCTCCACCCTGTGGCAGGCACCATGAGGTGCCTGCCACAGGGTGGAGGGATTTACACCGACTCTCATTTCTCTATGGGTGCTTGTACTGCAGGTGGTTTCCGCCTGCTGCACAAGCTTCCATAGAGAAATGGGAGTTTGCGACTGAAACCTGTGCAGTCTTATGGTAATACAGTGTTTGGAACCGCCGACCTACAGTCTGTCGGTTCCCACACCGAGACAATGTCACCGACCGACATCACAATAGGGCCCTTAATACTTACAATGACAGCACAGTTTTTTCTATTGTGAGAAGAAGTCCTGTTTTACTGGAAGGCTGGTCTGTGGATGGTTTACTTGCACTGTGGAGTGAAGTGACAAATGTAAATATTCTGATATAATTCCTGTCTGCTGTGGCAACTTTATATTTAATAAAACAAAAGCACCTGCTCTAAAACATGGACATAGTGCAATTTTCTTTGTGATGCAAAAAGCTACTATAGGAAATGTAAAACTAAATTAGCTCACTCTTGGTACTTTCCATTAAGTCATATGAGACACTACGAAAGCAGGCTTACATTAGTACCATACCCATATTGGACCAATCTAAGGGATATCCGCAGCTCAAATACACACAATTAGGTGCTTGTTACCACACGATGTTTAACCTCTTCGCTGTGTCGTGAATTCGGGAGCAGAGGGGGAGGGCTAGGGAGTGGGCGTGCTCTCCCGTACTTATGATGGCTCCACGCCGTCATGAGTTACGGGCAGCGTGTGCTCATGACCCCGAACACTCACTAATTCGCCCGCACAGGCGGGGAATTAGTCCCGCGTGGGCGGAGCGGCAGCGGCATTACGGCTCCACGCTGCCCGTGACTCATGACGGCGTGGAGCCGTCATGAGCACACAACGGGTTAACATTGACTCCCTTATTTGCATTTTTGGGAAAAATTGTGTACCTCATAATATTTTACACTGCATGCCCAGAAGGGTATGGTTATTATTTTTAAAATATTTTCCAGTTTTATAATTAATTTAAAAGGTAAACTGGGTACATAAAAGTTGACTGTGCTTACTTAATTGGTATATCTTTTGTCCTGAAATAAAAAAAGGAAGTGAAGTAACTGGCAAGTAAATTCTAAATATATTTTCATTATTTATTATGTAGAAGTTAATGTCTATGTAAATAATGAACTTACTGTAACCACAAGGTGGCATTGGCGAGAAGTACAGCTCTTTTCCTCAGCGGAGGACTCCAAAGCGTGTGGTGCAGTTCAGTGTCAGACAGTAGCAAAGTTTTGGTTGGCTAGCTTTCGTATGTTTTCATGAAGAATCAGTATTTTTTACAAAGAAAATATCTTTTGGTGTGCATTTTTTGTACCTAATTGTCACGTAACAGAATGTTATAGTTTTAAGTATGTTTTACTGTGATGTGTTCCTGTACCGGCTAAGAGAAAAGCGGGTCGACATCGGCCCCGCCGCAGGAATGGCGGTGCGCACCGACCCCCACCCGCTCTTGATGTTGGGGCGTGCACCCATTGCGTCACCATGACGCGCGGACGCACCTCAACATGGATTGGACCCCGGGTCCCCTAGTGACAGGAAGTGATCGAATCACTTCCGGATCACTATGAAATAAAGGCTAGGCCGGTTAGATCCGGCCTGGCGGATGAGGGGTTAAAGGGCCGGGGAGCGCGGGAGTCTGCCTCTTTGACTCCGCACTCCACGGCCTGCCCCTCCAGCCTCTAGCAGGCTGTAATTCTTTTTCGCTTTGTCTTTCCCTTCTCTATATCTAGGTTCGGATATCGTTGGGGGCATCGACCCCGGAGCAACTCATTTTGTCTTTGTTTTCCATGCAGGTTGCAAGCTTGCGGTGGCGTTGGGGGCACCCTCGTTGTCTCTGCGCGCAACTATTTCAGGGTATCGAATCTCGGGTGGCTGGAGACCGGACAAGCATATGGAATTTCGCTGGCTCACTGGGAGATCATGTAGGAAAGACTACGGGATATTTGGAGCGTCTATCTAGAAGCAGTATTGGCGAATCTCAAGCGGCGGAAGAGCAGGTGTGCTTGAGGAACTTTGCCTGCTCATCGGGAGGTCGCAGAAGGCAGAGAGACTGGATTACCAGCATTGCACGAGGGGAGTGTGGTCTAAGTATACTCCCGGTGCCAGTTGCATAAAACAGTTTCTTGTTTCACGGCCGAGGCGTGATTGTGGTAACGTGGTAAGGGGACCATGCGTTTGAGAAACGAAACATCACGTTTGCAAGTCTTGTGCCTGTGTCTTGTAGCGGGCGTCTGTAGGTAGGTCATCACATTTGCAATCCACCATAATTCTAGTGCCTGGGTCAGGTACTACATTGTACGGTAGTGCGTGGTTTAAAACATGTACTTTCAGAGCGGTTGTGAATACTACAGTATACTGTAGTGCATGGGTTATGACGTACTTTCAGAGCGGGAGTGGGGAGTCTGTAAAGGGGGGGCCGCACCGCCCACATGGCGGTGCGGCGCCCCCCCCTCCTCCGGCCTCTCGGTGGTGGGGGGGTGTCGCGGGTTGATGACACGCGCGGCGCGCCCACACCACCGATTGGCTGATGCCTCCCCGTGACCCGGAAGCAGTTGGACAGCTTCCGGGGCAGGGGGGCGGGTTGACTGGGGGGCGGGCCGACTGGGCTGGTGACCCCCTGGTGTGGTAGCCCCTTAAGAGGCCCAGGGAGCGAGCTGGGCGCCCTCTTTGTCCCTGGCTCGCTCCCCGCATACCTTGTGTGCCCCACGCTCTGGGCGTGTCATTTTCTTTTTATTTTCTATTTTAGGTCCCGGTGCCTCCGGCTTCGAAGTGGCAAGTGCGGGCTCACACGGATCCTGGGGGTCGGCAGGAGAATCGACCTCGTTGAATATCTGGGAAAAGCACAAGCGGTTTGGAAACACCGGGTTCGAGTTTCGACGTTTGTATCATCCGCGTTCTGATACGGGGTACGGCAGGCACAAGACCGAGGTATTTTGCGGGGCGGGGCGCGGGCGGCAGTCGGAGCAGGAGGAGCGCGCTGCTTGGTTAAGGGATCGCAAGGTACGTTTCAATTGAGGGACTGTCTGGTATGCGATCGTGAATCCTTCTGTTAACTTGGTCGTGAGAATTCAGGCTAGCGCGGTCGAGCTTTTGTTGACACGCTGTATTGAGTGAGAATTGGGGAAAGCAAAGGGTGCGAAGCAGGATCCAGCAGGGCAGACATTGGAAGGGAGACAAAAAAGGAAGTGCATGTTCTGTACCGTTTTAAAGCGTTTTACAGGCGCTGATTAGCTGAAAGTGTGTTGTACAGATCTAAATATCCTAAAGCCTTTGTTGTAGGTTCTGACATACTTTTATTGTGCCTGGATAAGTCATTAAGACCCTGCTGTTTTGAGTTTGTAGGGGACTGAATTGATGTTTTTGGAACAAGCGTTTGTTAAATAAGGCACCGTCCAGGGCTATACCTACTACCCCAAATAATTAAGGATAGGGGAGTGTTTTTTCTGCAATATTGTTGCGAAAATTGGTATGTCCTTTACAGAAGGATAGGGTTTTATGTGCCTAACAGGTCTGGGTCTTGTATTCGTATGTGGTATTATGAGTGGAGGGCGACCTACGACTAGCTTTACCCTCTAAGCTCCTGTGTTTTTGAATACTTTTATTGTGCCTGGATAAGTCATTAAGACCCTGCTGTTTTGAGTTTGTAGGGGCTGGAGCCCCGCTAGTGTGTGCTTAGTGCCCTTGGAACATCTTTGATACAAAGCTTGTGCATTCTATTAACATTTGTTTCCCCCTAGGAAGCTTAACTCTGGTGCTTCTTGATTCGGGTGCTTCTTCCTGTGCAGTCGACAGATCATGGGCGCTGAGAACGGCATCGGACAGGGGACACGCAGGAGATCGGTGGTAAGGGGAGTGAGGCGGGCCTGCACTTCATTGCTTCTGGAGGGCCGCCGGGCTTGAGCCCTTCCTACAAAGGGTTGGCGCTCGCCCACACGCTAAGACTAGCTACTGTGTTTGCGGTCACAGTTGCATGGTGCTTACGGCCATCTTCACATCCCCCATCTAAAAAGAAGGTACAAGTGCACACGTGCAATCAAAGACTTGGTTAGGCTAGGAGTAGAGTGCACTGGTGTTAGAATGCCAGGCCCACGAGTCAATAAGAGTGCAGTCAATAAGAGTGCCCACATGGAGCTAATGATGCAGACTATGATGCGCAAGATGACCGCGATGGATAGGCGCCTCGGGAAAATGGACGAGTTAGGTAGGAGTGTGGCAGAAATTAATCAGAGGTTGGATGGCCCTACGGGACCACAAGTCAGGCCGATAAGGATTAATAATCCGCCATTGCCCAGAGGTGATTTTGTCACCCCTTCTAAGAGGGGCAAGTCCAAGAAAAGTGGAGGCACAGTGCCCAGGAACACCGCTGAGGGGGAGGGAACACCAGTAGTAGTACCTATGGATACTCCCTTGCCTTTGGATACTTCCTTAATGCCCCCAATTGCACCGGAGGTCCCAGCTCCTGTTACTCTGGCAGTGCCGGTGGCCCCACTCGGGGTCATTACCCCTGTCACCCCCGTGACCATTACCTCCACCCCTGCCGGGGTCCCAACACCTCCGACCAGCTTTGTCCCGGCGGAATTGGCATCCCAGATAGCCGCCGTTTTACCCTGGTTACAGTTGGGGGGGTGTTGTCATCTTTTCAAGATCACTCGGGGGAAGCCTTGAAACTGGTTGAGATAATTAAGTTGGCCAGGGCGAGTGAAGGGACACCATTGGCACCAATTCCTTTCCACACAGGTTCCTCCAGCGAGCAGACGGCTAAGAAGGATGGTGCTACATCGCAAGTCAGTGATAGTGGTAAGGAGGTGGCTTTGCCATTACTAGAGGATGGTGCTATGCCCTCAAGGAGGGAGAATTTGGCGCAACATGTGTCTCAGGCTGTGTAAGAGATGATCTGGGCAGGCAAATATATCAACATTTTCTCTTTGCTAATTGATAATAGGTAACTTGAATATGCCAAGTCACAAAAGGAATGGATGTTGCCCAGTGAATGGAGAACAGAATTGGTTAAGTTCAGAGTAGAGGAGACATTAGTTAATTGGATGAGGGCCTTTTCCGTGTTCAGTGCCATTACAGCTGAAAGCTCACCCAATGTACACACAGAAATGGCCTGCTACCAGAGCAGGATTGCCATGTGGAGCGAAAAACACGTGGGGGACGGGTGGAAGGAATATGACATTTCATTCAGGAAAGCTAAAGAATTTAATCCCTCTTTAACATGGGATATGGTAGATTCCCTGTCATGGTACAGCCAGATAACTGGGGGGTCAGCAGCGTTGGGGGCAACTGGAGCACAGAAAATATACCCGTCGAAGCCCCAACAGCCCTTTCAGCATGCGCAAGGAACTGAGGTACCAGGAAAGGGTAAGGGTTGGGGGGATAAAAAGGGCGTTTGTTGGGATTTCAACAAACGGTCCTGCACTAGGGCAGCGGGCACATGTAAGTTTAAACACGCCTGTGCCTTGTGTGGGCATCCCTCACACCCCGAGACTTCCTGCAGAGTTAAGGGTTGCTACAGAGGACCAGGGGGAGAAGGAAACCTGAATAGACAAGAGGGGGTTTTAGTATCACACACTCCCATTGATGTCATGGCAATGATTCCCTGGCTGAACAGATACCCAGATCACGCAGCGGCTAAACTACTTCAGGAGGGATTTTCTCAGGGTTTCAGGATACCTGCAGGAGGGTACATTGGTAAGAGTGAGTGTAGGAACTAACTGTCGGTGAAGCAGAACCCAGGTGTAGTGGTTGAAAAAATTGAGAAAGAAGTACGCCTGGGTAGTATAGCAGGACCCTATGATGAGGTGCCAGTGCTCAACTTTGTTTGTTCCCCACTTGGTGTTGTCCCCAAAAAAGAGAAAGGCGAGTTTAGACTCATTCATAATCTCTCAGCCCCAAAGGGGGCATCTTTGAATGATGCTATAGATGAGAATGTCTGCAGTGTAAAATATGCCTCTTTGACCAAGCGGTGGAGTTGCTTAGGGGCCTGGGTCCAGGGGCATTGATGGCCAAGTCTGACATAGAGTCGGCATTTCGTCTTCTCCCGGTGCATCATGGTGATCACCACCTTCTGGGTTTCAAGTTTGATGGGAAGTATTACATGGACAAATGCATGCCTATGGGTTGTTCTATCTCTTGTGCCTATTTTGAGACGCTCAGTTCCTTCTTGGAATGGGTAATGAGGCAGGCAACCGGGCATCAACAGGTCATGCACTACCTGGAGGACTTTCTCTTCCTTGGCAAGGCTGGGTTTCAGCAGTGTGCGTGGGCACTGCAGGAATTTTGCGTGCTCATGCGGGCTCTTGGGGTCCCGCTGACGCCAGGAAAGACAGTGGGGCCAGCTACTTGCTTAGAATTTCTGGGCATTGAAATAGACTCTGTGGAGGGTTGTTTCAGGCTCCCAAAGGAGAAGGTGTCAAAATTCAAGGCTGCACTACGCGCGTGCTTGGCCAGAGAGAAGGTCTCTTTACAACATCTCCAGGAAACGGTAGGCCAATTGAATTTCGCGTTGAGAGTGATACCAATGGCTCGCCCCTTTTCTCGCTCAATTGCGCAGGCGATGAAAGGTCTGCGAGAAAAACATCACCGCACTAGACTGTCACTTGAGGTTCGCCAGGACATGCAAATATGGATGGCATTTCTGGAGGGCTTCAATGGCAGGGTTGTGTGGTCCGGCCCGCCCCACTACTTCAGCAGAGTTAGGTTTATGGACTGATGCTGCTGGAAGTGTTGGGTTTGGTGCCATCCTTGGAAACAAGTGGGTCACCCACAGGTGGCCAAACGACTGGGTGTGCAGTGAGTTGACAACAAACATTGGCTTTCTGGAGCTGTTCCCCATATGGGTTGCATTGATGGTCTGGCTAGAACATCTGCGCAACAAATCAGTGATATTCTGGTCAGACAACATGACGGTGGTGGAGTGTATTAATCAGCAAGCGGCACGCTGTAGGTTCATACTCCGCCTCTTGAAGCAGATTGTGTTGAGATGCTTGAAATTGAATGTTTTATTCAGGGCAAAACATGTGCCAGGTGTCCTTAATAATGCAGCTGATGCACTCTCTCGCCAAAAATTGTAGGTATTCAGGGAACATCTTCCAACAGCAGAACCCACACCCACACACTTCCCGTCAACACTCTGGCAGATTGGTGCCCCAAATTACAGGACCTCGTGGCTGCTAGCTTAGCCTCCAAGACAAGAACAGCGTATGAAGGGGCGTTTGGTTCATATTGTACATTTTTAGGGCGAGACTGGGAATCCAAATGGGCTCTGGAGAATAGTTTTGCAGATTATCTGGGTAGATTGCACCAGGAGGGTCGCTCAGTGGCAACAGCTAACAGGCATAGGGCAGCTGTTTCCTTCTACGCACAAGCAAAGGGAGTAAAACACCCAACTAATAGCTTTGTGGTGCGTAAGGGCTTGAGGGGTTGGCGCTGCCTACAGGGCAGCACAGCTGACACTAGGAAACCAATAGGCTTGGGGAGGTTGACGGCATTATTGCCTGCATTGCATGACGTCTGTAGTTCAGACTGGGAGATACAATTGTTCAAAGCAGCCTTCACATTGGCCTTCTATGGAGCTCTGAGACTGAGCGAGTGGTTGCAGCCTCCAAGGCAGATAGGCAAGGGGGTATTCAGTTCCTGAACACAACAATACAGGGAGACACATTGTGGGTGACAATTTTGAGATCAAAAATGGATCAGGAGGCACGGGGGGAGACTGTGGTTCTGCACAGGGCTAGAGCCAATCTTTGCTGCCCGGTACACCATGTGGAGACTTTCGTCAAGCAGCGAGGTGGATTGTTGGGTGGGCCGCTCTTATTGCACGCCGACGGCAACCCTTTAACTAAATACCAGTTCAGAAGAGTCATGGAGTTGGCTATGACCAGGGTGGGCCTTGACCCGAAGGAATTTGGCACACACTCCTTTAGGATAGGTGCAGCCACTGAGGCAACCACAAGGGGTCTGCAGGTGAACAGTGTTAAGAGAATTGGGAGATGGTCTTTCAATTGCTACAAACGTTATGTGCGGGTACACATGTTGTAAAGTACCTAGAGCTTTGCTGACATTAGGTTTTTTTTCTAGTTTTTTGCAGTTTCTTCGCTCTGTGACGCAGGCGGAGGACTCGCTTCGGGTCGTCAAGGTTCATCGGCAACTTGTTGTATCTTGTATCTTCCTGCTGCTCAGCTTGTATGCATGAGATGTGGAATGTTGGATGTTTGGAATGTGAGTGTGTTATGAATGTCAGTTGGATGAGGGCTGAGCAGCAGGACAGCTGCTCCTGATGGGGTTATCTTCTTAACTTAACATCTTAATAAAGTAACATAAAGAACCTACTGTTCCAGCTTTCTTTTGATTACTTCATTTGGCGACATCTTTGGAGAATCTACGCGTGCAAAATTGAAGACAATGGAAACCTAAGGAGTACTGATAAAAAACAGAGACTGAAGTGAAAAGGTACATGATGAAAAAGAGAAGCGGAATCAGTATATCTCGAGGTAATGGTTTCTTAATTTAAATGTGTGTGACACAGTCTGGCAAACTAACCCCATCAGTGACCTCTACATCGGTCGCCCTGAAACTGAAGTTTGCCAGATTCATCACTAAGTTGTGTGTTGTTTTCGGGGGCAGTAAATCGAGCCTCAGAGAAGAAAACATTTGGTATTTATAATTTTGCAGCTGCTGTGTTATTGTATGTGGATCGGGGGCGGTTAAATCGAGCCTCGGTGGAGAGTGACGAAAATCACAGCTCTACTGTTCATTTGAAACCAAGGGAGAAAGACGAGCCTCAGAGTGTGGTGTGAGAATATAGAGAGAGGAGGTTTAAAGTCTGCTGCTTTGCCGTTTACTTGTACACGCAGGCAAAAATCGAGCATCAGTGAGAAGTCTGCGCATGGATGTAAAAGAGTAAAAGATTGACTCTCGTTGACCTTTAATTAGTTTGAACTTTGGGGGCAGACGATCGAGCCTCGGTGCGGAATTGTGACTAATTCTTGGAAAAGCTATTTGCTATTTGTGTTGGAAGTAGGAGGATTTATTAGGAATATACCTTGTGGGGATTGAAATTTAAAAAAAAAAAGAGAAACGAAAAACGAGTGACTTATTTGGTGTGTGAGCCTAGGGATCTTGGGTGTTTAAACTTACTTGGCTCCAACTGCCAACTGCTGTGCTCTTTGTGCACGAGGAGATCCTTTCTCTGGGAGATTGTCTGTGTTTGATGACGTTTCGGAATTGTTGGGGCTCATGGTGGACAAGCTGCGTGTCCCACGTCCCACGTCACACGTTTTCCTCAAGCTGCAGCTCCTGGTGACTCATGCTGTTACGTTCTGACGAGGTTGGCAACCATTTGCATTTTTATAGCAACAATGAGGGTTGCTAAGTAACGCTCGGCTCGTGTGGAAACTTCTGTGTTTGAAAGAGATCGGGGGCAGAAATCGGGCCTCACAGTCTAGTATGAGCTTATGAAGAGTGAAGGATTTATGACTCTTGCTCTGCTGTTCATGTATTTTCGGGGGCAAAAATCGGGCCTCAGAGTCAAGTATGGGAACATTACCTGCCTCAGCGTTAATCAAGGATTAACATCTGTTAACCCGGTGCAGGATGAACTCTCAGTGTCTTAAAAGCATATTTATCGCAATCAACATGACTTTCTTCTGTGTTGACCATTTCTTTGTGGATATAACAGTGTGCACGCAGTTTTGAGCAGTGTCTGTAAAGTTCAACTGCACAATGGGGTACCGTAATTTGGGGTCCAAGAGCCAGCGTGGGGGACAACTCTTTTCATTATTGTGGTTTGGTTGTGTGTATTGTTTTCCTTGTGGTTCTGGTGTGTGAGAATGAGTTATGTAAGTGCCCATGCTGGTGTATGAATGAGTTATGTAAGTGCTCGTTCTGGTTATGATTGAGTTATGTAAGTGCTCGATCTGGTGTGTGAGAATGAGTTATGTAAGTGCTCGTTCTGGTGTATGAATGGGTTATGTAAGTGCCCATTCTGGTGTATGAATGAGTTATGTAAGTGCTCGTTCTGGTTATGATTGAGTTATGTAAGTGCTCGATCGGGTGTATGAATGGGTTATGTAAGTGCCCATTCTGGTGTATGAATGAGTTATGTAAGTGCTCGTTCTGGTTATGATTGAGTTATGTAAGTGCTCGATCTGGTGTGTGAGAATGAGTTATGTAAGTGCTCGTTCTGGTGTATGAATGGGTTATGTAAGTGCCCATTCTGGTGTATGAATGAGTTATGTAAGTGCTCGTTCTGGTGTGTGAGAATGAGTTATGTAAGTGCTCGATGTTTGTGTCTCGCACGTCAAGGTTGCGATTGGGATGTCTGTTAGGATGTTTGTTACCTCGCACGTCAGGGTTGCGATGGGGTGCTTGTGTCTCGCACGTCAAGGTTGCGATTGGGATGTCTGTTAGGATGTTTGTTACCTCGCACGTCAGGGTTGCGATGGGGTGCTTGTGTCTCGCACGTCAAGGTTGCGATTGGGATGTCTGTTATGCATGAGTTTTGGGTGTTCATGTTCTTCCTGATGCATATATTGGTGTTGTGGTGGGTTCCTGTGTGTCTTTCTTGTCGTTCTGGTCTGGCCAACTAGTATGACTTGTGGCATATGGGTGAAGGATGTTGGTTTGCTGTTTAGTTTGGAAGTAATGTGATGCTTATGATGCTTGTTCAGATTGTCGTGTTTGTGTGTCAGTATAGATAGAGACAGGATGTGTCTTCTTGCGTGTTTTTGGTTGTATGGTGAGGGTTGTATGGTGAGGTTTGTGTGTTCTCATCGTTTTGTCAGTTGTTTTGCACATTTTATCTTACTTGTGCTGTATTTAAATTTTTGAAATTTACTGACCAATTGTTCTCGATGTTTTATTTGATTCCTTTTAATTTCCCAACGAAGGGAGATATGTTGTATCTTGTATCTTCCTGCTGCTCAGCTTGTATGCATGAGATGTGGAATGTTGGATGTTTGGAATGTGAGTGTGTTATGAATGTCAGTTGGATGAGGGCTGAGCAGCAGGACAGCTGCTCCTGATGGGGTTATCTTCTTAACTTAACATCTTAATAAAGTAACATAAAGAACCTACTGTTCCAGCTTTCTTTTGATTACTTCACAACTCATCGCGGCGTGGACAATCAGGAACACAGGACGCAGTCAGGCAGGGTTTGGATTGTTGGTCATTCATATGTGAATCGTGCTAAACATGTCTTTTTTGCAGGCAAGGGTAGAAGGGAGCTAGAGCACAAAGGATTGTCCATCTCCTTCTTTGGGAGGGGCGTCTCTGCCTCAGCCAATTTCAGGGATTCTTTGCAGAGTTGGTCGCCCAACATGCAACACCGCCGGCGGTGGTAATTCTTCACCTGGGAGGGAATGACCTTGCTAGACTGGGTAGAAGGGTCCTCCTGGAAGAGATCATCACAGCAGCGGGTTGGGTAAGGAGGGTTTGCCCTGACTGCACTGTAGTTTGGTCTCAGCTGATACCACGGCTGCAGTGGCGTGGGGGTGATTCCGTCAGGGCATTGAATCACTCGGTAAAGAGGATCAATACCAAGTTAGAAAAACTTTTCAGGATCACACACTTACAGACCATCCCACATGGGACCATTTGGGGGGATGATTTGTACTTACAAGATGGGGTCCATTTGACTGAGGCAGGGAATGCAATATGGTGCGACAATATCCTAGCTTGGTTGAAGGGCTTTGTGAGGTAGGGATGACCTTCAGGCAGGAGTTGTGGGGGGGGCCAGATCCTCCGGAAACAATGCTGGCCTGTGGCGGTAAGGTCATGATCGGTGAGCAGCAATTTAAGGTCCTGGGGGGGCGTCACCATCCACGGCGGGGGCGGCCCAGGGGGAGGGGCCACTGGTCCCTCCTAGTACTTCAGGGGCAAGAATATCCGCTAGCTGCTAAAAAATGCGGGGGAGGGAGTCATGCTTTCCTTAGGCCAGTAGCCACCCCGCACATACATCATGACGTCAGCAAATGACGCAGAGTGTAAGGGCCCTCCTTGTTGGTTAAATGGAGTTCCCGATGCCGACGGGGTAGGCAGTCCCCTGTGGCGCATGTGCACCTGTAGGTAGGGGCGTGGTTAGTTGGACTTGACACCGGTTAGCGACCTTGCCGTCGGGCCAGAAATGTTAGAATGCAAAATTCAGACAGGATGTTAGATTCGGATAGGAAACACGCTGTATTAGACTTTTGTTAAGGTTAGCCTTTGATATTTGTCTTCAATACTGTAATCTAATGTCGAATTTTGTTTTTCTAAAATATTGATGTAATGTTGATATTCATACATTTATTGTTTTATATAATACGGCCGGGGGGTCCCTGACCCCCCGCCTTCCAAAGACAACTTGCTTATGTCAATCCTTCAAGGTGCGGTGTGGGAAGCTGGGAGGGGCGGATAGCCAGTCACGGACCATGTGTAAAGGGGGGGGCCGCTCGGCCCTCCCGCCCACATGGCGGTGCAGCGCCCCCCCTCCTCTGGCCTCTCGGTGGTGGGGGGGTGTCGCGGGTTGATGACACGCGCGGCGCGCCCACACCACCAATTGGCTGATGCCTCCCCTGTGACCCAGAAGCAGTTGGACAGCTTCCGGGGCAGGGGGGCGGGTTGACTGGGCGGCAGGCCGACTGGGCCGGCGACCCCCTGGTGTGGTAGCACCTTAAGAGGCCCGGGGAGCGAGCTGGGCACCCTCTTTGTCCCTGGCTCGCTCCCCGCATACCTCGTGTGCCCCACGCTCGGGCAAGTAATTTTCCCCACCCACCAGCCCTAGAAAACAAGCTACTAAACAATGCTAGTCGTAGGTACTATGTAAGTTTGAACTTAGGCCTTTTTCCCGTTAATGTGTAGGAGGTTTGACATGATTGTATGAACTTAGGCCTTTTTCCCGTTTATAGCATGTGATTTGTTGTGATTAAATGTGGTTGTGTATGCTTAGGCCTTTTTTCCCGTTATAGATGTGATTATGTTGTCATTAAAAATGTGATATTATGTGTATTCAGGCCTTTTTCCCACTTGTGCAGCATGCGTTGGATTACTATGGTTTGATTTTAGTTGAGTGTAGTTGTCCTTTAGTGAGGTTCTCCTTTTTTCTCTAGGTTCATCGTCGTATTTATTAGGGTTGGTCAGGCGGTAAGGTCATGATCGGTGAGCAGCAATTTAAGGTCCTAGGGGGGGCGTCACCATCCACGGAGGGGGCGGCCCAGAGGGAGGGGCCACTGGTCACTCCTAAAACTTCAGGGGCAGGAATATCCGCTAGCTGCTAAAAAATGCGGGGGAGGTAGTCACGCTTTCCTTAGGCCAGTAGACACCCCGCACATACATCATGACGTCAGCAAATGACGCAGATTGTAAGGGCCCTCCTTGTTGGTTAAATGGAGTTCACGATGCCGACGTGGTAGGCGGTCCCCTGTCGCGCATGCGCACCTGTAGGTAGGGGCGTGGTTAGTAGGACTTGACACTGGTTAGGGACCTTGCCGTCGGGCCAGAAATGTTAGAATGCAAAATTCAGACAGGATGTTAGATTCGGATAGGAAACACGCTGTGTTAGACTTTTGTTAAGGTTAGCCTTTGATATTTGTCTTCAATACTGTAATCTAATGTCGAATTTTGTTTTTCTAACATATTGATGTAATGTTGATATTCATACATTTATTGTTTTGTATAATACGTCCGGGGGGTCCCTGACCCCGCCTTCCAAAGACAACTTGCTTATGTCAATCCTTCAAGATGCGGTGTGGGAAGCTGGGAGGGACGGGTAGCCAGTCACGGACCATGTGCTGGCTGTAGCCGTTCCTGGGTAGGTTAAGACATGCATTCATGATCGGTTGTAATTAATATGTGAGCGGGGGCGCCTACAGTCTGTGTACTCCTGATCCACTCTGTGCCTTCTTTTCCACCTTGGTTAGTTTTTGGATTGCTGTGGCTCACACCCGTTTACAAAAAAAAAGGCTTAAACACACGTATTTTGTGGGCAATTATTGTGGGTTCGCTGCCAGTAGCATTCTTTCAGTCCGTGTTTTTATAAATGTACTAGGTATATAGATACGGTTTGAATTGCATATATCAACGATAGCAGCCTGCAGTGAGGTACCCTGGGGCCTGTCCCATCGATGAATGGCACAAACACACTTGCCCGCCCCGGCCAGTCCTGTCAGCTGTCAGGCTTATAAGTAGCATTTTCTGTTCAGCCGGCACAGCCAGGTGGCTGCATGTGAAAGCATGTGAAGCGGCCACTTTAATTAGGTGGTCACTCAGAGGCAACGATTATTTTAACTAGCTGCTCCCCTTACCACGCGCAGCTTCGCATGAGGAATGCCCTTTCTTACACTGACTGACTGCACTTGCTGCACAGTCAGTTCCCTGAGGCTTCCTGTCCGAAATGAACAGTTCTTCATAACTTCTGTGTATGGCTGGGCAATGACAATAAAGGGCAGCCATTAGAGACCAAACACCTTTGCTTAAGTCGATGCAACCGCGAGGGGCTATCAAGAATACCGTTTTGCGTCCTTCAGGAACTATTCCCACAGTAGTGGGCATCTTGAAAAATCAGCAAAATTCTCCTATACAAAATGGGGGTCTGATAGATCATGATCAAGATCTAAATTTAGAGTCATCTGTGGCATCTTCAATGGCAACTACCGACGAAATTTGCCCATCTATTGATTATTCTCAATCCAATATCAGGGACAGATCACAGGGTAGTACTACTCTTGGAGGTAAGGTCCCCCCTTTGCAATCTGTAATATCTTCTTACCCTCCTAATACAATCGCTGAATCTTCTTCATTGGATTTAATCTTAAAAACTTTAACGATACACCATCAAGAGACTCAAACACATTTTCTTCAATTAAGGGAAGATAACTCCAAGATGCAACTTAGTTTGCAGGAAGTCACTAATAAACTGAATGGGGTAACAAAAGAGATTGATGGACTACAACAGAGGGTTGTCGAAGTGGAGGAAACTCTAGCCACTACTACTGTTCAAGCAGATCAACATAACGAATTGATTGGGTCCCTACAGAATAAAGTGGAAGAATTGGAGAACAGACAGAGGCGACAGAATTTGAGACTTTTTGGTATACCCGAGGGATCAGAAGGCTCAGATGTCAGGGCCTACTTGGTCAAATTATTTGAAAGGGCATTTCCTGATCTGTCCGATTGGGATTGGGACTCTCAACTGCAGCGGGTGCATAGATTACCTATAAAATTAAAAAACAAGGAAAGCAAATATCCACGCCCAATTATGATCTACTTCGGCAACTATTTGCTCAGACAAGCAGTCTCAATAAAGGCTAGACCTAACACTCCTGTGACACTGGACAATATAACTTTTTTTGTTAAATCGGACTTTAGCAAGATAACTATGGATAAACGATGGGGGTTGCGCAAATTGATTGATTCTTTTAAATCCAAGGGTGCCACAGTCTACCTCCAAGAACCTGCCCGTCTCAAAATTATGAAATCTGGTCATACCTACTTTCTTAATGATGTAAAGGAGGCGGAGCAATTACTTGCTAAAATGAACTCTAATGTTTAAAAATTGTCGGATTAAGAAAAGTAAGAAAAGGAGGATAAGAGAGTGGCGGGAGAGATTAGAAAATGAAAAGGAAAGAAATCTAGGATAGCAAGGCTTATTGTAAATTTACTGGGGCACTTTCTTTTTTTGTGACTTTGGATGCTTGATTGGCACGAGTAATACGGAGAGTAGGGGCTCTCGGGGCGATCTTTCTGACTGGCTGCCCTTTGAGCGGCAGCAGAAGATAGGGGTAAGCTTCCGGGTAGACACGGGGAGGGTGTGCTTTAAGGGTTCGGGGTCAAGAGCAGAGGGTGAGTGGGGGGAAGGGATAGGACACTGGGGGAAAGGGTGGGAGGAAAAAACAGAAAAGGACAAGACAAGGTCAAGGGTGATTGACGTAGTATCTTATAGACTAATAATGAGTTTAAATTCAAGAAAAGGTGCAGTTTATTATGATTTAGTAATTTGTCCGCATGTTGCGCTTTAGATGTTTAGCCTGGAATGTTTCAGGCTTGAATAATAAAAATAAAAGAAATTTGATATATGAAGAATTGAAAATATATGATCCACATTTGGTTTTGTTAACCGAAACGCATATTTGTTTTAAGGACAAGAAGCTATTGGGACATTTGGGATATGAGATGCTAATTTGTACTACATTAAATGCTCCTATAAGAGGTGTAGCTATTTTGAAAAAACGACAATTATGTGTAGAAGTGATTAGATCTATGGCAGATAGTGGGGGTCGCTGGGCAATTACTCAATTGAAGATGGAAAATCGTAAATATGTTTTTTGTGCCATTTATGGGCCCAACACCGATGACCCTTTTATTTTTGATTGGTTAAATATGGAACTGCTCACATGGGAGGGAGAACTTATTTTGATGGGGGATTTTAATTGTGTGCTAGATTATGATCAGGATGTTACAAAAAGAGGTATTTTTCGACGTATGCGCAAAACTAGGGCGGCAATCTTAGAGCTAGCAAGGATACACAATGTTAAAGACGTATGGAGAAATCTGTTCCCTGAAATACCCGGATATACTTACTACTCCTCACCTCATAAACGGTGTTCACGAATAGATCTGGCTTGGGCTTCGGATGAAATTATTGATACAGGATACATGAAGATCTTCCCAAGGATCTCATCTGATCATAGCCCCATACTTCTTATATTTAATATTATTCAAAGGATGCCTGAACTTAGACTCTTCACCTTTCCTAGATATTTACTAACAGATTCAGTGTTTGTAGCTAAGTTAAAGGAACATATTAAGGAATTTATTGAAATTAATATCAATACTGCCAGTCTCTTTTCAGTGTGGGACGCTTGTAAAGCTTTTATTAGGGGAGTCGCGCAGCAATATGTACTTAAACAAAACGGTATACGCAAGAAAGAGACAAAGGCTATCTTAGCTAATATTTTATCACTTGAGAAACAACTAGAAGACAGACTGAGAGCTGATGAGACGGATGCGCAAAGTATAATTCAATTAGAAACTAAACTCGTAATGCAGCGCTCAACTCTTAAAAGCTCTTTCAGGGAGAAAAACACTCAGAAAATTATCAAATATAAATTATCTCAATATGAATGTGGAGATAGAGTCGGGAAGCTTTTGGCCTATAAAGTTGCAGATGATCGTGCGACAACCCTAGTTAAAGCTATTAAGGGTCCCCACAACGTTTTATATACTCAACCAGCACAAATTTTGGGACAATTTGTTTCATATTACGAAAATTTATATACCCCCGAGAGTAGAGGCACCGAAGCTCAGCTACAATCTTATATTAGGAAGAACTTACCTGAAGCAACATACTTGGAACAGACATGGATTGACCAATTAGAACAAGAGGTCACATTAACAGAGCTCCGATTTGCTGTTACCTCTCTTCCATCTAACAAGGCAGCTGGTGAGGATACACTTCCCATCGAGGTATACAAAATTTGTGCAGATGAAATTCTACCACTGTTCTGTCTGATCATTAACGCAATTGGTGCTACTGGGCAGGCGCCAGACTCTTGGAAGACAGCTAAAATTATGTTCTTCTTAAAAAAAAATAAACCTCCTGTGGAGTGCGGGTCTTATAGACCTATATCTCTGATAAACACTGATGCTAAAGTTTACTCTAAACTTTTAGCTATACGACTAGCCCCTCTTTTGCCCCAGTTGGTAAATGACCAGCAGCATGGTTTTGTTATTGGGAGGGACACCACCATGCATGTAAACATGGCTATTACCGCTTTTGATGTGGCCACAACTAATCTCACCCGACTCGGTATGATACTTTTAGACGCAGAGAAGGCGTTTGACCGAGTGGGGTGGGACTATTTGTGGGGAGTTTTACGGCAGTTCGGCTTCAGAGGGCGTCTTTTAAGAAGTATTCAGGCATTATATAACGATCCTAATGCTAAAATTAGCTATGCTGGGGCACTTTCCTCTACTTTTCCAATTCGGCGGGGGACCCGGCAGGGATGTCCGCTATCACCCCTACTTTTTGCTCTCTCCATGGAGCTATTCATTAATGCTCTGGAAGCTCAAACTAAGATTGCCCCTATTTTGCATGAAGGTAAAACTCTAAAAATTACCGCATATGCGGATGACTTAGCTATCTATACCACCAATGTATCGGATGCACTAATGGGGATCACGATAGAAGCTAATAATTTCGGGATCATTTCAGGTTATAAATTAAATATAAATAAAACACAGGTTATTATGAATTATCAGGCCAATGTACCTGTGCAGGGACTATGTCAATCTGCAGTATATCTAGGGGTAAAGATATCATCTAAAATTGATCATATAAATTCCCTAAATTACGATCCTCTATTAAAAGAAGTTACAAATCTTTTGAAAAAATGGCACAAGATCCCATTAAACCTCATAGGCCGTATGAATCTGATTAAGATGAACATTTTGCCGAAGTTCTTATATTTATTTCGCTCCATACCTTGCCGCGTCAATAACTTATTCTTTAAAAAATTAGATGGCATTTTAAGTAGTTTCGTTTGAGGCTATAAGAAGGCTAGAAGGTCTATGACAATATTAAAACTCTCATATGAAAAGGGAGGTTTGAACTTCCCAGATTTTAGAGCTTATTTTCTCGCTTCTTTTTTAGGCCGGCTGCGTAGCCTATTTGCCCCTAATAATCAATATTTTTTTCACCAATTCATGCTTGGTGGTTATTCAAAACAATTCCTGGCAAAAGTTCAAGACCCAAATTATTTTAAACGTGTAAAATTTAAGACTGCGAGAGATGCCGTATTCATATGGAAACAGATGTTGACCAAGTGTAACACTTCTTTTTTTCATAATGAACTGCCAATATGGGACAATCCCGGGCTTCCAGATATTTTTAGAGATAAAACTGGTCGAGAATGGGCTAACTTTGGTATTCAGACTTTAGGAGACCTGTATGGTGTTGATGGTCTCTTACAATTTGAAACACTGCAACTTTTGTATAAACTGCCTGAAAAAATGAGATACAAATACATTCAAATTAGGGACTACTTAGTAAGGAAAATGAATTTGATAGAAATTACAAGCTCAGATATATGGGCCTGTTTTTATACCGTGCATAGAAAGTCATTAATTAGTTTGGGATATAAGTGTCTCAGTCAGAATAGCTTTGACGAAGCTCCTAGACTGGCACTAAAATGGACTGTTAGCCTAGGATATAATGTGACAATCCAGCATATCTCTGTAGCCTTAGTCAACATCACTAAAGCCGTCCAGTCTTCCAGCCTGAAACTTCAATCGTACAGAACGGTTAGCCAACTGTATTACACTCCACAAAAAATTTCCAAATGGACACAAAATAACTTTAATAATGCCCGTACTAAATGCTCTAAATGTGGTCTGGTGGCAGCAGACCTCATACATATGATATACTCATGCCCAACACTAGCTAAATATTGGGAGGATGTAGAAAATATTTTAACGCAAAATCAACTAATTAACTTTTCACTCAATGCAGCCGCTGTACTATTGTCCATATACCCGGGTAGCCCTATCTATAAAGAACTGCTAAATATTACACTGGCTTGTGCCAGACTTGTGATCGCTAGGGCTTGGATTTCTCAGAATCCTCCTCATATAACTGAATGGTGGACACTGGTTCTTGAAATTTACACAATGGAAGAAGCTACTGCTAGGAAAAGAGGAATTAAAGCAAAAAAAAAGTTTGCCAAGATATGGGGGAATTTTCTGCAATGTTAGTAATGATTTGGATCATGGATGTTCTTTTTGTTCATGGCTTATTAATTATTAATGACCTGTACTGTTTACAATCTACTTTTCTTTTTTGTTTTTTAACTGTTGTTTGTGTGTAGTATAATATGAACCTGCACCGAATTGAATTTGATTTATCTTACTTTTGATTAATTCTGTATTTGGATATGATATGCTAATCTCCTTGACTTGCTTGTCAAATAAAATTCTTTAAAAAAAAAAAAAAGACAATAAAGGGCAGCAAGGTCACTATGAAAGGCATGGGGGTTGTGAAACGAACTATCCGCTTTATCCCCCTGATTTAGAATCCATAATCCAAAGGGCAGGAGACCTGAAAACATTCATCAGCGTTTACCCGCGGTGAGGGTCACTGGTTCGCACAGGCTCTGGGCGGGCCAAAGGATGGCACCAGTTATCTTATCTCCTGCTCTATTACAAGATTCGGCTTGTAAACATTGGCACAAGGCGGGGAGGGGGGTGTGGCCGTACAGCAGTCTCTATGGCTCACTTTAACCCGGAGAAGAACGATTTGAGTCTTCACCTCCTTAGTAAAGGATAGAGGGTGCACATGATTTCGGTTTCTTAATCACGATTTGAGTTCTGACCTCCTGAGTTAGTGATAAAGGGCGAGAGGTCGGGCTCGAAGTTTCATGTGGACCGCGAGCTGAGCCAAAACACGGCGGCTGGCTGGAGCCAGGCACACTCACCTCTAGTAAGCGAGGTATGCTCAGTAGTACCCAAGGTAATGTCCCAGCATCTGAAATGGGGGGCACGGCAATCGTAGGCTAGAGTCACCTCTATAATAGTTGTCAACGTTTCAGTTTATTGTATGGTGGTGTAATTATATAGCATTTTTTACCCCTGACTGGGCGTCAAAGCGTTTGTTCAGAAAGTAGCACACTACCTCAGAACACATAAGGTTTAGTGTTGAATTAGTTTAGCAAAAATATGAAAGCAATTTGAGTGGTATTAGGAAGCATGCACTAGTTAACCCATCATTTGTGGGGATGCAGCCTTGGTGTTGTTTAGTTTCGACATTCTTTAAGTATGATTAAGTGCTAGTACGCTCAGCTCTGCACTCCAGGTACATTTTTTGGGGTTCTGCTTTGAGTTTGACCCAAGGTAATGTCCCAGCGTCTAAAATTGGGGGCACGGCAATCGTAAGCTTGAGTCACCCCTTTAATAGTTGTCAGCGTTTCAGTTTATTGTATGGTGGTGTAATTATGTAGCATGTAGCATGTGTATCAAAGCTTTTGTTCAGCAAGTACCACACTACCCTGGAACACATAAGGTTTAGTGTTGAATTAGTATAGCAAAATATAAAAGAAATTTGAGTGGTGGTAGGAAACATGCACTAGGTAACCCATCATTTGTGGGGATGCTGCCGTGGTGTTGACTAAACGCTTTCAGTTTCGGCATTCTTTCAGTATGATTAAGTGCTAGTACGCTCAGCTCTGCACTCCAAGTACATTTTTGAGGATTCTGCTTTGAGTTTGACCAAACGTTCTTGGATTGAGCATTCCTTATGTAACCTTAAATGCGTTATTACTCTCAACATGGCACTCCAGGTCCATTCTTTAATTAGTGGGACCCCCCGCGCGCATTTGGTGCACACCCTCAGAGGAGCGGGGGACATGATATGCATGGAAAATATTAGCCCGTTCTATAACGGGATAGTGGATTGCAATACCCTCTCAACGGTACAGAGGAAGGATACCTAGAACGCAGGTGAGATTGGGCAAACCAGTTCATCTCTGGCAGCAATATATGAAAGGGTCTCCATGTAACTAGTGCATATTTACAGACTGAGCGTGCATTTACAAGTCCTTATGCACAGGATGTAACAAACTATAGATAGAGATAATATTGCGTGAAATTAGGAATAGAATGAAATTACATTGTATACTGCATTGCAGAATCGTGTATGTAATGGGGAACACAGAAGGGTTATAAATGTTAGTCAGTACTCGGCGCCTTTAGATACAGCATATACATTTGCCTCATTCCAAATGGTCAAAAAATGCATTAGTTGGCTAAAGCAACGCCTTGTCCGGTAGTATAAATAGATGGAGTATCACTGTAGGAAGCCGGGTTGAAGGAGGTTAAGGGCATTTGCATTTATTATTGAGGAATAAAGTATGCAGTGATGGGAACAGTGCATTATGAGTCAGTTTTGGTTCATGGGTTTCAGCAACATCATTCATACATAGCAGAGCAACATGGCCTAAGTGTCCCTAGGTTGATGTATCTGATTTACTGGAACTATATGGATGGGTGCCATGGCCTGTAAGTCAAATGCTGCTAGTGGGTTTTGTACCACGTTGGGGCCACCCACGGGGGTGGCCCCGTAAATGTATTTCAGACCTATCACTGTAGGGTCAGTTCACGCAGTTGGTGAATTGACAGGATGGTCCAAACCTTCATTTTTCATTACATATAAGTTACCTCTAGGGTAGGCTCCA
Source organism: Lissotriton vulgaris (assembly GCF_964263255.1). NCBI lineage: Eukaryota > Metazoa > Chordata > Amphibia > Caudata > Salamandridae > Lissotriton > Lissotriton vulgaris. Next base: position 362,797,854 of record NC_141687.1, read on the forward strand.
GGATTCCACATTGGGGACATTACTTACTAAGTGAGGTATGCTTGGCATATTACAGCGATTTCTTTACATGGTTGGGAGGTCAGGCCTACTTGGCGATGGCCTCTGGGAGGGTCACACTGGTATACTCCCAACACTTATGATGTCAAAACAGTACACCCCAGTTCCTGTTGTCACACCTTCAAGGGTATCCCTGCGCGCAGTGCGGCAGTACATAGGAATTAGGTGCTTGTGTCTAAAGCCCTAGGCAACGGGTGCAGGTACACGTAGGTTTTTTGGGGGATGTTATGTCACGCGGGGCCTCTGAACTGTTCCGCTCTTACACGGATGCGTTGTATGCCGGTGTGATCCGCACAGTATGTACACACCCTCGAGCATACACGGAAGCACAAGGATATATCGTATTACATGATGTCTCTGCACCCGTGTAACTATCCTGTGAGATCCGGGGGTGGCACACGGTGCAGTCACACCCCTAGTATGTGTACATGGTGGCATTATGTCTGGGGGTCTGTCTCGCTGTATCTCTGCACCATAGACTGGCTAAATATGTGGCCTGGGGGTGTTACAACATTACCTATACGCCCTAAAGCTGGGGGTGTAGGTGAAAAAGGGGGTACAGTTTCATGAAGTAGCACTGATTTGTATGTTTTGTAAAGTGTTTTGGTCATATAAAAACAAAGGCACTAATCATTGATCTTTGATTTTCTTTTTTTGTATGACTGGTTTCACGCCTGATGCCTGCGAAGTGCTCCGCATCGCTATGACTGCAAAATGGTGGACTACCAAGGGAACAGGTAGATCCGGAATGTGAGTGGCAAGCAACGGCATCAAGTGTGATGGGCGATCAATTCAACGGCTCAAGCGGTGCCAGCATGAGAAGGTGGTACCCATGCATTATAGTTGAAGTGCATAATTGTCACTCATTTGTGTTGCCAGTTGTGAAAAATTAGCAGTACGCTGCATTACAGGTGTATACTGTGACAGCTTGTTATGGGCGGAAGCATCACAACAACACCCTTGTTGTGAAACGGTTATCTGCCATGACAGCGCCTGTGCTCGCGGGCGCCTTCGTAACTGACACTGCGTGGTGTTAGGAGGTTCCGTAGTAGGAGGGTAGGCTTGCACAGATCTTACCCTAGAACATAGTGGTCGGAGCTTATAGGGGAGCGCCGGCCCTTTTGGGCATTCCTTGGGTAGCCTTACAATGGCACAGTTGCACCAGCAATGATTAGCATTGGCAGAGGATGTGTGAATATCCGATGCACCGCAATTCTAATGACGGAGGCCGAGTAGTGGCTCCAAGACGGTGTGTCAAGTTCTTATGAGTAGGCCAGCCCCAGCATTATGATCCTGCAACTTCAGCAGGACTGCGTGGTCAGGAACACTAATCTCTGAAGTGGGTTGGTTTTCCATGTCTAGCACCAAGATATGCCCTGTCACAGCGACTCCAGAGATTCCAAAAGGGAAGGGCATCTGTGAGAGCACTGGGCAATGCTGTTAGATAACTAATAACAGATGAGTGAGGCTATGTAATGCGCCCTAGCACGGACTCCAGGTTTGGAAAAGGGGGAAATTGTCTCTGGGAGGGCAAGGAGCCACTCTGTGGGATACCTAGTAACAAATTAGTGAGGCTATCTAGGGCTTTGCACTGGCAGTCTATAGTCCTTGGGTGAATATGAGGAGTCGGGCTTCTTAAAAAGATGGCGTCTGTCCGTCCAGAGTAGGGAATTAAATCTTCGGAAGGATCTTTAGGCCCAGTTAGTGATGTATAGTGGGTTGACGTGTTTGTGCACGGGGGTGCACCCAGACATTCCTGAGCCTCCAATGGGGAGGAAGCGAGTCTGTGAGGCCATTGGGCCACTGGGAACAAATACCTAGTAACAAACTGCTGAGGCTAGCTAGACCTTGACACTTACAGACTATAGCTCAGGGGTGCATCTGAGGGGAGTCGTGCTTCTTAAAAGACGGCGTCCATTTGTCCACACCGGGGATGAAACTGTCGCAGAGAAACTTCTTGCATAGTTAGTGGTGTTTAGGGACAAGGCATGACCTTGCAGTGAGTTGGCTAGTTTTGTTAATTTTTTTTAAGTACAGGACATGACCTTTCAGTGTAGGAGGGGGACAGATAGTCGGTCAACTACGCTGGCCTGTGGCGGTAAGGTCTTGATTGGTTGATTGGTGAGCAGTAAATTTAAGGTCCTTAGGGGGCAACGCCATTCTTGAATGGGGCCACCCAAAGGAAGGGACAAGTGGTCTCTCCTAGAACTCCAGGGGCAGTTACGGCCTGTTGGCTACATGGGTGTGGGAGAGAGGGAGTCACGCTTTCTCTAGGCTGGTTGGCCACCCGCACGTGCACAAGGACGCCAGTAAACGGTGCAGAGATGCAAGGTTAATAGAGCATACGGGGGTAACCGGGGGGCAGAAGTACCCTCACGGTAAACGGGCCCTCTGCATATGCGCACTTCGACGGAAGGGTGTGGTTAGTAGGGCGTACGGGGGTAACCGCGGAGGGAAGTACCCTCACGGTAAACGGGCCCTCTGCGCATGCGCACTCCGACAGGAGGGCGTGGTTTAAGTGATAAGGATCTGACACCAGTTAGTGACCTTGCCGTAGGCCCAAATAGGATATGCAGAAAAGTAATATTGTATAATGTGATTGATACGTTAGATTCAGATAGGAAATACCTTGTACTAGAATTATGTTGAGGTTAGCCATCTGATATCTGTATATATCAATTGTAATCAAATGTTGTGTAACGTTTTCTGCGTAGGTGTGTAAATATGGTTTATTTTAATTTTTGATTTATTTTTATGTTTTAAAAAATATGACCGGGGGTTGTATGACCCCCGCCTCCAAAGAAAAGAAATCCCTCTCATGCCCTTTTAATAATGTTTGTTAACGGAACAGGGGGGGGTCCTCCGGCACTCCCTGGCCATACCAGCAGAGCCATTTTGCTTTGGGGGGCATTCTACAGCATTCCGAGACTTTGAGGCAGTACTACGAGTCCACACCCATACTGCATATGCACGTTGAGCACAAATATAGTAATACTGCTGTTTATCTAATTACAAAAAACACAGTTGATGGACAGAATGCAGAACAATGTCTTACATTCACCCCAATACAAAGAACTGGGCCTAAATCCATCGTTTTTTTGCACTCCACACCACCCTAGGTCAGACAATGGCTATATGCAAATCATCATTGACCCTGTGCCTCATGGGAACAGTCCAGCCCGAACTACCAAGCCATGTCTTTCCAAGACCGGAATCAAGCATGTACCCATGTACATTTTATGGTGGCTACCACTAGGGGTAGTAATTGTTAGGTTAGCGTTTCCATAGGAAATGCATTTTTGTGTTTGGGAAATATATTCCATACAAAACATTACAAAAAAAGTGCTTTTTTTGCCCCATTTGTACATACAAAATTTCGGGGTGACCCATCAAGTGGGGGCTGAGTAAAAGTAGGGGTCTCAAAACACAAAATCCCCATGCATTTTACAGAAACTATTTTAGGTAGCACTACTACATAAGCTGCTGAAAGATATTATCCAACATTTGGCAGGTTCAGAAAGATTGCTTTTAGTGATTTGGTATAAGCCCAATAAGTAGTTTTTGAGATATTAGAGTTAAAAAATATTTGTATATCTGGACGGTTGGGTTTGGAACCTAGGAATCCAAAATTAAAACAATTAAGCATTGTGATAGGCCACGGGGGCTTTTTTCATGTTGGACCAATACAATCCAACAGGAGATATGTTCCTGCAGGAGTGAGCCCTGAGATTGCCTGCCTGCAACATGAAGAGAAATGTTGTAGGCAGCCATTACAGGATTTGGGGACTTAGTTCCCTGTGCTGAGTTAAAAAAGTACAAAGAATTAAGGGGACAGGATAGCTGTCCTTTTAGGCCTTGTTGGAGGGTCCCATAGGGACCCTTCCCCGTGGTCAAAAGAAATATATGACTCCTGCAAGATTGCAACCTTTAAAAAAAATACAGCTATTGTTATCAATTTAAGAAAGGAACCCCCTGAGTGGACCAGGGTCTGGGGTCTTTAAGAAAATATAAATGGTGAGGTGGTGTAAGTGCGGCCCTCCTCCCCAAGCGACTCAGGTCCCTGAGGACCCCATCCCCAGCGCCAAGTATAGTTTGAAGGAAACCCCCTCCCCTTTAATGAACATTTGGCCCCAGAGAATCTGGTTACCATGGCCCATTTGTGGCTTGAACAGGGGGATGTGCACCCCTCCACTTAATTTAAAAAAAGGCCCCAGTGATGAGGTGCCCTGGGCCCTTAGGAGGGCTGCATGCCCTACTTAAAGTATTAAAAAGCCCACAGTGAGAGGGGTCCCTGATTCTAGAATACTCACCACTCGAGGACCCCATGCTCTTGGACCCTATGATTGATAAGGCCATCTCTTTGACCTATCGGAAATTGATCAACAATACCCTGGATTGTTTGGGCTCGCTTAAGGAGGCTTGAGAGTCGGATTTAGGCCTCTTGGAGGACGTTGACTGGCCTGAAGCATTGCAGACACCCCTAGAAATAGCCATAAGAGCACGGTTTCGGCTGATTCAGCTCCGTATCCTCCATAGTTCCTATCCATTCTGAATAGCGTACGTTCCAATGGGCACCTGTGAGACTGAAAAATGCATACAGGGATGTGGGGAGGTAGGATCCTTCTTCCACATACTCTGGTCATGCCCACGGATACAATTGCACTGGAGTGGTATAACACTTGTGCATGCTTCTTTTCATCAGAGGTGCAGAGAAATAGAGAGACGGGCGTTTTTAATAAAACGGTTTATTGAACAGTCTGCTTTCTCATGCAAATAATTGTAAAGTGAACTGCTACAATCGTAATACTGGTTGCAAAGTATAATGCGTACAGTAGGAAGAGTATTATGAAATAATACTGTAAAAGCATTGTATGGTTTCTAAAACATAGATAAATACATACATAAATAACAAAGGCTAAAAAGTACTCAACTGGTGCTTCTAAAATACGCCTACCCTGATGTACCTAACCTAAGTCTAGTACGAGGGAAGAAGTAAGTGTGGTGTAGCAGAGGTTTCGTTTTTCTTTGCCAAAACTATAACCAAGATTTCTCTTAGCGTCTAATCACCGCCGTACCTTGGTTTTAGAATGAAGGAGGTCTGGTATCTCCGTCTTGGGACTCGATTTCCCAACAACCGGCGAGGGGAGCTTGGAAACACTGGAGCTGGATTCTCACTGGGAGAAATGCAGCCTCTTGATCAGTGCATCAGCTGGAGGTTCGGCTTCCTTCGGCACTTGCTGTAGCGAGCTGCGTCAGGCAAGTAGATATTCGAGCTGGTCCGAACCACTGTTTCTTTGCTAGGGCAAGTGTAGGCATATTTATAGCTTAACTAAACTCCATGATTTCTAGGACAAATAAATATTCAAGCAAGGGGATGTCTCTGACTGCTGAAGCCGAGTTTTCCAAGAAATCGTTGTGGCTTTTTGGAACAAGTGGAAGTAGCCATGCCTGTATTTGGACTGGATGGGTTATGTCTAAATATGGTTATGATTTCTATGTCTATATAAGGGCAATGTGAATTATTCCTATACACTTGGATTCTAAAATGCTACACAACACCGACTCCACTTTATTATGTTCGATATTACTAAATTCTAAGCATTTTTAAACATATCTAAAGCATGATGTGTAAAAATCCCTCCCAAAATACATAAAATGCATTTGAAATGGTTGTACACAAAAGATGTGCTGTATGCATTTAAAAAAAGCAATAGTTTAATTCAAAGCATGTAGTGTGACATTGGAAAATGCTTATCAGAATGAGTCATGAAATAACCTTTATGAAATGGCTCTTAAATAGAGAAGAAAGGTCGAGACCATTCCATGACAGAATATATAAGCTGTTTAGGTTGTAGACAAGGTCAAATATTGTCACTTGGAAGTGTTTTCAAATAATTCTTGTTCTCTGAGAATAGTTCTACTTTAAGTAGATTACTTTGTGTCAATTTTTTTTTTTAAATACTCAAGTTTGGAAAAAGTCAAATCGCAAAAGAAATAGAGTTCTTAAAGGTGGAAGTTTTGTTTTTTGAAAAGTGAAGGTCGAATACAGAGTCCCATAGAACACTGTGTGCTAACTTCAAAAGTCATTCTCGTTGTTTGGAGAAAACATTAAATCTTCTAAGCTGGCAAAGAAATCGTCTACACAGTAGGTGAAAGTTGGACCACTTTGTTAAGTAAACCAATAGCACAAAAATGTGAAGCATCGCCGTCAGCGTTAGCCGCATTAGCAATGTTCGTCGGAGATGGTACCTGGGTGCCTGTCGATCCACGTATCTCACTGTCAGCAGATTGCTTCTGTGAGACCTCAATGAGTGCCGTCATCAGGATTGGTAGCCGCTGGGGGCAACACGGTGCATGGGCCGTTACTTAACCAAGAAAGGTATCAACATCCGTTGGCATTGCTGATGGAGGTGTTAGACAGATGTCCAACACGCATTCTTCTCCACATAGCAGGCATCGTAGAACAGGTAAGATGTACTCTTGCCAGATTGGTCGGAATGATAGGAACCATGTGGTATTCTGGTCTTTCAAACGTGCCAGGTCCAGAATCTGTATCATGCGCTCACGACACTTCATTGCCAGGAGAGTGTTCTCTATGGTAATCTGGGTGTCGCTGCTGACCGGACTTGCTATATCGGAGCAGAAGAAACAAAAATAGTATTCCTGCTACGAGTCCCAAAATGAGAGGCAGGCCGCCGAACACAGAGTGCCCGAAGTTTGGAAAAATGCTGAGGAGAGCTTCAAAAGGTGCTAACAATCCCGGAAAAACTGTCTTAAATACATGTACAATACCAATGGTATCAGACATGTTTAAGTTACTACCTAACATTTCTACGAAATGTACAGGGCAGTTTGTCGATAATAGGGCATGTATCTTTGCAGAGGACCTTGCAACTTGTAGTTCATATGTATCTTTGGACGAGGTCAGTGGCACAGTTTTTTTGTGGATGTACGGCTTCACGACGCGTACTTTTACAATGCGTGCCGTTACAACGTGGTTTTTTCAACGCAAGTCGTTACCACGACCTGCGTTGGAGGGGGTGTGGACTTAGGAATTTTTTAATTTACTATTCCAACACCAGCCTACGTACAGTAGGGAAGGTATTGGATAGTAAATTAAAAAATTCCTTGTCCTGCAGCGCCCTCCAGCGCAAGTCGTGGTAACGACTTGCATTGAAAAGACCGCGTTGTAACGGCACGGCGGTGTAACAGCCGCGTCGTAAAGGCTGTTCCCCTTTTTTTGTAAAAGAATTGCTTTCATTCTGCTTAAAGTATCAATTCGAATAGAAGAGATGTTCAGTGAAGGACTTAACGGCGACTCTCCGTCTGTCTTAGCTTTAGGAAACAATACTTGCATACAACAAGTGACCCTTGCTGACACAGTTACGAGGTAGGCTGTACCTGGCAACATGCCACAACAGCTGTGATCATTCAACGTTATATAGCTCCTGTTAAAAAGCTGCCTAAAAGTTGGATCTGTCACTGCTGCTGAAGAACCTTGCAGGTGGCAGGATAAGTTGGTCGAAGAACCATCACAGGCTCCATGTAAAGTATTCATTGTAAGATTGAACGCAGTAATACGAATCGCACACTATGAGTGTGGGGAATTTGCGATCGGTATTTGCAAGCGCTATCTTGAAAGCCTGTAGTTCAGCTTACTGAGCTGTACAGTCTCAGAGACATTGTGTTTTTGTGACCATAGGTCGGAATTTACCATCGCGCCAGCGACCTTTAACAATCGCGCACGCAGCACTATAAGCTTGTTTACCCCCAATTGCAAGCTGTGCAGATCCGTCTGTATATATTATACATTCCTTCTGTTCCAGAGGCAGAATCTCAGCGGGCAGAGGACATTCTTGTTTGTAATGTAATGTAATGTATTACTTGTAAAGTGCACTGTTGCCAGCCGGCGTCCTGGCGCTGTATACCGCTGGGGAACCCATCCTGGCTTTCCCTGTGGGATGGTCCCTGCTGGGAGTCCCCAAGGTGGAGCCAGGCATCCCTGGCATTGATGGGGCCGTTGTGGAGATTAGGCAAGCTAATGCCCAGAGTTGCCGAGTGGGATCCATGGTTAGAGTAGGCACCGAAGCGAGAATTATCGAGTCCCCTGACCCTGGTCCACGACCCTGCCACGCCGGGAATTGAACCCTGGTCCCGGGCTGACTTCTGCTCCCGGGTCTGCCGCCTCTAACCAGTGAGCCACACCACACCACCGTATTGTAGAAATTCCTGTGTTTTCAAATAGGGATCAAAAATGTATTCAACGTCTGTTGCAGCAAGAGAGTTAACCCATTTTATCCATCCTCGATGTACAGCCTTTGCATTTGGAAAGCTTGCTTCTGTTACTGCCTCTAAGGTAGGTATAGGAGTAACGATCATTATGCATTTACCCTGTGCGAGAGCCCTCTCTTTTGATACTGCAGTTTGAACCGGTCAGAATGTTTTCTGTTGAAGTGAAGTGAATTTCATTTCAGCTGTGTGTACAAGTGTGATTTATAAGCAATTGGTACTTTTTCACCTTCATTAAAGGTTAAGAATGTGAATCCGCATCTTCCTGGGATTATTCTGATTACAAGGTTGTGTACGTTTAAGCGTGTTTGTAAATGTGATGTTGCTAACATATCTGTTTGCACTGAACGCAAAATGTGTGTGTGTTTTTGAGTCCAGTTAGTAGTTTTGAAATCACGTTTGATTAATTCGTAGAGAGGTTTAACCCTTTCTGCATAGTTTAGAATATATGTTCTTCCTAAATTCAGGAAACCTAGAATTGACTGTAAGTTTTTCAGCGTTTTTGGAGGTTGGAGCAGCGCAAACTTCTCTAAAAAAAAATGTCTGCCAGGCTTTTGCCTTCACTTGATAACTCATATCCTAGAAAAAGGACATTGAGGTGGACAATTCTTGATTTCTTAAAGTTAAATTTGTACCCTTCAGAATCGAATCCAAGTATAATGGTGTTCACTCTGTTCAAGTGCCTGTCCAAATCATCGTCTGTTAGATAGATGTCATCGACATAAGATAATGCCTCATCATCATACTTATTTCTTCACCCTATTCCCTCTTTCCACAACTCTTGCCTCTTTGTGCACCTCTCTTGCATCTTTGTGCACTTCTCTTGCCTCTTTCTTCACATTGCTTGCTTCTTTCTGCACTTCTCTTGCTTCTTTCCACGCCTCTCTTGTTTTTTTCTGCACCCCTTCCTGTCTTTCTGCACCTCTGTTGCCTCTTTCTGAACCTCTCCTGCTTCTTTCTGCACTTCTTTTGCCTCTTTCTGCGCCCCTCTTGCCTCTCTCTGCACCTCTGTTGTTTGTTTCTGCACTTCTCTCTTTTTTTAAGGAAGCGTGCTGTATGGCCCCCCTTCCCTGGTCCATTTTCCACCCCGGAGACCCCATCCCTTGGGGCCATGCCATTTCTTTATATAATTAAAAGATATGCAGGGGGGCCGAGAGACCCCTCCCACTTTTGGCCCTGGGGACCCCATCCCCCGGGGCTTGCCCATTTTTTTAAAATATCAATTTACAGGTAGGGTGCCTGCACCTCTGTTGCTTCTTTCTGCACCTCTGTTGCTTCTTTCTGCACCTCTCTTGCTTCTTCCTATACCTCTCTTGCTTCTTTCTGCACCCCTTTTGTGTCTTTCTGCACCTCTTTTGCCTCTTTCTACACCCCTGTCCCCTTTTCTGCACATCTCTTGCCTGTTTCTGCAACTTTCTTGCCTTTTTCTGTAGTTCTCTTGCCGCTTTCTGCACCCCTGTTGCCTCTTTCTGCACTTCTCTTCCCTCCTTCTGCACCTCATGCTACTTTCTGCACTCCTCTTGCCTCTTTTTTCACCCCTGTACCCTTTTTCTGCAACATTCTTTCTGCAGTTATCACGCCTCCTTCTATACCTCTGTTGCTTCTTTCTACACTTCACTTGCCTCTTTCTACACACCTCTTGTCTGTTTTTGCACCTTTGTTGGTTCTTTCTGCACTGCTCCTGCTACTTTTCGCACCTCTCATGGAAATTTTCACACCCCTCTTACCTCCTTCTGTACCTCTGTTGGTTCTTTCTGTACTGCTCTTGCTTCTTTCTGCAACTCTCTTGCCTCCTTCTGTACTTCGTCTTTCTGTATCTCTTGATTCTTTCTGCACCCCTCTTGCCTCTTTCTGTACCTCTTTTGCTTCTTTCTGCACTTCTCTTGCTGCACCGTTGCCTCTTTCTGCACCTCTGTTGCTACTTTCTGCACTTCTCTTGCTTCTTTTGGCACCCCTCTTGCCTCTTTCTGCAGCCCTCTTCCCTCTCTCTGCATCCCTTTTCCCTATTTCTGCACCTCTCTTGCCTCTTTACTTACCTCTTGCCTCTTTCTGTATCCCTCTTGCCTTTTTCTGCACCTCTCTTGCCTGTTTCCATAACTTTCTTGCCTCTTTCTGCAATTCTGTCTCCTTTTGCACCCCTCCTGTCTGTTTATGCACCTCTGTTGTTTCTTTCTTCACCTCTCTTGGTAATATCTGCACCCCTCTTGCCTCTTTCTGCACCCCTCTTACCTCCTTCTGCCCCTCTATTGGTTCCTTCTGCACTGCTCTAGCATCTTTCTGCACCCCTCCTGCCTCTTTTTGCACCGATCTTGCTTCTTTTTGTACTTCTCTTGCCTCCTTCTGCACCTCTGTTCCCTTTTTCTGCAACTTTCTTGCCTCTTTCTGTAGTTCTTGTGTCTCTTTCTGCACCTCTGTTGCTTCTTTCTGCACTTCACTTGCCTCTTTCTACTCCCCTCTGATCTGTTTCTGCACCTCTGTTGTATCATTCTGCACTGCATCTGCTACTCTTGGCACCTCTCATGCACATTTCTGCACCCCTCTTACCTCCTTCTGCACCTTCTGGTTCTTTCTGACCTGCTCATGCTTCTTTCTGCATCTCTCTTGCCTCTTTCTGTACTCCTCCTACCTCTTTCTGCACCTCTCTTGCTGCTTTCTGCACCCCTCTTGCTTCTTTCTGCACCTCTTTTGCTTCTTTCTACCCTTCTCTTGCTGCACCTGTTGCCTTTCTCTGCACCTCTGTTAATTCTTTCTGCACTTCTCCTGCTTCTTTTTGAACATCTATTGCTTCTTTGTGCACCCTCTTGCCTCTTTCTGTACCTCTATTGCCTTTTTCTATACCTCCCTTGCCTGTTTCTGCAACGTTCTTGCCTCTTTCTGCAGTTCTGTCTCCTTGTGCACCTCTGCTGCTTCTTTCTGCACTTCTCTTGCCTCTTTCTGCACCCCTCTTGTCTGTTTCTGTACCTCTTTTGCTTCATTCTGCACTTCTCTTGCTGCACCTGTTGCCTCTTTCTACACCTCTGTTGATTCTTTCTGCACTTCTCCTGCTTCTTTTTGAAAATCTCTTGCTTCTTTGTGTACCCTCTTGCCTTTCTGTACCCCTTTTGCCTTTTTCTGTACTTCTCTTGCCTGTTTCTGCAACGTTCTTGCCTCTTTCTGCAGTCCTGTCTCCTTCTGCACCTCTGTTGTTTCCTTCTCCACATCTTTTGCAAATATCTGCACCCCTCTTGCCTCTTTCTGCACCCCTCTTACCTCCATCTGCACCTCTATTGGTTCCTTCTGCACTGCTCTTGCCTCTTTCAGTACACCTCCTACCTCCTTCTGCACATCTGTTGGTTCTTTCTGCACCCCTCTTGCCTCTTTTTTGTGCCTACTTTGCTTATTTCTACACCCTTCATACCTCTTTCTGTAACTCTTACTTCTTTCTGCACCCCTCTTGCCTCTTTCTGTACCCCTTTTGCCTCCTTCTGAACCTCAGTTAGTTCTTTCTGCACTGCTCTTGCTTCTTTATGCACCTGTTTTGCCTGTTTCTGCAACTTGCTTACCTCTTTCTGCATTTCTCTTGCCTCCTTCTGCACCTCTGTTGCTTCTTTCTACACTCTTCTTGCCTTTGTCTGCACCCCTCTTGCTTCTTTTTGCACCCGTTTCTTCTTTCTGCATCTCTCTTCCTTGTTTCTGCACCCCTCTTGCTTCTTTCTCTACCAATCTTCCCTCTTTCTGCACCTTTCTTGCATCTGTCTGTACCCGTTCCCTTTTGCTGCACCTCTCTTGCCTGTTTCTGAAACTTTCTTGCCTCTTTCTGTAGTTCACTTGTCTCCTTCTGCACTTTTCTTGGTACTTTCTGCACTTATCTTGCCTCTTTCTGCACCCGTTGCCTCTTTCTGCACCTCTGTTGCTTCTTTCTGCACTTCTTTTGCTTCTTTCTGCATCTTTCTTGCTTCTTTCGGCACCCCTCTTGCCTCTTTCTGCAGCCCTCTTGCCTCTCTCTACATCCCCTTTCCCTCTTTCTGGCCCCTTCTTGCCTCTTTATGTACCCCTCTTGCCTCTTTCTGCACCCCTGTTCCCTTTTTCTGCAACATTCTTGCCTCTTTCTGTAGTTGTCTTGTCTCCTTCTGCACCTCTGTTGCTTCTTCCTGCACTTCTCCTGCCTCTTTCTACACCTCTCTTGTCTGTTTCTGCACCTCTATTGGTTCTTTCTACACCTCTGTTCCACATTTCTTCACCTTGCTTGCCTCTTTCTGCATGCCTCTTATCTCCTTCCGCACCTGTTGTCTCCTTCTGTACTTCTCTTGCCTCTTTCTGCGCCTCTCTTGCTTCTTTCTGTACCCCTCGCTTCTATCTGCACCCCTCTTGCCTCTTTCTGTACCTCTTTTGCTTCTTTCTCCACTTCTCTTGCTGCACCCGTTTTCTCTTTCTACACCTCTATTGCTTCTTTCTTCAACCCTCTTGCCTTTCTGCAACCCTCCTCCCTCTATGCACCTCTTTTCCCTCTTTCTGCACTTCTCTTGCCTCTTTCTGAACCTGTTCCCTTTTGCGGCACCTCTCTTGCCTGTTTCTGAAACTTTCTTGCCTATTTATGCAGTTCTCTTGTCTCTTTCTGCGCTTCTCTTGGTACTTTCTGCACTTCTCTTGCCTCTTTCTGTATGCCTGTTGCCTCTTTCAGACCTCTGTTGCTTCTTTCTGTACTTCTCTCGCCTCCTTCGGCACCTCTTGCTTCTTTCTGCATCCCTCTTGCCTCTTTCTGCAACCCTTTTCCCCTTTTCTGCAACTTGCTTGCCTCTTTCTGTAGTTCTCTTGTCTCCTTCTGTACCTCTGTTGCTTCTTTCTGCACTATTCTTGCCTCTTTCTATACCCCTCTTGTCTGTTTCTGCACCTCTGTTAGTTCTTTCTGCACTGCTCCCGCTCCTTTCTGCACCCCTCCTGCAAATTTCTGCACCCTGCTCTCCTCTTTCTTTATCCCTCTTTCCTCCTTCTGCACCTCTCTTGCTTCTTTCTGAACCCCTCTTGCTGCACCCCTCTTGCCTCTTTCTGTACCTCTTTTGCTTTTTTCTGCACTTCTCTTGCTGCACCCTGGTTGTCTCTTTCTGCACCTCTCTTGCTTCTTTCTTCACCCCTCTCGCCTTTCTGCACCTATCCTCCCTCTCTGCACCCCTTTTCCCTCTTTCTGAACCGTACTTGCCTCTTTCTGAACCTGTTCCCTTTTGCTGCACCTCTCTTGCCTGTTTCTGAAACTTTCTTGCCTCTTTCTGCAGCTCTCTTGTCTCCTGCTGCAGTTCTCTTGTCTCCTTCTTCACTTCTCTTGGTACTTTATGCACTTATCTTGCCCATATCTGTACCCCTGTTGCCTCTTTCAGACCTCTGTTGTGTCTTTCTGTACTTCTCTTGCCTCCTTCTGCACCTCTTACTTCTTTCTGCATCCCTCTTGCCTAAACTCGCACCCCTTTTCCCTTTTTCTGCAACTTGCTTGCCTCTTTCTGTAGTTCTCTTGTCTCCTTCTGCACCTCTGTTGCTTTTTCTGCACTATTCTTGCCTCTTTCTACACCCCTCTTGACTTTTTCTGCACCTCTGTTGGTTCTTTCTACACTGCTCCCACTCTTTTCTGCACCCCTCTTGCAAATTTCTGTACCCTGTTCTCCATTTTCTGTATCCCTCTTACCTCCTTCTGCACCTCTGTTGGTTCTTTCTGCACTGCTCTTGTTTCTTTCTGCACCTCTTTTGACTGTTTCTGCAACTTGCTTGCCTCTTACTGTATTTCTCCTGCCTCTTTATGTACCTCTCTTGCTTCTTTCTGTATCTCTTGCTTCTTTCAGCACCCCTCTTTCCTCTTTCTGCACCTCTTTTGCTTCTTTCTGCACTTCTCTTGCTGCACCCCTGTTGTCTCTTTCTGCACCTTTATTGCTTATTTCTGCACTTCTCTTGCTTTATTCTGCACCTCTCCTGCTTCTTTCTTCACCCCTCGTGCCTTTCTGTACCCCTCTTCTACCTGTGTGCCCCTCTTCTCCCTTTCTGCATCTCTCTTGCCTCTTTCTGTATTCATCATGTCTCCTTCTGTACCTGTTGCTTCTTTCTGCACTTCTCTTGCCTCTTTCTGCACCTCTGTTGGTTCTTTCTGAACCTCTTGCTTCTTTTTGCACCGCTTTTGCTTCTTCCTGCATTTTTCTTGCTACACCCCTGCTGTGATTTCTGCACCTTTTGCATCTTTCTTCACTTCTCTTGCTTCTTTCTGCACCTCTCTTGATTCTTTCTGCACCCCTCTTGCTTCTTTCTGCACCCCTCTTCTTTCTCTCTGCACCCCCTTCCTCTTTCTGCACCTCTCTTGCTGCTTTCTGCACCCGTTACCTATTTCCGCACACTTGTTGCCTATTTCTGCAACTCTCTGCCTCTTTCTGCAGTTTCCTTGTCTCCTTCTGCACCAATGTTGCTTCTTTCTGCACTTCTCTTGCCTCTTTATGCACCCCTCTTGCCTCTTTCTACAACTCTGTTGGTTCTTTCTGCACCCCTCTTGTAAATGTGTGCACCCCTTTTGCCTTTCTGTACCCTTCTTCCCTTTTTATGCACCACTCTTGCTTCTGTGTGTACCCCTCTTGCCTCTTTTCCACCTCTTTTGCTTCTTTATGCACTCCTCTTGCATCTTTCTGTACCTCTACACTTCTCCTGCTTCTTTCTGCACTTCTCTTGCAAATTTCTGCAGCTGTTTACACCGTGTTCACCCCTTTTGCCTTTCTGTACCCTTCTTCCCTTTTTATGCACCTCTCTTGCCTCTGTGTGTACCCCTCTTGCCTCTTTACTACCTCTTTTGCTTCTTTTTGCACTCCTCTTGCATCTTTCTGTACCTCTACACTTCTCTTCCCTCTTTCTGCACCTCTCTTTCCGCTCCCCTGTTCCCTCTTTCTGCAGCTCTTTTGCCTGTTTCTGCAACCCTCTTGCTTCTTTCTGAACTTCTCTCTCCTCTTTCTGTATTCAAATGGGAAGTGCAAGCTGTCAAGTTTAAAGGCCTGTGAGCTCTTGTGACTGAGGTATATGTCTACTTGTACATGTATTCCTATATGTATTATGCATCTGAAGATGGTAGCTTAAAAAGTGGGTAACTTCTATAAGTGGTCAAATCTTCGCAGTTCTGCTCTGTCATTCAGTTGCACAGGCAGACATGAGTTATATGTATATATATATATATATATGTGTGTGTGTGTGTTATAGAGCTCCTCAAATATTCTATTGAATACCCATGTGCCCTTTGTTGTGAGCAGAAAGAAATGCTTGCAATTTTTTGTACACAAATTTACAGAGTATGCTGTTTGAAACACAGGTATTTAAATATTTGTATGTTTATTTTTATGTAACATGTCACTATGTAAAAGCAGAGACACACATGCATACCTTCATAAACTTGGTCAGATTTACAACGGTGATATGCTTAGGATTTCTGTTTTATATTTGGTAGGCTGTAGGAAGGTGGATATCTGACTATGGTTACCCCCAAACTTTTTGCCTGGTGTTTAGCTGGTTTTTGACTTAGTTCGTCTGGGATCCTGCTATTCAGGGCCCCAGGCTGATTGCTCTCTCCTTAAAATGGACTCCATGTACCTTAGGTGCATAACACAATTGGAATTGGTTCACCTTATAGGCCCCTGTAACAGTGTACCATAGGTACCCAGGGCATAGGTGTAGCCAAGGCCTGCCAGGGGCTGCAGCATGTATTGTGCCACCCCTGGCCTGGCCTCCATATTTGACACAACTGGCTGATCACTCAGCTGGGGTAAGTCGGTGTAACCACCTCTTACTTAGGTACAGTATGTCTGTGCCTAACCCTAAACTGAACACATATGTTCCTATCAGCCACTCCTATGGAAGGCCTCATCAATCCTGGAGGCAGAGTGCTTGGAAATATGTGAGATGGTGCTCTGGCATGAGCTGAGCCTGTCTGCAGCTGTCGGGAACCACTCCCTAAGCTGTTCCGGGATATTGCCATACCATATACTCTTAAGTGCATTATAATCCTCGCGGTTAAATGCTATCTTTGGTTTGGCTTTATCAAAACATGTCGAGTAAGGTGTCATACGAATTGGAATACTATCCCCTCGCCAATTCTGGCGACGGGGATAGCATTCCACCCTTCTAGAGGGACACGACATGTGTGTAGCCTTAACCCCGGTTAAAGTTAAACAGAGCCTCAGCTTCACAAAATGGACGCTGCCACCACAGACACAAGTCTGGCCTCCTGCTGCTGACCGAAACTCGGCAGATGGTGGCCTGGACAAAGGGTTTCCTGCCTTGGGAGGTGCGAGCACCACCCCAGACAGGATTTTGTGTATTAGGTAGGACAGGGCTGAAAAGAATCAGACATGCCCGGGGCACACAAGGTGTCCCCGTGCATAGGCCAGTCCAAACCGGTTCTGGGGCCTTCCAGCCCCAGTCCTGGCGCGGAGCTGGACAAAGGAAAGGGGGTGTAACCGCCCCCCTTCCTGGTTCCTCCCAGAGGAGGGACCTAGTAGGTGATCCACCCCCAGTTTGGGAATAAGAGGGGGAGCAGTGCCATTGCACAGCAGATCATCCCGAAATCAACTTAAAACTAAGAAGAAGACTGGACTTCGACATTCTGCTGCACAGAAGACTGAAGAAGAATCTCCCTTGTGGCCAAGGAGTGACCACCCTGTGAAAACAGGTACCAACCAGCGACTCGACGTCTGCTTTGCTGCCGCCTCCCGCCGGAGACCGAGCCCAGAGCCCGACAAGAACCAGACTCCCAGACCTCTCAAAGCCCGATCCACAGTCCCTGCGAAGAAGGGACCCGTGGAGGCACCGAGTGACGTGGGACCGGACCTCTTGGAAGACACTCGTAAAGCTGACTGCGCAGCTTCTGAGGCATCCTCGACGTTGTGCTTTGGGGATTGAGAACCCCCACCACCGAGCAGCCCTTGCACCGAAGATCAGCCCCCCAGCATCTCCACGATCTGCGTGGGGCCCTTTTGCACTGTGCCACTCGACGCGCCATCCCGGCCACTAGCCACGTGGTCAGCGGCCATCTTGGCGACGAACCCGAAGACTTAAACAGCAGGTCTGGTTGCTCCAGACCTACCCAAGCTCCTGTGAAAAGGAGCACCCGCTCTGACCTTGCTGGTCCGAGTGAACAGCATCTTTCAACTTCTGCGTGACTTGCATTTGCCAAGGCCTGTTTGCTCCGATCAGGTTGCCGACACCGCCAACAGCGAGAAGCCTACGTGGGACAGCTCGTGACCGACTCCTGGACGTCCTCGACCCCGGGTATCCACGTGGCTGCAGAAAGAAGCTACCCGACAACGCCTGTTTGCACCCGACATCGCCTGGTTCCAATCTGGTTCCACGGTAGTCACTGGCTAGTGACTTTGAACACTGTCCCCTCTGCTTTCAGGTCTTCAACTCTTCTGATCCACCCTTGGATCCACCGGAACTCTTCTCATCAAGCCGCCTGCAGCATCTTCAGCTCCAAGCACCATCGACCAGCGTGACGAAACCCGACACATCTTCGACCCTGTGCACCCGCTTCCTGTGGGTGAGGTAACTCAGCTCCGCCGGTGCTCCTGCACTGGTACACATCCCAAGGGCCTGTGTTTTAAGTTTCAGCTCCGTAGGTCACTCGGAAGGTTCCTAACTTTCTAACTTTGTGCTTTTTACGCACCATAGACTTTGTACTGAGAAGTGCGTGCACTTTGAACACTGCACCCGAGTCCCGTGGGCCTTTCCCGACTTAGTTAACTCCAGTCTCGAATAGCTCCAGCGATTCCCAAGGCCCTAGGCCTCTTCACTTTCCTTTAGGTATCTCTTATACCACTTATTTAGTATATGGTTTAGGTGGCCCCTAGGGCTCATCCATATTGTGCAACTTTTGTGTATTTTAAACTGTCTTGTGATTTTACGCTTGTGCTTCTGTGCTCATAAAGAGCCCAGGGGATTTTAATAGTTAATAAATCAATATATATTTTCAATATATATCTGTGTGGTGTCCCTTTCATTTGGTATTCAAGGGGGTTGTGTATGGTATAACAGCTGGCTTCACATGCCTTTCAGAGTTTAGCCTAAGACTGCTTTGTCCACGTTACCACTAGGATAACTGGTCTACAAGGTTGAATTACAACCATCATCATAAGGGTTGCTTGGCATGGTACAAAGTGATCACTAGAATTAGTGAGCATTATATACCAGGCCAACTTCTCACATTGGTGAGCAGCGGATTGGGATCTGAGCTTGCTGTTGTTTTACCATTACAATCTTTGAGATTATCATTTGAAAGATCATACAGGTACCTGCTAGGTACATATAAAACAAGACTAGTATACATAAGTTCTACTGAACTTAGTTGTTGTAGAGCAAAGGGAGTAGCACACCCTAGCTACAACTACTAGATAGGTTTAGTAGGTAAACACCAGTGTAGGTAGATTGCAACACATCCACCCACACTAGAGCAATGTCTGGAACAGAGGGGTCCAGTGGACTTACTCCTGTTGAGAGTGACCCTCCAAGGGCACCATCCAAATTTGCTATTTTTCCCTTTAAGGAATTAAGACAGCTTTGTGTCTTAAGGGGTCTGAAGACAGGGCCTTCCCCTACTACAGACCACCTAAGAGAGCTCTTGGATCAGTCTGAGGCTCTAAAGACCTCTAAAGCAAACCCCACAGGGGATGCTGAAGGAGGCCATCCTTCAGAGGATGACACTGTAGACACCCCTGCCCCTATCATCCTGGTAGATGAGGAAGCCTCCACCACTGGAGCTCCTCAGGTAGATGTAGAGGAAGAAGAAGAGGAGGAGGAGGTGGAAAGCAGTGAGTCAGATGATGACAGAGATAGTCAGGTGCTGGTCAGTAGACTGAACCAGGCTAACTTAAGTCAACTTGGGAGTGAATCAGGTAACAACCCATTCAGACCCCCAGGTGGACTTAACCAGGGCCATAGGAGGAGGAGGCATCACTCAGGTGAATCCAATACCTCCCATGTCTCTAGAGGCTCTCATGGTCACTCCAGAAAGGAGATGACTAGCCCTCAGAGAAGGGAACATGAGGCCAAGATGAGAGAGGCTGAGCTTAGGATCCAGAGGCAAGAGTTAGAGGTTGCCCTGGCTAAGGAGAAACTTGCTAGAGCAAGACAGCCTAGAGAGAGTGGATTAGGATCCACTGGTGGCAGCAATATCCAGAAGGATAAAGACAGGTCCTTTGATACAAGAAACCTGAGTAAGATTGTGCCCCCCTACAAAGCTGGGGATGATATCCACAAATGGATGACTGCACTTGAGAGAGCCTGCATGGTACAGCAGATCCCTCAGGAGCAGTGGGCAGCAATCTTGTGGCTCTCCTTTGAAGGTAGAGGCAGAGACAGACTCCTCACAGTTAGTGATGAGGATTCTAGAAACTACATGGTCCTGAAGAGTGCTCTGATTGATGGGTTAGGCTTAACCACTGAACAGTACAGGTTAATGTTCAGAGATACCCAGAAGACACAGATTCAGGACTGGTCTGAATTTGTTGAGTGTGCCACTAAGGCTCTGGAGGGCTGGTTGCTGGGAAGTAAGGTTACTGACTATACAGGATTGTATAATTTAATTATGAGAGAGCAAATCTTAAGTAATTGTCAAAATCAGCTTCTACATCAGCACCTGGTTGACTCTGATCTGACCTCCCCACAAGAATTGGGTAGGAGGGCAGACAAATGGGTCAGAACCAGAATCAGGCCTAAGAACCAGGGTGGTGACCAAAAGAAAGAGACTACCAAGCCTCAAGAGAAGGGTGGGGATAAAAGTAAGGAAAAGACTTCCCCAGGGCCCCAAAACTCCAAGAATGGGGGTGGGTCCCAAGACACTTCTACATCCCAGAAAAAGCCTTATTGTCATACCTGTAAACAGGTGGGGCATTACAAAACAGATAGCTGTTGTCCCAAGAATGGCAATAAGGAGAATATACCTCCAGGTAAGGCTCCAACACCTCCTGTCACTGTTAGCAGTGGTCCCCCAGGTGGTGGGAGCACCCCCAAGAATTTGGGTGGGTTTACTTTTGGAGGACAGGTGGACTCTGGCCTATCCAGGTCCCCTAACTCAGATACTCTTGTCTATGAGACTGGCATGGGGTTTGCCAATTTCACAGATTGCCCAAACACTTTGAGCAAGTATAGACAGGAGCCCCTCATCAATGGCTTGAAAGTTGAGGCCTTCAGAGACACAGGGGCTAGCATCACCATGGTGGCTGAATGTCTAGTCCCCTCAAGGCAACTTTTACCTGATGCCAAATATCAGGTGACAAACATTGATGGCATAGAATCCAATCATCCCATGGCAGTAGTCAATCTTAGCTGGGGAGGTGTCACTGGCCCAAAGAGAGTGGCAGTGTCAGCAAACTTGCCTGTAGATTGCCTACTGGGTAATGATTTGGAAATCTCAGCCTGGGCTGAGGTTGAACAGCAAACCCATTCTAGAATGGTAAATCTCCATGGAAAGGTTAGTGGGGCTGTAATGGCTACAGCCCCAATTCAAGATGTCCTTCCTGAAAAGGTTGGGAGGGCTGAGCAAACCTCAGCCCCATCTTTAGATAACTTCCCTCCTGGAAAGAGTAGCAGGGCTGTACTGATAACAGCCCATACCCAAACTGAGTCTCCTCCTGAAAAGGTTGGTGGGGCTGTGATGGCCACAGCCCAAACTCAAACTGATACATGGGTAGTGAAGCCTGAAATGATGGATCACTCCACCCAAACAGAGAGCATTGAGGAGGAAGAGAAATCTCCCTCCCACCAGACTTTAGGAAAGGATCAGCCTCCTCAGGGAACTGATCTTACCCCTGATGAAGGAACTGTCCCAGAGGTTGTTAGGCCTGGCCTGACAGAGCCTCTGATGGCAGTGGACCCTTCTCAGGAGGGACCCAGTCTGGAGCAGGTAACCTGCCCCTCTCTACCTTGCCTTACTCAGCCCAGGGCTGCAGAGGACAAGAAGGACAGTGAGACCCAAAGGGCCCCCTGTCAAATAAAGCACCCCCATCAGCAGATTAGGGGCACCGAAACTAGTAGCCCTAGTGAGGTGCAAGCTTTAAAAACTCCTGAGGGATCCCCCTTTAAAGTAGTTAGGGACCTCCCCCAGATGGATATTGTTGGGCACAGCCAAACCTGGGACCCTAAGGGCCCAAACCTGACCTGTCCCTCCAGTAAGCCAAACAGAGGGACCCAGCCTCCAGCTTTAGGTAGCCAGAGGTTGACCCTGAGAGCACAGTGCAACTCAGTCAGAGAAAGAAAGGCACACATGGTGGAGAGTGATTGGAGGAAGCTGAGCCCTACAGAGGAAACTCACTTCAGTACTCCATCTCAACACCAGCCTTTAACTTTGCAAAGACACACCACAGGTAGAGATTCCCTATGGTGGAGACCCTCAGATACCCTTAGGGTGAGGGATTGCTTAGTGGACCATGAGACAGGGGGTTACCAAGCCAGAGCTGGTACTTCCTTATATGGCCACTTAGGCAATATAGGCTTACCTGGTCAAGGATAGCCTTATCTCCTTTCGTTTGGGGGGGGCTTATGTAGGAAGGTGGATATCTGACTATGGTTACCCCCAAACTTTTTGCCTGGTGTTTAGCTGGTTTTTGACTTAGTTGGCCTGGGATCCTGCTATTCAGGGCCCCAGGCTGATTGCTCTCTCCTTAAAATGGACTCCATGTACCTTAGGTGCATAACACAATTGGAATTGGTTCACCTTATAGGCCCCTGTAACAGTGTACCATAGGTACCCAGGGCATAGGTGTAGCCAAGGCCTGCCAGGGGCTGCAGCATGTATTGTGCCACCCCTGGCCTGGCCTCCATATTTGACACAACTGGCTGATCACTCAGCTGGGGTAAGTCGGTGTAACCACCTCTTACTTAGGTACAGTATGTCTGTGCCTAACCCTAAACTGGACACATATGTTCCTATCAGCCACTCCTATGGAAGGCCTCATCAATCCTGGAGGCAGAGTGCTTGGAAATATGTGAGATGGTGCTCTGGCATGAGCTGAGCCTGTCTGCAGCTGTCGGGAACCACTCCCTAAGCTGTTCCGGGATATTGCCATACCATATACTCTTAAGTGCATTATAATCCTCGCGGTTAAATGCTATCTTTGGTTTGGCTTTATCAAAACATGTCGAGTAAGGTGTCATACGAATTGGAATACTATCCCCTCGCCAATTCTGGCGACGGGGATAGCATTCCACCCTTCTAGAGGGACACGACATGTGTGTAGCCTTAACCCCGGTTAAAGTTAAACAGAGCCTCAGCTTCACAAAATGGACGCTGCCACCACAGACACAAGTCTGGCCTCCTGCTGCTGACCGAAACTCGGCAGATGGTGGCCTGGACAAAGGGTTTCCTGCCTTGGGAGGTGCGAGCACCACCCCAGACAGGATTTTGTGTATTAGGTAGGACAGGGCTGAAAAGAATCAGACATGCCCGGGGCACACAAGGTGTCCCCGTGCATAGGCCAGTCCAAACCGGTTCTGGGGCCTTCCAGCCCCAGTCCTGGCGCGGAGCTGGACAAAGGAAAGGGGGTGTAACCGCCCCCCTTCCTGGTTCCTCCCAGAGGAGGGACCTAGTAGGTGATCCACCCCCAGTTTGGGAATAAGAGGGGGAGCAGTGCCATTGCACAGCAGATCATCCCGAAATCAACTTAAAACTAAGAAGAAGACTGGACTTCGACATTCTGCTGCACAGAAGACTGAAGAAGAATCTCCCTTGTGGCCAAGGAGTGACCACCCTGTGAAAACAGGTACCAACCAGCGACTCGACGTCTGCTTTGCCGCCGCCTCCCGCCGGAGACCGAGCCCAGAGCCCGACAAGAACCAGACTCCCAGACCTCTCAAAGCCCGATCCACAGTCCCTGCGAAGAAGGGACCCGTGGAGGCACCGAGTGACGTGGGACCGGACCTCTTGGAAGACACTCGTAAAGCTGACTGCGCAGCTTCTGAGGCATCCTCGACGTTGTGCTTTGGGGATTGAGAACCCCCACCACCGAGCAGCCCTTGCACCGAAGATCAGCCCCCCAGCATCTCCACGATCTGCGTGGGGCCCTTTTGCACTGTGCCACTCGACGCGCCATCCCGGCCACTAGCCACGTGGTCAGCGGCCATCTTGGCGACGAACCCGAAGACTTAAACAGCAGGTCTGGTTGCTCCAGACCTACCCAAGCTCCTGTGAAAAGGAGCACCCGCTCTGACCTTGCTGGTCCGAGTGAACAGCATCTTTCAACTTCTGCGTGACTTGCATTTGCCAAGGCCTGTTTGCTCCGATCAGGTCGCCGACACCGCCAACAGCGAGAAGCCTACGTGGGACAGCTCGTGACCGACTCCTGGACGTCCTCGACCCCGGGTATCCACGTGGCTGCAGAAAGAAGCTACCCGACAACGCCTGTTTGCACCCGACATCGCCTGGTTCCAATCTGGTTCCATGGTAGTCACTGGCTAGTGACTTTGAACACTGTCCCCTCTGCTTTCAGGTCTTCAACTCTTCTGATCCACCCTTGGATCCACCGGAACTCTTCTCATCGAGCCGCCTGCAGCATCTTCAGCTCCAAGCACCATCGACCAGCGTGACGAAACCCGACACATCTTCGACCCTGTGCACCCGCTTCCTGTGGGTGAGGTAACTCAGCTCCGCCGGTGCTCCTGCACTGGTACACATCCCAAGGGCCTGTGTTTTAAGTTTCAGCTCCGTAGGTCACTCGGAAGGTTCCTAACTTTCTAACTTTGTGCTTTTTACGCACCATAGACTTTGTACTGAGAAGTGCGTGCACTTTGAACACTGCACCCGAGTCCCGTGGGCCTTTCCCGACTTAGTTAACTCCAGTCTCGAATAGCTCCAGCGATTCCCAAGGCCCTAGGCCTCTTCACTTTCCTTTAGGTATCTCTTATACCACTTATTTAGTATATGGTTTAGGTGGCCCCTAGGGCTCATCCATATTGTGCAACTTTTGTGTATTTTAAACTGTCTTGTGATTTTACGCTTGTGCTTCTGTGCTCATAAAGAGCCCAGGGGATTTTAATAGTTAATAAATCAATATATATTTTCAATATATATCTGTGTGGTGTCCCTTTCATTTGGTATTCAAGGGGGTTGTGTATGGTATAACAGCTGGCTTCACATGCCTTTCAGAGTTTAGCCTAAGACTGCTTTGTCCACGTTACCACTAGGATAACTGGTCTACAAGGTTGAATTACAACCATCATCATAAGGGTTGCTTGGCATGGTACAAAGTGATCACTAGAATTAGTGAGCATTATATACCAGGCCAACTTCTCACATAGGCCTAACATTCTGAGCTGTCGATTATTAGTGAACCTTCAAGAGAAAAGTGAGGTTTAAGACATCTTGTGAGAAGGATTAGTGTTTAGGCTACTTTGTATGAGTCTGTTGTAAGGTGCACTCAAAGTAGGCCTCTTTCTGTAGGTTCTTTCTGCACCTTTCTTCCTCTTTCGGGACTTGTGTTGCCTCTTTCTGCCTTTCTCTTGCTTCTTTCTGCACCTTTCTGCACATGTCCTACCTATGTTTGCATAGTTATGAATAAACATTTAAAAAAACCTTAGAAATTCACAGAAAAAAACAGAGGTTTCAGGGACCTTTTAGTTACGAATTATCATTTAAAAAACTTTAGACATTCACTGAAAAAACCACAGTTTTCAGGAACGTTATGGTTAGGCTGACATGTCACTCGTACAAAACCAGAGTAATTTGGCGGTTAAAGTTAGTTGAGCTAACTGTAACTCGCGCACCCGCAATGAACTGCTGATGACGTTACATGACATGGTCAGTGAAGCAAGGGGGCAATATGAATTCTGTCAATCACATATTCTAAACCCACCTCAGAATGACAGAATGAGGTAGAGGAACTACTGGGGATAAGTAGGAGTCGTTTTAAAAATGTATTCTCTAATATTTGAATCTGTGCACTTTTGTGGTATCCCCATACTCCTGCCCCATAGGTGGCCACTGGCAGACATTTGGATGTATACAATGTTTTCAATTCAGCTATCGGCTTATGATTCAGTTTTCTGGCAAAACAAAAAAGCCCCTCTATAGTTCTATTAGTTTGTTGTAGCCTTGTCGTGATAAAGTGGTCCTTGCTTAATTTATTATTAAAAAGATTCCCCAAGTAGGTAAAATTTGGCACTTTGTTGATAGCTATATCATTTACTATATACTTTTGGGTTTTAGTTTTATTTGGGCCAAAGGTCATAATAAAAGATTTACTAAAATGAACCTTAAGGTCCAGTCCTGTCATAAACTCATTATATGCATTCAGACATTTTTGTAGGCTGATAGCTGTTAAGGTCCTCAGGACTGTATCGTCCGCATAGCACAATAAAGGTACCCGTTTACCTTCTATTCTTGGAAAATCCAATTGTTGTAACAAAAACATTCCTAAGCCATTTGTATATACTAAAAATAAGAAGGGGTCAATATACAACCCTGGCACACTCCCTCAGTTGATGCAATTGGATTGGTCTTTTCTCCCTCTGGGCCATTCTGGATAGCTACAGTAGTAGATGCATGTAGTCTGTGTAACAGGGTAAAAAGCGGTTCCTCAAATCCAATGGTGTCCATTAGTGTCCACAATTTTCCACGGCATACTGTGTCTGAGGCGCTGGACAAGTCCATGAAGGCCAAGAGGATCGAAACGCCCCCGGCGTTCATGGACTTGCCCATAATCATAGACAGGTTGAGGCATTGCTCGATCGTTCCCCTTCCCTTCCTGAAGCCAAATTGGGGATTCACTATAAGGCCAGAGATAGTGGCCTATGACTCCAGGCGTGCAAGGATTACCCACCCAAGCAGCTTGAATGAAGCATCTATTAGAAAAAATGGTCTATAGCATGTGGGGTCATTTCTATTTCCCTTTTTAAAAATTGGCGCCACCACTGCTTTTTTCCACGATGATGGAATACGGGCCATAATTACTGCCTTAAAAACATTGAGTAAGAGGGGGGCCCATACTTGTGGGTTGCTTTAAAAAAGGTCCAAGGGCACACCGTCTGACCCTGGAGCTTTTAGGGGAATACCCTTTCTCAGTGCCTCCTCTACTTCACTTAATGAAAGTGATATACTAAGCTGTTGTGCGGTTTGTGTGTTGATACTTATTCCTCCTCACACTCGCTTAGTAAGACACTCTTTGGGTTGAATATGTTGGTAAAATGGGTCTCCTATGCCACCCCCTTTATGTTAGTATCGATGGGCCTTGTCTCATTGGTGAAGAGTGGGCGATTTAGCACCTCCCAGAAACTCCTAGAGTCCTTCAGGGCACTTGATCTTTCGTGGTCACCCCAAGCCTGACTTCTCAATTCATCCTTTCTCTCCTGAATTACCCTTATATAAGTCTGCCTGGCTGCCTTTATCATATCCCTATCACCGGGGACTGTATGTAACGCCTTCTTCAATTTATTTTGCGCAGCAGAATACTCAGCGTTAAACCATCTTATTTCAGGGAGGCTGCCTTTTCTCACTGATCTAAGCAAATTCTTGGCCACGTCATCACAAATAGTTTTGAAATTTTATATTATTACATCTGGCTGTAATGTATTGGTTAAACAGGTCATTACTTGTGTTAAATTTGTTTTAATGATAGACTGCTCAAAATCCTTATGAATTATCATGTTCCATTTTAGCCTTATCCCTTGATTGTGGTTATATTTTGTTAAACAGTCAGAGACCTTACCCTTTTGTGCAACAATATGTAAAGAGACAGTAAGAGGGCTATGGTCACTATTAGGGTTAGGTTTGATTGCAAAGTTATCAACAAGGTGTGAATACCTACTAGAGATCAACGTAAAGTCAATTGTACTTACACAACCCCCCTCTTGCCTCTTTCTGCACCCCTGTTCCCTTTTTCTGCAACATTCTTGCCTCGTTAGTTTTCTTGTCTCCTTCTGCACCTCTGTTGCTTCTTCCTGCACTTTTCCTGCCTCTTTCTACACCTCTCTTGTCTGTTTCTGCACCTCTAATGGTTCTTTCTGCACCTCTGTTCCACATTTCTTCACCTTGCTTGCCTCTTTCTGCATGCCTCTTATCTCCTTCTGCACCTGTTGTCTCTTTCTGTACTTCTCTTGCCTCTTTCTGCGCCTCTCTTGCTTCTTTCTGTACCCCTCGCTTCTATCTGCACCCCTCTTGCCTCTTTCTGCACCTCTATTGCTTCTTTCTTCAATCCTCTTGCCTTTCTGCAACCCTCCTCCCTCTATGCACCTCTTTTCCCTCTTTCTGCACTTCTCTTGCCTCTTTCTGAACCTGTTCCCTTTTGCTGCACCTCTCTTGCCTGTTTCTGAAACTTTCTTGCCTATTTATGCAGTTCTCTTGTCTCTTTCTGCACTTCTCTTGGTACTTTCTGCACTTCTCTTGCCTCTTTCTGTTTCCCTGTTGCCTCTTTCAGACCTCTGTTGCTTCTTTCTGTACTTCTCTCGCCTCCTTCGGCACCTCTTGCTTCTTTCTGCATCCCTCTTGCCTCTTTCTGCAACCCTTTTCCCCTTTTCTGCAACTTGCTTGCCTCTTTCTGTAGTTCTCTTGTCTCCTTCTGTACCTCTGTTGCTTCTTTCTGCACTATTCTTGCCTCTTTCTACACCCCTCTTGTCTGTTTCTGCACCTCTGTTAGTTCTTTCTGCACTGCTCCCGCTCCTTTCTGCACCCCTCCTGCAAATTTCTGCACCCTGCTCTCCTCTTTCTTTATCCCTCTTTCCTCCTTCTGCACCTCTCTTGCTTCTTTCTGAACCCCTCTTGCTGCACCCCTCTTGCCTCTTTCTGTACCTCTTTTGCTTCTTTCTGCACTTCTCTTGCTGCACCCTGGTTGTCTCTTTCTGCACCTCTCTTGCTTCTTTCTTCACCCCTCTCGCCTTTCTGCACCTATCCTCCCTCTCTGCACCCCTTTTCCCTCTTTCTGAACCGTACTTGCCTCTTTCTGAACCTGTTCCCTTTTGCTGCACCTCTCTTGCCTGTTTCTGAAACTTTCTTGCCTCTTTCTGAAGTTCTCTTGTCTCCTGCTGCAGTTCTCTTGTCTCCTTCTGCACTTCTCTTGGTACCTTCTGCACTTATCTTGCCCCTATCTGTACCCCTGTTGCCTCTTTCAGACCTCTGTTGTGTCTTTCTGTACTTCTCTTGCCTCCTTCTGCACCTCTTCTTTCTGCATCCCTCTTGCCTAAACTTGCACCCCTTTTCCCTTTTTCTGCAACTTGCTTGCCTCTTTCTGTAGTTCTCTTGTCTCCTTCTGCACCTCTGTTGCTTTTTCTGCACTATTCTTGCCTCTTTCTACACCCCTCTTGACTGTTTCTGCACCTCTGTTGGTTCTTTCTGCACTGCTCCCGCTCTCTTTTCTGCACCCTCTTGCAAATTTCTGTACCCTGTTCTCCTCTTTCTATATCCCTCTTACCTCCTTCTGCACCTCTGTTGGTTCTTTCTGCACTGCTCTTGTTTCTTTCTGCACCTCTTTTGCCTGTTTCTGCAACTCACTTGCCTCTTACTGTATTTCTCCTGCCTCTTTATGTACCTCTCCTGCTTCTTTCTGTATCTCTTGCTTCTTTCAGCAGCCCTCTTTCCTCTTTCTGCACCTCTTTTGCTTCTTTCTGCACTTCTCTTGCTGCACCCCTGTTGTCTCTTTTTGGACCTTTGTTGCTTCTTTCTGCACTTCTCTTGCTTTGTTCTGCACCTCTCTTGCTTCTTTCTTCACCCCTCGTGCCTTTCTGTACCCCTCTTCCCTCTCTGTGCCCCTCTTCTCTCTTTCTGCATCTCTCTTGCCTCTTTCTGCATTCATCATGTCTCCTTCTGTACCTGTTGCTTCTTTCTGCACTTCTCTTGCCTCTTTCTGCACCTCTGTTGGTTCTTTCTGAACCTCTTGCTGCTTCTTTTTGCACCGCCTTTGCTTCTTCGTGCATTTTTCTTGCTACACCCCTGCTGTGATTTCTGCACCTTTTGCATCTTTCTTCACTTCTCTTGCTTCTTTCTGCACCTCTCTTGCTTCTTTCTGCATCCCTCTTGCTTCTTTCTGCACCCCTCTTCTTTCTCTCTGCACCCCCTTCCTCTTTCTGCACCTCTCTTGCCGCTTTCTGCACCCATTACCTATTTCTGCACACCTGTTGCCTATTTCTGCAACTCTCTTGCCTCTTTCTGCAGTTTTCCTGTCTCCTTCTGCACCAATGTTGCTTCTTTCTGCACTTCTCTTGCCTCTTTATGCACCCTCTTGCCTCTTTCTACAACTCTGTTGGTTCTTTCTGCACCTCTCTTGTAAATGTGTGCACCCCTTTTGCCTTTCTGTACCCTTCTTCCCTTTTTATGCATCTCTCTTGCCTCTGTGTGTACCCCTCTTGCCTCTTCACACCTCTTTTGCTTCTTTATGCACTCCTCTTGCATCTTTCTGTACCTCTACACTTCTCCTGCTTCTTTCTGCACCTCTCTTGCAAATTTTTACAGCCGTTTGCACCGTGTTCACCCCTTTTGCCTTTCTGTACCCTTCTTCCCTTTTTATGCACCTCTCTTGCCTCTGTGTGTACCCCTCTTGCCTCTTTTCTACCTCTTTTGCTTCTTTATGCACTCCTCTTGCATCTTTCTGCACCTCTACACTTCTCTTCCCTCTTTCTGCACCTCTCTTTCCGCTCCCCTGTTCCCTCTTTCTGCAGCTCTTTTGCCTGTTTCTGCAACTCTCTTGCTTCTTTCTGAACTTCTCTCTCCTCTTTCTGTATTCAAATGGGAAGTGCAAGCTGTCAAGTTTAAAGGCCTGTGAGCTCTTGTGACTGAGGTATATGTCTACTTGTACATGTATTCCTATATGTGTTATCCATCTGAAGATGGTAGCTTAAAAAGCGGGTAACTTCTATAAGTGGTCAAATCTTCTCAGTTCTGCTCTGTCATTCAGTTGCACAGGCAGACATGCGTTATATGTATTTATGTGTATATATATATATATATATATATATATATATATATATATATATATATATATATATATTTATATATATTGTGACCAATCCATTTCCCTCTGATGAAAGGAAGGCACTGACTCCGTGACTTTAACTCAAGAAAAGTTTTAATCCGACATGCTGCACAGACACGTTTCGGCGGAAGCGTCCGCCTTGCTCACTTAACTCTGCTGTGAATGGCATACGTATATATAACAAACAACATGCTGACACATCAAGAGCAGACCTTACATCATGATAGGCTGTTCGTAGTCATAGTAACCTATGAGTCATGGTTAAACACACTAAATCATAGACACGGAAGATTCTGTAGTTTTTTAAGACAAGTGCCCGTGATTCATACTATGACACCAGCGGAAAGTGACACATGCTAAGTATAGAAACGTTGTCATCTCGATGCTGTTAACAATATCACTGCATGAGACCTATAACAATATATTACTTCTGTCTGATTAACGTTTCTACCATAGTTAACATGACTGCGAGCTAATGCTGAACAATTAAGCCTCATTGTGCATTGCATAAAATATTGTGGATCATGTTGGCTCACTATGGTGCAAATATAATATATGTTAATTATAAATCGTAGTGTTTACTTCACATTACATCCTCTCCAAGTGGAGTTTTTGCGCTGCATATATATACATTTTGGTATTCATGTATACGCTTGACATATGCACGAGTCATCCGCTTATGCTGTGTATGGCGTACTACACAGTCCCATTGTATTTAGTGTGTGTCATACATGTTGAAACATAACATTCGCCCAAATAATAACCAAAGAATACATTTTCAAATTATTTATACAGTGCAGAGATAAAAAATAGGAATGGGATCAACTAGTCAGGAAGGGTCCTACTCTGGATTATAAATGAACAGTTAAGGCTTCGTCTGAATTCAATCCATTCGGGATTTTTGAATTTAACAAGATTATATATCTTGATTCAAGACGTCTTAAAGCAAGTCTACGGTTTCCACCCCTTGGATTTCTAGGGACACTGTCTATAACATAATAGGATATATGTTTGATATTCCCATCATGATGAGTGTTTATGTGTCTGGCCACAGGATATGTTGGGTCGTTATTTGTAATGGCACGCAAATGTTGGAGAATTCTCACATGAGCTTGGTGGATAGTGCTCCCAACATAGCGTTTGCCCCAGCTACAGACCAGAACATATACGGCATACTCCGTTTTACATGAGTAGCCGCCCCTGATGGTATAAGGTTTATTCCTAAATGGTACAATGACCTCCTTCGTGTTCAACCCTTGTTTACAGGCTTTGCACTTCGTGCATTTCTTAAAGCCTTTTTGTGGTGGAGGCCAAGTGACTGGTTTCCTCAGTGTAGGTGAGTTACACACTAACTGGTCGCGCATGGATTTGGCCTTCCTAAATGTTAAACTAGGTCTGGTTCCATTCAGGTGCCCTATTACTGGTTCATTTTTAACCAGGGGCCAATGTTTTTGCAAAATTTTTCTCACCTGGTTGTGGTACATATTGTAGCCAGTTATCATCCTGGGGGGGGTGCCTGCCACCTTTGCTGATATCGTTTTATTCTCCAAGTCCTTGGGGAATAACAGATCCTTCCTGTTTTTAGTTTTACATTTACTCTCAGCTTTTTTAAGGGTTTGCGATTTGTATCCCCTTTTACTTAATCTCTCAAATAAGTCTGTCTTAGCTTTGGTAACTCCTTCCACTGTGCTACAATTGCGTGTCATACGCAAGCATTCCGCATAGGGGATAGACTCTTTGAGTTTGGTAGGATGGAAACTTTGTGCATGAAGCACTGCATTACCTGCTGTTTGCTTTCTGTAGGTTCTTGTCTGAATTTTGTCATTCTACAAAAATGTCTATATCTAGAAATTGGAGCATTTCCTTGCTGGTAGTGCAAGTGAATTTCAAATTGAGGCTGTTCTCATTCAGGTCTTTGGCAAACGTCTCTGCACTCTCAATAGTACCCCTCCAAAGGATAAAGATGTCGTCAATATAGCGTTTATATAACACCACATTCTCAGACATGTTCACCTCGTGTTTGACGGCTAATACCTGCTCTTCCCAACAGCCCATATGCAGATTCGCATAGCTGGGGGAGAAGCAAGTACCCATTGCCGAACCTTGCAGTTGTTTATAGTGCAATTTATCAAATAAAAATGTGTTGTTATTTAGGCACCATTCTACCATCTGTAATAACATCAAAGAATGTTGATATAATGCTATTGGACGTTTGTTCAAATAATGTTCCAAAGCCTTCAGCCCATCCGTGTGTCTAATGCTCGTGTACAATGCTTGCACATCTAATGACATAAACACCAAATCATTATCCCACTTTAGATCATATAAGTGTCTTAAAAAGTTTCCACTGTCCTGTATATAAGCTGGAAGGTCTTTGACAATGGCTGAAGGAAATGATCAACATAGGTGCTGGTGTTTTCAAATAGACCGCCAATGGCAGATATAATTGGTCTTCCAGGTGGCCTTGTTGGGTTTTTGTGAATTTTGGGTATCAGGTATAGTTGAGGGGTGGTTGGATAGTCATTCTTGAGGAAAGCCAGTTCTGCCTTGCTTATTAAGCCCAGATTCCTCCAGTTGTATAAGTCACTATGATACCTTTCCTGTATACCCACTATGATGTTGGGGCTCACTCTACAGTAACATTCCTGGTCTAGTAGTTGAGACATAGCTTCTTCATTGTACATCTTAAGTGGCCACAACACCACATTGCCACCTTTGTCCGACCAACGTACAACGATATCTGATCTCTTTTGTATTTTGGCAATTAGCACACTGTATTCCATTCTCCTGTTGTGATCTTTAGTACAAAATTGTCGTGTGCTTAGTAGTGATAGTTCTTTCAAATCTTTTATCTCATTCTCAGAGAAAAGGTCCAGCCCATCTTTAAGCAGTACTGGCATGAATATAGATTTTGGTTTGAACTGTGTTTGTACAGTTTGGTGTGTGTTTAGATCTGCTAGATTAGCTATTTCTCCTGGTGTCATTTGGCTAAGTGATTCATCATATTCCAGGGCATTCATTTCTCCTAATACTGCCATATCCGCAATACTAAGATTATCAGCGATTCCTTGGCCTGAGTTTTCCAGAGCTGTTACTTTGTTAGTACAGTTTATAAAATGTTTTTGCAATTTGAGCTTACGTATGTATTGGAACAGATCTATTCGAGTTTGGGTGTAGTCAAAGTTAGTTGAAGTACAAAAGGTCAAGCCCAACGAAAGTATTTCAGTTTCCCTTGGTGTTAGTTCCAGATCGGTCAGATTGATGACCGTGTTATCCAAATCTTTCTTTGGTTCGTCATACATTATCGTTTCCTGTTTCTTCTGTATTTTGGCTTGTTTTGTTTTGTGGTTCCGCCACCCCCAGCGCCTGTCTTTTCTTCTTCTGCTTTTTGTTTTGTATCTTGCTTGGATTTCCCCTTGTTCCATTCTGTTTGTGAGTTTTTCCGAGGCCTTAGCGATTTGAGGCGCTGTAAACGAAAATAAGCCAATTCCTGGGCCGGATTCGGTACTTCTCCCGTGAGAGCTAAGGAACTGATACTTTCTGGATCTGACTCCAACGAGGTACTGAGGTCTGTTCCACTCGTAGCGGGTGTTATTTGTGACCCGCTTGCTGTTGCTGATAGTTGTTGCCTCTTTATATTGTCAAATTTTCTGGCGAATGTATAAATTCGGCCATTTACATAGTCATTTCGGTCTCTTTGAAACTTTATCGCTTTCCTTTCCTTTATTTCTTCTTCTAATTTGGAAAGTCTGTTTGTTATTTCCTTAAGTGCCATGGTTATTTCTTCTTGATTTTCCCTTGACTCCAAGTCTTTCATTATTTCTTCAATTCTTGTTATTATTTTCTCCCGATCACTTGCCGCATATTTAATAAGTATTTTGAGCATGTTTTGAGATGCTAGGGCATTATTGTCCGCCCAATCTTGCAGCATTGTTGGATCCGGGTTCTCATAGGTGGGGGCAACCAATATTCTCAGTCCTCGTGGTACTCTACCCACGTCCAGATAACGTTGCAGAGATTTTATCTCCCACCATTTTGACACTTCCTTTTTTCGAAGTTTTTCACACAGGTTTTTGATGCTATTATCTTTATCAGTAACTGTCGTTGTATCTGCCTTTTTGCTCTTAGTTATATATATGTGTGTGTGTGTTATAGATCTCCTCAAATATTCTATTGAATACCCACGTGCCCTTTATTGTGAGCAGAAAGAAATGCTTGCACTTTTTTGTACACAAATTTACAGAGTATGCTGTTTGAAACACAGGTATTTAAATATTTGTATGTTTATTTTTATGTAACATGTCACTATGTAAAAGTAGAGACACACATGCATACCTTCATAAACTTGGTCAGATTTACAACGGTGATATGCTTAGGATTTCTGTTTTATATTTGGTAGGCCTAACATTCTGAGCAGTCGAATATTAGTGAACCTTCAAGAGAAAAGTGAGGTTTAAGACATCTTGTGAGAAGGATTCGTGTTTAGGCTACTTTGTATGAGTCTGTTGTAAGGTGCAGTCAAAGTAGGCCTCTTTCTGTCTGCACATCTCTTGGTTCTTTCTGCACCTTTCTTCCTCTTTCGGAGTTGTGTTGCCTCTTTCTGCCTTTCTCTTCCTTCTTTCTGCACCTTTCTTCCCCTTTCTGCACATGTCCTACCTATGTTTGCATAGTTATGAATAAACATTTTAAAAAAAACTTAGAAATTCACAGAAAAAAACAGAGGTTTCAGGGACCTTTTAGTTACGAATTATCATTTAAAAAACTTTAGAAATTCACTGAAAAAAACACAGTTTTCAGGAACGTTATGGTTAGGCTGACATTTCACTTGTACAAAACCAGAGTAATTCGGCCGTTAAAGTTAGTTGAGCTAACTGTAACTCGCGCACCCGCAATGAACTGCTGATGACGTCACATGACATGGTCAGTGAAGCAAGGGGGCAATATGAATTCTGTCAATCACATATTCTAAACCCACCTCAGAATGACAGAATGAGGTAGAGGAACTACTGGGGATAAGTATGAGTCGTTTTAAAAATGTATTCTCTAATATTTGAATCTGTGCACTTTTGTGGTATCCCCATACTCCTGCCCCATAGGTGGCCACTGGCAGACATTTGGATGTATACAATGTTTTCAATTCAGCTATCGGCTTATGATTAAGTTTTCTGGCAAAACAAAAAAGCCCCTCTATAGTTCTACTAGTTTTTTGTAGCCTTGTCATGATAAAGTGGTCCTAGCTTAATTTATTATTAAAAAGATTCCCCAAGTAGGTAAAATTTGGCACTTTGTTGATAGCTATATCATTTACTATATACTTGTGGGTTTTAGTTTTATTTGGGCCAAGGGTCATAATAAAAGATTTACTAAAATGAACCTTAAGGTCCAGTCCTGTCATAAACTCATTAAATGTATTCAGACATTTTTGTAGGCTGATAGCTGTTAAGGTCCTCAGGACTGTATCGTCCGCAAAGCACAATAAAGGTACCCATTTACCTTCTATTCTTGGAAAATCCAATTGTTGTAACAAAAACATTCCTAAGCCATTTGTATATACTAAAAATAAGAAGGGGCCAATATACAACCCTGGCACACTCCCTCAGTTGATGCAATTGGTTTGGTCTTTTCTCCCTCTGGGCCATTCTGGATAGCTACAGTAGTAGATGCATGTAGTCTGTGCAACAGGGTAACAAGCGGTTCCTCAAATGCAATGGTGTCCATTAGTGTCCACAATTTTCCATGGCATACTGTGTCTAAGGCGCTGGGCAAGTCCATGAAGGCCAAGAGGATCGAAACACCCCTGGCGTTCATGGACTTGCCCATAATCATAGACAGGTTGAGGCATTGCTCGATCGTTCCCCTTCCCTTCCTGAAGCCAAATTGAGTATTCACTATAAGGCCAGAGATAGTGGCCTATGACTCCAGGCGTGCAAGGATTACCCACCCAAGCAGCTTGAATGAAGCATCTATTAGAGAAAATGGTCTATAGCATGTGGGGTCATTTCTATTTCCCTTTATAAAAATTGGCGCCACCACTGCTTTTTTCCACGATGATGGAATACGGGCCATAATTACTGCCTTAAAAACATTGAGTAAGAGGGGGGCCCATACTTGTGGGTTGCTTTAAAATAGGTCCAAGGGCACACCGTCTGACCCTGGAGCTTTTAGGGGAATACCCTTTCTCAGTGCCTCCTCTACTTCACTTAATGAAAGTGATATACTAAGCTGTTGTGCGGTTTGTGTGTTGATACTTATTCCTCCTCACACTCGCTTAGTAAGACACTCTTTGGGTTGAATATGTTGGTAAAATGGGTCTCCTATGCCACCCCCTTTATGTTAGTATCCATGGGCCTTGTCTCATTGGTGAAGAGTGGGCGATTTAGCACCTCCCAGAAAATCCTAGAGTCCTTCAGGGCACTTGATCTTTCGTGGTCATCCCAAGCCTGCCTTCTCAATTCATCCTTTCTCTGCTCAATTACCCTTATATAAGTCTGCCTGGCTGCCTTTATCATATCCCTATCACGGGGGACTGTATGTAATGCCTTCTTCAATTTATTTTGCGCAGCAGAATACTTGGCGTTAAACCATCTTATTTCAGGGAGGCTGCCTTTTCTCACTGATCTAAGCAAATTCTTGGCCACGTCATCACAAATAGTTTTGAAATTTTATATTATTACATCTGGCTGCGATGTATTGGTTAAACAGGTCATTACTTGTGTTAAATTTGTTTTAATGATAGACTGCTCAAAATCCTTATGAATTATCATGTTCCATTTTAGCCTTATCCCTTGATTGTGGTTATATTTTGTTAAACAGTCA
The DNA here is from genome assembly GCF_964263255.1 of Lissotriton vulgaris. NCBI lineage: Eukaryota > Metazoa > Chordata > Amphibia > Caudata > Salamandridae > Lissotriton > Lissotriton vulgaris. The sequence continues at coordinate 362,834,951 of NC_141687.1, forward strand.
GAGACCTTACCCTTTTGTGCAACAATATGTAAAGAGACAGTAAGAGGGCTATGGTCACTATTAGGGTTAGGTTTGACTGCAAAGTTATTAACAAGGTGTGAATACCTACTAGAGATCAACGTAAAGTCAATTGTACTTACACGACCCCCCGATATGTCAGATATTGCACCAATGGGGTACTAACCAAAGTATCAATCACACGTAGGTCGTTCACTACAATAATGGAGTTTAAACGCATCACCTTGTGTTTAAAGTGTGTCAAAGGTTGGTCATTGGTATCTACCAACCCACAAACCTTACTCCCACTATGATGACATAGGGCGCAGTTAAAATCCCCCACCTAAATAATAGGCAAAGGGGAAACCCTCCATGCTACCTTAACAATCTCTAAATCGAGCAAGTTAATAATCCCAGATTTCTTTGTATCAAAAATATTGCAGTACCAATGGACTAATACAGAGGTCCCCCCACCACCTGACAGAAATTTCTGGACTTGACCGCCAAGCGCACATTCCCGGGCATATTCAGCGAATACCATTCAATACAATACGTTTTTTATGGTTGTTGCATGAAGCAAACATTTCTCTACAAATAGTAATAGACACCCTCACATCAATTACATTAAAAAGAAATTAAACAAAACGGCATTTACAAGAATTTGTTTAGGAATTATTCCAGTCCATCAGGGAAAAAACAGAACTGTCTCTATCAAGGGGCACCTGGAAGGCTGGATTGTAGTGCATTTAGATGTCTCCTTTTGTAATTTAGGACGAAAACCTTAATGGGGCACGACATGCCCATACTTGTGTACAGGGGTGAGTGAGGCGACCATATGAATTTGGGTGTGCATGTTAGTGCAGACTGGGACGAATGAATGTATGGTTAGTGGTGGGCTTATTCGAGTGAGATTGCAGATTGAACAGTGAGGGGGACAGGTGAGTGAAGTGTCACGAGTGCAGGTTGAGTAGTGTGCTAGTGTGACTGCAGGGTGAGGTACAGGATGAACAGCGCTAGTGCATTGTGAGTGCAGAGTGATCACTGTGAGTGGAGGGTAAGGGGGTGAACGGTGTGAAAACATGGTGATCAGTGTGAGAGCAAGGTGAGAAGGTGAGTGGGTGAATAGTGTGAGTGCATGGTGATCGGTGTGAGCGCATTGTGATCACTGTGAGTGCAGAGTGATCACTGTAAGTGGAGGGTAAGTGGGTGAATGGTGTGAGTGCATCGGGGTCAGTGTGAGTGCTGGGTGAGAGTGAAAGTGAAGGGCGAGAATGAGTAGAGAGTGGTCTGAATGCAGGGTGCATTCCCGGACACTTAAGGTAACTCAGCATGTTATTGACGGCAGCGTAGGGTTTCAAATGTGTTAAACTATTGCTATTATGGCAGTAACCAGGCATCAATGTGGAGCAAATAAATAATGTGCTGATCCCTCAACAAACTTCCAGTCTTATGATTAGGGTTGCCAGCTCATTATTTTGATGTCACAGATGGTATAAAAATAATCAGTCCCCTAAAGATTTATTTTCAGCACTTGTCTATGCATACTTTAAACAGCAAACATAAATAGAAAGAACTTTTGTTTTCTAGAGCTGCATGAATGATCCATGACTGATAATAAAAGGGAACAAATATAGAAAAGTCACATTACAAATGAATCAACAAAAAGAAGGGGGGACCGGGAGCTTGTTAACATTACAAATGAATACATACTTCTTATTTATAACCAATTTAGCAACTTGCAAGCTGTTTAACCCCTTCGCTGCTGGCCCGGTGTGTGGTAAACAAACGAACAGGGCGGGGTCGTGACGAACCCCAGCCGTCATCAGCACACGAGCACCGCGGAGCATGACGGCTGGGGTTCGTCACCAGCATGCTAGGGGTTAAACAACACATGGCTGACTGGTATTTTGTGTGCCTGTCTGTGTCATTTAAAAAAAACTTTCAGGGACGTTTTTGGGCCAAATGTATTTTTGGGGCCCCGTTCGGACCAGCTTTGATTTTATGATCCAGTCTCAGCTCTTTCATGCCTTCTTTGGTCAAATACTAAATGTGTGTACATTGGATATTCAGGGATAGTGATGTGTGTTTTCACCATGTAACACAACAGCAGTTCACTAATATTACTGCAAATAATCTGTCACACCCTTCTATTTCTCATATGTGAGGTAATGTATTGATCAAAAATAAACTTTTTATATGGATGTTGCATGACGCATAAACACATTTTGTCTGCAAAATGTCTGTAATAGACTTTTACACATAAAAAATGAATGATTGAAAAACGCTATTTACAACATTGTGTTTAAAAAGGATTCAAGGTCATGAGGGCAAGACTGTAGAACAGAGCAGCGGCGTCACTAGGGTTGGTGTCACCCAGTGCGGTAACTCAGGTGACGTGCGGTCAGCACTCCCCGCACCCCCCTAGTGACGCCACTGTAATTTTTATATACATAATTTTTCCCTCAGTCGAAGACAATACTGATTTCAGTGACCTCTGACTGAAGCTGACTCAATACTAGCGGGAATTAAACCTGCAACTCACACACAGCTAGCTTATCACTTAATTCGTTCTACTATGTGGCCGCCAACTAAGAGACGTGACAAGAGTGGCACAAAACTGTCGAGATTACTCCAGATTAAGGGTGAAGCGAAAGAAAGGGACATAGAAGTGGGGCAAAGTGAATAAAGACAAGAAGAGAGCAGATAGGGAGCGAAGAGAGACACCAGGGAAGAGAGGCTGCGATAAGAGCAGAGAGACATACAAGTATCTGTCAGGGAGTCACAGAGGAAAACATGGAGAGGTGGGGGGGGAAGGGTCAAAGTATGCCTGTACATGTCTGACCCCTGTCTGCACTGTTCCAGCCTGACCTTGAGGTCTTCCTGGCTCGCATCCTAGCCTACCCTGGACACAGGCTAAGCCTTTACTATGAATCTGAATGTGTTTTTATTTTTTGATGTGACTACCACCTATTGTTTTATTTTACTTTTTCATCTATTTTGTTTGTATCTGTAACATGTAAATATGTAAATGTTCATCATGTAACGCACATGCTTCTATTGTGAAGCACTCTGACACCTTTGAGTAAAGTCCGCACTATATAGAAATGTATTAAATAAATAAATGTGAAAGGGTGAGCCGTGGCCGCAGACACAGGGACACAGAGCTTGGGTCGCCTGGTATGGAGCTCGTCTCTACCGACGTGCGATGAGGCGAATGAACCGACACCGGAAGACAAGTAAACACTGAGGCAATGCTGGTCCGTTACCCCCTACCCGCCACCCCAACCCTCCTTCCAGGGTTTCACTCGCTTTGTGCATGGGTGGGTGTTTTTCATTGCGCCTCTGTTGGGTATCTGCCTGTCAATTCACCCTGTATGGGGGCTCCACAGCCAGAGTTTCCGCCTGACTGCTTTTCTGCCACCGTCTTTCTAGGAACTTGGAAATGGAAGCAGATGTCCGTGACCCTGTGTGCATCTCTGTGACCCTCCACTGCCTGTGTGTCTGTCTGCGAGTGTCTCTGTCTCCTAGTGTGGGCCTGTGGAACTGTCACTGTGTCTGCACCCCCCGCACCCCCATAGCGACGCCACTGGAATAGAGCTGGCTCTTTCAACCCCCCCCCCCCTCACACCCCCTTTGAAAGGCTAGGGCCCATGCCGTAAACTTCTCTGCAAAGATCTAACTCTCCCAGGAGGGGGTTAATTCATTGCGCTGAAATGCTTCAGCTGCAGTGGGAGGCAAGGGATCTCCTTTGCTAAAACTAAAAGCGTGTTTATTTGTTTTCTTTCGGTTTTAGCAGATGAGACTCCTTGACTCCCACTGCAGCTCGAGCATGTCACCTACAAATTAACCCCTCTCCTGGGAGACTTAAGAACACAAAAGATTTCATCGATCTCCCCTCCCTCCCCCTTTCAAATACCGGAGTCCTCCAAGAAGACAGGGAAAGCAGGGAACAAAGGTCAGTGTGGAGTGCGCGCCCCCCCTGGGAAGATTGAAGAACACTGGACTAATAAAATAGGTATGTTAATCTAATTAAAACATAAAATCAACTGGTACCATGGGGAGTCAATTACTTTTTCAATTCTTAATGATTCCTACTGTACCGAAATTAGGGTCACTAGGCTTCCCTTTGCCCTCCCAGCCACTGATGGTTCAGCTTGGACAGTTAATGTGTTGTAGCCATCCAAAGAAAAATCATCCCTACTCCAGGTCTCCTGTGTGCAGATAATATCAAACGTTTTAATATACTGGACTCATACCCCGTCCAATAACCTTCGTGAAATGCCCGTCTAATCCAAGGATTAGACGGAGGCTGAGGCTATTGGTTTGGCAGATTCGCGATTTTAAGATATTGCCATCCCCACTATTTGGTGGTCGTTCAACTTGGGCAGCAGTCAGATCTATCCTAGTAGCCCCTGTCGTTTCCAAACATTTATTAAGGAACTGCTGCGGGGGCAATAGTTGTATGTACGCTCTTTAACACTACCACATATATTAGGACTAATCTCAGATACATGAACTTTAGTTTTTTGCTTTATTCAGTCTATGTCTGCAAGACCATTTAATGGCTCAAAACGATTTTCATGATACCAAGGTGGAAACTGTGGGTACTGTTTCGTCCTTAGTGAACTGTCTTCTTGCGCTAAATAGGATTGCAATCTGGGCGGTCGATAGAAGAAGTATAGTGGTAATATAGGAATCCTTGTCTTGTTTATAGGTTGGTCAACCATCCTATCTAATATGGATCTTACCAGGCCTGGTAGCCTGAAGGTCAATACTATACAATCCCCCGCCAGGGTCTTATTAGTTGTCCCTACCCACCTAACCCTGCATGCCATCCTAAGTTCAGAAAATAATATTTTGTTGTTTATACCCGTCTTTGTGTTTACAAAATGCAGGGATTTATTCCTCAAAGATTGCCAGTCTTCCCTATCACTAGGCAACAGTGGTGGAACATTAGCTAGAACAATATAGGGTGTTGCTTCTGGGGGCAAATGTATATTTAAGTTTTTACCACTAGAACGTGAATGACCCAAGTGACGATCTACAGGAGTACCTAAACTTTGGGGCCTTTCATTGACATTATTACGGACCCTGTTCACTTGCTCAATGTTTGGGGGTTTAAAGACTGGCAATCGCTTTGGGGGAATCCTTCTGTCTGAGGCAAAGACACTGTAATTTGCGAGCGGTTGTCTTCCTGTCTGCCTCGATGAGACCCTTCCTGTGTCATATTTTTCTGAGAAGGTTCCAAATTATAAGCAACATTTCTATTGGCTCCTCCCATGGACATGTTTGACCTGGGCCTATACTCTGTAGGCAGTGTAGAAACGCTAGATAAATGTTTTTCTAAACATGATAATCTACTCTCGATGTCAGTCAATTTTTGAACAATAGGATTTAGGTTTGCTGTGATTACAGTTTTTCCCAAACGCCCCCTCCAGGTTATAAGTCAGAGTTGACATGAAAACCGTTTCTACTGAAGCTATATCTTGATTTGCTTCATGTGTGGACTCCCTATCCACTTGATTGCTCCTCCCACCCAATGATTTAGATATCAGTTGGCTTTGTCTATGTGTCTTAGTTGCTGCCTGCCCTTTCCTTTTCTTTGGCGGTGGTGCAAAACTGCATCCACCTTTTGATTTGGATTTCTGGGCCCTCATGACAACGTTTAGTTTGACCGAGGTAACCTGGCGGCCGGTTATCTCCTGACCGTTGGCAATCTCAGGGTATGGGGAGTTTGACCTGCTAATTAATCCATGATGCTCTATCAGCCAGACTAGTTTGTGCACTGAAAGTACTGGGGGTATGGGTCTGGTGACTAGGTGGCACTTGCGGATCTAATGACAATCTCCGCACTGCCGTCAGGCAGCAGACCCCCAGGGACACCGTAAGCTCAGTCCGCGTGGCCCGGTATGCGTCTCAGCAGACCATCAGACCATGAGGCGTTGGAGAGTCCACAACACCGCTACTTGTCACAGATCCAGCCCTGTATACCAGCATATGCAGCAGGGCAGCTCCACCTGCACAGTCCGGATTGCGGGACTATACAGCACAGGCCGGAGTCCAGGTGCAGACGTCCCTGTGTTCCGCGACCACGAATCGGCTAGCACGCGCCCCCCTAGCATCCAAACAATCGTCGGGGAAGGCAGCGGCACCACTCGGTCCAGGAGGATGTTCAGCCCCGCAGTCTCTAGGTGTCGGATCCAGCCGCTTACGCTGCAGCGGGCAGGCGGGGTAAATGGCCTGCGGCTCCGACAGTCCACTAAACTTCCTCACTCGTTGAAGGTGTTCTCAAGACGAGGCAGGGGAGGCAAGCAGTTGGGGTACTGCTGTGCGAAGCCTCAACAAACACCATACACACCAATCTAACCAAATAGACACACATATTGGAAGAGAGGCATATAAAACACATAAAGATCTATATATATATGTCCCAGTGGCAGTTGGGCCACGTTTTTATAGGAACTGGATTTTTGCTTTGCTTATAACTTTGGCACCGGTGTTGATGAATCTTCACGAAACACTCCAAAAAAAGTCTCATCCACCTCACCTTCTTCCTGAAAAGCTTCAGGGTGATCCATCAATTGTGGACCAAGAAAATGGGGAGGGTCCCAAAAAGGAAAAATTGAATACTGATATGGCAGAAACGGGTTAACAGAATTACACCAAATTTGACAGATAGCTAGATCTTGATCCAGTAAATCATGGTTTTTCTGATTTGGTGTAAACCCATTTAGTAGTTTTAAAGAAATTTAAGTCCTAAATGTATGTATATTTCCCGCCACATAGGATCTACAAACCTAGCAGATCCAACAATAAGATTTGATTGGCTGTTACAAAACTGAAAAAGATGACGTGGCAGCCATTTCAGGACTTGAAGACTGTTTCCTTTCCTGGAAAATGAAAAACAATATATATATATACAGGAGGGCAGGGTAGTGTTTCTCTGAACCCTTTGGCCTTGTGGGGAGTGTTCTCCCCCTCCCCTGCCTCCTGGGACAAAAATCTTTTGTGGAGGGGAAGCTGCATGCTGATAAAAAGGGGAGGGGTCGTGCGCTCGCCATCCTTGAGGCATTTTATAGGATTAGGGTACTATCGACCGACTGTGATCATTATTTAGGGAGGAGGTGGTAGAACCCTCCTCTCTGAGCCAAGTAGAGGGCCCAGGCAACCCTATGGTCCTAAACAATGTCCCGGGGACCCCATTCCCAGAAAACTGTGCTGCACTTCAACTCCCTGCCAATGCTTTTGTGGGCAGGGAACATAGGTTTTCTCCTTCCCAGCAGGAGCAGACAAAAAAACTGTTCCCTGCCAGGCAAGATTTAAGCCATGGGTGCTGGCAAGGAAGCCAGTGAGCCCCAGGGGCCTTGGGACTCTTGACTTTGCATTATTTGACCATTACTATCTCATTTATTGGTCTTTCCATACTAAGATTTGCTTCAAATGCCTTTCAAAATGACCATCCAGTAGATATGATATTCTGATATATTTATCAGTTTTTCCTATTTATACTGGCAGCAGATGATCCATAGGTGTGCGAGTATCTCTGAATTTGACTTTTTATCTTGCTTCATGTGGTTTACTTCAAGTAGATTTCAGTACAAGCATACCCTATTTTTATTATTGTAATTCTACTTACCAGACCTTTTGAATGGGCAGATGTAAATTCCTTCTGAGAGTCATCTAGAACAAAGCATGCTCTAATAAAATTGCAACTGAATCTTTATCTACTAACATGCCCCAGTTATTTTCCTATGGTGCAAAACCCAAAAGACCAAAACATTATCCTCCCTCTCCTATTGTCACCTCAAGCAACCTGATTCTTGACATAATTCTTGAAGAAATGAAAACCCTGCAGCCATTTACTAGAAACACAAAACTACAGCAGACTGCAGACAGATGGGTTGCTATGGAGATTAGGATACAGATATTTAAGATACTACTTCAAACACTGACAGGATGGAAATGGAAATCCTTATGAGTAAGAAATATTTAGAAGACACAAACAGATGTAAACATTTGCAAATGCAAGGACTGAAGGAGTGAGTTGAGGGTGAAGGTCTCCCAACTTCTTTAAAGAAGAAGAAATAATTCCAGAGCTTGTTGGTATTCCTTCTGCTGTGTCTCCCAACATACAAAGGGTGCATTACCTAGGAAGAAGAGTTTTATGTCACCTAAACCTCACAGAATTATAATTCTGTTTCTTGAATAGTCTGAATGCTTCTAGAGACAAAGATAAACTACCTTAGTCTACACATAACATTTATATCTCTCAAGATCTACTGAATGTCACTGAGGTAAACAGAAAATAATTCCTCACTCTATTTCAAACATGGACACTTCTCACCTTAAACCCTCCTTTGGTTATGATATTATGTTTCCTGAACATATTTGTTTTTCTGTATGGTCATCTTGTGCTGTTGGCACAGCCAGTTCCTATTTGGGTTATTACTCTCGAGCTGCTGAACTTTTGTGTGTCTTCTTTTTTCCTGTCCTTTCTCTCTTTATTAAGCTTTTTCTACGATTATTCTATTTAACCTACAATTGCATACTTTTTATGAATCTTCTCCTGTGTAACTTCTTTTTATTATTATGTTTAGAGCCCCACCTGATTATGTGTTATCTGTTGTTCTTAAAGATTGCCATGTTTGTTCCTGTCATCTTGTAAATCCTGAGTCATATGGTAAACTTTTTTCCTGGAACGTCCGAGGTCTGGGAAATCCTTTCATAAGACAAAAAAGTACTCTCTTATCTTTCCAGACTAAATGCTCAAATTACATTTTTACAAATGACACTAAAAACAACTAAGGGCCTGATTACAAGTTTGGCGGTCCAACCTTCCAAACGCCGTATCCACTAGGATACCACAGCACTGGCAGTCTTCCGACCACAAAATTATGAGTTTGCCATGGTACCAGCTGTGTGGCTGCAGAGATCTTGTGCTGGTTGTGATTAGTTTTCCATATCTATCGATGCCTGTGTAAACATTTTGACTGCATATGTGCCGAATGCACACACATATGCATAATGCATGTGGAAAAATACCACCTACCCATTGCCGGTGTCTAGCCCATAGGTGGGCAGTCCATGCAATGGGTATATGGTACAAAAAGAACTCACCAGTGTATCACCACAAATAAGGTTGTAATCCTCGGCGTGAAGATGCTGTTGTGAGGGGGACCTGAAGAAAGAGATCCACGCCAAAGTCTGACAGAAATAACAGGAAAGGGGTGAGTACGCACCCCAAATCATTAGTTTCTGCTGACTTGAAGTTAGCGGTCCCACCGCAGTGGTCGGCTCATTGGAAAGCCAACCCGTAATATGGATGGCGATGAAAGCCCTCTGTACCGCCCTATGGCAGTTGCTTTTCCCCGACTGCGACCCCAGTGGTCGGCTGTGTAATGGAGGTGTAGGCGGGTCAACTGCGTATTTGCAATAGCAATTTGCCCATTTTGTAATAGGATGGGCGTACCGCTGAGCTTGCAGCGGTTGGACCGCAATCATGTGTACACAGGTTCACAGTCCACCAAACTGGTAATAATTCTCTTAATATGTAACACTATAGAGAAATTGGATTAGCGATGTTTTTATTTTCACCTTAAGTCTGTCATAAAGGGGGAGTTACAATTTTATATCATAATTCTTTAAACATGTAAGTATTATGAGGCTTTCTTCAGGACCAAGATGAAAATTTTAAATTTAAAATTGGTGCCTTCCGGGGGTAGAGTCAGCACTAGCAGGGAAGACCTGTAACGCTGACAAATGAGAAACTGGCTCTAGCAGCCCCAAAGGAAGCGACTTTCGAATTACAAACGGTACTACTGTCCTCGATAAAAAGAAGGTACAATAGAATCACCTTAGTGCTACACAAATCATGTGAGTACACCAATTTTTAATTTTCATTTTCCATCTTGGTCCTGAAGAAAGCCTCATTGACCCGGCCGGGTTACGAGGCTGAAACATGTCGGCCAACTCTGACTAATTTTGGTGTATAGAGGATATAGTAACACGATCCTAATCTATACCAAACCTTTTTTTAAACAATTCTTGAATCATATATTTTATTAAAACTATTTCTGTTGATCCAAGGTTTTTTAGACGCACAAGTATATTTTTGGGAGCACTGTTTCTGGACACTGCTACATAGCCAGTGGTTACGTCCGGGTGGAGGTTGCATACAACAAAAAAAACCCTATGATGATGCATTCACGCTATGTATATTGGCGAAGAACCAAGATATACCACCACCTGCCACATGCATTAACAGAAGGAATTGTGATTCCTAAATAGCGATTTTTAAGGAATCGCTATTTAGGAATCGCAAAAGCCTATGCATGTAGGAATTGCTATAAAAATAGTGATTCCTACACATTCCTTAATTGCTATTTGCAAATTGCTAGTTGCAATTAAGGAATGCTGTCCAATGAATTGGAGATTGCATGAGAAATTTGCGAGTACCAGTAGGTACTCGCAAATTGTTCATGCAATTTCAAAATGACACCCTGTTGCACCCCCTGAAATTGATCTGTGCACATATGTTGCACACACACATGCCCCAAGGGCATGTGTGTGCGCAACATGAAACTTTGAAAAATGCACAAAAGTGCTTTTTTCAAAGTTTTTGCAAATTACCATGAAGTTCAACTTCATGGTAATTTGCTACTCCTAATAGCGAAATCGCTAATTTTTTAACTTTCATGCCTTGCATTTAAGGAATCTCAATTTGAGATTCCTTAAATGCAATCGCAATTTAAGGAATCGCAATTTAGAGATTCCTTAAATTGGGATTTTTGCATTTGGGATGATGCATCCCAAATGCAAAAATACCGGCCGCAAAGGGGCAGATTCTGAGAATCTGCCCGTTTGCGACCATTTTTTCCTTTGATGCATGTGCCTGTAAATCGCTTACGTGTGTGTATGAGGGTTTTTTATGAAGGTCTCAAAATACCCTGGTGCTGTAGTATCAGTGATCCATTCTCCATTTGAGTTTTGGTGGAAAATATTGTTACTATATCTTGTAAGGTTTTAAATCTAAGCTTCACTGTAGACAAAATAAATCTAACAAAATGTTAACTAATTCTTGAACGATTAAAAGCGAGGACACATTATTTGGTAGAATTATCAATGAACATGATAATTCCACTGCTATTTCCAATTTTGACAATTCCTCTTTTCAACATTTTAATAAGCAACTATATTCAGATTATGATAATTCTACTAACAATTTTGATGCATTTTTCAAAGTATTTCCACACATGATTTACAAATCAGTGATCATGATGATCTTAAAAAAGATATTTCCTTACAGGAAGTTTTATGAGCTATCAAAATCCTAAAATAAAGATAAAGCACAAGGCACAGTAGGGCTTTCAATTGAGCTTATTTCTCATTTACATTTTTTGCCAGTAAACTACTGGAGTTATATATCTGTAACGGCCGGATTCTCGGACCAGATAGGATCAGCTCCTCAGAGCACCTCCAACCCAGCCGGAACGTAACCACCTCCCTCCTCAGGACCCATCTGTCCAGGCACCTGGGTACGTACCTGAGGATGGGGAACTCGCAATATACAATCTCATATCATCAGAAACACCACTAAATCTATAGGGATTACTAGGAATACTCACTGATTACTAAGGACATCCATGCCCTACACCACACTCATACCTCATAGTCTCGCGACCACATGGGCCCAGACTAATTTACCCTGGGGCAGTTCCGATTAGGTACCATTACACACTGACCACAGTCAGTGCCCACTCGACAAGCTGCAATCCTGCATGTCTAAGCACTAGTATCCTCCCTAGTGTTCTCTCCCTCACATTCCGATCCACAATCCGGCGGATCTAAGCACTAGTATCCTCCCTAGTGTTCTCTCCCTCACATTCTGATCCACAATCCGGCGGATCTAAGCACTAGTATCCTCCCTAGTGTTCTCATTAACGCCGCATCCCAACGACGATCACTTTCCTATGGATACCTTCAGCTCTCTCTCTATGTTGGGAAGTTTCTCTCACTATTCACTAGAGGTTCACTACTACAATAATACTATGGAATGGCCGAATTACTTAGTGTATAACTTATTCTCCTAGCTCAAGGGCTCCTCTCTTTCCCTAATTATTCAGTGGCTACTTACCTGATCAGGGGCAGCATCTGTTCTGGCTGTAACACCTGACTAGAAGAAAAGGTTACCTGCACTATAAGAACAAGAGACACACACTGTATGCAAGAGTTATTCCCTGATTTAAGCGCTTCTATTTCCTTTTGATCCATCAGTTGCTATATATAGCATCTGGTTAGAAGAAAGGTTAGCTCTATCATAAGAACAACACATGCACACTGTTCACTAAGAACTGGGGTATCTTTATTACAATAACAATAAAATGGGAATAGACACATTCACAGATCTGCGGGGTCTCTGTAAAGCTTTATTACTATACTACATCCACATGTAACTAACAGGGACTGTCACACCACTGAAAGAAAAAGGATTAGCAATACAATAGCCAAGGAAATAAAAGACAAGCTTAAGGTGTAAGTGTAAAGCAAACTAGTTCAGACTACCTCACCTATTAGAAGGAATGTTTCTCTCTCTCTCTGGTGGAATCAGGGCTCTCTCTCTCCCTCCGTCACCACAGCTTCACTCCTCTGGCTCAACTGCTCCAGCTGGCAGCTTCAGCTCCTTCATCTGACTGGTAACTGTTTTAATGCATTCTGATAAACTGGCAGCTCCAGCTGATAGTTCCAACTTCGTTCATCTGACTGCTCTCTCCAGCTTCAGCCATTATCTGCCTTCTCTCTCCATTCCAGAAAACCAATTGAACTGAACTGTACTCTTCAGCTCCAGCAACCATCCTACTCCTCTCTCTTCAAGAACCAAACTGACCCTCCTCCTCTCCTGCACTTCGCTAATATGGAATCCTCTCCCCTCATGGAAATTTCCAACAGAGGGCTGCCTCCCACCGAATTCCTGTGCTAGCTCCAGAGTTCTCTGCGCAACCGCAGTGCGCATCTGCATGTTACGTCTGGGCCCAAGAGACAAACACATTCTTCCGATAAGAACCAGTCCTGGCTGGTTTTCCCCTAGCGGACAACAGCTCAAAACTAAAACATTACCTTTACCCTGCAAGCATCTCAGTTCTGCAGGGACAGAAAGCAAAATGTTCTCTCTAGTTCTGGGCCTTGTAGGCCTGAGAAGGATGTTATAACACTTAGCTCTATCAGAGTATCTACACAAACCATACCAATATGTAATATAAAGTCAGGACTACAGGATCCACCCTCTACTATAGGCAGGATGATGAAAGGACACATAATTATGTCAAAGCCAATAGGCAATAGATGGATTAGAATCAAGAATAAGGGATCTATCATCATATTAAGCAGCTATCCTCTAGTTTATGCTTCTAGGTCTGGATAAAAGGGCTTAAAAGGGCCAACACAAGGTAAGAATACAGATTCAAGATGTTAGCAAGCTTAAAGTCATCATCACTCAGAAATAGAGCCAAAAACCATGTCAGAACACTGCACCCTTGACTTTAACTTGCGAACATCTGTAAACAACAACAAACTAATAAACAAACATCAACATAATCTATCAACAAAACCAAAAACCAAAAGACTCCCTAAGATAGATGACAACTTAAGGAAATTCCACCTAAAACTTGATGTAGGTAATACAAATCTAACAACCAACTGAAAACAAATCAAAGCACCCTTGACCTGAATGCTGATATGTAACTAAGATTGATCTGATAACAACAGAAACTAACCAAAGCACCCTTGAACTAAATGTGCCTCAACTTCTAGTGATAACTGATGAAATCTATTGATGTAGGGCCATGTTTGTGAAATGAAAACAACAAGGGGCCTAAATGGGGCCTACCTACTTCGGTCAACTTAAGAACTAAATGTGCCTCAACTTCTAGTGATAACTAATGAAATCTATTGGTGTAGGGCCATGTTTGTGAAATGAGAACAACAAGGGGGCCTAAATGAGGCCTAGCTACTTCGGTCAACTTAAGAAAGGATTTGGTAAAATCTGACAAATAAACATAACAAAGGGTCCTCAAGGTCTGGGCAACTATTACTAATAGATGTAGGACATAACCTGACTAAAAGACACACCTCCCAGGACAACTTAAAGTCTAGGGTGACCACCCTTGGAACTAATCTCACTGTTCTAAATAAGAGTTGATGAATCAAAGTGAAAGTGTAATAACAGGAAAACAAAGATAACCCTACTAACTAACTCCTGAGGCGGAAAGCCGGGAGCGCTGCTCATTTTACTTGTTTTTAAAATTGTATTTGCACTGCTGTGTTTGACAACTCACCGGCATCTTGCCACGATCCTTGCCTGCTTCTAGAGGTCCCAGACAGCCGATTTGGGCGCTGCCTTGGGGAATCCTCCCTCGCTGCCGCCATTGACCGCGAGCGAGTAAGCTCCGCCCACTTTGCAGGCCACGCCCCTTCCATCTGTTATAAGGGCGCGCTGACCACTAGCGCGTCCTACTAACAAACTCCTGAGGCGGAAAACCGGGAGCGCTGCTCATTTTACTTGTTTTTAAAATTGTATTTGCACTGCTGTGTTTGACAACTCACCGGCATCTTGCCACGATCCTTGCCTGCTTCTAGAGGTCCCAGACAGTCGATTTGGGCGCTGCCTTGGGGAATCCTCCCTCGCTGCCGCCATCGACCGCGAGCGAGTAAGCTCCGCCCACTTTGCAGGCCACGCCCCCTTCAATCTGTTATAAGGGCGCGCTGACCACTAGCGCGTCCTATTAACAAACTCCTGAGGCGGAAAGCCGGGAGCGCTGCTCATTTTACTTGTTTTTAAAATTGTATTTGCACTGCTGTGTTTGACAACTCACCGGCATCTTGCCACGATCCTTGCCTGCTTCTAGAGGTCCCAGACAGCCGATTTGGGCGCTGCCTTGGGGAATCCTCCCTCGCTGCCGCCATCGACCGCGAGCGAGTAAGCTCCGCCCACTTTGCAGGCCCCGCCCCCTTTCCATCTGTTATAAGGGCGCGCTGACCACTAGCGCGTCCTACTAACAAACTCCTGAGGCGGAAAGCCAGGAGCGCTGCTCATTTTACTTGTTTTTAAAATTGTATTTGCACTGCTGTGTTTGACAACTCACCGGCATCTTGCCACGATCCTTGCCTGCTTCTAGAGGTCCCAGACAGCCGATTTGGGCACTGCCTTGGGGAATCCTCCCTCGCTGCCGCCATCGACCGCGAGCGAGTAAGCTCCGCCCACTTTGCAGGCCACGCCCCCTTCCTTTTCCTCTCTCCTTCTGATTCCCTCATAAAAGGATGTGTTTGGGCCGGAGGCGCAGCGGACAGGCGCAGCGGGCGCGACGATTACGCGCCAAAGGCGCGCCTCAGGCAAGCCCGTCTGCGCCCGTCCGCGACTGTCCGGGGCTAGGGGCACGTCACTCTGCCCCACTCACCACCTATACCCCCGACCATCTACGCAGCCTCCAGGGACCATGGACCCTACCAGCCTCCATCTGCTCTCGCATCTCTTCCCTCGGCCTATCTCCTACTGCTCCCCTTCACATCCCCCCTTCTCTAGTCAGCCCCCCCCCCCCATTCTCCTAGAGACAATGCTCTCCCTGCAACCTCCAAAACTCTTACGGCATTCTATCTCAATACCCGGTCTGCAGTAGCCCATGCGCATGAACTCTCGGTACTGCTAGACCTTCATGCCCCAGATCTTCTTTTTCTAACGGAAACCTGGTTCTGCGACGACTCCCTCCCTGCCCTACTAGCCACTTTACCAGCCCCATACTATGGCCTCCGGGCAGATCGCCCCACTGGCAGAGCCGGGGGCGGCGTGGCGGTCATCGCACGTACCGACCTTCCTTTCCAAACCCTGTCCCTGCCAAACATCGCGACCACCGAATACCTGGCTATCCGCACTACCTCTATTACTCCCCCTCTTACCTGTTTTCTTATCTACCGCCCTCCTCAATCCCCTTTACCGTTTCTCTTTGACTTTCTGGAAGTTCTGGCTACAATTACTGTTAACAACTCCTCTATCCTACTTCTTGGCGACTTCAACTTCTGGCCCTCTGACCCAGCAGAATGTTCGTCTTCAAAAGAATTTTCTGAAACCCTCCAATCCCTTAACTTCACACCTCATGTTCACTCCCCTACCCACATTAAAGGTCACACGTTAGACCAGATCTGGTCCCTGAATTGTCCTGTGGAGTCCCTCTCAATTTCGCCTTGTACATGGTCTGACCACCACCTGATCTCATTCGCCCTCCCCATTCACCCTCCAACCAAGCCCCCTCGCCCCAAAAACATCTGGGTCCGAGCCTGGGGCCGAGTTAACCCGCAAGATCTATCTTCCCTACTCATCACCTCCCTCCCTTCCCTGCATGGCCTATCCACCCTCTCCCAGGTTAAGGCCATTGAACAGTGGCTCTCCTCAGGCTGCGATTCTGTTGCCCCTCTAAAACGTATTACCTCCAAGCGTGAGAAGGACGCCAACCGGTGGTTCAACGAAGAGCTCAAGGCCACCAAACTAGCAGTACGTCGCGCGGAGCGGGCTTGGAGGAGAAATTATTACCCCGCTTTACGATTGGAGTTTATTAACACCCTGACCCAACATGAAAAAGACATCTTGGAGGCCAAAACCACCTACTTCTCCTCCAAAATCCTCGCTGCAGAAAACCAGTCCAAGGAAATATTTGCGATCGTTCATAACCTGGCGTTCTCAGATAGAACTACCCTAAAGCCCGCCCCGTCCAAAGAACTCTGTCACTCCCTCAATAACTATTTTATCCAAAAAATAGCTACCATCAAAGCCAACATCCCCCCTCCCCCTCTTTTGTTGACCCCCAATGTCCCCCTCCTAAGGGAAAACTCACCACCCTCCCCCCTATAACCAAGGATTCTCTGACCTCCTTAGTACCCCTCGTCAAATCTGGCTCTCCACTAGACCCCTGTCCTGCCCATATTCTCCGCCACATCTTCATCACCTGTCCAGACCCCCCCCTCCACCTCCTCAACAGCTCCCTTTCTCAAGGCGTAGTACCGAACCCTCTAAAATCTGCGGTAATTGTGCCCATCCTAAAAAAGCCGGGTGCGGACCCCTCAATCCCTGCCAACTTCCGCCCCATCTCCCTCTTGCCATTTCTGGCAAAGGTGCTCGAGCGCCATGTCACCTGCGCTCTGAGCTCCTTTGTGGAGAAGCATGGAGCACTTGCTCCCCGCCAGGCCGGGTTCCGCCCCGCACACTCTACGGAGTCCGTAGTCATGTCGGTCCTGGACAACCTCAGGGAGGGTATGGATACTAACCAGCCCCAGGCCTTGGTGCTCCTCGATCTCTGCCGCTTTTGACACAGTGGATCATACCATCTTGCTTTCCCGTGTCAAGGCGGCGGGGATCGGGGGCACCGCTCTGGTCTGGCTATCCTCCTTCCTGAGCGACCGCACCCAGGCTGTCCGTCTGGGTGACTTCACTGCGGACGTTAGGAAAGTTCAGTGCGGGGTCCCCCAAGGCTCTTCCCTTTCCCCTCTTCTGTTTAATCTTTATATCGCCCCTCTTATCTCCTCTCTGCATCAAATGGAGGTCGCCGTATTTAATTATGCGGATGACCTCCAGCTTGTTTTCAATCTGTCTTCTTCCCCCTCTTCTGTTCTAAATTTCCAATCTATCATGCTTCATATCCGGGACTGGATGAACCACAACCACCTGAAGCTCAACCCCGACAAGACCGAGCTGGTGTTGACGGGTGGTTCATCCAGCCCCTGGTCCTCCTTATTCTGGCCCCCCTCTCTTGGCCCCTCACCTGTTCCCTCTACCTCAGTCAAAACTCTAGGCATAAAACTCAATTCTCAACTCACCCTTCACTCCCAGGTCAGCTCTGTGGTTTCTTCTTCTTTGTTATCACTGCGCACCATACGCAGGGTGTCCCGTTTCTTTTCCTCTACTGCTCTCAAACTTATCATTTTGGCCATGGTGGTGTCCCGCCTGGATTACGGCAACGCCCTATAAGCAGGTATTCCTGCATATAGCTTACGGCGTCTGCAACAGATCCAAAACCAGGCGGCCCGCCTGGTCTTCAAACTCCCGAAATTCCACCACTCCACCCCCCTCTTGAAGTCCTTACATTGGCTCCCTGTGCGGGCTCGGGTCCAATTCAAGCTCGCCTCCATCACCTTTCTGGCTCGACTAGGCTTGGCACCGGCGTTCATCTCATCTGAGATCACCCCTTACGTTCCCACCAGGGAACTTCGCTCATCCTCCCAGTCCCTTCTCACCATCCCTCGTTACCGGAGAAAGAAATGGGGAGGCTCGAAATTTGCGACCCTTGCCCCGCTCCTCTGGAACTCCCTCCCCCTTGAACTTCGATCCCTCACTCTGTACCCACAATTTCGGAAACACCTCAAGGCTCATCTATTCATGAAGTCCTTTGACTAAAACCTTCTGCAGTTTATCCTTGTCTTTTGGCCCCGGACCTTTGTTAGCTGTAGCGCCAAGAAACCGCTGGTGTATGTGCGCTTTAAAAGTAATTTTAAACTCAAACTCAAACTCAAACCCCATTCCTATAAAATAGCTGGTGTAGCACTATGCATATCAAGCAATATATCAAAGAAAGGTATCTAAGTGTGGTGTATATATTTTTCTAAAAGATCATAGACTTAAACTAGGGAAAATTGAATAATAGTAGACCATGCCAAAGGCAATAGGTAAAGGTCAGAAGTCATCTAACTCAGAAAACAGTTTGCACCTAGTTCCTCTGTATCATGCTGTGGAACACATATGTGCACCATCATTTAAAACATTGCTTTCTTTCCAGTGACAAGACTGTTTTGCAGAAAACAGGAAAACTATGAAATAGGTGAAAGACAAACAAGTGTATCAATAATGAAATAGCGTAGCATACTAAAATCAAAATATCATGTCATATAGTAAAAGGAGTCATTGAACCAAAGATCAAATTATTAAATGTGGCACTGCATCTTTTAAACTGAAACATCAAAACCATGAACAGGACTAAGAAAAATTATTCTTTTCAAGTGGGGCCTGTATATGGTAACTGCAAAAGTGGCATAATGTCCATCTGAAATAGAAACATGGGAAAAAATGCAAGAGTCAAGAATGCAGGCCAAGGAATTAGATTTCAGGTCAATAAAAATGTTTTTTCAAAAATTGAGTATATGGGATTTGAACCTGACTGCTGAGGCAGCCAACTGTCAATTATAATGTAAATTGTCACTATTAAAAAGTTCTTTTCTGTAGTTGGTTTCTTCATAGAAAAACAGTTTATTTTTGTAGGCCATGATTCTCCATCTTCATCTGTATCCGGTACCAAGGAAGTACATCCTCCCAGTCTGGTCAGCCTGGTACGTCTGCTTCTAATCCTGGATTCAGCCTGATACGTCTGCTTCTAATCCTGGATTCAGCCTCGGGGGTTTTGGGGGTTGGGGGCATTCATTCCGAAAACAAAAAAAAAAGCACATCACTCCAAAATAAGAAAGTCACACTCATCCAGGGCCCCCACACATCAGCCAGCCATCTGAAACGAGAAACACACATCATAAATCGTGCAAAAACACATTTTCCATTTAAAAAGCACCCCAAGTGCTTTTTATTTTCGAAAGAAACCTCCTAATTCATGAAAAGAATTCTTCTAATTCCAAGGAATGATTTAAACAGTCTACCTATACCATATTCTTTAAATTTGTTTGGGCAAAATCTAATTTTGTCATACACAGCCAGAAGGGCTGGGGCCTAGCTACTCCTCACTCCTCTGAGAAACAGCCCCTCCCTCTAGAAAGATGTTCGCGCTCAGAGTTTTGAATCAGCTCCAACCATAATAAGCAGGAGCCGGGCTACACTGCGATGTAATTTTGAATCACTGCCAAATGCTGATCTTATTGCAGGAGCAAAGCTCCTGCCCATTATTCTGTTTAAGCATCTTCTAATCTCTAGTCAGGGAAGCTTCCTGGGCCTACTGTATTTATCTAACTCCAAGGGCCAAGCGTCTGCCAATTATTCTGTATGTGCAAACATCCCTTATCTGAAGTCAATGAAGCTGTCTGTGCCGACTGTAAGGAATACAAATGGAGAATAAGGAGTGCAGACCACCTTCATTCATAGACTGTAAGGAAGTGCAACTTGACCCCCCCTTATATAAACATTTCTCCGCGGAAAGAATCTGTAACATAGCCAAGAATAACAAGCTGGCTCTCTCTGCTCTCAGAAGTCACCCACGGGGCCTCCACCCTTTCTAAACTCTGAGCGGCGAACAGATGCCTGACTCATATCAGCCAAGGTCAAAACAAAGTCTTACTAACTGAAAACATACAGCCGTTCCCAGGCCAGAAACACTGACCATTAATTCTAACTAACTGAAGCAGATTTAAACGTGGTAAAAAGCACATTTTTCTGTAACATTGTCACATGCTAGCATTTTAAAATAATTCTGTCATAATGTACTGCTACTTGCTGAAAAGGAAAAATATTAGAACAACATTGCATGCAGACACATTTCATTTTTTATTTTTTTAAATAACATGTGAAACACCATCAAATTAAACAAGGGTCATAACCAAGAATTCATAATTTAGTGTGCAAGGTTTTCTATTCTACCTATTAAAAAGGGCCAGATTTATTTTTTCAGTTAACCATATTACCTAACTGAGTGGGTTTACTCACACAATGGTCTGCTACATATCATGTGCAAAATACAGAACTTTAGAGAAAAGGGCAGCTTGCATTAGAAAAATAATCATGTATATTTTCTAGAACATTTTTTTTTTTAAAAGCACACGGTTGCATTTCACTAATTAAAAGCACATTCTATGATGGGTCTGTTTTATTTTGTTCTTCACAACCGTTAAAGCACCCTCAGCACCCTCCGTGCTCAGCTGAAAACCTTTATCTCAATCCGACTGGTTGATTTATAACTTTCCGACCTCCGAGTCAGACACATTAAATCATGTGTTCAAAGGCAAACCCACAGAAACTCGTGGACGCATTTCAAATAGAATGTTAAATGAACACTGCTTTTCTCTCCATGCAAGATGTTACCATTCTGTCAGCAAGCTGACAAAGCACATAGGCAGACCCAGCAACCAATGAAAAAGTCAAATCAAACCACCATTAATCTAAACAATCACTGACTTTTAGTGTCAGCTCACATAACCATGCATGTTAAACAGCATGTTAAAATAAATACTGCCGTCTCAATTCAAGATATTAACCCTTTGGCAGCTCAAACACAATCATTCCCCAATGTCTGCGGTACATGGGAAAGTCATGAACTCATCTCTCCACGTTTTCAAATAACAAGTGCGCACATCTTCAAAACATTTTCTCCAAGCATTTGAAAGAGATCCAGCTCTCTCCTACCTAACGTAACAATAACATGCTCTGTACAAGCCATATTGACATGGCGCTATTCAAAAGCCATATTTACAAGAAAGTTAACAAGTTCAAATAATGACATGCTCTTCACAAGGCATATATGCAAGGCGCAATTCACAAGAAACACAGCAAGTCAAAATGAGAACATGCCCCTCACAAGCCATATTTACAAGGAGCTATTTACAAGGAACTCCACAAGTCATATTACATTAAATACATTTCACATTGCACAGCATAAGCAAATGCAGCAAGCAATTTAATGGGCAATTTAAAAGCATTTTTCACACACATATGTACAACTGCATCAACACCAAGATGGAATTGGCTCCCTCATGTAATGACACCCTTCAAGCCTGACAGTTCAAAAACCAAGATGAAAGGCATTTCTTCCACCCTGCATAAGTCAAATGCCATGATGTACTGCAATCTCCTTACACTCCAACTGTTCAAGCCCATAGGTCAGGCACTACACCTCACCATGCAAGTCACAGACTGTTCCCAGATGTCAAATTTAAAGGGGTTTAAGTCCAAATACATGTCTAGGGCTCCCTCCTCTGCGCGACTGCCCGACTACGCCAGATGTAACTGGCGATTAGGGCACTCTCCCACAACTTATGCAAAACTATCCAAATACATGTCCAGGGCTCCCTCCTCTGCGCTTAATTCAAAACTGCCCAACTACGCCAGATGTAATGGCCGGATTCTCGGACCAGATAGGATCAGCTCCTCAGAGCACCTCCAACCCAGCCGGAACGTAACCACCTCCCTCCTCAGGACCCATCTGTCCTGGCACCTGGGTACCTACCTGAGGATGGGGAACTTTCAATATACAAGCTCATATCATCAGAAACACCACTAAATCTATAGGGATTACTAGGAATACTCACTGATTACTAAGGACATCCATGCCCTACACCACACTCATACCTCATAGTCTCGCGACCACATGGGCCCAGACTAATCTACCCTGGGGCAGTTCCGATTAGGTACCAATACACACTGACCACAGTCAGTGCCCACTCGACAAGCTGCAATCCTGCGTGTCTAAGCACTAGTATCCTCCCTAGTGTTCTCTCCCTCACATTCCGATCCACAATCTGGCGGATCTAAGCACTAGTATCCTCCCTAGTGTTCTCTCCCTCACATTCCGATCCACAATCCGGCGGATCTAAGCACTAGTATCCTCCCTAGTGTTCTCATTAACGCCGCATCCCAACGACGATCACTTTCCTATGAATACCTTCAGCTCTCTCTCTCTCTATGTTGGGAAGTTTCTCTCACTATTCACTAGAGGTTCACTACTACAATAATATTATGGAATGGCCGAATTACTTAGAGTATAACTTATTCTCCTAGCTCAAGGGCTCCTCTCTCTCCCTAATTATTCAGTGGCTACTTACCTGATAAGGGGCAGCATCTGTTCTGGCTGTAATACCTGATTAGAAGAAAAGGCTACCTGCACTATAAGAACAAGAGACACACATTGTATGCAAGAGTTATTCCCTGATTTAAGCGCTCCTATTTCCTTTTGATCCATCAGTTGCTATATATAGCATCTGGTTAGAAGAAAGGTTAGCTCTATCATAAGAACAACACATGCACACTGGTTTACTAAGAACTCGGGTATCTTTATTACAATAACAATAAAATGGGAATAGACACATACACAGATCTGCGGGGTCTCTGTAAAGCTTTATTACTATACTACATCCACATGTAACTAACAGGGACTGTCACACCGCTGAAAGAAAAAGGATTAGCAATACAATAGCCTAGGAAATAAAAGACAAGATTAAGGTGTAAGTGTAAAGCAAACTAGTTCAGACTACCTCACCTATTAGAAGGAATGTTTCTCTCTCTCTCTGGTGGAATCAGGGCTCTCTCTCTGCCTCCGTCACCACAGCTTCACTCCTCTTGCTCAACTGCTCCAGCTGGCAGCTTCAGCTCCTTCATCTGACTGGTAACTGTTTTAAGAAAAAAGAGAGAGCTTGGCGACTTGATTTCCATCCGGACAAAAAATCCCAATATAAAGAGGCAATCAAGGCCTATAGAAATGGGGTCAGGATGGCACAGGCCTCTTACTTTGCAGACAAAATTATGGCAGCCAATTCAAAACCTAAGGAGATTTTCCACTTAGTAAAAAATTGCATCAAAGTGAACACTGCCCCCCCCTCGACAAAAACGCTGGAACAATGTAACGAGCTAGCAGACTTTTTCCATAACAAAGTCTCTCAAATATACTCCTCCTTCCCGATAGCAGCCAACATATCAGGAACACCCAATCATACTCCTCTGAGCACCTCCCCCCTCCCAGACCAGCCTACTCTGGAACGCTTCCCCCCACTAGACCTGGACACCCTTCACCAACTGGCACGGCAAGTTAAATCCGGCTCTCCCCGCAACCCTGCCCCTCCGGAGATACTGCTCCAGGCAAGCCAAGCCACCCTCCCCGTGGTGCTGGATCTACTCAACTCCTCAATCTCCTCCTGCACAGTACCCACTGGATGGAAGAGAGCTATGTAAATGTATTTGAGCTTATATAGCGCACAGCTACCCGCAGTGGGTTTCCCGGCGCTTGCTTAGGGAACCCGTCCTGGTATTCCCCTGTGAGATAGCCCCGGCAGGGTATCCACAAGGTGAAAGCCAGGCATCCCGCCGTGAGGGGCCGTTGTAGAGATTAAGCAAGCTATTGCCCAGAGTCGCAGAGTGTGAACCCGTGAGTTGAGAAGGCACCGGAGCGAGAATTATCGAGTCCGTGAAATTTTTAGCCCAGGACCCGCCGAGGCGGGGAATTAAACCCTGGTCCAGGGCCGATCTCAGCTTCCGGGTCTGCCGCCTCTAACCCCTGAGCCACACTTCTCCAGGTTCTCTATGGTTCGCGCAATGTTAAAAAAACCCACTCTCAACCCAGAAGACCACTCCAGCTACCGCCCAATCTCATTACTTCCCTGGGTAAGTAAGGTGCTGGAGAAGTACATAAATACCCAGCTAGTACAATTCCTGGAAAGCAACCTGCTTCTGGACCCAACCCAGACAGGATTCAGGCCCAAGCACGGCACTGAAACTGCCCTGCTTGCGATCACCGAAGAGTCAAGAAAGATACTAGATCAGGGAGGATCAGTGGCAGTGATCCTCCTTGATCTAAGTGCGGCCTTTGACACGGTCAGCTAAGCCACCCTGCTGAACCGTCTATGCAACATCGGCGTCACAGGCGATGCTCTAAGGTGGTTTGACTCATTCCTTAACAACAGATCTTTCCAGATCTTTGACGGGGACACAGTATCAGCCTGTAAATCCCTGAACTGCGGGGTACCGCAGGGCTCCTCATTGAGCCCTGCGCTGTTCAACGTATATATGAAACCCCTGGCCAGGATCGTCGAACCATACGGTATAAAAATTGTATCGTATGCCGACGATACCCAGCTAGTGGTTTTATTGACTCAAGAGGGTACCAGACATACTTCATCAGGCCTTATGAAATGCCTTGAGGATGTCAAGGAGTGGATGACATGCTCCTCCTTAAAACTTAACGGAGACAAAACTGAGCTCATGCTCCTGGGCTCAGTATCTCCAGTGTTTCTCACCTCCCTTTGGCCTCCGTGCCTGGGTACCCCTCCCATCCCCAAATTCAGTCCCGGCTAGACTCGAACAACGCCCTGTATGTTGGAGCTCCTGAAATGACCCTGCGAAAGCTACAGGTGGTGCAGAACTGTGCAGCCCGCACCCTGTTACAGATCCCACGGACTCAGTCAGCTAAACCCGCATTGAACAGTCTACACTGGCTTCCAGTGAGACAGAGAGTGGCATTCAAGGCACTATGTATTGCCCACCGGGCCTTCTGGAAGTCGGGTCCAGCTATCATTGACAAACTAGTCACTCAATACCACCCTAAGAGAAACCTTAGATCTACGGATGCCTTCCTGGCCGTGGTACCCAGAGTAAGGAGAGCTAGGGCCGGAGGTAGGATGTTCTCCTTAAACGCCTCTAAGATGTGGAACTCACTCCCCCTACAGCTCCGGACTAACTCAAATCTACTCTCCTTCCGCAAACAATTGAAAACCTACCTGTTTGCAAGGTCCACCGAATCCTAAATCCCTCCGTCATACTCAGTTGTGTCTTATGCTTCAGCGCTTGGACGCCCTCTGGGCAGCAACCGCGCTATACAAATAACAATACAATACAATACAATAATGCATTCTTATAAACTGGCAGCTCCAGCTGATAGTTCCAACTTCGTTCATCTGACTGCTCTCTCCAGCTTCAGCAATTATCTGCCTTCTCTCTCCATTCCAGAAAACCATTTGAACTGAACTGTACTCTTCAGCTCCAGCAACCATCCTACTCCTCTCTCTTCAAGAACCAAACTGACCCTCCTCTTCTCCTGCAATTCGCTAATATGGAATCCTCTCCCCTCATGGAAATTTCCAACAGAGGGCTGCCTCCCACCGAATTCCTGTGCTAGCTCCAGAGCTCTCCGCGCAACCGCAGGGCACATCTGCATGTTACGTCTGGGCCCAAGAGACAAACACATTCTTCCGATAAGAACCAGTCCGGGCTGGTTTTCCCCTAGCGGACAACAGCTCAAAACTAAAACATTACCTTTACCCTGCAAGCATCTCAGTTCTGTAGGGACAGAAAGCAAAACGGAGTCTCTCTAGTTCTGGGTCTTGTAGGCCTGAGAAGGATGTTATAACACTTAGCTCTATCAGAGTACCTACACAAACCATACCAATATGTAATATAAAGTCAGGACTACAGAATCCACCCTCTACTATAGGCAGGATGATGAAAGGACACATAATTATGTCAAAGCCAATAGGCAATAAATGGATTAGAATCAAGAATAAGGGATCTATCATCATATTAAGCAGCTATCCTCTAGTTTATGCTTCTAGGTCTGGATAAAAGGGCTTAAAAGGGCCAACACAAGGTAAGAATACAGATTCAAGATGTTAGCAAGCTTAAAGTCATCATCACTCAGAAATAGAGCCAAAAACCATGTCAGAACAAAATCTTATTCATTTATTGTTCAAGTACTGGGGGAAGTTATTTGGATGCTTTTCTCATGTTAATACCCAGCAGGCCAAAGATCTAAAGTTCTGTAAAAACCATAGGGCAATCTAATTATTGAATTGAGATTGTAACAATATATGCAAGGATATTAGGCACATGTTTAGAGCATGTTATGCAGTATATCATAAAATATATCATAAAAGTTGACCAATCAGGATTTATAAAGGGTAGACAATGCAGACATCTTTTCCAATGTGATTTTGCTTGCCTCCATAACAGTTGTGGTTCTGACCCTTAATCTTGATTTTTTTTATCACATTAATTGCCTATATATGTGCTAAACTCTTCAATGGTACGGGTTTTGTCCTTGTTTAATTTTTTTTTTAACTATTACATACATCCCTAAGAACCACAATTGTTTTTCTTCAAATTTAATTTATCTTGTAGGACTAGACAGGGTTGCGCTTCTCATTTTCATTGTTTGTGTTATATTTACTCCTGTTGTAATATTTGAGATGTGGTAGGTAGCCTCATTCATAGTATCTGATGCAATTATTTGGAAATAAAAATTTGAGCTTCAGATGATGGCATTTTATTATACATTGCTACCCCTCCATTACCAACCATTTGTGGATGAAGTTGAAGTGTACGCATACATTTCTAATTATAAACTTAACTTAAATAAGACAGAGGTTCTTCTTTTGAATCCAATATAGATGTGATACAAGTTTAAAAACAACAATTTTATGTAGGTCCACATAAAAGATTAAATATTTGGGTATTTAAGTTACAACGAAACTCAGGAAAACTAATCCATTCAACATATTTAACCTTAAAACCAAGATACAAAATTTACTATCAGTCTCCTCTTTCCTTTTTATGGTTAGGTAGACCCGGCACCAATAAAATGATGATTGGCCCTTGTATTCTATTTGTTCTTTAGAGGTTACATTTTAAACTCAGAGCCCCGGCTTTTAAATAATTTTTATGGAGTAAAGGAACTTGATTGCTTTAGCGACACTTAAAGAAATTTGAAACTGGGGGTGGGGTTAGATTCCCCAATTTCAAACAATACCAAGCATTTCTCATCATCTGACAACCTTGTACGTTATTATCTCAATGTAAAGATGCACCTGAACCTCCTTGGGTCAAACCTGAAAGGTTATTCTTTCAAGGATTTTCTGTTAAGGAAATTATTCACATTGTTATGCTACACACATTTTTTTAAATAGACACATTTTATTTTCCATATATATATTTTTATGCATATTCTCCATTTAATATTATTTTTTGATCTACTGTCTAGAATAACAAATATTAACCTCTATGCTGCTAGGCCCCCTGTGCTAAGCCTTTTTATTGCTATTTGGGGTAGTTCGCGCTTAGGCCCCTGTAACTTTCTGACCACGTAAGGTATCCACGCCAAAATTGTGTCCTTTTTTTCCAACATCATGGGGATTCTAAAGGTACCCAGGGTTTGTGGATTTGCCTGGATGGGACCCAGAAATTAGCCAAAACACAGCTACATTTAGTTTTTGGGGGGAATAATGGGATAAAAAAGTGCTACAGATGAGTGTCTGTTTTTTCCCTGCAAATGGTATCAAAAAAGGGGTTGTGGTGCTGAAACTACCATTTTCCTAGCTTTCAAGGACAAGCAGACTTTTGTCAGAAAACCAACAATTTTTACAGTTTTGGCATTATTTGGGGACATAGCCTATTTTTGCTATTTTTTGTGCTTTCAACCTTCTTCCAGCTAATGGCAGAAATGGGTATGAACGCAATAATGGATCCTGAAAAGCTATAAATTTTAGAAAAAGTAGACACAATTCTAAATTCAGCAAGGGGTCATTTGTGTAGATCCTTCAAGGTTTCTTTATAGAAACTAACCGTTGACTATAGGAAAAATTGAAAATTAGTTGAACAAAACAGCCATTTGTGTCAATGTTTTCGCCTGTAACAACTTCTAATTATGACAGCTGTTTGAAAGCAATATACCTTTACATCCGCTGGACCTTTCTGGTTATGGGGATACATAGGACTTGTGGGTTTACCAACAATCTGACAGACCCAGAGCCAATAACTGAGAAGCGCCTTGCAATGTTTTTGTTTTATCATGTACCGGGTATATAGCAATTAATTTGGGAAAATATATACATGAAAAAATCGGTATGAGAGACACCTATGTATTTCTGAAACTGGAACACAATATAGAGTTTAGGAACAGTAGATATTAGAACATATCCGAAATTGTGAGTACCCATACTCACATGAGAATTATAGGCATTTTTCAAAGTGACTTATTTTTTACACATTGTCTTTCATTTGGAAGGCAGAAATGCATCGAAAGTCAATAGGTAATAACAGTTGCTCTACAAATCTATCTTACCCAGAGTCTCCCGATAAAAATGGTACCTCACTTGTGTGGGTAGGCCTAGTGCCCGCGACAGGAAACGGCTCAAAATGCAACGTGGAAACACCTCATTTTTACTTTGCAAAGTGCCTACCTGTACATTTTTAACCCTAGCTCTGCTGGCACCTAGGGAAACCTAGCAAACCTATACATATTTGTAAACTAGACACCCAGGGGAATCCAGGATGGGGTGACTTGACTGGCTCTCACCAAGCTCTATTACCCAGAATCCCTTGCAAACAAAATTTGTAAAAAAAAACACACATTTTCCTCACATTTCTGTTGTGGAAAGTTCTGGAATCTGAGTGGATCCACAAAAGTCCACCCACCCCACACTCCCCAAAGTCTTCCGAGAAAAATGGTACCTCACTTGTGTGGGTAGGCCTAGTGCCTGCGACAGGGCCCAAAACGCAACGTGGACACACCACATTTTCACAGTGAAAATGAACCATTTTTTGCAAAGTGCCTAGCTGTAGATTTTGAACCCTAGCACTGCTGGCACCTAGGGAAACCTAGCAAGCCTATACATTTTCAAAAACCAGTCACGCAGGGGAATACAGGATGGGGTGACTTGACTGGCTCTTGCCAGATTTTGTTACCCAGAATCGGAATTTGCCAAACAGTGTGAGGGTAAATTCCAATTCCATTAAGGACACAGAGGCGAGGATTATGCTTCATCTCTCTTCGCTTTATTATCATCCAAAAAACAGCAGCCAGAAAGATAAACAACACATTATGAACAAGAAAAAACTACAACTCCCTAGAACCAGGGAGGCATGTGAGTCCATAGTTCTTCCACCATTTCCAGCATTCACAGTAGAGAGTCCCTTGTTATTTTCCTCTTCCTCTTTCTTTGCGCGAGACACGCCCAAGCATTACTGGTCCTGTTTCGACCCATCATTTCCTGGAAAGGACAAGATAAAATCAGAACATGAAGAAAATAAAGAATCTGCAAAATACCACAAGAACGACTGTATAGAACCGAGTTTGGATACACAGTCTTAACAAACCCCCAAGAAGACACCAAAAAATGGTTACTTACCACAATACGGGTGGGTTCGCACTAACGTGCTCCGGGTCGAATAATCCTCGCCTCCGTGTCCTTAATAGAATTGGAACTCTCACACTGTTTGGCAAATTCTGATTCTATGTCAGGACCGGAGGCTTTAGTGGAGTGGTGTGGCTCACTGGTTAGAGGCAGCGGACCTGGAAGCAAAAAACGTCCCGGGACCAGGCTTCAATTCCTGACGCGGCAGGGTCGCGGACCAGGGTAAGCGGACTTGGTAATTCTCGCCTCGGTGCCTACTCTAACCAGGGATCACACTCGGCAACTCTGGGCATTAGCTTGCCTCATCTCTACAACGGCCCCCCACATTCGCCGGGATGCCTAGTTTCACCTTGGAGATACCCAGTAGGGACCATCTCACAGGGATAGCCAGGGGTTCCCTAGCGGTCTACAGCGCCACGACGCCTCAGGGCAGCAGTGCGCTTTACAAGACCACATACATTACATTACATTATGCTAGTTTAAAGCTTACTTACTACCAACTGAGCCACATCCAAAACCGGTTTAAAATAAAACCTTTTGAACTTAGAGTCCGAAGACCAGTCTGCTGCTTGCATCAAATCCTCCAGACGCGCCCCCAAGGCAAACGCCTTGGAGGCCATGGCTCCTCTAGTGGAATGAGCACCAAACTGTTTTGTATCAATGCCCGCTTCTTGCATGACACAACAATGCATCCATCTTGCAATCTTGCAGTTGTAGGAGAAGACACAGCCTTGTGTGATTTCCTGAGTGCTATCAAGAGTTGCTGTTCGCCCGGAGGATGAAATTCTAGGGTCAAATCTTCAATAAGCCTCGAGTATGAGACTTGGTTCGACACCCTATTGTAAAAAAAACACCCCCTCGGGCTAAAATTTTCTCGCAGAGATGTCCAAAGCTCGGACATCCGAAACTCTCCTGCATGAGACCAAACATAGCAGCATAGCCAATTTCGAAGACAATTCCTTCAAAGAAAGGTATTTATTGGGCTGCCAATATAAAAAGAGCTTCAGAACTAAATTAATTTCCCAAAGGACCAAATACAGAGGCTCCGGAGACATGGACAACCGGATACCACGTCTACAGACCAAAGGGTGTTCCCCAATTGCATTTATTGAGCGATACGCCAGCCGTCAGACACTAAATCTGCCAGCAAGTTCAAGGCATGCACAACATCTGCGATCACGGGATCCAAATCCCTTCAAACATACCAACGAATCCATCTTGTCCAAGCGGACCTATAACGTTTCGTGGTGGTGTCTACCCAAGCCTTTGATAAGAGGGTTGCAGCCGGCTCCGAGAGGCCTGGCAGCAACCAACGCTGCCGGAAAGCCGCCACACCATGAGGCGGAGCTGTCCCTGCGTGATTAGATGGTGTGGCATCCTGTCTGGGCTCAGAAGCAGGTGAGGATACCGTGGGAGTAGGATTGGAAAATCCCAGGAAAGTTCCAGAAGAACCGGAAACCAAACTTGAGACCTCCAGCAAGGTGTTACCATGATCACTTCTGTCTCTTGACGACGGAGTTGGACCGCTGCTCTTGTTATCATTGAAAACGGAAGAAACGCATACCCGATCTCCGAGGTCCAAACCTAAAGGAAGGCATCCGTGGCCACTGCAATCGAATCGGGTCTCCAACTGAAGAACCGGGGAATCTGCTTGTCCAACCGGGAGGCAAAGAGGTCCACCGAGAACGAACCCCATAGAGACTAGATCAATTGAAAGATGTGGGGATCCTACTTACAGTTACTGGAATTGCAGTTCTGTGAATGCCAGTCCACGATCTGATTGGTCCAGGTCGGGAAATACTCAGCTGTGACCGAAATGTGATGATCCAGACAGAACGTCCAAAAGTCATTCGCTAAATTTGCCAGAGCTCGAGAACGGGATCCTCCCAAACGATTCACGTAACGGACCGCGGAGACGTTGTCCATTTTCAGAAGGACACAGGATTGCACTCTGTCCTTGGTCCAACAACGGACTGCAAAGGACCCCGCTAACAGTTCCAGACAGTTGATATGGACGTTATGCTCGTCTGCAGACCACACTCCTCCGGTGGAAAAGTCCACGCATTGCGCGCTCCAGCCTGGGCGACTGGCGTCGGATTCGATGACAAGATCCCGAACCGAGCCGAAAAATGCACGCCCGTTCCAGGCTTCTATGTGGGACAACCACCACAATATCTCTTTCCCTGGCTTCCTCCGATAGGGGAACTACATAGTCGTAAGATTTCCCCCTTCTCAAGTGCAATGCCTTGAGGTGTTGGAGCACCCGGTAATGTAGGGGCCCGGAAAGATTGCCTGAATCGACGAAGAAAGAAGGCCCACCACCCGGGCCAGTTGTCGTAAGGAAATGTGGGATTTGGAAATCATTTGGCACAACTCGTGACGAATCTTCGCCATTTTCCAGGACGGGAGACTCAAAGTCGCTTAGACAGAGTCTACCACAAAGCCAAGAAAAGTTACCTTCTGAGGTAGGACCGATTTGCCCTCGTTGATCATGAACCCCAGGCCTTGCAGGAGAAACAGTCTGCTGGAGCTGGGAGGCAAGGGCCCGAGGGCACTGTGCCATGAGCAGTAAATCATCAAAGTAAACGATCATGCAAATGCCCTGAGCGTGGAGGAACCATTGTGAAACACCATGGTGCTGAAGACAGACCGAACGGAAGGGCGGTGAACTCGAACACCAAACCCTTCCAGCAGGACTGCAGAAACCTACGATGCAGCGGATGGATGGGAACCACCAGATAGGCACCTTTCAAGTCTAGGCGGACCATCCAATCGGACGGCAGGAGAATGTCGCGGAGAAGATGGATTCCCTCCATTTTGAAATGACGATAAACTAACCAGCCGTTGAAGTCTCTGAGGTTGATCACCGGACGCCAGCCACCGTCGGCCTTGCTGAGGAACCCGTGAGGATGTAACGTTGATCGGCAAATGGCTCCTTTGCGAAGCAGCTCGGAGACCTCCTAGTCCATTAACTGAACATTTAAGTCGCTGAAAGAAATTGGTCGGGGAAGAGCCTCTTGTCGAGGGTCCCCGTGGAACTGTATAGGAAAACCCTGAATGGTTTGGAGAACCCATGCCTCTGCAGTTATGCCCAAGCGCCTCGAAAGTCCGCTAGCCGACCCCCAATGCGCACTTGAGCTGCTGGTAGCACACTTACCGTTGGGATTGCCGCCAGAGTTGGTCTTGAAACCTCCGCGTCCTTGGAACCGTTGTCCTCGCGTTGGATAGAAGTTAGTGTAATTTGCGGAGGTATTATATTGTCCTCGACCAGAGCCTTGTCCCCTGCTGGAGTTTTGCTGGAATTCGCGGCCGGGAGAGCGGCCCCTGCCTCGCCCGGCACCATGGAAAACCCGCTGGTTAAAGACCTTTTTAATACTAGACTGGGCTTTGTCCAGTGAAGTGAAAGTCGCGACGAATTTCCCCAGTTTTTTAACAAAGGGGTGGCCAAAACGGCTACAGCTACTGCCTCAGATTTAGTTTAATCAAAAGAGAGCAACGGCACTTGGTGGACAGAGCACAATTAGCATTGCCCATAAAGATGATAGCACGATGTGCCCAATTAGAAAGAACTTCAGGAGAAATAGGAGCCCCAGAGACCTTCACCTCTTCGACTAGGTCCAATATTTTTGTCATTGGACCGATGGCATCGAGAAGTTTTTCTTGACAGGATTGCCAGGACCTGTCAATGCCCTTCCCGGGATCCTTCATATACATATACTTAGCCATAAATGTAGCCATCTTGGGATCCAGCTCCGGTGTGAACGCGATCTTATTCTCCAATGAGGGTCTAAGGCACTCAGCATGAAGACAGCCTCGAGGCTCCTTCTCAAGGGGCTTCCGTAGCCTGCTAGCCGCAAATCCGGCCACCTTATCGCCACGAACCCAAGACGCCGAACCAGGGTGCATGATTTCATTGGGGTTGAGCATATCAGAATCCTCCTGTGCTGTAACGGTGGAGGTTGAAGGTGTCGTTGACGGAAGCCAAGGCTGTGAAGAGCCAGCCTTGTCTTCGGTATATCCCTGTGTGCCATCATCGTCCTTCGGGGCACTGCTTTTAGTAGGTGGACGATTATCCCCAGGATGCTGGATAGAAACCGCAGAGGGATACGCATGCGCTGCGGCCAGTTTCGCACACTCCTGTACAATTTTTTCCGAGAGACGCTGCTCCATTGGGCCAACTACCTCATTGACAACCCTATAAATTGAGGTATCCGCCGCCTCAAAGAACTCATCATCCCAGGGCAAATAACCCTGAACCTCTTCCTCGTAGTATTCAGAGTGACCTTCCATTGTTTAATTATTAGAGCAATACCCAAAGTTAATTCCCAAATGACAATACGGGAGGGCAGGTTAATCGCCAGCATCTATGAGCAATAATAGGTGCTGAGCACCTAGAATAAAGTGGGAAGAAATAACCCAACAAGAATTGGCAGGCTGAAAGGCTGCGCACATTTTTGGTAACCCCAAGGGTCACAATCAGCGCTGCACACACCCCCAAACGTGCACGACCCTCAAAAAATTGACCGGGGCTCCTGCCCCCCTGTGCGTGTACCACCAAATGCGTTAGGAATGATAGGGCGCGTTTGCGTGTAAATAACCAATGCAGGACTTGTGCAGATACAACGCTCGAAAGAGCGCGTCTAAAGTAGGGGTTAAAACCCAAATACGAGCTTAACAGACACAACAGCAGGGGATTAGCCGCGTGAGGAACGGAATGAAAACGCTCCAGCGGCAGCGAGGGAATCTGCAAAGCAAACCATAAACAGTGCAAGGCAATATCAGAGACTATGCACAAGCAGTACAATATCTCCCAAATAACCACAAATTACCAAACAAGGTACCAAATCAGAGAAACAACAATAGAGTACTTAACTGGCTGCGAAGCAGTGAAGAAAGAGGAAGAAGAAAGACAAACATGGGACTATCTACTGTGAATGCTGGAAATGGTGTAAGGACTATGGACTCACATGCCTCCCTGGTTGTAGGGAGCTGTACTTTTTTATTGTTCATAATGTGTTGTTTATCTTTCTGGTTGCTGTTTTTTGGATGATAATAAAGCAAAGAGAGATGAAGCATAATCTGAAGTCTCCGGTCCTGACATAGAATCCCTTGCAAACCTAAAAATGTGTCCCAAAAAAAAAATTTTCCTCACATTTCTGTGGTGGAAAGTTCTGGAATCTGCATGGATCCACAAAATTCCACTCACCCCGCATTCCCCAAAGTCTTCCAAGAAAAATGGCACCTCAATTGTGTGGGTAGGCCTAGTGCCCGCAACAGGAAACGGCCCAAAACGCAACGTGGACACACCACATTTTCACTGTGAAAATTGACCCTTTTTTTCAAAGTGCCTAGCTGTACATTTTGAGCGCTAGCTCTGCTGGCACCTAGGGAAACCTAGGAAACCTATACATTTTTGACAACTAGACACCCAGGGAAATCCAGGATGGGGTGCCTTGTCTGGCTCGCACAAGGTTCTGTTAGCCAGAATCCCTTCCAAACTTAAAAATGTATTTTTAAAAAACACATTTTCCTCAAATTTCTGTTGTGGGAAGTTCTGGAATCTGTGTGGATCTAAAAAATTCCACCCACCCCGCATTTCCCAAATTCTTCTGAGAAAAATGGCACCTAACTTGTGTGTGTGGTTTAAGTACCTGTGACAGGCAAGGGCCCAAAATCTATAGAGGTGACATCAAAATGACCTATCACAAAACAACCTGGTTTTGCAAGGGGGGTTCCATGAGTTTTCGGCCCAGTGCTTGGCGGCCATCTAGGGAAACCTACCAAACCCACACATTTCTGAAAACTAGACACCCGGGAGAGTCCAACAAGGTATGAATTGCGTGGGTCCCCCAACATTTTCCCACCTAGAGTCCCCTGCAAACCTCAAATTTAGCAAAAAGAATTCACATTTTTCTAAAATTTCTGTGTGGGAAAGTTCTGGAATCTGCATGGATCCACAAATTTCCTGCCACCCAGCGTTTTATTAGGTTTACCCATAAAAATGGTACCTCACTCGCGTGGGTGGGTCAAGTACACACGACAGGCAAGGGCCCAAAACCTATTGAGGAAACATCAAAATGACCTATCACGAAACAACCTGGTTTTGCAAGGGGGGTCACCTGAGTTTTTGGCCCCGTGCTTGGTGGCCATCTTAGGAAACTACTAAACCCCCACATTTCTAAAAACCAGACACCTGGCGGTGTCCATCGAGGTATGGCTTGCGTGGGTCCCCAAATGTTTTCCTACCCAGAATCCCCTGCAAATCACAAATTTCTCAAATTTCTGCCTGGGAAAGTTCTGGAATCTACGTGGATCCACAAATTTCCTATCACCCAGCGTTCCCCCAGGTCTCCCAATAAAAATGATACCTCACTTGTGTGGGTTAAGTACCCGCGACAGGCAAGGGCCCAAAACCTATTGAGGAGACATCAAAATGACCTATCACAAAACAACCTGGTTTTGCAAGGGGGGGTCTCATCTGGGTTTTTGGCCCCGGGCTCGGAGACCATCTTGGGAAATTACCAAAACCACACATTTCTGAAAACTAGACACCCCGGGTAGTCCAGCGAGGTATGGTTTACGTGGATCACCTAATGTTTCCCTACCCAGAATGCCCTGCAAAACTCAAAATTAGCTGAAATAACACATTTTCAACAATATTTTTGGGTGGAATCACCGTGCCGGCACAAATGTCCTACCCCACAACGTTCCTCTCAGTCTCCCAAATAAAATGATACCTCACTTGTGTGGGTGGGGCAAGGACCCGTGACGAGCCCAAAACATAGGGACTTAGGGTATAATACTGACAATTCTAAGCGCTACATTTAAAAAAAAAATGCGTTTTTAGCCCATTCTGCACTGGACACCCACACAAAAGAGGTATCACTAATGAGAATGCTGTGGGGTAGGACATTTGTGCTGGGACGGTGATTCCATACAAATATTTATGGAAAATGTGTTTTTTTCCAGCTAAATTTGAGATTTTCAGGGGATTCTGAGTAGGGAAATGTTGGGGATCCACGCAAGCCATACCTCATTGGACTCCCCCGGGTGTCTAGTTTTCAGAAATGTGTGAGTTTGGGAGGCTTCCCTAGATGGCGGCGAGCCCGGGGCCAAATAAAACATTTGTCCCCTCCACCCCCAAAACTAGGTATTTTTGTTATAGGTAATTTTGAAGCCTCCACAGTACGATTTGGGCCATTTTCTGTTGCAGCCACTAGGCCTACCCACACATGTGAGGTACTGTTTTTATTGGGAGACCTGGAGGAACGCTGGATAGTAGGACATTTCTGTCAGCCCGGTGATCCTACAACTTTCTCACACAGATATATGAGAACATTTTGATTTTTTGGGACAAAATTTGAGGTTTGCAGGGTATTCTGAGTAGGGAACTGTTGTGGGACCTACGCAAGCCATACCTGGCTGGACTCCACCGGGTGTCTAGTTTTCAGAAATGTGTGGGTTTGGTACGTTTCCTGTTAGACCTGGCACCTTGGCGTGAGTTTCCCTTCCACTTTTTGCTGATGTGCCTCAGATGTTTTGCTGGTGTCCGCTGCTCAGGGCACCGCGCCACGGCCAATCCGTGCCGCTGTGCAAGTGCTCCCAATGTAAAAGGTATATGTGATTGATTTCCATGATTGGCGCATTGGATTTACTGTCAGTCCCCAGTAAAGTGCACCAGGAGTGCCAGGGCTTGTAAATGCAAATACTGCTAGTGGGCCTGCAGCACTGGTTGCGCCACCCACAAAAGCAGCCTTAAAATGTGTCTAGGGTCTGCCATTGCAGAACCTGCGTGCAGTCTGGTACTGTCATGCTGGGTGAGCAAGTGCACACCCTTGCCAGCCTCAAAACCTTCAGTTTGCTTCATATTAGTCACCCCTATGTTAATGTTAATGTTAACGGATTTTTAGAGCGCATAGCTGCCCGTGAGCGTCCCAGCGCTGAACAGTACTGCTGAGGAGAGAGGGGGAAAGGCTCACGGGAACAGCCATGTCTTTAAGGATTTACGAAATGCCAGTAGATTATGTTGGGCATGGAGGTCAGGGGGGAGGGAATTCCACATTTTAGACGCATGATAAGAAAAGCCCCGACACCCTGATCCTGCTCGAGAGATCTTAGGTAATTTCGTAAGGTTGGCATTGGATGATCGAAGGGGTCTGGAGGTAGTATAGGGAGTAATTAGATCTCTGAGTATGGGGGGGGGGCTTTCCCATTTAAAATTTTGTGTGTGAGGCAGAGTGACTTGAACTGCACTCTTTCTCTGATGGGCAGCCAGTGCAGTGCTCGCAGGGCTGGTTTGGCTGAGCAGCGGTTCCTAGTGTTGGTCAGGATCCTGGCGGCGGTATTATGAACTACTTGAAGTTTGGTTGTGACTTTTAGGGGTGCAGCAAGGTAGAGTGCATTGCCGTAATCCAACCTTGATAGGATGAGACCCTGTATCAATAGTTTACTTGATTGGAAAGGTAGTAGAGGTAGGATTTTTCGGGTGGATCGTAGGAGACCAAAGCAGACTCCGGCGGTTTTTCTTGCTTGGGTTTGCATGGTAAGGTTTTTGTCTAACCATAGACCGAGGCTTTTAATCTCGGGTTTAGGGGTTGGTGGTTTACCCATGCAAGGGGGCACAAGGAGTCTGTGAGGAGGTGGGCCTGATTGCCCATCACCATGATCTCCGTCTTGTCGCGTTGAGCTTTAAGTGAGATCTGTCCATCCAGCTAAC
The DNA here is from genome assembly GCF_964263255.1 of Lissotriton vulgaris. NCBI lineage: Eukaryota > Metazoa > Chordata > Amphibia > Caudata > Salamandridae > Lissotriton > Lissotriton vulgaris. The sequence continues at coordinate 362,873,520 of NC_141687.1, forward strand.
AATGTCAGTCAGGCAGGAATAGAGATCTATGTTGGGATTTTTTTGCTGGGTGATGGAGACCACCAGTTGTGTATCGTCTGCGTATGTTAGGAGTTTTATCCCATGTGGGGCAACTATCTGTTCCAGGGGGGACATATACACGTTGAAGAGTGTAGGGCTCAGAGAAGAGCCCTGGGGCACTCCACAACATACAGGGGTCTCCCTGGAAGAATATCAGCCCTCTATGACCTGGAATGATCGGTCTTGCAGAAATGATTTAAGCCAGGATAAAGCGAGGCCTGAAATCCCAAGATCGCTAAGTCGCTGGGCCAGGATCTGATGGTTGACAGTGTCGAAGGCCGCGCTTAGGTCCAGGAGGATCACTGCCACTGATCCTCCTGTGTCCATGATCTTCCTGGCCTCCTCGACCACTGTCAGCATCGTGATTTCAGTGCCCTGACCAGGGCGAAGGCCTGTGTGTGAGGACTTGAGTAGTTCGTTAGTCTCGAGATAGTTGGATAGCTGAGAATTTATGAATTTTTCTGCTATCTTGCTAGTGCATGGGAGAAGGGAAATTGGCCTAAAGTTGGAGAGATTGAGGGGGTCAAGGTTCGTTTTTTTAATAAAGCCCTAACCGTCGCATTTTTCCAGCTGGGGGGAACCGTTCCGTTGGTCAAAGAGGCATTGATTACATTTACCAGTGGTTCAAGAATGGCCGGAGTTACCAGTTTTAAGATTTTTACTGGGGCCGGGTCTGAAGGGGAGCCACTTTTTAGTGACTGGAGAATAGGTGTAAGGTGTCGGGGCTTACGAGGTTGAAGGAGTGAAGTCCCGTGTTAAGCGTGTTGGTCTGTTCTACCTCTACCGGAGGGTGATCCGTGTTAGGAAGGGGGGGAAGTTTTTGTAGAATATTTTGGATTTTTTGGTCAAAGAATGTGGCCAGTTTGTCACATTGGATATCTGAGGGGTCGACAGCTCCAGACGGTTCTGGTGTTTTTAAGAGTTGTTTGACGATTTGGAACGTCTCCCTTGATGAGCAGGAAGCCGCGCTGATTTTCTCTTGAAAAAAAACGGTTTGTGCATTTTCAAGGCTTTTTTGTACGCAAGAATCGTCAGTCTATAGTCTTTCTTGCGTTCAGGGTCGAAATCTTTTCGCCACACTCTTTCCGCTTTTTTGCAGAGTTTTTTTAGATGGCGGGTCTCCTGTGTAAACAATGGGGCCGGGTTTTTTTTACGGGAGGTGAGGTGTGGTTTTTTAGGGGGGATCGTATTAAGGGAGTTTTCGATCCAAGAGGAGAACTTTATGTCTGCTCTTGTAGGGTCTAAATCATGGATTGGTTTTCGGAGTTCTAAGGCTTGTTTCCATTTTTCTATGTCTAATTTGGCCCAGGGACGCGAAGGCGCGGCAGAGGGCTTGTTAGAGGGAGGGATGTTAGGTATTTCCCATCTAAAAGGGATGAGTAGGTGATCCGACCATGGCAGAGGGATCGGGGCGTTAGTTTTCAGGTCGTCAATGTTGCATATGATAGGATCAAGTAAGTGTCCAAGCCTATGGGTAGGTTGGTTGTTCTGGGGATGAAGCTGAAGAGTCGCTAGATCTGCCAGTAGTTCCGCTGCAGTCTCATAGTCGTCTTTATCAAAATGAAAATTGAGGTCCCCTAGGATTATCATGTTGGACAATGTGCTCGAAAGAGCAGTTGAAACTTCTTGTAGGGAGCTGCAAAATTGATTGACCTAAGGGTCCTGGTGGACGGTAAATGAGGACTCCTGAAAGGGAGTTGCAGGGGGACAGTTGGATGCTGAAATGTACGTTTTCACAGTTTGATAGAGGGCTGTCGTGAAAACGACACGTGAATTGGTTTTTACAGATAATCGCGATACCTCCTCCCATACCTTTCCCTCGGTCTAGATGTTGCAGTAGGAAGCCCTGAGGTAGGGTTTGGACAGTGTCGAAGTCCGAATCTGGTCTGAGCCACGTTTCTGTGAGAAATAGGATATCAAATTTCTCCTCTTCTAGTAGCAAATATATTTCCTGGGTATGCTTGGGTAAGGATCGACAATTTAACAGGCCCATTTAAATGATTGTCGGGGGGAGTTGGTTCTTCAGAGCTGGGGTAAATTTGAAAGGACAGCTTGGACAGCGAGAGCAGTGATTCTCCCCTGTGAGGGAGTTGGTGCAGGAAGGCTGTAGGGGCTGGTTCAGTCGAAACAGGGAGTCCCTGGAGTATGACAGACTTGTGTGATTGGAAAGGTCCAGGGTTGCTGGCCCTAGGCCCGTTCTGGCGCGGACGGGCGCAGGCGGGCTTGCCTTAGGCGCGCCTTCGGCGAGCAGACGGCGCACCCGCTGCGTTCGTCCGCTGCGCTTCCTCCACAGGCACATATTTTAAGGTTTGGGAGGGGTTGGGGGGTGTGGCCTCAAAGGGTGCGTGGCCTCGGTGCACACCGGCAATGGCGTCAGCGAGTGGTTGTTTGTGCAAGGTTCCCTGACAGCGTTAAGATCCGCTGCGCGGTTTACCAGGTTGCAATTACTGTGCCAGGGCTTTCACCAAGGTAAGGTAGTTTTAAAAAAAACACAAGTTATTATCGACAGTGACACTCAAATGATTAAAACAATTACCGCTCCCGGCTTCCGCCTCAGGAGTACAAGTTCTAGTGAAGCGCTAGTTCTCAGCACCTTTTAAACTGAGTGTGGGGGGGCGTGGCCTCGAAGGGGGCGTGGCCTCGGTGCACGCCGGCAATGGCGTCAGCGAGTGGTTGTTTGTGCAAGGTTCCCTGACAGCGTTAAGATCCGCTGCGCGGTTTGCCAGGTTGCAATTACGTCCCAGGGCTTTCACCAAGGTAAGGTAGTTTTAAAAAACACAAGTTATTATCGAAAGTGACACTCAAATGATTAAAACAATTACCGCTCCCGGCTTCCGCCTCAGGAGTACTATGGTAGGCCCTAGGGCAGGGTGCATTGTAAGTGTAAGGTAGGACAAGCCCTGATGTGTGTGGCATGTCCTAATGGTGAATTAAAGCCAATTTCATTTTTCACTATTGTAAGGCTACCTGTTCTCTTAGGCCAAGATGGGCTGCTGGAATTATTACACTATATAATCCCAGCAGGCTCAGGGAACATGGTAGAAAGTCAAGTTTAGTATGCCTGAGCTCAGAATAATAAAATACTTATTTTAGTAAACTTTATTTTAATATCCTGTGTTTGCAAATGCCACGTTTAGAAAGTTAGCATTTGCTTGCCTAACCATTTCAGCCCGCCTCTGCTAGGATGTGTATCTGCTGTCTGGGTTGTGTGAGTGACAGGGCTGGGGGATGACAGGTGGTGAATGCAAGGATTACACCTTAGTGGGAGGTAGGAGTGCCCCTGGACTCTGAATAGGGCTGTGCTCTGCCACCACAATGCTTGCTCCGCCCCCTGGGGAGCGACTGATAACTCTGCCCGACACTTGGTCCAGGAAGAGGGAAGACTGTCAACAAGATACTCCTGGCTGTACTTGTCATCTGAATGCCGGCTCCACCTCCTGCGGAGCGTCTGATGTGCCTGCCCCTTACACTGAAAGGATAAGCCAGGAAAAGCCAGGAACAGCACAACAGAGTGCTTCAAAACTGAATTAGGCTATGCAAAGACCCCCCCTGGCCTAAAACAACAAAAGAAACTGAGTATAAGTATAGGAGCCCTGCTCCCAAGAAACCCTGTTTCCCACAACAAACCTCTGCCCAACTAGAAGGAGAAGAAGAAGCTAGAAGGACTGGCCTGCTGTCTGCCTTGCTGAGGAAGGAGAGGAGAAGACTTATTGAAAAGACTTTGCTAACTTGTGCTTGGAACTTTCTCCAAGGGCTTGGATGAGCTTGCCCCCTAATCTGAACCCCAGGACTAGTGGGTTCTTGGTCCCTTCGCTCGCCCTCAACTGGACCGTGTGCTTTCTCCCGCTGGAGCTGAGTCTTTGTGCCCCTCCTAGGGCCGTGACACCCAGGAGCCTGGCCGCCCGTGTCCTGTGGGAGCCTCGCTCGTGCAGAGTCGCTCTCTTCACCTTGGACCGGGCTCTCCTGTCGCCTGCCTGCCACTGGAGCGCGTTGTGTGCCCTCACTCGCCCTCTCCCGCCGGAATTTCCATCTAGAGCGCGATCTACGCCTCGGACGGCCGCCGTACGTCTCACCGTACCCGGCCGCTCCGCTTCGCCCTCCGACCTGGAAAGAGGCCGTGCCGCCCCCTGAAGCGCCCCCAGTACGGACAGTACTGGAGGACCTGGGCCGCACCTGCCTCACGGAAGCCGCCGCCTGCTGAGAGTCCAAAGGTCCCTACGACACGCACTGAAGGAGTGTGAGTCATCCCTGCTTCACCCTTAATATACTGGATACACGCCACGACGTCTACAACGGACTTGGGGTCCGTACCCTTCTGTTTTCCCCATATGACACGCATCTCCCGCTCTGTGTGCCGTGTACGCGTGTAGCGTACCCTTTCCGAGCCGTCCGAGTGCACTGGTAGCGTACGTACGAAGAGTACCATTTCGCACCGCCTGTGGGTGCCGTTGGAGCCGTACTGCGAGGAGCTCCTGACGAGTACGCCTCATACGCTGCCGGCGCTGTTCGCCTCCCCTGCCACCCCCAGTACGCCTCATAAGTGGAAGCACGCCTATGACGTCCAAGTCCACGAGGCGCATGAGGTGGAGAGCGGTTAACCTAGAACGACGCGCACAGCCGGTGCAGGCGCTGAGAAGCACCCAGGAAAGAGACGTACCGCACAGAGAACCCAACGCTGGGGTGCTAAAAGTAAAGAAGAAGCAGCCCAATGAACTACAAGAACTATTTCTAAGTGAAAGAAACTTGAAGGAAGCAGCATACCAACCAAAAGAGAACTTGCCATTATTTTCCAAACCTGTGGCTTCGCTAACAACTTTATATTGGTCTTGTAATAAAGTCTTATCTGCATAGATATAAAGAAGACGTATTTTTACCTATCCACAGCCTGGTGTCCATTTGTGGGGGGATTGGTACATTTACTGTGTGTGTGATTACAAATGCTTAACCCAATAACGCCTGAAGATTAGCCTTGGCTGCTCACGCCACGCACCTAGAGGGTGGGCAAGGGTAATTCTAAGAGGTCATCCTTCGCCCTGACTTAGAGGAGAGGGTCCCTGCTTGTCACAAGTGAATACTTGCGCCAACCAGAGACCCCCAATTCTAACATTGGACGCAGCAGTAAGGATTTGCGAATTTGCGTTTGTAGTTAACATACAGTGAATTATTTATCACCACATAGTGAGAGTAGACCTATAACGCAGCCACAGATTTCCATTTTTTTAACTTTGTTGAGAAATCTCCCATTTTTTGGAAGCCATGCCTGGCTCACTCCCTGCTGTAAGAGCACCCTCTGAGATATCTGGAATTGAATATGTGGATTGGGAACACAGAGGACTGGAGGGCTACACAGTGGAGCAGTTGAAAGGCTACTGTGTAAAGTTCAGAGTTGCACACGCAGGGTGCAAAAAGAAAGCCCAATACATCAAGGCGCTGAGAGCCTGGAAGGAGTCAAGAGAGCCACAGAATGCGGTTGAAGTCATACCACCAGATGGCATTGTGGATCCCAGCAGAGGCCTGTCACCAGAGGAGCTGGCAGACAGGGCAGCAGACAGGGCACATGCAATTGAGATAGCAATGTTGGCTGGACAAATGGAAATGGAGAAGCCAAAATTGGCAATCGAAGCGCAACAACGCCTAATGGATCATGACATGAGATTGAAGGATTTGGAGCTAAGAGCAAAAAGTTTGGAAACAATTCCTCCTGGTGGCAGCACAACGCCGGTGCAGGTAGAGTCCAGGGTGTACATACCCAAAGATGTGGTTAAGGAATACTTTAAGGGGGATGACATAGGACAGTGGTTTAGGGCTTATGAAGTAGCCATGTCTTCCCACCGGGTCCCTGACAAGGATTGGGGAGCGGGGTTGTGGGGGAAGTTCCTTAGCGAAGGGCAGGACACCCTCCTAGATTTGCCCCCTGAAGAACACAATTCCTATTCCCGCATGAAAGATGCCTTAATGACCAGGTTTGGGTTAACTCCTGAAATGTATAGACAGAGGTTCAGGGGGTGTGAAAAACATCCTGGCGGTACGTATGTGGAGTATGTCACCTTTTTCTGCAGAGCACTGGATGGTTGGGTGAAGGGTAGTAAGGTGAATGATTTTCAAGGGCTTCTTGATTTAACGGCATGGGAGCACTTGTCGCAGAATTGTTTTCCTGAGCTACGCCAGCACCTGATAGATAGCAAGTTGTCCAACCCGAGGAAGCTTGCTGAGGAGGCGGACCGCTGGCTCAGCACCAGGGTCCACAAGGGTCTAATGGGAGACTCCGCCAAGGGTGGGCAGGGTCCCCGCAGAAGAGTGGGGGGGACAGGGGTAAACAGAGAGGGTTCCAGCGAGGCCCCAAAGTAATCCCCAAGGGAACCAGCAGAAAGGTTCTCAGCCTCCCCCACCCCCGAAGCAGACCGGGGTCCCGACAGGTTGACCTGTTCCAAGAGGGCCCTTCAATTGTTACAGATGTGGTGACCCGGGTCACATTGCCACTGACCCTAAGTGTCGCCTGTTTGGTAAACCAGCACCCACTGGTGCTCCACCCCGGCAAATAGCTAGTGTTAATTTGGGGGAGGAAGTAGTAGTCCCAGGGGGTGGAGATCCTGTCCAGATGACCCTAGTAATCACAGCGAGCCTGAACCGGATATAGAGTCTGCTTCCGGTTTTCAGAGTAGTTTTCAGTTCCCTGTCTGGTCCGACACTATATCGGAGGAAAGTATACCTGGATATTCCAATCATAGCGAGCGCGGGCCGGATATAAACTCATCTTCCAGTCCCGCGAATAGGTGCCTCTCTGGTCGGCCATTTCTAATTGGAACACATTCAAACAGGATATAAATAGCGGCCTTCCTGTTCAGTCGGGTACCTCCCCCTTGGCTTAGGACTAAGCCCGAGGTACCGACGGACTGGTACGGCTGCTAGACATATGGAAGGCGTTTTGAGGGATTTGTCTCTGGCGTTTGTCCGTTGCATTGGCAATGCGGCGTCTACTCTCATGAGGAGCTTGTTGAGAGGAGGACCTGATAACCACTTCTTTAAAAATCCGCTCGGGGTTTTGATGAACTCCGTTACTACCTTTCACTCCATGTGGTGAGAGCTTGGCCGATGCACATAGGCACTGGATTTTCAACATCAGTCCATACTCATTTAGGCACTCATTGAATCTTTTGCAAATTAATTTTGGGTTGCATACAACATAAAAGGATACAAATCTACAGTCATCATTAGATATGCAAGGGTCTGCGAGAGAATGCTTCCTCTTGTCTTTACCAGTTACCAAGGTTGATAGAATGTTAACATGATAGAAAATGGCAGGATAATATCTGTTTCTTCGCTATTTTTCCTTCTACGTCTATAGAGCGGGGCCTCATTACCTGAGCGAGCGCCAGGAGAGGTGAGGCTTGATCCCAAGAAATTTCTGGGTGAGTTGATATACCAGATGGATATCAATACAGTATGCTGATAGAATACAGTAGATACAGCATCAAGTTATGTGACTAGCTATATGTTTTCACAGTGGCGTCTAATAAATTGTTTGTGTCTGTATGTATGCATATGTTATCTTTTAGGAAAAGAATCTTATCTCAGAGACATCACCTCCAGAGTTTGGAACTTCATACATGGTAGGATGTATCTCTGTTTTTTCACTTCTATTAGCAGTAGTGTTATATAATTGGTCCTGAAGAAAGCCACTGGTCTATCTACAGTCCTGGAATGGCTGAAACATGACGACCTCTTTAACCATCACAAGATAGTTACCATTTATTCATACTATCTAACACTATTTTTAATTTTGACATTATGATGACCCCATATTAAAATTGTTCTTTGGCATCATAATAGTTAATTTTAGCTTCACGTTTTGTGGTTTTTCACATTTACAACACTGCAAACTATTATTTTTCAGCACCACTGCTACGTCTTTTTGGCTGCTTCACATCACTGGTGGATCTAAATTCGTATATCTCACGATAACAACTAGTGAGATACCTATAACAGATACCAGTGTTTCTACAAAATCCCAGATGATGATGCTCAGCCATTTGGGTGGGCTGATGGGTTCTTTTTCCATTTTTTGTATATCATAGACACACTAGAGACACAATTTACGCCACAGTGGCTTTTCTTTTTAGCCTCATGCTATTAGACCACTAGTATCCAGTTTTTGTTATCAGTATAGTTGGATTGGGGGATAGGATACTAGAGGGTCGGTAATCTCATTCCCCTTGGACCCCCCCCTTAAAGTGTATTTGTACACCTGAAGGTGCCAGCCACACGGTGCAAGGATTAACAGGAGTGGCATCATAGAAGCCCCCTTGGCCACCAGTGGAAGCCGCATGGAAAGGGGGCCCAGCCAGGGGCATCCAAAGTTACTTTCCAACAGGCTTTTCATGTCGGAAAGCCCGACATGGAAAGCCTGTCTGAAACCGACATCGTAATCCCGACAGCGAAAACGCCTTCATATAGGGATTAAGTACCAGTTCCGACTGGCTGACGGGCTCCTTGAGCCCGTCGGAAGCCAGCTGAAATGACTAGCCGATTTAAATTTCCCATTGAAATTAGGCGATCGGAATTGAAACCTATGATGTCTGTCAGTAAGCCTCCGACCTGAGGTCGGAGGCTTTCTTACCACCCCACAATCAGGACCTAAAAGTAAAATTAGTAATAATTTGTTATGGTTGCTTCTTGCTACATACCGATCCAATAGATTAACTCCCTATAAATGAATTAGAGTTGATGCGTGCATTATATATATGGGGAATTGTTGAGAATCAAGCGCAACAGTTCCCTAGAGAGAGATTACACAGAGGCCGCACAACAAAGCGTGAAACGCTTTAGATCCCGCGGCTATTCTACACTTACCCTCCAACAGGCTGAGGAGAAAGCAAAACAAGTTGAGAGACATACCCTCTTACAGGACAAAAAGATTGATATTCCCAAAGGAGGGAGTGGCGTTATAAGACTCATTACGAACTATTCGGTGGCAGCGAATAAAGTCAGAGCCATCATGTCGAAAAATTGGGGGATCCTGCAATCAGACACTGTAATTGGAAAGGACCTACAACAACACCCAATGATAACTTTTAGAAGAATAAGGTCACTAAAAGACAGATTAGTCACAAGCCACTTACCAAAGGGAAAGTCCAAGGGAGAACTGCAGGCCATGCATGGCTCATACCCATGCGGTAAATGCAAAGCCTGCAGTAACAGTCAGAGGGTACTAAGCTATCAGGTGCCACATAAGGAGTCTAAGATCAGAATCAACAAGTTTATCACTTGTTCAACCACATTTGTGGTGTACTGCCTGAAGTGCCCCTGCGAACGGATGTACGTAGGGAGCACTACGAAAGCAGTTAAGCTCAGGATCTTAGAGCATCAACGGGCCATCGCCAACAAAGATGAAAGCTATCCGATGGCCTGTCATTTTGCTAGCCACCATAACAGCGATAGGACTCAGCTTAGCTTCTTCAGCCTAGACTGCATCCCTCAAGACATCAGGGGTGGAGACCAGAAACGGAGACTTAGACGATTGGAGTCACGATATATCATCGACCTCCAAACTAAGTCACCAGGAGGACTGAATGCAGGGGAAGAGCTATTATCACACCTATAAACACGATGATCGTTTCCAGAACTGTGTCACTGTCAGAGTTTATCTACACTTACAACAAAATGCTTTAAGCTATCAATTGGTTCACAGTTCAACCCCTTTGATGAATTGGAATTGGATTTGATTTAACATGGTTATGTTAGTTTTGTTAATTTAATTGTGATTTTTATTAACCATGCCATTTAGGCTTTAAGCATTGCCAATAATTCAAAGATTGATGGGGAACAGAACTTTTGAATTGTTTACCAGCATAGAAATATGATCACTCGAGCTATGAAATTGATGCTGATTTATGATTTTGGTTTTAGTTTTGAACCAATGAATTGCCCATCCAGGGCTTAATGTTTGCAAATGGATATCGCAATTAATGTGACTTATTGAGATGTGATCAATATGTACAGCATTGTATGCATTGCTCGGAAAGAGTTTACTTTTGCACTGTAATGAGCGTTATTTCATCACTCCAAGATGGCGCCCTTATTTGTATTATGGTCCGTTTTCACTTTCAGTGAGTAATGCCTTTATTTACTTCCGCCTTGCCGTCGCCAGCTGACACTGACAAAGGCAAGTGCTGAAACGCGTCTGGTTTGGATTGTTGCGCAAAATAAACCATACCTGGTTTAATCTCTGCTGTGAGTGCTGATTTGATGCCGGTTGGTAAACCTGCGGAGCTTGAATATATATATGTATATATATATATATATATATATATATATATATATATATATATATTTTTTTTTTAATTTAAAACCTTCATTAACAAGATTGCATAGACAAGTTACATTCTTGCAGCGAGACAAAGCACCACATACATAAGCATAATGGAAAATAACGAGGTAGACCAATAGCACCAAACATCAGATGGCGATAACATGGCAGATGTTATATAGGTATCAAACCAACAAAGGACACTGTTCCTAAGACGCTGGGTGCAAATAGTAACACGGGGTGTCAGGGTGCAAAAAGTCACCCATATATCCAAAAAGATGTTATATAGGCACAACTGGGCAGTGAAGCGTGATTGATAGGAGGGGCACAGGCTACGGAGAGGGAGCGTGTCTAACTGAGGAGGAATAGAGACGGGGGAGGTCGTGAACCAACGTAGACGGGAAGAGTGCCGGTGGGGAGCGCGGGAGAGGTAGCCAGGCTTTGGGAGGTGCGAGCCAGGAGGTAGGTAACTGAGGGGCCCCAGATATCGAGCGGGCGAGATCTAGCTGGCATGAGGTCCCAGAATTCAGACAATAAGGTCTGGCAGCACAATGCATCCTCGAGCCACTGAGCGAACTTAGGTGCAGGTTTGCGACCCCAGCAAACGGAGACTCAACGCCACGCGAGGACAAGCAGCATGGCAATCAGGTGGCAAGAAGTGTCAGGGCAAAATTTAACAAAGCCAAGGAGGTAGAGCGGGGGGTCAGGCTGAACCGGCGAGGAGGTAATCTCTGAAATGGCAGTACAGACCTCACGCCAGTAAGTGGAGACCTTAGGGCATAACCAGGCAAGATGAGAGTAGTCTGCAGCAGGAACAGAACAGAGCAGGCATATGTCATTGGGGATAAGACCCAGCTTGTGCAGCTGAACGGGAGTGCGGAAAAGCCTATGCAAGTATTTAAAATGTACAAGGCGCAAGTGATAATTTGAGGACAGTCGCTTAGTCTGGTTACAACAATACAGCCAGTAAGCTTGGGATATGTAAACGCCGAGATCCTCGCCTCACGCCACACGAGCACGGGCAGTGGAAATAGGGGTGGCCGCCAGCGTGAGGGTGTAAAGTTTAGTCACCAACTTTCGAGGAGAGAGGGACGCATACAAAAGGTCTAGAGCGGCTATCGAGGGAGGGGCCAAGGGGAAAGCAGTGTGTGGCTCCCTGCAAATTGCCCGCAACTTGTAAAAAAGCAGGGTGTCCATGGTACCAGAGTTGTCAGCGAGAGAGTAGAATGTGTTCCCGGGGTAGAGATCCGCTACTGCATTCAACCCCGGACAGGTGGTGTGTTTAGCCATACTGGAGGGCAAAAGAGGAGGAAAGGCTCTGTGCCGAACAATTGGCGTGATGTTTGCTGAAAGCATGGGGACACTGGAAAACGGCGAAGGCTCTCCCAAGCACAGCGTAGGTTCAATTTCAGTACGTGTGAGTTTGGCCTCGGCGAACAGGGCTATTGTAAGCGGCCACGAGGGGGGCAGCGAGATCCGCCTCAACCGCCTTGTGTGGTTGGATAGGAGTGGGGTGAAGCCAAAAATGCAGAAAGCTTGCCTGGGTGCACATTGCATAGAGTTTAAAGTTAGGGGCGCCGAGGCCTCCACACGACATCCGAAGAGTTAGAAAGTCATACGCGATCCTAGGCTGCTTGCCTGCCCAAATAAGGGAGATGATCACCGAGCGGACCCTGCGGAAAAAGTGGACGGTGAGGGTAACTGGTACGTTCAAGAATAAATATAAAAAAGTCAGGAGTACTACCATTTTGGCAATCGATATACGACCGACTAGCGACAGTGGCAGTCGGCACCATAAGGAAATCTTTGACTCGAGCCAGTCCACCGCACAACCGAAATTAGCCCTCCAGAGTTCGTCCACGTCCCCACTCAGTCAGATGCCTAAATAGCGAGTGGGGCCCGTCGCCCACACGAAGGGGTAGACTTGTGTGAAGGGCATGGTGCCATCAGTGAGATGGAAGAGGACTGGTTTGTTCCAGTTTACCTGTATGCCGGAATGACCTCCAAACCATATGATCTTGCGCACCAGTGGACTTAAATTTTCTTGGGGGTTGCAAACATATAAAGAGATGTCGTCCACGTACATAGAGACCAAGAGTCTGGCCGCCAGTGGTTCCATTGCGATAGCGAATAGCATAGGTTGGAGCGGGCCCCCCTTGACATGTGCCACGCCCACTGGGGATAGGGTCAGACAGTAGGCCATTAATTTGGAGATGGGCAGTAGGAAGAGTACAGGAGCAGAATTTTGCGTATAATAGACTGGATTGAAGCCGAGACGGGGAAGAAGGAAAAAAATAAAGGGCCATTCCAGGGTATCAAAGGCCTTTGTGGCGTCAAGCAAGGCGGCCACTGCAGTGAGTACTGGTTTGATTTGGTGGAGGACTGAGAAGATGGTCCGGAGATTATGGGAGGTCGCGAGGCCAGGGATAAAACCGGAGAGGTCAGGTCGGGCAATGTGTGTCATGAGAAGGAGTAGATGCGAAGCGACCAATTTGCCAAAAATATTGTTATCCGTATTAATAAGGGACAGATGGCGATAAGAATCTCGCAGTTTGTGAGTTTTTTTCAGGTGTGAGGAGAAGAGTTAGCATAGCCTCACAGAGCGAGGGTGGGAATTGGCCGCTCTTGAAAGATTTATTATACATGGCGGCTAGATGCGGCACCAAAAGTGGGGCGAAGGCCTTGTAAAAAGAGACAGGCAAGCCGTCAAGGCCGGGGACATACCATTGATGGTGGCAAGTATTTCCTCTTTGGAAAAAGGCTTGTTGAGGAATTCTCAGTGCTAGTTTTCAAGCCACAGAAGCTCAAGAGTGTCGAAATACTGGTCAAAGACCTCACACGGGGGGAAGGTCCCGCTTTATATAATTGCTTGTAAAAATCCATGAATCGTGTGTTGATTTATTCAGAGGAGGTGATTTGATCTGGCCACCATCCTGAAGCGCAGTAATATAAGATGCAGCACGTGGCGGGCAGGGAAGAGTAGCCAAGGTCTTAACAGGCCGATCGCCCTCGCCAAAGCGGCACGCTCCGGCCCCCCGGCCAAGAAACGGCTCTCTGCCGGCCTCCTTGGCAAATTCAGTGTGTTTCTCGCAGAGAAAAGCAAGTATATCGGGCCAGGGTCAAGAGCATGAGAGGTTTCCAGAACTTTAATTTCCGATTCAAGTTTGTCGAGAGTGCTGCGGATGGAGCGTAGGACCCCGGAGTGTTTAGAGATACATTCGCCACAAATAACAACCTTAAATCCCTCCCAAAGGGTGGAGGGAGAGTCCACAGAACCCTCATTAAGCTCAAAATAGTTAGTGATCGCGGTCTGAATCTCGTCGCAGAAAACATTATCTTGCAGCACGTTAGAGGGAAGCCGCCAGGAGAAAGCGTGCCAACGAGATTGCGGTATCCGGAGCCCAAGCTGAACAGGTGCATGATCTGAGAGTGTGCGCTCCATGTGATCAACAGAGGCGAGCCAGGAGAATATATCTGGGGAGGTAATCTAGAGATCCAGACAGAACCAACAAACTTGGGAGCCAGTGACGCAAGTACCCTCTCAAGTGTCAGGGCGCATGTGTCGCCAAGTGTCATACAGGGAATTGTCAGCAATAATGAAGCTTAGGAGTGCCGCAGGGCGCGGGTGGGAGGCATGGGGACCAGAGCGATCTAAATCCGTGGACAGTGTAAAATTAAACTCCCCCCCCCAGAGGAGCGCAGTGGGGCCAAGGGATGAGATGTGATGCCACACCTGCGCAAAGAAGTTTGGGTCCTCGTTGTTTGGGCCATAAATAGCAGCGGTCGTCAAAGGTTGAGCCTGGAGGAAACCATGAAGATTAACAAAGCACCCATTGGGGTCAGTGATTGCATGGGAGGTTTGCCAAGGTAGTCCAGTGCGTATAAGAATAGAAACCCCCCAAGAATAGTTGGAATAGAATGGGAAGTGCAGTTCTCCCCAGTGCCGTGAGTGGAGCCTGGCAGCATATGTGGGTAGCAAGTGGGTCTCTTGTAGCAGACAGATGTCCACATTGTGCCGAAGGAGGTGTGCGTGTACTAGTCAAGCCTTACGGTGGTCATTGAGACCCTGGACGTTCGACGTCCACACTATAATGTCAGTCATGGAGATACGCTGTGGGGAGTAATTGTGCGGGTTGTGGTGGGTATAGCCAGGACCCTTGTACGGATGTGTGTTCTGGTGCAAACTAACTGAGGGATGATGAGCAGTGCGTCAATCTGGGAGGTGTAAAACAACAATCAGAAGCACGCCGTGATGGACAGCTAGGCTGTGGTGAGAATTGCCGAACCCAGGTAGGAATATGCCAGTAGGTGACATGCCTGAGGGCATCATGAGGCAAGCAATAGAGCAAAGAAAAACTTAATAACAAAATTAAATACGCCTCAGGAAGCCACAGATCCCCAACATCCCCCCACCCGACCAATACCAACCCCCCAAACAGGTTGAGAAACCACCAAAGACCACCCCGGGGAACTCTAACTTGGAGAGGGAAAGACAGTGTCCGAAGTGGGAGTCATCCCGTGGAGGCATGGCGATGCTCGGTGTACACTCCTGCCAACGTGGCAGGGTGGCCAAGCATACAGAAATAGCAGACAACAGTACATACAAAATCTTACAAAGGAGCAGTGGTGGCTAGCCCCTGAGCATTATAGTGAAGGGGTAAGGCATCTTGAGGCAAGGAGGTGTGAAGTCATTCAGGGAAAACTGGGAAACAAGAAACCAAGTGAGTGACAGCATTTCAACAATACCACTGAAGAAGATCGAGTCTGTCATTGTCACTCAGATCGCCGGATGCAGATTCTTGAGAGTTTGCGGGGATGGAGCGGTGGGAGCAATCATGCTTTCTGGCGAAGACAAGGGCAGCCTAAGGATCTGGGAATATGAGTCTTGGATCCTTGCCTGACATGCAGCTTGGCCGGATACGCCAATGAGTACAGACCTCGTATTTTTGGAGAATGCGCTTCGCTGGCAGGAACTCACGGCGTGGCGTCTGTACCGCCAAGGTGTAATCGGGATAGAAGGATAGAATTGCCCTCGTGGCGGATCTCACCTTTTTCCCAGGCCGTCCTGAAGATTGTGTTGCAGTCCCGGAAATTCAGGATTTTGGCTATTATAGGGTGGGCAGGAAATCCGGGACCTGGGCGAGGGCCGTGGGATCGGTGGGCTTGCTCCACGATGAAAACCGGAGAGAGCACGTCATTGAACAGTTCACGCACCAGGCTCTCCACAAAATCCTCCATACATGCGATGTTGGTGGATTTGGGCACCCCCGTGATGCGGAGACTGCTCCTACGGGAGAGTGCCTCCAAATACTTGTTTTTGGAGTGTATCAGCTCCAGGATTTTGTCCATTTGAAGAGGAGTTCCTGATGATCTTGGGTGGGGCTTCTTCCATGTCAGCACCCTAGATTCGACGTGGAGCAGGCAGTTGTTGTGTGAGTCCACTCGCGACTTAACCACATTTAGGCGCAAAGATAACTGATCCCGTTGGGCAGCTATGCCAGAGATGGCGGATTTGACCTCCAACATGATGCCCTTGAGGTAGTCCTTCCGGGAGCTGGTCATCTCTGCCGAGGTAGCTGGGTCGCCTCTGTCCATGGCCGCCCCATCCTGCGTGTCTGGCGCCACTGATTGAAGGTAAGCCGGGGTTGTTTAGGGTCAGCCTTACCCATGGCAGAGGGGGACAGGGAGCACAATAGGATGTTGGAGTGACAGTGCACCAAGCTGCATGGGAATTGTTCAGGGAGATGGAGGGAAGGGGCTCAGAGCGGCGCCTAGGTAAGTATCAGGAGTCAGGAAGTGGTATCCGACTGAGCAGTCTCCCGCCTGTTAGGCAACAGTAGGAATCCATGGAGTGATTGGGTGAACGGCGCTGAGGGTGCCCTCCCACGTTATCAGGTAGAGCCTGAGGAGGGAATCACCGGAAGAACTTCAGAGGGCAGTACCCGTGGCAGCTATGTCGGTGTGGCGTTTAGCAGGGAGGTGCAGCTGTGGGGAGGCAGGGCAGCCTGGAGACGCGGGGGGGGGGCACAGCCCACCACAAGGGGCCAGGAGTCACAGGGTCAGAGGGCGGGGGCCCCGTGAAGGGACGCACGCTCCCCCAAGCCAGCCGCAGCACCCCCCACAGGAGTTTCACCTACCCTAGTTAGCAGGGCACTGGCGTCTATGTGGCTGCAGCCTGGTCTTGATGGAGCCAGGAGTCGAGGGGGGGGGTCAGAGGAGGACGCGGATGGCAGCTGGGTCGAGCAGCGCCCAGTGAGGAACCCCCTGCTAATGAACGATTCGTGGCAGTGTTGTTGCAGGAGGAGGGTAGGAGCAGGAGCGAGTGTGGTGCTGGTTGGAGACGCCGTGCAGGCAAACGCGGTCCCCACGTCAGGTGCAGCTGGGCGGCCACGCCAGGCCAGGCGGGAGCAGGATCCTGGGAGGAGGCGGGCCACTGAGGGAGCCGGGCCCTCCATGCACAGGAGGCCGTTCATGGAGAGCCCGTCCGAATCGGAAAGGAGGCCGAGTACTGTGACGCCAGGAGGCAGCAGGCAGCGAGAATACACAGGGGCGCGACGCTCATGATGCCCGGCCTGAACGGTGTGGGCACAGCTTCAACGGGCGCTGTATCACGAAATGGCAGCGACTGTGAGAGGAGACAGGCAAGGCCGGGTGGTGCAGCGCATAAGCCCCCCACCACGCCGCCCAAGAGCCCCAGCGGTCGCAGCACCCACCAGTGTCCACAGTGTTGAAGGAGGGGTCTGACTCCCTGGCCGGTGCCACAAGAGCGGCAGAGCAGAAACAAGTAGGCCCCCCGGTGACAGCGGGAAACTCAGCCTCGAGGAGCAGATCTCATCCCGGAGATGGCGGAGGGGGTCACTAAAGATGTCGTTCTGCACCCACGGACGAGGTGAGCGCGGAAAAGCCGGAGCCAGGCAGTGATGATGCTGTTGGCTTCAGGATTTTGATGGACTATAAGCTTGGCCGGCAGAGCCCACTTAAAGTGCGGCCATCTTGCTGCGGGCTAAGCCACTACCACATGCGTACATTATATTTAATCTTTCTAATATCTTGTTCCTTGCTTTATCTTCTGTTCCACCTTTTCCAATATAATTTCTATTCTTTATCATTATTCCTCTAAAAAGAAAAATGTCACACCTTCTCATTAGTTAATGTAATTAAAAAGCTATAGTAGATTTGTAGTTGACCCAGAGGCAGGCTCAGTGGTTAGGGGACACACAGTATGCACCCTCATTTAATAGGTGTTGCTACTGTCAGTACTCCAAGGTGCAGAGAACTGATAGTGGTAGAAGAAATATGATTTTTAGTTGCAGAACATGCCTTTTTAGCTGTTCCCTGCTGAGGAACATGGCCCACTGGCCTCACACACACTTTAAAATTGATCTGCCAGTACCCTGAAATCAGTTCCTTTACCCATCCATGTAAGACTTTGATGATGCATGTGTGCACAGTAAAGTATGCCTAGATGCATGTATGCAAAGTATGTGACACAGATGGCCATAACTACACTGGAATTCAGTTTATATTTGCTATAGTTGAGTGACGAGTATTATGAAAGTTTGGAGGGAGAGCCCAGACAGAAGATACGAATTGCATGGTTCCGCCAGGATATCCAGGGATCCTCTGTATTGGATCAGACTGAGGAGTATTAACCCTTTCGCTGCGGTGGCAATGCCGCCGCAGCGCTAAGGGGCAGGGGGGCGCGCGGTGCTCCCACGCTGGTGACGGAACCGCTCCGTCACGCCCCACGTGTGGGCTGTGCTTGTGACGGAGCGGTTCCGTCACAGCCCAGCCCACTCAATAGAACGCCCCGCGCAGGCGCGAAATCAGCACTGTGCAGGCGCGGCTAGCGGGCTGTGACGGAACCGCTCCGTCACCAGCACAGCCCACCCGAGGGGCGTGACGGAGCGGTTCTGTCACCAGAGTGGGAGGGGTTAAGGAAAGGAGACGAAAGACCCCTTGCTTAGGGTATTGCTCTAGAAAAAATATTTCCACATGTCTGCAGGTAGCTTGCCTTGTCTCTATGAGCTTGATTTGGGTTTAATCTGTGCAGGCGCGGCTAGCGGGCTGTGACGGAACCGCTCCGTCACCAGCACAGCCCACCCGAGGGGCGTGACGGAGCGGTTCTGTCACCAGCGTGGGAGGGGTTAAGGAAAGGAGACGAAAGACCCCTTGCTTAGGGTATTGTTCTAGAAAAAATATTTCCACATGTCTGCAGGTAGCTTGCCTTGTCTCTATGAGCTTGATTTGGGTTTAATCTGAAAGGAGACTCCTAGATCCCACAAAGGGACTGTTTCCTAAGGTGGCAAACTGCAGGCTTCAAAAGGCATTGTAATGTTTTTGAGGTAGACAGAATTATCCCTTTTGATAAATTTAAACTATAGTACGGCCTCCTAGAGTTGGACCGCATACAATAACTGTAGGTCAAACATTGGGTGCTACAATCCTCAGTTAAGTCACAAACCCAACAACAGCTGACATCATTTGAGAAATGGATTCTGCCAAAGGACAAAGACAGTAAACAGATCTCAGATTTATATGCTTTTCTAGCCCATTATACACCACAGGAGAAAAGCACAGGGCAAACACAATGGGCATCTGAAATAGGGAGGTCACTGATACAAAGAAGGAGAGAACTTGTTTTTACAGAGCACACAATGCATCCAGTACAGAAACTACAGTTACAGGAGGAGGAATTGCCATTGTCCACCAGAACACTCTCAAAATCTCAACAAACACCGATGACACCCTAAGCACTGCCGAAACACCTGCACTTCCAGATCCACACCGACCCCAACACCACCCTCAGAGGAACCCTCATCTACAGACCCCCGGACCTCGACCACAGTTCAGCGACTCCATCGCCGACTTCGTCAGCACACACGCCCTTGCCTCCACGGACTATATCCTCCTTGGGGACTTGAACTTACACCTCGAGAACAACAACGACTCCAACTCCTCCACCCTGATCGACAACCTCGCCAACCTCGGACTCAAACAACTCATCACAACACCCACCCACTCCGCCGGCCATATGCTAGACCCCATCTTCTCAGCAAGCTCCCACGTCTTCCTCAACCACACCGTCGAACTCCACTGGATCAACCACCGTTGCATCCACTTCACCTTCCAGAAACCCACCATACACCACGCACCCAACAGATGCCTCGCCACGGCTAGAGCAAAGGCACTGAAGACCAGCTAACCACCACCCTCGCCCTAAACCCTCCCGCAGACCCAACTGATCTGACGCCGCAACCCGCAACTTCAGAGAGTGGATCGACGACTGCGCCAACACCCTTGCCCCGCTCAAGAAACCCTCCAACAGCAACACCAGAAAGAAGGCGAGCTGGTTCTCCGAAGACCTCCAAGCCTCCAAGCAAACCTGCCAAAAGCTAGAGAGGAACTGGATCCGTGAACGAACACTGGAAAGCTATGCAGTCCACAAGAACGCCACCTGCAGACACCATCACCTCATCAGATCCGCCAAAAGGGCTTCCTTCAAAGACCGCCCCAACAACAACACACACACAACAGCAAAGAGCTCTTCAACATCGTGAAGGAACTCTCCAACATCAGCTCCAACACCAATGACATCCCACCTTCGCAAGACCTGTGCGACTCACTGGCCACCTTCTTCCACCGCAAGGTCACAGACATCCACAACAGCTTCAACACCCCGACCACCCCGGCAACCACGAGACCTCCACCCCCACCAGCACCAGCCACCTGATCTCCTGCACAAACATCAAGGATGATGACACCACCAAGATCATAAACTCTGTCCACTCCGGATCCCCTTCAGACCCATGCCCACACCACATCTTCAACAAAGCCAGCACCACCATCGCCCCCCATCTCCGGAAAGCCATCAACATCTCCTTCGAAACTGCAACCTTGCGGGAGAGCTGGAAGCACACCGAGATCAACCGCTTACTCAAAAAAGGCTCCCTGCTCCCGTTCCTGGCGACGGTCATCGAGAAGGCTGTCAACAAACAACCATAGCACCGAAACTGCCTTCATTGCCGCCACCGACATCAGGACCCTGCTAGACAATGGAGAAACCGTGGACCTCATCCTCCTGGACCTGTCAGCCGCCTTTGAAATGGTCTGCCACAGCATAACTACGAACACGCCTCCACAACGCCAGGATCCAAGAGAAGGCCCTGGACTGCATCACCTCCTTCCTCTCTGGCAGAAAGCCACCGAGATCCTCTGCGGCTTACCCCAGGGCTCATCCCTCAGCCCAACGCTGTTCAACATCAACATGGCAACGCTCGCCCACGTCGCACACTACACGACCTCAGTATCATCTCTTATGCCGATGATAGCCAGCTAATTCTCTCCCTCACCAAAGACCCTCACACTGCCAAAACCAACCTCCACGAGGGAATGAAGACGGTCGCCGACTGGATGAGAAACAGCGGACAGAAGCTGAACTCAGACAAAACAGAGGTCCTCCTCCCTGGATCCACCCCCTTGGCCTGGGACGACTGCTGGTGGCCGATCGCACTAGGAACAGCTCCAACGCCCACCAACCACGCACGCCACCTAGGGGTCATCCTCGACTCCACCCTCTCCATGACGAAGCAGGTCAATGCCGTCTCTTCGTCTTACTTCAACACCCTCTGCATGCTCCACAGGATCTACAAGTGGATCCCCACCAAAACAAGAAGAGCAGTCACCCAGGCCCTCCTCAGCAGCAGACTGGACTACGGAAACACCCTCTAATATTTTGTGGAATTCCATGAGCGGGTGGAGTGATACACCAGTCAGCTAACTGCCCACAATGCCCACAGTATCACAGACTGAACGGGATCATACACAGAGCAAACATACAGGTTTCATGTGCATGGACCAGTTAGTGTCTCGTCCCAGTCCAGTACCTACCCCAGACCCCTTGATTGCCACAGCCCTTACTCACTTCCATCTTTTGTGCTTTGAGGCCACTCATGCCATGCATGGTACTGCTGTGTCGGCCGCGCTGCCCCAGTCCCTACGGGGACCCTGGAGGTTTGAGTCCAAGACAGCAGAAGTAGCTGCTTCCTTACCAGGGAGGCCGCGTCAGCCATGGCGCCATGGATGGCGAGTGTGAGTATGTGATACTCAAACACGAATCAGTCACTAAACAAATATACCCTCAAGCTGAACAGGCCCCTCTCCAACTGCCTGATTCCAAACACCGTAAGAGTGGTGGCGACTATTGAGTGCAGGGGGCGAGAGAGACCATAGCAAGAACTGCAAGTTATAGCGCTGCTACCCGGCAAGGTGGGCACTTGTAATGGCAGAGTTTTTGGCTTTATTTAGCAGTGATATAGATCATTAGTCTTGCTTGCATCTAGTATAGGTATTCTTAGCCTGTGTTGGCCCTTTTAAGCCCTTTTTCCAGACCTAGAAGAGGATAGCTGCTTAATATGCCTTTATTCTTGACTTTAACCTGTCTATTGCCTATTGGCTTTGACATATTAGACACTTTGGTATGGTTTATGTAGGTATTCTGACAGAGCTAAGGAGCATTTCACCCCTTTCAGGCCTACAGGCCTAGAGCTAGAGGGACTCCATCTTGATGAAGCTGAGAGGCTTTTCAGGGCAAAGGCAAAGTTTATAGTTAGGGCTGTTTTTCACTTGGAGAGAACCGGTCTGGGCCAGCCCTTATCGGTAGGCTGTATTATTCTCTGTGTTGAAGACACCACAAAAGGCTGGCCAGCTGGGTGTGTGTCCTTGATGCGAAGTGGTGCAGAGATCTGGTGGGCGGCAGGCTGATGGCTGGAACTTTCCATGAGGAAACAGCATTCTATATCAGTGAAGTGCAGAGGCGGAGTCAGTGAGTCAAGCAGAGGGTCAGTCAGCCAGAGAGTCGAGCAGAGGGAGTCAAGCAGAGCGGGTTCAAGCTGGAGAAGAGCTGAGTTGAATAGTGAGTTGGAACTGAAGGAAGCAGTCAGAAGCAGTTGCTTATCATGAGGAGGTGTGAATAGCTGGAGTCTGAAGTAATGCCTTTTAGAAGAGACGGAGGAGAGATCGTGGACTAACCTATGGGAGCAGATGGAGTTAATTGGACATTGGCGCAGAGACAGAGTGAATAAGCTAGTGGAATGAACGGTGATCAGAGCAGCAGGAACCATTAAGATTGAAGATAGAAGGTGGAGACAGTCCGTGTGGGGGAGAGGAGTCCAGAGACAGAGTGATCAGCGCAGAGGTGTACCCAAGAGTGCAGGAGAGAGAGGGAGTCTGAGATGAGCCAAGGCACAGACGAGAGAGGAACCCAGATGACAGCTAGAACAAGACTTCACACTAATCAGGTGATATTGTTTTCATCACATTAGTTACACTTACACTTTATGTCTAATCTTTTCCCTTTCAGCGGAGTGTTCCTGTTATGTTTAATCCTTCTCTTTCAAGCGGTGTGTTCTACCTATAGTCTTTGTCAGTTCTGTGTAAAGGTTTATATTGTACTAATAATAAATGACCCCATTAATTAGTGAATTAGTGTGCATGAGTTCTTTTATGATAAAGGTATCCTGGCTTCAAGCCAGTTGCTGTTGAGCCACTGATGGATCAAAAAGGGGGGTAGGAGCACTTAAATCAAGAAATAACTCAGTCACATAGTGTGTATATCTTTATCCCCATACAGTGAGGTTACTCACTCCTGGTAGGTATTACTGTTTGAACAGATGCTACCCCTGATCAGGTAAGTAATAGTGAGGGAGAGAGGAGACTTGCAACCAAGGGACTAAGTTAGTACACCATCCCATAATATTATTGTAGTAGCAGACCCTTAGTGAAGAGACTTATCAATATATATATATATGTATAGGTGTTCATAGGAATGTGGTCGTCGTTGATATGCGGCGTTAATGAGAGCACTGGGGAGGATTACCAGTGTGGATACCCACTGGATTGTGGCTTGAATAAGTGAGAGCGTTAGGAGGTCGAACTAACGTGTAGTTTCGCAGGATTGCGAACAGTTTGGAAAAGGGAGCATTGGGTTCTGCAGGCCCGTGTGTAGACGCACCGGATTGTGTGTCATATCTGCCCTAGGGTAGAACGGTCTGGGTCAGGGTGGCCGCGAGACCAACTGATGTAAATAAGTGTGGTGTAGGGTATGGATATCCCTAGTAATCAGTGAGTATTCTTAGTATCCCTATAGATTTAGTGGTGTTCTTAATAATATGAGCTTGTATATTGCGAGTTCCCCATCCTCAGGTAGGTACCAGGTGCCTGGATAGGTGGTCCTGAGGAGGGAAGGTGAGTACGTTCTGGCTGGGTTGGAGGGGCCCCTGGGGGCTGATCCCACCTACTCAGAAAATCCAGACATTACATCTGGCGTAGTCGTCATCTTACGAAGCCTGTGTGCCTGGCCATGTGCTTAGATTGTTATCCATGTGTTGTGTGGGAGTGCCCTGAGCGCCAGACATTACATCTGGCGTAGTCGGACAGTTTACGAAGCCTGTGTGCCTGGCCATGTGCTTAGATTGTTTCCCATGTGTTGTGTGGGAGTGCCCTGAACGCTGGTTCCATCTGGCGTAATGTTGCAGTTTATGTAGCCTGTTAGACCTATGGGCTTGAACAGTTGCAGCGTGAGGAGATTGCATTACATCATGGCATTTGGCTTATTCAGGGTGGAAGGAATGGTTTTCATCTTGGTGTTTAAACTGTCAGAGTTGAAGGATGGCATTACATGAGGAAGCCAGTTACATCTATGTGATGGTCCAATTGTATAAATGTGTGTAAAAAGTGCTTTTAAATTGCCCATTGAATTGCTTGCTGCATCTGCTTATGCTGTGCAATGTGAAATGTTTTCATTGTAATATGATTTGTTTGAATATAGCTCCTTGTAAATATGGCTTGTGAATAGCGCCATGTTAATGTGGCTTGTGAGGTGCATGTTCTCATGTTGATCTGCTGTGTTCCTTGTGCATTGCGCCTTGGAAATGTTGTTTGTGAAAAGCTTGTCTTGTAAATATGGCTTGTGAATAGCGCCATGTGGCCATGGCTTGGACAGGGCATGTTATCATTACGTTTGGCAGGAGAGAGCTGGATCTCTCTCGGGTGCTTGGGGATAACGTTTTTGAAAATATGTGTACGTGTCATCTGTAAACGTGAAGAAATGATTCTGCTTGAGCTGCCAAAGGGTTAATATCTTGAGTTGAGATGGCAGTCTTTATTTTTTACATGCTGTCAACATGCATGGTTATCTGACCTGACTATAAAAGTCAGTGGATTATTTTAAGGACTATTTGATGGTTTGATTTAGACTTTTTTTTTTTTGATTCCTTGGTCTGCCTATGTGCTTTGTCAGTTTTTTGACGGAAAGGTACCATTTTGTGTTTTGCGAAGGGTTCTGTTCATTTCACATTCCTTTTGAAATGCGTCTACGAATTTTTGTGTGGGTTTGCCTTGGAACTGATGTGGTTATAATTCTACCAGTCGGATTACGGAGAAAGCTATGTTCTTTTAAAATGAGTGAAATGTTAAAAAGATGGCCCGTTAGAGTGCACGCTGCGGAGCTGTTTTCATTAATTATTTCTGTGAGGGGTTTCCATCTAGACAGGAATGTGCTGGTTGCAATAATGATAGGTTCAGAATAATTTATCTTGCCCGACAGTGCATGGTAACATGTGCTTTTAATTAGTGGAAGGCAACCATGTGCCTTTGAAAGAAAAAAATGTTAAAATGTAACATTATTATTTTCCCAAATGTAAATTGAAATGTATGTTTTTATAAATGTGTCAGCAAAACCTTATATTAAATACAATGTTGAAATGTATCTGCATTTTATGTTGTTTTACAAATTATTTCTCTTTTACAATGGACCATGTTCATTCGTTTTTTTCCCAAATGCAGAATGTATAATCTTGTGTGCAAAAGGTAGTTGCCCCTTTCTAAATAAGTGCCCATATTTTAAATGTCTTGCCTTTAGCTGAATTAGTTGGACAAAAGTAATAGAATTGTTTTTTTTTAAAATGCTAGCTTTCGTTGGTTAGCACAAATAAGGCATGAGAAACAGGCAAAAGTATTTGTTTGTCGACCTTGGCAGACCAGCTGGTTTGTGCAGACGAGTTTTTTTTCCTTCATTCTGCAAGTTTCGATCACGTCCCTGTTCGTTATGATTGGCTACAATCCAATTTTCTTCCGCGGATGGCTTGTTTATTTAAGGGAGGGGCTGGCTTAGAGAGGCTCATCATATGGCAGTGTTTCAAAGTTGCTTCCCACTGTAGCATGGCTCCTGCTCTGAAGGGAGGGGCTGGCTTAGTAAGGATTAGGGTATGTTAGGCCCTGCTAATGTTATTAAAAGTTAAATTTTGAATGTTTTTAATTAATTAGGATATTTTCTTTTCAATAATGAAAGGCACCCGGGGTGCTTTTTAAATGGAAAATTTTATTTTGCAAGATTAATGATACTTGTTCTCTTGTTCCTAGGATTGCTGAAGTTGTGGTTGTGCGTGGGTCCCTCCCCCTTCCACTTCTTTTTTTTTTGTTTTAGCTTTTTACTTTCATGTTTTTATTTTAGTTTATTATTTTTGGATGATGGAACCAGACCAGACCAGACCAGACAGGAAGGGTGATGGATGGCCGCATTGGAGGAAGTGTCCGGATACCGAGGATGCAGGGTGGTGGCCTACACTGAAGACTTTGGACTGCGTTATATAATTACTTGGCCTGCATTTTTTGTTGACATCACTACGAGCAGGCCCCACTTACAAAATAATAAAACCCACAACCTTGTTTTATTTGTTACAGAATTTTAAAAGGATTTGATGAATAATCCCTTGGACAAGCAGGCCCCACTTTTAAAGCAAAAAACATGTCACCTATTATAGTTTTTCTGTTTTCTTCAAAACAGTTTTTGCCAATTAAGGACTTTTTTTTTTTTGAATGGTGGTGCCCACATGTGTTCCACAGTGTGATTTAAAAGCTTGATGTTACACCAGCTATCCTGTAGAAATGGGGTTGTTTTTTTTTTACTGTTCTTACATTTTCACCTTGATTGATCAAAGGGTGGTTACCTTAAAATTTGGATTGTTCTGGGTGGTGTGTCTTTTAGTATGATTATGTATTAATGTTTGCCCAAACCTTGACACAGTTTATCATGTCTACTTCTCAGATTTCACCAAAATGTTAGCTTAGGTTAATTAAAGTAGGTAGGCCTCATTTAGATCCATTGTTATTTTCATCTCACATATTAGCCCCTACACCAATAGTTTCATGAGTCATCATTAGCTTAAGTTGCCTATAGTACGTAGGGCTCATTTAGGCCCTTTCTTGTTTTCTCATTAGGAGTTGAAACACATTTAGTTCTTAAGTTGACAATAGTAGGTAGGCCTCATTTAGCCTTAAGTTGTCCGAAGTAGGCCCCATTTAGGCCCCTTGCTGTTTTCATTCAACACATAAGTCCCTACATCACTAGATTTCACCAGTTATCATTAGAAGTTGAGGCACATTTAGTTTGAAGATGCTTTGGTTAGTTTCTTTTGTTATCAGATCCAATTTCAGCATTCAAGTCAAGGGTGCTTTGATTTGTTTTTAGGTTTCTATTCCCTACAATTGAGTTTTAGGTGGAATTTTCTTAAGTTGTCATTCTTTTTAGGGAGTTTTTTAGGTTTTGATTTGTTGATAGATTGTGTTGATGTTTGTTTATCTAGATGTTATTGTTTATAAGATGTTCGCAAGATAAGGATCTAAGGGTGGATGGCAGAGATATTTAGCAGTGATATAGATCTTAATCTTGCTCACATCTAGGATAGGTATTCTTAGCCTATGTTGGATAGATTATGTTGATGTTTGTTTAGATGGTTGTTGTTGTTTACTGATGCTCGCAAGATAAGGATCTAGGGGTGCAATGTAATGGCAGAGTTTTTGGCTTTATTTAGCAGTGATATAGATCATTAGTCTTGCTCGCATCTAGTATAGGTATTCTTAGCCTGTGTTGGCCCTTTTAAGCCCTTTTTCCAGACCTAGAAGAGGATAGCTGCTTAATATGCCTTTATTCTTGACTTTAACCTGTCTATTGCCTATTGGCTTTGACATATTAGACACTTTGGTATGGTTTATGTAGGTATTCTGACAGAGCTAAGGAGCATTTCACCCCTTTCAGGCCTACAGGCCTAGAGCTAGAGCGACTCCATCTTGATGAAGCTGAGAGGCTTTTCAGGGCAAAGGCAAAGTTTATAGTTAAGGCTGTTTTTCACTTGGAGAGAACCGGTCTGGGCCAGCCCTTATCGGTAGGCTGTATTATTCTCTGTGTTGAAGACACCACAAAAGGCTGGCCAGCTGGGTGTGTGTCCTTGATGCGAAGTGGTGCAGAGATCTGGTGGGCGGCAGGCTGATGGCTGGAACTTTCCATGAGGAAACAGCATTCTATATCAGTGAAGTGCAGAGGCGGAGTCAGTGAGTCAAGCAGAGGGTCAGTCAGCCAGAGAGTCGAGCAGAGGGAGTCAAGCAGAGCGGGTTCAAGCTGGAGAAGAGCTGAGTTGAATAGTGAGCTGGAACTGAAGGAAGCAGTCAGAAGCAGTTGCTTATCAGGAGGAGGTGTGAATAGCTGGAGTCTGAAGTAATGCCTTTTAGAAGAGACGGAGGAGAGATCGTGGACTAACCTATGGGAGCAGATGGAGTTAATTGGACATTGGCGCAGAGACAGAGTGAATAAGCTAGTGGAATGAACGGTGATCAGAGCGGCAGGAACCATTAAGATTGAAGATAGAAGGTGGAGACAGTCCGTGTGGGGGAGAGGAGTCCAGAGACAGAGTGATCAGCGCAGAGGTGTACCCAAGAGTGCAGGAGAGAGAGGGAGTCTGAGATGAGCCAAGGCACAGACGAGAGAGGAACCCAGATGACAGCTAGAACAAGACTTCACACTAATCAGGTGATATTGTTTTCATCACATTAGTTACACTTACACTTTATGTCTAATCTTTTCCCTTTCAGCGGAGTGTTCCTGTTATGTTTAATCCTTCTCTTTCAAGCGGTGTGTTCTACCTATAGTCTTTGTCAGTTCTGTGTAAAGGTTTATATTGTACTAATAATAAATGACCCCATTAATTAGTGAATTAGTGTGCATGAGTTCTTTTATGATAAAGTTATCCTGGCTTCAAGCCAGTTGCTGTTGAGCCACTGATGGATCAAAAAGGGGGGTAGGAGCGCTTAAATCAAGAAATAACTCAGTCACATAGTGTGTATATCTTTATCCCCATACAGTGAGGTTACTCACTCCTGGTAGGTATTACTGTTTGAACAGATGCTACCCCTGATCAGGTAAGTAATAGTGAGGGAGAGAGGAGACTTGCAACCAAGGGACTAAGTTAGTACACCATCCCATAATATTATTGTAGTAGCAGACCCTTAGTGAAGAGACTTCCCAATATATATATATATATATGTATAGGTGTTCATAGGAATGTGGTCGTCGTTGATATGCGGCGTTAATGAGAGCACTGGGGAGGATTACCAGTGTGGATACCCACTGGATTGTGGCTTGAATAAGTGAGAGCGTTAGGAGGTCGAACTAACGTGTAGTTTCGCAGGATTGCGAACAGTTTGGAAAAGGGAGCATTGGGTTCTGCAGGCCCGTGTGTAGACGCACCGGATTGTGTGTCATATCTGCCCTAGGGTAGAACGGTCTGGGTCAGGGTGGCCGCGAGACCAACTGATGTAAATAAGTGTGGTGTAGGGTATGGATATCCCTAGTAATCAGTGAGTATTCTTAGTATCCCTATAGATTTAGTGGTGTTCTTAATAATATGAGCTTGTATATTGCGAGTTCCCCATCCTCAGGTAGGTACCAGGTGCCTGGATAGGTGGTCCTGAGGAGGGAAGGTGAGTACGTTCTGGCTGGGTTGGAGGGGCCCCTGGGGGCTGATCCCACCTACTCAGAAAATCCAGCCATTACAGCACTGCAAGGCAGCTGCCTATGGTAGTGCGTGCCAAAAGTGTGGCATGAACAGAGCATCGCCTGAGAAGGCGTTGGAGAAATAATTTTGGCAGATGGTTCTCTTAGCTGTGTGGCAAGTACTATTTATTGGGCCTAACTGCCAACCTGTTTGAGATGAGGTGGATGATAAACTCCATTCTGGATGTGGGTGGGGGAGTTTTAGTGGAAAAAAATTCCACAAACTTCGTCAGTGGAACGGAATATCACGGCTCACCCCTAACACTAACCTGTCTTTCACATTCAGCGTTCTTGCATTAAACCAAGTGCACCCGTGTCACAAGTGGGTGGGAAAGCAAACCTTTTAGAACTATGCGAAAGTTGTAGTTTAAGCAACACTATCCTCTGAATTCGATGAGCTGATGTTTCCTAAATACTTCAAACTGTTACACTTAATTCCTCCGCCCAGAAGGAGACACAGTCAAATCGTCTATACACAGAGACAAGGTGGGCGCTGGAGGAAGGAAAGAGGGGTGAGTGTGAGAAGTTGGCCTGATATGTGATGTCCACTATTCTAGTGGGCACCCTGTATCATTCCAAACAACCCTTATGGTGATGGTTGTAAAGTCAACCTTATAGACCAGCTATCCTAGTGGTAGCATGGACAAAGCAGTCTTAGGCTAAACTCAAGAGGGCTTGTGAAGCCAGCTGTTTTACCATATGTAACCCCTTTAATACCAAATGAAAGGACACCACACAGGTTATATATAAAATATATATGTATTTATTTCTAACATAACCCCTCTGAACTCTTTATGGGGTCAGAGGCACAAGCACATAACAAGTTACTCAATTATCGTACAATAAGTTGCACAATATACAGTAGCACCCTAGGGGCACGTCAAACCATATACTAAAATAGTGGTATAAGAACCACGTCACGAACAAAGGATAGGCCTAGGGCCTAGGTAATCGCTGGGGCTACACTGTACTACCAAAGGATAGGAAGTAGGAGGCCCACGGGAGGCGTGCGCAGTGTCTTTACACACACGCAAGTTACCATAGAGTTAGAATGGGAACAAAAGAATTGGAAAATAGTTCTTTTAGGTCACTTACGGATGGGCTAGGAGAAAGCTAATTGAAACTTAAACACTTGGATAGTCAATACCCACAGGAGCACTGGAGTACTCGCGTTACCTCACCCACTGGAAGCGGGTGTATAGGTGTTAAAGTGTGTCGGGTTTCGTCGCTGAATCCTATGGAGCCTTGAAGAAAGATGCTGCAGGCGACCAGGAGAGAAGTGTCCGGTTGGATCCAAGGGCGGATAGAGGATGAAGAGTACCTGAAAGCAGAGGGGACAGAGTCTAGGTCACTAGCCAGTGACCAGGAAGGATTCAGGAAGGAACCAGGCGATGTCGTGAAGCAATCAGGTGGTGTTGTGAAGCTTGTCTCTACAGCCACGTGGACCAGTAGGTGTCGACAACAGATTGGAGTCAACAATCCTTGGCTAAGGCATCCCACGCAGGAATCGAAGATGGCTTCTTAATCAGATCAGCAAGGTCTGATGGGCTTCTCCTTTTCAGGGAAGCAAGGGCCAGTCTGGAGCAACTAGACCAGCGGTGTAGATTCAAGGTTTCGTTGTCACAGAGGCCACTAGCCAATGGGCAAGTGACCGGACAGATGCATCGAGCAGGAAGATGCAGAAGGGCCCCACGCAGAACTCATGGAGTATGGAGGTCTGATCTTCGGTGCAGTTGGTGCTCGGGGCTGGGGCTTCTCAATCCCCAATGCACAACTTCGAGGGTGCCTCAGAAGTTGCACGGAAAGCAATTCGCTGGCTTTCCAAGATGGTCGGTCCCATGTCTTGTGTCGCCTCCACGGGCTGAGGGAAGTCTGGAAGTCTGGGTCTTGTCAGGCTCTGTGCTCGGGCTCCGGCGGGAGTGTCGACAAAGCAAACCGCTGATCGCTTGATGGTGCCTGCTTGTGCAGGGTGGTCACTCCTTGACCACAAGGGAGATTCTTCAGACTTCTATCTTCAAGTAGAACGTCGAAGGTCCAGAGTTTCGTTTCATGTTTCAGTCAGGATTAATCTAAAGTCTTGGGACTCAGCTCCTACCTATATACCAAATTTAGGGGCTGGATTACCTGCTAGGTCCCTCCTATGGGTGGGACCAGGGAAGGGGGTGTTTACACCCTTTCCCCTTGTCCAGTTTTGCCCCAGCGCCGGTTTGAACTGGACTATGCATGGGACACCTTGTGTGCCCCAGGCAGTGTCTCATTTCATTCAGCCCCCCCTGCCCCAATACACTAGAGCCTGTCTGAGGTGGTGCTAGCACCTCCCAAGACAGGAAACCTATTGTCCAAGCCTCCCTCGCTGGAAGGACTCCCAGCAGCAGTAGGTCAGACTTGTGTCTGTGGCAGCAGCATCCATTTTGTCTTGCTGAGGCTCTGGTTAACTTTAACCGGGATTAGCAGGAACATGTCTTCTCCCTCTAGAAGGGTGGAATGCTACCCCTGTCACCAGAACTGGTGAGGGGGTAGTATTCCAAAGCGTATGACACCTTACACAACATGTTTTGATAAAGCCAAACCAGAGTTAGCATTTAACCGCGAGGTTCATAATGCACTTAAGAGTATATTGTATGGCTATATCCTAGAACAGCTATAAGGACATGGTTCCGAAAGCTGCAGACAGGCTGAGCTCATGCTAGAGCCTCATCTCACAAAAAACTAAGCACTCTGCCTCCAGGATTGTTAAGGCCTGCCATAGGAGTGACTTATAGGTGTATATGTGTCTAGATATAAGGTTAGATATAGGAATACTATATCTAAGCAAGGGGTGATTACACAACTTTGCCCCAGCTGAGTGATCAGCCAGTTGTGTCAGTTTGGATGGCCAGCCAGGGGTGGCAAAAGATATGCTGCAGCCCCTGGTAGGCCTTGGATGCACCTTTGCCCTGGGTACCTATAGTACACTGTACAGGGTCTCATAAGGTGACCCAATTCCCAATTGGTAATGTACCTAAAGTACGTGGTATTGAATTTAGAGAGAGTACATCTGGGCTGTGGGTCTGATTAGTAGGCCCACAGCCACATTTAGTCGAAAACCAGTGAAGCAAAAAGCAAAAAAGTGGGGTGACCATAGGAAAGCAGACCCTACTCTCCTACACAGAGCAACTAAGTTCCTGAGGGTCCAATGGTCACACAGCGACAGGGTGGGCGATGGAGGAATGCGAGAGGGATGAGCAACTGCGTTCCTGAGGGTCCAATGGTGAAACCTGAACATTTATTTTTGCTGGGGCATGTGTGGAGGGGGTTGTACTGCCATTACTGACTCCTTCAATAAACCCGTTGGGGAGGGGGGGGAGGGGGGGGGGGGGGGGTAGGGGCAACAAAATGCTGAAAACTAAGCACATAGGGGTGTCGGATCATGATGGGCAGTGTGGCGGTTCAACACCACAAGGGTTTTCTTATCATACTTCTAATTGGTGCAACTGTACTCAAGGTACTGATGATGGCCTTGGTAGGTGGCCATCTGATAACATTGATGATTTATGCCTTGACAACCTTTATTATGACACAATGGGGTATGATTGGGGTCTTAAGCCTAAGAAATCAAAAAAGGGAAAACCCCAAGAAGTGATTTTAAAATCTGAGGGAAACCCATATTTGACCCCTGTTGGAAGCCAGAGTAGCCGTCCCACACCACTGTCACCAAATGCGAGACCCAGGACACCTCACTCAACGTAGGGACACCGTTTGAGATAGCCCTGCTCACCCCCTTAGTAGCTTGGCACGAGCAGCCAGGCCTATCTCCAAGGCACAAGGGTACAGTATGTGCAACCACACCCACAGCAACCCCCTGGTGATACCACAAATGGACTTCACACGAAGATGATAAAAACAAGTATAAACTTTATATAAAAAATATACGATCAGACCACACAATACAAAAGCGAACATATAATAAATGGTAATATTTGTTCCGGCTGGTTGGTAGGTTCAAATCCCAACCACCGCTTTCAAAATGCTATGCTGGTCGCAATGCTAGAATCACACACATTGCAATGGCCAAACAATAGTGCACTGCGTAACAATACAATCCTGTGCTGGGCATAGGAGACATAATACAATGCGTAACGATTCATCCCGGTACCTTGCAATAGGAGAAGTAATGCAATGCATACCGCTACAATCATGTACTTTGCAATTAAGGAGTAATGCGATGTGTAACTATAATCATGTACTTTGCAAGAAAGAAATAGTGCAATGTGGGCCGCTACAATCCTGTACTTTGCAATGGACAAATAATACAATACTTAGCACTACAATCATGTACTTCGTTGTGCAGAAATATTGTTAGGCATCATAAGACAGTCCGGCAGTTTGTTAGCAGCAATACTGGCAAAGTGTATTACGACCATCAGCCTCTTCGATAACAGTTGCCCCCCACGCTTATCAACGATGACATACAGTACAGGTTCTTACTCTGGCTCCAGTACTGCCACTCCTTTCGTCAGTACGGGCCTTAATCTGAGCCAAAGCAAAGGCTCACCTCGTCAGAAGGACTGAGAGGCCGAGAGAGTGTCCCTCCGTGCCCGCTCCCTGCCCAGGTAGTGATCCACGTTATAAGGGGGCACAACCCCACTCTCCTCTTTTCATTCAACAAACTGGGCCTTCCGTGCAGAACTTTCTCAATGGGCCTCAGCAGCTTGGCCTGGCAGCTCAGCTCCTCTGGAGCTGCTGGTCCGGGCCGCAACTGTTAGGAACCCTACGCCCCGGAGATTACTTAACTCCAGGTGCACGTTCACCACAGCACCCTCTGGGTCTCCTCTGGCATGAAGCCACACACACAACGCTGATGGGACTCCACGTTGACTCAGAGTGTAAGCTCACCAGGCACTCCTTCCTGCGGTCTCAGTTGGCACCAAGACACGCACACCGTGCTGCAGAGACTTAGGGGCAGATTTATGTTAACTGGCGCATCCCGAGGGATGCGCCAGTTAACATGCGCCACAGTGCGCCACAGCTACGCCACCCATGGTGCGCCGCATTTATGATGCGGCGCACCATGGGGCAAAAACGGCACAGATGCGTGACGCATCTGTGCCGGAAATGTGGCGCATTGCTGGAGTTGCGTCGCAAGCGGGACGCAGCTCCAGCAATGCTCTGGGGGGGCCTATTCTTTCAATGCTGCCTCAAGCCTTACGCCTGCTTCAAGCAGGCGCAGGGTTTTGACGCAGCATTGCCCTGAAAGTGACTGAGTGAAATCTCATAGATTTCACTCAGCCACTTTCAGGAGGCGTTCCTGCACAGGAACGCCCCTCATGGCGCAGTGCTGTACAACGTGACGCATCTCCTAGATGCGTCACGTTGTAAATAGGGCGCAGGGATGCGCCACGTTTCCGTGCCGTTGCGTCACGCAACAGCGGCGTAAACGTGGCGCAAGCCCTTCATAAATCTGCCCCTTACTTTCTTCTGGTGCACACGATGATCAGCGGATCACCTCCACAGTCCCAGTTTGCACAAAGCACGCACACTGCTTCATTGAGACTTACTCCAACTCCGGTGCCCCGATATCCAGACACTCTTCACCAATGTCATCGGCAGCACCACAACACGCTCACTGTGTCCGAGCCTCACTTTTCCTCTGCTCTTCATCAAGGCCTCCAGTGCACCCCAACATGCACCCTGCACGTCCGAGACTCACTCCACTTACGATGCACACGTTGATCAGGCGCTCCTCACCTACGTCTCCTGTGCACCCGTGACCGCACCCTGCGTGTCCGAGACTCACCCCACCTCCGATGCACATGCTGACCAGGCTCTCTTCACCAGCGCCTGCAGAGCACCACGACACGCACCCTGCACGTCCGAGTCTCACTTCAGCTTCGGTGCACAAGCTGACCAGGCGCTCTTCACTAATACCTGTGGTGCACCACAACACGCACCCAGCTCGTCCAAGACTCACTTCACCTTCGATGCACATGTTGACCTGGCGCTCTTCACGCGTGCATCCTGTGAACCATGACACGCACCCAGGGCGTCAAGTCTCACTCCTGCTCTGTGTGTCCAAGATCACAATACACACCTACCAAGGGTCTCAAGCTGCCACAGCACACTACCACTGCGATGCTTGAAACTTCTACGGAAACATTTATGTTCCTGTGTTTCCCAACAGGGAGCCAGCTCACCTCGGGCCCTTGGGGTAACAAGACACAGCATAAAGAACAGTCTTCGTCAAGCAGGGGGACCCAGCGCACCAAGCACAGTCCCAACTGCCTCTTCCTTGGTTAAAACAGCAAACTACAAACCATCCCCAGATCACAGAGCAAGAGTTGGACCTTCCACAGCAGTTTCTTCAGTTGCTCCTTCCTTAGCAGAGGTTCCTCTTGACCACAAAATGGGTCCAAGCCTTTTCAGTCTCAATCCATTTCTGTTCCATTCCAACGTTCAAGGGTCTCAGCTCTCATAGTTAAACCCCTAAAGGTCTTTGAACTTTGTTGTGCTCAGGGGTCCCTGACCCCTGCCTAAATCAGTTCTGGGTGTCTCCCTCCCAGTGTCACCTTCCTTCCTTTGATACTGGGAGTCTGGATCCTTAATCACTCAGCAGGAGACGGGTCAATTGTTTGATAGCAGCAACTTAGGCCTCTTCACCTCCTAGGGGTTTCTCCTTGCCTACTCTCCAGATGCAGGTCAGCCTTATGCCATATCAACCCCTCCCTTGAGTCAAGACCTTCCCCAGCTCCTCTTACCTCTCAGATCCAGACAGTCAATCCACATTCAGCAGAGACACACAGAAATGCTTAAAGCACAAAACTCTTTCTAAAAAGAGTGGTTTCTGAACACACAGTGACAAAACCACTTTCATAGAAAGATGTGTTATGACACTGAGTTTTACATACTAAACTTCATCTCTCCATTTTAAACTTATAGGAAACTAAGCTACCAAAACACAATACCCAGCCTCCCTCATTCTGTCCTATTGGCAGGATGGCCTTTCACCAGTGAAAACGAAATGGAGTGTTTTTCACTGACAGGACATAGCACAAACCTCAGTATATGTTCTGCCTGTTTCTTACATTGCACCTGCCCAGGGGTTACCTGGGACCTATCACTGGGGTGCCCACTGTGTATGCAAGAGGGAAAGTAAGTCCTGACAAGTGGTTGCACTTGTCAGGACAACATTCTAACTTAGCAAACTGCGTGCAGGCCCTACACTGCAGGCCTGAGTTCCCTTCTCCGTGCGCCTTTGCATTACTAGCCCTCGCACACACAGTGAACCTCACTAGGGACTTTACTAGTAAGGCAAACATACCAATCATGGCCAACCAATTGCTATTACACTTTACATAGGGAACACTTGTACTTTGACACTGAACAGCAGTGGCAAAGTACCCAAAGCATCTAAATTAGCGACTCTATGATAGGAAAACGGTCTATGGGGTAAGCAAAAAGCTTAGGGAACTTTAGCCAAAAAGGCCAAGTCCTACAACCCCTCTTTCGTGCAGCGCCTCTTAGCGACAGAATAGTTTTCTCCCACCTTCATTTAAGGTTATATAAAATCTAGAATTAAGACATATATGGATTGGGCCTCTTGGGCCTAAGATGCGGGTGGAATTAACAGAGAATTGAGGCAAGTTCAGCCAAGACCTTTAATCTCAGAAAAGATGCCTCTCTAAAAGTGTCACATTCCTTGGTAAAGGAAGAAAGGATCCCCATAAGGGGTGGATAAAGCATGGGCATCATCTCAGGATAAAGTGCCAGATATTTTGAGTTCTCTGTCCAGGATTCTCTGTGCAGCAGAACAGACCAAATCCTCTGGGGAGGTACAGGACCCAGAGGTAGTGTCTAGCTGATGCTTTATGTTTCCTAGGGAAAGCAAATGTAGTTCTCTCTTTGAATAGAACAAAAGGGTTTCTTCTGCAAATCAACCAAAAACGTAGGGACATGGCCAGTTGTGATACTTTTGCTAATACCCGAGGGCCTTGTTTGGGGATGATTTTAGCAAAGAAATTAGTCAATATGTCCAAGTGTTTGCCTCTCTTGATAAAGCATGTGTATCACTAATGAAAGTTGTTAGGTGGGTTTCCCCCAGTCCCTGTGGATTTAAGGCCAACAGTTTCCCTTTAGACCCTACTACCTATGGACCTGTTGGCATTCCTGGAGGATGCAGAAAAGGACTTGCTAATGTTGCCAGGTGAGAAATTATAGGGAATGAGGAATGAGCTGAGATCTGTCATGCGTCAGACTCTTTTTTTATTAAGACATCTGGCAGGGATAGTGGGATTGTTGACATCGTCAATTCTTGCAATACTTCCAGGTCCTCTTTATTACCAGGATTTACAAAGGTTGAAAATAAGATATCTTCAAAGATGCCTGCAAGGTTCTCAGATGGTGTAATTAGATGAAGAAAAAAAGAGCAGAAGTTGCTTGCTGAATGTCCCAAATGGACGCTTGGAACGGCAGAGCAATTTTTCCTTCTTCTCCAGATCTTCCTTTAGAATCCAATGCAGGTCTATGGGGTGCAAGGTGTGGCACCTTCCGGACTGGAGGTAGATGGTCCAGGAGGGAGCATCATTGCACATAAATTGTTTAGAGCTGCTTGCAGGTTCCTTTGCAAATTAAAGCCTGGTGAAAGACAGGATAAAATGCAATGACAATCGAATGGCTATCAGATATGTCAACGAGCTGGGGAAACTGGATCAAAAACATTGGCAGAGTTGGCAAGGCACTTTGGGTGTTATGTCACAATTGCGGTCGCAAAACATTCATACATGGGTTATAGACACGCTATTACAAAGGGACGACCTCGGCACGCCCCTCCTAATAGCAACTTGCTAGTCTTATTTTGAGTAGCGACCCACAAAATAGGATTAGTAAATTGGGCTGTCCTATTTTGCAGTAGGAAAGGGGCCCAAATCCTGAAGCCGCAAAAAAAGTCATACATGTGGCCATAAAAATTTTGTAACGCTGTGAAATTTAAATTCCTGGTTCTGAATGCCTGTTGAAAATTCGTAATGAAATGATGTGGACTATTCCGAAATTCCTAGGTGTAAATTATTAGTAAAATAGCATAATTTTTAGAAAAATTAAATCTCAAGGCTATCAACACCATGAGGAAAGCAAACGTGTGGAAGACAATCATGTGAAAAATCAATTATGCGGATAAGAAACACAAATTCCCAAACAAAAGTGTGAGTGAAATGAGATCTGTCAATTATATATCCATGTATGTGGTTTTATATTTTTACATTGTATGCCCCATTAGTCTTTTAGCACTCTCTGAGATGATTACCATTGCAACTCTTGCCTTTTGAAGCTACCAGAATTAACAGAGAATTGAGGCAAGTTCAGCCATGAGAAGATATTATTCAGAAGGCTGTATTAAAACCTGTTCGGTAAGACTAATTTGTCTTAACAGAGGCAGGAACTTTACATTATGCTTTTGGTGTAGCAGTCAAGGCTAAAAACAGTCGGTTTTGTGCTTGGTCCATCCTTTTATTCATAGCTGTGCTCCATTTTTATTCAGGAAACAAAACACCCTGATGTTGAGACATGATCCCTAAGAATATCTCCTTTTCTATTCATGAAAATTCTCAGGCTCGCCTGGAAGGAATTTCTCAATGTTAGCTCTTTAATTTTAGAACTCTGTACCTTTAGGTCTGGGTAAGAATAATTATGTTCAACAAGGACTAGAACTCTTCAAAATGTGGGGCGTGCCCCATGGGGGGCTGTGGCTGTGGCTGTATTCCCAGGGGGGGTGCGAATGCATCTTCAACTACTTGTAAAGCTTGATTTTGTTAATTTTGGAGAGTTTACAGCTGTCTTCATTTACATAAAAAGTATGTTAACTACGATCTTGAGTGCCATGGGGGCAGTGGCAGTGAGTGGGGTGACCGGTTCAAAGAAGTGACAAAAAAGAGCAATATATTCAGTAATTATTTTGTAATGTTTTCACGTTCAAGTCACCACATATAAAATAACAGGTGCATGTTAGATGAAGAATAAATGCAAGTTAAACTAATGGATTAGAATTGTAGGGCCATATGTATCAAGCCTTTTTCCTGTTTGCAAATGACACAATGGGGTATGATTGGGGTCTTAAGCCTAAGAAATCAAAAAAGGGAAAACCCCAAGAAGTGATTTTAAAATCTGAGGGAAACCCATATTTGACCCCTGTTGGAAGCCAGAGTAGCCGTCCCACACCACTGTCACCAAATGCGAGACCCAGGACACCTCACTCAACGTAGGGACACCGTTTGAGATAGCCCTGCTCACCCCCTTAGTAGCTTGGCACGAGCAGCCAGGCCTATCTCCAAGGCACAAGGGTACAGTATGTGCAACCACACCCACAGCAACCCCCTGGTGATACCACAAATGGACTTCACACGAAGATGATAAAAACAAGTATAAACTTTATATAAAAAATATACGATCAGACCACACAATACAAAAGCGAACATATAATAAATGGTAATATTTGTTCCGGCTGGTTGGTAGGTTCAAATCCCAACCACCGCTTTCAAAATGCTATGCTGGTCGCAATGCTAGAATCACACACATTGCAATGGCCAAACAATAGTGCACTGCGTAACAATACAATCCTGTGCTGGGCATAGGAGACATAATACAATGCGTAACGATTCATCCCGGTACCTTGCAATAGGAGAAGTAATGCAATGCATAAATTGTTTAGAGCTGCTTGCAGGTTCCTTTGCAAATTAAAGCCTGGTGAAAGACAGGATAAAATGCAATGACAATCGAATGGCTATCAGATATGTCAACGAGCTGGGGAAACTGGATCAAAAACATTGGCAGAGTTGGCAAGGCACTTTGGGTGTTATGTCACAATTGCGGTCGCAAAACATTCATACATGGGTTATAGACACGCTATTACAAAGGGACGACCTCGGCACGCCCCTCCTAATAGCAACTTGCTAGTCTTATTTTGAGTAGCGACCCACAAAATAGGATTAGTAAATTGGGCTGTCCTATTTTGCAGTAGGAAAGGGGCCCAAATCCTGAAGCCGCAAAAAAAGTCATACATGTGGCCATAAAAATTTTGTAACGCTGTGAAATTTAAATTCCTGGTTCTGAATGCCTGTTGAAAATTCGTAATGAAATGATGTGGACTATTCCGAAATTCCTAGGTGTAAATTATTAGTAAAATAGCATAATTTTTTGAAAAATTAAATCTCAAGGCTATCAACACCATGAGGAAAGCAAACGTGTGGAAGACAATCATGTGAAAAATCAATTATGCGGATAAGAAACACAAATTCCCAAACAAAAGTGTGAGTGAAATGAGATCTGTCAATTATATATCCATGTATGTGGTTTTATATTTTTACATTGTATGCCCCATTAGTCTTTTAGCACTCTCTGAGATGATTACCATTGCAACTCTTGCCTTTTGAAGCTACCAGAATTAACAGAGAATTGAGGCAAGTTCAGCCATGAGAAGATATTATTCAGAAGGCTGTATTAAAACCTGTTCGGTAAGACTAATTTGTCTTAACAGAGGCAGGAACTTTACATTATGCTTTTGGTGTAGCAGTCAAGGCTAAAAACAGTCGGTTTTGTGCTTGGTCCATCCTTTTATTCATAGCTGTGCTCCATTTTTATTCAGGAAACAAAACACCCTGATGTTGAGACATGATCCCTAAGAATATCTCCTTTTC
This sequence comes from Lissotriton vulgaris, assembly GCF_964263255.1. Classification (NCBI taxonomy): domain Eukaryota; kingdom Metazoa; phylum Chordata; class Amphibia; order Caudata; family Salamandridae; genus Lissotriton; species Lissotriton vulgaris. Next base: position 362,914,435 of record NC_141687.1, read on the forward strand.
TATTCATGAAAATTCTCAGGCTCGCCTGGAAGGAATTTCTCAATGTTAGCTCTTTAATTTTAGAACTCTGTACCTTTAGGTCTGGGTAAGAATAATTATGTTCAACAAGGACTAGAACTCTTCAAAATGTGGGGCGTGCCCCATGGGGGGCTGTGGCTGTGGCTGTATTCCCAGGGGGGGTGCGAATGCATCTTCAACTACTTGTAAAGCTTGATTTTGTTAATTTTGGAGAGTTTACAGCTGTCTTCATTTACATAAAAAGTATGTTAACTACGATCTTGAGTGCCATGGGGGCAGTGGCAGTGAGTGGGGTGACCGGTTCAAAGAAGTGACAAAAAAGAGCAATATATTCAGTAATTATTTTGTAATGTTTTCACGTTCAAGTCACCACATATAAAATAACAGGTGCATGTTAGATGAAGAATAAATGCAAGTTAAACTAATGGATTAGAATTGTAGGGCCATATGTATCAAGCCTTTTTCCTGTTTGCAAATGACACAATGGGGTATGATTGGGGTCTTAAGCCTAAGAAATCAAAAAAGGGAAAACCCCAAGAAGTGATTTTAAAATCTGAGGGAAACCCATATTTGACCCCTGTTGGAAGCCAGAGTAGCCGTCCCACACCACTGTCACCAAATGCGAGACCCAGGACACCTCACTCAACGTAGGGACACCGTTTGAGATAGCCCTGCTCACCCCCTTAGTAGCTTGGCACGAGCAGCCAGGCCTATCTCCAAGGCACAAGGGTACAGTATGTGCAACCACACCCACAGCAACCCCCTGGTGATACCACAAATGGACTTCACACGAAGATGATAAAAACAAGTATAAACTTTATATAAAAAATATACGATCAGACCACACAATACAAAAGCGAACATATAATAAATGGTAATATTTGTTCCGGCTGGTTGGTAGGTTCAAATCCCAACCACCGCTTTCAAAATGCTATGCTGGTCGCAATGCTAGAATCACACACATTGCAATGGCCAAACAATAGTGCACTGCGTAACAATACAATCCTGTGCTGGGCATAGGAGACATAATACAATGCGTAACGATTCATCCCGGTACCTTGCAATAGGAGAAGTAATGCAATGCATACCGCTACAATCATGTACTTTGCAATTAAGGAGTAATGCGATGTGTAACTATAATCATGTACTTTGCAAGAAAGAAATAGTGCAATGTGGGCCGCTACAATCCTGTACTTTGCAATGGACAAATAATACAATACTTAGCACTACAATCATGTACTTCGTTGTGCAGAAATATTGTTAGGCATCATAAGACAGTCCGGCAGTTTGTTAGCAGCAATACTGGCAAAGTGTATTACGACCATCAGCCTCTTCGATAACAGTTGCCCCCCACGCTTATCAACGATGACATACAGTACAGGTTCTTACTCTGGCTCCAGTACTGCCACTCCTTTCGTCAGTACGGGCCTTAATCTGAGCCAAAGCAAAGGCTCACCTCGTCAGAAGGACTGAGAGGCCGAGAGAGTGTCCCTCCGTGCCCGCTCCCTGCCCAGGTAGTGATCCACGTTATAAGGGGGCACAACCCCACTCTCCTCTTTTCATTCAACAAACTGGGCCTTCCGTGCAGAACTTTCTCAATGGGCCTCAGCAGCTTGGCCTGGCAGCTCAGCTCCTCTGGAGCTGCTGGTCCGGGCCGCAACTGTTAGGAACCCTACGCCCCGGAGATTACTTAACTCCAGGTGCACGTTCACCACAGCACCCTCTGGGTCTCCTCTGGCATGAAGCCACACACACAACGCTGATGGGACTCCACGTTGACTCAGAGTGTAAGCTCACCAGGCACTCCTTCCTGCGGTCTCAGTTGGCACCAAGACACGCACACCGTGCTGCAGAGACCTAGGGGCAGATTTATGTTAACTGGCGCATCCCGAGGGATGCGCCAGTTAACATGCGCCACAGCTACGCCACCCATGGTGCGCCGCATTTATGATGCGGCGCACCATGGGGCAAAAACGGCACAGATGCGTGACGCATCTGTGCCGGAAATGTGGCGCATTGCTGGAGTTGCGTCGCAAGCGGGACGCAGCTCCAGCAATGCTCTGGGGGGGCCTATTCTTTCAATGCTGCCTCAAGCCTTACGCCTGCTTCAAGCAGGCGCAGGGTTTTGACGCAGCATTGCCCTGAAAGTGACTGAGTGAAATCTCATAGATTTCACTCAGCCACTTTCAGGAGGCGTTCCTGCGCAGGAACGCCCCTCATGGCGCAGTGCTGTACAACGTGACGCATCTCCTAGATGCGTCACGTTGTAAATAGGGCGCAGGGATGCGCCACGTTTCCGTGCCGTTGCGTCACGCAACAGCGGCGTAAACGTGGCGCAAGCCCTTCATAAATCTGCCCCTTACTTTCTTCTGGTGCACACGATGATCAGCGGATCACCTCCACAGTCCCAGTTTGCACAAAGCACGCACACTGCTTCATTGAGACTTACTCCAACTCCGGTGCCCCGATATCCAGACACTCTTCACCAATGTCATCGGCAGCACCACAACACGCTCACTGTGTCCGAGCCTCACTTTTCCTCTGCTCTTCATCAAGGCCTCCAGTGCACCCCAACATGCACCCTGCACGTCCGAGACTCACTCCACTTACGATGCACACGTTGATCAGGCGCTCCTCACCTACGTCTCCTGTGCACCCGTGACCGCACCCTGCGTGTCCGAGACTCACCCCACCTCCGATGCACATGCTGACCAGGCTCTCTTCACCAGCGCCTGCAGAGCACCACGACACGCACCCTGCACGTCCGAGTCTCACTTCAGCTTCGGTGCACAAGCTGACCAGGCGCTCTTCACTAATACCTGTGGTGCACCACAACACGCACCCAGCTCGTCCAAGACTCACTTCACCTTCGATGCACATGTTGACCTGGCGCTCTTCACGCGTGCATCCTGTGAACCATGACACGCACCCAGGGCGTCAAGTCTCACTCCTGCTCTGTGTGTCCAAGATCACAATACACACCTACCAAGGGTCTCAAGCTACCACAGCACACTACCACTGCGATGCTTGAAACTTCTACGGAAACATTTATGTTCCTGTGTTTCCCAACAGGGAGCCAGCTCACCTCGGGCCCTTGGGGTAACAAGACACAGCATAAAGAACAGTCTTCGTCAAGCAGGGGGACCCAGCGCACCAAGCACAGTCCCAACTGCCTCTTCCTTGGTTAAAACAGCAAACTACAAACCATCCCCAGATCACAGAGCAAGAGTTGGACCTTCCACAGCAGTTTCTTCAGTTGCTCCTTCCTTAGCAGAGGTTCCTCTTGACCACAAAATGGGTCCAAGCCTTTTCAGTCTCAATCCATTTTTGTTCCATTCCAACGTTCAAGGGTCTCAGCTCTCATAGTTAAACCCCTAAAGGTCTTTGAACTTTGTTGTGCTCAGGGGTCCCTGACCCCTGCCTAAATCAGTTCTGGGTGTCTCCCTCCCAGTGTCACCTTCCTTCCTTTGATACTGGGAGTCTGGATCCTTAATCACTCAGCAGGAGACGGGTCAATTGTTTGATAGCAGCAACTTAGGCCTCTTCACCTCCTAGGGGTTTCTCCTTGCCTACTCTCCAGATGCAGGTCAGCCTTATGCCATATCAACCCCTCCCTTGAGTCAAGACCTTCCCCAGCTCCTCTTACCTCTCAGATCCAGACAGTCAATCCACATTCAGCAGAGACACACAGAAATGCTTAAAGCACAAAACTCTTTCTAAAAAGAGTGGTTTCTGAACACACAGTGACAAAACCACTTTCATAGAAAGATGTGTTATGACACTGAGTTTTACATACTAAACTTCATCTCTCCATTTTAAACTTATAGGAAACTAAGCTACCAAAACACAATACCCAGCCTCCCTCATTCTGTCCTATTGGCAGGATGGCCTTTCACCAGTGAAAACGAAATGGAGTGTTTTTCACTGACAGGACATAGCACAAACCTCAGTATATGTTCTGCCTGTTTCTTACATTGCACCTGCCCAGGGGTTACCTGGGACCTATCACTGGGGTGCCCACTGTGTATGCAAGAGGGAAAGTAAGTCCTGACAAGTGGTTGCACTTGTCAGGACAACATTCTAACTTAGCAAACTGCGTGCAGGCCCTACACTGCAGGCCTGAGTTCCCTTCTCCGTGCGCCTTTGCATTACTAGCCCTCGCACACACAGTGAACCTCACTAGGGACTTTACTAGTAAGGCAAACATACCAATCATGGCCAACCAATTGCTATTACACTTTACATAGGGAACACTTGTACTTTGACACTGAACAGCAGTGGCAAAGGACCCAAAGCATCTAAATTAGCGACTCTATGATAGGAAAACGGTCTATGGGGTAAGCAAAAAGCTTAGGGAACTTTAGCCAAAAAGGCCAAGTCCTACAACCCCTCTTTCGTGCAGCGCCTCTTAGCGACAGAATAGTTTTCTCCCACCTTCATTTAAGGTTATATAAAATCTAGAATTAAGACATATATGGATTGGGCCTCTTGGGTCTAAGATGCGGGTGGAATTAACAGAGAATTGAGGCAAGTTCAGCCAAGACCTTTAATCTCAGAAAAGATGCCTCTCTAAAAGTGTCACATTCCTTGGTAAAGGAAGAAAGGATCCCCATAAGGGGTGGATAAAGCATGGGCATCATCTCAGGATAAAGTGCCAGATATTTTGAGTTCTCTGTCCAGGATTCTCTGTGCAGCAGAACAGACCAAATCCTCTGGGGAGGTACAGGACCCAGAGGTAGTGTCTAGCTGATGCTTTATGTTTCCTAGGGAAAGCAAATGTAGTTCTCTCTTTGAATAGAACAAAAGGGTTTCTTCTGCAAATCAACCAAAAACGTAGGGACATGGCCAGTTGTGATACTTTTGCTAATACCCGAGGGCCTTGTTTGGGGATGATTTTAGCAAAGAAATTAGTCAATATGTCCAAGTGTTTGCCTCTCTTGATAAAGCATGTGTATCACTAATGAAAGTTGTTAGGTGGGTTTCCCCCAGTCCCTGTGGATTTAAGGCCAACAGTTTCCCTTTAGACCCTACTACCTATGGACCTGTTGGCATTCCTGGAGGATGCAGAAAAGGACTTGCTAATGTTGCCAGGTGAGAAATTATAGGGAATGAGGAATGAGCTGAGATCTGTCATGCGTCAGACTCTTTTTTTATTAAGACATCTGGCAGGGATAGTGGGATTGTTGACATCGTCAATTCTTGCAATACTTCCAGGTCCTCTTTATTACCAGGATTTACAAAGGTTGAAAATAAGATATCTTCAAAGATGCCTGCAAGGTTCTCAGATGGTGTAATTAGATGAAGAAAAAAAGAGCAGAAGTTGCTTGCTGAATGTCCCAAATGGACGCTTGGAACGGCAGAGCAATTTTTCCTTCTTCTCCAGATCTTCCTTTAGAATCCAATGCAGGTCTATGGGGTGCAAGGTGTGGCACCTTCCGGACTGGAGGTAGATGGTCCAGGAGGGAGCATCATTGCACATAAATTGTTTAGAGCTGCTTGCAGGTTCCTTTGCAAATTAAAGCCTGGTGAAAGACAGGATAAAATGCAATGACAATCGAATGGCTATCAGATATGTCAACGAGCTGGGGAAACTGGATCAAAAACATTGGCAGAGTTGGCAAGGCACTTTGGGTGTTATGTCACAATTGCGGTCGCAAAACATTCATACATGGGTTATAGACACGCTATTACAAAGGGACGACCTCGGCACGCCCCTCCTAATAGCAACTTGCTAGTCTTATTTTGAGTAGCGACCCACAAAATAGGATTAGTAAATTGGGCTGTCCTATTTTGCAGTAGGAAAGGGGCCCAAATCCTGAAGCCGCAAAAAAAGTCATACATGTGGCCATAAAAATTTTGTAACGCTGTGAAATTTAAATTCCTGGTTCTGAATGCCTGTTGAAAATTCGTAATGAAATGATGTGGACTATTCCGAAATTCCTAGGTGTAAATTATTAGTAAAATAGCATAATTTTTAGAAAAATTAAATCTCAAGGCTATCAACACCATGAGGAAAGCAAACGTGTGGAAGACAATCATGTGAAAAATCAATTATGCGGATAAGAAACACAAATTCCCAAACAAAAGTGTGAGTGAAATGAGATCTGTCAATTATATATCCATGTATGTGGTTTTATATTTTTACATTGTATGCCCCATTAGTCTTTTAGCACTCTCTGAGATGATTACCATTGCAACTCTTGCCTTTTGAAGCTACCAGAATTAACAGAGAATTGAGGCAAGTTCAGCCATGAGAAGATATTATTCAGAAGGCTGTATTAAAACCTGTTCGGTAAGACTAATTTGTCTTAACAGAGGCAGGAACTTTACATTATGCTTTTGGTGTAGCAGTCAAGGCTAAAAACAGTCGGTTTTGTGCTTGGTCCATCCTTTTATTCATAGCTGTGCTCCATTTTTATTCAGGAAACAAAACACCCTGATGTTGAGACATGATCCCTAAGAATATCTCCTTTTCTATTCATGAAAATTCTCAGGCTCGCCTGGAAGGAATTTCTCAATGTTAGCTCTTTAATTTTAGAACTCTGTACCTTTAGGTCTGGGTAAGAATAATTATGTTCAACAAGGACTAGAACTCTTCAAAATGTGGGGCGTGCCCCATGGGGGGCTGTGGCTGTGGCTGTATTCCCAGGGGGGGTGCGAATGCATCTTCAACTACTTGTAAAGCTTGATTTTGTTAATTTTGGAGAGTTTACAGCTGTCTTCATTTACATAAAAAGTATGTTAACTACGATCTTGAGTGCCATGGGGGCAGTGGCAGTGAGTGGGGTGACCGGTTCAAAGAAGTGACAAAAAAGAGCAATATATTCAGTAATTATTTTGTAATGTTTTCACGTTCAAGTCACCACATATAAAATAACAGGTGCATGTTAGATGAAGAATAAATGCAAGTTAAACTAATGGATTAGAATTGTAGGGCCATATGTATCAAGCCTTTTTCCTGTTTGCAAATGACACAATGGGGTATGATTGGGGTCTTAAGCCTAAGAAATCAAAAAAGGGAAAACCCCAAGAAGTGATTTTAAAATCTGAGGGAAACCCATATTTGACCCCTGTTGGAAGCCAGAGTAGCCGTCCCACACCACTGTCACCAAATGCGAGACCCAGGACACCTCACTCAACGTAGGGACACCGTTTGAGATAGCCCTGCTCACCCCCTTAGTAGCTTGGCACGAGCAGCCAGGCCTATCTCCAAGGCACAAGGGTACAGTATGTGCAACCACACCCACAGCAACCCCCTGGTGATACCACAAATGGACTTCACACGAAGATGATAAAAACAAGTATAAACTTTATATAAAAAATATACGATCAGACCACACAATACAAAAGCGAACATATAATAAATGGTAATATTTGTTCCGGCTGGTTGGTAGGTTCAAATCCCAACCACCGCTTTCAAAATGCTATGCTGGTCGCAATGCTAGAATCACACACATTGCAATGGCCAAACAATAGTGCACTGCGTAACAATACAATCCTGTGCTGGGCATAGGAGACATAATACAATGCGTAACGATTCATCCCGGTACCTTGCAATAGGAGAAGTAATGCAATGCATACCGCTACAATCATGTACTTTGCAATTAAGGAGTAATGCGATGTGTAACTATAATCATGTACTTTGCAAGAAAGAAATAGTGCAATGTGGGCCGCTACAATCCTGTACTTTGCAATGGACAAATAATACAATACTTAGCACTACAATCATGTACTTCGTTGTGCAGAAATATTGTTAGGCATCATAAGACAGTCCGGCAGTTTGTTAGCAGCAATACTGGCAAAGTGTATTACGACCATCAGCCTCTTCGATAACAGTTGCCCCCCACGCTTATCAACGATGACATACAGTACAGGTTCTTACTCTGGCTCCAGTACTGCCACTCCTTTCGTCAGTACGGGCCTTAATCTGAGCCAAAGCAAAGGCTCACCTCGTCAGAAGGACTGAGAGGCCGAGAGAGTGTCCCTCCGTGCCCGCTCCCTGCCCAGGTAGTGATCCACGTTATAAGGGGGCACAACCCCACTCTCCTCTTTTCATTCAACAAACTGGGCCTTCCGTGCAGAACTTTCTCAATGGGCCTCAGCAGCTTGGCCTGGCAGCTCAGCTCCTCTGGAGCTGCTGGTCCGGGCCGCAACTGTTAGGAACCCTACGCCCCGGAGATTACTTAACTCCAGGTGCACGTTCACCACAGCACCCTCTGGGTCTCCTCTGGCATGAAGCCACACACACAACGCTGATGGGACTCCACGTTGACTCAGAGTGTAAGCTCACCAGGCACTCCTTCCTGCGGTCTCAGTTGGCACCAAGACACGCACACCGTGCTGCAGAGACTTAGGGGCAGATTTATGTTAACTGGCGCATCCCGAGGGATGCGCCAGTTAACATGCGCCACAGTGCGCCACAGCTACGCCACCCATGGTGCGCCGCATTTATGATGCGGCGCACCATGGGGCAAAAACGGCACAGATGCGTGACGCATCTGTGCCGGAAATGTGGCGCATTGCTGGAGTTGCGTCGCAAGCGCGACGCAGCTCCAGCAATGCTCTGGGGGGGCCTATTCTTTCAATGCTGCCTCAAGCCTTACGCCTGCTTCAAGCAGGCGCAGGGTTTTGACGCAGCATTGCCCTGAAAGTGACTGAGTGAAATCTCATAGATTTCACTCAGCCACTTTCAGGAGGCGTTCCTGCGCAGGAACGCCCCTCATGGCGCAGTGCTGTACAACGTGACGCATCTCCTAGATGCGTCACGTTGTAAATAGGGCGCAGGGATGCGCCACGTTTCCGTGCCGTTGCGTCACGCAACAGCGGCGTAAACGTGGCGCAAGCCCTTCATAAATCTGCCCCTTACTTTCTTCTGGTGCACACGATGATCAGCGGATCACCTCCACAGTCCCAGTTTGCACAAAGCACGCACACTGCTTCATTGAGACTTACTCCAACTCCGGTGCCCCGATATCCAGACACTCTTCACCAATGTCATCGGCAGCACCACAACACGCTCACTGTGTCCGAGCCTCACTTTTCCTCTGCTCTTCATCAAGGCCTCCAGTGCACCCCAACATGCACCCTGCACGTCCGAGACTCACTCCACTTACGATGCACACGTTGATCAGGCGCTCCTCACCTACGTCTCCTGTGCACCCGTGACCGCACCCTGCGTGTCCGAGACTCACCCCACCTCCGATGCACATGCTGACCAGGCTCTCTTCACCAGCGCCTGCAGAGCACCACGACACGCACCCTGCACGTCCGAGTCTCACTTCAGCTTCGGTGCACAAGCTGACCAGGCGCTCTTCACTAATACCTGTGGTGCACCACAACACGCACCCAGCTCGTCCAAGACTCACTTCACCTTCGATGCACATGTTGACCTGGCGCTCTTCACGCGTGCATCCTGTGAACCATGACACGCACCCAGGGCGTCAAGTCTCACTCCTGCTCTGTGTGTCCAAGATCACAATACACACCTACCAAGGGTCTCAAGCTGCCACAGCACACTACCACTGCGATGCTTGAAACTTCTACGGAAACATTTATGTTCCTGTGTTTCCCAACAGGGAGCCAGCTCACCTCGGGCCCTTGGGGTAACAAGACACAGCATAAAGAACAGTCTTCGTCAAGCAGGGGGACCCAGCGCACCAAGCACAGTCCCAACTGCCTCTTCCTTGGTTAAAACAGCAAACTACAAACCATCCCCAGATCACAGAGCAAGAGTTGGACCTTCCACAGCAGTTTCTTCAGTTGCTCCTTCCTTAGCAGAGGTTCCTCTTGACCACAAAATGGGTCCAAGCCTTTTCAGTCTCAATCCATTTCTGTTCCATTCCAACGTTCAAGGGTCTCAGCTCTCATAGTTAAACCCCTAAAGGTCTTTGAACTTTGTTGTGCTCAGGGGTCCCTGACCCCTGCCTAAATCAGTTCTGGGTGTCTCCCTCCCAGTGTCACCTTCCTTCCTTTGATACTGGGAGTCTGGATCCTTAATCACTCAGCAGGAGACAATTGTTTGATAGCAGCAACTTAGGCCTCTTCACCTCCTAGGGGTTTCTCCTTGCCTACTCTCCAGATGCAGGTCAGCCTTATGCCATATCAACCCCTCCCTTGAGTCAAGACCTTCCCCAGCTCCTCTTACCTCTCAGATCCAGACAGTCAATCCACATTCAGCAGAGACACACAGAAATGCTTAAAGCACAAAACTCTTTCTAAAAAGAGTGGTTTCTGAACACACAGTGACAAAACCACTTTCATAGAAAGATGTGTTATGACACTGAGTTTTACATACTAAACTTCATCTCTCCATTTTAAACTTATAGGAAACTAAGCTACCAAAACACAATACCCAGCCTCCCTCATTCTGTCCTATTGGCAGGATGGCCTTTCACCAGTGAAAACGAAATGGAGTGTTTTTCACTGACAGGACATAGCACAAACCTCAGTATATGTTCTGCCTGTTTCTTACATTGCACCTGCCCAGGGGTTACCTGGGACCTATCACTGGGGTGCCCACTGTGTATGCAAGAGGGAAAGTAAGTCCTGACAAGTGGTTGCACTTGTCAGGACAACATTCTAACTTAGCAAACTGCGTGCAGGCCCTACACTGCAGGCCTGAGTTCCCTTCTCCGTGCGCCTTTGCATTACTAGCCCTCGCACACACAGTGAACCTCACTAGGGACTTTACTAGTAAGGCAAACATACCAATCATGGCCAACCAATTGCTATTACACTTTACATAGGGAACACTTGTACTTTGACACTGAACAGCAGTGGCAAAGTACCCAAAGCATCTAAATTAGCGACTCTATGATAGGAAAACGGTCTATGGGGTAAGCAAAAAGCTTAGGGAACTTTAGCCAAAAAGGCCAAGTCCTACAACCCCTCTTTCGTGCAGCGCCTCTTAGCGACAGAATAGTTTTCTCCCACCTTCATTTAAGGTTATATAAAATCTAGAATTAAGACATATATGGATTGGGCCTCTTGGGTCTAAGATGCGGGTGGAATTAACAGAGAATTGAGGCAAGTTCAGCCAAGACCTTTAATCTCAGAAAAGATGCCTCTCTAAAAGTGTCACATTCCTTGGTAAAGGAAGAAAGGATCCCCATAAGGGGTGGATAAAGCATGGGCATCATCTCAGGATAAAGTGCCAGATATTTTGAGTTCTCTGTCCAGGATTCTCTGTGCAGCAGAACAGACCAAATCCTCTGGGGAGGTACAGGACCCAGAGGTAGTGTCTAGCTGATGCTTTATGTTTCCTAGGGAAAGCAAATGTAGTTCTCTCTTTGAATAGAACAAAAGGGTTTCTTCTGCAAATCAACCAAAAACGTAGGGACATGGCCAGTTGTGATACTTTTGCTAATACCCGAGGGCCTTGTTTGGGGATGATTTTAGCAAAGAAATTAGTCAATATGTCCAAGTGTTTGCCTCTCTTGATAAAGCATGTGTATCACTAATGAAAGTTGTTAGGTGGGTTTCCCCCAGTCCCTGTGGATTTAAGGCCAACAGTTTCCCTTTAGACCCTACTACCTATGGACCTGTTGGCATTCCTGGAGGATGCAGAAAAGGACTTGCTAATGTTGCCAGGTGAGAAATTATAGGGAATGAGGAATGAGCTGAGATCTGTCATGCGTCAGACTCTTTTTTTATTAAGACATCTGGCAGGGATAGTGGGATTGTTGACATCGTCAATTCTTGCAATACTTCCAGGTCCTCTTTATTACCAGGATTTACAAAGGTTGAAAATAAGATATCTTCAAAGATGCCTGCAAGGTTCTCAGATGGTGTAATTAGATGAAGAAAAAAAGAGCAGAAGTGCCTTGCTGAATGTCCCAAATGGACGCTTGGAACGGCAGAGCAATTTTTCCTTCTTCTCCAGATCTTCCTTTAGAATCCAATGCAGGTCTATGGGGTGCAAGGTGTGGCACCTTCCGGACTGGAGGTAGATGGTCCAGGAGGGAGCATCATTGCACATAAATTGTGCAGAGCTGCTTGCAGGTTCCTTTGCAAATTAAAGCCTGGTGAAAGACAGGATAAAATGCAATGACAATCGAATGGCTATCAGATATGTCAACGAGCTGGGGAAACTGGATCAAAAACATTGGCAGAGTTGGCAAGGCACTTTGGGTGTTATGTCACAATTGCGGTCGCAAAACATTCATACATGGGTTATAGACACGCTATTACAAAGGGACGACCTCGGCACGCCCCTCCTAATAGCAACTTGCTAGTCTTATTTTGAGTAGCGACCCACAAAATAGGATTAGTAAATTGGGCTGTCCTATTTTGCAGTAGGAAAGGGGCCCAAATCCTGAAGCCGCAAAAAAAGTCATACATGTGGCCATAAAAATTTTGTAACGCTGTGAAATTTAAATTCCTGGTTCTGAATGCCTGTTGAAAATTCGTAATGAAATGATGTGGACTATTCCGAAATTCCTAGGTGTAAATTATTAGTAAAATAGCATAATTTTTAGAAAAATTAAATCTCAAGGCTATCAACACCATGAGGAAAGCAAACGTGTGGAAGACAATCATGTGAAAAATCAATTATGCGGATAAGAAACACAAATTCCCAAACAAAAGTGTGAGTGAAATGAGATCTGTCAATTATATATCCATGTATGTGGTTTTATATTTTTACATTGTATGCCCCATTAGTCTTTTAGCACTCTCTGAGATGATTACCATTGCAACTCTTGCCTTTTGAAGCTACCAGAATTAACAGAGAATTGAGGCAAGTTCAGCCATGAGAAGATATTATTCAGAAGGCTGTATTAAAACCTGTTCGGTAAGACTAATTTGTCTTAACAGAGGCAGGAACTTTACATTATGCTTTTGGTGTAGCAGTCAAGGCTAAAAACAGTCGGTTTTGTGCTTGGTCCATCCTTTTATTCATAGCTGTGCTCCATTTTTATTCAGGAAACAAAACACCCTGATGTTGAGACATGATCCCTAAGAATATCTCCTTTTCTATTCATGAAAATTCTCAGGCTCGCCTGGAAGGAATTTCTCAATGTTAGCTCTTTAATTTTAGAACTCTGTACCTTTAGGTCTGGGTAAGAATAATTATGTTCAACAAGGACTAGAACTCTTCAAAATGTGGGGCGTGCCCCATGGGGGGCTGTGGCTGTGGCTGTATTCCCAGGGGGGGTGCGAATGCATCTTCAACTACTTGTAAAGCTTGATTTTGTTAATTTTGGAGAGTTTACAGCTGTCTTCATTTACATAAAAAGTATGTTAACTACGATCTTGAGTGCCATGGGGGCAGTGGCAGTGAGTGGGGTGACCGGTTCAAAGAAGTGACAAAAAAGAGCAATATATTCAGTAATTATTTTGTAATGTTTTCACGTTCAAGTCACCACATATAAAATAACAGGTGCATGTTAGATGAAGAATAAATGCAAGTTAAACTAATGGATTAGAATTGTAGGGCCATATGTATCAAGCCTTTTTCCTGTTTGCAAACGGGCGATTCTCAGAATCGGCCCATTTGCGAATTGGAAAAAGCCTTTTGGGATGTATCATCCCAAAAGGCCTTCGCAAAATAGAGATTTGCAAAATTTGCGATTCTCTATTTTGCGAATGCAATTTGGGAATTGCAAATTGCGATTACTTAATTGCAATTCTGAAAGCACCAGAAATTTTCTATTTGGTCTTAAGGAATTGAAATTACCACCAAATTCAAGTTGGTAGTAATTTGCGATTTTCTTTAAAAAAGTTCTCTTTTGATTTTTTAAAAGTGCCATATGTCGCACATACATGCTCCTAGAGCATGTATGTGTTCAAAATATGCACACATGCGTATTTCAGGGGTGTCATACGTTGTTCTTTTGGCTCCCTTCCAACCTAGAAATTGCATTCTCAATTTGCGATTCTCTATTGGTAATCTCAAATTGAGAATGTCTTCCCATTCATTCCTATGGGCCTCCTAGCCCATAGGAATGAATGGGAAGGTATTCCTTATTTGCGAATCTTAATTTTCGATTGGTAAATAAGGAATATATAGGATTCACACATTTTTTAGCAAATCCTACATACATTGCATTTTGCGATTCGCTAATTGCGATTCGCTAAAAATCGCAATTTGAGAATCGCAACATCTCTTTTTTGATACACATGGCCCTAAGTATTTGTCACTGTGGAGCTCCGAGTGACTCCCCCTGTTACAGTATATACTGGCTCCCAAGATTCTTTATAGTTGGTTACTAACCAATTGAACACATTTATCTTTCGGGTAACAGAGATGAGGAGCAGTTTTCCTTTTTTTGTTTTTACCCATGGGGCAGAAAGGCTGCTTTGTGTCTCAGGCATAGGAGTGATGGCCCAGTGGAGTGGGCATGGCAGGCACCCTGCTTTGCAGAGCTATACGGATAATTGGCAGGGACACCAGTTCCCAGTGGTACAAGCGGCCACCTGAATTCCATGTCTGTATTCTTTCTAACTAGTACTAGAGCCCAGTGTACACTTGATCTTCCAGTGTTGCTTTGGGCCTCTGAGTAAGGGTGCAGAGGTGCCGAAAATTGAAGCTGAGGAGACACCTTAATTTGGGCATCAGAGAGGTGGCAGTGAGGGGGATGGAGCAAGATGAGAACCCATGTTTTGAACATATGGTAGAGGAGACATCCCACTTGGTGAGGCAGTAGCTTTCATCAGTGAAGCAGGTGCAGCAGCACTTGGGTCAGGGTTTTAAGGGGCCCACTGTATTACAATTGTCTTTCCTCAAAAAAAAGCATGCAGCACATTTTCCATGCTAACATTAGGGCCAAGGGTACCTTTGTTGCAAAAAAGGCGGGCAATACATGCAAGCTTATTTTTTTTCTGAAAGGAAGGAAATGTGACCTAATGATGAGAGAGGCTGACTTCGATACTGGGGAACCAGGTTCAAGTCTCAACGTTGGCTGAACACCCTATGATTCTGGGCAAACCACTTAATCTCCCTGAGTCTGAAAAAAACTCTGACCTTGTGTAATGTCATTGGTGTTCAAATACATTTTGTCCTTAGGGTGAGTTTGCGCTATATAAAACACTATTTTTTTTTTAAAAAAAGACACTGCAAGCTGTTTCAACATTAGAATGATTAGGCATTTTGGAGAAGAGGTGGGGGAGATTACTTGGTACTCAAGGTCTTGGCTAACACTACTGCAGGACTTGCAGTTCCATTAGGGCCGGAGAGTGCAATGGGCTTACAACACCCCAGTTATGGGCAACAGACTTTTCGGTCAATTTAGGTTTTTGTTTGATGAATTTGCTCTTTTATAAGCATCACATTTATTTTGGATTATACGCCACAGAAAATGTTTCCCTGAAATTATCTCATACGCATCACCCTCTGTGCTCAGCCCTGCCACTCCCCCAATCCTTGTCATAAAGGTTTGAATGGGGGCCCTGACTTTAAACATTTTATGTTGGGTCTTAAAGCAAAAAGGTTTGAAGACCTTGGGCATAGACTGTAGCAATACTTCCTGCCGTAGGTGTAGCATTCATGATTAAAACATCAACAAGAATGTTTTTAGGTTTTGTGTATGGTCTACACTTCCATCCATAGCTGTGCTCAACTTTTAATCAGGGTAGGATCCACCCCTATATTGAGGCAAAATCCATAGATAAGTCTCTGTAACTGCTACTGAAAATTCCCTGGATCACCTGGGTGGAATTAATTTTTCACTCTTAGATCCAGACTTTTAGAACTCTTTCCGTTTGAGTCGTTGATCTGTCACCCATCTTTCATATTACTCCAAAAACTTTGAAGGACGGGACTCATTTAGAATTTTGATGTCCTATCTGCCCCATCAATAAACCACAAATGTTTGACGGATGTCTTGCATCTGCCAAACTCTAAATCATGTTCTTGGTTATTTATGGGTGTTTTTTGTTCTTACTGAGCTTGTTAAGCATTAACTCTCCTAGGGGCATAACACTTATAAGGCTGTATGCATGATTAACACAGATCAGTAACATAACATACTCACAAATAGCAGATTCTATAAAAAAAAAGGCAACAAACAAGCCCCTGTAGTCGAAAGCTTCATTTGAGTTTTATCATTAGTTCTCAAACTGAGGTCAGCATTTTTTCACGGAGCACAGTATTTAAATCAACACATTGAAAAGTATGTAATCAAAAAGAAGCCATTGTATTAGTTAGTGTCTTAACCGATACATCTTACACAAGTGCTCTGTAGTCATTTCCTTTTCAGAAAACTTTGTAGCACATCTGCTGGAAAGTGTCCATCTTGCCAATGATGCGCGCTTTCTCACTGCCACTAATACGAACAGACTGCATTTTGAGTAAAAGTTTGGAGTAGGTCATCTCAATGCTCCATCCATCTTGTTTCATGTTATACATAAGCTGCAATATGTGGTGAGAAAAGAAAGTCAACTAATACGTTTATACAGAGTAGACATAAAATGCAGTATGTGCTTCATTTGGATATTACAACTTAATTTTGTAAATATTGTATATAATGATGTAGTAGATGGCTCCCACTTGAAACAGGTGAAATGTAATGCTTTAAAATATGAAATTGCCATGTAGACTGGAAAGGACCAGAACAGGAAAGATACACAGCCACAGTAACATTGTGTACTCTGCCTTATAAGAACATACCGCAGTAAGAAAAGTAAAGTTACTAAGCAGTAACTCAGTTACTCCAAGGCAATCCTCTGTGTGCCCTGTGATTCCCTATGTGGCCCAGAATGAGAGTTACCAGCCGTATGGGAATGTGAGTCAAAATGTACTTTTGATGTCCCCTCCACCCAAAACATGTTACCAGATAAAACCTGGTAAAATGCCTTAGTGAGAGCACAGCCGAAAAGTTGGAATTACCTCAGGAATCGGGTACCAAAATACCAATTTGCAATGCAATTTCCCATTACATAGAGGCCATTCAGGGTGCGACTTGGAATACCATGGTATTCCTGCACCTTAAAATTATTACACAGTTTCAGTAAGTCCAAATGTAGAAATACCAAAGCAGTATTCTTGAGACCCCTAGAATGTGGGCCAAGTCAGTTGCTCCCAGACATCACCAGTACTTTAGGCCTACTGTCATCTTGTGTTGAGAACTAGATCACCAAATCTTTGGCAGTATTGTCACCTTTTGTACAAGACTAGAAGAGTAAGACTGTATTTCCCTTGCCCCGAACTTAATACAACAAATAATGATTCAAATTGGCCTATTAGTCAGGAAAACCCAGTTTCAGAAACATTAGTTTGTCTTGAACATTTGTTAACTTCAATTTTATCTTTGCTGGAAAAGTTTGTTGGGGGTTCTGATTGCGTTCTGGACACTGTCTCTCAAATATTGAAGGTTCTATTAGAAAGAAAGGGAGGGAAGGACATGTGCCTAACAAGGATTGATCAACCCTTATTGGAAAAAATTGTAACCAATGTATCGGTTCAAACTGATTTACTGGAGAATTCCCCGATCCTAGATATAGTAAAGATAAAGAGGGCAGACGTTATTGAGAACAACTGTGCGGTGGAAAATGATTTAGATATTGAGTGTATCTCTGTGTCGGAGAAAGGAATTTCTCAAGAGCTGTTTCCTATTTTTTGTCCCCCTACTAAAGTTAGATTAAAAGAGGTTTTACCGTCATCCACTATGGGAATAGTAACGCACTTAAAAAAGAATGGCGGAAAAAGGAGGAAACAGCTGCGTAGATTTGCAAAGAAAAGACGGAGGAAAATTAATTTTGAAAATAACCTCAATAGTTCTTTCAATGACCCAATTGAGGAATTGCGGGAAGAAAAACTGTTGTGTGAGACATCGGCTCTTCCTGTTACGGATGCTGTTTCGTCTTCTCCTTCTAATTCCATTCAAATCCTGTCTTCCCCCCTCCCCACGCAGCCCATACTAAGGTTGTCTGTTCCGCCTCCTATGGACTTAGCTAACATAATTCCTTTTGCTGAACCCACAAATCATGCTGCTTTAGATCCAGCAAATTTTAATTTTTTAGCGAGGCCTTTCCCTAATATCGCAGGAGGGGATATAGAACCAATTAGGCCTACTAAGAAAATTGACTTGGATAACATTGATACCTATATCTTAGATGTTTTCCCACTCCTTGATTTGGACATTATCCTTAATAGATCCACACTACTTCAATGTTTCCAAGAGATGGATGATTTGAAACTGTTGCAGACCACCGATATAGATTTAGTGAAAATCATGAACACTGAAGTAGGGTCTATAACTAGGGTGAGATTCTATTCTAAGCTTGTGGTCAATCTTATACTTTTAAAATCTGAATGCTTCCAGTGTAAAGGGATAGATGTGATACCCTTTTTGGCACAACCCTTGACTATTAGACTAAGAGGTAATCCTCGGTCTTCTCTGGTTGGAATTGGAAAAAGGATGTTACCTGCTGATTTTGAGGATCTAAAAATTAGCATTGCAAAAAATGGGCGGCAGGGTGAATATTTTAATCCCCCTCTCGTCCATTTTCAAAATGCTCACGTAGAGGCAGCTCATCAATGGAATTGGCTGCCTGGGATTCTAGCTAGTAAACCCTCTCAAAAATTGCAATCGCATCCGTATCTTTAACAATGATCTCAGGATAGTATCCTGGAACGCTTCAGGAATACGAAATTGCCCCGAAAAATTAATACTCTTACTCGTCTCAGATTTTAGTGTTATATGCCTACAAGAAACATGGTGTGTAGAGAATTTTCCAATAGGGAAGGATTACTTAGTGTTGGAGGGCAAAGCAAGTCCTTCTAGGAGAGGCCATGCTAGAGGGGGCATAGCATGTCTTCTGTCCTCCAAAATTCATTGGAATTTCTCCCACTTTATAGATTCGAGTAATTTATTCCAAGCAGTCACGTTATTTGACTCGGTTAATTAAAAAATTAATCCAATTATATTAATAAACGCCTACATCACTTCCGATAAAGGATGTTTCACCTCATATAATGATAGTAGGTGATTTTAATTGTAAAGTCTCCAACTTTAGTTTGGAAACTTTTCGTAACAAACACAAAGAAAATTCCTTACAGATACCCCAAGCTCTCTTTCCCGGGAACATAAAAACAACAAAGAGGGGGAAATTACTTCTTAAAGAACAATATGAAATAGATGGAGTCATAGTGAACGGTAGGCTTCCCTTCGATACGCCAGCAAATTACACGCACAAGGCCACCACGGGAGAATCTATCATAGATTATGTGGTAGTAGACATGTCAACTTTTACTCTCCTCAGGGACCTTAAGGTTACCGATACTCCTCTCAGCGACCATAAAATAATTAGTATCTCTTTAAATTTAAATCCTCCTCTCTCAGATCAATGGTCCCTGAATGGTAATTTGGTTAATTTTGGAGCCCATAGTGGAAGATGTTTCTGGAACACAAGAGCTATCAAGGGTATTAAGCACCATTTAGACATTGCAGTTGCTGATGTGCCTAACTGGAAGGGTTCTGAACTAATTTGCTTCTGTAACTTCATGAATAGGATAATTCTGGTTGCAAAAAATCCAACAAAGAAATCTCACATTAAAAATCTTCCCATCTCTCAGAAGTTACTTAATGTAGAAATAAGCAAACTTACAAGAGAGCAATACATGAAGCACAGCCTTTTAAGCTATCAGAGACTCGCGCTATTAAAAAGAAGAAGGAAAAGATTAAAAATTAAGCAAAAAAAGGGAGATGAGGATTCGATGTGGATTAAATTACGGGAGGCGGTAGCTAATGGCCAATCTAGGTTATTCTGGTCACTGATCGGGGAAGGTTGTGGTCATAGACGTAGATCCTTGCCCGTCCCGATTGGAGAACAGAAATGGGTAGAATACATTTCTTTTTTTTTTTGAAAACCTTTATTAAGCTCTTTGCACAGTACAAATACGGGCCCACAACCATCCGGCCGGCCACAACACTTCTGAAGCTTGGTAGCAAAGGATACGTCCACTCGGTAACACGGCAGCACAGAAAAGCATACGACCCATGTTACAATAAATCGACGTGCGCCGAGTGGCAGGAGACAGTGAGGTTAATTTTTAAAAATTTTGCATATAAGGAGATACAGAAACTAAAAGGATCAGTGCACAGTACAGACAATCATATGATGAATGGGTAACGGCCAGCAGGAGAGACTACTAGCAGTAAACACTTCTAAAATGGCGGCACGATACTGTGACATCAGGATAGAGACACGCCGCGAGATGTGCCACCCAACCACTACCCATCTAACACCAGTCCCCACCACTGACCCTAAAAAGACATAAGAAAAGAACGGAGAAAGAAAAAGAAGGCCCATAGAAATAAAAACGTATCAAAGAGGACCCCCCACCCTACACGCATGCCGAGGCTATGGCCTACCCCCCCCCCCCCTAGCTACGTGTCTGTCGCCCCAGAAGAACCCGAAATATAGAAGTAAGAGAAGAGAAGAGAAAAAGGTCCAGAAAGTCACGAATGAACCCAGGGAGAGAGGAAGAGTGCAGTACCCTATTACTCCCAGGAAAAAGGAGAGGGGGGGGAGGAGCCCACCCAACAATCGATCACCTGGACTCCCATACCGCCCATATAACCTGCGCCAAGTACAATACAGTGTCAATGGACCCCCGTTAACCCGGTGGCCCCGATGCAGTACCACCCAGCACCTAAGAACCCCACAAGTCCTCGACCCAGCAGAAAAGGGAAACAATAGGCGAAAGCACAGCAACTTGTAGCAAAGCACAGGATACCAAAAAACTACTCAGCCTATACTGCAAAACGTGTGTCAGTCCAAGTCCCCGCCAGCCAGTCTAATCAAAACGCCACCAGGTACGTCTTCACCCCTGTCCGGACCGGCAAATGCGGGTGCGGCCCGTCCATTGCTGCGAGTCACCTTCAGCCAGGACAAAGGGGCAAGATGGCCGCTCATGAGGAAAGGGGACAAGGAAAGGGTATCGCTCCGCGGGGTCCCAAACACAGCCGGACCATGCCACAAAAGTTCCATCAAGTAGTGAAGCCAGGGCAGCATCATGCGGGCAACGCGGAAAGACAGGTCCCAACAGGTAGCGCAAAGACAGAGTCAAAGCATTCAAACCGACGGGTGTCTCTACCGCTGTATCCGTGCCGGCAGGTTGGTGCGATACAATGTAGCCAGGAGGACTCCGCTCCGCCGCCCCTCCGCTCTGCAACAGTGTTGCGCCTCCAGGTGAATACATGGGCGGCGGGGGTTCTTCCAGCCGGGAACGTCCCGTTGCCACCAGTGCCCCCTCGAGTCTCCGGGTCAGCGCCCGGCCGGTGCTCTGCATCTCCCGTTTCAGCTCCACGAGGGCGGCCAGTACATCCCCACAGGTCGGGTCTCTCAGTTCCAAGCAACGATCCGCACGTTCCCACTGTTCCCTCGACGTAACAATCAGCTCCGGGGCAGGAGGGCGCGCAGGCACAGTAAAACTAGGGACGGTCCACGTCCCAGCAGGATAAGCAGGTGCCATAGTCACCTCCGATGCGGGCAATGAACGGCAAGTCAGTAAGCCGAGTAGGTTAGAGACAGTAAAGTACAGTCCCCGTAAGAGCACCGTGCGCCACTCGGAAGCTGCCCAGGGCGAGAGCGCCCTACGATCACTTGGATGCCAGCGGGTCACCTCAGGGAGTCTCCTCGAAATGGAGTCCGGTCGCTTCTTACCGGGGTGGCGAAGGAGAGCTATTGCCGGAGGGCTCCAGAGTCGTCCATACCGCCGTCAGCGCCAGGGGGAGTCCGACCCGGGTGACAGGGTCCGATACCAGTCGTGCTGGCAGCGTTCACACCCCCGCGATCGCCCACTGTGTTGCAGCCCGGCTCGCCGTCCACATCCCTCGGCGTCCGGCGGCGGCCATCTTCGCGGGGACCTGGGGAGGCGTCAGAGGTCGAGTAGAACACCGAGTCGTCCACCAAAACAGCCGACAAAGGTGTCCGGAGGACGCCGGTCGCTTCAGTGCCGGAAATCCACGGCAACAGTGCGGCGCGAGACAGGAGAATCAGACAGGATTGTCGAGAAAGCCGGACGGTCCACGGAGCCGGGAGCTCAAACGTCCGTCCCGGCCGCCATCTTGGCTCCTCCCTAGAATACATTTCTAACCTGTATGCTGAAAATGATAAGGAAATAGTCCCCAATAGGGAAAAAGAGATTAACTCCAGCCTTATCCCTCCCTCGGAAAAAACGATAGAACTGGCCATTAAAGGTATGCGCTCATCCGGAGCAATGGGCCCTGACGAGCTCCCTATTTCAGTACTAAAACAGAATAGTGACATCTGGAGTAAGATCATTTTTCCAGTCTTTAGCCTGTGTTTTCTACACTCTGTAATCCTTCCGTCCTGGAAGGGTAGTATATTGATACCCCTACATAAGAAGGGCGATAGAAATTTACCCCAAAACTACCTACAGATTGCCCTCCTTGATGCGGTCGGTAAAGTTTTTTCTAAATGCCTACTGCAACTAATTAATAAGTGGGTCGATGAGAACAATATCTTGCCCTTTGAGCAGACGGGGTTCCGAAAAAGTCATAGCACCCTAGATAACCTGACTGCACTACATGTCTTATCGGAGAAGTACATCAAGCTACGAGGAGGGAGACTATACGCAGCGTTTATAGACTTCTCCACAGCTTTTGATATGGTGGATCGCCATCTGCTGTGGAGAAAGCTATCGATCCTGGGTATGCCTCCTGAGCTTTTAAATCTGGTTCGAGAGCTTCACTCCGATACATGGTGTAGAATACTTATGGGAGCTGAAAGGGGTCTCTCCCAAGCAATTCCAACCGTCAATGGGTTAAAACAAGGGTACTTGTTGGCCCCATTATTGTTCTCACTTTATCTATCTGACCTTCCCCAATCTCTTTCCTTGAGTGATGGTATCGCCCAGTCCCTGGGGGGCAAAACGATAGTATGCCTGCTATACGCAGTCGATATACTAATTCTGGATTTGACCCCCAGGGGTTTGAATAATCGGTTACAAGCGCTCCATATATTTGCAGAATCCCATCACTTAAAGATCAACGTAACCAAGAGTAAAGTTATGTGCATGGCTGGAAGAAAAATAAAAAAATGTGGAAACTTTTTATGGAATTTAGGGGGCCTTCGTTTGGAAGTTGTCCAATCCTATACTTTTTGGGGAAAAATAGTTTCCAGCTCATTAAGTGAGAAAGCCCACATAACCAATACCATCCGGAAGACCATGTTCCACGAGAGGGGCCTTAATACCCTCTATAGATCTACTGGCCAGAGGCATTTCATACATCTTTTGGAGGTTTTTAGAGCAAAAATTCCAGCTACTTTACTATACACCATAGAACTTCTTGAAATGGGGAGTTGGGGCTTTTTAAACATCACAGAGGGAAAAATCGTACGGAAACTGTGTACGGTTAATACTTCGTGCACTATTGCAGCCTTTAGACTGGGTCAGTGCATGGGTCCAGGGTCTAGCTGGAGTAGTACGCTGGGTTTTCAGGTTGGCCAAGAGTGATTCGGATACCCTAAGATATTTGATCCGAAAAGAACTTCTTGGTCCCCTAAATGAACACTCTATTCTTGTAAAGAACTTTAGATCAGCAGTTAAACTCCTGAAACTGGATGAATTGACCCTTTTTTCTTTATCTACCTATCAACTAAAACTGACCCTAAAATTGGCCTCCTGGAATCTAAGCTTTGACTTAGATAAAGAGGCCCTTATTGCCAAAAGGGGTCCGTCTCCTCTTATTAATCACTATCAACTTAGAACCCCCCAACCTTTTGTTTCTTGGAATATCCCCCATGGCGTGCGACGATTTATGTTTCTTTTGAGACAGGTTTACAAAAAGGACAAGGGCGTCCCCACCAGAAGGACGGTATGAAGGTGTGTCCACTCCTATTGAGTGCACATTATAGTGAGCTTATTATTCAATGAGCATGCCATCAATAAGGCGGGAAAGGTAAAGTTACAAAGGGACGATCACCAATACTAACAGTATATTTCAGCTAAAAAAGTCAATTCTATGTACCAATGATGATGTATTTTGACAGATGCCACGTGTTTAAAGAAGGACCTAATTTTTGACTATATATTCAACTATATTTATGTCATCAAAATCTGCTGTATTTAATGAATAACACAATTAAAACAATTAAAAAGAGATGTTTCCCACACCATAAGTTTGGTAAACCTCTGTTTTACATTTATTACAATTCAAAAAACAATTAATCATTATACATTATTGCAATCTTAAAAAACACATGTTGTACATTTTTATAAAAAATGACTTAAAAACACAAAGAATCACAGGTCGACGCGGCGTTTCGGTATTCTGTTTGTCTACCTTCTTCAGGACTGATTCTTATGTCAGATGGAGTGAATCTCCCCACCGGACATTTATTTGCTTCTTATCGGAACCCTGTAGGCTTCAAATGCATGGGCCTGTTTTCGGATTCTGCCTTTGATATGTGATGTCACTGATTTTCAGCATAAATGTGCTTGATATTGGACTACCAGGAGGAGCCACCATATTTTCAATTGTGGGTATCGTCAATGTTACAATGTTACAATGTTAGTTGGAATTTGTTAAGCGCTCGTTCGCCCGGAGGCTTCATGGCGCTGTAGAAGGAGCCAAACAGGACAGTCAAAGGACAAGCAGTGCTATCAGTAGTAAGCTTGAGAAAACAACCAGGTCTTCAGAGATTGCCTAAAGCTAAGTATGTTATCAATCTGCTTTATATGGAGAGGAAGAGAATTCCAGAGTACAGCAGCTTGATGGTCGAAGCAGCCGCCTCCGTGACGTTTCCTATTGAAAGGAGGCACAGTCAAAAGTGATTTGTAGGTGGATCGAAGGTGACGGGAGGGGCAATATTTTTTAAAAAGATCTCTGATAAAAGAAGGGCCAGAGTCGTTCAGAGAACGGAACAGAATACACCCAGCCTTAAAGGCCACACGTTGCTCAACAGGCAGCCAGTGTAGTTGCTTAAGGCCAGGTCTGATGGATTGCCTCCTGGGTATATTCAGCAGCAGCCTGGCAGCTTGGTTCTGAACAAGCTGGAGGCGTTTAAGCTCACCAATTTGGAGGCCGAGGTAAAGACTGTTAGAGAAGTCCAGCCTGGACAGAACCAAGGAGAGGACAATCTGTGTGAGGGCTGCTGAAGAGAAAAAGCGAGCAATTTTTCTTATTTTCTTCAATTGAAAAATGCTGGAAGATACCACCGCTCCAACCTGTCTTTTTAGCGAGAGATCCTCGCTGATAAAAATGCCTAGGCTTTTGACCGCGGAGGATTTAGTAGGGGGGGCTCCCATGTTAGTGGGCCAGAAGTTAGGGTTCCAGCTTAGTGGGCTCTGTCCGGGCAGGACCAGCTCGGTCTTGCCCGGGTTGAGCTTCAGATGATTGCAGCTCATCCAACTCAGTATGTGGGACATGGTTCTTTGGAATACGTCCACTGAGTCAGTGTTGTTGAGGGGGAAGATGAGCTGCAGATCATCCGCATAATTGAAGATGGTTACATTAGCATGACGCAAGGAGTGCAAGAGAGGGCGTAAGTAAACATTAAAAAGAAGGGGAGATAACGAGGAGCCCTGTGGTACCCCGCAGGTGGTGGGTATAATGGGAGCGGAGAAGGAGCCGAGTCTGACCGATTGTGTGCGGTCCGAGATAAAAGAGCGGATCCAGCTCAGTGCAGGGCCCCTAAGACCTGCCTGCTCGACACGGTCGACCAAGATGGTGTGGTCGACCGTGTCGAACGCAGCAGAAAGGTCCAATAGTACAAGCGCCTGATGGGTTCCTGCATCTGCATTCCGCCTCAGAGTGTTTAACACCGAGAGGATGACCGCCTCGGTGGAGTGGCAAGGGCGGAATCCTGCTTGATTCGGTGCCAGATATTCAGATTTTTCCAAGAAGCTGGAGATAGTTTCGCACACATGTGACTCCAGCAGCTTGGCACAGTATGGTAACAGCGATATAGGTCTGTAATTGATGGGATCTAGCGGGTTGGCTCCTGCCTTTTTTATGAGGGGAACGAGGAGAGCTTTTTTCAATTTGCATGGAACTTTGCCCTGTGCAAGTGACCCATTCAGTAAAGAAAGTAAGCACTCAGGGAGATTGGTGCCCACTTCTTTCAAGATGTGAGGGGGGCAAATGTCATCTGGTGAGCCTGTTTTGACTTTGGATAATAATTTGAGTAGCTTAATATCGTCTATAGGGGGGAAAGAGTCTAAAGTGGCAGGGTTATAACAGGTGTCAGCAAATAGTAGAGGGGACTGAGTAGTAGAAATGCTTTGCTTGATCTTGCAAATTTTATCATAGAAGAAAGAGTTGAGTGTGTTGCAGAGCTCTTGGGTGGGAACCATAGGGAGGGAGGTTCTGTCGCTAGAGCTGAGATTTTCCACGATGTTGAACAACTCTTTTGATTTGTTTTGGGCCTTGAGAATTTTATCTGAGAAATAGTCAGTTTTGCATTTGAGGATGAGATTTTGGTATTCCCTGCGGGCCTTACGGAAGTTGGCTCTGTCATGCTCTAAGTAGGCTGCTGGTCAATCACCCATTAATATCAGGTTGACTGGTGCAATTCTAATGATATTTGCTTCCAAGTTACTCCGTTTTGGCGAGAGGGTCCGTACTTTAGTTCTGTAATCGGCCTCCCTGCTCCTATATCCTGCCAGTCTTTCGATGTGTCCTTCAGCCGGTATGTTCCGAGCCGCGGAACATACCGGCTGAAGGACACATCGAAAGACTGCCAGGATATAGGAGCAGGGAGGCCGATTACAGAACTAAAGTACGGACCCTCTCTCCAAAACGGAGTGACTTGGAAGCAAATATCATTGGAATTGCACCAGTCAACCTGATATTAATGGGTGATTGACGATACCCACAATTGAAAATACGGTGGCTCCTCCTGGTAGTCCAATATCAAGCACATTTATGCTGAAAATCAGTGACATCACATATCAAAGGCAGAATCCGAAAACAGGCCCATGCATTTGAAGCCTACAGGGTTCCGATAAGAAGCAAATAAATGTCCGGTGGGGAGATTCACTCCATCTGACATAAGAATCAGTCCTGAAGAAGGTAGACAAACAGAATACCGAAACGCCGCGTCGACCTGTGATTCTTTGTGTTTTTAAGTCATTTTTTATAAAAATGTACAACATGTGTTTTTTAAGATTGCAATAATGTATAATGATTAATTGTTTTTTGAATTGTAATAAATGTAAAACAGAGGTTTACCAAACTTATGGTGTGGAAAACATCTCTTTTTAATTGTTTTAATTGTGTTATTCATTAAATACAGCAGATCTTGATGACAAATATAGTTGAATATATAGTCAAAAATTAGGTCCTTCTTTAAACACGTGGCATCTGTCAAAATACATCATCATTGGTACACAGAATTGACTTTTTTAGCTGAAATATACTGTTAGTATTGGTGATCGTCCCTTTGTAACTTTACCTTTCCCGCCTTATTGATGGCATGCTCATTGAATAATAAGCTCACTATAATGTGCACTCAATAGGAGTGGACACACCTTCATACCGTCCTTCTGGTGGGGACGCCCTTGTCCTTTTTGTAAACCACTATCCCCCCAGTCCCCTATTTAGCCTGTGTGGGGTCCTCCTTTAATTTTTTAACAATCTTTTGAGACAGGACCTTCTTCCTCTAAATGTGCTGATTTCTAAATGGTATGGCTCTTCAGAAAAGTGTAACTTTTGCTACAAATATAAGCAAGATGTATGCCCGGCTTTAAAAAATTATCGTTCAAAATGGTTGAGACCTATTTGTCTAAAACTAAATATTTCCTCTTCCTCTGATTTTCTTGATGCTATGTATAATCCTCCAAATGAGAGAATCTGCTGTATTATTTTTAACTTTTTTAAAAGTTTCTTGATTTTATACTAAATGTATTTTCCTGTAAAATTGCTTATAACGAACCAAATGTTGATCTTGGAAGATTTTATGTGGACTTCTGTCTAGAGTTCCAAAACATAAATAAATAAAAACTTGAACTTGACTGTTTTCCTGTAACCGTAGGTTTTCAAGGTTCCTATCTTTCAGGGATTCACATGATTTGTCAGGATAAGAATCTTTGATGCATTTTAAGAACAGTACTTTCGAACACCCACTTACTATAGTAGCTATCCCACCTCCTTCTGTAATTTTCATCTTTTCTCAATAAAAAGTGGATAGGTTAAATACTCTGCTTTGATGACATATTATTGTTGAGTGAACACATACCATGTACAAAGGTAGAATAACATAGGAAAAGGAGAGAAAGAAAAGGAGCACTCCTCTGTTAGGACAATAACCCTCACTCAACCAAAGGTGGCAGGCTTCTTAAAACGGTTCCCTCCTTACACTAGGACCACAAGGCACCCAGTGTGGGCCATAACTCCCCCGGAGGGAGGAGCAGAGGTGTTCTGTGTAATGATGAGCACTGAAGATGTAGTGAGAGAGGGCAGAAGTGCAAGTCTAGATAGGGATAATGTGAATAACACTATCTCTTGGTGGGCAAAAATCTTATTCTGTTGCCCCAGTGGATAGAATTAAAAAGCTACGCGAATAGGGATTATGGATACTGCCCTATATTCTATGTTCAACATCTTTCTGCCAAGTGGGACTTAAAATGTTCTAGGCATTCTTCAGGACCAAAAGTTATATGTGTCACTCTGCTAGTGCAAAACATCGATATATAAGAAAACAAAAGAGACATAATCAATGCAATGGCTATTCTGGTGGCCACATCATCATAGTATGAAAAATACATAAAAAGAAGCAGCGACTCAACTTAACCTTCAAATTAAATTGCACCAGTGTCCATCACCATCACTTCAAATAATCTGTGTGAAGCGAACCCATGCTCTCATTGAGTATTAAATGAAACCTTGTCACAAGCATTTATATAGGGATCAGCTCAACCGTCATGAGTCCCCTCACAAAGTGCAGGGATAAATGTATATGCAAAATAAACACAGGGCAAAACTAAAAATGGATCGATATATCCCGAAGCCTACAAGCCCCTGTATTGTAGATTGTGTTATTTGAATAACATGATGGGTAGTTACACTCACGCTGTATATCTCAGTTAATGTATCCACAGACCATAGGGAGCTTTCATCTAATCAAGTCTAGACTGCTAGATGTAGCGCGGCGGGGCCCAGGCAGGCCCGGACTGGCCGTTGCGGGCACCGGGCAATCCCCCGGTGGGCCGCATGGTTGGGGGCCGGTTTTGGGCCCCTGGGGCCGTTTTTGTTACAGGGCCGTTTTTGCTGCATAGACGGCCCTGTAACAAAAACGGCCGAAAACCGGCCCTGGCACAGAGCGACGTTGCGCCCCCCCCTCCCTCCCTGGGTGGGGGGGGGGGGGCCGGGGGTGGAGTAGGGGGGCCGGCCGAGCACTTTGCCAGGGCCGGTTCTGGTTCCCAGTCCGGCCCTGGGCCCAGGTCAGGTAGGCCTCTTGCAGTAGCTCCTGAGGAATTGCACTCACCAATGCTTGTTTCTCTCTCACACTGCTCGCTGTGTACTTCCCAGGGGCACTCCCCTAGCACAGCGTTCTGTGGGGCCTCCCCTAGGGGACCCGTTGATACTTGGGGCTTCTGGATAGCACGTGATCGAGGGAGCAGGCAGTGGAAGGGGTAGCCCTGTCTCGGGGTCTCACTGCTAGTAGACAGGCACACCGGGGACTGGGCCTCACTCTGGATCGGCACAGCAGGGCAGCAGACTCGGACTCTACCGTGGAGGAGGAGCAGCCCGCGGGCAGGGTAACAGGCACTTACCCGCCTCACGATGTGCCACGCCAGCATGCTCCACCAGCTGAACGCGCTCCTAATGGCCAGTGAGGCGCGTGGGCGGGCTCGAGCTGGCAGCACAGGCACAGCCTCCAGCGGCAGCAGGCACACCGGCAGCAGATGCTGGGCAGCAAGGAGCGATGCGGGTGGGCTCCGCGACTTCCTCCCCAAGCTACCACGGGAGCAGGGCAATCGCGGGTGGCTACCGGGCACTCTCCGAGGGATGCACTGGAGGTAGGCGGGCATGCGCGTGGTGCGACCGGCCTCGTTGCCAATGTAGGGCGGCGGGGCCCAGGTCAGGTAGGCCGCTATCGTGCATGCAAAGAACACAGGGCCACAGTAGCTAACTGTCGGCCGCAAGACCACGAGCGGTCTTCTGCCCATTTATTTATACCCTGGGGACGAGCCCGCCCCGAGGGGTGGGTGGATGCGTGGGGTGCATTGCAACTTTGTTGTAGAGAGTCCGGGTGGCTCTCTACACTGGAGACAGTCAGGCTTATCAACTCTCATTACATTGAATCAGTACTGTTATGCAATCCTGCATTATGTAACAGGCATGTCACGGATCTATGTCTATATAGGTGCAGCCCCGGTAGCATATCTCATCATCAGATGGACAATCAACAACCTCAAACACAATATTACACCCGCACAAAGGCCGCCGTACCTTCTTTGCCTCTATGGTCCTCCGCATCTGAAGATTGGTGGGGGGGAAAGCGAGCAAACTCTAGTTGATTTAACTTCTGTGTAATGTCCATAGCGGAAGTTAGGCTCAACTGTTCATGGGAAATGTAGTTTCCAATAAATACGGGACATGTGTGTTCCAAAAGGTGGTTAATACAGAGGGCTTGTAATATATACAACTAACGAAGAGTTAACATGGCAAGTCCATTTTATAAATTTGTGTATGGACACTATGCTGTGTATGGGAAAGTATCTCTACTTATCATAAAACCCAGTCAGAGGAGATAATAGATGATAGGATTGTCTCACAAAAGACGGGTAATATAGTATCAAGAGAAATGGTCTAAGAAAATCTATATGTGGTAAGTGTAGAGGCCGGTAATATGCATGCATGGTATAATGCCATAATTCTGGCAAGAGGAGTTTCAAGTGAATCTTTCCTCAGGTTCTACAGTACAGAAAACACAATTCTCCCACGATGTGTTGTAGTCTAATGGGAGAAAATTATATTATATATACACTTAGCAGTCCAAGTGTAGTATGTGGTATGACACAGTATGAGGATAGTCAAGTGTAGTGCAAATACATAGTATATGCCTATGGTCACATTAAGTGTGCCGTGATCTCATAAAGTGCACCAAGGGGTGTCATCATTTAAGCCTCTTAAATGACTACCACATCAAAAGACCATCACTGTTCCCTCCGGAACAGGACCATATCAAGAGGACCTATGGCAGTCGAATAGTGGGGTTTGTTTAAGACAACGGAGTGGATATCGTCCTCTGTATGCTGAGTTTCCCAAAAATGTCTGGTGAGTTTCGTGTTAGATTTCTTGCATCTTATCAAACTTCTGTGTTCGACAATCCTGACTCTGACCTTCTGATATGTCATGCCCACGTATTACATGTCACAGGGTCACCTAATGAGATAAATAACACCCCATGAGTTACAGTTGGTGTGATTATTTAATATTATTTAATATATATCAACAACAAGAGAGTAAGGATCATTATAGGTCACTCCTATATCCCTGATAAATATACAACTGGAGGAACATTCGGTACCTCCAGTGGGAACCCTATGATGAAGCATGTCACCACTAGGCTGAGTGAGGGTTCTTCTTACCAATAAGGTATATTTTTCGCTGTGTAGCACTTTTTAGGTTCCTTGGCAAACGTCTCTTCACTTATGGTTTGAGTTTTTCTTGGTCGCTTGGTGTAGTTATATGATTACAGCACCTTAGAGTCACTCTTTAGTTGTTGTTGTATGTGTGTTTATTTAATAGCCATGGTGTCTTAAGGCCAAGCTCTAACTGTGTCGTGTGTTGGATCAAGCTGCAGACCGAACAAGAACCTCATGGGAAATGGCCTATTACTGGATCTCCTGTCCATAGCGTATGTTGGACTTCATTTCTCTTTGGGCAGCTCAGCCTTGTGTGGACCAGAATATCACCAAGGTTGCTTCTGCATTTCAATGCTAATAAAGGTTTCTCACAAAATGTATTTCCTTTATTTAAAACTAGCAGCCCGTCCCGACGTTGTCCGGGTATGATTTGCTGCCGGCCAGTAGTATATTGTTTTGTAGGATTTCGTTTTGATAGCATTTCTTATCTGTGACAGGCCTTTGAAACGCTCCGATTCACAGTGCACTGCTGATGCACTTAAGAGTGCGCGTTCAGTAGTGTGTGAACTCGAGTTTCCCTACTTTATTTTTCCTTGCAATATTATACAGCGCGAATTTGACAACATGACATGAGCACAATTTACATTACAGAGGAACACATTCATTTGTGGTAGGCACGGGGAGTCAAAGAGATTTGCCTGGAATCACAGGATGTTGAGCTGATGCCGAGATTCGAACGTAGCTCCCAGCTCTAAAGTTCGCAATTCTAGAACTTGTGGCGGGAGGTGTATCTAAAAGTGTATGTCGGTGCCGGCCATCAATGAGAGAGACCTGTGCATTTTTCAAATGGGTGGTGAAAAAATATGAGTATGTTGCTGGAGATGTGGGCCACCGTGCCACCAATGTACTTACCGGGGGAGGGTAAACACCCATTATTCCACAACTTTCTTTCCGCATACCATCACTCCGCATACTTTCATTACGAAAGTACCATGACTCCGCAATGCCATTAAACCGCATGGCATTACATTTTATATGCTTTTACCAAGCATACATTTACAACGAAATTCGTTGTAAATGCATGAATGGTAAAAGCATGTTTTTTAAAATGTTTGGATGGTATGGGTATAGGGGTATATGTTTTGGGGTACTGAGGTATATGTTTTGGGGTGTTTGGGTATTTTAAGGGTTCAGATATAGTTTTGGGTTATGGGGTACAGGGGTAGTTTTAGGGTTTAGGGATAGGTTTGGGTGTTGGGGTACAGGGGTATTTTAAGGCTTCAGGGTTAGGTTTGGGTTTTGGGGTACAGGGGTATTTTTTAGGTTCAGAGCTAGGTTTGGGTTTTGGGGTACAGGGGTATTTTAGGGTTCAGGGGTAGGTTTGGGTTTTGGGGTACAGAGTTATTTTTAGGGTTCAGGGCTAGGTTTGGGTTTTGGGGTACAGGGGTATTTTAGGGTTCAGGGGTAGGTTTGGGTTTTGGGGTACAGGGGTATTTTTAGGGTTCAGGGGTAGGTTTGGGTTTTGAGGTACAGGGGTATTTATAGGGTTCAGGGGTAGGTTTGCGTTTTGGGGTACAGGGGTATTTTTAGGGTTTAGGGATATGTTTTGGTTTTGGGGTACAGGGTATATTTATAGGGTTAAGATGGGTTAGTGTTTAAGGGTGTTGGGGTATTTTAAGGAGTAAGGGTGGGTTATGATTATGGGGTGCAGGGGTATTTAAATGGAGCAGGGTGGAATTAGCACACAATATGAGACATGGCATGAAGGGCGGAACGTACCACACGCCCCCAGCCCAGCATTAGTCACGCCCCCAGCACACGCCTACAGCACAACGCAGACACGCCCATAAGGGACTAATTTGCTGGCACGGTTCTTTTACCTTTTAAATGTATATGGTGGGTGTCTGCATAGCCTATGTCGTCCTGCTGCAACTGCCCTTTCCAACGCTGTATTGGGTGTTGTGATTGGTGCTGTGGTTCCTGAGATTACCCGGCTCAAAGGTTTGGGTTCTCTCTTTATTATATTAGCATAGATGTGCCAGTTACAGTTGATAACCTATTTACTGTGTCTGTGAGATGGCTAAAGTTACTTACACAGACAAGTCTATCTGCTTTAAGGTTTGGATAGGTTTCTAAAAGGACTTTCCGGTTGTTATTGCATGCCCGTTTAGAGGCTCTCCGAACAAGATCTTTAGAGTATTGTCGTGACCTCAAATTCTTGTTAAGGTTCATAGCATGTTGTTGACCTACAGGAAGGTTATCCCATAGGGCACGCAAGTGAAAGCTGGTATAACTAAGTAGTGAGTTGCAAGCCATAGGTTTCTGGTACAGTTCTGAATAAATCCAGCCTTCCTTGGCATATAACCGGAGATCAAGAAATCGAAGTTCGGTCTTTTTTGATAATCAAATTTTATTTGAACACATGAAACAAATCAGCAGGTACACGGAATCCAATAAGGCAAGCACAATCCAGTAATCAATGCATTACCCAGGCACGAACCCCAAAAGACAAACACCAACAGGATATGGCGTCAGGCTACTCGAAACCTTCAACATTACCCAACCATTTCCCCCAAACTTTACGATATTTTGTACCGCACCACTTGGCCATTTCTAGGGCTTTCTCCTTGGTCGCTCACCAGTCCACCACTCTACACCACCTACCCAGTTCAGGTGGATCAGAACTTTTCCAGGCCTCCGCTATGTCCTGTTTGGCTACGATCCTAGCTGCAGTAAAAAATAACTTTTCATTCCTGTACCCATCAAGCCTGTCTGTGATCCCCATCAGTGAGTGACGTGGATCGTGGGGAACTCCCCAACCCAGTACCTCCATAAGTTCTGCCTCAGTAGACCCCCAGAATTGCTCCAACCGGGGCACCACCAGAGCATGTGGAAGAAGTCAGCCGGGGTGTAATCACATCTTGCACATGACGCTTTCAAGTGCAAGCCCGCTCGGAAAAGGCGCAGGGGGGTGAGATACACAGCGTGCAGGTAGTAAAGCATATTCAGTTTAAGTTTGGCAGAGACAGTGACTGTCCTAGTGGCCATGAGAGCATCGCACCAATCCATGTCATCGAGGGGTCCCACCCATTGTTCCCTCAACATATATAAGGAGGTGGGGGTGTTGTTCACTAAGGTGCAATAAATGTGAGAGATGCCCCCTTTACCCAAGTCCCCAATCAAGTTCTGGGCCTCAACAGGGCTATATTCAGGGAGCCTCGTATCCTCCGAGATGTGTGTGTGGAGGGCGTGTCTCATCTGCAAATATTTATAAAATTGGGACGAGTGTAAGGAGTATTGAGTTTGAAGCTCCTGGAAGGAAAGTACATGGCCTTTAGCCCACACCTCTCCGAGATGCCAATAAGGTCCCAGGTTTTAAATTCCTGCAACCCGCCAACCTCCCAGAGGCAGGTCCCATGACAGAAAGGTGTGCACTGGGTAAGTCTGCGCGTCCATCCAATATGGCGCAACGAGGCCCGTCAGGCCAGTAACTCTGAGTGTGTCACCTCCGGCAATCGGGTTGGAATGGGCCCCCCGTACAGCATGGCCTGGATATTAGTGAAACCTAATTCACTCAGCTCCAAACTATAGGCCAGTTCAGACCAGCCCCCACTGAACCAGTCGTGGACTACCATGAGACGTACGGCCAGGAAATAAAAGTATAAGTGCGTCATCCCAATACCCCCATCAAAGGATGGAATCTAGCAGGTGGACAGAGCCAGGTGCGCCCTCCCACCACCCCAGAGAAACCGGGCAACTAAACTGTCTAGTTCCCGAAACCAAGTCATGGAAAAGCAGAAGTGGGTATTTTGAAGGACGTAGAGAAATCTGGGGAGGATCATCATTTTAAACAAGGCTACCCTCGCAGGGAGTTCAGAGGTAGCGATTTCCATTTAGTGAGGTCTTCCTTGGCCTTCTTAACCAACGGGGCTACATTAGGAGCCCAGCCCAGCTCGGGGAGGAGGGTAACCCATATCCCCAAATACTTAAAGGATTGCCACCGAAGGGGTATGGTGGATTGCCATTAAAAGCACTCCCTAGAAAGATGCAAAGGGACCAGAAACGATTTCCCAGGGTTTAATCGCAAACCAGAGGCCTGTTCAAAAGAGTGTAAGGTCTGGAGGCAGTGTGGCCCGGAGGAGGCTGGGTCGGCCAAGAAGATCAGGAAATCATATGCATACAAAGCGATCTTATCTGCTTCGTTATTTGGGCACTCCCAGCCACGGATGCGCTCCTAAGCATGCACAAGGGAAGCCAAGGGCTCCAACGCCAGGGTGAATACCAACAGTGAGAGGGGGCAACTCTGCCTAGTACCCCTGATGATGGGAAAGGCCTCCGATAGCACCCCATTGACCAGCACTCGTGCTCTCGGGTGGGCGTAAAGGACAGAGACCAGAGCTCTAAAGTGAGGCCCAAATCCCATCTCAGCCAACACATCCTGAAAATATGTCAAGTCCACCAAATCAAATGCTTTTTCGAAATCCACAGACAAGATGGTAAGCACGTACCGGTGAACAAGAGCCAGCTGGAGCCTCCGAAGGCAGTGGCAGGTCCCCCACTGAGGCATGAACCCACATTGGTCCGGGTGAACCAACAAGGACAAGTAGGGTTTCAATCGTTGAGCCAGAATAGTGGCAAACAATTTAATTTCTGTATTGAGGAGGGAGATAGGACGATAGTCCACACATCTAAAAGACGGGGGCTGGGATTTTGGGAAAACCACAATAGTGGCTATGTCAGTTTCTTGCGGAAAATAACCATTCGCCACGGCCTCACGGAAGAAGATGGTCAGGTGAGGAATTAGCGTGTCTCGGTATGCCGAATAATACTCCTGAGGTAGATTGTCAGGGCCTGGGGTCTTACCCGAGGAGGTGAGGGTGATTGCTTCTTTGATTTCTTTGCGTGAAATGGTACAATCCAAGTCATTCTGGATGGCCATTTCTAACCTAGGGAGATGCACCCCTCCCAGCTCAAGGAGGGCCGAGAGTGACAACTCAGGGAGTCGCGCTGTGTATAGTTTCCGATAATAGACCGCAAAGGTGTTAGCCATCGCCAGAGGGGCACGATGCACCCCTCCAGTCTCGTCAGCCGCCTCTGGGATAATACGATTCGCCCTAGAGTATGTGGCCAGCCTATGCAGAATTGTGCCATTTTTGTCCCCCCAGCCATAGATTCTCACCACTGAAGACCTCCACAGGAGCTGGGCTGCATCCAGGGATAATTGTTTAATATCGTCCCGAAGATGGGCACGCTGACGGGCCTGGGCAACATCTTCTGATGTGGAAGTTCAGTCTTACTGCACTCGCATGTGAACCTCAAGTTGGTATTCAGGGTATTGAGCCACTCAGAGAAGTGTCCAAGGACATGCTGTCACACTCCCAGACGACCAGTATATCATCTATATATCTTTCCCACATCTTGAGGTTCATCTGGAAGGGGTTGTCAGTAGAGTAGATATGTGTGGTTTCAAACCAGTGCTAGGGGCACAGGTCTTGCCCATAAATGTCCCAGTCACTTGCAAGTAGTGTTGATCTTCAAATGAAAAAAGTTCTCTATTTTAGTGCAATTGAAGCACAAACCATCACAAATTACATGGGAGTAAGATCAGCTCGTGTACGTTGTTCCAACAAGAGTTTTATAGTATGAAAGGTATCAACTTGTGGAATATTAGTATATAAGGCTTCCACATCATATGTCACCAGGAAATATCTATGGGGGTCAAAAGCGACTAAGGTGATGAAGGACAAAACATGTTTGGTATATTGTAAATATGACTGCATCCCAGCAACTTTGGGTCTAAGAAACCAATCTACAAATTGGGAGAGAGGTTCAAGTACTGGCCCAATACCAGAAACAATTGGTCTCCCTAGCAGTGGTCTCTGCAGTTTGTGAATCTTAGGTAGGACATAAAATGCAGAGATTACCTTTCTGTAGGCCAGTTCATTTGAATCAGAAGGAATTGTACAGAAGTGGACACGTATAAACAACAGGCTATGTACCTTAGCGAGAATTTGAGGTCACAACAATACCCTAAATATTTTGTTCAGAGAGCCTCTAAACGAGCATGCAATAACAACCTGGAAGCCCTTTTATGATATGTTATCTTAATAAATGTATTAAGCGCACAACTACCCAGAGGTGTCTTGGCGCTGGTGGTCCAGAGTAGGCAAGTTCATGTAAGGCAAGGATCTCTATTTATTAAACAGCCAAGTTTTCAGGGCCTTCCTTCCACAGTTTAGTGGCTGCCACCATAAACTCAGTACTTTCAAATTAACCCGCAAACTACGCTTGAGGCACTTTTTTGAAAACGTACTCCCACCGGCTATTGACAACAAACCTGACCAACTGCTTGGTTTAAAAACCACCAGCACATACATGCCACCATGCAGTCACAAAAGCATCGACACCTTTGAGACTCTTGTAAAGCAAGATACATCCAAAATCAATTTCAGAAAAAAAAACAACAGAATATTACTACGAAGGACAAAGACGCTCTTATGCGAATTGCAAGCAACAAATCCAATAAATGCATTAAGGCAGATAAAGGCGGAGCCTTAGTCATTCTAAACACCAGCATGTATGAGACAAAAATTAAAGAACATATTAATGACCCAGAGACATACACCCTACTCAATGGCAATCCAACGGAACAGTACAAAAGCGAACTATCGAATTTGATCAATAAATCCCATGAGGAAGGCATCATCGATGACCGAACTAAAAAATTCCTTATCGTAGAGCACCCAAAGAGTCCATCGATAACCATGCTTCCTAAAATCCACAAGAACTTAATGGACCCCCCGTTCCGACCAATTGTGTCCACAAGAGGATCAATACACGAACCAACAGGGAAATTTCTGGATCGCTATCTGCAACCACTTGTAAAGAACCAGCTAAGCTACATAAAAGACACCACGGAATTCCTTAAAAAGCTTTCTGATCTCAACATATCTGCAGAAGACCATCTCATTTTATGCACCGCCGACGTAAAGAGCCTTTACACCTCGATCCCCCATGATGGAGGAATCGAAGGCCCGTGCTGCCTTCTACGCATCTGAAATAAAAGCCAGCTCAAACCCCACGAAAACTATTTTCCAAATCGTGCAAAAATTACAAAACTGGGGCAAGACGGCCGCTCACATTACCTCCACGCAACAATGTGAAGACTTAGCTACCTTCTTCACGGAGAAAGTGAAGAAAATATACAACACCTTCACCCAGGACAGTCCAGTGGACATCAGCCCTCCCAACGCAACCTTCGGAGACGTCAGGCTCACATGCCTACCCGCTATCTCCGGTGAAGAACTCACCAAACTCTGTAGGAAGGTGAAGTCGGGTGCACCCACAGACCCGATGAGACCCATTCACTTTCTAGGAGCCTTGGAATTTTTCCTCCCATCCTTAACTGTAATTCTTAATCTCTCATTTGCTACGGCCACGGTACCCACCTGCTGGAAACAGGCCTGGGTAACTCCGATTATAAAGAAACCCTCCCTAGACCCCTCTAAACCAGAGAATTACCGGCCTGTCTCACTGTTACCATGGGTCGCTAAACTAGCGGAAGCGCATGCAAATAAAATACTCAGTGAGTATATGGCGAAAAATAACATCCTGGACCCCTCTCAGCACGGGTTCAGGCCGGGCCACAGTACGGAATCCGCGCTCCTCACCTCCACGGAAAGCTTACGGGAAATTATGGACACAGGCAAAAGTGCCGCGCTGATACTGCTCGATCTCAGCGCGGCCTTTGATACGGTCTCCCATGCCATTCTACTAAAACGCCTGGAAAATATAGGAATCGTAGACTCGGCGCTTCGATGGTTTCGTTCATTTTTAACCAATAGATCATTTAGGGTATCTGCCCCTCCGTTTATCTCTCAACCACAAGATATAGGACAAGGAGTCCCACAGGGCTCGGCTCTCAGTCCCTCCCTGTTTAACCTATATATGCAACCCTTGGCGGAGGTTGCTAAGACATGGGGCCTCACAATGGTGTCGTACGCTGACGACACTCAGTTGGTCATCAGCCTGAGTGAGGCCCCCTCTCCTGATGCCACCAACTTCAGGGATGGACTGACTGCTGTCGCCAAATGGATGACAGCAAACTGCCTCCAACTTAACGGTGGCAAAACCGAGGTGCTGATAATGGGGAAAAATAGCAACAACTGGAACGATCTCTGGTGGCCGCAATCGCTGGGCCCAGCACCCCCTCCAAAAAATTTAGTAAAAAACCTAGGAGTATGGCTGGACTCAACCCTTAGCTTCCAGTCGCACACCAAAAAAGTTGCCGCAACTTGTATTAGCCTACCGAGAAGTCTATACCCCATCTTAGGCTACTTCGACTCCAAGACACGACAACTCATAGTACAGTCTACCATCTTGTCCAGACTGGACTACGCGAGTGTCCTGTTGCTAGGAGCAAACAAAGCTGAGATAAAAAGATTCCAACGAATCCAGAATTCGGCGGCAAGAGCTATAGTAGGTCTCCCAAGAAGGTGCTCAGTGAGAGCGACAATTTACAGACTTCATTGGCTGCCCATGGAAGCCCGCATCCAGTTCAAGGCCCTCATATTTGCCTTTAAAATCTTAAAGAACGAAGGTCCAGAGCTCCTCCGTTCATTGTTGACCCCCTATAATCCCAAACGGAATCTTCGGTCTATGGGGCAACACCTAGCTTTGATACCCCATACGAAGTTCTGTCGCATCGGAGGGCGCTCTTTCAAACTATTGGGGCCAAGTTGTGGAACTCCCTCCCTCTCCACATCCGTTGCATGGATAATCTGCTAGCTTTCCGCAGATCGATCAAAACCCATCTCTTTCCCTCCCCGTAGGTCTCTCTTTCGTTGCCAGCTGATTGTGTTACGGTTCTAGCGCCGGGACGCCCCGTCGCTGGGGCAGCTGTTTGCGCTCTACAAAACAGGTAACATAACATAACATAACATAGAGAATGCATTACTGAACAGTGACCTAACAATCCCATTACAGACCTTCCTCATGGAATTGTTAATCTTTACGCTATACCATAGCTACTTTAAATCTGACAAACAGTGGTACCTCCAGATGTCCGGAATGTCCATGGGCAATTGCGCAGCACCGACCTACGCAAACATCTACATGGCCGAATTTGAATCTACCCACATTTACGCCAACCCCACCTGGTCTAACAATCTGATGCTATATGTGCGTTACATCGACGATCTATTTTTTATTTGGAAAGATACCCGCGAAAGCCTCATACTGGCCCTTACAGACCTCAACACTAAGGACAATCGCATAATCCTCACTTGGAACATTAATGAACATGAGATAACATTCCTTGATGTACTGTTAAAAATTACTGAAAATGGATTACAAACAGACCTCTTTAGAAAGGCCACAGACCGCAACAATACAGTACACTATACAAGTTTTCACCAACAATCGCTCAAAAGGAATCTTCCATTCAGCCAAATGCTCAGAATCAAACGCATCGTGTCAGATCCTGCAGTATGCATCGCCAAAATGGAAGAAACAGCAAAAAGATTTGCTGATAGAGGATACCCCCAAGAACCGATCATGGAAGCAATCAAAAAAACATCTACCATCAGCCGCCAGGAAGCCCTCAAAGGCTCCACTAAAAAAAAGGATAACAGAACTGTACTTGTTTCCAAATATTCGTCTGCAAGTAAAATTTACAAAAACATCATCCTTAAACATTGGCGCATACTCTCATGCGAACCTGACTTTGGCAACCTTTTCAAAGACCCTCCCATCTTCGCATACACCAGGTCTGAAAACCTAAAAGAAATTTTGTCCAGGGAACCCACTGAACAAACCTCCAGCACTGGTACACAACCATGTCACAATTGCAACAATTGCAACAACGTCATGAAGGGCAACAGCATAAACCATCCAATGAAAGGATTCAAAATCAAATTGCACGTAAATGCTACCTGTGATTCTATCAACTTGATATACCTTTTGAAATGCCCATGCGGCATGATCTACGTGGGTAAAACCACCAGAAAAATTAAAGTTCGTCTCAACGAACATAAATCTAACATCCGCACAAAAAACCAAAAATCAAGCATTGCAATACATTTTAATGAACACAACCACAATGTGGCTCAGCTCAAATTCTTGGTTCTAGAAATTGTTGACAGACAAGAAGGAAAGGACAACAACAAAACTCTCCTCCAGCGTGAGACCGCCTGGATATACAGACTGCAGGCGTTGAAGCCTTTTGGTCTCAATGACCGCACCAAACTAAGTTGTTTTTTATAACACCGTTTGGTATTGATGTTTCTCCTTGTATCCTTTGTTCTAATTGCTTGAGAATGTTTACGATTCTTTATTGTTACTTGTTTAACCCGTGTGCACCCACTCCTCTCATCCACTCCAAGATGGCTGTTACATCAACCCAGTAACATCAGTCCTTTGCCTATTTCTCACTTTCCCAGCCGATAACTCCGTGTAGTTCTCGGACCATTTCCTCCCACTCTGCGGTAACTCCGCAAGCTCCCGCCATGGAAATACAACACTGACAGATCACCCCTTGGAAGTAAGTCGGAGCTCCGCCCGAGACCTACGTTAACTAGTTTAACGTTGGACCTCATTGTCCGTTTAACACGCTGTTTACCTGTTTCCCACAGGGATTTATTTACCCGCTTCGGATTCAGACACGTAAGTGCTTTTGATCCATAAGCCTCCCGCCGCCACAACCCACCCCCATCCCCTGCCGCTCACTGGTTTATAAGGTAGCACACTCCTATGCACTCGTAGCTTACAAACTTGTAACTGGTTATGTGATTTATCCTTTGTTGTTTGAAACTAGTATCTC
Organism: Lissotriton vulgaris; assembly: GCF_964263255.1. NCBI lineage: Eukaryota > Metazoa > Chordata > Amphibia > Caudata > Salamandridae > Lissotriton > Lissotriton vulgaris. The sequence continues at coordinate 362,956,773 of NC_141687.1, forward strand.
GGCTCGAGATGGTAAATGTGTTTTTGTTTTCATATTTTTTCAGAGCTCCTACAAAAAGGGCATCTCGCCCGAAATGCATTGGAGCATTATGTGTAATCTACAAAAGCGATTGTAATATTTCCGCAACAGTTGGGAACATGTGATTTGTGAACTATATTGAAAACCATGAAAATAATGAACTTTCAAAAAATATAGAAATAAAGTGAATATTCAAATCCTCATGGAGTCGGTCTATTTAGACTAAACCCGAGTGTGTGCCCAAAATCAAGGATGCGTTTACGCCCTCTGTAACGCACTACATTACTATAGACTTTCGACGTGCATGGACGGTCACGTCACTTGTTGGTGCACCCAAAACCTATTCTTAAATTCTACATAACGGATAAAAACTTATCAATTCAACACTAAATCAGCAAACAGCCCATGCGCCACGCCACAACCAAACGACCATAAAGCTTCTGCCACCCTAGCTGGTCATAAAAAATCTCTGAGTTGAAATTAATTTAGCTTCATCTGAGCAAAGATGTATTTTAGGGGTATACCAGTTTAAAAGGCATCTTAGGAACTGAGGACCAGTATCATGAAGTGCCCTATAGATAATGCAAAGGACCTTAAAGATGATACAGCTCTTAACTGGGAGCCAATGCAGCTTTTGCAGGTGTTTTCCAACTGAGTGGAACTTGGGAATGCCTAGCAGCCGTATTCTGGATCATTTGCAACTTATTAAGTTGCTTCTCAGGCTTACCAAGATAGAGCCCATTGCAGTAGTCTAGTTTGGCAAGAATCAGTGAAGTAATCATTGTTATCTTGCTGTCCGCAGGGATAAAAGGTTAGACCTCTGACCCTCGGTCTAGGTCCACTCTCTCCCCGCAGCTTGGCTGTGCCATCTCCTGCTCTCCAGACCACAACCTCCTCAAGGGAGGTTCGAGGCTGCTGCCCGCACCTGCTACCCGCCCCACCTAGGAACCGGCCTGCCTCCAGTCCGATCCATGCCCTGCCGCCACACTAACTAATCTCATCAGATCTTACTTTATGTAAACCTCACTCTTGTTGCCACCACTGTTCAATTGTATTTTATTTTTTTCCACCATTGTTTTACATTAGTTTTGTGCCGGCATTTGTTCCACCGCTGCTGCCCCTGCGGCCCACCCCCATACAGCTCCCGCTCCTGCCTCCCACCCTTTCGTACCTCCCCCATCCCCTACTTAATGGCAGCTGATGCGTGGTCACGCAGCTGACGCACGAGGGGGCGCGGCAAAGGCAAACAGGTCTGTGGCCGACCGCGACCAGCGCTAGGGACCCAGTACCTCAAACCACCCGCTGCTACAATACAGCCGCCCTCCTCGCACTCAACCCCGGAAGTCTCAGCGACTGCCAACAGGCCACGCCAAACACAACCCACGGCAGGTTCTCCTACCTCCACTGCCATCAAACCTGCACCACCACCCCGGTCACCAACACCACCGACGCCAGCGCTGTCGACATCCTCAAATGCATCTCCTCAACGTGCACTCCCTGCACAAACACGCCATTGAGATCTGGAACCTATTCGACTCTCTATCACCCAACATCACGTTTTTCACAGAGAACTGGACCAAATCCTCCTCCATCCCCGACATTAAGACCGCTCTCCCAGACGGATAACAGATCCAGAGGAAGGACTACCCCAACTACCCTGGAGGGTGCATCACCATTGTCCACAAGAACACCCTCCGCCTCACTACATCCAGCAAATCCTTCCCTTCTGCTGAACACCTGCACTTCCAGATCCAGACCAGCTCTAACTCCACACTCCACGGCACCCTCGCCGACAGATTTACAGGACCTTGATTGCTGCCACCATCACCGACCTCATCTTACCCCACGCCATCGCCTCAATGAACTACATACTAATCGGAGACCTGAACTTCCACCTCGACAACCCTAGTGACCCCAAATCTACCATCCTCCATGACAACCTCGCCAATATCGGACTTAAACAACTCGTCAACACACCGACCCACAGGGCAGGACACACCCTCGACCCCATCTTCGCAGCTGGAAACAGCGTCCACTTCAGCTACACAACGCAACCACCATGGACCAACCACCACTGCGTACACTTCCTCGTTGACAAACCCAAGCCCCCCAAACCAGCCCCACGTCCACCTGGAGCAAAGTCACCGACTAACAAACTCAGCTCCACCCTCACCTGAGACAACCACACCCCTCGACCGATGCCAGCATAGCAGCCAGTGATTGTGATCCACAGGGGGATCTCAAGCATCCCGCTACGCAATCCCGACAAACAGCGCCCCAGGAAAGCTGTCTGGTTCCCCACCAATCTCCAAGAAGCCAGACGCACCTGCAGAAGAACTGGAGAAACAGCAAGACACCTGGAAACTACACCAGCTACAAGGACGCCAAGAAGGACTACCACAACCGAATCAAGACCACCAAAAGGACCTTCATCCACATCAAAATCCTCGCGAACTCCAGCAAGTCCAAGGAACTATTTAGTGTCATCCAGGAACTCACCAACCCCTGCAGCGGAGCCACAGAAATCACCCCATCCCAAGGCCTCTGTGATAAGCTTGGATTCTACTTCCACCTCCAGATCAAAAACCTCTACAACAACTTTGTCGACCATCCGCCAGACTCCACAGCCGGCCGCACCCTAGACACACCAGCCAGCCCACAATCTCTTCCTGGACGCGGATCACGGACAAAGACACCGCCTCGACCATGAAAGGAATCCACTCAGGGCCTCCCAATGACCCCTGCACCCCACACATCTACCACAGAGCCGCCATCGCACCGAACTACAACTGACCATTAACACCACCTTCACAACAGGCACCTTTCCAGACGACTGGAAACGTGCAGAAGTCAGACCACTACTTAAGAAGCCCTCAGCTGACCCCACGGACCTCAAAAACTACCGGCTCATCTCGCTCCTCCCCTTCGCGGCCAAAGTTGTGGATCCTCAACCTTCCCAATCCAGATTCCGAAGCAACCACAGCACCATGACTGCCCTACTCACCGCTACAGATGACATCCGCACCCACCTCGACCAAGGCCACTCTGCATCACTGATTCTACTTGACCTATCAGCTGCTTTCGACACTATCACCCATCGCACACTCGTCGCCAGACTACACAACGCCGGCATACAGGGAACCGCCCTAGACTGGATCCGTTCATTCCTCACCGGAAGAATCCAACGGATTAGACTGCCAACCTTCCTCTCCGATCCCACAGAGATCACCTGCGGAGTCCCACAGGGGTCATCATTCAGCCCGACCCTCTTCAACATCTACATGGCCGCCATTGTCTGACAACACGGCCTCAACATCGTATCCTACGCTGACGACACCCAGCTCACCCTCTCCCTCACCAAAGACCCCACCAGACTTCCAGAAAGGAATGCAAGACGTTGCAGTCTGGATGACCAACAGCTGCCTAAAACTCAACGCTGAGAAGATAGAAGTCCTCGTCCTCGGAACCACCCCTTCCGCATGGGGGAACACCTGGTGGCCCACAGCCCTTGGCAGCCCACAGACCCCCACATACCATGCCAGAAACCTTGGCATTGTACACAACTTATCTCTCACCATGAACCAACAGGTCAACGCCATTCCCTCCAGCTGCTTCAACACCCTCCGCATCCTCAGTAAGAGGTTCAAATGGATCCCCCCCCCAAGTCAAGGAAGACAGTCACCCACGCACTCATCACCAGCAGGCTGGACTATGGAAACGCACTCTACGCTGGCATAAACAAGTCCCTACTCTGCAAACTCCAGACAATACAGAACACCGCAGCCAGACTCGTCCTCGCCATCCCTAGACACAAGCACATCATACAACACCTACCTAAGCTCCACTGGCTCCCCATGGAGAAGAGAGTCACTTTCAAACTCCTCACCCATGCCCACAAATGCCTACACAACACCGGACCCAAATACCTCAATGACAGAATCACCCTCCATGTACCCAAAAGAAACCTCCGATCAGCCAACCTTGCACTCGCCGAAACCCCGCGCATCCACAGAGCCAAAGCAGGCGGAAGATCCTTCTCTTACATTGCGGCCAGGACCTGGAATGAGCTCCCGGCAGACATAAGACGTGCCCCCTCACTGAACACCTTCTGCTGACTACCCCCCATCGACTTGAGACCCTCACAGGTGAGTAGCGCGCTTACAATTCCCTGATTGATTGCAGTATTTTCTTGATTACCTTAAGAAGAAAAAAGCTAGAAGAAAAGACGGCGTTGACCTGTGCCTCAAAGTTCAATTTATTATCAAGAATTACGCCAAGGTTCTTTGCTTTGGCGACTGGGATGGGACCGTCCCCAGTTTATCTGGCCAACTACTCTGTGACCAGCCAGGCAAAAAATTGCCAAAAATGACTATTTAAGTTTTATCTCAATTCAACCCATAAATGGTTCATTCATGGGTTGTGTGCCCTCTCCCTGTTCTCTGCCCAGTCTGCAGGGGCGTAGCTTCAAGGGGGTGTGACACCCACCAAATAAATGCATTCTTGGCTTGTTAGTTGGGTATTGGGGCCCAGAGTGGGGTCTGCTGAGTCTGTGTCAGGTTTATTCTTCATGCACCTATGATAAAAGACAAAGGGGCATATTCTCAAGGATTTATCGCCGAGTTATCAGCACTTTATCGCAACTAAAGTGGCGATCATTTTTTTGCCCCATTCACAAGCTGGTGCTAACAGCCCACATCACCAATTTACCCGCGATAGCCTCGGCAAAAAACACTGCCAGAAATGACCCCAGAAACTATCGCTAATGAGATGCAGAGTAGTCGTTCCCGTGCAAAAAGCAGCGACAACACCATTTCAGAAAATTCACAGCGACCAGCCAGATCGGCGATAATAACCCAAAACAGGCGATAAGGCATGTTAGTAGCAGGAATTTCACACCTACTCTGACCTTGTGTAAAGTCAGACGACAACCAGCACCAGAAAAGGGAGCCTAGGCCAGAGCCACCACTGAAGAACAACAGATGCCATGGAGCCAATGATCATGCAGCTCGGACACCCAAGAGGGCCACAAAAACCTCCGCCACCCCACCTGGATCCCCTCTCTCCTCCCCAGACAAAGATATGTTACATAAACTTTACAAAATCATGAACAAAACAATTTGCCTGACGTCGCACAATTACAACAAGTAACATGCATATGTTGTCACAAAAAGGAGAATCACACATTCACCTTCGATTTACCAAACAAAACATTTTATTAAAAAAACTCAAAACAACAATTTTGATGACTCATTGAAGGTCTCCTCTGGACAATCTGTAGGTCACAGCCTGCAAGACAAAAATCCAGATAAGAAGGTGTGACATGCGCCCATCAAAGGACAGAGAGAGAGAGAGAAAGAGAGAGAGATACAGAGATAGAGAAAAAGAGGGAGAGAGAGAGAGAGAAAGACGGAAAGAGAGGGGGAGAGAGAGAGAGAGAGAGAGAGAGAGACGTAAAGAGAGGGAGAGAGAGAGGGTGGGAGAGAGAGAGAGAAAGAGAGAGACAGAGTGAAAAGAAGGGGGGGATAGGGAGAGAGAGTGCTGACATTGCGCATCCGGGCCTCACTGCTCACCTGCTGGCACCAGTGTGTCTCCAACCACGTGCCCGTATGCACTGTAGTTCAGCAGGGCCCTCATCTGAAACAGAGTCTAGAGTTATGAATGGCAGAGTACATACAATTGCACAAGCCATCATCGCTTGTCCGCCCCTGCGCACCCATGCAGCTGCACCCCAGCCCTTCCCGCCACCCAGCTGTGCATGCCCGCCTATGCGCACCCAGGCAGCTGGACCCCAGCCCCTCCAAACGGCCCAGCGAACCCAGGCCTCACTGCTCACCTTCTGTCACCGGCGTGTCTCCAAGATGGCCCACCACGTGCCAGTGCAAGCCCCAAACCGGGGGCACGCCAACATGGCACCCTCCACATCATGCAGCCTAGCTTCCCGGGCCACCAGGTCTCACACTTGATTCTGGTTTTTGATTTCGCTATGGCAGAGATCATATCAGTGCACACTGCATCATCGCAGGCTGCACACCCGCTCAGCCTTTTAGGTGCCACTAACTCTGTGACCTGCGAGGCAACGCCACGTGGCAGTATGCCAGCACTGCCCACTGGCTCAGGCCTACACTGCGGTCCAGCACGGCTCACAATGCTCCTCACCAGTCCGGACCGCCAAGACGGGGCATCATCGCAGGCTGCACACCCGCTCAGCACATAAAATGCCCCTACCTCAGTGCACTGAAAGTCACTGCCCGTGGAGTTGTGCCTGTGCTGGACTCAGTGTATCCGGTGCCACCAAGTCTGTGCCCCGCAAGTCATGGACCCTCTATGGTTGAGTATAGTGGTGCGTACACCATCATGTCACCTCCGTCCCTGGGGAATGTGATGTTGCAAGGCCCTCATGCATGAATAATGCCCCGGTTACTTACCGGTAATCTTCATTACTCCGAGTATAGTCTTCCTCGCCACATGGATAACGAAGTGAGCTTCAGCTCTACACCAGAACCCTCCAAAGCAAAAAGTTAGCCTCCCATCCCTTCCCAATATGGCCGACCAATTCAACCCCTGACCTCTATAAGAGGCCCAACCCTTCAGCCTGAAACTACCAAGCAAACACAGCCGATAGCCAGACATGGAGGGAGGGATGGGAACTCATGTGGCGAGGAAGACTATACTCGGAGTAATGAAGATTACCAGTAAGTAACCGGGGCACTACCTCCTCGTAAGTCTTCCTCGCCACATGGTTAACTAAGTGAGCACATACCAAAGCCCAGAGGCTTCATGGAAAACTCACAAGAAAACAAGATCAGACAGGGATGCCAACTAACCAGGGCAAACCCAAAACATCAAAGAGTGGAGGGAACCACCTAAGAGAGAGGCAGCCACGAGCAGTAAGAACCAGCCCCAGACAGAGACACCGGAAGGGCCGAGACCGGACCCCCGAGACCCGCAGGCCAGTCTGAAGTAAGCCCAAACCAACTACAGAAGGCGGACAGAGAAGGCACGGGAAGACACCGCATAGAGTCAAAAGCAACAACAAACAGGTCCCAGAACCGACCTCAGTACGCCGGTCCAAACACACCAAGACTGGCCAACGGACAGCCAACAGCGACAAGGTAGCCAAAGCCCAGACACCGGAACCAAAAAAAAGGAGAGTGCACCCCCCACAGTGACACAACAAGGAGCCACCGCAGCAAGATACGCAATCCAACCGAAACATCGCTATACAGCACGCCGGACACCCAACAGCGAGAGAGCCAAACCAACTCAACACGAATGACCAGAGGGGAAGAGTGAAGCAAGACCCACCAGGCCAAGTGGTAACCGGGGAGGAAACAGACGCAAACAACCCAGCCCATCAGGAAGCGGCAAGAACGGAAAAAAAGGTGCAGAAAGGAAACCCAGCTTCCCAACCGAATCATAAGAATGAAGGTCACCAAAAGTCCCCCAGCAAAGAGATAACAGGCGGGACACGAACCCTGGATGCTCAAAGGGCCCCCCGGAAGGAAGTGTGACAACAAGAGAGAAACCAGGCAGGCACAAGGCCAAACTGACCCAGAATGTCGCAGCAACGACACTGAAGCGACCTGGCCACCCAGGAAACCCAACCTGTCAACAGCGAAAAGTGGAGAACCCACAAGGCCGCCCATGGAGGCTGAAGTGCGGGAGGGACCAGGACCAAGGCTAAGCCACCAGACAAAAAAGGTGAACGCCCACCAGGGGTCACCACTTTCAAGAAAGCACAACGAACCCGAAAGCACGGGGAATGCAGCACGAATGAGCAAGACAGCCCCGCGCAGGAGCCAAGCAAGCCGGCCTGTAACGTGCCATATTAAGGAAAAGAGCCGCCATAGCGAGCACCCAGATGGTCAAACCAACAACTAACCACAAGGCCCGACCCAGGCATAAAAATGGAGAGCCGACCGGCACAGGAACAAAGATGGAAGCAAGGCCACAGGCTGAACCCTCCAAAGGCAAGAAGGACAGAAGGGCCGGACGAAACGGGCCCGAGCACGGTCAACATCTCCATGGAGCAAACACGTCATGGACAAAGAAGAAGGATACAAAACCTGCACAGGACGCGCAGGGACCCCCGGACAAGGAAAGGCTACGCCAAAACAAAAACCACCAAGGGAAATTGCAATCAGCGGAAGGACACAACCCCCGTCCCATGCGTGGCACATGCCGCCAGAAGCACAAAATGAACCAAAGAGCAACAGCTTACAGGTCCAACACCCGCAGCAGCAGAAAGCAAGGGAGAAGCACCCAGGCAAGTACCACATACTTGGCAAACGCTCCGTCCAAGCCAAACAAGCCCCAAACCCACAAAAAGAAGGGGACCACATGTAAGCGCAACGCTGGGAGCACAGACCAGAAGGAGAGAGAGCCAACACCGGGGAGTCAAACCGAACCAGAGTGACCCAGACAAGGACAGCACAACGGTACAAGAAAGCCAAAGGGTTAAACCCTGCAACCTTCCTGGAGAACTAGGCAGGGCACAAACAGCCCAGAACAGCAAAAATGCAGCCCCCGCAATGCAGGGGCAAAACCCCAAAGAAGACAAGGAACAGTCAACAGAAACTAGACGGGAAAACCCGTCCACAGGGGTACCTATTGACCCAACACAGACCGGGACCCCAAGCACGCCCCACAGAACGGCAAAAGCCGCCAACCCCGGGAAGGAGGCACCAGAACAGAACGACCACAGGCCGCAGCAGAAGACAGGGCGGGAAGGGAGTCACTGGGGCAATCGAAAGGAACAGGGAAGATCCAGAAGCACCGAGACCACCAGGACATGGTGGATCCACAAGGGACAGAAAGGGGAAGCACCACCAGTCAACAAGGCATAAAGACACCCCAAAACACTTCCCCTACCAAGGCAGACAACCCCAACAGGAACAGCCGGGGGGCCAAGTGAAACCCCCCGAAGGGGGGTAGGCATCAGGGGGAAGGCCACCAAAAACCAGAAATACAGAAACAAGTGTGGGAAAAGGGCCAAACCCCACCGGCAAACCGGAACCGGATGAACAGGACCCGTCGGAGAAGGACCAGTGAGACCTCAAAAAAGCAAACACGCAATAAAAGGCCAAAACACGCAACCCAGCAGAGGTGTGCGCTGAACCCCTGGCCCGACCAAGCAGTCACCACCCAAAGGTAGTATAACAGAGCCATAGCTCCAAGGACAGGAGCAGGGGAGTACAAAACCCGACAACCGGCGTGACCCGGCAGACCCAAGGAACCGGGCTACCCAGGATGAGAGGAGAGGCAACAGCAGGCCCACAACAGAGCCCTGATCCCAAGGAGGCGAGGAAAATCACGGCGACAGCAGGAAGCCGTTAGGAAGGGGTGCAATAGCCACCTGACGAAACAGGGAGCAGGAGGAGGAGGGAGCACCAAAACCGCGGGCGGCCCGACCAGGTGACCACCGACGCAGCCCAGAGACAGATGGACAGGTGCCAAACACAGTCCGCCCCCATCAGACACACAGCAGCACACAGCCCCCGGAAACCACCGGAAGACGTCCAACAAGGAACCAATTGGGACAGACCCCGCGCAATAACGGAGAGCAGGCGGGAACAGGAGTCCACCAGACGCAAGGACCACAGGCCCAAAGCCCGAAGTGACGAAGGGGACAGGGACAACACAGCAAACAATCAAGCCGTGGCCTCGCAACACATTTCTTTTTTAAGCCTACAGCACCTGGTATTTCCAGGAGGTCCCCCTTCCAGGTACTAACCAGGTCCGACTCTGCTTAACTTCTGAGATCAGACAATATCAGGTGGTTTCAGGGTGATGTGGCCGTAGGCCCAAAAGTAGAAGCAAGGAACCCCACCAGTACGTACAGCAAAGGAAATCAAAGATGCACCCCTACAAAGTGTGCATCATCATAAAGTGCATCAAGGAAGAGCAAGTCCACTCACGAGCAATTTGGCGCTGAAAAACAGATGTTCATTGCAAACCAACAAAATGGCGCACCAAACATCGACACCTAGAAGAATGAAAGGCTGAGAGGATCCGCTGGGATTTGAGCCTGCGACCATGAGGCCAAACACAGGTGCCTGTAGCGGAGGCATAAGCCCACTAAACCACCAGCCCAATGGAACCCAACAACGCAATCTCAGAATAAAGAAAGATTGAGAAAGGGCCCAAAAGTGCGACAAAAGAGCACGTAACAGTGTACGACCGGCTTCTCGATGCCGCCTCCCAAAGCAACAGACCAGCAGGGAGTAAAAAGAAACCTAGAGCAACAAAGGTCGCACGTAGATGACCAAACAGAAAGCACCAACACATAATATGCCCTACACACACTGTGCGCAGAAGCAGTAAAGTCAACAGCACCCTGAATTCCCAGGGAGCCCAGGCACCAACCAGGCCCAAAGCTGACTAAAATCTGAGAGCAGGCAACCACCAACGCTCACAGAGTGCACGAAACAAATGACCCAAACATAGTCAACAATAAAAGGAAAAACCGCGCCCCAATGTTCAGTATCGTGAATAACGGTAGTCAAATACCAAAGGGTACAGGCATGCATTGCAAACATCCCCTGACCAGTGCATACTCCGAGAAGAGCCACGAGAAACAGAACAAACAAGCGAGTCACTACACAGACTGAGGCAAAAAATGCCCATGAATGTGTACCCACCTACTAACACCAGGCGGATACAAAGCCAGGCAAAGGAGACGAGTGGACCCGAGAGCACTCAACATTACTTGCCCACTCTCATCGTCAACTGCAAACCAGGGAGTTTGGTCCGCTGCGGGAGACAATGAGGTGCACATGCGGAAGACACTTCCAATCACAACCAGGGGCCGACCAAGGGAAATGCAGCCGACCACAACCGGAGCCGGCCAGCCATGAAGCCCCCCAGGTCCCCCTAGCAGCGGAAAGAACAGCCCCGGACGACAAGCAGTTAAGCCCAGCAGCGCCAAAGAGACAGAAAAACTGAAGTGGAGCCCAGCTGCAACCTGCACCAATTTTCAGCCCCATGGGACCGGCACTGCGCGGCCCGCAGCGAGCCGCAAGGGCATTGTAATAAATCAACGAGGCTCGCGGTTGGAAACCGTAGAACAGTCCACCGGGACCCCAAAGCAAACAGCCGGTGTAGGATCGCCAAAATAAGGCCACAGCACCTGTAATACCCCGATTAAACAGAGTGGGATGCACTGCGTCTGTCTGGTTCAGTGTTGGGGACGGGTTGTGACATCCGAGAACAGACTGTACTGACAACGTAGCAGTGAGCCCAAAGCCTGAAAGAGGAGGCCGAGTGAAGCGTGAAGCTGGCCGAGTCCACCACACCCTGCCTCCCAGCCCAAGACCGGGAGCGGTAAAACATGGGCAAAATAAAAATCCCAGGTGAAAGGAGCAATCGCTCGGCACAAACTAAGGCCCCCAGGACCATGCCTACACGGCCGGGGGGTCAGAACGGGATGCTAGAAAGAGTCCCAGACCACCCCAGCCGCCCCCTGTAAACCCTTGGCACGCTAGAGAAGAGCCTAACCGCCCTCATAGGAAACCAGGGGAAGGAAGGGGGAGAGGGTCCTAGATCCCCAGAGCCCGCTAGAGCAGGACCACAAACCAAGGACCCATGTACCTGCTACAGCAAGCACCACTTACCTGAAACACGCTATGGAGAATCTGCAGCGCAGAACCAAAAAAACAGGCTGAAGGGTTGGGCCGGCCCGCCTCTTATAGAGGTCAGGGCTGGAATGGGTTGGCCATATTGGGAAGGGATGGGAGGCATGGGAGGCTAACTTTTTGCTTTGGAGGGTTCTGGTGTGGAGCTGAAGCTCACTTCGTTAACCATGTGGCGAGGAAGACTTACGAGGAGGTAATAACCACACAGATACACCCAGAGAGACAGTGGAAATGGCGTCGAGCACGTGCGCCCGGCCATTTTTATTGACAGGGTCACATGTCCTGTGACGTGTGTGCTGGATGGGTCCGGTGTGGGTGTAAACCAGCTGTGAGGGAGTGGCTGTGGCATGCTGACAACTAGACCTGTTTAGTTTAGTTTAGTTTAAAGGAGCTTGTAAAGCGCCTGGTGACGCCTCCCGGCAGATCACTACAGGGAAAACCTGGGACATGTAGCGATGTCGTCCCCCCTATGATCATAATCGGAGTGCGCTGGCTTGGCGTATGCCAGTCCAGTGTAAGGGTGTGAACAATGACCCTGGGGCTCTGGGCGTGGTTCTGTACTAGGCTGGACAAGGAAGTAACTAATGGGTGTGTCCCTGCTGTAGTGCCGGCGCCACCCGGACCGCATTCGGCAATGTGTCACTCTGTGACCAAGTCCATCGACACGAGCAACATGGAAGTAAGGGGGATTCACTAACCCTACATTCATCCATACTTCCACACTTGAAAGTTCATAGACATGAGACATCTGTGTAAATATAAATGTTTAATGCACACTCAGCGGAGTGTTACAGCTGAGCAGTACAGGCCCATGCAAACCCGACTTTACAATGTAGGTCCGTGGAGGGCCAGCCAGAATCCTTCAGGGAATGACCAGTCCAAAGGAAGAGGAAGAGTTCAGTCCGCAATCATTGGTGATCAAACAGAATATGGCAGTCCATTTCGAGGTCCATGGTGAATGTCGAGGTCATACGGTGGAGATGAATGCTACTGCGTCCTTCTAACCACAAAGGCAGGTTCATCTGCATCTTCGTCCACTGCTGTTTCATGTGCCTCACGTGTGGGTGGTGGTGTTCTGTCTCCAGCACTGTGTGACAATGACACCTCAGGGGCCGGAGGTGGAATGTTTGCCGCACTGTGTGGCACTAACACTTTAGGGGGCGGAGATGGGGATGAAGTGGAGGCAGCAGCATCAGCACCATGCCTTGTGGCAGCAATGCCATGAGGATGGTCTTAAGGTCATTGAGGAACCAGCTACCTTTCACTGGTGTGCAGCTGTGGCAGCTGCTCTTTCCGCCTGCGTCCGCTCCATGGTCTCCATTAACCTCTGCATGTGTCCTAACTCCCGTGTGACATCGCTAGAGCCACTCTGACTGGACAGTTATTCTTGTCTTTGAGTCAGGACTCCAGCAATGTCAGCCATGGTCCGTTGGAGAGCATGTAGTGGACTGTGGGTGTCCGTTAGGGATTGTGAGTGGTCCCTGATGGGACTTACACACCCACGTATGGCATCTAGTTTGGCTGCAATGCAGTCTAACCCCACCCGCACCTCTTCAGCCAGCTTCTCCTGGCGTTGGAAGGCCATGTGTTCTTAGTGGCGGTCCTGGGAGGCAGCTGTGGTGGTGGGTGCTGCCTGCTGTGTGGTCCATGCAGGGAGTGGGGTCTCATCGATGCAGCTGGGCTGTCTTGCTCCTGGAGGTGGAGTGTGAAGGCTGTCAATGAACTCTTGGAGGGTGTCGGTGTCGTAGGTGTGGTGGTCCTCTTCGTCATCAGAGAAGAGAAGTTCGGGCTGTTCTGCAGGAGATGTTGATTGGCCCTCGGCAATGTGAAGGGGAGATGCAGTTTAACATTGTGTTCACATGTATGTTGTCACATCGTACATGTTTGCATACAGACTGCATGACAGTGTACATTGGGGCTGTTTTGGAGGAGCTGCCTATTTGATGCGGGACAGTGGACATTTCGACAACATCACAGATGTGTGTTTGTACTTGTACATTATCAACTCACATTTCCCTGCCATCCCAAATGTGATTGGTCAGTTTCTACACACATGCGGCACCAGTTGTGTCCTCTGTTCTGTTGTGGACGTGTTGTGGTTTGTACCACATTGCTGTCAATGTTGATGTGCTCTGCATGTTATGTGTGTGTGCTGCATTTTGGGGGAGTCGCCCCTGCAACTCTGATTTTTCTGCCCCTTCTCCCTTAGATGCGTTGTGCTTTTGACTTCTGTGCTCATACAGTGCTGAGATGTTGCATACTTGGGTACATTGGTCTCTTGGTGGGAGTTGGGGGTCTGGGGCATGGTTTGTCTGGAGATATGCTCTACTTAATTGTACATGTGTGCTTTAGGCACACATGTACACCGTCCCCTGTCCCTGGTCGTTACTCACCCTGGGGCTGTTGTGACCCGTCATGTTGAGCAGTGTCCGGTCCCCCACCACCTGCCACTGGCTCCCCACTGATGACTCTGGACACCATTTCCTCTAGATCGTCGAGCTCCTCCTGTCTCCATTGCTGCCTTCCGGTTGTTTGGAGTTTCTGCTTGGTTTTGCGCTTCACATTATTCTAGTGCCTCTTGACCTCTTCCATTGTCCTCTTCAGCACTCAGACTGCATTCACCTTGTCCATAATGGACTGCAATATTCCTTTTTTTGTTGCCAATGACACAGTAGAGGTGACAAACAGCAGTTGATGGTGTTCTACCACCTCCGTTATCAGGCCTCTGTTTTCCTGCGGACTGAACCGCTTCTTCCTACTCTTCTTGTCCTTGCCCTTCCCTGACCCCGAGGTCTCAGGCTCGTCCTCCGGGGGGCTTGTGGGGTTCTGGTTGTCCTCTGTACTTGCTCCGGCAACATCCATTGTGCTTCGCTGTTCTGTGGCTTTTGTTTGTATGTTTTGTCTACTTTTATGGGGATCTTTCCCGCCTCACGTGTGTGAATTGCAGGCCTGTCGCTGGTTTTCACTGATTTTTGTATCGCGATTGGCCTCATCGCAACTTTTTTTGCGTTCGTGTTTTGCATTTTTGTGGCATTGCGTTGACTTTATCGGCGACATTTGACACGTTATCATGAGTCTATCGCATGGTACTGCCGTGTGAGAATACCACGTTAACACAGGGTTATTTTCCAGCGATAGCCTGGGTTTTGAAGAGTTGCGTTAAGCTAATTTTCGGTAATTATCACACGTTCTTGAGAATATCCCCACAATTGGAGAGAAAGAGATCTACATCTCTGTGGCATCTTGAGCCTGGTGGTTGAATTTCAAAATGTGGAACCAGATAACCGGGAATCAATACCAGTTGCCTGCTTTTCCAAATTGTGTGGTAATAGGCAACATGTTTTTTCACACAGCCTCATCACAAATGAGAGCACTTTCAAACACACAATTTCAGAATATCCTCTGTAAAAGCACCTCTTGTGTTTGATTTAATAGTTTATAATGTTCCAGCTTCTGTAATAAGAATCCAGGCCACGTTTAGGGTTTGCATGACTAATGATTTGCCTCTAAGTCACTAATGATGGTATTGGGGGGCGAGCCATTAATGTTTCCATTAATGCTTCTAATTTGAGGTTTAAAAAGTAAGACTTAGTAAATGTCTGTCCATGTAGTGATATCATCTGTTGTACTAAGGTAAAAAGCTTCAGCATGTTAAGGAAATACACTATTGAAACTTTGGAGATACCATGTGACCCTTGGCTCGGCTTGCCCTATTAATTTGATGGCACACCCACCTCTATATAGTACATGGGACCATCAGTCACTAGAAAAATGATTTGTATAAGGTGAGGACTGGAAACAAGGAGCCCTGCCTAGATGCACCGATTTCACAAATCTACAATCAGGGCTTCTTGAAGTAGACAAAAACAAGAGAGTGTGCAGTGAAAAGATATTTAAAGTAAGTGATCCCAGGGCAAGGATGACTTATTTTTGGGGCTGTTGTGTTGTACATGATGGTAGTCACGTGTGTCCTTGTAGAATTACCAATCCAAGGTGGGACAGGCAGGGGTTTAGCTTCGGTGGGAGGGGGTTGGTGTACTTTATTTCCCAAATGTGTTCTTGGCTTGGTAGTTGTGTCTCGGGCCATGAGTCAGGTTTGCTTGTCCAAATTGGTTTTTCTTATTGTTCTCTTTCCTAAGAGCTTTTAACTTGTTCACTTTTTGGAGCAGAAACGTAGTTGTATACAGCGACTGGTTTACCAAAGAAAAAGAAAATCTAGACGCAGAGGAGTACTCCTTGAATGGGTGCAAATGTACTACGTTTTTTAATTCACAAACATTGGAAGTTGCAGGCTTGGAAAGCTGCGCTAGTCTCTAGGAATACTACTGACAAAAGGGGATGAGATGAATGCTTGCAAATAGTTGACCCGTGGCAATCGCTTGGGGTACCATTCCCTTTGCTTCCGCGATCAGCTAAGGAGACGGTCATTCGCGCTCTGATATTATCCAGATTGGATTATGCGAATGCTCTCTACTGCGGACTCCCAGCCTATCTGATCCACCGCCTCCAAGTCATCCAAAATGCTGCGGTCCGGCTGCTGTTTAACATCCCCAGAAGATCTAGCGTCCGCCAACCACTCCGAGACCTTCACTGGCTTCCAGTGGCTCAAAGGATCTTATTCAAGATCCTGGTGTTAGCATACCGAGCACTCCACCTAACAGGCCCAACCTATTTGAGAAAAAGATTCTCTCTCTACGCCCCCAACCGCCCTCTCAGATCAAGCAATCTTCATCAAATGACTGTACCAAAGTTCAAATATAGCAGGCTTGGTGGACAATCCATTTCTGTTAGAGCAGCGAGAGCTTGGAATATCCTGCCTCTGCAACTGAGAACAGCCCCTTCCATCATGGCTTTCAGGAAAGGCCTAAAAACCTACCTCTTCAACACCAATGCCTAAAGGCTGTTCCTCCTTTGCATTTACTGTGATCTGTCCCCTTCTTTTTTCTCTTCGCGCCAGGATACTATACTATTTAGTAGCAGAGCGCGTTACAAAAGCCTCTATAATAATAATAATTCTCACACATTGTTTTTTGTCTAGTGTGCCTCTTAAGACATAGGCCTACCTAATGCAATTTAGTACTGACCCAGTTACTAATGGACACAGTCCATCCCAAACCTTGGTCATCTCACACCACCCTGCAGACCGTTGCTTTTTTTAATTAGGACATTTGAAAGTCACAGCTCCTGAAGCTCACTGACTAAACTACACACCTGCCAGCATGTTGCCGACCGTTTACATGAAGATATATGTAAAGATTGATCTAGAATAGAACCTTACGGGTTGTTGTTTGGTTTAGCTTGAATTAGAAGCATGTAACACATTTTATGGTGATACGCTGTATTGTATGAGGTAACACAGAGATCTAGATGCCCGCTCGGTCCACAGACACGCCATTGACCTTTGGAACCTACTCGACACTACATCGCCGGACGTCGCCTTCCTTACAGAAACCTAGATGAACGCCTCATCAGCGCCCGACATCGCCATAGCCATCCCGGACGGATACAAGATCATCCGAAAGGACCGCACCAACCAAACAGGAGGAGGCATCGCCATCGTCCACAAGAACACCATCCGCATCACGACCAGTTCAGACGATGACCTCACTACCGCCGAACACCTTCACTTCCAGATCCACACCAACCCCAAGACCACATTCCGAGGCACCCTCATCTACAGGCCACCAGGACCCCGCATACAATTCAGCGAAGACATCACTTCCTTCATCAGCCCACACGCCTTCCCCTCAGAGGACTACATTCTACTGGGAGACCTCAACTTCCACCTGGAAAAGAAAAACGACCGCAACACCACCACCCTTCTGGACAACCTTGCCAATCTCGGACTCAAACAACTTGTTGACACCCCACCCACTATGCCGGACACACGCTCGACCCAATCTTCACCTCCAGCAAGCACATCTCCTTCAACCACACCACAGCTCTCCATTGGACGGACCACAGCTGCGTTCACTTCAACTACAAAAAACCTCGACCCACAACCTTCCACAACCAATTCCCCGAAGAAACTGGAACAAAATTACCACCGACCAACTCTTCACTTCGCTTCACCGAAACCCTCCCGCCAAGTCATCAGACCCAAATCAAGCAGCCACCAACCTCACACAATGGATCACCCACAGCCCCAACGAACTAGCACCCCTGAAAAACCATCAAATCATGCAAGGTAGCAAAAAAGCCCCCTGGTTCAACGATGACCTTAAAAAATCCAAGAAGCTCTGTCGCACCCTCGAGAAAGCCTGGCGAAAAAACCCAAACACTGACAACCTGACAACCTTCAAGAACGCCACCCGCAAACACCACCAACTGATCCGATCCACCAAGAAAGCAGCATTCAAGGACCGACTTGACAACAACGTCCACAACAGCAAGGAACTATTCAACATCGTCAAAGAATTTACCAATCCCACCGCCGGCACCAACGATATCACTCCCTTCCATGACCTCTGCAACTCCCTGCCTCATTCTTCCACAACAAAATCGCTGACATACATAACAGCTTTGAAAACCAGTCCGAAGACCAGTCCACTCCACCCACCTGTGAACCAAAACCCCCCTCTAACAACCTTTGCGCCTGGAACCCAATCACCACTGAAGACACCATCCGCCTGATGAACTCCATCCACTCAGGATCGCCAACCGACCCATGCCCGCACCACATTTTCAACAAAGCAGACTCCATCATCGCTCCTCATCTCCGAGATGTCATCAACTGCTCCCTCAACTCCGCCACCTTCCCGGAAAGCTGGAAACATGTTGAACTCAGCGCCCTCATGAAGAAACCCAAAGCTGATCCCACTGAACTTAAGAACTACCACCCCATCTCGCTCCTCCCATTCCCTGCCAAAGTCATTGAGAAAGCCGTCAACAGTCAGCTCGCCGCCTTCCTCGAATCTAACGGCTCCCTCGACCCATCTCAGTCCGGCTTCCGAGCCAAACACAGCACCGAGACCGCCCTCATCGCAGCAACAGACGACATTCGAACACTACTGGACAACGGAGAAACAGTTGCCCTCATCCTACTTGACCTCTCCGCAGCCTTCGACATAGTCTGCCATAACACCCTCATACAACGCCTCAGCAACATCGGAATACAAGGAAAAGCATTAGACTGGATCATCTCGTTCCTCGCTGGAAGAACCCAGAGGGTCCGCCTCCCCCCTTTTAGATCAGAGGCGACCGAAGTCATCTGCGGCGTACCACAAGGATCATCTCTCAGTCCCACCCTCTTCAACGTCTACATGAGCCCCCTCGCATCCATAGCGCGCCAGCACAACCTCAACATCATCTCCTACGCAGACGACACCCAACTGATCCTCTCCCTCACCAAAGACCCAAACAACGCCAAAACCAACTTACATGAAGGAATGAAAGATTTAGCCGAGTTATTTAAGAACAGCGGTTTAAAACTGAACTCGGACAAAACGGAAATCCTCATCTTAGGCCCATCCCCCTCTGCCTGGGATGACTCCTGGTGGCCACCGGCCCTGGGAAACGCACCCATACCTACGGACCACGTGCGCAACCTAGGCTTCATCATAGACTCCTCCCTCTCGATGACCAGACAAGTCAACACCGTCTCATCATCATGCTTCAACACCCTACGCATGCTCAAAAAAATCTTCAGCTGGATCCCCGCCGAAACAAGAAAAACGGTCACCCACGCACTGGTCACAAGCCGACTGGATTACGGAAACACCCTCTACGCCGGAACCACAGCCAAACTACAGAAAAAACTCCAACGCATCCAAAACACCTCAGCTAGACTCATACTTCACCTCCTCCGCCCAGCTCACATTTCTGGTCCCCTGAAAGACCTCCACTGGCTCCCTGTCAACAAGAGAATAACGTTCCATCTCCTCACCCACGCACACAAAGCCCTCTACGACCTAGGACCCGAATGCCTCAACACGCGCCTGTCCTTTTACACCCCCACCCGCCAACTACGATCGTCCAATCAAGCCCTCGCCGCCATTCCGCGCATCCACAGATCCACCATAGGGGGAAGATCCTTCTCCTACCTAGCGGCCAAGACCTGGAACTCCCTCCCCTCCCACCTCTGCCTTACACAGAACCACCTCTCCTTCAGAAAGCAACTAAAAACTTGGATATTCGATAAGTAAACTACCCCCGCCCCCCCACCCCTCAAGCGCCTTGAGACCCCCTGGGTGAGTAGTGCGCTATACAAATGTTAAACTTGAACTTGATGTCAGCTTTGGAGACCTTTTTAATCTTCAATCATTGGTGCACCAATGGTATGCTTAATACATGATAGAAACGATACTATCATAAAACATTTAGATAACAAAAATGATGCGACAAAAAAAAGAAAGTATTTCATCAAATGTCAAAAATATGATTCAGTGAGGTTAAGTTGAAGGTTTTAGTGTGAATGGCTAAAATGTAAATTGTTCGAAAATGTCTGTTAGTTCTGAAAACGACATTTATTTAAATCATTTGCTTTAAATCTACACTTTCTTCATTTTTTTTTGTTTCAAACGATACCAATTCATATGATTTAATTCAATCTGCTGACTGTCTTTGCAAAACATACAGGGGCAGATGTACGACCGTTTTATGCGGCCCCAAAGGGGAATTTGACGGCAAAAAACATCTGCCCAATGTACTAACCCTATTTTGCAAGTTGATAACCAATTAGCTACTCGCACAATATGGTTAGTTACTCGCCATTAGGAAGGCCGTGCCAAGGGCGTCCCTTTCTAATAGCAAGCCCATAACCTACGTGTAATTGTTTTGCGACCGCAATTGCGGTCGCGAAACACTTGCAGTTTACCACTCTTCTCAGAAGGGTGGTAAGCCACTCACATACGGGAAGGGGCACCCAGGGGACCCCTTCCCCTCTGTGAATGGGTGCGCAAATATTTTTTAAGAGCAGTCAGTGGTCACAGGGACCACTGCCTGCCTTCAAAAAAATCCAATGCAAAGTTTCATTTTTCTTTTTTTAAATGCATCCTGTTTCCCTTTAAGGAAAACGCACTGTATTTAAGCAGAAACATTATTTAAAAAGCAGTCACAGACATCGTGGTCTGCTGACCCCAGCAGGCCACCAGCCTCCTCATTATTATTCATGAGATATGCAATTTGCAGCCCCATTTGGAATCGCAAACAGTGTCTGAGACTATGTTGCACATTACATTTAGCGAGTTGCAATTTGCAAGTAGCAATTTTGCGCAATTTTCGACTCTCTAAACTCAATGGTCGTACGTCTTTGCCTACATTCTCCAAACAAAAGGCCTGCAGGATGAACATTGCTTCTCCAAGGTATAATAGCTGAATATATACAAAATACAGGCAAAACTTGGGTTAACACCTACAGGGGTCCTAATCCTAAACTTGAAGATTCTTCATTGCTTTCCCTTTGTAATACCACACATTTAGGTATGTCTGAAGTGCCTTTTGTCAAATTTAGAACACCTAAACTTCAACATATTTCCAGATCTGTTGAATTTCTTCTAGAGTTTGAACATATATTTAGGACTGGACTGGCCTTCTATTCTACTGGCATTTTCCCGGTGAGTTGGAGCTATTGGTGACTGATTGTGAAAACCAAGGGCCATTACTGGCATCCTGTTACATTCTGCAGCACCCCAAGGTTAACTGCGACAGGGGCTTCAAGAGAGAGTGAAGGAGAAAGAGAGAGTTGGAGGTAGGTAGAGAAAAAGGGATCACAGAGGGAGAAGAGAGAAAAAGAGGAGAGAGAATGGCTGGATGAAAATACAGAGACAGAGACAGGAGCGGGGCTGGTTTGAGCATTTCTGCCTCAGCTGCTTTTGGCTCTCCAGTTCTGCTCAGTGTATACTGGAATCTGTCTTGATATGTACTATTTCAATGATCAGCCTTGGCAAACCAAAAGTGCAGCATAACGTCAGGATGTGCCCATCCTCCTCCATCAAATGATTGCCTTTTTAGCCACACAAGATGTAGTCATCACATCTAACTTTAGAAAATACTCCGAGAGAATATGGGGCCATATTATTAAGAACAGTGATAAGGGGCTTGATAATATGCCCTTGTGAATTCCCCTAGAAGCCCAGGTTCTGGTGTGAACCTGGGCTTCTATAGAAATTCACATGGGCATATTATCAAGCCCATTGTCGCTGCTTTATCGGCAGTTTCCTGCCGCTAAAGCGGCGATAATTTTAACGCTGTTCATGATAATATCAATCAATCAATCAATCATAACACTTGTATAGCGCGCTACTCACCCGGAAGGGTCTCAAGGCGCTTGGGGAAGCGGGCGGCTACTGCTCGAACAGCCAGGTCTTGAGTTGTCTCCTGAAGGCGAGGTGGTCCTGGGTCAGCCGAAGGTGGATGGGTAGGGAGTTCCAAGTCTTGGCCCCTAGATAGGAAGACCTCTGAAGATATGCATCTAAAAGAGTTCCATTTACCATTTATTATAAGAGTATTGCAAGTCACAAAGGAATTCCGTGACCATACAGAGGAACAAGGGTCCCTTTATATGGTCATGCAACTCCTGATGTACGAGATCTTTTTAACGTACAGCAGAGAGTATTTTACTCATTATAATACACAGCGGTCATACTATTATATTTCCTCTATGAAGACACAGTTAAAATCCGCAGCCCACACCACCGGTGTACTCACTCACAAATGGCAGGAGGACCTACAAACGCAGAAAAAAAATCACGATCATCTACATTGAGAACATAAATAGTCAGCAGGCAGCTAAGGAGTCTGAATGGTACCTATGGGGCTACCCACGTATATACCCTTCGGGAATATGTGAGTAAGTGGCAGCGTATATCTGACCCCTTCATTTTTTTTGTGGAGCTTGGATACCTCTGAATTAGACAGGTGTGTTTCCTGTAACATTGCAACTGCTTGAAGTAGGTGGTAAACTGTGAGTGTTTTGCAGCGGCAAATGCAGTTGCAAAACAATAGTACCTGGCAGTGAGTCTCGCTATTAGGAAGGGATACACCTTCCTAATAGCGAGAGTCGCAAGCGCTATTTTGGGAGTCAGTGACTCGCAAAATAGCATTTGAACATGCCATAACTCTTTTTTGCCGTCGCAAATGGGCTGATCTCCTGTATGCGAGCACAAAAAGGGGTCATACATCTGGCCCCAAAACTCTTAATAAAGGAGTTAAGGGCCTGTATATTCCATGTCACAATGTTAAAGTGTGCCATCAGTTCATTTGTTATATAATGCTGTTCTGTCTCCTATACTCCGCCACTGCTGCCAACAGGAATAACTATAATAATAATAACCGATCCCTCTTGCCCCCCGGGTAAACACTGCATGAATAAATTGTGCCTCCCCAATCATGGGTTCAACTCCATAACTCCTACTTAAAATTTAAATTCAAACAAGTTATATTCAGCTGTTAACCACTAGAATGACATACAAATCCGATCTCACCTGTACTGTGTAACCATCAGACTCACTACAGTCAGCCAGAAGCAATATTGTGCTGGGTAGAGGAAGGCACCCAGCGGGGCACTAGGAGACAACTGAGCCCTACTACTCCTTACACGCAGACAAACACACACTCACTCAAAAACACAATGAGAAAGGAGCAGGAAACAAAAAGGGAAAAAGGGGATAGGATGAGGGTGCTGACCCAATTGTGCAGTCACTTAGGTGTTTTTCCCACCTAACCACATAAACACCTGGTCACTCCCAAAATGTGTATTCCATATATACCCAGTGTTCACACTGTAAAATGGTAGTGCTCCCTTGCCTCCTATACTACTTAAATGCATTGCCAATTTGGATCACGGCGACCTTAATCAGGGGCCTAGAGTCCCAGGTCCAAACATTTATATGGGCAAGTGGCTGCCGCAGAGTGGCCCTGACGCTGCTGCAAAGACCTACAGCAGAGGGAGGATAGCAGCCCTGAACTTTGAATCCTACTATATAGCGGCCCAGCTGCTGTGGCTGGTGCGCAGCATAGCCTCGGAACGACGGCGTGGAGAAGAACCAGGACACCCTGGAGCACTACTGAACAACCTGTTGAGAGTGTTTCTCAGAGTACATAGACCTCCAGGAGGGGATACCCAGGGGCTTAGAGTGCAAGCCAAATGCTGGAGCCGGAGCCTGCAGAAGATGGGAGTGAGAACCCCATACTCACCACACATTCCTCTGGACATGCTGAGAGCCCCCCCCCCCCCCCCCCCCCACACAGCAGGAACTGGTGAGGCCTAGAGGTGTGGATGGAAATGGGGGAGATAAAAGTAGGTGATCTTTATAGAGACTCAGAGAGGCTGCCCTTTGAGACGTTTCGAGCGGAATATGGCTTACCACAGGGACACTTCTTGCTGCATAGGGCGTTAATGACATCCATCCGCAAACACTGGCGGACGGGTTCGACAGAACTCCCGACACAACGAACCTGCTACTATATGGCTCTATCAGTGTGCACTTTCAACTATGTATCATTCCTATACAGGGCACTGCGCGCAGATGGCCTGTGACCGCTGAAGAGGCTCCGACACCAGAGGGAGGAAGACTTAAGCATACCCATACCAATCAAAGAGTGGGATAACATACTAGCCGAAGCACCAAAAATGTCCAGAAATGCACGCTTCAAACTAATAAACTACTATGTCCTCATAGGGTATACCTGACCCCTGAGAGAGTGAATAGATACTACCAGGTAGCAGGTGCAGCCTGCCCAAGATCCGATGTACCGCAAGTCCATATGATGAATATGTTCTGGGAATACCCTCAGTTAGAAGAATTCTGGACGCAGGTAGCACAAACAGTGGGCAAAGCAATAGACAAAGAACTAACATGCACTCCAGCATGCTGCCTACTGGGATGGTTTCCACATTTGTCTAGGGTAAAGATTACAAGCAGATTCCAAGACCTGGCGTACACCTTGGCTAAGAGGGAGATAACCAGGAATTGGAAGGCAAGAGGGGGCCCCAGAATAACAACATGGCATGGGGAACTCTTGAAGTGGGCGGGATGTGAGGGTCGAGTGATGATGCGAGAGGCTAAAAGAGGTCTACGAAACATAGAGATACCAAGGGCCTGGGAGGCGTTGGTACACAAACTAGAGTATCCAGAGCCAGAGCCCCCCGATGACAAGGCAGAGAGCACATAGGGTGGAATCCCCCGACATGAACATACCAACCATACTTAACACGTGCAGCGGTACTTTCCATCACAGGAACCCTGACAAGCATGCTTCGCCGGAGCCACTCCACCCGGCACACACAAGATTAGAGAATTATATACACTTTACGCCCATGTACACATGCAAAGAACAAATAATCGGTGACTCGGGGGAGGAAATAGGGAACTGGGTCAGCTTTGTTACTAGTGTATTATTACTTGAGAAAATAAATGACTTGATGATATAGTAAAGGTACACAAAGAAATGAGAGAAAACTATTGGTCAGTTATGCAATGTACCCTATGACTATGTAATGCACTAATACATAGTGGAATAAAATCAATAAAGTCTGTTTAAAAAAAAAATCATAGTTCCCACTGTCCAAACATCACATCCATTACAGCGCCATTTGTGTCCATTCAAAGGCAAAGGTATGGGGACTCGGCGGGTCAGGGAGCCTCTGTCTGTGGCGTGTCCTCCACAACATCTCCGGTGCTGGTGTCTGAATTGGATGCAGTCACTACCTCCACCAGTGCCAGGCTTCCTCTCGCTCAATTTGTAACCATGTTGGATCAATGTGAAGCAAGCATTCATCCTCTGTGTCCGAGGTAGATCTCCCTAGGTCTAAGGATCAATCTTGCCGTACTATTATTCTCTGAGATGAGCAGGAAGATTGTTTATTATATTGTCGGCGCCTGCTGGACTTACAGTAGCGCTGTGAGCCCCGGGATGGAGCAGTTGTGTTTTTTGAAGAGGAAGGTCGCCCCTCGCACCTCCAGCCAATACCACACCACCTCGGGGGTAGTGAAGAAATGAGAGCGGCCTTCGTGTACTACTTTTAGCTTAGCTGGGTAGAGCAACATATATTCTAATTGCATTGCTCTTTGCTTCTGTTTCACACTAGTGAAAGACATTCCCTATTTTTGGACCAGCTGCGTGTAGTCTGGGAATATGCGTATGGTATGATTTTCTGGGATCACACACCCGCCAGACCTCTTGGAGGATACAGTTGTGGTCTCTGTGATTTAGAATTTTAGCTATGAGAGTACAGGATGTAGCACCAGCTGGAGGGATAGGCGCCAGCGTCCGATGGGCTCTTTTGATTATAAACAAAGAGGGCTGGGAGGCCTCTGGAAGTGTGTCTTAATCCACTTTTCTAGGAATTGCTCTGGGGTTCTTCCTTCAGCCCCCTCTGGGAAACCGACAAATCGCAGGAGGCATCTCTGAGAGCATCCCTCTGCATCTTCGTCTCCGAGTTCCAGAGTCCCTGTCTTTGCTGAGAGGTCCAAGAACGCTGTTTCAATGTCGATATTTCGGCCTGCAATTGAGTGACGGTTTGCTTTATAGCAAAAATGCCCTCCACTACTGTCCATGGATCCACTCTCAACAGGTCCACAACCAGGGAGACTGCTTCTATTTTAGCTTGCACTGCTACGCTTGAAGCCTCGATGGCTGTGAAGATTTGATCTCCGGTGGCGTACGCTCGTGGCATGTGTGCGCCTGCAGCAGGGGGGTCTTAAGGTAAGTCCGTCTGTGGGGGTGCGCCCTGCACCATATATTGGTCAATATTGGTCTGTTGCCCCCCTCTTTGCGGCCAGGTCTTGCCTCTTTGCGGCCACTTGGTGCTTCGGCTAGTGTGTTATCCCACTCTTACTCGGGTAGGCCTATGGCACAACTCAGAGAATGATATCGCTTAGCGTAAACAGTGTTCCCACCTTTTAGGCTGTATGATATGTGTGCGGGCCGCCAGGGCAACTGAGAGCACTCAACCCAACGGCTCATGGCCTACCTCTATGTGTCAGTTATAAGTTGCCAGCAAGCATCTCATGTAGTGACCCATCACGACCTGCACATGTGAGGTTGGGCTTAGTATAATCAATTGAAAGACATGAAGTTGTTTTGGTCACTCAGGGATCCGGTCGCGCACCCCAGTCCAACATACAACTCACCACAATTCACGCCAGTAGGAGCAGCGCGCCCACGTTTATGTGGCTGGCTGGCCCCGCCATGTCGACCTCCAGGCTAAGTACATGTCTGTAGGCAGAATTCAAGGACAGGTCAGGCCCCAGTGTGCCAGCACATCTTAAGGGGAGCCCAGTATGAGGGAGAGGCAGAAACTGTATTGTCTCACCACACAGCAGAGCTGCCCCAGCTGGCCCCACGGCCGCGCCGTAGTTTATGTGGTGCGGGCTCCCAACCAACTGGCGCTTTGCTCTCCTAGCGAACAGTCTGAAGGGTGAGCAGCACCTCTAGGATATTGTCTTTGAGCCCCAGATACATGTAGTTGCGTGTTTCAGACACTTCGCACCGAGTATGGTGGCAGACCCCACCATGCAGCCAGTGGCCCCCGGTGTCTTAGGTAGATGGCACTCAATTTGGTTTTAGATGGGAGCCCGCTGTTGTCCCTACCATGCCTGCAGGGCCACGTGCGCTCAGTGAATGCAGTATTCCCATGACATGTAGTTAACTCCAGTAGGGTTAAAAGTCTGCTGACCGGAGGCTGCGCAGTGCCCTCCTAGTAGACAGCCTGGTGTTTCCATCCAAAGACAACTTTACCACCAAGGATTTTCACATCTCTTTCTGTGCAGCTTTGAAAGGAGTTGCATTCTTCATGTGCTGTTTTTTAATTTTGCTCCACCTGGTTCAAATATCTGTGGGAGGGCGTGGCTAGCAGCCGATGATGGCGGCAGCAACCTAGAGAGGCTCCCGTAGCAAGGCGGCTTCCCGTAACAATCCGCATGCCTATCCGCTCACTGCTCAGTCCAAAGAGGGTGTCCTGGGTGCGGTGACCGAACGGCACCGGCACGGAAAATTTGGGAGCGCTTGGACCCCGGCATCGGGGCGAAACCTCATCTCCGTCCCTTGTGGAAGACGGGCCTGGTGACACGAGGCGAGCATCGGTGCCGAGTGATTCCTGAGGCCGGGCGGAAGTTCATCCTCCCCGGCGCAACCATCCGGAAGTAGCCGACGACGCCATCGCCCTACACTCTTGGCTGGCGATCCTCCCCGCCGCCCGCTCTATCCCTCACGCAGTGGACACGGTGACGCTGGGCATCTGTGCCCCTAGGCTGCGCTCGACAAGAACCTGGGGACCTGTGCAGCACCAGTCGCCATTTTGCTTGACCCAGCCGAGGCCGCCACAGCTCCGCGACGGCCGGCGGCACTCGAATAACGCCAGCGACCTCTGGCCCCCACCCGTTCTGCCCCCCCCCCCTGCATTCCCTTCCCCCCCCGTGGACAGATACGGACCTCCGGCCCGCCCCATCATAGACTTTGTCTCACTGGACAGTAATGGCGGGGAAGGGACAACGGCAGACGGCTGCTCAGGCAAGGCTTGGGAAGTATGCCTACGATAGCCAGTCATCCACCCAGCCTGAGCAGCGCAAATCATTGGGGAAGGGCGCTGACAACGACGGCGCTAAAAAGGCCACGCTGGACGACGTGCTACGGGCACTGGAGCAGGTACAGGCCACGGTGGGCTCGACCGCGGCGGAGGTTACCCTTATCAGAGCCGACCTCCAGAAAATGAGCGAAAGGGTGAAGCAGGTGGAGGTGGTGACTAAATCCTTAATAGAAGACGTTTCCGACCTACAAGTGGCAATGGAGAGGCTGCAGGCGGACAATAAACTTTTGAAAAGTAAGTTGGATGACCAGGAGGGGCGCTCCAGACGCAACAACGTCCGCATCTTGGGAGTTCCGGAGTCTGAAACAAAGGGGGCCATGGACCTATACGTTGAAGACCTTATAAAGACCAAACTGGCCCCGAAGGGACTGTCCAACTTCTTTACAGTAGAGCGGGCTCACCGGGTCCCGGGAGGGACGCCTACCCCGGGAGCCGCCCCGCGCCCCATCTTGGCGAGACTCTTCAACTTTCGAGACCGCGATGCAGTCCTCCAAGCCGCCAGGGTGGCACCGCCCATCCAAATCCAGAACTCACGGATTTCGTTCTTTCCTGACTACACGGCGGAGGTCACCCGTAAGAGGAGGACATTCCTCGAAGTTAAAAAGTCGCTTCGCGACCAAGAACTGCCATACTCCATGCTGTTTCCGGCCCGGCTAAGAGTGGTGGCGGACAAGAAGGTCTGGTTTTTCGACTCAGCGGAGAATGCCAGGGAATGGCTGGATGGCTGGCGCACTGTGGACCGCACCTCTAACCGTCGACGCAACAGGTCGGGAGAAGGGAGCCGGCGGGGCTCACGCTCTCCACCCAGGAACAGCGAGAATGGATCACCGTCACAGGAACAATTGGGAGCTGGTGGAGGTGAATGATGAGACCACAAGGGACTACCGAGTTACTCCTGAACTATACTCCCATTCTGATTCTTCATTGAGTCGTTAGTGGACGCTGGCCCGGACGACCCGAGGGCTATAAAGGGACCGCCTGCTTTGGGGGACACACTCCCCCGACATGCAAGTACTCTGTTTCTGATATGGGATAAGCGCTCTGCTAAGTTGGGGTGGCGGGCAGTTTTGAGTCCGTTTGGCAGGGAGGCAGGGTGGGGGGTGTTGGGGGGGGGATTTGTTTGGTTTTACGGGAGATTCATGCTATCGATCAAAAAATGTAGAATGTACTGTGCTGTGTACTGGAACGATGCTGGGAGGGTGGGCCATGTGCTGATGGTTTTTGTCCCTAAGTTTCGATGGTGGTGGGTGCACGGCCTAACGTGATGCAGGCGGGTGAGACGCGACTGGGCGTCTCCTCCCTCAAGCTTCTGGCCTGGAATGTGCGAGGTTTGGGTGATAAAGTGAAGCGTGGCCTGGTTCTGTCCGAGGTCAAGCGTCATAAACCTGACCTCATACTCCTTCAAGAGACCCATCTACTGGGTACTGCCACCAAGGCCCTGGACAGGCGAGGGTATACAATGTTGGCCCACTCCGAATTCTCCACTGGGTCCCGGGGCACGGGTGTCCTGCTCAGAAAATCCTCTACTTTTATCACCATTAGCACGAAAACTGATCCACAGGGATGTTTTGCGGCGGTGAGTGGTCAATGGGATGGGCGCCCCCTGACTGTAGTATCAGTGTACATCCCTCCGTCCTTACATTCAGTGATGCTGCCTGCCCTGGGCGACTTCTTGCTGTCCCTCCCCGAAGGAGACACCTTGCTAGGCGGGGACTTTAATGCCCCTGCTGACCCACAACTCGACAGATTCCCAGCAACCGCTCTCCCCGGGGGTCCCTCCAGATTCCAGAGGTTCCTTGAGGCACTGGGGCTGGTAGACATATGGCGACACGTCCACCCAACACAGCGGCAGTACACCTTCCACTCCACCGTCCATAATAGTCTGTCCCGCATTGACCACTTTCTGGCGTTGGGGGATGGGTTGCAGCGCGTCGAAGAGGTGCTCATTCACCCTAGGGGCATCTCGGATCACTCCCCACTAACTCTCACCATTACTTCACAAACACGCTCACGCCACCGCGTCTTCCCGATGCGTGCCTCATATCTTAAGGTACCTAAGGTCCGGAAGGCACTGCAGACTGCCACTACCCATTACTTCGTGGAGAACGAGCCTACCGCAGCCTCGGCTGAGGTGCTATGGGAGGCTTATAAGGCCGTCCTGAGGGGGCAAGCCATTAGCTCCATAACTTCGTATAGACGAGAACAGGCGGCGGAACAATCGGCGCTCGAGCTACGACTGCGCGAAATAACCGCTGCCCACGAAACAGACCCCACTGACGACACGCTACATGCGCTCCTGCTGGCCCAGCGTCTCTATGCAGACCACGCTGGACACATTACACAAGGTCACATCACTGACACACAAAACCGCGTGTATGATATGGGGGACAAGGCAGGGAAAATGCTGGCTTGGCTAGACAAAAGAGGTGGAAGTGCCAGGGGGATTCAACAGGTTAAGGACGAACAGGGGAACATTCACACAGACCCAGCTCGGATAGTGGAAGCATTGGCTGCCCACTTTGAGAAAGTCTACACCCCAGAGCGGGAAGTCACTGCGATTGCGGCCCAAAGCGCACTGTATGATCTGCCCATCCCGGCACTGTTGCCCGAAGCGGCGGCTGAGCTTGAGACGCCTTTCACTGCTGACGAACTGAGGATCGCCATTGGGGCCCTACATACGGGCAAGGCGCTCGGACCGAACGGCATCCCAATT
This sequence comes from Lissotriton vulgaris, assembly GCF_964263255.1. Lineage (NCBI taxonomy): Eukaryota > Metazoa > Chordata > Amphibia > Caudata > Salamandridae > Lissotriton > Lissotriton vulgaris. The sequence continues at coordinate 362,987,665 of NC_141687.1, forward strand.
GAGTGGTTCCAAGACCGCACTGCTGTTCTTAGCCCATACCTGCTCCGAATGTATGAGGAGTGCCGTACTACGGGGGTGCTCCCGTTAGACCAACGCACGGCCACGATTGTGGCTATTCCAAAGCCTGGTAAGCCCCCGGAGGAATGCTCCTCATACCGCCCTATATCCTTACTTAACGCAGAAAGCAAAATTCTGGCGAAACTTCTGGCAAATCGTCTCATGCCCCACCTCTCTGACCTAATTCACCCGGACCAGTCGGGGTTTATGCCCCACAGAAACACCTCGCTCAATCTACGACGGGTGCATGGGGTAATGGCCAATACGGATGAAATCGGCGAACCCGCGGCCAGCTTGGCCCTGGATGCAAAGATGGCCTTTGACATGGTCGAGTGGGCTTATCTCTTTGAGGTTCTCCAGTACATGGGTTTTGGCCCTGTCTTCATCTCATGGGTAAAACTGCTGTACACCATGCCGGTAGCGCATGTGGTGGCGAATGGCCACATTTCACGCTCCTTCCCGCTCAAGCGCGGCACCCGACAGGGTTGCCCTCTTTCCCCCCTGCTATTTGCGCTGTCGCTAGAGCCTTTGGCAATCCGCATTAGGACCACCCCCTTGCTTAAGGGTATTCAATGGAGGGAGGGCTGGGAAGACCGCATTTCGCTCTACGCGGATGATATGCTGGTCTACCTGACGGATCCTGAACACGGCATTCCGGCTCTCTTACGCATCTGCAATGCCCACGGGGAGGTGTCTGGCTACACCATTAATTGGACTAAATCCGAGTTATACGCCCTGACGGGCGGCCCACCCGCGGTTGGCTCTGCCTGCCCCCTGCGACTGGCCGGCTCGTCCTTTAAGTATCTTGGTATTCACGTCACGAGTGACCCGGCGGAATATGAAAGATTGAACCTGGCGCCACCGCTGGACCGCCTCAGGCGAGATGCGAGCTTCTGGGCAGGATTACCGCTAACGATGCTGGGGAAAGCAGCCCTCTTCAAAATGAAATCCCTGCCCCGCTTTCTATATATTCTGGACAATACCCCTTTTGCGGTGCCCCCCAGGTACTTCAAGAGGGTGGCGGCGGTGGTCTCTGGTCTGCTATGGAATAATCGCCCGGCACGGATAGCTCACGCCAAGCTCTGTAAGGGCTGGTACGAGGGTGGCATCGCACTTCCTAACCTCCAACTTTACTATTGGGCGGCCCAGCTTCGGCCGATCAATCAATGGCTGCACGCATCGCAATCAGACCCTGCATTCCAGGCGGATCGGGCCCAGCTTGGGGCTGGTACCCTGCTGGCCCCGCTTTACGATAAACGTAAACTCAGGTCGTTGAAGGGGCCCACTAAGATCACGGTGTCCACCTGGCATGCAGCCACCGCTGCGCTGGGATGGAAAGATACTATCACCAAGCTCACTCCACTCTGGGACTCACGTGCTCTGGGCAACCTTCGGACCAGCAAGGGGTTCTCCCGCTGGGACGATATTGGCATCTCAACAGTGGGGGACATGTGGGACCGTGGGGCTGTCATCACGTTTGACCGCCTGAAGGAACTCTACGAAATGGGACCACATGAAACCTATCGGTATGTCCAAGTTCGTCATGCTCTGCTGGCGGTTATTCCGGTGGGGTCAACTCTCCCAGAGTCGTCCCCGCTAGAAGATCGCCTCTTGACTGACTATATGGTGGAAAAGGCCACCTCCCTTACCTACCGGAAACTCCTAAATAATTCCCCAGACCCGCTAGTGCCTCTCAAGGGAAAATGGGAACAGGACGTGGGAGAGATGGATGAACACGAATGGAATGAGGCACTGGCATCCCCTAAAGAAGCGGGCATATCCTCTAGAATGAGACTCATCCAACTCAAAGTTCTGCACAGAACATATGACACCAGAACATTGCTTCACCACATACAGCGAACCCCTGACCCCTTCTGCTTGCGGGGCTGCGGGGAGGAGGGCACACTATTCCACACACTCTGGGACTGCTCCCTTATACAAACTTATTGGCGTCAGGTCCTGCGCACCGTCTCACAAGTGCTGGAGGTCTCCGTGCTTCCAGAGCCTCGTCGCTGCCTTCTTAATGTGTGGGAACCAACTGACTTGTCCCGGCATGGCCGCCTCTGGGTAACAATTGGTATGATGATGGCTAAGAGGGATATCGCGCAGCGCTGGGGGGTGGCGGATCTACCGAAGGCTTCACAATGGTGTGTTAATATGGACAGGGCCATGGTCACGGAACGGGCAGTGTATTTGACCAGGGGGTGCCCGGCCAAGTGGAACAAAGTTTGGTCCCCATGGAATGCTTACCGAGGTGAGATTTGTGAGCCACTTCCTGAAGGTGACACACTAGAGTCGGACGAGGAAGAGTGAATGTGCGGGGAGGTTTTGATGGTGGGGGGGGGGGGCGACACCGGGTGGGGGCGGGGTAACGGAATGGGACGACTAATACGGTGCCTACCAAGGTGCGCAAAGTGCTGTTGGCATGGACTCAGAAGTACGCTTCCACCTAACTGGCATTAAGTTTCCTGTATCGATGGCAAAGTGATTTCCCGAAGTTTAAATGTTCTTTTTTAGGTATAAAACAGAAAACGAAAACCTCCTAATTCGACATGGACCATTCGCACTCCATGCTTCACAATTTCCTTTTGGAAGCTTCGTCCTCATGTCCTCACGACCGCCGATGTAATTGTACTGTAATAAGGCATATTTATTTGTTTAACGCTTGCTTAGCGGCCGGCCCGGTTGGGTTGTAGGCGACAAGCTGTGTTATGACTGTGTGAGCTCAATAAAGGTTTTCAAAAAAAAAAAAAAAAAATATCTGTGATAGGATTTGGTGGCTGAATATATTTATCGTATACCACATGGTAGCTTACCACAGTGCAACGGGCCAAATCACTGCCCCATCTTGCAGGTCCTCCAGAAAGCCTGGGGATTCTCGCCGGGTCAGGCTGCCAGTGGGCGACTCCTCTGTCACAGCCAGGGCCAAATCGTTGCCCCAGCCGCAGTTCAATGGTTCATCCACAGGGGCAGAGGCCTTACCTAGTTTCTGCAGTCATGTGGGCAGGTCCCTTGACCCTAAACTCAAGCAGCAGCGGTTGTGGCAGCGCAGGTAACAGGCGAGCAGTCATGCAAGGCCGGGGATTCTCATCCGCACCCGGCTGCTGCCGGTCAGGATCACTGCAGCCTCGACCACGACTTCTGAAGGGACTCCATCACCTCCCTGGAATTTAAGGGGTGCTATGCACTTTTATATCAGAAAGGAGAGGCAGGATAATTGCAGGCAATATTCCGGGCTGGCTCGGGGCTCTTTAGTTTGCTTCCACCACAGCCGCCATCTTGGCCACACTCCCCCAGGTTTGAAATATTAGAACAGATTAAATAGGTCGAAAACTCACATGATACAAAACACTAAACTACTGAAAGACAAAGGATTGGATTTCTCTCACACCTTACCCCCATTTTTGTACCTTGTAACACGCCTTTAAGGCAGGGGGTGCCTGGCCAGCCGTCACATTTTATTTTGGCTATGCGCATTTTTTAGGTCTTGTTTTCTTTCTTTGTATACCAATACTAAGCGTGCATGGCCTCACTGTTAAGGGTTTTGTGCCTTGTTTATTTTAATTATTCTGTTTGAAACTTAAAGTTTGGTTCAGCACTTATCTGCCTAACTTTTGCCTAGCTAGTGCACCGAAGGGAACCGTGAAAGCAGCAAGTGGCTAGAAATTATGCCTTTCCTATGTTGAATCCTGATATCCCCGTCAGTTACCACTACAATACAGAGGACAATAAGGGTAAGCTTATTTTATAATTATTTCCAATCCAATTTTATCCAACTGGATTTGTAAAGCGCGCTAATCACCTGTGAGGGTATCTAAGCGCTGAGAGTATTACCGACGAGGCTTGTTCGAATAACCAGGTCTTGAGTCCTTTTTTTAATTCCAGCAAGGAGGATGAGATCCGTAGGTGAGTGGAAAGTTGTTCCAAGACTTCGTGGCGAGGTGGTAGGAGAAGCGTCCTCCACTGTTGCTGTGGTGGATGCATGTGGCTGGGGGATGGGTAGAGGAATTGGGAGGCGGAGCTCAGGTGTCTGGACGGGAGGTGAAAATTCAGTCAGTGGTTGATGTATGCTGATCCTAGGTTGTGGAGGGCTTTGAAGGTGTGGATCAGAATCTTGAACTGGCATCTTTTTTGAATGGGGTAACTTTGGAGCTTCTTGAGGTGGGGGTGCCGTGGGTGCTCTTGGGCAGGCCAAAGGTTAATATGGCTGCTGAGTTCTGTATCGTCTGCAGTCTCAAGAGAAGTTGCGTGGTGATACTTGCATAGAGTGTGTTACCGTAGTCCAGTTAACTGGTGACAAGGGCTTGAGTGACGGTGTTACTAGTGTCGATAGGAAGCCACTTGAAAATCCTGCAGAGCATGAACAGGGTGAGGAAGCAGGTGGATGAGACTGCGTTGATCTGCTTTTTCATGGTCAGCTTACTGTCCAGGATGGTGCCAAGGTTGCAGGCGTGGTTGGTTGGAGTAGGTGAGCACTTTAGTTCAGAGGGCCACCAGGCGTCGTTGCATTGGGAGTAGTTTCTGAAGAACAGCACATCTGTCTTCTCTGTGTTGAATTCGAGGCAGTTGGTTCTCATCCAGTCGGTGATGTTAGCCATGCACTTGTAGAAGTTTGTCAGAGTGGAGACTGGGTCTTCTAATAGTAAGAGGATGAGCTGGGTATCAGTGACATAAGATATGATGATTCATCCATGCGATCTTACGATATTGGCCAAGGGAGTCACGTAGGTGTGTAACAGGGTGGGGCTGAAGAGCCAAACCTTGAGTGATGCCACAGATTTTGTTCTTAGGTTCCGAGGTGAAGGGTGGGAGGCGGATTCTCTGGGTTCTACCTGTGAGGAAGGAGGTGACAAACTTGAGGGTGTTTCCTCTAATGCCAGTGTTGTGCAGCCTTTTGATAAGGGTGTGGTGTGATACTGTGTTGAACGCTGCTGAGAGGTCAAGGAGGTCAGGGCCACCGTTTTCCTTGGTCCAGGAGGGTCTGATATTATTAGTGGCTGCCAACAAGGCGGTTTCGTGCTATGATTGGTGCGGGATCCGGATTGGGAAGTCTCCAGAAGATCGTGGTTCTCCAAGTGGTCCATGAGTCCGCAGCTGATGGCCTTCTCGAGGACATTGGTGGGGAAGGAGTGCAGAGAGATGTGGAAGTATTTCTTGAGGTACTGAGATCCTGAGGATTAATATTAACTGTATGCCTAAATTATAATATCTTGAAGGGATGAATTATTCCTATTGTAATACATAACAAATGATAAATACTTCATACATGTTTTTATGAAAGGGAATGTATATGTGAGATGGTTAGAAATACCTAGAATTGCAGTTTGCAACATCTAGAAGGTAGACTTTGTCATTGTAAGATATAAAATGTATGGATATTTTATGTTTTTATTATATAAAATGTAGATATGGGCATTATGAATGATAAGAAATATAATATGTTATGTTGTACGGTTAAGCTAAAAACTCTGCAACCCAAATAACTTGAGGCCGGGAAGCCGGTGCTTGCTCTCTGACATTGTGGCAAAGAGACAGTTGCAAGACTGGTGTCCACAGACTTTACTTTGAGTAAATTCAGACACTCAGATTGTGCGCTGAGAAGCTTTAGCACTTACTGGTATGAAACAGTCTGATTTTTCTGGTAAGTGAGAAGTGACTTGAGTAATATGTGCTAAACATGGACAGTGGCACAGAACTAGACATTAGGGTTGCGTGTCACTTGTTCAGTGATGATATTATTGTGTGTTGTGATGGTCCAGAAATAGTCACACATTTTTTGCGTGTGTAAGATTTACTTCAAAATAAGTTTTTAACGGATATAGGCTTTTTCCTTACCTCAGTAATTGAAGACATTTGAGATGAGTGACACCCCACAGCCCCAGTTAATCATATATATGTATAATAATGAAGTAGTGCAAGTGTCATCTGGCAGTGACCACCACCTATTATATTTTCACGCCCTATATATCAATAGGTAAAGTAGTGGCACAATTAGGCCTGGATATTTCGGACTCACATGGCCTCTTGGTTTCATTAATGTATATGTTATGTTAGTAATTTGTAGAGCGCATGGTTACTCCAGTTCGGAGTGTCCCGACGCTGAAATTCCAAAGACCGAGAGGGTGACCAGAGTACCTCTACTGTTGGTTTGAGCTTCTCTCAAACAGCCATGTTTTTAGGAGTTTTTGAAAGGACGCTTCTCAAGACTCAAGTCTGAGATGCAAAGGAAGTAGGTTCCACTGTTTAGCTGCCAGGAACCTAAAGGAGCTACCACCAAGGCACTTTCTATTGTATTTGGGAACGCCGATTATATGGGCGAAATTCGCGCGAACTCGAATTCACAATTTGCAAAATCTGCGAATTCGTGCGAATTTGCAGATTTTTTGAGTGTTCGTGGGGCTTTTTACATGTTTGCGGGTCACTTGCACGGCGAAGTTACCCATGCGGTCGTGTATGGGCGTGGCCATCTTGTTTGCGTGACGTGTTTCCGTTTCCAGGCGCTAGTTGCATGCTCGCGTCGTATGTGGCGCACGATTACGTGTTCGCAGGCGTTATCGCATGCTCGCAAGGGAAATATCGTGTAAACTTACCCACGCGGTCCTCAATGGGCGCGGCCATCTTGTTTTTCATTCATTGCTATGGTTCTGAGCATGCTTTCCAATCCTCCTTTCATCTGTGCAATCCTTTGTTTCTTTGGACTTTTTTAAAATCTTTTCTACTCTATATCTATCCCTCTTTTTTTCTAGATCTATATTTTGTGTTTTTTTCAACTTTTCGTTACTTTTAAAGCTACTTTTTAAATTTTTTATTTTTCTTTACTTTTTCCCTATTCTTTCCTTTTTTTTTCTTTCTGCTGTACAGGACCATGGCAAAGGGAGCCGGGAAGGAGAAAGAGAAGGGGAAGGGTCCCGCACGCCGTACTTTGCTCCCTTGCGGGCGGTTACGAGGGGAGGAAGTGATGGCCAGGGAGATATTCAGCGCGGTGGAGGTGGCCGCAGAGCTCTTTTATGTGCAGCGCCACCTCCCCAAGACTGTGGCAGCAGGGGGCAGGCTTGCATCGGGGTATGGCCTCCGGGAGCGTCGCCAGATTTGGAAAAGGTGTGCCGGGCCATGCGGAGGGAGTCAGGGGTCCGGCGCACCTACCAGAAAGCGACGCACCGGTGGTCGGACCTCCTTGACCGTGAGTAGGACCTGCTCCACCTGCTCGGTGTGGAGATTCCTGACCTTGGTGAGTAGCTATTTAATAACGACTTTGTTTTCTTCTGCTCTGTGTTATATTGCTAATATATGTTTTTCCCGAAGAGCAAGAATGATGCCAATTCGATTACATTGCATGTAAATTAACGTTTAAATAGCTTCTGTAATTGCAGGTGCTTGCCTGCTCAGTGGCGTTGCTACTAAGCTTACTTGTTTGCAACTTTGTGCTCATTTGGCCTGAATATGTATGAGTGTAGTACTTTACAGAACTGCGTAATGCTAGAGAGACTAGCGACTCAAGTCTAGTCCTTCCTTTGTACTCCTGCTGCCACTAAGAAGAAGAGATAGTGATGGATTGATAGGTTCAGGTTGAGTATATTATGACTTGTTATTAGTAGTAGTAGTAGGACATTTTTTAGTGCTCTGCAATCATGATGACGGACTGTGTCTGTCACGTCGCGTGCTGCTGAGTGCTGGCATTTGTAGTAGAACCTTTTTGTTGTTGGTTTAGTTAGTGATTTACATAACTTTCCAAGTAGACAGTCTGCGAATCCAGCAATACTGTACTAGTATCCTCCTAGTTGACCAGATCAGATAGGTCAATACATGTAGTGCAATTGTTGCTAATTTGTTTCCCCGAGATAATTTAGGATTGTGGTCAGAGAAATCAAATATTTCCAAAAAACAATCATCCATGTTTGTGTTTATTTCATGATCATCAGCACCTCCCAGGGGCAAGACGACAGCACCACCCCAGACTCCGGCGGAACAGAGTGGGCAGGAGGAACGGTCCACTGCAGGCTCTTCTGCTGGCCCCAGTAAGTAGTTCTGTTTTTAAGATAATTATACTTCTCTAACTCTATTTTCTACCAAATAGTCTATGATCTTCTTGTAGACTGTTTCTACATTCTTATCCTGCCTCTCTACCATCACTCTCTGTGCTACTACTATTTACTATTATTTATGAGTCGGTCTGTGTAGGTAGCTAAGCTTGCCTAGTCGGCAAACTGTGTTAAACAAAACTCTGATCCAGCAATAGCTCTAGAGGCACTCAGTGCAGTCCTCTGGGTTGCCCTTGCTGTCTATACCAGTTTTCTTAATGTTAGTGCGTTGACAATTTCCAACAACAAAACGTCAATGTCCATCGAGAATAAGCTAGTAGTTGTCTTTTTGATTTGATAGTAGCACATACCATACCGCTAGTGTTTCAGGGACTATTCTGCACATACAGAAGTATGGACAAGAGAAATAGGACATTGTTGATGATAAATGCCGTTCGACTTTCCACTTACCTCAGTCAGAAGTAACTGTGCGGGACTCGGGAGCCCTCACCTTGTTGGAACTTCAAGTCCTCCTGGTGGTGATGGGGAGTAGTGGGTTCTGTCTGTAATTATAAAAATGTTGCACGTTAAAGAGTAAGCATTCATCAGTTGTGCCAAAAAGAGTTGCATGTTATGGCTAAGCATATAAGTTAACACCCTCCCCAAAACCGTGACTTCTTTTCAGTCCCAATAATTAAAAATTGTTTAACATTTTCTCTTATATTATGAGACGAAGTAGGGGGTGGTGTATGGCATCTAAAAATATGACATGTTTTTCCTAGGCGTCACAACATCTGATGCAACACTTGCCACCACCAGTGCCGGGGCCAGCAGCGCGGAGGGGTCCACTCAAGCGGCGGTGCCACCAGGAAGAGCTGAAGGGGATGGCTCAGCAGCGGCGGACGGTGGTAAGTTATTATTATACTCCTTACTTATTGACATTTTAGAGTAGGATCGCAAAGGAGTGTAGGATGTACTGTACAATAGAAAGTACACTAATACAAGTACACTGTACTGTTAAGAACAGTTACTGATTTAGAACAACATTTTTTTTTAGCCAATCACGGAGAAGTCAGTCATCCTTGGCTTAGCAATAGCATTAGCGGCGTTAGTTCTCGAGTAAGCAATGGTCCCCTCTATTTGACTTCAAATTAGCTGAGAAACTTTTATCGTGAAGCCAAGTCATATCAGATGAACTTGAGGGATGTGATGAACGAAACGGGAAAGAACTTAGGGTCAATGGAAGGACGAGCGAGTCATAACATTTATGACTGAAGAATGATACGTGTTTTTGAATGCAGGCAGAGGTGGCTGATAGGAAGGAATCAGATGCATGGCTGCTTGAAGCAAGGATGGTTGGAGGAGAAAGAAAAAATGACTGCCTGTGTGGGTCAATCAGAAAATTCATGTGTGGTGTGCATTGCAATATATCATTTGGGTGAAACTCAAATGCAAGTCAAGACGGTGGTTTACCAAATAAAATGAAAAGGGTGTTATTTGGTTGTTGAGAAAAAGTAAAGTTGTTACAGTTGAGACATTAAGAAGAATGATATACGTTTACTTTGGAAGCCTGGATGATATCTTCTTCCTCATACATAGCAGAGGTGTATGTAGAGCAGACGCTCAGTGCATGAAGAGTGTTACATTGTCCGAACAGCATGTCCGTGCCAGAGTAGCAAAGCAGAGGAAATGCAAATACTACAAGTTGTGATTGTTCTGAAACTCTCCCTTGACTAAAGTAACAGTACAGTAGTTTACTTTGCAAGCACAGCATATATTGTGTATGTATTGTATAGTTGACAATTATATCAAGTCAAGTCCCTTCCTCCGGCAATTATGGTTACCACACTCACTCCCTATGTTCATAATTTTCTTTCTGCTGTGTTAATCATGGGTGGACTATCGCTGTTGTTCACTCAATCTATCAGAATAAAGCACCTAAAGTCATGCATCAGATAAGCAAAGAGATCAAGATATCGGCTGGAGACATGATCAGAAATGAATAATTTTCATTCTCCTTTTGTAGTACTGAAGGGCCGGGGGGGGAGGGAGCAGTGTGAAATATAAATTACATTGAGCAGTAGCTCATGATGTAACCGAGCATGGCCAGTGCCACCCCTATACAAAAGTAAGAACTTCCCTATCCCCACCTGCATATACTACTTAAAGTAAAGCATGCAAGTCTGCGTCATCATGGCTTGTGTCTCTTTTTCTTGGGTGCAAGCTGACTGAGCTGGCATTATGCCAGCTACCACAAGTTCACGTACAAGTAATTTCTTTCGTAAAAGTAAAAGCAGAGAAAAAAAGACGAATACTGGTGTACTCTCTGACTCTCTGACTATGTATTGAGTCCATAGTGCTTCCTGGTAGTAGAATTCCTGAAACTCCCACTGTTACAGGCCTACAAAGACGGCGGAAAGATACATGCTAAAATGTTATACTATGCTTGCAAATTGCTAGCGTTACTGTGAGACAACTTTCTGTTGAATTATTTTGTGTTATTGTTAAAGAGTATTGGTTGAATTATTTTTCTTTCTTTCTTCATATAGATGCTCCCAAAAAGCTCACCAGAGGGGAGATGGCTGTCCGGGCCAGGGCCCTGGAAGATGGAGGCCATTCGTGTTGAATATTGCCGGCTGTGGGCTTGGAAAAATGAGGAGGGAACATCAACAACCTCCTCCAGCCCTGCCCCCATGTCCACCAGCCAACAGCCTCCATCCCATCGCTGTGCTGGGACAGCCCCCGCCGCCATCAGCTGCAAAAAAAACATAAGCAGCTGGCCCCCTCAGAGCCTGGAAGGCACGCATGTGCCGCCTAATGTTACGAATGGACTTCCTGAAGCCCAAGGTGAACGACCTAGAAAAAAAGCTTCGGGACCTCCGCAAGGACCGCCTGCCCAAACACCGCCGGAAGTGACTGTGTCCCTTGCCCCTTTTTGAAAGTCTGTTGGGGGGCTGGGAATCGGAAGTTGGGGAATATTTATTTTTGGACTACTTGAAATGGACAATTGTTTGTGTTAGGGAGGGGTGGAACTAGTTTATTTTTATTAGGGGAAATACATCATTATTTATTTTGCATACTTCAACATAGTGTACGCTTTGATCTTATTTTGTGGGGTGGTGGGCGGGAGTTACGGCACGTTTGGTTTTCCTCAAACTTAGTAGCATGAATTATCTAAAACGTTCAAAAATGTTCAAAAGTGCCACTAACAGAGTTAGTGAATTCAATTGGCCTAATAGTACTTTACTTGTACTACTATCAGTCTCCCCTCCGCATCTAGCCCATCTTTCTACCTCCCGAAAATGCTTATCTTACCTGTGATTCGTGTTTGAGAATAGAGCTAGGCACAGCGCTGGCTGCATGGCAAATGGCGATTACACCATCCCGGAACGAAATTCCGTTGTTGTGGTGTTAGTAGGAGTGGTACCACACTAGCAGTAGCAGCATATGAAAAACAAAGTAAAAAAATGAAACATTGAGTGGCCTGAGAGGAGTATTAGAAGGAACAGTAGCCTAAGCACTGCTGAAGATAAGTATGGGGAAAAAAGAATTGCATGGATGATTATGGCTACAACAAGAACAGTGACACAGCAGCATAACACAAGTCTTCTTGACATGTAGGAGGATGATGTTGACGATGGATCCAATCGATGGTGGGCATGAAATTCAGAATTTATTTTAAAATACTCATTGTTGTTTTTTTAACCAGAATTACTATATCCTAGGATTCATCTAGCTGCCTTAAAATTGAGTTGAGGAGGTTGCTTGCACCTTATCCTCCCCAGCAAGTGTGTGGAATTATTGTTGTAATTTACTCACACCTCAATGAAAACCACACAGCCCGGGGGAAGAGGGTTAGGGTTTGAAACTTGGATGGGAAGGGGGTTTGTGGGGAACGTTTTGTGGAGAGAGGAAAAAAAATAACACAGCATTGACAAACAACAAATGAAGATAAACAAATCTTTGGATACAAAGCTATCCATAAATCTTTTAAGGGACATAAAGGAATTGCATGCACTACTGCATGCATGAAGTTGTTTGCTAAATGGATAGGTTTCTGAAAAGTAAGTAGTACTTTCTACATTCATACAATGTACTAACTGTGAAGAAACAATGTGACAGTACAGGGCTGCAGTAATAACGCATTTTCACTTGCCTATCTGCCCTCAGAGAGAAGAACCACTTAGTACATTAAATTAGTTTAAAAAATAGCAAAGAAAATACAATGGCTGGAGGGATGAATTGAAGCAGAGAGCAAACAAATGCACACTCTTAGAAGTTCACAGCAATAACATTACTTAAAAGATAAGTAGAAATTAAGATGGATACTGTAACTGTATGTTGTTGTAGTTGTCCTGTTGAAGTTGGGAAGTTGCATGCATCCAGCCATTCCTCTTTTTCGCGGTACTCCTCCATTCCATCTGCCGCTACGACGATCAATGTTGGGGACTAGAAGACACCTTTCCACTGCCTGCCTGGCGGATACTGAATTCCGGGTCGCTAAGCCGGAGGTCATCCTTTTTGCCATTGCACAGGGTAAAAGCCGGCCTGTAATTGTTGATGGGAAAACAGGAAGTGATATTAAAACACCACAGAGAAAGAAATATACGGTACGCTTTGTAGTGCAAAAATAACACTTGCAGTTTCAGAGTCTACAGTATTACAAAACATACAAGCATCATTTCGAAAGTACGTACTCTGAGTCTCCTTTTCAAGGATAAATAAGTGTGGGCGAAATTTGCGGATCTTTCCCCTCAAGCTATGTGTAAAGTGTAAACAGCGATTTTAGAACCCTAACCCTAACCCTAACTCTAACCCTAGGCCCTAACCCCCCTTTTTCACCATGGATTTTGTCCAAACCACTTGCACCCGATATTAGACCTTCCCAGCAATGCCCCCATACCCGCCAACCCACCCGCAAAAAAGTAGAACCCCCCGAAACAGGAAAAAAGCAGAAATGCAAAATGTCACACTTATTTTTAGCCTTCCTTTGATTCAGTCCAAACACGCTCTGCAGCTAGGCCATAACTCCCCTTCTCCACCATGGATTTCCTTAAAAACAAATGCATTCAAAATTAGACTGTGCCAGCAGTGATCCCAGACCCCAAACCCCACCCCCAAAAACCTAGAAGCCCCCCAAACAGCCCCCCACAAACAGGCAAGTGAGCAAAAACGGCAAAACGTTTTCACCATGGATTTTGTCCAAACCACTTGATTCCGATATTAGACCTTCCCAGCTATGCCCCCAGACCCCTGCAGCCACCCGCAAAAAAGGAGAACACCCCCAAACAGGCAAAAAGCAAAAAGCAAAAATGCAAAAACTCATACTTAGAAAATTTTCAGCCAAACAGTCAACATCGGTCCAAACGTGCTCTGAAGCTATGCCATAACTCCCCTTCCCCGCCATGGATTTTCTTCAAATCACTTGCAATCAAAATTATGCTATCCCAGCAGTGCTCCCAGACCCCCAGACCCTCCCCCACAAATCTAGAACACTCCCAAACAGCCTCCCAAAAACACACAATACTGCTAGGCCTCAGTAAAATTGTGCCAAAATGCTGTCTGCATCTAGGCCCAACCCCCCCTTTTTCACCATGGATTTTCTTCAAACCACTCGCAATCAAAATTAGACTATCTCAGTAGTGCTCCCAGCCCCCCTGACCCACCCCCACAAATCTAGAACACCCCCAAGCAGCCCCTCAAAAACATGCAATACTGGTATATTCAAAACATGGCAAATTGCACTGTTCACAAAACATTGCTGTTTTCAGCACTTCCACTACTTCGATCCTCTTGAAACTTACCTGGACAGTCACTTGTTCCAGTGATTCACAAGAATCTCAGCAAGGCAGAACAAAATCGAACCACTGCGCTCTTTGAAGAAGAAGAAGAAGAAGAAGGTCTACGACTAGTTTTCACTTAGTTTTCACCCAAACACACGTGCCCGCAAAACACCCAAAAAGGCCAAAATTCTGCCAATTCTGGACCAAAGAACACCAAACCCCCCTAAAATCTTGCCAACATCATTGTGAACGAGCCTGCATCGGGCCCTGAGCCCTAGACTCAGCGTGAACCATACCAACTTAAACCCAAAAACCCTAGTAAATCGCACTGAACCCTAAACCCTAGATATGCTTTGTCTGTCTGTGTCAAAGAGCCTAGGTATGCTACATCAGGAGGATGCTTCACTCAGTGGTGCCTGCCTTGACCGTCTGCAAGCATGGGCCAAAAATCCGTTCCGCTCAAGAATTTGCGATTTTTCTGTAATTTCGTGAGATTTGCGAAATACCGAAAAACAGCACATTTTGAAAACAACGGATGTTTGGCCCAAGCTTGAGGCAGTGCCATGCAGACGGTCAAGGCAGGCACCACAGAGTGAAGCAACCTGATGTAACATACCTAGGCTCTTTGTCAGACAGATAAAGCATATCTAATTGTATGCAGTAAGCCACATAGCCCCAATTTTACATGAACTGCTGTCTGGAGTGGACTCTGCCTGGCATAACAACAACAGTACACTGCCTCGCCCTCGACCACTGCATACCACAAATAGACAGACATATAGTTCTGCTGTAGTAGTAGTTGTAGACTGGTTTACCTGTTTGCCACTCACGAATTGGCCATAGTTCTTCCGTAAACCGACGCTGATGATCCATCCATCCAAGTGAGTGACTGTAAAGAAAAAATATATATTATTTAATCAATCATCATGGTCCAAGGACATTTTGCATATTGTGAAATGCAACATAGTGGCCCCTGAATTTGAAGTACAATTTGAATTAAACAAGGTAAAAAAAAACAGAGTAGTTGACATGAGTTACAATTACTGTGGAAAAGATTAAATAATAACTAAGACAAGACATATGATTCATCATTTCATGCACAAAAAACAAACCGCAATTGGTTTCATCAGAGCCAGTCAGCCATTGCTGTCCACTGCATGCCATGTTCTCAATTATTCATTACCTGTTCTACTTTTTGTCCGCATCTTCTTCGGAAAGTGAGGGCCCACAGGGCAGCCTCTCCTGTCAATATCAGAAGTAACTCTGTCAGCAAGCATGTAGTCAGTCAGTCAGTAATTTCAATCCCACTTGAGAGGGCTCGGCGTAATCCATCCATCTGCCTTGAGAGAAATGGATAGGGGGAGTCTGGAGGAGGAGTATAGAGGAGCATGATTGAGTTGTGAACTTGTGAACCTCAGGAATGCAGACTGCGGCACCTTCAAATCAATAAGGAATATAAGATGAAGACAGTGTTGCTGATGGACTTGTTGTGATTAGGTGATTAGAGTTTTGTTGTGGTAAAAGTTGCAAAACAAAGAAAGACACACAGGAATAAAAGTGAATAAGGACGAAAAAAAGGAAGTGATTGTCAGGCCTCGGTGTCAGGGAAGTAGAGCTCGTCCTCAAACTCCATGAATTGAGACGGGAGTAGGTCAGCCAACAGAGAAAAACATCTGTCACCTAAGTCGGTGTCCTCTTCTTCCTGCGTGCATTCACGTACTTTGTAATGTGGTGGTATGAAGTGCTGATTCATCTTGATCAGTGTTAACCTCTCCACATTTTTGGCTGAGAAGCGGGTCCTTTTTGAAGTTACAATGGCACCAGCAGCACTGAAAACACGTTGAGAAGACACGCTTGCGAGTGGGCAAGACAAAAATTTAGAGACAGGTTGGTGATCAGTGGCCATATAGGCATTTTCCTGTACCAATACAGCAATGGGTTCTGATTAACAAAGACCTCTGTTGGGTCATCCAGATAGGCTTGCACCATCGGCTCAAGGTTCTCCACGGTTGCTCCACTTTGCGTACCATCTGTGGCCTTTGCAGCACTGGAACGAGCAAACCCTTGATGAGTTAGCCAATCTGCTTCCGACAAAATTATGGCTGGGCCTGGTTCAGGTAAGGATGATGATGCGGTTGCTGCTGGTGTCGTTAACGGCTGTGAGGGAAAGTGACTCCCTTCGCCCACAGATTCTGAAGTGGAACTTGACGCTGGATGGCCTGCTGATTCAGTTGGACTTCTGCCGGCTCCTTGAATTTTCTGCCGAGCTTTTTCGAATCGAGTGGCTGACACAGCTAGCCAATGTTTGTACTTTGAAACATCTGCTTCATCAAAAGGAATGAATGGTTTGCTGGCCACTGCCTTTTTGTACCGTGGATCCAGAATAGCGACACAAATGTAATGTTGTTCTGTATGTATGTTTTTAAGCCTTTCATTGTCAACTAGGCGGCTTAATAACCTCTCCGCCAACTGATATGCGTCTTGCTTTTCAGCAGCATCTCTGAACGTTGAAGACACCGCCTTCAGTTGGTGCTCTAGCATGACCAACAATGGGATAGCTTTGCCCAAAGAACAGTCTTCCCTGCTGACTTCACGCGTGAAGACCTCAAAAGAACGAAGCATGTCTGTCAGGCTTTTAACTAGCTTCCATTCCTCCAACTCTAGCCTCATGTCTTTCATAGTAGAACCCAGTCGAAAGACATACTCATTGATTACCATGCACTGCTCAGACAGACGCTCAAGCATGTAAAAGGTTGAGTTCCAACGTGTTGTCACCTCCTGGATGAGTCCTTTGACTGGCAGTCTACGTTCATGTTGAATGCCCCTCAGCTGCTTCCGGGCCTTAAAAGAATGGCTGAAATGTGTGCAGATTCTTCGGCAGGTGGTCAGTAACTTCCTGACTGTGTTTTATTTTTTCAAGAAATCTTGCACCATGATGTTAACACTGTGCGCCAAACACGGCGCTCTGAAATAGTCACCTTGCTGCATGGCCTTAACTATATTACTGCCATTATCCGTGAAACCTTAACCAACTATGCGATTTCTTGGATGCAGCCATTCAGAAACCTTACTGTTAAACTCCTCCAAAATATTTTTTGCAGTATAAGATTTCTCCACGGCAAACATGGCTAATGTTGCATGTTTACGAGTAGCTTGTAAAAGTGTGTCCGGGTAAACACCTTCACTTGACTTGTCTCTAACCCCTGCAAAAGAGACCCAGTGTGAAGCAGTGATGCACATGTAATCAAGGGCTTGGCAACTGGTCCACATGTCTGTTGTCAAGTGGATAGTGTGAACAGCACTCTTCTGCAAAGCTGCCCAAATCACCTCCAGCACATCTTGATGTAGTGCTGGAACCGCTACTCTGGCAAAATAGGACCGGCGAGGAACCTTCCATTTAGGGCAGACTGTTGCCACTAATTATAGAAACCCCACCCCTTCCACGAAAGAAAAAGGGAGAAGGTCCAGCGCTAGCATTTTAGGCAGCTTTGAGCTATACAGACGTACCGTTGAGTGGTTGCGTTCAAATGGCGCCTCCGACCAAAGCATGATTCTAATGGTGGGCTGGACCGTTTTACGTGATGATGATGATGATGATGCAGACTTCAAACCAGTTAGGCTCATTGATGTACTTTTTTGCATTGGTGTCTGTCCAAGACTCTTAGTGCGCCTCATACATGTTGCAGGGGTAGAGCGTGTGGGCGCTACCACTGCAGTGCTGCTGCCAGGGGTACTGGGTGTACCAGAAAAAATGTTGCTCGATTCTTGACTTCCCCCCCCTGTACAATCAGCCCCTCGTCAGCATCAGATGCAATGTGAATGGATACATTTGGATCAGTTCTACTTTGGACTTCCTCGATCTTACTTAGGTGCGAATACCACTGGATAGTTTGGTGTTTTTTTAGATGACTTCTCTGGCCTCCGGTACCATAGTTGGTACCAAGCTTACCCTGACTAACGTATACTTTACAAATCTAACAAACGACCATGTTTTCTGCCTTTTCGCTAACAGTTTAGAAGTCCCAAACTGGGGACTGGTGATGTCTGCTGGTGGTGGAGGTGATACTTTGACTTTCAATGCCAGATGAAGTGGAGGATGGGGGTGGCTGAATTTGTTTCTGTTGTTCACTTACAGCACCACTACTTGAGGTCAAGCTGGATGGAGGTCCCTGCCGGCCCTTCTGACTAAAAAAGATGGAAGCTGTAGGTCGTGTTAGTGCTGTAGTTAACTGCGTTGGTGGTGGTACCAGTGCCTCGCCGCCCACATGCCGCTCAGCAGCCATTCGGGGTAGGGTCAAAATGTCTGTCTGCTGCATGCCCGCTGGGGCTGGAGTGACGACTGTGATGACTGGGTCGTCGTCAGACTGTTCATCAGCAGCAGAAGACACCACTTCTTGTTCTTCGTCATCACACATAAGTCGAAGTCTTTCGGGAACCTTCCTTTTAGGCTTAGCTACCTTTGTGGGCTCATGGCGTGCCTCACTCTCAGACTGCATTTGTGGGTTCCAATCAAGATCATTTGTGGGTTCCAATCAGGATCAAGGTCATCAGAATGAAGGGGGCTTGAAGAGGAACTTGTAGTAGTAGTAGCCCTCCTTGACCTTTTTCTTGCTGTGGATCTGGAAGACAATGGATCATCCTTAGGAGGAGTGGCTTCCTCGGATGATAACGCTTGAATATCAATTTCCTGATGTACCCCTACTTCTGGAGGAACAAGCGTTATAGGCAGTTGTGCCGCTCCATGAACCTCTAGTTGCACCTCTCCATGCAACTCTCCATGCGCCTCTCCTTGCGCCTCTCCATACACCTCTCCATGCGCCTCTGCTTGCGCCTCTCCTTGCGCCTCTCCATGCACTTCTCCATGCGCCTCTCCTTGCGCCTCTCCTTGCGCCTCTCCTTGCACCGCTCCTTGCGGCTCTCCTTGCCCATGCTTTGCGCTGAGAAACCAAAAGATTTGCTTCTTATTAGTGGAGACAAGCGCATGAGCAGATTAAGCATAGATTAGAAGCACTACGACAAGCAGAATTCGAACTAAGTACTAATATCCGTTTAGGCCAAGAGGTGTCCAGTAGTCAAAAACTGGTGACAATAGCAAAGTCTAACTTGCTCGAACCACTTTATAAAGATCTTGCAGCTAAATATACCCAATTTCGAACTCTGATGTACGAATTTGGGGAAAATTCAGGAAAGGTCCTTGCGAAGAGACTACAACAGAGGGCTATGGCCAATCGAATAGTCTGAGTTATGGATCAGTGTGGTAGTGTGCAGGAAACTCCTAGCGGTGTCATGCACGTCTTTGTGAACTTTTATTCTAGTTTATATACAGAAGACCCCACTATTACTCAACATCAAGCTAGCTTGGATCAGTTTTTTTACCCTTTAGACACTCTGAGGGTAACAACAGAACAAAATGAAGCCCTCTATGCACCTATTAGTTGGGAGGAGGTTGAAAATGCTATTAAATCCCTTTCCAATGGCAAAGCAGCTGGCCCTGATCTTATCCATCTAGAGTTTTATAAGAACTTTTCATCAGTATTCACGCAAGAAATGCTTGCCATTTTCAGGTCTGCTCAAGCCGAGGTGGTCCCCGACTCTTGGCAACGGGCTATAATTGTCCTGTTTAAGAAGAAAGGCAAGGATGAATTGAATCCCTCTTCATAATAGCACTCATCAACACTGACAGCAAAATCTACTCGAGAATTTTAGCTTTTAGATTAGCTCAAATTATAGTTCCTTTGGTTTCAGCTCGTCAACATGGGTTTATCCTCGGCAGGGACACAACCGACCATATCCGGCATGTTATTGCCATGCTTGACTGGGCTAAGGCCATGGACTCTTCTCTCGGGGTGATCCTGTTGGACGCCGAGAAGGCGTTCAACAGGGTCTTCTGGGGATTCATGTGGGCCGTAATGCGCTGGAAAGGATTTGCTGCTGAATTTATCCAGGCCCTCCAGGTGCTCTACCTGGCCCCAACTGCTGCAATCCGTATTTCAGGGAAGGAGTCAGAGTACTTCTCCATCAGCAGGGGGACTAGACAGGGCTGTCCCTGTTCCCCCCTGCCATTTGCCTTGTTTATCGACCCCTTTCCGAGTATGATTGAGAGGTCCCAGGGTATCTCTCCAATCAGTGTTCAGGGGGTGGATTACAAGGCACTGGCATATGCTGACGACATTGTCGTACTAACAGACAATGCCGGCCCTTCTTTCATTGTCTTGGAGACCCTTACGGGTCGATTTGGTGCCATATCTGGTTATAAGTTAAATGTCGCAAAGACGCAAATTATCCAGTCTGCAGCCATGCCCTCTTCACAGGCTCCTGTAGTTAAAGAGGCTTCGTATTTAGGGGTGCAAATCTCTTCTGAGGTAGATCAGATCCCTTATTTAACCTACTCTCTTATAATTGACTCACTTCATATTAAGCTAGAGACACTGGACCATCTACATCTCTCTCTTTTTGGACGCTGTAACATCCTAAAAATGCTTGTCCTCCTGAAATTGTTATATCTTTTTAGGTCTATCCGACTTCTAATTCCTAAGATAACATTAATAAGAGTGGAAAGGATATGGCAACGGTTTCTATGGGGCTATCGCAGGCCAAGAAGGGCGGCAAAGTGGACTTACCTACCTCGAGAGCGTGGTGGCTGGACAGTCCCGAATTTGCGATATTACTATTGGGCCGCTTTGATACAACATTTTGGCATTCCCCTGCTGGGCGACTTAGCTGACATTCCTTTGCACATGTCCCCATCTATATACGAAATACCGCTTGGCGGTGCTGCCAAGGGACGTCTAACGCGGGTCCTAGAACCAAGCTGCTTTAAAAAAAACAAAGTTTAAGGTTTGTTGGGCCTTATTTTCGGTTTGGAAAAGAATCCCCCGTCACTTTCTTATCTCAAAGCTCAATTATTATACCCCATTTAATGCTTCAGGCCTGCAACCCCTAATATTTCAAGATGGTATGACTATTAAATGGAGTTCTACTGGTTTGAAGGGAATTGGTGACCTAGTTCAGTTAGGTCAGTTGGCTTCTTTCTCCTACTTGAAGGATAAGTTTCATTTACAATCTAATCACTTTTAAAAAATCTACATGTCAGAAGCTTTCTTGATAAAAATCTTCCCAGAAATCCTAATATGTTTGATAAGATCACTATTGTCGAATTAATACGGAAAAAATCTAGAATAGGTGCTCTCTATCAATGTCTTTTGTCTGAACTCCCCGACGATCTAGCTGTTCAGAATAGTCAGTGGTGTTGGCAAATTTGGGGTCCCAATTATAGATCTGAAATTTCCACTTGAACTAGCTAGATCTCTTTTAGCTTCTGGCACGCTTCGCACTCAAAGTTATATGTCAATGTTCAATTTGTACCATACTACTGCCAAACTAGCTAGTTGGGGAGCCGCCAGAGGAGTTAAAGGGGACTCCTTTGCTAGATGTAAATTGTTTTCTGCTGATACCATTCACATGTTTTATGCATGTTCTGATTTATGTTCTTTTTTAAATGAAACTGAAGTTTTTATTAATCAGTTAATTCAAACTCCTGTTAAGATTTCAGCTGAGCTAATAATAACTGGGTACGAATATTCAATGGATTCTGAAAGAACGAGACATATACAAGCGTTTCTGTTTATTGCAATGGCTATGATTAGATTATGTATAACATCACAATGGTTGAGTGCAGAGCCTCCCACGTTTTGTCATTGGAAAGCAAGGATGCTTGCATGGTATAAATTAGAGTCATCGGTCCAGTTGTTGAGAGGGAGGAGAAGGCGTTTATTTTCTTCTAAGAATTGGGCACCTTTTGAGAATTGGCTTTCTCACTAAAAATCAGTTTATTGTATTTATTAACCGCTTTTTTTTTTTGTCTCTTCATGATACCCATTGACGTGTTCATTTAACCTGATGTACATCCTTCGCTTTTTTTTGGTGACTTATGTTTTAAAAAAAAAATGTACTTCCCATACTTAATATTATTTTCTACTGTCTCCTGACACCTTGTTTTCTTTTTTGGAAAATGATGTATAAAGTAAAAAAATAAAAAAAATAAAAATGAATATCAATTTCCTGATGTGCCCCTACTTCTGGAGGAACAAGCGTTGTATGCAGTTGTGCCGCTCCATGAACCTCTAGTTGCACCTCTCCATGCACCTCTCCATGTGCCTCTCCTTGCGCCTCTCCATGCACCTCTCCATGCGCCTCTCCTTGCGCCTCTCCTTGCGCCTCTCCATGCACCTCTCCATGCGCCTCTTCTTGCGCCTTTCCTTGCGCCTCTCCTTGCCCATGTACTTGCGCTTGTACTAGTTGCACCTATGGTTGTCGTTGCGGCTGTGGTTGTTGAACACTCGTCAGCTGAGTTACACCCGGCGTTGATTGGATGGTACTTTCTTGTGATGAGCCAACATCACTAGTCGATGGTGATTGAACAACCAAAGTGGCTGCCGCAGCAGCACTCATGGTCTTGGACCTAACTTGGCATGGTGGCACTGAGCCCAATGAAGCGGAGGTGCTGCTTCCAGCTTGGTCCTCGGCGGACACCGCTGCTGCTGCAGGCGTTGTTTTTTTGTTCCCAAAAAAGGTGTTGGTGGGCACACCAGTCTCCTTGGTAGGTGGTGCCACTTGCTTCTTCTGCTCCTTCTTACTGGCAGTGGCACTGGCAACTTTTTTCGCTGAGGCGCTCCGGCCACCTTTCTTTGGGGCCATCTTCTTCAGATGTCAGAACAGCAGGCCGCAGTTGCACGGGTTGCAGAGTTGTCTTGTCTGTGGCCACACGTGACATCACGTGACGTTTTGCTGCACACACCGCTGCAGGACTTCTTCCAGGCACTGGTGGTTCTCTTGTGCACCTAAAAGCAATGGAAGCCAGAGAAACATCAGTTAAACAGCCCAAAAAGTCAAAAAACAAACACAAAAATCACCAGAATCCAATGCCATCCATGCCGAAAATGATGTTTAAATTCAAGACACCCCACAGAAAGACTAGGTCCTTGCACCACTGAGTACCCCTGGGCATAATGGTTGAAAGCAAGGCAAACTGCGTGCAGGCCTGAGCACACTGCCTGGTTTCAAAATGGCCCCTTGACCCCCACCACATGGCCAGGCCCAGCCTGTACCAGGCCTCAAAATGGCCCCCACCCACATGACAGGCCCCAAAACCACCCCAAAAAAGTCAAAAAACACACAAACATCACCACAATCCAATGCCATCCATGCCCTCAATGGTGTTTAAATTCAAGACACCCCACAGAAAGACTAGGTCTATGCACCACTGAGCACCCCCGGGCATAATGGTGAAAGCAAGGCAAACTGGGTGCAGGCCTGAGCACACTGCCTGGCTTCAAAATGGCCCCTTGACCCCCACCACATGGCCAGGCCTCAAAATGGCCCCCACCCACATGGCCAGGCCCCATCACCATCCCAAAAAGTCGAAAAACACACAAAAATCACCACAATCCAATGCTATCCATGCCCTCAATGATGTTTAAATTCAAGACACCCCACAGAAAGACTAGGACAATGCACCACTGAGTACCCCTGGGCATAATGGTTGAAAGCAAGGCAAACTGGGTGCAGGCCTGAGCACACTGCCTGGCTTCAAAATGGACCCTTGACCCCCAGCAGCATGGCCAGGCCCTCCCTGGACCAGGCCTCAAAATGGCCCCCACCCACATGGCCAGGCCCCAACACCACCACAAAAAGTAAAAAAAAACACACAAAAATCACCACAATCCAATGTCATCCATGCCCTAAATGATGTTTAAATTCAAGACACCCCAAAGAAAGACTAGGTCCATGCACCACTCACTACACCTGGGCCTGCTGGCTAGTGAGGCTTTACAGGCACCCGAAAATTAAAAAAAAAATCAACATATAAAAGTGAGCTAAAATTCCATGACATAAATTTATTTATTTATTTATTTTTAAAGTTTTATATAGTGCGAACAAGATCTTTGCAGATATCAGAGCGCTTTACAGAAACAGTAGGATAGACAAGACTCTTAAATCAATATGAGATTCCGTAGACAGTGAGTTGCAAAAATAGGGTATCAAACATACAAGAGTATACAGAGTAATAACAATCAAGAAGCAATAATATGGAAGCCGTACAATGTCTAAGCGGATAAGATTATAGCACCCCAGAGGGTGAGTAAACACAATGGTGAAGGCAGAGCATTAGTCAGTAGTGGGTGTGTTGCAGGTTATTAAGGCCGATAATGTGGGAGCCAAATACTGTCATTGTTCCAGTATCAATAGTGTTTAGGTGTATTTAGCCATAAAGATGGCCTTAACCTCTTTCTTGAAGAGTATAGTGGACGGGATAAGCCTGGTTTCTGGCGGGAGTGCATTCCAGATCCTAGGTGCCATTCCAGAGAAGGAGCGTTTGTATGTTTTTTCCTTCCGGAATCTCCGTGGTTTCAGGAGGAGAGTGTTTGTGCTTCAGTTGGATCTTGAGCCTCCTGATATGGTCAGCTTATGAGAGAGGTAGTTGGGTGCCTTGTGGTGTACGGCCGAGTGTGTCATACAGGCAATTTTCAACTGAATTCTGGCTTCAATAGGCAGCCAGTTCAGGGCTTTTAAGTCAGGGGATATATGCGAGTGTTTTCTTGAGCCAGTGATGAGTCTCGCGGCTGCGTTCAGGGAGGCTCTTAGGGGAGCCGTTGTTGTCAGGGGGAGCCCGCTGAGAGCCACAATTCCGTAGTCTATGCGAGGAATGACTAAGGCTTGTACCACAGTTTGGAAGTCCTTGGGTGGTAGGAAGGGTTTGAGTTTTCTCAACGTGTTGATTTGGAAGTTGGCTCCTTTAGTTGCTATGCTAATATGCTGCTGCATGTCGAGATTGGAGTCCAGTGTGATGCCAAGGGATTTCGCTGAGTCCACGATGGTGGGTTGGACATTGAGTGCGGTTAGATGATTGAGCCAGGTTTGGGTGATGGCCTTTTTCGCAGGAGGAGAGATCAGAAGGAACTCAGTTTTCAGAGCATTTAGTTTGAGGTGATTGTCGGCCAGCCAAGCTTGGGTGTTTCTTAGTGTGGCATTCAGCAGTTTGATGTCTTCAGGGGATTGAAGCTTGAGGTAGAGCTGAGTGTCATCGGCGTACATATGGAAATGTACCTTAGAGGATTGGAGCAAGGTGGTGAGTGGTTCCATGACGAGGTTGAACAATGTGGGGGATAGGGAGGAGCCTTGCGGGACGCCCAGTGTTACTGGCACAGGCGAGGACAGTGAGTTGTTGATCTTGAACCTCTGAGAACGGTTGTGCAGAAAGGACGTGAACCATTTGAGAACCGTCCCGGATATGCCCATTCTGGTATTTAGGAGCTCCAGTAGATTCTCGTGTTTGACCGTATCAAATGCTGAAGAAAGGTCAAGAAGGATGAGGAGGCAAGACTCATTGTGATCAAGGATTTGGAGGGCATCATCTATTATGTGTGTCATGGCCGTTTCCGTGCTATGCTTTGCTCTGAATCCAGATTGGTGAGAGTTGAGGAGGTCAAACTGCTCAATGTGATTTGTCAGTTGGAGTTGCACGCATTTTTCTAACAGTTTTGCTAGAGTGGTGATATTGGTGATAGGACGATAGTTGTTTAGGTCGGCCGGGTCAGCTGTGGGTTTCTTGAGTATAGGCGTGACTTGCCCAATCTTGAGGGAGTCTGGGATGAGCCCTTGTTGCAGGGAACAGTTGATGATTTTAGTCCAGAGTGGGAGGAACAGGGGGGTGAGGTCTTTAACAGCATTGGCAGGTAGGGGATCTGTGTGATGATTGGCGGGTTTCAAGGTGACCAGCAGCTTGTGAATTGATTCTTCGGAATAGGTGTCGAAGGACGACCATGAAGCGTTGTTTTTAGGTTGAGTGTTAGTTATGCATATGGAGCCGGCGAATCGACTTACATCCTTGATGAGATCGCTTCTTATAGTGTCATTCTTTTGCTGGAAGAAAGCAGAGAAGTCTTCACAACTTGGGATAGCCTTTGTTAAGTTGTTGGGTTGTGGAGGTTGCATTTTGGTTTGGGTTTTGACTAACTCGAACAGTTTTTTTGGTCGGTTTTTAGCTTGATCCAGCTGTTGGCTAAAGAATAATGATTTCGCGCGTTTGATTTTTCTGAAGTAAGCGTTTCTCTTACTCTTGAGCGTTCTAAGGTTCAGTGCTGAGGGGTCCGATCTCCACGCGCGCTCAGCTAAGCGCATCACACGTCTGTCTTCATTGAGTCTGCCATTGTACCATGGGTTCGAGTTCTTGCTGGACACTCTCTTCAATTGCAAGGGTGTGGCTTCATTGATTATTGTAGACATGGAGTCTAGGTAGAGGTTGGTCAATGAATGCACATCAGAGACGTCCGTCGGGGGAAGAAGGAGACTGCCTGTGTGGGCAGGCAAGAACTTTGGGTTAAGGTTCTTCAGGTCCCTCTTCCAAATCTTGGTTTTGGCAGGTTGCGCCGGTTTAAGTTTGACTTTTTCGTTGATGAAGAAGGTGATGATGTGGTGGTCTGACCAGTCACATGGTTCGATTGCGACTAGTTGGGTAGAGTCCTCTTTGGCGATGATAAGGTCAATAATAGAGCCTTTTTCATGTGTCGGACCGTTGCAGATTTGGGTGAGGTCAAGCGCGTCGAGGAACGTCTTAAGGCTCTTCACCACAGTGTCTTTCTGGTCATTCCAGTGGAGGTTGAAGCCTCCCAAGTAAATTTGATTGAGCTGTCGACCGGCGTTGGTGGATATCGTGTCCATTAATTGTTGGGAGAAGATGAAGTTGTCACCGGGAGGGTGGTAAATAACATGAAGGGAGCACACATGTTTGCCCTCACTAGTAATCTCAAGGCCGATGAGTTCGCAGGAGGAGAGGGAGGGGGAGGGGCCTTCAGTGACAGCTAGGTTGCTCCTGTAGATGCATGCGATTCCCCTGCCCGTCTTGCCATTCCTGTCGAGTCTAATAATGCGATAGTTGGGGGGGACTAGTATGTCCATTATAGGTGTGGATGTTTCAGTTAACCATGTTTCAGTCAGAATGGCTAGATCAATGCCCCTTGATAAGATGAGCTCCGCGATGCCAGAGGAGTGTCTCCGGGCCGATCTGCAGTTGAGCAGGATACACTTTAGTCTAGGGGTGAGGAGGGTGGGAGAATGTTCTAAGGAGAGGGGGACATTTTTGAGATTACAGGGGACAGAACTTCTGTTGCTCAGTGTGGGTGGCCTGAGGGGATTTGTGCGAATCGTGGGTATGGGGAGGTGTGTTGTGGGTGAGCGTTTTGTGGGACCTGGGCCATAAGAGCAGAGGAGATTGTGTAAGTCTCGGCCCGAAAGGGTGTTTAGGGTGCGACGGGGACGGCCGGTGGCCTTGCGATCAGGGATAGAGGGCCAGCGCGGGGAGAGCAGGGTGGAACCGTTTGCGGGGCGAATGGAGTCCTTGTTGGGCGGGGAAGTGTAGGGAAGTGGGTGCCTGGGGTGTTTGAAAAGAAGTTCTTGATGGTGTGGAGCTCTTCCTTGACTTGTAGGAGGGTGGAGATGATCATGTCCAGTGTTGGATTGGGGATGGAATTTGAAGTGAGAGCAGTGGGTGAGTGTTTGAGTCGGGTAATGGGGTGGGAAATGGATCGAATGTGACGGGATGTGCGCGCGATGGAGCAGGGTTCTGCCGTCCGAGTAGGTGGGGTATCGTTCGAAGGATGAGAGAGTTTGTGAACAGGGGGCGGGGATGAGGACCGGGGGCGGTTGATAGTGTGAGTGATGGCGCTTGTGGTAGGGGGTGTGGGTGAGTTGAGGGATGAATGTAGCCTGGAGAGGGAAGGAGTGACAGTACGGGGATGAGGGCTAAGAATGGGAGAGGATAAAGGATAAGGGGTTATGTTGAGGGAGGTGGTGTGTTCCGTGAGTCTGGCCGATGGGGTGGGGTAGTGGGGAGTGAGAGTGGGGGGGGAGTGAGGGTTGGTCATGTCGCGGGACGCGGGAGGTATGCTCAAGGTGGGGGAGGTGGGTTCTGCGCGACTTGTGTGAGGAGAGGGGTGGGGAGTAAGGAGGGTGGGGGTATTGGTGATGTGTGAAGGGGGATGATAATCGTCAATGCATGAGGGGTGTGTGGAAGTGAGATCGGATGGGTGATCGGTTACAGCAGCAACTGCGACGTTCGCAGAGGTTGTGTGGTGGGGGTGAGGAGGGTGTGGATAACGGGAGTGAGCAAAGGGGTGTGATCTTCGCTAGTGCATGGAGGAATTTGGGGGATATGAACGGGTGGTATGCAATGGGAAGTATGATCAGGAGGGTTACTGCTTACCGCGGATTGGGGAGGGGAGAGCTGTGGGATGTTCCTCAGCTGTGGTGGGGTGCGGCTGGTGTATATGGGGGAGAGGTCTATGTCTGTGATTGAGAGGTGTGGGGCAGCTACAATAGGTCGGTGGGTGATTAGGGTGCAGGGGGTAGAGGGGGAGAGATCTATGTCTGTGATTAAGGAGTGTGGGGTAGCTACAGAAGGTGGGTGGGTGATTAAGGTGCTGGGGGTAGCGGAGAGGTGCGTGTCGTTTTGGGGCTGAGCTATGTTAGCTGGGTTGTGATTGGAGGCTGTGCGGTTAGGGATGAGAGGACTGGGGGTGCTGTGAGTGGGGGTCCGTGGATTGGAGAGGTGCTGTTTGAAGGTGGGGAACATGTTGTCTAGTAGTTCCAGGTTCCTGTCTGTGGATTGAATTAGGACAATCCCGTTATTGTAGATAGTGAATGTGGTTCTGCCTGGGAAGAGTTGAGATGGTGTGATGGAGAGTGTTGAGCAATGAGCGGATTTCCTGGTAGAGGAGACGGTGAGTAGGGTGCAGAACACTTTTCTCCATTGGACTCTTCGTGTGGTGTGGAAGATGATGTCAATATTCATGGATCCATTCACCGGTGAGAAATAGGTGTCGACAAAGGGGGTTTCAGGGTGGGTCCTAAGGAAGTTATGTTTAACGCGCTTAGCGGCTTTTTTGTTGCGTAATGGTGGGTAGATGATTTTATAAGTGTGCTTGCCGATGAGATCCATGTTGGGAGGCGTAGGAGGGTGTGCAATAGTGATAACAGGAGCAAAAACAAGTGCAAACAACAAATTACATGTACCAATAGTGACAATGGTGAGCAGACTGAGTATATGAGGTAGCAGTCAGAGTCAAAAATGACATTAGTGACATTAGTGAGCAATCAAAATATATGGGGTAGCAATCGGTACGCTGTAAGCTGCAAATGGGTGCAGCTTACAAAAGAAAAGATATATATATAAATATATAAAAATATGAGGTAGTAATCGGTGCAATACAAAAATAGAGGCAAACGGTAGGTAACATGGAAACAGAAGTGACACTAGTGAGCAACCAACATAATCAAAATATAGGAGGTAGCAATTGGTGCAGTCCAGGGAAAAAAGTGAAATGGGTGCCACTTACACAAAGAAAAAGATATATATATAAATATATAAAAATATGAGGTAGTAATCGGTGCAATACAAACATAGAAAGTGAAATGGGTGCAGCTTATAACAATTGTACAGTATACAGGTAGAAGTATAATACTAATGATATACTGGAACAAAATAGATGTGCAAACAAAGAACTAAATGAGTCAAAAATGAGACTGGAGAGCAGCAAGAAATATGAGCTAATGATTGGTGCGTTAAATACAAGTAGATGTATAATACTGCACTAAAAGGCAGACATTCGCTAGTTGAGAATAGTCTAAAGAGGCCAGCTCTTAGAGTGTGGTCGAATAGTGAAAAAGACTAGTCCATGATGGCCGACAAAGAGAGAGGGAGAGGGAGAGAGACCAGTCTAAAATGGCCGCCAAATTGTAGTGATTACAGAGTATAGTTTCCCTTTCTAACTCTGGGGTCGAGTTAGTCCATCTTCCATGTTGCTTGAAGGGGAGGATAGAGTTCAGCTTCTATGTTGCTAGCTGGTGAGGAGGGAGGCTTATCTCTGTTTTGCTGATCCCTGACCGCATTGGTATGTAGCCTCATGGTCATCTGGTGCGCAGGGGGGCGATTTATGGCTCCGGTTTATGGCCCCAGCCCTATTAGCCAATGGAGAGTGAAAAACCACTGCAAAGCCCGCGAGAATACAAATCACGCAGATATCAGCTTAAAATTCCGGGCATAGAGTAAAACAAACCGGCATGTGTGTTTAAAGTAGCATTTTTTCGTGCATAATTCCGTGCAGAGAGTCAGAAACCGGCATAAGTATTTAAGATGATAGATTTGCGTGCAGTTACCTTCCGAGTCTTCCCAGACGCGGCTCAAATAGATTTGCGTGCAGTATGCAAAGAGTGAGGAATCGGTATGAGAATTAGGAATAAAAGCTTAGCTTGCAGTTACCTTCCGAGTCGCCACTGACTCTGCTGCTCAAATCAGGCACCTCCAGAATTGCGCAGTGGTTGCCCAAAAACACACAAGCAGACAAACAAGGCACACCGAAGCCGCTCTAGATGTCAATTGCTCCGTTCTTGTTGAGCCACTGGGGAGGGGGGAGGGGGGGAAGCCTCCCGCCGGAACGATGCCCAAAACCCACACACAGGCCGTACCGGAGCCGCTCTAGATGCCCATTGCTCCGTTCTCGTTGCTCCGCTGGTAAGGTGGAGGGGGGGAAGCCTCCAGCCGGAACGCTGCCCAGAACACCCAGCCAGTGCACGCCGGAGCCGATCTAGGTGCCGATTGCACCGTTCTTGTTGATCCTCTGGAAGGGGGGAGGAGGGGAAGCCTCCCGCTGGAACGCTGCCCAGAACACCCAGCCAGCACACACCGGAGCCGTTCTAGGTGCCGATTGCACCGTTCTTGTTGATCCACGGGGAGGGGGGAAGCCTCCCGCCGGCCCGCTCTGTCACCCGCGCCTCATCGGTCAGCGCCAGCTCCCGTCCAGGAACCCGGTGGTGTCCGGTGTTCCTCCCGCTGTGCCAGCTGTCCGCTATGATTCCTCTGCTGCGGCTTGCTCACGCTGTTCCCGGTGAGAATTAAGTTAAAAAAATGAGAATTAAGTTAAAAAAAATCACAGAAACAGTTGTATCATGCACCCATGACTAACCCTAGGCCTACTGGATACTGTGGCTACCCACAATATATATTTTTTTTAAGTTGTGAAAAAAGTTTTAAAATTGTAGTTGCCTCAACTGCAATGCCCCAAACAAACAACCCCAACTTACTTGTAAAATCTCGAGTCCAAAAGTGATCCAAACTCCAAAGTCCAAAAAGTCCTCAAATACAAATATCCAGCAGCAGCCACAAACAGTAATCCTTCCAGCTCCAGATCCAAATCAAAAGTGACCAGGACATGGACAAAGCACTGGGAAGAGCCTGCTGGACAGGAACAGGAAGTTGGAGACTCTGGGGCACTTCCTTCCTCCCACCCCCCCCAAAAAATTGACTCCTTGCACCAAAAAGTGCAGCCAAATGTCAATCTGAGGAGTTATTCTGATCAAAATCATCATTTTCACAAGGTTTATGCTTCCTGCGGTGGATTTCTTGTGCAGAATTGCAATTTTTGCAATTTCGGGAACGCGAGCTGTTCAAATCTCCCGCCGGAAGTCAGCTGCGAGCCGTATCTACGTGTTCGGCATTGTTTACTCCCGCAATGCGTGATCGCGGACCTTTATGACGTACTCGCGTTGTCAAACTCTCGCTGTGCAAGATGGCAAGCCGCGATAACGCAATTGCGTTAAAAAAACTCTCGCGCTATCACGCAGCAAGATTGAAAATGGAGCAGCACACACAAACCGGGAGAAAAACAACTCGGCGGACTCACGGTAAGTCAACGCCACACGCGCGATATTGTATTTTTCAAGCGCGACCAAGCGAAATAATTTGCAGCTTGTGAATTTGCAGATTTTTGGGCAAATTCGCGCGATTCTTAGTGGGCATGCTTGGAGCAGTCTGTGTTGCAAGCTGTGTCAATCTACCAACTCCGATCAGCCCAAAATAGCAATTCAAACCCCCACTGGGGTATGAATTGCTATTTTGGGAGGGAGAGCGGAGCCCACTGAGGCATGCATTGACTTTGGGAAAACCACAAGTACCAGGACACACCTGTACATACGCCCATCATGGGCGGGATATTTAAATTGCGTGTGATTTTCCTTAAACTGCTCTCTTTTCCTGCCAGTGACCAAGGGCGATGGAATGCCCGAAACGCGTCTGGCTATGAAATTGGTGCTTCAAAAAGCTAGTTATGATGCTGTGTTGCCTATCTGATTAAAAGGACTTCAAACTTACCGGTCGTGGCAATCCCTTTTGGAGGCAACCCGTTCTTTATATATATATATATGTATATATATATATATATACACACACATTATTAGGTGCCAACACAATTATGAGGAATAGGTGATAGCTGAATCCTAACCCTGCGCCTTGCCAGACCAGGAGTTTATAGACAAAGCAAGTGACTAAAAGGTAGTTTGACTCTACCAACCTTCTTGATTTCCTTTTCCCTCCACCTTAGTCCAGTCACCAAGCCCCCCTTTCTCAAAAACATCTGGGCGCGCTCTTGGAACCAGGTGGATGTGGCCTCTATGTCTGCCACACTATCTGCATCTAGTCCTAATCTTCATGGTCTGTCGTCCTCCGCACAAACTGATTCCATTAATTCCTGGCTCCTGACAGGCTGCGATTCGGTCGCTCCCATCAGGCGGGTGTCCTACAGGCGTGCGAACGACGCAAACCGTTGGTTCAATGAGGAATTAAAGTCCATAAAATTAACTGTGCGCCACGCTGAGCGGGCTTGGAGGCGAGATTATTGCCCTAACCTCAAAACCCAGTATGTTATCCTCCTTTCTCAGTACAAAAAATCTATTTTGGCTGCTAAGACTGTTTATTTCTCCTCAAAAATCCTGCCAGCCGAAAATCAGCCTAGAGAAACGGCGTTTTAGCCCCCCGTCAGGCTGGTTTTCGCCCCGCACACTCTACGGAGTCCGTGGTGTTATCGGTCCTCGACAACCTCACGGAGGGTATGGACACTAACCATCCCCAGGCCCTGGTCCTCCTTGACCTCTCCGCCGCCTTTAACACGGTTGACTATTCCATCTTACTCTCACGTGTCAGGGCGGCGGGGGTTGGAGGTTCGGCCTTAGTCTGGCTGTCCTCCGTCCTGAGGGACCGGACCCAGGCAGTGCGCCTGGGTGACTTTTCGGTGGACTTCCGGAAGGTACAATGCGGGATTCCTCAGGGCTCCTCCCTCTCCCCCCTTTTATTTAACTTGTATATCGCCCCTCTTACTTTTGCCCTTCAGCAAAGGGAGGTCTCTGTCTACAATTATGCAGACGACCTTCAGCTTATTTTTAATTTGTCCCCATCCCCTGACTCCATGCTTAAGTTCCAGTCTGTTATGATTTTTATCCGGGACTGGATGAATTACAACCACCTGAAGTTAAACCCAGACAAAACTGAGCTGGTTTTGACAGGTGGCTGCTCCAGTCCCTGGACCTCTCTATTTTTTGGCCCCCCTCCCTTGGTCCCCCCCTTCTCCATCCTCTTCTGTGAAAACCATTGGGATTAAGGTGAACGACCAACTCACTCTACACTCCCAGGTCAGTCTAGTGGTGTCCTCTTCCTTTCTTTCACTCCACACCATCCGTAAAGTTTCCTGTTTCTTCTCATTTTCTGCTTTAAAACTCATAGTCCTGGCGATGGTAATCTCTCGCCATGATTATGGCAATGCACTATATTGTGGCATGCCCGCTTACAGTCTGCGGCGATTACAGCTGGTTCAAAACCAGGCCGCTTGCCTGGTTTATAATCTGGCCAAGCCCCACCATGTCACCCCTCTCCTCAAGTCCTTGCACTGGCTCCCTATCTGAGAACGAGCTCAGTTCAAGATGGGCTGCATCACTTTTCAGGCACGGGTTGGCGCAGCCCCTGCTTTCATTTCTTCGGAAATTAAAGTTTACGCCCCTGTCAGGGAGCTGCGCTCATCCTCCCAATACCTGCTGGCAGTTCCCGCTTCAGGCGTAAAAAGTAGGGGGGCACGAAATTTTCCACTATTGACCCCGCGTTCTGGAACTCTCTCCCCGCCCACCTTAGATCTTCTACTCAATATTCACATTTCCGAAAGGCGTTAAAAACTTTTCTCTTTGCACAAGCCTTTCTACTGTAATTGTTTTGTTCTGCTTCTCCCCGATTTCTTTGTTCTCTGGGTTCTGTACACTACAGCGCCGTGAAACCGCCAGGTGAACGTGCGCTCTATAAATGTTTTAAACTCAAACTCTTAGTATCTTCCTTCTAATACAGCAAGATGGAAGAGACTCCACATGAGCACATGAAAAAGACATATGTACATCGGAGTAAGAGAATAGATACGCATTGCAAAGAGTGATTTAAAAATACACAAGAGCATGTATGTCCTTGGCAAATTTGATGAGAAAATAATAGATACATTATAACTACATACAAAGGGAAAAACAGAGGAAAAAGAGAAAGTGCTTTGGCAATGTGGAGATTATTTTGTAGGCAAGATGACTTCAGCGCCTCTCCTGTGGGAGATGAAAAAAAATCACCCCCACCCACAGCTCCTCTACCTCAATATGAAGGCCTGTATGCAGTCCTAGCTCCGGTCACACAGTTGCAGTTGACACAAGTAAAATTGCAGCCACCAGCTGTTGGGTATCTTGACCCACCAATAAATTTAACATCAGAGCCTTTAAATATAAAAGGGAAAGAGTCATCAGAAGGCCCAGAGTCATGCTATAGCACAGCTAACATAAGAGTGGGTTGAGGGCCAATTTACATATAAGTTAGAAAATCCAAGAAGTGATGAGCCACCCGCTTCAGATGGGAGGGTGATGATAAAACTATGCAGGGAAATGAACAGGAAAAAACACGGCAGAAATCAGAATGGTATGTGAAAAGGGCATTTGAAAAAAAAGGCCTCTGCACAGACATAGGACCTCACAAACGTTTTTTTTAAAAGAGCAGGACTAGAGCCCTTTTATAAGCGACATGTATGGTCTCCCTCTTATGTTATGTTATTGTTATGTTATTGTTACTTCTTAAAGCGCAACTGTTACCCGAAGGTGTCCAGGCGCTGACTGAAGTCCTATTGGGACCCTACTTGGTGGAGAGAAACAGGTAGATATGAACTGGTAAAAAGCCACGTTTTTATGGCTTTCCTAAATGCAAGTAGATTAGTAATGCATATTTGGTGCAGCGGAAGACCATTCCATGCCTTGGCAGCACCTACCCCAAATCTTCTACTGCCCCAGTTGGCTTTCTTTACCAGGGATACCAACACCAATTTCGCTTTTGCCGAGCGTAGTGCTCTTGACGGAGTGTACCATTTGAAATAGCATTTTTAAATGATTAGGCCCAGTTCCTTGAAGGGCTTTATGTACCATACATAGCACCTTCCACTGTACACGTTTCTTAACTCGCAGCCAGTGAAGCCTTCTAATCTCTGCCGAGATTGAGGCATTTTTTGGCATGCCGGAGAGCAGTCTGGCAGCTGCATTCTGCAGAAGCTGCAGTTTATTCAAGAGCCCTTCTTGTGTACTAAGGTACAAACTGTTGCAGTAGTCTAGTTTCGACATGGCTACAGTAAGTGAAACAAATGAAACTACTGCATTCACTTGCTCCCTAAAGCTAGGTTTGTTATCTAGGTAAACTCCCAGTTTTTTTACCTTATTATTGGGAATAGGTAAATGGCTCAGTGTATCCGGCCACCAGGCTGGGGTCCAAAAGTTCAGATCATTTCCGAATAGGACCACCTCTTTTTTTTTGGAATTAAGTTTAAGGCAGTTTTGAGCCATCCAGACACCTACTGCTGATATGCAATCACCAAATTGGTGTGCCATTTTCTGTTGCCTGTCTAGTAAAAACAGAGACCACAATTTGGTTATCATCGGCGTATGTTGTCGACTTAAAACTAAAGGATTCAGTCAGGGGAGCCAATGATGACACATATATATATTAAAAAGTGTTGGGCTCATCGATGATCCCTGAGGAACTCGACAGCCCAGAGTGAATGGCTTTGGAGTAAAATTCCCAAGTGAAATATTATGAAGTCTACTGGTTAGAAAAGATTTAAGTAGTTTCCAAGTAGTACCTTGGACCCCAATCTCATGCAGCAGGTCCATCAGCAAAGCATGATGGACAGTATCAAATGCCGCTGAGAGGGCCATCATTATCATGGCCGCTTTTCCTCCCTGGTCGAGTATGACTCTAACTTCTTCCGTAGATTTGAGAAGAGCTGTCTCCGTACTGTGACCCCCGGAAGCTATAATGGGTGGGATCCAGCACCTGAGGCAGAAACTGAGTAGAGAGTTTATAATTTTCTCAGTGATTTTTGATGGAAGTGGGAGTCTGGAGATGGGCCTAAAGTTATTAGGGACTTTAGAGTATAGACTGGATTTTTTAAGAAGAGGCACAATGGATGCTTTTTCCATACTTTAGGGAAGTAACCTTCTCTGCACATAGCATTTATAATTGAAGTCAGAGTTGTAGTGACAGGCTCAGTGCAAGTTGTAGTATTGACGTTGGACATGGATCATATGGAGAACCTGATTGCGTAGTCATAAATAAATCCAAGGTGTTTGTAACTGTAACTGGGGCGAAATTATCAAATTGTGGTGAAGCATTGGTTCCTGACTTTGGAGCTGCTGTGTCTGCTGGTACTCTATTAATTGTTGATCCAGCAAAGGTTGAAAAGATAGCCTCAACTTTGTCGAAAAATAATTTTACTATATTCTCACCTAGTTCCTGGCTCACCAGAATAGGTGGCGAAGCAGGGTGTGCTAGTGCAGTTACCGTTTTAAACAATTCTTTTGTCGAGAATTTAGCAGTATTTATTTTTATAGTATAGTAATCTTGTTTAGTTTTCTGAAGCTGCTGTTTGTATTGAGCTAGGCTCATTTTATATTCATTTTTTTCATTCTCATTGTACACCTTCCTTCAAATTCTTTCCCGGTGTTTACAGGCCAATTTCTTCTCCCTTATTTCCTTAGGTATACCAAGGGGCAGATGGTTGAGCCCTCTTAGGGAGTAGGAATCTCTTGGTGGCCTGCTTGTTTCCTACCACTTCCAACCAATTAGTGTATGAAGCAGTGGCTTCATCTAAGTCTGTTGGTAGATCAATATAAGTAGAGATTAAAAGTTCTCTCAGTTCATTGGCTTGTACACTATTCTATGCTCTGCTAACCACTTGTTTATCAACTGGTTTCCTCATGTGTCGGTCAGAGATGGTCAGTGCGAATAGCACTGCCTTGTGATCTGACCATACTAGTGGAAGAAGGTCGATAAAGACCAGCTGAGGGTTATTGGAATATGCCGTCCAAGGTGTGTCCTGACCTATGGGTCGGGACACAGTCTTGAACTAACTTGACAAGTTACTTTAAGTTGAAGCGCATCGTTTCAAGCAGTTCTGATGTATCTGGATCCATAAAGGCCTCTAAATCAAAGTGTTTACTACACCCTATACTACATTGTACAACACCAGATGCAATCAGCCACTAGATCTAGATAATTCCCTTAAGGATGTGGCCTTAGGCTGGCTGGGCAGCGCACAGAGGGAATTTCGTGCGAAGATTAGATGTGCACCGCAATAATGCAGATGAAATCGGACAAAGCACCTGGCCTAGATGGCCTTCCAGTATACTTTTATAAGGCATTTGTGGATCTTAACCCAAATTAAAAACTGTCTTTGAGGATGCCTTAGACACTGGCATTCTGCCCCAATCTATGCGCAAGGCCCTCATTACTTCTTTCCTAAAATCTGTGAAACCAGCAGATCAATGCGACTCTTACAGGTCTTTATCGCTCATTAATAATGATGCAAAGATTCTGGCCAAAGTATTATCTAACAGACTTAGTTTACTCATGGAGAAGTTGGCGGTACCAGACCAAGCAGGTTTTATTCCTGGTCCTCATAATTTCCATAGCCTCTCCTCCATTCTACAGAAAATTGATCCAGGATTGGCAATGGAGGCGGTCTTCCTAGATGCCACGAAAGCCTTTGATTCAGTAGATTGGGATTATTTATTAGGAGTACAGCAACACATGGGACTGCCCATGGGCTTCCTTGCGTGGATAAAACTCTTATACGACTCCCCAAAAGCCAGAGTACTAATTAATGGACAGACATCGTCACCCTTCTCCATCACGAGGTGCAAGCGGCAAGGATGCCCGCTATCTCCATTATTGTTTGTGCTTGCTATTTAACCCCTGGCAGCCAAAGTTGTAGTAAGCAAACCTCAGCTAGGCCTACTTAGTGCAAGGGTTCGCCCTTCTCTGCACAGAGTCCTCGGATCTTAGGAAGAAGTTGGCAATGAAACTGGAAATACAAAAACAACGTTTATTAAACCTTTAAAGGACGTACTACAGTCCACACAACACTCTTCAGTATTGTATTGAGTAGAACAAAGAACTGAAGCATGTAACCCCTTTTATACACAGTAAGGGGGCTGAAGAAACTCGGTACAAAAGACAAGAGCAGATTTATGACCAAACAAGGACATATTAGAAAGCACAATCGATATATGGGCGGAGCTAACAGTCTCCGATCACATTCCTGTCTGGAACCAATTAAGTAACGATGACTGATCCTACTGCGCATGTATGAACATGTTGGAAGCGGAGACTGCTAAAAATAGCCTGTTGTCGGGCAAACTCCAGGCGTAATGAACAAGGAGGTAGGACCAAACACATGGCGACCACATGGCAATATATGGCATACAAAATGGCCGCTACAAATTCA
Source organism: Lissotriton vulgaris (assembly GCF_964263255.1). NCBI lineage: Eukaryota > Metazoa > Chordata > Amphibia > Caudata > Salamandridae > Lissotriton > Lissotriton vulgaris. Next base: position 363,026,194 of record NC_141687.1, read on the forward strand.
AGATGGAGTCGGTACATTTGTTATGATAAGGGTTAAACAAAACATGTCTTCTGCTAATGCTTAACCTAATCGCCGTTGATTTACAACAGACGACCCTTTCCGCATTAGCTGAAGACATTCGATTTCCTAGGAAAGGCCAGATATTCATCTCTTATATCAATGGCCATCATGCTAGCTATTTCCTTCTTTAGATCATTCTGCATTTTGACTTCCGGAATATAACTTTTCGTTGGTATACAAGCATTGACACACATAAAACAAATCATTGGGCTACATTGAATACAGACACAACAAGAAAAAAATTATCACAATAATTATACATAGGGCTGTTAATACTTTCCAGCCCCATGCAGTCCAAAGCCATCCTGGAAAAGTCCATGGACCATTTTCTGTGTGAATGTCTGCAGCGATTTTATGAAGTTTATTAATCGCTTTATACACTGATGGGGTGTGGTCAGGAATAAACATGCAGCAACTACTACCAATGACACGGCATGCACCACCTCTATCTGCTAACATAACATCCAGAACCATCCGGTTCTGCAAAGCTACAATTCTAGCAATTTGCAGTTCCTCAGTAATGTTTCCTAAGGCGGCAGCTGTTTGACCAGTAACAGCCTCCACCACTCTAGTCAATCGTCGTATTTTCCTGCTATTTAATGCAGCACCTACAAAAAAGAACAATCCTAAATTGAAATCAACATACTGCTGTAGGCTAGTATCAGTTTGATCAATATCATCTGTAGTCAATGTCCTTTTATATCTGTTTACAGTGATATTATTGAACAATTTAAGATTTCGGTGGTACAATGGAGGAGCTAAAAACACAGGGGGCAACAGAAAAGAGACGTAGCAAATTCCGGTCCAACCAGCTGGCAATTGATAATATCCTCTGTTTCCGCACACAAAATACGTATTATGCGAAGCCAGAAAAGAACTATTGTTCAAGCCATCTATATTTAACACAGTAATACATTCGCTGATCCCCACAGGGATATGTCCAATGCTCTGTACACAAAGTTCTGCTTGAGTTTGGGTAACAGAAATAACAAAACGTTCAGCCTCAAATGAGTCTCTTGTATTAGTGAAGATATACAGTGTTGAAACATTGTCCGGTCGATATTCTTCCCACTCCCATATAGTTCCATTCGCTTGAGGATTCCAATCTTTGTCCTGATGGCACTCTTTATTCAACCGGAAAAGCAGTCTGCCCACTGTAGGCTTCCTAGTCGCAAAGAGCAAAGTGTACCAGGCTCGACAAGAGCCATTATGCGAAAAAGGAAGAGGTATAAATGGTGTACCACCTTTCTTTTGATGTGCAGGCATCATCCCACAATCCAACAGTTTGTCGCATTAGTAGCAATGTGGGTATGATGCAACATTTGAACAAATGTATTATTCAAATAAGATTGTCGATGTTTCAATTCCTGATATGGGAGCGTAAAGAAATAATGCTCCTCTGGTGCAGGTGTAGTGACAACAAACAACTCACGAGCAGGAGTCGTTTCCTCAATAGACCATGTTATTGCTGCCACAATCATCAAGGCAACAAAAAACCCTATAACACAAAAAATCTTCTTCTTCTTTTCCATTTTCAGTCTCGGTACAAAACAAATCTTCCTAAAACTAAAGTAGTTGTCAGAGCTCTTACCCCTTGGGTAGCCGTTGATTTCTTCACCACGGGCCAAGACAGGTGTCACTACTCTAATGCAGGGCTGATCCCCCCCACTTGCCACAACGGCTCTCCGTTTCACTGACCCAGGGAATGCTCTGACAACTTTCACAATGCTGCAGATTTCTCTCTCTGCCTCAAATTATATCTGGTTGCTCCAGGGACTGTCTGGTCAGGAAGAACTCCTCAGATCCGTCAGGCGTCACAGCACGGCCTTTCTCCGCAGTGAGAACCTCTCAGTGGTCGGTCAATACAGCAGGCTCCACCAAAGCCGGAAGTACTCAGCGACAGTGGGTCCCATGTATCCAATTCTTCCGATTGGTGACCCGAACAGCAGTTCTTGTGGCAAGTAACACCTGCTCTGGTCCATGCCACCTCGGTTCCAAACTGCTCGACCTCTCAAAGGATTTTAGAAGAACGAAATCCCCAGGTCGGAGGTTGTGGCCTTCTCCTGTGGATCTGTCGGGAAGTGCTTCTCGAACCTGTTGATGAATAGAAACCAAGTTATCGGTTAATTGTGCCAAATAGTCATTCATTAAGACACAAGGTACATCATACACAGAACTTGGTTTAGGAATCCCCCAGATATTCATGGGACGGCCAAAAAGAATCTCATAAGGTGTAAGGCCCGTCCGAGAATGAGGTACTGATCTAATTGACAACAATGACAGTGGCAACGCATCTGGCCAAGTCAGAGAAGTAGAAGCCTGTATTTTAGCTAATTTCAGTTTCAATGTTGCATTGTATCTTTCCACTAGACCTGCTGATTGTGGGTTGAATACCGCATGAAACTTTTGTTTAATCCCCAATACTTTCAGGACATACTTTATAACGTCCCCTACAAAATGAGGTCCGTTATCGCTCCACAAAAATCTACGAACTCCGTACCGAGGAAAAAATTCCTTCAAAAGCACCTTTGCTGTAGTAATTGCAGTGTTGTCTTTTGTGGGGTACGCCTCAATCCATTTACTGAAGGCACATACCACCACCAAGACGTAGTTCAAATTATTGCAGCGTTCAAGCTGAATATAATCCATCTGCAAAACTTCAAATGGTGCAGTTGGTGTAACAAATCCTCCTGCTGGAGTTCCTGTCCCTTTTCCAGGATTAAATCGTAAGCAAATCATATAGGACTGTACTACTCTCTTAGATGTGCTAGCAATCTCTGGATGCTCCCAAACTTGCGTAAGCAATTTCACTATTGCTGAAGCTCCAACATGTGCTAGCCCATGTACCATCTGAACCATAGGTTGCACAAAAGCTGTAGGCAACTTCCATCTGTCCATCTGCTTGTTTCTCCAACAACCTTCATCATCCAACTCACCATCTATGGACCATTTCTCTCGTTCTTTGTCGGAAGCGGTCCTCTGTATCTCTAATACTTCTTTCCTAGCATCATGCCACCGCTCAGCTTGTGACTTCACTACATACATGGAAGTAGTGTCAGGCTGCATCGCAGTTTCACGTGTCACTCGATCTACAAAAGCATTTAATTGTCCCACTTTGTCAGTCACTTTCTTATGCACACTACACTTCACTATAGCTATCTTCTTTGGGTATGTTAATGCAGTCAAAAGATTATGCACTAGTTCACCGTGCATTATCTGCATCCCGTGTGATGTCAGAAAGCCTCTTTCCTTCCAGAGCAGGCCAAAATCATGTGCCACTCCAAAAGCATAGTGGCTATCTGTATAAATATTCACACACAATCCTTTACTAAGCTCACACGCTCGTGTCAAAGCTATCAGTTCTGCTGCTTGAGCTGACTTCTGTGGTATGCGAGCTGTCTCCACTATGTGTGAAGAGTAGTGATTGCATATGCAGCTGAAGTTGTACCATCCGGTAACTTCAGAAAAGATCCATCCACCCACAATTCTCCATCCACATCTGGAAGGGGCGTATCCTGCAAATCAATGAGACCCTTTGTCTGTTTCTCAGTCTGAAAAATACAATCATGTGTTTCTTCCGCCTCAGGCTGAGTCGACGGAAATAGCAACAACGTGGCTGTGTTTAGTGTTGCACATCTACTTAGTGTAATGTGAGGAGCAACAGTGTCAGCTCATATCCTGTAAAACGAGCACTAGTTAAATGCTGCGTCTTTGTCTGATTCAAAAGGGCGTCAAAAGCATGGGGTACCAACACCAAAAGCTTATGTGATAAAACTATCCCTTCACTCTGGCGTATTGGCACAGCTGTTACTGCAACTGAGCGAAAACATCCAGGCAACACTCGAGCAACGGGGTCAAGTACTGCTGAAAAATATGCACAAGAACGTTGCTTATCGCCATGTGTCTGTACTAAAACTGACAATGCACAACCATCACTCTCATGTACATACGATGTAAAAAGCTTTGTGTAATCTGGAGTACCTAACACTGGTGCTGAACAAAGGGCTTGTCGTAACTGTCGAAAAGCATTCTCACATTCATCTGTCCAGGGGAGGGGTACTGGAGTATCTTTCGTCAATAGTGCTAACAAAGGTTTAGCGATGTGTGAAAATCCTAATATCCATTGCCTACAAAAAGAAGTAAGACCCAAAAATGCTCGAACCCCTTTCTGTGTAGTAGGTACTGGTGTGTCTAGAATTGCTTGAATGCGATCTCATGTGAGTGCACGCCCCTCCTTAGACAAAAGGTGACCTAAGTAGGTTACCTTGGTCTACAATACTGCAATTTTTTCCTGGAGACTTTATGGTGGTGCAAAGCAAGGAAAGAAAGCAAAGACAGCGTGCATGTCGCAGATTGTTCGGGGGTATCAGCTGCTAACAGAATATCATCAACGTACTGAATGAGCGCCACACCCTCGGGTAAAACAAAAGAATCAAGTTGTCTTTTCAAAGCTTGGCTGTAAATACTGGGACTCTCAGTATAGCCTTGAGGAGCTCTACAAAAGCGATACGATTGAATATTCAAAGTGAAACCGAACAAATATTGGCTATCAGGATGAATAGGAATTGAAAAGAAAGCGTTCTTCAAGTCTATAACAGAGAACATAGTTGCAGTAGGAGGAACTAAAGTAAGAAGTGTCGTGATATCATAAACCACAGGATATTGTGACACCACAATCTTGTTTACCTCCCGTAAATCAATAATGAATCGATACATCCTGGTATCAGTGCCTTTCTTCAAGATTGGGAGAATCGGACTGTTACAAATGTTAAATGGCACTTCCTCAACAACCCCAACTTGAATAAGATCTTGTACAATTCGTGTGAGCGCTTCCTCACCCTCCTGTGAAATTCGATATTGAGGCAGACGCGGCAACACAGCTCCCTCCTTTACACTAATATGCACGGGTGGAATAACCATCTGACCCACATCTGTATCTGAAGTGGCCCACAGGGTATTAGGCAGGGAAGCTAACAATGCAAACTCTGTCCATTATTGGGGGATTGTCATTCAAAATCACATGCACTCCTTCAGGGGAACATCGTGTTGTGGCTCTGAAATACTTGAGCATATCAAGACCCACAATATTATCTGGTGTGTTCGGGGAAAGCAAAAACGGGCATGGGAAAAATAAACTTATCAACATGAAACGCAAGTGGTTGTGACAATGGGCTAAGGGAAGGAGTTCCATCGAACCCTATCGATGTAATCGTTAAGCCAGACAGGGGAGCCCTTGGAACCAATTGTTTAGACAAAGCGCTACGAGTAGCTCCTGTATCAACCAGAAACTGATCAGTAGAACCCAAAACATGTGCTGTAACATAAGGACCCCTCTGATCTACTGGAACTTCAACTGATTCCTTACCCCATCCTACGCAATCCTATGCAAAAGCAGAATCACGCAACTCAGGCTGCGCATAATCAGACATTTGATATTGGTTACGCCTATCAAAAGCATTAGACCCATTTTGTACCCGCACATTAGAATCGAACCTAGCGCAATCATTCATAGCGCCTCTAAAACCGGAGTTCCCTGAGCGGTTTCTCATGGATCCTCGGCCACGGACATATCGCTGTGAGTGCAACAATGGGCACTCCTCTGCCCAGTGTCCAAATTTCTTACAGAACGCGCATTGATCAATAGCCAAAGAGTAACGAGTAGAGGAGGAGTTAGAAAATCCTCGTCCGCCTCTATCATTACCTCGAAAAGGTAGACCATAGGCCTGAGATAACATGACTTTTGTTTTTAATTTTTTAGATTTCTCTTCTCCTTGTTACCCTTTGCTTCTAATTCCCGACGCTCGTAATATTGAGCCATGGTCAGGAGAGATGCCGGAGAAGACGTAGTCCAAGAGCTTTCGCTGGCTTTCAATCGGCTAGCCACTCCTGGTAATACATTCGAAACATACTTATCTACAAATAAATGTCGGCCCGCATCGTCCGTTAGCGACTGGCCAATAAAATCATGAAAAGCTTACTCAAAACGTGTGAAAAAATCAGAAACCGATTCATCTGTCTTTTGTTTGCAGGATGCTAAAATAGTCCAATCAATCTTTTTGTGGGCAATAATTGTTTTTAATTTAGCTAATAATGCACCAGGAAGATCTAAAATCAATTTACATGGCTTTTGTGCTGGTTCCCTATCCGCATCTTCTCTCTATATCTCTTTCCATAACGCCCCATATGCTGTGTCGTCATCGACTTTATGCACACTGCGCCACATATCAGGCGGCAATATAAGCCCGAAAAATAAATCGATATCAGCCAGTGTCATGGTACAAGAATTTAAGGATCCCTCAACTTCTTCATAAAAGGCAGCAGGGTTTTTACGCGGGTCAGGCACTGCAGCTTTAAGTGCCATAATATCGGCTCTATTCCAGGGGGCATACACCCAATTATAAATAAAATACCCATTAGCATCTACAGAATATTTATCCTCATTCGTACCCGCTCCTTTAGGAAGAACGTATAAAGGCGCGGCCTCTCGCATAGGCTTTGCATGCACTATCGCGTTCTTACCTGTTTTGAAAATAGATGATGTTTCCCGTCGACCGATTCCGTCCGTTTCTCTGGTTTAGCTTTCCGTTGCTCCTCTCGTAGCCGAAGCGCATCGTTTCGAACTTTAACCAATCGCCTGATGATATCAGTCACCCGGGAAGCAGGAAAAGAACCTTTACGTAATTACTTACAATCATTTGCCACATCATCAGGTTCAAGAACATTAGACACTTTTGGAAACAATCCAACAACTTCCTCTGCAAAATACTCAGTAAAATACAACTGCTCTTTATCATGCCACCGCTTAAGAGCTTCTATAATTTCTGAAACCGTAACCATATCCTTAAGTGCCTTCCGAGCCATGTTCCTAAGTTCAGCGCCCATTCGACCGAAATCATGGAGCGGGTACTCCGTTTCGTTTGATCAGCATCAGAATCCTCATCGTCGCCGGATGGGGCGGACGGGACAATATACAGAGGCGGAGGGCGATCTAACAAAGAAAAATCATCTTGCGGTTTATTAAGGACAGGATAAAGAGGTTGTCGAACAGCATATTGGCCAGATATCTGTAACCTATGTTCTTTTTCCTGTCTCTCTTCCAACTCTTTTGCTTCTTTCTTTCTTAATTCTTGTGCTTATTCATAAACATTCTTTCTTTGTTCTTTTTCAATCAGAGCTTGCTCACGTTTCTCACGCTCACGTACTTCTTTCATCCACATTCGCACACTTTCAAACATATCTTGTCTAGATTTTCGCTTAAACATACACTGTTCCACATACTCAATTTTCCGCATATCAAATGACCCATACTTCGGCCAACATAACTCAGGATCCTTTCGCGTGTATTTCCTCCACAAACGTGCTGTACATTATAGAGGAAAGACCATATTTCACGTACATTTCTCGATGAGGCTTCCCTTCTGGGGGAGCCGGCTGCGATTCCTCAAGTTTTAACCGGTTATCTCCACAAAAGCAGCACAACCTACGAAGTGCGCTAAGAGCAGGCATGTCAAAAATAGTGCAGAATATGCAATATTATAATCAAAGTAGCACTTAAGGTATCTGTAATACGTTGTGCCGTTCAAATCAAAATCGTATCATGGAGAAAAATCTCCTCATTACCTGCCTATATGTATTGCAACACATATATTTCACATAAACATACACATACACATACACATCAGGGACTAGTCGTTCCAAAATTGCCACAGCAAGTGTATCCTAAAACTGCCTTGCCACTCACAGGCTTCCAAAACCCACAGCAAGTACCGTATAACGGTTCTTACCACTCACAGGGTCCAGTCTCTAACTGCCAAGTTCTAAAATCGACCAAACGGCCACTGCACGGCAAGCCAACAGAAGAGATCTCAGTCGAGGACCGGCACCACCTGGATGGTCAGATTGGAAAGAAAGGAAAAAACGCCTTGGATGCCAAGACTCGGGTCTCCTCTAGCATGCGTACGCTTCCGCAGCGAGATTCCAATCCTTCGTCACGACTGCTCCTTCGGGCATCCAAGTCGCAGATGAGCCCCACGTGTCGGGCGCCAATTTGTAGAAAGCAAACCTCAGCTAGGCCTACTTAGTGCAAGGGTTCGCCCTTCTCTGCACAGAGTCCTCGGACCTTAGGAAGAAGTTGGCAATGAAACTGGAAATACAAAAACAAAGTTTATTAAACCTTTAAAGGTGGTACTACAGTCCACACAACACTCTTCAGTATTGTATTGATTAGTACAAAGAACTGAAGCATATTGCCCCTTTTATACACAGTAAGGGGGCTGAAGAAAGGCGGTACAAAAGACAAGAGCAGATTTATGACCATACAAGGACATATTAGAAAGCACAATCAATAGATGGGCGGAGCTAACAGTCTCCGATCACATTCCTGTCTGGAACCAATTAAGTAACGGTGACTGATCCTACTGCGTATGTCAGAACATGTTGGAAGCGGAGACTGCTAAAAATAGCCTGTTGTCGGGCTCAATGAACAAGGAGGTAGGACCAAACGCATGGCGAGCACATGGCAATATATGGCATACAAAATGGCCGCTACAAATTCAAGATGGAGTCTGTACATTTGTTATGATAATGGTTAAACGAAACATGTCTTCTGCTAATGTTTAACCTAATCGCTGTTGATTTACAACAAAGTGAGACAGCACCATCAAGAAAGAGCATTGAGATGCCCTATGTGACAGATACTCATTTCCTTTTATGCAGACAATAAAACTCTATACCTCAGAGATCTACAACAGAATTTAAATCCTATTCTGAGGGAGTTCATTATATTCAGAGAGGCATCAGGAATACATATTAACTGGGGGAAATCGCAACTCTTCCCACTCACAGCTGCTGCAACACCCTTTCCACTGGACTTTCCGATAGGTTAGTGTGATTCTGGGGAGAAATATTTAGGGATACACATCGCGACGGATCATGTCGAACTAATGCGCCTTAATTACAGAACCACATTGGAAAATATCGCAAGCTGTATTACACGCTGAATCTCGTTGCCCTTGTCCCTGGCAAGACGCACCTCTCTCATAAAAAAGGTGATCCTTCCTAAGTTATTGTATCTATTTCTGAAAATACTATATTACCCAGGTAGGCATTTCTTTGCTGCCCTGAGGACTAAATTGATTAGGTTGATATGAGGGTGCAAACAACCGAGGTTAAAATGGGACACAATCATCAAGCCGTATTCTCAAGGAGGTTTTGATGTTCCAGATTTGGAATTATACTATATATGCACACAAGCTCAATATGCAAGTTACTGGTTTCATCCACCCAAATACATGCCACAGACGGCAGTGGAACAATGGCTTGCGGACCTGACCCGCTGACAGGAGTGATACATATTACACCTAAATCTTGTCAGAAAGATCCTATGACTGTAACATTCATGATAAATGCGTGGAGACGCATAGCTAATGTGCTTAAAGCCCCAATGGTATACTCGCCCCTACTTCCATTGGTGTGTCACCCACATATACGCGTGTTTCAGGAAGTACGTTTTCAAGCAAGTCATGAGGAAAGGAAACATACAATGCTGGGAAAACTTATATATGGATATATTTTTATGTGTGCGATTAAAACAAGGCATTAAGGAAAACACACCCTTATTACCGATAGAACCACCTGTACTATCTCCGCTACACACACTATTGCAGTTTGAGAAACCCACACATGTCGTCTCAACCCTATATCACACTATTCAGACCAACCAGGTGTTAAATCATTGTGAAGGATGTGGAAAATCGGAAAGAGAGCTTGGCTGAGCAATAACAGATGAACAATGGGAATATTGTTGCATACAAACAGAGCAGGTGGCTGCAAATAGTCGACTGCAAATTATCCTTTTTAAATTTCCACATCGCATTTATTACACTCCTCTCAAAATATGCGTCACTTGGTCTTCTGCTGGCAGAGTGGCATCCAAATGGCCCCTGTAATTAAGGAGTTGATCAAAGATCTCTTATTTTGGCAGGAAAAAAAACACTTGCTTATGCAGAGCTACTTTCACTTACCTCATGTCCGAAAGACATATGGGGCCCTCTTAAAGAATACTTATTATCCCATGTACACCAACAGAAAATAGCAGTGGGTCACGGGACTAACTAAATTATGTATCCTTCAAATATAAACTAATGTGTTTAAAAGCAAATGTGAAGTCTTGCCAGGGGAAGCTGCTCAACGTGAGAGAGTTCCCATCAGTCCACCATCGAGACCGCCCTTCATCATCTGGGTACTCTCAAACATCGAGAGTACTGATACCCACAACAGACCGGAAGATGCTATAAACCTAATCTGGGGTATATCAGTGAAACAAGGCTAAGGTATGAAAAAAAGTGTCTCTGAAGGAACAGAATAGCAGTGCTAACTAAAGTGAAAGTGAATAAGTGATAAGCGTGAAATGCTCTAAAATTTGATAATGATGGGGAAAGAAAACTTTTTATTATGCACCCCTTCACTCCCAAATCAATAAAAACAGTGCAAATAGTAGTGTAGCAAATAACTACCAATGAGAATCTTAGGTCGACATGTTTCTGCAGACAATCGGAGCCATGTGGTCTCCAGCTGCTTCCTCAGGACCATTAATGCTACTGCTATACATATAAAAAGAATGATATCACCTGAGAAGTGCAATATGTTTTCATCCTCCTGACTTCAAACCACAACATTCAGCAGGAGAAATTCCAGATATATAAAAAGAAAGACCAACAAAGCACAATCAGTTAGTATAACAATATGCTTGAATCAAGAAATAATTATGTCTTGCTCAACATGCTAGCTCATAAATGCTAGCCCCATATGGGCAATTAAGTCTTCCATATGTCGTGATTATTCGTGCTCACTCACCTTTTCGGCAGAAAGGAACAGCCCCACCTCACCTGGCGCCAGCTCAGGTACTAGGCGCACCGCTCTAGCGGAAGGAAAAGAAAAACACTTAACTATGGGAGAAACATCTCCCTAAAACAACAATGATTCACCGGTTCCTCACGCGCCATATCGGGCGCCGATTCGCCTCTCACAAAGCCACTTAGGTATAGTTTACAAACACCTGCATTAGTAGTTGCATTTCATTTATTTCAATTATGTGCCGCTGGTCTAAACGTATCACCCTCTAGCCTTGGTCCGTTATTAAGCAACCTCGAGTGGTAGGCAGGTATTCATAAACGCTGATTCGCCTCTCACCCAGCCATTTAGGTATACTTAACAAACACCTGCATTATTAGTTGCGTATCATTTATTTCAACTTTGTGCCACTGGTCTGAACGTACCACCTCTGGGCTGTATCTTGGGGAGGTGCCGACACGGTGAACAAGGATGGGAGCAAAGACAGTGGTCAGGAAGAGAACGTTTTTTGAGAGGTCAAGGAGTAGGTAATGGACAATGGAGAGGAAATATGATAAACATAAATGGACAAAAAATGTATTATTGTCAAAAGAGGGGACATTACTCCAGAGAATGTAGGACAAGAATAAGGAATGAGCAGGACCAACAAGGGGGATGGGGACATCAGCTGCAAAGAATACAAGTCCCCCAATTGGGACGACAAGTTCCCAGAATCAGCAATTACCACAAATACCTCTGGTTCAGCAGGGAGGGCAACAGTGGGCATATACAGCGGTATGACACCAAGACCCATACAAGTGACAAATAACCAAGGATCAGGTGCAGCCCCTATGCCACAACAAGTGATACAGTCAAACCCAGGAGGAGTGTCGGTACAGGGGGGCAACCCATTCTTTACCCCCCAATGAGACAGACCACAGACCATAATTTAGTGTCCAATCCTACCAGTCTCCCACAGGTCAGATGAGGAACCGACTGCCAAGGTACTGAAAGATGGTCACCCCTATTCATTTCTAGTTGATTCAGGGGCCACACAATCATGCATTAAGGAGTGGCGTTTGCTCTTATCCCATCAAGCAATGGACACACAGGGATTTTCTGGGGCAGTACAAAGGGTTCCATTACAAAGCCAGTGAGCATTAGTATTGGTACCAGAGATATAGAAGGCCCGCTGTTGTACTCCCAGGAGTCACATGTGAACCTTTTGGGGTATGATTTGATGTGTAAATTAAACATGACTGTTTCCATCTCAGAGGAGGAGGTGATCTGTGCGATACCAGGGACACCCCTAAATCGGGCTATGACAGTTGTTGTCAGACCACACTTTTCCAGAAAGCAAGGGGACTACCTATTGTTGCCAGAGCATTAGTTTGTGACATTTACACCATTCTTGCACGGACACCCTCACTGTCAGGGAAAACTGTTGAAACACCAAAGGCACTGGTATTCCGTCCTAGGATACCAGTGAGAGCTAAGGAAAAGCCTCAGTTGATCTTAGTGATAGGATGTGTGGAAATAAGACCAAGATATGCTGCTCTATTGGCAACTGATTACAGATTGGTATTTTGGGGATGTGTGATCTTTACAGAACCTGGGCTAAGGATGCGGGACATTACAGATGATCGGATGTTTCAAGAACATTTACCAGATGAGACAGTAGTATTCGAGATGAGCGCATCCATTAGAGTAAATGTTGAGGAGCGATCAATATCACTGCCTATTACTCTCAATGACAGTAGAGAATATGATTTGGCACAGGTGCCACAAATCTTGTGAGCACAAGGACCACATGATGTTGAATTGATACATGGGGCACAGCTGGTTCAGATTACACGTAAGCCAGGTGCCCTATATCCATTGTCACGAGAGGCTCAGGAAGGCATCCAACGACAATACAAGCACTGATTGAGCAAGGGATCATATACCCAGGGATCTCTCCATGTAACAAGCCCATTTTTCCCATAAATAAGTTGAAGGGCGTGACCTGCCATATAATTCAAGACCTTCACCTGCTTAAAAAATGTGGTAATACTCACATTTCCACTCGTTTCAGACCTCTCAGTGATTCTGACAACTATTCCAGTACACAGTACTCACATTTCATTCCTCTGTATGCTGACTGTCAGTATCTAACAGGGTTTAGTTATAGAGTAGCTCAGTATCTCCATGCAAGTTTACCTCAGGGGTATTGCGAGTCACCTAGTATCTTCAACAGAATAGTGAAGACTCTTTTGGAAGATTTCCAATGTACCAGCACATTGATTCAATATGTCGATGACATATTAGTGTCCATCAGAATGAATTTGAGGATAAGGTACTATGGCATTGTTGTGTGTGCTAGCAGACAAAGGTTACAAAGCAGACAATGCAAAACTTTAATATGTCCATAGAGAAGTTTATTACCTGGGATATTTCCAAAGATGGGAGGAGAGTGACCCCAGGAAGGATAGAATCCATTAGTGCCATTTTCAAACCAAGTACTGTCAAAGAGATGCTACAGTTCCTTGGATTATTTTACCATGTTACCCAGTGAGTTTTTAAATATGCTGCTATCATCATCCCATTGCTAGAAACAATGAAGCAAGCAAGCAAGGAAGGTAAAAGTTTACAGTGGACTGAAAATAGTACCAATGCGGTCAATACTCTCAAAGAGGCAATTACTAATGCCCCACTGTTAGGGAGTTTTCTCTGTTCTGACACGGCAATGGGTATGCTATGACTGCTGTGTTGACTAAGAAGTCATATATGGGTCACAAACCTGTGGCATACTACAGGGGTCACGTAGACTGTGTTATGACAGGTTATTTTCAATGCGAACAAGCACTAGCTACTGCTGCATTTGCAGTTGAGAAGAGTATGCCAATAGTGATGTGTTCACCCCTCTCACTACACAGTGAACCTCAGGGTATGAGGTCATACTGTCATTACCATAGTTGAAAATTATCAGGTGCCATACTGTAAATCCCGGAAAATGTATTGCACATCCAGTGGGTCTCCTTGATGAAGTACATGATTGCGCCACATACACTTCAGAGGAGCACTGCATGGTGAATGAGGATCAAACGCCTGTTAGTATGTTGTTGTTTGTGGATGGTTTATCATACATAGATCAGGACACAAATATATACGACACACAGGAGCAACTGTCATTAGAGCCCAACAGAATAGAAGTTCAGATAATCTGCAGATACTTGCTCAAATTACTCTCCCATCTCATACATATGGGCATGTGCATGCAACTGAGTTAGTAGCTATCATAGGAGGCTTGAGGTCAAGAAGTGACAATTGTTTCTGATTTAGCATATGTAACAACAACAGAGAATTCCAGTATTCACAGATGGGACAGGAGGGGGGTTTTGAAGAGTGATGGCACACCCGTGGTACACAGAGATCTTAGAACTTTCTAGTGAGGTAGCAGTAGTGAAATGTGCAGTTAACACCAAAGGCCTAAATCTTATTTATAGAGGAAATGCCTTTGCTGATGCAGCTGCCAAACAGCCCGCCAGTGCTCTGTCTCAAAATGAGATACAAAAGATCTTGATAGTGACTGACCTCACTCCAGCCCCACCAGCACAAATGGCACCTTACACTAAAACAGCACTGTTACATTTGCAGGAGTTACAGGAGCAGGCTGCTCTTCATGAAGTACAATTATGGGAACAGAGGAGTTGTGTTCAGTCACCAACTGATTTGATTTACAGGCAGGAACATACAGGGAAGCCAGTAATGCCCCAAGCGTTATTGCCAATAGCTTTAGATCAATTGCATCTCCCCGCCCACACTGCTAAAGAGTATCTTTTAGCTACTTTACGAGCTGATTGGTTCATTCCAAATGTATCTGAACTGATCACCATGTATATTGCTCAGTGCATAGTGTGTCAACTATTTAGTACCAGACCAACACTTACAGGAATTACATCTACCATACCACGACCTGCAGGACCTTTTCGGGTAATATTTGGTATAAACATATGAGGGACATAAGGTGAGTGATCTCAAATAAATCTTGTTTTGTCTGCTCATTAATTGAACATGCGGTAGGGTCAGAGAGATTGTGCTTATCAAGGGAAGTAGACCCAAACACAACATTATGTTTGTTACACCTTTTTCCTCTGTAGGATTAAAACCCCACTACAACCTCTTACAATTGAACCCATATTAGTTACAGTGAATACTACAAAGTATGAGAATAGTGCAGAGGAGATATACATCTTGACAAACATTGTAGTAGTAAAATTAGGACTCTTAACTTTACTACTTCTAAATTGAGAAAAATCCTAATTTTAAGACTTTTGGTATTCACAGAAGACATTTAGGAGTCCTAAAGTTAGGAGTCCTAACTTTACTACTACTATACTGAGAAAAATCCTAATTTTAAGACTTTCTATATTCACAGAAGGCATTTAGGAGTCCTAAAGTTAGGACTCCTAACTTCTGTGAATACCGAAATGAGTAAGTGCCTTCTGTGAATACCAAAATGAGTAAGTGCCTTCTGTGAATACCAAAATGGTAGTAAGTTTAGGAGTTTGTCTTAAGTTAGTTCTGTGTATAGGGCCCATGGAGAACATCTGATATATAATCCTTTCCTTCTGTAGAAAAGAAGGCAGGTTAGGCTATGCTGTCTTATACAATGACAGCTCCTTTCTTGATTCATGTACTACTTACAATGCTGACCATATTTGTGTTAGGCATCTTCTTACTTATTGTTGCATACATACTTCATACTAGAGCACGAAAGTTAAAATAAACATTTTAAACTTTCCTTGTGTCTCTGTCCGAACTTATGGACTAGTAAGAGTGTGAGAGGGAAAGGGAGTGTCCTGCAACCGCAATTCCTGAGAGGGTCAGGAGTGTTGTGTTCCGGGGTGTCTAATCACTTGTACCTCTGTGAGTGGGTAGGAGGGCAAGTGAGACACTATAGCTAGTCTGTTCGAGAGAATATGTAGATCTGTAGGAAGGTCAAACTTGAAATAATAATTGAAATAAATTAGTTTTGAATCCTGGGAGGTGGATAAACATTGATTAAGACAGGACAAGAGGTCACTAGGGTTAAAGTTAGTCCAGGAACATAAACTCAGTTATTTTTAAAAGCAAACGTGAGCATATGTTCACAGAATATTTCCAGTTTAAACATACATGTGGATGGTAAAGAATGTGGGCATTAAACAGATTTACATCCAAAGTATGGAAAGTCTGGCAAAGGAATCACACAAAGGTCAAAACAAAAGAAGACTAATGGACAAGTAGTTTAGTAGGTTAAGAATGTAGATAAGACGTATTGGAATGTGTAAAAACATTAGCAGTTTGGAATCTGACTTTAAATGTAACACAAGTCAGAGAAAACTAAGTTGGAAAATATATTAGGCAGAATTAGATCAGGGGCTAGGGGTTTCTGACATGAGAAATCATTAATGAATGTAAAAGTTTAGTGTTCACTTATGGCGTAGTAGAAAATTTCTCTTAAAAGTATTTTTGTAACCTGGTATATTTTGTCTTTTTAAGACATGTTTTATGTTAAAGGAAATTATGTGAACAATAACGTGGAACAGATAAAATGTGTATTATATTGCTTTTAGAGTAGCAAACTATGTAGTTCAGTGGAGTTTTGAGAGACCAGTAGAGTTTGTGTTAAGGTAGGCTTGTGTGTGTTTCTCCCAGCCCCATTATTAGAAAGAAAACCCACGTGTATGTTATTGCCAACTGGTCTTGGGTTTATTAATCCTAGCTAACATCAGCCACCCCTTTAGATTTTTTGCAGTTCCCTCCAATATCTGGACCAGGTTGTAACAATTCCCCTGATACTCCACCCACTGGGACTTCAGGTCCTACTTCGTAGACTGCATATGCCAGCAGGTATGTGTTACCAACAGGATGAAGGATGTCATGAGGCCCAGCAGACTTAGAGTCAACCACAGAGAAATCCAGACTAGAGGCTGAAACATTCGAATCATAGTCTGAATGTCCTGGATTCGCTGCTTCAAAGGTTAGCCCGAAACTGCACAGTGTCCTGAAAAGTTCAGATGAAAGGAAGCATATGAGAGGGAGTTGGGTGCGACTTCGGCACTTTGATAGTGAACCCCAGTGAATGCAGGAGGTACACTGTAGGTTGGATATGGGTGACGACTGCCTAGGCAAGCCCCCCTTCAACAACCCGTCATCGAGCTAGGGGAAGACTGGAACCCCTGACCTCCCCACATGGGCTGTAACCACTGCGTACAACCAAGGGGCGCTGGTAAGGGCAAAAGGATGCAGAGCAAACTGAAAGTGCTCAAGGCCTACAGTGACCACAGATGTCAGGTATGTGAAAATGAGAGTCTTGCAAGTGTAATGCTACCATCTAGTCTCCAGGGGCCCAGAGCAGACTGCACCTGAACCAATGTGAGCATTTTGAATTTCTCTTTTTTCAGAAAGTAGTTGAGAGGGAGCAGGTCTACTGTAGGGCTGAGGCCTCTGTCCCTTTTCAGCACCAGAAAGTAGCAGGAATAGCAACCATAACCTACTTCTGATGTCGGTACCATTTTGATGGCTCCTCTAGCCAAAAGGGCCTGCAATTCCTGACACAGCAGGAAGAGGTGGTCTTCAGTCAGCCGGTCTGAGGATGGTGACATGGGTGGAAGGGCTGCTGTGCAAGGGAAGGTGTAACCCCACTGAACTATTTGGAGCACCCATTTGGGGTGGCAGATTGGGTAGATCCCTGACCTTAGATTCCTCAAGGGTTGTGGAAATTGTGTCCGCAGCAACAAAAGGGCTGTGGAGCCTTTTGCCCGTGGTGGCTCGGTGAGGATGAATAAAGTTGGTAGCTCGTAACATAGTCATGGAAGGGCCGAAAGGCAAAATGGGGCTGGTGAAGGGCCACGGAGAGTCCGAGTGACCAGAAAGTGGCCCTGCTATCCTTAATATGCTTGAGCGCCAAGTCTGGCTTACCGCAAAAAAGGGAGTGCCATCAAAGGGCATGTCCATATGGGATGCCTGGACATCCCTTGAAAAGCCAACAGACCCCAGCTGGGCATGGAAAAGGAGTGCCACCGGTAAAGTAATCCCTCTGCCTAGCGAGTTGGTTATATCCAGTCCCCAGCAAATAGTGCCCCGCCATACGCAATGCTTCCTTACCTCCAACAGTAGCCTGGGACAAGAGGGCATGAGTTGTGCAACCAAATCTGAAACTGTGTGGGAATACTGGCCCAGGAGGCACACGGTGTTCACTGACCATGGTGCAATGCTGGTTCAAGAGAATGTATTTTTACCAAAAATGTCCAGCTTCTTGAATTCCCAATCTGGTCGTGTGGTAGGGAATGAGCCAGGGTTGACTTTGGACTTGGAGTCCTGGACAACCAGACTCTCTGGGGTAGGGAGATTGGTGAGGAAAGCTGCTTCCCCAGGAGCGGGCGGTTGTGACAGACAATCATCCGCTGCATGGCAGCCCCTGTGCAGGACTTGGCCCAAGCTGGAGAATAACATCAGTGAGGCTTCCATTAAAGGTGAGAAGAGGTTCTGTGGGGGCAACTCTCGTTGAAGCTCCTCTGTCGTTTGTCCTGACTGCCACTGAGCGCAGCATAAGGTCCAGGACTTCAGCCACCCTCCTCACCACCATGGCAAATAAAGCCCTTTCATCCGTAGCACATTAAAAGGAGAGACTACACCATTGTCTGGAGAACTGTCTTAACCACTGGCATCTGCCAGTTCCTCATACCAGTTATCCTCAAGCTCTTTCAGTGTATAGGAATTACCAAAAAGATCTTCAGATCTGCAGGGCGTGGCTTGGACTCCGAGTATGGCGGTCATGTGAGTCTGCAGGTCCGTTGTAAGGGGGAACCGGTGCATTGAACGCCGTGCGATCACTGATCCGGCCTGTAATACCTCTAAACTGGTGGCGTAGCCCTTGCGAACAAGTTTAGACACCAAGTGTCCGCAACTATTACATCAGACACTGTAGTGCTGTATCGTGGCGTGCGTCTAACCGAGATGTGGTTGCCTGTGTAGACAGAGGTGGGAGAGTTTTGTTGGAGTACCCGCTGGGGATGGGGACCGTGACAGAGAATTTATGCTGGTACTGGCTGAGGAACGGTGTGGCCCTTCGGTCGAGAAGACAGAACAAAGCTGGGACACCGCTTGAGGGTGCGGCTGGCGGACCTGGTTACCAGAGGAACCCTGGTGAAGCCTGTGGGGTCCCACACTGCCTGAGAGACCGGTACGGTGTCAATTAGTACCTGAAGGGCCGCCCAGGACACCGGCAGCATGAAGCAGTAGCCCATAAGGCCGACTGGAAGGCCATGGGAGACTGGAGTGCAACAAGAAGAAATTTAGCAAGTGACTCCCTTTGAGAAGTGGAACCTGCTGATCTACTCGGCAGTAAGGAGTGGGGGGCTGAACACCAAGATCTGCCCAGAAAAAGACCCAGCACAGAGTAAAGGGGAGCAACTGGCCCGCTTAAGCAGCGACCCATGCGGGGTTGAAGCGTGTGGGGGTCCCATCCTGTAGCTGCTCCATGCCCAAGGAAGTGGGCCAGACACCAGAGAAGAGGCGCAGACCCTCGAGTGAGATCTGATTGAGGCCTGTGGAGGGCCTAGTGAATTGCCCTTGCGAGGCGAAGGTCCCCTACAGGTGGGGAGTACTTCTGAAGTCCCTGGAAGATTGTGCACAGGTTGAGATTCCCAGCCAGGGTGAGCAGCGACGTGCCCTGTGTGAACGGGGAGTCTATGCCCCAGAGAACGCAAAACCGGAAGTCACTCCAGCTGAGAGAGATCACGTGAAGGGAACTACGAGCATAGCCTCCTACTGGGGAACCCTAAAAGTCTGGACCCATGACTGTGTCTTCTTGTGACTGGGGTGGGGGGGGGGACATACATACATGGATCTACCTGCGCAGGCGGTGAACTCCAGGGCCACACCTGCATACTGATGGGTGTTACAGGTAAAACCTGAGCGGCAACCCGTCAGAGGTAAGTGCCTTCTTGATGGGAAAGAGCACTTCTGTGATGACCCAAAGACTGCGTGGGAATGTACAGAAACCTGTACATGCACACACTATGGTACCTGAGAATTGGGAACCCAGGAAGAGATTCAGGAGACGCTCCAGGCAGGGAGTCTCAAAGCGACCGACATGGTCCCAAACTGAAAAGGAAAGAGCAGAGTCACTGCAGGCGGCAGCGGCCATTATGTTGGACAGAAAGTTCCCTTCAGAGGCTACAACTTGTTCATCGAGGGAGACAGAAGGGATAGAATCAGTCTCCTCTAATGGTATCGGTGGTCATCCCTAAGACAGCAGACAAGATTATTTGATACTGATGGGGATCTGTGGGTTTGTGGGTTTGAAGGCCTCTGGTGCCTGCCTGGGGTCTCAACTGTTCGGAGCCGACCTGGACAGGAGAAACATGGGTAATTTGTACACATTGGTCCACACTTGTGTCCTTGCCACCCCACAGTGAGTCCCCTACCTAGTTAGAGTTGAACCTCACCCAGTGCTTATGTTCAACATGCAGTTTGGGCGGCTGGCCATTGTTGGACTGCCCAGGGGTAGGGGATTTGTTCAGCAAAAGGGTTTTTACATTGGCTTTTGTTTTTTTTTTACTGTTTGCAGAACGGAGTGGTTAAACATGGCTCAGGGACTGTGAACGAGGTCCACGGGCAGATCTCCGAGTGACACATTGCTACCATGGCACACGCACATAATACAATACGGTTTTTAACCTGGAATATCCGAGGGATGGGATCCATGGCAAAGCGTCACAACATTCACTTAAAGCGAAGGGATATACATAGGGATATACGTATAACCCTTATTCAGGAGACTAACCTAACCCAAGATGAAGCTGGTAGGCATTGTACGAGGTGGAGAGGGCAGATCTTCACAACAATTTTTTCCGCTTTCTCAAAGGGAGTATTAATATGGGTTAGACCCGGAGCCCCCTTTGACCTTACGCACACACAAGGAGGGTTGATATGTTATACTGATGGGTAGACTAGCGGATCGGGAGCTTAAAATGGGCAACATTTATGCGCTCAATCAGGACCAGGTCACCTATGTGACCTCCCTTACAGCCAAGATAGCCCCATATGTAGGTAGGCAGGGGACTTTAATTGTATTGCAGATACCACAACCAACCGGTCCCACCCACCACTCCTTGGGGCACAATCATATCGCACATCGGCTGGATTTCGGGACTGGATCCGACACTGGGGCCCAGAGGATATCTGGAGAAGGCAGCATGGGGGAGATAGGGAATTCTCTTTCTTTTTACTGATCCACCTTGTACACACCAGACTTGACACCTTGTACGCTGACTCTTAGTGGCTCTACTACATATAATGAATATTTGGGGCGTAACCTGTCTGATCACAGCCCCTAATTGGTGACTTCCCAACCCTTAGGGAGACGACACCTGATCCTTTCCTGGAGACTTAACTCACTGGCACTGGATGATGCCCCCTATCGGTCTTCCTTGACAGCACTCATTGAGAGCTTCTTCCCCACTAATGCGCACACGACATCCTCGGCCCTGTTGGAATAGGAGGTCTTCAAGGTGGTAGTTCGAGGGGCAATTCATTGAGGCGCAGCGAGAAACACTTAAAGAAATCCTTGATTTGGAAGGGAAGCTGCGCCAGTTAGACAATGCGTAGGGTAGGGACCCCAACTCCCTGTCTGGGATACAAGAGGTGCGAGCGAACTACCACGAAGCGCTGAACCGCCTCCAATGCCACAAATACCAAGACTATTTGTACAGGATGCAGAGGGAAGAGGGGAGGACCGAATGGCTCTTGGCATCACTAATCAAACCAGAAACCCGTGGGTTACCCATCACCCAGCTTTGGCAGGAAACGAGCCATCTGCTTTAAAACCCAGACAAAATTAATGCTGCCTTCCAAGACTACTATGAGAGGCTGTACACTGCTCCGGCAGTGGCCAGCGCATCCCTCATTAAGGACTTCCTAGACTCCCTGCCACTTCGAACTGCAAACCACCAGGCACAAGTCGAACTGGGAGGCCCAGTGACATTACATGAGATCCGTGCGGCCATTGGGGCTATGGCACCGGGTAAAAGATCCAGGCCCCGATGGCCTCCTGGCATAATTCTATAAACGATTTGCCACTATCCTGGCACCACAACTGGAGATCCTATATGGGGAGTCGCTCAAGCGAGGCAAACTTCCTGCTTCCACTCATGATACTCTTGTAATCCTGCTCCCTAAGACCAAAGAGATAGGTGCGAGAGTGCTGGATCTTAAGCCTCTCTCTATGCTCCACCTAGACTTTAAAACCCTTAGTAAGGATCTGGCAAGTAGGTTACTTCCCCATATGAGAACCCTTACTCCTTCTGATCAAAACAGATTAATTCCTGCCTGCTGTACCTCCTACAAACTTCGCAGGCTCTATTCTGTACTTTACCATGAGGAAGCACCATTTAACCAGCGGGAAGCAGCACTGTCGATCGACCTGGAAAAGGCATTCAACACGGTTGGTTGGGAGTATCTCTTCGAGGTCATTTTGAAAATGAGTTTAGGAAGTGACTTGGTGAAGTGTGTACAGCTCCTCTATGTAGCAGCCACTGTGAGGGTTAAAACAGGCATAACAATCTCCAACCAATATAGGATCTTTAGGGGCACGCAGCAGGGATGTCCTCTCTCGCCCCTTTTGTTCGCTTTAGCGATAGAATCGCTTGCTGAAAGGACTAGGCTGGGAGGCGAAGGGTTGGGTCTTAGAGTAGGCGCTCAGGTACATACTATTTCATTATATGCAGATGACCTGTTGATTTATCTAGAAAGGGGGTCAATGGGCACCAAATCTGCTATGCAGATTCTGTAGTGCTTTGAGCAGATATCAGGCGCCAGAGTTAATAAGACTAAAACGTACCTATTACCAGTGGCGGGACATCTACCCAGACCTGTGGCCCTACATTCTGACATCCTATGGGCACCCCACTCCTTTAAATACCTGGGCATTCACATCTTTCATTCCTTAGAAGATTTGAGGGGAGGAAACTAGGAAGAGCCGTAGGGTCTCTTAGATCCTGTGTACACTTCTGGCAAACGTTACAACTCCCTATGATTGATAGGATCTCGTTGTGCAAAATAGTAATGCTATCTAGCCTTTGGTATTACTTTCTTAACCTTCAGGCTACAGGTTGGTTCCGCCCGCTTAATTCATTGCTGCGGGATCCGGTGTGGGATGAGAGACATCAAAGGGTCTCTTTTAAGATGTTACAGCGACCAATGGCGGAGGGAGGCCTTGGACTGCCGGATTATAAGTACTATATGCTGGCCGCTCATTACAATGGTTAG
This sequence comes from Lissotriton vulgaris, assembly GCF_964263255.1. Taxonomy (NCBI): domain Eukaryota; kingdom Metazoa; phylum Chordata; class Amphibia; order Caudata; family Salamandridae; genus Lissotriton; species Lissotriton vulgaris. The sequence continues at coordinate 363,049,381 of NC_141687.1, forward strand.
CACAGGGGTTGGAGGGGATGAACGTGGAGGGCACTTGTTTGTCGGAGCCCGATAGCCCTCCTTGACTATTGCTGGCTAAACTGTTAGTTCCGACTACCGCTACCTTGTACCACTCAGCACTATAATGTACCACATTGCCGGCTTGGAACAGATGTAATGTAATGTGTGTGTTGTAAAGCGCACTGCTACCCGGAGGCGTCCTGGCGCTATAGACCGCTGGGGAACCCATCCTGGCTTTCCCTGTGAGATGTTCCCTCCTGGGTATCTCCAAGGTGAAACCAGGCATCCCCGGCGTTTGTGGGGGCCGTTGTGGAGATGAGGCAAGCTAATGCCCAGAGTTGCCGAGTGTGATCCCTGGTTAGAGTAGGCACCGAGGTGAGAATTATCGAGTCCGCTGACCCTGGTTCATGACCCTGCCGCGTCGGGGATTGAACCCTGGTCCCGGGCTGCCCTCTGCTTCCGGGTCTGCCGCCTCTAACCAGTGAGCCACACCACTCCACAGATCCCTAGATAAATTAAAGAAAGCCCCGGGATATACTCCTATGTTGCCCATCATGGGCTTGCCAAACGGAAACCCTATGCCGCTGTTCACTTTAGACCAACTGGGGTCATGGTCGGAGGCGGGGTTGGAGAATGTGGGAGACTGTTATTTGGAAAAAGCCCTGATTCCCTTAGAGGAACTGGTGGACAGCTGCACGCTCCCTCCGGGACAGTTCCTGCATTATGAAGCATTAGATCCGCATCTTTAGGCATTTGTGGGGCGGGGGAGGGAGGAGCCGGAGACGTACCCAATCCTTTATCCAGTGATAAGCCTAGGCACAGCTAGACCCCATGTGAAATGGTTCTATGCCACCCTACTTGCAGCATACCTGGATACCTTGGGTGGACTACGAGAGAGATTATTATTATTATTATTATTATTATGAATTTTGTAGAGCGCGCAGCTACCTCCGACGGAGGTGTCCCGGCGCTGAAGACATAGTCTCAGGAGGGTCGGGGGGAAGTACAGAGGGGTCTTAGATCTGTGAAAATAACCAGGTCTTTAGTTTTTTTCTAAATAGGGGTTCGGACGTCAGGAATCTTAGTTCAGTGGGTAGCTGTTTCCATAGTTTGGCGGTTGTTACTGCCAGGGCCCTTCCCCCTGTACGTGTGAGGCGAAAGCGGGGGCAGATCATGAGGCGAAGATGATTAGATCTCAGGTTTCTTGGTGCTTGTGAAAACATCATTCTGTGACGTAGGTAGGATGGGCCTCTGTCATTGAGCGCTCTGAAGGCCAGTGTTAAGGCCTTGAATTGGATACGGAGTTTTATTGGTAGCCAGTGAAGTTTGATTAGATGGGGTGTGATGGAATGGCGATAGGGGACATTGCAGACAAGCCTGGCCGCCGCATTCTGGACTTTTTGAAGTTGGTGGATGAGGTAAGTGGGGGCGCCTACGTATAGGCTGTTGGCATAGTCCAGATGAGCGGTAATCAGGGCATGGACCACCGTTTTACGGGACTCCAGTGGGAGGTATGGGATGATTTTTTTTATCATTCGGAGTTTGCCGAAGCAGGCTGAGGTGACTTTGTTGACTTGAGTTTTGCAGGAGAGGGAGGTGTTGAATTGAAAGCCAAGGTTGCGTGCGGTTGGAACTGGTTCTGGGGGGGGGGTTGAGTTCAGACGGCCACCAGAGGTTCGAGGGTATAGGCGATTTTTGATTGAAGAACAGTACCTCGTTTTGTCTGTATTGAGTTTCAGGTTGTTGGCGGACATCCAGGCTGCGATGTTGAGCATACAGAGGCGGAAGTTGGTAAAAGATTTTTCAGTGTGTTCATTGAAGGAGAACACCAGTTGGGTGTCGTCAGCGTAGAAGGTTACTATGACGCCCCAGCATTCTACAACTTTGGCCAAAGGTTTGAGGTATACATTGAAAAGGAGCGGGCTGAGGGCAGAGCCCTGTGGGACGCCCCAGATCAACTGTTTTTTGGAGGAGAGAAAAGGTCCTAGCATCACTTGCTGTATTCTGTTTGTGAGAAAGGATTTTATCCATGCAAGTGGGGGTCCGCTAATACCAACTTCTTGTAGGCGGGTCAGGAGTTTTTCGTGCGAGATGGTATCGAACGCTGCGGATAGGTCGAGGAGGACTAGCATGGCCTCCTCTCCCTTGTTCGTGCATTCGCGGATCGATTCAGATACCTCGAGTAGCGCCGACTCGGTACTGTAGTCCGGTCTGAAACCTGACTGGGTGTCGTGGAATAGGGAGTTGGATTCCAAGTAGTGTGACAGTTGTTTTTGGACAGCTTTTCCCAGAAATTTTGCGGGTTTGGGTAGAAGTGATATTGGCCTGTAGTTATTTAGACAGGAAGGGTAGACGCCGTTTTTTTTTGGGAGAGGGATCAGCATGGCGTGTTTCCAGGCTGCGGGAACAACCCCAGTGAGTAGTGAGGAGTTCCAGATGTCAAGTAGGGGGTTAATGATGATGGGGGCAATTTCGTTCATGATGAGAGCTGGGGCTGGGTCCAGAGGTGAGCCAGATTTACATTCCAAAAATAGTTTTAGAGCAAGTTCTTTGCTAAGTGGTTGGAATGAGGTAAACGCATGAGTGCTATTGGGGATTGTGTCTTTGGTGGTATCGGAATCTTTCTGCAGGATTGCTGCCGCTATGTTGGCAATTTTTTCTTCGAAAAAGTTGGATACGTTTTCACATTGTGTCTGTGACATAGGCACAGGGGTCGAGAGTGCGCTGGGATGAGTGAATTCTTTCACTATATTGAATAGGGCTTTGGTCGAGTTTTTTGCTTTGTCGATTGTTTCAGAAAAGTAAGTGCTCATGGTTTGGCGTTTGAGTTTACGAAACTCTTTAAGGCTTTGACGATAGAGGGCTTTAGCTCCGGTATCGTAGTTCTGTCTCCATTGTCGTTCTAGCTTTTTGCACATGCTTCTGTGTGCCCGTAGTTTTTCCGTAAACCAAGGGGCCGATGGTTGTTTTCTACGGGAGGACAGGCTTTGAAGAGGCGCTACTTTCTCGATGGCGGACGTGAGGTCGCTATTTAGTGTGGTCACAGCTTTGTTGAGGTCGTCCGGGAGAGGGCTAAGACTGTTGTGGTAATTTGGTTCTAGGGTAGCAAGTGTAAGTTTGTGCCATTTTCTGCCCTGAGATCTGATGGAGGACTCTTGTTTTGTAGCTAGAGTCAGGGGTAGCTCAAAGGGTATAAGAAAATGGTCGGACCATGGTAGGGGTAGTGAAGGGAGGATTTGGAGTTTCTCGCTGTTCGAGAAAATAAGGTCAAGGGTATGGCCTGCTTTGTGAGTAGGGCCTTTTACTTTTTGCGTAAGATTGATGTTTTGCATGGATTCGAGGAGTTGGGAGGCGCGGTTACAGCTACTTACATCAACGTGGTGGTTGAAGTCTCCCAGAACCATGAAGTGGGGATGTTTGAGGGAGAGATCTGCTGTTGCAGCCAACAGCTCTTGGACAGCCGATTGAGAGGTGTTCGGGGGGTTATAGACCAAGATCCCTGAGCAGACGGCCGTGGAGGAGTCAGTGATAGAGAAGTACATAGCTTCAATGGGGTTAATATTAGAGATTTTTCTTGAGGTGATTTTCACGTGCTTCTTTAGAATCACCGCGATTCCTCCTCCTGTTTTGGAGCCTTCACTTCTGAGTCCCGTGAAACTGTAATCAGTGGGTAGAGCTAGAGCGATGTCAGGTTTGGAGGAGTCTTTAATCCATGTCTCTGTTAGGAACAGTGCGTCCCAGGCTAAGGTAGACAGTAGAAGCCAGATGTCATTGGCGTGACTGGGTAGAGAGCGACAGTTCACCAAACCCATGGAGTAGGTGTTGGTGGGGGGGGGTTGTTTGGTAGTTGGTGTACTATTCCTAGTACGAGTCCAGTCGGGACAGAGGGAGAAAGGACAGTTGGGGCATTTGTGCCGGAAGGGGCAGGGTAGGGGAAAGCTATAGGTGATGGGAGACGGGCAGGATGTCTTACCTAGGTCTAGTAGCTGTGTGCTGGTCCACGTGATTCTTGGGGCTGGTGACTGACTGGCAGCGTGGCTGGCCCTAGGCCCGGAGCTGGCGCGGACGGGCGCAGACGGGCTTGCCTTAGGCGCGCCTTCGGCGCGCAAACGTCGCGCCCGCTGCGCTCGCCCGCTGCGCTCGCCCGCTGCGCGTTCTGTACATGCACATATTTATGGAGGAAGGGGGACTTGGTTAGAGAGGCGTGGCCTCGTAAAAAGGGGCGTGGCCTCAGAGTGCGGCGGGAAATGGCGGCAAAGTTTGTTTACCCTACGAGTCCTCGGCAGCGTTAGGATCCGCTGTGAGGCTGTGGGCGGGAGAGTGCAGCTGTGAGAAGGTGAGGTTTTTTAAAATCAACACACACACATTCACACAGGATATCAACAGGTAGATTTTAGCAAAAGTACAAGTTATTTGTGACTCTCAAGTATTTTTAAAAATGAGCGAGTGCTCGTGCCTGTAGCTCCCGGCTTCCGCCTCAGGAGAAAAGGTCTTCTGACCAGATGCTAGGATTTCGCGGCTTATGTACTCAGGGGGCGTGGCCTCGTAAAAAGGGGCGTGGCCTCGTAAAAAGGGGCGTGACCTCGGAGTGCTGCGGGAAATGGCAGAAAAGTTTGTTTACCCTGCGAGTCCTCGGCAGCGTTAGGATCCTCTGTGAGGCTGTGGGCGGGAGAGTGCAGCTGTGAGAAGGTGAGGTTTTTTAAAATCAACACACACACATTCACACAGGATATCAACAGGGATGGGAGAGAATAATGGGAGGAGAATTCAGACACACTGAGTGGGGTAAGATCTTGCAGTCCCCCAAGAAGATCTTTCATAACACATGCCTAAAATATATACAGTTCAATGTCATACATATGACCTATATGACACCTCACCGCCTTAACATCACTTATGGGAGAGACATGAGGAACTGTCCAAGATGTGCACAAACTGATGCAGATTTTATACATATGATGTGAGTAGGTCATAGGCTACTCCCCTTTTGGGAAGCAATTAGCTCGGAGCTTAAAGAGGTTTTGAAAAGGGAACTGGCTTTTACAGCTCTGGTGTGTCTACTTGGGCTCTTTCCCTGCCCACACAGACGTAAGGTTGGGAACAGGCTGATTGATCTGGCCTTGGGTCTAGCCAAGCGTAGAATAGCGATAGAGTGGAAGTCCGCACTGGGACCCAGGGTAGACAGTTGGAACTGGGATGTGATTAATTGGACGGGGGAAGAGAGCAGAGCACTGAGTTGGGAGGAGGCCAGAGGGATGTGGAAACACCCCATAGAAGAACAATGGCAGGAAATGCTGGTGACATGGGAACAACCGAAGCAAACCAGTGATGAGGAAGAGGGAGGGGAATAGGAAGACCCAAATGACGACGTTGAAGCATAATTATCGAGAGGGGGCTTCCTTCTCCAAACATGTGGCAGTTTCTAAACTTATGTACCATGATAGAAGGAGATTGTAGGATCAATGGAGATTACTAGAAAGGGGGCCTCCCCTGGTTGCTTATTCTGCTTCTGTGAACCTATTCAGCTCTGATGCCCTTGATGTGATCAGTTGGACCCTAACATATACCACTCTTCTGCACAGGTTTGTTATTAGAAGTTGTTTCTTAAAAAAAAAAAAAAAATCATTTATTTAGGATGGAAAAGTTGTACCTAATGTGAGGCCGATAGTCGCCCATATAGAAAATGTGATCGAAATATACAACGGATATTAGTATACATAATTGTATTCCAGGTATTAGTTGGATCCATTAGATTAAATATTGCAGAGTGGCACGATGATATGTCTACTAACCAATACTTACAGTAAACCCGGGAGGATATAGCTAAAAGTGACATGCTGTTATACCAGATGATGCTATACAAAATGATCCGTTGTTTATGATATATGCGAAATGCCCAAAAAAATAAGTTAAAAAAAAAAGGATCTTCAAACCTGTCTCAATCGTATTTTCCACAGGGCCTATAAATAAAACGAGTCTCTGTCTGCAACCCAGAGGGTTGTATTCTGGTCAGCACCATAGTTAATGTCGGATGACACCGGCTTGGCTCCGTATCTTAGTTGGGTACTTCAGCACTGGGGGTGATGGCAACACCAGGAATGCCACCACTGGAACGGGCTCCAAGGAAGGTCACGTTCTTGGGATCGGACCTGATTTGGATCCAGGGATGGCCTCCTAAAAAAATTTCAGCATCCCCGGGAAATTATGGGAGTCACGGAACAGACTTTGACTCAGGTGCAGCAGCTGAGGTTTGGAAGCAGGTACTACATTTGTAGCATAATCCATGCGCCTTGATGAAGACTTGGATCAGATCGAAGTGGAAACTTCTTGGTTTTTTTGTGGGACTTACCCGAAGATGACTTGGAACATGATGATGACCAATGAGAACGGCTCAGAGAGTGTGACCGAGATCTGGAGCGATGCTGAGTCATCAGTGTCAGGTGACAAGGAGCCTCAGGGTGCGCTCCCTTAGGGTTCATCGCTCAACAGTTGGGGCAGGGCTTGGAGTCTTGAACTGGCTCCAGGCACCGGAGGCAAACCAAGTAGGGGTCTGTCATGGATATGTGTCTGTAACAGGGTCCCCAAGGTTCAAACCCCACAGGTGTTATGGGGACAACCTTATGGCATACTGAGAACTAAGCTCAAAAGAATTTTGAGGAAACATAAAAAAAATAGTCTAACAATTGGACTTCAGATCTGGGCTGATGGCATGGACAGAAAATAACTGATGTCTGTGTACTGAGGTAGGGCCTAGATAGACACTGCACATGTCACTTTATTCAATCAATCAAACAAATTTGTATAGCTACTAGCGCGCTACTCACCCGCTAGGGTCTCAAGGCGCTGGGAGGGGGGGGTCGCTACTGCTCGAACAGCCGGGTCTTGAGTTGTTTCCTGAAGGAGAGATGGTCCTGGGTCAGCCGCAGGTGAGTGGGGAGGGAGTTCCATGTCTTGCCCGCCAGGTAGCAGAAGGAGCTTCCTCCGGCGGTGGCTCTGCGAATTCGTGGGGTGGTGGCGAGGGCGAGGATGGCGGATCCGAGCTGGCGGGTGGGTGTGTAGAATGTGAGGCGGCTGTTGAGGTATTTGGGGCCCATGTTGAGGAGAGCCCTGTGTGCGTGGGTGAGGAGTCTGAACGTGATCCTCCTGCTGACGGGGAGCCAGTGCAGGCCTTTCAGATGGGCAGAGATGTGGCTGTGATGGGGGATGTCCAGGATGAGCCATGCCGGGGCGTTCTGTATGCACTGGAGTCTTTTCTGGAGTTTGTCTGTGGTTCCAGCATAGAGAGTGTTTCCGTAGTCCAGACGGCTGTTAATGAGGGCCTGGGTGACCGTCTTCCTGGTTTCGGTGGGGATCCACCGGAAGATCTTTCGGAGCATGCGCAGGGTGTGGAAACAGGATGACGAGACGGCGTTGACTTGCTTGGTCATCGTGAGGGAGGAGTCCAGGGTGAAGCCCAGGTTGCGTGCATGGTCCGTTGGCTTGGGGGCGCTGCCCACGGCAAGGGGCTACCAGGAGTCGTCCCAGGCAGAAGGGGATGGTCCCAGGATGAGGACTTCCGTCTTGTCTGAGTTCAGTTTCGGAAGGCTGGCTCTGGCTGTGGCGGGGTCATTGGTGAAGGAGAGGATCAGCTGGGTGTCATCGGCGTAGGAGATGATGTTAAGGTTGTGTTGGCGTGCGATGGCTGCGAGGGGGCTCATGTAGACGTTGAAGAGGGTGGGGCTGAGCGAGGATCCTTGCGGAACGCCGCAGATGACTTCGGTGGCCGCGGATCGGAACGGGGGGGTCGGACTCTCTGGGTTCTTCCGGCGAGGAACGAGATGATCTACTCCAAGGCCGTTCCTTGGATTCCGGTGTTGCTGAGGCGCTGTATCATAGTGTGGTGGCATATGGTGTCGAAGGCCGCTGAGAGGTCCAGGAGGATGAGGGCAGCTGTTTCCCCATTGTCGAGCAGGGACCTGATGTCGTCGGTAGCTGCGATGAGGGCGGTCTCGGTGCTGTGGTTTGCCCGGAAACCGGACTGCGAGGGGTCGAGGGATCCATTTGTCTCAAGGAAGGCGGAGAGTTGTTTGTTGACGGTCTTCTCGATGACTTTGGCAGGAAAAGGGAGGAGCGAGATGGGGCGGAAGTTCTTGAGGGCCGTGGGGTCCACGGTGGGTTTCTTCAGGAGGGCGCTGAGCTCGGCATGTGTCCAGCTCTCCGGGAAGGTGGCGGATGCGAAGGAGCTGTTAATGATGCCTCGGAGTTGGGGTGCGATGATGGAGTCGGCTTTGTTAAAGATGTGGTGTGGGCATGGGTCGGTGGGGGAGCCGGAGTGGATGGTGTTCATCGTGCGGGTGGTGTCTTCGGTGTTGACCGAGGTCCAAGTGCAAAGGGTGGTGGTTGGGTGCGCTGGTTCGGTGATTGGGTGCATGGTCTGTGCGCCAAAGCTGTTCTGTATGTTGGCGATCTTGCGGTGAAAGAACGAGGCGAGTGAGTCGCAAAGGTCTTGCGAGGGTGTGATGTCGTTATTGCAGGCGCTAGGGTTGGAGAGCTCTTTAACGATGCTGAAGAGTTCCTTGCTGTTGTGGGTGCTGTTGTCCAGTCGTTCTTTGAATGTTGTCCTTTTGGTGGTGCGGATCAGTTGGTGGTGTTTGCGGGTGGCGTTCTTGAGGGCTGTCATGTTTTCTGTTGTCTGGTCGTGCCGCCAGGATTTCTTGAGGGTGCGGCAGGTTTTCTTGGAGTTTTTGAGGTCGTTGATGAACTACGAGGCTCTCTTGCTGCCGGGTCTGCTGGGAGGGTTCTTCAGTGGTGCGAGGTCATCGGCGCAGTTGGAAAGCCACTGTGTGAGGTTGCGGGCTGCTTCGTTGGGGTCTGTCGTATTGGTGGGAGGGTTCAGGCTGAGGGAGGTGGTGAGCTGGTCGGCGGTGATCTTACTCCAGCTTCTGCGGGGAACCTGTTGCGGGTGGTGGTGGGTCGTGGTTCTCCTGAAGTTGAAGTGGACGCAGCTGTGATCTGTCCAGTGTAGTCCGGTGGAGTGGCTGAAGGACATGTACTTGCTGGAGGAGAAGATGGGGTCAAGCGTGTGGCCGGCGTAGTGGGTGGGGGTGTTCACCAGTTGCTTGAGTCCAAGGTTGGCGAGGTTGTCCAGCAGGGTGGTGGTGTTGCTGTCATTGTTGTTCTCCAGGTGGAAGTTGAGGTCCCCTAGGAGGATGTAGTCTGAGGAGGTAAGGGCGTGCAGGCTGACGAAGTCTGCGATGGCTTCGCTGAATTGTGTGCGTGGTCCCGGGGGTCTGTAGATGAGAGTGCCTCTGAGGGTAGTCTTGGGGTCGGTGTGCATCTGGAAGTGAAGGTGCTCGGCGGCGGTGAGGGTGTCGTCGGAGATGGTCGTGATTCGGATGGTGTTCCTGTGGGCGATGGCTAGGCCTCCTCCGGTTTGGTTGACGCGGTCCCTCCGGGTGATCTTGTAGCCATCCGGGATGGCTATGGCGATGTCGGGGGCTGAGGAGGCGTTCATCCAGGTTTCTGTGAGGAAGGCAACGTCTGGTGATGATGTGTCGAGGAGTTTCCAGAGTTCTGCGGCGTGCCTGTGGACGGAGTGGGTGTTGACAAGGATACACTTGAGGTGATTGTTGCGGGTGCTAGGCTTGGTGGGTGCCGGGCCGGGTCAGAGGCAGGTGAATTTGCAGGATTGGCAGGTGAAGGGTCCGTGGGTGCGTTTCGGGGTGGCTCGGTAGCAGGCGTGATTCCTGCCGGTGTTGAGTGCGTGGAGGGTGGCGACGTCGTACGTCCGTCGGGTTAGCTGGCCTCGTCGAGGGTCAGGGGTCCTGGCGCTGGGCGCGGTCCATGCGAGGACAGGAGCAGACAGGCTTGCCTTTGGCGCGCCCGCTTCGCGTTATCCCTGCGTGTAAGCGTGGACTCTGCCGTAAATGGCGAGGTGGGAGGGAGGATCAGCTGGGAGGCGGGATCGGGGTGGCGAATGGGAAGGGTACAGAAGGAAAAAGGGGCAGGCCGCAGGGGAGCAGCAGCAGGGAGCGGGGAGCGGGGGGGTGAGACTAGCGGGAAAACGGTCCTAAGAGCGCGAAAACAGTGGGAAAGCAGTGGCAACAACAGGGCACAATACAGATTCAGTCACAGAATAAACAGGAAAATACAGTGAAAACAAACACCTCGGCGAACTCGCAGTGGCAGCGGGAGAGACCGGGCGCACTCAGAGGGAGCCACGCGGTTCGAGGAGCGATCGGCCCTGGGGACAGGGTCAGGTCACAACTCTCCGTGGCGCGGACAGTGCTATAAATGGCCAGTGGGAGGTAGGATCAGCTGGGAGGCGGGAGCGGGGTGGCGAATGGGAAGGGTACAGAAGGAAAAAGGGGCGGGCCGCAGGGGAGCAGCGGCAGGGAGCGGGGGGGGGGTGAGACTAGCGGGAAAACGGTCCTAAGGGTGGCGAAAACAGTGGGAAAGCAGTGGCAACAACAGGGCACAATACAGATTCAGTCACAGAATAAACAGGAAAATACAGTGAACACAAACACCTTGGCGAACTCGCAGTGGCAGCGGGGGATACCGGGCGCACTCAGAGGGAGCCACGCAGTGCGAGGAGCAATCGGCCCTGGGGACAGGGTCAGGTCACTTCCTGTACGGACAATGCGAATATGAAACCAATTGACACCACCTACCAGTGCACAAAAGTACTGCTTAAACGTTTCTGGATCCATATGATGCCTGGGGAATATTCTGAGGTAAAGAATCTGCGGATAGCAGTCTCTATCATGTAATTTAAACAATGAAAGCTGTTTGAGGACATGCAAACCATTTCTTTTAGCCTTGAGAGTAAAAGCATGGCCCACCTTGAATATATTCTCTTACGTCAAACCCCAGAAGCATTACTAGACTTTTTAATTATTTACTACAAATCTCTTGTCAGAAATTTCAATATTGGGGACTTTAACCTCTAGGCTGAAAGTTTAGCAAATTCTTTTTTTTATTATTACTTTCATTTAATATGTTTCAAATACATAACCAGTATCTTGCAAAGAGCAGTACACTGGATTCGAGAACACATACAGCATGTAGTATCACAACCACAAGTGCAGCAATTAACAAGTTGTTCATAGATTCAACCACATTTAAGGCATACATCTTACTGCTGGGAAGTATTAGTACTCACCAGTGAGGGGTATGTGGGGGGGAGGGGGTGACTGGCCTATTCGTCGAACCGATCATGGGTCTGCCACAGAGAAAATTTTAATGTAGTCATGGATCACGTTTGCTTAGATCTGTTGGAGATCCAGGACAGGGAATAAGCTGTGCAGGTACGTGGGGTGTCAGTGGCCACCTACCATTGAATGGGTCAAGGTTGGCTTGAGGGTCCCTCGCTCATCTTATAGGGCTAGGTAAGTGAGCACCATCCCCAAATGTCTTTTGGACAAGCTTTGCTGGGCATAAGGGACCAGTAGGTTTTGAGTTTTTCTTGGCAATGTGCAAAAGCCCCTCAAACACTAAGGGGCATATTTACAAGGACAGAGTTAAAATTATCGCCGCTTGAGAGAAGGAAACTGCCGCTAAAGCGGCGATAATGGGCTTCATAATAGGCTCTTGAGAATTCGAGGGAATTCCAATATAATCCCATGTTCTGGTGTAAACTTGGGCTTCTATTGGAATTCTCTGGAATTCTAAAGAGCCTATTGTCAAGCCCATTATCGCCGTTTTAGCAGCAGTTTCCTGCCGCTAAAGCGGCAATAATTTTAACTCTGTCCTTTTAAATATGCCCCTAAGAGAGTTGGGGGGCCATCATCTGGCCCCAGTGCATCGGCACTGTGTGCTTGGCAAGCAGAAACAGTATAGCAATGAGTCATTGTGTGTCAGCTGGGGTGTCCTCAACACATCCCAAAAGGTCGATCATCGGGGTCCTAGGAATAAGAGAGTTAAGCATGCAGCCAATGGTCTCAGAAACGGGCTCCCAGAAGTCCACCACTTATGGGCATCCCCGTGCCAAGTGCATAAATTCTGCACTGGGTGCCCTACATAATGTGTAGCACACACTGCCCACATGGCCCACTCTGTGTATTTACACTGGGGTGCTGTTAGAATTGGGGGTCCCTAGTTGGCACAGGTAGGTACTTGTGACAAATAGGGACACTCTCCTCTAGTCAGAGTAAGGGGGATTACACTCCTAAATTAATCCCTGCTCACCCCCTTGGTAGATTGGCACAAGCAGCAAGGCTTTATTTCAGAGGTGTTGTAAGTTAAGCATTAGTGACCACATACAGTAACCCAGTGACAACATTACAAATGGACACCACACAAGTTTTATATAAAAATTAAGTATCTTTTATATAGAGTTACCACAATAACGACAAAAAGAATCCACAGTACTATTAGATTTCAAGAGTTCTGGTTAAAAGGCTTAAATCAAGGTTCTGTGCGAGTCGGTAGCCTGGGCGGGCTACAGCGTTGTTGAAGTCTAGCAAATCCAGCGGACAGCGTCAGTACGGGCCTACTCAAATGTCGACAGACTCAGTCACAGTACCTTTTACTTGGGGAGGCCGGCACGGATGTGCAAGCCTGTTCCGGTGTTCGACGCATTGTCCCTCGATGCGGTGCAGGCAGCGGCCCGTTGACAGAGTCGGTGGATCCAAGGCTTGCGTTGCAGGGCGAGACGGTGCTTCGATGGGGTGCTTGCAGCTTGCGGTGCGGCAACAGAGCCGCAGTTCGGGAGCTGGCGTAGATCAGTCTGGACAGCGGTGCGAGTCAGGCGGTGCGTCACGAAGCGTGCGAGGCGGTGCCCAACTCCGGTGCGGTCACAGGACTCGGAGTCAACAGCAGGGACCTCTTCGGTCAGACCAGTACGAGTCTGTGTAGCAAGGCATTGCACGTCGTGGTGTCCACCAGTCGCGGTGCAGGCTACGGCACGGTGACGGCGTCAGGACGGAGTCAGTGAGCTCAGAGCTTGCATTGTTCGAGGTGGACGTTGCTTGATGCAATGCCTACAGGACACTGGGCCAGTCGTGAGAGTCGGTCACTGCTCCTTACCTCTGTACCCACTGACACAGAGTTTCAAGCAGCAATTGATAAAGGGTTGTGAAGTCCACTAGTCCTCGGACTTCGGTCAGGGGGAAGCTCTCTTCCAAGCCCTTGGAGATCTTTTGCACGAGTTGAAAGAAAAGTTCTTTCTCCTCTCTTTGGCAGTCAGGCAACCACTGCAGGCCAATCCCCCAAGCAGCACTTCAGCTTGGGAATAGTCTCTCCTCAGTTTCTTCAGGTTCCTTCTCCTCAGCAGAGGTTTCGTCTTTTAAGTCCAGAAGTGATCTAATTTCTTGGGATCAGGGTCCTAATATTTATACCCCAAAATCCTGTGATCTCTGAGGGAAGAGGGGCCTGTGCCCAGTCCAAACCAGTTCTGAAGCACTCTGCTTACCAGACTTCTCCTATCCTTTCACAGCGCAGGGCAGGAACATCAGACGCCCCACAGCAGGTGCAACCAGCATTGTGGTAGGAAAGTACAGCCCTTCCTTCTCTTCTTTCAGTGTGCAGGGCAGAGACATCAGACGCACCACAGGGGGTGGAGCTAGCACTGTGGGGGGCGGGCACAGTCCTATTCAAGTCCCAGGTGCCACTCCTCTCTCCCATCTAGATGCAGATCTCTCTATTCACCACTGGGCTGACTCATGCTGTCTCTTGAAATCCGCCAGCCCGGTCACTCAAACTCCAGACAAAGGAATATACAACCTCCCAGAGGCAGGCTCAAATGGTTAGGCAAGCAAATACCTACTTTCTAAAAGTGGTATTTGCAAACACAGAATATTAAAATAAACGTAATTAAAAGATGTATTTTATTATTCTGAGTCCAGGCATACTAAACTCGAATTTCTACCAAGTTCTCTGAGTCTGCTAGGATTATAAACATGTAATAATCTAGCAGCCCATTCTGGCCTATGGAGATCAGGTAGCCTTGCAATAGTGAAAAAACGAAAATGGCTGTAATTCACTATTAGGACATGCCACACACATCAGAGCTTGTCCTACCTTATACTTACAATGCACCCTGACCGTGGGCCTACCATAGGGGTGACTAATATGAAGAAAAGGGAAGGTTTACGGACTGGCAAGTGGGTGCACTTGCCCAGTCAGCATGACAGTACCAGACTTCACGCAGACTCTGCAATGGCAGATCTTAGACACGTTTTACAAGGCTGCTTCTGTGGGTGGCACAACCGGTGCTGCAAGCCCACTAGCAGCATTTGGATTTACACGCCCTGGGCACACTCAGTGCACTGTACTAGGGTCTGACAAGTAAACCAAATAGTCAATCATGGAATCACCAATTAATACATTCATTTACAGTAGGGAGAGCATATGCACTTTAGCACTGATCAGCAGTGGTGAAGTGCCCAGAGTCATAAAATAGCCAACAACAGGTCAGAAAAAATATAGGAGGAAGGCACAAAGCTAAGGGATGACCCTGCAAAAAGGGCCAAGTCCAACAGGTGCTATAGGGTCTTTGGAGCAACTTTACATGTATTAGTCGCAGCCTATAATTGGATGTAAGGACGCCTGTCTGGGAGCAGCAATAACGCTGTTGTTTGTCCATGGGGAGGGGCAAGGTCTACTTGGCACAACATTCGGGGAGTGCACACTGGGGCCGTTTCCTGCATGGATTTGAATAATCTGGTGATTAGCTTACTTGGAGACAGTGATCCCAGACGTTTCTCCTATGGAGGTAGGGGTGCCAGGGCAGTGACATATAGGAACCATGTAAACTCTTGCCTGTAGCTCTGAGTCTATGATACATAAAGACATCAAGGAGAGTGCAGTGGGTGAGTTCCCAAAGTGCCTGCAGTGAAACAAATAAGCCATTGGGGTGTAAGTCGCCAAGAGAAGTCGGTTTCAGACACTCCAACTGGGAGCATATGCCTTGATCCGTAGTCAACTGCTGTGCCAGGTTCTGGAGTGAGGGGAGTCCTGCAGTGAAAAAACAGTCAAACTTGGCTCACCATCTCAGGCGATACCACTCCCACATTGTGTATCTGGCTGTGTCAATGCTCCCTCTCACACAGTTGGCTAGAGAGCTGTGTTTACTGGGCACAATGCCATGTTAGTAATCTCTATGATGATGTGGGGTTGAAAAGTCTTAGGATGATACCACAAGTGCAAGACTGTTATTGAGCGCAGCAATAATACAGCTCCATATCAGAAGCGCATAACCCATCCTGTTCGAAAGGCTGTGTAAGCACTTCCCAGTCTAGCCTGGCCTGTCAACCTTTCCAGGCAAGATGTACAAGCCTGAAGCAGAAACGTTGGGAAAAAAACCCTGATGAGGGGGACAGATACATTGACAAAGAGGTATGGATTTTGGTAAGGATTATATTTTTGGCAATAGCAATTCTTTCATAGATAGGGGCAATTTGATACTGGCAAGTATTTGGTACTCAAGCCAAAAGAGTGCCCTGCCACAGTTGTACCAGATTATATCCTCAGTTCTTGGGATACCGAGATGCCAAGATATTTTAGAGTGGTATCTGATCATTTCAGTGGGGAGTCAAGTGAAAATTTGGCTGTAGCGCTGGTAGTGGGAAAATGAAAGATTTAGACCAATTATTAGCTATGTCAATGAGGACACCAAATTTTGTAAACTAAGTATAGGGGAGGTGTTTGTAGCCGGAGCCCTGGTGCATAGTGTGACTTCATATGCATATATGGAAACTACTAGACGTCTAGAGGTATGGCTAAGCCCATTCTTAGAGTAGGGCTTGGGTAGTCTAGATCCCAAAGGTTCCATAGCTATTGCAAAGAAAAAGTCTAAAGCGGGCAGCCCAGCCTGTTGCTCCTAGCAATAGGAAATGGGGGTGTAACCATTCTGTTTATTCTTAGGCGGGCTTTAGGTGTATAGAGTAGCATATTCCAGGCGATGAAGGAAGGGTCTGAGGCCAAGAAACTTAAGCAGTGGTAAAAAGTATTTCCATTTGACTGAATCAAATGCCATAGTGGTATCTAGAAACACAGCAGCAGCCTGCAGCTGGGTATCAAAGGAGTATATTAGCGCGAAGTGGGTGAGCAGGTAGGTTATGGACCATAGAGCATTCAGGTATAAAGTCCGACTGGTAGGGCCTCAAAATGTAAGGTAATAATGGCTGTAGTCTGGCAGAAATTAGTTTGGTCAGGATTTTATTATCAATTTTTTTCACTTAATAAAATTCACTGAATCCTATTCATCGATTCTTTCTTTCATATGGTCTCATAAGGAGTCTTTTTTAGAATCTATGGTACAGAGGTTACATTTCATCTCCGCTAGCACGGTTTTGATATCATCATTAGGGGCATTGCCTTGGATTGTGAGGGAACAAAGCAATCACTCACCATTTTAGAGGGTTTCTTGTTGGCAAATTGGAGCTAAGGCTGGTGCTGGCCCTGCTACCCATTGTAGCACTGCCGGGGGCCACAATCTGACGTCCCAGTCACCAGCAGAACATGGTCAGCAAAGACAGTTCAGTAGTTATCCTCCAGGCCAAGACAATGCACCCAGGGATCATGGGGGAGGTACCCGCCTCACCAGAGGGCCGAGGGGCACGAGCAGGCCATCCCTATCCAGGGAGACGGCGGGCTAGGCAGATGTTGGGTGTAGGTGGTCTAGGAGCCGCAGGCCTCAGACACAATCGACTAAGTGCCAGGGGTCTGTACTCATGCCTCCACCCCTGGCGTATCAGCCCATCAACCAGGGGGGTGAAGGCCCAGTCACAGCTGCGTGACTCTATGCAACTTTTGAGCTTCTCGAATGAATGGGAGCAGGTTGCTGTGGTGCTCCCCCACAGGGACAGATTCCAAAGCTCATAGGCCACCTGGGCCAGCAGTCCATGACTGTGAGCTAGGACGATGGTTAATGCAGCCCTAGGTGTAATGTGGATCACTCAAAGCCCGCTATTAGGCCTCTGGTTCACCTGCAAAACGTCCAATCCACTTCAGTCAATGCTGCGGTCCTCAGCTCAAGGTCTTCAGCGGCAACGTCTCAGTGGGGCACTACAGCTGTCACAGGGACTTAGTTCTCCACCCCCCCAGTTATCCTGTCCCGCACACTTACTGCCAGGGGGGTATGCTCAGGTGCTTCTTTGCCTGTCAGGTCTGAACTACTCAGTGTGGACGGCCAAACTCAGGCCCCTCTCACCAACACAGTATGCACAAGTCCACGGTTGACGACTCCGAGGGTGGAGGTCCGCGGCAATGTCTCCGCCATCCAATCAGCGTCCCTCAAGTATATTGTTGGGAAGTCGGATAATGCACGTCTTCACCGGTTATGTTAGGGTTTCGTGTCAAGGCTGGTTGACCGTAAGCCCTCCCCACCTGCAATTGACTCATGCAGTGCCCAGGCTGTTGACCTCAAGGGTGGCAGGCTGCAGCCACATCCTCATCTCCCATTCCGTGGATGGATTGTAGTTTTGGGCTATGGTTGGTCACACCAATATTTAGGCCCTGAAGGCAAAAATGTCCCAGAGAAGGGTGTGAGGCTGGGCAGTTAATCACAAGATTCTTGACAGCAGAGCCATCTTACATCTGGACTCTCTAGCACCCTAATATGGGTGAATTCTACCAGTATTAAAACTCTTGATATATTCAGTGCGTTATAATTATAAAGTTAGCTAATAAGCCCGCTCAGACAGAGGGACCTGCATTTGATATATTTCTGATCAAATCCAAAAGAATTCAATGGCATGGTACTCTAGAACAGACAGGTGGCTTACAAGTCATGTTCTACATTATGGACTTAAAATAAGGCAATAAAGTCTCCAAGCAACAAATCACTCACCGCAATAGAAATAGGTCACTCAAGAGCTTTTAAGACATACTTTTACAAACCCTATAATCAAAAGCACTATAATCACTGCAAATTATCCATTTCATCCACTGATGGATGTGGACGCAATGCTATTGAAATTTAATACTACTTTAGCCAAAACACTGAACACCGTTGCCTCAGCAATAGTACATCACCCCTCTAAAAGAATAAAGAAAGACAAACTAGATTATTGGAAAAGCAAGGCAGAAAATTTATAGCAGTGAAGATTACGTTGACATTGTCACACAAATGAGGCCATATAACCGGCTTGTGAGCTCAATTAAAAGAACGTATTACTCCAATAAATTCTGAATATCAAAAACTCTAAATACACAACAACAATATCCACTGGTCTAATACAAACATGTAGAATTTCACAGAACCTCAACACTGTACTACTTTACCTAAAGAGCCTATAAATCTCTAATGAACTAATAAAGGAAAAATTCTTCAATATGACAGATTCCAATCACTCGCCAATGGTGACATGCTTCTTCATCTGGGTCTCCTCCTAGTGTCACACTAGTGTCAAACTAGTGACACTAGTGACACTAAGGCTACTACCCTTTCAATAGACCCACGGGTATTGGAGGGGGTTTAGCGATCATATATCGCGACTACCTGTCCTGCCAGCTTAAAGACAGCCCCATCTTAGACTGCGAAAATGTCAATTTTTCCATCCACCGGCCTCCGTCTACCACGCTATCCGGGATACTAATCTACCGTCCCCTGGGACCGGTAGGGCGCTTTACTAATTCCCTAATCGACGCTATCTCCTCCCTCGCTTGCGTAGCTTCGAACTTTACAATCCTTGGAGATTTAAATCTCCACTTCGACGATCACGCTAGCAAACTTGCTGCTGATCTTAAAGCAGACCTAGGCTCCGTAAACCTACAACTTCGGAACAATGTACCTACTCATACGAAAGGACATCTGCTAGACCCCATTTTCTCCAACCTCACCAGATTGTCAGTACAATCCCCTATGCCCCATCCCTGGTCAGACCACTTTTTAGTTCCTTTTAAACTTCAACTCTCAGCTAATAAGACGGAAATACCCCTTTCCCCAGCCTCCCTCCCGCCCATGGAAATATTTGGACACTAACTCCTGGGCACAAGCACTATCCTCTACCACGCCAGTACTGGACCCAGATCCCTCCAGAGCTGATGTCCAACTGCACGAATGGATCAATGATTCTCTTGATTCAATCCTGCCACTCAAATCTCTCCCAACTATTAGGAAATCTGCCAAACTCCTGTGGTTTACTCAGGAATTACGCGACCTAAAAAAAAAATGCAAAAGGCTAGAGCGCCTATGGAGAAAAAATTGGACTATGGAAGGCAAAAGAGAGTACAGAGCCCATATCAGACTCTATAAAAATTCTATAAAAACTACACAGGCCATCTTTTTTGAGAAAAAAATAGCATCAGCGGCCAACTCCGCAAAAGAGACCTACCGTATTGTACATCTAGGACTCCGCCCTAGCCTGGATTAAATCCTTCCTGGAAGATAGATCCTTCCAAGTGTCAGATGGGTATGCCACGTCCAAAGCCTAGCCACTCCAGTGTGGGGTCCCACAGGGATCTTCCCTGAGCCCCACGCTTTTTAATGTTTACATGGCCCCTCTTGAGGACATTGTAACACCTTTTGGCATCAAAACAATAATATACGCCGATGATACCCAGTTGGTCGTCTCCCTCAACCAATCAAGCAATAGCCACTCCAATCTAGCCTGCTGTCTAGAGAAGGTTTACCAGTGGATGTGTGACTCCCGGTTAAAACTAAATGGAGATAAATCGGAGATACTTCTCCTGGGAAATCCAAACAAGATCTCCACATCCCTTCCCTGGCCAACATGCATGGGAACGCCACCAACCCCCAAATCCGAAGTTAAAAGTCTTGGTATCTGGCTAGACCAGGATCTCAGCTTCAAGACCCAGGCTAGAAAAACCGCAGGAACTTGTTTCGGCCTCATCAAGATGTCACGAAAGATCCTTCATCTGATCCCCCCCCAATCCAGAAAACTCCTGATGCAGGGGCTAGTGAACTCCAGACTAGATTACGGCAACGTGCTGTATCTGGGGGCTCCAGCCTCTGTAGTCCACAGACTGCAATGCGCACAGAATGCGGCTGCCAGAATCTTGACTAGAACTAAAGCGAGGTGTTCGGCCAAACCAGCTCTCAGAAGCCTGCACTGGCTTCCAGTGAAAGAACGGGTCACGCTCAAGACCTTGTGTATTTCCTAAAGAATAATGCACGACGAAGGCCCCCCCATTCTGAGACCACTGATGAAACCGCACCAGTCCAACAGACAACTAAGATCCAACTCCCTCGCTCTTGCCAGCGTCCCAAGGATTAGGAAAGCCAGAACCGGCGGTCGCCTGTTCTCTTACAACACCCCTAGATTGTGGAACTCCCCTGAGGCGAGAACATAACCACCTCAGCTTTCGGAAACAACTGAAAACCTGGCTCTTCCCTTGATCACCACTCCCCCCTGCTCCCCTCTCTCTGGATCTATGGTCACTAGCGCTGGGATGCCCTAGGGTAGCTATGCGCTCTATAAATATAAATCCCAACTCAACTCAACTCAACAAAAGGAAAGGGGAGCTTACAGATGTTTTCAAAGCTTTGCATATTGTAGCGATAGCTCTGTGTTTGTACCTCTAGATGTGAAAAGGAAACTAGTGTGGGAATGTTAAGTGCAGTGCAAAATGTGTTGTTATTAAAGTGAATTAAAACTGACCGATAAGAGAAAAAACCTTTTATTAGTATCCCTCACCGATCAGAGCTAAAAACAGTGCAAAAAACAGTGTTAACAAATAACTGTCTAGATGTGAAGGGTCAACATAGAATAATATCCTATGCCTTCTTCAGGACCGCTAGAATATTGCTACTGCCAAAAAGTGATATATATACAAAACAGTGTATGTAGAAGGTTGGAACTGATTCAACCTCTTCACCTGTAATCAGGAATAACTGATCCTCTGTAAGTACGGACCATTGATAGTATCTGCAACAAAATAAAACTGCAATGTAACAATGGTACAGTCTCTAAAGGAACTATAAGGTCCATGGTCATAAATATTACTATGCTGGCCAGTCTAATCAATTACATGTGCCATATTATCAATGTATAAAAAAAATATATCAAAATGGAATATGAGCTTACCCGTCTTAACTGAGAATAAGACCTCACCTCACCTGGCAGCGGCTCAGGGTAAAGGAGGCACCGCTCTGTGAGTTAACATAAAACGGAATGTATGATAACCTATTTCTCACTTTATCTCTTTCTAATCTTAGCTTAGCGGGAACTGTGCACCTACTAACCAAAACACTATGGACTGATCGGTTATGAAGATATGTACTTGCCATATTCTAGGTGCTGTATAACACCACATCAGGTCTTAGGAAAATATCTGAACAGAAGGTAACTGTGCCCTCTCTCCTTGGCAAGCTTCACATTCTGTATGTATTTGGCATGAGCTCTGTCCAATGTTACTAAGTAATGCCAGAATTAAAAACAAGTCAAAGACTGCGTACTTCTCGTCCTCTTGAGCTCTGTCAAATGTTACCAAGTAATGCCAGAATTAAAAACAACTCAGAGACTGCGTACTTATCGTATTTAGTGGAGCAAGTGCCCATCTATCAAAAGAGAGCGGACTATGTTAATGGTCACGTCCCCGGGTGAAGGTCTCATGTTCCAATCGTATTCCATTCCATTAAACACAACAGAACAAGAACATTTTCCTATTTACAAGACACTACCAGAATACTATATGTGTACCCCCACCTCAACGGTTCCAAAAAGCCGTCTGGGGAGGTATCGTACGTGGTGAAACGCCGCCATTTAAAGCTGTATGTGTGTCGTCTGCCACAAGAAGTGAACCAAAGCGGGAAATGTGCCTGATTAGCCCTGATCGCATTTCCTGATGTGGTGTTATACAGCACCTAGAATATGGCAAGTACATATCTTCATAACCGGTCAGTCCATAGTGTTTTGGTTAGTAGGTGCACGAGTTGTTCCCGCTATGCTAAGATTAGAAAGAGATAAAGTGAGATACAGGTTATCATACATTCCGTTTTATGTTCTCTCACAGAGCAGTGCCTCCTTTACCCTGAGCCGCGGCCATGTGAGATGAGGTCTTATCCTCAGTTAAGACGGGTAAGATCATATTACATTTTTATATATTTTTTTATGCATTGATAATATGGAACATGTAATTGAATAGACTGGCCATCATAGTATTATTCATGACCATGGACCTAATAGTTCCTTTAGAGACTGTACCATTGTTACATTGAAGTTTTATTTTGTAGCAGATACTATCAAGGGTCCGTACTTACAGAGGATCAGTTATTCCTAATTACAGGTGAAGAGGTTGTATCAGTTCCTACCTTTTACATACACTTTTTCGTATATATATCACTTTCTGGCAGTAGCAATATTCTAGCGATCCTGAAGAAGGCATAGGCTAATGTGTGCTGAAACATGTTAACCCTTCACACCTAGACAGTTATTTGTCAACACTGTTGTTTGCACTGTTTTTAGCTCTGATCGGTGAGGGATACTAATAAAGTTTTTTTTCTCTTATCGGTCAGTTTTAATTCACTTTAATAACAACACGTTTTGCACTGCACTTAACGTTCCCACACTAGTTTCCTTTTCACATCTAGAGGTCCAAACACAGCGCTATTGCTACAATATGCATAGCTTTGAAAACATCTGTGAGCTCCCCTTTCCTTTTGAAAGGGTAGTAGCCCTTAGTGTCACTAGTGTGACACTAGAAGGAGACCCAGATGATGAAGCATGTCACTATTGGTGAGTGATGGGAATCCGTCCTTTGAAAGGATTTTTCCTTTACTAGTTCACTAGAGTTTTATAGTCTCTTTAGGTAAAGTAGTACAGTCTTGAGCTTCTGTGCGATCATACATGTTTGTATAAGACCCGTGGATATTGTTGTTGTGTATTTAGTATATAGTGGGGGGAGTATATCCACGCCTGGTCTTTAAACATTCTCTCAGACCCTTCTCAAATAGTGGTATTTTCTATCAAAAACTCTACACAGGAATTATTGACCAAGTTCAGAACCTTATCCTATTAGCATCAGAATTATCGCATCTCAAGACATTATTGACTTGCTTTGCCCTGTTTATTTTAGAGTTAGAGACATTTTAAATCCAACTCTCATAGGCCTGTGCAAAGAGAAGATTTCAGGAGTCCATTTAAAAAAAGTGCTACCAATTTTCAGAATGTTCTTCCTAATTAATGAAGAGATGATGTTGAATTCCAGTAAACCTACTTACTCTCCTTGGATGCTTGCCCGGTTGCCCAGTTGAGAGAGTCGAGCAACATCATTACTCTTCTAGCAATAGATATAATTAATGCTTCACTTCATTCAGGAAAAGTTCCTTTAGCGTCTAAAAAGAACAGCATTATAACTATAATAAAATTCCCTCCCTTGAGCCAGGGGGCACAGACAACTTTCGACCTATTCCTCTATTACCTTCTTTATATAAAATTCTAGAGAAAGTAGTCACTTCCAAAGAACAAGCCTTGGTAGTGATTCATGGCTTTTTCGGTGCCTTACATGCAGGTTTCAAGTTAGGCTTCTGGACTGAATTGGTGTTTACATCTGCCATGGATGACATAATGCTGGTGGTTAGAGGAAATTCAGGTGTAGTGATATTCCTAAATGTATCTGCCACATTCAACATGGTCCACGATATGTTGCTGATACAATGAACAGTATTTGAATGATTAAAGTCATTTTTATACCAAAGAAACCAATACGTTGACACTATGCACTTTCACTTCCACAGTCACCCTGCTATGTTTGGGTATTCCTCAGGGTTCAGTTTTTTCTCTTCTGACATTTCACCATTCATGTCCAACCCCTGGCTACATTACTTGAGTAATTAATTGCCATTATGCATGTATATGTTGGTGATACTCTGTTTATAATCTGTTTGTAGGATGACACCAGCAATCCTGCTACAGTTCCAGGGGCAGTTCCTCCTTAATGGCGGACAAGCATCGCCACCTGCTAAAAGAGGAAAAATAAAATGATAATAAAAGCATTTTATTTTTATCTGTCTAATAGCTGACAAGGTGAATCATCAGCAGGGATGGGCCAAGCAATCCTGTTCGGGAGTCATGGCAGGGGGAGGAGTGGTGGGCACTTTTAAGTGTGCATGTCTGTTTGACTGGCCATTTTAGGCCGTTTTTCCAACCCAGCTGTGTAGCACAGCTAGGTTGGAGAAACACCACAGGCTCCCACAGGCTCCCGGGCACAGTCTGCGCTGCAACCAAAGCTGCTCAGACCAATCCCAGTACTTCTCTCATGCTGGGAATACTACTCTAATACTAGAAGAGCCGTGATTGGCATCAGGGAGCCTGCGTGGTGTGCAGCTGGAGTCAAGGATTGGGAGAGAGGAGCAAGGCGGCAGCTTTCAGAGCAGCAGTTACGTGTCATTTTAATTCTTTTTAATAATGTGTTTAGATTTGATTGTACTTCCCACCCCTACCCGCCCCGCCACTAGGCAATGCTAGTAGCCGCCACTGTACAGTTCTTTCCATTACCCTGAAAACAATTTCTTCCTGAAGCACTCTCAAGAACATTTATCCTTTTTTTAACCTTTTAGTCAAAGGGTAAGGGTGGCCAATACTTTTGTTCAATCCTGCTTGGAAAGTGGCAATACAGCCTATTGTGACCTCCCCACAACGATTATCACATGCCTACAAAATGTGCAAAACTAATTAGTAGAGGAGTCAGCAACCTGAAAAACTGTGATCCTGTCACTGATCATCTACATCAGTTGCACCATCTTCCAGTAAAGAAGCATATTCACTTTATATCTGCCTGCATGATAAACAAAATTTACCATGAAACTGAACCAACTTTTCTAATTAAAAAAGTCAAGAAATACACCTTCGCTTTGATTTTCAAGTCAACCTAAAAGGCTACTTTTAGAGTTGCCTGCACTACATATTGAAAGTAGGGAAAGAGATCTTTCCATGTCCATGTGCATATCTATGGAACTAGTCCACTGGAGAACAGCCATCTACCGTCTGTGTTAAAGGTCAGAAAAGCCTTGAAATCTTGGGGGTTTAATTAAAAGCCCCTAGTGCTGCTGCTAAGTCACTTTTCTCGTATTAAAAGAGATGCACCCGTGTCGCAAGGGGTTTCTAAATAAGCCTCTATGTTGTTCTACGAACCGCAAAAAGGAGCATATTTACAAGGGGATTTAGTCACCGGAGCTTCACTTTCTTCAACATTACGGTGGCTCAATACTCTACACAATATTTACAAAATGGCATTAAGCCACTTTTCATGGCTTAACGCCTCTTTATAAATATGGTACCCTTTCACACAGGTATGTGTGTGAAAGGGGCGTGCAGTGGGTGTTGCTATGGCCAATCCACCGCAACACCCATTGGGGCATATTATCAAGGATAGGCGATACATTATCGCCGCTTTTATCGGCAGGAAACTGCCGATAAAGCGGCGATAATGGCCTTGATAATATGCTCTATGAATTCCAATTGAAGCCCATGTTAGGTGTGAACATATATACTATATATATATATATATATAGTATAAAATATCAAATCCAAAATATTTTATCATTTAGGGGCTCATTACGATTCATATATATATATATAAATATATATATAGTAGTGAACAAGGCGGGAACGCCGAAACGCGTCTAAGCAGAAACTGATCAAGAATAAAAGTTTGGATTAAGATTCACGGAGTCAGCGCCGTCTTTTATCGTGAAGCATGGTATGAAAGAATATATATATATATATATATATATATATATATATATATATATATATATATATATATATTCGAACACTTTCACTCCAATAAGGCTGAAATTAGGCCAGCACACAGGTCTCCGATTTTGTAGATTTTATTGTAACCCCGTCACCCTTAACAGACGCGTTTCGCTTACAAAAGCTTCGTCAGTGTCAATTTGCGTGTTAAAACTTGCGCCATTTTAAAGACATTATCGTTCATTGACATAGTAGATGGTAGGATACATTTCACAATCATTGTGGTGGCCATCTTGTAGTATGTTCATTTACATGCATTTACTTATGTCTTTTTTGTTTATGGCGTTTCTTAGATAAAGTGCTCAAGTGCTTTACCTCTTTAAAAACATATGACAGCAAACTGATAGCATTTCATAATTATTACCAGCTTTGAACAATAATAAAGTGCATATACATTTATTACATTTGCTTATTTTAGCCCTGAATGGGTAAAGGCACGTTTCTATGTTTGTTTTGTAGCCCTGAATGGTCATAGATATTTTTAGATCTTACGGTTAAAGGAATGTCTTTTGCATTGTGGAGTCTCCTATTGCTTCATGATCTTATTTTGTACATGTATATCAACTCTCAAGGGGTACTACAAATGGACCCACATCTCCTCATCGTTGTTGAGTCCCCAAGGTGCCATGGTCTTGAGATCAATTATGTACTTTGACTCTAGAGTGCGCAGAGCCTTCGTTCTGTCCCCTCCTCTTTCTGAGCGTTCGACCTGGTCTATGCAGTAAAATTTCAACAGGTCCCTGTTGCTTTGATGTAGTTCTGCAAAGTGGCGTGCCACTGGGTATGCCCTGTCATTTTTAGTTATTGCACGCATGTGCTCTAAAATTCTCAGCTTTGTGGGATTGATGGTGCTCCCTATATATCGCTTTTCACAGGGACAGGTCAGGCAGTAAACTGTGTACTCTGAGTTACAGTTTAAAAGTTTTCTGATCTCTCTGTTTGGTGTGTTTTCATTGGTTCTTCCTGGGTAGTTAGATACTTTCTTACTGCCTTTGCAGGCTTTACACCGTAGACAAGGAAAGAAACCTTTTGTTTTAGATAGTTTTATCGGTTGGGTCTTTGGTGAAAAATGACTGTGGACAAGGTGATCTGCTAGAGACTGACTACGTCGGTATGTTATTAAGGGTCTCTCTGGAAGAATTGTTTTGAGCACATAGTCTGTTGTTAGGATGTGCCAATTTTTCATAAATATTTGCACAATCCTTCCTGCCTGTGTGTTGAAACTTGTAATCATTCTGGTAGGCTCTTCCACCATCTGGGTTGGTTTAGTTACCAGAAGATCTTTCCTCTGTATTTTAGAAACTTTCTCTTCAGCTTGTTTTAAAATGTAATTGCTGTATCCCCTGACCTGGAATCTTTTAATTGCCTCACTTTTTGATACCATAAATTCTGTTGGTGATGTACAGTTGCGCTTAAGGCGTAAAAGTTCGCCATAGGGAATGTTTCAAATCAAACTTCTTGGGTGATGGCTTGCTGAGTGTAATACAGCATTCCCCGCCGTGGGCTTCCTATATAGTTTAGTGTGGATTCTCTCATTTTCTATATAGACTTCCAGGTCTAGGTAACACACACTACTATTGCTGATAGTGCTCGTAAATCTTAAGTTCCAGTCATTGTCATTAAACGCCGAGATATAGTCCTCAGCCGAGGACCGGTCTCCGCGCCATATGACAAAAAGGTCATCGATATACCTTGTCCATAAAAGTATCTTATCAGTCTATTGTTCGTTTTTTTCACCCCATGCCTCGTGCTTCTCCCACCAGCCCACGAATAAATTTGCGTAGCTGGGGGAGAAGCATTGAAGTGCCCCTTGTTTGCTTGTACAGTTTATTAGAGAAAAGGAAGATATTATGGTAAAGACAAAATCTAATCATGGATAGTAACATAGAATTATGTTGCCTAAACCTTTCAGATTTTCTGTCTAAAAACCATTTCACTGCCATTAAGCCGTTCTCGTGGGCAATACAAGTATATAGATTGACAACATCCAGAGTGATTAAGAGCATATTGGGTTCCCATGTAATATTGTCTATCTGTCTTAGGAAGTCCTGAGTATCCCTCACATAGGAGGGTAGATCTTTTACAATTGGCGCCAGGAAATTGTCTATAAATCGTGACGTGTTTTCTAGCAGACTTCCGTTTGATGATACTATCGGACGTCCTGGTGGTCTTTTAGGATTCTTATGGACTTTTGGCAGATGGTAGAACGTTGGTAATACAGGTGCCTCGCATTGTAAATATAGGAATTTGTCCATATTTATCATCCCTTCCTCTCTCCATTTCACTAGCATTTCCTGGAATTCCAGTGTGCTCTTTACATATTCGTGTCTGTTGATGGTAGTATAAAATTTCGGATCTCCCAATTGTTTTAATGCTTCTTGTTCATAGTTTTCTTTGGAGAGAATTACGATATTTCCTCCCTTATCAGAAGGTTTGATCTCTATGGAAACATCATTTTTTAGAGATTTAATAGCCTCCCACTCCTTTCTTGAGATATTTGAATTCCTCATGTCCATCTTTTCTTTCGCTAGTTTTTCCAAGTCTCTTTGAATGGCATCGTTAAAAACGTCAATTGCGTCATTCGGAGCCATTGGTAATTTTTTTGATTTATTTTTCAAGTTACTCGGGTCACGTGTTTGTACAATAGTCCCATTTTCCATTTGTGACTCATCCTCAAAGTCCTGCATATTTGCATGTGAGAGCATACTGCTACTTGGGGGGGTGTTTAGGAATTCCTCCCTTGTTTCAGAATTGATATCTGTGAGGTTGATTTCACTGGTGCTTTGATTTTTCCTTTGTTGAGCAAATATTTTTTGAAATTTTAATTTACGAATACATTTGAATAAGTAAATTCTGGTGTTTACCAGGTCAAAGTCTGCTGCTGGACAGAAATGTAATCCTTTCTTTAGGATGGTGGTTTCCTCCTTTGTCAATACTCGGTTTGAGAGGTTAATGATGTTCTTTTCCTCCATATTCTTTACCACTTCTTGTTCCTCGATGCGCTCCTCGTGACTCTTGGTGAAGCGGCTGCTGTATTTCCCCCTCTTGCCCCTCCTTGTTTTCCTCTTTGGTTTTGTAGGGGAGGGTGATTCCGTTGTTGTGGCCTTTGCCTTGTTTCCTTTATGACTTGATATTCGTTGAAAAAAGGAGGGACCTCCTTTCCTTGTTCTTTGCTTGCCCTTGCTTCTGTTGATTCCTCATCTGAGACTTCCGATTCAGAAGTTTCTACATTGCCCGGTCCTGCTGTACCTTGTGCGAGTCGCTTTCTTGTCGCATCGAATTTTCGGGCAAATGTTAATATTCTTCCCGTCATGTAGTCCTGCTCATCCCGTTGGAATTTGGTTTGCTTCTTTTTTCTAATTCCCAACTCATACTCCTTCACTCTTTTTGTCATCACTCTTCTCAAATCTTCACTTGTTTTTGTATCTTTTTCTTTTTTGATTAGCTCTTCCAAATCATTTATTTCTTTAAGGCAGTCATCTCGGTCTATCCAAGCATATTTAATCAGCATGCGAACCATTCCTTTCGCTGAATCCGCTGTGTATTCTGCCCATTCCTTTAGTAGTGCAGGATTTGGTTTTTCATACGAGGGAACGGTGAAAATTCGTAATCCTCGCGGAATCCTATCGCATTCCACATAACGTTGGAGAGAAGTGGCTTCCCACCATTTTCTCACTTCTCTCTCCATTAGCCTTTCCAGCCTTTGGTATAGTATTTTTAGATTATTTATCGGTGCTGCCGATGTTGAGGTCATATTTGCACTTGCATTTGCCAGGCTTTCTGTGGCTGACTTGAACATCAGATTCGTTGCTGTCTCCCTTTCTTCTCTAAGCTCCGCTGCGTCCGACATATTCCTTTAACCGTATGTTCAGAGCTAAAGGTATTTTCAAACTTTTAGGGCAGTGAATTATCACACTTGTGGGGATTACGATATTTCTACGGGACCAGTTACGGGACAGAGGCTGAACCAATTAATACTGTTTTCTCAATTACCGCTTCACTCACCGAGATCTCCTCAGGTACTCCCGGAGCCCCAGCCGACGCTACCAGTTCTGCTGTTCAGTGATCTCGGGCGGGGCAATCGGTATGGATTTCTCTTGTTTCGGAGTTACGTCCGGGTTCTCCGTTTCTTCATTTGTGGTTCAAAACTGCCTCGGGGCCGGCGGCCATATTAGCTTAAACACCGATTCGTTCACCGCCGCCGCTCCTCTTTCTCCCGGGTGCCTCATCCAGCGGGGGTGAGCCGCTACACACTCGAACACTTTCACTTCCATAAGGCTGAAATTAGGCCAGCACACAGGTCTTCGATTTTGTAGATTTTATTGTAACCCTGTCACCCTTAACAGACGCGTTTCGCTTACAAAGCTTCGTCAGTGTCAATTTGCGTGTTAAAACTCGCGCCATTTTAAAGACATTATCGTTCATTGACATAGTAGATGGTAGGATACATTTCACAATCATTGTGGTGGCCATCTTGTAGTATGTTCATTTACATGTATTTACTTATGTCTTTTTTGTTTATGGCGTTTCTTAGGTAAAGTGCTCAAGTGCTTTCCCTCTTTAAAAACATATGACAGCAAACTGATAGCATTTCATAATTATTACCAGCTTTGAACAATAATAAAGTGCATATACATTTATTACATTTGCTTATTTTAGCCCTGAATGGGTAAAGGCACTTTATATATAGTATAAAATATCAAATCCAAAATATTTTATCATTTAGGGGCTCATTACGATGTCGGGTAGAAAGCCTCCTCCCGCCAGTCGGAAACTCCTCAACTATGTCGGAGCCCTTCCATTGGTTTACATTCAGACTGCCCAAATACGATGTTCGCAGTTGGAATGTAAACTGTGTGATCATTCGGAATCGGTTCCAAGCGACTCACTGAGAAGTCTTGTCAGTCGGAACAACATTGTACACCCCTATGGGCAGCGTTTACTCCTTCTTGATTACGAAGTCAATTTCCAAAAGCCTTTCCGTGTCGGCCTCTCCAAAACTGAAAGGCAGTCGGAAAGTGACTATGGGGGTCCCTGGCAGGGGCCCCAAGCCCTGCGCCCTACAGTTGATGGCCGAAGGGGTACCTAAGGGACCCCCTGTAAAACCCTGCACTGTGTGGCAGGCACCGTGAGGTGCCTGCGACATGGTGCAGGGTTTCGAGCAAACACCCCATTTCCCCATAGGAGTCTGTGTTACGGCCGGTTGTGGGGCGTAACACTAGCTCTCATAGGAAACAATGGGAATCTGACCGAATAGTGCTCGGTCGCATCGCAATCCGGCGGTTGGAACCGCCAACCGCAAGTCAGTTAGCCCCGATTTCGAGTCAGGCAGAGGCTTTCCGTCCGACATCGTAATGAGCCCCATAATATCAAAATAATGTAAAATAAATCATTTTTCATATTTAAAAATATAAATAATCAGATACTCACATAAAACATGGAAACAAATATATCAATATTTATATATACATGTTTATATGAATATATATAATGTAATACTATTAATTAAAAGAGTATTTGAATGTCTATTACATTTTTTTAATTATTGTTTTTAATTTACTATTATAAAAAGTATAAATATAAAAAGTGTATATATATATATATATATATATATATATATATATATATATATATATATATATATATTCATATATTTAAATGAAAGATAAAAAATATTAAAACACAATTACCTAACTTTAACCTAAATTACTTAAATATAAAAATTATAACATAAAAAATGTATTAAACCTATTACAACATTTAAAAAAAATCTATATATATAAAAATGTATACAATTAAACAAACAAAAAAAAATAATACATAGTCTAACAATTAAGAAATAAGTATTTAAATAGGAAAATTTAAAATACACTATTACCACTACAGCCTGTGCAATAGTTGGGAAAGCATTAGAATTCAACGGGGAAAAATGTACTATTACCCCTCTTCCCCCCAGTCTGTACAACAGTGGGAAAAACTTTGGAGGGGTTAAATTTACTATTCCGGCCACACCCCCAGTCTGTGCAACACGAGCAAAAGCGTAGGACTTCGGCGGGGTTAAATTTACTATTCCCACTCCAGTGAGTGCCGCTGGAGGAAAAGCGTTGGACTACAGATGGGTTAAATTCACAAGTCCCACTCCCGCCTGTGCAACAGCAGGGACTGAAATAGACTTCAGAGGGGTTCAATATACTGTTTCAATTTCAGTCTGTGGGACCGTAGGGAAAGTGGGGAAGTTGGACTTCTGAGTGCTTAGATTTACTATTCCACCTCCAGTCTATGCAACAGTGGGGAAAGTGTTAGACTTTGGCGGGGTTAAATTTACTATTCCCACTCCAGTCTGGGCAACGGTAGGGAAAGCGTTGGACTTTGAAGGGGTTATATTTACTATTCCCAATCCAGGCTGTGAACCAGTAGGGAAAGGGTAGGACTTCAGAGAGGTAACATTTGCTATTCCAACCCCAGTCTGCACAACAGTAATGTTAGAAAATGGGATTTCTGGCTAGCTAAGACTTGCGCCAAAGCAAGGCAGAAACCACCACTCTAGTCAGGATAAGGGAGTGACACTTCTAAAATAACCCTTGCTCACCCCCTTGGTCGCTTGGCATGAGCAGTCAGTCTTATCTTGGAGGCAGTGTGTAAAGAATTTGCACATAACCAACAGTAAAACAGTGTACGCACTGCAGAAAGACACAACACCAGTTTAGAAAAATATCAATTTTTTATATACTTAAGACAAGACCTCATACGATAAAAATCCACAATACTATACTTCAAAATCTTCACTTATCAAAATATGCTTTTAAAAATAGTTCCTTGATGTCGATAGCCCTGTCCGGGGTTATCACGGTGTCGTGAACAACAGATCCAAAAACAGTTCTTGCTGACCGTGGAGTCGCAAGCCAACTACTGTGTCGGGCAGACCCGCAAACAGTACCTTTTAGAGATGCAGGGTGATGGGGCCCTTGAAGTCGCTCGCGTTGCAGGTCGAGCTCCTTTCTGATGGGATACGGAGTTCTGGCGCCAACAGGCGTCCGGTGCTGCAGTGTGAAGCGCAGCAGTGCGGCGTGCAGTGCCCCCAGGTCGTGGTGCGGACAGTGGCTCGGTGGCGGCGTCAGATGGTGTTGTCGGTAAGACTAGGGTTGTGGTGCGAGATGGAGGCGGTGCTCGTCAAGGTACTAGCAGGTCATGTTGCAAGCAGCGGCGTTGTCGTTGCTGAAGGCTGTCGCCGGCTGACGAACTGGAGTCAATAGCGCCGGCATCGGTAGGCCAAGGCTGTGGTGTGGGATGAGGGCGTTGCATCGTGTAATTGATGAGCGGTGCCCTCGAACCACGGTGCAAGCAGCGGCGTTGATTTCGGCTCGAGGTGTCGGCGTCAGGCCAGCCAAGGCATCCTCTTGAAGCAAGGCGGTGCGGAGTGCGGAACCCAAAGGTCGCGGTGCGAGCAGCGACTCATGGTAGCGTCAACAGGCGTCGTCGGTGAGACCAGGGTCGCGGTGCGGCGGTGCGGAGTGAGGTGCCCACCGGTCGCGGTACAAGCAGCGGCTCGGTGGTGCCATCAACAGGTGTCGTCCGTGAGACCAGGGTTGCAGTACGGTGTTGCGGCGGTGCCCTCTGCGGTGCCAAAGCCTCGGGGTGAAGCAAGGCAGTGTGGAGGGCGGTGCCCAAAGGTCTTGGTGCAAGCAGCGGCTCGGTGGCGGCATCAACAGGCGTGGTCGGTGAGACCAGGATTGTGGTGCGCCATTGCAGCGGTGCCCTCTGTGGTGCCAAAGCTTCGGCATGAAGCAAGGGGGTGCGGAGTGCGGTGCCCACTGGTCCTGATGCAAGCAGCAGCTCGGTGGAGGCATCAACAGGCGTCGTCGTTGAGACCAGGGTGGCATTGCGGCAGTGCCCTCTGCAGTGCTTTCATGCCACGGAGTTGAAAGTGGTGTTGTAGAAGTTTCTGAGTTGGTGTTCTTCGGGTTGCAGCACAAAACACACAGTCGCCAGTGCTGTGGGTCAAAAAACCTGAAGTCTTTGTTGTCCCCGAGACTTCTTGAACAGGGGGCAAGATCTACCTCAAGCCCTTGGAGAGACTCACAAATTAGGTTGCAGAAAGTCCAGTCCAAGCCTTTCACTGCCCAAGACAGAAGCAGCCACTGCTGGTCAGCCCAGCAAAGTACCCAGCAAAGCAGTTGTTCCTTTCGCAGCTTCTCCGGCGCTTCATCTTTGCAGTCTTCTTGTTCCAGATGAGTTCTAAAGTTCAGGGACCTGGGACCCAGTATTTATGTTAAACAATCCTTTGATCTTTCAGGCAGAGGGTGTCTGTGTCCGGCCAGAACCAGTTCTGCCTTCTCTGGTGTAATTTCCTGGCTGGAGGTGGAGACAGCATTGTCAGAGGCAGACCAGGCCCTTTGAGGTGCAAGGAAATCTCTCACCCTTCCCCCATAGCAGCCCCGGTCTAATCAGCCCTTGCCTGACCTACATAGGTCATCTGGAGCCCCCGACCCCTAAGTCTTCTGTCATCCAAAACCCAGACAGGCAATCCACATTTCAGCTGAGGCATACAGGATGAGTGGGCAAGAAAATACCCACTTTCTAAAAGTGGTATTTTCAAACACAGAATGTAAAAATCACCTTCACTATAAATGATGCATCTTTAGATTCTGAGTTCAGGCATACTAAATGTTATTTTCTTACCAAATTCCGAGGGGCCAGTTATTTTTATAAGATGTTATAAACAAACCTCCCATTCTATACTATGGGGAACTGGTAACCTAGCAATAGTGAAAAAAGAAATTGGCTGTAATTCACTGTTAGGACATGCCACACACACACACCAGGGCATGCCCTACCTTTCACATACATTGTACCCTGCCTACAGGGGTACCTTGGGCCTACCTGAGGGAAGTCTGACACGTAAGAAAAGGGAAGGTTAGGGATCAGCTAGTGTGTGCACTGGCCTAGTCGACATGGCTGTTACAAATTGCACACAGACTCTATAATGGCAGGTCTGAGTTACCGTTTTCAGTGCTACTCACATAATTTGTAAAGCACACGTTCACCCATAGTTCTCTTGGCACTGAATAACAGATGTTTATTGTTACCCAACTCAATAGTACTCATTTTATTGACCTCAGATGGATGAAAGGCTGAGTGGACCCACTGGGATTTGAACCTGTGACCATGAGGTCAAACAAAGGCCCCTGCAGTGGATGCATTAGTCCACTGAGCCACCAGACCTGGTATGACTCACAGGGGTGGCACAACCAGTGCTGCAGGCCCCAGGGTAGCACTTGATTCACCGGCCCTGGCACGAACAGTGTACTTTACTTTGGGCTAACAGGTAAATCAATTAGCCAATGATGGAAACACCAATCCAAAACACAATTTACACAGAGAGCATATGCACTTTAGCACTGATTAGCAGTGGTAAAGTGCCCAGAGTCCTTAAAACATTACATACAGGTCACGAAAAAATAGGAGGAAAAAACAAAACGTTTGGGGAGAACCCTGCAAAAAGGGCCATTTCTAACAAGTAAGGAAAGCATTGGACTTCAGATGGGTTAAATTTACTACTCTCCCCTGTCTGTGTAACAGTAGGAAAAACATTTGACTTTTGGAGGGGCTACATTTACTATTCCCACTCCAGTCTGTGCAACAGTATCGAAAACATTGGACTACGCAGAAGTAAAGTTTACTATTACAACTCCAGTCTTTTGGTGCTACATTTACTATTTCTACCCCACTCTGTGCAACATTAGGGAAAGAGTTGGACTTCAGAGGGATTACATTTATAATTCGCACTCCAGTCTGTGCAACAGTAGGTAAAGGCTGTCAGAAATGGACTGTGGAGGCTCCTAGTAGGGCCTCCCCCGCCCTCCGCTCTTAGGCCTGGGTGGCACCGGAGGTGCCTCACAAACATCCATGAATTGTGTTGCAGACATTGCATAGATGTTTAAAAGGTGTATATTTCCTATTGCGGCTTGTGCTGCAGTCCTCAGCAAAAGCTGCAACAGGAAAGATTGCACTGTTTGACTGCCATGAAGGCGTTGCATCCTATTATGGGAAGTGGGACAGCCGACTCCTTGTCGGGCAGTCTCGTTTCCGACACGATGCCAGATGGATGCTCATCCGACCGGCTTCGTAATGGGGTCCTAAATTATTGAGAACATTAAAAACACAAATATTCTTGAAAACTATATTACTTAACTAAAAAATTGATATGCTTGTCAACGATATTTCTGCATCACAATATTTATGTTGCACGATATTAAAAACTCAGACATTGCCTTTGGGATTTTTGCTTGTGCTGTCAATGATTTCTCTCCAAGCTTGTTAATACTTTTTCCCCTTTAGTTTTGGTGTTCTTTAGGCATTCTTCATATTCCACGTAATCCAGAGGGGTGGTCACCCTGGTACGGAAATCGGTAATTTCTTTCTCGTAGAACGAATCGCAGATGCTGGCCTCAGACTTGTTCTGCTAGCTGGTAGTCTCCACTTTTTCCTGATCAAAATATACATCTCGAATGTCGACGGCCCAATTTTATTTTGACAATATAACACAGTTATACTCCAAATATCATGACTGGACCTCCACCAAACAGAACACACATTCTACTCCCTACTCTACAAAACTTTTTTTTTGTGACTGGATATGTGGTTACTCTCGAGTGCTCTCATGCGTAGCACACGTAGAGTTGACATCCCTACCCGAACCTTATTTGACCACTCTAAAATGAAATTGTGTTTTCACAAACTAGCCCCAGCTCTTCAATTCCACTCATGGAGAGTGATTGGTTTGGTACTCCAAGAGGTGTTTTGCAGGGAGGTTGGCGAATGCCATTCTCGAGAATTTTCAGCTCGGTGCGGCCTCATTTGGTGGTATTGCCATGCTTTGAGAAGCATTTAAGGCCTACAGCTGAGGAATTTGTATTTATGAAGAGTGCCGGAGTATTGCGATTCGTTGGATCCCGGCTATCCAGAGTCACATCGCGGCTTAGACAGTTGGAGACCAACTTTTCAGCTAAGTATAAGGCCCTCTTGGCACACTTGCAGGATGCGCTTAAGGAATAGAGGGACGAGGTAGGACGGGAGGTGCTGTACATGGTGTGGGGCGCTCAGGGGAATGCGTTCAGAGAGGGTGACAGGCCGGGCAGGACCCTAACCCAGATTGCTACTCGAAAGCGAGGGTTCTCAGGTGTCACCACCATCACTAGTAAGATGGAAGATGTCTACCCTGATGCTTCCTTAATACTAAAGGAATTCAAACGATATTATGAAAGCCTTTATGCTCCATGACCGCACAGAGGACATTCCAAATTCTGCATGTGGTGGTGGTGGACTGGTTGGATGGTGAGATCAGGTAAATTCTTAATTCGCCAAAAAACAATCAAAGTCGTCCAAATTGCCATAAAGAGTCTCCCTAGAGGTAAGGCTCTGGCTCAGACGGTCTACCCATTGACTTTTATAAAACTTTTACAACTTTTATAAAACTTACGTTGCTGTCCTCGCCCTGCAATTCCTAGCTATTCTTAACAATGCTATCATAAAGTGGACCCTCCTGCACTCTAGCACTCTACAATGGACTCCACAATTACTGTCCTCCTTAAGCCCAATAAGAACTCAGCTGGAATTACCTTGTAGACAACCATCTTACTCTTATATACCGACATCAGAATATTTCCAAAGATACTTTCTCAGGGACTCCAGCCCATGATGCAAATCCTGGTACTCCGAGACCAGTCTGGCTTTAATCCACAATGCTCTATTTCCTTCAGTTGTCATACATTGATGGCCGTCCTTCACAGGGTTGATCCACAGCTTCCATTGGTCTCCATATTGCTGGAAGCAGAGAAAGCATTTGATTTTTTGGATTTGCCATTCATGATGAAAACGCTTCATACACTTGGTCCTGAAAAATACTTTTTTATTGCTTATTAACGTATTGTACAAAGCTCCCAAGGCTAGAGTTAGGGTGAATAAAGTCTTTTTGGCCGAATTTGTTGTTGATTGAGGCACATGTCAGGGTTGTCTTCCATCTCCATTGATCCTTGCTTCAGCAATTGAACCTCTGGCTTCTATGCACGGGAATGTCACTCACCCAGAGAGTTGTGCCTTGGAAGTCAATCTTTCATCTGTTCCCTATATGCGGATGACACCATCCTATATATTCAACACTCAGATACTAACCTTGCCCCTGTTATCCACAAAGTCATCTAGTTTGGGGGATACTCTGGCGTCTCCATCAATTGAGCTAAGTCGGAGATCTTTCTGCTCATAGATGAGTTGGCAGCTCCATCTTGGATTAGCCTTTAAAATGGAGCCTGGGTGGCATATATTACCTCGAGATATGGGTTTCTCGCGACTATGATGATCTGATCCGTACTACCATTGGCACTGCCCTTGAAACATTAAATGCTAATTTGGAGCAGTGGATGCAACCTCCTCAGTTCCTTCTTAATAAAGATGGTTGTTCTTCCTAAATTTGTATACCTATTTTCTAACCTCCCACTGCATAACCATAAATACACTGTGAAATTCTAATATGACCCCTGAAAATTGGCGGTCTACCACTGCCCAATTTTCACACTTATTGCCTTGCAGCACAGGTCCACTATTAAAAATACTGGATCCCGAAGCCAACTGAGCTTATGCACGTCAGGGTCGAACGAGCAATAGCCCAAACTCACACACTGCTTGGGCAGTACTGGTAGTGCAGCGAATTGCACAATGCAATATCAATGTCGTGGCTTGCACAAGGGGAACCCATATTCGCCCTTACTCCGGCTCTTGGACAATCCTATACATCGGAAGGGCGGACATGGGACACTCCAGCTCATATCTGTACATCAGTTATCTAACCTCCACAATAGACATGCTGCCTCAGGCACAGCTTACAAGGAAGTCCTCCCTGATCTACCAACTTACTGATTAGACATGGGTGTATTGCTTTTTGGATGTTAAAAACACCTCTTCCAATTATAAACATAAACTAATAAAGTTCAGGTACCTGAAACAATCCTATTATCCACCTGCTAAAATGGCCACATTTCCCTTGTAAAATGCCAGTGAATGCTACAGGAGGGGGCTCATTAAGGCATATTTATATACCTCCCTCATGGCGGTGTATCGTCTCTTTTGCATTTAGTTCTCGCCTATAGGGATGGACAGCTTATTCGGAATACTGGTCAATCATGCCCTGGCAGGATGCTGTGTCCAACATGAGACCGACTAAATTTTTATAGCATCAAAACTATATTTGGATGAAAAAAAGAACTCTGTAGGTCTCGCGTTGGTTCCACATCATGCCAGGACATAATTGAGCAGTAGTACTATTTAGTCTCTCCCTCCTCCCGTCCCTCTGATATCTGGGCTCTGTTTCAGTCCATTGTATGGCATACCTCGGGCGCTTCCTCTCATACTCTGCCTCTGGGAGCCCTTCTCCCCACTGTCCTGACCCTAAGCGCAGTTGCTCACCATATTTTTCCACAGTGTTTCGTTATACTACCATTGGTAAATGGGTTTGGCCCTGCTCGGACTGTTCCAATATTTTGAATGTCTATATTGCTATTTCTGAATTGACTGCAATTTAATTGGTTGTTGTATTAAAATCCCAATTAAATTAATGTTATGTATTTATATTAATTGTTGAACAACATAAACACAATTCTATATAGCAATTACATAATATTTACTTCAATCTTTTAATTATAAATCTTAAATTAGAAAATAATCTCCAACCTAAACTAAGAAAAATACAAGTGATGAGAAGAATTGCTTAAAAGTAATGTATTACATTTTATTAAAAAATATTGTGTACATTCCAAAATCGTTGTGAATATATTTCATAATTAATCAAATGTTTTATTTTTAGATACTGTATTAACATTACATTATATATTTGTATATCATTAACTACAATAAAGAATTCATTTTCATTTAACATTTCCTAAAGGGGGACATTTTAATCCCCTAGCTCCATTATTTTCTAAGAGTGGGTGCTGCAGTACAAGTCGTTGGTTATAAGTGGTGCTGGTCTTTCTCAAGCTCTGCGCTGGATTAATTTACTTCTGGTTTGAGTCTGTTTTCGGCTGTAGTAATTTCAGAAGAGCAGTTTGGGAATAGCAATGGTCTGACTCTTAATGGGGGAGGTGCATGTCTCTCACTAAACCTCCCGCCGTACCCTGCCTAAACTCTTCCATGCTCATCCTTAAACCCCTCCCATTTAGGGTTTGCTTCAGATCTCGGTCGGAAGGGCTCCTGACAGGATTCGGAACAACCAAATCCGAGTCGAAGCCACTGTTTCTGTCCGAATCGTCCCCCATTTCAAAAGACCAAGTACGATGTGAAGATCTCGCCTGTGCCGACGACTCGTTTCTGATCCCGAATCTGTCCGTCTACTCCTGAGCCGAATCGTGCCACGCAATGGACCCAGCTTCTGAACGAGCAAGTACGATGCATGGTTCGGACAGCCGTTTCTCGGCCCAGCGGGCTCTCGGGACTGTGCAAGGGCATTGCGGGATTTCTGCGTGCTCATGCGGGGTTTCGGGGTACCATTGGCTCCAGGTAAGACGGTGGGTCCAACTACCTCCCTGGAGTTTCTGGTTATCGAACTAGACTCCGTGGAAGGTTGCTTCCGTTTGCCGGCGGAGAAGGTCGCCAAATTCAGGGCCTCCATGTTGCAATGTCTTCGGAACAAGAAAGTGACACTGCACCAACTACAGAAAACAGTGGGTCAGCTTAACTTTGCATTAAGGGTTATACCGATGGCTCGCCCCTTCTCCCGATCAATTGCCCAGGTCATGGTTGGCCTAAAGGAAGGGCACCATCGAACGAGGCTGTCGGCAGAGGTTCGCCAGAACATGCTCATTTGGCAGGCATTCCTGGTGGATTTCAACGGCCGAGTAGTCTGGAGCAAAGCCCCGGCCTCGTCAGCAGAATTAGGTTTATGGACCGACTCTGTGGGCAGTGTGGGTTTTGGCGCGATCCTTGGTAACCGATGGTCGGCCCAGAAATGGCCAGCATGGTGGGAAACAAGTGGTTTGACGTGCAACATTGGTTTTCAAGAGCTATTCCCCATCTGGGTAGCGTTGTCGGCCTGGCCAGAAGAGTTCCAAAACCGCTCTGTGATATTTTAGTCTGATAACATGACTGTAGTCGAGTGCATTAACCAGCAGGCAGCACGCTGCAAGTGGATATTGCGATTGTTGAAAGAAATTGTGTTGAAATGTTTGAGACTAAATGTACAATTCAGGGCAAAACATGTGCCGGGAGTACTGAATAATGCAGCTGATGCGCTCTCTTGTTTCAAAATGCAGGCTTTCAGGGATTGTTTACCCTCAGCGGAGCTAGTGAAAGCGCCATTTCCCGAAGCACTACGGCAAATCGGCGCCCCGGACGATAAAACCTCGTGGCAGCCAGTTTAGTAACCAGGACAGGAAAAGCTTATGAAGGGGCGTTCCGCTCCTACTGCGCCTTTTTGGGCCCTGCATGGGAGCATAGATGGGGTCAGGAGGGGTACTTTACCCAATTTTTAGTGGCACTTCATGAGGAGGGCCGGTCGGTGGCAACCGCCAGTCGGTATAAGGCCGCCATATAGTTTATGGCTCAGCTCCAGGGGATTAGGGACCCAACGGATTCCTTTATAGTCAGAAAGGCGCTGCGCGGCTGGCGGCGCCTAGCGGGTCGCAGAAAGGATACCAGGCACCCAATAGGTTTTGACAGATTGACCTCCTTGTTGGCTAAACTAGAGGAGACATGCTCCTCACCTAGTGAGGTCGTCCTATTCCGGGCAGCATTTGCGTTGGCGTTCTATGGGGCCCTGCGGGTAAGCGAACTAGTGGCTGCCAACAAAAGGGATATCGATGGGGGTCTGCGCAGGGACCACACGCAAGTGAGGGGGGATTCCCTGCGGATCACGATAGCCAGGTCAAAGACAGACCAGGAGGCCCAGGAGAATAGCATTGTGTTGCAGCGCGCTCTGGGTAGTCCCCGTTGTCCAGTAAGGCATGTTGAGGCCTACCTAAAACAAAGGTTGACGACATGGGGGGTGCCTTGCTGTGACATGCTGACGGCACCCCATTAACAAAGTTTCAGTTCCAGAGGGTGCTGGCAATCACGATTGCAGCTGCGGGCTTGAACCCGAGTGATTTTGGGACTCATTCATTCAGGATAGGAGCCGCTACAGAAGCAACGGCTGGGGGTCTGCGGGCAGACAATGTTAAACAATTAGGCCTCTGGTCTTCGAATTGTTTCAAACGGTACGTGCGGCTGAACATGTTGTAAGTTACTGAAGAAGTGCACTCACGCTTGTTGTCTTTTGTTTGGATTTCAGTTTCACAAGCCTGTGAGGCAGGGCGGAAATTGGGACCGGCCCAGTATCAGCTAACCACCACTTCAGAAACAAGGAATAGAAGACAAGTGGTCTGGGTCGTGGGCCACTCATACGTGAGGCGTGCCACGGACATATTCAAGACAGGTGATGCGATCCACACATCTGAAGAATATGGTTTCAGGGTGTCCTTCCATGGGAAGGGCGGCCTATGTATTGACCGACTGCAAAGTTTGGTGGAAGAATTGTTAGGGCGGC
This sequence comes from Lissotriton vulgaris, assembly GCF_964263255.1. Classification (NCBI taxonomy): domain Eukaryota; kingdom Metazoa; phylum Chordata; class Amphibia; order Caudata; family Salamandridae; genus Lissotriton; species Lissotriton vulgaris. The sequence goes on from NC_141687.1 coordinate 363,091,594, forward strand.
ACAGGTCACCGCCATCAGTAGTCATAGTGCATGTTGGGGGCAATGACTTGGTAAGGTTGGGCAGACGAGCTTTAATCGAGCACATACTTACAGAAGTTAGTTGGTTAGCAAAGACGCTCCGGGGGTGCACGATAGCGTGGTCACACATGATCCCGAGGAGGGTATGGAGGGGTGGATTGTCCACGACAGCGTTGAACCATTCGGTAAAGAGGGTCAACAATAAAATGGAGAAATTGTTTTGCTCTGCTCATCTACAAAGCATACCTCATGGGTGCATCTGGGGGGACCACTGTTATTCAGACGATGGGGTACACCTGTCCAGGGTGAGGAATGACTTATTGATAGGGGACATGATAGCTTGGCTAGTGGGATTGAGGAGACATGACCTATAGGAGGTGTGGGGGGGCCAGATAGTTAGTCAACTATCTGGCCTGTGGCTGTAAGGTCATGATCAGTGAGCAGTGATTTCAAGGTCCCTAGTGGGGGCGCCACCCATTATGGATGGGAGCGCCCGGGGGGAGGCAGCCATTGGCCATATGGAAAGGGGAGACCTCTCGGTCACCCCGAACGTATGGCTGGGTGCCCTGATCCCCCCGGAAACCTTTGCGGGCGGGGGGCATGTCCCGGCCGGTATGCCCATAGTGGCGTGGTTGGAGCACGCCCCCGCCGCCTAAAAGGGTTGTCCTAACACTCGCCCGGAAGTCCGTGCACTTCTGGGCGGGATGGGGATGCTGCCCCGCCTTCCCGCTGCAAAATAAAAGGCGCGGAAATCCAGGCAGGCGTCCTCTTGTTCCTGCGCTCTGAAGGCTGCACCACTCGTCGCTCGTGAGCCCTCAAGGGAACAAACTGCAGTTTTTGACCCACCCACCAGCCCCTGTTGCAGAAGTTTGGGAGTAAACAAAGTTCTAATTTGCAATTTGATTGTAATTGATAAGCGTCTTGTTGGAATCGTTTCTCTCATCTTCAATTGATACCAAGAATGTGCATGCAACTGAATACGTGCCTATAGGCCTTTTTTCTTTAGTAGAAATGTAATGAACTGTATGCAATAAAAGTGTTCTCCGATATAGGACCTTTTTTCCTTTGTAGCAATGTTATAGTTTATTGGATATATCTAGCTGTAATTTTAGATTAAGCATAGGTTTTTTCCCCTTAGTAGGTAACTAACTGTCGTATTTATTTTGTCTTAGGTCAGGCGGTAAGGTCATGATCGGTGAGCAGTGATTTCAAGGTCCCTAGGGGGGGCGCCACCCATTATGGATGGGAGCGCCCGGGGGGAGGCGGCCATTGGCCCCTCACATGGGGGGGCGGCACCCATTACGGATGGGTCGCCCAGGGGGAGACGGCCATAGGCCCCTCCCAGGGGGAGACGGCTATATGCCCCTCCCACGAATTTCCCAGGGGCCGGATATCCGTTCCGGTGGAAGAGAGTGTGGGGAAAGGGGGGGAGTCCACGCTGTCCTTCTTACGGATACCCCGCACGGGAACTCGGACGACCTTAAGATGGCGCCGAGTGAAAGGGGGCCCCCATGACAAGGGAAGTTACAGTTGGCTACGAGGGTAAAGTCCTCTGCGCATGCGCCACTCACACGTGAGGGCGGAAATTTGGTGATAGGGATCTGACACCCGTTAAGACCTTGCCATTGGCCCCTAACGATAGGATGTACAAAATTCGTATGCAATGCATTATGTCATGATGTTAGACTCGGTTAGGAAAATCTTTGTATTAGAGATTTGTGAAGGTTAGCCTGGATACCTGTCTTCATCAAGTGTAATGAAATTTAAATTTTGTACATGATACATGAAACGTTTTTAATTTAAAGTTTTAAATTTTGTTTCATATTTTAATAAATACGGCCGGGGGGGTCGTGAGGCCCCCCTGCCTTCCAAAAGTTCAAACTGAGTCTGTCTCCTACCATTGGGATTGGTGATGGAAGGGGTGGCGGGCATCCCTGACCATAAGCATATTTGTGCTAAAAAGGAGTGGTAAGGACATGCGTGGTTGAGATGCATGCATTGTAATGAAGGCGTTGTAAAGGGAATGCGTCGTTCCGGCCGAGTTGTAAAGGCTGTTGTGGCTAGCTATGTGGCAACATTGTCTGTAGGAGGACTATTTATTTTGTTTCACAGACAACCTGCAAAAACAGTGAGTAGCAGGGCAAGGGGCAACTAGACAATGAAAATTAAAGCAGGGCTTAATTTGAGCCGGAGCTTGCCGGTGCTCAGCACCGGCACTTAATTATGGGGGCCGGGTCTATCACGCGGCATTAAGTGCACCTGTCCTCCTGCCTTAGAATTTGATTTTTTTAAGTCCGAAGTCATGACTCGTGCGTGTCACTGAGCACTGACTGGTGATTGCTGCTGTGCTAGTACTGCTGTCAGTGTTGTAGTGCAAGCTGCGTGCACCGTGCCAAACTTATTGTTGACTCAGACTCACTCAAGTCAAGTCAAGTCAGATAATTTATATAGCGCGCTACATACCCAGAGGGTCTCAAGGTGCTTGAAGAAGGGTGGGGAATTACTGGTCGAAAATCCATGTTTTAAGTTGCTTTCTGAATGCTAGGTGGTTCTGAGTGAGGCGAAGGTGAGTGGGAAGTGAGTTCCAGGTTTTAGCTGCAAGGTAGGAGAAGGATCTTCCTCCCATGGTGGTTTTGTTGACGCGAGGTACAGCAGCAAGGGCTTGGTTGGAGGAGCGTAGCTGGCGGGAGGGGGTGTAGAAGGAAATTCGTGTGTTGAGACATTCGGGTCCAAGTTCGTAAAGTGCTTTGTGAGCATGGGTTAGGAGGCGGAATGTTATCCTCTTATTAATGGGGAGCCAGTGGAGGTTTTTCAGGTGACTAGAAATGTGGTCTTTACGCGGGATGTCTAGTATGAGTCTGGCAGATGCGTTCTGGATGCGTTGGAGTTTTTTCTGAAGTTTTGCGGTGGTACCGGCGTAAAGGGTGTTTCCGTAGTCCAGGCGACTCGTGACCAGTGCGTGGGTGACTGTTTTTCTAGTTTCGGTGGGAAGCCAGCGAAATGTTTTTTTGAGCATGCGAAGAATGTTGAAGCAAGATGATGATACGGCGTTGATTTGTCTGTTCATCGTGAGTGAGGAGTCCAGGATGATGCCCAGGTTCCGTGCGTGGTCCGTCGGGATGGGTGCTTTTCCAAGGGCCTCTGGCCACCAGGAGTCATCCCAGGCGGAGGGGGAGGTACCTAAGATAAGGACTTCTGTTTTGTCTGAGTTCAGTTTCAGACGGCTGTGCTTCATCCACTCGGCTACTTCTTTCATTCCTTCATGTAGGTTGGTTTTGGCTGTGTTCGGGTCTTTGGTGAGTGAGAGGATTAGTTGAGTGTCATCAGCGTAGGAGATGATGTTGAGGTTGTGTTGGCGTGCGATGGTCGCGAGGGGGCTCATGTATACGTTGAAGAGGGTGGGGCTGAGTGAGGATCCTTGTGGCACGCCGCAGATGACTTCAGAGGCCTCTGACTTGAATGGTGGAAGGCGCACTCTTTGAGTTCTTCCGGTAAGGAACGAGGTGATCCATTCCAGTGCTTTTCCTTGGATTCCGATGTTTCTGAGGCGTTGTAACAGGGTGCTATGACAGACTGTGTCGAAGGCTGCGGAGAGGTCAAGGAGGATGAGGGCGACTGTGTCTCCATTATCCAGTAGAGTTTGAATGTCGTCGGTAGCTGCGATGAGTGCGGTCTCAGTGCTGTGTTTTGCTCGGAATCCGGATTGTGAAGAGTCGAGTGATTTGTTGGTTTCGAGAAAGGCGGCGAGCTGGTTGTTGACAGCTTTCTCGATGACTTTGGCTGGGAAAGGAAGGAGCGAGATGGGGCTATAGTTTTTGAGTTCGGTGGGGTCTGCTGTGGGTTTTTTCAGAAGGGCACTGAGTTCGGCGTGTTTCCAGCTTTCAGGGAAGGTGGCGGAGTTTAGGGAGCAGTTGATGACGTCTCGGAGGTGTGGTGCAATGATAGAGTCTGCTTTGTTGAAGATGTGGTGAGGGCAAGGGTCTGTGGGGGATCCTGAGTGGATGGAGTTCATCAGGCGGATGGTGTCCTCAGTGGAGATTGGGTTCCATTCATTAAGGATGTTCAAGGGGGGTGAAGGTGCGGCAGAAGGTTGGGTGGGTTGGTCTCCGGGTTGGTTTTGAAGCTGTTGTGGATGTCTGCAATTTTGTTGTGGAAGAACGAAGCTAGGGAGTCGCAAAGCGTTTGAGAGGGAGTGATGTCGTTGGAGTTGGCTGAGGGGTTGGTAAATTCTTTGACAATGTTGAATAGTTCTTTGCTGTTGTGGGCGTTGTTGTCTAGTCGGTTTTTGAATGCGGCTTTCTTGGCAGTCCGGATCAGCTGGTGGTGTATGCGGGTGGCGTTTTTGAAGGCGTCCCTGGTGCTGGTGTTTGGGTCTTTTTTAGAGGCCTTCTCAAGGGAGCGACAGAGTTTTGGATTTCTTAAGACCAGGTCTTCAATCGATGATGTATGCAGTACTTACTGATGGCGGTCACGGTGATGTCACGTGACGTGCCTGCTCCCAGTGATTTCTTACTCTTACTCTCTCTTCAAGAGTTCCCGGCCGGGGCGCGGATCAGGGCCCCAGTGGGCGGGACACAGTTGAGTGTTGTGTTGTTGCAGGGGCCAGAGCACTGGGCAGGGCTTTGCTGCGGGGGTTGGGGCTATGCGCGCCAGAGGAACTCACGTCATGGGTCATCAATTCGTATTTGCCTGGCTTGCTTCGGTTGTGTTGCCAGTGGGCGGGCCAATGATTGGGGCTGTATTTGGTCATGTGGGGAAAGGGGCAGTCTGCGACAGCCTGCGTAATCTTTTTTAAATTAAATTCTAAGTGATCACGTCCGGCACACACGCATCGCATGAGTCACTGCCGCCAGAGTTCAGCACGACGTTGAGGCGAGCACTGTATTTGAAACAGAAGCATTTAGCAGGCCTCTAAGTTATAAAGGCAGTGCCACCGCTAAAGTAAAACTGTAAGTACAAATAAAATAAAAAACTATCCAACACTGCTTTTTGTCGAGCGTGGGGACTGTACTGTATATATGATTATTTATAATGGGGTTCTGAACTGAGGCCCGAGCAAGAATGTGACCGGCGCCGGGTGGGGTAATGTGTGCAGGAGGCGCACTAGTCAGTTCAGGAGACTGAAAGGAAGGGCAGGGCCTGCCCTTCGGGCCTTAACCCCTGATAAAGTTGTAAAGATCCTGCCCACCCACACGTCAGACTGTTTGGTTTTAATCTGCTTATCTGTCAGTTTACTTACTGGGTTTCTACTCTCCCATTGTTGTTTTGATGCACTCCGTGCTTATATTTAGCAGTCTTCATTGAGCCGGTACTGCTTATAAACAAATCTAATTTGGTTGGTATAATAACTCTTATCCCGCCTCTTTCTGGTTGCATTCTCTGTGGTGGAAATGGAATCAAGGCGCAGCAGTGTTTAGCGCGGCAGAGTTAAAGGGGTCTGAAAGCAGCACCATGGGAGAGAAACTTTCATAAAGGGACTCCAAAATAAAGGACTCATGAACTCGCAGCAGTGTCACCTGCAGTCAGTGACATGTCTAAAGTCGCAGAGACACTGTCCTGCACATAGAAAGACTCCACTGGGTCACCCGATGAGAGGGCGAGGCCTACATGTAACATCCGTGGAAGACAAGCATCGAAACGGAAAAAACGACCGCTGTGTTAGGCAAGCAAGACAAGAAACATCGTGCGTGCCGGTTTACCTCAGGTGTGGTGTGAGAATGAACCCTTTCGTGTTCACCTGCTGACACGTACACCTTTCCATTCCGAGCTTATAGCGCAGCGGGCGGCTTGTGAAATGTGTTAGCACTAGCAATGCACATTTGCGCATTACTGAGATTTCAGTTTAAAGTGTGAGTGCAAAAAATGTCTGGCACAAATGAAAATCACACTTTACAGCAGGTACCAGGTGGTGAGCTATTTGTTGCCAATTAGAGGCCAGTGCTAATGGGGAACAAAGCCCATCAGTGGTACCGGCACTGTTTCAATTGATTTTAAAAAAAAGTTTTACTCTCACTGTTCGATCATCTGATACAAGTTGGTGGGAGCAGAGCACACAAAATATGAGTGAACACACATTTGCGCATTACTGAGATTTCAGTTTAAAGTGTGAGTGCAAAAAATGTCTGGCACAAATGAAAATCACACTTTACAGCAGGTACCAGGTGGTGAGCTATTTGTTGCCAATTAGAGGCCAGTGCTAATGGGGAACAAAGCCCATCAGTGGTACCGGCACTGTTTCAATTGATTTTTAAAAAAAGTTTTACTCTCACTGTTCGATCATCTGATACAAGTTGGTGGGAGCAGAGCACACAAAATATGAGTGAACACCATTTCAGCTAAGTTTCTAGACAGGAGCAGTGCAAAAAAAAAAAGAAATAATGGGAACAACTAACTAGCATAACCCGTAGAGTCTAAATGACCGCCGTCAATTCTCTCCCTTGTGTAATAGCTTACTGCTGCTAAATGTCACTGTAGGAGGTCACTTTGATTACTTGCATTAAATGGTGCCAGCACATAGGCCAGTCTCATGCCCGTTCGTTCCAGGGTTAGGAATGCACCAGCAGGCTAGAGAGAAGTCTGAGGGAAGGATGCACACGCCCACCTCTGCAGAACCCTACTTCCAGGAACTGGACAGAAACCAGTCAGTTGACCGAAACGGCGCTGTCAACATTGCAGGACTGGATTTTGCAGTTGGCTCGCTCCAACATCCACCAGCAAAAACACATTTTATTTGCACTTTTTTGCAATGTGGCACAATCTAATGGTGCACGGTAAGGATGCTGCCTCAGCCTCAGTTTACTGTACGTATGCACTGGCCCTAAGCAGTGAACAGGATATTCTTCGGGTGGTGAGAGGGAAAGAAGAACTCTCTCTCTAGGTTGACCTGAACCTTCACGGTCAAGAACGCCTCCTCAGAGGTGGATCTTCTGCGTGGTGGCACTAGAAGAAGTGCTTATTTTTCTCAGTGAAATGAATGGCATAGTAAGGCTGCGTGGGCCCACTTTTAGGAGATTGCATTTTACAATCGAGCTCCAAAATGATGTTCAGAAGCCCCCACCTTTCACTTCTGAAGGATATTGAGTCATGTGAAATACTGACTGTAGCACAGAAGTGTGATTTCACAACAAAGAATGGATGTTACTTATTTTCACCACTGTTTTGCCATAAAATTGAATTTGCAATGCACTCGCTATTTTTCTAGAGTTCTACCAGAAAAGCTATGTTAGTGCAGAAACTGTGGGTGTAAAATTAGAATGTTGTTCGCCCCACTCACCCACACTCTTCAACTTTTAGATGGAACAATGTACTAGAAACCATTCCTCATTCAAACATGAACTCCAACATGCAACGTGTTGGTAGAAATTAAGGCAAGGTGTCGACTTCAAGATTACTGGCATGGCAGGCACTAATGATGCCCAAGTCTTTGTACATACATACCTGGCACATCACCTCACCCTACCTTTAAAACTAGTGTTGGCAGAGAATTCCAAATGATCGAGAATCAGGAAAATACTGCAATCATCCTTTTAATGCTAGCTTTAAATAAATAGAAAAAAGCCCGAGCTGAAAAAAGAAAAGCAATAATTCCTGTCCAACTAGCAGCTTTTTCGGGTGCCATAAGCAGCTGTGTGTGCGCAACAGTTAGCCGTAGGTTCCATTTTAATGCTGGGGACTGGATTAGGTTTAGCCCTGGTTGAGTTAGGGGAGAGAGACTGAAATACATTTTCAGTTTAAAAGAATTTGCTGCAGCAGTTTTACTTTAGGGATTTTTCTGATGTTACCATATTGTTTAGGTTTCTATTCAGATATTTGTGACAGTATTTCTCTAACCAGTTTTACCTTTATAGTAGTGTCTCTCTGAAAGCGTTGTTTATAGTGACAGTGAGTGAGCCATATGGGTAGGCTGGGCCATGAGCGAATTAGGCTGCCCTGCTGAAGGTGGATAGACAGGTGACAACATTTACCATTGCTTTGAAATTATTCTTCATAAAAAAACACCCTAGGAAGAGCCTGGCTTTGCCAAGTCCTCGAACTTCCTATCTCTTCCAGAGGAGAAGAACATGCCCGATGCAAGTCAAGTCAAGTCAAGTCATAAAATTTATATAGCGCACTACATACCCAGAGGGTTTCAAGGCGCTTAGGAAGGGGAGGATGAATTATTTGTCAAAGATCCACGTTTTAAGCTGTTTTCTGAACGCTAGGTGATTCTGGGTGAGGCGAAGGTGAGCGGGGAGAGAGTTCCATGTTCTGGCAGCCAGGTAAGAAAAGGATCTGCCTCCCATGGTGGTCTTGTTGATGCGAGGTACAGTGGCGAGGGCTTGGCTGGAAGAGCGAAGTTGGCGGGAGGGGGTGTAGAAGGACAGTCGAGAGTTGAGGCAATCTGGTCCGATGTCGTAGAGTGATTTGTGTGCGTGGGTAAGCAGACGGAAAGTAATCCTCTTATTGACGGGTAGCCAGTGGAGGTCTTTGAGGTGACCAGAGATGTGTTCGTTGCGTGGGATGTCTAATATGAGCCTGGCAGAGGCGTTTTGGATTCGTTGTAGTTTCTTCTGGAGTTTAGCGGTGGTACCTGCGTAGAGGGTGTTTCCGTAGTCCAGTCGGCTCGTGACCAGGGCATGGGTGACTGTTTTCCTTGTTTCGGTGGGGATCCAGCGAAAGGTTTTTCTGAGCATGCGAAGAATGTTAAAGCAGGAGGAGGATACGGCGCTGGCTTGTCTGTTCAGTGTGTCACACCCATGCTATGGTTCCTTCTGGTTGGTATTTAGTCTGTCAAGTTTTTCAGTCTGGAGTCTCCTTAGTGAGCTGTTGTCTAAAGCATTGTCAGGGCACTTTTCTCCTGTTTTGGACCAACTCAGCTGGTGCTCTTATGAGGAGTTTCTACTTCGTATGGACTTGCAGTACCATTAAACAAAAGCAAAAGGAGTCAGTGAAGCAGTCTGAGAAATATCGTGCTTAACTCGCTTGAGTAGGTGCTTCATATAGGCGAACGCTCACATGGGTTGGTCTTCACTCCTGTTGGGGTTAGTGAACCTGTCCTGCAACAAACATTTCGAAAACGGGGATGATGTGCAGGCAGGATTAAACACCAATCCAACCCCAAAGGCAGATGCGATGGAAAAATAGGGGGAGGCAGTGATAATCAAATTATCAGACTGTTGCACTCTCTCCTCAGATTTGCATGGACTATAAATTGAGCTTGAGCCCCGAGTTTCATCCGACCCCCCCTTCTGCATATGATAATTGGTGTAAACTGAGCTTGTCCCCATGCCGATGCACCTGCACTGTTAAACAGTTCAGCATTGACAATAAAGTGAGCTTGATTACCTTGACCCGATGACCCCCCTCCCTGCACTCTCTCTACAGTTTAGGATTTGTCTAAACTGAGATTAAACCTCCAGATGCACCTGTGCTCTTCACTCAGGCTGGTATGTTTCATTGGCTGAACTTGAGCTCCCACATGCATGTGTATTCCTCGGCACGGACCTGCTTTGACCATTGGTCATCTTGACCCCTAGATTCACCCGTACCTGTTTGACCTTTAGCTCCTCTTATTCCCCAGATGCATTCAGATCTCTTGGTAAGGGCTAGCATTAAATACTGTTTGATTATCACAGACCATAAGCTGATCTTGAGCCCCGATGGGAGTGTATCCCTTGGTATGGGCTAGCACTGACCATACGCTGATCTTAAAACCCAGAAACATCTGAAATCCCACCAGCAGGCCAGCATTGACATTAACTGTGATTTGGCTTCCATTGCAGCCGTTGACAGAGAAGGCAGATCTTTGGATGAAGGGAAAATCTAGGAGAAAGTCTTTAGACACTTCAGGAACAGCAAGGAACATCTAGTACTCAGTGGGATCGGGTGATTCTTGAATGTAAGACCACTAGGGATGCCTATGTGTGACATTTCCCTGGTTTATGGCCTAGCCCTGGCCGGAATGCTTATGTGCGACATTTCCACGGTTTAGGGCTTGTGTGCTGGCTTAACTCATGACATACATTTACCCCAGAATTGTTCTTTGCCCAAATTGGTGCATGGAGCAATTGAATATTTCACATGTCCCATTTCAATGCATTAGTCATTTTAGCAAATTTATTCCAAAATTGTGCTTTAAATGCACTTTTGATTTACTATTTTTGAATTTTTTTACAGGGCAGGGGAAGGCACCCTTGCTGAAATTCAGATCGGGTATTACATCTGACTTTCAGCAGTGCCAGTTGAGGGTGTGGGTGGGGCCAATAGAGGAAGTAGGTGGAGCTAGAGGATAAAGTGGGTGGAGCTGGGTGAAGTGGGTGTGGCCTCCAACAAACATTTGAGCACCTGGACCTCATATTTTACAAATTAAGCACTGTAATTAAGATAATTCTCAACAAAAGAAGTGAAACAGTGTCAGCTACGTTTGTAAAATACGGACCGTATCCTACCCACCTGTAGAAAGCCCGCAAAGTCTATCAGTCCAGATTTCTCTATATCAACATTAGTGAAGTACGCCTCTCTTTCTTCTACTGTTGCTCTAACTTCCATGTCATCAAGACTTGAAGCACTGCACCCAAAACAAAGTGGTTACTGACAAAAGGAGCAATTAAAAATTGTAACTCTAAGGAATGCATGCATTAGAATTGCTCAAACTTACAACTCAATGAATCCAACTAGATAGTCATCGTTGCTGTCCGTTACCATAAACTGTAGTTGCAGTTTACTGATCACGTCCGCTGTCCAATCTGGGAATCGTTGCAGCACCTCTTCATATTTTGCATCTCTCTGATTTTCAAACTCTGTAATATTGTAAATCAAAGAACCGAAGGCAAGGGTCATTTTAGTGACAGCAAGAATGGATGAAGTTAGCATATGCCCCTGGAGAGCGGCAAGTGAGTTATTGAATTCAGTAGTGAGAGAAAACGCAGATGTATGTCTACATTTCATTTTTTAGAAGTCCTTGCACGCTTTAAATTTTGAGTGTAACTGGCCGCTGTGGCAAAACATAGACGTCAATAGTTCATCTCTAGTACAAACAACTTATAATTAGACTTCATGCAACACCTCTGAGCAACAAATATTTGCAGTATCGAGCCTGAAAAAGAATCACACACCATTTGTGAGACCTGGTTCGCGGGTAGGGGTGGAGAGAGAGGTCCCTGAGCAATTAGGTTACAACTGTAACAATTAAAGACATTTGAGTAATTGTCCACTGTTGTTCTCAGGTCACTTAATATTGGACCGAACTGGACTATGAAGACTCTTCTCAATCAATGCCTAGTGTTTTACTTTGGATAAAAAGAAAAAAACGTATTATGCGAAATCCCAATTACTGTACATAAAATGGAGATGAACTGCCAAAAACAACATTCTACCTATTACTGCCTAGATAGCCCAGTCCAAATGTATTTTGTAGTACCTAAATGCTCAATGGACATGCATGTCTATGGCGAACGTGAACACAGAATCCACAAACCTGATTTTGGTACCAGGGTCCCAGACAGTCAAAAGTCCATGCATAGGCGTACTTCTTTCAGATACACTTCAGCAATCACAAGATCATAATTAGCAAAGGGAGTCGTTGGATCTCCGTCCTGACTACAGAGCCTCCGTCTGCATACAGGGCTGATATTCTGCATGTGGGGCGGAGAGCTCTACATGTAGAGGGGACTCTCTGCATGCAGAGGAAATACTTCCACATGCTGCTGGGCGACACTAGCACATTTTCATCTGTAGCTTCCTGGCCACCTGGATGCCCCAGAACCACAGTACTTCATGGGGTTCTGCGGTTCTCGGGGCTTAAAAGATGCAGTACGAAGCCTGCAGCTGTGGGCAGGGAATGTCTCTCACCTGGGTTTTTCCCTCTTGTGATATGATATAGATTTTTAATATAGCGCATAACTCACTCCTGAAGGAGTATTTCGGCACTGCACTGCTGAGAGAGAAGCTTCTTAAAACAGCCAGGTCTTCAAACCCTTCTTGAAGGAGATAATGTCTGGGCATAAGCGGAGGCTAGGGGGGAGTTCATTCCGATGATAATGGGCAGTGTAGGAAAAAGATCTACCCTCCTGATTTGAGTTGTGAATGCGAGGGAAAGTCAACAGAGCCTTATCCGAGGATCTAAGGCATCTCACAGGTGGATATGGTAATAAACGCATGGATAATAAGTAGGGGGGGTGGGTGGGATTTGTGAAGTGCCTATTGTGTCACACAACAGAATTTAACACCGACCCATTTTCTGATAGGCAGCCAATGGAGATTCAGAAGAATAGGAGAAGAGGGGGAATAAGAAGGGAAGATTACAAAATAGTCTAGCGGCGGGTTCTGTACCACCTGCAATTCCGTCAACAGGGAGTTGTTTACTGATATTAACAGAGCATTCCGGTAGTCCAGGTGTCTGATTATGAAGGCTTTGACAAGCGTTTTTCTAGAACTGTTGGGGAACCAAGGAAGAGCCTTTTTTTGGAGCTTCATGATGGTGAAGCAGGAGCCACTGGTGGTTGTTACTTGGTCCTTCATGGAGAGAGACCAATCAATATTCACACCAAGATTTTTCACAGACTGCTTCGGTGAAGGGGCTAGGACCAATTCAGGCGGCCACCAGTCAGCAAAGCAGAGCTCTGACGCTTTCCAAAAAGCATCATCTTGGCCTTGTCGCTGTTTAGTTGAAGATAGTTACTAGACATCCAAGCAGCAACTTCCCTTGTACAGTTAGCAAACTTGCTTTTGACTTTGTCTTGGTCTAAGCCTGAAGGAAATGAGAAGTGGGGTGTCATCAGCATACAACACTATCTCCATGTCACAGGCAAACAGGATCCGGGTGAGTGGCGCCATGTGAATATTAAAGAGGGTTGGGCTTAGATTCGAGCCCTGAGTAACTCCCATATGCAAGTGCATAAGACAGGCCTTGAAAGGATCCAAGCAGACCTGTTGTGTTTGATTGGTAAGAAAGCTGCAGAGCCAACGCAGGACTCTGCCATATAGCCCAGACTTGAGAAGCCTATGAATTAAGATGGAATGGGAGACTGTGTCGAACGCTGCTGAAAAATCCAACAGCACCTGCGTAATAGGGAACCTGTGTCAAGAGAGGGCGTGATATATCAGCCACGGCCAACAAAGTGCCATCAGTACTATGAAGCTCTCTGAAACTGGATTGTGAAAAATCCAAGATGTGATTTTCTTCCAGAGAAGCAGTAAATTTTTGTGAATAAACCTTTCTAGAGATTTGGCAAGGAAGTGTAACAGTGAGATTGGTCGATAGTTGACAGTATCTTTTGGATTTGCTGGGGATTTCTTAAGCAATGGAGACACCATTGCGTGCTTCCATTCCTTGGGTATTGTAGCTGAAGTCAATGACAGATTATATAAATGTGTGACTACAGGAGCCAGACAGGTTGCTCAGCTGGCTGTTATTCTAGGGGGGCATGGGTCCAGAGGTGAGCCAGACTTAGCATAGGATAGCATATCCAACACCTGACCCTCAGAGCAGAGTGTGAAATTCCTCAGGCTACACGTCGCCGTTGGATGGGGGTGAATAAAGTCGAAATTGTGTTGAAAGCTGTCCGAGATAGCTGGCAGATTTATATAGATAGAGTAAATTTTGTCTTCAAAGAAATTGGCTAATTTATCACAGAAATCCTGGGAGGCCACAGTTGTAGAAATACAGGCGTGGGGTTTCACTAAATTATTTAATCTTTAAAAAATTCTTTGGAGGAATGCCCTGCTTTTTCAAATGAGATTGCCAGGAAAGCTTTCCAGGCGGCCCTGATTTTATTATGATAACTTCCCTGCCTGGAGCGATAATCTGTTTCATCTTTAGGAGATTTAGTAGAACGCCGCCTGCGCTCTAGGCGCTTAGACATTGATTTCTCTTGGCACACGGAGTCTGAGTACCAAAATGCAGAGCTTCTAGAGAGAACTATCGTTGATAACTTGAGGGGTGCAATATATTCTATAGAGTTGTTAAGGAATCCTGGTAAATAGATAGTGCTGTGTCCACATCTACCTAAGGAAGGGATGGGGAATTTCAAAAACCTCAGTGAAAGCAGAAAGGGTAACAGAATTCCAGTTACGCCATGGCTTTTTACTGTATTCACAGGTATGTTACAGATCTTATTTCGTGAGATGGAGAAATAGATAAGATAATGGTCTGACCAGGAAATCAACAGCAGGGAGTTTCAAACTACTTTTTCTGCATTAGTAAAAATTAGATCCAAAATATGACCAGGCCTATGTGTGGTGCTGGACGCCAGCTGCTTCAATCCAATAGATCAAATGACAAACAGATGATGGACAGAATGCAGAGCAGATCAATCATTCACCTCCAGTCAATAGATCTGGGCTAAATCCATTGTTCTTTTGCTCACCATGCCACCCAAGTTTAGACCCAGCCATATGCAAATCAGCCTTGACCTTGTGCTTCATGGGTGCAGTCCAGCCCGACTGATGTTTTTCAGAAGCTTACTTTTATGTTTCTCCCTCCTCACAGACATTGGGATTGTGCTATCCCAACCCTTCCGAGGAGACCTGATTCCCTATTGTAGAATGTTCTCTCCGCCCCAGCAGTAGAAACAGCTTAAGAAGGAATATTTGGAAGAGAATCTTCAGAACGGCTTGATTGTCTTGTCTACATCACCTACTCAAGCTCTACTTTCCTTCATCCTTTCTTCATCCCTTAAGAGTCCAAAACCTGAGACCAGGCATCTCTTATTGTGGGTTAAATAGGATCTCCATTAAGGACCGTTACCCACTTCCACTCCTCAAAAACATACTTGAGTCTGTTCATGGTGCAAAATATTTTCAAAGTTAGATCTCTGTGGAGCTTGCCATCTGCTTTCGGATTAAACAATGTGATGAGTGGAAGATGGCCTTTCAGACACGTTTTGGACACTATGAATATCGGGTGGAATCAAATCAAAAAGACTTTATTTCGATCACTTCATGACACCAACTGTGAAATACTAAAAATAAAACTTTCAAAATAAATTGTAACACAGCAACTTGCCGTCTGATTATACTATGTCATGTAATGTCAATTCATGCTTGTTTAATAAAAAGAATTAAAAAGACCCACAACGATTCACCATAAAAATACTTTTGTTTTAAGAACAAGATATAAAAAGGAGTCATTATATTCTATAAATAATAAAAGACATAAGTCAACTACAATTTGTCCAAGTAGTACAATACAATGTAAAGGGACCCTGGCAAAGATGGCATTTCAAAGACTACCAAGTGAACACTTTGCACATCTGAGACACATTGCTTTAGGAATTTGGCCATACAGAATACAACAATTCGGTTTGAATCTGTCTGCAGTATTCTGAACGTCTCCTGGCGCCTCTTATCTCCCAGGTTTCTGCAAAGTGGAACTATCCATTTGACTTTAGAATGTCGGACAAAAAAATACAACATGCTCAAGAGTCTCAGGTCCTCCTTGCCAACAGGTACAATTCTCATCCACCATGTCTATTTTTTATACCACTTATTTTTAAAAGTGTTTACAGGTAGACATCCATTCCTGAACTGTAAATATAGCTTTCTTGCTACAGGGGGTCAATTTCATCGACAGTGCTCCCATGTAGTGGGGTCATTTTAAAACCAATAAAAGCAGCAGACAGTGATCCTTTACAATTTTGAATACTATCCATCGCAACACTACCCCAATAGACAACTTTAAGACTGGGCTTTTGGATTTGGCATAGAGTCTCTGTAAAGTCCCAGTATGTATTAAGGCTCACCCTCCGTAAAAGGGCCTTAACTGTGTGGAGCCACAAGATCTCACTTGCATATTTTGGCAGCAACAGATCCCGAAGTACAACCCAATAAGACTCTAGTGCTGTAGTAAACCATAGTCGATGCCAAAACATGAGCGGTCTGAGCTCGATTTTATGGGTAATTTTTCTCCATTCTAAATAAAGTGGAGTCAATGGGGTACTTGCAGGAAAATTTAACAGTGATCTAAAGAGTTTGTGTTTTATCACTAACAAATTATTAAGTTTTGTGCAGCACCATATCTCCACACCATATAAAACCGCTCCTAGAGCCATAATGTTGTGAATCTCAAGCGCGAGAACCACCGCTCTGGATGTGGTTTTTCTATGTATTTTTGCAATATTTGCAGTCTGTTGTATCAGGGACAGCTGTGCCCTTTCCACCTGAGGAGACCAACATAGGTTTTGTGTAAATTTTATACCTAGGTAATCAAACTCAACCATTACTTCTAAAGGGATATCATCCACAAGCATCTGCCTCCTACACTGAATTGTCGGTCGGGGAGAGAAGTTCATACATTTAGTCTTGGAGCTATTAAGCCCCAAAGCCCGCTCAAGGCAAAATGTCTTAAAATCATTCAGCAGCTGCTGGAGCCCCGGGGGTGACTTAGAGATCAGCAGTGTATCATCTGCAAAGAGGAGTGCAGGGGCCCCCCGTCCTCCTATTTTCGGTGCATGACACCCATCCCTATTCAAAATCTCTATGACATCATTTATGTATAGTGTAAATAGCGTGGGCGCTAATACGCACCCCTACCTCACCCCTTTGACAATATGAATTGGTTCTGTCAAAGCCCCATCCTCCTCCCACCTCACTTGGGCCAAGGTGTCCATATGTAACCTCTTCAAGATGTTCAGGAGGGGAGCTGTGACTCTCATTTCTTCTAGAACTCTCGATAACTTGTCTCCTGGAACCATATCAAAGGCTGATCGTAGATCAACAAAGGCAACATCTAAGTTGCCCTTGTTGATAATCACTCCAGTAAATACAAATAAACCAAAAAATCTGATCTATTGTTCTCACATTTGATCTAAACCCAGCCTGCCAATCTGAAATAATACTCCCTTCACAGATCCAATCCTGGAGATGATCAAGCACCTGCTTGCAAAAATATTTCTGAAGGGAATCTATCAGACTGGTAGGCCTATAGTTTTTTTTTGTAATGCTTTATTTTTCCCAGTTTTGCATACAGGAACAAAATAATCATTACATTGCAGAGTATAGCATCGGCAGCAGTAAAAAAAACTTGCATATCAAATCAAGCGTTAAATGCTTACAGATACTGATGTAAATGGACAGTGCATTATGGACAGAAATCCATTATATAAATCTAAAGCGGTCAATAAACAGATTTTCAATACTAGGAGACAATAACTTCTACATAAATGGAAACATCATAGAGAACACCACAATGATAGCGGCAGCCAGTCAAGGTTGATCGACCATACAGACATACGTTCCAAAACTCGCGTCTAGCCGACCCCCTCAGGAACAATACAGTTTGTTGTCTGTGAGTGTTGATCGGATTGTTTCTTGGCAATGTAATCCCTATATGGGCCCCAAATGTCCACTGGTCACGACGAGCTAGGGATCAGAGTGGAGTATTCTTCACAGCTTACGTTGCAAAATGCCAAACTTCTGAGCCATGCCTGCAGTGTTGGGGATCTCTTGCTGCCCCATAATAGCGCAATCTCTCGTTTAGCTAACAGGAAGCCCAGTGCTGCCAGTTTCCTGACTGTCCGAGGGAAATTGGCCACATAAACCAAAAGTGCGATCTCAGGGGTGGGTAATAGCTCCATGGAAAGTATGTCACCTAGTGTGGTGTGGACCAGGGACCAGTATTGGTGTATTTTGGGACATGTCCAGGCGAGCAAAATCAGCAAATGGAGCCATACATTTCTGACAGTGGTGGGGCCTGTTGTGGTCAATTCTATGTGAACGTGCAGGTGTGTGATACAGTCTGCGGAGAAACTTAACATGAAATAGTTTATGCCTGCTGTTCAAAGAGATCTCCTTGGTTGCCCTACAGCACTGTTCCCATTGGTCGTCAGTAATGGGCCTGCTTAAATCCACCTCCCAAGCCGCACGTACCTTCATGTCAGAAACAGGCCTGGAGGCCCCATATTGTTTGTATAGTTTAGAGATCAAATGTGCACCAGTAGGATTCTGGATAAGCAGCGACAATTATGGGGTCGGTTCGGGGGCCAATGGGAATGAAGGGAATGTGGCCCTAAGCATGAAGTGCATACGAGTCAAAACAAAGGTGTCCATAAAGGAGCGTTCATTAAATCGGCATCCTCTGGCACCGAGAAGGCATGACCTTCAGGTAATAGGTTGCATATCGCGTGAATATAAAATTTATCCAGTGTGCGTTGGATCAAGATCTCACCCGTTATTGGAAGCAGTGAAGGGTTAGGTAGGGGTAATGTGGGGAATACAGCAGCTCAAGGCCCAGCTATCTACGCAGCCTGTCCCATGCGCAGCATGTGGTCGATACGGTTTGAATGTCGTGGGGGTCCCGAGGGAATCCCGTAGGTAAAATAATTGAGAGGTGACGCGGGAGCACCAGGTCTGTCTCCAGCTTCAGACATGGGATACGTACATCTGGGTGAAACCAGACATGGGCGTAACAACATTGTGCTATCAGGTAATATAGATAAAAGTCTGGGACCCCAAAGCCTCCCCTCTCATATGGTAGGGTCAAAGTCTGCAAGTTAACCCAAGGTGCTGTGTCCCCCCAAACCAGGCGCAATAATAGTGTACGCAGTTGTGAAAAAAAAGTCGTGGTAAGTGGGATGGGAATATTATCAAAAAGATATAAGAACTGAGGGAGGGCTACCATTTTAATTATGGCGACTCTCTCAGCCATTGATAATGGCAGTCGCTGCCATTTCACGATCTGCGATTCAAGGGAGCTGATTGCCCTACCGTAATTTTTCCTAATCATGATAGTGGTGTCTAGGTGGATATAAACTCCAAGATATTTTACCGCATCTTGGCACCACTCAAGCCGGAATTCACAAGACTAGGGAGTCGTGCCGGCTGTTAGTGGGAAAATAACCGACTTGTGCCAGTTGATGTTGAGCCCGGAAAACTTACCGAATCGAATGATTTCCAAAATTAGGGGTTCGGGATTAAGATGGGGCATCCTAACGTACAAGATAGTATCATCCGCATAAAGGGAGATTAAGAGGGGGCAAGTACGAAATTGTAGCCCACGGTGTAGGTGTTTTTCCTGAAAGTGGCGAACCAGAGGATCCATTGCCAAAATAAAAAGCAGTGGGGATAAGGGGCAGCCCGGCCGCGTGCCATGGCACAGAGTGGTAGACCTATAGTTGACTGGAAGTGCACAACCATCCTTCTTAAATATGGTAAATTTCGTCCAGCGTCCAAGAGATGTCCATATCAGCTAAGATACTGTCAGAGAACAGATTTATGTATGCCCCCCAAATTTCTCTATCCAGATCACTAGGTATTCTGTCAGGGTCTGTGGAATATTGGGTCATGCCTCTTGAATTTACAGTTTTCCAGAGGTTCATCAATACACTATTCTCTGACATCCTGAACCAGATTCTGGTATACTTGGACAATATAATTACTAACTGATGATTTCTTCTCTTACCCACAGGAACTATACTGGGGAAGTCCTTCAGGATAGTTAGTAGAGTGTGGCATGTATGAATGAAAGTGTGTGGAGAAATATTTTTACAAAGAGGATTTTGAATAGGGATCAAGAGATTTGTTCCTGATAAAGTCACATGACCACTTAGGTAAAACCTTGCCTGAAACATCTAGACCTTCGATGTCGAAGCTGATAGCTTTCTCCAATAGCATCAAGCTTTGTTTTCTAACCTTGCCAGGGGGCCCATTAGTAAATACAAATATACCTGTTGATAATTTATGGTGCTCTTATGCAATTTTAAACATAGATCCCTCTAGCAACAAGAGATCTCTTGATGTTGAAGGGTGAGCCCGCCCAGATAGCATATGTATCTGGGCTAGGACTCGATGATGAAGCATGAGACTAAATGAACTTCAGTGGGTGATAGTCCTTTTAGAAAACCTAAAGGGATGCCTGAGGTGTATGTAAATTAGTATAAATACCCCAATGGTATGCATTTGCTCCCTTTGATTAGATTGTATCAGGTACTGGTGAACTCACTAAAAACATCCAGATTATGGTATTTGTATTTATTTGGTAAAGAATGGATGGTATGTGTGTATGTTTGTGTATGCTACAGGGTATGTCAACAAACATATAGGGCCTGATTTTGATCTTGACGGTCTTATTGCCGTCCCTAATACTTCACCGAGTCGATGGACTTTCGCCTGCCGTATTTAGATGTAAGCAGGCTGCCTTGCCCTCTGTTTTGACAGAGTGTTTCCCGCTGCGGTTGCAAAACCCCGCTCTAATACTGGGGAATACTACTCTGTCGTCATCAGGGCGGAGGGCTCCTGCCGATCCAATTTAAATTTCACAGTTGTGCTGGTAGCCTACTAGCGGCGGTTACCAGGCAGAGTATGTCCATCAAGGTACAAGCTCAACAATGCACCATCACTGTGGCCATTGGATGGAGTCTAGCAGAACAAACCTGATGTAAAGTGGCCAAATGCACGATCCCTCAGGTCAGAAGCTTTGGCTTTGGCTCGGGTGCCACGCATCAAAAGGGCTCGGCTAGGCGGCCGGTCCTTTAGATTCCTTGCTCCTCAGCTATGGAATTCCTTACCGGTGTCCTTGCGAAACACCGCAAACCTGCTTGTCTTTAGGAAAGACTTGAAAACCTGGCTGTTCGCTGGATAATCTGTCCCCTCTTTTAGGCCCCTGCTCTTTTACTGTTATGTTTTCCAGCTCTTTCTTTGGTTGGAGCACAAAGCGCCGGGACACTCCTTTGGAGTAGCCGTTGCGCTATAAAAGTCCCATTTTAACATAACATAACATAACATAACATAACAAATGGAAACACCTGCATACAACACTATACCCCACCCCATTTCAGACCAAGATACTTTGCCATTCCAGCTCCACATATTGTTTGATTCCAGAAGCTCTGCCAGTAATCTGAGGTTTTCTGTTTTCCATTCTCCCTGTCTCATGTCCCTTTATCCTATTTCTATGAGTGCTCTGTAGTTAATAATTTACTTATTCTTCTTTTTGGGAACAATGCATGGCCTAAAAAAAATCCATGCTTTACTGAGAGAGAATTGTCAGTCATGGTGGATGAAATCCTAAGAGAAGAGCCACAATTGTTTGGAGCCCAATTCCAAAATACACCCCTATCACAGAAAATGCAAATGTGGGCCAAGATAGTTGACAGAGTGAATGTTGTAGTTAACAATCTGTGCACACAGGAGGAAATTAGGAAATCGTGGAACCCGCATGGGGGAGGATGCGTTTCCTTGTCTCCATGAATCACATGGAAGCCAACAGGACTAGTGGTGGTTCTCCTACGCGCCAAATACCATTTGTGTCCTGGGAATAGCATGTCCTGCACATCCTACATACTGAAGGCTTGAGAGGAATACCTGGTGGAAAGGCGTCTGGTAAGTTACCAATTGCACTGTTAGAATAAACCTTAATATCCTGTTTGCTCTCAAACCAGCTATTGCCAATGTGTCCTGCACATATTTTAATAATATACAAACCTCATAGTATCAGATAATTATCATTGTTTCTGTGTATATATTGTGTTGCATCTAAAATTACAGGCGTCACTCTCAATTACATGTCACATGATGGTATGTTGCCTGTTAGTGTTACAACACCATATTGTAAGTGTATGGCCCATTTCCACTCCCTATTTTCCACAAGTGTTGGGAAGTTGTGCAAGTGTTAGGAAGTTGTCTTTGAAATGCCTATAACTACCATGACGCCTTGTCTCAGTTCTTCTAAAGAATATTTCCATGTCATGTTGCTTAGTCTCATTTTCCTAACAGATTTCAACACAAGTCAAGTGTCATGTAGTGATCAGTCCCTCTTCAAAGCTCTCATATGAAAATGGCCTGTGATGTTTTCTGAATGTTGTTCTCTTCCACCCAACCAATTGTATTGATGTCATTATTTTCACTAATTAAACTGAATTGACACAAAAGTTGTCCTGTGTGCAAATGACTATGTTGAATATGAAAGGCACTTGCAAATATTGACACTGCACTGTTCCCATGATGACTAATACCAAACATCCATCCAAGTAGTGGAAATGTCTGTTTTGCAGTCAGGTAGGCCTTGGAATTGTCAATTTCACAGTGTACCTCTCCACTGTGTTGGGCTGAATGTTTGGGAGATGTCAGTATACTCCCTAATCACTTCATGATCATAATTGGGGTTGGGAGCACACTGCCTCACCGTCCCAGCACGCACAGTTTGCCCCTCTGCATCCTGGTAAATGCAGTACACAGTTCAAACTTACATAAAAAATAGCTGAAGTTTTTCACCAAAGTTGGTGCAGACATTCCTGTATATCTCTAGACAAGTGTTTCTGGGTTGAGCCCGTCATCAGTAGAGAGCAGTAGTATTAGAGAGCAAAGAAAAATCATCTGGGATTGCTGGAAATTCTGCCAAGTTCCTCTCAGGTCAAAGTACCAATCACAGGCACAAAGATGCATCTCCAAAGTTCGTCAGCTTGCTGGCTCAAGGGAGCCTTTTAAACAGAATGGGGGTTGGGAGCACACTGCCTCACAGTCCCAGCACAGTTCTCCCCTTTGCATCCTGTTAAATGCAGTACACAGTTCAAACTTACATCAAAAATAGCTGGCGTTTTTCACCAAAGCCGTTGCAGACATTACTGTATATCTCTAGACACGTGTTTCTGGGTTGAGCCTGTGCTTCATTAGAGAGCAGCAGTATTGGAGAGCTAAGAAAAATCATCTGGGGTTGCTGGAAATGCTGCCAAGTTCCCCTCAGGTCAAAGTACCACTCACAGGTACACAGGTGCATCTCCAAAGCTCGCCAGCTTGCTGGCTCTAGGGAGCCTTTTAAACAGAATGGGGGTTGAGAGCACACTGCCTCACAGTCCTGGCTCAAGGGAGCCTTTTAAACAGAATGGGGGTTGAGAGCACACTGCCTCACAGTCCCAGCACAGTTTGCCCCTTTGCATCCTGGTAACTGCAGTACACAGTTCAAACTTACATCAAAAATAGCTGGAGTTTTTCACCAAAGTTGGTGCAGACATTGCTGTATGTCTCTAGACACGTGTTTCTGGGTTGAGCCCGTCATCAATAGAGAGCAGCAGCATTAGAGAGCAAAGAAAAATAATCTGGGGTTGCTGGAAATGCTGCCAAGTTCCTCTCAGGTCATAGTACCACTCACAGGCACACAAGTGCATCTCCTAAGCTCGGCAGCTTGCTGGCTCAAGGGTGCCTTTTAAATAGAATGGGGGTTGGGAGCACACTGCCTCACAGTCACAGCACAATTCGCCCCTTTGCATCCTTACCGCTGAGCAGGGGAGGTGATGAGTTGGTGCCTTACCGGAGAGGAGGAGATGCGGCGCTTTCTAAACTGCGTCCCCCAATGACGTGACAGACTTGGCGTCGCAATGCGACGATCCGGAACGATGCATGTATTCTTGCAGCAGCACAGCAAGGCTTGCGTCGGAATCCGTGCAGTGATCTTGGACTTCGGAGATTGTTGCACTCGATGTGGTGTGCGGTGGTTTCTCGAGCAACAGCATGCTCTGTGACGGTTTCTTCGGCGATGCATCGGAAAACAGGTCAGATGTGTCACGCTTCTCGGTGTTGCATTGATTTTCCAGCTCCCAACGGAAAACAGTCTCTAGAGGTCCAAAACAACAGCAGGCACCTTTTTGAGGGTCAGAACTCCCAGGAAGGAAGTTCAGGGGAGCTTGTGGTGAAGGCTTTGTGTCACCGAAACTTCAGAACAGGAGGCAAGCTCAGTTTCAAGCCTTTGGAGATCTTCCTCAAGCAGGGGACACAGCAAACAGCAAAGTACTTTTCTCCTTTCCTTGGCAGCAAGTAGCCACTGCAGACCAACCTCAAACAGCAACAAGCACGGGGGCAGTATTCATCCTCAGCTTCTCCGGCTCTTCTTCTTGGCAAAGGGTTCTCTGGATTACCAGAAATCATCTAAGGTTCTGGGGTCTGGGCCCCAATAGTTATACTACAACATTATTTGTTCTCTGTGATCAGTCAAAACCAGTTCTGCTGGATGGAGGTGGAGACAGCATTGTGGAAGGCAGACCAGGCCTATTCAGGTGAAAGGACGTCTCCTTCTCCTACTCTAAATGCAGCCTAGGTCTATTCAGCCCAGCCCTGACTTATCAGACTCTCTGGAGCCATTGCTCCTCCCCAGCTCATGTCATCCAAAGCCAGTTATGCAATACACAAACCTAGCAGAGGCACACTGGATGGCTAAGCAAGATAATGCCTACTTTCTAAAAGTGGTATTTTCAAACACAGAATGTAAAAGTGTTCAGGCATACTAAATTTTATTTTCCTACCTTGTTCCCAGGTGTAGGTATGTTTATAAGATGTTTTAAGCAAACTCCCCATTCCATCCTGTGGGAACAGGTAGCCTTGCAATAGTGAAAAACAAAATTGGTGGTATTTCCCTATCAGGACATGGCACACACACCAGGGTATGTTCTACCTTTCACATACACTGCACCCTTCCCACAAGGGTGCCTTGTGCCTACCTTAGGGGTGACTAACATGTAAGAAAAGGGAAAGGTAGGGCCTGGCAAGTAGGTGCACTTGCCAAGTCAACATGGCAGTACCAGACTGCACACAGGCTCTGCAATGGCTGGCCTGGGTTACATTTACAGGATGCTTATGTGGGTGGCACAATCAGTGCAGCAACCCACTAACATCATTTGATTTATAGGCCCTGGGCACACACAGTGCACTGTAATAGGGACTGACTAGTAAATCAAATCAGCCAATCATGGAAACACCAATCCATAACAACAATTTACAAAAGGAGCACTTGCACTTTTGCACTAAACAGCAGTGGCAAAGTGCCCGAAGCATCTAGATCAGCAAATCGTTGTCCCACACACAGCAAAAAGACAAGAGGCAAAGGCAAGAAAATACATGGGAAACCCACACCAATGATGCCAGTTCTAACAAGGATCATTACAAAACAATGTTCCAGTACCTGGTGGAATTTCACAACCAAACTTTAGTGGTGTGCCGAAAGACATATGTGCTACAATGATGAGACATATTATCAGCGACATACACTTTACCACAATGAGGAATGTGAATAAAGATTACCATGATTTGACAACACTACATGTTTTGAGTGAACGGTGACACAAACATAGATTTAGTGCTAATAAACGACAGAACACCAAATAACTTCAAATGTCACAATTCCGAAATATCCAAAAGAAGATGACATGGTGAAGGAACCTAAAACAGATCCAAAACAAACGATTATCGATCACACAGAACATGATGGGCAAATTACGAAGTCAACTTTTGGAGGGCACAGTTTCACAATACAATATGAAATAACCTATGTAACTGAACACAATAGTCAATGTGTCCACGCTTTGAACTACAAACACCTTTGGCCTGATTGCCCCAGAACTGGGCATTCCCAACAAAGTACCACCACATACTTTGCTCATCACCACATCAATATTGGTGTAACGGTGAAAGACATGACATGTAAATATATACTTACACTCATAAGAAGTTGTCAATGATATCTAGATGCGAGTCAACTCCTTCTTCTTCACCACTATTATCTTCATTAGGCATATGAGGATCCTCACCTGCAGCCTATTCATGGTCTCAATCCTCTGCGGTGTAAGGGATGTTCTGTCCAGGGCGATGTTGTGGAGCATGTAGCAGGCCACAGTGATTTGGCATACCTTACTGGATGAGTAGAGGAGGGCTCCACTAGTTTTATCCAGACTATGAAATCTGGTATTTAGCAGCCCAAAAGCCCGGTCCACTGGCTGCCATATGGGAAACAGCCATTTCAACGGTGTTTTCACGCGCTGCCATTGCAGCACGACTTTTAGATCGGAGCAGCCTTTACATTGCAGGTTTTTCAAACGCAGACTAATAATGCGCATTCGCATTAACATCGCTGCGGAGTGAGGGTTTACATCGCAGATGCGCTTGTCATTTCCAAGCACAGAGAAAATGCGCTTGTCAAAGATGAACATCCCCATTGGGAAACAGAAACGCAGGAGCGAGGCACGCGCTTGTCAAAGATGACAGATTATGTTTTCCAAACACAACACGGTTTAATATGACAGATTATGATTTACAATTTCAAATGTTATGAGACGCGATTGTCAATAAAGATGCGTGTACAGATTATGATTTACAATTTCAAATGTTATGAGGCGCGATTGTCAATAAAGATGCCTGTATCAAATTAAGATTTTTATGAGGCGAATTATGATGTATTCAATTAAAAATATTATGAAGCGCATTATGACAATTATTAGGAGGCGCAAACGTCAATAAAGATGCGTGAATCCAATTGAAATTATTATGAGGCGCATTATGATGGGAGGTTCACAGTATTATGACAAATGTTATGAGGCGTGATTGTCAACGCAGACTAATATTGCGCATTCGCATTAACATCGCTGCGGAGTGAGGGTTTACATCACAGATGCGCTTGTCATTTCCAAGCGCAGAAGAAGAGACACGGAAACGCGCTTGTCAAAGATGAACATCCCCATTGGGAAACAGAAACGCAGAAGCGAGGCACGCGCTTGTCAAAGATGACAGATGATGTTTTCCAAACACAACACGGTTTAATATGACAGATTATGATTTACAATTTCAAATGTTATGAGGCACGATTGTCAATAAAGATGCGTGTACAGATTATGATTTACAATTTCAAATGTTATGAGGCGCGATTATCAATAAAGATGCGTGTATCAAATTAAGATTTTTTTATGAGGCGAATTATGATGTATTCAATTAAAAATATTATGAAGCGCATTATGACAATTATTAGGAGGCACAAACTTCAATAAAGATGCGTGAATCCAATTGAAATTATTATGAGGCGCATTATGATGGGAGGTTCACAGTATTATGACAAATATTATGAGGCGAGATTGTCACTAAAGATGCGTGTATTCAATTTAAATTATTATGAAGCGCATTATCACAATTATTAGGAGGCGCAACCTCAATACAGATACGTGGTTCCAATGAAAAATATTATGATGCGCATTATGATGGGAGGTTCACAGTATTATGACAAATATTATGAAGCGTGATTGTCAATAAAGATGCGTGTATTCAATTTAAACTATTATGAAGCGCATTATCACTATTATTAGGAGGCGCAAACATCAATAAAGATGCGTGGATCCAATTAAAATTATTATGAGGCGCCTTATGATGGGAGGTTGACAGATGATGCGTGTGATTGTCAATAAAGATGCAATGATGCATGTCATTGTTAGTATGATGCCCAATATGATGGGAGGTTTACAGATGCTGCATATGATTGTCAATAAAGATGCGTGTGGTTGACAGATGCAATACAGATACGTGCGGATGACAATGCAATAACATTCTTATGACCATCAGCTTTCAATCCCATTGACATATCTTAAGCAGCTGTTTATGTAATGACATTGGTTATTCCTGTCATACAAGTCAAATTAAACGTCCCACCAGTTCATTTTTAGTTTTCGGCCTGCGATATAGCGGCTAGTGTCAGGGGTTGCGGCACTGTACTTCCAGGGCCATGTAAATGTGCAGCTCCATCAAAGCATCTCAGCCTTGGTCTCGTCACTTGACCTTTGACACATGTCCGCGAGAGGACTACTACTCACAACTACTCCTCTCTACTGCTCAGAGCGTGACCTTACACAAATAAAAGCAAAGCTAAAAGCAACCTGTAACGGGGTCGGGCGGGAAGTCTCGAGGACTGGTGGACCCATGACCCCAAATCACCTCCTTCCCTGCAGACTGGCAGACTGACTCATCAAGGGCAGAGTGGGAAAGCGTTAACGATGAAACTGACCCCGGCGCCTTTAACTGGGCGTATGACTACTGTGACGAGACTCCGCCCCCAGCTGACGTCGGAAGGTCCAGATTGGTGAAAGGGCAGGAAATCCTGTTTGCAGAGTGTGACATCACCCCGGAGGTTGGAGAAGGAAGCGGAGGAGTCGAACCGAAGGAAAAGCGTGGAGAAGACGTAGAGGACGGAAGAAACAAGAGCGGAGGAGAGCCAGGAGGCCAACGACCCTTTGAACCGCCGTGCCACACTCCCGAGGGTGTAGTGTGACTTTCTCAGGTGGCGTACCCGACCAAGAGGAGAAGACGTCTGCCAGGAGCCACGTCGAACATACGGCCCCGCCATCACGGACAACCTGGAGTTTGCAAGAGACTCACCTTTCGAACCCGGCGAACCTTAAAAATAAAGCACAGTTTGAGGAAATACACTGGTCTCCAGCCTGTTACTATTACCGAGCCCATCGTGCCCATCTCCTCCTCCCCTCCCTCGCCCACACAACCTAATTACAAACAGATTTGCTTCAGCTTAACTTAAGGCGAGCCCGTTGCATTGCAAATGCTTGTTTATGGGCTGCATTGGTCGAAAGGTGTTTATATAAAAAGCACTGCCTTTGTGGCCCTCCAAGTAAATAGTGCGGATGCAGTTCGGTGAGGAGAAACACCCATTTCAACAACTGTGTTTTCCCGCACTGCCATCGCATTATCACGGATGCAAGATGCACTTCGGTGTTGTGAAACACTAATTTCAACAACAGTATTGATGCGTGCAGATGACAGATGTGCATTGATCACTTGTATTGAATTACAATTCTTATGATGCACATTATAGTAAACAGTACGAAAACTCTACCAAAACTGCGGATTAGACACAGCTCATGTGAGACAGTCGCGTGCACAACGCCAGCCACGTCACACACCACCATTTGTCTGTGCTTTGGCATCAGACTCTAAAGGCTGCCGCTCCCCCCCAATCAGACTTGAAAGGCTGATGCTCCCCCCCGCATTAGACTTCAAAGGTTCCCGCTTCCCCTCTCCTGCCACAGCAATGTCGAGAGCTTGTTTCTGGAGGAAAGTGAAAGCCTACCATGCTTGTTTACAGTAGCCTTGCTCCTCAAATGCTGTTGCTGTGTTGCCATCTCTCTATGGACACTCATCTTGAAAACACTCGACTTGCTAGCTGCAATGCTACTTCCGCTATGCTTTGCCTCTAGACACGTTGATCCCTCGCAGACTGTGCTGACTCTGCCTCTCCTGATTCTGAAACTGACCAATGCAGTCACCACCAGTCTCTTCTCTCTGTCTTACACCCTCTCACCCTCATACACCCTCAGACACCGTCACCCACCCTCACCCTCACCCTCAAACAAGTCCTCACCCTCACCCCCCCTCACCCTCACAACCCCACACTCTCCCACCCCTCACCCTCACCCCCTCACACCCCTTCACCCTCACACCCTTGCACCCCTCACACACACCCTCACCCTCACACCCTCTCACCCCCTCGCCCTCACACCCCCTCACTCACACCCCCTCGCCCTCACACCCCCTC
This sequence comes from Lissotriton vulgaris, assembly GCF_964263255.1. Lineage (NCBI taxonomy): Eukaryota > Metazoa > Chordata > Amphibia > Caudata > Salamandridae > Lissotriton > Lissotriton vulgaris. The sequence goes on from NC_141687.1 coordinate 363,120,875, forward strand.
ACCCTCTCACCCTCACATACATCGATACTTACAATGTATTTAAAAGCAGAATTTATTTACATTTTATTGACACTGAAAGCAATGACACACAAACACAAGTGGATAAGTAAAGCAACGTACAAAAAACACTCTAGGCATTTGTTGCTAATTTTTATTCCCATAACATTGGGAGGATATCACATAAACCAATACTTAAAATGTATTTAATAACAGAATGTATTCACATTTTATTTACACTGAAATCAATGACACAATGCTCAAGCATTTGACATCACTGTTTGATGTAAACCACAAATTGTGGGAGGTACGTTTGCATATAACATTAAGCGTATTCTTTATTAGACAAATTAGATGATTCGTTGGCATTATTAATTTTTTTACAACAATTTTGCCTATTGAACATTTGTATAATATATTTACAGATGGTTTATTAGAAAGTTGTAAGACTTGGGAAGTGATGTCTTTTTTATTACTTGGTTCATTAAAAATATGTGTGGAGAAGTGTGGCTCAGGGGTGCAGACCCGGAATCTGAGATCGGTCCTGGACCAGGGTTCAATTCCCCGCCCCGGCGGGTCTTGGGCTAAAAATTCCACGGACTCGATAATTCTTGTCCCGGTGCCTCCTCGACTCACGGGCTCACACTCTGCGACTCTGGGCAATAGCTTGCTTAATCTCCACAACGGCCCCTCGCGGCGGGATGCCTGACTTTCACCCTGTGGACACCCTGTCGGGGCTTCTCACAGGGGAATACCAGGACGGGTTCCCTAGGCAAGCGCCAGGATGCCCTTAGTGGTGACAGGTTGCGCTATATAAGTATACCTACATTTACATACAAAATATTGCATATACTACAGGTATACTACAGGAATTTTCCCTCTTATATTTTGTGTGATCAGTAGTCAAGTACAAACATTCTTAGGCAAAGGAGTGAGTTCAGTATATGTGCAATGGAAGCTAGGTAGTCATAAGCCCCAGACAAGCTAAAAAGTTTTATTTCTGCCAATAGTCTAGCCAACATTCCCTTTGTGCGGTGGGAATGCAGGGGATTCAGAGTACCTGCTAACGATTGCGACATGCGCATTTCCTGGTAACTTTGCTCCTTTTGCAAAATCTCAAAAAAATTATAGAAATTAGGGTGCGGTTTGCCAATACTGTGGTTTAAAGAGTTGTGCCAACCCTCTATGGCATTGTTTGTCTTTGCTCCTCCCTCTAAGCAGGTGGAATAGCAGATCCACCAGTCCACAAGAAAACGTGGTTTCCTCCGGCAACCCGACCAGCTTAGATGGCCAATCTATGTGTCTTCAAAATAATTTAAAATTGTTGCCAATTTTTCTTCATTTAACATAAAGTCTTCGGACTCTGTAATTGTTGTGTAGTACTCGTCTACATTGTTAAGAGGAACAAAGCAAAGTGCAGTTCGTTTTTTAAGCTCAAACTGTAGTTTACTGTCAGACACATAATCCTCAATTAGGGATGCTTTTTGGATTTTACGCCAAAACGCCTGAGAAATGTGGAAAAAACATCCTTGGATTTGGGTTTCCATGTACAATTTTGGTTACAGTATTCATCATTGGTAACTCGAAGTCCATGATTACTTTTCTCTGACTTTTGTTTGGAATTTTGGATTTTAGGACTGACAAAAATTCAGTATACGTTGAGGATTGTTTATCTGGTAGTAAACTGTACACTAAAGGAACTACTGTGTTGTTAACGTAGCCGTGAATAGTGTAGATTTGGGTGAAAGGGGTGGGCGTACATTTAAAGGTACCATCCATCATCCAGAGACCACTGTTCTCCAACCTATTTAGATTGCGGGCGGTGCTAAATATTAAAATACGCTTTAGCGCATTTTCATTGTCATACAATAGGAACGGTTCGTTTGAAACAGTAAGACAGAGTTCACGAGGAATTGTTATATCCGAAAAGCTTTGTGGTGTTACGCGTTCAGGGTTATTTGCCTGTTTCTTACGTTGGATTATTTGACGCAAGTTTGGAATAGTGGGCATACTACTAGCAACATGTTCAGGGATGTGTTCTGATACCTCCTTTAAAATAGCACCACAGGGGTCATTGAAGTTGCCTGCAATCACTTTCATTTCATGTATCAATTCTCTCACTTCAATAGCAGTTGCAGAGTGCTTATGGTCTGTGCTTCTTAAAACAGAGTCGCTCAGAGTAACCGCTCTGCCTCTGCAATGGCTGGAGTAGTATTGCACACACCTTCAATGACCCTGTGGCTCCGAATGTCTCTCCTTACTATATATATAACCACTGTGTTTTAGTAGATGGTTCCCTCTGCTGGAGGTGATGTATTTGGCCATCTTCGGATTAGACATTTGCTCTAAAAAAAAAGAAGAGGAAAATCATTTTTACAACACAAACATTTACAGAATTGGCTGTTGCAAGTCGTAAAAGGTGTACAAGGTCATAGGTACTGTAGTACAAAAATTTGGAAAACAAATTATTTGTATTGGAGCAGTAACCATACATAGTTTGGGGTACAATACAATGGGGTAAATATTAATTAAATCAGCACATGAAAAATTTAGACACTAAACTAATTTGTGCACTCACAAAATATAAATGTAATTTGTTTTACCTTTGAGCTACTGTGCTTTGGCACTTAGCGCCAACACCCCAAATGTTGGCTGGCCTTGTAACGACGGTACCTTTGAAACTCTGTAACAGAAAAAAAATAGAGTTTGCTGTGGTATTATTAGTTGGGTGTTTCGCCTACCCGTGTACTACGCAAGACAGCACAGAAAGTAAATGCCATGGGACTATGCAACACATTAGTTTCAGAGATAATTGTCTGGCGTACTAGCCCTTACAAAATACCATTCATGTACCTTTATAGTTGTTCTGTACTTGGAATTAGTTCGTTGTTAGTGTTTCGAGCTTTGAATATCCCGACATAGGTTGCCTATGGTGATGGCCTATTTTAGGAGACAAACGTAGGTATTGTTCAATCATAGGGTCACAAATGCTGGACTGAGTGTGAGGCGTGCAGCAGTGTGAGGCGTGCAGCAGTGTGAGGTGTGCAGCAGTGTGAGGCGTGCAGCAGTGTGAGGCACACATACATACCCATAAACATACCCCTCTGAAATAGTCACATAAACATACCCCTCTGAAATTCTTTACATTCATTTCTTAAAATTAAAACCTGGTGTTATTTTCCATCCATTGGAGAATGTACAAGTATCAAGTGGGAACAAAAGCAGAAAACAGCCTTTGTGAAATGAAACGCCCACATTCCATTTCCCAATACAGTTCGGTCCTTTCTGAAGGAAGCATAAAGAGGAATAAACACACAGGGAGAGCAGGGGTAAGGAGCAACGCAATAAGAACGAGCAGCCCTCTAGAGAGAGGGGGGGTTATAGAATAGAGAAACAAAGTGTTTTACCACCAGGGCAGGGTGGCAAAGAGAAGCCAATAGCAAATAGGCATAAATAAGAACTCTGAAGAGCTAACAGCGGAATTGATAAAAATTGTCACACATGCATTGCAAGGAATCCATTGTAGGAAAGTACAGAAACATCAAACTGCATAAAGTGAGTCAAGATATGACTGACAAAGTCTCAAGCTATTCTCTGAAAAAGGCTGGTAAAAATAAAAAGTCATTGGATGAAGGGGATGGATCTGAATAATGCTTGTATGGCTGATCGTTGCACTGTCAGACTTAGAGCACTAAATGCAGCGAAAGGAGATGGGCTAGCATGCCCCTTGTTCACAATATTCATGGAATCAAGTATTATATTTTTTCCTCAAAATATAGTGACGCTGTATTTATTCCATCATAACGTTGAGAAATGTTTTTATGTGGGCATCACAGTAATTTTTGTAAAGTATAGGAAAAAACCTTGCCAACATCTATGAAGTGGTTTCCAAACTACCAACCCGTCTGATCACAGCACTACAAACAAGAAAAGCGGATATCAAAGGAAGGGTGGGAGGGAACGAGCATATGGGGTGTAAGCGATAACGAAAGTTAATTGCTGTACGAGGGGGAGCAGGAAGTGATGCAGAGCGCGAGCTGGCGAAAGCAGTCTGCTGCTTTCAAGTCTGATGCCAGATGCCAGCTTCGTGCTTGAATGCCTCACATGCAATGGCCATAAACCGCATTACAAAGGTCTATGGCAGCATTTTCTGGTGCCACCCATCCATCCATCCACCCACCCACCCATCCACCCAACCATCCACCTACCCACCCATCCTTCCACCCATCCATCCATCCAAACCCACCCACACATCCACCCACCCACACATCCACCCACCCACCCATCCATCCAAACCCACCCATCCACACATCCATCCACCCATCTACCCATCCAAACCCATCCACCCATCCAAACCCATCCACCCACCCATCCATTCACCCACCCATTCAAACCCACCCACACACCCACCCACCCATACACACATCCACCCACCCATCCATCCATCCAAACCCACCCACCCATCCACACATCCATCCACCCATCCATCCAAACCCATCCACCCACTCACCCATCCATCCATCCACCCATCCATCCAAACCCATCCACCCACTCACCCATACATCCATCCATCCATCCAAACCCATATCCATCCACCCATCCATCCAAACCCACCCACCCACCCATCCATCCAAACCCACCCACCCACCCATCCATCCACCCATCCACCCACCCACCCACCCTTCCAAACCCACCCACCCATCCATCCAGCCATCCATCCAAACCCACCCACACGCCCACCCATCTATCCATCCACCCATCCACCCACCCACCCATCCACCCACCCATCCATCTATCTATCCACACATCATGCATTTAGCCACACTTTTAAACATTAACCCATCCATCCACCCTTTCAACCATACATCATTCATCCATCTCACCCACCTTTCCACATTGTCAGCTGGCACTCTCACTACAAAGTTGCACACACAACGGGGCACTAAGAAATGTCAGCCCTGCTGTACTCCCCTAAGCAAGGGGTAGGGTGGGGGAAGAGGGAGGAGGGACCACTATGACGCTGTGCTGGGAAAGATTGTGTACCGTGCAACTTGGATTCGGTTGTTTCGGTCATTTCATCCTGAATATATAATACAGCAAGTAGCATTAAACCAACAACAAGACGGGACAATTGGCTTTGTAGTTAGACTAGAATACTAAAACAACAACCATGGCTGTGCTGGTGCAGTCGCAAATAGTGAGGCAGTGAAACAACGATGGGTGGTACCAGCGTGAAAGCAAAATCCCACCCCCGTACCAGTGTCAGAGTCACCAACACTTGCTTACATTAGAATAGACTGTAAAAAACGCAGGCACAATTAAAGCAGTACGTTTAAACACTGTACATATATCGGTAATACATATACGTTAATTACTTACAGGCTGCGCTGCTGAAGACAATGCTCACAATTGTGGCGCCTTAACCCCAACAAAATTACCACTGCACAGCCTGTAAAAAAGAAGAAATTAATGAATTTACGTGCATAAAATGGTACAGGGCCATTACTTGCATACCACTACTGGGTTTAAAGTGACTTACTTCTTATGTGGAATGCCTCTGCTCACAGTCGTAGTCGGAACGTAAGCACAACGTCGAGTGTGTCTTGGGAACTGGTCCAAACAGGCCTGCAAATGGAGTGCGCCTGCTTTTATACCCTAATGTACGTGTTCCTTTTCAGTGAAAGTGTGGTAGGACTTTTCAGATGCACAAACGCTTACATAGTGTCACAGTAAACTGAATTTTTAGGGGTACTTTGAAAATGAACCACATTGCGTGATACTAACCCACAATAAAGCAGTTCCGAAATATTAAAACAAAAGACAGCCTTTATTTCCACAAATGTAAATTTTTTAAATAAATGATTGGTGGCCGTATGTTGCCTTTTAAAATTACAGAGTGAACATTAAAGGATTACAATACGATTCGCCCGAGATACTCTCATGAACCCTTTAAGAAAGACGATTTATTAGCATGCGATGTGATGACCTGCGTTGTGTTTGACAAATGCGGCAGAGATACTATAAAAGCATGGGGATACCATGCGCACTGAAGGCGTGCGATGTAATGCCGTTTGCGATGTAAAAACGGCGTGGTCTTTGATGGCGTTGTTCGATGAGTGATCATGCATCCCTGCCATATTCGTCCATGGGCCTTATTGAAGCAGCCTTCCATGATGTTGTTGGATTCCTCAGCGGTGCACCAACCATGGTCGGTTGGGATAAGTTGAGTATCCTAGATGGAAGACAAACAAGGCCCAACATTGTAAAACACAACTCCAGATCATACAACTAGCAATCCACCAAACAATATAATATACTTATTATTGTACTGACCAACAAGCCAGGCCCTCTCATCCTCTCATCCTCAAGTTGAGACATTTGCATGGGTATGTTCTGTAGTGCAGAGGAATTATGGACTGAGCCGCGGAAACTGACACAGACATTTGTGATGTACAAATCCAATAAGCAGACAACTTGCACGTTGACTGAATGGAAATTCTTCTGATTCTGGAAGACCTGTTCTCTGGTGTGTGGTGGCACTAAGGCAATATGTGTGCTATCAATTGCTCCAACCACATGAGGTAGGTGACTCAAACTGCAGAAGTCACCCTTCACATTAGCTAAATCATGCTGAAGCTGTTGATGTGTATCATCATTGAAGATAGACCTTTGTAGCATACCACAGAAAGTTGGTAGTGACATACCACCAGATACTGCTGCAGTGTATTGGAAGGATACTGTGGCCAAAGAATGAAGTACAGCGATTACTTTGACAACTTGTGTCATAGATGTGAGATTTCTGTTGTGAGGCTCTCGATTTGGCTCCAGCTGATGACGTAAATCCAGTATTGTATGCCTATTCAACCGGAGCTTCTTTCTTTTAAATGGTGGCAAGACCTGTAATGGGCAGTACACCAGAGGATGTCGTCTCCTCAGTCTCCCAGGGTTCATATGTCTGCATTGGAGAACCATGTAAACATTTAATATATGATCCACAGCTACATATGTGATGAGTAACACAAAAGTAATCTATTTATAAAAATGTATATGGGTAAATACATATTTACAAGCTACATTTGCTTCTTGCCCTGTAACCATCACAAAAGAAATGTATTGCCTTAATATGAATCTGAGAAATAATTGTATACATAATCCTTTCAAAATGTATAGTTTACATAAATGTTTATTTAACCTCTTCCGTGCGTCGGACGGCACCTGGCGTCATGGTGTGTGTCGGATGACTGAGTTCCGTCCGATTTGCGCATGCATAGAATTTGCCCGCACAGGGAAAATGTGCGCCGCATCGAAGCAGTTAAAAAAAAATGTGTCCTTCGAAGTATTAATAAATGGAAAAAGTAGCCACTATTTTGAGTGATGGTGACGCACTTTACATTCACTAACACACTAATTTGAAGTTCTAAAACGTTGGCTCCTTGACCTCGCCGATAGGGCATTTTGGAATCAGATGACGGATGGATTCAACCGAAGCAGTGGCAGTAAGCTCCATGACTGACACAGTGATAGGCTAATGTTGGTAAATGTAATGGTAGAAAGCCAATGGCTGTGTCTGTCTCTGGTGACAATCGCGTACATCATGTAAATGTGCGAGGTGACTGGAAAACTTGCCTCCTAACACTGCTTCTATCAGGACCTCCTCCACTTTTTCTGCTGTGTCTGAGCTCTTGGAGTAGCCATGCCAGGTTCAACAACTGAGAGGCCCTTGCCTCAATGCCAGAGGAGATGGAGTTCCCGGCAAAGGAGGTCCTCTCCCTGAATAACCATCTCTATGGCTCACTAGGAAAATAGGTACATGTCTGGCATATATATGTGAATCTGTCTAACTGTCTCTTTTCCATTTCCATAGGGGACTATGCCCCTTTGAGTTACACAGTGAAGTATAGTGATTTATGTTAAGTGTCATATAATGTGGTCCTTACATAGAGCTACGATGTTAGGGAATTGTATGATCTCTCCAGTGTCAAATATACAACACCATCAAGATGTGTTACAAGCCCCAAGATCACATTGGTGTGTAGGTAGCGATCAATGCATGTCTATGTTTGATGTAGTTGTGATAAATTGCCAAATGACCTCATGGAAAATGGTAAACACATCATACTCTTAACGTCTGTAGGCGTCGCTACAGCACCGAAGATAGCAGACGTGTAAGCTGCTAGCTCCACAAGGGCCTAACGATTCTCCTGGTGCATTGACTTGCTGGTATGGTCAAAGTCGGCTCCTGGGGGCATAGATAACCGGATTGAGCACTGCCACAGACATTGCAGACGAGAAAAGTGCTGTAATGCCACTTCCAGGAGGAATGCCAATGAGATACCAGGGGTGCTGGGCGGCTGCCGAGACTTACAGGTGGATGTACAGGTGGATGAAAGCTGTGAGCACAGCGGATCGCTCTGAAAACGGCAGTTGGCAAGAGTTTCCCCCCGAACCTCCCCTTGGCATCGGAGTGCTGCCCTCGGTCCGAAGGGACAACGGAGGACCAACAAAGGCAGCAGAACTTTCTGTGGAAAACTTGGGCCTAAAACAACTTCCGACGGGTTGAGCGCTGGAGGAGGACTGAGTACTGGAGTAGAGAGCGGGGCAACAAGACAGTGCTGCAGATGCAATGGTGGCTCAACGGGCAGCGAGTACACACTGCCATATTGTGAGAGCACTGCAGCAACATGGTAGGTCGGGCCAACATTGCAGCCAGGTGCAGTGTGGGTGATGAGTTCTCCATAGATCGTCCCAGCCTCCAATCTAACTAGGGAGGGCAGGAGGGGCCGGAGGCCCAGGCAGGGGTTCGGTACTAAATTGGACCATACCCCAGGGTTGAAGTCCGGGGCCCTGGAGTGTAGAAATTTGCTTTTTAATGGGCACACAGGTGCAGGGTTCACCCTTATCTTGTCCACGGATCCATAGACCAACTGAAGCTGGAATTAAAAATAACACGGTTATTCACTCATGAGTGGGACTACGTCCATACAACACCCTCAAGTGTTCCAGGAGGTAGTACATTGAAGTCACAGAACACAGGCCTTATATACAGCTTTTTCTGCACTGGTAAGCATGAGGATACAAATAGAATGGACGAAGCCTACACACGAGTAGTTACCGACAAATATGGACAGATGGGAAATCACTTGGTCAGCAAAGTGTGAGGGGGAGCAGGAGTGCTTATGGCTGCACTAAGAGATTGACAGTCGAGGCTGAGACCAGGTCCTCTGGCAGCTACAAATTCTTTAGCATGCATATTGCTTTTAACTGAGTCAGGAAGTCAACTAAAATAGACAGCACAGGCAGGGAAAAAGACGAGCAGCAGAGGATGGGAGGATTATAGAGCCAACAAATTGGATACCACAACCAAGATGGTTTCAGCTTATGCTAACAGAAATGATTCCAGATTTTCTCAGGAGCCGCGGGCCTTATACTACCAAAGCCGGCTTGCTAGCTAGAGTAAAGCAGGGTTGGATTCCTGCCATGAACAAGTGGTGACTCCCTTCCCATCCTCGAAAGAGACGGGAAGATACAAGCAGCGGGAACCTGAGTGGGGGCACCAGTGGCTTCATCCTGACCCTAAAAACTGTTCAATCAGGGAAGCGTCCCTTTGGTGCACTGCCAGATTCCAAATGGAAATCAAAGTTTGGTCATTCAAACCCAAATCAACTTGTGACTTCAATTGAAATTTTTATTCTTCTTGAAAATAAATTTTTCTCTGGAGGTTGTAATTATTCACATCACATGTGTGAGTAAATAAACCATGTACGTAAATGGTAAACATCTAACAAGGTTACAGATATCACCAATGCATTTCGGGCATGTCCCTACCCTTCATCAGGGGGTATGTGCCTGAAACAAATTAAAAAAGGCAAAAATGAAACGATTGTTTGAGGTGTGGACTAACCCACTACCCCAGGTGCCTCATCCTGTGTGTTAATATAATAATTCCAGTTTGTGTAGAACAATATCACAGTGGAACAAAAATAAAGCAAGCATCATCATGTTAGTATTTACGTGATCAAAATGGAAGCAAATCATAAACACAAACATACTAGACCTAATGTGAACTAAAGATAATCACGTAGTATGTAATGCAGACCGTGTTTTTCTAAAATACCCGGCCGTAACAGATGCTAGGTCACAAGTGAAATACATATTGTAACCGTCAACATTTTGGTGCCAGATGTCAAAACACAAGGTGAAAAGTAAACTGCGTCTAATTCATGCCTGTGCAGCTAACTATCAACGATCAGGTGTAAATAGTGCCAAAATGCATGGTTGCGAGTGACCGGTAATACATGGCTGTGCCATTGTGAGCAGTAGGAAGAGTTACCCAAGATCCAGTTAATAATATCCAGCTGGTGCGAGGTGAAACGAAATACCTTACCAAACAACGTGGACCGTATGTGTGCTTCTTCTCCTGTTGAAAATCGTGCTTCCTGTTACCGGGTGAAAGAGAGGAAGGACTACTACAATTAGCGTACCCAATAGCCGCTATCTTGTAATATTCGATTACGATACATCTACAGAACACAAATTGTTTTTGGTCCCAAAAGTCACCACCGTTTGTGGACATCAGTAAGCTTTTTACCACATTATGAGTACAACGGTTAAGAAAACTAAAAACTAAAGGAAACAGGAGAAAAGATATGAAACAGGATTAGATACATCACAGAAAAGACACGAAAAAGACAATGAAAATGAAACAGGACAAAATGAACAAGACAAACCCAGAGAAACCAAAAAGAAGACGAGGAGAGAAATTAAGTGAGATAACGTAGGATACATAAAGACTTATAGGAAACAGCTATATTCGATACAGTCATTAAGGCCATAGGGCATCAAAATGTTCATCTGTTTTATCCAGAATATATCTCGTTGTAGGAGGAATTTTTGATTGTCTCTTCCTTCCTTTTGATCCACCTTTTCCAAGATTAAAAAAAGGAATTAGCTGATGTTGTGGTTTTGAGATCGAAAATGTGCCGCCAGAACAGATTTGGTGTTTTTGTTTCTGATGTTACTCTTGTGTTCATTCCGTCTTGTTTTTATTTTCCTTTCAGTTTTGCCTGTGTAGGCTAATCCACATGGACACTTAAGTAGGTACACTAAGTTTTTTTAATCGCTTGTGGCTGTGGTGAATAATTTTATCCCTTGGTTGGATGGTTGATGATGTTACCTTTAATGACGTTGTTGCAATTGCTGCAATTAAAGCACAGAACTGTGCCCTTTATGTGCCGTGGTGTCTGTGTGTTCTCCTTTGGCTCTCAGCAGCTCGTTGAGGTCTGTGAATAATCCCTTAAATCTGACTCCAACTGTAGCATTGGCCACCATTTAAGGATGATTTTCTTTAGTTCAGAGCTTTCAGATGAGGATTTAGATACCAAGACCATTCTTTCTGATTTGATCTTTGTTTTCTGTGTGGTAAGTAGTTGCGTGCTGGAGACAGTTAATACTCTGTTTGCGGCAGAGGTGAGTACATTGGTGGAATATCCTCTGTCTTTAAAACGGTCTGTCATGCTGATCATGTTGGCTGTAAGCTGATCCGAATCAGACACAATTCTCTAGACACTCAGCAGTTTGGAGTATGGCAAGTGGACTTTAAGTGCGTTCTGGTGAAAGCTGTGAAATGCAATAGATTAATGCGATCAGTTTCTTCTGGGTACAGGGTGGTCTCGAGTTGATGATTGTTGATATAAATAATCACATCCAGGAAGTTGATCATCCGTTTATTGATGTCATAAGTGAAACCAATGAGATTGTTACCTTGATTCAGACTCTCAATTGCCAATGCTAAATCCTCCTTAGGTCCTTGCCAAAGGACAAAAATGTCATTTATGTGTCTCAGGAATGTGACCAAGTGTTTCTTCCATGCATCTTTGTTCAAAACGTTATCCAATTCAAACTTATGCATGAACAGATTTGCATAGCTAGGAGCTGCGCATTTTCCCATGGATGTCCCTGTGAGTTGTAAAAAGAACTTCCCATTGCGTGAAAAATCTGTGATAGAGAGTGAATTGAAGCAACTCCAAGGGGAAAATCTTTGACTCTTGCTTCATATCTATTTTGAGTACGAAAAATTCAACTGCTTCGGTGCCTAAATCATGTGGGATTGAAGTACATAGAGCCTTCACGTCAATGGTACGTAGAAATACTTCTTTATTCCAATCAATTTCAAGATTCCTGATTTTCAGCAGAAATTCTTTTGTGTCTTTGATATAGGGTGTCATACTCTGCACAAATTCCTGTAGGTGTCGATCAAGATACTTTCCCACTGGTTCACGTATTGAACCACATGTAGATACTATGGGTCTCATTGGTGGTTTCCAATCTTTGTGGATTTTGGGTAACATATGCAATGTGGGACTTCTAGGGAACTCCTTTGTCAAATATCTCCTATCTGTTTCTGTGATGGTGCCAAAGGCCACCGCTTTATCTATCAGCTCTTTCAGTTCACTTCCGTATTCTTCAGTTGGATTGTGCCCTAGTTCTATGTTGTGTCTTCTACTCTGTAGTTGTAGTAGGATGCATCCATTACTACTAAAGACCCGCCTTTATCTGCTTTACAGCAATTTCCTGCAACAAAATCCTACCAAAGAAGGAGTCATTCATGGCGTGCGTGATCCACATCCGTTTATTTCACATTCTTCCTGACACTGACAAGGAGAACTGGACAATAGGCCGGGAGAGAGTTGTGGCCACGCTGGACAGCCTCAGAGCCCGGGGTAGTGTAGAGGAGGCCTCCTGCATACAGGGACACATTGTGAGGGGGGCATCGGAGGATAAGGTTCCTCGCATGCGGAGAGAGCTCGCCTTTTAGGGGGATGCATCTACTGTGAGACCTGGTTTACTTACAGACTACGTGGCCTTCAGTTTGGGGTGGAGCTGTCGACCCCTCTAGACCTGGTGAAAATGATGGCCCAGTGAGCAGTCAGGAATTTTGGATAGTTTGCATCCCAAAGATCCCCCTTGACAGAAACACTCAATTTCCCGGGTTCAAGAGACGTGGTCGTGCGGCTGGGTGACAAGTAGAAGACCGCTAAAATTGTAGGCACCTGAGGCAGAAAGCCGCAGGACAATTTGATTAGGGTCCCATTGGGCCAGCCGATCAAGAGGTGGGAGCAACGGGGGGACCAGAATATGGAGTGGGTCCTGGAGTATCATGCTGATAGAAGACCTTTAGGAAACCCTTGCTGGGTCGCGAGCATGGCGGGCCCTCCTTCACCTGTGCACAGGGCCAAGGAGAGATAAAGTCTGCCGCTACTGACCCAGAACTGAGTCGGTGACTGGAGATACCCTGATCCCATTGCTAGTGAAAACAGCCAGACCACCTAAAGTCAGAACCCTATACAGGGGCTGTGATTGTTATGTGAAAGCCTAAAAATAAACAGGGGGCTGTCCTCAGATTTAAGGAACAGAGCAGAGTTTTCTCCATCGCATAATTTGGGCGAAACGGAGACACACTTAGATCACTTGGTGGAAGAAGCCGCATTACTGAAGAATAAAAGCCTAGCTTTAGCCCCACCCATGCAATTGTGCAAACCAATATTAACATTACCACTAGATGTCAAGTTGAATAATACCCGTGATTTAAAAATACTTAGTTGGAACATAGCGGGTCTTGAACCTAGATTGGCGGACAAAGACTGGGTCGAACTAATCTTAGGTTATGATATAATAATGTTTCAAGAAACTTGGGCACCCTATGATTTGAATGTTAATGGGTTCCACTGCTATAATATAGCGGCTCACAAATCGCATTTTGGCCGCGCAGTTGGAGGACTGTTTGTTGGCTTTAGCATTATGGCTGGGGGGAAACATAGGATTATTAACACGAAGAACGCCAATATACAAGCTATTGAATATACACGGCAGGCTCCTTTTGTTTTGATACATTTTTATAACAATGATTTTACTTCGATTCCAAACAGGAATTTTCTAGCGCTCACCAAATTTATTTCTAAATTAGAGGATAGCCGGAGCAAAAGTGAAGGACTTGAAATTATTTTAGGTGGTGATTTCAATGCCCAGCTCCCAAATAATAATGGGCTAGAAAAACAAAGGAAGGGGGATCTGGCAAATCAAAGGGGCCAAGAACTGAAAAGTTTGTTAGATGAGCATATTCTGACTAATATTATGGATTCTGGCCAGAAAATCTCACTACAGCGAGTATCTACGCACAGAGGTCGAGCTAGTACCTCTATTATTGATTTTATTTTTGTCTCCCCTGGTATGGCAGATCGTATAATAGCAACGGATGTTGTAGCCTCAGATTTTGAGGATCATAATCCAGTAACGGTAACTATGAGGTTAGATCCCCGACCTGTTTTCTGTGTGACACAAGGAGCAAGAGACATAAGCGTAACCACAGATAAACTAAGTTGAAATGGAAAGGGATAGATAAAGCTGGAATTACAAAGTCGTTGTTAATGGAAGAACAGATATCAATAGACCGTTGTTTAGATTCTACAACTGATGGTCAGGTTATTATCTCCTGTTTTAGCAGAATATGTTCCGTAGTTAGAACCTTGTTATCTGTACCAGCAGGTCTAGGCCCAAAAGAACCTAGGTGGTTTGATAATAACTGCTCTGTGGCTAATAGGAATTTACGTAAGGCTCTTTCAGAGACTCCTAGAATTAGGGCAAATGTGAGTGCAGCAAGGAAAATATATAAACTAGCTGTAGAGAAACGGAGAGCTACACTTTTGGGCGAACGTTGGGAGTCCCTGTCTGAAACTACGGAAGGGAAGCTAAGTAAATAATTCTGGCCGGCAGTTAAAGAACTTCGAAATATGGGTCAACAACTCACCCCGATTAGCTGCACCATTGCTAGCGACACTTGGGAATGCCACTTCTCAAAAATGTATGCCTCTTTATCGAATAGCGAGGATATAAACGATTTTGAGGCATCTAATAACTTAAATTTTAACTTGGGAGAAGTGGAAGAAGCAATTGCCCAGAGTCTCAGAAATAAAGCCCCTGGCCCAGATGGACTACCCATAGACCTTATCAAATGGCAACCGGGTTTATGGGCTCCAATACTGGTGAATGTTTTTAATAGTCTTCCTAAAGCCAAAATGCCAGAAACTTGGGGTACTAGTATAATAGTCCCCATACATAAGAAAGGAGACAGGTCTGATCCCATGAATTACAGGCCTATCTCATTGTTAGATAACTCTCTAAAAATTTTAGGCCGTGTTATCTATAATAGGCTTACTACATGGATAGAAGACTGTGGGATCTTGTCTTCATGCCAATTAGGATTTAAAAACCGGGTCGGTACAGTTGAACAATGCCTCAACTTGAAACTAATTATTGATAAATATAACATTGCACGATCGGTTCTTATTTATTTAGCATTTATGGACCTGTCTTCAGCTTTTGATTTTGTTAACAGGTCCAAACTTTGGTCCATTTTATTGGAGTATGGTCTGGATACTGCCCTGGTTCACTATTTAGCTTTTTTACATACAGATTCAAAATCCAGAGTGAGAATAGGTATGGGTGGAGAATTATCAGGAATAATTAAGATAGGTAGAGGAGTTAGGCAGGGGTGTGTGTTAGCAACCTTGCTCTTCATAATCTATATTAATGGCCTGAGTAAGCACCTTGAAAAATCCACCCCTGATGTCCTGTTAGTAAATGGCAAACTGGTACCTGCTCTTCTGTATGCAGACGATGCAGTCCTACTGGGACGAACACCTAACTCACTCCGTACTTTGGTCTTAAATTTTACAGATTTTATGGACAAATTAGATTTGAGGGTAAATTTAAAAAAATCTTTTATAATGTCTTTGGAGCCAGGCAAGTGACAGATGAACTCCATACAGGTTGGAGAAGGAAAACTTACAGCAACCCATAATTTCCCATATTTGGGAGTGACCTTTGCTGCGAATGGCTCGTGGACTGGGCATTTGGCCCAGGCCACGGGCAAATTCTTAAAGGCCACTGACTCAATTTTAAGTATTCCAAGACCAAAGAGATATGATGCCATTAAAGCAATTGTAAACATTTTTAAATTACAGTGTGTCCCGGTAGCGACCTACGGGGCAGAAGTATGGGGCATTGGGAAAAGTACCACTATCCAGCAAATAGAGAATAGGTTCTGCAGGAAACTGCTAAGTGTCCCAATTTATACATCTAATTTTATTACACATAGTGAACTAAATCTACAATTTGTCTCAGATTTTGTTAATACTCACCCAGCTTTATTTTGGCACTTGGTTTGGACGAACCAGTCAGCAAAACTTACACAAAAGATAATAACTGACTGTTTACATTGCGAAAGAGGGAGGAAGATCCTGTTGCTTTCATATGTGCATACTAGCCTGCAGGAAGTAGGTATGGGAAATATGTTTTCTAACCCCAATAAGGCTAGTACTGTTAAGAAATCTGAATTGAAAGAAGCACTAAAAGCACTTTATTTACTGAAAAGATCGACGATCGAATCAGGGAAAACTACAGTCGCTAGGTACCTGAATATTGAGGCACCTAGACGTTCTTTTGCATTGTATTTAACATTATCATTGACTAGTTGGGAAAGAAGTTTATTGTTCCGCTTAAGGGCTGGCACTGTGAGGTATCTGTTAAACTTCCCTTTGGGTTACCAGCAAAGTACAGTTACAATTAGCTGCCCCTCTGATGGGCAAAGTACACAAAACGACCTGCACTTTCTTTTTTGTTGTAAATTTTATGTGAAATATACAAAATGGTTATTAATTCCGTTTTTTTAAAAACATAGACCTATTACTCTGGAACAAGCCTATCAGGCACTGTTAAATTTAGATAATGAATAAGTAATTTGTCGTACCGGTACCTTTTTAAAAATTGCTGTTGGTGCACGCAAAATGATGGAAAACGTTTAGATTGTAATCTAACCTGTTTTTACTGTATTTTAATGGATAATAGTATTTTATGGAATATGTACTATGATATGTACTTTTATGAATTAAAAAATTCGAATAAAGATTCTATGATTGATTGATTGATTGAAACAGGGGAACACGCAGTCGGAGATGAGGGCAAAGAGAGCTGCACCGTGGATGTCTCAATATATACCCACTTAGATATGGTGTTAGCTGCCATAGCGGACATGAAAACCATGTTACAACAATATATCGGAGCGATGTCTGTGGGCCTGGGCTAACTGCAAGCAGAGCACCGCAAACTGGTGGACCGGTGAAAGACGTGGAACAGTCAGTGGATGAGCCCCGGCCAGACCAAAAGACAGCATCCAGCAAAATTGATGAACCCGTCCCCAGAGTGACTACCCTCGAAAGGAGAGCTGGACGTGGAAGGTTGCAACTACTGCAATAATATCAGGGTGGTGGGGATTCACAAAGGGGCAGAGGAAACAGACATGGTAACCTTCCTGGATGAATTGCTCCGTGTCATGGTTGCCCCGGGCCTGCTCACACAGGGTCATATTTAAAAGCCCGTATCGCCAAAGGAACATCACTTTTTTGATGTTCCTGCAGTGATATTTGCTTTGCTTTATTTGCAAGGCAGCCTTAAGCCACTTAATTGCTTAAGGATGCCTAATGAGGCACCCTTTCACGCTATAGTTAAATTTTATTAAAACTCTTTGCACCTGAATAGATGTATATACTGTGTCCAACCAAATTGAAAATGTTGTTAGCTATGTGTATAATCCCACAAATCATTCAGCCTTGAACAGGCTCACCAAAATGCAGTTTAGGAGCTACCAGTAGCTCTCAGACCACCCCTTCAGAGTAGGTCAAGGCCATGAGGTGACTTATTGGATGAGCACAAGGGGATCTTTGTAATGTTAAAGTTGAGGAAAGGCGGAGTTCTTGTGGTGACATCATGACCATCAGGCTGCAGATAACAAGGCATGTCATTTACCAGTGCTCATTCAGCTTCATGAGCCAGGCGAGGCCTGAGTCACAGGGTCACAACACTGATCCACTGAGGTACAGCTAGCATCACCTTTGCAGGTCAAAATTTGAGGTGTGCTTAGATTATGCCCCTGAATGCTTTTAAATGGCCAACAGTTAAAAGTGAGATTTCCCTGACGTCTACAGCGAACACTTTTTTTCAATGGAATAACATTTTAAAGAATGGCATGTCCAAACTTCAGGCCCCTTATTCATAGCGGCCAATATTCACTGTGCCATAATCATTAATGTATAGCCTCCAGTCATTAACAATCTTTAGCACTGATCAGGAATAGATCACATCACAGGTTATGTAAGGCCCTCTGGGCTAGATGATGTCACAGGTGTGTGTACAGACCATGACACAGGATTAGGATGGGCAACAGGTCACTATTAAAGTGTGTATGAGGATCTTGGTTTAGGTCAGCATGTGACAATACACATGTCGTATGGTAACATTTGAGTTATGCTACTGATTGCTGTAGACAATTTATGTGACAGCAATACTAACAAACTGAAAGTTTGTCTTTTCTTTCATGTAGCTGTACAGGTCAACGTCCATCAGAAGCACGACATATGGTAGGCCATTGTCAGGACGGTGCAGGCCCTGGGGGTCTACAGGCGGTGCAGAACCCACTGCCGCAAAAGATGTGAGGTCCTAAGACACTGGACCCGGAACAAGATCACAGAAGTGCAGCTCAGGAAGCCCTCCCAACGAGTAAGGGAAGAGTGCCGCACAGGAAACCCCCTAATGGCCCGCATTCTTGCGGTGGCCTTTCTGGAGCTTGGTGGTTAGTTGATGACCCAACAGCAGCAACAAGGGGGTGAGCTACATATGTTACATGACCCATTTTTTTTTACAACCAGGATTTTTGCCATCAACATTCTGGGTGTCACATGTACAACTGTCAAGAAGAGTTCTTGAAGGTGTAAGTTTTGTACAATGTGTTTGATGATATGCTTTGGCTATTGTTTTTAGATAATGTTTCATTCTTATTCCTGTCCCCAACCAGTGGAGCATTCTGAGGAGACACATGGCTACCTAAACTCTTCATATACATCATGTTGTTTTACGTCAAGACGGACAGTTGTAACAAACAGGCAACTGGTCTTCATTGTGTCAGGTGTGATGATACTCCACTGATGTGGATGATGCCATGTTAGTCCTATTCAATCAATCAATCAATCATGATACTTGTATAGCGCGCTACTCACCGGAAGGGTCTCAAGGCGCTGGGGGAGAGGGGTCCGTTACTGCTCGAAAAGCGAGGTCTTGAGTTGCTTCCTGAAGGAGAGATGGTCCTGGGTTAGCCGAAGGTGGATGGGGAGGGAGTTCCATGTCTTGGCTGCCAGGTAGGAGAAGGATCTTCCTCCGGCGGTGGCTCTGCGGATGCGTGGAACGGCGGCGAGGGCGTGGCTGGTCGATCGTAGCTGGCGGGTGGGCGTATAGAAGGTCAGGCGGTCGTTGAGGTACTTGGGGCCCAGGTCATGGAGGGCCTTGTGTGCGTGGGTGAGGAGTCTGAACGTGATCCTCTTGATGATGGGGAGCCAGTGCAGGTCTCTTAGGTGGCCGGATATGTGGCTGTGCCGGGGGATGTCCAGGACGAGTCGTGCGAAGGCGTTCTGGATGCGTTGGAGTCTTTTCTGAAGTTTGGCGTGGTTCCGGCGTAGAGGGTGTTTCCGTGGTGACGAGTGCCTGGGTGACTGTCTTCCTGGTTTCGGTGGGGATCCATCGGAAGATCTTTCAGAGCACGTGCAGGGTGTTGAAGCACGATGATGAGACGGCGTTGACTTGTCTGGTCATCGAGAGGGAGGAGTCCAGGATGAAGCCCAGGTTGCATGCGTGGTCCGTTGGCTTGGGAGTGGTGCCCAGGGCGGGGGGCCACCAGGAGTCATCCCAGGCGGAGGGCGATGACCCCAGGATGAGGACTTCCGTCTTGTCTGAGTTCAGTTTCAGGCGGCTGTTCTTCATCCACTCGGCGACATCTTTCATCCCTTCGTGTAGGCTGGTTCTGGCGTCGGCTGGGTCGTTGGTGAGGGAGAGGATCAGCTGGGTGTCGTCAGCGTAGGAGAGGATGTTGAGGTTGTGTTGGCGTGCGATGGCTGCGAGGGGGCTCATGTAGACGTTGAAGAGGGTTGGGCTGATCGATGATCCCTGTGGTATGCTGCAGATGACTTCGGTGGCCTCGGATCTAAATGGGGGGAGGCGGACTCTCTGGGTTCTTCCGGCGAGGAACGAGATGATCCACTCCAGTCCCTTCTCTTGGATTCCGATGTTGCTGAGGCGCTGCACTAGGGTTACAGCTGATATTGCATACTAGACACTTATGACAAAGTGGATGTACCAACTGTTATATTGGTAAGTTGGGATTCTACACAAATCAGAGTTAACATGCGTTCCAACATGACTGGTGATTGTAGATTTGATGGCTAATATTGGTATAAAGAAATATCCAAAATGTGTTTTTCATCAGGCATACTGTTTCATACATGTTAAACAGTATCAAACTAGAATCAAGTGGCAGGGGTAATATACAGCAGGTCAGCACCTCTGCAACGTTTGCAATACATTAGATTCTATGTCAGGACCGGAGGCTCCGATTATGCTATTCTTTCTTCGCTTTATTCTATCCATTTTTCCACAGCAGCATTATTAACATATAAACACCTTTCTTTTTATCCATGGGAAAACATCCAACTGGAAAAAACTAAGTAAAATTCAAATAAGCCTGAACAAACTACAACATCCATGAGTCCATCAGGTAACACCAGTCCATAGTCTTTTCTTAGTGTTAGTACGTCCTATAAAGGTCCTACATCCTGGTTGCCCCCCTCTTTCTTCGCTGCTCCGCAGCAACAGATAAGTCACCTTTTTTTGGTGCTCTCTCTGTGTTGATTGTTTGCTTGTTGTTGGCTGCTGGGTCCATAAGTGGCTTTGTTGGCGCGTCCCTGCCTTGCCTTTTGGTGGAATCTGTGTCATATTGTGTGCTATAATTGCAGGTTCCCGGCCGCGGGAGCGTTTTCCTCCTTTCGCGGCTATTCCCTGTTGTGTGGTCACATACTGGGGCCGCGTGGGGGAGCTCCCGTGTCTCGTTGGTCTCTGTGGTGCGTTTCCTCAGATGAGGAGAGACGCGTTGCGAGACAAACGTCCGGAGAGCCTTGTCCCCTGCCGCCACATCAAGACACCCCCGGGGGGGGGGGTCCGTATTGTTCCCTAAGCATTTTTATCTTAACGCTCCGGCGGGGGTCCGTACTGCGGCATTGCCACGCTAATCGATTTTGTCCTTGTTTGGCCTTGAGGAGCCTTCAGCGTGCCGGGTGGCGGTTGAGTCCTGTCAGGCTTGTCCTGAGGACCCGCGCGATCGAGGCCAGGACAGCCTACGCGTCGGGGTTTCACCCCGCTTCACAACGTTGCAGTCTTTCAGGCTTCCCATATCAGTAAGGTATTAACCCCTTGTTCCCCGAATCACAGCCCCTTCGTTTTAAGGGGGGGAAAGGCCCTTTTGGTATACAGGCAACCTTTCTGTCTAGAGCTATAGCTCCGGATTCTGGCAGGCTCCCTGGAGTGTGGGGGATGATATCCCAGACTTTTGGCTGGGACTACAGTATGTTGGGATACTGTGTTTTGGGAAACTAGTCAGTATGAGCGCCGGGGACTATTATGAGAAGGAACAGGGCCAGTACCTACCTTTAGACGAACAGTTCTTTCAGGCAGTTGATGAATCAATCTTTAAGTGTGTAAATCGAGGAGGAGCTTTGCGCGCTTCCGAGATGGCCGCGTGAGCACAGGGCTCCCGAGACCCTCGCCGCCTTCCGTATATATCCTGAACGATATCCTGATTACGAAGACGGGTTATTGGAGATGAAGCTCAGCTGATACACTAGCTGCTTTCAAAAATTGATTCAGACTTCGGGAACCGCTACTACTACGACAACCTGAACTCTTGAGGCACACCCCATGGTGAAGCCTGGGGCTCTAGTCCTTGAGACACCCAGGCAGTTGTTGAACAACAACGGACCGCGGGGCTCTGCTCATTGCCTTGGAGTTAACTTTCGGTTTCGCTTTCGGGTCTTTGGCCTTATCCTATCCCGAGATTGATCTGGTTGCCCGAGGTCTAGCCGAACTCTGTGAATCCACTGTGTGCCAACGGTCGCGAGCGTCTGTGTGCTGAGCTACAGCTGCTGGCGCCTGCTTTTGAAGACTCCGGTGGGCTGACCGCGAAGGGCCATTTTCACCAGGTATCACAGGCCCCTCGGGGGCACAAGCACAACATGGCGGGCATGCCCGACAACGAGAAGCGGAAAACCAAGACGCCTCTCCGGGGGGGAACTATTCAAACGAAAGTCATGGATCGATATACCCAGCCCAAGGGATCCCCCGGGGGTACGAATAAGACTCGGGCAAGGCAAGGGAAGACCCGGCTGCGTCGATCGTGTTGACTCTACAGAATGTCATGGGCGCCATTGCTGGTATTAAGTCTTCCATTGGCCAGCAATATGAGGCTCTCGCCCATAAGCTCGACACTGTAGCCATTGACGTCAATTTGATTGGAGCGGACTTATCGAAGACTAATGAGAAGGTCAAATCCTTAGATCTAAAGACCTCCAGCCTTACGACCGATGTGTCCGACTTACAGACGGAGGTCGGCAATCTGCGATCCTCCAATGATCTCATGGCTCGTCGACTTGAGGATTTTGAAAACAGGGCCAGACGCAATAATGTACGTATTATTGGGGTCCCTGAAAAATCGGAGAATCCTGCTGCAGATCTCCTTGTGGAGGACCTCATCCTAAATTACCTCGCCCCCAAAGGCCTAAGTAAATTCTTTGCCGTGGAGCGTGCGCATCGAGTACCGGGTGGGAAGCCGAAGCCGGGTGCCCCTCCGAGGCCGATTATCGCCAGAATTTTCAACTTCAGAGACAGAGACGCTATCCTGCAGGCATCGCGGGTGGGAGGCCCTGTGAAGTTTGAAAACACAACGGTGAGCTTCTACCCGGACTTTACCCAGTTCGTTCAGAGGCAGAGGATGGGGTTTCAGGGGGTGAAGCGATGGTTGAGAGACATGGACTTGAAATATGCAATGCTATTTCCAACCAGGCTCCGTGTCGAATACGAGGACCGGACGTTTTTCTTTGATCGCCCCGAGAGCGCGAGTGACTGGCTGGATACATTACCAAAGCGGAGCGATCGAACGGAACACTCGGGTGGAGCAGAGGGTGGCGTGCCGGAGCAAGAATGACAATGTGGTTCCTGATTTCCGAACAATTAATATACCATACAGCTCGGTTTGATGTCTTTCATACTTATGTGATTTATGGTGGCATACCCGAGGGTGGCGGGGGAGTGGGACTCTTCTCTCCTCCGGGTTTCTTTTTGTAGACTAGTTTAATGTTAGGGCGACAGGCACACTGCAAGTTGGGGATGCTTTTGAGTCTAACGCAGGGGTGCAGGGTGGGGGGTATTGTAACAGGATCATGTTGGGGGGAGGAAGGGGGAGTTTGGGTATGTTTCACTTTTTTTCAAGGCAACTTATTGTTTTATTCTTGTATCTGGGTACTGTGTTCGCTATGGGGTGGATCCTGCATTCATTTCCGGGATGGGTGGTAGTGGGGTGAAACTACTGTGTTGGAATATCAATGGGTTGGGGGATAGGATAAAGCGGGGAGTAGTGTTGCAACTGTTGAGACGCCTCTCCCCTGATGTTGTGTTGTTGCAGGAGACGCACTTGATTGGAAACACTTGTCACGCCATGAATCGGCGAGGATATCGTCTTGCTGTACACTCTGGGTTCACTACTGGTTCTAAGGGCGTGGGCATCCTAGTCAAGAACTCTCTCTCTTTGGAAATAGACAACATGATCCTTGATGACAGGGGGCGCTACGCTGCCCTCACAGGGAGATTGGAGGGGAGGACTGTCTCGCTGATTTCTGTATATGTCCCGCCTGGTCTACAGACCTCGACTTTTGCTGATCTCGAGCGTGTGGTACTTGGGCTCCCAGATGGTATCCTCGTGATGGGCGGAGATTTCAATTCAGCTGTCTCCGGTAATGTAGATCGCTACCCCCCAGAGACCTCACTAGGTCACAGTCTTGGTTAAGTGGGTTTTTGGAGACACTGGGTTTGGTAGACTGTTGGAGGTTGATGCATCCGTGACAGGTACAATACACCTTTCACTTTTTGGCCCACGGCAGTCTCTCCAGACTCGCCTATGTTTTGATGCCAGCGGTGCAGGCCTCCTCTGTCAGGGAGATTAGACATCTGGCCCGGGGTATATCAGATCACTCCCCACTGTGGCTCCAGTTCAGCACTAGTATGGGTGTTGAGGGAGGAGTTGTCCCAATCAATCCCTGGTATCTTCGCAACCCCAAAACTCGTGCTGAGTTGATTAAGTCCCTGGATCAGTACTTTGCTGAGAACGAGGGGTCCGTGTCCTCCTCTGTGTCACTGTGGGAGGCATTTAAGACGGTCATCCGAGGACAAGCATTATTGTTAATTACTGGTGCTAAGAAAAGTAAGAATGAGGAGGTGGTTCGTTTAGAGACTGAAATAACTGAGCTAGAAAGGGATTTGGAACTGGGTGTGACTGGTAACAAGCTTCATGCCCTCAGCCTCAAACAACTGGATTATAGGGCCCTGGTGATGGGTGCCGCTAAAGTCATGAGTAGGGAGCAGCAGGGCAGACTGTATGATGTGGGTGATAAGGCTGGGAAACTGATTGCTTGGCTGGATAAAAAGGAGAGGGCGAGTCGTGTGGTTCCTTTGATTGAGAAACTTGATGGAGTGTGTGTGACTGATCCGACTGAGATTGTCGAGTGTTTCACGGGACATTTCCGAAATGTGTATTCACCAGTGTCCGATAGACCAGAGGAAGACTCCCACCTGTTGCTGCGTGACATTGCATTGCCTCGCCTGTCAGATTCGGATAGGGACTTAATGGACGCTGTATTTTCAGCTGATGAGGTGGCCCTCGCTATTCACTCTGTGCGCTCGGGCAAATCTATGGGCCCTAATGGTCTGCCCATCGAACTCTACAAGTTGCGTCCTGACAAAATGGCGCCGTATCTCCGTGATATGTTTCTAGAGTCCCGAGACATCGTCTCCCTTCCTCGTGATCAGCATCTTGCTACCATCGTGGTGATTCATAAGGAGGGGAAACCGCAAGATCGCTGTGCGTCCTACAGGCCCATTTCGCTCTTGAACGCTGAACCAAAGATTCTCACCAAGTTGCTGGCAAACCGCTTGATAAAAATAATTAGTGACTTGATTCATCCGGATCAGTCCGGTTTCATCCCACACCGCAATACAGCACTTAACCTGAGGCGCTTGCACGGTGTTCTCGCGAGGGCGGCGTCGCTGCGTGAGCCTGCCATTTTGGTTTCCTTGGACGCTACGATGGCTTTTGATACGGTGGAGTGGCCATACCTCTGGGCCGCTCTTGCGAAATTTGGTTTTGGTCCTGGTTTCATTGGCTGGGTAAAACTTTTGTTTGAGGAGCCATTGGCACAAGTGGTAGTGAATGGTCGAATCTCTAAGCCCTTTGTTCTTGGGAGGGGTACGCGGCAGGGCTGTCCGTTGTCCCCGCTTCTTTTCGCCCTTGCCCTGGAGCCCCTGGCTGCCTGGCTGCGATGGAAGCCTTCCATGAATGGGAATTCAGTGGACCCCGGAATTCGAGGATCGCATATCGCTCTATGCCGACGACATTTTGTTGTAACTCACGTTCCCTCGTAAGTCAATGAATGTATTGTTTGATGTGCTCACCTCGTTTGGAAGGAACTCCGGCCTTGTGATCAATTGGACCAAGTCCTGTGTGTATGTGCTTTCGGGTGATACCCCCCCTTTGCCGCGCTGTTGCCCCATCCAGGTGTCGCAGTCTGGATTTAAGTACTTGGGGATTTTTATAACTTTAGATCCCGTGGCTCATTATGATCGTAATCTGCTCCCTCCTCTTCAGAGGTTTAAATCTGACGTAGTGGGCTGGCTCAGGCTACCACTTTCACCACTTGGGCGTGCAGCTCTTTTTAAAATGATGTCCTTACCACGATTTCTATATGCGCTCCAGAATACGTTTGATGTTATTCCGGCGAGTTATTTTCAGGAGGTGGAGAGTTTGCAGAGACGATTGATCTGGTATGGACGCTCGCGTATTGCCCTCGGCAAGCTCACGCTTCCTTGGTGCAATGGAGGTATCAGGCGATATTATTGGGCGATTAATCATGGAATGTATGGACCAACCCCTAACCCTGCATTTGAGATGGATAAGTACTTGTTACCGGGTGGTGACTACAACAGGGCCCTTTATTCCAAAGCAGCGGGAAGGGAACTCTCGGGACCCACCAAGATAGCGGTACGAGTGTGGCATGATGCGAATGCGGCAATGGTATGGAGGGATCGACTGACCCGTGCGACTCCGCTTTATGCGTCTGAAAGACTGGGTTGCCTGTGGAAGACAAAAGGATTTGAAAAGTGGGATATGATTGGTATTAGTAGGGTGAGTGATCTATGGGTCAAGGGTAAAATCAAGACCTTCGAGGAACTGAAGGTAGAGTATGAGTTGAGTTCGGTTTTTCCTGAGGGTATTGACATCCCCGAATCCTCCCCACTAGAAGATCGGGTGCTTGACGGCCACGTGCCCGACAGCACTATTTCTTTGATATATAAGAAACTGATTAATAATCGAACGGATCTGTTGGTGCGGCTCAGGGAGGTTTGGGCCAGCGACGGTCGGATGATGAGGACTGGCCATCGGCGCTATCCTTGCCGAAGGAGGTCGCGATTCCGGCCCGTCTTTGACTCGTTCAACTTAAAATCCTACATCGGATATATGTCACTGGCCCGCGCTTGATTCATATGGGTTATTCAGTCGATGGGTTATGTAAGCGTGGTTGTGGACTGGTTGGAAACTTCCTCCATAAAATTTGGGAGTGCCCGGGGGTGGTGGCGTTCTGGAATCGTGTACATGCTGTGATGGAAAGAGTCACGGGGTGGCATTATTGCCCGAAGCAAGGCGTTGCCTGTTGAATGTCTGGGAGCCGAATGACTATGATGTGTCACAGATGCAGTGGGCGACCCTTTGGAATATGATTGCTAAGAGAGACATCGCGCAGTTGTGGGGTTCCCAGCGGCCGTCCACGGTCTTGGAATGGAAGGAGAACATGGACTGGTGTATGTTCAGGGAGGAGAGGGTGTATATGGCGCGGGGTAGACCCAGGAAATGGAATAAAATTTGGAGCCAATGGAACTCCTACCGTGAAAATATATGCACGCCTCCATTCGTGGAGACCCCAGGGGTTCCTCTTTCCCCCTGACCCGGCATTGCAAGTCTTGTGTAGCTTTTATGATCACTGATCTTGTTTCCTCACTGCCCCCCCCTTGTATCAATGATGTTTGTATTATATTGTACTGCAGTTTCCTTCCTACTTGAACACATGTCCGAATGTATTGTTTTATTGCCTTGTGTATAAGTTTCTTTTCTTTAATAAAATAAAAATTGTACCAAAAAAAAAAAGTGTGCAAATGATGTAGTGGCACCCATGGAGGAGCGTCTAACAAACCGCATCATAGCGGAACACGCCAAGTTGACTTTTGCTCACTTGGATCACCCTGGTTCTGTACCTTGCCCCAAGGGGAGTGTCCCCCACTATTAACGAAAGGTCATATGGAGGAGGGCCCGGAGGGTCCCAGGGTGTCAATTTGGATGCTTTTGACCACCTCAGGGGTGCTTTTCTCGCTAAAACGTCCAACCCGCCTCCTGTGCCTTCTCCAGCCCCGACCCCAGCGGAATCTGTTGGACCACACTCACCATCCCTGGATAGGCGTTCCCCAGCGGATTCAGACAATGAGGAGGGGTCTTCCCGGTCTTTGCGACCAGCCAGTTCTGCAGCCGACTTGCCCCAGGATTCCTCAGGCATGATTAACCCGGACGACTTAGTTCACTCGCAGTCAGCTGCCTGGGCGCCTGGGGACAAGTTGGCCAAGTTTGTGGCGGGCCACCTCCGCAAGCCCTTGGAGAAACAAGGAAGGGGCTGTTAAGAGCTGAATGTCCTCACCCCACCTTGGAAGGGAAGCTTGACTCCAAGATGGCCACTTTCCTGGCCAAATGTATGAGGGGTATAGATTGCTCCTGGCGCTCCTGCCAGGATAAACGTCTTGACGTGGTAGGGCCCATGACAAAAATCTTGGAAATGGCGGATGAGGCAAAGGTGTCGGGCTCCGCCATATCCCCGGACGTTCTCTCGAATAGGGCACAGCGGCCAATTATCTTCTTAAGTAACACCAACTGTGCCCTCTCGACCGAACTGAGACGCTCACTCCTCATTAAGTTGGACCCCAAGTTAGGTGACCTGGCATCCTCAAGAGGCTGGGGCAGTTGCGCAGGGGGCATTTTTGGGGACCCCTTTGTGAAGGAGCTGAGCAAGTTTGTGGACACCTTCACGATCTTGGACAAGGCCCAGTCCAACATCAAACGGGTCTTCCAGAACCGTTTTTCCAATGGGGCCGGTCGTGGCAGGGGCCGTGCGACCTGCGGTGGCCAGCAATCTAATCCCGGTAGAAGACAAGGCTCCGGGCGGGGTCATACAGCACTTCGGCCAATTATACCAACTTTTATCCGACCAGGGGACAACAGCGGTAAGTCTGATTCCTCCTTCTAAAGTCTGTATTGGGGGTCGGCTAGCGTCCTTTCAAGAGGCATGGAGGGCGGTCAGGATTGATGCCTGGGTCTTGCAAACAATTCAAGACTTCCACATCGAGTTTTACAATTCACCACGCCAAACGGGGCTTCCTCAGCCTATCTCCTTCTCAAAGGCGGACGACCACCTGGTCGACGAGGACGTCTCTGAGCTTCTGCGCAAAGGGGCCATTTGCCGGTCGGTTGTGCATCCCCAGGGTTTTTTGAGTAATATCTTCCTTGTGGAGAAGAGCGATGGGGGTGGACTCCGGTCATCAACCTGAAAAAGTTCAATGGATGGTTGGTGTACCGGCACTTCAAGATGGAGGGGATTCATCTCCTCTGGGATGTTCTTCTGCTCGGCGACTGGATGGCGAGGTTAGACCTGAAGGATGCGTACTTGGTCATACTGATCCATCCCCCTCATCGTCAATGTTTGCAGTTCCAATAGAGGCAACAGATTTACGAGTTCACCGCCTTTCCGTTTGGGCTATCCTCAGCACCCTGGTGCTTCACAAAGGTCCTCCACCCGGCGGTGGAGTTCCTGCAGTGTCAGGGGGTTCGGATGATCGTCTATTTGGATGACATCCTCCTGATGGCACAGTCCCTTAAGACATTGTCAGGTCAGGTGCGACAGACAGTTTGCCTTTTGCAGAGTCTGGGGTTTGTTATCAATGGGGACAAGTCAGTTCTCACCCCGATGCAAAACATTGTTTTCTTAGGTTTTGTGGTGGACTCAGTCCACACGTCTTTGAGTCTTCCCTCTCGCAAGATGGCCAAGATTAGGCATCTGCCAAGTCATACCTTCTCCAAAACTCACGTTTCCCTCCGCCAGATTGCCCGGGTGGTAGGGCTGCTATCATCATCCATCCAGGCAATCTTCCCGGGGCCCCTGCACTATTGTGAGCTGCAGCACTTGAAAGCACACCATCTCAGAAGAGGGTTGTCCTACGGCAAGTTGGTTCCTCTGTCCGACGAGGTCAAGGAAGAGATGTTGTGGTGGCTGGCCCATATGGATGCCTGGAATGGCAGGGCCATCTCCCGACATCATCATAGAGTCAGACCCCAGCAGATCGGAGTGGGGAGCCCGCTGCAGCAAATTCTCTAATGGAGGCGCTTGGTCGTTAGACGAACAGGAACTCCACATCAATTGCTTGGAGCTGTTGGCCGGCTCATTTGCGGTCCAGTGCTGTACCAAGTACAGAGTTCGCTCATGTGTCCTGTTGATGATGGACTATGTCTCTGCGGTGCGTTACATCAACCACCTGGGGGGCTCCCAGTCCCAGGCCCTAGCGAACTTGGCGAAGGTGTTCTGGGGTTTTGCTTGGCCCATCACATTTCGGTGACGGCAGAGTACTTGCCGGGTCAGGCCAACCAGGTCGCAGATTGGCACTCCCAGCATTTGAGGGACTCCAGTCAGTGGTATCTGGATGTTCAGGTCTTTCAGTGGTTGGTCGGCCTTTGGGGCCCCTTCTCAGTAGACCTATTTGTGTCGCGCTTGGATCACCAACTCCCGAGATTCTACAGTTGGAGACGGATCCGCTATCACAGGCAACGTATGCTTTTCTGCAAGAGTGGAGTCAGGAGAAGAGTCACGCGTTTCTTCCATTCTCCATGATTGTCCGCCTGGTGGCTCAGGTCCGCCGTCAGAAGGCGGAGGTGGTGTTAGTTACACCGCTTTGGAGGTACCAAGTCAGGTTTCCAGTTCTTCTGGAACTTTCTTGGGATTCTCCAATCCTACTCCCCCTGTTTCCTCATCTTCTTCGGAATCCGGAAGGAAAACAGCATCACCTGGTCACTCAGGGCTCTCTCCTCCTCATGGTATGGCGCTTTTCAGGCGACGTTGGTCGCTCCCAGGCCTTTCAGGACCTGCTGAAACTCTTTTATAAAAGGCATTGGCCGCCAGCACCTCAAAGCGTTATCTGTCCGCCTGGAAGAAATGGCTACAATGGTGTCTTTGACGGCACCTGGATCCCGTGGTCGCAGGAGTCATACCCATCTTGAATTGCTTGGCTGAGTTGGCGACCGATGGTCTGGCATACCGAACCATTAACGCTATGCGTTCCGCTATTTCTGCGGGTCATGAGCCTATTGATGGTACTCATGTGGGAGAACATCCTTTTGTTTGCCAGCTCTTGAGGGGTATTCGTTTTTGTCATTGCCCCCGTAACCGTGAAACAACGTCCTCTCGGATATTAATGTGGTTCTCAATCTGTTCTTGTCCTGGCAACCTAACAGGTACCTTTCCTTTAACGAGTTGTCAGCTAAGCTGGCCATGTTGTTGGGTTTGGTTTCTTGACGCAGAGTTTCAGATGTGCGTGCGCTAGAAATTTCTGCACAAGTTTTTTCCCCGGATGGGGTGACCTTTACGATTGGTCGACGTACAAAGTCTGCTTCTAGAACAATTTCCTATCCTGTCTTTGCAGAAATGCCCAAGCTCTGTGTGGTGCAGTGATTCAAGGCCTACGAGGCCCTAACCTTAGAACTACGCCCTCCGAGCAAAAGACAGCTCCTTATTGCTTTAAGGAAACCGCACAGAGCAGTCTCTTCCCCCACCATTGCAAGGTGGGTGCGCTAGGTCATGCAGGAGGCGGGTATTGACACAAAAAAGTTTGGAGCTCATTCAGCCAGAGGTGCCATGGCCTCGAAGGCATTTTCTCCAGGCGCTCGCATGGAAGATCTTATGCGAGCAGCGGATTGGTACTCAAATTCCACTTTTAAATGGTTCTACTTTAATCCAATGGTAGATGTTGCACATTTAGTGGTTAGTAAGCTTCGAACTAGCATAATCGTAGCCTCCGGTCCTGACATAGAATCGAAATTTGCCTAGCTAAATAACGGTAAGTTTCAATTCTATTAAGGACACGGAGGCGAGGATTATCCCTCCCGCGGCACAGTGGTGCGAACCCGCCCGTACGGCGGTAAGTAAAAAATGTTCCTTTACGTCTGTTTATTTGGTATACGACTGCTTGCCTTCATGAATATCCTTTGGTTGGTTGACGTTCAGGTTTTTCTCAGGAACTTTACAATGGTGTCTTATGTTTTAAGACATGATGGTGCCAAACAAGACCAGTGACTCCGAGGCATTTGCGCGAAGAAAGAAGAGGGACAACCTGGATTAAGGACCTTTCTAGGACGTACTAACACTAAGAAAGGACTATGGACTGGTGTTACCTGATGGCCTCATGGATGTTGTAGTCTGTTCAGGCTTATTTGAATTTTACTTTGGTTTTTTCCAGGTAAATGTTTTCCCATGGATAAAAAGAAAGGTGTTTATATGTTAATAATGCTGCTGTGGAAAAATTGATAGAATAAAGCGAAGAAAGACTAGCATAATCCTTGCCTCCGTGTCCTTAATAGAATTGAAACTTACCGTTACTTAGCTAGGCAAATTTTGATTCTTTATGTAAAAGTGTACTCGATGTAAAAACTGTGCCACCTATCTATTATTACTCTGTATAGGAGAAAGAAGAATTTTCCTTATACATTTGAAATCAAAAGATTAAGGTATAGAGCCCAGCATCAAATTTGTTTTTTAAACTGACCCTGTTGTCAGTTAGATTTAATCGCAAATAAAACATCAATGTAAAGCACACAAGACAAAATGATACAGTCCAAATACAAGTATAGAAATGTAAAACCTCTTGGTGACGTTGACACGAAGTTGTGGCGTAGATGCAGACAGCCAACACATTTTTCGTCGTATAGATGACTTTTGCAAGGCTGTTGATAGAAATATGCAATACGACACTAAACACTATGGAGTTTAGGGAAAATTGATTCTTTTCACCATGCTAACTACTTAATTTTTTTAAAATCTTTTTTTCCCAACAAAAACAGATGTAGTGAAAGCAAAGCACAGGTTTGAATCTACATAGCATTACATTCTTATTCAAAACATATCATACAATACAAAGAAGCAATTTGAGAAAGGAAAAAGAAAGCAGGCGATATCATCAAATACATAAAATTACGTTATAATACAGTTATTGCTTCTCCTATGTCACTCCTGAGTTACTCCCCTGACCCAGTCTTTTAATGGATTCCAAACCTTCAAACCTAATTCTCTACCTTTTTGTGCATAAAGTGCCCTTTCAAGGTTAAATATATGAACCAGTCATGCTTTCCATTGCAGAAAAGTTGGAGGGAAGGGATCAAGCCATGCTGAGGCCTCACATAGTCTAAGCACAGGCATAGCTATAAATAGGAACTCACTGTTGTGACTATCTTGTGTCGTTACCCCGAGTAACATTAGCTGAGGAGAAAGCAAAGTTTCTTCTTTCAACACAATTCGCAAGAATGCGGAAATTTCTTTCCTTAATAAGTCCAAAATGGGACATGTTGCAAAAATATGAGTTACATCCGCATCGTAAACCTAGCATCTAAAGCAGTGCGTTCCCTCTACTCCCCCCCATTTGACAATTTTTGCAGGAGTTATATACAAGTCAAACAAAGTCTTAAAATGCTGTGCCAAGGAATTGGCAGTGCAGAGTACCCAATTGGCCAATTCTATAGATTTTAAAAAGCATGAATCTGCTACATTAACTCTAACTTACCATTTCAATGCATGTTTTTCTAGATCATCTGTTGCATCTTCCAGCAATAAGCTATAGAGAGAATAAATTGAAGTTTGGATGTATGACATAAGGCTTCCATCAATAATACTACTCAAAATCCTGTTGCACCACCTGCTTTTTTTAGAAGAAAATCTCGTATTTGTAAAAACTTGTGGCGATCCATATAGAATTTAATCCTAAATTCTTTGAAAGAGGCAATGTGATCGCTTATTATGAGATCACCTATCCTATGTACCCCTGCTTTCTCCCATCTCTGCAAAAGCCGATCTGATAACGCATCCGGTATCTGTGCATTTTAGATCAATGGCGTGTACCTATTGTATCTGCCAATCCCTAATTTTTTCCTAATCCCAGACCAGTTTCGAAATGAGGCTATCAAAGTCTTAAAACAAGCTTTCTTGTAATAGCTAGGTTCATATATTTTTTAAAAGACGTGTGAACCAATTAGGTACTCAAAGATTGATGGTACATAGTTAGAATCAGTTACTTCCTCCCTTTTAATACCAAACAGAGGCCAGTAATATTGTAAAGAAGCTGCTAAGTAGTAGAGTTTAAAATTAGGTAATCCCAAACCCCCCCTTTCCCTGGGAGGGTATAGGAAAGCATTTGATCTTAGTGTCCGCTTGTACAACCATATAAACCTGGAAACCTCCCTCTCATTCTGTTTAAACCAATCATTAGTAATTTCAAGCGGAATTGTGCGAAAAATGTATAATAATTTCGGCAGAATAGTAATTTTAATCAAGTTACATCTGCCAATGATTGAGAGTTTTAAATTGTCCCATCAACACATATCGTTTTTGATTTTACCAATCATAGGGGTGAGATTTATATCAATGATATTGTCGACCTTAGCTTTTATACGTACACCTAAATATGTGGCCTCATCAACTAGCCTGCTATCGGCAACAGTAGTGTATTTGTTTGCTAAAGTCTGGGTCTTGGCTCTGTTCAGCCGATGGCCTGAAAGTAAGCGTAAGTGATCAGCAAGTAATTCAACTTCAGCCATTGCTTTATCGGGTTCAGATGTGATCATTGCTACATCATCGGCATATGCCATCATTTTTACCTCCCAGCCATGCAGCGTAATAGGAGCGATATTGGGAGAAAACTCAAGACAACGCAGAAAAGAATCAAGATATAATGCAAACAGCAGGGGAGAAGAGGGACAGCCTTGCCTAGTTCCTCTTTCGAAGGGTTCAGATTCCCCTCCCATCATTTGTAAACGGGATATAGGTTTAGCATAAAATACCTGAATGGCTGTAACAAAACCTGAACCCAACCCGTTAGCTTCCAGACACTTCCGGAGAAACTTCCATGACACATGGCCAAAGGCTTTCTCAGCATCTAAAAAAGCCGCCGCTATGGGTTTCCTTAAAACATCTGCTGCATCAAATAGGGCAATAAGTCGTCTAATATGATCATCCATCCCTCTCCCTTGAATGAAGCTGTGTTGCCAAACTGTCACTAGTTGTGGCATAACCTTATTAAGGCGGGATGCAAATATTTTCGAGTATAGCTTTGTGTTGCTGTTTAGCAATGTTATAGGTCTATAAGAGCCAAATTCAGAGGATCCATTCCCTTCTTTACAAAAATAATGATGTTGGCGGCCCCCCATGATGCTGGGGGTACTGCCCCATTTCTAACCTTCCTGAATAACTCCAAAACCTCGAGCCCTACCTCATTAATGAAGATCTTATAAAATTATAATGGTAAACCATCCGTGCCAGTGGCCTTGCTTGATGAAAGATCTTGCACAGCCGAAAAAAGATCCTCCTGTGAGATTTCAGTACCCAGGGCAAAGCTTCCTCCAGGGATAGTTTTATTTTAGGTTGAAAATAACGCTCATACATTGTCCCTGTCTCCTCTCGTCTAGATGCAGCTGAATATAATTCCTCATAGTACTCTTTAAAAGCTTTCCTGATTTCTATAGGATCCGTAACTAAGTCTCCCTTGAGGTTCCTGATTTTCTTAATGTGTCCTAGAGCTATCTGTTGTCTCGTCTTAACAGCTAGTAATCGGCCAACTGTCTCACCATATTCATAGCATTGTTGCTTCTTTACGAGATATTTCCCAGCTGTCTTGTCCAAGTAAAAATCATTCAGAGCAGCTTTAGTAACCATTATTAAATCTGTAACCATAGAAAACTCCCCGCCTCTATTAACCATCTTGATTAATTCAGTAACCAAAAGGGAGATTTTCTGATAGTAGCTTTTAATTTGTTCTTATATTTTTCTTTGTTTAATCAAGCTGTAACGCAGTGTCTCCCCTCTCACAGAGGCTTTAAATGAATCCCAAATAATTCCAGGGGGTGCACTATCTTCATTAAAGCTGAAAAACTCAGTAAATCAACCTTTCATATAACCCACATAATCCTGGTCAGTAAGTAATGCTCTCTCAAAGGTCCATTTATTCTGTGCACTTCTTGCTCCTGACATAGGAAATTAAAAACGAATGGATTTTGATCTGACATAACTCTAGGAAACATCTCAATACTGCCATCCTTCAAGAGAGAGGGAGACACCAAGAAATAATCGAATTTAGCAAATTTAAGATGAGGTGCGGAAAAGTAGGTATATCCAGGCTCTGAACTACTCAGACTAAGCCAAGCGTCGACTAACCCTATATCTTTTATCAGGTTTTTAAGTGCCTTGGATGATTGGGGTTTCCGATTCTTACTTACACCCGCAGGTTTATCATACATACACTTTGATCCATTGATATTAAGGTCACCACAGATTATATAAGGCTCAGGCTAAAAAGTATTTAAATCATGGGCGTAAGAGAAATTGTGGATAAACACGGCAGATGGATAATTATGGAAATTAGAGTCGGTTCTGGCCTGTTTACTCTTTGCTCAATTTATGCCCCTGTCCTAGATGATACCTCTGTGCTGAACTTCTTAGCTAGGAAGCTCCCTTCCTGGCCTGCCTTATATAGTGCTAACTACTTCAAAAGGTGTTCCATCCAACTAAGAAAACAAAAAAAGGATTCATTAAAAATAGAACCCTAGAAAATGTGCTTGATAGAGACATAAGCAAACATTGACCATGTTACAAGATCAAGATCCAAACACCCAATTTTGTGACGAAATAGCGGGAAGAGCCAAAGTGAGAATACTGCAGTGATAGAGTGTAGAAACTCCTGCTCAGAAGTGTTTGAAGTATTCAGACATACCCCATTATGATTGTTTTAGAGACCAAGATAGCAATAACCAAAGAGATTGAGACCAAATGACACCGGTAGGTAGGAGATGAAACATGTAATTTAAATGAGAATGTTTATAGATACCTTTAACTTGAACTGTACAAGAACATATATGGTCCAAAGTGTTAGGGATTTCAGAACGCAGTGGAATTAGTCCCAGTTCTAGACTTCGTATTTGGGTATAGAAGCGGCACTGTGACGAGAGAATTAACTTATATAAGAATAGAGTACACCATCATAAATTGATAGAATATTCGATAGGATCGGTGTCTTAAGTAATGGAGAAGGAAATGCAACCCCTGCAGACATAAAAGTCTTAGTGGAGCATCGTCTATTTAGAGGCAATTTTAAAAGGAAAAGAGAAAAGCTATTGTGAAAGTTGAGTATAAACTCGTGATTACAGGGCAATGCTTGATAGTGCATCACCAGCAATTTACCCATTACTTTTCTGTAATATGTTGTTGTGTGGCGTTTTAGGCTCCGAATGAATTTTCCCGATTCCTGATTCATGCCCTTATATAGGTACAATTCACGTTGCCCTTATATAGGTATGGAAATCCAGCCCTTATTTAGGCATAGCCCATGCTACCCAAATACAGGCATGGCTACTTCCATTCGTTCACCAAACGTCACAAGGATTTCTTGGAAAACAAGCTTAAGCCGTCAGGGAACTTCCCCTTGCTTGAATATTGATTTCTCCAAGAACTCAGTTACTTTACAATGAACAACTATTACCCAGGGATTCATTAATGACGTTCATATGCCCGACTTAACGTCAAGCTACAGCATTCCTAAACACCTTCAAGGTATAAATATACCTTCAATTGCTATAGCAAGACACGGTGGTTCGGAGCAGTTCCAAGACCTACATGTCCGATGCAGCTCGCTACAGCAAGTGCCGAAGGAAGCCGACTCTCCAGCTGACGCACTGATCAGGAAGCACTGTTCTCTTGCCGAGAATCCAGCTCCAGAGTTTCCGGCTCCCCTTGCAGGGTGTTGGGAAATCGAGTCCCGAGACAGAGATTTCAGACCTCTTTCATTCTAAGATATGGAGATGAGTACAACCCAGAGAAACCTTTGGTAGATTCTTGGCAAAAACTAAACTTATGCTAAACAATACTTACTTCTTCCCTCATACTAGACTTAGGTTAGGTACTTTGGGGTACGCGTATTTTAGAAACACCAGTTGAGTATTTTAGTCTATGGTATTTATGTATGTATTTTTATATGGCTTAGAAACCATACAATGCTCTTACAGTATTAGTTTATAATACTGTTAACGCTGTACGCATTATACTTTGCAGTCTGCTTAACGATTGTAGCAGTTCACTTCTCTTGCATAAGAAAGAAGACTGTTTATTAACCCTTTTATTGAAAACGCCCATCTCACTATTTCTCTGCAACTCTGTAGAAATGAAGCATGCGCGATTGACTGAGTGAACTAGTTATCTACTGTTTCCACGACTCTGAGAGATATATTCTTATTCTTGGGAAACAAAGTTGTCATGTTTATGCGGTTGTCAGAAACTAAAACCTTCTTGTGTATTTGAGAAAGTTTCTAGTGACCTCTAAGTTAGCTGGCACACACACAAGTAAGTTTAGTATATTCCATAGAGACCTACTGACCTAAGTCATACGTCAAATCTATAGGATATATTATTCCAATGCATAGAGCCTAATGGGCATATAGGAACTACACTACAATATTGTTCCATCTCCAGAGCAGACTGTTAATAAAAAAAAACATGTTGGGGAAAACAAACTAGTAAACATATACATTTCTCATACCTTTTGGACCCTTGACTTCTATGTCTGCAGTGGGTGCATTTCCCTCTCCAATATTATAACAAAGATCCTACCGAATTTTGTATTGATTTATGATGGGGTACTCTGTTCTTACAAAAGTGAATTCTCTTGTCACAGTGCCGCTTCTATACCCAAAATTCGAAGTCTGTAACTGGGACTACTTCTCCTACGTTCTCAACTCCCTGACACAATTAGGGGACTTTTGACCATATATGTGCTTGTACAGTTCAAGTTAGAGGTAACTCTAAACATTCTCATTTAAATTGCATATTTCTTCTCCTACCTACCGGTGTCATTTGGTCTCAATCTCTTTGGTTATTGCAGTCTTGGTCTATAAAACAATTGCAATAGGGTATGTCTGAATACTTCAAACACTTCTGAGCACAGGTTTCTACACTCTATCACAGCAGTATTCTCACTTAGGCTCTTCCTGCTATTTCTTCACACAATTGAGTGTTTGTATCTAGACTTTTGTAACTTGGTCAAGGTTTGGGAAGTCTCTATCAAGCCCATTTTCTAGGGTTCTATTTTTAATGAATCCTTTCTTTCATTTTCTTAGTTGGTTGTATGTCTCTAACAAGCACTTTTTCTAGGGTTCTATTTTTAATTAATCCTTTCTTTCGTTTTCTTAGTTGGTTGTAACAACATCTTTTGAAGTAATTGACATTGTGAAAAAATCTACTTTCCTTAAACTCCATAATGTTTAGTGTTGTATTGCATATTTCTATCAACAGCCTTGAAAAAGTCGTCTACACGACAAAACGCGTGTCGGCTGTCTGCATCTACGCCACGACTTTGTGTCAACGTCACCAAGAGTTTTTACATTTCTCTACTTGTATTTGGACTGTATCATCTAGTTCAGTGTGCTATACTTTGGTGTTTTATTTGCGATTAAATCTAACTGGCAACAGGGTCAGTTTAAAAAACAAATTTGATGCTGTGCTCTGTACCTTAGTCTTTTGATTTCACATGTTAAAACAGTGGCAGATTTGCATGTCGTCATTAGGCTGTGTGTGTGTAAGGCAGTCTGCTTTTCGCCAAATTATTGAGGTCAGGATACAAATTTGAGGAAACACAGGAATTTGTACCCAATGGTGACAGATTACTATATATCACAAACCATTCTTTTTCATTTTTTTTTATTGGTTTTAGAGAACTACACAACAATTATAGCTCCACTGAGAACAGTTCATATGTTAAGAGTTACAGATGTTGAAAAGGAAACACAGCATTTCCACAAGTTCTCAGCATACCTTATTTTTCTTTAAAAATTTCCCAGGTATGATAGACCTATCATTACGACGCTTCAAATACAAAGCTTACATGTTCCAGGTTGCAACTACAATTTGTGCTCGACAGCCCATAAAGAACACATAACTTAAAAACAAAAAAACAAAATAGAAACAATTAAACAATTCCGTGGTGGCTTGTGCTCATGGCCCAGATGGGATAGGGAGTGATACAGGGCGGGCACCGCCGTCTGGGCCGGACAGGCTCATGGGTCTCCCATGCCTACCCCAGAAGGAACAACGCGGCCAGCCCCGCCGGAGGCCTCGCTGGATTTGGAGGGATCCAACTACCAAGAAGGCCAAGGCTGATGTCCAATCTGTTATAACTGAAAGAGGTGGAGGGCTCGCAGTCTAGGTCCACAGGCAAACAGGGGTAACCCTTTCTACAAATAACCCACCAAGGGATTCCAGACATAATCGAACCCCCTCTGTGTATCTTCAACTATATCCATCATTCGTTCAAGGGCATAGGGCCTCTGTTTTTTTTTCTCCATGATGTGGCTATTGCCATCTTGGCTGCTCTGAAGCATAGCCACATAATGGAGTGGTCCCCTTGGGCTTAGTATTTCAGACTAGGGTCCCGAAACCCCCAGGAGAGTGTGTTCTATGGTATCTGGGATCGGGTATCCCAGGATAAGTTTAATTTGGGAGAGTATTTCTTTCCAGGAAGGTTGAATGGAGACGCAGTCCCCCAGCAGCCCAAAGCCCAACCAACATTTATCTGAAGTGTTAAGAAATATAGTGTGTAGTTTCTGGAGATGTAAATAACATTCAAACATGATTTAGTAGTGAGCTTCCCTTAGAAACAGGGTTCGATTATATTTAGTGATGTCTTTATACAGGGAGTCCCACTGTTTCTCACCAAAGGGGGTAGCCAGCAAGGCATCCCAAAATCTACGGTGTCATGGAGCCGGCTAGGGACCAAACGTTAAAATCAGGTAGTACAGAAATGATATGCAGCCTTTAGTTGTAGTACAGGATTGCACACATTTCTCAATTGCGAACAGGTCACTGGTCGCAGCCAGCTGCACCAAGGGTTGTTGCACCCAATGTTTTAGCTGATAATAATGGTATTCTTCTATGGGTGGCAACTTAAAAAGGGCTGCGCATTCCGCAAAAGTAAGCAGTTCTCCACGCTTGAAGAGATCGGATAGCATAAGACATTCACCTTCCCTCCATTTATCGAAGGGACCCTCCCAAAGAGCCAGGGGAAAAGCTGGATTGAAATTAATGAGGGTGTAGGGGGTTCGAAAAGTCGTGAAAGGCAAGGTCTTGGTGACGTTGTCCCATATTTGAAGGGTGGTGGCTGTGGGAGTGCTGAGTTATAAATTAGGCGGCCTGTCTTGATTCTATTTCCATGGAAGGTCCCATATGGTTCTGCCCGCTATCTGTCAATCCATATGGAATCAGTGTTCCTCGGAGGCTTTGAGGGGCCTCTCAGCCATCACCCAGAATTGAGCAGCTTTGTAATACCCAGGGAAATCAGGAAGGGCCAGCCCCCCCTCCAAGCATGGTCTATTCAGTAGCTGCTGGGATAAGCAAACCGTGTGTCCCTCTCAAATGAATTTAGTTGTCATCTTCTTTAGTTCTGAGAACAATTCTTTGTCTACTGTAATCGGGAGGCCCGAAAGAGGTAAAGAAGATGGGGTAGGACATTAATCTTGATCGCATTTATTCTGCCTATCAATGGGATAAATGCAGATCCCTATTTTTTAAAGTCAGATTTAGGCTGTTGCAGTAAAGGGGTATGTAATTTCTTTGCGTACGCAGCAATAAGGAGAAATTCCCTCGACCGTTACCATTGTTTCTTGGGGCAGTGTTAGATTGAGGAAGAAGAATTAAGACAGATTTACTTTGAATCCTGCGCCCCTTTCAAAACGACTGAGTTCAGTCAGTCAGTCAAAACCACTTTATTCGATTAATACAAATAATGAAAGTATACTTTAAAATACATCCATGCACACACATACAAAAAACATCTATATACAATACACAGGTTCTCGTTAAAAATAATTTCATTATATTTTAAATAAATCCAATAAAATTAATGATTCTATCATTCCTGAGTGTCTTAATTTCCTACTCCGGACAGCAGTGACAAAAAAGTTTGCAATATAAAAAATGTTCCGTGGGTTATCCAATAATTGTAGGTACAGTAAGGCACAGTAAGGCTGGTTTAACCTGTAAAAAACCTTTATCCTTTACCAGTGGAATTATGTACTTTTTCCTAATACTTGTGTAAAAAGTGCAGAAGAATGTAAAGTGCAGAGGGTCATGACTTGAATAACAATCACAGTTACAAATAGCAGCGTCCTCAGTTTACACCATTCCGAAGAATCCCTCAAAATGAGGTGGATCTGATTAAAATGGAATCTGGTTAATAACCAACTATGGAATGGTTTTGTAACAATTTCTAAATAGGGCTGAATAGATAAAAGATGTTATTAATAAATAATAAGCCCTTACCAGAGGTTTTCTGATCTCCAGTGCCTCACGTTCCTGTTCTCTAGAGTTCAGGAAATTAATTTTAACCCACTTTATATCGGCTTTTACTATTCCCTCAGGCGCTAGAAAAATCTCAGGACGCCCCAGTTTTGTAAACATTGCTTTGATGAAAGACAGCCACTGTATCTCATTGGATCTCTCTAAGTTGACACAATCCTTTAAAATCTTATGATTTAATGTGAGCTTCGGATTCAGCCATGTTTTGATCCGGCAGAGTAGAGGTGCCATACTTGTTAGATCGGAAACATATCCCATCCCTAGTTCCCGATGAATAGGAAAAGTTGCCGTTGACTGGGGAAGGGATAGAACTGAACGCAGAAATTTATTTTCCGCCTTCTGGATGCAATCCGTTTGTTTATATCCCCAAATTGTGACACCAT
The DNA here is from genome assembly GCF_964263255.1 of Lissotriton vulgaris. Lineage (NCBI taxonomy): Eukaryota > Metazoa > Chordata > Amphibia > Caudata > Salamandridae > Lissotriton > Lissotriton vulgaris. Next base: position 363,163,194 of record NC_141687.1, read on the forward strand.
ATGTCTCAATTGCCAGGCATTTTGCCTTATAAATAGAAAGGATAGCCACACATGGTTTACCAATTAGAGGCTGAGTAAAACTAAGTATGGCTGAGGAAGATCTTCTTACAGCATTTACTTTAGCCATAAATTGGGGAGCCCACGTGCACTTATCATCAAACAGGACCCCAGATATGTAGAGGCCTTCACCCTTGTGACCAGTGACCCATTAAAGTAACGGGATCTGATATTATTCTTTCGTGAGCCCGAAGACAAAACATACGATTTATCGATGTTCACCACCAGGTTTAACGAGTTCACGAATTCCCCAAATGAAATTAATAATCTTTGGAGTCCCATCGGGGTGCGTACCAGTAAAACTGCATCATCCGCGTATAGGAGAACCGGAATGGTAATTTCTCCTATACGCGGCATGTCCGGGGTAGCTTTAACCAGGGTTTTGTCTATGGAGTTTACATATAGGGTAAAGAGCAGAGGGGCAAGAATGCACCCTTGACAGACCCCTCTACCTGATTTAAACCTTCTTGTACAATTACCCTCTTGGGTCATTCTAACGTTTTTTTACTTGAAGACTTTCGATAAAAGCAAGAAAGAAAACTTTAAGTCCTACTGAATTGTTTTCTTCCGGATTACTGTTTTGACTGTCATTTTCAACTGTACATTGTGTGGGGTGCTGAACCATTGTGCTGCTTTGGCCAATATTTAGAGTTGGGGATTATGGTGATTAGAGCTTCCTCTATGGTGGGAGATACCTGCCGCATGGCCACAATGTCATTGAAGAGGTTTTCCAGGTGGGGGTTTAACACAGGAGCAAATGTTCGATAAAACTGGGCCTTCTGGACCTCCTCTATTGAAATAGGTTTGCTAAGTTCAATGCTGACAGCAGGGGAGACCTGCGGAAGTTCTAGGGAGCCTAAATAACTAGATTGGTCCTGATCTGTTGAAGTATCTGCAGTATAAAGGGAGCAATAGAAATCCAGGAAAGCCTTCGCTTTCCCCTCTTCGCTAAAGTGCAAGACACCATCGACTATTTTTTTAACATACTCTTCTTCCTGTTTCGGTCAGAGCTGACATGCCAGTAGCGGGCATAGCTTGTTGTCCTCATCATACCCTTGGGCTTGAAGGCGTAGAATGTTTTTTCCGCCCTGTTGGTATATATGGCTTGCAGCTTCCCCTTTAAAGCTGTTACCTTCTCTAGGGTTTGTACATACGGGGCATCTTTATGTACTCTTTCTGTCACCCGTAGGTCCCCCTCCAGGTGAAGCAGTTCCCCTGTCTATTGTTTGTTTAGAGTGGTAGCCAAGGCAATACATAACCTCTTATGACTGCTTTAAGGCATCCCAATTATTCACATGGGAGGTATCTGTGGGGTCATTTGTGGCAAAGAACGCTTTAATCGACCTCCACAGATCGCTAACAGAGTTGGGAAAGTACCATCTAACATGTTTAGAGCATGGGGCCGGCCAGTTAATCAATATCTCCAGTGGGGCATGATCTGAGAGGTATATCGGGTGAAAATGTGCCCCTGTAAGCTTATTGGTAAAGCGTTTGACTACTCAAAATATGATCAATCCTGGAGTAAGTTCAATGGGAGTGGGAAAAAACAACTAATCTCGAGTTGAAGGATTAAGGGCCCTCCAAGTGTGTATCAGACCTATGTGTAGCAAAGAGGCTTTAAGTGACTTACTGAAGACCTCTACCTCTAATCTGTGTGGATGAGTCGTGTTCACGGATGGGTCACAGATAAGATTGAAAGTGAGGTGGAAGTCCAATTGCCCCGTTATGGGCGTGTATAGCATGGCTATAGTGCATGGTCATCCCATCAAATCTCCCTTGACCATAAGAAACCTCCCTGATTTGTCAGTTTTAGTGTTGTTGGGGTGGAAGTGAACCGAGGAGTGGAAAAGGAGGGCGACCCCTTTCTATTTAGTAGTGGTTGAGGAATTAAACATTATTGGATCGGCTTTATGTTACAGACGAAGGTCTTTGCCTTTTTTCAAGTGGGTTTTTTGCTGTGTCACTATCCTAATATGATGATCTCCCAGGAATTTCCACAGGCATGGCCTCTTGTTGGGGGACCCCTAACATTCCAAGACATTTAGTTAACTGCCATTCAACATAGGACATACAGTACCTCCGCTCGGAAGAGCTAGCCAGTGGCCTGTCTCAGTCTCATCTCCCTCCCCAGCTTCCATCCCCCCCTCCCTCCATTAGACCAGACACAGAGATCACATCTTTGAACACCATGGTAAAAAAACGTTAACAACAAATACAAACAATAAATTTGAGTTGAGAAGTCCCTAAAACAATATGAGAACCTCACTTTAGGTAGCTCAAGGGGCGAGCCCACTCCCGCTCCCAGAGCCCCATTTGCATATTTTTGGACACATGACATCTAGCAAATCCCCATCTATGAATTGGACAGAGCAGAGCCATTACCGGACAACCTATGAATATGCTCCCAGCTAACAGAATCTTGGATCCTAAGCCCTCAGTGTGGGGAGACCCCGGCACAGTTTTCGCCCCTGACGTCGCTTTACATTGTCACCTACAAGGTCAAATATGGGGGCAAACTAAGTCTGTTTGGGTCATGGGGCCAGAGCTTCCGTAGGTGTCACCCCTTTGCCTTCTTGCCACCTCTCCTGGGTGTCTGCCAGAGTCCGAGTGAGAGTTGTTCTGTTGGCTGACCCACACTTTCGTCTCTCCTAGGTTGTTGCCTGTCGCTGTGAGGTGTTCTTAAGACCAAGCAGGTCCAAATCTTCTACTAATTCTGTGAAGTGGTATTGTTTATTGTCAAACAGAAAGGCAATGCTGAAAGGATAAGTCCACCTGTATTTAATTTGGCATTCCCTGAGAGCTTCTGTGATCGGGCGGAATTGTTGTCCGCGTGCTAGGGCCACGTCCTGAAAGAGAGAGAACGTTGCACCCTGGAATGTGACCCTGTCACTGATTTTAGCTTTCTGGAGGACCATTTGATTGCCTTTAAAGGAGCTGAATTTGGCAAGAATGTCTCTAGGGCGCCTGTTGTCTCCCTGTAATCGTGGACCCACCCTGTGTACTCATTGCAGCTGGACCTCTGGACAGCCATCTCCCAAGACCGTGTAGAAGAGTCCCACCATGAATGATTCCAGGTCAGGCACTTCGCATCCGTCCTCCAGGCCACTCACTCTTATGATGTTCCTGCTGGAACGGTTCTCAAGGTCTTCGTATTTGAGAGTGGCGGCGTGTAATTGGCTATGCAAGTTGGCTGTTCCTTCTTCCAGGGGCATCATTCGGTCTTATAGTTCTCGGCATTTTATTTCTTGGTCTAAGGTGAGCATGCCAACCGAGTTCACATCAGCTTGAAGTGCCACCAATTTCGTTCCGACCTCCGGTCGGAACGCATCAAACAAGATGCCTATGTCAGCTTTAATCTCCTTCCTCAGCTCTGTCTTACAGTCTCTCAGCGACACCAGCAGAACTTCTTGGGTGAGTGCCATTTCACCCCCAGCTTGCGCCTCTCTCTCCTTTTGCACCCTGGTGCCAGATGGGGCGAAAAAGCTGAAATAGTTGGAGACTCTATTGCTTGAAACCTTCTTCGTGGCATAGGGATGTGGGCCTCAGTCAGCATGGTGCCGCCCCCTACCCGGTCAAACGTGTGTCCAGGTTGAACCTCTCTTGGGTGCTAAGGGGCTCTGTGTGGCATTCAAAGGAGACTTGGTTTACAGGGCACCTGGTGTTCACTCTGGTTAGCTCGAATTAACGTAGGAGCCCCCAACTGTCCGCTGGATCGCCCTTCTTGTACACGCAGCCACAACCTATGATCTGCCACCCTTGGCTTGTCATATTATGGCCAGATTACTCACTTCGCTGTGTCAACTCCAGTGCTGAGCCTCTCGCTGAAGTTAGGGTCTGTTGGGTGCCATATTAGGGTCAGGCATTGTCAACAGTGGCCAGGCAGGGGCCCTTCGGTTCCTCACACTGGACAAGTGGCTGCAGTTTAGAAGACCCAGGGAGATTCCTGCTCCTCGCCATTCATATTACATGCCCCCCCCCCCTGCTGGGTTGCTCGGCGAGTCGTCCACACTAAGCATGGGCGAATTTTGCAAATTCGCTGTCCGCGAATTTGCGGATTTGCGAATTCGCGATCCGCAAAATTCGTGAATTTTTGGCGAATTCGCGGATTCTTGTTTTTTTGCGTGTTCGCGGAGTTTTTTGCGTGTTCGCGGGGTTTTTTGCGTGTTTGCGGGGATTTTTGCGTCTTCGCGAGCCGCTTGCATAGCGAAGTTACCCATGCAGTCATTTATGGGCGAGGGAGAGAGATAGATAGATAGATAGATAGATAGATAGATAGATAGATAGATAGATAGATAGATAGAGAGAGAAAGAGAGGGAAAGAGAGAGGGAGAGAGAGAACGAGAGAAAGAAAGAGAGGCCGGATCTCTGAAGGGCCAGATTCCTGAGTTGCCCCTACAGAACATACAGCTTTTTATTTTTAGCAAAATGCATATTTTTTTAGTTTAACCCCTCCTGACAACTCAAAATGGGTGTATTTGCCATCCTCTCCATGCTTCCTGATGAGGTTTAATTCCTTGGACAGGTGCCTCGTTGCCTACTTGTAACTATTCTCTGACCCTGCTTCAAGGGTCAGAGCATGGTCAGAGAATAGTTGCAAGTAAGCAACGAGGTGCCAGGAAGCAATTAGCAGCAGGTGTCCAAGTTGAAGTTAATTTGTTTGTAACCCTTTTGTAAAAGGTTACAAAGAAATTAGGTTCAACTTTTGCACCTGCTGCTGTAACCCTTGCTTGGCTGAAAATTCGTACCCGCTGATTCGCGGATTTTACCGCGATTTCGCGAGATTTGCGGATCGCGAAATCGCGGAAAATCCGCAAATTCGCCCGCGAAACTTATTTTACGCCCACCCTTAGTCCACAGCAGCCATCTCGCAGGAAGAATCTTACCGGATCTGCCGAGTTTTAGGGCCAAGCCCCGCTCCATCGAATATTTTCCCCCGTTGCCTGATGGGAGTGAGTCAGGTTCTGTGCCCGCGGCGTGTGCCCGGTCACATCAGCGATCCCGGGAGGGCAGCACCAGCATTTCCCTATATGCTCTGCAGAGGTAGCCGTCACCTTGAGTGACGCTCCGCGTCACGGGCCCGTCCGATTTAAGCCTCAGTGAACAATGTTTGGGCAATATTCAAGACATCACTGTGTCCTCCTGATGCTGTGCATGTCAGTTCATCGGTGTGTGTGGTTTTGGCAGTATTTTATGCGATGTGGCGGCCAGATACCCAGGGCTTGAGGTGGAGCTGAACAGAATCACATTTGTGAGGCCATGATGGTTGGCCACGCCCCCCCCAACCCTTCTTTAATGTCCTTTGCCCTGTCCAGATGAACTGTCAATGATGGAATAAAATGGATAAATTAGAAGGTATTTTCGTGAATGGAATATTCCATCTCTTTTTTGTATGAGTGTCCCATCAAGAAAACACAGATTCAGGCCAAATTCATGATTCATTAGGCAAATTTTGAAATGCACAATACTCGTATAGGGCAGGCAGCTGGGTTCTAGAGGACAGCACTAATAGACTAAGTCACACTCTTGTTAGCAAATATTGCCCACCTCAAATGACCTGCTGCCAGTAGGTCATGGAATACATATAGCACTTTGTGGATGAGAGGCAACATATAACGGACAAATCATATATACATATTCGAAATTACAAAGTTCTTCTAATGTTGATATCTTTCTTTTATTTTGATGTATTTGCAATATACACAGGAACAAGCCAGCCAACGCGTTTCGCCCAGAAAATGGGCTTCTTCAGGGCAAAATGTCGGTAGAATAGACAATAGTATCTGTTGAAATATTCTGCGCGGTATGTCAAATGGTCAAATCTGCTCCGTAGTGGGGAATATCCCGGGTACAGGAAAACTCAACTATCAAAGCTAAAGAACCTGCAAATCGCGCTGTCCGAGTGTGAAAAACGGAGCCGTGTCCGGTGTACTTCAATCGGCCAGTGTGGCTGGGGCGATATACCTATATATATTTAGGAGTCAAACATGAAGATCCATTTACTCTGTACTGAGGTGTATAAGAAATGTTGCAAGGGCTATGTATGTCATTATGTTGTAGTAGTCATTCGTCAATCCCCCCAAATATTAGTTTCTGACTGTCTTCAACAGCAAAGGTATGGAGATAGTATGGAATACATTGCTAAGATACTTTGGTACAGGATTCATGTATTAATGTTGACACTTGAAAAATACTGACTTGACATTAGTGTTACCATCATGAAATGTCCAAACAGTGGTAACCTGCTTTCATGTCATATGCTAATATTGGTACAACATTGCAGTATATTGGGGCATATTCACAAGGAGTTATCGCCGCGATGGCGACACTTTTCTGCTGCTAATGCGGTGATATTTTTATCGCAGTATTACCAAGCTGTCGCTAACAGCCGTTAGCGACAGCTTTCAGGCAACAGCGGCTGCATCCAGCATCGCCAACGATGTTAGAGACTACTATCTCTAATGATATGCAATGTAGGTGTTCCCATGCAAAAATGCACGTTAACCCCACTTCGCGATATTCACAGCGATCGCTGGAGTTTCAATGCAATAAAAAAAAACAGCCGCTAACGCCCATTAGCTGCTGGGACTTAAGACAAGAAAAAAGGAAGTCTTAAAAATGGTGATAAAGAGTAGTATATAAGTGAGATTAGCCCAGAGCCTCATCTGAAGACCCACTGATGCCATGGAGGTACTACTCATGCAGCTTGGAGCACCAAGAAGGCCACAACAACCACCGCCACTGCCACCTCCCCGAGGATTACCACTGAGGCAGTGACAAATAAGACAGCGGGTCCATCACCAACGCCTCAGCCTCACAGACCCTAATGCCAGAGGATGTCATTGCCCACTACAGGCTCAAAAGGACATCCATCCTCCGCATCCTGACCCTGATAGCCCACAGGCTGAAGGCGCCAACACAGTGGATAACCAACATCCCTCCGCAAACAAAGCTGCTGGCTGTGCTGCACATGTGGCCTCTGGTACCTTCCAACCAACAACTGCCAGAGTTGGAGGAGACTCACAGCCAGCCCTATCAAAGTTCCTCCCAACTGTCTTGGATAACATCATCAGCCTGATACCCCAGCACCGACGCTTCCCCAACACTGCGCAGGAACAGCTTGAGAATAAGCAAGGCATTCACGCCATAGCTGGCATTCCGCAGGACTTGGAGGCAATTGACTGCACACATGTCCTACTTGTGCCCCCTGCGGACACTGCACACGTATATCTCAACAGAAAGCACACGCATTCCATCAATGTGCAGGCAATAGTGGACCACCAGGGTCTGTTCACCAAATTCCTAGCCAAGTTCCCAGGGAGTGTGCATGATTCCTACATCTTCCGCCAATCCATTATCAACCAGCGGTTTCAGGATGGCGCATATGGAAATGTACTGCTTGTTGATAAGTACTAGCTGAACACACCACATACCTCAACTCCACAATCATGGATCTCACAAATGTGAGAATGCACACGTTCCAAACTCACATACAACATGTCAATAAACATGCCCACCTACCAGAAACAACAACACAAGTAACTGTGGCAACTAGGGCTAGCCATGTAGACAAACCATCGCCAAAGGCCTAGCTGCTCTGCCACACATTAGCAAATGTGAGGATAGGAGGGAACCAAGAATGTGCAATGGAGGGACTCGACCCAAGAGGAAAGTATGTACACAAGGCAGAGTGTGGCGGTGGTGTGCTGGACAGTCTGGAGTTTGCAGAGCTCAGACATGTCAATGTGGGCATATAGTGCATTTCCCTTAGTCCGGTCTGATGCTAATGGCTGCGTGGGTGACCGTCCTACCTGACGGGGGAACCATGTGAAGGTTGCATGGAGGATGGAGGCCACTGGTTAGACCTGTTTGTTCATGGAGAGGGAGGAGTTCAGTACAATGCCTAGGTATCTAGTTGTTGGGGCTGCCGAAGGTGGTGGCCCACCAGGTGTTGTCACATGCTGATGGGTTAGTCACGAGGATGAGGACTTATGTCTCCTCTTGAAGTGCAGCCCCCAGCTGACGATTATCCATGTTGCAACTTGCTGCAATCCTCCCTGGAAGCCCAGTCTGGTGTGTGTGGGCGCCTTGGTGAGGGAGAGTATGAGCTTTGTATGCTTGTAGGTGGGGATGGTCTCATGGTTGCCTTCATGTAGCTCCAGTTCTTCTCAAGTCATCTTGGATGTTGTTGGTGACCGAGGAGGCATTCATTGCATGCTGTATATTGGAGTAGCATAGTGGGGCAAGTGTGTATGCGGAGTTGGAGATACAAGTGTGGAAATCCCGGGCAGTGCTGTTGGCATTGGCTGCAGCAATGTGGGCGTTGCTGTTGATTTTGGAGTGTACCAGCTCCTCTGTGACTCAGCTCCAGTAACTTTGTGTTGCACCGGCTGTGGGTTTGGGTGTCTTGGGCTTTCACAACGAGGAAGTGAAAGCAGTGGTGGTCACTCCATGGGCATTGAGTTGTGTTGATGAAGTGGAAGCAGTTTACACATGCGAAGATGGGGTCAAGGGTGTGCTCTGCCTTGTGGCTCAGTGTGGTGAAGAGTTGCGTCAGTCCGATCTCAGCAAGCATTTGCCAGAGAGTAATGGATTAGGAATTGTTGTGGTATGTGAGGTGGAGGCTTTGCTCAGGAATGAGTAAAAAGTCCATGGAGTAGATTGCGTAGCGTGTGATGATGTTGGCAAAGCGTTCCCACCCTCTGTGGGCCCTGCAGGTGAGAGTGCCGCTGAGTGTTGCTTTGTGGCAGGTCTGGATCGGAAAGTGCAGGTGTTGGGTGGTGGGGAAGGTCTGGTGGCAGAAGCAGAACTGAATGGGAGTTGTGGCGTTGACTGTGAGGAGGGAGGAAAAGTAGTAGTGCTAGATGTTAGGAGAGCCAGGGTCCCTGCTGGTGTTCATGTTAGGCTTGCGGACATGCAAAGACGAGTTTGACATTGGAGTGCTGTTGTATGCCAGTGATGCAATCGCACAGCGCACACAATTAAATAGGCTCTGTGTGAGGAACGAGCAGCTGTGAGGCAATGTAATTAGCATTGATGCTAGTCATTTGTCAGAAACTACACATGGCTAACATGAATTCCAAAGTAGCACAAATTACACACCACAAAACTATTAACACTGCCAACACAGCATGCATAACCACTAATGGACACATCTCTCCATTACATGTTACAGGTGATCAAGGATATGCACTCTCCCCATGGCTGATGACACCCCTCCGAACCACTAATACCCAGGCCCGGAGGCAGTATAATTTGGCCCTCGAATGCAGCAGGGCCATTGTGGAGCGCACATTTGTTGTGCTAAAGTTATGTTTCTGGTGCATTGACATCACAGGTGGCAGACTGTTTTACAGCCCATAAATAGTGTGCAAGTTAATCATACCATGTTATGTATTGCATAATATGGGGCAGATGTATCAAGTCATTTGCATGTCGCAAACGCTGCGAATCGCAATTTCTCAGCGTTTGCGACAAATAAAAGTGCAAATGACACGTATGAAACAAATTGCATCGCATATTAAAAATTCGCAATTTTTGCGAATTCTTAGTGTGCGAGAAGAGTTTTTCTCAGAAAAAAATGCGATTCCTTATTTTGCATGTTCCTAAATTTGCGATTTTCGCTAATAACAAATCGCAAGTGAAGAAATCGCATCAATATGTAAGAAGAAATCGCAAATAGCGATTTTACAAAAATCGCTAAATAAGAAATCGCAATTAACACCAAATAGAAGCAGGTGGTAACAGAAAAAAAAGTATAAAAAGGCTCCCAGAATGCATTTTTTAAAATTCAAAATGGCGGGACTGTACCTGATTGCCAGGAGGCTGCGCATTCAAGCTCTTGCCAAGAGGAGACAAAGACAGGAGAGAATCTTCAGAATACGCATTACGCTGTTCCAGCAGACTCAGGAGGAGATCTATGACAAATACAGACTACATCCAAACACCATTTTGGACCTGATCAATGAATTGGAACCTTTTTTGGAGCATCCTACAGGCAGGACACAATCAATTCCAACACATGTGCAGTGGAGAAGTGTGGCTCACTGGTTAGAGGAGGCAGACCTGGAAGCAGTGGTCAGCCCGGGACCAGGGTTCAATTCCCGGCTCGACGGGGTCTTGAGTCCTAATATGTCCATGGACTCGACAATTCTAGCTCCGGAGCCTACTCAATTCACGGGTTCACACTCTGCGACTCTGGGCAATAGCTTGCTTAATCTCCACAACGGCCCCTCGCGGCGGGATGCCTGGCTTTCACCTTGCGGATACCCTGCTGGGGTTATCTCACAGGGGAATACCCGGACTGGTTCCCTAAGCAAGTGCTTAGAAACCACTCAGTGATTTGCGCTATATAAATTCCTGCACATTTACATTTACATATTATGCTCACTGCACCTTTTGGCTTCAGGCTCTTTTCAAAGTGTAATTGCAGAGGTTGGTGAAGTGTCACAGAGTGCCCTATCACACTTTTTTCATGTGTTCCTGGATGCAATGTTAAGGAGACTCAACAAGCCATACAGGAAACAAAGTTGGATTTCTATCAAGTAGCACGATTTCCACATGTGATTGGATGCCTTGACGGAACCCATATTGCTATCACTCCACCTGCAGCCATAGAATATGTATTCTGGAATAGAAAAAGCTACCACTCGCTCAACATCCAGATCATATGCAATTCCAAAAACATCATCAATGACATTGTAGCAAAGTTTCCAGGGAGTACACATGACTCCTTTATCTTCAAACATAGCGCAATTCATAGACGTCTCAGTGCTGGTCAGTTTGGAGACGGATACCTGCTAGGTGAGTAATACTCATGCAAACATCCATCCATCCATCCATCCATCCATCCATCCATCCATCCATCCATATATTTCCAATGGAACATACAGTTACTTTTTCTCTCTTACATGCAGGTGATAGTGCCCATGCAGAGCGTGATTTCATCCTAACACCATACTTAAATCCTGCAAATGTAAGTGAAAGACGGTAAAACAGGGAACACCGGTGAACACGTGGGGTAATTGAACGTACTTTTGGAATTTTAAAAAGCCGTTTCAGATGCATACACAAAAGTGGAGGTGCCTTGCAATACAATCCTGAAACATGTTGCAAAATTGTAACAACATGTGCAATGCTGCATAACATGGCAATTCGCAAAGGCACAGACATTGAAGTGAGGGACTCTGACTCATCTGATGATGATGACATCCCTCCACCAAGAATGGCATTAGCAGGAGTTGGAGCAATGGCTGGCCGACAAAGAAGGACAGAGATTACACGAAATTATTTTTAGGTAAGAAATAACAAAGTACAGACTCAGCTTTGTAATTGTTGTTTTAATTCACAACAGACAAACTATATTGCATTGTGCGTAAAACATTACTTTTGAATGTTGTAACATAAAAATATCCATACTTGTAACACAAACACTGCTTTCACAACGCATTTCTGCTGAATAGGTCACTATTCCAAAAAGTTATTTTTTGCGCTGGCGGCTAGGAGCTTGTTGCTCCTGTGAATGCATGGCTTCTTGTTCATGTCCTGAACTAGCGAGCCTTCCACTTCTGCGTTGGCTCAATTGGTTTGTTGGGGTAGGGTTTCTACTGCTCCTACTGGAGGTGTTCTCGCTTTCTGCAGAGCCTAGGAGTGCGCTTGCACCAGAGTTGGAGGTTTGCATAGTTTCCAACACTGAGGTCATTTTGTCCACACTCTTCGCCATTTCACGAGTGCAGTCACTTAATTTGCGTTGCATGTTAATGCTGCGCCTGGTGAAATTGCTTGTTACTGAACAAAGCCTGTTGATTGCCTTGGTGTAAGTATGCATCCTGACATGTGCTGCCTGTGCAGCCCAGTTACAAGCATTTTCAGTTTGTACAAGGGTCAGGCAGAGTCTCTCAATAGATGCAGTCATGCTTTCTTGATTCTTGTTGGATCTGAAAAGCTGCCTATTTTTTAACCGGAGTGCCTTGTGTTGCAGGCTCTGTACGTGAAGCATATCCTGCTCCATGCCAGCAAAAACAGTGCCTCCTTCACTTGGTCCTCTGTTGCTCCTACATGTGTCCAGACGGAATGACCGTGCACTCCTTGGTGTTTGTGGTTGCTCTTGTGAGTCCTGAGGGGACACTGTGACAGTCTCATTGGGAACTGAACCTGCATCTGAATTTTCTTCTTCTCCCATTGCCTGCAGAGGTGCAACATGTCTGCGCTGCCTGTGTATGTTTCTATTTTGAACAGGGGCATCAATGACTACTTGTTCTGTGTCAGACGTGACATGAGGAGGAGAATTTTCAACATCATTTGCAGCCCTGGAGTCTCTTGTATGTTCTGTGGATGTAGAGTGTGAAAAATGAATTTGTGTTTCTTCAAAATAAATTGATTTCGTTACAGACAAAAATTTGCACTACACTGCTTTGAAATCCCAAATTACTACTTGGTAAAATATCATGTGTTACTATGATGATAAGTGTGACAATCGTTATTGCACTACAACTCCCAAAATGCATTGCTCACTTCTGGGTTTACAGTGTGACTGGACTACTATTTATCTGACAATGAGTTTGAGCACAGGACACACACATTCATTGCACACATTCATTGATGCAATTTGCATGCATCTTACCTTGTGTAGTTGCTGTAGGGTCTGAGCTATCAATGGTAGCCACTCCACTCACACTATCTGGTAGCAGGGTTGATTCTATCAATTCCTCATGGGGTGTTGGTTGGTCCACAGAAGAAGTTCCACCACCTGTTTTGTTTGCCTCTTTATTTCTATCTGCAAGTCTCTCTTTTGATCTGAGTCGCATGTTGTACCATCTTTTTTTGATTTCATCAATGGAGCGGGTTGTAACTCCTACTGAATTCACTTTTTCCTGGATCTCCAGCCAGATTTTCCTTTTCCTTGAGTCAGGAACTTTTAGTGCTTTTTTCCCAAAAAGATCCTCATGGTTACAAACCATTTCCTCTATCAGGATTTCTTGCTCCTTTTCAGAAAACGTTTGCTTTCTTTTTCTCTTTTCAGCTGACATTTCCTCCTGTGCCTTCTGTGACTCCATTGCTCCCAAACAGGTCTGCTCTGCCTCACAACACTCTTCCAACTGCCACTGGGTGTGGCTCTGGGAAGCAGGTGCAAGCAGTCACTGGAACTTCCTGGTTGTGATGTTATCAGGCTGTTCCTGCATTGCATGATCCAGTTTTTGCGATTTCTTAATTTGCGAAATTCGCATGTCAATCGCTAATTATTCTGCGATTTTTAAGAAATCGCACATTTATCGCAAATTTGTTCGTACATCCCATTTTGCGATTCCGAAACTGCGATTCGCTAAAAATCACAATTATGGACTCGCAAATTGGAATGTTGATACATCTGCCCCTATATTCAACAAAAATGGTTCAGCACACCATACAATATATAGTGACAGTATTAATGAGGTTAATAATATCAATAAGCCATGGTGTTTTCTTTTCTTGTTTTATTCCAAATCTTCACATACAAGTAGCCAACGCGTTTCGTCCGAAGGACTTCTGCAGGGCGAATAGTAATCAAAATACTGTTTTGTGTTCTGGACTTTAACAGTGAGCACCAGTCTCCAGCTACTTTGGTGGAACCAGTCTCCAGGAACTTGGATGGCAAAGATCCTTTATTCTGTGATAGACTGGTCAAATCTCTGTGATAGATATATTCCAGCGAAAAGTAAGGATGTCACAATACACATCCGTGGGAGGTGATATCAATATTCACCTTCGGTAAGCAACATGTCTCCGTTCTAAGCATGGGCGGAAAATCCGTTCCGCTCGCGGATTTTGCGGATTTTCGGTAAATTCGCAATCCGCGAACTCCCGCGAATTTACCGAAAATCCGCAAATCCGCGAGCAGCGGATTTTTCCGGGGGCAAAAGTTCAAGCCTGCCCTGTTGTAACTATTTTAGGATGGCGCCGGCAAGCTACCAGCGCCATCCTAAAATAGTTACTAAGTTAGCTTCAACAGGAAGCTCTAATAGATAAAATAAAGCAGGTGCTCACAACTGCTTTATTTTATCTATTAGAGCTTCCTGTTGAAGCTAATTTAGTAAGTATTTTAGGATGGCGCTGGCAGCTTGCCGGCGCCATTCTAAAATATTTACAAATGCCCTTCCTGTGACCCTTCCTGTGGAGCTTTTTCTCTTCATCTGCTGAACTGATCTTTCTCTGACCTTTATGCACACAAGAGGCATGTGAACTCGCATGGAAGCCCCGCACGTTTGGCCCTGCGCACACACTCGCGGTTTGCACCCTCTTCCCGCCATTCACCCACTATGATGGACAGCTCACTCAAGGGACCCCTGCGCCCTTCGGGGCGATTGCATAGTAACACACACATGGTCGCTCGAACTAGTTGATGCTCAAATTCAGTGACTCATTCATTAGCCCAAAAACAATCATGAGCGTCTTCGAGGCTGGACAGGTGTGCCTCTTCCCAAATCTACCGTGGAAAATCAGCTGTGATGCTGGGTAGAGGCCTTTGCATCCTTGACTTTCATGAGCGCAATCCCCGTGCTGTTCCTGTGACCAGGAGCTTCTTTCTCTTCATATTATTGTGTTCGCACGGGTTGCTGCAAGTTCGCACGCGTTTTGTACAATTTCACAATTTGCGAAATTGTACAAAACCCTCGCGAACTTGCAGAAACCCGTGCGAACATAAAAAAAAAATCCGCAAATTTGCGAGAATTCGCGGATTTTGTGGATTGCGAGTTCGCAAATCCGCAAAATCCGCCAACGCGAGATCCGCAAAATTCGCCCAGGCTTACTCCGTTCTCCTCGGTCTCCTCGGTCATCGTCTCGAAAAAGTAGTTCCCTGTACCCCTGTTCTAGTATTACATCTGCCCCTATATGTGTAAGCACCAATGCCCGATGGTCCCAAGTGTCAGATGCACCGGCAGAGGATGATGAGGAAGATGAGTCTGGTGCAGCACACCCCACAGTTTTTGCAGCAGGACCTGCCCGAAGGAACAGAATCATAAACAATGTCTTCACCTGAGCGTGTCACATTGTGAAAGTCCTTAGCAATTATATATCAGTGCAAAATGACCCCAAGCACAGTTTGTGCAAATAAAAAACACAACACACATACCCTGTGTGCATGTTTCTCTTCTGCATAAGTACATCACTCTGACAAGTGTAAGTTTAACATAAAGTGGTAATAATATCACGATTGCAATTTGATGGTGGGTATGTCTTCTCTGTACAGGGAGTTGTTTTTGTAGGGTGTCATTTGTGCAAAACTAGACATTTTAGGGTGTCAAATGTGGTACTAAATTCAACTTTTTAATGTGTCATATGGGCTAAAATATGACATTTAGGGTGTCATTTGTGGTTAACTATGAATTTTAGGGTGTCATTTGGGGTAAAATATGAATTATAGGGTGTCATTTGGGGTAAATATGAATTTCTGGGTGTCATTTGTGGTTAACTACGAATTTTTGGGTGTCATTTGGGGTAAAATATTAATTTTAGGGTATCATTTGGGCTAAAATATGAATTTTAGGGTGTCATTTGGTGCAAAGTATGAATTATAGGGTGTCATTTTGGGGATTGTATGAATTTTTGGGTGTCATTTGTGGTTAACTATGAATTTTTGGGTGTCATTTGGGGTAAAATATGAATTTTAGGGTATCGTTTGGGGTAAAATATGAATTTTAGGGTGTCATTTGGGTCAAAGTATTGAACTTTAGGGTGTCTTTTGGGCAAACAATTTCAACACCCACCATCTCGCTCAGTGTCTGAGTAAGCCTTTCCCAATATTCCCGTACTGATGGACAACACCACGCAAGATGCAGGAAGTCTGCCGATTCAGTTCCACAGCATTTACATTGTGCCTCCTGATGCAAACCATATCTATAGAGTCTAGCTGGAGTATAAAAGGTTTGATGCAGGTGTTGTAATGCAGTATTCTCAGATTTCCATTGAGTGTCAGCATTTCTGTAAGAAAACATGCTATCGACCACTCTTCCTCTCTGAGCAAATCATCCAGCACCTCGTTCCATCTTGCAAGTGCTCTGTGTGTTGAGTCGGCAATTTCCTCTTGGACTATATTGTATAGTCGAGATACTAAGTGTTTGTTACTAGGGGTAGTGACTATCAGTTGCAGCGCATTTGATTGATAGGCTCCGCTGGGTAAGAGGGATAGAATTTCTTCATCGCCCCTTGGAGTCTGTGGTACGTAAAACGAAACAATAGTGTTTAATTGCATACATAAGCAAGGTCATTTGGCATTTTAAATATCCCATTGTGATAGAGATCTCCCGTAGTGTCAATGCCCACCTGCCGCAACAGTCCCATGCCCACCTCTTCTCGTGTGACCGATAATTCGGGATGACGGTGCAGTGGTAGAGCAGGGGCATACAATGGCAGTTTACGGGCCAAGCTTCCCAACTTATACCAGGCAGCGTTAGTTGCGTCTATAGTGTTAATATCCTTAAAATGCAATGGTGGTCTGTGATGAGTGAGTACTGCTGTCAGTGGGATAGGCATTGCGTCCCCTTCCTCCATAGCCGCATGGGTGAGATAGGGAATCTGGTGGTACCAGTAGTGTGCATACAGCGCTTGCGCGCATAAGTAATAAAGCAAGGAATCAGGTACCTTGAAACCTCCTCTGGAAGAAGGTAACGTTCAAGCTCGCAGTTCTGTGCGGACTTGCTTACCCGCACAGATTAGTCTAGTCACTAACGATGACAGTCTACGAGAAACTTCTGTTGGAGGAGGGATAGGTATGTTATTAAAAAGGTAAAGGAATTTTGGCAGGATCACCATTTTAACTATAGCTAGTCTATCCGCCAATGATAGGGGCAGTTGGATCCAGCGACCAATTTTTTCGTCTAGTGTACTTATCGCTCTACCATAATTAGTGCAAATGACAACCTCAGGATCACGGTGGTACCGTACTACGAGATATGTCACCGGCTCTGATTGCCACTCTAAAGGAAATTCTGTAGTGTGGGGATGTGTGGTATCTGTAAGTGGGATAATCAAAGATTATGCCCAATTAATTTGGAGACCTGATTGCCTCCCGAATTTGATATATTCGCGCAATAAGTGGGCCAAATGTTGCTCCCGGTCGGTAGTGACAGTGGCCGATAGGAGTCACAACACTCTGAGTTATTAGCTGGCTTAAGGAGGGCAATTAGCATGGCTTCCCTCAAGGAAGGAGGAAGTATCATCTTATCAAATGCGTCACCATACATAGCAACCAGATGCGGAGCTATCAGGTCCACGAAGGCCTTATAAAACTCACACGTAAACCCATCTCGGCCCGGGGCCTTACCATTAGGTAGCGACTTAATGATCTCCGTGTCCTCCTCAACAGTAATTGGCAATGACAGATATTCTCTCTGCGCATCCGATAACCATGCTATGGCTACGTCTGCTAGGTACTCCATGATCTCCGCTGGTGAAGCAGAGGGTTGGGACTCATACAATGCGCCATATGTTTTCACAAATTCCTGCAATATACCCTGTGCGTCAGTTCGTACATACCCGTTGTCATCTCTGACCTGTAGGACAGTCTGGGGGGCATGGCCTTCACAAATTTTCGATGCTAACACTCTACCAGGTCTTCCTCCTTCAACAAATGACCTAGCATTAGTGAGCCTCGCTATGTATTTAAGTTGGTCCTCTGCAAATTACTGATATTCTGACATGACAGTCCTAATATTCCCTAGTATCTGTGGGCTCTGTGTAAGCTCGTACTCGTGCTCTAGTGATTTCAGCTTGCTCTCACACATAGAAAGTTGTCCGCGTATATCTTTCAAAATCCCTATATTTGTACTTCTACATACACCTTGCAATGTAGCTTTAAAAGCCTCCCACAGCAAACTAGGGTCGTCAGTGTTGGGTTCATTTAACAGAAAATAGTATTATATGGCCGTGGTAATAGTGTCCAGGTACACAGAGTCCGACAGTGTTTTCGCGTTGAAGCGCCAGCTATCAATCAATCAATCAATCAAGACATTTATAAAGCGCGCTACTCACCCGTGAGGGTCTCAAGGCGCTGAGGGGTGGCGGGGGGTGCTACTGCTTGAAGAGCAAGGTCTTGAGGTGTTTCCTGAAGGTGAGATGGTCCTGGGTCAGTCGTAGGTGTTTGGGGAGGGAGTTGTAGTAGTAGTAGAAGAAAGCTTTATTCGATTTTAGAGCAAGCATAAAAGCAACAATCATAATACGCAATTTCATTCAGTGTCATAAAAATACAATAAAATAGAATTAAACATTATACATTAGCTTTACAGATTAAAGTCTTTCATTACTACAGTCAATGGCTAAAAGATTTCGTTTCCTCAGGATACTTTTTAGAAAACCAGACATGATTGCTATACACACTTCATTTTCCAGTTGTTATAGGAATAAGTACGCTGGTCGGCATTGCCGCCAAGCGCACTGCTTCAAGTATTGCTAAATCCACCTTTTACGTTTGTTCTCATAATATTTAAAGAATAAAACAAACATGGAAGGTGGACTGTACTGATACATTATCACATGGACAGGGATCCAAATTCTTTGACCAATCATTTTTGGCTGGAAATGTTACCAGGCGATGAAATGTTTCGAATCTGAGCCTGGTCAGAATAAAAAAAAAACGTTATGCAATGGCGTAAATAGGGTTGACTAGTATAGCAAGCCAAGGTCATTTGGTGTTTGATCACTGATGTTTTGATGATTTCACCCGTTGATCTAAGCAGATCAAAATGGTTCGTACATAGAGTTTTCAGTTGCTTCCTTGATATCATGCAGATTAGTTCAGGATTGTTATACCATTCGGGTCTATGGAGATCTGTTAATGTTTTTCTCACATATGCCAACCAAGGGTGCATCTGGCGTTATCTAGTGCCATTGCATCCTTTATGATTTCATGGTTGAGACCCAGCTCGTCTGCAGACCACACTCGTTGCCAGAGGAGTATAGGTTGTAGCTTTATAAGGTCTGTAATGAATTCCATTCCTATTTCTGCATGGCAATTAAAAACTGAAGAACCCTGAGGTAGCGCTAAAATATATCTTAAAAAACGATTTTCTACAATTTGGATTGGGGCTGCATTTTGAATACCCCAAATGCCCGCTCCGTAAAATGCTATACTCCTACATTTAGCGGCGTATATTTTTAAAAGAATCTCCGGTGGTCTTGAACCTAGTTTTTGAGCAAAGTTCACTAGGGCTGCGATTGAGCGTTTAAACAATAGAGTCCTGCTCCTGACCGCAGGGCCCCAAGAGCCCGCACCCTCCAGAAGCACCCCCAAATAGGAAAATGTTTAGTGTGCTCTATAGTAACCTCGCCCACCCTGATAGATTTGCATTTAGCCTGCCCTTTCCCACACGTCATCACAAATGATTTCTTGGCGTTTAATTTTAAGCCCTTCTCATCCATAAACTCAATATATTTAGAGAGGCGTCTTGGCACTTATTTTTGTTCTGGCCATTAGTACCGCGCCATCCGCATATAGAAGGGTGGCGGCCTGCTTGTTGCCGTACCTTGGTGTATCCAATACCCCCGCCTCCATCTCCTCCTCCAAAGCGTTCATATATATGGAGAAAAGGAATGGGGCCAGGATGCAGCCCTGTCTAACACCCCTCTCTATGCGGAAAGACCTGGTACATTCTCCCTTGAGACCATGTCTCACCTTTGGGGGGGCTCCTGTATAGAGTTGTCGAAGGAATTGGACAATCTCGGGATCCACCCGCAAATGGTCCAACACCCCCACAGCTTATTATGGTCGACACAGTCGAAAGCGGCTGTGAGATCGACAAATATGGCATATAAGGACCCCCCTTTGCCTGCGTATATTTTCCTTGCAATAACACAAAGTTTAAAACCTGCTCCACAGTGCCCATCCCCTCTCTAAAACCATACTGGACCCGGCTCAAGATGTTATTATCATCAGCACAGGTTTGTAGTTTATTTAAAACCACCCTACCTGCTATCTTCATTAAGGAGTCCAGGAGAGATATGGGCCTGTAGTTTGCAGTATTCTCACGATCACCTTTTTTGTATATCGGTATTATTACTGATTCGGACCAAGTTTTTATGAAACCTTCGTGACAGCAGGCCGTTAGAACGTGTGTTAAAAGTGGGGCCCAAAGGTCGACATTGAGTTTAAATATATTGTTTGGAATCCCATCGGGACCCGGGGCTTTATTTCCTTTGCTACTGTTTATTACCAATATTACTTCCTCATAAGTAAATTCTATGGGTATCGGGAATTGGTCCTGCTCATCCCTGTTCCACAAGCCACTCTCAAGTGGCCTACAAATGTTCCCATCATCATTGTTATATACCTTTGAGAAGAAATCGACCCAGGAGATCTCATCTTTAGCAATTTCAATTCTCGGGGTGTCCTCTTTGATGAAAAAAGGGGCATTCACCGCCTGCTAGAACAGACCAGAATCTCTAAGTTGAGCAGCCTCGTACAGGTTCTGCCATGCCTGTTCTTTTATTTCTTTTTTCCGTTGTTTTAGAGCAGAATTGTATTCCCTCCTTCGGGCTCTAATTAAATCATAGTCCCTTATGTGTGTACTGAGTGCAGCCTTAAGTAGGGAATACGTTTTGGTGCACTGGGTACTAAACCACCCGTTACTCTTCGGTTGCCTATTTTTACACGGTTTAGTACGAAAGTTTTGAATAACACTGGTCACCTGAGAGAAAGCATCCAGCACCACAGCGTGTGAGGAGTCTTCATCTAGGCAGACTAGGATCGGTATTAACGCCTTTGAAATAATATCTGTATTTAATTTGTTAGGGTCTTTTTTTACCCTGCTCATCCCTGTTCCACAAGCCACTCTCAAGTGGCCTACAAATGTTCCCATCATCATTGTTATATACCTTTGAGAAGAAATCGACCCAGGAGATCTCATCTTTAGCAATTTCAATTCTCGGGGTGTCCTCTTTGATGAAAAAAGGGGCATTCACCGCCTGCTAGAACAGACCAGAATCTCTAAGTTGAGCAGCCTCGTACAGGTTCTGCCATGCCTGTTCTTTTATTTCTTTTTTCCGTTGTTTTAGAGCAGAATTGTATTCCCTCCTTCGGGCTCTAATTAAATCATAGTCCCTTATGTGTGTACTGAGTGCAGCCTTAAGTAGGGAATACGTTTTGGTGCACTGGGTACTAAACCACCCGTTACTCTTCGGTTGCCTATTTTTACACGGTTTAGTACGAAAGTTTTGAATAACACTGGTCACCTGAGAGAAGGCATCCAGCACCACAGCGTGTGAGGAGTCTTCATCTAGGCAGACTAGGATCGGTATTAACGCCTTTGAAATAATATCTGTATTTAATTTGTTAGGGTCTTTTTTTACCCGACCTTACAGCAAAGCCATTCAATCTTTCCAGCGCAATGTCTTGAGACCATACCAGCCGCTCTATAGTGGAGGAATCAGCGTTATCGGGTATTTTTAAATGTAGGCTAAGGGGCAGATGATCACTTAGGCCAACTGGACAGAGCATAAATTTTACAACCCGGTTAGAGTGCCGGTTTGAGAAAATAACAAAGTCAATCACAGAGTTAAAACCTCGGCCTATATAATTGGGCCTGAAATTTACACTTGGGGAACACATCATATTTGCAAAACCAAGGTCGAACCTCGCCATAATGTCGTTGATTTTATCCCCTCTTCCTCTGTGGACAAAGTGTTTCAGGCAACCACTTTCTTCAAATTCATTTACCCCTAAGCCACACGCATTCAGATTACAGATATTTATATTAAAATCACCTGCCCACAACAAAATGACATCTCTTCCTTTAGCGATGGTTTCAGCCTTTAAATCATACATTTTTATCACTTCCGTGAAATTAGCACTATCAATATTGTTATAGAAGTTTACCACCAATAGCTTTATAGGCGAGTATAAATAAAAAAAAACATTTGATAATAGACTGTGCTTTTTAACATTTTGACATTCTGCACCCTGAGCATATTAGATACATAAAAACAGATTCCTCCTTTGTGTCTTCTATGTAGAGACCTCACCACTGGAATGTGTTACGTTTTAAAACCATCCAAATGCTTTTCATTAATAAGCCATGTTTCTTGGATACAGATTATTTCAAAATTCTGAATAAAGTCTTTCCAGATTTTATTTAACCCTTTACTCTCCAGCCCACAGACATTCCATGAGACTAACTTAACAAGGCCAGGAGTAAGCAGAGATCTAGGAACAGTATCGAGTATCTCCTCAGAAATAATTGTTGAAGCTTTTATCTCATCGTTGGCCTGCCCCTGCTTTAAGGCCGTGCTAATCAATGTTTCTTCTAGTTTGCGTCTACCTGCATCCTTGCAGATAGTCACTAAATCAACCTGTGAGGCCTGGTTCCTATCTGGCTCTGCTTCTTCAAGTGGGTATACAGTTTCAATGTTCCTGGGGGCTACATCAAAAAGCATGTCAGTTTCTTTCTTTAGGACTAGGGAATCCTTGTTTGGATACTGAACTAAGGGAATATCCGCTGCATATTGCACCACTGGTAAAACTTTATTTAAGAGCTGTGCCGGGGGTTTATCTGCTTTCCTCCCTGGGCTCCCCAATTTGTTAATACTATCGTAAAGTCAATCCACCTCGTCCAGATGTTTCAATGATTCAAATCTATTGTTGACCGCAATATTATAGATCGGGTTATCATTATCAGTATGGTGCCTCAGCATGGGGTTTCCTCTCTTAAATAAACGTGGGTGATAGAAATAGCCCAACGGGAGAATTCTTTTTTTCATCAGGGAGGGAGTTCCAAGTCTTCGCTGCCAGGTAGGAGAATGATCTTCCTTCGGTGGTGGTTCTGCGAACCCGTGGGTAGGTGGCGAGGGCGAGGCTGGTGGAGCGGAGTTGGCGGG
This sequence comes from Lissotriton vulgaris, assembly GCF_964263255.1. Classification (NCBI taxonomy): domain Eukaryota; kingdom Metazoa; phylum Chordata; class Amphibia; order Caudata; family Salamandridae; genus Lissotriton; species Lissotriton vulgaris. The sequence goes on from NC_141687.1 coordinate 363,186,090, forward strand.
CGGGGCTGTACAACGAGAGGTGGCTGTTGAGGTATTCGGGGCCTGTGATGTGGAGCGCCTTGTGTGCGTGGGTGACCAGCCTGAACGTGATCCTTTTGTTGACGGGGAGCCAGTGGAGGTCTCTCAGGTGGGCGAATATGTGGCTGTGGCGAGGGATGTTGAGAATGAGTCGTGCGAAGGCGTTCTGTATGTGCTTGAGACGATTCTGAGCCGTGGTTCCTGCATAGAGGGTGTTCCCGTAGTCCAGTTGGCTGGTGACGAGGGCCTGGGTGACTGTTCTTCTGGTTTCGGTGGGGATCCATCGGAAGATCTTCCGAATCATGCGCAGGGTGTTGAAGCATGAGGATGAAACGGCGTTGACTTGCTTGGTCATCGTGAGGGAGGAGTCCAGGATGAATACCAGGTTGCGAGCATGGTTTGTGGGTGTCGGTGCGGTGCCCAGCGCCGTGGGCCACCAGGAGTCGTCCCAGGCTGATGGGGATTGTCCGAGGATGAGAACCTCCGTCTTGTCTGAGTTGAGCTTCAGACGGCTGTGCTTCATCTAGTCCGATACCTCTTTTATACCTTCCTGAAGGTTGGTTTTGGCGATGGCTGGGTCTTTTGTGAGCTATAGGGGGGTGGCACATAATACGGTATATTAACAGATACTTGTATTGGATTGTGATTGGATAAAGCCCTGGGTAGGTGTTTTATAGCCCTGGTCCAAAGCATTATGTCGTTGGACCCTATCCAATAATCAATACGTGACCAGCTATTGTGTGCAGCTGATGTGTGTGTTGCTTCCATACACGTAGGATGTTGAGTTCTCCAGATATCACTTAGCTGCATTTCTGACATAATATCTAGCAGTTTAGCCATCGCCCTCTGGTCTGGTTCTGTGGTGGAACCCGATCTATCAAGGTGCTCATTTAGTATAAGATTAACCTCCCCCCCCAGAGCAAGGTCCTACCTACCATACCATGTAATGTCTGCCTGCTCTCATGATAAGAGTCAGGAGTTTGCCTGTAACAATGATATACCTTCCCTTAGTGTCAGCTATAGTAGCATCAACAGCGAAATTCGTTCCCTTTTTTATTAAGACTGTGACCCCTCTAGAATACAAAGAATATGTCAAATTATGAATAGTTTCAGCCCACTTACGACCAAAGTGACTACCTGAGTGCGGGGTGATATGCGTTTCTTGTACGAGAGCAATGTCAATATGCAATCTTTCAAAATATGCAAACATTTGCCTAATTTTTTGGGGGTTGTTAAGCCTCCTGACATTCCAGGTGAGCAAGTTTAAGTGTCTAGGCCTCATTTCAGCAGTAGCCATTTCGTTTATAGAAAATCATACTCCAGCACATTGTAACTTTCATAAATAGCACTACCCCAAAGTGATACAGTTTGTGTGGAAAAGTATAAACCATAATATGAATAACTACTTACAGGTACCAGGAAGTTTGACCACATCTCTCCACACATAAAAGCGCTGAACTGGCTCCCCCTAGAGGCCCGAATTCAGCTGAAACTGGCATGCACTATACACAAGGCTCTATACACAAACTCCCCTGCTTATCTGGCACAGAAATTAGTGATATCCGGAGGAAGCAGAAATTCCAAGTCCGCTAGAAACCTCCTGCTCCAACCTGCCTCCTTTAAAAAAAAAAGAACCTACAACAGGGCGTTCACTGGAGTAGCACCAAGAATTTGGAACTCTCTTCCACCTTCCATCAGGAAAATCCCTCTTCTAGGCCAATTAACCCCTTCGATGCTCATGACGAGCTCAGCTCGTCATGAGACACAGTTGAGCTGTGCTTATGACGAGCTGAGCTCGTCATGAATAGAGGAATTCATAAAATGTTAGCACAGGAGGGGAAAACCATTAGCAGCCAAGGTGTTAAAAAATGAGACCAAAACCTTCCTCATGGGTAAATTCCTCGCTTAAGGCCTGCCCGCAACCACCCCATTGTGCGGGACTACTCTAGGACTACCGCTTTCCCATATCACCAACTGCTGCGACGAGAACATATGGAACCTTTGTTTTTGTTTCTGACTCTGACGGTGATTGTAAACATACATGTTGATCTTGTTTGTCTCTGCACTTTAAACATTTTACTTGTTCAAGAAAGTATACCATGTAAAGCGCTCTGATACCCTCACAGGTCATGTTCGCGCTCTATAAAACACAAAAATAAAATAAAATAAAAATCTCAAGCACTCTGGTCTGCATAACAGTTTCCAACCCCTACCCAACAACCCACCACCCACTTTAGCATCCCAATTATGCCAAAGACAAACCCCATAGCAAAAATACAACCATACCATCAACTTCATGGGGAACTCCGGTGTGAGGGTCCGTCATGGGCACACAACACCATCCAAGCTAGTGGATGTGGCCAGGACTCTAATGTGAATGCAGACTAATCGTAATCAATCATAATGCAATATTCGTGGCAGTAATTCAAACATTTTGTGAGACATCATGTTGTATTTCGTCAAGCATCTGTTTCCTTACTTATACCATGATATCACAGTCCACTAACACAGGAGGATCCCCCCTACGCCAGGAGAAATTACGTAGTACGTACATCCAATCAACTATCATGTACGAAGTCAAGTGACCAATGCATACATAAACGTAATTCAGTGAACAGCCCACCACTGGCTAGATGGCAAATTTTAAAGCACCCCTGTCTGTTTGTTGTAACCTGTAATGCATTCGCTACACTGGCATTAAAGAGAGGTCAAAGTGTCTCCCCGGCTCAGCACAGGTACATATCGTGCCATCAACCCAAATTTAGAAGAGCCAAGGACTGTGCATACATTACCACTCTATGCCCATCCTCCCAGTTCACGTCTATACCGTAATGTGGAGTAAGTACAGGGGGCATAGTCCCACCATGCAAGTTCATGCAGGGTTCTCCCGCCGCACCGAGAGGTGATCAGACAGAAGAAGTAGAAAAGGAGTGTTTGTGAGTTATACAGCAACTTTCCCCTCATCAAATACTATTCAGAGACCCGATGATCGGCACTTCTATTCAGCACTTATGAACAGCCTTCTTGAAGTGAAGAGCTTGTAGGCAGTTTGTGGCACCGCATATTGTTCACAGTAGCCAGACAGCAGGGTACATATATCTTGTTTGCCAAAGGAGAGCCTGCTATTGAGTATCAATCTCTAGCGACAGTACACAACCTTGCAATGTGTTTTGCGATTGATCCATTGTCCTTGCACTGTGCCAACAGCAAGATGTCAATTTGGCACATATCTAGTCAGTCGTGGTCAAGCCTTCAGAGCCTAGTAGCACAAGTACAAACTGTATGTTACCTCCACGTAGCTGGTACCCTCCATTAAGACACATCATTATGGATATATCCTAGTCCAAATCCTGGTGTTGCTCATTGCGCTTATGTTAATTGCATTTAGTGACAATTTTCTTGATGAACTCCTTCGGTTTCTGAAGGACCGTGGAGCGACCATCCCATGTCACCTTCAATCTACCTGGATAGAGCATTGCGTATTCTACATTCAACTCACCCAATTTCAACTTGTGAAGTCTGGGTAGAACTTCAACTTATTACCCTGATATTGCACCTCCCGTATTTCTTGAGCCATCTTCAGAACACTGTCTCTATCCATGTAATTCAGGATTCGAGCAATTATGGGTCTTGGCGAGGCACCCGGGGGTGGAGGTGGTGCCAGCGATCTATGTGCACGTTCTACAATGAGGACCGTTGAGAACTGCTCCGCCCCAAAGACTGAACAAAGCATCTCCTCCATATATGTTTCCATTTGACCAGTATTGGTGGATTCTGGTACGCCTGCAATCTGAATATTATTCCGGCGAGATCTCGCTTCCAAGTCTTCTGCTTTTTTTTTTTGTATAACTTCTAGAAGTTTCTCCATCCCTGTACATTTACTGGTCGTGGCATGTGCTTCGTCCTCAACTGCTGCAATGCGGGTTTCAGCATCGTCCAGGCACTCCCCCTGCTTGTCCAGCTTCGCCGCCATGCTGTCCACTCGCGGAGTGAGGTGGTCCAGCTTCCCCTTAATATCCTGTAGACTTGTTTGAATTACTTTAAGGACAGTTTCCATTGCGTTACCAGCTGCGGAGTCAGTTTTAAATTCTGTATCAGAATGCGCAGTTTCACCTTTTGATTGTCTTCGCGATTGGAATGAGAGTTTAGGCTGCTGTTTGCTGGTTTGCCCATGATGCTGAATGGCAGTACCACCAGAGTATACCAAGTGATGCCGTAGCCCAGGACGATCCGGGGGGAACCTTATATGTCAACTGCCCTTGAGACAGGGGGCACCCTTCCAACGTAACAATTTTTTCCGCCTCTGGGTACTACCGCATACTAGCTCAGCCGTTGGTTTGGGAGAAACTCATACATCCACTGGTGACAATTGGGACGGTTCATAGATGCAAGTTGAAAGGTATTACAAGACTGCAGGCTTTCACCCACTAGCACCATTATTCAAGAGTTCAACATAAAACCCTGTTGTCAACCACAGCTAATGCTTTGAAAATGATGACAACTGTCTCAGCATATATGAATTTACTGCCCAGTCCAGACATTAGGATCACACAGTGACAAGTAGGAACAGGGGTATCAGTGCAGCAGCACACCAGCACGGTCGGACATTCGGCCCCGGGTCTCGCAGGCGGTGCATGGCTTCTTATATCATCTTCATGTGCAGGACGGGCCCCCCCGTCTCGCAGGCAAACATGCCGAGTAATAGCGCAGGGCAAATATTAAATTCATGAGTGACTGCAACTTACTGGAACAGGATATATCGTAGCTGTAGCCCGACTTTGTCACTTTTCCCTCCAGTTTGCCGCCATTTCGTGCCCGACTGCACTTGGTATCGTGCTGCACAATAACATCACAACGCTGCTCTATTACCAGTTCTCATGCTGCCCATCGACGAGTAGAGTAGAGGCCTATGGTCCTGACTCAGTTTGTACCTCTCACCAGCAGTATCACCGCAAAATTATTTTTAAAGGGGGAACAGAATGCAGGGTGCCATCTCCAGGGATCGCAATAATTCCACTGCATATGTGCGCACCACACACAGCAAGAGGTTCAATGTTAACAGCAGCTGTCTGTATTCGCGGTCTAATGCACTCTTCAGACACCAATCATATGCTTACCGCATCAGAGTTAGGACGGAGTCGGTGTACGATCAGGATGCCGCCATGTTACCACGGCCTGTCACGCCGCCGCCGCAATGCACACAGAACCTGGCCTCATTGCTGGCATGCTTGGCGCCCGGTGAATGGCCACAATACCTCAGGTGAGCGTCCGCTAATACCAATGCTGTCGCGCTGCTCCCTGCATTCCGATGATGATCAACTCACTGGCGGCAGCCATATTGTTTAGCTCAGCGTCCTCCAGGCCGTCCGATCTTAGGGAGGATTTCACTACCTCCTCACCATTGCAGCGCCCAGTTCCGCACAAGTCCCGCGCTGCTTCTTCCGACGTGCATTACTGCCAAGACCTAGTAATTTCGTGTCTGCAATAACGCTATTATAGCCAATCTATGTGCCTGACCGGTGGAGCTGTCTTAGTAGGCAGCCATCCCGCAGTGCGCCCTCTAGCGCTCCCCCCAACAATACGAAACATTACCCCTAAGCCTATTTCCGTGCAGATTTGTACCGCTGTGTAAAAAAACGGACCTCAAACACACAGGAAGTGATGTCTGCATGCTTCTTGTTTACTGGAGGAGTGCTGTGCACTTTCACTTTCTCTTTTGAGCACAATGCTGGTGATTGTGGAGAGCGTTGGAGGTGTTTGGTGTTGTGTGGTGCAGAGTGTTGCTGTGTCCTGTGGATAGTGTCTCTGTGAAGTGTGATGTACTTTTTTCAGTCTCTTGTCCTTAATATTGTCAGGTGGTTGTCTTGGGGTAGTTAACTTTCTTTGTAGTTGTTGGGGCTATTATATTGGGTTACTTTCCTTTTGGCAGTGGGTTTAGGTGTGTGAAGGGAGATGGTGGGTGTGGGCAGGGAGGGCAGGATGTCAGAGGGGGCATTGCAGGGCTTCATCTGGCTCATCAAGTTTTACCTGCCCTTAACGGTGGAGAGGGGAGGCCATATCCTCTCCGGATATGGCGCTGGTGTGTGGAAGGTCAGGTGGTAGCGTGTGCGGGCGCAGATGCACGAGGTCTTTGGTGTGGACCGGACTGTGTGCCAATGTATACACTGCTGGCAGGATTGCCTGCGCAGTGAGAGTGACCTGTTGGACCACCAGGGAATCATCGTTGGCCTACAGTGTGGTAAGTTCAACCTCTAAATTTAAATATTAACACTGTAACAAAAACCCAAAAATGCCTTCTGGGACACACTGGTGTCCAAATGGAAGAATGTGGCAGAGTGAGGCGGGAGACGTCATGCATTCACGCCTAACGTTGGCACATCAGCAACACAACAATGATTCATATTGACAGAATAGGGTGCAGGTTTGCGTTACCCACTGCCCTGGCACAACACTTAGCACTGTAGTGCCAAGGCTGGCACCCTTGCACAATACTGAGTGCATGACAAAGATTGTTTGTGTACCGGAAGGGTGACTGTACATAAACAATTCAAGGCATTATTTCTGGGAACTTTGTGCTGCACAAAATGAAGTGTAAAAATGCTGTCCTCATCATTATTTGATATGTTTGCTATGCTGCCCTTGTACATAGGCTCTGTGTGACAATATATGAGATATGAACAATTGATCAAAGGAAATAGGACATCTCCAGAGTGTCATACACCACTAACATCTGTAAAACAGTCTTGTGCGATCTGAAGCGATGCTATTGTAAACAGAGCATGTGTTACATCATGTTGCATGTAGCAATGGGGCTTGTGAATGTGTCACACAACTAGTATGTGCAATTTTGTTAGCATAATTGTCTTGTTTGGCCCAACTCTGCATTCTCAGGTCTCGTGTGAATGGCAGGCAAAGTAGACCAAGTAGACCCAAACATGTAGCCAACATGAAATGCAACAGTTACGGAGCATTGTCAGTTATGGTGATGATTTGTATGATGAATATGACCCGTGTGATTTTACATCTGATACCAATACACATTTCTTTTCATGTCTCACAACTGGATGAACTCTCATCACACAGGGGGACATCGACATCTTCAAGGACTTCTACCACTGGTGAGTTCAGCCATCATATATTGGCATACTGCAATTTCATGAATGTCAGGGTCAAATAATAGACGTTGTAGTATGCAGCATAGGTGTGTATCACATGTACCTTGCCTACAGTGTGATTATGTATTGTGGTAGTCAGAAGTGTGTACAAATCTGTGAGTGAAGTTAAATCAATGCATTTGTCTTCCAGGATTCTATGATTGAACCACAAATGCGTTTATCACGCAAGCCGGAACCACAAAGTCTAAACAACAAATTTTCTAATCACGAATATGCCTTTACCACGCATGCCTTTACAACAAATCAAGTGTTGTTAAGGCATTTTTGGTAAATACATATTCGTGGTTAAGAATTTAATCCCGACCCCTGCATCTGGCCTGATCTTCTAAAGTACCCCACTTCCACATCCCTAGTAACTTTGTCACCTCAGACCTCCCCATATCCCTAAAAACTATCCCCTACTCCCTAAAAATGACCCCGTGCCCCTGCCCTGAACCCTAAAACGGCCTCCAAGCCCTGAAAACTAAACTACCCCCTAAGCACTAAAATCAACCCTGCACCCCCTAAGTCCTAAGTGCCATCATGATCCCTACTCCCTGCCCTGAACCCTAAAATGTCGACCCGGTGCACTCAAAACTGTCCCAATCCCTTAATACTACCCAAACCTGCCACCGGCCGTCAAAACACCCCGAGTCACCCCCCAGCCCTGTATACTACCACTAACCGACACTTAGCCAACAAAACAACCCCCGACTCGACCCAGCCCAACTTTCATTAACCCCGACCCACACCCCAGCCCAGAAAACTACCCCCGACTCACCCTAACCCACAAAATAAACCTGACCCACCCCCCAACCCCACTTACCTCACAACGATCTCTTCCTCTTTCGTCCGTCTGCAAGCCCTACCATGCATATGCCTTAACCACGCACATTCGTGGTTAAGACATATGCACGGTATGGCTTGCGTAGTTCAGCCTTCGTTGTTAAGGCTGATCGTTTTTTAGCCTTCGTAGTTAAAGCTGTTTCCCGTCTTCCAGATGTAACTTTGCACATCCACAGTCAGTGATACACATGCAAATTTGATCGATGGGTTCTGTCACGACAGCACATGCATGTGGATTACAGAGCGTACAGGTAGGAGAGGAGACATGTAAGTGGTGTTGCTGATGAGTATGAGCAGACATGTAATGCAAGTACATCCTTGATTTGGATGACTGTACAAGTGGACCCAATAATGCACAAGTGGGCAGTGGTTTTCAAGCTGTGCGTGCTCAGTCACTGTGATTTCATAGGTATGCTGCATACCAGCTTGAGTATATTAGCAGTGCGTGGTTATGAGTCAAGCATCTCAATGGCACGTTCCCCAAAAACCTAGCAAAGATGGAACAATGAATCTCATTGGCGTGTTTGGCCACTGCAATGGTGTTGTCAAGCTGTCTCCTTGGGTTCATTCCCTGGTTGACTCAGGCTCAGGTGTACAAGCCCCTCTGTCCTAATTGGTGACATTACTCCGCATGCATTTACCCCGCATGCTTTAGCTCTGAATTTATTGCAGTGCCATATATTTTACAATGCAGATCTCTACAACGCTATATGTGAGAAAGCATTACCCATTACAACACAATAACCATTATGACTCCAGGGTGCCGTTACAATCGGGAATGCATTGTAGCAGTTTGCGTTGTAAAGGCCTGCATAGTTAGTTTTTCAACTGAATGATCATAGTGGATCAAAGACATGCATGATTGACAAACTTGAGGAAATGATGTTTCCCCCCCTCGACAGCAACGTGTCACCTATTGTGAAGCAGTGGAGGAGAGAGGGCCAGCGCTCATGTACAAGTAAGTGTTCAGCCACCATATGTGTCCATATGTGCTTCATGATGCAGACAGATGAAAGTGTAGTAGGGCTGTCCAGGATTGGTCACATGCAGGTAGGGTAACCTTCCTACACATTAACTAGCCCCCTTCACACAGACACCCTTGCACACTGTTGCAGACTTGATGAACTGCATACAGTTGCTGGGGGACATGCAGGGCTGCACATGAGCATTACATATGATGCCGCACTGTGTTACAGCACAGGATGAGGGTGGCACTACGCACGGAGGGCTAATGCCTCCCTCCTCTGATTCCTTCTACATGTCACCCTCAGTCAGGGTATGCCACAGCACCATCATTTGACAATGACAGTATCATTTGGTTGTGACAGTACATGTCCCAAGCCATGCACTGTCATGTCAGTCTCCCCAGCATGTAGTCACTGGTCCTGGATTCAACATTTCATTGTCCAGGTCCCTCACTGACTTCACATTGGTACGCTACATTGTAGGCTCCCATGTTTCAGTGACCTTCTGTTTCATATTTGAATGGAGAACACTGTTATCGTTTTAAGGACTCACATTTTGTCATTGCTCTTATTCACAGACAACATGACACCAGAGGAGTCCCACATTTTCCAGGTGAGGAAGGAACAGTACCTCACATAAAGAAGGTTGCTAAAGATTATAGCAACATGGCACAGAGGTGCCAGGAGCACAGGGCATCTGGGAGTTGGAAGTCGGTGCCCGAGGATGTAAGACGTGGGAGTAAGAGTGGCACACAGGCCATCCCAGGCCCCTAAGACATAGGTTGTTGGTCCCAGCATGGGCAGGCAGTTACCTATCCCCCTACAACAACACAAACCCAAGGGACAATGCCACCTGCACCTGCTAATCAGGTGGTGCCGATCACTGTACGGGACCGGAGAACATTGATGGACAATAATGTATACTGGCAGAACTACGGAGGGAAATGGCAGAGCATGACAGGAATCTGATGGACATTAAGGCAGCACTGGGCTTCCCATGAAGACTGGACATGTTGAGCCCCATCCCCCTCTTCTCCCTTCCTCCAATGTTTTATCTTGCATTGTAGTTTGTGTCAGGTAAGTATTTTAAGTGTTAGGTAGTGTAGTTGTAGTGTTAGATATTAAGGTAGTTTTAGATATTTATAATTATATATTATGGGGAGAAGTTTCCTTTTCCTTTGGGTGGAGGGTTGATGTCTTTGTTGTTTAAACTATTATTTTTAATAAAAAAAAATATATCTGTGTAGGTACACTGTGTAGTTAGTTTATGTATAGCTTAGATGTCTTTGTCCTGTCTCGTGATGTGCCTTAAGGGTGGAAGGAGGTTGATGTCTTAGATATGTTGCTGCGTGTTTAGGATTAGTTAGGGTAGATAGTTTAGGTAATTGACCACTTTTTTCTAGTTAATTTAGATTATATCAGTGTTAGTAGTGATTAATGTTAGTTTAGGGTAGTTAGCATCCTGGAACCGGTTTCGGGGTTTTACCCCTCTTCAGCCAGGATAGCTTGATTCCAGTTGCATGGAGACAACGGGACTCATGTCTGAGCATACCCGTCCCACTAGGCGTGACAAATGCAAAAACAACAGTTGATATGCAGAACAATGCCATACATTCACCCAAGTACAGTGATCTGGGCCTAAATCCATTGCTTTTTTGCTCACCATGCCATTCCAGTTTGAACCCAGCCATAAGCAAATCAGTCTTGACCCTGTGCCACATGGGAACAGTCTAGCCCGTACTGCCAAGCCAGGTCCTCCCTGGCCTGGAAACAAACATCCTAGGACCGGTTTCGGAGTTTTACTCCTCTTCAGCAAGGATTGCTTGATTCCAGTGGCATGGAGAGCACAGGACTCACGCCTGAACATACCCGTCCCACTAGGGGTGACAAATGCAAAAACAACAGTTGATGAACAGAATGCAGAACAATGTCATACATACCCTCAGTACAGAGATCCGGGCCTAAATCCATCATTTTTTCGGTCACCATGCAATTCCAGTTTGAATCCAGCCATATGCAAATCAGTCTTGACCCTGTGCCACTGGGCAAGGTATGCCCAGACGTGGGATCCTTACTCACTTTGCCACTGGATTCAAGATAGCCTGGCTGATGAGGGTTATGAACCCGAAACCAGTCCCAGGACGCTTGTTTCCAGTCCAGGAAAGACATGGCTTGGCAGATCAGGCTGGACTGTCCCCATGAGGCACAGGGTCAGACTGATTTGCATATGGCCCTGTCTGAACTGGGGGGGTGGAGTGAGCTACAGAATGATGATGGACTAAACCCAGATCAGTTGACTGGGGGTGAGTGTTTGATTTGTTCAAACGTTCCATCCATCATACCCTTTGGTATCGCTTTCTTCGTCCTAAGTTGGCAGGGTATGCCCAGACGTGGGTCCCTTGCTCACTTTGCCACTGGATTCAAGATAGCCTGACTGATGATGGTTATGAACCCGAAATGGTCCCAGGATGCTTGTTTCCAGTCCAGGGAAGGCATGGCTTTGCAGTTCGGGCTGGACTGTTCCCATGAGGCACAGGTTCCGACTGATTTGCATATGGCCATGTCTGAACTGGGATGGTGGAGTGAGCTAAAGAATAATGATGGATTAAACCCCGATCAGTTAAATGGGGGTGAGTGTTTGATTTTCTCAAAGGCTCCATCCATTATCCCCTTTGGTATTGCTTTGTTTGCCCTAAGTTGGCAGGGTATGCCCAGACGTGGGTCCCTTGCTCACTTTGCCACTGGATTCAAGAAAGCCTGGCTGATGAGGGTTATGAACCCAAAACCGGTCCCAGGATGCTTGTTTCTGGTCCAGGGAAGACATGGCTTGGCAGTTCGGGCTGGACTGTTCCCATGAGGCCAGGGTCAGACTGATTTGCATATGGCCATGTCTGAACTGGGGTGGTGGAGTGAGCTAAAGAATGAAGATGGATTAAACCCAGATCAGTTGACTGGGGGTGAGTGTTTGAGTTGCTCAAACGCTCCATCGTTCATCCCCTTTGGTATCGCTTTGCAACTCACACTATCACTAAACAATCCGTTGAACGTGTATGGGGCTGATTAGGATGGCAGTAGGAAAACCACCCCGACTGCCATGGAAGCGGAAAACAACCGTCCGCTGGTACCGTGGAAAAACCGGCGGACAAATTAGGATTGCCCCCAAAAAACACAGACCGCGGCGGAACGGGCCAAGAAAAATGCCCGTAGCGGCCTGTGATGGCCAAAATCCATCTGCAGAAAAACACCAACTAGCTGCAAGCATAGAGGAGACACCGCACGGGAAATTAGGATATCCCCAACGGTCACGCGGTACGTTACGCTGTTTCTGACCGCCGCAGTCGTACTCTGGAATGAATAGGAGAGCCGGCAGAAGAGCTGCAGTATAGCCACCCCTGTGGACGATCCGTGGAAAATATGGCGGACAAAGCAAAAAAAAACACAATTAGGCCAAACAGTGCACACAGCAAACTAGCCATGCCCCCCAAATACACAAAACACATCCCAATGACAATAACACATGGAAAAAAGAAAAAAATACAATTCCCAGGACAACATACCCGACAGCAATGCCCCATTTGGACACACCCACATAGAGGAGTATAAAACCAGCCACTTCCCTGACCACAATCCTTTGCAACTTTCCAAGACTGAAGGCCACCAACCCTCACAACAAAGGATATGCAAAGCAACACATCAGTACTACTCCCACCACACACAGCTCCACCACCACTTCCACACCTGCACCACCAACCCCCTGCACACACACAGCAAACATATCACTACCTCACCCACCACTCACACCCATGCACCCACAAACACTTCGCACACCACACACCATGTCAACACATAAAATGCCCAAATTCACAGAGAGTGAGTTGACAGTCATGGTAAATGAGATAGTCAGAGTGGAACCACATCTGTTTGGTAGACTGGTCCAACAGACACCATTATCCACAAGGACGCAAATGTGGACCAGGCTAGTCCAAAGGGTCAATGCAGTAGGGACCATCCCGCGATCCCAAAAGGAGATCATGAAGTGGTGGCATGATCTGAAGAGGGTTGTCAAAGAAAGGAAAAGCAAGAACCGTGAGCAGGCTGACAGGACTGGCGGTGGCCCTCCCATTCTACCAAAACCATTCACACCATGGGAGGAGAAGGTGCTTGCCATACTGCATCCAGAGAGTCTCTCAGTAGTAGCCGGGGGAGTGGAGGCTGGTAAGTATCAGCAAATGACTATCACCACATTGATATGTACTGTCTAGCTCAACTACAAAGCTACACCACCTAGGACAAATCCCATTCATCTGCAGCATACACTCCCAAAAACATGTCTCACAGATCCAACATTTACCCACTCCCATTCACCCCAAACGTAGCAACCAACATTACCATGGAGGCATGTGTACAGGCAGCCAGCACTACAAGTCACACCAGGCACCCTTGTCCCACAGCATCAGCAAGATGGAGCCCTCCACCCACCCCACCAAGAAGCATGTGTCAGCCGTTACACAACCCACATCAAAATAACAGGTAGGTAGCCATCTTGCCATGGAGGGCTGTTTGTGGTAGGGAGGCCTGCACTACTACTCCCACCATGCTCCCTGGGTTACAGCCCAGCCGGATTGAGCACTCCCCCCACCCCACCCAGAAGCAGTTTGAAGCCATTGCAGTACACCAAACAAACATACAGGTAGGTAGCCATCTTGCCATGGAGGGCTGTTTGTGGGAAGCAGGCCTGCACTACTACTCCCACCGTGCCCCCTGGCCCACACTTCAGCAGAATGGAGCCCTCCCCCCACCCCACCCAGAAGCATGTGTCAGCCATTACACAACCCAACCCACATCAAACTTACACGTAGGTAGCCATCTCCTGTGAGAGGGCAGTTTGGGGGTGGGAGGCCTGTACCACTACTCCTACCATGCCCCCTGGCCCATACCTCGGCAGGATGGACCCCTCCCCCACCACACCCAGAAGCAGTTGGAAGCCATTGCAGTACACCTAATAAACTTACAGGTAGGTAGCCATCTTGCCATGGAGGGCTGTTTGTGAGAGGGGGACATGCCCTACTTCTCCCACCATGCCCCCTGGCCCACACCTCAGCAGGATGGAGCCCTACCCCCACACAGAAGTATGTGTCAGCCATTACACAACCCACATCAAACTTACAAAGAGGTAGCCATCTCCTGTGGGAGGACAGTTTGGGGGTGGGAGGCCTGTACCACTACTCCCACCATGCTCCCTTCCCCGCAGCCCAGCAGGATGGAGCACTCCCCCACCCCACCCAGAAGCAGTTGGAAGCCATTACAGTACACCAAACAAACTTACAGGTAGGTAGCCATCTTCCCTAGGAGGGCAGTTTGGGGGTGGGAGGCCTGCACTACTACTCCCACCATGTCCCCTGGCCCACAGCCCAGCAGGATGGAGCACTCCCCCACCCCACCCAGAAGCAGTTGGAAGACATTGCAGTACACCAAACAAACTTACAGGTAGGTAGCTATCTTCCCTGGAGGGCACTTTGTGGGTGGAAGGCCTGCACTACTACTCTCATCACGCACCCTGGCCCACACCTCAGCAGGATGGAGAACCACCCCCACCCTGAAGCAGTATGCAGCCATTGTATGGATCACCCTCACCTAACAGGTAGGTAGCCATCTTCCATGGGAGGGTGTCTGGATGTGGGAGGACTGTACTACCACTCCCACCATGCCCCCTGGCCCACAGCCCAGCAGGATGGAGCTCTCCATACCACCCAGATGCATGTGGCATATAATGGCCCACCTCAAACAAACTAACAGGTACGTAGACATATTATTCTGTCTTATGACACCACTGAGCAGGATGTAAGCCTCTACCAGGCACACACAGATGTGTCACATTACAAGGCCAAATGTGAACATGTAACAGGTAAGTAGCCAGTACATGCACCCACACATTTGTCACAAAAGAAATGGTCCCATACGACAACACCAGCCCTCTCATTGCACAACTATGCACACCGAGCCCATTGTCATGCACAGAGACCCAATTCCACCGCAGTTGTTCCATGTCCACAGTGATGGCAAGGACTGAGAAGATCCGTGCCAGTCCATTCACAAGGAGGAGCTGGATGAAGTTCCTGGTGGATGAGGTGCTCACACAGTACCCAAGGCTGTATGGTGCCCCAAATGTCATGATACGTCCTCAAAAGTGGAGGTGTAGGGCAGGGGGGGCACATATGTAGTTGGACTGATGCAGTATGTGCCTGAGGGTGTGGGGTTGTGTCATGCACTGCCAAACATGCTGTCTCCAGGGTGAAGGTGTGTGTCCCGATGTCACAGGTTTCCCTGCCTGCATATGTATGTATGAGAGAACTGTGTTGTGTTGTCAGCCATACAGTGACGCTGTAGGTTGTTTATGCAGGAGTCAGGACAGTGATTGCTGGGCTGAATGGCTGTGTGTGTGACTCTGTTATCCATCTCAGTGAGCCCAGATGGCCAGCACAGTGCTCGCCCACAAACACAAGGACACATCACTTCACTTACAGTGTATTTCCTAAATATTTTCTCAGCCCTATAGATTGCACACATCCGGCCTTGTGTTGAAGAATTTCTGTTTGTGAGTCCATGTCCCTCAATGTGACACCCATGACACAGTTATCGATTCAAAGGACAGGGACATTGAGTGCTGCGCAGTCTTGGACACAGTGAGTCTACCCCAGACACAGGTTGATATGTGATGTATGTGTTGATCAACTCAACAATGGACTCTAGATATGGACAGGCCACATAGGGGTTTCAGTGCTTGCATCCTGCATGTGTGTGAGATGTGCAGGGACTGTGTTTCCCCTCACAACAGCATGCATTCACATCAGCTTATCCCATGCAGATGTCCCATGTGAGATGTACCCTAGTCTCTGATGGACATATTGTTGAATTTGTAATGAGTTTGTATCCTGCTGCTATACTGATAGATGTTGGAACATTACACTATGTCACTGATCATTTATCCCTCTTGTCTCCAATGGATCCAGATCAAGGTACACCAGCGTGAGGCCGTGTGGAGGGCTAACCAACAGCGCACCCACTGCCACAAGAGGTGGGACGACATCAGCCGCTGGCAAAGAATGTGGCAGAGATGACCTTGGGGCTGCTTCCTCGCACTGGGCGTTTGGCATGGCGCAGCATGACACCACTAATGGGCCACATCTTGGGGGTGACTCAGCCTGAGTTGGATGCACGTTTGAATTGGAAAACCCTAAACATTGATGATCTCAATAATGCATTGAGGAAAGACCACCCATGTCTAGCATATCAGATGCCACACAGAAATGGCTAAACGGCGCAGTGGATGCCTGCTTGCCCCTATCCCGCTGCAAAGGGAAAGTGCACCGCCCCCCCGCCCCCTGGTATACAGAGGCCCTTAAGAAAGAAAAATCTACATGTAAATCCCTGGAGAGGCAGTGGCGTAAGAAATATGAACTGCATCAAAAAGAGGTTTATCGCAAGGCCAGAAATAGCTACCACTCGGCCTGCATGAAAGCCAAAGCGTGCTATGTCACTACTACTATTAACACAGCCGCAAATAAATCCCAGCCCCTCTTTAACACCGTAAAAGAGCTGGCTGGAGAGAATTCAAGGGCGGAGGTTAACCCTCTCTATACTCAGCAGTGCCAGGATCTGGCGTCTTTTTTCGTTGAAAAGATTGAGACTATTGTCTCTAACATCAACGGAAACAGTATCAACACACACAAGCAAGACAACATCCCCCAAGTCCCCGGAGGAAGTTGTCGCCTTGAAGCTTGGCCCCCCATTACCTTGGACAAACTGAAGGAATTGCTAAAATCTATCAAATCGGGTTCCCCACGTGACCCCATTCCTATCAGTATTATTTGTCAGCTGGAGGACCCCGCCATGACCTCCATAGCAGAGATACTTAACGCCTCCATAGAACAGGCCACCGTTCCTGCTTTATGGAAACATGCTATGGTCAGTCCACTGCTCAAAAAGCCGGCCGCCGACCCCACGATATTGGCCAACTATCGCCCAATATCGTTACTTCCTGCTTTTTCCAAAATCTTGGAGAGGCACATTCATAAGGCTCTTTCAACTTATGTGGAAAACAATGACTTACTTAATTCGTCCCAATCTGGTTTCAGGAGTGGTTACTCCACTGAGACTGCCCTGCTCGGGGTCACAGAAAAGATCAGGGAGCTTATGGATGATGGCCAAACGGTAGCATTGGTCCTGTTAGACCTCAGTGCGGCCTTTGACACCATTTCTCACTCCAGACTGCTTGCCAGGTTGGAGGAGAATGGTGTCGAGGGCAGGGCACTAGAGTGGATTAGATCATACTTATCCCTCCGCACCTTTCAGATCGCCTCTTCCTCGGCATGTTCCGATGTATTCTACTCCCCCCATGGTGTTCCACAGGGATCTATCCTGAGCCCACTATTTTCAACTTGTACCTACGACCACTTGCCGACCTTGCAGGAAATTATGGTCTTACCTTAATGACCTATGCAGACGACTCTCAAATTCTGTTTTCACTCTAAATCTGACCCGTCTGCTCCATCTGCACTAAAAATAGGCCTGCACGAAGTGTTTAGTTGGATGTCGGCTAACCAACTTAAACTAAATGGGGAGAAAACCGAAATCCTCCTCCTAGGGAATAGTAAAGATCTTTGGAGTGATCCCCACTGGCCGGCGTCATTAGGTAAGCTCCCGCCACCAGCTTCCCAGGTTAGAATTCTCAGGGTCATCATAGATGACAGTTTATCTATGACACAGCAAGCCAACAAAGTGGCAGGCATGTGCTTCACCATTCTTAGATGGCTACGCAAAATTGTCTGGATGTTACCACCCACCACCCAGAAGACCGTAGTCAATGCCTTAGTTACATCTCGGCTTGACTACGGTAACATCCTGTACCTGGGTTCAAACAAAGCAGTAATAAGACGCTTGCAACTCGTGCAAAACGCTGCTGCCAGATTGCTTTGCAGAATTCCTAGATCGCTAGGATCGCAAAACATCTTAGGGACCTGCATTGGCTCAGGGTAGAAAATTGGATTCGCTTTAAAACCCTGAACTATCTGTTTAAAATCAAAGCTGGTACTGCCCCCAGGTACCTACAAGATCTTGCTAAGCCTTATCTCCCCAATCGCAGCCTCCGTTCATGTACAGCAGCGAACTTCGCGGTGCCTAGGTACAAACGGGCTAGAATGGGCGGGAGATCCTTCTCATATCTGGGTCCAACTCTCTGGAACACACTGCCCGTCCATATACGCAAGGAAGAAAACCATATGAGATTCAGGAAAAGCATAAAAACTTGGTTGTTCGACAAATAATTGCCTGCTGATTGCTTTCTCTCTAGTTGTGTCATGTGCTTTGCTATTCCGGCGCCGGGAAACCCTTTGTGGGTAGCTGCGCGCCTTATAAGTGCTATAAAATAAATAAATAAATAAATAAATAATTGATATCAGCAGCAAGCCAGGGGTGAGTATTTGGGTAGGGTGACTTTGGCTGTGAGTGGCTGCATGTCTACAGAGCCTGTGCCGGCGCTGGTCTATGTGATGTTGGTGGTATGATGCAATGGTATGTTAGTGGCTGCTGGGCTGGGTGCCAGTGTCACACATTTGCTCTACCTGTACTTACAAAGGTAATTCTCCATGCTGTGCATTTCCATTGCAGTCTGAGTTGTGCTCTTCAGGTTTCTTCTGCATTGGGGTAGTCTGGGGTATCACATTGGGAGAGAACGGCAGTGTTCCCAATCTGAGTGTGACTTCATCAATACGTCCATTGCGTGCACCCAGATCGTGGAGGCCTAGACATCTGACAACAATGTGCACCAGTCTTTGGGCCCCAAAGTAAAACATGGCGGGTGGCATGGGCTCATCGCCATTGTGGACTGTCATGTTGTAGTCTGTGTCTGTGTTGTCCCCTCCTGTTCCATCCAGATCTGTCAGTGGCAACAAGTGGTGTACCCTCATGCCCCTAGGTGTGCGCAGAGCTAGTTGTGTGTCTGGTTGAATAGAGCCACAAGCAGGGTGTTGTGCTCTGTGGCCATCACATGGCTCAATCATGACTGAAAATCTGGGTTCCACGTACTGTTTGAGTCTATATAGTGAGTTGCAGCAATGTGATTGTAGAGGTTGGTGTGCAACATGTAGATTTGGTCAGCTTTTGTAATGCATTGCTTGCATAGCTTTGCTCTGTTACTACCACTGACCTGACCCTACATCTCTCTCTCATGCAGAATCTCCTGTGGTCATGGAGGGACAGGAGACGGACACCAGTGGGGGTGAAACTAGCACAACAGCTGCACAGGAGCCCAGTGACCAAATTTTCACCAGCGCCTCAGAGGGTGACCGGAGTCTGCAAGAGAAATCCCAGACTGAGATGCAAAGTACCACATCATCTAATGCCAGCTTGGATGCATCCATGTTGGCGGACACAGGGAATGGGGACTCTGCATCATCTTCGACCACACAACGGACAGTGCCCACCCTCCCAGACACTACCTCTAGTGCTGCTCATGTCCGGCACAGTAAGAGGGGATGAGTTTCATTCACACCTGGCACTGCTGCCTCTGTCCCCCCTGCTGCCATCAGTGCTGAGTCTGTGGAGCTTTTGCGCCAGCTGTGTGTAGGTCAGGCAGCTCTCCTCAATGCCTTCATTGACCATGACAAAAAATTGGCCCAGATGGTTGCTTTCATGGAGGGCATACATTCAGACGTGGGTAGGCTGCACCGTACTGTCCAGGCTTTGTCATCCACAGTGACGTCTGCCCTTCAACAGACACATACTCCCAGTCCAGCTCAGTGGTCTTTGTCCACCCCCCAGGTAGGGGCCACGTCTGCCAATAGTGACCACGGTCCACAGACCTCAAAGTCACGATCAGCACACGAAGCACACAGCAGTAACAATCCAAACAGTCCGCCCGCAGAGGCCATCCCCACAGAAGATCAAAGCCACCCCAGAGCCCACAGACAAAAGCCCGTCAGGCAACAACAAAGCCCAAAAAGCAAAGAAGCAGACCTCAGGCTCACATGCCTCAGAGGCATCCCAGCTAAGGACTCTCCTGTCCCTAAAGCATCTCGCATAGAGTGAGCAGTAGAATGGCCAGTTTTTACAATCCTTTACTGTTGTGAAAAACCTGGCAATACGGACAGTAAAAACATTTAAATGACCCTCACACCACTGTGGCAAACATAAGTTTTAGTTTTTTCAAAAACAAAACTTGCTTTGAGATTTTGTTTTTGAAAAGAAAAAAGCATGTTAAAGTTTGATAGGCAACCTTTATGTTTGACAAAACTCTCCGTCAAACTCTTAACTCATTGACAGGAACTGCTGTGATGGCGGTTCCTATCAACAGATAGAATTGTCCACAAGGGTTGCAGACAACTATAGATTCTTCTGGGTGAAAGTCTATTTTAATTTTTCACCCTGACAGAGTAAATACTGTACTTAGATCTCTGAATCAGGCCCTCAATCTACCTTGGCTTGCTTTCTCTACGCCTGCTCACACTTCAAGCTGGGAAACACCCATTACAGCGATGTCAATACATCGCGGTGCTATCGCACCGTGACTTTTACATCGCATGACCCTTGACATCGCAGGCTTTTACTACGGAAGCTAAAACGTTGTAATGCCGTTAACATTGCATGCAATTACAACGAAGTAAGCATGCTGCCTACATAAACGGCCGTCTGATGAGTGTTTTTTTCTTGGTGAATGGAATTTTGAGGAACAACCGGTCGATCTTAGGAGCAGGCTGCGGCTGATTCACTCCACTGCTTGAATGAGTACAAACGCTCAAGATCACCAGGCACAACCCGAGACGAATGCAGATTCAAAATAGACACCAAGGGAAAAGCTACGTGTCTCCACATACATGACACATACATGGGCGGGTACCGAACCGCGTCCAGTGCATATACATTCCCAACACATGCAAACAAATAAAATCATGCGCGTGCGAAACCTGCAAAACAAGCATTCAAAGAAAGTGAGTGAGGCTATCACTATTATGTTCGAAGAAGTGCACATCATTTCTTTACATGTGGATTTTGGAGCAGTAAGCATTGTGCCATGTATTCCACCCCGTAAAGTTCAACGTAGCTAAGTCAGAATTTATCAAGTGCTATTATCTTACCAATTGTCAATTCACTCCATATGGTGGGCCATAGACGTTAATTTACGTCATAATTTACTGTTCTACCTGCTCTCTTCGTGTGCTTCGGCACACTTTTTTTCCTGCACCTATTCAAATAAACAGAGATACGGCCAAATGCACCACTCAGTGGCTTGGATTGGATGGATGCATGGATAGGTGGGTGTGCACTCAGTGGCTTGAATTGGATGGATGCATGGATGGGTGCTGGCGGATGGATGGATGGATGTATGGATGGGTGCTGGTGGATGGATGCCTGCATGGATGGGTGCTGGGTGGGGGTGGATGGATGCATGGATGGGTGGGTGCTGGGGGATGGATGGGTGTATAGGTGTATGGGTGGATGGATGCATGGATGGGTGCTTGCTGGCGGATGGATGGATGGATGGATGGATGGATGGGTGGGTGTATGGGTGGATGGATGGATGGGTGTCTGGGTGCATGGATGGGTGCTGGTGGATGGATGGATGGAAGGATGGATGGGTGTATGGGTGTATGGATGCATGGATGGGCGCTGGGGGATGGATGGGTGTATGGGTGTATGGATGGATGGAAGGAAGGATGGATGGGTGGGTGTATGGGTGTATGGATGCATGGATGGGTGCTGGGGGATGGATGGATGGAAGGATGGATGGGTGGATAGATGCATGGATGGGTGCTCGCTGATGGATGGATGGGTGTATGGATGGATGGGTGTATTGGTGTATGGGTGGATGGGTGCATGGATGGATGCTGGCGGATGGATGGATGGAAGGATGGATGGGTGTATGGGTGTATGGATGCATGGATGGGTGCTGGGGGATGGATGAATGGGTGTATGGGTGGATGGATGCATGGATGGGTGCTGGGGGATGAATTTATGGGTGTATGGGTGGATGGATGCATGAATGGGTGCTGGCGGATGGATAGATGGATGCATGGATGGGTGCTGGTGGATGGATGCATGGAAAGGTGCTGGGTATGGGGTGGATGGATGCATGGATGGGTGGGTGCTGGGGGATGGATGGGTGTATGGGTGGATGGGTGGATGGATGCATGGATGGGTGCTTGCTGGTCTATGGATGGATGGGTGGGTGCTGGGGGATGGATGGATGGATGGATGGATGCATGAATAATTAATGGATGGATGCATGATGCGTGGATGGGTGTATGGTGGCTGGATGGCTGGATGCTGGGGGATGGATGGGTGTATGGGTGAATGGATGCATGGGTGCATGGATGGATGCATGAATGATTAATGGATGGGTACATGATGGGTGGATGGATGCATGGGTGCATGTATGGGTGCTGGGTGGTTGGAGTGGGTGGATGGATGAATGGATGGAGGATTGATGAATGGATAGCTGTGTAAAAAAAGCAGTCTGCAAATAATCATGTGTAAAAAATCTAGACTGCAAATAACCACGTCACGTAAGAAATGCCAAAAGGGCTTTCCATTAATGGCGAAGTATTCGAAGCCTATCACTAATGGTGCAGGTGCCAATATTTATGGGTGGCTGGGTGGATGGATGTGTGTGTGGTGAGTGGGTGGGTGGATGGATGGATGAATGGATGGTGGATGGATGAATGGATGGCTGTCTGGATGGATGGATGGATGGATGGGTGGGTGGGTGTATGGGTGGATGGATGCATAGGTGCATGTATGAGTGCCGGGTGGGGGGTGGATGAATGCATGGATGGGTCCAAGATTTAAGAACCAGCGGAAACATAAGGCACACAAAAACGAGGGCAACATAGGCCACAAGGCCACAAAAAACGAGGGCAACATAGGACAGAAGGGCACGAAAAACGAGGGAAACATAAGGCAGAAGGGCACACAAAAACGAGGGCAACATAGGGCAGAAGGCCACAAAAAACGAGGGGAACATAGGACAGTAGGGCACGCAAAAACGAGGGAAACATAGGGCAGAAGTGCACGCAAAAACAAGGGCAACATAGGCCACAAGGCCACAAAAAACGAGGGCAACATAGGACAGAAGGGCACGAAAAACGAGGGACACATAAGGCAGAAGGGCCCGCAAAAATGAGTGCAACATAGGGCAGAATGCCACGAAAAACGAGGAAAACATAAGGCAGAAGGGTACGCAAAAACGAGGGCAACATAGGACAGAAGGGCACGAAAAACGAGGGAAACATAAGGCAGAAGGGCACGCAAAAACGAGGGCAACATAGGGCAGAAGGCCACGAAAAACGAGGGAAACATAAGGCAGAAGGGCACGCAAAAACTAGGGCAATATAGGGCAGAAGGCCACGAAAAACGCGGGTAACATAAGGCAGAAGGGCACGCAAAATGGGGGAAACAGAGGGCAGAAGGGCACGAAAAATGAGGCAAACAGAGGGCAGAAGGGCACGAAAAACGAGGGAAAAAGAAGGCAGAAGGGCACGGAAAATGGGGAAAACAGAGGGCAGAAGGGCATGAAATACAAGGGAAACAAATTGCAGAAATGAAGGGTCCCCCCACCCCCCCCACCAACCCATTGGCTGACAAGATTTTCAACTGTGTGCTCAAACATCGCGTTGTCATGTCGCGTGATGTAAAGTCGCCAATGTGACAGGCGATCCTATTACATGGCCGCATTGGCGTCGCAACTACGTGCGATGTGAAAATGGCCGGTGTTACTGCCTTTACTATATAATTGCCGCGATGCGAACGCCCGCGATGACGTTGCGGCCTATGGATCGTCATACAACCCTTCAAGCTATTTATAGATAACATTCACCTCATTATTCCTGCTCTCTTACTAATTGTCTGTTATCTTTATTTTGATCCTGTCTTTTTCTTTGCAATCCTCTTAGTCATAATCCTTCTTTACAGATTACTACACACTTTTACTCGAACTACACCCTACTCTTGAGGTCCTACTTTCTCTTTTAAGTTGTTTTTGTTTATTACATTTTATTTAGTTGTTATGCCATTTGTTGCAAAAGAGGTCTTACTGCATTATGGTATTATATACAGTACACAGATACCTTCTTTTTGGGTGCAAACTATAAATAAATAACAAATAAAGTATGGAAGTTATGTGTGTGTTTTCTTACATGTTATCTGGTATATTACGATAATATAGAGAAAGCACTTATGTGTGTGTGTGTATATATATGTATGTATACACTAGAGTGGATATCAATATGCAATAACAATTGATATTTGGTGTAATGGTTGGGGATACTGTATGGATGTATGTGTATGCTGGTGTGCATGTGCGTATGTAATAGTGACTGTGTGTAGACTTCGTTCCTGATTTATAGTTTGATGGAAATAGTACATAATAACAGACTGCTTTCTGCTAAATTTAGAGATGACAGCCCAACCAGTGGTCCTCTTTGTACCTTGAAAGGAATAACTGCTGTCATGGCACTTCCTTTCCATGTACAAAATGTTTGGCAGATAGCCAACATCAGTGTTGACTGTCATACACCAAACTTTTGCAAAGTTTTTGTTTTTCAGAAACAAACTTCCAAATGCTGATAGTTTTCACCTAGGGTCATGGAGTTCATTGTGTTTGCTCCTGGCAGTGACGAAGAGAAAAAAAGATTTGACACCGTCCACTCTAAATAGGGTGGGTGGTGTAATGTTGTTACTCTGACTGCTCCTTCTCCATTGGGCTGTTGGAGGAAGTATTAAGTTGATGAAGCCTATGGGTTTGCCTGTCTCTAAATGAGGTGGGCAGACCAAGATATTGGTGGGCAGACTTCTCTATTTGGTTTGTGATGGAGTCACCTGCACAGCAAACTATAATTAATTTTTAACTCCCTTAGCTTGTGTATTAGTGCAATGTTTACAGATAACAATAGTTGTATTCTTTTAGAAACCCACTGTAGGTTTTGGGTATACATATATTTGGTACTGTGTAGGTTAGTATGTACTGGTGGGTATGGGTATTTTTAGTGCAATGTAGTTTAATGTATCTTTTCCCTTTTTCATATTCATGAACGCTAGCCATTTAACTGTTGAAGATTTGTTGTTAAATAATGACATATGTCATTTAATGTCCATAACATTTAAAATATCAGAACACATGATTAAATAAAGTTTACAAAGTTATACAAAAGTGTAATAAATGGGATGTTACTGTAGTTTGCAATATTGTTTGTCATTTAAAACATTATGTTCTTTTATTTAATGGTTCTAAGTGTAATTTGTTTGATTTTTGCAAACACCATTGAATGAACTTTTATGGGTTTTTTTAAACAATGGATGTTGTTTGTGTGGTCATAAAAGGGAGATGTCTTGTAATTTGAACTCTTGAAGTAGTCCAATGATATTTTTAAAAAGTCAGTGTTTGGGGTTTGGAACTTCGGATAGTTCATCATATATAAAAGGATGTATTTGAACTCATTTAAATGTTTACATTGAGTTGTGAAGATGGCTCACCACAGTTTTACTCTTGTGTGGGTTTGGAGAGATTCCTCAGTGTGCTAGCCAGACCAAAAAGCTCTATAGCATACTTTGAAGAGGTATTTTGATAAAATATCACGTTTTTAATATATGGAGACAGAAATATCAGAAGAACATATTGTGACACAAAAAGATTGTGAGGCAGAAATATCCTCGTCAAGAATATCATTTTTTCAGGTAATAATAACGTTGCTGTTAATATGGTTTTTAATAATATATTTGTAAAGAATATAATTTTTTATTAATTTGAGTGTTAGTTCATATATTCATTTTATGTGGTATTGTTCATATAATTTCTATTAATGTTTTTAATATAGTTTGTAGTTTTAGGTGATTTAGATTTTTTATTTAATTGTTAATTGGAATTTATAGTGTTGTAGCAGGTTGTTGGATTTGTAGGGGGATAGGGTAGGAAGTTAAGTAATAATTATTTATTAATTAGTTAATAATGTTTAAGTAAGTATGTGATTGATATTAATTATGTGTATAGTGTAATACTGCTAATACTGATACTAATTCATTACATTTTTGGTGCAGGTTGCTATGTTTGTAGGGGTATAGGTTGGGAAGTTAATTAGGAAATTAATGAACAATACATTTTTTATGTATTATTCAATTGATCATTAATTATGTTAATTGTGTAATAATTATATATTTTGGTTACATTTTAGGTGTAGGCCGTTGGTTTTGTAGGGGTACAGGGTGGGAAATTAAGTAATTAACTAATACTAATAATGTATTAATGCATTAATAATTATTAGATTATTAATTATGAACATTGCGTTTTGCTAAATTATTTTAGTTATTTTGTTGTTGCAGGATGGGAGGTTTGTAGGGGTTTAGGGTGGGAAGTTAATTAAATAAAATGTAAAAATAATAAATAATAATGTATAACTAAATATTTAATAAATATGTAAATTGTGTTGTATTTATAAATGTTATTATTATTTTAGGTGTGTCAACGATAAGCCAGAGCCAAGACGTCTCTGTGCCTATACAATCGATCACCTACGATGGGTTGACACCTAGCATAGATAGTGCTAATGCCTCCTCCACAGCTATACCACATTAGCATTGACAGTTCGCCTGTCAATCTAGATAACGAGTATTAGTTCTGCTATCTGCTGCTGGGGAGGAGGTGGGTGGGTGGGGTTTTAATACTGTTGCTGTTTTATTGCGTCTCTATTAGGTTTGATATATATAAAAAATTTAAAACACATTGCAATGTACAGTATATCACAGGGAGTGTGGAGCTGATGACGGGTAGCATGGACATTATTAACACTACAGTAGGACAGTTTTCCATGTAAAATGTATATGCTACATGTCAAAAATGTAATGCGATGCAGTGTTGCTAATAAAAACAAGTTAAAAATATATATATACATATTTTAGGTGTGGGCTGCTGGGTTTGTAGGTTTTTTTGGGTGGGAAGGTAATTAAGTAATTATCAGTATAGGATTAATTAATAATTGTCAATTACTTATTTATTTATCAGCTATGGAAAAATGTGTTATACTTATTTATTTTAGTTATATTTTAGCTGTGGGTTGCTATGCTTTTACGGGGATAGAATGCCACGTTAATTAAGGAATAATTACAGAGGGAAACACTAAAGTGTGCCAGGAGATCCAATACTTGTTTTTTAAATTCTTTTTATTGCTTTTAAATCATGATTGAATTGTTGTTTTTTATGGTGTATCTTTGGTATACTGAATAAAGAGTGCTTGAACTTGAACTAAGTAATAATTAAATAAACATTTTTAAATTCAAAATTATTACATTGTTTATGAATTTCTTTTTTATTTTTTTATCAATATATATATAGATAGTTATTTTATGCTAAGTAATAATGATTATATTAAGAGCTTTACTTTTTCTAATTTAATACGGTTATGCAAATATGTAACGTATGTGCAGTAGTTTACCTACTGTTGATTAGATTGGAGTGGGAATAGTAAATCTTACTCCTCTGAAGCCCAACGTTTACCCTACTGTTGGTTAGACTGGAGTTGGAATACTAATATTAAGCCCTCCGAAGTACAAGCTTTCCCTACTGTTGCACAAACTGGAGTAGGAATAGTAAATCTTACCGGCCAAAAAGTCCAACGCTTTCCCTAATTTTGTACATTCTGTAGTGCGAATGTACTGCACAGACTGGAGTAGGAGTAGTAAATGTAATCCCTTTGAAGTCCTACATTTTCTCTACTGTTGAAAAAACTGGAGTGGGAATACTAAATGTAACCCTTTCGAAGCCCAACGCTTTCCCTACTGTTGCACATACTGGAGAGAGAATAGTAAATGTAACCCCTACGAAGAGCAACACTTTCCCCACTGTTGCACAGACTGGAGTGGGAATAGTAAATGTTGCCCCTGCGAAGTCCAACATTTTCCGTACAGATGCACAGACTGGAGTGGGGATAGAAAATTTAATCCCACCAAAGTTCAGCACTTCCCTATTGTTGCACAGGCTGAAGTGGGAACAGTAAACTTTACCGCTCCAAAGTCCATTGCTTCCACCTACTGTTACACTGACTGGAGTGGTAAAAGTAAATCTACCCCCCCCCCCCCCTCCCCTCGAAGTCCAACGCTTTCCTTACTGTTGCACAGACTGGAGTGGGATTAGTAGAATATTACCTCCACAAAGTCCAATGCTTTCCCTACTGTTGCACAGACTTTAGTAGGAATAACAGATCTATTATTCCCAGACTACATATATATATATATATATATATATATATATATATATATATATATATATATATATATATATATATATATATATATATTTATATAGACGCTCCTGCCAGCAACCCTTCGCCTTCGGTAGGGGTGGCTCGAGCCGGCGGAGCAGCCGGTTACTAATATAAATGCAAGAACGGCGTTCCTCACGAGCACTCGGGCAAAGAGGCATACAGACCACAATCCACAAAAAAGTCCAAACAAGAAGATTTATTCCATCATAAATCTTTACGTGACGCGTTTCGCACTCCACGGAGTGCTTGATCACACTACGTGCCGCGTTTCGCACTCCACGGAGTGCTTGATCACACCTATTTATATATATATATATATATATATATATATATATATATATATATATATATATTACCTACTGGCGGTCGCCAGTAGGTAGGTATAGTTAGGATTATTTTCAATAGGGAAATAGCAACATTCTATTGAAAATAACTTTGGCACCGGTTGAGGAATCTGTCTGAAAATTTCCTCAAATTTGCCTCGCGGCGCTCCGGTCCTTGCCTGAAAGTTTGGGGGGGATTCGTCAAGCAGGGGCCGAGAAAAAAGGGGGGTCCCAAAACGTGTTTTCCCCATGTTAATTTCCATAGGGCGGTCGACCTCACTTTTAGCCCGAACGGCTGAATGGATTTCCACGAAACTTGGCAGAATTGTAGGGACTGGTAGCCCGATGCACCTTTGCTATGTCTCAAGATATGTGCTCCAGTGGATTTTGAGTAATTTAGGTAAAAAAAATATATATATCTATAAGCGCACTCGGCAGGATCGAGACACAAGAGGTGGCAAAAACAAAGAGGGGAATGACCAAAAGGGGGCAGGATAGACCCCCCCTGACCCCCTAGGTTTGATGTGGGGGCCATATTTTGATTGCGCGGGGGAAGCGCAAAGGTACGCGCACCGGGGAGCAAACCGGGGAGCGTACCATGTGGAAAAAAGAATGACAGATTTTTTTATATAAATTGGAGGTAGTTCTGAAAATAACTGTTTTTTTATTCTTTTTGTTGTTTTATATTTATTTTAATGTTTTTTTGAACATTTTGTACTTTTTTTTGCTTTTATGAACTATTTTATTTATTTTTTGTTATTTTTCTGGGGAGAAACAAAAAACAGGGAATTATAAACGGCTCAACTGGAGCAAAAAAAAATCCGAAAAAAATTAGGGTTTCTTCGGGCACTTGTGGTTATCACCAGCAACGTTGATGAGGGTAATACTCTTCTCACCATAAGTAATTGTTTTGCCACAATATATGCAAACGATTTTGTATCTACCAAACTTAGTTTGTATATTTGGAACCACCTGCCTTGCCTCTGGACCCGATGGAGTGGGTTCTTTGGTTGTTGAGGTGCTGGCAGACAATTGTGGAGGGTTTCTGCACAGTTCTCTCACCTCTGCTGCAGAATAGTTATTGGGGTGCAATCGTTGCATGTGCCGAATCATTGTGTGAATCCCAAATTAATATTTTTTTGCAGGGTTCCCCCTGGATAGTACAGCGCCACAGATGAGACAGGTCACCTTTGCAGCGTTTACCTTCTTTGCACCCCTTGGGATTTCAAAAAACTCCCATATAAAGTGCTCCTTAGGTTTATATGGGGCATTGCCTTCCCTGCCTTCTCTCCTCCTTCTCCTTTTCTTCTTGACCACCAATGTGATGTTGTGGTGGTCCTTGTGGTGGTGGTGGTGGTGCAGATGCTCCAGCTGCTGCTGCTACTGTAGCCATTTCTCTAACAATAGAAGCAGGTCTTCCTCACTCAAACAACAAAGTGAGAATGAGGAAAAAAGGTGGGGGCTTTCATCATTTGGAAAAGAAAACTGTTCTGAACCAATGAAAAGTGTTATTTTCAGGTCACATGACCAGGGTTTTCATCATTTGGAAACCAAAAACTGTCCTGCACCAATAAAAAGTGTTATTTTTAGGTCACATGACCTGAGGCGCTTACGCTACGCGCCCCCGGGTGCGCCCCGGGGCGTGCCGCGTAAGCGCGTCGGATGCTTTTGTTGCGCGATCGTATGCGCTTGAGTGCTTCCGGGTACGTTTACGCCGTGTGTATCACGCGGACGCGGCTACGCGATACGTCACGATGATGTTTTCGTTTACGGCAATAGAGCTAACGGGACGCTCACCGTTACGCGCCCCTGGGCGCGCCGGAAGACTGCCCTTTCCGGTGCGCTCACCGAGACGCGCACCGGGAGCACTCCAGGGCAAAAAAATAAAACTATGAACAATATACATAAAAAAATAGTATTACATAAATATACATTATAGGATTCATTATAAAAAATATAACATTTCATAGCTATAGAAATTTGCTATTAAAAAACCTTTGAAATTCACTGAAAAAACCAAAGGTTTCACACCAGTTATAGTTAGGAATTAGCATTTAGAAAACCTATGAAATTCATTGAAAAAAACATAGGTTTCACACCAGTTATAGTTAGGAATTAGCATTTAAAAAACAATGAAATTCACTGAAAAAACCATAGGTTTCACACCAGTTATAGTTAGGAATTAGCATTTAAAAAACCTTTGAAATTCACTGCAAAAACCACACCAGTTATAGTTAGGAATTAGCATTTAAAAAACCTATTAAATTCCCTGAAAAAACCATAGGTTTCACACCAGTTATAGTTAGCTGGAAATTTTACTGACATAAAACCATTGAAATTCCAAAGTTATAGTTAGTTGGACTCACTATAACAAGCGTGCCTGCAATGCACTGCTGATGACGTCACATATTACATCACTCATTACATGGTCAGTGACACCACTCATGACATCATTTTATTAGTTAGTTTATAATTTAAATTTCCGAGAATTTCATATTTTAGAATTAGGATCTGTGAAAGCGAAAACAGATATAGTTATAATATGTAATATTATATTTTTTACACTACAGCATAATTGTAACATTTTACAAATAATTTTCTTTGACATTTTTGCTGTTCTCAGAATATATTGAATTTCACTAAAAACAGTGATTTCAATGCTACTCATCACATAACACTGAAAGGTTCCCTATATAAGTGCATTAGCAGTGACAGAGTGTTTGCTGGACTGTATGGATACTGACTGGGGAATTGTAGGCCTGAAACACAAGTGAAAAGGTGGTTAGAGGACTACATGTATAGACCATAGGAGTTTGAAGCTGTCCATGTCCTAAAGTTTGGCTCACTGTATGAGCTCATGGATACTGACTGAATGATTACAGTAGTATAAGGAGAGACACTGAGTGAATGTATAATTGGTTCAGTTTTACTTCAGTGAAAGGATTAGTACATGGTGCTGAAAGGATGACTACAGGATTCCAACAGCAGTGATAGAGTGTTTGCTGAAGTGTAAGGATATTGACTGGAGCATTGAAGGCCTGAAATACAAGTGAAACGGTGGTTAGAGCACTACATCCATATTGCATATGAGTTTGAAGCAATCCATGTCCTAAGGCCTGGCTTGTAGCATGAGTACATGGATACTAACTGAATGATTACAGTAGTACAAAGAGAGATACTAGGTGAATTTATAATTGGTTTAGTTTTACCTCAGTGAATGGATTGGTACATGGTGTTGAAAAGATTACTATAGGATTGAAAGAGCAGTGCCAGGGTGTTTGCTGGAGTCTATGGATACTGATTAGGTAAATGTAGGCCTGAAACACAAATGTAAAGGTGGTTACAACACTACATCCATAGTGCATAGGAGTTTGAAGCAGTCCATGTTCTAAAGCCTAGCTCGCGTGTGGCCAAGATGGCGGGCTGAGAGGACGCACTTGCCGAGAGCTCCCGAGCCCCTGGAAACCCTGCACCGCTTACAGCCGCTGATCTCCCCCAGATCGGGCGGCTACCACATCTGATGATCCCCGTGGTGGTGCAAAGCAGTCGGTGAGCCCCAGTTGTCCCACCGCGGCGGTGGTTCCGCTCGGGCGCCGACCGAGGCGGTGCCCGCTGAGAGACCTACGGGAGGCCCGACAGCCGCGGTATCCCAAAAGCTTTGTATTCTGGCGAGGTGATCCAGCGACTGCGAGTGGCCTGCCGGTGTGCCGGTGACACGGCGCCTGGGTGGGTGCCGAAACGACCTTCGTCGGCGGAGCGGAGCTGAATAGACGGTGGCAGCGGATGCGTAGCCGACCTACGGCAACTACGCAAGACCGGGGCCCGAGAAGGCCTACCCCACGTGGCTGCTCCGGTTCCCGCCCTGGCCGCAACGGAGTGAGGTCGTGCTTCCGGCGTTCTTGCACATCCCGGCGAGCCGGCCCTGGTTGCCTCGCGCCCTGCGAGCCTGCCCTTTGACTGTGCGCCCTGCATGTGGACCCATGACGGGGGTCGGCCTCGATTCCTGGGCGTTGGCCCCATTGCCTGCAACGGGCGGCCATTTTGAAGGACTCGGAGCGGCTGCCCGGCCTCGAACGGGGCCTTTGGACTGCAGTGCTCCCTTACTAGCGACTGAGGGACCGGCCGGCTTCTGCTGCTCAATTGCCCCGGCCTGTGGTGCCTACTCGCCGAGCTGTGGACGTCGACGATCCTCACCTCTCCAAGATGTCGAATGCCAGGGGGCAGAGGAGAGGCGATCGGACTTTGCCGGACATGTTGGGACGCGGTGCCCTGCGCAGCGGCGGGGCCCCACCTGCCCCTAGCTCCCAGGCCACCTCCAGGGGCGCTGACGGCGGAGAGCCCCCAGTGACCCGGTCGTTCCTGGGGTCCCTGTTTAGCTCCTTGAGAGAGGATTTTCAGACTTTGAAGCAGGAGGTGGCTGGTGAGGTCCGGGAAGTCCGAAGAGAAGTGGACTCCCTGGGGGAGCGAGTTAACACTGTGGAGGCGGCTGGTCATTCTAGGGACGAGGAGATCACCCACTTGCAGCAAGAGGTCCTACGGCTGCGGGAACAACAGATCGAGTTACAGGCCCACGCCGAGGACCTTGAAAACCGGTCCAGGCGGAACAACATCAGGGTCCGGGGTGTTCCGTCCAACGAAGAGGGTGAGGACGTGGCCACCTACCTGGGAGCCCTGTTCCGCGAAATCCTGTGGGAGTCTGAGGACTTCCAAATACTTATCGACAGGGCGCACAGGGTTGGCCGTCCTCGCAGGGCCTCGGCGCCCCCCCGGACATATTGGCCTTTTTGCCGGACTTCCCCTTGAAGGAGCGGATTCTCCGCGAGGCGCGGCGGCAGCAGCCTTTCCGCTTCAGAGATCACCCGGTGGCTCTATATCAGGACTTATCCACGATCACGTTACAGAAGAGGAAAACATTTAAGATTGCCACGGACTTCCTTAGGGAACACGAAACGCAGTATTCGTGGGGGCACCCCTTCCGATTGATTTTCCGGTGGAATGGAACATTGCATCAGCTTCGATCCCTCCAGGATGCCTGCAGAGTATTGGGGATCACGGCTTCGGACACGGACACCCCGACGCCTCGCCGCAGGCGGAGCACACGAGACGGCTGGCAACAGGTCGGAGAGAGGCGATCCCCGCCGCCTGCGAGGCCTGACTCGCCCACGATTCGGGCGGACATGTCGAGCGCCATCCAGGAGGCCTCCAGGGCGATGACGAACG
Source organism: Lissotriton vulgaris (assembly GCF_964263255.1). Classification (NCBI taxonomy): domain Eukaryota; kingdom Metazoa; phylum Chordata; class Amphibia; order Caudata; family Salamandridae; genus Lissotriton; species Lissotriton vulgaris. The sequence continues at coordinate 363,219,920 of NC_141687.1, forward strand.
GAGATGTGGCTATGACGGCCTGAAATTACTCCGGGGGGAGTCTACATTAGCTTTACATCATTGCAGGTGCGGGGGTTCTAGGGGTAGGGGGGGGGGCGAGGGTGCTGGTGGTGGTGGCTGGACGTCCACTTGATCGACTTTCCACGGCCTTGTCCGATAAGGACCGGACTGGGACAATGACACTTTTGAATGGTTTGGGGAGCGGGGGGGAGGAAGGGGAGTTGCTGGGGGAAGTTTCGAGTTTGGGGGTTCGCTGGGAGGAGGGGGGTTTGGGGGGGTGTGGGGCTGGGTGTGCGGGGTTCTGGGGGGAGGGGGGAGTCCACACAGTTGGGGTGTTTTGGGGTTCGGGGACTGTACTGTGCCGTTGGGAGGTTTGCTTTCGCTGTGAGATGCTGTTTCTTGCTGTGGCCTTTGAGTTTTGCCCGGTGGGCCTTGCCCGCCTTCATGTGCGTTTCTGGTATCCCCCTCCGTGATGGCCCTTAAAGTTGTAACTCTGAATGTGAAGGGGCTGAATAATCCGGTTAAACGGCGAGCTGTCCTGTCCCTATTAGAGAACTCCCAGGCCGACATCTGCCTACTGCAGGAGACCCACCTGCTGGCCAAGGACTGTTCCAGAATGCGCACCCCTAAGTTCCCCACGCAACTCTTTTCTTCCAGTGCCTCTAAAACAGCAGGGGTGGCGCTTCTGTTCTCAAGAGGGTTCAAGGGGGAGGTTTTGCAGAAGGTAGTGGAGCAGAAGGGGAGACTCCTGGCATATAGTATCAAGGTGGGGGGCTTGGCGATTACTGTAGGCTCCATATACGGCCCCAATGACCGTCAGGACCAATTTCTGCACAGGGCGCTGGAAGACGTGGCATCCACTCCTGACAGGCACATTGTACTTGGGGGGGACTTGAATGTGGTTTTTGATGTGACTCTGGACAGGTCGGTGCAGCTGCACCACCAGTTGGGAGAGCTTTCGGGCTCGGTTCGTACCCGACTGGAGGAGCTCGATATGCACGACATGTGGCGCCGCCTCCACCCCGCGACTCGCGCATACTCCTATTTCTCCCATGCCCACAAGCACTGTTCCCAATAACCCGCGCGCGTGAGCGCGCGCGCACAGAGGTCATCCTTAGCGCGCAGTGTGCTATATTTAGCGCGCACTCCCGAGCAGCGTGAAGAATTACCATTACCTATTTGCGTTGGACGACGAGTCTTGGAGTGCACATCTGCGGGTTTCGTGTTCATCACTGCGCACACCAGCAGCTGAGCGTGCGCTATTACAAGACTAATTCCAAACGTGAAGTTCTAGGCAAACAGTGGCTGCATTCATGCCACGAAGTCCAGCCTCTCCGCGCTCAGTAGGGAGCATGACAGCTCACTGCCCAGCCTCTTAGCACTCATAAGGGAGCATAAAAAGTCTTCCTCGAAGTAAGCGATTTAACATTTTAGAAACTCAATCCTTCAGTATAAAACTACGGAAATGATATCTGATCTTTGCAGCTCACACGGACTGGAAAAGTAAAAACCTTTCTAACATACAGTGAGAAAAGGTTTGTCATCATCAACTCCAACAAAACATATGGCTGTATAACACCACAAAATGACAATATAAAGATGCACAGGCAGACGCATTCTTCGTAATTAAGCATTCTCAGTCGATCCTGGGTGACTCACTGCATTAAAAATCTGCATAGTCGAAACTTGCAACCAATCACATTCAGCCTGCCTTTTCCTGACACACACGGATTCCCTGCTCTCTGCTCCCGAAACAGACAGAGGACTACATTGTGAAAGCTCAAGTTCAAACAGGTAAACCGTGCGTAGCCATAGTTTTGTTTCCTGCTTTGGCTCACAACAACAAACACAATTTTACTTATTGAAAAAATAGGAAAACCAGTTGGTAAACTCACAGCAAAGACAATCTAGCGTTACTTCCACAGTTTTCTGCACTGCACTAGGGGCCCGATGTAGGTAGGGCGTTACCGATCGGTAACGGCCGAAAATACCGATTTTTGGCCCTTACCGATCGGTAAACAGCCATCGAGATGTAGGGAACGAAAAACATAAAGAATCGGAGTGAAAACCGAATCGGAATGAGTACCGAATGGGAAAGAATCCGATACGTACATACCGAAAATCGGATATGTAACGAATCGGAAAAACACCGATTCGGATGCAAAGACCGATTCGGTCCATGTACCGATTCGTTAGTGACACCGAATCGGAAAATCACCGATTCGGTCCATGTACCGATTCGTTAGTGACACCGAATCGGAAAATCACCGATTCGGTCCATTGACCGAATCGTTAGTGACACCGATTCGGAAAATCACCGATTCGGTCCATTGACCGATTCGTTAGTGACACCGAATCGGAAAATCACCGATTCGGTCCATGTACCGAATCGGTAGAAAGACCGATTCGGACATGAGCCGAATCGGAAAACATGCCGATTCGTATGAATCGCCGATCGGGAAATTCCCCGATTCCGACAGTTGGGGAGATGTAGGGAGGCACAGAAACACCGAAATCGGCTCAAAATCGGTAGAATTCACTCGGTATTTACCATGGATTGCAATCAGGTGGTAACCAACTCCAACCCATATAAACAGTCCCAAAATGCATTGCAACTTGCAGGATGGCAGCTTTCTATGTCATTGCGAGGCGGCTACGGCTACAGCAGGAAGGACAGAGGGAATGGCTAAGAAATGAACAGGTCTACAGACAGAGGATAACCCTGTTCATGCTCACAGAGGCAGAGATACTACAGAGATGCAGGCTGGACTCTGACACCATACTTGAGCTCATCAGGGATCTCAAGCCATTCTTGGACCACCACACCCCAAGGGCACACGCCATCCCTGCGCACATCCAGGTGCTATGCAGCCTACACCTGCTAGCGTCTGGCAGCTATCAAAGTGGTGTAGCAGCAGCAGGAGGGGTGAGCCAGAGCAGCCTGTCAAGGTTCTTCCACACATTCCTTGACGCCATGATACACAGGATGGACCAATACATCTCTTTCCCTGCAACCCACGCAGAACTGCTACAAACCAAAGCTGACTTCTACCAGATGGCACAATTTCCCCAAATCATCGGTTGCATAGATGGCACGCACATTCCGATTTGCCCACCAGCGGACACCGAATACATATACCGCAATCGCAAGTCTACACACACCATCAACGTGCAGGTGATCTGCAATGCAAAGTGCACCATCACAGACCTGGTAGCAAAATTTCCAGGGAGTACCCATGACTCCTATATTTTCCAACAGAGCGGCATATATGCACGGCTGATGGCTGGCGAATTTGGAGAAGGATACCTCCTAGGTGAGACACATCATCAGACCCCCATAACACATAGTAGGTAGGTGGAATACATGTATGCATGTGTCTAATGTGACCCCTTTCTCTTCCAGGCGACAGTGCATATGCCCTCCGCTCATTCATACTCACCCCCTACCTCAACCCCTCCACACCCAGCCAAAGGAGGTATAACCGGGCCCACATACGCACAAGGAATGTTGTCGAACGGACCTTTGGCATCTGGAAAAGTAGATTCAGATGCCTGCGCAAGAGTGGAGGTGCAAGGCAGTATACCCCCATCACCTGCTGCAAGATCATAGCTGTATGTGCAATGTTACACAACCTTGTGGTGAAGAAGGGCACTGAGGTGGAGTTGTCTGACTACGAGGACCATGACGACGACGAAGCTGTGCCACTGACACAGCCAGCTGGGGTGTGTACGCCAAGTGATGGCAGATACAGACGTGAGGAGATCACTGAGAACTATTTCTGACTGAGTACAGATGCAAAGACAGCTAAATGTTGATTGGAAAAAACAAATTTTAATAGTGTTGCAACACAGTTACAGCACTGATGTGCAACAAAAAATGGTGTATGGTAAATAAAATAAAGTCCAAGGTTCTGGTTGCCTCACCCGCCCTTGCAAGGCTATTTCTATGCCCGCTTGCCAGACCCACTGGGGTGTCCCTCAGCCCCCTCTGAATGCCCAACAGCATCAGCGGAGCGCCTGGTGCTCCTCCGTGGCTCAGACGCAGCGCTGGCCGGGCTGCCGCAGCTGCTGCTGTCCCCAGCATCACCCAGGTCCAGGGCAGGATTGGAGGCGGTGTTTGAAATAATCATGGCCTCCATAGCAGTGGTGATCCGGGCGATCCCCCTAGTGAGCTCAGCCGTATGCTGACTAAGGACAGATTCCTGGTTGGCGCTGCGATGGCACAGTTGTGCCGTCGCCGCTGCAAGGCGGCCCATGGCGCGGTTCAGCACCCGGGCATCCCGCCTGCACACCAGCTCATGCTCCTCCTGTCTGCTAGATGAGTGGGTGATGGCAGTGGTTAGCCTGTTGGTGACAGTACTGTGCTGGGGTTTGCATGATGCGCATGCTTCTTACCTGTAGTTGTAGCTCTCGCAGAGCTGTCCAGGGTCCCGATTCCACTGACACTCTCCCTCTCAATGGTGCTGGAGACCAGGTCCTCCAGCTCGGTGAGGGGTGGCGCCGGGTTGCTGCCTCCTCCAGTGAGTCCAGCCTGCCTCTGTATCTCAGCCATCTTCCTTTTTGTGAGGCTGCGGATGTCATAGAATCTCTTTTTCAGTTCTTCTACGGACCTGGGGGTGACACCCGCAGCATTCACCTTCTGGGCGATGTCGGCCCAGATCCTCCTCTTGGTGCTGTCTGGCACGTTGAGGGACAGCTTGCCAAACAGCTGGCGGTGCACCCTCACCACCTCCTCGACCAGCACCTGAAGTTCGGTGGTGGTGAACTTCGGCTTCCTCTTCTGGGAGGACTTCTGGCTTCCTGACTGCTCTGCCATGTTCTCCAGTTCAGTTGGCAACCTCCTACTCCCACTGCTGCTAACTGTGAGTGTTGAGCTCAGGCTGGCTCTCCAGAAACTTCTTAATTAGTTGCACCTGCCAGGGTTGCCACTCCCTGTTTGGGTGGGGGAGGGGGAGCCACCTCATTGGCTGAATCGGCTTTTGCCGAATCGGCTTTTACCGATTCGGTAATATCCGATTCGGTAAAATCCGATTCGGTATTATCCGATTCGGTAAAAGCCGAATCAGTTCCTTCAATGCATTCCTATGGGCTTTTTCGCCATGGGTGTGTTTTCATGGCTACGAATCTATGATTGCCGAATCGGATTTTACCGAATCGGCTTTTACCGAATCGGTATTCGCCGATTCGGGACTATCCGATTCGGTGGTAGCCGAATCGGTAATTTCCGATTCGTTGTTAGCCGATTCGGTACTTTCCGATTCGGACCGTGCCGATTCGGAACGTACCGATTCTCATTACCGATGCCGACCGATTCGGTATTCATTCGCTTTTTTTTCCCTACATCTCGTTTTCCGATTTCAGAATACCGATTCGGCCCGCCTCGGTATTTTGAATTCGGAAAATCGCGTTTACCTACATCGGGCCCTAAATGAGCACTATTACCGTTTCAAGATGGGTATACATAGTCAGACAGTATAGCTGCCAAGGTTTCAGATTGCCATGTGTGACATTTTAAAAATTTCGGTGAAATTATGAATGACATTCCAATGACTAAGAGTGACACTTTCTCTCGAGCAAAAATCATGCAATGAAGATTAGGGAAACTTCTAAATATAAGAAATTACAGACATTTGAGCAAATAGAAACTTCCCCGTGCCCCTCCCCCCTCCCTATCCCCGTCTGGGTCCCAGTGCTGAGAGAGCAGCGAGAGCTAGCCTGGCTGGTAAAACAGTCACACACTGACCCGTAGTCTGGGAAGATAAACCCAGTTAGTCAGGGCGCCCATGATAAGGATTAGAAGACAGAGCAGCCCTTGGCTGGGCCTGCAGATTTACTGTGATTAAATCGATCTGCAGATGAACCAGGCTCATTCAGAAGGATGATGAGACAGAGCAGCCCAGCCTGCAGATTTGAAACTAAATTGATTGTGTGTGACTAAAATAATTTATCAGAAATAAGACTGTGCGTACCCCTCCGTGGCGCCGCTGACACAAGCACTAATTATTAAACTGTACATAGCCGCCAAGGTTTCAGATTGCTATGTGACATTTTCATAATTTCTGTGTAATTATGAGTGACATACAGTGACTATGAGTGACACTTTCTTGTGTGCAAAATCAAGCAACGAAGATGAGGAAAACATAAATATCAGAAATTACACCAATATGAGCAACAACACACTCGAAGGAAATCTTAAAACTTTTGCACAGCACCAGAAATGGAAGGGCACTAACTTCACATGAGGGCCTGTAGTGATAAATGAATAAAAAATTGCTATTGAACTAAAAATGCTTGTGACAAGTGTACTACAGCAGCAGGGATGGCCTTGCACCTGAGCGGTGATTCACACAGTAAAGCTCTCGGCTCCTCTGGCCAGCTCTGCTCCCCGAAACTGTTGCAGGGCTGCTTGATAGTGTTGGCGCTAAAGAAATAATAAATTATAAAGCAGGCATATTAATGGCTTACCAAAATGGAAAGCGGAGTTCTAACAGCTAATAACAATGTATGGGTGCTTTCGGCACTTGGTTTTGGCCAGTGTAACGTAACTGGCAGCCAACCCCTCGCTATCAATCCCACTGCCCTGTTCTCTCGGTCTCTCCTCGGGATCAGACTGTGTTAATTAGAGTGCGGCCGGGCGGTGCAAATAGGAACGGAAACTTTCAGTGTTTGTTTCCGTCTTCCAGCCCTTCCTCAAATGAAGGAATGAGCATCCATTTACAGCAGTTAGCTGTTCCACAAATGCAACTCTGTCCGTTCCCTTCCTGTTCATATCAGGAATTTTCTGCAACAACTTTGTGACACCTACAAACACTATTTCCAACTTCTTCTTTCATTACATATCAAGACAAAACTTTTTATTAAGCTATGCCAATCTGTCCAATGCACAGGAGAACTTCACAGTAGCATTCTTACCGCCACCTGGTTAAGCTCACAGCAGATAAGATACAGTCTTTAAACCTGCCGCTATGGTCTAAGCCGCTAACTAAAGCCTTGCTTTGCCATGCTAGGTTTAATTTGAAGGCAAGAGCAAAAATTAAGGAAGGGGACCAGAAACGTTCCACATGGCCTCTTGCGGCAGGCTAAAAGGCTACCAGAATTTAGGGGCACTTTCTTTTGGGTTTTTTAATAATGCGATCCATGGCTGGGAAAGGCGTCGGGCTATGCCCAACCTTTACAAAGGCAAGATGTGGTGAAGATTCAAGGCACTACCCCGGCCTGCCGTCAGACCCCCAACTTCACCACTTCATGTTCTACCGCCAACCCAGCCATGCAATGGAAGAAAGTACCCTCCTCCGTTTTGGATAGTGGAAACAATCTGTCAATGAGGAAACCATCCAAATTACCTATCGGGCAATGATAGATCGTCAGATTTTTTAAGACATCGCACACCTTTCAAAGCTTGATTTGAATAGTTTGCGGCTTATTCAGACTCAGTTTCATGACATGCAAACAGACAGCGGAGTAATACAGTAAGCTAGAAAAAATACGGTATACATTTATAAGAGTAAATGAGATGTCCTCACCGTGGAGACTACTTTTGAAAAAGGGTGGATATATTCTTGTCAATTAACAAGGATGCATCACCTAAAACTTCCAGCGGTTTAAGTGTTTGAGAAGGCGGAGGTGTATCATTGAATTCAACTGGACAACATTTACACTGCTTTGCTTCATGACTGAAAATACGGTTTAGGTCTTACTGATATTAAGACAGATGGTTCATGGTTATGCAATACCTACTTTCTGTGTATCAGGGCATTAATGCAGATGTATAAAGTTACTTGACCTATTAAAAGCTATGGACTGTGACAGGGTGCAAGAGGAACCAAATAGTAAAAAGACTTTAATCAGATGGGTAATAACTTTGGGCAGTATTCTTCTTGATCAGTTCTGCAAGGAAGACATGCACGTGAAACCTGATGGGTTCAGAATTGGTATAATATGTTCAGTATCCCTTGGTTGAGTCACAACCCCCTAGGCATTCAAAATGGCATAGCCTCATTCCATATCCATGGGTACCTTCACTCAGCAGATTTAAACAAACATAAGTATTTAAAATGCCAACCACCCACCTGTAAGAGTATATCTATCTTAAATACTCCCCTACGTAAGCAGGTAGGATAGCTCTCCTTCCAGACCTTCTAAAAGACAACTCTAGGGCATCAGAGTCCACTGAACCTTTGCGGATTCTATCATTACTGCACCCTGAGGACGATTAAATATTTTTCCCCGACAAAATTTCATCCAGGGCCACAGACAGAAAACAATGCACATCTTCTGAGCTACGCTTTGATCCCCAACACTTATTGTTTTACAAATTAAGCACTGTATCCCGCAGTATGTGTCAATAGTTGAAATTGCCAAATAAAGATGAACGCTTCAGGCAACAGCTAAAATATTCCATTCCACAACCTATTGTGTATATGTAATATTGTGTAGGCTCTCAACATTTACCCACCCAATGAATAGTGCTCCAGTTAAGAATCGTTAGTAAAATCTTATGATGACACCACCGTTGGAATCTTGTGCTTTTGTAAACCTGAAGTGTACTTGCCTGTGTAACCAATTCATGTCATGGCAGGTATATCCAAATTGCAAATCTGCCTTAAGACCCTTAACGTGGCACTGTATGTGTGGAAGTGCACCACCTTTTAAGATTTTTTGGCAAAAGTTTGGAGGGATATTTGGCGCTGCACACACGCCTGGTCTGGCTCCTGGCGCACATAGCCATGGCTGCAGCGCACAGAGACCCTACACTGCCGCACACAGAGGAAAAAAATTAGAGGGAACATTGCCCACAAGTCCTACGCGAGGCTGGATCATCTTCTAGTGACGGGCCCGATGTTCGAACTGGCCTCGAATGCCGACATGGGGGTCCTCTCTCTCTCCGACCATGCACCGGTGGAGGGCACCTTCCATCTACCTCCAGTGGCTCGTCCGAGGGGGGTCTGGCGTCTTAGGGATACGTTACTGCACAGGCGATCGACGGTGGAACAGATCCGTGCGGCCATAGCGGACTTTCAGCGTGTAAACGACAACGGCGACACCACCCGCGCGACGCAATGGGCTACCCTGAAAGCTGTGCTCCGTGGCGAATTTATCGCTATCTCCTCGGCGGAGAACAAAGATCGCCAGCTCAAAAGGGACGAGCTTACTCGACGGGTGTGGGAGCTGGAACAGGTACATCACAGAACGGGCGCCCCCCGAGTCTGGAGGCAATTGAAGGCCGCCAGGAAACTCCTGTCCGCTCTTGACACAGACAGAGCGGAGTACGCGGTGCTTCGCCTGAAGCACAAGTATTACACCGGCGGGGACAGGTGCGGCCGGCTCCTGGCGCACAAGCTCCGGGTGCAACACCAACAGCACCGGGTGAAGGAGTTAGTTACCCCTACCGGGGGGTCGGTCACGGAGGACGGGCAGATCGTGGAAGTTTTCCACAACTACTACGCTGACCTCTACGCTGGTGAGGCCCCCTCCTCACGGGCTGAAACGGACTATCTAGAATCGGTGTCGCTCCCGTCGCTGACGCCGGATCAGGCCCAATACCTGGAGCGGGAGATCCGGATTGAGGAGGTGGTTACGGCGATCTCCTGGCTCAAGACTGGTAAGGCCCCGGGACCAGATGGTTTTATCCCTCTCTTCTACAAGACCTTCTGCCAGGAGCTCGCGCCTCTTTTGACGCGTCTTTTTAATACATTCTCGGAGCCGGGTGCCATTCCCCCTGAATTTCTTCAGGCTACGGTCTCTGTGATCCCGAAACCGGGCAAGGATCGGACTGCTTGCGGGTCCTACCGCCCAATCTCACTTTTGAACACAGACCTGAAGGTTTTCACTAGCATTCTGGCGGCACGTCTGGCGCTTCATCTCCTGGGCATGGTCGACTCGGATCAGGCCGGCTTTGTACCAGGCAGGCAGACTGTGGACAACACGAAGAGAGTGACTCATATCCTTGAGAAGGCCTCGAGGATTCCCGGGGAACGCATGCTCCTCTCCATTGACGCGGAAAAGGCGTTTGACAGGGTGCATTGGCCTTCTTTGGAGAAGGTCCTGGGCAAGTTTGGGGTCGGCGAGAAGTTCCGGCACCTGGTTTTCAACTGCTACCGTTTCCCATCTGCGGTGGTCCGGGTGAACGGGGGCAGCTCTCGGCACTTTCCAATAGAGCGTGGTACAAGCCAGGGGTGCCCACTGTCACCTCTGCTCTTCGCTCTCTATATGGAGCCGTTCGCTCAAAGGGTCCGCCAGAACCCCGACATCATAGGAGTCCGGATGGGAGAGTTCCATCATGCTCTCAGCCTCTATGCGGACGATGTAATACTGACACTCGACGACCAGCGGAGGTCCCTGCCTGCATGTATCGCGGAACTGGACCTCTTTGCTACGGTGGCCGGCTTCAAGGTGAACCTTGGAAAGTCTGCGGCCCTTGATATCTCGCTGACTAGCGCCACCAGAGCTGACCTGCAGAGGCTTTTTCCCTTGAGCTGGTCTGGGGACCGGATTCCGTATTTGGGGATCCTCACTCCCCGCGATGGTCACAGCCAACTACAAGGCTTTGAGTGCAAAGATCAAGGAGGAATTGGCCCGCTGGGACAGGGGCACGTTGTCGCTGTTGGGCAGGGTGGCCGCAGTGAAGATGACCTGTACCTGTTCAGGGCGCTCCCGCTACAGCCCCCCAAAGAATGGCTCACGGAGACTCAGTCGGCCATCGCACGTTTTGTGTGGCAGGGCCGTAGGCCTAGGATCAAACAGACCATAGCTACACTGGCGCCGGAATCTGGTGGACTTGGGATACCGGACCTGCAGAAGTATTTTCAGGCCGCCCAATTGCGCTACTTGGTGGAGTGGAGCCGGTGGGAATCGGATAAACACTGGCTGTTTCAGGACCAGGCGGTAGCAGGCAGAACACTACAAGAGGTGCCTTTCCTGAGGAGGGCCCATCGGCCCCCTAACCTTTATGCCTCCTTTGTGACGCGGGTCCCGCTTCGTGTATGGGACTCTGTGGCTACCAGGCATGAACTCACTACCTTTCCCTCTCCCTTCACGCCACTGATTGGTAACCCGGACTTTGGCCCGGGTATGGAGCCTGGTGCCTATGATCACTGGCGAGCGGCCCGATGTTTCACTTTATATCATCTATATGGCCCAGAGGGTGTCGTTCCCTTCCAGGACTTGCGTCGGGACTATGGCCTCCCCGAGACGGAACGCATGCGGTATATGCAGGCACGTCACTGGGCGCTACAGCCTCAAGTGCGCGCGACGGCAGACCGGACGATCATGGCGTATGAGCGCTGGTTAGTGACTCGCTCGTCGGACGCCAAGCTCATCTCTGATTTGTATAAGATGCTGCAGCCCCCCCCCTTTCACTTCTACAACCCGGGTAGGGAGCGGTGGGAACGGGAGCTTGGTCGAGTGCTGAGCCATACTGAATGGGACCACATCTCCTACCGAGCGCGCCACTCCGCCTATCACACCGGGCTCACAGAGACCTTCACCAAAATCACAACCTACTGGTATCGCACTCCTGAGAAATTACATGAAATGGACCGCTCAATACCTGGGACATGCTGGCGCAACTGTGGTCAGACTGGCACACTTACTCATATATTGTGGGATTGTCCCCTTCTGGCTCCTTACTGGGAGGAGGTCCTTAATGAGGTTGACAAATGCTTTGGAATAGAACTACCCCGCCTCCCAGCCTATGTCCTACTGGGTTTGCCGAATGGATTGATGTACCCTCTCAGATCTAAAAGGGGTAGACAGACAGCGATAGCTTTGGGGTCAGCAGTACAGAACATACTCATTCACTGGCGCTCTATCACGCTCCCCACTGTTGTCGGCTGGCTGCACAGATTGTGGCATGTCCTTGGCATGGAGAAGCTGTCCCTAGTGGTGGCGGGGGATGTAGACACTTTTGAGGAGCTGTGGGCGCCCTTCCATAATCTGTTATGCTCGGAATTCAGAGAAATCACTTGCCCTAGGTATCTTAGACTGTTGCGGCTGACACCGCCGTCAGATCCGCCTGTTTAATCGGCCCAAGCTGGCAACTGGTGGTGGGGGTAGGCAATAGGTTGCCACAAGGGAAGAGCGAGTGGTTGACGGCACAGTACAGAGGGTGGGGGAGGGGGTTTGGGAGTTGGGGGGGTAGTTGGCTGGGTGGGGGGAGGGGCAGGGTTGTTCCCCCTTTTTCCCTTCTTCCTTTTTCCCCCTTTCGTTTTCACCCACAGGTGCGCGAGTTGTGAGATCCAGGCACGACTGTGCCCACCGTGCTGAAAGGACTGCCTTTATGTATCTATTGTACCGTGCACACTGATTCTGAGGGGCACCTGTGGTTCTATGTTTCTTTTGTTGTTCCCTTCCTCACCCTGCTTCAATAAAATACTTTAAACCTAAAGCCTAGCTCGCTGCATGAGTACATGGATACTGACTGAATTATTTCAGTACTATCAGGAGAGACACTGGGTGAATTCATAGTTGCTCGAGTTTTATTTCAGTGAATAGATTAGTACATAAAACTAAAAGAGTCACTAAAGAAATGCAAGAGCAGTGTAAGGGTGTTTGCTAGAGTGTATGGATTTTGACTGGGGAATTTAGGCCTCAAAAACAAGTGTTTAAGTGGTTAAAGAAGTACATGCATATTGCATAAGACTTTGAAAAAGTCCATGTGCTAAGGCTCTAAATCGCTGCATGACTACTTGGATACTGAGTGAATAATTAGAGTAGTACAAAGACATATGAAGTTACCAAATGCTTCTCTCACAAAGACTTACAGTGTGATTCTAGACAAGTAACGCTATTCACTAGTTTTGAAGAGATAAGATAACTGCACACATTCCACATATTTTAGAACTGCAGTTTAGTGTGGAAGCCTGGCTCATTTAGCAAATACGTAAGCAATGACTGGTTTCTATTTCTACCAAAACTTGACAACAGGATAGGATTTTAACCACTTATATGTCTTCAAAAAAATGAAGTACCCAAATACTTCTGTCAGAATGGATCCCAAATGCACACAGACAGTGTGATTCTAGACAACAAACAGTATCCCTTGGACTTTACCAAAAATCATTTACTAATCTGGAAGAGGTAAGATTACTGCACACATTCCACATATTTTACAACTGCACTTTACTGTGGAAGCCTAACTTATTTTGCAAATACATAAACAATGACTGGTGTCAAATTCTACCAAAACTTATGAACAGGATAGATTTTTAAACAGTTATGTGTCTGCAAACACATGAAGTACCAAAATGCTTATCTCACAATGGTTACCAAAAGCACACAGACTCACTGTGTGATTCCAGACAAACAAAACTATCACTTGGAATTTATCAAAACACATTTACCAGTTTGGAAGACGTAAAGTGGCCACACACATTCCACATATTTTAGAACAGCAGTGGAATGTGGAAGCCTTACTCATTTTGTAAATACATAAACAATGACTGGCTTCTAATGCTGCTAAAACTTTACATCATTACAAGTTTTAAAGCTGTTAGCTGACAACAAATACATGAAGTTACCAAATGCTTCTCTCAAAATGGTTCCGAAATGAACACAGTCTCGAAATGTGATTCTAGACAAGCAAGACTACTCCCTGGACTTTACCAGGAGAAACACATTAATCTTTTAAAAAAACAAACACACCACATACAATCCCTCACAAATTAATAACTCACCTTTCAAATGAATTTGTAGATTAAGAAGTATGTCAGTCACACACCAGATATTCTTATACAGAATATCTGTACTGTACTGCTCTTAGGAAAATTAAAAAATGGCAAACTTTCCCTCTCATTCGGCACACATATACATGTAAATATCAAATCACATTGCTTCCCACAATAATTCAAAAGCGCTAACACACATTTCTATTGGTTACACATTTCATCAGTTTCCCATTGACATAAGTTTGTACCCTACCCCCCAATCTGCTTACTGCCTGTTACCATAGTAACAGTTCATGGAACACTCACCTGACCACACAGGTCACAAGTTCAGCACACAATGTTGCTAATCCAAGCAGCAAGTGTGCTTTACTTTTCAAACTTTCATATTATCTTATGTAATGTTCCTTTCAAACAGTTTTTGTTAACCAATAGGAAACATGCTTTAAAAAAAACAGAAACATGCAGCCTACTTAACAGATTAGAATGTTGTCAAACAGCCAATCATTTCTTTTCTTTTTTCAAAACTGCATCTTATAAACCATTTTAGAAAATCTTACTTCTCAAACTGCCATTTAACATACAGACACCTTCTGAGTGCATCCAGACCTCCCTTCAAGATGCTTAGAGTGTGGATTGTGGGACACAGCTATATTTTCTAGAGCCAAAGGTATGCAGAAAATAGAGGCATTGACTGAGACCTAGGTTTGCCACATGTAGACATTAAATGGATTGGACAGAGAGGGTTGAAGTGGCACCAATTGATGCTATTGGTTAAATCCTCTTTGCATCTCCAACACGGTGACCTCATAATTGTGCACTGTGGTGGCAATGACCTAGGCACTTTGACTGGGGTAGGTCTGGAAATGCTTATGAAGGACACCTTTAGATAATTGATTTTCCCCAAACTGCCTTTGTCTATTCTATTGAGAAAGCTAGGAAATATGTCAATACATCTGTTTCTGCTTTTCTCCGAGATTATAGGATGGGGTCCATTTACCACAACAATGTGCGTTTCAATATGGATGGCATTTATAGGCGAGATGGTGTACATTATACAGATGAGGGTAACAGAGTCGTACTCATCAACTTTAGACTCTGCATAGGTACCTACTTGAAGGTATCAAAATCTCTCAATAAACACAACAGCTCTTTTTAGAGCCACCCAAGATCTAAACACATTAGCTTGATGTGTATTCTTTTTTTTTGCTTCGAGTCGCGCACCCAACGCGTAGGAGTCGTGCATCCAGAGCGTTGAAGTCATGCACCCAACGCGTAGGAGTCGCGCACCCTGCATGTGCACACCAGGTGGCCACGTTGAGCGCCGCGCTGGGAGCATAACTCCTAATTTTACTGTAAAAAAATAGCACCTATCACTAATTTCTATTCTCCCCGGGGACCTGATCACCCAGGTGCCTATATGCAACGTTGGGGACCGTGGGAGTAGCCCCAATGCCCCCATGGACCCAGTCAGCTCCCTGCATTCTTCGGGAGCCGGCATTGCTTTTCCACATAGGGAGCTGCTAACATGCAGCTCCCTGTGTGGAAAATATCAATCCAATAATTTCTGATTCATGGAAGTATCACGGACACATTGGTTTGTTGCGGCAAAAGTTTATTTAGGCTGCACCGCAATGCGTGATAGGCGTTTTTGCACATATTTTAAATGCAGGGACAACATAAAAAACGGACAGTGAATATGCAGTGGCAATGTAAAAAACGGCGGCCATCTTATCATTGCAGTCAGTACATTATAAATCAATGTTCACGAGCACAATTCCTGTATACAATTATATAATACATAAATTGATTGTCCATTGCAGTACACAATTTTAATCTCAGACACAACAGCAATTATTGCGCTTGCTCTGTGGTGATTTTCGGTGAATCTATGTCAGAGACCTTCCTTAAGTCCATCACATAGCTTTATACATTGGATGCGCAATGCGTCCTGGTTTGTATGTCTGGATTTTGTTACCACCCCTCAGATACAACAAACAGCTATATAAATACTTTCACCAATATTACCGGTTTTATCCGTCTCTTGCCATCTGGAACAAATTACTTACATATCACAATATTTATAACAGTGACTAAACTTGGTTTGGAAATTCCAATTAAGCCCCAGTGGGCATGCATTCCATGAGGATCACCTGAATGGTAATACGTGTCAATTCACCTAATGTATCTATATAATACTTGTTTTCCACCTCCTAAGCAAAACGCTATATATGTATTTCAAAATAGTGCTCCAATGTCTCCCATTGTTTATAGGTCAAAAAGAGAATCTATAACTATTAAACATATGGCTTCCCTATATACAATACAGTTATGCTCAACTTTGTCCAAATTGAAGATTCTTCTGAGTGTACTTGCACAAATATTAGCAGTACTAGTTCATCAATGTATACGACTCGCATACTGTAGCTCGTTCATACGATAACGATTCCGCCCAAGTGGGCATAAGTCAATGATTGTGATAGCCCAAAGTGAATAAGTGCATAAACCTAAAAAAGTGAAAGAACATGAAATTAAAATACAATTACAAACATATACTCTTCAGCAATACAGCAAACAATTGTTCCTAGAAAGTTATCAGATATGCAGATGTATAGACTATTCCTCACTTGAGTTCATCCCCATAGGAGTCATAGTTTCCAGATCTATGATATACTGTGACTCCATTTTATGTAAGGTTAGCAATCTGTTCCCACCTCGAACACTTTCGGCTACGGCATCAATCACTACCATTTTGAGAAGTTTCTCGTTTTGTATATGTTTATCAAAAAAGTGTCGAGCTACCGGGTATTGTCTGTTGTCATGGCGTATTGCCCTGATGTGTTCAAGCACCCGTTTTTTCGCACGATGGATCGTGTTCCCTATATAGGCCATATTACAGGGACATATTAGTGCATAAACACAATTCATGGTATTACATGTTAGTGCTTTTTTAATCACAAACTCTGTCTTACTACTCAAGATTTTCAGTGTCACACAATCAGAACTGTTACTACAGGCATTGCATTTTCTACAACACAGAAAGCCCACCCCACCAACTTGCCTGGATTTATCTATGTTTGTTACAAGATTTGGACTTAGTTCATCCCTTAGTGATCGATTTTTCTGGAATGTAACCTGAGGACCATTACTCAGATGTTTTTAAGGTGTGGATCTGTCAGTAGTATACTTCATGCTAGCCTCACATCCTGAGCTTGTCCAGTGTAGGTCGTAATAAATCTGAGCGTATTCTGTTCTTTTTCTTTAACCTCAGGATGTAACAGCTCAATACGTATTACTTCCTCAACCTTTTTACAGACGCTGAAATGGTTCTGCTCCCATAACCTCGTTCTTTGAAACGTTGTACCATGATTTTCTTTTCATTCTGCTGTTCCTCCGACCAGCCCACGTGCAAGCACGCGTAACTGGGGGAGAAACAGGCTCCCATGGCCACGCCTCTAAGCTTTCTGAACAGATCCTTGCCAAAAAGGAAAAAATTGTTGTTAAGACACCAGTCAATCAGTCTAATGACACACAATCAGAACTGTTACTACAGGCATTGCATTTTCTACAACACAGAAAGCCCACCCCACCAACTTGCCTGGATTTATCTATGTTTGTTACAAGATTTGGACTTAGTTCATCCCTTAGTGATCGATTTTTCTGGAATGTAACCTGAGGACCATTACTCAGATGTTTTTAAGGTGTGGATCTGTCAGTAGTATACTTCATGCTAGCCTCACATCCTGAGCTTGTCCAGTGTAGGTCGTAATAAATCTGAGCGTATTCTGTTCTTTTTCTTTAACCTCAGGATGTAACAGCTCAATACGTATTACTTCCTCAACCTTTTTACAGACGCTGAAATGGTTCTGCTCCCATAACCTCGTTCTTTGAAACGTTGTACCATGATTTTCTTTTCATTCTGCTGTTCCTCCGACCAGCCCACGTGCAAGCACGCGTAACTGGGGGAGAAACAGGCTCCCATGGCCACGCCTCTAAGCTTTCTGAACAGATCCTTGCCAAAAAGGAAAAAATTGTTGTTAAGACACCAGTCAATCAGTCTAATGATCGCTTTGTTATGTTGATAGAACTCGCTGGGTCTTTGATCTAAACAGTATTTAACTGCTGCTAGACCCGCACTATGATGGATACTCGTGTATAGCGATTCTATGTCTAGTGCGATTAATAGCATTTCATCAGACCATGGTAAATTTTTCGCTTTGGACAAAAAATCCCCTGTGTCTTTGATGTAACTAGGCAACATTTTGACCAGATCTTGGAAGAAAAAATCTATATATTGGCCAACCTGTTCGGCTACGCTTTGCATGGCAGAAATGATCGGTCTACCTGGAATGGGAGAAACAGCTTTATGAACTTTTGGTATTAAATACACAACTGGTAGTACTGGACAATCGTTATTCATAAATTTGAATTCATCTTGAGAGATAAGTCCTTCCCTACGCCATTGGATTAGCTGTTTTTTCAAAATATCAGTAGCTTTCATGTAGTCTTTATGACTTGTTTTTTCATAACATGCAGAGTCATTTAATAGTCTCTTGGCTTCTCTGATATAGTCCTCTTTAGGCCAGATAACCAGGTTACCTCCCTTATCAGATTTTTTATTTATGATCTCATTGTTATCTCCCAGTTTTTTCATCAGGTTAGCATATTCACGCTTTTTTTGTTGTATCCTTGCTCTTAAACTCCTCTCCCCTTCCTGAAAAGAGAATAGCACTCACAGGGTTGGATTTATTAATAATAATGAATCCAACCCTGTGAGTGCTATTCTCTATTCCGGAAGGGGGGAGGAGTTTACGAGCAAGGATATAATGCTGAGTATGTCTATATATATATATAGACATACAAGGTTACCCCATGTGAAAAGACATACAAGGTTACCCCATGTGAAAAGTATGCACATACACCCACGTACCAGTGACCGGGCCAGAGTTGACACTATGCAAAAAATGGTCTCACCAAGGATGTTATGTTAATAACATCCTTGGTGAGACCATTTTCGGTATGGGTTCTTGTAGGGGCTACCCCCCCTTGTTTTCCTCTTTTCTCCCCTCTTCTTACTTGGGTTCTATTTTATGGCTCTTTTCATTTGTCTGACCTGAGGCACTTTATATTTGGTTACATTCGGTTTTGGCTACCAATGTTTTATACAATCATCGAGCTGCACCATTTTTGTGTTTGTATATTTAGATTTAAAGGCAAGATGTCTCTCAAAATATAGGATTGATATTGTGACCTTTTTAA
Source organism: Lissotriton vulgaris (assembly GCF_964263255.1). Lineage (NCBI taxonomy): Eukaryota > Metazoa > Chordata > Amphibia > Caudata > Salamandridae > Lissotriton > Lissotriton vulgaris. The sequence continues at coordinate 363,238,840 of NC_141687.1, forward strand.
GTGTTGCCATCTCGTCTCGTAAAAAGTTCAACTTGAATGTATTTTAACCTTGTCTGTCTTCTTGTTGTAAATGTTATATTAGTATGTGTTATTAATATTGGTGCATTATTTTTGTGTTGTTTCAGCCCTGACGAAGCTCCCATGGTTGGGGAGCGAAACGCGTTGGCTGTCTTATAAATGAAAAAATAAAAGAAAATATATTTTTGATACTACGTGGTCCTGGTCTACTTCATACTTGGTGCTGCCTTCATTCTGTTTCTAAAGTCTTTGTCTGGATTTCCAGTAGGACCAAACCGCAGCAGGTCCTGGAGGTTATCAGCACAACAATAACTTGGACATTTGAGGGACATCGGAATATAGAGGTGCTGGTTGTCAGATCCGCTGTGGAACTTTTTTCTTTGGATATATATATATATATATATATCTATATATATATATATATATATATATTAGTCCACCAATTTGCTCCCGTTACAGAGGGCACAGCTTTTCACAGCCGGTGCGAGTTGCAGGGACGGGCTTTCCCTGTAAACAATCGGTCACCAACGCAATCAGACTCGCACTCCACCAGGATTATATATATATAGCAGGTTTATTTCAACAGCATGTCATTGCAACATGCTATCACTAACCAACGCGTTTCAATCTTTCGATCTTGGTCACGGTTACAAAAACTAACCGTGACCAAGATCGAAAGATTGAAACGCGTTGGTTAGTGATAGCATGTTGTAATGACATGCTGTTGAAATAAACCTGCTATATATATATAACCCTGGTGGAGTGCGAGTCTAATTGCGTTGGTGACCGATATACTGATATATATATATATATATATATATGAAGAAAGCGTCTCCTCTCGAAGAAAGAAGCAGGAGCCTCGAAGGGGATTAGCAGGACAACACCCTTTATTTCAAAATAATGGCGAATGCATTTCGGCCGGATTGGCCTTCGTCAGCGCCTGCGGTGTGTGATGAGGAAGTCCTGGCGTCCTGCATAGCATATACACCCAGCCGCACTCTGATAGGTGCCTAGTAGTAGCTCCGCCCCTCGCTTAAATGGTGTTGCAGCCGGTCCGAGAAAGTCAACGGACTCCATTACCCAGGATACACTGTTCACTCCCAGGTAAGTATGGCTGAGGGACGTTCTTGAAAATGCAAGAAAATAGCAGGGGTTGGGTGGAATGCAGGACGTGCGCCGCAAAAGAAACTGGCGGTGCTGTCTCGAGTCCCCGTGCCTCACCTACCGAAAGTCCAAGTTGCAAATTCACAGGGGCGGGAGAACAATGCAACCCGCCCTGGCAGAGGCAAATGTCTCAATGAGCCAGCTTCAGATTACTTGGACTGCCGGCGAGTCTGGAGAATTCAAAATGAAGAAACAGGCAGTGCTGAAGCAAGGACCAGAGTCTCCAGGCCACAGGTGGTGAGTGAGCTCCTGAACGCGCTTCTGGCCAACGCGTGGAAATGAATGAAGAAAGCGTCTCCTCTCGAAGAAAGAAGCAGGAGCCTCGAAGGGGATTAGCAGGACAACACCCTTTATTTCAAAATAATGGCAAATGCATTTCGGCCGGATTGGCCTTCGTCAGCGCCTGCGGTGTGTGATGAGGAAGTCCTGGCGTCCTGCATAGCATATACACCCAGCCGCACTCTGATAGGTGCCTAGTAGTAGCTCCGCCCCTCGCTTAAATGATGTTGCAGCCGGTCCGAGAAAGTCAACGGACTCCATTACCCAGGATACACTGTTCACTCCCAGGTAAGTATGGCTGAGGGACGTTCTTGAAAATGCAAGGAAATAGCAGGGGTTGGGTGGAATGCAGGACGTGCGCCGCAAAAGAAACCGGCGGTAGTGTCTCGAGTCCCCGTGCCTCACCTACCGAAAGTCCAAGTTGCAAATTCACAGGGGCGGGAGAACAATGCAACCCGCCCTGGCAGAGGCAAATGTCTCAATGAGCCAGCTTCAGATTACTTGGACTGCCGGTGAGTCTGGAGAATTCAAAATGAAGAAACAGGCAGTGCCAAAGCAAGGACCAGAGTCTCCAGGCCACAGGTGGTGAGTGAGCTCCTGAACGCGCTTCTGGCCAACGCGTGGAAATGAATGAAGAAAGCGTCTCCTCTCGAAGAAAGAAGCAGGAGCCTCGAAGGGGATTAGCAGGACAACACCCTTTATTTCAAAATAATGGCGAATGCATTTCGGCCGGATTGGCCTTCGTCAGCGCCTGCGGTGTGTGATGAGGAAGTCCTGGCGTCCTGCATAGCATATACACCCAGCCGCACTCTGATAGGTGCCTAGTGGTAGCTCCGCCCCTCGCTTGAATGGTGTTGCAGCCGGTCCGAGAAAGTCAACGGACTCCATTACCCAGGATACACTGTTCACTCCCAAGTAAGTATGGCTGAGGGACGTTCTTGAAAATGCAAGAAAATAGCAGGGGTTGGGTGGAATGCAAGGCTTTCCAACCCCTGGTATTCACAGGGATGCAGAGATAAGAGAGTGGCTCTATCCCTTGCAGTCAGGAGAAAAGATCCCGCAGCGATTAGAATTTCAAAGAAGGAGTTCTTAAGGGCCCAGGTGGAGGCTAAACGGAACTGGGAATAAGATCACTGGCAGGACTTAAAGCATGCCTCAAAGCAGAGGGATTCAAAACATTTCTGGGACTTAATTAACAATAGGTCTAGAGGTAATACTGCCCCAATCCCCAACCATATCACATCTCGACAATGGCAGGATCACTTTTCCAATCTTTATCTGGGTGCTGAATGTTCTGTGCCTCTAGAACCTGTCCTCACTTTGACCCCTACTGGTGCTGATCTCAGCTCAGATTGTTTTGAGCTTCAAGAGGTGGAGTTAGCAATAAACAGAATTGCCCCTGGTAAGGCGGCAGGTCCTGACGGCCTTCCCGGTGACCTGCTCCTGTACGACCCTAAGCCCAGGGCCTCTTTTATTTTACAGACATTGAACTTAATATCGAGGTGATCCCCCGTCCCAGACTCCTGGAAGGGAGCCGAGGTTGTTCCAATCTTCAAAAGGGGAACAGGGAGGACCCTGCCAACTACAGGCCGATTAGTTTAATCAACGTGATACAGAAGGTGGTTGGCAGGGTTCTTCCTGCTCGGATTGGTGAATGGATGGAGGGAAATTTTTAGGGAAAGGCAGTTTGTACTTGGCCTTCATAGATCTGAAGACTGCATTCGACCTGGTGCCCCGGGATAAACTTTGGCATGTCCTCCAAAAATTAGGTATTCCACCCCTGGTTCTCGATATTTTGCAAAGTTTGCACAATGACCACTATGCGAACATCAGGTGGGGAGCTCAGGGGCAGTTGACAGAGAGGATCGTGGTGAACAGGGGGGTCCGCCAGGGTTGCGTTCTGACTCCCACCCAGTTTTCTCTATATATTAACGGGGTGGTTGATTTTTTTAAGGCAAGATCCAGCAGACGCCCTGACCCTGGCGGGGGAGAAGACACCAACCCTCCTCTTCGCAGACAATACCCTCCTGATCTCTAAATCCCCAGAAACTCTTGAACAGGTTTGGTGACTTCTGTAATTCTCGGGGGTTGATAATTAATACATCAAAAACAAAACTTATGACTATCAACCCATCTAAATGCTTTAGAAATGGCATTACCCTAATTGATTCCCCATTGGACACTGTTGAGTGTTTTGACTATTTGGGAATCTGTGTCTCTAAGAACATGAGGTGGGGCTCCCATCTATCCAAGATGCTCTTATGCCATAAGAGGGTCTCTGGGGCTATCATTAGAGAGAAACATCTATCTAGGAGTAGGCCAGTAGCTCCTGCGCTTGCAGTCTATGACGGCAAAGCACTCCCTTCGGCTCTATATGGGTCCGAACTTTGGGGCTTCGAGAACGTCACTGAGCTCGCCAAATCTGAAAACAAATTCATGAGAGATCTTATTACCCTTCCTGTCTCAACCCCCTTGAAACCTTTATTTTATGATATGGGTAGGCGCTCCATCCACGACATTGTTCGACTGCGCCCTCTCCTCTTTTGGGCACGTATTGGAAGGACTGCTGAATAGTCCAACTATGCAGCAGCTCTGGATGAATTGATATTAGCAGATACTCGCAGCAGGATTAAATGGATAGCGGACCTAAGACAGCTTTTTACAGATATAGGCCTCAGGGAGGCCTGGGTTAGCCAGGTCCCCCCGACAAAGCAGGTTCTCAAGCGAGTTTATTGGGATTGGGTCCAGGCAAATGAGATCTTGAACCCCAAATTATGGAAACTCACGGTGGGGTTTTTTGAACATAAAATAGTTTGCAGATTGGAACCCTATCTGGACTTTATACAGGCCCCTAGGGATAGGGCACTGTTTCTGAAGTTGAGATTAGGGACTCTTCCCATCAATAGTGTGATTGCTTCCTGGAAAGGGCTACATTCGACACCTTGGCCCTGTCCGGGTTGCAACTACCAAAATGAGTCATTTCCGCACCTCCTGTTCGCTTGCCCAGCCTACAGATCGGCCAGAGCCAAGTGTCTCAAGCCAGTCTGCCATATGTTGGGCCCAATGAACCATCGAGATGCACTACGCATCTTCACTGACACTGATTTGCAGGGTGGCCACGTTTTTAGGTTGTGCATGGCTGATAAGAGCTAAGATCTTGGGAAAAAAGTCAGTCTGTCCCACCAGTTCCATCGCGCTATGAGATTAGAGCTGGGCTTCGAGTGTCTTAAGGTCAATCCAGCTGCTGCTATGTTTTTGTTATAGTGCTCAAATTTTTAAAAATTTGGCCTAGGTTCAATAGAGTGTATCTTTTTATATGAATGGCTTTTTAAAATAATGTAAATTAGAAACGCAAAGTGTAGTATGTTGCATGTTCTATCTTAAAACTGGTTGAATATTTTTTTTTTACTTTTTAATTCTTCCTTGTAAATTGTTTATGCTTTTATGATATTTTTTTGTATCGAATAAAGCTCATACTACTACTGATTTATTGACATGTTTCCTAGCTTTCTCAATCTGTGGCCAAAATTGAATGGACCAGTTCCATTTCTGCCTTTGGCATATGTTAGGATAGACAAAGGCAGTTTAGGGGAAAAGTGACATCAATTCTCTAAAGGTGTCCTTCATAAGCATTTCCAGACCTACCCCAGTCAAATTGCCTAGGTCATTGCCACCACAGTGCACAATTATGAGGTTGGGGTGTTGGAGATGCAAAAAGGATTTAACCAATAGCATCAATTGGTGCCACTTTAACCCTCTCTGTCCAATCCATATAATGTCTATATTTTGTAAACCTAGCTCTTTGTAAATGCTTCTATTTTCTGCTTACCTTTGGCTCCAGAAAATATAGCTGTGTCTCACAATCCACGCTCTAAGCATCTTGAAGGGAGGTCTGGATGCACTCAGAAGGAGTCTGTATGTGAAATGGCAGTTTGAGAAGTAACATGTTTCTAAAATGGTTGATAAGATGCAGTTTTGAAAAAAGAAAATAAATGATTGGCTGTTTGACAATATTCTAGCCTGAAAGGTAGGCTGTATTTTTCTGTTTTTTAAAAGCATGTTTCTTATTGGTTAACAAAAACTGTTTGAAAGGAACATTACATAGGAAAAGGTGATATTTTGAAAAGTCAAGCACACTTGCTGTTTGGATTAGCAACATTGTGTGCTTAACTTGTGACCTGTGTGCTCAGTTGAGAGTTCCATGAAGTGTTTCTATGGTAACAGGCAGTAAGCAGATTGGGGGTAGGGTACAAACTTATCTAATTATCGCGACAGAGACAACATACTCCAGACGGCAAGGTCCAAGCCCCTGTTAAAGATTGACAATAGTGAAATTACATTCTTCCCAGACTTCACGGCTAAAGTTCAGGCACAGTGTCGTAGTTTTCAAGCAGTGAAAAAAGAGCTTTGAGATTGTAAAATAAAATATGCAATGTTATTCCTGGCGTAGCTAAGAGTGGAATCAGACAGAAAAGTATGGTTATTTACGTCACCAGAGGAAGCTTGGGACTGGATGGAGGGGTGGGGCAGATTGGGGACCCAAAGAAGGGATCGCAGAGGCAGGCCCGGACAGCGGATGGGTGCCTTGACGGAAGTATCCGGTGGTGGATCGGCAGATAGAGCCGGAATAGACTCTGATGAGCATTAGACAGCCAGCAGACCACCGGAAGCGCAACCAAGGGGAATGAGATAAGACTCCTTAGACTACAACATGCATGGGGCCGATTGTTGGAGAGGAGGTGGCCTGCTTACCAAATGCGAGTCCTTATGAGGTGGGTCCAATTGAGACTGTAGCTGGAACGAACTCAGGATGGACAGCAATAAACAAAATGTAACATGAAAATAGCGGGGATGGAGACTGCATACACCTGAACTTTTTCAGCATTTCGGGGGGGGGGGGGGGGGGGGAGAGGCGCTCTGCCTAGTTGGGGACTGGGTAGTTTTACATCCATGGGCAGGGGGCAGGGGGCAGGGAGGAGGGATAGGGTGGTGGTATGAGGGGTGTTCAATTTTCAACAGTTTTGTTGCTGTGAAATGTGGCAATTTAAGGTTGACAAATACTAGGGTCCACTTGATGAGAAGAATAACTCATATGAGTCAGATGTTTGACTACAGTTATCCTCACAATGATCTGCAATGATGCAAACTTTAACAGGGAATGTGATGGGGGGTGAAAGAGATCGAACACTTTCTGTCATGACCTGGAATGGTAACCGGAGGGGCGACAAAATAAAGAGGGGGATAGTGCAACAGTATCTAAAGAGACAGTCCCCAGACCTTGTACTACAAGAAACGCATTCGGTCAGTCAGAAAAGTAAAGCCCTCACTAGATGGGGATATAAACTTCTAGTACACGCAGACTACACTACAGGCTCGAGGGGGACTGGTATCCTGGTTAGGAGGAGTACCCCCCTTATAGTGCATAAGACATGGGCAGTCTCAGGGGGCGATTTGCAGTGGTGGAGACCCAGTGGGAAGGGAGAGAGCTTAACTTTGTCTAAGTTTACCTACCACCAGCACTGGGCAAGATATCAATGCCAGACCGAGGTAACATATTGACAGGACTCCCGGTAGGTTCTTGAATCATGGGGGGAGATTATAACATGACGATGAACGATACAACTGATCGACATCCATTACGGCCAGGTGCGAAGCCAAATGGGCTTATGTCAGAATTTACAACGGCAATGGGACTGACTTATATGGGATGAGTGCTTCAACCAACGGAAATATCACATACGCATTTCTCCAATGTGCATAAAAGTCTATCTCGTATTGGTTATTTTTTAACACACACAGCCTCAATTTTAGGCATACCCAGGTCCTCCCCAGAGGCATATCTGATCACTCCCCAGTTCGGATTGAATTCACACATTGGGAGAGATAGCCATGCACCACCATCGTCCTGAACCCGTGGTTCTTAACTATGCCTGACATAAAGAAAGAACTTTACACTCAAATGGGCAACTACTTTAAAGAAAACCTGGGCTCGGTTGACTCCGCACAAACCATATGGGAGGCATTCGAAGGGGTTTTGAAAGGGCAAGCTTTGTCCCTCAAAGCCGGGTACATTCAAAATAAGCGCAGGCTCCTGATCAAGGTAGGAGAGGAACTCCAAGGACTGGAACGGGAACACACTGATGATCCCTCAGAAGACACCCACCACAGATTTACACTAAAACAGGATGAATACCGAATCAAGACTAGGGAGCATATGCTGGCCAAATATCGAAGTATTCAATATAGACTACATGAACTAGGAGACAGGGCAGGCAGAACCCTGGCGTGGCTGGAAAGACGAGAGCAGGGGCAGTCTGACACTACCTGGAGGTGAGATACTTACCCACCACAGGGACATAGCGGAGGCCTTTGCGGATCACTTTGAAAAGATCTACACCCTTTCTACCAACTACATGGCGGAAGACTCGCGCCAGCTCCTTATCGGTAGTGATATGCTGATCCTCTCTGATGCAGATAAAGATGCCCTAGAGGAAGACCTTTCTGACGAGGAGATTGGTAAGGCCATAGGTCAAATAAACTCGGGGAAAGCGATTAGGCCAAATGGAACTCCCATTGAGTTTCTAAGGGTTGTGGCCTCTCAGATAGTGCCACATCTGCGGGCTATGTATGAAGAAAGTTACAAGAGGGGACGAATGCCGGAGGATCAATGCCTGGCCACAATTGTAGTGATCCATAAGTCTGGGAAACCCGCAGATAGCTGTGGCTCGTATAGGCCTATTTCGCTGATCAACTTGGAAGTTAAAGTCCTAGCGAAAATCCTTGCCAATCGACTGGTGGCAGTCATTTCTTCCCTGGTCCACCCTGATCAATCTGGCTTTATGCCAGGGAGAACAGGGCCCTTAACATACGCCGTTTCCACAATGTGATGGCGCATAGGGAATTTATAGAGGAGGACGCAGTGGTATTGTCCTTGGATGCCTCTATGGCATTTGACTCAAGGGAATGTCCATACATATTTGCAGTCCTTGAAAAGGTGGGATTGGGGCCCAAATTTATAGGATGGGTTAAACTATTATACACTGATATACAGGGACAAGTGAGAGTGAATAACTAAACTTCCCGGGAGTTCAGGTTGAGAAGCGGTACTAGACAGGGATGTCCTGTATCTCCACTGATATTTTCCCTCATACTGGAGCCTCTGGCGTTGGGATGTGATGGTGCGTGGGCTGCGATGGGTGGAGGACTTGGAGGAATGCATATCCTTGTATGCTGATGACATACTATAAAACCTTGCCTCCCCATACAAGTCAATACACTCAGCATATTCACAAAATTCGGGAAATACTCCGGATATGCGATAAATTGGAATAAGTCAGTATTATTTGTGCTCCGGGGCCTGATACCGTGACTCCCAGTAAATTGTAAACTATCAGTAGCGGAGGAAGGCTTCAAGTATTTGGGTGTCTTTGTCACCTCGGACCAGGTTCTTTTTCATAATTCTAACCTGGCTCCCCCGCTTGTCAGGCTAGGTAGGGATGGGAAACACTGGAGGTCCTTGCCGCTATCCCTAGTAGTATGCATGGCTCTTTTAAAAATGTTGGCTCTCCCGAGGTTTTTATATATCCTCTAGAATAGTCCGTAGAGAGTCCCAGATTCCTACATTAAAGACGTGGAAAGTGTGGTACGAACATTGCTGTGGGATGGTAAAGCCCCTAGGTTGGTGCGGAGGAAACTAACAAAAGGCTGGTACGATGGAGGTATAGCACTGCCAAACTATTGGGCAGCACAGCTGGTGGCCGTAAGTCACTGGGTGTATTACCCCCTACTGAACCGGCATATGCTCTAGACAGGTACCAAATGGAGTGCTCAGTTATTGGGGGGCCTTATACACAAGATACAGGAAAAAGAAATATTTTGGGCCCACCTCTCACATGCTAGATATCAGGCACAAAGCAAACTCTCGCCTAGGCTGGGCGGTTACTCTCACCAAGGCGACGCCATTGTGGTATGCCCAGAACCTTGGCATGCTGTGTTTCCAACCTGGGTTCGACAAGTGGGACATGATTGGTATTTCAGTGGTAGGAGATCTGGTTAAAAAAGGCTCAATTCTCAAGTTTGGGGAACTCCAGAAACATTACCAACTGAATTAGGGAGAGATCTTCAGGTACCTGAATTAGGGCATGCATTGCAATTGGCCCTTTTAAACTTAGAAGACATACTGGACTCATCACCTCTGGAAGACCACCTGCTGGACGGCTTACTACCCTCCAAAGCTATATCTTTGACATATAAAAAAAATGTAATAACCTCCCAGATGCGTTTAGTAAACTTAGGGAGCAGTGGTAGGGAGATCCGGGACAGATTGATGAGGAGGACTGGCAACTGGCTCCAAGGGAAGCAGCCATCACAAAACGGCATAGGCTGATACAGCTTAGGATTCTCCATAGATCATATATGACTGGGACACTAATGGCAAAACTAGGAACCAGACCTGACGACCTGTGCCTGAGGGGCTGGCAACAACAAGCCACCTTCTATCATACTGTCTGGAGGTGCCCTGCCATACGCTACCTCTGGGAAGAAGCCACAAATCACATGCAGACAGCTTTAGGGAAGGAGATGACCCTGACTCCACAGCTGGCATAATTGAACATTTGGGCCGCAACTGACCTTAATGATACGGAACAACAGATGGCAACACTAGGCTACACACTGGTTAAGCGGGAATTGGCAAAGAGTTGGGGGGGCCATTCCACGCTCCACATCTGTGTGGGCAAAAGAACTGCATGCTGGCAGAGACTGAGGTATTTGTATCGAGGGGATGCCCCAAAAAATGGGATAAGAAGTGATCCAAGTGGAACGTCTATCGCAGAGATATATGTGTCCCCCATGGTAGAGTTTGAGATGCGCAGAAATGCAGACCAAGAAAGTATTGATTGATGTATATCTGACGATGACCCTTGTAAGAACTGTAATGAGATGATTAAACGGAAAATTACTGCTTAATTTTTTTGTACACATTTCAATAAAATCAATAAAAATATATCAAAAAATTAAAAAAACAGTCATTTGTGACAACGTTTTCACCTGTAACTTCTTCTAATTGTGACAGTTGTTTGAAAAAAATATACCCTTACATCGGCTGGACATTTCTTGTTGTCAGGATATATAGGACTTGTAGTTTCACCACGAACCCGACGAACCCAGAGCCAATAACTGAGCAGCATCTTGCAATGGTGTTTTATTAATGTACCGAGTATATAGCAATTCATTTGGGAAAATATATACATGGAAAAATCAGTATGAAAGATAGAGTTTAGAAACTGTAGATATTTGCACATTTCCCAAATTGTGAGTCCCCATACTAGCATGAGAATTATGGGTCATTTTTCAAAATGACTTCTTTTTTACACATAGTCTTTCATTTGGAAGGCAGAAATGCATCAAATATCAATAGGTAATAACAGTTGCTCTACAAATCTGTCTTACCCGGAGTCTCCCGATAAAAATGGTACCTCACTTGTGTGGGTAGGCCTAGTGCCCGTGACAGGAAACGACTCAAAACGCAACGTGGACTCACTTTATTTTTACAGTGAAAACTGACACTTTTTTTCTGTAGAGTGCCTAGCTGTAGATTTTGAACTGAAGCTCTGCCAACACCTAGGGAAACCTAGCAAACCTATATATTTTTTAAAAGTAGACACTCAGGGTAATCAAGGATGGAGTGACTTCACTGGATCTCACCAGGTTCTATTACCCAGAATCCCTTGCAACCTAAAAATTTGTAAAAAAAAACCACATTTTCCTCACATTTCTATGGTAGAAAGTTCTGGAATCTGTGTGGATCCACAAAATTCCCCCGACCCAGCATTGTCCAAAGTCTTCAGAGAAAAATGGTACCTCACTTGTGTGAGTAGTCCTCGTGCCCACAACAGGAAATGGCCCAAAATGCAAAGTGGACACACCACATTTTCATAGTGAAAACTGACCCTTTTTTTGCAAAGTGCCTTGCTGTAGATTTTGAACCCTAGCTCTGCCGGCACCTAGGAAAACCTAGCAAACCTATACATTTTAGAAAACAAGACACCCAGGGTAATCCAGGATGGGGTGACTTGACTGGCTCTCACCAGGTTCTATTACCCTGAATCCCTTGCAACCTAAAAAATGTGTTTCAAAAAATGAACAACATTTTCCTCACATTTCAGTGGTCGAAAGATCTGGAATCTGTGTGGCTCCACAAAATTCCCCCACGCCGCATTCTCCAAAGTCTTCCAAGAAAAATGGTACCTCACTGGTGTGGGTAGCCCTGGTGCCTGCGACAGGAAACGGCCCAAAACGCAACATGGACACACCACATTTTCACAGTGAATTCAGATCTTTTTTTTGCAAAGTGCCTAGCTGTAGATTTTGAACCCTAGCTCTGCCGGCACCTAGGGAAACCTAGCAAACCTGTACATTTTTTAAACCTAGACACCCATGGGAATCCAGGATGGAGTGACTTGACTGGCTCTCATCAAGTTCTATTACCCAGAATCCCTTGCAACCGAAAAATTTATAAAGAAAACCACATTTTCCTCACATTTCTGTGGTCGAAAGTTCTTGAATCTGCGTCGATCCACAAAATTCCCAAGACCTCGCATTCTCCAAAGTCTTCCAAGAAAAATGGTACCTCACTTGTGCGGGTAGTAGGCGTGGGCGGAAAATCCGTTCCGCTCGCGGATTTTGCGGATTTTCGGGAAATCTGCAATCCGCGAGATTTGCGAATTTCCCGCAAAATCCGCAAATCCGCGAGCAGCGGATTTTGCTCGCACTGCTCGCACTGTTCGCGTGAGTTCGCGCCCCGCGAATAAGTGCAAAATTGCAGAAATACGATCTTAGCAAAACTGAAAGTAACTACTTACCAGGTTCAAAAGTTCAGGCTCATCATTAGTAGCCATTTCCTGGAGTGCTTCCTGAGGGGCCCCTCCAGAGTTCAGTTGCCAGTTGAAACTATTATGTGACCCTGCTCTGAACCTCAGAATAGTTACACATATGCCACAAAGGTCCTGAATTACAGCTAAGGGAGACAAGCAGGAGCCAGGCTGGAAGTTAAAATCCATTAATCAGCCCCTAATTCATTATTGTCAGTTGGGGCAGGGCAGGTGTTGTAACTAATTTTGCAACAATGAAAGCACTTAGCAAGTGCAAAAGATCACTAATCAGGGCGCACTAAGGAAGCAGGTGCCAGCTAAAAAAATATTCTGTGACACATGAATCAGCCCCAAATTAATTCAGGTCACTTGAGGCAGGGAAGGTGTGCTTTGCTTTGCCGAAAATAATGTACACTGGACAACCAGAGGGTGTGGTGATGAAACAGAGGGTGGCATGGGTGGGCCAGAGGGTGGCATGAGTAGTCAGAGAGTGGCAGTGGTGACAGAGAGTGGCAGTGATGAAGAAGAGTGTCCCAAACAGGCTGGACACGTAGAAACAACAAGTTCGCGAAACTTGCGACCCGACAGGTAAGTTCGCAATTTGCGAAAGTGTACAAAACCCTCGCGAACTGGCAGAAACACGGGCGAACACAAAAAAAAAAAATCCGCAAATTCGCGGGAATTCGCGGATTTTGCGGATTGCGAATCCGCAAATCCGCAAAATTCGCGAACGCGAGATCCGCAAAATTCGCTCATGCTTAGCGGGTAGGCCTAGTGCCCGCGACAGGAAATGGCCCAAAACGCAACGTGGACACACCACATTTTCACAGTGAAAACGGACCCTTTTTTTGCAAAGTGCCTAGCTGTAGATTTTGAACCCTAGCTCTGCTGGAACCTAGGGAAACCTAGCAAACCTATACATTTTAGAAAACTAGACATCCAGAAAATCCAGGATGGGGTGACTTGACTGGCTCTCACCGGGTTCTATTACCCAGAATTCCTTGCAAACTAAAAATTTGTTAAAAAAACACATTTTCCTTACATTTCTGTGGTCGAAAGTTCTGGAATCTGCGTGGATCCAGAACATTCCCCTGACCCCGCATTTTCCAAAACCTTCTGGTAAAAATGGTACCTCACTTATGTGGGTAGGCCTAGTGCCCATGACAGAAAACAGCCCAAAACGAAACATGGACACACCACATTTTCACAGTGAAAACTGACCCTTTTTTGCAAAGTGCCTGTGAGAAGGTGGCCTGATATGCAGTGCTCACTATTCTAGTGAACACTATGTATCAGTCCAGCAACCCTTATTGATGATTGGTTGTAAGTCAACCTTATAGACCAGCTATCCTAGTAGCGTGGATACGAGCAGTCTAAGGCTAAAGACTCGAGAGGGCGTGTTAAGCCAGCTGTTTACCACACATATACCCCTTGAATACCCAGTGAAAGGACACCACACAAGTGTTATGAAAATAAACAGTTATTTATTAAGAATCACAACAGCCCTGTACTCTTTATGAGGACAGGGTACTAAGCACAAACCAAAACTCTTACAAAAATACTTAAGTTAGCACAGTATATACAAATGCCCGAGGGGCACGGAAAACCATATACTCAGAAAGTGGAATGCGAAATTACTAGCAGGTAAGTACAGTACTAATAGCCTTTGGAATCGCTAGGACTTGTCTATAGAATCGTTAGATTACTTCTAGGAGACCCAGGGGACTCGGGTGCAGTGTGTGCACTCTCACGCGAGATGCGGGACAAAGTCTATGGTAGCTAGATTTCACAGAGTTAGTGTTCTCGGGCGAACCCGACCTGGTAGGGAGAAAACGAAAGTGGATCCTGACCCTTGGATAGTGAGGCTATGCTGGGGCACCGAAATGCCGAAGTTACCTAGCCCAGGGGCTGCAGCTGCATAGGACTCAAAAGACGTCGGGAGTCCTCGTTGCCGGACCAGGAGCCTGGAAGAAAGAAGTTGCTGGCAGGCGACCAGTGAAGAAAGTTCGGTGGATCCAAGCCTGGATCGATGGAAGATGACACCTGAAAGCAGAGGGGACCAAGTTCGAGACTACTAGCCAGTAGTCAGTGGGCACCAGGAGGGCACCGGATAGTAGCCACCTCGACAAGGTGAGTGGGTGACGCTGTGACCGCAGATCTCACGGACCAGGAGGCGTTGTCGGCGACCAGGAAGGAGGAGCGAGCTGTCCCACGAAGATTGAAGCTGTCGGCGTCGCTGGACCCAAGGTTGGGCAACAAAGCCTTGGCAAATTCAAGCCCACGCGGTGGACCTAAAATGGCGTCTGGAGTGGACCAGGAGGGTCCAGGGTGCCTCTCTTGAAGAAGGAAGCAAGGGCCAGTCTGGAGCAACCAGACCAGCAGCAGTGATGACGTCGGGCGTCGTGAAGAAGGCCACAAGCCAGCCGGCTAGTAGCCACACAGCGCGTTGAGCATGCAAAAGCAGAAGGGCCCCACTCAGATCGTGGAGATGCTGGAGGGCTGATCTTCGGTGCTGGAGCTGCTCAGGGTTGGGGCTTCTCGGACCCCAAAGCACTCACCAGTGGAAGACTCGGTGGGCTTGTTACAAAGAAGTTGTGCAGTCTTGGCGATCGTCGGTCCCTCGAGGTCTCGTCGCACTCACAGTTCTCAGCTTTGCTGTAGAGGTGAGTAGAGGTCAGAGGTGCCAGGGAAGCCGGGTCTCGTCGAGCTGGGTCGTCGGATTCGTGATGAAGGACTTGCAGCAGACCACAGTGTTCTTAGGATGGTGCCCGCTTGATGCAGGGTGACTACTCCTTAGCCACAAGGGAGAATCTTGATGAAGAAATCTTGATGTCCTTTCGAAGAAAGTCGTGTCTTGATTCCAAAGATGATCTAATTTGAACAGGGGGCCGCTCCCATCTTTATACTAAAAAAGGGGGCTGACCCGGTGACTAGGTCCTGCCTATGGGTGGGACTAGGAGGGGGGTGGTTACACCCCTCTGCCATGCCGGACTTTCTCCAGGCCAGTGGCTGGTGTGCCCCTGGAACTGGTTCTGACCGGCCTATGCGTAGTGAGCACCGGGGTGCCACTCAGCAGTCACCTTCCTGAAAAGCCCTGCCTACCCAGGATACACAAAACCATGTCTGGGACGGTGCTAGCACCGCCCCTGACAGGAAACCCTTTGTCCAGGCTCCCCTCGCTGGAAGGACTCCCAGCTGCAGGGGGTCAGACTCGTGTCTGTGGTGGCAGCATCCATTTTGTGGAGCTGAGGCTTCAGTTAACTTTAACCGGGGTTCACAGTTACATACATGTCGTGTCCCTCTAGAAGGGTGGAATTCTAACCCCGTCGCCAGGATTGGCGAGGGGTTAGTATTCCAATTCGTATGACACCTTACTCGACATGTTTTGATAAAGCAATACCAAAGATAGCATTTAACCGCGAGGATTATAATGCACTTAAGAGTATATGGTATGCGATATCATGGAACAGCTATTAGGACTTGATTCCGCAAGCTGCAGACAGGCTCAGCTCATGCCAGAGCACCATCTCACACAATTCCAAGCACTCTGCCTTCAGGATTGTCAAGGCCTGCCATAGGAGTGACTGATAGGAATCTGTGTGTCCATTTTAGGGTTAGGTATAGGTATACTACACCTACAGCAAAGGGTGATTACACGACTTTGCCCCAGCTGTCATGCAGCCAGTTGTGTCAAATTTAGGAGGCCAGCCAGGGGTGGCATAATACATGCTTCAGCCCTTGGCAGCCCTGGGTAGACCCATGCCCTGAGTTACAGGGTCTGATAGGGTGGCCCAGTACCAATTGGAAATGCACCTAGGGTACATGGAATCCATTTTAAAGAGAGAGCAGTAGGCCTGGGGTCCTGATTGGCAGGATCCCAGGTCGACTATGTCAAAAACCAGCTAAAACACAGGGCAAAAAGTTGGGGGCAACCATAGTCAGGAGGTACCTTCCTACAGTGCCTAGCTGTAAATTTCAAACCCTAGCTCAGCCGGCACCTAGGGAAACCTAGCAAACCTATGCATTTTAGAAAACTAGACACCCAGGGGAAGCCAGGATTGGGTGACTTGACTATCTCTCACCAGGTTCTATTACCGTGAAACCCTTTCAAACCTAACATTTGTTTAAGAAAAATACATTTTCCTCACATTTCAATGGTAGAAAGTTCTGGAATCTGCATGGATCCACAAAATTCCCCCCACCCGGCGTTCCCCAAAGTCTTCCAAGAAAATGGTACCTCACTTGTGTGGGTAGGCCTAGTGCCCGCGGCTGGAAACGGCACAAAACGCAACATGGACACACCACATTTTCGCAGTGAAAACGGATCCTTTTTTTGCAAAGTGCCTACCTGTAGATTTTGAACCCTAGCTCTGCCGGCACCTAGGGAAACTAAGCAAACCTGTACATTTTTTAAAACAAGACACCCGGGTGAATCCAGGATGGGGTGCCTTGACTGGCTCCCACCAGGCTCTATTACCTAGAATCCCTTGCAACCTAATAATTTGTAAAAACAAATCACATTTTCCTCACATTTCTGTGGTAGAAAGTTCTGGAATCTGCGTGGATCCAGAACATTTCCATGACCCCGCATTTTCCAAAACCTTCTGGTAAAAATGGTACCTCACTTATGTGGGTAGGCCTAGTGCCCGCAACAGAAAACAGCCCAAAAGGAAACATGGACACACCACATTTTCACAGTGAAAACTGACCCTTCTTTTGCAAAGTGCCTAGCTGTAAATTTCTAACCCTAGCTCTGCCGGCACCTAAGGAAACCTAGCAAACATATACATTTAAGAAAACTAGACACCTAGGGGAAGCCAGGATTGGGTGACTTGACTAGCTCTCACCAGGTTCTATTACCCAGAATCCCTTTCAAACCTAACATTTGTTTAAAAAAAATACATTTTCCTCACATTTCAATGGTGGAAAGTTCTGGAATCTTTGTGGATCCATAAAATTCCCCCCACCCCGCATTCCCCAAAGTCTTCCAAGAAAAATGGTACCTCACTTGTGTGGGTAGGCCTAGTGTCCGAGACAGGAAACGGCCCAAAACCCAACATGGACACACCACATTTTCACAGTGAAACCGGATCGTTTTTTGCAAAGTGCCTAGCTGTAGATTTTAGAACCCTAGCTCTGCCGGCACCTAGGGAAACCTAGCAAACCTGTACATTTTTTTAAAACTAGACACCCATGTGAATCCAGGATGGGGTGACTTGACATGCTCCCACCAGGTTCTGTTACCCAGAATCCCTTGCAAACCTACAAATTTGTAAAAAAGAAACCACATTTTACTCACATTTCTGTGGTGGAAAATTCTGGAATCTGAGTGGATCCACAAAATTCCCCCAAGCTGCATTCCCCAAAGTCTTCCAAGAAAAATGGTACCTCACTTGTGTGGGTTTTGCCTACTGCGCGCAACAGGAAATGGCCCAAAACGCAACATGGACACACCACATTTTCACTGTGAAAACGGACCCTTTTTTTGCTAAGTGCCTAGCTGTAAATTTTTAACCCTAGTCCTGCCGCCGCCTAGGGAAACCTAGCAAACTGATACATTTTAGAAAACTAGACATCCAGGATGGGGTGACTTGACTAGCTCTCACCAGGTTCTATTACCCAGAATCCATTGCAAACCTAAAAATTTGTTTAAAAAAAACAAATTTTCTAGGGTTATCCCTAAGCCTGGGAAGGATCCGAAACACTGTGGGTCCTACCGACCGATTTCTCTTTAAAATATTGATCTGAAGCTGTACACTGGGATTTTAGCTGCGCGCTTAGCTCTTCACGTGCCCGGTCTCATCGACCCTGACCAGGCAGGTTTTGTGCCTGGGAGACAGGCAGTGGACAATACGAAACGGATTGTCCACCTTTTGGAGAAGGCTTCCCGGATTCCGGGAGAACGAATGATGCTGGCGGTAGACGCCGAGAAGGCTTTTGACCGAGTCCACTGGCCCTTTCTGGAGCGCGTTTTAATGAAAGCGGGGATAGGGGATAAGTTCCGATCCATGATTCTTAACTGTTACAAGCAACCATCTGCTGTAGTCCGGGTTAACGGGTTTACGTCTGGGACCTTTGACATTGAACGCGGTACCCGGCAGGGCTGCCCGCTCTCGCCCTTACTCTTTGCTCTTTATATGGAGCCGTTCGCTCAACGGGTGCGTGATAATCCTGCGGTGACCGGAATCCGGATGGGGGGTCTCACGCACGCTATCAGCCTCTACGCAGATGATGTCATCCTGTCCATTGATGGACCCCGGACGGCCCTTCCGGCGTGTATAGAGGAATTGGACTCCTTCGGCACGGTAGCCGGGTTTAAAATGAATATGGGGAAGTCGGTGGCTTTTGACATCTCCCTCAAGCCGGCTACCAGAGCTTATCTGCAACACAGGTTTCCCATGCTTTGGTCTTCGGGTGCAGTATCTTACCTGGGGATTCAGATCGCTCCCACTTTGTCGGCCATGGTGTCGGCCAATTATCAAGCCCTGGGAGCAAAAATTAGGGAGGAATTAGGGCGATGGAATCGCGGGACACTCTCTTGGCTGGGCAGGATAGCTGCTGTCAAAATGAGGATTTCGCCACAAGTACTTTATCTCTTCCGGGCCTTGCCGCTCCAACCGCCGGTTGGGTGGATACCGCAACTACAAGCAGATGTTTCACGCTTTGTTTGGCAGGGTAAGAAGCCTAGAATGCGCAGAGCCCTCTCGCTGCTGGCCCCCGAAGCGGGTGGTTTGGGGATACCAGATTTCCGCAAATACTTCCAGGCTGCGCAGCTCCGTTACCTAGTGGAATGGAGTAGATGGGAGTCCGATAAACATTGGCTTTTCCAGGTCCAAGCGGTGGTAGGGAGACCTTTACAGGAGATTCCTTTCTTGCGTCGTCCCCATAGGCCTAAAAACCTCTACGCCTCCTTTATTACGAGGGTCCCCCTACGGCTCGCCACTGGGCCCTCCAGCCGCAAGTGAGGGAGTCAGCCGATAGGCTTTTTCTTCCTTACGAAAAGTGGCTCTTATCGCGCACCTCGGATGCCAAATTGATCACAGATCTCTACAAGCTTCTGCAACCACCTGCAACACACAGTTATCACCCCGGGAGGGAGCGCTGGGAAAGGGAATTGGGGAGGACACTGAGCCCTAGGGAATGGGAGCACATATCTTATAGGGCAAGGCACTCGGCATACCACATGGGGCTCACTGATACTCTGACCAAGGTCTCCACCTACTGGTATTACACACCTGAACGAGTCCACGAATTTGATCATAGCAAGGAGGACACATGTTGGAGGGGGTGCGGGCACCGGGGGACACTCATGCACATTCTATGGGAATGCCCGTTGCTGGAGCCTTACTGGAAGGAAGTGTTGGATAATATTGATACACACTTCAACATTGAATTACCACGCTTCCCTGCTTACACCTTGTTGGGGCTGCCAACGGATTGATGTACCCCCTTAGATCCCGTAGGGGCAGACAGATAGCGATAGCTCTAGGCTCTGCAGTCCAAAACATTCTAATACACTTGCACACTGCTAAGATACCCTCCACCACAGGTTGGCTCCATAGGCTGTGGCATGTGTTGGGGATGGAGAGAATGTCCCTCACGGTGGCGGGAGATGTGGAACAATTCAGGGAGCTCTGGCAGCCATTTCATTCCCTATTGCTCACGGAATTTAGAGAACTCACCTGCCCTAGGTACCTCCGCCTTCTGCGGCTTCCAAGCCCGATGGAGCCTGCCCAATGATTTGTTACTGAACTTTTTCTCCAAGTGAGGCATAGCTTGATGTATTTTCCTTCTGGTTAGGGACTGTGCACTGGACGGGGGGTGGGGATGGAGGGGAAGGGGGGTTGGGGGAATGGAGTTGGGTAGTTGGGGTTCGGGGTGGGGTTGTGCGGGGAAAGTCATTTCATGCTGTGACAGAACATGATGTATATTTCTGTGGGGGCGTAACCCGTCAAGATATCTTGGCTGAGGGTGCACTTGAGCTTTGTGGGTTGTTCCCGCCCTGTCGTATTGCTCCTTGAAGACATGTCTTGTCCCAACATGTTATGTCGAATAAAATACTTTAAACCTAAAAAAACAAATTTTCCTCATATTTCTGTGGTGAAAAGTTCTGAAATCTGTGTGGATACACAAAATTCCACCCACCCTGCATTCCCCAAAGTCTTCCGAGAAAAATGGTACCTCACTTGTGTGGGTAGTCTAAGTGCCCGCGACAGGAAACAGCCCAAAACGCAACATGGACACACCACATTTTCACTGTGAAAACTTACCCTTTTTTTGCTAAGTGCCTAGCTGTAAATTTTTAACCCTAGTCCTGCCGCCGCCTAGGGAAACCTAGCAAACTTATACATTTTAGAAAACTAGACATCCTGGGAAATCCAGGATGGGGTGACTTGACTAGCACTCACCAGGTTCTATTACCCAGAATCCATTGCAAACCTAAAAATGTGTTTAAAAAAACAAATTTTCCTCATATTTCTGTGGTGGAAAGTTCTGGAATCTGTGTGGATACACAAAATTCCATCCACCCCGCATTACCCAAAGTCTTCCGAGAAAAATGGTACCTCACTTGTGTGGGTAGTCCAAGTGCCCGCGACAGGAAACAGCCCAAAACGCAACATGGACACACCACATTTTCACTGTGAAAACGGACCCTTTTTTTGCTAAGTGCCTAGCTGTAATTTTTTAACCCTAGTCCTGCCGCCGCCTAGGGAAACCTAGCAAACTTATACATTTTAGAAAACTAGACATCCAGGGAAATCCAGGATGGGGTGACTTGACAAGCTTAAAGTTAATGGTTGGTGGCGTGGCGCACAGCTAATATTTGTTGAGAATTTACATGTAGTTTTTGAATAGTTTAGTTCCAGTTTAGGGTGCTTTAACAAGTGACGTAACCGTCCATGTACGTCGTAGTTAGTTACTGGTTGAGTGCGTTACAGAGATGTAAACGCATCCTTGTGAATGGGCACTCGCATCAGGTTCGTCATGTACAGACAGACTCCATTGTTGTGACAATCAATTGTTTATTCAAAGATTAGTCATTTTTTTTGTTGTCATAAGTGAATATTTTTCAATATTTTAGTTTGACCACGAAAACATCATTCGAGGTGATTTCAAAACATACTCCAATGCATTTCGGGCGGAGATTGCCCTTTATCAAGGAGCTCTGTGAACGCAATAAAACGCATTTACAATTCAAAACGTAACTCAAATGAAATAGCATGTTAATCGTTTACATCTATCTCAGTGTGCAGAAGCATACGTGGGGAACATGTGTGGGTTGGGAGGTATCTGGGTACCTTATAAATAGGGCTCCCGGTTTTATGGTATTTATTTTTTTGCCATTTCCGTCTGTATTTATCCATATTTATTTTTGGGGCATTTTATCTGTATTTATCCACATTTATTTTTGCAGCAATCAAAAGGCAGCGCTGCAGCTAGTATTTTTCCACATTTAAGTGGACAATGTACACCGTCCTGTTTCAGGTGTGTGCTTATGTCTTCTGCTGGGAGCTCCTGCCCTCTGGAATTATGATAAACTTGAGTTATCATTGAACCACAGTTACTTGAAGTCCTTGGTTCATTTTTCATGTGTTACTGTATTAGGTACTGAACATGCAAACTGCAGACCAGCATTGCTGCGTTAATTAATTCATTCTCTCATAGTGCATCCTGAAAAAAGAAATGCCTCAAGGTGCTCTCAGTTTTGTGATGCACAATAGGCCATCAGCCTGTACTATCCGCATACCAACTGCTAATGCAGATTAGCATCCCCTCTAGGCCAACAGCTCCTAACATCTTGCCAAAAGCTATGAAGGAATAAGTAAATACACACTTCCTTAGTGATCTTCACTTGGCCATCAGTCTAGTAATTGCCACCCATGAAACGCTAGCACACCCCAGTCAGGTCAGGGCACCCCATATATATCATGTCACCCAGCAGAGATCAGCGCTTCCTATAGAATGCCAGAAACTACAGGTCTTCACCAACAGACTGTCAGACCATGTAACGTGCATTTGTCCTTCGTTCGCCCTCTCCCTTTCCAGACGGTGCAGTTTCCAGACAGTGCAGAATCAGGATGAATACCCGATATTTATAAGCTTGGCTTCCACCAGGCCAGGGGAATCTTCGAAAGGCGCATTTCTGGATCATTTCATATTGAGTAAAGAGGTTCAGTTGGCTGGATATGAGAAAGCCCATCTAATCCTGTGGAACTTGTGTCATTGACACCAGACTGCAGCCATGTGTATGAAGGGACTAAACCTAACACATGAGCAGCAGGGCAAGGATGCAGACACACTGCTGGAAACTCGGGTAAGGATCCTCATTGCATTTTGGTGGCTGCAGTTCATGATAAACTCAGTAACTCAAAAGTGAGGCGGTGTTGTGAACACTTAATGACACCCAGCTCCAGAATTAATCATGAACTGCACCTGGCAGATTGGAACGTTTGCTGAGTTAGGAGCAGAGTGCTTCCCCTCCCCACACACACACCTTTGTATGCCTGCCTAACTCCATCCCGGGACTACTATATCATATGACGACAAATAAACGTAAAAACATGAAATGGGGGCATTTGCAATATCCATATTCAGCTAGAGGGATATTGCGCTATTGACAAACAACTGATGCTTTTTGTTACCCAACTCAACAATACTGATCAACCTTGGAAGGAAGACACGTCACATGAATCTGTTGCAATTTCAACCCACGGATATGGGGTCAACACGGCTCCGCACACATTTCATATTAGGGCACATTCATTTTTGCCAGTCACGGGTAGATTACGTGACAGTACACAGTACACTGCACTGCAAGAGCAACCCGGCCACAAACACATAAAGATTCCAGCCCCAACCACGATTGGCTCAGGGGAACGGCAGCAGGTCAAAAAATAACCTTATTAGAAGGAATCTCAAGCAAATCACAAGCCCTACAGCCAGCGGCGCAACTAGAGCCAAATTTAGTGGGGGTTGGGGGGCTGGGAAAACATTTCGGGGGGAGGGGAGCCGACTCTCCCAGCAATAATTAGATTGGCGATTCAGAGGCTCTAGAAGTGGTGACAAAACAACAAAGCCTCATTAACAAGTTAGAGGTCTTTTAAAGACCTGTAATGTACTCAGGTGCGACTGTGCCCGGGAAGCTGACTCAGCCCAGGAAACCACACACGAGGGGGGCCTGTCTGCAGCTGAGGGACGTGGCAAGTCACCTCGGCTGGAGCACGGCAGCAGGCACAATTTACTAGTATTTAACCGCATCTACATATAAATACAGACAAAGGAAAAATAGTTTTCCGTCTGTATTTATGTGTAAATATCTGTTTAAACAGAAAACCGGTAGCCCTACTTATAAACCATAGTGGATGGCTGGGGCATGGGGGGAAAAGGTTTGTAAGGTGCAAAAAGGGTTAGGGAAAGCACTTACGTAGCTGAGTCGTAAGAGGCAATTTATCTACGGAAACAAGAAAGCGGGTAACAAAAGATTAGAAGCGGTTAGACCCGGAGTTAACGAATCACGCGGGTCAATATCGGAGCTCCGACTTACTTCAGTCAGTGAGAAGATTCAGTTCAAGGGTCCACGGCGAAGTTACACGGAGTTT
The DNA here is from genome assembly GCF_964263255.1 of Lissotriton vulgaris. Classification (NCBI taxonomy): domain Eukaryota; kingdom Metazoa; phylum Chordata; class Amphibia; order Caudata; family Salamandridae; genus Lissotriton; species Lissotriton vulgaris. Next base: position 363,262,772 of record NC_141687.1, read on the forward strand.
GCGGGAGTGTTTGGCGGAGTGAGTGAGACGTTGGTTATAAATCGGTTCGTGGAGGGCTGGTCACGTGGTTAGATCGTGAGAGCCCATAAGGGACTAAGGTATGACTTTGAATGTGGCGGCCATATTGGAAAGGGGTGTGAAAGAAACATGGTCAATGTAGGAAAATGTAAACATTGTGCAAAGGTAGTTCTCGAGTAAAATATACAAAAGATACAGTGAAACATATGTACCATGTGGTACTACAGAAAACAACTAAATTCGATTCGGTCATTAAGACCGTATGGCTTCATCGCTTTAAGTCTGTATATCCAAGCTGTCTCTCGTTGCAGGAGTATTTTATTATTGTCTTTTCCTTCTTGTTTGCAGACGGTTTCAAGCACCATGAATTTTAACTGAGCTACATTGTGGTTGAATTCATTGAAGTGCATTGCGGTGCTTGATTTTTTGTTTTTGGTGCGAATGTTTGATTTATGCTCGTTTAAACAAACTTTTATTTTTCTGGTGGTTTTGCCCACATATATCATACTACAAGGGCATTTGAGTAGATAAATCAAATTGGTTGAATCACAGGTTGCATCCACGTGTAGTTTGATTTGGAACCCTTTCATGGGGTGACTTATGCTGTTTCCCTTGATGATATTGTTGCAACTATTGCAATTAAGGCACGGCCGTGTGCCGGTATGGGAGAGTTGTTCCGTTGGTTTTTTTGACAAGATTTCTTTCAGATTTTCAGACCTGGTATAAGCAAAGATCGGGGGATTTTCAAATGGGTTGCCAAAGTCGGGTTCAGATGACTTGGTGTTGAACTTCTTCGAGTTCTTTTTCCTGATCTTTTTCCCCGCCGGGATCGTCGGTTTCGTCCGGTCCTGCCTCTAAAAAAGGCTCTGTAATTGGAGGGTTGTCGTTGGTTTGATTGTTTTTTTGTCGAGGGTCTCGAGGTACTCCAGATGTGGTTGGTCCAGAAGTAGTTTTTCTCGGTGGGCGATTAGTACTATCGCTCCCTGATGATGACGTGTCCGTATTTTGGTTGTAAGCACCAAGAAACCCAAGAGAAGGAGGAATCGTTAGTCATTAATATTTCCAACACGGCACTAACCACACATGAAACGAAACTACTACAGAAAGGAACATCATTTATTCCCACTACTTCCACGAACCTCCTTGAATTAGAAGTGAGTACTTTCAAACTTACTCGAAAATTACGCCTCAGACATTTCTTCGAAAAAGTACTTCCACCAACTACTGAAACGAAACCCGATCAACTACTTGGCCTAAAAACAACCAGCACATACATGCCACCATGTAGCCACAAAAGTATTGATACTTTCGAAACACTCGTAAAACAAGACATATCAAAAATCAACTTTTCAGAAAAATTGAAACAAAACGTTTTTATGAAGGATAAAGACACTCTCAAAAAGATCGCAAGTAACAAAGCAATCAAATGTCTAAAACCAGACAAAGGCGGCGCAATAGTCGTCTTCAATACCAGCATGTACGATGCCAAAATCAAGGAACATATCACTGATCCTGAAACTTACACGCGACTCCGCGGCAATCCAACCGAACAATATAAATCTGAACTAACAGATCTTGTGACTAAAGCATATGAGGACGGCACCATCGATGACCGCACCAAAAAATATCTCATTGTGGAACATCCGAAAAGCCCGACGATAACCATGCTCCCTAAAATCCACAAAGATCCGGTGGACCCCCCCATTTTGACCCATTGTGTCAACTAGAGGGTCCCTCCACGAACCGATTGGCAAATTGTTAGACCGACACCTGCAACCCATAGTAACGAACCACAAGAGTTACATTAAAGATACCACCGACTTTCTCAAAAAACTTTCTGAAACTGACATAAAAACTGATGAACACCTCATTCTATGCACCGCTGATGTCAAAAGCCTCTACACATCCATTCCCCATGGAGGTGGTATCGAGGCCATAGAAAAAGCTTTACTCAACAGTAACATCACGAACTCCCTACAAACCTTCCTCATGGAAATTATGATATTTACATTATATCATAGTTATTTCACACATGATCAACAGTGGTACCTTCAAATGTCCTGCATGTCAATGGGCAATTGCGCAGCACCGACCTACGCTAATACTTACATGGCAGAATTCGAATCAACCCACATCTATGCCACCCCAAACTGGGTAGACAACCTAAAGCTATATGTTCGTTACATCGATGACTTATTTTTCATTTGGAAAGACACCCGCAAAAACTTAGAGTCAGCCCTAACCGACCTGAACACCAAAGACAATCGTATCATTCTTGTATGGAACATCAATGAGCACACAATTAATTTTCTTGATGTCTTGGTTAAAATCACAGAAAGAGGGTTGGAAACAGACCTATTTCGCAAAGCAACCGATCGAAACAATACAGTACACCATACCAGTTTTCACCAAAATTCCCTCAAAAGAAACCTACCATTCAGTCAAATGTTACGCATAAAACGCATTGTATCAGATCCTGAAAGATGCACGATTCAAATGGAAGAAATGGCTACTAGGTTCCTCAACAGAGGTTACCCCCAAGAGACTATAAATAAAGCTATGGAAAAAGCATCTACCATCACACGACAGGAAGCCCTCAAAGGATCAATGAAAAAAGAGGAGAAAAGAACAGTATTAGTTTCTAAATATTCCACTTCCAGCAGAACATACAAAAGTATCATCCTAAGACATTGGCGTATACTGTCATCTGAACCCGACTTTGGCAACCTATTTGAAAATCCCCCGATCTTTGCTTATACCAGGTCTGAAAACCTGAAAGTAATCTTGTCAAAAAAAACAATGGAACAACTCTCCCATACCGGCACACAGCCGTGCCTTAATTGCAATAGTTGTAACAATATCATTAAGGGAAACAGCATAAGTCACCCCATGAAAGGGTTCCAAATCAAACTACACGTGGATGCAACCTGTGATTCAACCAATTTGATGCATCTACTCAAATGCCCATGTGGTATGATATATGTGGGCAAAACCACCAGAAAAATAAAAGTTTGTTTAAACAAGCATAAATCAAACATTCGCACAAAAAACCAAAAATCAAGCATCGCAATGCACTTCAATGAATTCAACCACAATGTAGCCCAGTTAAAATTCATGGTGCTTGAAACCATCTGCAAACAAGAAGGAAAAGACAATAATAAAATACTCCTGCAACGAGAGACAGCTTGGATATACAGACAAAGCGATGAAGCCATACAGTCTCAATGACGAATCGAATTTAGTTGTTTTCTGTAGTACCACATGGTACATATGTTTCACTGTATCTTTTGTATATTTTACTCGAGAACTACCTTTGCACAATGTTTACATTTTCCTACATTGTCCATGTTTCTTCCACACCCCTTTCCAATATGGCCGCCACATTCACTGTCATACCTTAGTCCCTTATCGGCTCTCACGATCTAACCACATGACCAGCCCTCCACGAACCGATTTATAACCAACGTCTCACTCATTCCGCCAAACACTCCCGCGAACTCCGTGTAAGTTCGCCGTGGACCCTTGAACTGAATCTTCTCACTGACTGAAGTAAGTCGGAGCTCCGCTATTGACCCGCGTGATTCGTTAACTCCGGGTCTAACCGCTTCTAATCTTTTGTTACTCGTTTTCTTGTTTCCGTAGATAAATCGCCTCTTAGGACCCAGCTACGTAAGTGCTCTCCCTAACCCTTTTTGCACCTTACAAATGTTTTCCCCCCCACGCCCCAGCCATCCACTATGGTTTATAAGGTACCCAGATACCTCCTAACCCACACATGTTCCCCACGTATGCTTCTGCACACTGAGATAAATGTAAACGATTAACATGCAATTTCATTTGAGTTACGTTTTGAATTGTAAATGCGTTTTATTGCGTTCACAGAGCTCCTTGATAAAGGGCAATCTCCGCCCGAAATGCATTGGAGTATGTTTTGAAATCACCTTGAATAATGTTTTCGTGGTCAAACTAAAATATTGAAAAATATTCACTTATGAACTGCTACAACAAAAAAACATGACTAATCTTTGAATAAACAATTGATTGTCACAACTAACAATGGAGTCTGTCTGTACATGACGAACCTGATGCGAGTGCCCATTCACAAGGATGCGTTTACATCTGTGTAACGCACTCAACCAGTAACTAACTACGATGTACATGGACGGTTACGTCACTTGTTGGAGCACCCTAAACTGGAACTAAACTATTCAAAAACTACACGTAAATTCTCAACAAATATTAGCTGTGCACCACGCCACCAACCATTAACTTTATACTACTCACACCGCCCGTGAGGCAGGCAGCACGCCCCCTAATCACTGCGCAATGCAGTACGACGAAATATCAAAAACAGAAGCAAGAGCCAGCACACTTGCCTTTGGAACCGAAGAAACTGAACGCATCTACGCTCTTATCAACGAAGACCTTACTCAAACCACCTCGAGCCGTACAAAAGAACAATGTGTGAAGCAACTACTTTCTCTCTGAAAACGGAGCATTAATCAAAAACTACACGTTAATACACTTATTAAATATCACCGAGCTCTGCGCATACCCCGAGGACTACGAATTGCATTAAAACCCTCCCTATGCAAAAACGCCAAACCATTTCAGGGAAGGTGGAACGCAATTTTGTATAAATGCAGTCTCGATTTATTCCTCCTTATAGTGGAAGAACTCTCTACAATCCTTGTGGAACTATCTAAAGAAATTTCTGATCTAGAAAAAGAACTAAAGGAATCGATCACACCGGAGGAATTAACCAAAACCCTAGATGACATTAATATTCAACTCGACAAACATACCAAGGAAATAAATGACCGTAAGATCCGCAAGTTTTGTCGAGACACCCTCGACTATAAATTAGGAGAGGTATACACTTGGGCCGATGTATACGCCCAACGTCGCCGTAATAAACCTTACAATCAAAATACGGACACGTCATCATCAGGGAGCGATAGTACTAATCGCCCACCGAGAAAAACTACTTCTGGACCAACCACATCTGGAGTACCTCGAGACCCTCGACAAAAAAACAATCAAACCAACGACAACCCTCCAATTACAGAGCCTTTTTTAGAGGCAGGACCGGACCAAACCGACGACCCCGGCGGGGAAAAAGATCAGGAAAAAGAACTCGAAGAAGTTCAACCCCAAGTCACCAAGAAAACCAAGGGAAGGAGGAATCGTTAGTCATTAATATTTCCGACACGGCACTAACCACACATGAAACAAAACTACTACAGAAAGGAACATCATTTATTCCCACTACTTCGACGAACCTCCTTGAATTAGAAGTGAGTACTTTCAAACTTACTCGAAAATTACGCCTCAGGCATTTCTTCGAAAAAGTACTTCCACCAACTACTGAAACGAAACCCGATCAACTACTTGGCCTAAAAACAACCAGCACATACATGCCACCATGTAGCCACAAAAGTATCAATACTTTCGAAACACTCGTAAAACAAGACATATCAAAAATCAACTTCTCAAAAAAATTGAAACAAAACGTTACTATGAAGGATAAAGACACTCTCAAAAAGATCGCAAGTAACAAAGCAATCAAATGTCTAAAAGCAGACAAAGGTGGCGCAATAGTCGTCCTCAATACCAGCATGTACGATGCCAAAATCAAGGAACATATCACTGATCCTGAAACTTACACGCGAATCTGCGGCAATCCAACCGAACAATATAAATCTGAACTAACAGATCTTGTGACTAAAGCATATGAGGACGGCACCATCGATGACCGCACCAAAAAATATCTCATCGTGGAACATCCGAGAACCCCGACGATAACCATGCTCCCTAAAATCCACAAAGATCCGGTGGACCCCCCATTTCGACCCATTGTGTCAACTAGAGGGTCCCTCCACGAACCGATTGGCAAATTCTTAGACCGACACCTGCAACCCATAGTAACGAACCACAAGAGTTACATTACAGATACCACCGACTTTCTCAAAAAACTTTCTGAAACTGACATAACAACTGATGAACACCTCATCCTATGCACCGCTGATGTCAAAAGCCTCTACACATCCATTCTCCATGGAGGTGGTATCGAGGCCATAGAAAAAGCTTTACTCAACAGTAACATCACGAACTCCCTACAAATCTTCCTCATGGAACTTATGATATTTACATTATATCATAGTTATTTCACACATGAATAACAGTGGTACCTTCAAATGTCCGGCATGTCAAAGGGCAATTGCGCAGCACCGACCTACGCAAATAGTTACATGGCAGAATTCGAATCAACCCACATCTATGACAACCCAAACTGGGTAGACAACCTAAAGCTATATGTTCGTTACATCGACGACTTATTTTTCATTTGGAAAGACACCCGCGAAAACTTAGAGTCAGCCCTAACTGACCTGAACACCAAAGACAATAGTATCATTCTTACATGGAACATCAATGAGCACACAATTACTTTTCTTGATGTCTTGGTTAAAATCACAGAAAGAGGGTTGGAAACAGACCTATTTCGCAAAGCAACCGATCGAAACAATACAGTACACCATACCAGTTTTCACCAAAATTCCCTCAAAAGAAACCTACCATTCAGTCAAATGTTACGCATAAAACGCATTGTATCAGATCCTGAAAGATGCACGATTCAAATGGAAGAAATGGCTACTAGGTTCCTCAACAGAGGTTACCCCCAAGAGACTATAAATGAAGCTATGGAAAAAGCATCTACCATGACACGACAGGAAGCCCTCAAAGGATCAATGAAAAAAGAGGAAAAAGAACAGTATTAGTTTCTAAATATTCCACTTCCAGCAGAACTTACAAAAGCATCATCCTAAGACATTGGCGTATACTGTCATCTGAACCCGACTTTGGCAACCTATTTGAAAATCCCCCGATCTTTGCTTATACCAGGTCTGAAAACCTGAAAGAAATCTTGTAAAAAAAACCAATGGAACAACTCTCCCATACCGGCACACGGCCATGCCTTAATTGCAATAGTTGCAACAATATCATCAAGGGAAACAGCATAAGTCACCCCATGAAAGGGTTCCAAATCAAACTACACGTGGATGCAACCTGTGATTCAACCAATTTGATTTATCTACTCAAATGCCCATGTGGTATGATATATGTGGGCAAAACCACCAGAAAAATAAAAGTTTGTTTAAACGAGCATAAATCAAACATTTGCACCAAAAACCAAAAATCAAGCATCGCAATGCACTTCAATGAATTCAACCACAATGTAGCCCAGTTAAAATTCATGGTGCTTGAAGCCGGCTGCAAACAAGAAGGAAAAGACAATAATAAAATACTCTTGCAACGAGAGACAGCTTGGATATACAGACTTAAAGCGATGAAGCCATACGGTCTCAATGACCGAATCGAATTTAGTTGTTTTCTGTAGTACCACATGGTACATATGTTTCACTGTATCTTTTGTATATTTTACTCGAGAACTACCTTTGCACAATGTTTACATTTTCCTACACTGTCCATGTTTCTTCCACACCCCTTTCCAATATGGCCGCCACATTCACAGTCATACCTTAGTCCCTTATCGGCTCTCACGATCTAACCACTTGACCAGCCCTCCACGAACCGATTTATAACCAACGTCTCACTCCCTCCGCCAAACACTCCCGCGAACTCCGTGTAACTTCGCCGTGGACCCTTGAACTGAATCTTCCCACTGACTGAAGTATGTCGGAGCTCCGATATTGACCCGCGTGATTCGTTAACTCTGGGTCTAACCGCTTCTAATCTTTTGTTACCCGTTTTCTTGTTTCCGTAGATAAATTGCCTCTTACGACCCAGCTACGTAAGTGCTCTCCCTAACCCTTTTTGCACCTTACAAACCTTTCCCCCCCCCCACGCCCCAGCCATCCATTATGGTTTATAAGGTACCCAGATACCTCCCAACCCACACATGTTCCCCACGTATGCTTCTGCACACTGAGATAAATGTAAACGTATAACATGCAATTTCATTTGAGTTACGTTTTGAATTGTAAATACATTTTATTGCGTTCACAGAGCTCCTTGATAAAGGGCAATCTCCGCCCGAAATGCATTGAAGTATGTTTTGAAATCACCTTGAATGATGTTTTCGTGGTCAAACTAAAATATTGAAAAATATTCACTTATGAACTGCTACAACAAAAAAACATGACTAATCTTTGAATAAACAATTGATTGTCACAACTAACAATGGAGTCTGTCTGTACATGACGAACCTGATGCGAGTGCCCATTCACAAGGATGCCTTTACATCTCTGTAACGCACTCAACCAGTGACTTGACTAGCTCTCACCAGGTTCTATTACCCAGAATCCCTTGCAAACCTAAAAATGTGTTAAAAAAAAAACATTTTCCTCATATTTCTGTGGTGGAAAGTTGTGGAATCTGTGTGGATCCACAAGATTAAGCATGGGCGTAAAATCCGTTCCGCTAGCGGATTTCGCGGATTTTTGGTAAATCCGCAATCCGCGAACTCTCGCGAATTTGCAGAAAATCCGCAAATTCGCACGCGGCGGATTTTTTTGCTTGGTGATACAATATTGCGGTGCGCGGCGTTCACTTACTGTCATTCAGCGTTTGCCGAGTTGTTTTTCTCAATATTTTGCGAGTGCTGCGCCATTTTGGATCTTGCTGCGGAATCCCACGGGAGTTTGGCAACCGCGATTACGTCATCGCGGCTTGCCACCTTGCACAGCGAGAGTTTGTCAACGCGAGTACGCCGTGATCACGTATCATGGGAGTTTGCTTTTGCGAACACGTAGATGCGGCGGGCAGCAACAAGCTCGCACTCGCGAAATTACAAAATTCGCAATTCTGCACAAGAAATCCACCAGCAAGCAGCATAAACCTTCTGAAAATGATGATTTTTATCAGAATAACTCCTCAGGTTGACATTTGCCTGCACTTTTTTTTGCAAGGAGTCCATTTTTGGGGGGAGGGGAGGTGGGAGGAAGGAAGTGTCCCACAGTCTCCAACTTCCTGTTCCTGTCCAGCAGGCTCCTCCCAGTGCTTTCTTCATGTGCTGGTCACTTTCATTCGGATCTTGACCTGGAAGGATTACTTTTTGTGGATGCTTCTGGATATTTAGATTTGAGGCCTTTTTGACTTTCTTTGGATCACTTTTGGATTAGAAATTTCACAAGTAAGTTTGTTTGGGGCATTACAGTTGCTGCAACTACAATTTTGGAATTTTCGATTTTTGGGCTGTTGTTGGGGCCTTTTGTCCAGGGGTAGTGAGTGGTGCATGGACTGAGTCTTTCTGTGGGGTCTCTATATGTAAACATCATGGATGGCATGGGATTGTGCTGATTTTTGTGTGTTTTTCGATTTTTTTGGCTGCGGCTGGGGCCTTTTGCCCAGGGGTAGTGAGTGGTGCATGGACGGAGTCTTTCTGTGGGGTCTCTTTAATGTAAACATCATGAAGGGCATGGAATTGTGCTGATTTTTGTGTGTTTTTCGATTTTTTGGGGTGTTCATGGGGACTGGCCATGTGGGTGGGTGCCATTTTGAGTGCTGGTACAGGCAGGCCCTGGCCATGTGCTGGGAGGCAAGGGGCCATTTTTAATGCAGGCAGTGTTCTCAGGCGTGCACCCATTTTGCCAAGCTTTCATCCATTATGCCCAGGGGTAGTGAGTGGTGCATGGGCCTAGTCTTTCTGTGGGGTGTCTTGAATTTAAACATCATGGAGGGCATGGATGGCATGGGATTGTTCTGATTTTTGTGTGCTTTTCGATGTTTGGGGGTGTTCATGGGGACTGGCCATGTGGGTGGGGCCATTTTGAGTGCTGGTACAGGCAGGCCCTGGCCATGTGCTGGGAGGCAAGGGGCCATTTTGAATGCAGGCAGTGTTCTCAGGCCTGCACCCATTTTGCCTAGCTTTCATCCATTATGCCCAGGTGTAGTGAGTGGTGCATGGGCCTAGTCTTTCTGTGGGGTGTCTTGAATTTAAACATCATGGAGGGCATGGATGGCATGGGATTGTGCCGATTTGTCTGTGTTTTTTCGATTTTTTTGGGGTGTATAACTGCACTGATGTTCCTCTGTCTTCCATTGCTTTTAGGTGCACAAGACTCAAGAGAACCACCAGTGCCAGGAAGAAGTCCTGCAGCGGTGTGTGTGTGCAGCATAACGTCACGCGACATCACGTCTGGCCACAGACAACTCTGCAACTCGTGCAACTGCGGCCTGCTGTCCTGACCTCTGAAGAAGATGGCCCCCAAAAAAGTTCCCGGTAGCTCCTCTAGCAAGAAAGTTGCCAGTAAGGAGCAGAAGAAGCAAGTTACCAAGGAGACTGGTGTGCCGCCTGCCACATTTTTTGGGAATACAAAAAAAGTACGCCTGCAGCAGCGGGATCTGCTGGGGACCAAGCTGGGAGCAGCACCCCCGCTCCATTGGGCTCAGTGCCACCACCACCACACCAACTTAAGTCCATGCCCTTGAGTGCTGCAGAGGCAGCCAGTCTACTTCTTCAATCACCATCGACCAGTGATGTTGGCTCATCGCAAGAAAGTAGCAGCAATGTCCCTCAATCAACACAGGTTGTTGTAACTTATCTGACGAGTGTTGAACAACCACAGCCGCAACAACAACCACATATGCAAGTACAAGACCAAGTACATGTGGAAGGAGAGGCAGCGCAAGGAGATGCGCAAGCAGAGGTGCATGGAGGGGCACAAGTGCCCACAATAGTTGTTCCTCCCGAAGTAGGGGCAAATCAGGAAATCGACATTCAAGCCGAGGTATCATTTGAGGAAGCCACTCCTGCTCATTCATTGTCTTCCACAACCCTAGCAAGGACAAGATCAAGGATGGTGTCTACATCTTCTTCAAGCCCACCTCCTTCTGATGATACGGATCAAACTTGGGAACCACCACTGCCGTCTGAGAGTGAGGCACACCATGATCTGACAAAGTTAGCTAAGCGTAATAGGAAGGTCCCCGAAAGTCTCATAGTTATGGAGTGTGATGACGCTCAACAAGAAGTGGCGTATACTCCTGCTGATGAAGACTCTCACGACGACGACGCAGTCATCATACACGTCACTCCAGCCTCAGGGGACATGCAGCAAACAGACATTTTGACCCTAGCCCAAAAAGCTGCTGAGCGTGATGATGTTGTCGACGAGGAGGCAATGGAAACACCACCATCATTGGAGTTAACTAGTACACCACCTACCGCTTCCATATTTCTTTCTCGCCAGAAGGGACCTCCATCCACCTCGACCTCAATTAGTGGTGGTGCAAGTGCACAACGTAGTAAAGTTCGGCAACACACATACTCCACTTCATCTGGCATTAGCAGCATGACCACCACCAGTATTGCCTCCTCCGGCCCCCACAGACATTTCAAGTCCGCAGTTTGGGACTTCTTTAGTGTTTGCCCAAAAAAGGAAATCATAGCCATTTGTAAGCTTGCAGTTAGTCGTGGTAACTTAGGTACCAACTATGGTACCGGAGGCCAGAGAGGTCATCTTGAGAGACAGCACACTGTCCAATGGTTTGCGCACCTAAAGGGATCAAGGAAGCCCGAATTGGAAGTCAACAAACTGTAAACGTTGATGTTTCATCTGATGATGACGAGGAGGAAGAAGCGTCAAACACTTTACTTACACCCAGTACCCCTGTCAGGAGCACACCCCCTGTGAGCCACACTAAGAGTGTGGGAGAGAGTGAGACACCAATGCGAAAAAGTTCATCATCGAGCGTAACTGGGTCGAAGAAGTCATCATCATCATCACGTAAAATGGTCCAGGCCAACATTAGAACCATGTTGTTTTCAGAAGCGCCATTTGAACGCAATCACCCACTGACGCGTCTGTATAACACTAAGCTGGCTAAAATGCTAGCTCTGGACCTTCTCCATTTTTCTTTTGTGGAAGGGGTTGCTTTTCTAGAATTAGTGGCAACGCTCAGCTCTAAATGGAAGGTTCCTAGCCGGTTCTATTTTGCCAGAGTTGCGGATCCAGCACTACATGAAGATGTGCTGGAGGTGATTGGGGCAGCTTTGCAGAAGAGTGCTGTTCACACTATACATCTGACAACAGACATGTGGACCAGTGGTGCAGGCACTGATTACATGCGCATCACTGCACACTGGGTCTCTTTTTCAGGGGTTAAAGCAAAGCTAAACGCAGGTGTTGACACGGACAACGTTTTTAAATCTGCTCGGAAACATGCAACACTAGCCATGTTTGGCATGGAGAAAAGTCATACAGGAGAAAAAAATTTGAAGGAGTTTAACACAAAGGTCTTTCAATGGCTGTCCCCAAAAAAACACACGATTGGTTATGTTTCCACAGATAATGGCGCCAATGTAGTTAAGGCCATGGAGCTGGTTAAATATTTCAGAGTGCCGTGTTTGGCGCACTGTATTAACCTGGTTGTTAAAAAATTCTTGAGTGAAGAAAGTCCAGTGTGCGAGTTAGTGACCACCTGCCAAAGAATGTGCAACCATTTCAGCCATTCTTTTAAGGCCCGGAAGCATCTGAGGGGCCTGCTACATGAACGTCGAATGCCAGTGAAAGCACTCATCCAGGAGGTGCCAACACGTTGGAACTCAACCTTCTACATGCTTGAGCGTCTGTATGAGCAGTTTACGGTACTCGATCAGTATTTCTTAACACTGGGTACATCTCAGAAGGACCTGAGGCTAGATGCGGCGCAATGGGAGCTCGTTAAAAGCCTGACAGACATTCTTCGTCCTTTTGAGGTCTTCACGCGTGCAGTCAGCAGGGAGGACTGTAATGTGGGAAAAGCTATCTCATTGTTGCGCATGCTGGAGCACCAACTGAAGGCGGTGTCTTCTATGTTTCAAAAAGATGAAGAAAAGCAAGAAGCTTTTGTTTTAGCTGAGAAATTATTACAGCGCCTACTTGGCGATGAACGTCTTCAAATGATCCACTCAGAACAGCATTACATTTGTGCTACTATTCTGGATCCACGCTACAAAAAGGCACTGGCAGGCAGAGCATTCTTTGCTTTTGGTGACGCAGATGTTTTAAAGTACAAACATTGGCTAGCTGTGTCAGCCATGAGGTTTGAAAGAGAACGGCAGAAAATTGAAGGAAAAGGCAGTACATCAGCATCAGCAGGCCATCCCCAGTCAAAAGAATCCACTTCTGCACCTGTGGCTGTGGCAGAAGTGACCTCTCAGTCGTTAAAGACACCGGACACCGGATCATCTGCACCAGACATAACAGTAACATTGGGTAAAGAAGAGGATTGGCTAACTAAGCTTGGGTTTGCTTCTCAAAAGGTCCCAGCAAAAAGTAAGTAAAGTGGAGGAACCGTGGACAACCTTCAGTCGATGGTGCAGGACAATCTAAATGACTCAACAGAGGTCTATGTTAATGCTGACCCATTGGCGTATTGGCATGGGAAAAAAGAATTGTGGCCAGAGATCTCCAGCCTGGCTATAAACTACTTGTCTTGCCCACTCGCAAGCGTGTCTTCTGAACGTGTTTTCAGTGCTGCTGGTGGCACTGTAACTTGCAAAAGAACCCGCCTCTCGCCCAAAAATGTGGAGAGGTTAACAATGATCAAGATGAATCAGCACCTCATACCACCAGATTACAAAGTACGAGAAGACACGCCGGAAGAAGACGAGGAGGACAGCAACTTAGATGAGGGAATTTCTTCTCTGTTAGGTGACCTACTGTGAGAAGTTGGCCTGATATATGATGTTTCCAATTCTGTAACCACCTTGTATCAGTCCAAACAATCCCTTATGGTGTCTGGTTGTAAGTCAACCTTATTAGACAAGCTATCTTAAGGGTAGCATACACTAAGAAGCCTTAAAGGCTTAACACAAGAGGTCGTGTTAAGCGAGCTGTTTTACCAATCACAGTCCTGTAATATCAAATGAAAGGACACCACACAAGTATATATTATAAAAATATATGTATTAATTTGTAAAATAATCCCCAGTACTCTTTATGAGCAAAGGGGCACAAGCGTTAAATCAAAAGCACAGTATAACATACAAAGTTGCACAATTATGGATGAGGGCGGGTGGCCACTCAAACCATATATTAAGAAAGTGGTATAAGAGATACCAATCGAACAGTGGTTAGGCCTAGGGTCTAGGGAATCGCTGGGAGCAGTCGGGACAAGCAATGCTGAAGTCGGGAAAAGCCCGCGGGATTCGGGTGCAGCGCTTAAAGCGCGGCTTGCACCAATGCAATGTCAATGGTGCGTAAAAGTTACACAAATGGAGTTTAAGGATACTTCGGCTGAACCTAGAAGGCCCAAACTTTAGACACAGACCCTAGAGGTGTGCACCAGTGTGGGAACACCAGCGTTGCAATGTTACCTCACCCACAGGAAGCGGGTGCATAGGGTCGAAGTGGCGTCAGGTTTTGTCACGCAGGTTCTTGGTGCTTGAAGCTGAAGATGCTGCAGGCGATGTGAAGGAGAAGTGTCCGGTGTGATCCAAGGGTGGATCAGAGTCGTAAAGTACCTAAAAGCAGAGGGGACAGAGTCTGGGTCACTCAGCAGTGACCAGAGTGGAACCAGGACGGAACCAGGCAATGTCGGGCGCAATCAGGTGGTTGTCGAGGAGCTTCTCTCTGCTGTCACGTGGGCTCTGGGGCATCTGCGACATCCAGGAGCAGGTCACGATCTGTCCCACGCAGGTTCTCACCGTCGGCGCAGTCGGCTTCAAGATTGGAGCAAACAACCCTTGGCAAGAGCAATCCATGCAGGACCGGAAGATTGCTTCTCACTCGGACCAGGAGGGTCAGAGCGGGTGCTCCTTTTCAGAGGAGCTGGTGCAAGTTTGTAGCAACCAGAATCGCAAGTCGGTTTTAGGTTTTCGTCGGCACAGGGGCCACAAGTCAGCTGGCAAGTGACCGGGCCAATGCGTTGAGCCAAAGAAAGCAGGAGGGCCCCACGCAGCACTCGTCGAGTGTAGAGGGGTGAGCTTCGGTGCAAGAGTGGCTCAGGGTTGGGGCTTTTAAAACCCCGGTGTACAGCTTCGAGGGTCACTCGTGGGCTGCACGGTCAGCGTCTCGTGGTCTTTTCAAGATGGCGTGCCCCGCACTTCCGGTCGCCTCCACGGGTCTCAGCTCTGCAGGGACTGTGGATCGGGCTGTAAGAAGGCAGGCAAGCTTGAACTCGTTGATCTCTGTTGCTCGAGTTCTGGTGGGAACTGCAACAAAGCAGACATCGAGGTGCTAGATGGTGCCTGTTTGCACAGGGTGGTCACTCCTTGACCACAAGGGAGATTCTTCAGTCTTCTACGTTGAGTAGGATGTCGAAGGGTCCAGAGTTTCGTTTCAAATGTTTCATCAGGATAATCCGAGAGCGTTGGCACTGCTCCCATTCTTATACCAATCTAGGGGGCTGGATTACCTGCTAGGTCCCCTCCTATGGGTGGGACCCAGGAAGGGGGTGGATACACGCCTTTCCTTTGATCCAGGCCGTGCTGGGACAGGGGCTGGTGTGCCCCAGAACCTGTTTGGCCGGATTATACAAGGGGCAGCCTTGTGCTCCCCAGGCAGTGTCTGGTTTCTTTCAAACCTCCCTGCTACAATCCACTATCTCCTGTCTGGGGTGGTGTGAAATCTCCCTGTGACAGGAAGCCCTTTGTCCAGGTCTCCTTGGCTGAGTTTCGGTCAGCTGCAGGAGGTCAGACTCGTGTCTGTGGCAGAAGCATCCATTTTGTGGATCTGAGGCTCTTTTAAAATCAACCGCGTTTTAGCAAAGTAACATGTCGTCTCCTTCTAGAGGGGTGGAATGCTGCCCCCGTCGCCAGGACTGGCGAGGGGGTAGTATTCCAAATCGTATGACACCTTACACGACATGTTTTGATAAAGCTAAACCAAAGTTAACATATAACTGCGAGGATTATAATGCACTTAATAGTATATGGTATGGCATTATCCCGGAACAGCTTAGGGAATTGGTCCCGACAGCTGCAGACAGGGTCAGCTCATGCTAGAGCACCATCTTACATAAAACCAAGCACTCTGCCTCCAGGATTGTTAGGGCTGCCATAGGAGTGACTGATAGGAATATATGTGTCCAGATAGGTTTTGATATAGGTATACTATATCTAGGCAAGGGGGGATTACACCACCTTGCCCCAGCTGAGTGATCAGCCAGTTGTATCATTTTAGATAGCCAGCCAGGGGTGTCAAAAGATATGCTGCAGCCCCTGGTAGGACTTGGATGCACCTATGCCCTGGGCACCTATAGTGCTCTGTACAGGGGCTGATAAGGTGACCCAAGCCAATCTAGTTATGCACCTAGGGTACATAGAATCCATTTTACAGAGAGAGCAGATAGCCTGGGGCCCTGATTAGCAGGGAACCAGGCCAACTAAGTCGAAAACCAGCTAAACACAAGGCAAAAAATCTGGGGTAACCATAGTCAGGTAGCCACCTTCCTACACCTACTCCCGCCTGAATTCGAGTATGAGGACGAACTCTTATTCCCTGACACCGAGCCATGAAAATGAGCCAATGAATCAATAACTTTTCTTTTTCGTCCTTATTCACTTTTATTCCTGTATGTCTGTCTTTCTTTGTTTTGCACAGTTAATATAATTAAAACTTTAATCACCTAATCACAAAAACAAGCCCATCAGCAGAACTGTCTTCACTTATTTGCTTATTGATTTGAAGGTGCCGCAGTCTGCATTCCTCAGGTTCACAAGAACATGCTCCTCTATCCTCCTCCTCCAGACTCCTATTTCCCTCAAAGCAGAGGGCTGGATTACGCCCAATGAAGAAAGACTCTGCACTTGTGGGGGTGTTCTACTTCTTTGAGGGTGAGTTGTCGGGTCTTGGGGCATTGCTGGGGAGGCCTAATACCGGATAAACCTGGTTCGGACAAAATCAGACCTGAAAACGTTTCTGCCTTTTTGCTCACTATCATGTTTTCTGGGTCCTGTTTGGGGGGCTTCCTGGTCTTTGTGGGTGGGTTTCGGGGTCTGGGAGCACTGCTGGCACAGTCTAATGTTGATTGCATTTGTTTTCTAGGACATCCATGGTGGAAAAGTGGAGTCATGACCTAGCTGCACAGCGCGTTTGGACAGAAGGCCGAAAAATATTGTAAGTATGAGATTTTCAATTTTTGCTTTTTGGCTGTTAGGGGGTGTTGTGCTTTTTTGCGGTTGGGTTGGCGGGTCTAGGGGCATTGCTGTGAAGGTCTAATACCGGATAAAACTGGTTTGAACAAAATTTGACTTGAAAACGTTTTTGCCTTTTTGCTCACTATCATGTTTTCGGGGGCCTGTTTGGGGGGCTTCCTGGTCTTTGTGGGTGGGTTTCGGGGTCAGGGAGCACTGCTGGGTATGGACACTTTTGATTGCAAGAGGTTTGAAGCAAATCCATGGTGGCAGAGGGGAGTTAGGGCCTAGCTGCAGAGCGCGCGCGGAGTGATTTTGGAAATTGCCCTGGAAATGACTAAGTCCCCATTTTTGTACTTTTGTTTTTTGGCTGTTGGGGGTCTTCTACTAGTTTTCGCCTGGGTTGACGGCTCTGTGGCCATTGCTGGGAAGGTCTAATACCGGATAAAACTGGTTTAGACCAAATCCATGAGGAAAAAGTTTTTGCTTTTTCTGAAATTTCGCTCAATTTAGCGTTTTCGGGGGCCTGTTTGGGGGGCTTTCTGGTGTTTGTGGGTGGGTTTGGGGGTCTGGGAGCACTGCTGGGTATGGATACTTTTGATTGCAAGAGGTTTGAAGCAAATCCATGGTGGCAGAGGGGAGTTAGGGCCTAGCTGCAGAGCGCGCGCGGAGTGATTTTGGAAATTGCCCTGGAAATGACTAAGTCCCCATTTTTGTACTTTTGCTTTTTGGCTGTTTGGGGGTCTTCTACTTGTTTTCGCCTGGGTTGATGGCTCTGTGGCCATTGCTGGGAAGGTCTAATACCGGATAAAACTGGTTTGGACCAAATTGGAGGCGACATTTGTTTTGCGTTTTTGCGGACTTGCTTGTTTTTGAGGTGCTCTTTGGGGGGGTGTTTATGGGTGGGTTTTGGGGTCTGGGAGCACTGCTGGCACAGTCTAATTTTGATTGCATTTGCTTTTCAGGAAATCCATGGTGGAAAACGGGAGTTATGGCCTAGCTGCATAGCGCGTTTGGACAGAATTGAAAGAAGGCCGAAAAATATTGTAAGTATGAGATTTTCCATTTTTGCTTTTTGGCTGTTTGGGGGTGTTGTGCTTTTTTGCGGGTGGGTTGGTGGGTCCTGGGGCATTGCTGGGAAGGTCTAATACCGGATAAAACTGGTTTGGACAAAATCCATGCGGAAAAGGCTTTTGGCACTTTTTGTAACTTAGGGTTCGTTAGGGTTAGCACTAGCAGCAGGATTGCATGTGTTTCGGGGTGTTCTAGATTTTTGCAACTGAGTTCTGGGGTCTTAGAGCACTCGTGGGAATGTATAATTTTGGTTGCAAGTGATTTGAAGAAAATCCATGGTGGGAAAGGGGGGGATTTGGCATAGTTAAAGAAAGCGTTTGCTACTATTCTTAACTTAGGGCTCATTAGGGTTAGCAGTATTTGTATTGCATGTGTTTGGGCGGGGGCCTGTTTGTGGGGGGTTTGCGAGTCTGGAGCGATGCTGGGTATGGATACTTTTGCTTGCTTGCAAGTGGTTTGAATACAATCCACGGTGGGTAAGGGGATTTGGGCCTACTTTTACTTTCAAAGTACGTTTTGTCACCAGTTTTCTACTAGGCCTCGTTTTTTGAGATCTGATTGGGGTCTTCTACATTTTTGCGACTGGCTTTAGTAAGGGTCTTGGTGGGAGCACTGCTGGGAAGGTCTAATTTTGTTCTAAAACACAGTTTACAGTACACCTAGCTTGAGGGGAAAGATCTGCTAAATTAATTTGCCCATACTTATTTATCCTTCAAAAGGAGACTCAGACAGAGTACGCACTTTCAAAAATATTGTACTGTCTATTAGGAAACTGAAAGTGTGACTTTTTGCACTACACAGCGTACATACCTTATATTTATTTGTCAGTGGTGTTCTAATATCACTTCCTGTTTTTCCATCAATAATTACAGGCCGGGTTTCAGTCTGTGCAATGGGAAAACAAGCATTTGCAATGTAATAGGTCTCGCAGTAGTTAAAGTTTGAGCTACTGGCATTGCAAATAATGATGCAACGCCAATAGCTCAAACTTTCAGTAATGCGAGACCTATTGGATTGCAAATGCTTATTAGTCTTGCTACGTGGACGCATGAGCAGTGACGGAGCCCACAGTCATGTTGTAATTACCCAAAACAAGACAAAACACATGACTGTGATGCTGCAGCCTATTGTGAACCTCCCCTTTTTGTCAGCATCCATATGTACAAAGCACAGATTCAAAACAAAGGGATGACCGACCGGCTGAGACCCACGGGAAACAAGAATCAGGCACCAATGACAACGTGTGAGCAGGACTCCAGCAGTGTTGTTCACTTTGATCAGTCCAAATCAATAACAATAAAGGAGAGAGAGATATATAAAGAACAATAAAGGAGAGAGAGAGATAAATAACAAACGAGAGGGAGGGAGAGATAAATAACAATAAAGGAGAGAGAGCGATAAATAATAAAGGCACGTGGGTTTTAGGTTTCGGCATGCAGAACAGTCACTTCATGCAGCAAAGCCGGTTTACAAAGATATGGGACGGTGGCAAAGAGCTTTATGAACAAGTCCGGTGCATTGCTGTCCCACGCGCACATGTTCTGGTCTGACAGACAGTAGCATTGAGGAACTGCAGCACCCCGTCTCGAGTCAGTCACACTGTCCGTGCTGTTTAGGACTCTAACTCTTACTTGTATTTATTTACCCCGAGCACGCTCTGGGCTAGTTGCCGGACTGTCATTCTCAGAAATGCATGCTGCCCAAGCGCAGCACGGCAGAAATCTAAGTAAAGAAGCATTGTCAAACGCAATCTGGTGGGATGGCTAGCGGGTGATGTTTTTTCTGACGAGGTAGGAGGGGAAGGTCTGACAGAAATAACTGGAGGGTTTTGGGGATTTAAAAGCAACAGCAGGAGGGGTGGGGGTGAATTGAGAAAGCCACAGAGGGATAGTGGGGGAGAACTGGAAATAGTGGCGGGATGAGGGGTTTAAAACAATAATGGGAAGGTGGATGATGGCATTGAAAACAGCAATGGGACGGGGGAAGGTTTGAAAGTAATCACACCAAAAGAAAATTCGAGTGTGCATTAACCTCGCCACAAGAAGTGGGTGAGAGGGACCAGTGTACAATACCTTTGGATCTATTTGGTGCTATATAAAGCTGCAACAAATGGGCTATCCCTCAGATTGCTGCCCCTCGGGGGGGAGGGGGGGAGGGGGTTTGCTGGGGAAAAAGGACGGTGAGCACTTGAAAGCTTTCCCAGTAACTTTATCACAAGTGGGAGAGGGGGTATTTAATTAAAGCACTGTCTATTTTCATTTAAATTGTGAAAAGTCAGCACATCTTTAATGCTAAGTCACATTTCAAAAAAAGGCCCGGTGCGTTTTATTTTCCGGCCCATATTGTAACAAAGCAAAGGCAAATATATTTGTATGGCGCCTCCTTGTGCATCTCTCCACCTTCTGCCTCCTAGGCAGTGCACCAGGCGCTGACCACAGGGGGCGCTGTGTTTGGAAATAATAGCAGTAACTTATGGTTTAAAAGCACCTGCTGGAGAGTTGCTTGTGTGTTCAGTAGTTTTCAGGCTACAATAAAAAAGTAAATATAAGTCTGGTGATTAATGTTTCTGCTGAGAGAGATCAGGGTTGTGTCTAGAGGCAGTTTTTGAGTCATCATAAAGTAACTCAGAGGGTTAGCGTCCGTGCTGCAGAGAACATGTATCATACAGATCACAGAACTGTATTTTATGTGCATAGATCAATGGGCTACTGCTTTGGTCACAGAAATCCTTTTGTCATTTGCAGTTCATAAGTTACAATCCTAATATAGCAGTCTCCTTTGGACTGTTATCAAAAAGCTGCATGCAAAATGCATGGTATAGGTAAGATTATTATTTTTTGGCCCAGTCTTTCATTATCCTAATGTTGCTACAAAGTTATTTTGGGTATAAATTAACTTTTTAATAGGATGTTTAATATTACGCATGGCTTTTTCAAATGTCAGCTGGGAATCCCCGCTCTAAACATGCCATTGGTTTCACTTTTCGGACAAACTACTGGGGTTTAAACCATTGGTGAGATGCTGTAACTGATGCCCGGTTCCTCACCACCCTGCACATCTCCCACTGAGGAGCCTGCAAAAAAGTGGCAGACAGTTCCCCAAGATCCTATGGTGTGGTGAAAACTGGTGGTATTGTGCAGTGACATGAAACTGGCGCTCACGCCTTCCACCCAAAGCATAGCTGCCAAGGTTTCAGATTGCTATGTGTGACATTGTTATAATTGTAGTGCAATTATGAGTGACATTTCAACAAATATGAGTGACACTTTTTGCGAGCAAAATCAAGCAATGAAGATGAGGGAAACATATACATATCAAAAATTTAACTAAAATTATGAAAATGTCACACGTAGCAATCTAAAACCTTGGCAGCTATCTAATAAAACTTCAAATCTGACCTTAGCATGAACATTTAAAATGGCAGCAGCTTTCATGTTTTACTCTTACCAAGTTTAACGAGTCACAGTGCTGCAGCGGAAAATCTAAAGACTGCTGGGGATGGGTCCCGAGTCTGTCACACTCCTTGGACGCAGGCAGCGGCTGGCAATCTGGACACATTTCAGGTAGTGATGGCCGTGATATATTCTGCTAAATGGCACTGTTGTCTCGAGAGCCGTGCTTGTTGTGCCTTTTAAAAACACACAGCACCTACTCTCAGACTCACACTGTGTGGGACACAACCTTCAGAGATCCTCCACAACAGAGACTAATAAAAAGGCAGGAAGTGTCGAGGTCAGGAGGTGACAGGCCGGCCACCGAACTCCTCCTGTAATTATCTAATTTGGCACAGGGGGGCAATGAAATCTTGGGAGGCCGGGCGAGCAGGAAATTCTGATTTGAAGTGTGCCATTGATGTGCACTCTGCCTGCCTCCAGGCTTGACCCCAGGCTGCTGGCACTCGAGTCGATGGCCGAGACCGGACGAGTCGAGTGCCAGCAGCCTGGGGTGAAGACTGGACTGGAGGCAGAGTGCACATCGATGCACACTTACCTTTCAAATCAGAATTTCCTGCAGCGGGTCGGGACGAGTCGACTCGAGTGCCAGCAGCCTGGGGTGAAGCCTGGAGGCAGGCAGAGTGCACATCGATGGCACACTTACTTTTCATATCAGAATTTCCTGCTTGCCCCTGCAATCGATCATGCTCTTTTGCGCGGTGGCAGCCATGAGAGACTCGAGTCTCGTGTAGTACTCCACTGACTCAAATGAGTCTCCCGCCGCTACTGCCGCCACTTCCTCTGACTTCCTCCGGACATGGTGGCAAACTCTAACGCCGCCCGGCACATCCGGATAATTAATCCCGGCCCCCATGGTGTGCCACGCCCACGGTTGACTGATAGCAGCATCGACTGCGTTATACTTGAATGACAGAACTGCCAAAGGGGATTACAGAGGTACGAAAATCATCTCTGCGATGTCAAAGATACGAAATATTACCTGCCTGTCAATTTCTCTGCGGAGGCGCGTGAGGCATGCAGATAATGAGATAATGGGGGGGCAAAATTAAGCGGCAGGAAGCAGAGACGTTTTAAGACAGGCCATTGGCAAAGTGAGCTCTGTCCCCATGCACTTTTACTGTCTACTGGGCCCGGCCGCGGCACTGGAGGCCCGTTGCATCCGCGGCCGCCATTATAATGTATTTGGGGAGGAGTGGGGAAACTGTGTTCGATCGTTCCAGGTCCCAAATAAATTATAAAGGCCGCAATGGGCGTCCCGCACCCCCCTAGCTACGCCACTCAGTTATGTAGGCTGCTCCGGTCCTCCGCTCGGGATACCACTTGCCAGCCGCTTCTCTGCTCCTTCTCGGGGTCGCGCGAGCGTGCCGCGTGTTGTCGTGGCTACGGGCACGTGACCAGCGAAAGCAGTTTACAGTGAGAGGGCGGGGGCTGTCCTCGCATGCGCGCCCCCGGCGCCAAAGCAGAGTGCAGGAATCTGAAGTCCCGGATCCCAGGAGGGGGCCCGGGTGAAGACCAGCGCTGGGGACACAAAACACGCTGAAAGAGCCTGGTGAGTGGGGGTGAAGGGGGTTGCGTGCGTCTGTATGTGTGTGTGTGTGTTGTGTGTGTGCATGCGTCTGTCTGTCTGTCTGTGTGTGTGTGTTTTGTGTGCCAGCCTGCGCATGCATGTGTTGTGAACAGCCTGCCGGAATCGGAGCGCGACCTGATCCGATTCCGGCAGGCTGCGTGCGTGCGCGTGCCAGTCTGTTGTCCTAAACCTCGTTAGTCCTTGAAAGCCAGAATGATTATAATAGGACTCCACTGCGACAATCGCTTTCGCGATTGCGTCGCAGTGCGAGCCCTAAAAAGGATGAAGTCAGGCTTCACATTAGAGAGCCGCAATTCAGCATCTGCCAGGCAGGCAGTGGACAGGGTGTCTTCTGGTCACCAACATTGATGGACGGAGCGTCAGCTAGAATGGAGGAGTCCCGCTAATAAGAGGAATGGTTTGATGCAACTTACCAAATTCCACAGGACAGCTACAACAACATACAGATACAGTATCCATTCTTTTCTAATTATCTTTAAAGTAATGTTATTGCTGTGAATTTCTATGAGTGTGAGTCTGCATTTCTTGGATCTTTGCTTTTAAATTCATCCCTACAGCCATTCTATAGGTTTTACTTCTGCTATTTTTTAAACCTAATTTAATGTAAGAAGTGTTTCTCTGAGTACAGAGATAGGCAAGTGAAAACGCTGCAGCCCTGTACTGTCGCATTCTGTCATTCACTTTTGTCGAAAGTACTACTTACTTTTCAGTAACCATGCATGCAGTAGTGCATGCACTTCCTTTATGTCACTTAAAAGATTTATGGTTAGCTTTGTACCCAAAGATTTCTTTATCTTCAATTATCGTTTGTCCATGCTGTGCTTTTTTTTTCTTCTCTCAACAAAACTTTCCCCCCAAAAAAACACATTCCCATTCATTTTCAAAACCCTAACCCTCTTCCCCCGGGCTGTGTGGTTTTGATTGATGTGTGACTACATGACAGCAATAATTCCACACACCTGCTGGGGAGGATAAGGTCATAGCAACAGGCTGGTGAAGGAATCCGAGGATATATTCTATTCTTACTCAGCTTGACACTCAGTCACTATTGGCAAAGGAAAGCAGATTTTCATGTGCGCCATCAACTTGATAGGTCATCAAGATTTGAACATCCTCCTCCTAGACGTGGCAAATTATTACGCTGCTGTGTCCTTCACCTTCGGTACTATTTCTTGTAGTAGTAGCCAATGTCAAAGAAATTCACCGCAAGTACTAGTTATACTTTCAATACTTTACCATTTGTTAGGCTACATTGTGGCACTGTTCTAGTGTACTGTCACCTGCTATATTCTCTATTGTACCATTCTAATGCTACGGTAAGGACAAACAAGGTTTCATTTTCTTATTTTTCAGATGCTGTAACTGCCACTGTGTAACACCACAAGTACCAACGCAATGAAGATATTACATCCCCCCAGGATTGCCAACCTTAATCGCCATTTGCCGTGCAGCCAGCCCTGTGCCTAGCCCTATTTCCAAACACAAATTACAGGTAAGATAAGCGTTTGGGGGGAGGTAGTATAATGGAGTATTATGAGAGACGAGAGACTGATGCTAGTACTAGTAAAGTCCTAGGACTATTGAATTCACTTACTCTGTGAGAGGCACTTAGTTTTGAAAACATTTGGGCAATTAATTACACAACTTGAATCAAGATGCCACTTCAGTTTCACGAAAACAAAGTTACTGTTAAACCCCCACCCACCAGCCTCAAAAGCAGTAAAAAAAACATGTATGCTAAGATAAAGTTTAAAGTAAATTTATATCCCTGACAAAAATAATCTTCCACAAGACCCAACCCACCCCCACTCCCTAACCCCAACGAATGTCCGTGAAAAGTCCAAAAAAGTGAAAAAACCCAACTCCCAATTCCCACCACCCAGAGGTCTTTAAAAAAGGGGCAAGCGACAGTCTCTCCTCCTACTGCTGGCTGCTGCTGTTGACTTTCCGGGCCAGGTCGGAATGCTCCTTGCGGAGGGTCTCGAGCAGGGTTTTCGTGTTGAGCAGCTCCTGCTCGAGGTAGGAAACCCTCAGGGAAAGACGGTGCATCTGTTTTTTGCAACTGCTGTGAGGGGAAGCTGATGTCTTTGCTGCTCGGCGGTGGGGGGTGGCTGCAGCAGCGGTACCCCGGCTCCATACCGCTGGAGACCTTCTGCGCTCACTGGGTGACCCAGGGAGCACGGAGGAGGATGCAGCTGTGCCGGTAGATGTAGTTGTATACTGCGTGTCCCCCTCCTCCTGGGCCACCAGCCGCCGATATTCAGCGACAGTGGCCTCCAGCCTCCGTTGCCGGGCCCGTCTAGCCAGCTCCTTCCGGGTTGGTTTGGAAGGAGCATCTATATGAAGAAAGAAAGACATAGTCTGTAACCAATGCTCTTTAAGATTAACACAAAATGATTCAGCAGGAAGTTGTGTCACAGTAGAACTAGCAACTTGCAAGTGCAGTACAAAACTATTGTGGCCAGTATCTATCTAACCTCCCACTTCTTAACCCTTGCTCTAACATTAGTGGGAGTTTAAGGAATCAATTCTACGAGCACTATGGACTCACTCCATTAGAGTCGACTATGACAGTACACCAGTCTTATTCTTCTTCTTCTCTTTTGTTTAGCAAAATTGGTACGTTAACTTCTGCAAGCCGGCATAATGCCAGCGCAGTCAACTTCCACCCGAGAAAAACAGACGCCCGCCATGATGAGTGAGACAGACTTGCATAAAGGTGAAATGCAAGTCTGTCTCACTAATCATGGCGGGCGTCTGTTTTTCTCGGGTGGAAGTTGAATTCACCGTTATTTTTAACGCAATCCCGCTAGAGTTCAACAGAGAAAAGATAAAAAAGATGCAGGGAGACCTATCTAGTTTCATTTGGTCTTCTAAAAAACCAAGAATTGCATGGCGTAAATTAAGAAGATCTAAAGAGCAAGGAGGAATAGCAAGCCCAGATCTATTAGAATACTGCAGGGCCTTCCAATTTAAAAGTAGGAGAGTGTTGTTGGGTCCTTATGAAAATTATCCATTATTCTTACGTATTTTAACAAACAATACCAGTCACTTTCTCTACAAATTTGGTCATCCGAAGTTCTTTAAAAAAATTAAACTAAAGGTCCTGAAATCAGCCGCTAGAATATGGTACTGTATTAGATCTACAATGGATATCCCCTTTTATAGTGATAAGGCCCCGATCTGGGATTCTCAGACCACACCAGACTGCCTTAAGGACAGTTTAGCAACACCGCTAAGATCAGCAGGAATAACGCAATGGGGACAGCTTCTGTTTCAAAATAAACTGCTTGATTGGGATATATTATCTCAATGCACGAACTCCACTCTTTCGAAATTTAAATATTACCAACTACTGAGTTGGAGTAAGTCCCTCAAAGAAACTAGAAAAGGTAACACCGCCCTGGAGATAAAGATGCAGACGTCTAAACCATTCCGGAAAGAAACTTCCTTCTGGTACTGCGCCCTAATCTCGGCTGGGGAGGACCACTTCCGAATTCCAGAAAGTATCTGGGGAAAAGACCTGCCGACGCTGGATACAAGCAACGCATGGCAAGTATCTATGAGCATATGCTGGTCAATTGTAACTTCTGCTGCTCTTAAAAGAAATCATTTGCTCACTGTACACAGAGCCTACTGGACTCCGAAAAGATTATCCAAATTTAACGGGGCCACAGTGAAGAGCTGCCCAAAGTGTGATTTACAGATGGCTGATGATTTACATATGTTCTGGCGTTGTCCCAGCCTGGACGCCTTCTGGAAAGAAGTGGGTACTACCTTAGAAGGGGTATTTGGAAGACAACTTTCTGTAAGTATGGACCTAGTTATTTTTGGGGTCTCACGCTCAAGAACTAATGTAGGAAGACCTTTTTCTAAAGCTCAAGAGAACTTACTTTTCATTCTGATTCTTTTGGCAAGGAGGGAGATTTGTGTAAAATGGATAACTCCTGTTCCCCCTACTCATAACGAATGGCTGGCCTCAGTCTTGAGAGTGTTTAATCTAGATAAAAACAAGAAATACGCCTCTAAAAAATATAAATTCTGGGACTTGTGGGAAGAACATCATAAGAGGTGAATTAAGTGGAGTGGTATATATGAAATGTGCAGGTAACATGATGGTAACATTCCTGGGTTTCCCATTACTTCCTCTGTGAACTGTCCAATGATTACGCTATCGCAACAATGTCGAGGAAGGCTTGCAAGAGTAGCAAAGATGGCTAGCTCAACCTACTACGATTTATCAAGCCTCCTCCTTATAAGTATATGGACGTAAGGGGTCTCTTTCTTCAGGGGTACCAAGAAGTTGAGAAAGGTCCCTGAAAACTCCTGACTTTAACTGTTGCGTAATGAGGACAAAAAAAAAGAGACAGACTTGCATTACTGTACCAGTCCAGTACATGCAGGTGGTGATGCTCTTACTTTTCTATTACGGGTGGCACTGAGAATACTCTGTTACAAGGGCTACTGCTTAATTAATTTAACTTTCACCCTACAGTGCCAATGAATACTAGAAAAGGAAAATGAAGAAGATAAATAATCTGATTATCTATCACTGCACATGGTATGTATTTGCTTACATATGGGATGACTTTAGGTGCTTTGCTTTTTATTGAGTGAACAGTGATACATCCACACATGAATGACCGAGTTCTACTAAACTTATTAACAGAGGTAGTGAGTGGCCATCGTAATAGCCGGATATATGCTCTGCTTGCAATACAAACTACTGCTACTATTCATGGTAGTATTCAGACAAAATTACAACTTCTTTTCCTTGCCTTTCCTACACTGGGACGGACGTGCGGGTGCGGTGTTACATGCTCTTCAAAGTAACACTTAGTTCATCCAGTGACCGTCTACTCTCTCTAGATACACATATGCTATCTAAGAGTCAGATAGTACAATGATCCAGGCATCCATCCATTCAAACTATGGGGCAGATTAGGATTGCGGATTTCCCACATCCTCCGGGCCGGCGGAATCCACCGCCGGCCCGGAGGATGTGGGAAATCCGCAGCGGACTGAAAAAGACCCTCCGCCAGATTAGGATGGCTGGGGGATCGTTTTTAAGTCCGCAGCTTTTCCCAGGGTGGCGGTCACATCCTAATTACCACGGAGGGACCGCCGCTGCCCCTGCGGACGGTCCATCCCACTCTATGGTGGCGGACGGACTCAGGTCCGTCCGCCATCATAATAAGCCCCTAAATGTCAATCATTCTTCTTCATGTCTCTCATCTGGACAAACCTTACGTTTTCTCACGGGGAGCAGCACACTATGCAGTCTGCAATCTCAATAAGTAAGGAATATAAGAGCTTACCACTGCCCGCCACTACCGTGGCAACCCGCACAGCAGTTTGGTCCGGCACTTGCACCGCCTCCTCCCCAGAGCTTTCCTCCTCCACCTCCGCGCTGGGCCCAGCACCAGATGTGCCACCTACAAAGTACATTTAAGAATGTTAGATGTCATAGACATACACCACTCACTAGTATTTTGTCTAGGAATGAAGAAATGTGAATACAGAAACCAATCTAATAATTTGTGACTGTTTACTCTAAAGTAAAAATGTCCCTTTTTCCAGGGAAGGGTGTTGTCTTGCTGCACTTTTTGGCACAACTGATGAATGCTTGCTTTTTAACACGCACCATTTTCCTCATAACAGACAGAAGCTTCACTTCTAAAAACAAATCAATAGGACGAAGGGACCAATGATTCAGCACCAAAAAAAAATGAAAGTTCAAACCAGGTGAGGGCTCGGCTCGCCCACAAAAAATGTGTGAAATAAAAAATGACTAAGCACTTTTCCATTTTTAATGAACCGTTTATGTTTTATGACAAGCTTGATTTTAATAAATATTTTTACTTTTAATAAAGCTTTAAAACTTAAATAGACTCTGTGGTTTTTGGTCATAAGTGAATGAGCAAAAGGTTTTGCAATTTGCAAGCATGAGTCCGTGCCTCGGACACTTCTGGACTCTGACTCCGTACTCTTGTCCTGCGTTGGATAATCATCATTGGGGATCAATCATCGATGAATTCGGGAGCTAAATGACTCTGCCACACCATCTAGTCAGTAAGGAGATTGGGGGTTTTTCAAAGTCTGATATCACTGAGGTATGTGGAAAGAAAGTCTACCTGCGCCTATTATAATTGATAAACAATGCACTATTTAGTGTCTATAGTTCTGTTTGTGCAGATTTGTCCCTGCAACAGTAGTAGAATGGATTGTCCTCCTACCAAACCAAAAGTAAAGTAGTATCTTATTCTTTCTTGGTGGTCATTCACCTTTTTATTTTTGGTAATTGTCAATTGGTAATTGTCAAAGCATAAACTCTCCTTCTCCACCCAGGCCACTAAGCTGTCTGCCACATGCTTTGGCATACTCAGAATCTTGAGGAAGGTCCTCCCGCTTCTGCCTCTAGAGGCCAAAAAGGTGGCGGTACAAGGCCTCATCCAGTCCCGCCTGGACTCAAACAATGCCCTATACGTTGGGGCACCTGAGATGACCCTCCGGAAACTGCAGGTTGTACAAAACTGCGCAGCGCGTACCCTGCTGCAGATCCCGCGAATGCAGTCAGCCAGACCTGCTCTGAAAAGCCTCCACTGGTTGCCAGTGAGGCAGAGAGTGGCTTTTAAGGCGCTGTGCATGGCGCATCGCGCCTTCTGGAAAACGGGCCCAGCCATTAACAACAGCCTTGTCATCCCCTACCACCCAAACAGGAACCTTCGTTCCGCGGAGGCCTTCCTTGCTGTTGTTCCCAGAGTGAAGAGAGCCAGGTCTGGGGGTAGGTTGTTCTCCTTGAACACCGCCAAGCTCTGGAATGCTCTCCCCCTCTCACTCCGGTCCAACCCAAACCTGCTCTCATTCCGGAAAAACTTGAAGACACTACTGTTTGCCAAATCCTCTGTGCCCTAAACTCCTCTTCTCCGTCACCTCTCTGCTTCAACTCAGCGCTTGGACGCCCGCGGGCAGCAATCGCGCTCAATAAATATATTTTCAATTCAATTCAATTCAATAAACAATTAGAAGACTTGAAAAGACATTATGAACAATCCCAGAGGACTGTACTCAGTGCATAGAGCTATTGCTGATTAGAGTGGGAGTTTCGTTTTACACCTTTTGCCAAATGTGCAATCTTAGTTAGCTACACAGACAGACTAATAAGAATAATCTAGTAATACCACAGGGAGTCATAGTTGAGGCAGGATAAGAATTTAGATACAGTCTACAAGAAGATCAAAGACGATTTAGAAAAAATCGAATGAGGAACGCTAGTAAAAAATAGGTACTCTATCTTAAAATTAAAACTTACCGGGGCCAGCAAAGGAGCCCTCGCCTGACCGATCCTGGCCTTGTTCAGCAGCAGCAGCAGCCTCCTCCAATGTCCTCTTGCCCCTGGGGGGAACTGATGTACAACATGAAAGAAAGAAAGACCAGAAAACATGGATGATATTTGTCAACCAAATCAAACATTTCAAAAGAACAATAACAAAATATTTTGGCAAAATAGCAAATGGACAAGTATTCCACGGGATATATTGACCTATCTCATGTGGTCTACTACGATATTAGTATTGCTTGATTTGCGGACCGTCGACTTGGAAAGTTATGTAACTCACTAAACAAACTACTAAAAAGGTTCGCCTAGGACTGGCAGGCAGCAGTCCGCAGCACGTGAAGTGACAGACAAAGTCCATCGTGATTGCAGATCAGCGACAACACTAAAAAGTTTCCTACTACATTAACCAGTCATTAAAATACTCAAACTATCAATCCACCACCACTATTTCTTTTTATTGCCAGATGTACAAAGGAAGGACTGGACTTGAGTCTGTAGGGGCTGATTTAGAAGCCCCTTGCGGCTCTTTTGCTCCATTGTTGCGTGACTTTTGTGACACAGCGGCAGAACAAAAGAGGCGCCATGGTTCGGCGTATATTAACAACGTGACGCATATGGGAGATGCATCACATTGTAAAGCCCTGCGCCATCAGGGGGCGTTCCGGCGCAAGGGAGGGCGTTCCTGCGCAGGAACGCATCCTAAAAGTGGCTGAGGGAAATCTACAAGATTTCAATCAGTCACTTTGAGGACAATGATGCGTGACTCAAACCCTGCGCCTGCTTGAAGCAGACGTACGGCTTGACGCAGCATTGGGGAGATAGGGCACCCCAGAGCATTGCTGGAGCTGCGCACATTGTTGGGACGCAACTCCAGCAATGTGCCGCCTTTACGGCACAGATGTGTAACGCTTCGGTGACGTTTTGAGCCCATGGTGCGCCGCATTGTAAATACGGCGCACCATGGCTGGTGGTGGCGTGGCGCACAATTACTGGCGCATCCCTGCTACTTTGCAGGGATGCGCCGGTAATTAAAAATCTGACCCTTAGTGTCTAGCATTACGCAGTTCTTTAAACTGCACTCATGCATAATTTCACAGGCCAATGAAATGAACACAAAATCGAAAACAAATAAGCATAGTAGCAGCGCTACTGAGAAGGAGAGCAGTGCACCTGAAATGCACAGAAGATTTTGAAATATAATTTACCTACAATGTAATCAGCAGCATTATTGCTCTTGGTAAAAAACAAAAATTTGCAAGATAATAACACACAGAGCAGGAGAAAACAGAGTAGTAAAGAAATAGCTACTACTACTCACCAAGCCCGGGGATCTCAAGGCCGAGCAGGTCGAGCAGATCACGTTCCCGGTCCACGAGATCCGTCCAACGGTGGGTGGCCTGGTTGTAGGTGCGCCGGAGCCGAGAGTGTTGGTACATGGCCCGGCACACCTTCTCCCACCGCTTCTGGCGCTCCCGGATCCCGTACCCGCTAGCGATCTTGCCGCCTGCCATGATGGTCCTGGGGAGGCGGCGCTGAACATAAAAAACTAGTGCGGCCACCTCCTGCGCGCTGAAGATCTCCCGGGCTGTGACTGTCTCCCCCCTCAAACGCCCACACGGGAGCCTGGCACGGGGTGCGGGACCCTTCCCCTTCTCAGGATGCTTCCCGGCTCCCTTTACCATGGTCTGGGCAGAAACAAGCTAAATAATAAAGAAGAAATAGAATAGGGAAGAAGAAAAGAAAAGAGTTTAAAAAAGTAGTTTAAAATTAACCAAAAGTAGCAGAAAACACAAAAATATAGAGCTAGAAAAATAGAGGGATAGATAATAAGTAAAATAGATTAAAAAAACTTCAAACAAGCAAAGGATGGCAGAGATTCATAGAGGATACAGAAAGCATGCCCAGAACCATAGCAATGAATGAGAAACAAGATGGCCGCGCTCGTTCACGACCGCGTGGGTAAGTTTGCGCGAGATTTTCCTCGCGATCACACACGAAATTGTACTAGCGAGCCGCACACTTTGCGAGATTACACATCGCGCCCGGAAACGGAAATACGTCATGCAAACAAGATGGCCGCGCCCGTGAACGACCGTGAGGGTAACTTCTCGCCGTTGCGCTACAAGCGGCTCGCTAAAATGCACAAAACCTTGCGAACTAACACGCCGCAAAAAACAAATCTCATATTCGCACGAATTCGCGGCTTCCGAATTCGATCTCACGCAAATTCGGGCCCCGCGAATCCCGCGAAATTGCAGAAAAAGAGTTTTGCAAAACTGAAAGCACTCAGCAGGTGCAAAAGTTCAAACTCATCATTAGTAACCATTCCCTGTAGTGCTTCCTGAGGGGCCCCTCCAGAGTTCAGTTGCCTACTTGCAACTATTCTATGACCCTGCTCTGACCCTCACAGCAGGCTCATAGAATAGCTACAAGTAGGCCACAAAGGTCCTGGGGAGAAAAAATGCACTGCAACAGAAAGCAAATTACAGATAAGGAAGCAGGTGCCAGACTGGAAGTTTAAATTCAGTGACACATTAATAAATCAACCCCAAATTAATTCATGTCAGTTGAAGCAGGGCAGGTGTGCTTGCTTCCCCCCCCCCATAAACTACAGTGATGAATCAGAGGGTGGCAGTGATGTACCAGAGGGTGGCATCATGGGTGAACCAGAGGGTGGCAGTGGTGAAACAGAGGGTGCTGTGAACCTGTGATGAACCAGACGTAGAAACAACATAGTCGCGACCGTTGCGAGCTGACAAGTAAGTTCGCAATTGCGAACTGGTACAAAACCCTCACGAACTGGCAGAAACCCTTGCGAACACACAAAAAAAATCCGCAAATTCGCGAGAGTTCGCAGATTTTGCGGATCGCGAATTCGCGAATACGCAAATTCGCGAACGCCAGATTTGCAAAATTTGCCCATGCTTACACAAGATTCCCCCCACCTCGCATTCCCCAAAGTCTTCCAAGAAAAATGGTACCTCACTTGTGTGGGTAGGCCTAGTGCCATGACAGTAAATGGCCAAAAACGCAATGTGGATACACCACATTTTCATAGTGAAAACGGACCCTTTTTTTGCAAGGTGCCTGCAGAGCTAGGGTTCAAAACCTACAGCTAGCAAACCTATACATTTTAGAAAACTAGACACTCAGGGGAATCCAGGATGGGGTGACTTGACTGGCTCTCACCAGGTTCTATTACCCAGAATCACTTGCAATCCAAAAATGTGTAAAAAAAACAAAAACAATTCCTCACATTTCTGTGGTCGAAAGTTCTGGAATCTGCGTGGATCCACAAAATTCCCCCAACCCCGCGTTCTCAAAAGTCTTCCGAGAAAAATTGTACCTTGCTTGTGTGGGTAAACCTAATGCCCACGACAGGAAACAGCCCAAAACGCAAAGTGGACACACCACAGTTTCATGGGGAAAACTGACCCTTTTTTTGCAAAGTGCCTAGCTGTAGATTTTGAACTTTAGCTCTACGGGCACCTAGGGAAACCTAGCAAAACTATACATTTTTTAAAACTAGACACCAGGGGGATTCCAGGGAGGTATGGCTTTCGTGGATCCCCAACGTTTTCTTAGCCAAAATTCCCTGCAAACCTCAAATGTAGCTGAAAAAAATCCCTTTTTCCACACATTTTTGGGAAAGTTGCTGTAATACCTGGCTGAAATAAATGTCTTACCACCAGCGTTCCCCCAGGTCTCCCAATAAAAATGGTGCCTCATTTGTGTGGAAGGCCCAAGTACCCGTGACAGGCAAGGGTCCAAAAGGTATTGAGAATAGAGCAAAAGAAAGCAACCCTGCCTTGTGATATAATGGTCCTAAAGGTAGGATCCAAACAATATATACGGGGTGGTTTATCTAAGAGCCAGCATTGCACATGACATGACAGAGCACTGTCTCCCGTTGCGGTTGGTCGACCCGTGGAGTCGACGGAATCCAATTTAAGGACGATTCACCTTCTCTTTAAGGAATCCCCATCTACAGCCACTCGCTCTCTGCCTACATAGCAGGAAATACGTCGGCACAACGCCCCACCCACAACTACTCGCCCGCCGTTCACGGAACTGTATCCACTGCATAGCGCTCCGTGAGAACGATTCTAACTGCTCTCCGATAAGCGACTGAACTATTTAGGAACTATTACCGAAAGCTAAATTTTTTGGTTCCTTGGAATCTTATCAATTATATACTTCCATTGGAGGGCATACTCAAGAATCCTTCAGGACTACAACGTCCAGTATCCAGTGTGAATGGAATTAGAGAGCGTTATCCTTCTTGTCCTTAGGCCCTCCGGCCACAAGTATCTGTGCCCTTATGACTAGGATTCCAATATAGATTTTATACCTGTTCCCCTCCCAGTAAACAACTCCTAGCCCTGACGAAGGTGTGGCCCCACTGGCCTGTCACCGAAACGCGCGTCGGCTTGTGTTTCCAGGAATACGGCATACTGTCCTATATCCATCAGGACCCTTTATATGTCATCTGCCTCCTGGAATAACATTCTGATTTATGCAACAAATTTACCATATATGTGTTGTACATACCAGGACTATATGAATGAATGAAAGTTGAATGAAAGTTGAATGAAAGAATATTAGGTTGAGCGAACTGGAATTAGTAAGTATGAGAGTATGAATGTAGTGTGGTATATTACTGGGTAGGTCACAACGTAGGATGAATTTTCCTTCTTTTTATCTTTCCCCTCACCAATGTATGTTTTTGATGTTCTAAAATATACTATGTGGATTTAAAATGCAATCTATTTTTGTACCTTTTGCTATATCAATTCAAAGAATACAAAAAAAGAAAAATATATATATATTCTAAAAAAATCCTCTTTGAGTATACTTGGATTGACCTGGTTCCTGTCATGTGCAATGCTGGCTCTTAGATAAACCACCCGTATATATTGTTTGGATCCTACCTTTAGGACCATTATATCACAAGGCAGGGTTGCTTTCTTTTGCTCTATTCTCAGTGTTTTTCCCCCTACAGCCTGCCCACATCTTTAAAGCCCATTGGGGAACCCCCTTCTTTCACTAACTCCAAAAGGTATTGAGGCGACATAAAAATTGCCTATCACAAAACAACCTGGTTTTGCAAGGGGGTCACCTGGGTTTTTGGCCCCTTGCTCGGGGGCCAGCTAGGGAAACCTACCTAACCCACACATTTCTGAAAACTAGACACCTGTGCTCATGACGATTCCGTCATGAGCACCGAAAGGGTTAAAAGAAATAGGAAAGTTGGATCAGTAGCACAAACAATAAAATAAAATCCACGAAGCAAGGAAAGACCTCAGAACCACAGGCTGTTACTAGATGTCCCTCTGGAGTTCTAAAGCCTCATACTGCATCCTTAATGCAGTCTATTAAAGGATATTGTTCCGGTATCTAGCTTATTTACTGTAACAAGCTAAAAGAAGCTGAGAAAAATCCCCACAGGTTCATATGCTCGCTGAGCTCTAGATGTCATTAGTAACAGAGAGTTTATGAGTGCTGAGGCCAGGGCTGTGTAATGGCCAGACTAATGAACGCCATCTCTCTGGTTCCATGATTGATTTTTATAAAATCACACCTTAGTAGTCTACTTTCGACCCATTCCTTCTGACAGCTCTACCTTTTTGCAGTGCGTGTTTATTTCTCTCTGATGAGAGTTGTTGAGGGAGGTGCAGCCGACTCTTCAGTCACCAGCTACGCCAATTTGTTGTGAAATCAGCCCCTCATATACAGTTGACAGTTTACCTTGTAAATTCAACGTGTGATCGCATTCCTACGCCTCATGCAGATGCTTGAAGAGGGATTTAATGCAAATTTTGGGATTAGGGTGGCCAACTGGCATGGGTGCAAATTCAGGACAGGGAGTGTAAAAATTCAGGACAAGGGGTCAAAATTCAGGACAAAAATTCAGGACAGGAGGTCAAAATTCAGGACAAAACTTTGTGACAGAAGGTACGTTTTACAGACACATCAGAGGAGGTTGCACTATAGTATATAAGTAATCCCATCTATATCCAAACATATTCATCCATTTGCAAACCTATCCATCATGTACCCTTCCTTCCATACATCCCTCCATCCACACTTTCACTCATCCATCCGTCCACCCTTTCACCCTATCCATTCGTACACTCATCCATCCAGTCTTCCATCCATCTATCCACTCATCCATTCAGCCATTTACTCTTTCACCCATCCAGCCATCCTTTCACTTATTCATCCATCCACCCAGTCACTCATCCTTCCACCCATTCACGTTTTCAGTCATCAATCCATCCATCCTCCCTTTCTCTCTCCATCGACCCTTTCACTTAGCAATCCTTCCTTCCATCCATCTAGCCATCCTACTAATCCACTCATGAATCCATCGATTGACCCTAACACTCATCCATCCTTTCACTCATCTATTCACCCATTCACTCGCCCATCATCCACCCTTTCACTCATCCATCCATCCTTTTGCTCATTATCCATCCATTCACCCTTTCATTCATCCATTCACCCATTCACTAATCCATCCAGCCGTCCACCCATCCCTTCACTCACTCGCCCACATTTTCATATTACTTATGAGCTGAGTCTTTATCTGCAGAGTTGCATACAGAAGAGGCCCATCAAGAATCTCACCCTTGTTATAGTCCCTAAGGCAAGTTCTAGGATAGGCCATGGAAAGGACATACCCCTCACCCTCAATCTAAAATGGCGAGCTTCTTCTCCGGATATCGATAAACGCAGAAATTGAGCAGGCAGGTTGAGTTCAGTAACTTGCAGGCAATAAACAGGACCCCTTAATCGGTCCCAATGGACCGAGGGACTCCTAAAGTTGCAACCAGGCACAGGCTGCTGGCCGCTTTCAGTACACGCCGAGGTCCGCCTCAGATGCTTATCTGTCATTTTACCTGTTTAATGCGTCATGCGATGAGGATTTCCTGAAGAATAGCCAGAACTGCAGGAAATTTCTAAAAATGCATTAGGCTCGGATTGATTCTGACATTAACAGTTCCCCAGCATCCAATCCAGCCAATGGCGACATGAGGCCTAGTCCCCTTATAACGCGTTTTACTGAGTTTACAGGCCAGGGGTCGAATGAGGGTCCCGGAAAATTTAAAAGGGGAAAGGCTCAAAACGTGCTCTGTACGTCCAAAAGTCCCGTGGCTGGGTACCCTAAAGCTGTTTTCATTGGCCTTGAATCAGGGCCAATGAGAACAGCACTCCAGCTGGGTACCAGCGAGTTCTGAATTGGCTGATGGCTTTAAAGCCAATCCTATATCGATTTGTTTGGTCTCCACAGCAAATGGTTGGCCGTCTCCCAACAGCTGTTAAAATTACGGACAAATGGCATCCGTTAAAGAATCCTTCACGGATAACGGACATACGGCCGAAATTACGGACTGTCCGTGAAATTTACGGACGGTTGGTCACCCTATTTGGGATTCTCTGGGTCCACACCTGGAGCTGTGCCCTCTGTGAACTCCTGTGTGTACTTTCCCCTCATACCACAACCTCTCACCAAAAAGTAGAAAGTTCGGAAAATCACCAGAGCGGTGGGGGCACTCCGTGAGTGTGACTAAATGTTACCTGGGAGTCTAAGACGGTTTCGTCGATAGAATGGGCGTGCTTTATTTTATTTACTTTCCAGTAAAACACACTTTTATTCCACTGCCTTTGATAAGTGCAAATCACATGGTAAAAGAATTTACTTCAATGCTGCAGGATATTGTACATAAATCTATGGGGCACATTCAAGTGGGCAGAGAGAGAGTGTAGTGTAAGCCTCTGCTTTCGATGATCCTTTTTCAAGGAGTTAGGGTCATATAAATTGTGAAGTGTGTGCTTTTTCTGATCTCTGTTCGAACTAGAGCACGCTGGGCTGTTTGCGTGCAAGATGGTGCAAAGCCACCGATAAAGCATTACTCTTGTAAACAACGGACACTCAAGGTTTTCTTTTGTTAGGTTGGAAGAGAGCCCAACAACTCGGGAAGTGTGGTTGTGAGTCCATACACCTTTGCTATGGTCCATGCTCGAATGCCTTAGAGAGCTGATGGAGGCAATTCTGCTGTAAATGCCGCCGTTTCTGACTTCTACCTAATGTCACCGCTCCTTATGAACTGTCAGCCATCATTCAGCACGCTGCCCTTGGATGGAGGGTGTTTCTTCAAGGGGTTTGACACAGAAATCAATCCCAAAATGCCCTTAGAATGTTGCAAAAAGTCCCACATCTTCCAGTGGCCGGTAAGCATTAGCATGTGACAGACACAGCAGACGTGTCCTTTCTGAGAATTTCACAACCTCCCTCAAAAGGTGAGGACGGTTCTGCCGTAATAATCTCCGTAGCACGTTTAGAGCTTTCAGAGGCGAGCTGCCCTCTTGCTAGGCTTGCTTCGCCAATGATCTGAATTGCTTTTTAAAAGGACAAAACCAGTTAGTTACAAGAGTGACAACGAATATGACAGTGTTTGAATTTACAAGCCTCCTTGCACTTAAATGCCCAAGAATTGCTGTGTTCCATTATTTGCCACTTTCAAGACGGTCACAGACAGCAAAAGGAAAGATCCGGCTTCACTTGTGTGTAAGAAATGTGCATGCCTCACCAGGCCACTGGGCACGGATTGCTGAGCGAATACAGGTGCTAAGGTTTATTGATGTGCAGAAAGTACTTTTAAATAAAAATATTCTTTCTGCATGGTGTCTGGTTGAACCGTAGGTATTTTTTTCACCATTAAGCACTAACAAATGGCCATATCGGAGTAACTGCCGCGCAGAGTAATCTAGAGTGCAGGTGTCCAACACTCATTATTGTGTGGAGTTGTAGGTCAATAGCAGTCTACGGTGTTGCTGCACTTGTTTGTGGTCTCTTAGTGTGCATATGCACAGGGAAGGAACCTGTGACCCCTCACATATTGGTAAAAGAGCAACATGGCACTGTGAGTTTAAAAAGCATTTGTGAAAAGCCCTCTTAATGGGAAACAAGGGCAGAAAGTGATGGCAGAAAGCAAAGGGTAGGGCGGGAGAGAGGCCAGGGAGAATGTGAAGATAACAGAGTAGAAAGTTAAAACAAGGCTGGGCATGCACCTCCGAGGCAGGAAAATAATATGCAAAGCATGCCCAGATGGGAGGAGGGGCCATCGTGAGCTATGAAGTTGCGTTGTGACCGACCAAAGGAAACCATTAGTGAATTCCCGACAGGACAAAACAGACACAGAAAGGAGGGACTAACACTGACAAACACCAATAGGAAGCCAGCATTTCTGAATGCAAAGACAATAACAAATGGCAATAGGTGCGTGTGCGAAAAGCCCACAAAAGAGGATACAAGGTCGAAGTTCAACCTAAAAAGGGCTTTAAATCACGGCTCCAACATGTATGCAAACAAAATTACAAAGACAAGCTCATGCGCGCAACCTTCCAGTAAATGGAAGGTTTCAGGCTTATTTCCTATGAGGGCATCACATCCGTAGCAATTAATAACCCATTTTCTTACCGCACTAAATTAATAACCCTTCGGAGAGAATGGCCCTACAACTAATAACGCATGTTGTTTTAATTCATTAGGAACTTAAATGTAAAGCCCATACAGTTTTCGAGACATGTATAACCACAAATTGAAAACAAGATGTCACAATGCAAACTAAGACACAAACCATGACTTTCAAAATAGCATCATTCATTTAGGAAATGAACAGGCAGGACCACATCCACTGGATTGGGATCTTAAGTGCACACGCAAAATGCTTTCAGTCAACCTAATAGCCACTTCAAACGCCTAATCAAAGATGAAGAAACAGGAAATGCAACTGCCACCAAGGACAAAATA
Source organism: Lissotriton vulgaris (assembly GCF_964263255.1). Taxonomy (NCBI): domain Eukaryota; kingdom Metazoa; phylum Chordata; class Amphibia; order Caudata; family Salamandridae; genus Lissotriton; species Lissotriton vulgaris. The sequence goes on from NC_141687.1 coordinate 363,303,146, forward strand.
AAATGAAAATAAGCAATAGATCCATTCAACCACAGTTATCCCACAGTTGCACTTTATTTGGAAACTAAAAAAATGTGTGCCTGTTAGCTTATCAGTCCCAGCTTGGCTGTGTTCTGCAGTGAACCAAGTGTGACTAATAAAAAGCATGTGACTCATGGTGTCGCCCGCAGTTGTTTATTGCCGACAAGTAAACACAATTCTCCCTAGGAACCAGTGGCGGCTGGTTGAATTTTAAACTGGTGAGCTTAAGCATAAGGAATGAACAAATGCACGCGAGCAAGTGAAATGAGCGTGCCCGATGGCAATAAAGGGGGTTCCAGGGGTTCTCCCCCAATAAATCTTTAATAAATTGGTGTATTTTGGTGCAATTTTCAGCACTATTTCTGTGACAATAAATCCAGTTCTTATAGGCAGTCATGAAAGAAAACTCATAAATTATTCCAGAGAATTTCTGGGTTGCCAAGCAAGTCTGACTTCTGAAGGGGACTAGGGTACTAAACAAGACTGCTTTGGCTCTACCCTTTCCAATAGAAAGCACATAACATAGGTCCATAAACATCCACAAAGAAATAGACTTGTAATTTTGTTCCGCCGATAATGGAGGCTGGCCAATTCCTTTTCTTCTTCAGCTATTCATTGTAAAATGTATGTCATATTAAATAGCTACAAGTATAAGAAATATCCATTCGAAAAAAACATAACATTTTTAGAAAGTGAGCAAAAGCTTTGTACTCATGAGCAAGACAGTTTTGCAAAAAAGAAAATTTAGTAAATACTGTACTTAAAATAGGTTATACATCCGGGGATGGGTGGTGGAATTTGAAACTGTTATGGCATAAGTATAATAAATAATGAATGCTAGCGAGCGAGTGAAACGAGCAAGCCTAATGGAAGTAAGTGGGGTTCGAGGGGTTCTCCACTGAGAATTATTTTGTGATATTGATATATTTTGGTGCACTTTTTTAGCTTAAGCATCAACTCAGTGATAAATGGACTAAAAATACAGTTCTTATAAGCATTCATAAAAGAAAACTCATACAATATATAATAGATTTTCTGGGATGACAGGAAAGTCTGACTAGTGAAGGGGGTCAGGGCAGTTACTAGACAAGACTTCCTTTAACTCTACCCTTTCCAATATATAACACATAACATAGGTGCATAAAGGCCTACAAAGAAACACACTTGTCATTTTGTTCCTACCAGAAATGCAGGCTGGCCAGTCCCTTTTCTGCATCAGCTATTCAACATTGATTGCCCAGTAATCTTCATGCCATATTAAATAGCTAGTATAAGAAATTTCCCTTCGAAACAAACATTTAATTTTTAGAAAGTTAGCAAAAGCTTTGCATTTTTGAGCAAGGCAATTTTGGAGAAAAAAAAGAAGTAAATATTGTACTTAAATTAGTTCTTATATCACTCTGAAGACCTTGGGTCCATCAGAACCTTAGAAAACCACTAAATAAAAATAAATTATGAAATGAGACTGATAAGCATTGCTTAAAATATAGGAAATATCCATTAAAAATCTTTCATTTATTTTAGAAAGAAACAACTAAAACGTTATATGTATAAGCAGCCTAGGTAAAATAGTTCAGAAATAAAACGTATTACATTATTTTTAAATACTTTGCTTGCCACTCTCGGGCCCTTGTGCCTGTCAGTAGAGTCAAAAACAGTTACATTAAAATAAATTATGAAAATAAATAAATGTAAATTTTAAGAAATATCCCTTTAAAACCAATATGATATCTGTAACACAAACAGTAACATAATTTTAAATAATACTATGTAAATACTTTTCATGCAAATCTCAGGCCCTTGTGCCTGTCAGACAGAACAGCAGAAAACAGTTAAATAAAAAGAAATTTCAAAACCAATATATTTTTACACACAATATTTTTTAAAATAATAATATTTTAATACTTTGCAGGCCAATCTCAGATTCTTGTGCCTGTCAGTACAGTAGAAAATGGTTCAATAAAAATAAATTATGAAAATAACTAAATGTTGTACATTTAAAGAAATATACCCTCAAAACCAAAATATTTGTAAACACGAACAAAAATATTTTAAATAATAAAATATGAAAACAAATATAAATACATTCACAGATACATAAACACACATATATAAATACATATCAACTGTCCAGGAGTTGTATGAATATTAAATGGAATCAGTAAGTTGCCAACTGTACTTCCTAATGTTATCAACAAATAAAACCTAGCTATAAACACCTGCAACTATGATCACACATCTGATACATATTTTCTATTTATATAGAAAGTTTGCTCGTCGATCTTTAGTATGAACAAACTTTTTGAATTCTGGTATTTCCTTTATTAGCTCTTTTTCCATTTATAGCATAGTCAGAGCATTTAGTCTAGCTTGAGTCATTGCGATTCCCAAAAATGTTTTTAACCCTTTTTAGTTCGGAAAAACAACGCTCAGCCTCTGCTGTTATCACAGGTGTAGTAATGACAACTCTTAAAAGCATTATGGTCTCAGAAAAAGACTTTTCTAAGTTGTTTTCACACAAAAAGCTAAATAAAGCCATGGCACCTCCAGTTGCCTGACGGAAGTCATGTCTCCATACAGTACTGACAGTGTGTACACAATCTGGCTTTGTCTAGCATAGGATAGGCTTTTATTGTTTCTGGGAGTGCCTCGGCTGGGAAAGATTTGGCATGTCTTTCAAAAAGGTCACTTCGCAATAGTGTTGCACTTACTAGATGCTTTGTGTATGCAAAGAGCTCTATGACATGGACCACAATAATGTCACAAACTTCATACGTTGAAAAACAAATCTCCATAAAAAGAAAACAAACTTCCTTTAACGAATATTCACAATTATGCAATTTTCCCTTTCAAACACACTGCATTTCCGGTAAAAACTAGGCCTGGGCGGTAATTTCTGTTCCGCTAGCGATATTTGCGGAATTTGGTTAATTTCGTGTTCCGCGGAGAACACGAAATTGCCCAAAAGTCTGCGTTCCGCGACTTTGCAAATATTTTTGCTGGTTTGCGTTCTCAAATGCGTGTTCGTGAGATATTTCCCCCCAAGCACGCAAATAGCGATTGCGAACAGTAAAAAAGCATCTCGAACAAGCAATTCCACGTGTTCAAGGAATTTCTGCGTGTTCACAGAGATTTTTTACTGTTTCGGGGAGATTCGCGTAACGCGATTCCGCAAATTCCGCCCACCTAGTAAAAACTACATTTCCCAAGACAATGTCATCAAAACAGGAAGAGATCAGCCGGTACTTCTTACGGTATCAGTCTAAGCTTAGATGCACATCGATACGTAGCTGTCCTGAGAACCCTCTATGGAAGCCGGGCTATACAATCTTTCAATTCCATTAGCGCGACAGCAGTAAGTGCCTCAGCGCCAGTATTCATTCATTTATTTTCACAAATGGTTGTTCTAAGACTATAATACTGGTTTACTTCCCGCTTTGCTGTAATAGAAAGACAAGAAAATAAGTACCAGCTGCCTAATCAACAAAATGATTGGCACAAGACAGCCATAAAAACAGCGTGTATTTGCACCGTTCAGCTCGGGTGAGCAACGCACTTATTACCTAAAGGGTGTTGTCATTCTTTAAGACATATAAGGTGATTTCTAGAACATTGATTCCCCCTTTCTCTCGATCCCCACGCCTTCTTTCTAAATCTCAGCAGAGGTGTTGTTAATTAAGAGAGTAGCACAGCACTGGACTGTGAATATTTGTATGTAAAAAAAAGGTTCAATTCACTGCGAGCACAAATTCCTTGGGCTGCAACAGGGGAATAGAGAATTAGGCACAAACATAGTCCCCTATACAATAATTACAATTCATTATATATATTTTTCTTTTAGGCTGAACGAGCTTTCTATTGTTTGCCCTGATCATGACCTCTTAAAAATTTGTATCTGCCCCAGTATTCAATGAGGTCGAAACGTGTTGGCACATTGCCTTGGGGATTTAAAAAAAGTACCACCTCAACATAAGAACATTGACCATGTCTAATAAGAATCCACAAGTTCAAAAATAACTAGAAATCAGATTGGACTAAGTTGAGTGTGGGAATGGAACATTGGTTAGATAACCCCATGTATTTTTTGTAAGGGGCATAACAAAGATTTTTGTGAGTTTTTCTGGACTCATTGTCAATAACTCATGTTTTGTTAAAATGATTTATGTATTGTTTCATGTTGTGTTTTGATTTGTGTTGACCAATATCAATTTGTTTCATGTTTGTATAATGTTTGTACCAAATGGATTAGACTATTAGAAAATGGAATAACTATGAAGAAAATTTTATAAATTGTAAAATGAGATAAATTCTCGAGCACTATAGATTGATGTGAATGTTGTGCATTCTCGACTATTGTTTATCATTTGCCTTGTGGGGAAAAAATGCTGTTATACCACCCACCTCTGACAAGAAAATGCTAAATCCAGATATTTTAGAGGAAGCCTGTTCCATAATTAGGTTAAGTTGTTGGGCATAGCAATGAATATAATGCGCATTAGGGTACACATCCCTGATTTTCTTTTGCATCCCTCCAGTGGCACCATGCATGACGCTGTCACTATTTTAGTTTTGAGCAATTACTTTTCTGTTAGCACATTGCTCAGGAAAAATAATGTTTAATTCATTAAGAATGGTTGAGGCAATTGTTTCTGCAGATGAGTCTTTTAGATGTGTGAAACAATAATTTTTTTTAGCTACCTTGCAATGTCCATCAATGTAGTGAAAGACCAAAACTGACTGAGTCTTAGTAGAAACATCAGTTGTATCGTAAGTTTCAACAGCCACATAATCAGTGCTTCTTAACTGCTGTGTAATATATCCTCTTATTTCTTTCAGCATACAATCCACCAATTCATTCTGAATAGTTTTAGATTCGCCTTTAAACATTGTGGCTGTTTTTAAATGTGTTTCCATAGCAGTGTCAATGTTGGAGACAAAATCAACTAGGCCCCTGAATACGCCAGGATTTAGAGACTCTTCAGTTTCATCATGGCCTCGTAATGGCAATTCAAAGGCACCAGACAAAACAAATACAATCAATTTTGATCAAATTTATTGGTTTTTATCCACTTCTGAATTGTGTTTTCTTACTCCCACATGGTATGCTTTGTTCAATTGCTGTACAATGTCTGATTTTCCAAAAAGAGATCATTTCAAAATATTTGTCAAATGGGATTTACAGGAATCATGTTTTTTATTTTTTTCTGCCAGATGATTTAGTTCAGTAACTCCTGTTTTTCTCCAGGCAACTTCACCTCCAAAGAGTAAGCAAGGGAAACAGAATAAAGCATTTTTAGAAGCGCTACTAGTAAGCCATTCCTTCCTATCATACCAAGGTCTGGTAAACCGACATGTGTAACCCTTTCCCATATTTTGCAGACTGCTTGATTTTAATTTCAGGTTTATCAGCTCCTAACGTTTTCACTTTTATCTGCATGTGTCAAGCCCAAAAATGGGTTTTTGAGTAAAGTCTCAATCAACTGTGTTCATTGTGGCCAGTGAGAGATCAGACTGGAAATAGAAAATCTAGCCTGTTTTTAAATATTTCCTCGGTTGAAGAAACAAAAACTATATTATGCAAAATACTAAATAAACACAAATATAAATTGTCATGTACCCACAAGTAACAGCAATTAGTCATTATGACAGGAATGCACTAGCAGCAGCACGTACAGCTGTCCCCAATTGGTATAGCCTTGTAACTATTTGCAGAATTCGCCCTGGGATCCGTTGGATCTGGTTAATAATTAAAATATGGTTTTAAGCTTTGAGGCTAGGTGCCATTGCATGCACAACACCAGTGGTGATTAAAAAGCTTGAGCATGTCAATTAAGTGATCTGCCTAGAATTTAAAGGCTGTATTCTAATTATGAGATCCTTGAATTACTATTATAAGGATAAAATAATTATATATGAGGAGTAAACCTAAAACAAAGTACTTATAAATTTGGACTTGACTTTAGATGGCAAATAACACAAAACGTATTAAAAATGTTCTTAGAAAGCATAAGACTCTCCTTGAGCAATACCCTTTAAAAGAATTCTAGGCAGATTTCCGAACTCTCACTGTACCAGGCACAGTGAAATACATGTATATTTTTCCAATTAAGAGTTTAACATTGCAGTTAGACCATTTCAAAATTCTACAAATGTTTGAACTGAGCTATTGTACACACAAGACAGACTAAAATTACAGCCTATGGGCAGTGCTAGTCCTATCAGTGATCCTATTACTAAATGGACAGCAGTCACACTGTCACAACACATTAGATAGATTTTATATACCCTACTCACTGTACATACTCTGTGTGCAATATTGTGAGGAAAAAAGTTGACTGAAAAACATCGGTCTCAAAAATGTTGTTAACTGAAGAAATAGAATGAAAATAAACAGTGGCTTAAAACATGGTAACATGTCATGCATTATAGAGCAAACATAAGTGTACTGGGAGCAGGGGTAAGGAGCATCCCTCTAAATTAGACAGGAGAATTTAAAATGAGGTGCGGGTAAAGGGACTGGAGACTAGCAATGCATTTTATTAATTCAGGTAAAGTTAGCGTTGATGGATTGGTAGGGGATTTTAGGGTAGCACTAATGAGTAGTGGAGGGCTATTATGAATCAGGGTAGTATTAAAGAGTAGTACATTTTTTAAAGCCTCAAGAAAGGATCACATTTATGGGCAGTTTGGGGTTTAAAAGCTTTAGGGATGGGAAGCATTAAGGGATAGTATTAGGTTACCTAAATAAAAGACTGCGTACAATAATAAAAGATTTAAAAATTGAACTTTTTGGGATTGTCCTAGTTAATGATGAAAAAGGATAAGTTACTTACCTGTAATCCTAGTTCTCTTCCAGGGGTATCCTCATCAAAATCATAAGCACATGAATATTCCTGCCTATGTGAGGGACCCCGGAAACACATCACATATATGTGAAAACCATATATGTAGCTCTATATATATATATATCCAAATATATATATACATATATAAACACACAATGCAGCCTTCCATCGCCATGCTGAGCAATGTTGCAAGACATTCTCTTGTACATAAAAACATTCCAATAAAGCAGGGAGAAAGAAAGCATTTGAAAACGGCTTTAATATACAGCGGAAAACGCAATCCTGCAAGGAATAAAGAAACAACATTGTCAGCACATAGGCTGCACTGTAGAAACATTAGTGTAGAACCCTGAAAAGCTAACCCACAGAAACACTCAGATAAACTGGTACCGTGGCTTTAAGGCAGCCATGACCCCTAACTTCCCATCATGCCTCAGGGGTGACAGTTAGGTCAGTTGTTCTTTGCGAATACCTGCAGACCATTTCACAAAGAGATGTATGTATCATGTTCACTTGCCCGAGGATGCAGGTGGGTTGCTTATGACTTTGATGAAGATACCCCGGGAACAGAACTAAGATTACAGGTAAGTAACTTATCCTTCACTTCCAGGGGATCCTCATCAATAGTCATAAGCACATGAATAGAATAGCAGATTCTTCTCCAATCAAGTCCCCAAGCTCTGGAACAGCCTACCATTCCGAAATGAGCATAGTTAAGTTTAGAAAGGCCTTGAAGACCTGGCTTTTCGCAATGCCCTAACCCTTCTCTTCTTTCTTCGTCCTACAGCGCCAAGACGCCTCGGCATAAGAGCGCTCTAAAAATAATTCAGTCAGTCAGCAAGCCCATCCCCTCATCCTGCGTGCAAGCAAACAGAGTACCATCAAGATACATAGCAGCCATAAGGCATATACAGACTCCAATAGGTTAGCATTGGAACAGATTCCTCAAGGAGGCCTGGCCCACTTGGGTATCTGCTCTGGAGTCAGAATCCAGACAGTAATGTCCGGAAAACGTATGGACCGACTTCCAAGTTGCAGCCTTGCATATCTTGGCCATCGGTACATTGTGTAGGAATGCAACCATAGTAGCCTTGCCCCTACTAGAGTGAGCTTTAGGGGAGGCAAACAGAGGCTTATTTGCTATTTGGTAGGCCAACTTTATACAAGATACTATCCCATCTTGAAATGGATCTTTTAGAATCTGGGAAGCCTGTTCTAACAGAGCCATAGTTTATGAACAATTGATCAGATTTTTTAATGGATTTCATTGCCTCCAAATAGAATTTGAGAACCCTCTTGAGGTTTAGTGAATGAAGAGACCTTTCTGCTGGTGTAGTAGGATTGATAAAGAAAGAGGGTAGATAAATTGGCTGATTAACATGGAGGTCCGACATAATCTTGGGCAGGAAGGGAAGAAGAGCTCGCATAACCACCCTATTATGGTGGAAAACCGTATAGGGTTCTTTAGAACCCTTTAATAAATCCTGTTCTCAATCTTTCTCTGGCGAGTGGCACTGTCCCCCTGGCCTGGAAACAGGCAATGGTTGTTCCACTTCTGAAAAAGCACGGTCTTGGCCCTGAGAAACATGCAAACTATAGGCCAATATCTCTTTTGCCGGGTCTGGCAAAGATTGTGAAAAAGCATGTCCACTCTGTGCTCTCCACCTTCCTGGAAACTCATTGTCTGCTTCACCCCACCCAGTCAGGCTTTCGCTCCAACTTGAGCACGGAGACCGCTCTCTTGGAAGTAAATGAAGCCATCAAGGAAGTTCTTGACTCAGGTAGAAGAGCTATGCTGGTGATGTTAGATCTGTCGGCGGCCTTCGACACCGTCCCTCATGAGGGTCTCTTGAGTAGACTCTATGAGATCGGTCTTAGAGGGACGGTGTTGAGCTGGCTTAGATCTTATTTAGCGGGTCGTCGACAGGTGGTCTGGGCCCCCCCGTACTCCGTCGAAGTGCCGCCGCTGGAGGTCGGAGTTCCTCAAGGGTCGGTGCTTAGCCCGACCCTTTTTAACATCTTCATGACTCCACTGGCGGTACTGGCGGAGTCTTTTGGAGCCCAGATCATATCATACGCCGATGACACCCAGCTCCTCTTCACCTGTAAAAAGGGTGCTGAGTTCAACAGAGAGAGCATCCGCGGCTGCCTTGGGGCTGTCTTCGACTGGTTTCAGCGTAACAGCCTCAAGTGCAACCCTGATAAATCAGAGGTGCTCTTCTTTGGATGTCAGGCAGACCCGCCTTGGCAGGAATTGTGGCCGGTGAATATGTTTCCTCCTCGGTGGCAAAAAATCTCGGGGTCAAAATTGATAATAATCTATCATTGAAATCCCAGATAACAGGCCTCACGGGCACAAGCTTTGGTCTCCTGAAGATGTTACGAAAGTTCCTCCCTCTGCTTCCTTTGGTACATCGGAGGATAACGGTTCAGGCCTTAATTTGCTCCAGGCTTGATTATTTTAACGTTCTATATCTGGGTCTCCCGGACTACTTATTGCAAAAACTTCAAGTGGTCCAAAATTCAGCTGCGAGGGCCATTTTTGGCCTTCCCCGCCATGCTAGAACATCGGAGCTGTTATTTTCCCTTCACTGGCTTCCTGTCAGAAAACAAATTATTTTTAAGGCACTTACATTGGCCCACAAGGCACTTCATGCTGTCGGGGCCAATTATATTCAGAAACGGCTTACGTTTTATAAGCCTACAAGATCCCTCAGGTCTGAATCCCTTGGTCTGGCAACTGTTCCTATCATCAGGAAAGCTAGGATAGGGGGACGTTCTTTTAAACATCTTGCTCCTAAGTTGTGGAACTCCCTCCCCCTGGAACTCCGTTGTACATCTAATTTGCTAGCCTTTAGAAAGGGTTTGAAGACTTGGCTTTATACTCAATGTTCGGTTTGTGCCCTGTTTCTGATTTTCCTCTTTGTTTTCAGCTATGGGTCAGAAAGCGCCGGGACACTCCTTGGAGTAGCCGAGCGCTATATAAGACACCCATAACATAACATAACATAAGATAGAACAGAGTGCTTGTATTTCACTCACACTGCGTGATGATGTAATTGTTACTAGAAAGGCTACTTTCCAAGAAAGATGTTGTAATGTGGCCTTATGAATGGGTTCAAATGGAGGGTCCATCAATTTTGACACAACTAGATTCTACTCCCAAGGAGGAGAAGGAGGTTGAACAGGAGGATAAACCTTTTCAACCCCTGCAGAAACTCCTTGACAACCTGAAGTTGAAAGAAAGAAGCTTGGTTAGGTGATTCACGATATGCTGTGATGGCCACCAAATGTACTTTTATGGATGAATACTTCAAACCAGATTTGGCCAAGTAAAGTAAATACGGCAAGATTACCTCCTCTTGCCCGTTAATTGGACTCCAACCATTACTGATACACCACAAGTAAAATCTTTTCCACTTCAGAGAGTATGAAGTTCTTGTGGAAGTTCTCTTTGACACCCTTAAAATGTCCATGCAGTCCTGAAGGTGGTTCAAATGTCCGTACTGCAGGACTTCAGGAGCCATGTTGTCAAGCTGAGCGAGGGAAGGCTGGGGTGTAGAATCTTCCCTCCCATTTTGGTGAAAAGGTCCAGCCAGCACGGAAGTCTCCGATGCGGGCCACCCGAGAGTTGCAAGAGATCCAGATACCACCATTGGTGAGGCCAGTCCGGTACTATCAGGATCAAATTCATTCTGGATCGGAGAAGTTTGGCCACAACCTTCGGAATGAGAGGGAGGGTTGGAAAAGCATATGCAAAAGTCCCTGACCAGTCTATCAAAAGAGCATTCCCCCTCGTTCCTGGTCGGTAAAACCTGGATGCGAAGATGTGGCATTTTCTGTTTTGATTGTCTGCAGAGAGGTCGATGAAGGATAACCCCATTGATGAAAGAGGTCGGCCACCACTTTGTCGTTGAGCATCCAGTCTTCTTGCTCTTGAAAGTGACGATTGAGGGCGTCTGCTCGGACGTTCTGCTCTCCCGGCAGATGGACTGCCGTGATCGATAGGTTCCTGGCTAGCAGCCAGTGCCAGATCGCCTGGCATTCGAGAGACAGAGGGCAAGAGCGTGTTCCACCTTGTTTGTACTACATGGTGGTTGTATTATCCATTTGTACAAGGATCGATCAGGACTGAATTGACGGCTGAAAAGCCTTGAGGGCTGAATGAACTGCCCGCAGTTCCAGCATATTGATATGATACGTCTGTTCTCTGTTGGTCCATCTGCCCTGAGTTTGCAGATAACCTAGATGCGCTCCCCGGCCCTGAAGCGATGCATCCGTGATCAGGGATTGTTCTGGCAGAGGTTGATGAAAAGCGACTCCCACCAGAAGGTTCTGTGTTTGCGGGCACCAGAGAATGGACTTCTTTGTTGCAGGAGAGAAGAAAATCTGGTCGTCCCTCTGACCCGAGGATTGATCCCATTTGTCCTCGAGATCTTGTTGTAACGGTCTCATCCTCAATCTGGCATTAGGTATGAGAAAAATGCACAAGGCCATCGACCCCAGCAGAGAAGCCACCTGTCTTACTGATGGCTGATGAACTTGAAGGATGATGTTGCCTTTGTCTCTCATTAATGACAATCTCTCCTCCGGAGGAAAAACTTTTCCGAGGTCGGAGTTTAGGTTGGTGCCCAGATAATGGAGTGATTGAGTCAGTTGAAGGACCAACTTGTCCAGGTTGACATGCAGGCCTAAGCTCTGAAGGAGATCTAGGCAGATGTGAAGGTGTTCCTGCACCATTTGAGGAAATGATCCCTTCAACAGCCAGTCGTCCAGGTATGGATACACAAATAGGCCTTAGTGATGTAATGCTGCTGCTATTACTGCCATGCATTAGGTGAATACCCGCGGAGCTGATTTTAGGCCGAAGGGTAAGACCGTGAACTGGTAATGTTTTGTTCCCACCATGAGCAGCAAGAACTTGCGATGTTGTGTTGTGATTGGGATGTGAAAGTACGCATTTTGGGGATCCACCAAACACATCCCCTCGCCCTTCTTCAGATGTGGGAGTATTTGGTGGAGCGCCAACATTCAAAACTTCTCCTTTTTGATGAACTTGTTCAGAGAACGTAGATCTAGAGTTGGTCTGAACTGGTTTGGCTGGTCTTTTTTCTGAACAAGGAAGTATCTTGAGTAAACTCCCTTTCCTCTCTGTGCAGGAGGGACCTCTTCTATTGCTACCTTCTCGAGAAGGGTCGACACTTCCTGACGCAGGAGATCTAGATGACAAGAGTTTTAACGGAGGAATGTCTCTTGGGGACGCACAAAAATGTAGTGTGTACCCATTTTTAGTATATTTAGCACCCACTGATCTTTGGTTATGTTGCGCCAATCTTGAATGGAACTTGAGATACTTCCTCCCACTGGAGTGTGCAACTGTGCTAGAGAATGCAGAACATCAATTCTTCCCTGGAGTTTTTGTTGCAGAGGAGGACTGCTGCTGATGTCCTCCTCTTTCTCTCGATGAACGACGACCTTGGTACTGGGATTTGCCCTGTTTGTTTTGTGACCATTGAGGGGTTTGAACCCTCTGTTGGTAATTTTTCCGATTGTAGGGCCTGTATCGCCTCCTAAACTCCTTTTTCTTTCCCAGGCCCACAGCCTTTAAGTTGTCCAATTCGGCTTTCATTCTTGCCATTTCTTCATCTGTGTGTGCACCAAACAGTGAAGTGCCAGAAAACGGGAGGTTCAGGATGCGCTGTTGTGCCTCCGGTTTTAACGCGGTGAGACGTAACCAGGAAGATCGTTGTGCACATATGCTATGTGCGTAAGAGTGAGCTGCCAAATACGCACCATCTGCTGCAGTGCTGATTACCTGGTTGGCCACCAGAGCCCCTTCCTGGAGGTTCTCAGAAAAGACCTTTTGGTAGGTTGCCCTTGAAGCGTTCAGCGAATCCCATAAGGGCCTGTCATAATGACTCAACCGAGCCGCAGCGTTGGACACTTGAAGAGGAGAAGCTGCAGAGCCACAAGTCTTCCGTCCCCAAGAATCTTGTACTCTACTCTCTTTATTCAGAGGAGCGGAGAAGGAAGATGCAACTGCGTGCGTCTTCTACGCTGCTGCTATAATGACAGAGTCCGGAGGTGGATTCGATTTGAGGAAAAGAGGATCTGATGCATCTGGTTTATATTTTTTTAGGATCCGAGCTGGAGCTGCTTTAGCCGATGATGGAGCAAGGAAGATATCCATTACCGGCTTGATGATATCAGGGACCAAAGGGAGCAATGGCCTCGTCGCAGACCTATGATGGAGGGTCTCGAAAATGATGGATGTGGTTGTCTGAGGAGCTGACATGGTGATGCCTAGCTTTTGAGCTCCTCTGGTGAGAACATCATGAAAAGTGTTCACATCAGCAATAGGCAACACTCTGGAAGGAGGACTATCCGTCAGGGTAGGTGCGTAATTCCTTTTGGATGAGTGTGTCAAAGAGGAAGACCAAGATGGTGTACGCCGCCTCTTGCAATGTAGAGTCAACCTGCGTTCAGGGGATCTGCCTCGGTGTTCTCTGGTCCGAATGATGGGTGACCTGTCCACTTCCTGCACAAGACTTGCAATGGTGATCTTTGCGGTGGACTGGAGTAGTTCGTATGCTGTTGAGCGTGACCTGCGGGCACTGCCTGCCAATAATGGAGAGGTTGTAGTCATCTGGGAGAGAGATGGATGGAAGGAGATCGCTGTCCCCTTGGAGAACCTCTTGGCGGAGATCTTGGGGGCTCCTGCGAATGAACAGAAGCACTGTGTGAAGACACAATCGTTTGGGGTGAGCTCCGAATGGCGTTAGAGGACTCCCTGTCGCTTCTGGAGCGTGATCGGCATCTTGATGAGTGATGTGACATTATACAACCTAGCGTAATTCCTGTCCTTTCCTCTACCCTTCTCAGCTCCTTGGTTGTTATGACATGTGGTATAAGCGCCCTGAGACCTGCAGGTGACTTGGCGCTATACAAACCCGCAATAACAAATAACAAATGTGACGTCGATGGGGAGTATCTCGACATCGATCAGCTCTGTGTCACCATCACTGGTGAGTCCCTAGAACCTGATCATCTCCTTGACATCAATCTTTCAGTGTGTTTCGACGCTTTATGGTGTGACGTCGAATGGCTGGAGCCCATAGACCTCGCCTTCGACGTTGAGCGTGCAGGAAACCCCAGCGATGAGCGGGTGAATGGAGAAATCCTTCTCGACGTTGATCTTTCTCTCGATGCTGACCGTCTTCTAGAAGTCAGTGGAGTCGAGATCGGGGCACTTCTCGTTGTGGGCGGAGACCGCTGTCTCGACGTCGAACGAATTTTGGTATATTTCACTCTTGGTCCTGACATGAAATCCCTCGCCATCGGAGAGGATCGAGCCTTCGACGTGGAATGCCGCTTGGACGACGACGGAGGCGATGAGTGCCTAGCCTCAGGTAACGAGGCTCGGCTCGACGGTGGCCACCGCCTGGTTGACGGCAACGGAGACATTTGCTTCTATGCCGATCGCCGGTGACCCTGCGTTGGCAAAGCCTGTTTCGACGTTGAACGCCGAATAGACGGCGACGACGGAGATTTGCTTCTCGACATTGGGCGAGCCTGCACCAACTGAGAGCAACTCCTCAATGCCGATCGGCGCCGGGTTGACGACGCCGGAGGATGAGACTTACCTGTGTTCTTTGTCGACGACCAGGGTTCTCTCAACGGCGAGCCCGCCGCCGATGGTCTTCTCGTCTACCTTTTCATTGCCAATGAAGGGATTTGAGGCGCAGAGCCCGATGCCGATGGAGAGCATACTGGAACCTTACTTCTAGATGGAGAGGTGGCTCTCTCTTTCCTCTTCTTCATCGGAGACCTGCCTCTAGAAGGAAATGCTCTCTTCTCAGCCAGCCCATAGAGGTGAATCCTCGCCCTGTCCTTCAGAGTTCTCTTGGACAGCAGCTGGCAATGCTGGCAGGTTTTAGGATTATGTTCAGAAGGAAGGCATAGAATTCAGACAGGATGGGAGTGTGTTTTATACTTCTTTTTACCACGGGAAGGGCAAGGGTAAAAAATAGACAGCATTTCTGACTGAAAAACAATGCTCAACTCTCTAAAAAACAGTAGAGAAATACTCCAACACCAAAAAGACGTCGAAGTAAAACGGTTTTGACACAAAAATAGAAGTTTTTTCTGACAGAAATCAGAAAAGAGGTATAGCTGATGTAACCAGGGTCCCGACAGAAGGAGCCGGAAAGAACAACTGACCTAACTGTCACCCCTGAGGCATAATGGGAAGTTAGAGGTCATGACTGCCTTAAAGGCACTGTGCCAGTTTATCTGAGTTGTTTCTGTGGGTTAGCTTTTCAGCTTTCTACACTAATGCTTCTACAATGTAGCCTATGTGCTAACAATGTTGTTTCTTTATTCCTTGCAGGATTGAGTTTTTTTGCTGTATATTAAAGCAGTTTTCAAATGCTTTCTTTCTCCCTGCTTTATTGGAATGTTTTTATGTACAAGAGAATATCTTGCAACATTGCTCAGCATGACTATGGAAAGCTGCATTGTGTGTTTTTAAATATATATGGATCTATATATAGAGCTACATATATGTTTTTTACATATATCTGATGTGTTTCCGTGGTCCCGCACATAGGTGGGAATATTCATGTGCTTTCGACTTTGATGAGGTTCCCCTGGAAGAGAAAACAAAATTATTCCCGTGAACTTTTTACTCGCCACATCCTCATACAAAACAAACATATAAAATAATAAATTCAGATGGTTTTGAATGGAATGTGCATGATTGCA
This sequence comes from Lissotriton vulgaris, assembly GCF_964263255.1. Taxonomy (NCBI): domain Eukaryota; kingdom Metazoa; phylum Chordata; class Amphibia; order Caudata; family Salamandridae; genus Lissotriton; species Lissotriton vulgaris. The sequence continues at coordinate 363,318,775 of NC_141687.1, forward strand.
AGTGAGCTCCTGGGTCTCTGCAAGCATGGTGATGTTGTGCAATTTTGTGTAGAGTTGCATCTTTCTGCAAAGAAGTGCATGCACATGTTTAAACATGAATCTATGTGAACGAATGTGTGTGTATGTTTGAGTTTGTGTGCATTGCTGTGAGCGCCTGTGGCGCTGGCCCAAACTTTAGAATCCTGTAGTGAGCAGAGGTATAGGAACACCTCATGTGACTAAGGAGGGATGGTGAGTTTAGGTTTTACGGCTACATTCAGGGGGCTGGGGGGTAAAGGGACAGGTAAGTCAGTGATAATTTCCAGCAACCGGACCCCAAGATTGAAAACATTCAGCAAGGCCCCTGCCCCCTCAAAGCAGCCTATAGTCCATCGCCTTTCCGGAAAACAACAGTTGACAAAGTGCAACCCTTTGTTTTACGTGGGGCACTATCTGCCAGCCGGGTTTGGAATTATTTTGTTTATGACTTGCACTAACTGAAGAAAGTGTTTTACACTCAGGAAAGCAGCCAAAATGGCAAGAGATTTGTGATTATATTTTTCCAGGCACTGCTGAAATTTGATTTTGCTAAGTAAATTAGGGGGACAGACTGCATGCTTACCACAATACACTTAATGCCAGTATGCTTGCTGCTTAAATTCAGCTACTCGTACAGCACACAGGGTGGTTAGGGCCCAGGGGGGCTATAGCTTGAATAAATGAAGCATTCTAGTGTGGGGATGCGGACACCCAAACTAGTCTGGCCACTAATGAGTGGTACTTGACAGGACTGCAAATGTGGAAAGTGAACGCACTTCAAAATAAAAAAAGTGTATCTTTTAAACATTTGAAAGCTTTGACATTATCAAGTCAGATTATAGCACCGCATTGAGAAGACTTTATTAAACGTGATAGGAGGGAGGGGCTGACACATACACCTGAATAGGGCTATGCCTGATCCCACACAAATAGCTGCATAACCGCCTGTAGTGTTTCTGGAGCCAGGAAAGGAAGGGCAGGGACCTTTTGAGGATCAAAGGCAGCCCTCTTTTGCTGTCTCCCCACCTCAAAGACATATTTTGGTATTTGTACTAGACCTGTGACCCCTCAAGGTAGTTCACTTTGGGGTCTGGAGGAGGCTCTGTAACTACGAGGAGCTATGCTGCCCGGAGGAACTGCCCCTTTGTCACTTGCTTTGCTGTGCTGGCATGCTGCCTGCTGATTGCTGCACTGTCAGGAGCGACTGCCACTTTGCACAGTGCTGTACTGTGTTGGCCTACCACCTGCTGCCTCTGCAGTAAGGAATAACTACCCTCTATATTCTACAAGTTTCCAAGAAATTCCAAGGGCTTGTTGGCTTGACTCCAGTTATGATAGAATCAGGGCCATAAAAGACATCCGTGTACCCAGATGAGCACCGCATGCAAAACAACATCTGCTGCAGGGTATTTGTATGTTTTATTGGGCCTCCAGACACACTCACATAGTCTAGCGCCTGCTGTGTTGAGGCCAGATCACCTTTTGCTACTAGTCGTACTCGAGATTGCTGTTTTGGAAAATACAGCACCACTGCGATGTAGCTCTTTCCCGTCATTTAGCGCCGGGAGCACCAAGTGCATGAGTGCATTCTGGTTGCCTAACAACACAACGATCTGAGCACGCTCTCTACCGGCTTTTTGGGCCAAAGATTCACAACACTGCCTCTACTGTGGCTGAACCCAAGCCGTGCCTGCCTGCCTCTGTGCCTCTTACCAACACAGGCTTTGTGTATGAGGCCCGCCAACACAGCAGTATGGCGCCATAGACCTGCCTGTGCTCCTGCGGCCATGATGCCAGAGCCCAACTCATCTTCCTACCACGTGGACCACGCGTGCGAGACTGCCGACAACCAGAGCAGCGACTCAAAGCCCAAGGTACTGTCCCAAGGGCTTGCGGGGCCTGACTTCAACCCCCTCTGCATCGGAGACCTTTCCAAGACAGAGGCGGCCAGTGGGCTCATTTGAGGAAGAAATGCGTTACCTACCTGTAACTGCAGTTATCCAGTATTGGTGTCTTTCATAGATTCACATGCCTGAATCATTCCCCGTCGTCGAGACGGGAGTCCCCGGTACATATAAAAGTAATGTCCTATATACATACATAGAGAAAAGTAGAACTAAGGGCCTTGCCTTAGTAGCCTTTCCATGTCCTTTTGTAAAAAGGACCAAATTCCAGAAGGTAGCCAATCAGCTACCACCTCCCTCTAGAACCTTCCTGTCAGGATCCTCAGTCTCTCAGATTTTCGTTCGCACCAGGCTAGGTAGGCGTAATACTTGTTAAAGAAAGAGGTGAGACCTTCCAGGGGAGGCGGGAGGGTTGCATGTGAATCAATGAAAGACACCAATACTGGATAACTGCAGTTACAGGTAGGTAACACATTTCTTATCCAGTATTATGGGTGTCTTTCATAGATTCACATGCCTGAACCAGAATAGTAAGCAATACATCATGCGCATTTCTGATGGAACAGCATAAGCAGTCTGAGATAAATATATATATATATATATATATATATATATATATATATATATATATATATATATATATATATATATATATATATCCTGCAACTAAGAACCATCAACAAGGAACAAAAAGTAAGTAAATAAATGTGCATACCAATGAAGGATGGTGGGAAGGAGGAAGGCTCGCCTCATTGGAATAGGTGGCGAAGCACAGCCTGGCCCACAGCTGCATCTTGCATCAGTTCCGTATCCAGGCAGTAGTGCCTGGTAAATGTGTGCGGTGACTTCCAGGTCGCTGCTCGGCAAATGTCCAGTATTGGCACGCCAGCAAACAGTGCGGACGATGTGGACACAGCTCTTGTAGAATGAGCTCGGATTTTGGATTGTAATGGCCTTCCTGCTTTGTCATGGCAAAAGGCAATTGCAGAAGATATCCATCTTGAAATGCTTTGTTTGGAAATTGGCATTCCCTTTCGTGGTCTGCTGAAAGCGATGAAAAGCTGGTTCGTTTTCCTGAAATGTTTTGTTTTGTCAAGGTAAAACTTAAGACACCTCTTTAGGTCCAAGGAATGCAGGAATCTTTCAGCCGCAGTACTGGGATTTGGGAAGAAAGATCAGAGGACTAATGGTTCATTTAAATGGAAGTCCGACGGGACTTTAGGAATGAATCGAGGATTTGCTCTTAGAATTACTCTATCTTCCTTGAACTGCATGAAGGGATCTTGTATTGAAAGAGCCTGTAGTTCGCTGACCCTTCTAGCTGAGGTCAGAGCCAATAGAAGGGCTGTCTTCCAGGATATATGTTTGAGATCCGCCCTATGGATTGGTTCGAAGGGTGTTTCATCAATTGGTTGAGTACCACATTGAGATGCCATGTTGGTGGCACTCTTCTTGGTCTCTGGAAGGATCTGTAGAGCCCTTTAAGGAATTGCTTTATTAACCGGTGAGACCAGAGAGAGGGTCCTTTTGATGTTCTTGTAAACCGGGAAACTGCTGCCGGATGAACTCTGATAGAGGCATGCGCAAGTTGAGGTACCGGGTTTTATGGACCCGGCGGTGCCAGGGAGAACACCCGAAGACCTCGAGTCCTTCCTGTTTTGGACCACAGAAACACAGAGTCTTCTAGGTGAAGTCAAAGATCGGGTTTATTGGCTGCAACCAGTAACAGGTATCCTAGAAGTACAACGACATGTATGTTCTCAGGAGACTGCTCGTTTTTACAGAACCAGCCTTCTCTTTTTATACAAAATATTGAGCTTCAGGCAAGAATTCCTTGTTTTACAGTTTGACCATATACATATTTTCACTACAAAGAAAAAGCAGAGTCACAATGACAAGCCCACCTTTCAGTCTGTCCAGTTCGTGATAGATTACCCGGCAAGGCCCAGAACTTTCATCAGATATCGACGGACCCCTAATAAAATCGGGCACCTCCTCCTTGTAAAACAGGTCATAAAGAAGAAACAGGGACAGGTGTGTGTGTGATAAAACATAGCTTGTATGCGGTGAACGGTTTATGACATGTTATGCCTTGATACTAATCTCGTTCGGCCATTGGGAAAGGAACTGCCCGAGCAGGTTTGGCTTGAGGCAGTGGAGTCAGCTCGCCCAGGTCACAGAGGAGTCAGCAAAGGTGTGCGTGTCCTTTCAGATCGAATTCGGCCTTGGTCATTTGACTATGTAAGGGCAATCACAAAATGGATGCCGCTCACAAAATGGAACCCGAGGGTTCAAGACGAAAACTACGATTTCAGGGTGATTTCGTCGCTCGATCATGACGCAAATGTTTATGTATAGTATCCCAATCATTACTGGTCTGCTAATACCAAAATCGTAATGGTACGATGATATTTATAACACGCATGCAGAGCTTCGGTACCACACAATAGCGGGGTCCAGAATTTTCAGTACCACAGACCCTCCTTTTGCCCTTATATAGGCAATAACCTATACTCACGCTAATCTGAGTCTAGGACTGTATTCATGAAGTCATTGAGATGCTGTTGTAGCATCATCCTGTTACTTAGTTCATCTCTTGATTCAGGCTTCCTTACACATGATGTAGCACAGAGGCCACATATTGAAGGAGCGTACTGTACACACAGGCAGAACATGAGCAGAATGGCTAAGACCATCCCAATGACTATCAGAATCTTCATCCCCAGGCAGATATCAGTTCCCAGAACCACCCCATTAAGGACCAGTCTCCTTTGTCCACATGAATGGACTCAGAGATCTTATGCAATTTGGAGATGGCCTGGTATACTGTCGGAGCGTTATCTGGGATGAAGATGCAACAACTGGATTGGATCACCTTACATACCCCACCACGATCTGCAAGTATGACATCTAGGGCAACCCTGTTCTGAAGAGTCAAAAGGCGGTCCGACTGGAGCTCCGCAGTCAAGTTACTAAGGGCACCAGCCGTTTCAATCACGGCGGATTCAACTACCCTAGTCAATTGGCGAATGTTCCTGCTGTTCACCATAGGCCCCCAAAACGGCAGAAAACCTTTTGCGAAATCCCCAAACTCCTGTTCCGCAGTGTCGTGTTTACTCACAACACTCCTAACTGTCCTTGTCCTATGGTAATCTGCCGCGGCCGTATAGGTGGGTGGCAACAGGAACGAGACGAAACATGTGCCCGAAAAGTCAGGGGGCAGCCATGTATATGCTCTATCATGGCAGATGAAATATGTACCCTTAGCTGCTAAGAATGAAGGGGAGGTCTGAGACGAGAAGACATATGTTTCGGTACAGATACTCTTCCCTAACTGAGCTCTGGGGTTTTTGCCATTTCCCTGCAGACATAGGTTACCCCTGGTGGGGTACTATCCAGATTGGGGAGGACTTCTTTGCTGGCTTGCTCTCACTCAAGGAAATTCCATATTTTGTTATATTCCATCTACTGTAAGCCTGCAATTCATCTCTGGGAATTGTTCTATACGTGTCGATATCTCTACTCATATTTCTGATTCCCGCCACTAGTGCCTTGTTGCTCGAGTTGCTTCCTGTGGAACGTGAGGAATATCGTTCGAGGGCAAATAGGAACATTGTTTGAAATGCCCACAGAGAACCATAGTAGCTAAATGGCAAGACAAAATACGGGATACCTTTATCTGTCGTGTGTGGCATAAGTCCACACACCCCACAATTTGTCGTGTTCATTACAAACTGGTGTTTGTGTAAGAGCTGAAAGAATGAGTTATTTATAAATTCTAATCTCCTAGAGGACTCATGTTCGGGCAGGGGGTGAAAAGAGTGCGAGGAAACAGTAGGTGGAGGTACGGGCTGTGTAGTGCGTGCAAATGAAACTCGAAAGGTGAATAAAGCATAGCCTATTAAAAACATCATTATACTACACAACATGAAAATGCATATTATTAAAAATCGTGTTTTTGCCATCACAGTGCATATTCTGGTTTCAAAGTTCATTGATCTGGCAGGTCTCTCCATCTTGGGGAACTCCATCCTCTCTAATTGGCTGCCCGCAGTGGGAGGTTGTTTCTGCTAAGGAGTGCTTCTGTCAGTCCTGGGTAATTCCCTTGAACCAACCAGAACTGTCGACCTAACCGTCTCCAGCTGCACTCCAAAGACTGTGGCAACCGCGACCCTAGCAGCAGAACCGGATGGCGGTTCAAAAACAAAAATGAGCAAGTTTCCTAGATGAAAGAGCTGCACAATCAAAAAGAAAAAGTATTTATTTGTCCATAGTCATAGGTCTTGGCCTAAAAATTTAACGATTTGTACCAGGTGCTGTTTGGTCTTGAAACAATAGTTCAGGCTCTGTAGTGTCCAATCGCATTGACAGTGGCACAGATCCTTGCAGAATGTCGTCACTTTCGCGTACAGAGTTTGTTCCTTTTATCCGTGCATCACTAAAGAGCAAGAAGCGAGGCAAAGTCTCGGTCTCAGAGTCAGCAATCCCTTCCTCGACCCTGTGGTAAATAAAATTACCTGGACATTTTTCTATACATTAATATCAATAAGGATAGCTCAAAAAATGAGAGGCAGGGTCCGTGGTGTCCGAGTTCAAAAGGGCTTTATTTCAATGGCTCGAGCCAGGGGAGAATCGGGTTCCATCACCACTAAGGTTCAGGAAGGGATATCTAACGTTTTATTAACATCACACATTATATATAGTAAAACCATACAATTGCAATGAATATAGTAGGCGTAACAAGTGAAAGGAGAGAGATAAGAACACATGGGCGTAAAAGAGGCGTGTAAGGAGGCGTACACAAGGGTTTGCACTTGATGAGTCATAGAAGTGTCATAGGTGGGTGGATGCGTAGAGAAAGTCTGCAGGGTCAGCAGAAACTTTTACCCTACATGTGCGCACAACTGATCATGACGTGAAATGACATGTACGGGGAAGAGCTGGGGGTTTGACTTTTGCACTAGTAGAGGAGTCTGGTGTCTGGGATGTCAGAACGACCTGCACCTTTGGCATATCTGATATCTTGTGTTTGGAGGATGTATTGTCTGAAGTAAAAAGGTCTCTCGAGCAGAGGCCGTTCATCATTAAATGCTAGTGTGCGCATATATTTCTTTGTGCTTTGCGCGGGGCCATGGGCCTACTATGGCAACGGGTTCAGTAAATCACTTGCATGGAGACAGGAAGGCTAGGCCCTATGCTCTGCAGGCGGAAATATGTTTACCTATTTCACTAGACTGGAATGTGTTTTTTGCGGAGGCTGATCAGATAACTGTAGGCAAAATACCGTCTTGGCAGGCAGGCCAGGCCGGGCACCTCTCGGCTGGGCAGGGAGTGAGGGAGAGGTCAGGGTTGCATACCTAAACTGCAGTTTACAGAGACAGAAGAGGCTCGGAGCCTGAATTCAGGGCCTGGCTCGGCTGAGCCACAAAAACGTGTGCTTCGCGATATTTAAAAAGAGTACCATGTAAATGCATTGGCAACGTAGGCCTTATTGCGGAATTAACATTACATACATGGAAGGTTTAATAACTGACATGCTAACATTAGACGGAAATGCAGGGGCATTATTATGACAGGCACGGGAAGGGAATTAAATAATAACATGGACATACATGGAGCATAGGTACGGGAATAGGGTGCGAGGAGGGACACACTGACTACCTAAAATTTCTGTTTCCTCATTCCCTCCTTGTCCCCTACTGCGCCCTTCAAGATATATCTATTTCCATGAGACCATCTATTTGTTCATATAACATCATTTGCTCGTCTTTTCTCATTCGAGCACGGGAACGTGAACGTGGACGGGGAATACAAGCAGTGGCACACAAGCCGCAAATCGCTGGGCCACTTTGCAGACAGAGACAGCAACTGAATACTATGAGCAGTATTATTCCTAGGAATGACAATACTTTCCATCCCCAGGCAGATATCACACTCCAGAGCCAACCGGACCAAGTCCAGGTACCAGGATTCTGGTGTATCTGGTGAGCTATCTTATGGAGTCTTGTTATTGCTGCATACACTGATGGTGCGTTATTAGGAATAAACACACAACAACTGGAGCCGATCACTCTACAAGCTCCGCCCCTATCGGCCAGGATGACGTCAAGAACAAGGCGGTTCTGAAGAACAACAAGTCTCATAGCAGACTGCTCCTCGGTTAAGTTTCCTAAGGCAGAAGTAGTTTCGTTCACTACTGCTTCCAGAGTTCTGGTTAATCTACGTATTAATTTACTGTTTTGAATGGGACCTATGAAGAAAAAGAATCCTTTATTGAAATCTGTATATTGTTCCAGAGTTGTCTCAGTCTGGTCGACAATTGGGGATTCGATCTCCCTCTTGTGTCTGACATGTACGAGTTGGGAATCTCGATGATAATGGGACGGAGCTAGAAAAACAGGTGGCAGTAGGAACGCAATATAACACGTTCCACCACAGTCCAAGGGCAGACGTATATAAGCTGTCTGACCACAAATAAAATAGGAATGGCGGGAAGCTTTGAAAGTAGACTTTCCTTTATCACTGAATTCGACCACAGTATTACAATCACTGTGTCCTAAGTGCACTGAACCATTTTTCCTAACGCACAATTCACCTTTCACTGGTAAGACTGTTATAAACGGTAAATCTGTATTGGCCTCGGACTGGACGTTCAGAATCATGAGGTTGAGGGAAAAATTTCCTAATTTGTACACTTAATTTTCTAGATCGGTCCCTTTCCTTTGGGGAAGACCGTCCTGGTCTGGGAAACATGCTTTATTCATAACTGTATTCAGGTCTCCCCATATCCAATCGCCCTGGGAAACTGTGGACTTACTGTCTAGTGATGACATTAAAGCAAACCATGCTCCGCACGAACCATTGTGCGTAAACGGATAAGGAAAGAGAGGCAGAGCTCCCTTCATTTTCTGGTACGGTGGGAGTCGGCCACATACCCAGCAATTCGTGACATTGCTGGTTTGGTGAGAATGGTGTAACATACGGATAAAAGTATTGTTGTGCAGTGCTAGTCGATAGGATAGTTCGTGAGGTGGCAGGTCACTGAATGTGTGCTCTACAGTGTCATTGAAAGAAAAATGTACATGTGAACCAAGAGGAGGAAAGAAAACATGTAGCGTCAAGCTTATACATATAATCGAAATACTTAAAAAAAACATAATGATCAAAGTAACTATGCATCTGCTGCGTAGATTTTTGCAGTATTTATCTTTCATTTTTCTCTGTCTATCTCTCTCACTATTTGGGTCTACAGTCTTATACATGTCAGGAACCTGTCTAACCGCTTCACCCGAGAGGGACTGAAATAATTAAACGCTGTCTGACTTACTAGACCGTAATTTAGACCTATACTCCTGTTGCAGAGTTTTTTCTAGCAAATGGGGTTTAGTGTCAATATCGGAACAGTTCTCAGAAACCTTCGCGGAACAGTCCTCGGATTTCTGTACCGCGCCAAGTTCATGGAATCTTTTGACATGGTGGGCGTGGATCCAGCCCTTACGTCCTTCCACTTTAATAGCCGTCCTCGTGGTCAGTAGCACAAGCTTCGGCGACTTCCAACGCGGCTCCAGGGGGTTTGACCGGTCAAAATTTCTCACCAGGACTAGGTCTCCAGGGACGATGACGTGGTCTTTAACCTGGGTGTTGTCTGGGAAAGCGGCGGCAACCTGTGAACGACAAGAGAGTAGTGCAGACATCAAGGAAGCCAGGTAATCTGTCAGCATAGTACTGTCGACATAAGTAATTTTTCTTGGCATAGGCGTACCCCACATATTTGGCGGTCTACCGAAAACCACCTCGTACGGAGATAGTCCGGTTCTGGAATGAGCTACCATACGCATGTAAAAGAGGGCAACTGGCAAGGCTACCATCCAATCTACGCTTTTCTCTGCACAGACCTTCGCTAGCCGTGTTTTCAGAGTCTGATTGTGTCTCTCTACGAGACCAGCTGCCTCTGGATGTCGTACGCAATGGAACTTCCACTGGTACCCTAACAGAAGAGATACTTGTTTCATCAATTCAGAAGAGAATGGCTGTCCATTATCTGAGTACACGACACGGGGCAAGCCGTATCGCGGGAAGAATTCACGGACCAACTGCTGGGCAGTGGTCACAGCAGTGTAATCTGGGACTGGGTACGCTTCTGTCCATCTAGATAAGGCACATACAACTACGAGGACATACTTGAATCCTCGACATCTGTCCATCTGGATATAATCCATCTGGAGGACTTCAAAAGGGTGGTCAGGAGGATGAAATCCACCTTGTTCCACGGGAATGCCTTTGCCTGGATTGAACTGACAACAGATCATGCAGGTACGCACTTTCTGTTTCGCTGCTGCACGTAAATGTTTGTTGACCCAGATGTTCTGTATACTGTCTAACATGGCTTTTTCTCCTAAGTGTGCTGGACTATGTGCTGTATTTATGATAACTTGAACCATGGAGTCGGGGAGAAACCATGTGGCTTTGCCTTTCGTCATCCATCCCTGATCTGTCTGGACCCCTCCTTGTTCAGTCCATTTCTTGATTTCGTCTGGAGTGGCATGTGTCTGTATGTCGAGTACATCTTGTAAGGGATCCCTGACTGTCATGCAATTCGTCAGTGATAGTACTTCAGTCTTTGTCGTGTCAGCTGGAATGTCTGTATGAGTCTGAGCTGTAAGTTTGGCTGTTCGATCTGCCAGGTCGTTACCCTGGGAAATGGTGTCAGTGACTTTAGTATGTGCTTTGCACTTCATGATGGCTATGGCTGTAGGCAAGTGTATTGCATCTAACAGAGCTTGAATGAGGGGACCATGCTGAATCTTGGCCCCATGGGAGGTCAGAAAACCTCTCTCTTGCCAGAGGACACCGAAGTCGTTAACGACTCCGAATGCATACTGTGAATCTGTGTATATGTTTACTTTCAGGTTCTTGGCTCGTATGCAGGCTTGTGTCAGAGCGATGAGCTCTGCTGCTTGGGCAGACAAGGTGTCAATTCGCTGTGTTTCTATGACTTCAGTTTTGGTGGTCACGGCATACGCGGCCACTAACTCTCCTGCGCTTGTTCTCATACATGAACCATCCACATAAAGTGTCAGGTCTGGGTCGGGCAATGCAATGTCTGTCAAGTCTTGTCTTGGCTTCGTCACTGTGTTAATGACTTCCACACAGTCATGTGGTGTAGGGTCTGCTGTGATGGAGGGTAAAAGTGTAGCAGGGTTTAATATGTTGCAACGTCTGATCTCTATGTGTGGCTGGAACAGTGTCAGTTCATATCCTGTCAGTCTTGCTATGGTCAAGTGTTGTGTCTGTGTCCTGTTTAAGAGAACTTCCACTGAATGTGGAACCTGTACTGTCAGGGGATGTCCTAACACTATGGAGTCGCTTTGTCTGATTGCTAGAGCTGTTGCTGCAACTAATTTTAGGCACGCAGGCAGAGCCTGGGCCACTGGATCCAATGTACTAGAAAAGTAAGCACAAGGCTTGTGTTTTCCTGCTTGGTCTTGTGTAAGAACAGATAATGCTGTGCCATCGCGTTCAGTGACAAAAAGTGTAAAAGGTTTGCTGTAACATTGTGTCGCTAAAACAGGTGCTTGACATAGAGCTTTCTTCAGTTCATCAAAAGCAAGTGTATATTCCTGAGTCCAAGGGAGGACAGTCGAAGTCGCTGCCTCCTGTGTTGTCAACTGTATAAGTGGTTTGGCTAGATATGCGTACTGAGGAATCCATTGTCTGCAGTAAGAAGTGAGGCCGATGAAGGCCCGTACTTCCTTTTGTGTCTTGGGCTGTGGAAGATGTGCAATTAACTGAATTCGGTCAGGTGTCAACTGTCTACCCCTCTTGGACAGCAAGTGTCCAAGGTATACCACTTGCTGGGCACAGAATTGTAGCTTTGAAGGGGATACTTTGTGCCCCTTGTCTGCCAAAAAATATAAGACTGTCAGTGATGCACGTTCGCAGTCTCGTTCTGTCCGCGCTGTGATCAATAGATCGTCAACGTATTGAAGCAGTGCAGTGTCAGTAGGCATGTGAATACTGTCTAGTTGTCGTTTTAGTGCTTGACTGTAAATACTAGGGCTTTCTGTGAACCCTTGAGGAGCTCTTGCAAATTTGAAGCTTCGGCCATTTAAACAGAATCCGAAAAGGTATTGGCTTTCCGGATGGATTGGGACACTAAAGAAGGCGTTCTTGAGATCTATGACAGTAAAGAACGCTGCTTCGGAATCAATTGCAGTCAATAGTGAAGAAATGTCTGGGACCACCGGGTACTGGGGTATTATGCATTTGTTCAATTCTCGGAGGTCAATCACTAGTCTGTAGACCGGTGGTGCATTTGGGTCAGTTCGTTTAAGAATCGGAATGATAGGAGAATTACATACATTGGAGTCAGTTTCTACAACCACTTGTGCAATGAGTTCGTCAACGATTTTCAGTAAGGCCACTACAGCCTCGGGTGGTAACTTGTATTGTCTGATTCGTGGCAGTACAACTCCTTGTTTGATATTGACACGGTATGGTGTAATGTGCATGTAACCTACATCAGTCGAACCTTGCGCCCATAGATGCTGTGGTACATTCTGAAGTCTGGGATCAAAATCTCTCAACACATAATGTCCTTTAAAATCACGTAAAAACAATCTCACTCCTTCCGGAGAACAACAAATCACTGCTCCTAGTTCTTTCAATGTTTTTATACCAAGCAAGTTTTCTGGACATGATTTCGTAAGCAATAGGTCTGTAGTACGGGACAATGGACCAACTCCTAGGGAAACTGGCTTGGATACTTCGTTAACAATAGGCTTTCCTGAAAATCCCAGGGAAATATTCTGTGAGCCTGAGAGGGGTGCCCCTGGAACCTCGTCGTGACTGATGGTAGTTCTGCTCGCCCCTGTGTCAATCAGAAATTTTCTGTCTTTCCCCAATACATGACTATGCACATAGGGACCCTCTTGATCTACAGGAACTTCGATAAGGGGCAAGCCAACCTCCCTCTCTAGGCCGTTTCATGAATACTGTTGATAATCTGGGTAATCTGACTGTGCACACTGGTACATTTGTTGTGTGACATGTTGTGTGGCAGCAATGGGTTGGGGTACAGCTACTGTCTGTTGCGCGTTCTGTGGAAGTTGCGTGTTCTGCGTGATGTGTTCCTGTCTAGGAGGACGCGGTCTTTCTTTCGTCTTGCCTGTAGCTCTATTGTGTTTCAGAATAGCACATTCATTTATATAGTGACCTGGCTGCTTGCAGTAGTTGCAGTTCCCTTTGACAGGTGCCACACCCTTTCTCTGACCATCGGCGGCTGGAACTGATTGTGCAACTAGTACTTTCATTTTCGTGTCTTTCATACGTCTCTTTTCGTGTTCCTGTTCTTCTTTAATTCGGTTCTGGTGGTACTGAAACATTTGTAACATTTGGGAAGGGCTATTAGCTTGCCAGGTACTTTCAACCTTCAGTACTCTATTTTTAATCTGGGGTAAGGAATTCTCTACTAATTTGGTCACAAAAAGATGTGGATACGATTCACTACTTGTCTTTAGGCCGCTATTAATAATAAAACATTTTTCAAATCTAGAATAGAAATCACTAGTGTCTTCATCTTGTTTCTGTTTGCAGGCTGAAATGGCATCCCAATCTTCCTTTTTGGTAATCAGTAATCTCGGCAAAACCTGAATCAATAGCTCGGGTAATTCTTTAGCTTTATCCCCGAGACCAGTACTAGGGGTTTGTGTATTATCCTCGTTTTCTAATTCTGCCCAGTTAATCTTTTTCTCTCCCACCTCCCACTCTTTTTCTTTGAGTTTTTCGTAAATGCCTGCAGGTAACAGGACTTTCAACATTTTAATCGTATCAGCATATGTATACTCTCCCATGCGGAGCATGTCTTTTAATTCACGGTGGAACCCTGCTGGATCTTTATCATGACAGGGCAGTAATTTTTTCATTTTCAGTAATTCCATTTTTGTCAAGGGAGTGTAAACGTATACTCGTTGAAGCGTACCCGCGTCAGTTCTGACGGGGTGAACCTCTCGTAAGGGATTCTGTCTGTCTATGTAAAAGGTCTTTCTTTCTTGGTGTGGAACAGGAACAAAATGCGGGGCCAGGAAAGTCATGTACTTATGTTGTTGTTCTAGTATGGCATTAATTAATTCGGTACCTAGACCTCTCCATCTTTCCAGGAGTAAATCGTCCAATAATTTATATAGGGGACCTGGATCAGAATGCTGACCTTCGTACAGTGTGATGAGGTGCTGAACCATATACATACCAGCTAAACGCTGTTCTTCCGGAGGAAGACTGAAAAATGTTTGCGCTACTATGTCATCCTTATATATGTTAGAATTGCCAGCCCATTGAACTGCGGACCGGGCTAGTTCCTGTTCATGCATAGTACTAAGTTCGCTACTCCCTACTCGTTTTTTCAATGCTTGGTCAGTGGCTTGAAATATGTGTTCAAGGGAATATTGTTCTGGTATGGGAGAAAGAGAACGTTTATTGTAATCTAGACGGATGGGTCTATCAAAAGGTCTTGCCCTACCTACGTAATGTATTTTACTAGTGTCCTCAATTGCTAAATCATCCTCCTCTGAGACTTCATCGTCTTCTTTCTCAGCTTCTTTCTCGGCCTGCTCTTTCCTGTGTATCTCAAGGATTTCTTTACGAGTTTTCTTGTACATTGCTTCTACACAACTTTGTTTATCATGTTTACCAGCAGCTATGTTGTCACTCCAGTTTGTCATGACTTTAGTTACTTCTTTATTTGGCTGGTCTTGTTCCCTGATCAAACAATTAATCAAAAACTGCAAGAGCATACGTTGAAGCTCCACTTTTCTATGCGCCATGGCCTCGTGAATACTTTCTGGTCCCTCCCCCGTCCTAATGAAGTGATATATCTTGTCTAAGTGGTCTTTCATGTCTGGTAAAATAATCAAATAGTCTGCAACGCGTCTTAAACGTATTGAGTATATGAGCATTGAACCCTCACCTGGTACTGGATCATATATACAATCAGTAAGGTATTGTCTAAGGGTTGCGTATGTTGCTGGTTTTGGCGTGTGCTGTAGTGCTAAATCTCGTAGTGATGATCGTTTTAACTGTGGTGGGGTGTGCGGCGTATCTCGAGAGGGCCCCCCTCCCGATGCTCCCAAACTGGAATCGCCTAGGCTTGAATCGGCTTTTACTGGCAGCGCCGTCGCTGTCAGCGTTGTCGCTGGTAATGCAGGTTGATCTTGGGCTACAGGTGCTGGGAGAAAAGGATTCGGAGGGGGGTTGGTAGCAGGAGGAACAGTGGGGGGATTCGTATTATTAACGGGGTTGGGAGGATTAGTAGGAGGTACACGTACGTTTACATACTCTGGGTACTTCCGGGGTCACTTTAGGTAGGCCCTCGGCGAGAAGGGGATACATGCCTTTAATAAGGGCATTTCTTTGTCTGTCTAATTGTTCTGCTCTAACTCGTTCACCTTCTTCTAGTAGTTCCTTTTCTTGGGCTTATTCTGATGCTTCTCTACTTCTCTCTTGTCTGGCTTTCTTTTTCCACAGTGCTTCCTCTACTCTCATGATGCAATCAGCATCCCATGTCCCTGAGACAGGCCATCTATATTTCTCTTCCAGATCTTTAGTGTAATCTACCCATAAATCCAAGTACAGTATGGCATCTAAGCCATGTTTATGATACATAAAATGTCCGGGAGTGTCCCTAGGCGGGACGGGAACTGCTTCTTCGAGTATCCCTTTCCTAGTCCCTATCTGACGTAATTTCGAAAATAGTGGCATGTTTGAACTGACTTAATCGGAAACACAATAAGCACAATAATAGACTGCAAACAATCATTCATACCACGACATTAAAACATTGCGAACAGATACTACCTGGTACATAGAATAACACAATTTTGAAAAGCTTGAAATACAACACTAGACTACTGGATGCACTGCTAGAACAGTACAGTCATACCGGTCTCATAAAGAGACACGTCATACCGCATCCACCTAAATGGACACGTCTATACCGGGTCTGTGTACCCAGATCCGTCTTGACCGGGCTCAAATAAATGAACCCGTCTATATGCGTTCCCAACAACGGTACTCACCGGGAAGCAAAGCTGAAGGCCTCGGAAACTCGATACTGGACTGGACTGCTACGGCTTCTTGCTGCTACGCATGCGCCTCGGAACAGGTGGGCCTCCGGATACCTCGGACCTTGCTCTCTCGGCTTGGGCTCTGGTCGGGACAGTCCGCAATCCTCACCGCCTCGTGTGGATGCCTGGTCGCTGTCTCCGTCTCCTCCGTGGGCCTGAGGGAGTAAGCAGGAAAACCCGCAGATGTGCACAGAAGGGGTCCGTCACGGCTGTAGAAGGGGTCAGGGGGCTGCGCTTACATCGCCGGCGCGTGGGGAAGGGGACTCGTCCCTATTCGGGCGCCAGAATGTGGTAAATAAAATTACCTGGACATTTTTCTATACATTAATATCAATAAGCATAGCTCATAAAATGAGAGGCAGGGTCCGTGGTGTCCGAGTTCAAAAGGGCTTTATTTCAATGGCTCGAGCCAGGGGAGAATCGGGTTCCATCACCACTAAGGTTCAGGAAGGGATATCTAACGTTTTATTAACATCACACATTATATATAGTAAAACCATACAATTGCAATGAATACAGTAGGCGTAACAAGTGAAAGGAGAGAGATAAGAACATATGGGCGTAAAAGAGGCGTGTAAGGAGGCGTACACAAGGGTGTGCACTTGATGAGTCATAGAAGTGTCATAGGTGGGTGGATGCGTAGAGAAAGTCTGCAGGGTCAGCAGAAACTTTTACCCTACATGTGCGCGCAACTGATCATGGCGTGAAATGACATGTACGGGGAAGAGCTGGGGGTTTGACTTTTGCACTAGTAGAGGAGTCTGGTGTCTGGGATGTCAGAACGACCTGCACCTTTGGCATATCTGATATCTTGTGTTTGGAGGATGTATTGTCTGAAGTAAAAAGGTCTCTCGAGCAGAGGCCGTTCATCATTAAATGCTAGTGTGTGCATATATTTCTTTGTGCTTTGCGCGGGGCCATGGGCCTACTATGGCAACGGGTTCAGTAAATCACTTGCATGGAGACAGGAAGGCTAGGCCCTATGCTCTGCAGGCGGAAATATGTTTACCTATTTCACTAGACTGGAATGTGTTTTTTGCGGAGGCTGAGCAGATAACTGTAGGCAAAATACGGTCTTGGCAGGCAGGCCAGGCCGGGCACCTCTCGGCTGGGCAGGGAGTGAGGGAGAGGTCAGGGTTGCATACCTAAACTGCAGTTTACAGAGACAGAAGAGGCTCGGAGCCTGAATTCAGGGCCTGGCTCGGCTGAGCCATAAAAACGTGTGCTTCGCGATATTTAAAAAGTGTATCATGTAAATGCATTGGCAACGTAGGCCTTATTGCGGAATTAACATTACATACATGGAAGGCTTAATAACTGACATGCTAACATTAGACGGAAATGCAGGGGCATTATTATGACAGGCGCGGGAAGCGAATTAAATGATAACATGGACATACATGGAGCATAGGTACGGGAATAGGGTGCGAGGGGGGGACACACTGACTACCAAAAATTTCTGTTTCCTCAACCCGCTGGTCGTAAGGCAGAGGTAACGGGACACTCTTGCAATGGGCCCCGTGGATCCAGTGTTTCTTTCCTTCCACTCGAACTGACGATCTCGTGGAGAGGAGAACTAGGTGGGGACCGGTCCAGCGGGGCTCATCATTCTTTGTCCGCTGGAAGTTTTTCACAAGGACATAGGTTCCAGGATCGATAGGGTGTCCTGGAGCTTCAGAGGCCTGAGGTAGAATGTCGTGGACCTGTTGGTGTAAAACACGCAATTTAGCCGTCAATTTATACAGATAGTCAAGCAGTACAGGATGCTCCATTTCACTGAACCTGATGGGCCTTGGCACTCCCCATATGTTGGCCGGGCGGCCGAACACAATTTCATGTGGACTAAGTCCCACTCTAGAGTGAACAGCCCTTCTTGTGGATAGGAGTGCCAAGGGCAGGGCGTCAGGCCATTTAAGACCTGTGCTTGCTTGAATCTTGGCCAGTTTCAGTTTTAACGTGCCATTATAGCACTCTACTAGTCCAGCTGATTGGGGGTGATTTGCAACGTGGAACTTCTGTTGTATGCGTAGCCGCTCACACACTTTCTTCATCACTCGTCCCACAAATTCACTCCCATTATCACTCCAAACCATTCTAGGCATTCCGAACCTGGGGAAGAATTCCTTGACAAGGGCTTTAGCTGTGGATAAGGCAGTATTGTCCTTAAGGGGATATGCTTCCACCCACCTGGAAAAGGCACAAACAACAACGAGTACGTATTTCAGATTGTTGCACCTTTCCATGTGGATGAAATCTAGCAGCAAAACCTCGAACGGATACGTTGGAGGCGCAAAATGACCAGCTGGAGTTGGGGTTCCCCTACCAGGATTGTATTTCAGGCACACCATACAATTCTTGACCACATTCTCTGCACACTTAGGGATCCCAACATTTTGCCATACTGGGGCTAGCAACTTACAGATCCCTTTCACACTGATGTGAGCCATTCCATGAGCCATTGTCACCACTGCAAGCACATACGCATCGGGTAACAACCATCTCTGATGCTCTGACAATTCGACCCAACAACCATTCGCATCAAATTTACCCTTACTTTCTCTCCATTCATTCAACTCTTTCTCTGTGGCTTCAGCTTGGATAGACTTCACACTCTCCATGGTATCTTCACACATACCAACATCACCAATCCATCTCGCAGGGCCTGCAACATACATTCGACTCATTACATTCCTTGCAGTTTCTTTCGCGACTTCATCCGCAAACGCGTTTCCACGACCAACATCATCTGTCACCTTTTTGTGTGCACTTCATTTCACAATCGCAACTAATAATGGCAAGGTCAGTGACTCGAGAAGCTCATTTACTAAATGACCATGCTGGATCTTAGTACCATGCGAAGTCAGGAACCCACGTTCACGCCACAATCGTCCAAAACTGTGAGCCACGCCAAAGGCGTATTGGCTGTCCGTGTACACATTCACTCGTTTCCCTTTTGCCAAAACACATGCTCTTGTAAGTGCAATCAACTCTGCTGCTTGCGCGGAATTGTGGGGGATACGTGCAGCTTCAACAATCGTATGCAACGTCGTCACAGCATATGCTGCAGTCGTATCGCCATTCGGCAACTTGAAACATGAACCATCAACCCATAAGGTATCATCCCATTCAGGAAGAGGAGTGTCCTGTAAATCTATTCTCCCTCTTGTCTCTTCTTCTGTCCTAAAACAGTAGTCATGTTCCTCAACTTCATCTGTCTCTACTGGAATGGGCAATAACGTGGCTGGGTTTAGTGTGTCACACCTCTTTATATGTACATGACTTGCTAACAGTGTCAGCTCATAACTTGACAATCGAGCACTAGTTAAATGCTGTGTCCTTGTTCTGTTTAACAAAATGTCTACTGCATGTGGGACCATGACAATTAACATATTATTCATTACCAACCCAGCAGACTGTCGAATACAGACAGCTGCTGCCGCAGTGGCTCTTAAGCTACTTGGCAACGCCTTAGCTACCGGATCCAAAGTCGCTGAAAAGTACGCGCATGGACGCTGTTTGCCCCCAAAAGATTGTGTCAGAACTGATAATGCACAACCTTCTTTCTCATGGACATACAATGTAAAAGGCTTACTGTAGTCGGGCGTACCCAACACAGGAGCCGAACACAATGCATCACGCAATTCGTAAAAACTTTTCTGACACTCTTCAGACCACGGAATGGGTTTCGGTGTATCTTTACGAGTTAATGCCACCAAAGATTTGGCCAATAAGGAAAAATTCGGTATCCATTGCATGCAATATGATGTAATGCCCAAGAAAGCACGCACTTCTCTCTGTGTCCTTGGGACACTCAATTTTGCAATTGCCTGAATTCTTTCTGGGGTCAGTTTCCTTCCCTCCTTCGATAAGAGGTGACCTAAGTAGGTCACTTCTTGTGGACAATATTGCAACTTTGAAAGAGAGACTTTGTGGTGGAGATCACATAGATGATGCAACCACGACAATGTGGCTTCCTTACAAATATCCTCAGTATCTGCAGCTATTAGTAAATCATCGACGTACTGAATAAGGGTAGCGCCGTCAGGTAAGACAATCGTATCAAGCTGTGATTTCAGAGCCTGACTGAATATTGATGGACTTTCACAGTAGCCCTGAGGAGCGCCTTTGAAGCGGAAACTTCGGCCTCCTAAATTGAAGCCAAAAATATCTCTGCTCTCCTCGGCAATCGGGATGCTGAAGAAAGCATTCTTCAAGTCAATCACTGAGAACCAAGCGGCTGAAGCTGGAATCATAGTCAATAGGGCAGTGATATCGGGAACAACTGGAAACTGTGGCACAACAATCTTATTGACCTCTGTAAGATCAATCACAAATCTGTACACAGGTAGCTGGGAAGGATCAGTACGCTTCAGAACTGGCAGAACAGGACTATTACAAATGTTGCCTGTTGTCTCTTCAATGACATCTATCTCAATCAGATCATAAATGATTGCTAACAACGCTTTTTCACCTTCACTAGAGATCTTGTATTGGGGAATACGTGGCAGCCTAACCTTGGCTTTCAATGCTATAGCATATGGCGCTATTTCCAAGAGACCCACATCATTAGAGCCAGTAGCCTAAAGTATATCTGGAAGAGAAGACAATTCTGTTGGAAGCTTTTCCCTTGACAGGTACATTGGAGAAACCACTTTCTTACCCAGTGTAAGTTGTACTCCCGAAGGAGAACAGTACAAAGTCGCATATAATCTTTTCAACAGATCCAATCCCAACAAGTTTTCACAGCAACCTGTTGTAAGAATGAGGGGTGCTTCTAATTCACATGGTCCAACAGAAAGGGACATAGGACTAGAGATCGGGTTCCTAACCGGGGCGCCAGAAAAACCTACTGAAACGTTCATTTCGCCAGACAAAGGTGCGCCAGGGAGTTTTGAGTGCATAATAGAACTCTTTGTAGCACCAGTATCTAACAGAAAAGGGTCTGACACACCTGATGTAATCACCTCAACATAAGGTCCATTCTGATCTACTGTAATTGAAACAACTCCCTCTCTTTGTCCATGGCTGTCCTAGCAATCATTACCCTCCATATTCTCGTTTTCTGCATAGTAGTCATCAGCATAATACTGAGCTGTCCTAGCGAACGCGTTATTCTGCTGGTCGAAACTATTCATAGAATTCTGAGGCGGGAAAGAACGAGCGTTCTGGGGGAAATTTCCACGGCCCCTACCTCTAGGAGCTTGTTGAACGCCTCGACCTCTCCCACCAGATGCACCATTCATGCGCTGTAACAAAACCGGACAACTACTCTTGAAATGACCCTCTTCCTTGCAATAAGCACACTGGTTCGGTCCATACTGTAAAAGTGGTTGAGAAGACTCGTTTCTTTGTGAGTTTCTCGAATACTGCTGGGGTTGCTGATAGTCGCGCTGACTATTATTACGAGGTGGATAAGCTTGCTGTAGAAGGACCTTAGTTTTCAATTCCTTAGTCTTTTTATCCGCTTTCTCTAGCTCATCCTTGCGCCTATTTTCATAGTACTGGGCCGTAGCTAAAATCTGTGCTGACGTGGAAACAGCCCAAGCATTCTCAGAATCCTCCAACTTATTACATAGTTCAGGAAGCAAATTATGTACAAATTTGTCAACAAACAATCTCTGGCCACCCTCAGTAGCCATATCCTGACCACTATGATCGACAAAAGTCTCCTCGAACCGCGTGAAAAAGTCGGACACAGTCTCATCTTTCTTCTGCTTGCATGCAGACAACTTGTCCCAATTCAAACGCAATTTGGGCATTAGAGTCTTCATATATGCAATAATCCTACCAGAAAGTTCTGCTACTAAAGGCTCAGGTTTAGCGCCACCGACTTGTCTAGAATCAGCAGTAGTAATATTAAACCATGTGTCACCTAACTCTTGATCATGATCTGCATGACGAATCTTTCCCCATAAGGGCTGTGGAACAACATTTCCAAACAACATGTCTATATCGGCTAAATTCATGATGCAGGAGCTCGCAGTCTGTGATAACAACTTATAATACCCTGCAGGATTTTTACGCGGATCAGGCAATGTCTGTTTGAGAGCCAAAACTTCAGATCTCTTCCAAGGAACATGTACCCACACACGCTAAAAATGCGGCGGAATGGCTGGAACAGCATTTGCGTCACCTTCCCTCCAAACTGGGGGAACCTCTCTCATGGGATACTGTCGCGCCTTTTTCCTACCTGGTGCGTCATGCTCGGATGTATGACGTTACCACGCATACTATTACCACGCATACCATTACAACGCGGTATTTACAACGCATACCGTTACAACGCATAGCGCTTTGAGGTGCTGGATAGTGGTAAGTATAATTTTATATTCCAACTCCAGTCCCCGTGGACACTAGGGAAGGTGTTGGATATAAAATTAAACGTATTCCCTATCCTAGAGCGCCCCCCAGCTCAATGCGTTGTAATGGTATGCGTGGTAATGCCTGCGTTGTAAGTGTAGTGCGTGGTAAAAAATGCGTGGTAAACGTTGTATACCGTCATGCTCAAATAGTGATCGGGAAATGCCCCCTCTACTCCTATAGGATAATAATGTCGCAACCGCTTGTTCAACATCGGTGCCCACAATCATGCCCTCCGCGAACCTGAACCGCACACGGTACAACTCAGACAGATCGTGTTCCGGATCATTTCCCTTCAGATCTTCGCGGAGAAGTAGACACATTTGTTCAAAAACATATCTCTGTTTTGATGCTTCCCATTGACGGAAGACTTCTATGATGGACTCTTGATCATGTATTGTAGTATCGACAACGAGTTTACGCGCTAACTCATCCAATAATTCTCTCTCCTGATAGTCAGGCAGTTGACTCCGCAACTGTCTTCGTTCTGTGTTAGGGGTCGTATTAGGCGACCCAAAGAAAGGTGAGAAAAGGCCAGTAACAGTGTTTGCCACTCTCTGCCGAACAGAAGGAGAAACTGACGGAAAGGTAGAAACGCCAGAAAAGACAGGCTGATGTAAAGCAGAGCTGGAGGCAGTAGCAGAGGGAGTATTAGGATAAGCAGTGGGAGCAGTAGGCCAAGTCGTAGGAAAAACAGAAGGAGTAGGTAGCAAAGGCGGTGGCCCTTGAGAGGGCTGCGCCGGAGGAGTAGGAACCAGCTGAAGAGGAGCTGGCGCTTGTGGTAGAACCTGTGGACCAACAGTGGGAGGTTGTTGGGGTGCTGTAGCACTCTGCGCATAAGGAGGTGGTGAACTCAGTAAATGAGACATTAAAGGATCTTTATCAAGTTTCTCTTTTGATCCTTGTTCTTTACGTGGCAGAACTGGGTAGCATTTGTCTACCGCTAACTTCCTACTTCTAAGCGTTTGTTCACTCTCTTGCTCTTCCTCATTATCCCTGAACGCAACGGCAGCTTGTACCATTGACATACCTCGTTTATTTTTCTTTGCTAATTTCATTTCTTTCTGTTTGGCTTCTTTGCGCCATAGGCGAAAGGAGTCAAACATCGCCGGCCGGGCTTTCTTCTTAAAAAGTTTTACCTCTAGATTATCTAAGATTTCTGTGTCAAAGCTACCATATTGGGGCCATTTTAGAACACCATCCTTTCTGGTGTATCGGACCCATACTTCGTTATATGTGATAGGGCCTACGCCATGCTTCACATAGAGCTCATACGTTGGAACCGGACACAAGTCCTCCAATCAGGAGTCCCTACTACAACCAAGACAAAACAAATTTCCAAGTCTTCTAAGACCAGGCATCTTCGCTCTCTAGTCTAGCTTCAAACTTCAAAGGATTATCGAATACGATAGTCTCGTGAATACACGAGTCCTTCGGCTTTGGCGCTTGCAAGTTCCAAATCAAAGCGTATCCCAAAGGATACCAAACTAAGAACCAAACTAAGGACTGGGAGACGCTCCACTTATACTTAACTGAAGTATCAATGATCGATGGCATCACCAGAAGACTCGTCTATCGTTTCGCTCTACCAATCATCAAGGGTCCAAAACAAGGCGATAGTCAGAGCAGCAGTCCTTCGTAGCCGTCGGGACGCGGGGAACCTCGCAGCAAAGACCTTCGGAACCACGTCGACATACAGGGGTCGCTGAAATGGCTGGCCGTCCTCTGGAATCTTCACACAAAGCTCCTCACGAACCTCTGGCTTGGACCGATACCGTTGATACCGCCCCACGTTGGGCGCCAACTGAGGTACCGGGTTTTTATGGACCCAGCGGTGCCAGGGAGAACACCCGAAGACCTAGAGTCCTTCCTGTTTTGGACCACAGAAACACAGAGTCTTCTAGGTGAAGTCAAAGATCGGGTTTATTGGCTGCAACCAGTAACAGGTATTCTAGAAGTACAACGACATGTATGTTCTCAGGAGACTGCTCGTTTTTACAGAACCAGCCTTCTCTTTTTATACAAAATATTGAGCTTCAGGTAAGAATTCCTTGTTTTACAGTTTGACCATATACATATTTTCACTACAAAGAAAAAGCAGAGTCACGATGACAAGCCCACGTTTCAGTCTGTCCAGTTCGTGATAGATTACCCGGCAAGGCCCAGAACTTTCATCAGATATCGACGGACCCCTAATAAAATCAAGCACCTCCTCCTTGTAAAACAGGTCATAAAGAAGAAACAGGGACAGGTGTGTGTGTGATAAAACATAGCTTGTGTGCGGTGAACGGTTTATGACATGTTATGCCTTGATACTAATCTCGTTCGGCCATTGGGAAAGGAACTGCCCAAGCAGGTTTGGCTTGAGGCAGTGGAGTCAGCTCGCCCAGGTCACAGAGGAGTCAGCAAAGGCGTGCGTGTCCTTTCAGATCGAATTCGGCCTTGGTCATTTGACTATGTAAGGGCAATCACAAAATGGATGCCGCTCACAAAATGGAATCCGAGGGTTCAAGACGAAAACTACGATTTCAGGGTGATTTCGTCGCTCGATCATGACGCAAATGTTTATGTATAGTGTCCCAATCATTACCGGTCTGCTAATACCAAAATCGTCATGGTACGATGATATTTATGACACGGATGCAGAGCTTCGGTACCACACAATAGCGGGGTCCAGAATTTTCAGTACAACAAAGTCCCGATTATGCCAGTTGTAACAGATATGGTAATAGCTGCTCTGGGGCAATCCGGAAATGATGGAGACCATTGTCCTTACACTACATGCAAAATCGTTTCCATTTCAAGGAATAGGTTTTATTTGTGCTGTCCGCTCTTGCTTTCGCGAGTACCTCCTTGCACTCCTGCGGAATGTCTAGTTGATGGAATTCTCGGTACTCAGGAGCCATGCCGATAAACTGAGAGACTTCAGATTCGGATGCAGTACCTGGCCTTTGGACATTGTGAGTAGTGTTGGATGTTGACCCAAACGGATTGGCGGTTGGACTGAGAGGCAATGGAGGACCGTGAACCAGTGTTGCCTCGGCCAGAACGGGGCAATCAGAATCAGTGTACAGCGCTCCACTTTCATTTTCTGAAGGACTCTTGGAATGAGGGGAAATGGCGGAAATGCGTACGCAAACACGTTGCACCATGCGATGGAAAATGCATTTCCGAGTGACCGTGACTGGGGATGCCAACTTGCGAAGTTGCAGCATTTGGCGTTCTCCCTGGTGGCAAAGAGGTCGATATGCGGCCTCCCCCATTTCAAGAATATGTGATTCAGCACTTTCTGTTCGAGTTCCCATTCGTGGGATAGGGATCTCTGTCTGCTTAGAGCATCTGTTATGATGTTGTCTTTGCCTGGGACATACTCTGCTGTCAGTGTGATATTGTGGAGCACTAGCCAGTTCCAAATCTTCTGCGATTCGCGAGATAGAGTAAGCGAACGCGTCCCTCCCTGCTTGTTCAAGTAGTGCATTGTTGTGGTGTTGTCTGTTCTGAAATGCACTGGAGAGTTTGAGATGCGTGGGAGGAAGGCTTGCTGAGATAGGAAAACTGCCATCAGTTCTAAGAGGTTGATATAGAGCTGGCTTTCCTGTTCCGTCCACTTGCCGCTGATTTGTAATTCTTGAAGGACCGCTCCCCATCCTTCTAGAGAGGCATCTGTAGTTATTACGTGTGGAGTTGCCGGTAGCAGGAATGGTAGTCCTTGCAAAAGGTTCTTGGGCATCCTACACCAGAGCAAGGCCTTGGAAATGTGTTGAGTAATCACGATAAGATCCTCGAAAGAGCCTGTGCTCTGAGTCCATTGACTGGTCAAGGCCTCTTGCAGGGGGCGCATCCTGAGCCGACAGTGTGGAATGAGCAGGATACACAAGGACATCATCCCTAGAAGGGACTTGAATGTACGGACTCGTATGGTTTTCTTTGAAGCTACTGTGGTGGCCAGGGTAATAACCTTGTGCTTCCTCTCTTGAGATGGAAATGCTTTTGAACATTCCATATTCAGAGTAGCCCCAAGAAATGTTAGAATTTTGGAGGGCTGTAAGGTAGACTTCTCGTGGTTGAGCGTCAAGCCCAGTTGCTGAAAAAGTTCTAGACAGGCGTTGGAAGACTCTGCTGCGCCTGTCGTAGATGGCGCTTTCACCAGCCAGTTGTCCAGGTAGGGGAAGACTTCGTGTCCATGTTGTTTTAGTAATGCTATACAGATCAACAAGAGAGAGAGGACTAGATAAGCTAGCCTGTATCCCCAGTTTATATATATAAATCAATAAAGGCTAGCTAGTTTAAGGGAAATATTAGGGAGACTCTGGTACGTCAGCAGTGACAATATGTGGGAAAAACACTGTTTTCCTTTGAAAGCCCTCACCCACCGACCTAGTCGGTGGCATGCTTCATCATCGGGCCCACCACAGTGGCACCGAATGTGCCCCGGGTGTGCTTCAACGCCAGGTGACTGCGGAGCTGGTATGTTGCTGAGTGTGCAGTGAAGGGGTGTGAAGGTGAGAAATTAAAATGCTATCCAGGAGGTCCCAGCACCCGAGGGTATTAGCAATATTTAATGAACTGGGCCTCTGTTAGCAGGTTAAAAAGGCAATAGGACGTTTTAAGGGAGAGTTACAATGACCTCCAGCGTCCAGTGTGGTCTACATGTTTCAGCCAGTGCCTTTGTTATAAGCTGGCTTTCCTCAGGACCAAAAAGGGTGAAAAGTGCAAATAATAATAAACTATATTAAGTGAGTGTTGTTATTTTCTCTATGTGTCGCGCACGCTAAGGCGCTGTAACTGTTAGAGGGGGATTCCCTCAAGCTTTTCTACACAGAACACATAGGACAAAGACCAGACGTACAAGAAAGAGTCATATTAGGTTTACATTAAGTAAAGGAACCACTTTTAGCCGACTTGTAAGGTGGTGTTCGACCTATATGCGGCTAAGGTGAGCTCATTGGGGACTCCATAGAGCTTGTGAGGGTATATTCAACCGTTAGTGAGGGGTGGTGGGCTAAAAACGAAATCACAAGGTGAGGTACAGGGAAGTAATAGTACTAAGTCCTCACTCTGTTATTTCAATGTAAAAAGCCTCATGGGTCGCCTGGCAGAGAAAGAGACCCTGTAGGGATAAAAATGAGACATACAAGGCTTTCTAACCTGTAGGGAGAGAAAGTTCTTACCCCATTTGCAGGATTTAGAGGGTTACTCACGAGTAGTTCGGTCTGGTTCCTCCTAGGACCTATTCATCCATCCGCGGCGCCCGAAATGCAGTGACTGGGCCGCAATGTTTGTCTTTTTGTGCTCTAATCGTAATCTAATTCACCTGGTTAGAGTAGAAAGAGAAGGCGGTATGCGCGTAAAACGCCCTATCATGCTGCGACCAACTGCACATGTGCAGGGGAGCAGCGCGTGGGCTCGCGCATGCGCGGAAGGCAGGGCGCGTCAATGCGCATGCGCAAGAAACGGGGCTCTGATGCGCATGCGCGGAGCATTGCCGGGTGAGCGCTGCAAGCGCTGGGCTGTATGAGCAGCCTGTGTGAGAACAGGTGTGCGTAGCGCTGGATGTGCGCTAGCCCGAGTGTTATAATAGACAAAGTATTAAGGTCTGGCACATGTAAAGAAACACAAGCGCTGGGCAAAGAGAACAACCTGTGAGTTAACAGGTGTGTGTAGCGCTGACTATGCGCTACCCAGAGGGTCATTATAAAGGAAGTATAGGGCCACTGTGTAGAGAATGGGTAATGCCCATCAGGCTTAGGAAATACTAAGTAGAGAGGGGGGATCACTAGTTGGAGAGAAGGGGTCAGGGAGGACGCTCATGCAGGGGGACAGGGACACAAGTGTCTCACATGAAGTGCTAGGTGCTACAGAGTAGGACCGGGGAGGTTATTACTGGCTCACAGCCCAAGTTGTCTCGGTGGGCATGATATGGTTATACTGTTAGGCTATTCCATGGAATGGCATCGTTCAGGCCATGGATGTGTGTGGCTAGGCGGTAAATCCAGCGCTGCTCTTTTTGTAGAAGGAATCTTTCATCTTTGGCATTGTCAAATTTCTCAATGACAGTCCAGGAGAAATCATTTGGTGTGTGGTTGTGGGTCAGGAAGTGATCTGTAAGTTTACTGATATTTTTCCCACATCTTATTGTACTCCTGTGTTCGGTCATTCTTGTGCGTACCTTGCGAGTGGTCATGCCAATGTATCTCAGGCCGCATCTGCACGTTATCAGGTAGACCAGGTTAGTAGAGTTGCAGTTAGTGAAATTTCGTTGCATCCAGGTTTTGCCCGGTTCCAGATTGAGGGTTTTGGACGGAGATGTAAGGTGGCATACGCTGCAGTTGTTACAGGGTTGGTGTCCGATGATCTTGGGCAGGCCCCATGCGTTAACAATTGTGTTGTCTCTGTTCTGATTGGTCGTGCGTGGCCTGGTGTTGACTAGCTGGTCTCTTAGGTTGGTAGATCTTTTGTAAGCAATGCGTGGTTTTTCCCATTGTCTAGTGCCAGAGTTGATAATTTTCCAGTGCCGTTGTATAATGTTGGAAACTTGGTTCGATGCTGTGTTATACGTTGTTACACAGGTGAGGACTGGTTCTTCCTCAGGTTTGTCGTAGTTTTCCAGGAGGGCTTCTCGATTTTGATTCCTTGCTCTTTTGCGGGTTTGGTTTATTATCCTGGTGGGGTAACCACGGTCCCTCAGTTTGTGAACTAGGTCATTGGACTGTTGTTTATAGTCCTGGATGTTACTGCAATTACGCCTGATACGTAAAAACTGCCCGTAGGGCAAGTTTTCCCTCAGGTGTCGAGGGTGAAAACTGTCAAACCTAAGCAGTGAGTTCCTTGCCGTGGGTTTGTAGTAGGTGGTGGTGGTAAGCTTCCCATTGTCAGGTTTGATGTTCAGGTCCAGGAAGGGTAGTTCAGTGGTACTGCTGGTACATGTGAAGCGTAAGTAAGGGTCCAATTGGTTGACCCAGAGCATGAAGCTGTCCAGTGATTCTTGGTCTCCTTTCCATATTAAGAGTATATCGTCGATATACCGACGCCACATACGTATGTTGGCAGAGAAAGGGTTAGTGGGTTGTTGTACGTGGGTGTCTTCAAAGTGGGCCACGTACAATCCTGCCACACTTGGGGCAAAAACACTGCCCATGGACGTTCCATTCGTCTGTAAGTAGTGCGTGCCTTCATATTCAAAATAGTTCTCTTTGAGAGCCAGAGCCGCGCAGTCTAAGATGAAGCTACGGGGGGTGTTGTACTCCCAGGGGCTTGTCATTAGGACATCATGTAACACTTGAAGTGTAGCGTCCTGTGGTAGGCTAGTATATAGGCTTTCTATGTCTAGTCCTGCCATGAGTTCTGTGGTGGGGTCAAAGTCAATATCTTGAATCACACTAAGGAGGTGTTTGGTGTCTTTAATGTAAGAGGGGGTCTTTTGGACGAGTGGGTTTAGGAAAAAATCACAGAACCGTGATAGGGGCTCTAGGAGTGACTTGATCCCTGATACGATGGGTCTCCCAGGTGGTGGAGAGATACCTTTATGTATCTTGGGGACCGTGTAGAAGTAAGGGGTCTTGATTTCTTTGGGACAAAGGTAGTCCGCCTCTTGTTTAGAGATGTGTTCGTTGTCTTTTGCATTGGTGACCAGTTGGTTGATGGTGACTTGAAGTTGTTCAGTCGGGTCTCTGGTGAGGCGTTTGTAGTTTCTTGTGTCACTGAGGAGCCTCTTACATTCGAGGTCGTAGTCAGTCTTGTTCATCAAGACTATTCCTCCCCCTTTATCAGCAGGTTTGATCACCAGTGTGGGCTCATTTTGTAGGCGTTGGATGGTACTTCTATCTTTGCTGGATAGGTTGTTAAAGGTGTCCTTTTGTTGTAGGTTTTGTATATCGGTGTAGACTGCCTGTTCGAACGTCAGGATTTCGACCGGGATGCTACCCGGTGGGGGGGTGAAGGTGGACTTCATTCTCAAGCCTGTCTCGTTTGGCGTGCTGGTTGTCTCTGACATGATGTTGTCCTTTTTCTCAAAGAAAGCTTTAATTTTAAGTTTCCGGAAAAACTCGGCAAGCTCGACGTGTAATTTGAACATGTCTAGCCTGGGAGTGGGGACAAATGAAAGGCCTTTGTTGAGTACTTCCATTTCTTCTGTTGTTAACTGGGTATCAGATAAGTTGAACACCAGTGGGTGTTGCGGTGCTACTTGCTGGTTCCCGGTTGTTCCCTGGTTTTGTTTCTTGTGTTGGCGCTCACAGGTTCTTCCTCTGGGGTCCATTGGACATGCCCCGTGTTCCGTATCTTGCCCCGGCCTCTTCTGCCCTGGGATAAAAAAGGATACCGGGGGTTTTGGTTCCCTTGGAAGAACGGCATGTTGCCTTGGGGATACATGTGAGGGTATCCAAAGTAAGGAGGAGGGAAGTGGCCTAGGAGGGGCGGTGGTGGCCCGTAATTTTGGTTTTGGGGGCCTTGCCAGGGTTGTTGCCAGTGTTGTCCCCGTCTTCCTCTTCCTCTTGATGTGTTGGATCCTGTGCTAGAGTTGCTAGAGGTGCTTGAGACCGAGCTGTTGTCTGAATTGTCAAAAGTTTTTTTGGGGGGGGTGTAGTCGTCCTCCGAGTACGGGTAAGTTTTAGAATAGCTGAATCTCTTCAGGTCTTTCTCGAATTTCTTAATTTTGGTCTGGGTTAGGTAGTCTTTATATTCCGCTATTTCGCGGTTTTGGTCCTCGAGTTTTTTCTTAAAGCCCGTTATGGTGGTTTTGAAATGGGACTCTGTTGCTTGGATTTCTATCATGATGGCATCTGATAGGCGTTTGGCAGTTTTGATGATTAAGACTAGCCAGTCCCTAGTGCAGTGCCAGGCGATCTGGGCCCAGTCTTTACGAAATGCTGCGTCATCCAGGAAGATCCTGGGGGCATTGGTGACTAGAAGGCCGGTAGGAGCTGTATTGGTGCGTAAGTATTGTGCCAGGATGACCCCATGCAGAACAGTCCGGATCCTGTTCCTCTTTTTCTCCGTAAGTGAATCCCAGTCCGTTGTTTGTGCTACGGTGGCCGGGATGTTGAAGTCTGCCAGGAGTGAGGGGTCAGCTAGAATTTCGCTGATATCCTCAGCAGTGTAAGTAAGGCCCATATTTTCGGCCATGTTGAAATAACAGAGTGAGGACTTAGTACTATTACTTCCCTGTACCTCACCTTGTGATTTCGTTTTTAGCCCACCACCCCTCACTAACGGTTGAATATACCCTCACAAGCTCTATGGAGTCCCCAATGAGCTCACCTTAGCCGCATATAGGTCGAACACCACCTTACAAGTCGGCTAAAAGTGGTTCCTTTACTTAATGTAAACCTAATATGACTCTTTCTTGTACGTCTTGTCTTTGTCCTATGTGTTCTGTGTAGAAAAGCTTGAGGGAATCCCCCTCTAACAGTTACAGCGCCTTAGCGTGCGCGACACATAGAGAAAATAACAACACTCACTTAATATAGTTTATTATTATTTGCACTTTTCACCCTTTTTGGTCCTGAGGAAAGCCAGCTTATAACAAAGGCACTGGCTGAAACATGTAGACCACACTGGACGCTGGAGGTCATTGTAACTCTCCCTTAAAACGTCCTATTGCCTTTTTAACCTGCTAACAGAGGCCCAGTTCATTAAATATTGCTAATACCCTCGGGTGCTGGGACCTCCTGGATAGCATTTTAATTTCTCACCTTCACACCCCTTCACTGCACACTCAGCAACATACCAGCTCCGCAGTCACCTGGCGTTGAAGCACACCCGGGGCACATTCGGTGCCACTGTGGTGGGCCCGATGATGAAGCATGCCACCGACTAGGTCGGTGGGTGAGGGCTTTCAAAGGAAAACAGTGTTTTTCCCACATATTGTCACTGCTGACGTACCAGAGTCTCCCTAATATTTCCCTTAAACTAGCTAGCCTTTATTGATTTATATGTTTTAGTAATGCTGCCACAGGGGAGAGACATTTGGTGAAGATTCGAGGGGCTGACTTTAGGCCGAATGGGAGGATACAAAATTGGTAGTGTTGACCCGCTACTGCGAATCTGAGGAATTTTCTTTGGTGTTTGTGTATTGGGATGTGATAATATGCGTCTTGTAGGTCTAAAGACGTCATAAAGTCTTTTTTCTCCAGCGATCCCAAGATCTCTTGGATAGTCACCATCCGAAACGATTGACTCTTCAAGAATGTATTGAGTGCTCTTAGATCTAGGATGGGCCTCCATTTTTTCCTTTTCTGTTATATTAGAAAGAAGCGGGAATAAAATCCCTTCCCTTTGTGAGCTGATGGTGCTCGCTCTATTGCTCCTTTCTTCAACATTGAGGAGATCTCTTGAAGGAGTAGACGTAGGTGCCTGTGTTGGAGCTTGCGAGGAGGAGTTGTCGGGGGAATTGAATTGTATTCCAATGATTGTCTGTATTGGATCAATTGGAGTACCCACCGATCTGTAGTTCTTGATCTCCAATTGTGGAGGAAGTGTGTCAATTTCCCTCCAATTTTGAAAGAACGAGATGGTGGATGGAATGGCTGTTGGAAACGGTCATTGGCGTCCGCCAGAGGGTTTCCTTTGGTTTCTTCCTCTGTAGTTGGACTTTCCGTATGAGGTCTGACGTTCTTGTTGCTGTTGCCGCTGTTGGTATTGCGTTCAGCTTTGGTTATATGAGTAAGAGGATTTGCTCTGGTAAGATCCTCTGTAAGAGGGCTGACCTCTACCCCTGCAACCTCGAAAGGACTTGTTTTTAAACTGTAACGTGCCAAGCGCCCGTGCAGTGTCCGTATCTTTTTTGATTGCCTGTAAGGCCTCGTCTATTTTCTCCTTAAAGAGGTGTTGGCCGTCGTAGGGCATGTCAAGTACTTTTGTTTGGACTTCTTGACGAAAAGATGTTGCCTTGAGCCACCCTTGTCTTCGCAAGACCGCGGCACCCGCTAGCTGTCTGAAGCCGGTCATTGTGACATCTATGGCACAGTCAATTAGCTCTGATGCTGACGTTTGTTCCTCTTTAAGGAGTGATTGAACTTCCTTGTGTAAGTTATCAGGCAGTTCTGTTAGATATGGGGCAATGTCTTCCCACAATTGCCTATTTTAGCGTCCTAGTAGTGCAATGGCGTTAGTTACTTTGATGGTCATGGCTGAAGTGGTTGAAAAGCGTTTACCAATACCGTCTAGTTTTCTGCCTTCCTTGTCTGGTGGTGCTGACAATGGAGAGGACGGATTTCTAGAGTTCTTTTGTGCTGCTTGGGTAACCACGGAATCTGGTTTTGGATGTCCAGTAAGGCATGTTGGTGCAGTTGCTGGTGCCTTATATTTCTTATCCAGTCTGGGTACCACTGCGGAGACCGAGGCTGGTGTCTGCATTACTTGTTGCCCTTGTTCCCATATGTGATCAATGATTGGAATTGATCTAGTTGTTTTTCTGACTGGGTCTTTAAAATCATATAAGAAACAGTCCGTTTCAGTGGAATCCATAGTCATATGGAATCTCGTGGCCGCTCTCTCCACTAAATTATGGAATCCGCCAATGTCTGCTGGCGGCGAGTCCGATGTAGCGGGCTCAGGTGTGGCTGTAGATGGAGCGATGTAGTCTTCATCGTCCCTGTGTTCGGAAAGGTCATCCCGAACCTCCCCTTCTTCTGGTTCCTCACCCTCGTTGTCAGTAGACGAGATATGTTGTACTGTCTCTCTCTCTCTCTCTCTCTCTCTCTCTCTCTCTCGGTATCACCAAAGGTGATGGTCTTAGTCTTAAAGATGAAGTCGGCCCAGATGAGACCGGAGTTTTTTCCGTTGATGGGGCCGTTGGCGAGTCCGGAAATCATTTCTTGTAGGCTTGTATCAAGAACTGTAGATCTGAGACTATGGATACTGGAAGGCATACCATAGGTGTGACCTGCTTCTGTACCTGCGAATGTACAGTTTCTTCAGTTATCTCCATTTCATCGCCATCCTCATCTGTGCTTTGGCATTTTACAATAAGATCTGAAGGACTGGTGGCCTGATCGTACTGGTCATCGTCCGATTCGTCGCCTTGTAGTAGTTTAGATGGGAGCAATGTTTGAACCCTGCTTGGAGACGTTAAATCCGGTATAATTGGATCCTTTGTACTCTTTTTGGGTGGAATCAAGTTGGATTGTTTACATAGAGTTGACGGTATCGTCGTGGATGACGTCGTCGACTGAATTCCGATTGAAGAGGTTTTCGTCGTCGATTGTGCGCTCGTCGACGGGGTCTTCGCCGTCGACGGTGTGCTCGTCGACGATGTTTTCGTCGTCGATGCGCTTGACGACTGTGTCTTCGTCCACGATGATGTTTTTACCATTGTCGATGTCTTCGACGACGACACGCCCGTCGTCGAGGGGGTCTTCGTCGGCGGAATAGGCGTCGACGGTTTTGGTTTTGTCGTCGTCGACGGAATCTTAGGCAACGTCGAGTGCTTTTTTATGAGAATAATCGACGACACAGGCTTATCCGCCGTCGACGATGGAGTAGTCGTCGTCGATGAATATGCTGACGACGCCGTCGTCGTCGAGACCGTCGTCGTCGATGTAGAAATATAGACTGTAGAGATGGATTTCCTCATCGCTGAGGAAAGCGTAGACGGATTTGTTGTCGACGACTGCGCAGGCTTCCTGAAGGCAGGCGCCTCCTTAACAGACGTGGTAGATTTTGCCTCTGAAGACTTTGAGGGAGTCTTTTTAGGAGGAACGTCTGAAGGGCTAGGGGAATTAACCCTTGGCCTCTTTAAGGATATTTTTGAGGAAACTGAAGCCATCTCAACATCATCTGAAGACTCCAGGTCGTCTCTGGTTTTCAGTCTGTTCAACCAGAGGAGCAGCCTTCCTTCTCTGTCTTTAAGTGTTTTTGTAGAGAATGTTCTACAAATTCGACATTCTTTGGGAGAATGATCAGGATAAAGACAGTACAGGCAAGTTTCATGCTTGTCATCGACGTGTAGTCTTTTCTTACCACAGGATGAGCAAGCCCTGAAGAGACCTTTCTTCTGTTGATCAGTCATAGTTGAGTTTTGAAGAAAATATCCAATTTTCTGTGAGAAAAAGAGATAAACTATGAAACCTGAGGAGAACTCAGGTGGAGACTCCCTAGCACAACGTGCGGTAGAAAATCTGAGAGACTGAGGCTCCTGACAGGAAGGTTCTAGAGGGAGGTGGTAGCTGATTGGCTACCTTCTGGAATTTGGTCCTTTTTACAAAAGGACATGAATAGGCTACCAAGGAAGGCCCCTAGGCCTACTTTTCTCTATGTATGTCTATAGGACATGTATATGTACCGGGGACTCCCGTCTCGATGACGGGGAATGATTCAGGCATGTGAATCTATGAAAGACACCCATAATACTGGATAATACTGTAACTCTCCTAAAGGGAACATCTGCATCTTTCTTGAGCACTGTGATGCCCCAGGGGAATGAGCTAATAAATGTACTACTTGCATAACTCTTGATAGACTGATTAGATTGTTGCCCTTTAGGCCTGGTTGTAATTATGTAAAATGGCCTATTTTTCTACAACTGGTGTTGAGTTTTTTTGTGGTTCCTTTCATTGTATTATGTTTAGCACAAATACTTTACACATTGCCTCTTTGATAAGCCTTCCTACTCTGCGGCAAGATACCAGATGATGAACACAGGTAAACTTACTTGTGTATCTGAATTAAGCTGACTAGAGTGGTGGTGGGTCTGCCTGGCTTAGGTGTCATCCCCATTTGTAACAGGGACACATTCAGCAGCGCCTGCTGCTGCATGTTGTCTGCTTTCATACCAAGCAGCAATGTGCAGGGTGGGGGCAGTGGCTTATCAGATTTCAGCTGGGCCCACAACAAAGGCCGAAGTTAAAGGGCCATCAGACCTCCATTTGTTCCAGAGAGCAATCTGGAGCCTCAAACCTAGATGCAAATGCCTCTACTGAGGCGAAACAGCTACCTTCAACTTCCTGGACCTCTCAGCAGCCTTCATCACTGTTTCCCACCACACCCTCTGCGCAAGACTCCACGACGCCGAGATCCGGTGAGGTTCCGTAAGAATCGTAATGATGTTTTTTTGACTTGTTCGAATATGGACGAGTTTGGTATCTATGAACCGCAAATGACGAGTTTAGTGGGTGTACGCGTTTTTGCTACTCTACTTTGCATCGTTCGTCCTATTCGTGGGTTCCTCCATCTGAACCCACGGGTTCCATTTTAGATACGGCATCCATTTTGTTTCTTGCCCTCACGTAGCCGGCGAACGGACAATGTCCGCCTCGTGACCCTGGGATTCCCAAGCTCTTGCGGAAGACACATGTTCCTTTGAGTGTGTCTTTATGACGAGGGGGATGACACGGCAAAGGCAGATGGCTCCGCTCGAGGCTCATCTTGCCGTGCCGGTCTATTGTTTCAGCCGTGCATACATTAGGCACAAATCCTTTGATCCTGCAATCATGCTTCCGATATTGCCCCCTACACTCTTTCTCAATCTGTTGTCTGTCTTTGACTTCCTTGCACCTGTTTCTGTCTCTTTTCTTAACTCGTTTACAGCCAGAATGGAATGTGCCTAATGGTGGGATAACGTGCTTTTACAGTTGGGAACCGGCGATACCACTGTAATTATGTTCCGGCCTCCTGAAAACATGAATGCAACCCTTTTGAAGTTTACTGTGGAAACTGAGTTGTAACCTATTGTTCGCCATGTTGTGCGATGACGAAAATATGTATAAAAGGACCGATCCACTTTTGCAATTTGAAGCAGTCTCTCAGAACCTACACTCTGTGTACTTCTTGCGATCTCTGTATCCCTGCAGTAAATAAATGCTGATCTTTGACGCCAAAGGAAGTCTCCCGTGTCTCTGTGATTTGTACGCCGGAACAGGTAACCCACGAAGGTTTCAGGTGTTGTCCCCTGGCACCGCTGGGCCTTAGAATAGCCCAGTCCTTCAGTTGGCGCCCAACGTGGAGCGACATCAGCGGTACCGGTCCAAAGCCCGACGATCGTGAGGAACTTCGTGTGAAATCTCCGAGGGAAGGTGCACCCCGCTTCATCGATCCTGTTGTCGAAATAAGTGGTCCGAAGACTTTTCCCGTGAAGATTCCCGCCTCCTGATGGCTGCGACGGACTGATGCCCTGACTGCCGACCTGTTTTGGCGCTTGGCCTAGTCCTTTGTACGGCGAGACGATAGACGGGCCTTCCTGGTGACGCCATTGTTTTTTTCAGTTAAGTATTCGTGGGTCGCTCCCAGAAACCTTGGTTGTTGTTGTTGAAACTTGGTTGTTTGCATGGTTCCATTGCATTTGTGGTTCTTAGTTGTTGGTTCTTAGTTGTTGGGTTTTTATTTGACGATTGCAATTGCCAAAAACCGAGGGTCTTGCATTTTTGCGAGGACATCGTAATTCGATAACCCTTGAAGTTTGTAAGCTCGGTTAGTGTGCACGATGCCTGGCCGTAGTACTTTGTTTGGTTTCCTTAAATGTTGCGGCACGGACTCCCGGCTGGAGGACTCATGTCCGATACCTCCAGTTGGAACTCCGATTTATGAGCTCTATAGTCGACATGGAGTGGGTCCTATCGTATATAATGAATATTGGATCCGTTATACTAAAGATGATGGTGTCCTTAGTTGGCCACCCCATGGTAGTTTTGAAACTGCAATTTTAGATAATCTCGAAGCAAAATTGTTTAAAAAGAAAGTTAGGCCGGCCATGTTTGATTCCTTTCGGTTATGGCGCAAAGAGGCCAAACAGAAGGAAATCAAACAGATTAAGAGAAATAAGAGAGAAGGTATCATTACGGTGATCAAAAATGCAGAACAGTATCAGCGAGACAAAGACGAGAAGGAAAAGGAAGTCCTTACTAGATTGCATCATATGGCGGTGCATAAATGTTATCCGGTTTTACCGTCAAGTTCTGATAAGAAGGGAGAGGAATCGATAGAGAATCCTTTGTTGTCCTATCTACTGAAATCACCACCTCCTTACGCACAGGGTACTACAGCCCCTGTGGTTCCTCCTGTCCCTCAACCTGTTGTTCTGGCAGCTGCTGGTCAGCCTGTCGTTGGTCCTGTTCCTCCGAATCCTCTTGTTGCTCAAGTTGTCCCTGCTCCCTTACCGGCCCTTTTTCCTACTGCTCCATTGCCTATACCTTCTCAGTCTATTGTTCCTGCTACTTCTGCTATTTTGGCTACTCCTACTGCTCCTACGTTCAGTCCTCATGTTGTTGCTCCTGTACTTCTCTCCTCTTCTCCTTCTGTTCGTAGTCGTATACCCAATGCTGTTGCTAATCTCTATTCTCCGCTTTTCGGACCGATACTTGGGTCTGATGTCTCTGATGTCTCTCAGAGACGAAGCCAAATGCCTGGAGGTAGGGAGAGTCAGACGTTAATCACTATGGCGCGCAGGTGGATTAGACATCCTGCTAAGTACACTCCGCGCATGGTGTTTGATACGTTTTCCCAGTTCAATGAACCCACACAAAGATTCGTGTTTGAGGAAATGTGTAAATCTTTGAGAGAAGAGTGGGATAATGATGAGGTAGATAATGTACTGACTGATATGACTGAACTCCAGAG
The DNA here is from genome assembly GCF_964263255.1 of Lissotriton vulgaris. Classification (NCBI taxonomy): domain Eukaryota; kingdom Metazoa; phylum Chordata; class Amphibia; order Caudata; family Salamandridae; genus Lissotriton; species Lissotriton vulgaris. The sequence goes on from NC_141687.1 coordinate 363,357,728, forward strand.
TCAGTTTTCGAACTGTATGATTGTAGGTGGTGATGTGCGTCATGCGTTAGAGCGTCTGTTATCGTTTAGATCTACAGTGCATCCCCGAGTGTTGTTTGATGACGACTCTGATGATTGGAAAGCACAACCTGGTCAGTATCCTATGCGAGAAGTTCCCCCAGTGTGGATGCCAGGTGATGCTACTGTCAATCCTGCAATTTTGCCACACTTCCAGAGAGTCAGGATACACCTCCCATGGAAGCGGTCGGAAGTTTTGCAGGTGAAACAATCTTTACCTGACCCCCGGAAAAATCCGGCAGGTTATTATAAGGAGTTATCCCAACTTGTGGATGCTACTATTATGAACCTTGCCGATATTGACATGTTGTTCGGTAACGTAGTACCGCAACCGATTTGGGCAAAAATCCGTCAAGAGAATCACGCAGCTGAGTTAGGCGGTGATTGGGCCGCACTTGCAGCGGCTGACGCATTACAAGTTGGTGGGGCTAAGCCTGAACAGTTAATTACGGCTCTGCCACAAAGGATCATTACACTTATGAAGACGCTTATGCCAGCAAGGAGGGTGAGCTGGGATAAATTGTCTGCTTGCAAACAAAAGAAAGACAAGAGTGTCTCCGATTTCTTTACCAGATTTGAGGAGGCATTTATCGATCATAGTGGTCAGGATATGAGCACTGAGAGAGGTCAGCGACTGTTTGTTGATAAATTTGTGTCAAATTTGTTGCCAGATTTATGCAACAAACTGAAATATTCCGAAAGTTCGTGGGCTGTTTCGACCACTGCTCAAATATTAGCAACGGCTCAATATTATGAAAATAGAGAAAAGGAAGAAAATGATCGTGCAGATAAGAAAACGAAGGAGCTTAAAACTAAGGTTTTGTTGCAGCAAGCATATCCTCCGCGCTCGAATCAAAATGATTCACAACAGCAAAATCGATCACAGTCTTCTAGGACGCAGTTGCGTACTGACTCTTCTGCATCTAGATCTATGCTTGGGTACAACCAATGTGCAGATTGTAGGGGTGAGGGCCATTTGAAGTTTAATTGTCCTGTTTTACGTGACCGAAATAATGGTGTTTGGGCCCCAGGTGGTCGTAGTGGTCCTCAACAGGCGTCTCGAGGTAGAGGTCGTGGCACCTCTCAAAATCAGAATGAACGTTCTACTACTTCATCGGATTCGAACAATTGCTTTGATCAGTGCGATTCATAGTCTGGTAGATCTGCACAGTATCATGTGGATGACTATTACGTCGAGCATGACATTGATGCTGATGGTAATTACTAGGCCTGCCACAGACAAAGAGAGGGAGTAGTATCAGTTCCGGTTGATCAGAGAGGGCCTTACGTCGCAGTTGCCACATCGGGCGTAGTTGAGCCTTTTCTGTTGGACACTGGTGCGGCGAAAAGTTCCATCATGCATTCGAAACTCCGTGGCGCACCTTTGTCTGGCTTTACGAATGTTTCTGTTGGATTCTCTGGCTCCCCGGTTAGCAATCCGGTTTCTAGCCCTTTGCCCCTTATAATTGGGCCGCGTGAGCTAGAAGCTCCTTTGATTTTGACTACTGGTTGTGGTGAGAATCTTTTGGGTCTGGATTTGTTGAAGCGGTTATATGCGACTCTGTATTGTTCTCCTGCGGGAGTGGAGCTTACATTAGGTCAGAGAGTGATCTCTCCTATGTACTTGTCAACTGATAAGCTCCCACCGGAATTGAGTTCTCTTCCTGAGTCTTTGTGGGCAACAGGTCCCAATGATGTGGGCCTGCTGGACATATCACCTTATGTTGTCCAATTGAAATCGAATGTGCGATTACCACGTATTCCCCAGTATCGTATCTCTCTTGATGGTGAACGAGCGCTATTAGCGATCATTTATGACTTGATCAAGAAGGATGTTATTGAGGAAACTCGGGGAAATGTGTGTAATAGTCCTGTGTTACCTATTTTAAAACGAACTAATCCATCCAAGCCCCCTGTGTACCGTTTTGTCATTGATTTGAGAGAGGTGAATAAAATTGTGATTCCATATTTCCTGTGGTGCCTGACATTACAGCTTTACTGACCCTGATTCCAGCCTCTGCCTCTTGGTTCTCGGTAATCGATCTGAAGAATGCTTTCTTTAGCATTCCAATTGCTGAGGAAAGCAGAGATCTATTCGGCTTCTCATTAGGTGGTTGCAGCTTCAGGTTTAAACGCGCTCCTCAGGGCTACTGTGAGAGTCGATCGATCTACAGCCAAGCTCTTAAGAGTCAACTTGACGCGTTTGTGTTACCAGCTGGTGCGGCCTTGATTCAGTATGTTGATGATCTGTTAGTGGCTGCTGAAACTAAGCAGATTTGCACAACTGCTACAGTATCGCTGTTACAGCATCTATGTGACTTACATCACAAGGTGTCACCTTCTAAGCTACAGTATTGTTGCCAAGAAGTAACCTATTTAGGTCACTTATTGTCAAAGGAGGGAAGAAGGTTGACCCCAGAAAGAATTGCAGCGATTGCTCGAATGACTGTGCCAACAACTCAGAGAGATGTGCGTGCCTTTCTAGGTATCACGTCATACTGCAGACAATGGATTCCAAACTTTTCATTGTTAGCGAAGCCATTGTTAGCTCTTACGTGCAAGGATGTTCCGACTCCTTTGCCATGGACTGAAGAGTGTCAGAAAAGTTTTTCTGAATTGCGTGATGCGTTGTGTTCGGCTCCTGTGTTAGGTACTCCTGATTATAGTAAGCCGTTTACACTATACGTTCACGAGAGAGAGGGTTGTGCGTTGAGTTTCTTGACGCAACAATTTGGCGGTAAGCAGCGTCCATGTGCATATTTTTCCTCGACCTTGGACCCAGTAGCTAGAGCATTGCCAAGTTGTCTAAGAGCGACAGCGGCAGCTGCGGTGTCCATCCGACAATCTGCAGGCCTGGTCATGGATAATATGCTTACGGTGATGTTCCCGCATGCAGTTGACACTCTCTTGAATCGAACAAAAACTCAACACTTGACGAGCGCAAGGTTGTCCGGTTACGAGTTGACACTTTTGGCAAGTCATATACAAATAAAGCGTTGTAATGTGCTGAATCCGGCGACATTGTTGCCGATTAATATGGAATCAGATGATGTAGCACCACATGATTGTTATCTAAGAACTGAAGAAGAAACAAAGGGTCGTGTTGACCTAAAAAACACTCCATTGGCAGATCCCGATGGCACTTTGTATGTTGATGGTTCATGTTTCAAGTTGCCGAATGGTGATGTGACGACCGCGTATGCTGTAGTGACGTTGAGTACGGTTGTGGAAACTGCGAGACTGAGTCAGAATTCAGCGCAAGCGGCAGAGTTGATTGCGTTAACGAGAGCGTGTGTTTTGTCTAAAGGAAAGCGGGTGAATGTGTTTACTGATAGTCAATATGCATTTGGTGTAGCTCATAGCTTTGGTCGATTGTGGAGAGAAAGAGGATTTATGACATCGCATGGCACGAAGATCCAACACGGACAGCTCGTGAACGATCTTTTGGATGCACTTACATTGCCAAAGCAGGAGGCAATCATTAAATGCAGCGCGCACTGAAAGGTTACGGATGATGTTGGTCGTGGTAACGCGTTTGCGGATGAGATTGCTAAGGAAACGCTAAGGATCTGACAACTCGAATGTATGTTATGAGTTCAGTGAGATGGCCGACGGAGACGGGTATGTGTGAGGACACTGTTGAGAGCGTGAAAGCGATTCAGAATGAGGCTACTGAGATTGAGAAGACTAAGTGGAAAGAAAGCACGGGAAAGTTAGATGTGAATGGATGTTGGGTTGATTTGTCAGAATGTCAGAGGTGGATGTTACCGGATGCATATGTGCTTGCCGTTGTTACTATGGCTCACGGCTTGTCACATATTAGCGCGAAAGGTATATGTAAGTTGTTGTCTCCTGTATGGAAGAATGATGGGATTGCTAAGTGTGCTGAAAGAGTGGTTAAGAATTGTATGGTATGCTTGATGTATAATCCTGGCAAGGGCACCCCCACTCCACCTGGTCATTTTGCTCCTCCTAGTTGTCCCTTTGAAGTTATCCAATTGGACTTCATCCATATGGAGAGATGCAACAACCTGAAATATGTTTTGGTTGTGGTTTGCGCGTTCTCCAGATGGATTGAGGCCTACCCTCTTAAGGATAATACTGCCCTGTCCACAGCGAAAGTCCTACTGAAGGAATACTTTCCTCGGTATGGAATGCCACGGATCGTATGGTCGGATAACGGAAGTGAGTTTGTGGGGAGTGTGATGAAGAGTGTGTGTAAAGGCCTTGGAATACGCCAGAAATTCCATAGCGCCAATCATCCCCAGTCAGCAGGTTTAGTGGAAGGGTACAATGGCACTCTGAAACTGAAACTTGCCAAGATTCAAGCGATGACTGGTCTGTCATGGCGTTATGCACTGCCTCTAGCTCTCTTATCGACCAGGGCGACTGTGCACTCTCGAGTAGGGCTTAGCCCATATGAGATTGTGTTCGGCCGTCCTGCGAACATTTGGGGAGTTCCGAGGCCTAAGGCATTCGACAGTCTTAAATATCCAATGTTGATTGACTATCTTTATGATCTGACTGCTAAATTGAGTTTAATTCATCAACAGGTCTTTGAAGCTCTACCGGCACACCCAGAGGGTCCTGGACATCGGCTCCAACCAGGTGACTGGGTAGTCACCCGCAATTTTGGGAGAAAGCGTAATCTCGAGCCGAGATTTGTGGGACCTTATCAAGTTCTGCTGGCAACAAGGACTGCAGTTCGGTTGGAAGGCAAGAAGAACTGGGTGCATGCCACCCATACGAAGAAAGTACCACTTCCTTTGCCAGTAGATTCCTGGGTAAAAACTGGAATTGCCCCAACGGAGACCAGGACCCCTCCACGTTATGTGCCATTCAGTGATGCTCAACCTGTAGAAAACAATTCAACACAGCCAGATACACCTGTTGAATCATCAGCATTGGAGAATTCAAGTTCTGAACTGTCATCTGAGCGATCGAACACTGTTTTGCAATCTGAACAGTTTTTTGAAAAGCAAACTCGACCTGGAAGAAGTCGATATTTTCTTCGATCGCGTGACAAAGACTAATAAAAAATCCCTTTTGTTTTTGAATTCATATTACCCCCCTACTGTTGCTATGAACATTTTGAACAATTGCATTTTTTATTGATTTTTGAGTTCTTTTTCACGTGTGTCCCTCTTTTTATACAGCTAGGAGACTTGTATTAAATTGAACGTCTGTTTAAGGAAACCTATCATCCGGGTTGACTGTAGGGCCGTGCGGGTACTTCCTCCTGTTTAGCAGGTTCCTGACACTAGGTCGGTTACTTTTGTCGATTCCTGGGAACTCCTGGGAATTGATAATCGCTACTCAGAACGAAGTGCGTCAAGAACGTTACGGACGGTTTTTTAGAGGATGGAGTTCTCAAAGCTGTCGGAAGTAGAGAGGATGTTGGCGCAAAGATCCAAACTGCATAAGGTTTTGCGAACAAAATGTTTTCTGGCTCAGGTATTTCTGCTGTTTCTGATAGTTTCTATGCTATTGGTGGGTGGAGTGTATTTTGGAATTCAGTCGTTATTGCCTTCCACTTCACCTACTTCTTCTTCTCCTGAACTGAATTCTGTTCCCACTGTTTCTCCACATTCCTTTCATCTTCTGCCCCAACATGAACAAGTTAGACGTGCGGAATTCATGAACAACTCCTTTGTCCAACTCCTACATCAGCATCAATTGGTGATGAATACTACCAACTGTTGGGTGTGTGGGTTAATGCCACATACCATGGATAAGGGTATTCCGTGTTTGGTTCTTCCTTATAGTTCCCAGGGGTCAGCTCGGGCATTCCAAACTATGTTCCGTAGTGCACTAGATTCCTACCCCCGTCGAGAGCCACGCTCTACAGACCTTGGTCCCGGCCCGTACCACAAGTCTTTGGCGATAGCGATTGCTGATTTAGATAGAGATATTTTTGATGCATCGCTTATTCCAGAGGAAGAGGTGCGAGCATACAAGGATCTGAGTGAGGCTGAGTATAGCATGTCAGTGGGTGATAGACAGCTTAAGAGCTCATCTCCGATCTGGATCGTACCCCACCTCGGTAATTTCTGCTTGCAAGGTCTTGGTCGAAATCCAAGAGCTCAGCTTGGGAAGAGTGCTTGTACTGAAACGTATGTTTTACCAATGCTCTCTTCCCCTGTTTTCCTGACTGCCAAGGGTACCTATTTTGTATGTTATGATCGCGCATATATGTGGTTGCCCCGTGACTTCTCGGGCACCTGTTATATTGCGAATCTTTTGCCACCGACTTTTACAGTTGCCTCAGATTATCACAAGACTAGAGTTGTGAGAGGCGTTATTAGCAAAGAGGACACTGCCGGTCAAGAAGCAGGAGACTTCTTTAAGGGTTTCCTGACGTTTTGGGGACCTATGGTTAATAGTTGGAACCTGAGACAGTTGACTCGTGTGGTGGAATCGACTGCTAACATCACTGCTAGTGCTCTTGGTAATCTGACAGCAGAGCTTCAGGCGGATAGACTTATGACGTTGCAGAACCGTATGGTTCTAGACGTTGTTCTCGCAGATAGAGGTGGTGTGTGCAAGGTGATCCATTTGAGTTGCTGTATTTTCATTCCTGATAACGCTCCAACTGTATATCAAGCCATCTCGAAGTTGCATAAGATCTCCGAGTCCATACACGTGGACGTAGGTGATTGGACGCTACTAGGATGGTTTTGGGGCCTGATGTCGACTTGGGGTTGGAAGATTCTGATGATCGTAGGGGTTGCTGTGTCGTTTCTGTTCACGTGTTGTCTTTGCGTGCAGTGTGGTCCTGCCTTATGTGGCCTCTGTGCTACGTCGTGTATAAGACGGCCATCTGTTACCAAAGAAACATTGATGGATAGAATAATGTTACAGCAACATCTGAACGATCTGATGAATATCGAGATCGATTCTGATATCGACTAGTGCTTGCCTACAAGAGGGCAAAAGGAGCATCTGAGGTTCCGTAAGAATCGTAATGACGTTTTTTTTACTTGTTCGAATATGGACGAGTTTGGTATCTATGAACCGCAAATGACGAGTTTAGTGGGTGTACGCGTTTTTGCTACTCTACTTTGCATCGTTCGTCCTATTCGTGGGTTTCTCCATCTGAACCCACGGGTTCCATTTTAGATACGGCATCCATTTTGTTTCTTGCCCTCACGTAGCCGGCGAACGGACAATGTCCGCCTCGTGACCCTGGGATTCCCAAGCTCTTGCGGAAGACACATGGTCCTTTGAGTGTGTCTTTATGACGAGGGGGATGACACGGCAAAGGCAGATGGCTCCGCTCGAGGCTCATCTTGCCGTGCCAGTCTATTGTTTCAGCCGTGCATGCATTAGGCACGAATCCTTTGATCCTGCGATCATGCTTCCGATATTGACCCCTACACTCTTTCTCAATCTGTTGTCTGTCTTTGACTTCCTTGCACCTGTTTCTGTCTCTTTTCTTAACTCGTTTACAGCCAGAATGGAATGTGCCTAATGGTGGGATAACGTGCTTTTACAGTTGGGAACCGGCGATACCACTGTAATTATGTTCCGGCCTCCTGAAAACATGAATGCAACCCTTTTGAAGTTTACTGTGGAAACTGAGTTGTAACCTTTTGTTCGCCATGTTGTGCGATGACGAAAATATGTATAAAAGGAGCGATCCACTTTTGCAATTTGAAGCAGTCTCTCAGAACCTACACTCTGTGTACTTCTTGCGATCTCTGTATCCCTGCAGTAAATAAACGCTGATCTTTGACGCCGAAGGAAGTCTCCCGTGTCTCTGTGATTTGTACGCCGGAACAGGTAACCCACGAAAGTTTCAGGTGTTGTCCCCTGGCACCGCTGGGCCTTAGAATAGCCCAGTCCTTCAGTGGGACAAAGCCCTGGATGGCTCAGCTCCTTCCTCACCGCCCGAACACAGAGAGTCAGACTTCCACCATTCAACTCAAAACCCACAGAGATCAGCAGCAAAGGGCCTAAGGGCTCCTCCTTGAGCCCCGCACTCTTCACCATCTACATGGCCCCACTTGCAGCCATCGTCAGAAACCACAGACTTAACATCGTCTCCTACGCTGACGACACTCAGCTGATTCTCTCCCTCACAAAAGAACCCACAGCCGCCAAGAGTAGCTTCCACAATGGGTTAAAGCCAGTCACCACTTGGATGAAGGACAGCTGCCTCAAGTTTAACTCAAACAAGACCTAAGTCCTCATCCTGGGATCCACCCCCCAGTGCTGCCACCCCCTCTGCCTGAGGCGATTCCTGTTGGCCCAGGCAGAGGGGGCCCATAGCACTTGGAACCCCCCACACCCAGTGACCACACGTAAACTTGGCATCTTTGTGGACTCCTCGCTCTCAATAAACCACCAAATCAACAATGTTTCATCCTCTTATTTCCAAATGCTCCATCTACTTCATAAGATCTTCCAGTGGCTCCACAACAAGTGCAGGAAAACTGTCACTCTTGCGCTTGTCAGCACTCTAGCCGGCACCACCCAGAAACTTCAAAAGAAACTGCAAAACATCAAGAGCACCTCCATCAGACTCATCTGGAACATCCCACGCCGCAGCCACATCACCGGCCAACTGAGAGACCTTCACTTGCTATCTATCAACAGAAGAATTACCTTCAAGCTCCTCACGCACTCCTACAAATCCCTCCACATCGCTAGACCTGCATACCTCAACTACCACTTGTCCTTCACCAGACATCTCTGCTCCACCCCACTGGCCAAGGCCACCATCCCACGTATCTGCAAGACCACTGCTGGAGAAAGGTCTTTCTATTAACTCCTGGAACTTCCTGCCTCTGCACCTCAGGCAATCAACATCACGACCGCTACTCAAGAAGGACCTCAAGACCTGGCTCTTCGAGTGAACCACAGATCCCAACCCCACTCCCCCGCACTCAGCGCCTTGAGACCCTTACGAGTGAGTAGTCACGCTTATAAAAATACTGATTGATTGAATGCAATGGAGGGGAAAGAAAGGCTCAACGTTTATCACTTCAAGAAAGGTTTGCTTTTGACTTTGTTCAGTCCCTATATAGAAGAGATATGCAAGTACTATAATAATGCCATATATGCTGGTTTGTTAAAGTATTTACACAAAGAACAGTTTAAATACTACTATTTTGTTTTTTATTTCTTTTTATTGCGCTACTCATCCGTATGTAAGGTGTCAAAGCGCTTTAGATCACATATACACAAATATTGACAATAAATCCTGAGTGTGTAAATCAATGTACAGGTTGTGTTATATAAGTGAGTGAGTGAGGGTTACAAGGTGTAAGAGTCGCATGATGTTTATAGCTCACTGTGCTAGATTAGAAGGATTTCAATGTATAAACTTTAAATACCAGAATGAGCTTTGTTAAAAGCAATTATCAGGCAGCTTCTGTCTTAGTCAGTCAGCCGGTTGATGGTGTCAATGCTGGTTGCTTGCCGTGCCTCTCCTGTCCATCTACAGTTCAGAGCACCTACTGGTTCAGATGAGCTGAAAGTGAAACTCTACTCTGTGCAGCATATAACCACCTCAAATGGTCATGAGTTTAGTCTCCTGACTCTGTGACATACAAAAAGTGCTTAAAGCGTTAAAAAAGAAAAAGTTCAACGTTAATACAATAATCAGTTCATTGATTATTGTGATAAAATGGAAAAAAATACCTTTCCCAACTCGTCAAAGAGATGGGTGATGTCAGTTATTCTTAACCCCACCCCATCCAGTGATGACTGGTGAAAGGGTGGGATGAGTGTGTCGTCATTCCTAGCCCAGTTTGAGTTGAGCCTGTATTGCAGTCTCAGGCATATACTGTACCTTCCCGAAGCTGCTGTAGAATTGTGATGCTGCCTGGTGCCATTTCTGGGCGGGCCCCAAAAGGGCCTAAATAGGGACTACCGGGATGGCTCCATGTCAGCCCGGTTTGTTTTGTAGTTTTGTGACACAAAAACGCATGTGTCACAAATCAGACCACAAATTGCCTGCATCAGTGCCTGGCCTGCCTGACGCAGCAGTGACGCTCTAGTCTGACCTCGAGTGTCGCAGGCAAGCAGCAGAACTCGGGAGTCGGGGCAGGTGCGCTTCCGCATTAGATTTGAAATGGTAAATAAGATTGATGTTACTTAGCATTTTTAATCAAATGCGCAATGCGGATGCTAGCGGAAATAGGATGAACGCAGCCCCGCCATCCTTTAAAAAAACGCTGCTGCTAGGAACATGAACTATGTCCACAATGAAATTGACAGAAGTACGTGCCGGTGGTGTCTACCACAAAGCATCTAGAAATGCTCATTCCAGCTACAGGAAAAGTTTGGCGTCTGAGGAACCAACTAAAAGCAAAAGACACATAGAAATAAAAGCATCAAATAAATATTACCACATTCCTATTTTTTTTTTAAACAAAGAATTGGTTCGAATGTAAAATCTACAAAAACAAGAATTACGTATCTGTATCATGTTTTGGAATAAGATACGGTAAATGAAACAGTCTGTAGGCGTCATTTAGAGCCCCCGAGCTTGGAAACGAGATGCAGACATACCTGGACTCTGCCCCTACCCGACTGCAGATGTGGTGAGTTCTGATGCTAGGGAATGCGGCACTAGTCAGCAGAGTAGAATACGGCGTTGCTGCACACGTTTGTGGACTGTTAGTGTGCACATGCACAGTAAAGCAACCTGTGACCCCACCCTTCTCATAGTGGTGCTAGAGAACAACAAGGCGCTGTGAATTTAAACAGCACTTGTGAAAAGCATTCCAAAAGCAGAAAAGCGACGCGTAGGTCGGTAGAGAGGTTAGGAAGGGTGTGTTTCAAACGGAGTAGGAAGTTAAAATAAGGCTGAGCACCCACCTCTGCGGCAGGAAACTGTCATTCAAAGTATGCCGAGACAGGAGGAGGGGCCATTGCGCGCTATGAAGGAGCGTTGTGGCCGACCCAAAGGAAACCATTAGTGAATTGACCACAGGGCAAAACAGACACAGAAAGGAGGGACACACCAATGGGAAGCCAGCATTTCTGAATGCCACACACAATAACCAATGGCAACAAGTACATGAGCAAAAAGCACACAGAAGAGGATACAGCAGGTCGAAGCTCGACCTAACAAGCATTTACAATGCAATGGTTTCGCCTTTGGAAAGTTTGAGCTATTGGCATTGTAAATGACAAAATTTGTATTTATGTGTTGGTTTTGAAACAGATAAATAAATAGCATTGTCATTTACATTGCCATTAGCTTAATCTCTCGCAAATGTGAGACCTATTGTACCCTACGGATGAGCTCAGCAGACAGCAATTACTACCACACAAACACACCCAGAGCCAGCCACACACACACACACCCAGAGCCACACACACACACACCTAGAGGCACACACACCCAGAGCCACACACACACACACACCCAGAGCCACACACACACACCCAGAGCCACACACACCCAGAGCCACACACACACACACACCCAGAGCCACACACACACACCCAGAGCCACACACACACACACACACCCACACCTAGAGCCACACACACACCCAACCAGAGCCACACACACCCACCCAGAGCTACACACACACACACAGAGCCACACACACCCCCCCAGAGCCACACACACACCCTGAGCCACACACACACCCAGAGCCACACACACACACACACCCAGAGCCACACACACACACACACACACAGAGCCATACACACCCACCCAGAGCCACACCCACCCACCCAGAGCCACACACACACTCCGGGGGCAGGGATGCAAGCACAGCGAGGGGGCAGGGAAGCAAGCACAGTGAGGGGTTTTAGGCTATGTAAGATACACTATAGGGTAGCTTTTCCTCAACACAGTATCTAGAAACATGACTTGCCCCTGTGTCACTGTGATGAAGTTTCCACACAAAGCACAAGTCACTTTATACTGTTTTGCCCCTTATACACTGATTATAGGTGATGAAGCGGGCTTCAGAAAATATTTTATTCTGACTCGTGGATTTGATTCCCCATAACATGAACTAATCAATTAATGAGCTGTTGCATGATTTGTTTAATTAACACAACCTAGATTAAGTTTGCACCACACATATACACGCGGGAAACTAATTACATGTGCTCTTGTTGCATTTGCAAGTCTGTTTTGTTACACATGATTAATATTGTCTTGTTTGTTATGTCTGTCCTATTGTCTTTGTCACTATTAATATGCGGCTGATCATTCATGGCATGTGCTTTTTATATGTGCTTACATGTTTGTCCTATGTTGTGTTTGTCTGTCTGTGTATCATTTAATTATCTTTTTACTCTTTCAGAAACTTAAAGCTGGACACGATGAAGAATGGTAGATTTTAAATGTGCTGCTTTTCTGTGTGCTTCTGCTAGGTGACTTATATAAATGGGTTAACATTAGCTATGTAGGTTGGAAACAGAATGACTTTCATTTTCATTTCCTGAATTAATTATTGTTTTGTGTTTGTTTAAATAATAGTTTTCTGAAAAGTGACGTGAGCTAAAAGTGGCCAGTGACGCAAGCAAAAGTGGCGCAGAAAATTGATGCTTTCTGAAAAGAGGCCTGCTGTTGTTGAAAGCCACATGAGAAAACCTTATTTTGAAGTGGATGAAAAGCCTATGAACTTTTATTGTGAAATGGTTTAAAAAGAACTGCAAAAGGCACTCTGTGGAGTGGTTTGGTTGTGCCACGGAAAGCTCAGAACAGACAGGCTCAAGGTTGAAAGGAAGAGACGTGACAGATTTTGTATTGCTTGAACATCTTTGCTACAAAATGTAGCAGACTAAGGAACTGTCCCAGGACGTTGTGCATGAACAATGGCTCTGTGTAAAAGCCTGGTCTCGTGGTGGAAGATGTCACAGTTTACTGTGGCGTGAGGTGATTCAGCCAATGGGGAGCCAGAATTCAGCTGTTGGAATGTGAAATTAGTTAGTTTAACCATAGTTTTAGGGTATAAGAATAGGCTTTAGGAGCAGATTTTTTGGCTTACGCTTTTGATTCCAGAGGGACGTGTTCTGCTGTCCGATGATTACACGTAAGGAAATGTAACTTTTTAAGACTTTGTTTTCAGGCAATGAGGGTAGAGACAGAGAGTTAGTTAGGTTTTGGAAATGCTCTTTTTCACTTATTTCTGCTAATGAATAATATTTTCTTGAATTAAGCTCTATTTATAAATGCTGAATAAAACTTTCTTATGACTTTTTCTAATGCTTGCTTAATAAAGTTCCAAAACCTAAGTTTTCCTGAATATGTTTAAATAAACTTTTAAAATGACAAGCTGGTCTTGTTTATTGTAAATAGTTTAAACCACAACATATTAGATCCATTCACCTCATGATTCAGCTGCTCATTATTTCTATGGGCCTGGTATTGATTGGTAAGTGTGGTGTTTGGTATTAGGCCAATTAAGTGAACGTAATTACTTATTGTAATTATTTTAATTATTTTAATAAAGGTTAGTATATTAAAACATGGATCAAAATTATTCAAAGAAGAAGAAAACGTTTTTCTGCCATCAGAAAATGAAAAATGTATTTAAAAAGGTTAAAAGGGTTGTTGCTACATGTGAGAGCAAATTAATGAATAAACAGGTGAGTAATGAAGTAACTAGTAAGCATAATAAAAATACAGATGCTAAAGATGCAGTTTTAAACGACACATATTCTGAAAGAATACCACCTCCCCCAAAAGAAATCATTTTTAATGAAAATCCGATTCCCAAATCAGCGAATGTAAATAATAAACATGTCAAGAATTTATTAATCAGTGTAAAAATTATGTTGTAAATAAAGAACAGGACAGAAATTTACGCAGATCCCCAGAACAGATTAATGTGACGCCAAGAAAGCAGATTAATGTAAAACCAAGAGTCCCAGTCCAGATTAATGAAGTCCCAGTCCAGACCCTTTCTCAAGGTGTCACAACAGGTAGGTATGATGAGATGCCTAGTACTTCTGAAATTAATATTTCTGATCATGTAAGTTCTACAAATGATTTAATTAAGCAGTTAACCAGAAACATGGAAGCAGTGACAGTTCCTGTGACAATTGGACCTGTTCCCCCAGTGCTTAGAAAAGATGAAACTAGTCGCATAGTGAATTCTGAAATTCAAAAGTTTGCTGAAAAACTTTATTCTATCGTACCTGATAATGAGTTAGTAATGATTCAAAATCAGCAAGAGAGAGTGATGACTTTAGTTTCAGCTAGCGAAGACTCTGACGTTGACCTGATTGACCTGACACAGCATGGTGAGTACAAATTACTGGATAATACAATCAGTACAGACAGATTAAAAAGATTACAGGATGAAGAGGACATGGAAGGCTTGAACAATACAGGTAGGACTGCCTCGGCCCATATAAAAGATTTAATTTGGGCTTTGAGAAAAAGGGGTAGTCTAAAAAAATGGAAAACAAAATGGACGAAGAAAAAAGAGAAAGAAAAAGCGACTTTAGCTTTTTTAGGAGAGTGTAAAAGTCCTCAGATGCAAAATGAGATAAATCAGCAGCAACAATTACTGAATGAACAGCTACAAATTCAGAGACAGGTGGTGATTCAGCAGAATGAGATATCTCCGCTGCCATTTCTAAATTATGTTAATGAGCAGAAATACAATACAGATACAGGATTCAGTGGAGACAAGGAAGATAGACCTGATCCAGTTAAAATTGCAAACAAGCAGGGAAACTCATTTCCAATGAACCCAGAGAGTCAAATAATTTTTGCTTTCAGGTTCCAAGAGAAAATTCTCAGTCAGGTAATTATTGAGAAAAATAAAATGATTCAAGCAATGGAATCCCCAAAGACACAAAAACAGGTAAGAATGTTCCTAGACATGGTTGGTTACTGTTGCCAATGGATTAATGGTTTCTCAGTAATTATGAGGCCATTGCAAAGATTGACAGAAGCAGATATAAAAGACCAAATTGTCCTGATAGAAATTGAGCTCGAAGCCATTGAGCAATTTAAAAAGAGTTTGAGTGAAGCTCCTGTTCAGGGCATGCCAGACTTCAACAAAGAAATTGAGCTTCTTGACAAAATAGCAGTGATAAAATGTGCTGCAAATGGAGAGGAAAATGATCATGTCTCAAAAGGTAATGAGCACGCAGGTACCATTGTTAAGTTTTGTGCTCAGGAGTGGGTTGCAATCAATGGGGAAAAATTCATTGAACATGTTTCAAGCATCCTCATACTAATCTTTGCAATTCAGACATGGCAAGAATTAAAACAATTACAAGATGAGGCACATGATGAGGAGAAAAACACATGGCTTAAAGAAGGTTTCAGACAGCAAGAGGAAGATGAAATTTGGATTTACAAAGATGACAGACCTGTTATGCCCAATTGCATAATAGCTGACATGGCACGGATGTACCATGGTCCAATTAAGAGTTTGGGAACCATAGGCCGGGAGGGTGGTTCATTTACAAATATTCAAACAGATCTTTTTGAAATGCCCCAACATAACAAACTGAGATATGTCCTAGTCATCATTTGATTACTTTCAAAATGGTTAGAAGCTTTTCCAACAAGAAAGATTAATACAGTTTCTGTATTCCATCAGTTGGGAACAGATGTGGAAAAGGAGCAGGCTCATGATCTATTGCCAAGAGACTTGGTCAGAACAAAGGTTCATCGGAGGAGAAACTGTCTAGTACCCAGGTGGCAGAAAGCAAGTCAGGTGACAACAGATACTGGATGGATGCATATCAGTAATACCGCACCTGATAACACTGATGAAGTTAGTGAAAACACTACAACTGATTCAGACTCTGAAGAAAGTTCTGTAGAAAATCCAGATCTTGAAGATCGACAAGATGGTCGACATCTGGATGATGATGTCAATGTGAATGAAACATTGAATGAAGAAGATCTAGAGATTGTGATTCTAGATTCAGAAAATGATGAAAATCTGATAGAAAAAGAATGTCAAGGAAAAGAAGAAGATTCAGAAGCAGAAGACTCTGAGCAAGACGAAAATCTAATCCAGGAGATTGAAAGGCAAAGGAGTAGCTCTGTGTGCGGGAACAAGAATCCTGAAACTGGGAAGCTGAAGGTGATCCCTGAAGAAGAGGAAGAATTACCAAGTACCAGCTGTAAGGATGATGTTCCTAATGGAGTGAAGCTGCCGAGTAAAGAAGTTCCTAGGTACGGATTTGAAGTCTCAGAAACAAATACAGATGGGAGTGATGAAGAGTCTGAGATAAGAAAATTCGGAAAAAGGGCTTGGAAAGCTGAATGTAAAGGAAGCAAACCTAAGAAGAAACTCTTGAGAAAAGGTGATGTCTGGTCTAAAGATTTAAAATTCAAATATGAAGTATAAAATCAGAAGAGTGATTCAGACAAAAAAGAGCAAGCTGAAGAGAAAATTGAAATGATTGCCAGGAAAATGTAAAATACAAGTCTTGTAAAATACAAGTCTTCAAAATGGGTCTACATAACTATCCCTCCAATAGTTGAGGAGCGCAGTAGCAGTCAGGTGGTCTTGAAAGAAAATGGTGACAATGACTAGGTTTAGTTTTCTTTAAGTTGAGGTTTATTTTTGGCATAAGGCTGAAGAAATTTTGTTAGGGTGACACAAGGTCGAAGAAATTGTGTTAGCTGGAACCACTTTTATGTAAGACGCAAGGTCGAAGAAAACATGTTTAGAATTTGAAAAAAAAAGAGGGGGTATATACTATGTACTAATTTTTAGTATATACTATGTACTAATTTTTCAAAAATTTTCAAAAATTACTTTTTGTTTTGTTTTATACTACTCAGATTGATATTTGTTTTGTTGGTGCAATTCAAAATGTAGTTATGCAATTTAAAACTTAGTTACCTAAATTCATTGGTGGTTGAGGATTCAAAGGTGGAAAGGATCCAACTTAGCTGAATAAAGAAAGGGTAAAGGATATAGAATTAGTAAGATGTGAGACTCAATACTAATTATGAGATAGATGGAATTATAGCTTAAATAATAATCCAGAGTAAGCATGAAACATGTTCAATAGATAACATTTAAAAAAAAAAAAAATTGGGTGTTGTTTGGTGATTTTAAAATCACCAGATGAGGGAGTTGATGAAGCGGGCTTCAGAAAATATTTTATTCTGACTCGTGGATTTAATTCCCCATAACATGAACTAATCAATTAATGAGCTGTTGCATGATTTGTTTAAATAACACAACCTAGATTAAGTTTGCACCACACATATACACGCGGGAAACTAATTACATGTGCTCTTGTTGCATTTGCAAGTCTGTTTTGTAACATATGATTAATATTGTCTTGTTTGTTATGTCTGTCCTATTGTCTTTGTCACTATTAATATGCGGCTGATCATTCATGGCATGTGCTTTTTATATGTGCTTACATGTTTGTCCTATGTTGTGTTTGTCTGTCTGTGTATCATTTAATTATCTTTTTACTCTTTCAGAAACTTAAAGCTGGACACGATGAAGAATGGTAGATTTTAAATGTGCTGCTTTTCTGTGTGCTTCTGCTAGGTGACTTATAATAATGGGTTAACATTAGCTATGTAGGTTGGAAACAGAATGACTTTCATTACCTGAATTAATTATTGTTTTGTGTTTGTTTAAATAATAGTTTTCTGAAAAGTGACGTGAGCTAAAAGTGGCCAGTGACGCAAGCAAAAGTGGCGCAGAAAATTGATGCTTTCCGAAAAGAGGCCTGCTGTTGTTGAAAGCCACATGAGAAAACCTTATTTTGAAGTGGATGAAAAGCCTATGAACTTTTATTGTGAAATGGTTTAAAAAGAACTGCAAAAGGCACTCTGTGGAGTGGTTTGGTGGTGCCACGGAAAGCTCAGAACAGACAGGCTCAAGGTTGAAAGGAAGAGACGTGACAGATTTTGTATTGCTTGAACATCTTTGCTACAAAATGTAGCAGACTAAGGAACTGTCCCAGGACGTTGTGCATGAACAATGGCTCTGTGTAAAAGCCTGGTCTCGTGGTGGAAGATGTCACAGTTTACTGTGGCGTGAGGTGATTCAGCCAATGGGGAGCCAGAATTCAGCTGTTGGAACGTGAAATTAGTTAGTTTAACCATAGTTTTAGGGTATAAGAATAGGCCTTAGGAGTAGATTTTTTGGCTTACGCTTTTGATTCCAGAGGGACGTGTTCTGCTGTCCGATGATTACACGTAAGGAAATGTAACTTTTTAAGACTTTGTTTTCAGGCGATGAGGGTAGAGACAGAGAGTTAGTTAGGTTTTGGAAATGCTCTTTTTCACTTATTTCTGCTAATGAATAATATTATCTTGAATTAAGCTCTCTTTATAAATGCTGAATAAAACCTTCTTATGACTTTTTCTAATGCTTGCTTAATAAAGTTGCAAACCTAAGTTTTCCTGAATATGTTTTAATAAACTTTTAAAATGACAAGCTGGTCTTGTTTATTGTAGATAGTTTAAACTACAACATATCAGATCCATTCGCCTCATGATTCAGCTGCTCTGTTGTTTCTATGGGCCTGGTATTGATTGGTAAGTTTGGTGGTGGATTGTGACATCATTTATAAAGTATTTTAGTTGCAGCGCTGGATCATAGGCAATATTATTTAATTTCTGTTTCAAAGAATTCTAATTCAAGAATGCATAAAGAGGACTCGGCCTTCTTAAAGAAACTTTCTACCCATGAGATATACTAAATTTGATAAGAAACATCCCTGAACTAAGGAAATATATGAAATGCTGGCATTATGAGTAACATTTGTAATGAAAAATTTTTAACCTTGGTATAGTGCTGGTGATGTAATCGGTTTGAGTTTGAGTTTTTAGAAAATAACGAAATATTGTCGAATTGGTGCATTATGAGACCCAGTCCATTTTTTAGTAAAATGTGAATGAATTTAAATGCTTAATAAACAAGCAGCAGGCAACAGAGGCAGACACAAACCCGGAGCACAAGCAGCAGGCAACAGAGGCAGACGCAAAACCGGAGCACAAGCAGCAGGCAACAGAGGCAGACGCAAAACTGGAGCACAAGCAGCAGGCAACAGAGGCACACGCAAAACCGGAGCACAAGCAGCAGGCAACAGAGGCACACGGAAAACGGGATGTAGTTTCCGTGATGACCTGGAGTGAGGTGGTCACCCTATATAGGACTGTGGGGGTGACCAGTAAGATCACGAGGCCTAACGGAAGGTTGCAGCTGCATGCGAGAGAGAAACCGAGGAGAAACAGTGAAAGACAGAAGAGAGCTATTTAAAAAAAATGCAAGACTACACAAAGAGAAGAAATAAGAAAGACGAGATGGGTAGAGAGAGAGGAGAGATAAGGAGACAGGGAGAGAGAAAAAGAGACAGTTTAGTATAGTGTGAGAGAGAGGATCTATGGAAAGAGAGAAGGATAGGGGAGATAGATTGCGAGAGAGATGGGCTCTAGCACAAATATGCCCCCACGAGTTCCCTGGCTCTGAAGACGAATGCCTCCTGTCCTGGGAGTCCCTCGTGGGGGACTCGAAAGAAATGCCCCCGCTATGGAAGAGCCTCGTGGGCTCTGAAAACAAAATGCCCCTGAAGCTGCTAAGACGCCCGCACTCACCGGGAGCTTCTTGCGGACACAGCGCTCTTCTGCCTGTATGCTCCGTGGCTCTTCCTTGCCCCAGGGGGGACGGGCTCACGGACAGCGGGAGGGGGGGCAGGCTCATGGACAGCGGGAGGGGGGACGGGCACATGGACAGCTGGAGGGGGGACGGGCACACGGACAGCCTATGCTGGTCTAGACGCAGAGCCGCTGCCAGTGCGCCACACTGCACAGAGTGCACAGTATTAATGTGCTGTGTTGTGATAGACATGCAGTGCCAAAGTTGATGAAAAATGCTGCACTGCGTGTACATTGCTCGAGTCATGTCCGGCGAAACAGCCAGTACTTCTTCCTGAAATCCGTGCCACAGGTGGGTCACTGGCAAGGACTCGGGGCAATCCAAGGACACGTCGAGAAATCCACCTTGGATTAACTAAAGTGGTACATTCTAGACTAGAATTACCGGGATCCCGCACCGCGGTACATCTTCCACCCGAGTGTCACGGCGTAAACCATTCTACAGCGGAGTACCACAAAAAGGTACCTTTTACATAGGCGAACCACAATGCGGTGTCTTTTATTCCACAGCCCCACTGACAGGTAAATTTTTCAGCACCACGAGATTCTATGTTTTACAGAAGGTATATTTAGCAGAGGCTTTACAATACATGGACAGCGGGATGGGGGACGGGCACACGGACAGCGGGAGGGGGGACGGGCTCACGGACAGCGGGAGGGGGGACGGGCACACAGACAGCGGGAGGGGGGGCGGGCACACGGACAGCGGGAGGGGGGGCGGGAACGGGCTCACGGACAGCGGGAGGGGGGCGGGAACGGGATTAAAAAAAGTATTAAAATATGCCGCTTACCTGCTAGCAACTCTTAGAAAGTGAAATCACGCAGCCCACCCCTGCAAAGCACACGTTGGTAATGAAACCAACATGTCGATACAAAAAAAAAAAAAACGCCCACCGCAGCATGACGCACGAAAATGGGCGGGATGAGTAAAAATCGCCGGAAGGCCCACGAATCTGCTCGGGGAATGAGTGATGCATCTCTGTTCCAATGGCTAGCCTCCATTTATGGAGTTAGCCAATGGAACAGAGAGGCGGAATAAAGCGGATCGCCAGGCAAAACCTAAAAACGAAACTAATCCCTACAGCTTTAAGGTTGGTCGAATTGTCTTGGGCTAGCCTTCATGTATTCAACTGAATACATTACCCGCACCAACAACATATTCTCATGCAAGCAACACAACGCCTAGTGCCAATCAGGTGCCAGATTTTCACACTCAAGCAGTGCTAAATACCATCAGAGCACAAGTGAGGTGCACCAACTCATTAGTGCAGTCCCACGACTGACCCTTAGCCATGAATCGATGCACAGTCAGGCAGCATAGATTTGCGCTGTAAATCACAGTCAAGGCAGGTCTGCAGAAAGAGGTCAAAGCAGCGGAAGACGCACACTGTAGACTCGCCATTAATATGACATAACAAACATCTGATGTCTCCCAAGGGCAGGGCTATCAATAGTGCATCAGGTTCTGTGGCACCAGGACCCAGGTTATGAGGGGCAGACTAGACCCTATTTATGTCTGTCTTTTAATACTAAACTGTATGTATGGCCTCCATTCGCCTTGATTTAGAAAGGTGTGGCGCAGGGGCCAGATCGGCTGACTCCAAAGCACGGGGCTCAGGGTTCGATCAGCAACAGGCTCATCATCATTGGACTGTGAGCAATAGCACACTTAATCTTCCTAACCGCCCCCAGCGCATTGAACCCTTAAGGGGTGATATGCTCGTGCTTTACAAGTATGGTTTATGCTCACAATGGATTCTTGGGACGTAACAGTTATTGTGCACGGATCTACACACACACATAGCTTGCATGTGGCTCCTAGCCCCTGTGCTACGTCACTGGTGGGCACACCACCACAAACGTGAAGCTGCGCGGCCTACCAGCCTTGGCCTTGTTTCAGCAATGACTGGGGAGCATTTGTGATTGGTGATGGCTGGCCCAGCTTAGAGGCGAACCCTGCCAAAGCTGCAGTTATTGATTGTGGCATGTATTCTGCCCTTCCTTTTGCAGTCCTCTAATCAATTTGATGCTACATTACGCCGACTGACGAGGGGGAAAGGTGTTTGAGTTTCCAGCCTTTAAGCACTCTGCGGAAGCGGCCTCTGGAAGCCCACAGCAGCCCCTCCCGCCACCGTTCATCATCGCTGCTCCAGCAGTCCGCTGAGCACAGCCGCGTGAATGGCGGAGCTCGGGCCTTGAGCACCGCTGGGGATGGAAGATGGGGGACCGAGGGCGGAGGAGGGAGCAGATACAAGAGCAAAGAGAGGATAAGGGAGAAACGGGGGCTGTAGAAGCAAACAAAAGACAGGCGCGGAAGGGAGTGAGATGAGAAGAGGGGCTAATAACGGGAAGCGGGTTGTGGGGCAGATAGAAGCAAGGAAGACGTGAAAGAGGAGGGCAGAAAAAAGGACACGGCAGGGGTAGTCAGCGATAGGTAGTTTTTTTTATATAGCGTGTGCTCGACCTGAAGGTATTAGAGCTCTTTACAAGAGCACCATTTACTTTACACAAGGGGGCACATTTTTTTCTGGCGTGGGGAGATAAAGTGATTTGGGCAGAAGCACAGAACACAGAGCCGACTCCGCCCGCTCCAAAGCCGGCAGCTCTGGCCGTGAGGCGACATCCTATCCCCAGTCTCAAAGGGTGGGAAGCCAAGAATTCATCAAATAGAGTGTTTCTTTAGGTAGATGATTTTTTAAAGCGCTGCGTTTCATCTTGTGGATCACTTTAGGCACTGATAGTGGAGATGTGGAAGGGATGAGGGAGAAAGGGGAGCAGGTGGCAAGAAAGATAGGGGGAGGGAACAGGACACCCGAAAACGTTTGGGTGGGAGGGGAGGGGGGATGGAGAATCACTTCTGAGAGAGGCGGAAGTGCTGGAAGGGAGATAGGAACGAGGAGGGAAGGCTACAATTCCCGAGATGGAGAAAATGGCAGGAGACAAGAAAGGAGAGAGCTGATGCATGTAGGCGAGGGAGGGCAAGGGATACGGAAAGAAGAGTAAAGAAAGGAGGGCAAGCAGGCACCAAAAGGGCAAACCTTTTCCCGATTGCCCTGTGTTTCAGCCCAATGTTTGCTGGACTGCACTAGAAATGGGGCCTCAATGAAAGTGTTTCACAATTCATCCAGTGGATGAAGTGTATTTAAAACCAGACTGAGAGAACATCTGTCCACGGAGCCTAATCAGGGTTAAAAGAGTTACACGGACAGCGGGAGGGGGGCGGATGAACGGGCTCACGGACAGCGGGAGGGGGGGCGGATGAACAGGCTCACGGACAGCGGGAGGGGGGCGGACAGCGGGAGGGTTAACGGGCTCACGGACAGCGGGAGGGGGGGCCGGCGGGCACACGGACAGCGGGAGTGGGGACAGAGGAAGGCAAGACAGCAGCAAGCACTCACCAGAGGTCGGGAAAAATGACAAAATAAAAGGCGGACAAAAAAAAAAAGTAAACGCCCACCCCCGCAATGACGTTGTCAAAGGGGCAGGATGAGAAAAATCGCCGGTAACGCCCACCTATCGCCTCGCTGAAAGACGGACGCCTCTCTCTTCCAATGTCTATCCTCCATTTATGGAGCTAGCCAATGGAACAGAGAGGCGGGACTTTTGTCCATACTAGTAAACAAAAGTTTTCGCCTTGCGCGAAAGTCTGCTGCGCAGCTTTCGGCGAGGCGAAACCTAAAAATGGAGCCATGTGATTGGGTGAGAGGCCCGTTCTTTTCATGAGCCTTCAGGCTCTTAGGGAGTGTGAAGACTCCTGTAAGTCATATGAGCACTCTAATTGGCTAGCTGCTAGAGTTTTAGAAATGAAATGCCCACCATTACTGTTTACTGTGAAAAATTGCAGGTGTAAAAAGTTGTATGGGGGCAGGCGAAAGGCATCCTGTCCCCATTACTTTGGAAAGGAGCTCTCTAAGGCATAACTGCTGTGATAAAAACAAATGTATATTGTTTGATAAAAAAAAATGTACGATGTTGAATAGTAAAAAGAATACAATCTGCTAGTAGAAATGCATATTGGGGCCCTTGTTATTGAGAGGAGTGTGTCAGTCTAAGTACTGTGAAGAGTACACAATAATTTTTTTTCTCTATGGTATGATCTTGTGAAAATTCTTGCGAGATCATGAAAAATGGGAAGGAGCAGGTGATCTTTGAATAAACTCTGGTATGTACACTTGTGACTGTAGGAAGGAGTCTTAGTGGAGATGGTGTTAATCAGAGTCTACTATTTACACCTATCGGCTTAAGCAGTGTTAAAAGTAGAGTTAAGGCTTGTCTCACACCCTACTATGCACAACCATCATTCAAGATAGAGGTCTCAGTAGAGGCAAGTCCCTCCACACACACACTGCAAAGCACAACTATCATCCAAAAGAGAGGTCTCAGTGGAGAGCCAGTTCCTCCCTACACCCTACTACATGCACCCATCATCTGAGAGAGGGATCTGAAAGGAGATGCCAGTCCCTGCCCACTTACTACTATGCATACCCGTCATCTGTGAGAGGTCTCAAAGGAAAGGCCAGTCCCTCCACACACCCTATTATGCACACCTGGCATCTGTATTGGGGCTCTTATAATTGAGAGGAAGTGTGTAAGACTAAGTACTGTGAAGAGTATACAGTTATTTTTTTCTCTCTATGGTACAATCCTGTGAAAATTCTTGCGAGATCATGAAAAATGGGAACGAGTAGGTGATCTTTGAATAAACTCTGGTATGTACACTTGTTACTTTAGGAAGGAGTCTTAGTGGAGATGGTGTTTATCAGTGTCTACTATTTACGCCTATCTTCTTAAGAAGTGTTAGAAGTAGAGTTAAGGCTTGTCCCACACCCTACTATGCACAACCATCTTTCAAGAGAGAGGTATCAGCTGAGAGGCCAGTCCCTCCACACACACCGCTAAGCATATCCGTCATCCGAAAGACAGGTCTCAGTGGAGAGGCTAGTTCCTCCACACACACTACTATGCGCACCCATCATCTGAGAGGGGGTCTCAATGGAGAGGCCAAGGCCAGTCCCTCCTTGCAGTCTACAATACACACCCATCATCCAAAAGTAAGATCTCAGCAGAGAGGCTAGTCCCTCCCCACACACTACTACGCGCACCAATCATCTGAGAGAGGGCTCTGAAAGGAGAGCCCAGTTCCTCCCTACACCCTACTACATGCACCCATCATCTGAGAGAGGGATCTGAAACGAGATGCCAGTCCCTGCCCACTCACTACTTTGCATACCTGTCATCTTAGAGCTCTAAAAGGAAAGGCCAGTCCCTCGACACACCCTATTATGCACACCTGTCATCTGTGATAGAGGTCTCAAAGGACAGGCCAGTCCATGCACACACCCTACTACGAACACCAGTCATCTAAAAGAGAGGCCTCAAAGGAGAGGCAGTCCATCCACACACACTACTATATACATCCGTTGCCCAAGAGAGGCGTGTTACGTAAAAGGCATTCCCTCTTTACACTCCATCCTACAATGCACACTTGTAATTTTGGGGCGAGGTATTAGTGAAGAGGCAAGTTTCTCCCCTCACCTTAGTATGCACCCCTGTCATTCCAGAGAGAGGTCTCAGTGTAGGGGTCAGTCCCTCAGCAAGCATTACAATGCACACCCATCATCCAAAAGAGAGATGCCAGCAGAGAAACTAGTCCCTCCCCACACCCTTCTATACACATCTGTCATCCAAGAGAGACGGGTCTCAGCAGAGAGGTCAGTCAATCTATGCACCTTACTACACACACCCGTCACCTGAAGGAAAAGTCTGAAAGAAAAGGCCAGTTCTTCCTCACACCCGACTATGCACACCAATTATCCAACACAGGGGTCTCAGTGTAGAGGCTAGTCCCTCCCACATACTACTATTTCCCTACAATTCTGTTGCAATCCTGCGAGAGTCTCACAAGAGTACTTTGCAAGCTTCAGGGAGTGAAGTGTGCTGCATGAACCTTGTGCGATTTCACAAGCATCTCACAAGACCCGAATGGAAAGTTATTGAGCCTTGCAAGAGTTATGTTTCGATCCTGCGAGAGGTTCACGGGACCCACATGGAAAATTACTGAGCCTGAAAGAAGGTGTTTTACGATCCGGCAAGAGTCTTGAGAAATGAAATGGCGAGAAGTAGAAAAAAAGGGGCAGGTTACATTAAAGTCAACCAGTAGTTAACATTGTCATTACATGTCTTTTAAATATATGGGGATCTACGGATCTTACACACGCCGAACGACAATGGCATGATAATAGCCAAGAGAAACATTGCGCAAATATGGGGAGCTGAAAACATACCATCAGTGGAGAAATGGGCCAAAGATCTTAATGTGGCAATGGTGGCGGAGAAGGCCACGTTTGTAAATAGTAAAAGTCCCAAAAAATGGAGTAGAGTATGGGGAAAGTGGAATACGTATAGAGGAGATATATGTACACCCCAACCCTCTCCCCCCGAGGAAGAAAGTGACTCAGAAGATGACATGTAAAAATGAGAAGAGGAATTGTGAAGTCGAACGTAGTGAAATGTAATGGAATAGCTGTAATGGAATGAAGTGTTTTTGCAGATAGTTACTTGTACAAGCAGATCTTAATGTTTACAATAAAAGTTTTTTTTTAAAAAAACATTGTCATTACTTGGTTGAAGAAATGCTGTGAGGTGATTGGCTGTAGATAGCCCACACGGTGCTTGATGGTTTGGAGGTGAAGTAGGAGTCTTTCACTTGTGCTCAACAGATATGATTTCATTTGGAACTGAAAGAGACTGGTGTCTTCAGCAGCATTTAGGAAACAACTCCAAGTTCAGGTAAATAATAAATCTACTTTATGAACTTTGTTGGGAAGTGTCAGGAAGTGCCATACTAAACAAACCTTATTCTACACTATATTTACTGAGTGAAAACCTGTTCGTAGAGGTGTAGATTTCCCAAGATAGTCTTTTATAAGCATACATTTGAATGTAGAGACCCTGCTCACTGTTAGTAAAGGTGTGTGCCGAGAAATATGTTACTCTGTAAATCTTTATGGAATCAGCTTTTACCTTGTATAGAGGTCTTAATAGTCAAAGTGTATGTTATGCAAAATAAGTACATTCATCTGCTTTGCTACTTTGACCTGCAGAGAGGCTAGTCTCCCCCCTCACCCTACTTCGTATACCCGTCACCTGGGAGAGAGGTCTCAGTGGAGAAGGCCGTCTAAACACTCTTCTATGGTCACCCATTATATGAGAGAGAGGTCCTAAAATGGAGGGTAGTCCCTCTGCACGCCCTACTATGCACACCTGTCACCCAAGAGATGGGTCTCAGAGGAGAGGCTTGTCCCTCCCCACACTCTACTATGCACACCCATCATCCAAGAGAGGGGTCTCAGAGGAGAAGGCAGTCCGTATACACACCCTACTATGGTCACCAATCATCTGAGAGACAAGGGTCTGCAGAGAAGTCAGTCCCTCTTAGACCCTACTATGCACCCTGGCCACCCTGAGGAGAGGTGTCAGCAGAGAGGCCAGTCTCGCCTTACACTCTTCTCTGCACACTGGTCAACTTGAGGGGAGGTCTCAGTGGAGAGGCCAGTCACTCCCCCACAACATACTATTCAGAGCTGTTGCCCTGGTGAGAGGTGTCAGTGATGAGCCCAGTCTCTCATTATACCCTACTATACACTCCTGTAATACCGTGTAAAGCTCTGAGCGGAGAGGCCACTTTCGCTCCACACCTTAGTAGTGGGAACTATAAAGTATAAGTACTGTAATCAAGGAGAGTGTAAATTCTATCCTAAAAAAATGTGCATCTTGCAAGACTCCCACGCAATCATAAAAAAGTAGGGACGGGTGGAGAAAATCTGTCTGAAGAGAGAGGTCTCAGCAGAAAGGCTTACGTGTTTGAACACTCTAGTACCCCAACCTAAAAATACAGGACTGTTATCCATGAGATAAATGCTAAATGTTTGAGTTCTTAAGACTCCTGCGAGTGTTGGATAAGTAAACGAATGGAGACAGGCATTTAGATGCTGGCGTAAGATTCTCGAGGGTGTCAGTATCCATAAAAAAGGGATTTATACCATGAAACAATCAAATATTGTTGGAATAGGGTGGGTATGACAAGAGCCTTTGTGTTTGTAGTGTGGTATTACATAGTGTGTTACTACATAGAACTGGATGCATTCCTTGATGTTATTAAGTAAGATCCTATTCCTTTCTGCAGTGAAGTGCACTCCATCCATGTTATATAAAGCCCATGCCACAGTCACGAAGAAATGCAGAAACTGTTTTATTGACATGCTTCCCGGATATCTCAATCTTAGAACAAAACTCTTTTGACCCATTGCCATTGTTGCCTTGGACATACATTAGAATGAACAAAGACAGTGTGAGGAAAGAGGGAAATCAATTGTGAAAAGGTCTCCTTCATTTGGATTTCAAGCGCAACACCTGTGATTGTACCTAATTATTTCCACCAAAGTGCACTATCATCAGGTCTGGGAGCTCCCAATCCAAAATGCTCTCAACTATTGGCAACAATTGATGCCATTTCTTACCGCTAGGACCCATTCAAGTTATGTTCAAGTTTGGAAATTAAAGTTGTTTGTCAATACAACAATTAATGGCACATTCTCAAGCCCAGACCTTGGTGCAGTATGGCGATCTCAGTCAAAAGAGAAGTACTCAGCAGAACGAATAAGCTCCAGGAGCAAGCTAGAGTTATTTGAGGATAGAAAAAATGGGAGGGTGGCAAAATGATAAATGTAACTGGTTGATTTGTGTCAGTTACAAAAGTTGGTTAGGTTGTGACCAACTGCTGTTTGTATGGTTCACTGTTACTTGAAGAATAGTATGAAATATTCTATAGGGTGATTTTCAAACTTTGATACAGTCTTATGACAGACTCACAAGAGTAAAGCAAGCAGCACAGTCCTCTCGACTACATGCAAGGGATTGTCTACCTGGCTCTCCCAAGCTTCTTGCAAACACTTGCAAGAGGCTCGCGGAAGCCACCAACTATGATGGTCTTTTCCTGGCTTTCACATGACTCCCACAAGAGTTTTTTTAAGAAGGAAGAAAAGCGAAACATACAATAACCAACATAGAAAATGAAACTATAGGGTAGCTCTGAAAAGACCTGTTTGGTAACACCTTAACATTTTTGGGTGTTTTC
This sequence comes from Lissotriton vulgaris, assembly GCF_964263255.1. NCBI lineage: Eukaryota > Metazoa > Chordata > Amphibia > Caudata > Salamandridae > Lissotriton > Lissotriton vulgaris. Next base: position 363,386,506 of record NC_141687.1, read on the forward strand.
TAACATTTTAAATATTGTTTTGTATTTTCTATTTTTTGAATGGAGTTAAACTAAAACATGAAATATGGGGGGAAAAAACAACATCTGTTTAAAAACAAACAGAAGAAAAATGTGGAAAAAAACCTACTGCCTGGGGCATTTGTGCCCCAGGCAGTAGGGGCTTGTCCTGTGCAGACCTGCTTGTCTTTGATCAAAAAATGATCTGCTTCCATAACCAGCAACAAAATGATTTATTAAGATAAGCTGGGTTGGTCTCTGCTTCAATACCAATGTGCCTATTACAATGTGTGGTTTGGGGCTTTCCGACTCACATTGTAGGTTTCAAATCAGAGAGCTATATTATTATTATTATGTTTGAACTTGTAAAGCGCACTGTTACCTGGAGGTTTCCTGGCGCTGTGTAACGCTGGGGAATCCGTCCTGGCTTTCCCTGTGGGATGGTCCCTGCTGGGAGTCCCCAAGGTGGAGCTAAGCATCCCCGGCGTTGGAGGGGCCGTTGTGGAGATTAGGCAAGCTGATGCCCAGAGTTGCCGAGTGGGACCCCTGATTAGAGTAGGCACCGAAGCGAGAATTATCGAGTCCGCTGACCAAAGTCCACGACCCTGCCGCGTCGGGAATTGAACCCTGGTCCCGGCCGACTTCTGCTCCCGGGTCTGCCGCCTCTAACCAGTGAGCCACACCACTCCACACCACTATATTATGATAAAGGCTGTTAGATTTGAAACCGGTCAGACTGTCTAGCTTCCAACGGGTTCAAGGAGCCCGTCAGCCAGTTGTAGGCCGCTAAAATCCCCTATGTACTGAGTTTACACCGTTGGGATTATGATGTTGGTTTCCGACAGGCTTTTCATGTTGGACTTTTTGACATGAAAAGCCTGTCGGAAAACGACTTTGGCAGGGCCCCTATGTCTCTGCAAGCTGCGATTGGGGGAACCTATGGTACCCCCTGTAAATCCCTGCACCGTGTCGCTGGCAACATGAGTATGCAACCTCACCATGTGCAGTAGCATTGTAATGGTGTTGTTGGGACCGCGACCGGAGGTCGTCGGTCCAGAGACTGCAGCGATGTTGGGAACACGTGACATCTTAATCAGGCCCTGAGTACCTAGGCAGGCACAGTGTCTCCAGGTTCAAATGCAGTGGAAGCCCCTGAAGAGTGGTATAGCTCTGCAGCACAAGCTAACTCTGTCCCAGCAAGCCTTTGCTTTGTGGATGCCTAGACCTGAGGTGCCTCCGCGTGCCTGCGGTACTCATACTGTACTGTTTATTTTACTCCCCTGGCTGAATTCCTTCTTGAAAAGTTTGCAGATGACATACTTTGCAGAGATATTTTTGTCACCTGGCCTCATGTCAAAACATTGCCATACCAAAGACTCTTCGGTAGGCTGAGATGGCTCTGTTGTGGCCACAGCACCAGGTTGCTCATTAGAATCTGAGGAAGAAAGTTTTCTATGCCAAAACAAAGAGGCAAACAAAGCAAACTGAGCAAGATAACAAAGCCTAAACACAGCAAACTGCAATAGGCAAATAAACCAAAAGGATGGAATCTAACTTTTGTAAATAAAGACAGCCATATGAACCAATTACAAATCTTCCTTGGGATGTGTTTCCTCTCCCAGACCTCTCACGAGCGTCTCGTGAGACTGTAGAAAATGATTGCCTTATATATTGAATGGAATATTCATAATCCATTTTTCTAAGTTAATCAATATCTCTAATGTCTTACTTAGTTCAGAATTACAAGAAAACAGTTTATCAGTTAATTCCAAATAAACGATCTCACCAGTGGTTTGCAAGAGCCAAACAGGAAGTACAGTCCCCTTGCAGTCCATACAGGGGATTCTGTGTTCAACTGCTGCGAGTATCTCGCAAGAATTATCAGCTTGTTAAAATGTTTAAAAAACAAACATATCCAAATGACTCCCTTATTATAGAGTAGCACTAAAAAATATCTGACCCCATGAAAAAGAACTCTATACAATACTTCAAAACAAAATGTATAACTCAACAATCTTGTGTCACGCGAGCGGCCTAACAAACCCCATGTGAGAGTAATCAAACACCTTAAAAATAGATTTACATAGTGAAAACTAATAGTATACATTATTGCAAAAACTGATCACTGTTCCTGAATTATAATTATAAATGTAATGTTAAAACAGATACTAAGGCTATAAAAAGTGTAGTATTGGAATATTAATGAACTTGCTGAGAAGACGTCTAAATATGAGATTGATCTGTTTTATACTCATTTTTTAGAAGCATTTTGGAAACTGTGCACCCTTTCCTGTTATATTACAATGCAAAAGCCAATACTGTTCAAAATAATGTCTGCATACAGGATATATTATTCAGTTATTCAACCATAGATACACAAAAAAAGTATTCATTTACTTTAAAAGAAAAGCCTAGAAATTCACTGAAAGAAACCAAAGGTTAAAGTAACATTATAGTTAGGGGATTTTCTCGGTGACAACGTTAAAGCTTTGAAAAAAAAACACGAAATTCAGCAGTTATAGTTATCTGCACAAACTATAACTTCCACCCCTCCATGCACTGTTAATGACCTCACTTATCACATCACTCATGACATTTTCTATGACATCATTGATGACATCACTAATGACATGTCAAATGCCATGCTATGTGAGAAGGAAGACTTGATCTGCAGCCTTTATCTCAGGCTACCTAAGTGACTCCAAGTGTCAGTTAGCAGACCTCCTGTTTTTAGCTACCCGAACATAACTTCAAAAGTCTCCCTGCAACTGCCCAGCTGACCTGCTGCAACTGGACGTGCTGGCCACTGCTGGAGTGAGTTCATGATCCAAAAGGTGCCTGCCCAGGTGCTTGACCTGTGTTTGGCATCAGTGGAGCTCCTCCTGTAAAGAAAGGAGAAATCCCAAGATTTTGGACTCTTCTCATCTGCGAATGGTCCTGTTTGTGCCAAGATCCTACCACCTGTGACAACCTTCTTCGTTCGGTGAACCCAACTCTTTGCATGACAGTGACCACCAGTAATGTGAGATCTGCACTTTCTGCTACACCAATAACAGCTCACGGTGACCGCCAACATGAACCTCCAGCTATGACAGTCTATGATGCTTGACGGGCTCTTTGTGCTAAAGAGCCGACAGCCACTGTGCCCAGTCTGCTCTTCGAGCTACAGAAACAACCATCTACAATGCTATCCCGTTTTCCTTGTTGCTTCCTCCCCTGCAAAATGGAATCTTCTTGTGGGATTTTGAGAATGTAAATCTTGATGTCAGCCTGAACTTCCCTCACCCAGCTTTGTGTTTTTAGGCTCTCTATTTACCTAGAACTTGGAAATTGCATAACTCCTACTCTAATGATTGGATGTTTGTAATTTTTATCTCCTTTAAATAATTAAAATGTACCCTACTTTTCTAAATTGGTTTATGATTTTTCTTGTGTGGTGTTTTAAATTTCTTAGTGTTGGTTTGCTGCATAAATACTTTAACACAGTGCCTCTATGTTAAGCCTGACTGATTTTGTGCCAGGCTACCAAAGGGTTCAGCACAGGTTCATTTAGTATCTTTTATGGTTCACACTGACAAGGGTTGTTGCCTGAGTTGGGCTTTTACCCCCTTAACGAAGAAACCAATTTCTTACATATGCAATATGGAAAGTAATTTTATCAGTTTATAGCGTTGGTTAAGAGGTGCAGTAATTTCATTATACACATTTTGATTTCTTATATGTCCGTGTTCTTGAGAATGGTCACATGCATGTCTGGTTACATCCAGCACTTGGTGCCCACGGCGAGTCCCTCGCCACCTTTCCGAGGTTAGACCGAGACTCGTTTTCCCACTTGACGGATCGTATCAAGTCAAATTGCCAGCGGACACCTGCCCACCAAGGGTGTTCAGAATGGCCCAACCTGGGGTAGAGAGGGAGGTCCTTGACCTGATCAATCAATCATTGGAGACGGGTAGGGTTCCCACTAACTTCAAGGAAGCCAGGGTCACCCCCCTGCTGAAAAAGCCAGGGGCAGTTGCAGCCAGTCTTAAGAACTATAGGCCAATCTCCCAGCTTCCCTTTTTGGCGAAAGTAGTGGAACAGCAAGTCAACAAAACCCTATCACTTTGATTAAGGAACAACAGCTACTCCAGGTGGGGCAGGCAGGTTTTAGGGCCCACTACCGCACAGAGTTGGTGGTTCTGTCGGTGCTGGACGAGCTCAGCCTCACGGCCGACAGCAGAAATCTGTGCGCCCTAGTTCTGCTAAACCTTACAGCGGCGTTTGAAGCGGTCAATCGTGGGTATCTGTGGGCTGGCACATCAACGGATTGCTTCCTTCCTGACATTTACGACACAAAGGATCCAACTGGTAGACAGTGTGTCCGGCATCGCGGCACTAACCTGCGGAGTCCCCCAGGGTTCGGCGCTGTCTTCCCTGCTCTTTAACATCTATCTTCGGTCACTTGTGGCCGCTCTGGCCCATATGGACTGCCAGGTGTTCAACTACCCAGACGACACACAACTAATCTTCCAGATTGACAACGCCTCCCATGCCCATGCGTTCATGCAAAATATACTTAGGTACACAGTCAATTGGATGACAGCTAACTCGCTTAAAGTCAATCCTGACAAAACAGAGGTCGTAACCATTACCGCCGGAAGCAACCCTTGGACTGACCTCTTTTCGCCACAAGAGATGGGTACCACCCCTACGCCAGTCCCCGTCGCAAAGAGCCCAGGCATCAAACTAGAGGCCAAGCTCACCATGTCGAACCAAGTGTCCACCAAGGTCGGGACCGGCGTGGGTTTATTGAGACAACTGCAGAAACTCGCACCCCTTCTCTCTTTTCCACGCTGCAGATTGGTCGTGTCAGCAATGAATGTGTCGCGTCTGGACTACGGCAACGCCCTATATATTGGACTTTCTGTGAAGCTGCTAAGTAAACTAAGAGTGGCCATGAACGATGCAGCTAGACTGATCTTCAGTCTCCCAAGACGCGCACATGCAACACCTTTACAGCAGCAGTTGCACTGGCTCCCCATTAAATAGAGAGCCAGGTTCAAGGGCCGCTGCAACGCCCACAAAGCCCTCCATGGGCAGGCCCAAGTACACATTAAGGAGCGCCTATGGAGCTACGTGCCAGGACGTACCCTCTGGTCGTTCGAGGCAGGCCTACTGGCCTGTTCGCTGTTCAAACAACTTCAAAAGGCGGCAGATTCTTCTCTGTGCTGATCCCTCAACTTTGTAATAAGCAACCAGGGAGCCAGAGAGCCTACGTAAGGATCCAGCCCTTCTCCCATTCAGAAAAAGACTCAAGACTCTTCTATTACAGAGGCCCAGGAACATCATAGGCTCTGACCTGGAGTATATACAATCAACCATTGAGGGGGTTTATCTACTGTCTCGCAGCACTAAGAGACCTGTCGGTGATTATGCGCTCTATAAATCCCAGTTAACAATAACAATATGTCTTCTTATCGTGATAAAGGCCAGGTTGGTCAAAATACGCAGGTGAGAGTCTACCTTAAAAAAACCAAGGTTTTGAATGCAACTCGGTGAGTGAATCCATGCTTCCCGAAGAGGAAATTGTTTGATTCACACACACACACATATATATTGCTACTGAAAATACATAGGCTAAAGGAACGGTATAGTTAAGTGAAAATGTCAGTTATAACATGCCGTTTTAATCAAACAAAACCACTGAAATTCACCAGTTATAGTTATCTCTAGGAACTATAACTTGTGCCTTAAAGTAACTATAACGCTCCTCCCTGCCATGCACAGTGTTTTCAGTAATGATGCAATTTCAAATGTTGCAGTGATGTTATCAGTGATGTATATCATGTAATTAGCAATGTAATAGGTGGGGCACTTAGCAGTGCATGGCAAAGGTGCGAGTTATTGTTAGGGTTTTTCATTAACATAAAGTAGTATTCAATTACCATACATAAAGCCAGATCTCACAAATACTACATTGCAAATGATATAGGGATAAATGGTAAGTGTAAGATAAGCTGAACATGTGTCTTATGGTGTCTTAATTGTAGATTGTATTATAAATAGAAGTGTATTTCGGTTAATTTACCAACTTCTGTTTTCCCCCTGTAAGTAATCACTATATATTGTTTTTTCCTTGACTTTTTTTTTTGTCGCCTACTACATTTTCGTGTAACACTTCATAACACATGGCCTTCACATGTGACTGAAAGTCCACAATTATTCAGTTGATGGTAACTTTCTTCATTAAAGTATGGTTCACTGCTTGACTTATGTGTCCAACTTTCCCGACATTTTTTGCAGAAGTTTAGTGTTGATAGTTGTTTCTTCCGTAGTTTTTTTTTAAAACATGTTTTTATTGGCATTTATAGTTTACAATAACAAATTGCGTTAGGATACATTTGGTTGGATTGCATTTTTCTCAGTTTACATCGTGGTACAGTGCCGGCTTTACATTAATTAGACAAATATCCTGGCAACATTAAGGCTTGATGCTAAGTAATTGCCATATAGAAATGGGGTGCGAAACTGGGGGAGTGTTCATGGAGATCTGGGTACTGATGTCAGATGAGGGATTAGGGTGATATATACCACATTAGTCGGTACAGCTGTGCGCTACTAGAGATAAGGGGAAACATGTGGTCGGTCACGCTCCGACATCTGGCCTTCAGGTGTGGTGTGATGTATGGTGCTAAAAACAAGCGACCCTACGTGTGCGCTGCGGGAGGAGACCTGGGGTGTGTATTTGCAGTCTGAGATTGTGATTGTGGGGTCATCAGTGCGTGCATGCCGCCATCTGGGTTATCACGGGGAGGTGACTGTTTGAATAGGTGCAGTAATAGGGCCCACTTCATGGAAATAGGGTGTTTAAATATCCTTTTCACCGCTTCCTCTTGCAATGTTTCTTCCTCTGCTGCTGCCCATTTGTGTACTGCTGTTTCTTCCGTAGCTTATGTAGTTTATAGGTTGTAAATAAACGGTCAACGGTTTTGACTCACTTCATTATGAAAATGAAGAGTTTTCTTTTGACATGAACAGCTTTTTCAACAATATGATCAGTACGTCATCTGCGTACGCTGCCAGTTTCACCATGTTCTCTCTGATTTGGATGCCTTTGATATCTGGGTTGTTCCTTATCATGGCTAGCAGTGGTTCTAGTGCTAGCAGGAATAGGGCGGGAGAGAGCGGGCACCCCTGTCTTGTCCCTCATTCTAGGGTGATTGGCTCTGACGAGCCACCATTTACCACGACTCGGGCCTTGGGCCTGTTGTACAGTGCCATGACCATATTTCTGTATTTGGTTCCTAGGCCGAACTTCCCCATGCATCGGTCCAGAAAGGGCCAAGAGACCCTATCGAAGGCCTTTTCTGCATCCAGCGCGATCATAACTGCCTGATCTGCGCTATTTGCTGTGTCATTGATGAGGTGGCAGAGGAGTCTAGTGTTGTCCTGAGACAGCCTATTCTTGAGGTATCCTACTTGCGAGTTGTGGATTAGTAGTGGCAAGAGCGCATTGAGCCTTGCCCCCAGAATTTTGGCGTAGATCTTGCAGTCTACATTTATTAACGAGATTGGGTGGTAGTTTTGAGGGTATTGAGGGTCCTTGCCCTCCTTCGGTATGACTATGATGTTTGCTTCTGCCATAGAGTCTGTCATCCGTCCCTTGCGGACGCAGTGAGTGAAGACTGCAACCAATGTGAGTTTGAGTAGCTGTAGGAATTGTTTATAGAAGGCTGCTGTGTAACCGTCCGGTCCTGGGGCTTTGTTTGCTTTGAGTGTTATTATGGCCATCTCTATTTCTGCCCCTGTTATGTCTGCGTCGAGCGTTGTCCTCTGTTCTGCTGTGAGCGTTGGTAGGGTAAGTTTGTCCAGTAAACCCAAACCTCCGTCTGCTATTAGCCCCCCGTCCACCCTGTACAGCTCTTCATAGAATTCCTTAAACACCTGCAAAATACCCTTGTTAGTTGTTTGTGTTTTTTTAGCCTTGTCTGTTATTGCAGCAATTGCGTGTTGTCTTTGTTTTGCTTTTAGGTAGGATGCTAACGCCTTCCCTGCCTTGTTGGCCGAGCATAGGTTTATGGATTTATATTTGTTGATCCATGTGCCTGCTCTTTCACTTAGTATCTTATTAAGTTCATACTTCCTTTTCGTCAGATCAGTCAGGGTGTTTTTGTCTGTTATGTTGGCGCAGTGGCCTTTTTCGAGATCTTTGATCAGCTCCTCAAGTTCGGCTATTTTCTTGTTCCTGCCCTTGTTCATTCTGGCTTTGATGTTTATTAGTTTGCCTCGTATCGTGGCTTTTAGGGCTTCCCAGAGGGTGCCCTTGTCTGCCTCTGTATTGTCATTGAATGCTAGGTATTCTGTAATGGCTACTTCAATTTCTGCTATGTTTCTGGGGATTTGTAGGATGTCGCTGTTAAATCTCCATCTATGGCTCGGCGTTTCATTGTGCCTGCCACTAACCGTCAGGGTGATGTGTGCATGGTCTGAGATTGTGATTGGGGCTATTTCCGTTTGTTCTATCAGGTGCGTGTGAGAGTCAGACATTAGGATATAGTCCATTCTGCTGTATGAGTTGTGTGGGCGCGAGTAGAAGGTCTATTCTCTTGCATCTGGATATTGCAACCTCCAAGGGTCTCTGAGTTGAAGTTTGGCGCATAGGTTCTTTAGGATGTTGGGGTCTTATGACTTATGGCTTGGTCTGCACAGGTGCCTGTCTGTGGCCTGGTCTAGTACTTGGTTTAGGTCGCCTGCTAGCAACAGTAGGTCGCCCTGGGGGAGGGCGCTTAGTCTGTACTCTACGTTGTCTCAAAATTCATTCTGAGTTGGGCCCGTATATGTTGCAACAGGTATTGTCTCCTCTCCTCTCTTAAGGCTTGTCACCAGAAATATGCCATCACTGTCTGCGTAGCTCTCATGTAGGGTTAGATTAGCTTTCTTGCTTATTATTGTAATGACCCCTCTTTTCTTATGTATGGCTGGTGAGCAAAAGACCTCCCCTATCCATCTTGCTTTAAGGCGTTGCGCGTCCTCCCCGGAGATTTTAGTCTCCCGGAGGACGCATACATCCCCTTTGAGTTTCGCCAGGTAGTCTAGTGTCTTCCTACGTTTGATTGGGTGATTGAGGCCCTTTACGTTAAGGGACACCACCTTGAGGTCTGAGCTCAGTTGGCTTTGTGTTTGCGTTGTCATGGCTGTGTAACCCTCTCGCTATCTAGTTTGGTGTGTTCTGAAAGTTCTTTCTCTATTGTCTTAGCCTGACTGGTCTTAGTGTGTGACCACGCTTTGAGGTTCCATCTTGATCGTTATGGCTATGGTTCTGTCCCCTTGGTGTGTGCTAGGTGTGGGTAGGAAAATTCTTTTTTTGCTTCACCATCTGTTGTTCTTTAGGAATTTATTTCAACATGCACAAGTACCTGTTTTATGTAGATGGAGGTGATAAGCTATACTTTTCAATTTCTCCTTTATACCTTTGAGAAGAAATAGATCTCTATTACTTTCCAACAATCAGCAGAGTCTCTATGTGTTGGTGGTATTTAGAAGTATTAGGCTGTCTTTATAGCCCAATTTGTGTTATTAATCAATAACATAATGCTTTTCCTATTAATTTAATTTCTTATCTAGTTTTCTGTTCCTTTTCATTGACCTGTGACCACAAATGTGCATTTCAAATATAATTTGAGATGTCATCATTGATGTAATTTGAGATTCCATCAGCGATGTCATGACTCCTGTCACTGACCATGTCATGGGTGAAGTGATGCATGCAGTGCATTACGGGGCGTAAGTTATAGTTAGCTCAGCTAGCTATAACTGCAGAATTTTTCTGGGTTTGTAAAAGTCAAATGTCAACCAAACTATAACGTCCCTGTAACCTTTTGTTTTTTCCAGTGACTTTCTATGTTTTATTTAATTAGGAGTTGCTTTTGTAGTGTGGTGGAGAAAGGCGGCGGACCTTGGATCTGCTCTCACGAATCTCGCTGGGTCCCCCTTAGTAGAGGTAACTGGAGGACTCTTTGGCCCCCAAGGACCATTAGCTTCCAAGAGGACTTCATCCCCCAACCAGTAGTGTGCCATAAGGCGCATTTGCAAAGTGGTGGAGAAAGGGGGCATGGCTTCTGAAGACCAATCCTACTGTGTGGGATTTACTTGAGGTAACAGGAGGGCTTGTTGGGCTCACGGACCGTCAGCAGCCAAAGAGACTTCATACCACAATCAGAAGCGTGCCAGGAGGTGTATTTGCAGAACTGTGGAGAAAGGGGGCATGCCATCCAACAACCTCTCAGCAATCCGACTGTTTGGGACTTACTGGAGGTAACACGAGGACTTGTTGACTCCCAATGGTGGGCACCCCGTGACATAGCAGGAGCCGACCCAAGGGGTGGGTGGTTCCCTGGGCCATCTTTGGCCCCACCAGGGGGGCCTTGTGTGACCCCCTCCAATCTTTACTTTAGCCCCACGGAGGTGGTGGTCCCTGGGGGGCTGTAGAGGACTCCCTGGGCCTGTGGGGAAGCCAAACAGGCCCCTGCATATTTTTGTTAATTTCCATGGAGAGGTGGGGTACCCCAGGGCTGCAGGGGGTCACCCGGACCCCCGCACTTCTATAATTCATAGCCCTGGGGAGGTAGCAGACCCTGGGGCTGCAGTGGTACCAGACAGCCGCCCACATTTTTATAGTTCATTTCCCCAGAGAGGTGGAGGACCCTCGCATTCTTAGTATTGTTTACCCAAGGGTGGTGGTGGTCCCCTGGGCTTTTCAAAAGCCTAGGAGGGTGGTCCCCCATGAGCCTGCCTACTTTTATTATAGAAAGACCGCATGACTCCAGGATTAGGCCTACCTGGGGTCTTTCTTTTTTCAATTTTGCAGTGCATCCACTTGCAAATTCAAGGCAAAATTGAATAAAAAAATGCTGTCAACCCCCGGCAGCGTACCAGTGGGACTCTGCCACCATATCTGGGGGGGTCGGGGTATTCCTATTATTTCCCCTTTTCTTAATTTTTTACATTTTTTGTGGGACTCAGCTTCAAACCGAGTCCCAAGATGGCTGCCAACACTGCCTGGTTGAAGTGCTGGCATTCAATCAAATTTCAGTAGGATAAGGAAGTCTCCAGATATCTATATTTTTAAAACCTAAATATCTCTTAAACTACTGAACGGATTTACATCAAAAAGCACGCTTTCTGGACCAACATCTAGCTTTGTGCCAAATTTGGTGTAATTCCATTCAGAGGTTCAGGTTGTAGTCGTGCCCAAAATTCATATTGGAAAATGCATGGATAAAACTTGTTTTGTTCTTGGCCCTCGCTTTACAGATTATCGCGAAACTTTCAGCACAGCAGCCAAACCAAAAGGGAACGATTTGTGAAAAGTTTGTGAAGATTCATCAAGTGGCGCCAACGTTATTAGCAAAACAAATAAAGTTTTTCTATGGAAACATGGTCCTAACTATAACTACCAACTGACAGCCAGTAGGTAATATATATATATATATATATATATATATATATCTTTATATTTTTTTACACAAAAGGAAATCTGGTTCTCGGCACACACACACTCAAGGTGAGAAGAAGGGCCTGCTTGTGAGATAGCCGGCAGCCCACTCTACATCAAAACGCTGCATCCAAAATCATCAGCAGGCGATTACAAGCTAGCAGAAATCAAAATTCTTTATTTTGGTAATCCATGGCAAGAGCATATCCCTTCATGAGTGACAAAGGAACATTCAGTAATTCTATTTCTCTTCGTTCTTGCAGATTCCCCGTAGGGAAAGGCCGACCTCAGAGGTCGGTGACAACTCAATGAATGTAAAATCGAGTTGCCTGCGGTACGTTTCCAAAAAAGTGCAGTTTCAATCTTGTTTCCCAGACTATATAGATATAGGCCAAAAAGGTATAGCTTGAATTCATTGTTACCTTTAAATTTGCATGATTCTGATTCAAGATCTTCACAAACTTGATTCCTTGAGCTGGACCTATCTCTATGCTCTCCTAAACCAGCTGATTATAGGCCCCCGATGCACAAGTTACTTACCTTCGGTAACAATATATCTGTAAGAAACAGTAGTTAGTGTTAGATTTGTTACCTTAGAATATCCCCAGGCGTCAAACTGGACCTGGAAAGTTTTGCCTAGCAGTATCCCTGCGCGTCAGTAGGCGTCTCTCCGGACTTGGCTGTCCAGGCAGTAGTGTCTAGCAAATGTGTGCAGCAAGGCCCACGTAGCTGCCTGACAGATGTCCTGCAAGGGGACTCCCCGACCCAGGGCAGTAGTAGCAGCCATGGCCCGAGTGGAATGGGCCCACAGCCCAACAGGGGGCTGGTTTCTAGCCAAGGAGTAACGGACCTTGATGCACAACACAACCCACCGAGAGATGGTCCGTTTGTGCACCACCTGTCCCTTCTTCGCACCCACGTAACCAACAAAGAGCTGGTCGACCACCCGGATCTGGCGGGTGCGATCAAGGTAGAAGGAGAGCGCACGTTTTGGGTCCAGACGGTGGAGTCTCTCCTCCTCTTTCGAAGGATGCTGAGGCGGAAAGAAGGTGGGCAAGGTGATGGACTGCCCGATGTGAAAGGCCGTAACCACCTTGGGCAGGAAAGAAAGATGCGTTCTTAAAACAACTTTGTCCGGATGGACCGAAAGGAAAGGAGGCTTAGAGGATAGAGCCTGGAGCTCACTCACTCTCCTGGCAGAGTTTACGGCAACCAGGAATGCAGTCTTAAGAGTCAGAAGATGAAGAGGGCAATTGTGAAGTGGCTCGAAAGGAGTGCACATCAAATAGGTTAGAACAAGGTTCCAGTCCCACTGAGGCATCACGAAAGGAACAGGAGGAAACATGTGCGTGATGTCCTTCAAGAATCTATTTACAACAGGGGACTTGAAAAGAGAAGGCTGACCAGGAATCTTCAAGAAGGCAGAAATGGCAGAGAGGTAGCCCTTAATAGTGCCCAGAGCAGAGCCCTGCTGGGCAAGAGATAGAAGGAAGAGGAGAACGGGCAGATAGAGAATCCACATCCGTTGCTGTGCACCATGCCACAAATTTGTTCCACCTGCAGGCGTACACCGATTTTGTGGAGGGACGCCTGGCTGCCAGAATCACATCACAGACTTCAGGAGGCAAGTCAAATGGCCTCAACTGTCGCCGCTCAATCTCCAAGCATGGAGGTGAAGGCTGGACAGGTTCAGGTGGAGGACCGTCCCCTGTTGCTGCGACAGAAGGTCCTCCTGAAGAGGCAGACGAACCGGGGGATCGACTGACATACTGAGTAGCTCGGGATACCAGTACCTTCGCGCCCAGTCCGGAGCCACAAGAATGACTTGGGCAAGTCGCGTTTGATCTTCTTCAACACTCTGGGCAGAAGTGTTATAGGCGGAAAGGCGTACAACAGACCGCAACTCCACTGGCGACGAAAAGCGTCTCCGAGCGAGTGCCGCCTTGGAAATTCCAACGAGCAGAACTGATGACATTGCGCGTTCTCTTCGGTGGCGAATAGATCTAACCAAGGCTCTCCCCACTGCTGGAAGAGGCCTTGCGCCACGACTGAGTTCAGACGCCATTCGTGATCCATCATGCACCGACAGCTGAGTCCGTCCGCCCTGGCGTTCAGAGAACCTGCCAGGTGTTGAAACACCAGGTTCACGCCCTGATGTTTCAGCCATTCCCAGAGGCGCAGAGCCTCCTGGCTTAGGATCCACGACCCCACCCTGCCCTGTTTGTTGCAGTACCTCATGGCGTTGGTGCTGTCCGTGAACACCTGCACTACACTCCCTCGGACAGAGTGGAGGAATGCCTTCAGGGCAAGACGAATCGCCCGCAGCTCCAAAAGGTTGATATGGAGCCGGGACTCCGCCGGAGACCAGAGGCCTCTGATCTCCGCCTCTTCCATGTGGCCTCCCCAGCCCTGGAGGGACGCGTCCGTCACAACCACGTGCTCCGGTTGGGGAAGGGAGAGGGATCTGCCGCTGACCCAATCGCGATCCGTGAGCCACCACTGCAGCTGTCTCGCAGTGCCCTCTGAGATCAGGACATGGTCGGACAGGTTGCCCTGATGCTGGGCCCACTGAAACTTCAGGTCCCACTGCAGAGTCCGCATCCGCCAACGGGCGTGATGCACCAGAAGGATGCAGGAAGCCATCAGCCCCAGAACCCGCAGCGTCAACCTGACCGAGACTCGGGATAAAGGCTGAAAGATCGGAATCAGAGCCTGAATATCTCGAACCCGCTGCTCGGGGGGATAAACCCAAAACTGCGCCGAGTCGAGAACCGCTCCGATGAAGAGGAGCTTTTGAGAGGGACACAGGTGTGACTTCGGCACGTTGATGGAGAACCCCAGCAGGTGCAGGAGATCCGCCGTCGTCTGGAGGTGGCTGACGACTGTCTGGGGCGAGCCCGCCTTCAACAACCAGTCATCAAGGTAGGGGAAGACTGAAACCCCTACCCTGCGCAGATGAGCTGCGACCACTGCCATCACTTTCGTGAACACCCATGGGGCGCTGGTAAGGCCGAAGGGGAGCACGGTAAACTGAAAGTGCTTGTGGCCTACCGTGAACCGCAGGTAGCGCCGGTGGGCCGGCAGGACGGGGATGTGGAAATAAGCGTCCTGCAAGTCCAAGGCTACCATCCAGTCTCCTGGGTCCAGGGCAGCTAAGACTTGAGCCAGTGTCAGCATTTTGAACTTCTCCTTCCGGAGGAAGCCGTTGATGTTCAGTAGGTCCAAGATAGGGCGTAGGCCCCTTTTGCCCTTCTTGGGTACCAGAAAGTAGTGGGAGTAGCAACCACACCCTACTTCTGGCCCAGGAACGCGCTTGATGGCCCCCTTGGCCAAGAGGGCCGTAACTTCCTCCTGCAGAAGTGCAGATGATCCCCGATACGCGGTGGTATTGCGGTGGCATGGCTTGAGGGGTCGTCTCGAAGGGGAGGGAGTAGCCCCTTCGGACGATTTGCTGCACCCACCTGTCCGATGTGACAGTGCGGCAGTGGGAGTGGTGATGGCGAACCCTGCCCCCTACCGGCGTCACATGGGTGTCACATGGGCCTGAAAGCACGGACTAGGAGGGTTTTGAGGCGGATGCTGCGGGGGAAGGTGTGGACTGGCCTCGCCGTTGTCCCCGACCGCCTCCACGGCGATTTCCACGGCCGCCACCGCGTTGGATGTTAGTCTGCGGTGCGTGGCTGGCAGCACGTGTGGGGGCACCCCTTCCTTGGCCACGAAAGGAGCGAATGGCACCCGTTTGCTGGCGCGGGGCCGAGAGGCCCAAGGACTTGGCCGTAGCCCTGGAGTCCTTAAAGCGATCAAGAGCATGGTCTGCCTTGTCGCCAAACAGGCGACGGCCATCAAACTGCATGTCCATGAGGGTATTCTGGACATCGGCCGAAAAGTTGGCGGACCTCAACCAGGCATGGCGATGAATCGCCACCGTCGTTGCCATCGCTCTGCCCAGTGAGTCGGTGGTATCCAGCCCACACCGGATGGAGAAACGTGCCCTATCTCGACCCTCCGCAAGGGCTTGGGCGAGATGAGCCTTGACCTCCGCTGGGCATTGTGGCAGCACGTCCGCGACCGTGTCCTACAAGGAGTAGGTGTAACGGCCCAAGAGGCATGCAGTGTTGGAAGACCGAAGTCACAAACTAAGGGAGGAGAATATTTTCTTTCCATAATTCTCATACCTCTTGAATTCCCGATCAGTCGGAGCCGACGGGAATGCGGTCTAGAAATTAGAGGCCTGGATGACCAGGCTCTCGGGGGTGGGGTGGGTGGACAGGAAACAAGGGTCGCCCGGGGCCAGGCGGTGGCGTCTGGCCACGTTCCTAACTACAGGCTGGCTTGTAGCGGTCCTGGACCAAGTGCCCAAAAGAACGTCTGTCAAGGCCTCATTAAATGTCAACAGAGGCTCCGTTGAGCTTGACTGCGGTTTAAGGACCTCAGTGAGGAGGTTAGTCCTCACGGCCGCGACAGGGAGCTCAAGGCCCAAGGCCTTGGCTGCCCGCGTCAACACCACACTGAAGGTTGTCCCCTCCTCCGTAGCCACGGTAGGTCGGGAGACAAAACCAGTGTCCGGCGAAGTGTCCAGACCACTGGCATCCCAAAGTCCACCTGTCCAGTCCTCCTGAGACTGACACTCATGTGTGAGAGGGTCCTCAGACCCCTCCCAATACTCCTCTTCACCCATCTCCTGATAATCAGGGTTGTCAAAGGACGGGGCCAGTTCATTGGAGTAAAACTCCCCAAGCGGTGCTGCTCCGACCCCAGAACTGGGTCGAGGGAGGTATTGGGGACGGCGCCGCCCGACGACCGGCAACAATCCGGATCTAGAAGAGGATCCAGTGGGGCCCTGCGGCGCCGGGCCCAAAGGCGCCGACGGCGTCGGGCTGAAGCACCCGGCCCGCTGGGCCCGACGGCGCCATGAGGAAACGCTCGATCTCCTCCGGCGTCACTTGCTGCCCAGGGACCGGAGGGTATTGGGCAGGTCGCGACGTGCGTGACTCCGACGGAGCCGCGTGGGCGTTGTCACCCGAACCCCCGGCCGCATCGCGCGAGCGTCGGGGGGAGTCGGAAAGAGCGATGACGTCTCTTCGACTTCTTGTGCTTACCTGACGACGACTTCAACCCGGAGGAGTGATGCCGACTCCCGGAGCTATGATGGCTCCTGTCCCTCGACCTCCGTCTGGAAAGGGACCTCTCATGGCGCAGGGTCGACTGCCGGAGCTCAAGCCGCTTGCGCGACTGCTCCCTCCTAGCCTTCGAGGTTAAGGCCTGACAGTCGGAGCAGGTCTTGTCGTCATGATCGACGCCGAGACAGTGGAGGCACCGGCGGTGAGGGTCGGTGACCGACATCTGTCGGTCGCAATCCCCACAAGGCTTAAAACCTGGCATCCCTATCGGCACCGATCGGACTCGAAAAATGATTAAAAAGATCTAAATAAAGTTAGTCAAAAAGTGACTAAGGTACCACTTTTTCAGGATCTGCGCTGCTGGCGCGTAAAAACTGACGTCAGCACGCGCCCACGATGCCGACGACGGACGCGGAGCCGCATACGACGCCTACAGACGCACAAGGGTACTGCTACGCAAAAAAATTCCGGATCCAGTTTGACGCCTGGGGATATTCTAAGGTAAGGAATCTACTAACGTGTCTCTTTCAGATAATGTATAGAGGAGCACTCTTTTTACACCTAATGTATGTAGAGCTCTTTCCGCAACTGTTTGTGGTTGAGAAAAGAATACTGGCAACTCAATAGATTGATTGAGGTGAAATGGTGAAATGACATTTGGAAGGAATTTTGGGTTTGTTTTAAGAACCACTTTGTTGTGATGGAGTTGTATGAATGGTTCTTGAATTGTTAATACCGGGATCTAACTAACTCTTCTGACTGAGGTAATAGCAACTAAAAAAGTAGCTTTCCATGTAAGGAACTGTAATTCACACCTATGCAAGGGTTCAAATGGAGGACCCATAAGTCTAGTGAGAACAATATTTAAATTCCATACAGGGGAGGGTGGTATCCTGAAAGGAATTATTCTTTTGAGTCCTTCCATAAATGCTTTGATGGCAGGTACTCTAAATAATGACAGATGTTGTCTGTTTTGAAGGTAAGCTGTTATAGCAGCAAGATGTAATCTGACTGAGGAGTACGCTAAAATACATCTTTGTAGATGAAGCAGGTAACATTTGATGTTTTGTATAGAAACATCTGGTGGGATAATGTTGTTATTTGTGCAATACACAACAAATCTTTTCCACTTGGCTGCACAGCATGCTCTAGTGGTGGGGCGTCTAGCTTCTTTTATAACAGTCATGCATGAGGTATCCAAATTCTAAGACCTCAGGAGCCAAATCGCTAGGTTGAGCTGCATTGGATCTGGATGCATGATCTCTCCAAGGTTCTGCATCAGTAGATGTGGAGAGAGTTTTAATTTTTGATGTGGTACTACTGAGAGTTCTACTAGTGTGGTGTACCAAAGTTGTCTTGCCCATGTTGGTGCTATGAGAATCAATGAGAGGGAATGTTGCTGTAGCTTGCGTACCACTAATGGAATTAGTGGGAGAGGTGGCAAAGCGTACGCAAATTTTGTTTGACCAACTCATCCATATCGCATTGCCTTTGGACAATGGGTGTGGATATCTAGCGGCGAAGCTTGGGCATTTGGAGTTGCAGTGTGTAGCGAACAGATATATCTCTGGTTGGCCCCACTCGTGAAAGAAAGGTTGAAGAACTTGAGGATGAAGTTCCCACTTGTGTATCTGTTGTCTTAGACGACTTAACAGATCTGCAACTTGATTGTGAACTCCTGGTAGATGTTCTGCTAACAAAAAGATTTTTGACGAATGGCCCACCTTCATATGCTCCGTGCCAGCCGGGAGAGCTGTAAGGAGTGTGTTCCTCCCTGTTTTTAGATGTAATACATGGCTGTCATATTGCTGGTACGGACTAATACAGCCTTGCCTGATAGGTATGCTGAAACGATTTTAGAGCTAGGAAAATTGTTAGCAACTCCTGATGGTTTATATGGATTAGCTTTTGTTGCAGTGTCCATGTGCCCTGTACTGTGTGTTCTTTCAAATGTGCTCCCCATCCTGTGAGAGATGCATCTGTGGTTAGCACCACTTGTGGAACAGGCTCTATGAACAGCCGGTCCTTGGAAAGGTTTTTGGTGTTCCAACACTGCAGAGAGTGATGTGTCCGGTCGTCCATCACCACCAGATCTGTTATTTGTTGTTGAGCCTGATTCCATTGACTTGCTAAGCACTCTTGCAGGGGGCGCATTTGGAGTCTTTCGTGTGGCACTATGAAGATGCAAGTTGCCATCATTCCAATTAATTGCATGAACACTCGTGCTGGTAGTGAGTGTCGTGGCTGGAATCTTTGTATTAGAGCATGCATACTTTGTATCCTTGTTGGATTGGGGAATGCAATTGCTTTGGAAGTATCTATTGTGGCACCCAGATACTGTTGAGACAGGGATGGTTGGAGATGTGACTTTTTTTGATTTATTGTGAATCCTAGCTTGTGAAGCAGGCAGATGGTCTGATACGTGTGCTGCACACACTGGTGTTATGACTTGGATTTAATTAGCCAGTGGTCTAGGTATGGGAAGACATGAATGTTGTCCCTTCTTTTTTTTGTTATTTAATTTATTTTATATTTCATTTATAACGTTTTTATGAAGGTAGGTGCAGTACAGCAATAGCATACAAAAGGGCTGTTCCATGCAGTGATACAGTGCAACTTAGCAAGGTACTTTTCGACATAGGCATAACAGTTACCATGAGCGACGTAAAACCAACCGATATACCATAATGCAATGTCCTGGCGGACAGGACCCCTCAGGAACATGTTCACACTGGCGAGCGGGCTCAGAGAGGGCGGGGCCCCTGAGGGCTAAGGTGCACAGGGACAACCGGTGGAAGGAAAAAGAAAAAGGAAGGGCTCAGCATAGACCAGCACCGGCGGCCGCCGCGGGCCAGAGGCCGGCGGGGAGCACAGGAGAGGCGATATCAGGAGCATGGGGACGCAATGGTGGGGGGGGGGTAGGATCCCAAGTGGCCCAACAGCTTGCAGGGGAGAGATAAACGCAGTCTCGGCATAGCGATTCTAAAGGCGATGCCATCAGCAGGGTAGCCAGGCGGGTGCCAGCAGAAGTACCCAAGGGCAGCAAGAGCATCAGGGAAGAGAGGAAATGGGGCTACGCATTTACCGCCTCCGTGGCCGCCACAGACGCAGGGTCAGCTGGGTGTGCAGGGGAGGTATTTCTGCCATGGGAGGAGCGGGACAGGAGGTAGGTGACCAGGGGGCCCCAAATATCAAGAGGTCTAGATCCAGCGGGCAACAGATCCCAGAATTCCGCGAGTAGCGCCTGACAGCGGGAGGCATCCTCCAGCCAACTCGCCACGGTGGGGGCAGGCCTCCGGCCCCAGCACATTGCCACCCTACTCCTGGCTAAGACCAGCAGCATCGCAATGAGATGACGGGAAGCATCAGGGCATGGTTTTACGAAACCGAGAAGGCAGAGAATGGGGTCCGGAACTACAGCCACACCGGTAATTTCAGAAATAGTGGAGCAGACCTCCAACCAGAACGCTTGCACCCTCGGGCATAGCCAGGCCAGATGGGGGAAGTCCGCAGCAGGCAAGGAGCATCGTACACATGAGTCCTCAGGAGTGAGCCCTAAGCGATGAAGATGCAATGGAGTGCGGTAGAACCTGTGCAAAAATTTGAAATGGACCAAATGAAGCCGGTAGTTCGGGAAGAGTTTGGTAGTTTGGTTACATCAATAAAGCCAGTCGGCGTCCGAGATATCCACGCCAAGGTCCGCACTCCACGCTGCCCGAGCTTGCCTCTATGAGAGAGGAGAAGAGAGCAGGGCGGAAGCATACAATCTGGTGATTAGCTTGTGCAGGATGGAAGTATACACAAAATACAGAGCCGGAAAAGTGGGTGGAGGGTGCGGAAAGGTCGGGTGCAGTTTTTGGCAGGTGGCGCGCAGCTGATAATAAAGGAGCATATCCATCAAGGTAGGGGATTCTGGAAGGGAGTAGAAGGAATTTTTGGTGCACAGATGAGCAACAGTCCGAAAGCCCCGTAGCGCCGCATGTCAAGACATACTAGAATACTGAAGGGATGGGAAGTCCGGGTGGTCAGTAATGGGCATGGCGTTTGCAGATAAGAAGGAAAGACCAGCAATACGGCACAGCGACGCCCAGCGCAGTGTCTCCACTGTATTCACCTCAGTACAGGGGAGTGCCGCAGGGGCAAATAGGGCCGTAGACAGAGGCCAGGGGGAGGCAACGTCCAGTTCGCCCGCAACATGAGGCTGATAGGGGGTGGGATGCAGCCAAAAGTGAAGAGAACCAGCCTGAGAGCAAAGTGCGTATAGTCAAAAGTCCGGCACGCCCAGCCCGCCAGCCGACATGGGCAAGGTCAGGAAGTCATAAGCAATCCTGGGTGGCCGCCCTGCCCAGACCAAGGACACAACTAACGAACGTAACCTGCGAAAGAAATAAGCGGTGAGAGGGATGGGTATGTTAGAGAAGAGGTAGAGATATTTAGGGAGGACCACCATTTTGGCTATGGCTATGCGGCCAGCCAGGGACAGCGGTAATCAGCTTCATTGGGGCATCTTAGACTGAAACCAGTCCACCCCACGGCCAAAATTGGACCCCCAAAGCTCATCCGGGTCCCGCCTCAGCCAAATGCCCAGATAACGCGTAGGGCCGGACACCCACTCAAAAGGAAAATCTGATACAAATGGGAGGGTGGCGTCTGTCAAGGGGAAGAGCACGGATTTACTCCAATTAACCTGAATGCCCGAGAGCCCGCCGAAACGAATAACCTCCAACACCAGGGGGCAGAGATTATCTTGGGGGTGGCGAACAGAGAGGGTGACGTCGTCGGCATACATGGAGACCAGGAGGGAGCGGGACGAAAAGCCAATGCCCTTGTGTGTATGGTGTTGTCGCAGCCGAGCGGCCAGGGGTTCCATGGCAATTGCAAAAAGCATGGGCGATAATGGGCATCCCTGCCTAGTGCCGCGAGCGATGCTAATGGGGTCCGTTACTTGGCCATTTATGCGAAGCCGGGCAGTGGGACTGGTATATAAGAGCTTAATGTTCCACAAGCAGAGGCACTGAAGCCCATGCGTGACAGGATATAAAAAAGGAAGGGCCACTCCAGTGTATCAAACGCCTTAGTGGCGTCGAGCAAGGCGGCCACAGCAGGAAGATCAGGATTGATTTGGTGCAAAACCGAGAAAATAGTGCGAAGGTTATGGGAGGGTGCTCTACCGGGGATAAAGACAAATTGGTCGGGGAGGGCAATGGTGGGCATCAATAAAAGAAGACAGGAAGCGATCAGTTTGGCAAAAAATGTATTATCTATGTTAATGAGGGAGAGGGGGCGGTAGGAATCACACTGGTCAGCAGACTTGTCTGGTTTAAGAAGCAGGGTCAATGAGGCTTCACAAAGAGATGGTGAAAGCACGCCTGTGTCGAATGAATTTGTTAAACATTGCCGCTAGATGTGGAACAAGGGTGGAGGTGAAAGTTATATAAAAGGAGGCCGGCAGACCATCAAGGCCCGGCGCCTTGTCACTCGCTAGGCTGCTTATTGCCGCTAATATTTCCTACTTTGAAAACGGTTCGTCAAGAAATTTGCGGTGGTAGTCGGCAAGCCAAACGAGAGCAATGGAATCAAAATACCGGTCGAAATCCTCCTGAGAGGGAGGTGTGCCAGCGGAATAGAGTCGGGAGAAGAACGCAAGGAAGCGGGAAGTGATTTCCTACGAAGACGTGGTGCGGTCAGGCCCACCATCACTGAGGGCTGTAATATAAGGAGCAGCGCGCGGTGGACGCAGGAGGTTGGCAAGGGTACGCCCTGGGCGGTCCCCTTCCCTGAAATGGCGAGCCCGGCCCTTTCTCCCCAAGAAGGACAGCTCGCGGCCGGCCTCGTCCGAGAAATCCGAGTGTTTTTGCCGCAATTGCGCCAACGCGTCGCGGCGTCCAGGTCTGGGATCTCCCCTTCCAACTTAGCCAGTGTGGACCGGATAGAACGCAAAACATTGCCTTACTTGGAGATGCATTCGCCCCGAATAAATACTTTAAACCCTTCCCAGAGGGTAGAGGCAGAATCAACGGAGCCCGCATTGAGCTCGAAATAGTTATTGATGGCCGTCTGGATTTCGGCACAAAAGACAGAATCCCGAAGTGCATTAGGAGATAGGCACCAGATGAAGGCCCGGCGCTGAGAGTTAGGGGGACGGAGGAGAAGGCGGACCGGTGCGTGATCAAAGAGATTGCGGGCCATATGGGTAACATCGATAGTCCAGGACGAGACGTCTGGCGAGGTGATCCATAGGTCAATCCTTGACCAGCAACCCCTGGCACCCATGACGCAAGTGCCCTCCCGGGCACCAGGGCGGAGGTGCCGCCAAACATCAAAAAGCGAATTGTCGGATAAAATAGAGGCGAGAGCAGTTGCGGCACGCGGGTGGAAATTGTAAGAACCCGATCGGTCCAGCTCTGCGGAAAGGGTAACATTAAAATCCCCACCCCAGATCACGGCCGCAGCACCACAGGAGGAGATCAGGTGCCAGATGTGGTAGAAGAACTCCAGGTCATCAGAGTTCGGGCCATAGACCGCTGCAATGGTGACGGGCTGGGCAAGCAATAAACCATGCAGGATGACATACCTACCATCCGGATCGATAAGGGTACGAAAGGTATGCCAAGGGAGGCCGCGGCGCAGCAGAATGGAGACTCCTCTGGCATAAGATGAGTAAGTGGATGAGTAGGAGTCCCCCCAGTAGCGCGCGCTGAGCCTAGACGTTGAGCCGAAGAGCAAGTGAGTCTCCTGTAAAAGACAAATATCTACGCAATGGCGCTGAAGATGGGCATGTGTCAAACGAGCTTTGCAGTGGTCATTCAGACCACGGATATTCCAAGTCCAGCAGGTCAAATTAGCCATTAGAGAGGAGGAAGCGGGCAGTGCGACATGGAACGCACAGCAGGGGAATGCAATCGGGGCAAGCACCTTCTGACAATAGAGAAGACAAAGAACCTACGGAGGAGCGTGGGTATGCAGACAGCCCAGGTAAGAACGACCCCCCAGATGGAATGTGAGTGCGCAAAGGAGATAGAGGGGACTGAAGGAGCCGCCTGTAGGTCGGAGCAACGCAAATGGTAACCTTTAAAACGAAAAAAAGCCCCTGCAGTGAGCCAAGGGCTAGACATGGAACATGGCACCTTACATCAAGCACTGAAATACATACTCGCAAGCAGAGCACAGTGTTTGCAATGGAACTTGCAGAGTCAAAAGATAGCAACAGAAATACAGCACAACAAAACCACCACCTTGCTAGAGGGACAGAACTACCCACCCACCCCCCACAAATCGCAGACCGGGGTCCGCACAAAACATGCCAATCAAAATGTCCCCCAGTGTTCAACCACCCCCCACCCACTCCAACACCGTAATCAGGCTGAGAGGACCCCCCACCCCACCCCAGGGACCCAGACTTGGACAGGACAACCAAACAACAGAAGCGGGAATCATCCAAGTTGGGGCATGGCAGGACTCAGTCGACACCCCTGCGGTAAAGCAGGGTGGCCAAGCTCAATCAGATGGCAGCATCGTAAAAAAAAAGGGGAATAACTAAAACAGTATACCCAAACTGCACTATAATCATAAAAATGAGCGGTGTCAGAGACCAGCTGTGGAGAGGAGAGAAAAGTACAAAAAGAGATTAGAGGGGAACAGGAAAAGATCACAGTCACTTGTGTACAATAACCAGTAATTGAGGCCTCCAAAGATAGTGAAAAGGGGAATAAGCAAAGCGTGCACAGAATTCGTGGCCAGCATCCAATCACAAGGGCATCAAAGCAGTATACAGACAGACCAATCAATCATTGTCACTTAGGTGATTAGTGGCTTCATGTGAAGAGCTGGTAGGGGAATTTCTGGATTCCTTTTCTAGAAGCTTGGCGAAAGCGAGTGCCTCCCTCCGATCGGGGAAGACCAGCGTCTTGGAGCCCTGGCGGACCCGCAGTTTTGGCGGACAGGCCGGAGAGTAGGACACCTCGTGCTTCTGAAAGGATTCGTTTGGCAGGTAGAAACTCCCTCCTAGCAGCCTTAACAGTGATTGTGTAATCGGGATAAAATGAGAGGGAATTGCCCTGAAGTGCGATGGTGCCCTTGTCCCTTGCAGCCCAGAGGATGGCGTCACGGTCGCGGAAGTTCAATATCTTTGCAACTATGGGACGTGGAGGCCTGGGCGGGGCCGTGGGGCGAGAGAACGGTGAGCTCGCTCCACAACAAAGAAAGGAGAGAGTACGTCTCCAAATAGCTCGCGGATGAGGTTTTCAACAAAGTCCTCCATCTTAGATATATTGGTAGATTCAGGCAGGCCCATAAGGCGGAGGTTGCTCCGACGGCAGCGAGCCTCCAAGTCCTCGTTTTTCTCACGGATGAAGGCAAGGATTTTATCCATTTGGAGCAGCTTCTGCCTGTCCTGGGTAGCCGCATCCTCTGCATCGGAGACCCTAGTTTCGACATGGAGGAGCCTATTGTCGTGGGAGTACATCCGGGTCTTCGCGGAGTCAAGACGAGCGGAAAGTTGTTCCAGTTGAGAGGCAATGCTAGTTACTGCCGATTTCACCTCCAACATAATAGCCTTGAGGTCATCATCTCGGCCTGGAAGATTGTCCGGGGCCCCAGCAGATTCCGCCCCCTCCGAGCCTGCACCGTCCTGGCGTGAAGACTTGCGTAGTTCAAAGGCGATCTTAGGCTGCTTAGGGTACGACTTCCCCATGGTGGAGCCAGGCGCCACAGGACCACCAGGCACTGAGGGGAAGACAAGGCCCAAGATGATAGGGAGACCCCTGGAGGCTGCCGCCAGAGATGTACAAGTAAGGGTGTTGAGAGCACTAGCGGAGTCACAAACCTCGCAGTGTGGAACAGTAATGCAGGTAAGTGGGTGGTGCACTAGGTCAGCAGAGCCGCCCACGTCCAGCCAGCAGCTTCAGGGGAGCGTGCACAGAGCCCATACCCCTGGGTCGGGCCAGCAGGTGAGGACAGAGGGCCAAGTGCCCGTCCGTGTGAGAGCGGAAAGATAACCCATACTAGAGGCACCATCGACCGCAGGGAGCTACAGCATTCAGGGCGCCGGACCCGGTCAGGCCTCCGCAGGAGAGAACCAGAGTTCATGGCAGAGGAGGAAATGTAAATGGAGAGCCCCCAAAGGCGACGCGGCCCCCTTCTTCAAGAGGAGCAAACACGCAGGAGAGTCAGAGGCATAAGGCACCGGAGGAGCTGCCCACACCCGTCCACCACCAGCAGAGGAAAATCGCTGCAGCAGCAAGGCCCCCCGGCAGCACTGAAGAGGAAAAACCAGGCAGCAGGAAAGGGCACAGGTTTCATCGGGGCAGGCAGTCGCAGCACACAATCCAGGCCGCAACATGAAATCGCCGGATTGGGCCAGACTACGGGCGGCCTATATTCGAGGTGCCAGACTAGTCCCGGCCCGCAGCCGGCCCAAGGTGTCCAATGCCCATCCCCCAAAGGCTGGAGCAACAGGAGGGAGGGCGAAGGCAAGTGCACCGCAGCCTGAATGGAGCCTCTCCACAAGTCAGAAGCCCGCAACAGCAGGGCCGGGAACCCCTCTGGGCCAGGCAGCACAGCGATAGGGATCGCAACACGGCCGCAGCCAGCACCACGCCGGAGGCCCCCACCGCGGCTTCAGCCTAATGGGGGGCCCCCCAACGCGACCCGGCAGAGGCGAACATCACCCGAGAGCAACACCCGCAGAGGGGGGAACACAATCGAGGGAGGGCAAAGGGAAGCCGCCACCCCAATCCCCGTGGACCCGTGCTCCCAGTGGGACCCGGCCCTAACCCTAGGCCACGGCCGAGGTGGGCGCCAGGCCCTAACTAGGCCGCAACTCCGCAGGACCGGACCAGGCAGCAAGAGGCCCCGACCCCCCGGCAAACCCCCCCCCCCCACAGGGCTCGACTCACCGCAAGACAGTTGGCGATCCACTTCAGCTGGCCCCACAGCACCGCAGCCCTACACCGGCAGCTCTGATAGGGGAATGCAGTCAGGCCCGGGGCGCGAGGCCCAGCGCCAGCCTCGAGGATCGGATCTACGTGTCAGCTGTGTCCAGAGCCGCCGGCAAGATCACAGGCAGATCCACACTCTCCAGCCAGTCGAAAGAAGGTAATTTGGTGCAGTAAGGAAGGCGATTGCTGCAGGATTATGCCGGATAGAGAGCTTGGCCGGCAGAACCCACTCAGAGTGCGGCCATCTTGCAGCCGGCCAAGCCCCGCCCCCCAATGTTGTCCCATCTTAAATGTGCTGCTAATACTGCTAGACACTTTGTGAAAACTCAAGGTGCTGTAGTTACTCCGAAAGGGAGTACTTTGAACTGGTAATATTGACCGTCTAATACGAACCAAAGGTACTTTCTGTGAGCTTGATGGATGGGAATGTGGAAGTAGGCGTCCTTGAGATCTAATGTGGCAAGTAAGTCGTCTTGTTTTAACAGAGGTAGAACCTGCTGTAATGTGACCACATGGAGGTGGTTTGACTGTATGTAAAGGCTTAGGGGCGTCAGATCTAGTATAGGTCTGAGGGAACCGTCCTTTTTGGAGATGAGAAAGTATAGGCAGTAAACTCCTGTGTTTTGATGGTGTTTTGGGACTGGTTCTATTGCATTTTTTTGTAGTAGAGATGCAAACTCATGTTTTAGGAGAGTGAGATGCTCCTGTGACATGGGTCGCTGTCTGGATGGTATTGTTGGAGGAGTAGAAGTGAGCTCCAGGCAATAACCTGACTGAACTATTTGTCTTACCCACCTGTCTGTGGTGATGAAGTTCCTGACAGGTAGGAACTGTTGTAATCTCCCACCGACAGGAGTGGAATGGTCTGGGGGGATGGGAGGGAAGTCACTTTTTGGGAGTGGAGGCATTGCGGTTGTTGTTGCCTCTGCCTTTATTGTTGTTACCTCTATAGCCTCCTCTGTAATAACCTCTACTGGGCGAGATTTGGGTGGGCGCTTTATAAAAAGAGGAGGTGTTGTCTGTTTCAAAACCTTTAGAGGTGCCCCTGTAAGAGGAGCGACAAAAGGACGCTCGGTGGGTCTGAGTTTGTAAGGCTCCCATGGATTTTGCCGTGTCCGTATCATTTTTCATTTTCTCTAGTGCATTATCAACTGTAGGACCAAAAAGATGTTGCTGGTCAAAAGGTTGATGTAGGATACTGGCTGGCCAGTACTTGGGCTGCTTTGGTGCCGTTAGTTTTAGTTTTAGGACCTTTTGCTTGTCAGGACCGACAGACTGACTCGAGCCCGAGTCGACTGGAGGCTTTTTTGGATTCTTCGCTGCTGAGTCAGAAGGCACGCGTCTGAAGGTTTCGGTCGGTGTGCACCTGGACCTGGAGGTGGAACCGAAGCCTTTCCGGATATGGGGGTGTGAACAGGGTCAAAGCACGTACTCACGACCTGTTGACCAGCTGGAAGTAGATCGTCGTCGTATGATTGTCCTTTGGCTCCAGAAGCTGAATCCTCTGCTTCGGAAACAATGTCGTCCTGCTGTTGTTCTTCAGACTCTAGATCGATTGGAGCTTTGTCTATAATGAGGTCTGGTGTTGACGAAGAGGACTGAGTCATGACTCTTCAAGCTCGATGGTCTCTCATGGTTTTCTTGGACCGGAACGAAGCGGAGGCCTGGCAATCTCGACTCTCGTGCTCTGGGCACAAGCATAGGTTGCAAACCTCATGTAGGTCAGTGTAGGGGAATTTGTGTCCACACTGAGGGCACTTTTTGAACGGTGTTCTTTCCATGAGCCAAAGGCCCAATGGCGCAGTTGGGCCTGACGAATGCTGGAATCGAGAAGCGCAAGCCTTTCTTCAAGGCGGATAACTTGAATCATGATCGAAGATGATACCGATGGTATGATGTAGGACTGGAAGTCGAAAGGAGATCGGTAACAGGACCGAACGATAAACACATCCGAGCCCGATGGCGAAAAAAAACAATCTGAATATGGAGTTGATGCCCATGCGCACTACGCTCTACAGGAGTCATCTACCAAACAAAGACTCTTTCAAGACAACAACAAAGTGTAATCATCTGGCCCCACCACCAGATGGCGATCTATGCACTAGTGTGTGCTCTGCAGCCCATATGCCTCGAACACGAAGGTTATGCTAGCTCAGGCTTATGGCCCGTCCTATAGGTTGGTGGCAGAGGCGGACGTGCGTCTTATTGTCCAACCTTACCCACTTATGCTCGACCAACTCTGTCTTCTGATCAGTGTGCATATTGTAGGAAGAGTGGACATTGGGCTGTTGATTGTGAAGCATTGCGTTTTCAGCAGTATCCGCGTGGACGAGGGCAAACGAGAATCCGTCTGGGGTATTCAGGGCCTAGAAGAGGCATGGATGACCGTGCTAGGTTTGACACTGTTGCGCATGATAAGAATGCTTTCAATACTTTTGATAGACGGAACCAATATCAAATGTCTGATTATTTATCTTCTGATTTGAAAGATTCTGCTTACGCATAAAACTGCCTAAGATGGGGTAAGGAATCAGTTGAGGTTCCAGTAGATCCGAAGGATCCCTATGTTCCAGCACATGTTTTGGGTTCTACTGATCGGTTTCTGGTCGACACAGGAGCTACTCGTAGTGTACTGTCTAAGCAATTGGTTCCAAGGGCTCCCCTGTCTGGCTTACACATTACATCAATAGGTTTCGATGGGACACCTTCCCTTAGCCCACTGTCACAACCACTTACATTTCATGTTGATAAATTTTCTGCTCCATGTCAATTTTTGCTTTCCCCTAACACACCGGACAATATTGTGGGTCTTGATATGCTTAAGTATTTTAGGGCTATGATATGTTGTTCCCCAGAAGGTGTGCGTGTTATTTTGAATGATAACTACCCCATGGTTGAAAAGTCTTGTCCCATTAGAGAAGATGTTGCATTGGCTTCACTTCCTAGTACTTTGTGGGCTACATCAGATACTGATGTGGGACAAATGGTAATTCCACCAGTGCATATTCAGGTGAAGGAGGGTGCTTCATTGCCTCGATTGCTTCAGTATAGAATTTCTCATGAAGGTTAAGAAGCACTTGCACGCATTGTTCATGATCTGATTGATGTGGGGGTTGTTGAAGAAGTCCCTTACAATATTTGTAATAGCCCTATTCTTCCTATTCTGAAGAAAGACACTGATACTAAAGTCTACAGGTTTATCATTGATTTGAGAGAGGTTACAAGATCGTAGTGCCACAGTACCCGGTAGTTTCTCACATCACGACACTCCTTACCATGGTTCCTCCGACAGCGACTACCTTTTCTGTGATCGACTTGAAAAATGCTTTCTTCTCAATCCCTATTCATCCCGACAGATGATATCTGTTCGGCTTCACTTTGAATAATCGCTCGTACAAAATCTGTAGAGTTCCTCAAGGGTATACGGAGAGTCCTAGTAGTTACAGTCAAGCATAGAAGAGGCAGTTTGGTTCTTTCCCTGTGCCGACTGGGGTGGCTCTTATACAATATGTTGAAGACATCTTGTTGGCAGTAGGTACGCCTGAACAGCGTGAAGAAGGAACACTGTCATTGCTTTCATTTCTTGCATCACACCATCACAAAGTTTCACTGAAGAAATTGCAGTATTGTAGACAGAAGGGTACCTATTTAGGTCACCTCCTGTCTAAGGAGGGACGTGCACTTACACCAGATCGCATTCAAGCTATTTTAGACACAACAGTGCCCCGTACTCAGAAAGATGTCCGTGCATTCATTGGTCTCACTTCTTTTTGTAGGCAATGGAGTTAGGCTTTTCACACATTGTTAAACCTTTGTTGGCTCTTCTGACTAAAGGCACTCCAATAACCCTTCCATTGACAAATGAATGTCAGAATGCTTTCCACCAGTTGCATCAAGTTCTTTGTTCTGCACCAGTATTGGGTACTCCAGATTACACTAAGCTTTTTACACTTTATGTACACGAGAGAGATGGGTGTGCACTTTCAGTTTTAGTACAGACACATGGTGACAAGCAGCGTTTTTGTGCATATTTCTCAGCTGTTATCGATCCAGTCGCTCGTGCATTGCCTGGGTGTTTCCGTTCTGTCGCAGAGGCAGCCGTGTCTATAAGTCAGAGTGAGGGGATAGTTTTGTCACATAGACTGTTGGTGTTAGTACCCCATGCAGTTGATGCCCTTTTAAACCAAACTAAAACGCATTTGACTAGTGCTAGGTTGACAGGATATGAATTGACACTCTTGACCCCTCATATCACCTTGAAAAGATGTTCAACCCTGAATCCAGCTTCCTTGTTGCCATATCCAGCGACTCAGTCCCAGTCACAAGAGCCTCATGATTGTATATTCCTTACTGAGGAACAGACAAAGGGTTGTGTCAATTTGCAAGATACGCCCCTTTCAAATGTTGATGGGGAACTGTGGGTTGATGGGTCCTGTTTGAAATTACCAGATGGCACGACATCAGCTGCATATGCAATTACAACACTTCAGACGGTAGTTGAGACAGCTCGTATTCCACAGAAGTCAGCTCAAGCAGCTGAGCTAATAGCTTTGACACGAGCGTGTGAACTTAGCACTGACTTGTCTGTGAACATTTATACTGACAGCTGCTATGCTTTCGGAGTGGCTCATGATTTTGGGTTACTCTGGAGGGAAAGAGGCTTTCTTACATTCCATGGGATGCAGATAACGCATGGAGAATTGGTACATAATCTTCTGCCTGCCTTGACATACCCAAAGAAAATAACGATTGTTAAATGTAGCGCACACAAGAAAGTGACAGATAAAATAGGACAAGGCTATGCCTACACAGATCACACAGCCCGTGAAACTGCAATGCAGCGAAGTACCACATCCATGTACGCAGTGAAGTCACAGACTGAACGTTGGAATGATGTTTGGCAGGAAGTGCTAGACATGCAGAGATCTGCTTCTGCAGAAGAAGTTGAGCAATGGTCTATGGAGGGAACATTGGATGATGAGGGCTGTTGGCGAAATAAAGGCATGACCTAGAGGAAACTGCCCACAGCCTATTTACATCAAATGATTTATTTGGCACATGGGCCGGCACATGTTGGAGCTTCCCCGATAACGAAATTGCTTACGCAAGTTTGAGAGCATTCAGAAATTGCCGGCACAGCTAAAAAGATAGTGCAGTCCTGCGTGATTTGTCTTCAGTATAATCCTGGAAAAGGGAGACAAACTCCTACAAGAGGGTTTGCTACACCAACCGCACGTTTTGAAGTTTTGCAAATGGATTACATCCAGCTTGAACGCTGTAATAATCTGAAATATGTCCTAGTAGTGGTATGTGCCTTCAGTAAGTGGATAGAGGCGTTCCCTGCATAAGATAATACGGCTCTTATTACAACAAAGGTGCTTCTAAAAGAATTCTTCCCCAGATTTTGTGTTTGAAAACTTTTGTGGAGTGATAACGGACCCCATTTTAATGGGCAAGTTGTTGAGTATGTTCTGAAAGGATTAGTATGTTCTGAAAGGATTAGGGATTAAGTAGAAGTTTTATGCTGCCTTCCATCCACAATCAGCAGGGCTAGTGGAGAGATACAATGCTACTCTCAAGCTGAAGCTAGTTAAAATCAAGACTTCTACATCTTTGAAATGGCCTGATGCATTACCCTTGGCATTGTTGTCCATTATATCAGTGCCACATTCACGATCTGGTCTTACACACTATGAGGTGGTATTTGGAAGGCCAATGAATATTTGGGGAATTCCTAAGCCACGCCCCAGACATGATGTACCATGTGTATTGATGAGTGACTACCTATCACAGTTGACTGACAGTTTGATATCTATTTATCAACAGGTTTGAGAAGCTCTTCCTGATAGGTCTGAGGGTGAAGGCCGTGGACTACGGCCCCGCGACCAAGTGATGGTCCGATCCTTCCAGAGGTCGAGTAGCTTGGAGCCTAGGTGGCGCGGTCCAGAGCAAGTCCTCCTAGCGACGAGAACTGCGGTCCGAGTGACGAACAGGAGGAACTGGGTTCATTCCACCCATTGTAAAAGAGTGCCGTCTACTCTGGTGGAACCTGCTGCCCTGATTGACCATCGAGACATCCTGGACATGAAGAAAGGCCAAGCCATATCACCTGAAGAACCTGAGGAAGTCTTCCCGGACCATACGATTCCTGGTATATCCCGATATCAACTGCGGCCCCGGAAAGAACATTCATTGTTGAAAAAGACTGGTTGAGCAACCGTCTTGGGTTAGTAAGAAACTGAGCTGAAGAGGGGGCGGGGGATCTTTTGTGTACTGACACCCATCTTAACCCTCAGTGAAGAAACCAAGGCTGCCCAGGACTTTAGAGCTCCAATGGTTTTGTTACTTCAACAACGAGATGAATATGCCTGAGGAGGAAAAATCAATTGCTGCAAGGATCTGTGATAAGAAGATAATGTGCATTGTTGGATTTAGTGTCACTGTGGTCACTATGGCAGTGATAACCTGGGTTGTAGAGGTAAAAATTTAAAATGTAAATCCAGTATTTGTAAAGGGCACAGCTACCCGTAGGCATCCCGGCGCTGGGGGCTATTGGGAAGATTAAGCTAGCTATTGTCCAGAGTCACATGGTGCTGGGCAGGCTCCTGCCGCTGGTGCCGGGGATCGTACCGTGATCCCCAGCATTCGGCGTCAGTCGCCCTGGCCGCTGCGCCACACCTCTTCCCTGTAGTGGCTCCTGCATGACAAATACTGACTGCCACTACTCCAGCATCCATTGAACACCACAATTTTACTCTCCCTTTTCATAAACAAAAGCATAGGCAGTCTTATCTGAACAACACGTTCATCCAGATGTTGCACCACACGCACAATGCTATGAACATTACTAACTGTTGGGTGTGTGGAATGATGCCAGCTCATCAGAAAAAGGGAGGAACATCTCTCATTCCTCTTCCCTTTTCCCACAACTGCTCTTGTCAAGCCTGGTTTGCACTCCTATTTGCTTCTCAAGAGGCTAATATCACTGATATGGCTGTAGGGAGAATAAACTATCATCTTAATAAAGCATGTTATCCTGATGAAGAAGGTGATCCGCAAGCTAAAGGGACTAAATGTGAGATGGAGGAGTACTGACGAGTAAATGCTTCTACACATTATGTTTACATAAATACTCGAACTGCTAAGGGTAATGGACCATTTGTTATTGCTGTCACTAGAGCCCGAGTAGATTTGTGTGTGAGTAGTGTTGGGAAAATTCCAGTGGGAAGAAGCAAATGTACTCAGGTTTTGACTATTGATGGTACCAATAACAGCAGCTTTAGGTCTTCACATACCTACTTTATTTGTGGAAACAAGGGATACTACCATCTACATGTTGGATGGTCTGAAGTCTGTTACGTGTCCTTTTTGCTACCTCCTGTGTTTTTTGGCACCTGCATCATATCACAAGGACTATCGATTGTTTGATGACAGTTCCAAGAACAGATACAAGAGAACAATAAGTAATGATGAGGTGGACCAGACTGACACCGCACTACAACAATAGGTTGACTTTAACTTAGGGCTGTTTTTTTTCGTTGGTGCTGCCTTGAACAGCAGGAAAACCATATCACAAGGATATTGATTGTTTGATGACATTTCTAAGAATAGATACACGAGAACAATAAGTAATGATGAGGTGGACCAGACTGACACCGCACTATAGCAATACGTTGACTTTAACTTAGGGCTGTTCTTTTTCATTGGTGCTGCCTTTGAACAGCAGGAAAATCAGATGGTTGACTTGTGTCTTGGAAGCTGTGACCAACCAGCCAGCTATGGCACTTGGAAACAACACAGAGGAACTGCAAATTGCAAGGATTGTGGCGCTCCAAAATCGAAGGGTTCTAGATGTAGTTTTGGCTGATCGAGGTGGTGCATGTCGCATCATCAGAAGCAGCTGTGGTGTATACTTTCCAGATCATGCCCCTTCAGTTTTTGATGCAATCTCTAAACTCTAAAGAATTGCTGCTGAGATCCACCCTGATACTGGCACATGGACTTTCGCGAGTTGGTTTTGGACATTGCTCGCTATCTGGGGCTGGAACCTATTGACAGTTCTGTGTATATTATTTGCAATGCTACTGACATGTTGCCTATGTATACAATATGGTCCAATGCTTTGCTCCATCTGTATTACTGCTTGTACACCTACCAGACGTGATGTTACACAAATGAATGCCCAGCATATATTAGACAAAGAAGTTGATGACATGATGAAAATTGATATACATGATATATAATTAGACTCATCTAGAGTATGAATGTCTTCAGCTAATGCTAAAAGGGTCGTCTGTGGAAATTTGGCAGAGATTAATGTTAGCAGCTAGCTGAACATCTTGTTTCCGGCAGCCATTTTGTTAGCCATGTGCTCGCCATGTGCTCTTTCCTTCTTCTCTATTTTTTGCCCTTGTGCTTTGCTCAAAGAACTAGCTATACGTAGCCTCTGCTACTCTGCACATGCTCAGAAGAGTTTGTAGCTGCCGATGCACCTGCTTAGGTTTGTTACTGTCAGGATGTTTCTACTAAAGTCAGCAACTGCTGGCTCCTCCTTTGTTGAATGTGCATTTCTGTATGACCATCTATGTATGTAACTCTCCTATGTGTGCTTGTACCGCCCTCTTTTGTGCTCATGTGTGGGTATAAAAGACCCATGGTTCTTTTATTCCTTGTGCTACTTCATACACGACCGAAGGGTGTTGTGTGAATGTAGTTCCATCTCATGAGGTTTAAAAAAATATCTCTTTGACATTTCAGTTTCCGTGCCAACATCTATTTATTGGTCTGAGGACTTGTGTGCAGAGAAGGGCGAACACCTAGCACTGGTAGGCCTTGCTGAGGCCCACCTATACACGTGAACCACTGGTAACACCTGTGAGCTAGCAGGATGGCATAGTGAAAGTATGCATTCTGTAAGTCCAGCGATACCATCCAGTCTCCTGGGTCCAAGGTAGACAGGACTTGCATGAGCATCTTGAATTTCTCCTTTTTCAGGAAGAGATTGAGAAGACGCAGGTCTAAAATAGGACGAAGGCATCCATCCTTCTTTGGACACCAGAAAGTAGCAGTAATAGCAACCAAGAATTACTTCTGATACCGGCACCCTCTCGATAGCTCCCTTGACCAAGAGCTCTAACACTTCCTGACGGAACAAGGAGAGGTGATCAACCGTCAGCTTGTCGAAAGCAATTGGCATTGGTGGAGGGGTGATCACCTCCAGGAGGGAGAAGCCCTGTGAAGGTTCTGCGAAGCCTAACGGTAGGATATTATTGACCTTCAAATCCAGTGGTGCAGGAGATGGCATATCCTACCCCTACTCCCCACACTGGATCCTCACAATGGTCGGGGGCAAACTAAAGGAGTATGGATGCTGCAAAACCTGGGAGGGGAAGGGGTGGTGGACTGGCACGACTTCTGGCCACCTGTCCCACATGGTCTGTAGGAACTGCACACAAAAAGATTGTGCGATTTGTTGTCTGTGGTGACTGGCTGTATCAAGACGTGGTTGAAAATCCCTTCTGTGGCCATGAAGGGGATGGAGGGCAGAATGCGGTTGGTAAGGGTCTAAGGAAAGGTCAAAGGACCTAGCCGTAGCCCTCCAGTCCTTAAAGAGCTCCAGCACAGAGCTTGCCTTCTCTCCGTGCTAACAGGAGCCATCCAAGGGTATGTACATGAGTGAAGCTTGGATATCCCCTCAAAAGCAAATGGTTCTTAACCATGCTTGGTGCCTAAGGGCTACCGATCATGAAATCACTCAGCCCAGTGACTCTGTCATGTCCTGCCTGCATCTTATTGTGAGCTAGGCTGCATCCCTCTCATCAGCAAGTGCTTGAGAGAATATGGCTTGAGCATCTTCTAAGAGCATTGTGCAACCAAGTCCAAGATCGTATGGCAATATTGGCCCAAGAGGCACACAGTGTTCACCGACCGCTGGCAGAAGAGAACATCCTCTTCCTGATGATAGCCAGCCTATTGGATTCCCTATCAGATGGAATTGGCTGGGAATGCACTGGGCTTGACTTTGGAGGTGGAGGACTAGACTATCAAGATCTCTGGGTTGGGATGCTTGGTGAGGAAACAGACGTTCCCTAGGGAAGAGTGACAGCGGCAGGTAATTCTCCTATGAGTAGGAGTCCCGGTGCAGGGCTTGCACCAGGCTTTGGGTAAGAAGTTGGTAAGGGCTTCATTGAATGGGACTAATGGTTCGGTAGGAGCAACTCCAGGCTGAAGCACCTCCATCAAGACGTTTATCTTGACTGTCAACAACAGCAGAATAAGGTGTAGTACCTCAAACAAACTCCACTCCACTCCACCACCTATGCAAATGAGGCACTTAATCGATGCTGTCATATGAATAATTCACTGGAATCAATATAGGGAGTCTGCCCCAGGTTGACGCCGGTGTTGGATGATGCCCGTTTGGCTCCGTATTGGAGTTAGGAATAATGATAGGGTCGGTGACATCAATGGGCGGGAACCAGGGAAGGTCAAGGTCGCTTGACTGGTGCGGCTCCAGATTTATCAATGGATCCTTGGTGCCCGTCTAGCGCAGAGGGTGAACCCGCTGGTGGAAGACCAGTAGGGGTCCATCCCAAAACTGTGCGGTCAGGAGGAACTTCAGAGGAGTTGGGCCACTGAAAAATGAGGTGCATGGCCAAGTAAAATTTCTTACGTTCAGTGGGGGTTGCTTCAGCTCCCAGAAATTCAGGGAGGCGTGGAGATGGCCTTGGTGTAGGTTCACCGTAGAGTTAGGCCTCCAGTGCTGACAGCCCTGCGACTCACCAAAATCTTCTGCTGTAAAGTCGAAGACCTCTTAGACTTTCTTTTTGTGGGACTTTTTTGACTTCCCTCAACAGCTTGGAGTGGGATGATCGCCGAGTAAGACTTTGCGAAAAATCTCAGAACCTTCCTCGCAACAGAGTTCTGGAGAATCAGATGGCTAGGAGCTTAAAGAACCGCCTTAGGATGCGGCAGCCTTGCCAGTCTTAGCGTTGTGGTCCCGCTCAAGACACCAGAGACAAACCAAATGTGGGTCCGTCACTGTCATCTGTTGGTGACAGGCGCCGCATGGCTTAAAACCTGCCTTTCCGGTGAACATCTTGCACACCAGAAGGCAAATTCTGAAAACATCTTTGAAAAAAAAAAGTCAAATATCTGCACTGACTGGCGCGTAAAAAAAAGAACTGACATCTGCGTGCTGGGGTGGTGTCTATATAGGCGCAAATCACTTCTGGTGCGAAAAGCTCCATGTGGACCCAATTAACGCCACCTACAGGTACGCATTGGTCCTCCTCACCAAAAAGTTCCAGATCTAGTCTGATGCCTGGAAAATATTCTAAAGTAAGGAATCTGCGGCTGGAAGTCTCTATCAGATAGAAGAAGAACCACAACCATTATGTGACATAATTCATTGAAGAGATGGTAATGGGAGAAAAACTGAACTTCTTCCTTAGCGGGGACATACCTGAAAGACTATATATATATATATACATATATACAGATAGCCCAGCTCTAACATCAGATACTCCTAGGTTGATCACTACGTTCAACCGAGAGGAGCGTCAGATCAGGTCTATTATAAATAAACATTGGCCTGTAGTTTTGACAGACAACATCTTACGAACTAGGATAGCTGCCAAACCTGTCATCACTTTTAGACGAAGCAGCACTATGGGCAGCAGATTGGATAGAGTGTCCCCTGAAATTAAGAAAGTCACTACCTGGATGCCCACTAGGAAAGGTTTCACCAAGTGTTCTACATGTAGAGCGTGCAACTTTGGATGCAACATGACAGCTTATCATACGCCCTTCAAGTCCACTTCCAACCCAATTACAGGCAATTACACCTGCAAGACTGAATATGCTGTGTATGTCCTGACGTGCACCTGTGGACTACGCTACGTGGGTAGCACGAAGCTGCAGGTGCACGTCAGGATTTTACAGCATATTAGGGCCATCTTACACAGCGACGCAACATACCCTGTTGCCAGACATTTTAAGAAAGTGCATGCTAACAACATCAATTGCCTTTCTTATTATGTAATCGACGCTGTAAGTAAAAAGAGAAGAGGGGGCAACAGAGAACGCCAACTCCGGCAATTGGAGACCAAGTATATCTTGGACCTAGATTGCAAATGGCCCAACGGTCTGAACACGACGGAAGACATGCGGAGTTTTCTGTAATAATAAGCTTATCACAGCATGGTCTTATCGCGTTGGTTCATGTATCTCAGTCTTGTAAATATATGAATTGGTCCTTGTAAATAGAATATATGTATATAGCTTGTATATATCTATTTTTCCCTCATGTAGAATTTCTCTCTTTTAAACAATGAAATTTAATTAATTGTTTTTTAATCAAATGGTTTTTGGGATTTTTTTTGATGAATACCGACATTTCCCATGTCTTCATTAACATGTATTCTTGGGGCCAATGGTAAATTAGACCCGTTAAACCGAATTTGATTATGTTGAGAAGTTTGCACCATTTTTTTGCACTAGCACTTTACTATTTGGTAAGGGATGCACTTATAGGCACTTTTTGGAACCCTCTCTAAGGTTATAGACTATTCATGTGTATAGACTTAAGAAACTGTTTTAGAGATTGATTGCATCGTACAACAGTTTGGCTTTGACACAGGGTAATTTGATAAAACGGATTTAACCGGTTATTTATTTCTCCCTGATTTACTGCTTATTAATACGGCAACAGAAAAGGGTGGTTTTGCCTTTTTGTAAGAAAATATTTTAATCATACGAACTACAATTATATTTATTTTTTTATAAAGTTCTGTGACATATTTTATTAATTGAAAACCCAGACATAGACTACTTGTCCAAATGGGGTTAATATGTCAATAGTGATATTATGTTCCGTTGTATTAGCAGTAATATTGTAACAAAAGAAGAAAGCTATATATACATAGTATTTTTTCTATGTTAATACACATGTGGTCTGTGATGCAAACAGTAGGAGGGGCG
Source organism: Lissotriton vulgaris (assembly GCF_964263255.1). Taxonomy (NCBI): domain Eukaryota; kingdom Metazoa; phylum Chordata; class Amphibia; order Caudata; family Salamandridae; genus Lissotriton; species Lissotriton vulgaris. The sequence continues at coordinate 363,426,018 of NC_141687.1, forward strand.
CTTTTTGCACTTTAAATTGCTATCATGGTGTATGCAATCTTGTGACACGTGATCAAGGGCTTACGAGCTTGAAACGCGTTGTGTTTGGGTCACTGCAATAAAATACTGCCCACTTGAAAAACTCCAGAGGTCTGCGTCTCTTTCCTCGCCTGACTGCCGCTGGGAGAATTCAGGAAGTGGTTTGAGGGTTTCCAGATATATATATATATATATATATATATATATATATATATATATATATATATATATATATATATATATATATATAATTATATATATATAATTATATATATATAAATATATATATGTATATGTGTATATATATATATATATATATATATATATATATATATATATATATATATATATATATATATATATATATATATATATATATATATATATATAAATATTCACCACAATCCCCTTCGATCAAGAGGACAGAGTACACACAGGACCCCAGGTAAGCTGCTCACTTGCTTTTATTGTCAAACAGGCATGATGAGTTTTGTTTTTTTCAAAACTTCCTCAGATGCCGCCAGGAATTTGCAAGTGCTGTTCATGCAGGCTTTTAATCAGCATGCCCCTCTTTGATAGGTCGAGACACCGATGATGTTGTAGCTGATGGGAAAGCACGAAACCAAGGAACTGGATCCGCGCGGAGCAGACACCAAACATAAGTACTTTCCACAGTGGGCGGTGTCTGCTCCCTTCACCCCAAAACAGCTTGCCTGGAATATGCTGTCAATATAGATGGTGTGGCAGCTCTCTGTGTCCCTCACCCCACCGCTGGAATCCCGATCATGAGCCCGTGCGTACCGGTTAAGTAACCAGTGCGTCCATGCGAAGTCGCAGTCCATCATATCGTGGTCAGGCAAGTTCCGGGAATGCGGCGCTCCCGGCGTTTTTACCAAAAAGTAAAATCCAAAGTTGCCACCAAACACCGCCGGAGACTTCGGGGTGGGTACTCTAAGAGGTGTTCATGGCTGCACCTCAAAACATCTTCACCACAATCCCCTTCGATCAAGAGGACAGAGTGCACACAGGACCCCAGGTAAGCTGCTCACTTGCTTTTATTGTCAAACAGGCATGACGCGTTTTGTTTTTTTCAAAACTTCCTCAGATGCCGCCAGGATTTTGCAAGTGCTGTTCACGCCAGGCTTTTAATCAGCATGCCCCTCTTTGATAGGTCGAGACATCGATGATGTTGTAGCTGATGGGATAGCACGAAACCAAGGAACTGGATCCACGCGGAGCAGACACCAAACGTAAGTACTTGCCACAGTGGGCGGTGTCTTCTCCTTTCACCCCAACACAGCTTGCCTAGAATATGCTGTCTATATAGATGGTGTGGCAGCTCTCTGTGTCCCTCACCCCACCGCTGGAATCCCGATCATGAGCCCGTGCGTACCGGTTAAGTAACCAGTGCGTCCATGCAAAGTCGCAGTCCATCATATCGTGGTCAGGCAAGTTCCGGGTATTCGGCGCTCCCGGCGTTTTTACCAAAAAGTAAAATCCAAAGTTGCCACCAAACACCGCCGGAGACTTCGGGGTGGGTACTCTAAGAGGTGTTCGTGGCTGCACCTCAAAACATCTGCACCACAATCCCCTTCGATCAAGAGGACAGAGTACACACAGGACCCCAGGTAAGCTGCTCACTTGCTTTTATTGTCAAACAGGCATGACGCGTTTCGTTTTTTTCAAAACTTCCTCAGATGCCGCCAGGATTTTGAAAGTGCTGTTCCCGCCAGGCTTTTAATCAGCATGCCCCTCTTTGATAGGTCAAGACACCGATGATGTTGTAGCTGTTGGGAAAGCACGAAACCAAGGAACTGGATCCGCGTGGAGCAGACACCAAACGTAAGTACTTGCCATATATATATTGACGTATGCACAAGAGAAAAGGCAGATTCATTATAGTGTTTCCTAAGCTTTGGAACTCCCTCCCTGCACATATTAGAAATATTCAAAATCATTCTCTTTTCCACTAAAGCCATCAAAGCTCACTTCTTGCCTGCATAATTGCATCTGAGTGTTTCTTGGCTTGCTTATGGCAGTGACATTTTAGCGCTGGGACGCCCCATTGCTGGGGCAGTTGGGCGCTTTATAAAACCCCTTAACATAACATAACATAACATTTCATTGAAAAATAACAGACCGGAGAATGAGGTTAGCTCCAGGAGGTGAAAATGTATCCAAATTTATATAAAAAATAGAAAATATCCATTAATTCTGACTTGAGTTATCATTAGGCCTGGGCGGAGTTCGCGGAGTGGGGCTTCGCGGAGCTACGCGAAGTGGGCGAGAAACTACGCCCACCTCCGCACTCCGCGTAGCCCCACTCCGCAAAACCACTGGCCGGCAGCCCCGCAACCCGCCTCCCTCCCGCCCTCCCTAAATACTTTAAAATAAAAGAACGCAATAATTTTAAAAGCACTTACCTTGCCGCCGTGGCCGCCGCGTTCCCCGGGGCTCGTTCTCTTCCGTCTTCCGTATTTTGCAGTAATGCGCATGCGCGGCCGCCCGCGCATGCGCATTTTCTCGTGAAAATGCGCATGCGCGGCCGTCCGCGCCTGCGCATTACTGCAAAATACGGAAGGCGGAAGAGAACGAGCCCCGGGGAACGCGGCGGCCAGCGGCGGCAAGGTAAGTGCTTTTAAAATTATTGCGTTCTTTTATTTTAAAGTATTTAGGGAGGGCGGGAGGGAGGCGGGTGGCGGCCAGCTACGCTCCGTCTGCGGAGCGTGCGTAGTGCCGCCTGGCTCCGCCAGCTCCGCAAAATGCGGAGTAGGCGGAACTACGCACACTCCGCAGACGGAGCGTAGCTGGCCGCCCACGGTTAGTTATCATATAAGGTTGATTTGAAAGGTTAAGAACAATTCATATTACACTGTCCTGAGTTGAAGAACTGAATAAATCTTGTATGTAAATGAGATTAAAACAAGCTGTGTTTTGTTTTCACATTGAGTGCAACATAAATCAGAGGAGATTACACTTGTATATTGTTAGTATAAGCATTGGAAATTCTACCAGCCAACAACATACCTCTGGGGTTTTGCGACAGGAAACAATGGACAGTAAAGCTGCCATTTCCACAATAGGATAAAAAATACTTACATGGTTATGGTTATCATTGAATATAGGTGTGGTTTACCCACATAGGGCTTCATTTAAATGTTGGCAATATGTATGCACTGTTGAAATGGTGACAGAGTATACATACCGCCAAAATGATTTTTAAATATGGGCAGACTTTCAGTTTGGCTATAGAGGTGATTACTCCGTCAACACCATAGCCAAACCTCTCCCCCGGCCGAAGGGAGTAAGGGCCATTGGAGAAATGGCTATATGTCCTCTCCTGGACTGTTCCCATGAGGAACAGGTTCAAGGCTGATATGCATATAGCTGTGTCCAAACTGATGTGACATAGTGAGCAAAAGAATGATAGGTTGGAGTGCTACCCTGAGGAGTGATTGCCAGTGGTTAGACCTATTGCCAGCAGCCGCCCATCATTTTTTGTGTTTTTCATGTACCGCCCTAAGTGGCATGGGTATGCCCATGGGTACTAAGCTCACTGTGTCACTGGAAACAAGCTGTACCCAGCTAATGAGCCCATAACTAGGGCAAAACCGGTCTTGAGTTGCTTGTGTGGCGTTTCAGGGAGGACCTGGCTTGGCAGTTCGGGCAGGATTGTTCCCATGGAGAACAGGGTCATGACTTATTTGCATATGGCTCAGTTCAAACTGCGGGAGCATGGTGAGCAAAAGAGTGATATGTTGGAGTGCTACTCTGAGTGATTGCCAGTGGTTAGACTTATTACAATCAGCCACACATCACATTTTGTGTGTTTCATGTAGTGCCTGAAGAGGTATCCGTATCACCAGACGTGGGTCCCAAGCTCACTATGTCACTGGAACCAAGCTGTACTCGATTGTTGAGCCCATAACTAGGATGAAACCAGTCCTGGGCAGCTTGTGTTCCAGTTGAGGGAGGACCTGCTTCGCAGTTTGGGCTGGACTGTTCCCATGAGGAACAGGGTCAAGAAAGATTGCCAAATGGCTTGGTCCAAACTGAGATGGCATGGCGAGCAAAAGAATGAAGGGTTGGAGTTCTACTCCGAGTTATTGTCAGTTGTCAGATTTATTGCAAGCAGCCTCACATCACCTTTTGTGTGGGTTGTTTATTTTACTATCCATTACCACCAGGCTAACCCTGGCAGTGAGGGACAGTAAAAAACAAATAATGTTTTCCCAGCCATGAGAGATGACTCACAGGGCGAGAGAAACATTACGTTTTTTATTTTCAAATGAAAATTAGGTTTCAGTATTTTCTTTTTGAAAATAAAAAAAGAATACTATTTGGTGCAGGGTTGCATCATGCTGATGCAGACCTGCACCAAACAGTGGATTGAATTGACAGGAACCGCCGGGACGGCGGTTACTGCCAATGCTTTATAAACTACTGCCTGCTTGGCAGTCATTTATAAATTTTGTGGATGGACCCTCTGTCACGAGAACAAAGGTATTTACTCTGTTCTCATGGGGGAACACCAGGCCATTCGTCAAGATATAAATGAGGCCTATAGTCTTGAGCAAACTGGTAGAAAAAAACAAGACACCAAACACGGCATAAAAAGAGCAGTGGCGGCTGTTGACATTTGAAAGTGCAGGGCCGTTTCTACCATTAGGCAAGACTAGGCGGCCGCCTAGGGCGGCTAAAAGGCTAGGACCTGCCACAGAACCTACAAAAGTAAAGCTAGGCAGCCGCCTAGTCTTGCTTAATGGTAGAAACGGCCCTGTCCCCAGCAGATACAAGAAGGTGGCAGGGGATAGGGGGTAATACAATGCTGAAGCCGGTTTGCAGGGCCGCGTGTGGCCATATCGGGCTCACCAGCGGCACCTGATGCAGCCGGCTCCCGTCTGTTTGTGTCTGGGAGCCATCCACACCCCCTACGAGGCGTGAGGCAGTTCTGAATAGGGCAGAGGCACTGTATAAAGAAAGGAGCTCTGCAGTTCCCTGTCGGCGCTCTGCCCGCTGAGAACTCACACGGGCAGCCTCCCTGTTTCTCCACTGCAGCACAGGCCTTGCCTTAGCCTCACCTATCCTTCGTTTTCCAGCAGCTGGGGCATCAGCCCACCGATAGCTCAGATGCCTCCTCTCGGCACTCAGCGCAAGCATCTCTCTGCTGGGCACTATAGCCTGCCCCCGAGTAACGCTGACCCCCGATAGCACAGTGCAGCACAAGACTGTACCTGCTGCCCAGTGTCAGGACCGTCCACCAGCCGCTGCAGAGGGCAGGGGCTCTTCCCTAAATGCAGGCGAGGTGCAGGCGTGTAATGCCACACTCTGCCGGAACTTTGCTCAACCAGGGCCGCCTGATTGATCAGATAAACAGGCATTAATGTGGAAAATTCAAGGACTGCATGTGTTTGATGTGGGTAATTATTTTGTGGCGATATGCATATGGTGAAAGTACATGCAAAGGAGGGCTGAATGTGCAGTTGATTAATTACAAAACTGCTGGATTAATGGTGTGTTGGGTGGGGGTAGAAGGCAGGGCTCGAGTCGAGAGTAGATCGTCCGGTCCAGGTTTTCAACAGGACTACAAATCTCTGAGTGTAAAGCGAAAACTTGGACTGGACGATCTACTCTCCCACGGAAAGCTCAGAACTCTGAATAATTCCGCCAGAAATGAACATTTTAATTAATTTTAGCCAGCACCTCTTTCAATATTACTAAACAAATTAGAATTGATAATAAAATAGAAGAGAAATACATTAGTTCAGTCCGTTATAAAACAAAAAAAAATCTATATATACACTAAAATGTAAACGCTCTATGGTGTTTAGGCCATGCACGCTGCTGACTACCACTACCTAATGCGTCAGAAGAGGAGGTGTGCTTTAGCACGCTTAATTGATGAATTTAAAAAAAGTACTGTTGGTACAACACATCTCACAAACACGCACATTCTGTCACTGAGAGAGAGGTGCTGAGGGGGTGCTATCCATGGAGAGGCATTGCGGACTGGCAATGTTTGAATGATAGTGGAGGGCACTGAGGACTGGCACTGAGGATTGGTACTCACAGACTGTCTTGAGGATTGGTACTCACAGAGGGGCACTGTGGACAGGTTTAGAGCAAGGTGTACCGAAGACTGGCACTGAGGACTGCTACTAGGATTGGTACTCACCGAGGGTCTCTCAGGACTGATACGGACCAATTCAGCATTGAAGACTGTGTTGAGTGAGGGGTACTGAGGGCAGGTACTGACCAAGTGACCCTGAATACTGTGTTCACTGAGGGTTAATGAGGGCAGGTACTGACAAAATGAGCCCTGAAGACTGTGTTCCCTAAGGGGTACTGAGGGCAGGTTCTGATGGAGTGAGCATTGAAGACTGTGTTCACTGAGGGGTACTGAGGGCAGGTACTGATGGAGTGAGCCCTGAAGACTGCGTTCACTGAGGGGTACTGAGGGCAGGTACTGACTGTGACTTTGAAAACTGTGTTCATCGTGGGGTACTGAGGACAGGTACTGGGTGAGTGAGAAATGCAAGTTACTATTTTTTTTGTTTCTGGTTTTGAAAACGAGGTGCACTTGACGTCTCAGTGGTATTTAAATACAAGGCTCTAATGGGCATTTGTGTACAGTTCTGTGAGTGTATGGCTACCGTAACGGTCTGGCTTGGTCCTTTCATTGAGGTGGTTTGCAGGACTGACTGTTGTGATCGTGTTTCCAGATAGTAAATGAGAGTAACATAAAAGGGTTCGGCAGTAGAGGGTGAGCCTCTCTAGCCTGGATGACAGTGGGAGAGAGTTATGGTAGTAAAAGGGAGGGAGGGCGGTATTTTTCAATTCTCGCCTAGGGTGGCAAAACACCTAGAAACGGCCGTGTAAAGAGGAAGGGCGTAAAAGTTTGTGACGAGAGCCCAGTGGCGAGTGAGTGTAGTGAGCAAGCCCAAGCGTCATAAGGAGGGTTGGGGGTAGTTCTCCTCATGAAAATGTTGAAAAAAGAGTGAACATATGGTGCATTTTCAAGCAAATTTGAGAAAGCAAAACGTTTACGAAAGCAATTGTGAAAACGTACTTATCACATCAATAAAGAGATTTCAATGAGCCATTCCGAGGTCTCTGTGGTCTTCATAGTGTGTGTGTGTGTGTGTGAGTGTGTGCGTGTGTATAGCCGTCTCCCTTATCACTCAGGGAATGGACTCATCTTCTGATTTCCATCAACCTTATGCCTTGTGTAATGTGGTAGCAAGGATGCTCCATATTGCCCTGGAAATGGAGGCACCTCAAAGCCCCCATGCCCTTCATGGTGTGTTTGTCTAGTGTGGAAGGAAAGGGTTCCCCAATCACTCAGGAGATGGAAGCACCCTAGGGTCACTAGCTTCTTCTGATGTACGTGTAACTTGGAAGCAACAAAGAATATCCCTGAAAATTGCGAAACCTCGAGATCTATATGTGTTTCAAGGCATGTTAGTGTAAATAGGTAACGAAAAGTCTAAAGTGGTGGCACCTCCTCATCTGCTCACAGCACCCCTTCTTGAAATTATAGTACTTTCAGGTCTCCATATTCTTTAGGTTATGTTTTTACAATATGGTAACCGCAAGAGACACAGCAGAAAGTTCATGCACCTCCCAGGTCACAGCGAGCTCCATGTAATGTTTGTGTAATCTACTCATGACAAAAGACCCCGCAAGAAAAGGTGGCGCCACCATGGTCTACGCGAGCTTCCAACACACCAGCAGTCTGTCCACCTGCAAACAATGAGCCACTAAGTCCTACAATGATTAATATATTTGCACTACTAAACCCACCAGGAAAGCAAACCCTGAGATCACGGAACCAACTAAAAAACAAAAACAATTGGTAAAAAAAATCACAACAGAAAGTTTGCAAATGCACATGGATTAGACATGAATAGCCAATGGACTTTGATTCTGTAATACATCCTGTGTATTTGGACTGTCTACGCTGCTGCTGGCAGTGCTGTGATTGCAGAACAGGAGGAGAATTGTATTACTTTGCCCCCAAGTACTCAAAAGCGATGAAACGCAGCGTCAATAGTGTTTATTTATGGCCTCCTGACCTATCTGAGGCTATCCTCACCAGGTAATATTTTATTACAAATCTATTCATAGTTTGTTTTCCTTCTTAAGGTTTTCAGTCAATTTTGCGTATTTCTTCCGCAGTTCAAAGGATGGGAATTCAGGCTGAGAAACAAGTGTAAAATTCCATTTAAAATAATTACAGTCAGGGTAGGAATCGCTATCAATCAATCAAGAAATTTGTATAGCGCGCTGCTCACCCGGAGGGTCTCAAGGCGCTGGGTGGGGAGGTGGGAAGGGGGGGTCCGCTACTGCTCGAACAGCCAGGTCTTCAGTGGCTTCCTGAAGGAGAGGTGGTCTTGGGTGAGGCGGAGGTGGATAGGGAGGGGATTCCAGGTCTTGGCTGCCAGGTAGGAGAAGGATCTTCCTCCCATGGTGGTCCAAAACCAACCTGACCAAGTCCAGGTGCCTGGATTCTGGTGTATCAAACTTGCAATTTTATGAAGACGTGTGATAGCTTTATATACTGTTGGCGCATATTTAGAAACTGAATATTCAATCCGTTCATGGCGGATCTGAAAGAGGACATGTTAAAGATGGACGCAAATGTATTTGCGTCTTCATAGCTGGCACAGGAGGGAAATTACATGCACTTCAAGCTAGTACATGGAGACGGTGGGGTACGCGTTAGGGAACATTACTTGACCAAAAACCTATATTTCCTCAGGATACGTGGGACGGCGGTGAGGGCGTGGTTGGTCGATCGTAGTTGGCGGGTGGGAGTGTAGAAGGTCATGCGGTTGTTAAGTTACCTGGGGCCCAGGTCGTGGAGGGCTTTGTGTGCGTGGGTGAGGAGGCGGAACGTGATTCTTTTGCTGATGGGGAGCCAATGCAGGTCTCTCAGGTGTCTGGAGATGTGGCTGTGGCGGGGGATGTCCACGATGAGTTGTGCGGAGGCGTTCTGGATGCGTTGGAGTCTTTTCTGCAGTTTGGCTGTGGTTCCGGTGTAGAGGGTGTTTCCGTAGTCTAGTCGGCTGGTGACAAGAGCCTGGGTGACCGTCTTCCTGGTTTCGGTGGGGATCCATCTGAAGATCTTTCGGAGCATGTGTAGGATGTTGAAGCATGAAGACGAGACGGCGTTGACTTGTCTGGTCATCGACAGGGAGGAGTCGAGGATGAAGCCCAGGTTGCGTGCGTGGTCCGTTGGTTTGGGTGCGCAGCCTAGGGCCGGGGGCCACCAGGAGTCATCCCAGGCAGATGGTGTTGATCCAAGGATGAGGACTTCCGTCTTGTCTGAGTTCAGTTTCAGGCGGCTGTTCTTCATCCACTCGGCTACTTCTTTCATCCTTTCGTGTAGGTTAGTTCTGGCGGTGGTGGGGTCGTTGGTGAGGGAGAGAATCAGTTGGGTGTCGTCGGCGTAGGAGATGATGTTGAGGCTGTGTTGGCGTGCAATGGCTGCGAGGGGGCTCATGTACACGTTGAAGAGGGTGGGGCTGAGTGATGAACCTTGAGGAACGCCGCAGATTACTTCGGTGGCCTCAGATCTGAACGGGGGAGGCGGACTCTCTGGGTTCTTCCGGCGAGGAACGAGATGATCCACTCCAGTGCCTTCTCTTGGATTCCGACGTTGCTGAGGCGTTGAACTAGGATGCGGTGGCAGACAGTATCAAACGCTGCGGAGAGGTCCAGGAGGATGAGGGCCGCTGTTTCCCCGTTGTCAAGCAGGGTTCAGATGTCGTCAGTGGCTGCGATGAGGGCGGCCTCGGTGCTGTGGTTGGCTCGGAAGCCAGACTGTGAGTGGTCGAGGGATCCGTTCTTCTTGAGGAAGGCGGCCAGGTGTCTGTTGACGGCTATATAAATGCAATTATAATTACATTCCTAAGCTGGAAAAACAGCATCCACAAACGTTGCTATTCAGAGGAGGAGAGCTGCATGCCTTATTGCAGGTGGGTGATGGGTGGGTCGTGGCAAAGGCCAGGCTGTAAGCACCTGCAGGCCTCAGCTCCGAGAGGGCTGTAATTTGTGGAGGACGAGCTCGCAGCAGGGTAACCTTGAGAGCATGCCCATAGCCCGGCAGTGAAAGGCTGAGTGACAGGAGAGAAAGCGGCCCTGACTCAGTCTCAAGCTGCCCATCGGATACCGGCATATGCCTGGCGAAGGAGATGGGCATTGAACAATTATACAGGGTGCTGAAGAACATCTGCAAGATGTCTTCTAAGGTTAACTCTCCCCTCTGACATCTGCAGTGATGTAAAGAACATAAGTTTGAGTTTTGGAAAGCAAACTGATATTTCCAAGGGCAAACTGAGCACCGCTAAAGTGGATAAAAGTTAAAGCCAGCATGTTCAGAGGGTCAAATTCACGAATAATTGCACTCACAGACGTCAAGATGACCTGAAAATAAATAACAAAAAATCACTGTTTTGACGTGACTTTGACTCCAGTGTGCCATGTGTATTGTGACCACTGGCCTACCAGTCCGTGTCCCACCACGCGACTCCTGAGACAATCCTTGCTTTGCTCCCTTGCTGTTCATGTTAGAGAGCAGCGTGCAGTGGTGGCAGGTAGGAGACGGTGACGAGGGGTGGGAAAAGGTCGAGGGGGGGTAGAAGATATATAAAAAAGAAAACACCAGCTGCTGCCTCTCCTTGCAGGAACCAGGAATAGGAAGCACCCCTATTCAATCACAACGCTGCTCTTAGCTGCGTTGTGATCGGTCTGAGCGCCGTAGTTTGGGGCTCAGCGAGGGAGTGGGAGTCTGGGCATGTTCTCCACCCAGGTTGTAAAAATGACTGGACATGACTGTTTAGCCAGCAAAACATACAAGATGATGGACGGAATGTTGCACAATGGCAAAACATTCACCCCCAGTCACAGATCTGGGTTTAATCCATTGTTATTTTTCTCACCAAGCCACCCCAGTTCAGAAATGGCCATGAGCAAATCAGTCTTGACCCTGTGCCTCATGGGAACAGTCCAGACCGAACTGCCAAGCCATGTCTTACCTGGACCTCAATCAAGCATCCCACACCACTGGAGTCAAGCAATCCTGGCTGATGACGGCTGATAGCCAGAAACCGGTCCTAGGATGCTTGATTCCGGTCCAGGGAAGACATGGCTTGGCAGTTCGGGCTGGACTGTTCCCATGAGGCACAGGGTCAAGGCTGATTTGCATATATCCATGTCTGAACTGGGGTGGTGTGGAGAGCAAACAAACGATAGATTTAGGCCCCGATCTCTGTACTGGGGTGAATGTGAGACATTGTTCTGCATTCTGTCCATCAACTGTTGTTTTTGCATTTGTCACCCCGAGTGGGACGGGTATGCTCAGACGTGAGTCCCGTGCTCTCCACACCACTGGAGTCAAGTGATCCTAGCTGATAACGGCTGATAGCCAGAAACCGGTCCTAGGATGCTTGATTCCGGTCCAGGGAAGACATGGCTTGGCAGTTCGGGTTGGACTGTTCCCATGAGTGGGCTAAAGAATGGTGATGGATTAAACCCAGATCTGTTGACTGGGTGTGAGTGTTTGATTGGTTCAGATGCTCCGTCTATCACCACCCCCTTTTGTACCGCTTTGTTCGCCATAAGTTGGCATGGTATGCTCAGACGTGAGTCCCTTGCTTACTTTGCCACTGGATTCAAGCAAGCCGGGCTGAAGACGGCTGAAATGCCAGAAACCGGTCCTCGGAAGCTTGTTTCCGATCCAGGGAAGGCATGGCTTGGCAGTTCGGGCTGGACTGTTACCATGAGGCACAGGGTCAGACTGATTTGCATATGGCCATGTCTGAACTGGGGTGGCAGAGTGGGCTAAAGAACGGTGATGGATTAAACCCAGATCTGTTGACTGGGTGTGAGTGTTTGATTGGTTCAGATGCTCCATCCATCACCACCCCCTTTTGTACCGCTTTGTTCGCCATAAGTTGGCAGAGTATGCTCAGACGTGAGTCCCTTGCTCACTTTGCCACTGGATTCAAGCAAGCCGGGCTGAAGACGGCTGAAATGCCAGAAACCGGTCCTCGGAAGCTTGTTTCCGGTCCAGGGAAGGCATGGCTTGGCAGTTCGGGCTGGACCGTTCCCATGAGGCACAGGGTCAGACTGATTTGCATATGGCCATGTCTGAACTGGGGTGGTGGAGTGAGCTAAAGAATGGTGATGTATTAAACCCAGATCAGTTGACTGGGGGTGAGTGTTTGATTTGCTCAAACGCTCCGTCTATCATCCCCTTTGGTATCGCTATGACTGTTTGGCAAGAGGTGGCTGACCAACAGTCATACACACTTAGGTGCAACATCAGCCACTCTTCCTCCCTGTGCCGCTGGGAGTCCAGCCCCACCTTGCCCTAACCTGGCGTCAACTGGAATACTAAAAATAAAATGATAATAACTTCCCTTATTATCATTCTATTTTTTTCATTTATTTATTAGATTTGTACAGCGCAACAGCAACCCGTAGGTTTCCCGGCGCTAGGGAACGCAAAAGAACAAAGGATCATTGCACTGCTTTAAAGAAGTAGGTTGACACTCTTCAGCTTTAGCAGAAGGAGCCACTGCTGGCAGTGTGTGGTTTGGATTGGGCAGGCGCTGATAAAGCTCCTTAGGAGCCTATGGGTCTGTGGCAGCAATCCCCTGGGCTCCTACATTCCAGAGGTAGGCAAGGGTTTAGGTGCGCATGTCGGGCTGGTTGGAGCAAGGCACCTGTCCAACCCGACATGCACACACCCAAGGAGGCCAAGCAGCTGACCTATGTGACTGACACTGTCAATCATTATGAGGAGGCTCCCACCCACATCGGCCCGCCCTTAGTCACTGATTCGGATTGCCTTATAGGAAAGATAAACTTTGCCCGAACTATGGCTCGCACTGCAGCAACAAACAAAAAGGAATCGCTACGGGGTAACCAAACAAACAGCGGGGCAACAGCCCCACGACCAAATGAAGGCACTGTCGCTGAAAAAGAGCTGTCAAAGATGATAAGGTCACTTCCTTAATGGTTAAAAACACTACCTAAGACCCACCTGTTCACAACCACTTTCACAGCAGGGCCTATACCATGTAAATAAGAAATGTTTGCTTTGTGGGCTATTCTATAGGCCATTTAACAGATAGCTACATTTTAATTTAGGAAACATGCTCATGCATTAATGCGTATGAACCTACCTTCAAAAAGCTCACGGGCTGCCTTGGATGCCTCCCTCTTCTGGATAATGTTTTTACAGTACTTGACATTGATCTCATGGATCTCTGTGGCCACGTCCGTACACTCGCTTTCTGCAATTAAAGGTCACATTTGGTTCTAGCATCTCAGGGGTGTTCAAATGTTCAATTTTACCATTCCCTTCCCACTGAAGAAACAAAATCCAGAAGATATTTATAACACAAGAAAATAACGAATGAAATGGTAGATAGAAATAAACAGTTTTCAGTAATCATCAACAGTAAAATATTAACAAGCGTTACCTTAACAGTAATGTATACTTTTACTTCACTAGAGATAGGAGAGAAAAAATTGTACCTTTTTAAATTCATAAGCATTAGAAAATATGCTTTTTGGAATGAGCCAGGAACATATAGAACTTAAGAAGACTGTAATTTGTTTAAATAAGTTTAAAAAAAAGAAACACCCCTCTCTTTCTTTTGAATAAAATCCAATGAAAATGAAATCTTGGCATTAGATAACAGTTCAGCTGTGAAACTTCTAGTTTCACTCCCTTTAAAATGGGAAAATGGAGCTGAAAGAGAATAATCAAATTGTTGTTTAAAAGGATGCTAAGCAGCGTAAGTTAGGGCAGTCAAGTTCGACCTTAAAGTTCAATATTACTATTTTACAGCTATCCTTTTGGTTTAACGGGAAGCCAGAAGGGTCTTTTTTTATTAAATAAACCATCTATGTAAGATGTAATGCAGCAGGTTTTTTCCAGGGTAATACTGGAGCGGCTATGAGAGTGGATGGAGGACCCTAGTGCCCTAAGTATATTATAAGCAGGCTTCAGGAAACAAACTTTCACCATTGATCAGGTGTTTCACTCCGTCCCCAACTCCTTTATTGGAAAACAGCTGTGCTCGTGGGTGGCAGTTTATATCTAATTTTTCTGGACCTAAAGTCTGCTTTTGATTTAGTCCCCAGGGGTAAACTTTGGCCTGTATTAAGCGACGTGGGGGTCGCTACTTACCTTTGCAGCATCATTTGGAGGCTGCATGAGAAGAATTTTGCCCAATCCGATGTGTGAAATTGGGCAAGCTTTCAGAACCATTCATTGTGACTGGGGGAGTGCTTCAGGGTAGTGTATTGTCCCTACCCTATTCTGTTTGTATATTAATGGTTTGGTGGACTTTCAGAATTGGGTAAGAGATAATGATGCTCCTAGATCTGTTCATCTAAAATATCACCCATGATGTTTGCCGATGATGCCTTACTTCTATCAAAATCTCCCAGGGGCATGCAAAGGATCCTAGATGAGTTCAGCTCCTTTAGTATTTGGCAGGGCCTTGAAGTTAATGTCACCAAGACAAAACTCATGGTCTTTAATCCAGTGCCTTCCATACAAGCTAATCCCATACTGAATGGAATTCCTTTGGAGAGGGTCTCTTCTTTTGACTACCTGGGAATCTTAATGAGCGAATATGCCTCTTTACGCTGCATCCCATTATCACGAATGCTGTCACAACGCGGTTGTAACAACAACCGTGTTTTGACAACGCATACCATTACTCCGCAAGTCGTTACAACGACTTGCCAAGGGGGAGGGGGGGGGGGGGGAGGCTGGATGTTGGAATAGTAAAATTTACTATTTCAAATCCAGTCTGTGCGGACTTTAGAGAAGGTGTTGGATTTTAAATCCAGTAGAATGGGTGAATTTGCCTCCAAAGGAGTTTGTTTTAGAAATTGTATTTAGTTGGTTGTGCAAATAAATTCAGGTAGTTTAATAATCCTGAGTGAAATTAATTTCAGTGAATCAAATAAACAAACATATACTTAAGACTGAATAAACATGACAATACTTAACATTAAAACAATAACCAATAGACATGTGTATAGGCAAAATAGTAGATTTTATCAAAATAGAATAATAAAGGGAAAAATACAATACAAATAAATATATGTACAAAACAGGAATACAGGAAAAATATCTGAAAACAAATCAAATTCTCTGTAAAGCCTGTAAACCGCCTATCCAAAATACAGATGTATAAATTCTCCTTTGGATAAAGCTGAAAGTCTTGATGATGGTCTTAAAGAGTTGCCCATAAAGACCGAAACGTCGATTTTCAGCTTTATCCAAAGGAGAATTGGAGGCAAATTCACCCATTCTACTATATTTTACCCAAGCCCCCAAAGGTATATTGGGTCGCTCACTATATTTACTATGGATTTTAAATCCAACACCTTCTCCCCCTCTCCGCAAGCCGTTGTAACGACTTGCGGATAATGGTATGAGTTGTTACAACGCGGTTGTTATAACGACTGCGTTGGGACTGCCTGTGTGGTCACGGATGCGGGGTGAAGGTGCTTTACCTTAATGAGCATATGGTTTGGTCCTTTCACATTAGCAAACAAAGGTTGTAACTTGCGCAGATCACTGGTGGTCTTACAAAGGGCCTCCTTTTTTTTAAGCCTATTAGCCTCCTGCTAGAGATTTACAAAACCCAAGCCCAAGGAACTATTACCTATGGGACAAAGCTATGGGGCACACGAATGTGAAAGAGGTTTTACTGGAGGTTATCAGGCAGCCAGCGAATCTTTCCCCTAGCACTACCCTAATTCTGCTTCGTCTAGATTTAGCATTGAGGCCTACCAAGGAGGGAATCGGCTTTAAGACCTCTCCTCTTTTGGAGGGGAATCTGGGATACCCCAGAGCTGATATCATATAGACTTGCCATTAACGAACTATTAAAAATACCTCCGGCAAAAAGATTATCCTAGCTCTCCCACATCAGGGACACCCTGAATAGTATTGGAGTAGCATCATTATGGCGTGACCCTGGCATTGGTAATATCTAGGAGGAAACCCGTGGACAGCTTTAGGGGGTTCAATGTTCTTCTATATTGACAGGTGTAACCTTGGGCTCTCTCACTGAGAGATTTATTGAGATCAAAGACGTCTATAGTTCAGAGCTATTCCCCGATGAGATTCAGCGAGTTTTAGCCAGGAAACCTTATCTACAATTTATGCATGGTACCCTCCCTTTGCGTATCTTTACTAGTGCCTGCAGTCGGGAGCAAGATCGGAAATGCTCTGCATATGAAGTAATAGAAGAAAACAAAGGCTCATGTTTTTTTTACTGTTCAGTTTACAAAAAGCATAGGCACTAGTGGATAGTTCAGATTTGGAGGAACCTAAGGACTTCTAGTTGCAAAGGAGAATTATCATATTGCTGTTTTAAAAGGAGGCCAAGCAGTCAGCCGTGGCAGCTGCAGGTAAGAGTGGTGGGGCCGGCGGGGGAGGGAATTGAGATTTTGAGAGACGACCGCAAGAAAAAAATTATTTATTTATTTAATTTCCCCTTGTGGTCGTCCAGGGCCGTAACACAGACCCCCACAGCCCCCGCAGTGCGGGGGTGCCGGGCACCCTTGTACCTTTACTCTGGAGGGAGCCCCCATCCACTTCCAAAGCCTTCTCGCGAAGGCTTCAGGAAAAAACACAGCAGCTGCTGCCTGGCTGAAACCTGCTGTACGGGATGGGATATCCCAGCACAGTAAAACGCATAACAAAAGGGAAAAATGAAACAATGTTGGCATAGGGGGCCCCTGGGTAAACGCCCCTCCATGTCTCTTTATGTCAGTGAGGAAGGAAACACCTGCAGAGCCCAGGGTGAGAGAGGGGACAGACAACGCAGGGAAGGAAAATGGCAAACGAGAAAAAACGGGCACTTAAAAGGCACAGGTGAGAGGGAGAATGAGAGAGAGAGAAGTGCAAAAATGAGTGTGAGGTAATAAACAACAAGTTACAGAGAGAGGTGGACAGGTGGGAGAGGTGGGAGAGGTGGGAGAGATGAGAAAAAGGCAGATGAGAGAAGAGACAGGTGTGAGACAGAAATAGATGCGAGACAGCTGCCATAGAATTAGAGTGGCGGGGTGATAAAGAAGCAGGCAGGCGAGAAAGGAATATGGTAGAGAGAAAGAGAAGAGACAGGTGTGTGAGGGATAGGCAGATGAAAAACCTTTACGAGCGATTGAGGGGAGACCAGTTAAAAAGGTACAAAAGAGACTGCTGGAAGAAAAGTAATAGCTGAAAGAGAGAAAGAGAGACAGAATGAGTGGGTTAGGGGTTGGTAAATAGACAGCCATGTTACAGAGGACAACTGAGGATAAATGTGTGGAGGAGACAGATGTGAAAGAGATGGCAGACAAGGGAGGGACAGTGATTGAGAGAAGTGAGAGAGTTAGAACAATAAATGTAAATGTAAAGGAATTTATATAGCGCAAATCACCGAGCGGTTTCTAAGCGCTTGCTTAGGGAACCTGTCCTGGTATTCCCCTGTGAGATAACCCCGGCAGGGTATCCGCAAGGTGAAAGCCAGGCATCCCGCCGCGAGGGGCCGTTGTGGAGATTAGGCAAGCTATTACCCAGAGTCGCAGAGTGTGAACCCGTGAATCGAGTAGGCACCGAAGCAAGAATTGTCGAGTCCATGGACATTTTAGGACTCAAGACCCCGCCTTGCCGGTAATTGAACCCTGGTCCCGGGCTGACCTTTGCTTCCAGGTCTGCCTCCTCTAACCAGTAAGCCACACTTCTCCCTAAGATAGACAGTTGAGAAAGAGACAGTCAGTTGTTGGGAGGGAGATAAGTTAAACACACATAAGAGGTATGGAAGGAGAGATTTGTGTGAGAAGTGATAAAGACAGAGGCATATGGGAAAGAGACAGTTTAAAGGACACACAGACGGGGGCATCGTAGAAGGGCTGGGAGGGGAAGACAGGTGAGCAAGATATAGTGAGTGATTAAGAGAAAGAAGTTAAAAAAAGACTGCGTGGTATAAGAGACAGACAGAGATAGCGAGGAGACGAAGAAAGGTGAAAGTCAACTGAGAGAGGTAAAAAGGGAGGCAGTTGAGAGAGGTTATAAAGAGACAGCCAAGAAAGCAATAGCCTTGAGAGAGCATTGATATTCACACAAAAGAGGAATGAGAAAGAGACAAACAGGTTAGAGAGAGAGTGGCGAGAAAGGGACAAGCTAAAAGAGGAAATTAAGCGACAGACAGATGAGAATGGGACAGCAGAGAGCAAGAAGGAGGGGTGAAGTGATAGTGGACATGATCAAGCTACAGTTGACAAAGAGGTAGTCGGGGAGAGAGAGTAGGGTAAATTAAGAGACAGATGAGAAATAACTGAGAGAGGGTGGGGAGATAGGAGAGAGCATGGCGATACAGAGACAGGTTATGAAGAGAGCAGAGGGGGTGAAAGCAAGTTAATAAAGGGACTGGCATGATATAAAGAGTCAGGTATAGAGAAGCAGTAGAAAATAAGTAATTAACTGGTAATTATGTGAGTGAGAGATAGCTGAGCAAGAGTGAAAGAGGTAATAAAGAGACATATATATAATCAAGAAATAACTGCTAGGAAAAGGTAGTGGTGATGATAAACAGACATGAGAAAGAGAAGGAGAGGTGAGAGAGGAAAACAGGTGACACAGAGACGAGTAATATGGAAGGGAGAAAAGACAAACAACCCAGTGGAGTAGAGATGACAAAAAAAAGCATGGAAGAGAGGGCAGAGGAGAGGGATGAGATAAAAGACAGAGAAAAGTGGAGAACCATAGGACAGGGAAGATGTGGAGGAGTGAGTAAAAAGAGAAGGCCACATGAGGTGGAATATTAGTAGGAGAAGATACAGATGGGTAGAATAGCTACAGGAAGAGGAAGCTTGCTGAGGATTACAACACAAAAGAGAAAAGTGAGCATATACTATTACAAATATAGATTACCAGTCTGGGGCCAGATGTAGGTGGCCAAATACCGGTCGGTAACGGCCGATTTTGGCCGTTACCGACCAGTATTTGTAGTTTGAGATGTATGGGGCCTAAATACTACCGATTCGGTAAATTTACCGAATCGGTAAATTTACCGATTCTGTAAAATACCGAATCGGTAAATTTACCGAAATGGTAAATTTAGATGTAGGTGGCACTGAAAACAGTGCCACAGGCCCTTAAGAATTCGTTATTTACCACAAAATATTATTTCGTGGTAAATAATGAATTCCAGTGTACATGCACATCTGTGCATGTACACCTGTGCCATGTGGCAGACATATATGCCCTAAGGGCATGCATGTGTGTAACATGGCACACAAGCCAGAATCAGGGGTGCAACAGGGTGTCAAAGTGACACCCTGTCCCCTTTGACAATTCGGTAATTGTACCGAATCGGTATTTACCGATTCGGTAATTGCCATTGATTCCTATGGGCCTCAATTACCGAATCGGTAAATACTGATTCGGTAATTACCGAATCTTAACGATTCGGTAAATGTTTACCTACATGGCATTTACCGATTTGTAAATACCAAATCGGTAAAATTCGGTATTTGCGAATCGGTAAATGCCATTTACCTTCATCTGGCCCCTGGTGTTCTATTTTGGAGAATGTGTATGTATGTAGAGTGTTGGCCACTGTACAAAGAACAGCATTACCCGGTAAAGCAGTAACTCATCCTTAGCTGTACATTTTCTAGAAATGGCTGGTTTTAAATAGTTTTTCAGTTAGCTAGTTTTCCGAATGCACTATGTAACATAGGGAAATCACGACGATGCCAAAGAAGGCTCCACTGGAATGACTTTTACAGTATCTCAGAGAGATAGGTCTCATTGGAGCTGAATATCGCAAATGTCTTCTGCGGCAGCATCTTCTAATTACTTTTTAAGGCACAAATCGCCTTTGTAATAAGTAGCTCAATGGGCCCGTCATAGTAATTTTAATTCTATGGAGAACAACATAATGTGGTTTCTTCACTCCGTAAATGAATCACATAGCTTGCACTTGAGGCACATGTAACATGTTAAATCTGTCAAGCAGTTATCTTGACATGAAGGACATTATTATAGAAACATTGTATGGTCAATTCACTCCCTTTTTTTTAAAAACGAAACAATTAGGTTAAAAACGTACACAAGGATGCGTGCTGCCTGGATGTAGGTTGCCAACCACTGAGATACTAGAAAGAAGCAGGTGGAACACCGCCGATATACCAAGCGCTCTGCTAGTGAGAAACTATTAATACATTCTCTTTGCAGTAAACACACTTCTAGACAATTTAAACAAGAAAATAATCATAACGTTATCAACACAGAGATAAAACTCACAATTCTCAGAGCTGATAAGCAACGTTTTTATGTTTTATACTAAAACGTTCTTTTTGTGTTTTGCTAAAGAAACACTAATTACATGATTAACTAAAATAATTTGTTGCAAAAGACGAATTGACAAAAATCAGCACATTAATCAATATCCCAGAAAAGAACAGAATACTTGAGAAGATTGTGTCTATGCCCAATGCATTTCGGGATGAATTCCCTTCTCCAGGGGCACTTTGAAACCAAGAACACAAAAGAAACAGAAAAATTTACTTCTTTGTTATATACATCCAATTACAAGTAACCAAATTCTGTTGATTAACATTGTCAAGATATGTAGATGCTTCAAAGGAGTAGAGTCACCGATAAAAGAAAGGAAAAGATGGCCTCGTGAAACTGCTGGTAGTCAATTATTGAACATAAAAATGTGTCACACCGTGATAAGTGAAATAGATCAAGCAAAGAACAAATCACCAATGTAATTCAAACGAATGCCCGTGAAACAATGAGGAAAACCATGTGATTGCTACGAAAATACATAGATGGTCACCACACAGTCACAACAATAACAATTTCGTGGTATGTGGCAATGCCACAATTGTGTTCATTGCAACAATGTAATAGTAGGCAACACGATCAATCATCCGCATTCTGGTAAAATCATTCCACTCAAACATAATGGTGAGTGTAATACATCCAATGTCATCTACACAATTAAATGCCCGTGTGGATTACTTTACGTGGGCAAAACATCCCGCAAAGTCAAAATAAGAATTACTGAACACAAAAGTACCATTCGTACGAAAGCTATGAAGTCATACTTTGCAGCACATTGGACAGAACAGCAACATTCCAATGCACAATTGAAATTCACCATCTTAGAAGTTCTCACACAAAAACTTGGACAAGATCCACGCAGATCATTTGCACAAAGAGAAGCTTGGTGGATCAAATATTTGCATACTCTTACCCCGGGGGATTAAATGACAGAATTGAGCTTTTGTGCTTTCACTAATACATTTTTGAGAGAAGTTTTACAATGTCTCTTCTATCCCTGTATGTTTTATGGATGCCAACCCCCAAGATTGTAAGTGTGGCTACTTGTGATCAATTATCACGAGCACAACTCATCACTGACAAGTGCAATAGTAGTATGTGATCTCTCTTTCCTTTTTTCTTTTCATTTAATTTACACTTAAAATTCTCTTGCACAGATACGAGCAGTACCAGTATTGAGATTCTGAGATTCCCGCATGTTCACTGGTTGCTTTTGTTGTTTATTTTCCCTTCTGTTTCACGAGTTTATGTTTTCTCTAATTGTTTCTGGGGTCCTTATACACATAGGAGCTAATGGGACACTGTTTTCCGTTTGTTGGTCTGATTTGATATAGGACAGTCCATGATAACTTTTCTAATACAAGTCTCAATTATACACAACATTCTCTATATCAGTCAGTCGTCCATCAGGTTTGTGCTCGCGTTCAGCGTTTGGTCATTCTAAGATGGCCGCCGTCTTTTGTCCGCTTTCTATATTCGTTAATCTGTAACTTGTGCGAACGCGGCCAACAGGGTCTTTGACACCGGCTTGTGGGATACAGCATCAGTGCTCAGAGCTCATTCTGTGGCTAGGTAAGCGTTTTCAGGTTGATTATGGGCTTTTTTACAGCCTCGCGGATTTTAAGTGGTTTGGCTAAGGATATTTATCCTTTATTTTCATCAGGTTCATTCGCGGTCCAAAACATAACGTAGGATTGCCATGCTGGTTTCACCACCAGCGTCTGGTGTTGCACAGTTGACGCCCATTTGGGAGAGTGAAAGTTTCTTCTTTTTGAATGTCCATCCATTCGAAGCAGGTAATATAGATTACGCTTTTCCATTTAGCAGTTATCTTATTGACACGAGTGGACATTAGACTTCAATGACCTTTTTATTTTTTCAGATCAGCAGTCTTTCTGAACAGTGTCAGTTAGTTTGAAGAGGTAGCTATCCTCTTGCTTGCCATAAGTAAGTACATCAGGGCATTTTATGTTTGTAATGACACGTGGGTGTCAGTGATTGACCATCAGCATTAAAGACCTTTTCGGTTTTTTCATAACAGGACACAGAATATTACACTGTAGACAGTAGAATCTTCACACATTTGGTGACAGGATACCAGTGAGTGTGTTATTTATTTTGTGACCATCTATGTATTTTCGTAGCAATCACATGGTTTTCCTCATTGTTTCACGGGCATTCGTTTGGATTACATTGGTGATTTATTCTTTGTTTGATCTATTTCACTTTTCATGGTGTGACACATTTTTATGTTCAATAATTGACTACCAGCAGTTTCACGAGGCCATCTTTTCCTTTTTGTTATCGGTGGCTCTACTCCTTGGTAACTTTGAAGCATCTACATATCTTGACTATGTTAATCAACAGAATTTGGTTACTTGTAATTGGATGTATGTAACAAAGAAGTTTATTTTTCTGTTTCTTTTGTGTTCTTGGTTTCAAAGTGCCCCTGAAGAAGGGAATTCATCCCGAAATGAATTGGGAATAGACACAATCTTCTAAACTATTCTGTTCCTTTCTGGAATATTGATTAATGTGCAGATTTTTGTCAATACGTCTTTTGCAACAAATTATTTTAGTTACTCATGTAATTAGTGTTTCTTTGGCAAAACACAAAAACGTTTGGGTAATAAAAATAAAAACGTTGCTTTTCAGCTCTGAGAATTGTGAGTTTTATCTCTGTGTTGATAACGTTATGATTATTTTCTTGTTTAAATTGTCTAGAAGTGTGTTTACTGCAAAGAGAATATATTAATACATTATCACTAGCAGTGCCCTTTGTATACCGGTGGTGTTCCACCTGCTTCTTTCTAGGACATTATTATAGGCCACAAAAAATAAAATGTTAACCCTCTTTTCGTTGAGCCCAAGAATGGAACAAGATTTCTGGCCAGTCTGGACTAAGCCCGTCACTTCTGTTTTAATTTTGGGAACTAAAGAGAGTTGATGGTCAGTATAGACTTTCAGGATCTTAACGGTAGAGATGGTTCATGATGCTGCCAAAAGGAACTCTGGCCAAGAAAAAAGAGATTAAGATAAAATAGACACTCCATTTTGTGATATTTCCTTTTTTTCCGTAACTGAAAGGTGGTTTTACTTACTTTCATCCCCACAAGAAGCTCTTATTGGCTTTCTCCCTATTGTCAGACATGAGGAGATGGAATACAACAACCCTCACTCTAAAATGGTGCTTGCCTCCTGATTTACAAGAGGCAGCAACAAGCCTCAGGATGACGGCAGTCTAATTTCAGCCTTTCGAGACTGCGTCTTCGAACTTGCCATTACAAATGGTTCTGGATTGAAATGGTAATCAGCAGTAGAGTTGACCAGCAGTAGACTAGGCAGAGATGGCAAAGAAACTAGAAGCCTGGAGTGACGCACTGCTAGTTGAAATTCTGATCTCAAAATGCCTGGTAATAAAGATATCTGTCTGATGCTAGCTAAACATAGTAGGCTAGTAGAAAAGTAGCATAATGGCACTGAAAAGGCAAAGAGGACCATTTGGAACTAAAAGACTAGGAAATCTAAAAGAGTGGAAGAGTACACGCTAAGGGGTAGGCAAGGAGAAAAATGTGGAGCAGTGGTGAGCAGAAGGACAATTGAGGGTGCTTAGATGAGCTGGAGAGGTTCTGTACTGCAACAAAACGTGGCGGAACACTGATAGTTGGAGCTAAACTCCTTTTTAAGTGCACTGACACTCAAGCATGCTCAAGTGATCAGAGTGTTCTTAAAGGCATTTGCTGTATTCCGTTTACTGAGAAGAAGGCATGTGCAAGATAACAGCTAATTCTGTGCTTGGTGAGGTGCTGATGAAGGCTCTTGGATGAAGGCCATGATTCGATAAATAAATGTTGCCACAGAGAGGCCACAATCTCTGTGAGCCCATAAGAATGAGGGAACAGAGCCTGGTACCTACCTTCCTCCAGATGAGCCCTTATTTGGGTGTCATCTATTTAGTGCTGAAAGTCCAGTCCTGTTGAAAGTCAGCCATATACCCTTTAAAAAGCAATGGCTAAATGGCAGAATCTTGTGGCAGTGCAAAAACAAAGCTCCCTCACCATGGAATAATTTTCTCAATCACGAAACCCAGTCTAAAGCTGATTACAGCCAAACTTTGTCCCTTAAATCTTAAATCTTAAACTTTGCATTTGGGATTCATCATCCCAAATGCAAAAATCGCTATTATAGAATTCGCAAATCTGCGAGGAATTGCATTTAAGGAATCTCTATTTGAGATTCCTTAAATGCAATTCATGAAACATTTAAAAATTGCGAATTCGCAATATTGGGCCACTATTTACCGCAAAGTCAAACCTCGTGGTAAATAGCGGAAACTTAAAAAAATGCACTTAAGTGAATTTTTCTAAGTTGTATGTTACACACACACATGTCCTTGGGACATGTGTGTGCGTAACACCAGCATCCAAGATCATTTCAGGGGTGCAACAGGGTGACCTTTGGACACCCCTGCACCCTTGAAATCGCAAACTCAAAATGCGAATCGCTAATAGCGATTCGCACATTGATATGTCTTCCCATTCATTCCTATAGGCCTTTAGGCCCATAGGAATGAATGGGAAGTTATTCCTTATTTGCGATTAGCAATTTGCTAATCGCAAATAAGGAAGCTGTAGGAATCGCAAAAAATATTGCGATTCCTACATGAATCACGTTTTGCGAGTCTGTAATAGCGATTCCTTTTTAATCGCTATTACAGACTCGCAAAACATGCCGATGATTAATCTAGGGGATAGTGATCTATTATATCATAGGACAGGTTGAAGCAAACAAATGACTGTCTCTGTACAATGCCCCAGTTGAAATCCTAATTAACATTTGCTGAATAAGTAAAACATATAAACATGCTTCTGGATCATTTCATGTACCACTCCCTCCGAAACTTGGTCGATACTGGCAAATAAGAACTTGGTCAAAAATTGGCTGTCATCCGTGGGAACACCTTCTTTTTTAATGTGAGGAGTCACAAAAGCTGTTTTAATCTATTGTGAGACTCACCTAGTCATTTCAGGGACAGATACCACAACATGCTGCTGGGCAAGGACTCAATAGTGCCTCACCCAGTAAAATAAGGAGAAAACATTTGAGTTCCTGACTAGAGATTATTCATATTTTGAGCTGCAATTTAATGATCTTGTGTTAAAAGGCAAGAGTCCCTGTTGGTTACCAAACTCTGTGAAGGCAATGCCATCAGGTAGAGGCCTGATGGATAAGTAAGCTAACTGAACCCCAGGGATGTGGAATTTAATAAAATATCTACTTGTCCATGGGGCAGGTTGCTTCATAAATCTACTTGTCCTGTAACAAAATCCACTTGTCCCTTTGGTGCTATTAGTGCGGCTACAAAATATGGCAGCAGTCTCATTATATAAGAGTTCTGATGTAGCCTCTTTGATTATGCCGGGCCTCATACCATAGTAGCGTTTGAATACTTCTTATGTTCCCACGTTTCCGCAGATCTACATACTGGGGCTGAAGGTAGTAAGCAATAGTTCCAGGGTTAGAATGCCCTTAGAGTCTGCAAACCTATTAACTTGCATGTTTTAAGGGGTTTTAACAACTCTTCTCTAATCTTTTCCCAAACTGAGATGTTGGAAATTTACTCCTGACAATGGCAAACAAAAACCTTCTTCCAGAGTTGGGGAAAACAGTGGTTGGAGGGAAATTGAATTTGCAAACACTCAGAGTTTTGCATGAGCAAATCTACATATGTAGATTTGCTCATGCTAAAATGCAGTTCACAAATATTTTTTAGAAGTGCGATTTCTTGTCCAACTTCTGTAAATTCTTGGGAATTCATGAAAGCCATATAGCTGCACTTAAATGCAAGGACATATACCATGGGTGCAATTTTGAGACTTTCTTTAATAATAGGGCCCCTAATTTGGTCTGGCGATGACTTTTTGCGTTTATTAAAATTCTGTCTCTATATTGGTTGGCTTCATTGTGACTAGACAGCATTCTGCTCGTTCACAAGGAGCATATTGGCACACAAAGTAGTTTTGTTCAGTTCCAGTAACTACTGTGGCAGTGTGTGTTTTTGAAGACTAAAAACTATTTTTGCTTTTGCAAATGTTTGTTATAATGATTAGGGCCCTGCAGCTCCCTCATCAGTAAGGTTTTACAAAAACCATGCCAAAACAAGTCGCACATTGACACAACTAAAAGGCTGACCACCAAATTCAGACCTACTGACTGTGCCAATGCTTGTTTATTTTTGTTTCCTATAATCTTATTGAAACTGTTTACACTGATAGTCTACTATGACTATTTTTGGGAAATACTAGCATGCATCAACACAGGTTACTAAATGATACTGCAAAGAAATGGTACCTGCAATTTTACAGTAGTTTAGCTAAATGTTTTCTTTCACGCTTTCCTTTTTTATCAACATTTTATTTTGAAAGCAAAGAATCATCAATCTTGCTTTCAAGCTGCAGCTAATATTTGCATCAAATCAGAGAGCATTCTGGGAGCATTATACATAGCCTCATATTGCTAAACTTTGAAAATGTGTGTATACATTTTTATACTGAGCCCACTGCCAATAGTGCAATCAGAACTTACAACATTTACTTAGAAAGCGCCCCCTAATAGTAAATGCTTTGAAATAATGAACCATAAATACAAGTTTGAACAGCATTAACATATGAACAAAAATATTACCTCAACTGCTGACAATGCCCTTCCCTGATCCATAATGTGGTGCTGCAAACTGGCAGCCAAAGAGTTTGGACTGCAGGGGTTGGGCCTACTTGTCCCAAGGACAAACTACACATGAAAACTTGTTTCCCTTGACCCATATCAAAATGTCCTGGGCGTCGGGCTATAGGAATTCCACATCCCTGGAACCCCCTAGCAGCACAATGTTATGGCTTCCATTATAGTAGTAGTATAATACAGCTTTTGCCTTTTCCTGTTCCTAATGGAGCTGAAGATGCTTCCTAGAGCAAGCCCTGTTTTCCTAAAATTCTCTCTCCCTACATCTTCTTTCTGCTGTTCTACACATCTGTCTTTGGTGATAAATGAACAAACTAAACCAGGGTTTAGACTTGTGGCAATTAGATAGACTGGCTGCCTCAGACAGAGGCACCAATATCTTCAAACACGTGATTACGGTTTAATAAAAAGCCTTAAGGTTTCTGGCTACCATGTCCCCAAATCCTGAAACAAAGTATTGAGCTTGTCAGTGCTCAGTGCTTAGTGCTTTTGTGTGTGCATTATACAAGCTTCCGGTTTGAATGATTTTCATTCTTGTATCAAGTTGTTTGTTTTCGGGCTCTGCCATTTCCTCACTTAAATAAAAGATCTTCCGATTTTCTCCCTGCCAGCACCAGCATTACATACACTAAGAACAAAAGTAATTTGTCGAAGATGCCTCTCTGTCTTGTATAGTAATATACCTACTCCCCAATTTACCACACATTTGGTTGATGCCAATTAATGTGTGCAGACTATAGGCCTTTTTTCACTTGAGGTACATCACAATCTCAATCCATAGCCTGAAGATTTGTGTAAACTGGGAATAGCTCTGCTGAAAGTGTCTATAGGTGGTGAGGTTCTGAAAGTCCTTGCAAAGGTGATAGGTGATGGACATACATTGCATCCATTTGAGCAGGGTCCCTTCATTGCACTTTGCAGGGCCCCCCCCCCAAAGCTTTTGTTACGCGACTGTGGTTGTCTCTCTCCCCAGCCGCCCCACCACAAGCAGTGTAGGTTAGGGCAGTTAAGTTTGACATTAGAGATCAAAATGAATAATTTGGAGCTATACTTTTGGTTCAATAGGAAGCCAGGAGGGTCTTTTTATGAAATTAAAGAAGAAAGCCATGATTCAGAACCAGAACTCAAAGCAAGTATTGATTCTTTCTCCATCATGGTATCTTCTTAGGTATTCATAATCGTTGAATTAGAATACAATTAGAACACAAGCATATCCCAACAAGGCCTGTAGCAAAGCAAGGAAAATATAATCAATGTGAAATCAATTAAGTATTAGAGTTGTGCAAGTTTGCCTCACCCAAACAAGAGTTGATCTTGGAGTCAGCATCTAATCTGTACCATGGGCTAGATGTATGGACTGAACTTGACGTTGCTCCTCAGCAACTGTCACTAAAAAGACAGTTCCAGAATGGAAAAACCTCTAGAATTACTAAGAAGTGACCTATCTTTTTTTTTAAAGCAAGCTATGAAATAGTACACAATCCACACAGCTATGTTAAGGTAGCCCCATAGCTGATAAACAACTACTATATGCTTACGAAATTATTGAGAAAGTCATCATTACATTAACAACATAAGGTGAACAAGCAGACACTTAGCTTGCTACTCAAGAAGCACCCGAGCTAATCAGTAGGCCGGACAGACATTGCAAAGAAATATAGTTGTTTCACCTCAAACTGCACATGGGCGAATTATGTCATTTGAGATGTCATCAGTGATGTCATCAGTGATGTCACTGAAAATGTAATGAATTATGCATTATGTGACGCCATCAGCAGTGCATTACGGGGGCGCGTGTTATAGTTAGCTGAACCAACTATAACGGGGACATTTCTATGGTTTTGTACAAGTGAAATGTCAAACTAACTATAATGTCTCTGAAACCTATGGTTTTTTCAGTGAATTTTTAAGCTTTTTAAATGCTAATTTCTAACTATAATGTGTCAGAAACCTATGGTTTTTTCATTGAATTTCATTGGTTTTTTAAATGCTAATTTCTAACTATGCCTACAAAGTTAGGACATGTGAAGAAAGAGGAGGAAAAGCGCAGAAAGAAGCAAGACAAATACAGAAAGAGGCAACAGAAGTCCAGAAAGATGAAGAAAAGTGCAGGAAGAAGCAAGAGATGTGCAGAAAGAACCAACAGGGGAGCAGAAAGTCCTCCTGTGCCCCCAACCTTTTAATGACGGGTACTAGTGATAACTGACTCTGACTAACCAGGACTGGAGCCAGTGCTATGCTAAAAGACACTTAGAATACAGTAAAAAGACCTACATACACTAGGGAACACTATGCGTTGGTGTACCCCTGTGATTAGCATGACCTTCATTTTTGCAATGAGTTAGTGCCTGGGTCATTGCATAAGTACATGGGTACCGACTGGATGATGATTAGAGTACTGCAAGGAGCGTGCATGGTGAATTTATAAGTGCTTGGGTTTTGGTGGAGTGATTGGATAAGTACATGGCGCTGTCTGGGTGATTGGAGGAGTGCATGGGTAGTGACACAGAGATGGCTGGACTGCATGGGTACTGCTCAGGGTATTGCAGCAGTGCATGATCTAGTGCATGGGTCATTGCATGAGTGCATGGGTAGTGACTGGATGATTAGAGTGTTGCAAGGCGAGTGCATGGTGAATTTATAAGTGCTTAGGTTTTGGCGGAGTGATTGCAGGAGTACACACATGTCACTTCAGGCCCCGCCCCTCCCTTCACCATTGTGCAAATGCGCCCCCTGGAGGGTTTTAAGTTGGGGGATTAATTCCCCTTGAATGCTGAAGGTCCCAGGGGGCCAACTAGCCCACCAGCTACCTCCAGTAAGCGCCACAGTGCTGCGTTGCTGAGAGGTGTAATAAGGGTCATTGCCTCTGAACACCTGTCTGCAACGCAGCTCCCTGGTGCATACTGGAGGTACTTGGTGGGCTAGTTCGCCCCCAGGGACCCTCAGGATTGAAGGGGACTTAATCCCCCCATTTACAATTTGCCTGGGGGTGCGTTTACAAACTTGCTATATCGGGCTTGCCCCCTCCCTGGACACTGGTGTAAACGCGCCCCCGGCGCATTGTAAATTGGGGGATTAATTCCCCTTGAGTCCTGAGAGTCCCTGAGGGCCAACTAGCCCACCAGATACCTCCAGTAAGTGCCACAGAGCTGCGTTGCAGAGAGGAGTAAAAAGGGGCATGGCCTCTGAACACCTCTCTGCTACACAGCTCCCTGGCACATACTGGAGGTACCTGGTGGGCTAGTTGGCCCCCAAGGACCCTCAATATTCAAGGGGAATTAATTCCCCAATTTACGATGTGCCAGGGGGCACGTTTGCTGAGTGCTGCTGGGAGTGGACAGGGCCTAAAAGCAATACCGGCTTTTAACATTTTTATTTTTATTTCTATTTCACAAGGGGGGCAGTGTGGCCCCCTTCTTTTACATTAATTGTAGCCCTGGGGACCCCACCCCCCAGAACCTGCTCTATTTTTTTCTTTATAAAAAAATAAATGGGAAGGGTCCAGGCGGGCCCCCCTCCCGAGGCCAATTTCTACCCTGGGGACCCCATCCCCCGCGGCATGGCCATCCTTTAAAAAAAATTATTTTTGGGAGGGGGGCCGCGTGGCCTCCTCCCGAGGCCATTTTCAGCCGTGGGCATGGCCAATATTTTTTTCTTTTTTTATATATTTGGAGGGGGCCGCATTGCCCCCCTCCTGACCCCATTTATGGCCACAGGGATCCCATCCCTTGGGGGCCGACCTTTCCTTTTTTCTTACATTTTTTAGGGGAGTGGGGCTGCGTGCCCGCCTCCCTGGCCACTTCTAGCCCAGGGGACCCCATCCCCCGGGGCCGTCCCTATCCGTTGGGGACCATGGGGGGACCCCAATTCCCCCACAGTCCCACCAGCTCCCGCCTCCTGCGGGAGCCGGCATTGCTTTTTCCACATGGGGAGCTGCTGACATGCCGCTCCCCTTATGGAAAAGCAATTGTGCTTTGCTTCATAGAAGCGAGAGCAGGTTACTCTGCTCTCGCTTCAATGAAGCAAAGCAGAGTTTGCAATGACACGGCGGGAGCCCCACTGCTCCCGCCTTGTCATTGCAAACAGCAGTGTCCCAGTGGTGGGAACCCTGGGATACTGCAGGAGCCGGCCCTGGGGGTGGAGTCCCCAGGGCAATTAAGGGCTCCACCAGGGGGGCAGCGTGGCCCCCTCCCATCGATTCAAGCCCTAGGGAGGTGGTGGTCCCCAAGGCCGGGGGTCCGCTAAGGACCCCAATATCTGAACATTAAGTGTCCCAGGGGATGGCGGACCCCGGGGCTTGGGGTGGGCCTTGGAGGCCCCCACACATTATAAAAGAAGCCCCGGGGTGGCGGTCCCAGGGGAAACGAGGGGGCTGTGTGCACCCCCAAATAATTTATAAAAGCCCGGGGGATGGCGGTCCCTGGGGCTTGGGGGGCGTTGGCGACCCCCCACACATTAACAAAGAAGCCTCGGGGTGGCAGTCCCCGGGGCTGCGGGAGGGCGGAGCACATCATTTTAGGCAAGAACCCCAGGGCTGAGGGGGCCCGCATATATTTCTTGCAATGCCCCTGGGACAAAGCCCACCCGGGGGCCTCATTTAAATTAAGCGCGAGAGCCCGCACTTCAATTTGTTTAATTTTTCGTCCGGATTCGCGCACCCAGCGTGAATTTGGCCGATTTTTTTTAATTCTTTTTTTTGGCGCTGGGGTTCCTTGAGAAGGCCTATGAGATCAGGGTGTTTCTACCCTGCCCATTTTTCTTTTTTTACACCTTTCTTTTACTATTGTCTTGTGAATCGGTTCTAATGAGTTTGGAGTGTTGACAGCCAATTAGAATAAAGCTTGTGGTCGGGAGAGTACGCAAATCCACCGCTGCCGTAGATATCGAAACTTTTTTTAAACAATTTCTCAGCAACTACTGAACGAATTTACACGATTTAAAAAAAGGTTGCTTTCTGAACCAAGCACTATCTTTTTGCCTCATTTGGGGTAATTCTGTTCACCTATGGAAATTAACATCTCAATCTCTTATGGCGGGGGATTGAGGCTATTTTGATGAATGTATGGGTTATTCATTTTCAAAATAACTATTACGTTTGCAACATTTATCATGTGTAACTAATCGATTGTATGGATATTATTACACACTTGCGCTTTTTGTGGGATTAAGATAGATGATATAAATAATGTTGCCAGTACTGTCAGGCTATATTCGCGAAAGGGACCATATGAGCATCTGGGAGGTTGCCGGAGTACCTTTGATTAATTTTAATATCGGCAAACGAGAAGGCTAAGCGATTGATAAAAAAGCGTCTGATACCCTTAAAAAGGATTTCATTTTTGTATCATTTAATATGATCCTCTTTTTTATATAACAAATGTATCCAGGCAACCTGATAGAATGTATATGCAGGATTAGAGGCTTTCTTGCGTTTATATACAATGATTATGTGTTTTACCACTCTAAGATGGCCGACAGTTTTCCATACCACCAATCCACTTTCTATGTTTATTTTTTACGTTGCACGTAATTTGAAATGTTTGTGTAATGGTTTCTTCTATCTCGTGGAAGCACGAGACACTGCTCCGCGCTAACCTTGCACCGCCTGCGTGCGTGCGTCGAGGCATTCTAAACGGTGAATTATTGACAGTTGTTGTTTTCCCCTGAGAGCCATGAACATCATATTCAAGCTGTACCTGTGGGGCTCAATAAAGATCCAAGTTTAATCTACTACGAGTGTCTGTCATCACTACAGTTTGTTTATATACGTATGCATATGTCGATAACGTTACCCATGAGCAAGGCGGTTCACGCCGAAACGCGTAGGGTATTTCTTGGCTGATGCGAAATAAATCGTTTTGAAGCAGACCTTGAGTGACAGTGTTTCTTCAAAAGGAGTGCACGCGTGCTGCTTCGTGGCATGGTGGAGCTATATATATATAAAAAATATATATATCCAATCGCTCTTGCTCCTTCCAGACTGCAGGGATCCAACAGAAGTGGTGCACATGTCGGTGGAGCACATCGGCTCTTCAAACCACAAACCTTACAGATATTGTGCGCTCTCAGGACGTGCAAAACTCCGCACAACTGAAGTCTTTCGCAAAGATGTTTACTAACACGCCGCGCTTCAACTTCCTCAGAAGTCTTGTTCATGTGTAATGTGCACTAACAAGAAGGTAACTGATAAAGCCCAATCCAAGGCATGAACATCAACAGAGGACTATCCCTCGTATCCAAGCAACGTATTAACAGTGGCAGACATGTTGTAATATTCAAATATATACATTGACATTGCTGGCAGCAGTTTATACAAACGTGCTAATAGTGAAGCACTGTAAATGTGCACCAGAATTATACAGTTTAGTTAAGTACATAAACATCCTGTGTTAGTACTCGTCAAAGTATGGTCAAGTTGACGCATGCGCTCATGCAGAGAACTGTGAGTTCGGGTCCCTGAGGCAGGATTCAAAGTTTGTTATCTTTATCAGTCTGGTGTGAGCCTCAGTGATCACCATAGTAATATCGTGAGTGCAGCCCAGCCTGCAATGAAACACCTAATGATCCCAGTATATACGTGTTGCATACTGGCTGGTGCATGCCTGTGCATGCTCTGAGAATGTATGTCCAGTGCCTAATAATGATGTTGACAGTTGAACAAATATCTCAGTGTCCACAAAGTAAACTGTGTTACACTTGACTGTCTTGGTGTTGTCATTTAAAAGCCTACGCATGTAAGGAAGACTGTGTAAAGGTACAAGGTGTATAATTCTATGAAAGTCTCAAATAATCATTTCAACTGCAATATCGGGAGTATAGCCTGACCTGCATAGAGATGCCTGTGATCCCAGTGGTAGAGCAAAGCAGACTAGCACGCGTGTACAGAAGCTCTAAAAAATGGCAAGAGAATGTAAGAAGGGGAAACTATTTGAGACAAATGTCGCAAATATAGACATTGTTGATATTTCTTTTCCCAAAGTCACTGCTGATGATAATGGAAAACTGCATACCTACAATACTTGACAAGTGCCTGTGTGGATCTCAACTGGGATACTGAAACAACAATGTAAACTGTGGCTAATTGTCATGGACCCAAATAATGTAATGACTAATCAACTGGTAGTGCAGAGCTCTGCACCTCCTGATCTCATGCTGTGGATTATGCAAAAGTTACCCATCTGTGAGTTGTGGTGGTGGAACCAAGGGGAAAAGGGTAGGCATCCCATGAAAGTGAATACAGGTGACTGGCCCCTTCCTTTCCTCCTGTGAAAAAAGAAAAAAACTAAAGAAAAGAACATTATCTGAGTGGCATTGTGAGATTGGCAGAAACGACATATCTCAAAATGATATTACAAATTCCTTTTCTAGTGTGCAAACAGGAAGGGAAAGTATAGAGAAAATGCAAAAGAACAGCTTTTAAGATAAAATTAAAAAAATGGTGGAAATTGCAGAGGAGCAGGTAACAAGATAAAAATAGATACAATGCACAATACGTTGGTGCAGCGCTAGTAATGAAGATCTACTCTCAAAAACTATGTCTTAAATGTATGGCAAGCTCTTTGTCTTGATTAAGCCCTCCCGGTGTCTTCGATTGGAAATCCACAATATATTTAGACTCCCTCTGTCTCAATTTCAAGACTCTATTCCCCCCCTCTTGGGTTCATGTTCATTTGTTCTAAAATAAAGAACCCCAAAAGGGATGAATGGGAAAAGTGATTTTCTTGAAAATGGCGTGCCACAGGGTATTTCTCATTGTTGTTAGTAATAGCTCTGCTGTGCTCTAATATACGTTTCTTTGCCATCAGCGTTGTACTGCCAATATACCAAAGTTTGCATGGGCACTCAGTGGCATATACGACAAATGCAGAGCTGCAGGTGAGAAACTGAAATATATCCTTGCTGACACCCTTGTAAGTAACCTGATTGCGAAACTTACTATTCTTGCAGGCCTTGCAATGTGCGAAAGGGAAAAAACCCTTGAGACCATGTTTCGTACCAATTGGGATAGATGGTAATATCACTGTGTATCAACTTGTCCCTGACATTTCTACCCCTCCTATAAGTTATACTGGTCTGTCAGGAATGGTGTCATCTATAATAGTGTCACATTCAAGATGTCCCAATTTTTTGTCACAATGCGTTTGATGTTGCTTGAATTGGAATTGTATGTCATAGTCATTCTTGTACTATTCTCTGTTGTCTCAATGGGAATAGTGTTGGTTTCCGAAATATACTGCGCTCTGTCCACCCCATCTGTCCTCTCTTTGGCATGCCTCAATACCCAGTTTAGATATCCTCTTGTCCTGAAGCGATCAATCATGGCATTACATTCTTGTTGATACGCTTCATCAGTATTGCAGTTTCTTCTTGCCCTCAGCAGCTCACCATACGGGTTGCTCCATTTGAGAGTCTCCGGGTGGCTGCTGAGGGCATGAAGTATACTGTTACCTGCAGTGGACTTTCTGAATAAAGCAGAATGAATTTGATTCTGCTTAGTTTACAGACTAACATCAAGGTATTCCACTTTAGTTCTGCTGATTTTGCCGGAAAGAATAATATTGTTGATGAGTTTTCTTATAAATTCATTGGCAACTTGTTCCGAGCCTCTCCAGACAATGAAAAAATCGTCAATGTATCTCAACCACACCAACACATGTTCCAGGTACTCGGCACAATCGGGATTAGCAAATATATCTTCCTCCCAGCATCCCGTAAACAGATTGGCAAAACTGGGAGCAAAACATGATCCCATGGCCATACCCATGGTCTGTTTATACAGCGTACCATTAGACATGAAGATCTTATGCGTCAGACAGTACTCTATCAGGTCAAGTAATATCTGACTATGTTCACGAAATCGATTGGTCTGGTGTAGAGAAAGTGAGAATACGCATCCAAACCTTGTTGGTGGTTTATGATGGTGTACAAAGAGTGTACGTCAAGGGTGATGAGCAAAGAGTCATCGTCCCACTGCAAGTCCTGAATTTTGTTAAGAAAGTCTTTGGTATCCCTGATGTAACTGGGTAATTTGATGACAAAATCTCTCAAAAAATGGTCCACATACTTAGAGATGTGTTCAGCTACACTGCCCCTTGATGAAACAATCGGACGCCCAGGTGGTCTTATGGGGTCTTTGTGTAACTTGGGCAGTAAATATAGTACTTGAAGTATGGTATGATCTTTCTTGAGGTAGCAGAACTCATCCCACTCAAGGATCCCTGCATCTTTACATGTCATAAGCTTGTCCCATATAGTCGCAATGCTCTAGTTGTCTAAGGGCTTCAGCGATGTATTGTGCTTGGTCTAAGCTGACAACATTGCCACCCTTGTCCGCAGGGCAGATGACAATTTTGGCATCCTCGGTCAGGGATTAGAGTGCCTATCTTTGATCATAGGTAAGATTGTTGCCCCCTCTTTTGGGTCTGTTGGCTTTGTGTCTAAATTTGCAAAGGGCCTTGCTGACACTGTCATGAAAAGTGTTGATATTGTCATGGGGTAACGTCGGTACAAACATTGACCTAGGCCTAAAATCGGTTGAAGCAGACGCATCAGTGGTTATATCAAATTCGTCAAGGACTTGTATAGTACCGATCTCAATGTTGGTAATATCAATATCCAGTTCTAATTCTGTCATGGTGATGGGGGTGTCAATATCACCCATGTTGAGATTGTCTTGCCTAACCTTGGTATTAGTACTAACTTTTCTATTATTTCCTAATTTTTTGAGTTCATGCCATTTCTTCAATTTGAGTTTTCTGATGTATTTGAACAGATCTATCCTGGAACTGGTGTAATCAAAAGGATAAGAATGGCAGAAAGAAAGTCCAAGGCAAAGTGTTTGTTTTTCTGTATCACTCATCAGTCTTTGGGAGAGATTCATAACAGTTTTATTAACCATAGTTGGATCCATTAAAAGGCCTTTCTGGAGTGCATCTTCTTGTTTCTCATGCCGCCCCATCCTCTGCCTCTTCTGCCATCGTTGCAGACTTATTTTCCGTCGGTTTCTATGTTTCCTCATCCTCTGCCTCGCCCCGGCCTCTCTGTCCCCTCGTTTTTGGTACCGGAGTGTCCATCGTTGTTTGACGTCCCCTGAAAGGGTCCGGTACTCGTCTCAAAAAGTCACTGGACGGATGTTAAAGTTTTTCTTTGCTTGGTTGAACCAAGGCAGTTCTATTTTCTGTTATGGTACTTGGTCCCGGTTTTCTAGTAAAGATCACACAAGCAGCTGCTCTTCTCTCTTCTTTCTCTAACATGGTGCACTCACATCTCACAGAGTGTCAATTCTATAGCAGAGTTTGCAGTTCCCCTGTGAATAACAGGTTCTTCCTGCCATATATCGGAGATCACATGAGTGACACTCACAAGCTGAGAGCAACGTACTATGGAGACGCAATCGCTGTTTTCCTATGCTACCCTCACTGTGGGGATTGCTTCCTTAACTGCATACCCAGGGGTCGACCCGCAGCCTGTCCCGCCGCTTCCCTGGGAAGTGGGTATGTAACACACCCTCTGATGGACAACACAACCTCCCCACACAAGGGGCATACAGATGGACTCAGGCTTACCTTCAGGGTACCCGCAGTGTCTCGATCGCAGTTCCTCTTGTTCTCTCACTTGCTGGATAAGCGTGGCCAGTCCAGATGCGGTCTTCGCTTTTAATCCAATTGCTCTTGCTCCTCTCAGACCGCCGGGACCCGAGAGAAGTGGCCCACACACCGGGGGAGCACACCAGCTCTTCAATCCACAAACCTTACAGATATCGTGCGCTCTCAGAACATGCAAAACTCCGCACAAGTTAAGTCTTTTGCAAAGGTGTTTATTAACATGGCACGTTTCAACTTCCTCAGAAGTCTTGTTCACGAGTAATGTGCACTAACAAAACCGTAACTGAGAAAGCCCAATCCAAGGCATGATCATCAACATAGTTTACTTTGTGCACACTGAGATATCTGTTCAACTGTCAACATCATTATTAGGCACTCGCCATACATTCTCAGAGCACGCACAGTCATGCACCAGCCAGTATGCACCGCGTAGATACTGGGATCAATAGGTGTTTCGTTGCAGGCTGGGCTGCACTCACGATATTACTTTGGTGATCACTGAGGCTCACGCCAGACTGCTAAAGTTCACAAACTTTGAATCCTGACTCAGGGACCCGATCTCACAGTTCTCTGCATGTGCGCATGCGTCAACTTGACCATACTTTGACGTTTGAGTGCAAACACCAGATGTTTATGCATCTCATGCGGACACAAACTATGTAATTCTGTCGCACATTTACAGTGCTTCACTATTAGCACGTTTGTATAAACTGTTGCCAGCAATGTCAATGTATATATTGTGAATACTACAACATGTCTGCCACTGTTAATACGTTGCTTGGATACGAGGGATAGTCCTCTGTTGATGTTCATGCCTTGGATTGGGCTTTATCAGTTACCGTTTTGTTAGTGCACATTACACGTGAACAAGTCTTCTAAGGAAGATGAGGCGCCCCGTGTTAAAACATCTTTGTGAAAGACTTAACTTGTGCGGAGTTTGGCACGTACTGAGAGCGCACAATATCTGTATCCAATCGCTGAAACTCTCCAAATGCATGCAAAGGAAAAACAGCAACCACAGACTCTCATGTTCTTCAAAAGCAGTATTATTTATTTAGCAGATTTTCGCCAACTCGATGCGTTTCGGGACCTAGTCCCTTGTTCACGAGTGCCATCATTGTATTTTCATTAGTTTAAATAAACAAACACGTCATTTCCTAATTCATAAACAGTG
Organism: Lissotriton vulgaris; assembly: GCF_964263255.1. Taxonomy (NCBI): domain Eukaryota; kingdom Metazoa; phylum Chordata; class Amphibia; order Caudata; family Salamandridae; genus Lissotriton; species Lissotriton vulgaris. The sequence continues at coordinate 363,464,935 of NC_141687.1, forward strand.
AAAACAGACTAAAAATGAATAAACACACATTGCAGACATTGTAACCATTTTCCACAAAATCAGTTCAAGCGAAGCCTCCAAAATTAAACTAATTTTGGCAGTGCTGATTATTAATATTTGTGGATGAAAATCATTTTAAAGTGTCAAGCCCCATTGGTAACATTAATTGGACAGGGGAAAAACAGACTCACTTCGAGTTGAAATGTATGATCACCCGCAATAAGATCTTAAACATATTTTAATTTGTTGCCGTAAGTAAAACATGGCTTAGTTACGAACAATCATTACCCCAGTGGACGTGCATATAGCGCATTTGTTCTTAAACAATGTGTCCAAAGGTACAGTCTTGTTTCCCAGGAGACGCCAGGCTCATGCGTTAATTGATCATTGCCCTAGTGGGCGTTTTAAATCATGCAACTTTATTCTCCACTAATGACGGGTCCCAGCGTTATTACTCTGGGGCAGATTAAAAGCAAAAACTGCAGCTAACAAAATTAAGATCATTGCCCAAGTGGGCATTCAATCATGATATGTGTCTTACTGTCATTCAATTTCTATACACATCTGGCTTATAACCAACACTCAACGATAGTGACATGGCTCCCATTGAAGCCTCAGATATTTCGTTCTTTAACATTCCTTCTGCTGTTGAATAATGTACAATCTGTAAAACAAAATCAAAAAAACAACAACAAAGAAGATACTTTGGGAGCCATGTCACTATCGTTGAGTGTCGGTTATAAGCCGAATGTGTATAGAAATTGAATCAACACTAAAGAAAGGGAGTTAGAGGAACAGTAGCAAGGCTCGCCCTCCAAACAATTATAGTTACACAAAAGGTCTCTGTTGCCAGATTCCTAGGAGCCCTGCTAGTTACCATAAATCACAACCAACACACAATGGGGTCGATCGTGAAGAAATGATATTGTGTACAAAAAAGGAGAAATTGCTCCTTTTTTAGGTGTCCCCTCACTCACCAGGGTTGCCCCATGGTGACATGCTTCATCATTGGGGCCATCCCAGTCCTCTACGGGCTGGGGCGTGCTACGACTTGCGACAGTTACGTAGGAGCACTTTATAGAAGACTATGTGTGGTGCATGTGTATTTGTGGAGTGGACTATGTGATGTATCTTAAAAATACCTGCCCAGTAGGTTGTCAATAAACTTTATTCTTGCCTCTAGGTGGTAATATTAAAAACGGGGTGGGTAGATAGGGCGCCCTAAACGTAATGTGTCAAGGTGTACCTATCAACTCCTATCGTCGACATGTTTCGTGCATACCCCAAGCACTTCTTCGGGACTACACAGGGACCAGCCCTGTGTTCGCCACTCCTTAACTCTCCAATGAGATTATTTTGATATAATTAAAAAATTCGAGTGAAACTGCAGCAAACTTTAATAAGTGCATGCAATGATACCTACGTTTTTTTCTCTCAAAAACACGTGGTTCATGTCATGAGACCTAACTGGGCCCCATGGATTCGGAGGGGTTCAGTATCCCAGCAGATTTGTGCACTGGATACCTCCCACTTATAGGCACCTACTTGCGTCCCTCCGGTCCGAATGTTACTTACTGATTTATGGTAACTAGCAGGGCTCCTAGGAATCTGGCGACAGAGACCTTTTGTGTAACTATAGAAATTGAATGACAGTAAGAACGAGAATCAGTACCATCTTCTAGTTCAGATGCGGGGCATAGAGTCGTTACAGCTCCTACTGAATTCAAACCGAAATCCACCTTTTTCACTTGTTTCCTTCAACATTGACATGTTTCATGATAATGTCTCTCTTGAGCTTAGGTCACTATATTTAAAACAAACTAAAATCAACAAAAAACACCACTATCGTGATTTTGTCTATCATCAGCTGATCAAGAAATTGCAAAATAATGCCTATGCTATCATCCGCCAGTCGGATAAGGGTGGGAATGTGGTGCTCTGGCCAAGGCCAATGTAAATGGAAGAAGCCCTTGGCCAATTAAATGATAGAGAATGCTACAAGAGAATGACTATCAGTGATGTTAAGCAGGCCTGGAATTCGATTTACACCAATCTAATGGCATGGAGGAGTATGGGATTAATAACTATTGACGAGTTTACATTTCTGAAAAAAGGACACCCGGTGATGCCTGTAGTCTATTTTATTCCCAAAATACATAAGAACAGTATAAAGCCACCAGGTTGCCCAATCATTTCTGCATGCAACAGCCTCATGGAGAACGTAAGCAAATATGTGCATTTTTTCCTCTAGGACCACGCACAAAAACTGCCATCTTTTGTCCTTGATACAGGTGACCTATTAAAGAAACTAGACGGAGTTACATGGCAACCTGGATACTTACTAATCTCCTTAGATGTATCCTCCCTGTATACTAACATCCATCACGGGGATGGATTGAAAACTGTGCAACATTATCTGAATACGAGACCAACTTGTTATCATGAACACAACAAAATGGTACTGTCAATGATCAGACTCTGTCTTTTCAACCACTTTAAATCGATGTACCAATTCATATGCCCATAAGGCACACTATTTTTTCAACATTTTGAATGTTGATAACTTTTTGCCATTAAGCACCCGCCCGGATCAAACCATCGAGATCAAATGTATCCCTCTGGTAGGATTTTATAACTAATTACCTCTCACTTTATAATCTATTTTATCACTAAACTGGCCATTTGGTAACACATATAACAACTGGTTATAAATCCCTTTGGTGAAGAGTGTTATCGCAATCTGACATTTCATAGCTGTAATTCATCGTTGTGGATCAGCCAGTTATGCCACTATACCCAAGATAAAATTGAGAATGAGAAAATAAAAAATCTAAAAAGTTAAAATCAAGTTAATTGAGAAGCCACAAGTTGTGGGTTATACTGTTCATAGGGGCACAAACAATTCCTCGTCCTGGTTCACACCGTGTGGGGTATAGGTTCTGAGCGCCAATATTTGCCTGGATTCTCTTTGACCGAATCTATTTTTTCTGTTGTCTCCTCGTGCATGTGCGCCCACTGTTTCTATGCCATGAAACTTTAGTTGTTTCAAATCACTGTTGTGTATCAACTCCATATGCTTTGCCACAGCATTGCTCTGATCTTTTGCAATTGTGGCTCTTATGTGTTTTGAGAATCCTTATCTTTAAATCGCAAATTGGGCTTCTCACAAACTTTAGAGCGCATGGGCACTCTAATACGTATGCTACGAATTGTGTTTTACAGGTTATCAGTTTTTGAACTTTCCATTTCTTTTTATTTGCCCATATGATTTCCTTGGTGTTCCGGGCAATTTGACAAAGTTTACAATTGTAGCATTTAACAAAGCCTGTTGTATTTAACCACTGTGTTGTTTTGTTGCTTTTATTATTCCAATGGTGGCTTTGAACCAATGTATCTTTTACATTCCTTGCCCTCCTGAAAGTTAAGTTGGGATGATTCCCACTTAGATCTGCCAATGTGGGGTCCAAACGTAAGATTCACCAGTTCTTTTTCAAAATGGCTTTAGTTTGTTTTGACTCCTGTGAATGTGTTGTTATTAACCACATTTGGGTTTTCCTTATGTATCTTAGCTTTGATGATTTCATCTCTTTCTTTTGTTTCTGTTCTTTCTCTGCATTTGTCTATAATCTATTTTGTGCAACCTCTTTGTCTGAATCTGTTACTTGTCCAATCCCGATGGTTTACACACTCTCCTTTTTCAGAGAAGATTCGTTTGATACGCAAACACTTCCCATAAGGAATATTTTTTATTAGCGTAGTTTGGTGGAAACTTTGGGCTTGTAAAATTGCATTGCTAGCTGTATTTTTCCGATGCAGAGTGGTCTCAATCTTTTGATCTTTCACGTAGATTTCAGTATCAAGAAAGGTAACTCGGTCCTGACTGATTTCATAGGTAAACTTGAAATGTGCTTCAGTGTTGTTCAAAATCAAGTGTATCTCTCCAACTCAGCTTCTGTGCCATCCCAAATAATCAGCAGGTCATCGATAAACCTGAACCAGCTTACAATTGTGATTACATGTTCTTCATTGTCAGGGTGCCAGGTAAGGTGCTGCTCCCACCAACCCATTGCCGGGCAGCTATACTCTGGGGCGAAAGGAAAACCCCATGGCAGTCCCTTTTATTTGAAAGTATATCTCTTCTCCAAAGAGAAATACATTTTTTGTTAGACAAGATTTAATCATTTGTAACAACATCTGATTGTGTTGAGCATATTGAATATTACGCTTTTTGCAGAAGTACTCACACACTGTTAATCCAATGTGGTTCTCAATGTTGGTGTAGAGTGAGATTACATCCATTGTTAATAATTTGTAAGAATCCTGCAACAGTGTATTATGTAAGTGCCTTAGGAGATTCCTGTATCTTTTATTTAGGATGATAGATTTTGTACAAATGGCAACAGAAAACAATCCACATAAATGGCAGTGGGTTCAAATAGAGAGCCATAGGCTGCAATTATTGGACACCCAGGCATTTTTGTGGCATATTTATGTCTTTTTGGCAAAAAATAAAATATTGCCATTCTTGGATATTCTGTTTTTAAGTACTTGACCTCATCGTCACCCAGTAGGTTAGTGTTGGACCATTCCTGCAGTTGTTTATTCCATTGGTTTTTAAATTCCATGGTTGGATTCTCTTTTAATTTTGCATAGTACTCTAAATTATTCAACTGAGAGTGGGCTTCTTTCTCATAATCGTTCTCGTACCAGATAATAATATTGCCACCTTTATCAGCAATTTTGATTACTATTCTCTGATCCTGGGTAGATTTTTCACTGCCTCTCTTTCTTCATTATTCAAGTTGTCCTTTAATTTTGGCAGTCTGATTTTATAGATGTCCTGTATTACGGCTGCATGAAAAGCATAAATGTTGTTCCCAGGTGGGAGTTGTGGATAAAATTTTGACTTGGGTTCCATTCAGCCCGGATCCAATGTGGCTACATTTTATTTATTAAATGAGTTTTATATAGAGCTGGATGGACCCGTGGGTATCAGAGCGCTTTAAATTAGGTTTCACAATATTACACAGTTATAACAGTGACAGGTTACATCAGTTATACGAAAAACATTAAAGGAGCATAGAAGAAGGAAAAATAGGGCGGTAAGGGGGAGGGGTGTAGGAGGGAGATAACAGCAGAAGAGACAAGGGAAAGTCTGTCCAATGACCGGCTGAGTAGGTGATGGCCGTGGAGGGGATCCACAGTCCATCTCCCCTATAGCTATCAAGGTAGCTCCACCGGGCAACGGTCAAAACGCTAGGTCTCACCAGTCGAGGACCGGATCGCAGAATAAATGTCCTGATGGGTTTAGCAGGATGGGGGTTCTGATCATTGTTGATGAGGGTTATAATCAGGGTCTGGTAAGACGAGAAAAAAATAGTGCGGAGAGGGGTAAGTGGTAGGGAAAAGGGGGGAGGTGGGAGAAAACAGCAGGCGAGACGAAGTAAGGTCTGCCAAATGACTGGCTGGGTAAGTGACAGCCAAGAAGGGCACAGCCAATCTCCCAAATTTATTTTATTTAGCTATTGAGGTAGCTCCACCGGGTATAGGTCATATAGTAAGGTCTCAGAGGTAGAGGGAAAGTTCACAGGGTAAATGCGGGTGAGCAGGATCCAGGTCCAATGAGGGCTATGATCAAGGTCTGGTCGATGACCAGTTGTTTTATTGTCCAGGAGTAGAAGTACATCGTGGTGAGGTCCTCTGTGGTGGCCATCTTGTAGTCAGGCAAGGAGGTTATGACTTTGCTGTTCCAAAACAGTTAGGTCTAATTGTTATCTATGACTCATTGAAGGGGCGTGCTTGTTATGCAGAAGTGCGGCATGAGGGGAGAGCCAGTGTCCATAAGTCTCCCAGTGGGCGAGTGTAGTCAAGTAAAATCTGACAGTAGGAGAGAAGGCCGTCATTTTCGGGTCAGGCAGGGCGCCTCCAGAGTTCTTGCTTAGGACAGACACACATCTCCGTTCCCCTGACATACACAGGAGTGGGTGTTGGGGCAGGGTTAAACTCGACACCTCAACATCGTTTCCATTTAGGGTTCGGTTTCTTCTCCTCCTTCGGCCGCAGCTGGTTTCATCCTCAAGGCCTGGCAAGGTCACTGTAGTCTCTGCTACTGCTTAGTCCGTTACATACAGTAGCAAGCTCTGTTTCATCTTCCTGTTTGCTTGTATCAAGATTGATTAAAGTGAGCAGGGGCTCTGCATCCTGTACTGTCAGGGTCTCAGTCGGTATTTGCTTTGATTTTTTATATTCTTAGATTTTTTTATTTTCTGCGAAGATTTTTACCAGTTTAATTTTTTTTATTTAATGATATAGATCAATACAAGTTTGTGCCAAATCCATTCTCCCTATTGGGCATAAATGTAATCCCCATTTAAGTACTGATATCTCTGCAGGGACATTATTCTTTGCGTCAGGTTTACAATATGTAGCTCATCTTCTACATTTGCTACTTGTCGCATGCTTCATGTCAATGTCCCTACTTTGCCTTTTGCTCCTTTGTCCCCACCATGCTGGTTTCCTCTTTGCCCCTGTTGTCCTCGTGGGCGTCCTTTGTCTCTTCCTCTGAAACTTTGCAATTGGCTGCTCATTGTCTGTTCCCATTGTCTTTGCTGTAGCACCAACCGCATGTCCCCTAAAAAATATCTCCTTGGCCTTTCACCACATGTCTGTTCCATTTCTCCGTCACTGGCATCCGTTGTTGTTAGAGAAGATTGACTTGTTTAAACTTCACCGACATCTTCAGTTCTTCTGAGTTGACTTATCATGTAAAAAATTTTAGATAATCATCCTTATATCTTTGACATTTGGATTGTTTTGTGCGCTGCACACTCTTTGCATGTTTTTCTATTTGTTGCTGTCATTTCAGAGTTCAAATTCATTCCATTGATTTCAATTTCCAAAATCTTCAAAAGCTCTGAAGTTTGGGTAGGTGCTTTTACCCACAGCGAGGAAGGAACTCGCTTACTACACAGCACCACCAAGGAAACCTGGAGCACTCACGGGGTTGTGGTTTTTACAACTATTTATTGATCATCAGCAGGGGTATAGTGATTACCTCAATGAGTCTTATGTTGAAGCCACATGGTGCAAATGTTAGATCCTTCCCCGATGGGAATCACACAAGGGTCACAATACCACACATAAATATTTGCAGAATGTTGACACAATCCCTCACTCCTTTTTCAGGGATGATCAGCACTCGGTGAACTTCACCCTTCGCCACAGCCGCTGGATTGAACAGGAGGACATGCCAGCAGGTGCCAGCAGGTGCCTGTTCAATAACAGTGACACTAAGGGTCTGTATAACTTGCGCCCTCCGTATATATATGAATTCCTATGTCTGGGAATTGTAACTATAACTACAGAGTGACTACCATATACATATACATACATATATATATATATATATATATATATATATATATATATATATATATATATATATATATATATATATATATATATATATATATATATATATATTTAGAGAGAGAGTTACTACCATACACACACACACATATATATATATATATATATATCTATATATATATATATATATCCTGGAAACTCGAGCCACTTCCTAATACCACGCTCGGCGATTTTAGGCGAGGAAGGAGACACAGACCTCTGCAGTTTCTTCTGGGCAGAAATCTTTTTCATTAGAGAGACCCAAACACAACGCGTTTCAAGCCTGTAAGCCCTTGTTCACGTGTAAAAAATGGAGAAAACGCCATCTACCATTTAAAGTAAAAACAACCACTCCCCTTGTCTGACATCATAGGTCACATGGTGATAGGCATAGACAACAGACTTTTTGTGCCACAAAAATAGTTTTGTAGTTCCAAACTAGATAGGCAGAATAGCAGCATATGACACACTCTTTATATATACACATGTTATTAAAAAATTTTAAAACATGAAACGTGCATAAATGTCATAGTATTTATATATATAAAATAATAAATAAACACTGATTTTCATAAAATTCTCATTGGATAAATCCAAGACTGCCTACATTTCTGCTGTCATAAAATTGAATTATCACCGGATAAATCCGAATTTGATCATCACTAAGGATGACGACCTACGTGTCATTCGTGCATAACAATTTATTTTTTATGATTTTTAGTCTATAATTTTTTGATAAATACAAAAGTGAGTGAAAAATGTGCAAAAAAGTGCAAATGTATAAATATAAAGTGCTGGTATAGACAACGTGTTCAGTTCATGATTTGATTTTCCAAACTATTCAGATATTGGTGTATTGCTTAAAACTACCAATACGTCAAGGACAAATCTATTGTCCGAAACCGGCATACAGTTAATAAAAGCCACCTATATCAAAAATATATGACCATGCAATAATCAAGTTCATTAAAAACTCAAATCAGAGGGAAAGAGAGAACAGTATTGTATAATTGATATAATCGGGAAACTAATCAAATTCCCCCTTTATCGCTACTCAGTTTAATACATACATGAAAACAGTGTATTATATACAGAGAACCTAGGACAACTGCGGTTCTAAATGTTTCATAAAAAATTGCGCATGTCTTCTGTTGTATTCAAACCGTTCGGCCATTTCCAATCGAGCTCAAGAATATACTTTGTTTCTAACTACCGAAGTTGGCGCTCTCTGTTGCCACCCCATCTTTGCTTAGCCACAGCATCTAATACATAATAAGACAGGCAGTTGATGTTATTGGCATGAACTCTCTTAAAATGTCTCGCCACAGGGTATGCTGCATCACTGTGGAGAATGGCCCTAATATGCGGCAAGATCCTGACGTGCACCTGTAGCTTCGTGCTACTAACGTAGCTAAACCCACAGGTGCACGTCAGGACATATACAGCATACTCTGTTTTGCAGTTGTAGTTTCCCTGAATCGATATAGGTGTTGGACTAAACGGTGTGGAGTATGTAGTCATGTTCCATCCAAATTTACATGTAGTGCACTTTTTGAAACCTTTCTTGGGTGTTAACCATGTGGTAACCTGCTTAACCTCTGGCGATGCCCGATCTAGTACAGAGCCCATAGTGCTGCTCCTCCTGAATGTAATAATGGGTTTTTGTACTATTCTGTTACGAAGGACATTGTCAGTCAGCACTACTGGCCAATGTTTATTCAATATTGTCCTTATCTGTCGTTCCTCCCTATTATACGTAGTAATCAGTCTTGGAGTGTTACTCGTATTAGAGGTGGTTACAGTATTATGGGCCAGTGAAGTATTTACTTCTGGATTAAATAAGCTAATTCTAGATCTCCTTTTGGCCTTATTCATCGCATCTTGCAGGATTTTTTGTGAATATCCCCTTGCTTTAAGTCTGCCAACCAGCTCATCTTGACATTTGTTAAATTCTTCTTCACTGCTGCATATACGTTTTAACCTTAGGATTTCTCCATAGGGGATGCTAGCAATGAGATGCTTTGGATGCGAGCTGGTCGCATGTAGGGTGATATTTCCAGAGGTTGGTTTCCTATACAGGGTGCTTTCAATGTAATTATTCTGAACAAAGACCTTTACATCGAGGAATTCTATTTCACTTTTGTGGTTTTGGGAGGTGAATTTTAAATTATAGATGTTGTTATTAATCTTGTTTATTAAGCTAAGCGCTTCCTCTTCACTTCCCTTCCACAGAATGAACACATCATCTATGTATCGTAAATACGACATAACATGTACCTGATATTCCGCCCGAAAGGAGGTTTTGAAGACTTGCTCCTCCCACCAGCCCACATGCAAGCATGCGTAACTGGGGGAGAGTAAGGATTGAGGGTAAACCCAAATAGAGTCACTGGGACCTGGGTTAACTAAGTATTTAGAGGAGGGGGTCCCAGTTACATAGGACAAGGATTAAAACACAAATAAAGTGGTAAATAACACAGATGATGAATCAACCACACTGTTTTATTCACAGTGGGAAAGCAAGTTGAATTTTACAAACGTTGGAACATTGAATATATAATTAAGGCAGTGCCCCAAGAAAGGGAGGAGGGAGTGGGGAAGTGTGATCGTGTGAGGATAAGGTGAAGGAGAAAAAGTAATTAGGAATAACAGTACAATCAACTAATGTGGAGCCTCTCGTTGACAAAGTTACACATTTATGTCCAAAACATATGACATGTTAGTCCGTTATTGAAGTAAAGCATACTTCACAATAATCAATTAATGACACATTCGGGCGTGAAGTTGACGTGCAAAAGCATGAGGTTGTCGACGTTTCGACCCTTTGTTATACGCAGGTATTAGTACTATCCTTGCAGTAGGGTCTTCATCAGGACGTGAAACCGGGGCAAACAACCAATCAGTTAGGTGCAGAACGCCATCGACGTTCAAGGCTCAAAGGCAGTCGGCCAGTCGGACGAACCGAAGTAAGAATTGAATCTATCAATTATGATGATGACAGCGTGAGAGTCAGGCTCTAGGCGGTGAATCACGGAGTAATCACAGATTGTTGCAAGGGTGAAGGAGGTGTCACTTTGACACCCTCTAGCACCCCAATTCCGGACTTGTGTGCCATGTGGAGGAGGTGTCACTTTGACACCCTCTAGCACCCCAATTCCAGACTTGTGTGCCATGTGGCACACAGACATGCCCTAAGGGCATGTCTGTGTGGCACATTGCACAGGTGTGCATGCACAGATTTGCATGCACACCTGTATTCGGTATTTTACCACCCAAAAGGATTGGGTGGTAAAATACTGATTCTTAAAGCCCTATGGCACTCTGACATGTGCCAGCTACATCTGCATTTACAGAATCGGTATTTTACCGAGTCTGTATTTACAAATTCGGTAATTTTACCGAATCGGTAAATACAGAATCGGTAAAATACTGATTCTGTAAATGCATGCCCTACATCTGAAAACCGTAATACCAGTCGGAAACGGCAAAATTCGACCGTTTCCGGCCGGTATTAGGGCACCTACATCGGGCCCTAAGATACTGGTTTGTTTTTTGCTTGCAGTTACTCAATTTGCAGACAGCCTATGAGAAAGAGTGGATAACTCGAAACGCGTCAGGCTCTGCTGGCACTGATTGCATCTGCAAACCCCCCCTTACTGGAGAAAGCAAGTAGGGAGTGCACTCTGCTTTTGGGCACCTTGTGAAACTATATATATATATATATATATATATATATATTCACTGAAAATATATATTCACTGAAAAAAACAGTTTTCAGGGGCGTTATAGTTAGTTGGACATTTCACTTGTACAAAACCATAGAAATGCCCCAGTTATAGTTAGTTCAGCTAGCTATAACTCGCGCGCCCGCAATGCACTGCTGATGATGTCACATTTTACATCACTCATGACATAGTCAGTGACATCACTGATGACATCTCAAATGACATAACGGATGACATCACTGATGACATCATCCTGTGAATGTGTGTTTTTCAGATAATTAAATATGTTTTATATATGTATATCTCAAGGTCGATGGAAAAATAACTGGACATCTAAGTGTCTAAATGTATGATTTCTTTTGTAAAATTGTATAACTGACTGATTAAGTGTATCTTAGTGAAGACCTTGGTTAGCAAGTAATGTTTAAATATGAACATATCTGGGGGCGTGGCTAGCAGCTGACCAGGATGGCTGCAGAGGAGCTCTGTGATCGAAGCGGCTCCATCGCATAAATCCGGTCCCTAATCCGATATATTTGTTCCTCTGGTAGCGGATTCCGGGAGAGGAGACAGAGAGGCCCCGTCCGCCACAACTCCGGTGTGGATCCGATGACGGGAACAGAACGAAGTGCGATGTGACCGATAGAGGCCTTTCCACACCACGGCTACACCGGGCTGGCATACCAGACTGCCCGGGCGGAAGTGCCAGTAAGCCGGAGACACTCACAGGAAGTGGCGGCTGGTGGGAGTGGTCAGCGGAACAACGCAGTGGACGGCAGAGTGGTGTGGGGGGCAGGGTCGACCCTACACCACACAAGAAGCAAACCCAGCGCCCACCCCCACTGGCATTACTATTAGCGGAAGAGCCGTAAGGGATGCCCTGACATCGGGGACGACGCTACGAGACTTCCAGGCACGGGGAAAGGCGGCGGATGCACCGCAGTTGATCGCGTATTACAGCCCGCGATCGTATTCGCGCCCTGGAGCGCTTACAATCAGCGGGACACCGCGAGGAGCAAGGTACATGTTTAAGGCCCGGTGATAGAGTGAGCCACACGGGGGGGGGCGAGAGCCAGCACTCGGCAGCCGGCGCCGGGCGACCCGGCCCGCCTATCAGGGGGACAACGCGGTGGAGGGCCTGAATTGAAACTCCGACTCTCAGGAGGGCAAAAAGAAGCCATAAGAAGTTAGTGGGAGCGCCAGTGACACTGAGACTCTAATTTGGCATAAGTGCATGAGTGGAATAGGGCCATTGCGCATTACGGCCTGGGGAGCACTCGAGCCACGGTGTGCATACCACTTACAACGCAGCAAGGATGGGGAGGCGGGGACGCCTGCCTATAAGGGACCTGAATTAACGCTCCATCGCAGTGACAGTTCCATAGGGTCCCAGGGGCCCCGTGGCACAACACTATTGTGCTTCCTGCACCCGGGCAGGCCTCCCACTGCACGTCACGATACCATCAGTAGTGATTTGGAATCAGAGACGCCTAGAAATAATCGCCTCCTGATACGCAATTGGCCACGCTCAGCGGCGTAGTGGGGGTGTAAGCCATGTCGGGTAGAGGCGCAAGGAATAATGCGGCACAGGGAAGAGTGGACAAATACGCCTACGATAAGGCCACCACGAAGCAATAGGAGGGGCGCACCTCCACAGGCAAAGGCTCAGAGGGAGAGGGGGCCAAGAAAGTAACGCTAGAAGACCTAATGAAAACGCTGTCCAATGAGCAGGTGATGGTGGGATCCATCTCCACAGACGTTGGCCTACTGAGAGCAGACTTGCACAAAATGAAGGAACGGGTGGCACAGGTCGAGGTGGTCACTAAGTCACTGGTAGAAGACACCTCTGAATTGCAGTTAGCAGTGGAACGCATGGAAGCAGTCACCAAAAAACTCCAGGAAAGGCTCGACGATCAGGAAGGACGTTCAAGACGGAACAACATTCGAATCCTAGGAATACCAGAATCAGAAGGCAAGCGAGCAATGGATCTATATGTAGAAGACCTAATCAAGACCAAGCTGCAACCCAAGGGTCTTTCGCAGTTCTTCTCCATCGAAAGGGCGCATAGGGTCCCTGGCGGAGCACCGAAACCGGGGGCGGCACCACGACCAGTACTGGCCAGACTGTTTAATTTCCTGGACAGGGACGCCATACTTCAGACAGCACGAACTTCGCCACCTATTAAGATACACAACTCCACGGTTGCCTTCTTTCCAGACTACACGGCCGAAGTGGCCCGGAGTCGGAAAACTTTCACTGACGTAAAAAAGACCCTAAGGGCGAAGGAACTGCCCTATTCGATGCTGTTCCCGGCGAGACTGGGAGTAGTGGATAATCACGAAACGTGGTTCTTCAACACACCTGAGGCGGCACGAGAATGGCTAGATGGCTGGCGGCAAGTGGAGGCGCCTCGACGCACGGGCAGAGGTCAGCGAAACCAACAGACCGAGCTATAGGCGAGTTCACAGAAGTCGACCGAGAACAATCAGGACAATGTCTCAGAAACGAGATTGAGTGATGATGGACAACAGCCTGTATCCTGAGGACCCGGCTGGTATAGCCCTGGCAACAATAGTCACACATGGGGGACGTGCTGCGCTTGGGCTCTGAACAGGAGGAAGCGGAAGAGGGCGGATGGGGTCACTGTCACCATGGAGCTCTTTACCCCCACAAGCAAGTACAATGGGATGGGATAGGCATAAGCACTCTGCTAAGTTGGGGAGGCGGGCGGTTCTATGTCCGTGCCGCAGGGAGGCAGGGAGGCAGGGAGGGGGGTGGGGGAAGGGATTTCACTTGTTAGAGTTCAAGTTTTACATGCTATGACACGACACAACGACAGAAACACACATACCATTCACTGGGACACTAGGTTCACAGCATTGATGGGAGCGACACGGAGGCTCCTACTTAGATCACCTCACTATGTCAAAACACTCACAGGATGCCGCGTATAGCAGTCTGATGCAACAGACAGCAGTCCCACCCCTAAAGATATTGACCTGGAACGTACGGGAATTGGGAGACAAAATTAAGAGGGGACTGGTGATGAGGGCACTCAAGCACCAAGGCCCACATCTAGTTTTGCTACAAGAGGCGCACCTCACCGGTAGAGCATGCCAGGCGCTGGACCGCAGAGGTTATAAGATGGTAGCACACTCAGAATTTACCTCTGGCTCCAGGGGGACGGGTATTCTGTTGAAGAAGACCTCCCCTTTCCTTCTTTTGCAACACAAAGTAGACAATCAGGGCCGCTTTGCGGCGTTACACGGGCAGTGGGAGGGTCGACTTCTGAACATAGTATCAGTTTATGTGCCACCGGTGCTTCACACAGTGGCCTTACCGGCGCTGGGAGAATTTCTACTGAACCTCCCGGCGGGTGATACCTTCATCGGGGGTGATTTTAACGCAGTGCTTGACCCAGCGTTGGATAGATTCCCGATACGGGCTCACACGCCCGGTCCCACCAGCTTCCAGGGCTTCCTGGAGGCCGTGGGCTTGATAGATATCTGGCGCCATAGGCACCCAACCGAGAAGCAATACACTTATCACTCGACAGTACACAATAGCTTATCACGTATAGATTATTTTTGGGGGTTGGGAGACGGACTGCAGGCCGTGGGCACCACTGAAATACAGTCCAGGGGAATATCAGACCATTCTCCGATAGTATTGACATTACTTAGTAGAGAGAAGACTCGTAAGCGGATATACCGTAACTTCCTGAAAGTCCCTAGCATTAAGAAGGACCTAAAGAAAGCGACTACATTTTATTTTGCCAAGAACAAAGGCACAGTGCCCTCCCCCTCGACCCTATGGGAAGCCTACAAGACGGTCCTTCGCGGACAGGCGATGGCTTCCATCACGGGGCACAAAAAGGCGTAAAGACAGGAACTTTCAGTGCTAGAACGGTCCATGCACATGGCCACTGTATCCCATGCGGCAGATCCCACAGTGGGCATGGCTCATACTTTACAGCTGTGCCAGCAGAGATATAGGGATCATCTCAGACTGCAGGTGCTTGAGGATATCTCGGCTACGACCCATAGGATATACGATGTGGGAGACAAAGCAGGGAAAATGTTAGCCTGGTTAGATAAGAAAGGAGGGAGAAATAGAGGCATTCAGCACTTATATACTAGTGAGGGTCACATGCAGATACACCCTGAAGAGATTGTAAACACGCTGGCGGACCACTTCGAGAAGGTCTACACCCCGATCGGGATGTTACAGAAAGTGCAGCCCTGGACTCTCTAACTCATATAGAGATCCAAACACTTACACATGAGGCGGTCCAGGAATTGGAAGCTGACCTCACAATTGAAGAACTACAACTAGCAATCCATTCAATACAGTCAGGGAAAGCGGTGGGCCCAAACGGGATCCCAATAGAGTGGTACAAGCTCATGTCGGAGACACTCGGCCCGCCCTTGCTGGCTATGTATTCGGAGAGTCGGGAGAGGGCGGAACTCCCACTGTATCAACGGACAGCCACCATAGTGGCAATTCCGAAGTCTGACAAGCCGCCGACAGCTTGCACAACATATTGCCCAATTTCTCTCCTTAACGCCGAAGCCAAAATTCTTGCAAAATTGTTGGCCTCGAGACTAATGGCCCATCTCCCACGACTGGTACACCCCGATCAGTCTGGCTTTATGCCGAACAGGAGCACAGCTTTCAATCTTAGGCGTGTGCATGGAGTGATGGCGCGAGCGCAGTCCTTAACGGAGTCTGCAGTGATCCTTTCATCAGACGCCAAAATGGCGTTCAACATGGTGGAATGGGGGCACCTCTTTGCAGTCCTGAAACGTATGGGTTTTGGCACCAAGTTCATAGCTTGGGTACATCTTCTGTACGCTAACCCGGTCGCACACATTACAGCCAATGGTCACATCTCGCGTACGATCCAACTGGTGAGAGGGACCTGACAAGGCTGTCCCCTCTCCCCCTTGCTGTTTGTCCTGGTCTTAGAACCGTTGGCAACACTGATTAGGACCACACCGTTATTGAAGGGCATTGGATGGAAAGAGGGATGGGAGGATCGTGTATCCCTCTATGCTGACGACATGTTGGTGTATTTGATGGGCCCAGACAGAAGTGTGCCAGCCCTACTAGCCCTGTGTGACGACTATGGGACATAGTCGGGATACACTCTTAACTGGTCAAAATCTGAGGGGGCCTGCGCCATGGCTCGATGTGCACTGCCCACTACAATTGACCACGTCCTCCTTTAGATACCTTGGTATCCACATACCAATACTCCAACAGAATTCTTCGACAGAAACCTGATTCCGCATCTGGCCCGGCTCCGAACTGATGTCAAACATTGGGCTTCGTTGCCATTGACGCTCCTTGGAAGGGCTGCCCTCTATAAAATGATGGCTCTCCCGAGGTTCCTCTATGCCCTGGAAAACTCTCCCTACCCTGTCCCGCCAAGATACTTCCGACAGGTAACAACATTGGTGTCCAACCTGCTATGGAGTAACAAGCCGGCACGTATCGCCCATGTCAAGCTGAACATAAGTTGGTACGAGGGGGGGATAGCATTACCAAATCTGCAATTCTACTATTGGGCCGCCCAACTCGAAATCATCAACCAATGGATTCATGCGCCTCGAGATGACCCAGCGTATAGGGCTGATAGGACTCAATTAGGCACTGACAGTATGCTTTCAGTGCTCTACAACAGAGGTCAGGCGGCAAAGTTGATAGGCCCAACAAAACATACAGCCGTGCAATGGCATGCGGCGCAGGCGAAGCTGGGATGGAAGGGTACCATTACTAAACTCACCCCGCTCTGGGACACTAAGGGACAGGGGCAGCTGAGACGCAGTAAAGGGTTTACACAATGGGATAACATTGGAATATCCACGGTGGGAGACTAGTGGGACAGGGGAGCGGTAGTCCCGTTCTCCCTTCTTCAGCAACGATACAATTTAGGTCCGAACGAAACGTATAGGTACGTACAGATACGACACGCATTACTGCAGGCAATACCACCTAACACTGAAGTCCCGGAATCCTCCCCGCTGGAAGATAGATTGCTCACGGATTATATGCAACATAGTGCCACTTCCCTCACCTACAAAAAACTGATGAACAACTAATCGGACCCTTCACTCAGATTGTGTGATAAATGGGTGGATGAACTAGGAGATATAGATGACACGGAGTGGAACGAGGCGTTGGCGTCCCCGAGGGAGGTAGGCATTTCGGCTAAGTTCAGGCTAGTACAATTAAAAATCCTGCATCGGTTGTATTACACGAGAACCACACTGCATAAGCTACAAAGAGCTCCGCATCCCTACTGTCTTCGAGGATGTGGGGAGGAAGGTACATTATTCCATACCCTCTGGGATCGTCAGGTAATGCGCATCATGTCACAAACACTGAAGGTATCACTGATACCTGAACCACGTAAATGCCTTCTAAACATTTGGGGTCCAAATGATCTGTCTAGGTATGGACTGGTATGGGGTACATTTGCCATCATGGTAGCGAAATGTGATGTAGCGCAAAAATGGGGCGCTCCAGAACTGCCCACGTTAACTCAATGGAGCAGGAACATGGACTTGTTGATGTTTACAGAACGGGCAGTATATGTAAATAGGGCTTGCCCGCGTAAGTAGAACAGGGTGTGGTCCTTCTGGAATGCATATAGAGGGGACTTGTGTGATCCATTATCGGAAGACGAAGATGCCAGCTCCGACGAAGAGGTAGAAGGGGAATGGGACTGAGATTGCTGACCTGTTAATCAAAGTAGAATATATAGTGGGACCTCACATTAGATACAGCATTTGTGCACTCGGATACTACGTAAATGTATATTTCAAAACTTTGTAGAAGTATTGTCATGTTGATTGTCAACGTGTATTTTTGTTACAAGTTTAACCACCAAAAACAGAAAAAACAAAAGACCTATAGGTTATCTGTAACACAAACTAATTTCTCTATGTACACCTTAATTTGCTGTGCCGCCGGACCCAGGGATGTCGGCTGAATGGCTGTGTCAATCTAAGAATGCAGAACAGAAAGTAAGGACAACGCAGCCGGCCCTCTGGGTTGTAGGCTCTATGCCGTGTCATTACAAAATTGTACAATAAAGGTCTATAAAAAAAAATATATGAACATATCTGTATCAGTCTCTCACTTTGTGTATAAGTGGCTGCATAGGTTGGTGAGTAGCTACATGAGTGTCTATATGGGTTATTAGTTGTTTTTTGAGTATCAGTATGAGTATCTGAATGGTTCGGTGGGGGGTATTACTTAGCGCATAGATGCATGAATGAGTGACTCACTGTTTGTATGTGTTGAAAACAGCATGTGCGCAGGACTGTATGGTAGATGAGTGTGTGTATGGGTGTGTTAGTGAGTGAATGACTGTCTCAATAGTGCCTTTATGAGTAACTACATATGTTTTAAACTAGAGTATGCGAGTATTGGTGTATATAAGTGAGTATATGTGAGAGTGAGAGATTGGAACAGTTTCTGTAAAAAGAAATATGTGTTTCTATAAGTGATTGTTTAAGAGAGTGTAAGTTTCTGTAGAAGTAAGTGTGATGGTGTGCGTATAACTATATGCAAGTAATTGGATGTTTGATACTTTATTTGCATGTGTGACTATGTGTGTGAGTACATATGATGAGTGAAACGTGAAAAAGTCTTTTATTGTTCAATTATTTAAAATCATTACAATATACTAACAACATAAAAAATTATCTAAAAAAACAAATAAGGTAAATTCCCTGATGTTACTATGAACTACGAACTAGTGGAGCATAAAACATTAAGAACAGTGTCACATTCTAGCTATACAGTTTAAGAACAAAGTGCATTGTTTTTTAAATGGGAGGTGTGTCCGCGGCACCCATGCTTCCGGGCCGACTGTTTTCTTTATGAGGCTCTACTTTTACTGACAGTGCAGCTCGAATTAGTTCTATGAATTTCCCCAGCCGTGCTACTGTTTGAGTTGAGGTTGAAGAAAAACACAAGTCAGAGATTTCGCTGCATCGTGTGAGGCCCTGAGCTCTGCAGATTGGGGTAACCAAACGTGCCTCTCACTAGCTAACTTTGGACAACAACACAACAAATGGAGCCAGGAATCCTGATGGTAATTGCAAAGTCTGCATGCTGTAATTTATCCGGGCGGGCCCAGCTTTGATTAAAATCCACGATGGGTAATGCGAGGAGCCTCATGTAAGTGATCTTTTTTCGGGTTTGGACAGATAGGGCTGTGATTTTCCCACCTAATAGGAAGCATCCAATGTAGAAAGATTTGGGTGGTGATGAAGACTTTCCAGGTCTCTTACATGTGATATGTGTTTGACCTGTCTGTTCACAGCTCTTTTCCATGCAGCTATTGAAATATTAGCGTTGTCCAGGTTTTGCACCTCTATTTCTAGCAGATTTGTGGCTACTGACAATTGCGCTTGCCATGGGGATCTGCTTTCTTCGAAGATTGTTTTGATTTGCGCTTTCAAGGCTGTTGCTGGAGCTCGCAGGGTACTAATGTAGTATTTTATAGTGTCGCCCAGGCAGGAAAAATATGGGCGAGATAGACCCAGCTCCAGCCTTACTCTGGCTTTCCTGGCCTGTCGTGGAATGCCTAATACTTTCTTGTATACGGAAATTTGGAAACTCATGAAAAAGTTAGTGAGGGCGCCAGGAAAGATTAAGTGGCCATAGTTGACTGAGGGCACTACTTTTGCTTTTAGGACTTCCAGAATGGGTTCAGTGGATGGACTGTGGAGCTTTCGGTTTAGACTTCTCAAGCTGCAGATAATTCCGGCCCCTTTGTTTCTTAGGTGTTTCAAATGAGCTGTTGATTTTGCTCCTTCCATTAGCCTGAGACCCAATTAGTTATAGTTTTTACAAGATCTGCTTTGATGGTCACCTAGGCGCCATTGAGCTGTTTGCTTTCGATGGTACTTCCCAAAGATGAGGATCTTGGGCTTCTCCTGGTTTACCAATAAATTATTCTTTTGATTGAATCTATGTAGCGCTTCTAAGGCTTTCTGTAGGCCTGTCCTAGTATGATCCAAAATTACAAGATCGTCCGCATATTGGAGGATTTGAAGCAGCACATTCCCCAACTTTGGAATAACTAGATGTGCCCCCTCCAGGGCTTGACCCAGGTCGGATGTGTAGATGTTAAAGAGTAAAGGTGCAAGGACGCACCCTTGTTTGAGGTCGTTATTAGTTGGGACCTTAGTTGTTAACGACGTTTGGCTGGTCTTGATGCGTACCCAGGTCCCATCGTATAGAGCCATTATCGCCTTAAGCAACTTTTGGGGAATGCCCCAGTTGGTAAGTTTTACCCATAATTTGCCAAGATCCACTCAGTCAAATGCAACACTATAATCTACAAAGCAGTAAAACAAAGGGGGTTGAGAGGGCTGGGTCGCACGTCTGGACAGATAGACCAGTGCTAGGATATTATCTACGGTGGAGCATTGAGGTCTAAATCCAGTTTGAAAGAATGGGAGGATATTGTGCTCCTTTACCCTGCTTTCTAGTTCCTTAAGCAACACTCTAGCATATGCCTTTGCTTTGATGTCTAGCAGAGCCACAAGCCGATAATTTTCGGGTTTTGTGCGGTCACCTTTTTTATGTATAGGGAAGAGTATTAAGCCTTTCCATGATGATGGGATGGAGGCCGTTTCAAAGACATACTTGAAGAGTGGGGTTAACCGGTCCGCCCAGAATCCATGTGACTCTTTGAACACCGCCGCTGGCACTCCGTTTGGACCCTGTGCGCTGTCTGTCCTCATTTTCCTAATCAGGTTGGTTATCTCTGTTGTATTGATAAATAGTCTTTTGTCCTCTTCTTCGTTTGCTGATAGGAGTTGTTGTCCTTGGGTGTCCGTCTTTTCATGGTCTGTTGTGTACAGTTGCTTTACATACTTAACCCACTTAGCGGCTGGCACCCCATTTTCTTTGCTTTGACCGGTGTGGCACAGTTGTCTGATGTGTCTCCAGAGTCGAGTATGTCCCTTTTCTTTAAGCATATTGAATATTTTCAGCCACTCTGCCTCAATTTTCTTTGTTCGAATTTCCCATATTTTTTCCTGTGTTCTCTTCGAAGCGCTTTTATTTCCAGTATGAGGTGATTTTTTACTCCTTTTCTTCTCGCCTTCAAGGCCTTTGAGAGACTCCTTTGGTTTGCTCTAGGTCCCTGGGGTTTGGTTGTAATAAGTAATTTTGCAAATGGAGGACCTGAGCTTTGGGGTTGCCACTGACCTGTCCTAGCACAGATTTTAGTTCCTCAAGTAATTCCTTCTAGAGCTCCAGGGGAGGTGCCAGTGTTTGGCACTGCTCTTTTTGAGTGACCCACTCCATGAGTACTGCACTTAGTTTTGTGGACCATTTTATTCTATTCAGTACTGTGTGGTGCTCTTCCTCGGTTGAGGTACCCAGTGTTCCGGGGTGTTTTGCGGTTTTCCCATTTATATCAAGGGTGACCATCAATGGCCTATGATCACTTTCCTCCCTGTTTCCCACCTCGAAGTCTTTAAAGTATGTTAGCAATTTTTCGAGGATAAAGATGTAATCAATTGTTGACTTATCCCTGAAGGAGGGCAAGGGAAGCCATAGGGGGTCCACAGCTTTCTTGGAGGCGTGGGTGGAAACCATGTTATGCTCGAAAAGCAGCCGATGTAGAGGCGCCAATTCTATTATATTTGGAGGTTTCCTTGTACCATCTCCCAAGCCCCTGATGTTCATGTCCCCTACGATGATTGGGAAATGAGAGGCATGTTAGTTTATAAAGTGGCCAATTTTTTTGGTTAATGATTTTAGTGCTTGCTTTTTTTGCTTTATGGCAGGATTTACATAACAATTGATTATCAGCAGGCAAATTGAGTTATTGTTGCTTTTAAGTCCACCGATCAATACTGCTTGGAAGTTGGGGGAGTTGGTTTCAATTGATTTTACCTCTATTTTGCGGGTGTGATTGATATACATTGAGAGCCCACCTGCTGCTCTTCCAAAGATGTTGCTTTTTACTGCTGCAGTGTGAATCTCATAGTAGCCTGAGAGAATTAGAGGTTCAGTGGCCCATGTCTCTTGTAGGCAAAGTATGTAATTTTCCCGAAGGTGCATGCATGCTGCTTTACAGCTAAGCAGTCTTTTTAACCCTGCAACGTTCCACGATAGGATGGACAGAATAGTGAGATTCCCCACTCTTCTATTCTTGTTCAAATAACTGGCTGCCTTAATACTGTTAGATGTGCCGTTGAGGGCTCGAGCCTCCCGGACCAATTAGCGTGTTTTGCCTTGCGCTATGCTTTGGCTCCATGTGGTACACTGCCCTTTGCTCTGCTGAGCTTATTATCTTGTAAGCGTTGTAAAGTCTGGATTCCGTGGCTGAGCTTTTCCCTGTTTGATTGACGTCTGTCCCCCTTAGCACCAAATAAACCTCCTTTGTTGGTGAAGTTACTGCTAATACATGTGGGTATTTCTCGGGTATGGGAAATGCTATGTCAATACCCGAGGCAGCCATTTTTGCTGTTTCATCTATGATGAGTGAGTACATGTATGAGTGACTGTATAGGACTGTTGCTGAATGAGTGGATGTGTGTGTAGATCTTGGAATTAGTGAATAGGTGTGTTGTAACTAGTATTGGTGAGTCCATTGTTTTGAAAATGTTAATTTCTATTTGTGAGTGTGTGTATATCAAAGGTTATATTAGGGTGAGAGGAGGTCTGGCACTCTATCACAAGGATGATGTTATCAGTTTTTTTTTTTTTTTTATTTGTTTTTTATTGTTGCATCAAAGTATATGGGTACAGTGTAAATAATCTGCCGACGTGGCCTCAACATTCAGCCACGAACAGCTAGGCGCGCAACGTTTTCTTGTTTTATACAACTGGTACAAGTATACATTTCCTCAATTAGTCAGTACAGAACGTGCAAATATGTCTGCAGGCTGGGAGACAGTGAACCTGCATCGCCAAGAGGACGATGAATAATGACAGGTATGTAAGTTCCCGCCTCAAGAGCGTAGGATCGGGGTCTGTACAGTCCACATAACGGTGCTACCAGAGAACGGGGGGGGGACAAAACTGTGGGAGGGAAGCAAGTGGGCGCTAGCAGGGTCTAAGCGGGGGGATACTGGTGACGGGCGTCGGGGGGGGGGGCTACTGAGCTATCCAGTTTGCACTCCAAGGGGGGGGAGAGGGACGGATAGGGGGTGGATACATCCCGTGTATGTGAGTAACGGGATGGGTGGTATGACATATGAGAATTCGACCAGGATGTGGGGGGTACCGGGAGTCGGCCCTGGGATGGTTGACACCAGGTAGAGACTACTGGTCCTCTTGGGCGGGGGTGGGGGGAGGAGTAGGTGGGTCTCCTGTACGTGTGGACTGCCAGAAGCTGTGGAGGAGCATGGCCCATTCCATGGATATGGGAATTTTACGCGCGCCCCTGGCTTCTTCCTCTCTAAGAGCATCCTCTTCCGCCGCCGCCCACTTACAGACCGCCCCGTCCATGCTGCTATAGGGGGACCCTCTGAGGATCGCCAGTACATGGCTATGCATCTGTTTGCCAACAGGAGCGCTAAGGACACAAAGCGTCTATGCACCGGGTCTTGCTTAGGGACATGAAAAATGCCTAGTGCGCTGGACTCCCAGGTGGCTAGTGTAGTGAGACCTGTGAGTTCCGACAGTGTACTGTGTACCGCCCGCCATAAGAGATGAAGGTTGGGACAACTCCAAAACATGTGACGAAAATCCGCAGCAGGGGAGCAGCATCTGGTGCATACGAATGGCGTGGAGGGATAGAACTTCTGCAATCGCGCTGGGGTGAGGTATGCCCTGTGTAAGATATAAAATTGGATGTTTTTGAAGCGGGCGTTCCTAGAGACGCGTTTTGGGGCCTCAAGTGCTTTAGTCCATTCCGAGTCGTGTAGTGCGCGACCTATGTCCTCCTCCCATGTAGCACGTAAGGTCGTCAGGGGAGCGTGTGAGAGTTCCCGGGTGGATTTATAGAGCCAGGTGACCAAGTGGCGTCCCACTCCCATATGCAGGATAGTATGTATTACTGGCTGCGTGTCTGGCTCGCCAGTTCGGAGATTGAAATGGGGCCGGTACCCATCGAGCAGCTGTCTATATCTGAGGAATTGACCCGGGGGGAGCCCGTATTCAGCGACCAGGCGGTCGAGTGATTTCAGCTGGCCTTCCTCAAAGAGCGATTCCAGATCCGTGATGCCACAGTGTGACCATTCGGTGAACAGTGGAGCCGTGAAGTAGGAGTCCTGCCTGGGGCTGCCTATCAACGGTAGTAGCGGGGAGTACGGAGGTCTACTGGGGGATATCCGGTGGATCCGCATCATGCACCGGCGCGCTATCGCTACCTGAAGGGGGTATGTGCGCCGTGGCTTGGTGCCCGGGAGGAGAAGACGGGTGAGTTCCGGGGTTGCGATCCTGCCGGTCGAGGTAACAGTCTCCTGAGGGTAACGGTCCGCCGTCCAGTATGACAGCCATTGGAGCTGTGCCGCGAGGAAATATGACTCGAAGGACGGAGCTCCGAGCCCTCCCTGTGTCGTGGGAAGTTGGAGAGTTTTCAGGGCAACCCTGTGTCGGCCCTCGCCCCAGATAAGGGTGCCTAGGAGGGAGTCGACGTCGCGGAAGAAGGACCTGGGTGGTACCACCGGTAAATTCGTGAAGTGGTAAAGGAGTCGGGGAAGCATCACCATTTTAGCCAGGGCTATCCGTCCTATTGGGGCCAACGGGGGCTTATTCCAGAAGGCAACAGTCGGGCGCAGATCAGCGAGTGCTCTGCGGTGATTACCCTCAAAAATGTCTCCTGGAGAATGGTACAGGCGGACACCGAGGTACCGGGGAGCCACTGCGGACCATGAGAGTTTATGCAGTCCGATCTCGACTTCCCGGGGGGTAGGCTCGGGTGAAAGGGGTAGACTGTGGACTTGTCCCAGTTCACCTGTAGTCCCGAGGCGTCTGCAAATTCCGCCAGCGTTGCCCCTATGGGGGCCAGGTCTGTTTCGATGTCTCGGACGTATATGAGAAGATCGTCCGCGTACATGGAGACGCAATGCGCGCGGTCCGCAAGTGGAATGCCCCAGTCTACACCCTCCAGGCACAGCCGAACCGCCAGCGGCTCGACTGCCAGCGCGAATAAGAGGGGCGACAGGGGGCACTCCGGACTCGCTGTGCACTCGCCGGACTCCAAACGCCGGTGATATGCGTTTCCCGATACGAATTCGAGTGGTTAGATCGGTATACAGAAGGCGTGTGTACGCCGTGAGTGTCGGGCCGATGTTGAGGCGCCGCAGGACTGAGAATAGATAGGGCCAGGTGAGGGTGTCGAACGCCTTCTCCAGGTCCATAATGAGACAGGCGGCATGGGGAAATCTGTCACGTACCTGATCCTGGACATGGAAGACTCGGCGGAGGTTCTGGGAGGTGTTCCTCCCCGGAACGAAGCCGCATTGGTCGGGGTGGACTAGTGGGCGTATGACCTGTGCATACCGATCAGCCAGGATTTTCCCCAGGATCTTACAGTCAGCCGACAGGAGCGTGATGGGACGATACGACCCCATGTGGAGTGGATCTCTGTGGGTTTTGGGAAAGGTGACAATCACGGACTCCCGCAGTGACTGGGGTAATCTCCCTAAATGAAGAGACGCCCGAAGATCCGTGATAGACGGGGGACCACTAGGGGAGAGAATGTCGAGTAGTATTCTAGTGGGAATCCGTCCAGTCCCGGCGCTTTATTCCGAGACATGGCACGTATCACCTGGGTGATGTCTGAGGGTACTATCTTGGCGTCGAGTGTGCGCTTGTCATCATCCGCTATCGCGGGTAACGTCAGCGGGTCTAAAAAACGATCCGCAGAAGACTGGGAGTACTGGGCCGGGGTCCCGTACACTTGTGCATAGTGGCGCTGGAACGCCAGGGGGATCTCGGCCTGTGAACGCACTAGCACACCTTCCGGATTGATAATATCCGTGATTGGCTTGATTTCGGTGTCCTGCCTCGCCATCCAGGCCAGTAGCGCCCCTGTTTTGTCTCTGTCCTTATGCACCTTAGAGGCATAAGCCCATAAATTGTATTTTTCGGAGGTCAGCCCTGAGGAAATAGAAATTATCAGGTAGTCAGTGTGCCCCCCCCTCGCACCCTATCCATGTACCTATGTCCCATGCATGTCCCTATTATCATGTAATTCCTTTCCCGTGCCTGTTTTGATAATGCCCCTGCATTTCCGTCAAATGTTAGCATGTCAGTTATTAGGCCCTCGGTGGTTCTAATGTCAATTCCGCACCCAGGCCTACGTTTCCAATGCATTTACATGGTGCACTTTTAGATACCGCGAAGCACACGTTTTTCTGGCTCAGTCGAGCCAGGCCCTTAATTCAGGCTCCGAGCCTCTCCTGTCTCAGAAAACTGCAGTTTAGGTATGCATCCCTGACCTCTACCTTACTTCCTGCCCAGCCGAGCGGTGCCCGGCTCGGCCTGGCCTGCCTGCCAAGATGGTATTTTGCCTATAGTTATCTGCTCAGCCTCCGCAAAAACACATTCCAGTCTAGTGAAATAGGTAAACATATTCCAGCCTGCAGAGCAAAGGGCCCGGCCTCCCTATCTCCTTGCAAGTAAATTACTGCACCCGTTGCCATAGTAGGCCCATGGCCCCACGCATTACACGAAGACACGTATGCACCCACTCGCATTCAGTGATGAACGGCCTCTGCCCGAGAGACCTTTTACTTCAGACAACACATCCTCCAAACACAAGATATCAGATATGCTATAGGTGCAGGTCGTTCTGACATCCCAGACATCAGACTCCTCTACTAGTGCTAAATTCAAGCCCCCCAGCTCTCCCCAGTTACACGTCAATACACGTCATGCTCAGTTGCGCGCGCATGTATGGTAAAGGTTTCTGCTGACCCCGCAGATTTTCTCTATGCATCCACCCACCTATGACACCTCCGTGTACGCCCTATTACACGCCTTCTTTTACGCCCATGTGTTCTTATCTCTCTCTCTTTTCACTTGTTACGCCTACTGTATTCATTGAAATTGTACAGTTTTACTATATATAATGTGTGATGTTAATAAATCATTAGATATCCCTTCCTGAACCTTAGTGGTGATGGAACCCGATTCTCAATGACTCGAGTCATCTTAATTAAAGCCCGTATGACTCAGATACCACGGACTCTGCCTCTCATTTTTATGAGCTATCCTTATTGTCATTTAATGTATAGAAAAATAGTCCCGGTAATTTTATTTAACACATAATCTGGCGCCCGAACAGGGACCTGTCCCCTTCTCCACGCGCCGGCGATGTAACGCAGCCCCCTGACCCCTTCTACAGCCGTGACGGACCCCCTTCTGTGCACATTCGCGGGTTTTCCTGCTAACTCCCTCAGGCCCACGGAGGAGACAGAGACTGCGACCAGGCATCCACACGAGGCGGTGAGGAATGCGGACTGTCCCGACTAGAGCCCAAGCCGAGAGAGCAAGGTCCGAGGTATCCGGAGGCCCACCTGTTCCGAAGCGCATGCCTAGCAGTCAGAAGCCGTAGCAGTCCAGTCCAGTCCAGTGTCGAGTTTCCGAGGCCTTCAGTTTTGCTTCCCGGTGAGTACCGTTGTTGGGAACGCATATAGACGGGTTCATTTATTTGAGCCCGGTCAAGACGGGTCTGGGTACACAGATCCGGTATAGACGTGTCCACTTAGGTGGATACAGTATGACGTGTCTCTTTATGGGACCGGTATGACTGTACTGTTCTAGCAGTGCATCCAGTATCCAGTATTCTAGTATTGTTTTTCAGATTTGTGTTATTCTATGTACCAGGTAATCTCTGCTCGCAATGTTTTAATGTCGTGGTATGAATGATTGTTTGCAGTTCATTATTGTGTTTAATGTGCCCTTGTTCAAGTCAGTTCAAATATGCCGCTGTTTTCGAAATTACGTCAGATAGGAACCAGGAAAGGGATAGTCGAAGAGGCAGTTCCTGTCCCGCCTAGGGATACTCCAGGACATTTTATGTACCATAAACATGGCTTAGATGCCATACTATACTTAGATTTATGGGTAGACTACACTAAGGATCTGGAAGAGAAATATAGATGGCCTGTCTCAGGGACATGGGATGCTGATTGCATCATGAGAGTAGAAGAAGCACTGTGGAAAAAGAAAGCCAGACAATCCCAGAAAGATGCCATAGAATTGTGGCGTAAAGAAGCACATAGAAGAACAGAGAAAGAAATTAGGAAAGCAGAGAAAAGTAGAGAAGCATCAGAAAAAGCCCAAGAAAAAGAATTACTAGAAGAAGGTGAACGAGTTACAGTAGAACAATTAGACAGACAAAGAAATGCCCTTATTAATGGCATGTACCCCCTTCTTGCCGAGGGCCTACCTAAGGCGACCCCGGAAGTACCCAGTAACTTGCCGCAACCACTGATCCCGACTAAACTCCGTCATAAACAGACCGCAGCGGACATTTTCCTTTCTTCCTATTTAGATGACGCTGCTCCAGAGTATGTAAATGTACGTGTTCCACCTACTAATCCTCCTCCCCACCCTGTTAATAACACGAATCCCCCTACTGTTCCTCCTGTTACCAACCCCCATCCCAATTCTTTTTTCCTCAGCACCTGTAGTCCAAGATCAACCTGCCATACCAGTGACAACGTTACCAGTGGCTACCGCCACAATACCAGCGACAGCACAGCCAGTAAAGGTCGACTCTGGCCTAGGCGATCTCAGTTTAGGAGCAGCGGGTGGAGGCCCCTCCACCCCGCCTCAGTTAAAACGTACATCACTACGAGAACTAGCATTACAGTGCACGCCAAAAGCAGCTACTCACGCAACACTTAGACAGTACCTTACTGATTGTATATATGATCCAGTACCAGGTGAAGGCCAAATGCTTATATACTCATTACGTGTAAGACGCGTTTCAAACTACTTGAGTGTCCTACCAGACATGAAGGAACATTTAGATAAAATATATCACTTCATTAGAACGGGGGAGGGACCAGAAAGTATTCACGCGGCCATGGCACATAGGAAAGCGGAGGTTCAACGTTTGATCTTACAGTTTTTGATTAATTGTTTGATAAGGGAACAAGACCAGCCAAGTAAAGATAAAGATGAAATGAGAACCCTGACAAAATGGAGTGACAACATAGCTGATGGTAAACATGATGAACAGAGTTGTATAGAAGACATGTATAAAAAGATTTGTAAAGAAATCCTTGAGATACACGAGAGGGAGCGGGCGGAGAGAGAAGCCGAGAAGGAGGATGACGAAGTCTCAGAAGACGATGATGTAGCAATTGAGAACCCGGATAGAATACAGTACGTAGGAAGGGCAAGACCATTCGATAGACCTATACGCCTAGAATACAAGAAACGTTCTCTTTCTCCCGTACCAGAACAGTATTCCCTCGAACACATATTTCAAGCCACTGACCAAACATTAAAAAGACGAATAGGGAGTAGCGAACTTAATACCATGCATGAACAGGAACTAGCCCGGTCAGCAGTACATGGGCTGGCAATACTAGCGTATATAAAGATGACATAGTAGCGCAAACATTTTTGAGTCTTCCTCCGGAAGAACAGCGATTAGCTGGTATATACATGATTCAACATCTCATTACATTGTACGAGAATCTCCTAGCAAGATGGAGAGGTCTAGGTACTGAATTAATTAATGTCATTCTAGAACAACGACACAAATACAGGACTTTCCTGACTCCACATTTCGTTCCTATTTCACACCCAGAAAGGAAGACCTATTACATAGACAGACAGAATCCTTTACGTGAGGTTCATCCCGTCAGAAATGACGCGGGTACGCTTCAACGAGTATTCGTATACACACCCTTGACGAAAATGGAATTATTGGAAATGAAAAAATGACTGCCCTGTCATGATAAAGATCCAGCGGGGTTCCACCGTGAATTAACGGACATGCTCCGTATGGGAGAATATAAATATGCTGATACACTTAAAATGTTAAAAGTCCTGTTACCTGCAGGCATTTACGAAAAACTTAAAGAAAAAGAATGGGAGGTGGGAGAGAAAAAGATTAATTGGACAGAATTGGAAAACGAAGAAAATACATGAGTCCCTGGAAGTGGTCTCGGGGATAGAGCTAGAGAATTACCAGAGCTATTGATACAGGTTTTGCCGAGATTATTGATTACCAAAAAGGAAGATTGGGATGCCATTTCAGCCTGCAAACAGAAACCAGATGAAGACACTAGTGATTTCTATTCCAGATTCGAAAAATGTTTTATTATTAATAGCGGCCTAAAGACAAGTAGTGAATCGTATCCACATCTGTTTGTGACCAAATTAGTAGAGAATTCTATACCTCAGGTTAAAAATAGAGTACTGAAGGTTGAGAATACCTGGCAAGCTAATACCCCTTCCCAAATGTTACAAATGTTACAGTATCATCAGAATCGAATTAGAGAGGAGCAGGAACACGAAAAGAGACGCATGAAAGACACGAAAATGAAAGTATTAGTTGCCCAAACTGTTCCGGCAGCTGATGGTCAGAGAAAAGGCGCACCACCTGTAAAAGGGACGTGCAACTATTGTAAACAGCCAGGTCACTATATAAATGAATGTGCCGTCCTGAAACATAATATAGCTACAGGCAGGACGAAAGAAAGACCGCGTCCTCCTAGACAGGAACACATCGCGCAGAACACGCAACCTCCTCGGAATGCCCAACAGACAGCAGCCGTACCCCAGCCCATAGCTGCCACACAACATGTTACACAGCAAATGTACCAGTATGCACAGTCAGATTATCCAGATTATCAACAGTATTCATGAAACAGCCTAGAGAGGGAGGTTGGCTTGCCCCTTATCGAGGTTCCTGTAGATCAAGAGGGTCCCTATGTACAAAGCCATGTATTAGGGAAAGACAGAAAATTTTTGATTGACACAGGGGCGAGCAGGGCTACCATCAGTCATGACGAGGTTCCAGGGGCACCCCTCTCAGGCTCACGAAATGTTTCCCTGGGATTTTCAGGAAAGCCTATTGTTAACGAAGTGTCAAAACCAGTTTCCCTAGAAGTTGGTCCATTGTCCCGCACTACAGACTTGTTACTTACGAAATCATGTCCAGAAAACTTGCTTGGTATAAAGACGTTGAAAGAACTAGGAGCAGTGATTTGTTGTTCTCCGGAAGGAGTGAGATTGTTTTTACGTGATTTTAAAGGACATTATGTGTTAAGAGATTTTGATCCAAGATTACAGAATGTACCACGGCATTTATGGGCGCAAGGTCCGACTGATGTAGGTTGTATGCACATTACACCATACCGTGTCACGTTGAAGCAAGGAGTTATACTGCCCCGAATCCGACAATACAAGTTACCACCTGAGGCTGTAGTGGCCTTACTGAAAATTATTGACAAACTCATTGCACAGGGAGTGGTTGTAGAAACTGACTCCAATGTATGTAATTCTCCTATCATCCCGGTTCTTAAACGAACTGACCCTAATGCACCACCGGTCTATAGACTGGTGATTGATCTTCGAGAATTAAACAAATGCATAATACCCCAGTATCCAGTGGTCCCAGACATTTCTTCCCTATTGACTGCCATTGATTCCGAAGCTGCGTTCTTCACTGTAATTGATCTCAAGAACGCCTTCTTTAGTGTCCCCATTCATCCGGAAAGCCAGTATCTCTTCGGTTTCTGTTTAAATGGCTGAAGCTTCAAATTTGCAAGGGCTCCTCAAGGGTTCACAGAAAGCCCCAGTGTATATACAGTCAAGCACTGAAACGACAACTAGACAGTATTCACATGCCTACTGACACTGCCCTACTTCAGTACGTTGACGATCTATTGATCACAGCACGAACAGAACAAGACTGCGAACGTGCATCACTGACAGTCTTGTATATCCTGGCCGAAAAGGGGCAAAAGTGTCCCATTCGAAGCTACAATTCTGTGCACAGCAAGTGGTTTACCTTGGACACTTGCTGTCCAAGAGGGGTAGACAGTTGACACCTGATCGCATTCAGTTAATTGCACATCTTCCACAGCCCAAGACACAAAAGGAAGTACGGGCCTTCATTGGCCTCACCTCTTACTGCAGACAATGGATTCCTCATTATGCATATTTAGCCAAACCACTCATACAGTTGACAACACAGGAGGCAGCGAGGGGCGTGGCTTGGACGCCGGTCGGGATGGCGGCGTGAGCTCGTAGCTCCGCGCGGAATCCCGCTAATTCTCCTGTTTTCGGTACCCTGGGCGACCCGGAGACGACGCTCCTGCCCTCTGAAGTGTAAGGGGACAGCCGGGCACGATCGGAGAGTCGTTGGGGGACTACTGGCCCCGAGGAGATCGAGCCGAAGAGACGACTGAGGTGTTGCCGAGGGTGCGAAGAAAATGGCGGCGAGGAGGCCGAGCGGCCCCGTACTTTCGCTTTGAGCTGAGTTGTCGCCGACTGGCAAGAGATCCTGCACTCGGCTGTTCGAAGCACTGGGATCAGCGGTGCTGTGTCCAGAGACCAGGGGACGCTGGCCTGCCTCGCCCGGATCTTGGGGGCCCTCGCTGGCCGCCGTCCCGGGACCCATCCTTCCCCCCTCAGGCTACCGAGGGGGTCGGCTGAACGGAGTTCGTCAAGCGACATTGAACACTGCCCGGTGCCAGGGGGCTGGCACTGAACTAAGAGAGCGGACGCCAAACGGGCTCCTGGGCCTGTGACGCAGCACCCTGGAATGGCGGCGATCGGAGGGTCGATGGCCGAGGAGCGTGCTGAGGGGGACCCGGCGACATCAACCCGGCTGGGCGAGATTCCCTCCCCAGAGCTGGGCCAGGAACAGCGGCTGAACCGGCGTTTGGATGCCATACTCGAAGCGATCACCTCGACTAAGGAGGCGCTGCACCAGGACATTGCCCAAGTGGCCACGGGCCTGGGGCTGCTACGAGCGGACCACGCGAAGCTAGCGGACAGGGTCAAGGACCATGACCAACTGTTGCTGGACCTGAAGCCATCGGTGGTGACCGCGGAACACAGGATCACGGACATATTGGCCCGGTTGGACTCGCTGGAGCGACGGGCGGAGGATGCCGAAGGCTGCAATAGACGGAACAACGTGCGGGTCGTAGGCCTGCCGGAAAGGATTGAAGGGGAGGATGCGGTGGCCTATATGGAGAACTGGTTCCTTACTGTGGTAGCGCTGGAGGGGCTTACTCCTTTTTTCACTCTGGAGCGAGCTCACCGGGTACCTGCTCGCCCGCCGGGGCTTGGCCGCCCCCCACGACCGATGGTGGTGCGGCTCCTCCACTACAAGGACCGGGATCTCCTCATCCAGCGGGCCAGGATGTCGGGCCCATATGAGGTGGAGAACAGTAAGGTCACGATATTCCCGGATTACACCCAAGCGGTCCAGAAGAATAGGGCATCGTTCCTAGCGGTGAAGAAGGAGCTCAGGGAGGAAGGCATCCAGTACTCCTTGCTCTACCCGGCCAAGCTGCGGATCATAATGGATGGCCCTACGCACTTTTTTCAGACTCCGGATGAAGTTTGGCAATGGCTGGAGTTGTATAGAGCGGGGACAGACAGATCGCATAAAAGTAGACGAGATCAACTTAAGCCGCCCCGGGTGAGGCAATCGCAGCGCATCAGGTCCCGCAACAGGCGCCAGCAGGAGAAACGGGAGGCTCAAATGGCGGCGGAGAAGAGGGATGCACTCGCAGCGACGGCGGCCATTACGGGGTCGCAACAGACCAGTGAACTGGCAGAATCGGACTCAGGCGGGGAAGGCAGCAGGACGGGAGGAGAACTCTCAGAGGCGGAAAGCTCGAAGGGGCCGATAGTGACCCCACAGACATCGGATGGCATATTTTGCAGCTGAGACTGCCTTGGGACTTGATTGAGACTTCATGGTAGGGTGGTATCCTGTTGGTGGAGGGCGGGTTGCCGGGTGGGGGGGCTGAGTGCTTAGTAGGGGATGAAGACGCGGGGCACGGGCTCCGCTAGCTGGGGTCGGCGGTGACTCACCCCCCTTGGGCCCTTAAGGCCGACTGTGGTGGAGACCACAGGGTAGGAGTGTGGGAAGTTGGAT
Organism: Lissotriton vulgaris; assembly: GCF_964263255.1. Taxonomy (NCBI): domain Eukaryota; kingdom Metazoa; phylum Chordata; class Amphibia; order Caudata; family Salamandridae; genus Lissotriton; species Lissotriton vulgaris. Next base: position 363,499,142 of record NC_141687.1, read on the forward strand.
CAAGGTTTGGATGGGGGCTGACATTGGGTTCGTGTGCTCTGTCCTGGGGAGTGGGGTTTGGGGAGTTTTTCTGTTCTGGGTGTGTTCGGGGGGGCAACTGCATTGGGGGGGCTATGAACCTACGTTATCTGAATCGGACTGCTCGAAGTTGGAATGGGGACATTACCTAATTTGAAATGCCTGACGTGGAATGTTCATGCATACCTAGTGCGTAGGGGGGTTCAGATTGCTATGCTACAAGAGACTCATCTCACCAAAAAAGAGTGCACTGCTTTGCAGAAAAGATGGCGGGGCCAGGTGTTTGGCACCACTTACTCGGCGTATGCCAGGGGGGTGTTGATCTGGGTGAGGGCGGGGATACCCTTTCAAGTGTTGAATCAAATGGTGGATCCAGATGGCGGGTTTGTGGCGGTGGAGGGGAGGTTATATGGAAGGGATGTGGTTCTCTGTTGTGTGTATGCACCGAACACTGATCAAGCTCGGTATTTTGATGGCCTCTCGGGGTCCTTGGCCTCTTTCCTGGCGGGCCCGATAGTGTTAGGGGGGGACTTCAACTCGATCACGGATGTGGCTCTGGATCGGTCCAATCCCCCCCTGGTGGACTCCCCGGTGCGCAGGTTGGCCGCGCACAGGAAGGACTGGCAGGATAGATGGGGGTTGCTGGATGTCTGGTGGGAGCGGCACAGGGACGCCAGGGATTACTCCTTTTATTCTGCTCTCCATGATCTGCATGTCAGGATCGATTTGGTGCTCTGCGGTGGGTCCCTAGCCCCGTTGATCTCTCATACGGAGTACCTGGCTAGGACCATCTCAGACCATAACCCCCTATTGGTACATATTCAGTGGCAGCGGGAGCGCTCAGCGATACCAACATGGCGGCTTCGGCTGGAGACGCTTGAGGATTCTGTGTTCAGCGATGCGGTCCAGCAAGGCATTGATAGCTATTTCGGAGTGAATGAGGGCACGGCCACGAGTAGGTCCACTGAATGGGATGCAATGAAAGTGGTGGTGAGAGGGGTGTGTTTGGGTAGGTTTTCGAATGCTCGAACGACTGTGTTGAATGCACTCATGAAAGCGGAAGAGACTTTGAGGGACCTGGAGCGCCGCAGGCCGGCTAGGCCGGATTTGCAGACCCAGTTATTGGAAGCAAAGGAAGTGGTTGCCACCGAGACAGAACGTTTACGGTGCTACGACTACAGGCAGTATATCATCAGAGCACATGCGGAAAGGGACAAGGTGGGCACCCTCTTGGCCAGACTAGCTAACCCGGAACTTAGGGGCTGCCCGGTCCTCAGCATTAGTAATGCGCGGGGGGAGATGGTGTACTCCCAGGCAGCGGTATTGGAATGTTTTAGGGGGTACTATGAGGAATTGTACCAGAGCCAGCTGGGGGTGGGGGTTCAGGACATTGCGGAATACCTAGGGGAGAGGCAGCTTCCGGTCCTGGACGAGGAAGACGCGAGGGAGCTGGGCGGCCCGATTACGCTTGCAGAAATACGGGTGGCCATCAAACATATGGCCCGTAACAAAACGCCTGGGGTGGACGGACTGCCGATTGAATTTTACCAACAGTATGTGGACAGCTTGGCTCCCAGGCTTCTGGTGGTGTATACGGAAGCTTTTGAGGCTGAGGAATTGCCTGGGTCCATGCGAGAGGCCTTGATTGTGCCGCTCCTAAAGCCTGGCCGGGATGCAACGGATGTAAGGTCCTATCGCCCGCTATCCATGTTGACAGTGGATTACAAGATTCTGAGCCGAATTCTAGCCACCAGGCTGGCCCCACACATGACGGGTTTGGTACATAGGGACCAGGCCGGGTTTATACCCACGAGGAGCACGGCGCTGAATATTCGCCGCCTGGTGGGAATAATGGACGCCATCTTGGACGGGGAGGGAGCTCCAGCGGCCCTGTCCGTGGACATTGAGAAGGCCTTTGATAGTTTAGAGTGGCCTTTCCTGGATGGAGTGTTGGAGAGGTTTGGCATGGGCGAGGGGTTCCGCAGGTGGACGAGGGTCTTATATACCTCGGCGACGGCGAGGGTGCGTTTGGGCGGTCTGGTGTCTGCGGCGTACCCGGTGGGCAGGGGCACACGACAGGGGTGTTCCCTGTCCCCCCTATTGTTTGCTCTGGCGATGGAACCTTTGGCGGTTCATGCGAGGTCGGGTGACAGGTACGCGGGGATAGCCAGCGGCGGGCAGTGGCACTATATATCGCTATATGCGGATGACCTGCTCCTGTACCTCGCTGACACGGCGCGGGCACTGGACGGGGCGATGGACCTGTTGTCGGTGTTTGGCCGGCTATCGGGCCTTAAGGTCAATTGGGGGAACACCTGTGTGTTTCCACTGAGAGCGGGATCGCCCGACCCCGGCGGCGATTTAGGCGTGGTCTGGGAGCCATCTTGTTTCACCTATCTGGGAGTCCGCATCTACCACGCGACTGCGGACCTATTGGAGGGCAACATTGGTCGATGTGTCCGGGTACTGAGGGGCAGCTTGTCCTTCTGGTCGACCCTCCCGCTGACGGTGCTGGGTAGGATCGCACTTCTAAAAATGGTGGCGCTCCCCCGCTTCCTCTACTATTTCCGGACGCTGCCTGTTTGGATTCCTCAGAGGGTCTTCAGAGACCTGAGGTCAATGATTATTGGCTTCCTATGGGGGCATGGCCGTCGAAGAGTGGCCCTGAGCACGCTACTTCGCCCCAAGATAGAAGGGGGCATGGCTGTGCCCGATTTCGAGCTGTACTATCTAGCGGCGCAGTTGCAGGTCCTTACGCAGAACGTGGCTAGGGTGTTTCGGGGTCCAGAGGAGGACCGGGATCGGGGGATACAACGCCACGTGCTGTCCTATATTATCATGCAACAGAGGCTTGAGTTGCGGGGCCTCACTAAGGAGGAACGGACACTCCGGCTGTGCTGGCAGAGAAGCCTTCGGAGAGCGAAGGCCTCGCGGCCTTATGCCCCGGAGATCCCGATCGGCATGCTGACGGCCTTGCCGCACGGGGGAGACTGGTCCCCATTGCTGGATTCGGAAGAGGCGGGACTACAGGTAATAGGCGACCTATACATAGACGGGGCTTTGGCACCGTTCGAAGCGCTCCGGGACCAGTTTGGGCTGCCCGACGGGGGGTTCCTCCTGCACGCGGCGGTGGTGGCTGCCATACAGAAGCACTGGAAAGGGGGACTCATGGAACCGACAATGACTATGGCGGGCCAGTACGTGGTAATGGCGGCAGGTACGTTCAAAGCTGTGACGTGCCTCCATAGTAGGATGCTGAACGAGGGACTGGAACCGCTCCAGGGGCTCAAGTCTAAATTGGAGGAGAGTGTGGGCCGGCCCATACCGGACTCAGCGTGGGGCCATATCCTGCGGCGCACGTGGAAGGGCACGAGAAATGCGCGCTTTCAGCAAGTACATTTCTATGTGCTTCATAGGGCCTAGTTAACCCCTGAGAAATTACAGCGGTACTTTCAGGTACCGGATGCCCGATGCCCACGGTGTTCGTCTCTGGGAGCGGACATGGACCATTTGTTTTGGGGGTGCTCGCACTTGGAGGCCTACTGGGCAGAGGTGGGGGACCTCCTGAACGAAGTGACTGATAGGGAGGTGGAATTCGATATGGCGGCATGCCTGCTGCTCTGGTTCCCGCACACCAAACACACCAAGGTGACGAGCAAATTCATTGATCTGGGCCTGATATTGGCGCAAAGGGAAATATCGTGGCATTGGAAGTCCAGGGGGGGACCCTCACTGCGTAGATGGAAGAATGAATTGCTGCGGTGGTCTGACTGCGAGAGTGTGCTCCGGATGAAGCAGGCCGTCAGGATGGGGAATGAGAAGGCATTGGATGCGGCACGTGCATAGGAGTTAGTGGTGCAGGCCTTGCGTGATTCTATGGTGGAAGATGAGGACGGTGAGACTTAAGCCGGTGGACACCGCGGGGCGAACACAAACAGTATCATAACCCGCACTGTAGTGGATCCATCCAACTTGTCGGGACGAGGCATACACCTTAGCAGTTGCCAGGGGGGGGGGGGGTTGGGGGGGCTGGTTAATGGGAGTTTGGGGTAGGTCGGAAGCCACATGGATGGTAGCCCGCCAGGGCACCTTGGAATTAATAGGTTGGTGGGGTACTGCATGGAATGAGGAATGGCTGGGGGGAGCGGCCAGGCAGGATAGACATACAGCACCTGAGGCGGGTCCCGACAGGGGCAGTACCACTGATTACCACTGGGATGGCTGACTGGAGCAATGTTGAGGGTGGGGGGGTAAAAGCAGATACGTAAAACGACATATCAACCATGGTCCCCATGGGACGTGCACCGTGATGTTTTCCTCTTGAGTGGAGTATTATGCCGCCCGGCCTCCGGGATGCGGGCTGAATGGCTGTGTACGATCTGTGTTTTACTACTGAACGGGGGGATGTCACGAGTGAACTGGCTGACTAATTGTATCCTGTGGTTTATAACTCTGTAAATAAAAATATATTTAAAAAAAAAAAAAAAAAAAACACAGGAGGCAGCGACTTCGACTGTCCTCCCTTGGACTCAGGAACATACACTTGCTTTTGACGAATTGAAGAAAGCCCTATGTCAAGCACCTGTTTTAGCGACACCATGTTACAGCAAACCTTTTACACTTTTTGTCACTGAACGCGATGGCACAGCATTATCTGTTCTCACACAAGATCAAGCAGGAAAACACAAGCCTTGTGCTTATTTTTCTAGTACATTGGATCCAGTAGCCCAGGCCTTGTCTGCGGCCTAAAATCAGTTGCAGCAACAGCTCTAGCAATCAGACCAAGCGACTCCATAGTGTTAGGACATCCCCTGACAGTACAGGTTCCACACTCCGTGGAAGTTCTCTTAAACAGGACACAGACACAGCACTTGACCATAGCACGACTGACAAGATATGAACTGACACTGTTTCAGCCACACATAGAGATCAGACGTTGCAATATATTAAACCCTGCTACACTGTTACCCTTGATTACAGCAGACCCTATGCCACATGACTGTGTGGAAGTCATTAACACCTTGACGAAGCCAAGACAAGACTTGACAGACATTGCATTGCCCGACCCAGACCTGACACTTTATGTGGATGGTTCATGCATGAGAACAAGCACAGGAGAGTTAGTGGCCGCATATGCAGTGACCACTGAAACTGAAGTCATAGAAACACATCGTATTGACACCTTGTCCGCCCAAGCAGCAGAGCTCATCACTCTGACCCAAGCCTGCATACGAGCCAAGAACTTGAGAGTAAACATATACACAGATTCACGGTACGCATTCGGAGTCGTTCACGACTTCGGTGTCCTCTGGCAGGAGAGATTTTTTAACTTCTCATGGAGCCAAGATACAGCATGGTCCCCTCATTCAAGCTCTGTTAGATGCAATACACTTGCCTACGGCCATAGCCATCATGAAGTGCAAAGCACATTAGAAAGTTACTGATACCGTTTCCCAGGGTAACGACCTGGCAGATCGAACAGCCAAGCTTACAGCTCAGACTCATACAGACATTCCAGCTGACACGACAAAGACCGAAGTACCATCACTGACGAGTTGCATGACAGTCAGGGATCCCACACAAGATGTACTCGACATACAGACACATGCCACTCCAGACGAAATCAAGAGATGGACTGAACAAGGAGGGGTCCAGACAGATCAGGGATGGATGACAAAGGGAAAAGCCGCATGGTTTCTCCCCGACTCTATGGTTCAAGTTATCATTAATACAGCACATAGTCCAGCACACTTAGGAGAGAAAGCTATGTTAGACAGCATACAGAACATTTGGTTCAACAAACATTTACGTGCAGCAGCAAAACAGAAAGTACGTACCTGTATGATCTGTTGTCAGTTCAATCCAGGCAAAGGCATTCCCGTGGAACAAGGTGGATTTCATCCTCCTGACCACCCTTTTGAAGTCCTCCAGATGGATTATATTCAGATGGATCGATGTCGAGGATTCAAGTATGTCCTCGTAGTTGTATGTGCCCTATCCAGATGGACAGAAGCGTACCCAGTCCCAGATTACACTGCTGTGACCACTGCCAAACAGTTGGTCCGTGAATTCTTCCCACGATACGGCTTGCCCCGTGTCGTGTACTCAGATAATGGACAGCCATTCTCTTCTGAACTCATGAAACAAGTATCTCTTCTGTTAGGGTACCAGTGGAAGTTCCATTGTGTGCGACATCCAGAGGCAGCTGGTCTCGTAGAAAGACACAATCAGACTCTGAAAACACGACTAGCTAAGATCTGTGCAGAAAAAGGCGTAGATTGGATGGTAGCCCTGCCGGTTGCCCTCTTTTACATGCGTATGGTAGCTCATTCCAGAACCGGACTTCTCCTTATGAGGTTGTCTTCGGTCGACCCCCAAATATTTGGGGTACACCTATGCCTAGGAAAATTACCGACGTTGACAGTAACATGCTGACAGATTACCTGGCTTCCTTGATGTCTGCACTACTCTCTTGTCGTTCACAGGTTGCCGCCGCCTTTCCAGACAACACCCAAGTTAAGGATCACGCCATTGTCCCGGGCGACGTCGTTTTTGTAAGAAATTTCGACCGGTCAAGTCCCCTGGAGCCGCGCTGGAAATCACCAAAACTTGTGCTGCTAACGACGAGGACGGCAATAAAAGTAGAAGGTCGGAAGGGCTGGATCCATGCCCATCATGTAAAAAGATTCCATGGACTTGGCTCAGATTTCAAAGACTGTTTCGCGAAGGTTTCTGAGAGCATTTCTGATAATGTCACTAAACTCCCTTTGTTAGAAAAAACTCCGCAGCAGGAGTACAAATCCAAGCTAAGGTCTAGTAAGTCAGGCAGCTTTTAATTGTTTAAGTCCCCCTCGGGTGAAACGGTTAGACAGGTTCCTGATATGTATGAGACTGTAGACCCAAATAGTGAGAGAGATAGACAGGAAATAATGAAAATGAAATATTGTAAAAATCTACGTAGTAGATGCATTGTTACCTTGCTTATTATGCTTTTTCTAAGTATTACGATTATCTGTATAAGCTTGACACTACATGTTTTCTTTCCTCCATTTGGTTCACATGTACATTCTTCTTTCAATGACACAATAGAGCACAAATTTAGCGACCTGCCACCTCACGAACTATCCTATCGACTAGCACTGCGCAACAACACTTTTATCCGTATGTTACACCATTCTCACCAGACCAGCAATGTCACGAATTGCTGGGTATGTGGCCGACTCCCACCTTATCAGAAAATGAAGGGAGCTCTGCCCCTTTTTCCTTATCCGTTTTCACACAATGGTTCGTGCGGAGCATGGTTTGCTTTAATGTCCTCACTAGGCAGTAAATCCACAGTTTCCCAGAGCAATTGGATTTGGGGAGACCTGAATACAGTTATGAATAAAGCCTGTTTCCCGGACAAAGATGGTCTTCCCCAAAGGACAGGGACCGATCTAGAAAATGAAGTGTATGATTTAGGTAATTTTTCCCTTAACCTCATGATTCTGAACGTCCAGTCCGAGACTAATTCGGACTCACCGTCTATAACAGTTTTACCTGTGAAAGGTGAATTATGCGTTAGGAAAAATGGTTCAGTACACCTAGGACACAATGATTGTAATACTGTGGTCGAATTCAGTGATAAAGGAAAGTCTACTTTCAAAGCTTCCCGTCATTCTTATTTTATTTGTGGTCAGACAGCTTATGTACGTCTGCCCTTAGATTGGGGTGGAACATGTTATATTGCATTCCTACTGCCACCAGTTTTTCTAGCCCCATCCACTTATCATCGAGATTCTCGACTCGTACACGTCAGACACAAGAGGGAGATCGAGTCCCCAATTGTCGATCAGACTGAGACTACATTGGAGCAATATACAGATTTCAATAAAGGATTCTTTTTTTTCATAGGTCCCGTTCAAAATAGTAAATTAATACGTAGATTAACCAGAACTTTGGAAGCAGTAGTGAATGAGACTACTTCTGCCTTAGGTAACCTAACGGAAGAGCAGTCTGCTATGAGACTTGTTGTTCTTCAGAACCGCCTTGTTCTTGACGCCATCCTGGCTGATAGGGGCGGAGCTTGTAGAGTGATCGGCTCCAGTTGTTGTATTTTCATTCCTAATAACGCACCTTCAGTGTATTCAGCAATAACAAGGCTTCATAAAATAGCTCACCAGATACACCAGAATCCAGGCACCTGGACTTGGTCCGGTTGGCTCTGGAGTGTAATATCAGCCTGGGGATGGAAAGTACTGTCATTCTTAGGACTAGTATTGCTTATAGTATTCAGTTGCTGTCTCTGTCTACAATGTGGCCCAGCGATTTGCGGCTTGTGCGCCACGGCTTGTATTCCCCGTCCACGTTCACGTTCCCGTGCTCGAATGAAAAAAGACGAGCAAATGATGTTATATGAACAGATAGATGGTCTCATGAATATAGATATATCCTAAAGGGCGCAGTAGGGGCCAAGGAGGGAATGAGGCAATAGAAATTATCAGGTAGTCAGTGTGCCCCCCCCTCGCACCCTATCCATGTACCTATGTCCCATGCATGTCCCTATTATCATGTAATTCCTTTCCTGTGCCTGTTTTGATAATGCCCCTGCATTTCCGTCAAATGTTAGCATGTCAGTTATTAGGCCCTTGGTGGTTCTAATGTCAATTCCGCACCCAGGCCTACGTTTCCAATGCATTTACATGGTGCACTTTTAGATACCGCGAAGCACACGTTTTTCTGGCTCAGTCGAGCCAGGCCCTTAATTCAGGCTCCGAGCCTCTCCTGTCTCAGAAAACTGCAGTTTAGGTATGCATCCCTGACCTCTACCTTACTTCCTGCCCAGCCGAGCGGCGCCTGGCTCGGCCTGGCCTGCCTGCCAAGATGGTATTTTGCCTATAGTTATCTGCTCAGCCTCCGCAAAAACACATTCCAGTCTAGTGAAATAGGTAAACATATTCCCGCCTGCAGAGCAAAGGGCCCGGCCTCCCTGTCTCCTTGCAAGTAAATTACTGCACCCGTTGCCATAGTAGGCCCATGGCCCCGCGCATTACACGAAGACACGTATGCACCCACTAGCATTCAGTGATGAACGGCCTCTGCCCGAGAGACCTTTTACTTCAGACAACACATCCTCCAAACACAAGATATCAGATATGCTATAGGTGCAGGTCGTTCTGACATCCCAGACATCAGACTCCTCTACTTGTGCTAAAGTCAAGCCCCCAGCTCTCCCCAGTTACACATCAATACACGTCATGCTCAGTTGCGCGCGCATGTATGGTAAAGGTTTCTGCTGACCCCGCAGATTTTCTCTATGCATCCACCCACCTATGACACCTCCGTGTACGCCCTATTACACGCCTTCTTTTACGCCCATGTGTTCTTATCTCTCTCTCTTTTCACTTGTTACGCCTACTGTATTCATTGAAATTGTACAGTTTTACTATATATAATGTGTGATGTTAATAAATCATTAGATATCCCTTCCTGAACCTTAGTGGTGATGGAACCCGATTCTCAATGACTCGAGTCATCTTAATTAAAGCCCGTATGACTCAGATACCACGGACTCTGCCTCTCATTTTTATGAGCTATCCTTATTATCATTTAATGTATAGAAAAATAGTCCCGGTAATTTTATTTACAGCGCAGGCAGTCTGATACTCCGACTTAGCCTCGGCCGTAAGCACGGCGTGTTCCTCCGAGTCGTAAGGCCGTTTAGTGAGTGCGGCTAGCTTCTGCTCTGAGGATAGGAGTGTCTGTTCCAATGTGCGGCAAACCCCTACTACCTGTTTGATGCATTCTCCCCTTGCCACTACTTTAAACGCGTCCCACTCTACCAGTACCGACGATGCCGTGTTCGTGTTGTGTGTGAAGTAATCTTGTATGCTGGTTTTTTGTGTGTCTCTGAAGGCTGGACCTGATAGGCAATCCCTGGGGAGGCGCCAAGTGGGGACTGGTGGGTGCGGGGGGCGCCAGGTCAGACGAAGGATGTGGGCGTCATGATCTGACAGGACCCGACCTAGGTAGTCTGTAGATGTTATCTTAGGGAGGATTGGTGCAGAGCAGAGGAATCGGTCGAGGCGGACCCGGAGGTTGTGTGGAATCGAGTGGAAGGAGTAAATGCGATCCAGTGGGTGTAGGTGTCGCCATGCGTCAGTGTGCGCCCAATGCGTGGTCCATGCCCTGAAGAGCTCTGCCTGCCGGGGAACCGGGGAGTGTGCGGGGGGAGGGTGCGAGCGGTCTAGGGTGGGGTCCAGCGTGCAGTTATAGTCACCCCCTAGCACCACGGAACTGTAGTGAACTGGGCCAAAATGCCCCTGAGGTGGTCCCAGAATTTATCCTGATCCGTATTAGGGGCGTAAATGCTGCCTAGGAGTATTCCCTGTCCGTCAAGTATTCCCTCCAGAAGCGCATACCTGCCCTCCCTATCTACCACCCGCCGGAGCACCCGGAAGGGAGTACCTGGTCTGACCCAGATTAATGCGCCGCGCGCAAACGCTGAGTATTGTGTGGCACAAAAGATCCCTCGCCATTTGGCCTGCAAACGAGTGAGTTCGTTAGCGTTAATGTGCGTCTCCTGCAGAAATGCAATACTAGCTGCCATACGCTTAATGTAGGAGTAAACAGAGTAGCGTTTGCTGGGCGTGTGTAGGCCTCGTACGTTCAGTATAAGGACATTAATGTCTGATTGTGGGACTGCCATTCGTAAGGTGTCGTGGTTGGGAGAGGGACCCCCCTACAGCCCCCGAGGGCCGCCAGTGCGTATGTGTCGCGTGTGCTCCTGTGCGCCAAGCTTCCACAATCGTGGGGGAGGAACTAAGGGGATTAACAACAAGTAGAACCTTGGGTGGGTAACAGTCCCAATACTGAGGATATATCACCGGGGGTGGCATATCCAAACTAGTGCCCCACTAGGGGAGAACTACAACAGATATCTGCGGGGGTGGCAGCGTGTGTCGCTGCTGGGCCTGTGCGCGGGTCGGGCTCTCGCAGGAGAGATGTCTATCGCTCGCTAGCGCTTACAAGTATCTGGTGTAGCAGTCTAGGCTCCTAGACGTCGCGCAATACAGTAGGCAACCATGAGAAGGATATAGCAGTTGACAGTTCATTCACCACGAAGAGGTGTTAGGCTGGCTGGCCAGGGCAGCGTCCAATGTGTGTGCCACCACGAGGGGGGAAGAGATTGGGCCAAATCCCGACATTGTCCCATCACTGTCCCGGTCTTTCTCAGGGGTGAACAGGTGTGGTTGACCTTCCAGATCCGATGCCGGGGGTGACGTGTGCAGTTCGGTCACCGCCCGTAAGGCGCCTCGTCGCTCCTGCATGATTTGCGTGAGGTCGGGTGAGCCTGTGGGGGAGGATGCCTGGCTTTTGGGGCGGTTTGATCGGGCACGGCTCGCGCCCCGTCTTCTAGATCGTCTGGAGTCGTTGTTGCGTGTCCTCTGGGGTCCGGGTTTAGGGATTAGCGGGCAGTGAAATTCAGTCGAGTCCTGTGCTTCCTCCGTCGTGTTGAAGAAGAGGGCTTTCCCTTTGTGAAGCACTTTAAGGCGGGCCGGGAACAGCAAGGAGTATTGAAGATCGTTTGCGCGAAGGCGCCTCTTGACTTCCAGAAATGTGGATCGCTGCTGCTGGACCTCTCGGGCATAGTCTGGGAAAACCATGACGTGCTGGTCTTCCACCTGCAGAGGGCCCGCCGTCCCGGCCGCACGGAGCACCTCATCTCGATCTCGGAAATGCAGGAATTTAGCCAACATGGGTCGCGGAGGGAGGCCAGGCTTGGGCGCTCGGGCCGGGACTCTATGGGCCCTTTCGATGGAGAAGTATGCCGACCGTTTGCATTCCGGGGTGAACGACCTGGTCCAGGACTCCATGTAGGTCAGAGGGTCCGAATTTTCAATCCCCTCCGGCAGGCCAAGGACGCGGATGTTACATCGTCTCGAGCGTCCCTCTAAATCCACCGTGCGTTCCTCTAGGGCCGCCATGCGGCGCAGGACCTCTTTCATGTCTGCCTCCTGCGTCTTCACCGTGGGCTGTAACTCGGTCACGATCCGTTCTCCTTCCTTCACCCTGTCCGCCAACTTACGATGTTTGTCGCGGATCAAGCTAATGTCCGTCGTCAGGACGCCCAATCTCTCCTCCATCGAGAGGCGAGACAGTTCGATCGCCGCCAACACCTGATACAACTTCGCCGATAGCGTGGGGTCGGTTTGCGACGCATTGGCTTGCGTCCACGTCCTAGTGTGTGGCATCTTCTCGATGGCCGTTTCAGGGACAGCCGTCACCTGCGAGGCCTTCAGTTTCCCCATGAGTGCTGTCAAGAGGGCTCCCGGACCTTCGTGTACCTCGGGATCGGCAGACCGTCGTCTCACAGTGTATCCAGGTAGGTGGCAACTCAGTGCCGGCTGGCCTCCCCAGTCCCTCCCGGCTCCAGGGCGGGCTCCGGTTCACCTCAGGGAGCCCCCACCGGTTCAGGGTGTCAAAGGTGGCCTGCGGCTGCTGGGGCCGGTAGCTCTGGTGTCAGGAGGTCGTGCGGGCGCCTTCTTCCTCTCCCTTGGCGCGTGGTGCAGTGTCAATGCCGACCGGCGGGGTCAGAGGTCAGGTGGTATGGATCTGGGGGGTCCGGGGCAGCGGACGTCTGCCGGCACCGCCTCAGGTTCGGGGGGGGGCACTCCTACGCTCAGGATAAGGTTTGCGCTGTTCCTGGTGTCCGGGCCTCCATGGGCGCCATCTTAAGGTCAGGCACTCGGGTCCACCGAGCAGGGTGTGGCGGCGAGAGCGTTCTGGTTCTGGTTCCCCCGGTCAGGGGGCGATGTGCAATGTGTTCTCCCACGGGGCCTGGAGGAGGTAGGAGGCCGCCGGGGGTGCTGGCGCTGGGATCCTCGGGGGAGGGGGGAGAGATTGGCACTCACCGCCCTCGATGGAAGGTCGCGGACTTCAGGAGGGCACAACACAGTGCAGGCGACGTGTCCGTCAGCGTTCCGCGATCCGCAGGCTGGCCGATGCTGGAGTCCGATCAGGCTCCCGGTGGAACAGAAGCGCCGGTGCAGCGGAGCCCCGGTGCGGCGGCCGCCATCTTGCGTGCCGGGGTGCTGTTACGGGAGAGGGCGCAGTCTGGAGTGCACCCCCGTGGGCCGGCCCCACCGCTCCTCCGGGACCCCCCGCAGCTGTCAGTTGGCCGCGTCCTCCAGGGTCGTCGCTCAGGGCATCGGCTCCCGGTGGCGTATGCGCCTAAAGGACGGAGCTGCGCCCGCCATTTTGACAGTCGGCGCTCGGCTCCGGTGAAAGATGTTTCAGCTTGCGCCGTCCGCCAGCGGCATTCCCAGGTCACCCGGAGGATGTCTCAGTGCGCGGGGATATCACAGGTGCTTTTTCCAGTAAGTTGAGGCTCCCGGCGATCTCAGGTACTGGGCAGGATGCTAGCCCGATCGCAGAGCCTCAGCAGGACACAGCCGCCATCGTGGCTTGCTAAGCCACGCCCAGGATGATGTTATCAGTGATGTCATTTGAGATATCATCAGTGATGTCATGACTGATGTCACTGACCATTTCATTAGTGATGTAATCTGTGACATCATCAGCAGTGCATTGCGGGCGTACAAGTTATAGTTAGCTGAACTAAGGTTTTTTTGATTGCTAATTTCTAACTATAACGTGCCTGAAACCTATGGTTTTTTAAGTGAATTTATAAGGTTTTTAAATGCTACTTTCTAACTATGCCTACAGAGGTAGGACATGTGAAGAAAGAAGAAAAAACGCACAGAAAGAAATAAAAGAAATGCAGAATGAAGTCCTCAAAGACGAAGAAAAGTGCAGGAAAAAGCAAGACATGCGCAGAAAGAACCAACAGAGGAGCAGAAAGAGGCCTTGTTAAAAAATCATCCTGTGCCCACAACTTTTTCAGATGGGTACTGGTGTTAACTGATTCTGACTAACCAGGCCTAGAGCCAGTGGTATGCTAAAAGACACTTAGAATACAGTGAAAACACCTACATACACTAGGGAACACTATGCAGTGGGGTACCCCTGTGATTAGCATGACCTCCTCTGTAAGCCCCTAATAAATAATAGGGCAGGTTGATTAAAACTACTTCTTAAAACGCGCCACGGGGTGCGTTTGCACACTAGTTAAGGGAGAGGGAGGAGCCTGAGGTGACATTTGTGCTCTGTGGACGTTTTGAGTTGGGGGGTAAAGTCCCCTTGAATCCTGAGGGTCCCTGGGGGCCAACTAACCCACCAGGTATGTCCAGTAAGTGCCACAGAGTTGCATTGCAGAGAGGTGTAAAATGGGGCATGGCCTCGGACCATCTCTGCAACGCAGCTCTGTGGTGCTTATTGGCGGTACATGGGGGGTTAGTTGGACCCAGGGACTCTCAGGATTAAAGGGGACCTAATTCCCCAACTTAAAACGCACCCCAGGGTGTGTTTGCACACGTCACGCCTTGTAAACACGTCCTGTGGCTGTTTTAAGTTGGGAGATTAAGTGCCCTTGAATCCTCAGGGTCCCTAGGGTCTAACTAGCCCACTAGGTACCTCCAGTAAACGCCACAGAGCTGCGTTGCAGAGAGGTGTAAAAAGGGGCACGGCCTGGACCACCTCTCTGCAACACATCACAGTGGTGCTTACTGGAAGTACCTGGTGGGCTAGTTGGCCCCCGGGCCCCTCAGGATTGAAGGGGAATTATTTCCCTAACTGACAACGCGCCACAGGACATGTTTGCACACATCACCTATGGCCCCGTCCCCTCCCTTCACCCCGGTGTAAACACACCGTGTGGCTGTTTTAAATTGGGAGATTAAGACCACTTGAATCCTGAGGGTCCCTAGGGTCAAACTAGCCCACTAGGTACCTCCAGTAAGTGCCATAGAGCTATGTCACAGAGTGTTATAAAAGGGGCATGTCCTGGGTCACCTCTCTGTAAAGCAGCGCAGTGGCGCTTACGGGGGGAAGTGGTGGGCTAGTTGGCCCCCAGGGACCCTCAGGATTGAAGAGGAATTAATTCCCCAACTTAAAACGCACCACAGGGTGTGTTTGCACACATGTTACCTCAGGCCCCTTTCCCTCCCTTTGTCATATAGATATACATTGCCTATATGCTGTGTTAAGTAAGCATGAGCTTATTAGGAGTTTAAACGCCATTTTACCTTTCTGCTGCTTCTGCACACAACACATAGCTGTTGCTTTAGCTTTGAGCTTAGTAGAATGTTTTGATTCATGCGAGAATAATATGTTATCACTCCGATTTCAGCCTTGCTTGGTGAACTGTGTCATGTGCGAACAAATAGCGGATTTCTTTGTCAATAAAGTAGAGAAAATTCACGCTACCTTTCCCATCTCCTCTACTTCTGGAAAGGAAACGTCCCCCTCTCAAAAAACCTTCCTCACCCAATTTAATACTCCTGACAAAGAATACCTGTCTAGCATAATCAATAGTATCCACTCTGGCTCCCCTAATGATGTGTGTCCTCTAGAAAAAAGTAAGGACATCATGGACCATACTCTCATGGATCAAATAAGTCAGATGATAACCCTCTCTTTTAAAGAATGCTATGTTCCGGAAGCTTGGAAAACTGCTCAAGTTATCCCTCTCAAAAAAAAAACCAACATCCCGGTTACCCAATTTCAAAATCTTAGTCCAATTTCCCTCTTGCCACAATGTGCCAAGATAATCGAAAAAGTAGTAAATAAACTGATGGCTTTTTTAGAATCAGAAAACGTACTCCACCCTACTCAATCCGGCTTTAGATCCAACTATTCCACGGAATCAGCTGTTTTGTATTCCACGGAATACATCCGCATGATGGTGGACGAGGGTGAGACAGCAGCGTTGGTCATGCTAGACTTAAGCGCAGCTTTTGATACTGTGCTTCATGCCACGCTGCTGTCCCGACTCTCAGACATCGGAGTGAAAGACCATGCTCTGGCGTGGATTAAATCTTTCCTTACGAAAAGATCTTTTCAGATACACTGCCCACCCTTTAAATCATCTTCTCGTGACGTGAGCCATGGGGTTCCACAGGGCTCCAGTTTGAGCCCCACCCTGTTCAATATCTATATGGAGCCCCTGGCTCAGGTCGTAGAGAACTTCGGGGTGGTCATTGTCAGTTACGCCGATGACACCCAGCTCATGTTTAAGCTCACTCCTGATACCGAGAAATACGCCTCCAATTTCTCGGAATGCATGGCTGCTGTCGCCAGGTGGATGGATAACAACTGCCTCCGGCTGAATGGAGATAAAACAGAGGTGTTGGTGGTAGGAAATAAAAACTCTCTATGGTCGCAGGCGTGGTGGCCCACAATAATTGGGCGACTTTCCTCACCCTGTTGAAAAGGTGAAAAACCTTGGAATTATGATTGACTCTGATTTGGCAGGAAAATCCCAAGTCAACAAAATAATAGGCAAATGCATCGGTACGTTAAAAATTTTAAGAAAAATCATTGATCTCATTCCTACTGAAGCTAGAAAAACCATCGTACATGCGCTTATCACACCACATTTGGACTATGGGAATGTTCTCCTATTAGGACTGAACCAAAAACATCTTCACCAACTTCAATGCTTATAAAATGCGGCCGCTCGCATGGTACTGGGCTTACCCAAAAGAACATCCGCCAAGGCGGCCTTGTCCAAATTGCACTGGCTCCCTGTTAGGGAAAGAATCAAATTTAAGAGCCTTTGCTATGCCCATAATATAGCCCATAACAAAGGTCCCACCTATCTAAGAGATCTCTTGATTATCCACCGCCCAACCAGAGACCTTAGGTCCTCAGGAATGTCACAATTCAAAATCCCACGTGTCCACAAAGCGAAAATAGGCGGCCGCTCTTTTCGCTACCTTGGAGTAAAACATTGGAATGCTCTACCTATTCATCTAAGAATGGAACCCTCAGAGACTCTTTTTAGAGCCAAACTAAAAACTCACCTCTTTCCTCAATAACTGTCTTCTCTGACCGTCCCTTATCTATTCTCGGTGAGTTTTGTAGGCAATTAGCGCGGGGATACACAGTTGTGCAGCCAGGCGCTTTACAAATCTCTTATTATTATTATTATTATTACAGTGAGTGCAGAAACCCTCAAGGATATCTCAACACAGTGGTTGTTGTGAGGTCTGATCTTGGCACGTTCCTAAACATAACATACATGCAGCTGCGGCCAAGTTCTGGCTTTAGGCGTGTTTTATATTGCTTTGCACAAGAGTATAGAAAAACACTTGATGGTACTTCGCATGCAGAGAGCTGGTGGAAGATTATGTGATCCCTTACCACTAGGATCTTGAGGTATGGGGCCGCCCTGCTAAATCCCAAAGAGACCTTCTTAGATATAATATAATATACTAGCTAGGGAGGGTGAGAATTAGGTGTTACTGAACCCTATTTGTTTTAGCATTATACCATGCTTTCACCTTTCGTGTTCTATGGACTAGTGACTATGCTGATTACTTTGTTTCTTATAATATGTTTGGTTGTATTAGCTAAGATACTGCGTTTGAGAACACTGCATTAGTGAATAAACATTTCAAATATGCACGTGTACTCTTTTACTCCTTGTTCTGGATTGAAATGATTGTATAACGAAAGAGTGTTCATGTGTTCCATGTTACCTGAGGTATACTAAGTCCATGTTCCGGTTTGTCTCAGCATTGGGGGTTTGTGATCACCAATGAGACACTGTAGCTAGTCTGGTAGGGGATTTTGGGTACTAAGGTGAGTTTTGGCACACCCTAATTCACTGAGGTTCCAAGTCTCTATGCACAGTTCTGTATGAGAACGGAATCCCTGCGACACCTACACCACTGAGCAAAAACGCACCTGTGGCGCGTTTTGAGTTGGGTAAATGAGTGGCGGGCGCGGAAGGATGTAGAGCGGATCGCCACCGCCATGTGGGCAGTGGCGATTCGCCCTACATCCTAATGGACCCCATAGTGTAACATCGTCTGCATAAAGAGATATTGAACTATTGAACGCTTTTTAGGCGTCTAGGAATATTGCTGCTGCTGCTATGTCAGGGTCTATATCTTGCATTTCTGAAAAGAGAGTGCGGAGGTTGTGGGATGCTGCACGCCCGGTATGAATCCTGGTGCTCTGGTTGTCCGAGGGACCCCATTGAGAGATTGAGTCTGTAGGCAAACATTTTTGCTGAAATATTCATATCACAGTTAATCAGCAAATGGAGCCAATATGATTTGCACTGCTCTGCTGGTTTGCCAGGTTTGAGTAGGAAGGTTATTTCTTCCCTGATAGATAGGGGTAAGGTTCCACCCTCGCTAGCCTCTTCAAACACTTTCTTTAATATGGGACATAGCGTTCTAAATCCATTTTGTAAAATTCGATTGGGAGGCCGTTTGGACCTGGGGAACATCCTGATTTCATCTGCATAATTGCAGTTTGGATCTTGTCTTCTTCAGTGCTGCTGCTAGGAAGTCTCTCTGTGCATTACCCTGGGTATAGTGTATACATTTATTTGCATAGTTAATTAAAACCGTTGCAAAATACCAACATTATCAAAAGAAAAGAACACAATTTATGTACAATTACAACGCATTCCTTCATAATTATTCATTTTAAAAGCTTCTAAAAAATAAAAAGAATGACATTTCTAAAATGAAGCAGCTTTAACAGCGCAATGTATAATTTCTGTCCAATTGCTACCACAGCATTCCGGACCATCCAACCAAACTTTTTGCCGACAATTGACAAGCCCTTCTAACTTTGGCGAACCACCCCTCTTTTCTGTATGACATGCCCTCAGGTACTGTACTGTCCGACCTCCGCATACTGCAGATGTAAAAGTTAATTTCTTTGAGGGGAATTTCTTGAGTGCTCCTCAGGACATTTGCCCATGTGTTCCCCACATAAATTCCGTATGTCTCCATTTCAGGCATTTTACTATCGCACAATTTCAGATACTTTACCAGGCTGCAATTCAGTTGTGGATCGTTTGGTGCAAAGCATGCCAGTAGAGCTTGCCACCTGGTGCAAATCCCCCGCTGATTAAAGTGTTGATTCAACAGTTGTTGCCATTCTTTAAGCAGTTTTTTGCAGGAGCACAGTAAATGCAGCAGATCTTCCGATGCTGAACCACATAAGCGACACGCAGTGCCCGCTTTCTCTCTTAACCAGGGAGAAAGATGTTGACTGCAGGGTAACAGTCCCAGTCTGTACTTCATGAAAGCAATTTTTATATTCTTGTCACACCCCAGATTGAAATAGGCTTGGGCGGCCGACTCAGTATATGTCTTTAATGTCATCCAGCCATGGGCCTTTTTTGTCAATGTGGCCTTGTCCTCCAACAAGGAAAGATGTTTCACTGTTTTCCACACTAATGTTTTGAAAATATTAGTGGTTGTTGATGTTTCCCAAAGCTGACATAGGCCCAACCCATTTAAACTGCTATAGGTATGTTTTATTGACTATAAGGCCGCATTTGATCATGTTAATCGCACTAAATTATGGCCCAAGCTGCACAGATGGGGGCTGCCAAAGCCCTTATTAAATTTGGTAATAAACTTGCACATGGACACATGGCTGCGGGTGAAGTTGGGTGACGGAACTTTCTTGTCAAGGATCATCCCAACGGTTAAAGGGCTGAAACAAGGTTGCGTCTTAGCACCAACTCTTTTCAACTTATATATATATGACTTAGTACCACTCCTGATCAGCTGCAACTCACAAACCCCAAAACTAGGAGATATTTTGATACCCTGCCTCTAGCATGTGGATGACATAGTCCTGATTAGTAAAACAAAAGTAGGGCTACAACGTCTCCTAAAGGCAACTCGGGACTACTCTAAAGCAAATGACCTAACAATCAACTTGGCTAAATCGGGAACCATGATAATCAGGAAAAAAAGGCGACAAACTGAAGCCTGGTTTTGGGGGAAACTAAAATTGAGGATACAGCAGAATACAAATACCTGGGCGCAAAGTTGGATAGCGGGTGTTGCTTCGCATCATTGAAGAATAGCATTAGGCTCAAAGGCCTAATACTGGCTTCCACTTTAAAAACACTAAATTCAAAGTTGACGGGGCCATCGATCCTCCCTTCGATTGAGGTAGTTCGGGCAAAAACTGCAGCCAACAATCACCTATGGCAGTAAAGCTCAGAAAGGCAGAGACCCTAAAATACTTGACGCCGTAGTAACACCTGTATATGGGATCATCTTATGGCTGCCCAAACACACCTCACCGGCTCAAATTAGGCTTGAATTCGGTGTTCAAAAACAAACAGTTGCAAGGCAAAGAGCATTCATCATTGCATGGGACAAAGTATGGAAACCGCCGATTCTGATTCTGTAAAATCCAGTCCGAATCGCCGTACGGAGCTTTTTTTCTATACGATTCGTACGCAGAACCGTACCCGTACGTACAATGTAGTACGATGAGTACTCAATGCAGTTCTGCGTATGAATCGTACAAAAGACCGTACGATTCAAGAAACCGTATGGATCGCACTCAGAACACGCAGTACGCGATGTTCGTACGGATCGCCTTTTACAACCCAGCAAGTACGATTTGTGTGGACACCATTCCGTAGGACTCTTTTTATATGGGAGATGAAAACAACCGGAAAAGCTGATTTCACCTCGTAATGCGTACGGAACGGACACCCCGGGTACGGTGCGTACACCCCATGATTGCAAGGGTACGGTGCTTCGGTGTACGGTGCATAGACCCCTGGATTTCAGGGGTACGGTGCGTATATCCCCGTGCGCACAACCCATGAATGTCGTTGTACGGAGCCTAGGGGTACGGTCCGTACCCCCCCCCCCCCCAAGGACGTAGGTGTACAGTGTATACACCCCGTGCATACATCCCTTGAATTCAGGGGTACGGTGCGTATGTTATTGTGTGGCTCTCCGTACAAATTACCTATACGCGACGTTTAACATACGAATCGCGTACACAGTCCCCGGTCCGGATCGTACTTGGCCGGTCGTACGGCACGTTCACGAATCTTACGGTTCACTGTACGGGTGTATGTCATATGGATTTTCCCTTATCTTTTGTACGGTTCGCAATCATTTGGACGGAGTTTTGACCTATGGATCGTACTACGCGATTCGGACGGATTACTACGATTCGTACGGAAACGGCTACGAATATGAATTGTCATACGGATTTGTTTCCCGAATCGGAATCGGCCCCTATATGAACATCTATGGAAGGATATAGAACAACATTCCAAATCACATGCCGCAGAATATCTTTATAGCTGTAGATTACCCAATCACCCTAGTGCTATGTTTTCTTAATATTGGGAGAGATTGAGAGGTTGATCTCCTTGTTCGAAGTATAAAGTGGAGTAGTGTGCTGAAAAGCTTTTTAAGAGATCTGTAGTGTTTCTATGTATAGCGTCGATGGGTTCTCGTATTTCTGTTACGTAATTTGAGGATCAGGGTTTCCGAATGAAGTCTGAAATGGCCTTATCCAGTCTTTCTCCTTCCCCATAGCTATGCACTATATATTTACTCCTGAACTTGCTAAATCCATATTCTCTGTTATTTTGTCTCTACGGGCTGCTTGTTTACCTCCATTTGTAGAAGATGCTACCTCTTCTTCTATGTGTTATATGTCATCCTCTAGTTTATTGAGTGAATTCTGGATGTCTTTTATAATACCATTCCCCTTGGACATACACAGTGCCCTCATTGTGACTCTAAAGGTCTCCCATGAAGTGGCTATGTGTGTCACCGATCCTATATTGCGTTGAAGAAAATCTTGGATTTCTTGCCCTAATTTAACTCTGAATGCGATATCCAGTAATGTCGTTGGATTGAGCCGCCAACTACCATATGGCGCCTCATTCCCATGGATAATCAATTCAAATATATATATATATATATATATATATATATATATATATATATATATATATATATATATTCACTGAAAAAACCATAGGTTATAGACCATATATAGTTAGGAATTCGCATTTACAAAACCTTATTTTACTCACACAAAACCATTGAAATTCCATATATAGTTAGTTGCACTAACTATATATCGCGCACCCGCAATCCACTGCTGATGATGTCACATATTACATCATTCATGACATGGTCAGTGACATCACTGATGACATCACTGATGACATCTCAAATGACATCACTGATGACATCTCAAATGACATCACTGATGACATCACTGATGACATCTCATTTGACATTACTGATCACATCACTGATGATATCATTCATGTGATAATAGGATGAACCTCTTCAGACTCTAATATAACCTTAGATACAATCAGTGTAAACAGACACTCACAGACTGTCACTCATCCATGGAGTTACTCACACACCTAGTCAGTCATGCAAAGAATCAATCACACCTCCATTTCCTCAACTATACAGTTATACAAACTTTACTTATTCAAACGTATACTAACACATATTTACTCTCTTATACAATCCCTGATACAAGTTCACAATGATCCATACAGCCACTCACACATTCACTGGCTCTTATGCACAGTTATTTATATATGTCAACTCTCACATGCACTGTGTTTTACATATGTACTTACTTTGACATGTAGCACTGAGATATCCATTCACTCACCAATACACTCATGCACACAGTCAACCGCCCATACAGCTGTTTCCACATGCACTTTTGAAACCATACATCTAGTGAATCAACTGCTCACACAGCTATGCACAGAGTCATACACCTCCCAGCCATCCACACACACACTCAGTCTCCCATACAAATACTTGGGCAACCAATCAATAACCCATATAGTTACTCATATAGCTACTTATCAACACATGCAACAGTTTACAGAACAACAGACATAATGATGCACAAATTAAGACAGTTTAGTCACTAACCCATGCACTCAGTGAGACACATTTAATCACTCACTCATA
Organism: Lissotriton vulgaris; assembly: GCF_964263255.1. Lineage (NCBI taxonomy): Eukaryota > Metazoa > Chordata > Amphibia > Caudata > Salamandridae > Lissotriton > Lissotriton vulgaris. The sequence goes on from NC_141687.1 coordinate 363,522,013, forward strand.
CAGTCAGTCATGCACCTACTAAATCCTTCATCCAGACACTTATACATCCACTCATTCTTCAATATGTAAGACATATTTTAACTTTACAGAAACATACAGTCACTGGATGTTGTCATCAGTGATGTCATCAGTGATGTCATTTGAGATGTCATCAGTGATGTCATCAGTGATGTCACTGACCATGTCATGAATGATGTAATATGTGACATCATCAGCAGTGGATTGCGGGTGTGCGATATATAGTTAGTGCAACTAACTATATATGGAATTTTAATGGTTTTGTGTGAGTAAAATAAGGTTTTGTAAATGCGAATTCCTAACTATATATGGTCTATAACCTATGGTTTTTTCAGTGAATTTTCAAGGTTTTGTAAATGCTAATTCCTAACTATATATGGTCTATAACCTATGGTTTTTTCAGTGAATTTTCAAGGTTTTGTAAATGCTAATTCCTAACTATATATGGTCTATAACCTATGGTTTTTTCAGTGAATATATATATATACATACATATGTAAACATATATCATCTGTATATCTATATAAATACAAACATAAATGCATGCATACATATACTTATATGCATACAGATGCATTTTATTTACATGAAAGTTGAAAAAACACTAATAAAAGCAAAGCTAAAAAGCCACCTCATTACAAACAGAATGGCTTTAACTTAAACGAGGGCGAGATCTATTGCATTTTCAATGCTTGTTTACTTTGGTTCCATCAAGAAGGCATTCAGATGTGTCACACATTTGCCATAAATTCTGAATGTTAGCACTCTAGTTGCACATTAGATCACTGTAGTAAAGCTACTGCTCACCAGGGACGTCTGCTGCTGGTATTCAAAGTGCATGTTTCAGTCTGCATGTCAGAATTTTTTTTAATGAAATTGAAGAGGGTTTGAGAAGTCACTCAAAATGTGCCCTAATTCTTCTTTCTGCAGCACTAATCATAATTCATATGGCAAAATATACCCCCTCATTTTGTTCCTTTTTAAATTAAATGTTTTAAGAGTTACCACTTTATTCCAATCAAGATGGCTTCAGGTGTGCCATACCTTTGTAATAAGTAGGACTGTTAGCGCTCTAGTTGTTCTTTAGAATACTCTGGGACATTCTGTCATTGGGCTATACTTGGGCTACATCTGGGTGATATTTGGGCTACATTTGGGCTCTTTTGTCTCTGGTGGCCATTTTGGGAGACTGCATGTCAGAATTTTTTAATGAAATAGAAGAGGATTTGAAAAGTCACTCAAAATGTGCCCTAATTTTTCTTTCTGCAGCACTAATAATACCTTCTATTGAATAATATACCCCCTCATTGTGTTCCTTTTTAAATTAAATGTTTTAAGAGTTACCACTTTATTCCCATCACGATGGCTCCAGGTGTGCTATACCTTTGTAATAAGTAGGACTGTTAGCGCTCTAGTTGTTCTTTAGAACACTCTGGGACATTCTGTCATTGGGCTATACTTGGGCTACATCTGGGTGATATTTGGGCTACATTTGGTCTCTTTTGTCTCTGGTGGCCATTTTGGGACACTGCATGTCAGAATGTTTTAATGAAATAGAAAAGGATTTGAGAAATCACTCAAAATGTGCCCTAATTTTCATTCTGCAGCACTAATCATACTTTCTATGGCAAAATATACCCCCTCATGTTGTTTCTTTTTAAATTAAATGTTTTAAGAGTTACCACTTTATTCCAATCAAGATGGCTTCAGGTGTGCCATACCTTTGTAATAAGTAGGACTGTTAGCGCTCTAGTTGTTCTTTAGAACACTCTGGGACATTCTGTCATTGGGCTACATCTGGGTGATATTTGGGCTACATTTGGGCTCTTTTGTCTCTGGTGGCCATTTTGGGAGACTGCATGTCAGAATGTTTTAATGAAATAGAAAAGGATTTGAGAAGTCACTCAAAATGTGCCCTAATTTTTCATTCTGCAGCACTAATCATACTTTCTATGGCAAAATATACCCCCACATGTTGTTTCTTTTTAAATTAAATGTTTTAAGAGTTACCACTTTATTCCAATCAAGATGGCTTCAGGTGTGCCATACCTTTGTAATAAGTAGGACTGTTAGCGCTCTAGTTGTTCTTTAGAACACTCTAGGAGGCTGCAGTAGAACACAAAGGAATTAACTGACAGTCTCTGTCCTTGTTGGATGTACATGTTTTACTGAGAATGTCAGACTTCATTTTCACATGACTGAGAAAGATAATGTGAATTTACAGAAAATATGCTTTCAGTTTAGCTTATAGATCCCCTTCCAAACCACTGTGGGAAAATCATGAGATATTAGTTTTCTTTCAAACAATATTCATGATATCACAGCAGAAGGTTTTTTCACATGGTAAAATCACCTTAGAACCCACCACAATTCCTAAAACGAGTATGGTACCATCAACAAATGATTTATAATGTAACTAAAGTCCTAAAACCCTCTATTAACTACAATGCTTTTTAATGAGGTGCTATCATGTATATTGGTCCCAAGATGGCTGCCAACACTTCTTGGATGAAGTGCTGACAGCCAATCAGATCAGATGTGTGGTTAGGCTCCGCCCAGATATATATCTTTTTTTGAACCTAAATTACTCAAAATCCACTGGAGCACATATATTGAGACCTAGCAAAGGCACATCGGGCTAACAGTCCCTACAATTTTGCCAAGTTTCGTGCAAATCCATTCAGCCGTTCGAGCTAAAAGTGAGGCCAACCGCCCTATGGAAATTAACATGGGAAAAACGCGTTTTGGGACCCCCCTTTTTTCTCGGCCCCCCCCTTGATGAAACCCCCCCAAATTGTCAGGGGCTGCTCAGAAACAAAATGTTCAATTTTCCTGAAAATTTCAGCCAATTCCGTCCACAAACGCCAAAGTTATTAGACATAGAATTTTCAAAAATCCCATAGAGAAAAAATCCTAACTATATATACCTACTGGCGACCGCCAGTAGGTAATATATATATATATGTCCAAAAAGGTTCCTCTCATGGTAGAAAAGAACGGAGAGACTCAAAGGGGTACTGTGGGAGGGAGGCTTTATTTATGCGAGCACAAGCATGACGCGTTTCGGCTAACTGCCTTTATCAAATGCTGACTCTCACCCCCTAACCGCAAGCAGTCCATACGAGTACCTCCAGTCGCTTCAACTCTTATTGTCCTCCTGATTAGTCGATCAGCGCCACCTGCAGATCTGTAGTTCGTGTGGTGAACCACATATCCCAGCATGCACTGCCACCGCATGCTGAGTAGGTGCAGCGTCCGACAACGGTGTGCTCCGTGTTGATCAGGTTAATGCAGAATCGCTGTGTGGGTCTGCTGCAATCCAGGCATTTAAAACAAAGTTATCCTCCCACGTCCCTATGACGCCTCAACCACACATCTCCGCTCCTAGAAGTGGCCCGGGAAACCGCATCCAAGTGGCAGAGATCCCCATGCGAAGTCACATCCTGCTGGGCAACGGCCAGGTAACGAGGGCGGGTGTGGTGGGAAAGAGCTGTTCACTACTGTGAGTCGAAGAAAATACCGAAGCTGTCTGGAATGCTCGATCCTCTTTGATGAGGCGGGTCTCTCCAATGCGCGCACAGGACTTGCACGCAAAATATGTCCAAAAAGGTTCCTCTCATGGTAGAAAAGAACGGAGAGACTCAAAGGGGTACTGTGGGAGGGAGGCTTTATTTATGCGAGCACTAGCATGACGCGTTTCGGCTAACTGCCTTTATCAAATGCTGACTCTCACCCCCTAACCGCAAGCAGTCCATACGAGTACCTCCAGTCGCTTCAACTCTTATTGTCCTCCTGATTAATCGATCAGCGCCACCTGCAGATCTGTAGTTCGTGTGGTGAACCACATATCCCAGCATGCACTGCCACCGCATGCTGAGTAGGTGCAGCGTTCGACAACGCTGTGCTCCGTGTTGATCAGGTAATTGCAGAAGCGCTGTGTGGGTCTGCTGCAATCCAGGCATTTAAAACAAAGTTATCCTCCCACGTCCCCGTGACGCCTCAACCACACATCTCTGCTCCTAGAAGTGGCCCGGGAAACCGCATCCAAGTGGCAGAGATCCCCATGCGAAGTCACATCCTGCTGGGCAACGGCCAGGTAACGAGGGCGGGTGTGGTGGGAAAGAGCTGTTCACTACCGTGAGTCGAAGAAAATGCCGAAGCTGTCTGGAATGCTCGATCCTCTTTGATGAGGCGGGTCTCTCCAATGCGCGCCCAGGACTTGCACGCAAAATGTGTCCAAAAAGGTTCCTCTCATGGTAGAAAAGAACGGAGAGACTCAAAGGGGTACTGTGGGAGGGAGGCTTTATTTATGCGAGCACAAGCATGACGCGTTTCGGCTAACTGCTTTTATCAAATGCTGACTCTCACCCCCTAACCGCAAGCAGTCCATATGAGTACCTCCAGTCGCTTCAACTCTTATTGTCCTCCTGATTAGTCGATCAGCGCCACCTGCAGATCTGTAGTTCGTGTGGTGAACCACATATCCCAGCATGCACTGCCACCGCATGCTGAGTAGGTGCAGCGTCCGACAACGGTGTGCTCCGTGTTGATCAGGTTAATGCAGAATCGCTGTGTGGGTCTGCTGCAATCCAGGCATTTAAAACAAAGTTATCCTCCCACGTCCCTATGACGCCTCAACCACACATCTCCGCTCCTAGAAGTGGCCCGGGAAACCGCATCCAAGTGGCAGAGATCCCCATGCGAAGTCACATCCTGCTGGGCAACGGCCAGGTAACGAGGGCGGGTGTGGTGGGAAAGAGCTGTTCACTACTGTGAGTCGAAGAAAATACCGAAGCTGTCTGGAATGCTCGATCCTCTTTGATGAGGCGGGTCTCTCCAATGCGCGCACAGGACTTGCACGCAAAATATGTCCAAAAAGGTTCCTCTCATGGTAGAAAAGAACGGAGAGACTCAAAGGGGTACTGTGGGAGGGAGGCTTTATTTATACGAGCACTAGCATGACGCGTTTCGGCTAACTGCCTTTATCAAATGCTGACTCTCACCCCCTAACCGCAAGCAGTCCATACGAGTACCTCCAGTCGCTTCAACTCTTATTGTCCTCCTGATTAATCGATCAGCGCCACCTGCAGATCTGTAGTTCGTGTGGTGAACCACATATCCCAGCATGCACTGCCACCGCATGCTGAGTAGGTGCAGCGTTCGACAACGCTGTGCTCCATGTTGATCAGGTAATTGCAGAAGCGCTGTGTGGGTCTGCTGCAATCCAGGCATTTAAAACAAAGTTATCCTCCCACGTCCCCGTGACGCCTCAACCACACATCTCTGCTCCTAGAAGTGGCCCGGGAAACCGCATCCAAGTGGCAGAGATCCCCATGCGAAGTCACATCCTGCTGGGCAACGGCCAGGTAACGAGGGCGGGTGTGGTGGGAAAGAGCTGTTCACTACCGTGAGTCGAAGAAAATGCCGAAGCTGTCTGGAATGCTCGATCCTCTTTGATGAGGCGGGTCTCTCCAATGCGCGCCCAGGACTTGCACGCAAAATGTGTCCAAAAAGGTTCCTCTCATGGTAGAAAAGAACGGAGAGACTCAAAGGGGTACTGTGGGAGGGAGGCTTTATTTATGCGAGCACAAGCATGACGCGTTTCGGCTAACTGCTTTTATCAAATGCTGACTCTCACCCCCTAACCGCAAGCAGTCCATATGAGTACCTCCAGTCGCTTCAACTCTTATTGTCCTCCTGATTAGTCGATCAGCGCCACCTGCAGATCTGTAGTTCGTGTGGTGAACCACATATCCCAGCATGCACTGCCACCGCATGCTGAGTAGGTGCAGCGTCCGACAACGGTGTGCTCCGTGTTGATCAGGTTAATGCAGAAGCGCTGTGTGGGTCTGCTGCAATCCAGGCATTTAAAACAAAGTTATCCTCCAACGTCCCCGTGACGCCTCAACCACACATCTCCGCTCCTAGAAGTGGCCCGGGAAACCGCATCCAAGTGGCAGAGATCCCCATATAAATATGAAAGCTTCAAAGTTTCCCCACCGGAAAAACGCTGTGTGTTTGGTGAACTATGCCTATGAAGAAGGGAACAAACCCTAAACGCGTCAGACTGCTCCTGCTGTGCGCCTGATCTACTGGAGATTCGCTGCAGCTCGTGTGCTCCCTCGCCTGTGGGTGACTTTGGAGCTTTCATTTTTTCACGGCGGCCCGGCCGAGGAGGAAGCACCACCGTGAGGATTGGAAGCGGGCCTTGGGTCTTGGTATCCTGCAAAGTTCCTGTGGAGTGCAGCGCCAGAGAGAGCGAGACCAAGCACATTGTGGGGCCCATCCAGGACTAAGCATTGGGGACACCATGGACACGGCACCCATTTGGGTAGCAATACCGCACTACAGGTCCCAGAATCCTGTGAGGGACTAAGGATCACCTGTTTATTTTCAACAGCCTATCAGAAGGCAGAATTGGTTTGAATAAAGGGTGTGGTAAAAACACTGTGTGTTTGGTGAACTATGCCTATGAAGAAGGGAACAAACCCGAAACGCGTCCGGCTGCTCATGCTGTGTGCCTGATCTACTGGAGATTCACTGCTGCTCGTGTGCTCCCTCGCCTGTGGGTGACTTTGGAGCTTTCATTTTGTCACGGCGGCCCGGCCGTGGAGGGAGCACCACCGTGAGGATTGGAAGCGGGCCTTGGGCCTTGGAATCCTGCCAAGTTCCTGTTGAGTGCAGCGCCAGAGAGAGCCAGACCAAGCGCATTGTGGGGCCCATCCAGGGCTAAGCATTGGGGACACCATGGACACGGCATCCATTTGGGTAGCAATACCGCACTACAGGTCCCAGAATCCTGTGAGGGATTAAGGATCGCCTGTTTATTTTCAACAGCCTATTAGAAGGCAGAATTGATTTGAATAAAGGGTGTGGTGAAAACGCTGTGTGTTTGGTGAACTAAGCCTATGAAGAAGGGATCAAACCCGGAACGCGTCAGGCTGCTCCTGCCGTGCGCCTGATCTACTGGAAATTCGCTGCAGCTCGTGTGCTCCCTCGCCTGTGGGTGACTTTGGAGCTTTCATTTTTTCACGCCGGCCCGCCCGTGGAGGGAGCACCACCGTGAGGATTGGAAGCGGGCCTTGGGGCTTGGTATCCTGCCAAGGTCCTGTGGAGTGCAGCGCCAGAGAGAGCCAGACCAAGCGCATTGTGGGGCCCATCCAGGGCTAAGCATTGAAGACACCATGGACACGGCACCCATTTGGGTAGCAATACCTCACTACAGGTCCCAGAATCCTGTGAGGGACTAAGGATCACCTGTTCATTTTCAACAGCCTATCAGAAGGCAGAATTGATTTGAATAAAGGGTGTGGTAAAAACGCTGTGTGTTTGGTGAACTATGCCTGAAAGAAGGGAACAAACCCGAAACGCGTCTGGCTGCTCCTGCCGTGCGCCTGATCCACTGGAGATTCGCTGCAGCTCGTGTGCTCCCTCGCCTGTGGGTGACTTTGGAGCTTTCATTTTTTCACGGCAGCCCGGCCGTGGAGGGAGCACCACCATGAGGATTGGAAGCGGGCCTTGGGGATTGGTATCCTGCCAAGTTTATGCTGAGTGCAGCGCCAGAGAGAGCCAGACCAAGCGCATTGTGGGGCCCATCCAGGGCTAAGCATTGGGGACACCATGGACACGGCACCCATTTGGGTAGCAATACCGCACTACAGGTCCCAGAATCCTGTGAGGGACTAAGGATCACCTGTTTATTTTCAACAGCCTATCAGAAGGCAGAATTGATTTGAATAAAGGGTGTGGTAAAAACGCTGTGTGTTTGGTGAACTATGCCTATGTAGAAGGAAACAAACACGAAACGCGTCAGGCTGCTCCTGCCGTGCGCCTGATCTACTGGAGATTCGCTGCAGCTCGTGTGCTCCCTCGCTTGTGGGTGACTTTGGAGCTTATATATATATATATATATATATATAAAATTAAATTTGTATTTATTAAATAGATTAAATATTAATATTAATTTTAACGAAATAAATTACATTTTTTATATACATTTTTACAAAATGTTACAACTAAACTTAATTTAAAAAAAAATTAAATAATTACTAAACTATTATTTTTTATTTATTTTAAAATGTTAACATTATATCAAAATAAAATATATCTTTAAATAGATTAAAATATAAAAAAATCTAGAATAGATTAAAATATTAAACAATGAAAAAATATTTAAACTTAAATTGCCCAATACAATCAGCGCATCAGTAGAAAAGTGTTGGATAGCAAAATAATTAAATTTACTATTCCAACTCCAGTTAGTGCAACAGTAGGAAAAGTATTGGATAGCAGATGGGTAAAAATGACTATTCACACTCCAAACAGTGCAAAAGTAGGGGAAGTGTTGGATAGTGGAGAGGTAAAAATTACTATTCCCACTCCACTGAGTGCAACAGTAGGATAAGTGTTGGATAGTGGAGAGGTAAAAATCACTATTCCCACTCCATTGAGTGCAATGGAGTGTGTGGAGTAGTGGAGTGGAGTGGAGAAGTGTGGCTCACTGGTCAGAGGAGGCAGACCCGGACGCTGAGATCAGGCCCGGGACCAGGGTTCAATTCCCGACGCGGCAGGGTCTTGAGCCCAAAATGTCCACTGACTCGGTAATTCTCGCTTCGGTGCCTACTCGAATCACAGGTTCACACTCTGCAACTCTGGGCAATAGCTTGCTTAATCTCCACAACGGCCCCCGCGGCGGGATGCCTGGCTTTCACCTTGAGAATACCAAGTAGGGGCTATCTCACAGGGAAAAACTAGGACGGGTTCCCAATGCAAAGCGCTTTGAGACCTGGCGGTGATATTGCGCTATATAAAAACCCATCCATCCATAGTAGGGAAAGTGATGGATAGCGCAAGGGTAAAAATTTGTATTTCCACTCCACTGAATGCAACAGTGGGATAAGTGTTGGATAGCAGAGGGGTAAAACATGTATTCCCACTCCAGTGAGTGCAAAAGAAGGGAAAGTGTTGGATACCGGAGGGGTAAAAATTACTATTCCCCCTCCAGTGAGAGCACCAGTAGGGAAAGTGTTGGATAGCGGAGAGGCAAAAATTACTATTCTTCCCACTCTAGGGAGAGCAACAGTAAGGAAAGAGTTTGATAGCAGAGAGGTAACAAGCATTTTCAATGCAATGGTTTCGCCTTTGGAAAAGTTTGAGCTATTGGCATTGTTAATGACAAAATTTGTATTTATGTGTTGGTTTTGAAAACAGATAAATAAATGGCATTGTCACTTACATTGTTATTAGCTTAATCTCTGCAGTCTCTAGAACTCCATAGCACTCCCTAGTTACTCTACACTCCCTAGCACTGTGCACTCCCTACCACTCCCTAGCTTCCCTAGTCACTCCGCACCTCTTAGCATTGTGCACTCCCTAGCACTCTCTAGTCATTTCCTAGCACTCCTTAGTCACTCCCTAGCACTCTGCACTCCCTAGTACTCTGCACTGTCTAGCACTCTGCACTCTCTAGTCACTCTGCACTCCCTAGTCACTCTGCACTCCCTAGTCACTCTGCACTCTCTAGTCACTCTGCACTCCCTAGTCACTCTGCACTCCATAGTCACTCTGCACTCCCTAGTCACTCTGCACTCCCTAGTCACTATGCATTCCCTAGTCACTATGCACTCCCTAGTCACACATGCACACTTAGAGCCACACACCCCCCCCAGAGCCAGACACTCCTCCCAGAGCTACACACACCTCCCCCCAGAGCCACACACACACCACCCCAGAGCCACACACACACCATCCCAGAACCACACACACATACACACTTTGAGCTACACATATAAATCCAGAGCCACACACATACACACTGATTACAAACACACCCAGAGCCAATTTTGATCAAAAGTAAATAAAATGCTCCATATGGCTTTGCAAAAAGTCAACGACTTTGCATTGGTACAGTAAAATCTGCTTTTAAGACGTATATGTGCTGTGTTTGTCACATGGAGAACAATTATTCTGCTAACATTTTTCTTTTCACTGGTGTATGCATGCTAGTAGTTTGTGCAATCAACGCTTTGTAGCTAAATTTGTTTATGCAGCGACGCACAGATACAAATCTTCATGCATGCTCTTTTCAAGCTGGAAACTGCAGAATATTTTGATAGTAACAATACATATTCACCTGCACTCTCACGAGACCACTTACTTGACATGGCAGCATTAACATTCATGCGAAGACGTGTGCATTGCTTGTAGTGCTGTAGTTAAGAAACAAGTGAAAAAGTGTCCACCCCACCTGGAACGCACGCCGGAAATTGAAGGTCTGCAATGGGGTTGGTTAATAATCATACATAAGCAAGCATATGTTAACCCCGTTTATATAACTTGACATCAAGAGGATAAGCTACTCTGTTTTCTCATACTGCAGAACATTTATTTCATGCCGCATCTAACCCTACGCTCACCCTCACGCTCACTGCATCATCAGGATTCAAGCAAGCCGGGCCGACGACGGCTGAAATGCCAGAAACCGGTCCCCGGAAGCTTGTCTCCTTTCTGGTGCAGAATTGGCTTGGTAGTTTAGTCTGCCCTGTTCCCATGATGCACTGGGCCAGGGATAGACTGATTTGCATATAGACAGGTTCATAGCTGGGATGGTGCAGTGAGCTAAATAACGGTGATGGATCAAGCCCTGGTCTTTGGACTGGGTAAGAGTGGTCTGCTTAATTCAGACACTCTGTTCATCACCACCCCCTTTTCTGAATCGTTATTGGCCACTATAGGTGTGGCAGGGTATACTCAGACATGAGTCCCTTGCTCACTGCATCATCAGGATTCAAGCAAGCCGGGCCGACGACGGCTGAAATGCCAGAAACGGGTCCCCGGAAGCTTGTCTCCTTTCTGGTGAAGAATTGGTTTGGTAGTTTAGTCTGCCCTGTTCCCATGATGCACTGGGCCAGGGACAGACTGATTTGCATATAGCCAGGTTCTGAGCTGGGATGGTGCAGTGAGCTAAATAACGGTGATGGATCAAGCCCTGATCTTTGGACTGGGTAAGAGTGGTCTGCTTAATTCAGACACTCTGTTCATCACCACCCCCTTTTCTGAATCGTTTTGGCCACTATAGGTGTGTCAGGGTATACTCAGACATGAGTCCCTTTCTCACTACATCATCAGGATTCAAGCAAGCCGGGCGGACGACGGCTGAAATGCCAGAAACCGGTCCCCGGAAGCTTGTCTCCTTTCTGGTAAGAATTGGCTTGGTAGTTTAGTCTGCCCTGTTCCCATTATGCACTGGGCCAGGGACAGACTGATTTGCATATAGCCAGGTTCTGAGCTGGGATGGTGCAGTGAGCTAAATAATGGTGATGGATCAAGCCCTGATCTTTGGACTGGGTAAGAGTGGTCTGCTTAATTCAGACACTCTGTTCATCACCACCCCTTTTTCTGAATCGTTTTTGGCCACTATAGGTGTGGCAGGGTATACTCAGACATGAGTCCCTTGCTCACTGCATCATCAGGATTCAAGCAAGCCGGGCCGACGACGGCTGAAATGCCAGAAACCGGTCCCCGGAAGCTTGTCTCCTTTCTGGTGAAGAATTGGCTTGGTAGTTTAGTCTGCCCTGTTCCCATGATGCACTGGGCCAGGGACAGACTGATTTGCATATAGCCAGGTTCTGAGCTGGGATGGTGTAGTGAGCTAAATAACGGTGATGGATCAAGCCCTGATCTTTGGACTGGGTAAGAGTGGTCTGCTTAATTCAGACACTCTGTTCATCACCACCCCCTTTTCTGAATCGTTTTTGGCCACTATAGTTGTGGCAGGGTATACTCAGACATGAGTACCTTGCTCACTGCATCATCAGGATTCAAGCTAGCCGGGCCGACGACGGCTGAAATGCCGGAAACCGGTCCCCGGAAGCTTGTCTCCTTTCTGGTGAAGAATTGGCTTGGTAGTTTAGTCTGCCCTGTTCCTATGATGCACTGGGCCAGGGACAGACTGATTTGCATATAGCCAGGTTCTGAGCTGGGATGGTGCAGTGAGCTAAATAACGGTGATGGATCAAGCCCTGATCTTTGGACTGGGTAAGAGTGGTCTGCTTAATTCAGACACTCTGTTCATCACCACCCCCTTTTCTGAATCGTTTTTGGCCACTATAGGTGTGGCAGGGTATACTCAGACATGAGTCCCTTGCTCACTGCATCATCAGGATTCAAGCAAGCCGGGCCGACGATGGCTGAAATGCCAGAAACCGGTCCCCGGAAGCTTGTCTCCTTTCTGGTGAATAATTGGCTTGGTAGTTTAGTCTGCCCTGTTCCGATGATGCACTGGGCCATGGACAGACTGATTTGCATATAGCCAGGTTCTGAGCTGGGATGGTGCAGTGAGCTAAATAACGGTGATGGATCAAGCCCTGATCTTTGGATTGGGTAAGAGTGGTCTGCTTAATTCAGACACTCTGTTCATCACCACCCCCTTTTCTGAATCGTTTTTGGCCACTATAGGTGTGGCAGGGTATACTCAGACATAAGTCCCTTGCTCACTGCATCAACAGGATTCAAGCAAGCCGGGCCGACGACGGCTGAAATGCCAGAAACCGGTCCCCGGAAGCTTGTCTCCTTTCTGGTGAAGAATTGGCTTATAGTTTAGTCTGCCCTGTTCCCATGATGCACTGGGCCAGGGACAGACTGATTTGCAATTAGCCAGGTTCTGAGCTGGGATGGTGCAGTGAGCTAAATAACGGTGATGATCAAGCCCTGATCTTTGGACTGGGTAAGAGTGGTCTGCTTAATAAAGACACTCTGTTCATCACCACCCCCTTTTCTGAATCGTTTTTGGCCATTATAGGTGTGGCAGGGTATACTCAGACATGAGTCGCTTGCTCACTGCATCATCAGGATTCAAGCAAGCCGGGCCCGACGACGGCTGAAATGCCAGAAACCGGTCCCCGGAAGCTTGTCTCCTTTCTGGTGAAGAATTGGCTTGGTAGTTTAGTCTGCCCTGTTCCCATGATGCACTGGGCCAGGGACAGACTGATTTGCATATAGCCAGGTTCTGAGCTGGGATGGTGCAGTGAGCTAAATAACGGTGATGGATCAAGCCCTGATCTTTGGACTGGGTAAGAGTGGTCTGCTTAATTCAGACACTCTGTTCATCACCACCCCCTTTTCTGAATAGTTTTTGGCCACTATAGGTGTGGCAGGGTATACTCAGACATGAGTCCCTTGCTCACTGCATCATCAGGATTCAAGCTAGCCGGGCCGATGACGGCTGAAATGCCAGAAACCGGTACCCGGAAGCTTGTCTCCTTTCTGGTGAAGAATTGGCTTGTTAGTTTAGTCTGCCCTGTTCCCATGATGCACTGGGCCAGGAACTGACTGATTTGCATATAGCCAGGTTCTGAGCTGGGATGGTGCAGTGAGCTAAATAACGGTGATGGATCAAGCCCTGATCTTTGGACTGGGTAAGAGTGGTCTGCTTAATTCAGACACTCTGTTCATCAACACCCCCTTTTCTGAATCGTTTTTGGCCACTATTGGTGTGGCAGGGTATACTCAGACATGAGTCCCTTGCTCACTGCATCATCAGGATTCAAGCAAGCCGGGCCGACGATGGCTGAAATGCCAGAAACCGGTCCCCGGAAGCTTGTCTCCTTTCTGGTGAATAATTGGCTTGGTAGTTTAGTTTGCCCTGTTCCCATGATGCACTGGGCCAGGGACAGACTGATTTGCATATAGCCAGGTTCTGAGCTGGGATGGTGCAGTGAGCTAAATAACGGTGATGGATCAAGCCCTGATCTTTGGATTGGGTAAGAGTGGTCTGCTTAATTCAGACACTCTGTTCATCACCACCCCCTTTTCTGAATCGTTTTTGGCCACTATAGGTGTGGCAGGGTATACTCAGACATAAGTCCCTTGCTCACTGCATCAACAGGATTCAAGCAAGCCGGGCCGACGACGGCTGAAATGCCAGAAACCGGTCCCCGGAAGCTTGTCTCCTTTCTGGTGAAGAATTGGCTTGGTAGTTTAGTCTGCCCTGTTCCCATGATGCACTGGGCCAGGAACTGACTGATTTGCATATAGCCAGGTTCTGAGCTGGGATGGTGCAGTGAGCTAAATAACGGTGATGGATCAAGCCCTGATCTTTGGACTGGGTAAGAGTGGTCTGCTTAATTCAGACACTCTGTTCATCACCACCCCCTTTTCTGAATGGTTTTTGGCCACTATAGGTGTGGCAGGGTATACTCAGACATGAGTCCCTTGCTCACTGCATCATCAGGATTCAAGCTAGCCGGGCCGATGACGGCTGAAATGCCAGAAACCGGTACCCGGAAGCTTGTCTCCTTTCTGGTGAAGAATTGGCTTGTTAGTTTAGTCTGCCCTGTTCCCATGATGCACTGGGCCAGAAACTGACTGATTTGCATATAGCCAGGTTCTGAGCTGGGATGGTGCAGTGAGCTAAATAACGGTGATGGATCAAGCCCTGATCTTTGGACTGGGTAAGAGTGGTCTGCTTAATTCAGACACTCTGTTCATCACCACCCCCTTTTCTGAATCGTTTTTGGCCACTATAGGTGTGGCAGGGTATACTCAGACATGAGTCCCTTGCTCACTGCATCATCAGGATTCAAGCAAGCCGGGCCGACGATGGCTGAAATGCCAGAAACCGGTCCCCGGAAGCTTGTCTCCTTTCTGGTGAATAATTGGCTTGGTAGTTTAGTTTGCCCTGTTCCCATGATGCACTGGGCCAGGGACAGACTGATTTGCATATAGCCAGGTTCTGAGCTGGGATGGTGCAGTGAGCTAAATAACGGTGATGGATCAAGCCCTGATCTTTGGATTGGGTAAGAGTGGTCTGCTTAATTCAGACACTCTGTTCATCACCACCCCTTTTTCTGAATCGTTTTTGGCCACTATAGGTGTGGCAGGGTATACTCAGACATAAGTCCCTTGCTCACTGCATCAACAGGATTCAAGCAAGCCGGGCCGACGACGGCTGAAATGCCAGAAACCGGTCCCCGGAAGCTTGTCTCCTTTCTGGTGAAGAATTGGCTTATAGTTTAGTCTGCCCTGTTCCCATGATGCACTGGGCCAGGGACAGACTGATTTGCAATTAGCCAGGTTCTTAGCTGGGATGGTGCAGTGAGCTAAATAACGGTGATGATCAAGCCCTGATCTTTGGACTGGGTAAGAGTGGTCTGCTTAATAAAGACACTCTGTTCATCACCACCCCCTTTTCTGAATAGTTTTTGGCCACTATAGGTGTGGCAGGGTATACTCAGACATGAGTCGCTTGCTCACTGCATCATCAGGATTCAAGCAAGCCGGGCCGACGATGGCTGAAATGCCAGAAACCAGTCCCCGGAAGCTTGTCTCCTTTCTGGTGAAGAATTGGCTTGGTAGTTTAGTCTGCCCTGTTCCCATGATGCACTGGGCCAGGAACTGACTGATTTGCATATAGCCAGGTTCTGAGCTGGGATGGTGCAGTGAGCTAAATAACGGTGATGGATCAAGCCCTGATCTTTGGACTGGGTAAGAGTGGTCTGCTTAATTCAGACACTCTGTTCATCACCACCCCCTTTTCTGAATGGTTTTTGGCCACTATAGGTGTGGCAGGGTATACTCAGACATGAGTCCCTTGCGCACTGCATCATCAGGATTCAAGCTAGCCGGGCCGATGACGGCTGAAATGCCAGAAACCGGTCCTCGGAAGCTTGTCTCCTTTCTGGTGAAGAATTGGCTTGGTAGTTTAGTCTGCCCTGTTCCCATGATGCACTGGGCCAGGAACTCACTGATTTGCATATAGCCAGGTTCTGAGCTGGGATGGTGCAGTGAGCTAAATTACGGTGTTGGATCAAGCCCTGATCTTTGGACTGGGTAAGAGTGGTCTGCTTAGTTCAGACACTCTGTTCATCACCACCCCCTTTTCTGAATAGTTTTTGGCCACTATAGGTGTGGCAGGGTATACTCAGACATGAGTCCCTTGCTCACTGCATCCTCAGGATTCAAGCAAGCCGGGCCGACGACGGCTTAAATGCCAGAAACCGGTCCCCGGAAGCTTGTCTCCTTTCTGGTGAAGAATTGGCTTGGTAGTTTAGTCTGCCCTGTTCCCATGTTGCACTGGGCCAGGGACAGACTGATTTGCATATAGCCAGGTTCTGAGCTGGGATGGTGCAGTGAGCTAAATAACGGTTGTAGGAAGGTGGATATCTGACTATGG
Source organism: Lissotriton vulgaris (assembly GCF_964263255.1). NCBI lineage: Eukaryota > Metazoa > Chordata > Amphibia > Caudata > Salamandridae > Lissotriton > Lissotriton vulgaris. The sequence continues at coordinate 363,538,202 of NC_141687.1, forward strand.
TTACCCCCAAACTTTTTGCCTGGTGTTTAGCTGGTTTTTTACTTAGTTGGCCTGGGATCCTGCTATTCAGGGCCCAAGGCTGATTGCTCTCTCCTTAAAATGGACTCCATGTACCTTAGGTGCATAACACAATTGGAATTGGTTCCCCTTATAGGCCCCTGTAACAGTGTACCATAGGTACCCAGGGCATAGGTGTAGCCAAGGCCTACTAGGGGCTGCAGCATGTATTGTGCCACCCCTGGCCTGGCCTCCATATTTGACACAACTGGCTGATCACTCAGCTGGGGTAAGTTGGTGTAATCACCTCTTGCTTAGATATAGTATCCCTATATCTAACCCTAAACTGGACACATATGTTCCTATCAGCCACTCCTATGGAAGGCCTCATCAATCCTGGAGGCAGAGTGCTTGGAAATATGTGAGATGGTGCTCTAGCGTGAGCTGAGCCTGTCTGCAGCTGTCGGGAACCACTCCCTAAGCTGTTCCGGGATATTGCCATACCCTATACTCTTAAGTGCATTATAATCCTCGCGGTTATATGCTATCTTTGGTTTGGCTTTATCAAAACATGTCGAGTAAGGTGTCATACGAATTGGAATACTATCCCCTCGACAGTTCTGTCGACGGGGATAGCATTCCACCCTTCTAGAGGGACACGACATGTGTGTAGCCTTAACCCCGGTTAAAGTTAACCAGAGCCTCAGCATCACAAAATGGATGCTGCCACCACAGACACATGTCTGACCTCCTGCTGCTGGGAGTCCTTCCAGCGAGGAGGGCCTGGACAAAGGGTTTCCTGCCTGGGGAGGTGCGAGCACCACCCAGACAGGGTTTTGTGTATTGGGTAGGACAGGGCTGAATAGATTGAGACATGCCTGGGGCACACAAGGTGTCCCTGTGCATAAGCCAGCCCAAACCGGTTCTGGGGCTTTCCAGCCCCAGTCCTGGCGAGGAGCTGGACAAAGGAGAGGGGGTGTAACGACTCCCCTTCCTGGTCCCACCCAGAGGAGGGACCTAGTAGGTGATCCACCCCTCAGATTGGGAATAAGAGTGGGAGCAGTGCCATTGCACAGCAGATCATCCTGAATCAACTTTACACGAAGAAGAAGACTGGACTTCGACATTCTGCTGCACAGAAGACTGAAGAGAATCTCCCTTGTGGCCTAGGAGTGGCCACCCTGTGAACACAGGTACCAACCAGCAACTCAACGTCTGCTTTGCCGCCGCCTCCCGCCGGAGCCCGAGCCCAGAGCCCGACAAGAACCAGACTCCCAGACCTCTCAGAGCCCGATCCACAGTCCCTGCAAAGAAGGGACCCGTGGAGGCACCGAGTGACGTGGGACCGGACCTCTTGGAAGACACTTGAAAAGCTGACTGCGCAGCTTCTGAGGCATCCTTGACGTTGTGCTTTGGGGATTGAGAACCCCCACCACCGAGCAGCCCTTGCACCGAAGATCAGCCCTCCAGCATCTCCACGATCTGCGTGGGGCCCTTTTGCATTGTGCCACTCGACGCGCCATCCCGGCCACTAGCCACGTGGTCAGCGGCCATCTTGGCGACGAAACCGACGATTTACACAGCAGGTCTGGTTGCTCCAGACCTAACCAAGCTCCTGTGAAAAGGAGCACCCGCTCTGACCTTGCTGGTCCGAGTGATAAGCATCTTTCAACTTCTGCGTGGCTTGCATTTGCCAAGGCCTGTTTGCTCAGATCAGGTCGACGACACCGCCAACAGCGAGAAACCTACGTGGGACAGCTCGTGACCGACTCCTGGACGTCCTCGACCCTGGGTATCCACGTGGCTGCAGAAAGAAGCTACCCGACAACGCCTGTTTGCACCCGACATCGCCTGGTTCCAATCTGGTTCCACGGTAGTCACTGGCTAGTGACTTTGAACACTGTCCCCTCTGCTTTCAGGTCTTCACATCTTCAGATCCACCCTTGGATCCACCGGAACTCTTCACATCGAGCCGCCTGCAGCATCTTCAGCTCCAAGCACCATCGACCAGCGTGACGAAACCCGACACTACTTCGACCCTGTGCACCCGCTTCCTGTGGGTGAGGTAACTCAGCTCCGCCGGTGCTCCTGCACTGGTACACATCTCAAGGGCCTGTGTCTTAAGTTTCAGCTCCGTAGGTCACTCGGAAGGTTCCTAACTTTCTAACTTTGTACTTTTTACGCACCATAGACTTTGCATTGGAAAGTGCGTGCATTTTGAACACTGCACCCGAGTCCCGTGGGCCTTTCCCGACTTAATCATTGCTAGTCTCGAATAGCTCCAGCGATTCCCAAGGCCCTAGGCCTGTTCCCTTTCCTATTGGTATCTCTTATACCACTTTCTTAGTATATGGTTTAGGTGGCCCCTAGGGCTCATCCATATTGTGCAACTTTTGTGTATTTTAAACTGTCTTGTGATTTAACGCTTGTGCTTCTGTGCTCATAAAGAGTCCAGGGGATTTTATAGTTAATAAATCAATATATATTTTCAATATATATCTGTGTGGTGTCCCTTTCATTTGGTATTCAAGGGGGTTGTGTATGGTATAACAGCTGGCTTCACATGCCTTTCAGAGTTTCGCCTAAGACTGCTTTGTCCACGTTACCACTAGGATAACTGGTCTACAAGGTTGAATTACAACCATCATCATAAGGGTTGCTTGGCATGGTACAAAGTGATCACTAAGAATTAGTGAGCATTATATACCAGGCCAACTTCTCACATTGGTGAGCAGCGGATTGGGATCTGAGCTTGCTGTTGTTTTACCATTACAATCTTTGAGATTATCATTTGAAAGATCATACAGGTACCTGCTAGGAACATATAAAACAAGACTAGTATACTTAAGTTCTACTGAACTTAGTTGTTGTAGAGCAAAGGGAGTAGCACACCCTAGCTACAACTACTAGATAGGTTTAGTAGGTAAACACCAGTGTAGGTAGATTGCAACACATCCACCCACACTAGAGCAATGTCTGGAGCAGGGGGTTCCACTGGGAACATCCCTGTTGAGAGTGACCCTCCAAGGGCACCATCCAAATTTGCTATTTTTTCCTTTAAGGAATTAAGACAGCTTTGTGTCTTAAGGGGTCTGAGGACAGGGCCTTCCCCTACCACAGACCACCTTAGAGAGATCTTGGATCAGTCTGAGACTCTAAAGACCTCGAAGGCAGACCCCACAGGGAATGCTGAAGGAGGCCATCCTTCAGAGGATGACACTGTAGACACCCCTGGTCCTATCATCCTAGTAGATGAGGAAGCCTCCACCACTGGAGCTCCTCAGGTAGATGAGGAGGAAGAGGAAGAGGAAGAAGAAGAGGAAGAGGGGGGAAGCAGTGAGTCAGATGATGAGAGAAATAGTCAGGTGCTGGTCAGTAGACTGAACCAGGCTAACTTAAGCCAACTTGGGAATGAATCTGGTAACAACCCATTCAGACCCCCAGGTGGACTTAACCCGAAGCCTAGGAGGAGAAGGACTCACTCAGGTGACTCTGACAACTCCCATGCTTCTAGAGGTTCTCATGGTCACGCCAGAAAGGAGATGACTAGCCCTCAGAGAAGGGAACATGAGGCCAAGATGAGAGAGGCTGAGCTTAGGATCCAGAGGCAAGAGTTAGAGGTTGCCCTGGCCAAAGAGAAACTTGCTAGAGCAAGACAGCCCAGAGAGAGTGGATTAGGATCCACTGGTGGCAGCACTATCCAGAAGGATAAAGACAGGTCCTTTGATACAAGAAACCTGAGTAAGATTGTGCCCCCCTACAAAGCTGGGGATGATATCCACAAATGGATGACTGCACTTGAGAGAGCCTGCATGGTACAGCAGATCCCTCAGGAGCAGTGGGCAGCAATCTTGTGGCTCTCCTTTGAAGGTAGAGGCAGAGACAGACTCCTCACAGTTAGTGATGAGGATTCTAGAAACTACATGGTCCTGAAGAGTGCTCTGATTGATGGGTTAGGCTTAACCACTGAACAGTACAGGTTAATGTTCAGAGATACCCAGAAGACACAGACTCAGGACTGGTCTGAATTTGTTGAATGTGCCACTAAGGCTCTGGAGGGCTGGTTGCTGGGAAGTAAGGTTACTGACTATATAGGATTGTATAATTTAATTATGAGAGAGCAAATCTTAAGTAATTGTCAAAATCAGCTTCTACATCAGCACCTGGTTGACTCTGATCTGACCTCCCCACAAGAATTGGGTAGGAGGGCAGACAAATGGGTCAGAACCAGGATCAGGCCTAAGAACCAGGGTGGTGACCATAAGAAAGAGACTACCAAGCCTCAAGAGAAGGGTGGGGATAAAAGTAAGGAAAAGACTTCCCCAGGGCCCCAAAACTCCAAGAATGGGGGTGGGTCCCAAGACACTTCTACAACCCAGAAAAAGCCTTATTATCATACCTGTAAACAGGTTGGGCATTACAAAACAGATAGCTGTTGTCCCAAGAATGGCAATAAAGAGAATATACCTCCAGGTAAGGCTCCAACACCTCCTGTCACTGTTAGCAGTGGTCCCCCAGGTGGTGGGAGCACCCCCAAGAATTTGGGTGGGTTTACTTTTGGAGGACAGGTGGACTCTGGCCTATCCAGGTCCCCTAACTCAGATACTCTTGTCTATGAGACTGGCATGGGGTTTGCCAATTTCACTGCTTGCCCAAACACTTTGAGCAAGTATAGACAGGAGCCCCTCATCAATGGTTTGAAAGTTGAGGCCTTCAGAGACACAGGGGCTAGCATCACCATGGTGGCTGAATGTCTAGTCCCCTCAAGGCAACTTTTACCTGATGCCAGATATCAGGTGACAAACATTGATGGCATAGAAACCAATCATCCCATGGCAGTAGTCAATCTTAGCTGGGGAGGTGTCACTGGCCCAAAGAGAGTGGCAGTGTCAGCAAACTTGCCTGTAGATTGCCTACTGGGTAATGATTTGGAAATCTCAGCCTGGGCTGAGATTGAACAGCAAACCCATTCTAGAATGGTAAATCTCCATGGAAAGGTTAGTGGGGCTGTGATGGCTACAGCCCCAATCCAAGATGTCCTTCCTGAAAAGGTTGGGAGGGCTGAGCAAACCTCAGCCCCATCTTTAGATAACCTCCCTCCTGAAAAGAGTAGCAGGGCTGTACTAGTAACAGCCCATACCCAAACTGAGTCTCCTCCTGAAAAGGTTGGTGGGGCTGTGATGGCCACAGCCCAAACTCAAACTGATACATGGGTAGTGAAGCCTGAAATGATGGATCACTCCACCCAAACAGAGAGCATTGAGGAGGAAGAGAAATCTCCCTCCCACCAGACTTTAGGAAAGGATCAGCCTCCTCAGGGAACTGATCTTACCCCTGATGAAGGAACTGTCCCAGAGGTTGTTAGGCCTGGCCTAACAGAGCCTCTGATGGCAGTGGACCCTTCTCAGGAGGAACCCAGTCTGGAGCAGGTAACCTGCCCCTCTCTACCTTGCCTTACTCAGCCCAGGGCTGCAGAGGACAAGAAGGACAGTGAGACCCAAAGGGCCCCCTGTCAAATAAAGCACCCCCATCAACAGATTAGGGGCACCGAAACTAGTAGCCCTAGTGAGGTGCAAACTTTAAAAACTCCTGAGGGATCCCCCTTAAAAGTAGTTAGGGACCTCCCCCAGATGGATATTGTTGGGCACAGCCAAACCTGGGACCCTAAGGGCCCAAACCTGAACTGTCCCTCCAGTAAGCCAAACAGAGGGACCCAGCCTCCAGCTTTAGGTAACCAGAGGTTGACCCTGAGAGCACATGCAACTCAGTCAAAGAAAGGAAGGCACACATGGTGGAGAGTGATTGGAGGAAGCTGAGTCCTACAGAGGAATCTCACTTCAGTACTCCATCCCAACACCAGCCTTTAACTTTGCAAAGACACACCACAGGTAGAGATTCCCTATGGTGGAGACCCTCAGATACCCTTAGGGCGAGGGATTGCTTAGTGGACCATGAGACAGGGGGAAACCAAGCCAGAGCTGGTACTTCCTTATATGGCCACTTAGGCAATATAGGCTTACCTGGTCAAGGATAGCCTTATCTCCTTTCGTTTGGGGGGGGGGGGGGGGGGTTATGTAGGAAGGTGGATATCTGACTATGGTTACCCCCAAACTTTTTGCCTGGTGTTTAACTGGTTTTTGACTTAGTTGGCCTGGGATCCTGCTATTCAGGGCCCCAGGCTGATTGCTCTCTCCTTAAAATGGACTCCATGTACCTTAGGTGCATAACACAATTGGAATTGGTTCCCCTTATAGGCCCCTGTAACAGTGTACCATAGGTACCCAGGGCATAGGTGTAGCCAAGGCCTACCAGGGGCTGCAGCATGTATTGTGCCACCCCTGGCCTGGCCTCCATATTTGACACAACTGGCTGATCACTCAGCTGGGGTAAGTTGGTGTAATCACCTCTTGCTTAGATATAGTATCCCTATATCTAACCCTAAGCTGGACACATATGTTCCTATCAGCCACTCCTATGGAAGGCCTCATCAATCCTGGAGGCAGAGTGCTTGGAAATATGTGAGATGGTGCTCTAGCGTGAGCTGAGCCTGTCTGCAGCTGTCGGGAACCACTCCGTAAGCTGTTCCGGGATATTGCCATACCATATACTCTTAAGTGCATTATAATCCTCGCGGTTATATGCTATCTTTGGTTTGGCTTTATCAAAACATGTCGAGTAAGGTGTCATACGAATTGGAATACTATCCCCTCGACAGTTCTGTCGACGGGGATAGCATTCCACCCTTCTAGAGGGACACGACATGTGTGTAGCCTTAACCCCGGTTAAAGTTAACCAGAGCCTCAGCATCACAAAATGGATGCTGCCACCACAGACACATGTCTGACCTCCTGCTGCTGGGAGTTCTTTCAGCGAGGAGGGCCTGGACAAAGGGTTTCCTGCCTGGGAAGGTGCGAGCACCACCCCAGACAGGGTTTTGTGTATTGGGTAGGACAGGGCTGAATAGATTGAGACATGCCTGGGGCACACAAGGTGTCCCTGTGCATAAGCCAGCCCAAACCGGTTCTGGGGCTTTCCAGCCCCAGTCCTGGCGAGGAGCTGGACAAAGGAGAGGGGGTGTAACCACTCCCCTTCCTGGTCCCACCCAGAGGAGGGACCTAGTAGGTGATCCACCCCTCAGATTGGGAATAAGAGTGGGAGCAGTGCCATTGCACACCAGATCATCCTGAATCAACTTTACACGAAGAAGAAGACTGGACTTCGACATTCTGCTGCACAGAAGACTGAAGAGAATCTCCCTTGTGGCCTAGGAGTGGCCACCCTGTGAACACAGGTACCAACCAGCAACTCGATGTCTGCTTTGCCGCCGCCTCCCGCCGGAGCCCGAGCCCAGAGCCCGACAAGAACCAGACTCCCAGACCTCTCAGAGCCCGATCCACAGTCCCTGCAAAGAAGGGACCCATGGAGGCACCGAGTGACGTGGGACCGGACCTCTTGGAAGACACTCGAAAAGCTGACTGCGCAGCTTCTGAGGCATCCTCGACGTTGTGCTTTGGGGATTGAGAACCCCCACCACCGAGCAGCCCTTGCACCGAAGATCAGCCCTCCAGCATCTCCACGATCTGCGTGGGGCCCTTTTGCATTGTGCCACTCGACGCGCCATCCCGGCCACTAGCCACGTGGTCAGCGGCCATCTTGGCGACGAAACCGACAATTTACACAGCAGGTCTGGTTGCTCCAGACCTAACCAAGCTCCTGTAAAAAGGAGCACCCGCTCTGACCTTGCTGGTCCGAGTGATAAGCATCTTTCAACTTCTGCGTGGCTTGCATTTGCCAAGGCCTGTTTGCTCCGATCAGGTCGCCGACACCGCCAACAGCGAGAAGCCTACGTGGGACAGCTCGTGACCGACTCCTGGACGTCCTCGACCCTGGGTATCCACGTGGCTGCAGAAAGAAGCTACCCGACAACGCCTGTTTGCACCCGACATCGCCTGGTTCCAATCTGGTTCCACGGTAGTCACTGGCTAGTGACTTTGAACACTGTCCCCTCTGCTTTCAGGTCTTCACATCTTCAGATCCACCCTTGGATCCACCGGAACTCTTCACATCGAGCCGCCTGCAGCATCTTCAGCTCCAAGCACCATCGACCAGCGTGACGAAACCCGACACTACTTCGACCCTGTGCACCCGCTTCCTGTGGGTGAGGTAACTCAGCTCCGCCGGTGCTCCTGCACTGGTACACATCTCAAGGGCCTGTGTCTTAAGTTTCAGCTCCGTAGGTCACTCGGAAGGTTCCTAACTTTCTAACTTTGTACTTTTTACGCACCATAGACTTTGCATTGGAAAGTGCATGCACTTTGAACACTGCACCCGAGTCCCGTGGGCCTTTCCCGACTTAATCATTGCTAGTCTCGAATAGCCCCAGCGATTCCCAAGGCCCTAGGCCTGTTCCCTTTCCTATTGGTATCTCTTATACCACTTTCTTAGTATATGGTTTAGGTGGCCCCTAGGGCTCATCCATATTGTGCAACTTTTGTGTATTTTAAACTGTCTTGTGATTTAACGCATGTGCTTCTGTGCTCATAAAGAGTCCAGGGGGTTTTATAGTTAATAAATCAATATATATTTTCAATATATATCTGTGTGGTGTCCCTTTCATTTGGTATTCAAGGGGGTTGTGTATGGTATAACAGCTGGCTTCACATGCCTTTCAGAGTTTAGCCTAAGACTGCTTTGTCCACGTTACCACTAGGATAACTGGTCTACAAGGTTGAATTACAACCATCATCATAAGGGTTGCTTGGCATGGTACAAAGTGATCACTAAGAATTAGTGAGCATTATATACCAGGCCAACTTCTCACAACGGTGATGGATCAAGCCCTGATCTTTGGACTGGGTAAGAGTGGTCTGCTTAGTTCAGACACTCTGTTCATCACCACCCCCTTTTCTGAATAGTTTTTGGCCACTATAGGTGTGGCAGGGTATACTCAGACATGAGTCCCTTGCTCACTGCATCATCAGGATTCCAGCAAGCCAGGCCGACGACGGCTGAAATGCCAGAAACCGGTTCCCGGAAGCTTGTCTCCTTTCTGGTGAAGAATTGGCTTGGTAGTTTAGTCTGCCCTGTTCCCATGATGCACTGGGCCAGGGACAGACTGATTTGCATATAGCCAGGTTCTGAGCTGGGATGGTGCAGTGAGCGAAATAAGGGTGATGGATCAAGCCCTGATCTTTGGACTGGGTAAGAGTGGTCTGCTTAATTCAGACACTCTGTTTATCACCACCCCCTTTTCTGAATCGTTTTTGGCCACTATAGGTGTGGCAGGGTATACTCAGACATGAGTCCCTTGCTCACTGCATCATCAGGATTCAAGCAAGCCGGGCGGACGACGGCTGAAATGCCAGAAACCGGTCCCCGGAAGCTTGTCTCCTTTCTGGTGAAGAATTGGCTTGGTAGTTTAGTATGCCCTGTTCCCATGATGCACTGAGCCAGGGACAGACTGATTTGCATATAGCCAGGTTCTGAGCTGGGATGGTGCAGTGAGCTAAATAACGGTGATGGATCAAGCCCTGATCTTTGGACTGGGTAAGAGTGGTCTGCTTAATTCAGACACTCTGTTCATCACCACCCCCTTTTCTGAATCGTTTTTGGCCACTATAGGTGTGGCAGGGTATACTCAGACATGAGTCCCTTGCTCACTGCATCATCAGGATTCAAGCAAGCCGGGCCCACGACGGCTAAAATGCCAGAAACCGGTCCCCGGAAGCTTGTCTCCTTTCTGGTGAAGAATTGGCTTGGTAGTTTAGTCTGCCCTGTTCCCATGATGCACTGGGCCAGGGACAGACTGATTTGCATATAGCCAGGTTCTGAGCTGGGATGGTGCAGTGAGCTAAATAACGGTAATGGATCAAGCCCTGATCTTTGGACTGGGTAAGAGTGGTCTGCTTAATTCAGACACTCTGTTCATCACCACCCCCTTTTCTGAATCATCTAACCCTACTGCAGCTCTAAGCTTTTGATATCATGCAAACAAATTCCTCCACCCTTAAAAAAATCAAACGAGGGGAAGCAAGGCTGCAGGTGCCACATCAAAAGGAAGGGTTGATTAGCATCACTTGCAAAGTAACATAGCTCTGAAAAATAACTTTTTCCAGCGTGAACCGAGAAGCCATCTTGGTGAGGGCTCTTCCCCTCGAGCATGCCCAGTGGCACAAAGAGCTAACCATGACAGCCATCTTGAGAGTGCCTCACTGAGAACGTTCGCTGTATACCCATGCAGAACTTGTTCCGGTGTGAGCCTGTAGTTACATAATACCCAATGCTCATATGCCGTTACCTTTATGGTTGAAAGACAGAGCATAAACAACGGGCGTATCACAAAATAAAATGATGACGTCCCTACCGCCCCCACCTGTATGCTCACTTCCTTAATGGACCATTTAATGAAACATCTAAAGCGTAGTTGCTGAAAGGCTGACCGAAGGGCGCAGCATCAGTGACTTGAGACTGTTTAAGGCAAAGTGTGGCTTACAAATGGACTTTTCAGTCTCAGCGTTCTTGGGATGTGAGTTCTGGTTGCTGAAGAGATGAGAGCTCTTTGGTGGTGGGTACTGTGTGACTGGAGGTGAAGAGAGAGAATTAAAGCTGTCCTGGGGTCAGGCCTAAGCAAATACAAGTACCTTCAAGTGCTGTCAAAAGAATGCAAAAGTGACGGTGCATAGCCATCTTATCTCGCAAACGCAGTGAATTTCGGTCTGTAATTCCAAAAGAATGCATAGTCTGGCGTATGTTCAAATAGTTGCCAGTGTGTTGGATGCTATGGAGATAGGGGTAGTACTATCGTATGGTCCATATCGGAGTTAAAGAGCACTCGCCATTGCAGTCTGGCTGTCTGATAATGTTGAGTAGTTGCTTGGATTAGGTGACCAAACCCCATTAATAGATTATACTAATAAGTTTTAAAATAAATTTAGTGATCTATCACTGCTCGCTCAGCTCCGGAACTATAGCAAATAATTGTAATGAAATGTAAACAATGGTGTTACGGCAGCTACATGACGATCCGAAACAAATCACCAAATGCAGAGACGAAATCAAACAAATGCATGATACCAATAAAAAAAAATTCTTGTAAGCATAGCAGCCACACGGACAGCGGGAGGGTGGCGGGCAGGCACACGGACAGCGGGAGGGGGGCGGGCAGGCACACGGACAGCAGGAGGCACACGGACAGCGGGAGGGGGGTGGGCAGGCACACGGACAGCGGGCTGGGGCGGGAACGGGGACACGAACAGCGGGGAGGAGGGCAGGAACGGGAAGACGGACAGGGGGAGGGGGGTGCGGGAACACACGGAAAGCACTCACCTGGATCTGGACTTCCTCCGGCGGCGGTCGGCCGCGGAATGACGAAAAGAAACCTCGACGAACACAAAAATAAACCCCGCCCACCGCCACACTGAAGTGTCCAAAGGGGCCGGATGAGAAAAATTCGCCAGAAACGCCCACGAGTCGCCTCGCACGATGACGGACGGCTCTGTCTTCCAATGGCTAGCCTCCATTTATGGAGCTAGCCAATGAAAGACAGAGGCGGGACTAAGCCCAAACTGTAGGAAACATAAGATTTCTCCTGGGTGGAGCTAGTGCTCCGGCCCCGGGCGAAACCTAAAAATGAGTATTCCCACCTCACTGAATGCAACAGTAGGGTAAGTGTTGGATAGCGGAGGGGTAAAAATTACTATTCCAACTCCAGTAAATGCAACAGTAGGGAAAGTGTTGGGTATCAGAAAAAAATTACTATTCACACTCAAACACTTAGAAAAAATATATCTATTAAAAATTAAAGAAAATAATAAAAATGAATAAACAAAATGTAAAAAATAAAAATCCAAAATATTGAAAATATAAAAAGAACACATAGTATAATACTAATTACGTATAACAAAAACCTACATATATATCAAATCAAATTAATATATTTATTAAGCATGGGCGGAAAATCCGTTACGCTGGCGGATTTTGCGGATTTTCGGTAAATTCGCAATCCGCGAGATTTGCGAATTTCCCGCAAAATCCGCAAATCCGCGAGCAGCGGATTTTATGGCTTGCTCGCACTGTTCGCGTGAGTTCGCGGCTTCCCAGTTTAACTTCGCGCGCCGCGAATAAGCGCTAAATTGCAGAAATACGATCTTAGCAAAACTGAAACTACTTACCAGGTTCAAAAGTTCAAGCTCATCATTAGTAGCCATTTCCTGTAGTGCTTCCTGAGGGGCCCCTCCAGAGTTCAGTTGCCTACTTGCAACTATTATGTGACCCTGCTCTGACCCTCAGAATAGTTACACAAAGGTCCTGAATTACAGCTAAGGCAGACAAGCAGGAGCCAGGCTGGAAGTTCAAATCCAGTGACATATTAATCAGCCCCTAATTCATTATTGACAGTTGGGGCAGGGCAGGTGTTGTAACTAATTTTGCAACAATGAAAGCACTTAGCAAGTGCAAAAGATCACTAATCAGGAAGCACTAAGGAAGCAGGTGCCAGCTAAAAAAATATTCTGTGACACATTAATCAGCCCCAAATTAATTCAGGTCACTTGAGGCAGGGAAGGTGTGCTTTGCTTTTCCACAATAATGTACACTGGACAACCAGAGGGTGCTGTGATGAAACAGAGGGTGGCATGGGTGGGCCAGAGGGTGGCATGAGTAGTCAGAGAGTGGCAGTGGTGACAGAGAGTGGCAGTGATGAAGAAGAGTGTCCCAAACAGGCTGGACACGTAGAAACAACAAGTTCGCAAAACTTGCGACCCGACAGGTAAGTTCGCGTTTGTGAAATTGTACAAAACCCTCGCGAACTGGCAGAAACCCGCGCGAACACACAAAAAAAATCTGCAAATTCACGAGAATTCGCGGATTTTGCGGATTGCGAGTTCGCAAATCCGCAAAATTCACGAACGCGAGATTCGCAAAATTCGCCCATGCTTAATATTTACCAAAAAAATATTCTTTTAAACTAGAAAATATTTACAAACAAAAAAATGTATTAAAACATAAATGTCTTTATTTTATTTTCTACCCTATAACTCCACACCAGTAACCAAAAATTTCAACATTTTTAATTAAATGTATTTACATGATTAATAATGAATTAAAAAATATTATTAACATCACTAATACACATTAATTTTCTACACACACAGTTTAACACTATAATATCCACAACAATAATAAAACACAATTAAAATGTATTTTAATATTAAAAACTTTTACTATTAACAACTAATAATTAAAATGTATTTAATACCCACCCTTTACCCCTTTAAAAGCAAAAACAACACACACAAAAATAAACAATTACCCAAAATAAATATCAAATAATTAACATTAATCAACAACTACATATAATTAATAAAACACAAATTACTTCCCACCTTCTACTCCTATAAAAAACACAACACACACCTAACATTAATTACACAATTACCATAATTAATTACCAATTAATGTATTAAAATGAATTAAAAACAGCCAATTATTATTCAATTAACCCCTTGTATGCTGATGACGAACCCCAGCCGTCATGCACTACGGTGCTCGTGTGCTGATGACGGCTGGGGTTCGTCATGGCCCGCCCCTGTTCTTTTGTTTACCGCACAGCGGCGGAAACGGGCCAGCAGCGAAGGGGTTAAAAATAAATTACTTCCCACCCGTAAACACCACAACACACACCTAAAATAAATTACAAAATTACCAACATTTATAACCAATTAATTAATTAAAATAATTAACAACCAATTATTAATTCATAAATTAAAAATAAATTATTTACCACCCTTTACACCTATAAACACCACAACACACACCTAAAATTAATTACACAAATACCATAATTATTTAAAATCAATTAATAAATTACTTCCTACCTTATTCCCCTATAAACCCACAACCTGCTACGAAACTAAAAGCACAAAATTCAAATAAATACTAACAACTAAAAATTGAACACATATATTAAAAAGGCGATCAATTCTTAAACAAAAAATTATACATCGCATACATATAAAATATATACTAAAATACATAATAATACAATACAATATTTTTAACAACTATATTTTTGCAAACGATATTAAACACTTATTTTTAAAATAATATATTACTTACCTTAAGTCGATATTGTTGACCACGATATTCTTGTTGTTGATATTTCTGACTCACAATATTTTTGACTCGATATTTGGGCAACTCGATATTTTGTACTCTATATTCTGTCTCAGCCCCCTATTTATTTATTTATTTTATAAAGCGCCTGAATCACCCCCGAAGGAGTATCTCCGCGCTGTGGAGGAGCTGCGATAGGCCATGTGAGGGGACATGTCAAAATAGTGTAGTTTTAAGGAGCCTTCTGAAGTACAGGTGATCAGAACACTGCCGCAGAAGGATAGGAAGCTGGTTTGAAAAGAGAGGGGCTAATTGAAAGAAAGATTTCCCACCAATCAAGATTTTTTGAACCGCGGTACGAGAAGCAGAGATTTGGTTCCCGAGCGGAGTGACCTAGAAGGTATGTAGTGGTTGAATTTTCTTGCAAGATAGCTAAGGCCTTTGCCAGTCAAGGCCTTGTGCACAATACAACAGATTTTAAATCTGATTTGTTTGCATACCAGGAGCCAGTAAAGTTGTTTTAGGAGGGTAAGGGACGCAGTTCTAGGGGGGACGTTCGTGATGAGGTGGGCTGCAGTGTTTTGGACCACCTGTAGTCTGCTCAACAAGGACTCATTAGTTGAGACCAGAAGAGCATTGTAGTAGTCCAGACGGCTTAGTACCAATGCCAGGATGAGAGTCTTCCGGGTGGACATCAGGAGGAAGGAGAAGACTTGCCGTAGTAAGCCAAGTAAATGAAAACAGAAGCCAGCGGTGGTTGCAGCGTGCTCTTTCATGATTAGATCCTAGGCTAGGCGTATGCCAAGGTTCTTGACTACAGACTTGGGCTTTGGAGGGTCACTTAGATCCACCGGCCACCAATCTGGTGACCACAGCAATGACGCATCTCCAAACAACATACATAATCTTGGTCTTTCTTCATTGCATTTAGCTGGAGGAAATTGTTCCTCATCCACCTAGCTCGGCTATCATACCTTCCGAGAAGAAAGACCGGCATTAGGGGTGGATTTATTGAATGAGAATAAAAGCTGAGTGTCGTCAGCGTATGAAATTGGTATAAAACCTAGTGTTCTGAGTAAGTCCGCTGGGGGCCACATAAATGTTGAATAAAGTGGGACTGAGACAAGAGCCCTGAGGTACTTCCTTAGTCAGTCCCATAATCTTTGATCGAAAGGGGCCTAGGTTGATAGTCTGAGTATGGAGTGAGAGGAAACTCGCCATCCACTGGAAAGCCTGTCCTCGGAGTCCGATTTCGTTAAGTCTCCTGAGCAGGATCAGATGAGAGACTGTGTCGAAAGCGGCTCATAGATCCAGCAGCACGAGAAGTACTCCTTGTCCGCTGCCCAGGGTCTGCCTGATGTTATCGGTGACAGCAATCAAAGCCGATTCAGTGCTGTGCCTAAGCCTAAATCCGGATTGAGATGGATCGAGGCATCCGTATTCGACATGGTCAGATAGGTGTTTGTGGATGTGTTTTTCAAATATCTTACTCAGGAGAGGTAGAAGAGAAATAGGACGAAAGTTGGATAAATCGTCCATGGGGGTCTTGATATTCTTGCGGATGTTAATGACTTTGGGGGTGACGTGTGCCGCCATCCATTCGCGGGGAGATGTCCCTCTCTCATTGAGAGATAGAGAATTGAGCAAATGGGAAGGGATAGTTATTTGGAGAGCATAGTGGAGATTTTGGCCGAATAATATCTAGCGGAGAACCAGATTTTACTGTGAATAACAGTGATTCCACCTCATCATCAGTGAGAGAAGGAACATTTTTCAGCAGCTGCACCTTAGTTGGGGCCGAAGGGCAGTAGGAAGACAAAACCTGCTGAGGATTCCCAGCTGACATGTTTTTATCCTAAATCAGCTCAATTTTCTGTGTGAAATGTGTTGCTATTTTATCACAGAGTGCTTGAGAGGGAGCCTTCTCATTGTCGCAGGCCTTTGGATTGGTGAAAGAGTTGAGGATTTGCAGCACAAGTTACTTACCTTCGGTAATGATATATCTGTAAGAAACAGTAGTTGGTGAAAGATTCTTTACCGTAGAATATCCCTAGGCGTCAGACTGGATCCTGAAAGTTTTCATCAGCAGTACCCCTGCACGTCGGAAGGTGGCGTTGTGCGGCTTCGCATCTGTCGCTGGTGTCATAGGCGCCGAGATGGCTTCACATAGACTACTTAGGCAACACCCATGCGCGCTGGCATCAGTTCTGTACACAACTTTCCGTGCCAGGAAATCAGAGCCATGCAAGAAACTGACCACTGGTGCCATGAAACTAGGGCCCTGAAAGGGATGACCTTAACCCTAGAAATCAGTTCGTAGAACTGGGAGGATGGGTGGGGCGGTAAGGAATCTATCACTAACGAATGTTTCTTACAGATATATCGTTACCGAAGGTAAGTAACTTGTGCATCTGAAAAAAAATGTTAGTGATGGATTCCTTACCGTAGAATAGATACCCCAGCAATACCAACCCCAGAGGAGGGTCTGCAAACCAAGATCACACCAGAAAGTCTTGGTGAACAGAACGGCCAAAGAAGACGTCTCTCCGGATTTGGCTGTCCAGGCAGTAGTGTGCAGCGAGGCCCACGTAGCTGCCTGACAGATGTCCTGCAAGGGAACGCCATGTCCCAAGGCAGTAGTGGTTGCTGTTGACCTCGTAGAATGGGCATGCAGCCCCACAGGAGGCTCCTTCTTAGCCAACAAGTAACAGGCTTTGATGCACAGAACAACTCACCGAGACATGGTCCATTTGTGCATGGCCTGACCTTTCTTGGCGCCCACATAGCCAACAAAAAGTTTGTCGTCCACCTGGAAGTGTTGTGTGCACTTCAGATCGAACGAGAGCGCACTTTTTGGGTCCAGACGGTGGAGCCTCTCTTCCTCTTTTGAAGGATGTGGAGGTGGAAAGAAGGTGGGCAAAGTGATGGTCTGCCCGATGTGGAGGGCCGTGACAACCTTTGGCAAGAAAGAAGGACAAGTCCTTAACACCACCTTGTCCGGATGAACAGATAGAAAAGGAGGTTTAGAAGACAGAGCCTGGAGCTCACTCACTCTTCTGGCAGAGGTGATAGCTACCAGGAAAGCCGTCATTAGAGTGAGAAGACGTAGGGGACAGTTATGAAGTGGCTCAAAGGAAGCGCACCTCAGATAGGTCAAGACAAGATTTAAGTCCCATTGAGGCATTATGAAAGGCACGAGAGGAAACGTGTGTGTAATGGCTTTCAGGAAGCGATTACCAACCCAGGACTTAAAAAGAGAAGGCTGACCTGGAAGCCGTAGAAAGGCGGAAATGGCCGAGAGATAACCCTTGATAGTGCCCGGAGCAGAGTCCTGCTGGGCCAGAGAGAGAAGGAAACAGAAGAACCTCGGAAAGAGGGGCCGAAAGGGTATCCACAGCCCTTGTGGTGCACCATGCCACAAATTTGTTCTAACTGCAATTTTGTACCGTCCTAGTGGAGGGACGCCTGGCTGCCAGAATAATATCACAGATTTCGGAAAGAAGGTCGAAGGCTGTCAACTGTTGCCGCTCAATCTCCATGCATGGAGGTGGAGGCTGGACAGGTTCGGGTGGAGGACCGTCCCCTGCTTCTGTGACAGAAGATCCTCCCGAAGAGGCAGTTCGATCGATCGCCATGCTGAGTAGCTCTGGATACCAGTATCTTCGTGCCCAATCCAGAGCCACAAGAATGACTTGGGCCCGGTCACGCTGGATCTTCTTCAGCACTCTGGGCAGAAGTGGTATAGGCGGAAAGACGTACAACAGACCGCAGCTTCATCCATGAAGAAAAGCATCGCCAAGCGAGCGCAGCCTTGGAGATTCCAACTCGCAGAATTGATGACAATGCGCGTTCTCTTCGGTGGCGAATATATCTAACTAAGGCTCTCCCCACTGCAGAAAGAGACCTTGCACCACGTCCGAGTTCAGATGCCATTCGTGATCTATCATGCACCGGCGGCTGAGTTTGTCCGCCCTGACTTTCAAAGAACCACCAAGGAAATGCCTTGATCTTCCACCTGATAGGCCACGCCCTTCCTTTCCCTAAATGTGCCAACCACGCAAGCGCAGCGGACGAGCGCAGCGGGAGCGCCGTTTGCGCGCCGAAGGCGCGCCTAAGGCAAGCCCGTCTGCGCCCGTCCGCGACCATACGCGGCCCAGGGCCCGTCCCCCTGGCCATACCACCTCAGACCAGTGTGGGACGGCAACCTACACGAGGCAGGCGTTACTACATCTGCGCAAGGTGCTACCGCCAGAATGCGAACACACGCTGCACGTGGAGCAATGGCCCCCGAAGTGTGATGGTTGCGGCTATACTATCCTCCGAGACCAAGAGACAAGTAAGGAAGGTAACGATCTTTCTGCCTTGCTACTGAACTGTCGATCGTTGAAACGTCATAGCCTGAACATTTATGACATGCTGATAGATGACAACCCTGACTTGGTCTTCTTGACAGAAACATGGTTAGATGAGCAATCCCTCCCTGATATTATAGAGGCCCTTCCCTCCGGCTACAACATTCTCCAAATCAATAGGGGGATTCAGAGGGGGGGGGGATAGCTATTGTCCATAAAATCGAGCTGTCATGCTCTCTTGAACCGACTGCCATTAAGAACTGTGAAGCTGGACTATTTTCCATCTCGATTGGCCCTAATTGCACCATTAAGGGCTACCTTATCTATCGCCCGCCTGGTGCGGCGACCGCGTTCATTGAGAGCCTCCTGGAGGCTCTAACGCAATCTGCTTTACGCCACAATAAGTTCATGATTGTAGGAGACCTCAACGTACATCTGGATGATGTCAACTGCAGAGAGGCTGTATCCCTGATTAATGCACTTAGAGCACTTATGTTTGTTTTGGCCGATAACAGAGCCACCCATCAAGCGGGGCATTTACTGGATCCAATTTTTGCTAATTGGGAAGATATAAGCGTATCTGTCCCGATTAAGATCCTGTGGTCTGATCATTATTTGATCCCTTTTAAACTTAGAAGATTGCCCAAAAGGGGGCCTATACAGAAACCCCCCGCCATTAGGCGCAGGGACTGGAGGAAATTCAGTCATGATGCCTTCAGTCAAGCCCTTGGACAGGAACCCCCTAAGATCAGCGGCAACTTAGCGGAGGCGTGCAGGATGTATGATGTATGGGTTGAGGGTGCACTGGATAAAGTTGCCCCCTGGACTCAAAGAGCCATGGCACGGAGCACGAAATCCGCTCCGTGGTTTACTGCGGAGCTACGCGCCGCTAAAACCAAATGTAAGACTCTGGAGCGTAGATCGAGAGTGGAATATGCCCCCCAACTACGTGAAGTCTATAAGAATGAACTAAGGTCTTATCACAGTCAGATTAGGAAAGCTAAAAGAACTTACTATAATAAGAGGATTGACCGTGCAGAGAATACATCTAAAGAGCTCTTCATGATTCTGAAGGAACTCTCCGCCCCCTAACCAGTCCAGGGGAAGTCCCCCCCTCGACAGAGTCATGCAATGAGATTGCCGACTTCTTTGTAGGGAAGGTAGAAAAGATCTATGCTTCCTTCCAGGTGAATCCTGAACCCACTGATTCGCCAGACCCTAACTGTGATAATCAGGTTATGATAAAACTTAGGAAGTTTGTGGTCCCCCAAGCAGAGGAGCTAATTAACATCGTATCGGACATTCACTCTGGCTCTCCCTTAGATGCGATCCCAGCGAGGATTCTTCGCAGTCATCTTCCCCTGGTAGCGGAGCACATAGGTAACATGGCTTCTCTTTCTTTCCATGAATGTCTAGTTCCGGACATCTGGAAACTGGCCCAAGTTGTCCCGATAAAAAAGAAAGCCCATATAAGCATAACTCAATTAGACAACCTTAGACCAATCTCCCTTCTTCCCTACTGTGCGAAGGTAGTAGAGAAATTGGTTAACCGACAACTGGTGAGCTTTGTGGAGGAAAATAAGCTCCTCCACTCGTCTCAGTCGGGATTCAGAGCCAAACACTCGACCGAGACCGCTCTCCTCCTATCGACAGAACTGCTGCGGTGTAGGGCGGATGAGGGTCACACGGCCGCACTGGTCCTGTTGGACTTAAGTGCGGCGTTTGACACCGTATCGCACTCAGTATTACTGGACCGTCTGAGTATGAAGGGAATAACCGGGCCTGCCCATGAGTGGTTGGCTTCCTTCCTTAAGAACAGGAGATTTCAAGTGCATTGTCCACCATGTAAATCCAGTATAAGATGTCTTAGACAAGGGGTTCCACAGGGCTCAATTTTGAGCCCCACGTTATTCAATCTGTACATGGAACCCCTTGCCAAACTGGTGGAGTCATACGGTGTTGACATAGTCTCCTATGCAGACGATACACAACTGGTGATCAACTTGTCCCGTGATCCAGTTGTGGATGCTGAGAATTTCTCGGCCTGCTTGGTGGCACTTGATGGGTGGATGAAGCATAACTATCTCCGCCTCAATGGTAATAAGACGGAAGTTCTTATCGTTGGTCCCTGTCCCTCCATCTGGACATCTGCCTGGTGGCCCATAGAACTGGGATCTGTCCCTGCCCCGGTGGACACAGTTAAAAACCTTGGCATTCTTCTTGACTCCAATCTAGCCTACACTAATCATGTTGGTAATGTGGCCGGTAAATGCTATGGCATTTTGAAGGTCCTGAGGAAAATCCTGGACCTACTGCCCCCCAGCACCAGGAAAACAATGGTACATGCCTTGGTCACCTCCCATTTAGACTATGGGAACTCCCTACTCTGTGGACTCAGCAAAAAAGGCCTAGCACAGCTGCAACGCGTCCAGAACGCAGCTGCCAGGCTTGTCCTGAACCTCCCCAGGAGGGCATCTGGGAAACATGCATTACGTTCCCTGCATTGGCTCCCAATAAAGGAACGAATTAAATTTAAAACTATGTGCATCACCCATCGTATAGCTCACAAAAAAGCTCCTCCATATCTCCAGAATTTGCTCCCAATCTATCGTCCTTCTCGCCATCTTAGGTCAATGGGCAGCATGCTATTAGTGGTTCCGCGGATCCACAGAGCAAGGATGGGAGGACGGTCCTTTAGACACCTTGCCAGTAAAGACTGGAATGACCTACCCATCGAATTGAGGATGGAACCATCTGAAACAAGGTTCAGACAGAGGCTGAAAACCCATCTCTTCCCCAAAACATAATCAATACTGTTTCCCCTACTCCTGAGTTCATCCTCTGTGAGCTAAGCTGAAGAGATGTTTAGTGGGACTGTCAGCGCGGGACGCACTGTTCCTTGTGCAACCAGGCGCTTAACAAATGCCATTAAATTAAATTAAATTAAATTAAATTAAAATTAAATTAAAATGTCCAGAGGCTGGGAGCCTCCGGACATAGGGTCAATGACCCCAACCCACCCTGTTTGTTGCAGTACCACATGGCGGTGGTGTTGTCTGTGAACAACTATGCTACACTTCCCCAAACAGAGGGAAGGAATGCTTTCAGAGCAAGTCGGATCGCCCAAAGCTCCAAAAGGTTGATATGGAGCCAGGACACTGCCGGCGACCAGAGGTCTCTGATCTCTGCCTCTCACTGTGTGCTCGGGCTGGGGAAGGGAGAGGGATCTGCCATTTACCCAATCGCGATTCGTGAGCCACCACTGCAATTGTTGTGCTGTGCCCTCTGAGATCTGGAAGTGATCGGAATGGTGGCCCTGTTGCTGTGCCTACTGGAACTTCAGGTCCCATTGCAGAGCCCGCATATACCACCTGGCATTTATTTATTTATTTTAAGAATTTATAAAGCGCAAGCTGTCACCATTGCAGGTATCCTGGCGCTGACAGAGTCTGAGGAAGAGCGAGAGGTGGACCAGAGGGGAATAGGCTAACCCGGGAAGAGCCAAGTTTTAACCTTTTTTCTGAACGGTAGGAGTTCATTAATGTGCCTAATCTCAATGGGGAGGGTGTTCCAAAGTCTGGCGGCAGCCACCTCGAAGAATCTACCTCCGGCTCTGACCTTCCTAAATCTGGGGATGACTACCAGTTTGGCATCCGAGGAGCGAAGTTGTCTGGTAGGAACAAACCACACAAACTTAGATTGTAGAGGGCCTGGACCGGAACCGTGGAGGGCCCTAAAAAAAATACAGAGGGCCTTAAACTGAATTCTCTGTCTAAGAGGGAGCCAGTGCAATTGTGCCAAGGCAGATGGTCCGTGGGATCTTCTCGGCAGCCCCAAGGCCAATTTTGCAGCCGCAGATTGGACCCTTTGAAGCCTGTCCAGTAGAAACTCAGGGGACCCGAGCAGGAGGGCATTGCAGTAGACCAACCTGCTCAGGATGGTACATCTAACTACTTGGGCGCGGGCCTGGGTGGGTAGGAGGGGCAGAACTTTCCTAAGAGAGCGTAGGATGGCATAGCAGCAGGCTGAAGTTTTTTGAACATGGGTCTCCATGCTAAGCCTGTGGTCAAGCATGACATTTCCTATCTCCTGAGGCGGAAGCCGGGAGCCTTTCTTTCTTTTCACGCTGTTTTTAAACTTTGACTACAATTGTTTTTAAACTTGATTGTCACCAAAATACTTGTATTTCACTTACCAGCTAGGAAGTCACTGGTAAAGTACTCGCTCTCTGGGACAGGCTAAAGCACAGCCGATTTCAGTGCAGCCGCGCAGCCCCCCACAACACTCCCCTGACGCCATCACTGGACTCGAGTGAGGCCACGCCCATTTTAGGCCACGCCCCCCGCCGCAGAGCATAAAACCTCGCTGAATACGAGCGAACTGTCAGACATTTCCTATCTCCTGAGGCGGAAGCGGGAGCCTTTCTTTCCTTTCACGCTGTTTTTAAACTTTGATTACAATTGTTTTTAAACTTGATTGTCACCAAAATACTTGTATTTCACTTACCAGCTAGGGAGTCACTGGTAAAGCACTCGCTCTCTGGGACAGGCTAAAGCACAGCCAATTTCAGTGCAGCCGCGCAGCCCCCCACAACACTCCCCTGACGCCATCACTGGACTCGAGTGAGGCCACGCCCCTTTTAGGCCACGCCCCCGCCCTCCTCCCTCTCTCTGACATATAATATGTGCATCCACAGGAAGCGCAGCGGACGAGCACAGCGGGAGCGCCTAAGGCAAGCCCGTCTGCGCCCGTCCGTGCCAGGACGGGCCCTAGGGCACACCAGGCTGGCCAAATCATCACGTACTCAGCTAATACTCTCAGAGACTTACAAAATTTCATCACCACCCCTTCGTCTTCGACCCTTCATCGCATCTCTGCTGCTGGCCTCATGCGCCCCGACAAAATCCTTTCCGGCGTTCGTGCTCCTTCAGCCTCGCCAACCAGGAACTCCACGCCCATCAGGATCTTATACCTGAACACTTGTTCACTAGTGAAACACGCCAAGGATATCTTCGTATTGTTATCTAACTCCAACCCTGACTTACTCCTGCTCACAGAAACCTGGCTAACCTCAGAGTCCCTCCCGATATACTGGCTGCCCTCCCCCCTGACTATTACATCCTTCACACCGACCGCCCTGACGACCGGCCCGGTGGTGGAGTGGCAGCCATCATATCCAAACGTCTGACAACTACCTCTTCTCACTCTCTCCCTCTCCCCGAGGTCGAGAATCTACTCTTTAGTGTGCAAACGGACTCTGGTCATCTCACTCTCCTCCTTCTGTACCGACCCCCCCACTCAATGCCTTCATTTTCTCCCACTATAAACGAACAACTGTCCTCTCTGCTAACAATGCACTCCTGTTTCGCTATGTTCGGTGACTTGAATTATTGGTTCAATGACACCAACGCTGGCACTCACGCCACTGAACTCTTTGACACCCTCACTAACCTGAATCTTACTCAACATGTCTCCCAACCCACCCACATCAAGGGCCATATCTTGGACCAGATTTGGTCCTGCAACCTGGTCCTGTCCCCACCAGAGATATCCCCCTGTGTCTGGTCAGACCACCACCTAGTGGACACCACCATAACAATGGCCGGTCAGATCCCTGCCCCCTTGATGGCCGGTGGCTTGTCACGGAAATGGAGCACCTACGATGCTCAGGGCTTTCTTACTGCTCTTGCCGACTCTCGAATAGATCCCTCCGACGATATCGACAAATTAGAACAAAATCTAGGCTCCTTTCTAGAATCAGCCAGCGATTTAGTTGCTCCCTTAGTTAAATTCCCCCGCACCAGGCACCGCAATTCTCACAGGTGGTTTTCGGATGAACTTAAAGCCCACAAACTGAAAACGCGCCAGGCGGAAGGCACCTGGAGACGCAACTATTCAGACCTAGCCAGACAATCCTATCTGACTGCGCATAAAGAATACAAGGCAGCTATTAGAACGGCAAAGATAGATCATTTCTCTGAAAGGATCTCATCGGCAAAAAATACATCCAAGGAGGTGTTCAGAGTCCTGAACGAGCTAACGACTGATGATAGAACCCTCCCGACTCAGACCCCTACTCAGGAGGCCTGTGATACCCTAAACTTGTTCTTTTTGGAAAAGATCATACAAATTAAAATGTCCATTCCACCCCCTCCCCAGTCATCCCCATCGGATACTTCCTCTACTAACCCCATGACTCTCTCCTCCCTTCCCGCTCTGGACTCTAGCGGAACTTGCCACCCGTATCAAATCTGGTTCCCCCAATGACTGCTGTCCACCATCCGTTATGCGGGATGTATGTCTCAATCTACCTGACGACATTCTAAATCTACTTAACAGATCCCTTCGCTGCGGCATCTTTCCGACCTCCTTCAAGGAGGCCATCTTACTACCCCTCCTAAAAAAAACTGGCGCCGACCCTGCGGAGCCGTCGAACTACGGTCCTATCTCCCTCCTTCCCTACCTTTCCAAAATCTTGGAGGCCCATGTCACTCGGTGCCTGTCAAATTTCATCGAATCCTCCTGCCACCTGGAGCCTAATTAGGCTGGCTTCCGACCTGCCCATTCCACAGAGGCTGTCATCTTGGCAGTCCTTGACACACTCAGAAGCAACGCGTACGGCGGACGGCACCAGGCCCTTGTCCTGTTGGACCTGTCAGCCGCGTTCGACACGGTGGATCACAACATCCTTCTCCACCGTGTCGGGCAGGCGGGCATCCAAGGTACAGCCTACGAGTGGATCAAGTCCTTCCTTACTGGAAGAACACAGGCAGTCCGCATGGGTCCTTACACTGCCAATAAGACCCTCACTTCCTGTGGTGTCCCCCAGGGCTCTTCCCTTTCTCCGCTTCTTTTTAACTTATACCTTCGACCATTGATCCAATCTCTTCAGAAATGGGATATCGTAGTTTTTAATTACGCAGACGACTTGCAACTCATCTTCCCCCTCAATTCTCCTCATGCCACCAAAACATTCCACAAGGTTATGATTCACATCCAGCTCTGGATGAACCAGAACCAATTAAAACTAAACCCCGGCAAGACTGAGCTCCTTCTTCCGGGAATCAGCCATGCCTTTTGGGGCCCACAGTACTGGCTTCCAGAGCTCGGCTCTCCTCCCTTTCCAGCTAAAGCTGTAAAAAGCCTGGGCATAATTATTGACGCCAAACTTTCCCTCAAAACCCAAGTTGGAGATGTAGTATCCTCCTGCATGCACCAACTCCAGAGGATTCGCAAAGTCCGTCATCTTCTCCCCCCTGAAGCACTCACCTAAACTGTTATGTCACTTGTGCTTTCTGGACTGGATTTTTCCAACGCAATCTATCACGGTCTCCCTTTATTTCTGATCCACCGTCTCCAAGTCGTCCAGAATCAGGCGGCTCGCCTGATTCATGGATCCCCTAGATGGCTATCAGCCAAGCCTCTGCTCCATAGCCTCCATTGGCTCCCGGTAGACCAGAGGTCCACTTTCAAGGTGGCCTGTCTCACCTTTAAAGCTCTTCACTGCCCCAGCCCCGGTTTCCTCAAATCCCTTATCCATCCTCACTGTCCGACACGCAACCTCCGATCAGCCCACCGTGATCTGCTAGTCACCATCAAAAGCAAAACCAAAAAATTTGGCGGCCGCCGCTTTTCCCATCTGGCTCCTGCACTCTGGAACCGCCTCCCCCTCTTAATCAAATCCTCTACATCCCTTCTTAAATTCAGGAAACTGTTAAAAACGTACCTTTCCCCCCCCCTCAGTTAGGCTCTCTGCTTCTCGTACTTCCTCCTCACCCCCTCTGTCTATAGCGCCAGGAATCTTCGGCGACAGTGCGCTTTACAAATGACACTTAAGATAAGATAAGATAAGGTTGAGGACAGAGTCTGCAGGCTGTACATTGGATGCTGTTTCCGGGGGCCAGAAGTTGCTAGGGAACGGTCGGGGGATCCTCGAGTCAGTGTTGAAAAGCACCTCAGTTTTCCCTGCCTTGAACTGGAGTGAATTATCCTTCAGCCATCTTGATGTATCCCGCAGGCAATTATGTAAGACCTCTACAGAGATAGAATCCTCTCCTTCCAAGGAGAGGATCATCTGCGTGTCGTCGGCGTAATTGATGGTTTTAATGCCGAAACTTTTGATAAGAAGAATTAGCGGCCTGAGGTAAACATTAAAAAGTATTGGGCTGATAGCAGACCCCTGGGGGACTCCGTGCGTTACCGGGGAAAAGGCTGATTGGAAAGGAGGCAGAGATACTGCTTGCTGCCTATCCTGCAAAAAAGAGTGAAACCATTGCAGTGCCGTGTCCCTCACTCCTGCCTCCAACAGGCGCCTCAATAAGATCTTATGATTCACCGTGTCAAAGGCGGCAGACATATCGAGCAGTATCAAGAATGATGCCTGACTTCTGTCTGCCTGCCTTTGAAGTTCGTCCATGGCGATGATGAGGGCTGTTTCGGTTCCATGAGCAGGCTGGAAACCAAATTGGTCCCCGTCAAGTAGTAGATGATGTTCCAGGTGGTTGGAGAGAGTGTTACTGACCACCCGCTCCACTATCTTGGCAGGGAACGGCAGCAGTGAGATGGGCCTGTAATTTTTAGAGCAGTCAGGGTCCAAGGAAGGTTTTTTTAGCAAGGTGGAGCCTAACACTCATTTCCAATGGGCAGGGACAGTGCCAGTCAGCAGGGATTGCTGACAGATTAGGTGGAGCAGGGGGAAAAGTTCTTCTTCAAATTCCTTCCAAACTTTGGGAGGCACCGGGTCCAATGGAGACCAAGACACAATCCCTCTTGTTACCTTAGTAAAGAGTTCATATGTAAGCGGTGGGAACCCGAGGAGTGATTCTTCTGGAGACCTAGCTAAGTCAGGTGATTGATTCTTCAGAGTAACAGTATTCAAGAATAGAGGATTTCCAGCAGCAAGAGGAGTATCCAAGTCTTTAAGGATAAGTTCTATTTTCTCCTTGAAGAATGTGGCCAGATTGTCGCAGAGGTCTTGGGACGGGACAATCGCATTTTTGCAAGACTCCGGGTTAGTGACGCTGTTTAGGATGCTAAAAATGCTCCTAGAATTGTTGGTAGTATTACAGATCAGGGAGGAGTAGTGATCGGCTTTGGATTTTTTAATGAGAGTTTTGTACGCATGGACCTTAGTTTTCCACGTGTCTTTGGAAGTTTCACTATAATCGCGTCTCCACCTTCTCTCTGCTTGTTTACATTCAAGTTTTAACAGTTTTAGGTCATCATTAAACCATGGGGCAGAGTCTTTACCCCTGCAGGTCCGATTTTTAAGAGGCGCGTGGATGTCGACCACCGTTGAGATACTAGTGACAAGGGAGTTATAATTTTCGACTGTGCTTTTGTTCACATAAAAAAGCTGTTGCATATGGAACACTTCGCCAGAGGGGTGTAAGCGTGAGAGAGCCCTCCAATCTCTGCATTTAATTTCCTTGGTCAGCACCGGGGCCTTGTGGGGGCCAGTCGTCTTGTGAAGAAAGAATTTAACCAGTGAGTGATCAGTCCAGTCCATCGGAAGGGTTTCTCCCATTACCACTAAGTCTGGTGCCGCAAAGATCAGATCAAGTAGATGACTCGCTTTGTGGGTGGCCTTGGAGGCCAGCTGAGAGAGACCAAAACTGTCACAGGTTGAAAGTAGGTTCCTGAGAGCTGAGTCAAGGGTGCTGTTTTGCCAAAGATTAAAATCACCGAGTATAAACAACTTCTGGTGAGATAGAGCGATATTAGTCAGGGTGGTGATTACCGCTTGTTGCTGCTGAAGGCTGAACGCCCCTGGTGGGCGATAGCAAATTATCCCTGTGACTATAGTTCCGGCGTGGGTCTGGATTGAAAGCCCTAATATCTCGGTGCCCAAAGTAGGGTCAAGAGTAAGGACCTTAATGCTGCAAGAGGCTCTTAAAATTACTCCCACACCCCCGCCTCTACCAGTAGGCCTAGGGGAGTGGAGAAATTTAAACCGGAAGGGCAAGCAAATCCAGGATCGACCAAGCAGTCTGGACGCGTCCAAGTTTCTGTCATGAACAGAATGTCAAGTTCGTGAGTGTCAATCAGAAGTTGGATTTCTGTGCAGTGTTTAGGCAGGGACCTAACATTTAATAGCCCACAGTTCAGAACATCATCACATAGTACATCAGCCCTGGGAAGAGATGTAGGTGATAAAGAAAGTATTCCTTTGTCTGCATATTGCTTACCTATTTGGATGAGCTCCTCTCTAGAGTAGGGTGGCCCGGAAGGAAGCTGATCCTGATATAAAGGGTCTAAACCGGCAGAGTAAGGGGCCCATGGCCCTACCTTGGCGCGGAAGGGCGCAGACGAACTTGCCTTAGGCGCGCCTTCGGCGCGCATTCGTCGCGCCTGCTGCGCTCGTCCGCTGCGCTTCCGAGGGAAGCACATTTTTTATAAGGCTGTGGCCAGCGTTCAGGGGGGCGTGGCCTCAGTGAACGAGCAGGAAATGGCGGCAAGATTTGCTTTGGTGTTTGACCGCGGCAGCGTTAATGTCGGCTGCGCGGCGTATCCAATAGCAGGCTAGTGCCCTGAAGTGGTGAAGGAGGGGGAGAGGGTAAGTGGATTAAAAACACACAAGTGATTCAGCAAATAATTAAAAATAACAGCAGGTCGCGCTCCCGTCTTCCGCCTCAGGAGGTCTGTCTAGGATGATTGCAGCGCTCGTAGTCAGCGCTTTAAATGCTGGTTCGCGGTGGGCGTGGCCTCAGAAGGGGGCGTGGCCTCCGTGAGCGAGCAGGAAACAGCGGCAAGATTTGCTTTGGTGTTTGACTGCGGCAGCATGTTACACTAGCAAGATGCAGGAGGCCATTAGGCCCAGGAGCCGGAGGGTCTTCCTGACTGAAACCCGGGATAGAGGCTGAAAGATCGGAATCATAGCCTGAATATCGCTGCTCAGGAGGATAAACCCGAAACTGCGTCGAATCTAGAACCGCTCCAATGAAGGGGAGCTTCTGAAAGGGACTCAGGTGTGACTTTGGCACGTTGATGGAAAACCCCAACAAATGCAGGAGGTCAGCCGTAGTATGGAGGTGGGAGACGACTGCCTGGGGCGAGCCCGCCTTCAACAACCAGTCATCGAGATAGGGGAAGACTGGAACCCCTGACCTGCGCAGATGAGCTGCGTTCACCGGCATCACTTTCGTGAACACCTGAGGAGCACTGGTAAGGCCGAAAGGGAGCACAGCAAACTGAAAGTGCTCTTGGCCTAACGTGAACCGCAGGTAATGTCAGTGGGCCGGCAGGATGGGGATATGAAACCCTACCATCCAGTCTCCAGGGTCGAGGGCAACATCTTGAACTTCTCTTTCCGGAGAAGCGGTTGACGTTCCTGAGGTCCAAGATGGGACGCAGGACTCCTTCCTTCTTGGAGACCAGAAAGTAGTGGGAATAACAACCACGTCCTAATTCTGACCCAGGAGCGCGCTCAATGGCCCCCTTGGCCAAGAGGGCCGTGCCTTCAAGATGGAGAAGCACAAAATGGTCCCCCGACATGCGGTGGTACTGAAGTGGCATGGCTGGAGGGGCTGTCTCGAACAGGAGAGAGTAGCCCCTTCGGACGGCAGCACCCACCTGTCCGAGTTAACGGAACTCTAGTGGGGAAGGTGATGGCCAATCCTGCCGCCCATCGGCGTGGGGTGTACCCCAAAGCTCGGACTAGAAAGGCTTTAAGGTGGATGCTGCGGGAGTGGAGGTGGACTGACCCGCACGCTGCTGACCCGCACGCTGGCCCCCTGTCCCGCCGTGGCGAGAACCACGCCTGCGGCCGCATTGAGGTTGGTTCTGCGCAGGCTTGTGGCTGAACGAACGTGTCGGGCACCCCGTCCATGGCCACGAAAGGAACGAATAACAGACGTGGCCGGGTGCGTGGTGGAGAGACTTAACGACTTGGCCATAGCCCGGGAGTCCTTAAAATGCTCCAGCGGCCTATCTGCCTTATCGCCAAACAGGCGAGTGCCATCGAAGGGCATGTCCATAAGAGAACTTTGTACATCCCCTGAAAAACCAGTGGACCGCAACCAGGCGTGGCGACGGAGAGCCACTGTCGTGGAAATCACCCTACCCAATGAGTTTGCGGTGTCCAGTCCACACCTGATGGAGAACTTTGCTGCATCTTTCCCCTCAGCAACAGCTTGGGAAAGCACTGTCCTAGCCTCCTCCGGACACTGTGGCAGCACCTGCGCAACCTTGTCCCACACAGCATGAGAATAGTGGCCCAAGAGGCATGTGGTGTTCACCGACCACAGCCCTAAGCTGGCAGATGTAAACAGTTTCTTGCCGAACTGTTCCAGCTTCTTGGATTCCTTATCCAGCGAAGCGGTAAGGAATGCGCTCAGGGAAGTTGAGGCTTGGATGACCAGGCTCTCTAGGGTTGGGTAGGTAGACAATAAAGCAGGGTCACATGGGGCCAGGCGATGGTGTCTGGCTACGTTCTTATCCACGGGAGCCCCCGTGGCTGGTCTAGACCAGGTGCTCATCAAGACGTCAGTTTAGGCCTCATTGACTGGCAGCAGGGGCTTCAAAGAGCTCACCGTCGGCTGAAGTACTTCAGTGAGGAGATTAGTCTTGAGGGTCACTGTAGGTAGGTCGAGGTCAAGGGCCTCAGCTGTTCTATGGAGCACCACAGTGTATGTAGCCCCCTCCTCCGTGGCCACATTAGGAAGAGAAAGAAAACCAGTGTCAGAGGAGAGGTCAAGGCCACTGGCATCCTCCAGCTCTTCTGTCCATTCCTGTTCCGGCCCGCACTGCCATGTGAGAGGGTCCTCAGACCCCTACCAGTCGTCCCCATTCTCCACTGCCTGTGAAACAGGATGCAGCGGTGGGGGAGGAACAGGGGAATACAAATTGCCAAACGGCGCCGGGAACGGCGCTGGACGGCGTTGGTCCGGCTCCGTGTCCCAAATAATGAAAAACTTGCATGGAAAACCGGGCAAAGGAGGTGGCGGAACGAACAAACCCACTGCGGCGCCAGGATCGGAGCCGCGTTTGGCACCGGCAGGGGAGCCAGGGGCAAGGGAGGACCCTCAAATGGGACCGCGGGGCCCGAAGGTGCGCCGGCGGGAGCCCGAGGCCTGAAGGGGCAAGCTATGGCTGCAAGAAAATCTTGCACCTGGGCAGGAGTCGCCGACAGACCCGGATAGGGCGGGTAGGCCGGGGAACTCACAGGCTCCATAGGAGCCATGGGAGTGGTACCCCCGGTTCCCTCGTCTGCGTCCGGAGACCGACGAGGGGACATGGGAGAGCAGAAACACTTCTTTTACTTCTAAGGTCATCTCTTACCGGATTCCAAGTGTGAAGACTTTGACCCTGAGGAGCAATGATGATGGCTCCGCGATCAGGCCCTCGATCAACCCCTGGACCTCAAACGGAGAAGACGACTGCAGGGCCTCTAGCAGCTTATGGGACCGCTCCCGTAAGGGCTTCAAAGCCATGGCCAGACAGTCGGAAAATGACAGGGAGTCATGGTCGGCTCCAGACAGTAGAGACAGATGCCATGGGGGTCGACCACTGACACTGTGCAACAACAGGCCCCGCAGGACTTAAACCCAGGCATCCCTATGTGACACCAGGAGTCAAAGACTCAAAAGGAGAAGACAAAAAGTCTCAAAAGGTTAGTCAAAAAGTGACTACGGTATGTGCTCTAACTGGATCTGCGTTTGCTGGCACAGAAAAAGAAAGAACTGACTTCAGCGAGCATGGGTGGCGCCTAAGTAGTCTCCATGACGTCATCACGGTGCCTACGATGCAAGCGATGGACGCATAGCTGCACGATGCCATCTTCCGACGCGCAAGGGTACCTCTGACGAAAACTTTCTGGATCTAGTCCGACGCCTGGGAATATTCTACGGTAAGGAAGCTATCACTAACATTTTTCTTTTAGATATAAGATTTTAGGGGCATTCCCTGCCTGATGGACCTGTTGCGCAATATGAGCTCTTCGGGCTATTTTTATATTTTTGTGGTATTGAGTCAGAGCGGTTTTATATCTCTCTTTATCCTGGCCATCATGGGAGCAACGCCAGCGCCTTTACAGAATCTTACAGAACCGTTTTTCCATCCATAGGTCGGACGAAATCCAGGCTGTCTAAGGATGCCTGGCCAGGCTAGGGTATTGTTTCAAAGGGGCAAGCTGATCAATGGCCCATTTTATTGTAGAATTGTAATGAGCCAGGTATTCCTCTACATCATCAGACTCCAGGTTCCAAGAAGTTGGAATAGTATCCTGAAAAAGGTTCAGGGGAATTTTGTGCCATTGTCTGCGTAGGTAGAGGGGGGCAGGCATAGGAGCATCTTGAACCCTAGGGCCCTTAATATGAAGATCAATTAGTGCATGGTCCGTCCATGTGATTGGGCATGGGGGTTCACAGAGGATATTGGGAGAATTGGTGAGAATAATGTCTAATGTATGTCCTGCTGTATGTGTGGGGCCGTCATTGATCTTATCAAATTCTAAGGCGGCTAGGTATGCCAGGAGCACTGAGGCGTCTTGATTAGTGGAGCACTCAATAAGTACATTAAAATCTCCCAGAATTCTTGGTGGGTTTAACATGAGGAGCTGTTAATTCCATAAGTAGGAGCGAGAAATCTGAAAGGAGGTCGGGAGGCCGGTAGACAAGGGCACTTTTCCAACTATATTGCGGTAGCAGGTCCATTCTAAAAACTAAGATTTCATTCTTTTCGTTGCAGCGTGCCTAGAGTATAGAGACTTTAATTACATCTTTATGAATAATGGCTATTCCGCCACCCACTTTGGATTGTCTATCCAGCCTTTGGATGCGGTGGCTCTCCGGGAGTGCCACTGTAATAGTGAGGTGGAGATGGGTTTGAGCCAGGTTTCCGCCAGGAATCCTATGCCGGGGTACTTGGAGGTGAGTAGATCCCAAACCTCTACAGCATGCTTTGGCAGGGATCTAACATTACTTGGGAAACCCTTCCAACTGTGAATAGGATTGCTATCAGGATTCTCAAAAGTAGTTTGGGCGCAGGTGACTACTATGGGGGGGGGCAGTTCCCCTTGCCTCCGTCAGAAATCCTAGGATCAATGTGCTTATATTCCGTTATTAGGTTTTGAAACCAGCAAGAATTACATGTCAAGGGTTCCTCCATAACCGGGAGTGCCCTGAATGGATCATGTGGGT
This sequence comes from Lissotriton vulgaris, assembly GCF_964263255.1. Classification (NCBI taxonomy): domain Eukaryota; kingdom Metazoa; phylum Chordata; class Amphibia; order Caudata; family Salamandridae; genus Lissotriton; species Lissotriton vulgaris. The sequence continues at coordinate 363,571,800 of NC_141687.1, forward strand.
GGAGGGAGCAGATGAACGGCCTGCCTTGTCTGATATCGAGGAGATCCAGACTGAAATAAGTTAGTTTCTGTCTGATTCTCAGCTCAGATCTAGGACATGCAGGGGGTACTAGTTCCTGGCGACGGCTGGGCACAGACAGACGCGATGGGCTTGCCTTCGGCGCGCCCGCTGCAAGTCGTGTCAGGCATTTGGCTGGATAGTCAGGGTGACCAGCTAAACCACTGACCTCCCACGCAGCCCGGAAAGAACCTCCAATTGTTTCCGCTATCTACCTCCACACAAATGGGAAAGCCTGCGGTGGACCAGGGAGCAGTGCGTAACGCAATAAGATGAGGCCCAAACAGCGGGGAAGAATAAAATAAAAGGTATGTAGGGTTGCAAAGTTTAAAATGCTCATAGAAGAGTGCAAATAATGCTTTAAAATAAAGTCGGCAGCCTTACTTCAGCGCGTCCGCTGCACGTCGTGTCAGGCATTTGGTTTTATAGTAGGTGTGAGCAGCTAAACTACTGACTTCCCACGCAGTACAGAAGTAACCTCCGACTGTTTCCGCTATCTCCCTCCACGCAAACGGGAAAGCCCGCGGTGGACCAGGGAGCAGTGCGGAACGCAAAAAGATGCGGCCTAAACAACGTGAAAGAATAAAATAAAAAGTTTGTAGGTTTGCAAAGTTTAAAATGCTCGTAGAAGAGTGCACATAATTTTTAAATAAAGTCAACAGTCTTACTTCAGCAAATCCTATGTGAGGCTAACACCAAATTTATCAGGGCGTGATCTGAATACGTTCAAGAAATGGTCAACTCAGTTTATGCAATGTACTATTCCTCTAGAGATTCCCCAGGATTCCAACCTAGACCATGTTGAGTGCACTGCTGAGTAATGTGTGCCCTCTCTGGTGGTGGGGTTGAGGTGTCTCCAAGCATTTAAAAGGTGATTATTCGTGATAATGCCCAACATTTGAGTGTGGGGTGTAGTGTAGTTGTGAGGTCGTGGGTTCAATCTGTCTAGTGTGAATATCAAAGTACTATTGAAGTATCCCAAAGTACATAGGTGGAGCCTGTATTTAACACCTTTCCCAATATAGTGGCAAAAAACTGGGAGTCATCGGTATTGGGGCCACAGCAGTTAACAATGGTAACCATGGGGAAAGTATACATACCTCCAGCCAGCTAGGCATGCTCTCACGGTACCCAGGTGTAGAAATATACCTTATACACTGGTGCAGGGTCACCCTTTTGTCCACGGGTTCAAAAACAAACAAAGTAGAGATCAGCACTGGAGTAGGAATAAATTAGAAGTATATTAATCATTCATGAGTGGGACCACGTCCATACAGCACTCTCAAGTGCTGGCGGAGGTAGTACACTGGCTTCACAAATCAGTGCCCTTTTTATACAGGTTTTGGGCAGTGTAAGCACGTGAACAGAAATAGGAAGAACAGGTTTTTAGAAATAGTTATCAGCAAACAAGGGCAGATAATTAACTACATGGTCAGCAAAGTGGGAGGGAGAGCAGGAGTGCTTATGGCAGCAGTAAATAATTGACAGGTAACAGATGTACCAGCAGCTACAAACTCTCAGCACGTACATTGCTTTTAGCTGAGTCAGGAAGTCAACTAAAATAAATAGCACAAGCAGAGGGAAAAGACGAAAGAATTACGAAGGAAGCTTAAATGGACACCACAGCCAAAATGGCTGTCGCTTATGCCATGTAAAATATTAGACGTTTTACACAGACGGCCCTTTTGGCATAATCTAAGACATTTTCTTATGCTTTAAAAGGGGTACAATAAATATCATGTATATCAATCAGCATCATATCGCTGACTTCTCGCTCTATTGCTAAACGGGCATTTACATTTTGGACATTCGTTTTAGATGGTAGACAAGTAGAACAAGTGGAAATACAGAGAGAACAAAGCAATGGCCCGCATTGGATACTTTGCATTGAGTCCTCCTATATCAGCTACAGTGATATTAGCAATTTCAGAGGCCAACAACAGTGCGATCCAGGCTCCATTATGCGAGAATGGCAGCAATGACAACAGGATTCCTTTTATGTTCTAATGAGGAGATATCTTGCCACAAACCCAACAGTTAGTAGCACTGCTTAGCTGGTGGGTCTGATGCAACATTTGAAGAAATGAATTGTTTCTCAGATTTTGCCGGTATCCCTGTTCATGTTGCGGCAAATCAAAATGATGGTGCTCTTTTGTAGCAAGTGATGTAAAAGTAATGTTAGTTAAGGAGGCGCCAGGCATTACTTCCTCCACTACCTACATTACAATAGAGTTGATGGCAACAGTCAAAGTCAGACCAAGGATGCAGATTGTACAGCCGTTGCACATTGTCGTAGCGATCTCCTTCTTAGGCGAACTCATTTTCATTGGCAAACAACAAAACAGATGATGCCCTAAGGTCCTGGGCAGGCTTTGGTTTATTCACTAACATTGAGACGGTAGTCACTAATAGGCTAACCCCTTTGTAGTCAGTCTTTAACCATCCAGGATAGTGGCTCAAACAGTCTCTTTCTGCGATGAATGTCTTTCTTCCTGGATCGAAGATGATATCTAGATGTACCGAGGATCGTGTGATCCGGGAAGACTTCCTAATGTCCTTCAGGTGACGCGGCTTGCCCTTTCTCGGTAATCAGAATATTGTGGTGATCTGTCAATGCAGCTGGGGTCACGAGGGCATGCGGCATGGAAACGGCAGGCCACAGATCATGGCCTTCACCCTGCGACCTGTCTGGAAGAACATCCCGTACCTGCTGATAAATAGAAGACAAGCTGTCAGTAAACTGGGACAAATAGTCACTCATCAATGGGTACATCATGTATAGGGCGAGGCTTAGGGACCCCCCAAATATTCATGGACCTCCCAAAGACAATTTCATGCGGTGTATGGCCAGACTGTGTATGTAATATCGATCTGATGGAAAGCCGAGCTAGGGACAGTGCATCGGGCCATTTGAAAGATGTGGAAGCCTGTATTTTAGCCAATTTCAATTTCAGGGTGGAGTTGTGACGCACCACCAGGCCTGCTGACTCTGGGTGAAAAGCGGCATTAAATACTGCTTAATCCCCAACCCTTTCATGACATATTCTACAATTTGTCCAATGAAATGATGTCTGTTGTCCATTTGCAGGACCTCAAAAGGTGCCGTTGGTATCACAAACCCTCCTGTTGGAGTTTGCGTTCACTTTCCACGATTATACTGGAGACAGACCAGGCAAGAATGGACTATCTTTTTAGCAGTGCCGGCAATATCAGGATGATCCCAAACTTGCATAAGTTGTTTTGCTATTGAGGATGCACCAACATGTGCCGGCCCATGTGCCATGTGAATCAAGGGATATAAGTAGGCTGTGGGTAACTTCCATTTGGTCATATCTTTATTCCTCCAGCAGCCCTCATCTTCCAGTGCTCCTTCCCTAGACCATTGGTCTAGTTCATCAGTGGAGTCAGATCGTTGCATGTCCAGCACCTCTTGCCTGGCATCATGCCAACGTTCAGCTTGTGACTGCACTACATTCATGAATGTGGTACTTCGCTGCATTGCGGTTTCACGTGCTGTACGATCTGCAAAGGCATTACCTGCTCCTATTTTATCGGTCACTTTCTTGGTGCACTACACTTAACAATTGCCACTTTAGGACAGGTTAGGGCAGTAAGGAGATTATGCACTAATTCTCCATGCATTATCTGTGTCCCATGTGAGGTGAGGAAACCCCTTACTTTTCATAAGCGACCAAAATGATATGCCACTCCGAATGCGTACTGGCTGTCGGTAAAAATATTAACAAGTAAGTCGGTACTAAGCTCACATGCTCTTGTTAATGAGTGTAGTCTGGAGTTCCTAACACTGGTGCATAACAAAGAGCTTTGCATGACTGTTGGAAGGCATTCTGACATTCGGTAGTCCATGGGAAAGGCATCGGAGTGTCTTTAGTCAAAAAGGGCCAACAAAGGTTTAATAATGTGCGAAAAACTTGGGGGGCACCAGAGGGCGCACGGCAAGATGGCCGCACATCGGTGAGGCTCTGCCGGACTAAGCTAAATATCTGTTATTTATCCGCATAATCCTGATGCTGTTGCTCCCTATCCCGGTGGAATGTTATGCCTCACTGCCCACGGAGAAGATTGAGACTGGTGCGGGGACCTAAAATCCGGATTTGCATATAATTACAGCCCTTAATGTGCTGGCTCGGACGCGTGGAGCGTGCACAGGCCTACGGTAGCGGGGAGCGGACTGCCGCCGGCGTCTGGGGCTTGCTACGCCGACCTGAGATGTGGAACCGGGGAGAGAGGTGCAGATATTTGACCCTGAGTGCCGAGATCGGCGGAGACAGTGCGGGACGAGTACTGCTCAGGAGAGCTTTGAGCTGGTGACGTCGGACCTGAGTGCGGCCTGAGATATTGGCAGCCGGTGCCTCACACGGAGAGCGGTGGCGGAGAACGGACCTGGAGCTGCCCTGGAGGTCCCAACGTGCCGCTGTGGAAAGACTCGTCTGGAGGAGCCACCCGGCGCGGAAGTGAAGCTGGTGGATTACGGCGAGATTGGGGGTCTTCCCGTGCTGGTCGTGGTGAGTGGGGCTAAGGCCTGGCGGTAGCGGTGGCTGCGGGTGCCCTGGGCCTGGCCGTGCGAGCTGCGGCTGGCGGGGGTGGGCTGCTGATCAGGACCTGAGGCGCTGGGTTGCGGCGTACCCGTGATTCCCTGTGGGCTCCTGCAGTATAGTCCAGTGCCCAAAATTGTGTCTAGCTGGCCAGATGGTGGGACTGTAGCAGTGGTTGGAAGACAGCGTGGTGGAGGCCAGAGCTCTGTGTATGGAAAGCGTCTGCTTGAGTTGACTTTGGGCGACCTGCAACTGATGGCTATGTGGGGCGATTCCTCTTTCTAACTAGTTGGAGTTTGCATTTGACCGCCCCTGCGGGAGTGTATGTGTGACATTGCTTAGTGCATGGCGCCATTTGCGATTCTGCTGCACTGACGCCGCCACTTTGGGACACACCGCATTTTCCCAACAGTGGCCTCAGCTTTGCTGGAGGGGGTATACTGTATAAATAGGTGCTATGGGCCGGCCTGAAAGGAATCAACCCAAATTGAACTTTGAAACGCGGAGAACTGCGGCGCCCCCGTCGCAAAGTATGTCAGATACTGAAGCACCAGGAGCTGCGGGGGTTGCGCCAAACTTGGAGGCCACACTGATAGCTATGCAGAAAACACTACAATCCATAGAGGGCACTATGGAGGCAGTTAACCACCAGCTGGACCATATGTCCACGCAATTTGAACGGCAAAATGAACGTATGGATAAGGTAGAGCAAAGGGTATCTGCGACGAGGATGGCCTCACCACGGTGACTAATAAAGTATTCAGTATGGAAAGAGTGCTGGCGGTAATACAGGTTAAGAATGAGGAGTTGGAAGGGCGGTCCCGGCGCAACAACATCCGCGTCACGGGGCTGCCGGAATCCACGAATGTGGGCAGGATGGAAGATTTTATGGAGAGACTCTTTGTGGATATATTTGGTTCTGACCAGCTCTCTAAAATGTTTGTTGTAGAGCGAGCGCACCGCTCTTTGGCAAAACGTCCGGTGCTTGGGGCACCTCCACGCCCCATAATTGCTCACATTTTGAATTATAGGGACAGGGCTACGCTGCTACGCATGGCGAGGGAAAAAGGCACCATAGACTATCAGGGTAGCAAATTGGAATTTTTCCCAGACTTCACCATGGCCGTGCAAGCGGCACGGAACGAATTTGCCGGAGTGAAACAGATTCTTAGGGCAGAGGTGGGCATCTACCATTTCTTGATTTATTGATTGGCAACTGTTGGAATGGCCGGGGTAGGCACGGGGCGACAGGGGTGGATTGCATGTCCTGGCGGCTTAGTCACCTCCTGTTTTCCTTGAAGACGGGAGTTTTGTGCCTCTTAGCCCCCACATATGGGAATACCCCACACTCTGTTTGCGTATTGGCTGGGGGGAGGGGGATGGGGGGGCTTGGGTTTGCTTTCACTGGTTGGGGGGGCCAAAGTGGGTGGGGGGTGGGCAGGCTTGGACCTGGGAAGTTGGGGCGATTTTGGTTTTGCACTTTTGTCTATCTTTGCATATGTAACCGTTGTGGGCAAGGTAACATTACAGGTGGGGAGATAATCTTGGCAAGTTGGGGAGGCTGTCGTGGGATGGGAGGTTGTCTGGAGGCGCTGTGGGATCCGATCTTGCTGGAGGGTACACATAGTGGATCACGAGAGGGTCTCTGTACAATATAAAGGAGCGCATGGCTGGTGGGGCGTGGAGATAGGTAAGGAAGTCACTACGTATTGGTTGAAAGGTGGAACACTGGACAGCTGGCTGGACATATACCCTGAATACACCTATGGCTAGGGAAGGGAAAATCAATTGGTTGACATGGAATGTGCGGGGTCTCAACAGGCCGCAAAAGACCAGGCAGATGATTGCATATCTTAATAGGCACGAAGTGCAAGTGGTCTTCCTACAGGAGACGCATCTTAGCGGGCAAGCAGCTGGTACGGTAGCTAGTCGCTGGGCGGGAACGAGAGTGGCAACCTCGTACTCTTCATATGCCAGGGGTGTTATAATTCTAATTAAAAAGAATGTCCCCTTTGTGTGTTTGCATGAGGAGGTGGATAAAGAGGGTCGCTACATTATATTACACGGTAGACTGTGTGGTATGCTGATAACAATGGTTAATGTGTATGGGCCGAACGTTGATGACCCTGACTTCTATGTCACGTTGTGGAATAAGGTTTATAAGCTGCCCCCTTCTGCGGTTATTTGTGGGGGCGATCTGAATGTGACACTAGACTGTGGTTTGGATAAAAAGGAGATGCGACAAGCTACAACGAAACACGCATGTGGGGCGGTTCAGGATGGGATGGAAGTACTGGGGTTGGTGGATATGTGGCGTCTTGGGCATCCGGGTGTGAGAGTGGGCACCTGTTACACGTCTGCACATGATACCTGGTCGCGATTGGATTACTGGCTGGTGACGAAGGATGTTAGTGGCTGGGTGGCGAGGACAGCGCATTTGCCCCGCACGATATCTGATCATGCGCCTGTGCTGATGGAAGTAAGGATGCCAACACATGTCCATGCTCCGTTTACATGGCGGTTGCCATCCGGGGCTTTAACGGAACAGGTGTTACGAGAGCGTCTGCGTGAGACGATTGAAGTCTATTTTGATAAGAATGTTGGGTCGGTGGCGAATGCAGGTGTTGTATGGGAGGCTTTCAAAGTGACAGTGTGAGGAGCATGTATTGTAATGCAGGCTGGAGTGCTCAAATCGCTCAGGGATTCTATGGATAGATTGGAACGTGAGCTGCTAAGTTTGGAGCGGCAATGTGAGCTGCAGCCGTCTGACACTCTGTTGGCTAAAATCCGCTCGAAAGTCACTGAATAAAACGAGCTGACAGAATAGGAAGTAAACCATTTATCTAAGCGCACTAGAGCACGGTACTATGGTGAAGGTGGTAGACCTGGACGGGGACTGGCGGATAGACTCAAAGATCCTTGGGCTAAGCACTGTGGAGTACAGGAAATTAGGGACGGTGACGGATGGGGAAGGTATTCTAGAATGCTTTAGGCAGTACTACACCAACATGTATGAGCATAAGGCAACTGCTGGTGAGGAAGAAATAGCAAAATACTTGGAAGATATAGCGCTGGTCTGGCTCTCGAAAGGGCAGCAAGACTTTCTAATGCATCACATCACAGAGGGGGAACTGAGAGATGCGATTGGGGCGTTGTCTAATGGCAGAGCTGCTGGTACCGACGGTTTACCGTCCGAGTTCTATAAAGAGTATGTAGATTTGCTACTACCACATTTAGCAATGGTATTGGAGGAGGCTTTTGAACAGGGACAACTACCAGCGACGATGAGAGAGGCTCTGCTAGTGGTTCTCCCAAAACCGGGTAAGCCACAAGACCGATGTGAGTCGTATCGTCCTCTGTCCCTGATGAACACGGACGTAAAGATTATTGCCAAGGTGCTAGCTACACGCCTGCAACTGCTATTGCCTGTAATGGTCTTGCCGGATCAATCAGGCTTTGTACCACTGCGCTCGACGACACATAACTTGAGAGCATTGTTTGAAGTTCTTCATTTACTCAAGCCTGACCTAGCTGCGGTAGCGGTCCTTTTAGACGCTGCCAAAGCGTTCGACTCGGTAGCCTGGAAATACATGGTGGCGGTATTGCATCGCATGGGTGTGCCGTTCTTTTTTACGTCCATGATCACCTTATTATACACTAATCCGGTGGCGCGAGTGTGAGTTAATGGTCGAGTGTCAGCACCATTTGCTATACAGAGAGGTACGAGGCAATGATGCCTGCTATCACCTTTATTGTTTGCTAATATTTTGGAGCCCCTAGCTTGTATTTTGTGACAAAGGCATGCGGCCTCGGCTTTGTGTTTTCATCTTCGCTCATTGGCAGTATCGATGTACGCGGATGATATGGTGCTTTATATCCGGGAGCCAGACAGATATTTAGATGGGGTGATCAGAGAATACATCAGATTTGAGCGCTTTTCTGGCCTGTCAATAAATTGGGGAAAATCTATATTGCTGTCTTTAACTGATATTACTCTCCCATTTCCAATAGAGTTCCCTTTGGAATGGGCCTCGGAACCCGTTTGATATTTAGGGATATGGATCCATAGAGATGCCCAAGAAATAATCCGTGCTAACTACGGAGTGGCGAATTCAAAGTTAGAAGATCAGGTTGCACGCTGGATACGGTTACCCTTGTCGTTTGCGGATCACGTAGCCCTGATTAAAATGGTGGTGCTCCCAAAATTTTTATATTATTTTGTAAACATTCCACTGCATCTAACAACTAACTTTTCTACAACGCTTCAATCCTTGTTAATTACATTAGCCTGGGGGGGGAAGAAACCTTGAGTAAAGTGGGACACCCTGACTAAACCGTATGAGCAAGGCGGGTTCGCGGTACCGGACATGAGATTGTACTACCTTTGTGCACAAGCTCACTTTGCATCCTATTGGATCTCGGCGCCACCGTACATGCCGCAGGTAGCGATTGAGGCTGCGGCGACCTATCCACTGCCCTTAAAGGCGATGGTTGTGAATCCGCACTGGGTGTACGAGAAGGGCGAAGTGGACATGGTACAATGCACGACGAAGGCGTGGCAGGACTTAGGGAAACGCGCAGATCGTCTACCACTCTTTGCACCGGCCATGCCTTTGTTGCATCATTCGCACATTTCGGTCTCGAGCGATGTGGGTGCCCTTCAACTGTTGCAGGGTGCTGGGATGCACACTATGGGGGATATTTTCCCAGCTGGCAAATTTATTAGCTTACAGGCATTACTGGACCAGACAACTAATGGAACTATGGCTACGTTCACCTATGTTAGGCTGCGTGCCGCGGTGCGCGATCTCTACCCGTCCTTCCCGATGGAACCACCTACGCTAAATGCACTGCAGTTGATGTATACGGCGAAATCCCGAGTGAAGATGATTTCACAATTGTACAAGGTTTCACAAGAAGATGAAAGTAATGTGAATATGGTTGCGAAAGCTAGATGGGACGCATGTTTGCTGGAGCCGCTGTCGGATGATGACTGGGCTGAATGCTGTGCTATGACTGGCAAGTTTGCTGCTAATGGGAATTTTAGGCTCATACACTATAAATTCTTACAACAATGGTATTACACTCCGGAGCAACTTTTTAAATATGGGCTTCGAGACACACCTGCGTGCTTGCGATGTGGGATGGCTGTAGCCAATTTTCTACACTTGGCCTGGACGTGCCTGCGTGTGTCTAGGTTCTGGACGGGTGTGACAGAAGCACTGACTGACATGACTTCAGTGACAGGGGGTTTGTTTAGTTACTAAGTTTGACTATGTCTATGAAAATTTAAGGCCATGAGGAGATTTGTCATTGATGCAAGTTCAATCTGTTTTATTAATGTTCGCTACGCCGCCGGGCCTTTGGCTGTCGGCATCACGGCTGTGTATTGGAAACTGAATGAATGTCTATTTCAATATTTGGGGCCGGCCCATCGGGTTGTAGGCCTGAAGCTGTGTACTTGCAGAATGGTGTAATAAAGGTCTTAAAAAAAAATAATAATATTAATGTGCGAAAAACTTCCTAAAAAGAAGTGAGGCCAATCAGTGCACGAACATCTTTCTGAGTGCGGGGTACTGGAGTATCTAAAATAGTCTGAATGCGATCTGATGTGGGTGCACGTCCCTCCTTAGACAGGAAGTTACCTAAATAGGTAACCAGCTGTCTACAAAATTGTAGACATGCTGCAGTAAATTTATCAAGTCTGAATTCAAGTGGCTGTGAAAGTGGGCTAGGTGTAGGTGCCCCATCGCATCCTATCGATGTTATCATTGTGCCAGACAGTGGAGCCCTAGGAACCAGTTTTTTAGACAGAGCACTATGAGTAGCCCCTGTATCAACCAGAAACCGATTTGTAGATCCCAAGACGTTTTGCGTCAATATAAGGACCCATTTGATCTACTGGCACTTCAACCAGTTCCTTACCCCATCCAAAGCATCCCTATGCAAAATCGTATTCTGCAAGGACCTCATAAGAATAATCAGACATTTGATATTGATTTCGTCTATCTAAAGTATTAGAGTAATTTGGTCCTTGTTCAACTGCTTCAAATCTGGGGTGAGCTCCTGTACCTCCCCTGAAGTCCTTGGGCGTCTTCTCATACTACGCCTTCTCCGTTGGTACTGCTGACCTCGCAAAAGACGGCACTCAGAATGCCAATGCCCAGTTACTTTACAATAAGCACACTGATCAGGGGACAAATTTGCTTGAGCGAGAGGGGGTGCTCCAGGTGTATACATTGCATGTCCGCCTCTTCCACCTCCCCTAAACGGTGGACCATATACTTGAGCCAACATAACTTTTGTCTTTATTTAACTCCTTAACCTTCTTATCCTCCCTGCCTTTTGTTTCCTGTTTCTGTCGCTCGTAATATTGGGCCATAGTCACCAGGGAAACTGGGGAAGTCGTGGTCCAAGAACTCTCGCTGGCCTTTAAGCGTCTAGCCATATTCGGTAACATATTAGCAAAACATTTATCAACAAACAAATGCCTACCCGTATCATCGGCCAATGACTGATCACTAAAATCATGGAATGTTTCCTCAAACCTTGAAAAGAAGTCAGAAACGGACTCATCCATTTTCTGTTTACAGGCCGCTAACATAGGCCAATCTAATTTCTTAGGGGGTATGAGAGTCTTTAACTTAGTTATAATAGCTTTAAGAAGATCTAATATTTCCTTCTGATGTTTCTGCGAAGGCTCCCTTTCTGCACTTATTTATTTTCAATATTCCCAAGTATCACCATATGCTACATTGTCATCTATTTTACGTATTGTTCTCCACATATCAGGAGCCAAAATAAGCCCCAAAAACATAACAATATCTGGCAAGGTCATAGTGCAGGAGCTAATGGCTCCTTCCACCTCCTCATAGAAGGCAGCAGGATTTTTACAAGGATGAGGCAAAGCAGCTTTAAGAGCCATCACTTCAGCTCTACTCCAAGGTGTGTAAACCCAATTATATATAAAATATCCCTTTGCCTCAACCAAAGTTTTAACATCTTTTGTTCCTGCACCCTTAGGATTAACATAAAGGGGTGCAGCTTCACGCAGAGGTTTTATAGCAACAGTACTAGTAACAGGTGCAACCTCATCCACCAGGGCATCTACTTTCTGCTCTGGGGATTGAACTGTTTCTACGTCTTTCTGTTTTCTAGCTAATTCTTGCTCCTTTCATAAACATAATGTTGCATCTCGTATTTTAACCACTCATCAAATCATATCAGATTTTTTTTGTAAACCTTTTTATTGAATTTCACATTTCATACATGTCATACAATACTCATTCTCATCTGCTGTATTTGACCTTTAATTAGTCCCGGTATTATGACTAGCGGTAGCGCAGGAATTCATCCAGTAAGTGGCTCATTAACTGATGGAGGGGGAGCCTCCCTACTACCTCCGCCAGAGATGCCGGGAGGCAGCGAAGAATCGGTCGATGGTAGTAGCACCGCAGTTCTCCGACCCGTATGATGGTCTCTAGTCTCAAGTCCCTTGTAAAGGGTATCGTGAAATGATAATCAAGGTTCTAAACTGAACTAGGGGACTCAAAACTTGGGGAGTGCAGGGTCAGGGGGGGAGGGGCATGGGGACGCAGAAGGGAGGAGCCAGAGTGGTGATGCTTCGTGTCAATCCACTAACTTCAGATACTTTGCTCTATTCTGATCAATGGTGCAAATCCAGGAAGGTGGCTTAGGTGGGCTGGTGGGGCGGAGGGGGAGCGCACGTGGACGGGTGAGGAGACGTGTGATCGTGGAGTCGCCTGCGGGTCCTGCGTGGGGTCAGTACCGGCAGTGTGTGCTTGTTAAAAATTATGTAGGAGTGTCGCCAATTCAAATGAGATAAGATGCCGACGTATGCCGCGGGCTTCCTCTTGGCAGATAAGTTCTTCTTCGGCTGCGGCCCATTTCTTTACTGCCCCCCACCAAGCTGCCATTGGGGGACCCTCAGTCTCGTGCCAGTGCATTGCTATACTGCGTTTTGCTAACAATATGGCCAGCAGCGCAAATTTGGTCTCTACCTTCTTTCGTTTGTTACGATTAAATATGCCTAGGGCGCATGCCTCCCATGTGTGGAAATCTGTTAGGCCGGTGACTGTTTGCAGTGTAGTGCGTACCGTCATCCAGAGGGTTTGTAGTCTGGGGCATGTCAAAAACATGTGAATGAATGGGGCGTCCGGTGCATGACATCGAGGGCATTCAAAATGGGATGTCTGGTAAAAACGCTTAAGCCGTGCCGGTGTGAGGTAAGCGCGTTGTAGTACGTTGAACTGGCCGATTTTTTAATCTTTGGTTGCGGGACACTTTTTTCTGATGTTCTAGGGCCGTCAGTCAATCCCTATCATGAAGGTTACATCCTATATCCTCCTCCCAGCGGAGCCGTAATCTCGACAGCGACACATGTGAGTTCTATGATGGATTTATATATCCATGTGACATGGTGTCTGCCCGCTCCCATATGAAGTAGTGTGTGTAACACCGGGTGAGTCGCAGGTTCTAAGTCTCTGAGATCCCAGGTCTGCCTACAGTCCGCTACCAGTTGCTGATGCATCAAGAATCGGCTGGCTGGTAGCCCTCTCTCCTTGGTCAGGTCTGTGAACAAGATCAGTTGACCGTCAGAAAACAGGGCCTCCGTTTCTGTAAGCTGGTGGTCGATCCAGATCTTAAGTTCTCCCACGGTGTAGAACTCAGACCCTTTTGGGAGTCCTGCCAGAGGCAGCAATGGGGAATACACCGGCGTCCCCTTGGACATGCGGTGAATTCGCATTGTACAGGATCTGGCCACCTTGACCAACAGCGGATGAGGTGGGTTGGGCCTTGTGCCCTGGAGTAGTATTCAGGTCAGCTCTGGGACCGTCAGCGGCCCGCCTTGGGTCTCAGTTTCTCTCAGGTCTCGCTGCACGGTCCAGCAGGATAGCCACTGCAGCTACGCAGCTAAAAAATAGGCTTCAAATGATGGGGCACCCATCCCTCCCTTATCGCGAGGCAGCTGCAGGGCCGACAGGGCAACTCTGCAGCGGCCCCTCCCTCAGATCAGGGAGATTAGTAATGAGTACAACTCTTGAAAGAAGGTTCGTGGTGGAACAACTGGGTTATTTGCAAAGTAGTAGTGGAGCCTGGGCACCATGATCATTTTTGACAAGGCTACCCACGGAATCTACGGGTAGGGTGCGCCAGAAGCCGATTTGGCCTTTGAGACCCCGGAGGGCTCGGTAATTATTGCCCTCCAAGAGGTCCCGGGGCTCATGGTAGAGTCTGATTCCTAAATAGCGCGGGGGTCCCCCGTCCAGGCCAGTGAGGCATCTCCCAGATGAATTTCCCTGTGTGGGGCATTCGGGTGCAGGGGGTAGATAGAGGATTTCTCCCAATTCAACCGTAATCTCGCAGCCCTCTCGAAATCTGTGAGCGTGGTCCAGATGGTGGTAAGGTCCGCAACAAAGTCCCTGACGTAAATAAGGAGGTCATCCGTGTAGAGGGAGACGCAGTGCATGCGGCCCCCCCAATGGGATACCCCAGTGATGGCCCACTTCTTGCAGCCATGCTGCTAGCGGCTCCATAGCAATGGCAAAAATGACGGCGGACAGGAGGCAACCCTGGCGTGTACCGCGCATGATCGGGATGGGAGAGGAGATCTTAGCGGCCTATACGTACCCTTGTAGTGATGTCAGTATATAACAGCCGTGTATATGCGATAAATTGGGGTCCTACGCCCACCCTCCTAAGTACCCCGAAGAGATATTGCCACACCAGGGTGTCAAACACCTTCTCGAGGTCCAGTACAAGGCACGCTGCTCGTGGGAACCTATCCCACACCCCGTCCTGGACCTGGAACAGTCTGCGTAGATTCTGGGAGGAATTTCTCCCGGGGACTAATCCACTCTGATCCGGATGTATCAGCCTGGGTAGGATTTCCGCGAGTCTGTCTGCTAGGATTCGCCCTACAATTTTGCAATCGGTGGTCAGCAGGTTGATAGGTCGGTAGGAAGTGCGGAGTAAAGAATCTCGATCGGGCTTGGGGAACGTCACTAGTGTGGATGCTCGCATCGATTGGGGAAGTAGGCCCGTCTCTAACGCCTCCCGGAAGACCGTGTCAAGTTGCGGGGCTAGCTGCTTGGAGAATGTGGCGTAGAGCTCTACCAGGAAACCATCATGTCCCGAAGCCTTGTTTTTAGCCAAACGGCGAGTGGCGAGTTTGATCTCCACCACCGTTAATGGGACATCTAGTGCTGTGTATTCCTGGCCCGTGATTTGGGCTATAGTGTTCATGTGTAGTATTTGTTGGATGTGGTCCTCCCTGTCTGGGGTTGGTTCCCTGTACAGCATGGTGAAATAGTCATGGAAGGCCAATAATATGTCTGCTTGCGCGTAGACTATCTCCCCCACGATGCTGCGAATGCCAGTGACCAGTTGTGTTTGCGTGTCCTGGTGGATGAGCCATGCTAGCAGGGTGCCGGCACGGTTCCCTTCATTGTGGGCTCTAGTAGTGTAGGTGCGAAAATTATAGCGCTTTAAATCGGCACGCGCCTCCTCACATTTGGTTTTGGCCTCAGCTAGTTGCGTGGGGGGGATCTCTCGCTGATCAGCCGCTTTAGATAACTGCGCTACTTGTTGTTCTGCGGTGTGTACCGCCCTCTCTAAGGTCTGTTTCACTCCTGTGATTTGTCTGATGCATGCTCCCCTTAAGACTAGTTTGAAAGTGTCCCAATATAGGGACCTAGTCGCTGCCGTGCCCCTGTTTTCTACAAAGTAGTGTTGGATGATTTCGGTTTGCTCACTTTTGAACACAGGGTCCAGAAGGCAGTCTTTGGGGAGACGCCATGTAGGGATAGGCGGTGTAGGTGGGCACCCTGCGAGTGACGCTGTATGCGAGTCGTGATCTGAAACAACTCTGCCTAAGTCGTCTGAGTGTCTGATGCGTGGCAGGAGAGATTGTGAACATAAAAAGCGATCTAAGCGGATTCGTAAGTTGTGAGGTATCGAGTGGAATGAATATATTTTGGTGGTAGGGTGGATATGTCTCCATGCCTCCGTGAGGGACCAGTGGGCAGCCCAGGCCCGGAATGCGACTGTATGCACGTGGGCTGGGGAGTGTTTGGTGGGGGGGGGGTGGGACCTATCCAATGCCAAGTCTAAGGAGCAGTTGTAATCCCCTCCCAATATCCACAGGGACTGAGTGAATCCCGCTAAGGTACTTGTCAGGGTCCCCCAGAATGGTGTCTGATCTATATTCCGGGCATAGATGCTGCCCACAAGGATGGGCTGCCCGTCAAATAACCCCTCCAGCAGTGCATAGCGGCCCTCTGGGTCCATTCTTCTGCCAAGTTCACGAAAAGGCACACCAGCCCGAATCCAGAACAACGCTCCTCTTGCGAAGGCGGAGTATGTGGTGCCGCAAAATATGCCACACCATTTCTTATGGAGTTTGCCCAGTTCCTCTCCCGTGAGGTGTGACTCTTGAAGGGAAATGACCTGCGCCTGTTGCCGCTTAATATATGCATATATTGCTTAGCGTTTTCTGGCTGTGTGCATCCTCCGCACATTTAGGGTTAAAAACGTAACGTCTGCTTGGTAGGTACAATGTTGTGTCAGGATAGTGCTGGGTCTCTGCATGAGTGGAGTCTCCTATCCCTAGCTGACGGGTATCTCGCACGAAGCTGTGCGAGGTTACAGGTATAAGCCCCTGCCCTACGTATGGGAAGTAACTAGAGGTCATGGTGTATGGGGTGGGTAAACTGAGAACTGGGGTCGGGAAACTGTCCCAATACTGGGGACCTATCGCTGGGAGCGATACGTCCAAACTAACCCTCCTGGGGAAGAGAGCGTTAACTAACAATTAGCAACAATGGGGTTGTGGTGCATGCATGCAAGGGTAGTCCTTGGACGGGATTATGTAGAATCATTGTGCGTCATCTGGTCCCTGAGAGGTGTGGGGCAGTGTGGTGGATTTGTCCTGGGTGAGCTACAGTAGTGCAGGGGGGGGTCCCCGGTCTACCTGTATATACGGCTCCACTACGTGTGTGCACTGCCAGAGGTTGGGAGCAGTGCTGCCTTGGCAGACTCTGTTGTGTGGCTTTGCGCGCTCCTTACTTTATGAGATCTACAGTCTGGGGTGTAACTCGTGGCAGGGTGACCGAGCCTCCTTTGGACGATATTTTGTCGCTGTCGTCTTCCCCCGCAGAGGAGAACAGCCTTGGGGCCCCATCCAGGTCATCTGAGTGCGGCGAGGCCTCCAGCGATGAGACAGCTCGTAGGCCCTTCCGGCGTTCCTGCATAATTTGTTCCAGATCTGGGGAGTCATATGTGGGGCTTCGTGCTATAGTGTTCCCGCCCTTGCGCCCACTGCTTTGGTTGCGCTTCCTGGGTCGTGATGCCCTGCGTCTCTGCCCAAGCCCAGTTCCAGGCCCTGGTAGTCGCGGACAGTACAGGTCTGCCCAGTCCCTTGCCTCCTCCTCGCACGTAAAGAATAAGGTAAAGTCCTTGTAGATAATTCTAAGTCTGGCTGGGAATAGCAGGGAGTATTGGATGTCATTTGCTCCAAGCCTTCGTTTTACCTCCAGGAAAAGCGATCTCTGCTGCTGCACCGCCCGGGCATAGTCTGAGAAGACCATCACCTGTTTGTCTTCGACCCGGAGGGGGCCAGATCGTTTTGCGGCTCTAAGCACTGCATCCCGGTCCTTGAATGCAGGAATTTTGCCAGCATCGGACGGGGTGGCGCCCCCGGCCGGGGCCTGCGTGCTAGAACTCGGTGGGCGCGCTCAATGGAAAAGAAGGCCGACCAGTCGGCGTCTGGGGTGAAGGATTTCACCCGTGTCTCCATGTGGCCCACTGGGTCCTGTCCCTCGATACCTTCGGGCTGGCCCAGTACCCGTATATTAGAGCGCCTTGAGCGCCCCTCCAAGTCGACCATGCGCTCCTCTATTGTAGACAGGCAGGTTAGGACATCACAGATAGTCTTTTGTTGGTCATTTACCGTAGGTTGCAGGTCCGCTATGATCTTTCCCCCTTCGTTGACCTTGTCCACCAATTTCCGGTGGTAGTCTTTGACGAGGCTGATGTCGGTCGCAAGAGTGCCCAGCCTTTCCTCTATAGACACTCTGGATTGTTCAATGGCGGCCAGAATGCGGTCCAGCTTATCCGATATAGACTGGTCGGGAGGGGACATGGTCGACTGAGTTCCCGTCTTGGGTGCGGCATATTTTCTGGTGCTGTCTCTAGCACCACGGTGGGTTGCGTGTGCCGGGGTTTCCCCATTGTGCCACCTGAAAGGTTTAGGAGCTGCTTGCCGCAATACTGGGGCCCAGCAGGTGTCGTTCCGGGTTCCTTGCTCCTCCGGTATGGGCGCCGAATAGTCTCTGTCCTCTATCTGGGTTGCCGGTTGAGTTGCGTGTTCCAGCTGCTAGGCCCAGGAGGGTCCCCGGAAAGGGCGGGCCCCCGTCCGTGTTGGGTGGTGGGCACCAAGTTGATCCCGCCATGGGCGAACCTGGCGCTGGTGCTATATCCCTCCTGCGACTTTGTCCTTTGTTTCCGCTGGTGTGTGGGTTGCACGGCCCCCAGAGCCCACACCGTTTGCTTCCCCAGAATGTGCGTGGGGCCACTGGTGGTGCGCCCAACCGGCCGGCGAGGGGGGGTCTCCAGCTAGGGTGCCCAGCAGGCTGCCAGGGTGCCCCTCAGTCTGGTCGGGCCTCAGCGGCTGGGGGGCAAAACGCTCTCTCCCCAGTATCAGGTAACCCCGGGAGGGGATCCTCCCGCCACTCACCATCCGCAGGCCGCAGTGTCCACTGTCACTCGCCGCGCAATCAGGGGGGGCCTCTCTCCGTCTTCGTGATGCGGCGGGCTCCGAGTGGGTCACGCTGTGGGGCTGAGCCGACGTGGGCGAGCGTTGTATTGTATCTTCCTCCCTGTCCGAGGGTGCTGCGATAGGGAGGGTCGCGTGGCCCATAGGGTCCAGACCGGACCTCCCAAGTCGTGTCCCAGGGCTGTTGGTTGGCTGATGCAGCTCTACTCCGCCATCTTGAGGTCAGGCAAACGCTCAGTTGGGCCTCAGTGGTGGGAGTATGGTCTGCGCCCTCCCCGGTATTAGGCCACCCTGGGGGGGAGTCCCCTCACCACTCACTGTGTCCAGGGCCGCCTCCGTTCAGCACTTTACCCCGTCCCAGGGGGGGCTCAGTCGGTGTGTGCGGTGGACACCATGTTGCAGTCAGGCGACTGCGGCCCTAAGGGTGCTCCGGTGTCTTGCGACGTGGGAGAAAAGGTCGGTCTGGTTCCGTCTATCTGCCGCCTTAGAGCACGCCGCCAGAGAAGAGGTTGGTCCGATGCCGCCAATCTGCCGCCTCTCAGCACAGCCCTTCTTCGCGCCCCCGTACAGCTTCTGGTGCGGGGGGCGTGGCTAGCAGACCATGAGCACGGTCGGGCACTGCTAGAGCTCCGGCGCTGCTGTGGGCATAATTCGGATAAAACAGGGTTGTTGGAATAGGTGGCGGACTACAATCGGACCCTGCTGGTGCCCCCGATTCCACTTACTTGCCGAGGAGGTGACCTACAACTCTGAGACACCTGCTATGAGGCCTGCTGCGGGCGCGCGCAGGCCGAAGCCGGGAGCCACAGTCCGGAGTGAGGCCGCAGTCCCTGCTGCCGAGAGCACCGGAAGTAATCGGAGGGCCAGACACGAGACGAGGCTACGACACCAAAGGAATCTCCTTACGCCGGGAGGCGTCTGCACGGAACTTCGAGCCACCGGGGCCGGGGGGTGCGAACTTTTAAAGCTGCAGCAGGTGACGGTGAGGGAAGCGCAACATTAATACACGCGGCGGAGACCTGCCGAAGGCGGAGAACCCCTGCACGCTACCGGCGGTACGTGGGAGGGAGCCGACCGGAGTCCGGAGCGGACGACAAGGAAGCTGCTCAATTCGGGGACCACCTCCTCCCCCCTCCCAACACCCCTTGGTTCATGGACCCACAGGCAAGGAATGCCGCAGGGAGATGCGGTTTAGTAGCGCGAAGCCCCCCCCCTGGCTCTACGGCGACATCACACACAGCTTTTGCACACCGCAGAGAGGCTACCAGACCCAAAGAGGGCCACAGGACTTGCCATCACAGGCCCTGATACCCCGTCTGGGAGGAACAGGTGAGGAGTACGGGAGAGTGTAAAGTAAGATATGGGACAAAGGGCTAACATCCTAACAGAGAGTCACTGTGCAGACTGAGGAGGACACCGGGAGAGCCCCCAAATTCCCCTCCCTTTCTCAAAACCGATGGGGGGCACGAAGCACTCGGGCGAGAATAAGCAACCCCTCGAGAAGACTTACACCGGGGGTGGAGCAGGATACAGAGTGAATAAGCCCCCACCCACCCCCCTGGGAACTGCCAGCCCGCGGCCGGCCATGCGGCCCCCACCCTCTCTGGGGATCTGCCGGACGAGGTAACACCGAGAGATATTCTCCTTCTCTGGACGCGTTACAGCGGAGTCCCCGAGGCCAGCTGAGTGAGGGCCGTGACCACAGCCCACCATGGTTCGCAAAGGCATTAAGGCGGCTAAGGGCTCGGGGGCCCAGCGGAGACCCGTGTGACGCTTTCCGTTGACGGGGAGGCTGCGCCTTCGACAACCTCGGAACAACACCAAGTAGAAGGGCAACAACCTGAAAAATTAGACATAATACTGCAAGCAATACGGGACTCCAGGGCAGTGTTGGCAGTGTTGGAACAACAAATGGGCACCCTGACCACGAACTTGTCCCTGCTGAAAGCGGATCACGGCAAATTGGAGGACAGGGTCAAGGATCAGGGCCTGGCTATCGCTGATATCACACCAACAGTGGCGGAGCATACCATCTCTATCCAACAACTTCAACGACAGGTCACCTCTCTCATGGACCGGGTGGAGGACGCGGAAGGCCGTAACCGTCCTAACAACATTCGCGTCATATAGGCCTTCCGGAACGTTGTGAGGGGGCCCAGGCTGCAGACTTTATAGAGCAATGGTTCCGTGATCATGTTGCGGAGGACGGCCTATCACTGCACTTCTGTGTAGAGAGAGCGCACAGGATCCCGACGGGCAGGCCCAGGCCTGGTTGCCCCCCACGCCCTCTCATAGTGCACCGGGGGCAGGTCAGCCCAGCACCATGTGACTCTGGGCAATAGCTTGCTTAATCTTCCCAACGGCCCCCAGCGCCTAGAGACCCTTACGGGTGATTGCGCGCTTTACAAATGTGGATTATTATTATAGTGTGAATCCTGAATTATCGGGATAGGGATGCCCTGCTACAGAAAGCGCTGGAGAAATCCATCATCCAATATGACAACCACAAAATTTCCCTCTATCCGGACTACACTAACACCGTCCAGAAGCAACGCTCCTCCTACATGGAGGTGAAAAAGAAATTACGAAAAGCTAACCTTAAGTATGCATTGCTATTCCCAGCTCGTTTGAAGATTGTACATGATAGGAAGACACACTTTTTCGAGAGTCCTTCGGATGCCGATGAATGGCTGGAAGTGATGGGCATTGACGGGAGCCAAGGGCCCACACAGGAGCCGACCGCCGGGAATTCGGAGGACTCCCAGACCCGAGGAGCGATGGCGTCCCCCAAACCGAGACGTGGAGGGCGACGGCGAGGACCCTCACAGGACCAACAAAAAAAGGATCAAATGGACGCTCTGGCGATTGCAGGCTTATCGAGAGGACCCAAGGAAGATAACAACGGACTTGGTGGACAGCACTGTCCACTCTGACTCGGATCATAGCGTCATTTGTTCCCTACTATCACGCATCGAACAGCAGACGAGGTGTTGGTCAATTGCGGGAGTGAAGACCAAACTGGAAGCAGCTGACCTGCTTACCAACCGTATCGTATTCCATGTTTATTGTCATTACCATACAGTGTTACTCTTTGGTTAAAATGTGGAGGGCGGGGGCACTGTGATCACAATTGTGTGTTTTGCTACTAGACAGGAATGTGCGATCTGATTTCATTTAATGTAATCACTGTATGTGGCACTGATTTCAGGGAGAGGACCAAGATTGCCCCCCCCCCGACTTCCCCTCCCCGGATCTCTAATTCTGTCTATATCCCAATGACGAAGATGTTATCCTGAGAGGGCTGAAGTAGTGCCCATTTTGGTGCTTATGTATGGTACCCGTGAATTATGTCTGTTTTCGCATTTTTTTTTTCCTACATCTGTAATACTGCCCATAAGGACAGTTTGCCGTTGAGCCAGCAGGGCCCAAGAGGAGGAAGCGAGGACTGGAATGGTGCTAGGCCTTCCCCCCCAAAGGCACATGCACCGTAGTTCAAAACTTTCAGTTACTTGTTTTACTGTTGAGCCCAGCTTTGTTATTATGCTGCGCCATTAATGTTCAGTTCTATGAGTGGGGTTGGGGGTGGGATGTTTCCTGATGGTTAGTGCATAGGGATCAGGTCGGAGGGCTCTGGCAGCCACAGAACGGGTATACGTATGACTATGGCTG
This sequence comes from Lissotriton vulgaris, assembly GCF_964263255.1. Classification (NCBI taxonomy): domain Eukaryota; kingdom Metazoa; phylum Chordata; class Amphibia; order Caudata; family Salamandridae; genus Lissotriton; species Lissotriton vulgaris. The sequence continues at coordinate 363,593,877 of NC_141687.1, forward strand.
ATGTGGTAGGATCATATCAACTTACAACCTGGAATATACGGGGACTTGGGGCGGTACAGAAGAGACATAGACTACACTTCTTCCTACTTAGGCACCACACGCAAATTGCCTTTATTCAAGAGTCCCACCTTACGGCTTCAGAGGCCACGAAAATGCGGAAAAAAAAGAGGGGTATGATTTTCACCACGACTTACTCCACCTTTTCTAGAGGGGCGTCAATCTGGGTTAGACATGGTACACCATTTTCGAAATTGGAGAGGAAAGTGGATGAACAAGGCTGATAAATCCTAGTGAAGGGGACATTGGATGATTCACTGATAGTGCTTGGAAGTCTTTATGCACCGAACTTTGACCAAGACAAATTTTTAAAGACGTTGGGCCTGGCGCTGGCGGATTGGGCAGGCATTCCTTGGGTCTTGGGAGGGGATTGGAATATGGTCCTAGATGTAGAACGGGACAGATCGCACCCCCCTGCAGATGGCTGGAGTGTCCCACTTGACAGAGTTGTTCCAAACGTGGGCGGCTGGATGGGGGCTGAGGGACATACGGCGCGCGCTTCACCCGGAAGCAAAGGAATATTCCTTTTGTTCACATGTACACATGATCCACACAAGGATCGACCGGTTCCTATGCTCCGAATCACTAGTCTCAAAGGCGGGGAACCCTTAAATCTAGCGAAAACCTTTTCCGACCACAGACCCCTGACGTTTAGCCTTCTCTGGGGCAGGGTCCCGACTCTCCGGACCCTCATTGGCGCTTAGACCCGATCCTTCTGGAAGACGGCCCCTTCCGCACCTTCTACTACTTTACAGAGAACTGGGACTCGGCCTCCACAAACCTGGTGGTGTGCGATGCCATGAAGGATGGTGATGCGCGGCGCAGCAATAGGACAATTGGTAGGAGCCCGACAGGAAATCCATCAAAAACTGTGCAGTATAGAAGATAGACTGAAAATGCTCGAACGGGCAGCAAGTGTAGACCCTGCAAAGAGAAAAGAGCTCCAGACGGAGAACATTGAACACGCAGACACCTTAGAAACACTGCGAGTCCCAGATCATAAAGAATACCTCCGCCGACAACACACAGAGGCGGAACGGTCAGGTGCACTATTAGCCCGTCTGGTACGGGACCACCCTGATACCCCGGTGATAACACAAATACGGACGCCTGAGAGAGATTTAGTTAGTACTCAAACTGAGATTAACAAGGCGTTTTGTGACCACCTGGCTGCGCTGTATGCCCAGACTACACGGGAGGAACCGGACAGGGTATCCGACTTCCTGGCTGACCTCCCCTTCCCGACACTGACAGTAGATGCCCAGAAAGATCTTGAGGGGCCCATCACGCAACACGAAATACGGGCCGCCATTAAGTCCCTCAACCGCAACAAAACACCTGGTATGGATGGGCTCCCAGTGGAGTTTTACGCAACCTATTAAGACATCCTGGTACCGATACTTGAAAAGGTGTACCGAACGGCACTGGAGGAAGGCCACCTGCCCGAATCCACAATGCAGGCACTTGGCGTCTCGTTGCCGAACCCTTAGATATGTCCAACTACAGGCCCCTGTCGATGCTCTCCACGGAGTATAAAATACTTAGCAAAGCGATAGCCTTAAGACTGCAGACGTACCTCCCTAATTTAATTCATAGAGATCAATGTGGATTCCTTCCGGGAATGAGCACCTCTATGAACACACGACAGTTGCATGCACTTATGGCGTCCATCCCACAGGACCTCCCCAGAGCGGGATGTATAGCGTTGGACCTTAGACAGGCATTTGACTCACTGTCTTGGTCATTCATGTTCCCAACCTTAGTGAAGTTTGGGTTCCCGGCCTCCCTTCTGGCCTGGATCAGGTTATAATACACTGCACCCTCGGCAAGGGCACGCACAGGGCAACATATTTCTGATAGATACGCGGTGCATCGAGGCACCAGACAGGGCTGCTCCTTGTCCCCACTTTTATTCGTCCTTGCATTAGAACCCCTGGCCATAGCCCTACGAACCAGGGAGGAGCAGAGAGGCATACTGAGCAGAGGTACACACAATCTGATATCGATCTATGCAGACAATATGTTATTATACCTCCAAGACTTTGAGACGGACCACACCGCTATATACGAGATCTTTGACCGCTTCGCTGGTGTCTCAGGCCTGGCTTTAAACCCAGATAAATCAATTGGCTTCTACTCCCGAGACGCACCAGGCCCAACCCTCATTCCCTTTGGAGCTCACTGTATCCCGGTAGCCCCGACCACATTTAAATACCTAGGGATCCAGGTATACAGAAAACAGGAAGACCAGATTGACGGGAACATTAAACGAGCAATCAAGCGACTTCATAACTCGGTGGGATTTTGGACGGCGCTACCTTTGTCTGTAATGGGTAGGATTGCGATCTCCAAAATGGTCATGATCCCCCGTATATTGTATTTTTTTGTAAATCTCCCTGTAATCTTGACACAGTCAATATTTGACACACTCAACTTGTTACTGGTTACCCTAATATGGGGGTTTGGGAGGAGACGGATAGTTCTACGCAAGCTGCAGCTGGGGACTAGGGCGGGAGGTCTAGGTGCCCCAGATTTTAGAGGCTATTATTATGCTCCAATGGCTCTCCTACTGGACGGCAGGATGGAACCTTTACGAATTAGACTACACGCCAGAGAGATTGGGCCGGGGAGAATTGCACGTCCTGCTGCTCCCACAAAGCTGCATCCCTGCGGACTGTCACCCGCTCCTCCGTAGAGCCCTGATATGCTGGCGGAAGGCCCTAGCTAACACATCATCGGCTGTGGTGTACGCGGCTAATATCCCTCTGCTGGGAACTCCAGCACCACAGGGTAGGCTCACAGACAGAGTGTTACGCCCCTGGCGGGAGGATGGAGTAATGAGAGTGGGCGACTTTTTCGGAGATGACAATCTACTTGACCATGACACCTTCTTACAGGCCACAGATGCCCCCCCCCGTTGTATTTACTACATGCCATGGTTACCCATTACATACAACACAGATGGGCACCACAGCGACTCCAACCCCCACAACACGAACTGGTCCATTTATTGGATTATATGGGAGCAGGAGGACATTTGGTCCGGTGGCTGTATACGGGCATCAGGGCGCACGCTGCGATCCCGATCACTTTGCTTATGCACGTTTTGGGCCAAGACACGGGCAGAGTACTAACTGAGAAGGAATGGCACAAGGTCCTAGAACACCCCCGGCGGGTCTCACGTAACGTTAAGTTTAGATTTAAACAAGTGATGGTTTTACACAGAGTGTACCTGACCCCCCACCGATTGCACAAAATGTTTCGGGACTCCTCCCATGGATGTCCGCGTTGCAGAGAGGATGAGGCTGGATTCCTCCATAGGGTCTGGTCCTGCACGCGATTGCGGGAGTATTGGTCGGAAGTGTGCCAGACGCTACGGACGGTCACGAACCTCCCAGTACCAGAAGAAGCACTGCCCTGCCTATTGGGGCTGCGTAGACGACCCAAGCCACTGAAGGCTCACGTGAAATTGCTGGATCCGGCACTCCTACTGGCAATTAGGGCGATAACAATGAGGTGGAAATCCCCTAGAGCACCAGGTGGGCACTTATGGCAGGCAGAGGTGATGAAATGGGGGCGGGCAGAGGGAGCAGCGCTCAGGAAAGAAGATGCACGGGGCAACGGAAATTCCCCATATCCCAGGATTGGGAGGTTATGCTGCTAAAACTAGAAGGCATAGGCCTAACCTGGGCATCTGGAAGCGGATCACAGGGCTAAGAGGAAGGGGGAGGGTACTACCTTGAATGGATCTGAAAGTACCCGAGTACCCGTACACCACACCACGAAACAGCACATACTGGGGTACATAAGAGCTAGAGAAGACCGAGATCTCATGCGAGAGATTCCAAACCACTGGGAGACAGGGAGGGAAGGAGCAGCACGCGGGTGGGGGGTGGGGGGAGGGAGGCAAGAAGATGAGTTAGCCCTTTTGTTGAATCCCACAAAACTATGGAAGGATGACACAGACATGCAGTTGAATTGTTACGCGGTTTGAAATGACGTAAAACATTATCATTAGATGCATGATTGAAGACTAGCTCTATAAAGGTGGGAAGTTATGTACAGGGGGGAAATCAAAAACACACAGCTAATGTACTGTTGATGTCAAATGTAATGTTTTATCTCCTGTCGCACAGCTGTGAATAAACAGTTTGATAATAAATAAAAAAAGTACAGCTTCTGGTGCGCCTCTCTGTTTCTGACAGCTACCGTTGATGCGGTCGGGTTCCCGGAATCTGCTCGCCCCTCGGGGGTTTGCGGTGGCGTCTCACCCTCAGAGAGCCGCCGCCAGGTGCGGAGGTTGCTTCACCTTCCCGCTGCTCGGGCTTCCCGGGTTGCTCCTTTCCCCGCGCATTCCGGCCTCTGGGTGTCAGGCAAAGTCGCGGGATGCCGCCATCTTGTCGCCTCCCATCGGGTGTCTTGTCGGCTCCGATTCACCCTGTTGCCGATACCGCTTCAGTGGTGACCCAACGTCATCGGATGCCCCTCGGGTTCTGACTTCCGAATCCCCTATTATTGACTGGGACCGACGCTGGAAAGTGGCGAAAGCGCCTGTCTGCCGCGGAGCCTCAGCAGTGCCCATCCACCATCATAGATATGAACTGCTAGAATCGTTAGACAGAATGCAAAGTATAATGCGTACAGCGAGAACAGTAATATAAAATAATACTGTAATAGCATTGTCTGTTGCTATGACATGTAAAAATACATACATAAATAACACAGGCTAAAATACTATACTGGTCAGCGGCGTAGCTAAGTATAGCGGGGGGGGCGATCCGGCCCAGGCAGCACTGTTTTGGGGCGGCCATGGCTGCGCGACTCTGGTGGCCCGACTGTTGCAGTATCTGTATTGTTGGTCGACTATTGGATGGCGGCCGCGGGAATAAAAAGAAGTGCGTCCCGGCGTTGCGCGCATGAGATAAAGATGACTAAAGGGGAACAGTGTGAGGCGGGAGCCGATCACTCTTAGTCACACTTCTCGTGCGCGCAACGCCAGGACACAGTGACGTACTTCTTTTTACTCTCGTGGCCGTCATCCAATAGCCCTTCAAGGGTGATAGGCCGCCGCCTCACATTGTAACAAACTCAGTGTCAGTATGGCGTTAATGCGTGTCAGCCGCCCTTGAGACTTGGTCTCACAATCCTCATTGGTGCGGCACCATCATGAGAGGCCTGGCTGCATCGGGCTCTGTGTACAGTGCGGAGACAGCACACAGAGCCTGCAGCTACAGTCACTGACGCTTCGCAGTGAAATAAGGTACTGTGACTTATTCTCGCAGGCTTTCCTCATGAATGTATTAAGAGAACAGCGCCCAAATCATACTCTGAAAGGGGCACTGGCTGCAGCCCCCACACAGATCTGGTGGGTCTCGTTTTCTGTTTTGATTGCTAGATGATTCCAGGCGGAAGCGGGCAGTTTTTTTTTTTTACCCAATTACACTGGCCTAGGCATGTCACTTGCACAGTGGAAATCCTAGGGGCAGAAAAACCGCAAGAATAAGGGAAAAGTGGAATTCCTTATTCGTGCATAGCCTGGGTAGTCTTCATAATCAGCAGCCATAATATTTAGTGTAGGGTAACAGTAATAATAATAAAAACTAAATAGGAACAGACTAGGCTATATGGTCATTGCCTTGTGGCTATTGAAATCAGTGCAGGTCGGGCAGCATCTGCAGTCCTGTTAGGAGTAAGGCCACAGTTCTCTGCCTCTCCCAGACTCAAAACTAAAAGTTGTTTTCCTTGTTGAAAGTCAATGCTGTGGGTTTCAACCATGATTGTTCAAAATATTGGTTCTTCATCAGGCCAGGCTTCCAAACGAGTCTATGGGAAAATTCAAGGGGCAGATTTACAAGCCCCTTGCGCCACTTTTGCGTCACTTTTCCCATGTTAAAAGTGACGCAAAAGTGGTGAAAGGGGCTTGTAAATCTACCCCCAAGTACTTATGCTTCACAAAGGGGCTTGTAAAAAACTAATGGTGGAAAGGCACACATATCTGTGCAACTCAGTAAGTGCAGGCTTTTCAAGAATCAAACAAAAATCTAAAGTGTTTTTTTTATTGTTTTATTTGGTAAGATTTTGGGACCAAATGTAAGTCTCAATGAAACTTGTACCAAATGCTTTACCTAGTCAGGAAGTGTTTGCACACTTTATTTCAGTGAATTCTTAGAGTTTCTCGTTGCTCAAATGGGTGCAGTTTCTGATATTGATACGTTTCCCTCATCTTCATTGCTTGATTTTACTTGCGAGAAAGTGTCACTCATAGTAGTTGAAATGTCACTTATAATTACACTTACATTATGAAAATGTCACAAATAGCAATCTTAAACCTTGGCAGCTATGCAGAGTAAAGGCGGGCAAGAGAGGAGACCGAGAACCGGATACATCAGCTGGGGCCTGTGATCTTGCACTGTTTCCACCGCACGCAGTAGAGGGAAAATAAGAGGATGGAGACAAAGTCACTGTGTTTTCTCTGTCATGTTGTGTCTTGGGGGCGAAGGCAGAAAGGCAGCGGCCTGTCCTGGTACTGCACACGCAGTCATAGAGGGGATTGGATATATTTGGCACTGCGTGATTTGGGGTCAAGGGGGAGCAAGGAAGGATGTGTGGATTGTAACTGCAAGCATTAGAGTGAAGGGAAATGTAGGGGGGCATGTTGTGGCACTGCCGTACAGTAGGGTGAGGTGGACACGCCAGGCAATGCGGCTTAGGAGGGACAAGGTTGATGTGTTCCATACTGCTCCATGCCCTGGGTGTAGGGAGAGCAAGATGGATGTGTTCTGACACCCCCTAAAGTGAAGGGCGGGGAGCACCGGCATGGATTGGTGTTAAGGGAGATGTGCTCTGCCCGCATTGTGTCATGGAAACATGGGGGTGTGTACTTATTTGACATACACCGCTATATTTTCAATTTCTGTGTTTGATTTCAGGTGCCTTTCCGCTACGGCTCTGCATTCTGATGGGTGCTGGTAAGGCAAGTTGGCGGGCCTGGGATTCTCAAGGAATGAGAACACATCAGTTAAGAAACTGGCACTGTTGATAGGTTTGGTTCTTTGGTGGATGGTGATGCTGTAACCCTGCAGGGTCGTACTTTGTTGTTGCTATAGTGGTTTGCTGCTGTGGTGGGCCACTAGTGCAACTCTCAATTAATGCAGGCTGGTACTAGGTTGGTGACAAGATACTCAGATCTTAGAAATCTCCCTTGACTTGAATTGAACTTAGCTGCTGCACACACTCCAACTTAGATTGGCACCAAGCAGTAGGCACTAGGAGTTTGGCAGAAAGTCTCTGGCTGCAATGGTGTGGGTCTGACTGTTGAGACTGGTGTGACTCTGTTCTAAGGCCAGGCTATATGTGTACCAACCCGCCACCTCCCCTCAGTAGTTCATGCTGTTCTGAGTTTGTCATTTCATTATTGTACCTCAAGTCAGAGCACATCACGTTTGTGCATGTCCCCACTGCTTTAATAGGGGACCATGAGGTTTGGTCATTTAATGTCAGCTGTAGATGATGGATCACCAAACAGTGTCATGTATGTGTATGTTTGCATTGTGCTAAGGGGATTACCAGGTAATCGTTCATGCATCTCTCTGATGGATGTCATATGCGTTTTTTCGGAGTCCTCAGATAGATTATGCAGTCTGTGTGTTCTCCTTTGTACTGCCGGTCACCAGTGTATTCAACTGTGTAGCCTTGGACCGTGTCATGTATGTGCATGTAACTTGCATGATTGATTGAGGTAACTATTAGCGGACCTACATGTCTCTCGGACCTCTTTCAAGTGCTTGCCGTACTTATTCCCCAGCACCCCTTCCCCCTACCCCCAGGGGCGGCAACCTGTGGGATAGCCCCGGGCACCACAAGCTGAAACTGGTGCTTCTAAAATACGCCTACCCCAATGTACCTTACCTAGGTCTAGTTCCAGGGAAGAAGTAGGTGTTTGTCTTTTAGCATAGGCTTAGTTTTGCCAAGAATTGCCAAAGGTTTCTCTAGGTTCTAATCAGCTTCATACCTTTAGAAAAAGACAGGTTGGTATTGGTATCACTTTCACGGGACTCGATTTCCCAACACCCCATAAGGGGAGTCAGAAACACTGGAGCTGGATTCTCGGCAGGAAGATAACAGCTTCTGGTCAGTGCGTCAGCTGGAGAGTTGGCTTCCTTCGGCACTTGCTGTAGCGAGCTGCGTCGTGCAAGTAGGTAGTCGAACTGCACCGAAACACACCGTGCTTTGCTATAGCAAGTGAAGGTATATTTATACCTTGAAGGTGTTTAGGAATGTCAGTATTGACGTAAAAGTCGAGCATATGAATGTCATGGATGAACCCCTAAGGAATAGTTGTTCATGCACAATGGTGAGTTTCTTGGAGAAATCAATATTTAGGCTAGGGGAACTCCCTTCAGTTTAAGAGTCTGGTTTTCCAAAAAATCATTGTGACGTAGATGAACGGATGGAAGTAGCCATGCCTGTATTTGGGTAGCATGGGCTATGCCTGAATAAGGACTGGATTTCTATGCCTATATAAGGGCAATGTGAATTGTACCTATATAAGGGCATGAATCGGGAAATTCATTCTGAATCTAAAATCGAACACAACATTCCCTCACCTCGTAGAGGTGGATGGTGTGCAATCTTCCCAGTCCCTGAGAAGCTGTGTTTTCTTTGACGGGCGAGTCATCAGAAAGGTTTTTTCCTTTTGAAGGACACAGTCCATCTCTCTGGTTCTGGGGAAGAGCAGGTTTCAATGCTAAACCTGTGATTGGACTACATTTCAATCAATGTGGCCTTTTACTTTGTTTAGGGTTGTGATGTAACTGTAGTGGTGCTTTTGTCTAGTAAATTTGCACATTGTACATCATCCCGTGTGTGCAGAAATGAAGTTATAATAAGTATTTAAATATTTTTGTTAATGAATCAATTTTTAACATTGATGACATGTTACATTATTGAACATATGGGAAGAGCAACGCTGTAGAACACATCTTGTTTGTCTATATATCATTTGATTTTTCACAATTTGTAATAAAAGTTACTGTGATGTACTGTGCTAGAAAACAAATGAGTGACTGCTCGTGAGTAATTACCACTGGGGACCCTAACTTGTAGCTACTATTAGTTTCTTCATATATTGCCTTATTGGCTGCTGCCTTGCCGGTTTATCGTGCCTCGAAGCTCTCAAAAGCAGTTGGAAGACAGCATGTTGGTGCTACATAAAATAGTCAATTAACTGCCATTCCCTGGAAATACAAAACCTTATTCTGCAAGGCTCAGTCAGTTTAAAGAACAACTAGGTTAAGACTAAACAATGAACCTTCTACTCATGTCATGTAGGCGACAAATAATAGATTCACTGCACTCCGGCCTATCACTAGCTGGGTCACAAAGAAAATCCGGACTAAGGGTAGTTACAGGCTCTACAAGAATCAGTTACACTAACATCTATTGAGCACAAGAACACCTATTCCGCAATCTCACTCTGGGATGTTTGAAATCTTTGTTAGAATCACCATCATGTTGTAAATATTCTACTACACAATTTCCTCACACACACACCCACACACAGGTCAGACAGCATGTGTAGCAGCACATGCTTCCCTCACATAAAAGCACAGCTGACGCACTGAACTTTTCCTCACACACAGGACAACATGTGCAAAAGCACATGCTTACATCACACACAGTATGTGCAGCAGCATATCTTCCCACAACAGACAGCTGACGCACTGAACTTTTCCTCACACACAGGACACAGCATGTGCAGCAGCGCATGCTTACGTCACACACTGAATGCGCAGCAACACATGCTTACATCATATAAAGGAAAGCTGCAGCACTGACAGCTCCACTGAACGTTTCCTCACACACAAAGGACACTGCGTGCTCAGTAGCATATGCTTCTGTCACATACAATGGACAGCTTCAGCACTGGCAGCAGCATTGAACGTACACACAGGACACAGCATTTGTAGCAGCACATACTTACGTCACACACAGTATGTGCAGCGGCACATGCTTCCCTCACATACAAAGGACAGCTGCAGCCCTGAACGTTCCTCAAACACACAGAACAGACTAAGCATGTGCAGCAGCACAAACCTCCCTCACATACAAAGGACAGCTGCAGCACCAAACGTTTTATCACACACAGAAAATATACAGCACGTGCGGCAGCACGTGCCTCTGTCACATACAAAGGACAGCTGCTGCACTGGCAGCAGCGATTAACGTTTCCTCCTGCACACAGACCAGCCACAGCATATGCAGCAGCACATGCTCACGTCACATGCAAAGGAAAACTGCAGCACTGAACGTTTCGTTACGCACATAGGACAGCATGTGCAGCAGCACATGCTAAAGGACGGCTGCAGCACTGAACGGTTTTTCAGACACAGGAGAGACACCGAATGTGCAGCAGCACATGCTTCCATCACATATAAAGGACAGATGCAGCACTGAACGGTTCCTCGCACACACACAGGACACAGCATGTGCAGAAGCACACGCTTACATCATTCATAGAACGTGCAGTAGCACATGCTTCCGTCAAATACAATGGACAGCTTCAGCAGTGGCAACAGCACTGAACGTTTCCTCACAGACACAGAACAGATGCTGCGTGTGCAGCAGGAGCACACTCTTCCGTCACACAGAACATCTGCAGCAGGGCAGCAGCACCGACCGTTTCTTCACACACATGGAATAGAATCAGCTTGTGAAGCAGCAGGGCAAGCTTCCGTCACAGACACAGCAGATAAAGCATGCACCGGCACTGCAAGCTCCTAGGGATACACAGAACTGTTACAACAAGCTTCTATTGTCCTCGACCATCTGTGAGTTTCCAACTGTAATGCCTCAATGCAGATAAACAAAGTGACTAGGCCGTAGGGAAAGGAAAAGAGTGCAGAGGCTGAGATGATGGAGATTATCAAAATATCACAAAAGGAAGGTTCTATGGAGTGTAGCTGTTGAATCGATAAAACCAGAAGGCAGACTTCATTACATTTGTATAATGTACACATCATTTAAAGCGAAAAGCTGAATACATTCTAAAAGGCTCACCTCCTTAAAAAAATGTATAGAACTTGACTCGTCACCTGGCCTACTTTCCCTGAATTCATTGGACACCGCTGCCATTTTGGATCCCAATCTGAAGGTCACTTTATTGTACAGCAACCAATATCACTGGAGCCATACTGGGGCTGGGTCACAAAAACATTTACGAGTACAGGTAGTACTACAGACGCGCTCTTACATGAATTAGTGAATTGTCCCCAAAATTCCAAATTCATATCAGTAAACATGAAAAAAGGTTACAGTCCTTTCTTTTTTTTAACTAAATGAGTAAGACTATTACTTAAATATTCACATTTAAGACGTTTCGTGGCCAATTCCCAAAGGCATGGAAAACTATGTTAAAGAATATTATAGGAGTACCAAGTCTATCCACACCAAAATGCCCTTGATAATAGTTTTGCATCCAGCTCTGGAGGCCACTTCTAACAGCTTTGTCCAGTTCCGGAATGATCATTAGAGGGCCTACTTGGAGTACTGCGTCAATTGGCTGCAGGCAGGTGAATGGATAAGTGGTGTGCGACCGGATGGTCAATGGTGAATAAATGGTGCATCGATGGTGATGTTACAATGGATGATGAAGAGATTATGAACGGTTGATGGATGAGTTAATGGTGGGTGTATGTTGAACAGTGAAATAATGGATGGAAGGAAGGTGAAGGGATCTTTAATGGTAACTTTGAACAGGTGGGAAAAGCACAAATTAGACTGAGGAAGCTCCAGGCCAAAGATAACACTGAGGCGCAGAAGAATGAGAGTAATGTGAAACGGGGGCAACAGGGACAAGAGCAGCAAAGGACCATGCAACAACTGCTAGACAGCTGTATTCCAACAAGCATTGGCATAGTCTCGCTTTTGGGAATTTAAAAGTATTTAGTTATGCAGCACAATATCCTTGTTGCAACTACATCAACTATCGCATGGCTAAACACTTTTAAGGTTCCAAAGGCGAGACCTTTTGGCTATGCCAATGCTTGTTATACAGATTTTGTGCAGTGTAAGCACGTGAATAGAAATAGGAAGAACACGTTTTTAGAAATAGTTATCAGCAAACAAGGGCAGATAAATAACTACATGGCCAGCAAAGTGGGAGGCGGAGCAGGAGTGCTTATGGCAGCAGTAAATGATTGACAGTTAACAGATTTACTGGCAGCTACAAACTCTCAGCACGTACATTGCTTTTAGCTAAGTCAGGAAGTCAACTAAACTAAAATAGATAGCACAAGCAGAGTGAAAAGACGAAAGAATTACGAAGGACCAATTACGAAACTTAAATGGACACCAAATCCAAAATGGCTGTCACTTATGCCAAGTAAAATATTACACGTTTTACACACAGGGTTTGACAAATGGGATTTAATTGGCCTTTCAACAGTGGGTGATCTCTGGACGGTGGGGGTACGGGGGGGCCCGTTTGGTGGCTTCCAATGGCAATACCATCTTCTTTGCAAGAAGCACTCCCTAAAGGCTCGGACCCACCTGTTTCCCCCCCATTGGAGGACAGATTAGTAGATGATTACCTCCCAGAACGAGCGATTTCCCTGACGTACCGTAAGATTCTAAATATTATGCCTGACTCCCTGGGTACATTAAGGGCATAATAGAACGAGGAGGTGGGAGAGCTTGATGATGAAGAGTGGAGGGAGACCCTGGCGTCACCTCGGGAGGTAGCCATCCCTTCTCGTTTTAAATTGATACAGCTTAAACTACTATATAGAGCGTACTATACTAGTTTGGCTCTGGCCAAGAAGGGTCTTTTATCCTCTCCTGTCCTTCCCCGTGGCTGTGGGCAGACGGGAACTTTCTTACACCAATAATGGGATTGTATTGACCTTCAGAAATACTGGGGGAGCATTGTATTGGTCATATCACGAATATGTCCTGAACCGATTGAGGTATCCCCTCGTCTTTGTCTTTTAAATGTCTGGGAGACCACTGACCTAACCAGGTTTAAACGTCTCTGGGTCACACTGGGTTATGTGATTGCCAAATGCAATATTTATGGAACCTGGAAGGGTGGAGGTGCACTCAGACAGGCCGATTGGGAATCAGACATGGACTGGTGCATGCAAGAGGAAAGGGTGATATATGAAAGAAAAGGTTTCCCTGGCAAGTGGTGTTACATTCAATGATGAGTTTTCTGATACTGTTTGCAGTACCTCTAGCGTAAGTAGAATAGGATGCAAAACAGCGATACATCGCCCATCGAGTTCCAATGGTAGGGGTCTCTTGCAGGAGTGCAATATGGACCTGATGCCTGTCTAAGTATGAGACAATATGCCTGCATTTATGGGGATTATTCATCCCATGAAAATTCCAGGACTGAAGATGAATTTTCGAAGGGTGCTGTGGGTTTATTATTTACCTAGTGGGACACATTAATTTGCATTGTGAATAGCATGACAGTATGCAAGCATCTTTGTCCTTAATGTACTATAGAACCTGTGTGGATTCATATGTTGCAGCCGATCTCTTCTCAAACCTACCTCCAACAACAACAACCTAAACGTATCTGAGTTAAATAGCCCTCCCCCATGAACTCTGAGAAACGTTCAGTCAAAGAAAAAAACTTAAACTAGAAAACAGTAAAAGCAATAGAAAGGTTCTTCTCATAAGGTACCAGAAAATTAAGTTGGAACGGACGCCTGACTAAGGCGACGCCACTTGATGCCCAGGATTTGACAAATGGGACACAATTGGGATCTCCACAGTGGGGGACATGTGGGTTAAAGGAAATCTGGCCTCCTTTGCGAACCTCCAGACGAAGTATCAATTGGCACAATCCGAGACCTTTAGATACTGCAGATTAGTCACGCGATTACGTCAGCCCTGCCAATGGACACTGCCCTCCTTCCTGGAGGACATCTTATTATTGGACACCATGGATCGCAAGGACATATCACTCACATTTAAAAAACTGGTTAATAACCGTGTAGACCCAATATTGAAAGTGAGGATGGGCTGGGAAACTGACCTGGGCGGCATGGAGGATGATGACTGGCAAGACGTTCTGGCGTCCCCCAGAGAGGGGGCCTTTCCAATGCGCCTGCGTCTCATTCAGTTGAAGATTCTCCATCGGGTCTATTTTGACGTAAAACTTTTATTTTGATTGGGGAGGCGCCCTGACCCCCTCTGTCTTAGACATTGTAACCAAGTGAGTACCTTCGTGCCCATTTTATGGTATTGTCCCCAAATCCAGTCTTATTGGGATAAGATTACCCCCCAACCTGAGAGGACATACAAGCCCCTAAACGCGACTCCGCAGCTCTGCCTTCTTATCATCTGGGGAGAGAATGGCCTTTCCCAGGCAGAGCAGAATTGGGTATCGGTGGGCTTTATAATTGCAAAACGCAACATAATACAAAAATGGGGGGTGGACACGGTCCCACAAGTGGGAGAATGGGCAAAAGACATGGAGGCAGCCATGATAGCCGAGAAGGTGGTGTTCAAGGGACTGGGTTGTCCCAGGAAGTGGGACCATAAATGGGGGAAGTAGAATAAATACAGAGGTGATATCTGCATCTTCCCTAAGGTGGAGCCGCGGAGAGAACGTCAAACCTTGATGGCTCAACTCACAGCAGAAATGAGATCCCCTCCCCCTGATATTTAGCAGACGAATTACCGCAATGTCTAGGTCATGCACTAGGTCAAGATATGTATCTTTATGCTCTAAGACTTTGGTTTGTAATTGGCTGGCTTTGAACGGGGCAGTGAACTACAACATTCTTTGTTTACCTCAAATGTGAAAATTAATTTACCAGAACCATGGGACAGAAATGCAATAATGTCTTTTATGTATACCATGTACCGATGCAATGTTGTTGGAAAACAAATAAAACGTTTTCCAAAAAATATATATGTGCCTGATGTAGTTTTCGTTTTACCTGTACAAACCTTCTCCTGGCATCCTGCACTCCTGCACTCCTGCAGTGAAGTCAGGGTAGAATGCAGATGTGATCACCTCATTTTCAACGTTCTTCTTTTCTCTGGTAAGTCAAAGAACAGTGTCTCTGTCTCGATAATTGAGAAGTCTGGCTATGATAGGCCAAGGCTGTGTGCCCGGAGGGGGCCGCGGGCCCAGCGACCGATGAGCCTTCTCATGTAGCTGGCACCTACGTTAGCACCTGGGCAGCGGTACAGCGGTTTTCTGGAATGGGGGTCTATCTCATGTCTCCATGCCCCCTTGACTGCAGGTGGTTGTTCAGTGTTAATTGTGCACACTGCTTGGGGCTAATCTAATATCTCAGGCCTACCCCACAGTCCTCATGTAGTCATCAGAGCCCGTTGTTGGCAGGCTGCATGCAGCATATATTGTGCAGTGTGCTCTCTCTACCCTCTTCCCACTAGTCGGGTGCTGGTGCGGTTGCTGCAGGTACAGTGTGGTTGGGTACGCTGCCTGATTAGTGTCTGGCTGGTCATGCTGTTACTCCCTTCTTTCACGCTATGCGGCTGATAAACCTTTCCGGGATATGATGCCACAAGTTCAGTTTACGTGTGAGCACGCCATGCACTCCTCAGTTGCTCCACCTCACCAACCATTAACAGCAGTGCCAGGGTATATCGGCATCACCTCCGTCTTCAAGGCCAGCTGCAGCATTCGCCAGTGCCTCTTCATTGAAAGTATCGTGGGTTACATGTATGGTGCGGTCATTGATATCCTGCAGTCGAGCACCTGGTTACATAGAACTCTGGCCGCCCAATCCACTTCTCTCCTCATATGCTGCTTGGCGTGCAGTTACTGCCCAAATCTGGCGCGACGCTCCTGGCTTGATTTGTGGTCTACCCTGTTGTAATCCCTTCAGCCGCTACACCTCACCATCGGTCTTTGCTGCCTCCTGGGATAAACAACGTAACCGTCAGTTTAAGATCAGCCCCTGCTTTCACCAGTGCCCCACTACTATGGGCATTGCAGAATGCACTTTGGGATCAATTGGTCTGCCCACCTGAGAGGATTATTATGAATTTTATGGCCCGGGCTGCAGGAGCCTCAATTCTGTGTGGCCATCTTGCGTGTAAGCCACCTAGCGCCTCCGCCAATTTCAACATTTAGTTGCATGTCACATACAGATAATTAACACAGAACATGAGGCAAGCTAACGATGACGAACATGACAAGAAATTGAAAGGCATTTGCCTTGATATTGTGACAAAAGAAGCCAAGATTGTACTAATGGAATGGAATACAAGTCGATTATTTCCTAACCTTCATTCTCCTGCTGAAGATATTCAATATCTTCTTGCACGATCACATCTCTTGATTTGTTTAATGCCAACTGTTAAAGAATGTGCTCAGTTAAATAATGAAACTCTACATCTGGAAAAATAAGAAATTAAACATCTTCCTTGCAAAGAAAAATGGAGAATCACACACTAAATATACCTATAAGCAAAACTTTAGCTACAAAATATTGAAAAATCAGTTTCATGTACAGGAGGATTGGAGAAAGATTTACAGCTATGTAAAATTAAAAGTTCCTTTTACTTGGAATTTACATGTAGAAGAAGGGCTAGTAAATGCAGCCATGGGATTTGTAGTGGACTTTGTGACATCTAGATAGAATGATGAGACTGATTAATTTAGGATACATTTGATCATATAAAACAGCAAAAACAGATCTCTCGGTGTGCAGCAAGATTCTTACTTATAAAGGTTTTAGATATTCGTAAAGAATAGTTTCCTCTTTATTTGGCTTAAGCGATAAAGATACACAAGTTACAAGGACTAAGCTTAAGATAATGCACTAATGAACATTGGATCTACAGTATTCAAAGAGGGAATGGCATAGGTTGCTCTATCTTGAGTTAATAAACTAACAAGTTTATATTACAGATTTCGATGAGACAAGAATTAATGCAGACAGTAGGTGTGTCAGCGAATACAATTGTTTGCAAAACAGATAAGGTCCTCAACTTGGTCAACATCCAATTTTAACAGAACCAAAACCTCTTTTTTTAAAGAAAAAAATATTCAAGCTACAATTAACCAAGGAGAATGGAGCAACTTAAGAAAGACTCACAGAAAAAGAAAGACGCTAACTTTATAGGGCATTAGTTGCAAAATCGGAATCGGAATTGTACCTCAAGTCAGAGCACATCACGTTTGTGCATGTCCCCACTGCTTTAATAGGGGACCATGAGGTTTGGTCATTTAATGTCAGCTGTAGATGATGGATCACTAAACAGTGTCATGTATGTGTATGTTTGCATTGTGCTAAGGGGATTACCAGGTAATCGTTCATGCATCTCTCTGATGGATGTCATATGCGTTTTTTCGGAGTCCTCAGATAGATTATGCAGTCTGTGTGTTCTCCTTTGTACTGCCGGTCACCAGTGTATTCAACTGTGTAGCCTTGGACCGTGTCATGTATGTGCATGTAACTTGCATGATTGATTGAGGTAACTATTAGCGGCGATACTACATGTCTCTCGGACCTCTTTCAAGTGCTTGCCGTACTTATTCCCCAGCACCCCTTCCCCCTACCCCCAGGGGCGGCAACCTGTGGGATAGCCCCGGGCACCACAAGCTGAAACTGGTGCTTCTAAAATACGCCTACCCCAATGTACCTTACCTAGGTCTAGTTCCAGGGAAGAAGTAGGTGTTTGTCTTTTAGCATAGGCTTAGTTTTGCCAAGAATTGCCAAAGGTTTCTCTAGGTTCTAATCAGCTTCATACCTTTAGAATAAGACAGGTTGGTATTGGTATCACTTTCACGGGACTCGATTTCCCAACACCCCATAAGGGGAGTCAGAAACACTGGAGCTGGATTCTCGGCAGGACGATAACAGCTTCTGGTCAGTGCGTCAGCTGGAGAGTTGGCTTCCTTCGGCACTTGCTGTAGCGAGCTGCGTCGTGCAAGTAGGTAGTCGAACTGCACCGAAACACACCGTGCTTTGCTATAGCAAGTGAAGGTATATTTATACCTTGAAGGTGTTTAGGAATGTCAGTATTGACGTAAAAGTCGAGCATATGAATGTCATGGATGAACCCCTAAGGAATAGTTGTTCATGCACAATGGTGAGTTTCTTGGAGAAATCAATATTTAGGCTAGGGGAACTCCCTTCAGTTTAAGAGTCTGGTTTTCCAAAAAATCATTGTGACGTAGATGAACTGATGGAAGTAGCCATGCCTGTATTTGGGTAGCATGGGCTATGCCTGAATAAGGACTGGATTTCTATGCCTATATAAGGGCAATGTGAATTGTACCTATATAAGGGCATGAATCGGGAAATTCATTCTGAATCTAAAATCGAACACAACATTCCCTCACCTCGTAGAGGTGGATGGTGTGCAATCTTCCCACTCCCTGAGAAGCTGTGTTTTCTTTGACGGGCGAGTCATCAGAAAGGTTTTTTCCTTTTGAAGGACACAGTCCATCTCTCTGGTTCTGGGGAAGAGCAGGTTTCAATGCTAAACCTGTGATTGGACTACATTTCAATCAATGTGGCCTTTTACTTTGTTTAGGGGTGTGATGTAACTGTAGTGGTGCTTTTGTCTAGTAAATTTGCACATTGTACATCATCCCGTGTGTGCAGAAATGAAGTTATAATAAGTATTTAAATATTTTTGTTAATGAATCAATTTTTAACATAGATGACATGTTACATTATTGAACATATGGGAAGAGCAACGCTGTAGAACACATCTTGTTTGTCTATATATCATTTGATTTTTCACAATTTGTAATAAAAGTTACTGTGATGTACTGTGCTAGAAAACAAATGAGTGACTGCTCGTGAGTAATTACCACTGGGGACCCTATCTTGTAGCTACTATTAGTTTCTTCATATATTGCCTTATTGGCTGCTGCCTTGCCGATTTATCGTGCCTCGAAGCTCTCAAAAGCAGTTGGAAGACAGCATGTTGGTGCTACATAAAATAGTCAATTAACTGCCATTCCCTGGAAATACAAAACCTTATTCTGCAAGGCTCAGTCAGTTTAAAGAACAACTAGGTTAAGACTAAACAATGAACCTTCTACTCATGTCATGTAGGCGACAAATAATAGATTCACTGCACTCCGGCCTATCACTAGCTGGGTCACAAAGAAAATCCGGACTAAGGGTAGTTACAGGCTCTACAAGAATCAGTTACACTAACATCCATTGAGCACAAGAACACCTATTCCGCAATCTCACTCTGGGATGTTTGAAATCTTTGTTAGAATCACCATCATGTTGTAAATATTCTACTACACAATTTCCTCACACACACACCCACACACAGGTCAGACAGCATGTGTAGCAGCACATGCTTCCCTCACATAAAAGCACAGCTGACGCACTGAACTTTTCCTCACACACAGGACAACATGTGCAAAAGCACATGCTTACATCACACACAGTATGTGCAGCAGCATATCTTCCCACAACAGACAGCTGACGCACTGAACTTTTCCTCACACACAGGACACAGCATGTGTAGCAGCGCATGCTTACGTCACACACTGAATGCGCAGCAACACATGCTTACATCATATAAAGGAAAGCTGCAGCACTGACAGCTCCACTGAACGTTTCCTCACACACAAAGGACACTGCGTGCTCAGTAGCATATGCTTCTGTCACATACAATGGACAGCTTCAGCACTGGCAGCAGCATTGAACGTACACACAGGACACAGCATTTGTAGCAGCACATACTTACGTCACACACAGTATGTGCAGCGGCACATGCTTCCCTCACATACAAAGGACAGCTGCAGCCCTGAACGTTCCTCAAACACACAGAACAGACTAAGCATGTGCAGCAGCACAAACCTCCCTCACATACAAAGGACAGCTGCAGCACCAAACGTTTTATCACACACAGAAAATATACAGCACGTGCGGCAGCACGTGCCTCTGTCACATACAAAGGACAGCTGCTGCACTGGCAGCAGCGATTAACGTTTCCTCCTGCACACAGACCAGCCACAGCATATGCAGCAGCACATGCTCACGTCACATGCAAAGGAAAACTGCAGCACTGAACGTTTCGTTACGCACATAGGACAGCATGTGCAGCAGCACATGCTAAAGGACGGCTGCAGCACTGAACGGTTTTTCAGACACAGGAGAGACACCGAATGTGCAGCAGCACATGCTTCCATCACATATAAAGGACAGATGCAGCACTGAACGGTTCCTCGCACACACACAGGACACAGCATGTGCAGAAGCACACGCTTACATCATTCATAGAACGTGCAGTAGCACATGCTTCCGTCAAATACAATGGACAGCTTCAGCAGTGGCAACAGCACTGAACGTTTCCTCACAGACACAGAACAGATGCTGCGTGTGCAGCAGGAGCACACTCTTCCGTCACACAGAACATCTGCAGCAGGGCAGCAGCACCGACCGTTTCTTCACACACATGGAATAGAATCAGCTTGTGAAGCAGCAGGGCAAGCTTCCGTCACAGACACAGCAGATAAAGCATGCACCGGCACTGCAAGCTCCTAGGGATACACAGAACTGTTACAACAAGCTTCTATTGTCCTCGACCATCTGTGAGTTTCCAACTGTAATGCCTCAATGCAGATAAACAAAGTGACTAGGCCGTAGGGAAAGGAAAACAGTGCAGAGGCTGAGATGATGGAGATGAATAAAATATCACAAAAGGAAGGTTCTATGGAGTGTAGCTGTTGAATCGATAAAACCAGAAGGCAGACTTCATTACATTTGTATAATGTACACATCATTTAAAGCGAAAAGCTGAATACATTCTAAAAGGCTCACCTCCTTAAAAAAATGTATAGAACTTGACTCGTCACCTGGCCTACTTTCCCTGAATTCATTGGACACCGCTGCCATTTTGGATCCCAATCTGAAGGTCACTTTATTGTACAGCAACCAATATCACTGGAGCCATACTGGGGCTGGGTCACAAAAACATTTACGAGTACAGGTAGTACTACAGACGCGCTCTTACATGAATTAGTGAATTGTCCCCAAAATTCCAAATTCATATCAGTAAACATGAAAAAAGGTTACAGTCCTTTCTTTTTTAACTAAATGAGTAAGACTATTACTTAAATATTCACATTTAAGACGTTTCGTGGCCAATTCCCAAAGGCATGGAAAACTACGTTAAAGAATATTATAGGAGTACCAAGTCTATCCACACCAAAATGCCCTTGATAATAGTTTTGCATCCAGCTCTGGAGGCCACTTCTAACAGCTTTGTCCAGTTCCGGAATGATCATTAGAGGGCCTACTTGGAGTACTGCGTCAATTGGCTGCAGGCAGGTGAATGGATAAGTGGTGTGCGACCGGATGGTCAATGGTGAATAAATGGTGCATCGATGGTGATGTTACAATGGATGATGAAGAGATTATGAACGGTTGATGGATGAGTTAATGGTGGGTGTATGTTGAACAGTGAAATAATGGATGGAAGGAAGGTGAAGGGATCTTTAATGGTAACTTTGAACAGGTGGGAAAAGCACAAATTAGACTGAGGAAGCTCCAGGCCAAAGATAACACTGAGGCGCAGAAGAATGAAAGTAATGTGAAACGGGGGCAACAGGGACAAGAGCAGCAAAGGACCATGCAACAACTGCTAGACAGCTGTATTCCAACAAGCATTGGCATAGCCAATAGGTCTCGCTTTTGGGAATTTAAAAGTATTTAGTTATGCAGCACAATATCCTTGTTGCAACTACATCAACTATCGCATGGCTAAACACTTTTAAGGTTCCAAAGGCGAGACCTTTTGGCTATGCCAATGCTTGTTATACAGATTTTGTGCAGTGTAAGCACGTGAATAGAAATAGGAAGAACACGTTTTTAGAAATAGTTATCAGCAAACAAGGGCAGATAAATAACTACATGGCCAGCAAAGTGGGAGGCGGAGCAGGAGTGCTTATGGCAGCAGTAAATGATTGACAGTTAACAGATTTACTGGCAGCTACAAACTCTCAGCACGTACATTGCTTTTAGCTAAGTCAGGAAGTCAACTAAACTAAAATAGATAGCACAAGCAGAGTGAAAAGACGAAAGAATTACGAAGGACCAATTACGAAACTTAAATGGACACCAAATCCAAAATGGCTGTCACTTATGCCAAGTAAAATATTAAATTTTTTCCACACAGGGTTTGACAAATGGGATTTAATTGGCCTTTCGACAGTGGGTGATCTCTGGACGGTGGGGGGACGGGGGGTCCCGTTTGGTGGCTTCCAATGGCAATACCATCTTCTTTGCAAGAAGCACTCCCTAAAGGCTCAGACCCACCTGTTTCCCCCAAATTGGAGGACAGATTAGTAGATGATTACCTCCCAGAACGAGCGATTTCCCTGACGTACCGTAAGATTCTAAATATTATGCCTGACTCCCTGGGTAAATTAAGGGCATAATGGAACGAGGAGGTGGGAGAGCTTGATGATGAAGAGTGGAGGGAGATCCTGGCGTCACCTCGGGAGGTAGCCATCCCTTCTCGTTTTAAATTGATACAGCTTAAACTACTATATAGAGCGTACTATACCAGTTTGGCTCTGGCCAAGATGGGTCTTTTATCCTCTCCTGTCCTTCCCCGTGGCTGTGGGCAGACGGGAACTTTCTTACAACAAGAATGGGATTGTATTGACCTTCAGAAATACTGGGGGAGCATTGTATTGGTCATATCACGAATATGTCATGAACCGATTGAGGTATCCCCTCGTCTTTGTCTTTTAAATGTCTGGGAGACCACTGACCTAACCAGGTTTAAACGTCTCTGGGTCACACTGGGTTATGTGATTGCCAAATGCAATATTTATGGAACCTGGAAGGGTGGAGGTGCACTCAGACAGGCCGATTGGGAATCAGACATGGACTGGTGCATGCAAGAGGAAAGGGTGATATATGAAAGAAAAGGTTTCCCTGGCAAGTGGTGTTACATTCAATGATGAGTTTTCTGATACTGTTTGCAGTACCTCTAGCGTAAGTAGAATAGGATGCAAAACAGCGATACATCGCCCATCGAGTTCCAATGGTAGGGGTCTCTTGCAGGAGTGCAATATGGACCTGATGCCTGTCTAAGTATGAGACAATATGCCTGCATTTATGGGGATTATTCATCCCATGAAAATTCCAGGACTGAAGATGAATTTTCGAAGGGTGCTGTGGGTTTATTATTTACCTAGTGGGACACATTAATTTGCATTGTGAATAGCATGACAGTATGCAAGCATCTTTGTCCTTAATGTACTATAGAACCTGTGTGGATTCATATGTTGCAGCCGATCTCTTCTCAAACCTACCTCCAACAACAACAACCTAAACGTATCTGAGTTAAATAGCCCTCCCCCATGAACTCTGAGAAACGTTCAGTCAAAGAAAAAAACTTAAACTAGAAAACAGTAAAAGCAATAGAAAGGTTCTTCTCATAAGGTACCAGAAAATTAAGTTGGAACGGACGCCTGACTAAGGCGACGCCACTTGATGCCCAGGATTTGACAAATGGGACACAATTGGGATCTCCACAGTGGGGGACATGTGGGTTAAAGGAAATCTGGCCTCCTTTGCGAACCTCCAGACGAAGTATCAATCCGAGACCTTTAGATACTGCAGATTAGTCACGCGATTACGTCAGCCCTGCCAATGGACACTGCCCTCCTTCCTGGAGGACATCTTATTATTGGACACCATGGATCGCAAGGACATTTCACTCACATTTAAAAAACTGGTTAATAACCGTGTAGACCCAATATTGAAAGTGAGGATGGGCTGGGAAACTGACCTGGGCGGCATGGAGGATGACGACTGGCAAGACGTTCTGGCGTCCCCCAGAGAGGGGGCCTTTCCAATGGGCCTGCGTCTCATTCAGTTGAAGATTCTCCATCGGGTCTATTTTGACGTAAAACTTTTATTTTGATTGGGGAGGCGCCCTGACCCCCTCTGTCTTAGACATTGTAACCAAGTGAGTACCTTCGTGCCCATTTTATGGTATTGTCCCCAAATCCAAATCCAGTCTTATTGGGATAAGATTACCCCCCAACCTGAGAGGACATACAAGCCCCTAAACGCGACTCCGCAGCTCTGCCTTCTTATCATCTGGGGAGAGAATGGCCTTTCCCAGGCAGAGCAGAATTGGGTATCGGTGGGCTTTATAATTGCAAAACGCAACATAATACAAAAATGGGGGGTGGACACGGTCCCACAAGTGGGAGAATGGGCAAAAGACATGGAGGCAGCCATGATAGCCGAGAAGGTGGTGTTCAAGGGACTGGGTTGTCCCAGGAAGTGGGACCATAAATGGGGGAAGTAGAATAAATACAGAGGTGATATCTGCATCTTCCCTAAGGTGGAGCCGCGGAGAGAACGTCAAACCTTGATGGCTCAACTCACAGCAGAAATGAGATCCCCTCCCCCTGATATTTAGCAGACGAATTACCGCAATGTCTAGGTCATGCACTATGTCAAGATATGTATCCTTATGCTCTAAGACTTTGGTTTGTAATTGGCTGGCTTTGAACGGGGCAGTGAACTACAACATTCTTTGTTTACCTCAAATGTGAAAATTAATTTACCAGAACCATGGGACAGAAATGCAATAATGTCTTTTATGTATACCATGTACCGATGCAATGTTGTTGGAAAACAAATAAAACGTTTTCAAAAAAATATATATGTGCCTGATGTAGTTTTCGTTTTACCTGTACAAACCTTCTCCTGGCATCCTGCACTCCTGCACTCCTGCAGTGAAGTCAGGGTAGAATGCAGATGTGATCACCTCATTTTCAACGTTCTTCTTTTCTCTGGTAAGTCAAAGAACAGTGTCTCTGTCTCGATAATTGAGAAGTCTGGCTATGATAGGCCAAGGCTGTGTGCCCGGAGGGGGCCGCGGGCCCAGCGACCGATGAGCCTTCTCATGTAGCTGGCACCTACGTTAGCACCTGGGCAGCGGTACAGCGGTTTTCTGGAATGGGGGTCTATCTCATGTCTCCATGCCCCCTTGACTGCAGGTGGTTGTTCAGTGTTAATTGTGCACACTGCTTGGGGCTAATCTAATATCTCAGGCCTACCCCACAGTCCTCATGTAGTCATCAGAGCCCGTTGTTGGCAGGCTGCATGCAGCATATATTGTGCAGTGTGCTCTCTCTACCCTCTTCCCACTAGTCGGGTGCTGGTGCGGTTGTTGCAGGTACAGTGTGGTTGGGTACGCTGCCTGATTAGTGTCTGGCTGGTCATGCTGTTACTCCCTTCTTTCACGCTATGCGGCTGATAAACCTTTCCGGGATATGATGCCACAAGTTCAGTTTACGTGTGAGCACGCCATGCACTCCTCAGTTGCTCCACCTCACCAACCATTAACAGCAGTGCCAGGGTATATCGGCATCACCTCCGTCTTCAAGGCCAGCTGCAGCATTCGCCAGTGCCTCTTCATTGAAAGTATCGTGGGTTACATGTATGGTGCGGTCATTGATATCCTGCAGTCGAGCACCTGGTTACATAGAACTCTGGCCGCCCAATCCACTTCTCTCCTCATATGCTGCTTGGCGTGCAGTTACTGCCCAAATCTGGCGCGACGCTCCTGGCTTGATTTGTGGTCTACCCTGTTGTAATCCCTTCAGCCGCTACACCTCACCATCGGTCTTTGCTGCCTCCTGGGATAAACAACGTAACCGTCAGTTTAAGATCAGCCCCTGCTTTCACCAGTGCCCCACTACTATGGGCATTGCAGAATGCACTTTGGGATCAATTGGTCTGCCCACCTGAGAGGATTATTATGAATTTTATGGCCCGAGCTGCAGGAGCCTCAATTCTGTGTGGCCATCTTGCGTGTAAGCCACCTAGCGCCTCCGCCAATTTCAACATTTAGTTGCATTTCACATACAGATAATTAACACAGAACATGAGGCAAGCTAACGATGACGAACATGACAAGAAATTGAAAGGCATTTGCCTTGATATTGTGACAAAAGAAGCCAAGATTGTACTAATGGAATGGAATACAAGTCGATTATTTCCTAACCTTCATTCTCCTGCTGAAGATATTCAATATCTTCTTGCACGATCACATCTCTTGATTTGTTTAATGCCAACTGTTAAAGAATGTGCTCAGTTAAATAATGAAACTCTACATCTGGAAAAATAAGAAATTAAACATCTTCCTTGCAAAGAAAAATGGAGAATCACAGACTAAATATACCTATAAGCAAAACTTTAGCTACAAAATATTGAAAAATCAGTTTCATGTACAGGAGGATTGGAGAAAGATTTACAGCTATGTAAAATTAAAAGTTCCTTTTACTTGGAATTTACATGTAGAAGAAGGGCTAGTAAATGCAGCCATGGGATTTGTAGTGGACTTTGTGACATCTAGATAGAATGAAGAGACTGATTAATTTAGGATACATTTGATCATATAAAACAGCAAAAACAGATCTCTCGGTGTGCAGCAAGATTCTTACTTATAAAGGTTTTAGATATTCATAAAGAATAGTTTCCTCTTTATTTGGCTTAAGCGATAAAGATACACAAGTTACAAGGACTAAGCTTAAGATAATGCACCAATGAACATTGGATCTACAGTATTCAAAGAGGGAATGGCATAGGTTGCTCTATCTTGAGTTAATAAACTAACAAGTTTATATTACAGATTTTGATGAGACAAGAATTAATGCAGACAGTAGGTGTGTCAGCGAATACAATTGTTTGCAAAACAGATAAGGTCCTCAACTTGGTCAACATCCAATTTTAACAGAACCAAAACCTCTTTTTTTAAAGAAAAAAATATTCAAGCTACAATTAACCAAGGAGAATGGAGCAACTTAAGAAAGACTCACAGAAAAAGAAAGACGCTAACTTTATAGGGCATTAGTTGCAAAATCGGAATGGCATAAATTGCTATAGTAAAGTAATTGTTAATCTACTTCTGGACCCACTGTGTGTAAAAGAAATAATAAACCAGCATGTACATCAATGTTTCTGCAGCACTGTAATAATTCTTCATCAACAAATTCTGTCAGACAATCACAAAGGACACTCAACAAGTGCCCTAAGAGATATGGTAGATATGTATGGAAAGGCTATTCAGTTTTCTATCAATAAACAACACGATGCTAAAAAATTGTGTATGGTTGTTCTAGAAATGATAGCTTACAAGACTCACTCAAGTTCTGACCTCTTTGGCTTAAGCTACTCTTGGGAACATGAATGCTTCCATTGCCTACATTTAAGCTCTACCGTAACACAATTTGAAAGATTTGTATATCTACCAATACCTGATTGGAAATCAATTCCATTTAAGAATCGAAATTTGCCTAGCTTACGTAACGGTAAGTTTCAATTCTATTAAGGACACGGAGGCGAGGATTATGCTATATCTTCCTTCGCTTTATTAACATAAAGAAACCACAGCAGCTTAGGAAAAGATATAATAAGAACAAAAAATGCTTTAAACATAAAGCATTGACGTAATGTTCAACAAAAAATCAACAACAACTCCCAAGAGTCTCTTTGTTATAATCATAGTCCACAGTCCTTTGTCTCTGTCCATCATCCCTATATAACCGGACTTCCCATCATCTTCCTCCTCTTTCTTCGCGTAGATCACGCTTAAGCCTCATTGGTCCTGTTTAGCACCGTCGTTGCCTGTCAAAAAAGGAACAGTATCAGCGAGGTGGCCCAGGAAAAATGCGACAACAAGGCGAGGAGCATTCAGTGAACAACACAGTACTGACAACGTAAAGGAAAACGCTTTACTTACTGCCATACGGGTGGGTAGAGACACCACTGTAGTCCGGGTGGGATAATCCTCGCCTCCGTGTCCTTAATAGAATTGAAACTTACCGTTACGTAAGCTAGGCAAATTTCGATTCTATGTCAGGACCGGAGCTTCAGATTATGCTAGTTTAAAGCTTACTTACCACCAACTGAGCTAAATCCACCACCGGCTTAAAATAAAACCTCTTGAAGGTGGAATCCGAGGACCAGTCCGCCGCTCGCATAAGGTCCTCCAGACGAGCACCCACCGAGAATGCCTTAGAGGCCATGGCCCCCCTGGCGGAGTGTGCTCCAAAGAGAGAAGTATTGATGCCCGCTTCTTGCATGACCCAACGCACCCACCGAGCAATAGTGGGGGAGGAGACAGCTTTGTGTGGCTTCCGCAGGGCAATCAACAACTGACGCTCGCCCGGAGGGCGCAGATCCAAGGTCAGGTCCTCATATGCTTTGAGGCATTGCACGACACACAACTTAGGAGTGTCAGTAAAGGCTGGATAAGAAATGGAACGCGACGTCTTAGTGCGTCGACCCACCGTAAAAGTAACCCCATCCGGGGAAAAAATGCGTGCAGAAACATCCAGCGCGCGCACGTCCGAGACGCGCCTACAAGAGACCAGACATAACAACATGGCTAATTTCGCCGAAAGCTCCTTCAGAGACAGATAAGAATTCGCTGGCCACGATAGGAACAGGTTCAGAACCAAATTGACGTCCCAAAGGACGGAGTACCTGGGTTCTGGCGGCAGTGCGAGGCGAACCGCTCGCAGAAGCCGGCACACAAAAGGGTGTTCCCCTACCGGATGGCCATCGATGTTATCATGGCCCGCAGAAATCGCCGACCGGATAGCATTGATCGTTCTATACGCTAAACCCTTGTCGGCCAAATGAGCCAGGAAATTCAGCACGGGAACAAGGCCGGCGACCATGGGATCCAAATCCCTTCGTAAACACCAACGCATCCACTTAAGCCAAGCGATCTGTAACGCTTCGTCGTACTATCGGCCCATGCTTTGGAGAGCAAGTGCTCAGCTGACCCCGAAAGGCCCGGGAGCGTCCAGCGTCTCCTGAGAGCCTCCACGCCACGAGGCGGAGAGTGTTCTGCATGACGAGAGGGTGAGGTTCCCGATCCGGACTCGTCAGGAGCAGAGGAAACAGGGGGAGTAGGATTGGAAAATCCCAGGAAAGTTCCAGAAGAACCGGAAACCATACTTGAGACCTCCACAGCGGTGTAACCAACACCAGGTCCGCACCCTGGCGGAGTATTTGAGCCGCCGTTCGCATGATCATGGAGAACGGGGGAAACGCAAACGGCTGTTCCCGACTCCAATCCTGCAAGAACGCGTCCGTGGCCTCCGCCAGAGGGTCCGGCCTCCAGCTGTAAAACCGCGGCAGCTGGTGGTCGAGACGGGACGCGAAGAGGTCCACCGAGAAGGGGCCCCAAAGGGAGTGTAGCCACCGGAAGACTCCCGGATCCAGTTTCCACTGGCTGGCATCCCTGAGATGTCGAGAGTGCCAATCCGCTACTTGATTGGACTGGCCTGGCAGATACTCCGCCGTCACCGCAATGTGACGAGACAGGCAATAATCCCAGAAGTCCTTCGCTAAATCCGCCAAGGCGCGGGACCGAGGACCTCCCAGGTGGTTCACATATCGGACCGCCGAAATATTGTCCATCCGTAGCAGGACACAAGCCTTGACCGAATCTTTGGTCCAACAGCGAACCGCGAAGGAGCCCGCAAGGAGCTCCAAACAATTGATATGCAATTGTTGTTCTTCTGACGACCAGGCGCCGCCGGTGGAAAAATCCCCGCACCGGGCGCCCCAGCCCGACCTGCTGGCGTCGGACTCTATGATCAAGTCCGGAGCCGACCCGAAGATCGCTCGCCCATTCCATGCCTCCATGTGAGACAGCCACCATGACATCTCCTCCTTCACTTCGTCCGTGAGGGGAACCCACTGATCGTAACACATCCCACGGCGCAAATGCTGCGCTTTCAGGCGCTGAAGAGCCCTGTAGTGCAGCGGGCCTGGGAAAATCGCCTGGATGGAGGACGATAGAAGACCCACCACCTTGGCGACATGGCGCAGTGACGTACGATCCCTCGCGATCGTCTGCCGAAGCAGGTGTCGTATCTTTGCAACCTTCCGACCCGGTAGGCTCAAGACCGCCTGTACCGAGTCCACCACGAAACCTAAAAAGGTG
Source organism: Lissotriton vulgaris (assembly GCF_964263255.1). Lineage (NCBI taxonomy): Eukaryota > Metazoa > Chordata > Amphibia > Caudata > Salamandridae > Lissotriton > Lissotriton vulgaris. The sequence goes on from NC_141687.1 coordinate 363,623,898, forward strand.
ATCTGCTGAGTGGGAACCAAGACCGACTTGGAGCCGTTGACGACGAACCCCAGTCTCTGAAGCAGGCCGACAGCTTGACGCAGCTGTCCTGTCAGTACCTCTGGGCACTGCCCCATGAGGAGGATGTCGTCTAAGTATACTATCATACGGACCCCCTGGCTTCTGAGAAACTCCACTACCGGGTGAAGGACCTTCGTGAAGCACCACAGGGCCGAAGAAAGGCCGAACGGCAGGGCGGTGAATTCGAACACCTTGCCGTCCCACAGGAATTGTAGGAAACGACGATGAGGGGGGTGGATGGGAACGACCAAGTAGGCATCCTTGAGATCCAGTCGCACCATCCAATCCCGAGGGAGGAGCACGTCTCGAAGGAGGTGGATCCCCTCCATCTTGAAGTGACGGTAGACCAACCACCCATTGAATTCCTTGAGATTGATCACAGGCCTCTTGCCCCCATCCGTCTTGTCTACCAAGAAGACGTTGCTGAGGAACCCATGTGGGTGGCGCGTTGATAGGCGGATGGCTCCCTTGCGCAGCAAGTCTGAGACCTCCCCGTCTATCAATCGCGCGTCGGAATCTGAGAAAACCATCGGGCGCGGGGGCCTCACCTGAGTTGGCTGGTCGTGAAACTCTATATGGAAACCTCTCACAGTTTGCAAAACCCAAGCATCGGCAGTGAGCAACTCCCACTCCCCGTAAAAGCTTGCCAGCCGCCCCCCAATCGGAACTTGATCCAAGCAAAGTACACTTACCGGGGGCATTTCCTTGTCCGGACTTCTTTTGGAATCCTCTGCCACCATAGCGCTGTCCCCTCGTGGGGTAGAAATTGGTGTAGTTGGCCGAGGTCTGGTACTGACCTCTTCCGGAGCCTTGTCCACGGTTGTTGGTCTGCTGACCACGGCCGATCGCGCGGCCCCTGCCGCGACCGGCCCCTCCAGAAAAACGCTGGTGGAACACCCTCTTGATGCTGGACTGGGCCTTGTCCAGCGACGTGAACGTGTTCACGAACTTTCCAAGCTCGCGGATGAAAGGCTCACAGAAGAGGCCACCCTGGGCCACGGCACCTGCCTCCGACGAGGCCAGGTCCCCCAGCTTCGGGTCCAGCTTAATAAGGAGCGACCGCCGCCGCTCCGTGGACAGGGCACAGTTGGCGTTGCCCAAGAAGACGATCACCCTCTGGGCCCAGTTGGAGAGCACCTCCGGTGAAATGGCGGTGCCATTCGCTCGAGCCTCCTCCGCCATATCGAGGATCTTTGTGGCGGGCCCGACCGCATCCAACAGCTTGACCTGGCAGGCCCGCCAGGACCGATCGATCCCCTTCCTGGGGTCCTTCATGAATTTCGCCAGGAAGGTGGCCATCTTGGGGTCCAATTCTGGTGTCATGGCCACTTTCCCCTCCAAAGTAGGCCGAGGGCATTCCCCGCGCAGGCAACCCCTCGCCTCCTTCTCCAGGGGCTTGCGCAGCCTGCCCGCGACAAACTTCGCCACCGTCTCCCCCGGGGCCCAGGCCGCGGATCGGGGGTGGACGATCTCGTCCGGGTCCAGCATGCCCGACTCATCTCGGGGCATCTCCTTTCCCGAAGGCGCCGGGAGCCAAGACCGGGTCGACTCCCCGTCGTCATCCGTGTCCGGAGAGTCGTAGATCGGGGAGGCGGGCGCCGTCGACAGGCCGCCCGAAGTGCCAGGGTCCACCAAGGGCGTCGGAGGCACCGCCGTCGCATTGGCCAGGAAGGCTTCACGAAGACGCTCGAAAGCGCCATTATCCACGCCTTGGGCCTCCGATGAAGGCCCCTCACCCCGGGGCCTCTTCGGAGCGGGCGGCAACCCGCCGGACGTCCCCGGGAGTTCGGGGGACGGCGGCACCTGCGCCGCTGCCAGCTTGGCACACTCCTCCACGATGCGGGCCGAAAGGCGGTCCTCCATGGGCCCTACCACCTCCGTCACACAACGATAGATGGAGTTGTCCACCGCCTGATAAAACTCATCATCCTGCAGATAGGGGCAGGCCTCCTCATCGTACTCCCCTTCCATCTCGGAACCAAGGGCAAATGCGGGGCACCCAAGAGGGCGGCAACCGAGAAAGTTCTCGAATGTGGGCAGGCCCAGCGGCTGCGATCACGTTTTGGGCCAGCTGACGTGGCAGGTGGGCTGCACCAACCCCCAAGCGCGCAGACCCTCCTCGCCGGGACCGGGTCTACGTACCCCTCAAGCGCGCTAGGCCACACACGATTAAAAGAGGTGCACAGATCTCGCCCGAAGGCGATTCACGCGGTCAAAACCGCCATACAGACCCCAGAGGGCGTCAAATTTGTGAAAGTACAGACCCGGATCACCAGGTGTCAGAGGGGTACGCGAGGGTCGGCCCCTGCGCAAGCAGACCCCACGGCGCGGCTCCTCGTACTGCGGAGGCGCGCCGGAGGGTCGGCGAGGCGACAGGCCGCCCCCTTGCGGTCTATGTACACACCGCACACAAGTGGGAATAAAGTCGCGTAGGACCGATAGAACGTTCCCGCAACTAGGGGACTCTGAAAGGAAATAAACCATGCAAGGAGTCCCCAAAGACCGCAAGACAAGCAATCACAATAAAAGAAGACAAAATAGAAAAACACTTATCTGGCTGCGGGAGCAGCGAAGAAAGAGGAGGAAGATGATGGGAAGTCCGGTTATATAGGGATGATGGACAGAGACAAAGGACTGTGGACTATGATTATAACAAAGAGACTCTTGGGAGTTGTTGTTGATTTTTTTGTTGAACATTACGTCAATGCTTTATGTTTAAAGCATTTTTTGTTCTTATTATATCTTTTCCTAAGCTGCTGTGGTTTCTTTATGTTAATAAAGCGAAGGAAGATATAGCATAATCTGAAGCCTCCGGTCCTGACATAGAATTAAGTATGTTAAGCACTGCAAAAAAGTATGTGTAATCTGTAAATCAGAACTTATGTTGCCATTTAATTTAGCAAAGGTAATCAAAAGCCTTATTTTGATGATTCAAATATGTACTTAATAACAGAATTATAAATATGTGTATTTCTAACTTTACTGGTTCTAAAATTTCTATTCCAAGATACACTTGTACTACTAGTGCGATAATGTTTCATCAAGGAGAGACTGCAGCATCAGGACACTATATGAACTCCTTAACAAAGAACGCAGGTGTACAGAATGTGATGATGACACTCTTACTTTTAAGCACAGAATGTCAAAACATTTACAAGACAGTTATGTTCGTATTTAACATAAAAAATTCTGAATTGGGATGGTACCATTTATATATAAAGCTACAAAGGGACTTTTAAGTTGCACTTACGTAATTTAGTGTCGCTATATGTCTACTGTAAGTACTGATGTCTTCTATGCTTTCGCAGATATCATACTACTTACATAGATATGCGAACAGTTGGAAATGCACAGCATCTATGGGTTTTTTTCACAAACCAATTGATTTGTGTTTCCCCAGTGTTTCATGATGACTACTACCATATGATCATGTTCAACTCTAAACGCTGTATGTGATGACATGACAGTTCTATAACAAAAATGTAACTTATAGCCAAGGAAACACATTAAAAAAAAACAATAATGGATTAACTTCATGTTATGTTTTCATAAACATTCAGCTATTAATGTACTAGTCTAGTATAAACGTACCATCTTCAGCCGTTGCAGTTGTGGAGCAGTTGGAAGAGGGCTTCAGAAAATACAATTCTTTGACTCTGAAGCTCTACTATGTTATACTTGGAAAAATTACATTGAAGGGATATACAGTACCAGTTTCGTACAATTGGGGTAGTCGTAAGCGAATGAAAGGCGGTTTTACAAAGCCAAAAGTACAATCCAATTATCTTTTATAAAAGAAAAAGTAGGAATATCTATTTTATGACACTGTACTCAGCTTTGTGACAGTGTATGACATGCCAATGAACTCTACTGCATACCACAACAGTCAACCGCATGACACGTCATTCCACTGTTCCCAACGCCACTGTACTGTCCAACATCCCACTCCAGTGTACAGTATTCCACTGTAAGGCCCTCCACTGTAACAGACTGTACGACACCCCATACTATTATACACCACTCCACTGTACTGTACTTCCCTCTCCATCACTGTATTACACTTAAAAACACTACAACCAAACACCCCCCACTCAACAGGACAGCACTAAACAACACACGACTGAACGAGACACCACTGAATGTAAAATTGATACTTGTAAATTGATACTTGTATAGCGCACTACTCACCCGCAATGGTCTCAAGGCGCTTGTACGAATACCGTTGTGGAACCCATCCTGGCTTTCCCTGTGAGGCCTCCACTCCTAGGCACCCCCAAGGTGGAGGCCAGGCATCCTTAGCGTTGTGGGGGCCGTTGTGGAGATTAAGCAAGCTATTGCCCAGAGTTGCAGAGTGGGACTCCATGATTGGAATAGGCACCGAGGCGAGAATTATCAGGTCCGTGGAATTTTTGAGCCCAAGGCCCACCGAGGCGGGGAATTGAACCCTGGTCCAGGGCTAGACCTCTGCATCAGGGTCTGCCGCTCTAATCATTGAGCCCCACTTCTCCAGAATGACAAAACTCCGCTGTAGTGTACTCTACCCCACTAAAGTTTACATCACTGTACGATAGTATAGTCCACTCAATGACACTGTACACATCTGCACCCTACAACATTCTATTGCACCCATTCACACTCTACAACATTCTAGTCCACTCTATTACATTCTACAACACTATACTACACTGTACTCCACTCTCCAACACTCTACGCTCATCCATTCTACAGCCGCGGCCCATGCAGGTAAGAGAAGTGATGCCGTTGGGGGAGGGGGATTTCGACAGCCGACGACGAGGGGAAATTAATTATTTATTCATTTCCCCTCGTGGTCGTCTGTTGAAATCCCCCTCACCCGACCCCACCGCCCCTACCTGCATGGACTGCGGCAGCCACTCTGCAACACTGTACTCCTCTGTACGCCCCTGTACAATTGTCTACAACACTTTATTACACTGTATATAGACTACTCTCTAGTCTCCACAAATAAGCGATTCTGAATTCCGTGAAAAGTACAAAGGTCCAAGGGTCCGACAGGTATACTAGTCGCCCGTTCTTACTAATATGGTGGTATAGGTCCCCACAATGTAGATAAAGTGGTAAGGGTCCGACCACAAATAACGGCCGCCCACACGATTCTCTTGAGTATCGAGAAAAGTGTAAAAAAGTACTGTTTCTTCTCGCCGAGTTCGCCTCAAGTGCCATTTGTTTTTTTCACAACAAGTTTATTGATAAAGACGGGCACATGAAATAGGGTGGCACCCCACAATCAGGATGATACCACCAGACATTATGATACAATTGCAACAGAGGACCAATGCAAATCAAGGATACAAGAAAACATTCACTCCACCTTTACCCCTTTAGTTTCTACCCACCCAACTCCCAGAACCCTCCCTGGAACCCGCCCTAACCCCATGCATGTGTGTGCAAACTGTGTTGTTGTAAGTTCCTGATGTGGCAATTTGAGGCGCAAGATGCGGGCTCACCTGACACTATGGGACTATAGGTCCTCCTCTAGTTCCGCCGGGGGGTCCAGGGTCAAGCCCCTGTAGTCCACCCACCTCTTCCACACCTTAAAGTGCTTGCAGGGGCATCCCCGTGCTTCAAAAATCGGTCGCTCCAGACCCATACAGAAGTCTATACCAGCCTTCCATGCACTCGGGGGGGGGGGGGGCTCACATCCTTCCATGCGCGGGCCAGGTCTCTTTTGGCTACCACTAGCCCTAGGAGGAGCAAGTGTCGCTTGTAGATGTTGCCACCCACCCCCTCCAGAATATGCAGCAGGCCCAGGCGATGAGTGCGGGGGAGGGTCCATCCCAGCACCTCCGACAGGCAGCTCCATATACCTCTCCAGAAGCCAACCAGTCTGAGGCACGACCATACTGTGTGAAGTAGCGTGCCCACCTCCATCCCACATCGCAGACACTCCGGGGACTCAATCAGACCCGCTTTCCACAAACGCTCACGGGTGTAGTAGGCCCTATGGAGAATCTTGAATTGTATGAGTCGAAACCGTATTGCAATAGCCGCCCCCCTCGGGGACTCTAGGGCCTCCCGCCAATCATCCTCATCTAACGGACCGATATCCGCCTCCCAGGTTGTCTTCAGCGGAAGAAGAGTGGAGGAGCAGTGGGTGACCATTGTCTGGTAAATACGCGACACTTTTTTATCCCCAAGGTCGCCCATGAAAACCTTCGCCTCAATCGGGCTGAATTCAGGGAGTGAGTCAAGATTAGCAATATTGGGCGTCAGCGCGTGCCGGAGTTGCAGGTAACGAAAAAATTGAGATTGGGGCATATCAAACTCGGTGCGAAGCGCTTGGAAGGACTTGAGCGTCGTCCCGGACATCACCTGACCTAGCTACGAGATACCTATTGCGTCCCAGCCATCGAAACCTGATAGCTTAGACAGTTCTGGTAGTATGCCGTTACGCCACAGCGGCGTTTCCGCGGTCAGCCTGCCCCACCAGCCCATGCGGCGCAAGGCCTGCCGCCAGATAGCAAAGACGAGCCTAGTGACCCTCGGCAACGAACGGCGCAGCCGGGGTAAGTAAAGGATGGTGTGAAGCGAATTATCCCCCATCAATGTGCGTTCCAGGGCATAGGCCGGATCTCCACCGTCACCATACCACCATTCGTTCAGAATCAGGAGATGAGCGGCTTGATAGTAGGACTGCAGGTCCGAGGTGGCCAAGCCCCCACAGTAGGTGGACAAAAAGCACGTACGCAGTGCCACCCTGGCTGCTCCTCCAGCCCAGAGAAAGCGGCCTAAGACCGAGTTGACCTGCCTAAACCACTGGGGTGATATCGGATAGGGATGGTTCTGCAGCTGGTAGAGCAGGCGCGGGAGTGCAACCATCTTGAAAATCGCAGATCTGCCAAAAATTGACAGGGGCATTCGAGACCAAGTTTTTACATCGGTCTGGACCCGCTCCCAGACGGGCAGTAGGTTGCGTTCCCAGGCAATGTCCGCCGAGTCGGAGAGAAACACTCCCAGGTACTTCAGACCATCCGTAGCCCTACGCAGTCCTGACGCCCAGGGATCTGATACTGCGCCTCCTCCCAGCACCCATAGAGTGGATTTATGCAGGTTTAGGTATAAGCCTGAGGCCTCCCCGAACAGTTGCATAACTTCCAGTACACGCGGCCGGGGCGCGGCAAGTCTGTAAGAAAGAACTGGACATCATCTGCGTATAACGCGATTCTATCCGAAAGGGTGTCATTCCACACAAAACCTCGTATCAGCGCATCAAGGTGCACCCTGGCAGCCAGGGGCTCCATGGCCAGAGCAAACAAGTAGGGGGAGAGAGGACACCCCTGTCTGGTCCCAAGGCCAATGCGAAATGTCTCTGACACCGCCCCTGCGACCCGCACCGAGGCCGTGATGTCTGTGTAGAGGAGCTTGATATATGACAAAAACACTGGGCCCAGGTTGAGACAAGGCAAGAGTGCGAATAAATACGACCAGCTAACAGAGTCAAAGGCCTTGTTAATGTCAGCCAGCAATAATGCCGCTTGGTCCCCCGAGGCCCCAATGGCGTCAATCGCCGCTTGAGCACAACGGATGTTATGTCTCGTTGCCCTGTGGGGCATGAATCCGGCCTGGTCTGAGTGGACCAGATCAGTGATATGTGGAGAAAGTCGGTTCGCCAGGGCCTTGGCCAAGATCTTAGCCTCAATATCAATTAAGGAGATGGGCCTATACGAATCATGACTATCGGGGGGTCTACCAGGCTTCTGAAAGACTACTATTTCAGCATGGCGCCAGTCCAGGGGCATTACGCCCCGTTCACGTGCCACCTCAAGCGCTCAGCGATAATGTGGCCCCAGTTGTACATGAAATTTTTTGAAAAACTCACATGGGTATCCATTCGGGCCAGGGGCCTTCCCAGCATTGAGTTGTCCTAGGGCGTCGCCCAGCTCCTCCGCTGTAAGCGGTGCATCTAGGGCCTTCCTGGTCTCATCCGATACTTGTACAGGCGGCAATTCTGCGATAAACTGGGCCAGCTCGTCCCCTGACAATTGGTCACGCGGGGCGTACTGGGCTGTAAAATAGGTGGCGAAGCTCGCCGCCAACTCGCGTAGGTTGGTCAGGACCTCCCCACTACCATCTGCGAGACCCGGCAGCGTGAGGGGCTGGAGGCTGTGCTGGCACAGTCTATGGAGCATTGAGCATGACTTGTCCCCCCATTGGTACACTCTACTTCTTGTGGCCAGCCACGCCTGTTTGGCTTCATCCATCAACATGGATGCGTACGATTGCTGTGCCTGCAGAAGCAGCCGTAGCCCGACGTTGTCGCTCCCCTCACAGTTCTCCTGTTCCAGGGTCGCCACTCGCGCAGCCGCCTCCGTAATCAGTTCTCGACGCCTCCGACGGGCCGCGGAGCACCATGCGATATCTACTCCCCGTATGGTAGGTTTCATAGCCTCCCACACCACTCCCACATCGGCCCACTCCACTAGGTTTTCGCGCCAGTAGTGGTCTATGGTTTCACGCAGGTGATTAGCATAAGCGGGTTGCAGGAGATGCCACGAGGACATTCTCCATCGAAACGGCTGTCTTTCCCGAAGGAGGTCTACTCTGACTGAGACTGGGGAGTGGTCGGACAGACCCCTCGGCAAGATGTCAGTGCTCTTCACCCTGCACAAGCACTCTCTAGGAACAAACACACAATCCAGCCGAGAGAAGGAGCCATGCACTGCTGAGACATAGGTATACTCGCGTACTGCAGGGTGCATATGCCGCCAAGCATCCACCCAGCCCAGCCCCTCAATCATAGCGTGCAGTTTGGTGGGTGGCGGGTAAGGGGGGGGGGGTTTCAGTCACCACTTGGCGCCTCCGGCGATCCACACATATGTCCATCACGTCATTCCAATCCCCCCCAACCACCGCCAGTGACCCGGATATCTCCTCCCACACAACAAACAGCCTCTCAGCCAGGGCCCACTGCAGAGGGGGGGCATAGACACTCCCAAACACCACAGACTCCGTGCCCACCATGCCCTTAACAAAGAGGTAACGACCCTGAGGATCTACCCACTGCTTCTCGTGGATGTATGCCACCCTGCGGTGTATCAAAATGGCCACTCCCCTAGACCCCCTGGAAAACCCCGCATGGAAAACCTGCTGATAACCAAACCTCTGCAGGCCCAGGACCTTCGTGCCCATCATGTGAGTTTCCTGGAGCAAAAGCACATCAGCAACTTCCTTTTTCCCCCAGCGCAGCACTGCCCCACGTTTAATTTTGTCCAGTAGACCCCTGACATTCCACGTAATCACCCACAGAGAGTCTTCGGGGAGTCCATGAGTCGTGTCAGCCATAGTCCATTGGGATCCACCATGCAGGCCCCTTGCGCCAACACCACCCATCGCACATCGTACAGAACATCATTGCGAAACACACATGCAGTCCCCCCCCCCCAGCCCCAACATCCCAACCCGGCTGAACCCCCCACCCCCCCCTCTCCACCGTCTACCCCCAAAACACCCACCAACCCCACAGTCCCACAATCCCAAACAGTCCCCATCCCCAACTCAGCAGCCACTGTCCCGGCCACCCTTGCCCCGCCTCCCCCCACCCTATACCTCAAAGAACCATGAAGTACCTGTCGCGGCATGGGTGGTCCCGAGACCGAAACAGAGGGCCCGGGCCCACCCATACCAATGGATCCCAACATCCCCAGAAAGAAAACAGTGAACTCACCCCCCCTCCCTTAGTGTCCCTCTCACTGATGGGAGAGTGGTAGCCCCTATCATGTAGTCCCCGAACCCCCCACCCCACAACTCCATCCACAAGCAGTAGACAGTAGCAGTGCAGCCCGAAGGCAGCGATAAGGCTATCAGGCCAACGAGCCCCAGGCGACCCGGCGCATCCAGCTAGGATTTGCGGCATTAAAGGCAGAAGAGGGAGCCGAAGCTCCAGAGTCTTCAGTGATCCGTTCCAGACCGCTCCGAATCCTCGGGTCTACCACTGTCCTGCGTGCCATGGACTGAGGCCGAGCGCTTGCATGATTTGGAGCGCTTGTTTCGTCTGTTCTTCGCCGTCTGGTCTCCCTGTGCCCGCGGCAACCCCTCTGGGGAGCCCGGATTAAGCCCTGGTTGGGAATTCGGCCTGAGTCGCACCGTTTCATCTGTCCATTTGAAGAGGTCCTCCGGAGTATCAAAGAATAGTGTCTGTGATTGGAAGATCACTCTCAGACATGCTGGGTACAGCAGGGAATACTGGAGCTTAAGACCTCGCAACTTCGCCTTTGCGGCCATGAAGGAGTGGCGCTGCTGCTGTACAAGTTTGGTGTAGTCAGGGAAAATCATTATCTTTCGGTTTTCATAGAGGATGGCTTCCCTGGCTCTAGCTTCCCGCAGTATGGCGTCTCTGTCATGATAATTCAGCAGCTTAGCGATTACCGCCCTAGGCCGTTCACCCTCGGGTGGCCTTTGCGTCAAGGCGCGGTGTGCCCTTTCAATGACGAAGCAGGCAGATAGTGTCCCTGGGGGCATCCATGTCTCCAGCCACTGCGTGAGAAATTGTTCCATGCTGCCCTTCTCACATCGTTCCGGAAAGCCAAGGAAACGGAGGTTGTTACGGCGTGCCCGCCCCTCTGCATCCTCCACACGGAGCGCTGTGTTGCGCTGCACAGCCTCCATCGCCGCCATTTTCTTTTTGAGGGTACTCACGTCTTCCTCCACAACCGACACCCTGGATTCGGCCTCCGTAATACGTGCCACGGCATTACTCAAGTCTTGGCGCAACAGGGTCACGTCTGCGCCAACTGCCCCTATTTTGGCGTCCAGCATGTCCCTCGATTGAGTGATGGCCGCCATAAGGGCTGCATTGTCCGGCCCCCCTCCAGGTGGACCACCCCCCGATGGTCCAGGGCCCCCACTGGGCCCCGTAAATTTATCGATCGTCACTTGCTTTGTGAGGCCTCCACCTCCTCTGGTCATAGCTGCCACGGTCACAGGGGCCACGCAGGAGCGAAGAGATATACGGGACCGCAGCTGCGTGTGCTAGAGCTCAGCCAAAGGGACCAATAGACAGTCGCTGGCCCCTGGGAGGGGAGTCCCGGAAGAGTCACTTCGGTATGGCCCAGTGTCGGATTCAGAGCAGGGCGGACTTCAGCCACTGCCCCCAAGAGCTGCCCCCCCAGCCGCCGATGGCCAGGGCCCCCCGCGGCCAGTGTCGCTCTCCCTGAAGGTGTGTGGACCCACTGCGTCCCGCGCCACCGCGCCGGTGTCTCCTCTGGTCCGCGGGCCTGGGGGGGTGGGGGGAGGGCCACTACTCACTGTTGCTGCCAGTCGGGCCGAAGATCAGCTGTGCCCCGGTCCGTCCACCGCTGGTCAGGATCCCCAGGACGTCTGCCTCCCTCCGAGGCCGCAGGCCCCCGGTGGACACGGGGCCGCGAAAATCGAGGTCCCGGCTGCGCCTGGGCCACCAGGCCGTCGCAGCTGCTCCAGTCCGTTCGTTGCGCCTGCACCTCCTCAAGGCCCAGCCGGGCCCCTGGAAAGAATCGCCAGCAGTCTCTCGGCCTCAGGATGAGTGGACGCCGCGGCCGTCACTGGGCCAGTCAACTCACTCCACGGCTCCTCCAAAATCGAGACCCCGGCTGCTCCTCAGTCCACCAGGCCGCACCTCTCACTTCGCTGCCCAGCCCGGATCAGGAGCGCGGGATCACCGCCGAGTATACCGGATGGTCCCTGGCGCCGCTGGCAACATTAGCCCTGTTTCGGTTGCGGGTTCGTGGGCTCGGGGACCAGGATAAATAGCCGGATTAATGGCGAGCCGGCGGGAGCTCTAGCAAGCTGCGACCGCCATCTCCGCTTGCGTAGCCACGCCTCAAGTGCCATTTTTTAAGCCTCCGTCAAAACGTGTGTAGTTATCTTGCTGCTTCCTGGAACCGCCGCAAGCTGCCGATTTGAGCCTAGGCTGGGCAGTGAAGGCCGTGGGAGGATCTAGCAGCAGCAGTTGGCGATTATGGGCGCCCACAGACATGAGACAAAAACTCATGGAGATCAGCCGCCAAGACCTGCCTTCTGCGTACAATGCACTGCTAGAAGCCTATCATTACCAGCATCTATGCCAAAAGCAGGCAAGCATGGGCAAAGTGAGCAATTGTCTAGAGCCCCATTTACCAAGGAATCCCTCCCGCCCCCTCCCCAAAATAACTGAGACAGCCAGATGTCACACGCTAACGCCAATGTGCTTAAAAATAGAAACTTTTTAATTTGACAACTGGTCAAACCTAGCCTTAACAGTCGCAACTTGTGGCAATTACATTTTTAAAAAGTCTCTATCTACGGTCTCTTTCCTTAGTTCGTTGCTGTCTGCAGGCGCGCAACACCCATTGGACTCACCGGGCTTCAGCCTTCCCCCCCTCCCCCCCTCCGTTGTGTGTGGCAGCCCGGGATGAGACAGATCCCTAGCACACACAGAGCCGCACCCGAACGTTTCACAGGTCTTTAAAAGACCATTTGAATATTAATTAGGCCTTGCAGTAGTTTCACCCCTTCTAAGAGCCCCTGCAGCTCCACTCTGCCTACTGATTAACGGTTCAGACCCCCCCCCCGAAATGTTTTCTTAGCCCCCCCTCACCCCCCCCCCCGAAATTTTGATCTAGTTGCGCCTCTGGCTGTCTGTACACCCCACTGCTCTGTTTCCATCACACCTCCCTGTATCAATTCAATTCAATTCAAACATGCTTTATTCGGTATGTAAGAATACAACCATATAGCAACAGACATAATAACAGACAACATACATATATATCAGATTTTTAAGAATACATTTCCGCTAAAATATTTACAAAATTTTATCAGAGGTAAAGCACAGATGATTATAGAATTGTTTCTACGTGCAATACAATATAGCGGCATTCATCTGATATTGATATATGTGCAAAGTAGCCAAATAAAGTGCGAATGTTAATTCCGTCGTTACTAAAGTGCAATGTACATTTAGCAGCACAGAATCAAATGCTTAAAACGTCTAAGCTACATCATAATAAAGTGCAAGTGCTATGGCCTACTTTCAGTGCTCAGAGAAACGATAGCAGCAAGTATACAATATTCATATATGTGCAAATTTACATGATAAAGTGCAAGGTGTCAATAGCATCGTACCAAGAATACACAATACGTTTAACAGCACAAATTTCAAGTACTTAAGAATGGTAATAATGGTAATAAAGTGCAAATGCTATGGCCTACTTCCAGTGCTCAGAGAGATGATAGCAGCAATTATACAATATAAATATATGTGCAAATTAGCATGATAAAGTGCAAGGTGTCAATAGCATGATACCAAAAGTACACAATACGTTTAACAGCCCAAATTTCAAGTACTTAAATATGATAAAGCATTATTGAATGAGTTCATATAATAATTGACTTTCTTACAGAAATACAATTTAAAATATAAGTGGCCACATGGAAACATACATCTGGGGTCTCTAGATTGAACATCAGTTGCATTGCTTTTTGTATATCACGCGTATTATATTTTAAAAAGATGGGTTTCAAATAAAATTTTCTATGAAAAGTGTAAAAGTTACAGGATAACATAAAGTGACAAATGCTCTGCTTGGATTTACTGTCACAAGGACACAAACAGGTGGCAGGTTTCTTAACCACGGGAAAGGCCACTAGGTGGTGCATAATTCCCAAACGGAGACGGGTCAATACAAAACGGTATGAGTTAGTACTAACAATGCTAAGATAATGTTGGAAGCCTTCATTAATATTGTATTCCAGATAGAGATTGAACGTACTTTGTTTTGCATATTTTTCCGCTGTAATCCCAGCCGTGTGTTTAAGGAATGCATTTTTAAGCTCCCGCTTTGATGGTACAAAATTAGGTACAGGGTCTTTAAAGATGTTTAGGCCGTAAAGTGACTTGTACCAATGTTGTATATGATTTAACCAGGGAATAGTTGATCGACGATCAAGTTTAATACAGTCATTAATTACATCCTGTGTAAACTTTATCTCCTCCTTTGCCCAAATTGAGCGCCAAAGGGACAGAGGACGTAAAACAATTAAATCATTAACATGATTTATATTAAGTTCCCTGTGTGTTAATTCAGTTGAAGCCGTAGCCGGCACACTAATTAAATGTTTTAAAAACACATTTTCCTCACGTTGAATTAGTTTGGCACTCTGTGCATCATATCCCCATACTCTGGCTCCATATATGGCTGAGGATATACATCTTGCGTTAAATATAGATATCATTTCATGAGTTCTACGACCCCCTAATTTTGCAGCAAATCTAAAAATACAACTTGTATTCCTAACCATTTTAAAAAGGACACTTTTTTGTTCATTAACCCATCTGCCATCTCCTGAAACGGTAATACCTAAATAACAGAAACTACTGACAGATTCTAGTCTCTCCCCTTCTAACAAGAAGGGTTTACATTTTCTCTGTTTCTTACCACAAACCATTGTAACCGTCTTTCCCTTATTAACTTTCAACTTCCTATTTTCAATAAAAGAATGAAATTGATTAATTAGATGTTGCAGTCCATTATGTGTCCTAGAAAGGAGGACTGCGTCATCCGCTTATAAAGAATTGGGATTGGGCTACCATTAATGGTGGGTGCATCTGCATTAGTCTGTCTTAAAATTTGATCTACCTGATTATTAAAAAGCGAAAACAATAGAGGGGCAAGTACGCATCCTTGCCGGATACCTCTTCTAATTTTAAAAAAAGGGGTACATTCACCATCTCTTCCGAATCTCACTTTGCTAGACAGATTATTATACAGTCGGGCAAGCAGATGGATAATTTCAGTGGGAGCGCCCATCTCCAACAAGGTATGCCAGAGCAGCGCATGTTCCACCAGATCAAATGCTGAGCTCAAGTCGGCAAAGCCCAGGTAAAGATTGCCAGCTTTAGCTTTAGTGTACTTGCCGACTATGAGCTCCAGGTTCACGCACTGCTCCATTGTACCCAACCCCCTACGAAACCCATACTGGACTGGGGATAGGATGTTCTTTTCCTCAGCCCAGGCTTCCAATCTCACTAATAGGACTCGACTAAGGATTTTAACTGTCGAGTCCAAGAGTGAGATGGGTCGATAATTTCGGGCCTCAGACCTAGATCCTTTTTTGTGGAGGGGAACAATAATTGACTGACCCCATGTCAGTGGCAAAGTATCTTCCACTGCAGCATTAAAATAACGTGTTAGGATTGGGGCCCACAGGATTATTTCATGTTTGTAAAAATCCATGGGTACCCCATCCGGCCCAGGTGCTTTGCCACCTTTACTATTTTTGATTGCCTCTATGACTTCATCCAAAGTTAAAAATAGATGCATTTTCTGCCATTTAAGGCGTAATAATGCATCTACATTAAAAGCGGACCCATCTGAATTAAAATCAGAGTTAAAAATCTCTGAAAAATGAGCGATCCAGGCCTGGCAACTAACATGAGAACTAACTTCGGCAATATTATCCTTCTTTAAAAAAGGACCATTAATAATTTCCCAAAAAAGTTTGTGATCTTTAGTTTCAGCAGCCCTATCTAGTTTATGCCAAGCATCATTTTGCAACTCTTTTTTCCTAGATACCAGAGCAGATTTATAATTAATTCGTCCTTCTCTAACTCTTTCTTTGTCTCTTGGTTTATCATCCAGTGCTATTTTTAGATTTTTTAAAGCCTGGGCACACTGCTTATCGAACCACACAGTTTTAATTCTTTTAGGCTTTCTATTTCTTGCAGCCAGAGAGTTCTCAACGGTATTTGTTATTTTTAAAAAGTTAGAGAGTATAGTGGGCGCGGTCACAATTGGTGCTAAGCAATATTCAATCATTGTTTTACATATACAAATAATATCCTTCGTCAGTTTATTGGGGTCTATCTTAGTCCATTTGATCCTCGTGCCGTTTGGTCTCTCGGCCGTGATGCCTTGGACGGGCCTGCCATATACTGTTGTTTTCGGGCCCCAGCCCATTAATTCCACTGAGATGCTGTTGTGGTCACTCACGGGCTGCTCTATTACCCAGACGTTGGAGTAAACAGAGCCATTAGTCACCAAAATATGATCAATATTAGAGTGGCGTCCCTCCCTCTAAACGTGGGGCACTTTTTGTTTTTTTTATTCTTTGTACATTCTAGTAGCTCCAGATTTAATTTAGCTACCAGATTATTCAGTGCACTACCATAGTTACTGTGTGGAAAATGATTAAAGAAGACATTATCACCACCCGGATACTCTTCACGATGTCCACAGATCCCCTTTCGGGCTTGACTACATGCTTGGATGTTAAAATCTCCTGTCCATAGTACCACAGTTCTATTATTTGAGCGCGCAATTGCTGCTTCTATTGCGCACTCAACTTCAGGAACAATCTTATCCCGTTTAGGACCCACAATATTGTTATAAAAGTTCACAATATTAAATCCCTGCCTTTGCTATGTATTAAGCGCAAGACTGTGGCGTGCTCACCCACCACCACATATCCTCCATCACTGAACTCCGTTAATGTTGTAGAAACCAAAGTCAGTAAACCCCCCTTTGCTCTACCGGCCTTAGAGGCCACTGCTGCCACGCTGTGAGAGGTGTAACCATCAACTTGTATTTGTTCTCTGTGCCACGTCTCTTGTAAACAGATAATGTCGTACCCTTGTTTGATGAAATTGTCCCAGAACGGTGTATTTAGTTTAGCAGCAATTCCCGCTATGTTCCAGGTAGTAATTACAAGGGAATCAACATGATTGTCTCTTGTGTCCTCAGAGTGATTAGATAATGATGATGTTTCTATGCTTGGTGTCATATTGTTGATTTGTAAAGCATTGGTGGTCGTCATCATTACATCATTATCTTTGCTTGATCCATTGTTGGGCACATTTCAATTTTGGACGGTTTCAACTCTTATACAGCATTGACCCCCCAACTCTTTTGTCAAAGTTACTAAATCACCACGTACAATAGTCTCAGGTTGTGCGACCGTAGATAATGCATTCAGTCAATCATTCTCCTCTAATGAGTTGAACACCTGGAATCTATTGTAAGTTGGGACTGCAAAATTATCGTATATATTAAACAGGGGGGCCGGAAAAGGGGGGGACATTTGGATGGTTAATGTGTACAACTCTTGGATGCTGAAATGGATGTGGGGTGGTTTGCCTTCCTGACTGATTCCTATAAAAATAATCAAGTGGGAATAAGGTGGTGTTATATTCCACATTAGATGGCATGGGTGCGTGTAATATCGAATCTCTCGCCCATTCGGTGGTCCTATAGTTTATAAGAACAATAGTTACTTACCTGTAATCTGTGGTTCTCCAGTATTGGTGTCTTTCATAGATTCACATGCCTGAATCATTCCCCGTCGTCGGAGTGGGAGCCCACGGTACATAAAAAAGTAGTAAAATATACCCTTAGTACATAAGAAATAACAATATACCCAACCAGGAAGTAAAGTAGCCCCAGCTACAGTAAATAAAACTTCCACATTAGAACCTGTCCAGGTCATTATGTATGGACCAAACTGCAGCCAATCAGGCCACAGCTCCCACCAGAATGCTCTCCCCAGAGACCCAGGCTCTCAGATTTTTGTAGCACCGGAGTGTACCAGAGTAAAGTATAGAGAAACAGCCTGAGTGAGCCTCTGAGGGGAGGTGGGTGGGTGCATGTGAATCTATGAAAGACACCAATACTGGAGAACCACAGATTACAGGTAAGTAACTATTGTTCTTCTCCAGTATTAGGGGTGTCTTTCATAGATTCACATGCCTGAATCAGAGTAGTGAGCAGTAATAGCAATAACATATACATAGCTCTTGGACGCCAAGGCACATAGCAGTAATGTAAGAAAAACACAATGCAAAGCAATAACACAATAGGCGTCAAAGAGCAAGAGGAGGTGGGAGAGAAATAGCAGAGGCTCACCTTATTGGAAAAGATTACGCAGGACTGCTCTTCCCACCGAGGCATCGGTATCGCTCGAAGCTTCCAGACAGTAATGCCTCGTGAATGTGTGCCTGCTGGACCAAGTTGCAGCTCTGCAGATATGCAGGAGAGGCACACCAGCAAACAAAGCAGTCGAGGAAGCAACTGCTCTCGTAGAATGTGCTCTGGGCAAGGCCTGTAAGGGTTTACCTGCCTGTTGATGGCAGAGCCCTATCGCTGAAGAGGCCCATCTAGCGATAGTTTGTTTTGTCACTGCACTGCCCTGACGTGGTTTGCCATGCGCAACAAATAATTGATCAGTCTTCCTGATGGCAGCTGTCCTGGAGAGATAGAATTTGAGACACCGCTTGATATCCAGCGAGTGTAGAGTTCGTTCCGCTGGTGACTGCGGATTTGGAAAAAACGTTTTAAGGATGACTGGCTCATTCAGGTGGAAATCCGATGGTACCTTGGGTATGTACTTCGGGTTGGTGCGCAGTATTACCGAATCATTTGTGAATTGCAAGAAAGGTGGTTTAGATGTAAACGCCTGTATGTCACTGACCCTTCTGGCAGATGTCAAAGCCAGTAGTAAAGCAACTTTCCAGGTGATGAATTTTAGATCAGCTTTATGAATTGGCTCAAAAGGATGGCGCATGAGTTGAGCTAATACAATATTCAAGTGCCAGGATGGAGGTGGCCTACGGACTGGCGGAAACATGCGGAATAAACCTTTAAAGAATTGCTGGATAATTCTTGCGGAATATAGAGAAGTTTTACCGTCCTGTTGGTATCTGGATATTGCCGCTAAAAACACTTTGAGTGTAGAGTGCGCCAAGCCCGATTTAGCAAGATGTAAAAAGAAGGGCAAAATCTTGTCTGGTTCAGCATGGATAGGATGTAAACCCATAGTCTTGCACCAAGCACAAAAACGCTTCCATTTAAGCTTGTAAGTTCTATTCGTAGAAGGTGCCCTAGCATTGTTCAGGACTTCCTGACAGTCCTGAGGAATGTTCAAATGTGCGAACTCATGGTGTTGAGGAGCCAAGCTGACAATTTTAGAGAATGAGGGTCTGGATGATATATTTTGCCGTCCTGAATTGTCAGAAGATCCGGAATTTGAGGCAGCTGAACTGGTTCGCACTCTGAGAGGAGAAGAAGCTGTGTGAACCAGTATTGTCTGGGCCACCGTGGAGCAATTAGAATCAGACGACACGGTTGTCTCCTCATTTTCTTGATGACTTTGGGAATTAGAGGAATCGGAGGGAAGGCGTAGGCAAAGATGTGTTCCCAGTTCATAGAGAGAGCGTCCCCACAAGACTCCTTGTGAGGAATCCAGCTCGCGAAATGGATGCATTTCTTGTTGTGGTAGGTCGCGAATAGATCTAGCTCGGGGCGACCCCATCTCTGAAAAATTTGATCCAGTGCCGGCTGATGCAGTTCCCACTCGTGAGTGCTGCATTTGGATCTGCTTAGGGAATCTGCTAGTACATTGGCTACTCCCGGTACATGAACTGCTGTCAGGTTGATGTTGTGTGCCAGGGCCCAATTCCAGATTTCTTGAGCTTGCTGAGACAAACGGGCTGATCTTGTGCCCCCCTGTTTGTTCAGGTAATGCATGCTCGTCGTGTTGTCTGTTCGGATCAACACGGACGAGTTTGACAGAGTCGCTTGAAATTTTTGAGGGCGAGGAAAATGGCCCTCAACTCCAATAAATTGATGTGCCATGTCTTTTGTTGTGTGTTCCATTTGCCACTGATTGTCATCCCTTGAAGGTGAGCGCCCCAACCTTCCAGCGAGGCATCCGTGGTTACGATGAAACTGGGGACTTCTGCTAGAAAGGCGCAGCCTACTTGCAGGTTGCGTGCTTGAGTCCACCACCGAATTGCGTGTTTCATTCGAGGTGTTAAGACGATGACATCTTCGAAGGAACCGGATATTTGCACCCATTGGTGGCCGAGTTCTTCTTGTAGTGGTCTCATCCTCAGACGACAGTTCGGAGATAGGAGGATGCATGATGACAACATCCCTAGGAAAGACTTGAATCTTCGAACTGAAACGCACTTTTTTCTGAGGAGTGCCCTCGCCAGTTCCTGGATCTTTGCTTGTCTTTCGTTTGAAATGAAGACTTGAGCTTTTTTGGAATCCAGAGTCGCTCCCAGGAAAGACGTCCTCTGAGACGGTGTTAGGTCCGATTTTTTGAAGTTTATTGAAAAACCCAACTTTTGAAATAGGGACAGGCATGTTTGGATATGACTGCTTGCGGTGGCATAGGAATTGGCCTTGATAAGGCAGTCGTCCAGATAAGGGTAAATCTGGACACCCTGCAACCGTAAGTGGGCCGCCACCGGTGCCAACATCTTCGTGAATACCCTCGGGGCTGAACGTAGCCCGAAGGGAAGGACCTTGAACTGAAAGTCCCTGCCAGCCACTCTGAATCTTAGGAACTTCCTGTGCCTGGGGAAGATGGGTACGTGGAAGTAAGCATCCTGAAGGTCCAGGGTTGCCATATGGTCGCCTTCCGTCAGAAACTGGAGGATCTCTTGGAGTGACAACATTCTGAAAGTCAACTGCTTGATAAATTTGTTGAGGGCACGCAAATCGAGGATGGGGCGCCACTCCCCCGATTTTTTGCGTATCAAGAAAAAACGAGAGTAAAACCCTTTTCCTCTCTGATGTTGAGGTACTTTCTCGATTGCCCCTTTCCGAATCATTGCATTGATTTGGACGAACAGCTCTTTGAGATGTGCTGGGGGTGGTCCTTTTGGGGGTGAATTTGGAGGGGTTTTTACAAATTCCAATATGTGACCTTTTGAGATTACATCCAAGACCCATCTGTCTGTTGTAATATTGGACCATTGAGAGTAATGCAGGGATATTCTTCCTCCAATTCGTGGCTGGCGTAGGCAAAGTGGCGGCAGGACGCTTTTTTCACTTCTTGTTGGCGTTGTCTCTACCCCGATAGGTAGTTTTACCTCGGGATTGTGTAAAATTACTCCGTCTTTGGCCATAAGGTTGCTGTTTGTAAGGCTGGTACCTTTGGTTGCTTTGGTTGTTCGAATATGGGCGTTGCTGGGAATAACCTCCTCTGCTGGAGAAGTTACCTCTTCCTCTTGCACCACGAAAGGAAGATTTACGGTACTGCAGAGTACCTAATGAACGTGCCGTTTCTGTATCCTTCTTAATGGACTGTAAGGCTTCGTCCACATGTGTGCCAAAAAGGAATTCGCCGTCATAAGCCATATTTAAAACTTTGGCCTGTACTTCTTGTCGAAAGGACGTAGATTTTAACCATCCCTCTCTTCTGAGCACTGCAGCTCCTGCCAATTGTCTAAAACCTGTGGCCGCTACGTCCACTGCTGCGTCGATAATTTCAGACGAAGCACATTCGCCTTCTTGTAGAATCTTGGTGGCCTCAGAGCGGTCTGGCTCAGGCAATTTCTGGATGTATGGGGATATGTCAGACCACATTTGTCTGTCATATCTACCGAGAATTGCTAACGAATTAGCAGCTCTAACAGTGGTGGCCGCGATAGTGGATACCTTTTTACCAATGGTATCGAGGCGTCTGCCGTCTCTGTCCGTTGGAATGGAGATCTGAGTTGAGGGGTTCCTAGCCCTCTTTTGTGCTGCTTGCGCAATGACTGAGTCCGTCTTTGCTTGGCCGATGAGACAAGCAGGTGAAGAGGCTGGCGCCCTATATTTCTTGTCGACTCTCGGCAATACCGCGGGAGAAGAATTTGGCGTGGCCATTATCTTAAGTCCCTCCTTCCAGATAAAGTCTATAATGGGAATAGACCAACTTTGCTTCTGAGATAAAGTCTTAAAATCATAAAGAAAGCACTCATCTTGCTTTGCTTCCATAGAAACTAGAAATCTCTTAGTGGCCTTGTCCATAATTCTATGGAAGTTCGCTATATCCACCGGCGGTGACTCAGCCTTTGGTTGTTCCTCTGGGGATGGCGTCTCAGCCTGATAGTCAAGTCAAGTCAAGTCATAACATTTATATAGCGCACTACATACCCAGAGGGTTTCAAGGCGCTTAGGGAGGGGAGGAGGATTATTTGTCAAATATCCACGTTTTAAGTTGCTTTCTGAACGCTAGGTGATTCTGGGTGAGGCGAAGGTAAGCGGGGAGTGAGTTCCATGTTTTGGCAGCCAGGTATGAGAAGGATCTGCCTCCCATGGTGGTTTTGTTGATGCGAGGGACAGTGGTGAATGCTTGGCTGGAAGAGCGAAGTTGGCGGGAGGGGGTGTAAAAGGACAGTCGAGAGTTGAGGCAATCTGGTCCGATGTCGTAGAGTGATTTGTGTGCGTGGGTAAGCAGTCGGAAAGTAATCCTCTTATTGACGGGTAGCCAGTGGAGGTCTTTAAGGTGGCCAGAGATGTGTTCGTTGCGTGGGATGTCTAATATGAGCCTGGCAGAGGCGTTTTGGATTCGTTGTAGTTTCTTCTGGAGTTTAGCGGTGGTACCTGCGTAGAGGGTGTTTCCGTAGTCCAGTCGACTCGTGACTAGAGCGTGGGTGACTGTTTTCCTTGTTTCGGTGGGGATCCAGCGAAATGTTTTTCTGAGCATGCGAAGGATGTTGAAGCAGGAAGAGGATACGGCGCTGACTTGTCTGTTCATTGAGAGTGAAGAATCTAGGATGACGCCAAGGTTCCGTGCGTGGTCTGTCGGGATGGGTGCTTTTCCGAGGGCTTCCGGCCACCAGGAGTCGTCCCATGCGGAGGGGGATGTACCTAAGATGAGGACTTCTGTTTTGTCTGAGTTCAGTTTCAGACGGCTTTGTTTCATCCATTCGGCGACTTCTTTCATTCCTTCGTGTAGGTTAGTTTTGGCAGTGCTGGGGTCCTTGGTGAGAGAAAGGATCAGTTGAGTGTCATCCGCGTAAGAGATGATGTTGAGGTTGTGTTGGCGGGCGATGGTCGCGAGGGGGCTCATGTATACGTTGAAGAGGGTGGGGCTGAGTGAGGATCCTTGTGGTACGCCGCAGATGATTTCAGAGGCCTCGGACTTGAATGCTTCATACTCCGACGAGTCCGACCTATTCAATTCCCCTTCTTCATGGGTGTCTTCATCAGAATCGTCAACATCCTGTTGGTGGGGAGATAATGGCGTGGCAGGTCGTGTAGTCTGTGCCTCTTCCGACCTACTAGCCCTTGGACCTCTACTCACTTGAGGTTGTGGGGAGGTAATATGTGAATCGCCCGACTCCGAAGGCGGGAATCGGCGATAATAATCGCTCAGCATATATTGCAGATTCTCGTAAAGTTCCATTGGCATCTGCATTCCTGGCGTAGAAGTGTTCACCAATGTAGGTGCCTGAATTTGCTGTTCCTCTTCCTCTTGATCCTTAACCTGTATCAATAAGTCAGAAGGACTTTCAGCCGCTTGGAACATGTCATCACCAGATTCTGCTTCAGAATCCAATAGCCTGTCCGGCATTTGGAGTGGCGACAATGGCGTGGATTGAGATGACCTCTTTTGCAATAAAGCCGCAGTTGTGGCTGGAGATGGAAGAGGTATGGCAGTGCTCTTTGCTGACCATACTTGCAGGTCTGTACAAGACGACAATTTCGGTGTAGGTGGATTGTCTGGCAAATCCGAGCTCTGTGTCGTCGCCTTGGATGTTGAAGACGATGGCTCTCTCGATTTCAGAGGTGGTGTTACCTTCGTCGACGTGTTGGGTCTCGCCGTCGACGGAGCAGTTTTCACCGTCGACGGGGCCGTCGACGGGGCCGTCGACGAGACAATCTTCACCTTCGTCGACGACGCTCTCGTCGACGCGTCCGTCGACGGGGTCTTTTTCGTCGTCGATGGGTCCGTCGACGATATCTTCGTCGACGATGGTGTCGACGACAGCAAGGTCTTCTTCGTCGACGGAGCAGCCGTCGACGACGACGAGGATTTCTTCGTCGACTGTTTCAGTGTCGTCGATGTCTGATCGTCGACGAGAGGTGTGATAACCTTCGTCGACGAGATGGGACGAATCTGAACATGAACAAAAGTTGGAGAGGAGGCTGAGGACATCACCATGGTCGATTTTGGTGAGGAGAAAGTCAATGTAGAAGTCATGGCAGAGGCAGCCTGACTGGAAATCGGCAACGTTGCTGGTGCCTTAGTCACAGGTCTCACAGGAGACACCAAAGACTCCGTTCTTTTTGAGCTTGGAAGCTTAACAGACTTCTCAGAGGATTTCTGAGCTTTCGAAGTAGAAGGCTCCCCAGTCTGTGAGGCGATCTGGTGTTTAGCCACCTTAGCTTTCGGAGTAGGCACAGCACTCTCAGCTCTCCTTTTCTTAGACCCCTTAGTAGACTCTGAGGCGAAACTTCCTACCTCAGAAAGTGGCTCATCCTTGTTCTTCATCCTCTGCAGCCACAGCAGCAGGCGACCCTCTCTGTCCCTGAGGGTTTTAGGAGAGAATTTTCGACAGATGCTACACTCCTTAACCTGATGGTCAGGGTACAAACAGTAGATGCAGCGAGTGTGTGGATCTTCCTTAAACAGTCTCGCTTTTCCACACGAGTCACAGGCCCTGAAAAGGGACTTAGAAGTAGACATTTTAGAAGAAATAAACTCGATCCAAGAGAAGAAATGAGCAGAGCTCAGAAGGACTCCCTATCACACGACGTGCGGTAAAAAATCTGAGAGCCTGGGTCTCTGGGGAGAGCATTCTGGTGGGAGCTGTGGCCTGATTGGCTGCAGTTTGGTCCATACATAATGACCTGGACAGGTTCTAATGTGGAAGTTTTATTTACTGTAGCTGGGGCTACTTTACTTCCTGGTTGGGTATATTGTTATTTCTTATGTACTAAGGGTATATTTTACTACTTTTTTATGTACCGTGGGCTCCCACTCCGACGACGGGGAATGATTCAGGCATGTGAATCTATGAAAGACACCCCTAATACTGGAGAACTATGCAATCCCCTTCTATCTCCTTTTTATTTGGTCCCACCCATCCTACCCTCTGTGTAGAAATAATCTCTCCAGCCCCACGTATTGGGAAGCCACAATTTTTCACCAACCAGTGCAGGGTTTTATTTTTTAAGGTTTCCTAGTTTTCAAATTGGGTAGGCCTCTAATTTGGGTACATTAGCCAAGATCGCCACATATGGTCTACATTCCGGTGGTAAATTAATTGTGGCCAGAACGATATTATTGTTATGGCGCCTAGGTACTGGCGGGTTCTTATTATTATAAACATAGTCACCTGTGTTCTTTTGACCACCTGCGGTTTTTGGCCCATTTTTTGTGTTAGGGAGAATGGTCGCTGGCCTCTTGCTGCCACTTATAGTAGCTGCAGAGTTCACCGCAGGAGTAGTCATAGTAGGGATTCTGTTTACTACACTTGTTGGATTTTTGTTCAATTTACCATGTAGTACATTAGTTGTGGGGACCCTAAACTGTGTACCCAGTTGTTCTAAGACGTCCAGGTTAGCTATACCCAATTTTTCTAAGTTCTCTATTTTTTTCTTGAGAATTTCTAAGGTTTCTGTCACTGGAGCGATATGGGTTGTTATGATTTTCTCAAAATATTGCATCAGTCCCTCAACGCTAGTTGGAGTTAGTGCTTCCTTGGGGTACATGTTTCCACTGTTTTGGTGTTTCTCGCCCTCCCTCTCACGGTCTACATGAGTGTGTGTCGCTCTCTTTTTTTTGCGTCTAACTACCTTACCCTGCTTGCTGATTATCACCCTTTTCCTACAAAAGGTAGATTTCCTCGTAGGCTGAACAGACCCACAATCAGTTTCGCAACTTACCAAACAGATATCACTTGTTCTTACAGTGGGGGTGATGCTGTTGATGTTACGACCATCTAGATCCCCCAAGTCATTAGACGCGTCATTATGGATTGCAGGCTGCGGTATGACACTTATACTCAGGTCTGGTGTTAGCGACAGTCTGCTATCCCTGACGCATGTAATAGATGGTTCTAAATGTTGTGATACAACAGATTGATTTTGGTCATTCTTAGGTAGACCGGCAAAGGATTGTAACAAAAGGGAATCATGAGATAATGATGTTTCATTTGTGATGTCAACTAATGTATTAACCACTTTTGGGTATTGAGTTATTAAACACATACTAGCTGGCAGTGAGAGTCTTCTCTCCGTGTTCTCAATGGCATTAACCACAACCCCAATAGTTTGCTGTAGCATTCTATCGATAGTAGTTAGGGTGGGTAAAGGGGGTGGTACCAATGTCTGTTTTCTTGTAACCGAACGTGTATGCATTGGGTTTTTTTTTGCTCCCACTCTACTTTTATTTTTACCCTCCATCAAGGCTGTTACCAACTACTTCTCTTAACAGTCAAACGTACTAAAGAGTTACCTTAATGTCCAAAGGGATACAACAAGGGGGATGGCCCAGCCCAGTCACCTGCGGTCCCTGAGGGCCTCAGAGGGCCCGCCCTTTGCCCGGGCTTAGCCCGGCGCGTCCCGTGCGCGTCCTCGCGGGACGAGGGAGTGGGTGTGTCTTTATGCGCCTCCTGGCACTGCGCAGTGATGGTGGGGGAGTCGTCCTGAACACAGGGCTGCTGGGGGCTGTAGTTTTCACTCTCCCGACCGGCGGAGCCAAGCCCGGCCAGCCGGAAGTGTTAGACGATGGAACGCAGCAGCGGAGCAAAGCCCGGCCGCCCCACAGCCACAACTCATGGGCAGCACGCCTCAGCGGAGCCTCAGGGACAGGAGGTAGGCTCGGCCGGCGTGTGCAGCTTCCTGTTAGACCGCATGGCTGGTAACAGAGCTCCGCAGTATACTCAACAGGAGTAGGTACTCAGCTGTGCAGGATTCAGTGTTCCCCAATGGGCTTGTTCTCATGCCAATGCTTGGACGTGGGCAGACTCTGTTTCTGGTATGTCTCTCAGGGTATCGCAGGATCTCGCAGGAATTCGCTGGTACTCCCTATTCCACCCAGGAGAACTCAACAGCACCTTTCCCTATGCTCTCTGTGTGTCCCTCAGGCGTGTTAATGTGGTAAAAGGTGTCTCCTCCCAGTATACCTTTTGAACAGTGACACTGCAGTTTGTCTGGTGGGCTGTGCCGATTATCAGGATCTAGGCAATATTACAACTGGCTGCCATACAAGATCATCAAAGCAGAGGGTTGGGGGGGTAGACCAAACAACAGTTGCTGCTCAGAGCAATATGGGCCTTCAGGTCTTCCAACGTCCCATCAGGCCTCTCAGCAGGCCGGGAGAGCAGGGCCGTCGCAATTCCCCTCTGCTTCTCCTGCTATTGCAAATATGGTGACTCAGATGTCTGTCCTCCTCTCAAGGGTGAGGGCTCCCACCAGCAATGGAGCCAGCGTATCTTCCCGCGGCTCACCTGCCGCCTCGCCGCATCACCGCCCCTCCTTCACTCTCCCCGGGGTGTCTCCCCAGCCCAGCCGGGCGATGTTAAGGCCCGCGCACACACATCCGTCCTCAGGTTCCCAGGCTGTGCTGCAGTACACTGCTCCTGCCACCGCCGTCTCGCCAGTGACTTCGCCAGCCCCGGGGCTTCTAATCTCTTACTGCCACCGATGTCCGCCGCCGCCTCCGGATCACCAGGTCAGGCCTCCAGTGCCCTCCTACTTCCAGGCGATCCGCCGCTGCGCCACAGTCGCCCCTCCGACCTCAGCAGACAGGAACGTCTCGCATTACCTCCTCAGCCCCTGCAACGGGGTCCGCTCTCTCGGTCCGAGGGCCAACAGGTCTCACAGAACGGGGGGCAAGCAGCGCACCAGCAATTCCCCGCACGTCTTCCAACACCGGAGCTCAGCAGAGCCCCGCCTCCCTGTATCTTTTTTCCATCTACTTAATATCTTTCAACCTCGTCTGTAGCGATCAGACTCCTCTCTATATGGCTCCAGTTCTCAATACTATACCTCTCTGTGCCGCTTAGCTCTCCCACTCCCTCTCTCTCTGACTCCACACTTGTGGAATCGTGGGCCCTAGGCCCACATATTACTAAAATCATGGACACGGACGCTATGGGTCTGATACTACAACTGGGCCAGGGCACGTGCGCCCGGCCCTTTTTTTTTAACAGGGTATCCTGACTGGTGACGCCTGTGGTGAGTGGGTGTAGAGTGTGCGACATCACGGGCAGAGCACTAGAATGCATCCAGCCGGATACTACATCCCTCCCAAATTTTAATAAAAAAAACAAAAGTCCAACCTGTAAGAAAAACAGCTAAGCAAAAATCACCACCAAATGAGTCTCTTCAGGCCGTCTGCTGGGCAGGGTTAGAGTCCTTGACAGCATGGTCAGGATGCCTTCTTCACCTAGGTGACGTTTTGTAGACCGGCCTGGTCTCACCGTGGTGAAGTTCATTTGTATAAATTTTGTGTTGATGCATCTGGAGCTTTGGTGAAATGCACAATCTCAGTGAGTGAGGCCTTCCTGCTGGGTGTCAAGCTTAGTGAATCTCCTGCTCCTAACGGCTGAGCTACGTTCGACTTGCCTCTCTCGCCTCGACTCTACTGCCACTGGAGCCTCTTGGAGGGCTTTCCCTGCTGGCTGAGATTTATTTATTTATTTATTTTGTGCATTTGTATGGCGCGACAGCTACCCTGAGGGTTTCCCGGCGCCTTTGATCTGATTAAGGGAACTGAGACTTAGGAGGAGGGAGAGTTACTGATTAAAAAGCCAAGTTTTCACTCCCCTGCGAAATTGGAGGTAGTTTGATTCCAACCGCTGATTAAGTGGAAGGGCATTCCATAGGACAGGGGCCAAATAAGAGAATGAGCGTCCACCCAGACGTCCTCGCTTAACTCTAGGGACAACAAATTTAGCTTGTGTCATAAATCGAAGGGCGCGTGATGGTACATATTTCTGAGCCAGTTTACATAGATAGGAAGGTGCCTCATTCATACTGATCCTAAACATATAACAGAGTGCTTTGAATTTCACTCTGTTGGCGATTTTCAGCCAATGCAGTTTCTTCAGGTGTTCTGAGATGCTAGTGCGCCCTGGGAGATGAAGAAGCACCCTAGCTGCGGCATTCTGTACAATCTGCAGACGGTTAATAGTGTCTTTATTGGTTCCGAGGAGAAGAATGTTTCCATAGTCCAATCGAGACCCTATTAAGGCCTGTATTACTGTCCTTTGTGCCCCATCAGGTAGTTGCCAAAGTATTTTACATTAACCATTTAAGGATGGCAAAAGTAGTTGCGGCCGTTTTTGTGGCATGTGCACGCATTGATAATTTGTTATCAATAATTATACCTAGATTGCGGGCAGATTGGACCGCAACCGGTGACGGACCCATTTCAACTGGCCAATGAATGGGGCCCCAAAGATCCTTATGATTACCAAAAATGAGTAGCTCTGTTTTTTCTGCATTCAATTTTAGTTTAGTATCATAGAGCCAGTCAGTCATTCTCAGAAGTCCAGAGCGGAGAGGGGAAAGATCAGATTTGTCTGTGGATGCAAGGGAGAACACTAATTGTGTGTCATCCGCATAGGAATAAATAGTAAGACCCATATGGGACCGTGCAGGGCTTCGCAGGAGCCGCGCAAAGGCGTCGCTGAGGAACTGCCAACGGACTCACAGCCAAGTCGCTCATGTAGCCTACGAGGGTGGTGTCATGGTCTGGACGTCCTTGCCATCTGGACTCGGGTGCTGCGTTTTCCTCTGCCGATCTTGTGGGTGACCAGTCTCCAGCTGTAACCTTTGTGCTTCCTGCGCCTGACGTGGAGCGGTGCCGACACATCTCTCCCACTTGGACTCCTTTTGCACGGGGACTCCGTCGAGGCCCTTGTCCCCTGGACTGCCACATGACTGCGTGGGCTGTGTAGGATGTTGCGTAGGCCACACCTAGGGTTGCTACGGAACTTTTGACAGGGCCACAGTCAAGTTTTGTGTAGTCCCCAAGGGCGGATCTCCCAATGGCCGGGTGTGCTCGACTTGGTCAGGCTTTGGATGAACTGGGGTGTACAGACTGTTCCTGGGTGATTCGCCTCAGTGAGCTACGGTTGTTCTGGGTGTGTGGATTTACTCGGGTGGTGTGATGCTCCTTGGTGGTGATGCACCTGGATGGTGGTAACAAGATGATAGTTTTCTTCCGAGGGCAGACAGGCGGTGATCTTCTGTCGGGCTGACTTGAGGGAGTGAGAAGGACTTGAGGGACTTGAGGGACTTCGTGGCACTGCTCCGTTGTCTGCAGGCAGGTGCATGGCGAGGTGTGATGCTAGCGATACCAAGCAGCCGGTGACAGGTGAGAGGATGGTCGAACTGCGAAGCGTGGAGCTGGGACGCAGACTGTGCTGCTAGCGGCTTACAGTAGGTCCTCCCGCAGAGCTGTCTCCAGTGATGTCTCTGCACCCCTGTGGCTGGCTTGTGTGGATGAACACCTTCCTCAGTGCTGATGCAAGTCCTTGTTCCTGTCACTCTACTCTGTTCCTTCTTGCACGCCTGTGTTGGTTGTCTGCCCTGTGGCGTTGTGCCACTGTTCTTTCCTCCTTTGTGGAATGGCATTGTGCCAAGCTCTTCTTCTCCCGACCAGGTTTTTCCTTGGATGTGGCTTACTGCCTCCTGTCTCATGTTTGCTGCACATGGACATTTCACTGGTCGCGTCGCTCTTGTGACGGTCTTCCGTCGCCATTGTGGAATTGTGGGCCCTAGGCCCATATATTACTAAAATCATGGATACGGACGCTATGGGTGTGATACTACAACTGGGCTAGGGCATGTGCACCCGGACCTTTTTATTAACAGGGTCACCTGACTGGTGACGCCTGTGGTGGGTGGGTGTAGAGTGTGTGACATCACGGCAGACCATTAGAATGTATCCAGGCGGATACTTCAACACTCTCCACTTAAGATCCCTAAAAACCAATTTCTTTGTAACCACATCTCAATACATCATCTCTCTATACCTTCAATGTTTCTCTAGCCCTCTTTCACACCTTACCTCTTAATTTACCTCAACATTCATGTTACCTTACCACTTTTCACTTTCCATCTCCTTTCCCATTACCTCGACACTCACAGCCATACTCCTTTCTCCTAGCCTATTTTTCCCTATCAATACTTCTTCTATTCTCTCTTTCACGTCTTCTCTACTTCAGCTCATGTTCCCTATTTCACCTCTCTCTCTCTCATTACATCTCTATCTTACCACTATTCCACCTCTTTGTACCTAACAACTCTTTATTTGACCCTATCTCTCTGGACCTCATTTCTCTGGCTCTTCCTCACCAATATCTCTAAACTTTCCCAAGTTTCTGTCTACATGTCACCTCTTTCTACCCTTACACCACTCTACTTTTTTTTCTGTCTCACTAGTCTACTCACCAACCTGACCATTCTTTCTATACTACTTCTAATTTCCCCCCTATCACACCATCCTTTTTCTGCCTGGAATGTCCCTATACTTTTCTAACTACTCTCCTCTTTACATGCCTACCTTTACCTTTTTTTGTCTTTACCTCTCGCTAACTTAATTCTCTTTCTCTTTAACTTTCACTCTGTCTCACCCCATGGTGTAGCCCACCCCTCTGTCTACATTTCTTTCTTCCTATCTCTAGCTTTTTTTTACGACACCCCAACCACTCTTTTATTTACCCACTCTCTCCATATATGAATTGCACTTTACATCGCTTTTCTCCGTTTAACTTTGCTTTCTCACTGCTACATCTACCTCTATACCTCATCTCTAACTCCCCTTTCCTCTAATTCATGGTTCTCACAATACCAGTTTCTTTATAGCTCTGCCATACTCCAGTCTCTCCCTACTATTATTTCTCTTACTCAGTAGAATTAAAAATCGTGGTTTAGCCAGGGAATTGTACACAAACTATGATAAGAGAAAGGACAGGTTAGGGAAAGAGAATTAATGAAACAAAATATAAAGTTCCCCTGATGGAATGGGGAAAAGTAGTGCTTTGGTTTAAACCGTAGCAGGGAAAAAGCCAGTTGTGAAAGGAGTTTATTTGTGATTACAAATATCCAGCAGTTAAAGCTACAGTTTCAAACGTTATGTGTCTCGACTTCTTTTAATATTATGAACTCATCCACTAAACATCTACCAACTCACTCTTTGGTGTCTTTCATAAAAAGGGAGTGATAGTATTACAGGTAAAATCTGGTTGCAAAACAAATCAAAAATCCACTTCCAAGTGCAAAATGAAATATCTCTATCAAAGCTTTAGTTTGATGCTACTTGGCTGGTGGACACCAGGAAGTGGGAGCTTTCTAAAATGTAATCGTATATTTCAACGTGCTTTTGGCAACAGCACAGCTTTAATTAGATTAAAATTGACCTCTAATTCAAAGTTGTTCTGGACGAACGGACCAAAAATATATTATGGCCAGGGTCCCCCAAAAATCCTTCACATAGCATTAGTCTGAGGCAATTTTTTTGAATCAGAATAGAACATGTAATCAAACATACACCTCTATCGTGAAAAGGAGATAGTGAAAGAATAAAATGGCAGTGTCAAAAGAAGGAGCACTGGAGCAAATGATTCATGTGACCTGTCTGACAAGTGAAAACAACCATTGCAAAGCCAATACGTCTCGCCTATACAAGAGCTATTGGCAATGTGTTTTTGTGATGTTGTACACCACTGTGACTGCTGTTCAGCATGGCTAACAGTTGGTGGTGTGGAGCGGGGAGTAGCAGCCGGAGAGTGGAGTGAGGGAGTTGAGTGTAGTAGAGTGGATTTGTTGGAGTACAGTGTCATAGAGTGGCGTAGAGGGAGTAGTGTGTCGTGGAGTTCAGTAGAGTTCAATGGTTCAGAGGCAGAGAGTGTCAGAGTGCAGTAGTGTAGATTGGAGTGGCGTGGGGTGGAATAGGGTGTAGTGGGTTGGAGTGCATTGGATTGGAGTAGAGTGGGGTGGGGTGGATAGGAGTGTGAAATGGATTGAAATGGGGTGAGGTGGATTGGAGCTGGGGATTAGATTGAATTGAGATGGGTGCATTGAATTGAAGTGATAGGATTAGAGTGGGGTGGATTGGACTGGAGTGGCGTGGTTTGGAGTGGGATGAGTTGGAATGGACTAGAGTGGTGTATATTGGACTGGAGTGGGTTGGTCTGGAAGGATTGGAGTGGCTGAGCTGGGTGGGGTGGGCTGAACTGGGTGGGGTGGACTGAACTGGGGTGGGGTGGATTGGACTGGATTGGAGGGGGGTAGGGTGGACTGGAATATAGTGCGGTGGATTTTAGTAGAGTGGGGTGGATTGAAGTGGAGTGGGTTGAATTGGAGTGTGGAGTGGAGTGGACAGGATGGGGTGGATTGGAGCGGGGTGGATTGAAATAGGGTGGGGTGGACTGGAGTGAGATGAGGTGAGGTGGACTGGTTTGGGGTGGAGTGGAATAAGGCAGGTGGTTTGGAGTGGAGTGGATTAGAGTGTGGTCGATTGCAATGAGGTGGGGTGGACTGCATTGTGGTGGGATGGAGTGGATTGCAATGAGGTGAATTGGAATAAGTGGGGTGGATTAGATAAGGTGGATTGGAGTGGGGTGGACTGGAGCAAGCTGGACTGGAGTGGAGTGACGTGGATTGGATTGAGCAAGGTAGATTACATTTGGGTGGATTGGGGCGGATTCGTTTGGGTTGGGTGGACTGGAGTGGAGTGGGATTGATTAAAGTTGGCTGGGTTGGATTGTGGTGGATTTTACTGGAGTGGGGTGGGTGTGGCTGGAGTGGGTTGGATTGGAGTAGGGTAGGCTGGACTGGTGTGAAGAGGTGGGGATTGGAGTGGGCTGGATTGGAGTGGGTGGATTGGATTGATGTGGAGTGGTGTGGACTGGAATGGGGTGGGGTGGATTAAAGTAGTTTGGAGTATAGTGGATTGGATTGGTTTGGAGTGGGGTGGATTAAAGTGGACTAGACTGGATTGGACTGGGGTGGATTAAGATGGATTAGATTGGAGTGGGGTGGATTAGATTGGGATGGGATGCATTGCGGTGGGTAGGATTGAAGTGGTAGATAGTTTTGGACTGGAGTGGGTCAGATTGTTTTGAATTCTTGTGAGGAAGACTTCTTTATATTGAAGTGGGGAAAATTGTTTTGGAGAGGAGTGGGCCAGATTGGAGTGGTGCAGATTGTTTTGCATTGGAATAGGGTATATTGTTTCGGACTGGAGTGGGGCAGATTGTTTTGTATTGGATTGGAGCAGATTGTTTGGAATTCTTGTGGGGAAGACTGTTTTATATTGGAGTGGGGCAGAATGTTTTGGATTGAGTGGGGTGGATTAGATGAAGGTGATTGGAGTGGGTGGGACTGGAGTGAGGTGACTGGAGTGAAGTGAGGTGGATTGGATTGAGTGGGCTGGATTGGTGTGGTGTGGACTGGAATGGAGTGGATTGGGGTAGGGTGGACTGGAGTGGATGAAAGTGGAGTTGACTGGAGTGGGATGGATTGGATAAGGGTGGATTGGACTAGTGTGGGTTGGATTGGAGTGAGATGGATTGGATTGGAGTGGGGTGGACTAAAGTGGGCTGGACTGGATTAGACTGGAGTAGAATAATTTGGATTAGATTGGAGTGGGGTGGGTGGATTGGGTTTCAGTGGACTGGACTGGAGAGGGTTGGGTTAGACTTAAGTGGAGTGGACTGGATTGGGGTGGGCTGGATTGGTGAGGAGTGGTTTGGATTGATTTGCAGTGGTGTGGGGTGAATTAAGGTGGTTTGAAGAGGGATGGCTTGGACTGGATTAGGGAGGAATAAGGGTGGCTGGACTGGATTAGGATGGATTACATTGGAGTGGGATGGATTGGAGTGGGGTGGGTGGGTTGTTTGGAGTGGGACGGATTAGATTGCTGTGGTTTGTATTGGGGCGGCTTGAAGTGGGGTGGATTAGAGTGGGATGGTGGGACTGCATTGCAGTGGACTGGACTGGAGTGGGGTGGTTTGGAATAGGGTGTAATGGACTTGAGAGGGTGGATTGGTTTAGATTGGATTGAAGTGAGGTGGATTTGATTGGATGGGGTGGGTGGTTTGGAATTGAATAGGGTGGATTGGAGTGGAGTGGGTTGGATAGGAGAAGGGTGGTTGGGACTGGAGTGGGGTGGGTTGGACTGGAGTGGACTGGACAAGGGTGGATTGGATTAGAGTGCGGTGGATTGGGGTAAATGTATTGGGGTGGGGTGGATTGGATTTTGGTGAGCTGGATAGGACTGGGTTGGATTGGTGTGGGTGTACTGGATTGGAGTGGGGAGTATTGTAGTGGATTGGCCTGGGGTGAATTGGGATGGAGTGGCGTGGATTGGAATGGAGTGGACCGGATTGGATCAGATGGATTGGATTGGGGTGAGGTGGATAGGATTGGAGAGGGATAAATTGTTTCGGATTGTAATGAGGCAGATTGTTTTAGATTGGAGTGGGGCAGAATGTTTTGGATTGGAGTGGGGCAGATTGTTTTGGATTGGAGTGGGGCAGATTGTTTTGGATTGGAGTGGGGCAGATTGTTTTAAATTGGAGTGGGACAGAATGTTTTGGTTTGGAGTGGGGCAGTTGGAGTAGGGAAGATAGTTTTGGGTTGGAGTGGGGTAGATAGTTTTGGACTGGAGTGGGTCAGATTGTTTTGAATTCTTGTGAGGAAGACTTCTTTATATTGAAGTGGGGAAAATTGTTTTGGAGAGGAGTGGGCCAGATTGGAGTGGTGCAGATTGTTTTGCATTGGAATAGGGTATATTGTTTCGGACTGGAGTGGGGCAGATTGTTTTGTATTGGATTGGAGCAGATTGTTTGGAATTCTTGTGGAGAAGACTGTTTTATATTGGAGTGGGGCAGAATGTTTTGGATTGAGTGGGGCAGATTATTGTGGAGTGGAGTGGGGCTGATTACAGTGGTGCAGATTGGTTTGCATTTGATTGGAACATATTCCTTTTGAATGGAGTATGGTAGATTGTTCTGGATTGGAATGGGGCAGATTGTTTTGGACTGGAGTGGGACAGATTGGAGAAGGGCAGATTATTTTTTATTGGAGTGGGGCAGATTGTTTTGGACTGGAGTGGGGCAGCTAGTTTTGGATTGGAGTGGGGCTGACTGCTTTAGATTGGAGTGGATAATTCAGTATCCAATGGGGTTAACCCAGTATCCCTATGAACCTGGGCAGTAAATTAATATTATAAACCGTTGGTTCATTTGGGTGCAATGTATTTCTTTTACTATCTCATGTATATATGTAGCATTCAAACAACTCTTTACTTAAAAGTGTTTCTAACATAAAATATATTTTGAAAAACAGAATCCAAACCATCTATGTATTCATTTAACGTTTTATAAATTGTAATCATTCATAAATACTTTGAATGTATATAATTTACAGAAAAGGCTGAAAAGTGAACAATAAGTGCAATTCGTGACTTTTAGTGCTCTGTGCTCTCGGCGCAAGTGTGACTGACAAAATATACAAACATTATTTACAAGGGAAATACAAAAAGGATTTATTGTGGCCTATATTATTTCTATTCTCAAACTGTACACTGCAATTGTCAGTATTAAATACAGGATCCTTATATGATAGTTCCACTATATTATTCGTCGACGTTTCGACCCTCTGGAAGCGCACTTGGGGCTTCAAGGCGGGTCTTCCTCAGGACTGTGTGGGAAAAGGGAGGACAGCCTTCTCATAAACCCAGCCGGACTGAAGAATGCTCAACAACTGATGCAGTGACCGGAGGAGTAATATCTTCCTACTCGGCGTTGCTCCTTCAACTTATTGTTCACTTTTCAGCCTTTTCTGTAAATGATATACATGCAAAGTATTTATGAATGATTACAATTTATAAAACGTTAAATGAATACATAGATGGTTTGGATTCTGTTTTTCAAAATATATTTTATGTTTGAAACACTTATAAGTAAAGAGTTGTTTGAATGCTACATATATACATGAGATAGTAAAAGAAATACATTGCACCCAAATGAACCAACTGTTTATAATATTGATTGGAGTGGGGCAGATTGTTTTGTACTGCAGTGGGGCAGCTAGTTTTGGTTTGGAGTGGGGCAGATTGTTTTAGATTGGAGTGGGGCAGATTGTTTTGGACTGGAGTGGGGCAGATTGTTTTGGATTTGAGTGGGCAGATTGGAGGGGGGCATACTGTTTTGGACTGGAGTGGAGCAGATTGGATTGGGACAGATTGGAGTGGGGAAGAATGTTTTAGATTGGAGTGGGGAATTTTAAAGTGATGCAGATTGGTTTTGATTGGAGTGGGGTAGATTGGGGTTGTGCAGAATGTTCTGGGTTGGAGTGGGGCAGATTTGAGTGGAGCTACTTGTTTTGGATTGGAGTGGGGCTTATTGGAGTGATGAAGATTCTTTTGGATTGGAGTGGGCAGATTATTTTGGATTTAAGTAAGGCAGACTGAAGTGGGGTAGATTGTTCTTGATTGGATTGTGGCAGATTGTTTTGGACTGCAATGGGGCAGATTGCTTTAGAATGGAATGGGGCATATTGCTTTGGATTGGAGTGCAGTAGGTTATTTTAGATGAGAGTGGGGAAGATTCAAGTAGGGCAGATTGTTATGGATTGGAGTGGGGAAAATGTTTGGGACCAGAGTGGGACAGATCGAAGAGGGGCAGATTGTTTTGGGCTGGAGTAGGCCAGATTGTTTTATGTTGTGGTAGGGAAGATTGGAGTGGGGTGAGGTGGATTGGATAAGAGTGGAGTAGATTGGATTGGGCCAGCTTGGATTAGTGTGAGTGAATTAGATTGGAGTGGGGCATATAGTAGTGAGGCGGATTGGAGTGGGGCAGCTTTTGGCAGGAGGATTAAAGTGGGGCAGATATTTTTGGATTGGGGCAGATTGTTTGGATTGAAGTGGGGCAGATTGATTTGGATTGAGTAGGGCAGACTGGAGTGGAGCAGATTGTTTTGGATTGGAGTGGGGCAGAATGGAGGGGGCAGATTCTTTTGGATTGCAGTGTGGCAAATTGTTTAAGATTGAAGTAGAACCGATTTTTTGGGATTGGAGTGGGGCAAATTGTTTAGGAGTGGGTTCGATTGTTTTGGACTGGAGCGGGCAGATTGTTTTGGATTGGAGTGGGGCATGTGGAAGTGGGGCAGGTTGCGTTGTATGGGAGTGCGGCAAATTGATTTGGACTGGAGTGGGGTAGATTGTTTTGGACCGGCGTGGGGCAGATTAGTGTGGGGTGTGTTGAGAGCAATGGAGTGTGGTGGATCGAAGTGGATTGGGGTGAGTGGGGTGGACTGGATTGTTCTGGGGTGGAGTGGATTGAGTGGGGTGAATTAGATTGAGTGAATTGGTGTTGGGTGGTTTGGAGTGGGGCGGTTTAGATTGGAGTGGGGGTACTAGGGTGTACCGCACTGCATAATTTCGAAAATTACACATAAGAAAGAAACAATGTTGCTTTGCAATTTAGAGAACAAGATAATCTACTTCTTTTGAGAACAGCCTGAACAGCAAAAACAAAACATGAGTGTGAAGTGAGAAAAGGAGACGTGGCAAAATAAGAGAATGTTTACTCTAGAAAATAAAACTTTGCAATTTTGTTTGTAATGCTCAGCACGTTTTTGCTAGTCACACACCTTCTGTTTGCAGGGCACTAGAAGTTAAAAAGAACAAGATAGTACCTCAATCACGTCAGTGGTAGCGGATGGGCACTGTTTAAAGTTGAATCAATCAGTGCTTGGTATCTGCCTCACAGAGAGGAACAGAAACGATTCTAGGCCTGCAGTGATCAGTTACGAGATTGTAAAGAAAAGTCCCATGCAAGCCAGCAAATTGTAACTAACAATCCGGCTCCAAGCCCTTTTTTGTTAACAACAGTGTCTCTCAAGAGATACACATGTGGTAGCCCAAGCTATCACAGGCTCAACCCTAAACATTTAAAGGAACCTTAACTCTAGAAAATAGAACTTTGCAATTTTGTTTGTCCTGCTCAGTACAATTTTGTCAGTCACACGCCTTCTATTTGCAGGGCACTAGTAGCTAAAAAGAACAAAATAGCACATCAATCACATCAGGAGCAGCAGACAGACACTGATTAAGCTGAAACAATCAGTGCTTGGTCCCTGTTCCACAGGGAGAAACAGAAATGATACTAGGCCTACAGAAACCAGTTATGAGGCTGTAAAGCAGGGGTCCCCAAACCGGTCCTGGAGGGCCGGATCCATGCCAGATTTTTGGGATATACCCATTGAGATACATGTAGTAATTTTAAAAATCTGGCATGGATACGGCCCTCCAGGACCGGTTTGGAGACCCCTGCTGTAAAGAAGAGTGCCACGCAAGCCAACAAGTTGTAAGTAACGGGCGGGCTCCAAGCCCTTTTTGTTAACAACAGTGACTCACAAGCGATACACATTCGCTAGCGCATGCTGTTACAGGCTCAATCATAAAAACAGGAAATAGGTATGGCAGTTGGGGATAAGCAGTGGAGGGATGGAACTCATTTGTAGATGGACTGTCTGAAAATCGAGAGCTTAAAATCCTTTAAAATAAAAACATTCTTTTTGATTAGATTTTTTCTGGTGTACCAGAATTCAATTGGCAAAGAGTAGGACTACAGTGTAATTAGAACTACACTGTTCTCTAATCGCCTGTTAGCTAACTCTAACATCAATTTCATGTGCTTGCTGAAAAGGAAAAGCTCACCATCTTCTTCTGATTCATCTTCAAAAACAACAGGCTGCTTGACCAACGGGTATGAAATATGGATCCCCATTACACGAAGCACTTTAAAAAGAAATTGCGTCAAAGCAAGGTATCCTGGAGAGAAAATTAAAAATATACATTAACTTTTCGATCACAGAGACAGCACATGCCTTTGAAAGCGTCAATCTAATTTTAGCATATGAAAACAACCAAAAAAAAGACATACCCGCAGTTTTTGAAGTAGAAATGTTAAACTCTAAATGTAAAAGCATTATTTATTTGCATATGAGCTCTGAACAATTTGAGTTAATATCAGTGGAGGAGTATCGCCCTCCCCTTGCCAGCACTTTTAAAAGTGTGAAAAATAAAACGGGTTTAAAACCTGTTTTAATATCATTTTATTTTTCCTTGTGCTCAGGCTTGGGTGCGGGGCCAGTGGGGAGGCAGGCTGGGTGGTGAGTGCTGGGCACTGCCTTCACTGGGCATGTGGGTTTGGCCATCCGTGTCAGGCCGGCCAACCCACACGCTCAGTGACGCTCTCTCCAACGCCAGCTGCATTGCTGGGGATGGAGAGAGCAATGAAGGAGGACCGGTTAATTTAAAGAATTCAACTAACCAGGAACAACTTTTAAAACTGTACAATCTGAAGAAAAAACGTATCCGTACTGAACTTCACCCAGATTTTCTGCTTGATTATTTAAAAGCAGGGGCAATACCCATCGGGCTTCAGATCAGAAATGAGCCATGTCTCTTTGTAGAACATAAGAAATGTATAGAAACTTGGTCCCTTGTAGCTAATCGGTGTAGCCGTGATTGGCTTATTTTTATTTTTGAAACGGCACAGGAAGTAATAATAATAGAAAAGAAAGCTATAGAAGAATTGGAGAGCAAAATTAAAGATACTACCATGGTGGATGAAATCAAAAAAAGACTTGATGAGATGACGCAGGAAACAGAAAGCTAGAGGGAATATTTAACTAACAAGAAAACAAATAAACTGAGGAAGGATTTAGAGAAATTCAGTGCTGAGAGAGTGTATCCCTATTTAGGGAAATACTACTAATGCAAAAGGTGACCAGAAATGGGAAAAACCTAGATTTCAAAAACCTATTTACACTAGGAGGGGTGGGGTGGGGGTAACAAGAGAATAACTTTTTCAGAGACCTCCTGCTCGAGTAGCGAGGAAGAGGAACATCCTACTGAAAACAGAAATCGGTTGGGTTTCAACCAAGATTCTGATAGTTTTTTAGGCCAGCGCCAGAATCGAGAGCTGCGAGAACCCGGAACTTTCAGTAACCCCAATCGAGCAGAAACAGCAAGGAACTATCCCCCTCAAGAATACTTAAAAATGAGGAATCGCCAATATTGGCGGTAGAGAAAATCCCCATCATTAACTTATCTACCAAAATCTTGACAACTGACGAGATAGAGGTTCTTGAGAGAGGATTTAGTTTTGCACCAGCAGTAGCCCCCAATAAATTTGAATTTGACAAAGATCTTAAATCTTTCTTCAGAAAAATCAGATTAAAAGACTTTTTTACTGACAAAGAGCCCCGGACAAGAAACAACATATCTAGTTTCGGAGGTAAATCTTCTTTTACTCCCACTTTAGGGCAAGTGAGTAGCATTATTGCCAACTTTGAGAAAACAGTGGAAATAGAAATTAAAAACCTGTTTCAACACCCGTCTAAAGTCAACCACAACTTCACCATGAAACATAAAATGCCCTTAGAGAACTCAAAGAGGACACACGGATTATTATTAAACCTGCCAACAAGGGCGGAGGGGTTGTAATTTTTGCCCACAGCGACTATGATACTGAAATGATGAGCCTACTTTACATACGGGAACACTACAAACAGGTATCTCATTCTAAGAACATTCAATTGAAGAAAGAGATATATGATTTACTAGATAGGGCAATTGTAGAAGATTGGATTAGCGAGGATGAAGAAAAATTTCTACGTAATTTGGATCCTATTACAGCGGCAATCTATGGATTGCCAAAGATCCACAAAAATATAGAACAACCTCCTATGCGCCCAATCGTTAGCAGTATAGGCTCGATCTTAGAACCTTTCAGCAAATATGCAGATTTTTTTCTCAGACCGATTGTGGCTAAACAAAAATTTTACCTGAGAGACTCTGCACATGCAATTACCAAGTTTGACGGTGAGGGCTTCAATTGGGTGACCCAATTTTTGTTCACTCTTGACATTGAAGCCCTCTATTCTAACATACGTAAGATGACACTATCAAAACAGTTGAGACCATGCTACAAGCAGAGGACCTCGGTGGAGGCAATGTGCGGTCTAAGCATGGTTCTCAAAAATAATTTTTTCCTCTATAAATAGGACCTCTATAAATAGGACCAGCATGGGCGCAACTTGCGCCCCAAGTCTGGCCTGTTTGTATGTAAGCAATTTCGAACAGGCACACATGTTCAATAAACTCGCACCTTTCTATGAAAATGTTAGTCACTGGAACCGCTTCATAGACAATATTATCTTCATTTGGAGAGGTGCCAGTGAACAACTGGAAGAATTCATAGCATAGCTAAACCTGGGGGACTCCAACTTCAAATTTACTCCGCATTTGAGTCATTCTCATGTCAGTTTCTTGGATATCAGTATTAAGAATGTAGACAATACTCTTGCGGTGGAACTATATAGCAAACCAACGGATACTCTTCTTCACTACCAGAGCCACCACCCAAAGTCTCAGAAAAATAATATCCCATTTGGGGAATTTCTGAGGCTTCGGAGAAATTGTACCTCGTTGTAAGATTTCTTTTCTCTTTTTGATAAATTTAAGAAGAAACTCGCTGAGAGGGGATACCCCAAGAAACTGATTAACAATTATTTTAAAAGGGCCAGGTTTTACAACAGGGATGCCATGCTAGATCCAAATAAAAATAGAGTAAGGAATGAGAATAAAACATCAGTCAAAATAGTTTTTGTCAGCAAATTCTCTAATCTGAGCAATCAGTTCAAAAACATAATAAATAGAAACTGGAAGATCATCAATGATGAGAAAGAAAAACCCATTGAAAAACCTTTGTTCACGTTCAGGCGCAATACCAACCTTTGCAATTTCTTAGTCCATACCTATCTGGACAGAGAAGAGGATTTTCAAAGTACTATGTTTCAAACGCGGGCCATAGGAAATAATAAATGTGGTAACTGCGCTGTGTGCAAACAATGTGTAGTGGACAAACAGGTTGAATATAGAGGCGATACTTATTCTTCAAAAGACTTGACGAATTGTAGAACTAAAAACGTGGTCTACCTCCTGATTTGCCCCTGTGGCTTCGGCTACGTGGGTGAAACAGGACGTGAGCTACGCTACAGACTGACTGAATACAAGTCAGCAGTATGTACTAAAGAAGAAAATGCACTCTTAACAGCTCATTTTTTCCAAAGAAACCACAACTGTGAAGATTTTAGGTGGTTTATTTTGGAAAATATTAAATTTAATAGATAGGGCGGAAACATAGACAGGATCAGAAAAATGGGGGAGCAATGGTTTATATGTTAATTGGACACCATTAACAAGGGCCACAATACAAAGGAGGATTGGATGTCCTCTATCACTTAGAGTGAGGTTTCTGTGATAAAAACTATGGTGGTCTTCCGTCTTGCCCTTGTTTAAATAATGAGCCCCAGTAACTACTTTCAGCCTGTCTCTTGTGTATAAATATTAGCTCTTCTCTCACTTGCTATTGAAACATTAGTATTTCTGAGGGTGGTAGCATGACTGCCATGAGTGTAGAAGTAGGCTCCCTTATTATTTACTTCTCCATAACAGGTTTCTTGCCGTCTCCATTAATACATGACCATATGGGATTGGTGGCCTGTTAATGGGATAGTAAGTAAATAGTAGCAGCTTTTGACATTAAACTCTTTTTTGCTTAATGATCTGCGTAGTGGGACCAGTCTTTTGAGTCGTTTAAAAATGGCGCCTATACAGAGCGGTAGTCAGTGATTAATAATACATTTTTTGGGAATTAGTGTCGGTAACTACCACATTACCCGTAGTGGCATAAGGATGTAGCTGTAAATCACTATGTAATATCTGTGTTGCCATATCAATATAATACGCAAAAAAAACGGAAGGGGTTTAATTTCTTAATTTGATAAAAACATAAGATCGCCCCATTACAATAATAACTACAGTCAGGGGTTTAATAATTGCGAGGCATTGTGGTAAAAGAGAGGATTCAATGGCAGGAGCGGAGGCTTCTGATTATGCTTTCTTATTTCTTTACTGCACAAAACAGCAGCCAATGAAAATGAAACTACAAATGTAGAAAACAACATTTCCCATGAGGCTTTGAACCACGCCTCTCATACAACAACCAATCACAGTGGCAATAAGCATATAAAGTATAGAGACACTAATCTGGCCCCCTCTTTCTTTGCTGCTCCGCAGCCCAGATAAGTGCTCTTTACATTATATGCTTATTCTGCTTCTAAGCAGGCCTCATGTTGTGATTAGCGCCCAGGGCGTTTATTTTGATTGTGCCTTCATGTGTGATTAGCGCCCAGCACGTTTATTTGTTGAACGCTGCCATTTATGCATTGTGTGCATTATGCTGTTGAACCTTGTTTGCAGGTTATCGTCTGTGTTCTAATTACTTTGCACGCCGATATCGGCTTCTTTCCCCCTCCGGACTTCGAAGCGGAGCTTCTCTGGCCCACTCCGCGTCGGTTAGTTTCTATTTCGGAGCGCGTGTTGCGCTGATAGGTCCCCCGCTCCCCAGTCTGCTGCTTCCACCGCTGCCGCGTCTCGTAGCCCGCGGCTAAGAGGGACTTGGCCCCCCTCGGGGGAAGGAGGCGCACGTCGGAGCTCGCCTAACGCCCGGCATGCGCCGGCGGTAAATCGCGCACGTCAGCGTGTGCGCGCATCCCGCTTCTAGTGCCTGCACGACGCTCTATCCCCGGCTGAAGTGGGGTTCACGCAGTTGGCCAGGTGCCGAGGGCCCATTTTAGCAGCATTTAAACAGCGTTTTACATGGCAAATTAAATCGGAGCTTGTCAGCATTAACCCCTTGCTTCCTGTGAGTTTGGAAGTGGGCCAATTTTTGGCAACCCTTTTTCTAGACCAGATAAAGGTTGTTTTTTCCCTCCATTAGTCCTAGGATTGGACTTTGCGCCTGGGTTGATTAATTCTTGGTATTTCCGGCTCCTGCGCCTGGCACTTCCCCTGATTGACGCCCTTGCCTGGGCTGGCAATTCTGCTTCCCTCTGGGGATTTAGAGT
The DNA here is from genome assembly GCF_964263255.1 of Lissotriton vulgaris. Lineage (NCBI taxonomy): Eukaryota > Metazoa > Chordata > Amphibia > Caudata > Salamandridae > Lissotriton > Lissotriton vulgaris. Next base: position 363,668,672 of record NC_141687.1, read on the forward strand.
GGGATTGAGAGGTCCCTTGTGATTATGGTAGATACTGAGTACTGCGAAGAGGAGGGCACTGCGTTCGATTACCAGGGCAATGAGGAATATTACAAGGAGGAGTCTATGGAGGATATAATTGACAAGAAGCTGGGCGCTAAGCTTGATAAGGCCCTCTCCTCTGCCCTGCTTCCATTAGCCAAAAAATTGGAACTGCTGGTCCCTGGTAAGACACTCCCTCTTCCTAGCCTGTATCCCTCACGTCCCCCTCCCCTTAAGAAGGTGGCTCTTGACCCGTCCTGGCCCCACGCCCAGTCCTATGATAAACATTATAAAGCCAAAGAGTCTTCCACTAGCGCCAAGTCCTTGCCGTCCCGCCCCCTCTCTCCCCCCCTCCTAAAGACCCCACCACTGACACAGATACGGACACAGATTCCTCGGATGCTGAGCCCCGCAAGCGCTCTAAGAAACGCAAGCATGCCTCCCCTTCTGTCACTCCCTCCCCCTTCTCCTTTGACCCGACGGACATCGTACATCCCAGGTCCTCTGATTGGGTCCCCCCCCAGCTGTGGCTGAATATCTGGAGTCCCATCTCCGTAAAGGTTTTGATAAAGAGGTGAGAGCTCGCCTTAAGTCCGAGTGCCCCCGTCCCGACTTGGCCCACAAGGGGCCGTTACCCCAGACATCGACCCTTCTATGACTACTTTCCTCAAAAAATACAAGAAAGACTCCAAAAAAAGGAATTGATCGCGTGCTCAGAGCGTGCCAGGATAAGGTCCTTGACCTTTCAGGGCCTTTGGCCAAGATACTGGAGCTGGCCCTCCAGGCTCAGGAGACGGGTGATGCCATCCACCCTGAAGTGCTTGCGGGATGGGCGCAGCGAGCCATTTGCATGTTGGGCAACGCCAACTGCGCTCTAGCTTCTGAGAGACGGAAGTCGGTCTTACTCCGGATTGACCCCCAGTTGGTTGAATTGGCTTCATCGGAGCCGGGTCCTTTGGCGGAAGGACAGTTGTTTGGGGACAACTTTGTAAAAGACATTGCTAAATTTGTCAATACTTTTGCATCATTGGATAAGTCTAAGGCCTTCTTGAAGAGGGTGTTGCACCAGGTCTCTAATAGGGCCAGTCGTGGCAGAGGACGCTCGACCGGCCGCTAATGGAATACCAGTCCTCAACGAGGTTACGCCCCCAGACGGGGCAGAGGTTACACACAGGAACCTGACCAAGCTGGCTTCTACCCGTCAAGATCCCGCGGCTTCAGGGGCCGCTATAATTGAGGGGTCAACAGAGGCTACAAAAACTTCGACAATCAGTCCTCTGGTAAGTCAAACGTGTCCTTTGGTCCCTCTAGGGGGAAGGTTGTGTCATTTTGTAATGAATTGGACGAGTCTCACGGCAGATGCTTGGGTCCTACAGACCGTCCAGGGCTACGAAATAGAGATGGTGGAATGCCCCCTGCAACCCTTTCCCCCTCCGCCTCTCCTTTTTTCTCGTCTCGAACAGATTTTTATCGACTCAGAGCTGGAAGAGCTTTTGACAAAAAAGGTTATTGCGGTAGGACCCTTCATCCCAGAAGGCTTCTGCAGCAACGTCTTTCTCATTCAAAAGAAAGGAGGCGGTCCACGCCTTGTCTTAAATTTGAGAGACTTCAATCCCTTTGTAACTTATCGCCACTTCAAGATGGAGGGCATCCATCTATTGCGAGACCTTCTGTTGGAGAACGACTGGATGGTCCGATTACACTTAAAAGATGCCTATCTGACAGTCCCCATCTGCCGATCTCATCAAAAATATTTACAATTCCCTTGGAAAAGGCGTTGGTATCGTTACAAGGTGCTTCCCTTCGGTCTGTCTTCAGCCCCTTGGGTGTTCACCAACCTTCTCAAACCTGTGATCTCTCGCCTTTGAGAGATGGGAGTGCGTCTCATTGTTAACCTAGACGACATGCTCCTTCTGGCCCAGGACCGGTCCCTTCTTCTCACTCACTTGGAGTGGACGACGTCCTTGCTGCAGAATCTAGGATTCGTGATCAATACCAAGAAATCGGTGATGATACAGAATCAGCAGATGGAATTCCTGGGTTTCCTGATAGACTCTGTTTCAGCTCAACTGCTCCTTCCCCTTCACAAGATCAGGCCCATCAAGAGGGAAATACGATCCACCTTGACCAAGAAGAAGATTTCCTTGCGTGTGCTGGCGCGGATTGTGGGCCTTCTGGCCTCGTCGATCCAAGCCATCTTTCCCGGCCTTTTACATTACAGGGCCCTGCAGAGACTGAAAATCTTTTACTTACAGAGGAAATTTCCCTATGATCACCTAATCCCCCTTTCCCCCGAGGCCGGGAGGAACTCCAGTGGTGGCTGGAGCACATGCCATCCTGGAATGGCCGAGCCATCTTCGGCGCAGCCCCAGATGTGGTAGTCGAATCGGACGCCAGTCAATGGGGCTGGGGCGCTCGCTGTGGAGAATATACCACAGGAGGACGGTGGTCTGCAGACGAACTCTCACTACACATAAACTGTCTAGAGTTGTTGGCAGGGTCCTTTGCCATCAGATCTGTCTCACCGCTGAAGAGCAATTGTTGTATACTCCTCCGAATGGACAATGTCTCAGCGGTGAGATACATCAACCGATTAGGGGGGACGAAGTCCCGAATGCTGGTCCACATTGCGAAGGACTTTTGGCACTTCTGCCTGGATCGCAAGATCTCTGTAGTGGTGGAATACCTTCCGGGAAAATTCAATCAAGTGGCGGATTGGAATTCCTGGTTTCTCCGAGACTTCAGCGATTGGAGACTTCACCCATCGCTGTTCTCTCAGATCATGACTATGCGAGGCCCCTGTCAGATAGACCTGTTTGTCTCTCGCCTCAATGCCCATCTTCCCCTATTTTACATTTGGAGACCGGATCCAATGGCGATGGGGACGGACGCGTTCCTTCACCATTGGGGGCAACGGAGGAATTATGCATTTCCGCCGTTTGCACTGATTCCGAGAGTGGCGGCAGAGGGCGACAATAGTGTTGGTGACTCCGTTCCGGTCGACTCAGTCGTGGTTTCCCACACTGTTGGAGTTATCTGTGGATCTCCCCTTCCGGCTCCCAGTCTTCCCGACGCTTCTGCAGGACCCAGTGGGAGCTTGCCATCCCTTAATCCTGCAGAACCAGTTGACCTTAATGGTGTGGACGCTCTCCGGAGACATGAATGCCTTGCAGGCCTTTCACGAGAGGCTTCTGGCTTTATGCAACAAGCGTGGGCTCCTTCCACCCGGAAAACGATACTCGCAATCTTGGAAGAAGTGGGTGGGTTGGTGCCTTTCAAAGCAGGTGGATCCTGTGGGATCAAATGTGACTGATGTACTGTATTTTCTGCCTGAACGTGCAGCGTCAGGCCTGGCTTACAGGTCAGTTAATAATTTCAGGTCTGCAATTTCTGCTGGTCACAACCACATAGACGGTAAGCCGGTGGGGATGCATCCCTTGGTTTGTAAGTTGCTTAAAGGTGTGCGTGTGGCCAATCCTCCTCGGCCCAGGTATTCCACAATGTGGGATGTTACAAAGGTGCTTAATTTGTTGGAAACCTGGCCCAATAACGGTGATTTGTGTTTAAAACGGCTCTCTGCTAAGCTCACTATGCTATTGTGCCTCCTTTCATGTCGCAGAGTTTCAGATGTTAGAGCTTTAGATTTGGCTGGTAGGATGTTTTCTCCTCAGGGTGTCTCCTTTGTTATCACACGTCGAACTAAGACCATGTCACGCTCAGTGGAATATCCCGCTTTTCCAACTTACAGCAAGTTATGTGTGTTGCAGTGTCTCAAATGTTATGAGGAGCGTACTATTGCACACAGGGTTTATCCTTTAGGCCAGTTGCTCATATCTATTCAAAAATCTTTCAAACCAGACGCTGCGGCTACTTTAGCCAGATGGGTTAGATGGATCATGTCCGAGGATGGCATTGATATCTCTGCTTATTGTGCTCATTCAGCTAGAGGTGCAATGGCTTCTAAAGCCTATTTATTAGGGTCCCACTTAGAGGATATCCTCAAAGCGGCTGATTGGTCTTCGGATTCAATGTTTAAAGTGTTTTATTATAAGCCTATTCCTCATGTTTCTGATGCTGTGATTGATGAGCTTTGATTGATGAGCTTTGAACCAGCATAATCAGAAGCCTCCGGTCCTGCCATAGAATACAACATTTTCTAGCTATCGCGACAAGAATTTTAGATTCTATTAAGGACACGGAGGCGAGGATTATCCCACCCGTTGGGACAGTTATATAACTGTACAGTTGTCTCGAAATGATGTTGTTTGACAACTTTATACCCACCCTCTGAGAAATATAGTTTGTGGGCTTCTTTTCTCAAACTTCTTTTTCTGTTTCAGGAAACGACTCCAACAAGAGTTAACTGTCTCCTGTGGATTGTGCTGCTGTCCCTTCCTGGTGGAGGATGATTCCTTGTGGTTCTGGATTTTCCTCGTTGAGAATTCCTATGGAACTGTTCTCTCCGTTGAGTGTTAAGACTTTTGTTCACTATGACGAGACTGTTCGCGCAAAGAAAGAGGAGGCCAGATTAGTGTCTCTATACTTTATATGCTTATTGCCACTGTGATTGGTTGTTGTATGAGAGGCGTGGTTCAAAGCCTCATTGGAAATGTTGTTTTTTACATTTGTAGTTTCATTTTCATTGGCTGCTGTTTTGTGCAGTAAAGAAATGAGAAAGCATAATCCTCGCCTCCGTGTCCTTAATAGAATCTAAAATTCTTGTCACAATAGCTAGAAAATTTTGTATTCTCCTCTAGGGCTCGTTATATTCACTAATACACAGGTAGGGTACAATGTAACGTAGAACGGGATTACAAGATGGCGCTTGTTTTCGTCGGTTTTACTGATTTTACATACTTTCCGGAAATTACATATCTCTCAACCGGATGTAATTGCAATTGGAATCCAGAAAGTGCAGGTTTGTTTTGGTCACATAGACGAGACACAGGTGGCCCTACTTATGAATGACGGTATATATATCAGTGCAACAGGAAGCCATACACCAAGACAGCAGATTTTATTTGTGAGAAGACCTATGCGGGACCGCGGCGCACTTAGTTTAGGGAACAAGGGAAGCTTAACTTTTTTTTACATTTTTACCCCTCTTTATGGTATTCCACAATTTGAAGGCTATGTTTTGTAAAGAGTGGGTTTTTTTGAAGCAGTGGGTTCAAATATAACGAGGTGGGCCTTTAGAGTTTAAATAAGGGAATGGTAATGCAGTCCTATTAACTAATTGACAGCGGATTGCTGAATGCTTAATCGACTTTTGGAAAGAGAGGGACTAGAACCGATATATTAAAAAAACTTTTTTAACTATTGAAGTGCAGATAAAAGTTTAATAGCAACATTACGTTGTCTCCTGAACAGGAAATTCTACCCTAAAATATTACGGGGAGGACAAAGCTATGTGACCTCGGATTTATCTGAGAGGACATTCAAAATTGGCACAAAGAACACGTGAATATTAGCGCCAGACCATCAGTGCTTTCTTTGAAGGTAATTCTATTGTGAATCAATGACATGCCATTAGCCACTAGAATGAGGGCTGGTACATGTTATATATATAGATAGATATATATATATATATATATAGATATATATATATATATACATAGAGATATATATATAGAACACCTTAGGGGATACACCCCCTTATGAACAGCTACGATAGAGTTGCTGAAACGCTGCTCTCAGCACTAAATTGTTAAATTTATGTATATAGGTGACAGTCTCTGAAAACATATACTTTTGTCAAATGTCAAACTTCACTTTAATTCATTTGCACTGAGCACTTTTTTATTAACCGCCAAGCGTAAACCATGTAAATAACTATATATATATGTACATACTACAAGATGGCCGCCACGAATATGTATGTAACACCATTGTTGATGTCTATGACTGTCAAAAGGGCGGATGGTTTAAATATGGCGAGTAGGTTTGAACACAGATGACACTGACGAAGCCCTGTGCGAAACGCGTCTGTCGAGGGTGCTGAGGGGTTTGGAAATAAAATAAACTAAGAACACCGACACTGGAGTGCTGGCCGTTTTTATCCTGGAGCCGATTTCTAGGAGTGTGTTGTAAATATATATATATATATATACTCTGTCATGGATTCTATTGTGAATCCATGACATGCCTAAGTGTAATTAGCCACTAGAATGAGGCTGATACATGTTTATTTATATATATATATATATATATATATATATATATATATATATATATATATATATATATATATATATATATATATATATATATAACTTATTATGTCTATGTTAGAGGAGATTTTATTTCCTTCTGAGACGGATTTGGAAAAGGAAACCTCAATTTAAATGTTCAGGGTTTCAAAAGAATTCAAATCAGACTTTTGGCAACAACAACAAGAACCTATATGGAAGGTGCCTCTCTCCTCTAATTAAAAGGTGAGGTGCAAATGTGGCATCCCATTCTAGGGCTTAAAAGGGTACTGATGAAAGTCTGTGAATTCATGAGTAAAATGTGTTGTGAGTTTAAGGAGAGTATGGGGTTAAGGTGTGATAAGATTGTACCATAACTAACATGCAATATTGTTCTGACACGTGCCCCAGTGAGAGGAAATTAAATTGAGTTTTCTTTAGTGGGTTTGTCTCGTGGACCACAATATGGCTTAAGGCATTGATTTGAAGGTTGTCTCTAATAGGGAGGATGAGCAATAGTTCTTAACAACTGTCTACTGCTGTGGGGTATTGTTTTTTTCCTGTCTTAAAGTTTATAATTGTGCCCGATATACAAAATATGGGAATGCAGATTATTTTAGTCAAAGTCTTGTTTTTTTTTAAATATCAAGTCAGATAGTGTGAGGTTTCAATATATGTTATAAAAAAAAAATTTTAATCACATTTTTAGTTAGTGTTGTAGTGTAGTAATTGTAATTGTAAGGGTAGGATTGAATTTTTGCTCTATCCTTCAAATATCATAAATAATGCATTTCTGTTACATTGTATTTCTATTGTAGGTGACCTTGCAAACCATTTTATCAAATATGGAGAGTATATAACGTTGTCTTGACAAAGATGAAAATATAATTACAACCACCGAAACGCGTCGATGCCCCAATACCTATACGCAATCCGTCAACAAAAGGCACGGCTTAGAGTATCAAATCTATAATTCCTGAATTCCGTGCTCTAGATATTGTCATATGACGGATGTGTAACACTTGAAGACATATTGTTTTTGACTATTTTTCTCATACTCTCTCTTTTATGATGTGCTTTTGATCGATTTTTAATTCATTTTGTTTTAGTATTAATGTGATGTACTGTACAGGGATTGTGCTTTCTATTGAAACACAAAATAATTTTTAAGATGAATAAATGAATGTATAATTTTTTTAATTATAGAGGTTTGTGTTATTCCTTGTTTTATATGGTTCAATCGTCTCTATGGTGGACAAGCGAGTTAAGTGAGGGTAATACTTGGTTTGCGTGTGACAGTTTGATTAATGTTGGTCAAGAATGGAACAAGCTACGTAAAGGGAATATAGCTTTCTTCACTGATGGAGAGAGCAGGCACAGGCTCCCAGTCTGTCCTGGAACAAAAATCATCGGCGCTCAGTCCAATCCTGAATCTGCTCTCAAAATGCTGCAGGGCAGGCTGGGAACCTGTGCCTACTGGGGGGTGGGAAGGAGAGGTGAGCAGAAGAGTGTGACAAGATCATGGAGGGCGGAACTAAGTTCTTTTTAATTGTTTTTCCATTTGTCTCTATGGTTCACCATTTCTTCCCCTCCCCAATCCCGTCCATCCCTCGCCTCTTTTCCCTGACATGAGCCGCTCCTGGCTAATATACTTAGATTTTCCCCTTTCTGGAAGTCACAAACAGTGGATCTATGTTCAATATGTTTGGAGGAGACAGGAAATTGATCTTAATTTCTTCAGACTCAAGTGGAAAGACAGATCTCTTTATGACTTTTCTTTAACATCAACCTGATTTTGCCAGCTCCTTGGGATGTGCGTGCAAAAGGTCAGATGAAACCTAGTACACACTTTGAGAAGAACAAGTTACTTACCTTCGGTGAAGCCCTATCTGATAGAGACTATCTAGCAGCAGATTCCTCACTTTAGAATATTCCAAGGCTTAAGACTGGATCTGGATATTTTTTTAGCAATTCCCTTGCGTACCACTAGGTGGTGTCCATTGGCTCCACGTGGCATTGTTCGCACGATATCTATAAAGATTCCACCCCAGGACGGTGACCTCAGTTCTTGACTGTTTTTCCACACCCAACACACAGATCCAAGCGGAGGAAGAATGGCTAGTGTGCCAAGATGAGGTCCTGAAAGATCTCCTTTAGGTGATAAAACAGTACACAGATAAGGAATCTGTGGCTAGAAAGAGTCTCTACCAGATAAAGTGCTACCCAAGGTAATTAACTTATTCATATGATGGGGGCGGAGCTAGCCCGCTGGTTGAGCGAGCTTCTCGCAAATGGCCTAAACACCCTGCAATAATCCTTTCAACACGGTTCTTAAACACCCAGAACAGGTAGAGAGCTAAAGCCAGCAGCAGCGGGAACCCTGTGGAGCTAAAAATGGACCCAAAAAACACCTTAAAAGCCCCAAACTGCATTTGTAGACTCACGGCCTCCGCGGAGAAAGTGAAAACACAGCCGCGAGACACACTGGTGAGACGTACTGCGACGCACGGCACGCACCGCAGTCGTGAGAGGAGGTCAGGCCCACGGCAACCGAATCTGTGGCCCGGGCCGGAGGAACAGATCAGAGACTGCGAGCGGCACGACCTGAAGTCGGCGGAGTGGTGCGTGTGGTTTGGAGCGGCAGGGCACCGGGGGAAGCCAGGCACGCACCAAGCAACACATAAAGGGCGTCGCAGTCGCAGCCACGCAAATCGAGAACCACACCTGGGACTGGCTGGGCAGCCTCACACACCGCTCACTGAGGACGACGTTGCAGATCCCATGCACGGACACAATACCAAGTAGGGAGTGCACCGGTAGTTGCCTTATTTGGAGCGTACGAGCGCTCGCAGACCGAGTCAACAACGATCTACTCGGTGCGCGGAGTGAGTCACACGGGCGGACGCCTGAAATAACCGCAGATCAGAAATTCCCAGAAGGCACGTGCACCAAGCACAGGTGCGCTGTGGGAGGGTCACGCTGCGCACATAAGGACTGAGGACCATTTCAAAACATGGGCCCCCGACCAGTAAGACCTACTGACGGCACAAGTAGACACTCACAGCTGGTCCTTAGAGCCACCAACAGGGATCAAACTGTGCAGACCTACATACCCAAATAGGAGCCACGGAGTGCACAAAACCTGGGCACACATATAATTATTGACAGTTCACAAAGTAATACAAGAATATGGTCAACACCGGATGTATGTCTTGTAACTTTAATGCGTGTAGAAAACATAGACAAACTCCAGCCGACACGTGTTTCGTCAAAGGACAATGCCAGTGACTCTTCAGGGCTTTACGAACGTCATGATAGGAATCGGTTGTCCGGTGAAAATTCCAACCCGGATGCGGGTAAAAGAACGTGGATGACCGGGTGTGGCAGGTGGTCAGACGGGCGGGTGAGTCCAAGACCACGGAGAAATCTGGAAAAGCAGCACTTCTCCTTTCAGCGTCAACGGGTACCCGTTCTGACAAGACGCTGACAGGAGACGTGCTGCTTTTTCAGATTTCTCCGTGGTCTCGGACTCACCCGCCCGTCTGACCACCTGCCACACACAGTCATCCACTTTCTTTTACCCGCATCCGGGTTGGAATTTTCACCGGACAACCGATTCCTATCATGACATTCGTAAAGCCCTGAAGAGTCACTGGCATTGTCCTTTGACGAAACACGTGTCGACTGGCGTTTGTCTATGTTTTCTACACGCATTAAAGCTACAAGACATACATCCGGTGTTGACCATATTCTTGTATTACTTTGTAAGCTGTCAATAATTATATGTGTGCCCAGGTTTTGTGTACTTATCATATAGTGGAGGACCCTGCGCCTGTCCTTTTTAGGGATTTTGGGTTTCCCCTTTCCTGGCAGCACCATACCCCTCAACTACTTCCTGTACTTAGTCACCCTTTATAGCAACCTGTTTGAGCGCCAAGAGGCTGTCACACCAAACCCTGCACAGTAACCAGGAGCCACGGAGTGCTTGTGACACCCCCTTTCCACCGGACTCACACGCTTGCAGATCTGCCGCAAAAAGACATAGCTGGTAAAGACTGTGCACACTACACTCACAGCAAACTTACGTGCCGGTGGAGCTGGGGCCATAGACGCTGAAGACAATAGGCATGAGGTATATACTTGACCCCTGGCACTTCGGCGGCTCGGGCGCAATCAAAAAGGGCACCAGATCGGATAACCAGTGAGCGTGGAGTGGCAGATTACCTCTATCAATCCCCTATCTGACCATAGGGCCTGCAATCACACCAGAGATCTCAGCCCCCACCCGGGACAGCACCCCGGCAAAAAAACCTGCCTGTAGACCGGGCGATATATGTGACATCGCCATCATCTACGCTATTGTACAGACCGAGGCGACCTAACTCACAGCGTTAGTAGACCATATACGCTATAATAGGTGAATCTGCGGATCAGGAAAATACACAATTGCACCATGGGTAAGACAGATTGCACCCAACCAAAAATTAACTTTGAGCAGGTGAAGAAACAAGAAGAACAAAGCCCTGACGAACAATTGACGGCACAATCGACAACAGAGGCCACAGGGGGAGTAACAAATGCTGACATACAAACCATGTTCATTACGATCCAAGCTGCGCTGTCAAACATTGATGGGAAAATTGACTCCTTGACATATAGAGTGGACAGGATGTCCGAACGAATAGACAAACACACAGAAAGAATAGACATGGTAGACCGAAGAATATCAGAAGCTGAGGATGGCCAAGTATAGATGGACGCAAAACAGACAAAGATGGAGAACCAATTGGCCGCAATGACAGCGAAGACATAGGACTTAGAAGCACGGCCCCGAAAAAACAACATACGCTTAATGGGAATTTCATAAACAACAAACACGGGTCCAATGGAACGCAATGTGGAGAAGTTGCTCGTCTCCATGCTGGGAGGAGATACTTTCTCAGGTGTTTTTATTGTCGAGAGGGCCCACAGGTCGATAGCGCGAAAACCACCAGCCGGATCTCGACCGAGACCGATTATTGCTAAAATCCTAAACTACAGGGACAGAGATGCAGGGCTTTGAAAGGCCAGAGAGCTGTGCAGTCTGTCCCATGAAGGTATGGACATATCCCTGTACCCAGATTTCACGTTGGCTGTGCAAGAAGCGCGGAAAAAATTCAATACAGCGAAACAGAAACTAAGAGAGTTAAATGTTCCATACGCTATGCTGTACCCAGCCAGACTCAAAATCACAATTGACAGCAAGACACGGATCTTCGCTGAACCACCGGAAGTGATGAAGTTTGTACAACAGAAAGGCCAGACGGGCACGCGGAGAAGATGGCCGAGAGGAGAACACGAGGGAACAGGCCACCATGTCTGATGTTGAATGAACAATAATAATGGTTATATGATGGACGACGCAGTGGACTTTTTGTGTGCTGAAGGGGGCACTACCTATTAGGCGGTGTCCGACGGCCAAAGCTCGAGTGCAGAATGGCATATGACATGCTGGTCCAGATAAGTTCAAAGTCAATTTATATAGTTTACAAATTAACGGGGTTGCCACAAATATAAAGTGTTTTGTACAGTTTTGTGCATTAGCCTGCTGCTGGGGGGGGGGGCTCTCTCGTAACCTTGTTCAATAATGATGTAAAGTGTTGAAGTTCGAAACGTCCACAACCAGGGCGTTTACCCAAGTGGACTTGGCCACAAGAAACGGGATGGCAGCTCTGACCCCTACGTGTGTACCACACAAGTTTTTGTATTGCTTTCTTCTTTTTGCACTTTGTGGGGAAATGTTATATGCTAATGTTGGGAATGCCTCCACTGGTACTGGGAAGGTGGAGTGGGTGGGGGTGGGAAAGGGGGTTAAACGGAAAAACTCTGACCAGCGGCGAAAAGGCCGACAGACACATAGGAGGAATTTCCAGACACCATAGACACATACACTGGACAAATGGAAGAGACTCGACAGATGACTGACACTCTGAGACAGCGCAGAATGTTGACGCTACTGACCTGGAATGTTAGAGGGTTACACAAACCACAGAAAATTTGTAAAGTACTGGCGTATTTAGATAGACACAAAGTGAATGTGGCCTGCTTACAAGAAACACACGTGACGGAACTCAGAGAGAAGCAAATCGGTGTTAGGTGGGCTACATTTAGGCTGACATCGTCCTATTCCTAAATGGGCTAGGGGAGTTCTGCTCTGGGTGAAACGCAACACACCCTTCATGTTTATTAACTCTGTGAGAGATGATTAGGGGAGCTATGTGATAGTGAAGGGCTGCCTTGGAGGCACAGTGTTAACAATTGTCAATGTGTATGGTCCCAATAACGACAAACCCTCTTTTTACACACAACTCTGGACGTAACTGCGAAAACTCCAACCCAATACTATCTACTGGGCGGGGACTTCAACAATTGCCTAGACCCCACACTGGATAGGTCTACTGGGAATGATAGGTATGGTAAACAATCGGCCAAAGTTTTAAGGGAATGGATGGCAGACTGGGACATGGTGGACATATGGAGTCACAGACACCCAGAAAGGAGGGAAGGCACCGGCTTTTCATCAACACACCTAACATGGTCCAGGCCTGATTACTGGATGGTGTCTCAAGATCTGTGCACATGGACTACTGACATTGCCCACTTACCCAAAACACTATCGGACCATGCCCCAGTTCGGATCAAAATGGAAATCCCGATGCATACCCCACAACAATTCACGTGGAGACTGAGACAGACGGAACTGCAGGTTCAGGTATTCCGGGAGGAATTACGCCAGGCAATAATAGACTTTTTGGACCAAAACTCCGGATTGGTACAGAGTACAAGGAAACTCTGGGAGGCTTTCAAAGTCACCATTAGGGGACATTGCATTGGGAAACATGGAGGCATACTAAAGGATATACAGGGACAACTGGAAATAATAGAAACTGACATTTCTAGATTAGAACGGAAATACGAAGACACTCAAGACAACACAATTCTGGCAGATATTAGAACACAGATTGATAAATACAATGGGGCAGATTTACAATTACTGGCGCATCCCTGCATATCGGCAGGGATGCGCCAGTAATTCTGCGTCGCAGCTCCGCCACCCTCAATGCGCCGCATGTGGGCAAAAACGGCACAGATGCGTCAAGCATCTGTGCCGTAAAAGCGGCGCATTGCTGGAGTTGACTCACAAGTGCGACGTAGCTCCAGCAATGATCAGGGGGGCCCTATGTGCCCAATGCTGCGTCAATCCTTACGCCTGCTTCAAGCAGGCGCAGGGTTTTGATGCAGCATGGGCCCAAAAGTGACTAAGTGAAATCTTGTAGATTTCACTCAGCCACTTTTGGGAGGTGTTCCTGCGCCGGAACGCCTCCCCCTGCGATGGTACGCCTCTTCTGGTGCAGGGCTTTACAATGTGACGCATCTGGGAGATGCGTCACGTTGTAAATAACCCGCACCATGGCGCATCTTTTGCGCTGCCGCTGCGTCACAAAAGTGATGCAACGGCGGCGTAAAATCGGCACAAGGGGCTTGTAAATCTGCCCCAATGAGTTTGCGGACGACAAGGTAAAATATATTGCGCTCAAATATACTGTTAGGAACTATGGTGAGGGAGGGAGACCTGGTAGGGCGTTGTCATACAAACTCAAGCCCACATACACCACGTCGTATATTACGCAGATCCAAAATGAGCAGCACCAAATAGTATGACACTCCAGCTATTTTGGAATGTTTTGCTAAATACTACACTCAGTTATACACTGCTCAGGCGAAGTCTTCCACATCTGATATACAAGGCTATCTAGATGACGTAGCACTGGCACGGCTATCAGACACCCACCAAGAGTACTTTTGTCACCACATTACTAAAGTTTAAATTACAGAAGCTGTTAACTTCCGCCCAAATAATAAAGCACCAGGTCTAAATGGACTCCCGGGAGTATTTTATAAAGAATTCTGAGATCGACTAATCCCACATTTGGCTGAAATGCTTGAAGAAGCCTATAAAGAAGGCGCTCTCCCGACCTCACTAAGTGAGGCGCTTCTGATAGGACTTCCGAAACCAGGTAAGGACCCCAATGAATGTGAGTCATACAGGCCTCTATCCCTGATAAACATAGATGCTAAAATTTTAGCAAAAATAATAGCGAACAGAATACAACCGCTTCTATGTAACCTCGTACTGCCAGACCAGGCTGGCTCCATGCCAACACGATCCACCACCCACAATATTTGTACCATTTTTGCGCTATACCACCAAATAGATCCGGATGTGCCAGCAGCCGCGGCTTTTCCTAGATGCCGCCAAGGCATTTGACTCGGTAGAATGGCCCTTCATGTTTGTTACCCTTCGCAAAATGGGGTTTCCGGAACCGTTCCTAAAGTGAATATCACTACCATATACTGCGCAGAGGGCACGGATCAGAAAAAACAGGTACACATCCAACCCTATAGAGATTACACGAGGCATCAGACAGGGCTGCCCGTTGTCACCAATGCGCTATGCATTAATCCTGGAATCACTGGCATGCAAAATTAGGCAGAAGCACTCTGAATCGGCCTTACAATTTGATCTCAGGCCCATTGAAATTGCACTGTATGCTGACGATATGGTCCTTTATACCACGTAATCTGACAGGAGAATATGTCAGGTATGAGAAAAATGCAGGCCTTAGAATAAACTGGGACAAGTCAGTCGAGGTACCTCTCACTGCGGACACATTGGAACCCGATCTGGAATACCCTTTAAAGTGGTGCACAGACCCAGTTTAATACTTAGGTATCTGGATACACCGAGATTCGGACTGGTCATCAGGGAGAACTATGGAAAGGCTCTAGTGAGACTAGAAGACCAGGTTGACAAATGGATAAAAATGCCCCTCTCTATGGCGGACAGAATAGCCCTACAGAAAATGATTGTCCTACCCAGGTTTCTATATCTGTTTTGGAATATACCAATATGGCTAAACAAGGCCTTTTTTGTCAGACTGCGCTCTATCTTGCAGAAACTGACATGGGCAGGTAAACAGGCTAGGACTAGTTGGCAGATCCTAACTCAACCGTACCATCTGGGAGGATTTAGGGCGCCAGACTTCCACTGATATTTTCTCTGCGCTCAGGCACAGCATGCACATTACTGGACGTCACCCCACGCATACATCCCACATATTGCGGTGTCAAAGGACAGCGTATCTCTCATGCCACTAACTGCTCTCATGGCCGACCAAGTAAAATATACACCACGAGACAAGATACATACAGCCCTATGCACCTCTAAGGCGTGGCATGCGCTGGCACAAAGAGCACATAAACTACGGGTATATGCACGAGCACAACCTACGGCGAATCACCCTAAGCTCACTGTAACGCAGGAAAAGAAACTGCATACTTTGATGAAGGAGATGGGACTGACCTCTATGGGACAATTATTCCCTCATAATAAATTCGGCAACTGGACAGACCCCTCACTATGCCCTCCTCAACTCCCGCTGAAGAAATTTGCATACTTACGTTTACGCACGGCAATCAGATCACTATACACCGCCTTCCCAGACGAACCCACGCAATTGAACACATTACAAATACTGTTAACAGCTCCCATTCGAAAAAACCTGGTCACACACCTATACAACGCGGCTCAGGAAGAACAAGCCGAGAAACCTATTGCAGCATTAGGTAGATGGGAAATAGATCTAGGCGAGACAATAGACGAGCAAGACTGGCACTACAGTTGCACACAACTCACGCTCATCACATCAAACTGCAACCTGCGTATTATTCATTTAAAATATCTCCATCAACTATACTACACGCCGGCTAAACTACATGGACACGGCCTAAGAGAGTCGGATGCCTGCCAGAGGTTTAATGCACCGAGTGCTGACTTCCTGCATATATCATGGTTGTGTCCAAAATTGCAGAAATATTGAAGCAAAGTCACTAACTCACTGACTGACATGTTATCGGAACAGATTCCGTAAGTGTGCATTCTAGGTGTCAGGAAAATGAAACATGCTAGTCGCAGGAAATTCTTGGCAATTGCACTACTGCTTTCAAAGAGGCGCATAGCAATGAGATGGGGAAGCAAGAGACTCCCCAGGTTTAAAGATTTGATAGTGGACATGACCTGAAGTTCAGCACCTACACAGAGTGTGAAACAGGTCACGATTTAAACTGAATGGTGTATTAAGGACTGAGACAGGCAAACGTACCACTGGCTATACAGACAACTGTATTTGTACCTTAAACTAAAGTAGAGTTGAAAACTGTTGTCTTTAAGTCCCACTGCAGAGTCACATATGCCAACGGGCATGTTTTGCCAACAGGATACAGGAGGTGATGAGGCCCAGCATGCTCAGACTTAGTTAAACCTAAATCCAGGAGAGAGGCTGAAACATTGGAGTCAATAAACCAGCATTTGTATAGCGCAGCACTGTCACCCCTTCGGGTATCTGGGCGCAATGTCTCCGTCCAACAGCCATCTGGAGTTTCTCCTGAAGTCTTCCAGGAGGGGGAGGTTCAAAGATGGAGGGGTAGGTTGTTCCAGGTCTTGGCAGTGATGTGGGAGTAGGAGCGGCGCGCTGCAGCTGTGATGGGTGCGGGAGGTGCGCACTGGCTAGTGAGGAGGAGCGCAGGTGTCTTGTGGGTAGGTGGAAGTTCAGTCGTTGGTTGATATAGGCCAGTCCTTAATCATGTAGAACTTTGTAGGTATGCATGAGGATCTTGAACTAGTATCGCTTCTCGATAGGGAGCCAGTGGATGTTTCTGAGGTGGGGGTAATGGTAGTCCGTTTGGGGAGGTCCAGGAGGAGTCTGGCTGCAGCACTCTGTATGGTCTGGAGTCTTTTGAGGAACTGAGTGGAGATGCTGGTGTAGAGAGCATTGCCTTAGTCGAGGTGGCTTGTGACGAGGGCCTGAGAAACGGTCTATCTGGTGTTGACTGGCATCCATCTGAAGATTCTGCAGAACATTTGAAGGGTGTGGAAGCAAGAGGTATTGACTTGTCATTTCATGGTCAGTTCGCTGTCGGGGATAATGCATACGTTACGTGCATGGTTTGCAGGTGAGGGTGTTTGTCTGAACTCTGCTGGCCACCAGCTGTGGTCCCATACGATTGTGTTCTTCCATGGTCAATTGTGTCCCCTAACGTAGACCCCACCGGCTCCATGTACGTGCTTCAAGTACATGTATGTTCCCTCCACTTCCAGCTATGAAGACGCAAATACATTTGCGTCCAACGTTAACATGTCCTCTTTCAGATCCACCATGAATGGGTCGGATATTCGGTTCCTAAGTGTGCCTTGCCAACGTCTTTACATGGTGCACTTTCACGTTTTACTAGCTCTGGCGAGTTAGGCCCTGATTCCTGCCATCGAGCCCTTTCTGCCTTCTGTTTCTGAAACCTACAGTCTGCTGTTTCCTGACCTCTGCCTTACTCCCTGTGTGGCGAGCGGTGCCTGGCTCGGCCTGCTTGCCTGCCAAGACTGCATTCAGCCTTCGAGTTATCTGCTCCGCTCCTCGAAAATACATTCCTGTCTAGTAGTTTAGGAAAACATCCTTCCCAGCTGCAGAGCAAAGGGCCCGGCCTCGCTGTCTCCATGCAAGTAATTCAGAGCTCCCGTTACCATGGTAGGCCCAGGGCCCCTCGCATCTCATGTAGACACGTAGTCGCATATGCACGCACTAGCAGTCAGTATAGAATAGCCTCTGCCCGAGAGACCTTTCCTTCTAGATAATACAGTTCCTCAAACACAAGATATTAGATATGATTTGGGATTAGGTTGTTCTGACACCCCAGACTTCTGTCTCCTCATGTAGGGCTAAATGTCAAGTCCCCTTCACCCTCCAGTTCCACGTCAATCACACGTCATGCTGCTGCGCGCGCATCTCTGCCACATATTTCTGCTGACACTGCAGGATTCTTCTATGGATCCACCCACCTGTGATACGTTTCATGTGACGTTGTCTAGCACACACCTCCGTGTACGCCCTCATGCACGCCTTCTGTTACGTACTTGTGTTCTTATCTCGTTTCTCTCAGCTGTTACGCCTTCTGCATTCATTACTATTATGCGTATTGACTATATATATGATGTTCTGTTAATAAAACATTGTACATGTCCATGTCCAATCCCTTCCTGAACCCTTGTGGTGATGGAACATGATACCTGGTTCGAACCAATTCCTTTTTAAGGAATAAAACCCATTCAAAACTCAAATGCCCCGGATTCTGCCTCTTATTTTTGACTGAGTTATTCTTATTGAACTTTACCGCATAAATTAAGTATAGGTAATTTAAATTTACCACATAATTGGCGCCCGAACAGGGACCCCCCCCCACCTTACGCGCCGGCGGTGCGTTGCAGGCCCGGTCCCCTGCCACAGCCGGACGGACAACTACGCGTACCCGCAGGATTTCCTGTATTTTCCTCAGGCCAACGGAGGTGACTGAGGCTGCGATCGACACCCAGACGAGGCGGTGAGGAGTGCGGAGGATCCCGACCAGAGCCTAGCTGAGAGAGCAAAGTCCGAGGTATTCAGAGGCCCACCAGTTCCGAAGTTCCGAAGTACCTACGTCACGAGTCGAGTCGAGTCCAGTCCGGTCCAGTCCAGTATCGAGTTTCCGAGGCCTTCCGTTTCCGTGCTTCCCGGTGAGTACCGTTGCTGGGGACGCATCTAGACGGGTGCATTAATTTGTGCCCGGTCAAGACGGGTTTGGGTACACAGACCCGGTCTGCACTGTTTAGCGGTGTATCTGTACTGTTTAGCAGTATATCGAGTATGCAGGTAGCTAGTTTTATTCTGGTTATTGTTGTTCGTTTTCAAAATGTTTAATGTGTTTTAATGTCGTGGTATGAGTGATTGTTCGATCTACATTATTGTGTATATTGTATTAATTGTGTCCAAATCCAAGTAAGTATCAAGTACCAAGTAATACGGCTGAAACATGCCGCTGTTCTCTAAACTAAGACAGATAGGAACCAGAAAAGGGATACTAGAGGAAGCTGTTCCCATTCCACCTAGGGACACTCCAGGGTACTTTATGTACCACAAACACGGCCTAGATGCTGTATTATATCTCGATTTATGGGTGGATTACACCAAAGATTTAGCAGAGAATCAGAGATGGCCCGCTGCTGGGACATGGGCTGCCGATTGCATCATGAGAGTAGAAGAAGCATTGTGGAAAAAGAAAGCCAGACAGTCACAGAAAGATGCCATTGAATTATGGCGTAAAGAATCACACAGACGAACAGAGAAAGCACTCAGAAAAGTAGAGAAAAGTAGAGAGGATTCAGACAAAGCCCGAGAAAACGTATTAGTTGAGGAGGGGATACAAGTAAAAGCAGAACAAGTAGACCGACAACGAAACACTCTTATGAATGGTATGTATCCTCTTCTGGACGAGGGTTTACCTAAGGCCACTCCGGAAATACCGAAGGATCTGCCCCCTCCATTGCTCCCGACTAAAGTACGTCATAAGACCACAAAAGACGTTTTTCTTTCCTCCTATCTAGACGATGTTGCCCCCTCATATACTTCTGCACCTGCTCATGTACCCGCACCACCTGCTCCTGCTGACGGCTCCCTACCCCTACAGCAGCAGCTCCCAGGTCTGCAACTGCAGATACCTCCAGGCCCGCTGCCCGCACCTGCTCCCGTTGTTCCCTCCGGTATTCAACAACTGCATCCATCAAATCCTTTTGGGACTGGCGTGGCCCAGGACCCAACCCAGCTCCTGCAAGCACAGTCAGGTTATGCTCAAGCCTCCGGTTCAGGAGGTGCTACGGGAGGTTTTCAAACACCCCCACAGATACACCGAATTACGATGAGAGATTTAGCAAAGGCACGGACACCGAAAGGCGTTCCGGCCGAACTACTTAGAAGAGAGCTTACAGACTGCAGATATGACCCAGTGCCTGGTACGTCAGGCCCCATGTTACTAGCGTCCCTACGTTTGAGACGCGTTACAGACTATTTAATGTTACTACCAGGAATGCCAGAACATCTAGACAAATTGTACGATTTTTTTAGAACAGGAGAAGGGCCGGAGTCTGTTGCTGAAGCCATGTCACGTCAGAAAGTTGAGACTAAAGGTTTGTTAATGCGATTTTTGGTTAATTGCTTAATAAGAGAACACGATCAGGCAGGTTTTCCGCAAAGTGAGATGGATAGACTGATTAGATGGAGCCAGAATATGTCGGATGGTAAACATGATAAGGAAAAGCAAGTACATCATATGGTTAGAAAAGTCCGTAAAGAAATAATAGAAATACATGCCGAACGAGCACCTGACAAAGATCTTGAATTAGATGATCCAACTTCCTCGCAAGAGGAGGAGGAAACAGAGGATGTAGCGGAAACTTCGCAACAGTCAGACAAAGGGACAATAGCATATGTAGGTAAGGGAAGATACCTTAAGAAAAGAATACGTCCAGAAAGTAAGAGACTTTTTCACACTGCTATGTCAAATCCGAAGACTCCTGAACACTTGTTTCAGGCTACCGATAAAATACTTCAAGAACGAATGGGGTACCATGTACTCGATTCCATGGATGAACAATAATTGGCCAGGTCAGCAGTACAATGGGCTGACAGTTCTGATAAATATAGTGATGACGGCTTAGCGCAGACCTTTTTGAACCTTTCCCCTGATGAACAGAAATTAGCTGGAATATACATGATTCAGCATCTCATTACGTTGTTTAAAGGCCAACATTCTGATCCAGGTCCCCTACCTGATATTTTAATAGAGCTACTCTCGAATAGATGGAGAGGTCTAGGTACCGACTTAATTAAAGTAATTCTAGAACATCGACACAGGTATAATACTTTTCTGAATACACAGTTTGCTCCAGCCCCACCCGTAGAAAGAAAAATGTATTATATAGACAAACAGAATCCCTTGCGAGAAGTGCATCCAGTTAGGAATGATGATAATACCTTTAGACGTGTGTTTGTGTACACGCCCATAACGAAAATGGAACTATTAGAAATGAAGAAATTAGTGCCCAGTCACGATAAAGACCCTGCAGGTTTCCACCGTGAAATAAAAGACATGTTACTCATGGGTGATTATACCTATCCTGACATCATGAAAATATTGAAAGTATTACTGCCTGCCGGTATTTACGAGAAACTCAAAGAAAAAGAATGGGAGGTGGGAGAGCAAAAGATTGAATGGGCTGCATTAGAAAACGAAGAAATACTCGAACCCCAGGCCTAGTGTTTGGGGACAAAACTAAAGCATTACCAGGATTGTTAGCACAAGTATTGCCACGTTTGTTAGCAACGAAAAAGGAGGACTGGGATGCAATCTCAGCCTGCAAACAGAAACCCGATGAAGACACTAGTGATTTTTATTCCCGATTTGAGAAATGTTTTGTTATTAATAGTGGCCTGAAACCAAGTAGCGAGTCATATCCACACCTTTTTGTATCCAAATTGGTCGAAAATTCTCTGCCCCAAGTTAAGAATCGTGTTCTGAAAGTCGAGAGCACATGGCAAGCTAACACCCCTTCACAAATGTTACAAATGTTACAGTACCACAGAACAGAATTAGAGAAGAACATGATCACGAACAAAGACGTATGAAAGACACGAAAATGAAAATGTTAGTTGCTCAGTCAGTTCCAGCTGACGGTCAGAAAAAGGGTATGACACAGTCCAATAATTCACCAGCTCCTGTTAAAGGGTTATGCAACTATTGTAAACAGCCAGGTCACTATATAAACGATTGTGCAGTATTGAAACATAATATAGCTACAGGTAAAACTAAAGAGAGACCGCGTCCTCCTAGACAGGACCAGGTCCAACAACAAGTACCACAGAATATCCAGCCTATGCAAGCTTCACAACAGACAGTACAGACCGTAGCGGTACCACAGCCCATTGCCGCAACACAACATGCCACACAACAGATGTACCAGTATGCACAAACAGATTACCCCGATTATCAGCGATATACATGAAATAGCCTAGAGAGGGAAGTTGGCTTGCCCCTTATTGAGGTTCCTGTAGATCAAGAAGATCCTTACGTACATAGCCAAGTGTTAGGAAAAGATAGAAAGTTTTTGATTGATACAGGGGCAAGCAGAACAACGATAAGTCATGATGAGGTTCCAGGGGCACCCCTCTCAGGCTCCCAGAATCTTTCCCTTGGATTTTCAGGCAAACCTATTGTAAATGAAGTATCGAAACCAGTACCACTTTTAGTTGGTCCGTTGTCTCGCACTACAGATTTGTTATTAACGAAATCATGTCCAGAAAACTTGTTAGGTATCAAGACACTGAAAGCTCTAGGAGCTGTTATTTGCTGTTCTCCGGAAGGAGTAAGATTGTTCTTACGTGACTTTAAGGGTCACTATGTGTTGAGAGATATTGATCCCAGATTACAGAATGTTCCTGCACATTTATGGGCACAAGGCCCCACTGATGTAGGTTGTATGCACATTACACCATATCGAGTCACACTTAGGCCAGGAGTGGTCTTACCACGAATTCGACAATACAAGTTACCTCCAGATGCTGTAGCGGCTTTACTGAAAATCATTGACAAGCTCATTGCACAAGGACTCGAATCTATGTAACTCCCCCATCATTCCAATTCTTAAACGTACTGATCCAAATGCACCCCCAGTTTATCGATTAGTTATCGATTTGCGCGAATTGAATAAATGCATCGTACCACAGTACCCCGTGGTCCCAGATATCTCGTCTCTATTGACAGCCATTGATTCCGAAGCCACGTTCTTTACTGTAATTGATCTGAAGAACGCCTTCTTTAGTGTCCCCATTGATTCGGAAAGCCAATACCTTTTCGGATTCTGTTTAAATGGTCGAAGCTTCAAATTTGCACGCGCACCTCAAGGATTCACAGAAAGCCCCAGCATCTATAGCCAAGCACTGAAAAGACAACTAGACAGTATACACATGCCTGACAACACTGCCCTGTTACAGTATGTCGATGATCTACTGATCACCGCCCGCAGCGAACCTGAATGTGAGCAAGCGTCACTGACGGTTTTGCATTTCCTGGCTGACAAGGGACACAAGGTGTCCCCTTCGAAGCTGCAATTCTGTGTTCAGCAAGTTGTTTACCTTGGGCACTTGCTGTCCAAAGGGGGGAGACAGCTAACACCTGACCGCATTCAGTTAATTGTAAACATGTCACAGCCCAAGACACAAAAGGAGGTACGAGCCTTTATAGGCCTCACTTCTTACTGTAGACAATGGATCCCTCAGTATGCATTTCTAGCCAAGCCACTCATACAGTTGACAACCCAGGAGGTAGCGACATCGACTGCCCTTCCTTGGACTTAGGAACACACACAAGCTTTTGACGACTTAAAGAAAGCCTTATGTCAAGCACCAGTTTTAGCGACACCATGTTACAGCAAGCCTTTTACACTTTTCGTCACAGAACGTGAAGGTACCGCATTGTCAGTACTCACTCAAGATCAAGCAGGTTCACACAAACCGTGTGCTTACTTTTCTAGTACATTGGATCCAGTAGCCCAGGCTCTGCCTGTGTGCTTGAAATCAGTAGCAGCAACAGCTCTAGCAATCAGACAAAGTGATTCCATAGTGTTAGGACACCAATTGACAGTACAGGTTCCACACTCCGTGGAAGTTCTTTTAAAACGAACACAGACCCAGCACTTGACCATAGCGCGACTGACAGGTTATGAATTAACATTGTTTCAGCCACACATAGAAATCAGATGTTGCAACACATTGAACCCTGCTACACTTTTGCCATTAAGTGAGACAGACCCATTGGCACATGATTGTATTGAAGTCATTACCATTACGACGAAACCCAGACAAGACTTGACAGACACCGCATTACCAGATCCAGACCTGACACTTTATGTGGATGGTTCATGCATGAGAACAAGTACAGGAGAATTAGTGGCCGCCTACGCAGTCACGACAGAAACTGAAGTCATAGAAACGAATTGTATTGACACCTTGTCAGCTCAAGCAGCAGAGCTCATCGCTCTGACTCAAGCCTGTATTCAAGCCAAGAACAAGAGAGTTAACATATACACAGATTCACGTTATGCATTCGGAGTCGTACACGACTTCGGTGTATTGTGGCGAGAGAGAGGTTTCTTGACCTCTCACGGAGCCAAAATTCAACACGGTCCTCTCATTCAAACTCTGTTAGATGCAATACATCTGCCTACAGCTATATCCATCATGAAGTGCAAGGCACATACAAAAGTCACAGATACAATTTCCCAGGGTAACGACCTGGCAGACCGAACAGCCAAGTATACAGCTCAGACTCAGACTCACGCAACTGATCCGACAAAGACAATAGTCCAGACACCGACACATTGTATGACAGTTAAGGATCCCGCCCTAGATGTAATTGATATACAGACACATGCTACAGCAGACGAAATCAAGAAATGGATTGAACTAGGAGGGGTCCAGACAGAACAGGGATGGATGACGAAGGGAAAATCTACATGGTTTCTCCCTGACTCTATGGTCCAAGTAATAATTAACACAGTACACAGTCCTGCACATTTAGGAGAAAAAGCCATGTTAGACAGTATTCAAAACCTTTGGTTCAATAAACATTTACGAGCAGCAGCCAAACAGAAAGTGCGTACTTGGATGATTTGTTGTCAGTTCAACCCAGGTAAAAGCATTCCCGTAGAGCAAGGTGGATTTCATCCTCCCGATCACCCTTTTGAAGTCCTCCAGATGGATTATATCCAGATGGAACGTTGCCGAGAATTCAAATATGTCCTCGTAGTTGTATGTGCACTCTCCCGTTGGACAGAAGCATATCCAGTCCCAGATGACACTGCTCCGACCACTGCCAAGCAGCTGGTTCGTGAATTTTTCCCCAGATATGGTTTGCCCCGCATCGTATACTCCGATAACGGTCAGCCATTCTCGTCCGAGCTGATGAAGCAGGTATCTCTCCTGCTCGGCTACCAGTGGAAGTTCCACTGTGTCCGACATCCCGAGGCAGCAGGCCTCGTGGAACGTCACAATCAGACTCTGAAAATTCGTCTTGCCAAGATTTGTAGAGAGAAAGGTGTCGACTGGATAGTAGCTTTGCCAGTCGCACTCTTTTATATGAGAATGGTCGCACACTCCAGAGCAGGGCTATCCCCATACGAGGTGGTCTTTGGTAGGCCACCGAATATGTGGGGGACGCCTCTGCCTCGCAAAATCACTGATGTTGACTGTAATATGCTGACAGATTACCTTGCTTCTTTGATGTCTGCACTACAATCATGTTGTTCACAGGTTGCTGCAGCCTTTCCCGACAACACCGAGGTGAAGCCGCATGAAGTGGTCCCGGGAGACCTCGTTTTTATCAGGAACTTCGACAGGAGAAGTCCGCTGGAGCCCCGCTGGCAAGCACCAAAACTAGTACTTTTGACCACAAGGACAGCAATAAAAGTTGAGGGCCGCAAGGGCTGGCTTCATTCGAGTCACATAAAAAAATGTCATGGACTTCCGCCAGACCTAGCCTCCCAGCCCGGCCCTCCTCCACAGACTGACTCAAAACTCCCCCTGGTCGAGAAAACTTCTTCTCAAGAATATAAATTAAAACTGAGGTCTAGCAAGTCAGACAGTTTAATTGTTTAAGTCCTCCCCTAGGTGAATCGGTTAGACGAGTTTCTGACATGTATTCCCTAGACCCCAACATAGAGAGAGATAGACAGAAACAGCTCAAGAAACGTGAATATTGTAAATCTCTTCGCAGCCACTGCATTGTGACACTATTGATTATGTTTTTTCTAAGTCTTTTGATTATTGCTGCAAGTATACTGTTACATGTATATTACCCTATTTTCAAGCGTGCACATTCTCCCTTCAATGTCACTGCCGAGCACTCTTTCAGTGAACTGCCCCCGCATGAATTATCTTACCGACTTGCGCTGCGCAACAACACATTCATTAGTATGTTACATCATTCCCATCAGACCAGCAATGCTACCAATTGTTGGATATGTGGCCGACTCCCTCCCTATCAGAAATACAAGGGAGTTCTGCCCCTCTTCCCGTACCCGTTCACACACAATGGTTCCTGTGGTGCATGGTTTAGTTTAATGAACTCTCTAGATTCCAATTCCGTAGTTTACCAGGGCAACTGGGTATGGGGAAATCTGAACACAGTTCTGCATAAAGTATGTTTCCCTGACAAGGAGGGTCTTCCAAAAAGGACAGGGACTGATCTAGAAAATGAAGTATATGGATTAGGTAACTTTATACTTAACCTCATGATTCTGAATGTTGAATCCGAAGCCGAACCAGTCCTGCCCGCTATGTCCGTACTACCAGTCAAAGGTGAATTATGTGTCAGAAAGAATGGTTCAGTACACCTGGGTCATAGTAAATGTACTACTGTGATCGAATTCAGTGATAAGGGCAAGTCTACATTTAAAGCTTCTCGTCATTCCTACTTCATTTGTGGTCATACCGCATATATACGTTTACCTCTAGATTGGGATGGCACCTGTTACATTGCATTCCTTCTGCCACCTGTTTTCCTAGCCCCTCCTGATTATCATAGGGACACCCATCTAGTACACAATAGACCACAGAGAGATCTCCCGATTGTCGACTACACTGAAACGGCATGGGAACAATATACAGACTTCAATAAAGGTTTCTTTCCCTACTTAGGTGCTGTCTTTAATAGCAAACTGATACGAAAATTAACCAGAACCCTTGAAGCAGTAGTGAATGAAACTACTTCCGCCCTAGGTAACTTAACGGAGGAGCAGTCTGCTATGCGGATTGTTGTTCTTCAAAATCGTCTCGTCCTTGACGTCATCCTGGCCGATAGGGGCGGAGCTTGTAGAGTCATCGGGTCGAGCTGCTGTGTTTTCATTCCAGAAAACGCGCCATCAGTATACAGAGCCATCACCCGTCTTCATAAGATTGCAAGTCAGATACACCAGAATCCAGGTACCTGGACTTGGTCCGGTTGGTTCTGGAGCGTGTTGTCAGCCTGGGGATGGAAGGTCCTATCCTTCCTAGGTATTGCCCTTCTCATAGTATTCAGTTGCTGCCTATGTCTGCAATGTGGGCCAGCGATTTGCGGCTTGTGCGCCACATCATGTATTTCTCATTCAAGTCCTCATTCAAAACACCGTAAGAAGAAAGAAGAGCAAATGATGTTACATGAACAGATTGATAGATTAATGAGGATTGATTTATCATGAAGGGTCCGTAGGGGACAAGGAGGGAATGAGGTAATATGAATTTTCATGGTCAATTGTGTCCCCTAACGTAGACCCCACCGGCTCCATGTACGTGCTTCAAGTACATGTATGTTCCCTCCACTTCCAGCTATGAAGACGCAAATACATTTGCGTCCAACGTTAACATGTCCTCTTTCAGATCCACCATGAATGGGTCGGATATTCGGTTCCTAAGTGTGCCTTGCCAACGTCTTTACATGGTGCACTTTCACGTTTTACTAGCTCTGGCGAGTTAGGCCCTGATTCCTGCCATCGAGCCCTTTCTGCCTTCTGTTTCTGAAACCTACAGTCTGCTGTTTCCTGACCTCTGCCTTACTCCCTGTGTGGCGAGCGGTGCCTGGCTCGGCCTGCTTGCCTGCCAAGACTGCATTCAGCCTTCAAGTTATCTGCTCCGCTCCTCGAAAATACATTCCTGTCTAGTAGTTTAGGAAAACATCCTTCCCAGCTGCAGAGCAAAGGGATCGGCCTCGCTGTCTCCATGCAAGTAATTCATAGCTCCCGTTACCATGGTAGGCCCATGGCCCCTCGCATCCCATGTAGACACGTAGTCGCATATGCACGCACTAGCAGTCAGTATAGAATAGCCTCTGCCCGAGAGACCTTTCCTTCTTGATAATACAGTTCCTCAAACACAAGATATTAGATATGATTTGGGATTAGGTTGTTCTGACACCCCAGACTTCTGTCTCCTCATGTAGGGCTAAATGTCAAGTCCCCTTCACCCTCCAGTTCCACGTCAATCACACGTCATGTTGCTGCGCGCGCATCTCTGCCACATATTTCTGCTGACACTGCAGGATTCTTCTATGGATCCACCCACCTGTGATACGTTTCATGTGACGTTGTCTAGCACACACCTCCGTGTACGCCCTCATGCACGCCTTCTGTTACGTACTTGTGTTCTTATCTCGTTTCTCTCAGCTGTTACGCCTTCTGCATTCATTACTATTATGCGTATTGACTATATATATGATGTTCTGTTAATAAAACATTGTACATGTCCATGTCCATTCCCTTCCTGAACCCTTGTGGTGATGGAACATGATACCTGGTTCGAACCAATTCCTTTTTAAGGAATAAAACCCATTCAAAACTCAAATGCCCCGGATTCTGCCTCTTATTTTTGACTGAGTTATTCTTATTGAACTTTACCGCATAAATTAAGTATAGGTAATTTAAATTTACCACATAATCAGTACTTCTGTCTTGCCGGAGTTGAGTTTAAGGCAGATGCTATATCAGTCATGGTGTCGCAAAAGTTGATTCTGGTGGTGGAGAGGTCTTCGATGAGCTAGAGGCTGAGCTGAGTATCATCAGTTTCACAAGCAGCACCTCCCCAGCCCTGCAGTGCAGGGGAGGTGCCTGGCTCCCAACTGCATCCACCACCTTGGAAGGGAGAATTTCGCTTTCTTTTCTGGGTTTTAAATTTCACATGATTGTTTTAACTTGAATTACTTTCACAGTAGCTATGTTCCCACAAGGAAGCTTGGGATGGGTAGCTGGACCCCTGTTTGAGTTTTTCTTTGCCCTCACTGTTTTTAGCACTCGTGCTTAGCAGCATCTGTGGCCACGACCCCTAACTCCCTCCACAGATGCCAGCCAACAAAGTCGGCTTACAAGCACATCTGCACGCTATTGCGCCAAAGGTAGGCCCTTCCACACTTGTCCGTGCCAGGACTGCGCTCAGAGCCATCAGCCCTGCTGGTTTGGGTCCAGACCCATTAAATTCAGACTGTTCTTGGGTACACGAGGGACTACCTTCTGGGGCTTAATTCAGAAGGTAAGAGTTGTATGGGCCCAGGCATAGACCTACAGGTTGCCAATTGCATACCTTGGTGCTCCTTGTGTGATTCCACTCTTACAGATCTCCCAGTCAAGCCCTTACAAACCCATACTGCTACCTCTCAACAGGACTGTAACTTAAGTTTCAGAGCCTCCAGGAATCGCATGCTATGCACATGACAGACCCCTTCGGAGAGGGGGTGGGGATTGGGAGTTATATATCACAACTCCCTACACTCCTCCTTCTTAACAGCTTGCAATACGACATGTGAAGCACTCGCCTTTAATTTCAACAATAGTTACCTCAATTAATTCAAGGGTGCCATTCTTTATCGCCCTCCAGGCCCCAGAAGTGGCTTTTTAGCGGCAGTTGGGACCCTGTTAAAGGATGGGTTCTGTGCAGATTCCTACACCATCCATGGGGATTTCAACTTCAATCTGAAAACACTTTCTGACCCAGAAACAACTTGCCTGCGGGAGGTGATGAACATTGGAGGCCTCAAACAACTTGTAGACCACCCCACTCATATTGCAGGGCACACCTTACACCAGATTTTTTTCCGTCAACCCACAACTGTCTTGTACAGAGGTGTTGCCTCTTGCTTGGTCAGATCATGTTGCTATCCAATTTGAACTGCCACCCCCCAATTCCGTTTATGTTAAGGAAGGAGTCAAAAAAAGGTAGAAACGAGAGCTTGGATGAAAATTAAGAGCCCAGTACTAGATGTGCTCCTTAGGGCCATGGCCCCGTCCCTCCTGTCTCAGTGATGAGGCGACTGCCCGCTACACAGAGTGGGTGGACACAGCATGTCAAAACCTAGCCCTGGTAAAACTTTGGGCCCCTAAACATTCTCAACCTTCAGCCCCCTGGTTTACTGATGAACTAAGGAAGCAAAAGCATGCCTATACGTGCGTAGAACACGGCTGGAGGAAAGGCTATAACCTTGTAGATCAAGAGTCATACAAACAGAGCCTTATTCATTATAAAAAGCTACTGTTCAACACCAAAAAGTCTTTTTTTACAGATCAAATTTTACAAGCAGAATCGTCCTCCAAAGAACTTTTTCGGACTGTAGCTAAACAGAAAGCGCAACCTTCTTTTTTACAAAAGGTGGAAGCTATCTTCTTTGCATTTAATATCCCCCAGACTGGAGACAAAGGTGAACCAGCCTCACTGGAAACCATTATAACCAATCCACAACAAACGTTTGACTTCTTTTCACCACTAGAGAAGCCTTACACGATGAATCTCCTTGCCTCCACTACATCGGGACCCCCTATGATCCCTGCCCAGTTTCAGTGATCAAACTTGTTTCTGATATCATAGGTACAGCGTTGACCCCATATTTAAAGCTATGTTTGAATCTGGTCAGTTCGCTAAAAGTTGGAAAAAAACATCCATACTCCCGCTGCTAAAAAAATCCAATCTTGACCCTATGGACCCAAATAATTACCAACCAATTTCTTGTCTACCCCTGCCAGCAAAACTGGTAGAAAGATCCATGAATATCCAACTCAGCGCATTCCTCCAAGCTAATAACATACTAGACCACACCCAATATGGATTCAGAGCAGGACACAGTACTGAGTCAGCCCTAGTAAAAGCTACAGACAAACTAAAAGTAGCTTTGGACCAGGGAGGCAAGGCTGCTCTAATTATGCTAGCTCTCTCAGCGGTCTTCGATACAGTCCACCATGACGTTCTGATGGATCGTTTGTCAACATGTGGGGTCCAAGGGAATTCTTGGAACCTTTTGAAGGCCTTCCTAACAGACAGAATTCAAACAGTGGACCTTGATAAAGCTCACTCTAAACCTTTCTCCCTACCTTGTGGAGTACGACAAGACTGATTTGCACATGGCTGGGTCTGAACTGGGGTGGTAAAGTGAGCAAAAGAATTATAATGGATTCAACCCAGATCTGTGACTGGGGGTGAGTGTCTGAAAAGCTTCAGCTTTCCGTCCATCATCTAGCTTGTGTTTTCTTTGTTCACCCTAAGTTCACAGGGTATGCCCAGATGTGGGTCCCTTCCTCACTTTGCCACTGGATTCAAGCTAGCCTGACTGATGAGGGGTCTTACCCTAAGCAGGTCCCTGGATGCTTGTTTCCAGTCCAGGGAAGACCTGGCTTGATAGTTCGGCTGGACTGTTCCAATAAGGAACAGGGTCAAGACTGATTTGGATTTGGCTGGGTTTGATCTGGGGTGGCGAAGGATGAATTCAACACTGGGGGTGTGTGTCTGAAGAGTTTCAGCTCTCCATTATCTCCTTGTGTTTGCTTTGTTTCCCAGGGATCATCATTGAACCCTACCCTTTTTAACCTTTATGTTCTCCCTCTGGCTTAACTGATCAAATCCTATGGCTTTGCTTTGTGTCATAAGCGGACGACACACACATCAGTAACCAGCAAACTAAATTCAACAACTGTCAGGTTCCATGACTGTATGATTGAAATAGGCAAATTGATGTTGGACAACTGTTTAAAACTGAATTCTTCTAAAACAGAGGTATTTGTATTTGGTAATAACCCGTTCTTTTGGGCGGCCAATTGCTGGCCACACCAACTTGGTCCCCCCTCCTACTCCAACTGAAAAAACAAAAAATCTAGGCGTGATAATTGACTTGACATCATTGGTACAGTGTTGACCCCCATATTTAAAGCTATGTTTGAATCTGGTTAGTTCGCTAAAAGTTGGAAAACAACGTCCATACTACCGCTGCTACGAAAATCCAATCTTGACCCTATGGACCCAAATAATTACCAACCAATTTCTCGTCTACCCCTGCCAGCAAAACTGGTAGAAAGATCCATGAATATTCAACTCAGCGCATTCCTCCAAGCTAATAACATACTAGACCACACGCAATATGGATTCAGGGCAGGACACAGTACTGAGTCAGCCCTGGTAAAAGCTACAGACGAACTAAAAGTAGCTTTGGACCAGGGAGGCAAGGCTGCTCTAATTATGCTAGCAACTGTCAGGTTCCATGACTGTATGATTGAAATAGGCAAGTTGATGTTGGACAACTGTTTAAAACTGAATCCTTCTAAAACAGAGGTATTGGTATTTGGTAATAACCCTTTCTTTTGGGTGGCCAATTGCTGGCCACACCAATTTGGTTCCCCCTCCTACTCCAACTGAAAAAGCAAAAAATCTAGGCGTGATAATTGACTTCAGTCTTTCATTTGAGGAACAGATCAAGCACATCACTTCCTCCTCCTTCATACACAAAAGCCTAAGGAAGGTCCTCCCCTTCATCCCAGCGGAACTCCAGAAAACAGTAGTCACCGCACTCATTTCATCGAGATTTGATTATTGCAATGCACTTTTTACCAACACTCAGAAATGCTGCCTAAACAAGCTGCAGATTTTACAGAACTCTGCAGCCTGACCACTTTTGGGCATTTCTAGATACAAGTTGGATCCTAAGCTCTGGTGCAACTACACTGGCTAAATATAGCAAAACAAATTCAGTGTAGGCCCTATGCATAGCTTTCAAGTCCCTGCATGGCCAGGGTCCTATTCAGCTACCTAACTATCTCAGACCATACACCCTCCGAATATCCCTCAGGTCAGCTGCCAGTGTAAACATTGTTGTTCCCAGATTCAAAAAGGGGAGATGGGGCAGCAGGAGCGTTGTCACCGCCACAGTCAGGCTTTGGAACACTCTTCCCTTAACCCTTAAGAAAGAATATAATCTCCTAAGGTTCAGGAAGGGCCTGAAAACCTGATAATTCAGTCAGTATCAGTCAATATTCTGGATACTGTTTTCCAGAGGATAACCCCGAAAACTCACTGTATCCAGAATCCAGAATAGCTTCGATGAAAGGGAGAATCTGAGAAGGAGTCAGGTCTGACTTCAGCACATTGATAGGGAACCCCAGTGAGTGCAGGAGGTGGTGGGAGGTGGGAGGTGACTGCCTGGGCGAATTAGCCTTCAAAAGCCAATTCTCAAGGTATCGAAAGACTGGAACCCCTGACCTCCTCCGATAAGCTGTGACCTTCACCTTGGTGAACACCCAAGTGGTACTGGTAAGGCCACAAGGGAACACACGGAACTGATAATGCTTGTTTCCCACCGTGAACCACAAGTAACGCCTGTGGGCAGGCAGGGCGGGAATGTGGACATAGGTTTACTGCAAGTCCAATGCTACCATCCATTCTCCAGGGTTGAGGGCAGATAAGACATGAGCCATGGTGAGCATCTTGAAATTTTTCTTTTTCATGAAATAATTGATGAGGGCCAGGTCCACGATAGGACAAAGGCTACATCCTTTTTGGCACCAGAAACTAGCAGGAATAGCAACCATGGCCTAAATCTGATGCTTGCACCTTATTTATGTATGTATGTATTGCATATTTGTATAGCGCTAAAATGTCACTCAAAGGGTATCCTGGCGCTTTAACTCTTTAAGATCATACGCGATATTACACTGCCACAATGTTTACATTTACCTAGGAAAGAGATACGTTTTTAATCCTTTTTCAAAAGAGGAGAATTCCCCAGCGCTTCTAAGGGACAAAGATAGAGAGTTCCACAGTTTGGCTGCAGTGAATCCAAAAGAGCATCCGCCCATCCGGATCCTCAAAATCTTGGGAACTACCACCAGGTATGCTGACGAGGATCGTAGAGGTCTGGCTGGCGTATACCAAGAAAACAGCTCCTGCAGCGGAACAGGCCCCTGACCATGAAGGTCACTGAAAACTAAGCATAATGCTTTAAAATAGATGAGTTGGTGGATTGGCAACCAGTGAAGACCCATAAGCGCCAGAGAAGAGGAGTCAGATCGCAGCTGAGAGAGAGCCAGCTTAGCAGCCATGTTATGTATTCGCTGCAGCTTACCAATCAGGGTGTCAGGCGCGCCCAGAAGTAGTGCGTTGCAGTAATCAAGCCTGCTTAAGATGATACTACGCACTACCTCTGGTCGGGTATGGGCCGGAAGCATGGGAAGGATCTTGCGTAACGAGCGAAGCAGCATCAGACAAGTAGCCACTGTTTTATTCACGAACGCATCCAGCTGTAAGTTAGATCCAAACATGACACCCAGATTCCGAACAGAATCTGCCGACACTGCGGTACCCTGGGAAGAGGTAGGCCAAAAATCCATCGGTAGAGGCCGTGGGGTGCGGTCCATGGAACAATGCAATACCTCAGTTTTTGAGCTATTGAATTGAAGAGAATTCTGACGCAGCCATTCCGCAGTGGCTGTCATGCAGTAATGGAAGGCCTTCTGAGACACAGCATCACTACCCTCAAAAGAGAAGATAAGCTGCATGTCATCAGCGTAATTGATGACCGCAATACCAAAGGACTTAATCAGCCTGACCAGGGGACGGAGATAAAGATTTAATAAAATGGGGCTGATAGTCGACCCTTGGGGTACACCCTGCCCTACTTTCTTAGTGTCTGATCTGTAGGGCGGCAAGGCTACCACCTGGTGTCTGTCACCAAGATAGGGGACCAGCCAGTCCCAAGCCAGGCCGGCCACCCCGATTTCCTCCAGTCTGTTGAGCAAGATGGCACGACTGACCGTATCAAACGTGGCAGACATATCGAGCAGCACTAAAAAGGCTGCCCGACCAGCGTCGACTCGCGAACGTAGGTCGTCCAGAGCAACCACCAATGCGGACTCAGTACCATGAGATGGCCTGAAGCCAAACTGAGCCACATCTAGGCAGGTATTAGTCTCCATGAAGCTGGACAGGTGTTTAGTGACCAGTTTCTCCAAGATCTTAATAGGAAAAGGAAGCAACGAAATAGGCCTATAATTCGCCGCACAGGTGGGATCCAGCGTTGCCTTCTTCAAAAGAGGAGAAACCACGGCCAATTTCCAGCATTCAGGGACTATGGCGGTGCTGAGGGACTGGCAGCAGATAGCGTAGAGAGGGGGAAAGAGCTCCTCCTGAAATGTTTTCCAGAATTTATCAGGTAGCGGGTCCAGGGGAGAACCTGACGAAACACTGTTAGCCACAGAGCAAAAGTCATCAAAGGAAGGGAGAGGAAAACTATCCAGCCGTGCCTGCCTTCCAGCTTCCACGCAGATCTCGGAGGTGGATACAAGTGCTGGATCATGCAAGCTCTGGGGTCAGGAGGTAACCGGAACACAGAGATTGCTCAGAATAGTGGTAATCTTGTCCTCGAAGGCCTTTGCCAGGGAGTTGCATAAAGATTGAGAGGCCGGGATGTCATTGATAGCATAGGCAGGATGAGTGAGATCCTTAATGATTTTAAACAGGGCCTGCGATTTATTCACTGCATGCAGCAGCGTCTCCTCGAGAAACCTGGCTTTAGCACACTTGATCTGTGCTTTATAATCCAACAGGGTCTGTTTAAAAAGGACTTTATCTGACTCAAGATACTGTTTCCTCCAAACTCGTTCCACCCGCTTACACCGGACTTATCAAATGGCTTATTTGGCCAGAAGGGCCGAAAGAGCAGAAAGTGGTCCTCTGTCAGCCAATAAGGGAACAGAGGAAGTGGCATTGGGCTGTTGGAAGGGGAGGGCATACACCGTTGGACAATCTGGAGCATCCATCTGTCTGAAGTGATCTCCTACAATTGGGCAGGTGGTGCTGGATTTTGACGCCAACTGGATACCCATGCTGGATCGAAGGAATATTAAAGAGGCTTTGACTGTGTGGCTTCCGGGGGGAGGGGTGTGGATTGGGCAGAACTCTGGCTTTGGGCCTCATGAGGCATGTGGAAGCTGCGCCACGGCCATGAAAGGACTGTGCATGTTGGCCGTGGTGGCTAAGAGTAAATGGATGCGGCTGATAGCCCTTACAGTAACTACGGAAAGGGCAGAAGATGGAATGCGACTGTCATGGGGCCACCCAGAACATGATTATTCTAGCTGTGGTCCTACTGTCCTTGAATCTCTCCAAGGCCGACGCCTGGGGAATATTCTATGGTAAGGAATCTGCAGCTTGAAGTCTCTATCAGATGAGCACATTCTGAGTGTTCAGAGACCTTGGAATTCTGAGGGCATCTCTGGTAGTATCTGCTGACCATGAACAAATTGTATAATAGTTTATGTGTGTAGTATGTCTCTCAATTGGGGAATATGTAGCCAATTGCAAATCAGTAGTGAGTATGTAAGGTCTTTGATTTTGGTGCAGACACCCACATGTCCAGACCTCTTACTAAATCATCATTGTCATCGTCATAAATTATATTGCTGGAAAAACAGAAACAAGAAAAGTTTGTGCTCAGCTCATTATATTTTCACCAATTTTAGCTCTACCACAAATACAACCCTTTTGTGATAAAGAATACAAATTAAGCCATTAGAAAACTGGAAGAAACTGCTATCAATTTCATAGTATCAATCCTTTTTGTAGATGTGCAATTTCTCTAATTCTGGTGCAATAGCATAGCCTAGGCTGGACGCAGAACCCAAGAGTAGACATGCTATAGATATGCTAACTAAACTATCCTAATTCCATCATTATGAACAGTTGTTGTGCTCACTTATTTCTAACATTAGCATAATAGGGCTTAATTAAGAACAAGGTTTTCTTTCAGGGATCAACTTAAAAATTATTTTTCTAACTCAAGCCTGCCCATTTGCACTTTACAGTGGCTAAGAGTTTTTTCAAAGTCAGTGGGAATATTGCAATCAAATAATACTCATTATGCTTAGCCTCTTGATTGTACGACCAAACGTGTGGAGGAAGGCTTCTCATTGCACAGATATCTTGGCATCCGGGTTGGCCAGGCATCCCTTTTGTTTCATAAATTGAGGAAGTCCTACAACGTCCAATGTGAAAACCTTCAATTCATACTCTATGTAGAGCCATTAGGGAAGTCCATAGTAATAGTAAAGTCACCAAAATATGAGTTAGAAAAATATCAGCATGAGTTAAAGAGTCAACAATGAGGACTACCATTTTGAAAACATAATAATGAGATTGGATTTAACCCTCACAGAGGGTTAAACCCAATCTCATTATTATGTTTTCGCAAACATGTTGGGTGGACGTCCCAGTACATCTTTTTGGCACTTTGACAAGTGCTGATATGAACCACTTTACCAACTTCCCCAACTTGAGTGGGTGGAAGGAATTACAAGATTTGGCTCACGCATCTCCCTCAATTTACATAGTGATAATTTCATTTGGGCACATAACCTTCCAAAGGCTGTGAGGAATTTTGAGTCATTGTTATAAGTTCTGGAAACCTTTCACCACAAGTGCACACGCACAAGAAATCCACAAATATTTTTTAAGGGTTTATTTAAAGACAAAGTTAGTGCAGAATAAATGAAATAGTATAATTGCATACATCAATAGCATAATAGAAAGAGCCAAATAGAGTATGTAAATATTATGAGAGAAAAAACAATTTTAGACACTGCATCAAAGGTTTTGCCATAAATAAGATTTAATAGTCAACTGTCGGCACACATGAGTACCTGAAGTTTATCCCTTTTCAAGTCTCTAGCCATGTCAACGAAACAAGGCCCAATTATGTGTGTGCAGTAGACTGGTTATAGTACAAATGACACTGATGACCTCAATGCAGCTCTAAGAGGAGCCACTGTGCTCACTGTTATCCTGGAATATCGGAAGCCGCTACCTGTAACAAAGAGTGCTGTGAGAAGCTCATTTACATCATCTAAAGCAACTGATAAAGATAAACCCGCTGATCATGTTGCCAGTTGACACAAATAATGTGGGAATTCACTTTAAATCTCATGTTGAATCCTAGGGTTACATGCTTTTCTCAAGGCACCACCTATTCAAATAAATGCATGAATATATGGACTAGAAGCATGCTACCAAAACACATCATAAATCTAATACACATTGTTCCACGATCATACAAATGGAGTAATGACTTACATGGCCTAGGGCCGCAAGTTAACTATAGGCACAATGCAGGGGGGCTCTTTAAACAAATGTAAGGTAAAATATACTTCTGACAGATAATATTAGCTGCAGATTCCTCACCTTTCGAATATCCCAGGGGCCAGACTGTATCCTGAAAGTCTTCAATATCTCTTCTTCACCGCTAGGGGATGCTAGCTCCACAGAGGCCCAAGAAACAATGTAATCTCTTCTACACCGCTTGCGGATGACAGTTCCACAAAGGCACAGAAACAATGCAATCTGATGCCTCTAAATGTATATAAAGCACCTAGCAAATGACATGACATCAGTTGCCTTTTTTAGGTCTTGCGTGGCGTACTGCGCACATGCGCAGTTGAGCTCACAAGATTTTATGTTTTAGTGTACTTCACTAGCAAGGGTTAAGCCCCGCCCCTCTTCTCCATTGGCTGGCCTCCTAAATGGTGGCCAGCCATTGGAGAAGAGGTCCTAGTGACGTTCTTCTTTCTCTCTAAAACCCCACCCTTTTCAGACTGGGTTCCTTGCCTTATGTTTGTGGTAAAGCTTTTTTTTCTTCTTTATGGGTCCAGATGGCCCCATAAAGAAGATAAGAAACCTTTTAAGTCAGCAGGAAGTCCGGTAGCCCAGTCTGAAAAGGACGGGCTAAAAGAGAAATGTTGTTACATTAGCTATGTACCTTTAAGAGTATTGCTATTTGGTCACTTGCCATTGCATGCAACATGTTTTGTTTCAATGGTGTTCTATATTCCATATGTTCTGTGAGTTGTTGATGTTTCAATGCTGGAGGACAGTTTATGCTGGACTTTGAAGTGATGAAGATGCTTATCGTGTTGCCAATAAAAGAACACTATTTTTTATAAATTTGGATTATTTATTCAACAATTTTGGCGACGAGGGAAATCACCTCTTTGCAGCACGAGATTTAAGTGGTGTCAGAACCCACCTATTTTCGAAATGTTCATGTTTTCTCCGAAATTCATATGGTATGTAAATATTTTAAAGTACTTTGATTGTACCTGCGGCTGTTAATGATCATATAAGTGCTTTGATTGCACCTGCAGCGGTTTTGGGACCATATGTTATTGAGTTTTATCCGGAATTTCACCTCATTGAAAAATATCTTCAGGAGAAAACTGGTTGTTATGGATTTGTACTGTGCCGACAAAAGCTGTTAAATTACTGGTACCGTATATATTATTCAGAGGAGCAATCATTTGGAAAGTTAGCAATTATACATTTTAAATGTAAATACCTTTCCAACACCAACATTCATCCTCGGACTTAGTTCGGCTAGCGCTGTGACGTCTTCCTGTTAGACGGCTTACCCAGCGTCACCGCGTTGCCTACCCGTTACGTCAGACGCACATGGGCCATTTTTGATACACTGTTACCTTGGTTACTGAACGAGTGCACTATCAACATCGCACTTTTGAATGCATTTACTGCCGATTTCTTTTGGATAAAGAAGTAAGTACATATAATTGACAACGGTGGGCAATATGTTCCAAGGATTTAACAGTTAATTACTTTATTTCAACTTTGAAACTAATAGAACATTTTTCAACAAGCGATAGAGTACACGCTGTTAGTAATTCATGGAAAGTTGTTTACATATCGTGTACAACACTGAAGAAGTCAGATACGACATTTGAAGGTACGCATATAATTACAAAGACTACATATCCTTGATGTTGGAATACTTATTTTTATGCTGCAATTTTACACTACATGCTTTGGATTTATCGTCACATAATAAATTATAAACTATAGTAAGCCACACTGTTAATTTAACTATCACAGCAGTTTGGTGAAAACTATAAGGGAAAATGTAATTTGATCCTCCTGCAAAGTTCCTTCAAGTCAAAGGTGATCCACCTATGCCATGGATAAGGTGGAAAGAAGAATTTGTGACTTATTTGAAAGCTATTGACGGTGAAATAATGGGTTCCGAAAGAAAGAGTATCTTTCTACACTGTCTTGGCTCAGTAGGTCAAGTCATTTTCAGATCTCTACCTCAAATACCTTCCCAAAAAGAAGGAGGAGGAGATTCCATGAATGTTTACACAGAGGCTTTAGCGAGACTAGAAAAAAGGTTCAAGCCAAACGTAAGCATTGCGCTCAATCATTTCAAATTTTATACTAGAAAACAAAAGGATGATGAATCTTTTGATGACTTTTTGACATCATTAAGGTCTTTAAGTATACACTGCAATTTTGGCACCATGACAGACGAAATGATACTTGACCAAATCATTGTTCATGTTAAATGAAAAAAAATCAAGATAAACTGTGGGCCATGGGTGATCCAAATTTAAGTGAAACTATTGCTATAGCTAAAGCGCAAGAACAGTCAGATCTCTGGATGAACACTATTAGGAGCAATGCAGAAAAGAAAAATTCTGAGGAAGAAATTTCTGTTATTAGAAACAAAAAAGAGACTAAACAAGAGACTTCTCAAACAGTAGGTAAATACAATCAATTTTAATAGATCTAAACAATTTCCACTACAGAAAGCAAATGATACATTCAATTACAAGGGCATGTGTTACAGATGCGGCAATAAGTCTCATTATGCTTCATTTTCAGGTTGTCCAGCATTGAAAAGAGAATGAAATTTCTGTAAAAGTATTGGTCATTTCAGAAACATGTGTAGGGATAGACACCCTCAATTACAAAGAAAGGGTGCTGTGTCTTTACTATCTGAAGAAAACATAAATACAATTAAGGATGTAATGAAAAAGTTTTTGTGGTATCTATAGTGGATAATCAAACTAAGTTACATTTCAAGTCTCCAAAGTGCACGTTCAGGGTGTGTGAAATTGAGTTATCACTTATGGTGGATTCGGGGTCTCCTTGGACCATTATATCTCAGGATTATTTTGTTAACACATTAGCAAATTGTAAAATGTTAGGCAATATGGAAGAACCTGACATTATTGCTGAAAGTATTTGTGGTACGAGAATTGATATCATTGTTTTTTTTCAGTTTGAAATATATTTTAAAAACAGAAAAGCAAACATTAACCTTTATATATCGCTCAAAGGAGTCAATGTTTTAGGTTGGTATGACCAATGGAAATTGAGAATTCTTCTGAATCCTCGTTCCAAAGAACCTGGATCCCTATGTGATAATAATTTGATGGATACAGTTTCAGTGGTTGAGGCTTCCATTGGTGAAAATCTTACGGATGTTGAGAAAGGGTGTAATCTCATTAAATGTTTCAATTCAGTTTTCAGTGAAAAATTGGGAAAACTTAAAAAATGTTCCCATAGTATTGTCTTAAAAAAAATCATACACCTGTGGTACAAAAGCTCAGAGAGGTTCCAATCAATATCAGAGAAGAACTCAAAACAATGTTAAAAGAATTACTTAATGAGGGCATTATTGAGCCCATAGAATCATCAGAATGGGTATCTCCCATAGTTTTGGTAAGAAAACCGCACCAAAAATTGAGGTTATGCGTAGACCTAAGAGCTTTGAATGTTAACATCGTTATTGACTGTCACCCGCTGCCTAACATCAATGAGCTAGTTTCACTTTTAGATGGTGCTAAAAAAAATTCAACCTTAGATCTCAGATCTGGCTACCATCAAGTTGAATTAACTGAAGAATCTAGGAAGCTCACAGCATTTATAACACCACAAGGTTTATTCAATACACACGCATGCCGTTTGTACTAGCGCCCGCGGCGTCAGTGTTTCAACGGATAATGTATCATATCTTCAGAGATGTTGACACGTAGGTGAAATGCTTTCAGGACGATATTTTAGTTTTTTCAAAGGATTCAGTGGAACATGAAAGACATTTACAAGAAGTGTGTAGGAGATTAGAAAGTAGTTGTATAACTCTGAAAGCACACAAATGCAAACTCTCTCAGGAATCAGTTGAATATTTGGAACATACTTTTTCTGGTAAGGGTGTTATTCCTAAAAGATCCAATGTGGAGGCTATTATTAAAGCTCCTACTCCGACAACTAGAGATCAACTCCTTTCATTTGCTGGTATGTGCGAATACTACAGCAAATTTGTCGTAAACTTTGCTACTAAAATGGAACCTTTGAGAAAGTTGTTAAGACATGGAGTGGAGTATGTATGGACTGAGTTGCAACAACAGGCTTTTGATTAAATTAACTATGATATTGTACATTCTCTCACACTCAAACCATTTCTTATCAACAAGGAATGCATCATCACGGTTGATGCCAGCTTGTATGGTTTAGGTAGTGTGCTTTCGCAGAAGGAGGGAAATGATGAGTGGAATTTAGCGTTTGCTTCAAGGACTCTTAATGAGTGTGAACGCAAATATGCAGTCATAGAAAGGGAATTGCTTGCTTGTGTTTGGGCAATTGAACATTTTAGACTATATGTTTCGGGTTCCAAATTTACACTTAGGACAGATCACAAACCCTTGATTAATATTTTATCTGTTGGAGGGGGGTGGAATTCCACAGCTAGAATTGCCAGACTGACGTCAAGGTTACAGGAATATAATTTCATCACAGTATATGTACCCGTGAAAATAAATGTCACGGCTGATTGTTTGTCACGCCTTCCGTGCAAAATAAATGAAGTTAGTGTGATAAATGAGTGTGCTTTTGTGTTGACTATTCAAGATGTTTTACAAGAAAAATTTCAAAGTATTACTGAGTCACATTGGCAGGAATGTGTACAGAAAGATTCCAAGTGGGAAGAACTTGTAAAGTATATAAAAAATGGATGGCCAAACAAAGATAAGGTCAAGTCTGATCTTTTACCGTTTTATAGTGTATTGGAGGAGTTAGAGTTTGAAAGTGGTTTTATTTTTAAGTCAGGAAAATGTATCCCTCCGGAGGATATGCAAGGGATCATACTACAAATTGCACATAAAACTCATCCTGGTATCGAATCCATGAAACGTTTGGTTAGGTCCTATTTTTGGTGGCCAGGAATTGTCAGGTTTGTGGATATAACAGTTAGAGAGTGTCAGGAATGTGTGTCAAGTGAAAGAATGTTGAAAGTATATACACCACCGCTCAGAAGTGTCAAGTGGCCATCTGAACCGTGGGAAAAAAATCCGTTTGATATTTCAGGCCCTTCCCATATTCTACCAGAATCCTCACATTATGCTTTAGTGATCA
Organism: Lissotriton vulgaris; assembly: GCF_964263255.1. Taxonomy (NCBI): domain Eukaryota; kingdom Metazoa; phylum Chordata; class Amphibia; order Caudata; family Salamandridae; genus Lissotriton; species Lissotriton vulgaris. The sequence goes on from NC_141687.1 coordinate 363,711,864, forward strand.
TGGATTACCATTCCAAATGGCCTGAAGTAAAGTTTGTTCCCAAAGCTACCACTGAGGCAGTGATACATTTTTTAAAGAAGTTTTCACTAGGGAAGGATGTCCATCTTTTCTGGTTACTGATAAAGGTGTCCAATTAACATCTGTGGAGATGGATAATTTTCTCAAAGAATGCAATATTATTCACAGGTTGACTTCTTTATATGAACCACATGAAAATGGTCAGGTGGAAAGATTCAATCGTGTGCTGAAGAATTTCATTGTAGAATCTGTCAAGTTTGCAGTGAATTGGGTAAGTGCTTTAAGAAAACGTTTATGGTCTTACCGCATTACACCTCATACCACTACGGAGGTGAGCCCTTTTAAACTTTTCAAAGGAAGCAATCCTGCATCAAAAGTGTTACCGTGGTGGTTGAAGGAGAGATATAATTTGTTTTAGTCTGATAAGGAGAACATTGTTGATATTGCTAAACGTGTAGAAAATAAACAATTAAAGACTAAAATGTGGTATACTAAAAAATGGAATGCTAAAGCACAAGATTTTCAAGTGGGAGAGTGGGTTAGGATTCTCAGACCAGGCTTGTTAGCCAAAGGTTCTGACAAGTTTAGTGATCCCATTAAAATAAAATAAATATTTACTAATAGTGTTATGACTCAAGACGGCAGAATCTGGAATGTCAAAAGGTTGGCGAAATGCCCTGTGTTTAGCAATTACAACAAGGTTTATTCTGATAGGAAAAAAATTGTTGATAAAAATGATTCTGCTGCTTACAGAGTCAAAGATGCAAGGCGTACTATCAACTTGCCTGAAAGACATGCTGATTGTACATAATTGTGTTCTATTTTTGTATTATACACTACATTGCATTTTATGTATATTGCATGTTTTCTTTCTTTTGTTTAATATGGGAGATGTGTTACATTTTCATTTTACATTAGCTATGTACCTTTAAGAGTATTGCTATTTGGTCATATGCCACTGCATGCAACATGTTTTGTTTCAATGGTGTTTTATATTCCATATGTTCTGGGAGTTGTTGATGTTTCACTGTTGGAGGACAGTTTATGCTGGACTTTACAGCAATGAAGAGGTTTATCGTGCTGCCAATAAAGGAACACTATTTCTTTTATAAATTTAGATTACTTATTCAACAAATGTGTACGACATCTTTCATGCAATGGAATACAATGTCTGTCAGCTGAGTGCTCTTTCTATCCTGCTCGCTCCAGCGCCTTGAGGTTACTGTGCATGGGCACACACTCACAGCCCTATATCAAAGTTTGTGCCTGAATGCTGCACCACCATAAGCTCAGTTTGCAGGGGCTAGCAAAGTGGTCCTCTCAGGAAGCGTGTGTGTCAGTGCAATCTCCTTGCTCTTGTGCAAGCACAAGCAGCTCCGGAGGCTTGTGTCGCAGTGCTATCCCTCATGCTCCAGCGCCTCGAGGCCTCTGTGCAAGGACACGCAGTAGTGATCACCTCCGGAGGCTTGTGTCGCAGTGCTATCCCTCATGCTCCAGCGCCTGGAGGTCACTGCACAAGGACAAGCAGCAGCAATTCTCTTAGAGAGGCTGTGCGTTAGTACAATCTCCTCACTCTAGCGCCTTGAGGTCACGGTGCAAGTAAAAGTACTAGAGATCCTCTTGGAATGCTTGTGTATGAATGCGGCTTCCCGTGCTCCAGACCACCGCCTCGAGGCCACTGTACAAGGACACGCAGTCTAAAGAGGTGTGTGTCTGGCTGCTGCTTCCCGTGCTCCAGCGCCTCGAGGTCACTATGCAAGGATAAGCAGTTGTGATCATCTCAGGGGGATGGTTTCTTAGTACTATCTCTCATGCTTCAGCGCCTTGGGGACATGACAGAAGGTCCAGCAGTAGCGATCCCCTGAAGCGGCTAGTTCAGCCTCCTTACTCCAGCGCCTTGAGGTCATTGTGCAAGGAGAAGCAGTAGCGATGTCTCAGGAAACGTGTATACTTGCTGTTTTTGTTGCTCCCGTGCCTTGAGGACGCTGTAAAAGGCAAGTGGTACCGATGCTCCCAAGAGGCTTGTGTCCGTCTATTAGCTCCCACACTGAAGCGCCTTGTTCTGAACCTCTCAACATGGACTCTCTTCTCTGAGGGATTATTTCTAATGGTTTTCTTGAAAAAATTGGTGCAGTGCTTGGGGATGTCTCCTCCTAAATGATCAAGGGTCAAAAAGTGTGGAGATTGTGCTGGACAAATGTTGATTACAGACCCCCACGATATCTGTTTATGGTGTTTAGGGTTGAACAACGACGCAAGATTATGAAACTCCTGCCTCGCCATGCATTCAAAGGCAATGAAAGAAAGGGAGGCCAACTGTTCATGGCCAAGCCGGTGAAGACTGCCAGGCCAGATGCTGATCTAGACTGAGATCTGAGTGCCTTTCATTGAAGTAGAAATGCCACAAAGATAAGAAGAGGAAGAAGCAGCATCAGTCTTTTTTAGAGGTGAGTCCCTGCAGCTCTGCCCTCCTTGTAGAGAATCGTTCGTGAAACTGGAACTGGTCATCATCCCCTTAGCGATATGACACCAGCAGCTCAGTCAGGGCTAACGCCATGCCTTCGGTTTCCCTCTCACCCAGTTACCCTATGCCCATGTCAGCTCCTCAAGAGTTCACCATGTCACCCACTCCAAGTTTCCGACTCCGGTTGCAGATTCATTAGTGCAATGTTCAAGCTGTTCCGGCAGGAGGCATTGCCCTCAGGAGTATCTTCCGGCCCACAGGACCTTTTGAGATGTCATGTGGGTTCATTGCAGTGGGTTCATCCATGGCTTCCTTTGGCCTTATTACTACTGCACCTGCGACCATGCAGATGCCGGATGTTTACCAGTGCAACCACATACAGCACCACAACTAACACCACAACCAACCCCAGTTCTGAAGCTATAGATAATGCCTGCCCCTCCAACACAACTGTATCAGGCCTGGCGCCTTAGTTTCAATTGAGGTAATCAGGGGATCAAACTCCTTCTAAGTCCCAGGAAATAATACAAAGTTCCAGGAGAGGAGGTCCAACCTCTGTTGGAGAAATGATAGGCACAAACCTCAAGAGAGCAATGCTGGCATACCATGTGACCTCTGACCTGTCTTAGATTCTCTTGACATGCCTGAGGTTGTACTTCAAGACATGGATGAAGACAGTTAGGCTACATGCTTGCTATCCTCTCTCCAATCAGATACTGCAGATTTTTTGTCCTTAAGGAAAGCAAATCTCTTGAACAGAGATGGAGTTTCCTGTAGGTGGACCTCCTCCTGAAGTGACTTTGTTTCATACTGTCATCTGCAAACCAGAAAAAGTCCTTGAAATTCCATTTCCTACTGTGATGGCGAACTCTATCCTCCTCACAGAAGTTGTGAAGGCAGCTGGACAATCTTCTGAGCCATTGCTCTTCTGAACCCAGTCTTGGAGTCCTGGAAAAAAAATGACCTCTGTGCCAGCCGTCCGTAGTATAGTATCCAGAAGATATAAAACAGTCCCTGGGTAGCCACCATTTCATTTGGTTCACCTTTCACCTGAGAGCTTGATGACTTAGGCTTCTTGTTGCCCAAAACAAGTTTCTGAGATAGTTTTCACATCACCTGCTGACAAACAAATCTCAGCCAGAAGCATGGTGCTCAAGTCCCTTACTGTAGCATGCCTTCTTGGGAGGCAGACCCACACTTGTGGTACATAGCTCACATAGTGCTTCGTCACCTTCCAGATCATTTGAAAAAACAGTTTCCAGAGAGGGTGAAAGATGAAGAGGATGCCTCGAGGCACATAATCCAGGGTGGACTTGATGTGGCCAATTCATTCACATGAGCAACATTATCTTCCGTATTCCTTTTCTGTCATGAATTGGCTACAGTCCGGAGGCTTTTCCGGTAATATCCAAGCTACCCTGATGTACCTTCAATTTGACAGAACCAAGCTGATTCAAAGACATGGCTGATTCAGCAGTCGAATGCTTTAAGGTAAGCAGGGCTACATCTTGTTTAAATGGATTGCAGTCTCCACAAAAAGACAATTGGCATTTCTGGAGATTTTGGGGTTTTTCCTGAGGCTCCAGTATTCACAACAAGAGGCAAGTCACTCAGCCTCAGCAACCCACTGTTTAAACAATGTAGCGGTAGAGGCAAGAGCAAGAATTGATTTATCAGCCCTTCCCGACATACAAAAGATGGAACAACTGGCATCTAGCAAACACTGGGTCTATCTCCCGGAGAGGGACCCTGCGTATAGGATGGACAGGGACAGCATGCGACAAGGGGTTTTCATAGAGCCATTTATAGGGGTTCAGGGGCCGTGCCCTCTCCCAGCCCTACAAAGACTACATTAGCTCTCTGGCACAATCCACTTCACGATATGGGGTAGAGGGGCAAAGTCACGGAGGCAGGATCACAAACTTGTGGGATACAACAAAGTTGGACACCCTAGCGACAGAAAGAGGTTTGGTCTCTCAAGGGTGGGTGGTCTGTGGAAGCAAGGGGATGTGATTCCTTTCTCGTAATTACAAAAAGAATACAAGCTGGCACCCACTGACGCCATCCGATATCTACAAATCTGATATGCTCTGCAGAAGGCAATTCATAGGGGCAATGACATTCCTGAGTCTTCCCCACTTGAGGACTGGTTACTGGATGAAAACATGCGAGACAGGCAATCTTGCTTACCTATCGTAAATTGATAAATAACTCTCCTGATGCTCCGACTAAGCAGTGGACGAGCCGGGAGCGAAACATACAGGACTTGGACAAAGGAGAGTGGCCTGAACCCTTTGCTTCACCTAGGGAGGTTGCCATACGCTCCAGATTTCGCTTGGTACAGCTAAACATTCTTCACCACAGCTATTATTAATGTACTACCCTAATTAAAATGAGCATAATAGTTCACACTTTTTGTTCCAGGATGTGTGTTCAGGGGGGCACGTTTTTGCCATATGCTGTGGAGTTGCCAGAGCTTAAACATTACTGGGAGAGACTGCTTGCTTGCCTTAATAATGTCATGGGAAGTGATTTGGCACTGTGGCCAAATGGTGCCTCCTAAATGTTAGGGCTGAAACGGACCTCAATCGTATGGACTGGCTCTGGCTCATAATAGGACTGATGGTGGTAAAGCAAAACATAGCTTGCATGTGGGGATCCTAATTAAGCCCATGTTTGGGAGACTGGAAGAGAGACATGGATTGATGCATGCTGGCTGAGATGGTGGTATATGTGGGGAGGGGTTATCTAAAAAAAAGACTAAAATATGGGAAAGTGGAATGCTTATGGGGGGGAGGTCTATGAACCCCTGGTGAATACTAATTATGATGTCTCGTAATGTTGATGGTATTGATCTTACAGCTGATATGTATATAGTTGAGACAATAGTTAAATGTTGAGATATTGCTATCCTGATAGGATGCAGCTGTCTTAACATAGTGGCTTGGAATGATTGCTGTCACCACAGTTTTCTTCGTCTTAACATTTAATAAAAAGAAATTAAAAATAAAAAGAGTTGGAGTGTAGCTAGCAGCCGACGAGAATGGCCGCTGCCTGATAGAGCTCCCATTCTCCCGACTTTAACACTGACTTATCCTGTGCCACCCATGGCCCAAAGCTGAATAAAGACAGCTGTGTCCCATTCCTTGCCCCTCTGGGAACAATTGGTGGAGGTTGCGGACGATAGCTGCCTTCTACAGCCTTTGCTGGAGGTCCCGCCCGGAGGGGAGATGGCAGCTGTCTTACATCGATCGAAGGTGAATGTGGCCTCAGAGGCGGAAATGGCAATTGGTCTCTGAGCGACCCAGCGGAGGTCAAGAGATGCCCCTCATGCAGTGGTTGGCTTGGTGGTCCCGGCTCAGCGGATCGGACGCCTTCAGCTGCCGTAAATAGTGCCAGGAGAGAGCGCGGAAGCCCCACAGGAGATAGGCTATGCATCGTGATCAACATTGAGGCCCCGGCCTGAGGCCTTGCCGGGAGTAGAGTGCGACTGACTGTGGTATAGCAGGAGCGCCAGGGGATAAGGCCACAGTCCTGAGGGCAAAAGTGAGAAGCCAAATAAAAGAGAGTGATCATGGAATAACGCTGTGGAAGCCATTAAAAGATTAGGGTTAGATAGCCGCAGCGCCAGGTTCCATGAGGTCAGAATGAAGTACAAGTGGCGGGCGGTCATGATGGAACCGTGGGCATGAAGGTGTAGCTGGGACTTATATGATTGTTCCTCAGGCCAACAGCTGTTTCTAGAGAAGGCTCACAGAGGCAGACAGGCACTTTGAAGTGGCCATAAGGGTAGGGAGGAAGATACTCCTATACTAGCTGTTGGAGAAGGTGCTTTGTAACGGCGCAGCAGATAATAGCAGCAAGGGGCCCTTGAGGTCTGAGGTGGATCACCTTGACGGCTATCCACACTCATACAGGACAGCCACTGGAGGTTTCAACTGGCATCCTGCATTGCCTCAGAGACAGCTTTGCACTCATTAGATAGTGGGTGGGAGCGGGGTGTTGGGAGTCCTGCAGTCTATTCGATTGGCCACGTATAGATTTGTGCTGCTGACACTGAAATTAGGGTTGGCGTGGCATACTGAACTCGGATGGTGCAGGGAGATCCAACCCCGGAGGAGATACTGTACCTGGTGACCCGGACGGAGCACGAACACGCCGCCTGAGGGGGATCCGCACAGGAAGCCAAACAGTACCAGCAGAAAGTTAAGCCTAGTGGAGGGATTTGGCCTAGATATCCTGGGTCTAGGGCCGCAAAGAGCTGAGGTTCCGTGACGATTTGAACCCGTGTTTTCAATATTGTCGGAAATACATAATTTTGGTATCAATGAACCGCAAATGATCCATTTAGCATATCCTGGTGTTTTCGCTATGCTACGAGCAAGAGTACTCCTGTTACAAACACATTTCCGATCTACCCATGGCATCCATCTTAGATCATGGCAGCCATTTTGTGTTTCTTGCCCTCACATACGCAATGACCTCTGATTACTTCATTTCGATTAAGGACATGTAGGCTTAGCCGGCGATTCACCTTTCCAGTGACACGTGCACCTTAGAACAGAACACGCTGTAGCTGCATGACTCGACAAAGGCTACCTCCTCTGCCCGAGGCCAGTCCTGCTATACTGGTTCTTGTGTTCGTTGGCCTGATCATGATTAGGCGGCCGAAGCCGGTAGCCTTGCCCATTTACAACCCACAAACATCCCTTATCCTGCTTTTCTATCTTCTGCACCTGGCTCTGCTCCTTCCCTTCTGGGCCTTTATTAGGGGGAGGTAACGAAATTTACGATGAGGCGGTCCGGGTCTTGAATGAAAAGTTGACATGAGATTATGATGGAAAAGTGGGAACCCCTCGTTCGTAATGTTTTGACATCAGATATTGTCGATGATTCCTGTGCAACGCCAAATATTTATTGTTTAGGACACAAAGGTTTGGGAATGTATTACATGTAAAGAATTTGCCTCAAGCTCAAATTTTAGTATATAAGGAGCAACCCTTTTTGTACAAATCGAACAGGCTCCTAGATTCTGCCCAGGTGTAGTTTCTGTGACTTCTGTGTCCCTGCAGTAATAAACCTTTGGTCTTTGACGCCACCATCGAGAAGCCCGTGTTTCTGTTTATTTGTGCACCGAGACAGGTGGAACTCCGGGGTCTTCGGGTGTTATCCCTGACACCTCTGGACGGAACCAAAAAGTCCAGAACTCCAATTGGCGCCCAACGTGGGGCGACGTCATTCGGTACCGGTCCAAAAGCCTGAAGAGTTCGAGAAGCTTCGTGTGAAGATTCCTGAGGGAGGCGCCCCACTTCATCGATCCCGGCATATCGCAAAAGTTGCCCGACGTTCTCTTCCACGAGGGTTCCCGTTCAGGACGGCTGCAGTGGTCCGTTGCCTTGACCGTCGCCCTGTCTTGGACCCGAGGTGCAGTCCTTAGTACGGCGAAACGTGACGGGTTTCTCCTTGGTGACGTCTTCAGTGCCTCAGTTAAGTATTTAGTGGTTGCTAGTTGGTTACTTCGTAAGGGTTGTTAAAATCCTTTTAGTTCTTGGTTTGGTTTGGTTTCGTAAGATTATCACTGGTTGTTCTGGTTACGATAATCTATTGGTTTAGTTTGGGTATCGATACATTTGTTCGCTTTTGGTAGGCCTAAGTTCTTGGTTCGAGTGCACATTCCTGTTTGTGTTTGTTTGTTCTGTGTTCCGGATTATAAAATGGTAAGTCGGAAAAATTGTATGTTGTCGTGCTTTGGTTGCAACAGTGATTCCCGGTTGGAGGACTCATGTCTGGTTCCTCCGATCGGAACTCCCCTATATGATCTTTATTGTAAGTTTGGAGTGGGTCCTATATCTTATAATGAGGTGTGGGTCCGATACACTGGAAAAGATGGTGTCCTTAGTTGGCCACTACATGGTAGTTTTGAACTTGAAGTTCTTGACAATTTAGAAGTAAAATTGTTTAAGAAGAAAGCCCGGCCGGCAATGTTTGATTCTTTCCGTTACTGGCGAAAAGAATCTAAACAGAGAGAAATTAAAAGGTTGAAAAAAGAACAGAAAGAGCAAGAGTTAACTTTAGAACAAGCGGCTAAGCAGCTGCAAGATAACGAGTCTGAGAAAGCAATGGAGATAGCTACTAGAGAGCGTAACTTAGCGATAGATAAGTGCTATCCTGCCTTGCCATCGAGTACAACTAAGATAGTAGAGGACCCCGAAAACGATCCTCTGTTGTCTTACTTGTTACGGTCACCCCCACCGTATGCACAGGGTGCTACGGCTCCACCTGTACCGAATGTTCAATTGCCGGTTGCTGGACAACCTGGTATTCCTGCTCCTGCCCCTCAGAATCAAGCTCCTGTACCTCCTGTGGTTAATGTAAATGTTCCTTCAGCACCCCCTCTTCCTGGGTTGCCGACTTCTTTGCCTATACCTATATTGCTTACACCTACTGCTTCACAAGCTACCTTACTTGATACTCCTACTGCCCCTGTACTATCTGTTCCAACTGCTACTGTGTTTTCTACATCTGCTAGTACTATGACTCCGCTTTCTGTTCGTCGAAGAATCACTGATTCTGTCTCTAACATTCTGTCTCCTTTCTATAAATCTTTAATTAAGACTCCTACTTCTGAGTGGGTGCAGAGACGTAGTCAGCTCCCAAGTACTGAGGAACGGGGAATATTAGATTCCACGGCTCTCCGATGGATTTCGAAGAGTAGGAGATATAGTACGAGAGATGTACTAGATACATTTATGCAGTGGAACGAACCAACACAACGATATGTATTCGACGAGATGTGCTCTCTTTTACGTGAGGAACTAGAAGAAGATGACTCTGAATCGAATTTAGAAGACTTAATTAAGGTTCAGAAAGAGTTTGCTGCAGGTATGATAGTAGGTCAAAATATAAAAGAAGCGATGGAACTGATTTTAAGTTATAGGAATGATCCATCACTTCGTTCACCGAGGGACTTAGAGAAAAGTAGTACGAAGCAGAATCGCCAATCTCCAATGAGAGAGGTTCCTCCAATTTGGCGTGAAGCTGTGCAAGCTAATGTAAACCTTGGTATTGCAGCTGCTCCGGCACAATTCCAGAGAGTGTGGATACACATTCCGTGGAAGCGAGCTGAAGTATTGGCAGTGAAACAGGCCTTGCCAGATCCGCGTAAAAATCCTGCCGGATATTATAAGGAGTTAGCACAAACAGTTGAGGCTTGTGTAATGAATCTAGCGGACATTGACATGTTATTTGGGAATGTAGTTCCGCAACCAATTTGGGCTAAAATTCGTAAAGAGAATCATCCAGTTGCTCTAGGTGGTGATTGGGCGGCTATCATTGCAGCAGATGGTCAGCAAATAGGTGGTTCCAAACCCGAACCTCTAATTGCTAATCTTCCAGGTGGGATAATCGACTTAATGAAGACTCTGATGCCAGCATTGCGTGTTAACTGGGACAAGTTGTCCGCATGCAGGCAAAAGAAAGACGAAAGTGTCTCCGACTTTTTCACGAGGTTCGAAGAGACTTTTGTAGATCACAGTGGTCAGGATATGATCACAGAAGGAGGACAGAGATTGTTTGTCGATAAATTTGTACACAATTTGCTACCCGAGCTATGCAATAAATTAAAAGATTCCGAGAGTGCGTGGGCTGTCTCTACAACTGCGCAAATACTTGCAACTGCACAGTATTATGAAAATAGGGATAAAGAGGAGAAAGAGAAATCAGATAAGAAAACGAAAGACTTAAAAACTAAAGTTCTTCTGCAACAAGCATATCCGCCTCGCATGAATCAGACCAATACACAGCAAGGGTCGTATCAAAGGACAGATTATGGTTCTCAGAGACCACAATACCAGTGGAATCAGTGTGCGTATTGTAAGAAAGAGGGTCATTATAAGAATGAGTGTCCAGTCTTAGCGCAAAATAACGCAGCAGCAGCTCAGAGAGGTCGTGGTGGTTTTGTGCAAAATTCTAGAGGTCGAGGACGAGGTGCTATGCCTCCACAAACAAATGATCGCCCTTCCAATCACTTTGATCAGCGAAATGGACAGTCTGCTCAACAGAATAGGTCGCAACAGTATCATGTCGAAGACTATTGTGAAAATGATGAGGGATTTCAACAAAATGAGTACTAGGACAGCCATGGACAGAGAGAGGGAGTAGTATCAGTTCCAGTGGATCAGAGTGGGCCTTATGTCGCAGTAGCAACATCAGGTGTAGTCGAACCGTTTCTGTTGGATACTGGTGCCGCAAAAAGTTCTATCATTCATGCGAAACTCCCTGGCGCACCTTTGTCCGGCTTAACAAATGTTTCTGTAGGTTTTTCAGGCGCCCCTGTTTACAACCCCGTATCTGGTCCTTTGTCTATTTCTGTTGGACCGTGTCAATTGAAAGCACCCCTGATTTTGACGACAGGTTGTAATGAAAATCTGCTTGGTTTAGACTTGTTAAAACGCCTATATGCGACATTGTACTGTTCTCCGGAAGGAGTACAGCTTACGTTGGGTAAACGAATCACCTCTCCGATGTACTTGTCAATGGATGCACTTCCGCCAGAGCTGCGTTCACTCCCTGATACTCTTTGGGCGACTGGTCCTAACGATGTAGGCCTTTTAGAAATACCACCATATGTAGTCACTTTGAAGGCAAATGTCAAATTTCCCCGAATTCCTCAATACAGAATCTCTAGTGAAGGCGAACGTGCACTTTTATTGATCGTGCAAGATTTGATTAAGAAAGGGGTGGTTGAAGAAACTAGAGGAAATGTCTGTAATAGTCCTGTATTGCCAATTTTGAAACGTACTGATCCTTCAAAGCCTCCAGTATATAGATTTGTTATTGATCTCAGAGAGGTTAATAAAATTGTGGTTCCGCAGTTTCCTGTAGTTCCAGACATTACTGCATTGTTAACATTGATTCCTGCAACAGCTACATGGTTTTCAGTCATCGACTTGAAGAATGCCTTTTTCAGCATTCCGATAGCCGAGGAAAGCAGAGATATTTTCGGCTTCTGTCTAGGAGGTCGAAGCTTCAGGTTTAAACACGCTCCACAAGGCTATTGTGAGAGCCCATCCATTTACAGTCAGGCATTAAAAAGTCAGTTAGATTCCTTTGTACTTCCTCCAGGTTCTGCTCTAGTGCAGTATGTAGATGACCTTCTAGTGGCTGCCGATGACAAGGAAACTTGCAAAGCAGCTACGATTTCGTTATTGCATCATTTGTCTAATTTGAATCACAAGGTGTCACCTTCGAAAATGCAATACTGCTGCCAAGAAGTGACCTATCTAGGTCATCTCTTGTCAAAGGAGGGAAGGAAGTTGACCCCAGAGAGAATAAAAGCAATTACGCAGATGAGTGTTCCTCGCACACAGAGAGAAGTACGTGCCTTTCTAGGTATTACCTCTTACTGTAGGCAGTGGATCCCAAATTTTTCTCTTTTAGCAAAACCGTTGGTAGCTTTGACTGGGAAAAATGTTCCGAGTCCGGTGCCATGGTCTGCTGAATGTCAGGAGAGTTTTTCTGAGTTACAAAATGCACTATGTTCAGCTCCTGTATTGGGTACACCCGATTACAGCAAGCCATTCACGCTCTATGTTCACGAGAGAGAAGGTTGCGCGTTAAGTGTTCTGACACAGAGATTCGGTGATAAACAACGCCCTTGTGCGTACTTTTCATCAACATTAGATCCGGTAGCTAGAGCGTTACCTAGTTGTTTGAGAACTACAGCGGCAGCTGCGGCTTCCATTCGACAATCTGCTGGTTTGGTGATGAATAACATGCTAGTGGTCATGGTCCCTCATGCTGTGGATACACTCATGAACAGAACCAAGACGCAACACCTTACCAGTGCTAGATTATCTGGCTACGAGCTGACACTGCTAGCGAGTCATATTCAGATCAAAAGATGCAATGTATTGAATCCAGCAACACTGTTGCCGGCTAATCAAGAGTCGAGTGATTCCGAGCCCCATGATTGCTGTTTCAGAACCGAAGAGGAGACAAAAGGACAAATTGATTTAATAGACACCCCATTGTCAGATCCAGATGGCACGTTGTATGTTGATGGGTCATGCTTTAAATTGGAGAATGGTGATGTGACTGCTGCCTATGCCGTAACGACTTTGAGTACGATTGTGGAGACTGCAAGAGTGAGTCAGAATTCTGCCCAAGCTGCAGAATTAATTGCTCTAACGAGAGCGTGTGTTTTAGCTAAGGGAAAGAGAGTGAATGTGTTCACAGATAGTCAGTACGCGTTCGGCGTGGCCCATAATTTTGGCCGTTTGTGGAAAGAAAGAGGTTTCATTACGTCCCATGGGACTAAGATTCAACATGGTCAGCTAGTTAACGACTTGTTGGAATCTCTAACCTTGCCGACTGAAGTTGCGATTGTGAAATGCAGTGCGCATAAAGCAATCACGGATGATGTTGGTCGTGAGAATGCTTTTGCTGACGAGACCGCTAAACAGACAGCTAGAAATATGATGAGTAGAATGCATGTGGCTATGTCTGCGAGATGGATTTCTGAGTCTGGAATGTGTGAGGATACAGTGGAAAGTGTGAAAGAGATTCAGAAAGAGGCGACTGAGGAGGAAAAGCGTGCATGGAAAGAAAGTACGGGCAAGTTGGACTCGAGTGGGTGTTGGATTGACTTGTCGGAACAACAGCGTTGGATGTTGCCTGATGCGTATGTGCTTGCAGTGGTGACAATGGCACATGGAGTAGCGCATATAAGTTCTAAAGGGATCTGTAAGATGTTGGCTCCAGTCTGGAAGAATGATGGGATTAGTAAATGTGCAGAGAGAGTGGTGAAAAATTGTATGGTATGCCTGATGCATAATCCTGGCAAGGGAATCCCTACTCCTGCTGGTCACTTCGCTCCTCCCTCTTGCCCCTTTGAAGTGATTCAGTTAGACTTCATTCACATGGATCGGTGCAATAACTTAAAGTACGTCCTGGTGGTAGTTTGTGCTTTCTCCAGATGGATCGAAGCATATCCACTAAAGGACAACACTGCCCTATCAACTGCCAAAATTCTTCTCAAAGAATATTTCCCTAGGTACGGAATGCCACGGATTGTATGGTCAGATAACGGAAGTGAGTTTGTAGGGAAAGTTATGCAGAGTGTGTGTGCCGGTTTAGGAATAAAGCAAAAGTTTCACAGTGCAAACCATCCCCAGTCTGCTGGTTTAGTTGAGGGTTACAATGGCACCCTCAAACTAAAACTCGCTAAAATACAGGCATCCACGGGTTTATCCTGGCCAGACGCACTACCCTTTGCTTTGTTATCCACGAGAGCGACTGTACATTCTAGAGTAGGGCTTAGTCCGTATGAAATTGTCTTTGGCCGTCCCGCTAATATTTGGGGAGTGCCAAGGCCAAAGGAATTTTGTTCTCTGGAATATCCAATGTTGATTGATTACCTTTACGACTTGACTGCTAAATTGAATCTTATTCACCAACAGGTTTTCGATGCATTGCCAAAGCCACCGGAGAGTCCAGGTCATCAGCTGAAACCAGGTGACCACGTTGTGGTGCAGAACTTCGCCAGGACGAAGAACCTTCAGCCCAGATTTGTTGGCCCCTATCAAGTACTACTAGCAACGAGAACTGCTGTTCGTGTGGCCGGACGCAAGCACTGGATCCATGCGACACACGTCAAACGTGTGCCCCTGCCACTTCCTTATGACAACTGGATTAAGAAGGGAATTGGTGCCTCTGAGTTCGAGCGAACACCCAAGTTTTTCCCTTTCAGCGATGCCGAATTGATAACTGACACTTCGAACTCTGACTCTCCTCCTGAAACTACTTCTTTGACTCCTGAACACTTGCCCTCTGCATCAGAAGGAACTTTGCCATCTGCGAACTTGAACATTGCAACCTCTGCTGATAACACACTGTTTCCTGATCAAACAGTTCCTGCAAAACTAAGATACAATTTACGATCTCGCAATATGGACAAATAAAGCAGGAAACTGCCTATTTTACACATTTGAAATTTTAACACTTTGCCTTCAGCCAGGAAGTTTGCTATTGTTTTATTTTTTTTAAAAAATTGCCTTGCCGTCTGGGTAGCCGTAGGGTCGTGGCTGTGTGCCTAGTTGAATCTGCGGGGTCAGACACAAGGTCGATCTTTCTGTTGGTTCTGGGAACTCCCAGGGCTGATAGAGGCATTTTCATCTACGTACACATCATCAGTGGTCGCGAGCGGATTGTAGAAGATGGAGCTTCCTGCGCTGCAACGAGAAAATGTGATTTATGTTCGCAGAAACAGACTTTACAGAATTCTTCATAGCAAATGTTTTCTGATGCAATGTGCTATTACATTTTTAATTGTTTTAATAACGTTGGTGGGTGGAATCGTTTTTGGTATAAATTTAATTTTTGTGCCAGTAACTACAGTACCTCCCCTTGATCCTGCTTCCTCTACTGTTTCTTCTATACACTCTTTTCACTCGTTTCCTGAACATGAGCAAGCTCGACGCTCAGAATTTATCAATACCACTTTCGTACAACTCTTGCACCAACACCAACTGGTGGTCAACACTACAGACTGCTGGGTGTGTGGCTTGATACCCCACACTATGGATAAAGGCATTCCCTATCTGGTTTTGCCTTTTAGCTATAATGGATCATTTCAGGCCCTTCAGACCATTTTTGCCTAAGCCCTTGAAACCTATCCTCCGCGTCCACCACGTTCCACTAAATATAACTCTGCCAACAAAGCTTTAGTCCAGGGAATTATTGACATGATCAAGGACGTCAATAATACTCAATCTTACCCTAGAGACGAATTGCGAGTATATTTGAGTTGGAACTCTACAGAGTATCGCCTTAGTTTGGGAGAAAGCAAGCGAAAAAGCTCCATTCCAATCTGGGTCGTGCCTCACCGAGGTCAGGTCTGTTTGCAAGGTAATGGGAGAAATCCGAGAGCTCAGCTAGGGAGGAGTGAGTGCGTTGAGACTTACGTGTTTCCGTCTAACTCTTCCCCTGCTTTTCTTACTGCTAGGGGTACCTACTTCATCTGTCAAGACAGAGCGTATACATGGTTGCCTGCTGACTTTTCAGGTTCATGTTATATTGCTCGATTGTTGCCTCCAACATACACTGCTTCTTCTGATTATCACAAGACCAGAGTAGCAAGAGGTGTTTTCAGCAAGGAAGATACCGCTGGTCAGGAAGCTGGAGACTTCTTCAAAGGTTTCCTTCCGTTCTGGGGGCCTATGGCCAATAGTAGAAACATACGTCAGCTAACACGGGTAGTTGAATCTACTATTACCGAAACTGCTGGTGCCCTTAGCAACTTGACAGCTGAGCTTCAGGCGGATAGACTCATGACGTTGCAGAACCGTATGGTTCTAGACGTAATACTTGCAGATCGAGGTGGGGTATGCAGAATGATCCAATCGAGCTGCTGTGTCTTTATTCCCAATAATGCTCCAACAGTCTATGAGGCGATCTCTAAGCTACACAAGATTTCCGACTCTATACATGTAGACAAGGGAAACTGGTCCTTCATGGAGTGGTTGTGGACTCAGATATCAGCGTGGGGATGGAAGGTTCTGATGGTCATTGGTGTCACCTTAGTATTCCTATTCTCATGCTGCCTGATTATCCAGTGTGGTCCTGCTTTGTGTAGTCTCTGTGCTGCAACCTGTTTTAGAAAACCACCTGCGTTTGGAAAAAAGGCACGAGAAAGGATGATGATACAACAGCATGTCACTGACCTGATGAGCATAGAGTTAGACTCTGACATAGACTGAGTAATTGCCTATGTAAGGGCAAAAGGAGGGTCTGAGGTTCCGTGACGATTTGAACCCGTGTTTTCAATATTGTCGGAAATACATAATTTTGGTATCAATGAACCGCAAATGATCCATTTAGCATATCCTGGTGTTTTCGCTATGCTACGAGCAAGAGTACTCCTGTTACAAACACATTTCGGATCTACCCATGGCATCCATCTTAGATCATGGCAGCCATTTTGTGTCTCTTGCCCTCACATACGCAATGACCTCTGATTACTTCATTTCGATTAAGGACATGTAGGCTTAGCCGGCGATTCACCTTTCCAGTGACACGTGCACCTTAGAACAGAACACGCTGTAGCTGCATGACTCGACAAAGGCTACCTCCTCTGCCCGAGGCCAGTCCTGCTATACTGGTTCTTGTGTTCGTTGGCCTGATCATGATTAGGCGGCCGAAGCCGGTAGCCTTGCCCATTTACAACCCACAAACATCCCTTATCCTGCTTTTCTATCTTCTGCACCTGGCTCTGCTCCTTCCCTTCTGGGCCTTTATTAGGGGGAGGTAACGAAATTTACGAGGAGGCGGTCCGGGTCTTGAATGAAAAGTTGACATGAGTTTATGATGGAAAAGTGGGAACCCCTCGTTCGTAATGTTTTGACATCAGATATTGTCGATGATTCCTGTGCAACGCCAAATATTTATTGTTTAGGACACAAAGGTTTGGGAATGTATTACATGTAAAGAATTTGCCTCAAGCTCAAATTTTAGTATATAAGGAGCAACCTTTTTGTGCAAATCGAACAGGCTCCTAGATTCTGCCCGTTTGTAGTTTCTGTGACTTCTGTGTCCCTGCAGTAATAAACCTTTGGTCTTTGACGCCACCATCGAGAAGCCCGTGTTTCTGTTTATTTGTGCACCGAGACAGGTGGAACTCCGGGGTCTTCGGGTGTTATCCCTGACACCTCTGGACGGAACCAAAAAGTCCAGAACTCCAGAGCAAGCGACATATCCGAGGAAAACACACATGACGCTTGTTACTCACACTACTGTTTAGCGAGACCTCCGCTGTAGCCCCGTAATCTGGCACGCATACATGGCTTCAGGCAGAAAAGGTCCTAAGGCCAATGCCCAAAAGCAGTTAGCCAAGTTTGCTTGGTCTAAAGGGGAGAAAAAAGTGAACCGCCACAGCTGGATAAAGACGGAGAGTCGGCTGCCTGTAAACAAGGAACAGAGCCAACCCTGCATGATGTCATGACAGCTATTGGCGGAGTGCGTGTTTCATTGGATTCAGTAACAGTGGAGGTCTCTAGGATCAGGGCGGACTTCCGGAAGATGGATGAGAAAGTTAAGGAGCTTAGAATAGTCACCAGGGCCCTGCAGACAGACACATCGGAACTTCAAACGCAGATGCACGACTTGCCGAAGAAGCAGGAGAGGATGTTACAACAGCTTGTCGATTATGAAGGAAGGGCACACCGCAACAATATTCGCATATTAGGGGTTCCAGAAAGGGTTGAGGGGCCGGCAGCGGACCTGTACGTAGAAGACCTCATCACTAAACAGTTAAAGCCTAAGACCCGGTCGAGTTATTTCTCCATTGAAAGGGCCCATAGAGTACCAGGAGGCAGACCTAAACCTTGAGCACCCCAAGGCCCCTCATCGCTCAAGTCTTCAACTTTCGAGATAGGGACATTATCCTGCAGATTGCGAGGTCTAATTCCCCACTGAAAGTAGACAACTATGAGGTGGCCTTCTTTTTTGATTTCACGGCCAAGGTCCAGGCCCAGGCAGTTTCCAATTGGTGAAGAAGGAGCTGGGAGACCGCATGTGAAGTAGGCAATGCTTTTCCATGCAAGGTTGAGGGTGGAATCGGATGGCAAATTGTGGTTCTTTGATTCACCAGAGGCAGTCTGGGATTGGATGGAAGTCTAGAACACTGTGGGTAGCCATAGAAGAGACCGCTCTGGCAACCCTGGCCAGCCCAGGGGAGACCGCGTAGAGGCTGCAAACAACGGCCCAGAAGAGGAGGAAGGCCAATCGAGGAAGCAAGTCTGACAGCTCCTGGCTACATTGGTGGAGAACTATCACCTACCTGAAAGCGCAAGTATGAGGGGAGTAAGATAGGGTTTGATATACCCAGAGGGGTCAAAAGGCGAATTTCAAAGCTACGGGGTCTAAACGGTGTGATCTGAATGGGACTAGAAACGATGAATAGTGGATGGCTATAATACCAGACAAGTGTGATGTGTACACGCCGGGATGGGAGCTGAATACCCTGTGCATTTTCATCATGTCAGGGGGGAAGAGATGCACTCTGCCATGTTCAGGTGTGGGTAGTTCTAAATCCACAGGCAGGGGGGCAAGGAGGGGGGTGGAAGCAGAGGGGATAGGGGGAGGGGGGAATTTAAGAGGATATTTTACTGTTTACTGTTTTATTGGTGAGAAATGTGATTATGTGATCGTAACATGCAAGGTACTATGCTGAAGATTGGACGTGCTAAGAAGGATATGTGGGTACCCCCCCCCCCCCACTCCCCCTCCCCCTGTTTGCATTGATTTCTTTATCTGGGATGTGTGGATTGAATAGATATGGCGGGGATAGAGATCGGACACTTTCAGTAATGACCTGGAATGTGAACGGGGTAGGTGATAAGATTAAGAGAGGGATAGTGCAACAGTATTTGAAGCGGCAATCACCTGATGTGGTTTTGATGCAAGAAACGCATCTCGTGCGACAGAAAACTAAGACCCTCACTAGGTGGGGATACAAATTATTGATACATGCTTACTACACCACGGGATCAAGGGGGACAGCAATCTTGGTGAAGAAAAGTACACCTCTTATAGTTCATAAGACATGGGCAGACCCGGGGGGAAGGTTCGCAGGGGCGGAGGTCCAATGGGATGGCAGAGACATGAATATAATTTCTGTGTATTCCCCACCTGCTCTGGGTAAGACAGCACTGGAAGACCTTGGAGGTAAACTGACAGGACTCCGAGAGGGTACGCTAATCATGGGGGGGGGGAGACTACAATATGACCTTGGATGACACCATTGAACGCCACCTGCCAAAGTCTAGAGCGCAATCAAACGCCCTTATGGCGGACTTTAAAAAGGCAATGGGTTTGGCAGACGTGGGTCGCATGTCCCATCCAACTGATAAATTATTCACATACTTTTCTAAAGTGCACAAGAGTCTATCACGTATTGACTACTTTCTCACACATTTGTCATCGATAGGTAACTTCGCGCAGTATAGAGTCCTGCCCAGAGGTATATCGGACCACTACCCAGTCTGGGCTGAGTATACTCATTTGGAACGGCAGCCACACACCACCATTGTTCTTAACCCATGGCTTCTACACATACCAGACATAAGGGAGGAACTCCGTACACACACAGAGCACTATTTTACCGAGAATGTAGGCTTGGTTGAATCTGCACAGACAATTTGGGAAGCGTACAAGGTGATTCTAAAAGGGCATGCTTTGTCGTTAAAGAAGGGATATATCGCCAAGAGACGTGAACTTCTAGTCCAGGTGGAGGAAGACCTCCTTGAAATGGAGCGGGAACATGCACAAGATCCCTCACTAGAAACTAGTCATAGGCTCCTATTGAATGGCTAAATATCATGCCACCCAGCATAAACTTTATGAAAAGGGGATAGGGTTGGCAGGACACTGGTGTGGTTGGAGAGGTGAGACCAGGGAACGCGATGGGTATAAAACTGACAAAATCAGGGGGTGTCACAGTAACACATCCACGAGAAACAGCGGAGGAATTCGCCTATCACCTGGAAGAGATATTCTCCCCCTTTAAACACTACACTGCTGACGATTTGCGCCAGATTCTCCGAGATAGTGAGGTGCCGCACCTCTCCGATGCAGAGAGGGAATCCCTAGAGGAAGATTTCTCGAATGAAGAAATCAGCAAGGACTTAGGACAAATTAAATCTGGTACGGCTGGGGTGCCTAATGGCATACCGGTCAAGTTTCTAAAAGCTACTGCCTCCCAGACGGTGCCACACTTAAAGGCCATGTATGAAGAGAGTCTGGAGATGGGTAGATTACCAGTGGACCAGCGGCTGGCCACTATTGTGGTCATCCACAAGCGGGGGAAGCCAGCAGACAACTGTGGCTCATATAGGCCAATCTCGCTGATTAATATAGAGGAAAAGGTCTTGGCAAAAGCTCTGGCAAACAGGCTTGTGACGGTTATTACCACACTGGTTCATCAGGACCAATCTAGCTTCATGCCAGGGAGAAATACGGCTCTTAATGTAAGACGCCTCACAACGTGATGACTCGTAGGCAGTATATGGAAGAGGACGTGGCAGTGTTGTCTTTAGATGCATCAATGTCATTCAACTCCATAGAATGGCCTTACTTGTTTGAAGTCTTGGAAAGGGAGGCCGAAATTTATAGTCTGGGTGAAGCTGTTATACCCAGATGTGTTGGGACAGGTGAGAGTTAACAGTTATACGTCCCTCACATTTCGGTTACGGAGAGGAACTAGACAGGGTTGCCCGCTGTCCCCGCTGATATTCTCCCAATTTGTTGCAGCCCCTTGTGGCCAGGGTACGCCGGGATGTGATGATACGAGGATTGTGTTGGGCGGACGAGGTGGAAGACCGCATATCCCTGTATGCAGATGACATATTGCTATATTTAGCTGCCCCATATACGTGGATCAGAGTGATTCTCAACATTTTCACAAACTTTGGCAAGTATTCGGGGTATGCGATTAATTGGAGCAACTCCACACTGTTTATGTTGATGGGCAAAGTCCCCCGACAACCGATTGAGTGCACCATAGCGGTGGCGGAGGAGGGATTTCGTTACCTGGGGGTATATGTCACTTCGGATCCAGCCCTTTTCTATAGCTCCTATCTGGCCCCCTCCACTGGCTAGACTGTGAGCAGATGTGAAGCACTGGAGGTCCTTGCCTCTCACACTATTAGGAGATGCTGCACTCTTTAAGATGCTGGCCCTCCCTCGTTTTCTTTACATACTCCACAACTGTCCGCATAAAGTCCCAGACTCATATTTTAAAGCAGTGGAGGGTGAAATCCGCCCGCTGCTTTGGGATGGCGGGCACCAGGATCGCACTGAAGAAATTAACAAAAGGCTGGTACGATGGTGATATAGCGTTGCCTGACCATCAACTCTACTACTGGGCGGCACAATTGGTAACTATCACCTCCCTGACGACCCTCGGTATGCAGTGGATCGCTATCAAACTGACCGCTCCGGATATCTAGGGGCCCTATACGCTAGTAACAGAAGGACTAAGAAGAAATTCTTCTTTGGACTGAACCGCACACACTAGAAATATGGCGGATAGCCAATTCCCAATTGGGGTGGGCGGGTGTCCTCTTGCAGGCAACGCCGCTATGGTACACACAGAAACTGGGCATGCTATGTCACCAGCCTGGGTTTGATAAGTGGGACCTCATAGGCATCTCTGCAGTGAGGGACCTGGTTAAGAAGGGTGCTATACTTACCTTTGGGGACCTACAGGGGCAATACCATCTGGCTCAGGGAGAAATATAGAGATACCTACAGATTAAGCACGCGCTGCGGGCGGCCTTGCCATCCCTTAAAGACATACCGGAGGCGTCTCCACTGGAGGACAGGCTGCTAGATGGGCCTCTGGACTCCAAGGCGATCTCTCTCACATATAGAAAGCTGTGCAACAACCTGACGGACACCTTTCCTAAGATTAGAGAGCGGTGGGAAAAGGACCTAGGCCCCATGACCGATGGGGACTGGCAATTAGCTCTTATGTCCCCTCGGGAAGCAGCCATCACACTTAAATTTAGACTGATACAGCTTAGGATACTACACCGCTCATACATAACAGGGAAAACTTTGGCGAGAATATGATCTAGACCTGACGACCGATGCGTGAGAGGGTGTGGACAACAGGCCACCTTCTATCATACCCTATGGAGCTGCCCGACGATACGTACCCTTTGGGAGGGAGCCTCAGACCACATGCAGACAACCTTCGGAAAGGAGATAGTACTGACATCACGACTGGGACTGTTGAATATATGGGAGGTGACCGATCTCACGGAAGCAGAACAACAGTTTGCAATGTTGCAATATACGTTAATTAAACGGGAATTGGCGAGAAGATGGGTGGAGGAACTCCGCTGTCCGTGACAATGTGGGCGACAGAGTTAGATTGATGTATGGTGGCAGAGACTGAAGATTTTGTAGCCCAGGGGCACCCCAAAAATGGGATAGGAAATGGTCGCAGTGGAACAAATACCGGGGAGAACCCTGTGTGTCCCCTACAGTGGAAATGGAGATGCGTAGAAGTGCAGGTCAAGGAAGTAATGATTGATATGTAACCGAATTATTGTTTGTTTAAACAATGTATTGATTGAATTGAAAATGTCGTCCAAGTATCTATGTATGGCTGTCATTTAATACCAATAAACAAATTTAAAAAAAATAAAAAGTTGAATTATTGCTCTGGTCAGAGCCTTTGGGGGGGCATGTGTCTTCCCCTTCTCAGGCCCGAATGGCAATAACTTTAGATCAGTAGATTCTTCCGATGGCAGAAAGGAGGTATTACCTCCCCTTCCAATAGGCCAGATTCCTTCCCTGCAGTACTCTAAAGGGGAAGACCAGCTCCACATCCTGCAACTGGAAGGGGTAGTCCTGCTGTAGAAAGAAGCAGTAGAGTTGGTGTCAGAGTTACTGGGCTAGGGTTGTACTATTGGTACTTCCTGGTTTCAAACAAGCAGTGCTATATTTATCCATTCCGAGATCTGAGGGTCTTGCACCTCTACCACCACAAGGAAAAGTTCAAGATGCCACCCCTGGCTCTGGTTCTTTTCACTCTGCAAGTGAGGTACTGGATGCTGTCCACAGAACTCCAAGACCCATATTTCCACATACGAGTAGTCTCATTAGATGTCCTGCAATTTGTGGAATGATCTCCTCACTACCAGTTTGCAGTCTTCCTATTTGGAGTGACAGTGTTATCTTGAATCTTCACAAAGGTGATGACGATTCATCTCAGGAAGTCTGGAATCGTAGTGTTCCCACAACTGCATGACTGGCAGCTCACAGGATTCGGGACAATCAGGATAAGTTCCAAAGTTTTGAGCGGGGACTCTGATTCCATTCCTGATGGTCTTATGTCAACTTGGTCTGCTGACTTCCTGCACCGTCCTGGTCATGCATGCAGGGTAGCACACGAGTGTTCTCCATTGGTGCCTCCAAAGCCAATGGTTCCACAATGTGGGAGATCTGTTGGACACCATTGTGATCTCCTCGGACACTGCTGCGGATTTTGCTTAGAGGTCGGTGAAGGAAAAACTACTGTGTGGGATGCCTTTTCACCGTCCTCCAGTTGTAGTGATGGATGCCACCATGCTAGGGTGCGCTGCATACAAGGAGTAACTGAAGAGCAGAGGACTATGGTCTCTACATGACCAGGTTCATCAACTAAGAGCCATTCAGCTACCGCTAAATGCCTTCCATCCTTCCATTCCCAATCAGTGAGTCCAGATCTTGACCAACAATATGACTTCAATGTGGTATGTCAAGAAACCTGGAGGAGTGGATGTTATAATGTGGACTTATAGAGTAGGGGCTTGTGGAATCTTGGTTATGTCATAGGGATGCAAAGTATTCTATAAGGTGACACCATGGGATTCTGTGGTGGTTGGTGGAAGTCATGGTGTAGGTGTCTGGCCGTGACAGACACAGGTTGTCCTAATAATTGGAGGTTGTGTTCTTGAAATGCATCAACACAAAAGCCATTATTGGAGTACTAGGAGAGATTTTCAGAAGAGAAGGGATACCTTCTAAATTAATCACAGACAATGGCACTCAACTTACATCAGTTGCAATGCAACATTTTCTGTCTAATCTGGTGGTCAGACATGTCAGTACTTCACTTTGCAACCCCCAACGGTCAGGTTGAGACACTAAATTGTTTGGTGAAGGGCACCATGGGGCTAACTGATAAAGCTTGTTTAGATTTGAAGAAGGTAATCAAAGATATGTTGTGGGCACACCACACCACTGTTAATTCTACTAGTGGAAAGACACATTTGACTTGATGTGTGGCAGACAACTACAGTCTAAGGTAGTTCCATCTTAGTTGCATGATAGTGAGATGAAATTCGTTGAAGCCATCAAGAAAAACTTCAAAGGTCAACGCTTGATGGAAGTCAATGACTGGGTGAAGGTGAAACCTGGTGGTATGAGTGGGGGTCGGTCCAAATTTCGTGGTCCGTATAGACCACGAAATTGGTCTATACGGAAGGAGGTGGGTGGAAATTCGGTGAAGTTGGAAAATGGACAAACCTGGAACCTTAGGAGGGTTATTTTGTTTCAGAATGATGGGAAAGGTGTAGTCAAACCATCTAGGAATGTGGAGAGGTGCTCTGGTTGGTTGTTTATGGATGATATTAATTTATATAATCCACCAGTGTGTGACAGAGGTGATGACACTAGTTCAAGTTGCAATAGTGGAGACACTGGTTTGCGTTTAAATCATGTGAGCAGGCATCCGGCCTGGTGGGGTACTACGGGTTTAGTTAGATAGCTTACATTTATATATTTGTTGTCTGGAAGGAAAGGGGATGTGTTATAATGTGGTCCTATGGAGTGTGGTCTTGTGAATTCTTGCATATGTCATAGACATGCAAAGTGTTTTGTACGATGACATCATGGGACTCTGTGACGGTTGGTGGGAGTCACTGTGTATGTGTTTGGCTTGACAGACACAGGTTGTTCACCTGCCATTAAACCTTCAAGAAGACATTAAAGTGCTGTGTTATCTTTATAACACTTGGGTATCATCTTCTCTGTCAAGAAGTGTTGCGATTGTGGACACCTGCATAGAATCTGGCAGAAATGACAGCTTGAGTCAGTATCATCTTGCATGAGTGATACCTTCACTGGGGGTTATGCAAAATGTTTTGCCTTGAGAGGCATGCCTCAGGTGGATATATTTGCTACTCTTGCCAATGTGCATATCATCAGATCTAGGCCACCCAGTCCCCATTGCAGGGAGGCATGGGGGACATGTTTAAGTTCAGGTGGAACTTTCAGCTTCATTAATTATTTCCTTCCATATTTTTGATTAGACGAGATCTCAGGAATGTAATGTAATGTAATGTAAATGTGATTTATAAAGCGCAAAGTCATGCCCGAGGGGGTCTTGGCACTATAGAAGTCTGATGTTGACAGGTGCTTCACTCCTGTCTCCAAACTACCCATCTTCATACCTGGAGACTGAGCAGGGGACTCATTTCAATTGCCACCAGAGCTAGTTAATTCCAACTTACATTCCTGGTGTGATTCCACTAAATCTGTGTATTCTCGAAAGGGGAAGACATTTGCTGCTTGGTGTGCCAAGGAGGGCTTGCCTCTCATGACATCCTCAAGTTTGCACCTTGCTAGCCCAAAAGGCTTGGTCATAGGTACAGTTAAGGGATACCTGGCAGCCTTGTTGCCATTTCTCTGCCTTCCAAATAAGCGTCCCTGTTTAAGTCACCCATTGTTGTCAGATTTATAAAGGGACGTACTCAATTATTTCTACCTAATCTATTTGTTATACAGCAATGACATCTCAACTTGGTATTCACTTTTTGATGGGTTTTCCATTTGAGTCACTTCAAAGTTGCCAGTTAAGGTTTTTCATGTTGAAAACTATTTTTCAGTAGCATTCCCTTGCAAGCAATTGAGTTGCAAGGACTGAACATCCACCCCTGCTTACATGCTTCTATCCTGAAAATCAGCAGCTGCTACTCTAACAAAAGTGATGCCCCTATTCCATTTGGGCCAGTCCATAACCCTCCCTTCTTTTTTATCTCTTCCCACAACTAAGAAGGAGGAGAAGCTTCACATGCTGGACATGTGGATGGTGGTTAGCTTTTACATTGACTGCAATAAGGAGATTAGAACTGGGAACAAGCACTTCATAGGGTATGCAGAAAACAGAAAGAGTAAAGCTGTACAGAAGAGAACACTATTATGATGGTTCATCTTGTGTATCAAAATGTGTTAAGCCCTTGCACACAAGGAAACACCAGAAGGTGTACATGCCTGTTCCACAAGGGAAAATTCCTCAAAAGTTGTCTCGGTAAGGATAGTCGCTGTGGCTGAAATCTATAAAGCAGCAACATGGCACACCCTCGATTAGCATTAACGCTTGGACTGTTAGGTGTTGAGGAATGGCCATTTTGCAGGCTCAGTCCTTCACCATTTCTTCATACCCTACACCAAACTGGTGCTGTGTGGGAAAGGTGGGGAAACTCATGGTATGAATTGGAAGACAAAGTCACTTATTTTCAATAATGATTTTTCTTGTGGGTACTCTATCTTCCTGAAGCATCCTCACCGATCCGGCACTCCTCCCTGTTCTAAAGGATTGTCTAAGTCCTTGGAGTTGTTTAAAAAAAACTGCAATGTTGTACTGTACCTTCTCAAAATTATGTCACCCTCATTCTGTTTGTCTCGAAGGATGTGTCAAAAATGGATGAGAAACTGATGTCATCTCACTGAGGTGACAACTTTATGGTTCCGGTGGCACCATAATGGCATAGATTCTGCCACTGAGTGACAAAAGAGCTATTCATGTGTTTCAGGATCCAGTCTGGGACCTGGGATATCCAAAAGGTGAGGAACTACAGGCAGATATGTAACCCACCAGAAAGACTGTTACCAATGGTAAGTACTGTGTTCCAACAAGGGCATTCATTGAAGTCCACTATTCTCACTGGAGCGGTGTTTGCATATAGACTTATGTGCATTATCCAAGAACACCCAATTCACAACACCCCAAATGTCTGAAATATAAGACACAGCAGCTATAGACTTGACTTAATAAGCCTCTAAGAAAGCTAATATTGATTTTCAAACCAAAGATACAACTGAACCATGAAAATACGTCAAATGTCTGTTTAACAACAATCTCTCTTTTAACCAACATTCTAATTCCTAGAGCCATTGGCTCCAAAGCTGCCATCTAAATAATCAAAGGTAGGAACCATTTTAATTTACTACCATCAAATCTAAAGCTCCATTTGATTTAATAATGAGGCCCCAAATCCCTTAAATGTACTAAACAGTGGAAGCCATTTGGGGCCATGATCCTCGACATTGGTACCCAGTGATACCTAGAAGTGAACAAGCTTGGGTCCATTTTACTTTCTGGATTGTAATCCTCATCGAGCACCATGTTTTTGTTAGCCAAAGGTCCCAGTTACAGATCTGAATTAGATGTCTTTTTTGCGTGGCATGATTTTTGATCAGGAGTTAAGACTACTCTAACATGAGGGTCTCGTTCTGGTCTGTTATCCCGGTTTGATCTGCTTGCCAATAATCATAACTTTAACAGAGGGCAGACAAGCAAAAATATTTTTGTGGTAAAAACCCAGACCTAAAACTCAAAGTTTTTTTTAACCCCTGGTAATTTGATAACATTATTTCACAGAATCACTGTTAAAATGGTTACAGCATCATTGTGCATCACAGCATGTGGTATCCTGGTTTGGATGCCATGTACCTTCCTCACTAACCTGTCTTGCTGCTCAGCCTATGTGGATGAATGGTGGAATGTTGGAGTGTGTGAGGTAATATAGAATGTGTGGGATGCCTGGTGGATGGATGACATTTGGAAGAGAGGGCTGAGCAGCAAGAGAGCTGCTCCTGGTGGGGCTTCAATGATCCTATGATTCAAGCTCATAATTCATCAATAAACCTACTTAAATCATCCCACCTCGGCTACAGGCTATCTTAATACATTTGGCGAAGTTTGGACTGAACCTGCTCTGCAAAAAAATCAAGAAACTTCGTGATCAAGATTGAAAGCAACACGTAAGATAAAATAATTTATTTAAAGCTACTCAAACTTTCTGGCACCCCAACTAAGCCCTGCCAGTGACCTACCATCGGTCGCCCTCAACTTTGGATGTGCCAGTCCATGGCAGCATACAACTTAAGTATGCTAGTCCCTGCCTGTTCACAGGGTAGCTCTTCTTCCTGCCTGACTCGACATTGGGAGCACTACCTGTTTAATACAGAAGAGCGTCAGGGACTACTACAATTTCTCCCTGTTAACAGTTCCTCTTGTATCACTGACCTACATTTTCTGCCTTCTTTCACCCTCGAGAAAACCAGAATGAGGGAATAAGTAATACCTTTCTGATTCCTGATATGCATCTGAGTCATAACCAAAGAAAGAGATACTGCAGAAACAAGTGGTCGTTTGCTGCCACCTACTGGATAGTATTTTGTGAGCACCTAGAGTTAACGTAGTCATCGACACGTTCATCATCATTTTGTCTAGATGGCAATAAGGTGATCCTATGATTCAAGCTTATAATTCAACAATAAACCTACTTAAATCATCACATCTCGGCTGCAGCCTATCTTATTACACAGCTACAAAAGATTCTGAGGTTGTAACTCAGCACCACAGTGTTTAGAACCTTCTTGTTTTTTTTCCCAATCGTTGTGTTTGTCCTAGATTTTTCATAAGGCTACCACTTTGAAGTAGTGTGGCTCACTGGTTAGAGGCGGCAGACCCGAGAGCAGAGGACGGCCCGGGACCAGGGTTCGATTCCCGGCGCGGCAGGTTTCTGGACCAGGGTCAGCGGACTCGATAATTCTCTCGCCTCGGTGGCCACTCTGATCAGCGATCACACTCGGCAACTCTGGGCATTAGCTTGGCTCATCTTCACTAACGGCCCCAACAGACCGCCGGGGATGCCTGGTCTCACCCTGGAGATACCCATTAAGGGACCATCTCTCAGGGAAGCCAGGAAGGGTTTCGCAGCGGTCGAGGCGCCTTGGGGCCCTCCGGGTAAGTAGTGCGCTATATAAATGCCTATACACATACATTTACATACACATACACTTTCCAGTCATTCATATCTGGACTCAAACCTCTACTATCTCCAATAGTTTCATTTAGAATGCTGTGTTAAGTCTAGAAGAAAAAGCAAATGTCAATAATATTAGCCCATCACTATTTACAGAACAAGAAAAAAAAGTGGAACATGCAGTAACATTGTTACTGTACATTTTTGTGCATTTTTCATCAAAATCACTGTCAGCAAAATTATGTTGGTACTGACAGACGAGTTTCTGCATTTACTAATATCTGGCACTTGTATAGTGCATAACTCGAGATTAGTAAGTCTTTCATAGTTTGTGGGGTATGCTTTTTAAAGGTTTCCATTGCATATTGAATTCAGTTTTGTGGAGTATGGTCACATGAATGGGTATGTCAGGTGTGAGGTTTCCTTAGAGGGTGAGGCTAGAGGGCTGTGCCAATTCTTGTATTTCCCAAATTGGTACAGTTACCAATTGTCCGGTTAATGCATTTGCGCGGCAAGTAACTTTTGGTAGAAAGTGCTGTTGGGTGCTTCATTATCCAGTAAATTGATATTTGAGCTGTGTTGGAAGAACGCTCAGAGTTCTGTCTTAATATGTGTTGTAGTAAGGTCGAGTGTGGTGTACCTTGGTGGGAAGTACTGTTGTGAGCACAGTGACACTTAACTATATGGCATGTCAAAGGTAGTTAGTGATGGTTTTGACAGAAAAAAACAGTAAACAGCAGTCATTCATAAAATTCAGTGTTGAACTTTAGAGATAATAAAGGAACCCTGACTTTTGAAACCAACCAGGTTACCTCATCCACCGATTAGTTTTCAGGCAAATTTGAAAATAAGTGCTGATCTTTGGTCATTAAATTAACATACACTTTCCCCACTATATACAGTTACTACTTATCTCTAAGGTCACTAGAATTAACCTCCATTATGTGGCAAAGCTACCTTTAAAGAGTCAGGTATACAAAATAGTTGCCATAAGGCACTGTCAATAAGCACCATGAAAATGTCTGAGTTGCTCAAAGGGACTGTAGCATGCTGCTTCCTTTTAGCTAATGTGATATACACTAAAAAGCGAGATTCCCATGTGAATAGCTTAATGTGACTAGAGGCCAGGGCCAAAAGGCTTAAAATTCTAAAATGCTCCCGCCGGCTGGGTGAAGACTTGTGCTCTGTTTACCTGCCCACACTGATACAGGTAGGGAAACAGAACCGATATTGTTCCTGCCTGTAGGGAGCCAGCATTAATAGCTGCTCCCTCGCAGACCGGCTTCCGTCCTAACCACGGGACGGAGACCGCTCTGCTGATGGTAACAGAGGAGGCAAGGAAGGTGGTGGATGAGGGGGGAATGGCTGCCATCATTCTTTTAGACCTCAGTGCAGCGTTTGATACGGTCAACCATACCATCTTGGCCGACCGACTCAAGAGTGTCGGGGTAACAGGCGCTGCACTGGCATGGTTCTCATCCTTTCTCTGTGACCGCCACTTCCAGGTCTTCGAGGGAGATGTGGCCTCCTCCAGTCTACCTCTGAGATGTGGGGTCCCACAGGGCTCGGCCTTAAGTCCGACGTTCTTTAATATTTACATGAGGCCGCTAGCAGGGATCATCCATCCATTTAGGATTAAGATCGTCAGCTATGCAGACGATACCCAGTTAGTGGTATCACTTCACCACGACAAGGGTTCGTCTAGCACCCTGGCTCCTTGCCTTGAGGCAGTGACCAGATGGATGGAGCGCTCCTACCTCCGTCTTAATGGGGACAAGACAGAGATCATGTTGTTGGGGAATCCATCATACACTACCTCTGTCCCCATGTGGCCGGCATGTCTAGGTCCCGTACCATCTTCAAAGCCACAAATAAAGAGCTTAGGCATTTGGCTTGACAACTCCCTTAACTTTGGACACCAGGCCACCATGCGCTCATCTACCTGCTATGGATTGTTGAGGATGCTTCGTAAAATATACCCCTCCTTCCATTTGAGGCTAGAAGGATAATGGTCCAAGCCTCATACTGTCCCGGTTGGACTATGGAAACATTCTGCACCTGGGAGCCCCTCAAGCTACAATAAATAAATTACAGCTAGTCCAGAACTGTGCAGCACGGATGCTCCTGCGGGTTCCATGGCGGCAATCAGCAAGGCCAGCACTGCAACAGTTACACTGGCTACCTATTGCTGCCAGGATACAATTTAAGGCTATGTGCCTGGCACATAAGGCCATGTGGAAGACCGGCCCATCCATCTTACACCCTCTATTAACTCCCTACTTTCCGCCTAGGACTCTACGTTCTAGCTCTCTATATCTGGCCACCACTAAGAAAATAAGGAAGGTGAGATTGGGAGGACGCTTTTTCTCATTCACTGCTCCTAAATTGTGGAACTCCCTTCCCCAAGCTATGCGGGGGAAAAACAACTTGCTGACCTTTCACAAGCTCTTAAAAACACACCTGTTTAGAATGCTTCCTTAGCGGTGTAGACTGATGTTATTCTTCCTCCTTGTCTTAAGCGCTACAATGCCTACGGGTAGTTGGGCGCTATAGAAATACTCTTCATACTCATACTCATACTCTGGACTATTTACGGAGCCAGCTGGGGGCAATAAGGCACAGGGGCTATGGGTTCCCTACAACTAATTAAGGGTTGTAGAAGGGGCTGCATGCCCACCACTCTTTAAAATATATATGTTTTGGCCCTAGGGGATGGGGTCCCTGGGAACTGAATGCCAACCCCACACTGTGCACACCAAAGGCTGTACACAGCATGGGGTAAGCAGCCTGCCAGGGCTTTGGACACGAAACTTGGTGGCAGGTCAAGCCCTGTGGCCAACCCCTAGACACAGGGCTGGCTGCAAACCAGGACCTGTGTTTAACGAAACACTACATACAATCAAGGGCATAGAGTTGGCTGCCTGATGGGAGCTGGACGAAGAGCCTGGTGCAAGCCAAGCACTGTGGCCAACTCCACACCACGGACAACGAAAGGCCATGTGCAGCAAGGGGTTGCAGCATACAGGGGGTTGGCTGCCTCCAGGTGGGTAGGCCACGTGCCAAAGCCTGTTGCCAACACCCTGATGTGTACAGCAAAGCTAACCATAACTTGCGCCCACGCCATTCCATGCTTGTTATCTCATATTACTTAACTCATGACATGTTCCATGACATAACTTATGACATCACTGATGACATCTTAAATTACATCACTGATGACATCTAAAATGGCATCACTGATGACATCGCTGGTGACATCCAAGC
This sequence comes from Lissotriton vulgaris, assembly GCF_964263255.1. Lineage (NCBI taxonomy): Eukaryota > Metazoa > Chordata > Amphibia > Caudata > Salamandridae > Lissotriton > Lissotriton vulgaris. Next base: position 363,744,210 of record NC_141687.1, read on the forward strand.
TTTATTTGTACATATTGCTATATTAATAGATATGGCATATAAGCTATGAAAGTAAGTGCAAAATAGCTCAGAATAATATAAAGCATCATTAATGCTATCATATATACAATCCCTATAGGTGAAGCTGGCTTCTGTTCAGTTGCGGTTGGCAGAGAACGGGGTGGTGGGCAGGAGCGTGGGCAGGGCTTTATATATATATATGATGATTTTTGTGCCTATTGAATCTAAAAGATGCGATTATTAACCCCTTCGGTGCTCATGACGAGCTCAGCTCGTCATGAGGCACAGTTGTCCTGTGCTCATGACGAGCTCAGCTCGTGATGACCACACCCGTTTCTATTATGGTCCAGCACAGGAGATAAATACCTCAAGCAGCCAAGGTGTTAAATATGTTGGCATTTTATTCTGCTTATATCTGCTGCTTTGCAGGGTTTATGCTCTCGCTAGTGATTGTGGACTGATGGTCTAGCTTAGCAATTACAGGCTAATACTATCACTGGTCTACACGAATTGGTTGTTTAACCTGAAATGCCTGTCTGTAATGTTTTCTATATTTATACTGAGCACTGCAGGATACATGAGTATTATATAAAATACTTGAGTTTATTTGATGTATTGAGGCGTGATTTAGCCCCGGCAGCTACAGCAATATGTTGCACATTATTTGCACATATTTGCATCTTTGCACAAGTACTTTGGCTATTTTGCACTGTGAAGTAACTGTTTTAGTGTATTATTTTCCATAAGGAAAATTGGTTATAGCCATTAAAGTTTTAGCATTGCTATTTAATTGTTAAAACTTATTTAATCTGTCTGTTATTTCTATGCCATGTGACCAATGTTACTCTATGCACAGGCACTTTAAAAGTGGGTGGTGAAATTACTCACTCATATATATATTTATGTATATATATATAAAACACTTACCTCCTCATGGCCCCCTCTGTCTTTCCTCCGTCGCTGCTGCATTGTGATTGGTCTGAGCGCAGTGGTTCGCTGCTCAGACTGCAAGTGGAAGGCTGGGCATGTTCTCCACCTAGGCTGTGTATTACAGCCCGGTGGAGAACATTCTAAGTGCGCATGACTGCTTGGCCAGCCCAAGACAGCCGGGCCAACCGTCATGCGCACTTAGGTGCATGAACCACTCCTCCTCCTCTGGCACCAGCCCACACCTCTCTAACCCAGCCCTGTAGCTCCGAAAAATAAAATGATAAAATGAGGTTATTATCATTTTATTTGTATTTTTTCCTGCTCGGAGAGCAGTGGGGCGCTTCTCCTCCATATTAGCGGAGGAGCTGCCCTTGCTTATGCTTGGTGCAACAGTGACTCTATACTGTACACTTCATGGGTAGCCAAGTTCATGTTGACTAACAACCACAGATAAAAGGGTAACCTCCACTGCACATGGTGTTCAATCTGTATACAACTGTTCCGAGAAAACAAAATTCTATCAGATACTCAAGCCCTGTTACAGAACTAATGCCCTACTAAAGATAGGCTTTACCTTTATCAAACACCTCACTGTCACCAACCATAGAGTGAGATTTGAAGTGGATATCAGTAGAAAAATAGGCACTATAAACAGTGTTTACGCTATGGAGACAGGTTACTCTGGATGAGGCGTGGGCAGCAGCGGCTACTTGGCGAACGCATTTTAAGATCGCTCCGCCACATACCCACATAATCCGTTACATTTATACACTAACCCACAAATTCGAATGCCGGACTCCATTGCCGAGGACTTTCCTCACCCCCAGGAGATCGGGAAGACGACAACGCAACCCCGAGCTCTACCATCTGTACACCTGAGTCTGCGAGGTCTCGGCTCGGCGATCAGGACCGGGGGAGACATCTGCTGTGCGGCGTGTGAGCGGAGAAGATCGCCGCTTGCAAAGTCATTGGCAGGAGCCGGAAAGCTTGCAGCCCAGAGCGCCAAGGGGGCTGGCGGTGTGTCCGGAGGGGAAGGAAGCGTCATCCTGACACCTGCCGGGGCGAGCGGGGAGGTGGACATCGCTGCTGATTCAACGTGAGGCCCAGGCCTGAGCCTACAGGAGACTGCACTCGCCAGACCACGGGAGCAAGTGTGAGTTCTCCAGCCGTTGGTGGATTGTGGGAATGAGCCCTCCTCCTCACCCTTGGGGGCCTGAATACCAGCCAGCAGAACAGTGATGACCATCACTTACAGGTTTCCGCATACAGAGGCCAGGTTTGATCGGCAGCCCGAGAGGAGTGACCGTCAGCCATGAAAGAGAGTGAGAAGGCGCCGTAGGAGACAAGATGCGCAGCGAGTGTCTTTCGCTGAGGAGGCGAACAGCGGGAGCCGAAAAGACAGCATCTTTCGATGAAGGTGTGATGTGAACGCTAAAGAATGAGTGCCGACAGGTCGTCGGAAGGGTGAGGCCTGATACGAGAGCCGCTACTGGGCCGGTGTAGCCAGAAGCTGGGTCTGCGCGGTAGGGAGGCCAGGGTCCACCGGGCCTAGAAAACAGAGCATAGTCACTCGCAGCTGGGTGAGTGACGGCCCCACCCTGTGAGCTGTGAGCTCTGGCATTTCCTGCATTGCTGGGAGCCCCCTGCATGGGAAAGGGAGTCTTTATGGAGTAGCTCAGATGATTGAGACTCTGGGCACTGAGGGTTGGCTCCCAACAGTACCCTCCAACAAAGGAGGTCCTCTCAATCTTGGATTCATAGGGAATCGTTGATGAAAAGATTTCACCAATCTGGGAGCACGAACATCTGAATCCAATTCCCATGATCTCTCCTCCGGTCCATAGCCTTTCCAATCTACCAAGTAGTATAGATTATCTTTGACTATCTTTGAATCTAAAATTTCTTTTACTTCAAATTCAACTCCAGACTCTAGGAGGATGGATTTTGGAGGTAAGTCTCTACGCAGTTCTGGTAATGCCTTTATCAACAAGGAAACATGAAAGTGGTGGTATGCACACCGCGTTTATTCTATTTAATCAATAGTTAATCCATTTATGGATTAACTAATGATTAAATAGAATAAACGCGGTGTGCATACCACCACTTTCATGTTTCAATATATAATGCCCCCCGTTGGTTTTGCACCCAAAGATGTAGTAAGACTAAAACGAGATCCTTGGATAAGTGATTCCACGTATCATGAATAACGGGCTCACAGCGGCAGTGGATAACGGAGGCAACTTGGAAGGACATACATACAAAATGTGGAGAGTTGTGATATTTTACGCACATTTTTAAATAAATATTCATTGTTCAGCTAACGAGAACAGATGTAATATGGGTATTGTAGTCACGTAATGAACGCAAAGAGTCTTGGGAGTTTTTTTACACGTAATGTGGGTGAAGCACATATTGTTTAAATCAAGCTGAGTTCTCGAGATGGTGGAACAGGCGAGATAACCTGACGTTTGTTGCTTTGCAAGGAGAAAAAGATGATTATTTAAGCAGGTACGCATTGAGTTTTGTTTTAGATCGGTCATACGTGGTTGGTTAACAATTGAAGAGCGAATGACCGTTGGTAGGAGTCTGTTAATTGAGTTCAGTAAATATGCAGGATATGTCCATCGAGAGAGGGATAACAACACTTGGGGGAAGACAGAAAGCCTTTTTTAAACATAACGCTAACTGCATAACGCATGAGTTCGGGGCTCTTTTAGTAATAAACACGCGGTTTGAATTGCTGGGTTCTTGCTTTGATTAAAGGGCACAATGCACGATTCCTAAAAAAACAAAGTTTGACTTCTAAGCATGTGAAGACTGTGGGAGCGCAGGTCGGATAAACAGGCGTGGAGGCAGAAGATAGTTTCGAATGGGTTGTTTATTAATAACAGATGGATGAGCAAAGGTTCGTGAATCAACGTGAATATCCTCGTCCGTTTCTTCCGCTTGTAGAGGGGCTGTGTTAGAGATGTTTCCCGGCTCCTCGTCTTCGGAATTTTCAGGGTTTCCCCGGAGGCTCATAAAAGAAGCGGAAAAGAAAGGGGCCGTCAGATTACTGATTCTATATAACAGGTATAGGAGGATACCATCACCACACCACGTGTCTTGCTTCCAGTACCTTCCGTGTAAATTAAGAAGAAAATAAACCAACTAACGTAAAACTTAACGTGTGCTAAGTTAAGGACGAAATGAATTGGTTTGCAATGGTCATAAGCTGACACCGTCAATTGGTCATTTATACAAACAAAGAATCTCGGTCACCACATCCTATTTGGATGCGTAACCTGAAACAATATATCAATTTAAGTGGCTGTTCAACTCTCTCGAAATATCAACACGTTTTCACTAGATAAACCAAACTTCTCTGTTTATCAAAACGCTATGTCAGGACAACTGAGTTACACGATCATTAATTCAGAATACCAGTTTGTCTAATATCACTGTTCCGTATTCTACCCTCAGTCCCTTGTAACACCCCACTCACCGGCCCTGCCGTAACTCTCCAGAGTCACGGCCGCTCTCCAGCATCCTCCGGGGGACTCCACCAGTCCTCACACCACGGTTCGTCCAATTCCTCTTCGGCGCCGTCGTCGTTCCGGAGTTCTGGCCCGCTGGTCCGTTTCCGTTGCAAAGGTTCCGTCTCCTCCGCTGGCGTCTCCTCCGCTGGCGTCTCCTCCGCTGATTTCCTCTTCCAACCCGACGCGCCTTCGTCCCTGTAAACTCGCCTTTTCATTGGTTCTCCAGGTGTACCTCCTGGGTCATGTCCAACCCCTTCCGGGTCCTGACTATCGTTGGCTCTCTGTAGGAACACGGAAAGACGGCATGGAGTTTCAGATTTGGGAGTGGGACTCTCTGTGTCCGAGCAATCCGTTGATGAACTACGAGGCGTAACCGCCCATGGAGCTACAGCGGTGAGTAATTCCTCACAAAGACATTTTAGATACATTTGTTTCAGTATCACTATGTTAATGAAGGGATGAACATTAGATAATAATTGGGCTATTTTAAGTAATATTTACTGTTAAATCACATGCAAAACGTTACATGTGTAATGTTAAATCAAGATGTAAATAATTTCACTTAGAACAGAATACATAGTAAAATAATGTATGTTATTGTTGACTTTCAGTTACCCCTGACGAAGGGCTTACAAAAGCCCGAAATGCATTGGGTTGAAATAAAGAGATGCTGCTTTAAGCCACTGGTTGTATTGGACCCTATTTACAAGGAGGCCTGGATTGGCACGTGTGAATATGTGAAGTTTCCGAAATACAATTTGATTTAACCATGGAATAGCTAACAAAGAAAATGAAAACATGGTAATACTATTGTAAAAATATGACGAACATGGAGAATGCTAAAATGGAAAAACAATGGTTGGATTTGGAATCCAAAAAAGCTCAGTGCGTCTGGCAGTGGAGCGTTAACCAGGCGCTCCCAACAGGATTGTACTTTATCAACAAGGAAACATGAAAAACAGGATGAATTGTCAGCTTAGTGGGTAGTTTTAGCCGATAAGTTACTGGAGTTATTTTTTCTTCAACTACATATGGCCCTATAAACCTGGGTTGGAATTTTCGGTTTCCCTTTAATATAAGGTTCTTTGTACTCAACCAGACACTATCTTCTTTGTCTATGGAAGGGCCCTCTTGTCTCTTTTTTTTTGTCAAAGTTATTTTTATTGATTTTTCAACAAGAATTCAAGGCACCATCCGCCCCGTATCCCACGCAGGGTAGAAGTATCAACTAGCAAGCACAATGATACATGTCAAAAGAACACCGTTTTGCGTGTCTATGTAACCGGATCATATCACGTAGCTCATGGAAGGGAACAGTTTCTAATACGCGTGGGTCATAATACAGATAGGTCGAGAAGGACTGTTCGTAGCAGCTTAAGGCATCTCCTATTTCCTTCGGTCGGACTCAATGTTCTTGACACCTCCACCGTGGAGCCGAGTTCACGGTAGGTGTTACCAAGCTGGACTCTCCCCGCGGGGGGCCAAAGCAAATTGAAAAACTGAAAACCACATAAAGGAATTAACTAAACCAACTAAGACCCCCCCCCAATCGCTACTCCCCCCCCCCCCCCACCCCGGTGGTGGCCTCATACAGTCTGGGATTAGCCTACAATAGTGGAGCTTACTCAGAGTTGGAAGAGATGAAGAGCCCTCAACGTAGCAGGACAGACTGCTGATGGGAGACCTCTTGACAGGAAGGAGACTAACGGACACCACCTGAACTCAAAATTCTTAAAATCATCCTTGAAAATGTCAGACATGCGCTCCATACTAAGCAGTTTCCAAAGGCGGGAGTGCCACAAAGAGATTGCTGGCGCTTCCTTCTTTTTCCATGCCGCCGCTATAGTAATCTTAGCCGCCCCAAGGCATAACCACATTATCCTTTTATCCGCCCTGGTCTGGTGTTCCAACAAAGGGTCTTGGAGACCCAGGAGTATGTTTGCCATAGATGTAAGGATGGGATACCCAAAAGGGCCGAATAGTTGGGCAATCTCACCAAATGTGCTGGAAGTCTCCAAGCAGGCCCCATCCCCGCCAACATCTATCGGAGGAGCCCGGAAAGATCAGAGATAGTTTGGAGGGATGTAGGTACCAATCCATTATTGTCTTTATATGTGCCTCTCGTAGGTCTGTGGATTGGTTACATTTAAAGATATCAGACCACAAATGAGCACAAATTCAAATGCACCGCCGCGTGCACCCCCCGTCAGTTGGCGAGTGTAGCCCTGGGAGGGGAAGAGATGGTTGTCCCTGGTGGGAGGGGTCCCGCAGAAATGTCCCTGGTCTCGCTAGGAGACATGCAAATGGTCCCTCCACCCCCTCTGCCTAGTAACATTAGTAAATATAGGCAGTGGGTGACCATTAATGGCCATAGAGTGGAAGCTCTCAGAGACACCGGAGCGAGTGTGACAGCTGTCAAGTGTCACTTGGTGTCCAGAGAGCAGGTGGTTCCCCACACATTCTACCCTGTGATAGCTGCTGACAACTCCCAGAAAGAGTGTGAGGTAGCTCAAGTTTCCTTTGAATGGGGGGGAGTTTCAGGTACTCTTCAAGTTGCTGTGAGGCCCGCCATGCCTGCCGATTGTCTCCTGGGCAATGATTTAGAAGACTCCCCTTGGGCTAAAGTGGAGAGGGAGACACATTTGAGAATGTTGGGTGTGCCAGAGTGGGTGTGTGCAACCACTCGATCGATGACAGCGAGTAAGGGTGTTGATGGGGTCCCGGAGCCTGAAAGTACGGCCCAGGACCCAGCTGGGAAGAGAAGAGGCAGGAGGCGCGGGAAACCGGCCCCCGTAGTTCCCGTGGTTCAGGAGGAGGTAGACCCTGAGGGGGATGCCCTGGAGCCCACAGGGGAACAAATTGCTGAACTGGGAGACCTGCCCGAGCTGACCCATTGGCAGCAGGATGGTGGTCCCTCCAGGGAAGAATTCTGTGCCGAACAGAAAGTGTGCCCTTCTCTTGTGGGTATGAGGCAGCAGGCCTCAGCCCAAACCTCAGGTGATCAGTCAGGGTCACATTTTGTGTACTGGGAGAACGACCTCCTGTATAGCGAGCCTAAGGCTGCTGAGCCTGGGTCAGCCCGTGTGCTGGTGGTACCCCAGCGCTTTAGAGCCTTCCTACTGGGTTTGGCTCATGACGTTCCGTTAGCTGGACATCTGGGGCAGGACAAGACCTATGACAGGCTTGTCACCCATTTTTATTGGCCTCAGATGCGCAGGGATGTAGACATCCATTGTAAGACTTGTCACACTTGCCAGGCAAGTGGGAAAAGCAGAAGGAAGCAGAAGGCTCCCCTCCAGCCTTTTCCAGTGGTCAGTACCCCCTTTGACCGGGTGGGGATTGACATTGTTGGGCCCCTGAACCCCAAGACAGCCCTGGGCAACAGGTTTATCCTGGTCTTGGTGGACCATGCCACACGGTACCCGGAAGCCATCCCTCTCCGAACAGTGACGGCCCCCGTGGTGGGACGGGCACTGATGGGTGTTTTCTCCCGGATGGGTTTCCCCAGAGAGGTGGTGTCAGACAGGGGCACCAACTTCATTTCCAACTATATGAAGTCTCTGTGGAAGGAGTGTGGGGTAACCTACAAGTTCACCACTCCTTACCACCCTCAAGGAAATGGGCTGGTTGAGAGATTCAACCGGACCCTTAAAGGCATGATCATGGGTCTTGAAGAACCAATGAGGCGGAAATGGGACGTCCTCTTGCCATGCCTGTTGTTTGCTTACCGTGAGGTGCCGCAGAAGTCTCTAGGGTTCAGCCCCTTTGAGCTTTTGTATGGTCACCCGGTAAGAGGGCCTTTGAGTCTGGTCAAAGAAGGCTGGGAGCAATCTCCCAGGAAACCTCCCCAGGATGTATACAGTTACATGCTGGACTTCAGGAACCAGACTCGGCGCTTCAGAGATCTTGCCCAGGCAAATCTGGAGGCCAGCCAGGAGGAGATGAAGCGTTGGTACGAACGGAATGCCACTCTGGTAGAGCTTCAGCCTGGTCAGGAAGTTTGGGTCATGTCCCCTGTGGAACCTTGTGCGCTCAAGGACAGGTGGACTGGACCGTTTAAGGTTGTGGAGAAGAAGAGCGATGTCACCTACCTGGTGGACTTGAAATCTCCCAGGAACCCCTTGAGGGTCCTGCATGTCAACCGTTTGAAGCCCCACTTAGAAAGGTCCCAAGTGGGCATGCTCCTAGCTACAGATGCTGGAATGGTGGAGAGTGAGCCTCTTCCTGACCTACTGTGTGCTAAAGAGCAAGATGGGTCAGTGGATGGTGTGGTCCTCTCTGACACACTGACCCTTGAGCAGAAGCAGGATTGTCGCCAACTGTTGGGACAATTCCCTGATCTGTTTTCCTTGGTTCCGGGTGTCACTCATTGGTGTGTCCATGACATTGACACCGGAGTCAGCCCTCCTGTGAAGCACAAGGCTTACAGGGTGACTGACAAGGTCAGAGCATACATTAAGGAGGAGGTCTCCAAAATGTTTGCGTTAGGGGTGGTTGAGTCCTCTAGCAGTCCTTGGGCCAGCCCAGTGGTCTTGGTCCTGAAGGCTGCAGCGCCTGGTGCTTCACCAGAACTTCGGTTCTGTGTGGATTACCAAGGACTCAATTCAGTCACAAAGACTGACGCGCACCCCATCCCCAGAGCGGATGAGCTCATCGATCGGTTGGGAGCTGCACGGTACCTTAGCACGTTTGATCTAACATCTGGGTACTGGCAGATCGCCTTGACTGATGGGGCAAAGGAGAGGTCCGCATTCTCCACACCAGATGGGCTATACCAGTTCCGGGTGATGCCCTTTGGGATGAAGAATGCCCCTGCCACCTTCCAGAGGTTGGTCAACCAGGTCTTGGCTGGACTGGAGGATTTCAGTGCCGCCTACCTGGACGACATCCCAGTGTTCAGCGCCAGCTGGGAGGAACACTTGCGCCACCTCCAGGAAGTGTTGTTGGCCCTGCGCAGAGCAGGCCTCACAATCAAAGCCAGTAAGTGCCAGATTGGGCAGGGTTCTGTGGTGTACTTGGGGCACCAAGTAGGGAGCGGCAAGGTGGCTCCCCTGCAACCCAAGATTGATACCATCCTGGCTTGGGCGCCGCCCAAAACCCAAACTCAGGTGAGAGCCTTCCTAGGTCTCACGGGTTACTACAGGAGGTTTCTCATGGATTACGGTAACATTGTGCACCCCTTGACTTCGCTGACTTCCAGGAAGCAGCCACGAAATGTGATCTGGACTGATGCCTGTCAAACGGCCTTCGCCACCCTGAAAACTGCAATGTGCAGAGCACCTATACTCCAGGCACCCGACTTTTCTAAAGAATTTATTGTCCAGACGGATGCTTCAGAGCATGGCGTGGGGGCTCTTCTAGCTCAGGTGAATGCAGAGGGCCGAGACTTGCCTGTAGCCTTCATCAGTCGGAGGTTACTTCCCAGGGAAACGAGGTGGAGTGCGATAGAGCGAGAAGCATTTGCTGTGGTCTGGGCGCTGAAGAAGCTAAGACCCTACCTGTTTGGGACTCACTTCCGGGTTCAGACAGACCACAGGCCCCTCAGATGGTTGATGCAGATGAGGGGTGAGAATCCAAAACTGTTGAGGTGGTCCATTTCCCTACAGGGGATGGACTTCACGGTGGAACACCGCCCTGGTACAGATCACGCCAATGCTGATGGTCTGTCCAGATTTTTCCGCCTTAGTGATGAGGACTCCCTAGGTCAAGGGTAGTTCTCCCCAAATTTCAGCTGGAGGGGACACGTGTTAGACCTGACATCATTGGCTTGAGTCTCACCTCCATTTTTTCTGTTTGCCTCCACTGTTTTACGATATTTTGCTGGATAATGCTTTGCGCACTGTGCCACTGCTGATCAGTGCCACGGTGCAAGTGCTCCCTATGTTAAATTGATGTATCGATTGAATTCCATGTTTGGCTTATTTGGTTTACTGTCAGTCCCTAGTCTAGTGCACCAGGAATGCCGGGGCTTGTAAATACAAATGCCGCTCGTGGGCTTGCAGCACGTGTTGTGCCACCCACCAGAGCGGCCTCGTAAAAGAATGTCTACGGGTCGGTCATTGCGAGACCTACGTGCAGTCTGGTACTGTCACGCTGGCTGCGCAAGTACACCTACTTGCCAGTCCCTCAAACCTTCCCTTAACTTCATGTTAGTCACCCCTATGGTAGGCCCGCGTGCAGGGTGCGTTGTAAGTATAAGGTAGGACACGCCTGACCAAGTTGGCATGTCCTAATAGTGAATTACAGCCATATTCGTTTTTCACTATTGCGAGGTAGCCTGCTCTCCATTAGTTAGAATGGGCTGCCAGGATTATTAATGCTATGATCCTAGCTGGCTCGGGGAGCATAGTGCAATGTCGAGTTTGGTATCCCTGAACTCGGGGTTTAATTACGCATCCGTTGGTGTGGATGGTTTTTGGACTCTGGGTTTGAAAATAGCACTTTTAGAAAGTGTCTATTTTCTTGTCTAACCATTTCTGGTTTCTGCTGGTTTTGCGTGTGTGTGACAGGAGCTGGGTGGCTCCAGAGGTCTGGATGAGTCAGTGTGGGATGAGTGGGACATTTGCGTTGAGAGTAGGGGGAGAGTAGTTGCTGATAGCCTGCCCTGCCTGAGACAATGCTGGCTCCACCTCCTGCCAAGCGGCTGATGGCTCTGTGCCTGCCATGGACAATCCTAGCCCCACCTCCTACAAGGAGGCCGATAGCTCTGCTCCTGCCAGTGACAATGCTGGCTCCACCTCCTGCTGGGCGTCTGAGGACCCAGCCCTGCTCAGTGAATAGGCCAGGTGCTTCTGCCTGGCTCCACCCACAACAGACGCAGGATGTTGGGAAATTCCCCTGCATGGACAAAGGGATCAAAGCCGAAAAGGGGTATAAGAGAAGGACCCCTGAACCAAGAATTTAGATCACTTCTGACAAGGAACCCTGAAACCAAGAACAAGAAGCCTGCTGATCCAAGGACTTGCCTACCCCTTATGCCAGTGTGCTGTTTGCTGGGGGGAATCCTGCATTGCTTCTTTATTTTTGCCAAGGAACCAGGAGAGAGGAACTGTGTGTGTACTCTCACGCTTTGCTAAGAAATTCTCCAAGGGCTGGAAGAGTGCCAGTCTCCTGCTGAAGTCACAGGGCTAAAGGACTTCATCTGCTTAAAGTGCTATTTGCTGGAACTTGTGAATCCAGCACCTCTGAAAGAACCAGCAATCTCGACGCCGACGGACGTCGCCGAATCCAGCTCGACATAGTGAGTAACGGCTCCAGTGTCCCGCTTCCTCAACGCCGGCCGCCGGGCCCGATCGACGCCAGCAGCAACGCCAGTGAGTAGCGAGTTCGGCTCCAGCTCCAAGGGACCTTGTGTCTGCACCGCTGCTGATCGTGTCGCCCTCGTGCCCTCTCGACGCCGTGAGCGCTGCTCACTCTTGCAACAGCATCATCGACATCGACGACTACTGAGGCCTGATCGACACTGAAGACGCGACGCCGGATTGCTCGACGCCGCTGATCATCGTGTGCTTCATTTTCCTAAGGTACTGTGTTGTTGGGGGTCCGTGTGACTCCGGGCTCGACGTAGCGCTCCTCGCGGTTGACGCCGAACCTTTGGATTAACTTTACCTCGACGTCGTGTAACTCCCGTGTGGGTTACATTGTTGCCAAGAACTGTGTCTTAAAGAAGAGTTGCTTTTGATACGAAAGACTTTGTGCTAAAGAAGAAACCACATTTGAACTATTATTTTCCCTTCCAAGAGTATTTATTAAGATTGTGTATATTTTTTTTCGTTATTTGGTCTTGTGCTAAGCCTTATATAAAAATCCTTATTTTTATAATACTACTGTGTCGTGTCCATTTGTAGTGTATTCACTTTATTACTGTATGTGGTCATAAATGCTTAACGCATAGCCTCGGAGATGAGCCTGTCTGCTCTGCCAAGCTACCAAGGGGTGAGCAGGGGTTATCAAAGGGTGTGATCCCCTTGCCCTGACTAGAAAAGGTGTGTCCCTATTTGTCAGAAGTACATACCTCTGCCAACTAGAGACAGCTGGTTCTAACACTTAGCAATTCAAAAAGAATCATTAGCTGAGCATAGATAAATAAACGTGAAATCTGCTGTTTTTATGTTCTGTATCACCAGTTTGAATGTTGAATTATCATTTTTGAAAATTACACTGGTGAAAACAAACTGTGACTGACAACTGGGCAACATCAATTTAGAGGTCCTGCTGAATATTTGGGGAAGCACAGGCTAAGTAACAAAGTTCTAGACAGACACACAGGTGCCAAACTCTTCAAAATGATTTGAGTGTACATACGCCAGACCCTCATGGCCCAAAAGCATGCTTATGTTATACCGAGAAGCTACAACAAAAAAGAGATTAAAAAATATCTCACAGACACTTTTTTTTTTTTTTTAAATTTGTTTTTATTGTTGCAGAAACAGTTTAAATATGCATTGGTATTATGTCGTCTGCGCAGCATCAACATTCAGCCGCCTCCAGCCACTTATGCAACTTTTCAAATTAACATTTTTCTCTTTTAGAACTTAACAACAAAGGGTCTTGACTGGTTGCTAATTGCATAAAGTTTCTTAAGACATTTGCGAGAGTATAGGTTTCCCAAAGCATTGTACATGTTACATCTCCATAATGAAATCATCTTCATATCTATTCGCGAGGCTCATGCATCCCGCCTTATCCGATGTCCCTAACCCAACCCCCATTCCTCCCTCTCATGCTATCTCCTCATCCTCCCCTTCACTATCAGTATCGTCATCCTCAGGTAGTGGCTCACAGATCTCTCCCCTATATACATTCCATGGTGACCATATCTTATTCCATTTTCGTGGGTTAAGCCTCTGTTGGTAAACAGCTCTTTCAGTTATCATTAACATATCCATGTTTCTACACCATTGAGCCAGGGTCGGGGTGTTGCTTGCCCCCCAGTTCATTGCTATGTCACGTTTAGCCAGCATCATCCCAATAATTACCCATCTCCTCCCATGCGGTGTCAGGTCTGTCGGGTCCCATACATTCAGTAGGCAGACCCTGGGTTCAGGTGTAAATGAGGTTTGCAAGGTCTGGCCCACCGTGCGTGTAACCCTCCTCCAATAGTCTTGAATATTTGGGCAGGCCCATAACGTATGGAACAGCGTACCCTCCTCCCCACAATTTCTCAGACAGTATGGGTGATCAGCCCTCCGGATTCTGTGTAGTGTCGTGCGGGTATAATAGACCCTATGTAGAATTTTAAATTGTACCAGTCTAAAGCGTGTAGATTTACCCGCCTCCCTGGGTGATGCCAATGCTGCATTCCAGTTTGCCTCATCCATTTCCCCAACCTCGTCCTCCCAGCGTTCCTTCAGTTTTACCAGTGGGTCCGGTAGGTTATTTAACAGTTTACGGTAGGTAAGTGAGGTAGCACTTGCTTCCATGTAGTCTGTTAGCAACCGGTCCTCTAACGGAGCCGATTCTGGGACCGTTGTGCCTGGCTCTAGTACAGATAGGAGTGCATGTCTGATTTGTATATATCTATATGTTTCAGTTATCCCCATTTCGTATTGTTCCCTCAGGGCCGCGAATGAGATCACCCCATCCCTCGTCCACATGTCCCCTACTGTAGAGATCCCAATGTCGTCCCATTGGTCAAACCCCTTACTACGTCGTAGGTTACCTAGGATCTTGGCATCCCATAGCGGTGTGAGCTTGGTGATCACTCCCTCCCATGCTAGTCACCTTTGAGCTTTATGCCATATAGCCACCGTGTGTTTGGTCGGGCCTCTCAATTTTGTCAACAGACCTTTATTATATAGCGGGGCCAGTAGGGTGTTCATGCCTAGTTGCCTCCTGTCAGCTAGGTATGCGGGGTCATCCTGTGCCACATGTATCCATTGGTTAATCACTTTAAGGTGTGCTGCCCAGTAGTACAATTCAAGGTGTGGGAGCGCTATCCCCCCGCTATACCAGTCCCTCACCAGTTTCACTTGTGCGACCCTGGCCGGTTTATCTCCCCTTAGTAGGCCTGACACTTGCGCCGATACCTGCCTGAAAAACGATGGTGGAACCACTGCTGGCGTGTTTTCTAGGACATACAAGAAGCGAGGCAGTGCCATCATCTTGAAAAGCGCCGCCCTGCCTAGCAGAGTCAAAGGGAGGGTCTTCCAGTGTCGCACGCCACCTTGAACCTATCCAGTAGTGGCTTAAGGTTCAGGTCTTGAAAGGTCGCATGTTCTCGTGTGATTTGGACCCCTAGGTACTTGAAGGAGAAGGATTCTATCAGTAACGGGCAGTCTGCTGTCAGGGGCGGTGGAGTGCCATTCAGCATGTAGAGTACTGATTTCGACCAGTTAATTTTATACCCCGATGCCGTGCCATATCTCTCACACAAGGCCAGCAGGACCGGTACCCCATGCGCGAGGTCCGTGAGGTAGACCAACATGTCGTCGGTGTATAGGGAGACTCTATCTTCCCAGTCACCTCCCCATTGAATGCCCTTCAGCAGCCGTGTGGTTCTGATGACTGTCGCCAAGGGTTCCAACACTAAGGCGAATAGCAGCGGTGAGAGCGGGCATCCTTGTCTCGTGCCTCTCGCTAGCGGAAACTCCCTTGAGATGTGGCCATTGGCCGCCACTCGTGCCACGGGTTCAGTGTACAGTAGCCTGACCCACGATATGAATTTTGCGCCAATACCCATATGTACCAGAACCGCAAAGAGATAGCTCCACTCTACCATGTCGAACGCCATCCTGGCATCCAAGGAGAGCACCGCCGCCTGTTCCTCCAGTAGTGGAGCGCGTGCCATTACGCCGTGAAGCCGTCGAAGGTTCATCGCCGTACTCCGGTGCGGCATAAACCCCGACTGGTCCGGGTGTATTAGGTGCGCCAGATGTGGCAGCAATCTAGTGGCCAGCAGTTTCGCCAGAATTTTACTCTCGGCGTTAAGGAGGGAAATCGGGCGGTATGATCTGCATTCTTCCGGGGGTTTACCGGGTTTTGGTATTGCGATTACTGTGGCCGTACACTGATCGGGCGGCAGTTGCCCTTTCTCCAGGCACTCTTCGTACATTTGGAGTAGGGGCGTAGACAGCGTCTCCGCCATGGTCTTGTACCACTCAATCGGCACCCCGTTGGGGCCGAGCGCCTTCCCGGGGTGTAATGCCGCTATAGCTGCCTGTATCTCCTCGGTTGTCAGGTCCGAGTCCAGCTCGTCCCGTTTGTCCTGCGGCAGAGTATTGGTAGGTATGCCTTCTAGAGACCCCTCCGCCATTTCCTGGGTGACCTCGAAGTCAGGGGAGTATACGGATTGGAAATAATCCACCAGTACTTCCACTATTCGTGACGGGCTGGTCTGCACCACTCCGTTTGGGTCTCTCAATTGCAGAATGGCCCTCTGTCCTCCCCTTTTTTTTCTAGCCAGGCCAGCAGTTTTCCCGCCTTGTCGCCCACGTCGTACACCCTGTTTGTTGTCGCTGCCATATTGTCTAACGCCCTGCGGCGCTCATGGTCTGCGTGACGCTGCTGACACAGCCGGAGCGCGTGTTGTGTATGCTCGGTCGGGTCTCTCTCATGATCTTGTGTGGCCCTGTCCAGTTGTCTCTCTAAATCTAGCAGTGCATGACGCTTCGTGCGCTTATGGTGTGTTATAGCGGAAACGGCCTGCCCGCGCAGAACTGTCTTGTAGGCTTCCCACAAGGTTGTATGGGAACGCACTGACCCTATATTCTCGGCAAAGTAAGACCTAGTACCCCTTTTTAATGCCTTGGCCACTGACGGTTCACGAAGGTAGCCTTGGTAGATAGGGTAAATGCGTTTGCGTGTATGTTCATGACTGGAAAGAGACAGTGTCAGCGGGGAGTGATCTGAGATCCCTCGTGGACGGATTTGGACTTCGGCTACAGTGAGGAGGCCCCCCCCAGTGTGAGGAGGTAGTCAATTCTTGATAGGCTGTCATGATCCGCGGAATAATATGTGTATTGACGGTCGTCTGGGTGGGATTGCCTCCATACATCTACCAACCCTGTGCTTCCATGAAGTCATGCAATCGGGAGGGCCCCGGTGTTTGTGTGCGTACCGGGAAGCGGTCCATCGTGGTATGTGCCACGGCATTGAAGTCGCCCCCTATAATGAGATCTCCTTCCGGCAGTTCTAGTAAGAAGTTTCCCAACTCTGGAAGAGCAGTGGCATGCAGTGCCGGCGGGATATATACTGATACCACGTTGAGCGGTCTCCCCTCCCACTACCCATGTATCGCTGCAAAGCGTCCCTGTGTGTCGATTTTAGTGGATTGGGTTATGAATTTTGATGTTCGGTGCATTAATATCCCTGTGCCACGGGAACCCTTTGTAAATTCAGAGTGAACAACCATGCTGTACCCCTTCCTATCCAGGGCCCGTGTCGCTGCGCCTGTTAAATGTGTTTCCTGCAGTAATACCAGAGCGGGATTCAGTCTCTTTATGCCCTGTAACACTAGCCCTCTCTTTATTTTGTCTCCCAGGCCCCTCACATTCCAGGACATGAGGTTCAACGGGATTGCCTGCCCCACAATGTCACCTCCTCCCACCATGCTTGGACAGGTAGTGAGCATGCATGCCGTGCCATGGTACCTCTACTCTACGCGCTTGCGCCCTGCATTCTTTGTCCAGACCCTGAAAACAAGCTAAAACCTCAACATCTGCCCTATCCCCAACTCCCCCCCTCCCTGCCCCCCTGCTCAACGGACTACGAACTGCCCGCCCCCCCAACTCAGCAGAGTGCCTGATCCCAACCCAAAACATAGTACTTGCTCGCTGGGGTGAAGGACTCTCCGAAGTCGGCGGCCTCCTCCTTGGCCGCGGAGGCCCTCAGCCCAGTGTCCAAGGCGGCATTCTCGGACCGCGGTGTTTACAGTTCAAATGGACAGTATCTGGGGATCACTGCTCTCCGTCATCGCCCCCCTCCTGAATACCGCTCAGAGGTGATAGCGGCTCTTCTTCTTTGCCGGTTGATTGCAGGCCCTGCTGGGATCCACCAGTGCGGTTTTTAGTTTGTCTGCTGGAGCGACGAGGGAGGCCCGTCGTCCGCCAGCCCTCCAGCCAGTCTTGTGCCGCCTCCGGGGTGTCGAAAAACCAAGTCTTATTGTCGGCCACAATCCGAAGATTGGCTGGGCAAAGCATTGAATAAGGGATCTCCCTGGCTCGTAGTTCTTTTTTAACCTCGAAGAAAGTTCTCCTCCTCCTCGCGACCTCCGCCGTGTAATCCGGAAAAAAGGCTAGCGTGGCGTTTTGAATCTTAATGGGGGGTGAGGTTCTTGCCGCCTGTAGAATGACATCTCGATCCCTAAAATGAAAGAGTTGTGCTATAATCGGCCTGGGGTTAGCGCCCGTTTGTCGGCGCCCACCAGGGACCCTGTGGGCTCTCTCCACAGTGAAGAACTTTGAGAGTCCCTTAGGTTGTAGGTGCTGCTTGATTAAGTTCTCCACATATAAGTCCATTGCCCTTGTGTCTTCCGATTCTGGCACACCTATTATACGGATGTTGTTCCGCCTCGAGCGTCCTTCCTGGTCATCAAGCTTATCTCTCAGTTCCTTATTTTCCTTCGAGATACGTTCCATATTAATCTGCAGTTCCGATACATCCTCCACCAAGGCTTTTGTCACAATTTCCATTGTGTTCACTTTCTCCGTCATCTTGTGGAAATCTGCCCGAATCAGTGTGATTTCGGCTGAGATTGACCCCACCGTTGCTTGCACCTGAGTGAGGGCCCGCATGACATCATCCAGGGTAGCCTTCTTGCCTCCCGTCGCCTCCACTGTCTTGCCCGTCTGTGATCTGGCGTCCGGCGGGGGGGTGACTGGTTTCTCGTATGCGAAGCGGTCAAGGCGGGACGTCACCGCGTTGTTTTTCAGCCCCTTGCCGGCCATCTTGGTCGTGGAGCCGATTACTCCGATCCCCGTTTGCTGATACCCGGTCCTCAACACTCCTCTGGGGCAACCAGTCTCTTGGACGTATCCGGATCACAGTCCACCCTCGGTCGTGGCTCTTGGAGCCCCGGCGTGTTACCCCAGGCTCGCCTCAGGCCTTATGACGTGGCGGTGCGTGTTCTTCCTGGTCAGCTATACGTGTGGCCGATGGACTGTGAGTTACCCTACCGTGTGGTGGTAACGAGTCTCTGACTGTAGGTACGCTCCTGCTGCGCCCCACCAATGTCCGTTGCGCCGTCCCGCAGTGCGATCTTGAGTCCCCTGCCTCACACCCCCGCCTCCACTGCAGGGTGTACGTCTCCCCTAGGTATCTCGGCATGTGTCCGGGGAGAAGGATCCACGTGGGCTACGTGGTATGGTACAGAGGCCCTTGTGTATACTCGCGCCCGCTTCGCTCGCGGTGCGCCCACACTCGGCGGGGGGGGGGAGGGGGGTTCCGGGAGCTGTGCCTCGCTGTGTCAGGCGGCGCTCCCCAGCTTGATGACGGTACCTGCGTTCCGCTGGCGGTACCTGCTCCAGTCCGGCTATTTACGGGGTCCCAGCCGGGTCTTCAAGATGGCGGGCCCCGTTTCGAATTCTGCCGCTCCGAGCGCCTTCACCCGTCTCCTCCGGTCGTCTGGGCCGCTCCCCGCCACTCAGCGCGGGGGCGCCTGGGGTCTCGCTCGGGGCTCTCGATGTCTGTGTGTTGCAGCAGGACGTCGGGGAGTCCCCCCTAAGTTGTTGTCGCGGGCGGGCGCTTCCGGCGGCACTCCGCCCAGGTCGGCTCACTTCCTGTCGGCTCACTAGCCCAGGCAAGTCCCCGGCTCAGGATCTCTTCAAGGGCCCACTCGGGGTCTATGATAACTCGTCTCCCCGGTCTTGGATTTTCATCCCGCTTGGCCGTACCTCTGCCGCCCGGTCCTGGGCATCAGTACCTTCCCGCATGGGTAATAGGTGTCGCGGATCACTGGTCGGATTTCATAGGAGGCCGCTTCAGCCGCGGAGCTCTCCTTCTAAGCTGCCGCCATCATCGGCTGCTGGCCACGCCCCCCCTCACAGACACTTTTGCCATGCATTTCAAAATCAAGCATTGCATCATCCTGATGGGAACCTTCACATCACTGGATCTCTTACCACCATGGTCAACACAATCAGCGTCCAACGAGTGTCGGCTATGTGGTCAATCTTGGGAGAGCTTATCTCACCTTCTCTTTATCTGCCCATCCCTAATCGACGACCGCAGGAAGTTCCTCCATCAAGCATGGATTAAAAAGGGTCCCAACTATCCCAGCAGCACATGATTTCCTGCTCAACGATTCTCATCCTCAAGTTATTTGTGGCCTGGACAAATTCTTGAGTAAAGCTGACAAAATGTAACGAACCCTCACTTTACCAGTTACTCCTGGAAAATAAATTGTTACTCACTGTGGTTTTTTTTACTTGCAACTTTACTTTTAAGTGCTGTTGCATGCAAACTATCATCTTTCACTTGAACTCTTGATTAAGCACAAATGCAGGAAACACTGGTAAACACAAGCGTTCACCAAAAGCGCACACTATCAGCTGAAGGTTAGGAGCTTCGACACTTAAAAATCACACAACGGGTGCAATGGCAGACTGAGATTTTAATCAAACACGCTTTTTTACTAACCCAAATTTTAGATTCAATATCTAAAACCAGCTAGTAGCATCACATATTAATATTATAAAGATGATTTGGGCAATATGTTGACAGCATGCAGAATGAACTTTTTAATAATGAATTGATATTTTATTGCCTCACAACTAGTACTACGGCAGTGTCTGACATTTTCTTTTTATAGCAATCACGTAGTTTCATATGTTACCTCTATTTGTAACAAAAAAATGTTTTATTGAACGAATGCTATGTTAAGGTCGGGCACTACACCTAGTTGTGTTTGTTTTGTATGTTTCATCAATTTTCAATGGCTTTAATTAGCTGAGCATAAATAAATAAAAGTTAAACTTGCTTTGATTTTATGCTCCTTATCACCAGTTTGAATGTTGAATTATCATTTTCGAAAATTACACTGGTAAAAACAAACTGTGACTGACAACTGGGCAACATCAATTTAGAGGCCCTGCTGATGATGTTTTTTGTTTTCCACGTTTTGAGAAGTAGCCATTACCTTCTATGTCATTATTATTTGGAGAAGCACAGGCTAAGTAACAATGTTCTAGACAGACACACAGGTGCCAAACTCTTCCAAATTATTTGATTGTACATACACCAGACGCTGTTCAATCCCGACCTCAGTTCTGGACCTGTTCAAAATGCTGAGGGCTGCCAGTGCATTCAAATTATCAAGTTTGTAACTAATGGTCCGTTTTTTTTTAGTGCAGCAACAATCATCCATAGTTTTGGCCCTGCAAATTTTCTTTGGGAAAAAATGAAATGGACATTAATGCAAACGGTTGGTGAAATGTCATCCAAGACATTTCTGAAATGTCCCTTTCCCTGTTGGCCTGGCCATTAATTAAACCTGCAGGATCTAGAAAGTTCAAAGCATACTTTTCTTTTGGTCTGATGCACTATCAGCATCTTCAGTCGTTTAGAAATAATGTAATAACTAGGTCTTCAACTCCGACCCTTTCATGTAAAACTCGCTTAGCACTGAAAAGAACACCTAAGGTAGAGTGAGGATGAACCTTCGTACAACACACATACATGGTGGAGAGGGTGCTGAAATCTAGTACTAATAACAACACATTTGTTAGAACAATGTTGAAAGTTAGCCATATTACCGTTCCCCCTTCTCAACCCTCTCCCCCCCCCCCCCCCTCATGAATAGCAGTAATCTTAATAAAACTTGCAAAAAACAATTTGGCATTTAAAGTACAGTTCCATTGCAACACTGATGGTGTCTGTCACCTATGGTTTGGATTTCAGCGCTTAATGAAATTCTTCAAAATCTGGCACCCATCAGCGAAACTGGATCGGATCCTCCACACGGAATCGTTGTTCGCAGATCGTTGCGAGCAAGATGGCCACGGGCGTGCGCGCTCATTTAGCGTGACCTCCGTCCCGTGATGATGTAATACGTCTTCGCTGCTGTGTAGTGAAATGTGTACTTGCTTCATCATTGTGAGAAGCCGCAGACTGCAATACTGAACCTTGCATCGTAAAGAAGGTTAGGGTCTCCATTTTGTACATGTCCTATTGGCCGTGTTGCCTCTCACGACCCAATGTGACGATCCCTAACATCAGTGAAGAATAATGTCGACGTCCTTCGAGCAGCCCTTTTCATTGATTGTGCCACCAATCCTCTTCACCTCCTTCTCGTAAGTTCAAGGTTTTAAGTGGGTCGAGTCCTGCCGGTGCTCAGACGGGTCCCTATTTGTTTCTCTATTTTCGCCCTCGCTCTCAGAATAGAAGAAAACATCTTAACTCAGCCGCAGTTCACTGTTTTTTTTGTTTTATGTAACTTTTGTATTTTTCAGTTCTATAAAGCACTCGTAGTGCTTTACATGAGCACCAACAAGGAACTATGCGTTTATCTTTTGGTAAGCACGGGCGATTACGTGATTTGCCCAGTAAACACAGGATGTTGAGCCGATGATGCCTGACACTCAAACCTGCTTCCTCAACTCCAAAGTTTGCAGCTCTGACAATTACGTCACAACCTCTCGCATAGGAGCTGAGTCATTTTCAATAATATATACAAAAGTCATAGTTGTATGCATGTAGTATATTTATCAAATACAACTAACAACCGTTGACAAAGCCAATAGGCCTGGCTTGTTGTAGGTGTAATGTTACTTGAAGCATTATATATGCGGAGGCAATAACAGAAGCAGCAAATTACAAGTCAGGCTGCACATTATATCGAGTATAGATTTTAAGCATAAATGTTTTAGGCCACGCCCCTTTGAGAGACCCCTGAGTTTTTATATCCTACTTTAAAAAAAAAAAAATTATATAGCGCGAACTCGCAAAGGTATTGTATCGCTTTACATGAGCACTGTATTTACATTACACTTTCAGGCACGGGGAGATTAAGGGCCAGATGTAGGTGGCCGTTTGAGGCCATTTACCGAGCTGTAACGGCCGATTTTGGCCGTTACCGATCAGTAAATGGGTGACAGGTATGTAGGGGGCATTATTTTACCGAATCTGTAAAATTACCGATTCGGTAATTTTACCAATTCGGTAAAATAAAAATTCGGTAATTTTACGCACCCAGATGTAGGTGGGATTCTTCAGACTCCCAGAGGCCTTACCAAATCGGTATTTTACCATCAAATCCAATTTGATGGTAAAATACTGATTCCGGTGTGCATGCACGTGTGCATGCACACCTATGCCATGTGACAGGCACAACTGCCCTTAGGGCATGTATGCCTGCCACATGGCACCCGAGCCTGTTTTGGGGGTGCCAGAGGGTGTCAAAGTGACACCCCCTGCACCCTTGTGAAAATCGGTATTTACCGATTCGGTAAATACCGAATCGGTAATGCCCATTCATTCCTATGGGCTGCACATGTGTGCATGCACACCTATGCCATGTGAAAGGCACACCTGCCCTTAGGGCATGTATGCCTGCCACATGGCACCCGAGCCTGTTTTGGGGGTGCCAGAGGGTGTCAAAGTGACACCCCCTGCACCCTTGTGAAAATCGGTATTTACCGAATCGGTATTCCAGCACATCTGGAATACCTACATATCCACCCCTTAGATTTACCGATTTTTAATTACCGAATCGGTAACATTCGGTAATTAAAAATCTATTTCACCTACATCTGGCCCTAAGTGATTTGGCCAGAATCACAGGATGTGGACATGACCTTGAGGCTCGAACCCTGGGTCCAGCACCAGCAAAACAAACTGTTGAGGTGGCAGCAAAACATTTGGTTCTCCTACATTACTGGGGCTGTGGTCGTCTCCAAATTGTAAGGTACGACAGGATACAATTCAAGTTAAAGTACTACATTCCACATATACAGAACAGAAAGTCAGTGTGGCAATGTGCAGAGTGCACAGAAAATTCTGCAGACATTATACAGGCTGAAGCCGGTGGTCAGCTTATGTTAGCCTGCAAAGGCACAGATTAAAAGACTGAGTGCATTGCCACAATTTTGTCACCACCCCCTCAATCAACCATTCAAACCCGCTATCAGCATGCATTGCATATAGTCCCTACTACATTGACTCTAGGAAAGAAGTCTGGGAACTTTGCCTAGCACCACATAAGAACAGGTTCATTTAATTTTCTGCCATCAGCAAGAGAGCCACATTTCTATCCATCCATGCCTAGGTGCTACCTTAGCAAAGGCCCCCTCTGCTCAAGACCATGCTATTGATCCAGCGCTCCTATAGAAAAACTGTCTCACAAACTCTACCTATCACTTCAATACTCACCATTAATTATGAGACACTTATACAGGCCCATAACACCAATGAGACAATTATTGAGCAGCTGAATCATATGATTTGATTTTATATTCTATTCACACAATATTTACATTAATATGTACAACTGCAGTTTATTCTTCATTATCATGATATAAAACCTATTTAACTAAAAATCAAACCACTATGGTTGATGGATCAACTAATGGAAACTAGACAATGAATAAACAAGACCAGCTTGTGATTTATAATCTAATTTTATTTGCTGTATTTTCATAAAGAAAGAGTATTTTATGTTTAAGAATCTTTATTTCATAAGCAATTACGAAAGCAGCATTTTAATAGGGAAATGAAAATTAGAACTGACATTTTTAAACAAGCTCAGAAACATGAAGAGTTTAGCAAAATAACGGTTTCCATTCCCTGAATCTATTTTCCCTGTCTCAATCTGTCTTTACCTAGAAAAGAATAAATCATTAAAAGTCTGCTGTCTTTACATGCGCCAAAGGTCCATCAGCATAACACACCATTCAGGAATCGGAAAGTAAGAGTTTTTTCCCTACTCATGGTGTCATAATTTATACCTTTCTCTCTAGCTAAACTTTCTACATTTTACATTCTTTCATAGGAATCCAAGCTTTTCATTGGCTGTCCCGTGTCAGTCCATGATAAAATTCATTAGGTCATTCGATTCTTGACCAAAATCCAAACTTCATATAAGGCCCGTTGTCTTTCATTTCCACATCCTCGATTTCCTCTAGAATGATACTTTGCTCGAGCCTAGGACATCTTCTTCCGAACCTTGGCAGGCATAACAAAAATGCTGTCCTTGGCAGGCCTCCGTGAACAAGCTCAACACGACAAAGGAATCGCTCCTTGTTTCAAAACGACTTTGCAGCAAGATTCTTCACAGCTGCGTATGTGCAAGAAATCACTCTGGACAAGCTTTTGTGTCAGCAGCTCTGTCAGCCATATTTCTGCACCAACTTTTAGGCCTCACTTCGGAAACTATTATTTAAACAAACACAAGACATCAATTAATTAAAGAATTGAGACCCAGTCTGTTACCCTCCCCCTTTGCTAATTAACCCTGTTAATTATGTTACCTGGCATAAGCACGAATATGCAGCTTTTATATTTACTTGTCCTTTTCGAATGACAGGAACTCCAAGAGCTTTTATCACAAAAGACGTAACATTAGCACATGCCATTAAATTAAACTGCCGCATTTAATACTGACAAAGACAATAGACAAGGTTAGTTTATTAATTTTTCTTTGCGTTTGCAACAAAAAGCACATTAGTCCTGCATGTTTTTCATAAATTAATCTTTTAAACTAAGTTGATTAATAATTTCACCACAAGCTTATTAGACTGATTACTTTTGTTAGGAGAGATTAACTTCGCAAGTTTGAACAAAATTTTGTTCATTACCTTGCTCCATCAACTATATAATTATAAAATTGCAACTGGAAGGCCAAGCCTCCTTAAGAAATTGAGGCAAACTAGAATTACACAGACAAAAAAATCTGTTGCTGCAATACAAAACAATAACATCAGAATCTGATGCTCGGAAAAAAATATTGTTTTGTCTTTTCTAAGCATTACCAATTATAATTCTCCCAAGCAGAGACCAAAGCACAGAAACATCCCGAGTTCAGGAATTAAATAGCTCTATAGAAAATGATGGAGATAAGGCACAAGAAAATTAGCAACACCAGCAGTAGCATTTCAGAAGCTCGATCAGGAGTTTTCTATAAGTCGGAAATAAGTGTCAGTTAAAAAAAAAGTTATTTATGATTTTAGCATACATCGTAACAGTACATATCAGTTAAACTTACAGTGAATCATAACATAGCAGCAGTAATCTCTCTTGTCGAATGTCTAGACTTCAACACATTAGATGGAGCAATACAATTAAACACAAAGTGATGACAGAGGGCAGTCAGAATTAATAGTACGTTAATATGCTTGGATTATTCAAGGCATCAATTTATAAATAAGCAGTGACAATCAACCTATTCTTCCTTGCTGACTCTAGATTCCCCCTGTCCAGATAAACATAACGAGATTGGTGTGTGTATGGTAGGGGAGAGAGGATGAGTATTGGGGAGTACCTCGTATTGTTCATGTATCGTCGAGTGACGTGGGAGGTGTTTCTTTGGAACTTTGTGAGAGTAGGTACCCCTGGAGAGGTCCCCATATGTCCTTGGGTTTGAAAGCTTTTGGCAGTAGTTCGACATATGCGCTAGTCTGCTCTTGGAAATATATTAGGTCTGACAACCATTCCTTGAATTTCGGGGCTCGTCCCCTACCCCACCTACAGGCTACCCTTCGTTTAGCTAATAACAGCGATAATGCAAGGAATTTCTGGTATGTTTTGGGTATCTGTGCCGTGTACCCCAGTAGTGCAAGTAATGGATCCCTCTCCAGTGTAATGACAAGTCATTTTTTCAAGCGCTACGAGCACCTGTTCCCAGAACTCCTGTATTCTCGGGCATTCCCAGGCTAGGTGCAGGAATCCAGCCCTTGGCTGGTTGCACCGTTTACATCTTTCATTATCTGTTAATTTGAATCTATATTTCTTTGCCGGTGTATAGTATAGGTGGTGTAAGTATTTATAATGTATCACCCGCAGCCTGCAGCTAGCCGAAATCTGTGCGGTTTGGAGGCAGCAATATTGCCACTGGTTGTCAGTCCCCTCTCGCCCCAAGTCCTCCCGCCCAATGCATGCGGGCCGGGCTAGCGATTCCTTCTCGGTGTATTCGTATATTGTTATATAGGCCTGACACTGGTGTTTTTCATCTGTGGATCCTAACATTTGATGTAATGGAATGAGGTGCAATGGCTCTTGTGGGAAGTCGGGAATAATCGATCGCATTCCCTGCCGTAGGCACACATAGAGGAATACGTCCAGGGGTGTATGTTGTACTCCTTGAAGAAAATGATCCAGGGAGCGAAATGTCCCTGCATGTAAAAGGTCCCCCCATGTATCAATATGAGCACGTTTACATAAGCCTAGAAATCCCTTTTCCTGCAATAGTGAGAGACTAGGGTGATAGGACAGCGGAAGCCAAGGGGAATAGAGGAGAGGTGAGGCTAGTAGAGAAGCTATCTGGTTCCATGCGTCGACCGTACCAGTGACAGTGGTGGGTGGCGCCGTGCGTGTACGAGTAGGTCCATGTATCATTCCACTCAGTGGTACAGGGACTGCAAGCTAATCTTCTATAGCTATTTGTGACATGTATCGAGGGGGTTACACCCAGTAATAGGCGTAATGGGCCTGTGCACTCAGAAAGTATATCTCAAAATCTGGGATGTCGAAGCCCCCTTGAGCATATTGTCTCGTTAGTTTCGACCATTTGAGTCTTGGTTGTTTCCCTCCCCAAAGCAATCTAATTAATTCAGAGCGTAATGTTTAAAAAAAATAAGGCCCAGGGTGGTATGGGATATTGAGACACAAACAGAGGAACTGTGGGAGTATGATCATCTTTATAAGGGATGCACGTCCCACGAACAAGGGAGGTAGTGATATCCAGCGTGTAATGTTAGTGTTGAGTCGTGTTATAGCTGTACCATAGTTTGACCTTCTTGTGTCTTCCCTATCTTTATCACCATTCTAGCGGGAAATCAAGCTGAAATAGAGGCACCGCCGGTGTGAGGAAAAACTTGAGATTCCCCCCAGTTAATGCTAACACCGGATAGCCTGCCAAATAATAAACATTCTCGCAATATGGGGTTTATATTGTGATGGGGCTCTCTGATGTATAATGTTATGTCGTCCACATATAGAGATATTAATATTTGGCGTAGACCGCAGCAAAGGCTTTATCTTGGTGAAACTGGCGTAGGCTAGAGGCCAGCTGTTCAACCGCGATGGCGAACAGGAGTTGGGATAGCGAACACCCCTGTCGAGTGTCTCTTCAGATTGAGATCGACTGGGAAAGGTGTCCATTGATCAATATGTTAGCAGTGGGTTGGTGATATAGTAATTTAATCCAGGATAAATAAAATAGCGGGAAGCCCATTCTCTGTAATACCCCAAATAAGTAATCCCACTCCGCTGAATCAAACGCCTTGGTGGCATCTAGGAACACTGCGTCGAGTGGGTATTCGTGTGCTACTGTCTGGATCACGGAGAACAAAGTTCGGAGATGAGAGAAGTAGCCCTGCCCCGCACAAACCTGGATTGATCTGGGAGTATGAGTTTGTCCATTAGGAGAGTCAGTCGGTTTGCCAGTACTTTTGCCAATATCTTTGTGTCGCTATTTATTAGTGACAGCGGTCAATATGAGTCACAGGACTCAGGGGAGGGTTCCCAGGCTTCAATAGGGATGTAACTATCGTTTCCTTCATCGAGAGGGAGGTAGGGAGTATTCCTACCTCCAGGGATTCCTCGTATACCTCTTTTAACACTGGCGCCATGATGTCAATGTAACTTTTTTATAAAATTCAGCTGGTAGGCCGTCTGAACCTGGCGCCTTCCCGTTTTTCAGTTGCAACATTGCTTCCCTGATTTCGTCGATCTCAAATGGGTGACTCAGGAACTCTCTCTATGTATCACTGAGCCACCCAATCACTACTTCTCCCATGAAGTCATCAAGATCAATTGGTCCTTGTCTCTGGGATGTATATAACGTCCTGTAATGCATGATGAATGTGTCTAAAATGGTCAGTGAGTCCCGTTGTGGCACTTTCCCAGGCCCCTGTATCTCCAATATGTGAGTATTAAAGCGTGGGAATCTTGTCACTTCAGCCAGTGCCTTGCCCAGCCTTTCGTTCTCTCCAGATTTGCGGGCTATCCAATAGCGTCCTTTAAATTTTGTTGCTTTCTGCGCAGTGTCCTCGTATTCAGATAATTTCTCTCAGAAATCTTTTTGCACCTGCCCTGTCTCCCCCTGTCCCATTTGTCTCTCCATTCCTGCTCCACTTTTTGTAGTGTGTTCTGTATATCTTTTTGTACCCCAAAACTCTTTGAGATGTAGAATCTCATTATCGTTACTTTAAAAACCTCCCATATCAATTCAACACTATCCACTGATCCTTTGTTTCTAACAAAGAAATCCTTAATTTCCTCGCCTAGTTCTGCCTGAAATACTATATCCAACAGGGCTGTGGGTTGTAGCCTCCAGCTTGGTCTGGGTTTATCATAGCCTGGTGGGGTGAGTGACACCTTCACGGGGCAGTGGTCCGAAAAGGTCCTAGCTTGGTGTATCACATTACATATAGCTGACCCTAAGCCCCTGAGAGAAGACAGTAATCTATCCGTGCCCATGTCCTTCTGTGGGATGTAAAATGTGTGCCCTCCTGTACTTGCGGGTGCGTGTGTCTCCAGCAATCAATCAGTCCACCCTCCTCGATTATGCCCGTAATGCCTCCTGTGCGTTGATATAGTGATGTGTAGCCACGTTAGATCTGTCCTGGTGCGGATTTAGGGCGACATTGAAACCCCCCCAAATTATGTGAGTGGAGCCGATTGTTAATATTTTGCCCCACAGGTTAGTGAAAAATCCGGGGCTGTCCGTGTTGGATCCATAGCAATTAGTGATCGTAACAGAGTCTCTGCCCAACCGTCCCCATACATACCTTCCGTGTGGATCCTCTACCGCCCCAGCTAATTCAAAATGGGTTTGTTTTTTAAAGAGTATTGCTGTTCGTCGGACATATGAGGAATAAGAGGAAAAGAGTCTACAGCTCGCCCATTTGCTGGCAAAGGTGTTCAGGGCTCTTGGGTTAAGGTGGGTATCTGGTTGTAAAGCCGTGTGTTTTTGCTGTCTGTCTAAATAGGCCAGGACTTGCCTTCGTTTCCTCGGATCGCCAAGGCCCCTGACATTCCAAGACATCACCATTAGTGTGGTTCTATCATCCAGTGTCATTGTGCCATCTTGTCGCTACCTGACTAGTGTGCTGCAAGGTTATATACTTTGGCATTTGTTTAATAAAGAGACATACTTGCTAAGAGTAAATCGTGCATCTGTTTCACTGTTCTTTTGGATCTTCCATTCCCTTCCCCTCCCACTGAAGCATCCCAAATATGCTAGTTGTAAATGCCCCTCCCCAACGCCCAGAAGCTTATTCATTATAACAGATAGGTCCATCCCCTCCCAATTCGAACTTGAGAAGAGAATAGGGATAAACAGAAACAATACAAAAAAGTAGTGGGGTTCTCCCAGTTGAGGTACTGCATCTGGTTGACCCATGAATGCCTCTTGCCAGTCCAGGTGCATCATGCTGCTAGTCCGTGGATAGACTACGAGGGTGTGACCGGCTGCAGAGTGGCCTCACATTCCCTCCGTCACAGTCGTCGGTATTAAGGCCTCGTTACCTGTGTGCATAGTGTCTTATCCCATGGTTATGCAAAGTTCTACTAGGGTGACCGTGTCCATCATGCGTGAGGTGAGTTGTGTCGACAATTGATGTCAGTCTTCAGTGGTGTTCATTCCACTTCTGGCGATTGGGTCCGCGGTGAGTCTTCCGGTGTCAGTGTTAATCTTGTCTGTTTTTGAATTCCTCCACTTGTTGAGGCTTTGTGAAAAATGTTTGGGTCCCTTGGTGGTTGACATGAAGACGGGCCGGATAAAGTAGGGCGTAGTCGATCTGGGACTGCCTTTGCTTTTGTTTCACTGCTAGAAATTTGCGTTGTTCCTCCTGGACGTGCAACGTGAAGTCAGGGTCCATGGTGAAAGGTATCCCATCGTAATGCAGCTGTTTTTTCTCCCTGGCCACCCGTAAGGCTACGTCGTTGTCTCTGTAATTTAGCAGGCGGCGATGATAGGTCTGGGAGTGCTTCCAAGGGGTGGTGATCGGGGTCCGAGGGATCGGTGAGCCCTCTCGACTATAAAATGAAGAGAGAGCTGTTCTGCGCCCACCACTGCCACCAACAGCTTCTCAATATACTCCTCCTTCTTGCCTGTGTTCGTACTTTCCGGTATACCCAAAACTCGTATGTTGTTTCTCCTGCTTCGCGCTTATATGTCCTCGTTTTTAGCTGCTATGATCTTGAGCAATTTATCTATCTGTGCCGTTGTTTTTTGTACTTGGGTAGTGGTATCTTCGACCTCGAAGATGTGTTGGTCCGCGTCTTTTATGCACATATTGTGTCCTTCGATCTTGCGTGCTCATCGCATCCATTCGTGTTGTCATCTTGTCCATTTTATTCGTTATGGTCGCAAAGCCTTGTCGCGCTTCCATCAAGATTGACTTCAGGTCTTCCCCTGATGTCAGCTGTTGTTCCTGCTGCGAGGTTTCTGCTCCGTTGTCCGCTTCCACTTGTTGCTGTCACGTGGATTTTTTGGCGTCGAATGTCAGCCGCGGTTGGCAGGCGTCTAGTTTCCCCATCATAGCACTGTTTCCTTTGGCGGTCGCTAGTGCTTGTCTGGACACGGGCCTTGACGCAGTTCAGTACCTGTGCTATATTGTGCTTCTTGGCCCCCTGTCCGTTATGGCGATGTGTGAGAATATTTTGCAATGTCTCTTCAGCTGCTAGAAAGGGGCTCTCTCAAGGGCGCTTATCACAGGTTGAATGCATTTGTCTCATAAGCTTGCAGGGGGGTGGCTTTGTTATTGTATGGTGGCCTCAATTCGGCCGCTTCCTGTGGTCAATATTCCCTGAGGCGCGTACGGTGGCCGTTTCCCCGCTTTCAAGTTAGGTGGTGCAGCGCTGCGACTCCTTAGCGCTCCAATTATATGAGGTATGAGCATGTCTCAGTGAGATCCCTTCAATCGAGCACCGATGTTGGGCGTAATGTATCGCTAATTGCCGTATTGTTTCACTGTGTGAGCAAACTAGGCTAGTCTCTTTGTGCCCATCCTCATTATGGTCGCCCTGCTAGCTGTCTGCGGCGCTTCCAACATAAATTACCTCCCCCGACGTTCGTATCCCGGCTTCTTAGATAGCTGCCTCACTTTCTTAAGATGTAATTTGCTAGTCAGTAATGTCCGATGATGGGCGATACGCCGTGGGCAGCGTTTAGGGTGCGTTTCTCCCCGCCATGATCGTGCTCAGGCCTCCCCGCCTCAAGGGGACCACGGCACTCTCATACCCAGCTCTGCCTCACAGCGGCTCCAGGAGCGCCGGTCGCATTCCTCGGTCTGCACTCTCCCTCGCAGTTTTTTGGCACTAGACACCTCGGGCGGCTCAGAAATTAGCACCGCTTAGTCCCTGGTGTTTAAGGTCCCACACCTCACGTAGTTTCAGACATGTTGCTTCGGTGGGAGGAGGATTATTGACGGATTTTAGCTCCGGTCTGCGGGAGCCTGACGCAGTTGCGGCCATTCCGCTCATGCGCCACCTAGCGCACCCCAAATAAGTGTCAGTTTAAACCCCACTTAAGGGAAACCATGCAACATCAAGGAATATCTTAAAGAGTACATTCAAAGGTTTTAAACGGTCCGGTTTATCTTGTCTCCTGAGCTACCGCCTTGACACCTTCGGGTGAATGTCTCGCGCTTTATACATTACTTTTTCATTTCATTTATACATTTCTTTTTCAATGGGGATTTGGGGCATTCTTCAGGTAGGAGTCCAAGGAAGGTTCTGCAAAGGGCATGCAGAAAGGGGCTCAGCAAAGAAAGTCAGAAGTCATCCACAGTATTCAGGGTACGTCTAAAGAGACAGCAGCTCCAAGAGAAAAAGTCTGAAAGATTCTCCTTATCCTACAAGGTAATTGATACATTATAGTCCTCAAGTTAGTGAGGCCACACCCCTTTGGTTGCATAATCAACAGAAGTCCATTATCCATAGCCATACATCGCAGGCTGCAACAGTAGAGAACAAGCATTTGCAAGGCAATAGGTCTCACATTTATGCCCTATTTGCATTGTAAATGCCATTGCCTTTTATTTAAGTGTTTATTTTAAAAACATAAATAGAAGGCATTGTCATTTGCAATGTCAATAGCTTAAACTCTCTCAAATGCAAGACCTATTGCACTGCAAATGCTTGTGTTTACAAGCACCCCATGCCACGCTTTCACATTAATAAAGGCCTCGCCCCTTTCTTTGGATGAGCCGTGTCTAAAGAAAGGTTCGCGACTGCTATTGAAGTGAAAGTGCGGTATGGGGCGCTTTTACCAAACACACATTTGCAATGAAATTGGTTTCGCCTTTGGGGCTTTATAAGTATTTCAGCCATGCAGCATATTATGTGCAGCTTGCTACCCACCTTTATTTTCTATTTATTTAATTTTGTAGCAATTGTGGCACGCCACGCTTGAACTTCAAATGCTTAAAGCTAAAGCACGGCGTGCCACGAATGGTCAACAGTAAATTAATAGAAAAGGAAAGTGGCCGTAGGACCATGTATGATTTCCACATGGTTGGTCTCTGTATGGAGTGACCTAGTAGGCAAAATTGGTGGACTGGGATGTGGCTTTGAGTAATTACCAGTAGCTGAGTGTAAATAAGAATCCCACCTATCACTTTTTTGTTCAGTTCACAGTAGTCAGTGTATATGTGTGTGTTTCGCATATTGTTCATTTCATCGTAAGCCTGTCAAGCAGAGAGAACAATTGATCTTTCTTTTGTCGCCCATGAGGCTGAACATATCCAAATGCTGAGCACACACTGCTGAGGCCAAGCCACCTCTTTCGAAGATTGATGACAGCGTGCTTCCTTCTAGAATCCAATAACAGTCTGCAGAGTATCTGTCTGTCTTTATCTAGATATCACTCTGAAAAGGGATATCTGGCGGTAATTTACCTCAAGGAATGAATGACACAACACAGGATGTACAAATACAAAGCAACCTCTGGATAGGGTTGTCCCTCTGTGCACAGCTGTGAAGAAACAAAATGTTTGCAATCCAATATAATTTTCAATCAAAAGTTCAACCAAAATTCTTCAATCAAAGTTGTTTATTGATCATTCTCATACGGATCAATCTTGTTAAATTTTTTTCTTTTTTCACTGTCAAAATCAAGTGTGTTTTCTCAAATGCATTATTCACCACAAATCATTTTCCCAATGCATTTCGGGCATTAACTATGAACTTCGTCAGGGGATAACTACAAGCAAAAATAAATGAAAAGATCTTAATGAAGAAGCATCTCGCTGCATCTAAGGTCTGGTAAAATCAATGTGACTTAGAATACGTGAAAAGCATGTGTCTCACTAAAGAAGGTGAACGTGTCCACATGCGTGTATCGAATCGATCGACTCAATGGTGAAACGCGACTGGAATAGGATGACTCATGCGGAAGTGAATGATATAAAAGAGGACTATTG
Source organism: Lissotriton vulgaris (assembly GCF_964263255.1). Classification (NCBI taxonomy): domain Eukaryota; kingdom Metazoa; phylum Chordata; class Amphibia; order Caudata; family Salamandridae; genus Lissotriton; species Lissotriton vulgaris. The sequence goes on from NC_141687.1 coordinate 363,778,177, forward strand.
CAGGATCCAACGTGTGCTCTAAACATCAGCGTGATGGCGTGGCAGAAAAAGTCCCAAACAGTGCATGCATAGTAAAAAAGTGCTAGTGATCTCATATTGTGTATTCCAATGTGTGGGATTTTTTGTGCAGTGAAAAAAGCTTACATAAACGAACACGTTGCATCATACAGTGAATATTAAAAAACAAGGACGTTGAAAAAAGAGGTCAACACTCACGCAGTGAACGGTAAGCCGCCGTATAATCTGAAACTGAAGACATAGATACAGTCATCAGTCATAAGGATGCAAAAATGCCACTGCATTCTATAACGTCCTCAGGATGAGTTACTTACAAGAATAATGTAGCAGTAAATATTCAAGTTAGTCCCGGTGCTATTCGGTGATAGTAAACATCCTCTGACCGGTGATCGGTAGAGAGTGAGTGGCGGCGTCTAACGTTGTGCATAAACGGTGGGCGTGGTGGGTAGAAGAAGGACTATTCAGATGACCTCCAGAACGGGCGCCATCTTGGAACGGTAAAAAGGGGTGAAAGTGTAAACGGGTGGTGCATTTCAATACACAATGAACCTGCAGCCAGAACTACATACATGAAACAGAAAAATAAAATGGATGTCCTGGCTGTATCCAACGTGTTTGAACCAGTAAACTGTCAACAATACCAGTGTTCTATAGAATACGTGACATTACAGTAACATCTGTACATCATTCAAGTTATAGATAACATGAGAATTCCATTCTGTCATTAATTAAGCCCGTGAGGCTGCATCGTGCACATAAAACGGATCCAATAATTTTCTCTCTGTAACAGTCTGTTTTTGTTATTGCCACTCTCAGAGGGTTTGATGACTTCTATAATTAAAAACTTGAGCTGTGCTACTGTATGATTGTTCTCCATGAAGTGCAAAGCAATGGTAGATTTTGCATTTTTGGTCCGTATATTGCTTTTGTGTTCAAGAATCCGTGTGCGGATTTTCCTTTCTGTGTGTCACACGTAGCAAGACCCACAGGGACATTTCAACATATAGATAACATTGGCGGTGTTACACGAGGTGTTAACTATCAATTTGATCTTAGTTCCCTTCATTGGATGATTAGTATGATTTCCTGGAATTATGTTGTGGCAATTGCTGCAGTTGTAGCATGGTACTAGTCCTTTGTACAATGCAGGTGTAGGACTGTCGGTGGGTCGGGTTAACATTTCTTTGAGGTTCGGGCCTCTCGTGTATGCAAAGATCGGCTTATTCTCAAATAATCCTCTGAAATCAGGTTCACAACTCAACAGGGGCCAATGTTTCAAAATGATATTCCTGAATTTTTGGCTGATGATAGAATATTTTGACACTACTACCATCCGTTTGCTGGTTTCTTTTTTCTTTACTTTCAATAGGTCTAGCCTATTGATGGTCTTACATCTGTTTTCAGCTGTTTTTAGGATTTCTTTGGGGTACCCGCGTTTCCTGAATCTGTTGAGCATACTAGTGATTTGTTGCTCGCTTTCCGAGGGTGATGAAACAATGCGTTTTACTCGAAGGAGTTGTGAGAATGGTAAGTTGTTTTTCAAGCCAGGTCTATGGAAACTGTTGTAATGCAAGATGGAATTCCGATCAGTAGTCTTGCGGAATTAGTTGGTAGACAGGTTACCACTGGAAAGTTGTATTTCGACGTCCAAAAAATGTATGCATTGTTTATTGAAGTCCCAAATGAATTGAATACGTTCATCTATCGGATTCATCCGAAGTAGGAAACATTGCAATGAGTCCACTGTGCCAGACCATAAGATAAAAATGTCATCAATGAATCGCAAAAATAGTTTGCCATGTTAGATCGTTCAAAATGTTCTTCAAAGTGCCTCATGAACAAATTAGCGTACGCAGGAGCTGTGCAATTGCCCATGGAAGTACCACATATTTGTAAATAAAACAAAAATAGCTGTGGTATAAAGTAAACATGAGTAGTTCCATTAACAGTATTTGGAGATTTGGATCAAGAGTGGACTTTATTAGCACTTGTTCAATAGCTTCTGTGCCAAGGTTGTGTGGAATCGACGTGTACAGGGACCGAACATCTACTGTACACAGCCAAACTTCCTCCTCTGGAAGGATAAGACAAGAGTTAAGTTTAATCAAGAAATCTGTAGTGTCTCTGATGTAAGACTTAGTTGAGATGACGAACGGCTGCAGGTGTTTATCAATAAATTTCCCAACTGGCTCGTGGATGCTGCCTTTAGTAGAAACTATCGGTCTGAATGGTGGTTGCGTGGGATGTTTATGGATCTTCTGCAGCATATACAATGATGGTGGTCCCGAGGACGTTATAGAATGCAGTGGCATTTTCGCATCCTTATGACTGATGACTGTATCTATGTCTTCGGTTTCAGATTATACGGCGGCTTTCCGTTCACCGCGTGAGTGTTGACCTCTTTTTTTCAACGTCCTCGTTTTTTAATATTCACTGTATGATGCACCGTTTTCGTTGATGTAAGCTTTTTTCATTGCACCAAAAATCCCACACATTGGAATACACGATATGAGATTGCTAGCACTTTAGGTCTCGGCTCAACGCGCCGAAGCGCGTCTCCGCCGAGATCTTTTGTCAGCGACTGTGCTTCCCAGGAGATAGTTTCGGCCACGCGCATCCTTGGAGCCGATTTGCAACGTGACCGCACGCTGTGGCCAGGCGCTGTCTCCTGGGAAGCTCAAGCACCATACACGCATGCGCATACACACACACAAGCGCCTATGCACGCACGCACATACATACATACAGAGACAAACCCCCTGACACATACACACACACGAGCACACACACAAGTGCACCGAGGCCCCCCCTCCCTCCCTCCCCCCCTCCCCTCCCTCCCCCGCCGTCACCGTCGCACACATACATACACACACGAGCATACACGCGCACACACACACACACACACCCCCAGCCTTTTGGAACTTACCGGGACAATGTCGGGGACTCTGCTCTCAGCACGCGGCGCCCAACCTCCTGCTGGCGCGGCCCCGGGGCTCCACACCGCTCACAGGACCCCGGGCGCGAGACGCATTTGACTCTGCCTGCCTCCTCTTCCGGTCTGGACGTGGCCCCGCCCCCGTCACAGGCGACCGTGCCTGACCTCCGGGGCGGCCACGGCATCTTGAGGATTCCACATAGGCATCCACGTCATGAGTATAGTACATTACTGCTGCAATACTAAGCATTAATACATGACTTGACTGAGTGTGGCTGTCTGTTTTTCTTAAAACATCCCCGTGATACGTGTATGAAGCTCTCAAGACTGGTTCCCCATAATTGTAGAGCTCGGGTATCATGCTGCACCACAAATACACCAGCCATATTTATTTATTTTATTTGCAGTTTTATATAATGTGAACTTGGCTTAAGGGCATTGGAACACTTCATGGACCAGATTGCAGTCCGGTTTTTTTAAGGCACAGGGAGATTTCGTATTTTGCCTGATAAGAGAAACTTTGGGCTGAAAGTCCAATAGTCCCCAAACGACTGTATGGATGAAAATGCTCTCGAGTTTACACTTGAATGTTGATCAGACGAACAAGAAAAGAGACTGACTGCTGCTTTTAGTTGCGGAAAGTCAGCTCGGGAATTTTAAAAACCCATATGTGGACTGAACGTTGTGTAAGGCATTTTTAATGCATAATTTTAACAGTTCTCACTTTGGCTGCAGTGTCTACCTTGATGGCTTCCAGCGGCAAGAAGTGCTAGTATTTATCTCCTCAGAAATTCTAGTGCTTTTAGATGGTGTTATTACCTGTCACATCGTTGGCCTTATTGTCAAAGACAGTTGAATCAGAGCAAACGTGCTAAGGGCAATTTTGCACCAATGTGAGTGCAAGAGTTTAGCATTATTGCGGATTCTTAAAAATGCCATGCCCCAAATGATCACTACTTCTTTCGTAGGTGTGCATTTTTCGCTTAAGATGCTCTTGAGCTAAATGCACATTTTTCGCTGGTGTGGTGCGCATATTAAGCAAAGGCAAAGTACACTTTTTTGGGAGTAAGTTAATTATGAAGGAAATATCTCTTTAGGAATCAGGTCTCTTTTCTTGAAAAGTCCTGCCCAGCATAGTCACATCTAGCGCAGAATGTGGCGATTTTATGGTACATAAAGTTATTCTCCAAGTTACAGCTGATGTACGTATTTTTGGCACTGAGAGTAGTGAGTGCAGAGTAGTGAGTGCAGAGTAGTGAGTAGTGAATGCAGAGTAGTGAGTGCAGAGTGCAGAGTAGTGAGTGCAGAGTAGTGAGTAGTGAGTGCAGAGTAGTGAGTAGTGAGTGCAGAGTAGTGAGTGCAGAGTAGAGAGTGCAGAGTAGAGAGTGCAGAGTAGAGAGTGCAGAGTAGAGAGTGCAGAGTAGAGAGTGCTGAGTAGAGAGTGCAGAGTAGAGAGCGCAGAGTGCAGAGTAGAGAGTGCAGAGTAGTGAGTGCAGAGTAGTGAGTGCAGAGTGGTGAGTGCAGAGTGGTGAGTGCAGAGTGGTGAGTGCAGAGTGGTGAGTGCAGAGTGGTGTGTGCTGTTGAGTGCAGAGTGGTGTGTGCTGTTGAGTGCAGAGTGCTGTGTATTGGCAATGTAAATAACAATGCCATTTATTTATGATTTAAAGAAAAAAAAAGAAATGTCATGAGCAATGCCAATAGCTCTACCTTTAATGATGCCGAGACCATTGCATTGTAAATGCTTGTTTACTATGCATGCACTGATAGGGACTTTTTTCTGCCACGCAATCACTCTGATGTTTAGAGCACACGTTGGATCCTGCAATAGTCATCTATTATATCATTCACTTCCGCACGAGTCATCCTATTCCAGTCGCGTTTCACCATTGAGTCGATCGATTCGATACACGCATGTGGACACGTTCCCCTTCTTTAGTGAGACACATGCTTTTCACGTATTCTAAGTCACATTGATTTTACCAGCCCTTAGATGCAGCGAGATGCTCCTTCATTAAGACTTTTTCATTTATTTTTGCTTGTAGAGTTATACCCTGATGAAGGGCATAGTTAATGCCTGAAATGCATTGGGAAAATGATTTGTGGTGAATAATGCATTTGAGAAAACACACTGGATTTTGACAGTGAAAAAAGAAAAAATTGGAACAAGATTGATCATTATGAGAATGATCAATAAACAACTTTGATTGAAGAATTTTGGTTGAACTTTTCATTGAAAATTATGTTGGATTGCAAACATTTTGTTTCTTCACAGCTGTGCACAGAGGGACAACCCCTATCCAGAGGTTGCTTTGTATTTGTTCATGTTTACTACGCTGTTAGGAACAGACAGCAAAACCTCTGTAGCACGCTACAACTGAATAGCATTTCAATCTTGGACAACAGGGCTGTGCGAGTCCCACCTCCCATTGTTTATACAACACAGGATGTATTCAGCACGTTTCCGAAAGCTAGTGGCATGTGGAAAAGGAAACCCTGGTTAATTACCCATTTCTTAAGTTATATATTTTAAGCAGCAGTATTAATATGTAAACATACCTCAGTGTGCACTTATGGTGCTGGCTGATTGCAAATGTACCGCTTCTGGAAAAGGAAACCCTGGTTAATGACCTATTTCTTAGTTATATGTTTTAAGCAGCAGTATTAATACGTAAGCAAACCTCAGTGTGCACTTATGGTGCTGTCTGGTTGCCTATGTGCCCCTTCTAAATGTAGACAGACAGGCACACTCACCTTATACTTTAGAGCAAAAACCGAATAGATTACGAGTCCTGCCTAGCAGAGCTCATTTTGCAGAACAAAGTGAAAGTGGGAGAAGGTGAAAACATATTAGCTGAATAAAATTGTATACTGTATTGTCAATTGCCCAAGACTAAAAGTACATTAATAAACTAGAAAGGCATCATTCCACTATTAAACCTTTGGCCAGTTAAATCAACAACCTTTCAACCTTGTGCAAACAAATAAAGGGCAGCGTACTGTGGTATAGACACTCGTAAACTAGGTACACTGAAGATTAGATACCTAATTTCGCCCGAATAAACCAATAGCAACCACCTCTTAAAACTACATTGAACATTCTATTCGTCCCTAATCCAACAATGTCACACCATGTCAAGATGACTACAATCAACAAGAATTGCCAGAATCTAGATTTCTGAGATCACTGCGAGGCCAACATGGGGTGAATCTAATACTTACTGCACCGAGTTCCTGTCTGTAACAACTCTTTCTGGTGTTGTGGGCAGCTGCAGGGGAGGAGTGGAAATGGACAGGTCTGAGGCAGCCTCAGCGACTGATCACCATGGCTTTTGCATCTGAAGTGGTGATCCCAGGAGAGGCTGAGTCCAATTAATGACGAAAAGCAGTCTCCTTAATACGGCACGGGGCAGGGGGCAGGGAGGTTCGTTAAATAGGCACTCGAGAGACTGGCATTGGAAAGAATAATGCAAAAATGACGACTTATGAGAAATCAATGCAACTACTAGGACTGAAAAGTCTTAGACAGAGTGTGCACTACTCTTGCGCTTGATCAAGCTTTACACCTAAATTAACCTTTTTTTAAAGTAATTCATGCCTTTATACTTTATCTAGCACTCCGTTTATATAACAAATATTGAAAAATAAAATGAAAATATAACGATAATCCAACACTTGTTTAAAGTTTCATCAATTTATTGCTGCATGAATCTTGATTTATTCACTTGAATTTTTTCTCCCAACGAGGTTCCTTACAAAGGACAATCATGAGTAATGGGCGTGAGTCCCTCAATCCCAATGCACTTCGGGTGCTCTGTACACCCTTCCTCAGGGGAATCTATAAACAGATGATAACTTCAATCAATAATTATCACAGTACAGTCTCATACAAACAAAAGTACTTAAAACAGGCCTGCCTACACATTAGGTATATCAGAAGAAACAATTGAAGAGCATGAATCGTGTCCATGATACGCAAAAATGAGGAGAAAGACAAATAATTCGAAGAGACAAAAGATTCTAAAACAGATACATTATGTGCTCTAAAGGTGATACGCCACATGCTCAAAACTACGTGCCCTTCAGCATGCTCTCACAGGTGCAACACTGCAGTTCATACTGCCCGTGCATCTAAACGAAAAAGTGCAAAATAAGAAAAAGAAGACTAGTGTGAAGGAGGTGCTTTTAACCAAAAGTAGCATGATGCTCATATGTAATAATGGTGACACGTGATGGGAAAATTAGTACCTCCCCTGAGGGTGCACACTGAAGTTTAACAATATTTGTTTCCATGGATTAACTGTTGAGAGTCAAAATTCGAGTGCAACGCAGCTGTTTTCTTTCCACAAAACTAGCACTTTTCTACCCCACACAGACTTAAGAGAAATGGCATTAAAACTTTATTCCCATTCCATACATCCTGACTGAAAATGATTAATGTTATATTAATGCACTTTACTACAGCAAAAAAGCCATTAAGAAGTCCTATATCTTGTCACAGGTTTTGTAAGGAAACTCTTGTTGGACAAGGGAGGGAATAGAAGCAGACAAACAATTCTGAGCCTCCAGTTTAGTCACCTTATCTTGTTATCCAAGAGAAGTTTGAATTCTTCAACCAGCTATTTCTCTCTTCCAGTTAAGGTTTGCGGGTCGGAATAAACCTGCAGGTAGAGGGTTAATTTCTCAAGAGCCAGAAAGTGCACCTGGATTAGCGGAAGCATGCCATTGTGGCGCTGCAGTAGGCACTGCAATCTGTTGCAGAGCAGGGAGGGCTGTGACCGGCAGTCACCAAAAGCATGCCCATGGCACACGAGCTGCGAGGCAACTGACAGTGGGAGGGGGGTGGGATCAAAAGGAACGTGGACAACAGGAGGGGAGCAGGAACAGGAACTAAACAGAGCAACGCTAGCGTGCTGGCTCGAGCTCAACCAAAAAAAAGTAAAAATATGGTGTACCAACCAAGTAAAGGGACCAGTAGCCATGTGAAGTTGCAAATGACCACATGGCCGTACTAAGGAGGGACTAACAAGCCTCATTATCAATAAGAAGCCAGAATTTACAAAGGACCAAGACAAAAGCCAATAATAAATATGGGTGAGGTAGTGGGTGGAGCTTCTCTCCCACACTGAACCACCCCAGATCTTCCCTGGAGCACCGCTTGCGCGCTGACTCTAGCTAGGTTCGACATAAAAATCTCACACTGGACATGGGAACACCATCTTGGTCACACAATCAGATTAGAGCACAATAGTCTTTTATTCAGCCACAGGTTCCTCATGTGCTCGTTTTTGGATTTCTTTCCCAGATATGTAACTATTGCTGTTACAAGAAATGTATCTATTCAAACTAGCAATACAAGAGAACACTTGCAAAAATAGAAAGTCAGCAAAATACGGGAGCACAGTGAATTATACAAAGAACAGGCCTTTGAGAATAATGGTAACTTAAAACATTATTCAATTCAACAATGTACAATTAATATGCGTGTGCACATTTAACATCTGTGAATATAATAATTCTTTAGTACTTTAGTTCATATCACATAGGACACAAAGAAGCAATCAAACTGCTCAATAGTAGGTATATACACGTAGTACGTTGAAAGTATACACATGTAACATTAATGCTTTCATTGAATACAGTATATTGTTTGACCTATACTAATATCCTATGCCCATAAGGATCATCTAAAGCTATAAATGATATCCCTAACATTTACACAGACAGTATAGCACACATTTATGAATCGTGTATAAGGCTTCAGCAATGAAGTAAAGAGGATGGTTTTAGGAACAATTACACATTACTAGTTTCTATCTTTGCAGGGTATTGTACATTAAACTGTGAATCCATTTAGTTGCAAGGAAGCATATACATTTTAATATTGCGTTTTAGTCACTTTATTTATCAAGTTAAGACGATTCCTAAGTTAAACATTCAAAAGTATTTCTTTCTGACATTAGTTAGCATTCCATATGAGAACTATAAACTCTACAGTAAAGATTCTCCTGCAATAACAGTGTCAAACGCAATGTGTGTATGAATTATAATTAGACGTAGGACTCCTGCAAAGTGCACGTTAATTTTGTGTGTCTAGTATCATTTGCATTTAAGTTTCAGTGACGTGTAAACAGTGGTCAGTTTTGCGCTGCACCACTTCCGATCAATCCCACTGTACCCGGGCCAACATACTTTTGTCGCGGGTGCTCTCCTCCTGCTCTGCCTACCGTACTGGGCAGCTGTGGGTTTCTAGCCGTGTCCTGCAGGCCTTCGCTGGCTGCAGCTGTTCTTATGCTCACTGCTGCACCCGGACCGGCTCCATTGTTGCGCATCAACCGGCTACCGGCAGGAGCATGCCACAGTCCGACTGATGCTGTCGGAGGCCCACCGTATTCTGGCCTACATTTGGAGGTGCTGCGGTCGTGCCTGGCTCCCAGACATCACTGGGCTCCACCTCAAGGGTTGACCTGCCACACGCCACATGAGCTGAGGTGTTTCTTCTTCATTGCATCAGGGGTGGCCTGCCACATTAGTTGTACTGCTTGGTGGCCATCTGTCCAGGCTCACCATCAGGTGTCACTCATCTGGTAGTTGTATGGAGACCCGGCAGTCGCATCCTCACCGACCCTTAGGTAGTGCCCGACCCACCTGATGAACTTTGTCTACATGCTCCTTAGTCTGGACTTGGTATTCCCAGCACCTGCCTGTTTGCCCTTTTATTGCGCCGGGCCTTGGGGAAACTGCTGTTTTTCCTGTGTCACAGCCCTGCCTGTTCTTCCCCATACAAGCTAGTTTTTGTAATATTACTCCAACTGCCACAGTACTGCCACCCCGGTTGGTCGGAGGCGTTTTGTTTTTCCACTTGCCCGCAACAAGTTGTGGCAAACTCCAAGCACAGTCAGTGCTTGTTACAGGGGGCTCCAAGGCATCAGTCCCGGCCATCGAATCGTTCATCATGGAAGGTCCACGTCCTTGCAGGCAGGTAAATGGAAGGCCTGGGTGGAGCAGTTTGAAACTTAAGAAGAAGAGACCCATTCATTTGCATCTTGCGGGTGCTGCTATCCACAAGATTGCACAGACAGTCGTTGAGGCAAGTCCACCATTCACGTACAACTCTTTGAAGACAGACCTAACAACACAATATGAACTGCTCGCAAATCCTGACTACGAGTGGTTTTTCCTACGCCAAGCCAGGCAATTAACAGTGGAGTCAGTAGATTATTTCATCGCCCAGTTAAAGGACCTGGCCAGCACCTGCACACTGCTAGACGTTGATGATGAGATCCAAGCCCAGTTCATGTAGGGCTGCTCTTCAGAACACCTGAGGGAGTACATCCAGCAAGTCCCTGGAATTACTATGGCAAACACCTGGATACTGGGCTGGTCAAAGGAATTCTCAAAAACAAGTGCTGAGCAAATGAAGGCAGCGCTCCATCGGTCTGTGAAAACGGAATCAGTTAACCTTGTAGCAAAAGCTCCCCTTGAGAAGAAGACGGTTCACCACAAGCCTGCATCGAGTCTCAAGGCCTGCCACTGGTATGGGGCCGGTACCCTTATTAAGGCGATTGTCGCACACAAAGGAAAATATGTTCTGCATGCAACAAGCTCGACCACTGTGCCACAGTATGTCAATCCACACCATCCAAGAGGGGGCAGAAGCCAAAATCAATAAATGCCACGGACATTCCATCCTCGTAGGAAGACAATGGAGACGTGAACGATGATGAAATGGAAGGTGTGGTGCACGTAATACAAGCCATGAAACCAGAAGAACTTCATCGCAGATGCACGCTGAAAGGCATTGTCACCATTGCTGGCCACCAAATTCCAACTTTAATCAACACTGGAGCTTCCTTGGGCTTTGGCCCCAACTTTAGATGATGGGTGGTGCTACTATACAATGACCTACTGGGACAGGTTAGAGTAAATAATCATACCTCCCGCACATTTGCCTTGCACAGAGGTACTAGACAAGGCTGTCCTCTATCCCCCTTATTGTTTGCTCTTACCCTGGAACCACTAGCCTACTGGATAAGAGGGGATGTTTCCATACGGGGACTAAAGTGGAGTGAGGATATAGAAGACTAAATATCACTATATGCAGATGCCATCCATATATATTTGGCATCCCCCAAACTTCCCTTAACAGTTTATTCAATATTATAACAAACTTTGGTAAATACACAGGCTGCTCTATCAACTGGTCAAAATCAGTGTTATATGTGCTCCATGGCCCTCCTGTTGCAAGGATTTCTGCTCATACACAGAACTGTGCACAGAGACCTAGGACATTGGTGAATTGTGGTGTACCAGAAACTCACCTCAGTACCTAGAAACCCCAACCAGCTAGCAATCAGTGTCACATTAGCTCTTCGTCCTATAGCAAAGTAACCAATGATTAGACAACCTAGAACATGTGACTTAGTACCATCTCAGGAATGGTGGGAAGTGAAAACCCTCTTTTGTTATACTCTCACACCAGTCCACAATAGGAGTAAAAAGAGACACCGAATCGGTATTTGCTATTGAATCCTATGGGCCTTTGAAGCCCATAGGATTAAAGTCAAATACCGAATCGGTATTTACTGAATCGGTAAATACCGAATTTGGCAAGGGTGCAGGGGGTGTCACTTTGACACCCTCTAGCACCCCCAAAACGGGCATGTGTGCAATGTGGCACACAGACATGCCCTAAGGGCACGTCTGTCTGTCACATGGCACATGTGTACATGCACAGATATGCATGTACACAGGAATCGGTATTTTACCATGGATTTGTATTCCATGGTAAAATACCGATTCTGTAAGCCATGTGCTGATGGAACATTGGCTACCTACATTGCATTTTCGGTAATTTTACCGAATCGTTATCGTTACCGAATCGGTAAATATTACCGATTCGGTAAATGTACCGATTCGGTAATGATAACGATTCGGTAAAATTACCGAAAATGTGCCCCTACATCTCGATAGCCTTTACCGATCGGAAACGGCCGAAAATCGGTATTTTCGGCCGATTCCGATCGGTAAAGGGCTACCTACATCGGGCCCCAAGTTGCCAAAGGGAAAATCCTCACATTTAAAGAACTGCAAACCAAATACGCACTTGCACAAGTAGAGTTCTTCAGATACTTACAAATCCGACACGCACTCCTTCCCAATATTCCTGACCTCTTTCCCTACCAGACGCTTCCCCTCTGGAGGACCGATTACTGGCTGAACCACTTCTGACTAAAGCCATCTCTTACACCTACCCCAAACTCTGCAACAATTTGCCCGACACCTTTCAAGCTCTTAGAAATCGCTGGCATGCTGACTTAGGTGAGTTGGACGAGGAGGACTGGCAGACCGCTTAATGTCCCCCAGAGAAACAGCCTCGAACCGAAGTTTCTGCCTCTTACAACTAAAAATACTCCATAGAACATACCTCTCTGGCGTCCTCCTGGTGAAAATTGGTAACAGAAGTGAGGCATTACCTGTCTTGCTAGATGATCTTGTGAATGCCATCAAATTGGATGAGTGTCTCGAGTTGTCTCTGTCTTCAGCAGCGAGGGGGAATTGGAAAATACTGACACAGTCTTTGTCCCATCAGACTGCTGAGCAAGACAGATCCTACTATCGCTCCATTGTGTCCGGCATGAGCTAGATAACTCCACTGAAGGCTGTCGATTAAGAGGGCTCTGTTTAGTGGACCTGGTCCATCCAGCCCATCAAGGAATTGTTAAAACTAAGCCCAGACTCTAGAGCAAGGTCTTGTTTCCTGGATTAGATAAACTTGTTAAACAAACAGTGCAATATTGCCCACTGTGTCGGGCCGCTGGCCCCCCAGAACCGTCAGCACTTACTATCACGGAAGACATTCCTCTTTTGCTATGGAACTGAGCCAGTGCTGATTTAGTGAGTCTTCCGGGTGGCAACTATAGGCTAGTAGTAATTGATGAGTTTTCTAAAGATCCCTAGGTTGAAATCATTACCTCAATTACTGCCAGTAAGACGGTGCCCCGTTTTGGGACGATCATGGCAACCCATAGGTTACCGAAAGAAATATTTATGGATAATGAGCCCCTGTTCTCAAGCCAGGAATTTTAAGAGTACCGTACCTTAATTTTAAGAGATATCACTCATCGGATTATCACTCCTACATGGCTCCAAGCCAATGGAGAGGCTGAACGCTTCATGTGACCTCTCAATAAGATAATCTAGATAGTATTAGCTGATAACCAGAACCTGGAATGTGCTCTGTACTCATTCCTACAAGAATACCAACTCATGCCAAATGCTATGACGAAGCTGAGCCCCAGTAATCTCTGCATCAATAAACCTATGGATGGTACAATTCCTCACTATTTGGAGCCCCAGCGCCCAGAACTGATGTGGCGAAGACATTGCGTCAGCATAAGATATAAAATGACAAAACATCTATGAAAATGGGGGGCCTGGCTGAAAACCCTGCATGTTGGGGACTTTGTACTTGTCAAGGATTGACGTCTCAGAAACAAATTTCGCCTTCCTTTAAGGTTGATCCATGGAGAGTCCATGTCACTTGAGGGACAATGATAACTGCCAAAAGAGGTGATGATGCTATCACCAGGAACGTACCATTCTTCAACCGGTACCTGCCAAGAGCCAACACCTGGGGCACTGAATCAGTCTTCCTGAGTTGGGGAGAGAGGTAGTAGCTAAGTCAGCTGCCCTTTTTCCAATTGGCTGTTGTCTGAGTTCAACACTCAGAGTTCAGATCACAAGAATCTAATGAGGATGAGACTGAGAGCAACAGAAGAGATGGTACCCCAGGAGATACCCCTTTGCAAAACAAATACAGGGCAGAGGACAGTCCTATGGTGGGGCCCTACACCTTCCTGCATGCATGAAGAGGAATCCTGCTGTTTTTGCATTTGTGTTTTCATTTTTATGTTTGTCTTTAATGTTTCTTTCTGTTAGGGTCGACAAGGAATGTGAAGTTCAGAGTTGTGTAGTCCCAAAGCCAAATGGTTTTGGGAAGGCAGCAGCGCTATATAGGGTGCTTTCTTCAGCAGTTATGGAGCATCTGAAAACGGCACTATTCTGACGGCCGCTCACTGCCTCTTTTGTCGGCTTGGCAGGATTTGACGGCTTTGTAAGAGCATCCCCTGTACTTACACTTTGGTCACTGCACCTGGCGCTGAGGTTGGATGACTCTCTTTACTCAAGATGTTGGGTAAGTAGATGCTCATTTCTTGTATCTGAGGCATACCACCCTTGGCGTTTCTTCATGCTTTCTTACACCTGGTTGATCTCTGTCTCTTAGCCTTGTTTGTTCTTATCTGTTTCACCTCGCAGCATGCTATTGCAACTGGCTGTTGCCGCTTATTGCGCTTTCTGTATGTGGCCGTCACTGCCTTTAGCGTTCCTGTAATATATGACTGACGGCTCTGTGTTAAGTTTTGGTGCTGCCCTTCTTACCTCGGTTTTATTTGCACATTTCTGACCAGCAATAAATGAAACTTTCCGTAGAGCCTTTACTTTCTTCAAAGGTCTCTTACTAGCTGGAGTTGCTCTTTGACCCCACTTACCCCAAGCATCTATTCTTCACTGACTGAGATGCATGTGGCGCACACAAGCAGCTGGCTGGACTACAACAAACTCTTGGGGAGAGCACTCTCGACTTCGGTTTGCAAGATTTTCGTATTACCTATGTTGTTGCCAGTTGTAGCGTCTTGCCCAGTTTGGTAGCATGTAAATGAATTATGCCACACACAGAGCTTGGTATTACATGTATTTATTTCTGAGTGCAAAAGGGAAGTCTACACCATAGAACCCACTGCCTTCCCACATTGATTCCCAAAACTATCAGTAAAGTGAGCCCACCCACATTTGACCCCGAATCAACAGTTAACCATAGAGATGCACAGCAAAACCGACCACCCATGGCCTAATTAGCTATTCTAATGCTAAATGCCCACCAACTGTGATAAGGTATAGAAATCATTATTCAAAGTGGAAATACACAACCAGCATCATTAAGATGAACACTTTGTATACCAAGGCAAAGAAAAGCAAGGCTCTAGATCACAACTACAATTAAAATATAATACTAGTGCAAATCATTTAATGTTGAAACCCAAGTCAGACTATGTCGCAACTATTCTGTGCCATCACTTGATTTTAAATTAAGGATAGAACAAATTAGTGGACTTTTAGAGTGCACAAATGCCACAGGGGTGTGTCTGCACTTCAGTAACTCCTGTACATTGTTGACATAAGAAAATTCAGGAAAGCTTAGGGAGTAAGCAACCAAAGGGCCTATTCACAAACTGCATTTTGTAGTACAATAGTACTCCTAAAGTACTACAAATTACTATTCACAAGTCTACGAGAATAGATCTCTACCTTCACCCCTTCTCTATGGAGAGGTCCTTATGTGCACGTTTACTGGTTAGTAGTAAATGTCGGAGGGACCTGGGGAAGTGGCTGGAAAAAGAGGTGTACTCACTACTAAACAGTAGGTATGTGGGGAGGAGCGAGAAGGGATTTAAGGAGGGCATGCACCCAACATTAAAAGTTATACATAGGAGGAGGAGCTTGAACACGTCCAAAATGGCCACGTGGGCTAGAGGCTCCCGAGACCCCCGCTGCCCCCGGCTAAATCCTGTGCACAATCTTGCTGTTGGACTGAAGAAATCGGTCACGGATGAGAAGCAGTCCCGGGCGCTGCAATCTGCGTCCCGATCGGCCGCCGCGATCTGGTGTTAAAAGGCCCGGAAGATTGCGGCCTAGCTGGACAGAAGCCGGGGTCTCGAGTTAAAGCTGACCCCGGCCGCAGTGCAACAACATCGGGGCCGAAACCGGAAGTCCCCTGCTCGGCCCCGTAGAAGTCCTGCCTCTTTCCCCATGCTTGCTGGGCAGCCCCCCACGGAACAAGGAACCTGGACCCGCGGAGGAGGCACACTTACGCCGTGGTGGTGCTGCTTTCGGCGGTGGCTGCATCTGGGGCCCCAGCATAGTGGGGGCTGAATTGTGGCCTGCCTGTGTTGCTCCTACTGGACAGGGGAGCTGAGTTATGAGCTGAGGGCCCTTTACTGGACTTTGGGGAGCCCGTGGAGATTGAGGGTGCTCCCGGCCACTGTGTGTGGAACGGGTGCGGTGGAGGTGACGCACGAGCAGAGGAGCATGCCGTGGCTGTGTTCGGGCAGTGGGCAAGGCGACTCTCCTACTCTGAGGCCCATGGACGTTGGCTGGAAGGCTTTAGCAGCGTGCAGGTATCCTGTTGCCTAGCCGTCGGGCTGGGTCTTGAAGTACGGCGCTGTTTGGTGGCGGTTGGGGCGATTTGAGGGATCACCGTCCCCCTGTAACTTTTGTTCGTGCAGTTGGTGGTGGGCCATGTTGGTTTAACGAGAGGGGCTGCGGTCCCGCCTACGTGACGCTGCCCGTGATCTAGTGCCTCCGTTGCGGGATTTCTGCAGCGGCCGGGCCCGCTGTCCACTTGGCTTCAGAATGGCGGCAAGACCTGAAGCGGAGAAGCAACAAGCCAAGACTACTAGAGGGGCTAGATACGTACAATCCAACAAGTTGGATCGTTACACGCAACCCAGGGGGTCGCCCCCCGGGTTCGGAAAATCGCAAGAAGGGAATGTGGAGGCGTCGGCTTCTACGACAGAGCCAACGCTACGAGATGTGATGGCCGCGATCGACGGGGTGAAATCCTCCCTCGGGCGGAAGATGGAGTCCTTGGATCATAAGCTTGACCCGGTCACGATAGAGATTAATCCGTGCGGACCTCACCAAAACCAGTGAAAAGGTAAAGTCACTGGACATCAAAACCTCCAGTCTTACGGATGATGTGGCTTTTTTGCAACAGGAAGTTCGTGATCTTAAAACCTCTAGTGAAGTCGCAAGTTGGACGAATATGAAGGAACAGCCCTTAGGAACAACATGCGCATTATTGGTGTGCCGGAAAAGGCCGAGGGCCAGGCCGCGAACCTCTTTGTCGAAGACATTATACTTAATCATCTGAAACCCAAAGGCCTGGGGAATTTCTTTACGGTGGAAAGAGCGCACAGGATACCGGGAGGGAGATTGCGACTTGGAGAACCGCCCTGGCCACTCATTGCACGGGTACTTAACTGTAGGGACAGAGACGCTATCCTGCAGGCCTCCAGGAATGGGGGTCCTCTTAAGTATGAAAACTCTACCCTTAGTTTTTTCCGGACTTCACGCAGGTGGTACAGTAACAACGGCAGACCTTCATGGGTGTCAAAATGAAACTTTGTGATAAGGGACTGAAGTATGCCATGATGTATCCTGCCAAGCTGAGAGTCGAACATGAGGGCAAGGCGTTCTGACAATCCAGAAATTGCCTCGGACGGGTTGGAAACTCTTTCCTCTCGAGATGAGCAGCGGCGTCAGAGTGGAGAGGAGGATGAAGGCGCGCAGGAGCAAGAATAATGACTGACATTGTTGCAGGTTGGGTTGGACCGCGGTGGGGAATGTACCCTGGCTGACCATTGTCCGCAGATAAATTGGGTGTAGTAAGGGGGTAAACAGGTCCAATGGTAATCTGGGGGTCAGGCCGGGAATCGGAGGGTCGTACTCCTCCTCAGATTTATTTTTCGATAGTTCAGTAGTTAGATTATGGGGCGACAGGCACACTGCGAGTTGGGGGCGTAGGAATACCGTGAGCAAGGGTGCAGGGAGGGGGTGGTAAGTGGGGTTTGTTTGTCATTGTTTATCAAGGCATTGAATTTGACAATGTTCAGTGGTTGGGGGGTGAATGCTCCGTTTTTGTTTTTGATGATGGGGGTAGGGAACTAAAGGTATTGAGTTGTAATGTGAATGGGTTCGGTGACAAAATCAAGCATAGTGTGGTTCTTTAGTATTTTATACGGTACGCTCCCGATGTGGTTCTACTACAGGAAACTCATTTGGTTGGAAATAAGTGTAAGGTGATGCATAGAATGGGCTACAGATTAGTGGCGCATGCAGGCTTTACTACTGGCTCCTTGCTCGTAGGACACTCCCTTTGGTGATTGATTCTGTATTCGAGGATGACAGGGGCAGATATGTTGGTGTGACGGGTCGCTGGGAGGGACATGTTCTATCCTTGTTGTCAGTATATGTGCATCCAGGCATGCAAGCTCTTACTTTTGCCGATTTGGAAAAGGTTCTGCTAGATCTCCCGAGTGGCTTATTGATATTGGGGGGTGATTTTAACGTGGTGGCCTCTGGAGCTCTGGATAGACATCCCCTGCGGGATGTGGGACGTGCTCATAGATGGTTGCCTGACTTCCTCAAGACCATGGGTTTGGTTGATTATTGGAGACTGCTTCATCCGGATCAAAAACAGTACACCTTTCACTCTGGGGCCAGTCTAGTTTAGATTACTGTCTTGTGCCTGCTGTTTACGCATCTTGTGTATTGGAGGCGACACACCTTGCCAGGGAAATATCTGATCACTCCCCGCTTTTGTTCCGTTTCGGTGTCACCTTGCGATCTGAAGGTAGGGTGGCCCCCATCAATCTCTGGTATCTGAGTAATCCCAAAATTAAGGAGAATCTGATCAAGGCATTAGATGACTATTTCCTTGAGAACAAGGGGTCGGGCCCTGGTCAATCACGCTCTGGGAAGCTTTTAAGACTGTTCTTAGAGGTCAGGCTCTTTCGTTGATAGCAGGAGCGAAGAGAGATCGAAATAAGGCAATTGTTGAGGTGGAGGCTGAGATTGGCGGCCTGGAAGAGGAGCTCGAACAGGAGGTAACTCGTGCTAAACTACATTTCCTTAAACTTAAACAGCATGAGTATAGAGCGTTGGTTACAGATAGCGCTAAAGCCCTGAGTAGAGAGCAGCAGGGTCGGTTGTATAACGTCGGGGATAAGGCTGGGAAGCTTATCGCTTGGTTGGACAAGAAGGATAGAGCAGACCGAGTTGTCCCAGAGATTGTGACAGAGGGCGGGCTACACCTCACGGATCCCCAGGCTATAGTAGATAGCTTTGCGGAATATTTTCGCATTGTGTACACCTCGGTCTAGGTCTCCCGGTGGAGGACTCTCAGTTGATGCTGCGAGACTTGCAGCTCCCGTGTTTGTCGAAGGAAGATCGTGAATCTATGGATAGTGCCCTCACCGTGGATGAAGTAGCCCAGGCGGTGCGCTCCTTAAACTCCGGTAAGGCGCTGGGGCCTATTGGGATCCAATTAAGCTGTACAAACTTCGACCTGACAAGATTGCTCCCTACCTGAGACGTATGTTCATTGAGGCCCGGGAGACGGGAATATTGCCCTATGATCATAGAGTAGCTTCTATAGTGGTCATTCATAAGGAGGGCAAACAAAAATTATGTTGTGCCTCATATAGGCCTATCTCGTTATTAAACGCGGAACCCAATATCCTCGCTAAGATCCTTTCCACTAGATTGATTAGGGTGATCAGCGGATTGATACACCCCGATCAATCGGATTTCATTCCCCATAGGAATACGGCCCTTAATCTGCATGGGTTGATCGCCAGGGCTTACACCCTGGTGGAACCCACTGTAATAGCATCGCTTGATGCCACAATGGCCTTTGATACGGTGGAATGGCCATATCTGTGGGCTGTCCTGCCTAAATTTGGCTTCGGCTCTGATTTTATCCTCTGGGTGTGCTTGTTATATACTGAACCCCTTGCTCAAGTGGTAGTGAATAACCCGGTCTCGTCGCCATTTTGTCTTGGACGGTGCACCCGACAAGGTTGCCTCCCTCTCTCCCTCCTGTTCTCATTGGCTATGGAACCGTTGGCCGCCTGGATCCGCTGGGAGCCCTCAGTTCGGGGTCTCCGGTGGTTGCCACAGTGGGAGGATAGGATCTCTTTGTATGCACATGATATTTTACTTTATTTGGCCTCACCTAGGAAATCCCTGGATGCTGTTTGCTATGTGTTGGCCTCCTTTGGTAGGAACTCGGTACTCACTATAAATTGGGGTAAATCGCTTTGATTCATTCTTAGTGGGGAAAACCTGTTTCCCTCGCGAAATTGTCCGATCCAAATTGCTACAGACGGGTTTAAGTATTTAGGGATATTTAACTCCTTGAACCCCGCAGTCCGTTATGCTAGGAATCTCCTCCCCCTCCCCCTTGGTCAGACTGAGAAGAGATGTAGCCGGCTGGGAAAGTCTCCCTCTCTCCCTGTTGAGGCGAGCGACTCTCTTTAAAATGATGTCTTTGCCTCGTTTTCTTTATGCCCTTCAAAATACATTAGATGTAGTGCCAGCGAGCTACTTTCGAGAGGTCGAAGGGTTACAACGTAGTTTGTTATGGTAGACCCCGGATCGCATTGGCTAAACTGACTCTTCTATGGTATGACGGCGGGATCGCACTCCGTGATATCATACAATACTATTGGGCCTCACAGTTGGCAGCCAATAACCTTTGTACTTATGGGCCCCCTTCAGACCTCGGATCTGCGATGGATAGATGGATTCTTCCTGGAGGCAACCATAGTCGGCGCTGTATGCTAGGTCGCCGGGGAGCGGTTTGACAGGACTGACTAAGCATGCAGTGCGGATTTGGCGTGATGCCTCCAGCTCTTTGGGATGGAGGGACCGTTTGACGCAGGCTACCCCACTTTTCGACTCCGAGAGGTTGGGCAAGCTTTGGAATACAAAGGGCTTTGACAAGTGGGACGTGATTGGGATCTCGCCTATCGGTAATGTTTGGGTTAAGGGGAGGATAAAGACGTTTGAGGAATTGCAGTCTGAATATAAATTAGGGAGAACTGAGTATTTTCGTTGTGCACAGGTCAGGCATGCGTTGATGGCGGATCTGCCGGCGGAGGCGGACCTACCCGAGTTGTCTCCTCTTGAAGACAGGATTTTAGATGGACACCTGCCCGAAAAAACTATTTCCATGATTTATAAAAAATGGATTAATCATAGGGCAGATCTTCTGGTTGATTTGAAGGGAAAATGGTTGCAGAACGGTATTGAACTGGATGATGAGGACTGGCAGGCTGCTGTGTCTTCACCGAAGGTAGTCGCAATACCGGCGCGCTTGCAGATTGTTCAGCTGAAAATGTTGCATAGTGTTTATGTCACAGGGCCCCGCCTAGTTTGGATGGGGCTGTCGGATACAGGTCTGTGCAGACGGGGGTGTGGCTCTGTGGGTACATTCTTTCATATCATTTGGGAGTGTTGTTCTGTGGCTGAGTATTAGAGTGGGATACATGATGTCATGCGGGAGGTTTTGGGAGTAGCTGTGTTGCCTGAAGCGCGGAGATGCCTCCTGAAAATTTGGGAACCCACAGATCAAATCAAAATCAAATCAAAAATAACTTTATTCGGTTTTTAGAAAAAACCATAAAAGTTCATAGAAATACATTTTTATACATTGATTCAGTTAAAAAAAATGTTAAAATCAGAAATTTAAAATGCAGTTTATAAAATCACAGTGTTTAAAAATGACTAAACTTTTACTACTTTTCTTTGTGCTCTATTCATTTGTTTGATTATCAAAGGTTAGAACGATGACGTATGCAAAATTTCAGAAAGCGTACAATTGCTTTTGCTATTAGTTCATTTTCAAGATATTGTAACGCCAGGTAAGCTGGACGACATTGGCGTAGGCCCCAGTATTTTAATATGGGCAATAGCCATTGTCTGCGGGGTGCCTCAAAAAACTTGCAGAATAAGATTGTATGTATTGTTGACTGTTGTGATTGGGAATCGCAAGGGCACAGTAAGGATTTTGATGACCAATCATTCTGTGTGGGGAAACAGACCATTTGGTGGAACATATTAAACCTAAAACGTGTCAAAAGTAATTTTTCAAATTGAGTTATGTTATACATCAGATAAGGTTCAACAGATGGGACTGTTTGTACCAATAAACTTTGTTGTACAGAAGGTTTATGGATTTCTTTTAGCAGGCGTATTTGGCGCAAATGTAAAAGACATGCTTTTCTCAGTTCTGATTTAGAACCCACAGATTTAAATATAGCACAGACCAAATGGGTAACTCTAGGTAATATGATAGCGAAAAGGAATATAGCACAGCGATGGGGGTCCGAGAGGTTAAATACAGTTGAAGAACGGACAGAAAATATAGATTGGTGTATGTTCCGCAAACAAACTTTATATGGCAAGGGGCCGCCCTCGTAAGTGGGCACCTGTGAGGGGGCTGTGGAACCACTACAGGGGAGACATCTGTGTGCCACCTGTTGATGCACCCATTGATATTCCTACCTCTCCGTGAATGTTTATAACTATGTACCTTGTTTCCCACTCGCTCCCCCCCTCTCCTGCTAGGTGATGTGCAATATGGGAGAGTGATTCCCCATGTCATGTCATTATTTTTGATGCCTTGTATAAAAAAGTTCTACATAATTTATATATAGAACATGATGTAAGTTTGGTATACAATTAAATATAAAGTGTACTCAAGGCAATAGTTCCTTAGTGTTTATATCCTGTGCATTTTTCCGTTGCAGTCCATGGCCGGATATTGTTTGTCCCGAGCCTTGCCTATGGAAGGAACTTACTCATTAGGTAGATCTTAGTTTCCCTCTTAAAGGATGCTGTGTCTGGAATTTTTCTAATGCTTGGAGGAAGTGAGTTCCAGATTCTGGGGGCTGCTCCTGAGAAAGCTCTATCATATGTTTTCTTTTTCTACCGGAAGATGGCTGGCCTCAACACTAGTTCCTTTGCACTCCTTCCCGGTCTGTTTCCTCCAGATAGTTTAATTTTCTGCGCGAGGTACCTTGGTGTATTGTAGTGGAGCGCTTTGTGGGTTATGCATGCCATTTTTAGCTGGATTCTGGCCTCGTAAGGTAGCCAGTTTAATGCTTTCAGGTGGGGTGAGATCTGGTCGAGTTTCCTTGTTCCGGTGATGAGTCTTGCAGCTGCATTGAGGCATGCCTTTAGTGGTGCTCTTGAAATTTTTGGTAAACCTGCTAGAGTTGTACATCCATATTCAATCCTCGAGATAACTAGTGATTGGACTGCCAGTTTGAGATCCGCCTTAGATATGGATGGTTTCACTTTTCTAATGTAGTTCAGGTGATACCGGGCACTTTTTGCCATTGCTTTGATGTGGGCCTTCATGTTTAGGTTCTCATCTAGTGTGATTCCTAGTGATTTCGCTGAGATAACTAGGGTAGGGGTACAGTTTAACGCTGTGATCATTTTGGACCGTTCCTTCACTTCTGTGTGTTTCTTTGGTGGTGAGATTAGTAAGAATTCTGTTTTTTGCGCATTTAAGGCCACATGCATCATCCCGGCCGTTTGCGAATTCCAAATTGCGAAAAATAGGGAATCGCAATTTGGAATTCGCAAAATGGGTAGCATGTATATTTTACTATAATATTTGCGATTCGGTAAAAATCGCAATTTTTACCGAATCGCAAATATTATGTGAATTCTAATTTGCGATTTCACATTTCCCATTGGTTCCTATGGGCCAAAAGGCCCATACGAATCAATGGGAATTGCGAATTCGCAAATTAGAATTCGCAAAATGTTAATGCATTCCATGGGTGCAGGGGGGGGTCCAAAGGACCCCCCCCTGCACCCCTGAAATGTATTTTAAAGTGGATGTTTCACACACACATGTCCTAAGGACATGTGTGTCTGTAACATGACAGTGTTTAAAATGCTAATTTGAGCATTTTAATAATTTTTCGCAAATTACCACGAGGTTCACCCTCGTGGTAATTTGCACCCCCTAATTGCGATTTCGCAATTTAAAAAACAATCATGCATTGCTTTTAAGGAATCGCAAATTTGTGATTCCTTAGAAGCAATCGCATTTTTGGAAATCGCTAAAAATAGCGATTTTGCCAAAAATGATTGATGCATACTAAAAAGATATTTAGGAATCGCAAACGGCCGATTTTACCGAATCGCACCATTTGCGACTCCTAAATACCTTGATGCATGTGGCCGTTAGTTTCAAATGATTGTTAGTTAGCCATTGTATTGACGTTTTTAAGGCCTCATTAATTTTCTTGATGTCTTCCAAGGATGTGATCTTGATGTAAATGTATGTGTCATCCGCGTACATGTGATAGGATATTTTACATTTTCGGAGGATTTCTGTGAAAGGTTCGACGTACAGGTTAAACAGTGAAGGAGATAATTCTTTGAAGAGCGGATAAAATCTGCCTCTAGTTCCTCTAGAGAGAGTTTTAAAGTGGTTAAAGAACTTCTTAAAGTTCCTGAGCCTGCAGTCACCTATGACAAACAGAATTGCACGGAGCTAGCAGAGTTCTTCCACACTAAAATCGAGAAGATCTTATACACCCTGCCCCAGCTCTTACCGTCTCAGGATAGGTCGAACATAGGAACACAGGCTAGTGAGACAGTCACTCACCTAGACTCTTTTGGGCCATTGTCAGTGATTGAAGTCTCTAAAGCCTTAGCATCTCTGAAAAGCGGTTCCCCCATGGACCCGGCCCCTATGAAGTTCCTCAAGCAAATAGCAGCTTCCATCGTGGCTCCCGTGACAGACTTAATGAATGCTTCTTTTGCCTCGGGCCTGGTGCCACTAACCTGGAAGACAGCGGTTGTAAAGGCACTGTTAAAGAAGCCTAATTTGGACTCTTCGGACCTGTCTAACTTTAGACCCATCTCCTTGTTGCCGGGACTCAGCAAAATTGCTGAACGGCTGGTCAACCAACAACTGTCAGGCTTTTTGGAGTCCAACGGATTGCTTCGAGCTTCACAAACTGGTTTTCGTCCAGGACAGGTTACCGACACTGCCCTCTTGGCGGTCATTGACGATTCCAGAAGCATTCTGGATTCAGGAGGGTCAGTGGCAGTAATCCTCCTGGACCTCAGTGCGGCGTTTGACACCGTGAACCATCAGGTGTTGATTCAGCGACCGGCCGAGGTAGGGGTGTCAGGGGTTGCCCTGCAATGGCTGAGGTCATTTCTTACCGGACGAACATACCAGGTCTGGGAAGGCGGTGAGCGTTCTAAATCGATCTCCCTCCAGTGTGGAGTGCCACAGGGCTCCTCCTTTAGCCCGACATTATTTAATGTTTACATGGCCCCCCTGGAGGATATAGTCGCCCCGTATGACATTAAGATAGTCAGTTATGCGGACTACACGCAGTTGGTGGTTTCTCTATCCCAACTGGCTGAGAATCCTGACATACTGCACTCCTGCCTGTTGGACGTTCATACCTGGATGGAAGAATCAGCCCTCAAGCTGAACAGCTCGAAGACTGAAATAATGTTGTTAGGGAATAAATTCTCTTTTCTCCCTTTGACCAGCTGGCCGAGTTGTATGGGAGACCTCCCGGACCCGAAAGAAGTGATCAAGAGCTTGGGAGTCTGGCTAGAGCAAGACTTGTCATTTCGGACCCAAGCTAAGAAAACTGCAGGAGTTTGCTTCGCCCTGTTACGGTCCGCTCGCAATATTTTCCCCCTCTTACCTGCAACATCTAGGAAGTTGTTGATTCAGGGCCTGATCACATCCAGATTGGATTACAGTAATGCCATTTTTCTGGGTGCGCCTGAATCCACTTTTAAGAAACTCCAGCAAGTCCAAAATGCGGCGGCAAGGCTGCTCATGACATTCCTAGGACGCAATCACCCAGACCGGCTTTAAAGGCACTGCACTGGCTTCCATTGCGGGAGAGAGTCATATTCAAAGTTCTCTTTATAGCCCATAAAATTCTTCGGGGGAAAGGCCCTCCTATACTAAAGAATTTAGCAGTACCATATAAAGCGAGCAGAACATTGCTCTCCGATCAAAAACACCTTCTTTTAGTTCCCAGACTCAAGAGGGCCCGCACTGGCGGAAGAAGATTTTCAGTTCACACGGCGAGGCTGTGGAACTCGCTCCCTTTAAAATTACGCGCCGAGCCTTGTACATTGCGGTTTCGCAAATGTCCTAAAACCCATCTGTTTCCTGCTTGAATGCCTCAACCTGGCCGTTCTTACTATCTGATGGTGTCTGGATAAGCGCTGGGATGCCCAAGGGTAACTGCGCGCTATATAAAATTAAAAAAAAAATACCCCAAAAAAATTATGTAGATCCTTGAGGGACTCCAATTGAGTTGGGCTTGACGGTGAGAGTGTTTGGTTGACAAGGAATCTTTGCGTTCTATTTTGAAGGAATGATTCAAACCATTTTAGCACATTTCCAGACAGTCCCATCCTGTCATGGAGTCTGTTCAGTAGTTTTTCATGGTTTACTGTGTCAAAAGCTGATGATAGGTCAAGGAGGATAGGTAGACATGTCTGATTAAGGTATAAGGCCTGTAGTGCATCATCTACAATATGTAGGATCGCTGTTTCTGTGCTATGTCCTGTTCCGAATCCTGATTGGCAGTCGTCCAGTAGCGAGAAGTTAGCAATGTGTTGGCTTAGTTGGTTTTGTACACATTTCTCTATTAGTTTGTCAAGGATAGGAATGTTGGTCACTGGGTGAAAGTTGTTTGGGTCTGATGGGTCCGCTGTAGGTTTTTTGATGATGGGGACGACTTGACCTGTTTTTAGGCAATCTGGAAGGATCCCTTGGGATAGAGAGGCGTTTATTATTTTCGTTCATATGGGAATCACAATATGGCCTATTTCTTTGAGGCATTTTGAGGGGAGTGGATCATTATAGTGGTTGTTATGTTATGTTATGTTACGACTATTTATTGTGCGCACAGATACTCCAGCCAAGGAGCGTCCTGGTGCAGAGACAAGGTAGCACGTAACACAACAACAGGCTAAGAACAGAAACTAAGAAGCAGCTAAAACAAGAAAGTTTTTATCGCCCTCCGAAAGGTCAGAAGGTCCTCCAGCAAGCGGATTTCAACAGGCAAGGAGTTCCATGCTGACGCAGCCATTACCTTAAACGAGAGGCCCCCCATACGGCTAAGCCTGAATCTGGGAACCACCGCAAGGGCCAGACCCTGAGAGCGGAGGCTACGGGCAGGGACATAGAAAGACAGACAACTCGACAGGATTTCCGGGCCTGTACCTCTCAAGATTTTAAAAGCAAGGCACAAAACCTTGAAGAGGATACGCTTCCTAACCGGAAGCCAGTGTAGGGAGCGAAGGACACCTGTTACTGAGCAGAATCTGGGCAAACCAACAATCGCCCTCGCCGCAGCATTCTGAACCCGTTGTAAGCGGGTTAGTTCAGCCTGGTTAGCCCCAGCCAGGAGAGAGCTGGCGTAATCCAGGCGGGAGATGATAGTAGCCTGGATCACCAACTGCCTGGTCGGGGCATCAAAGAACTTGAGAACAGGTCTCAAGCCCCTCAGGAGACCGAAACAACAGGCCGCGGTTCTTTTAGTATGGCCTACAAAAGAGAGGCCCGCATCCAGCCATACCCCCAGATTTTTCACTTCCGATACCGGGATCGGAGTAGGTCCCAACTCTGAGGGCCACCAGTGGTCACCCCACAGCTCCACTCCCTTCCCGACGACCATCACCTCTGTTTTAGTGGCGTTTAGCTGAAGGCAGTTGCCTGTCAGCCAACTAGCCACCGCCTTCAGTCCGGACTGAAACCTGGGGGCCTCAATCTCCGCATCCCCGCTGAGGGTAACCGCCAGCTGAGTGTCGTCGGCATATGAGACCAAGGTAAGGCCCCACTGCCTAGCGACATCAGCCAGCGGTCTCACGTAAAGATTGAACAACGTGGGACTCAGCGAGGACCCTTGCGGAACCCCCATGGCCAGTGGTTGAAAGTTGGACTTGAAGGGAGGGATGGCAACACAGAAGGAGCGGTCATCTAAAAAGGAGCGGAACCATTGCAGCACCTGACCGCCAATGCCAGTCTCCTCGAGCCGACGTAGGAGGATGCTGTGGTCTACCGTATCAAAGGCGGCGCTAAGATCTAACAAAATAAGCGCCGCCGTTTGACCAGCATCCAACTTTGCCCGGAGATGTTCCACCATCACAAGTAACGCAGTTTCCGTACTGTGCCCAGCACGGAATCCGTTTTGTGTGGGGTCCAGGGCCTTGGTCCGAGTCAGATGTTCAGACAGGGCCAGGTTGACGTGGGCCTCCGTGATCTTGGCTGGCCAGGGCAACAACGAAATGGGGCGATAGCTTTCAGGCTTGGAAGGGTCCAGGGTGGGCTTTTTAATGATCGGGGACACCACAGCTTGTTTCCACTTAGATGGAACAATCCCCGTTTCCAAGGAAAGGTTGACAAGGGAGCATACGGCTGTACGTCCCATAAAAGCTTGGTCTCGAAAGAGAGCAGGCCTTACTGGATCGGATGGGGACCCAGATTTGACTTGGAGCGCAAGTTTGTCAAAACCATCCAAGGTGAGGGGGGGGAAAGCAAGCAGTGTAGTCTGATGGTGGACCCCAATAATATTTTCCTCAGTGAACCCTATGCTAGGGAATGTCCTATATATAGCTTGGACCTTCCCCAAGAAGTAGGATGCAAGGGATTCACAATGGGAAAGGGAGCTCACGGTGGTAGAGGTAGTCCGCTTCGCTGTGAGATCTTTAACAGCCTTAAAGATAGCTTTAGACGGATTCGGACTGTTCCGGAATTCGGTGGCATAAAAAGCCGCACGGGCTCGGCAGATATCTCGATGGTAGAGCTTAACGGACTTGGCGTATGCAGCTTTTAGATCAGCCCCATAGGTTTTCCTCCAAGCCCGCTCTGCTCGTCTACAGGCGCCCTTTAGGGCCCGGAGAGTGCCATCGTACCAGAGACTCGACTCTCTGGGATTGATTTTAGTTGAAACGATGGGTATCAGAGAGTCCAAGGCCCTAGTAATCCATGAACAAAAGAGGTCATACCCCCTTTCCACATCCGTCAAAGGGCCCAGCGGCTCCTCTAATAGAAGACGGTGAAAGTCCTCTAACCGAAGCTTTTTCCAAGCCCTCTTCTGAACCCGTCTAGCCGTAGAGATGGAAGGGGTGGCCGAGACCGGGCAGAGGATGGACACCAAGAAGTGGTCTGTCCATTCCACTGGAGAGACAGAAGTAATTTGAATCCCCAACAGATTGGTAAACAGGGGATCCAAAATATGCCCCCCCAGGTGAGTAGGCTGGGAGACCATCTGGGGAAGTTGAAAGGCCTCCAGGTCCGAAGAGATGGAACGCACTGTCAGGCCAGAGAGGGTGTCAAAATGTAGGTTTAGGTCACCCATGATAGAGAAGTTGGCACAGTCGGCGACCAAAGGGCCAACAGTATCAGGGAAAGCATTTCTAAACGCTACATCGCTGCCGGGTGGGCGATAAACGACCATCCCGGACAGGGTAAACTCAGGGCCGACAGAGACCTTGAACATGGCACTTTCACACCCGGAGATGTTTAGGGCACTCCAGACGCAGGGATAGATAGATTTTACCACTAACGCGATACCTCCACCCCTAGACAGCCTATTCAGGGTGTACATAGAATAGCCGGGTGGGCAGGCTAGATTGGTAATAGCAGTATCAGCGTCTTGTAGCCATGTTTCCGTCATGGCAAATACGTCTGGAGCTTCCTCCTCAATGAGGTCATAGATGTGCTGATAGTGTTTCAGCGCAGACCTGACGTTTAAATTCAGGATCTTCAGAGTGGTAGAAGTGTCTGTAGTACGGCGGATCTCCGAGGGGATAAACCTTGGGAGAGGATGCGGAGAGTCGAGAGCCCACCTATTACAAGGGCAATGATATGGACCACGCAATGGGTGTACCGGTAGGAGGGTACAACAACAGCTCACCTGACCGATGGCAAACAGGCGATCCCGCGAGTAAGTCAGCATGTTGGACCCAGGATGGAATGATAGTCCTTACACAGAGTACCGCGACGTCCAGCGCGTCCGTAGCGCGGACGGGCGCAGACGGGCAGGACTCTGGCACGACTCCGGCCACGCGAGGACACGCCCGCTGCGCGATCCCGCTGCGCTAAGGGAGGAGCTTTAAGTAGGTGTTTCCCAGGCTGCTCCTGCGCACTGAAGCGCTGGAGGGTAGAGACACCTCTGTCCACACACCCCACTCCAAAATGGCCGCCAAAACGGACAGGTCACCCACCCCAGAGCCAAATCCGCCAAAACGGCAGTGCGGGGGCCAATTATGGTGCAAGTAAAGGGCGCTGTCTAAAAGCAGGCATACAAACAATTTAAAAGCAAAAGTTGTTAAAATTCACGAAGGTGAGAGCAAATGCGCGCTGAGCGCTCACGCAGCTACCTTGTCAGGGGTGGTTCCAGGAGGGACTCGCCTTAAGTAGGTGTTTCCCAGGCTGCTCCTGCGCACTGAAGCGCTGGAGGGTAGAGACACCTCTGTCCACACACCCCACTCCAAAATGGCCGCCAAAACGGACAGGTCACCCACCCCAGAGCCAAATCCGCCAAAACGGCAGTGCGGGGGCCAATTATGGTGCAAGTAAAGGGCGCTGTCTAAAAGCAGGCATACAAACAATTTAAAAGCAAAAGTTGTTAAAATTCACGAAGGTGAGAGCAAATGCGCGCTGAGCGCTCACGCAGCTACCTTGTCAGGGGTGGTTCCAGGAGGGACTCGCCTTAAGTAGGTGTTTCCCAGGCTGCTCCTGCGCACTGAAGCGCTGGAGGGTAGAGACACCTCTGTCCACACACCCCACTCCAAAATGGCCGCCAAAACGGACAGGTCACCCACCCCAGAGCCAAATCCGCCAAAACGGCAGTGCGGGGGCCAATTATGGTGCAAGTAAAGGGCGCTGTCTAAAAGCAGGCATACAAACAATTTAAAAGCAAAAGTTGTTAAAATTCACGAAGGTGAGAGCAAATGCGCGCTGAGCGCTCACGCAGCTACCTTGTTAGATTTGATGTCTGATGGTATTCTGGTCAAGTAGTTTGAAGTTAACAGATGTTCAGGTCAAATTGGGTCTCCACTCTGCAAGGAGATGCTGGAAGTATGCATGATCACTTCTGTACTTATGCAGCTGGCTCGCTTCTGCAAGATCTTCATTGTCATCCAGGAGCAAAGGACCTGATTATGTTGGTCACCGTCAAAGAACCAATATCATCAATTCCTTTTATTTGCTCTGTAATTTTATGACCGTCTGCAATTTATTGTATTTTATTTCAATTTGATAGCCACAAGT
Source organism: Lissotriton vulgaris (assembly GCF_964263255.1). Lineage (NCBI taxonomy): Eukaryota > Metazoa > Chordata > Amphibia > Caudata > Salamandridae > Lissotriton > Lissotriton vulgaris. The sequence continues at coordinate 363,809,103 of NC_141687.1, forward strand.
GGTAAAGTTACTGAAAAGTGTAGCAATAAATTACACAGATGAGGCAGCTGTTGATTTAGAGATGTTCAAAAATACTTTTAGCAGCTGAATTTTGCACTAATTGGAGTCACAGCAAGAGATGCTATGGGGCACTTATATAGAGTGTCTTACAGTAATTGATTCTAGAAATAATTAAAGCCTGTTCTGCTGTTTTTCTTAACTCCAGTGGTATATATTGTAATATTTTGGTTATGTTTTGAGAACGGAGAAGCGGGTGGCTACCGCAGACATTTGTTTTTTGAAGGAGAGCTTGATGTCAAATAGCACCCCTAAATTTCTTACTGATATAGTGGGGGGAGAGTTTCCAAGCCCTCAGACCACCAGTCTGATGTCCAAAAATGTGAGCTGCCCAAACAGAAGGATCTCTGCCTTGTAGGTGTTAAATATTAAAAGTTGTTTTTTATCCATTCTACAACATCAGCCATGCAGTTCCTTAAGGCAAATGGGAGGGTGATGGGAGAAGGAGAGATGGCCACATCACTCATGAGAAAAAGAGTGGGAAGCAAACAAGAGAAACGAAGTGGAGTTAACTTGGGTAGGCTTCATCCAACAGGGGTGTAAAATTTAATAAAATATCTACTTGTCCATGGGGCAGGTTGCTACATAAATCTACTTGTCCTGTAACAAAATCAATTTTTCCCTTTAATGCCATGTAGCGCGGGACAAATTATGGCAGCAATCTCATTATATAAGAGCTCTGATATAGTCTTTCTTATTATGCCATGGCTCATACCATAGTAGTGTTTGTATACTTGAAATCCCCTTATGTAGCCATGTTTCCGCAGATCTACATACTGGGGATGAGGGTAGTGATAAGCAATAGTTCCAGGTTTAGAATGCCCTTTTGAGGCTTGTCAAACCTACTAACTTGCATGTTTTAAGGGTTTTCACCAACTTTTTTCTAATCTGTTCCAATACTGAGAAATGTTGGCAATTTACTACTGACAATGGCAGACGTAAACCTACTGCCAGAGTTGGAGAAAAAAAGCGGTTGGAGGGAAAGTTAACTTGCAAACGCTCAGATTGATCATGCTAAAATGCTGTTCACAAATATTTTCTAGGAGTACTATTTCTTGACCTACTTCTGCAAAATTTTGGGAATTCATGAAAGCCATATAGCTGCACTTAATGCAAGGACATATACCATGGGTGCACTTTTGAGACTTGAACAGATTGTCCCCGAATAGCCAACAAATATATGAATAAGAGTTCATCCAAGTCTTCTTACATTTAGGCCGATTTATTTCTCCAATCCATAGCCATAAATAGTCTTCAATAGCCAACCTTCAACAGTCTTCAATAGCCACAGCCAACACGTTTCGTTAAATTGATGTGTAGGCATCACTGACTTCATCACAGCTACAAATTAAATATATATCATAAGTCCAAATTTAAATAAAATCTCATTGCATTGTTCCCATCACCTAAGATACCCAACTGCTCAGGTTTACGGGACATGTGCAGAGAAATGTGCAGAGACATTTCAGTTCCCGATCTTTGATAATTCCTATCCGAAGGAGGGAAATACATCAGCTCCAGCTCATTCACTGTTTCGTCACATCAGGTATCTTGTTATATTAGTGCCACTATCAAAATCCCAAAAGGTATTTCATATGTAGTATATGATATATACATCTTTCTTTCGAGCCCATGTGTGTAATATAGACATCATGCATAGTGATACACGTATGTATTATGTTATACACACACCCCTCTTCATAGCCCAAGTGTGTAGTATGGACATTATGCCTAAGAAATTCATAATCAAGGTCACCTCATTACCGAGTGTCGTCACATACAATCCTCTAAAATGTCGTATCTAATGAAAGCAAAACACCAGTTAGTGTTCCGTGTAATATATCGCATTCTCTTACTTATGTAGTCAAAATATGACACAGAGCAGACGTACACCATATCTCACCTCCAAAAACTCAGTTTTTCTCCTCATCGGTATCCACAAGTTACCATTTTGGTTAGTGTTCACCTGCAACCAACATGGATATATTAGAAAATTAAGGACATCCCTACAATAGTTTCCAGACCATAAATTTGAATGCCAACCTTAACACAAGTTATCTTATTTTATCTTATTTGAGGAATCTCAACATTCCATAAGTCTGTTGTGATCAACCTAAACACCCACAAACCCAGTGGTTCCAAGAACGTATGTAAGCATTCCTCTCAAAAGCTGTCATCAAGGGACAACTCCCACATACCTGTATTACGGAGAGTACTCCCCGTACTATCCAACCCGGCGTGGTAAACGGGCACCATCAGGGGTGTGGAATTTAATTAAATATGTACTTGTCCATGGGACAAGTAGCTTCATAAATCTACATGTCCTGTAACAAAATCCACTTGTCCCTTTGGTGCCATGTAGTGCGCCATCAAATAATGACTGCAATCTCTTTATAGAAGAGCTCTGATAATAGCCTATCTGGTTATGTCAGGCTAATACTATAGAAGGATTTGATTTTTGGAGTTTTTCACCAGCTCTTCTCTAATCTTTTCCCATACTGAGAGAGGTCGGCAATTTACCCCTGACAATGGCAGAACGCGCCGATAAGTCACTTCTTTTCGAAGTCGATCTGGAGCGTCTCAATCCTCATCCGAACCCGATGGCGGAAAAAAACAATCTAAGGATGGAGCCGATGCCCATGCGCACTACCAACCAAAGGAGGAGTCACCAAGATACAAAAGACTCTCCAAGAGAAAAACAAAGTGCAATCATCCGAGCCCAACACCAGATGGCGATCTATTCATAATGTACCATCTGCAGCCCATATGCCTCGAACAGTTTCTTCCAGGACTGGGAAAAATGTGGTTGGAGAAAAAGTGAACTTGTAAACCCTCAACAGATTTCCGCTGGGGCATATTCATATTTACTCATGCTAAGATGCAATTCATAAATGTTTTCTAGGACTACGGTTTCTTGACCTGCTTAAGAAAATTCATGTGAATTCATGAATAACTTAAATCTGCATTAATACAAGGACATATATCATGGGTGCACTTTTGTGACTTTAACATTTGAGCCCCTAATTAAACCTGAGTTAACCAAGACCTTTTGTTTTTAATAAAATGCTATCTCTTCCTATCTGTGAGCTGGCTTCATTGTGTGTCACAGCATTCTGCTCTTTTACAAAGTAGTTTTGTTCAGTGCCAGGAATTTTTATGGCAATGTGGCCTTTATGAGACCAAATACTAGAGGTCTAGTAAAAACGCGCTGGCATACAGCACCACGCCTACCTGAATCCCAAGGTAGAGAAAGGAGCATAGTGTAGGCCAAGTGAGTATCCGGAAAATTAAAATACCCCCCACCTTCATCCAAAGTTCTTATGACACCAAGCAAGCGAAAAAAGTTTTCGGAATCCTCGACAGACTAGCTCTGTCTCTTTCATCTAAGCATCTATCCATTCATCCTTTCACCCACTGATATCTAGCATTTCACCTTTACATTGGCACCCATTCACTCTTTTGTCTATTAGCCTTTCACCAATCTGTTCGTCCATCTGTTCACCCGTCAGTCCATCCACTCATCCATATTCAAACCTACCCATCCATCTCCAAACCTATCCATTTCAACCATCCATCCATCCTTGCGCTCATCCATACACCCTCCCTTTCACTCATCTATCCACCCTCCCTTTCACTCATCCTTCCACCCACCCTTCGACCCATCCATCAATCCATCCTTCCACTCATCCATCCATTTTTCCTTTACGCTCATCCATCCTTTCGCTCTCTAATCCTTACACCCTGTAACCCATCCACTCATTCACCCTTTCCTTCATTATAAAATCTTTGTCCATCCACCATCCCGGTCACTCATTCATTCATCCTTCCATCCATCTAGCCAGCCACACTTCCACTCACTCATCCTTTCACCCACACATCCATTCATCCTTTCATCCTTTCACATTAATTACGAATCTTTGTCTGCCGAGCTGCAGACACAAGGGGCCCATCAAGAGCTCCACCTCCACAGTAGCTGCTAAAGCGGGGCGTTCACGATGCCTCTGTTCAAACCTACCCTGCCATCTCCAAACCTATCGATCCAACTGATCCATCCCACCTTCCTTTCACCCCACACATCCTCCTTTTCACTCCTATTCATCCACCCTTTCACTCATCCCTCCATCCATCCTTTCACTCAACTGTCCACCCATCAACCCTTCCACCCGTCCACCCATCAATCCATCCCCACCCACTCAGCCATCTATTCATCTACTCTCTCACCCATTAATCCACCCTTTCAATAAGCCGTCCATCCTTTCACTAATCAATCCACTTTCAACCTATCCATCCACTCACCCATCCCTTCATTGACCCTTGCCCTATCCTACCATTCTTTCACACATCCATCCTTACATCCATCCATTCATTCATCCATGCATCTACTGTTTCACTTCACTCATTCATATATCTATCCATCCAGCCTTTTACTCATTCATCCATGCATCTATCCAGTCACCCTTTCACTCATTAATGTATGCATCTATCATCCACTCTTGCACGTATTCATCCATGCATCTATACATCCACCATTTCACTCATTCATCCATGCATCTAAACATCCACCCTTTCACTCCACTCATTTATCCAAATATCCATCCAGTCTTTCACTCATTCATCCATGCATCTATCCATTCACCCTTTCACTCATTCATTTATGCATCTAAACATCCACCCTTTCACTCCACTCATTTATCCAAATATCCATCCAGTCTTTCACTCATTCATCCATGCATCTATCCATTCACCCTTTCACTCATTAATTTATGCCTCTATCATCCACTCTTGCACGTATTCATCCATGCATTTATACATCCACCCTTTCACTTATTCAAACATGCATCTATCCATTCACCCTTTCACTATTCATCCATGCATCTATTCATCCACCCTTTCACTCACTCTCCCACCCACCCTGTCTGTGGACTTGCAGACTAAAGAGGCCCATCAAAAACTCTACAGCTGCTGTAGTTGCTACAGCGAGTGTTCACAAAGCCCCTGGTGCAGGTACAAAGTGAGATGAGAGGTCTAGTGCAAGGACAGAATTGAGGTTGGCCGTGGGCCTGCATGAAAGCCCATGGGGAAACTAATGAGCTTTAATGTAAGCCCTCGATGACTTAAGATATGCGAGGCCAAGGGGAGCAGTTCAGGGATGTCAGAGAGGGCGGCGGAGGGTGGGGCGGGGATAGCAAGTTCAGGCACCAGGTGTAACATAAGGTGTTCAGGAAATGCAAAGTGCCTGAGAAGGGAAATCAAAGTGAGATAAAGATGAGCAGGCATATTGGAGCCCTATGAGGCCCAGGAGTGGAGGAGAGAATACAAGGCAGGGGTCATACAGTTCAAGTCAGGGCAAGGGGCCAAGAGGCAGAAAAAGCAGCCTCTTACATGCCATTGCTGCGAGTGTACTGGAGCTGCAGAAGCTCGATGTGTGTCTCATGCTTGAAGAAAATAAAAAGACCAGGGGAGGGCCTGAAAGCCACACAAGCTTATCGAGCTAGCTCCAACTTTGAGCTCTGCTTTATCATTTTGTTTTTCTGCTCTGGGGAAATTATAGTGCAGGCCCCAGCTTTTGCATTGACCCTTTAACTGCCAAAAAACTGCTTAGAGCAACTAATTTCCTGGCTGTGACCTACAGGGTTGAACAGCTGTGTATCATATTACCATAAAACTGTCTACTTGTCCTTTGGACAAAATGCAGATTAAAACCTCTTGCCCTCCTAAGAAATCTAGATGTCTCGGGCGTCGGGAGATAGGAATTCCCCACCCCTGCACCATATTGTTTCTTCCTTTTTATAGTATCTCGAGTTATGGCTCAACCAGCTTTTTCAGCATCTCTCTTCGACAATCTTTGCAGCAAACGCAAGAACAAAATACAAATGCTTATCTCCGACTATTCCGACCATATATCTTAGTCCGCTCATTTACAGATAAGCCACAAGAGTACATATCATTACCTGCTTTCCCAAGATGTCGGCCTTAACTTCATTGTACATATATATCTGATATACCAAGAGGGCGTTTCGCTAAAGCATTAGCCACAGTTATCATTCTCCTGACCCAATCCTGCGCTAAATACGTGTCTGTGCTACGTGTCATATAACTTTATCATACATTATGTTTAGCTAATCAAACGTTATATATTCCCTTTTGTCCATAGCCCTACCCGATATAGCCGTCTGAGCCTTCTGCATTCACTTTAAGATGTCGACTACATATTCACATCCCGGTTACATTTGTATACGGAATTTAGACACTGTTCTTGTTATAGTTTATTCCACCACATCTTTGAATAACGCTATATAATCATATTACATTACTGTCCCGCTCCAGTAATATTTAATATAACCTTAGATGTCATTTTAACAAACTCATATCCTCAATTTCTCACTTGGCATTTGTCTGGAAATTTGCATATGTTGATAAACATAGACCTCATATACCTCCTGACCCCTTATACAGTGGGGCAGAAGACATTAGAAGGGGGACATAATTGCTGTGATGTGTGAGCCCAATTATGAATCTTCCTTACGTATCAGATGTCAAATTTAGAGAATCGAATTCATTCAATATCAAAGTATTAAGATATGTCCATAATTACACCAAGAGGTATCATCATATTGTTATAAACTGTCTTGGTACATCAACCATCATGTAAATCCAGGGATGTGGAATTCCTATAGCCCGACGCCAAGGACATATTGTTTGGGGTCAAGGGCAACAAGTTTTCATGTGTATTTTGTCCTTGGGAAAAGTAGGCCCAACCCCCTGCAGCAGAAACCCTTTGGCTGCCAGTTTGCAGTACCACATTATGGATCAGAGAAGGGCACTGTCTTCAGTTTAGGTCATATTGTTGTCCATATGCTAATGCTGTTCAAACTTGTATTCATGGTTCATTATTTGAGAGCCTTTATTATTAGGGTGAGTGCTCTAGTTAATGTTGTAAGCTCTGACTGCATTACTGACAGTGGCTCCAGTATTAAAGTGTGTACACATGTGTTCAAAGTTGAGCAATATGAGGCTATTATAATGCTCTCTGATTTGATCCAAATATTTGCAGAAGCTTGAAAGTAAGATTGATGGTTCTTTGCTTTCAAAATAAAATGTTCATAAAAGAATGAAAGGAGAAAAAAACATTTCTCTAAACCACTGTAAAATTGTAGGTACAATTTCTTTGCAGCATAATTTAGTAACGTGTTGATGCATGCTAGTATTTCCGAAAAATATTCATAATGGAAAATCAGAGTAACCAGTTTCAATAAGATTATGGGAAACAAAAATAAACAAGCATTGGCAAAGCCAGTAGGTCTGAAATTGGTGGTCAGCTTTTTAGTTTTGTCACTGTGTGACTTGCTTTGGCATGATTTTTCTAAAACCTCACTGGTGTAGGAGCTGTCTGGCCCTCAACATTATAAAAAGCATTGGCAAAAGCAAAAGTGGTTTTTGGTCTCAAAAAGCACACAGCCACAGTAGTTACTGGCACTGAACAAAACTACTTTGTGTGCCGATATGCTACTTTTGAAAGAGCAGAATGCGGTCACTCACAGTGAAGCCAACGATACAGTGCGAGAGACAGTATTTTAATAAACTCAAAAATTCAAGGTCAACGCCAGACCAAATTAAGGGCCCAATTATTGAAGAAAGTCTCCAAAGTGCATCCCTGGTATATGTCCTTGAATTAAGTGTAGCTATACGGCTTTTGTGAATTCCCAGGAATTTATAGAGGAAGAACAAGAAATAATACTCCTAGAAAATATTTGTGTACTGCATTTTAGCATGAGCAAAAGTTGCATATGTAGATTTGCTCATGCGAAAATCTGAGTGTTTGCATGTTCACTTTCCCTTCAACCTCTTTTTTCCCCAACTCTGAATAAAAAGTTCTTTAAATCAATAATTGAGTACAGCTTAATCAGTATTGATGGTAATGACCCAATTCACATGGGAAGACAAGACGGTTTCTTCTACGCGTTTCGACACAGGCGTGTCTTCATCGGGAAAATACCATCTCTGATAGTGAATCTAAAAATAAGCGCCCATTTAAAAAAAAAAATACACATACTATAATATAAAGTGCATATACATAGAACAATTTGTTGTACAATACATTGCTTTTGAATTAGTTAATGTAACATGATAGACCGCTATTAGGATTATCTTCTAACATAGTGTCTATTACTAACACATGAGAGACCAATTGGTTTACAGAATCATAGTTCATTTCCTTTAGAGGTGAAAAGGGTATGAAGGAGGGGTAAGAAGAAATGAGAGGAGAGAAAAGGCAAGGATGAAGACAGGAAAAATAGCCACACTAACAAGTTTTTATGGAAATAAATCAAAAATGATGGGCCAAAGAAAGAGGGTATCTTTAGCATGTAAGGTTGCGACATTATATGTATGTTTATGCTGGGACTGTACACCTGAGAAGGATAGTTCATTTAAGAGTGACTTTATTGATAAAACATAAGAAGGAGACTTAGGCTATCGACGGGCTCTGTATTAGCATCTGATGAAAAGCGTCTAGATAATCTATGCATTATTATGACATGCCTAGTCTATCTTACCTTATTGTAGATAAAGTAGAGGTGTTAAATTTTGGTAAAAAATCACGATATGGTGACCAGTCAAATTGAAGATGGCGTCAATATAGAAACTGAAATAAGTGTAAGAACGCTTAATGAATATAAAAAGTACACTAAAGGAGCTGTAAACAAAAGTGTCCGGGATGTGTGGGAGTAGGGGGAGTGTATAGTTATCTGCAATCTCCGTGAAAATAAAATGTTGTGTGGAGATTTGGCTGCCGGTTTGAAGGTTGCTGGGTGAAGAATGTCAGCAAGCTCTGGGGCACTTATATGTGTGGAGCAATGATGATTCAGCGAGAGGCGTTGCAGACGTATGGTAGCACCGTTTTGTGCCCTGTGGTAGTAAAGTACATGGTAAATACCTGCAGATGGTTGTTAATACACAGTGTGGGGTACTCATAACGTCGTACTGATATAGCATTAGATTGCGGGCCGGCAGAGGCGGAGTGAATATATGAGGGCCATGATGGTTCGGCAGTATGTATTTAGCTTTTACTCTAAGGGTAATGGGGACTGTTGTGCAATATTACCAAAGAAATTTCCCCAATCATCAAACTGACATTTCAGTACAACGTTCCACTTAGTTAGCAATTAGAGATGTGGTAGTTGATAGTACCTTGCTTAAAGTAGCACACAAAGAGGAATGTGATCCATGAAGCGGTGCGTCCTATTATATAACACACTCTCGGTTCAGTACACTTCCACTTGGGCAGGATCTTAGGGCTAGAATATAATCAATAAATGCAGTGAGTCAGAAGGTATGTAGATCGTGGTGACGTTTAACTATAGGTTTGGAGACAATATTTACAGAGAATGGACCAAGGGACATAGATTTCATGTAAGTCTTAAGCCCCAATAGGTTAACGATTCAAAATGCAACAGTGAGAGGTACCTGAACTAGAGTAGCGCATGTGATGAGGTGCGGTCCATGAAGCGTCGCGTTCTGTCAGATATTCCGCTCTCGGTTCGGGACAATTATAGATAGGCAGAATCTTGCTGTTAAAATAATAATACATGCCAATATTTACAGGGAATGGGCCAGGGGACATAGATGTCATTTAAGTAGCACGCCCCAAGAAGGATAACGGCTCAAAATGCAGTAGTGAAAAGTACCTGAACTAAAGTAGCACACGTGATGAAGTGCGGTCCATGAAGCGGCACGATCTGTCAGATATTCCGCCCTCGATTCGGGACAATTATTAATAGGCAGACTCTTGCTGTTAAAATAATAATACACGCCACGAGTCAAATGAAGTAAAGCGAGTAATTACATTTGACTCTAAGTAAGACGACGGAGGCTAGCGATTAGAGTACATACTTTGATATAGGACCGTCAAGCTCTCTCAAAGTTGTCTGTAGTTTCTCCAACTGGCAGCAACGGATGTAAGGTGGCTGTCGGTTGGTTTATATATACGTCAAGGTGATAGGACAGGTTTGTATGTCCTGCCTATTTTTAAAGCGAGAGGTACCTAAGCTTGAGATCGGGCATAGAGAGCTGTGATTGATATGAGCAATGTAGTGAGACGGCAAAATCCCCTACGTGTACACCTGTGTGTATGGAGAATAAGACAGATGCATAACCTAGTGAATAAGGGATGACTTGGTTTGTCTATCAGAACCCGAGTCTTAAACAATATGGGAAAGTGTATCTAAAATAAAAATTAAACAGGCAGAAATGAGGATATCTTCTGGAGGCAGACAGCTATATGATAGCATTCTCCCATGGCAGTTCGTTATTGAGACCGTGATGAAAGGTGTCAAGAGAAAATATCCAGAACACCTCTCTTTTTTTGCGAATTTGGTCACCACCATTGTCAATGGATTTGTGGATCTTTTTCAGAATGCGCCATTTGATATCCATAGGCGAATGTTTGAACTCTAGGAAATGGCTAATTAGAAGTGCTGAGTGTTTGCCTGTTTTAATAGCTGACCTGTGCTCTGTAAGTCTGGTTTTGATGGTACGTGAGGTTTCTCCCACGTATCCCAAGTTCCATGGACTTGTAATCGGGTAGGTGACATTACGTGTATTACATGTCCATAGTTCTTGTTCACAGATTTTGAAGTTGTTAAACAGCAGAGTTTCTCCTGTAAGTATGCTGTTGCAAGATAGACAAGCTACACAGCGTGTGGTGCCTCTAACTGGATTGGTGCCATCAATAGATTTCTGGATGAATGGTTGATTAGTGGTGGTAGCAGTGTATCTGGATCGTACTATTATGTCTTTAAGATTCTTATTGCGACGGTGAGCAAAAAAGGGCTTAGGTATCTTTTTTTGGGTTTGATCTACATTTAGCAGATGCCAGTTGGAGTTGATAACTTGTTTAATGGTAGAATCTAGTGTGGAGTGTTTAGTTATGCATACAAGTTGGGAGTCTTGTTTTGGTTTTATAGCGTTGAATAAGGAATCTCTATCGTAGAACCGTGCCCTCTTGTATGCATCCCTAACTAGTCAATGAGGGTATCCACAGTCCAGAAATGTCTTCTTCTTCATAGCTACAGCTTGGATGTCATAGTATTTTAAGTTCGTGCAGTTACGCCTAACTCTAAGGAATTGTGAAAAAGGAATACCATTCTTTTGGTTTCTAGGGTGGTAACTTTGAAAGTGGAGGATGGTATTTCTTGCTGTTGGTTTGGTATATAAATCCACCTCCAGTTTTCCATCATTGTGTCTAATCAGAATATCTAGAAATGTTACTTGTTGACAGTCAGTGTGGGCTGAAAAGCGTAGATTGACATTGGTCAAATTTAGCCAGGTCAAAAATTCCTTTAGAGTCTGTTCCCCATCGGTCCATATAAAGAAGATGTCATCAATATATCGATACCAATGGGAAACAGACTCATAAAAAGGAGCAATTTTGTTGTAGATAAACTTGGACTCGAAGAGCGACATGTATATATTCGCTATTGATGGAGCTACAGAGGCCCCCATGCTTACGCCCTTCGTCTGGAGGTATAAAAACTCTCCAAATTCAGAAAAATTTTCCTTTAGAACTAGGAGGAGACATTCATAGATGAAGGATTTTTAGAGCAAGGTATGTGGTGCTGTTCTATAAACATGAAAATGTGGCTGGTCAACACACTGTTAACACAGACTTGGCTGCGCACAACTCAAATGAAATCTATCGATCAGACATTGTTTTATACTTTCTGTACAAGCTGTTTATTCATATTAACATTCAATGAATCACCTCAGAAACATTGTGTTATGATTGGATAAACATGATTTCATCCATTATCAAAACAATATGAATCAAATTTTACAATGAAGAAAACATTAAACTCTCTTTTAAATGTTGTTATTCGCCCAATGCATTTCGGGACTATAGTAGGGTCCCTTCGTCAGGGGAAACACTGAAAAATAAAATGTCATATACAGGCGCATAAGTAAGTTGTACTGGTTCAATGGTAACGTACTTCAATTAACGTTATTAAATCCTCCACCAAGAATTAGCACCCAAGGTGTAAATGGTGAAAAGAAAAAGTAAATTCAAAGTAAAAACCACTCACACAAAAACACGAAGGCGACTCCCTCTGGCTATCATAAGCTGCTATAAATTTAAACCGTCTCCTATAAAAACAATATGAATGTTAGAGTAACCAATGTGGCTCAAAACCTCTCAATATACAGCGCTGAACATTGAACACGAGTGCATACCTGCTAGTCTGCAAAGTCTGTGCAACACGTTAATTCAATACCGCTTAAAGGCACTTCGTCTTCAAATTCCTGTCACACAAAGAACAGCCTAATCATTTAAAGTCTACACGCGAAGACAAACAGAATATAAAAATTCACCCTACAGCATCGACTCTTACCGTGTTCTAAAGTACGCTGCTCATAGCCACAAACCGCTCGGTATTCCTCTTCTATTTAGAATCACCCGCGAATGTTGAAACAAGAACGTTTCATGGTATAACTAACCTGACGGCTCATTCTATTGGAGAATCACCAGAAATATCAACCAATCAGCTCAGCTTTCACTGACGCGACTAACTACGTCAGATGTCAATACAAGAAATACCTCTGACCGCGCTAAACCAAAAGCCGTGTTAGCTGCCGTTGTCAACCGACGTGCTACGTACATAGTCAAAACAAAAAACTTTAGCGACTAAGCTCCAAGGCAATGCTCAATGTTCAGCCCGACAATGTACCAATAAAGCTTTGCTGGTATGCAAACCGTATATCCCTAAAGAACTCCGCTTTCACGACGCGGAAAGTCACAACTGTTACCTTATTAGAACTAAGTGCGTAAATAAACAACTCTAGACTGCCTGCAGAAAAAAAATAGTGAAGCAGATACAGGCAAAAGGAAACAGACTCATACGTGAAAAGGAACATTGATAATAAAACACAATGGTGTTACCATTTTTAAGAAACAGGACTGTCATGAAGAAACATTGATAATAAAACACAATGGTGTTACCATTTTTAAGAAACAGGACTGTCATGATTACAAAGCAATTGAAAAGCATTTTTACAGATAACTACTCAATTCAATACGGTCATTAAGACCCCCGGGGGCCAGAGTACCAAGCATTTTAATCCAATATGATTCTCTCTGCAATAATTTTTTGTTTATGTCAATCCCTTCTGTTAATGACACAATTTCAAGAATTGTAAATCTCAGTTGGGCTATGGAATGCTTTTTTTCTAGCCAGTGTGTAGCTAAAGGTGATGTCATGGATTTCTTTCGTATTCTGCTCTTGTGTTCTGAGATATGAATTTTAAGCTTTCGCTCAGTATTTCCTACATATAAAAGCCCACATGGACATTTGATAGTATATATGACTTGGTTGTTATTGCAGTCACCTTCAAATTTTAATTTAATAGTTCTTCCTGAATGTGGGTGGGTAATTTCATTGCCAACAATTGCATTATTACAATGCACACAATTTGTGCATCTCCTCATCCCTTTAAAATCTTTCTTTCTGGGAATCTCTGATTGTTTCAACAGTTCTTTCAAATTCTTGGAACGAGTGTAAGCGAATAGATGTTTGTCCGTGAAACTATTCTGGAAATCATTTTCCTGTTGTAGAAGTTCCCATCTTTGGTGGATAATATTTTTGATCTTTTGCAAATTGGTTGAGAATTTAGAGACAAACACGTTACGTCTCTGTGCATTCTTTTGTGGTTTAGATAGCAGTGCTATGCGATTTTTTTCAAGCGCCTTGATTTGTGCTGTCTCAAGTATTTCTGTGGGGTAACCTCTCTTTTTGTAGTTTTCCTTATATTCATTGATGTAGTCAATGCATGCGTTTTGTTTGGTCACTATTCTCCTTATCCTTAAAAATTGTGAATATGGTAGGTTTTTTAACAAATTCTGAGGGTGGAAACTTTGGAAATGTAACATGCTGTTTTTATCAGTGGGTTTCCGGTAAAGTGAAGTGTTGATACATTCTCCCTCTAGCTCTACATTCACATCCAAATATGCAATCTTAGATCTGCTTGTTGTATATGTGACTTGAATCCGTGGGTTCCTTGAATTCAATGTCAGTATATTCTGATTCAATTGTGCTTCTGTTCCGGACCAAATTAAAAAAATGTCATCAATGAAGCGACAGAAAAATTCAAAATTGTCAGTCCAATCCTTGTGTGCAAAAATATGTTCATGCTCAAATTTCGCCATATAGGTGTTGGCATATACTGGAGCCCCAGTAAAGCCCATCGATGTACCGTTAAGCTGCATATAGAATCTGTCTGACCACCTGAAGTAGCTGTTTTGTAAACAGAACTGTGTAAGCTCAAGTAGGAATACTGGATTCATTTCCATTTCTGGGTGTTGTAACAACATCCATTCTTCAGCCTCTAGTCCATCAGTATGCCCAATCGAGGTATATAATGACACAACCTCTATGGTACATAGAATATATTCTCTTCCAACTTTTAATTGTATCGATGCCAACTTGAGTAGGAAATCTGTTGTGTCTTGTATATAGGTGTGCCATTTTTGGATGAAAGGTTGCAAAAAGTAGTCAATTATTTGTCCTGCTGGTTCAAAAATTGTTTTGATAATGGATGAAATCATGTTTATGCAATCATACACAATGTTTCTGAGGTGATTCATTGAATGTTAATATGAATAAACAGCTTGTACAGAAAGTATAAAACAATGTCTGATCGATAGATTTCATTTAAGTTGTGCGCAGCCAAGTCTGTGTTAACAGTGTGTTGACCAGCCACATTTTCATGTTTACTTTTAGGGTATTTGGGTATACTCTTAGTTGCAGCACACAGATCAATAGAATTGGTTAGAACTTACTTATGTTTGTAAAATAGGTGTGCTCAGAACACAACAGTTTTGCTGTTCTATAAACCACATAACTGCATCTATTGCTTCAGATTGAGGAATATTGCTATATAGCGATTCGATATCTAGAGTTACTAGAATATCTATGAGTGAATTAAACATAAGCAGTTCTACTTTAGATATTATGTCTCCTGTGTTTTTTTATATAGGAAGGACTGAATGTAATGTAAGGTCTCAAAATATTGTCAATATATTTGGAGAGTGCTTCTGTCAGTGTGCCTATAGTAGAGACTATAGGGCGGTAGGGGGGGTCCGATTGGTTTTTGTGCATCTTGGTACACCATAGATGCAAGATATTTTCTTGTCCGATTTGTTTAGAAAGTCATATTCTTTATTGGTTATAATGCCTGCTTCAAGTGCTTTGGTGGTGATATTTTGAATGGTTCTGACAATTCTCTCCGTTGGTTTAGCTGTGATTCTTTTGTAAAAAATTGGGTCATTTAACATTTTTAGCATGTTGTTTTCATTGTCTTTAGAATCTATGAGGACAATGCCTCCCCCCTTATCGCAGCATTTGATGGTCAAAGTTTTGTTGTTCTTAAAGGCAGTAAGAGAGGTGAATTCCTCTTTGGTGATGTTATATCTGGGCTTGGGAACAAAATGGAGGGCTTGTTCTAATCTTTGCAGGACTACCTTTTCAAATATGGCCACTTCTGGGCCTATTTGTTTTAAGGTGGGGGTGAAGTTGGAGGGCAGGGCTACTAAATGTTCAATTCCAGTGTCCCAATCGATTGTATCTTTGTTTGCAAATAAATTTTTTTAATCTAATCTTTCTAAAGAAAGAGTGAATATCTTGATGCAATTCAAAGACGTTGGTATAGGAGTGAGGAACAAAAGAAAGTCCTTTTGATAGTAGCGACATGCTAGCCATATCAAGAGTGTGAGATGATAGGTTAAAAATGGGTATTAGATCCCTTGTTTCCAGTATTCTTTGTTGCGAGTTTCGAGGTAGTGGTAGGGTTCTGGGGCATACTGATGGTTCTGATAGTGGCCTCTGGGTTGGTTCTGGAATCTTACTTTTTGGCGTCCCCGTGTTGCACCACGCTGGCCTAAAAAAGGTTGGCCTATGTTTCCTTACACTTCTGAATCAGATGTATCAAAGAAGGTATTCATTTTTGGGAAATTAGGGTTAGATTCTCCCTGATAATTATCTTGTTTGTAGAAGCTACCATTAAGGTATGGATATGTATGCTCAATGGTGTGAAATCTTTTGTCCTTTGTGAATTCATCATTCTTTCTTTTTGATAAGTATTCAATAAAGGACAAAATGTCTTTTTGGCGTTTTCCAATTGCTTAGTGCCTTCTTCTAGTGTGTTGGATTTCTTTATTTTGTCTTCTAACTCTTCTATTTCCTTTTTTAAGGATAAAGCTAATTGTTTTGAGGTTTCTATGATGAGGATCATGAGATCCCGCGAGCATCTACTGGCTATCATGCTTCATTTATGTAAAAATTCTTTCATGTCTACAAATAGGCCAGGGATGTTACAAACTCGCAATCCCTGTGGAATAACCCCCACTTTAAGGTAATTAAGCATGAACTCTCCATGAGCTTCTATCCTAGCTAATTATTTTGGGAGGTTCAGGAGTTCGTGTATATCATTGTTACTCTGAGGGTTTGACTTGAGACTATTGCTGAACGAGCTGCTCGTTCCTACTAGTGTGACAAAGTCTTCATCTGAGAATCCAAATGTTTGGAGTTGAGCCATAGTGTTGTATATAACAAGATAAAAAGCGATGTAAACAGAGAAGATAAGTAAAAAAGAAAACGACAATAGGAGTGAAAAAAGATAGCGGGATTATTAGGATCTATCAGAGAAATTGACAGCAAGGAGAAAAAAAATATCCAATGGAGTAGACACGCGGTTATGACAATGCTATTGAGCCCTGGCATAATCAGAGAGGCTTCATCAGAGTTCTTATATAATGAGATTACTGCCATAATTTATTGCCGCAGTACATGGCACCAAAGGGTCACGTGGATTTTGTTACAGGACAAGTATATTTATAAAGTAACCTGCCCCATGGACAATTAGATGTTTTATTAAATTCCACACCCCTGAAATGAAAATTCATCTTGTGCATGTCGTTCCACAACAGATAAAATAAAATGTAAATGTAATGTTAACTTGTAAAGCGCACTGTTGCCTGTCGGCGTCCTGGCGCTGTATACCGCTGGGGAACCCGTCCTGGCTTTCCCTGTGGGATGGTCCCTACTGGGAATCCCCAAGGTGGAGCCAGGCATCCCTGGCTTTAATGGGGCCGTTGTGGAGATTAGGCAAGCTAATGCCCAGAGTTGCCGAGTGGGACCCCTGGTTAGAGTAGGCACTGAGGCGAGAATTATCGAGTCCGCTGACCCTGGGCCACCACCCTGCCGCGTCGGAAATTGAACCCTGCCACCTCTAACCAGTGAGCCACACCACTCCACTGCCTATATACATTCTATACATAGAAGTCCAATGATCATAGTTAGCGGTATTAACCTGATCAGCCTATATACCCAAAGAATACTGCATCTCATGATCCATGTTAAGCACCTTATCCACAGTTTTTAAGATCATTATTCACGGGCTCAGCATTGTCTCAGTACGAGTTCCCAGTTGCCCCCTCTATGGTTACGTGGCGCCATTTGTAATCCATGAAAATCTTCTCACCGCTTTCCTTTCTTACTTTTCTCAAATGGGCAAACTCCCTATGCTCGATGTTCCCTCTTTTTTTTTCATTCACCAACTCTCCACCCCCTATTCGCTCCAATCGTTCAGCTGCCTATGTTTGACGGACTACTAGTCCCAGAATTCCTTGCCCCTCTTTTCTGATACATTAGTGTTCAAACGCTGCATAATGCTGTTGCTTCAACGTGATATAACTAATACCCCACCCTCCCTAAAAATGTTAAAATACATTAAATATAGACTCTACATTCTCAATGATGACATGACAACATTAAGAGCAATATCTGGTCAAGATGTTTAGACAATTAGCAGTTCACATGGGTCAATATTCAAGTCAAGTCAAAGATATGTTTATTATGATCATAATCTTTAAACAAGTGCAAGAGACAATACCACAAGTTTAAAATATTCTCATAAAAGGTAATAAAAACATTGTACAAAATATTCCATTATCGGTTAAAACTCTTACACATCCTTATACATTACAAACCAACACCAATAAAATGGCACCTATAATAAAACTTATTATCACATTAAAACACTTTCATTTTCTTTAGATCAGGTATATAGTTCATTGGTTTATAATTCATAAAATCCTACAGATTACTCCTGGCTTCTTAGAAGGCTCTGGACCGCCTTTATGTATTTCCCTAGGGCAATTGCAATGTCAATAGTGGGCATTTCTGTTAGGAGGTTGGCCGCCTGCGCCCTTGTTCTTATATCGTGTTTTAAAAATATTGGGCGCAGCCACAGTTTCCGCTGTTCTAGTAATGTTAGGCAGTCAAGAAGGATATGCACAAGGTCTCCTTTGGTGCCCAGGTTACACCTGCAGCACCCTTTATGATCTAACATTTTTGATTTAAGATCTTTATTTATTAACCATGGATTGATCCCAATCCGCAACCTTAATATCTCCTGCCTATAACAGCGATTTGGTAGGATGTCTAAGTAGGGAAACCAGTTATCATTTGACCAAGAGTTCATCATAAATTCTACTGAATTTTTCTTTGCCAGGTAGCCCATATCAGTCTTTCTGGATACTTCCTTCCCATTAAATTTCAGCTCACTCTTAGTACAGACTAATTGTTGCGTTTCCTGGTTCACCTCCACCTTTAGCCTTTCACAAACCTGCACCATTCTTTCCCTACAAGCTTTTCCCCATTTAGGTCACTATTTTGAATTTCTTTCCTACACTATTGTGCAACTTTTTGACCTTCTGTATCTTCCAATCGTTTCCAAAGTCTGATTACCACAGTTTGTACTTGTACCTCCCAAGACTTTGTACCTATTTCTGTTTTTATAGCTTGGGCCATGGATGATTGTGGGAGAGATAAGAGGCTTTTAAGGCATTTCCCTTCCATCAAGTCCCAGACTCTCTTATGGCTTAAATAAAGGATTTCTGCTCCGTAAAGGACATGTGGGGGTATCATTGTGTTAAAAGCTTTTAGTAGTGGTCGGTGCAACAGATCACCATAATCCCGAATAAACATTTTTAGTCCACAGATTGAAGTATGAGCTTTTGCTTTTTGTGCTTCCAGATGAGTGCGCCAGTTCAGTGTATTATCGAACCATATCCCTAGGTAGCGATATTCTTTGACCGTTTCCAATTTAAGATCACCTAGATACCAATTAAACTTACTTGCCTTTGTACCAAAGCATAACATTTTTGTTTTGTCTAAGTTTACTGTTAAGAATTTACTAGCACAGTATACATAAAAGCGTTCAACTTTCTTTGGAGGCCTGTCTCGGTCTGGTCTACTATTACCAGATCGTCTGCATAAAGTAGACAGGGCACCTTTTTTCCGTCCATTCTGGGACTTGCACTGCCCTCAACCTCTAAATAGGCAGGTAGGTCTGACAGGAATACGGAGAATAACTGTGGGGCCAAAACACAACCCTGTCTCAAGCCGTTTGCAATGGGTATTTTTTGTGTCAATGACCCCCACAGTTTCCCTGATAACTTGAGCCCAGTTTCCTCGGTGTAGTTCCTTTAATATAGTCAGTAGGTCTTTGGGAATTTTTTCCTTCATTAATGTTTCCCATAGGCAGTCCCGATCTACTGAATCGAAAGCTGCTCGGAAGTCAACAAAACAACAGCATAACTTGTCGTTTTGTTCCGTTGACTGTTTTGCCATTGCCCACAGTGCGAAGCCGTGATCTATCGTGGAGTGCCCCTCCCTAAATTCTCCCTGTTCTATGGGTACTATTTGAAACTCCTTAACCCATGCGTTAAGTCAATTTAACAACATTTTTGAAAATACCTTCTCTCCTATGTCTAGGAGGTTAATCAGTCTGTAGTTTTGTGATGAATCCATACTCCCTTTCTTATGGATTGGCCTGATTACTACGCCCTTCCAATTTGGTGGCATTATGCCTTCTGATAGTATTATATGGAACATCTGGGGGAAGAATCTTGCCCACCACTTTACCTCTGACTTTAATATTATTGCGGAAAGGTTGTCCGGTCCTGCCGCACGAGTTAGCTTCAGTTCTCTTAATATATGCTCTACTTGCTTTTCGTTAAATTCTGATTTAAGATCTTCAGATATTTCCTGCCACTTTCGGGGCTCTACATGATCTTGAGGAACTCGTGCCCCATACAATTCCCTTATGTACTCCTCCCAAGCTGCCTCACTGACGACACATTTAATTTCTCCGTCTGTTGGATCAGACGCTGCCTTTGCCATTTTTCAGAATTGTCTTAAATTTTTTGCTTTAATTGCTTCTAGCAGGTTTAACCAGCATTTCTATTTATATGACCTTTTTCCATCATTTACCATTTTTTTAAATTTTGCTTTTAGCTTGTTTATACGTTTCTGTCTCTCATAGGTGAAATTCATTTTTTGCCTTCTTTGTGCTGCCCGTATCTCCCTTTTTTTAGATTGGCACTCAACAGAGAACCATTTTACTCGACTGACTGGGGGTTTTGTGCTATTCTTTTTATCCTTTTTTAATTCTATTCTTAGACACTGAACTACTTGGGCTATCTTCTCTATAAACCATTCCAAGTTTCTACTCTCTAAATCTTCTGATTCAACATTAATTTGCAAAACCTTCAGTTTTTCCTGGTATTCCTCAGTGAGTCGTGTCGTTACACGTTTAGGGTACTCGACATCATGTGGGATCACTTTGTCTCTAGGCATCTTTCTTCCCCCAAATATCATTAAGTGCAGTGGATTATGGTCACTAAATTCTTTTTTATCTATTTTGAATTCCCGTACTAGAGGGAAATTCCAAGCTGGCATAAACATGTAATCAATTGGACGATTCTGTAAACCTATTTTAAAGATCTTCCCTGCTGGGCAATCTGTCTTCATTCTACCATTCAGACATAGGAGACCCCTACCTCCTAGAAAATGTACTAATTCCGTTTCCTGTTTCGAGGTCTCACATACTGGAAAGCTAGCATGGTTTATTCCATATACCTCTAACAATTCTCTATTCCAGAGGTCGGCCTTCTTTGGGTTTAGCTTGTGATTAAAATCCCCCATAATTATCAGTACATCCGATGCATATTTTTCTAATAGAAGATCGACATCCTCTTTAAAATATCCCATCTCACTCTCATACTCTGCTGCATTATCCCACTGCATATATACATTCATCACAGTCAACATTTTGTATTTCATTTCCAAGGTCAATAATTCTAGTCTACAAGCCTGTAGCCATTTACATTTCAATTTTAACGGTGTTACTTCTCTCAATACTTTTGTTGAGACTAGGGTCATTAACCCCCCCTCCCCGATGGGCGACCAAACCTTTTTCTCGTGGCCGGACGACTCAATTGTAGATAACCCTCGATGAGTGGGGTTTTGTCGCATGTCCAAGTCTCTTGTAGGCAGGCAATTTCCACTTTGTTTACTACTTCCTTTATATATTCTCGCTTTAGCTCATTGACTAGGCCATTTACATTATTGTCCTAAACAGGGACCCCCTGAGTAAAGTCAGATTCCTGGATCAGGGAACAACAAGTGATAGAGAGCAATAGTATACAGGCAATAATAATAGGAATAACTGGCAAAAAGAAATTTAGTACAATAATATATAAACACAGGTAAAAGAAAGTAAGATAACCATTAATCATAAACACATATAAAATTTAATATCATTGATACAAATTGATAAAAATGTTAAATTATTAACATCAAATATAAAATGACAATAAAATAAAACAGATAAGTTAGTCTCTTTATCTCAAAAGGGGAGGTAGAAACTGTGATGGTTCCCACTGCTGATAGCTCGAGTTGGTGTCAACGCGTTTCGACACAGAGTGTCTTCATCAGGACCTTATCAGCATATTTCTAAAATTATAGGAGGATAACAGGAAGACTTTTACTTGTGTTTAAATTGATATATTTCATCAAATTTGATAAATTGCACATTTTATATTCCTATTATTATTGCCTGGATACTATTGCTCTCTATCACTAGGCCATTTACATTCCATGTTAAGAGACTTAGACATTGCGGCACCCCCATCCTATTCTACCTCACTTAAGCCACCCTCTTCTGCCCCTTCCTCCGTATATCTCTCGTTGGGGTCTCCCACATAGCTTCTACTTAGAGACCAGTTATCCCATGAGGCATCATTTCCTGTGTTATTTATCACTATAATGATGCGGCTACGGTCTTCTTCGTTATCTCTAAATAACTTCACTTGTCTCCTCCCTAGACCTGCGTGGCATTTTAAAAAAGTACTGCCTGAAAGGACTTTAACTTCTCTCTCTGGTATTACCCTTATTCCCATTTGGGTTATCTCACTAGTAGCTTTTAGATTTGCCATTTTTACCAGGTCCGAGTGAAGTGAAACCTTTGTTATTTCCTTACCATTTTTATTTTCAACAAAGCCAATTTGCCTTAGATCGTTTTTGCTGATCCCGCTCAGGCTACTGCATTTGGCGAATGCGGTCAGAATCTGCTCCCTATTTAGGGGGTTCATTTTTCAAACGATCTTTCCCCTTTGCACAGCCTGTATATGTTCCAGGTATACCCATTTATTGTTATCCGCCTCTAATAATTTCTTGGGAGTTTCATATTTTAACTGTTTGCCCTTTGATCTCCCTGGTGGCAACCTTTTACTTTCCACTCCTGCTAGTTCTCGAGATTGTGCGCTGTCAACTCTTTGGCCACTTTTGGGGTGTCCTGAGGCTATCCTTACTTTCTGGTTTACGGTGTGAGTTGTTAAGTGTTTCTCCTTCAACTCCAAACTACTCCGCCTTTTCCTCGGTACTATTGGGGTCTTTGTTATTTTAATATCCGATTGTGAGGGTCCAATCGGTACATTGGTCGAAGCGGATGCATTTGGGCCGGACTGTGCCTTCCCCTCCAGTTTCTTCCCTTTTCTCTTTGTTGATAAGTTCGGGACCTGATCCTTGCCAACCCTATTCCTAGTGGGGCCCACTGCATACACACCACGCCTTTTTATGAGCATTGGGCGTCTGAGATATATACATTATCTAATGCCTCTACAGATTCATTCACTATACTTTGTTCTATGGGTTGGGGTGTAGCTACTAGTTTTACCACGTCTGCATCTGCAGATTCATTCTCTAAGCTTTCTTCTGTGGGATGGGGGGTGACTACTGGACTTAACATAATTGGCATTTGACTCTTAATCCCCACCAATTATTCTTCAATCTTTCTTAAATACAATTTCTGAACTTTCAACACTCCATTATTTGATAGTGTTACTTCTAGAATTCCTTGTAATATCTTCTGTAACATCAATATTAGTTCCATCAAGGAAGATGTGGGTGTTACGGAGAGAACCGAGTCCTGTGGGTTGTTTCTTTCTGGGTTTGCTTGACTTCCAGTTCTTATAGCGTCCTGCTGGGTTAGGTTTTTTTGACCATTTTGATGCTGCAGATCTTGATCTGGCGCACCTCCCCAGACATAGCTCGGGCTCTTACTTTCATTTCCTTTTTGCCTTTCATTTTCTGAGGATTGCAACGAACACATTTTTGGCAATGATGAAACACGAGGCGCTGCTATTTGAAGATTTTGTCTCAGAAGGCTTTATCAGTATGGGGTCCTCCCTTCCTTCCTCTGTATCAGAAGGTTCTTCTTCGGGGTATTCTCCCATTTTTTTCCTTATCTGGTTCTCCTCCTCTACCCCCGTCTTTTCTCTGGCCTCCGCGCCATTTTCCTCCTTGTCTTCCTCGTATTCCAGGTTTATTACTGGCTCTATAGATTTGTAGTGTTTTCCTACAAAGTCCTTTATAGATTTGGAGACTGCTGTGTTATCTTTCCGCTTAGCAGTTGTAGTGCAATCCCTTTTGGCTTGCGGGATGTTTTTAGTTACCCTTTTAACTTTTCTTTTCTTGCGTCACCCCTTGCTGTTGTTCATGACGGAGGCCTGGCTTTCCTGGCTCTCTTCCAGTGACATTGAGCCCTCCATTAACTTACTCCTCCCTGGGCTTTCGTCTTTGCGCAATTTTTTGCCCTCTTTTCGGGGCCATCTATTAGGATTGTAATACACTTATCTCCGGTGCTGCTGTAATTAATTTCACAGTTCACTGTTCAAAAATGACTTGTATAATACGCTAGTTTATTCACTTACCTCTGTTGTGCCTTGTGTCCACCAGCCTGCCTTGCCGCACTTTTTATCCTCTCCCAGGGTGGCTCTCCTGATTCTCCCTGTGCTCAGGGCAATTGCTCCCCTTTCTTACTGTGACGATTATAAGCCCGGATTTTCGTAGCCTAAATGCCAAAATGGCACCTTCATTCCCTGGCTCCTGGCTCAAGTGCTGTCTTGAGTGCTGTCTCGATGTCCAAACTGTACCTAACTCCCCACCCCCGCTGCTGCACGGCTGTCTGACGTGCCTCCGATGGATCCTGGCAACGCAGGGGGCTCCTATCAAAGCCCATGCAAGCTCTCCCGCTACTTTTTTCTTTCGCGGGGCTGGGGGGTGGCTAAGGGGTGTCTCAGACACACGATATCCACGTCACCAAACTGTCCGGGGCTCAGTACCCCCCCGTAGATCACCTGCCGCCTCTCGTGCCGTTTTGCTTTCCGGCGACCGGCGTCTGGCGTTCACATGCTGTAGTTTGGCTCCGTGCTTCATTGCTCAGGCTGCGGCTGCGGCGGCAAAGCAAGGCTAGGCGTGGCTAGGCACCAACAGAGCATGCGAGTTTTGTTTTTGAAAAAATTGCCGACCTTGAAAACGGATGTTCTTGTGTCTCACATGTGGTTGTTGTGGACCTTTTTGATGATCCAAGATGGGTGCGACATGCCGAGCAGGCAAACAGAAACATTTACATACACAAAATGGCGAAACGCACACCATGTTTATCCAGTTTTATTTTTGAGTTTTTTGACATTTCTTCTCATTTATTCCTTTTGCGTGCTACCCGAAAACAGCGGTTTTTGCCCTGTAACCGCTTGCGAGCTATGAGAAACAAAAGTGCATTTGAGAAAAGTAAGAAAGGAAAGCGGTGAGAAGATTTTCATAAGTAAGTACGAGAAAATACTTGGATTGAAAGGCTGCGGTATAGAATAGAAGGAGGGGAACAATCTAGCTTTGTTGTTTAGATAGATAAGTGCGATGGATGAGGGAAAAAGTTTAGCGTGGTTCACTTTCTTGATACAGTACGATGTGGTTAGCGGGGTAATGTTAAATTGGGGTTTGTATGAATTATGCAAGTGATAGCAGTGTGTTTTAAACTGACACAAAGAGTTTCAAATTGGTAACATTGTTTTTTTGATTAATTGTAGAGAATCCCTGATGAAGGGAAGATAAAATGCCCGAAATGCATTGGATGATGGATGTTTAAATGTATCGATCGTGTTGCAGGAAGAAAAGGTCTTTGGCAAACTGTAACATTTGAAAAAATTGATTTTACATTGAACTGCCGTACATGTGATTGTAAAACTCGGATTTTCAGTGTTGACGACATTGGATGAATCTTGAAAGACAGAAATATTAACAACTAGATAAATGGAGTTACCTTTATTTTAAAGGAAAGAGGCTGTACGTCCGTCAAGGAGCGCAATGACACTCCACTTTTGTTTCTCATAGCTCGCAAGCGGTTACAGGGCAAAAACCGCTGTTTTCGGGCAGCACGCAAAAGGAATAAATTAGAAGAAATTTCAAAAAACTAAAAAAAAAACTGGATAAACATAGTGTGAGTTTCGCCATTTTGTGTATGCTCAGACATATTCATGTTTTATTTTAGCATGGCTTGAGTAGGTTTTCTAGTTATTGTTTTTAAAAAATAAACAAGGTTTCATAGAAATGAATATCTTGATTACTCATTTATTGTTTTTAAATAAAAACAATGTTTCCCAGATTGTAAGTAGGTGCAAAGTTAGAGGGACTTTGTTATTGTCTATTTACTGATGAACAAATGGAGTACATAAATTTAAACAAGTCATTATTAGAGAGGGTAGGACTTCGAACCATGGATTTGGGACTGCGAGTCAGCTAACAGTAGCCGTGAACAAGTTTCCTTAATGAAGGCTATATGGGTAACGCACATAGAATCCACCTCATGGGTTATCTGTTGGTTCACGGGCATAGACCTGAGATGCTCAGACAAGAGCAGATACTATCTATTGCTCAGAAAAAGGTAAACGATTCATGTAACTAAAATAGGCCCCTTTCGGTGCAAAGTTTATCTAAGGAAGGAGAGGTTGTTTGTATGGGGCAGCCCAGCGGCCGCGTGCAGCGGGCGTGCCGCTGGCATGCTGAAGGCGCTCCTAAGGCAAGCCCATCTGTACCTGTCCACTCCTGGACCACGCCCAAAACCCCTGGCCCCCGCAAATGCTACGACAGCTGTCTCTGCTACAACTGCAGCTTCACCAGCATCCACACCGCCAAGCCGCCGACCAGGAATGAACCGAACTACCTCAGATCCATCCTCCTCAACACCCGCTCTGCCCGCAAACACGCTGTTGAACTCTGGGACCTACTTGACGCAACTTCCCCAGACGTCGCCTTCCTGACAGAGACCTGGCTGAACCCCGCCTCAGCACCCGACATTGCCATAACCATCCCGGATGGCTACAAGATCACCCGCAGGGACCGCAACAACAGAGTAGGAGGAGGAATAGCCATCGTCCACAGGGACACTCTCAGAGTCTTGACCAGCACCGACACCCTCAGCACTGCCGAACACCTGCACTTCCAGATCCACACTGACCCCAACGCAACCCTCAGAGGAACCCTTGTCGACAGAGACCCCAGACTCCGTCCACAGTTCAGCGACTCCATCGCCGACTTCGTCAGCGCACACGCCCTCACCTCCACAGATTACATCCTCCTCAGGGACCTGAACTTCCACCTCGAGAGCAACAGCAACACCAACTCCACCACTCTGATTGCCAACCTAGCCAACCTCGGACTCAGACAACTCGTGTCAACACCGCCTCCGCCGGCCACACGCTTGACCCCATCTTCTCCGCAAGCCCCGGCGTCTCCTTCAACCACACCACCAAACTCCACTGGACCGATCACCGCTGCATCCTTTTCACCTTCAAAAAGCCCTTCACACACCACCTCCCCCAACAGATGCCTCGCTGCTGCTGGAGCAATGTCACAGAAGACCAGCTAACCACCACACTCACACAGAGCCCACCCACCGACCCTGACCGCTCCGCCCGCCACCTGAGACAGTGGATCAACAACTGCGCCAACACCTTCGCCCCGCTCAAGAAACCCTCCAACAGTCACATCAGCAAGAAAGCCAGCTGGTTCACTGAGGACCTCCAGACCTCCAAGCAAACCTGCCGAAAACTGGAGAAGAACTGGCTCTGCGAATGAACACCGGACAGCTACGCAGCCCACAAGAACGCCACCCGCCGACACCAACACCTCATCAGATCTGCCAAAGGGGCCTCTTTCAAAGACTGCCTAGACCTAGACAACAACGCACACAACAGCAAAGAGCTCTTTAACATCCTGAAGGAACTCTCCAACCCCAGCTCCAACACCAACGACATCCCACCCTCGCCAGACCTCTGTGACTCGCTGGCCATCTTCTTCCACCGCAAGATCGCAGTCATCCATGACAGCTTCAACACCACGACCGCCCGACAACCACTGAGACCTCCGCCCCACGTCCACCACCCGCACCAACCGCATACTCTCCTGGACCAACATTAACGAGGACAACACCATCAAGATCATGAACACCATCCACTCCGGATCTCGGTCAGACGCATTCCCACACCACATCTTCAACAAAGCCAGCACAGCCATCGCACCTCATCTCCGGAAAGTCATCAACATCTCCTTCGAGATAGCAACCTTCCCGGAGAGCTGGAAGCACGCCAAGATCAAAGCCTTACTCTAGAAACCCAAGGCGGACCCCAAGGACCTCAAGAACCTCCGGCCCATCTCTCTGCTCCCGTTCCCGGCAAAGGTCATCGAGAAGACCGTCAACAAACAACTGACCCTCTACCTCAAGGTGAACAGCATCCTGGACCCATCCCAACCCGGATTTCCTCAGCAACCACAGCACTGAAACTGCCCTCATCGCCGCCACCGATGACAACTGGATCCCACTAGACAACGGAGAAACAGCGTTCTCATCCTCCTGGACCTGTCAGCCGCCTTAGACACAGTCTGCCACCGCACACTACGAACACGCCTCCACGACACTGGGATCCAAGAGAAGGCCCTAGAGTGGACCTCCTCCTTCCTCTCCGGCAGAACACAGAACATCCGCCTTCCGCTCCGAAGCCACCGAGATCATCTGCGGCGTACCCCAGGGCTCATCCCTCAGCCCTACGCAGTTTAACATCTACATGGCACGGCTAGCCCACGTCACCCGACTGCACAACCTCAACATCATCTGCTACGAAGATGACACCCAGCTGATCCTCTCCCTCACTAAGGACCTCCACACCGCCAAAATCAACCTACACAAGGGAATGAAGGCCGTCTCCGAATGGATAAGGAACAGCTGACTGAAGCTGAACTCGGACAAGACGGAGGTCCTCATCCTCGGATCCACCCCTTCGGCTTGGGACGACTCCTGGTGGCCGACCACACTGGGAACAGCTCCAACACCCACTGACCAAGGGTCATCCTCGACTATACCCTCTCCATGACCAAGCAGGTCAACGCCGTCTCTTCCTCCTCTTTCAACACCCTCTGCATGCTCCGCAGGATCTACAAGTGGATCCCCACCAAAATGAGAAGAACGGTCACCCAGGCCCTCGTCAGCAGCAGGCTGGACTACGGAAACTCCATCTACGCTGGAGCCTCGGCCAAACTCCTGAGACGGCTCCAAAGCATCCTCGACATCCCTCAACGCAGCCATATCACACCCCACCTGACAGACCTGCACTGGCTCCCCGTCAACAAGAGGATAACCTTCAAGCTCTTCACCCACGCACACTAGGCACTCCACAACACGAACACCGGACCAACGTACCTCAACAGACTCATCTTCAACACCTCTACCCACCAGCTCTACTCTGCCAACCTCGCCCTCGCCACAGTCCCCCACATCCGAAGAGCAACCTCCGGCCGCAGATCGTTCTCCCACCTCGCCGCCGAAACCTGAAACACCCCCACACCCCCCACCCGCCTATGGCAGACTGAAGACCGGCTGACCTTCAGAAGACTCCTCAAGACCTGGTTCTTCGAGCGTAGCAGAACCCCCCACCTCCCGGCGCCTTGAGACCCTCACAGGTATATAGCGCGCTTTATAAATTATATGATTGATTGATTGATTGAAAATATTTTCTATTGTTCAACCTTCTGTAAATACCACTATCTTGTTTATTATTTTTCCTATTCATATTGTGTGAACTAGGATATTTTTCCAATTATAATACATTTTGAAAATATATTCCTTGCTCCCTAGTGGTTTTGAGTGTGTCCTAGTCATGATGAAAGTTGTTTCAGTTCCACTAACTATTTCTGTGAATCTTTACGGGCATGATCATTACCTAAAATGCACCTCACTCAAGTAGTGCTCAGTGGGTTGTTGGGTGGTTGCAGTCCACTAGGTTCCTTGTCTCATGTTGCTACATTGATTAAGCCCTTCGTATTATAGTTTCTAGAAAACGTGTTCCTGGGCAGTGTTCTCAAGAGATGTCAAGAAAACATATCAGAATAGGAGTAAGGGTGAAAACTAGCCCGGGCAAAAAAAAATTCCCAAGAAGAACATTCAGCAGGTTGGTTTCGTTAGCCTGGTGAGTCCTATTCTAGGTTAGACATTTAGCAAAAGAGTTTTGACTATACAGGATCATAAGAACAAGATTCATCAGGTTGCCTTTTCCATATTTCTGTTTGGTGTTATGTTTCTTCAAGAGGCCGGTTAAGTGTTTGTCTGAACAATTGATGTAGAGATTGGATTTACAGTTACCTTGGTGACTGGCTGATCTTATATCTTAAAGTTCTAATAGAAAATAGAACTTGTTGTTTTTACAAAGCCTGAGTTAGCAGAACAAATGCTGCAGTTTGTGTGGTAATGTGTAACCCTTTTCTGAAGTCATATTGATGAGTAAACCCTATGTACATGGGATGTTTTAAAAACCCTTGATTTGATCCTGATAATGTGCTGACAGAAAAGAAAGTGCCAAACGCATAGTTTTATGCTATCATAACTAAATATAGGCCTTGTTACTTGTGTCTGAACTCATTCTTTTAAGTTTAGCTAACTTTCTAAGCAGCAGTTTGAGCTTTGTAGCATTGTAATGATCTCCAAGAGAGACCATTGTTGCCAGAACCCCTGTAAGTTTGTCCTCTGCATCTAAGTAGTAAAATGTGGTTATCCATACAGTTAAGTGGCTTGACATAAAGTATGTTTTTTCTCATTTTAGATAAACTACATTTCCATTTTTATACCCCTTGTTTATGTGTGGAACAGTACTTTTGCGACTTATGATCTTCGTTGATAGTAAAAAACTAAAATAGTGGAATGTACCAAACCCTGAGCTGAATCCTGAATCACTTCCTAAATGTACATTTATATTAAAATATGTCAAATAGGCAAGACATTGTGAATTTAAAAGCACTGACAGTGTAGTCAGTAGAAAACGGTGGGCTGGTACCAGACCAATTTACTAAATGTCATACATATGTCCACTTTGTTTTTAAAAAACAAAGTTAGGATAAGGAGAGAAAACTAGCAGAAATAACATCTTTGCTACATAACGCTACCAGCACCAGTACAGTGGCTGAGAGAGGTGCAGAAATGCATGAAAATGCATTGGTCCTGAAGATGTACAGAACAAATAGACTGTCCCTTTAAGAAACCAGCAACCTTCTCTATCCTATCATGCCTCGTACTGGTCATTATTGTAGACGAGCATTTCATTTTTCCGGATTGTGCAGAGAGGATCTTGGAGCGGTATAGGGGGTTTTCAAAACTTGCTTTTATTTCAGAAAAGTCATTCTTTATGATCCTGTGAAGATCCACTCATAATCATTTAACGTTTTAAGTTCTTCCAGACAGATATGTTGTGTCACTTCTAATTTCTTGGCAAGAAAAAGTAATCAGTTTTTCTCAGATACTCAAGCTGTGAAAGGGAGAAGATGGCAATTGACCCACATTCCCTGGGTTTGGTGTGCCTCCTAAACTCCCCTACTGTAAAAGCATGACCCTTTTGCCACAAGATGACCGTCAAGGACAGTGAAGGTATTCGCCTAAGAGGTGAGTTAGAGAACAACCTCAAGAGGCAGAAGATCAGAGGCACAGGGTCACCATAAAACAGTCAGTGAAGAGGCTCTTTTTGCTGTGCCTGAATTGTCTGTCCATAAGAACTCCCCAAGTGGAAGGTGCAGGGAAAGGAGTAGGCATAAGAGGCATTGCCACTCCGCACATAGGCATTGGGCCCAATCTAATGTTAAGATCTTGATGTTGAAGTTGGATGTTATTACATACTTTCACAGTTGATGCCACAGATTATTGCATATTCACTGTTGAGGACGCAATTGAGGGTAAGACACTCCACATCGAGGCTTTCACTGTTGAGTCATTCATGATCAAGAGCCTCAAGACATTCTACAATGTCTAAGCATTCATCATCGAGGTACTCTTAGCCGACTCTCAAATCTATGTTTAACGGAAAGTCCTCTAGGAAGAGTTAGTCTTCTTCAAAACCTCTGCAGAGATACCCAGTCATCATATTTCCCCTCGAAAATCAGGTGCAAACTCCACTGAAGCTTTTATTCCTTCCAGTGACTCAAAGCGATTATTCTCCCAAAACATTCAGACAATATTCTGATAACCCTAAGGACTCCAAACAAAATCCTTCTTCTCCAAGGGATCAAGGATCTCTGGTTGGGGCTACTCTATGATCACTGCCTTCTGTAGACATGCTGATACTCTCAGACAAGAAAGAGAAAGATATTTCCGATGCATTCACTTTCATCACAGTGAGAGTTTTTTCGACACAAGACTCAACATCCTGCATTTCAATATTGCCACCTGGTTCCCTATATGGAATCTGGCCAGTAGACAATATTCACACATTCCAAAGGATATTGATAAGAGGTACAATTAAATTGAATATCCCTGTGGAGACCTTGCAGAGATGAGTCATGGTCATTGTTGAGATGCTGGAATACAGAGCTCAGTTAAGGCCATTACTTTCGCTGGTGCCTGGCTTTGCAGCGATTGCGAACAAAAGGTTCTTGTCTCCGGCAGTATCTGAAGTTACTCCGAGGCTACTAAAAAAGTTCAAGACTCCTGCACAGGATCTGATATTTTTATGATCTGACCCCAAACTGGGCTCAGTCATTGGCTCTGTTGTGAAGAAGCATTACGTTTTAGCCCCAGCAACAATAATACCCCTGATATGGGAAGCAAAAGACAAGATGCTTTGGGCAGAAAAATGTGTGGCTCGACTGAAGAAACAGCTCTATGAGGCCATCATTGGGATATTAACATTTGTTCTGTATTTCCTCTCCTACTCTGTCCTTCTCTCTTACTCCAACAAACATTTTATTATGCAAAGTCTTTCATTCTTTGTAAGGAAGGGATATAAAACAACAGAAGTCAACATTGCTTTTATTTAAAAACAATAACAAAAACTAACCCCTTCCAGTTGAGAGGCCCGACTAGTGATATCCAATGCCTTCACACCTGAAGTCTGTTTAAAAGATACCAGGTAGAGTAAAACAGTAAGCTTATGAGAGATATGTTTCAGGGATAGGCCAGAATTCTCACCCCAATCTGTGGAACATTTCTAACATCCCATAAAGCAGTGTATTTTGTAGTAGGTGGGTTTAGTACCTGCATACTTAACATGATTTTCTTATTCAATAATCGCTGACCCACAGAGACTCTGTCTAGCAATTAATGACCCATTGTTATATCTGATCTGTAAACTTTAACTGTTCTATAAGAGAGTCCAGACAAAACAATTCTGATAAGTAATTAATCACATGTACTAAATCCGTTAAAATAGGATTGTAATTCCATCGAAGACTCCAACAAATCCATTTCTTCCAAGCCAGTCTGTATGCTTTCTTGGTGCCAGGTGCCCATTACTCAGATGTGTGTTTGAAAACATCTACTGAAAGGCTTGTGATCTGCCACGGTCTCCTAAAATCCTCCAGGCCATCAGCATCAGTAGTCCTTGTCCTACAAGAGGGTGGCTCTTCTTCTGGACCTATAGTTATTTCTCTGAAAATCTGAATGAAGTTCAGTAAGTCAATGTTCATTTCTAGCAAGATTGGGAACTAGGCCTGTGAACTCCAAAGAGGTGTTATCACTACCTTGATCCCTCCGTTCCTGCATACGTGTATTAGTAGTCCTGGTAGCATGGCAAACGGAGGGAAAGTAAAAGGTGCTGGACCCCCTCAGCTGAATACTGAGGAAAATGTCCATGTCCTTCTCCCAATTGGTGAAATCTCTGAAATTCTGGGAAAAGCAATCCACCACACCATTGCTTAGCAAGGAATATGTTCAATCAATCAATCAATCAATCAATCAAAGCATTTATATAGCGCACTACTCACCCGGAGGGTCTCAAGGCGCTAGGGGAGGGGGGGTCCGCTACTGCTCGAACAGCCAGGTCTTGAGCTGCTTCCTGAAGGCGAGGTGGTTCTGGGTCAGGCGGAGGTGGGTCGGGAGGGAGGTCCAAGTCTTGGCGGCCAGGTAGGAGAAGGACCTTCCCCCTCTAGTGTCTCTTCAGAAGAGGGGGATGGCAGCGAGGGCGTGGCCGGTCGATCGAAGCTGGCGTGTGGGAGCGTAGAAGTTGAGGCGGCTGTTGAGGTATCCTGGGCCTTGGTTGTGTAGGGCTTTGTGTGCGTGGGTGAGGAGACGGAAGGTGATTCTCTTGTTGACCGGGAGCCAGTGCAGGTCTCTCAGGTGTCCGGAGATGTTGCTGCGACGGGGGATGTCCAGGATGAGTCGTGCTGAGGCGTTCTGGATCCACTGGTGTCTCTTCTGGAGTTTGGCGGTGGTACCGGCGTAGAGGGAGTTGCCGTAGTCCAGACGGCTGGTGACGAGGGCCTGGGTGACCGTCTTCCTGGTCTCGGTGGGGATCCACCGGAAGATCTTACGTAGCATGAGCAGGATGTTGAAGCACGATGAGGAGACGGCGTTGATTTGTCTGGTCATGGAGAGGGGGGGGGTCCAGGATGAAGCCCAGGTTGCGTGCGTGGTCTGTTGGTTTGGGTGCGCTGCCCAGGGCGGGGGGCCACCAGGAGTCGTCCCAGGCGGAGGGTGAAGATACCAGGATGAGGACTTCCGTCTTGTCCGAGTTCAGTTTCAGGCGGCTGTTCATCATCCACTTGGCTACGTCTGTCATCCCTTCGTGTAGGTTGGCTATGGCGGTTGCGGGGTCGTTGGTGAGGGAGAGGATCAGCTGGGTGTCGTTGGCGTAGGAGATGATGTTGAGGTTGTGTTGGCGTGCGATGGCTGCGAGGGGGCTCATGTAGACGTTGAAGAGGGTTGGGCTGAGCGAGGAGCCTTGAGGAACGCCGCAGATGACTTCGGTGGCTTCTGATCTGAACGGGGGGAGGTGGACTCTCTGTGTCCTTCCGGCGAGGAAGGAGATGATCCACTCCAGTGCCTTCTCCTGGATTCCGACATTGCTGAAATTCCCTTCCTAAGCAGTAACCCCATAAAACCGTTGCTAGATCTGCAAGTCCCTTGGTGTGAGGACGTCCCATCTTGTTGACATACCTAACTACAGATACGTTGTCTTTACGTAACATCACAGAACACTTCATTAAGTCCTTGGTGAAGCAATAAATTGCAAATGACCCTGCCAGTAATTCGAAGCAGTTGATGTGCAACTGCTCCTGAAGTGCCTAGCATCCCCCTGCTGATGAGTTGCCACATCTTGCACCCCAACCTTCTAAACTTGCGTCCGATTCTACTATCATCTCTAGCTGCTTCCCCAAAATGGCTCTGTCATTCCATGCTTCAGCATTCCTGAGCGACCAGAATAGTTCTTTCTTTGAATCTGGATCCAAAGACAACATTTGAGAATAGGACTGGGTTGTTCTCACGGTTTTCACTTTGAGCCTCTTAAGTGCCTGGTAGTATAGGGGAACCGGGTAGATTGCCTGGATCGTTGAACGCAGAAGACTCAGGATCCTTGCTTAACCTCAATGGAAACTTTAACTTCCCTAATATTTTCCTCACTTCCTTGCAAAGTCCTCCTGTGAAAACATTTCCTGAGGAATCTTCATTTGTGTTGGTGTGCTTATAAACTCGATCTTGTTCCCCCTGACTGTATCCAGGACCCAAGAATACTGAGTCACTATATTCCTATTCCTACAAATTTGGGCCAGTCTGCCTTTCATCTTTATAAAGGGATCTGAAAAGTCTTTCATAACCCTTACCTGTGGGAAATTCTCTATGTTTTCGATCACCTCTGAAGCTTTACCTTGGAAGACCTTCTTTATGTCCTTCTGAGATTTTTGTATTGAACTAAATTCTCCCACATATTTGGCCATGCCCTTTATGAAGTAATCGCAGAAGAATAATCCCTGAGAGACAGGCCCTCCTTCCTTACAGGCCAGTACAACCAAATTAGGGTAGAGTTTTAGGAGTATGCTCTTTTTTCTCTCATTTGAGAGCTCAGTATTTGCATTCCTTAGGAGGCAGATGGCTCTGTCCATTGGCACAGCTCCTTTGGATCAATGAGGGTGTCTTCAAAATAAGCTACCTCAGGTATCTCAAACATTGTTTTCAAAGGGCCAGTAATGCCAAGACGACAGTCTTAGCAGGACTACAACTGCCAGAATTCAATTAGATTGGCCAACAAGTTAAAATTGCTGCTCTAGTTATGTTTTCCATATTATCCCAAACTGTTAAAATGGCCGCCTGCAAGCATGTAGCACGCGTGGCCGTTTGCTAAAGGTCTTTCCTATACAGTGGTATTGGCTCTCGGCCCTCTTTCTTTTTTTTTTTTATTATTCATCATCAGATATTGGACTTTCAACAATTTGAAACAATTCAATGAAAATATATAATACAACATGTATTCTCAGTTTAGAATTTAGGATACTAAGAAATACATCCATATATAAAAGCTAACATGAAGATATATACAGGAAAAGAAAGTCAAACGAACTGAAAAATGACAAGAGAAAAAAATACAAAAATGTTGAGGAGGCAACATATTATCCAGTCTATATAAAGACAACCTTGCATTTTGTTTTATAATTATTCATCTAACCTTAGTTTCCATTCTTCGACCGGTGCCCAGACCCGTTTACCTAGCTGCCACGCCTTCCAACCTTTTTTCTCGTACAAAGCTTTCTCCAAGGTATATATGGCGAGCAGTTTTGAGAGCCATTGTTGAACTGACGGAGGGTTAGGACCGTTCCATAAAGTTGCGATGCACAATCGGCTCAAGGTCATTGCCATAAATATAAATTCTTGATGAGGTGTCTCATATCCCTCTCTTGCTACCCCAAGGACCATAACCTCATTAGTTAACCTAATAGAGATCCCCAATTCCTCCTCAAGAAACTTTTCTAATGCTTGCTTAAAAGGATCTAAGTTGGGACAAGATGCAAACATATGTATCGTATCTGCCTTCAGACTTTGACATCTTGGGCAAGATATCCCATTAGTTCCCCCCCCAGCGGGCTATTCTATGCGGTGTGTAGTAGAGTTCATACACAGTCTTATAGTACTGTGCTTGCAGATTCGTCACCTTTAAGATTGTATTTGCTAACATAAGCGATTTTTCACCCTCATTCCCGACTAGGTTTAACTTGGTTCTCCATTTATCAAATACCTTTACCCGGTCATCATCATTATACTGACATATTTCGCTATAAAGTTGTGAAATTGAACAGCTCTCCTCATAACGTACATACTCCATCAAATCCTCCCTTTTAAATTTACAATTAACCGCTTGTTTTCTTAGTAACACTGATCTTATCTGTAAATATTTTAAAAAATCTCTACGCTCCAGGCCATATAACTGCTGCGCTCTGTCAAATGTAATTAAACTTGATTCATCCATGAGGTTTCCTATTGTTCCAACCCCAAGGCAGTCCCACCGTTTCATCACCTGATCGTGAAACACCTCTGGGAGTGACTCATTCATATACAGAGGGGTATGAAAGTTCATTCTCCAGAGTTTTCCGAATCATAGACCAAACTGAAATGGCAGCACCTAAAATCTTGAACTTTGTTCTTTTATAGTAATTTAATTCTTTAAATGTAAGAAGTCCCTTATTGGAGTCCAGGACCAACAATTCATATATATCCGGAATACCATCACTACCCCTCCAGCAATCGTTTGTGTTCCCACCTAATAATCCTCTGATGTATTGCATGGCTGTGGCGTGGTAGTAAGCCTTGAAATCGGGTACTGCAAGGCCCCCCCGATCTCTAGAAAGTGCCAGCAATTTTATGGCCCTTCGCGTTTTGCCTTTTGCCCATATAAATCGATTGCAGAGCCCCTCAATTTCCTTAAACCAGCTATTACTGAATTTTAATGGAATTGTGCGAAAAAGGTATAAAATCTTAGTTAAAAACAACATCTTTATTACATTACAACGTCCAATAGTTATTAAATGCAAGTTGTCCATCCTATCTAGATCTAATTTAGCCTTTTTGATCACGGGGGTCAAATCAGACATTATAGTAATGCCCAAGTACACCGCCGACTCTTACTCTCCGATCATCTATTACAGCTAGTTGATTTACAACTATTTGTATTTTACCTTGATTCAGTTTCTAGGCCCTCTTTCTATGTCTTTTTTTTTTCTAAAAAAATTAAATAATTTTGATTCGGGAAATCTCTAGGAGTAGCACCGCTGAAATTAGATCACATTCTGTGTAAGCCGACAACAGCTGATGAAAAGAGGGCTGCTGGCAGTTTGTATGGGCAGAGGTGCGCTGTAAAGTGCCGCTCTGATATCCCAGCAATCGCAAGGCGACTCCGATCAGGACCGCGAGGCAACTGCGATCAGATGAGTCTCCTCGCGTGTGCGTTCAGCCTTGGGAAGGGTCCTTTGCGAGCCGGCTTTCAAAAGAAAATCAGTTCGCAAAGAGGGCTTACCTCATAGTGCTTCTGCTGCTATGACCAGGGGAGCGCAGGACCAACTTTCAAAGAAAGCCGGTCCACTGTATGGATATTTTTCTAGGCCTTAAAGAGACAAAATGAAATACGAGGATATGCCATATATCGGCATTATAGAAAGACAGCCAACAAAACACCTCCTTGTACCCATAGTATGTATAAAAAAAACCTTACAATAAGAAAAGGTATTAATCCAATAAATACAGATTTAAGCAACAACAGGACCAAACACTAACATTCTCTTCTCTACAGGGGAGGAAAAGAGGGGGTAAAGTACAATGAAAATAGTAGAAAGGATATAACTGAAAAAAAAACTGTACTTATTTTGTGATCAGCAGCAACAAACTGGCAGATGCATCAAACAAAATACCTCCCGGTAAAGTAGCGAATCGGTAAAACAGGCCGTTACCGAATGCAAAACCTGAAATCCCAATGCATCAACCCCAATTCCGGAAAAAATAAAGAATCGCAAAATAACCCAGCGGTAAATTACCGAATCGCATAATAGCCAATCGGTAATACCGAGAATGAAATCAGCCCCCGGAAATACCGAATCGCTATTAAAAAGTGGCTAGGATATGCATCAAAATTCGTAATTAACGAAAATGCACCAAATCGCTATTTTGCATGAGCTAAATAAGGGGAAGCCCAACCCCGAGGTAAAATTGTTGGAAGGCAAAAAAAAAAAAAAAAAATTTAAGAGACAAGTGTATACAATCAGAAACCCTTCAAATAAGCCTCTTGAGACCCTGTATGTTTACCAAAATGGCTGCCCTCTACGTGCTTGCTAGGAGGATGAGAATCAACGCTGCTGCACAGCGCAGGAGGAGGATCCAGGACAGAGTTTTCAGGATTTGCATCACATTGCTGGGCCAGACAGAGGAACTAATATATGACAAGTACAGACTGAATCGGGCAATGACCATGTGCCTCGTTGCTGACCTGGAACCACTACTGCAGCACCAGACCCGTAGGACCAACGCCATCCCTGCCCACGTCCAGGTCCTATGCAGCCTGCACCTGCTGGCGTCTGGAAGCTTCCAGGGGGTCATAGCAGAAGCCGGAGGTGTGTCGCAAAGTGCACTTTCACGCTTCTTCCACAAATTCCTAGATACCATGTAAATTGAAATGTAAATTGATACTTGTATAGCGCACTACTCACCCGCAAGGGTCTTAAGGCGCTTGTACGAATACCGCTGTGGAACCCATCCTGGCTATCCCTGTGAGGCGTCCACTCCTGGGCACCCCCAAGGTGGAGGCCAGGCATCCTTAGCGTTGTGGGGGCCGTTGTGGAGATTAAGCAAGCTATTGCCCAGAGTTGCAGAGTGGGACTCCATGATTGGAATAGGCACTGAGGCGAGAATTATCAGGTCCGTGGAATTTTTGAGCCCAAGACCCACCAAGGCAGGGAATTGAACCCTGGTCCCGGGCTAGACCTCTGCATCAGGGTCTTCCTGCACCAAACAGGACTTCTACCAGGTGGCACAATTTCCCCATGTGATAGGATGCGTTGACTGCACGCATGTCCCCATCTGTCCCCCCTCAGCCAACGAATACATCTTCCGCAACCGGAAGTCCTATCACTCCATCAACGTGCAGGTGGTGTGCAATGCCATGCACATAACGGACATTGTAGCACAATTTCCTGGAAGCACACACGACGCCTACATATTCCGACACAGTGGCATCCACAGGCGTCTGCTCAACTGTGAATTTGGAGAGGGACACCTACTAGGTTCATAGTAATGACTCAGCATTAACTCCATCCTCACATATGTAATTGTATTCATGCTGCTAACCCTTTGCCACCCACCCTGCACGTGACAGCGCCTACGCCTTGCGGGAATATCTCCACACTCCCTACCTAAACCCAGCAACACCGCAGGAGCAGTGCTACAACGCAGCACATATCAGTACCAGGAATGTGGTAGAGCGAACCTTTGGCATCCTCAAGAGTCGCTTCCGGATCCTACACAAGACAGGATGTGCCTTGCAATATGACCCGGTGACCTGCTGACGGATAATAGCAGTGTGTGCCATGCTGCACAACATTGCCACCAGAAGGGGGATACCAATAGAGGTGGACGGAGATGAAGACTTTCGTGTACAGCAACCCACCCCCCAACACTAACAGGCACATGTGCCTAACACAGCAGAAGGTCGAAGGAGGCGGGTATACATTACACAACATCACTTCAGAGACAGG
The DNA here is from genome assembly GCF_964263255.1 of Lissotriton vulgaris. Lineage (NCBI taxonomy): Eukaryota > Metazoa > Chordata > Amphibia > Caudata > Salamandridae > Lissotriton > Lissotriton vulgaris. The sequence goes on from NC_141687.1 coordinate 363,849,371, forward strand.
TAAGAATGAGCCATCACAACATAATCTTGTGTGCAAATGTTTAATGCACATGAGCACACGTCAGGTGAATATTAATGAAACGTCTACATGACGCAGACTCAAAACATAGGTGTGGATACATGTCCGTTGTCATCACAGGAGTATCTAGTAGTAGCGTAGGTGGCCCGTGGTTACATCACCATGGCCAAGGACCCCATGGAACATTGCTATTTGCGCCTCCCACGTACCCCCAGCCTCCTGTCGCGTGACTCCTCCACATCACCACGATGTGCGTCAGTGGCTGTGGAGCTGCGCGCACTGCACCTCCTCTCGCTGGCCTCCGGCACAGAGATGCTTCTGACGCTTGATGCAGCCTCACTCCCCCCCTCCACTCCCAAACTGCTGGCACTAAAAGTCCCAGACTGCAGATGCTCAACTGCAGTGGTCACTTTGCCCAAGACCTTAGCCACTACTCCAAAGTAAAGGCCCAGGTCGACCTGCAGGTACACAGATCTCCGTGACAGTACAGCTGTTCTGTTGCAGAGCTTTGTGATGGCCCTAATGGAGGCATTTGAACGGAGCAAGTTCTGGCGATGCCTCCTGCTCTCGCTCTGTTGCCCTGCTATGACGGCACGTGTGAGCTCCTGTAGGCACAGTTCTATGTCTCTGTTACCCTCAGCAACGGCTGTGGTCATCTCTGTCATGGTGCCCATTTTGTTTGTCAATTTTGCTATGTTAATAGCACCCATGTGTCTCCCCTGCTGGAGCTGAACCCACAGCATCTGTGACTCTACCACTCCGTAGTCGTGTGTTGGCTCCTCAGATCTCTCTGCAGCTCTTCCCAGGGGCCTGCCCCGCTGTCGGACTTTGACACGTGCTGGTGTTTGAGCTTGCGGAGTGACAACTGACTGCCTTGGAACATTTGTGGCTGCTGGCCTCTGCTCCGTCTCCATCACCTGCAGGGAGGGGACATTTGCCCTGCGGCTTGGTGGTGTTGTCCACGGTGGTGGTGGTGTTGTCCGCGCTGGTGTTGGTGGTGTTGTCCGTGCTGGTTGTGGTAATGGTGGTGTTGTCCGCGCTGGTGGTGGTGAAGGTGTTGGTGGTGTGATGGGATGACGTCCCTGCATAGTCTCTGCATCGGTCCCTGCCGGGGTTTCAGAGATAATGAGGCGTCCACTATCATCTGATTCCAGGGGTGATGCATCTGTGTGTGAAACAGTGCATTGTTATTATTTTGTCTGGATGTATATGTGTTGCATAGTTTCAACTACATAAATGACATATTTGGACTGACTATTGGCCCTGTGCTGCTGGTCTCATTTCTTTTACATTGGGTATCATACATGCACACTTAGATGATTTGACTACAACTCCCTTGATGCAACACTTTGGTGAGGGTATATGCGTTAGGCACTACTACATGTGCACTGTGATTGGCCTGGGGGAATGGGCAGGGGTAGACAATTCGCTGCGTATCTGCACTGGCATGCATCTTACCTTGTTCTCCTGCCGTAGCGCCGGAAGTGTCCAATTGGGTGACCCCCACAACTGCTTCAGGCTCAATGGTAGTCTCAACGAGGTCCTCGAGGGCTGTGTTGGGTGTGACGTTCGATGTTCCCCTTCCTGTGCCAGCTGCATCCTTCACCCTTTCTGCAATCCTCTCCTTCGCCCTTTTCCTGAGGTCATACCACCTCTTTTTCAGTTTGTCTATGCTGCGGTGGGTGATTCCTACAGCATTTACCCTCTCCTTGATGTGCAGCCAGATCTTGCGCTTCTCCGCCTCATCCACCTTTGGGGACAGCTTGCAAAAAGCCTGTCATGTTTGCTGCTCACCCCCTCGATTAGCAGTTCGAGTTCCTTATCTGAGAACTTCTTCTTCCTCTTTCTGGGCGTATCCTTGTTCTGGGGTGCATCCTTCTCCATCATGGAATGCTGTGTAATAGCAGGTTTGTGGTGTCACTGTTACTCCCCTCAGCTCCTGTGCTCTGCCTCCTCCTCTGAGCTCCTCAGGGCACTGAATGAAGCATGGGCTGGGAGACTTCCTGGCTGTGATGTCATCAACCTGCTTTCAACACGACCATTTTTTGCGATTCGCTAATACTGATTCGGTATTTGCTAATTCGGTATTTGCTATTCTTTATTTTGAACTCTCGCTATTGTGGTTTCGGTATATTTTACCGATTTTTTGTGATTTGGTATTTAATACCGAATCTGTTGATGCATCGCGGAATGCGAGTCCTTATTTGCGATTCCTTATTTTTCGCTAATAAGGACTTGTTTTACCGATTTTTGATGCATATGCCTGAAAGAGGGGAGAAGGCTTCGTGTGTGGAGACTTTATACCTTATGAGAATGTTATTAATGTTCTATATTCATCAATTGTTTCTGCTGTGAGCTAGCAATAAAAGAGATTTGCATTCTATTAGCCTCTGTGCCATGCCATAAAATCCCACAATGACTTGCACACATCCCTTTTACTGCACGTTATTCTGGTGGGGGAAAGTATCACTTATCACATTGAAGTGAGATTATGCTCAAAGAGACACAGATGGGTGCTCTCCATTTCAAAGCACCTTCTCCTTCCTTGCCAGTGAAGAAATTTCAGCTGCATTTACGGAAAAGGAAACACAGATTCTACTACAGACGAGGACTGTAGACAGGTCTCTACATGTCAAAAAGAAAAAGGCATTTGTAAAAATAGGTATTTGTCCCTTCAAAAGAAAGGCCACAAAAAGTTAATAAGTCAATTTTAGATTCCAGACGTGGAAAAGAAAAATGAGATTTTCTTTTGCGGTTCCTCATTTTTCTCCATGTAGAAGTAGGAGACCGGATGTGGTCGACCTTTAAATGCCTTTTTTCACATTCCAGTGGCATGAAAGCACAGAACATAGCTGACATTCCTGGTAGGGAATTCATGTTACTAACACAGAGTCTTTCAATTTGGCTTGAAGTCTGCTCTTAGAACATTTTTCAAATGTATGCTGGTGGTAGCAGCTTTCCTGTTGGAACAAAAATTCTCATATACCAATGTCTGGGTGATTGGCTGATCAAAGCAGTGTGCTCTCTGACCCACTCTTATGACAATGCCTCTGTGGGATAGACTGAGTCTTCAGGCAAACTTCCAGTAATCAGCTCCCAGCCAAGCTCAGGTCAGGTTCTGAATTACTCTGTAGCATTAGTAAAGTCCAAGCCGGTCAATTAAGAGCCTTACATGATTTTCCATTTGGATAGAGAACTTTTAAAGACTAATCAATCTTTTCTTCTCAGAGTGGTTTTGGATTGTCATTTAAACTAGTCTCTTTGCTTGGGTGTATGTTAACCAATTTATGGCACCACTTTCTGGAGACAAGTTCATAGGTAAGAGATACAACAGATCTGATCACACAACTGCAAGTCACACCATTGTATGTATGTATTAATATTTATTGAGCGCATATATCACCCGTAGGTCTCATAGCGCTAGCTGAAGAAGCAGAAAACTAGGAAGGACAGGGCAGAACGTTAGAATAACCACGTTTTGAGGGCTTTGCAAAATGTTTTGTGGTTGGTTTCTAGGAGGAGTTGTACCGTTAGAGCGTTTCATAGCTCAGGCGCGATTCTGGAAAAGGACCTGCAGCCGTTCCTTACAGTGCGGACCTTGGGGCTGGTCAGAAAGTATTTGCTGTTAGAGCGAAGGGTTCAAATTGGCTGGTACTTGGTCAGTTTCTTTGCGAGATAGATTGGTACATTATTGTTGAGTGTATTATGTACTAAGCAACATAGCTTGAAATTAATCCTTTTTCTGATAGGGAGCCAGTGCAGCGTCTTTAGACCGGGTGCCGATGGAGAGTGGGGGAGGCAGATTTAAGACCAGCCTTGCCGCAGTGTTTGCCACTGAATTAAACATATACTCTGATAGCCATGGATGTGGTTTTGCTGTCTACTAGCATTAAACATGAAACAGGTCTCAAGCTTGCTGTTACTTTCTGAATCAGAGAAATATAAACAATTTATGAGACACATAGATGATAGAAGAGAAGATGGAGAACTGTCTTGAACATAATATTTTTTTTCAATGGGAAATCTATACTCAAAAGTGTGGAACATCAGTGGGGGTATCTTTCTCACCAAGCTTTGTAAACCTCACCATAGGTTGGTGGGAGTAAACCATTGCTAGGCGGAAAGTGAGGACATAATGAGTAAGATCATAATATGGCTGAGATTTATAGATGATTTATTGATCATTTGGGATAAGTACACAAGATATTCGAACAGTATCATGATCATTTGAATGCAAATGATTTGAACTTAAAATTCACCTATGAAATAGGTAGTGAAAGAGGTATATTTCTTGACTCTTTGAGTATAGGACACTTTAAACCACCCCACATCATCAACAAATAGCATTTTGCATTCCAAGAGCTTTCATCAACAGTGACTGAAAAACAGTATTCCGTATGGGAATGTTTTTAGAATAAAAAAGAGTTGTTCTACTGCAAAGAAATTGGAACAAATAAATTGTGACATTCCTTAACAGAGGATACTCCAACAGTGTTACAAACAAATGTGCTGAAAGAGCAGCAGCACGAAATAGACACGATCTTTTGGTCACAAAGAGAAAGAGAGAGGGAGAGTAATACCAAATAATGAGTAGACAAATGAGACTAGGATAATTTTGACATTAACAAAAGAATCGATACAAATCAAACATATTGAGAAGTGATTGGAACGTGCTAAAGAGTAACCCCACAATAGACAAAATTCTAGGAGACACTTCAGTAATTACTTGTTGTATATCTAAGAGCATCAATGATATGCTTGTACACAGCCATTTCAAGGAGTTTAAGGAAAAGGAATTGTGGAATTCTCATACAAGTTTTGTCAAATGCATTCATGCACCATTTCTCAGATTGCTGTCAATACCAAGGAATGTAAAACGAGGAATGGAAGCAAGAGGAAGATCAATACAAGACTGACATGTAAAGGTAGATATGTAGTCTATATCTTGAAATGTCCAAGTGACCATACAAGAGAGATAAAGACATAAACATTTCCAGTAGCGAGGCATTTAGAAACAAAATATGAAAGTGACTTAGGCAAATTAAAAATATTTGGAATTGACATGATTAAGAGACATGTGAGAGGTGACAACAGGGAACGAGCCCAAGGAAAGTGGACTCATGGTACATCTTGAATATGAGGATGATGACCCCCAAAAGCTTGAACCAGGCTCAAGAATTATATGTACATCTGAAGTAGTTGGTTCTGATAGCACCTTAGGTGGACAGTATAAACATGGGTTTAACTTATTAAATTCCTACCATCAGGAAATATGTCACTTAAGGAAAATGAGACGACAAGGGGACGTAGAAAAAGCTGAAATTAATCACATTTGAGAATGGAATAACTTTGTGTGAAAATGACTATGTGATATCACCAGGGATATAAGTAAACAGAATATTCAGTAAAACCACTGGTCTCTATTAGGATGACATTTTAGGAGGATCTTGTAAGGAGATATTTGAATAACGCATACGAGTGAGACATATTAACCTACAACAGTGCACGAGCAAGAATGTGGAGAACTACTCAGAAAGCATTAAATCTGACCAACCTCCAAAACGTACATGAACAGGATAAGAGTGAAAAAGACAGGAATTCCATAAAGGATGGCAAAATGAAAGGACAAAACTTGTGAGAAGGACAGTACCTGATGGAGTTTATGAAGAATTAAATTCTAAAACATAAATTACTGGCATGTGGAATGGACATGGTAGACGTAAATTGCAATGAAAATTGAATTTTGGTTTCAGTTATATGAATATATTAATGTTTCGACTCCGAAATAACTTATACCCGTTAAATTGGCAACACTGTGTACATACGACCTGTCCATCTTGCAATATGTTAAATAGCAAAGTGGTATTTGTGCACTTTTGACAATGACGTGATGTACTACATCTCCCAAAACTCATTGAAAGAGATGTGTGTGTTTTCTTAATGATCACACGATGGGGCTGTGAACATAAAAAATGTCACAAAAACGTAGATCAGTCAGTGTGAACAAGACCAGTAATGGTCAAAAAGTTTTGGTGATTTGTGCTTATTTATCCTTTCAATGAAATACCTTTACCCTGACACAAGTGCATCCGTATTTTCTATGTATTGGACCAAAGGCACCCTGACCATGTTAACAGCGATATTTGGTCAGATTTTTATTAAATAGTGAACAATTTCTCTATCTATATTCAGGCCAACATCTACAGTGCATATGTATGTTAAGTAAGTATTTATAAAGCGCACAACTACTTGATAGAGTGTCCCAGCGCTGAGACCCATGTGACGGAGCTGGCCGTGTGCTTTCAGAACCCGGTTGAGTACAATTGCTGAAATAGCCAGGTTTTCAATGACTTCTTGAAAGCAAGGAGGTCCTGCATCAGTCTCAGTTCCAGTGGCAGGGTGTTCCAGAGTTGAGCCACCTGGACGGAGCGTCCCCTTATCCGCGCTCGGTGATATTTAAGAGTGCGTGCCAACTGTAGCGTTGAGGACCTCCGTGTTCGGTGCGTGAAATAGAACTGGACTCTCTTCCTGAAGTACGCAGCACCTGTGCCATGGAGAGCCTTAAAGTTCAGGACCAGTGCTTTAAAGCGGATAGTCTTGAGGACTGGCAGCCACTGTTGGGATTTCAGTTGGGGAGACATCCGTGATCTCGGGCCAAGCATAAGTATTGCTCTGGCTGCTGCGTTCTGAGCCACCTGCAGCCGTGCCAATTGATATTACGGTAGCCCTAGGTACTGGACATTTACATAGTCCAACCTGGAGACAATCAGTGCCTGGACCACCGTTTTCCTGTGTGTAACAGGCAGAAGGGGCAAGAACTGCTTTAGCATTTTTAACATGCCAAAACATGATCCAACAACTGCCTGAATCTGGGCCCCTGCATGTTAAGATTATCATCCAGCTTCACTCCTAAGTTTTTAACTGTCTTTACAGAGTTACATTAAAGTTGATTTAATTGAAGCCAGGAGAACAACGCCGATAAACAGGAATTATTCACATCTCCTTTAAAATCCGCATCTTTGTCGCAGGTAAAGAGCAGCTGCCTATCGTCCGCATACTATGCTCCGTGGGCCTCTGCCAGATTCGCTAATGTGGTCATATATATATTAAAAAGTGTTGGGCTCAGAATTGATCCCTAAGGAACTCCCACCTCCAGATGGGGGATAGGGACGGCAAAAGGCGGGGACCAAACTGCTTGCGATCCTTTAGAAAGGAGGCAAACCTTTGGAGTACTGTACCCCCAAAACTGCACTCCTGGAGTCTCAACAGTAGTCGGTCGTGGGGGACGGTATCAAAGGCCGCAGTTAAGTCCACTAATATCAATACTGCCTTGCCTCCCTTATCCAAAGCATCCTTTAGGGCCTCCGAAACTTCCAAGAGCGCCGTATCTGTGCTAAAATTTGCCCTGAATCCAGACTGGCTCTGTTGGAGTACTTGATTATATTCAACAAATGAGGTGGTAACAAGATTCCATTTTTTTTCAGGGCCTTGGAAAAAAGGGAAGCTGAGAAATTGGCCTGTTCTTTGACACTATCTCTGGATCAAATACAGCTTTTTTTTATTAAGGGGAGAGTTCTAGCCCTCTTCCACCTGTCAGGGACCAACCCCTACTGCATAGTGTGTCTACTCACCTTGTCCCTCTTCGGCGTAATCTGAGCCTCCTCTCTCCACCTCTTCGGGTGACATAAATCTGTTCGATACCTATAACGCTGATGGTTAACATGTCAGAATTGTCATGGAATTCTACATAGTGTTTACTAAGGGGTGACCTACTATGTCAACTATCAGAGTTATAGGTATAGAACAGATTCATGTCAGCAGAAGATGTGGAGACCAGAGTATCAGAGTACGATTTTGGTCTTAATATTGATAGAGAACTGTACTCTTCTTTATCAATTCTGACCAAGTATTGATGTGAACATTAGGCACTATTAGTAGACTTGGTCTCTTTTCCTTAGAATCTTAACAACACATCTTCATATCTTTCTCATCAATATTTGGTATGTTTTCATTTCAGTCTTTGCATCACAATATTTCCTTTCTGGAAATCTTAGTGTAAGAGACCTATCCCAAATGAAAAAAGTGATTCTTAATATTTGGTGCAGATAACTGATTATCTATGGTTGCACTAGACACGGCTAGTTATATTGATTTGTGATGCACTACTGTGATTAGCTTATTGTTAACTAGCTTACCCATCGCGCGTTGCTGCGATCTCAGAAGAAAGGAAATTTAAGGAAACTTGTTATGATAACATTTAATTTACATTGTGTCATTTTTATTGAAACGTATTCATTTTAATATGGAAAACATTTTCAAGTGTTGTTTTAATACTGTATATTTATTCGAGTGCTTGTGGATACACAGTATTTTTTGTTTTTCCGTCTGGTGCGTACACGAATAAATCAGAAGGTTTTCCGACGCGTGAGCTGGCCACATACAGTTGTCCACGTGAGAAGCACAGATTCTCCAAATCTTGTCCACACACTTGCAGCGATTGTCCTTGTGCTTTGTTGATGGTCATTGCAAATGCGAGTCGCACCGGAAACTGTAAACGTTTAGTATTGGAAAGATTATGAGGGCCCTGGGAGGCCGGGCGGGGGCGATATTTAAAATATTTTTTTGTTGTTGCCAGAAACCTTTGTGGGAGTGTACTCAACAACTTTCACCAATTTTTTTAAATTTTTCTTTTTTTTTGCCCTAAACCTTCGCGGGAGTGTACTCAACAACTTCCCAGAGTTTCATGCCGATCGGATGAATGGTGTAGTAATGCATAAACGACAAACAGACATACTTTCGTATTTATATATATAGATATTCTCCCTTTTTGTTATACATTGTTTCATCTCTTCATATTCACGTGAGAACATAATCCTATATATGATATAATGATATTGAGCGACAAGAGCTCAGTGACTATATCACTTTAAGTACCAATTAGAAATATGAGGTTACTTAGCAATGCTACCTAACTTGGATAGCTATTCAAATATTAGCTCTCATCCTAGTGAAGATTAAGTCTGAGGCGTATGTTTCAAGTTTATTTTTATTTGCATAGTTACTAAAAACTATTGCAAAATTTTAAGTAGCCAATAAATCTGGAGTTGTCCCCCGTTAAAACCAATGATGCATATACTAAAATGCTGTCCATTATGTTGCTGACTGTGAATAAAATAGACGGTGAAGCCGTTGGATTGCGTCAGAGATTCACATATTAAAGTGCAGTGCAGTCATTAAAGTGCAGAACATTCAGTAAAATGCATTACTAAAACCAATATATCTGATACTGATATGCTGTACATTATATGCCTGACTGTGAATAAAATAGATGATAAATCCGTTAGGCAATGAAATCGAAACTGAAACTTAGTTTCAGTTTTTCACTTTTAGTGCTTGTGGGGCTATCTCAGCCACCTGAGCACCGAAAAAGATGAGAGAGGTATCATTGGAAAGGTGAGGATCCACCTCTAGTCATTAGGGAGGGGGGGGCGGCCCCTTGGCATTTAATTTCCTCAGACAGCTAAACCAGGTCGTTTTGTGATAGGCAATTATGATGTAGCCTCAAAATCTTTTGGGCCCTTGCCTGTCTTGGGTACTTGAGCCTCCCACACAAGTGAGGCACCATTTTTATCGGGAGACCTGGGGGAACGCTGGATGGTAGGACATTTGTGTCAGCCCGGTGATGCCACAACAAAAAAGTGTTTTTTTTTCAGCTAAATTTGAGGTTTGCAGGGAATTCTGGGTAAGAAAACGTTGGGGGATCCACGCAAGCCATACCTCCCTGGAATCCCCCGGGTGTCTAGGTTTTAAAAATGTATAAGTTTGCTAGATTTCCCTAGGTGCCGGCAGACCTAGGGTTCAAAATCTACAGCTAGGCACTTCGCAAAAGAAGGGTCAGTTTTCCCTGTGAAAATGTGGTGTGCCCACGTTGCGTTTTGGGCCCTTTCCTGTCGCGAGCACTAGGCCTACCCACCCAAGTGAGGTACCATTTTTCTCGGAAGACTGGGAAGGTGGGTGGAACTTTGTGGATTAACGCAGATTCCTGAACTTTTCACCACAGAAATGTGAGGAAAAAGTGTTGTTTTTGGACAAATATTTATGGTTGCAAGGGATTCTGGGTAACAGAACCTAGTGAGAGCCAGTCAAGTCACCCGCATCCTGGATTTCCCTGGGTGTACAGTTTTAAAAAATGTTTAGGTTTTCTAGGTTTTTCTAGGTGCCGGTGGAGCTGGTGTTCAAAATCTACAGCTGGGCACTTTGAAAAAAATGGTCAGTTTTTACTGTGAAAATGTGTTGTGTCCACGTTGTGTTTTGGGCCTATACCTGTCGCGGGCACTAGGCCTACCCACACAAATGAGGTACCATTTTTCTCGGAAGACTTTGGGGAGTGTGGGGTTGGTGCAATTTTGGGGATCTACGCAGATTCCAGAACTTTCCACCACAGAAATGTGAGGAAAATGTGTTTTTTGGGACAAATGTTTAGGTTTGCAGGGGATTCGGGGTAACAGAACCTGGTGAGAGCCAGTCGTCACCCCATCCTGGATTCCACTGGGTGTCTAGTTTTCAAAAACGTATAGGTGTGCTAGGTTTCCTCAGATGCTGGCAGTTAGGGTTCGAAATCTAGAGCTAGGCACTTTGCAAAAAAAAGATCAGTTTTCCCTGTGAAAATGTGGTGGGTCCATGTTGCGTTTTGGGCCGTTTCCTGTCGCGGGCACTAAGCCCACCCACACAAGTGAGGTACCATTGTTCTCAGAAGACTTTGGGGAGTGTGGGGTGTGTGGAGTTTTGTGGATCCACACGGATTTCAGAACTTTCCATCACATAAATGTGAGGAAAATGTTTTTTTCTTTTTTTTTTACACATGTGTAGGTGTGCAAGGGATTCTGGGTAATAGAACCTGGTGAGAGTCAGTGAAGTCACCCCATCCTGGATTCTCCTGGGTGTCTAGTTTTTAAAAATGTATAGGGTTTCTAGGTTTCCCTAGATGACAGCAGAGCTAGGGTTCAAAATCTACAGATGGGCATTTTGCAAATAAAGGGTCAGTTTTCACTGTAAAAATGTGATCCACGTTGCGTTTTGAGCCATTTCCTGTCGCGGACACTAGGCCTACCCACATAAGTGAGGTACCATTTTTATCGGGAGTCTTGGAGTAACACAAAATTGTAGAGCAACTGTTATTACCTATTGACTTTCGGTGCATTTCTGGCTTCCAAATGAAAGGCAATGTGTAAAAAGAAGTCATTTTGAAAAATGACCTATAATTCTCATGCTAGTATGGGTACTCACAATTTCAGAAATGTCCAAATATCTACTGTTTCTAAACTATATATTTTAATCCAATTTCAGAAATACATAGGTGTCTCTCATACCGATTTTTCCATGTATATAATACCCAGTACATAATAAAAAAACATTGCAGGACACTGGTCAGTTATTCGTTCTGGGTTCATCGGGTTCTTGTTGAACCTACAAGTACTATATATTCCCACAGCCAGAAAGCTCCAGCAGATATAACGGTATATTACTTTCAAACAGTTGTCCTAATTTGAAGAAGTTACAGGTGAAAACGTTGGCACAAATGGCTGTTTTTTCAACTAATGTTCAATTTTTCCTATATTCAACAGTTAGTTTTTACAAAGAAACCTTGGAGGATCTACACAAATGACCCATTGCTGAATTCAGAATTTTGTCTACTTTTCAAACATTTATATCTTTCCAGGATCCATTATTGGTTTCATACCCATTTCTACCATTAACTGGAAGGTGGTTGTAAGCACAAAATATAGCAAAAATAGGCTATGTCCCAGAAAAATGCCAAAACTGTGTAAAAAATGTTGGTTTTCTGACAGAAGACTGCTTGTCCCTGTAAACTGGGACGATGGTAATTTCAGCACAACAATCCTTTTTTGATACCATTTGCAGGGGAACAAACAGAAGCTTTCATCTGTAGCCCTTTTTTCCAATTTCCCCCCCAAAATAAAATGTACCTGTATTTTGGCTAATTTATTGGTCCACTCCAGGGGAATCCACAAACCCTGGGTACCTTTAGAATTCCCATGATGTTCAAAAAAAGGACGCAAATTTGGGGTGGATGCCTTATGTGGTCAAAAAGTTACAGGGGCCTAAGCACAAACTAGCCCAAATAGTCAAAAAAAGGCTTAGCACAGGGGCGGGGGGGGGGGGTGGGGGGGGGGAGGCCTAGCAGCGAAGAGGTTAAGGGCAGAATGTCTCCTTGTTCCATATCACACAGTCTCGAAGTGCTTTGGGACGATTCCCATCATCCAGGGTGGAAGGTGCTGAGTACATGGAAGAATGCCAAATCTATGCCTTAGGAATTTTATTTGTATAGATTTCGGATAGCCCTGATTAAAATATCTTTGAGGTCCTATCAATCAATCAATCAATCAATCAATCATACATTTGTAAAGCGTGCTACATACCTGTGAGGGTCTCAAGGTGCTGGCGGGGGAAGGGGGAGGAGGGGAAGCTGCTACTGATCTTGAGAAGCCTTCTGAAGGCCAGTCGGTCCTGGGTCTGTCGTAGGCCGGTAGGGAGAGTGTTCCAGGTCTTGGTGGCGAGGTAGGAGAAGGATCTGCTGCCGGTGGTTTTCTGGATGCGTGGAACTGTGGCGAGGGCGAGGGCGAGGTTGACAGAGCGGAGGCTGCGGGTGGGGGTGTAGAAGCTGAGTCGGTCGTTGAGGTATGCTGGTCCGCCGTTGTGTAGGGCTTTGTGTACGTGGATGAGGAGTTTGAAGGTGATCCTTTTGTTGACGGGGAGCCAGTGCAGGCCTCTCAGGTTGGGTGTGATGTCTCTGCATCGGGGGACGTCGAGGATCAGTCGTGCCGAGGCATTCTGGATGCGTTGCAGCCGTCTCAGGAGCTTGGTTGTTGTTCCTGCGTAGAGGGCGCTTCCGTTGTCCAGTCTGCTGGTGACGAGAGCCTGGGTGACGGTTTTCCTCGTGCCTGAGGGGATCCATTTGAAGATCCTGCTGAGCATTTGGAGGGTTTTGAAGCGGGAAGCGAAGACGGCATTGACCTGCTTGGTCATGGTGAGGGAGGAGTCGTGGATGACCCCCAGGTTGCACGCGTGGTCGTGGGTTCTGGGGCTGTTCCTAGCGATGTTGGCCACCAGGAGTCCTCCCAGGCTGAGGGGGTGGGGCCGAGGATAAGGACCTCCGTCTTGTCAGAGTTCAGCTTCAGCCTGCTGTTCCTCATCCATTCGGCGACGGCCTTCATTCCTCTGTGGATGTTGGCTTTGGCGGTGTGGGGGTCTTCGATGAGGGATATGATCAGCTGGGTGTCGTCGGCGTAGGAGATGATTTTGAGGCTATATTGTTGTGTGGCGTTGGCGAGGGATGCCATGTAGATATTTAACAGCTTCGGGCTGAGGGAAGATCCCTGTGGGACGCCGCAGATGATCTCTGTGATCTTGGAGCGGAAGGGTGGGAGGCGGATGCTCTGGGTTCTGCCGGAGAGGAAGGATGTGGTCCAGGCCTGGGCCTTCTCTTGGATTCCGGCGTCATGGAGGCATGCTTCTAGGGTGCGGTGGCATACAGTGTTGAAGGCTGCCGATAGGTCCAGAAGGATGAGGGCGGCTGTTTCTCCTTTGTCCAAAAGGATCCTGATGTCATCGGTGGCGGCGATGAGGGCGGTCTCGGTGCTATGGTTGCTGCGGAAACCAGACTGGGATGGGTCCAGGATACTGTTGCCTTCGAGGTAGCGGGTCAGCTGTCTGTTGAGGATCTTCTCCGTGCCTTTCGCCGGGAAAGGGGGCAGGGATATGGGCCGGAAGTTCTTGAGGTCCTTGGGGTCCGCCTTGGGTTTCTTCAGTAGGGCGTTAATCTCAGCATGCTTCCAGCTCTCTGGGAAGGTTGCTGTCTCGAAGGAGATGTTGATTGTTTTCCGGAGATGGGGTGTGATGGCTGCGCAGGCTTTGTTGAAAACGTGGCGAGGTCATGGGTCATATGGGGATCTGGAGTGGATGGAGTTCATGGTCTTGATGGTGTCTTTGTCGCTGACGTTGGACCAGGCGGTCAGGCGACTAGTGCGGGTGGTGGTCGCAGGGGTGGTGGTCTCAGCGGCGGATGTGGGGGTGGTAGTGTGGAAGCTGTCGTTGATGTTGGCGATCTTGCGGGGAAAGAAGGTGGCCTTGTGATGGTGGAACGTTGTTGGTGTTGGAGCTGGGGTTGGAGAGTTCTTTCATTATGTTGAAGAGCTCTTTGCTGTTGTGTGCGTTGCTGTCTAGGCAGTCCTTGAAGGCGGTCCTCTTGGCGGTCCAGATGAGTTGGTGGTGTCTGCGGGTGGCGTTCTTGTGGGCGGTGTAGCTGTCTGGTGTTCGGTCGCGGAGCAAGCTCTTCTCCAGCTTTCGGCAGGTGCGCTTGGAGGTCCGGAGGTCTTCGGTAAACCATGCAGCTTTCTTGTTGGTGTGATTGGTGGTGGAGGTCTTGAGTGGGGCGAAGGTGTTGGCGCAGTCATTGATCCACTGTTTGAGGTGGATGGCGGCGGTGTCGGGTCCGTGGGGTCGGCGGGTGGTCCGAGGGCGAGGGTGGTGATCAGTTGGTCCTCGGTGACCTTGCCCCAGCAGCAGCGTGGCATCTGTTGGGTGCGGTGGTGTGTGGTGGGTTTCCTGAAGGTGAAGTGGACGCATCTGTGGTCTGTCCAGTGGAGTTCGGTGGTGTGGTTGAAGGAGACGTGGGGGTTTGCGGAGAAGATGGGGTCCAGTGTGTGTCCAGTGGCGTGGGTGAGTGTCGTCACAAGCTGTTCGAGTCGGAGGTTGGTGAGGTTGCCGATCAGCGCGGTGGAGTGGGTGCCGTTGTTGTTCTCGAGGTGAAATTGTAAATTGTAAATTGATACTTGTATAGCGCACTACCACCCGCAAGGGTCTCAAGGCGCTTGTACGAATACCGCTGTGGTACCCATCCTGGCTTTCCTTGTGAGGCGTCCACTCCTGGGCACCCCCAAGGTGGAGGCCAGGCATCCTTAGCGTTGTGGGGGCCGTTGTAGAGATTAAGCAAGCTATTGCCCAGAGTTGCAGAGTGGGACTCCATGATTGGAATAGGCACCGAGGCGAGAATTATCAGGTCCATGGAATTTTGAGCCCAAGACCCGCCGAGGTGGGGAATTGAACCCTGGTCCCGGGCTAGAACTCTGCATCAGGGTCTGCTGCTCTAATCATTGAGCCACACTTCTCCAGGTGAAAGTTCAGGTCCCCGAAGAGGATGTAGTCCGTGGAGTGGAGGACATGGGTGCTGATGAGGTTGGCGATGGTGTCGCTGAACTGTGGTCGGGTCCGGGTGGTCTGTAGACGAGTGTTCCTCTGAGGGTGGTGTTGGGGTCGGTGTGGATCTGGAAGTGCATGTGCTCGGCATTGGTGAGGGTGTTGTGGGAGTTGGTCGAGACTCTGAGTGTGTCCTTGTGGATGATGACGATTCCCCCTCCCACTCCGTTGGTGCGGTCTCTGCGGGGGATCTTGTAGCCCTCAGGGATGGCTAAGGAGATGTCTGGTGCCGAGGTGGTGTTCAGCCAGGTCTCCGTCAAGAAGGCGACATCGGGGTTGGTTGAGTCTAGGAGGTCCCAGAGTTCGATGGCGTGCCTGCGAGCGGAGCGGGTGTTGAGGAGGATGCATCGGAAGTGGTTGGGTTCCCTGGTTGATGGTTTAGCATGCCAGATGCTGGTGAAGCTGCAATTCCGGCAGGTGAAGGGCCCTTGGGTGCGCTTCGGGGTGGCCCGGTAGCAGGATTGCTCTCTTCCAGGGTTGAGTGCGTGGTGGGTGCTAGAGTAGTAGTGTAGTCTGGTGTTGTGGCAGCTTTGGGGTCCGGTGGTTCTGGCGCTGGGCACGGTCCAGGCGCAGACGGGCTTGACCTTGGCACAAAAACAGCGTGCCAGCTGCACATGTCCGCTGCGCGTCCGAGCGGCGACTGCCATTTGGCGGTGAGGGAGGGTGTAGCAGCTGGGAGGCGGGAGCGGGGCGGCTTGGGGGCGTGGTCTCAGGAGGAGATGGCGGAAAAGGAACCAGGATACAGAAGGCAAAGAGGGGGGGCGTTGGGGGTAATGAGCGGCGGGGGATTCAGTCAATAACAAAAATACAGTACAGCACAATCGGACAACAGACAGAAGGGGCGGTGAAAACTGAAGAGATACAGAAGGCAAGGATATAGAGGTCAAGAGAAGCACGGGGTGGGGGGAGAGAAGAGCGGTGAGAGATACAGTAAAAAGAAAGGAAGACAGAATATGGGTTAAAATACATTACAGCAGACCAGCGAACAACTGAAGAAGGCAAAAGGAGTAGTGGCAGCCGTCTCCGCTGCGCGAACTCGCGCTGGGGCAGCGGCGAGGCATCAGCTGGTGGAGCTGGGTGGCGGTCGGGGAGGCGATTCGGCCTGCGCGCAGGTCAGAAGTCACTAGTGCTTTGTATGCATTTAGGGTCATCCAGGCATGAGATCTGGCTAAAAATGTTCCCTTGTCCTCCCCCAGTGAAAGTTGTTTTAAACACATCCAGACCAATTTTTTGAAAGTTAAGTGGTTAAGCTGTGTGTTCCAGAGCTCGGTGAGCCTGGCAGTTTCCAGAGATTCCTGTAGGTTCGTCTTGCACAGGAAGTTTCCTTTTGCTGCAGGTCTTGCCATAGCAGTTGATTTAAGGTGTTTGAGGTGGCAGTTCTAATCTTATTCCAGCAGATAATGTAAGGTCCATACCTAGCCAGGGTTTGTTTAAATATGCCGGACTCTAGCCTGATTTGAGCTGGTGAGGTTTAGGACTGGAGACAAAACATGGTTCTGCATGCTTTAACCAGTGTACTGTCCATTAAATTGGCGTCTCGACCCCGCATTGCTTCACTGCCGTAAGTTATTGAAGGGAGTAATTTGTCTTGTGCTATGACCAGCCCTCTCCTTCCTCTTTCTGGCAGGCGAAGGTCCCTCCTCTGTCAATGATAACTCCTAGGTACGGATTGGTGTCACTACAACGCATGCTTTTACATCGCATGCCTTTACAACGCGGGTTTTACCACGCAGTCCATTACAACGCATAATGCTTTTAGGCGCTGGATAGTGAATTATTTAATTTACTATTCCAACTCCAGTCCCCGTGGATAGCAGGGAAGGTGTTGGATAGTAAATTAAATATATTCCCTGTCCTAGAGCGCCCCCCTGCGCAATGCGTTGTAATGGTATGCGTTGTAATGGTTGCGATGTAATGGTAGTGCGTTGTAAAAAATGCGTTGTAAGTGATGTTCCCCCTAGGTACTTATAATCAGTTGTTGGTTCAAGCAAGTGCCATTTCCTCTGCTGTTTCCTTTTGTTGTTTACTGACATTGTCCATGTCTTACTAAAGTTGATTTTTATATTGTTCTCTGTGGCTGTGGCATACATCTGCATTTCGATAAGTGTTGGAGGCCGATATAGGTGTGGCTGAGCATTACTACATCATCTGCGTACATGAGATTAGTCAGTATTTTGCCTCCTTGGTGGGGGGCATGTGAATTGCAGATGTAAAGTGCTTGAGGAAGATCCGCAATAAATAAGTTGAACAGGGTTGGTGCGAGCACGCGACCCTGCTTCAGACCTTTAGTTGTAGGGACATTTGAAGAGAGATATGTCCCCCCGCCCAATTTCACCTGATCCCAGGTGTCTGTGCGAAGATGTGACAAGATGTTTAAAGTGGCCTGTGGGATTCCCCAGCGTGCCAGCTTCCCCCACACTGTGCCCCTCTCTACGTTATCGAATCCAGCACTAAAATCAATGAAGCATAGATGGAGTGGGAGGTTGGCTGTCTTGGCTGTGTCGATGAGTAGGGAGATTGCGAGGAAATTTGTTGTGGTGTCTGACGTTTTGCAAAAGCCTGTCTGGTTTAATGGTATGATCTAATTTTCCTCTGGCCAGGCTGAGAGGTCCTCTAAAACTGTGCCCGCAAAGTATTTTGCTTCATTGTCAATCAGTGCTACCTGACAGTAGTTGCTCGGCTGGGCCTTGTTCGCCTTTCTTGTGAATCGGAACAATTGTCGAGCCTTTACATGATTCTGGTAGTCTGTTTAGTAGCCTGATCTCCAGGAAAAGAGGTTGCATGATGACTGCCCAGTCAGCCAGCTTAGCTTTAAACAGTGCCCTGGGATGCCATTCAGACCCGGAGCCCCTTCTTTTCTCCCTTTAGCGATCTGTTTTCCTATTAAGAGAAGCGAGGGATTGCTGGCCTCACAGGCCGGTGTGATGACTGTGTTCAGCACTGGCGTCTCAGTATGGCCCGCTCCCAAGCTTTCTTCTGTTGGCCATCTGTTGGTGCCTAATATGCAGGCGCTATCCATTTGATAATTAAAATGCTTAGTTTAAAAATCAACCCAGATTTCTTCTGAGATGTATGACGAAATTCCTTCGTGGGGTGGGTGGATTATATCATTCACCGTCTTCCAGAAGCTGGTGCTGTTATTTATGTTGTACAGCAGTTTTGCACAAGTTGCATTTTATAGGTCTTTATTGATTTCAGTTTTTTGAGTGAGGACCTATGATTTTCTCAGAAATAAGCAGGTACTTGAGGCCCCTGGGTTCCTTCTCAACGGTTTTAAATTGCTGTGTATTAATTTTTGAGGAACTTGATGTGGTCTCTTTGTGCTTTCGGGATACTGTTTCTCCATCTGGACATCTGGGAATAGACTCTTTTAGTTGAGGGTGCGGCCTGCCTTTCTAGTAGTGTGTTGGTGAAATGTTCCCATTGTGATATTTGGTTGTTTACGCCTGACAGGGACTCTGCGTTGGATACTGCACATTTGAACCTCCTTATATTTGAGATGTAGATGGGCCCCAGGGCTAGTTCTTGCTGAAAGGAATTAGGTGCGGTGGCTGTTAGCAGTGTTTCTTGTGGGTGGTGATCGCTCTCTTCCTTGTCACCCATTCTGAAACCCAAGATGTGTGGAAACAGTGAGAGGCTAACAAACGTGTAATCTAGTATTGAACTGGTTGCCGTGGAGTACTATGATGAAACTGGAGGGGAGTCTTCAGGGAATCTACCATTGAGAACTCTGAGGTTTAGGTGTATTAAGTCTTCCAGGAGACTGCTTTTCTTACGGCTCTTGCTTCCGCCTGGACATCATCCAGATCGGTTGCTCCCCCACGCTCCTGCTGAACTGCAGCTGCCTCGCTCTGTCTCCTGGCGGTATCGTTATCTCCTGAAGCATTTTCAGCTGTATATTACTGACCCTCGCAGCCTAGTAGCGCTTTGCTCGCGCAGCGCCGCACGATTTAATTTAATTAATTAATTATTAGCGCGACCTTGCTGAGGCCGGCTGAATTCACATTGCTACACTGAGGCTGGTGTGTTCACCTACAATTAGCCTGCACACTCAGCGCTGTTGTGAATTTGCTGCCCCTGTCTCTATTAGCCTTTGACCCTCCATTTTGTTGTTTGTTTCCCCTGGTCCGCCCCTCCTCCCGCCACCGCCTCCCAGCTGCTGCCACTCCCACGCTCCGCCCCCTCCACTATCCATTTATGACCAATGTCCCAACGCGCAGCGTCCACGCCGGCGGTCGCGCCCCAGTCGATCCGAAGGTGCGCCAAAGGTAAGCCCGTCTACGCCCGTCCGCGCCTGGACCGCGCCCAGTGCCAGACCCCCTGGGTCCCGTAATGCCCAGCCCACTCGCATCACCTACGATGCCGCCACCCTCCTAGCCCTCAACCCCGGCCGATCCCCCAACTGCGCCCAAGCCGCTCCTGGACACACCCATGGACCCTTCTCCTGCAACCCCTGCAAGTTCGACGCCACCAAAACCAACTCCTCATCCGCCAACACCATACAGAGACCTGACACCAACCACCTAAAATGCATCCTGCTCAATACCCGCTCAGTCCACAGACACGCCATCGACCTCTGGCATCTACTAGACACCATCTCACCAGACGTCGCCTTCCTAACAGAAACTTGGATGAATACCTCTTCAGCCCCAGACATCGCCATTGCCATCCGGGAAGGATACAAGATCATCCGCAAGGACCGCATCAAGCAAACAGGAGGAGGCATCGCTATCGTCCATAAGAATTCCATCCGCATCTCAACCAGCTCTGACGCCAACCTTGCCAGCGCCGAACACCTCCACTTCCAGATCCACACCGACCCCAAGACCACACTCCGAGGCACCCTCTTCTACCGGCCTCTAGGACCCCGTGCACAATTCAGGGACGACATCACTGACTTTATCACTCCACACGCCCTCCCCTCCGAGGACTACATTCTATTGGGAGACTTCAATTTTCACCTGGAAAAGAGCAATGACAGCAGCACCACCACCCTTCTGGACAATCTCGCCAACCTCGTACTCAAACAACTTGTCACTACCCCCACCCACAATGCAGGTCACACACTCGACCCTATCTTCACCTCCAGCAAACATGTCTCCTTCTGTCACACTACAGCTCTCCATTGGACGGACCACAGCTGCGTTCACTTTATCTACAAGAAGACCACAACCCACAACCATCCTCAACCCACTCTGCGAAGAAACTGGAACAAAATCACCATCAATCAGATCTCCTCATCACTTCTTCAAAACCCCCCTGCCCACTCCTCAAACCCCGACCAAGCAGCAATTGACCTCTCCCAATGGCTATCCAACAGCGCCGACATCCTAGCACTGTTGAAAAAACGTCAAATCAAACTAGGCAGCAAAAACGCCTCCTGGTTCAACGACGATCTTAAGAAATCGAAGAAACTCTGTCGCTCCCTTGAGAAGGCCTGGAAAAAAGACCCAAACACCAGCACCAGGGACGCCTTCAAAAACGCCACCCGCATACACCACCAACTCATCCGGTCTGCCAAGAAAGCCGCATTCAAAGACCGACTAGATAACAACGCCCACAACAGCAAGGAATTATTCAACATCGTCAAAGAATTTACCAACCCATCAGCCAACTCCGACGACATCACCCCCTCCCAAGCCCTCTGCGACTCCCTAGCTTCCTTCTTCCACAACAAAATCGCAGACATCCATAACAGCTTCGACAACCGACCCGGAGACCAACCCACCCAACCTTCTGCAGGACCTTCACCCCCCTTGAACATCCTTAACGACTGGAACCCAATCTCTACCGAGGACACCATCCGCCTGATGAACTCCATCCACTCTGGATCCCCCACAGACCCTTGCCCTCACCACATCTTCAACAAAGCAGACTCCATCATTGCACCACACCTCCGAGATGTCATCAACTGCTCCCTCAACTCCGCCACCTTCCCGGAAAGCTGGAAACACGCAGAACTTAGCGCCCTTCTGAAAAAACCCACAGCTGACCCCACCGAACTCAAAAACTACCGCCCCATCTCGCTTCTTCCATTCCCGGCCAAAGTCATCGAGAAAGCTGTCAACAACCAGCTCGCCACCTTCCTCGAAGCCAACAAATCCCTCGACTCCTCACAGTCTGGCTTCCGAGCCAAACACAGCACCGAGACCGCACTTATCGCAGCAACTCTACTGGACAATGGAGACACAGTCGCCCTCATCCTCCTCGACCTCTCCGCTGCCTTCGACACAGTCTGTCATAGCACCCTCCTGCAACGCCTCAGAAACGTCGGAATCCAAGGAAAAGCACTGGAATGGATCACCTCGTTCCTCACCGGTAGAACCCAGAGAGTCCGCCTCCCACCATTCAAGTCAGAGGCCTCTGAAGTCATCTGCGGCGTGCCTCAAGGATCGTCACTCAGCCCCACCCTCTTCAACGTATACATGAGCCCCCTCGCGACCATCGCACGCCAACACAACCTCAACATCATCTCCTACGCTGACGACACTCAACTAATCCTTTCACTCACCAAAGACCCTAACACCCTCAAAACCAATTTACACGAAGGAATGAAAGAAGTAGCCGAGTGGATGAAGCACAGCCGTCTGAAACTGAACTCAGACAAAACAGAAGTCCTCATCTTAGGCACCTCCCCCTCCGCCTGGGATGACTCTTGGTGGCCAGAGGCCCTTGGAAAAGCACCCATCCCGACGGACCACGCACGGAACCTGGGCGTCATCCTGGACTCCTCACTCTCGATGACCAGACAAGTCAACGCCGTTTCATCATCTTGCTTCAACATCCTTCGCATGCTCAAAAAAACATTTTGCTGGATCCCCACCGAAACTAGAAAAACGGTCACCCACGCACTGGTCACTAGCCGCCTGGACTACGGAAACACCCTATACGCCGGTACCACCGCAAAACTCCAGAAAAAACTCCAACGCATCCAGAACGCATCAGCCAGACTCATACTAGACATCCCGCGTAAAGAACACATCTCTGGTCACCTGAAAAACCTCCACTGGCTCCCCGTAAAAAAGAGGATTACTTTCCGCCTCCTAACCCACGCACACAAAGCACTTTACGAACTTGGACCCGAATGCCTCAACACACGACTGTCCTTCTACACCCCCTCCCGTCAGCTACGATCCTCCAACCAAGCCCTCGCCATTGTACCTCGTATCAACAAAACTACGATGGGTGGTAGATCCTTCTCCTACCAGGCAGCTAAAACCTGGAACTCACTTCCCTCTCACCTTCGCCTTACTCAGAACCACCTAGCATTCAGAAAGCAACTCAAAACTTGGATATTCGACAAGTAATTCCCCACCCTTTCTCAAGCGCCATGAGACCCTATGGGTATGTAGCGCGCTATATAAATCTCTTGACTTGACTGACTTGACATTGGGTCAGAATGTTAAAGGTTGACTATAGGATACAAACCTCCTAGCCCCTCGGTGTGCCAAAGAGCTATTGGTTTAGATCCCCGGACAGAATATAATTTTGAGTTTCCATCTTAGTTAAGTACTTTGTTATTTGTTCAGTTGGCTTTGCTAAATTTTTCGGTTGTTGTTTCGGGTGGGTGTATGCGTTAACTAAAATCACCTCTGTTTGTTCGCTCTGGATGTAGATGGTGCGCTTAACTGCTATGATAGCTGCCGAAGTGGAGCCCACAAACACTGCTGATGTTATGCTTGTCATGGATACATATGTTGCCAGCCCCCCCCCAGAGCGATGTCCGAATTTGACCCCCCTCGTGGCTGATGTGGCGAAGCACAGGAAACCATGTATGTGATGCAGATTGGTGAGCCAAGTTTTCTGCAGCATGATTATGTCGAAGGCTTTGACATATTGCAGGAAGTCCGGATCCTCAGCTTTTGAAGATAGACCATTAATGTTCCACGAACATATGCGGAGTGGGGTGGCCTTGGCTCTTGTGCCACCTTTGTTCTGTGTGAAACTTCAATACACCTCAGCGGAGGTGTTTATGGTCCGGGCGATTGGCCCAATACATGAGGAACTACTCCACAATGCTGATGCTGCCCAGTCTCTGTGTTGTAGGTTTTTCCGCGCTTTGTCTCTCTGTTGTGGAGATCTTCCCAGAGCCACTTTGAAGACAGAGTTTGTGCATCCGTGCAGTTTTGTTAATGCACTACTTGTATTGCATGCTAGAAGTGGCTACCCCGGTTTATGGTATGGGATAATGTCGATTCCCCAGGCTTGAGAGGTGCACTGTTCTGCTAGAATTTTCTCCGCGATTTCAGTTGATTTCCATGTGGCCTTTGTGGCCTTTGGCATTGAAGGGTCTGCTGAGCAGTTAAACTCTATGGCTAGTAAGTCAGTTGATATCAAGCCAACTAGAGTTGGTAATGCCTGAAATAGCCTTATGATATTGCCTCTGTTCAGAATGCCCTGGTGACCTTTGGAAATATACATAGGATGGAGAAGTGGCATGTGTTTCCTGCTGCGTGGTTGTATTGGCTGTGGTAGGTCAATAACGAATGCCGTTATTCCGGGTTGGTGGGTGAGGCGGATTGCTTCCATTGTCTGGGTATCCGCTCCCTTGATTGCTTTCCTTGGCTTTGTCTCAGATGTTATTTAGCCCAGAATATGCCTGCTTCGGGGCTTGCATGGTGTTCTGTCCTTCCAGGGCTGCATGCTGCCCGCCGGAGAAGTCGTTAGTCAATGGGGTCTTGTTTCCCTCATGGAGCGATGAGTCCCAATTTGGCCTTGTTATGTTGTCTGAGTGTTATCCACCACTCCCCTTGCTTGGGATCGTGGGTATCTCTTTTCCCATTGGAGCTGCCAGTTCTTGCTCCGGAGAGTATTCCTCTGTTGCAGCTGGCTGGCGGGGATTAAGTGTATAGAGGGGGGCCCTTCAATTGGGTCCAAGCTTTGCGACGGTTGTTGGCGAGTGCTCTGAGGGGCCTTCACCCACCCACACTGACCCCTCTACAGGCACTTAGACAACCAATCAATCTACCATACAGCCACTCATGTACCCACTCACCAACCCATACAGTCATTTAGACACCAACTGACAGACTGATACAGACATTCACACAACCAGTCACTCACCCAAACAGCCACTGAGACATCTAATCACTCACTTATACAGTCAATCATGTACCCACTGAATCATCCATACAGGCACTCGTACACCCAGTATTTCCCCGATGCAACTTGGTTTATATATTCAACACTCAATGCTATAAAAAGACTCAGTCACTGGATGTCATCAGCGATGCCATTTGAAATGTACGATTGGCTGAATGGGTGAGTGAATGGTTGTACAAATGTGTGAGTGGGTGTATGAATTCCTCTGTGGAAGAGTGTGTGGGTTTGTGAGTACTGCTATGGGTCTGTGAGTGGTTGTATGGGTGGGTGAGTGGACATACGAGAGGTTGTATGAGGGTGTGTGGTTGGTTCTGTGGATGATGTAATTTCACGTCAGATATGTCATGAGTGATGTCATGAGTGATGTAAAATGTCAGTGCATGCAGCTGACTATAACTGCTGAATTTCACTGGTTTTGTACGAGTGAAAGCTGACACTAACTATACTGTCCCTGTAACCTTTGTTTTTTCAGTGCTTAGCTATAGATGCATTCAGCCAACCCTCTTCATCAATTGGTCAATTATTGTGCCATTCTCATTTGTCATCCATCCACTGCAGCGTACAGCATCAGACAACACAGTGGGCCAGGCCACTACAGCTATTGGCTAGCTTTATTGCGAGTGATGGCATTCTTCCCTTCACAAGAAGTAAATCCACACACAAAGCAGTACCCATAAGAGTCAGTGACTACTATGACAATGTATCCTTTTGAGATCAAAAATATATTTGCTTTAAGCCATTATTTTAATATTGATGCATGGCTGATAGGTTCCCCATCAACAAAGTTTTGCAAAAACAGTGAGAAAACAAAGCCAAAAAGACTATTAGCTTTGCCATTCTTTGTTTCATATTCTAGAACATTCAAACTCAGTCAAAATTATGAACGTACTCAAACAGCTAAATACATGTCAATATTTCAAGATAAAAATTAGGGTGCCAGCAGTATACAACTGGAAACATCATAAGTGTGTCACACAATTGAGAGGGGAGTCAGGCAGTGATGGTAGGTCTGGCAAGCGTTTTTTTAAAATAAATTTCAATAAATGGCGCACGTGCAGGACCACACAAGATTTTGCCCGGCCTGTCACTTTGTGGCCTCACCGCTAAGCAGTAGCGTCATCATAAGAGAGTGGTTCTACGTTTCATGGTCTACGCTGGTTAGGGTGGGGGAGTGAAGTTGAAATTGTTTTCAGTTGGTGTATTCGCTGTCTGGAGAAGACCTCATGCTGCGGTTTGCCAGGAATCCGAGTGAGAACCGAACTGGGCAGCTGAATCCTGAACAAACAGCCCTGGGTGATATCAGTATAGCACAAAAATGTTAAAGGAGCTCCACAGTGAATAAGCCTTCTTTGTACTAATGTACCGGACATGGATTACACTGTGAAAAAACTGTCAAATGGAGGTGTAGAGAAAAGGGGAAACAGAGGCAGAAACCTATCATCTCAACTCTCCTGCATAAGTACCTCACCTGATATCGAGCTATTAAGTGATGAGCCTAGGTTCAAAGGATGGGGATCCGACCTTAGGACTCGTACCCAGGCACCCAGCTTCAAAGTCACTTGTTGTGACTGTAAGACCATGCCATTGATGGTACTGTGATACAAATTACCCACATTCAATCGCTACCACTCATGATTTTTATTAAGAGCTTGTATTTCATCTTAGCCTGAAGCGCCAATGTTGGGAGGGGATCTCAGACACCCTGCTTCAATTGGAAGTCCCACATTGAATGCCGTGCAGCTTTCTAAAAGCCTACAAATAATGGGATCCAACATAGCTGCCAAAGTTTCGGATTGCTTATGTGACCTTTTCTGAATTTCAGTGCAATTATGAGTGACATTTCAATGACTATGAGTGACACTTTCTTTCGAGCAAAATCAAGCAATGAAGATGAGGGAAACATAGAAGTTTCAGAAATTACAGCAATTTAATTTAATATCATCATCTTAAAACTGCTGCAAAGCACCAGAAATGGAAGAGATTGACATCAGGGTTTTAAGTGGGATGAAAAAAACACATGTGGCTCTAAAAGGGGCATGCATGGCAGATGTAATTAAGCGTAAGGCTTAAAAATTAACTACATTTCTTTTGTGTCAGCACCTTGCAGGAAAAATTACTTCTAAAAAACTTTTATTGCCAGCTTATATCACACTCCATAACTGGGGCAGAATGTTCATGGTGTAATTGTTGTAAACTCATTGTGTTAATTTCCTTATGTTTTCTCTATGATCCTTTCTCCTCTCTATGTCTTGACTTCATGTGACAGTTGGCAGACTGGTCAGCAGGCGTTGGGTCTACATCCTGCTGTGCTCCTCAATAAATCTTCTATACCACTACATCTGGTCTGGAGATCTACTTACTACAGTAATCACACCGGAATGCCCAATCTTCAAGAAATGCTTACACATTCCTGCAGTGTTTCAGTGATACAATGGTTCCCCTTAACTACTATGGCATGAAACTCCTATCAAAATGAGAGAATGAATGAAAATGCACTCCCCTATCTACCATTTGACTCGCTGGCACACCTACAGAAACCACTAGCTGCAATTTAAAAAAATGTGAAGTACTCCAGACTAATGCGTCGAAAAGCTGCACATTGTATTTTAGGCACACGACTATTGTGGCACTATATTGGCCTCATTTATAATACTCGAGAATTTTACATAAACAATTGTCGAACCTCAGACTGAGAGTGCGGCAGCCAGTTCATACCAGAAAGGCTAGATAGAAAGGAAAGGGGGGGCCGCTCGGCCCCCACGCACACATGGCTGGGCCCGGCCCCCCCTTTGTCGACTGTCTTGAGTGGTCCCACCGTTTGGCCCGGAAGCAGTTTTGCACTTCCGGGTCAAGGGGGCGGGACCCGTGGCTGAGGGGGGTTAATAGAGCCTGGGGAGTGCGGGAGGCGCCCTCTTTGTGTCCCGCACTTCCCAGGCTCGCTCGCTCCTAGCCCCGCCGTGGGGCTTTTAATTTTCTCTTCTATTAAATTTCAGGTCGGCTTGCTGTGGCACAGTATTCCGGAGGAGCGCGTGGCTGTATTTCGGAGTCCCATCGTGGTTTGCGAGATACAGTGCGGGAATGGCGAGTCGCGGTGGTGGATCGCGTTAGAGCCGAGCCGGCGGCGCTGTGTGCTGAGGTCGAGCGAGCAGGGAGCTGCAGGCACGCGGAACGAGCGTAGGGAACAGGCGTTCTAGTTTATACAAGGTACGTGGCAAGCCCTGCGGGACGACTGCGAGAGGACCGCTTGAAGGTTGTGTGTACTCGGGCGAAGCAGGGTCGGCCTCTGCAGTACCGGGAGGGGAGACCTGTGCAGGGCTTGTAAAAAATATTAATTGAATTGCAGGGTTATTTACAGGCTGCAAAGCAGATGGCTTACTAACAGTACACAGGGGCAATGTGGTGTAACTGAAACACTGTGGGTTGCAGATCCTGGGGCAAAGGCAATATTAATTAATTTAAAAACGGTTTCTTTTAATTTTGACAAAGTGTTTGTTTAAAGGAGACCAGTACTGAGCTTGGGTTATAATAACGAGCCTTGGCTGTTTATTTGGCTGTTTATTTAGGGGGGCAGCCCAGTGCATTAATTGGAGTTTCTCTATTATTAACCCCATATTGCTGGGAGAGTGTGGATTATATCACAATTTTGTATAAGGTGTGGTTCTGGGCAAATCACTTAGTTTCACTCTAATTAACAAAGTGAACTGTGTAGCAGGACGGGGGAGAGGTGCCTTGATAGCGGATTGAGTTATTATTTCGATTTGGGAAAGTCTGCATGTAATAAGATAGCAGCTGGTTCACATTAGCATATTGGGGCTATACCCCAGCGGCAGCCATTTGATTTAAAGGGCCAGTGGAGGAATTAGGAAGCGTCACATAGCGTGGGAAAAATTCCCCAATATATAGACTATCCTGAATTCGGTGTTAACAATTTTTCTCATTTTAGGACACAAGTCAGGGCCGCTCCGGACCGGGTAGCTGGGAGCTCACGGTGGACAGCGGTTTCCGAGGACGCTGGCAGGCCTGCATTTCACTGCTTCTGGCGGGCCTCTGGGCTTGAGTTTACGGTTAGAGTTTACTCGCCCAAACACTCCAGGCTAGCTGGTGTGCGGTCACAGTTGCGTGGTGCATACGGCCAGCTCGTGAACCTCCAACTTGGACTGGTACAGGGCACAGTGTGCCGGAATCTAAACAGAACACACTGTGTTAGGGTAGCGGCAAGACCAAGATGTCTGCCAGACGGGGTGCTGGGAACTCGCGCATGGAATTAATGTTTCGAACAATGATGCGCAGAATGAATGCGATGGACAAAAGATTGCGGAAAGTGGACAAATTGGGTAGGACCGTTGATGAGTTGGGTGCGAAGGTTGAGGCGCAGGCTGGAACAGCGTGAAGACCTAAACGGACCATAGTGCCGCCCAAACCAAGGGGTAACTTCGAGACACCGTCAAAGCGGGGCAGAACCAGGAGGGGTAGTGGGCGCCCTCGCAAACCGATTGTGGGTGGAGGGTCCCCGAGGCCAGTACCGAGGAATGCTCCTGTGGCACCTAGGTCACCCACGCCCGCTCCGCAAATTCCAATGAGCGTGCCAATAGCGCCAGCCATTCCACCCATTAACCCAGTTCCAGTCATTGTCCCGCTACCAGTCACACCACCAAGTAACCCAGTCCCCGCCATTGTCCCGCCCGTGCTTCCAGCAAACCCATCACCTGGGGCCGGCCAGGTGCCACCAGAA
The DNA here is from genome assembly GCF_964263255.1 of Lissotriton vulgaris. NCBI lineage: Eukaryota > Metazoa > Chordata > Amphibia > Caudata > Salamandridae > Lissotriton > Lissotriton vulgaris. The sequence goes on from NC_141687.1 coordinate 363,878,499, forward strand.
CTAGCGGCACAGGTAGCTGATGTACTACCATGGTTGGGGATTGGGGGAGTTTTACCTACGGCAACTGATACTGGTGCGGAGGCACAGCGAATGGTGGCACAAATCTTGTTGGCTAGGGGCGATAGCAGCACACCAGGCGCACCTATTTCCCCCAGGCAGGTCCAGCGGACAGTGAGAGTGCAGTCAAGGCCGTGGAACCTACTCAACCCGCCGAAAGTATTAAGGAGATTGCCCTGCCGGTGCTGGGCGAGGGCGCAATTCCCTCCAGGGGGGAGAGTTTGGCGCAGCATGTATCTCAAAGTGTGAAGGAACTGATTTGGGCTGATAAATATATTAATATTTTCTCATTGTTGATTGACAACAGGGAATGGGAGTATGCTAAATCACAAAAAGAGATGATGCTGCCTAGCGAATGGCGATCTCAGTTGTACAAATTTAGGATAGAGGAGACTCTCATCAATTGGATCAGGGCTTTTTCAGTGTTTAGTGCTGTTTCTGCTGAACGTTACCCCGGTAGGCAGGCTGAAATGGCTTGCTATCAGAGCAGGATTACTATGTTTAATGAGAATCATGGGGGGGATGCTTGGAAGGAGTATGAAATAGCTTTCAGGAAAGCGAGGGAGTTTGACAGATCTTTAGCTTGGGACAAAGTTGACTCTATTTCCTGACACTGACAGTTTCAGAAGGGGCAATCTGCAGGTACTAATTCAAACTGGAACAAAGGCTATTCCCCTAGACTCCACCAGCCCTTTCAACAGCCCTTTCGCCCTGCCAAACTAATATTCAGTCTCTACTTGGTTGAGCCAGCTTGAAAGATTTCAGCCAACATGTGTTACGCGGCAGACTGCGCCGCTTCTTTACGGCTGAAAAGAGATAACAGTTATTTTCATTCTATAATTACAATCATGTAATTGCCTGGTCAAAAGACGCATACTTCACACTACAAATGGACACATCAATAGCATCATTCAACGACAAGCCCTTAGGTTCTGAAAGATTGTGTATAAGCCTAAACTCACCCTGCTCTTTCTTCCGGACCACTCCTAAAGGTGAACAAACAAAATCATGTACAGGTATGTGGGAGAAAGGCCCGGACAAACTACCTAAGCGCAGTTCTTTCTCTTTCTTGTTTGCCACCACCCCTGGATTGTTCCTAACTGACAACTGGTTCCTGCACTGCGGTGTCCCGGTATAACCCCCAGCTGGAATCCGAAAACCGTGTGAGAAACCTTCTTGGAGCAACCTTGCAGCAGTGTGATTTGGGTATCTATTCAGCCAAGGTATCATAGCAGTCACGATAATAGGCGATTGCACCATAAGGGGTGACCCCCGCTATTCTGGTTTTCTCCTCCCTCTGTTACCTGACGCACCACCCTTTGACCGACATGCCGTTTCTGGATGGGAAGGGTGGCCGCATATGTAGCACGCATGCCTGAATTTACAAGTGCCCGGTGCCCTGTTGCAGGTTCGCCTATTGAAATCCCAGCAGACCCCTTTTCCACCTGTTTTACCCTTGGCCTTATTCCCTGTAGTGCTTCCTGACTGGGGCCCCTCCAGAGTTCAGTTGCTAGTTGCAACAATTGTATGACCCTGCTCTGACCCTCACAGCAGGCTCATAGAATAGCTACAAGTAGGCCAAAAAGGTCCTGGAAAAAAAAATTGCACTGCAACAGAAAGCAAATTACAGATAAGGAAGCAGGTGCCAGACTGGAATTTTAAAACAGTGACACATTAATAAATCAACCCCAAATTAATTCATGTCAGTTGAAGCAGAGCAGGTATGCTTGCTTTTCCCCCCCATAATCTACAGTGATGATGAACCAGAGGGTGGCATTGATGTACCAGAGGGTGGCATGGATGAAACAGAGGGTGGCAGGGGTGAAACAGAGGGTGCTGGGAACCTGTGATGATGAACCAGACGTAGAAACAACATAATCGCGACCGTTGCGAGCCGACATGTAAGTTCGCAATTGCGAACTGGTACAAAACCCTCGTGAACTGGCAAAAATCCTTGCGAGCACAAACAAAAAAAAATTTGCGAGAATTCGCGGATTTTGCGGGTTGCGAGTTCGCAAATTCGCAAAATTTGCGAACGCCAGATTCACAAAATTTGCCCATGCTTAACTGCTGCCCCTTTTAACAAATAAAAGCACACATGCTCCCAGAGTTGGGCTTCGGCTCATTTTTTCCTTTGATGCTCTCACGGCAGGATGCTCTGAACCTGCGTTGCTGAAGCCGCCCTGCCAAAGTTGGAGGCGCCCCTATTTAGAGGATTTTGGTTGGAATTCAAGGTGGGCTCATTTCCCTCGAGGCGAAAGGAAAGATTATCCTGTTATCAAATCCGACTTGGGAACGAGTAAGGGATGCTAGAGGAGTATTCCAGCTCCTCGGGCGAACACGGGGACTGTTTACTTTTAAAATTGCACAGTGGGACACAGTATTGACAGCTCTTCCAAAAGTGCATTAATCTCATTAGAGGACTGAGAAGCATAAAATATTGTACATGCACTACAGCACGAATTTACGAAAGATGCAAAAATGCTTTTTGAAGTGCATTATGGGCAATGAAGGAATAGCGAGCATCATGAACGTGCTTGCGCAGATAGTATCCCCTTCCAATGATTAAGGCTGAATGAGCACAATACACAGCAAAATTATTGTATGACTTTGCAAACTTGCAGGTGATGTCGAAAAACAAGTGGAAAATAAATCTTTGTGATTGTGTGTTATCCATGTCATCATACAATCAAATCAATACGGCAGAAGATTAGATTGCGTTACATTAGCCACTGTTCCTTGTTAATGTAAAACGTGCGTGCGCAATGGAATGTCAGCAGTTTTAATTAGCATCTCCATGTGTGGGTTATGGATGTATTTAATCAACGGGAGAGTTAGGGTCACAAAGTCACTCTTCTACCATTATTAATAATAATACAACAACAAAAGAGTGACTATACCTGTGAAACCATACGTGACAATTTATCCCTACCTAGCGGTCTACACAGTGTTCAAAATGAGGAAGATAAAATATCATAAGGAAAAGGAACTGAAAAAGAAACCTTATTTCTTAAAAGAACCCTCACTCACCCTAGTGGTGACATGCTTCATCATGGGGTTCCCACAGGGGAGACCGAATGTCCCCCCTGTGTGCAGCGACGCCTGCAATTGCAGCGGAGCTGGTTTTTCAAAAAAGTTTTTTTGTGTGTGCTCAGTGATGTGAGTGCAAGATTAAAAGATCCCAGCTGTGCCTAAAAAAAGCTTTATTAATGGGCCAGCTGTTCACGTTAAAAGCAAGTGCGGAACACGTAGTGGTTTGTATTAGAACCACAGTGTCCAGGTCAAAAAGGTCAACATGTTTCTGCTGTTCTATGCAATATTGTGCTCAGCTTTCATCAGGACCAGTGCATGAGATCCCCCGGGGGATCCGCGCGCGCTAAGGCGCATCCACTCCGTGAGGACACAAATGTAAAAAAGGTAAAAAAACGTATTCCTTTTAACTCACGGTTTTACCCGTAATGTTTACTCACAGAAATCACCAGGAGCCAGAATCTGTAAACAAACAAATTAGACAGGACAAACATGAGTTTTATACACATGTCATTCAGTCACATTGTCAGGTATTGCCGAATCCTTATGACATTTATGTTTAACGATATGCTATTTGGTATACTTTTAGAAACTTTTGTACACCCCTATGAGATATCAAAAGGGGTGGGGGGGTTATCTTTCTTCGCTGGACAAGCCTCTGTCCCTAACGTGCGCACAAGACAGAACTCAGAAAACCATTTGCCCGAGTGCCTACTATGGCGCCGTGTCTCCAATTGGAGTTTTAAAATTCAATGCGTCACCCCTCGTAAAAAATCAAACGACCCTCGAATGAAGGTCGGTTGACATACATTCTCAGGCCAGATGTAATTAAGACTAAGATGCGCCGTATAGTCAGACCCAAAAACACTTACATCACATGAAAATCACATGTGCCACATGGGCTGTCAGTGAGGCACTATCTTCACGATGCGCTCAAAACAACCGGCATGAATGTAAAAGCCGATAGCGAGAACTCACGTTACCAAAGCCTCACTGCAAATGAGTCAATCTAAGTTTACAGACTTAATTTGTGCACACCGACTCGCGGCCGGAGACCTATTCCATAAATCACTGCTGCCCAGATCTTACCAGCCATTGGAACGCCGCAGCGTTATAAAGTGCAAAGCCTTCCGGTCACGTGACAAGCGAGCAGCGTCCGTGTCACGTGACTGGGGCTGAGTATCCTGATCCCGTATAATAATAGGGAACAGCTCACTAATACGTCAGAGTACTATCAAAACTTTTAATTGTTCTCCAGTATTTGAGTAGCGCTCTGGCATATTGTTTAATGCTACTTCAAGGGATTTAAAGAAGCGCACTGCCGATCACGTGTCAGGATCGCTATGGAATCATCTATCTGCGTGATGTGTTCTCTATTGTTTAGGCTCAAAATCACTAGACCGCCAACCTTCACTGATCGTGAACAGGAAAAACTTTATTGATCAGCAACAACAACAGTGCACATCCCAAGAGGGTTTTGGCAGTCATTTTGCAGCTAAAAGATGTATTCGAAATGATCATAACCCCTTCCACAATAATATTCATGGGTAATTCAGAAAAAATGCATGCAATATTGCTTTTCGTATGTTGTCAATCATTGCATTTCCTCTCACGACTTTTGACAGATGCCTTAATGGTCACGGATAGCGCCCAGAAATCAATTGGCGCATAAACGTTCTTATCATAGCGACGGTACTTACACAGTGAATACCAGAAGAGGTGTATCATCGTCTTAAAACAGTACCCCACAGGATATCGTTGTTTAGACCCACAACATGGGTAGACAGGCGGTACACCCACCTCTGTTCCTTTTCAAAGAGGCTAGTTTCTGTGCCTTGCTCCAGATGCTCAATTACTGTCCAGTGGATCTCATAAGGGGAATGTCTGTGTTCTAAGAAATGTGCGGTCATTTTGGTGTTGTTCTTACCACATCTTATACTGCGCCGATGCTCGCAAATTCAGAGTTTGACCATCCTCTTTGTCATCCCTATATACCTCAGGCCACAGGGACAGGTTAACAAATAAATGACATTGCACGTATTGCAATTCGTGTGTTTTCTCTGTTCCCATGCTTTTCTTAGTTCCAAACTGAGTGTTTTAGAGCTCGAGGTAAAAGGGCACACACTACATCCTCCGCAAGGATAGTGGCCAACTATGGGTGAAGCATGTCACCACTAGGGTGAGTGAGGGTTCTTTTAAGAAATAAGGTTTCTTCTTGGGTTATGGATGTGCCTCGCAATCTATCGTAAACATCCCTAACTCATGTCAGTGCTTACATTGCTAATGCTGTGCTGGGCCCTTTAGGAGAATATTTACCAAATTATACTTCAATGGTTGTCCTTGCTGTTTAATGAACGGAAGGTTGCTCAATCAAACCCAAGTGGGTTGGCGGCTAACTAAGATATAACTGCCACATGCTTGCGATTTTGGTCATAGCCGCGCGCTTGTATGATTCGATCGAAATGACCAAGTGTGAAATATTTGTTCAGTGGGTTAAAAAGTGTTACATGTGTTGTTTGAAAAGATATTATGGGAACTATGTCAATTAAAATTCTTTTAAAACTGGTGTAGGTAAGATCTAGATGTTACGGAGGGGTTACAGTTTAGCAGGCCAAGCGGCTGAGGACAAGAGGTGCACATTTAGAGCCTCATCCGCGTTCAACCCGTTGGGGATTTTTGAGTCTAGAAGGATTGTATATCTTGACTCAGGTCTTCTGAGTGGCAGTTGTCGATTGCCACCCCTGATGCTTTTAGGTATGCTATCGATTACAAAGAAGGTCAGGTCTTGTGCATTTCCTGAGTGATGCGAGTTGATCTGTTTCGCCACAGGGTAGGCCTGGTGGTCATTTGTAATTGCCCTTAGGTGCTGTAGTACTCTCACATGTGCCTGGTGTATGGTGCTGCCTACGTATCTCTTGCCACATGTGCATTCGAGTACGTAGACAGCAAAGTCTGTCTTACATGTGTAGCTCCCTCTGATGGTATATGCGCTGTGTCTGAATGGAAGACTGACTGAGGTGGTATTAGTTCCATGTCTGCAGGCCTTACACTTAAAACACCTCCGGAATCCCTTTTGGGCTTGAAGCCACGTGGAACCTTTAGTGTTTGTGGGAGCGTTGCACACTGGTTCATTTCTCATAGATTTAGCTTTCCTAAATGTGACTGATGGATATTTATCACATGAAGGGCCCAGACTCGGGTAATTCCGAGATGGATTGTTTCTTGCATCTATGTTACAAGTTAGCTAATAGACCCTTACAAGGGATGCCTTTCTCCCACTCAACGAGTTGAAAAGAGATGAAGTCAGCTTGCTTAAGGAATGTTCTGTTTTCAGAAATGTGTAAAGCTGCACTTTGGAAATCTGTTCATACTTTTACCAAGCACTATTCTTTAGACACATTTGCTAGAGCAGGTGGAGTGGTAGGACAGGGTGCGCATATGAACATTATTGCTCAAGTCCATCTTTAGCAATTGGTTAATGTTTTGTTGATTCTATTTTCTCTATTAAAGGTGCCTTGTTATGCTTAAGCTTACTATTGTATTCTAATGTTTATTAATAATGCTAAAGATCCAATGATGCATAAGGGAGCACAAGGGCGACTCTCTTATAATCCTAGTTCTGTATCGTAGGTATCTTCGCTGAAGTCATAAACAACCGTCACTCTTCCCTGTTTGAAACTTTGGACCAAAGCTTATTGAGGAGAGTTTAAAGTTGAGTTCTGTCAAAAGAATTGTTGTTCTCCAGCATATATACCCCTTATTACCTAAGTATTCAGAATTATTGCACATCTAGCAGCAATGACTTCAATTTCTGCATGTTTTTTCAGGTATTATACAGCAGAAAGTAGGATTGTGTGCTTCAAGTAGGTTTTTTCTCATTGTATTTATGTTTTTTGATAAATGGAATGGAAAACATTTGAAATGTGGTAAATTAGAATGGAATATACTGCAGTTTACTATAATTATATAATAATAATAATAGTTTATTTATTGTTCATTTATTTAAAACCATAACAATATTACAATCACTATTTAGAAAAAGAGCAAATTGCGTAAAAGATACATTTCTCTAAAAATGTCTTAAATTATGTATTATAATTGTAAAAGTATTTGTTATAAAGAGGATTACAACATTATTCTTCATGTTTTATCAATGCTCAGATTTAGCTTTCAGCTCTTGTTCATGAATACTTAAAAACGTAATCAATTTACAATTCATTTGGCGTCGGTGGAATCCAGTCCTCTTATGATAGCTGTTCTACACGACTTTATGCCTCTGTCCAGTAATGCTCGCCTTAATATTGTAGTTCGTGCTGGTTGCAGTATCTTACAGTGGCATACAACATTAACCGAATATAGCCACAATGCCAGCTGTTTTTGTTTTCCTTATGTATCCAATGCGGGGCATCCGCAAGAGTAGGGAACTGTCCAAACCTTAATGTTATTTATTTTCTTTTTATGTAGATAGAGAAAGTGGAGTCCAAATAGGGCGCTTGTTTCAGTGTTTTTTAAGTATTGATCGCTGTCCAAGAATAAGTTCTTGTAGAAAAAATACTTTTATCAACCAGCAGCGAGTGGAATTTAGCAGCCTTATTTAGCGTTAGTTTGAATGTTTGGTAGGGCATATGTTTGTTCCAGAGCTCAGTTGTGCAGGTAACCTTTAATGCATGTTCCAAGAATTAATAGGCTGGCGAGTGTTTATCCTGTTCCATTTCCTGCCATAACGATTCAATAAGACTATTATCCTCTATATTTTGTTTTATCTGATACCATACTTTAATGTATGTTTAGAGTCTGCCCAATACTTTGTTCAGGAGCTCGAACTCCAGGGGCATCTGTAACGGAGACACAGTCTTCGGGAGCTGAAGAACCTTTTGGTAAATGCTTGTTATTAGTTTGTTTAGGGTTTCTGAGTCCTTCCCATGCATTGCAGCACTGGTGTATGATAGTGTTGGCAGTGCTTTATCAGAAATTGTCATTAATAATGTTTTCAAAGACGGTCCCTCCAGTTTTTTACAAGTGTTTTAAGGGCAAATGTTAGGGCCCCTGTGTCAGAGGTGCTTCAAAATTCCAGTTGTTTTGCGCAGGAGCAGAACGATGCCTTTTACCCAACTCCACACCGCTATCCCCCAGCCTCTGCAAATACTCAAATGCAAGGGGCCAGGTGGGCTGCAGCGGGAAAGGGGGAAGTGGACAGAGAAGAGACTGGGCCCGTCTTCTTCGGCTACCTGGATGCCCCTCAGAGTCTTCGGACTTCTGCTGGCAGTCACTGGGTAGCTGCAATGGAAATGCAATCACAAATCCACTCTAACCTCTACTAGCCTTACTGCTGATATTTGCTCTCTTACTTTCTCTAGACCTACCCGTAGTGTTGAGCGCCTGTGCTCCTCTTCTATTACTTCAGTGTTCTGTCTTGTCTTGTAAGGCTATCTTTATGCTGGAATGATATGGTTAATTGATTGGTTAGTTCTATTTGACCTCCTAACACCCCTTATCTTATTTCTTCTCCTTAGTGACCTCTCACCTGCCTTACTAACTGAAGCAGCGTCTATGTGGGGTTCCATTTTATTCTCTGGTAAGTATTGTGGATTGCGCCTACTCCTTTTGAAACTCTGTATGATGATGTACTGCTCACTGTAATTCTTCACTTCTAAACTCCTAGGTATGATTAGTTTGCTCGCCTGACTAATGCTTCCTGACCTCTGCTGGAAAGCGAACAACTCACAGGTAATTTCTATCTCCTAATGTATTTTCTATTCTCTACTCGGTTGTTCTTAATTTTCCCTCGAAATACTTTTTCTACTGAAAACACTGCGTCCTCCTGAAAGCTTAAATAATTATACAATTCACTAGTGTCTACTCAAATTTTCTGCCTCCCTCCAACTCCTCACTGTTACTGATTTTTTCTTAATTCTCGAACTCTCTTCTGCTTCTTCGTCTCTCCTGACACTCCGAAAATATTCCGACAGGCAAACCGACAATTTGCCCTCGAAAGATGTACTGCAAAACTCCTCTCAAGAATTGACTCTGGAAACTCAGCTTCTGCTCCGCTGACGGCTATCGGTGAAGTGCGCACTTCCTTGCGCGCCTCACCGTTACCATGAATATTCTAAAGAACGTCTGGAACGCTCACTGAGCGTTCATCGCGGGTCAGCTTCGGGGCCATTTTAGAGTTGACCTGTGCCCGCATCTCCGCACCAGGCTGTGCTCGAGGGCGAAATCGCACATGCATTCGCCTACGTTGGTTAGTTCTTGCCTGGCTCCTGACACCCTGCACGCTGCGTCATATACTTTTTCTGGTCTCGAAATGATAATTTATCATCGACATAAAATCCCAAATATTTGTAGCATGATACGTTCTCCAGTAGATTACCTTTTAATCTAATGTTGTAATTCGAGGCTTTTCGATTTGTAATAAGACTAGATGTGCTTTTTAAAAGATTTAGTTCCAGGTTATTTACCTACAGAAATTCAGAGATTTCATTTAGTAGTCTTGTCAAGCCTACCTTAGTCAAGCTTGAAAGGACGATGTTATCTGCGTAAGCAAGATGCGACAATTGTAGTTTTCCCAACTTCGGTGAATGTGAATGAATTCCGTCTAATTTTCTCGAAAGGTCTGAGATGAATAAATTAAAAAGGTGCGGAGCCAGTACGCACCCCTGTTTCAGTCTTGTGTTGGTATACACTTTTCAGAATATTCTAGCTCCATTTCCAAGCTTAACTCGTACCCAGGTATCTGTTTAAAACAGCAGTAAATCCTTCAATATTCTATCCGGTATACCCCAGGATTTTAATTTAGACCACATGAGTTTCCGGTCTAAGCTTTCGAAGGCAGCTTTTAGGTCAATGTAACACAGGTGAAGATCCTGTTTTCTGCTTTTGCATCTTTCGGCAATTAGGGAAATGTACAGAATATTTGTGATAGTTCCGATGCCCTTCCTAAATCCGGTTTGATATTTTGGTATTAGGTTATATTCTCTTGACTAGTCAGCTAGGTCTTTAACCCCTTCCGTGCGGCCACGATTTCCTCCGTGTGCGGCCGCCGGACGAACACGGGCGGGCCGTGACGAACCCCAGCCGTCATCAGCACACGAGCACCGTAGTGCATGACGGCTGGGGTTCGTCACCAGCATGGAAGGGGTTAAGGATTAGTGAGGCAAAGTATTTGGCTTTAACGTCCTGTAAGGCGAATAACCTATAATTCTTTTGGACTGGATCTCTAACCTCCTTTGTAGATAGGGGTAATGATTGATCCCTGCCAACCTTCTGGGATTTGATTGTTAATTTCTATGTCAGTATAAAGTTTCCTTAGGATCGAGCTCCAGTACTCCGAATCATATTTAAAAGTTGCCAGGGTATGCCGTTTGGACCAGGAGCGTCGTCACTTTTGCATTTCTTTATTATGTTTGTTATTTCTTCTGTTGTGTATATCAATTGCTTGGTCTGTGACTGCAATTCATTCTCAATAGTCCGCTTCACAGTCGGTAATTGGCAAGTGTTTATGTCTTGAAGTTGATTTTCTTTAAATGTATCCCTGAGCAAATTAACCCATTCCTGCTCTTGTATGTACGATGTTAAGAGGTTTCGAGGTCTTGATAGGTCGTTTATTGTCTGCCAGAATTTACTCAGTTGAGTGTCTTACATTATATATTATTTTAGACCAGAAACTCTCGGCTTTCACTTTTTTAAATTCCCATATTCTTTTTTTGAATTTTTTTCTCAGTTGTTGAAATGTTTTCCAGCATAACCCCTTGGATTTATCCAATCGCAGTTTCCTTTGTGCTTTTCTTAGTTCTTTCCTTAGCATTTACAGATCTTTTGGTAGATTTTTTGTCTGGTCATAACTTTTAACCCTAATTTCTGAGTCTTTCATTGTTTCTGATAATTAATTTAAAAATTGCGACCAAGCTGGTATTCTATTAATGGGTTCTGTTGTTTGTTCTGCCAAGAGTCTCTTTATTCAATTCAATTCTCTTTATTGTTAAAGACAAATCTGTTTTGTTTGTATGTGTCCATTTCAGACGTTTTAAATCATTTGAGGTAATTTTGCCTTCTGGGTCATTAGTAAGATGACATCTTGGTGTGTTTAAGTTAAAGATGACATGCTGTATTGAGTGATCACTCAAGGTGGTATACTCGATGTAGAAGCGAGCTAATATTGGCAACAAAGGAAGGGTTATAAGTGTGAAATCTAACATTGAATGCGCTCTTGGACCATAATACGTTTTTTCCGGTGGGCGATCTTCGTCGGTTCTTCCATTAAGGACTCGCATACCTTGAAATTCAATATCTGTAACTAGTTGCTGACCAATGCGGTCCGTACAATAGATTCATGTGCGATGTTGCTGTGGAGCACACCAAAACGAGTTGTCTGCTGCTAAGATTTATCTTCATCCGGCGTAAATATCAAATTGGAATTAAATCTGTTATTACTATTAAATTCCAGGTCGGCTCACTACAGCGTAATCGTGATATTGTTTAATTAAAATGGCATTTTTCTCCTGTATTTGAGCCTTCGGTTGTGTGTAGTAGTTAATTAGTAGCATCGTTTTACCTGTACTTGAGTATTGATCTGAGAATTTTACAATTTGTATACTGGGATCCGGAGATTTTAACTGTTCCGTTGATATTTTTAAAGCTGTCAATACATATACAATCAGTCCTCCTACTGCCCTGCCATAATGCTTGCATTTTTCCGCAGCTACTGTATAGTGGGTGTAACCCAGGAACACCATCCGCATCACGACCAACACCGACGACACCCTCACAACCGCCGACCAACTGCACTTCCAGATCCACACCGACCCGATGACCACCCTCAGAGGCACCCTCATCTACAGACCCCCGGGACCTCGCACACGATTCAGCGAAGACATCGCCGACTTCATCAGCCCGTACGCCCTCCCCTCCGCTGACTACATCCTCCTCGGGGACCTCAACTTCCACTTGGAGAACAACAACGACCGCAACACCGCCACCCTGCTGGACAACCTCGCCAACCTCGGTCTCACTACGCCGGACACACACTCGACGCCGTCTCCTCATCCAGCAAGGACATCACCTTCAGCCACTCCACCGGACTCCACTGGACGGACCACAGTTGCGTCCACTTCAGCTTCAGAAGAACCACGATCCACCACCACCAACAACAGGTTGCACGCAGAAGCTGGAACAAGGTCACAGCCGACCAGCTCGCCACATCCCTGAGCCAGCACCCACCCACCAGCTCAGCGAACCCCAGCCAGGCCGCCAACAACCTCACGAAGTGGATCAGCAACTGCGCAGACGACCTCGCCCCACTGAGGACCCCTCCCAGCAGACCCGGCAGCAAGAAAGCACCCTGGTTCACCGACGAACTCAAGAGCTCCAAGAAGAACTGCCGAGCCCTCGAGAAAGCATGGGGCAAAGACCCGACACCAGACAACATGACCACCCTCAAGCTCGCCACCCGAAAACACCACCAACTGATCCACGCCACCAAGAAAACCGCATTCAAGGCACGACTGGACAACAACGCACACAACAGCAAGGAACTCTTCAACATCGTCAAAGAGCTCTCCAACCCCAACGCCGTAAACACAGACATCACCCCTTCTCAAGACCTCTGCAACTCCCTCGCCTCCTAGTTCCACAACAAGATCGCAGACATACACAACAGCTTCAGCACACAACCGACGCACCCCACGACCACACCAACGCCCCCAACCACCACCGTCTGCGCCTGGACCCCGATCAGCACCGAAGACACCATCCGTACGATGAACTCCATCCACTCCGGATCTCCAACTGACACCTGCCCTCACCACGTCTTCAACAAAGCTGACGCTGTCATCGCACCCCATCTGCAGGACATCATCAACACCTCCTTTGACACCGCCACCTTCCCAGAGAGCTAGAAGCACGCCGAACTCAGGGCTCTACTGAAGAAACCATCAGCGGACCCCACCGAACTAAAAAACTACCGCCCCATCTCGCTCCTCCCGTTTCCGGCCAAAGTCATCGAGTAGACCGTCAACAAGCAGATGGCCGCCTTTCTCGAGACGAACGGATCCCTCGACCTCTCGCAGTCTGGCTTCCGGGCCAACCACAGCACCGAAACCGCCCTCATCGCAGCCACGGACGACATCCGAGCCCTGCTGGACAACGGGGAAACAGCGGCCCTCATCCTCCTGGACCTCTCCGCAGCGTTCGACACTGTCTGCCACCGCACCCTAGTGCAGCGCCTCAGCAACGTCGGAATCCAGGAGAAGGCACTAGAATGGATCATCTCCTTCCTCGCCGGAAGGACACAGAGAGTCCGCCTACCCCCGTTCAGATCAGAAGCCACCGAAGTCATCTGCGGCGTCCCTCAAGGCTCCTCGCTCAGCCCCACCCTCTTCAATGTCTACATGAGCCCCCTGGTGGCCATCGCACGCCAACGCAACCTCAACATCATCTCCCACGCCGATGACACCCAGCCGATCCTCTCCCTCACCAACGACCCCGCCACCGCCAGAGCCAGCCTACACGAAGGGATGAAAGACGTAGCCGAGTGGATGATGAACAGCCGCCTGAAACTGAACTCAGACAAGACGGAAGTTCTCATCCTGGGCTCCTCGCCCTCCGCCTGGGATGACTCCTGGTGGCCCCCCGCCCTGGGCAGCGCACACAAACCAACAGACCACGCACGCAACCTGGGCTTCATCCTGGACTCCTCCCTCTCCATGACCAGACAAGTCAACGCCGTCTCCTCGTCTTGCTTCAACATCCTACGCATGCTACACAAGATCTTCCGGTGGATCCCCACCGAGACCAGGAAGACGGTCACCCAGGCCCTCGTCACCAGCCGACTGGACTACGGCAACGCCCTCTACGCCGGAACCACCGCCAAGCTCCAGAAGAGACTCCAGCGGATCCAGAACGCCTCAGCAAGACTCATCCTCGACATCCCCCGACACAGCCACATCTCCGGACACCTGAGAGACCTGCACTGGCTCCCGGTCAACAAGAGAATCACCTTCCGTTTCCTCGCCCACGCACACAAAGCCCTACACAACCAAGGCCCAGGATACCTCAACAGCCGCCTCAACTTCTACACTCCCACTCGCCAGCTTCGATCGACCAGCCACGCCCTCGCCGCCGTCCCCCGCATCCGAATAGCCACCACAGGAGGAAGGTCCTTCTCCTTCCTGGCCGCCAAGACCTGGAACTCCCTCCCGACCCACCTCCGCCTGACCCAAGACCACCTCCCCTTCAGGAAGCAGCTCAAGACCTGGCTGTTCGAGCAGTAGCGGACCCCCTCGCCAAGCGCCTTGAGACCCTGCGGGTGAGTAGTGCGCTATATAAATGTTTTTGATTGATTGATTGATTGACCCACTATCGGAATCTCTTCCTGCGACCAAGTTTCCAGCAGGGCTATTATATCACAATTTTCCCACTTATTCAGTGGGAGGCCTTCGTTAAGCAATCGCCTGGCTCCAGCTATGTAGCAAGCATTTGTATTGCATTTTTTTGTGAGGGAGTAACCATAACTCATTTATGTCATACACAACATTTGTTGTTCAATATACTGGGTAGCCAGTTCCATTGATCTTGATTTTGTTCAGTCTCCCCATGTGTTCCTTTTACTGATCCGTCCGGGGTCTGGGCTACTGATCCGTCCGGGGACTGGCCTGAAAGTTTACTAAATTAGTGACTGTGGAGTACTTTCAGTGTTTTTAAATGTACATTTTATTGCCCAATTGGTATGTTTGAAATGCATGAATGTACTGAGGAAGTGTTTTGGGCAGATTCTCCTCTTTATGACTTCAGCAAAGTTACCTGTGATGCAGAATAGGACTACAAGTGAATAACTTCCCCTTACTGAATAGTAATTCTGAAATAGTTCTAATGACCTCTCAAATGGGAAGATGTTAGGAGCAAGGAGCCGATTAGTATACCTACAATGCCTTTGAATGCATGCAATTTGCTTTACAACTTCGTAGTGTCACATATATAATTAGTAACATTTCAACATCACCCAAGGAATTTTGGGTTACAAGGTTTGTTTGAAAAAAAGATACCAACTTGAAATGAAGTTACTTACCGTAGCATTACATATATCACATCACACATTACCTTCAATTAAAAGAAGTTTGGTAGCTGAAAGAGGAAGACTAATCTACAAATCAGTTTTTCTGCTACTATAAATGTTGATGTCCTCTGTCTGGGTCGGGTTTTCTGATAGTGTACCTAATCGGTGGGGTCAGCAAGGCTAAATAGGAAAAATGCCAGCTTCTTTACAAAATGACCGTATAAACCAGAGAAGATGGGAAAGTTGTATTTATTCTAAAAGCTAAAGGGAAGGATCCACCATTCCCTTTTCACACAAAACACAGTTGCATAGTAGTTTTCAATTTTCCACCATGTTTTTCATTTATTGTAAATTGCATCGTATAAATGTGCAGCAATTGTACATGTGCTCTCCTTTTTTATAGTGCCTGTACACAAACATATTGAGAATTCATCTGCTCTTGTTATAAAACAATTAAATAAAATCTGAACACCCCACAGTTAGGGAAGTTATTCTGTAGCGTTAAGCAAAGCTTAGAGCCAGCCTTCCTACTGAGGAACATCCGAACTTAAACACAAAAGCATTAAGCAAATGCTTGGCAAGGAAGCGGGTAGCTTTTAGCTGATGGTTAATAGACAGAAAGAATCATATTTTCCCAAATGTGTTTTCTATGTTGTGAATCACCTTTAAGGACAAAGGTGCATTGGTCGGTAATGTCGTTTTTGAAGTGCCCTGTTTGGTTCCATTATTTGAACGTCAAAAACATTTATATTTACAACGGTTCAACATGTTAGCTGCGCCAACAGCTATTAAAAAAATAAAGTGACTGATGCCCTTTTCTCAGAGACCTACGTTGGTTTTAAAGACAGAGTTGATTAGAACACCAGTATTTTTTAAACGCAATTGACTGCGGTACTAGACCCTAGTTACAAGTTCAGGACTACATTAGATCCGCATGCAAAGGAGACCTTGCACAGGATTTGGAATTACACATTGTTTGATAAATATCGTACCTTTTTTAGTTTTTGCTTGATCGATTCCAGCATGGCAATTCATTCCGAGGAAAAGGCCAGGAAAAAAGATGGTTTATGTGGAGATTGGAGATATTAATAATGAATCGGCATATTATGTTTTAGTTCCAAGTTTAAGACTTAGAATAAGAGGTGTTTAGCAGAGCAGTAAAAACCTCACTCCATGGTAATGATATTCACCAGTTGTGGTAACTATCACACCCTGTCCTGCACGACTTGTAATCAGGGCCTTAATAGTACTCCCACTAAATTCCAGATTACAATTTTGTGGAAAACGGTAGGGTATTTACTGGCCCCAGTAAATGCTGTTACACAGAGGTTCAGGGTCTACAGGGTGTGGCAAAACATTCTAAGCTGAGTTTTAATCTTTGAAATAAACATACCAAGCAGAATCGGTGTTTAAAACACCAAAGTACAGATGCATCAACAATACCATTTGCGATTCCTTATTAGCGAAAAATAAGGATTCGCTAATAAGGAATAGCAAAAGGCTATGCATGTAGAAATCGCAAAAATACTAGCGATTTCTAAACATTCCTTAATTGCGACTGGCATGTGTGTGTGTAAAAAGGAACTTTGAAAAATGCACTTTAGTGCATTTTTCAAAGTTTTTGCAAATTACCATGAAGTTTAAATTCATGGTAATTTGCTCCCCCTAATAGCGAAATCGCTAATTATTTTACTTTGATGCATTGCATTTAAGGAATCTCAATTTGAGATTCCTTAAATGCAATCGCAATTTGAGTAATTGCAATTTTGCAATTTCTTAAATTGTGATTCCTTAAATGCAATCGCAATTTAAGTAAGTGCAATTTTGCGATTTCTTAAATTGTGATTTTTGCATTTGGGATGATGAATCCCAAATGCAAAAATACTGGTCGCAAAGGCGCAGATTCTGAGAAACTGCCCGTTTTTGCGACTGGCTTTTCCTTTGATGCATCTATACCCAAATCCTTTGCCTTTTTTCTCTGACCATTTCCCTGCTTAAATTTCAGCAGGCTAGATTTGTCGAAATATGTCCTGGGAAATCAGTAACAATTAGATATTTCGGAATTTGGTCGCTGCATTTACAAAACTACGGGCAAATCCCTGTGTTTCCCCTAGGGCTGGTGCTAAAAAAAGCTACTAAGCGCCAGTACAAGGCACCCATACACTATGTTACAAGGGCGTCTGCGCTGAAGGTGTGATTGTTTATGTGCAGGATGGGAAACCTTCCTGCACATAAACAATCAATAATGGTGAATTGCTCTTTCTATGTGTGCTACAGAATGCAGCTCATATAGAAAGAGCAAAAACGTAGGAGAAATTAATAATTTCTCCTTGTATCACCATTCTAAGACCAGGTATTACCTGGCCTCAGGTTTTGGTGCTGCCCCAGCCTTGTAAATCTGGGACAATGTAAAAATGCAACGGGTGTTGCGGTGAAACGCCCTTAGCAGCACCCATTGCCTACCACTTCGCTGCGGAATAGGAGGCATATTTACATGGTCACGGTAAGCCACATTAAGTGGCCTAGCACCACCTTGTAAATATGGGGCATGGCGCAACGCCTCTGGAGTGTCAGAAAAAGTGACCCTCCAGTGGCATTAGGGGCTTGTAACTATGTCCCGAGGGATGTGAGTAGTGGGGCCTGAGGCTGTGAGCAACACCACAGCCCTGCTTTGCCCTGACCACTGCAGCAGTATATAGGGAGCAAACAGTGCTTCCCTCAGACAGGCGGCTGTGTTTTTTTCTCTGGCACTGTTGAAAACTACCTGGAAAAGGACAGGGTCCCAGCAGTTATTCCCCAGTTTGGGGGTAAACTCGTAACCTGTGAAATTTGATGCAGTGATACTCATAATGATAAGGAGCAGACCTCAACTCTGCAAAATGAGTGTTCGACAATCTTGTACTCCAAGTGGCTGCTCTGCAAATGGCAAGATCACTCCCTCTTCTTGATATTTTGCATACATTAACAGGACCTTCCATCCTTTTGACCAGATCATTATCATTGAAATGATTGAGAGTTTTCAAATATAATGCTTTTTCGACCACAATTGAAATCAAAGCTGATTAGAAATGAATAGTAAAAGGCCCCTTAGCATTTGTGCTTTCTTTGGTATTTACTATCTTGGGGCCAGATGTACAAATGTTGTAATGGCTTTTAAATAAATAAAACATTTTTTGAATCTGCAGCCCACTTACAATATTTTTTGAATGAAGTTTGTTTAAGGGATGTCAATGGTCCTCTGGACCACTGCTTACATCCCAGCATTTTTTTTTAAATATTTGCAAGTAACTAACGACCCCAACTGGGGAGTCAGTAATTTTTTGTTGTTTTGTGACTGAATTACAGTCGGATACAACACATACCGACTTGCAAATTGGAAGAGACTTATACAACACGCCCCTTCCAAATTGTGAATTTGTATTATTGCAAACCACATTTGAAAGTTGGTAAAAAATGTACTGAGTCATAAAATGTAACTGTAAAAACGTTAATGCTCCTCTGGCCCTTGGAGTGTAGAGGGTGTGTAATACATGTTTAGAGCTTCACTCTTTTTTGTGAAATGAAAGGAAAGCCTAGATGTGAATGTTTCATAAAATAACAGCTCTAGCTAACTGCATTTTAATTTAAATTGATGCGGTTCTTTGTTAACAAAGAAAGTGCTTCATGTTCCTCAATGGTAAGGCACAGTATGTCTTATATCAGATTCATTCATGAACTCTTCTCCGTGCTGTAGGCCTTTCATGTAAAACATGGTTGAGAAGGACTCAAATGGAAGCATTTCTGAGAATGTACATCTTTGGAGCTGGTATTGGTGACCTGGAAATATCATTCACCTTTATTCAGCCATATCATGTCTTTACTGCCACGCGTAACACTTGATTTGCCACTTTTGGCTCAGATTGTTAGTGTCCTTTGAGCATACACTCTGTGGTCTGTTTAAAAGTGTTAATCACAATATATTTGTATTCACCCCTGCCAGAAACGTGTTTTAGAACCACGGAGTTCAGTCATTTACACTTTAGAGAGGCTTGAGGCAGTAGCTAGACATTCATTTCCGAAAGGATGACGACAAAGTGTGTCACACTAAAGCAACAGGCTTGGATCCGGAATTGTTCAGGTAAGCTGGTGACACTCCATCCAGCTCCATAAAGGATGAGTAAACGCTGTTGTGGTGCATGTCTGGTAAGCCCAGCAGTGCCCTGTTGATTGGTGTGCTCATGTCGTTGACATTCCCTATGGTTGTCCCGCTCAAGCAGTTCATGTAGTTTGGAGGGTAGTGTGAGGAGGCCTGTGAAGGGGGCACAAGGATCAGAGGATCAAGGGACAGGCTGTCATCTTTCAGTTCTTCCCAAAGATTTCCTGTAATAATAAAGATAAAACAATCACATCATATTCTGTTTATTTCTGCCATAAGCAAGTTATACACATCGTGATTACAGGCGAGTTGTTTCTAAATTGATAAGAATTGCGAAGGTGAGACAGCTCTGTATTATTAGAAGAAACGGTTCCTCTTACATGCCGTATTGAAAGAGCCAACGATCAACTCCCAGGAGAACACTTTGCTCATAGGAAATTTTGAAATATCTTTTAAAACTATAAGCTTCTTCCACAGACGAGACTAGATAATGTCCCATAAATACGTCAGCAGTAAAATCAACCACCGTGGCCCTGGACATTTCCTTTGCTTCAGTGGCTGAAATGTGATCCAAATCCCAAGAACACACTGAAAATCTACAAAGCAGATACTTTGTTGTTCGATGATGTCCGCTTTATGTTCAGTTTTTAAACCAAATAGGCTCTTACAACTGCCCCAGTTATTTCCAAATCCCTTGTAAACACATGTTTGCTTAAGGATTAAGATGATAAATAATACAGCACTTTTAGATCAAAACGACTGAAAATTATCTGGGGAAAAAATTCAGTCAAACTCCAAGACTTGCAGATTTTGCTGTAAAAAGCACAAACTCCACATTAGTCTAAATTGTTAATAGGGAGCACAGGATTCAAATTCAAATGAGACTTTGTTCGGTGTATTTCAACCATAAAAGTGCATAAAACTTACAGTACATACATCAATTGTAATTAGATAAAAATACAGTAGCAGGTACTAAAAAGACTGATTACATTAAATCCATTAATTCATTCATTGGTCCAAACAAATTCGCAATTTAAGAGACAATTTTAAAAATTCAAGAACTTGAAGGACACTATCACTGTGCAGCAATTGTAAATATAAAAAGGCTGGTCGTATCTGTTTAAAATTAATTTTTTTTAAAAGGGCAATTAAAAAGCGTTTACGGGGGAATTCATAAAATCTGCATAAAAACATGAAGTGCAACATATCCTGTGGAGACTTTCCGTCGCAGCCACAGGATATTGGATTTTTACAGAAACTCTCCTTTTTAGGTCTGATGAGCAGATGTTGAAACAGATTAAATCTGAATCTTGTTAGTAAGAACTTGTCGTGGGTACTAAGAGTGCCGAGTAGGTAAGGCTCTGTTGTCAAACAGGTTTTAACCATAATAATTTTCCTTACACTTACTTTTTGTAACTCGACACCCTCCCTCACGGCCTTCTTGCGTAGAAGGAACGCCTGCTTGACTAAATCAATGTCCGCCTTTCCAATTCTTGACGGGTGTTCAAACAGATCAGGACGTCCCATCTCAAAGAAACAAGTTTTTAGGTGCTTCAACCAGGGAGTGCCTGACGCGTTGTCATGAGCCATAAAATCATTAACAATCAGATGTGTTAGGGAAATATCTTCGCATAACCACATTTTCAGCCAGCATAACAGAGGTCGTAGGGACAGGATATCGCACAAATACCCCACTCCTAGTTCCTCTGAACTGCAAAGTTGGAGGCGGAGGCCGGGACACACAGAAGCCGTTTGTAAAACGAATTTTCTGTGATCTGAAGTTGATCCCCAGCCATGTAGCCCCAAAGCTCACTCCCATAGGCTGCGGTTGCTACAGATTTTGCGTCATATAGTTTCAACATAGCAGCCGTGGGCTTTTTACCTAGTTTTGAAGCGAAGTTAAAAATGGAGGCATTAACCCTAGTGACGTCACATCTTTTCTTCGCAAGTTGTGGGCCCCAAGATAATTTAGAGTCAAAGAGAACTCCTAGATAGGAGAATGTGTTAGAAAACGGTATTACTGCCTTATCTAGTTTGAAGGTGTATTGTCTCTTTGGTTGTTTCCCCACTTGCAAGATGTAAGATTTAGAGTTGTTCACTAACAGATCTCTATCTTCCATGAACTTTTTAAATGCGTTAAGTAGTAATTGAAGGCCTTTTTCAGTTCTTGCTAACAACACCGCATCATCTGCGTATAGCAGAACGGGGATACTTCTTTTCCCCACTCTTGGACTGTCTGATTTCACCTCCTGTAAAACGCCATCCAGCTCATTTATGTAAAAGTTAAAAAGGAAAGGAGCTAATATGCAGCCTTGCTGCACACTAAGCATGAGCGGATTTTGCGGATTGGCAATCCGCGAATTTGCGGATTTGCAAACTCGCAATCCGCAAAATCCGCGAATTCCCGCGAATTTGCGGATTTTTTTTTTTTTTGTGTTCGCCCGTGTTTCTGCCAGTTCGCGAGGGTTTTTACAATTTCGCAATTTGCGAACTTACCTGTCGGGTCGCAAGTTTTGCGAACTTGTTGTTTCTACGTGTCCAACCTGTTTGGGACACTCTTCTTCATCACTGCCACTCTCTGTCACCACTGCCACTCTCTGACTACTCATGCCACCCTCTGGCCCACCCATGCCACCCTCTGTTTCATCACCACACCCTCTGGTTGTCCAGTGTACATTATTTTTGGCAAAGCAAAGCACACCTTCCCTGCCTCAAGTGACCTGAATTAATTTGGGGCTGATTAATGTGTCACAGAATATTTTTTTAGCTGGCACCTGCTTCCTTAGTGCGCCCTGATTAGTGATCTTTTGCACTTGCTAAGTGCTTTCATTGTTGCAAAATTAGTTACAACACCTGCCCTGCCCCAACTGACAATAATGAATTAGGGGCTGATTAATGGATTTTAACTTCCAGCCTGGCTCCTGCTTGTCTCCCTTAGCTGTAATTCAGGACCTTTGTGGCATATGTGTAACTATTCTGAGGTTCAGAGCAGGGTCACATAATAGTTTCAACTGGCAACTGAACTCTGGAGGGGCCCCTCAGGAAGCACTACAGGAAATGGCTACTAATGATGAGCCTGAACTTTTGAACCTGGTAAGTAGTTACTTTCAGTTTTGCTAAAATCGTATTTCTGCAATTTCGCACTTATTCGCGGGGCGCGAACTCACGCGAACAGTGCGAGCAGTGCGAGCAAAATCCGCTGCTCGCGGATTTGCGGATTTTTCAGGAAATTCGCAAATCTCGCGGATTGCGGATTTCCCGAAAATCCGCAAAATCCGCGAGCGGAACGGATTTTCCGCCCATGCCTACTGCACACCCTTCCCTGTTCTAAAATCATCAGTTACTGACAGGTCTTGGCAATACCTTATATTTGCACTTGTGTTTCTATGGAGGTGGTTCCAGAATCTCAGCCCAAGCCTCATTCTTCAATACCTCCTTCCGTGAGGCAATGACTGATTTGTACTCTTTACGTGATCTCTGTACTAATTCCTTGTCTCTTGGTTTTACCGACAAGGCAGCTCTGAGATCACGAGCTGCTTTAGAGCATTCCTTGTCGAACCACCTCAGGGCCCTCCCTCCCTCTACTCTTCAAAGGCTCTGTCATTAAAATAGCTATTTTATCTGTTAGGCTCTGAAAGTCAGACAGGATCTGAGTTGGTTCAGAATCAACCTGAATGCATCTAGTGATTATGTCGCTACAGTTATTTTGGATGTTCTGATATATGAGGTCCGGGGTACACATGGACCAATTTAGGCGGCGTCTGCCGTCCACTGCTGCTACCCTACCCTTGACCAGGTTGCGACTTTCACTAGCCATCCAGGGGCCCCTTAAGTGTATGGTGAGAGGGTTATGGTCGCTAAGTGCGTTATTATCTATAGAAAATGAACGCACAAAAACCTGCATGGGCAAGGTTAACAACCTATAGTCAATAAACGACCCCTTTCCATGCCCTTTAAAAGTTGGGGTGAGAAAACGCTTTGAGGGGTCACATAGTGCCATTGCTATAGTAAGACCATGATCATTGAGAAAATTATTAAAACGGGCCCCCTCCATGGTATGTTCCAGATGTAAACCATTTAGTCTGGGGCAGTGTAATTCCTGGAGGTTTTTCCCTAGGGGATCACCACAGGGGTGAATATTAAAATCGCCCATGATCAACAAATTATGTGAACAATCCCTCATTGAGGTGCCTATATAATCAGTTAAAATTTCTAAATTGTCATGAGCTGTAACATTGTTAATAGAATTGTAAAAATTGATCAGGCCAACCTTACAATTGCCAGCAGATAGAACTAGACCTTGTATACCGGGATTGCTTGATGACCTGCTATCGATTGTACATGTCAGTGCTACCGATATAAACATTACCATACCACCCTTTGGCCTTCCCCGGTTTGCTGATATAGCAGGTACAAAGTATGCCTTATAACCTTCAATATACATTTCACATTTTACTGACCAAGTCTCTTGGAGGCAGATAATCTGAAAACCCCTAATGTATAATAACCAACTTTCGTCTTGCATTTTGTTTTCTAGGCCCGCCACATTCCAACATATAACATTGTTTTTAAATGTTGTTGGTGAATTCACCTCTGTCTGCTGTCCTGCAGGAGACTGTACGATACTCTAACCATCCGAGACCCTCAGTCAATCGCAGGCATCCAGCCCTGAGAACATTTTGAAGCGATTATGTATGGGAACATTGTACACTCTCATACTCTGATTGACAGCATTAAAATTTGCTGCCGGTGTCTGACAACCATTCAGCCCACTGATATTATTGTTATACATATATGGTGCTACTGGAATTGGGGTCTGAGCATGTGATATAGGCCTGTACCCACGAGGATTTTTAGGGGAATTGTGGTCAGGCGCATAGAAGTAACCCAGAGGGCGCACATAGACACTGTTTGCGTTGTAAACTAATGAGGATGCGCGCAGTAGGACTGTCGCGACGTGTTGGGGATGCTGGAAATTAACAACCACACAGTCCCCTGTGGTCGCCTTCTTCGAGTGGCCCACCCAGTTGACCCTTTCCGTGGATAAAATTTGGTCATAGTAGTGAGTTGGGTAACCACAGTTTTTATTTAGCCACGCCACCGTTTTATTTTTTAGGGAGTCATGGGATTCTCCCTGTGGTTGGGCTGGTACTTCTTCGTAACGTGGAACATTGGTTAACACCACCACATATGGCACACAATCAGGGGGAAGATTTACATTCCTGAGTTTAGCCCTCTGCGGCGCCGCTACGCAAGGGGCCAGGGGTGCAGGGGCCTGTTGAATGGGATGGTTTACTGGTGCTGTAGGTAACACAGCCCCAGCGCCAGCGCCAACCAACCCTTGGGGATTCGGCTGCTGCCCACTCTTCCCCCTGGCTGCGTTCTCCTTCCCGTCCCTAACAGGAATAATTTTAGGGGCTGAAGCTCCTGGGGCGGGGGTCAAGTGTGCCGCCACCAAACTGCCCAGTCTTTCTACTTCAGATGCTACTACATCCAATCCAGACATTATTGGGCTGATTAGATCTGTGATTTTGGCCTCCAGCTTTCCTACTATTGTGTTTATCAAAGCTTCTAGGTTGGAGGCAGATAAGATTAAGCTTCCCTCATTATTGCCCTCTTGGTTAATTTCTTCTAAGACCGGGTTGCTTGCGCTGTTAGCGTTAGTGGCTTTGCAGTTATTGGGTGGATTAGTATGAGATTTAGTTTTTAAAGATTTCCCCCCACGCCTCCCTTGAGTCTTTCTGCACTTCCTCACTGGTCTTTGTGTAGAAGGGGCCTCTACTAACTCTTCCACAGCTGAGTCTTCCTCCGAGGTGTTAGGCAGGTCCACAGGCTTCTCGGGGTGTACCTGTGCCTGTACCGCTATACTGGGTCCCCCTATACTATGTGGGACGTGTTCTAAAGTGCCTTCTGATTCTTCTGTAGTTTCATTGGGCACATTATCCATGGTAGGGGGAAGAATTGTACTGCCTTGTGAGGCCCTACGTTCCTTATTTATTTGCGTAACTTTTTTTACCAGGAAATTATACATGGTAAGCGGCCCAGGTGTTGATAGATCCGTAATTATTTTGGGCATGATAGCAGTACAATATGCCCCAAGTAGGCGATGCGAGACCTATATAATCCTCAATGTAATACAAGAGTTACCCAACAATAAAAGCATGAATTAAAGTGGAATATGAACAGTCCAATGTCTCACTTGAATGTGCTAGGTCCTTAAGATGGAGCCACGGTCCGTGGCCCTCCCGTACTCTTCCGGCCACTGAGGGCCAAAGAGGGCCCGCCCTTTGCCCGGGCTTCACCCTCGCCGCTCTGGGCTTTTTCTCGCGCCTCCTGGCGCAGCGCTGGCGTCATGACGCGCCACAACCGCCGGGGCACCTGGGGATTGTGGTCCCTGCCCTCGCGGTACTGGCGCTCGAGTCTGGTCACCCCACAGCGCTTGGGACAGGTTCCACGATGTCCAATCGGCCGTTCCCCTCACGGCAGGAGTTCTCCACTGGTCAGTTAAGCACAGGAGCACAGGAGTTTAAGGTACTTATTGCACCTGATAAATTCCGGGTATCTGATTTCACCTGGTGCAGTATTTCCTTCAAATTCACCCAGGCCACTCGTAATAAATCAGATAGACTTTACTAAAAAAAATATCTATACTTCAACTCCCAACGAGCAAGACTAGTTCAGTTGTTCAGATTTAGAACTGTGACGTTTTAGTTAACAGCTGAATAGATCACAGTACTAAATCAGACAGCACAGCAGCATGTGTTCCGACCTCTGCTTTAATGTTCACATGTAAATACTCTGGCTTCCAGAGAGGAGGCAGGCATATTCCAATCTAAGGGGATCGTACCCAGTAAACAAAATGAATATAAATATATATATTCACTGAAAAAAACTAAAGGTTACAGGAATGTTATGGTTAGGCTCAGGTTTCACTCGTACAAAACCATTGAAATTCAGCTGTAATAGTTAGTAAGCTAACTATAACTCGCTCCCCGCAATAGACTGTTTATGACCTCACATATTACATCACTCATGACATGGTCAGTGACATCATTGATGACATCACTGATGAAAAACCTCAAATGGCATCACTGATGACATTATACAGTGACGGAGCATTTTTAAAAAGTGTGTGTGTGTGTTAAATATGTGTTCCAAGGTGTATTGGTGAATCAGTAGGGTGAATGAGTGCCGGTTTGGATGATTCAGTGGATGTGTGACTGACTGTATAAGTGAGTTATTAGGTGTCTCGGTAAATGTATGAGTGAATAAAGGACTTTTGAATTCAATTGAATTGAGTGAGTGACTGCTTGTGTGAATGTCTGTTTCTGTCTATCTGGTGGTGTCTGAGTAGCTGTATGGGTGTCTAGGTGGGTACATGACTTTCTGTATGGATGAGTGAGTATCATTTTGGGTGGGTGAGGGGGTGTGTGACTGCCTGAATGGATGAGTGAGTAGGTGAGTTGTTGGCTGTATGGGTAAGTGAGTGTGTGTGTGTGAGGAGCTGTGTGAGTGAGTGCATGTGCAGTGGTATATGGGTGAGTAATTGAGTATGTGAAAGGCAGCATTGGTGAGTGATGGGGTATGTGAGTGACTGGGTGAGTGTGTAAATGTGAGAGTATGGGTGAGTGTTTGCTTGTGTCAGTGACTGTATAGATGAGTCTTAGTATCTATATGAGTAAGTGAGTGTGTGTATAATTGTATGGATGAATAAGTGGCTGTGTAATTGACTATGGGTGAGTGAGTAGGTCTGTGAGTAGCTCTATGGGTGAATGACTGAGTAGCCGTACAGGTGAAAGAGTGGATATTTCAGTGGTTTATTAGTGAGTGAGTGGCTGTATGGGTGAGTGAGTGGATTTGTGTGTTGATCTATTAATCAGTTAGTGGCTGTGTAAGTACTGGTATTCTTGTGTAAATGGGTTTGAGAATCGTAGTGTGGAAGTCAGAGTGGGTGTATGAAAGGTTATATGGGGGTGTGAGTGGGTGCATTAGAGATTCTGTGGATGATGTAATCAGTGATGTCATTTGAAATATTATTAGTGATGTCACTGACTATGTCAAGAGTGATGCAATATGTTAGGTCATAAGCAGTGCATTGCGGGAGGGCGAGAAATAGTTAGTTCACTAGCTATAACGGCTGAATTTCACTGGTTTTGTACAAGTGAAACCTGAGACTAAGTATAACGTCCCTGTAACCTTTGTTTTCTTCAGTGATGTTCTAAGGTTTTTTTATATGCTAATTTGTAAGTATAACGCTGCAGTAACCTTTTTATTTTTTCAGTAATTTTCTATGGTTTTTTAAGTAGTAGTTGTGTTTGCAGAGTGGTGGAGAAAGAGGGCGGGCTTCTGACCAGCTCTCAGGAATCCTGCTATGTAGGACTTACAGGATGTACCTGGAGAACTTCTTGCCCTCCAAGTTCCCTCAGGAATAAAGTGGACTTCATCTCCCTTCTAGTAGGGTGCCAGGAGTCATATTTTCAGAGTGGTGTAGAAAGGGGGTTTGGCCTCTAAAAACCTCTTAGCAATCCTGCTGTGTGGGACTTAATGGAGGTAACAGTAGGGGTAGTTGGCCCCCAAGGATGGCCAAATACCCCTCCTGTTACCTTCACTAAGACCCATACAGCAGGATTGCCTAGAAGTTGTCAGAGGCCACTCCCCCTTTCTCTACCACTCTGCAAACGCACCTCCTGGCGCACTACTAGTTGGTGGATAAAGCCCTCTTAGCTCTTGAGGGTTCTTGGGGCAAACTACCCATCCTGTTAACTTCAGTTTCACATAGCTGGATTGCTAAGAGGTTGTTGGAGGCCATGCCCCCTTTCTATACCACTCTGCAAACGTGTCTCCTAGTGCACTACTGATTGGGGAAAGAAGTCCACTTTAGTCTTGGGGCTCTCATGAGTAAAGTGGAATTAATTCCCCAACCAGCAGTGCTCCAGGAAGCGGGTTTGCAGAGTGGTGGAGAAAGAGGGGGGCTTCCAAGCCCTCTCCCATAATCCCGCTGTCTGGGACGTACTGGAGATAACAGAAGCGTTTCCTGGACCCCAAAGAACCTCAGCATCCATGGGAGCTTAATTCCCCAACCAGCAGTTTGCCAGGGGACACGTTTGTTGAGCGTAGGTGAGGGGTTCGTGGCTTCCAGCGATTTGCCGTGGGTTTTTTCACATTATTTTTAAGGGATGGTGGCTGTATGGCCCCCCTTCTCTGAGCAATTTTTCGCCCCGGGGACCCCATACCCCAGAGCCAAGCATTTTTTCAAAGAGTGTAGGGTGCTGAGTGACCCCCTGCCAAACCGATTGCGACACCTGGGGCTCCATCCCCTGGGGCCCAGGCTTTTCTTTTGTTTAAAAAAATTTAATTATACAGAGGGGGCCGAGCGGCCGCAATCCCAGGCCAATTTTGGCCCCGGATACCCAATCCTCCCTGGGCCCGTCATTTATCATTATTATTTTTTCTTTTAAATAATGGGAGGGAGCTGGGCCCCCCGCCCCCTCCAGGGATATTCCGGCCCTGGGGCCTGACACCCGCCTTTTCTTTGTAAAAATAAAAAAGGGAGTGGGGCCGCGTGGCCCCCCTCCCAGGTCGGTTTTGGCCCCAGGCACCCCATTCACCTGGGCCTGGCCTCTCTGTTGGGTGGCCCTGGGTCCACCCAAGGCACCCACTTTGCAAATGTTGGAGACCGCAGAGGGAGCCTGAAGGCCCCCGCGGTCCCTGCCGGGTCCCCTCCTCCTGCGGAAGCTGGCATCTCTTTTACACATAGGGAGCTGCTGACATGCAGCACCCTGTGTGCAAAAGCAATTCTGCTCCACTATGAGTAAGTAAGAGCACTTTCTGCTCTCGCATACTCAAGGTGGAGCAGAGTTTGCAATGGCTTGGTGGGAGCGGTGCTCTGGCCAAGCCATAGCAAACTGCATTTTCCCTGGGGTAGGCACCCCAGGACATTGCTGGAGCCGACCCTGGGGGTTGGCGGCCCCCTGGGCCATCTAGGGCTCCAAGAAGGGCCCCCCTCCTTTCCTTCATGTAGCACTGGCGAGGTGGTGTTCCACAGGGCCAGGGGTCCGCAACAGGCCCCCGCCTACATTATATGTTTTGAGCCCCAGGGAAGTGATAACCCCTCCATGTACTTTGAAGAAAGCCCCGGGAAGGTGGCTGTCCCTGGAACTGGAGGGGGTCCACACAGCTCCCCTATTAATGAGATTTAAAGCCCCGGGGAGATAGTGGTCCCCGGGGCTGCGGGGGTGGGGGGGAGGGAGCATGTGGCTCCACTCTTTTTTTTTTATATACCCCAGGGAGGTGGCAGTCCCTGGGCCTGGGGGAGGGGGGGGGGTGGAGGGGGGGCGGTCTGCGCGACCGCCCCATTATTGAGATTTAAAGCCCTGGGGACGTGGCCATCCCTGGAATGGGGGGGGGTCCGTCTGGCCTCCCTCATTATTGATATTCAAAGCCCCGGGAAGGTGGTGGTCCCCGGGGTGTGGTGGGTGCCGCATGGGCACCCCCTCACCCCCCATTATTATTTAACATACCCCTGGGATTTGGCACACCCAGGGGCTTAATGAAAAAGACACGCAGAAGACTGTGCTTTTTTAAAATGTTGCCGCAAATCTGCGGCAAAATTAATCAAAATGCTTTTCAACCCCAGCAGGATCCTGTGGGACGCCCTCCCCCACCATTTCCAGGGGATCAGGGTAGTCCTACCCTGACCCCTTTTATTTATTTCATACTTTTTTTGTGGGACTCCGCTTCAATCCGAGTGACAAGATGGCTGCCAACACTTCCTGGTTGAAGTGTTGGTAGCAAATCAAATCGGAGCATGGGGACTGTGGATCCACAAGTCCACTGCAAGGACTTGTGTCCCCAGAGATCTATATTTTTTAAACTTTACTTTCTCTGAAACTACTGATTTTATTCACACCAAATACCAAAAAACACGATTTCTGAACCAACATCTAGCATTCTGCCAAATTGAGTGTAATTCCATTCAGCAGTTCAAGCTGTAATGTTCAAAAAATGAAAAATCCCCATGACGTAACATGGGTAAAACACGTTTTAAACCCCCTTTTTTCCCGGCCCCTGCCCGATGGATCACCCCAAAACTTTCAATACAGCAGCTGAACCACAAAGGGACGTTTGTTAAAAATGTTGTTAAGATTTGTCAAGTGGCACCAAAGTTGTTTACAAAACAAAAATGTGTTTCCTATGGAAACCTTGTCCTAACTATAACTACCTACTGGCAATTGCCAGTAGGTAAATATATATGTCATCCTACATGAGACAATAAATATGCCTCAATTCATGAATAAGCCTACTCGTTTTGTATATGTGCCATGCCATACAGTGGGTTATTATTTCGGAAAGGGTAAGCAGGAATATATGTTTATAATAAAATTCAGAATTTGTAAAGGCCAAATGTGAATGTCACTACTAACAAATTGGTGTAATGCTATTTCTATTTTTACTGTTTCAGGTGCTGTAACAGCAAAAACCACATGATGTGCTTTTGTACAAGCAGACAAATATATATTTGTGTACTTCCAGTTACTTAAAAGTTCATCAGGTCAAGTCTCAGAACCCAGGCCTGTCAAATCACCCTATCCCTTAGCCTGAAACAATATATAAGAGAAAAAAAATTGCTGCTGGACAAGACATTAAAGCAGGACTATCCTTGGTCACTGATGCACAGACCTGATACAGTTATGGACCTGATTGCAGACTTTTCTGATTTAAGGCATTCCCTGATGGAATTTAAGTTTCTGCTCCGACTAACCAGGAAATAGAGCTGGATCTTTTAAGTATTTGTGGTGAACCCAATAAGGTAGTGGAGTGTCCGAAGGCTGCCCTTCCAAACCTATTGAAGGGTGGTTTTTGTGCACAGTGGGAGAGCTTTCACACTTGCCCAACGACTAGCCCATCGGCACATAAAAACTGATTTCTTTACGTTAAACCTCTCAGAGAGAGTGTTAGTATTCGGATGTTGATTTAGCTGTGCTGCACCGAGTTGTGGGCCTCTAGTAAATCACACAGGGTGACATTCATGATTGGTGTATCTATCGATGATCAACCTTCTTGATTAAGCTGGTCAACACAAAGGTTTTCCTGTAAAAAGGAACCCAGATGAAGTATCACAGGAGACCAGTACTGATAGGTTAACTATACAAGCTTAATAAACAGACCCTACTTGGATCTCAGCTCAATTATTAGTTTAACTCTGCTTAACTAATTGTAACTGTGGCCCAAGGAGCAAATATTTTCTTGGTGAAATGTATTTCAAGTTGTAAAAATAAACCCCAGAAACCCTAAATCCAAAATGGCTAACCCTTTCATCACTCTCTAGAGGGAGGCTAGCTCATGCCTAGCCACTCACCTTTTTGGATAAGGTAAATTTCCCTCTGTCACGGTCAAACGGGATAAAGATCTACCTAAAAAATTCATCAAAAATACCTTGCAATGAAAATAATTTTTTCCAAACTGTTATAAAGGAATGATAACTGCTAGATAAGTCCTATGCCACTGTTGAACAATAATAATATACAGTGGATTATGACTTTGGAAATAAGGAACTCTTGGGAACTTAACGAACAAGCTACTTCCCTTCTGTAATGCCTTGTCTTGTAGAGACTCAAAATAGTCGCAGATTTTTTACCTTATAACTATCCCCAGGAGTCGGACTGGACCCAGAAAATTTTGAGCAGTACCCCAGTGCCGATAGGGGCCGTCCATCGCTCCCCTCCTGCGTTGTCTGGGCCTGAAGTGACTTACGCGGTGCCTATATCGGTGCCACCCCAGCTTGTTGATCTCAGGTTTTTTTCACAACTTTCCACACCAGAAGCGCAGAGCCACGCAAAATGCTGATGAACTGGTATGCAGTGCTAAACTCCTCAAAAGGGTTATCCTATACAGAAATTAGTTCGCAGGGACGATAGGAGGGTCAGTAAGGAATCTATAGCTAGGTAGAGTCTCTACTAGATAAGCTATTGCCGAAGAGAAGTTACTTGTTCATCTGATAGAGATTCTAGCTTCATATTCCTTACCTTGGACTGTATACTCAAGCAATTCCTCCCCTAGGAAGGTCTGTGCACAGAGTAGACGTCTAGGATAGAACTCCACAAGCTAACACAGTGGTCATAGCCATGGTTCTGGTAGAGGGAGGGTTCAAGGCCTCATGGGGTTGCTTTTTGGTCAGTGAGCAGCAGATTTTTATGCAGAGAATTATCCATTGTCAGATGGTTTGTTTCTGCACAGCATTTCCCTTCTTTGTCCAGACACGCCCAATGAACTGTTAATAGTCGACTTGGAACTCTTTGGTACGATTGAGGTAGAAAAACCCTTTTTTGGATTCAGATGGTGGAGTTTCTCCTCTTCTTTAAAAGAGTGAGGCAGAGCAAAGAAGGCAGGCAAGTTGATATTCTGGCCTACATGGAAAGGTATTGCGCAAACAAATGATGGATGAAATGCTGAACAAATTAAACATTAACCCCCAGTCAGCGAGGCTGATGCGAAGGTGATACCCCAAAACCAGTGGCAGTATGCTTGATTACGGCCCAGGGATGGCTTGGCTTGGCAGTTCGTGCTAGAATGTTCCCATGGGGAGAAGGGTCAAGACTGATTTGCATATGGCTGGGTGCAAACTGGGGTGGCGTGTTGAGGAAAAAACAATAGATTTAACACAGATCTGTGACTGGTGGTGTATGTTTGGCAATGCTCAGCATTCCATCCATCATCTTTTTGTGTTGCTACATAGAAAGGTGTCACAACCTTCCGAAGGAAGGAGGGATGAGTTCTCAGAACCAGTTTGTCTAGATTGAAGATTTTGTAAGAAAGGTGCACAAAAAGAGCTTGCAGTTCACTGATCCTCCTGGCCGAAGTTATGGCCATCAGAAAAGCAGTTTTGATGGTGAATAGGCAAATTGGGCAGTTGTGCAGGGGCTCCAAGGGTGCATTCATGAAAAATGTTAAGACCAGATTAGGATCCCATTGGGACATGAGGAAAAGTATTGGAGAGAACAGGTGTTCAAGTCCCTTAAGAATCTGAGTTATAACAGGTGAATTAAATAAGGTTGGTCAGGAAAGCACAGGAAGCCAAGATGGCAGCCAAAAAAACTTTAACAGTCCCAGAGCAGAGCCCTGTTGGACCAGAGAATGAACAGACAATAACATTTGAGAGAGGGGTGCAGAAAGAAAGTGTTCTTGGATGCACACCACGTCACAAACAAGTGTATACATTCTTGGTGGAGGGATGCCTGGCTGCCAGAATAACATCAAAGGCTTTGGGAGGGAGTTCAAAAGCTTGCAATTATTGCAGCTCAATTTCCATGCATGACAGTGGATGGTACACAGGTTCCGGTGCAAAAACCTGCCCTGTTGCTACAACAAAATATCCCCCCGAAAGGGCAACCTTATTAGAGGACCAATGCTCATGCTCAGTGTTTCGGGATACCAGATTCTCTGTGTCCAATCCGGAGATATACGAATGACTTGGCCCGATCATTCCAGATCTTCTTAAGAACTCTGGGCAGGAGTGGTATGGTGGTATTGGCAGAAAGGCGCACAGGAGGCTGGAACTCCACTCAAGGAGAAAAGCATCTCTGAGTGAGAGCCAACTTGGAAACTCCAGAACTGCTGACATTGTGCATTCTTGGTGATTGTGAACAGATCTAACAAAGGCTCTCCTCGATCTTCAAAGAGACTTTGCACCACCTCTGGACTGAGATGCCATTTTTGATCTGCTAGGCACCGACATCTGAGTTTTTCTGCTTCGGCATTCAGAGGGCCTGCCAGGTGTTAAGCCACCAGGGAAATGCCTGAACGTTCCAGCTATATCCAGAGATGCAGAGCCTCTTGACAAAGGGTCCACAGCCCCTCCCCACCGTTTGTTGCAATACCACATGGCATTGGTATTGTCAATGAACACCTGCACTAGCCTTCTCTTGATTGAAGGAAGCAATGCCAACCGGATCACCCGAAGCTCAGAAAAGTTGATGTTGAGCTCAAACTCCACCAGAGTCCTGTGATCTCCGCTTCTCCCCGTTGCCCGCCCCAGCCCAGGAGTGAATCATCTTGTCACTGCAGTCGGCTTCAGTTGAAGAACGAAGCGGAGTCTGCCGCGGACCCAATCACTGTTCGTCAGCCGCCACAGCAGGTTTTTTGCAGTTCCCTCCAAGATCTGCACCAGGTCGTAGAGATTTCCATGATGCTGTGACCACTGGAACTTCAGGTCCCACTGCAGGACCTGCATATGCTAACGGGCATATGTGATTAGCAAGATGTGGGAGGTTAGAGGGCCAACAGTCTCACAGTCAGTCTCCCCTAAATCAAGAATAGAGGTTGAATCTTCTAAATCATAACCCTAATATCCTGAACTTGCCATTCAGAAGATAGGTCAGAACAGCTCAGATGAAAGGGAGCACCTGAGAGGGAGTCAGGGGTGAGTTAGGCACGTTTATAGTGAACACCAATGAATGCAGGAGGTACGCCTGGGGTGAGCCCACCTTGAAAAGCCAAGTAGTAGAGACTGGTAACCCCTGACTGCCGCAAATGTGTTGCAACTGCTGCCATCGTCTTGGGGAACACCTCAGGGGCTCTGGTAAGGCCAAAGGGGGAAGTACAGCAACTTGGAAGTGTTCTTGTCCCCTCGTGAGGCAACGTCTGTGTGCAGGCAGAGACGAGAATGCCACAATATGCGTCCTTCATATCCAAAGCTACCATCCAGTCTCCAGGGCAGACAAGCCCTGAGCTAATGTCAGTATCTTGAACTTCTTCAGGAAAAAGTTAAGAAAGGGCATGCCTATAATAGGATGGAGACCTCCATCCTTTTTTGCACCAGAAAGTAGACGGTCATAATGAGTGGCATGGGTGGGGAGGTTTCCAGAAAGGGGATTGAGTAGCCTCTCTGGATGATTTGTAAAACCTACTTGTTCAATGTTATGGACTGAAAGTGGGGCAGGTGATGGCGGATCCCGACTCACACTGAGTGCCTGCGCTGGTATAAGGGCAAACTAAAGGAGTTTTGAGCAGTGGCGGCTGGTGGGGTTTGAGAGTGGTTAGGCTGGAATGTGTGGGGCAGTGTTGTTGTTCACTTTAAGGGGACACATCAGTTTTTAGGAGGCCAGTCACCATTTCTGTACACATTTTTATTTTCTTAAAAACCAATGGAATAAAAAAATTAATTTTCTAGAAAAATTCTATAAAAGAAAAAAAGCAATAGCTTTTTATATGTTTTGAAAAAGCACTCTTA
This sequence comes from Lissotriton vulgaris, assembly GCF_964263255.1. NCBI lineage: Eukaryota > Metazoa > Chordata > Amphibia > Caudata > Salamandridae > Lissotriton > Lissotriton vulgaris. Next base: position 363,914,001 of record NC_141687.1, read on the forward strand.
AAGTATCTTGGAAATTTCCTGGCTTAATAGGCAAGCCAGAGTTCCTTCTTAAGGAATGTGTTCAGCGGGCGAAAGGTGTTTTGTGATTGGTATCCCCCTCACAAAATGTTTGGAAAATTAGTTCTCTTAACTCCATGTGAATGCTAGTCCGGCTGAGACACTGAGGAAAATAGGTCTCAAATGTGGTACAGCAAGTAGGCCCCACTTCTACTCGGAGTGGCAGTAGAGATCTCCAGGGAAAATTCTGGAAATTACAGGTTTAAATAGCATATTTCATGGCACTATTTGGCTACAGTTCCAGAGGTTCGGAAGAATCATTAACACAATATTCCAATATTTTGTGGTGTGCCTGACAAACCTTACCCTCCCAAGCAGTGTTAAAGTTTGTATTTCACAAGGAGACCTCTTATAAATGGCTGTGGAACAGTGGATCTTTAGATTATTTTCCTGGATATTAGCTGAAAGAATAAGACTAGGTTTAAATAATCTATGTATGCAATTACACTAGGACCATCTTTTTTAAATAAAATGTATATGGCTGTGTCTTCTCTTCATTGTTCCATCCTGCAGCTTCCAAGCACTAGGGGCCAGATGTAGGTACACATTTACCGACCGGAACCGGCCGATTCGGCCGTTACCGACCGGTAAATGGCTATTCTAGATGTAGGGGGCCTATTTTACCGATTCGGTAAATTTACCGAATCAGTAAATTTAACGAATCGGTAAAATACCGAATCAGTATTTTTACCGATTCGGTAATTTTGAAATGTAGGTGGGACTCTTCTGAGTCCCACAGGCCTTACCGAATCGGTATTTTACCACCCAATCCAATTGGGTGGTAAAATACCGATTCCATGTGTGCATGCACATGTGTGCATGCACACCTATGGCATGTGACAGACGGACATGCCCTTAGGGCATGTCTGTGTGCCACATGTCACACATGCCTTAAATCGGGGTGCTAGAGGGTGTCAAAGTGACACCCCCTGTACCCTTGCAAAATTCGGTATTTACCGAATCGGTAAATACCGATTCGGTAATGCCCATTGATTCCTATGGGCTTCAATGCCCATAGGAATCAATGGGTATTACCGAATTGGTAAATACCGATTCTTACAGAATCGGTAATTCAATTACCGATTCTTTCTACATCTCCCCCCTTCTATTTTACCGATTCATAAATACCGAATCGGTAAAATTCGGTATTTATGAATCGGTAAAATTAATTTACCTACATCTGGCCCTTAATCTCTAATCTATTCCAACAAAAACACTAATTGGGAAAGATAATGTTGTAAAACCAACTCATCACACATTTAAAAATACTGGCTATAGCCAGCAGTGCTACACAAATGCAACAATCTTTTATAAGAATTATGCCGCTAAATTATATCAATTCAGTCATACCACCATCAGACATCTGCAGATTCTGCCTTTTACATCCATTTTACTTTATCATCAAGCAAGAGGGATCTTCATAGGGAATTGATTTTCGCCACAATTGTGCAAAGGATAGTCAGAATTATAGCTCTAGAAAATGTGGAAATACATAGGTAATTGACTGTTGTAATAAAATTAAAAGGTGACATGTGCTATGCGATAACATCAACGTTAGATAGATGCAACCACAAGACAACTGTGGTAAGACGTGGCAGGCTTCATCTTCTGAGTTTAAGTGCTACTGAATGGTAACTTTACAAACCATTTCTGCAAGTGGCACATTAGGATCAATTCCCATCTGACACTGCAGCCCTCTATTGCCTAACCTTCAAAGTTTAAAGGAAGATTTATGTTAATTTGACTGGTAGCTGCTGAACAGTTGTGTGCACTTACTACATGGGGATGATAGCCAATACAAATACAATATAATTATAACAGGAAACCCTTTTGTCTGCACTCAGTACTTCACTGTAGAAAATTGACATGTTCAAAGTACAAAATCACAGTAAAGTCTCAGCTTAAACATTTAGGACACAAGACCTGAAATTAATTTGAGGAGATCAGGGCTGCATTAATCATCATTTTCAAACATTATCAGTGCAGCATTATACATACCATTTGCAGTTGAAAGTTCAAGAGAATGTGGGCTTTGGCAACAGCCAATTCCAGTACATTGCCAGGCAGCAGCACTAGCAGTACTTATCAGTGTAGACAGCTCCCACTGATAGAGTCTTATATTAACCGCTGCCACTTTCCTGTACCTGGGAGGCTCTCTGATTAACTTCAACACTTATGGCAAGGACCAATAGAAAAATTCAACTGTGGATATGCCCCACATTTTTCTCAAAATAAAATATTAGGGAACTACTTTGATCCTGTACAGTGGCATTAGCATATAACCACCTTTGACAATGTTTCAGTCCCGTTGCCAAATACATTGAAAGAACACTGAAAACTTGCTTAATGTACACCCACGTGATACCGCCTACATAACGGAGATGGTGGGGCCGCAGGGCGACCCACTGCACTCCACCCCAGACATTCGCGACCACTTCCTTTCCTATTACAAAACGCTATATTTGTCCAGGATCACTAACGATCTACATGACCATGGGGAATATCTCTCCGAAATAGCACTGGTATATCTAGAAAGATATATGCAAGACTTTTTGTCTGTTCCCATTACACCAGACAGCATCATTGAAGTCATTGATGCACTTCGGGGCTCCTCCACGCCCGGGCTAGTCGGCTTTTCGGCCGATTTTTATAAGGCATACAAAGACATCTTAGTCCCAAAACTGGTTGAGGTATATGCGGATTCGCTTGAAATAGGCACACTCCCCCCGACCTTTAGAGAAGCGGTCATCATTCTCCTTTCCAAACCCGGAAAAGACCCCACACTATGTAGTTCTTATAGACGAAGGTCATTGCTATATGTTTATCATTACTGATGGAATCCATTATTTTGCCGGCGCAGTATGGCTTCGTTCCCCATAGGTCTACATCTCTAAATCTTCGTACCTGATTTACGGTACTGCATAGGATTGACCCGGCCACTCCGGAACCTACTATTTTGTTGGATGCTGAAAAAGCATTTGACTCCCTTGAATGGCCTTTCTTTTCATCTGTAATGCGACGCATGGGCATGCCGGAATGTTTTGTTTCTACTGTGGCGCTATTATATACTAAACCTACATCCAGGCTGTGATTGAACGGTACCCTCTCCAGGCCCTTCAGTCTGTTCCGCGGCACTAGACAGGGGTGCCCTCTGTCTCCCCTGCTCTTTATTTTCGCCATGGACCCTTTAGTGCGTCATTTCCAGGAAAAACATTTACATCGCGGTCTCCAATTTCGCATGGGCCCCCTTCTGGTCTCGCTTTATGCAGACGACACCATTTTATACGTTAGGACTCCCCACGAGAATTTAGAGCCCTTGATTTTGAAATTTGTGAGGTTTGGCAAATTTTCCGGACTTAACATCAACTGGCACAAATCAGTCATATTTCCACTCACGGCTGGGCCGACCGCCTGGCCCTGTGCGTTCCCGCTTGAGTGGTGCAATGACGCGGTTAATTATCTTGGGATATATGTCCATCTGGACACTGACACCATGATCAGACTGAACTATGGCAGGGCTGTTGGGTCCCTGGAATCCCAAATCACACAATGGCTACGCCTGCCATTGTCAATGGCTGGTAAAATTGCCTTATTCAAAATGGTCGTTCTTCCTCGGTTCTTGTATCTTTTTAACAATATCCCCATTCTCCTTACTAAAACCTTTTTTGAGCAAGTACGTTCATTATTATTATGCCTTATTTGGGCGGATAAGACACCTAGGGTTAAGTGGCAAACCCTGGTTTTACCATACGAGAGGGGAGGCTTTGGGGTTCCTGATCTACATTTGTACTATTTAATAGCACAATGTTGTTATGCACACGCCTGGTTCCATCCGGACGCTCGAGTCCCATACTCTAAACTAGAGGCCGATCTGGTACTCCCTCGTACCCTATCTACCATTTTGCCCACAGGATTCCCTCGGGACCCCCGGGATCTTCAGATAGTATCTACCACTTGCTGGGCCTGGAGCAAATTGCGCAGATTGTGTGTGCTTAAGACGCTTTATTCTCCTGCACTACCCCTTCCCAATTCTTTCTCGCTGCAAATCACTGGTGAAACGTTGGTCAAGTGCACGCTGGAAAAGTTTGACATTCGTACGTTTGGCAATCTGTTCCCTGATGGACACATTTTCTCCGTGTCAGAGGAAGCCCGGTTCGTGGATCGTTCCTTTATGGACACTTTCATAATGACACGTATACACTCAATGCTTCGAGCCACTTTCCCTTCGTACCCTGGAGCCCCTGAACCTACTCCCCCATTGACATTATTGATACAAAGCCCTATTGGCGCACACTTGGTATCTAAAATATATAAACAATGTGGGATGTCCCGACCGATGTCTGATTCAAAGGTGCGTGAGGCCTGGGAGGCGGATTTGGATGGCCCCATTACGGATGACCAGTGGGAATGGTGCTGTAGCGCTACCAAAGACATGTCATTAAACAGTAGACACAAGCTGCTTCACTTCAAATTCCTTCGCAGAATATATCACACACCTGCCCGTTCACATAGAATTGACCCTAATAGACCTCACTACTGCCCGAAATGTCTAGCGCCATTTGCTGACTTTGCCCACCTTGCTTGGACCTGTCCGAAGATACACCAGATTTGGTCCCTAGTACATACCACATTGGGAGACATGCTATCCATACAACTGTTGCCCACCCCTGAGATCGCGCTGTTAGGATATGTTGCAAACTTTCCCATGAAAATCAGAAAGCTCGCGGCTCTGGGTTTTTTGCTGGCCAAGCGCGAGGTTGCTCTACTGTGGGGCAGCAAAAGGGCACCCTCTCTGCAGGCATGGCTATGTAGTTTGGCTTTTTGTAACACTAATTGCGAAGAATATTCCACCCTTATTCCTACTGCCTCCTGCCCTGTGGATATCTGGGGTCCTTACAGAGCCTACGTAGCAAAAAAAGGTTCGGAGCAGGATTCCTCTATGTCCAGCGGCATTACTCGCGAGGGTGTTGGTTAGGCACTGTGCTGGGGGGGAATGTTACCACGGAACTGCATCTTTGTCCATTGTTGCTGTGAATATGTCACTATTGAAAACCGTCGATTGTAGTTGGGATTATTGTCTCTTCATCTTGCTGTACTTTACCATGACATTAAGTGTTTGTATTTCTTTGTCACTTATCATGTTGCGCTTGCGATTCGCACTGTAACATGCAACGATGCTTCAGGACGTTTTTTTTCTCACGAAAAATGCTTGTTATCCTTAAAGCTGCTGAATGTACTATAATGTTCACTTTCCTTTTTCTTAGTTTATGTAAAAACCGTAAATTAAGATTTAAAAAAAAAAAGAAGAAAAGTTTGTGTTTAAAAAAAAAGAGTTTTGGTTTTAACTTTGGCAATGTGACACATGGGCTTTGTGGGGTAAAAGTAAAGGGGGCAGAGCCCCCAACGCCCTGGCTCTGAAACCGCCACTGATTTTGAGGCTCTGGCTGGTGGTCCCACATAGTTTGTGCGAACCACATCCATGGCCATGAAAAGGCTGGGAAGCATGTTGGCCATGGTGGCTGGGTGGGAAAGTATGCAGTTGGTAGCCCCTCCTGTAGCCACGGAAGGACTAAAGGCAGACTGCGTTTGACGGGGGCTATGGAGAGGCTCTAAGACCTAGGCCATTACTCTCTAGTCTGTAAAGCACTCCAGCACTGAGCCTGCATTTTCACCAAAAAGGCAAGAGCCATCAAAGGGCATGTCCATGAGTAAGTTTGGACATCCTCTGAAAGCTAGTGGTTCTCAACCACGCGTGATTTCTAAGTGCCACTGACAACACACTCACTCTGGCTAGCAAGTCGGTCATTTCCAGCCCACATCTGATGGTGAAGTTTGCTGCATCTCGCCTGTGAGCATCTGCTTGAGTGAGTATTGCGTGGGCCTCATCCGATACCACAGGCACAACTTGTGCAACCGATTCCCACACATTTTGGGTGTAATGGCTGAAAAGGTATGCAGTGTTCATCAAGGGCAGTGCTAGGGTGGCAGAAGAGAATATTACTTGGCAAAGGTATGCAGCCTTTTGGATTTCCTAACCGGGGGAATGGTAGGGAACATGCTGGGATTGATTCTTGAGGGGGATGCTTGGACCACCAAGCTCTCAAGGGTGAGGTGCTGGGTGCGGAAAATGTCGTCCCCAGGAGCAGGATGATGGTGGCGGGAAAACATCCTGTGCACAGGGACCCCTGTGCATAGCTTGAACCAGGCCCCAAATAGGACATCAGTGAGTTTCTTTGAATGGCAGGAGAGGTTCTGAAGGGATTACACCCGGCAGAAGCAGCTCCATCAAGAGGTTTGTCTTAACTGCCACAGTGGGCAACTGAAGGTCCCGGACCTAAGCTGCTCTCTGCACCATCATTGCAAAGGAGGCTCCCTCCTCCGTAGCCATGGTAGGAGGAGAGACCAAGCCAGTCTCTGGTGAGGTGACTAACCCACTGGCATTCACCAGTTCCTCTTACCAGTTGTCCTTTGGCTCATTTAGGGGGTGATACAGTGCATAAGAGTCTTCAGACCCCTCTCAGTTGTCTCCTTCTCCAGGCCTATCAAACGAAAAAGGCTCTGACTTGGACGGCATGGTACTGGCTAGAGTCGACGTTGGGTGACACCGATCCAGGCCCGTATAGGAGTTGGGAATGATGATGGACTCAGCGCTGCTGAGTGTCTTTGGCAGCACCAGGAACAACGGCACTGAAAGAGGGTCCGTGGAAGGTTGCATCTTGTAAGTGGTGTTCCTCTGCGTTCAAGCACCAGATCCATGGGGCACGAAAGGCGTTGAGGGTGAACGTGCCTGTGATAATCTAGTAGATGACCTTCCTGAACCCATGGAGCCGAAGGTGCTCCAGAGGGGTCGAGCTGGCCACATAGAACTTCTTGAGTTGGCCAGGGTCCGTCTGACTCTGGGATACTATGAGAGGCACGGAGCACATTCCAGGCACAGGATCAGCGGAGGAGTGAGGCTTCGAGTGGTGTTGTCATTCCGGGGCCTCATCCAATGACGCATACAGGCTCAGAGAAGTCGTAGAAGGCTTCAATGATTTTGGCTTCTTGCAATTGTGGGACTTACCTGAAGGTTTAGACTGGGATGACAATTTACGGGAGCTGCTCCGCTTGAGTTCCTGGAACTTTATGCGTGACCGGGTTCAACAGCGTGACAGGGTCATCAGGCAGAGAGTAGCTTCAGATAATTTTCCCTCAGCAGCTTTAGGTTCATGGCATGGCAGTCCTCACAGGCCCTGGAGTTGGGGTCAAGCTCTAAGCAGCGTAACAAACAAACTTAAGTGTGAGTTTGTCTCAGACATCTTCCTATGGCAGACACCACTTGTTCTAAAATCCATTTTTTGGGGGTGACATCCCTCGCATTCTATGAGTAAGGATTTCCCCAAAAATGTTCAACAAAACGTCAAAAAAACTCAGTCAAAAAGTGACTGAGGTAGCTCTTCCAAATTAGCATTGAATGGTGCAGAAAGAACTGATGTCAGCGCTCTGGGGTGGCACCTATATAAGCATGAGGCCATTCACTTCTGGCATGGAGAACGCCAATGATGCTGCTGACAGAAGGCCGAGCGAAGCCGCCTACCAGTGCGAGGATGCTGCTATAAAATTTCGCCTCTGGATAATCCTATGGCCGGGAATCTGTGACCAGACGTCTCTATCAGATAAACACACCCCAGTGAGGTCTCAACACAAGTCCAAGCTCAACCTCTGATAGCTGTGGCACAAGTAGGAGCAATTCTTCTGAGAGTTACTTTTTGAGTACATACAGTACTTAAAATTTTAAAGTAAGAAAACACAATACAATTTCAAAACCAATGAAGCAAAATAGAGAAAATTGTAATGAGCAAACAGACACCCTACTCACGCTGGAGCCACAATACAATTCAGGATGAATGCACAAGGAAACCCCAAATTAACCTGTACTCAACCCTCTGGTAGCGTAGCACAGAGCAGTCAGGCTTAACTTAGAATCAATGTGTAAAGAATATATGCAGCACTTCAAACAGTAATAAAGTGAAAACACAAGACAGCCCACGCCAATTGAGAAATGCAAGCAATATAGCGCCAAAAAGCAAACAGTGCCAACTGTTCAAGCTGACTGAGATGGAGCGCAGGCCAGCCATAGGGATACAGCTAGACACGCTGAAAAAGAATACCATAATTCATGGTTGGAAAGAGTTGCGGAGTCCTGTATCGAGGATGTGTCGTGTGGCGTCAGTTCCAAGGATCTGCGAGCCTGCGATGTAAGGTCCTGCAACGTCATCGACAAGAGGCTTGCAAAGCAAGGGCCTGCATTGGGAATGCCTCGCCTAGCGGTGGTTCTGATGGGGCTAGGATGCAAAGTCCTTGCGTCATCAGTTCACCTAGCAGAGGTGATGCTCTAGTTGCGCCATGCAGCAGTGGAGATGCATCGGTTCTGCTGGATCCACAGATGGCTGGCAGAGCACGTATGGGCAACCTCCTAGGTCCTGGCATGCCACCACTTGGCAGGGTATGACCCCCGAATGGCCAGATGCTGGTTTCAAGGTTGTCGGTGCCTTTTGTTCCTGAGGCTGCACTCAGGAGGCTTGCCTACTAGTCCTTGGAGTCACTCAGCAGGTGCAGTCCCACACACAGACAAGAGAGCAGCAGGCAGCAGTTCAGCACATCAGAACCAAAGTCTTTCAGTGCAGCAGTCCAGAAGAGTGGCAGTCATTTCAGCATCACAGCAGTCCTCTTGCTCCCTGTCCTAGCCCCAGCTGGCGAGGGGTCACAATAGCATAGTGACAATCCCTTTGCGAGAGCTCAGGCAATGCGATGTATAAGTGTGGTAGGTGACAATTCCTCCCCCTCGTTAACTCAGAGTGGCTCCTCCTGCCAACACAAATCTTCTCTTTGTCTCACAGTAATGGCCAACTGCTAACCACACCTGGTCTTGTGACCCAGGATCAGGCTGAAGGCACCAAATGGTTAGGACAAGTAAATGCCAACTTTCTAAAAGTATTATATACAGAATTGGGATTAAAATACAACTTTTTCATTAAAGAAGGCTTTTGATTGTTCTTTAGGCAGCAAACTCGAATTTTTTGCATGCTCCCAATTATAAGTTACCACTAATTAAAGGTAATACAGTTACTCAAATGTTGTCCTATGGGAGAGGTGGGCCTGACTGGAGTGCGAACTGAGAGCAGCCCTGGCTAATTTTGCCTGACCATCCCCCGTCCGGCATGTAGCGAGAGTAGCGAGCGAGCCCTACCACTAATAGGGGTCTTGGGGGGCTTCTCCCCCAAGAAACGTTTGGAAAACAACAGACCAAAATGGTGAATTTTACAGCACATTTTTCATTACATATATCAATTGTATCAACTTTCAAAGCACAGTAAATAGTAGATAAAGACCTTAAAGAGCACCGGTTACCAAGTAGGGAATAAAAGTAGGGGAACTGTGGACGAAGAATCAGAGGGTGGGAATAACCCAAGGATTGGATCAGTGGGCAGAGCCAGACGTGTGCCAATAATGCGCAAACATCCTAATTTTTAGTATTTGTTTGGCATTCCACTGCCCAGTTTAATCAACCAATGGATACACATGATTATTTAAGTTTATAATGAGTCATTGACATTAAAATACATTCACAAAGTGGGATATGCTTCTAACCACAGCATGTCCCAACTACTATAAAATATGGAAGCACAAGCCATTTGTCGCCAAGCCATGAAGTTTCTGTCATCAGTACTTGTCCATTTTTCCACAACAGCAGTTCCAACATGAATGGCAAATATCCTAGTTGCGAATGTTTTCTATATAATCATGGCTCTGCCGTATTTGCCTCATAATGCAAGATCTGCTGCATGATCTAACCATTTGATCTAATAAATTGTTTAACGCTCAAACGTATCAAAAGTTAATCAAAAGTTTGACTTGTGTTGCTGCGGAGTGGATGGCTTAGTGCAAAGGTTGATTGGTCACCTTTCTCACTGCTGCATTTGTATGTTCCACTGGTACTAATGAGGCAAAATCTTTCCAGAGACTGTTAGCATTTGTACAAATGTCACAGATAATACAATATCAGAAAACATACTGCATTACGCTGCTGCCTTTTTTTAATGCATAATTTATTCAATACTGCAGCATAATTTTGTCCTCCTTTGATGCAAGATTCTAGTGGCCCGAAGGCAGGCAGCACATGTTAAAAGTGCTTTTGCATGAAGCAGAGACACAGTGAAGTTTGCAAACTTAGTCTGGGGGGCGTGCAAATCCTGCACTGCCGATCCCTGATGATTTGCAGTAACTACTTCTGAAACGAGGCCAATGGAGGTACCTATGGGTGAGGCAGACTGCCCTCAAAAGCAGGGTCGGCCTTAGCACTGGTGGTGCCCTGTGCATTAATGTTTGTTATTGCCCTCCAATGACCACCTCCGCCATGGATTCTCCCACTACCACCCTTTAACAGTGCCCCTCAAGTCACCATAACCGCACTCTTTCTCAGATGCATTTAGGATAATCAAAGACTGGGGGAAAAAACATAATGCTCTAATTTATACCTTGCAGTTTATATGCAGCTCTTACATGACAGTTAATAGCTCACTGTTCTATGTTAGGATTCTAACTTATTAACTGCAAGTAATAATAGGGTCTCTCTGACAAAAGCAGTAGCCCACTGACCGATTTACATTATGCGCACTTTGTGATCTGCATGGTACATGTTCTTTGCAGCAGGCACATTAACATTCTGAGCTACCTTTCCATGAGTCAAAACTTCCACTAAATAAAATTCTGATCTCTCTGGAAGAACATTAAACACCAGAGTCATCATGACATTTTTATTGATGCCGAAAATTGCTGGAGGCCAGGAAGGAGGCAGCAAGCGGTTTTAAAACCTTAATATACTTGCAAACATAATGCCTCCACCCAAAGTCAGCACCCGGTGCGGTCACGCCGGTTGCACTGCCCTAGAGTTGGCTCTTCTCAAGGGTCCTGTGACCTCAGTGACAGAGTCACTGTTGTTCTAGGGTGTGCTGCTTCATAGGCCTGCCCGCAAGACTGGAGGTGAACTTCAATATGGATTGTGGTGGACAAGCCTTGAAGGTTAAACCACACTTGCAACTGCTAGGGTTCACCTGCTGGTGCTAAGGCACCCTATGGTCTTGAGAAGCCTTCTAAGGTCTAGCATGAGATTGGTCTGATGGACTGGTTATTAAGGCTGAACCTGGTTCACCCGTTCCAAATTCAGTAGCTCTGGCCATAGTGCCACATCTCTCTCCCCCACTGAGAAAAACTCACACTGTCTTCAATTAGAACTCAATTGTTGCCGGCTATAAACACCTGGATGCAGCTCAATTTAAATAACGCACTAGACTAGCAATATGTGGCCTACAAAAAAAAAGTAACAACATCCTGGAAAAGCAAACACTCAGAGAATGCCAAATTAGCAAACCATGTAAAATGTAAGCAGGAACAACATGGTTAGCTTAGCGCTTTACACTCACTATTCAGAAATCAGTGAGTGCTTTTGCCTGAAAAGTTGAGGACATGACTACAGGGCCCTGAATGGACCCATTTTAATGTCCATCGCCTATATCCTTACAAAATGTAAGCAGTATGGTAAGAAAGACCACATCCCTGGACGCAGAGCCGCAGTACACATTTTGTTTTCCAATCCACACATTGCAGTACCTCCAGGATTGGTGTACTAGTTGCAAGCCCAGGGAAAACAAAGACAAGAAAACAAAAATAGCGCTTTACTAGCAAACTGTAAAAGTGACGCTAATATGTTTGGGTGTAAATAAAATCAATCTGGCCACTTTGCTACCACTCTGTCCTACTTTATTTAGCTATTTTATCATATTTTTAACCTTTTATTCCCGATGCTGCACCTTGGAATTAAAATAACAGAAAATATGACATTTCCAGCAAAAGTGTTTTTCTTTTTTAGATCCACTTCACAAGGGAGCAAATAAAGGAAAGGAGAGAAAAGAGACAGGAGACGCACATCGCACCATCAACTAGACTGTCAATCAGCGCTGCACAGTCACTCAGTCCTGCGGCTTTCAGTGTCAGGGACGGGCTCCGTGTCGCGTGCCAGGCAGTAGGCGATAATCATAAACCCGTGCTGGCTGCAGTGCTAGGCCTGAGCCTGAGGCCAGCCACCACCTCGCTCCCTGCTCACATTCAAATTAAGCAAGCAACAACAAACAAAAGCCAGTGCAGTGCCACTGCGCTGCGGAACCGGGCCAGGGCCTTGTAGTCGCCCCATTGCCCCTTCCTTCCTTAGGCCCCTTTTGCTTACGAAATTTCTGGCCCGCCCCAGCCCGGTCGCGAGTTGCACTCCTCGGCCCCATTCCCAATGCCCAGACAATACAGTTCCACCACGCCACCCATAAATCAACAAATCTGGCCAGGAAGGGACAAACAACATAGCACTCACCTGCGGGTGGCACTGGCAGACAGGGGGAAATAAATGATGGGGTGCTGAGCAACCGCTCTCTTTCCAGTCCCGGTCTCCCTCTGGCCTCTGAAATGCTCCGGCCTGCCTCGACCTTGCCTAGGCTCAGAGTCAGTCTCTCGTCAAGGGCACTTTTTCCCCAATGCGTATAAGCCCCTGATGAGCCCTGCCCCCTGATCATCACTACCACTCTACCAGGCAGCAGACCCTCACCCCACTATATAAAAAACAGGCACGCAGACGCGGAGGTGGTGAAATCTGCACAATGCGCCCATCATCATCAAGCAGGCTCTATGATCAGGCGGCAGGCTGCCCGCCACCAGCCCTACTCATTATATTTTTATTAAAAACCCCACCTGACCTGTCACCTGACCATGATGTCATCAATGATCATCATGGTCAGGAGACCGGTCAGGTGGTGTTGGTTTAATAAATTATAATGAGTAGGGCGGGCGTCCTGCCGCCTGATCATAGAGCCTGCCTGCCTTGCAATGAAAATTGGTGGACACAACAACAGAACCGGCCCCCTGGCGCAAAACCGGCTCCTACCCCATCCAGCCTACCGGGGTATTGCCCGATTCCCGGAATGACCATTCCGGCCCTGGAGGTAGGCCTTGCCGTAGCAAGAAGTGACTTTAGGAGTTTTTCACTACCAGGACATGTGAATCTTGAAAGTCCGACTTTTTAAGCACAGTGCACACTGCACTCTGCCCACTGGGCTGTTCAAGGCCTACCCTGGGGGTGACTTCTATGCATTAAAATGGAAGGTTTAGGTCTGGGAAAAGGTTTATTTTGCCAGGTGAAGATGGCAGTCTAAAACTCCACACACAAGCTGCAATGGCTGACCTAAGACATGTTTAATGGGCTACTAAAGTGGGTAGCACAATCAATGCTGCAGGCCCACTAGTAGCATTTAAATGTTTTCTACCATGTTTTAAAGGAAAGAGCACAATTACTATAGTACTGGTTAGCAGTGGTAAAGTGCACAGAGTCCTAAAAGCCATCAAAAACAGGTTCAGATAACAGGAGGGTGAAGGCAAAACGTCGGGGGATGACCCTGCAAAAAGGTCAACAATGACTAAGACCCACTTTTCTCTAAGTGCTGGGAAAGTTCTTTCTGGTCATGCCTGCTGCCCCCAGTTCCTCAGGACAGGCTTCTGGGCACCAGTTCTCTTCTGCAGACGGGTTGCCTGCTTAATCCAGTCCTCTGTGGTCATCGGGGCCCTTTGGAGTCCTTCTGCATTTTTAGGTCTCGCCTAGCGTTGCAGCATTGAAGCGCTGCTCGCTCTGCTAGAGATATTGTGGGAGAGGAGATTTCAGAAGGGGGCTTGAAGGCCTGCGCCTCATTTTCTTTCGATGGCGTCATCGTTTATGTTAGACGGTGGCCCCCGATTGAAAATGAGTCTTCTTTGTTACTGCCCTTTCTCCTTTTGGGACGGCGTATCCGGACTGGATTGTTTGCTTCACGGCTGTCGTGAAGCAGTAGAAATCTAAAGGAGGCGTGTTATATAAACAAGCCATGAAGCAAAGGATGCAGTCTAGATGGGCCGTCCCAAAAGGAGGCACGGCTATTCATGTACAAAACCGTTTGTTTGAAATGCTGTAATAAACTTTAGATTCGTTTTTTGTCATGTGGCCTTTGCTTCGTACTTCAGCGTTTAACAAGCCCACTAACGTTTAACTAGAGGTACCAAATAATGCTTTAGGTTTTGTTAGTACGGTGAAATACTGTTTAAAACTTCGGCTGCTTTCTGTTTCGACTTTGCAGATGAGGCCTGCGGAGCAATAACAACGCCAGCCATTTTCTCCCGCCCCTTTTCTACTAGTGCCTGGGTGTTACTATAAACGTTGGTTCGGTGGCGGTTGCGGTATAGATGCAAAGTTTTTTCATATCTTAAGAGTGAGTCTTTAGTTTGTCGAGTAATATTAAAGCGCAGATTGATCGATTTCTTAAGAAGTCATGTGTATGTAAATACTATAAAAACTGACAGGCAACAGTAGCTTTTTGATTCGAACCGCTTGGAACGCTAAGAGTGTGGCATATGTGATGCACAAGAGGAAGGCTATGACGCTTTTGGAGAAGCTCGCGCAGCTCTTATGGCTGCAGGAGACAATAGCTAAAAGCCTGGTGGGGGCTTTTAAAACCCCCGATTCATTAGATCTTCCCAGGCTGACGGGAGGAAATTGTTTCGAGATTACATAGATTAAATGTTGTGAGCACTTTACATTCAAATGCTTGCAATGGTCTCATTTTCAATAGAGCTGAAATGGACTAAAATAATGTTTTTGTTGGGATTGGCGGCATAGCTTTTCAGGTACTGGTGGCATTGCATGTGCAAAGAACTTGGATGTAATCAGTAACACCCTTTTCCCTCCCCTAGACTTTTTGAGTTAGGCTGAACTTATACTCTAGGCTGTTGGTTTGTGTTTGTGTTTTTCTAGGGTGGCGCGGGCAGGGAGGGTTCAGTCTATATGGTGGTTCCGTTGTATGTTTATATATGTCTTGTTGTTGAAGGTGGTCGTAGCTATATTTCCTAGAATGCTGTCAGAAGTAATATATGTGTTTGTTGTTTTTTTTTTAACATACTTTATTCGCTTTAAAGTTTTTATATCATACCATCATGTTACATATTTGTAATATCAGCTGTCTTTCCTTTAAAAAAAAAAATACAAATATCTACAACATTGTCCTGCTGCACATAACCAGTTTATGTAATAATTGCAGCAAGTCGCTTTTCTTTTGGGATAGCGATCCCAAGTGATGGTAATGCATTATAACATTAATACAATAAACAGTCCCAACTACCCCCTCCCGCCCCTCCCAGTCTCACGCGTATGTCTTAATCTTGCGCATTTGCATCATCCAGTATAAGCTTGTGACAAATCCATGTGTACTTATACTACATCTCCCTGTCTATGCGCTGTTTACAGGACATAGTAACTCCTCTGCGCAATCAGTTGTACACTCCTCATAGGGTCTTAAATTTCATTTACTGATTTTATGGCTTCCAGCATCACATCCCATTCCAGTGCTATTGGTGTTTTTTGCAGGCCCTTGAGTTCTTCTCTACGCAGTTCCGCACTATCAGCAGTGCCCCAACGCAGTAATTCTGTGTGCCAGGTCAATACGTCTGGGGGTTTCCGCGATTTCCATCTCATAGTTATATTGTGTATAGCTAAGATGAGTGCTAGGTCTATAAAGCGGTATTGCACTTTGTGCTTGGATGATTGTTTGTGGAGTCCTAAAATGCATTCCTCTATTTTGTTCTGTATTTCCCGGTTTACCGCTTTCCCTGTTCTTTGCCTGACAGTGTCCCAGTATCCCCGCACTTTTGGACAGGTCCATAACATGTGAAGTAGGTTCGCTCCCTCTAACAAGCATCTCGGGCAATAATGTTGGGTTTGGGGGAACATTCTATCTAATTTGTGTGGAGTAAGATAAGCTCGGTGCAATACCATTGTCTGTATGAATTTTTTTTTTTTAAACAGATTTTATTGTGTGAACGCACATATTATGCAAATCTCTGTCACCCAGAGACAAATGCCACTATCACTGTATCAACTATATCTGTAGTCACATTTATAACAATGAATATCCATTAACACCCCCCCCTTGAAGAGATATTGCAACAGAATGTAATCAATATGCAACCCCCCATCCTCTCCCCCCTCCCGCCCCCTCCCTGCGTGCCAGCTCGCCCACCTGTCGCATAAAATAGCAAATCATTATCATGCCATGTACGATCCATACCAACTGCCACTGTTCATAGTCCGTGTCCTCATATCGTCAGGAGGGTGACCTCCTCGGGTGGCGGGTCTAGGTCCAGACCCCGGTAGTACGCCCACCTTTTCCAAATTTTGAAATGCTTCCGGGGACAGCCCCTTGCGAGGAATACAGGTTGTTCCATGCCCATGCAGTAATCCATTCCATTCTTCCAAGCTGTGAGTGACAGGGCCTGGGGGTGTCTGTATGAATTTTAATTTCGTGTTCCTCAATGACTTCCTTGGGTGTTCCAGTATCTTAGTCCATTCTTTATCTGTTAGATCTTTATCTATGTCTCCCGCCCATACAGTCCTCAGTGTGTTTAGTGTAGTTTTCGTATGCGAGCTGATGCCTGTATAGAGCCATCTTACAAGCGGTCTACCTCTCCCCTTATAATATACCATCTTGGCCAGGCCATTGGCAGGGGGTTCCTGCCTTTGCGGGCCCAGTGTGTTTTTTTGTATCTCAGCAGTGCAGTGTGTAGTATGTATAAGTGTGCCGGACCCCAGTTTCATTGTCAAAGGCATCATGGTCAAGCATTATTCCATCCCCAAACAGATCTGACACCGTGCTAACTCCTGCCTCCAACCAGGGCTTCAGTTTGCGTTTCGTGAGTTTGCCTCCCGTTAGTGGGATCCCCAACAAAGGAATGTTCCCTGCATATGCCAGGGATGCTTGCGTGTAGTGTAGCGCCACCGTCCAGCATCAGAGTACCGTGGCCAACAGTGGGGGTAGGTCTCTCGGGGGTGAGCTACCAGGTAATAGTAGCACGTGTAATGCACTATTGACAATGTCTCTCTCCGTGAATCCTATTTCCTGTAAGTTGCGTCCCGCCGTCCAATATGACAGCCACTGTAATTGGCATAGGTTTGCAAATCCGGGACACCCATGCCTCCCATTTGTGTGCCTACTTGCAACTTCTTCAGGCTTATACGTCTTCTACCGTTCCCCCAAATAAGGTCAGTAAGCATTGTGTTCAGCAGTTTGAACGTGGTTTGCGGCACGATTAATGGTAAATTGGTGAAATAGTACAACCATTTTTGCTAGGGCCACCCTCCCCATAGCAGATAACGTCAATGCCGTCAAGAAAACGATACTGGATCACAGAGCGCGGATTGCTTTATGCAAATTACCATCTAGTCTACATGCGCTCTATAAATTTGTATACCTAGGTATTTAAAAGCAGTCGGGCCACCGCTAGCTGAGCGTCTCCAAAATCTATACTTGCAGTTTCTGAATCTTCTGTGAAGAAGAAAATATGTGATTTCCTCACATTAATGGCCAATCCAGACACAGTTTCAAAGCGACTGAACATGTTGTATATAGAGGCTAGTGGCCTATTGAGGTCATGTAGGTATAAAATGATGTTGTCTGCGTATGCTGAGAACAGGTGTAATGTATTTCCCAACAATATGCCCCAATCTGCGAACTCTTTTCGTATTTTTATGGCTAATGGTTCCAATGCCAGTATGAAAATGAGAGGCGATAGGGGACAGCCCTGCCTAGTTCCTTTATGTATGGAGTATTTCTCTGAGATGTGGCTACCAGTGCGGGCAAGCCGTAGGGGCCTTATGTAACAGACGCAACCAGGCGATATACCCCTCTGGGATCCCGAATTTCGCCAGGGCCTGAAACATATACTCTCAATTATTGGAATCAAAGGCTTGTCTTAAATCTAGTGAAAGACAGCCCGCATGCGGGTATCTGCTCGGGCTTCCGTCATTAAGTGGTGTAACTTCCTAATATTTAGCGATGTGCTACATGACGGCAAGAACCCAGTTTGGTCAATATGGATTAATCTGGACAGAGAGGGCAGTAACCTATTAGCCAGTACCTTGCTTAGAATTTTATATTCCGTGCTTAGTAGGTGGTAGTTGGCCATATCTGTGGGGTCTCTCCCAGCCTGCTGAAGTTATATTACTAGCCCTTGCGCCATTGTATATGGTAAATATCCCTTCTCCCATGCTGTTTTATATAACACTTCCAATTGAGGTATTAGGGATTCTGCATACGACTATAGAATTCTATCAGGAGCCCGTCTATACCAGGGGTTTTATTTCGCGGAAGTCCCTTCCTAGCTACTCTGACCTCGGATTGGGTAATGAGTCCTGTGAGATCTTTTTTGGGCTGCGGCTATGAGTCTTGGGTATGTCAGGTTAGAAAGGAAGGCTTCCGCTTGGGATTCCGTTTTGTGGTCTGTTATACAGTATAATGCGGTGTAGTAGTGCCGAAAGGCCATGTTGATATCTGCCTGTGTGGTAACTTTAGTCCCATCCACTGTTGCAATTTCATGTATAACCACAGTGGGGGGAGGGAGGGGCATCCCAGATTAATTTGGCAAGTAGAGCCCCAGACCTATCTGCTTCAGCGTGAGCATCCTCGTATATGCTTGATAGTCAATGACCCGCAGAGACTCTAGAAGTTCTGCATGTTTTATTCTCGCTTCTTGTAGTGGGCCCTTTTGGTCTTCCTTTGTTACAGCCTCCTGTTCCAACTTACCCATGCTATATTCCACATCCATCAAAGCCTTATAGAGTTCCTGTCGAACGCCCACTGTCGTGCTTATTGCTTTTCCCAGGATCACAGCTTTAAAAGCGTCCCACTCTATTAGTTTGCTCGCCTCCGTATTGCTATTTTCTGCAAAATAATGATCAATGATCTCTGATAGGTCGTTACGGAATACTGAGTATTCCAGCAGCTGTGGCCATAGCTGCCATTTGGGAACCGGTGTGGGTACCCTCCCCCAAGTAATAGTTATCTCCATTGGGTTATGATCAGAAAAGGTTTTTGGTAAGTATGTGGTATGAAGCGTTTGCATTGCTATCCTGTTGGAGCAGTATATCCAGTCTATTCTGGTATGTAGGTCATGCACAGCAGAATAATATGAGTATTCCCTGTGCGTGGGGTGCCTCCTCCTCCAGACATCACATAGCTCCCAACCCTGTGCCCACCTATCCAATGCCTCAGCTTGTTTAAACACACCTGCTCCATGTTGTGGCGGATGTGACCTATCCAGTGCCGCGTCCATTACCGAATTGCAGTCACCTCCCAGTATCCATGGCTTTGACTCCCACCCAGCTGGTGCCCCACTCACTATATCCCAGTACTTATCTTGTTCAAAGTTCGGAGCATACACCGTGCCAAGGATTATAGGTTGCCCATCTAACGTACCCTTTACAAATTTGTATCTACCTAGTTTGTCCACCCTCTGTTACATAGTTATACATGGTACTCCATGCCTTACCCAAATAGTGGTTCCCCTTGCATAACTGGAGTAAGATGTGGAGAAGATTTGCTCCCTCCATTTCTTGCGCAGTTTCGCTACCTCGCTGTCTATCATATGAGACTCTTGTGAATATACTATTTGTGCTTTACGACGCTGTAGCTGCGCATGTATCCTATGCCGTTTCTGTACTGTTCCCATACTGCATATATTCCATGTTATTATAGTGTATTTACCCTGTGCATTCATCGCAACTAGTCCGTAGCTTTTGGGGAATGCATGTGATGCATAAGTAAAAGAGCCTAGTTTTCGGTTTCCATACCGTGAGACTTTCCCTGTCCCTGAACATCCCAAAACTCGGTCTGGTCATTCAACTATACTGGACCGTATAACTTAACTGAAACAATAAAAACTCAATGGTCATGCATAGCACCTTTGCCATGTGGGGGACATTGCTAGTGCCCTGCATGTGGTGTACTCTTTCCACAACAATTAAGTTGAGCTTCTACAGAACCTGGGCCTAATCAGTAATGAACATTGTACATGAAACCGTCGTTACTGTATACATTTTACAAACAACCATTTTGTAGTTACATAACATATACTTGCGGGTACAATCAGCCATGTAAGTCTTCAATGACTTGCAGGGTCGCAGATGAAAATAAAAGAGCCACACTGCCCTCAGAGTCCGATTTGTGTGTTACTTCTTCTTCCGAGGAGGTCTTATCTTCCACTCCCGAAGTATTCATAAACGTGGCTGCAGCTATAAGTGCCTTCGATTTATTCTGTTGCATCTGTTGTGTGGTGAGATATTGCCGTGCAGGAGTCCGATGCGTTCTTCGGCTACCTCACCCAGTGGACCTCACAGAGCTCATCTTGCTCTTTGCAGTGAGTTGACAGTTAGTCATTGCAGCGTTCGTTAGTTCCATCACCTTTAGCCAATCTTCCACATCTCTGGGGCTTTCAAAGAAATAGGAGTTTTGGTTGTGCAAATGCGCTGAAAAAAGCTGTGCATATTTCAGGTTTAAGTCTCGAAGTTTCTTCTTGACTGCTACAAAGGAAGAGCGCTGTCTTTGGACCAGCATTCTGTGATCTGGCTGTAGTGAGATTTTTGTATTTTCAAAATTTATCGGAGATGACTCACAAGCTTTTTTCAGGAGAATGTCTCTGCCGGGAAAGTTCAGCAGTTTCACAATGAGAGATTGAAGCGGAGCTCCTGGTTTCAGGCGACCGGTAGGTATCCTGTGTGCTTGCTCTATGTAATATTGCGTGGAGAGTCCTTCATTGGTGACATGGTCCTGGAACCACTGCTCCATATATCTCATTGCGTTGTTTCCTTCACTTTTTTCAGGCAGTCCGATGTTATTACGTCGGGCCCTTCCTTCTGCGTCTTCAACCCTGTCTAGCAGGGTAGCCACTTGATCCTGCAGCTGTGTAATCTTGGTTTCTGCCTGCAATTGACGTGGGACCACCTCTTCCAACGTTGCGGCATTATCTTTCACTTTGTTCGCAAGTTTAGCGTGGTCCGCTCGGAGCAACTTAAGGCCAGTAGTCAGAGTGCCAATTTGAAGTTCTATCACCTTCCTCGATTCACGTACTTCCTGCAGTATGAAATCCAGCTTGTCGACAGGTGTGGGTGCTACAGCCTGAGGGGTACACTCAGTCCCAGGTTTGTGATTCGCAGGAGCCGCCAGAGTCAGTCATGCTCTCCCTGGTCCTGTTGTTTCACTCCCCTACGTCCCATCGTGCAAATCACTCCAACAACATGCAGCTCGAGTAGAATGGACGCAAATTCACAACGCGTCTCTCGTTGGTCACCGGTGCACCTCTTCAGCACTCCTCCCAGCTCCTGCACAACAACGTTGCAGCCCACTCACTTGCCTGACACCACTCAGTGTCACTCGGCCTATCGTCTTACCCTCTGCCACTTATTTTGGGGTATGTCCTGCAATGCAGCAGCTCTGACACACAACGTGGCGGGAGGCCTTAATGCATCCACATTGTCCATGCAGTAGCTGCAATCCCTACATTGGTGGCACAATATCCCTCATCGCAGCTTCATGCACCATCTGTGCTCATCATGGCAGTCAGCGAGAACGTGGTGAGCCACGACAGATTGGGAACCATCTGCCTCGCGGTCTTGCCAGAGTCCACTGCAGGCCTCTTGCCGTCTGCCCCACCTCAACAGTGTACAGAGGGTTCGTGCCACTGCCTCTGGACTCATTGGGATTGTCCTCACTAAATCCTTTTTATTTTGTGTATGTGCGCCCTCCACTGTTACCTCAGGGGGTGTTCTGTTCTCTGCACTTCTTCAGGCAACTCATGCTCAATTATGTCCACATTTAGGTGCTCACTGCTGCCATTTGCCCCGCATTAATCAATATGCTCCAGTCAGGAGTTCCGAATCACTAGTACACCTCGCTCAGGGGTCTTGATTCAGGCACTCACTTCTGCTCCGCTTGCCTCAGTACCTGCAGTGTGTATATACTCTCTTCAGCGCCGCCACCACATGTGAAGCAGCGCTACGTCAGGGTGTTTCTCCACGTTACAGGGGAGCAGGCTGCCCCGCATCCCCGGCCTCGCGTAGTCTCTGGGCCCGCTGCGCTGGCACGCCTCCCACGTTGCTTCTCTTTCGTGGCACCCGCCGCCGCAATTCCTCATAGTTCTGCCTGGAAACAAGGTAATCCTGGTCCCGGGGCCGTGTCCTCTTGCCACAGCCGCAGTTTCACCTTCGTGTGTGCGCAGGGAGCACTTGCCTCAATTCCGTCCCAGCTCTCCGCGCTTGGCAGTCTGCTGCGCCATCAGGCCTCCGTGGACATAACTTCGGCTAGGCTTGCTCCCTTGTCTTCCAGGCGGCACCAAGTCTTCTCTGTCTTCTCAGCTGCGTATCCCCGCTCTTTTTATGTGTTTCCTGCAACGGTTAGGCCATGGATGCCAGGATTATGTCGGCCCAGGTCTGGAGCTCCTCTAAAGGACGGCCGCCATGCTTGGCTGCTAGCCACGTCCCCTAATGTGTTTGTTGTTTTGCTGATGGAAAATGTAGTGTCCTGCTGGACACATTCTAGTCTTTTTGTACCTGCAGCCCACACTGTACACCAACCCACCACCGGCGTCACGAGTCAGGTGACCCGGTCAATAAAGGGGGCCGAGCGCACATGCTCGTGGCCCATTAACCAGCCCACTATCCTGGTGTCTGTGTCCAGTTCTTGTACCCAATGCGGGCCTAGGGCCCAACACTACAATGGCGACAAAGCGGGTCTTCCGCGCGTATGCAGCCACTGCTTGCCGGTGGAGAAAAGGGGGAGAAAGCTGCCCACGCAGAGGGCAACCCCTGTACTGAGGCGCGACGTGCCGAGAAGCCTGCGGGTAGGACGGAGCCCCACAGCGCGACCTGAGGTGCCTACCCCGCACCTCTTGGGCCATGCCGTGAGCCGCCCTGGCGAGAGAAGGGCCCCGGTCAGAAGCGCCAACCGGCCAAGCCCACCCGTGTTGGCCGCGACAGCTTGGCCCTTCTGGGAGAAGAGCGGACCGACCGGAGCCCACCTGCGTAAACAACGAGCGAGTAATCCCCGGCAGTGAAGAGTATGAGCTGAGTGGAGCCAACCCGCATCGGCCGCCACCGAGCTGGAACCGGATGCCCCCACAAAGGCGACGATCCATGCGGAGTCAACCCGCGTGGAGGAGGAGGCCCGCGGCCGAAGGTGGGATGCCGCAGACAGAAGGGGAAGCGAAGTCAGCTGGAGCTCACCACGCTCCTTTAGCCCCGAAGTGAAGTGTCCAGTGCCCCGACGGTCAAGGGGCGTGTGAAGAACCCCTGTGGGAGCGGAGCCCACCTGCGACAGGGGAAAGACAGAGTGGCCGTGGCCGCAACAGAGCCTGCAACCTCCGGCGCCTAGCTCCCACGCAGCCCGTGAGGAAGAGCCTGCAGCAAGCGGCAGTGTGGGAAGTCAGCGTTTGGCAGCCCGCGGCTGACGAGAGCAGCACTGGCAAACCCCCCCCCCTGTGCAGCCCGCAAAGTGAAAAGGCCTCCCGCGAGGCACGGGAAAAGTTTTTTTTTAAAAAGAAAAAGTGACACTCACCACGGTGAAGGGGGGGAAGTCTGGCAGCATGCGTGTCTCTGGCGGCAGTCATGACAGAGACAGAACCTGCCCTGGAGTCCCAACACAACGGAGCGGACAGGCTCGGGCAGCAGCGCCGACTCTCCCCAGCCCAGCGCAGCGTGCAAACTGAGAGGCTGCTGCGGGCGGGGAGAACGAGTGAAGAGACAGTGGGCAGCCCGTGTATGTTCAGGGAGGCCAGCATGTATTAAAGCCCCCTCAGCAATGGTGCGAGTGTCCTGCACAGCCTGAGGGTAAGAGGAGAATTCCCCAGGGGCAGCTCCGGCCCTCCCCCATGCAGTGAAGGGAGAGAGTGAGCCTGCTGCGAGGCTGACCAGCTTGTCTAAGAAATACGCTGCAGTGACAGGACATGTAAATGCCGCCGCACTGCCATCTAGTGGCCATCTAGCGCCAATGCACTCACACACCCAAAAGAAAGTGAGAGATCACTGCAACCCTGGACTAGTGACCCCAAGCATGCCAAAGAAAAGCAGACTCCGGGCAGAAGACAAAAGTGAGCACGTGAAGAGTGCGCAAGAACACTGTCACGCCCGGGTGGCGCCAAGTCAGCACACAACCTTTAAGGATGAAAAAAAAAGGGACGGCGCAGGAACGCCCCAGAAGCGCGAAGAACGTACCAGGAGTGCAGCAACTCCACACAGGATACTCAGCAGAACGCACAGCAAGTGTGCCCAAGGAAGCAAAAGAGCGACATGAAGTATGACACTGCCAGGACCTGTGGAAACAAAGAGGAGGTGATGCCTGCTGGCCACAGGTCGTCACCACAGTGGCAACAGAGACACCAAAGCCTTTACCACCACACGGAAACGCAGTGAGTTCACGAGGAAGTGGGGAAGTGCAGCATGCACGTTGAGTGGCGCGACGACTCCAGCGAAATTCACAGGAGCAGTGGCGTAACCCTCCGGACACAGAGAAGCACACGAAGAGCGCAGACAAAAGCGCGACAAAGGAAAAGCATTGCAACAGAAAAGAACAGTGATCACGCAGATCACCGGAAGCATGAAGGCTCACCAGGAGGACGCCGACAACCCAGTCTGGTCGCTAGAGAAGAAGAAGCCGACCACCCAGTCTGGTCGCCAGGGAGAAGAAGCCGACCACCCAGTCTGGTCGGAAGGGGAAAAAAAGCCAACCACCCAGTCTGGTCGCAAAGAAGAGAAAGCAGACCACCCTGTCTGGTCGCAAGGGAAAAGAAGCCAACCGCCCAGTCTGGTTGCAAAGAAGAGAAAGCAGACCACCCAGTCTGGTCGCAAGGAAGATAAAGCCAGATGATCGCCCAGGAAGAAAAGAAGGATCCAACCAGCAAGATGGTCGCCTGCGATGAGACCTGGCAGGAGGTCTTATCAGAGGGAAGTAGAAGTCCGTGGAGCGGATGTCCAGAAGAGACCCACAAGGGATCCCTGAGGAGGACCCGAAGAAAGCGGACGCGACACCCATCAAGAACCAGAAGTAAAAAAGTCAAAGGAAGAAGTTCGCGGCGACCGGTCCAGTCACAGAGTGGAAAGAAGACAGTGTCCTAGAGCCAGGACAAGACCAGAGGGAAACGGGCGGAGTGCACGCCGCTCGTAGAAGCCTGGTCAGGAGGATAAGAGCAGCAAGATGACCGTACCGCGTCGTGAGGAGGAAAAGAACACAGGAGTCGAGTGGCATCGTGCCACCAGAAACAACAACGTTCAGGAAGATGTAGAACGAGTGGCACAACGCCAAAAAGAAAAGGAAAAAAGGAATCGAAGGGCATGGTGCCACCAGAAACAACAACGTCCAGGAAGATGTGAAGAGGTGTGGCAAGCCAACACGCACCAAAAGAGAAAGTGACATGTGCCGCAACATTGGGTCCAAGGACATACATGTCCAGGGGGACATCGGTAGCACTCGGAGAAGAACAGGCATCTACTTACAGGTCCTCGGACCAACTGTCGACGGCAGGAACGAACGGGCAAGACCATTGGTAACACCTACCTTTGGGATTGAGCGGAAGTCTGGATGGGGAGAGCGCTCAGACGTCTGGCAGAAGGAGAACTGACCACTGCACACCAGCCTGTGGATATCCAAGGGGCAAAGGCCTCAGGGACACCGGTGAAAGAGGGTCCCAACAAGAGAGATGGATCCATCGCCGTCTACCCTGCACGTCCCAGAAAGAAGAGGAACTTGTGCGCAAAGGCAGGAGTCAACATCCTCCCTCCAGGTGGAGCTACGGACTTTGTGGTGACACTCATCATCTCCTCCATTCACACGCAGACTGTGGAGTTGGAGCAATGCTGCAGAAAGCACACGGCCCAGTGGAAACCTGATGAAGAGGGCCTCCGGGATATCTCGTGGCAGGAGAACACCCACAAGAGGGGCATCCTAGTGAGAAGGATGTCTTTCAACTACTCCCTCCTTTGCAAAGTGAATCCACTCTGCCGCCAGTGAAGAAACCAGATGGACTGGTAGAGAACAACATCCCTCAGATCTACCATCTTGGCATCTGTCTGTCGTCACCGCGAGAGCGAGGCTGGAAGTCCAGAAGGCCACATCCACGGAGCACCAGGACGTCGTGCCCATGTGAACTAGTAGTTCCAGCTGCAAGTTTCTACCGTCGTCATCCGTCAAGCAGCTGAAGAGACTTTTGTAAAGTTGTGACAATGGTATATTTTGTGTTTATTTCCTCCCGCAGGTTCGGACTTGGTTCCTTTAATTTTTATGAAAGTTTGGGAGGAATGTAGTGTTCTGCTGGACACGTTCTAGTCTTTTTGTAACTGCAGCCCACACTGTACACCCACCCACCACCGGCGTCACGAGTCAGGTGACCCGGTCAATAAAGGGGGCCGAGCGCACGTGCTCGTGGCCCATTAACCTGCCCAATATCCTGGTGTCTGTGTCCAGTTCTTGTACCTAATGCGGGCCTAGGGCCAAACACTACAGAAGGAATCCTCTCCTAATACCATCGCATGCTTTTGGGTGAGATTTGTTTTTTTGTTGAGCCTAGAGGTCTAGATTATCTGTATACCAATGTGCAGGTGGGGAGTTTTATTCTCTGTTCATTTCCTTGCGGGTTTCTTGTGTGTGGCTCTGTATTATTCGCAAATGCTGTTGCAGGTGAGCATAAACTACATCTCGTCCTCGTATCCTGGCTAGTGGTGGTCATAGGCATATATTTGAACTAATGGGGGGGTTGATCTGTGAATTTCTGATGTCCTATTGTGGTCCCATTGTTTCACCCCTGGTAGCTATGATGTATCATTTTTCTATTCATAGATTATCATCATTTTGGGGGGTGCTAACTATCCACGGGGTAAAGGTGAGGTAGATAGGTGGTCGTTTGTTAATTTTGCATTGTAATGGGGTACGGGTCCTGAGATCAGTTGGTGTATCGCTTATTGTGGATAAAGATGGGCGCCCATGGCTTATTAGTTTTGGGTATATGTGTTGGAAACAACTCTAAATAGGTTCTAAGTGTATATATTGGGGTCAAAAACAGAGGATCACATCTGCGTACACTCGCACCAGGTTAATTGGAAGCCTTCCATTTATGTTAGTAATTGTTTGTTTATTTTTAACAAAATACTCCGATTATGTAAAGTGTATATAGCAAAAACTAATAAAATCTTGGAAAGATAAACAAATTGCTTTAAAGCAGGAAGCTATTTTTTACATTTTACTTCTGTTTAAAGCAAATAGTTTTCTGGATTTAGGAAGTCTTCGCAGGCTCGTTTTTGCTCGTTCAGCTAGCTTTTCATACGGCGCCGGTAAACAGTGTTGTAAGTTGCCGACGTAGTAGTATTAGGTGTCTTTTAAATGGTATTTACCTTAATATTATCTACAGCACTGTGATCAGATTTTATGGCCTTTAGCATGGTTTTGTCAGCGGTCTTGTCATTCAGACATATTTCCGTCAGAAACGACACTGTTGTCGACCCACGCTAATGAATGAGATTGTGTTGTTAGCTCCCAAAACACCTAGCAATGTGATTAAGAGCTCTGATGTAAAACACGGTCTTTCTGGACATTGCAGTCGGTCGATAGTTGTTTCACAAATAACAATAGAGCGGGAAACACTTTCCTTAGTGCTGTATGCAACTTGAAGGTCGCTCGCTGTTCGAATCCAGCAGGGCTGACTCCACGTTCATGCTTCATATGCGTGCACAGTGCTTCATTTTTAAAAACAATAACTGTCAGGGCCCTCGTCAGGAGACCACTGCAGATTGCAGCACCTATTGCCCCTGACAGCGCTGCCAATAAAGGCACCAGCACAACTGTGTAAAGAGCAGCTGCTGTTTGTGCGTTTTATTGACTACTCCTGTTTCTTCCATTCAGAAGAAAAACCGCCTGTTTACGGGTCCCTTCATTTTGTAACAAACGATGTCTGCTCTTAGGTGAAGTTGCTGTCGGTTCAGTATTCTAAGGTACTTTCATATGCGCAAGTCGGGGTGTTTGCCCTTTGACCTGATATATCCAAAGTGCCCTTTCTGTTGGTATAGATGGTGAGGTTCATTGCATTTTTTAGGCTATTTGTATTGCAAATAAGAATGTCTTGTATTTATGTTTTAAAACCCAAAACATAAATAGAAGGCATTGTCATTTACAATGCCAATAGCTCAAAATCGCGTGAATGCAAGACCTATTGCATTGCAAATGCTTGTTTGTCTTGAGTCCTTTTCTTTGGTCCACTGGTGCTTTGTGGAAGTGACGTTGAGGTGCTAGTTTTATTCTGTGCCCGGTTATGGATTGAAGAATTTTCTCACCCAATCTTGTCTACTTTCTTGCTCTGTGCCCATCTCTATTTGCAGCACTTCTACTTGACTTTAGTGTAAAAATTCCCAGAAGCCCTAATTACAAATGTCTAGCCCCTTACCGTTACCTTTTATTGAGATAGACTGCCTTTGTTTGTTTCAATTTTACCTCTTGATGTTAGGTATGCTGTATACACTCACAGTACCTTATAAAGAATGGTTTGACATTTGCACTGAGCCCCTGTTTAGATGTTGATACAGGTGATTATTTTGGCATCTTGTCACCCTTACTCCCAAAAGGAAGGGATGCGGTTCCTTACTTATTATATTGTAATTGTATTACTTAACTCTTACTACCCATGACGAGGCTTTGATGCACTTTTTCGTCGAGTAGCACGCTTCTCCAGACCCCATAAAGGATTTGTGGGGAATTAGTATAGTGAAATATGAACGCATTTGAACTGGTGGATATGTTAGTCAGTTATTTCGATTGAGAAGCACAGGGGAGGGATAGAAGCGGAAAAAAGGTTTGCATTTACAAAGCGCTTGCTACCTCTGATGAGGTGTTGTAGTGCTTTTTCGGCGAGTAGCACACTACTCTGGAACCCCAAAGGATAAGTGTTGAATTAGTATAGTGAAATAGGAAATTAATTTGAGTGGTGAACATGTTAGTCTGTTATTTGGATTGAAAAGGAAAGTAGAGAGATGGAAGAGGGAAAGATTTAGATTTTTTTGTTTGCTTTGGAGCTCATAGCTGTAGGAGGTGGCTTAGGATGAGTAAAAGGGTTATTTTGGGGATCATAGTAGTGGTATGGTTGTTGGGATGAATGAGAGAAATGGAGGTACAGGATATATTGATAGAGGTATAAGGTGAGAAATAGGGTAGTGCTTTGGAAATAACCCCGCTCTCTGCCCCACTCCCACATGTATGCCACATTTGCCGTACTGTAGAAAAAAGCCAACGTACACGTTCGTCTTGTGGTGGTCATTTGTTGGCCGCAGTTTATGAGGAATACAAGGAAACATGTATATACTTGCATACTTTGCATGTTATTTTTTATTTTTTTTAACTGTATTTTTATTGCAGATTTAGGAGACATACAGTCAATTGTTCCGACTGTCCCGCCACTTAATAATGTCCTGCAGATATCGTGATTTAAGCATCACACAGCCATTTAGCCCACATCCCGGAGGCCGGGCAGGCGATAGCTAGAAAGTGCTAAACATAGAAAAGCACCCAGGAAACAGCGACATCTGCTCGGCAGGATGTTCTAGTATCTGCTTTTCTTTATTTCCCTATCCCCTGGTCCCAACAAATAACCTGTACTAGCGCTCAAATGGTGATTACTGGTAGCTACTACAAGCATAACTTGGCGGCCCAACTCCAATCATCTAGCCCCCTTGATTAGTCGTCTCATGAAAACTAAACTCTGTGTACCATCCCCTAAGTAGGGAAACACTTGACCAATCGCACAACACAAATGTCAACACACGTGGCCCTTAATGGTCAGTCCCCTCCTATACCAACATTAGGACCCCCAATTACCTCACCCATACCCTCTTCCCCTAACCGCTGCTGGTGTGGGCCTGGTGCATCTGTAGCAAAAAACACAGTTGATGGACAGAATGCAGAACAATGTCTTACATTCACCTCAGTGCAAAGATCTGGGCCTAAATCCATCGTTTTTTTTGCACTCCACACCACCCTAGGTCAGACAATGGCTATATGCAAATCAGCCTTGACCCTGTGCCTCATGGGAACAGTCCAGCCCGAACTACCAAGCCATGTCTTTCCTAGACCGGAATCAAGCATCCAAGGACCGGTTTCTGGCTATCAGCCTTCTTCAGCCTGGATAGCTTGACTCCAGTGATGTGGAGAGCCTGGGATTCACGTCTGAGCATACCCAGCCTAATCGTGGTGAAAATTGCAAAAAACAGTTGATGGACAGAATGCAGAACAATGTCTTACATTCACCCCAGTACAAAGATCTGGGCCTAAATCCATTTTTTTGCACTCCACACCATCCTAGGTCAGACATTGGCTATATGCAAATCAGCTTTAACCCTGTGCCTCATGGGAACAGTCCAGCCCGAACTACCAAGCCATGTCTTTCCTAGACAGGAATCAAGCATCCAAGGACCGGTTTCTGGCTATCAGCCTTCTTCAGCCTGGATAGCTTGACTCCAGTGATGTGGAGAACCTGGGACTCACGTCTGAGCATACCCAGCCCACTCGGGGTGAAAATTACAAAAAACACAGTTGATGGACAGAATGCAGAACAATGTCTTACATTCACCCCAGGACAAAGATCTGGGCCTAAATCCATCGTTTTTTTGCACTCCACACCACCCTAGGTCAGGCAATGGCTATATGCAAATCAACCTTGACCCTGTGCCTCATGGGAACAGACCAGCCCGAACTACGAGCTGGACTGTTCCCATGAGGCACAGGGTCAGACTGATTTGCATATAGCCATGTCTGAACTGGGGGGGCAGAGTGGGCAATCGAACGGTGGTGGATTAAACCCAGATCTTTTGACTGGGTGTGAGTGTTTGATTGATTCAGATGCTCCTTCCATCACCACCCCCTTTTGTACCGCGTGGTGCATCTGTAGCGACTCCTAAAGGAAGAAACCTGTAGGATCTATACTCATCCCTCTGTGTATCCCATGGAACTCCATCCAGAACCCTCCCTCCTTAGTCCTCTTCTTTGGCCTGACTGTTACTTAGTGTTCGTACTAGTTCTTCCCACGCTCGTGCCATCTCCAGACTCTTCTCATTAGCTGTACGGGCTGCCTGTCGAAGTCTAACTGTACCTTCACTACGGGCCCATTTATGTAATTCGCTCGCCCATCTTCTACTAGACGGACCCTCCTTCGATTTCCAATGCCAGGTTATCTCCCTCTGGGCTAAGATGAGACCTAGATCAATGAATTTACTAGTGATTTTGGTTTTTTTCGTGTGAGGAAACCAGAGCAACAGACAAGTCGCCATGTCATAATCCACCTGCCTATCAGTAACCTCGGTAAGAAGCGCCCCCACTTCAGTCCAATAGAGCCCCAGTTTCGGATAGTCCCATAACATATGATGCAGTTCTACATCAGGCATCAAACATCTAGGGCACGCCGCATCCTTCTATCTGGAAATATTTCTGGATCTTCCCTGGGGTAAGGTAAGCTCTGTGTACTATAAAGAAGTGCACTTGCTGAAATCGAGCATTTCTGCACCCCTTCCACGTCC
Source organism: Lissotriton vulgaris (assembly GCF_964263255.1). Classification (NCBI taxonomy): domain Eukaryota; kingdom Metazoa; phylum Chordata; class Amphibia; order Caudata; family Salamandridae; genus Lissotriton; species Lissotriton vulgaris. The sequence goes on from NC_141687.1 coordinate 363,945,529, forward strand.
TCCTCAGGATATGGCCCCACGTTGTGTCCGGGATGGGCTTCCCCAAACTTGTCTCCCATTTCTGTTTGAGAACTGTTAATGGTTCCAAACCCTCGTGTAGCATTCGAGAATGTAGGCAGGTGACCGCTTTAAACGTGCCCGCCGCCATTACCACATATTAGCAAGCCATCGTGGTCCTTGGTTCTGATTGTCCAGTCTTCCAATGCCTCCGTATCGCCGTCGTTACAGCCATGTGCAAGAGGAAACTCCCGTCAGGGAGGCCAAATTGATCTTGCACCGCCCGAAAGGGTAACAACTCGCCATCAGCATAGAGGTCACCTATCATTTGAAGCCCCAACTCCTCCCACTCCATGAGCGGGGACCAGTCCCCTCTGTGTGGCAATGCTGTTAACATGCCCAGAGGGATTTCGGGTGCGTATGGGTGTGCTACTCCTGCCCTCTTCTGGCTTTTATTCCAGCACAACCTCAGGGGCTTCTCCTCTAGAGTTAAGTCCCGCACTTCAAGCCGCTCCCTCATGACAATATACAAGAGAACATGCCTCTATACTTTGCATGTTATGTCGTGACAAACTTCCTTTGTTATTGTCTCTTGGCCCTTCTGGGTCATTTTCTTTGGTAGGTTGGTTTTGCGCTCACTTTGCGCGGGGAGGGAGTAGCTTCTGTCCCTGAGTTAGGCCACCTCGCTACCTTGTCCGACTCTTGTTGTACCCTGCCTTCCGGAGGGGGCTGGGCTGCGAGCGCCGTCTCAGTTTGCTACCCCCCGTCTTTGGTAGGCCAACTTCCCAGCCGTGAGGCATCCCAGAGTGAGTGGTCCTACACACCTGTCCTTAGGCCAACTCACCCAGCCGTGAGGCATCTGAAGGTGAGTGGACCTATTCTGGCACATCGCCTCTGCAATTACCCCCGCACTCTGCCCCACTCCCACATGTATGCCACATTTGTCATACTGTTTTCCTTATCAGGACAAGAAAAAAGTCAACGTACACGTTCATCTTGTGGTGGTCATTTGCTGGTCGCAGTTTATTAGGAATACAAGGAAACATGTATATACTTGCATACTTTGCATGTTATGTCCTGACAAACTTCCTTGTTATTGTCTCTTGGCCCTTCTGGGTCATTTTCTTTGGTAGGTTGGTTTTGCGCTCACTTTGCGCGGGGAGGGAGTAGCTTCTGTCCCGGAGTTAGGCCACCTCGCTACCTTGTCCGACTCAGTTTGCTACCCCCCGTCTTTGGTAGGCCAACTTCCCAGCCGTGAGGCATCCCGGAGTGAGTGGTCCTACACAACTGTCCTTAGGCCAACTCACCCAGCAGTGAGGCATCTGAAGGTGAGTGGACCTATTCTGGCACACCGCCCTCCGGTGTGCCTCCGTACCAACAGTTATTAGCGTAGTTCTCCGCCACGCCATCTGGGAGGCTTCTGTCTCTCTGCGGCTCCCCCAACTACATCCTGTTCTTCCTTATTTGCACCCTGCCAAGCCCTTCGCTCCCCCCAGGTTGGTCCGACTTGAGCCACCACTCTCTCTATCTTTCGTGAGGCTGCCTCCTTCCGTTTTTCTTCCTCTGTGCCCCTTCCGCGAGACTTCCTGAGGGGCCTGCAGGAGCCTCACCTCAACCTTTCCTGTGGTGGTGGGCCACCCTTGGCGCCTTCCGTGCGCCCCTGCCATGTGTCATCCCAATGACCTGTTTGGTAGGAGGCTTCCCTCTACTTTTGGTAATTCCTTCCTCTCCTACACGTTTTGCATTCCTTCTGCCTTTATCCTGCGGGGTGGGAGGGCCTGCGCCCCGCAGGGCCTGTTGCCCTTTATCTATCCCCCCTTTGCCTTGTCGACATGCCCTCCCCACACCCCGGATTGGGGGCGGGTGGGTCACGCTCCGCCCTGGGGTGCCCCCCCCCCCTTTCTGCATAAAAGCCTATTGTATTGTATTGTATTGTATGTGGATTTATAGAGTGCGATTGCTGCCCGGGGGCGTCCAAGCGCTAAGAACCAACAGATCGAGGAATGGTGCCGGGGGCTTTACTGAGGAGAGTTGAAGAGGAATGTTTTAAGCTGTTTCCGAAATGAGGAGAGATTGGGGTTGGCTCTCAGATGAAGGGGCAGGGTGTTCTATAACTTGGAGGCATTGTGAGCGAAGGTCCTACCGCCATTTCTGGATTTCTTTATTCTAGGTGTTATGGCCATATAGGCCTGGTTTGAGCGGAGATTCCTGGTAGGTTGGTAATGAGAGACTAGGTTGAGGGTGGTGAGGGGGCCCGTTTTCCAGAAGACCTGGTGCGCGATGCATAGGGCTTTGAATTGGATTCTTTGGCGGATAGGTAGCCAGTGTAATTTAATCAACCCGGCTTTGGTTGATTGACGCCGAGGGAGCTGAAGTAGTGTGCGGGCTGCGCAATTCTGCACAGTTTGTAGTCTCCGCAGCGTATATTCTGGGGCAGCAAGGTAGAGGGCGTTGTTAAAATCCAGTCGGGACTGGATAAGGCCCTGGATGGCTACCTGTTTTGCCTCCATAGGTAGAAGATGGAGAACCTTCCTTAACATCCTAAGGAGGCCAAAACAGGTAGCTGCGAGTTTGGTGGCTTGGGTGCCAAAAGACAAAGATCTGTCCAGCCATACTCCAAGGCTCTTGATATTGTCCTTGGGGGCCGGGGGGATACCCAAGCAGGATGGCCATAGAGCATTGAAAGAATTGGGGTCGGCAGGGCCCAGGAGCATTAGCTCTGTTTTATCCCTGTTCATTTTGAGTGATGAGGAGGACATCCAGCTCTTAACCTCCTCTAGACATTTCTTGAGCGCTCTCGTTGTCAAGTTAGCTTCCTGCACCAATGATACCACCAGCTGAGTGTCGTCAGCGTAGGAAATGATCTTAACTCCAAACTGACGAACAACCTCAGCCAGTGGCCTCATATAGATGTTGAAGAGCGCCGGGCTTAATGAGGAGCCTTGTGGTACTCCACATCTTAATGGTCTGCTGGTAGATGATGATTCTCCGTCAAATACCCGGAAGGATCTGTCCTTCAAAAAGGATTTAAACCTGTCATTGTTTAACTGCCTGGCTAACTCTTTGGTAGCACTTTGCTTTACGCCCTTTGTAGTATTCTGTCGCTGTGTCATAGACTGTAAGATGGCAGTTATACATACCGCAGGCCTGGCTTCCCTGCCCTTATTCACCTCGGTCCGTCACTGACTCGCTATTCTAAAATTGCGGTCACGTTCTCGCATCTGTGTCGTGGTGTCCACCGCACCTTCTTTGTATTACGGGTCGGGCCCCGAGTATTGGGGGAGCACTGGCTTTGTGTACAAGGGGAGGAGGCTTGTTAGCCCTCCCCGCAGGTAATATGCGGACTGGCCTGTCTCTAATGACCGCCCCTGCTTACTCTGTTTTTGGAGTCTAGTTGCTTTTGTGTCCTCCAGTTCCTGCTTCCCCTTTCTCAAACCTTGCTGTCCCTGACTCAGGTATTTTTACTAGCGGGCAGCTTGTGCGATTGCGTCCTATCCCATTTCAGTTATTGGGAAATGTATGGATAGGACCAATAATTCTTATCCACAGCCATTTTGTCAGAGGATACCACGTGAAGTGTTAGCGTCTGCTCTGCCCTCGTCCCCTCAGCTCGTTCTGCCCGGTTGCAGTGCCATATTACAGATTAGGGTAGGAGCCCTTCTTGTATTTCTGTTTCCTTAATGGCAACCCTTTCTACTTGGGGTACGGGGGCTCGGAGTGGCGTTGCAGGCTCTGACTACCCTACTGCCAGTGGTTCCCTTGTAACTTGTGTATCCCTGTTTAGCCATATGACGCTGTGTCCCATGCTACGTACTTGCCCGAAGTTTGTTGCGAATATTCAAGCTCCTTGCCTGAACCTTCTCCTACAAAAAAGTTCTCTTAATTGCCCCAGCTGCGCACCCGATAAGGTTCCCCCAGTTCCCGTTGGCAGGATGGAAGCATGGCCTACCTACTTTTTGCCTACTAGCTTTCGCAATGCTGCTAAACTGTGTTTCCCGTATTCTTCCCGCCACCGGCTGAACTGATTTTTGCATGTGTCTATTCCTGGCAGGGGCGGGACGCAACAAAACCTGTTACACAATTATGTTGTCATGCGGGGGTGCCTGACCTTTGTAGGTTTTTAAAAAAATGTTTTAACCTTTCATGCTGTCCGGCTTGCACATGACCTGTAGATACAGGAGCATGCTGTGCTAGCACCAGTTGTGTTACAGGGGGGCATTATAATGTGAAGTCGAATGACTTGCCCCAGCGACCCCTGTGTTCAGTGCCCAGACTCTTTTACATCACCGATCCCTTTAGAAATGTTGGGCCAAGCGGGGGAGTTCCCCTCCGTCTTGCCTTTCTTTCCCGCATTTTTATATATTGCGTACCGAAACCGCCGGCCTCAGGCAGCTTTACCTTCGCCTCATTTAACCGAACCCAACCCCCCGTGTTGGGTTGACTGCTCTAGTCTTTCGCAGAGGGCAACATTGGTATTGGTCCCTCCCCTTGAGAAGGCCTAGCCTGGGGGCATTTAAACGGGTTATACATTTTTTTTTCTTTTGAGCGGGCCTATCGGCGCATCACCATTCAGGCCCTTATTAGATCCTTCGGCATGTAGTCACTCTGGTGCTGCTTGCAATGTGTGGGTCGCCCTTACAAACCCCCCCTATGCGCGCATTGGTTGTGGACCGGTTCCCCCACCCGTTGCGCACCTCATGGGCCAGGAGGCATTGAGAGCGTGCGCCCTTATTCCGTTCGCTCCATTCCCGCTGCAATCTCATAAAGCGCGGGCCTGCCAGTTTGCAGACTGTAACCAGCGCTTGCGTGCTTTTGTGTAAATATACCGCGTTAGCTCCTTTTAGCCTGGCGCTGAGGCTTCCTGGTTTATAGAACCCCTTTATTCCACTATTTGAATTCCGGCAGCGGGTACCGCCATGGTCTTTCCGACAAATCGGGGCTAACTGACTTAACTTATAATAGTATGCTGTATGCTGTACCTGGGTCAAGCCCTTTGCAGCAATCATATTAACAATCTGTAACCTGTGAATGTAGCTTTGTAGGGATAGCAGGTACCCAGGCACAAATGTACCGGGGAAGTTGTCTCAAATGGCATCGTCAACCTGTGGGTTATGGACGGAGGACTATGTTAACGTATTCCTCCAGGTGCTCTCATTCCTGGACATGCAGACTAGCAACTCTTATGCGCCTGGATACAGAATCAACAGGTGAAAAAGATCAGTTAACTTCTGGCAGCATGAGGTGTACTAAAATACACTTCCTAGGGCTGTTTAGTTCTGTTCGAGTCAGAACGCTCGTTTTTTACGTCTGCAAATTATACAGAAGAGGGAGAATTAGATACCAGTGCTTCCCATCCATACTTAACTGGAAAAGACATCCGCTGCGGAATTACAGAACATCAACAGCACAGTGTAATGCCTCTCTGCATTTACAATCCCCTCTGTGTGGCTTGCTGTGCAGCTCTATGTGTGTCTTTTGCTCAACAAAAGTATCTTTCCCCTTCTCATAACAACAATTGCACCAACATAAAAGAAAGCGGGAATGCAAACTTTAAACAGCGCCGTTAAACCAGGATTAACCAAATACAGTGAGGCTCCTGAAGAGGTTTGAGGCTCCCGGTTATTTTACTGCAGCATCCCCTGACGCAAAGAAAACTGAAAATTGTGCTTTCGTGTGTTAGGCCGTTTCCCACATTATTCTTCCCCGTAGTTACAATGGGTGCTACACTAGAGGCCCCATCACCAGCGCCTGCGCTGCGTCCCTAATCCGTATTTCCCTTCTTTATTTACATTTCATAAAAACAGCCGCGTGGGGTTATCCCGAGGCTCAACCCTTGGCCTACCCACCAGTCAGTAGCCACCGCGTGAGGTGACCTGACCTGGGACACTGGCCACTATCGCCATCTCATTCCCTTTTGCCCTCGAGCCACTAACCGCATGGTGCAGCCCAGCACGTAGCACTACTGCTGCTTGGCCTTCCTGCGAGGGCGCGCCAGAAGCGCTGCAAAAGTCGACATTCAGTATACCCAGGCTGTTTATTTATTTTAATTTATTAAATCCATTTTTTATTTTTTTTTAACGCGCAGACTTTACCGGAAGGTGTCAAAGCACTGTACAATAGACCCAGTTACGTAGGTATCGGGCGCTTCATATAATTTTCTGGTGCTATGTTCTAGGGACCTCGCACATTATTCTTAAGCTGGCCATGTCTATTTTCTGGTACCTTGAAGGGGCAGTAAACAGTGCTCGAGCGGCCCTGTCTCTTACCTCCTTTGATGTCTGCGGGGACACTGCCGCCCGCCCCGGCCTTGGTCATCTCGGAGGCACCACTGCCTGCACCGGTCACCGCCTGGTTCTGGCCTGGCTGCCGTCCCTTAATTGCTCCAGCTGCTTGCGCCCAAGGCTGCCGGGTGCCGCAGCTTGCGTTCTCCTGAGCACGGCCGTTCTGGCTTGAGGTGCATTCGGGTAGCCGTTCTGGCACCCTGCTCTGCCTCGATCGCCCGTCCAACTGCTGGTCATCGATCCCCGGCATCCTGGCTCCCGGTTCCCGCGAGGTGCCGCTTGGATCACGTCCCCCCTCCTGATATCGTCCTGCCGCTTGCTGCGCTAGCCGGCCCTTCCTCTGTCCTGCGAGAAGGAGGGGATCTTCACTTCTGTCTCTTGCTCGGCCTGTTCCACGAGCGTCCCTTTCTCTTTGGTGGCTGCATGGCGAGGTGGGGTACTTCGATACTGCTGGGCCGTGGCGGACTCGAAATCCGTTGCGCCACTCCTCCAGCTCCCTGATGTGCCCGGTGATGCAGCGTGGGCACCCGTCTTCTTCCTGGTCGCCGCACCTGGTTGAGCCCACCCCCGAGGTACCTGGTGCTGCAGGGTGGGCTCCCGTTCACCTATGTCCTGCTCACTTTCTCCCGTTGGTGGCCCTGAACGGGGAGTTCCGGGCCATCTCTCTCTCTCTTGCAGGTGGAGCGGGTGGGCACCCAGACGTCCCTGGCAACCCTTTGTTAATCTTTTGGGCAGCAGGGCCAGTTCCATGGCCGTGAAGGGCTTTGCCTTCGAGAAATGGAACCCTCGGATATCCCAAACAAAATTGTGGGCTCTACAAAAATGTGGGCTCTGCCGCCGGTGCTGCTCCCCGCTCCGATAAGATAGGAGCGTGCCTGGGGGAGCATTGCTTATATGCCCCCCACCGCGCCATTCGCCCTCCAGCCAGCCCGGTATGCCCTATGTCCATTCGGTGGTTATTCTCCCGCCTCTGCCTCCATTGGCCGGGGTCTGGCGCCTCTTTGGTGGATGCTGTTGGGGGGAGGGCGCAGGCATTTCCTTTGTTCCTTGGTCGCTTTTGCGCACCAAAACCAGCCCCCACTAGTTTGTGTCCGGGGGCACGGTGCTAATTATGGCGCCGGCTTCCGAGCTCCCTTTGGGAGCAGCCTCTGCAAGAGTAGTAGAAAGAGGTTTGCTTTGGGTCAGAGTTGAGGTAGAGGGTATATTGAGAGCAGTATAGGGTGAGTTATAGGGTATCACATAGGTTATGATAAATCAGAAGAAAAGTAATTAATATATAGATCCATAAGTACATGGAAGGTATAAAGATGCATAAAGGAAGGTAGTATATGTAGATTTAAGATGCATTAAAGAAACTCCGGCTTTCAAGTGTTGTTGTACTTAAATTTCTTTTGTTTTCGTAATTCAATAGTGAATCAATTGTAGATAGTTATGATAAAAGATTTACTTATTAATGCAGTCACTTATACATGTAAAACATAGAATACTGTAACTATCAGTAATAGTTGGATGGTAATGAGGGTTCAAGAGAAAAATATCCCTGTTGAGGTTCCGTGACGATTTGAACCCGTGTTTTCAATATTGTCGGAAATACATAATATCGGTATCAGCGAACCGCAAATGATCCATTTAGTATATCCTGGTGTTTTCGCTACGCTACGAACAAGAGCACTCCTTTTATAAACACATTTCTGATCTACCCACGGCATCCATCTTAGATCATGGCCGCCATTTTGTGTTTCTTGCCCTCACATACGCAATAGCCTCTGATCACTTCATTTCGATTAAGGACACGTAGCCTTAGCCGGAGATTCACCTCTTACATGACACGTGCACCTTAAACCAGATCACGCTGTAGCTGCATGACTCGACAAAGACTGCCTCCTCTGCCCGAGGCCAGTCCTGCCAAACTGGTCTTCGTGTCCATTGTCCTGATCACGATTAGGCGGCCGAAGCCGGTAGCCTTGCCCATTTACAACCCACAAACATCCCTTATCCTGCTTTTCTATCTTCTGCACCTGGCTCTGCTCCTTTCCTTCTGGGCCTTTATTAGGGGGAGGTAACGAAATTTACGATGAGGCGGTCCGGGTCTTGAATGAAAAGTTGACATGGGATTATGATGGAAAAGTGGGAACCCCTCGTTCGTAATGTTTTGACATCAGATTTTGTCGACGATTCCTGTGTACGATAAATATTTATTGTTTATGACACAAAGGTTTGGGAATGTACCAGCATGTAAAGAATTCGCCTGAAGGCCAAAATTTAGTATATAAGGAGCAACCCTCTTTGTACGAATCGAACAGGCTCCTAGTTACTGCCCATGCGTAGTTTCTGTGACTTCTGTGTCCCTGCAGTAATAAACCTTTGGTCTTTGACGCCACCATCGAGAAGCCCGTGTTTCTGTTTATTTATGCACCAAGGCAGGTGGAACTCCGGGGTCTTTGGGTGTTGTTCCCTGACACCTCTGGACGGAACCAAAAAGTCCAGAACTCCACTGTAACCTTGTAATATATAAGAGCATACCTGTTGGGACAGGAATATCCTCTGCATGGTGTACAGGCATGTTCGCTTCCCTGCTTTCCCAAACTTCAGACATGTGATCCTGCTTTTTTTTTGGCTATGCCATGCAAATTCAGTGTATGAGCATTGGCCTAGATCCGGTCTTTTAACAATGATAGGTTCTAGATCTGGTCCTAAACTGGCTGGGAGGGGGCATCAAGCACAAGCTCATTGTGACAAAGGACTACCTGTCGCAGGTTTCATGCATGCAGCCTAGTGGTGGCCATGTACCATGGTTGGGGAATTATAATGACAGGTTTTTTAATTGTAAGACATGAATGCGTATTTACAGGCCCACTCATATTAGGTTCTACTGTTCACAATGAACCAGGAATCGTAAATGCAACATCCTGTGCATTGTATGTGTGTCTGTGCTAGATATAATAGGCGTAATAGTGTGCCAAGCACAAGTAATACAGGCCGGCAGGTTCCATTTTAGAAGCTCACAGCCTGGTAAACAGTATAAGATGGAGGAGATGTTTCTTACCGCAGGCAGCGCATATGTAGTGCTGGCATCTCCTACATGGGAGGCAAAATCACCAGACTCTATGGTGAGGAAAGATGAAAACGACTTTCTTAGAAGTGCCAGGCCCTTCCTGATACATTGGACTATAGAGGACTGTGCCTGCAGTTGCTGTTATGTAGATGGCTGGGGGTACATGGTGAGGCCAGCAGTATCTGTTCTTAGAGAAAATCGTCCTTTGAAGAGGCTCAGATTTTTAGGTCGAGCCTTTACCATTCCGCAGGAATGGGAAATGGGGAGAATTCAAGTCGGCTATTTTCTCTTCAAACCAAAGGGCTTTCAGCCCGCGGTTTTCATGCAGTGCCCGTCAACATGCACGCGCATCGCATGCAAGCCCAGCCCAGTCCTCCCCTCATTCACGCCCACCCACCAGGCTCTCCCGCCCCCATCAGGCTTCTCTCCCAATCCGCATGCAAGCCCAGCCCAGTCCTCCCCTCATTCACGCCCACCCACCAGGCTCTCCCGCCCCCATCAGGCTTCTCTCCCAATCCGCATGCAAGCCCAGCCCAGTCCTCCCCTCCTTCACGCCCACCCACCAGGCTCTCCCGCCCCCATCAGGCTTCTCTCCCAATCCGCCTGCCTCCCCTCGCGCATTCACGCCTCCCACCAGGCTTTCCCGCCCCCATCCGGCGTTTCATTTTGTTTCTGGTGTGCCTTCGCCACAATTATACTTCTGTGCGACCGTCACTTATCTACGCATATATTTGAATGCACTCGAGTGACACATATCAGGTAATCAGCCTCCCTCCCACAGCTCGTGCGTGCGCTCTCACTCTCTAGCTCCGCTTTAGATTTCCCATTTACTTTCGCTTTCCTTGTTTCAGGAGCATCTTCCCATTAACTCTTCAACTTGTTAAAACATGGCACGATGCTTCTCCCTTAGTGTTTCACGTGATTATGTTGGTTGTTACCTCTTAAACATAAGTGCCTTATTGACCGACCTATAGCTTGGCTCTTTTCCCTTCCTTCTCTTAATAGTGTGCCTTCACCACAATTATATACTTCTGTGCAACCGTCACTTATCTACGCATATATTTGAATGCACTCGAGTGACACATATCAGGTAATCAGCCTCCCTCTCACAGGCAGCGCGTGCGTGCGCTCACTCTCCAGCTCCGCTTTAGATTTCTCATTTACTTTCGCTTTCCTTGTTTCAGGAGCATCTTCCCATTAACTCTTCAACTTGTTAAAACATGGCACGATGCTTCTCCCTTAGTGTTTCACGTGATTATGTTGGTTGTTACCTCTTAAACATAAGTGCCTTATTGACCGACCTATAGCTTGGCTCTTTTCCCTTCCTTCTCTTAATAGTGTGCCTTCACCACAATTATATACTTCTGTGCAACCGTCACTTATCTACGCATATATTTGAATGCACTCGAGTGACACATATCAGGTAATCAGCCTCCCTCTCACAGGCAGCTCGTGCGTGCGCTCACTCTCCAGCTCCGCTTTAGATTTCCCATTTACTTTCGCTTTCCTTGTTTCAGGAGCATCTTCCCATTAACTCTTCAACTTGTTCTTGTTGCTTACATGTTTTGTGTGTTAATGACGCTCGCTCGCCAATGTCCCTTCCACCCTTCCTTTGATCTCGCTTTTCTTTGAACTTTCAGGCTCCTCTCCGCCCCCTTCCTTTAATGGCCCTCTCCCTCCCCCAGCAGAGAGCGCGCATCGCTTGTTAAACCCTGCCCTTGTAACTACGTTTGTGTTCTCGCACACTGCCCCTGCCATTCCAATTGAGGAACTATAAGCAAGCTAACGGTCCGATATCACTTCCTTGGATTCATAAAGCATCTAACATGCCTTTCTCTTGTGGAATGACCTCTATCACTGTCAGTCATCGGTTACCCTATCCCAACAGCACGTACTGCTTGTGTGCTTCTCAGCACTTTTGGCTCCCTGCCTCCCTCCCACAGCTTCCCACAGCTTCCCCCAGCTCCCTTCTCCTCCCCCCTAATTGTTTGTTTTTTTCACGGTCGCCAGGCCGTGAGCTGCTTCAAAGTGATCCGCTCCGCCCCCTGCTGCACCCAGCGCTGGCCTCACTTCTCCCCCCCTAATTGCTAACCAGCCATGTCACACACCACCATTTGCTGTGCCTCGCATCAGCATCAGACCTTCTCTTTCCCCTCATTAACAGGCTTATCTCGCCTGCTTTCCTTGATTTGACCTCTGAAGTCCGTCCTCACTTGTCAAGGCTACGTGCCGATCCCCCATTCACGCAGACAGCTGCTGATAAAAAATGATGCACTAAAATTCATAAACAACACACTTTTCAGTCTTGGCAGTTCTAACACCCCAACGTTTGATCCAGTTTCGGCTGATGTTCATAAGGGCAACTGAAACTACAAGTTCCAGCATGCTTTGTGCAGTTGCCTGACAGACATGAGCTGGGTGAAAAAAAAATCCCCCTCGTGATTCATAGTGTTGTCAGCTATATCACTACAGAAAAAGTGAATTATTATCCCAGAGGCTTAGCTGGTAACAGTGCAGCAGGTGCAGCGGCACCGGACCTAGTGACCTTATGTTTAAAGCCATATGAGTTTTCCAAGGATGCTGAAGGGCAATGCTACCGGCTCTCACTGTACAGGGGCACCCGCCCCTTTAAGAGCGCAGGCCGTAGCAGCAGAGCGCATTGAAACTGATGAGACAAAGCTATGGCAACTCGGAGCCCAGCTCTCTCGTTAACAGCTGCAATCATTATATCATTTCAGGATAAAACCTCAACAACAAAAAAAACACAGTTTCTCTTTCTGTCTGCAGCAGCATCTGCTTTGCTTTGACCCCACCACTCCTGCTCCGTATTTCCCTTCTGTAGTAGGGTGTGTAAAAGGGCGTGTAAGCAGGCATGGGTGTCAGCATACTAGGTGAAAAAAAATTCTGAGGAGCAAAGGCTGCTAAACTGGGTTTTCTCTGCCCATCAAGCTCCCTCCCGTCCAGCATGTCCCCTTCACGAGCTGAGCTGAGATGAGCTGATGGACGGCCTGTTACTCAAACCAAGCAGCAACAAACCCCTCTGCTCACCCGGCTCCACAACCGGTGCACACTTCTGGGAAACTGCGGTAACCGAGGCAAGGAACTACCCGGGAGCTTCTAACACGGCGGGGGGTTGGAAATGATCACGATCTCAACACTGCGTCCACAGATTACTAACCAGTATATACAGTTATTAAAACGTCAATTAATGTGTTCTTCTGCTCATTGCCAGGCACCGTTCCATGGCAAAAAGGATTTCTACCACAAGACACGTGTTCCACCGCCAAGGATAATATTTTTATAGAAAACCAAGAGTGAGTGTAATATTACAGGTTTACCATTCTGTGGTAGTAAGAAGCTTAACCATGTGTATTAAATACAGCAAACAGCTACTACCGCCAGCGCCCAAGAGGGAACCAGTGTATACTGCACCATAAGGCATTGATTCACAAAGGTACTTACCTGAAATGCTCCCTCTCATATTTTTTTCTTCTGTGCACTGAAATGCAATGTTTGTGGGCACACGTTTATTGCGGTGTGGGAGGGGCAGTTTCGGTTTGTTGGGTATCTGCTCTCCCCCACACATCTCTGTTCCCTAGACCCCTCCCCGCTAAGCGTGCACCCACAGCCCCCCAGCTCCTCCCACAAGCCCCTTTGTGTAAGCAGGGGGAGCTTCTCACCTTGTTCGTAAAACCTGTTCTATAGATATGTGTAAATCAATACCCCTCCCCTCGGCCCCACTTCCGCTTACGGCCTGGAGGGCTGGGAGCCTTCCTTCATTCATTAACTCAAAAGTGCCCTCTTCCAGTGCCCCTTGCGTAAAAAAAGAAACCCGCTCCCTCCGCTTCGGGCATTCTTGAGGACAAGGAAGAGGCTGGCGACGCTGTACTTTTATTAAAACCCTCGCTCTGAACAAAAGCCTCGTAATTGACTTCTGGACTCTGCCGTTGATCTTTCCAGCCCTCCGAGAGCTGCTGCGCAGTGAGTCAACTCCTTTGCAATCTGCTGCTACTGGGGACAAATGCGCAGGTTACCAGCAGTTTAACAACAATCGTCCCGCCTGACATCCGGGCCGTGTTTATTTGCTGGGCACTGACATCACCTTAATGAGATCTCATTCATCAAGGTCTGCTGCTCTGCAAGACTGTTGTCGTGGAAGGGGATGGTGTGTGTGCCTCTGAGTATGTGTCAGTCTGTGTGTGTGTCTCTCTGACGTGCAATTGTGTGTCAGTGTTTGATTCTGCCCGCACGCCAAAGCTGGTCGGTCTTGCTTTAATATACTAATGCAGCCAAGATTTTTTTTTTTTTAACATACAGTGGGCTTCTGGCCCAGCCCCTTGAGCTCCCTACTTCCGGTCAGCCCCCTTCAGCCATTGCTTTGTGATCATGTTGTAATGCGCCACAAGTGCCAACACCTAAAACGGGGCACCGTGCATGCCCCTGCTTTTGCCTTTCAGATCTCTGGACGTGGTGCAAAAAGCAGGATACAGTAGCCATTTCACCCACTATCCAGCACTTTAAATTCAGTTTTGTCGTTGATGTATTGTTCCACAGACCTGCACTTTAAACTGTCCTACACGCAGCTTGCCACAATCCAAACACTTAATTGCACCATGGCCCCTGACCGCTTGCTCTAGCGACCTGGCACTTCAAAGTTCTCAAGTGCCAAGAAGGGAGTGTGACATCCCTGCGTACTTTCGGGTGTAGATTACCCAACAATGGTGCTTTTTTGAACAACTATTAAACGGGCCATCTTGCTATGATCAGGACGGGCTGCTAGTCCTTTCACACATGGGTCCACGTGTGGTGGGGGCACTTTGGGTTATACACGTATGTCGGCACACTGCGCAGCAGCTTTTGTGTATTTTGCTCTGAGAGGTGCATAATAATTGGTCGCGTTTAAGGGTAGGATGGGGTCGTTATCTATGTTTAAACTTGATTTTATAATTATAGCAAAGGCTTCCTAGGGATCCGGCCCTGTGTCGTTGGCAGTACGAATCAAAGACGATTTATTACCCTGCCAACGTTATACCCCCACCTCTGTTTTTTTGCTTTCTTTTTATTCAATTACTTTGCCATTCTGGACACAAGCAGCTCTTATTTCACAGGCTAATTTTTGTATGGCGAGGCCATGAGCTTAACTTCAAAGGCATCCGCTCCTCCACCCCCTGCTTCAGTACAAAGGAATGCGCCGGCCCGGCCGCTTTTAATTTCATTTCCCGGCCGCGTTTATTTAATTTTATTTCGCGGCCGCGTTTTTCTGCCCTTCTGCCCTCTGTTAGACTCGTTTTTCCCTTGCAACCCCAGCATCACTCAGCGCAACCCCTGCATCACTCAGCACAACCCCTGCATCACTCAGCGCAACCCCTGCATCACTCAGCGCAACCCCTGCATCACTCAGCGCAACCCCTGCATCACTCAGTGCAACCCCTGCATCACTCAGTGCAACCCCTGCATCACTCAGCGCAACCCCTGCAACACTCAGGGAAACCCCTGCATCACTCAGCGCAGCATCACTCAGCGCAACCCCTGCATCACTCAGCACAACCCCTGCATCAATCTCTGCAACCAATTAACAACAACTGGTTCAAATATGTTCTCTCAATGTTTCAAGCTTTATTACAAATGTCACAAAAAAGTTAATATTTCATTTCTGTTCTTGGATTTTCATCACAATAAAATACACTGAACATAATCTTCACAAAAGTTATTTACAGAAGTTTAAGCTATTGCCATTATAAATTACAATCACTTTTATTTAAGTATTAATTATTTAAAAAAATTAAAAGCCATTGTAATTTGTAATATCAATACGTCCAAGTCACGTAAATACAAAACATGTTGCATTACAAATGCTATAGGTATCCCATTTGCGAACGTTATAACTATTGGCATTGAAAATGACAAAGCTATTAATTTAGCTATTTTCAAAACCAACACATAAATAAAAAAAAATGTCATTTACAAGACCAATAGCTCAAACTTTCCTACTGCGAGACCTATTGGCAACGCCAGTGCTTGTTGTTTCTCTTCCTGATATCTGAGAGGAGAGGTTGCAAATAGCTCAGTGCAGCCTACTCTCACTTCTTTGTACTTCTTTGGTCTGCATGCCATCTGAAGACTGTACTGCAGGCAGATACTTTGCAGACAGACGCCAGGCCTAGAAACTGGCCTGGCCAGGACACATGAAAAGGGAACCAACGCAAACTCGTTCCAAGGAAACAGACCTGGAATACGTATCCTCAGTCTGAGAAATCAGTATAAAGATGTGTGCTTAAGATCCATTTTTGTTCTTTGTTGTCTTCCCTTTTAATGACAAGGGGGTACTCCACAGAGTACTTGGGGACTATCATGCAGCCAAGGGTTGGTGTTGCACTGAAAACTAACTCCTCAGAGGCGAGGGAATATTGCCTGGAGTCCAATCTGAGGGAGGAATTAGTGGACTGTCCTGGGGACCAAGATATCCTACCTGTAAGTGAGGGAAGGAAGCACCAACCCTGCAAGTGGAGCTGATTGCAGAAAATACTGATGTAATTAACCCTCATGTAGGGTCTGACTAACACAGACTCACTAAGCAGCTATGCCGAAGGACTTGTGGTACTGATGGAATAAACAGTGCGACTTTTGTCTTTTAACCCCGTCCCCAGGATAAGCGCCTGCTGATGCCCATGTACCCCACAAGTGGACTGTATGACCATGGCACTGACAACTGTCATTGGGTCGGAGTCAGTCCACAAGATTAATTGACCTGAGAAGTGCCCTTGTTACGCCTCATGAAGTATTGAGGACCTCAAGGCACTGTGTGCCAAAAATAGTGTCTGGCATCTGCCACAAAGAAGATTCGCCATCTGAGGGCATGTGACCTTTGCATTCAAGAAGAAGCGCCAAGCACTCACTGGAGTGTTGGAGTGAGCCAAGTCATTAATCAAATACGCACAGGAGCATGGGGGTGAGCCATGATTTTCAGCCCGCTGCCCAAAGAAGGTCCTCGTGAGAATCCACTACTCCTGCAGCAACCTTCTGAGTGACACAGCTCCTGTTAAGACTTCTGGATGCCACCGTGAGGCTCGCGTTACTGATAAGATCCGCTTCTGCATGAGGACTGAATGCAGCCCTGCACTGCTACAACGAACTTGGTGAGAGTCTAAACAGGCTTGGGTCTGAGAGACTGAGTGCTCAGACTAGACCAAAGTGGATGTAGGGGGGAGTACAAGCTGCACCAACCAATCTACCTCGAGTACTGAACCTAAGGGGGAGCACAGAGACAGGGAAACCATGGGCGGCAGGTGGAGGGCTAGTCGGCTTTTGTGCATTATTATTATTGATTGTGCAGTGGAATTCTATATTTTCTGTGTAATAAAGTACTTTTTCTATAAGAAGGAGCACAGGGCTGGGCATTGAACTTATTTCGTAGCTGCTGGGGTGGGGCTTGACTATTGTGTAACCCAGAACCTAATCTCCCTGAGAAGTCGGTGACCGCTCTCCGTCACTAGTACTGAGAGTCAAGTGTGGTAAGGGTTGTATTTGGCCTAGTTTGCAGAGCCATACTAGGGTACGAACCAAGACAGCAGAGCTAAATTACCCCTACCCCCATGGTTGTGGACCTGTAGCCACTGCTTGCCCCTTGACTTCCTAAAAGGGTTTGGCAATATCAGTGTCCATGAAGTTGATCACTCATTCGTGAGCACATGGACGTGTCATTGAACGGTCCCTTATTGCTGTTTGTCCTGATGACTCTGAATAGTAGGCGGAGAAACATGAAGACATTTTTAATACTATATTTTTTATACTTTTTTCATATTTTGGGTGCTTTTGTGAGTTGGAGATACACTTTTCATAAAGTATGTGAGTATAATTGACTGACCCCATTTTTACAGTTTTTTTCTGGAGACTTCTGTCAAGTAGTGAAACCTAGCGTGCACCTCAGGGATAGGCACAGTTTATCAGTCGTGAATATAATGTGGCAACTCCACTTGCAACTGGATATTCAGGGACAGAATCGGAAGTAAGAATTGAGGTCAAGGGAGAAGAGGGCCAGGGTCTCCAGAGTAGATCAACTGACTGATGGGGACACGCTAATTCTGTTTCAAACACTAATGGAGAACTCTGGCTTGGGTCACAATCAACTGTGGAAATTTATACAGCTACACACTCCTTAAGAAGCTGCCTACCAGGTCGCAAGCTACCCTTTCAACCTTCACTAGGCAAAATCTATTTTGAGAAATTTTAGAAGATGAATAACTTTTACACCACATTGCTGCAAAAAGCACTTAAGATTCAATAACAAACGGTACTCCAGTACTAATATATTCTGGAAGACTACCCAGACAAACTTCACAACAGACATTTGAGCGAAGCTCACAGTTCTCATACTTTGAGGTTTTGCTCAGCTGGTACAGGAAACATCTGCGCCTGCATGAGTGTGGCTCTTGCCCCGTGCCAAATGTTGGGGATGCAGAGTGTAAAACTGTGACATAGTACATATCTTCTGACATTGCTTTGCAACAGTTTTGGAAAAGACGTTTGCAACTGGCAATAGTCAATGATATTGTGCTAGAGAAACCAGATTGCCTAACACACCCTTCTTAACATGTCTGAAAGCACAGTTGCTTCTAATCAAAGATGACAGTGGTTGGTAACGTCGTTGGTGGTAGCCAAAATCTGTATTCTACGCAGCTTGTGGAAAACGATACTGGCTTCCGATGAATGGCTGTCAGAAAGACCTGGAGTAGCTGCCTGTGAAAAGTCATTTTTTAATTAATGATCAAATGACCAATTTTGATTTGTTTTGGGAACTGTTCATTAGCCCCTGCCAGCTGACTGGCAGCGCAAGTTGATAAGTAGTGCTGGGAGATAATAAGTTGTCCAACTGTACCTGGGGTGGATGCTTATGTAGGTGTCACCTTCCTGTCTTTCTTAATTAGGGCGGAGGTTCAGGACTAGATCTGGACTTAGGCAGTATTAAATATACTATTTATAATATGTCACACAGTAATCTTTACCGAGCACTCAATTAATTCAATACTGTCCATGTAAAGTCTTTATCCAAATTAGTGTTCCTCAATTGGCACAGTTAAATCCGTATTTGGGAACAGGACGCTGTTTTCATGATACATGGTGAGTGTGGTGGACTGGGCTCAGAGTGCTCTCCATGTATTATAAATACATTACTTAAGGACGTGAGCTTAAACAGTATTAGTTATTACTCTCATACTTTTATTCCTTAGATCACGTACTCGTGATGAGGGGCTTATTCTGAGCCATTCGGATTTGAAGGCAGGACGTTTATTTAATGCACAGGTAATGAAGAGATGGGGTGAGTCCACGCTATGTTCCTATGACTTGGAGTAATGAGGAATGTCCAAGTAGGACTTTTTGTGAGAATAAGTATTTGTTAGAACCGGCTGTCTCTAGTTGGCAGAGGTATAAACTTCTGACAAATAGGGACACACCTATTCTAGTCAGGGCAAGGGGATCACACCCTTTGATAACCCCTGCTCACCCCCTTGGTAGCTTGGCAGAGCAGACAGGCTTATCTCAGAGGCTGTGCGTTAAGCATTTATGACCACATACAGTAATAAAGTGAATACACTACAAATGGACACGGCACCGTAGTATTATAAAAATAAGGATCTTTATATAAGGCTTAGCACAAGACCAAATAACGACAAAAATATACACAATCTTAATAAATAATCTTGGAAGGGAAAATAGTAGTTCAAATGTAGTTTCTTCTGTAGCACAAAGTCTTTCGTATCAAAGCAACTCTTCTTCCTGGAAACACAGTTCTTGGC
Source organism: Lissotriton vulgaris (assembly GCF_964263255.1). Taxonomy (NCBI): domain Eukaryota; kingdom Metazoa; phylum Chordata; class Amphibia; order Caudata; family Salamandridae; genus Lissotriton; species Lissotriton vulgaris. The sequence goes on from NC_141687.1 coordinate 363,964,656, forward strand.
AACAATATAACCCACACGGGGGTTACACGACGTCGAGGCAAAGTTAATCCAAAGGTTCGGCGTCGACCGCGAGGAGCGCTACGTCGAGCCCGGAGTCACACGGACCCCTAGCAACACAGTACCTTAGGAAAATGAAGCACACGATGATCAGCGGCGTCGAGCAATCCGGCGTCGCGTCTTCGGTGTCGATCAGGCCTCAGCAGGCGTCGTTGTCGATGATGCAGTTGCAAGAGTGAGCAGCGCTCACGGCGTCGAGAGGGCACGAGGTCGATGAGATCAGCAGCGGTGCAGACACGAGGTCCCTTGGAGCTGGAGCCGAACTCACTACTCACTGGTCGTTGCTGCTGGCTTCGATCGGGCCCGGCGGCCGGCGTCGAGGAAGCGGGACACTGGAGCCGTTACTCACTATGTCGAGCTGCATTCGGCGACGTCCGTCGGCGTCGAGATTGCTGGTTCTTTCAGAGGTGCTGGGTTCACAGGTTCCAGCAAATAGTCCTTTAAGCAGATGAAGTCCTTTAGCCCTGTGACTTCAGCAGGAGACTGGCACTCTTCCAGTCCTTAGAGATTTTCTTAGCAAGCGTGAGAGTACACACACAGTTCCTCTCTCCTGGTTCCTTGGCAAAAATAAAGAAGCACTGCAGGATTCCCCCCAGCAAACAGCACACCGGCAGAAGGGGTAGGCAAGTCCTTAGATCAGCAGGCCTCTTGTCCTTGGTTTCAGGGTTCCTTGTCAGAAGTGATCTAAATTCTTGGTTCAGGGGTCCTTCTCTTATACCCCTTTTTGGCTTTGATCCCTTTGTTCATGCAGGGGGATTTCCCAACATCCTGGGTCTGTTGTGGGTGGGGCAGGCAGAGGCACCTGGCCTATTCACTGAGCAGGGCTGGGTCCTCAGACGCCCAGCAGGAGGTGGAGCCAGCATTGTCACTGGCAGGAGCAGAGCTATCGGCCTCCTGGTAGGAGGTGGGGCTAGGATCGTCCATGGCAGGCACAGAGCCATCAGTCACCTGGCAGGAGGTGGAGCCAGCATTGTATCTGGCAGGGCAGGCTATCAGCAACTACTCTCCCCCTACTCTCAAGGCAAATGTCCCACTCATCCCACACTGACTCATCAGATCTCTGGAGCCACCCAGCTCCTGTCACACACACACCAAACCAGCAGAAACCAGAAATAGTTAGACAAGAAAATAGCCACTTTCTAAAAGTGCTATTTTCTAACCCAGAGTCCAAAAACCATCCATACCAATGGATGCGTAATTAAACCCCGAGTTCAGGGATACCAAACTCGACATTGCACCATGCTCCCCGAGCCAGCTAGGATTATAGCATTAATAATCCTGGCAGCCCATTCTAGCTAATGGAGAGCAGGTTACCTCGCAATAGTGAAAAACGAATATGGCTGTAATTCACTATTAGGACATGCCAACTTGGTCAGGCCTGTCCTACCTTATACTTACAATGCACCCTGCCCGCGGGCCTACCATAGGGGTGACTAACATGAAGTTAAGGGAAGGTTCGAGGGACTGGCAAGTAGGTGTACTTGCGCAGCCCGCGTGACAGTACCAGACTGCACGTAGGTCTCGCAATGACCGACCCGTAGACATTCTTTTACAAGGCCGCTCTGGTGGGTGGCACAACACGTGCTGCAAGCCCACGAGCGGCATTTGTATTTACAAGCCCCGGCATTCCTGGTGCACTAGACTAGGGACTGACAGTAAACCAAATAAGCCAAACATGGAATTCAATCGATACATCAATTTAACATAGGGAGCACTTGCGCCGTGGCACTGATCAGCAGTGGCACGGTGCCCAAAGCATTATCCAGCAAAACATCGTAAAACAGTGGAGGCAAACAGAAAAAATGGAGGAGAGACTCAAGCCAATGATGTCAGGTCTAACACGTGTCCCCTCCAGCTGAAATGTGGGGAGAACTACCCTTGACCTAGGGAGTTCTCATCACTAAGGTGGAAAAATCTGGACAGACCATCAGCATTGGCGTGATCTGTACCAGGGCGGTGTTCCACCGTGAAGTCCATCCCCTGTAGGGAAATGGACCACCTCAACAGTTTCGGATTCTCACCCCTCATTTGCATCAACCATCTGAGGGGCCTGTGGTCTGTCTGAACCCGGAAGTGAGTCCCAAACAGGTAGGGTCTTAGCTTCTTCAGCGCCCAGACCACAGCAAATGCTTCTCTCTCTATCGCACTCCACCTCGTTTCCCTGGGAAGTAACCTCCGACTGATGAAGGCTACAGGCAAGTCTCGGCCCTCTTCATTCACCTGAGCTAGAACAGCCCCCACGCCATGCTCTGAAGAGTCCGTCTGGACAATAAATTCCTTCGAAAAGTCGGGTGCCTGGAGTATAGGTGCTGTGCACATTGCAGTTTTCAGGGTATCGAAGGCCGTTTGACAGGCATCAGTCCAGATCACATTTCGTGGCTGCTTCCTGGAAGTCAGCGAAGTCAAGGGGTGCACAATGTTACCGTAATCCTTGACAAACCTCCTGTAATAACCCGTGAGTCCTAAGAAGGCTCTCACCTGAGTTTGGGTTTTGGGCGGCGCCCAAGCCAGGATGGTATCTATCTTGGGTTGCAGGGGGGCAACCTTGCCGCTCCCTACTTGGTGCCCCAAGTACACCACAGAACCCTGCCCAATCTGGCACTTACTGGCTTTGATTGTGAGGCCTGCTCTGCGCAGGGCCAACAACACTTCCTGGAGGTGGCGCAAGTGTTCCTCCCAGCTGGCGCTGAACACTGCGATGTCGTCCAGGTAGGCGGCACTGAAATCCTCCAGTCCAGCCAAGACCTGGTTGACCAACCTCTGGAAGGTGGCAGGGGCATTCTTCATCCCAAAGGGCATCACCCGGAACTGGTATAGCCTATCTGGTGTGGAGAATGCGGACCTCTCCTTCGCCCCATCAGTCAAGGCGATCTGCCAGTACCCAGACGTTAAATCAAACGTACTAAGGTACCGGGCAGCCCCCAACCGATCGATGAGCTCATCAGCTCTGGGGATGGGGTGCGCGTCAGTCTTTGTGACTGAATTGAGTCCTTGGTAATCCACACAGAACCGAAGTTCTGGTGAAGCACCAGGCGCTGCAGCCTTCGGGACCAAGACCACTGGGCTGGCCCAAGGACTGCTAGAGGACTCAACCACCCCTAACGCAAACATTTTGGAGACCTCCTCCTTAATGTATGCTCGGACCTTGTCAGTCACCCTGTAAGCCTTGTGCTTCACAGGAGGGCTGTCTCCGGTGTCAACGTCATGGACACACCAATAAGTGACACCCGGAACCAAGGAAAACAGATCAGGGAATTGTCCCAACAGTTGGCGACAATCCTGCTTCTGCTCAAGGGTCAGTATGTCAGAGAGGACCACACCATCCCCTGACCCATCTTGCTCTTTAGCACACAGGAGGTCAGGAAGAGGCTCACTCTTCTCCTCCATTCCAGCATCTGTAGCTAGGAGCATGCCCACTTCGGACCTTTCTAAGTGGGGCTTCAAACGGTTGACATGCAGGACCCGCAAGGGGTTCCTGGGAGATTTCAAGTCCACCAAGTAGGTGACATCGCTCTTCTTCTCCACAACCTTAAACGGTCCAGTCCACCTGTCCTTGAGCACACAAGGTTCCACAGGGGACATGACCCACACTTCTTGACCAGGCTGAAGCTCTACCAGAGTGGCATTCCGGTCGTACCAACGCTTCATCTCCTCCTGGCTGGCCTCCAGATTTGCCTGAGCAAGATCTCTGAAGCGCCGAGTCTGGTTCCTAAAGGCCAGCATGTAACTGTACACATCCTGGGGAGGTTTCCTGGGAGATTGCTCCCAGCCTTCTTTGACCAGACTCAAAGGTCCTCTTACCGGGTGACCATACAAAAGCTCAAAGGGGCTGAGCCCTAGAGACTTCTGCGGCACCTCACGGTAAGCAAACAACAGGCATGGCAAGAGGACGTCCCATTTCCGCCTCATTGGTTCTTCAAGACCCATGATCATGCCTTTAAGGGTCCGGTTGAATCTCTCAACTAACACATTAGCTTGAGGGTGGTAAGGAGTGGTGAACTTGTAGGTTACCCCACACTCCTTCCACAGAGACTTCATATAGTTCGAAATGAAGTTGGTGCCCCTGTCTGACACCACCTCTCTGAGGAACCCCATCCGGGAGAAAACACCCATCAGTGCCCGTCCCACCACGGGGGCCGTCACTGTTCGGAGAGGGATGGCTTCCGGGTACCGTGTGGCGTGGTCCACCAAGACCAGGATAAACCTGTTGCCCAGGGCTGTCTTGGGGTCCAGGGGCCCAACAATGTCAATCCCCACCCGGTCAAAGGGGGTACTGACCACTGGAAAAGGTTGGAGGGGAGCCTTCTGCTTCCTTCCGCTTTTCCCACTTGCTTGGCAAGTGTGACAAGTCTTACAATGGAGGTCTACATCCCTGCGCATCTGAGGCCAATAAAAATGGGTGACAAGCCTGTCATAGGTCTTGTCCTGCCCCAGATGTCCAGCTAAAGGAACGTCATGAGCCAAACTCAGTAGGAAGGCTCTAAAGCGCTGGGGTACCACCAGCACACGGGCTGACCCAGGCTCAGCAGCCTTAGGCTCACTATACAGGAGGTTGTTTTCCCAGTAGACAAAATGTGACCCTGACTGATCACCTGAGGATTGGGCTGAGGCCTGCTGCCTCATACCCACAAGAGAAGGGCACACTTTCTGTTCGGCACAGAATTCCTCCCTGGAGGGACCATCCTCCTGCTGCCAATGGGTCAGCTCGGGCAGGTCTCCCAGTTCGGCAATTTGTTCCCCTGTGGGCTCCAGGGCATCCCCCTCAGGGTCTACCTCCTCCTGGACCACGGGAACTACAGGGGCCGGTTCCCCGCGCCTCCTGCCTCTTCTCTTCACAGCTGGGTCCTGGGCCGTACTTTCAGGCTCCGGGACCCCATCAACACCCTTACTCGCTGTCATCGATCGAGTGCTTGCACACACCCACTCTGGCACACCCAACATTCTCAAATGTGTCTCCCTCTCCACCTTAGCCCAAGGGGAGTCTTCTAAATCATTGCCCAGGAGACAATCGACAGGCATGGCGGGCCTCACAGCAACCTGAAGAGTTCCTGAAACTCCCCCCCATTCAAAGGAAACCTGAGCTACCTCACACTCTTTCTGGGAGTTGTCAGCAGCTATCACGGGGTAGAATGCGTGGGGAACCACCTGCTCTCTGGACACCAAGTGACACTTAACAGCTGTCACACTCGCTCCGGTGTCTTTGAGAGCTTCCACTCTATGGCCATTAATGGTCACCCACTGCCTATATTTACTAATGTTACTAGGCAGAGGGGGTGGAGGGACCATTTGCATGTCTCCTTGCGAGACCAGGGACATTTCCGCGGGACCCTCCCACCAGGGACAACCATCTCTTCCCCTCCCAGGGCTACACTCACCAACTGACGGGGGGTGCACGCGGCGGTGCATTCGAATTCTTCATGGGACACTGGGGGTCATAATACCGGTGTCCCACCTGCCCACAAACGTAGCAGGTTAGGGGGCCCCTATGAACAGGTTTACCCGTCGGGGCCCCTGGCTTCTTCTCAGGGGGAGGCTGGGAACCTTTCCCTTGGTTCCCTTGGGGATTACTTTGGGGCCCTTTCTGGGACTCCTTCTGTTTACCCTTGCCCCCCCCCCCCCCACTCTTCTGCTGGGGACCCTGCCCACCTTTGGCTGAGTCTTCCACTGGACCCTTGTGGACCCTGGTACTGACCCAGCGGTCCGCCTCCTCAGCAAGTTTTCTAGGGTTAGATATCTTGCTATCAATAAGGTGCTGGCGCAGCTCTGGAAAACAGTTTTTAGACAAATGCTCCCAAGCAAACAAATCATAAAGAGCTTCATAACTTTCCACCTTGCTGCCCTTTACCCAACTATCCATGGCTCTGCAAAAATAAGACACATATTCAACCCACGTCGTACCAGGCAACTTCTTACATTCTCTAAAAGCTTGTCTGTACTTCTCGGGGGTTAGGCCATACCGCAACATTAAAGCATCTTTCATATGAGCATACGACATCCTATCCTCAACAGGCATGTCTAACAGGGTATCTTTTCCCTCATTCACAAAGCGACTCCACAACCCCTCTCCCCAATCCTTCTCAGGGACCCAGTGGGCCAACAATGCTAACTCATATGCTTTAAACCACTGACCAATATCTTCGTTCCTATGATAATCTTTTATCACATCTTTGGGGAAATAAAACCTACTTTCTGCAGGCACAGATGGAATGCTGCCACCAGAGGGATTCAATTCTAACTTCTTAGCTTGGATGTCCAACTCCCTCAACTTGGTATCACGCTCCAAAGCTAACTTTTCTCTCTCAAACTCCAACCTTTTGGTCTCCAAATCAGCCTCTCTCCTACCTCTTGCATTTTCTAACTCCGACTGCCCATTTATCTTTAGCCTTGCCATTTCCATGTTGTATGCATGCTCCTTCACCCTTTCTTCTCGTTCTTCAGGGGAAAGACCTTTGGAGGAAACACTTCTTCCGGGAGAGGACACAGGCCCATTCACTGGCGCCTCCTCATCCCCTTCCACTGGCGGTACCACCACCGGATCAGTGGGATCTCTGCACTCCAACCAGGCTTGCAATGCTTTGACAACTTCTGGTTTGTTTCTGCAGCTCTTGGTAGGAACGTTGAACTGCTTGCAATAATGGTCTAATTGCTTTCTGCTGTAATCTTCGATCTTGTTTCTATCAAATTCCTCCACAACAACAACAGGGGTAGTGACTCCGGTGTCACTCATGGTCAAAACTGGCAGTGTTAAAAAAATCAAGCTTCAGAAAAGCGGAGAACCAAAAATAGAATCCTTCCAAGTAGATTGTGGCTGCGCTATGGTCTGCTTACACTATGTAGCGCACACTAATCACTGCACATGGGTCATAAATGCAAGGTTCAAATGCTCACCGCTGCGTCCAATGTTAGAACTGGCTGTCTCTAGTTGGCAGAGGTATACACTTCTGACAAATAGGGACACACCTATTCTAGTCAGGGCAAGGGGATCACACCCTTTGATAACCCCTGCTCACCCCCTTGGTAGCTTGGCAGAGCAGACAGGCTTATCTCAGAGGCTGTGCGTTAAGCATTTATGACCACATACAGTAATAAAGTGAATACACTACAAATGGACACGACACCGTAGTATTATAAAAATAAGGATCTTTATATAAGGCTTAGCACAAGACCAAATAACGACAAAAATATACACAATCTTAATAAATAATCTTGGAAGGGAAAATAGTAGTTCAAATGTAGTTTCTTCTGTAGCACAAAGTCTTTCGTATCAAAGCAACTCTTCTTCCTGGAAACACAGTTCTTGGCAACAAGGTAACCCACACGGGGGTTACACGACGTCGAGGCAAAGTTAATCCAAAGGTTCGGCGTCGACCGCGAGGAGCGCTACGTCGAGCCCGGAGTCACACGGACCCCTAGCAACACAGTACCTTAGGAAAATGAAGCACACGATGATCAGCAGCGTCGAGCAATCCGGCGTCGCGTCTTCGGTGTCGATCAGGCCTCAGCAGGCGTCGTTGTCGATGATGCAGTTGCAAGAGTGAGCAGCGCTCACGACGTCGAGAGGGCACGAGGTCGATGCGATCAGCAGCGGTGCAGACACGAGGTCCCTTGGAGCTGGAGCCGAACTCACTACTCACTGCCGTTGCTGTTGGCGTCGATCGGGCCCGGCGGCCGGCGTCGAGGAAGCGGGACACTGGAGCCGTTACTCACTATGTCGAGCTGGATTCGGCGACGTCCGTCGGCGTCGAGATTGCTGGTTCTTTCAGAGGTGCTGGGTTCACAGGTTCGAGCAAATAGCACTTTAAGCAGATGAAGTCCTTTAGCCCTGTGACTTCAGCAGGAGACTGGCACTCTTCCAGTCCTTGGAGATTTTCTTAGCAAGCGTGAGAGTACACACACAGTTCCTCTCTCCTGGTTCCTTGGAAAAAATAAAGAAGCACTGCAGGATTCCCCCCAGCAAACAGCACACCGGCAGAAGGGGTAGGCAAGTCCTTAGATCAGCAGGCCTCTTGTCCTTAGTTTCAGGGTTCCTTGTCAGAAGTGATCTAAATTCTTGGTTCAGGGGTCCTTCTCTTATACCCCTTTTTGGCTTTGATCCCTTTGTCCATGCAGGGGGATTTCCCAACATCGTGGGTCTGTTGTGGGTGGAGCCAGGCAGAGGCACCTGGCCTATTCACTGAGCAGGGCTAGGTCCTCAGACGCCCAGCAGGAGGTGGAGCCAGCATTGTCACTGGCAGGAGCAGAGCTATCGGCCTCCTGGTAGGAGGTGGGGCCAGGATCGTCCATGGCAGGCACAGAGCCATCAGTCGCCTGGCAGGAGGTGGAGCCAACATTGTATCAGGCAGGGCAAGGCTATCAGCAACTACTCTCCCCCTACTCTCAACGCAAATGTCCCACTCATCCCACACTGACTCATCAGATCTCTGGAGCCACCCAGCTCCTGTCACACACACACCAAACCAGCAGAAACCAGAAATAGTTAGAGAAGAAAATAGCCACTTTCTAAAAGTGCTATTTTCAAACCCAGAGTCCAAAAACCATCCATACCAATGGATGCGTAATTAAACCCCGAGTTCAGGGATACCAAACTCGACATTGCACCATGCTCCCCGAGCCAGCTAGGATTATAGCATTAATAATCCTGGCAGCCCATTCTAGCTAATGGAGAGCAGGTTACCTCGCAATAGTGAAAAACGAATATGGCTGTAATTCACTATTAGGACATGCCAACTTGGTCAGGCCTGTCCTACCTTATACTTACAATGCACCCTGCCCGCGGGCCTACCATAGGGGTGACTAACATGAAGTTAAGGGAAGGTTCGAGGGACTGGCAAGTAGGTGTACTTGCGCAGCCCGCGTGACAGTACCAGACTGCACGTAGGTCTCGCAATGACCGACCCGTAGACATTCTTTTACGAGGCTGCTCTGGTGGGTGGCACAACACGTGCTGCAAGCCCATGAGCGGCATTTGTATTTACAAGCCCCGGCATTCCTGGTGCACTAGACTAGGGACTGACAGTAAACCAAATAAGCCAAACATGGAATTCAATCGATACATCAATTTAACATAGGGAGCACTTGCGCCGTGGCACTGATCAGCAGTGGCACGGTACCCAAAGCATTATCCAGCAAAACATCGTAAAACAGTGGAGGCAAACAGAAAAAATGGAGGAGAGACTCAAGCCAATGATGTCAGGTCTAACAGTATTTGAATGGTGAGTTCATTTTTTATTTCAGAAGATTTTGAAATGAGCTAATTGCAAACGGTCATACCGCGGGAGCCTCTATATACGCTATTTCATACCTTTTTACTTTAGATTGGGTATAGATTTAATGAGGAATCAGACTGTTTTGATTGCCCATTAGACATGTTGTATTACTATATGGGCGAGAGGTAATGACTTGAATTATGATTAATGTGCGAGGACATTAGTGAGGCTTATATGTTTTGATGACTGACTAAATTGGTGTTGGGTACCAGGTTGAATTATTAGAGCTGGATTTGAGGAAATTTAATTATATATATACTTTTTTTTCAGGGTGAGTGTCAGATTTGGACGATTGTTGACTTGCGGATTAGTCGCTGGTTGGACCTTAATATTTATGAGGCTCCAATACATTATTTGAGGTTGGTTTTTATGAGAGGTTGTTATTTGTAGACTTATAAGCAATTATTGAGCGTTATTCACTTTGAGGTAGATCTTTACTGGGTATTTGGTTCTATTCTTTTCTGAGAGCACAGGGTGATTATTGCGTTTGTACCTTTCCTTCAAGACTAAGCCTACAATTGAATATGTAAATGGATGTATCAGTAATATACTTTTATATTATTATTTGGGTTGCAGCCCTGAAGAAGTCAAATGTGTTAAGATTTGAACACGACGGCTGCTTTTTTCTTTGGATCGAATATTGGAACAATAAAATACTAATTTGGAAGACTTTATGAACTGGCGTTTGTATGGATACAGAATACAGAAATACGGATTTAATTGTGCCGATTGAGAAACACTAATTTGGATAAAGACTTAACATGGACAGTATTGAATTAATTGAGTGCTCGGTGAAGATTATTGTGTGATTTTGTCATCTGCATCTGTGGATAATTATCTGCATCTGTGGACTGTGTTGGGTTGTATGGTAACCAACCCTTCTTCCCCTTGGAGCACCACTGGAGACGTTGCATAGAATACTTTCCCCAATTTGTTGAGCGCCCTTGTATATTCCTGGTTACCAATTAACTTAGGTCTTATTTATAATATGTGCTTATTGTCATGGTGTGATGTAATGTGTATTTTTCTATGCATGCTAGGATGGGGTATTGTAGTATGTTGAGTCTTTTGTCGAGGTAGCTAAATCTCAAAGGGGTGAGGGGGAAACTTTTAGACTGGTAATCAGAATTGCTCTAATGACCGTGATGTGAAGTTTTTGTTGTAATGGATATGGAACTGCAAAGGAAATCCTTATTCAAGGGCCACAGCAGATTCACTAAAGGTTAGTTAAGAATTGTATGTTTAACCTTCCGATTGTACCTTGCTCCTCTTTCTACTCATGTTAACACCATTGATGAAAAAAATGGGTGGCTGGTTAAGATGATCCCTACCATCTATTATTAAATCTTTCACCCTCCATGTCTCAAGTATACATCAGGGCTATATTAATCCTTTCGGTGCGGCCGTCGGACAGTGGCTGACAGCTGCACTTACTCCCCAGTGTGTGTGTCAACCATTGGCTCCAAGGGATCCTCACCGGAGAATTTCTTCTTTTTTTTAAAAAGGGCTGCGTAGATGTGGAATCGCCCCAGGGGAACCACACATTTAAACCAAAAACAAAAAAAAGCAGGTAGTGGGTCCCCCCTCAGCACATGGGTCGACCCCCTTTGGGGACCAGTATATATTTTTCTCTAAATGTATGTTTTCCCCTGGGAGGTAGATAGTACTCCCCAGGAGAAAGCACACACTTCTAAAAAACATATGTACAAATACTGCATATGCCATATAAGTCTACCATGAACAGATTATGCAGCAGATGGTAGATTTATGTGGCACATGCAGTATATATATATGTGTATGCAGTGAATGGCACTGCACATAGGGCCGTCATCTTTTAGTTGCTTATTTCTGCTTTAGATTGCTAAGTGTGTACTAATGAGGTGAAGTTTTTGGACAGGCAGTGTTATCATGTTTACAAGTATACAAATGAAAAAGATAATAGTAAAAGTAATAGTATTAAAAAATGTGCTGCGCTTTACTTAATAATTTAGTCAACCCTGTCTCATAATTTGATGCTCTTACGCATTATTACAGTGACTTTGGTGATAGCAATTTGAGATTTTATGAGGAGCTCACCTGCTCACAAAGTTCTCTGCGCCAAGGGACTGCTCGCTGTGAAGTTATCTAATAGGCGTGATATGTACGTGCTCACTACACTTCACGATGAGAGCACTTACCCAGTACGGTTTGGGTTCAGATAGCTGAAGATCACAAGCCCACCTGTATACTTGAGTAAAAGTACATTTGCAGAGTGGATACGAAAACCAGGTTCTTCAGCCATACAATGAGAGTTGTAACACTTGCACTTGTTATAAAATGCTCTTTACCCCCCTGATCTTGATGGCAACATACAATGCGCATGTTGTTTATCGCAAGACTACCAGGGAAGGCTCAAGTCTTTAATTGACTTTCAGTTGATGGTCATTGAAAGCCTTACTGCTTCAAAAGCAGCCGCCTCCACTTAATTTGCTCTGGAGGATGTGGCAAGGTTGCAGGATCAGCACTTTGGCGATCGCATTCCTATAATACCTAAAAAGACTTGACCTTGTCGTAATTGTAGATTCGGCTCTAAGGAAGGAAAGAGGCAGGAGTTTGTTTATTGTCCCCAGTGCCCCTCTCAGCCAACCCTGTGCTTTCCTATTTGATTTATGTTGTACCATACAAAAATGAGGTAAAGTGAAATAGACTGCACCTTTATCTGCTGTCAGAACATTGTAGTTGTTCTGTTCGCCGATTGACAAGTGCATTATTGCCCATAATGGTGGTTGGAACATTCCACATTTTCAGATGTACACTGTGTGGCAAAAACGTCTTGATTAGTTTTTAAAGTGCTTTTCAGGCAACTTATGTAAACAACACAAGGACTGCCCTGATTGCCCAGGAGAACCTGAGTACACGTAATAAGCCAACCCATTGTGACTTAACGGCTAGAGCGGTCGATCTCAAAGCTGGGGAACTGGTTTCAAGTTTTGGCAGTGACGCTTAACATCCATTGATTCTGGGAAAATCACTTAATCTCCCCGTGCCTAACAAAAATCTATGTGTCTGTCTGTAACGCAACTGGTGCTCATGTACAGCAATCTGAGTTGAGGTTCTGCTATATAAAACTCTGAGATATGTCCTGTGGGACTCATTCACCAAAACGTACACTTGCTTTGAAATTGTATAAACTCAATTAGCATCAAACTTGTATCATAATTAATAATATTGAAAAAAGGATACAGGACACTATATATTTCATTAAGTATCAAAATGAGTGAAGACGACGCAGTGCTCAGACAGTAAACTAATATATACACAACAACATAGAACAAGGCAGTGAACAGATTCCAAGGTTGTATATGACTTTATGTCAAACAAACGTAAGCAGAGATCCTGTCTTTTCATATATGGTATCTCCTGCTAAACCGTAACATGTTTTGAAAGCAACATTGGGAGGAGATGTCGATGATTTGACCCGTAGTTAGTCTTTGGGTTTCATCAGGACAAAAGTTCTCAGACTTAAAGCTCCCTAGAAACTATGGAATCTTGTGAGCTTTGAAAAGGCATCCTTTAAGCAATACGTGAAAGAATTCTTCGAAACTGTCTACAATGTATATAAGGCTGCTAGGTTAGTCGGACAGATCCGGTGGGGTAAACAAATTATTGAGGAGAAATACACATTAGTATTGTGTGGAGAAATTGGTCACACCTACACATACTGGAGTACTCTTAGACAAAGCAAACAATGCAAAATAGGCCTCTCGTTCCTTAGATTGTCCCATAGAGGTAAATGAATTACTCAGAAAAACCATACCTTTGCATTGTGTCACTCTACCAACCTGATTGCAGCTGCCATGGGTTGTCAGCCAGAACCTGAACCTTGATTTTTTATTTGAAATTTATAAAGCGCAGCAATCACCCTAAGGCATCAAGGCGCTGAAGAACAGCCGTCTGGAAAGAAAAAGACAATAAATCCACCCCAGATAGAAAGCTAGACAGAAAAAAGCCATGTATTAAGAGCCTTTCTGAATGGTAGAAGAAGGGGGATGGCTCTTAAGTCAAGGGGAAGGGAATTCCAGTGTTTGTTGCGGCCACAGAGAATGCTCTGTTGCCCCATTTCCTCTTTTTAGTTCTCGGTACCACCAGCCTTTGTTGGAACGATGATCGGAGAGGTCTGCTGGGGGAGTGCCAACTAAACATAGTTTTTAATCTTGAAGGGTAAGGGAGATAAAGTGACTTGTGTATCATGCTGAGTGACTTAAAGCGAATGCGTTTATTGATGGGGAGCCAGTGCAGGGATTCTAATCCCTTCCCAGCAGATTGTCTTTTGGGAATGTCCAGAACAAGTCTAGCCAATGTATTCTGCACCATCTGGAGTTTATTCTGCGTGTTCTTATTGGCGTCAAGGTACAGCGAGTTGCAGTTGTCGAGTCTGGACATTACCAAGGTAAGAGCTACCTGTATACATGCTGGCTGTTGGATGAAGGAGAAGATTTTATTGAGCATCCGTATAATCCAGGTACACACGGAGATGGTGCGATTCATTTGGACATTAAAGTTAAGTTCAGTGTCCATCAGAATTCCAAGATTCTTAGTCTTCTTGCCCGGGACAGGACAGCATCTAAGGACTGGGGCCAGCACTTGCTATTGCACTTTGATGTCCCTGATCCGAATATCAAAACGTCTGTCTTATTCCCATTAAGCTTCAAGACGTTACCAGACATCCATTTTGCCACTTTAGTCATGCAACCGAGAATATTTTCTGATATTGAACCTGAGCCCTTGGGGGTTGACACCATAATCTGCGTGTCGTCTGCATATGACACTACCTCCAAACAAGGAGCGGATCACAGTCGCTAGAGGTGCCACATAAAGAGTGAAAAGTGTGGGGCTCAGTGATGAGCCCTGCGGCACTCCACAGGGTAGAACAAAGGAATCAGAGTGAAATTGCTGTCATTTCACCCTTTGAGATCTTCCTGTCAAAAATGAGGACAGGAGGGCTCGTGCTTGATGAGAGTTGCCAAGACTCTGAAGTCTGTTCAGCAGCAGTATAGGTGAGATGGTGTTAAAGGGGAGAGGAGTTGGTCTAACGGCTAGGGCGGTCGACCTTGAAGCTGGGGAACTGGGTTCGAGTCTCGGCAAGGACGCTGAACATCCTGTGATTCTGGGCAAATCACTTAATCTCCCTGTGCCTAACAAAAAATGAATGTGTCCTCATGTAATGCAACTGGTGCTATGTAAAGCGCTCTGATACCCGATTCGGGTCAAGTTCGCGCTATATAAAACTCTGTAAAATAAAGAACATAAAACTAAATAAATAAATGCTGCTGACAGATCTAGGAGTATCAGCACCACACCCTGTCCTTCATCCACAGTATGCCTGATGTAAACAGTGGCAAATGTTAAGGCAGTTTCCGTCCCATGGTTTTTCCTGAATCCGAACTGGGAGTCATTAAGCCACAATTGCTGTTCAGCAATTTCCATCAGCTGGATGTTGAGATGCAGCTCCAAAATCTTTGAGGGAACTGGAATCAGGGATATGGGATGATAGTTCTTATTAGATATTTTTTTTAAGAGAGGCCTAATAATGGCTTGCTTCCAGCTGCGAGGTTAGGATCCAGATAGGATCACATTATTCATGAGTTTACAGAGAGGCTGTGCCATAATGTTAGCTGCCAAATGGAGAACTGCTGGTGGGCAAGAATCTGGGGGTTATCCTGCATGGGTTCTCAACAGAAATTGTGCAACCAATAGGGGCAAAAGATTAGAAAATGTTGAGAAACCTCTGGTCTTGATGATGGGACCAGATGGCACCCCGTGGGGGTGCCCCCTGGATACCGATGAGTGACTTGACAGCCTGGAGTTAGGATCAAAACCTATATAGATATCTATGATTTTAGAATGTAAAAAAGATGGTAGCTGATAACAGAAAGTTTGTGAAGTCTCTGGTTCTGCTCTGGCTTGAGAAGTCGAGAGCTGTTGTACTAACAAATAGATCTTTTGTGGAAGATGAATTTTCAATTTTATTCTTACAGTATTTGCATTTTCTTCCACCAATGCAAGCTTTTATTTCTTGATACTTATTTTATATGGCACTCTTAATTGCTCATCTAGGGTTTTTCTCCAGGCCTGCTCAGAACGACGGCAGGCTTGTTTAAGCAACCTGAGTCTATCATTGAACCAGGAAGCCGAAGGGAGCTGTTTTTTGAGGGAATGTGTCATTAGAGGGGCCAGTATATTAGCTGTAGATTCGAGCCATGTCGCAAAGGCCTCTGCCCCATTATTGGGATCCTCTTGAATTATGTAGGGAATATTATTTAGAGTATTCGCTAGGGTCTCTGCTGCGACCCCTTTCCAATTTCTAGATTTGTCCAGAGGGTGAGGAGTTCTGAACTTACTAACGATAGATGGAAGTGAGGGATCAAAAGAAACTGCGCTATGGTCGGTCCAAAAGATAGGAATAGTTTTTTGATAAGTAATTCTTATATCATTGGTAAAGATTCCATCCAGCGTGTGTCCCGCCTTGTGAGTTGGAGCAGTTACTAGTTGATGCAGACCAAGACTAGAGAACATCTCTAATAGAGCACTAGAATCTTGGTTATCCATCTCTTCTAGATGAAAATTATAGTCACCCAGAGTGGTTAGCCAGTTCTCCACTATAAAAGGATCTAGTAGCAGTTTAAGTTCCTGAAGGAACGGCAGTCTTGGACCTGGGTGTCTGTAGATCAGCAGCCCCCCAAATGAGGAGTCGGCTGAAAGAATACGTTTAAAATGAGTGGCTTCACAGGATTGGGGGTTGAGTCCTGAATCTATCAGGCATTTAAACTGTGATTTGAAGACAATCGCCAGCCCCCCCATGCGTCCCACCCTGTCTGCCCCCTGAATAGAGTAGTTATCCAGAATAGCATCAATTAGGTCGGGTCCTGAGGCTGTATTAGCCCACATTTCAGTAATAAAGACCCAATCGGGTTCAACCTCCGCTGGAAAAATAGCGAACTCCACTTTATGTTTAATAAGGGAGCAAGCATTTAGAAGTAGACCCCATGCCTCTCCATTTTTCCGGTGCTAGAAGTGCCCGGGTGCTTATTAAATTTGTCAGCCCCGTATGTCCTAGATGTCCTAGAGGGATTTAAGCAAAGGGGAATAAAGTAGCCACAAGAAGTGCAAGTATATTGTGAATATTCATTCCCAATCTCAGAGGGGAAGATAGCACTTAAACAATAACTCTCACCGTTTCTCATCTTTAATAAGGCTTCAGTAGTGTAGGAGAGAGTTTTGGATTGATCTGTCTTCAAACAGCCAGAGTCCTGTGCGCCGGGCACCATCCGGACACAGATGGGCTTGCCTTTGGCACACCAGTGTCGCACCCGCTGAGTACGTCTGCGTACACATGTGAATTAAATAGCGGTGCTAGTGAGAACACTACACAGCTGTCTGCCCACTGGTCCCTCCTTCCTGGCAAACCGGAACTGTGTACTATAGTGGAGTCTGCCTACCTCTGCAAAAATCGAGCAGGAAATGCTCACAGCGGAAGGGGGA
Organism: Lissotriton vulgaris; assembly: GCF_964263255.1. Classification (NCBI taxonomy): domain Eukaryota; kingdom Metazoa; phylum Chordata; class Amphibia; order Caudata; family Salamandridae; genus Lissotriton; species Lissotriton vulgaris. Next base: position 363,981,500 of record NC_141687.1, read on the forward strand.
GGCAGCACCACTCAAGGCAGAAGCACCAGTAGCCACAATGTCAAAGAGCATATAAGTTTAAAAGTTTAAAAACAAGCAGACCTAAAAGCATCTTAACAAAGAGCCCCGATGTACCGGACGACAGTCTACTCGCGCATCTGCGTACACATGCGAATTAAATAGCGGTGCTAGTGAGAATACTAGACCGTTGCCTACCCACTGGTCCCTCCTTCCCGGTAAACCGGAAGTGTGTACTATAGTGGAGTCTGCCTCCCTATGCAACAATCGATCAGGAAATGCTTGCAGCGGAACGGGGAGGCAGCACTACTCAAGGCAGAAGCACCAGTAGCCACAATGTCACATAGCAGATAAGTTTAAAAGTTTAAAAACAAGCAGATCTAAAAGTATCTTAACGAAGAGCCCCGATGTTCCGGATGTATCGGATGGTGGGGTCTACTGATGAATGTCTAACTGCTGGAGAGGCTCCTCCCCGATGTGTCTGCATGGCAAACAACACAAATAATATATGGTGAAGACGGTAGACTGACAGGTAAGACCTACTCTTACCTAGGGTGCATGAATGACTGACTTTAGGGCTACCTAGATGCCCTGGAAAAAGCCTAAGACTGTCCTTTGAGTGATTCAAATGAGGCCGAAACATGTTGGCAATTATAGTTTGATGTGATGCTTGAGACAGAAGCTCTCAGTAGCACCCTCACATTTTAATCCAATCAAGTGTACTCTATAATAATAGAAATCTTTAGGTTTACACTTAGGCTGTTTTAGGATTAACTGGACCCCACAGACGACCTGGACAGTGGTCTGATGATCCCCCTCCCCAATGAGGTTGAGACCACTGTATTGATATCTTGTTAACAGTGGGTGAGGCCTTTCCGAACAATATCTTCATGCTCATGGTAACTATCCTGTAGCGCAGAAGTGTACCTTTATCCCTGATAAAATGCAGTGAGATAATTCCTTCCATATCAGTTGTGTGATATATGTTGTTATAGAGAATGTGTGGCAGGTAGACCTTTAGCTCTTTCTTGTTGTGACTCCAACAATGAAACTTGACCTTGCATTACCACTTCAGCATGTGAGTTTCCCCAGTACACATCTCCATATGCAAGTTTGCCCAATTTTTACCACCAGTGGGTAAGCTTCTCAAGTTAAATTTGTGACTGTACACTGCCACGTTTACAACGTCTTGGCTTCTCTCAAACGTTGTGCCTCAGTCCTTTCTGTAGGCGGCCACTTTTATAGGGTCAGATTACTTCTAATGTGTGATTAATAGCAAGTCTGACAAATATCCCACGTTATGGAGATGTGGTGTAATCTCCTGGCCTCTGGTAAAGACCAAGACAACCGAATATTTTGGTCCGAGGGCAGACAAAAGCAACAGTTTTTTACAAGGCCTATTCTCAGAAAGTCTTTCTAAAAGTGCTGAAAAATTACAAAATCTGGCTCCACTTGTATGTGCTCACATGTTAAAAAAATAGTATAGTAATGAGTTTTGAACAGGTACATTGAAATACAGGACTTTTGACCCATTTCAGATTCTTACCATGTAGTTCAAAGTCTGTGAGAGATGGGTTCAGGGCATCAATGTCGTTGCTGAGTTCTCCTTCCATTAAAGTGTCCTGCATTATCCGTTCTGAAGAGAGCTCTGGTAACATCTTCATTCTGTGTCTGGGAGGGGAGTGAGCAGGGATCGGGGATTCCTGAGGACTGCTGTGCTGCATTCGGATGTCATCTTGGTGATCCGGAGCTGGGAAGTGGGTCTGAGGAATGCCAAGAGATTGTTTTATTGTAGTACCCAAAATCAGTTAAAAGGCATGGAGCAAGAATGTGAAGCAGGAATATTCGTCACCTACCGAGTGGGTCCTCCTGAGCTGCTGGTCATCTTTCTGGGCACCAGTCACAAGCATGGGCTGTGAAGATTCTGGATCAGCAGAAGTCGGCTCACAAAGTGACTGTGTCTCCAAGGACATCTGCAGAGTACCTGAAGGGCTGACTGGAGCTCTCATCTTCTCAATCTTGTTTCCAATCAACCTGTCAAGCTCTTCTGAAAAGATGCATACAACTGTTTCTAACAAAGTAATTATCATTAATTGAATTCAAAATATATGGAGTAATAAAGGTGCACATCAGTCTTGCGTGTTTCTATATCAGCTGTTCTAGCACACCCATCTAATGCCTTGGTAGCTGGGAAGTGTTAGACAACCGTTTATTTCTTTGAACAAAAACTAAAGTGTAAGAGAATTAAGGCAGATTTTATTTTATTTATTTCGTATTATAATTTCTCCTGGCGACAGGACTATTCGCGCCCGGTCTGTTTTTCAGGAGTAGTGTCCACAACGTGGTGCATTTGCAGAGTCCCTCAAGCATCATCCCACCCATCGAAGGACATGATAAATCCACTGCCTTCCATTTAACCCTCTCTGAGCGTGCTAGTGCTACATAAGTCTCAGACACTGAACTGTGATTTCCATCGGAGAATGCAGAGTGCATATATGTAACTGCCTTGTCATTTCCAAAGGGACAGTATAAAGGGGCAGGTTTTTTTCTGAAATACGGGCATCGTCCTTTTCTCACCTGGCTTTGCCATGCTCTTCCGGACTGCCACGGGGTCTTTCCGTTTCCACTTCTGAAGCTCCTCCTGCATCTTATCGATTTTGGCCGGGTTGAGGGCCCATAGGCAGCCCTTGCGAGAGGAACTGCCAGACTTGTTCTCCACTTTCTCAAAACACTTGTTCAGAGACAGGTTGTGGCGCACAGAGTTCTTCCAGCCATCTGGAGCTGTCTGCAGAAGCAAAAGGGAATAATCAATGAACGTCTATCATACGCCGCTCTCAGACTGGGAGTTGAACGCCGCTCATCACGTTGCCTGTGCATAGATCGTCCAATCTACATTTTGTTTGGACAAAAGAAGGGAGCACAAACAAGCATTTGCAATGCAACAGGTCTCGCTTTAGAGTAATTGGCGTTGAAATTACAATCTTGCTAAATGGTTTTGTTTGGAGTGTACTGAATGTATTTCACAGGTAAGTAGTGGTATGTATGTGTGTGTAGTAAGTATGTGGATGTATAACATGTTGCAGCTAGTGATGGTGGCAATATGAGTAGGTAGCAGTAGTGTGCAGTGTTTGAGTATTACAATGAATAGTTGCTGGGTTGGTGAAAGCATATCTAGCATTAGCAAGGATAGTAATAATGTGAATGACAGCTGTGTTAGAGTACCAGTTGTAGTATTGTGTAGTGGTGTAACAAGTAGTTATGTGTTTGTGTATAGCAGTATATAGTGTAGTGTATGTTTTTGTGTGTTGTAGGCATGAGGTGTTTGTATATTAACAGATGCAGAACAATTGTTGGTATTTTAATATTGTTTTATTAGACTTTTTTTAATGTGGCGCACAAACAATTTGCAGCTCCTGTCCTCGCACCATGGCACCTGTCAGTGCATCACTATCCGAAGAGAACCACTTCAGAGTTGTACACGGACTAAAAGGTGCCCCCTTGAAAAACCTAATATGAAAAATACACTAAAAATAAATAACCTACAAAATTGCCTCTGACACCAGATGCTTGTTACTTAAAGACACTGTACATTTGCGAGAAAATACACTAACATGGGTAGTATTTCCACACGGGTGAAATTTTGTGGCAGTTGTCTTAGCAATAACCGCAACAAGGTTATATCATGTGTGGCCACTGGCACAACTTTGTTATTTGTTTCCTAAAACACATTGAGCTCATTAGGCGAAGCAAAAGTAGCATCGCCCATACCACTGGATGGTAGACTACTAAGGTCAAAATATGACACACTCTTGAGAAGTCTTACAGATGCATTGGTCCCTAGATGGTGTATAATACAAGAATCATGTTGGCCCTGAGGAGGATATAATTACCCAGATCTCCTTTCTGTTTCACTTCATCATTTAAACGGTAGACAGAAATAAAGTTAATAGGCCTACCCTAACACAATTTTAGTAATCATTTTTCATGCGAAAACACAAGAGGTAAGGCAACCCACTGCTGATAAGAATTGGGTTAAATTCAATTTAGGGTTGTGTTAGCTAATGTAGGTGGCAAAATCAGCACTAATGTAGGTAGCTAGTAATAATAAGAGGACAGGCGTAATAACTGCTCATATCGTCCATGCTTCATATCCTCAGTATTGAAAGTCTGTTCTAGTTACCCTTTAATTGGTCCATAAGGTTTTTAAGGAATTGCGCAACAAGAGGCCTTTTCATGGTTTGTGCACATATGGCCTTGATTAGTTAGTTACGTGAGGGCAATCCTTATATATAAAACTCGTTTTAAATTGTTCTCTAGTTTTGTCAATAGGAAGGCAGTGACTGTGCATTGCAAGGTATCCTTTACTATTATTTTAGGGACAGTGAGGAAAAGTGTTCTTCTCATTGGCATCATTTGTACCGGGACTCCATTGCTTTTTCATTGCCATCTCGTGTCAAACACTTCCAAACGACCCACCTGGTCGTTTCTGCTGATACCTGAGGAAATTCTAACTGACACGACAAAAACCATCTTGCAGCCTGCACTTCTGCCCAGGAACTGTCACACACCCAACACAAACTTTGCAGTTTACCAGAAAGCCACGAGACACTCACACCCTGTGTAAATGATTTGTTTTCCATCTCCTGCTCCCAGCATGGTAAACATCCTTGACACCGTGATCAGGTTATCTGGACAATGGTCTGACTGCTGGGCCTTGATCAGGGTGAATAAACAATGACCTGAAAGAACGGCCTTTGATCAAGCTGAGTGAACAATGGCCTGAAAGACTGAGCCTTGATCAAGCCGAGTGAACAGTGATTTGTGTTCCAAGCCTTGACCAGGTCACCATCTACAAACGTCGTCTGGATCTGGTTATCAACTGCAAACACTGCCCTGATTGAACAATGAACTAACAGCCAAAAGACCAGAATGAAAATGTATAAAAGGCTTGTAAGCTGCGGAGTAAAGCAGCAGCCTCCTCTGTCTTGTTTCTGACGAGCTTGGGACTCTGTTCCATAGCCCAGGCTATTTGAATAAATCTGGGTTCCTCCTGCAGACGAAGGGTCCTGTGTCTCCTTTTATACGTATGAAGGGTATGAAAGGCTTGGGCGGTTCCCCCGCCGCCGAGACCCAGTAAGTGGTTTAATCCGGTTCTTCAACAGGGAAGTACCTCTGGAAGGATCCAGCATGAAGGCCTAAGGTGAAATGAGTTTCACCTTTTCATTAGAGGTAGGAGTAATCTTTTTATAATCGATGTGCAATTGCACTTGCAGCAATCATGGCATACATATTTTGTTCTATGCATACTCAGAGGCTTCAATTGAACCGCCTTAAGGTATTTGCTTCTTTGGCTCAGGTACCTTGGCAATTGGGTTGAGACATTGAGAATCACATCATGGACCAGCCTGCAGTATTTTAGTCTCACCTTGGCTGTTTGGATATATCCTTCCAACTTCTTTGGATAGTTTGAGGCACTATTTTACATGTGGAAAGTACAGTATTATTGAACATTTTTTTCCACCTCCCTTAGGGTGTGTAAGGCACTATTTTACATATGGAAAGTACAGTGCTATCAAACATTCAGCTGTTTATCTCATCCAAGCACAATAGATTATTCGTGCTGTAGTTGCCAGTGGACATTACACAAAAGGGGGTTTTACCCATGCAGTCACAGGGACCTGGGCGCTATGTGGTACATGAAAAACAGGGGGTCCCCGCAAGAGGAAGAATAACAAAGAGAAATTTGTGAAAGTTGAGAATACTTCCAAATGAATATTACGAAAACTTATTCACAGTATTGCAATTTATTAACAAAACTGGACTCATCAAAATAATGACATATGTTCGGTAGTCAATCAGCAAACTTAAGAAGCCCCGAGGAGGGGAGAGGAAGGAAGGGAAAGGGGGTGCTCATTAGAAGAAATTACAGAAAAAAGTGATAGTCATATTGAGTCAGACCAATCACAAAAATGACATTGGCAATACAATATTTCAAATGTAACATCCAAAATTGGAGGACAAAATAGATGCTTATTATGGAAAAGACATTCTCCGGTGTTAACCACATCAATGGTAATGTCAGGGACTTGAAACCGGATGTCCGAGAGTAACAAGCCGTCGACGTTTCGACCCCTGTATTGTAGGTCAAGTTAATTCCTTAAATGGGGTCTTCATCAGGACAGACGGGGTGAAGTAGGGGGGGCTCCAAAATCTGGAAATTTAGAGAGGGGGAGGGAGGAGTTAAACATTTAAAAGAGGGGTGTACATAGGTATCATAACAAATTTAAAGACGTTGTGAAACGGCATCAAAGTGTAAATACACACATTTACCATGAGCAGCAGGCTACAAAGCGCTCTGCTGTAGGAACTGAGGTATCCCACTCAATCGTAGAGGAATATCCACCGCGAAACCCAAAATCGCGAACTACAGAGGAATTAAACACAGAAGAGAGGAATCAGTAATGGGATAGTGGGGGAAAAAACATCCCAGTGAGTCGTGACCATTTGGTGTTAACTCCAGTATCAAGTAGAGAGGGGGGCCACCTGGCCGATGGAACCAGGTAGTATCCTGAAGAATAGAATTTGGGTCTGGAAATGACATGATGTGGACCCAAATAAGGTCAGCCATGAACAAGTAGTGATATAGTACGGAACCATGTACTATCCAAATAACATCTATCATGACCCTTATAAGTCTCCGTCCGCCTATACTCATCCTCTTTCTTCCCTGCTGCAGCCGAAGATAAGTGCAGGACTTTGGTCCTCTTTTTTTTTTTTATTGTTAAATTTATAATGTGGTGTCACTAGCCATAGGTTATAAATTGTATTGTGTGCTGCGATTTGCCTTTCAGTAGCGGCTGCAAGAACACTCTGTTACTGCTTCACTGCCGCTCATTATAATTTCTTGACAGCGGCTCTGCTTCGGTCCTCTGAACGCAAGAGGGCATGCGTCTTCATGCCGTGCCTGATCTCAGCGATCACTTCTCTCCCTGGAGCGTGGATCTGAAAATGCTTTCAGCAATTTTCCCAGTGCCTCACCCAAGCGTTTTCTGACCGCATGTGATCTACCCAGGCTCATGGCATGCCAACATAAACTGCTGGATGACAGGTCTTTTAACTAAGATCTTAGACATGGTTGAAGATGCAAAAACATCGGGGCCCTCATCTTCCCGATGTACTCTCCGGTTGGGCCCGACTGGCAGTTATATTTTTGGGCAATGCAAACTGCGTCATCTCTTCTGAGATGCACTGATCACATCTGATCAAGATGGATTTTAAGTTGGGGGACTTAGCGACCTCTGAGACGGGGCAAGTAGCACATGGCAGGCTCTTTGGTGAATCTTTCTTTAAGGAGTACTCACTTGGCAAAACACAATCATCGATTAAGAGCATCTTTATCCCCCCTGGGTTTTCACTGGAGCCGGCCGTGGCAGGGGGCATTTGGCTCGCTGCCAGCAATCACAGGCCCCTGGTAGAAGTGAGCCCTCAAGAAGAGGGCAATGGCCGGACCCTGCGTGCTTCGGGAGATCCTCTGTGTCTTGCTTCGGGTAAGCAAGACACAGAGGATCCAGAGGTGGCTCCAACAGAGATGGTTCCTCCGCCAACACACACAGTGAGTTTTCAATGATTTCTCACAAGCAGTTGGGCAGGCTGGCATGTTTCATATCTGTGGAGGACTCTTAGCGCAGATGCTTGGGTTCTGCAGGCCATGCAGGGATCCATAAGGATTTCTATGGCACCCTTTCCAACCTTTCCCACCTCGGTCTATCAACTTCTCAGGAAGGGAGGCAACCGTTATCCAGGTGGAGATTCAAGAGCTTCAGTCCAAAGAAGCCATATCCTTGTCCAGCCCCTACCCTCAGCAACTTGTCCATCGTGGAGAAGCAAGATGGCGGCAATGCCCAGTGATAAATCTCCGGCAATACAACAAGTAGCTGGTTTACCTCCACTTCGAAATGGAAGATATTCATATCCTGTGAGACCTTCTCTTATCCCATTATTGGCTGGTGCATATGGATTTAAAGGATGCATCCCTAATTACCCCGATATTCCCACCTCATCATCTGTTTCTACAATTACATGGGGGGTTGAGACCTTTGAGTTCACTTCCCTGTCCGTAGGCCTCTCCTCTGCTCCATAGTGCTACATCAAGGAGCTCAAGCCGGTGGTCGAATATCTACTGGCTTCCAGGATCTGCACAATAGTGTACCTGGATGATATACTTATCATGGACCAATGCCATCAGGCTCTGAACAGGCACCTGCAGAACGCAGTGGATTTCCTCCAGTCCCTCAGATGTATTATAAATAGCGAGAAGTCTGCTCATATCCCATCCCTATCTCTGGTCTTCCTGGAGTTTCTGATCAACTCAGTGGAATGGCCCTTGAGCCGTCTGTTCTAGAAAACAAAAACAATATTGTGCAGGTCCTTGATAAAGCCCTCAACTTCACTCCGGGAGGTAGTGTACTTGCCTCCTCCATCAAGGCCATTTTTCAAGGTCCCCTTCACTTCCAAGCTCTGCAATGCCTGAAGGCATCAGACCTGCACCCGGACCTCAAATATTCCCAACACACTCCTCTCTTGGACGAAGCCAGAGAAGAGTTGCAGTTGTAGCTCTGGAGCGGCTGCATAATATTCAGGTCACAACCAAACCTGGTGATAGAGTCCGACGCCAGTGGCTCGGTCTGGGGGTCACGTTGTGGAGAGTTCACCATCGGCGGCATCTAGTCCGACTCAGAGAAAACCCTGCACATCAACTGCCTGGAATGGATGACCGGATAGATGCTGGACGAGAGAATGCGTCTTTTGCTCAGTACTTCTAAAGATGGACAGTGTGGCAGCAGTCTGCTACATCAACCATCTAGGGGCACGAGCTCCAGAGCTTTGCTGGACCTGGTGAAGAGTTTCTGGGAGTACTGCTTCAATCTCTACATGTCTGTGGTGGCAGAGCATCCCCCAGGCTCTGCCAACCAAGTAGTGGATTGGCAGTCTTGCCATCTCAAGAATACATGCCTGTGGAAATTTGTTTCAGAAGCATTTCAGGTCTTATCAGACCGGTGGGTTTCTTTTACAATAGATATCTTTGCGTCCCAGCTGGATCATCAGCTTCCACAGTACTTTAGTTGTAGACCGGATCTCGATGCAACAGCGACCAATGCTTTTCTCCAAGACTGGCCCAGGGAGATGAGCTATGCCTTCTAACCATTAGTGATGGTAATGAGACTCATGGCGCAGACTCAGAGGCAACCGGCGAACCTGGTGGTAGTAACCCTGATTTGGAAGTTGTAAATCTGTTTCCGGTTCTTCTGGAACTTTCTTGGGATTTTTCAATCTATCTACCCCAAGATCCATATCTTCTCAAGGATCTCTGTGAGAATCCCCACCCGTTGATGGTCAACTGGTCCCGCCCTCTTCTGGCGTGAAGGATTACAGGGCACGCTGGCAAATCCAAGGACTTTCGCTCAGTGCTGCAAATCTCCTCTCCGGAACCTGGGCAGGGAATATGGTTAAACAATACTGCTTAGCTTAGTCTCGGTGGTTGAGTTGGTATCAGCAACTGAGTCTGGATCCCTTGGGGTCGGATGTGGTCCTCATCCTGAACTTCCTGGCCTTGTTGGCGGCAGAAGGATTGGCCTGTAGGTCAGTCAATACTTTTTGATCTGTGATTTGCACTGGCCATGCCTATGTGGGGGCTGTCCGGTTGGCGAGCATCCATTGGTTCAGAAAGTTCTAAGAACCGATGAACTTTGGCCCCAGGGGGAGAGGCAGTGCTTATTGCTGTTTGCAAATCACATAGGGTAGTCTAATCCCCAGTCATTTTACGGTGGATTCGATGGGCCATGCAAGAGGCAGGTATTGACACAAATGTGTTTGGAGCTAATTCCACCAGAGTGCATATGGCGTCGAAAGCATTTGCCCTGGGAGCGTCGTTAGAGGATATTATGAATGCTGCAGACTAGTCTTCAGATTCAATTTTTAAGAGGTGTCCTATCAAACCAACTCCCTCTATTGCAACTCTGGTGGTAGACAAGTTTTAAACTGACATAATCCTCTCCTTGGGGTCGTGACATAGAATGAAAAATGTCCTAGCAATCGTAAAAGAAAGTTTAAATTCTATTAAGGACACAGAGGCAAGGCTTAGCCCACCCTCTGCTCAATGATCTTCGCTCTCCCAGTGATGCAGAGTTTCCATCAAAGGTGTAAATAATGTGTCTCTATCAATTTGCATGCCTGCTATGTAGACCTAGTTTAACTATATTCAGAGTTGCTAGCCCTTTAAATGTTTCTGGGCTATTATACTCTGCAAAGCGGCTCTCCGAAATATAACAAACTATGAAAGAAGCAAGAAAGCCTCACATGGCGGACGGAGGTCATCCCTAGAAGTGACAATGATCAATGAGTAAAGGGTGTTACCTAAGCAGTGAAAAAAGTATACAGATTACTCTGTAAAAAAGGCATAGAAAACTATATAACCCTATTGAACTATGATACTGCACGTTCATAATGAGGTTAATAATGATTAGTTTACTGGTATAAAGAGCGATACTTGATAAGCACAACTGTTCCCTCAAGTACGATAAAACAGGCTTGCTCATGTTGGTGGTAGAATGAAGGTAAATGGGATTGCACTGCTTCGCGTCCCCCATGGGCAGGTGACAAGCAAATTTGTATTTGGTTGTTGCTTAATAAAGGTAAGAGCAGTAAATCTGTAGACATTTTGGGCCCTGCTTAGGAAGTTGCTTCTTGTGTAGGTGGGAAAGGGTGTAGAACACACAACTTTGTAAATTTCAAACAGATACATTGGGTAGAGACATTGTCAATAAATAGATGGAGACTTAGGAATAATGTACTGAACATGAGCATACAGTCTTAATAAAACTTAGCAAACGAGTACGTTGACCGAGATGAGTAAAACAGCCCCATGTTTAGAAAAGTTCTGTGTTTAAATAGTACCACAAATAAAAGCTTGGTGCAGTCATACTATGACAGAAGTGCATAGGCCAATTACAAGAAATGCACTTTCTGGAAACTGATCCCAAGCCGCTCCGGAGTAAGTGGGGTCAACATAGATACTATACAGCATATACCTCGTTTGAACAAGAGGGGACCATACTGACTTGTGAAACAGTGCACTATAAACATTAAGCAGTAGTAAGGGATTCAGAAGGGGAATCCATTGCGGTGGCAGGGACTTTGTTTGATTACCTAATTATTGGAATAAATGTATAGGGTCCCACACTAGCTCCCATGATACATTCAGTAAGATTGACTTCACTACCAGGACAGAGCTGTAGTAGCCGCTGTGAAAAATCAGAAGGGTAATCTCAGACTGTCCTCAAAGGAAATACTGGAGGTCTTTACAATTTACTATAGAGAGCTATACACTGTACTTAACGACTTTAGTTAGGGAACTGCTTGAGAACTACCTATATGATATAGCTATTACATGGCTGAAAACAGACAATAGGATACCACTCAACGAACCATTGACAGTAGAAAAGATTATGACAATAAATCGATAATATAGCAGGAAAACACCTGGTTCTGATAGTCTAACTACAGAGTTTGATAAAGCCTATGGGGAATTATTAGTGCCACAATTTTTGAAGCTATATAAGGGGGCTTTGGTATTGCAGTAATTACCAAAATCAACCGGTGAAGTGATTACGTTTACACCCTCAGTCAACCAAATCATACAGGTCACCTTCACTTTCAAATCTGGACCGTAAAATCCTGACTAAGGTGATAGCGAACTGCCTTACCCCAGTAATTGAAGGGTTAGGTTTACCTGATCAGACAGGGTCCATTCACTAGATTCAACATCAAATACATCCACAACGGCAGCGTATTGGATTAGTTTAGGTGCTGAAAAGAATTTGACTCACTTAAGTGATCCTTTTTGTTACTGGTTCTGGAGCCTATGGGTTTAGGAGCATATATCCATAGATTAATTAAGCTGGCTTATGCTTGCCCCACATCTAAGAGTACAGTTGAATAACATATATTCCGATTCCATTAGGTTGAAGAGCTTTTAAGGAAAATGACAAAATGTTACCGTTACATTTTATATAAGGGACAAATTGTTACGGTTTTAGTTAACTAACTAAAACAATAAACATTTATTTACCATTTACCATTAGGTTCAAGAGGGGTACTAGACAGGTGTGTCCCCCATCCCCACTTTTATTTTTGCCATTGCATTTGAAACCATTGGTATGTAAAATCAGGCAACACCATGCTGACAGAGGTATTTTCTTCCTTAATGGAAAAGTAATACATTACATGTATATAGATGATGTTATGAAGTTCATAAAATATCCAGAGGTCAATCTGACCATGGGGCTTGAAGAGGTAATCCCATTTGGAGTATTCTCTGGAATAAAAGTGAACTGGGGTAAGTCTAAAATATACTCTTTAATAGAGGCTACTCAGCCCATTGTATCAGTAAGATATTTGGCAATGAAGGTCCATAGAGACAAAGACAGTGTCATTAAGAGATAGCAATTGGTCAGTAAGGAAACTACAGACACAAATAATGAGATGGAATACTGAAAATGCTAGTCATGGCAAACCTTTTATATTTATTCATAAATAGTCTGATTCCCCCTACACAGCAGTTCATCTGTGAGCGAAGAGTGGAGTTCGAGAGGCTGGATAACTGATTCAGTTGAGGTGGGAAATTGTAATGCAGTCACCAGCCAGGTGTTACCTAGCAGTGGCTTATTGAGATACTATTATCGTATTGCTCAGGCATTCTTTGTTGTCTATTGGTACTTGCTACAACCACCTCAAAACTCATGTGGTGGTTGAGTCGGAGGCTTTAGAGAAGGGTACTCTAAAGACGTAGCAAAACCAAAGGGGATGATGGACGAAGTGTTGAACAATGCAAGCACTCACCCTCCAGTCAACTGATCTAGGTTTAATCCATCATAGGTCCAGGGAAGACATGGCTTGGCAGTTTGGGCTGGACTGTTCCCATGAGTCACAGGGTGAGACTGATTTGCATATGGCTATGGCTGAACTGGGGTACCTGAGGGAGCTAATGAATGATTTTTGGTCTAACTTTAGTAGTAGTAAAGTTAGACTTTTCGTTTAAGTTAGATTTTTGGGCTAAACTTAGACCAAAAGTCTAACTTTACTATTCGTAAATGCCCTTTATGAATACCGAAAGTCGTAAAGTTAGACTTTTGTCTCAGATTACTTCTATGAATCGGGCCCTGTGTTTTTAGACCAAACACAGATAAGCCATCAATATACTTTAAACCCCCTGCAGACAGTAGTCTGGATTCTAATCATACCAGTACAAAGATCATATCATTTGTTACCTCATCAAAACGTAAATTCATGTAGACTACAAATGGAGAAAAATTTGAAGATGTCAACTCTCATCCATATTTAGGCCTCTGTTTTACAAAAAGGGGCTCAGTAAAAGCAGACTCACAAAATATTGACTCAAATATATATGCCATGTAGTATGGTTTTAAGCAGTCAGCCAGAAACATGCCAGGCCCATCATTAATCGCTCTTCTACAGGTGATAAGTGCACATTTTCTACTGTCTTTCATATGACTCTGAAGAATTTTCCCTAAAACATGGCAATTGGTTGAAAACAGCAAAATACAGTCTCTTGAGAAAACCGTTTCATGTTCCCATGGCAGCCCCTCAGCAGCAAATTCCACTAGAGTTTACCTACCTTCTCAACCAAATCCTCACCCAGAAGGCCTCTCTTCTATGCTACTGGTTTACATTAAGAGTAGTTAAACCCAGGTCCTTAAAATACCGTCTGAAAAAAGATTTGGATTTATGGTACTAACCATCGCTATGGAACACAGCTTCAGTCCTAGCTCTACAAGACCTAAATATGTGCAGGATCGAGGACATCCCTACTTCAAAAGAATATAAAAAAACTGAAAGTTGATATCAGATGCCAAAGGCCTTGAAACCCTCAGTGCAAGAACATTCAGTTCAACCATCCTATCAACCAAGTGGCTTCGTATCTAAAAGCTCCAATCTCTTAGGAGCTAAAGATCAAATACTTAAGACTGCGGGTCGGCATTTTTTACATTGGGGAAATTTGCCAAAAATTGAAACACAAGAGGAAATAGGCTACCTGCTGTTTTTGCAGTTACAAATGTGACTCATTGGCACACGTTTATGTTGCTTCTCTGCTTTAATATCAAGTGTAAAAAACGATTGTGCCCACATTGACGTAGGCTGGAGATTTGTACTTGGCAAGATGCTGTACTGTCCTGCTTTAACAGTACTGCTGGCCAACTGATCTCTGGCTTTATTAGAATGATGACTCTGACAATCTCCAACTCAAGGGATTTCAGAGAATTTTAACAGTACCAATTTTCAACTGGTCTGATAATTAACTATAGGGCACATGAATCAATGTAGGGAATTGCAAATCTGTAATAGCGATTATTAAGGAATCACTATTAGGGAGTCACAATTACCTATGCATGTAGGTTTCATTAAAAAAATTGTGATTCCTAAATATTCCTTAATAGCTAATCACAAATTGCGATTTACTATTAAGGAATACCTTCCCATTCATTTCTAAAGGCCTAAAGGCCTTTAGGCCCATAAATGAATGGGAAGACATTCGCAATTTGCGAGTGCCATATAGGTACTCGCAAATTGCTAATGCAATTTCAAGGGGGATAGGGGGCCAATAGGCCACTCTTATGCACCCCAAAACAGGTAAGTGTGCACATGTGGCACACAAACATGCCCTAAGGGCATGTGTGTGTGCGCCACATGGCACTTAGAAAAATGCAAAAAAGAGCATTTTTCTAAGAATTTGCAATTTACCACCAACTTGAAGTTGGTGGTAAATTGCGATTCCTTAATGCAGGGTCCCAATTTTTTCATGCTTCCTGTATTGCATTTAGGGAATTTCAAATTGCGATTCCCCAAATGCATTCACAAAATAGGTAATCGCATAAATTGTGATTCCTTTTTTTGCGAGTCGCTTTGTGCTTGATACATCCCAAATGGCAAAATACCGGTTGCAAAGAGGGCGATTCTGCGAATCGGCCCGTTTGCGACCGGTATTTTGCTTGCTGCATGTGCCCCTAAATTATTTAAATCATGACTACTATGAGTTTTAATAGTGTGGAAGGCATTTTAATAAGCAATAGGTGTATATATATTTTCTACTAAGAAAATGTGGTTGTATAGTGAATAGTTTTAATTAGCTATCAATAACGCTTTGAATTTGAGTTATTGCAATCACTTCGATGAACTTTCAGTGCTGCACCACTGTACTGTGTGTTGCATCCTGGCAAACTGGTGGTCGGGCTCCGGCTACTTTTCTCGCAAAGGCTGTGTTTCCCTTCCATGTGGGGGCAATCTCTGACACTTCCTGTGTTTTTCTCTCTGCCGTATCATTCTAAGGAAGAGATGAGGCTGCAGCTGTTGTATCCTAAAGGGATAATTAACTTTTACATAGATAGGACTCAGGAAACTGTTAAGTTTACCAGTGGGGTGTCTCAATGTATTGATCTGTGTATTGAGTTGGGCCACACGCTGGCTAGGATGGAGATCCCTTACGACCTATGGGTTCTCTTCATCAGAGGCCAGGTCACTACTACGGCTTTGGTTAGAGGCTTTGCTATGTTAGATATCTGCTGGACTGCTACATGGACATCTGTCCACCCTTTCACCAAGCTTTACTACCTTGACTCGCAGGTCCTCAGGGAGGGCAATTTTGCCTCTTCATTCCTGAAGGACATCCTGGGGTAACGTCCACTCCTCAGACCCTATGTCTTTTCTTTTCAATGTACATCTTTGGTATTGATTCACAAGTTGAGGAATTTGTGGTTTGAAGTCTCCATAAGTAAAAGATACTTACCTTTGTTAATGCTATTTGTGGTGGATAATCTGTATAACAGCAGATTCCTTATGGCTCACCCTCCTCCCCTTTCAGGGGAGTGTACTTTTCATGTTATAAAAGCCCCAAGTTAGAGTTAGCTCAAAGTTGATCTTCCCTTGTCAGTCACTCCAAGTCATAATGCACAGAAAACAAATGAAATGGGCCCTTTGTTTCTGAAGATAGATGCCACCTTTGCCATAAACCTCACAGCCTTCGAAATGCAGACTTGGCTGTTGGTCTGAGATTAGCTGTGATGTAGCACAGTTTAGAGGATACAGGGCAAATTAAGTCGCTGGAAGAGAAGAGGCTGCACCATTTGAATCCCAAAGAGACCATAAGCTTCCTTTCTCACAACGGCTGTTTTGCCCTTCCATGAGGAGCAATCTCTCACACTCTCTGTGTTTTTCTGCTGTACCCTTCTAAGGAAAGAGGAGAGGCTGCACCTCTTGTATCCCAAAGGGATAATTAACTTTTGCATTAACAGGACTCAGGAAACTGTTGTGTTTACCAGTGGGGTGTCTCAATGTATTGATCTGTGTATTGAGTTGGGCCACACGCTGGCTAGGATGGAGATCCCTTACGACCTATGGGTTCTCTTCATCAGAGGCCAGGTCACTACTACGGCTTTGGTTAGAGGCTTTGCTATGTTAGATATCTGCTGGACTGCTACATGGACATCTGTCCACCCTTTCACCAAGCTTTACTGCCTTGACTCGCAGGTCCTCAGGGAGGGCAACTTTGCCTCTTCATTACTGAAGGACATCCTGGGGTAACGTCCACTCCTCAGACCCTATGTCTTTTCTTTTCAATGTGCAGCTTTGGTATTGATTCACAAGTTGAGGAATTTGTGGTTTGAAGTCTCCATAAGTAAAATATACTTACCTTTGTTAATGCTATTTCTGGTGGATAATCTGTTTAACAGCAGATTCCTTATGGCTCACCCTCCTCCCCTTTCAGGGGAGTGTACTTTTCATGTTATAAAAGTCCCAAGTAAGAGTTAGCTCACAGTTGATCTTCCCTTGTCAGTCGCTCCAAGTCAGAATGCACAGAAAACAATGATGCTAAACAGACACATGCATGCAGGAGTGGCGCCTCTGTCTCATCCAATCCAGAGGCCATGCTGAGGGGACAAGGTGTGATGGCAGTGTGTGTGGCTCTCAGAAGATATTGCAAGTATCCAGATCCAATTGTATATGTTCTTCTATGACTGTGGTGACTATTTTATGACAACATATTAATTAAAGATGGTATTTGCATATGTTCTTGTAAATATCCTAGTGCTTAGAAGTAATTTTACAATATAAGATGATTTATAAAAAAACACACACCACAGGGCAAATATTATAGATATATTATATAATGATAATGTTGAGGATCTTATCCTTATGACCTTAAAATCCAATTATCTGTGTGACGTCTTTGGTGAATAGTTGTGCCTCAAGAATATCTTTAGGCAAGCAATATCTTAGAAGAAAAAAGAGTTTGTAAAAGTGTATCTATTTCAGGAGGTCATTTATTCACCTTTCCACTAGTTTCCCACAGGTGGAGGCGGAGGTGAATGACAGAATCATTACCAGTCCAGGATGGGGATCTAGTGGATTCTTGTGGCAGTGGTGTAATCCAGGACAGCTTTTGTACTTCCTGTGATGTTACTTCCTGTTTCTGGAATCAAGCATGGCCCACTGTTCTCCAGGAAGTGGCAGAGCTGGACCAATATCATTGATCCCAATCCAAGATGGTGGACATAGTGGATTCCTTTGGCTGTTTTTCAATCCATGATGGCGCACATTAGAATAGAAGGCATCTGAATTCAGGAGAGGGTGCTCCACAATACAGCCAACACTGTTTTTCATTGCGTTCTTTGCCCCTTGCACTGTATTTTTGCGCCATTGTTTTCTCAGGATTTTCCTGTAAATCAAAAATATTCTACAAGTCTCGTCTGCTATTCTCCTGATTCTGGATTTTTTTTACACCAAGTCCTGGATTGTTCTCCAAACTTCTACATCTTTCATCTGTCTCTGGAGGGTGTTTCCCTTCAGGTTTTATCCTCCCTTGCAAGGTTCTCGAGGGCACCTTATTTCCCTGGTCTGGATGTTCTGTGTAAATGGCGTTGTGGCTACAGGAAGGAGTGGTGCTAGTTACCAAATTCAAGACAGAAGTCTCAGCCCAGTTGGGAACCTTACATGAATGGAGTAATGCCCTCCACCTTTTAAAGTTCACTCTCTCACACTTTCCTATTCTCCTACTCCTGCCTTTCCCCCTCTAGAGGGACGTTACTGCCAGTTTCCTTTTCGCTCTCTATAGTTAAAGTACTTATTTAAACAAATGATGGGCTTGATGTACAAAAATCTTTTGTGGTTTCAAAGACCACAATTGAAAAAAAATCACAGTTTTCCATTGCAGAACATAATTTTGAATGCACAAAAGTATTTTTAGGAGTCAAACATGTTTTCACAACCGCTTCTGAATCACAAAAAAAAGAGAGGGCCTAAAGAGTAACCCCCCTCCTATGTATGAAATGCAATGGGATATGTAATTGGTTAGACAGCCATAACTGTTGCAAACCATTGAGTTTGGATGGATACTTATTCACAAAAGCATTGTGGGCGGAAAGACAGTGGTCTAGGGGAGCAGTGCATACTCCCCAACATGTAAAAAAAAATGTAAAGCAACTCCTGCCCCTTTAAGGAAAACAGACTCTCAAAGTATGTAAAGAAGCAATCCTGTAGTACTATTTTACGGACTATTTACGTGCCTTTTTAATTAGCCCCATAAAATGGTAATAACGTTGGAATATTCACGGAATATTAATAACTACAAACATACAGGATGGTGCCCGCTTTGTACTTTTCCTGATAGGGTGTTGGACGTTTCACAGGCTATTCACAAAGTCTACTCAAAAGACAAAACCTGTAGTACTATTTCCGGTATTCTTAAATGCTTTTGCAAATCGCCATTGATTCGAGTGTTGGCATGCTGAGAATGCGAAGGCAGGGTTAGAGTGGTGGGCCTCGAACTCTTTTTTCCAGAGCCGTTCATAGAGTGTCGCAACATGCAAATGAGCTCATGACCATGTAGCAGGCATCTGCAAATATACCTTTTGAGATTTGACTGATTACTATATAAGTCACATGGAAAAATGCTAGGCAGGTCGCTAACAATTGATGCTCAATTTGCACCAACCATCTGACATCTGCCCAATGAGTCATCAGGCTCAAGTCGCTAGGTGATTTTACCGAGCTGGTGGCTTTAGACTGTTTTTATTTGTTGGATGGTTGCCTGAATGCCAATGAAATGTATACGAATTCTGTAATATTGAAGAAAACTGATTTTTGTGCTAGAGAAATAAACGAATATCTGTCAAAATATGTAACATGGCAAAAGGAAAATATGTGCCCACAAAAAAAGTCTGTCGCTGTCAAGAAGACTCACCTTGAAGTAGGGGAAGTGCTCGGTCATGAAGTTGTAAATCTCGCTGACGGGCAGGCTCCCATTCTTACTGTTCCTCAGCGCCATGAAAATGAGAATACTGGGCAAAAAAAGAAAGTAGATGGGCTGTAATTACTATTTAGAGATTATCATAACTATCACAATGTGTTGTTCCTATTAATTGATGTCGCATGCATTTTCACTTCAACGAGGGGGATGCAAAGGACATGTACCAAACAATACTGTACGGGTGGACACACTACAGCAACACAGCGAAGACGATGTACAGTGCAACAGGCGTTACCATATGGACGCATAAGGACATATGCGACCTTTACCACTGCCCTGGTTTCCCCTAGCCTCTGAGGTTGATAAGAAAGCACCATAAACAAAAGCACTCAGATATATTTATTGTTAAAAAAATGAAAAGGGCGCGTTTGAAAGGACTACCACTACTTCAGGCTGAGCTATCTGGAGCACCAAACTGTTAAATAGTTTCAGATCGACCATGACCCAGCCCCAGCTGTTACCAAGCAACCAACCTTTAAGGCTTTCTTACAGGGGTTATATACAAGTGGATGAGTTACTTTCAGTGTCTTTTCTCTGCTGTTGCAATCTTTCACTGCCAGCCCTCGCGAGAAGAGGAGTAAAATCACGAGGCATGTAGATGGTAAGGTCTCTTTCTGCATTATGTATTGTCTTTAGTCTGGATGATATATGAGGGCCACAGCAACCAGTTTCTGGTTCATAGCAGCTCTCATTATGATGTGCAGTGAAAAGATTACCAAAATAAACTAGACCTAAATGCACGACTGTATCATGGAGATCACGGTTAAGCATAAATGTAAAACTCTCAGATCTCAATTATTGATCTAAAGAAACTTGCATTTATAATATTATAAAGTAATCTAAGCTCCAAGGTTCCCACCTGTAGGAGACACACTCTGACATCCACTGCATCAACCTTCAAGAGGTAAAAGCCGGATCGGCGGGCGGATCCAGTTCACAGCATGCTTGTCGATTCACACTGGACGCGTATTGTGCTCATTGCACTCTTCAGCGGCGCGACAGTCATTTTGGTGTATAGGCAACACCTCCCACTTAAAAATATGAGCCCTCCAATGGGCAAGTCAAATGAGTCTGTGTTGGTTTGTGGGTCTTATAGTGTGTGCTTCAGTTATGTGCCGCTGTCTGAGATGTTGCAAGCCCACCAATGGGCCTCCACTCGCACATCCGGCTTGTCAATCCTTCATGGATGCCTCCACAATGAGACTCCGTGATTCGGAGCTCCGTGGCCCCAAATTTCCAGGTGGTGCATCTCCCGTGGCTGGGAGGCCGCGTATAAATCAAAGCTCCAAGGTTCCCACCAGCAACCTTTATGAGGTAAAACCGGATCGGCGGGCGGATCCAGTTTACAGCATGCCTGTCGATTCACGCTGGACACGTTTCGTGCTCATTGCACTCTTCAGCGGCGCGACAGTCATTTTGGCATAGAGGCCACACCTCCCACTTAAACATATGAACCCTCCAATGGAACATCTCAGACAGTGGCACATAACTGAAGCACACACTATAAGACCCACAAACCAACACAGACTTTCCCATATTTTTAAGTGGGAGGTGTGGCCTCTATGCCAAAATGACTGGGTGTCGCCTCTGTAGCTGTCGTATTGCACAAACAACAGGTGATGGACACCTCTCATCAGCCCGGCTAGCTTGACTCCAGTGGTGTGGAGTGCCTGGGACCCACGTCTGGGCATCCCCAGCGCACTTAGGGCAGAATTTGCAAAACAACAGGTGATGGACCGAATGTGGATCAATGTCACACACTCAACCCAGTCCAAAGATCTGGGCCCAAATCCATCGTTTTTTTGCACTCCACACCACCCCGGGTTAGACAATGGGGATATGCAAATCAGCTCTGACCCTGTGCCCCATGGGAACAGTCCAGTCCGAACTACAAAAGCCATGTCCTTCCCAGAATGGAATCAAGCATCCGAGGACCGGACCGGTTTCGAGGTAACACCTCTCATCAGCCCGGCTAGCTTGACTCCAGTGGTGTGGAGTGCCTGGGACCCACGTCTGGGCATCCCCAGCGCACTTAGGGCGGAATTTGCAAAAACAACAGGTGATGGACCGAATGTGGATCAATGTCACACACTCAACCCAGTCCAAAGATCTGGGCCCAATTCCATCGTTTTTTTGCATTCCACACCACCCCGGGTTAGACAATGGCGATATGCAAATCAGCTCTGACCCTGTGCCCCATGTGAACAGTCCAGTCCGAACTACAAAAGCCATGTCCTTCCCAGAACGGAATCAAGCATCCGAGGACCGGACCGGTTTCAAGGTAACACCTCTAATCAGCCCGGCTAGCTTGACTCCAGTGGTGTGGAGTGCCTGGGACCCACGTCTGGGCATCCCCAGCGCACTTAGGGCGGAATTTGCAAAAACAACAGGTGATGGACCGAATGTGGATCAATGTCACACACTCAACCCAGTCCAAAGATCTGGGCCCAAATCCATCGTTTTTTTGCACTCCACACCACCCCGGGTTAGACAATGGCGATATGCAAATCAGCTCTGACCCTGTGCCCCATGGGAACAGTCCAGTCCGAACTACAAAAGCCATGTCCTTCCCAGAACGGAATCAAGCATCCGAGGACCAGACCGGTTTCGAGGTAACACCTCTCATCAGCCCGGCTAGCTTGACTCCAGTGGTGTGGAGTGCCTGGGACCCACATCTGGGCATCCCCAGCGCACTTAGGGCGGAATTTGCAAAAACAACAGGTGATGGACCGAATGTGGATCAATGTCACACACTCAACCCAGTCCAAAGATCTGGGCCCAAATCCATCGTTTTTTTGCACTCCACACCACCCCGGGTTAGACAATGGCGATATGCAAATCAGCTCTGACCCCGTGCCCCATGGGAACAGTCCAGTCCGAACTACAAAAGCCATGTCACCGCATCGGGAGAAGTGTCTCACAACGAGGAAGAAGCGTGTCGCCGTCGCGGCCGCTGCCATCGCATTGTGGATGTAGCTGCTGCAGCTGTCGTATTGCACAGCAACAAGAAAGGGCGCCTCAAATCCACTGAGAAGCGTGCTGCTGTTAGAACTGCTGCTGCTGTTGCATCTTGGATGTCGCCGCTGTAGTTGTTACATTATGCAGAAGCCTCTCGCAAAGGTAGAAGAGTGTCCCCGCCAAGGCTGTCGCTGTCGCATCGCTGATCAAGGGTGTCGCCGCTTCAGCTGACGCCTCGAAACATCGAATCGAGACTTCTCGCATCATCAGAGAAGCGTGCCATATCTGCAAGATCTTCACGTCTTTATTTCTTTGCACCAGAACTTTGCCACATTTCCATCGCTGCAACATTGCTTGTTGTGGAAGCGCAACGCATCGTAAGGTACACTGACGCAAAGTGTCGCATCTTAAGAACTGAACTGAACTAAGCTAAAACTACCATCTTAAGTATAGTATTGTGGATTTATTTTCGTTTATAGTATTGTGTTAAGTCTATGTAAAGAATACTTATTTTTAATATACAACTGTGTGTTGTCCATCTGTAGTGTTGTCACTGGGTTACTGTATGTGGTCACAAATGCTTTACACACTGCCTCTGAGATAAGCCTGTCTGCTCGTGCCAAGCTACCAAGGGGGTGAGCAGGCGTTATTTTAGGAGTGTACCCCCTTACCCTGACTAGAGGCAAGGGTCCCTATTTGTCACAAGTACCTGCTTGTGCCACTAGAGACCCCCAAATCTAACAGTCACCAAGAAACACCCTCCAGAGGCAGACATGATAATTCCACCAGAACAACGGCTGCTACCACAGTGCATTGTGTGCCAATCTCTGACATTTGACATGCTTCTATGTTTGCATCACTCCACACTTTTGTGAAACACTTCAGCCTGGATAACTGAGCCTGGCGAGAGAGGCACTTTGCCTGTTTGGTCCTGCAAATTTACCTTGTGTGAGCCATTTTACAGACTCACCACCTGGAGAAGGACTGCTTTGGTATCTATTAACAAGGTGAGGAATAGGTGCGAAAAGTACCCGTCAGAAGAAAAGTTACTTACCTTCAGTAACGCACTTTCTTGTGGATACTCTAACTGCAGATCCCTCACTGTCCCACGCACCTTCCAGCTCTGTGGAATGGACTCATCTCGTCCATACTAATAAGATTCTAATCTAGAGATGTGCACACTGACACAATCTGCGTGTCCGACAGAGTGGACAGATATCAGAGAGAAACGGACCAAAGTGTGCAGATGTAAGAGCTATGTAGGGGGTCCGATGTCACATCTGGGGAGGGGCAGTCCGGATTTGGAGCCACATGATGCCACCTACCAAAGAAGTAGAGAATTGCGATAACATTTTCTGGATCCAGTGGTGCTGGAAATATTCAAAATATAAGGTTAGATAGATTATCCACCAGAAAGAAGGTTATCCACGGCAAGAAACTTGTTCTTATAGTAGAGTATCTTAGGTATTAGTGGGTGAGGTGGGACCTCCAGGAGCAAAGAGGGATGCACCGTATAATGGTGCATTGAATGAGATGTTTGCTAGGTACAAACTCGTGTAGCCACTGTTTAAGAAAGTCTTCATGATTGGAGCTCTCTACTCCTTCCAAAAATACAAAGAAATGCATGTTGTTTCACCTAGCTATAGTCTGTTTTTCCCTCTCCCTCTTCCAGGCCTCCCAACGTCATCTTCATAGTAACAGAAGAGCAGCTGCGGCCCGTACAGGTAAGAGCTGTGGGGCCGGGTGAGGGGGCATTTCGATGGACGATGACCAGGACAAATTAATTATTTAATTTCCCCTGGTCATTGTCCATCGAAAAACCTTCCCCAGCCTCCCCCACACACACGGCCCAACTGCCCCCATTGCTCTACCTGCATGGACGGCGGCTGCAGAGGAGTGTTGTTATTTCACAGCGACTTCAAGTTCTGAAATATGACCTTTGGACTACCTGATACTATCAACTGTATGTTAGCTCAGTGGACTAAATCAGCCACTGCAGGGACCTGTGTTCGATCTCATGGTCACAGGTTCAAATCCCTGTGGGTCCACTCAGCCTTTCATCCATTTGAGGTCGATAAAATGAGTACCATTGAGTTGGGTAACAATTAACATCCGTTATTCCGCACCAGGACACCTTCGGGTAATCGTGAGCTTTACAAATACACCTGTTATGTTCTGTTCTGTCTAAGTAAGCACCAATCTAATCTCACCTCGCATAGCTTTGCTGCAAATGCTGTTTGTGATGCCTGAATCGCCTGTAAGATAACCTATGTTCATGCTTTAGATGTCAATGTAAAGAGAGTCATTTGCTGCGAACGAGGATGCAGTGCCAGCAATACCAGCCATAAAGAGGGCCATGCAGAACGTGCTTGTCCAATTTGCTTTGTTTAGGGCTGCGCCCTACTTTATTTCTCACTATGACCTAGGTGAGTGTTACAAAAATGAAAGAAGATCCGTAGTCCATAGATGTATCTAGGAACATAGCTTTATTGTTCACTTAAGATCCTTGGTATAAGATGTTATGTAGATACAGGAAACAGACCCCACCAGGAGCAGTTCCACTGCTCAGCCCCTCATACCAACTGACATCTCCTTACTGTTCAACCCTCCCAACATTCCAATGACATCATCAAGAGCCAAGCAGTAGAGCAGGGGTAAGCATAGGGAGGATGCACAAGACAAGCTACATTACAACACATCCCCCGTTCATCAAAATCAACAAATGAATCATAAGCACACAAGCAATACAATTCACAAAAATTAAATGTGCAAAGATGAAAAAGCACAAAGAGAATGTTAGAAAGATTCAGAAACGAAGAGCCAAATAACACAGCGATTCAACATCCAAGTCCTAAACCTTTTAACACTCCAAACACATTAAAAACATATGAGTCATAATGTACATGTACAATATAACACACAATAAGTAAAAGTGCAAAGATGAAATAGCACAAGAAGAATGTCAAGAAGATTCAGAATAAAAGGTCAAATAACACAGCGATTCAACCTCCAAATCCTAAACCCTCTAACACTCGAAATACATTTATAAATAAGTCCATAACCTAAGACCAAATGTAAATGTAAATGTGGGATACTTGTATAGCGCACAGTTACTCTACCCGAGTGTCCCGGCGCTGTAGACTGCTGGGGAACCCGTCCTGGCTTTCCCTGTGAGATGGTCCCTTTTTTGGGTATCTCCAGGGTGAAACCAGGCATCCCTGGCGTCTGTGGGGGCCGTTGTAGAGATGAGGCAAGCTAATGCCCAGAGTTGCCGAGTGTGCTCCCCGGTCGGAGTGGGCACCGATGCGAGAATTATCAGTCCGCTGACCCTGGTCCAAGACCCTGCCGCGTCGGGAATCGAACCCTGGTCCCGGGCCGTTCTCTGCACTCGGGTCTGCCGCCTCTAACCAGTGAGCCACACCCCTCTACCAACACAAAAGTCCTAAGGCAACTCAGGTGTACCATACACAGAAACATATTGTATAGGGCAAATCACCTCCCTATTGGGGAAAACACCTCCCAAAACACAGAAAACCTTGTATAGGGCAAATCACCTCCCTATTGGGAAAAAACACCACCCAGAAACCTTGAAAGAAACAATAAAGGCAGCATTGCCTATGTGCAGGACTAGGGATACAACATACTCCCCCTACTACACACCAACCAAAAATGTATGTGGCAGAACTAGGGATAGAACATACCCCCCTACTACACACCAAGCAAAACCAATAACGAAAAAAGGCAGACATTGCCTATGGGGTGACAGACCGATGTCACCCACAACCAAAAGAAGCTGCAGGACTAGGGATTCAGATATTCCCCCTACTGCACACCAACCAAAACCAAAAGTGCAACATGTACAGCACATAATGCAGGACACACTTCCCCTTTTCCATATATAAACAACACTGTCCAATAAGCGTACAAGCCCAACAACTCCCAATACACTTCCAATATGACCCAAATACACACAATAATGCCCAAACATGTGCACTCACAAACAGGACAAGACAAGAACATACAGTGAATGCTAAGCACTACAAAAATGAATAAAACAAAAGACAGCAACACCGGTGAGCGATGTCTCACCCGAGAACATCAGCCAAAGTGAACACTAGCCCACAGAACGAACTCTGCAAGTGTGCATTAGTATTAGTCAAGTTCGGTGGTGGAACGTCACTTTGCTCTTAAATAATAGTAAAAATGTACCTTGACCACAGCCATAAAAATAACTCCGAAGGCATTAAAAACTGGTTGAAAGTATGCTGAAACAGATTTAACTGGCTTAAACGCTGGAGGTTCCAATAGCATCTTGAAGACAGCGAAACTGAACGAACTCCAACGAAGAAAGACTCTACATGCTGCACAAACTGCCTCAGGCGCAGCTATAGCGTGATTGGCAAATTGCAAGTAAAACCAAGCGCAAGATGGTGGCACGTTCAAGTGACGCCATGTTGTGTGGTTACCGGCTTCATCGTGTTCTCAAACGTCCAAGTTAGGGAGCAGACGTCACAAAAGATTCCGCAGCTGTCTTGCATGGAAAGGTGAGTAGCACGTGATAGCGCAAGCTGAGCACATTTGAATGTTTGAATGTTGCGCAAAGAATACAGCCACATGATAGTTGCTCAATGACAGTACAGTTGCTCACGAGTTTTCTCAAAGTGCAATAAAATTCGGGATAGCTCAATACATGGCAGAAAATCAATTAGGTGTTTCGCTTGTGCTCTCCACCGCCAAAACAAACAAACACGGAGTCAATGGCTCGTGCGCTGCTCTCTCTCCGTGGTGCCAAACACGAACGAAAACGGAGTTAATGGGCCGCACTGTGCGCTGCTCTCTCTGTAGTGCCAGGAATCAAAAACCTCACTCCTCACAGCTCCTCTCTGCCACATGGCACTTCTTTAGTACAGCTCCAGTTCAAACACGAGCAGGCAACTTTGACGTTTATTATTATTTTTTTTTTATATAAAGACAGCCAAGTCCTCTAACACTGTTGCAATCTTTTCTCAATTCTGAGACTTCAAATCCTTCGGCTTCACAGTAGAGATTCATTCACAAAGACAAAATCAACATTCCATATAGGAGGCAAACACCAAACTCTGTCTGTACCTCCCCAAACAGCTTGTAGGAATTTACAGCAGACCAATGTTGTTGAGTAAAGTCAGTGAGAAAGAATTTGGCACTTACATGAAAAGGGCGACCGATGATGTGGTCACTGGTGGGGTCTTAGATGTGCCAAGTTTCTCCAAATTCAAATCCAAATCCTTTAGTTTCTTGAAAGTCCAAATCCATAGAAGTAGCACGCAGGTTCTTTTAACATCGTCGCCAGTGTTACAAAAATGAAAGAAGATCCGTAGTCCATAGATGTATCCAAGAACATAGCTTTATTGTTCATTTAAGATCCTTGGTATAAGATGTTATGTAGATACTGGAAACAGACCCCACCAGGAGCAGTTCCACTGCTCAGCCCCTCATACCAACTGACATCTCCTTACTGTTCAACCCTCCCAACATTCCAATGACATCATCAAGGGCCAAGCTGTAGAGCAGGGGTAAGCATAGGGAGGATGCACAAGACAAGCTACATTACAACAGTGACGTTCATCATACTCTAGTTATTGTTATATGCCAGCCCGTGAGCCAAGTGTCAGGATGAAGCATTTGGGAAGCAAGGCAGCACACTCTGGGCCCACCTTACTCTTGTGTGAGTCCCAGCAGAGCAATGGTTTTGGCATCAGGCTTAAAGTGGGTATCCATGTCCTTGCCCTTCTTTAACGCAAAGGAACCTGAATGTACACAATTAACCCTGACTCACTTGCAATCTATGCAGCAGCTGAATCAACCCAACATTCTCGGCCCCAATCCCTTTCAGTTCAGTATTGAGACGATAAAGGCCATTCCAAAGAATCGAATGCCTTTTCACCATCGAGAGGCAAAGTCGCCGTTGGTTTTGTCACCAACTTTGACATATCTTGGAAGTTGTGCAGACTTCCAAGACTCAGTCTAGTTTCTTTTTTTAGAAATGAAGCAAGATTGATCAGTGTTAATTAAAGCCTCCACTACGCCCAAGATATGTTCTTAGCTAATAATTTAGTAAGGACATTAGTTTCAATGTTAATGAGATCGGGCTGTAAGGTTAGCATCTCTCTTTGGTCTTAATGTTCTTCTGGATAAGGGTTAATGTCCTAGACGGCCTTGGTGGGTGCAGTGACATAAGACTTGGCTATCTCTTAAGTAATTCATCTGGAAACGAGTTCCAATATTTCACTATTGTTTTAATTTAGACTTCGAATTGGGAGGCCCTCAAGAAACTGTAACATTTACCGAATCTTTCAAGTATTCCTCGAATCCTAGATGGCTCAGAAATAATCAGCAGATACCCAGGCCATTTCATGACCAACTTTGACCAACATCACATCACTAGCCATGATTTTCAAAATCCATCTGTCTTTTGGATATTTCTTGCATAAACAGACAAGCAGTTTGCCCGCCTTATTACGATTCATATATGTCTATGAGTCCTTATGAACGAAACTTTCATCTGATTTCATTCTTTTCTCGCTGGTATTTATCTTTGCAATTTCAAGTATGTTTTCACTCTCTTCTCTAACTAGAACAGGTCCTTTTCTGCCTTTCTAATATTTGCCATGCTCACTTGTATATTCCCCACTGTCAGTACAATGGTTTTCTCTCTCATACCTCACGTATACACTTCCTACAATGAAGTTTTGGGCTGAACTATTCATGTCTTGTTCTGACAACGGATATTGGTTTCATCAGTTACGTTTAATAGGTCATCAATTGGTTCAAACTTCTGTAGTTCCCTTAGGTATGAATGCCTCGAGCCAATGTCCTCTTCTCTCGGGCACACATCAGCACTATCAGTGGAGCCTGATTTCATACACCCTTAGCAAGGAATTCAATCTTTGTACATTTGTGGCCCATTATGCCTGGGACAAAAGAATAGTCTAGTCTTCAGTGTGATCCTTAGGCTCTACAACAGTATTGTGTGTCTCAGTCTGAAGCTTTGCATGCCATACATCTGTAATGCCCATGAATATAAACACATTTAGCCTTGAAGTTGTCCCCTGGAAACCTGACCTGGAGGTCATCCAGTGCCTAACAATGTCAATCACTGGTTTCTAATCACCACCAATATGACCACTTTCTAATTTGCATCGGACATCGGGGAACCTCCTTCTTAAGCCTACCCTGATGAATGCTAGGAGGCAGATACCAGGACACAATCAGCTACTGTTCACAGTCCCAGTTTCCTGCCACTAGCATTCTTAAGCATCCATTCATGTTTTGATAACAGAGGGAGAGTCTATTCACCAAACTGCTATTCTTTTAGTCGCAGGTGATAAACCTGCACATGCTAGTTGTTGTTCACTACTAAATGAGATCCCTGGGGTAGAATTACTTCGGACTACGACACACTAGCACTTCAATCACCATGCCCTTCTTTACTTTGTTGCACAGTGCTTTGACATTCCAGATCTTTACTTCCAGCCTACATTGCTTCGACCCATTTTATATTGTTTTATATGTTAAATTAGTACTTTCAGTAATCAAGCTTGAAAACAAATAGTCCCCAGAAATACTTAGTTATTGCTGCAACCCCCCCCCCCCACCTCCGAAAAATGAACACTTACCATGTCCATTCATACAGCATCATCGTATGGCAGGTACATGCGCCTGTTGCCCTATTGCAAGGTTATAACTAGACTAATGTGCAAGAAGTAGTCTTATAAAAACCTGTGCTATTCTAATGCAAATTAACATGATAGAACAATTAGTATATTACTTGTTTCTCAGGGATTCATGTCATTCACCTGTAGTCTTTCATTTGCCATAATTTCATATCTTAAAGTCTCATTCCACTGGCCATACATCCTCATTTTCTGGAAACATTTCAGACACTAAACCGACTTCACAGAATCAGCCTCTGTTGAAAAATGTAGTGTCCGATCAAAGCCTCTTGGGTCCTCCAGTTCCCTATATATTCTCAGCTTTTTCTCTAGTTGATTCAACTTCAGCAAAGTCAATGATGCGAGACTCCATGCCAGCATCTTTTTTCTGTTGCCCACCCTAATGGCTATTCATGTCCTGTATCAAGCATCCCCTCATTATGGGCATGCCCCAGGCCTAGCATTGCACAAGATGAAGGGTGAGGATTGTTCTCCCAGACAGTGAAAGCGGATTGCTTGCGTTCCTGACACTGAAGTGAGGATGATGGAGACAGAGTCACCTTTTGAAATTCCAGAAGGCACTTTGTTAGCAAGGAGCTGCTGATTAGTCTTCCTCGGCACTGCCATTTAGTTGATGATAGAGGTAAAGCCGGGTGGGGCTGCACTTTGTTGTATGATGTGAGTACGTTTCTAGGTCAGGCCTGCCTTTTTGTCCGTCTCTGATTACTACTTTAGTTGTGCTGATGACAGCCAGGTGCAGAAACCTCGCACCTCACTGTGTCTGTCAGTTTGGAGACAGCACCAATGCTACCTCCTGTCTATATAAAGCACACACACACACGTTTACTCCACCAAAGACAAAAAAAGCTGTAGAAATGTAGATTGTTTGACGGTGTATATATGTTTGTGATACAAAATGGATTTACTAATAGAAACACAACAGTGATACAAAAAAATTAAAATAAATAAAAAGGCGTTAAAGGTGCTTTTTGCAAAGATTTTGTGGAAAACGAAATTATGACATGGAACAAAGAAGGAGAACCATCACACACCCAGGACCATGCGCAGTACTAGTAAGAAAGCCAAACAGAGGAGCAGGGCAGGACCAGAAGAAAGAGGAGAACAGGAAAGAGGGACACCAAGAGGATGATGAGGAGGAGGAGGAGGAGGAGGAGGAGGAGTAGAATCGCCAAGATTGGGAGGAGGGTCAAGGGGAGAAGGGTCAGGAGGAGGATGTCCAGGAGAACGTTCAGAAAGAAGGGGAGTACAAGGACGAGGAGGCTAATGTGACCAAGCCACATGTGAGACTTTGCCCTTAGTAACAGTGGTCACACCTCTTTTAAAGAAGTTCTTAATTATTCATTTTAGACTATACCACCTTTTAACCCCCCACTCCCTTTTCTGCCCCTGCAAAGAGCTACTTAAGTCCCTCCATTATCTTAAAATGTAGTGTGTTTGTGACCAACTAAGTACACAGAACAGCTTTACTATCATATTGTTCTTAATTATCAATTACTATAAGGACTGAGTCTGTCAAATTTAACACATAGGTTGACTGCTATTGGCTCCGCCCCTTACAACACATTCCTCTTTCTGCCGCACTTGGATCTATGGGAGCCAATAGTAAACGTGTTTCCATTTCCATTGCTGCTCTCATCTTTCCTGGAGTTGGGAAACGAGAGCCAAGTGGGATGGGAGTTGGTTTATCATACTTGAAGCACATTGATTCTTTTGACAGACAAACCTGGGTTATACGTGTAAATATAAACTGTTCGAAGTACTAAAAAGCCCGTTAAGTGAGGCACAACGTTCCATGGCATCGAGGAAATTAGGAACTTGGACGAGGACCACGTTAAGTATTTTCATGATGTACAAAAGATGGATCGTATAGTGTTTTGCAATCATTGTTTATTCTAAATGAAAAAAAACTCAAGACGTCCCACAAGCAACAATCTTTGCTTCAGTTTATGATCTCGATTTGCTGCTTATCTACAGGCTCCCACACACTGAACGTGGTACTGTTTCTGCAATGTGTACCTCCCAGGACTAGCGCAGCAAGGCTTACCTGTAGGAATAGATCGGCTTAGGAAACAGGGGTTGCTGAGGCTCCGAGCTGACTTGAGGAGCGATCCTCTGGTATGGGTAGTGTGCAGAAGTGATGTAAGTCAGAGGATAATTCCCTCCCGAAGAATACTGACGAAAAGAACACAAAACAATTAATTAGCTTGTATGCAAGAAGGCAAACACACAAGTTTGACTGAGAAGTGAAGGGGGTTAACAATCCAGAAAAAAATAGAAGTACTTGTTATTTTTTTCTTTTTAAACTTTTATTCTTCCTGGACACCCTTCACACACCTCCCATTTCAGCCATATTGCTGGTCCATGGCAGCCATGTTCTTCCTACTGGAAGAGACGGGAAGGTTGGCTCACTTACCTTAACTGGGAGACTGAGGGCTAGATTTACTAGGAGTCTGTTCGCAAAAAGCTCAGAATTGTGCCCTGACTTTCTGTGAACAGACCTATGGACTATTAGGCAAGTTTACAAAATCATCATTCGTACCCCTGTGATAGGCCACAAACACATGGAGGCCTGCAGACCAAGAACTTTTTTTTTTTTAAGAGAGAATCAAGTGTAAATTAAAGGAACAGGTGCTGCTTAAAAAAAAGAAAAAAGTTATTGCAAATATCAAAAGGGGCAGTGTAGGAGAGTAGGGTCTGCTTCCTATGGTTACCCCGACTTTTTGCTGTGATTCTCTGTTTTTTTACTTTAGTGTGGCTGTGGACCTGGTAATCAGGCCCACAGCCCAGCTGTTCTCTCTCTAAATTGATACCATGTACTTTAGGTGCAAACCAGATTGGTTACTGGGTCACCCTTGTGAGCCCCTGTATAGTGTACCAAAGGTACCCAGGGCATAGGTGCACCCTAGGCCTACCAGGGGCTGCAGCATGCATTGTGCCACCCTTGGTTCACACAGCCTGGGTAAGGTGGTGTAATCACCCCTTACTTGGATATAGTATACCTATATCTATATATCAATATAGACACATAAACACCTATAAGTCACTCCTAGGGCAGGCCTTAACAATCCTGGAGCCAGAGTGCTTGGTTTTATGTGAGAGGGTGCCCTAGCATGAGCTGAGCCCCTCTGCAGCTTTCGGAACCATCTCCTTATAGCTGTTCTCTGATATAGCCATACCATATACTCTTAACTTTCACCTTGCTGGTAGGTCGCTCCCCCACCACACAGCTCCGCCTGTGTGTCCTGACCCTGCCCCAGCTGCAGCTGCTGTAAAAGTTGAGGCCCTACTCCACCCGCAGGCTACCACCTGCGCCTCATCCCTGGTGGCCAGTGGTAGGCCTTAGGTTTGTATCACTGTCGCTGTCTGTCTGTCTTCCCTGTACTGCCCATACTGTCTTCTGGTGTCTGTGACGGCTGTTGCCTGTCTCCCCCCTGTGCCTGTATTCTTATCTGTGCCCGTTCTCTTGCCTTCTGCTCCCCTGATTGCACCCGTTTTTCTTGCCTTCTGCTCCCAATTGCACTCGTTTTTCTTGCCTTCTGCTCCCCTGATTATACTCGTTTTTCTTGCTTTCTGCTCCCCTGATTGTACTCGTTTTTCTTGCCTCTGCTCCCCTGATTGTACCCGTTTTTCTTGCCTTCTGCTCCCTTGATTGCACTTGTTTTTCTTGCGTTCTGCTCCCTGATTGTACTCGTTTTTCTTGCCTCTACTCCCCTTTGTGCCTCTGTGCCTCTTTCCCCCCGTTTTTTTTTACCTTTCTGCCTTTTCTTGTGACCTTTCTGCCTCTGTGCCTCTTGTTTCCCCTGTTTTTTTGTGACCTTTTCTGCCCTTTCTTGTGACCTTTGTGCCTCTGTGCCACTCGTTTTCCCCCGTTTTTTGTGACCTTTCTGTGCTTTTTTGTGACCTTTGGCCCTGCTTGCAGGCAGGTCGCCCCCACGCCGCTGCTCGTCACCTGACTGCCTGGTTCCTGCCTCCTTGTTTCCTGGGTTTTTGCCTCCCCTCTGCCCTGTGCAACAGTTCCCCCCCTCCCCCGCCGCTCCCGATCCGACCCTTTCCCGCCGCTGCTTCCCTGCGGCCCTGCCTCCCCTGCAGACCCATTCGCCTCCCCACTCCCGCCTCCCAGCTGCTCCTCCCTCCCAAGCCACCTAATATGCAAGTCGAGAAGCAGCCGCACAGCGGGTGCACTGCGCACTTCCGTGCCTGGACCGCGCCCATCACCAGAACCCCTGAACCCATGAACACCACAACACCAGAATCCATTACGACGCCAGCACCCTCCATGCACTCAACACCGGCCGAAACCACACCTGCTTCCAGGCCGCCCGAAACGAACCCACGGACCCTTCTCCTGCCACACCTGCAGCTTCACCTGCGACAGAACCACCAAACCTCCAAGGACTGGACCAAATCACCTCCGCTGCATACTCCTCAACACCCGCTCCGCACGCAAACACGCCGTCGAGCTCTGGGATCTGCTCGACACCTCAGCCCCAGACGTGGCCTTCCTGACCGAAACCTGGTGGAACGACTCCTCAGCGCCCGACATTGCCATAGCCATCCCGGATGGCTACAAGATCACCCGCAGGGATCACGCCAACGGAATCGAAGGAGTAATAGCCATCATCCACAAGTCCACCCTCAAGGTCGCCACCACGCAGACGACACCCTCAACACCGCCGAACACCTGCACTTCCGGATCCACACCGACCCCAACACCACCCTCAGAGGAACACTCCTCTACCCAGGGCTCAGTTCAGCGACTCCATCGCCGATCTCACCAGCACCCACGCACTCGCCTCCACAGACTACATCCTCCTCTGGGACCTGAACTTCCACCTCGAGAACAACAACAACGCCAACTCCGCCACCCTGATCGACAACCTCGTCAACCTGTGCCTCAGACAACTCGTCACCGCACCCACCCACCCACGCCGCCGGCCACACGCTGGATCCCATCTTCTCAACAGGCTCCCACGTCGCCTTCGACCACACCACCGAACTCCACTTGACTGACCACCGCTGCATCCATTTCACCTTCAAGAAACCAACCACGCACCACCGCACCCAACAGCTGCCTCGTCGCTGCTGGAGCAGAGTCACCGAAGACCAGCTGATCACCTCCCTGACCAAGAACCCACCCACCGACCCCACCAACCCAGACGCCGCAGCCCGAAACCTCAGACAGTGGATCGATAACTGCACCAACACCCTTGCCCCGCTCAAGAAACCCTACAAAAGCCGCGCCAACAAGAGAGCCACCTGGTTCACCGACGAGCTCCAGACCTCTAAACGTGCATGCCGGAAACTGGAGAAGACATGGCTCCACAAACTCACACCGGACAACCACGCTGCCCACAATGATGCCACCCGCAAACAGCACCACCTCATCAGATTAGCCAAGAGATCCTCCTTCAAAGACCGCTTGGATAACGACACACACGACAGCAAGGAGCTCTTCAGCATCGTAAAGGAACTCTCCAACCCCAGCGCCAATGGCAACAACATCCCGCCCTCACAAGAACGGTGCGACTTACTAGCCATCTTCTTCCACCGCGAGATCGCTGACATCCACGACAGCTTCAACACCACGCCCGCCCCGACTACGCCAGACTCCAACTTCCCTGTGAACACCACCAGTGCCAACCGCCTGACCTCCTAGTCCAACGTCAACTACGACGAGACACGCAAGGTCATGAACTCCATCCACTCAGGATCTCCGTCTGACCCGTGCCCACACCACGTATTTAACAAAGCAGATGCAGCCATCGCACCCCAACTACGGAAGGTCATCAACATCTCTTTTGAAACAGCGACATTCCCGGAAAGCTGGAAGCACGCCGAAATCAAGGCCCTCCTCAAGAAGCCCAAAGCGGATCCCAAGGACCTCAAGAACTTCCGGCCCATCTCCCTGCTCCCGTTCAAGGCAAAGGTCATCGAGAAAATCGTCAACATGCAACTGGCCTGCCACCTCGAAGACAACAACATCTTGGACCCGTCCCAGTTCAGACGAAACCACAGCACCGAGACAGCCCTCATCGCCGCCACAGACGACATCAGGCGCCAACTAGACAACGGCGAAACATCAGCCCTCATCCTTCTGGACCTGTCAGCCGCCTTCGACACAGTCTGCCATCGCACTCTAAAGACATGCCTCCTAGAAGTCGGAATCCAAGAGAAGGTTCTTGACTGGACCACGTCCTTCCTCTCCGGCAGAACCCAGAGCGTCCTTTCCCACCCTTCCGATCTGAAGCCACCGACATCATCTGCGGCATCCCCCAGGGCTCATCCCTCAGCCCAATGCTGTTCAACGTCTACCTGGCCCCCCTCGCACAAGTGGCCCGCCATCAGGACCTCAACATCATCTCCTACGCTGACCCCCTCAGCTTGGGACGACTCCTGGTGGCCGACCACACTGGGAACAGCACCAACACCCACCGACCATGCACGCAATCTAGGATTCATCCTCGACTCCTCCCTCTCCATGTCTAAGCAGGTCAACGCAGTCTCCTCCCCCTGATACAACATCCTCTGCATGCTCCGCAGGATCTACAAGTGGATCCCGACCGAAAAAAGAAGAACGGTGACACAGGACCTCGTCAGCAGCAGACTGGACTACGGCAATGCACTCTACGCAGGAATCCCAGCCAAACACCTGAGAAGACTACAATGCATCCAAAACGCCTCTGCCCGACTGATCGTCAACGTCCCCCGCCGCAGCCATGTCACCCCCCACCTGAGAGACCTACACTGGCTCCCCGTCGACAAGAGGATCACCTTCAAGCTCTTCACCCATGCACACAAAGCACTACACAATGCCGGACCAGCCTACCTGAACAGCAGACTCAGCTTCCACACCCCACCCGCCAGCTCCGCTCCGCCAACCTCGGCCTCGCCGCAGTCCCCTGCATCAAACGAACGACCTCCGGCAGCAGATTCTTCTCCTACCTCGCCGCCAAGACCTGGAACACCCTCCCTACCCACATACGGCGGACCCAAGACCTACTCGCCTTCAGAAGACTCCTCAAGACCTGGCTCTTCGAGCAGTGAGAGCACCCTCCCCTCCCCTCAGCGCCTTGGGACCCTCACGGGTAAGTAGCAGGCTTTACAAGTACTCTGATTGATTGATTAAGTGCATTATAATCCCTGCGGTTAATGCTTCTGAGGGTACCAGCAACTATCTGACAGCACTCTGAGGTTCAGCAGACTCGGGTGCAACTCTGTGCATCAGGTCTTGGTCCTCGGTGCTGCACTGTGGCAGTTGTACTGGCTTGAAGACTTTGGGCTGTCAACTTGCCCCATTAGGCTTCTTCAGCTGTTGTGTCCCTGTGCTGCAAACAAGAGGCCAGTCAGCTGGCCCTTCGAGTTCTCTTGGCTTGACTGGGCTCTGAAGACAGCTTCTCCTTGAGCAGTACTTGGTAGGCACAGTCTCTCTCTTCGCTAGCCACCAGATGCAGTCCTCGTCAGTGCATCCTCTCTCTGCTTATCCCTCGGTGCAACAGGGCAGTACTTCTGTCCTTCTTCCAGGCTGGTCAAGATCTGAGCCCATTTTATGCTCAGAATGTGCTCTCCGGGTAGGATTCGGTTGGGTAGGTAATGGGCTACCAGGTTCCCTCTCACGTTGTGACCACTTCCTGTGTAGTGTGGCATCTGGAATTCGCAGGACGCACCATTTTACCCATTCCCAAGATGGAGAGACCCCTCTCCTGGTGGTCAGATCCCGCGTATCTCAAGCTGCACTCAGAATATGTGGTTATGCTCGCTCGGCCTTTCTTTCTATTTCAGAAACAAACACCCAAAGTGAGGATTTTGTTTCTAATATAAAAAAAAAAAACAAGGACGCTGAGGTGTATGGCGTTTTTTTTCTGTGCATGGCGACCACTGTTGATTTTCACTGCTCAGGCCGCAAAGCCCTGCATGGCTATAGCAGCCTGTGACATTTTAAAATGGCAGAAAGTACCAAGGTGAAATACAGCGAGTGAGCAAATGAAACCCAAACCCACTTTTACAACAAAGGTTCGTCTGCGGGAAAGGAAGGGGTGTTGTTTTCCCTAAAGAAAAGTGCTCCTGTGAGACCATGTGTGCTGAAATGGAGTCCGTCCCTAGTCCAGGGTAGGAATGGTGCAGGCATTGCATAGAGCAGCTTATGCTTGCTCACCAAGTCTGTAAATGCAACAGAAACATTGCACTGTATCTCACTCCATAACAATTTCAGGCAGCTCTGATGACAAACATGCAGTAATGTCATTATATATTGATTCAATTAAGCATCGGTTGCAAAATTCCAGAAGGTGGCGCTGTTTGATTACACTACTTCAGAACAGATTAACATGGTTATACTAACTAGCAAGAGAAATATGATATTGTAAAATATAGTAATACAATAAATTGAAAGAAGTCTTTCAGCTTTCACTGGCTCTCTAAATCTAGTCATTCAACGTGCTACTGACATCACCTACTGAAAAAGGATCAAAGGTATCAGTCCCTTAGAAACATGAAGCACCAATTTAGAGAACGTTTTAATCCCTGCACAAAGTACCGGGGCATTAGGTGGAGGTTTCTGATTGCCCTGAATAATCAGCTACACCAACACTGTAAAACGGATGTCTCTGACTGAACGAGTGACGTGCAGCTTGGCTGCATGATGACACCGGGCTAGAGCTACAACAGCCTCTGAGACAATATTTTATTGGCAGGATGGGGGTCACTCCTGCTGCAGACATTGCCGGATTAAACCCTGTGGAGGCGCCTAGGCTGTCAAAATTTCGTCCCACCCGCTAATATTCTCGAAATAACCAATGCACCGTTGTTTTAAAAAATGACAGCTGTCAGAAGAGGATCTTTTAAGAGACAAACTGTTATCTGAATCTGATGTCTCTGTTTTATGCACTTTAAGTCAGTGTTTCCTAAACTGGGGTCCGCAGAGCCCCAGGGGTCCGTGACACACTCCCAGGGGGTCCTCAGGCAGCACTTTTAAAATCACCGCAAAGTTCCTTGTATAATTAGCAGTTTTCGAGCAACAATAAAAGTGTCAAGATAGCCCCAGTGATTAATGTACTTGCTGGAGAGAGATGAGAGTTGTGTCCAGTGGCAGCTTTGATTTATCTAATCTAACACAGAGGGTTAATATGCCTACTGCAAACAAGATGTAACATGCATTTTAAAAAACATTATTTTATGTGCATAGGCCAGTGGGTCACTGCTTTTGTCACAGAGATGCTTTTGTTACTGTGCAGTTCATAAGTGCCAATCGTAATCTAGCACAGTGACCTATAAACAGTCATCAAAGAGCTGCTTGTAAACTGCATGGTACAAATTAGTAACTTGTGTTTTTCACATGATTGAGAGTCAATTCAAAAAGCACTGTTTCTAAAAGCAAATCGGCTCACGGGTAGTGAGGGCGAAGAGAAAGTGAAGTCATGGCATTAACTTATTTCAACAAAACAACTGTTGAGACGTAAATGTATGTGCATGACAACTGTTATAGATGTCCTTTGATGCAGTGTTTATTAAAAACAAGTATAAAAAAAACTGTATGTTTTTTCCTAGTCTTTCATTATGCTGATGCCGCTTAAAAGGTTTCTTTGGGTGGGAATACATGTGTAATTTTAAAGCAAGTGCTAACCACTGTGTTATGTTCTGAATCCTGATTTTGTGATTTTCCAGACCTAGCACCCTTTAAAAATTCCTGCCAGTATGAATGACATGTGAATTCTACACCCTCTAGTACACTTTGCCTAATGTAACCTTTTCTATACACTGATTTACACATATCATTCATTGTCTCTGTATGTGTGTGATGTAAATGCTCTGACATCCTACAATGGTATGAGAGATGCTATAAAACAAATTAAATACATGTAACAGAGGGGCTATGGAGAGATGAGAGGCACTGTTGGAGGGTGATAATAAGGGAATCATGGAAGAACCCCAAAAAAGATTGTCGCATTCTGGTGCATATTAAGGTCTTCATTTACTATCCTTTAAAAGCTAATACAATTCAATATATAATGATAAATGTGTTGTAGAAAGTGCCATTGTTTCCTAAAATTTTGGAAGAAGAACCTCCCAAAGCCCCCTCTATAGTGGTCAGGCTCACTCACTGTACTTGGGTGTGCCGTATGGGATTGATATGAAAAAACAGCCCTGGCAGGAGCCTTGTACTGCGAAATAAAACCAACCATTCAAACATTGGTCACGGAGATACAGCACCAACCTTCAATTAAAACTTTTCAATTTTTGCAAATTCTTCTATATAAAATACTAAAATCCATAGTAATTTGAGTATTCGTTCTGTGTGCAAACGTGTGTTTATTTTTTCGAATTACTGTTTTAATGTTTGAAATTTACATCATACAAATTGCTTGGGGGTCCCCGGCTTCCAGTGGTGACTCAACGGTGGTCCTCAGGAGTGAAAGCTTTGGGAACCACTGGTTTAATGTATTAATTAATTATAGGATGTTTTATTTTATTTTAAATTATTATTTTTTAAAACTCTTTATTAGTTTGAAAATTAGGGCAAAATACATTCATAAATTACATACATGAGGCTGAAATCAAAACTGTTAAATACGGTGACTCTGTACAGGAGGATGGTATTCATTTTATCATGAACCGTACATATGACTCCCATCTCACAGCACCCCACTTCTTGTGTCTCTTTACATGGCCAAATCATCTATCTCTAAGTCAGGCGAATCACAGATATTACCTCTAAACTTGTTCCATGCCCCCATACCTGCTCCCATTTTCGAGGACATCCACGGTGTATAAAGACCGTTCTTTCAGCCACCATGGCCTCATCCATGTCCTTACACCACTTCCGGAGTGTCGGAGTGTCTCCCGACCCCCACAGCATGGCAATGTTACGTTTGGCAACTGTCATTGGTAGCGTCACCCAGTCCTGTGCCTGACGGGTGAGGTCATTAGGCTCCCACACGTTTATCAGACATCGTCTTGGTTCTGGCAGTATTGATATTTCAACCGTCTGTGAAATGGTCCACATCACCTTAGCCCAGTAAGCTACAATGTGTGGGCAATCCCAAAGAGTGTGAGAAAATGTACCATCCTCCCCACAACCACGTAAGCAAAATTGGTGTTGAGCTTTCCCTATGTTATGGAGCGCCGTTCTAGTGTAGTATGTGCGATGTAACACCTTTAGCTGTACAAGGCGAAGTCGTGAGGGTATAGCCGCTTCCCTCGGTGAAGACACAGCCTCTTGCCATTCCGACTCCTCGAAGTCTCCCAATTCGAGGGACCATTTTTGTCTTAGCGCTGTTGTCGG
Source organism: Lissotriton vulgaris (assembly GCF_964263255.1). Lineage (NCBI taxonomy): Eukaryota > Metazoa > Chordata > Amphibia > Caudata > Salamandridae > Lissotriton > Lissotriton vulgaris. The sequence goes on from NC_141687.1 coordinate 364,022,823, forward strand.
GTCTGCAAAGTTATTAACCAGTTTACGGTACGTGAAGGTTGCCGCCCTTTTAGTCATATGCTCCGTCAGAAGTCTGTCCTCCAGAGGAGTAGCCTCCGGTAAGACAGTGCCAGGTGTTAAAATTGCCTGTAGCGCGTCTCGAATTTCCAGATACCTAAATGTTTCCATCCGTGCCAGTTCATATTGGGCTTCCAGGTGGGCAAAGGTGACCACTGCTCCTTTTTTCCAAAGATCACCTACAGTGGAAATACCTATATTATCCCAGGTCTTGTAGAATGTCAGAGCACTTCATCACACATATACAGAGACAATGAATGATATATGTAAATCAGTGTAAGAAAAGGTTACACAAGGCAAAGGGGACTAGATCGTGTAGAATTCACGTCATTCATACTGGTAGGCATTTTTAAAGAGTGCTTGGTCTGGAAAATCACAAACTCAGGATTCAGAACATTACACAGTGGTTAGCACTGACTTTAACATTACACTTGTGTTCCCACTCAAATAAACTTTTTTAGCAGCATCAGCATAATGAAAGACTGGGAAAAAACATATAGTTTTTTTATACTTGTTTTTATTAAGCACTGCATCGAAGGACATCTATAACAGTGGTCATGCACATACATTTACATCTCAACAGTTGTTTCGTTGTAATAAGTTAATGATGACTTCATTTTCTCTTCGCCCTCACTACCCGTGAGCCAAATCGCTTTTAGAAACAGCGCATTTTGAATTGAGTCTCAATGATTGGAAAAACACAAGTTACTAACTTGTACCATGCAGTTTACCAGCAGCTCTTTGATGACCGTTTATAGTTCACTGTGCTAGATTACGATTGGCACTTATCAACTGCACAGTAACAAAAGCATCTCTGTGACAAAAGCAGTGACCCACTGGCCTATGCACATAAAATAATGTTTTTTAAAATGCATGGTACATCTTCTTTGCAGTAGGCATATTAACCCTCTATGCTAGATTAGATAAGTCAAAGCTGCCACTGGACACAACTCTCATCTCTCTCCAGCAAGTACATTAATCACTGGGGCTATCTTGACACTTTTATTGTTGCTCGAAAACTTCTAATCATACAAGGAACTTTGCAGTGCTTTTAAAACTGCTGCCCAAGGACCCCCTGGGAATGTGTCATGGACCCCTGGGGGTCCGTAGACCCCAGTTTGGGAAAAACTGCATTAAACTATTGAAATAAAACCCATACATTTCACAACACAATAATTAGAATAGCTGGGAAAATGTTGGATAGTGGAGGCTTAAAAATTACTATTCCCACTCCAGTGAGTCAACAGCAGGGAAAGTGTTGGATAGCAGAGGGGTAAAAATTACTGTTCCCACTCCAGTGAGTGCGACAGTAGGGAAAGTATTGGATAGCGGAGGGGTAAAAGTTACTATTCCCACTCCAGTGAGTGTAACAGTAGGAAAAGTGCTGGATACCACACCAGGATACCACACCAATTAAAACAAAATCAACATTTTGAGTACGCCGCAGATAAGGTGAGGTGCTTTAAAGTAATTTTTTTAAACTTCAGCAATTGTTAATAATAGGGCAGGTGAGAGGCGGGTGGCGTAGAGGAGCTTCTCGGATAGTCACGGAGTTTGTTATGAAATGAAATGAAATGAAATGAAATTTAGGTCTTATATAGCGCATGGCTGCCCGTGAGCGTCCCAGCGCTGAAATTGCAGAACTTCTGAGGGTGAAGTCGGGGAGAGGGAGGAAGTTATTGCGGGAAGAGGTGAGTTTTTAGAAGCTTGCGAAATTTCAGAAGATTGGTCTCAGAACGAAGATGAAATGGCAAAGCATTCCAGGAGGTGGCCGCTGTAACCGAGAAACGGCGTCCTCCAGTTCGGGCTTTTCTGATTTTGTGGACTGTGGCCAGATTACCTTGAGCTGAGCATAGGGGCCTATTGGGTCTGTATGGAAAGATCATGTCTTTTAGCATTGGGGGCCCTTGATTTTGCAAAGCTTTATGGGCCGTGCAAAGGGCCTTGAATTTGACCCTTTCGCGGATCGGCAGCCAATGTAGTGCCTTAAGGGCGGGTTTGGCTGAGACTCTGCGAGAGGTCCCAGTAAGAATCCTAGCTGCAGCATTCTGTGTTCTTTGAAGAATGTTGATCGTGGATTCTGGGGCAGCAAGAAAGAGAGCATTGCAGTAATCTAGTCTTGATAAGACTAGACCTTGCACGAGCAATTTCTGTGAAGGTCCTGGAAGTAAAGGGAGGATCTTTCTGGAGGAACGCAGTAGCCCCACACATGTGCCAGCTGTTTTTTTCGCTTGCGTTTTGAGGGATAGGTCCTGTTCAAGCCAGAAACCCAGACTTTTTAATTCAGTCTTGGGTTGAGGGAGGGGGCCTAAGCATGCTGGCCACATGGCGGATGGAAGAGAAGATATTTTATTTCCCAACAGCATGAGCTCAGTTTTCGAGCCATTGAGCTTGAGCCTTGAAGCGGACATCCAGGCATGAATTCCCTCTAGACAATCATGAAGGTTTTTTACCTTGTCCTCTTCCAGGGAAAATGATACGATCATTTGGGTGTCGTCAGCATATGTGACGGCTTTTATCCCAAAAGGGGAGACCACGTCATCCAGGGGGGCCATATATGTGTTAAAAAGTGTAGGGCTCAGTGAGGAGCCCTGGGGGACCCCACACTGGAGAGGGAGAATGTCGGATCGCGCATTCCCTTCGCAGACCTGAAATGTTCTGTCTTTTAGAAACGAAGAGAGCCAGCAAAGGGCTGTGCCCCTTACTCCCAAACTGAAGAGGCGCTTAATGAGGGTTTTGTGGTCCACCGTGTCAAATGCAGCGCTTAGATCCAGGAGGATCAGTAACACTGATCCTCCCGAATCCAAGATGCATCTTGCCTCTTCAACTACCTTCAAAAGGGCTGTTTCCGTCCCTTGACCTGGACGGAAGCCTGTCTGTGTGGGACGAAGGAGATTGTTGGTTTCAAGGAAGGCAGACAATTGCTTGTTGACCACCTTCTCTGCAATCTTACTTAGTCCAGGAAGGAGTGAAATTGGGCGGAGGTTGGTCAGATCTGCAGGGTCCATACCAGGTTTTTTCTGCAGAGCTTTAACAATGGCATGTTTCCAATTAGGAGGGACCACTCCTTGGTTAAGCGAGGCATTAATAAGGTTAGTGGCCAGATGCGAGATGGTGGGTCCAACTTGTTTGAGAATGTGTATAGGTGCTGGATCGTTAGGGGAGCCACTTTTCAAGTCTGAAAGGGTTTTTAAAAAATCGTCATCAGAAAGTTGGCTGAAACTGTCTAAAGTTGGGCCACTGACAGAGGCTGATGAAGCGGTCAGGGAATTATCATTGTTTAAAGGAGGAAGTGATTGTAGGATCTTGATGATTTTATTTTGAAAGAAACAAGCTACTTGGTTGCATCTGTCCGCTGTGGGTTGCTGGTTTGGGGGGGTGTTGGGTATAGTGAGGAGCTCTTTAACTATTTTATAGGTCTCCCGAGAAGAATTAGAGGCAGCTTTGATTTTTTTATCAAAGAAGGAGGCTTGGGCTGATTTTCGCGCCGCTTTATAAGTCCTCATCGCTGCTTTGTATTCTTCCTTGATGGTGGGGTCCCATGTTTTCCTCCATTTGCGCTCATGGATTTTGCAGATTTTCTTAAGGTTCCTGAGTTCCTGTGAGAACCATGGTGATTTAAAAGAGGTACTTCTTTTCTTTAAGTCTATCTTCGGGGCGACTATATCCAAGGTGGAGGTGATCCAATTAGTGAAGTTATCGTTGGCTAGCACAGGGTCAGGATCTGCAGAAGGGGTAGATCGTGTCAACTCCTGTGTCCAGTCTTCAAAAGGTATTCTGGACCATAGTCTGTCCCGTTCTCTTGGAGTTTGCAAGTGGCCAGTGATTTTGCTAGTTTGCCACATAAAAGGGATGAGAAAGTGATCAGACCAAGGGAGAGGGAGTGAAGGGCGAGCTACAATTTTTGTGAGATTGGCAAATAGAGGATCCAGGAGGTGACCCTTAGTGTGGGTTGCCTCTGAGTTAATCAGATGAAGGTCAAGTACTTTTAATTCTGAGATAAGATCCCCAGCAATTTTATTAGTACTGTCCTCAAAATGTAAATTTAAATCGCCAAGCAGGATAAAATTAGGGGTCAAGGTACAAGATGAAGTGGTGGTATCCAGTAATGATCTGACAAAGTTACCTGTGGCCCCCGGAGGACGGTAAATCAAAAGACCTGACAGGGATTTATTGGGAGTTAGTTGAAGTGAAAAGTGAGCACTTTCACAGTCCTCAATCCCTCCTTCCTGTAGCCTACAAGTGATGGAATTCCTGTAAATAATCGCTAGTCCGCCTCCTATGCCTTTTATTCTGTTTTGATGGTGTATGAGGTAATCCTTGGGTAACATACTCACAATATCAGCATCTGAATGAGGCGTTAGCCAGGTTTCCGTGAGGAATAGAGTATCTAATTGTAGGTCCTGAATAAGCGTTTTTATCTCTAACGCATGCTTGACAGCCGATCTGCAGTTCAATAATGCCAGACTGAAGCTGTTGGTTGTCTGGTTGGTGGGTATCTCAGGAGCATCGTTGTGGAAAGTAATTAAAGGGATCGGGGTTGGGAGTGAATTTGCCGCGCAAAATTGTAGGAGGTAGTCCCTTGTATGTCTAATACGGTGCTCGTGCAAAACGGGCATAGTGGGTGGCCCTGTGCCCGGCCTGGCCCGGACGGGCCCAGACGGGCGTGCCTTTGGCGCGCCTTCGGCGCGCCGCCGGCGCACCCGCTGCGCCCGCCCGCTGCGCGGACGTGCAAGTCCGTTATTTTTATACATGGTAGGGGGGAGGGAGGAGGGTGGGAGGGGCGGTCAACTGGACCGTCGACCTTCCCTACCCAAGATGGCGGGTCCGTTCGGTGAGGCGATTAACAGCGCCTGTCCCGAAGATGCTGCCTGGCGAAGCAATCTCGCTGTAGGTAAGGCAAGTCCGAGTCTAAAACAACAGTTTAAAATATATACAGTTTTTAAAAGTATCTCGGGTCCAACTAGCGGGTGCTCGGGCACGACTACCCAGAAGAGCCTGTGCTCCTAATAGTGTTCCGATCAGGGTAATATTCAGATTAATTCACAGAGTGCGCTAAGTATCTCGGGTCCAACTAGCGGGTCCAACTAGCGGGTCCAACTAGCGGGTGCTCGGTTATCAATTCCGTGGCGCTCTGCGTAGCCCCACTACGCCCACTATGCCTAGGCTTACTTTATTTCAGCCTTTGATATTGTATGTCTCCAAAAAAACGGGAAAACAAATTCAATAAATTGTCCAGATTTTGAATCTTTCGAGAGAGTCCAACAATAAGATCATCAATAAAGGTAGCCATCAGGGGGTTTTGTTGCACTGGTCGCAGCAAAACTACCATTCCAATTAGAGAAACTTAATACAGGCCCATCATGGTTACTGCTAACCATAGTAACATTTACAATAATTATGTGGCTTTTTATTTCTAATAATAGTAAACATACATTTGCACCCAGGAGGTGAAAACCTTGCTGACTTATTCGAACTGCTATGAAACTTAATGCAAACATACAACTTTAGTGGCATACTATTGATGGGCAACACCAATGTCCGTCATATGTCATCAGATCCCAAGAAAGACACTAGTCGTAAACAAAATCAATTGTGAAATAGCCTGGAGTAAGCCACTATACCACAGAAAACACCCATTGGGAAATGTGTTGCTTCAATCGTTATCTAATATGAACTTAGTGAATAACAGTCGCTTAGACAAGGACATCCCAATATCATCATCATCTAGATAGCTTTTATCAACTGAGCAAGTCATAAAAGCACATACATATGGAAACAAATAGATTAAAAGTAGCTCCAGAATACGAAAGTTAAGATCGTAGTTAAAATCTAAGTTAATACATTTGTGCAACAAAGCAAGTATTTTATATTATATTATATTATAGGCAAGAATGTTATATTAAAACAGGGCTAAAAAATAACACATTGAATGAAATCAATGTTATCCACATCACTGCTTGTCAAATCCCTCTGCTGTGCTGGACAGCAATGAAAACGGGTGTGGTCATGATGAGCTGAGCTCGTCATGAGCACAGGAGCACTGTACTGCATGACGAGCTGAGCTCTTCATGAGCATGGAAGGGGTTATACGCCCGTTTAAGCTTAAACGAATCCCACTTAGCCTAGTTTCCCCCATATTCGTGTTGGATAATAGGTGGTTTCAGTAAGAAATTGCCAGCCTTGCTAATTTAGAATGGATCCGCCACATCCACCTCAAAAACCTGGCAACAGGGATGGCATACCTGGGAGAGGAGTCAGAGCGTAGAATTCGTAAAGGTTCTTTGTATAATCGTGTGCCCAGATTCTTACAGAGATCGCCCAGCCAAACTTTCAGTGGGCTGGCGTAAGCAGGGCAGGCAAAGAGCACATGGCAATATGATTCTACTTGTTTGACACAGACAGGGCATTTATTATCCCTGGTGCAAGACCATTTGGATGAGAAAGACTTCAACAGCAAAGTGCCAGATCTAAATTGGAAGTAAAGTTTCTGATTCAAAGGCTTTATGATTTTATCCAAATATGGCTCTTGGCTCGGGCATGGTTTGATTTGAAGAAAGAGCCCCCTGAGTGTGGAAGGGTCGTGAGATCTGAATTCTTCTTGTGCAACCATTTCCTAATATATCTCTTTGAGAATGATTTTAGAAGGGAATGTCGAAGTGAAGGGGAGATCCCACAAGTGTGAAAGACCCATTTTATAAAGCGCGTATGTCAGATCTCGAAGCCTACTAATTTCATAAAATTGATCCGAATTATTAACATACCTTAAGCCCTCAGTTTATACTGACAGTTTCCTGCGTGACCCATAGATGTCGCCTGTATATAATTGGGCAACGCTTAGCATGGTCCTTTAGAGCTTTGCTACCCAGATCCTTCCTTAGGGGGAGGGTGGATGTGCTCTGTGGGAGGCTAGTGATTGCGTGTAAAAATGCGTTCTCTGCTAGTGTGAACTGATTCAGGTTTTTTAGGCTTGAACTCACCACTTTGCTATCATAAATTTGAAGAGCCGGGCTAATGGGCTTTCGTCAGAGAGGTCTTAACTTCATTTCTAAGAGGGCTGGCTAACTGTCAGTGCTTTAGTGCCATAGCTTCAATGTTGGGCTTCTACCTCATATACTTCTGAAGTTTGATGCCCAGATAGACAAAAGTGTCCATCTGCTCCAGGGGGAGCCCATCCATCATTATTTTCCCCATGAAAGATCAATGCTGGTTAAATGCCATGAGTTTTGTCTTTGCGGTGTTGATTTTAAGGCCTCTCTAAAGACAAAACTCTTCATAGCGGTTGCTGCAATCCACTAGGTGTTTTGGAGATTATCAGCGCATCATCCACAAACATGAGGATGGGAATTTTCCTTACAGCTAAAACAAGGGCTTCAGTGTGAAAGGCACCAAGGAAATCTGCAACACCATTTATAAATAGAGAGAACAGAGTCGGTGCTAGCACACATCCCTGACAAACACCCTTGTGCACAGGGGAAGGATCAGTCTTATTTCCTGCAGCCCCCCACCGTATTTGTGCATAATTGTCCTCATGGAGATGAACAATTAGGGAGAGCAGCTCTAAAGGTAGCCCCATCTCCTTCAGGACCTCCCACAATTTGTTCCTAGATACCATGTCGAAGGCGGAATTTAAATTGACAAAGGCAGCGTACATGCTGCCCTTGCCGAGGATACCTATACGGCAGTAAATAAGAACGAAGTGGAACACCTGATCTATGGTGCTAATGCAGGCCCTGAAACCTGCCTGTAGAGGGGAGAGAGCAGCATTATCATCAATCCAGTCCTGGACCTTGGTTAGAACAAGCCTAGCCACCACTTTCTGCATGCAATATATAGAGCTAATTAGCCTATAGTTACCAGATAAGGATTTATCTCCCTTTTTGTAAACAGTTATTATCTCCGCCCCCCTCCAGGATGTGGAATTGGTGCTCCTTGGACTATGGCGTTGGCTAATAGAAGTATGTAAGTAGACTATTAGGGCTTGTCATGCAAGACATTGTCTGCGGGAATGCAATCTAGGCCCAGTGCCCTGATGTCTTCCTCATTAAAAACTATAGCGGAGGGGAAATGGTGAATTAGGGATGGTACAACATTAAAAACTTCTTCCTTGGCATATTGGGTGGCAAAAAAATTAACCCATGCATCGGGGTCAATGTGGTTGTCCGGTGACTGTGCTACTCCTCCCCTGCTCCATTTAACCAAATTCCAAAACCATTTAGAGTGTTTGTAATAGCTGGCGGACTTTAGTTCCTGCTATCTTTCCTCATTTTATTATTATTTTTTTCCGATTGATGTGTTTTTCTTGGAGAAAGGCTATGTGAGTTCCCCATCGCACCAGATAAGCATGCAACCTAGGACGTTGCAGCATTGTGTGGAGCCCCCACACATTCCAGGTAATACATTTCAAACTAAGTAACATTCCCATGCTGTGACCAATTTCTCCAAAACATCTTCCCCTTACATTGAGACACACCGGTGGATCTAACTACCCCAACTAAACCCCAATACTGACCCCAACTCCCCCACCCCAGAACAGGTGCTACAACGCTAGTACCCATCCAAACTTCTAGTCTACTTGTTCCTTTAGTAAAAACTAAGGAACCACACCCACACAAATTTAGGGGAGTGTGCCCAGAACCTCAGAAGATCAATCTCCTAGTCCTCCAACCGCTAGTTCCATACCCCCCAATCTGTGGCAACTTTATGGTGGGACCCCAATGTCGTATACTCATCTGTCTGTTTTAGCCTCTCCAATCGCCAACGCTCAACCACCATCTGGGCCAGGGGGAAATGCTCCAGGGTTGCTCCCAATCCCCAGCCCCATCTCGCAGCAATGCGTTCCTACTCTGTCTGTGTCTCCATGGGTTTTTGGGCCGCGGGACGGTGTCTGCGTATGAGCCCCGATCGGCGCGGGTGCGGCCCCTCCGCCAGTACACTTGTGCCTCGCCCCGCTTCCACAGTGCCCGCTCTATATGACTCCAGCCAATCCCAGGCTACCTCAGGGCTGTCATGAAAGCACATCTTACCATCCATGGCTATCCTGAGGCGTGCCGGAAACATCAGGGAGTATTGGAGGCCTTCATCTCGAAGCGCCCTCTTGACCTCTAAGAATGAGGCTCGCTTGCACTGTACTTCGAGTGTATAGTCCAGAAACAGCATCACCTGGTACGGGCCCGCGGTCCGGGCCTTGTGCAGCAGGAGCTCTCTGTCCTTATGGTGAAGCAGTCTAGCCACCACTGGTCTGGGCGGTCTCCTGGGAGCCAGCAGTCAAGCCGGTACCCTATGCGCTCTTTCTAGAGTATAGCATGACGACAAGCCTTCAGGTGCCACCTCTTTCTTTGCCAGGCCTCCAGGTAATCCATCATGCTGGCCCCTTCCACTCCTTCCGGCAGCCCTACCACTTGAATATTATTCATTTGGTTTTTCCCTTCAGCGTCTTCCGCCCTCCTCTCCAGGGTTTGCAAGTGGTTCTGGACATCAGTCATCTGGGCCTCCATCGCTTTTTGAGCATATTCTAGGGTCTCCAGGATGTCTTCCGTCTGTTTCACTCTATCGGCAAGTTTAGCATGGTCAGCACGGAGTAATCCCAATCCTTGTGCCACATGCCCAATGTCCAACTGAAGAGCTTCCTTGGTATCCGTAATGGCTTTAAGTATTTGATCCACCTATTGTTGCAGCATCCCCTCTATATGCTGTGTGGACCTTTCCTGTTTGTCTGGTGTGCCCGCGTCTTCTTCCAGTTCAGGGGGCACACCCGTCTGCTTCCTTCTGGGCTTCTCCATTAGTAATTGTGGTGTAGGTTCCAGCGCCTAAGCAGTCCCTCTTCCGGCTTCCAATATTATTCTTGCTCCACGCCTGTGGGGAACTCGTGCCTCCAGCAATTGGAACTGCCTTCACTGACTCAGCACTCCCTTCTCGCCTTGTAATCTTCCGCTCCGCCAGCTCACCCCGCAAGTACCTCGAATTGCAGTCCACTTAGTGCATGAACTCTCCCCACAGTTGTTGCCCCCTGCCGCGGGTCAAGGGCTGAGCAGCGTTCCATCGAAGAACCAGGCCTCTCCATTGCACCATGCGGTCGCTCTCAGGGGCAGGGGAGGTGCATCAGGAGTCTCGCTCCTCCTTTATGGTTCCTTCCAGGGTCTCCCCTATTGCTCTTGCACCATTGCCCTGTCCTTTCCTCTTTCGTGCAGCTATCCGCTGCTCAGTTCCGAGTCCCAGTCCCCTGGCTTTCAACCACTCCTTCAAGCATGCAGCCTCCGTCCCAGGGCACACCCCACTGCAGCGCTAAAAGGACTTCTACATATCAGGATCTTTAACACAATACTCCCAAGTAGTTATGTTATAGCGCCATCATTGCGTAGCACGTCTGGGCCCTTCCTCCGTGTCTCCTAAGGTCCCATGGCCACCCATCGCTGTCACAAACAGTAAGTGGGTGCTCCATTGCTTAGTGTCTGCACCCATGTAATATTCCTCAGTCAATGTTCGTACCTTCAGCCTTTGTAGCCTTCTCCACAGTCCTCCATTCGGGTAACCTCCGCTGGTTAGCCTCTTCTCACTTGGTCGCGTCCAACCGTATCACTCACCACATCACGCAATATCACCCTCCCTAGAGATACAGGAGCCCAAAATGACGGCCCCCACCTTCACACAGTGCTCTTTTCTCTGCCCCGCTCTCTTAATGGCGTTTCAGTAGTGCAGCCACTCAGTTTCCTTATGCCCCGATCCCATCTGCGCCGTCGCTCCGGTGTCCGCCATCAGTCAGCGCAGTTAATCGCTTTCTTGTATGTTGACCTAGCAGTTCTCACCCAATCCTCACTCCCGACTTAATTGCCTCACCAAGGTTTTTACATGCACTTTTGCACTCGTGGTTGTACCATTGGTGTTAAGGTAGGTTATGCTTCAACCTGAACTTGCTGTTTTTGAAAGTGACAACGTATCTTTGGAAAAAAATGTGTGCAGCTCTGTGAATTCTATGTCCGATTTAGTGGGGAGTCTCTCTCAGTTTAGTTGTTAATTCGAGCTCACTGCTTATAGTGGTTAATGTTTCTGGGCGTATTAGGATTTTGGGCCATTTAACTCAGCACATATTGTTAGAGACTAAAATATTGCTCACTGTGGATAAGGTAGCCAGTGCCTCCGGTACACTAAGATCCTTAAATCTACACAGTGAGCAGAGCAGCTCATGATCGCTCTCGATGCATGCATGTATGGTCATGTCCTTGAAAGTGTACCATAAATTCAATCTGACGAAGAGATAGTCAATACGGTTGGAATGGTAACTGTTATTGAAGGTATCTAAACCTTGTCTATCCGAGATGGACCGGCCATTGGCTGCCCTAAGGCCGTGCTCCAGGCACAGTGCTTATAGTTGAGTTGCGTTCTCGGTCCATTGTTTAATCGGATTTAGTTCCAATGCTGGGACCCCCCAGTTTTCATCCTCTTCCCTCGCTAGGTCATTATCTTCATTATCAAGCAGTTCGAAAGTGGTGTTTAAGTCACCAACACCTACAACACCAGAATCCCCTGGGAGGGTTTCTAACAATTCACCCAGGGCGTTGATGGGTTCTGATCTTCGTCCCTCACTCTGGCCTCTAGCATATACATTCACTAAGGCACAAGTACCATGAGACCCAAGCGACACCATAAGTGCGAGAATGTTATTGGAATCAAAAGGTAGTACCCGGATCTTAAGACCTACGTCTTGCTTGAAGCCAATAGTTACGCATATTGCAAAATCAAGAAAAGCAGAGCAGACTATACTATATCACCTCAATTTAATTTGTGAACTGTTTCACCAGGTTCATGATAGAAAATGGGTTGGAAAGTGACTATTTGCTTAGCCATAAGGAATTATGTATATCCATTCATAAAATCTCTAGCCGCCATCACAGGAGTAGACAAATTAAGAGCATGGAAATAAAATTGGGAAAATTGATATCAATAACAGACAACACATTAACTCTTGATTCCAAGGCACGGAATGAAGAACCGTACAATTCCATATTTTGGAGTAAATTCATAAAAAATACCAAAAAAACGAATTTAAAAAATAATAGTAAAAACAACTTTCAAAGTCTAAAAAGAAAACAATGTATGGTACACAATCGAACTCCACAACAAGAAGAGAAAACTTGCAAAGCAAGCCAGGATGATAAATTGTGCAAACAACAACACAAATCTTGTTTTAAAACGAAGAGCTCTTTGACAACAATACAAGAGAAGAGAAGTCTTCCATAAAGCATGCCCATCCAGGATGCCTAGGGAACTCTGGAACCATGTCAACAACATATCAGTCATAAATGTAACTCTAGGAAGTGGCAGTGCAAATAAGGCACATTTGGTCATGTTTGTAATATATTGTATATAAAGAAAGCAAATAACTAACAATAAATGATGAGAACTTTCTTAGTTGCTCCAAACCTATATCTTCAACAGTACCCATACCTTTAACTAATAATCAAATTAGTTAAGCATCAAAGAACCCTCCCACGTTAGATTGGGCAACTATACCTCGGATACTAAAGCTAACAAACAGTAGTAAGAAAAATAAATCTCAGGGGCAAAATAGGATACCAGCAGCTGTTTTTAAATTGAACTCCGCATACTGGCTCGCAGCTGTTTTTAAATCGAACTCCGCATACTGGTTCGCAACTTTGAAAAGTCTCTTTGAGAGATGCTAAAGCATGGCCACCATCCCATTTTCCAGGCTAGCCTCATACTTGCATCAGTTTACAAGAGAGGCAACAAACAAGATTCTGCCAACTAATTGCTCTCTAAGACATAGACTCAAAGTATTTTACATCTCAGCCATGAGACATTGTAAAAAACTGAGTAGGAGAAAGGAACTTAATTCCTTGGTTCCAGAAGGACTTTTAACCGAATTACAGTACTTTAGATAATATCATGGCAATCAGTCTACTGGCATTTAAAACACCATTTAAACACATCCATCTATCTGCCTGTTCTGTTGACTTTGAAAACGATTTTGATGCCATCAACGAGACAAAACTTGTGAAATGGGGTATTCCGGATAAATTCCTAAATGTCATCATGATTTTAAGCTCCGATAATTGGATCCAGATCAAACTTGGAGACAACATTTCATTGACAATTAAAATATATATAAACACAGAGCTAATGCAAAAATGTGCCTTAGCATCACTTCTTTTGAATCCATATGTTGCAGATATTGAGGCTATAACTCAATAGCTTATCCACCAATGCTTACTGGGTGCCCGTAAGCATAATTCAGTTTGCAGAGGATACAGTTCTATTAGACAGCACTCAAATCAGCTTATAACAAACGTTTAAAAAGCTGCATCTTTGTTGTCTGCAAAATGAATTTCAGATTAGCTATGAAAAAATAAAGGTCTTAAAATTTAGCACAGAAAAGAATATGGGTACTACTTGGAGTATTGCAGCGGCAAACTATTGATACTATCGAAAGCTATACATATCTCAGAGTCTCCTTTCATGAGAAAGTCCATCACTAAGCCCATATGTGGACAATGAAAACTAAAGTGACAATAATATGTTTGCTTTCCTAAAATTGTCAAGCAATCTAGATGGTCCATCATGAATACTGCTCCTCAAGGTTATAAAAGCTAAATATCTAACATTATTAAGCTACGGCCTGGAAGCCTTTGTAGAAAAATGTCATTCTTGGTTAAACTTACAGCAAAGTAAGTCATTCAGAACCATTTTTATACTTCATACCAAGCTCAAATTTGACTTGAATGCGACCTGACTGATGAACAAATAGGAACAAATGGTGCTCTACTAAGACACTGGTTCAAAAGGAAACAAGCTCATCCAAATTAATTTAAGGACAATCTTTGTAATGAATTTGAAAACCTTAAAAGAGCGACAAATGGCACAACCATGGGAACAAGCACGCTCACAAAGGAACTTTAAATGCTTCTTGAAGAAACACATCAATATAAAGTCTCGGAGTAAAGACCTTCAAAAATGCGTCAACCTTTGTTTTTCTAGTATAACTAAGGCAAACTATACAAAAAAACAACCTCACACACCCTGCAGTATCTCTAACGTGTACACTTCGACTTAAATACCTCCAACTATGTTTTTGGACTCTGTGAGCTAGGAGAAATACCGCAATCACGGAAGTGGAAAAGCGTTAATTCAAGCCTTTAATTTTGTAATTATCACATGGAATATCTAACACACATTATATTCTGTGGCCCAGCATTTTTATCGCAATGTAAATTGCTTCTGTGACCATCTTTTAAGAAATCAGGTCTTTGAGTCTGTAAAGAAGTAGATTTGTTTTATTTCACAGCATAGAGGACATCTTTATAAGTAACTTATGTGGACTTAGTACTGAGTAGGCTAGATGGTGAACAAAATAAAGCCTGAACATAAACCAGATGACCAAAAGGAGTAATGACCAGACACTTTATGATTCGATAATTATTTATTTAGTAGAATGCTTGTCCTGCACACCACTTAGTGCATTAGCAAAATCTGTGTAGCACTATCTTGTGACAGCCTGCTGATCAGGAAGCATTTTTTATGCTGGCAGAAACTTTAACTCGCTTCTGGCGAGTGCCCACCAATCACTCCCAGGCTAGGTGCAGCATGTATCACCTTCCGGGCTCCTGCAGTAAACCACCATCGAGAGTGAACAAATGTGCATCCTTCATCAGGTCACATTAGTTTCTTCCATGCTGGTAACAGATTGGTTGTCTATGCCAGACGGTTTTGTTTCAAAATACTATGAGTAAGTAACAATCAGACAGTTTATAATGGGCGGGAGATGACAGTCTGCCATTTCTGTAGGGCTGAGAATTAGTTCCTGTAACATGAATCATTCCACTGCTATTAAAAAAGAACATTAAAAGGGTGTTGTCACGTACATGGAGGTGTTGGCAACATTCTGGGCTATTTAAAAAAAAAAACAACAACAGGGATTTCAGTGAGTATTGGAGATGAAAATTCCTTGCATGGAAGGATGAAGTTTTAAGCAAAGCACATAACGAGAATTTCTCCAGGAGACTGGTAATTGTGCTGAAGAAGAAATAGAATGTGTTGAGTTATTTTTCAAAACATGTCTTTGGATCCCACAAATAGGTATTAAATCTCAAAATCATGTTATTGGCATACATTCATTGACTCAAGGGTTTATGGTGGTTTGCATAATTATGTAGATTTTGGATGGATTTTTTAAATGTAGCTTTTTTGTTGGAGAATATAGGTGACTTGTGTCAAGATTTTGATTGGTAAGTAATGAAGGATTTCTTAGGACGGAATGATTAATTTTATTTCCTTAACCTTAGCAGTATTTGCCGCAGCTACATTTGAAAGGTTCTACAGTCAGCGTCGGATTGGTAACGCGGGCACTCGGGCAAAGCCTGAGGGGCCTGTGCAGAGTTCCAACTGTGGGCTGCTTTTTGGAGCAGTCTGGGGGCATATTTGGGCGGTGTCGCTGTTGTTCGGATACAGCCAGCGGCCCAGTGGGTGCCTGAGTGGCCTTTCTGAAGGCAGATGGGCGCTCATTACCTCCCGTTTAGCAACAGGCAGAGGTGTCACTTTCTTTCTCTCTCTCTCGCAGGGCCAGCTCATTAATGTATGTACCTAGCATGGCTTGGGGGCCTGAGCAGAAGTGTCCTTACTTGTTTTCAGTCACCAGTGTAAACTAATCTGTGCATTTTTTTGTATCTCCGCCCCTGCCCCCTTTTTTTTTAGCGTGCCCAGGCCGATTTTGAGTTCTAATCCAACCCTGTCTACAGTGCTTTCGGTAATGTGATGTTTATTTTTCCTACTGTTTTGATTGAGTCGTACATTTTTAGGTCTCACATGCGTGAGAATGTGCTAGTGCATGAGCTCTTGCTTGTGAGACTCTTGTGTTCTACAAAGCCGGGGCAGCTGTGGGGGAGGGAGGGGGGCTAGCGGGGGGGATTTCGAGAGACGACCAGAAGGGAAAACCCCATCCAACCGCCCCGCCACCCTACCGCTCTTACCGGAAGCGGCTGCGGCTGCTTCTACAATGGGTTTAGAAAACGCCTATATCTTCCCTTTTGTCTGCAGCTTTGCCACTCTTCTTTGCTGCATTTTAATTGGGCAGCATTTGCCATACATCACTGCCTTTTTCTTTTGGTGGTGCATGGACCGAGCACAGACCAATTAACTCTAATAATTAGGGTCACTCATCTGTCCATCCGCTGCTCGTACTGTGAATTCAGGTACTATTTAAAAAAAAAAAACACTGATGCGGTCAATGCTGGCCGCATCGCAGCATGTTTTCTTTTTCACTCTCTCATCCTGTTTCTTCCCCCATGCCCTACCATCCCTGTTTTTTCTCTCCCTACCACTGACAAAAGTTAAAAAAACTCTATAAAGCACCCAGTGCTGGCCACTTCATAGCGCTTTTTAAAAAACCTGCCCTGTTTCCCCCATGTCCCTCCTGTTACCATTACCCCTGTAATACACCCCCACCTGATTGTTGAGTGCTTTCTTTGACTTCCAAGGTTAGTGATATCAGAGCAATGCAGCATAAACAATAAAGTTGTAAACTCTGGCCGTAACCAGTAGCAGCCGGTGCCTCGATAGATTGGTGGGGTGGGGGAAGGGGAGGACCGGACGGGTGACGAGATAAATAAAGAAAAACAAAAAAATCCTTACATGCCGCATCGTGTCACTGTACTACTCTCCACTGCAGGCACAGGCTCCCAGAGTTCGCAGCTACCAACCCTGATGCTGCCTTCATGTTTCTGGCAGCATGAGAGCAGGGTTAGGATTGGCCTGAACGTCCTCGATGTGTAATCCCAGTTAGGCGGGAACCTGTTCTTGCTCTCTGTAAATGCAGCTCTGGTTAGAGAGAGCTTTAGTGCCCATGATGGTTTGGCCGTCCTGAGACGGCCAAACTGTTTTGTGCACAGATAATACTGAAAAACACTCCCCCTAGCGCCTAAGATTCCCTGTCCCTGCCTGCAATCCTCAGCCCTGATAGCAAAAGATAAAATGATAATAAACAAGGGTTTATTATCGTTTTATTTTTCAATTTTTTAGCTGCTGGCAGGAGGAGAACAACCCTATAGCGAAGGAGCCGTCGCTGGCCAAATGCCCTTTGCTCTTTCCCCAGCAAAGCCAAAGAAGAGGCAAGGCAGCGTTGCGTTTAGTAGGCAGCCAGGCTCCCCTGACCAGTCACAATGCTGCAATGCAGCGTTATGATTGGTTTTGAGCATTCTGGTTGGACTCTAAACCAAGGAATAGGGGCCTGGGCTTGTTCTCCATGCAGGCTGTAGTGCACAAGACTGGTTTGGGTGGCCCGAGAGGGCCGACCAAACAGTCATTGCGCGCTTAGGAATGAGCAAACCACTCCTCCCCTGCCCTGCTCGCAGAGCAGCTCCTTCCACCCGCCCGCAAAGCAGCACAAAGCATAACCTGATAATAACTTGAAGTTATTATCATTTTATGGAGGGGTGATGCTCCTCCGCCATGGCAGAGGAGCCGCCACTGGTGAGGGGAAGGGCTGGTGTGGTGCCAGGTTGAGCCAGGTTGAGCCACGTAACATGGACTGTCCAGCCCTGAGTATGCATAATGCAGCACCATTTCAAAGGTTTCTGCTGTAGCACTCATTTTTGAGATTTCTGCTGATAAAGGACATTTTAGGAGCTAACTATGATAGCTGTCATTGCACCACCAGATCCGATAACTCATTTCCCATTTACTTGATGCTTGTTTTGCATTGGCGCCTTGACTCTGGAAAAAACACGCAGCGAGGGCTGTATTCAGCTACTGCCTACATCTAAACAACATTTGAGTGAGGTAAAATAAACTGCAGCAATAAACCCAGGACATGCTTCCATGGTGTAGACATCATGACCTACTGAGCATCCTAAAGGTACCACTGAACCCGGTGAGTTTTAAGTCTCACTCACAGACATAACAGTGAAGAACATGGAATGACTGAGAGCACTGGAAAAGCGCAAACATGTTTGATGCCATAATCAGGGCTTGGTATCACTGCTCTAGCGGACAACACACTAGAACAACAAGGAAGTAGGTGCAAGAAGGTAACCTATTAAACAGACACAGCCATGTGCCTAATAAACATGTCAATAAAATGGGATTGATTATTAATGTAAAATATTAGTATCTTTGGCCAAGTGATTGCAATATAATTACTTCACTCTACATGATTTAAAATATCAGATATAGTCATAGACAAGTTCCAAAGAAAAATGGCAGAATTTGTTGTTGATTTGTCGAGAGTAATAGTAGTTCAAGAAAATTCATACTGTAAGAAGCACATCTGAAGCTCTCTCCTGACTGTACAATTAAAGAAACCGTTGTTACTATACAGGGTGCAATCCATAAAGTAAAACCAGGCAAAACACTATGCACTGGAAAACCCAATACATTTGACTTTTAGTTAGCGTATGTGTTTGGTAATGGACTGTTGACTGTAAGCTGCCCCTAAATATTCTAGAGAGAAAATCCATTAATAAAGCATCATTCAGGGCTACAAACATATAGAAACTCGGAGTAGGGCCTCCTTGATAATCAGACTGCATCAGCAGATATAGGGCCTGATTACGAATTCAGGGGTCCATCGGACCGCCAAACCAGTGGTGGAGGTGCAATGGCGGTTGGGGATTGTCGCACTAGTGGTCCGACCGCTGTTTTACCAGTATGGCGGTTGGACCGTTTTAGGACTGCCACAACCTGCCTTCCCTGGCAGTGGCGCAACAGTCTTTGCAGCAATATGCTTGCTAGTGATGTGGTAGCACCGCCGAGCATATTCTGGGTTTCCCCACCACCAGCTTTTTCCTGCTGGTGAGCCTGCCATGAAAAGGCTGGCAATGGGGAAAGAACGGGGGGCTCTACAGGGCCCCCTGTTGCTCATGTACACTGGGATGCATGCAGAGGGGCAAATGGTGGGACCCACTGTGTGCATGCATGCCCAGTTCCTGCACGGCATGGACTAAACAGTCCATGCCATGCAGGAACGTGCTTTGGCGTTCTCATTGCTGTATCTCCTGCAGGTGGATGTGGATGGATGGATGGCACCAGAGGGTTGCTCTTGTCCCAACCTGCGTGGCCACACCCGGCAGTCATGAGTCTTTCATTTGCTGGAAGAGCGTGTGCCAATGGGTTGGGACTGAGCTAACACAAGAGTCACGTCAGTGGGCAGAATCGTCTGCCTTTTCCCCCTTATTTACAGGATTAAAAGGAAATGTAACACGTCAGTGGGTGGGCTCTCAGCCAAGGCCTTCTTGTGGGTTGGGCGCGGCACCCTCTCTTGGAGGGACCACACCTGCTCACATTGAGAATGCCAGAAGGCCTGAAGGTTGCAGGGATCCCTTTGTGAATTGACAAGGCACATATCACCCCTGGGAAAAAGTCTGAGAGCAAAGTATTTCAATGGGGATCGGACGTTTAACAGGTGCCAGTAGAGTAGAAAATTTTTCCAAAGGAGTAGCCTGTTTAGGTGCATTGGAATAGCAACCTGTCCAGTATCTGGAGCTATGAAATTGCACAGTGCACACGGAGAGCGAAAGGCAGACACGTGAATTCGGAATTCTCTGATCCATGAAGTAGGTTACACCCATGAAGTAGGTTACAAGTAAAAGAACCCCACCAGGAGCTTGATATGGCTCCAGGCCCATAAAGAACACTCATTACATGAAATCACACCGACTACGTGACATCACACATGCCACACTCAAATAGAAGAGCAAGTCAAGATTTTCTTTCCACCCACACATTACAGGGCAACAAATAACTCATGCACCACTCCAAGCCATAGGGAACAAAAAACATATATGCTGAACACGTAGAAAGCATGATCTATATAACAGTGTGCATTACAGAATCGTAAATATAGCATATATTTAGGATAAACATATCTAGGACAAAGGCATGCATTTTGGTTTTATGCTCTAATATCATTGACAAAAATATTGTGTTCTACATATATATGGTTTACAAAATTGGCATCCCATTGGCTGTAGATTTTCTGTTATTAATTCCATATTTTTGTGCATAACTTTTAACACACATTATTTTGGTGAGACAATATTTAGTCCACAATATTCTAGTACCATAGCAGCATCATACACAGATTTACAGACAGCAAGAACTCTCAAACTGTGTCATCACACGCACAGGGTGATAGGATTCGCTCTTCGTGTGAAGTTTTGATGTTCAAAACAAACTTTAACTAGTGAGTTTGTCACTGCAGCACTCTTCAAGTCACTAGCAACAATGAAAAGAAATTAAAAAAAGAGACCAAATGGGGTGCAACTTAGAGGACTTCCACTCAGTTATCACCATATCAGCAACACGCAACCTTGGACGCCAGTGCATAGACCAATCCACAAAATGCAAAGCAACTTCAAGAATCCTCACAGATGCAACCAACAGGACTTCTTTTCTGTGTGTGGTGATTTCAGTCAGTGGGCTATAACCAAGAGCATTCTACCCACAAATTGTAAAAAGCAAACAGGACACTGTAAGGACATTACACTAAAAGCACAAAAGAACCGTCCCTAACCACTTTGCACACAGCAGAATGGCACCCAAATCAGCAATAGCAGCAAAGTTATTCAAGCAAAAGGAAACAGTGGGTAAGTGATAAATGCCACCCTACCCACACACTGGTATGCTATGACTTTGCACCACACCCTATGTACATTGCATGCCAGGAACAACTTTTGCACCATGCTCTATGCTAAATACAACTTGAACACAGGACTGATGCCGCCCAAGAAGAAAGTCCAGAGGGAAGTTGTTGAGGGCAAGTGACTATTCGTAGTGCATTTGTTTTGCATCTAGTTTCAGCATTTTGTTGTGCATCTATTTGTGTGTGTGAGTGTCAGATGGGTTTGATGTTGAAAAACGGACACAAAATGTTAAAGGAGTGTACTTGCAGTGTTTATAGCGTACATAACTTGTTTGCCTGGGTTAAATCTGACGTTGCGTACCAGCGTGTTAGTATTTACGAGAAGGGTCTTCAAAGTGCATGATAGCATTAAAAGCTAATAGTCAGTTTTGACTTACCTGCAGTCCAGCCCTAGAAAAGCAAGTGTATTTAAGAGTTGTCTGTAACTAAGAAAAACTGAGTGGAGAAACCCACTCCAATGTATACCGAAGTTCAGTAACTAAGGAAACGTGAGCAGAACAGACTCTTCTGCCCATTCCTCTCACCAGCTGCAGTCTAAGTGACTGACTGACCACAGGATTACCTGAATCAGGGATTCTCCTCCTCTCCCTAGGGCTTAGGGTGAGAATTTCAACTGGTGAGCGCTCCATGTGCTTCAGTTGGTTGTTGGGCTCAGGGCAAGGATTTCTCTTTGTTGTTTTCCTGTGTTTTTTTTTATTCGCTATTGGTCTTCGGGCTCCTATTAGATTTTAGACTTAGGACTAGGATGTCTGTGGGTTGTCAATTCAGGGTTTTTAATTGGTTTCTGGGCTTAGGTTTCCTATTGATTCTAGCCCTTAAGGTTTGGGGTTCCTATTGCTTCTAGCGCATAAGGTTCCTTTTTGTTCAGGTTACCTGATAGTTAGGGTTTCCTCTCTTATTTGAACAGAGGCTATAGGACATTCATCCTGGGTATCAGGTTAAGAGTGCTGCATGTTTGGCCATCTTAGGACCTGGAAAGAGCTTAGGGCCAGAAACTCTGGATCTCCACCTTCAAACCTTCAGATAAGCAACCACTCTTTTACACAATCTAGATCTATTACTAATCCCTAAAAACTATTCTGAATACTCATCAACAACATAACTACCTCTGAACCATCCACATCCATCTATATAGCCTATTCAACACCCAAACCAGTCACTAGCCCAAGGCTACACACCCGGTCAAGAACACACCAACTATAAAACCACAACCAAAACAGCTGACAAATACAATGCCACTTGCCAGGAGCAAATTAAAAATCAAGGCAAGGCCCAAAGGATCACGAGGTTCCCTGATCACACCTTGTGCCCAGAGCCCTCCACCTCCTATTAAAACCACAAGTCATCACAGTAGCTACAGCATCAGTACCGTCTACAATAAATCCACCGACCTAGCTCTCAAATCTCAAAATTCTCTAAACCAACAACCTTCTTTCCAACTCCATCTCAAGCTGGAACCAAAGCATTCTTTCCCCTGTTGCTTATCCAATACTAGACCACACCTCTTCCTCAAAGCATCATTGCATCAAGAGGAAAGTGACAACAAAATTAAATACCTACTCTTCAAGATCCTTGAACAAAAACAACATAATATATTGATGTACTCTCTGAAAAAGTACAAGACCTCACCTTTTGTAACAGAAACCGAGCTTGGTGAAAACTCTGCATCCATATGCTGCATAGCCATGCCACCTGAATTTAGTCGCCATAAAGAAAAACATCACACACAGATCCAAAACTTCGATAAAGACCACATCTAAGATTACCACAAAAAACATTACATTAGTTAATGACAGCATCAAATGAATTAAAGCCTAGCTCAACAAACTATGACAGCAGTGGAGAAAATCAAGAGATGAAATATACAAAATCATACTACGCCATTATAGCAGAGCCTACAGAAGAGCCACAAGAACCACAAATAGAGAACAATACTCTACAAGAATAGCTAAGGCTGATGACCTTGTTAAGGAATTGCACAAGATTGTAACAGAATTCCACAATCCAGCATGTCAAAACACATAAACACTACTATCACTAATCATCTGTAAAAAATTTATACTTGTATAGCGCACTACTCACCCGCAAGGGTCTCAAGGCGCTTGTACGAATACCGCTGTGGAACCCATCCTGGCTTTCCCTGTGAGGCGTCCACTCCTCCGCACCCCCAAGGTGGAGGCCAGGAATCCTTAGCGTTGTGGGGGCCGTTGTGGAGATTAAGCAAGCTATTGCCCAGAGTTGCAGAGTGCGACTCTATGATAGCCACCGAGGCGGATATTATCAGGTCCGTGGAATTTTTGAGCCCAAGACCCGCCGAGGCGGGGAATTGAACCCTGGTTCCGGGCCAGACCTCTGCATCAGGGTCTGCCGCTCTAACCATTGAGCTACACTTCTCCACTCAATCTGTGATAAAATCTCCACAAAACTAATCTCAGAAATTTAAATGATATAAAATTACATTAAGTCGAATACAGCCAACAGCAACCTAAACAACATATAACCACCCTAAAGAGAAATAAGCAATCTCCCACTACTATACTTTAAATACCTGAAGTATATGTGTAACTAATATTCAGAATGTATGAACATGTAGAATCCTTGTATTTTTTGTGTTCTAAAGTTCTTTTTCTTGTAAGGGCTAAGAGCAGAATTTTAAAGCAGATGCTGCTGGAGCTGATGCAACACTAGTACTACGTTGGTGCTGATAATAAAAGATGACAATTACAATAAGAATTTGGATTTATTCTGAAGACAATACTACATCGATTTGGCAATTATCAGCCCCAGAACCCATGTGTGCATGCCTTTCATGGGATTTAAGTGCAGCTCATTCATGCTTGTTAGTTGTTGCTGTTTTTCTACTTATTTTACTAATTCAGAAATTCTGCATACGATTCTGAGGATATCGGATTCATCGGAGGCCTACGTTTTCCCTTGCATCATCTGAGGTTGGTGGACATTTTCGTTTAAAGCTCCCAAGCCTGTCCGTGTTTTATCCACCCTTAATGGCTTTGTGTACTTTCAAAACTCTCAGACCTCTAAAAGTGGCAATCTGCACGCTCCCGCTCTACGCAGCAAAACTCCAGACGTGCTTCCACTCTAGGGGTGAGCAC
Organism: Lissotriton vulgaris; assembly: GCF_964263255.1. Classification (NCBI taxonomy): domain Eukaryota; kingdom Metazoa; phylum Chordata; class Amphibia; order Caudata; family Salamandridae; genus Lissotriton; species Lissotriton vulgaris. The sequence continues at coordinate 364,046,640 of NC_141687.1, forward strand.
TGAGTCTTACGGAGTCACACGACGTGACCTTACATGCTGTCATTTTGAATTTACACAAAACAAGGAAGCACAACGCAGTAATACCTCTGCACTGCTTTTTATCTCGTTTCCCCATTAAAATGCTTCATTCTTTCTTTTTATTTCTTTCTGCTACAGATTCTGCCCTGCCATTTCCTCCTCCAGTATACACAATATGGATACCAATACTAGTTCCCCCCACTACAACCTTAGCAAATCCTAATGTGAGCATTACGAGCATTACTTTAAACATGCCCAAAGAACAAAGAATTTTTAACCAGCCATGGTAAGCCCATCATAAAATCGGTGGAGTGGAAAGAATATTTTTTAAACCACATTACTACTTTGGAAGATAACTCCTGAAAGAATTTTTTTTTTAATTTTGCGTTGCTTAAGTCCTGAAGGCCGTAGAGTGAATAGTCAAATACAAAAAACAGATAGGGCTGATGTTTTGAAGTGTGCTATTTTAGATTTAAATGAACATTAGTCACCTACTGTATGCATTGCAGTTACAAGACGCACTTTCTTTAAAAGGAAGCCACTACAACATGAGTCAATTGAAGAGTATGTTTCTGCTCTTAAAACGCTAGTCGCTATGCGCACATTTGGAGTATTGCACGATGACTTAATTCGTGACCAAATTGTTGTTTGTACCAAAAACAAAGGAATTAAGATAGACTATAGATTGAGGGTCACTCTAGTTTAAAAGACATCACAGCCTTAGTAAAATAAAAAGCAGAATTGTCGGAGAGGAGCTCTAAAGCAATTTCTCTGCAGAATGATTCATGTATGTCTAACAACATTTCATGTGGAAGAAAAGTAAAGAGTACTTACGCAAGAAACACATCTAGCTAAAAAAATGTAATGAAACCCATGACTAGAGACTAGCAAGTTGATCATGCAACCTTTTCTTGTTACCGTTGTGGTAGTAAAGCACACAATGCTAGGTCTGACAGATGTCCAGCCAAGTCAGCAAAATGCTTGTAATGTGGTACAATAAGACACTTTGTGAAAGTTTGCAGTAAGAAAAAAAAGAAAAACTTAAAGGTTTTCTTGCCTCACTGAAATTGACTCTAATTTTTCTGTTGACAATTTAAATTATTTGCCTTAGGATCATCCTTATAAAGACGAAAAAAAGTTGAGTGTTGTTCTCAACATCAAAGGGTCTGACAGTATCAAACCAATGTGTACAGTTAAGTTTGGAGGAATTCCTTTACAGGTTGCTACGGATTATGGATCTCTTTTTACAATTATGGCATGTAATGTTTGGGAACGTAAATGTGTGTTTTATTGGCTCACATATTGAACCAACTGATTTTTTTTTAACCACTTGGCTGCTAAGGCAATATTTTACTTTTCATTGAATTTCCATTGAAATCAATGAAAAGTGCATGACGAGTTACCCTTGTCATTAGCGGCGAAGAGGTTAAAGAGTTTTATGTAGCACGAACTAGACCCGAGACATTGGGTATCAGAGCGCTTCACATCATTACAGATGGATACAGTCATTTTTGTTATGCACAGGGGAGATTAAGTGATTTGCCCAGAATTACAGGATGTTGAGCGTTGTTCCCCAGCTTCGAGTTCGACCGCTCTAGCCGTAAGACTACATCCTCTCCCGATGCTCCTCCAGAAAGTTTTACTGGTGATAAAATATACATGTTAGGTTATAGATTACTTGCTTTTGAGTTCAGGAATCGCAAAGCCACATGCAAATTATATGTAGCTGTGGATGGTCTATCTGTTTTAGGATGGAAAGATCAAAGGGCATTACATATCATCCTTTACCCTAACTGTCCAGAACAGGTTCTTGTTGCGTGTGAGGGGGAGAATGTTAAGAATTGGGTCCTTGATGAATTCCTCAATGTATTCAGTGGTAAGGTAGGTAAATTAAAGGGTTTTACTCATTATATCAAAGTTAAAAGCAACATAGTACGAAAAATACACAAAGTTCGTATTATTAAAAGATGAGGTGAAGAAGAAACTCATTAAATTACAAGAGTCTGGCATTATTAAACCCATTGAGGCATCTGAGTGGATTTCTCCATTAGTGATTGCAAGACGTGCTAATGGAAAAACGTGTTTATCTGTAGATCTCGGAAGTCTCAATGACAGCATAGTGGTAGATCAATGACAGTTTCCAAGAATTGATTTGTTATTGTCATTGACCCGTGGAGTCAAATGGTATTCCACCATCGACCTTTCTTCGGCATATCAACAGATTTCTTTGCATCCATCCAGTTTAAGTGTGACAGCATTCTGCACCCCATTTAGTTGATTTAAATTCTGCTGCATGCCTTTTGGATTAGGTTCCCCTGCTGCTGTCTTTTAGATTCTTGTGTCGCTGTTATTTGGTGATATGCTGGGGATTGTGATTTTTCCAGGATGATATCCTAGTCATGGGACGCAATGTTCAGGAGCATAACAAATGATTTTTAAAACAAATAAAATCTTTTTATTGATGACAGCAAAATACCGTTATAAACATCACATAGTTCATGCCATTGATTTACAATAATCCTGGTTTGGGACATATGGTTTACTCTCGATAGGCCTACAGAGGCTGTTAGATATCACCTTGCAATACTCTAAAACAAACAAACTCAGTATCAATCAAGAAAAAACTAAAGTCATGTGCATCACTAAAAGTAAAAAGAAATCAACGATTAGTTGGTTCTTGGATTCAAGGAAGCCGGACGTTACAAGTAAATACAGATATCTGGGGGTCATCGTAGACCCCAGCGGCAGCTTCAAGCTACAATGCGAGGAAATAAAAAAGAGAGGACTAATGACAGTGGTATCTCTAAGAAACTTAAAAAATAAGATCACTGGACCAAACCTTGTTCCTCTAATAAAGGTGATTCAAGCAAAACTGATTCCATCTATCACCTATGGAAGTGAAGCAATGAGAGGAAGGGACGCCGAAACGGTAGACGGAACAGTAACAAGAGCACTGCGCATGATCTTTGGCTTGCAGAGGTACACTTTACCCGCGCAGATTAGACTCGAATTTGGACTGGTAAAGGAAGAGCTGACACGTAAAGGAGTATACTTAAAAAACTGGTATAAAATAAGCAGGGGAGAAGCAAACACACTCAACGCTCTCCTTTAGAAGGAACTGCAAACTACAGAAAACTGGCCCGCAAGTCTTTTCCTGGAGGACGCAATAAAACATATGGGGGTGCGTCAACTGTGGGATCTGCAAGGGCCTTTGGCAGGTTTTAAAAAAGCAGTGAATTTTAAAAATTGGTTGTTACTCGCGATTTTAAAAATTGGTTGTTTGCTCTGTTTAATGATTTTTGGTTGTGCAGGATGAACCACAATTGTTCATAGCGCTCAGAAAGCGCTCAGAAAGCCTACCTCTGCCCGAAAATCGACGTCCTCGCTCACCAGCCGATTTAGGTGCTGGGGCGATAGACGGACGCCATCTTGGAGGTAGGCAGGTCAGCGCTCTAGTCGCTGGCTGCCTCCTACCCTCCCGGATGCTTTAAAAACGCTGGGTAATCAGTCCACACTGACCTAAGGGTGTTGGTGATATAAGGAGGGCTTTTACCGAATTGCTGACCCTGCTATTGTGCATTTGAACGCATCTGAACGCTAATTAGTAATTTTAAACAAATTTACTCGCGATTTTAAAAATTGGTTGTTTGCTCTGTTTAATGATTTTTGGTTGTGCAGGATGAACCACAATTGTTCATAGCGCTCAGAAAGCGCTCAGAAAGCCTACCTCTGCCCGAAAATCGACGTCCTCGCTCACCAGCCGATTTAGGTGCTGGGGCGATAGACGGACGCCATCTTGGAGGTAGGCAGGTCAGCGCTCTAGTCGCTGGCTGCCTCCTACCCTCCCGGATGCTTTAAAAACGCTGGGTAATCAGTCCACACTGACCTAAGGGTGTTGGTGATATAAGGAGGGCTTTTACCGAATTGCTGACCCTGCTATTGTGCATTTGAACGCATCTGAACGCTAATTAGTAATTTTAAACAAATTTACTCGCGATTTTAAAAATTGGTTGTTTGCTCTGTTTAATGATTTTTGGTTGTGCAGGATGAACCACAATTGTTCATAGCGCTCAGAAAGCGCTCAGAAAGCCTACCTCTGCCCGAAAATCGACGTCCTCGCTCACCAGCCGATTTAGGTGCTGGGGCGATAGACGGACGCCATCTTGGAGGTAGGCAGGTCAGCGCTCTAGTCGCTGGCTGCCTCCTACCCTCCCGGATGCTTTAAAAACGCTGGGTAATCAGTCCACACTGACCTAAGGGTGTTGGTGATATAAGGAGGGCTTTTACCGAATTGCTGACCCTGCTATTGTGCATTTGAACGCATCTGAACGCTAATTAGTAATTTTAAACAAATTTACTCGCGATTTTAAAAATTGGTTGTTTGCTCTGTTTAATGATTTTTGGTTGTGCAGGATGAACCACAATTGTTCATAGCGCTCAGAAAGCGCTCAGAAAGCCTACCTCTGCCCGAAAATCGACGTCCTCGCTCACCAGCCGATTTAGGTGCTGGGGCGATAGACGGACGCCATCTTGGAGGTAGGCAGGTCAGCGCTCTAGTCGCTGGCTGCCTCCTACCCTCCTCCACCTCCTCCACTGCCTATAAATGTGCATTATTACCAGACGGCGCAGCGGGCTGGCGCAGCGGGCGCGCCGGAAACGCGCCGAAGTCACGCCTAAGTCCAGCCCGTCTGCGACTGGCCCGTGCTGAGTGCCAGTCTCCCTGCCTCCATACAAAGACTGATTTACACGCCGGCATTTCTTAAGGCCCTACAACCACCAAGCAGTAACTGTTGTCATAGATATGATCCAGGTACCTATTCCAATGTTCATTATTCCCTGCACTGCTCACACTGTACCTTTTCCACGAAGATCGCGAATACTAGGATTAATGCTCCCTCCTATCCGTCCTCTCCTAATGCTACCTTCATGTTAGCACTTATTAATGCACGTTCTATGTGCAGACACAGGCAGGAAATCGCAGATCTTATACTAGATTCTCACTTAGACCTGCTGTTTATAACGGAAACCTGGTTGGATGGTGCATCAGACCCTGACTTAGTCATAGCGGTCCCCAGAGGTTTCACGATATATAGGCAGGACAGAATAGGTCAGAGGGGAGGCGGGGTTGCCATCATCGCCAAAGATCATCTCCCTATTAGGACCACTTCTATACCATCTACCACCTGTGAAGCAATTATGTTTAGTATTCAACTCACTCCCCTTTTCAACCTCAAAGGCGTACTGATATATCGCCCGCCAGGAGCACGCGCCCCCTTTTTATCTTCTTTGGGGTCGATATTGGAATCCATAGCACTTGATGATCACTGCATGGTGCTAGGGGATTTCAATTTCCACCTTGAAAAGGCCAGCGACGTTGATACAGCTTGTCTTTTATCAGACATGGAAATGTTAGGGTTGCATCAACTTATATCTGCCCCCACCCACGAGGCCGGTCATACCCTTGACGGCATATTTACCAATCTGGAGACATTACACATCCTAGCCCTCCTTCCTATGCCATGGACCGACCATCATGTCATATCAAGCAAGTTAGTCATTCCCGATATCCCCAAGACGCGAGTGGTCAACCATGCCCCTAAACAGGTGAGGGCTTGGAAAGACCTACACCCGGAGACATTTAATACTCTCCTGGTAAGAATATCGCCTCTGTTGTCCGACGACCCTAGTGTCGCCACAGATCAGTTTCATAACTGGCTCAGTCAGGCCACACAGGAGCTAGTGCCACTAAAATCTGTTTCCCAGAATCGAGCCTCTCCCAGTGCTCCTTGGTTCTCTGATGAACTCAAAAAGCAGAAACAAACTAATAAACAAAGAGAAAGACATTGGCGAAAGCACTATGACCCAGAGAGTAAAGTGCTATACAAAGAATCACTCACTCGGTACAAACAAATGATTGCGGAGGCAAAAAAAACTTACTATGCTGAACAAATAGACAAGGCAAAAAACTCATGTAAGGAGCTATTTGATATAACTAAGCTTCTGTCAGGTAGTACGCAGGATCTCACTCCCCCTCCTTCACAACATCTTTGTGATGCTCTATCCAACTTTTTCTTCAAGAAAGTCAATGATATCTTCCAGGCATTCTCCCTAAATACCAACATCGATCCTCATTCCCCTCCTTCTACACCGCGTGACAATACATTTACGCGCTTTGCTGACCTCACGATGGACCAGACGAAGAGCCTCACTTCGAGGATTAAATCAGGGTCAGCACTGGATCCTTGCCCGCTGAAAGTGCTTACACCAGTTATGGACACGCTGATTCCGGTCATTACACAGGTTTGTAATGCTGTGTTTAGATCGGGCATTTTCCCTGCCTCACTGAAACACACGTTGGTTAAACCCCTACTAAAAAAATTCAATCTTAACAAAGATGAACTAAAAAACTATCGGCCGATAGCTAGTCTCCCCTTCCTGGCCAAGGTCATAGAAAAAGGTATGAACCAACAATTGTCGGAGTTTGTTGAGCGGCACCAGTTGCTCGACAATACTCAGTTCGGTTTTCGCAAATGCCATGGCACGGAAACCGCCCTTCTAAAAGCGGCAGATGATATCCGAGCCATACGAGATCAGGGGGGGACAGCAGTCTTGGTCCTGCTGGATCTATCTGCAGCCTTCGACACGGTCGACCACAAGATCTTGGCCGACCGTGTCGAACGATTAGGGGTCCAGAAAACAGCGCTGGACCTACTTGTATCATTTCTGGCCAACAGAACTCAGGCGGTATCACTTGGACCATACCAATCTCCTAAAGTGTCCTTGCCGTGTGGGGTCCCCCAAGGCTCGTCCCTAAGTCCGACGCTCTTTAACATATACGTGTCGGACCTTGCTAGTGTCATCAAAGCATTTGGGATGAGCCTGACCTCCTACGCCGACGACACCCAACTGGTACTGGCCATTAAAGGGGATGGGGATGAAGTGGCCAAGTCATTTACCAGGGGAATGGTGGCCATAGGTGACTGGATGGCCACGAATTGTCTCAAACTTAATTCAGATAAAACTGAAGTGGTCATCTTCGGTCACCTTTCTCCGGCCTGGTCACCAGAATGGTGGCCAACATCGTTTGGAACTCCTCCCAGCCCAGCTCTTAAAGTCAGAAATCTGGGTATCACCTTTGATGCAGGTCTAAATTTCATGGCACACGCTAACAAGACTGCGGCGACTGCTCATATGAAACTCAGAATGATCAGGAAATTACTACCATATCTACCGGACACTGCTGGGAGAACTCTGGTCAGCTCACTAGTCCTGTCCGCACTGGACTATTGTAATGCTCTATTCCTAAATGCACAATCCCGGGTGACTAACAAGATGCAGTCCATTCAAAATGCTGCCGCCCGGATGCTGGCGGGACTTCCCAAGTTTGCATCGGTCTCAAACACCATCAGGGAACTTCACTGGCTTCCGATACGTAGCCGTATAAAATTTAAATCATTGTGTATTCTTTACAAGGCACTCAATAACCAAGGCCCCTACTTCCTCAAACATAATCTTCATCACTATACCCCAACCCGTTCCCTTCGCTCCTCTCACCACAATCACCTAGTAGTGCCTCGTACCAGAACAGTCACTTGGGGTGACAGGCGCTTTCTGGTTGCCGCCCCCAAACTCTGGAACACCCTTCCTCTACACATTAGGACCAGCCCTTCCCTGTTCATATTTCGCAAACAACTCAAGACTTGGTTATTTGACCAATAGCTCCACTTTTTGTTAGGTCTTCTAAAATACTGATCCATCCCTTACGCCAGCGCCGAGACGCCTACGGGTATTCGCCGCGCTTAATAAATGTTAAAATAATAATAATAATAATAATTAATAATAATAACATCGTCAGAAAAGAATCTCTCCTGCAGGACATAGCCTTACTGATGGAGCGAGCACATGGTTGGCTAACTATACAATCTTATACCGAACTTAGGCCACAAACATATCTTCAGACCAGCTTCACCAAAAAATCGAAAGAGAAATTTCTGAAATACCGACTAGGACTATTGCCTTCTTCAGACCACATGGGCCCTTGGCTGCTTCCCTCAATGCCAGCAAGGTGCCGCCTTTGTGGGAACGATGAGGAAAACATCCTACATCTTATCACCATCTGCAAGGAGCTGCAGCAAGAACGCCGGAACCTTCTGAGACCACTATTTAACAAAAAATGAATCAGGTCATGCAGGCAAGCGGTCTTGGCATGTTTTTCGGGTGACGAAGTTCAAATGAGCTGCCGACTGGTAAAATACATTGAAGCTGCAGAAGCCCGCCTTAACAAAAAGAAAGAACAAACAGAAAACGCTAATCTGATGGAAGCCAGTGTATCACTTGCATCCTCAGAGCTAAAATAGTTGGATTATACTGAGGGCCCAGCTGGCACTTTGGAGCCCACCGGGACTCATCACTACAAAGTATAAGCTTACGGGGACGAGAATGTCTTGCTACCCATATGGATTACGGACTGCAATAATCAAATGTATCCTGAAGGGGAAAGTAGGTCAGCCTAACTATGCATAGCTCTTCAATGGGAAGATAGAAGTGACTCAGCAGTGGGCCAATTTTCCTTCCTACCCGCTCCTTTAATAGTTTTAGTTTTAGCATCGTTTAATTGAAGTTTTTACATCCTATTACAGTATTAATACAATTTTCTATGCTGCTATAGACACATTAAACTGTTTTTATTGATGTTGGTTTGTAATGGTTTTTATTAACTGTACAATAAAGTATTACCTTACTCTCAATGATTGGTACGTCAATTGGATGGAATGGCTCTGTGATCTAGGACTCTGACTCATCAAGGGACGGTAGCAGAGGAAAACTGGGCGGTACACATAAGCCTCCCATGTACTTGTTCCATTTACCCAATATTTGTGTCCACTTCCTCGTACCATAATGAATGATTAAGGAAAGTATTGATGTTCTTAATCAAAAATTTCAAAGTGCAAATTGACTGAAAGAAATGCAACTTATTTAGGTCACGAAGTTAGTGACTCTGGAATCAAACCAAAGGAGAAACTTGTTAAGGCAATAATTGATTCTCCAGCTCCCAAATCTAAGGATGAAGTCATTCTTGTATTTAGCTGAATATTATTCTAAATTTGTGGATAATTGTTCAGAAAAAACCTTTGCATGAGAAATTTTCTGCAGAACAAGATCAGCTTTTGAGTGGTTAGATTAGTGTCAGCAAGCATTTAGCAATATTAAAAATGCTATCAGCAAAGCTCCTAATTTGCAGGGATTTGATCCCAATGCATACACCAAGGTTACTACTAATGTTAGTTGCAAACGTTTAGGTGCAGCACTTAGCCAGTGAAATGACGACAAAAAAGAGCTAATCACTGCTTTTGCTTCCAGATCACTTACACATACGATGGAGAAAATCTCGGTTATTGAAAAAGAAGCATTAGCAGTGGTGTGATCTTTAAAAAAAAATCGGAAATTTTTGTGGGGGAAGAAATTTGTTTTAAGAACTAACAATAAACCTCTCAAACCATTAACCACCAATGGTTTAACCAGAGCAACAGCTTGTATTGCCAGGTTCTCAATGAGGTTACAGTTTTTCTATTTGACATTCAGTATGTTCTCGGAGCAAAGAATATTACTGCAGATTTTCTTAGCAGACTGGCTTTGCCTCTAACAAAAATAGACATTAATTCCTGGAATGATTTTTCTGTCACCAATTTTTTCCAATTGAATAAATTACATGATAGCATGACCCAGGATGAATGGTTAAATGCTGATAAAGAAGTCAAATCAAACGTTATTAAAAAGTGGAGTAATTCAGACAAAAAAATCATTCCAGATGATTTAAAAGGATTTTGGGAAGTAAGAGATGAATTAACCATTTCAGTTGGTTTACTATTATGCGAAAGGATCATTTCCCCCAGGTTTTTAAGAAACAAACGTATACATTTGTGCCATGAAGGTTATTCAGGCATATCGTGTACTAAAAGAAGGTTAAAGATCTGTACTGGTGGCCTGGAGTTGGTAGTAATGTTGAGAAAATTGTAGGATCTTGTGTAACTTGTGAAATTACAGACAATCTCGAAAAACTTTAGGTATTGTAAATTCACCACATTTATCTTGTGAGGATTTGGCTGGATATATAATGGGACCAGTTGTTTAAGAGGATGGCAGCGGTAAATATATCTTAGTTATTCATTAAATGTTTTCAAGATCGTGTGAATTGAGTGTGATGGATAAAATTGACAGGAAAACAATAATTTAATTTCTAGATAGTGTATTTTTACGTGAAGGTTTTCCTGTATCCATTCTCATAGATAATGGAGTACAGTTCAAATCTAAAGAGATGGTAGAATACCTTGGGGTGTCCGGAATTAAGCAAAGTTTTACTGCCCTATATCATTCCAAGTAGAAATTGTATTGTGGAGAGAATGAATAGAGTGACAAAGGGTATCATACAACTTGCTAACAAATCTGGTGTATCTTGGGAAGGTGAGCTGAGAAAAATGATACGAGCTTATAGAGTAACATCTCATAGTTCTTTGGGAACAAGCCCCTTTTCCTTAATGAGGGAACAGTTCCTTGCTCCAAAATTAATCCAGCTTAGATGAAATGCAATGGTATGGTGGAATGCGATATTAAGGAAGTCAAATCCTTTTGAACGAAGTCTCAAAATAGAAACAAGCTGTACTAGGATGCTAAGTATGGTGCAATACCTGTAGATGTATGTTTGGGTCAGTGGGTGCATGTCAAAAGTGCAAAAAAGGTTGCAAAAGGAGAACGTAGGTACAGTGAACCTAAAAGAGTATCATATGTGAGTAATTGCTCAGTAGTTTTGGAAAATTGTAAAGTATGGCATTTGAGTCGCTTAGCATTGGCAAGCAGTAGCACTGTGAGGGATGAAGTGAGAGTTAACACTGCACTAACTATTGGTAGTTGAATGATGGAGATCATAGTCGTGTTGGGTGATGTAGGTAAGGAAAAGGAAGGAGTTAGGAGTGATAGGAAGGATGTAGTTGCCAATGAGTCTGAAGAGAACATGGTGAATGAACCTGCATGTTCGTCCAATGTGAAATCTGCTTGTGGAAGAGTTTTTAAGAAACCTAAGTGATTTAGGGCCATATGTATGAAGGTACCCATTTGCGAATCTCAAATAGCGATTTTTAAGAAATCGCTATTTGAGATTTGCAAATTGGTATGTATGTAGAAAATCGCATTTTTTTTGCGATTTCTTAAAATTCCTTAATTGCGAGTAGCAAATTGCGAATCACAATTAAGGAATACTTTCCCATACATTTCTATGGGCCAGGAGGCCCATAGGAATGAATGGAAAGTTATTCTCAATTTGCGATTCGCAATTTGAGAATCGCAAATTAAGAATAATTTCAAGGGTGCAGGGGTGTCCAAAGGACAACCTGTTGCACCCCTGAAATTTGAATGGGTACACATGTGGTGCACATACATGCCCTAAAAATGCAAAAAAGTGCATTTTTCAAGGAATTCGCAAATTACCAACAACTTGAAGTTGGTGGTAATTTGCGATTCCTTAAGGCCAATTTGCATTTTTTTAATGCTTCTTACATTGCATTTAAAGAATCGCAAAATTTGCGATTACTTAAATGCAGTCGCAAAATAAGGAATCGCAAATTTGGGATTCCTTATTTTGCACGCAGATTTGCCTAATACATACCATTAGGCCAAATTGCATTTGCAAACGCAGAAAGTCTGGGAATTTCGGCATTTGCAAATGCAATTTGGCTTGATACATATGGCCCTTAATGAATTCTTATGCAATTGATTTTTTTTGTTTGGTCGATTGGTATGCTTATCTTCATATTTCCTACTTTAATATATCTTCACATTGTTTTAGCTTTTCTTGTTGTGAAACTTTTTTCAAAAAGAAAAGGGATTGTATAGTATATACATAGTTAATATTCAGAATGTATTAACATGTAGAATCCTTTTATTGTTTGTGTTCTAAAGTTCTGTGCATATATGGGCTAGAAGTACTATGTTAGGGCAGATGCTGCTGGACCTGATGCCACACTTGTACTATGTTGGGGCTGAAAATAAAAAAAGACAATTAGAATTACTACAAGAATTTGGATTTATTTTGAAGATACTACAATACCCTCAAGAAAAATATTTCCTCAGCATTATCAACGCAAGCAGAACATCAGGATTACCTTCAGATCTGGCACCTACAAAAACCTTTAAAATATATATCCTTAACAACCTGTGCATAGGCAATAGCTCGAAGCATACTCATCAAGTCCCAGGAACTAGGTTAATTCCCAGCTGAGCTGAAATGGCAGACCAATATCAAATGGCTCATTCAAAGGACAACTATTTGAAACAGCAGTGTTTACTCAACTTTCAAAACTTGAATGACAGAAAATTACCTAAAGGAGAATACAGACAGCAGCAACCCAAAACATAACCCAACCACCCTAGAGAGACAAAAGCAATCTTCCATTACTAAATACTTTCAATACCCGCAGAGAAAAAGAGTTCCTCAACATTATTATTGCAAGCAGACCATCAATATCATCTTCAGATCTGGCACTCCCAAAAACCTTTACAAATAAATACTTCACAACCTGTGCAGACAAGGGTAGCTAGAAACTTTCTCATCAAGTCCCTTGAAGTTGGTTGATTCCCACCCAAAGCTGAATATATCCTACTTTAGAGGACTCGTGAAAAAGAAAAAAATAGACACATCCAATGACAGACCATTATCAAATAGCCCATTTCTACGAAAAATATTTAAAACAGCAGTGTTTACTCAACTTTCAAAATTTATAGATGAAAATTACTTCATGTACAGCTGGGATGACCTACACCTCACACTGGATAAGAATGGAATGGCTGACCTTTTGCCTCTGGACCTATCATCAGCATTTGACACTGTCGTCCCCCACACTCTACTACAATCTTAAAATATTTGAAAATGCTCTCAAATGGATTGCTTCTTACCTCAGAGACAAAGTGCAATGTACTTTCAACCTTTCATATCACCTCCTCTCAACCAACACAGTACAATCCCGTAGGGGTCCATCATATCTCCTCTTTCTTTAAACATCTACTTAACCACCTTACCAGACCTGATTAAATCATTCAAGTTCACCTGGTACATCTATGCAGATGACACACAAGTTGTTCTAAAAATAGGTGGCCGGATGACCTCTACAACTAACAGCTTGACACTTGCTTTCTGCTTTAAACACATGGATGAGGAATAATCACCCGTAAAGTTCAGCAATGCATAGACAGAGATCATGACCTGTGGGCATTGCCAAAACTACCCTCCTACCACTAAATTCCCCAAGGAGATTGAGGTCTATCCAGCAAAATCAAGAGAAGTCCAAAACCCAGAGATAATCATGAATTCAAGCTGATCCTTAATGCCACATGTCAACAAGGTTGCAAATAATACCTTCTGCACAATGGAAATACTGAATTGCATCTTCTAATTCCTTGGGAGCTAACAAAAGCTACAAGTTATGCTTCCACTCATGATCTCTAAGCTTGACTATCCGAACAACGTATAACTTAGCACAATCATTCATCATATGCAAAATGCCATTAATTCAAAATGCTGCTGCATGAGTCCTCTACCTTCATTCATGATGAGGATATCTCCAAATCTGCGCTCAGTCCACTGGCTACCTAAAGCTATAGGAGCAACATTAAAGGCACTTTTTATTGTCCATAAAATGTCCAAAGTGAAGAGTCACTATACCTACAAGTTAAATTCACGCAATACGGACAAAACATGTCACTGCACTTCAGAAATGCACCACAATCATCATACCACCTTACAATAATAAATCCATAGGAAGCAGTGCTTTCTCAGTACAAGCTACCAAGTTCCGGAACTCATCATCAGCCAATATTCAAAGCATTAAGGAGAATATTCATTTAAGGAGACAGGTAAAAAGATGTTGGTTTCCAAAATGAGTACATCCCACAACTCTGGGACAGAACCCTACAAAGATAATGACACTTCCAAGTACAATGTACAGTCTACAGCCCACAGATATGGAACAGCTCAGCCAGCACACTACTTTCTATATCCTGGTTAGTGAAGATGGCTTATCTAGGACTATCCTGGGTATTATATAGCAATGTCTATTTATATATAGCCCTTCTGGCCCGCACTAATACTAATACCATCATAAGGCAGCCAATTGCAGATCATACAAGCTGCATAGTAACTCCCATAGACTGTGTAATCCAATTACACTCACATGAAAAATCTATGCTACAGGTCTTGTCCAACACCCATCAACAACTGTACATGCATGGAGTAACTAAAGAGGCCTGCCATATTCTACCGGCCCAGCAGAGGACTGTAATGTAGTCTAGCCCTGCAATTTTCAACTAACCTCATACAATGACCACTTATTTAAATCTCACAATGACAATCTCATACAATGACCACTTATTTAAATCTCACAATGACAATCAAATATGAGATTACAGTAACAAAGTCCATCCCAGCAGATCTTCCCATCATTTCTTTCTCCAACCATAAATACCAGCTTCGCCATAGCCGCTCACTTCCAACCGATATGTACAAATGTGGCCACTCACTTAGCAGGGAAGTATACGCCAGGCATTAATATGATGTCTCACCACGGCTTGCACCCACTGCGCAGCATGGTCACTCCCGACCTTCACAATGCTATCTCGTGGCCTAATGCAGTTTGCATGCCCTACACGTACCTTTTCATGTGTTTTCACCAGTGGCACAACACCAGTGGGCTCACTGCGTTTCCGAAAAAATGCTAATGTGGTAATACCGCCTTAAAATGCTGACTTTCCTTACTCTCTAAGAAAAACCTTTTTGTTCTTTCCTCCCTGTTTCACTTTCTCAACAGGCGTACTATTCAAACCAGGCAAAATAATTTCATTTTTAGTCCTGATGATGATACGTTTTTATTAGAGCAATGGATCGAAACGTCGTCGACTTTTTTAAGTGGATATACATGTAACTATTGTGTATTATTGTGTATAGTCTACGCTGGAGAACACTACCTACACTGATTCAAAAAGTGTCCAGGTTGCTCTGTTTCTTTGCCTGCAAACTCTGACTTTTGAATTCTCTCTACTACTCTGTCTTCTTCACAAGTACGGTACAGGACTGTCCTCTACTTTCAGTAAATGTCACCTTTGCATTCAATTTTATTCTTATATCTAAATAAATCCCTGGTCCAGCTGGACAGGAGAACTATATAGTTACCATTGTGTTCTATATTACATTGGTTTACATTTCTCAATGTGCTCAGGACCTTTGTCTCTTGAAATAGCATACACCCTTGGTCCTTAGCTACCTATTGGGTCCCCCTTGTTTTCTTATAAACTTGAGCGCAATCGCCAGATTGCAGGGGTTTGTTACACAAACCAATACCTCGTTTCACGAGGTGGGCGCTCCTAGTGCCCTTGTACAGTCACTCATTTACCTCTATTTTTCTTCACCTTGTCACACCAAGATATGCCAGCACATGCCCCTCTTTACACAGCAGACTACATCAAGCATTTGTGTTCAGGTCCCTCCCTCCTTTCCGACACCGCAGATGCACTCCCATTTGCTGATTCCTTCCTACCTGACCCACTAGAAAAACTAAAGAAAAAACAGGTCCGACTTCAATTGATGGTACTAATGCTAACAGATTATCTGAAGGCTGACGTTATACCACTAGGCCTCCAAGTCCGAAATATTCCCGGGATTTTCACAGATAACCCAAAATATATTTCCAACTTTAGCTATATCGGAACAACTTGCTCGAGGCATTGGTTGGCACTTGGTATAGATATAGCAACGGAGACATTGAAATCCCTAGAACAAGAAATAAATGATATTTTGAAACAGATTAACGACTCAGATCCTTGCTTGACCAAGTTGAGAAAACCGTAGCGGACTTCAACCGCATTGAGCAAAATAAAAAGGCCAATAAAATAAAAAAAGATATCAAGGTGTATAATATCGAGAACACCTACCCTTGTCTCAAGAAAGATTTCTACACCAACAGAGCTTACTCTAACCCCCAGAACAATAGACCGTGAGGCCGCTACAATAAACGTCAGACCCTAGTAGGATTCTCGGATACATCTGCTGAATCCTCAGATAATTCAGATCCTGACGAAGGGGCCAGTAATGCGAGACGTGGGGGTGGAGCCCAGCACAATTTTTTAGGCAGAGCCCAACCACAAACACCACAAAGAGGCAGGGTGAAGAAACCACAGAGATGGGTCAACCCACCAGGAGAGCGCAGGACGAGGAACAACTAT
Source organism: Lissotriton vulgaris (assembly GCF_964263255.1). Lineage (NCBI taxonomy): Eukaryota > Metazoa > Chordata > Amphibia > Caudata > Salamandridae > Lissotriton > Lissotriton vulgaris. The sequence continues at coordinate 364,062,921 of NC_141687.1, forward strand.
TACCAATGGCAGTTCCCAATGAGGCACCAGATCCCATAGGGGACGTCTCCTTGGATTTTACACCTGAGATTATCCCCATCTTTAATCTGTCTGACCATAATTTGCTAAACCCTGAACTGGAAAAAAGGCCTATTGTTTGTTCCAATGACCCGTCCTAACTTCATGGACCTACAAACGGAACTCATGAGATTCTTCAGGTTAGTCCGTTTAAAAGCCTTTTTTCAACTACATCCTTCACCTACCATCCACTCGAGTACACCCTTTCGCCCACCATCCACATTTCTGCCCTCTGCAAGCATGGTTCCCTCTGAAATTGTGACTTTTGAAAAGCTAGTTCAAAAGGACCTCCAAGCCCTAGAGAAGAAAACATTGTTCTTTCCCTACAATATTTCCCGCGAAGAGAAGGATGCCATTAGGACACTTAAGAACAATCCTTCACTAATAATAACAAGTGCAGATAAGGGAGGTGGGATTGTCCTTCAGAACATTGATTCCTATAAAGAGGAGATTCTACGCCAATTAGCAAATACAGATCACTATCAAAGATTAGCAGGGAACCCCACTAAGGACATCCAGGAAACTATACTCAGACTCGCTTCCGACGCTTGTGCTGAAGGGTTTCTGAGCAAGAAGGAGTTTAATTTTCTCAATGTAAAAACTCCCCGGCTACCAGTCATATACACTCTCCCTAAAGTGCACAAAAGCATTGACAGTACCCCAGGTAGACCAATTGTTTCGGCCTGCGGCTCAGTCCTCGAACCATTGGGTGCCTTTGTTGATATTTTCATAAAAGATTTTGTGACAGGAACCATCTGTTATGTTAGGGACACTATGTCCATGGCCAACCTAGTAGAACACTGTCCCTTTGACCCTCTAGTTAATACCTTATGCACACTGGATGTAGAGTTGTTGTATACGAACATCCCTCAGACAGCGGCTCTACTTGTCATCCAGAAAAAACTCGACTCTCGTCCACGCCCACATAAAATACCAATTCTTTTCATTCTTCAACTCCTGGAGTTGTGTCTGACTAGGAATTTCTTCACCTTTGATAATGTGCATTATCAACAGATAAAGGGGACTTCCATGGGGGCCATTTTTGCCCCCAACTTGGTAATTCTCTTTATGGATGCACTCGAAACTGGCTCAATCATGATAGATACTAACCCTTTTCATTCAGGTATTGGGCTGTGGCGCCGATATATTGATGATATTTTCCTCATATGGAATCTTGACATCAACACGCTAGATCAGTTCCTGCACTGGTTGAATAACAATTGCGCTGACCTCAAATTCACACTCTCGCATGACAAAGCACAGATTGCATTCCTGGACCTGACAATCTATCACAAAGATGGTGAATAACTCACACGTCTCTTCAGGAAACCTACGGAGCGGAACACGCTCCTGAGCTATGACAGTAATCATCCTAGGGCATTAAAAGACTCTTTGCCATATTCCCAGTTTGTACGGATAAGACGAAATTGCTCATGCAAATCAGATTACTTTAGGGAGGCCAACATTCTATCCAACAAGCTCAAATACCGTGGCTACCCGAAAAGGCTAGTTAAAACTGCATCCAAAAGGGCGTGGTATTGCCCGAGAGAGGTATTATTGACACCAAAAGTATGTGACAAATCAGAAAGGAGAGCGTGTGTCACTATCTTCTCGCCTGTATCAAATAAAATCAGGAAGTCTATCCTTAAGCATTGGCCCACGATTAAAGCAGGCCCCATTAACTTAGAGAGACCCCTCTTTGCCTTCCGCAAAAGCAAGAATCTTAAGGACCATCTGGTTAGATCAGCACTACCTGCCCCTACATCAAGATCCACTATTGAATCAAATTGGAATCTTCCCCCACTGCTAGGACACGTTAAATGTGGTGGTTGTAACGTCTGTGGATATGCAATTGAGACACGCAATTTCAGCCATAATGGTGTCAATGTTGAACTGAAATCTTTCTCTAATTGTAATTCCAATAATGTTGTTTATGCGATATTGTGTCCCTGCCCGAAAATGTATGTGGGACAGACTACTCAAAAAGCAAAGACCCGCATTTGTCAACATAGGAGTCGGATTAGGTGCAGGACCCCCAACGCACCACTAGTGGAACATTTCTCAGAAAAGAACCACACTGAGGATGACATTCGATGGACAATACTAAAGGTTGTCAAATTACCACCAAGAGGTGGCCACCTAGCTCAGCTCATGAACCGTGAAGAACTAAAGAGCATCATCCAGTTTGACACTATACGAACTGGCCTCAACAGAAGTGAGGACTGGACTACACTACTGTAGCCTGATATCCACAAATGAACCTGACCTCATGAACTTTAATGTGTAGTTTGTTGAATAACCTTGACTTTCATCAACTACAGCAATGCTCTCTCATATATAAATGTGTAATCTGTATATAAGTCATGGTTTTGATTCACTGTCACTGAACCTTGCCCTTCACTCTCGCCATTTTTAATTGCACTTTATGACTCATGTACACCCTATTATCAAGTCATCATTCACCCTTAAAAGATGTCCGCCGCAGTTACATGCCCTTGCGGTAATGACTTGTAGTCTCACGGGCACGTGACATAGTATCACCTGACACTGACGCTTTAATATAGCCGCGCATTGCTCCTCAGGCGCACCGAGCGGTTAGAGCACCCCGGCAGATTCTCACCGTCCTTGCCGATACCACCTGACACCGTTCAACAACGTGGTAAGTCTACTATTCCCTGGGCTGCCCGCTCCTCAGCCCCCACCACTCCTCGTAACCCAGTCCCTCTTCTCCCAACAGCGGATCTTTTTATTTCAAGACCGCGCGGAAGGACGTGTAATTCTACACGATAACTGAAGTTTCTAAAAACCAGTGACATTCTCGGTAAGATACAGGCACATCGACCGCCACGAGCGTTGTATGTGATCCCCCACGTTCAGTTAACTCTAAATCCTTGCGTTCACAGTGCAAGCCTATAACCTATCTTGAACAACAGTTCGAAGCAGCGTACGCAACGCTAGTAAGCCTGAACCCGCCCTTCCTCGTAGGCTATCACAATACCGGCATCGAATTGCACAAACCTTTGTCGGAAGTTCCTTCACACGCCAGGCACGCCATTCACTTACTCCCCACACAATTACTGCCGTGTTTGCTAACTCCAGACCGGCATACTTATTCTAAGGCGGCTCTCCAATCCAGGATAGCCCCCCTTTATAATGGCATGACTTCTACCTCAGTAAAGCCTTGATACCAGCTCCGCCATAGCCGCTCACTTCGAACCGATATGCACAAATGTGGGCACTCACTTAGCAGGGAAGCATACGCCAGGCATTAATATGATGTCTCACCGCGGCTTGCACCCACTGCGCAGCATGGTCACTCGCGACCTTCACAACGCTATCTCGTGGCCTAATGCAGTTTGCACACCCTAAATTTACCTTTTCATGTGTTTTCACCAATGGCACAACACCAGTGGGCTCACTGCGTTTCCGAAAAAATGCTAATGTGGTAATACCGCCTTAAAATGCTGACTTTCCTTCCCTCTAAGAAAAACCTTTTTGTTCTTTCCTCCCTGTTTCACTTTCTCAACAGGCGTACTATTTAAACCAGGCAAAATAATTTCATTTTTAGTCCTGATGATGATCCGTTTTTATTAGAGCAATGGATCGAAACGTCGTCGACTTTTTTAAGTGGACATACATGTAACTATTGTGTAATATTGTGTATAGTCTACGCTGGAGAACACTACCTACACTGATTTAAAAAGTGTCCAGGTTGCTCTGTTTCTTTGCCTGTAAACTCTGACTTTTGAATTCTCTCTACTACTCTGTCTTCTTCACAAGTACGGTACAGGACTGTCCCCTACTTTCAGTAAATGTCGCCTTTGTATTCAATTTTATTCTTCTATCTAAATAAATCCCTGGTCCGGCTGGACAGGAGAACTATATAGTTACCATTGTCTTCTATATTACATTTGTTTACATTTCTCAATGGCTCAGGACCTTTGTCTGTTGAAATAGCATACACCCTTGGTCCTTAGATACCTATTGCGTCCCCCTTGTTTTCTTAGCAACAAATCAGCTGTCCAACTATTTGTAAGATCCTAAAGAAACATGTCTGAGCCCATCCAGCAAGAAAACGGTTTAAAACAAACACTATTAGAAGATCAAGGCAAAACCCGAAGCAGAACATCAATATGAAAAATACCACTAAGAAGAATTGTTCCACAGTAAACATAGCAAAAATGCCACACATTCCCAGGACAGCATAGTCAAGTTATTTGACACAGGAAATTCACGGACACAACATTCATATACATATCTATGCCTAAACATTCCAAAGAAGCTATCACCAGCTTATTTATCATCGAGGTCACAAAGAAGGAAGAACATTTTGTCAGAATCTACAGGGCTACAAACCACAAGCTCTAACAAATCCGAGATGATCATATGTCTTTAATGCAATGCAAGCTTTATCCCTAAACATGCTATTGAACTATGGGACCTCCTACCCTCCCCAAACCCGACACCTGCTTCATTATGGAAACATGGCTCCATCCCGGGCCCTTCCCTGTATTACCCTGGCCTTTCCTGAGGAATATACAGCCTTCAGATTGGATAGAGAACATAAAGTGGGAGGCAGTGTAGCCTTTTCTGACTCACTGAAGGTCGCTATCATTCACACGCTCCTCTGGCACTGGAAGGAGACGAGCATGTTTAAGTCAGAGACTCTCTTGAGGGATTTCTGGAAAGGTGCCTTAGTCTATTGCACTCTGGGTAACAAGAGAGACTTTAGCCATAAGTCGGTGGAGCGCTGCGTGCTGTACTGGCTTGCGGCGGAAAAGTTAATTTTATTAGGCGCTTTTAACAACCATGGGAAGGCGCTTTGGATACTGATGCTTGTTATCTGTTTACTCATCTTGCAATGCTAGAGCTACTGTAGAAGGTTTTTGCCATCACTCATACAGCTGGGCACACTTTGGACCTATTATTTACCAACTCTAAGCAGCTGGAAATAGATTTCCCTAAGCCATTAGTTTAGACTGATCACTGCTCCATCAGTTTTGAGCTGCCTGGGCTGGATGCCAGTAGGGCATTTAGACCGTAGGAAATAGGTCAACCCCCTTACTTTTCAAACTGCCTTTCATACCCCTGACTTACATAAATGTGATGAAATAAATGAGGCTTTAACTGGTTATCACAATTCTCTTATTCATTCCTTTGATGCGGTGACTACCCCCAAACTAGGCCTCCCTATATCTACCAAACATCCTGCCCTTGGTTTTCAGTGGAGCTGAGAAAGGACAGATAGATAGATTGATTTCATACTAATAGAGTGCAATTCTGCAAAATAATTATTCAAAGTCCCTAATGAGTTCAGCAAGCCTGTTGCCTGTAAGCCTGTTGCCTGGACACTCTGCTCCTACCACAGGGTCTCTGATTATCCACGGAGGGCTTTCTTTATTAAGGGATCTTCATGATTACACATAAAGAGCTTTGCACCAGAAGTAATATTAGGAGAGTACTCCAAATTTCTCGATGTGGACAACGGGAGGATACTCCCCTCTCATTGTTGGGATGTGCAGCCCTATTTAAAATGATCAATCTATCTAAATTGTTGTATGCACTTCAAAATACGCAGTACTCCGAGGAGCATTCCATGTACACCAGGGTCAACGAAGGGTTAAGGACGCTGCTATGGGATTAAGGTCACCCCCAGATATCGCCCTGAACCCAGCAATGGTCCCAATACAACAGAGGTCTGGCACTCCCTGATATTAAGGGTAATTAACGGGTGCCACACTTATTTGCTATCAATGATTGGTTATACTCCCCCCCCAGGATCACCGACATTTTGCCTGGAGTGTGCAGGGCTGGAGAAACTAACACACTTACATTATCTATATGGGTGCGGAGGCCTTCAGTGTTCAGAGCCTAGCACAGGCAACACAGGTGTCCTTTCTGGTGTGGCACAAGGCAACGAGAACGTTGGGCTGTCCCAACAAGATTACCGGAGAAACACTGTTCTGGAGGGCTAGGTGGTTGAGGGAGGTCTTCAAGCTTCAAGACTTTGAGAGGTGGGACACAATAGGCATTTCTAAAATTGGTGACATATTCGAGAACGGCATGTTCATGTCCTTCTCCTTGATTAGGCGAGAATACCAGTTACAGCATACTCAATTTCTAAAGTATGCACAACTGCACCATGCTTGGCAGGTAGAGGGGCTGGATGGGGAGGACATCCTGGAATGTGCCCACCTTCAGGGGCGCAATTTGTTGGAAGGCACTGGGCAGAGGCGCCATATCCCAGACATACAAGACTATAAACAACAACATACCGACTTATTGAAAAACTTGAGGGAGAAATGGACCCGGCATCTAGGTACAATGTAGGGCATTGATTGGGAGGCAGAGTTGATGCATCCCTGGGAGGTTGCGATCAAAGTGTGTCTACAACTAATCCAAATTAAGGTTCTATACAAGATCGCTAAAAGGTACAATCGATGGGTAGAGTTCCACACTTGCATTTTTGAGTTGCTCATAAGCAAAAGGCTCCTTTATGCACATGATATGCGATTGTCCTCACAAACAGGCATACTTGAACAAGAACATCCGGGATGTCTCACACATACTGAATGCGCCGCTCCCACTCGTCCCTAAATACATTTTATTAAGAATCCCTAATGATGTAGACCTCCTACAATTTAAACTCCTGTTTAGTGTTTTGGGCCTAATGTTGACGAAGAGAGAAACAGCAAGGTACAGGGGCGCCCTAGAAACGTCCTCCCTCCAGGAATGGCAACGAAGAATGGACCTCTATATGGCGGCCGAGAAGGTGATGTACCGGAGTAGAGGTTGCCCCTGTAAATTCATTATGATCTGGGGATGGTGGAGGGCATACTATGGATTGGATACGGTAGGTGACTGTATTGATGCATCTAATGTTGCAGTGGATGGTAGGACCAGGCTGGTTTTAGAGATAAGTTGGTTAGTTATCCAAAATAGCCTTAGCAATACCTTCATGTGTTGGCTATGTCTACTTTTATGCCTGGATAAAGGCACTTATCCCTATGGAATTGATCTTGCATATCTGTAGTATGTATTCGCTGAAATGGTCGCTTGTTGCGCACAACTGTCAACCTGTCTTCTTGGTAATTCATATCTAAAAACAACAAAAATACATTACTTTTTTTTTTTTACATTGCAACTAACCTTGGTCAAGGTAAATGGTGTCTTGTGATGCAGTTTTCATTTGAAGTGGAGAACGAGGCAGGATTATTTGTTCGCTCCCCCTTCCCCCACTGGCCTGTTTGAACTGGGCGGATCCATTGATTACGATGTTTAGTTTTAACAGAGACTTGAATGACAGTATTTCAGTTCAGTTTATGTGGATGTCGCTCTTTTACACATCACTGAGCCTGAAGATGTGATTAGTAAGTTATTATATGAGTTTGAAGTATTCAGTATGATTTCAGAATCATCTGTGAAAAATCTGTGATGTTCCTACTAAATGGGTGGAGGCCAAATGCATAGAGCTATCTTGTTCTTTATATGTTGATGAGGGGATTTAAATGCTTCGGAGTGATAATTACACAATATTAAGACGATTGTTATGATAGTGATCTAACCACGCTATTGAATCACTATAGGGAGGTCACACTGCACTGAAGGAAAGTGACACGCTCTTAACATGGAAAGGTGGCACTGTTCAAACTCATCACAGTGGCTAAATGTCCGTACATAATGCAGAACACACCTTTTTAGATACCGCGTGACTTGTCCAAGAAGGTTGTTGCTCCTGATATCCAGGCTCTAGGATGAGGGTGTGTCCAGGATATACTTAGACACATTAATGAGACTGTATCTCAGGATGGAATTTCCCTTCCTCATATTCTCAAATTCTTTTCTGTGTCCCAGTTGGGCACGATTGGTCATTCATTTCTCAAAATGGACCTTCATTTAAAATTATCAAGTATATTTTGGTTGACAAAGGCTATCTACCCACACTTTATTATGGAAAGATGCCTACTTAACTTCCCAGTCTCACTCTGAATGTAATTAAATCATAGCTAATGATGGCCTAGCAGAGAAAGGCGACCAGTGAGTACCCTCAGTGGATGGGTGACTTTAAAGTACTTGGAAGGATTAGACATCTGTCTTGTAATGCCTGAACTGAGCGATTGATAGGGACCCACTGCTATGGAAACGTTTGAACATCTAAGTGGGTACACAAGTCATGTTTGCCTTGCGCTTAAAAAATATTTAGATATTTCTAGGGAGTTCTAGGAGTGTTCACCAAATGAGGGCCATCTCCTCTTAGGACCATTGATGAAAACGCCCCCTTACTGATATAAAGGATGCTAATTACTAATTACACAAATAACTTAGATAAACAAGGGCTGAGATAGGAAAAAGGCATGGGGATGGTGGAAGTATCTGACCAGAATGAGGCAAAGATATATGCTCGGTAGGTAATAATATTCTATCAGTACAACAGAATATTTTACACAGACTATTTCCCAAGGATCTGGATGCATAGGATTGGGAAAGTTTTCCAAGGAAGTCTGCCGCTGAGAAGGAAGAAGAGAAATAAGGGCTCCCAGTGTGAAGAGAATAAATGACAATCAACAGGCTCTGGTCAGATGTAGGCCACTGTTCGCGAAAGGTACTAAAATGGCGACTGACCTCACATACTGTCTGCAATGACCAGAAGTAAAATTCAGGATGCTGGCACTATGACTAATTTTCCTGCAGCTTCAAATGGAGAATTGTACAGTCGCCATAGATCTGCAGTATGCATATTTATTTTCCAGGGATTCGAAAGCACAGAAAATGTCTTGGCTCCAAAGTGGGGAGTAGCCCTCTCCAATTCAAAGCGTTGTGGCTCAGCCAAAAGTCAAATCAGAGGGCATTCTCCAAGTTTTATAGTAACTGCTACTTGTCTATCGTGGATTTGTATCTAGCCATATGTTGGGTGGTTGGTCACGGCTGCAAAATACAACAGATATCCTTTGCAATCCATGTCTGCAGGTAAAAAACAACAAATTGACGTTGACATATCAGTCAAATCAATCCAGTGCTTTGATTTGCTTCCTTCAGCAAGGTTCGTAAGTATGTAGTATGTATCCATCGGGGACTGACTATCATCCACTGCCCCCAGATGTCATCACCACAGGGCAGTGATTCACCTGACATTAGGCACACTTTATAGTGCCCAATGCCAGACTCTGCATGAGGGCAATTTGAGTCAGAAGTGGCCAGACTTTCTGATCTACGAGTGGCCCTATCAGTTGTAGAACTGCAGGTACTTACTTAAAGATGAAGTAGCCAGGGGAAGCTTACTTGAAATCATGTTGAAGGATGTGGAAGGGGTGGATCTCACTTTTTATACAGGTTCGAAGATGTACAATTCTACAAAAAAGGGAGACTGAAAGCATTACAGGCAATGGCTTATCTATGGCTACAGATACGAAGGGCCATGAAATTAACATACTACATCAGATTCGCACCAACGTGGCAGTCCCTGGGCACACCAGATTGCCTAAGAGATCAACTGGCAACCTTTCTTAGGTAGACAGGAATACAATATGGGGAGAAGCGACTACAGGGTGGTGATCTTTTTCCATGGGAAGGAATGCAAAAGGCAGCTCAGGGTCAAATTTCAGGTTTTAAGTTGTTACAATTAAGGAGTTGGACCTGAGGTTTGAGAGGGGAGGATGGGAACTCTAATGAGCATGAAGAACAGTTGCAAAGGGCGAAAACAGGGAGGAAATAGATATGTTGCTGGTACTGGTTGATCCTGGAAAGTGCAGATGGAGAGCTTGTACTTCCAGAGAAGTTATGGGGAAGACGCTTTCCACAGCTACAGATCCAAGACCTATGGCAAGCATCAATGTGCACACTTTATAATACTGCACATCAAGGATATTTAAGAAGCAACCATCTCTGTTCCCTTCACAGAACCTTTTAGTCCCTGAAAAGGATTTTAGGACGGGGGGAAAGGGGCCCAGTGAGCTGTATGAACTGTGGTCTGGAAATGGCAGAAGATATTCATCTTTTCATGGAGTGCCCAGAGATACAGCAATATTGTGAAGATGTAAGTGCATGAGTCAGGTGCTTCGAGTTGATACTAAGGATTCATAATTTTTGGGAGAGTGGGCAAATCTGCGACATTGAGCAAAAGGGACAGTAAGCTGGTGTTCTATTTAATTGTGCTGGCGAGGAGGGAGACATGTAGAAAAGGGTTTTGAAGTTTCCCCCTGCTAAAACTGAGTGGCTAAATTCAGTGATCTATAGTCTGAGAATGGACACAATATGTAAGGAGTCAAGAAGTCCAAGTGTCTGGGGACCTCTGATTACATGGATAGGGAGAATAAGGTGGAAGGCAGTCAAAAGGTCCCATCTTTACACCTGACCTTGAACATGGAAGCCCGGAAGGTGCGGGCTAGTTCGGAAAAGGTCCATAACATCTTTCCAGGCTGACAAACCTAACACACTAAATGTATAAACAGGGAGGCATCCAAAGTGGTGTAGGTTGACAGCCAAAGGTGGAAAAAGGTTGAATGAGGAAAAAAATATATATGTGTGGAATGCTTGAATAAATCTCTGTCGCTGCTAATTACTTGGAGCCCCAGCCCAGTCTATCGTGATTTTCTGCACCATGCCACCTCAGTTTGAACCCAACCATTTGGAAGGCATTTGGAACCCAATCATTTGACCCTACTCCAATAGGAACAGTCTATCCTGAACTTCCAGCCCAGGTCATCCCTGAACCAGAACACAAGCTACCCAGGACAGTTTTGCCCTGGTTAGGGCTCTTTAGTTGGGTATAGCATTAGGCCACATGTACAAAGCATGTTTGCAGTCTCAGGCCGTTCAGGCCGTTTCTGACCACAAAAATGCTTTTACATATGTTGAAAGCACAAATTGCAATCTGTGTTTACGATTTGGTATTTGGAAGGGGTGTGTTTTGGTCATCCCAATGGGATGCGTTAAAGTTTTTTGACCAAATTCTGGTAGTGAAACATTAATACTTTACCAACTCCTTGAGGGAAAAAAATTGTTTCGGTGTAGGCAGTCAGCCAGGCAGTGTGTAGGCAGTGATCTTACAGATCACTTGCCTACTCTTGTTTTAAATGCAGACTGTTCTCCTTTAAGGGATATGGCTGCATTAAAAAAAAAAGTGCTTTAAAAAAAAGCAATTACAGACATGGTGGTCTGCTGATCCCAGCATACCACAATCCATGTAACCTACCTCAATAATATTTATGCTGTAGGTCAATCTGCGACCCACTAGGAATCGCAATTTGAAAGATGTACATTTTTTTATGTCAGGATTTGCAATTTCCTAATTATGATTTTATAAGGCTCACAATTCGGAAATCGCAATTCTAGATTTTTATAGATGTGGCTCTTGGTTCCAGTGTCACAGGGAACAAAGGACCGGCACCTGGGAATACCGGTCACACTTATTGGGATTAATTGAAGTATACAAAGTAGTGATGGGTGTAATGCTGGTAATCATTTGGAGCAGCATCCCAGCCCATAGTTATTTTGCACACCATGTCACCTCAGTTTGGACACAGCCATATTCAAATCAGTCTGGAACCTAATTCAATAACAAGAACAGTCCAGCCCGAGCTGGCAGTTCTGGTACTTCATGAACTCATACATAAGTCAGTGTAGCTTGTTTGCAGCCTCACATTGAGCACAGGACTCACGTCGGTCCTACTGAAGGCATAGCACTGAAGTACACAGTGGAGAAGTGTGGCTCAATGGTTAGAGCGGCAGACCCTGATGCAGAGGTCTAGCCCGGGACCAGGGTTCAATTCCCTGCCTTGGTGGGTCTTCGGCTCAAAATTTCCACGGACCTGATAATTCTCGCCTCGGTGCCTATTCCAATCATGGAGTCCCACTCTGTAACTCTGGGCAATAGCTTGCTTAATCTCCACAACGGCCCCATAACGCTAAGGATGCCTGGCCTCCACCTTGGGGGTGCCCAAGAGTGGGCGCCTCACAGGGAAAGCCAGGATGGGTTCCACAGCGGTATTCGTACAAGCGCCTTGAGACCCTTGCAGGTGAGTAGTGCGCTATACAAGTATCAATTTAAATTTTTACATTTTTACACACAAAAAAGTGATGGGTGGAATGCTTGAATTAGTGTATCTTGTTGGTAAATATTTGAGGCTGCATCCCGGTCCATCATTCTATTGCTTACCATGCCATCCTCAATTTGGGCCATATACAAATCAGTCTTGAGCGTGCTCCAACAGGAAGAGCCCAGCCCGAACGGCCAGGCTAGGTCTCCCCAGAGCTGGGAACAGAACGTGGCATCAAAGAAATATTTCCTGATCAGAGATTAATTTTTTATGAACCTGTTGAAAAGTTATTCTGCCTTTATTACTCTTTATCAGTCTCTATCCAGAACACTTGGTCATTATTTATAGGTTTGAATTTTCCAGCCATCAACAACTGGGAACATGACTATGTCCAGCACTCGGGAAGAACACTTCATAGGGAGTACAAGGCACATCTTCAGTTCTGCCCTGCTAATCAGTAGGTGATATAAATTATAGTTTTAAACATAACAGAGCTACCAAAGAGAACTGTAGTCACGATAAGGACAACTTATGCTACATAAAGCAGCCATGCACTTGAGAGACACTGCTGAATGGATACAGGACGGCGCAATATGACACAAGATGAACAAATGGCCTTTTCTGAAGTCGGAGGTCACACTTAGGTGCAGTGAGAGTCAGGATGTGTATATCTTGATATAGTTGGAAGTGTACCACACATACTTAAATGGCGAGGGTAGGAGGAGGATGCAGGATTTACACATTGAGTGGAAGTAAATTAACAGTTGAATATAGAAGGGAAACAGCATTCTGGGCCAGGAGAGGCAGTCAAAGAGCCATAGCGAGAAGCTGGAATCTCACAGCCAGTTGTAGCAAGCGCACAGACACTGATCTCACCTGGTGAAATGGTGGTGGTGAGCAGTACATTTGCTGGGATGGTGGCTGGTAACGGTACATCTCCGCCCGCGCTTCCTGCTGGGGTCTCACCAGGAGGCTTGCCGTTAGCTTCACTTCTGAACCCTGCAGTAGCATTATTGCAAAAATACATTAGCGCAATGTTCTTTTCGGAGAAAAACTTCACCCACTAGTTTCTTTTTTCACCCTTCTTTCCCAGGCACTCACCTAACTACCCCTATGTATCCTAAGAAACTCTTAGAATTGGGAGGACCAAGGCCTACTTTATGTGCAGTAGGTAGCCCTATCCAACGTTGAAGCCCCCAGCTCCCTCAGTCCTCCTACAACGACATCCACCACTCCTTAAGTTCTTGTGGGTTTCACCTTCAGGCCTAGATGGTTCTGGTTGTTACCTTCAAAGCCTGATTTTGGTTTTATTTAAAGTGGTCTTTCAGAAGCAAGTCAATATAAGGTGACCTACCAGTGGGTACTATCAGGGACACAGCACTAACCCCTGTGTATAAAGTGTGGTATCCATGGTCAACGCACAGAACCCTGTATATAAATGCCATAGTTAGGGGATTTAGTTGTGGAGATTCCATGCAGCTAGAATTTATGATTCCAATCCGTGTCGCCACAACTATTCCATCCATTAAGAGTTAACTCACTGAATGGGGAATGCGTACCTTTTGCGTTGAAATATATTCCCTATTCCGTACGGAGTATTGGTCTCATTTAATGTTTGCTCTGAGAAGGTATTGAATAGGATAGGGTGTGGACATTGCAGGGCGGGGTGAAGAGGCTGTGGAAGCTTATCCAGAAAAGGGAGTGGCCTGGCAGGCGTAGCGTTACCTGCTCCCCATGCCTTTGGACTCTTGTGGGGGCCAATGAATGGGCCAGGCTTCACCTGAAGGCCAATTCTCAAAACGATTTGTCGAGGAACATATGCAATACCCTAATGATAAAGCAAGTCAGGCAGAGACAAAGGCTATTCCTTAGCCCTGAACTATATATTAAAATGGCCCACTTTGAGCATGTGTAACACATTTTAAACTACAGTCTGCAAGTACATTTGGAGCTATCTAGGGACTCTGAGTGGGTTTGTATATCTGTGTAAATTAGGAGCTATTAGTGACAATGCGTCTACTACTGAACTGTGTATTTATAGTAGATCTACCTGGAGACTGAAACATTGTGTTCCTCATAGGACATCCAAAATGGTGCAAGTAAAGAATCATAGCTCACCATTACTTGTGAACCGCAGTGGTGGTTCGTAAGGTACCAGTTTGGCTCAGAACACTCAGGGCCACGTGCAGCAAACCGCTCCATCTCATTGGCCTCCTTTGTGACCATCAACTCAAAGTTTGCTTCTCTTTCCTCATTTTTAAATGAGTGCTGTGTAAGGACCATTGGTTGGTGAGCTTCCAGGAAAACGTCCTCGCTGAACTGCCTCTTGTACGGGTGAAACTGATCCCGCCCATCCTTGCCGAATCGCTCATAGTGTCCATCTGTGGTCTCTTCACAGCTGTACCGTCTCAGTATTTCCCCATGACAAACCTTGAATTTGCCACTGGCTAGGATGCCTTGGTTAGATTGGAATGCCCCCTGCATTTGGTCCTGTGGAAGAGGAGGAGGTGGAGGAGAGGGACTTGAACTTGGAGAGCTCTCCGACATGTTTCTTTGAGTCTCACACTCAGAGCTGTAGGTCTGGCAGGTGAACTTGGTCTTATCCTGCAAGAATAAACAAACATAAGAAACTTTATTGACTGTGCGATTACTTAAAATCTTTACAGTATAAAACACATGAGCATCCCCCCCCCCAGAATACCCTTCCCACAGTAAAACCCTATATACAACATTAAGATTACATAATGACTGTTTTCACTACTTTATGTCCGTTAAAACTTCTTTTGTTTGTTCCTTATCTTTACGTCTTAGGGCGTCTAGAAAGTTAAATCAAAGTTCTGCAAGGTTAATCTCAACTCGATGCCATATGTCAATGAGAAAGTTCTTCACTAGCCCCTTATCCGCCCCTGGTTTGGTTTCTGGGTCTAGTAATCCCAATTACTTAGCAATAGCTCCTAAATTGACTGACAGCTTGCATGGTTAGGGCATCAGATGGAGCTCATGGCTCAATGACAGGAACCTTCGGGTCGGTGGCCTTTTGGTAGGTGTCAAGTGCGGTTCTGACTTGATGGATGAACTTGCCGACCCTAGCTAGTAGACAGGTCGTTGTTTCCGAAAAGCACCAGTCTGAGGCCTCTCTGCAGGTTCTATAGCCTAGATTCCGTAGGGCCGGGCGCAGCAGACGATGGCGATCGCTGACCAACTTTGCACAACAGCACAAAAGGTGTAACCAAGATTCTCTGCAGTAGTTGCATAGCCGGCAGGCAGTGGCACAATCCGTTTGTGCCCAATTTGGGTTAAAATCTGCGATCCCACAGGCCAAGAGGCGCAGATACAGAATTTTCTTTCTTGCTTGGGTTGATAGTGAGTCTTGCAGATACGGTTGGGGTTTGCCAGGAATATAAGACTTGTCCAGGGCCAGAGTTAGTGGATTATATCGGAGTGATGAACAATCCAGCTCGTACGAGATGGTCTGGACTTGGCGCTTGATGGCTAAGGCCCAAGCAGAATGTGAAATTTCTTGAAGGCGCAAGCCGTTTCCCTCGATTTTCAATAGGTCAATGCCTTGTGCCACCTTGGTGTGCCATGGGGTGCCCACTTCACCAAAAATGATTTTTAGAAAATGTTTAAGATTGTTTTCAGGTGCTTTCAGTACTCTGATGTAGTATTTTAACAGGTCCCCATGTAGTACCAGCTCTGGGCATTTCAAGCCTATTTCTAGCCTTAGCCTGTTGTTCCTTGCCTGTCTTGGGGCCTGTAGCACAAGCTTATACGCTTTCACCTGGGCCGCTTTGATCACTTTCTGAAATGCACCTGGGTAGGCTAAATGACCATACATTATGGAGGGAATCAGTTTTGCCCTAAGTACAGTCAACATCGGTTCTACTGAGGGACTAGCTAGGCGATGGCTTAGACGTCTAAGGGACAGAATTATTTTGTCAATTCTTGGTTTTAGCTCCTTTAAATGTTTGACTGCGGTGGCTCTCTTTGACACCCAAACCCCCAGGTAATTATATGATGGGGCTGTTCTAATTCGGTGCTCCCCCAAGGATCATGTTGCACGTTTTTTATGGTGGTATTTACCGAAGATTACAATCTTTGTCTTGCTCTCGTTGATCTGAAGGCTATTTTCCTTATTGAATGTTGCAAGACTGTTCAAAGCTCTTTGGAGCCCCACCTTGGTGTGGTCCATTACCACCGTGTCGTCTGCATATTGCAGGAAACCCAGGACCAGCTTCCCCAGTCTTGGAGGTACTAAATAAGCCTCTTTTAAGGCTTGCCTCATGTCCGCTGTATACAAGTTGAACACTAGGGGGGCCAGTACACACCCCTCCTTTAGTCCAGAGTTGGTATCAATTCTTGCTGTTGTGATTGTTGGACTTAGTTTCACCTGGACCCATGTCCCCTCGTAGAGTGCTTTTATGGCTTTAAGCAAGGCTTGAGGGAGCCCTCAAGTTTCAAGTTTTGCCCATAACCGAATTCTATTTACTCGGTCGAAAGCGATGGAATAGTCTATAAAACAACAAAACAGGGGCAACTTGTTCCTCTTGTTGGCTTGCTTTGCGAGATAGGAGAGCGCTGTAATATTGTCCAAGGTGGAACTATTGGCCCTGAAGCCAGTCTGTGTGGGCGGTAGAATGCCGTTCTTATCCACCCAGGCTTCCAAGTCCCTTAGTAGTAGGCGAGCATATACCTTGGCTTCTATATCAAGAAGGGCTATGAGCCTGTAATTAGCCGGGTTCGAGTTGTCACCCTTCTTATGTATAGAAAATTGGACCGAGCCTTTCCAAGATGTTGGCAGGATTGCTGTGGCGAATGAATAATTGAATAGGGGGGTGAGTATGGTTCGCAAAAAAGGCTGGGCAGTTTTTAAGACCTGGGCGGGTACTCCATTTGGACCCGGAGCCCTGTCTGTTCTTATAGCTCTAATGTATTTCAAAGTCACCTCCACTGTGTACTTAGCGGGTTGACTGGGCCCTGAAGCGACATTCGGAGCGATTTGAGTTTTAATGTTTTCCGCTGCCGCCTTGGACGACGCTAAACTGCCAGCGTTAGTCGCATTTACCCCGCAGGTGTACAGCCCCTTTGCGTACTGTTCCCACACATTCCCTGCACACTGTTTTCCTTGTGCTCGGCTCTGGGCGTCAGGCTATTAACACCTTAGCTGCGTGTAAACATTTCTCCCCAGTGCTGCGCTGTCCATTAGAACTAGTGCTGAATGGACGTTCAATGGTCGTGCGCAGCACTGGGGAGGTAGCGCTACTGACGACCATTGGCCGTCAGCAGCACTTAAGGGGTTAATGTATCGCCATAGCTTACTGCTGTCTTTTCTTTAATTAGGGAGAACACTTTGAGCCAATTCTTTTCTGACCACTGCCTTTTCATCTCCCAGACTTTCTTTTTGTGAGTGGCTCGCAGGGCAGGGATAGAGGACTTCTGTGGCAAATAAATGCCTTTCTTTTTTGCCTTGACTGCCTTGTTAAGCGCTTGTTTGCTTTGTATCAGACTCAGCGTTTTTTGCGTTTTGGCCTGCTGTAACTTTGACAGCTTCGTGGTTGGTTAGTATTGCCCATGCTCTTCAAGAAATCCATGGTCAGTGATTCCCAGAAGTGTGTGATGTTCTTTATGTCTTGTGACTTTAGTGCTGCCTCCCTGCTGGCTACAAACTCTGACAGGCTGTGGCTGAGGTGAGTCGTCCATTTTATTCTTTTGAGGACCAGGTGATATTCATCGCCTGTGGTTGCTCCTATTATTTCCTGTGCTTCCACCTGTTCCCGCGCCAAGTTAAATGTGGCGCGGAGGGGCCTGTGGTCGCTTTCATCCCTATCGTCCACAGTGAAATCGCAAAGTTTATGGACCAGCCCTTCATTAGTGAAAATGTAGTCTATGGTAGAGACATATAACGTAGACATATCAGACGGTGGATCCTTGGAAGACTGAAATAAGCATGTTTAAACTTGGGGTCAGCCTGGTCAATCAATCAACCACTCACGGCATTTATAAAGCGCTCTACTCACCCGGGAGGGTCTCAAGGAGCTGGGGGGTATGCTACTGCTCGAACAGCCAGGTCTTGAGCTGTTTCCTGAAGGAGAGGTGGTCCAGGGTTCGCCGAAGGTGGGTGGGGAGGGAGTTCCAGGTCTTGGCTGCTAGGTAGGAGAAGGATCTTCCTCCGGCGGTGGCTCTGCGGATGCGTGGTACGGTGGCGAGGGCGTGGCTGGTTGATCGTAGCTGGCGGGTGGGCGTGTAGAAGGTCATGCGGTTGTTGAGGTACTTGGGGCCCAGGTCGTGGAGAGCCTTGTGTGCGTGGGTCAGGAGTCTGAATGTGATTCTCTTGCTGACGGGGAGCCAGTGCAGGTCTCTCAGGTGTCCAGTGATGTGGCTGTGTCGGGGGATGTCCAGGATGAGTCGTGCGGAGGCGTTCTGGATGCGTTGGAGTCTTTTTTGAAGTTTGGCAGTGGTTCCGGCGTAGAGGGTGTTCCCGTAGTCCAGTCGGCTGGTGATGAGTGCCTGGGTGACGGTCTTCCTGGTTTCGGTGGGGATCCATCTGAAGATCTTGCGGAGCATGCGCAGGGTGTTGAAGGACGAAGATGAGACGGCGTTGACTTGTCTGGTCATCGACAGGGAGGATTCCAGGATGAAGCCCAGGTTGCGTGCGTGGTCCGTTGGCTTGGGAGCAGTGCCCAGGGCCGGGGACCACCAGGCGTCGTCCCAGGCGGAGGGTGATGATCCCAGGATGAGGACTTCCGTCATGTCTGAGTTCAGTTTAAGGCGGCTGCTCCTCATCCAGTTGGCGACGTCTTTCATTCCTTCGTGTAGGTTGGCTCTGGCGGTGGTGGGGTCGTTGGTGAGGGAGAGGATCAGCTGGGTGTTGTCGGCGCAGGAGATGATGTTGAGGTCATGTTGGCGTGCATTGGCTGCTAGGGGGCTCATGTAGACGTTGAAGAGGGTTGGGCTGAGTGAGTATCCTTGTGGTACGCCGCAGATGACTTCGGTGGCCTCGGATCTGAACGGGGGGAGGCGGACTCTCTGGGTTCGTCCGGCTAGGAACGAGATGATCCACTCCAGTGCTTTCTCTCGGATTCCGAAGTTTCTCAGGCGCTTCACTAGGGTGCGGTGGCAGACAGTGTCAAACGCCGCGGAGAGGTCCAGGAGGATGAGGGCCGCTGTTTCCCCGTTGTCGATCAGGGTTCTGATGTCATCGGTGGCTGCGATTAGGGCGGTTTCGGTGCTGTGGTTGGCCCGAAAACCAGACTGCGAGGGGTCGAGGGATTCATTTGTCTCGAGGAAGGCAGCCAGCTGTCTGTTGACGGTCTTCTCGATGATTTTTGCCGGAAAGTGAAGGAGCGAGATGGGACAGTAGTTCTTGAGGTCGGTGGGGTCCGCCGTTGGTTTGTTCAGGAGGGCGGTAAGCTCGGCGTGCTTCCAGCTCTCCGGGAAGGTGGCGGTGTGGAAGGAGGAGTTGATGATGTCCCGGAGATGGGGTGCGATGATGGCGTCGGCTTTGTTGAAGAGGTGGTGCGGGCAGGGGTCGGTTTGTGATCCGGAGTGGATGGAGTTCATTGTGCGGGTGGTGTCGTCGTTGTGTTGATCGGGGTCCAGTTGCAGAGGGTGGTGGTGGAGGGCATTGGTTTGGCGGTAGGGTGCGTGGTCTGTGCGTCGGAGCTGTTGTGCATGTCTGCGATCTTGCTGTGGAAGAACGAGGCGAGTGAGACGCAGAGATCTTGTGAGGGAGTGATGTCGTTGTTTCCGGTGCTGGGGTTGGAGAACTCTGAAGAGTTCCTTGCTGTCGTGGGCGTTGTTGTCCAGTCGTTCTTTGAGTGCCGATTTCTTGGTGGCGCAGATCAGCTGGTGGTGTTTGCGGGTGGCGTGCTTGAGGGCGGTCCTGTTGTCTGTGGTCTGGTCGAGCCGCCAGGCTTTCTCGAGGGTGCGGCAGTTCTTCTTGGATTCCTTGAGTTTGTTGGTGAACCAGGGGGTTTTCTTGCTGCCGGTTCTGCTGGGAGGGTTCTTTAGTGGTGCCAGGTCGTCAGCGCAGGTGGTCAGCCACTTGGCGAGGTTGCTGGCTGCTTCGTTTGGGTCCGCTGTGTTGGTGGGTGTGTTCTGGCTGAGGGAGGCGGTGAGCTGCTCGGCGGTGATCTTGCTCCAGCTCCGGCGGGGAACCTGTTGTGGGTGGTGGTGGGTCGCAGTTTTCCTGAAGTTGAAGTGGATGCAGCTGTGGTCGGTCCAGTGGAGTCCGGTGGCGTGGCTGAAGGAGATGTGCTTGCTGGATGAGAAAATGGGGTCAAGGGTGTGGCCGGCGTGGTGTGTTGGAGTGTTCACCAGTTGCTTGAGTCCGAGGTTGGTGAGGTTGTCCAGCAGGGCGGTAGTGTTTCTGTTGTTGTTGTTTTCCAGGTGGAAGTTGAGGTCTCCTAGGAGGATGTAGTCAGCGGAGGGCAGGGCGTGCGGGCTGATGAAGTCTGCGAAGTCTTCGCTGAATTGTGTGCGTGGTCCCGCGGGTCTGTAGACGAGGGTGCCTCTGAGGGTTGTCTTGGGGTCAGTGTGTATCTGGAAGTGTAGGTGTTCGGCGGCGGGGAAGGTTTCGTTGGCGTTAGTCGAGATGCGGATGGTGTTCTTGTGTACGATGGCGATGCCTTCTCCCGTCTGGTTGATGCGGTCCCTCCGGGTGATCTTGTATCCGTCCGGGATGGCTACGGCGATGTCGGGCGCTGAGGAGGCATTCATCCAGGTTTCGGTGAGGAAGGCGACGTCCGGTGCTGTCGTGTCGAGCAGGTCCCAGAGTTCCATGGCGTGCCTGTGGACGGAGCGGGTGTTCAGCAGGATGCACTTCAGGTGGTTGCTGCTGGTGCTCGACTTGGTGGGGGTGGGGCAGGTCCGGAGGCAGGTGAATCGGCAGGCTTGGCAGGCGAAGGGTCAGTGGGTGCGTCTCGGGTTGGCTCTGGTCGCTGTAATGTAAATATTTACAATAATAGTGATATACAAATTGACATTTGGCAATGATGCTTATATTGAAGTTGAAGCAACTGAACCAGAGAAGCAAAGGGTACATCTGCAGACCAGGTAGTTCCTTTGAGGTTAAGAGTCAGGTGGAAAATATGTAAACACTCTAATTCCTCTTGTGATTTACCTCTGCTGTTTTAATACAGTTTCTATTCCATGGAATTCTCTTGATATCCCTAAACAGGATAAACTCTCTACACATGTTTGGTGTGCCTCGACCACTTTTTAAACACTGTTTTTTCAATGAAAAAAACAATAAAAGAAAGCATGCCTATTTTAGTCAACAGTTTCCAAAGACCCACTTCAATTATCCGAAATACTTTTAAACTCAATACATTATAACAGTCATATTAATAGTAGCAATACCTAAAGGGGCCTTGGCTCTACACCCTTCCTCTAATGGATGCTTTTTTATTTATTTTTTTACACTTGTATGGCGCGCAGCTACCCAAAAAGGGTTTCTCGGCGCCGACGACATATAGTTGAGCAGCGGTATGAGGTGAGCATGATCAGTAGAGTTATTTCTGGAAAAGCCAAGTCTTTGTGTTCTTCCTAAATCTGGCATAGTTTTCTTCTTTGCGGATGTGAGGGGGGAGTGTATTCCAGAGAATAGGCCCTAGGACAGAGAAGGATCTTCCTCCCGTTCCTGCCAGTCTGAACCTGGGGACCACAAAGTTTGCTGCGGTTTGTGAGCGCAAATTCCTTCCTGGTATGTAGGGAGTAGTTAGTGATTGCAGGTATTCCGGTGCCGTTCCGGATTTAATCCTGAACATATAGCTCAGGGCTTTAAACCTGATGCGGTTTTCCACCCTGAGCCAATGCAGGTCATTCAGGTGCTTTGACACACTGGCCATTTTTGGAATTCTGCACAAGAGTCTTGCAGCTGAATTTGGAACAAGTTGTAACCGTTTAATGACTGCCTGGTTTGAGCCCAGATAAAGAATGTTGCCGTAGTCAAGACGAGATGTTATAAGTGCGTTGACTACGGTCTTTTGGGTAGCAAGGGGCAGCATCCATAGGATTTTTTTCAGCCACTTCATAATGCTGAAACAAAGGCCTGCCACTTTGCTGATCTGTTGTTTCATGGATAGGGCGTTGTCAATGATAACCCCTAGGTTTCTTACCTGGGTTGCAGGAGTGGGGAGGTTTCCTAACTCAGGGGGCCAGTGGGAAGAGTTCCATAGATCTTTGTTTTTCCCCAAAAGGAGAATCTCGGTTTGGTCACCGTTTAACTTCAGCTGGTTGGTGGACATCCAGCTGAAGATTTTTTTAAGCCCCTGTTTGAGAAGGGATGGAGCTAGAGAGTTAGAGTCTGACAGTGAAAAGATAATCTGAGAGTCATCAGCCTAGGTCATGAGGGTGAGTCCTACGGTATCGGCTAAGTCAGCTAAGGGTCTGAGGTAAAGGTTGAAAAACAGTGGGCTCAGGATGGAGACCTGAGGTACTCCATGTGGGGCGCTGAACGTATCAGAACAGGCGAGAGAAGATGTGATCTGGAATGTCCTGTGTGTCAGGAAGGACTCGATCCATTTTAGTGCGTCACCACGAATACCATTCCTCCCAAGTGTGGCCAGGAGTTTGTTGTGTGAGATGGTGTCAAAAGCCGCACTCAAGGCTAATAGAATGAGTGCGACTGTTTGACCCTCATCTAGGAGTTTCCTGACGTTTTCGGTTACTCCCAGCAGGGCGGTTTCGGTGGAAAATCCCGCTCTAAAACCAGACTGTGATGGGCGAAGGAGGGCATTTTCCTCGGTGAAAAGAGTGAGGGCAGAATGAATGTGTCTTTCCAAGAGTTTTGAGAAGACTGGGAGAAGAGATATGGGTCGGTAATTTGCTAGTATTTAAGGGTTGGCTGAGGGTTTTTTTTAAAAGTGGATTGACCATAGCGTGTTTCCAGAGTGAAGGGACTGTGGAAAGTTGAAGGGAAGATTTTAAAGTGTCAGCTATGATGGTCAGGGATGGGATATCAATCTGTTTCAAGACACTAACGGGTAATGGATCCCAAGGGGAACCCGATTTAATGGTCTTGAGGGAGGACTTAAGTGAATCCACGGTTATGGGAGGCCAGTGTTCTAAGATATTTATTTCGGCCAACCTCGAGGGGATGTCCTCTTGTGAGCCGTTCGCGGAGGTGTTTGAATTAATGTCAAGGATGATCCTGTCAATTTTTTCAGTGAAGAAAGAGGCAAGGTCTTGGCATTGTTTTTTGTTTATAGGGCGAGTCGTTGCGGTCATTTGTGCACCTGCAAGGTCTTTAACCGTGTTAAAGAGCGTTCTTGCCTTATTGGGGGCTATGTTTATAGTATTTGCTACATAAAAGGCTCGGGCCTTAATGCAAGCAGAGTGATATACATTTCTGGCTTCATGATATATCAATTTTTTTTCTTGTGTATAGTCCTTCCGCCACTGTCTTTCAAGGGCTTTGCACTTTGATGTTTCGATTTTTAAAAGCTCGGTAAACCAAGGGGCTGGGGGGCGGTGGACATTCCTTTTTGCCTGAGATGGAGGAAGACATCCATCCGGTGCATTTTCCAGCCATGAATGTGTTGCATCGGCAATACTTTCCATATCCGGGGCTGGGGTAGGGGGTTTATTGGCCAGAGTTTGGTTTAGTTTTTCAGCATCAAGTAGCTTCCAATTTCTCATGGAGGTAGCAGGCCAGGCCATATTAGTTTGAGGGAGTGCTGGTAGTGTTAGGCAGAAATGAATGAGATGGTGGTCCCACCAGCAAATGGGATTGGTTTTTAGCCATTTTAAATCGGGAATATTGGAAAAGATGGGGTCTAGCAGGTTTCCTGCCTTATGAGTAGGTCCCGAATTGAGTAAATTTACGTTGAGTGCTGCTAGGTCATCCAGTAGGTTACTGCATGCCATATTAGTGGGATCGTCGAGGTGCAAATTTAAATCTCCAATTAGAGTGAAATTTTAGTGATATGGTTTGCCAAGTTAGCCGCCCAAGTGTTGCAATTTCCGGGGGGCCTATATATTAGGAGGCCAGAGAACGTGAAGTTAGGGTTTAGGGTGATTTTACAAAATGCCGCTTCACATTCAGGGATATTGACTGGCTCCAGACTACAAATGAGTTCTTTACAGAAAATGATAGCGATACCCCCCCCCCCCTACTTTACCCTCTCTATCTTTCCTCGCAATGGCATAGTTTAAAGGGAGAGCGGTGCTATATCCGGGCCCGCGCTTTCATGCAGCCATGTTTCCGTTAAGAATAGGACACTGGATTTATTGTCTAGTAAAAACTTAAAAATGTCTAGTTTGTGCTGCAGTAGAGATCTGCAGTTTACGCTATAGAAGGAGAAATCACAAGATGCATGTTTAGGCCGCTGGGACTGCGTTAGTTTGCAGGATCTTGGGTCAGGGTAGGGTTGAAAGTTGGTAAGGGTAAAATTACAGTTAGAACAAATAGTGCTTCCTGACGGCGTTAGTACGGTGCAGTCACTGTGTTTTGCAGGACGTAGGGCTCTTAATTGTTCAGAGCTGATACCTGTGGTTTGTCGGGCTGGTGGAGTATAGTTCCATGCCCCTTGTCCCGGCCTGGCCCAGACGGGCACAGCTGGTCTTAGGCTTGTCTTTGGCGCGGCTATGGCGCGGTCGCAGCGGGTATTTGCTGCGCGTCATAGAGAGCATCCGGTTAATGTAGAGGACGGGCTAGTCATCAGCTCCGCCTCTACACACTCGCTCGCCCAATCAGTGCCTTCCCCAGCCGGGAAGCCGGAAGAAGGTACCGCCCTGCACCCTCCACACAAACAAGCCTAGCGCTTGCGGTGGACCGGGGCTACAGGGGCGACAAGTGCCTTAAAGGTGAGGATATACAAATATATTTAAAAAGTAAACACACGGTGCCATTAGTAAAATCAATCGACGCGGTGCTTTTTAAAATTATTATCGCGCTCAGAACATGAAATCGTTTCTCAGCGCTGGTCAGTGGGGACAGGCATTCAGCATTGAAAAGTAAGTGGTGCAATTATTCATTCAATCACACAGCAAAGGCGTTCTAGCATGTAGCGCATCAGCCTACAGTTCGCGCAGCGAATGTCATCCTTGAAGTGATGCTTGAAGTGTCACTTACATTTTGGCTTATCCTACAACTGGCTTACATAGAGTGAACAATGAGCCAGGCCCGTGTCAGCCAATGGCTTGGTTAGTGCCATTCACATGTGGGGGCAGCCCACAGATTAGTCATTGGGTTTTTGAGTGTCATGCAGTGTGATGGCATGTTGCTGGTGCAGAAGTCCATGTTGGGAACAGATGAGCACCAAGACGCAAAGTATTCAGTCACCAGCTACCATTGCATCGCCCACCATCTCTCTGCGTGCAGGAAGCTTCTGTGTTGAGTGCCAGCATAAATGTGGGAGACAAAATTGTTCAGTCCCCCCATCCAGCAGGGTAAACACGGCCTCACTGGAGGCTTTCATTGTCAAAGATATTCTTGGTTTGACTGAAGCTATGTTGTATCACACATTTCTTAACGCATTAGGAGGGCTCCTAGCTTGCTGGAGTGCACCAGCACGCCCTGAGCCAGACCCCTAGACATCCGTTCTGTATACATCTAAGACCAAAAAAATGGATTCAAGAGTTCCAGTTCTGCTGGATTTACTTCCAAAACTGTGAGTCTTCCAAGTGGAATGCAGACAGCAAGTCATATATGAAATCTTTGAGTTTAGAAATTCCCATAGGAATCGACTTCTGGCTGGCGAAGGAGTGGTCAGTACAGAGCCTGGGATTCTGCTTTAGAGGAACCTTTTGACCATCAAATGTGTTGCGAATTACTCAAGATGTTAAACAGAGAACAGAGTAACTGCATAGTGGTTATCAAAATTACCGTACCTGTAGCATATTAGTGTAAGATCTGACACACTTGCCTGCCAGTGTTCTTCACTGACGAACCAGGAATGTATGTTCACAGATTCCATAAATTTAACTTCAGTTGTCACAGCTGTTGAGCCCTAAAGTGCACTTTCATACCAGGAAGCTGGAGTCCACTGACAATAGTAGTAGCGTAGAAGTACAATCGTTCAAGTCTTTGCTTACATCCTGCTCAAACGTAGGTTTTAACGTGTAGTTGTCTATTTAGCAGCACTGTTTCAGGAGTCCGTAAACATAGCATTCCAAAGAATTACTTAAATCTTTGTTCTAGGACACTTTTTAACAGTTTCAACTATGCCCCATAGTAATAGATGTGGTACGTGCCATTGTGCCAAGTCTTTCGTCATCTTTTCAAAAAGAGTCTTGATATTGTGCAATACCATATTTTACACTGTCCCATTAATTTTTATGGCAAGGTGGGTAAGGTTCTTTGAGACTCATGAACGGATAGTCTTCCAATGATCTGCTAGCGATAACAATTGTAATAGGTAATACTTCACTGAATGAAATTGTTTATTGGTTGAGGGGGTGGGAGCCCCACCCAGGCAACAACCACAATCCTTTTCATGGTGAACCACAAAAGGTGCTAAATTGACCGGTGCTTAACTCTCTGCTAGCTTGGCCCAAAAGTAGCCAGGCTTAACTTAGAGGCAGCAAGTCAGAGGGAAATCCCTGGGGTGCGCTAGTTAACTTCACATACCAATGTAAGTATACATTTACAAACAACGGGGGAGAACCTATAGTCCACTGTATTCTGGGGAATATATAATAATTTCCACAAAGAAATAAAATCGTTCACAATCTAAATTTATTAAAAATCATATATCTGAACAATTAAAATACAAGACAATTAAAATTTCAAAGAAATATTCTTTGGGGTGGTGGCTGTTGTCAAGTTTGATGACGATTTCTACCTTTGGACTTAGAAGTTTTTCTGGAACTCAGATTCACCCAATGGGCTGATGCTGCAGGCTCTAGCCATAGAGGGCTGCACGAGGCCAGATTCTGCCGACAGGAGGCCCCAATGAAGAGGATTTTCTGTTGCGGAGATGAATGTTGCAGGAGCTGCTGCAAAGTTAATCTCAAATCCCAACGGCGATGCACCTGCAGCAGATCAGCTTGCATGTAAGTCTTGGTCTCCTGTCGGTTCTCAGAGCAGTTTTTGTTGAAAAAAATTCCAAGACCCACATTTTGAATTCTAGTAAGTGGAGGCCACTTCAGCACCTCACTATGGGCCAGATGTACAAATCTTTTTTGAGGTCACAAACAACCCGATTTGCAGAATAGGGCTGTTTGCTACTACAAAAAATAATTTTTTAATGTACAAAACCCTATCCGTTATTCGATATTAAGAAGTGTTGTGTTTAGGGTGTCCCTTCCTAATACCGAATTGCAGTAGTATGTGTGAATGTTTTGTAACCGAAATGCAGTAGCAAAACATTTGCATTTTACCACCTACTTTAAGCAGTGAGGATCAAACATAGTTTCGCCATTAGCCAAGAAGATTGCAGTATTCTCATTTGGAGCATAGGTGAACCCAAGAAACAGCTTTTGGTCTTAAATGTCTTAACAGCTCTCTAAAAACACATTCAGCTAGATTCATGAAGCATTTTTGCGGGCGCAAGCGGTGCGAATCGCAGAATTTGGCCGTTTGCACCCGCAAAAATGGCATTTGAAATTCATCATTGGGTCATGTACTCGCAATTTGAGAAATCGCTAAAAATTGGGATTTCTCAAATTGCGATCGCATTTAAGGAATCTCAATTTGAGATTCCTTAAATGCTATTCATGACCCAATATAAAATTGCTAATTCGCTATTTTTTCCCGCTATTTACCGCAAAGTCAGACTTCATGGTAAATAGCGAAAACTGAGAAAAATGCACTTTTGTGCATTTCTCTCAGTTGTATGTTACACGCACACATGTCCTTTGGACTTTTGTGTGCGCAACATGAGTCTAATTTACGTTTCAGGGGTGCTACAGGGTGTCCTCTGGACACCCCTAGCACCCTTGAAATCGCATCTTTATTTGCGATTAGCAATTTGCTAATCGCAAATAAGGAATGTGTAGGAATCGCAATTTATTTTGCGATTCCTACATGAATCCCGTTTTGCGAGTCTGTAATAGCGATTCCTTATTATTCGCTATTACAGACTCGCAAAACATGCCGATGATGAATCGGGCTGATTGTTACCTGGTCTATGGCACATTCTGTGGTGTAGATTTTTGTCTCATAGTAGCTACTGTCTTCCATCATGGAATTCTCTTCTATGAAGGTGCATTTTTCTTTAGTCTGCTGTCATAAAAGATTTCCTCCCCAGATTAATAAAAGTGGTTTACTAGTTAAGAGACCATTCCCTTCTTTGAAACTGAATTCCGTTGCTATCTATGAGGGTGATGCGCTCTTTTGAACCTATGTACATAGCATAATATCAGCACTTGCCTTGGTAGTTCCTTGTAAGTGAGTAGTAGGAGGATGAGTAAGCTTTGATTTTAATGTTAGGATGATGCATTTATAATATTACATCAAAATAAGCCATTTCTGAGAATACACTCTCATTTTATGACCAGAGTCATTTTGTAACTAAGCGATGTCCTTACAACTTTCTTCTGATGCCCTAGTTCTCTGACATAAGGGTTCCTTTATTCTGTAATTTAAATACATTACACAGGTATACCCTAGAAAAGACTAAGGATGTGCACAGTTCCAAATTATATGTTGATTTAGAAGGTTGTCTGCACAGACGAGGCCTGCTGAAAATGATCTACCATCATCTGCCTCCACCGATCTTCACTTGATAGGCCTCCTGCTAACACCATGGTAAGGCGTCCACAGCAGCTGTTATAAAGAATGTACCAATCATACATACTTCCATGGTAGCTACCTGGAGATCAATTCAAACTTTTGCTAAAGACTAATTCCCTAAAGACTGACTCAGAGCAGATATTCTCATGGGCAAGGCTTCCCCTTACAATTTGAGGCAAATACATTGCCCTTGGCCCAGATACCAAGTACTGCCTGCTCCTATGTTAACAATTTCTATCCAACCTCCATGTTTTCCTTTACAGGAGACTCTCCTAACAGGTGTTCTATATGAACTCAGTCCCGGTCTGTCACTCACTAGCAGAGTACTTGACTTTTAGATGGGGTGTGCATAGAGTGAACCTTCTTTTGACATAGGTGGCTATTGCTCCCATGTGCAGGCCGTAACACAGCTAGCCGGGTTGACAATGATATCACAGAGCTGTAAGTAGGGGGTTAGGGGCACTGTAGCACCCCCCCCCCCCCAAAAAAATAGTCAGTGCTTTAGTTTCTAAGATGAATGACCAATAAAGACGCCTAAAACATTTTTTTATCTGGTCATATTTGCTGTGTGTTAAAGGACAGAGGTCAAATGTCGGGCTGTGTCTTCTGACAAATTGCTGCTTTTTCTGTTTGCATGAACTGTACATATAGTTCAAAATATATTAGTGGTTAGCAAATCGTAAATGAAGATTTTATTTGTAATTCTTAAGTGTGAATGAAGAAGATTTTAACAGGATCATAATATATCAACCGAGCAATTTATTGTGAATTACGCACATAAGTGGTAGCAAAGAGGCTTTTACTTCCTTCCTTCTGACCATCCCATTGGTTAAAAATTCGCTCAATGAACTCGGATGATCTCCTCGGTGATGCGCAAACAACAAATATTCACTGAAACATGATTTCCACGTATTGTTTATGTGCAATATGGTTTTATCAGTACAACTGTACATCGCAAATTTAGGAGCCATTTCAATGGAGAATATGCTGTCTGTATATGACAGTGATACTTTGTAAGGAGGGCCGTACTGGGAACCCAAAGCAGCCCTGGCAATTTTGATGGACCAGCCCAATAGAGGGGGCAGTGTTTGCAAGAATGAAGCACTGTTGCTTTTGTTCCAGTGGGCTAATATTTTATCACCGTTGCAAAACAGGCCCCTGTAACAAAAATGGCCCCACCCAGCTGCAAAACTGGCCCCCACCCTTCCAACCACACAAGTAAATGCCTGATGCCCGCTACGGCCCGTTTATAGTAAATTTAAGACAATGTGATCCAAAATGCACCACCAGCTACATCCTACATCATTAACATTAACAGATGTATCTCTTTTGTTACACCCATTCTTTGTATGACACTTGTATTTTTCAAAATCCCTATGAGTTCAGTCATGTAAGATGATGGCAGCACCTCCATTCAGAAAACTGTTACAGCACCGCTGTACCACCTGGGAAGGAGGGAGTTGGTGGGGGGGGGGGGTGCATGTGTGTGTTAGACTGACTCATCATGGAGCAGTAGACAATGTTACAGTTCATAAAAGTTCTGGATTTATAACTATGTCTTCCACATATAGTTCTACAGGATTCTGATATTAGTATTAGTCAAATGTCTAAAAATTGTATTATGCATGTTAACATTCACTATTTCCACAGGATTCCTGTAGCAACCCTAAAGTTAATTGGTTATTGGTTTATCTTCATTGCCTGCATTATTTCCCTTTCCCTTTTCATTTTATTTTTGTTCCTTGAGTTGGAACTAGAATTTCCATATCTGTCCCATTTCCAATTTTTTCTAACTTGATTATTTGAAATGTTATCAATTATATAAGAAAGGGGAATGTGTGTATTGTTTATGAGTTGGGCTGTGGTCGGGTTTACCACTGAAGAATCTTAAACATGTCATAGATAGGTGTAAGACACTAAAATGTTATTCTGGTCAGTTGATAGATTGTTCCTCCTGATCTGGCTGTGGCCTCCCTGCTTATCAATAACTTTAATGAAGGAAACGTAATTCCACTTGATGGCTTTTATCATGGGCCTTAGCAGAGTTGCGGGGGTTCCGCAAAGCAGCTTTGTCTGTCCCCCAACCCACCTGCAAACCACAGCATGTAAAAGCTTACCCCAACTGAAATTAAAGAACTTGTGCCCTCCTGCTAGCCCTCACCCCTATCTACATAACCCCCCAGGGCTAACTCTTAAGGTGGGCTGAAGACTATCCCCTTCCCTCCTGTAGTTTGCAATGTGTTTAAAACCAATATTGTTCTGCCAGTGTTTGCCAATCCCATCATCTCACATTGACCTCTCTCTGACGCCCCCCTCCCAAAAGCTTTATAACAGGCCTGGGCCAGAATATTTCCTGGTTTACTATTCTCTTATGCGTCCACTGTGCTGATAATGTCTTCACGTTTGTTAGTGTGTGGTTTTCCCCTGTCTTTTTGCCTCATCCTCCTGTATTTTCTGCTGTGTGCTGGATTTCATTTTGCTGGTCTAGATGTTTTGGGCACCTTGCCTTTGCTGATCAATGCCACAGTGTAGGTGTTCCCTATGTAAATTGTGCATATGGATTGCTGTTGCCATGATTGGCTTGTTTGACTTAGCAGTAAGTCCCTAGTACAGTGCACTATGTGTGCCCGTGGCCTGTAAGTCAAATGCTGCTAGTGGGCCTGCAAAAACAACAATTGATGGACTGAATGCAGAACAATGTCTTACATTCACCCCAGTACAGAGATCTGGGTTTAAATCCATCGTTTTTTGCACTCCACACCACCCCAGCTCAGACATGGCCATATGCAAATCAGCCTTGACCCTGTGCCTCATGGGAACAGTCCATCCGGAACTGCCAAGCCATGTCTTTCCTGGACCGGAATCAAGCATCCTAGGACTGGTTTCTGGTTATCAGCCTTCTTCAGCCAGGATAGCTTGACTCCAGTGGTGTTGAGAGCATGGGACTCACGTCTGAGCATACCCATCCCACTCAGGGTGACAAATGCAAAAACAACAATTGATGGACAGAATGCAGAACAATGTCATACATTCACCCCAGTACAGAGATCTGGGCCTAAATCCATCGTTTTCTTGCACTCCACAACACCCCAGTTCAGACATGGCCATATGCAAATCAGCCTTGACCCTGTGCCTCATGGGAACAGTCCAGCCCAAACTGCCAAGCCATGTCTTTCCTGGACCGGAATCAAGCATCCTAGGACCGGTTTTGGCTATCAGCCTTCTTCAGCCAGGATAGCTTGACTCCAGTGGTGTGGAGAGCATGGGACTCACGTCTGAGCATACCCATCCCACTCGGGGTGATAAATGCAAAAACAATTGATGGACAGAATGCAGAACAAGGTCATACATTCACCCCAGTACAGAGATCTGGGCCTAAATCCATCGTATTGTGGTCCTGCAGCACTGATTGTACCAACCACACAAGCAGCCTTCCAAAGGGGTCTCAGACCTGCCACTTCAGTGTCTACTGCCATGTCGACCTGGCATGTACACCCACTTGCCAGGGCCTAACCTTCCTTCTTATTACATATGAGTCACAGCTAAGATAGGCCCATGGCAGGGTTAAGTGAATGTGAAAGGTATAACATGTGCTGGTGTATGTGATATGTCCTGATAGCGAAATACAGTGTATTTCGTTTTTCACTATGGAAAGGCTATCTATCTCATAGGATAGAATGGGAGTATATTTATAACATCTTATACGTATAACTTCCCATTGGGACAAGGTATAAAGCTGGAGTTTAGTATGCCTGAACTCAAAATATAAAAATCTATCTTTTAGTAAAGATTATTTTGATATTATGTGTTTGAAAATTCGACTATTTAGAAAGTGGGTATTTTCTTGCTTAGCCATCCTGTGTGGCTCTGCTGGTTTGTGGATTGACTGTCTGGCTTTGGAGTGACAGGGGCTGGAGATGTGCATTCTCTTCAGCTAGCCACGTGGATGGGTTGAGGTGTGTCCATCCTTTCCTGAATGAGTCAGGGTTTGGCTGAATAGATCTGGACTGCATTTAGAGTAGGGGAAGGGGATTTCCCGGCACCAGAATAGGCACAGTCTGCCTTGGACAATGCGGTCTCCACCTCCTGCCAAGAAGCTGAGCCAGAGAGGATAGAACTGTTTTGGACTGAGCGAAGAGTCTCACTGCCACAAGAGAACAAAAGAAAATTGGTTATGAATATTGGGGCCCAGACCCCAGAACTTTAGAATTCTTCTGGACTCAAGATGAACCCCTGCCAAGGGGAAGAGCTAGGAAAGCTGAAGAAGAAGCACTGCCCCTCTGCTGTGTGCTGTGTGGGGCTGGCCTGTGGTGGCTGTTTCTAGAAAGTAGAGGACCAAGACTTTGTTGTGTGCTGTGTATCCTGCCTGAAGAATATCTCCAAGGGATTGGTGTAAAGCTTGCCTCTTGTTCTGAATTCCCAGGAAAACAAAGACTTCATTCCCTTTGTCCTCCTGCTCCTGGAACTGCTGTGTCTGCTGCCACACAAGGAAATAGCAATACTGACACCGGCAAGCTATGCTGTGACCTGCAACAAAGCCATTGGCACCGCTCATTAGGTTCACGGTGCACCGCCCTGACTTACACTGTAGCCCCAACGCTTACAGACGCTGCACCATACAAACTCTGATGCCGTCTCCGAGGGGGGCATCATTTGTGACGCTCACAACACTCCACCCAGACTTGCACAGCAGCCCTGACCTCAACAATGCCAGTGCTTCATCATCACGGAGCCGATACCTGACGAGGGTGACCTCCCGACTCCATCGACCCCGAATCATCGTAAGGAGCTGATGCCTTAACACCACCTTGATGTCACCTCCATGGCAACAGTGAGGAACCAACGACTCACCTCTCCTGCATCACAGTAAGGAACCAACACCTCACTTCCCCTGTGGCCGTAAGGAAGCAATTCCACCCAGCACCAATGAAGCAACACCTCCCCAAAGCTGTGCACCGTCTTTGTTTATCGTTTACCGAGGTACTATCCTTTGGGGTTCATGTGATTCTGGGCCTGACGCCATGCATCTCACGATCTGCACTGTACTTTGGGATTTTCAGCTGTCACAACCTAGTAATGGCCACAGGTGGAGCTAGTTATTGCTACTGGCTTTATTTTTGTGAAGAACCTATTTTTATGATATCTTGGTACATGTATGGTGGATTTTTGTTGTTTTGTTCTTTTTTGGTTTAGATAAAGATTTGCTAGTTTTCCAAACTTGTACTGTGTCCCTTTGTAGTGTTTTACTATATTACTGTATGTGTGCACAAATGCTCTACACACTGCTTCTGAGATAAGCCTGTCTGCTCATGCCAAGCTACTAAGGGGGTGAGAAGGGGATGTTTAGGGCGTAAATCCCTTACCCTGACAGAAAGAAAAGGCCCCTACTTGGACAAAGGTGCAAACCATTGCCAACTAGAGACCCCCGTTTCTAACAACGTTCCAGACCCAAATTGATCATTTTGTGCCCAAAGTGGCTTTAGAAATTGAAAAGAGTGTCATAGTAGATGCGTTGTGAGGCAGCTGGGAGAGTATAAATGACCCTCTGCATTGAATTCTGGTGGAGAATGAAGGCATCTTAAGTCAGAGACTAATGTATAAAATGCAAATGGAAAATAAAGTTGATGATAGTGTTTCAAGAATGACTTTGGTTAAAAAAAAAAATAATGGAGCAAAGGAAAAAGAACTACAGTGCCTCGTAGTAAATATCATCTTGGGTAATTTCTATGAGTGCACAGTTTTTGTAATGCTCTTATTTGTCGTAGGGCACAATGGGCAGGGTGTACTCACTGTTTGCAAACCTGGGGAGCCCGAGTCTGTTCGGATCTGCATGTTCTCGTTCAGTTGTTGGTTGGCGCGGCAGCCTTCCTCCACAGAGTCTGAAGCCTCATTGGAATGGTCTTGGAGAATGTAAACCTTTAGTGGCTTTTGGTCGGCCTGATAACCTGTCAATAAATGTAAGAGTTCTTTGTTAATGAGAGGTAGGAACCAATGTTATGAGTGGAAACAGTTGTTCTGATGAGCACAACCACAGAAAGGGAGGGCAACTCCAATATCAATTGCATTTCTCTAAAAAGCTGATATTATATTAACATGTAATGCAGAATTTACTTGTGAAATGCCTTTCCTTAAAGTTCGATATAGTGTACGTAAATTTGCCCTTGTTAAAGACGGATTTCCCACAAATGTTTTAGGATGAATGGGGGGCATGGAAACAGCAGCAATGGACGCTCACGCTTAGCCTGGAACTCCGATGCTGTCAGCCCACTGTTGCTAGACTCCTCTTGACCCATCTGCTCCAGCCTTGCCCCCCCCCATCTGCCTGGAAATCGACAAGTGCTGGGGGTGGTGTTGCAGAGTTGTGGGGTCAATAGTGCCCGCAAGGGCCATGATAGCCGGATCTGCGGCAGACCTGGACATGATGCAGAGCGGCCGAGTGCGGAGCTTGGCTGCACCGAGCCTTCCGATGGCTGCTGCTTGCTGCTGGAGTGGGCAGTGGCCCAGCCTCGTCCGAGATGCCTGGAATAAAAGGGGTCTGTGGGACAGTGTGGTGAAGCTGCAACCTTACTACCGAGAGAGAAAGTGCAGTGTCGTGACTTGGAAATGGCATAGAAAATGTGTCAATTGGCACCTAAGTTATAAGTAAACCAAAAATGCTTTTCTTATGGAAACCTAGTTCTAGGTATAACTACCCAGTAGTGACTGCCATTGGGTTATATTTATAGACTGGGTTTTACATATAGGTTTTAATCTCCAGTTAACTAACTACTTGATAGAATGACTGACCAGAAATGCACAACACTGTATATAGGTCCTTAGCAGCATCAACAAGAGCGAGGTGCTTTTCAAAACTGAAATGTTATATATATATCTCTTATTCTGTTGCTAAGTATACTTGGTTATGTAAATAGCCCACTGGGGCAGAATTGACAAA
Organism: Lissotriton vulgaris; assembly: GCF_964263255.1. Lineage (NCBI taxonomy): Eukaryota > Metazoa > Chordata > Amphibia > Caudata > Salamandridae > Lissotriton > Lissotriton vulgaris. The sequence goes on from NC_141687.1 coordinate 364,098,625, forward strand.
TGTATATAAATTACTTTTGACCACCAATTAATTAATTGGAAATGGGATAATTTTCTAAAAATTGAATTCCTAATGTAAAGTATATCAATTTACATCTGGTCATATTATTTGCCTAAACCAATTCTATACAATGAATTGTAATCACATTTAACCAATATGAGACTGATACAAACTATGCTTTGGATAAGGAAATGTAATACTACAAAATGGCGCCCACGTTTCCTTACCTTCTGATGTGGTGCAGTAGTCCTATGTTTATGTTGATTTTCTGTGATGTCCACACTTAGGTTTTTTTCCATATATACTTTATTGAAAGAACAAAATAATGACACGTGACCAAGGAGCTGGACTCCGAAACGCGTCGGACAGGACTGCCGATTTACGACTGAATAAATCCATTTCACATGCAAAAACGGAGTTTGGGCTCGGTTCTTTCGCTCTTTGTTCGCAAAGGTATCCACGAAGGAAGTTGGTGTTATGTATATATATATATATATATATATATATATATATATATATATATATATATATATATATATATACACACTCACTGTCACTATATTCACTGATAAAACCATAGGTTTCAGGGCTGTTAAAGTTAGATGGACATTTCACTCGTACAAAACCATTGAAATTCCTCATTTATAGTTAGTTTGCTACTAAATCCTCCATCTAGATATTTATGTTTATATATCCACTCATTCTTCAATGCACATTGCTATATATATAATACATATTTAAATAACAAACCACATTCACTGGATGATGTCTTCAGTGATGTCATTTGAAATGTCATCAGTGATGTCATCAGTGATGTCACTGACCATGTCATGAATGATGTAATATGTGACTTCATCAGCAGTGGATTGCGGGCGCGCAAGTTATAGTTAGCAGAACTAACTATAACGGAGGAATTTCATTGGTTTTGTACGAGTGAAATGTCCAGCTAACTAAAACAGCCCTGAAACCAATGGTTTTTTCAGTGAATTTCTAAGGTTTTTTAAATGCTAATTCCTAACTATAACATGTCTCAAACCTATGGTTTTTGCACTTATTTTCTACCGTTTTTTTAACTGTTTATTTTTACATATTTTATTTTTTAATTACATTATATATTTTTAATATAAATGGAAAAAAATGTTTTTTAAAATATTGAAAGGGAATTTAAAAACAAATATTTTTATTTTAAAATATGTATATTATTTTCTTTTTTTTTTTACAGTTGGAATTACCAATGTTATCCTCTGAAAGGAAGTTCAAGTTACTGGTGAGTATGGTTAGTATTACTTTTCAGAATCAGTACTGGGCTCAAAGCCACAGCACTCAGGTCTCTCTTGATAACAGGTGAGTAAATCGGAATACGTAGTTCGGCTGATTTTAGATGAATATTTTAAAGTTCCAAAACTCTACACTTTGAAGAATTTCCAAGTGAAACCAGTCAATGTTAGCCTATGGAAGGAAATTCAAGTTCCTGGTAAGTACGGTTAGAATTACTTTTCAGGATCAGTACTGGGCTCAAAGATGCAGCAGTGAGGTCTCTCCTGATAACAGGTGAGTAAATCAGAATGCGTAGTTCTGCTGATTTTAGATGAACATTTTAAAGTTCCAAAACTCTACACTTTGAAGAATTTCCGAGTGAACCAGTCAATGTTAACCTATGGAAGGAAATTCAAGTTCCTGGTAAGTACGGTTAGAATTACTTTTCAGGATCAATACTGGGCTCAAAGATGCAGCACTGAGGTCTCTCCTGATAACAGGTGAGTAAATCAGAATTCGTAGTTAGATTGATTTTACAGGAATATTTGTAAGTTTCAAAAATCGACACTTAAACACCTTTTCAGCAAAAAGCAGGCAATGATATCCTATGGAAGAAAATTCAAGTTACTGGTAAGTACGGTTAGAATTACTTTTCAGGATCAATACTGGGCTCAAAGATGCAGCACTGAGGTTTCTCCTGATAACAAGTGAGTAAATCTGAATTTGTAGTTCGGCTGATGTTAGAGGAACATTTGTAAGTTTCAAAACTCCACACTTAGAAGAATTTCCAAGTGAAACCAGCCAATGTTAGCCTATGGAAGGAAATTCAAGTTACTGGTAAGTACGGTTAGAATGACTTTTTAGGTTCAGTACTGGGCTCAACGATGCAGCACCGAGGTCTCTCCTTATAACAGGTAAGTAAATCGGAATTCGTAGTTAGGTTGATTTTAGAGGAATATTTGTAAGTTTCAAAAATCGACACAGACACCTTTTCAGCAAAAAGCAGGCAATGCTATCCTATGGAAGGAAATTCAAGTTACTGGTAAGTACGGTTAGAATTAATTTTCAGGATCAATACTGGGCTCAAAGATACAGCACTGAGGTCTCTCCTGATAACAAGTGAGTAAATCGGAATTTGTAGTTCGGCTGATTTTAGAGGAATATTTGTAAGTTCCAAAACTCCACACTTGGAAGAATTTCCAAGTGAAACCAGGCAATGATAATCTATGGAAGGAAATTAAAGTTACTGGTAAGTACGGTTAGAATTACTTTTCAGGATCAATATTGAGCTCATAGATGCAGCACTGAGGAATCTCCTGATAACAGGTGAGTAAATCGGAATTCGTAGTTCAGCTGATTTTAGAGCAATATTTGCACAATGGTGAAGAAAGGGGGCGGAGCCTGAGGTGACATGTTTGCCAACACGCCCTGTGGCGTGTTTTAAGTTGGATAATTAATTCTTCCTCAATCCCATGGGTCCCAAGGGCCAACTAGCCCACCAGGTACCTCCAGTATGCGCCAGAGACCTGCGTTGCAGAGAGGTATTGAGAGGCCACGCCCCTTTTTACAACACTCTGCAACGCAGCTTCGTGGAGCTTACTGAAGGTACCTGGTGGGCTAGTTGGCTCACAGGGACCCTCTATACATTTAGAGTAGGTGCCCGTAAAACGTTTGAGGCATTTTGGGGATATTGGGATTGAAGTAATTAAGACATTTTCGTTATGGTTTGCCCCTTTTTCACAAATAAAAGTGCAGACAGGTTTTGGATTTTGAATGTATGTTTTTTTTCTTATTCGTTTTTTTAAATATAGACATAGTTATGGAAAGATGTGAGTGAATCTATTGTTTTTAAATATATAAATGGATTGTTCAATGATTAACATTTAGGATCTTAATCATTTTAATTGATGCACTTTCAGTTTTGGATATGTAGAGTGGGGGATGGGGAGGAGATTCAATAATTTCAGAATATGTTATGCCTTTGAACTTTATGGAGAATAGTTAGCTGAATTAACCGATTTGTATTTTCCTGTGGATAAAATTGTGTCAGCTAGGTAATGAAATAATATCTTATTATTTAGCATTTTATTGAGTGTTTTTATCTGTCTCAGATTCTCTCTTTAGATTTTTAACTGCCATTGTTTTGGTGCTAAGAGGAGATCAATATATGCATTGGGTGAAATTGTAGTAATGTAGTACTGATATTACTGGACTGGTTTGTATTTTGGCAATTCCACGGACTATAAAAATATTTAAAAAACAAAATAGCAGGAGAGGTTTGACTCCTGTTCTTTTTTCCCCTTTGATTGTAGTATTTGTAGTCTTGGATTTATAACGAATAAAGCAAATACAAGTCCCAAAATGCGTAAGAAAAACAAAACAGGATCAGCAATTCACAACTAACATGGGCCAACTTTAGATCTCTTAACGAATGAGTGAGTAACTCCATTCCTATGGAGGATATGATGGGGATAGAATCAATTTGCACTCTGGGGACCCCAGATTACCAGGGTTTCTTTTCTTCACAGACTGGACCTAAATCCTCGCTGTGTTCAGACAAACCAACTCTGCTGGAAATCCTTTTGTAAAAAGAAAACAGGTTATCACTTTGGAGAGGCCGACCTGCAAATTGGTTTAAAGTCATGTGTAAGGCATTCAGCCGTTGGTGTTTATTTCTTGGGACGTTGAGTTCTGGGATTTGATCTTTTTTTTTTTATTAAAAGCCCCACCATATAAAGGACTGTTGATAAAATATCTAGGGTGGCTCAAAGTGTCATATATAGATTTCAGAGTGTAATGACCCGGAAGACAGAAGCACCAGCACCCCTTTGGAATGTATCTTTCTGGGAATTTTTGCATGCCCCAAACCAAACTCTCAGGAAGCCCTGTGTTAGGGGTAAGTCTTTATCGAGCTCTGGGTTTTGCTTTTCATTCTGATTCTTGTATTTGTGGTGTTCCTTTGCTCAGTATAAATGCAGCACTAGACGTATCAATAGCAAAGTAAAAACCAGCATTGAAGGAGTTGCCGATGCCTGACATGAATGAAATCTGACAACTGTATGACCCTCGAAAGCCTATCGTTTTGCTGATTTGGCGAATGCTTTATATAGCGCTAAGATGCCGCCAGCACTGGCCTGATTCAGGGGGCTTTAAGATAAGAACATAGACACATATTCAAGGTGGGATTAATGGAATTCAGAAAGCACGGAGGGTCACAGTGGGCCATCGGTCCTCAAAATGTGCAATCTGGAGGGTGGGCTCGCAACTTCCCATTAACAGCTGCCTGCAAGTTGCCATAATCAAAATACTGGCTGGGCCTATGGCATGTGTGACACCCTCGATCTGTCTTTATAACCCGCAACCCTCTGCATGCTTAGTTTTAAGCTCACACTTCTACTGATAAAAAGAAAAGTCCGAGGATGAAAATCATAGTTGGCTAAAACACTAGGACTGACTGAAAATGTCACAAATCTCACCAAACATTCTGTCTAGGACTTTAGAAATTAGTGACAGTACTGACAGTGTTTGTGAAAGTTCAGCTGTTCTGCCCAATAAGAAAGCCATATGGCCTTACTAGGACTGCCGGTACCTGCTGGGGTGCTTGCAGAGAATGGTGCCTATTGAAGTATGCAAGTATTCAAGAGCATAGCTACCAGGTGCTCCAGGCCATGTGCATCACCTTTCGTTGCCACGGCCTTTTTACCTAAGACCACTTCTCATGTTAGGATTTATCCCACTCTTATAAGACAATGTGAAGTGAGACTACATGTTCCAGAATCCAATGGTCTCTTAAAAACAGCAATGGAAAGAAGCGAAACCTGCAGGGCCTCTTGCCCTCCATCCTGCTATTCTTCAAGGACCCCAGCATCGGTGCCTCCTGGCGATACTTCTGAAGAGTTTGCAGCAACTAACCAGGTCCTATTTTCCAACATTTCTAGGTATATTGTCAATGGAATTAAGCAGAACCCACCGCTGTTCCTGATCTGTAAATAAAACCTTCCATTACATGCTGCACACTGGTACAGGTATACAGTCCTAGATTTTAGACCGAGAAATCACAGCTTTTTGGGGAAAGCGTACTTTTGTCACGAGGGAAGGGACTGCTATAGCCGCTCAAGCACTGAACATACGTTTGGCAGGGCTGAGTGCAGCACTGCAAGGATTTTGCTTTGCTGTTTTGGGACTAATTCAGGCCCAGTTAGTTTGGGAGAGGCTTCAGCGGGTGCTCAGCGCGCTCCTTTCCCTTGAAAACGCGGGCACCAACCAGGCAGCAATGAATGGAAATCCACCTGGTTTCAAGTTTGCATTCCTGTCAGTTATGGCAGTCGATCAGGCCGTTGCACTGTTGGCACCTGCCTTCCTCCTCAGACTAGTCTGCGAAGGGTGCCAAGCAGGAATGAATTGCTCATCACTCCAGGGCTACTGTGCAGAGCTGCCCGAGATGTTGTGCAGGCGTCAACCAAAGGGGGAACACAGCATCCCTTGTGCAAGAAATTGCACAAGCATTTCAAAAAGTAGTAGCCGCTGAGGCAGTGAGGCCACTCTTTCCTCTGGGCACTGGTGCTACTGCACCAGCTGCACCATTGATAGCTACACCCATGATAGCCAGCGGTAAAAGAACTGACCTAGGGAAAAGGCACAAATAGTTGTCTCTCTCTCTCTCGCTCTCCCACATTGTTAATAATACATATTCTAAGCCCTAGTATTTACTGGACTTGTCAGAGAAGAAAGAAGATTCTTAATCTGTCAGGGGGACTGTCAAAGACTAGTTACAGACTGGACATAGTAGACAAAGTGAAGAGCATATTGATAACAGATCTCCTCAAGATCACACAGTGAGAAAGAGGAGAAAAGGGACCAATGAGGAATCTTTGAACAAGGTAACGTGAAAGTCAAATATCAGAAGGAAAATGCACTCAAAAGGCAATACTGCAAAAAGAATAACATCCATGGCTTGCAAGGCATACATGTAACCACATTAACAATAAAGGAGATGAGATATTAAAACACTTGGGGGCACCAGACAAGAGGTTTCTCACACACATCAGCAGTTAGTCATGGTCTATGGAGCTGATGTCTGTGCAGATGTTAAAAGTAATAGAAAGTCTATACTTACAGTGGACGAAAACAGCACTTAGGTTGTCAACTGCATCCACAAATCCTGGTGATCACACAGGAACACACAAGGACGAATCAGACAGGGTGGAGAACTAAATACACACACATCAGAGACAAGGATCTAGAGAGCAGTGGTGTTTAGCAAGAAAGAAGGAAAAACAGATGGAACACTTGGGAGTACACAAGCAAACAAATTCATTTGAAAATTAGGAAATAGAGCAACAAGGATAGAAAGGCAGAATACTCAGATCTAAGGAAGCAGGAAAGGCATAGAAGGACTGTGAAAGAGAATCTACAGAAGTATTGAAAGTTAAAGAACTCAGTGAGTATTGAAATAGTGTGAACTCAAGAAACAAGGACATTGCATAACAGTGGAAGTTCTGGAAATAGGAATGCACTACAAGATATTGTGAGTTAAGAAAAAACACAAATGAAAATCTACAAAATCATAAAGGGTCAGCCACACAGAAAGACTGTCACAATGACTAGTGCTGCACTGAATAAAACAGAGGCTACAAAGAGTATGCTAATCACATGCCTCCGCTTTTAATAAGCGAGCACCTGCCAGCCACAGGTGTGCTGATTCCTCCACCCTTATTTAGCCTGAAAGAGTGCAGATGAAGCAGTGATTAAGAAATTCTGGGAATATGAGTCTTTGGCAGGAAAGCAAACTAATATTCACTAAACCAGCATGGAACTGGAAGGAATAGAAAATTGAGAATATTGTCCAAGAGGCTGGAAGTCAATATACGGATATAGCATATTGCCAGGCAGCTTAAATACAAACTTGAAAGTCCTTCAGGGATGCCCCTTAGTGGTGGGCACAAGAGTGCAGGGAGGGAGTGATGATTAAATCTTTTGTGCACCCTTTAGGCCTATTCACAAAGGCTAATTACATTTGAGTGAATCAACATGTGTACATTTTCTCTAACACTTTGTAGTAAATTTAGATTTGGAAATGGTGAATGGCCAAAACCAGTAAATTTACTAAAACATGTGGACTTACATGTTTCGACTCTTTGAAATGGGGTGGAGCCAAATTCACAAGTGAAGAGTTGCCACAAGCAACTTTTCGCTTTTAGGAAGAGTTCTCCGCCACTGGGTTAAAAGATCGCCATAGGGTAAAGTATAGGGAAAATTTGAAAAGTTCATTAAACTTAAAAAAAAAAGTACAAACACCCTAATCTGTGGGCATCTTTGCTCACTAATGTTTTTAAAGCCGTGGTGATTGGCCCATCCCAAAAACCTGGCAGTAGGCTTTTTTGGTCCCAGTGTATAAAAAGGGCAACAGGAGTGACCCTGCCGGTTATAGGCTCAATTTTATTCTTGGACGTCACTGCTAAGGTATTGGGGAGTGTCGTTCTTGTGCACCTTGAGAAATGGGCGAACAGTACAGGGATCATGTCTAGATTGCAAAACGGTTTTAGAAGGGGTATGGGTAGTACAGATCAGTGCCTCAATTTGTCTCTGATTATGGGCTAGTACATGAGGGTCAGGAGGGGCTCTATCCACTTGGCTTTCATGGACTTGTCCAGTGCCTTTGACACCATTAATCAGGAGGAATTGTGGGGACTGTGAGGAATATTGGTATTTAAGAAGCCCTCATCTCCCTTCTACGTAGGTTTCATACTTCCGCTATAGTTGCCATACGATATAGCTCTTGGGAGGAAAGGACGGGGCAAATCGTCTCTACAGGAGGTGTTCCGCAGGGGTGCATTTTTGCTCCATTTCATGTTTTATTATATACTAATGGCTTAGAGGCATTTTTAATAGAGAAGGAATTAGATTTTCCTAAAATTGGAGGCAATCTGGTCCACTTCTAGCTTATGCGGATTACATTGTGCTAATGGCTTTCACAGCTAATAGCCTCCAAAAATCACTTAATGCTTTTACAGATTTTATGGCAGCACTGGATCTAAAAGTCAATTTTATTAAATCATATGTTATGGTGTGTGGCCCAAAAGCAACTAAAACAAGCAAATTCGCTGTAAAGGGTAGGATTATTGATAAGCTGTCCAACTTTAAATATCTAGGGTGCATTTTTAATAACACTAATAATTGGTACTCCCTTATTACTGCAAGGATCCAACATGCTAGTTGGGTTGTGGAGGGGTTATTCTACTTTGCCTGCAAGCTAGGCCACAAGCCGGTGACATAATTGGTTACCCTCTACAAAGCTAAAAGCTTACCTGTGGCATCTTATGGGGCAGGAGTTTGGGGTTACCACAAAAGCTGACACTTGCAGGTCTTGTAAAATAAATTTATAAAAAGGCTATTGTTGACCCCAAATAGTGCCTCCACACTTTTTTGTCATCGTGAGCTGGGGCTGGACTATCTTGAAGATCAAATAGATATTGCCCATTTGCTTCCTTGGGCAAAGATCTGTCTATCTAAGGACATCAATATTCTCAAGGGAAGTCATTAAGGACTGTACCAATTTAGATATCTTATTGTCGATCCCTTGGCTCCCCTTCGTGAAGGATACATTTCATGTGTTTGGCCTGGGGCACTATTATTACAATCCTGCAAGAATCCATACAAATGTGAAAGCCATTATAAAAGAGGCACATTATTATGTGGCAAATATGCACTGCTTACAACTAGTAGTCACACGTCCATCATGTTTGTTCCCCGCAGAACAGCAACTTTGTCTAACGTTTACCACCAATTCTCAAACACAACTCTTTTTGATAAGATTTTATCTAAGCACTTTGCACTCTTTAGTGGCATTTCCCAAACAATCAGGATGGATTGATAGACTAATACCTGGTCTGTGTGACAATTTAGCATCTCAGAGCACTTAACACTTTATGTTGTTCTGTCCCCTTTATAATGAGCCAAGGGGAAAATTCTTAGCCCCATTTTATAGTGACGATTTTCATTTTTTGCATTTTTTTTGTCTACGTTACCTATTTGCACTGCAGTCTCTAATTACATTAAAGTTGCAATGTCCAGAAGAAAGCACAATGAGTCAATATAGATGAACAGAACTTTTGTAACCTTTTATAACAATTATCCTCATTTATGAAATACTAGCTTATCCGTCACGTGTTGCTGCGATCTCAGAAGAAAGGAAATTCAAGGAAACTCATTATGATAACATAAAATTTACATTGTGTCACTGTTATTGAAACTTATTCATTTTATTTTTAAAAAACATTTCTAAGTGTGGCTTGAGCAGTGCATCCTCGATTGGCTTCCAATCTTGATTCTGGTTGCTCTCCTGTTTCATTCGAGTAGGCTTGAGCAGTGCGTACTCGATCGGCTTCCAATCTTGATTCTCTTTGCTCATTCGTTTGAGAATTATGGGCTTGAGCAGTTTGTATTCGAACATCTTCTAATCTTGCTTCCCGTTGCTCGTCTGTTTCTGAAGCTCGTAATGCCTTTTTCTTTCCTGCTTCTTATGTAGATCGATTTCCGTTTGGGAGTCATAACTGTCGACGATGCTTGCAAATTCGCTGTCTATTTCAGTATTCAAAAGATTATAGGGGCCCTGGGGGGGCGGTTTTTAAAAATTTGTTTTGCCAGAAACCTTCGCGAGAGTGTACTCAACAACTTCTCAAAGTTTCATGGCGATAGGATGAATGGTGTAGTAATGCATAAAGGACAAACAGACAGACAGACATACTTTCGTTTTTATATGTATAGATTATGGTTGACATTATAGACTGTTGCAGTGGGCATTTGGCGTTATTTATATTCCCTATCAAAATTGTCTGAATGCCAATTCTTGCTCGTTTTTATACTGATTTTATTTATGCTTATGTAACTATACGATATGAAAATGTTATCGTTGAAAGTATGTGCGTGAAACTTAATTGTCTTTGGAACCGAATAAAGGGGGTCATTACGATGCCATTGTGGTGGGGATCAGGACCGCCCGCCATGCATGCGGCAGTCCTGCACACCAAATTATGATGCGACCGCCACCATGGTGGTTGCATCTTGCAATTTTTTCATTGCACCGGTGCTGCTGACTGCAACACCCGCAGTGATGTCAAAAAAGCAGGATGTGCATTTCACTGCCCTATATGGCAGGCACCACACAGTACCTGCCACTTAATGCAGTGAAATATAGGGGGTTTTGCCACCAGGGAAAGACTGTAGCCAGCATCGTAATTTGGCGGACGGTGCCTGCCAGGCACCACCACCATTTAAAGTATGCAGACCGCTCTGCCAGGCAATTGTAGCGCGGCGCCATGGTCGTGGTCAGATTGTAATGTGGGGGAGGGGAGGAATTGCTTTCCGATGGCGGAAGGCCCGCCACCGCACACTGGCGGTGGCGGGCCTTCTGCCATCGTAATGACCCCCAAAGTTATTTTGAATTGAAAAGTACAAATATTTAATGTAAAATATAAATGTTAAATAATTGCATATATTTTACATTCAGAACTAAAAAATAATATGCTACAGTGCTAGTTACTTAATTATGAATTAAATAGTTATTTAATTTAAGTATATTCATTTTTTCTAAGTATTATTAAAAACAATTGCACCTCAGGTGGGATGTTTATATCATTGTATTATGCATTAAATAGCACAAAATTATACGTATAGAATTAATTTAATGTGATTTTCTTAACAAAATTAGTTGCATTTATTTTTAAACAGAAAAAGGTTATGCAATATTTTAACAGAATAATATAATTTTTATTGATGTATATTTTTAAAAGTAAATTAAATTATGATTTATTTACAAAAAGTTAAAAGCATCTTATTTATTTCAATATTATTTACGTTTTAGCCAGTGTGTTCAATATGTTCTATGGTAGGCTGTTGCAGTACCTTTGGTTGGTCATATGTGGTGTAGGACTTACTCCAGGTCTGCGGTTGTGTACTGTTTTCGGTCCATCTTTAGAAGTAGAAATTATTTAAGTGTAGTTTGTGAGCAGCAACAGACTTACTCTTTTCTGGATGGTTGTCTGTTCATGCACCGAGACCCATCCATACCCATCCCTCCTTATTCATTCCATAACACAATTTTCAGCCAAAACCCATGGGCCGATTACGATGTTGTTCGGAAAGGCTCCGATTCGGTTTTGCAAATTCGGTTTTGCAGAATCTGATGCGGACCCCTTGTTTCCGAAGGAATCTTACACATTTCCCAACGACGGATTATGATGTCCTTAAACCGTTCGAGCAGTACAAATCAGTTATGAAAAGCATTTGGACAGCCTAAGTCTTTCAGAGCCAATTCGTACAGCTCTATAGACAGGGTTTTTGGACGAGGGATTACGATACCGATTCGGACAGTCATTCCGATTCGGCCTGCCCAACACAAAACGGCTGTGGGAATCTGTCTTTGGGGGCCTGTTGCGGGCCCCGATCACCCAGTGGCATCTGAATGGGGCCCATGGGGGTACCCAATAGACCCCTCTTCCCAACCATTCACAATGTGGCAGGCACCATGGGGTGACCGCCACAGGGTGCACAGTTTTTCCAAGCCTGTGTTCGTGTTTTGAACACAGACTCCCATTAAAGTCAATGTGAGTCCGACCGAACAATGTTGGGAAGCATTGTAATTGGTCTTCTGGACTTGGTGGACCTGATTAGTTCATAAACAATTCTGAGACCGATACGTTCGGAACCGTTTCCAAACGATATCGGAAATGGCTCCTAAGTAGTAAACGTACATCTGTGAGGATCTCCACATAGAAAAGATAGGACAATTTAGAGCTGGAGATTACCACAGCAGGTTTGTGAATTGCATTTAGTGGTAAGTTGAATCACTATAGTAATGCAGTTTGTGAATCAGGCACTGTGTATTCAAATTTTAGAGGATACTAACAAACACAATTGTATCTTCCAACCCAAATGAGTGATGTATTCGTCAATAATTCCTAAACACATGCTTTTTAAAATCCATTTTGAACAATGTGATTAAATCCTACACCCAAGAGTGAAAACATGTTTTTTGCATTACTTGTCCCAAAAGTAAGTACTTAAGGTAGCTCTTGACAGGCTATATATTAACATTTTACGAAAATGTTCCAGTGCACTGCCATTGATTTTGAGATCCAGTTCCAGCTGACCACTTGTTCACTAAATCCACCTGTGCTCCCTGTAAAACTTAATCCATTTTTCAAACTGCATAAAAGTGGTGTTTGGAAATTACTGAATCACTCTTAAACTTATGTGATTACTGCAGTGGCATTCCTGTTTGGTGCTTTCCAACTCTTTTGCGCTATTACAAACAAAAATCAACAATACGTATATTTGTTTTGGCCCTGCCCCAAAACATACAGACCAGTCTAAAACGCCCAGTTAAATTCCATTTGAATATGGACATCAGTAACACCAGACATGTTACTCAGAGTAATTACAAGCAGTTTTTCACCCATTTTTTGTGTTGACATTTGTCTGTTTATGAACTGGGCTACCTTTCACATTTAAATTATTAATGACATAACATGACACTTTTCAGAAAAAACGTTTTATATAATATATAAATATTTTGTGTGCTCAGATTCCTGCTTGTCCACTTCTCCATGTCAGAGTCAAAGTCTGCATTTTTAAGTTCCAAATCCTGGATAATGTGTATTGAAATATTTAGTTTTCCTCTCTACTCATCACAATGGTTTTACTGCAGTTTGCAGCTTCCTCCTTTTTTGTAAGCAGATAATTTCTCCACATCACACTATAATATATCACTCAGAAACATAACTAAGGAAAACACCACCTTTTCTGTGAAGACCATAATTGCTGTTAATTAAATATTTTATTGTGTTACTAACATTCCACTAAAATAGTAGTAAAATTATTAAAGAACGGGTACCACGCTCAATAAGTTTCCCTGGTTTTGCATGACCGCTCTGACATGTTCGGGGTCGATTCCGATTAGTTAAAATGCCCTCCGAATAGCCGTACAAAGTTTTTTTCCCGTACGAATCGTATATAATACCGTACCCGTACGTACGATGTAGTACAATGTGTACCCAAAGCAGTTCTCCGTACGAATCTTACCGAAGACCGTACAACTCACAAATCCGTACGAATCACATTCGGAACGCGCAGTACCTGATGTGCGTACGGATCGAAGCTGCATTTTCTGACCCAGCAAGTACGAATCATATCGACAACACTCCGTACGACTCTTTTTCTACGGGAGCTTAAAACATCCGTAAAAGCAGATTTTGCAAGAAATGCGTACGAAACTGACCCCTCCGGTTACAGTGCGTATACCTCATGATTGCAGGGGTACGGTGCGTACACCCCTGGATTTCAGGGGTACGGTGTGTATGTCCCCGTGCGTACACCCCATGATCGTAGGTGTATGGACCGTAGGGGTACGGTTCGTACACCCCAAGGTCGTAGGTGTACGGTGCGTATACCCCGTGCGTACACCCCTTGATTCTAGGGGTACGGTGCGTATGTGATAGTGTTTCCCTCTATACGAATTGCTCATACGCAACGTTTACCGTGCAAATCGCTTACTTATTCCCCGGTCCGGATTGTACTTGGCGGGTCGTACGGCATTTTTACGAATCGTACGGTTCACTGTGCGGGTCAATGTCGTACGGATTTACATTTCATTTTCATACAGTTCTCAATGATTCCGACGTATTTTCTCGCAACGGATCGTACTACGAGAATCAGACGGATACATACAATTCGTACGGAAACGGCTACGAATACGAATCGTCGAACTGATTCGTTTCCCGAATCGGAATTGACCCCTTAATGTCTATTTTTAGAGGGCATTCTTGTTTTAAAGATAATTGTGTCAAATATGTTATTTTCACAAACATAATATATCTCACCAGCATGTTTATTTCAGATCTGTTTCACCACTTAGCCCTAAAAACCCGTATTTTGTAATCCTTTAGTAGAATTGGCAGGCCAAATATGTCCTATGTTCAATTATGGCTAATATGCAAATGATGAAATACTTATATAAGAAATCTGTGAATTATTCACAACAGTCGTAATTCAGGTTAACAACCAGTTCTTATATATACACATATATATATATGTAAATATATGTATCTTAATTAAACAGTACATCATTCATTATAATATAATACATATCAACCATATATATGTACATATATATTTGACTCTCAACCAGCATATTGGGAATTGTATTCTCATTCTTCTCTTTCCAAACCAACCCACCTCTCCAAACACATTTACAGCATAAAAGTGAATTATCTTGATAATTGCAGTGCTATACAGAAATTTAGGAACAATGAAATTGTAGCTTTTCCCTAATAACTTGCCAGTGTAATGTTTTGAAAGGAAGTCTTACTCAGGACTTATTATATAACGATTTATTTGAAAACAAAGTCTAGTAGTGCCCTTGAAGAGTAAATACAACTTGCACAGTGACATATATACGTAGGTTTGGTAAAGCATATTATCAATGGGTAAAAAGTATTAGGCTTATTCGCGGAGGTAAACCTCCATGTGAGGAAATCGACACTTGAAAATGTACTATTACACTTTGTGGTAAATTTACTTTTGGCTATTCATCATTCACAAGTGTAAATTTCCTACAAAGTGGAGGCTTACTGGTCTCCACCCCAAGAATTTAGGGGGTGAAGCATATTTTATTAGTGTAAGTTACTTCTACTAACTTTTCACTCCTAAGCAGAGATCTCCACCACCAGAGCAGAGATTAAAAGGTGTTGGCAATTATTTATATATATTCATTTTAAATGTAGAACAAAAATGATACAGATGTATTAACCTAATTTTGTAATTAATTTAAATATATTAAGTTTAATAAAAAAAATATGTATTTTAACCAAATGCCTAAAATGAAATGATTCATTTCTTAATATAAAGTAAAAGAATAACTAAAACTTATGTACAGGTATAATTCATTTTAATTATTTGTTAAATTAGTTACATTTATTTGTAAATTTTAAAAGTGTATTCAAATATTTCATGTGTTAATATATACATATAAATATTTATGAATATATTCACACTTAAATTAACATATATTTCAAGAAGACAAAATAAAGTTATTTATATCTATATGTATCTATATATCTATCTATAGATAGATATGTTAATGCTTAACTTGATATGTATTTCAAGAAGGCAAATCAAATTAATTTATTTAACATTATTTCAAATGTGGTGTTATTTTGAGTCCCTGTCTTCATTGTTTCTTCTAGTAGGGTGTACCACTGGTTGGCCATTTGGGGTGCTGGATTTAATCTAGGCCTGAGCTGGAGTACATATACTGTTATTTTGGCTGTAGTAACTGTAGAAGTTAAGTTTGTGAATAGAAATGAACTCACTGTTTTGTAGGTGGCTGCATGCCCCTCCCAAAAAAAGCTTTTTCGACCTCCCTTTAGTTTTTTTGTTTCTTTCTAAAACTTCCTATTTAGAAGTAAGGACTCAGCCACTTCCTCAACCCTCCCACAATTACTTCTAAAACAAAGAGGTGTGAACTCATAGGACATTTGAACCAGGAAACGGAAGGGATGAAGATAAGATGGGAGCACAACACGCCATCTAGTGGTATAAAATTGTATCCATGAGAATTTATCAGACAATAACAGGAGCCAACACTGGGTGGATGACAGCATTAGGATATTGATCAAGCCCTGATGACGTCCCACTGGGATGAAACGCATTGGCTGGTCCGAATGGATTGCTACTGTCAAATTGACATTTTTTGAATAAAATTGGATTCAAAGCAACTCGCAAGACCCCTGAATAACGTTTATTCTTCACATCATGACTAAGCATGGGCGAATTTTGCGGATCCGCGGTCCGCAAATTTGCGCGAAATGGCAAAAAAAATCAGTGGATTTTCCCGCAAAAATCGCAGATTTTTTGCCATTTGCA
Organism: Lissotriton vulgaris; assembly: GCF_964263255.1. Lineage (NCBI taxonomy): Eukaryota > Metazoa > Chordata > Amphibia > Caudata > Salamandridae > Lissotriton > Lissotriton vulgaris. Next base: position 364,114,804 of record NC_141687.1, read on the forward strand.
ATAATGCGACATGTGTACCCTAGTGTGTGTGGTGCGGGGCCAAACGGGCAGGGCTTCTATGCGAGTTCACATGCCTCTTGTTTATAAAGAGTCAGAGACCGATCAGAGCAGCAGATGAGAAGAAAGCAGCCCCCTGGTCACAGTAAGTAAATGGGGATTGCACTTGAGAATCTCGTGCATGCAAAGTCCTGCATCAAGGATTACATCTAACTGTAGGCGGTAGATATGTGGAGGAAGCACACCTGCCTTGCCTCGACTGCGCTCACAAGTTGTTTGGGCAGATTGTAGTGCATGACTGAATTTGAGCGTGTGTGACAGGGCCAAACGGGTGGGGCTTCCATGCGAGTTCACCTGCCTCTTCAAGGGTCAGAGACCGATCAGAGCAGCAGATGAGAAGGAAGCAGCCTCCTGGTCACAGTAAGTACACGGAGATTGCTCTCGAGAAACTCGTGGATGCAAAGTCCTGCATCAAGGATTACATCTAACTGTAGCTGGTAGATATGGGGAGGAAGCACACCTGCCTTGCCTCGACTGCGCTCACTAGTTGTTTGGGCTGATTGAAATGTGTGACTGAATTTGAGCGTGTGTGGCGGGGCCAAACGGGTGGGGCTTCCATGCGAGTTCACATGCCTCTTCTAAGGGTCAGAGACCGATCAGAGCAGTAGATGAGAAGGAAGCAGCCTCCTGGTCACAGTAAGTAAATGGGGATTGCGCTTGAGAAACTCATGGATGCAAAGTCCTCCATCAAGGATTACATCTAATTGTAGGCGGTAGATATGGGGAGGAAGCACATCTGCCTAGCCTCGACCGCGCTCACTAGTTGTTTGGGCTGATTATAATGCGTGACTGAATTTGAGCGTGTGTGGTGGGGCCAAACGGGTGGGGCTTCCATGCGACTTCACCTGGCTCTTCTAAGGGTCAGAGATCGATCAGAGCGGCAGATGAGAAGGAAGCAGCCTCCTGGTCACAGTAAGTAAACGGGGATTGCACTTGAGAAACTCGTGGATGCAAAGTCCTTCATCAAGGATTACATCTAATTGTAGGCGGTAGATATGGGGAGGAAGCACACCTGCCTAGCCTCAACCGCGCTCACTAGTTGTTTGGGCTGATTGTAATGCGTGACTGAATTTGAGCATGTGTGGCGGGGCCAAATGGGTGGGGCTTCCATGTGAGTTCACATGCCTCTTCTAAGGGTCAGAGACCGATCAGAGTAGCAGATGAGAAGGAAGCAGCCTCCTAGTCACAGTAAGTACACAGGGATTGCGCTCGAGAAACTCGTGGATGCAAAGTCCTCCATCAAGGATTACATCTAATAGTAGGCGGTAGATATGGGGAGGAAGCACACCTGCTAGCCTCGACCACGCTCACTAGATGTTTGGGCATGATTATAATGTAGGTCTAAATTTGAGCGTGTGTGTTTTGGGCCAAATGGGTGGGGCTTCCATGCGAGTTCACATGCCTCTTCTAAGGGTCAGAGACCGATCAGAGCAGCAGATGAGAAGGAAGCAGCCTCCTGGTCACAGTAAGTACACGGGGATTGCGCTCGAGAAACTCGTGGATGCAAAGTCCTCCATCAAGGATTACATCTAATTGTAGGCGGTAGGTATTGGGAGGAAGCCCACCTGCCTAGACTCGACCGCGCTCACTAGTTGTTTGGGCTGATTGTAATGCGTAACTGAATTTGAGCTTCAACTCGGGCACCTGCTCTATTTATATCTGTAAGTGCTTCCTGTTGAGATTTAATTTTTGTGACAGGAGCATCGTGCCAGAATGAATCCTGCCTGCATTATCCACGAAGATGCTGCACACAAAAAAAAATCAGGCCGTGAGGGAATTTTCGAATTTTTGGCAATTTTGTGAGATTCGCGGATTGCGAAATTGCCGAAAATACGCAAAATCCGCGAGCGGAACGGATTTTGCGCCCACACTTAATCATAACTACTTGATCTATTACTGGAGAACAGTTTAACCATTGTGATTCTAGAACAGATAATCCTGTATAGAATTGAATGCTCCTTTTCGTATGTTATTACTGAAACAAAGGTGTAAATGTGCAGAGATCTCTGCAGTTTTAGCAGAGATATACATACATAAAAGTTAGAAAATGTGGAAGCAGAGACATGTATATGTTGGTTTTTGAATACCATTTTGTAGTATGTGGGTAGTACTATTGAAGGATTACAAAATGCAGTTTGTGAAGAGGCCCCTAAGTTTATGTCAGCAGAGAACAGTATTTACCATTCTATATCAATTATACATGACTTAATACCCATTTGACTAATTGAATGAAGACTTCAGAAGTGACTTACAACAACTGATTCAACAGTCTTTCGGTTCACAGTGTTTCAAATAACTGTGACTTTGTTAAGTAGTACCTAATCTCCTTCATTTACGTTGTTTTCAGGCACAAGTTGGGAATAATCTTGAATCTATCTTCACAGCCCCTCACAGAAATAGAGTTAAAAGCCCTTAATAAAGGATTGGGTTTCGCAACTACACCCAATTTTGACAAATTCCATCTTAACTGTGAACCATCCGAATTTTTCAGAAAGCTCAAACTCAATGCCTTCTTTGATAACCGTACACCTACAGAAAACCCAGATATCATGGGGGACACTAACTTTAGAAATAAATCCACCCTTTGTCCTCCTATGACAACGTCACAAGTGGAACTCTAAACATTCGAACAGGCAGTGATGAATGATATTGAAAAGATACAGCCTACTGACACTTTTCACAACATGAGCAAAGAAGAATCATTAGTGCTAAGCAGCTGCAGTTAGATGAAACCATTGTGATCAAACAAGCGGATAAAGGAGGAGGTGTGGTCGTGATAAATAAAATAGAATACACAAAAAAATACAAATAGTTATTGGATGACAAAAAGAACTACAAACCTCCTCACCAATGACCCTTTCCCGTCGCTACAGAACAAGATTAGATACATGGTGGAGGAAGCAGAATTGAATGGTTATATCACCAAGAGAGAAGCCGATTTTCTATGTACCAAACAAGCCAGGATTCCCTATTTCTATATTCTGCCAAAAATCAATAAAAACAAATGACCACCCCCAGGTGGCACCATTGTGTCAGGGATCAATTCTCTATTGGGACCCCTATCACGCTATTGGTTCAAAAGACAACCACTTATCTAAAAGACACTAAAGAACTATTGCAGTTTTTGAGAGGAGTGAATGTTAGGCCTGGATTCTACCTACTCGTTAGCCTGGACAACGAAAGCCTCTACAACAGTCTACCACAGGATGACACCATTCAAGTAATCAGGAACACCCTGTAGGAGACAACATGGGATTCCAAAACACCAAAGGAATTTGTAATTGAATGTGCAGAATTGGCCCTTAAGGGGAACTTCTTTGAATTTGAAGACATGCTGTTTCTTCAGACATATGGAACTTCGATGGGGAGTACCTTCACGCCAAGTGTGGCAGGGATCTATGTCCATAATTTTAAAAAGAGGTAAATCTTGAACACCACTAATCCCTTTATGTCGAAATATAATTCTGGAAACGTTACATCGACGACATATTGATGATATGGGAAGGACCAAAAACCTCTTTCTTGGAATTTTATCGGTGGCTAAACAATTGTGACACCAACTTAAAACTTACCTACACCGTAGATATAGACAACATCACCTTCCTGAACATAATCATTTTCAATGAGAATGCCAGTCTACAGACAAAAACCTATTAAAAACCAACAGTGGAGAACCCATTGCAGAAATTTGATAGTTTTCACCCCAGGGCTCTGAGGGAAAACTTACCCTATGGCCAGTTCTTAAGATTATGAAGTTGTAGTGTAGTTCCTATATTCCCAGTAGGCTCTGCGCATTGGAATAATATATCCTATTGATTTGACGTAGGACAGAGGTCAACTAGGTCTCTATCGAATATACTAAACTTAATTGTGTGTGTGCCAGCTAACTCAGAGGTCACTAGAAACTTTCTCGAATACACAAGAAGGGATTAGTTTCTGACAACCGCATAAACATGACAACTTTGTTTCCCAAGAATAAGAATATACCTCTCAGAGTTGCAGAAACAATAGATAAGTATTTCACTTAGTCAATCGTGCATGCTTCGTTTCTACAGAGTTGCAGTGTAATAGTGAGACAGGCCTTTTCAATAAAAAGGGTTTCTTAAACAGTCTTCTTTCCCCTGCAAGAGAGGTGAACTGCTACAATCGTAATGCAGACTGAAAAGTATAATGAGTACAGAGTAAACAGTAATATAAAAAAATACTGTAAGAGCATTGTATGGTTTCTAAGCCATATAAAAATACATACATAAATAACATGGACTAAAATACTCAACTGGTGCTTCTATAATACGCCTACCCCAACGTACCTTCTCTAAGCCTAGTATGAGGGAAGAAATAAGTATTGTGCAGCATAGGTTTAGTTTTTGCCAAGAATCTACCAAAGGTTTCTCTAGGTTCTAATCAGCTCCATACCTTGCTAGAATGAAGGAGGTCTGGTATCTCTGTCTCGGGACTTGATTTCCCAACACCCCGCAAGGGGAGCCGGAAACACTGGAGCTGGATTCTCGGCAGGAGAAGAGCAGCTATCTGATCAGTGCATCAGCTGGAGAGTCGGCTTCCTTCTGCACTAGCTGTAACGAGCTGCATTGGGCAAGTAGGTCTTCGAACTGCTCCGAACCACCATCTCTTGCTAGAGCAAGTGAAGGTATATTTATACCTTGAAGGTGTTTAGGAATGCCATAGTTTGACGTAAAGTCGGGCATATGAACGTCAGGAACGAACACCTAGGGAATAGTTGTTCTTTGTAAAGTAACTGAGTTCTTGGACAAATCAATATTCAAGCAAGGGGAAGTCCCTGACTCCTTAAGCTGGTTTTCCAAGAAGTCGTTTTGACATTTGGTACGGGTGGAAGTAGCCATTCCTGTATTTGGGTAGCATGGGCTTAGCCTAAATAAGGGTTTGATTTCTATGCCCATATAAGGGCAATGTGAATTTACCTATATAAGGGCATGAATCGGAAAAATTCACTCTGAGCTTAAAACGTCACACAACAAAGGAACTGTAGGAACATCGAGGATTTCAAAATTCAAGCAAGAGACCTCACAAAGAAACTGAAGACCAGAGAATATCCAGAGAGAATCATCAAAAATACCATGAAGAGAGCTAGAAATCATAATAGAGATGCACTACTGGAAGATAATGACAGGAGTTTAACAGAACCACCACTAATTTGTGTAACTACCTACAGTATTATTTCCTACCAGGCAAAAAAGATCATAAATAAGCGCTGGAGGATCCTACAAAATGGCAACCTGAAATGGGGAAAAGCCTGGTTTTCCTTTAAAAGAGCAAGAAGCGGGGGCATGGCCAAGATGGCGACCTAGTAGGCAGCAGATCCCGCCGGCTCCCCATGTTGAACCCTCCCCGGGTGCTAAGTACCGCTTAATTTCCCCCCTGCAGAGCATTGCGGGCGGTGAGAGTACTGGTGATACACCTGGAGCCGCCGCGGAGAGCAGTCGGTGGCACAGGTGTCACTGTAAGAGAGATTTGCGTCCCGCAGCCGTTAGCTGTGAAATGGCGTCCTGGTGACGAGAATGCTGCCTGGAGCGGGCCGTGGGCTGATGGAAGCGGCCCAGTGCTCCTGAGGTCCCACAAGCTTTCTGGAGGCATGCTGACTGCCATTGTACCCAAATCGGAGAGGTAGCGGAGCCCATAAAGTTAGGCGAGTGGCGGGCGGCAGCCCAGAGGCCGCTGTGTGGTGAGGGCTCCAGCATTGCGAAAATTGAGCCTGGGGCTGCTGGGCCTTGCCTGGAGAAGACGGGCCCTGACTCACCAGGCGACCCAAAGAAGTATCCAGCGCCCCCGCTATGAGGCTTCTGCCGGAGGAGAGGAACCCTCGGCATGGGCACGGAGACCAGCTGGCAGCCGAGGTGAGGTGACAGGGGGCTGCAGCGCAGAGAGGACGGGCCTCCCGGGACGACTTTCAGCGCCATTTTGTGAGTGCGGCAGACTGACCGGTGGGCGGAGCAGAGACTGGCTAGGGAGGTGGAGTCCTGCAAGTCCTACATCGCTGGAGTGTGCCCCCAACAACGGAAGAGGCGGTAGGGGGGATTCCTGGTGGGCCTCCCTGCAGACGACATAGGAGTGGAGCGGGGAACTAAACAGCTAAGGGCTGTGAGTGCACTGAATGGACCCCAAGGGAGGCCGAGAGGCCGGTACAAATAATAGCGATGCGGGGCAAGCTCTCTAGCTGGCTCAGCAGTGGGCATAGTGACCCCCCCGCAGTGCGGATGTATGACGTTACAACGCATACTTTTACCACACATACCATTACAACGCGGTATTTACAACGCATACCGTTATAACGCATAGCGCTTAGAGGTGCTGGATAGTGGTAAGTATAATTTTATATTCCAACTCCAGTCCCCGTGGACACTAGGGAAGGTGTTGGATATAAAATTATACTTATTCCCTATCCTAGAGCGCCCCCCAGCGCAATGCGTTGTAATGGTATGCGTGGTAATGCCTGCGTTGTAATGGTAGTGCGTGGTAAAAACTTCGTTGTAACAGTTGTATACCCCGCAGTGCATATCACGCGGAGCGGAGCTGCCTGGAGCTGAGGCCCGGATTGAGGCCCACCCACAGAGTGGCTGGACAGTGGAGTGCGCACCCAGGGAGCCCCAGCCCTGTTAAAAAGAAGTAGGCGTACTGTGGGTCATCACTGCGGGCCCTGGACATTGCGGCCTGGCCGCTATAGCACCAAAGTGAGGAGTGACGCGGCGGGGGAGTTGGCGGCAGAGAGTGAGCAATCGAAGGGAGGAGCGGCGCGCTGTTGCCTCATGCCTGAGTGGCATGGCGGGCGGGCGCCCGGTGGGCTGGGACCTCTCCGATCCCAACGGGGGCCTGGAGGACACACAGAGGAGAGACGAATATCCGCTAACCCAACCAAAACAGGCGCACTAAGTGACATTGCTGTGGGGGAGCCCCAAATTGACAGAGGCGTGGTGGAGTGACCTACCAGAGCAGAAGAAGGAGGAACTTGGAGTGGTGGCGTGGGGAGGCCCTGCACGTGCCTCACAATTATTCTTGAGGACATACGTACCCAAACCGCAGTGCAGTGGAGAGCAGCGGAGACAGCGAGGGTGGGTAGTTGTAGCACGGAAGACCGGCTGGGACGATCCAGTGGCAGGGTCGTGGAGAGTGACACCGCAGGAGTCACAGGAGCAGCGACGGTCGGTGAAGAATGGCCGGCTTGAGGAAGAAGGGTGAGATGCTCGGTAAAGGCCAACCTAGGGGTGACAAGGGGCCTTACTCCCCGGCGGTAGCGAAGCAACACACTGACTCGGGCGATGGCGAGGCGCCAATCACAAAATCTTTTCTAGAGACTTTGTTCAACTCCTTACGTGAAGACTTCCAAACACTAAAACTAGAGATAGATGGGGAGGTCCGAGAGCTGCGCTGAGACATAGACGGCCTAGGAGAGAGAGTGGCAGCCATTGAAGAAGCGGACCAAACAGGAAGCAAAGAAGTAGAACAGCTCCAACAAGAACTCATCAGACTGAAGGATCAGCAAGTCGATCTGCAGGCACACGTGGAAGATTTAGAAAATAGATCCCTACCTAATAACATACGGGTCCGAGCGTACCTCTCAAGGAGGAAGGAACGAATGTTGCTGGATATCTGCATGGCTTGTTTTGAGACATTATAGGGGAAACGGCGGACTTTGACATCCGAATCGACAGAGCACACAGGGTGGGGTTGGCACGGCGGGTGCCAGCGCCCCCTCCATATATTTTAGCTTTTCTACCGGATTTTCCACTAAAAGAAAGGATCCTTAGGGAAGCATGGCGGAAACAGCCCATTCAGTATCAGGGACAGCCAGTGACCTTATATCAGGACTTATCTACCATTACGCTCCAGAAGAGGAAGGCATTCAAAGTAGTCACAAACGTCTTACGCGACAAAGGGATCCCATACTTCTGGGGTCATCCATTCATCTGATATTCAAATGGAATGGCACCTTGCAGCAACTGCGGTCTCTCCAGGACACTTGTGCCTTGCTGGGGATTGAGCTGCCGGAGGGGCCCTCCTCACCAGGGCCGTCCCAGCAACATACCAGGGGAAGTTGGTAAAGGGTCGCGTGCAGGCGTTCTCCGACCAAGGATCTGAAGCTAGACTTGCACACCATATCACAAGAGAGGACCCTAGACATCCAGGAAGTTTCCAAGGATACTTCACCGACGGACTGTTATGCCTCAGACAGGGGGGACTCATTTGTACTTATACGTTGCAAGGTCCGGGGGTGGGTGGGGGGCTGTAGAGGTTGCCGCAGCTGCTCATTCCAACAGGTAAATTCACTGCAGTCCTACGATACAGACTATCAGGCCTGGGACTATGTTCACAGGTTGGGGTTTTGGTGTTGGGGTTAGGGAGGTGGGGAGAGACCTGGGGTTTGGGAGTTCAGCCCAAAGAGGGGGGGAGTGGGTGGTCAGGGTCAGGGGGCCGGTAGTTTGCTTTCTTGGGGGAGGAAGGGAGAGGGTGGAGTTGGGGATGAAGGGAAGGGAGGGTTCCGGTGTGTCGCACTTCAGAGGGGTTCAGGCAAGGCAGCGGGGACGGTCACTTTCCCTGCACATCCGCGTAGTCCAGAATAGAAACAAACAAGGTTGACGATGACTTGAAAGTTCTCACCCTGAACGTGAAAGGGCTTTATAATCCTATAAAGCGGAGGGCCATCATATCATTCCTGGAGAATTTGTGTGCTTCGATTTGCCTGCTACAGGAAACGCACCTGCTATCTAGTGACAGGCATCGAATGCGCTCCAGGGCTTTCCCTCATCAATATTACTCCTCCACTTTGGAAAAGAAGGCTTGGGTCGCTATTCTATTTGCCAGACACTTTACGGGCCTTGTGGGCGACAAGATCGCTGAAATTAAGGGCAGGCTCCTTGCTTACAATGTACAGGAGGCAGGTCTTTCGTTATCGGGTCGGTATATGCTCCCAACTCCAGACAGGAGGCTTTCCTCACAGGGGCTCTATCTGATGTCCTTCCTTTTCAATCATGATACACTCTAAGGGGCGACAATATTAATTTGGTGATGGACCACGACAGAGACAGATCAGGCCGCCGCTTTGGTGCCACGGGGCGATTTCTGTGGATGGTAAGCAGTGGTTGGTCAGCAGGGGCCTTTTAGACCTTTGACGGGAGGCGCACCCTAACTCCACTGGGTACACATTCTACTCTCATGTGTACCACACATACGCTAGGTTGGATCACTTCCTGGGGTCCCCTGACCTGGCTGCCTCAGTAACAGACACAGACATAGTCCCGGCTGCACTTTCCGACCATGATGCAGTCACACTTACATTAATGATCTCTCGCATGAAACCTCACAGAGGCCGATGGCGCTTACGGGAGGCCTTGCTCCAATGCAAAGGGGTAACGCAGCAATTACACAAAAGCATCACGGATTACCTTAACCGTAATGAAGGTGCAGATATATCAGTGACTGCGGTGTGCGGGGCACTCAAAGCCGTGGTGTGTGGAGACCTCATAGCAATAGCAGCAGCCATGGCCCAAGAACGCAACGACAGAACGCAGACACTCTCAGCTCAGGTGTTGGAATTAGAACGGGTACACAACTGCACCGGGCCCCTAGGATCTGGCGACAGCTAAAGGCATCCAGGGCACAGCTGGCGGGTCTAGATCTCGATCGCGCAGAATATGCAGCCTTACGCTTACAGCACACATATTATGTGGGAGGTGATAAAACGGGGCGCCTGTTAGCGAGCAAGCTTAGGGCTCGGGTCCAAAGATCTAAAATTTCCGCTATTCCGGGTCAAGGGGGGCAAACGCTATATGAGGACGAGCAGATAGCGGAAGCGTTTCGGGCAATTTAATGCCTCGCTTTATGCTGCAGACCCAGCTTTAGATCCAGAGGGGGAGATGCCTACCTCAACGAGGCAGCTGTCATGGCACTCAAGAAGGCTTGTGCGCTTTCCTTAGACGCCCCAATACGGACGGAGGAAGTGATCTTCGCTATAGTGCGCCTCAAACCTCTGAAGGCACCAGGGCCAGACGGCTTCTCCGTCGGCTTCTACAAGGCCTTCTGCCCGCTGCTGGCACCCCTTTTCACCAAGCTATTTGAGTCCTTTAAGGGACCGGGTTCAACCCCTCCTGACATGCTCGCTGCAGGTATCATTGTACTGCCCAAGCCCGGTAAGGACGCCTAACAGTGTGCCGCCTGCCGGCCCATTTCCCTGCTCAACCTGGATCTTAAAATCTTCATGGGGATTCTGGCGGCGAGGCTCGGCCCATAGAGCATCATAGAGCCCGACCAGTCGGGTTTCATTCCCAATAGGCACTGATAATACCAAGCGTCTCCTGCATGTCATCGCTAAAGCTCACTTTAACAATTCCTCTGTTGATGCCGAGAAGGCGTTCGACAGGGTGGACAAGGGCTACCTGGACAAGACTCTGGCGCGCTTTGGTATTGGGGAGCGTTTCTGAGCATGGGTCGCCAGTTGCTACGACGCATCCCAGGCAACAAGACGCGTTAATGGCATTGGCTCGTGACCCTTTGATATCTGGCGGGACAACAGGCAAGGGTGCCCGCTTTCGCCCCTATTGTTTGTGCTCTACATAGAGCCGTTTGCGCAAAAAATACGGGACAACCCGGATATCACTGGCATCACTTTTAGAGGTGAGCCACATACCATCAGCCTATACGTCGATGACATACTGGCGGCAGTAGATAACCCTACACGATCCGTGCCAGATTTTTTGACTGAGATGGAAGCCTTTGGGAAGATCTCTGGGTTTAAAATTAATATAGGGAAATCCTTGATCCTCCCACTATGTCGTAACGCCCATAAGTCTGCTGGCGGCCTCAAGCAATTTGGGGGACTATCCTCCCACATGTCGCTTCCATACTTGGGGATCACCCTGACTCCAAGCACAACACAGATGGTCGATCAGAATTACGCGGCTTTGTTTGCTCAAAGTCAGGGGGACCTGAAGAGATGCAGCAACAATCACTATCCTGGTTGGGGCGAGTGGCGGCGGTCAAAATGTCCCTGCTACCCAAGGTCCTCTATGTGTTCCAAACCATTCCGGTGACTCCTCCGAAAGGGATGCTTCCGAAAATGCATGGCGCGATACAGTAGTCTCCGTAGAGACTTGGCTCGAGGGGCTCCATTAGAAGGTGATCTGGGTATCCCTGATCTTTTAAGGTACTTCCAGGCGACGCAGCTTCGCTACCTCCTGGAATGGAATCACCCAGAGTCAGAAAAGAGGTGGCTTTTCCAGGACAGAGCAGTAACCCAAATGCCGCTATGAAAGGTCCCCTTTTTAAAAACGTTCGAATAGACCGTCTTACCTTAAGAAGTCGCCTATCACCCGCTCAATACTCAAGGTGAGGGACACGGTGGCAGTTAGCAGGGGCCTCACCACTTTCCCATCGCCTATTACGCCACTGTTCGACAACCCTGCGTTTCCCCCCGGGATGGAGCCATGAGCGTTCAGCCAGTAGAGTGCCTCGGAATGCAGGTCCGCAGGTCACATATTTGACTTAGACGGCTTTATCCAGCTTGATGCCTTGGAAGAGATGTATACCCTAACACCGCATCGGTTTCAATATTTCCAGATTTGACATTGACTAACGCAAAAGGACATGCAACCTCTGGTGGGCAGGCATCTCACGACATTTGAGAAATGGCTCATCACGAAAAAGACGGACAGGCAATCGATTACTGACCACTATAAAATTATAAAATGATAAGCCCGCCCCTTTCCATCTCGCGCTCTGCTGGCCAGAAGCATTAGGAATCTGAGCTTGGGCGGACCCTTACAGATAAAGAGTGGCAAGATATCTATCACAGGGCCCATCGAACCGCCAGGAACGTGGCAAGTAGGGAGATTGCATCTCATTAGTACTTGACGCTGGTTCGGCTGCATCAAGGTAATCTGAACCGCAGCCCCACATGCTGGAGGGGGTGCGGCAAGTTGGGGACCTTGATCCACTTGTTATGGAAATGTGAGGAGGTGACGGACTATTGGAAGGTAGTGCTAGATGACAAACACATACTTCGAGACAGAGATTCCCCGCTTTCCTACCCAAACACTACTAGGCCTCCCAAACACCCTCACTTTTCCACTAAAATCGATTAGGAAGAAACAAATGGGGTTGGCAGTGGGTGCGGCGACACACCATATCCTCTTGCTTTGAGGCACCACAAGAGAACCTACGCACACAGGATGGCTACACGGACTCTGGTACATACTGGGTATAGAGCGGATTCAGGCAACTCTCATGCAGACCACAGACTCCTTTACCACCACTTGGTAACCCTTCCTTACGTTGCTGGCTGGGGAATTTAGCAAACTCACATGCCCGAGATACCTTAGATTGCTGCGGCTTACTGATGCGTCCTCCAGGGGGGCCACTTCCACCTGTTAGGGACAATAGGGACAATGCAGGCAGGATGTCTGTTTGACTCTATGGAACGAAGAGGCGACACACCGGAGGGGGGGAGGGGATGGGGAGGGAAGTTGGGGGGCGGGGGAGTTGGGAGGGAGTTTGTTTACGGGGAACTTGGTGCACAATTTGTTGAGGTCTACCCACAACTTGCTCTCATGGACAAATCATGCCATCCAGTTGCATACCCGGATCTCCATTTGTTGTGAGGGGGAGGTAAAGCAACTGCGTGGGGGGTTGCCTTCAGAGACCATGTTTCCTAAATTGTTCAGTGTTTGATGCACCAACAAATTAATAACAGATTTAAACAAAAAAAAAGAGCAAGAACCTTAAAAGACCACCTGGTTTCTCCACGCCCTGTGGCAACTGCAACATATGTGACCTGAATTACAGGACAAAAACTCTGGATTTGGAACCGAATAAGACATGGCACCTAAAAAAAAACACCAATTGTAATTCTAACAACGGCATGTATACATGATAACAGGCCTCTGCGAGTGTGTTACATAGGAATGACAAGCAGGAAGGTCAAGATAAGTATTTGGGAACATTGAAGTAATATAAGATGTGAACACAACACAACCAAAATGACAGGTAATTTCTGAAGAGCTTGCTGCATGATAAAAGACCTGAAATGGGTGATAATAGAACAACTAGATATACATCAAGGTGGCCCTCAGAGTGTCCTCCTGGAAAAGGAACAAACATGGATTTACAGCCTTTCCACACACCAACAGGGTCTAAATGATGGCATACCCTCGCTTTTAGTTTCACAGAGGAGCCACTTAAGAAAAAAGGCTGGACTTCCCCCCAAATAAACTAGATCTTTCGTAATGACATGGTACAGCCCAGTAATAGTCCCCTTGTTTTAACAAAGGTGCGTATACAAATTTGGAATCCCTTCTTAAATTATAAACACTTGGATACTATATGCCCAGTGTACTTTTTAATTTTAATTTACCTCAAACTGCTTCAGTTCTATAGCCCAAACATGCCAAAAAATGCTTTCAAATGGCCTGTGGTTTTTCACTCTCCATGAGAGGTGAGGGTTAATTTACCAGAGGGGCTCGCCCACCCTAACCAATCAGAGAGCCTCATCCCCACTGCAACACGCACTGGGCGTCCATGTAGGAAGGAATATTTAGTCTTTTAAACCTCCCTGGACTGGGGACACGGCTTCTCCGAGATCCCGGCAGAGACGAATGAGTAGATAACTCAGCAGGCGGCTGACCTTGGCTATGAGTAATTAAACCAGAATACTGCTTGCTCGAGAAGGCGCATGACATCCCAACTGTGCTGATACCACTCTCTTTCCTTTTTTCTTTACCCTTATCACCATGTACAGAGTGTGTAAATAGGCACCACCTCCCACTAGGATCTATATTACAAAAAATATTTGTGCATTAAGTAGGTGGTACTCCAAATTATTTGCTCACACTTGGTGGATTTTATTCTACAGTCTGTTGTAATAGCCTCACGCATCTTCCTTGACTTACACTGCCTTATTAATTGAGATGCCGGCACATTGTAATGTTTTACTTTCAAATGATAATAACGGGCTAACTGACAGTCCAATAACACACGAGGTGCATTTCTGATTTTCTCAAAAATCTGAATTACCTTCTGATTACCTCCTATTTAATAGGCCGTAGGCCTTTGAGAGACATCCTGCATTTAGTGCTGCATGCTAGACGATGCAACGACTACACTCATGGGCGCCCCTATCAGTGGAGTATAAGGCTCTGCCTGGGGGCACACGCATGGATGACAGGTCCAGACCATGGGGGACCTTTTTATTGTTCGTAATTGTTATGTCACCTTTTCTCTTGCAGAAATTCTCAAATCTGACGGTGAAATTAGTAAATTATGCACCTTTCACACTTATGCACACCTTAGCATGTGGGCATAGTTCAAGTAGGTTCAGGGCTATCCTACTCTGACCCACAGGTCCTGAGGAAAGCCATTATCCCCATGGCCTGAAGAAAGCCAATCAATTTGAAACGCATTGGGTGAAACATGTAGGCCATTTCACTTTAGGTATTATTTCACATCCTATAAGAGGCGTGCAAGATTACACTCTTTCATTCACGACAAATAACTGGCTTTTAGCCCTACCCTAGGGACCACATAATAAAGACTTTGGTACCCTGGAGGTAGTTTTAACTTCAATTTTCACTCTCACTGTATTCACACCTCACCAAAAAGAAACACATCAAAAACCAGCTCCATTGTAATCAGGCGTCGTAACACACCTAGGAGGCATTCTGCCCCTTGGGTGGGAACCTTATGATGAAGCATGCCACCAAGTAGGTTGGTGGGTGAGGATTCTTCTATAAACCAAATGGGTTCCCTGCAACAGAAACTTTTCCTGATGACCCTGATGACTGGGTTAATTAAAGCTTAGCTTTGAACTTGTTCTATTTGTTTGTTGAATTCAAGGTCAGGAGAGATGAACAAGCACCTATGTTCCCTCCTCTCTCGCCTTCTTTTGTTGAGCGTTTTCAGTCATATTCAATTTATCACAATGTAATTCAGTAATTTCGAGAAAGTTTTGTCATTTGACTCAGAATCATATTTCATTGAAGTTTCATCAGTGATCTTACTTTTTCGATAGATTTGTGTCTCATTTATTTAAAGGCATCTGAAATTCAATTAATGTCATTCGTGTTATTGCTCACTACTAAAGATAAGAAGGAAAAGTCCTTAGTGCTCAATTATTCACTCATGAATAGAGTTTAAAATAAACAAACTATGTGTATATAAAGAGTGAGGCGATTGACATAGAGACTTTTGTAACACTTGGATTTTCAGAAGGATTAAAATGAATTAGGGTCTGATTTAATAATTTTGATCCTCTGGAGATCTATGCATTACAATTGATTCTCCTCTTCAGTTGCGAGCAATGGAATTATATACATCTCTTTAAGGGTTTGAACGTGTGTGTACTGTCTATAATTGTATCTAAGACTAAAATTCATATTAATTGTTTATTACATTAATTGCAGTGCAGGTATGTGTCCTTTGTATCTCTAGGAACCATTGTATGTTTACTACTCCTACTGCCAGAGGTTCCGGGTTATAAATGTGAGGCCCTTGTTACTTTTACAGTCAGTAATCGAAAGGCACCTCTGCAGCTTCGTTTTAAAGGAGCAATTGCTTCCTGCCCTAGCTGTTTGTGGTTGTACCCCCAGAATCAGTGTCTAGTTTCACAATAGCAAATCGAAATCCTTAGGCAAGTGTTGCAGGAACGGAAAGACTTTAGAGGAAACCTAGACGTAAGCGAATTATCACAATAGCTTTATATAGACTTTGTTGTGCTCCGAAGAACTGCACAAAGGGTCCACCAGTATTAAGACGAAGGGAAGGTCTAGTACTGCTATTACTCTAGAGCACAACTCACTTAATAAGGATGCTTATGTCACCTATCCTGGTCCGTTGCATAGGTCCTATGTCCACCTTATTATTTTTTTAAATCTAGAAAGTTTCTTTCCTTGAGTTACTATGAACTGAAATGATTGTTGACATTAAGGGATGTTTGCTTGCAACCACTACACGTTTCATGACGGTTCCCTTCAAAGTGCAAGTTGATCATAGAAAAGTGTCTTAGATTGTATAAAGTACAAACGTTGATATTGCTGGGATTCCCACTCATGACGTCCAGATAGATAACCGCAAATATCAGTCGTGAGTGCTCGGAGCCATCTTGGTGGAAAGCGTGCAACTCCATTTCAGAACATGTGATGTTGGGCCTGTTTTATAGAGCAGAAGTAATTTTGGTCTTGCAATACTCAGATTTACCTAATCAAAGTGCGTGACAATTTTTGTAAACAGCTTGTGTTCCTAGTAAAAACATGAGCTGTAGGTCGCATTGAAGAATACACACATGGGCTGAAAATATAATTAATGTTTTGTAGTCAGTAAGTTTACTTTGAAGGAAATAGCTGCCTTTAGATCTTCTTTAAGCCACTCTGTAACAGGGGTGGTGATAATAAAACATATCTATCCTTTGGTGCTGTTTTGAAGAAATACTGTGGCACCCAACATCTTAAAAGTAAAAATAATTCACATATTTAAGTAATAAGATATTTCATTCTAGAGTTGCATGCGTCCTACACAACAACAACTTGCTACAGTTCCAGGAAGATAGTCCTATGTGTTCCTAAGATTTCGGTTTGTAAAGCCCCATGAAGGTCTTCACTCCCCACATAGCATTCTGTACAAAGTAGTGTGGGCTATGATGTGCATGTCATCCATCTTCATTCTTGAAGTCGCATCCCTTCACCCTCTGCCTTTTCGGGTGGCATCGCTTGCACCCTCTTATAAATCAAGCGGTGGCAGCGATAGTTGTATGGAACGTAAAAGTGACCATAGGTTGCCATTATTTAAATAGCTTCTTTCATCTCGGAGAATGGTCGAGCGGCTGCTGTTAATGGGCATGATGGGCGGCACCCTGCCACCAAGTAGATCAAAAGAACCACTGAGAAGCTGGAAGAAATGCCTACATGAAATGAAATGACTCACTGCTCGGTAATAAAATAGGTTGTGTATTATCCTGGTTTGGGGAGGGGTGGAATTGGGTGAGGCTGCTCTGCATGTGCCAGCAGAACAAGGGTTTACTCAAACTGAAGGCACAAACTACAACAGTGACGTAATAATGAAGAATGTGTGAGTTACAAAAGCATAAATAGGATTGCCTTTCAGGTGCATACTTAAGGGCCCTGTTGAGGTGTTTGCTGTAATCATTCCTCTAAATGACCGGGCCTAGGACAGGCCAATGGGAATAATGACATTAGTGAGTGGCAACAGTCTGCTGGTCATCAGGAGAGGAGTCGGGCTGTAGGAGAAGCCAAGCTGCTATTTTAGTAAGCGCCTGGACCAGCACATTAGTTTTCTTTTCTGTTCTATTAAAATGTTTTTAGAATGGAAGAGTTACAGAGCAGCTTTAAAATGGAAGAGTTCGGGAGCTGCCACTTCACAGTGCTCCTGCTGCTCTCTCTTTTGGTTTCTTGCACTACTGGGCTTTTGGCTGGCAGAACACTGAGCCTACGAGACAGAAGCAAGTGGAACCCGCTCTAGCCAAATGCCAAGCTCTGGCAGAGATCAATTTTTAACTTGGAGTGTAAGAATTTGAGTTACTGGTTGACTGGGGTGTAATCCCTGGTCAAGCAGCAATCACAATCCTTGTCAGGGTAAGGCACAAGCAAACCCTAAATTAACCTGTGCTCAGCCCCCTGATAGTTTAGCACAGAGCAGTCAGGTTTAACTTGGAGACAATGTGTAAACTATTTGTGCAACACTTCAAACAGTAACACAGTGAAAACACACCCCAAAAGACTCCAACAACAGATCTAGAGTAGAGTGATGTTTATTAAATAAAATAAGACCGATAAGGGTTCAGTTGGGGAAACATGGCGGCCGCCGGTTAGGGCGGGTCGCGTCTCTCTATTGGAGCTACCCGTACTCCCAGTGAAAGCGGAGCAGAGTCGGCAGATTTACGATCTTTTTTACCGCTGGGACTTACCAGGCTGTACTGGGGGTACTCGCGGTCTTCTCCCCCGCCCTGTTTGGGTGCCGTTTTTCTGTGTGGTCGCCGGGGAGTGCTGTGCTTGGTGAGCGGCAAACGCCGGGCGGTGTTGTGTGGCACAGATCGGCTTTGCTCGCTCTGATCTGTCGTGCCGCTGTTTACCGCTTGTGCGACTTTGGACTTTTGCTGGACTCTTCGCGGAGCAGGGTGTCGCACGGCGGGGTCCACGACAGGCACCCACTCCGGGTAGGCTTGGCTCGGCGATACAACAGGTCGGCGATACAACAGGTCGGCAGCTTCAGTTTCTGTGGGAGAGGTCGGAGCAGGGAAGGAACGCCTACCCAGTGGATGTGCGGCTTCAGGGTCCTACCTTCCGCCTCTCTTCCCCGGTGGGCCGAGGCAGCCGTGGAGCTGCGACGGAGCCGCAGCGCGGCGGCTCGCAGGATTTTTGGAGGCAGTAGCAGCCTGCATCCATCCCAGAAGTGCCCGGCCACATCAAAGGTAACGCGACTGGGTGTTGAACCCCCCCCCCCCCCGCGCTGATAAAATAAAACCGCGGATACGGTGCCTTAAACCAAACCTGAGGTAAGGGCAGCAGAGGAGGAAGGAGCAGAAAAAGCAGCGGATCAAGATCTCCCTCACAAAAGGTGACCAGGCAGGGGCGTGGGGGCACTAAGGCTACTAATAACTCAGCGGGTGGGCTAGGTGAAACAAGGGCTGTAGGTACTGCTGATACCCACATAGACATTACTATTGAGCAGGGACCTGGTTCTAGCATAGTGAAGGAAGGAGCAAATGATGTAGAATGTAGTACTAACGAGATTACCCTAGGGTCTTCTATTTTTGTTTTCACGGGGAAACATACTGCCACTACTAATACTACCCCGACTTTCTGACTTAAAAGACTTAAAGCTTGGCGCCAAACCAAAATCCAGAAATACCAAAAGTAGCGCTGTGAGACTTACTCCCTCGCTTAGGTCATATTTTAAGGTACTGCCACAGGTCCTGGAAGTCACTTGTAGAGTAGGGGAGAATAGACCCCAAGGGGAAAATAAAAGGATGAGTGGTATAGACAACAGCCAAGGGGTCGCCTCTTCAAACATGCTGGAATCGGACTCCGTTGTCCCTGTTGATAATACTTCGGAGGAGACTGGGCCTTCAACTTTGCATGCCAAAGGAAATAACGATGAACCTGTCCCCCCAGTTGGTGAGACTCGGGAAACACAGGAAGGGATATCAATGGAAGTTCTTCTACATGAGATCAAAAGCGGATTCGCTGAATTTAAACGCAACCAGCAAGAGCTAAAAGCGGCGTTTGATGCCCTTGACAAGAGAGTAGACCTGCTTACTGAAAGGACAGATACTCTCGAAAGCACAGTAGGTGACTTAAAAGCCAAATTGGAATCTGCACAAGAAAAGATATATTATTTAAGACGTGACGGAAATGCAACAAAAGAAAGAGTGGACTCTTTGGAGAACTACTCACGGAGGAATAACATCAGACTCCTAAAGGTTCCGGAAGGAAAAGAGGGGGGAGAAATGAAAAAATGTATCGCCTCCTTGCTTAAAGAATCCCTGAACTTGGAGGAATCTGTGGAAGACTTGGAAAGGGATATTCAACGAGCCCATAGAGACCCGTTCCGTTTAAAGCAGGGGAGATCAAAACCGAGAAAGATCCTAGTCAACTTTCTAACCTATTCCACCAAGGAGAAGATATTGAACCTAGCGCTTAAATCTACTTCTTTAAAAGCCTCCGATTTCTCCTATGTTGTTAGGTCTGACTTGTCGAAAACAACCCTTGATAGACAATGGGAATTAGGCCAGAGAATGGAGAAGTTCAGGGCTCTTGGAGCTACTGTCCAGATGAGGTTTCCTGCCTTCCTGAGGGTTATGTATAATAACAAAATGCACAACATCCATTCCCCTTTGGAGGCAGATGAACTCCTGGCCTCCATCAGTGACCATCAACAGGGAGCCGGTTAGATATCGGAGATAAGGAGATATAGAGATAAAGAGATAAGATATGTTAGGTCCCTATATCACTCTCCTCTTAGTGCCAACCTCAGTTACTAACTCCACTTGATAGTTTTGCATGGTAGAAACACATTTAAGGATATGAAAAAAAAAAAAACAAAGGAAAGAAAAATGTTCACAAGAGGGTGTTTCCAACAAAAAAAAAAAAAAGAGAAGAGAAGCAAAGTCAAAAAAAAAAGCAGTAACACGGATTGGAAATAGGGGGGGTTGGGTGAAGCTCTAAAAACTGGGAAGAAATTTGAGAAGACCTCTCTGAGGTTTATCTACCTCTACTATTACTACTCTCTGCACCTTTTCACTCATGATATCTTCTCTTTAAGGGTATCAATCTTGGCTCTGCCGGATTACATATCAACAACACGTAACAAGGCTGGGTGAGGGGGGACTCCTCAGAGAGACAAATCTGGCATCACCGGCCAGGTTAAGTAAGGGGGGGTTTTCCAGGGAGGGGGTCAAATTGCAAAATATCTTCATTTGTCAGACACCGATCTTCATTTACAAACCTTATTAAACACAACTCAGTTTTGTCTAACCTGCCTTGGGAGTTGTTTCCTTTATATTGACTCGATGAGTCGGTGTAGGAGTAAGGATATTAGATGCTGGGGATAAAATTCTTGTCCTAGAATGTCAATGGCCTTCGTGTTAAGAGTAGGAGGTATAGAATATTACAATATTTGAGGGACTCTCCAGCGCAGGTCATTGTCATTCAGGAAACACATCTTCTCCAACAAGAAGTGAAGGATATGTTGAGGAAAATTAGATGGGTAGACTGCTTTATTTGCACTAACCACAATGCTAATATCCGGGGCATCCTTATCATTTTCAAAAGGCAAGTTAGAGCAGAGATTATTGCCCATGAGGAAGACTTCAGTGGTAGGTGGCTATATGTCAAAGTAAGTTTAGAGGGCAGACCATATAATTTGGTAGGCTATTATGGACCTAATCAGGACGACCCCTCATACTTGAACAAAATCCAGAGCCACCTCTTAACAACTCACGATCCAATAATTTGAATGGGAGATTTTAATTTAGTACTTAACTCAAAATTGGACAAATCCCCCAACTCAAGGGCATTAACTTATAAGAAATCCAGGCAGGCGCTGGGGGTGATCATGTCAACGCTTGGATTGGCAGATCCATGGAGGGACAGAGCAGGCAACGCACCTGGAGTATCATATCACAATCACAAATACAATCATAAGTCTAGAATTGATTACGCTCTTTTTAATTATTCATTAAGAGACCCCCTGAAGGATTTAGTGTACATGCCCTCGCATTTATCAGATCATTCTGCTATATTTTTTTCCTTACAATTAGTTCAGCAATCCTCTCATACATCTTGGTCATTTGACCGTACTATTCTTTTAGAGGAAGAGGAAACTGACCTCCTTATCCAAGAAACAAAATTCTTTATGGACACCAACATAAATTCTACTCAGCTAGATATAGTATGGGAGGCTTATAAAGCAAATTTGTGAGGCCACATAACCAACAGGGCCTCCTACAGAGGGAAATTATACAGGGCAAAGATCGCCAATATTGAAAAGGAAATCGCCCTCCTTGACCAACGTATTGGTTTCGGAAATGGGACTAATAAAGAGCAGGAACAGCGAAAGGAATTAAAGGAGAAGCTAGATAGTATCCTTCAAGAGAGGGTCGCATTGAGATGGGCAGCAAGCAAGCTTTCAAACTTTGAATATGGTGAATCTGCGGGCAAGGTCCTTGCATGGAAAATCAAATCTGACCAGGCTAAAAAACATATCAAGCATATTAGCGTAGAGGGGGAGACCCACGAAAGATCTTCTATCAGAGACTTCGGTGAAGCATTTCTGGAGTTTTTTCAGCAAATTTATAAGGAGGAGATCTCGGACGACCCGATGTCTAAGCTTAGATGGTTAGAGAAGATAACTCTTCCCACTCTCACCTCGGAACAAAGTGACCGGCTTGACAGACCTATTTCAGAGGAAGAGGTGAGCGAAGCTATTAAAAAGGTGAGCGGGGTAAGGCGGCGGGCCCTGATGGTCTTCCCGGTGAATTACTTCTGGTCTTGGCACCCGAAATAGTCTCAGTACTTACTAGACTCTTTAATGACATCTTAGCCAACGGTGCTACCCCACCTAAATCATGGGGGGAGGCAACTATCGTCCTGATCCCGAATCCCGGGAAAGATCCGGCCAAATGTGGCTCTTATAGGCCAATTTCGCTTTTAAATAGCGATTATAAGCTCTTAGCGGCTGTGTTGGCGACTCGTTTGGGACGCGAAGTTGGCTCAATAATCCACACGGACCAGAAGGGCTTCATTCGAGGTAGACAGCTCTCAGACCTCACGTATGACCTAATTGGGGCAGTGGACATTGCCTCAGCGTTCTCACTCCCCCTGGCCATTATGACCCTTGACGCTACAAAAGCGTTCGATCGAGTAAATTGGGCATATTTAGCTGAGGTCATGAAGAAATTTGCAATTGGGCCCAACTTTCGGAGATCTATTGGTCTGCTGTATGCCAATCCCAGTGCATGCATTTTGGTCAACGGTTCATGTACCCAGCCCTTTCAGATCAGTAGGGGAACAAGACAGGGGTGCCCCCTGTCCCCCCTACTTTTTAATATGTATATTGAACCACTTGCACAATCCTTCAGGGACGATCCAAGAATCTCCTCATTCGAATTTGGCGGTTGGGAAAGAAGGGTAGGGCTCTACGCCGATGATATAGTAATTTACACCAGTGATCCAGCAAATGCCTTCCCCATTGTGGTTGAAAAGGCCAAAGTATTTGGAAACATATCGGGCTATGATATCAACGCTGAGAAGACTGAGCTCATGACGTGGAACATCGCTAATCCAGGCGTTGTGGTGACACCCTCAATCCGCTACCTCGGAGTTAAAATCACGCAAGACATTGACACCCTAGCAAAGGCTAATTTAGATCTGGTCTTCCGAGAATGTAGGGCCTTATTGAAATCTTGGGCGGGTCTTCGATTATCAATTTTTGGGAAAGTCAACATTGTAAAAATGTCTATCCTTCCGAAACTGACTTTTATTTTCAATTCTATCCCCTTGGCTTTTGACTCCAAGCAACTTCTTAAGTGCCAGCAAGAAATCAATTCTTTTATTTGGGGCAACAAGGCTACTAGGTTGGGCTGGAAAAAATTAAGGAGGAGGAGGGAAAAAGGTGGGTTGGCCCTCCCAGACTTGCAGTATTACTCTTGGGCATTCCAGCTCTCTCACTCAAGAATGCTCCTGAAGTCACCAGACCTCTCTTCAAATGGGAGATTGTTTAAGGCAATGCTGGTAGGGGCAAACCTCCCGTTAGACGGGTTTCTATTTAAGTTTGGAGACCGGAAATGTTTTAAAAAGGTGAGGCTTAAGACTCTTTTAACACTATTGAAGTCATGGGTGCAAATTAAACGTAGAGTGGGGCTGGCATATTTTTCCAACTATGCTCAGATATGGGACTCTCCTGGGCTCCCACTGTGTCTGCAAGACTCCCTGGCAGCCCCCCTAATTACAGCTGGGTTCTCAAGATGGGGTGAATTGATATCTGGAGGCATCTTGATAGAGTGGGAGGAGCTTAGGGAGAAAGTAGGGCCATCTCTGTCAAGATTTAAGTACATACAAATCAGTAGTTGGGCCAGAGAATTAATTAGGAAAAACCCTAATATTGGGAGACTCAGCCCCCTAGAACAGCACCTAGTCGAAATCAAACAGGAGGTAAGGAGGTGGCTCTTTGGTACTGGTCCATATTGGAAGAGATAGATGGGGATTTCAATCTCCTAATGGAGCTATGGGGAAGAGAAATTGTGTCATTAGACGAGGACCCGTGGATAAAATCCTTCTCCCTTTTGTATAAACTAGTTAAACCCGCCTGGTTTAGACGAAATCATCTGTTCACTCTACACCGGGCGTATCTCTCCCCTTTACGTCTATCTAAATATCAGGACGGGAAATGCTGTAATAAATGCCAACTACCAGCAGCCTCAGATACACATATGTTTTGGGAATGCCCCCACATATCCGCTTATTGGAAAGAGATTAAAGTCACTCTAGATTCAATTCTCAAGACCAACATTCCTCTAACGCTATCATTTGTCATCTTTGGGTTTGATCAGAATATCATTGGGGCAGCGCAGTCTTTTCTATTCTATGCTATCCTGTTGGCAAGACGGCAGATATGTATACACTGGGTGGATACCATTCCTCCCACCCACTCCGCTTGGCTAACCTCACTCTATGAAACATCCAAGATAGATTTGAAAAGATCTTGTAGAGTCCAGAGCCTCACATTTTGGAAATTTTTGATAGACTGGAAGTGAAGCTTTCTTCGGCTCGTTGGTTTTTTTTTTCCCCCACTCCCCCCCCCCCCCAAAGATCCGATGATTATGTCCATCTACTCCATGGCTTAGTATTGTGGTCTGCCCCGACTCCGCTATTTACCTACTGGCCAAACAGGCACGAAGTTGCCTAAAGGAGCGTTAACAAGGTGCATTGTATCTCCCACCAATAAGTTCTGCCTAGTTTGTGTAGCGGCTCAATTACCAGGGCCTTGCTCTCAATGGCAGTGAGGTGGTTGGGTTGTCTTCTTTGCATCTAAGGAACGTGTGTCGGGCAGATGAGAATTATAAAAAAAATTTAAAAAAATAAAAAATAAAATTAGACCAAAACAAAGCAAATCCAATTAGTAGAACCAGAGTTATTGAATTTTAAAGCACCAAAAGGTGTAAAGCGCCAACTGTGAATATCTGGTTGCACCAAACTGGGACAAAATCACAAGTTCAGGCACATGTAATAAAATGCGGACGGTTGCAGGGACTCAGTTAGGCCCACTGAACAAAGTACCTTAAATCCGAGTTCTGAAGTGTTGCACAGATCTGAGTTGAAGATATGTCACGCAGCTAAAGCGATGTATCGGTGCTGCAATGCAGCATGGCCGCGATGTGAGGTCCTGCGCTGTAATCGAGGATCCTTTCAGCAGGGACTTGCAAAGCAAAACCTGGGATCGAGGGTGCGGCACACAGTTAGGGTGATGCACCAGTTCAGAGGAGCTGCATGGCTAGGATGTGCAGTCTTTCGCTGAGGCTGAGAGATGCGAGGGCTGCGCCAAAGAGACATTGTGCAGCTGGGGTGATGCAATAGTTCTTAGAACTGCAGCAGTGAAGTGAGTCTGTGCAACGGTTTGGTCCATGCATAGACAATTATGCATCGGGTCTGCTCAATGATGCACCACGCAGTAGAGTAGATGTGTCTGTTCCGCTGGATCCCCAGAGGCTGGCAAGCACCTTAGACCCACTTCCAAGGGTCCAGGACTGGAATGGCACTACTTGGCAGGGTAGACTCGCAGATGGCAGAGTCCAGGTGCAGATGCAAAGTGATTGGAGACCCTGTTATGTCCCTGAAGCTCCAGATCAGGAGGCCAGCCAACTAGCCCTTGAAGTCACTCTGAGTTCAAGACATGCAGGTCCAGTCCGTCTCACCCATGCAGAGGGCAGCAAAACAGGGCAGCAGTTCATTCAGAGCAGCAATACCGTGGCAGTCCTTGTAGCAGCACAGCAGTTCATCTTCCTGACAGAGTATATATATGTCCAGAAATTTACTGACAAGTTGGTATCTGAGGTCCTTCTTTTATACCCTGGTTCCGGAAGGTGGATGAAACTTCTAGACAGTAGCTTTGAAGTACATGGAATTTCCTGCCTCTCCTGCCCTGGCCCCAAGCTGGTTGAGGCGACAAATCAGGATTTTTAGGTCCATTGTGTGAAGGCAGGACACAACCTATTCAAGTGTAAGTGCAACTGTGCGGAGCTCATCCCTCCCTTCCAGCCAGTGATGGCCGGACTAGGCGCACCAAAGCTCGCCAATGTGTAAATGGATGTCTCTGAGGAATGCATGAAGCCCAACTACCACCCACATCTAGTCATGTGTCAGAGACAGTTTACAGGCACTAAATGGCTAAGGCAAGAAAATGCCAACTTTCTACAAGTAGCATTTTAAGAATTTTTATTTAAAATACATATTTTCCATAAATTAGGACTCCAGAAAGACGAAACGTGAACTGATACTATCTTACCATTTGGAAATTACACTTATAAAATGTAATACGGTAATCCCAATGTTATTGTATAGGAGAGGTAGGCCTTGCAGTAGTAAAATATGACTTTATCAGTTTTTCACTACCAGGACATTTAAAACTCAAATGTCCAACTTTTTAAATACAGTTCACCTTGCCATATGGGTGGTCCAGGATCTTCCCTATGTGTGACATATAGGTTTTAAAAAGGAAGGTTTGGGCCTGACAAAAGATTTCTTTTGCCAGGTAGAAATGGGAGTCAAACTGCAGTTTCCAATGACTGATAATACCTATGTATCATAGGGACTATCAAATATTTCCATTACAATCAAACAATGTTGATTCCTCACTACAAACTGGTTGTCGTGTATTTATCTACCGTACAGAAAATTAACACAAGTCATTAGAGTTTCTATTGTATATATGCAGATTTGTAGGTTTGAAGCCACACCCCATAAGCTTGGTGCCGGTCTTTTGAAGCAGTTGCATTTGACTTGAGTGGGACCTCTAATTAGCAACAAGTGGAACTGCTGCTTTACCTAAAAATATCAATGCTTTTACACCTGACTTGCACTTTCCTGAAAGAATTTTAGTGCTTTCGCATTTGACACCGTCCGAACAGCTAGCAATGACTTGAGGAAGTACAGAAAGCTTGAAACATTGAGAGAAAATATTTGAAACAGTTGTTGTTGAATGGTTGCACAGATTGATGCTGTGGTGGCGCTGAGTGATGTTGTGGTGGCGACGAGTGATGCTGTGGCGTTCAGTGATGCTGTGGTAGCACATAGTGATGTTGTGGGGCCCCTGAGTGATGCAGTGGTGGTGCAGAGTGATGCTGTGGCGATGCGATAAATAGATAGAGTGAGGGCGATAGATATATAGAGGGAGGGCGATAGATAGATAGAGGGAGGGCGATAGATAGATAGAGGGAGGGCAATAGATAGATAGAGGGAGGGCAATAGATAGATAGAGGGAGGGCAATAGATAGATAGAGGAAGGGCGATAGATGGATAGATAGAGGGAGGGCAATAGATAGATAGAGGAAGGGCGATAGATGGATAGATAGAGGGAGGGCGATAGATAGATATATAGATAGAGTGAGGGCGTTAGAGTGAGGGTGATAGATAGATAGATAGATAGATAGATAGATAGATAGATAGATAGATAGATAGATAGATAGATAGATAGATAGATAGATAGATAGATAGATAGATAGATAGAGTGGGGAGGGGCTCGGACTTGACAACACACCACAAAACCCCCTGTTCAACCTAGGATACCTACTGGCCAAAAGAGAAATTGTGCGGAAATACGGATAGACCAAGAGTGCATGGCCGGGCGAAGGAAATGTAGAGGTGTTGAGCCCTGGAAAAACTGGTGTACAAAGGCTAGGGATGCCCCAGTAATTTGGGAAGATATGGTATGTCTGGGGCACGGTGGAATGCCAGTGAATGCAGCTGAGGGGGATGCAGACCAAGAAGGGATGGGGGAAATTATAGATCACGTAAAGGACTAGAGGGAAGCGAAGGAGGCCACACATTGATGAGGAGATGGGCCAACACCCCAAAAACGGTTATGCAGCAATATCACTATGATTTTGAGAGACTCCGGGTTGGAGAGGAAATAGTGGGTCGGGGGCAAACTGTGAAAATGTTTAGGTTTAGTAGGTTGTAGCACATGTAAACACAATAAAATACAGCATCAAAAACTAAAAAAGTGGCCCATAGTAGCAAAGCATATAGTTTTGAACAAGCAGGAATTGAGATAAGGGAGGGGGTGGCAAATGGTGAGCACTTTCATGGCCGCTTCGATGTTCTCAGTGGCCATACGGCTCACTGAGAACATCAAAGCGGCCACAAAAGTGATCCCAAAGGCTGCAGGCTGACAAATGGTGCACGCACCCGGCGCACATGCACTGTACCTCATCCGCCTGCAGCCTTTGGGAGCACTTTTTAAAGCCCCTTACTTAACTCTCGCAGAGGGACGAATGCGCGTTGGCTCAGCGAGACCTAAAAAACTGTGTAGCTATGCAAAGAAGTGCCTTTTTTCTATGATATACAATCACAAGCTTAACAGAAAAGTTATTGTAGTGAAAAAGGCCTTTACACAATTGCAAAGCAACATGCAGAGTTTAACTTTTCAAAGTCAAAACAATGTTTACCTTTGGAGCACTCCTCACATACTTAAAATGCATTTTCTCCCTTTTATGGTTATCTGGCATCACAGCTAAGCTGCTCTCTTACCTTGCACTATGAAAAGGGAAAGTGTGAAACCCAGGAAATGGCAGAGAAGAGTTCATTTGTTAGAGAAGGGAGAAATTACATTTGGTTCATGCATAAAGTGTAAGCATTTTGATTTATATGACATTGAGAAGTGTCCTAGGGCATCATGGGTCGCACAAAAAATTACCACAACTTTCTATACCATCGTAAATGTTGCTTTGGGTGTCTTTAGAATGAACGTTTTTGTTTTTTGCAAGGAAACGCGTTTTGGTTTGATCCTTTACTTGTTGGCAACAATCACCCAGTAATTCTTTCTCTATTGAGTAACAATAAAGAACAGCAAATGTGGCTTGCTACCCCAACCAGTAGCGTAGCAGCTTAGGACGCTGGTCAGAAGCTTCAGAACCAGTGATTTACAGCAGTCCACACAATGTTTACGTACCAAAAAAACAACACACATGTGCAGGTCATGGCGGGGAGAGCAATCTTTACAGCTATGCTAACTTTCTCTCAAATATAGCATAAGTATCATTCTAAACGCAACTATGAAGTAACCAATCGTCCGTCACTCTAAACTTCTTATCTGACCCTTCTTGATTTAAAAAAAAAAACAAAGGTGTAGAGCCTTATAATCAGCTCAGATGCTAAAGTAGCCTAAAGGTTTAAAAATGCACATTCAACCTTTTAAGACATCTGCAGTGACATTGTTTTTCCACCCAAACATTACCAAATTAGATTCAGGGAGTCTGAAGTGGCGAGAACGGGTTAAATAGTCTGTAACTGTGTTAACAAAGGAGACAACCATGCTCGACTAACCAGAGAGTTAGCATAGCCATAAAGAGCTCTATCATTGCTGTGACTGGCATACAGAGAGGTGTTTGCATGTAGAATTTAAGTGATTTGCGCGACCTATTAAAAACAAATAAACTCTTCAAACCTAAATAAGAAAATAAATAGAAAGCCAAGCAGCCTTCTCAATAACAAAGAAAACTCGGTTAGTGCTCTTCAATTTGTAAGGAAAGGCAGGGAATAAGGCATGGATGAGGAGAACAATGTACCAACGCACCCGAAGGCAAGGGTGTGGAGGGCCCGGAGGCGTAACCCTTTCTATCAGCACAGGAAGCACTACCAGTAGACTCCGCATGTGTCTGCAAGAAGCCCGTGAATTGTAATACAAGCATTGAAAATGCAATAGGTCTTGCAATGGTTTGATTTACAGTTAATCGCATTGTACATATTAATATCCATGTTTTAAAAAAAATGTAATTGTAATTTAAAAGGGTAAATTGCATTACATATTAAAACCCCAAATAAAGTTTATATTGTAGTAAAAAAGAAAAAGTGATGGTAGACAATTTTTTGGGGGTTTTGTAGTTGAGGTGAACAAGAATTAATATAATGTGAAAAGTT
Source organism: Lissotriton vulgaris (assembly GCF_964263255.1). Lineage (NCBI taxonomy): Eukaryota > Metazoa > Chordata > Amphibia > Caudata > Salamandridae > Lissotriton > Lissotriton vulgaris. The sequence goes on from NC_141687.1 coordinate 364,144,527, forward strand.
AATCGCCTTCTATATGCCTTTATTCCTCAACACCCATACTTTATAGGCAGTGGCAACCTGCATGTTCCTGTATGCCGCTTTCGGTGTATTAACCTTATGCTTGCAGTATATATTTCCCAATTCATGCTGATATAGATTTCCTCCACTGTTGTTTCGTGTATTTGTGTTTTATATGACGGCGAAAAAATAAGTTCTAATGTTGTCTTTAGGCCACCTTTTTGAGTGAAGCTGTTTGAAGTGAGTTTCAACCTTGTTTTTGTCTGAAAGATAGAATGGTGCGCTAAGAAGTCTGGAGTGGTGTTAATCCTTTGTGAATAGATTCTGTATGTGTTTGAATTGGAGGGTGGGGGCATTACGGAAACGGGAGGGATAGGTGAGTGAAAGGCACGGACAAAGTGCAGGGACAGAGGGGTTGGGGGGGAAGTGAAAGGCAAGGCCAACGGGAGGGAGGTAGGGCGGGCGGAGGAAAAGATGGCACCAAAGCAATGGAAAGGAACTGAGCCCAGAATGTCCGTGTTGAAATATATATACTTTAATCCCATGTAAACAACTATAAACCCCATGCTGAATACCACCATAAGAATAACCCAATTGAGAATTAAAGAAACGTAGACCAAACTTAAAGGAAACAAGACAGGTTCGGAACAAATTTACCCAATTTGTGTCTCAGCCTTAAGAGTGACACATAATTGGAACGAACGACTGCCGTCTAGCTCAAGGCTTTAATGGTCATCTGTGGTGCTCGATGGGAAGGATTGCAAACATTGACAATACACTCCTGGCTGAGGAAATTATGAGCGGCAGAAGCTAAAATAGACTGCCTGCCTTCACGCGGCCTTGCAGGTCAACACTAATATTGACTGCCAATCACTCAAGCTCGTGGGCCAAGTTACTGATAGACAAGCTAAGAGGAAGGGACAGAGCGGAATCAGACCTGGCAACCATCGGCTTCACAGCAGCATCCCTGGGACACTGCGGATAACAGACACACTCACGGGTGCATCCAAATTCAGCAATATTCACCTCCGTCAGGGCATAAACGGCCTGATGCCCAGGACGCAACAGCAGCAGAGGAGTGCAATGTGAGCCACAGAATAGGAAGCTCCATTTTAAGTGCGTGCTGTTCGCATTTAACAAGCATTGGCTGCGCGGTCGGGCCGCAAAATAAAATATTAAATACATTTAAAAAAACGCGAGTTGCGCGCAACGAAAAAATTGCTGTGCACGTCGCACGCGTGATTGTGCAGGTCAGCTGGTCGCCGCTTTCGCCGCTTTGAAAGCACTTCCAAAAGCGGCTTGCTAAATGTCTCGCTGACAGCGCATGCGTGCAAGATCAGCGAGACCTAAAAAGGATTCTCAATTAAGTGCAGTGCCTTTTCGAAATATGTTTACTTTAAATGACAACTCATTTTCTGCTTGCAGATTGATTACACAGACATGGGATGGTGATTTTTCCATAATATCAGTTTCTTTCTCTTGATCTGAGTTCTCCAACATGTCATGTTATAAAAAACCTACTCTTCTCCACGGGTGCTCCAGAGAGTGGATTTTGATGGGCATCCTTAAATTAAAATGTAAATTGCTTTCCCAAGCTTCAAAATGAACTGTCAGTCATATGCCAAAACTATGCTCCCTGATATTGTAGTGTCAGTCTGAGTGAGCCCTTAAGGGCGAAGTTCATTTTATCGGTGTAAAACTGTTTTGCTTGAACTTCCACTTCCACACTTTCTTTTAGTTTTAAAAATAAGCATTGGGGAGATTTAGAGGCCACAGTGCTCAGTATTGTCAACTTAATTTAAATGGCTAACTTTAAGAAAAAGTATGCGTGGTAGGTAGTTATTGCTGAATAAAAGTTTTTTTTATAGTATTGCAGGATGCATCATTCGGGTAAAGCTATTTATTGTTAATGAGTCAAGCGAATGTCAAGTGAAGAATAACTGCCAGTGGCTTAGTCTTGCTGTAGTTGTGTAACTCGTTAGTTTGATTTATGCTTTATAACACTGTCCTGGTGCCAGTGTACCCTGTACGTGGACGTTGCTACATTACCTCTAATGATCAGAAATATTTCTGGTGTACAGTTCCTGAGCCGCAACACCTAGAGTGGATTAGGGGATTGGTGGAAGGAGTGGAACACATAGACTGTGGAACGAGCAGTATTTAGTTGCTTGTCCTGCCCACTGACGTTGTGTGATATTGGCATAATTTCACATTGTCTGTTCACCTTTTCTTCTAAGTTGGATGCTACAGAAGTGGCTATGTGCATTATAAATCCCTAAACAGAATCAACAATACCCTGCTCATCGTTGTGGGAACACTAAGGGGTATCGACGGTAGAACAAATTCTGTAATTCACTTTTGGCCAAGATTGTGATCTACAGTAAGAAATCAGTTCTAAACACAGTGCTCATGCTATGTAAATAAAACGTTTAATTAAAAAGGCAAAGTAAACTTCATTAGTAAGTCAACCGATCTATTTGCTCATTTATGCAGCTTCCTTTTTTTTGGGCATGCATGCTTTGAATATTCTCTGCGGCTATCAAGGTTTAATACCTGCAGATTAGAGAAGTGTACCATAACAGGATTCAGTGTGGGTAAGAATGAACTTTCGCTTTACCCATGATATGTATGTGATACAGCAGTGTAAATTGTTTAGGTGTTTCTGTCACGAGGCCCCAACAAGTGTACATTTTTATTAAGCTTTCTTAAATAGTTTAGTTTTTTTGAGATTGTTTAGCTTCCTAGAGCTATATCTGTTCTTTTAATATTTATTCTTTAATTTCTGTCATATGATGTCTCTACAATAGAGAGAGTTTCCTACACCCATTCTTTTCAGAGAGCATACACTACAAATTACTAAGCAATGACACATGCAGTGCTTAATTTGAACTGGTGGTTTCCGGTGGTCAGTACCGGTACTTAATCATCAACACTGGTGCTTTTTATTAGCACTGGTGAAGGTTACCTTCATTTATTGGAGGCACAGGGATTTGCCCAGGATCACACAATGTTGAGCTGATGCAGACACTCAAACTTGGTTCCCCAGCTCCTAAGTCGGCAACTCTGGCCTTTATGCCACATCATCTCCCCACTTTCATGGTTAGTAGTTGGTTCTGTATTAGGCGGCGCTAACTGATGAGAAGCTGCCTGGTGTTACTTAAACTGGGTGGTGGAAACAGCTGCGGTCCCCTGGCGAGTAGGGAAATGCAGTTGGTGTACTCTGGTAAGATACAGTACCCGGGTACTGCTGTTTCCTATATGGACACTGGCCTCATGCATCCGCATTCTAGTTTTAGGCCCTTTTGAATATGCCAAGACTTAAGTCTGCATTCAATCGAGGGGGCCTCACAGAAAAGTTTGGACCCCCATGTTAAAGAGAAGACCTCTTTCAGGGAAAAGTGCACCCTTTTAGCATCTTCAGAAATGCTCATTGTATCTAAAAAGGGTGTAAAAAGAACAGAAATGGAAATGGCCAAATATCAGATAGTCCTTCATTGGTCCCTGAACCTACGGCTCCTTTATTAACCAATAGTGCTCTGCAGCAGGGTTTCGGAGACAGTTATGAATAGGTCCTTTGCAGGGCAACATATAACCCTTACTCCCAGCCAAGCAAGATGAATTGGGAGGCCCCCCCAAAAGAACTATCTTTGAGAGGTTTTGGAGCAGGAACTTGGAAGTAACCCTGGTGGGCAGATAAAAAAGTGACAGATCTGCTGGATGCAGGGGGGTTTACCTGAGAACACAAGGGTACAGCTTATTTAGGGGCACTGATATCCGTTGCTCTTTCTACCTTGACGCAAGCTTCTGTTGAAGGTGAAAAATGTTTCCGATTCTTTAGCAAAGGGGTTAAGCTCTTTGTAGCCTCTCTGTCAGCCTCCAATATTGTAAATACTCCAGCAGCAAAAGAAGGCAGTACCTCAGTGATTGAAGATACACAGCACATCCAGTCAAATTAGTTTTATGCCCACAAAACCTCACAATTAAGCATAGGAGCCACCTTGGAAATTGAAACTGCTGGGGTAACTGATCATCCTCTAAAAAATCTCTCACCCTTAGTGCAACTGGTGACTGAGGACACGGAATATCGTCTAGCTCAAGCTAAGATGAATCATTATTGTTAAAGATTTTATCAAAAGTGCAGGAAGTTAAAGCTTCTCAAATCCCTTTGGGACATACACTTGGGGGATAATGGAGATGGAAAACATGTGAGTTCTTGGGGATATTATTGGAAGGAGTGACTGCTACAATTTCAGTTCTCGAAGATACCCAAAATGCACTCCTAAAACAAACTCTACTTTACAAAAAGAACTTGCTTCTCTGAAGCAACAACTTGAGGTTCTAGAGAACCATTCAGGACGGTGTAATCTTAGGTTTGTTGGGATACCAGAAAGGGAGGAGGGAAAGGCCGCCTCAGCAATAGAGTTTATGGCTGACTTGATTTTTACTCATCTTCTATTAGGAAATACGGAGTACTTGATGAGAACACAAGAGCATCATGTACTATTTTAGGAATGTCCCAATTTATCAAGACCCCGTGACAGAAAGTGTTGAAGTGTGTTATGAAACAGAGAGGTATTACATTTAGAGAGGGACAAGTTATCCAGGTTTTTCCTGATAAATGTCATTAAAGGTTTCAAAACGACTGAAGTGATCTAAAAAAATGATGTCCTTATTCCAAGCAGCTGGCAATCATACAAAAAGTTTACAACCAGCCAGACATAGAACTTTGGACAAAGGAGAATTTTGAGCATTTATTGATGTTCAGACAGCCCAGAAATACTTGCATTTGAACTATATATCCTATGGAGAAATGATGTGCCACGCTCATTGATTTAAGGTTTTTTTACATATCTTTTGTGTCTAGGCTTAAGGTTTGGGAGATTTCAAGGGGTGGGGGTGGGGCCTGAAGTTCAGGTTCTCGAGTAAGTAACGCACCAGGTTGGAGGAGGTGAGTTTATTACAGAGGGTAATGGGTTTTGAGTGAGGATGATGGTTGGAATTTTTGATTGGCACAGGAATACGGGTAAAGGGTGAGGAGCAGCCTGAGAACCTTGAAGGGGGATTGGGCCACATGGGTTTATGGGGATAAAAGAGTTTCTTGCAGGGAAATTGAGTGGGGAGTGCAAATTGGCGGTATGGCAGGGATTTGCTGTTGCTATGGGAACTTGAATTTCAGATGTTGTTATGCTAAGTTGGACTGTAGAGGGGGATTGTAGGATACTCTCTGTTAATGGTAATTGGTTAAATAACCCATGTGAGCATGGATATCTTTTGGATTGGCTGATGGGACAAAGGGCTTCCTTGGCGTTATTGCAAGAGACGCTTCTTAAGAAAAGTAAGATGCCTTCAGTTAATGAGCAAAGATTATCAATGCAGATGTATGCAGGAGTTCACTGAGAGGAAACACATTCAAGAGATCATAGACAGGAGATCGAAAGAACTGGGGCCTTAAGAGAGCCAGTCTGCAGCTCCTTTTCTGTAGGCTGCTATAAGATATTTCACAGAACATTTGTGCGCTCCGCTACTTCACAAAAACCAGGCTATCTAATCCACTTCCACAGCGCAATTTTGGATAGTCAAATATGCTTAGTTATTATGGGATCTTCCTGCCCTTAACCTGATCCTGGAAGACATTTTAAAGAAAACCATCTCCTTAAAAACATTTAAACAGATGTCTCGCTAAGAAGATTTCCTGTGATTGCAGAAAGTGAGCTTAAAAGCTGTTTCATGGAGCTCTTTTAGAAAGTGCCCTTAGCACTGAGCTCAGCTACTGTTTGTTGTAAATGGCATTTGCCACTTTCATTACTCATTGGTTGATTGTAACTCATTCATGAGGTATGGACTTTTGTGTTTGCACTAAGATGCATGGCCTTATTATTGGTGCAGCTGTGAAGTAAGTTCACATATATGGAGTCATCTATTCATTGCCATTTTAAATGCCTGTTGCGTTAGTAAAACGTGATCAACTGTTTTTGACCCAACAACTTGAAAACAGTGTACTCCTAAATATACCATTTAATTTTCAATTTGCAAGACTAGTTAGGATCAGACAACAGTTCGGTAAGCAAATTAAGATGGATTGCTCCGAGTGCAGTAAAAGAAATTTCATTAGGCCATTGTCTCTGCAATGCAGTGCCTAATGTGAGCAGGTGGTTGCAGGTGGGTCCCACTGGCACTCATTGTTGCTCAGAAAGACAGAAAAGGTGAAAAGAATGGGGGAGTGAAAGCTGGAAAAAATTACAGAGGGAGAAAGCACAGATGAAAACCTGAAAGAGTGAAATAAAGAGGCAGGAAATGTCTGATGGAGGAGGAAAGACGCCTAAGGTGGAATCAAGACGACATAGTTTGGTATTTGGCACCACAACCTTCAATAGCACAGGCCACAAGCTTCTGAACAAAACACTGGGGACCAACACTTATTCTTTCACAAATTAAGCACATATTCTACCCACAGGATCTGCTAGAAAAATCAGCAAGCTGCAAGTGCTCAAGATCAAGCAATCCTTAATGAAATTCAGTAAAGAACCTGGTGTCCGACTGTTGTTTTAACATCTTTCCAATGCTACAAAGAAAGGATAAATGTTATTGATGTTAGAAGATGTTTGGTAGATTCTACATGGCTAGGACTTCAGACAGTCAGATCAATTCTTCATTTGTCTTGGATATCTGAATAAGGGTGGGCCTTTCTCTAAAAAAGTTATTGCCCGATGAAGTACAGTTGCAATTATAATTTTTCACAGTAAAGGCAACTTCTACCTACCAGGCAGAGTCACAGCACATTCCTCAAGAATTGTTCTGAAGGAGTCCCAGTGACTGACTCCTGCAGGGCACCTACTGAAAGAATGAATCCACAAACATAAGAAACTAATGTTTAACATGAAGTCCCCAAGGAACAAGCATTGTTCACAGCATTTATTTAATGAGGCGAGTCATCTTCCCTCTATTCTTTAATTGTTAGTTGCTTATACTGCTTGTTATTGTGATTCAAGCATGGGCGTTCATGAAAGATCAAATGCAGCAATCCGTAACTTGGCCATCGAAAACAGTATGAACTTTCCTAATGAGATTTGCAAGTCCCTAGCATCCTAATACTCTTCCACTACTTTTAAGCACTATGCTAAAATTTAACATAAGTAGCAATAGCAAGCCTATAGTGTTTCTTTAGATTTATACCTTTTTCTAAGAAACTGCTGCTTAGCTTTTCTCTATCACAGCCCTTGTCCAAGAGTGGTAAGCAGTGCTGGGCTGAAGGCCAATTCTCTATGCCGCTCTTGGACCCATGGAACAACCCTGACTGGGGCTAGTTTGTTGAAGATGGCATGACCTCTGGGCTGATATTACTGTTACGAAGTCTCTCCAATTATTAGATACTTGATTTTATATAGTATCTGAACATACATTTTTATAGTATCTGGTCGCCGAATTCATCGCCTGTTTATAAGTTTGGTGACATTAAAGATCCATCAAGACAAAATAATTATGGCAATAAATGCTCCATCTCGATTCACATTTAGAGGTTTCAGCCTCCACTGTAACCGTCCATATTAACATGGACAAAATGATAACACTTCTGCCTGTGTATAGATAAAGGAGTCTAAAGGCAAGTATATGATATAATAAACAGAAGAGATTTAAAAGGCCCTGTCCCTGTGTTAAGGACACAAGACATCTCAATCTACCTTTCCACTGCAGAACCATACAAATGCAATCAGGATCACCTTCAAGCAGAATCCAGAACTTTTTGGGAGAATCAGGAAGTAGAACCAATACCATTACAATTAACAGGCAAGGACATCTATTTATGATACTTTCAGGTTCAACAGAAATGTTCAAAACTAGGATGCAGACCCATTCTGTAATATTAATGTTGCCAACATTCTGAACGAAATTCAGAAGGTTAGTGCTGCATCACATCAATCCACAATTACATCAGGGATATTGGTTGTGCTTCATATATCTGTAAGACTCACACTTTGACATTTCAATCACAAGAAAACATTCAAAGTTCAGACATCACTACCAATCAAAAGTCTTATCTGCCGGCTTAAAATCAGCCATGCATGTGTTTGTAAAGTGTATGGCCGTGCGTTTTAAAAAAGGAATGGGTTTTCCTTTGTTGGACCGGACATCCTTGGCATGTTTTCCCTCAGCCTTTTGCCTTCAATACTCCTGTTTTGCTGGCCTCAGGATCAACACACATTACTACTGCTGACTAGTGCTAAAGTGCCTGTGCTGTCTCTCCCTAAATATGGTAACGATTGCTTCCACCCAATAAGCACTTTTAATGACTTATAAGTCCCTAGTAAAGTGGTACTACATGTAACCAGGGCCTGTAAATTAAATGCTACTTATGGGCCAGTATTATTTTTAAAGACAAGGGAACCCTCTAGGTAAGCAAGGACCTGGGGTATCAATTACTAAAGAAACAAAGGTCCTTGACAAGGAAAATAACAATCATAATAATTATAGGCCACAATATGCACAATAATGAACAAAAAGTCCAGCCGGACTTGAGAATTTATTCAATAATTAAATATATTGATTCTGGTGAAAAACAATGGAACAGTGGGACACAGTCCTGCATCCACAGTGCTACACGTACATTTAGACAATACATACATATAAGGTGTTTCAGGCATATGAGGGAACGGGAGCAAAAAAGCAGTATTTACAGTGTATTTGCTTCACATATGTGGGAAACACATCATTTTAGGCACATAATAGTGAACTAGTGTTTAAACCACATATTGTGTCGACGGCGTTTCGATCCAGTTAACAATAATGGATCATCATCAGGACAATCATTGCCTGCCTGAATTTTAAAACATGAGCGTGGGAATTGGAAGTCAGACGCAATGTCCACTTGTCATCTGTGGAGGGCTGGGATTGTTCAGATCGGTGCAGTAGAACGGTTGGTAAGGCACCTTGCAGCCTGGTTGTGAGGTAACCAGAGAGGAAACACATCCGATTGGTATATGGTGGGGTTGATCAGGGCGCAATCGCCTTCAAGGGACATATGATCTATAGATATCGAGAATCGGTTGGAGAATTGGGGACGGCTCGTGTTACGAGCAAGGTAGCCTAAGATGGGGCTCCTGGAAGGGGTCTGGTTGGCAGCAATCGGCAATTGACCCTAAAGCCGAGTGAGGAAAATTATAACCAACGGTACAATTGTGGCCGTAGTGAATTGTGACACCCAGCGGGTGGAGTGAGCTTGAAGCGTGGGCATCTTACCTAAAATTGAATAGGCGGCTTCCAATGCGGAGCTCACTCGCCTGTAACGGGGCTCCTTGGTTCACGATGGAACTGAGAAGAACCTCCCGGTGCACGATAGTGCCGTGCCCACGCTTCAAGCTCACTCCACCCGCTGGGTGTCACAATTCACTACGGCCACAATTGTATCGTTGGTTATAATTTTCCTCATTCGGCTTTAGGGTCAATTGCCGATTGCTGCCAACCAGACCCCTTCCAGGAGCCCCATCTTAGGCTACCTTGCTCGTCACACGAGCCGTCCCCAATTCTCCAACCGATTCTCGATATCTATAGATCATATGTCCCTTGAAGGCGATTGCGCCCAGATCAACCCCACCATATACCAATCGGATGTGTATCCTCTCTGGTTACCTCACAACCAGGCTGCAAGGTGCCTTACCAACCATCCTACTGCAACGATCTGAGCAATCCCAGCCCTCCACAGACAACAAGTGGACATTGCGCCGGACTTCTAATTCCCGCGCTCATGTTTTAAAATTCAGGCAGGCAATGATTGTCCTGATGATGATCCATTATTGCTAACTGGATCGAAACGCCGTCAACACAATATGTGGTTTAAACACTAGTTCACTATTATGTGCCTAAAATGATGTGTTTCCCACATATGTGAAGCAAATACACTGTAAAAACTGCTTTTTTGCTCCCGTTCCCTCATATGCCTGAAACACCTTATATGTATGTATTGTCTAAATGTACGTGTAGCACTGTGGATGCAGCCCTGTGTCCCACTGTTCCATTGTTTTTCGCCAGAATCAATATATTTAATTATTGAATAAATTCTAAAGTCCGGCTGGACTTTTTGTTCAATATAGTGCATATTGTGGCCTATAATTATTATGATTGTTATTTTCCTTGTCAAGGACCTTTGTTTCTTTAGTAACTTATGGGCCAGTGGCACACATTGTACCACCCACTTATGTAGTCCTTTAAATGCTTCTCAGGCCTGCTATTGCAGCTTGTGTGTGCAGTTTACACTTCCATTTTGATCTTGAAAAATAAACCTTTTACTGGACCCAAACCTTCCTGTTTAATACAAATAACTCACCCCTAGGGTAGTCCATAAACAGCCCATATGGAAGGCTGCAGTGTATGTGTAAAAAGTTGGAAATATATGTTTAACTTTTACATGCCCTGATAATGAAAAACTCTTAAATTTATTTTCACAACTGCAAGGCCTGCCTTTTCCATAGGATAACATTGGGTTACCTTATTACATTTGATAAGTGATAACTTTCAATTGGGAGCAGATAGGAAGCTTGACTTTGACCTATAAAGCATTCTAATTTAAAACTCTCTTTAATGCTAAAGTTGGATTTTAAATCACAATTCTGAAAATGCCAATTTTAGAAAATTGGCATTTTCTTTCCCAAACCATTTGGTGTTTCATGGGCCACATCACTAGGCAGGGGCGTAACAAATGCCCCCGCAGCCCCTGCAGTGCGGGGGGGCCTCACTCTCTACAGTTAATGAAGGGGGCCCCAGGGTTCCCCGGCCCCCTCAGCTCTTCTGAGAGCTGTGAGAGAGGTCTGCGCTGAAGCAAGCCTCTCTCCCTCTGCGTCTGAAGCAGGTGCAGCCTGCTCGGAGCCCTTCGCCCCCTCTCTCTGACTGAAGAGAAACAAAGTATCAATATACATTGTTTCTCTTCAGTCAGAGCCAGAGGCAGTCCCGGAAAGAGGATGGGGGCCCCAGAGACAGCAGTCTCCACTGCTCCTCTGAGGCAGCACAGAGCCTGGCCCCCACTCTCTCCTCTCGATAAACAAAGCCCACCCCACAAGAAAAGAGAAGAGACAGGGACAAGGATGGGCCCACCCCACAGGAGAAGAGAAGAGACAGGGACAAGGATGGGCCCACCCCACAGGAGAAGAGAAGAGACAGGGACAAGGATGGGCCCACCCCACAGGAGAAGAGAAGAGACAGGGACAAGGATGGGCCCACCCCACAGGAGAAGAGAAGATACAGGGACAAGGATGGGGTGGGGGCTCCACCCCACAAGAGAAGAGAAGAGACAGGGACAAGGATGGGGTGGGAGGCCCACCCCACAAGAGAAGAGAAGAGACAGGGACAAGGATGGGGTGGGGGCTCCACCCCACAAGAGAAGAGAAGAGACAGGGACAAGAAGAGACAGGGACAAGGATGGGGTGGGGGCCCACCCCACAAGAGAAGAGAAGAGACAGGGACAAGGATGGGGTGGGGGCCCCACCCCACAAGAGAAGAGAAGAGAAGAGACAGGGACAGGCCCCCATCCGAGAAGAGACAGACAAGGATGGGGTGGGGGGCCCACCCCACAAGAGAAGAGAAGAGACAGGGACAAGGATGGGGTGGGGGCTCCACCCCACAAGAGAAGAGAAGAGACAGGGACAAGAAGAGACAGGGACAAGGATGGGGTGGGGGCCCACCCCACAAGAGAAGAGAAGAGACAGGGACAAGGATGGGGTGGGGGCCCCACCCCACAAGAGAAGAGAAGAGACAGGGACAGGCCCCCATCCGAGAAGAGACAGACAAGGATGGGGTGGGGGGCCCACCCCACAAGAGAAGAGAAGAGACAGGGACAAGGATGGGGTGGGGGCTCCACCCCACAAGAGAAGAGAAGAGACAGGGACAAGAAGAGACAGGGACAAGGATGGGGTGGGGGCCCACCCCACAAGAGAAGAGAAGAGACAGGGACAAGGATGGGGTGGGGGGCCCATCCCACAAGAGAAGAGAAGAGACAGGGACAAGGATGGGGTGGGGGGCCTCAGAGAGCAAGAGCAAGAGACAGCACAGAGCAGTGCTCGGGACCCTGACAAGCGTGGGAGTGGGGGCCCCCAGACAGAGTATTCTCCAGGGCAAAGCTCACATGAGAAGGGAAGAGGCAGCAAAATGGTGCCCTCAGGTAAGCATGCTTGTTAGAACACACCATGGGCGTCCGCAGGGAGAGGGAAATGGGGGGCCGAGAAGGGTGCAAGGCAGAGGGGGAGAAGGGTGCAAGGCAGAGGGGGAGAAGAATGCATGGTAGAGAAGGGTGCAAGGCAGAGGGGAGAAGGGTGCAAGGCAGAGAGGAGAAGGGTGCAAGGCAAAGGGGAGAAGGGTGCAATGCAGAGAGGAGAAGGGTGCAAGGCAGAGAGGAGAAGTGTGCAAGGCAGAGAAGAGAAGGGTGCAAGGCAGAGAAGAGAAGGGTGCAAGGCAAAGAGGAGAAGGGTGCAAGGCAAAGAGGAGAAGGGTGCAAGGCAAAGAGGAGAAGGGTGCAAGGAAGAGAGGAGAAGGGTGCAAGGTAGAGAAGGGTGCAAGGCGGAGGGGGAGAAGGGTGCAAGGTAGAGAGGAGAAGGGTGCAAGGCGGAGGGGAGAAGGGTGCAAGGCGGAGGGGAGAAGGGTGCAAGGCAGATAGGAGAAGGGTGCAAGGCGGAGGGGAGAAGGGTGCAAGGCAGATAGGAGAAGGGTGCAAGGCAAAGAGGAGAAGGGTGCAAGGCAGAGAAGAGAAGGGTGCAAGGCAAAGAGGAGAAGGGTGCAAGGCAGAGAAGAGAAGGGTGCAAGGCAAATAGGAGAAGGGTGCAAGGCGAAGAGGAGAAGGGTGCAAGGTAGAGAAGGGTGCAAGGCAGAGGGGGAGAAGGGTGCAAGGTAGAGAGGAGAAGGGTGCAAGGCGGAGGGGAGAAGGGTGCAAGGCAGATAGGAGAAGGGAGCAAGGTGGAGGGGAGAAGGGTGCAAGGTGAAGGGGAGAAGGGTGCAAGGCAGAGGGGAGAAGGGTGCAAGGCAGAGGGGAGAAGGGTGCAAGGCAGAGGGGAGAAGGGTGCAAGGGAGAGAGGAGAAGGGTGCAAGGTAGAGAAGGGTGCAAGGCAGAGGGGGGGAAGGGTGCATGGCAGAAGGGATAAGGGTGAAAGGCAGAGGGCAGAAGGGTGAAAGGCAGAGGGGAGAAGGGTGCAAGGTAGAGGGGAGAAGGGTGCAAGGCAGAGGGGAGAAGTGTGAAAGGCAGAGAAGAGAAGGGTGCAAGGCAAAGAGGAGAAGGGTGCAAGGCAAAGAGAAGAAGGGAGCAAGGAAGAGAGGAGAAGGGTGGAAGGTAGAGAAGGGTGCAAGGCGGAGGGGGAGAAGGGTGCAAGGTAGAGGGGAGAAGGGTGCAAGGCAGAGAGGAGAAGGGTGCAAGGTGGAGGGGAGAAGGGTGCAAGGCAGAGGGGAGAAGGGTGCAAGGTGGAGAGGATAAGGGTGCAAGGTGGAGAGGAGAAGGGTGCAAGGCAGAGGGGAGAAGGGTGCAAGGCAGAGGGGAGAAGGGTGCAAGGCAGAGAGGAGAAGGGTGCAAGGTAGAGAAGGGTGCAAGGCGGAGGGGGAGAAGGGTGCATGGCAGATGGGAGAAGGGTGAAAGGCAGAGGGGAGAAGGGTGCAAGGAAGAGAGGAGAAGGGTGCAAGGTAGAGAAGGGTGCAAGGCGGAGGGGGAGAAGGGTGCAAGGCAGAGGTGAGAAGGGTGCAAGGCAGAGGTGAGAAGGGTGCAAGGCAGAGAGGAGAAGGGTGCAAGGCAAAGGGGAGAAGGGTACAAGGCAAAGGGGAGATGGGTGCAAGGCAGAGGGGAAAAGGGTGCAAGGCAGAAGGGAGAAGGATGCAGGGTAGAGAAGGGTGCAAGGCGGCGGGGGAGAAGGGTGCAAGGCGGAGGGGGAGAAGGGTGCAAGGCAGATAGGAGAAGGATGCAAGGTAGAGAATGGTGCAAGGTGGCGGGGGAGAAGGGTGCAAGGCGGAGGGGGAGAAGGGTGCAAGGCAGAGGGGAGAAGGGTGCAAGGCAGAGGGGAGAAGGGTGCAAGGCAGAGGGGAGAAGGGTGCAAGGCAGAGGGGAGAATGGTGCAAGGAAGAGAGGAGAAGGGTGCAAGGTAGAGAAGGGTGCAAGGCAGAGGGGGGAAGGGGTGCAAGGCAGAGAGGAGAAGGGTGAAAGTTAGAGAAGGGTGCAAGGCGGGGGTGGAATAGGGTGTAAGACAGAGAGGAGAAGGGTGCAAGGCAGAGGGGTGAAGGGTGCAAGGTAGAAAAGGGTGCAAGGCGGATGTGGACTAGGGTACAAGGGAAAGGGGAGAAGGGTGCAAGAGGGAGGGCAAGAAGGGTGCAAGGCAGAGGGGAGAAGGGTGCAAGGGGGATGGTGATGAAGTTAGAAATGTGCCCCCCCCTGGAAACATTTCTGCGGACACCCATGAAACGCACACTACTTTGTGAGGGAGAGTGGGAGAGAGTGGAGAGAGAGAGAGTGGAGAGAGAGAGTGGAGAGAAACAGTGGAGAGAGAGAGAGAGAGTGGAGAGAGACAGTGGAGACAGAGTAGACAGTGGAGAGAGAGTGGAGATAGACAGTGGAGAGACCGAGAGTGGAGAGAGAGTGGAGAGAGCATGGAGAGACACTGGAGAGAGTGGAGAGACCGAGAGTGGAGAGAGAGAGAGTGGAGAGAGAGAGAGTGGAGAGAGAGAGAGTGGAGAGAGAGAATAGAGAGAGAGAGAGTGGAGATAGACAGTGGAGAGACCGAGAGTGGAGAGAGAGTGGAGAGAGCATGGCGAGACAGTGGAGAGAGAGTGGAGAGAGTGAGAGTGGAGAGAGAGAGAGAGAGAGAGTGGAGAGAGAGTGGAGAGAGAGTGGAGAGAGAGAGTGGAGAGAGAGAGAGTGGAGAGAGAGTGGAGAGAGAGAGTGGAGAGAGAGAGAGAGTGGAGAGAGAGATAGAGTGGAGAGAGAGATAGAGTGAGAGTGGAGAGAGAGAGTGAGTGGAGAGAGAGAGAGTGGAAAGAGAGAGAAAGAGTGGGGAGAGAGAGTGGAGAGAGAATGGAGAGTAGAGAGAGACAGTGGAGAGAGAGTGAGTGGAGAGAGAGTGAGTGGAGAGAGAGTGAGTGGAGAGAGAGTGGAGTGAGAAAGTGGAGAGAGAGAGTGGAGAGAGAGAGTGGAGAGAGAGAGTGGAGAGAGGAGAGAGAGAGAGAAGGGAGAGAGGATGGAGAGAGAGAGAGTGGAGGGAGACAGTGGAGGGAGACAGTGGAGAGAGAGTGAGTGGAGAGAGAGAGAGTGGAGAGAGAGAGTGGAGAGAGAGAGTGGGGAGAGTAGAGAGTGGAGGGAGAGAGTGAGTGGAGAGAGAGTGAGCGGAGAAAGAGTGAGTGGAGAGAGAGTGAGTGGAGAGAGAGTGGAGCGAGAAAGTGGAGAGAGAGAGTGGAGAGAGAGAGTGGAGAGAGAGAGTGGAGAGAGAGAGTGGAGAGAGGAGAGAGAGAGAGAAGGGAGAGAGGGTGGAGAGAGAGAGAGTGGAGGGAGACAGTGGAGGGAGACAGTGGAGAGAGAGAGAGTGGAGAGAGAGAGTGGAGAGAGAGAGTGGAGAGAGAGAGAGTGGAGGGAGACAGTGGAGGGAGACAGTGGAGAGAAAGACAGAGGAGAGACCGTGGAGAGAGAGACAGTAGAGATAGAGTGGACAGAGGTGAGAGAGCGAATGGAGAGAGTGGAGAGAGAGTAGAAACTGACTGACTGAGAGACTGAATACTGACTGACCGAGAGACTGACTGACTGAGAAACTGACTGAGAGAGAGAGTGACTGACTGACAGACAGAGAGAGAGAGACTGATTGAGAGTGAGACTGACTGACAGAGACTGGCTGAGGTAGAGAGAAACTGACTGAGAGAGAGACTGAGAGAGAGAGGCAGAGAGACTGACTGACAGAGAGATAGACTGATTGACTCTGAGAGAGACTGACTGCCTGAGAGAGACTGCCTGAGAGAGAGACTGCCTGAGAGAGAGACTGACTGAGAGAGAGACTGACTGAGAGAGAGACTGACTGAGAGAGAGATTGGCTGAGAGAGAGACTGACAGAGAGAGACTGACAGAGAGAGAGACTGACAGAGAGAGAGACTGACTGAGTGAGAGACTGACTGAGTGAGAGACTGACAGAGAGAGAGTCTGACTGACAGACCGACTGACTGACAGAGAGAGAGAGACTGACTGACTGGGGTAGAGAGAGAATGACTGACTGAGAGAGACTGACTGACTGGGAGAGAGAGAGACTGACTGGTAGAGAGAGAGACTGACTGACTGACTGAGAGAGAGACTGACTGACTGACTGAGAGAGAGACTGACTGACTGACAGAGACTGACAGAGAGAGAAAGAGACTGAGAGACTGACAGAGAAAGAGAGACTGACCAACAGAGAGAGACTGACTGACAGAGACTGACTGATAGAGAGACTCACAGAGAGACTGACTGACCGAGAGAGAGACTGAGACTCTGACAGAGAGAGAGACTGACTGACAGAGAGAGAGACTGACTAAGAGAGACTGACAGAGAGACTGACAGAGAGAGACTGACTGACAGCGAGTGATAGACTGACTGACAGAGAGAGAGACTGACTGACAGAGAGAGACTGACTGGCTGACAGACTGATAGAGAGAGAGAGAGAGAGAGAGAGAGACTGACTGACTGACAGAGAGAGTGACTGACTAAGAGAGACTGAATGACAGAGAGAGATAGACTGACTGACTGAAAGAGAGATACTGACTGACAGAGAGAGAGAGAGAGACTGTGATGGAATTGGGGTCAAAGTGTGTATGAAGCTATGCAATGCCTCTTAAGATTGCTATTGTCTAATAAAAATAAAAATGTATTATCAAAATATGCTCTTTGTGGTTACATCTGCTTTTGAAATACTGCATTGTAGCTTTGTCCAATGTCTTAAAACGGAAACGAGAAGGAGCAGTGGATGCACTTTTATCAAAACTAAACGATGAGTGGGCCCGACGTTGTATATCATGACAGGAGTCTGCATCAGGAAACCCACCTACAATTGGGCAAACTTTCCCGGCCTACTGATGGCAGGGACCCTGTTATGAATGGACCACCACATATGATAGCCTGCGGGCAGACTAAGCCCAACCTTTGACTCCACCATCCAGTGTTACTTATAACGGTTGTATTGGTGACAGTGGCATAACAATCGCCCCGCATCCCCTGCAGTATGGAGGGTCGCTGGCCTGAGAGCTCTAGACTGGCACGGAGAATGGGAGGGGGGCCCCCTCCATGTAGTTTGCAGGGGGGGCCCCTCATGTTTTGTTACGCCACTGTCACTACGCATAGCTGGCAGTTGGTCTTTGTGTATTACTCCCAGACAGAGAGACAAAGGGGGAATAATTGTTGTCAGGATGGATCATCTTTAAATTTATGGGGGGGGAGGGTGTCACCTATCACAGTTGCACATCACAGAGACTCTGCCTTAGCACACTACCAAAGGTGTTCACACTAGTCTTTTGTGCCCTAGACAATCCGGCAGTATGACAGGGAGGCAGGACATTTCAGACACCTCTGTAGGGGGGGGGACTCCAGACTTTTCTCTTCCTTCACAGTGTGGAACAAGTATAAATATTGGACCCTCAGACCAAACTCCTCAGTACACATCTGGACCTGTGAAAGACCCAGATTGCAGAGCGGCAGTCCTTTTTTATTTTTTTTATTTTTATTGAGCAGAGCAGAGGATCAAAAAAGGATTAACATAACATTGATCTTCAGGGAGGAATAATACTCATATTTCCACATATAACGCACATATGTTGTATATCATATATACATAACACATATATCATATGTACAGTAAAAAGGTGGAACCCACCAGACCAGAATATACACATTGTAAGAAGAAAGATAAAACAGAGAGTCCTCAATACCTTAAGTTCATAAACATCAAACCAGCAATTAATTACCCCTTTCACATCTAAAAACTATCTAAAATGACCAGCACCGGATAATCTCAGGAATACAAGTACATCAGTTAGTTCATCAGTGTCTTTTTCCATTTGACAAATATTGACATTATTGCTGCAATACAAACCCTGAACTTGAGTTAAACAGTGCAGTGTGTTAAAGTGCTTAATTTTCTAAAGTGCTTACGTGCTAAAATGCTAGAGATCTTGTAATACAGCCAAGTTGTCAAAGAACTTCCAAACTACTCCACACTTTTTTGTTGCACTGACCCCTTTAGCATATGCTTCCTCAAATCTCCTTATTCTTGCCTTTTTATTTACCCATTTAAGATAAGATGGAGCCTCCTCTGACGTCCAATTTTGGAGGATTAATGAGCGTGCCACTGAAGAATAAATAGATATATACATCTCTTCAGTTCTTGTCAATTCTGACCTAGCTTTAGAGACTCCAAAGAGAGCCACCTCTGACTCGGGGTTGATCTTTTTTCTAATTGACTGGCTCATTGCTAAAAAAATATCTTCCCAAAAGGTCTTAAGCTTCAGGCATGTAAAAAGCGTATGGAGCCAATCTCACTCACCTTGTTAGAGACATCGAAAGCATTTATTGTCTACCTCCGTATGACATTTATTTAACTTTTCCGGAGTGTGATAAGCCAGCCATTGTAACAGGAATGACATCCTTTTAAAATTAGCCGCTCTTAGGCCTTGCTTCCTAATTGGGCCATAGTCTGCCATTCCTGATGTGAGAAGACACAATTCATCTCCCGGGTTATTTTTCCCAGAAATTCATTCACCAAAGGAAATGCCTTGTGCTTCATAAGTAGGGAGTGCCAATTTCCAACTCCCTTCAAATTTACTTTGAATAGTGCATTGGCTAATTGAGTTGGAGCCCCACTTACCGGGAATATATATGTTTTAATAAAATTGGTAATCTGTATATATTCTAGAAACCCTGCGGCAGTCCTTCTTGCAGCAGAGCTACACAGCAGACCTGAGTGAGAAGGACTGGACCTGAACCTTGAATCCAGGACTACTAAAGTATCTCCAAGGGCTAGTTGGCTGGCCTCCTGATCAGAGCCTAGGGGAAGAAAGAAAATGCTCCAACCACCTTGAACCCAGCATCTGTACTCTGTCTGCTTTGAGTCCTACCCCCATACGTGGTGCAATCTCAGTCCAGGACCCTTGGATGTGGGCCTGAAGGTGCTGTGCCAAGCCCAGCTGTGGTCCAAGCAGAACTGAAGCTGTGCAATGCATCACCTCGCAGCTTTGCATTGGAACCACTGCTGTGCAATGCATCTTTAATGTAAGACCTCGCATGGCAGCTCTGTAGCTCCTTGGAACTGCCGCTGCATGATGCATCCTCAACACAGGACCTTGCATCACAGCCCTGAAGCTCCTCGTAAGCTCCGTTTCATGACGCATTCTCAACACAAGACTTTTCAATGCTCCACAACCAGGATTTAATGTACTTTATTCAGCCTAACTTGACCCCTGTACCCAGGCGACATGCCATTGTGATCGGCCTGAACTTTTGACTTTGTCATGGTTCAGCGCAACAAAATAACCACAGTTGGCGCTTTCAGCTTGTAAGCCCTATTTTTACCTAAACCTATGGAATTGCATATCTCCGGTTCTACTAATTTAGTTTAAAAAAATGTGTTAACATTTATTCTATTTTTCTAAATTGGTGTGGAGTTTTCTTGCACTGTGTTTTCACTTTATTTGTGTACTGCATACATACTTTACACATTGCCTCTAAGTTAAACCTGACTGCTTTTGTGCCAAACCCAGATGCCTCTAGTCCTTAGATGCCTCTTAGCATCGAGAAGCCTCTCAAGATGGCTGTTGCACTTTACAAATGCCAATTTCATTCATTCATTCAAGCTACCATAGATTTAAACACAGATTAATTTGGGGTTTGCTCTTGTTTCACCCTGACCTGTATTGTGGTTGCTGCTTGATTAGGGTTTCACCTCCCTCAACCAGTAACGCAATTTCTTACATCCTTTATCTGTGCCTACACAACCTGTGATCAGGTTGGGATAAGTTTAAGTCAGAAGAGAAGTCCAAGTGCTCAACCTTAACCTTCCTTGTGGGTTGTTTACATGCCCCACTGCAGATGGAGAGTTTGTCTTCAGAAGTGCTGGCCTGACAGAAACTAGTCTCTTCTGTGAGTCCTCGTCTGTTGTGCTGCATCCCCATACTGTCAGCTGGGCTGGCCAGCCTGCTCAATGCAGGTATTGGGACTCTCCATGGCCCAGGAGGCAGAAATCTACCCAGTGCTGCATTCCAGCTGCTGAGCCATGGAGCAACATAGTACCATGTGGCTAGTCCAGGTCCTGCAACTTATTTCTCCTACCACCAGGTGCTGCTTCCAAAGATGAGGATCGTGGTCCCATTACCTGGTTTTATTGCCTTAACAGTGACCTATCCTTTACTTATGATGTCCATTTGTGACAGAATTCTCGCTATCCCTGGCATATTGGTATTGTAAACCTTTGCCTTTTTTCATGATCTAGTATTTGATGATGGTAATTGGGGGTGAAAGGCAGAATCTGTCCAGCTTTGGCAGTGGTGCATGTAAGTGGCTGATAAAAAACAATTTGAAGACAATGTTTATATTTCTTAAAAACATATTTCTGGACAAAAATAACAGATCATGGAAATGACAGATTTAGGGAATGTGTGCAATAATTTATATTGAGTTCAGGAAGATTATTGCTGATGTTGGATCCTTTGTACCAGTGGACATTTCTTTCTGTGTTTTTGTTTCCAGGATTTACCTGTAGACTTGTTATCTTCTACAGTGCTAAAGATTTTCAAATAGTGTCACTACTGCTGTTTGATCATTGAATAGTTCTATTTCTTATCGTGTCATCCTTCTGAAATTGAACAGTAGTATTTTTGTGAGAGATTATATGTTTTGTCTTGCTCTGCTGTCCACGACCTGCAACTCTGCGATTTAGGTAACCTGCAATTTGTTCACTCTGTCCCTTCCATAAAGAACCTTAGCCATAAGATATGGCTGTAAATCTATTTGGAAGAAGCTGGATGGACAAATGTAGTGAAGAACAATGCTGTATACATTTTCAAAAATGATAGGCTATGTAACCTTGAATAACCATATTTATTGTACCGCCATTAAATACAAATATTTTGCCACCTATTTTTCAAAGTTTTCTTATGCAGAATGAATTCCAAAACGTCTAGAGGAGACAAGCTTATCTGGCACACCTCAAAAATATTGGAAAATCTAATTTGTGCCTTCTCTTCAGAATCTCTGGATTCTAAACCAATTTATGTGACAATTGAGCTGTAAGTGCATGATTTGTTTCTACTAGACACCATCTCTCCAGACGTCGCCTTCCTAACAGAAACATGGATGAACGCTTCCTCCGCCCCAGACATCACCATTGCCATCCCTGAAGATTATAAGATCACACGCAAGGACCGTACCGGCCACACAGGAGGAGGAATCGCTATCGTCCATAAAAAATCAATCCGCATCTCAACCAGCTCTGACGTCAACCTCGCCAACTCTGAACACCTTCACTTCCAGATCCACATCGACCCCAAGACCACACTCAGAGGCACCCTCCTCTACAGACCACCAGGACCCCGCGCAAAATTCAGTGAAGACATCACGGACTTCATCACTCCACACGCGCTCCCCTCCAAAGATTACATCCTTCTGGGAGACCTCAACTTTCACCTTGAAAAGAACAACGACCGCAACACCACCACCCTCTTGGACAACCTCGCCAACCTCGGACTTAAACAACTGGTCACTTCCCCCACCCACATCGCAGGTCACACACTCGACCCCATCTTCACCTCCAGCAATCATGTCTCCTTCAGCCATACTACGGATCTCCTCTGGACTGACCACAGCTGCGTCCACTTCACCTACAACAAGCCGAAACCCATCAACCACCTCCAACCAACTCTGCAAAGAAACTGGAACAAAATTACCATCGACCAGATCTCCTCATCGCTCCTTCTAAACACCCCAGCCCACTCTTCTAACCCAGACCAAGCTGCCGCCAACTTCACCCTATGGTTATCCAACACCGCCGACACCTTAGCACCACTGAAAAAACGTCAAAGCAAACCTGGCAGCAAGAAGGCCTCATGGTTCAACGATGATCTTAAGAAGTCCAAGAAACTCTGCCGCTCCCTTGAAAAGGCCTGGAAAAAAGACCCAACCACTAGCACCAAGGACGCCTTCAAAAACGCCACCTGCTCACACCACCAACTAATCCGAAAGGCCAAGAAAACAGCATTCAAGGATCGACTAGACAACAACGCTCACAACAGCAAGGAACTTTTCAACATCGTCAAGGAATTTACCAATCCCTCGGCCAACTCCAACGACATCACCCCCTCTCAAGCCCTCTGCGACTCCCTAGCCTCATTCTTCCACAACAAAATTGCAGACATCCACAACAGCTTCGACAACCAACCCGGAGACCAACCCACCCAACCATATGATGAACATTCTTCCCCCTTGAACACCCTTAACGACTGGAACCCAATCTCCACTGAGGACACCATCCGCCTGATGAACTCCATCCACTCAGGATCCCCCACAGACCCATGTCCTCACCACATCTTCAACAAAGCAGACTCCGTCATAGCACCGCACCTCCGAGACGCCATCAACTGCTCCTTCAACTCCGCCACCTTCCCGGAAAGCTGGAAAAACGCTGAACTCACAGCCCTTCTGAAAAAACCCACAACGGACCCCACCGAACTCAAAAATTACCGCCCAATATCACTCCTTCCTTTCCCGGCCAAAGCCATCGAGAAAGCTGTCAACAACCAGCTCGCCGCTTTCCTCGAAGCCAACAAATCCCTCGACTCCTCACAATCGGGCTTCCGAGCAAAACACAGCACTGAGACCGCCCTCATCGCAGCAACAGACGACATTCAAACTCTACTGGACAATGGAGACACAGTCGCCCTCATCCTCCTCGACCTCTCTGCAGCCTTCGACACAGTCTGCCACAGCACCCTTTTACAACGCCTCAGAAACATCGGAATACAAGGAAAAGCACTTGAATGGATCACCTCGTTCCTCTCCGGAAGAACCCAGAGAGTCCGCCTTCCGCCATTCAAGTCCGAGGCCACTGAAGTCATCTGTGGCGTACCACAAGGATCCTCACTCAGTCCCACCCTCTTCAACGTATACATGAGCCCCCTCGCGGTCATCGCCCGCCAACACAACCTCAACATCATCTCTTACGCGGATGACACTCAACTGATCCTATCTCTCACCAATGACCCCAGCACCGCCAAAACTAACCTACACGAAGGAATGAAAGAAGTTGCCGAATGGATGAAACACAGCCGTCTGAAACTGAACTCAGATAAAACAGAAGTCCTCATCTTAGGTACATCCCCCACTGCATGGGACGACTCTTGGTGGCCGGAAGCCCTTGGAAAAGCACCCATCCCGAAAGACCACGCACGGAACCTAGGCGTTATCCTGGATTCTTCACTTTCAATGAACAGACAAGTCAGCGCCGTATCCTCATCCTGCTTCAACATTCTTCGCATGCTCAAAAAAACATTTCGCTGGATCCCCACCGAAACCAGAAAAACAGTCACCCATGCTCTGGTCACGAGCCGACTGGACTACGGAAACACCCTCTACGCAGGTACTACCGCTAAACTCCAGAAGAAACTCCAACAAATCCAAAACGCCTCAGCCAGGATCATATTAGACATCCCGCGTAACGAACACATTTCTGGTCACCTGAAAGACCTTCACTGGTTACCCGTCAATAAGAGGATCACTTTCCGACTGCTAACCCACGCACACAAATCACTCTACGACATCGGACCAGAATGCCTCAACTCACGACTGTCCTTCTACACCCCCTCCCGCCAACTACGTTCTTCCAGCCAAGCCCTCGCCACTGTACCTCGCATCAACAAGACAACCATGGGAGGCAGATCCTTCTCATACCTGGCTGCTAAAACATGGAACTCACTCCCCACTTACCTTCGCCTTACCCAGAACCACCTAGCATTCAGAAAGCAACTTAAAACGTGGATATTTGACAAGTAATCCTCTTCCCCTCCCTAAGCGCCTTGAAACCCTCTGGGTATGTAGTGCGCTATATACATTCTTTGACTTGACTTGACTTGACTTGACTTGACTTGACTACGGTGGATGGTCGATGACCAAACTTTATTACTTGTAATTTAAGATCTAATGATAAAGCTCTCCTAGCAATGCCGCGTATCTATCGGAATCGTCTGGGAGGTAAATCCTTTTCATACGTTGTCCCCAAATACTGGAACTTCCTACCGGAAGTGCTGCGAAAGTCCCCCTCTTACCTGACTTTCAGGAAACATCTGAAAGCTTCCTATATTTATGACATGCTCTAGGTTTTCGCTGCTCTTGGCAACTGAACTAGGTAGCGCGGTTTGAAGGAGGTGAGTGCAGGGTACATTATTTGTAGGGGTCATTAACATATCTGTACATCCACAGTAGTCATCCTTGCAACAACCAACTCCCTGCGTACTGTTGTGCACGATGAATGTCTCCTTACAGTACTGAGCACATTTAAGTAACTTTGCCCTCTGTGTCTGAGAGCATTAGGGATTTGCTGTTTATACAAGGTGTTGGGGATTAGTGTTGAGATTCTGCTCTCGAGACACTGAAAGAGTTGCTGTCTTGAGAGCTGTCACTAAGTGACTTTTACCACCGATGGCTGAACCTTTAGATGCGTGGGCGGCTGAAAGAAAGAATACATGTGAAGGGAGCGTGAGGGCCTCTCTCAGGTGGCCTGTCCCACAAGACCTAGGCTCACGTGGGGCTTCTGTTTTTTAACTCCTGAAAAATGCCATTGGTGGCGCTCAGGCATCTAAGTCTCAAAGGGCAGAAATAACAAGTATTACATTTTCTGAAACACCTGTCACTGATTTGAATTTCCTCACTGTCAAGGTAGGTGTTGCCTCATTTCCAGCAATACATATATTTCTGTCTAATTGCCCTGTGGCAAGCAAGTGTAGCGGGCGGGTCAGACTGTCATAAGGGGAGGTCGGGGGTTCTCCTCCCAGGAAAAGTTATAAAAAATGAGTCGGCTAATGGTGCATTTTCAAGCAAATTTGAGAAAGCAAGAAGGTTAAGAAAAGAATAAACAATTCCATTAATTAAAATTAGTAAGAAAGCAGGGAGGGTTAGCGCTTCAGAGTAGGACATATGACTGGCATCAGTGCTTTCCTGTGCCTCACCCACGCCGAGCCCCATCCTACCACCCAGTCACGAACCTCAGTGAACATAACACAAGCAAAACCACATCCCTGCCTATGTCGGTACTCTACATAGTGTACCAAAAAATAAACTGAAAAACAGAACATTCACACTAAAAAATGAATAAAAGCATAATTGGCTTGCTTGCTCATCAACCAGGTTGTCATAATCATGTGCACATTTTCTTTTTCTTAGTAGAGGTTTTTTCCAAATAAATTAAATAAGCTAATGCGAAATTAGAACTTTCACGATTGTTTGAGACCCCAGCCATAGCACAGTGTAGCGTCGGCTAGAATCGTACTGGTCAAAATCAAGGGCATCATGCAGTGTCAGGCTGTACGCAGAAAAGTAAACTGCAGATGCGAGTTTAGGCTATTGTCTTGGGGTCTGCTGTGGTGGGCTGAGAAGGGTTGACAGTGTGTTGTGACAGAAAGGGTAATATGCTGTGTATTGTGACAGAAGAAGAGCTGTACTGCTTGTCGAGGGGGAAAGAAAATAAGATATGCTTTGTCTCATGACTGAAAGGCATGCATGGCCCTGACAGAACAAAGAGACATCCATCATGTGGTGAAATTAAACATGCTCTCTTGTGTGACAGAAAAAGACAAGCTGTGTGCTCCGACAGAAACTTGCAGTGCCATGACTCGGGAACCTGGGTCACGACAAAAGAGCCATGACCTTGGGCCAGGACAGAAGAATGCATTCTGCGTCACTTAAAAGCACAGCATGCTGAGAAGAGATCAGGAAGTGCACACACGCTGTGTCATGCTGATATGGGGAAGTTTACATTGCTACAGAAAAGTGTGAAGTCAAGTACGTCTATTTGCAGAGGCATCGGGACAGCTGGAGGTGACCTCTTGAGGGCCCAGACCTGTCCGTAAAGTACAGAAAATTTGAGGAGGGGGTGTTAGGGCCAGCAGGCAGGTTGGAATAGGGATTCATGGCTGAGACGGCATTTAGAAATTAGTATAGTATTGTAAAAGGGTTTTTCAGCAATATTTTTTTCATAAGCACACGCCTATGCTCTGTTACTTGGACCATATTGGTATGCACTTCACACCCTTGAAAAACATTTCACCTTTCACTTCCAGCTCCTCAGATACCCTCCAATAAGGATGCATCTCTGCCTTAATCTCCGAGCCCTTAGGCAACCTACTTTGACAAACAACAACACTTCCTTATACAACAGATCTCTTCCACTACAAATTTACACATCTCCTCGTCAACACTCTCAAGATCCTTGGACATGACATCAGCATGCCACTGTCCACACACATGCCAGAAGCTCCATTTTTATCACTGCATATCTCCTTTCTGTCTCACTAACAGTGCATGAAGCAAATGGCAAATTCCACTCTTCACTGCCACACTTCCGAGACAGAACACTTCCTACCCCACATTGACTGGCATCCACAGTAATTATGCACTCTTTGTTCATACAGAAAGGCTTAAGAGTAGGAGCTGCTACAATTTCAGGTTTCATTAAATCAAATGCATAATGTTGTCTATCCAACCACGTAAATTCCACATTCATCCGCGTTAGTTTTCTTAGAGGCTCCCTTTTCATTGCAAAATCATTAAAAACTTGCTTTAGTACTCGGAATCCAGCAAACAAGAGTAACTTTTATTTGCTATCGGTTGCAGGGTATTGACAATGGCATCCACCAAGGACCACTTTGATACCAACCCTTCCTTAGATAATGTATGTCCCTAATATTCTACACATTCTTTGGTTAACTTGCATTTGCCCTCTTTCAAGGTCAAATCCTGTAAACTCAACTCCGCACAAATGTAAATGCTCCAAATATTTTTAATTGTTTTTTGAAAAGTTTAGAATGTCATCTTGAAAACATTTGACAAAAGATTCCATTCCCCTGATCATTTTAAACATCAATCTTTGGAAAATGGATCCCGCTGACGCTACGCTAAACGGCATCCTCTTGATCTGGTATAAGCTTTGATGAGTAATGAAAGTAGTGAGTGACCTAGAGTCTACACTGAGCTCAATTTGGTGGTACGCTGAACACAAATCCAGCGTAGAGAAAACAGCTGTTTTCTTCTGCACACTACCCACCTCAATGATGTTGAGTAGAGGATGGCAGTCTACCTGAATATTTGAATGTAATGCTCTAAGATTGATGCATAATCTCACACTTTTATCCGCCTTGAATGCCAAAACTATCAGAGATACCATTCAGAAGACTTTACCTATTCGATAATTCCTCCATCGACCATCTCTTTAAGAGTACTACTAAGCTCCTCTCTCACGCTAATGGGTACCCCACTTCATTTTTATTTCACTGGTAAGGCCCCACTTTTGAGCTTACTACGATGAGAATTACCATGTAACTTGCCCAACCTTCCTGAAAAGTTATCAGGAAATTGTGAAATGTACCAGGCACAATCCTTCGGGGCACCAACCATTAGTACAGATTCCTTACTGTGAGGATTTAAGATGATACCTAGCTTCCACTGATCCTTCCACCCCAACATATTCACACCTTTTCTAGCAAAGTACAATATAATCCAACCCTTTAACATAACATCCACCTCCATAAACCCTCTCAGTTCAATAGTTGACCCATCAAAGCTTTGTGCCATTATGTCAGATTCTTTCAGTCTCTCACAGTTCTAATATCTCTAAACTTCCGTAGGAAATACTCCTTGGTAATTATAGTCCAAGGAGACTCCAAGTCCACCATAAGCTCCAATTCTCTACTAAGCACTTGTACTTTGCATTTGGGAGGTTAACAGCTTCTCCCGCCTGCTCCTGATTATTCAAAGATAAAAGAATACCCTTGTCCGAACCACACATACACTTGACTGAAGCCACTTCCTTAGTAGTCCTAGCCTTACTATTGAACAGACACACACCTTTCTTCCTTTCACTTCTACACAAGCATGAAAAGTGTCCTTTATGCCCACAATTGCCATACTCTTTGCCCACGCTGGGCAGTGAGGCAATGAAGACATATGGTTGGAGCTACCACACCTATAACAAGGAAGACCTTTGTCATACTTCTTCCCTAGTGACACATTCTTGCGGTTCGCATTGTCCATCACAACACACTCTCAAAAGACTTTGTGTTCTTAACAGCACTATCCTGCACAGACTTCATCCACATTTCTGAATGTTCTCTGGCTTTAGCTGTAGCGACAGGGTCCTGTAAGTTGGGGTTCCCCATTACCGACAGAGGTTCTTGTACTTTTTTATTTTAAACATTCACTATAATCTGATCCCTTAATTCCTCAGTACTGGCTCCAAAACTGCAGTGTAAACTGAGACCATGCAACGCAGTTAACGTGGTCAGAAACTCATCAAATTACTCCCCTTCCCATTGAGCTCTGGCATAAAATTTAAATCTGTTTAATGCCAAACTAGAGGAAGGGTTAAACCTAATCATCAGTAGCAGGGCTTCCCAAAAAAAACATTACATTCCCCTTCATCTTGAGGAGGAACTGGTGGCAAAGTTATAAAAACTAACTGGCCTTCTGACCCTAAACAATGCAGAAGTATGTTCTTCTTTCTCTCCACACCCATCCTTTCACCATAAATAGGTTTCGTGTACGTGAGGAACTCATCCTTCCATCTTGCCCAAGGTAAAGGAGGATCCCCTTTACACTAAGCATGGGCGGAAAATCCGTTTCGCTCGCGGATTTTGCAGATTTTCGGTAAATTCGCAATCCGCGAGATTTGCGAATCTCCCGCAAAATCCGCAAATCCGCGAGCAGCGGATTTTGCTCGCACTGTTCGCGTGAGTTCGCGCCCCGCGAATAAGTGCAAAATTGCAGAAATACGATCTTAGCAAAACTGAAAGTAACTACTTACCAGGTTCAAAAGTTCAGGCTCATCATTAGTAGCCATTTCCTGTAGTGCTTCCTGAGGGGCCCCTCCAGAGTTCAGTTGCCAGTTGAAACTATTATGTGACCCTGCTCTGAACCTCAGAATAGTTACACATATGCCACAAAGGTCCTGAATTACAGCTAAGGGAGACAAGCAGGAGCCAGGCTGGAAGTGCAAATCCATTAATCAGCCCCTAATTCATTATTGTCAGTTGGGGCAGGGCAGGTGTTGTAACTAATTCTGCAACAATGAAAGCACTTAGCAAGTGCAAAAGATCACTAATCAGGAAGCACTAAGGAAGCAGGTGCCAGCTAAAAAAATATTCTGTGACACATTAATCAGCCCCAAATTAATTCAGGTCACTTGAGGCAGGGAAGGTGTGCTTGCGTTGCCACAATAATGTACACTGACTGGACAACCAGAGGGTGCTGTGATGAAACAGAGGGTGGCATGGGTGGGCCAGAGGGTGGCATGAGTAGTCAGAGAGTGGCAGTGGTGGCAGAGAGTGGCAGTGATGAAGAAGAGTGTCCCAAACAGGCTGGACACGTAGAAACAACAAGTTCGCGAAACTTGCGACCCGACAGGTAAGTTCGCAATTTGCGACATTGTAAAAAACCCTCGCGAACTGGCAGAAACCCGCGCAAACACAAAAAAAAACAATTCGCGAGAATTCGCGGATTTTGCGGATTGCGAGTTCGCAAATCCGCAAAATTCGCGAACGCGAGATTCGCAAAATTCGCCCATGCTTACTTTACACTGTAAAATCTTTGGAGGGGATCCAAACTGCATGTTTCCACTACAAATATACAATAAAAACTTGCAAATATGAGGTACTAAACAGTATACATAAGACCTTACAGAGTGAATGTAATCCTATCAGCCTGACAAACATAATGTTAATAGCCCGCTGCGTGCATCAGCAGCAATGAACAGGAAAGCTCTACTGTGCACATATTACAACCACGCCAACCATGTAGAACGTTTAGCTATGCCTTAAAACACACTGGTATTAAAGTACCTTTTCCCAGCCATGTGTATCGGCATTGAATACACACGGAATAAATGAGCTGTCTTTGTCGGTGCAGGAACAGCACACGCTCTTCACCTTCAAAAGAACTCATCGCTCGTATAAATGTAGTTGTTCCTGGCTGTACGCATCAGCGTTGAACACCCACTGAGTAAATAAGCTGTGAGCATTGGCGCTGGAACAGCACACACACAAAGATGCCAGGGCGTGGTTACTAGGTTGCAGCAAATGGGTTCCAGACATGAAGTACATCCGGACAATGACCGCAGTTAATGTGCAGGTGAAGTGAAGAGCGTTAGTGTCCTGACGATGACGGGAAGCATAAGTAAGAGAACTACAGACTTCTTCAGAACTTTAGAGTGATGTCGCAGAAAGCTGAACCAGCACAAGAAGAGACGGCGAGTAACACACGCAGCATTCAAAAAACCCAGCTGTCACATGTAAGGTATCCAACCCAGTCATTTCTCCAACAGCCTTAAAATCCTTACTGCAAATGCTTTGAGAGCGTACAATGTAGAGCATCAGTCTGATTTCTTTCTGCAAGCACAGTTATAGTGAATAATGTAGAAAACAGTCTGGTAAAGAATTCCAAATAAAGCAGGGGAGGCTCCTCCACTGTGGCGGAGGAGTGTCGCCCCAATGCTTTCTCGCAGTGCTAGCGGCAGAAACATGAAATGGTAATAGCTTTAAGTTACCATTTTACGTTGGGTTGCAGGCGGGAGGGTGAATGGCGGGGCTGCTCTGTGAGCAGCCAGGGCAGGAGAGGAGTGATGTGCGACCTCGCCACCCATGAGACATGCCAGCCACAACTAAAATACAGTACAATCCAATTCTGCATGCGTAGTTCTTGAAAGGTCCAAACCAAAAATGGCACCACTCATGGGCTGTGAATGAGTAGAAGGTACCAGTTTTGTTCGTCTGCAATTTTGTAGTACATCTACTAATCCAGGAGAGAATTTTACGAAATGTATTGGAGAGACAGCACAGTACCAGCCTTCAGTACAGGCAGTTAACTTCCCCAGTGCCCATTCTGGATCCAGCAGAGAAAGTGGCATAACAATGACGTTGGAAAAATAACAATGCTCTTAAAGTGAACACACAAAAACTAGAATGTATGACGTTACAACGCATACATTTACAACACATGCACTTGCAACACAGTTTTTACATCGCAACATCCACTACAATGCATTTCATTACATCTCATGACACTACATTGCATATTAAAAAACTACCTTTACAACGCATTCCATTACATCGCACACTACCTTTACAACGCATACCATTACAATGCTTGCCATTCCATTGCATTTAAGGTAAGTATTGGACAGTATAGGGGTAAAAATTACTATTCTAACTCCAGGGGGTGCAACAGTAGGATAAGTGTTGGATAGTGTAGGGGTACTGTGCGTTGTAATGGTATGCGTTGTAATGGTATGCGTTGTAATGCCTGCGTTGTACTGACATGCGGTAAAGTGCCATGCGTTGTAATGGTATGCATTGTAATGTCCTATTACTTACCGGTAATCTTCATTACTCCTGGTCCCGTTGACCCCGTCCCATTCCTTAAAATATGAAGTAAGGAATGGGACGGGGTCAGGAGGGACCTGGGGGTAATGTCCTATTACTTACCGGTAATCTTCATTACTCCTGGTCCCGTTGACCCCGTCCCATTCTTTACTTCATATTTTAAGGAATGGGACGGGGTCAGGAGGGACCTGGGGGTAATGTCCTATTACTTACCGGTAATCTTCATTACTCCTGGTCCCGTTGACCCCGTCCCATTCCTTACTTCATATTTTAAGGAATGGGACGGGGTCAGGAGGGACCTGGGGGTAATGCCTGCGTTGTGTGACATGCGTTGTAAAGGATGTTGCGATGTAATGACTGTGTTGTAAGTGTAGTGCGATGTAATGACTGTGTTGTAAAAGTTGTTTCCCCAAAAATGATATAAATGCACAACACATGCAACAGTCTCCCGTTCTATGCTGAAAGGAAGATACATCACCCTGTTTAGTCATACTCACACATAAATTTAACATAGAGTGGGAATTCTGACCCAGACTTTGCTTATTTGAAAATGCAAAGCATGTTTCCCCACCTCTGGGAGTCAAATGCCTTTTCAAAGTCAATCAGTATAATTGCTGAGCACCCAGGTATCATGTCTGCATTGGCCAGGGGTAAGCGCACCTTCCCAATCAACCCTGAAGTCATGGAGTCACTTTGGTCGAGGTGAATAGGGTGGAGCTTACCCTAACTCGGCGGCTAACTAAGGCTTTGGCTAAGATCTTGGCTCCATTCTTAATATGGGAAACGGGTAAGAGCTGAAATCCTATGTAGAGTAGCATGGTTTGGGGATAACGGAGATGATAGTCAGCAGTGCCCCTCCACCATATCTTTGTCACCTTTGCTTGTCACCTCCTCTGTCGCTGCTCACAAATGTTGTGTTACAATCAAGGACAGGCCCTTGAAGAATTCAATTGGAAGTCCATTGGGGCCCAGTACCTTGCCACTATTCATGGTAGAAAGGTGCAAATCAATAGAATGGAACAAACATGAGGACTGCCAAGACAGATTGCACATTTCAGCCCCTGGAGAATATATTTCTTAATCAAGTATAGCAATGCTAAAGTTGATGAATGCGGTTAAGGATCATTTGGTGAAGTGGGGTATTAGAGACAAAGCTGGCGTATTCCTCTGAATGACGTAAGATCACGAAGTATGGATTACCGTGTGTTTATCTTCCAATGAACGCTTTCCTGCTACTGGGGAAACCCGATCGCAGCAGGCTAAGTGGTGTGCGCAGTACATTAAGTCTAGTCAAAAAGCCATGAACGGGACCAGACACAATGGTGCCGGTGCCGAGTTAAAGGGGATGGTTCATTACAAGAAAGTCACAAACTGATGTATTGTTCCTTCGGAGCTTCTTGCCAGAGTCTCTCAGTCTCACAGGATTAATAGTTCATCAGCTGTTGGCCCATGATGTCAAACTTGGCTCTAACCTTCCACAGTATCCCTTGTAGCTCTCTGCAGTGTGTTTGACAGGTAATTATTCTGTAGTTGGTCTGTTATACTGTCACGCAACAATGAAGGAAGCATGACATGTCAATCCCAGAACCTATTTCCTGCTGATGTTGATAACTATACAACACCAAGGTTACTATCAAGGTTAGGCACAGCGATTCTGGAAATGGAGGAGGACAAAATAGTTTCCTGATTTATTTCTCAGCTATGTAGGAAAATTTACATTAATATACCAAGAAGGGAAGGGTTGAGGAGACCTCCTCTTTCACATACAATATTACTTTCAATATTTCTCTGTTGGTCCTCCCCAGAGATGATCACTCCACCATACAGGTCTCATCTTTGTTAAGCCTCTTTTTTGCTGGAGAATTAGGTTTCTGGCTCTTTCACAATAGCCCGCATAATGAGCTTGAATGGTCTCTGCGGATAAGGTGCAGAAGAAACATGGGAGCTTGTCTCTCAAGGGCATGGGAGTCGCTGAGAGTAGAGTTCACTAATTCTTAATCAATTAGTCACCGATTTGTCTGATATTGACCTTTTTCATATGGAACTTTATTCATGTGGAAAAGTGAGTATGAAACTAACAAGAGAAGATTGCATACAGGAACAGTTACACATACTATGAACTAGGTGAGTACTATGTACTTGTCAACACACTGACTGATGTGAGAAGACTCTGCTAACCTGAACAGCAGTTCATGCATGATTCTTCAATGCAGTCATATGCCACAGCCTGAAAAAGTGAGACTAAGAAAAAAACGAATTTTCCGACATTTTCATGTTTTCTTATGTTTATAATGGGAGATACTATGGGTCTCGCTTACACCTTTTTGGCGCAGGGCAGCACCACAAACTTTCTTGCTGCCCTGCCGTGCGTCAAAAGGAAATGGCAGGAAAGTGCCATATTAAAAATATGGCGCATTACTGTCCTTTCTGCCGGGGGACAAAATGGTGAGTAGCGCCGCACTCTTGCACGGTGGTGCAAGGATGTTTGTGTTGTTGGCAAGATTGTTTTTATGCCAGATGGGACACTTTCTTGCACAGAAACCACAAGGGGAGGCATTTTCCTCTTTCTCTTTCTGTGTGTGCTGCAAAATGCAGCACACATAGAAAGAAGAATGAACCAGGAGAAATAAAGCTATTTCTCCTTGTTACTCCTCCCCTGGGAAGGCTGACAGTTTTGACACATTCCCAGGTTTACAGATCCTTGTAAATCTTCTAATGTGTCAAAACCCATGGGTGTTGCATGGGAAAACCCTCTACAACACCCATGCAACATCTCTTGATGTATAGCAAGGCAAGGCAGTGCTGCCTTGCCTTACTCCATATCTATGAGGCCATGCAAAGCCACGCAGGGAGGATTTGCATCATGTCATACATATAATTGTAAGACCTGCTCCACCGGAGCATCATAAAAAGTGAAGCTCCAGCAGCACAGGTTTCTTGTAAATGAGGGCCTACGTTTTATTCCCTAGGCATACTATGAACTGAAAAGGCAGCCAGCAGTAGGTCCTCTGCATTGACACCACTTCGATCCTGACAGTCATGTCCCTTGCCCTAGAGTCATATTTTCTGTACAGGTAGAGCCAGGTTGCTCCGCCCCCACACATAAGAACTACAATTGGAGGATTAAACATGTTACAAGCAAGGGCGGAAGTCAAGTAGGGCTCTTAAATAACATGTGCCGGCTTTATTTCAAAGAATGTGGGCTACTGAGTCGAGACCTGCTGCTGTGCTTCATCATTCTTCTGCTTGCGCTGAAGGCCTAAGCAATTTTGCTAATAACTTTGACACTGTTCAACAAATGTGCACACAGCGTTGCAAACTAAAGGTTCATTCGTTTTGGATTCTTCATGGCAAGTGTTGTGCAGATCTGGCAGACAGGCCAAAAAAGGGAGTGGCCTTAAAGCTACTGGTAATAATTCTTTGTTCCACGATCCTCAAAAAAATGGTTGAACGGAATTTCACCAAACTTGGAGACAATAGTCTCTTCACTTGGTTTAGTGTACATCTATTCAGTAGTTTTATGAGAAATTATTATGTAAAAAATGTTCTAGCCCGAGAATGAAGAGGTTATTTTGTAGTGATATCTTGGACATTAATAATAATGATCCAATTTGGAGGATTTGCAAATCCGATTCAAAAATAAAAATGCACCCCTTGTTTTCCCCTTCATCCATTGAGGATTCCCAAATTTGGCTGTTCTTTCGTGAATCGATTGTGCTCTGATTGCGTGGCCACCACAGTGAAAAAGTTTTGTTGCGTCACTATTACCCAACATTGTGCACTGAGCACTGTGTTGAGACAAGTAGTTCAATCTTATTTTAACATCCCCCCCATCCAACTTGCCCTCTCTTTGACACTCATCCTTTCCCTGCACCTTTATCAAGTCACATACTTGCTCATCCTTCTCAGGGGACACAGTCCTATGACTTCTCTCCCCTTCTTTCTCTTAGTGTCGAGTTCCTTTCCTGGCCAAGCTGTGTGCAGTCCCCCAGGCCGATCCCTTCTCAGAATTTTGAAATGCCTACATTCAAAAATTGTGCTAAGATATTGCACATGCTCTGATTTATTACATTATCTAGGATTTAGGGGAGAATATCCATGATGGAAAAGTGGAATTACGCAGCTAACTTTTCTCTCTAGCCTGTTGTTGGCCTGCTGACTGTTTGGGCTCTCAGTTTTAATAGCAATTTATTTGTCTTCCTCTGCCTGTGTCAGAGAAGTTCAGTGTTAATGATAGTTGTTATCAGGGACGCTGCCAGTGCCTAACCCTCACTTTTAATTAAAGTGTGTTTCTTGTGTGCTACCAGTGTTTAAATACATTATTTGTAATGATTTCTTGGTATGGTTGACTTACTATTTGGGATCATTAATTTTCCAGTCACACCCTAGGCCTGACTTCCTGCCCCATCAGGCGTGCAGGAACAACTTTTTATAGTGGGGGTGCTGCCATCATGGCTACATCATCACAGTCATTGGGATTGTGAAAAATCCAAGCACGACACAAATAACAAGTGTAGCAAATGAGCCACACATATTAATTTGGAGAGTGATAAATGTGTGGTTGGTAGCCTTTAATGCATTTAGGACACACACTGTCACAAATATATTACTAAAGCATGGTGTGGCAGTGCACTATTATTTACAAACAGTTCATTTTTCATTGAAATACCCACTAAATTTGCACAGACATGCAGTTTTATTGATAAAACTACATAGCCCACAAGCAACGTGCGGAAATCTGGTATCAGTGAATAATTATTGATCCACATCATTAAGGAAAGTATCATGATTTGTTTTGATCCGACTAAAATGCTTGTTTCATCGCACTTCAGAATTTCAAAAAAGTGCTTAATGTGTGCTTTCTCAGCTGCCAAAATATTTTAAAATATTTGTACAGTCTATTTACAGGTATTTCAATGTTGTTATGTTGAAAAATATAAGAGCTTACTGTCTTTCCTTTGACACTCCCTGTACGCAAGAAATATTGTCACATAGTTCATATTTCAAAATCCTCTCACTTTGAAGTCAAAGAATGCAAAGTAAACAATAATCTTGTGTAAAAGGAATGTGCAGCTATTTGTTAGAAGACATACACAGTCAACTCGTTATTCCAAGACTGGATGGATCTCTTCCTGGATACTGATGGCCACCCTTCCATCATTCAGAATGCCAGATCTGCTGTATTCACCCTCAACAGATGTCTGAACTTCCAGAACCATATCTCCTCCATGGCTAAGAGTGCCAGTTTCCAGCTAAGGCTTCTTTGTAGAACCTAGAACCTCATGCCTGCACACAACTTTAAATCTGTTGCCCAGGCACTTGTCCTCTCCATACTCGACTATGGATTTACACTCCCTTCTGGCACTCCCAATTTCACCTAGGTCCTCTCAGAGCAGACCTACATGCTGCACCCATGACACAAGAAATGTGATCACATCCCCCCCATATTCAACTAACTTCAGTGGCTTCCAGTAGAAGCGAGAGCTCAAGTTGAAACTGTCTGCATCACCCATAAAGCTTGTCACTCCTCTTTACCCTTGTACCTCTATGAGAAACTGAAAATCTCAGGTGCCACCCGAGACTCACAAACCGCTAAGGTACTTCTCCTTTGGAAAGGGGCGACCACTCGGTCCCCCCGAACGTATGGCGGAGTGCCTCGATCCCCCCGGGAAGCCATTTTTGGGCGGGAGGCGCGTCTCGGCTGGTATGCCCGAAGCGGCGTAGCCGGGGCGCGCCTTTTCCCGCCCTAGAGTGGGCTGGCCTAGACACCGACGTAGCCAGCCCCCGCCCTAGGGGCAGGCAGGGGCGGGTTCTCGCCCGCCCTGAAGACGGATAAAAAGAGACGCAAGACCAGAAGACGTCCTCTTGTTCTTGTGCTCCGAAGCTGCACCTCCTCGCTACCCGTGAGCTCGGGACAGAACGAAGAGCCAATTTTGAGCGTTTTGATCCTTTTCTTTGTCTTCTAGATACTTCGTCGGAGAAATGCCAAAGAAAGTCGCAAAGAGAATGACGACCGACCAGATGGTGCGGGCTCTTTGCAAAGAGGTGTCCGACATAAAGAAACGGTTGGCGACGCGGGACGGGGAGGAGGGTTCGGGCCCTGCGCCGGCTGGAGGGAGACCTAAGAGGCCGAGAAGGGTTCCAGCCGGTGGAGACGTCCCGGTCCCCTCTGTACCGCTCGAGGCGCCGACCCCAGGACCAATGGAGGGGAATCCAATCCCCGTTGTCGTCACCCCGACATCCAAAGAAGACATGCCCCCCGAGCTGGCAGCACAGCTAGCAGCTTGGTTGGGGGATAGTAGTGATGGCGCCACGGCTGCCGAGGCACAGGCGCTGATAAAAGGGCTTCGTGAGAAGAGAGATGCAGCTAAAGTGACTGCGCCGTTGGCGGGAATAGACAAGCCGCAAGCGGCCGAAGCTGCGTCCGGTGCAGGTAAGCGGCCATTGCCGATTGCAAGGGACGAGTCAGCACCCTCTCGTAGAGAGAGATTGGGACAACATGTGCCTTTAGCTATAAAAGAAAAGATCTGGGCTGGGGAGTACGTGAATATTTTCTCCTTGCTTGTTGATCATTATGAGGTGGAGCATGTTAAAAGTCAGAAGGACTTAATGCATCCGAGTGTTTGGCGCGCAAAAATGGCCGCCTTTAAGGTAAATGAGAATATTGGCAACTGGGGCAATGCGTGGGGTATTTTTACATCGATTTTGGGGGAACGAAGGCCCGAGTTGCTTTCTGAATTTCCCATTTATCAATCACGAATTATGGGTTACTCGACAGCGTATCAAGGTAACCATTGGTTTTGTTATGACAATCTGTTCAGGAAAGAAAAGGAACATAACAAGGGTTTGACTTGGGATTGTTACGATTCGGTAACATGGGATAAAATGAAAGAATCAGGAATGTTAAAAATGCCATTGGTTGGGAGCAATGTTGTAGATTACTCCCGCCAAAATGTGGGGACGCCCTTTCGACCAAGTACGAGCACCGACGATCAGTCGAGGCCCGCAGGCAATACAGGGAGGAAGGGTTTCTGCTTTAATTTCAACAAAGGGAAGTGTACCAGACCTCCGGGATCGTGTAAATTCAAACATGAGTGTAGTACGTGTGGGTCGTCCCATCCTGAGTCATCGTGTAGAGCCAGAACGGGTGAGAATGGGGGTAAGGGAGGCGCCAAACAGGTCTAAACTAGTCCGAGGGGCGCCTTTACCAACCCCGATTGATACCTTGGCAATGATTCCCTGGCTCAGTGAATACCCGGATCGTACTTCTGCTGGGGTGCTGCGGAACGGTTTTTCACATGGTTTCCGCATCCCGGTGGGGGACTTTCAGGGTGTAGGGATTTGCAAAAATCAACTTTCTGTTTTACAACATACATCTGTGGTGCAAGAAAAAATTCAGAAAGAGGTTAGCCGGGGACGGGTCGCTGGCCCGTTTAGTGTACTCCCGGGACCGGATTTTGTTTGTTCTCCGTTAGGGGTGGTCCCCAAGAAGGACCCAGGTGAGTTTCGTTTGATCCATAATTTGTCTGCTCCACACGGCCTTTCGGTGAACGACGCAATTGATCCAGAAGTTTGTTCGGTGCGATACGCATCGTTTGATGAGGCAGTAGCCATCTTGAATCGCCTGGGGCCCGGGACGTTGATGGCGAAATCAGATATCGAGTCAGCGTTCCGGTTGCTCCCGGTACACCCAGACGATCAGCGTCTTTTGGGATTCGGGTTCCAGGGGTCATTTTACATGGATAGGTGTATGCCAATGGGATGCTCTATTTCATGTGCTTATTTTGAGCAATTCAGTACTTTCCTGCAATGGGTGTTCACTAAGAAAACGGGTTTCCGAAATGTA
Organism: Lissotriton vulgaris; assembly: GCF_964263255.1. NCBI lineage: Eukaryota > Metazoa > Chordata > Amphibia > Caudata > Salamandridae > Lissotriton > Lissotriton vulgaris. The sequence goes on from NC_141687.1 coordinate 364,183,960, forward strand.
ATGCACTACCTTGACGACTTTTTGTTCCTCGGTCCCGCCGGAAATCCCGAATGTGCTCAGGCCTTAGCTGAATTCTGTGTGTTGATGGGTCATTTTGGCGTGCCATTGGCACCGGGTAAAACTATGGGTCCCACGACTTGCCTCGAGTTTTTGGGGATCGAGTTGGACTCAAGGGAGGGGTGTTTCCGTTTACCAGCTAGCAAAGTGTTAAAATTCAGGGCAGCCCTCCAAGTATGTTTGAATGCATCTAAGGTTACACTGCATCAGTTGCAACAATTAGTGGGAAAGTTGAACTTTGCCTTGAGGGTGATCCCAATGGCTCGCCCTTTTTCCCGCTCAATTGCCCAAGCGATGGTTGGCCTAAAGGAGGGTCATCATCGCACGAGGTTATCGGCTGAGGTCCGCCAGGACATGCGGATTTGGTTAGCATTTTTGGCGGACTTCAATGGCCGAGTCGTCTGGAACAAGCCAGCCGTGTCCTCAGAAGAGCTTGGGCTATGGACAGATTCAGCAGGAAGCATAGGCTTTGGCGCCATCTTCGGCACAAAGTGGTCTGCTCAAAGGTGGCCCCTATGGTGGCACGAGAAGGGGCTAACGAGTAATATTGCTTTCCTTGAACTATTTCCCATTCTGGTGGCCCTGAGAACCTGGCCAGAAGGGTTCAGAGATCATTCTGTCGTGTTCTGGTCCGACAATATGACCGTGGTAGAATGCATCAATAGTCAGGCAGCCCATTGTAAATTGATTTTGAGGCTGCTCAAAGAAATTGTCCTACTGTGTATGCAACTGAACGTGGTATTCAGAGCAAAACATGTCCCAGGGGTGATGAATCAGGCTGCTGATGCACTGTCTCGTTTTCACATGCAGGCTTTCTCGGGTTTCCTTCCTTCAGCGGACCCGGAGCCGGCACCCTTCCCCGAAGCTCTCTGGTCTCTCGGTGCCCCGAACTTCGTCACCTCGTGGGAGAGAGTCTAGCACCCAGGACAAGGAAGGCATATGAAGGGGCGTTCCAGGCCTATTTAGCCTTTTTGGGGGCAGAGAGAGGGGGACTTTGGGGTCAGGAAGAGTGGGTAGTACTTTTTCTGATGTCCTTACGTAGGGCTGGGAAATCGGTGGCTACGGCCCAAAGGCATCGTGCCGCCATTTCTTTTGTCGCCAGGGCCCATGGCATCCTGGACCCAACAGCGTCTTTTACAGTACAGAAAGCGCTGCGTGGGTGGCAACGCCTAGAGGGTCGCAGAGTAGACGTAAGACGACCGATAGGTTTAGACAGGTTGTCCCAGTTACTGGCCACACTCCCTAACACATGCTCGTCCCCTTTCGAGACCTGTTTGTTCCGGACTGCATTTACGCTGGCATTTCACGGGGCTATGAGAGTTAGTGAGCTAGTTGCAAGGAACAAACAGGATGTGACGGGGGGCTTGTGCAGGGAATATGTTCAGATCAGGGGTGATGCGATGATTGTCTCCTTTCTCAGGTCCAAGACTGACCAAGATGGGAGAGGGGACTGCACGATCATTCGCAGGAACCCCGAGTCATCCATGTGTCCGGTACAGTGCTTAGAAGATTACCTAGCACGAAGGGTGGCATCATGGGGGGGGACATTGTTGAGGCATGCAGACGCCACTCCGCTGACGAGGTTTCAGTTTCAGCGGGTGCTTGCAATGGCCATTGCCGCAGCGGGCTTGGACCCGGGCGAATTTGGGACCCATTCCTTTCGAATAGGGGCTGCCACTGAAGCTACAGCCAGGGGTCTTAATGTAGAACAAGTGAAACGTGTGGGGCGCTGGTCCTCCAACTGTTATAAGAGGTACGTGCGATTGCACATGTTGTGAAGCTGTAATCATGTACTCCCGCTTCTTGTCTTTTGTTTGTTTTCAGTTGCGCAAGCCTACGCGGCAGGGCGGACTGTGCAGTCGACCCAACACCAGGCCAGCGGTCGCACGTCACCGGCTGTGAGGAAGGAGGTGTGGGTCGTGGGCCACTCATACGTGAGACGGGCCGCAGACGTATTCAAAGCAGGTGACATGATTCACGTACCTGGGGAATACGGGTACAGAGTGTCCTTCTACGGAAGGGGCGGTCTCTGTATTGACCAGTTTCAGGAATTTTTTGAGGGTTTGTTAGAGCGGATGAGGTCACCGCCGTCCATAGTCATAGTGCATTTGGGGGGCAATGATTTGGTCACCACCGGTAGACGACTTCTCCTGGAGGCTATGCTTTCCACGGTAAGTTGGTTAGCGAGGAGAGTTCCGGGGTGCATAATTGCGTGGTCTCATATGATCCCACGGAAAGTGTGGCGGGGGGCTATCTCGATCCCTGCTTTGAATCATTCTGTTAGAAAATTGAATAACAAAGTGAGTAGGTTGTTCCGTTCCAAGACATTGCATTCGATCTCGCATAGTTGTATTAATGATGACAGTATGTATCTGGGGGATGGTGTGCATTTGTCGAGGGTGGGGAATGAGTTACTCATAGGTGACTTCCTAGCTTGGTTAAAATCGTTAAAACATGACCTTTAGGTAGGAGTTTTGTGGGGGGTCCGGATAGCCGGTCAACTATCCGGACCTGTGGCGGTAAGGTCATGATCGGTGAGCACTAATTGGTAGATCCCTATGAGTGGGCGTCACCCAACACGGATGGGAGCGCTCGGGAGAGGTGGCCATTGGCCCCTCAATGGGGAGGCGGTCCCGTCTAAGGGCGGGTCGCCGGAAGTAAAGGAAAGGCGGTCAAGGCCCCTTCCTTTGTAGGAGGGGTTACAGCCCCCTCCTGGGGGAATTTCCCGGGGCCAGTGTCATCTGCGACGGCAGATGCGGTAAGTTGTGTGGGGTGGGGGGAGGTCCACGATACCTTCTAGATACCACACACAAGTCTTCGAACGACCTTTAAATGGCGTCGAGTCTTAAGTGCCCCCGTCAAGTCAAGGGAAATTGTTAGTAGTTGCACTTGAGGTAAGCCTCTGTGCTGTCGCCCCTCCCAAGTGGGAGGGGTAAGTCTGGTTAGGGATCTTGACACCGGTTATGACCTTGCCGTTGGCCCTTAAACGTTAGGATGTACAATTTCAGTGTTTCTAGAGAATGTTTTTGTAGGATGCTAGTTCGGCTAGGAGAACCTCTGTATTAGAGAATATGTTAAGGTTAGCCAAATATCGCAATGTGATAATGAAATTGTACATAACATGAAACGTTTAATGTTTTAATTTTTTGTTTTAATAAATACGGCCGGGAGGGTCACTCCCTCCCACATCCAAAAACTTTAAGAACTGTTTCCGGTTTCCCTCCTTTTGGGGATTGTGTTGAGAGGGGGTGGCGGGTATCTCAGCCATATGGAAAGGGGCGACCACTCGGTCCCCCCGAACGTATGGCGGAGTGCCTCGATCCCCCCGGGAAGCCATTTTTGGGCGGGAGGCGCGTCTCGGCTGGTATGCCCGAAGCGGCGTAGCCGGGGCGCGCCTTTTCCCGCCCTAGAGTGGGCTGGCCTAGACACCGACGTAGCCAGCCCCCGCCCTAGGGGCAGGCAGGGGCGGGTTCTCGCCCGCCCTGAAGACGGATAAAAAGAGACGCAAGACCAGAAGACGTCCTCTTGTTCTTGTGCTCCGAAGCTGCACCTCCTCGCTACCCGTGAGCTCGGGACAGAACGAAGAGCCAATTTTGACCCACCCACCAGCCCCTGAGGACAGCAAGTCGTTGTGCAATAAAGTGAATTTTTATGAGTATGTTTTACGTTTCGTTTACAGGCTGTGAAAGTATCAGTTTGTTGTTGATCATAATAAAGTATGGTGAATGTCGTGTAAGTTGTTACGATTAAAATGATTTGATGTAGTGTTGCATTTTAAGCATGTTCTTTCGGTCGTAGCAACCAATGTTTTCTCAGGTTTGAGTAAGAATTGTCGTATTTATTTTTGGTAGGCGGTAAGGTCATGATCGGTGAGCACTAATTGGTAGATCCCTATGAGTGGGCGTCACCCAACACGGATGGGAGCGCTCGGGAGAGGTGGCCATTGGCCCCTCAATGGGGAGGCGGTCCCGTCTAAGGGCGGGTCGCCGGAAGTAAAGGAAAGGCGGTCAAGGCCCCTTCCTTTGTAGGAGGGGTTACAGCCCCCTCCTGGGGGAATTTCCCGGGGCCAGTGTCATCTGCGACGGCAGATGCGGTAAGTTGTGTGGGGTGGGGGGAGGTCCACGATACCTTCTAGATACCACACACAAGTCTTCGAACGACCTTTAAATGGCGTCGAGTCTTAAGTGCCCCCGTCAAGTCAAGGGAAATTGTTAGTAGTTGCACTTGAGGTAAGCCTCTGTGCTGTCGCCCCTCCCAAGTGGGAGGGGTAAGTCTGGTTAGGGATCTTGACACCGGTTATGACCTTGCCGTTGGCCCTTAAACGTTAGGATGTACAATTTCAGTGTTTCTAGAGAATGTTTTTGTAGGATGCTAGTTCGGCTAGGAGAACCTCTGTATTAGAGAATATGTTAAGGTTAGCCAAATATCGCAATGTGATAATGAAATTGTACATAACATGAAACGTTTAATGTTTTAATTTTTTGTTTTAATAAATACGGCCGGGAGGGTCACTCCCTCCCACATCCAAAAACTTTAAGAACTGTTTCCGGTTTCCCTCCTTTTGGGGATTGTGTTGAGAGGGGGTGGCGGGTATCTCAGCCATAAAGCCCACAACCTTCAAACACAAGAGATACATGAACCAATCCTTCTTTGAAAGCGTCAAAAGAACATGGAACTCTCTTCTGCCGAGTCTCTGTTTGATCACATCATATTATCACCTTAAAAAAATACCTTAAAGCTCTTCTATTCGAGCGACACTTGGCCTAACCCGCTCCTAACTCCTCATGCTGTTGCCAAAGGGCAAACCAAACTCAACCAGCACAAATGATTGATGATCATTTTGTGGTACTGTACCACCTGCTTGTCATTGCTATGTTTTACAATGAATATGTATGAAGCTCTCTACATATTAGGAGGGCCAACCTGGTGTTCTCTCTACCTTTAATGTACATTTCATATTTTTTATTTGCTTTTGATATGTTCTGCTTATTTATATAGCACTCTGATGCTTACGGGCCATGTCCGCGCTATATAAAATCACAAAAATAAATAAATGAATAACGCTGTGAAAAAAACATGATCTGTCTAAAATCCTAAAATAAGACACTGTTCACCTCTTTCTTAACCAAAGCGCAACTTTTACCTGTTAATTGGATTATTAGGAAAATTTCATAACGCGCAGTGTGTGTAGTGGTGACCATTCAAATAGTACCACACTGAGCCCTTTAGCCACTAATGAAAAGGACGTTCCATGCTGTAAAGCCCTCCTTGTTCTGAAAAGGAGCAAACAATTTTTTTGCCTGAATTAGAGTTCTAAGCATAGTCTGTTTTCTAAACACTCTAGAAAAAAAAAACGAAATATAAGAAAATTAAGGCACTGTGCATTGTGAGGAAGATCATTCACATTCTAATTGCACTTATGTAATATATACACATTGAAGCCTAAAGTACTCAAAATGCTAAACATAGTCAGTGTTCTAAACATCCTGTGTTTTACATTTACTATTATTAGTGTAGACATTAGTTTGTAAACTTACCCAATGCTGCAGCAATTATTTTAGATGCAGTCACGGTTCAAGTTGGAAGGTGCACTAATCATACCATGTGATATAATAAGACCCAGTTTTATAAAAAAAATACTGTGCATGGTAATCATACTGTATTCAATCACACTCTCAACTCTAATCATTTTCTACCTTCTAATTATAACCAAACTCAGGGGCCTGATTTAGGTCTAGGTGGACAGGTTATTCTGTCACAATTGCGGAGGTTATGCCGTCCACCGAAATATGAATCCCATTATATCCTATGGGATTTACATTTCGGTGTACGAGATATCCATCACGTTGTGAAGGAGTAACCTGTTCGCCTAGATCTAAATCAGGACCCCAGTGTTTTATTCATACTTTTTGCTTCCACTCATCCTTCAGTAACCTACTTGTGGTTTTTGTGAACACTGACCTAATTTCTTTGAGTGTAAGTGCCTGCTATTAGTACTACATTTCTAGCAAGCATTGGCCATGCATCACAACATCCTTTACAATGCATTCTTTTACATAACATGCCATTACAATGCATTTTCAGAAACTACCTTTACAACGCATTCCATTACATCGCATTATATCTTTACAACGCATACTATTACAATACATACCATTACATTTCATTTAAGGTAAGTGTTGGATAGTATAGGGGTAATAATTACTATTCTAACTCCAGTGAGTGCAACAGTCTGGTAAGTGTTGGTTAGTGTAAGGGTACTATGCGGTGTAATGGTATGCGCTGTAATAACTTGCTATGTAATGCCTGCATTGTAGTGACATGCATTTTAATGACATGCGTTATAGTGACAAGCAATGTAATGGCTGCATGGTAAGGACATGTTATGTAAAGGATGTTGCGATGTAATGACTGCAATGTTAAGGTAGTGAGATATAATGACTGCGTTGTAAAGGTTGTTTCCCATTTCCTACTAGGGTTTGGTGGAAGAAATAATCAACACCAAAGACATTCCCTACAAATGTGTTCAGACATTTCATGTAACAAAACACCTATCTTTAGGCTTTAATACAGAGAAATAACAATATCAATCTCCCATGCCTACTGCTTTTACTGTAACTTTTTATTAAAAACAATTAGGTCTATAACCTTTTCAGTGGCTTGCCATCATAACCAACTCAGACCTACTGTGTTGAGTCACGAGGCACCCATCAGCTATACAGTAATAAAATTACACAAATATGTACGAAATACAGTTGTCAAAACATTATAAAATACCTACTAATAGAGCTTAATAAGAATTACTGAAGTGCAAATTATCTATCCCCGTAGTTTGCTCATGTGAGTTACCAGCACCAAAACTCTTTCTGATTACAGTAATCAAGATTTCATTTAACAAAATGCCTGCCTACAGGCTTTAGGTCAGTGTAATACCTATCCACCCTTATATGGCTATTGTCTTTTATGCAACTGATTTTCACCTTACGTAGTGCCTTTCATAACTTTTCATTATAAAGAGATCACACATAAGGAATTTAACATTTTTCCCAGTGACCCACTAAGGTCGCTAGCCTTTCCCAATAAATTGACAATATATACAACTCAGGCCTACTGAAGTTTGCATAAGCAGGCAACCATAGGGCCTATATTTATAAAATTCCAAATAAGTACAAATTTACAGTTGACAAAGCAATATACAGCCCATCTCAATAGGGCCTATTAAGACTCATCACAGTGAACTTTTACTCCCAGGGTTTGTCAGTATGGGCGACCAAAACCAAAACCAAAACCCTCAGCTACTATTGTAATACAAGTAACAAAATACGCTTCTACGGTCTGTAACATAGAAATGTGATAACAATTCAATGTTAAAGGCCCCAATGGCTTTACAATATGCTTTTTAATGTAAACATGTCAGATCTAGTGCCTTTTAATAACTTTTCATAATAAACAGAAAGGAACTATAGAATCGGGCATAATTGCTCAAGGCTTGACTGGTGTGCAGGGAAATGCTATCATTGGCTTGTCACCATTACCAACTCAAGTTCATTGTCCTGAGTGTAAGCATTCTACATGGGAATAATCCAGCAAACAGTCATAAAATAAAAATTATACAAAATTACAGATTGGCAAAACAATACACTATCGCTCCTAAAATAGATGATTTTAGTTGCACATCTTTTATCTCCACAGTAAATGCGGGTGGATCACCAACACCAAATCCCTTGATTACTACAGAAACCTGTAAAATTCCATGTAAGAAAATGTCTGCCTAAAGGCTTTAGCACTTTGTAATAATGATCCAACCGGTAAATCCTATCATCTTTAAAGCATGCTTTTTACAATAAGTGTGTCAGACATATTGGCTTTGTCATACCGTTTAATAAGAAACAGATCAAACATATGAAATCTGACCCCAATCCCCAGGAATCGGATAGTTGTGGCAGGCCCATAGGTCTTACCCTCCACCAGGTGCATTCCACAGATCCACAACAGCTCCCTGAAGGACTGTAAAGCCCTCGAACACTCCACCTTACTGGGAGGGCCCAAAAGCAAGAAGTCATCCAAGTAGTGCAACTTCCATTTGTGTCCCGACCTCGGTCTAAAAATCCATTCCAGAAGTGTGCTGAGCTTTTCAAATTATGCACAGAAGACTGAGCAACACATGGGCATGCATTTTTCAAAATAAAATGAGCCCTTAAACTGAAAACTGACTAGGATCAAATCATCCGGGTGCACAGGAAGAAACATGGAAGCAGATTCAATGTCCGACTTTGCTAGAAGCATCCCAGGCCCCAGCAGCATCCTGACTGCCTCATCAAGGGAGGGGTACTTGACTGAGCATAAGGCTTCATTATTAGCTTCATTCACAGACTGATCCTTGGGTGCAGAAAGGTTGTGTATCAACCTGTACTTCACTACTTTTTCTTAGGGATTACCCCCAGGGGGAGCATACAACATTTTCAAGTGGGTCAGCCAAAAATGGACCAGCCACACTCCCCAGATTGTTTTCTTTTGGAACAATAGCCCTGGCAACGCTATGAATGGACCTGAGTGACTGTTGATTCTTTCAGTATGAGAACCCTACACACACCAGCTGCTGGGATCCTAAACCCCTTCTTAAAACCTTCATACAGAGCCTTTGCTGTCGTGGAGTTATTATATACATTAGATAATGCCTCCATTGCCTGACAATTAACCGGAGAAGGAGCCTTGAATTGAAGGGAGTTTCTATTTTTTTGCGTTTCTGTCCTTAGACTTTTTGAAACATTTTGTCTCCGGATGGGATGACAAGCCACAGAACGAACAGCTATGTTTGATTGTACATGTCCCCAGGGGATCTGGTACAGGATCTGTTATTGAAATCCCAACAAGAGTCCCCACTCCAGGCTGCAGCTTGCACCTGTGCCCACCTGAATGGGCTGACTAGGGATAGCGTCAAGGCGCTGGGGCTACATAAAACTTAACCAGGGTTTCAAGTCTATCTGATCCCATGCCAGCATAGGCTAGGTGCCTTAATCCTATGAAGTTCTTTATCGTTGTCCCTCCGGGCCATTCCACCAAACTCATCATGCGCACATCCTATTCTATTATGGCAGCATGCCAGTTGTGCTCCCATGGTCTGAAAGCGCTCCACTATGATAGATTTGGAAATAGTGAATAATTTTACCCAATTCAATAACGTACCCTCTGCCTTTTTTTTTTTAAGGCCAATGACTGAAATTCCTCGAATTGGATCACTCTGTGCACCACTTGCCTTCTTCCCTTTTGGGCCTATCCACAATCACCTCACAAATGTCAACATAACTCCCCTTCCAAATTTTTTTTTATACCCAAGGGCACATGCCTGCCCAACTGTTCATGTTCATAACGTACATCCCCCAGTCTAATGCTCTGCAATATTGCCTCCGTACCAGTTACAGCTGCTCACTGAGAAGGAGCTGGAGACCCCGCCGCAGATTCCCTCAGAAAAAAAATCACACCTGAGGTAAACCTGGGCACACACCAAATTCCAACAAAACTGTCACAGCCTTCCGGCCCTAATGGATCAGGCTAGTATTTGGCAGCTGTTCTGCCCTTAGAAACAATGTAATAAGTGACCCCTCCCCCCCCATGTCACTTCACCTCCACAGCCCTAGTACGCCAACGGAGCTGCCACTGACTGTAAGGGCAGGACAGAGTGCACCTAGGGTGCCTCCCTGAGGCACCAGCTGGGGGCTGTGGGAAAGAGTCTTCAGCGGAGCGTGCCGTGCCTGCAAAGCAATACCAGGGATAGCAGAGAGACACAAAAAGAAAATAAACAACATACTGGTGGGGGTCCGGAAGGGCAGAATTCTGCAGCTGGTGTCCTTCCTGTGAGGCGATGAGCAGGAAAAAGACACCCGCTCACTGTTTTACGGCATCTTCTATGAGAATGGCCATCGCTGCGACTCCAATGACCCGAGAAGCATTCAACGGCTACCAAGGTTGCGCTTTGGATAGCTATTCCGTCCATGACCCCACCCTAGGGCTGTGGTGGCTCGTGCCACGCCTCTGGGGTTGGGAAACAGCTTGCTACCATATGGACTGCTCCCCAGAGTTGGGGGAGCCTCTGTGATATTCACGGTTTGACACACTGGGTGACCAGTAATAATCCACATTTAACAAATGCTTTTCCCAATAAATATGCCAGTCCTTGTGACTTTATCATAACATTTTATATATTTTTTACTAGTATTTTTATTTAAAAAATTGAGTATACACGAATGCTCCTGATCTGCAAAAACAACAAGATGCGTATCTTATTTATAAAATGTGGAGCACTCAATACTGCTTTTAAATCTCAGCCTGCAAGCTAGGGCACCTCTTGGTCCTCCCATTCATAGATCTCAAAGCTAGGCACTTGACTTCAGGGCGCTTTGCCACCTGGTGGTTCCACAATTCTTGCACTCATTGCACCCCACGTAATTAAGTCCTCATCCACCTTCTCATCTCTCCTAGTGAAACAGAATAATATTTCAGAATAAACAGACAGGGTCTATATTAATTTGTCACCATAACCAACCCAGTCCTGCTGTATCGAGTATAAATGTTGCCAAAAACCTAAAAGTGTAATACAATCAGTCTTTTTAATGGAAGCACAGAAATGCAGAACAATCAAATTCGGTACTCATGGGAGGCTTAATATGATTGGTGCCTAACCCCCTCTTCCACTAGGACTCTGAAAGCTTTTTTTGTTGATCACATAAGGCAATGTGACAGTTGCAGTGTCCAGTCAGAATAAAAATCTATGTAGGTTACTATAGCCCTGGACTCTCAAACACAATACAAGACTCTGAAGTCTTAAATTAATGACTTCCCTCTTCCCATCTGTGCTGCTGCCAGAGAATAATAATCACAGTAAATTATCTAGTTATATAAGACTCTTCAGTAGCATTACTTTGGCATGTGTGTGCCACTGAGAGTTCAAGCTCAGACATATTGCAGCTGGATAAATAAACACAATGTTCACAGCTGTATGGACAGCAAACATTTTTTTATGGAAGTACATAATTTCTGCCCAATCAAAGCATGCACTTCAGCAGGCCGCAGCCGCTGCAGTTAATTGCGGTGTGGCCAGGGGGGCGGGGGGGGGGTGATGGGGGGGGGGGGGGAATATCAAGAGACGACCACAAGGGAAAATTAAATGAATAATTAATTTCCTCTCGTGGTCGTCTCTCAAAATCCCCCCAGCCGGCCTCACCACCCTACCGCTCTTACCTGCAGCGGCCGTGACTGACTTCAGCGTACTAACAGGAGGTCGAAGCTAAAACCCCTCTCCTGCTAATACTTGTAAAAGCTTTTTTTATGTTAATCACAATATGTCTTTCGACCACTGTTCTGTCAAAACAGACCTAAAAACTGGTCTTAGAATCGCAGGAGGTGCTTTGTGCAGAAGAAATTGAACCTAATATTTGCATTAAATGTGAAAGGTTAAAGTTAAATATTTATTTTGTTAGTTTCCATATCCCTGCAACAACAGTGTGAATGCTTATGCGGAGCATTGCCAGGATTTCTGTATTTGGAAATTAATTGATAGTAGTGGATTTAGGCTGCAGCTGCACTGTGCTAACATTTTACATTAATGTGATTGTTATGCTTAGGTGTTTACTCTTAATGTGATTATTATGCTTTGATGTTTACATTTTGACAGATGTGTGTGAATGCATGGTGTGCTTGTAATAAGGGAATATGTCTGATGCCATTGTGAAATGTTGGCATGGTTTGACCTAAACCTTGTTTGTATGTATAGTTGCCAGTGTTCTAAAAAATAAAACACACATGTCTTTCAGCAGCTCACTCAAAAAATATTTTTGGCTTAAAATATATAATATCCGAAATTTGAAAAAAATACATGAAAGAAACAGTTAAATAAAACTTGGTAGTGGATCTCTCAAACAATAAATTAACAGAAATGGAGAAATTGGTAATCTGTCTGGAAACCCATTAAGCTTTTGTGAAAACACAGATTATTAGTTTTGGCTAGAAATTGGATAGCTGAACAAGCACCTAATGTGAATGAATGGTGGTGCTTGGTTAAAGAGATACATCATATGGAGCTATCGTTAGCCAGGAAAAGAGGAGTGAAAGCAATGATTAAAGTAAAGAGAATATGGGGAGACATGTTTTATATACCCGACATTAACTAACTTGATTTGAAGTTGTGTTTAACTCAAAATCGGATAAGATTGTATTTACTTGTGTAAACCCCCTTTATTTTTCTTTTTTCTGTCTGAGAATTGATTATCATTTACCAGCTATGGTAAACTGCTTTTTGTAATAATCTTTAAAGATATTGGAAATTATGTACAACAAAATTATGATTGTTCTGTTTAATCCTGCCTGTGATATCCATTAATAAAAAGGATTTAAAAAAAAAAAAAAAGAAAACACAGATTATTAACATACAAATGTGTCAGAAAGCTAAAACTTGCTACACCAAAATCAAGATATAGAATTGCACGGTGAAAGATGTAATTAAAAAGTAGACCAAACTCCAGATCTCAAATCTATATAAATGATCAACTAACCTGAGTCAAACTGATGTTCCAAGAGTGTGAAACCGATACCAATGGATACAGTATATTAGGTAATCTCAAAGAAAAATCTATATTTTGCTCCATCCAATTATCAGGGAATATGTTTGACATTCATAGTTGGCAGTATCAGACACTGAGATGTTAAAGAACTGTAAAAACAAAGGAGAGAAAGAAAATGTTTCAAAAAAAGAAAGAGTGACAATTAAGAATCTGCAGAATAATGAGAAAATAATTGGGCCAGTTATTAAGGCAGAAATACTGCAGTACTTGAAAGAGAAATTATATTAAAGAAGCAAATCGACACTTTTGAGAAGCTAATAAACAACCCCATGGATAAGATAAAAGCGAAATTTGAAAAACACCTAGAAGAATGGCATATCAAGCAATTAATCAATGAAGAAGAATATGATATTTAAAAAACAGACAGCCCAACTATCCCTACAATATTCATTTTACACTAAATTAGTAAAAGCTGGATTGATCCACCTGGCAGGCCAATAGTGTTGGCATGTGACTCTTTGTTTGAAAAAACATGTACTTATGTAGACAACTATCTGGCACCAATAGTTAAAAGCTTAAGCTGATATATGAGACACTGGTGATCTATGAATTTTGTCAAACACAAAATACCTGAAAGAATATCTTCTAGCAACGATCAATGTTCTGTCATTGAATACATCACTTAGATATGATGTGGGCTTAACAGCCTGTGAATACATTTTGAAACGGCAGAATGTGGGTAAACTAGAACATTTAAGAATGTTGCTAAAATAATTGACATGTCAAAATTCTTTATTTGGTCAAATAAATGACTACAAAAGCAGATAAAAAATATACATACAACAGACAGAAATTAGTCATCAATACCAAATTAAAAATTAAAGCATTAGAGACCATTACTAGAAAGGTGTCTCCCAAAAAAGACCACAGCATACAAATACAGGGAAACTTTGGTAAGTTATCAGAAAATCTCAAATTGCAGCAAAAACTATTTCTGTACCATTAAAAAAGAAAGCTCATTTGTTCAAAGAGTGAACCTCAGTCATGATCGATTAGAATACATCTTCCTTAATTTCAGACCAAAGAAAATAAAGTTTTAAACCGCATTACAAAAAGCAGGTTAGTTTAGGCGCTGACTATACTGCAACCCTTCCTTATATGTTCTAAAATACATGCTCCATAAAAAACAATATAAATAGTGGGCTCTAAAAGTGCAATATAGTGTGCACAAAGGCAGACAGTGTGAGGTAGATTGATCGAAATGCCATGGGAAACGCTGGTGTGATTTAAACCAAGATCTTGTTTGAGAAAAGGCCACTAAGCAATGTACTGTACATAGTCTTAAGCGTGAAAGGTAAAATCTTAACTCTGGGATCTCTATCCAACTAAGATATGGCTCAATTTCCAAGATAATGGAGAGTTAGACATATCGAGAGATGGTGACCATATTTAAAGATAATGCAATTCTCTATCTCTCTGTGTGCAAAAAACAATATTCTTAGTATTGCTTTTTATCACAGATGTTGGTATTTGCAGGGGCATCAATAAATGTACTTAACCCGAGGCATTTAAGAGAGTTGGGACATATGCCATCCATGGTATAGCTACTCCATTATTCAATCTAAGATGCTAAAATGAATGAAATGTCTAAAAGAAAAACATTTTCTTGTTTAATGATCTATATAGATAAAGGTTCTGTATTGCCACGGGCATTTTATTTTTTCCCAGATACGCAACTCTCATTGGTGGGAAAAGGAAATAGCTTGGTTAAAAAGGCATGACCATCATTTACAGGCAGGAATTCTCTAGACTAGGGGTTCCCAACCATTTTCGAACTAAAACCGACCTTCTAGAACGTTAAACGTTCGTGACCCACCAACCTTTAATGGACTTGACCAGGGGCAAGTTTGAATGTAACTAAAGCACCGTGTGGTATCACATTGTCATTTACAGACAGCACATTGAAATAAGCACTAACTTTGTACAGGCATACAGTTTTGCCGCTCAAAATATATAGCATACAAATGATAATGTGTACCAATCAGGTTTCTGTGATTAGTTTGCATTTGTGGATCAACAAGTAAAGTGTCTTGAATTTCAAAACAGTGCATAATGTTTGCTTTCCTAAGTGCTGAATATACACAGTTCATTTATATTTTGTTGTGTGCAGAAAAAAATACCATCTGAGGGGGTTTCCTTTCACTTTCCCTGTACTCCAGCTAGATCAGTGCATAATTCAGTTTAACAATTCCTCTCACTTTTCAGTCAGAGAGAGAAAAGAAATCAGCAATCCCCTGCTAAAAGAATATGCAGTAATTGGCCAGAACACTACCTTACATTTGACCTGTTTGAAGCACCAGGCAAATGTGAGAAATGAAACACATAATTTAAAGGCGTCTTTATTTATTTTTTGGGCTTTCCTGAGCCATCAAAAAGTTGACTTTTGTCCCACAGTTTGTGATACATTGTTCTGGAAAAAATAATTAGATGATCTTTTTATTGTTTGGAATGGATTGCTACAAGAGTTGGAACAATATTTACAAAACATGAACAATATTGACTATGGATTGAAGTTCAACAATATGACAAACAAACAAATGTTGGGGGGGGATATGAGCACCTACATAATTGAGGACAGAATGGAAACTACATTATTTAGAAAGAAAACCTCCACAAATAGAGTCTTGAATGGTACATGTTTTCATCCAAAAGCTCAACTGAAAAGTATCCCATATGGTGAATTCCATAGGATGAAATGAAATTGTTCGAATGAAAAGAATCTCCAAGAGAAATGTGAGGAGATCAAATGAAGGGAATATCGAATAATATCTTTTTTCAAATGGCCTAGAAAGATCAAAAACAAATGAAGAATGGAAGATCTCATTACAAGAAAGAAAAGGCCTAATGAGATAAGATTAATATTGATTTTTTCATCAGGGCACATGAAATATATGATTCTGAGGCTTTCTTCACATAGTTATGGATTTGCCACATTTGTCACATAATCCATTATCTGCTGCATAGTCTGCAGATTTTAATTAAAAAAAATAGTTTTTAGATCAAAGGGATCAAAAGTTACTAGCAACGTGGTGACATATTTTCACGTGCAGTGGAAGACCCTTCACAGTAGTTAACTGGTCCTCTTTCAGTTGTTTGTGTTAAACTGTTACTAATGAAGTGAAACACTTGGCCAGACAAAATTACCATGTGGTATGCGCTGTAATAACTTGCTATGTAATGCCTGCATTGTAGTGACATGCATTTTAATGACATGCGTTATAGTGACAAGCAATGTAATGGCTGCATGGTAAGGACATGTTATGTAAAGGATGTTGCGATGTAATGACTGCAATGTTAAGGTAGTGAGATATAATGACTGCGTTGTAAAGGTTGTTTCCCATTTCCTACTAGGGTTTGGTGGAAGAAATAATCAACACCAAAGACATTCCCTACAAATGTGTTCAGACATTTCATGTAACAAAACACCTATCTTTAGGCTTTAATACAGAGAAATAACAATATCAATCTCCCATGCCTACTGCTTTTACTGTAACTTTTTATTAAAAACAATTAGGTCTATAACCTTTTCAGTGGCTTGCCATCATAACCAACTCAGACCTACTGTGTTGAGTCACGAGGCACCCATCAGCTATACAGTAATAAAATTACACAAATATGTACGAAATACAGTTGTCAAAACATTATAAAATACCTACTAATAGAGCTTAATAAGAATTACTGAAGTGCAAATTATCTATCCCCGTAGTTTGCTCATGTGAGTTACCAGCACCAAAACTCTTTCTGATTACAGTAATCAAGATTTCATTTAACAAAATGCCTGCCTACAGGCTTTAGGTCAGTGTAATACCTATCCACCCTTATATGGCTATTGTCTTTTATGCAACTGATTTTCACCTTACGTAGTGCCTTTCATAACTTTTCATTATAAAGAGATCACACATAAGGAATTTAACATTTTTCCCAGTGACCCACTAAGGTCGCTAGCCTTTCCCAATAAATTCACAATATATACAACTCAGGCCTACTGAAGTTTGCATAAGCAGGCAACCATAGGGCCTATATTTATAAAATTCCAAATAAGTACAAATTTACAGTTGACAAAGCAATATACAGCCCATCTCAATAGGGCCTATTAAGACTCATCACAGTGAACTTTTACTCCCAGGGTTTGTCAGTATGGGCGACCAAAACCAAAACCAAAACCCTCAGCTACTATTGCAATACAAGTAACAAAATACGCTTCTACGGTCTGTAACATAGAAATGTGATAACAATTCAATGTTAAAGGCCCCAATGGCTTTACAATATGCTTTTTAATGTAAACATGTCAGATCTAGTGCCTTTTAATAACTTTTCATAATAAACAGAAAGGAACTATAGAATCGGGCATAATTGCTCAAGGCTTGACTGGTGTGCAGGGAAATGCTATCATTGGCTTGTCACCATTACCAACTCAAGTTCATTGTCCTGAGTGTAAGCATTCTACATGGGAATAATCCAGCAAACAGTCATAAAATAAAAATTATACAAAATTACAGATTGGCAAAACAATACACTATCGCTCCTAAAATAGATGATTTTAGTTGCACATCTTTTATCTCCACAGTAAATGCGGGTGGATCACCAACACCAAATCCCTTGATTACTACAGAAACCTGTAAAATTCCATGTAAGAAAATGTCTGCCTAAAGGCTTTAGCACTTTGTAATAATGATCCAACCGGTAAATCCTATCATCTTTAAAGCATGCTTTTTACAATAAGTGTGTCAGACATATTGGCTTTGTCATACCGTTTAATAAGAAACAGATCAAACATATGAAATCTGACCCCAATCCCCAGGAATCGGATAGTTGTGGCAGGCCCATAGGTCTTACCCTCCACCAGGTGCATTCCACAGATCCACAACAGCTCCCTGAAGGACTGTAAAGCCCTCGAACACTCCACCTTACTGGGAGGGCCCAAAAGCAAGAAGTCATCCAAGTAGTGCAACTTCCATTTGTGTCCCGACCTCGGTCTAAAAATCCATTCCAGAAGTGTGCTGAGCTTTTCAAATTATGCACAGAAGACTGAGCAACACATGGGCATGCATTTTTCAAAATAAAATGAGCCCTTAAACTGAAAACTGACTAGGATCAAATCATCCGGGTGCACAGGAAGAAACATGGAAGCAGATTCAATGTCCGACTTTGCTAGAAGCATCCCAGGCCCCAGCAGCATCCTGACTGCCTCATCAAGGGAGGGGTACTTGACTGAGCATAAGGCTTCATTATTAGCTTCATTCACAGACTGATCCTTGGGTGCAGAAAGGTTGTGTATCAACCTGTACTTCACTACTTTTTCTTAGGGATTACCCCCAGGGGGAGCATACAACATTTTCAAGTGGGTCAGCCAAAAATGGACCAGCCACACTCCCCAGATTGTTTTCTTTTGGAACAATAGCCCTGGCAACGCTATGAATGGACCTGAGTGACTGTTGATTCTTTCAGTATGAGAACCCTACACACACCAGCTGCTGGGATCCTAAACCCCTTCTTAAAACCTTCATACAGAGCCTTTGCTGTCGTGGAGTTATTATATACATTAGATAATGCCTCCATTGCCTGACAATTAACCGGAGAAGGAGCCTTGAATTGAAGGGAGTTTCTATTTTTTTGCGTTTCTGTCCTTAGACTTTTTGAAACATTTTGTCTCCGGATGGGATGACAAGCCACAGAACGAACAGCTATGTTTGATTGTACATGTCCCCAGGGGATCTGGTACAGGATCTGTTATTGAAATCCCAACAAGAGTCCCCACTCCAGGCTGCAGCTTGCACCTGTGCCCACCTGAATGGGCTGACTAGGGATGGCGTCAAGGCGCTGGGGCTACATAAAACTTAACCAGGGTTTCAAGTCTATCTGATCCCATGCCAGCATAGGCTAGGTGCCTTAATCCTATGAAGTTCTTTATCGTTGTCCCTCCGGGCCATTCCACCAAACTCATCATGCGCACATCCTATTCTATTATGGCAGCATGCCAGTTGTGCTCCCATGGTCTGAAAGCGCTCCACTATGATAGATTTGGAAATAGTGAATAATTTTACCCAATTCAATAACGTACCCTCTGCCTTTTTTTTTTTTAAGGCCAATGACTGAAATTCCTCGAATTGGATCACTCTGTGCACCACTTGCCTTCTTCCCTTTTGGGCCTATCCACAATCACCTCACAAATGTCAACATAACTCCCCTTCCAAATTTTTTTTTATACCCAAAGGCACATGCCTGCCCAACTGTTCATGTTCATAACGTACATCCCCCAGTCTAATGCTCTGCAATATTGCCTCCGTACCAGTTACAGCTGCTCACTGAGAAGGAGCTGGAGACCCCGCCGCAGATTCCCTCAGAAAAAAAATCACACCTGAGGTAAACCTGGGCACACACCAAATTCCAACAAAACTGTCACAGCCTTCCGGCCCTAATGGATCAGGCTAGTATTTGGCAGCTGTTCTGCCCTTAGAAACAATGTAATAAGTGACCCCTCCCCCCCCATGTCACTTCACCTCCACAGCCCTAGTACGCCAACGGAGCTGCCACTGACTGTAAGGGCAGGACAGAGTGCACCTAGGGTGCCTCCCTGAGGCACCAGCTGGGGGCTGTGGGAAAGAGTCTTCAGCGGAGCGTGCCGTGCCTGCAAAGCAATACCAGGGATAGCAGAGAGACACAAAAAGAAAATAAACAACATACTGGTGGGGGTCCGGAAGGGCAGAATTCTGCAGCTGGTGTCCTTCCTGTGAGGCGATGAGCAGGAAAAAGACACCCGCTCACTATTTTACGGCATCTTCTATGAGAATGGCCATCGCTGCGACTCCAATGACCCGAGAAGCATTCAACGGCTACCAAGGTTGCGCTTTGGATAGCTATTCCGTCCATGACCCCACCCTAGGGCTGTGGTGGCTCGTGCCACGCCTCTGGGGTTGGGAAACAGCTTGCTACCATATGGACTGCTCCCCAGAGTTGGGGGAGCCTCTGTGATATTCACGGTTTGACACACTGGGTGACCAGTAATAATCCACATTTAACAAATGCTTTTCCCAATAAATATGCCAGTCCTTGTGACTTTATCATAACATTTTATATATTTTTTACTAGTATTTTTATTTAAAAAATTGAGTATACACGAATGCTCCTGATCTGCAAAAACAACAAGATGCGTATCTTATTTATAAAATGTGGAGCACTCAATACTGCTTTTAAATCTCAGCCTGCAAGCTAGGGCACCTCTTGGTCCTCCCATTCATAGATCTCAAAGCTAGGCACTTGACTTCAGGGCGCTTTGCCACCTGGTGGTTCCACAATTCTTGCACTCATTGCACCCCACGTAATTAAGTCCTCATCCACCTTTTCATCTCTCCTAGTGAAACAGAATAATATTTCAGAATAAACAGACAGGGTCTATATTAATTTGTCACCATAACCAACCCAGTCCTGCTGTATCGAGTATAAATGTTGCCAAAAACTTAAAAGTGTAATACAATCAGTCTTTTTAGTGGAAGCACAGAAATGCAGAACAATCAAATTCGGTACTCATGGGAGGCTCAATATGATTGGTGCCTAACCCCCTCTTCCACTAGGACTCTGAAAGCTTTTTTTGTTGATCACATAAGGCAATGTGACAGTTGCAGTGTCCAGTCAGAATAAAAATCTATGTAGGTTACTATAGCCCTGGACTCTCAAACACAATACAAGACTCTGAAGTCTTAAATTAATGACTTCCCTCTTCCCATCTGTGCTGCTGCCAGAGAATAATAATCACAGTAAATTATCTAGTTATATAAGACTCTTCAGTAGCATTACTTTGGCATGTGTGTGCCACTGAGAGTTCAAGCTCAGACATATTGCAGCTGGATAAATAAACACAATGTTCACAGCTGTATGGACAGCAAACATTTTTTTATGGAAGTACATAATTTCTGCCCAATCAAAGCATGCACTTCAGCAGGCCGCAGCCGCTGCAGTTAATTGCGGTGTGGCCAGGGGGGCGGGGGGGGGGGGGTGATGGGGGGGGGGGGGAATATCAAGAGACGACCACAAGGGAAAATTAAATGAATAATTAATTTCCTCTCGTGGTCGTCTCTCAAAATCCCCCCAGCCGGCCTCACCACCCTACCGCTCTTACCTGCAGCGGCCGTGACTGACTTCAGCGTACTAACAGGAGGTCGAAGCTAAAACCCCTCTCCTGCTAATACTTGTAAAAGCTTTTTTTATGTTAATCACAATATGTCTTTCGACCACTGTTCTGTCAAAACAGACCTAAAAACTGGTCTTAGAATCGCAGGAGGTGCTTTGTGCAGAAGAAATTGAACCTAATATTTGCATTAAATGTGAAAGGTTAAAGTTAAATATTTATTTTGTTAGTTTCCATATCCCTGCAACAACAGTGTGAATGCTTATGCGGAGCATTGCCAGGATTTCTGTATTTGGAAATTAATTGATAGTAGTGGATTTAGGCTGCAGCTGCACTGTGCTAACATTTTACATTAATGTGATTGTTATGCTTAGGTGTTTACTCTTAATGTGATTATTATGCTTTGATGTTTACATTTTGACAGATGTGTGTGAATGCATGGTGTGCTTGTAATAAGGGAATATGTCTGATGCCATTGTGAAATGTTGGCATGGTTTGACCTAAACCTTGTTTGTATGTATAGTTGCCAGTGTTCTAAAAAATAAAACACACATGTCTTTCAGCAGCTCACTCAAAAAATATTTTTGGCTTAAAATATATAATATCCGAAATTTGAAAAAAATACATGAAAGAAACAGTTAAATAAAACTTGGTAGTGGATCTCTCAAACAATAAATTAACAGAAATGGAGAAATTGGTAATCTGTCTGGAAACCCATTAAGCTTTTGTGAAAACACAGATTATTAGTTTTGGCTAGAAATTGGATAGCTGAACAAGCACCTAATGTGAATGAATGGTGGTGCTTGGTTAAAGAGATACATCATATGGAGCTATCGTTAGCCAGGAAAAGAGGAGTGAAAGCAATGATTAAAGTAAAGAGAATATGGGGAGACATGTTTTATATACCCGACATTAACTAACTTGATTTGAAGTTGTGTTTAACTCAAAATCGGATAAGATTGTATTTACTTGTGTAAACCCCCTTTATTTTTCTTTTTTCTGTCTGAGAATTGATTATCATTTACCAGCTATGGTAAACTGCTTTTTGTAATAATCTTTAAAGATATTGGAAATTATGTACAACAAAATTATGATTGTTCTGTTTAATCCTGCCTGTGATATCCATTAATAAAAAGGATTTAAAAAAAAAAAAAAGAAAACACAGATTATTAACATACAAATGTGTCAGAAAGCTAAAACTTGCTACACCAAAATCAAGATATAGAATTGCACGGTGAAAGATGTAATTAAAAAGTAGACCAAACTCCAGATCTCAAATCTATATAAATGATCAACTAACCTGAGTCAAACTGATGTTCCAAGAGTGTGAAACCGATACCAATGGATACAGTATATTAGGTAATCTCAAAGAAAAATCTATATTTTGCTCCATCCAATTATCAGGGAATATGTTTGACATTCATAGTTGGCAGTATCAGACACTGAGATGTTAAAGAACTGTAAAAACAAAGGAGAGAAAGAAAATGTTTCAAAAAAAGAAAGAGTGACAATTAAGAATCTGCAGAATAATGAGAAAATAATTGGGCCAGTTATTAAGGCAGAAATACTGCAGTACTTGAAAGAGAAATTATATTAAAGAAGCAAATCGACACTTTTGAGAAGCTAATAAACAACCCCATGGATAAGATAAAAGCGAAATTTGAAAAACACCTAGAAGAATGGCATATCAAGCAATTAATCAATGAAGAAGAATATGATATTTAAAAAACAGACAGCCCAACTATCCCTACAATATTCATTTTACACTAAATTAGTAAAAGCTGGATTGATCCACCTGGCAGGCCAATAGTGTTGGCATGTGACTCTTTGTTTGAAAAAACATGTACTTATGTAGACAACTATCTGGCACCAATAGTTAAAAGCTTAAGCTGATATATGAGACACTGGTGATCTATGAATTTTGTCAAACACAAAATACCTGAAAGAATATCTTCTAGCAACGATCAATGTTCTGTCATTGAATACATCACTTAGATATGATGTGGGCTTAACAGCCTGTGAATACATTTTGAAACGGCAGAATGTGGGTAAACTAGAACATTTAAGAATGTTGCTAAAATAATTGGCATGTCAAAATTCTTTATTTGGTCAAATAAATGACTACAAAAGCAGATAAAAAATATACATACAACAGACAGAAATTAGTCATCAATACCAAATTAAAAATTAAAGCATTAGAGACCATTACTAGAAAGGTGTCTCCCAAAAAAGACCACAGCATACAAATACAGGGAAACTTTGGTAAGTTATCAGAAAATCTCAAATTGCAGCAAA
Source organism: Lissotriton vulgaris (assembly GCF_964263255.1). Taxonomy (NCBI): domain Eukaryota; kingdom Metazoa; phylum Chordata; class Amphibia; order Caudata; family Salamandridae; genus Lissotriton; species Lissotriton vulgaris. The sequence goes on from NC_141687.1 coordinate 364,207,054, forward strand.
AACTATTTCTGTACCATTAAAAAAGAAAGCTCATTTGTTCAAAGAGTGAACCTCAGTCATGATCGATTAGAATACATCTTCCTTAATTTCAGACCAAAGAAAATAAAGTTTTAAACCGCATTACAAAAAGCAGGTTAGTTTAGGCGCTGACTATACTGCAACCCTTCCTTATATGTTCTAAAATACATGCTCCATAAAAAACAATATAAATAGTGGGCTCTAAAAGTGCAATATAGTGTGCACAAAGGCAGACAGTGTGAGGTAGATTGATCGAAATGCCATGGGAAACGCTGGTGTGATTTAAACCAAGATCTTGTTTGAGAAAAGGCCACTAAGCAATGTACTGTACATAGTCTTAAGCGTGAAAGGTAAAATCTTAACTCTGGGATCTCTATCCAACTAAGATATGGCTCAATTTCCAAGATAATGGAGAGTTAGACATATCGAGAGATGGTGACCATATTTAAAGATAATGCAATTCTCTATCTCTCTGTGTGCAAAAAACAATATTCTTAGTATTGCTTTTTATCACAGATGTTGGTATTTGCAGGGGCATCAATAAATGTACTTAACCCGAGGCATTTAAGAGAGTTGGGACATATGCCATCCATGGTATAGCTACTCCATTATTCAATCTAAGATGCTAAAATGAATGAAATGTCTAAAAGAAAAACATTTTCTTGTTTAATGATCTATATAGATAAAGGTTCTGTATTGCCACGGGCATTTTATTTTTTCCCAGATACGCAACTCTCATTGGTGGGAAAAGGAAATAGCTTGGTTAAAAAGGCATGACCATCATTTACAGGCAGGAATTCTCTAGACTAGGGGTTCCCAACCATTTTCGAACTAAAACCGACCTTCTAGAACGTTAAACGTTCGTGACCCACCAACCTTTAATGGACTTGACCAGGGGCAAGTTTGAATGTAACTAAAGCACCGTGTGGTATCACATTGTCATTTACAGACAGCACATTGAAATAAGCACTAACTTTGTACAGGCATACAGTTTTGCCGCTCAAAATATATAGCATACAAATGATAATGTGTACCAATCAGGTTTCTGTGATTAGTTTGCATTTGTGGATCAACAAGTAAAGTGTCTTGAATTTCAAAACAGTGCATAATGTTTGCTTTCCTAAGTGCTGAATATACACAGTTCATTTATATTTTGTTGTGTGCAGAAAAAAATACCATCTGAGGGGGTTTCCTTTCACTTTCCCTGTACTCCAGCTAGATCAGTGCATAATTCAGTTTAACAATTCCTCTCACTTTTCAGTCAGAGAGAGAAAAGAAATCAGCAATCCCCTGCTAAAAGAATATGCAGTAATTGGCCAGAACACTACCTTACATTTGACCTGTTTGAAGCACCAGGCAAATGTGAGAAATGAAACACATAATTTAAAGGCGTCTTTATTTATTTTTTGGGCTTTCCTGAGCCATCAAAAAGTTGACTTTTGTCCCACAGTTTGTGATACATTGTTCTGGAAAAAATAATTAGATGATCTTTTTATTGTTTGGAACGGATTGCTACAAGAGTTGGAACAATATTTACAAAACATGAACAATATTGACTATGGATTGAAGTTCAACAATATGACAAACAAACAAATGTTGGGGGGGGATATGAGCACCTACATAATTGAGGACAGAATGGAAACTACATTATTTAGAAAGAAAACCTCCACAAATAGAGTCTTGAATGGTACATGTTTTCATCCAAAAGCTCAACTGAAAAGTATCCCATATGGTGAATTCCATAGGATGAAATGAAATTGTTCGAATGAAAAGAATCTCCAAGAGAAATGTGAGGAGATCAAATGAAGGGAATATCGAATAATATCTTTTTTCAAATGGCCTAGAAAGATCAAAAACAAATGAAGAATGGAAGATCTCATTACAAGAAAGAAAAGGCCTAATGAGATAAGATTAATATTGATTTTTTCATCAGGGCACATGAAATATATGATTCTGAGGCTTTCTTCACATAGTTATGGATTTGCCACATTTGTCACATAATCCATTATCTGCTGCATAGTCTGCAGATTTTAATTAAAAAAAATAGTTTTTAGATCAAAGGGATCAAAAGTTACTAGCAACGTGGTGACATATTTTCACGTGCAGTGGAAGACCCTTCACAGTAGTTAACTGGTCCTCTTTCAGTTGTTTGTGTTAAACTGTTACTAATGAAGTGAAACACTTGGCCAGACAGAATTACCATGTGTCAAAATGACGAAATAATGAAGTAATGCTATTTAAAAATGTGCCACATTGTACCTCATAATCTTTCTTTTTTTGTTGCATAATTTATTCACCCCTGCTGCATAATTTGACTCACTTCTGCCACATAATTCCAGTGGCCATGATTTTGGTGAACAAAGGAATAAGACCAGAAAGTTCTTCCAGAAACATTGGAGTTCAATAAGTGAAGATCCAGATATAAGCAATAGATTGTGCAATGCTCCCACAATTACTTCCCCAAAGCAACATTTTAGAATTATAAGGTTATCAGAAGTCACTTTGAGCACAAAACGGAACAAAATTAGCTCTAGGAATACCAAAAGGAATTTATAAAATGCAGAGAATTGAGTTTTTGCTAATTTTACCTGCTGTGCAAAGACATCAAAGATAAAAATAATGAGAGAATTGTTATTGAGAAAAACATTATCTGTGTGCCGCAGTATGTGGCATGTGTCTTAGTGTAAATGTGAACTTACATATGTGGCAAGGACTACATGTCTAATATGAATACACATTTTAAAAGATATATGAGCGGCAGAACAGAGACATCCTACTCCATTGATAAACATTACATGAAACATCATGGAAAGGGTGACAATCAATTATATATTATACTATTGATCCGGTTACAAAAAATAAGAGGGTGATGTAGAACAGGCCGTCTCAACTGAAATGCAAAGGTATAATAAGATTCAAAATGCGCACTCCATATGGCCTAAAAAATGATGGGATACTACTTGTGCATCTATAATGGATGAAGTGGATCAAAAAGAAGGATTACATTTAACAGGAGAAAACCTTGAAATAGGAAATGAAGAAAAGAATATAAATAATACAGAATCAGTACTCACTGCACAGAGAAAGGCACTGTGGGGAATACAAAAATCTGCCATAAAACAAAGAAAATGTTAAAGTTGAAAGTCCAGTTTCAGGACAATGCTATACTGGAGGAATATTCCTATTGTAATAAAAAAAATCAAAGAAAAACAAAAAATGGATTACTCAAATCAATAATCTTTATTTGGTTTAAGAAACCATAAAGGATAAAAGTTTATACTGTCCATTTATACTGTCAACGCATATATAAAAAAGTTTTAAACTACAAACTGGACCCATAATCTTCCAATGACAATCAGTATTCTCATAGTTTGTTTTAAGAAGAGAGGATACATTAATAAATAAATAACAGATACAACAATTGTGAATGTTAAAAATAAATTATAATACAAAAGCTGGTATATAATTTTCTATCATTTGGTTGATGTTAAATCAAGGCAGATGTGAATAAAGTGCAAGTGCTAGAAAGTGCTTATACATACACAAACAGTATACAATATTGAAATCATCTTGAAATATTAGCAGCAGCAGCAGTTGGTGTATTACTCACTAACCGCAAGAACCTTAGTGCACTAAGCAGTGTAAAAGAATTTGGTAAATAAATGCCTTATGTGAAACAAATTACATTGGATCATTGCTGGCAAGAGGTTTTGAATAGGGGGAAATAACAAATAACAGTGTAAACAAAGAAAGAAACGTCAAGAGGTCTGTAGAATGCAAGAACCAGACTGTATCCAACAAGAAGAAGGACTCTGGAATATCATTGACAGCCTTGAAAAATCACACAGGATATAAAAATTGTGTTGAGCAACCACCAGATCTAATGAGAACAATAAACAATGGATAATTTGAAAGCAATGAGAATGAACTAAAGACTGAACAAACAGTATGATATATTTGTTAACAGTTAGTAAAATTGAGATCAATACACTGCAATGGACTAAAGACACTACAATTCCCAGAATGCCTCCTTGAAGGTCAGATGGAGAGGATGATTTAACAAGTGGACATAGAAAAGAGACTTGATATTCATGATCAAGACCCGTGAGGTCAAAACGCATTGACCTTCTTATCCTGTCTCTAAGTTTCTAATTAAAAATATTTAATAGTAGTAGTGCCTGGAGTGTTACAACTTTTGTTTTGAACATTCCTGAGAGTTGGTGGTCTGCCTCAATGCAAGCACCCACTGGGAAGTGTGTTCCTAATGAGGAGAGGCCACTTTATTGACAGACTGACAGACACACACCCCCATCCCTCTAACATGTAAATTAAATTATGTGGTTTTAACACTAGTATTTAATTGCACTTTAGGCACTGTGTGTTATTGAAAAAAACGTAGGTTGACTAAAGAACTGATTTAGGCTTTGTTGGGCGGTGTACAGTCTGTCATAATTACCTCCTCTATTCTGAAAGACTATATTGCACCAGATTTGCAAGTTGAAAGAAACCACCATTAGAGAAGTTCCCTTCAAGGTATAAAACGTTAGGTGATGGCCATTGTCATTTTTAACTGCTCTCCATCACATTTTCAAAAGGTTTTCTTGTGCAAAAACAAACTCTCAAAATGAGAGATTCTTTTTGAAAAACATTAAAACTAACAACTCATCCACACCCTGGGAGGTTTCCCCCAGGGTATGGGGTCATTTTCTTTTTGCTCCTCACTGCCAGGTTTTTACTTGTGATGATGGATAGGAAAAAAGCACATCCCACTGTCCACCCTGAATAGGGTGGACGGAGTAATGCCTTTCAACCACTGACCCTTCTTCATCTGGCTGTCAGAAGATGTTTACGAACAATGGAGGCTCCGTTGACTGAAAGCATAGGCTCCACCTAACTCTAAAGGGAGTGAGTGGAGTGAGAGTTTGTCAGACAGGGCATTTCATCCTGTTTGCAATGGAGTATGCTGTCGGCCAAATTCTAAATCAACCCCCCAAAATCCTTGGTGGTTCAAAAAAGCAAGTCTCCTCCTCTCTCCTGTTATCTTTCTTCATCACCACTGTAATATTTAAGCAGTGTATAAAGGGGACGTGTTGAACTGTACGATATATATTTGCTGTATGCTACTTTGATTGCAGGGACACTAGTAATTCACTACATGCGATGTGGCGGAGGTGCAATTTAATGTCTGTTTTGGGTATTTCAATTCTTAGGATGATGGACTAGTGGGATCTTCAGTACTGTTCTATAGATTAGATGGCTGTTTGGAAGGCTCAAAGATGGCTTGAGTGCCTTCTAGAGTTAGTTCATTGTGGCCAAGTTTAGCCTGTTTGAATTGTGTTCAAAGATCTACTTAGACTATATTTATTGCACATTACATTCATGCCCCCCCTCAGCCATATTCGGGAATCAAATGGCAATTAACCAAAACAAAAAAGTATAACTTCTCCCCTGCTCTTCCTGCCACTTGCACCTTGCCTATCTACACACACTCATATTATATGATATATAATTTGAATTGCCACTATTGTATAGGTTGGGTGAAAGAGGGGCCCAGAGGTCCTGTGACTTGCTTGACCGACACTGATACTCAAATAGGTTTTCCCTGGTTCATTGCATTTAGATCAATCCAATAGCCAGTCTTTTGTGTTGGTGTGGAGGCTTTAAACCAGCTAATGGCAATTCTGCAGTATGATATAGACAGCTTCTTTCCTAGTCAGCTTCTTTCCTATGATACACCTGTACATTGTCGGTCTGCTTCTTTAATCACGGCGTCCTTACCAAAGGTTCTCTGGGTATGCTCATATTACTCCTTATTCAACCATATGTAGTATTAGTTTATATGATAGTCAATCACGACAGCTAAAAAAAAACACTGTTTGCCTCTCCATGTATCCCACATTTCCCCACAGCATCTAGGCGTATTAGATATGGTGTACCTGATGTAAACATATGAACTACAGTAATTTGCATCTATGATTGTGGAAGATCAGTGTGATCTACCCACACAAGTGGACCCTTACATCTTCATCCTCTGCCTAAAGGGTATGATTTCTGGACGCACCGTCCCCCCTTAAGGGTTCTGATGTAAGCTTACTTTGTCTCTGGAGCAGTGGTGTGGTCAGGTGGTCTCCAATATTTACCTTTACTGTGCTTTTCCAAAGCTCCGAACTTATGTGAGCATTTCTCAGAGTGCAATGGGTAGCAGGTAGCGCTGGTACTTGCATTAGCCAGCACTGGCTGGGATAGTGGATGGTAATCGCTGCAGTGGCGTTCTGATGTATATATATTACGCCCCCACACTTATTGTTTTACTAAATAAGCAATGCTTGAAACTCATATAGCTAAGTGGGTTATGATATTGACAGATACTCTTCTAGCGCTTAGGTGGTTGCCAGCACCCCAGACACCATCTTGCTCCCATCGATCACCATTGACCTTTCATGGCTCTGATGCTATGGATGCCAAATGTGTTAGGTTCATTGTATAGTAAAAGGAGTTACTCACAGATTGGGGATGAATGGGCAGACCAGAGGTTTATCAGTTCAATGCTGGGCACCGGATTATGTGTTTTATGCAAATTTTACAGCCGATGCTAAGAAAACCCTGTAAATTAAATGCTGTATTAGCTTCAATTAGCTGTCACCAATGCTTTGGTGATCTACTGGATGATCCAAGGTATTTCTGAATCCAACAAGAAACCAAGATCCCATGCTTTTGACTTTTTGTCACATCACAGAAAAGGAAAGAAGATGGAGAAATGATTATACTACCTATCTCCCCACGCAACAGCTGAGGTCACATGAGTGCTTTCCGATTGATCTCGATGAAGATGCAAAGGATCTGTAGGTTATCTGCTGGTGGGTCAACTAAGCCAAAGCATGTGAGCCCACATCGCACTACAGAGATTACTTCCAGCATGTATGGGACTACTGGGGATCGGAGGGGCTACTTTACTGATCAAGAAATGTTTCCAGCATGAGCTGAAAGATAAGAAAGACCCTGCCTCGACCTCTAGAAGGGAGAGTGATAAAGAAAGAAGGAAAGAAAGAGGGCGTCACGTGGTCAGGATAGGCCTGGTTCCTTCCTTCTTTTTGACCACCTCCGTTACCATTCGAAACAGCCCTTGCACTTTATCACCTCTATGTGCACACTCCACTTCCAAAACATAATAATTTAAGAACTAAAACTCTGGCACTCCAGGGGTGTCATTTCAAGCATTACATTTTTTTTTAACTATTATAGCCAACCCTATGTGAAATGCTAAGTTCATCATAGTCACCATATGGGAAAGTGAGACTGTATCACACAATTAGACAGAATCACGCAGAAAAATAAGCATTTGCACAAACAGTAGATCTTGACTATATTATGCAATTGCTAAGTTGTTGGCTTTGCCACTCGACACTTGTAACGCATTGGGGGAACAAAGTAAAAGAAAAAAGATGTTAAAATACTGGAGAAGAAATAAACATATCTTCAGGTATCACAAAACTGAACATTGAAGTCATTATTTACAATCTTTATAAATGGGGGGGTTCATTTTTCAAATTTCACAGAGGAAAGTCAACAAAATGTAAAATGCTTGTTGCACATGATCCATTGCAGGCACTTAGAAGAACATAAAAGCTCTTTGAGGAAGTGTCAGAATTTACATGAAAATGCTTTCTATTAATTTGCACATAACTCAGAACTGAACAAGTGGGACTGTTATTCGGTGCTCTGCAGCAGAGTAGGGGTGCAGAGATATTGGCCTCCAGTAAAAGAGACGTTTCATGTCACTACAAATACACCCTCTGCCTCAAGTACAGGCTGGGTGAGTACAGTAGCCTGCCCCTCTCTTAGCACCATAAAGGCTGCATTTCATTGCCAAGTCCAGGATTTTAATGTAACATGTCTGCCTTCCGCGGGAGAGATTGGAAAAACAACCAAATAAAGTTGTTGTGCCTTTAAGAATGAGCTGGGAGGGGTGAGGAGCAACATGGAGAATATGGGTCCAGGTGTGAGGGGAGAATCAGCATATGGGGTGAGAGCAAGTACACACTCCCTTGGAGGGCACAAAGTAAATGAAAAAGTAGTTCCCTGGTGTGGGGTATGGAAGAATGTAGGTCATCCAATCAAAATGATGCTAAAGACATGCTGCAGGGGGAGGGACAAACACAAGAAAAGTAAGCAAACCAATCAAGTGAGAAGCAAGTACATGAGGTTGACAAGAAAGCTTACAAACGGTAAGCAATGGGCTGACCTAAAGTCCAGAGTAAATATAGCTATTATATACAATAAGTCCTCAACACTAGACTGCTAAAATCTATCTGTAGGCGAGATGTAGAAAAACTAACCTTTGACCCACTAGACGAAATCAACTACTGACAGATGCCCAACCTTCATTACCTGGAAACAATTCAAGACTGAACGGTCTATGATCAGTTCCAGCAGTAGGTTTAATTTGTCTCTCTATTGTAAATTATAGATTGGCCCATTCTTCCTAACACTAACTGCAGATAGCATCAAGCGCCATTATGTATCAGTGTTCTTTATCAATAGGGCTCCCTGGTCCACTCATTCGTTATTTTAACCTTTGCTGGTCCATCTATAAGTTCAACAACAGGTTTATGGATAATGTTAAAGAAACTCTCTGGAAAACGGTTCATCAAGATAGACCTAAGATACATTGGCACCAGAAAGCTTTACAATGATTGGACCACGTCACACCTACCAGCGCAGAAAGACCCTGGTTAATGCCAATATCTTAGAAAAGTCCCAGGTTTTTTCTACTGTTTTGTCCACATGAAGGCCCTGGCCAAGAAGCTGTGAGATAAGGAGAGACGTGAGCTTGAGGCAGTTGTTGTTCGCAAAATACAATGAGCTTTATCTTGGAGTAATTTAGCTACAAGGAGCTATACTGTATACATTTCCAATCTTAAAAGAGCCATTCTCTAATAGCTTAGTTAAAATGAACGGTTGCTCCCCCACGCTGCCTGGCTCCTGCTTGCAATCCTCTTTCCAGTGCCCACAGCTGAAGCGTTTTCAAGCAGCCCTCGTGTGTGGTATCGTAGCTCTGGAGACTTCTTGGCTTCATTGACTCATAGGGCTCTGTTCCTTGATAATTGTAGTGGCGCTTAAAGTAGCAATCAGCCTTCGTGTTTATTTTCATAGCGCTTGTGCTCTGTGCCTTGCTAATTGTGGTGGCGTTTAAAGTAACTATCAGCCTTCGTGTTTAATTGTCATAGCGCTAGTGCTTGGCTCATTTGGGTAGCGCTTGAACATAACTGCATTGGGTAGCGCTTTTTACATATTCCTAGCAGTATTCAGTCCTTTGCGCTTTACCTGCTTTCAGTGCATTCCTTCATAGCTGGCATTGCACTGCGTTGGTTTCGATTCCTATCCCTACCACCATTTTGTTGTTGTGCTTTCCCCTGCCCCGCCTCCCCGCTACCGCCTCCCAGCTGACCCGCCCACGCTCCGCCCCCTCCACTATCCATTAATGTCAGATGTCCCAACGCGCAGCGTCCACACGCTACGGCCGGGCCGAAGGTGCGCCAAAGGTAAGCCCGTCTACGCCCGTCCGCGCCTGGACCGCGCCCAGAGCCAGTCCCCCTGGCCCTCGCATTGCCCAGCCCTCCCGCATTACCTACGATGCCACCACCCTCCTAGCCCTTAACCCCAGCCGCTCCCCCAACTGCGTCCAAGCCGCTCCTGGACACACCCATGGACCTTTCTCATGCTACTCCTGTAAATTCAACGGCATCGTCAACAACTCCGCTACAATCACACCACAGATTCCCGACCCCAACCACCTACAATGCATCTTGCTCAACACCCGATCGGTCCACAGGCACGCCATCAACCTATGGAATCTACTAGACACCATCTCTCCGGACGTCGCCTTCCTAACAGAAACATGGATGAACGCCTCTTCCGCCCCAGACATCACCATTGCCATCCCAGAAGATTATAAGATCATACGCAAGGACCGTACCGGCCACACAGGAGGAGGAATCGCCATCGTCCATAAGAAATCCATCCACATCTCAACCAGCTCAGACGTCAATCTCGCCAACTCTGAACACCTTCACTTCCAGATCCACATCGACCCCAAGACCACACTCAGAGGCACCCTCCTTTACAGACCTCCAGGACCCCGCGCACAATTTAGTGAGGACATCACGGACTTCATCACTCCACACGCGCTCCCCTCCAAAGATTACATCCTTCTGGGAGACCTCAATTTTCACCTTGAAAAGAACAACGACCATAACTCCACCACCCTTTTGGACAACCTCGCCAACCTCGGACTTAAACAACTGGTCACTTCCCCCACCCACATCGCAGGTCACACACTCGACCCTATCTTCACCTCCAGCAATCTTGTCTCCTTCAGCCACACTACGGCTCTCCTCTGGACTGACCACAGCTGCGTCCACTTTACCTACAACAAGCCCAAACCCAACAACCACCCCCAACCAACTCTGCAAAGAAACTGGAACAAAATCACCATCGACCAGATCTCCTCATCGCTTCTTCTAAACCCCCCAGCCCACTCCTCAAACCCCGACCAAGCCGCCACCAACCTCACCCTATGGCTATCCAACAGCGCCGACATCCTAGCACCACTGAAAAAACGACAAATCAAACTTGGCAGCAAGAAGGCCTCCTGGTTCAACAATGATCTTAAGAAATCCAAGAAACTCTGCCGCTCCCTAGAGAAGGCCTGGAAAAAAGACCCAACCACCAGCACCAAGGACGCCTTCAAAAACGCCACCCGCATACACCACCAACTGATCCGAAAGGCCAAGAAAACCGCCTTCAAGGACCGACTAGATAGTAACGCCCACAACAGCAAGGAACTTTTCAACATCGTCAAGGAATTCACCAATCCCACGGCCAACTCCAACGACATCACCCCCTCTCAAGCCCTCTGCGACTCCCTAGCCTCATTCTTCCACAACAAAATTGCAGACATCCACAACAGCTTCGACAACCAACCCGGAGACCAACCCACCCAACCAACTGCTGGACCTTCACCACCCTCGAACATCCTTAATGACTGGAACCCAATATCCACTGAGGACACCATCCGCCTGATGAACTCCATCCACTCAGGATCCCCCACAGACCCATGCCCTCACCACATCTTCAACAAAGCAGACTCCATCATAGCACCGCATCTCCGAGACGTCATCAACTGCTCCCTCAACTCCGCCACCTTCCCGGAAAGCTGGAAACACGCTGAACTCAGCGCCCTTCTGAAAAAACCCACAGCGGACCCCACCGAACTCAAAAACTACCGTCCCATCTCGCTCCTTCCATTCCCGGCCAAAGTCATCAAGAAAGCTGTCAACAACCAGCTCGCCGCCTTCCTCGAAGCCAACAATTCCCTCGACTCCTCACAGTCCGGCTTCCGAGCAAAACACAGCACGGAGACCGCCCTCATCGCAGCAACAGACGACATTCGAACTCTACTGGACAATGGAGACACAGTCGCCCTCATCCTCCTCGACCTCTCCGCAGCCTTCGACACAGTCTTTCACAGCTCCCTTCTACAGCGCCTCAGAAACATTGGAATCCAAGGAAAAGCACTAGAATGGATCACCTCGTTCCTCACCGGAAGAACCCAGAGAGTCCGCCTTCCACCATTCAAGTCAGAGGCCACTGAAGTCATCTGCGGCGTGCCACAAGGATCTTCACTCAGCCCCACCCTTTTCAACGTATACATGAGCCCCCTCGCGGCCATCGCACGCCAACACAACCTCAACATCATCTCCTACGCGGATGACACTCAACTGATCCTATCACTCACCAATGACCCCAGCACCGCCAAAACTAACCTACACGAAGGAATGAAAGAAGTAGCCGAATGGATGAAACACAGCCGTCTAAAACTGAACTCAGATAAAACAGAAGTCCTTATCTTAGGTACCTCCCCCTCTGCATGGGACGACTCTTGGTGGCCAGAAGCCCTTGGAAAAGCACCCATCCCGACAGACCATGCACGGAACTTGGGCATCATCCTGGATTCCTCACTTTCGATGAACAGACAAGTCAACGCCGTCTCTTCATCCTGCTTCAACATTCTTCGCATGCTCAAAAAAACATTTCGTTGGATCCCCACCGAAACTAGGAAAACGGTCACCCACGCCCTGGTCACGAGCCGACTGGACTATGGAAACACCCTCTACGCCGGTACTACCGCTAAACTCCAGAAAAAACTCCAACGAATCCAAAACGCCTCAGCCAGGCTCATATTAGACATCCCGCATAAAGAACATATCTCTGGTCACCTGAAAAACCTCCACTGGCTTCCCGTCAATAAGAGGATCACTTTCCGGCTCCTAACCCACGCACACAAAGCACTCTACGAAATCGGACCAGAATGGCTCAACACACGACTGTCCTTCTACTCCCCCCCCCGCCAGCTACGATCATCCAACCAAGCCCTTGCCACTGTACCTCGCATCAACAAAACCACCATGGGAGGTAGATCCTTCTCCTACCTGGCAGCTAAAACCTGGAACTCACTTCCCACTTACCTTCGCCTTACTCAGAACCACCTAGCATTCAGAAAGCAACTTAAAACGTGGATATTTGACAAGTAATTCCCCACCCCTCCTCAAGCGCCTTGGGACCCTCTGGGTATGTAGCGCGCTATATAAATTCTTTGACTTCACTTGACTTGACTTTTGATGTCCTTTGGATTTAATCAGTGTACGATTGCACACCTACATTCAAATCATTTAAGATAGTAAATAAAGGAACTACATAGAAGTTAAAAGGTACCAGGACAGACGGGGGCCTGCGGAACCTTATGGGTGAAAAATCTTTAAAGAGAAAAAAGTGCCTAACAGTACGCTCTTTGCGGAGGAATGTAAAAAGGACTGATACCACTGCAGTGAGTCTGGTTTCTCATGGACTACAGAAGTCGATCTATCGAGGTAAGAGGATTATTCCAGTGCAGTCCAAGCCTTCATTTTAAAATCATATAATCCAAGAACCAAATAGTGAAGGTTGGTCCCTTGCATGGATCTAAATCCATTGAGTTGGGTAACAATAAACATCTGTTGTTCAGCGCCACGATACCCTTCTGGGTGAATGTGCGCTTTATAAATACACGTTATGTTAAAGCCCATTTACCAGAGGCAAAGACTAAAGGAGATATCTAGATGTTTCTGAAATAGTTCAACTACAATTTTCTCTAGATTGTTGATGATTGATTGGAAGTGGACTTGTAATTACCCAATACAATTCGCAAGTAGCTGCTCCTGGAGAGAGTGCTACCCGGCGAAGGGGCAGGGTGGGTGGGGTAGTAAACTCCGGATTGTGGCCGAACGGAGGTAAGTATACAAATAAATAAATACAACGAATTTCGTTGCGAGCGCTGCATTGCCAAATGCGATGCAACGGGCGCAATGAAATTAATTTAATTTTTTTATTTATATACTTACCTCCATTCAGCCATAATACGGAGTTTACTACCCCCCACTCTGCCCCTCTCCCGCCCTGCGTCATCGCCCAGCAGCACTCCCTCCAGGAGCCGCTACTGGTGTTTGGTCTGGATTATATTTTTCATCAGGGGATTCACACTTTTTTTAACTCCTGACAGAGAGTAATATTAAGATGTCAGAGGGAAGGAGCCATGAGTGTGGTGAAGCAGTCATGCTAGTGTAGGATCCTATCAGTCCACTCTCCATGACACATGCACAGGGCATTTTGGGGGTGAATACCGACAAGAAATAGGACTTCTAGACATTCTGTTTGTAATTTTCAGGTGACTGAAGACCTTATTACGAAATTCTAAAGCAACATTTCTGTTGTGGAACCCATTTGTTTCTTCTAAGAGGGAGAGGAAGACACTGAAGCAGGGATACAGAGATTGTGAAAAGTGAGACTTCGACAGTCACACGTGATGGACGCCTGCAAAGGCGATGGAAGATGCACATACGGGTAGTACGGTAAGTAGATAAAGGCTTATGGAAACAGTGGCACAAGGGAGTATTGGGACAGTAACACTGGGGCAGGAAAACTATAGCAGAGAGATCAGACACTGGGATGGCCTACATCAGGCGCGCAACACCCATTGGGCTCACGGGTCTTTACCCTACCCCGTCGTGTGTGTCAGCTCGGGCTGACATGTCTTCGCGGGTTGGCGAGCATCTTTCTTGCAGCCACACCTGAGTACTTAACAGGTCTTTAAAAGACCATTAATTGTAAATGAGGCTTTTGTTGTGTGCTCATAAAGGAGCATTAAAATTTAAATACTAGTCAGCTCTACCACTTGGTACAGCACATAGAGCGTTATTTTTGTTACACACCCAGATGTCCTATAAGATAGGGATATAAGCCGTTTTGCTCTAAAATGCAGCGCTAAATAAACATATTGACTGCTGGAGGCAAGGTATTGAACCTTTACTGGGTAATAATATTGATAACTAGTCTACATTCTCGGTACAAGTATTAGAGAGTACCTGGACCATAGATAATTGTAAAGTTAAATACATCTTAGAGATATCAGTCAGTAACAAGAACAATGATACTAAAATATTGTCCTCTTTCGATACGGTTTTTGATCCTAGAGCCACATATTGTCTCTTCGAATTCCAAGAAGAGTTTTCTGAATCGACAATCATCAAGAGTCGAGAAATTATTATTATGAACCTGAAATAAAAACAGGTTAGTATAAGTGTGTGGTGATAAGTTTACCAATAGATAAGACTCTCTTAATTCTAAACATATTGCTAAGATAATTGTTGGTCCATACCCATTTAGGATTTTACGCCATTCATCGTTGGTGGCCCCTCCGTGCACATTGAATATTCGTGTATTTACAGTGAAGGTAATCCATTGCATTATAATCCTTTATGAAGCTGTTATCAAAATAGAATTATAGACCACTGAATAGCCTTTGTGTTTTCTCATCATACAGCTCCAGCGAGTATGAAACCGCTAGGAAAACATTATTTATCAGATGAAAAGAATTGATACATTCGTCCGATAAACTCTACAGGTACTAACAAGATATTCTCGTACAGACTTTCATTCCCAGACAGAGAATTAAGACTAAATGCAACAATGGAGTGTTGGTGGTCTAGAGTTGTTCACGACTATGTTAATTAGAGGCCATGTGTCCAGTTGACTAGTTTAACTGTTATAGTAACAGGTCCCAAAGGGATAGTAATTCATTAGTATTTGGTGACCAGATTTCAGATATTGTCCATGTCCAACTGGATATTTAACTGATATAAGTAGGAGAGCAGGAGCTAGAAATTATTCAGAAGTGTAGACAAGTAGTTTAATTACTCTTATTTTTGATTTCTTAGATATCAAGTCAATTGTTGTGAATGTCCTGAAGAAGGTGTGAAGATTAAACAAAGCACCGAAACGCTGCGTCGACTGTTTTCACTTTTGACTATATATGATTGTTTTTATCCTTTGATGGCACGATAATGTATAAATTGACCACCGTAGGTGACTTGTATTAATTGTTTTTAGCATTTTTTAGATTGTAACCCGTTCGGGAGGTAATACATTTTATGTTTGAATTTTGACAAACTTTGTTCACTTAGTGTTATTAATCCTTCACATTCATATTGTTCCTTTGTCTACTTAGCCCTGCCCTGTTTTTGGTACTATTTATTCATTTACCTTGTCAATAGGTGACAAAGATTCCATACCACTTTCGATATGCTCTAGGATATCTTACCTAACACAACGAAGACAGGGTTTGCAAACTCTTTTCCACTCATTCTTACAGCCACTCTGTCTGTGGTTGGAAGAATTAGCCCCCCCCCGAAATATTTTTCAGCTCCCCCCCGCGAAATTTGGCTCTAGTTGCCCGCCTGATCTACATGGAGGTCAGGGGAGGCACAGGGGACAGGATGTGGAGACAAAACACTGAAACAGTAAGATACTGAGACACAGAAACATCTGTCAGCAATAAACTGCTAGAGTGCGACACATGAATAGAGAGACACTCACTGACACTGGGACAATGAACAGGATAATAACCCATGGCAAACAAGGAAAATGGGGAGAAAATGACTAGGAAGAGGATAATAACCCATGGCAAACAAAGAAAATGGGGAGAAAAGGACAAGGAAGCATATAATAACCCATGGCAAACAAGGAAAAGGGGTAGAAAAGGAAGGCCAACAGCGTCAAGAGGACAGGAACAGCAACCTGCAAGCAGTGAAACAAAGGTACCAAGGATGTGGACAAAGACCTGGGAAGTACTACACGGTCAAGGAAGCACCCATATTTGAACACAAACAGAGGAACATAACATGCAAACCAAAGACATAAGAAAGCAAATGCCAGCTCTCTGAATATGGCACAATCAGACATGTAAAAAGATACAACACTGGGAGCCAAGACACAAATGTAGAACAAGCATTGGCAAAACCAATAGGTCTTGCATTGGCTGCCAGCCTTTTGTTAATTCTTGTTATGTTTTGTCATGGTTTTTGCAAAACGTTATTGTTTAGGAAGCTGTTGTGCCCTCAATCTAAACAACACATTTGCTAAAGGCAAAATTGTTGTTTTGGTCTCAAAAAAGCCCACATTGTAATAGATACTCCTGTCACTGTAGGGAACTATTTTGAATGTTGATGTACTTCTTGTGAAAGAGCAGCAAGCCATAACTCACAATGAAGTCAGCCAATGGCAGAAGTGGGCTGACACACTGCCCCTTAATGCTTGAGGAGTGGGTAGAAGAACAATGTGAATGACAGAGCTGCAAATTAAGGGCCACAGTCTGGCTGAAAACCCCTATAGTTACTATGTTATATGCATAACTTTAGTAAAATCAAAATGTCTTGGCTAACACGGATCAGTTGGTCTGGCATTGGCTGCTAGCCTCTTTACCATTGGGAGAGAAGGCGAGAATGAAAGAAAGGGGAAGGCAAGAAAGAAAGTAAAAGAGAAAAAAAGAAAGAAGATCGCAAACAATGAAAGCAAGAAAGGAGCATAAAAAAGAGGAAGGCAAGAATGAAATATAAAGGAAAGAAGAAGAAAGAGGAAAGTACGAAAGAAAGAAGATAAGGTTAAGGCAACAGTTTCTTATTATGAGGGCCTGTTATTTTGGGCTCTCCTCCATCCATAGGAATATATCTAGATCCTGGGCAGGTCAGCAGCAGCCAGGAGAACAATGTGATTGTGATTGGAAGGAGGACTATTGTGAAAGAGGAGACCAAAGTTCAGAGAGTCTACTTCTCCCTGGCAGAGTGGAGGCAAGAAGGTGCCCACCAAGCATGTATGATAGAAGAGGTTGATGATGAGGTGGGTCAGAGCAACCCATGTGGCACACTAAAGGTAGCTGGGAGTAGTAGGCAAGTGAAGAGGCGCACCTCTCTGCCAATCGGGCAGTGATGAGTAGACAAGCATCTGGCCTGTGCAGTGGGGCATGAGGTGTGAGGCTGCCATCTTGCTTCTCTGCCGGGATGATATAGCCACTACTTCATCACCAAGGCAGGTACTTCCATTGCTTCCCTCCTCCAGCTGCATGACATCAACTGATTGTGGAACTAGTGAGCTGTGCTGGTGCATCAATGGACTGCTTAGCAAAACACATTAAAGGTGAATTCTTCAGGACAGCTGCCCATTTTCGTGAAATGGGAAAATTCCAGAAAAAAACTAAAGTTAGGCTTCAGGAGTCTGATGTGAAGCAGAGTAAGCCTGTAACAGGCCCCCAGCAGAATTTTTGTTAGGTGTCTGTAAGAGACGGAGTTCAGAGGGGTCACAGCTCCACACAAGTGATAAACACAATCCTTGTCAGAGTGAACTACAAAAGTGAATTAATAAACCTGTGCTTAACCCTCCGGTAGGTTGTCAAAAAAGCTGTCAGGCTTACTTTAGAGGCAATGTGTAAAATATTTAGGCAGCACTCAAACTGTAGTAAAGTGAAAACACATCATAATAATAACCCTAAATCAATTTAGAAAACTTCATAAAATGGTACCCCCAAAAAATACAATAGGTGGAACCAGAAATAGGGCGTTTTAAAGTTTTAAGTAAAAATTGAGATAAGAAGGGTCAGGTTGCAGGAACCAGGTTCATCTTGATGGAAAGTGTACTTTCTAACTCAGTCCAGTTCCCCACAAGGAGCCTCCGTCTTAGATTCACATTGGTGGAGGCCACAAGGAGATTGTTGTTGGCATGTAGATCTGTGTGTTGGTCTTAGGCTTAAAATGAAGGAGAATGTTGTTGGCACGATGAGCTAGTTGTCCGTCGGAGCTTCACATTGGTGGGCAACTTAGGGCGGCTATTGCTTATGGAATCTGTAGCTGGAGAGGTTGCATCAGCTGTCAATGGATGTATGACGGTACAACGCGTACCGTCACAACGCATGCCTTTACCACGCGGCCGTGACAACGCAAGTCGTTACCACGACTTGCGTTGGGGGCGCGGATTTCGAATAGTATAATTTACTATTCTAACACCAGTCCCCGTGGACCCTAGGGAAGGTGTTGGGATAGTAAATGAACTATTTTTAATACTTTAGCGCCCTCCAGCGCAAGTCGTGGTAACGACTTGCGTTGTATCGGCCGTGTGGTAAAGGTACCGCGTTGTAAAAACATCGTTGTAAACGATGTTTACCGCTGTCAACTGTAGGTCTCACTTTGTACTCTTCTCTGACAATGGTTAAAATGAGCCATGATTTCTTTGCATGTCCGATGTTCCACCTCTTGTGAGTAATTACAGCACCTTCTTGACACCTTCTTATCCCTCTGCCCCCACCCATATATATAGGAACCTCTTGCCTCAGGAAGAATTCAACTGTTACCTTAAGTTTCACAGATTCTTCTGCTGGCAGCTCACCTATAATCCCCAAATTGTGTGTGTGCCTCACCCAATCCATCTGTTCTTCCAGCTACTCTAGGCACACTATTGGAGACCCCACACATTGCTGAAACTCTATATGCGGTTCTGCGCTATCCTTCATATGGTCTTGTATTTATTTGGACTGCCTTTAAATCATATGGTTCTAGGCATCCTGTTAGAGGTATTATGCTGTAACATGCACTAGTTGGTACCCTTTTTAACAATATTTTTTGGGTGGTGCTTGTGGCATGGTTGATGATCCATCTGGAATGACTATGATATGAAAGCTGGCGGTTGCCAGGATTGCAATGGGCAGATTTCTAACCATCTGAATGTAAGAAATAAGTTCAAAGTACCGACATTGAATTAGAAAGCCAGTTGAACCGCAGCCCTAACAGAAACCCTCTGTGCTATCTTGCTCAGGCTGTGCTTTAAGGTTACTATCAGCCCCTCTAGAGGAGATGGACACAATGGCTATCTAAATGTTTATGAATAACACACTGAAAGATAGCACTAAGAAAACATGACATGTAGGTTAAAATGTTAAGTGTAAAATCTGCAGTCTAGTGCATAAAATATGAATGGAAACCACACAGAATAAAGATAAAAGTGGTTAAGCATGTATTAATCATGAAAACAAGATACAAGATTCTGACATCCTAATACCCACTGCTATTTCTAAGAGCATGGTTTAATCTTAGCTAAAGTATTCAATAGCAAACCTGCCTTTTGAGTTTTATAGTTTCTATGGATGGATCGCACAGCATACCTTTCAATAGCTGACTACTGCTATTTCTTGCCAAAGCAGGGACACCTTCTGCACAGCTTCTGAAGTCAATTTCTGACTGAGGGCAAGGCGCTCAGCAATCTGGTGCGACCGGTGATAATTCTCGTGTGAAAACCTCTTCTAATTAGTGTTCAAATCCTGGGGTTTATGTACCATTTGATCACTGATTGCATCTCATATTTACAAAATAAAGCAGGGTTTAGAGGCAGTAGAGCATTTCTAAGATTAACCTAACATGGCACAAAAATGCATCAGTTCATACACATGTTAACAGTGAGCCTCCATCCTGGTAAACAATTAGCTTACACTGCAAAGGGCCATCTTGCATTCATTAATATAAACAAATTACGTCACCATGATGATATCAGCATTTTATGCATGTGCTTGAGGAACTTTAAACTTTCTAATAAAGATTAAGGAAAAACTAATCACACTCAAGGAATGTAAACAGGATGTCTATATGAGAGGTTCTATTTATTTATTTATTTATTTATCAATCAATCAATCATTCGTAAAGTGCACTACATACCCGCGAGGGTCTCAAGTTGCTGGGGAGGGGGGGGAGCTACTGATCGAACAGCCAGATCTTGAGTATCCTCCTGAAGGTCAGCAGGTCTTGGGTCTGGCATAGGCTCAGTGGGAGGGTGTTCCATGTCTTGGCGGCGAGGTGGGAGAAGGATCTCCCGCCTGTGGTTGTTCTTCGGATGCACTGGGCGGTGGCGAGTGATAGGTCGGCAGAGTGTAGCTGGCGGTTGGGTATGTCGAAGGAGAGCCATCTGTTGAGGTAGGCTGGGACAGTCTTGTGGAGTGCTTTGTGTGCGTGGATGAGGAGCTTGAAGGATATCCTCTTGTTGACGGGGAGCCAGTGCAGGTTTCTCAAGTGGAGGGTGAAGTGGCCTTGTCATGGTACGTCGAGGATCAGTCGTGCCAAGGTGTTTTAGATGCGTTGTAGTCGTTTGATGAGCTTGGTCAGGGCTCCCGCATAGAGGGCGTTTCTATAGTCGAGTCTGCTGCTGACGAGGGCCTGGGTGACTGTCTTTCTTATATCTGTCAGGATCCATCTGTAGATCTTGCGGAGCATGCAGAGGGTGTTGAAACAGGAGGAGGAGCTATGACAGGTGGATCATGCTTACTTTTTAGTTCAGAAGTGAACCTGTTAATGTTTTCTATCTTTACAACCTACACCTTTTAATCATTCATAAAGAACATGTGCTGAAAAAAAAATATTCAGAAGTCTATTAATACTCTGTTCTAACCATTCTGGACTTTAGGATTCTTCAGTCTGTTCTTTCAACCTCTGTTCTAGTCATACTTTGTATTCTCTAATCACACGTTTGTGTTCTTATCATCCTCTTGAGTCCTGGGCTTGCCATGCTTTGTAATTTTACTGTATCATTCATCTTTTCGATTTTAATTGTAATCTACATTCTAATGATCACTTAACATAGAGCCAGACGTCAAAACAACTCTAATAACAAATCTTCCAAAGAGCAATCGGTATGTGATCTTTATTGTGATTTCTTACTAAGAATTGCAGCTAAGCTTTGGGGAGCACAAACCCAGGAAAACCAGATAGTTCTATTGCAAAAAAAAAAACTAAGCTTAATAATGTGTTATGCTTTCGAGAAAATATGGAGAAGATAGGGGAGAGCTTACTGAGGGCCTAGGAAGGCAACATTTCCCTGCCTCCAGTGGGGCTCCCTTCTCGACTGCTCTCAACGGCCTCAGATGGAGTTAGGGGATGTTGGTCCAAGATTAAGTTGCAGGCGGAGGTAGTCTATCAGATGAAGGCCCTTGATACCTTGCAGGATTTTGCCAAACCTAATTATGCTCAGTGAGTGAGGCCCACTCTTAGCAGGTTCCAAGATGCTGGCAGTGCGGAAGCATGACGGAGTAGAGACCGCTCCCCCGGATACCAAGGCTTTCCTGCTCTAACAGGGGATGCACTGATCTCCTAATCCTTAGGTAAGCACCCACACCAGCCACCGCTTTAGCTTGTTCGTTCATGCATTAGGCTGGGTGGATCAACCAAGCTCTCGCTCCTCCCGCAGCCTCCAGGTTGATCCAAACAGTGAAGATCACGCACCTGCTCCACGATTATCCTATCCACATCTCTCCAACCCCTTGGAATTCAATGTTCCTTGTAACCTTGGGTAAGTGCTCTCCAATTCTCCACCCTAGCCCCCATCTCCACGTCCCTAGCACGAGTAGTAATTAGAATTACTCCCCAACAGATACGACCATCCCATCTCCACTCTTCCTTGAAGAAGCCGTGGCACAGCGACGCCACCGCTTGGGTTGCACTGATCTCCTTATCCTTAGGTAAGCGCTCACCCCAGCCAACGCTATAGCTTGTTCATTCATGCATTAGGCTGGTTGGCTCAAACCCAGCACTCCCTCCTCCTGCAGCCTCTAGATTGATCCCAACTGTGAAGATCACGCTCCTGCTCCGCATCACTGAACTGGAACTCCAGGACCAGCTATCATCTATCGGGCTGCACTGCAACCCATCCCTGGACCCACCTCCCTCGCAGCTTAGGTATCTCTACCCCGACTCTGCTACCCCACCACCCCCTTTTTAAAAAAAATACCTGCATGGCCCACTATCCACTGCGGCATTCACATGTTCTGACTCTTTGCACCCTTGTATGCTTCACCCACTTTACACCATTGTCACAACCATGAATTGACTGGATGAATGTCACAAGACATGGCAATCGCACGCACGTATGGTAGTTCAACACCTTAAGGCATGGCGTGAAAATACTCAATGCTATGTACTGGAGGTCGAGGTGAGATTTTAAACAAATGTCCCTTGTGTCTTTTTGTTTCCCGAATTCCTTAAAGGCGTGCATATTCAGGCAATACATTGGTTGTCCTGATGATGATCCTTCATTACTAACAGGATCGAAACGCCGTTGACAGTTGATGTAGTTTAAACAATAGTTCACCTTTGTGTGACATGATTGTGTTTTTACTACATGAGTATAGCTAGGCTGATTCTTACCACTACACTAGCGTCTCACTAATTGTAAAAATGCCTGAGAAACACCCCACCCTGTAAATACTGTCTTGTCTTGCCTTGTTGTATGTTTTGGATACAGGACTGTGTCCCACTGTATATGTGCCCTCTTGAATTTGCTCTTTATTTTTTCATTTATTAAATTATAGGGTCCGGCTGGACACCTTACTCATTATAGCACAGATTGTGGCCTATAATTATTTAAAGTTTGTACAGTTAATTGTCAAGGACCGTTGTTGATTGATAATACTAACAGAGGCAACTACACAACTGGGGAAGGGGGCATCTGGACTTGAGAACTCATGATGAGACTGGGATCGACCAGTTCGCTTTGACAGTCTAAGCGTGGTAGTGTGAGAGGCAAGCCCCTCTGAGACAAGCCTTGGGAGGTCTTAGACTGGAGCCATTGAGAAGAGGTCGGGTTCCCTGCGTTATGCGGGATCATGACAGACCCAGATTCTTGAGTGGAATGAGATATAGAGTAGACCATGCCAGTGGGTGAACTTGGACAGCCTTCTATCCTGCAAGCTATTTTCCCATTAGCATGCCTTTGAAGGACAGCAAACTGTAGGGCCCAAAGAAGAAGAGGGATTTATTTGAACCACAGTCGCTCCAACACAGGGATGTGCTGAAGCAGTACTCGGGAACCTCTAGATCCGCAGAGGAAGCCCTTACTAAAAGTACTACATGAACTGTAGAAAACCACAGAGCGAACTGAAACAGGGTGATGACAGTACAGGGAGTACTAAAGGTGGATTTTAAAAATTGAATCCGATATTGATGACCTAGGACCTAAATTGGAAAGACCAGTTAAGGACTGGGACATTGAATATCAGACCTGCTGTCGTTGGGCTGCACCTTCTTTGACACAGCATAGACTATCCCAATGTTCCAGCAGAGGATAAAGAACCAGAAACTCAGGTACTAGTATCGATTACCCCAGCGCTCTTGTACAGGATAGAGTACTCAGCACTCCAGCATAAGATAGTGCACAACAAACCTCCAGCACAAAACAAAATATTCTGTAATGTTTTTAGGTCTTTCACCTTCTGATAATTTCATATAAAATAATGCACAGTTAAATGAAAAATAATGCAAATCAAGTTAATCAGTGGCAAATGCACTAACGTACATTATGAAAGCTCTGTCAGTTAATACGCTGCAGAGATCTGTATGTGTAACCAGAGAGCCACATAATTAAATCCTGCTTGGTGCAGTGGCGAATAGTGACTTGGATATGTTTTGTGGCACGAGGTCTCAGACAGTGATTGGAAGCAGTGTGAATATGTAAGTCATTATTTAAAACATGCATTGTACACAGTTTAAAGTAGGCTGCAACAAAATGTGTAAGAAGGTTTAAGATAAAAATTGCTTCCAAAATATAGACTGGACAGACTAGACATATTGCAATTTCTTGTATGACTGTCTTTAAAAAGTACATATTTCACAGCTCAGCTGTACCTTCTTTGCAATAACACTCAAAAATAATAAATCTGTGTCATCAAGAAGCTTCAAGTGATTCCATCAATTAAATCCAGTACCAGCTTCCAAGCACCCTTAACATTTGCAGATTAATCAGTTGTGCACATTTACATTTCTTTGAGGCAAGCAGGGGCCCTGGCAAGATGGCTTGTTTAGCTGTCTGCCCCTCCCTCAGTTTCACACCTCAGGAGACTTCCTGCCTGACACTGCTGCTGTAGCATTTCAACTGTCAGAATTAACTGTACCAGGACGGTTGTCTTTTCACAAAAAGTAGAACTGTATTTCTTTAATTCAAAAAAATAAAGCAAAAAAGTGCCCCTCAGATCCTGCCCTCTTCAACCACTGCTTAAGGGACCCGCATAGGTTACAGATATTCATAATCTTGAAGCAGAATGGGACTTTTGAAGGGTGGGGGATGTGGGTGATTCACCACAACAGCCTGCATTACGCTCTGACAGTGTAGGCAGCAGAGGTTCCAGTGAAGTAATTTATACACAACATTGGCACTTATTTAATTGGCCTGGCTTAGCATTTTCCAAACCTGAAACCTTGGCTGTAGTGAATCAGTGGTGTAACAATAGCCCTAGCAGCCCCTGTGGGGCGGGGGGGGGGCGGAGCTGCAGGGGGCTTCCTCCAGCACTGTGCATGGGAGGGTCTGAGAGCTCCTGACTGGGTCCGGAGAGTGGGGAGCCCCTGCCATATAGTTTGCAGGGTCCCCCCCCCCCTAAAGTTTTGTTACGCCACCATAGTGAATATGCGTCTATGCACACAGCCCACTATCACCACCTACCCCACCCCCACCTGTTGCACTGTGCAAAAGACATATTTTGGCCAGTTTTAATTGTATGGTTTTTATTTGTGTCAACTTTGACCCAAGATGTTAGCCATTGCTAAATATGTGACGATAGCCAGAAAGTAGAACATTTCAAAGAAAGTAGATATATTATTTGTATAGGGTTTATTCAATAAGTTCCTGCATCAAAGGTCTGAGCAACATTTTGCACAATAAAGGGGAACTTGTTGTCTTATATTAAATTTATAACACGTCAGGTTTTGCTAGATTTGTACAATAATAAATGCCAGTGCCCAAAGTTTTGTTTAGAAGCCCCCAGCTAGTGCAGATGAATGTCGGCATTACTGAATACCAACTCTTCGATATTTAGATACCACCTCATGCCTCTGTCTTTCACCACTGTACATTCCCTGCCCCTTTATTTCACTGTTGCAGGTTATTTTGCGTCCCTGCTTTCTCCCTTTGTCACTGGCTTTCCGTCTTTCTCTTCCTAATCCTTTCCTCCATGTATTTCTATTTCTCTCTTGCTCTGGGTCGAAGTCTGATGAAGAACAGAATGTCCGTGGAACCCACCTGCAAACACCGGCTCAAATTTAGCACTGGCACCAGGACCTGATACCAGAGCGCATAAATGGTGTTTAAGGACCAGGGACATTGGACGCTGCATTTTAAAGCCCCGTTTTGGCATTTTTTTTTCTTTTATTTGCATTATCCCTCGTTTTTAGCTCCCCTCCTGCCCCCTACCTTGCACATAATTTCTGGAATAACCACCGCTGTTTGGCGGGTCCGGTTCTGGGGAGGTTGTGGTTGACGGCGGACATCTTGCCTTGGGTAGTGGAGTGTGAGTGCCATCTTGGAGCGTCCAGGTGAGCTGGGACGCGGAGAGCCCGCTATTTAAAGCTCGCTTGATTTCGCGCTGCGGTTACGCGCAGCGGTGGCGCCCTCACTGCGCCTGAGTCGTGCCAGAGTCCTGCCCGTCTGCGCCCGTCCGCGACTCGGAGGCGTTTGAGGCGGGACTCTGGAACTCGGCTTATTTATCTAGCAGGTAGGCGTTTCATGATCGGAGGGCCGGCGCTTTGCCCCGCCGCGCCACGATGATCTCCTATAGCGCTGCTGCCCTGTTAGCTCTTCGTCCCTCCCGAGTGGGATGCAATGCTCTTTTCCCCGGAGGCCGCCTTCTGGGTAAAGGCTGTCCTGTCTGTGGGTGGCGTGCTTTGCCTATGCCAACACCTGTCCCCTCTGTCTCCGCTCTGTCTTGTCATAGTGCCCTCCTGAATACCAGGTCCCTGGCCTGTCACTCTTCGGATATCTGGGATCTTTTGGCGCATTCTAAACTATCATGTCTATTTCTGACTGAGACGTGGTTGGGGGCGGGCACGGAACCGGACATTGCCTGTGCCCTGCCTTCGAACTATACCATCCTAAGGAAAGACAGAGTGGGGGGCAGAGGTGGTGGAGTGGCCTTGATAGTAGACAAGGCCTTGGGGTGTTCGTCCTTCCCGGTGGACAATATCGCAGGATGTGAAGCCCTTGGCTTCAATCTCCATCTTTCGGCCACACAGACGTGTACAGGGATTCTCATCTATAGACCACCGGGCCCCATTGGCTCTTTCTTTGAGGACCTGCAGTCTGCTTTAGCTACACCCTGCATGCGAGTAGAACACTGTATGTTGTTGGGCGATTTAAACTTGCACATGGATTCAATAACAGACGCTGAAGCGTCCAAATTGCGGGACATCACTACATTGTTGGGCCTCGCCCCTTTCATAGATAGTCCCACCCATGTCAAAGGCCACACGCTTGACTTAATTTTTTCTATGGTGCCTATCGAGGTGTCCCCGCCGCTCCCTGTTCTCTGGTCAGACCATTTTTTAATAAATTTTGTTATATTACATGAGTCCAGGACCAGCCAAAGAACACTGAGGGAGACGACGCGACAGTCTAGAGCATTCC
Organism: Lissotriton vulgaris; assembly: GCF_964263255.1. Taxonomy (NCBI): domain Eukaryota; kingdom Metazoa; phylum Chordata; class Amphibia; order Caudata; family Salamandridae; genus Lissotriton; species Lissotriton vulgaris. The sequence continues at coordinate 364,233,919 of NC_141687.1, forward strand.
ACTTAGTGACTGCTGACATGCTCCCCGATGCGCTATATCAACATCCGTGTCAACTGACAGGGCACCTAGAAGCTGATGTAACTTTAGTGCAGAACTGGTTACAAACAAGATTTGAGAAGTTAGCCCCTTTGAAGACAGCCAGAATAGCCCCTTGCCATGACTCCGCTCCTTGGTTTACCCCCACACTTCGTACAATGCGCCAAGATTGTAAAAAGGCGGAAAGACTCTGGCGCCGTATGTACGATCCTGTGGAGAAGACCAAGTATCGTGATGTTATGAAACTGTATCATAAACAGATTGCCGTAGCCAAAAAGGACTACCTCGAGCACAGAATAGACCAAGCTGATAACACGAGCAGGGAACTGTTCAGAATTGTGAAAGAGTTTGTAGATCCGGCTGCAGGCGCCCTCTCACACTCTCACACGGAAGACTGGATTAGGCAGCTTGCTGACTTTTTTGTCACAAAAATCATAAAGATTCAGGATTCCTTTCCCCCTGTGGCTCTTTCCTTGGATGCCGCTGCCCCAGTTTCCAACTGGAGGTCGGTTCCTACCTTAGAGGTAGAGCCGGGGCCCACACTATCGGTTTTTCCCCAGTTGTCCTGTGAAACCTCACTTGAGTTACTATCCCGGCTTCAATCCGGCTCACCTTTGGATGCTTGTCCAGCTAAGTGTCTGGCCAAGGTGGCTTCGGCAGTGAACAGCTTGCTGAATCCCTTGCTCAATTTGTCACTGAGCTCCGGGGTGGTGCCTCGAGAATGGAAACATGCACTCATTCTGCCGCTGATCAAAAAACCTCTGTTAGATCCCCTGCAGCTGGCTAACTATAGACCGATCTCCCTCCTCCCTGCTCTGGCAAAAGTGGCTGAGAAACATGTTCAACACACTCTCACCACCTTTATCGAGGATAACAACCTGCTCCATGATTCCCAATCTGGCTTCCGGGCTAATTACAGCACGGAGACAGCCCTCGTGGAGGTGACCGATGCCATCAGGGAGACGCTCGATCTGGGGGGAAAGGCTATGTTAGTCATGCTCGACCTGTCGGCGGCGTTCGACACCGTCCCCCATGCAGGCCTCCTTTTAAGACTCAGGGAGATAGGACTGAGGGGGACGGTGCTGGACTGGTTCCAATCCTTCTTAGCCGACCGTCGGCAGGTGATCTGGGCTCCACCGTTCTCCGCGGAAATGCCATCGCTAGAGGTGGGGGTGCCTCAAGGGTCCATTCTGAGCCCCACCATCTTTAACATCTATATGGCCCCTCTGGCGAGGGTAGCGGAGGCTTATGGGGCCCGGGTCATCTCATATGCTGATGATACTCAGCTCCTGTTTACATGCAGGAAGGGAGAGGTGTTTGACGGCGACAGAATTAAAGACTGTCTGAGTGCAGTTTTCACGTGGTTTCAGCGGCACAGCCTGAAATGCAACTCAGATAAGTCTGAGCTGCTCTTTTTCGGCTGTGCCCCTGACCCTGGGTGGAAGTCGTGGTGGCCCCAGGATATGTTTCCTCCTGGGACGTCATCTTCCCAAGTGAAAAATCTTGGAGTTGTATTTGATGACGATCTCTCTTTTCGACCCCACATTTTGGGGCTATCGGGGAAATGCTTTGGCATCCTCAAGATGCTCAGGAAATTCCTTCCACTGCTTTCCCTACAATACCGTAAGACCGTAGTCCAGGCGCTTGTGGGATCTAGATTAGATTACGCTAATGCGCTCTTTGCAGGTCTGCCAAAGTACCTCCTGTCCAGACTGCAAATCGTCCAAAATTCGGCGTCTAGAGCCATATTTGGCTTACCAAGGAGAGCCAGCGCCTCAGTGCTGCTTAAAAGGCTGCACTGGCTACCTATTTCGAGTAGAATTAGGTTCAAAATCCTCACGTTGGCATTTAAAGCCCTTCATTCTATTGGCCCCGGCTACATTAGGAAGCGCATTGCTCCCTATGTTCCGCGGAGGATGTTGCGGTCTGCCGATTTGGCAAAAATGGTAGTTCCGGCTGTGAAACGTGTCCGGATGGGAGGCCGGTCCTTCCAATATGTGGCGGCTCGTTTTTGGAATGAGCTCCCTCTCTCCCTCCGCAAAGCCAATAATCTTCTGGCTTTCAGGAAGGAGCTGAAGACCGTGCTTTTCTCTTCATGATCTCCGTGACTGCTGCGTCTCTGCCTTGTGTTTCTGAGTTTTTCAGGCCTCTTTGCTAAAGCGCCGGGACACCCCTCGGGGTAGCCGTGCGCTCTAAAAGTACGGCTATAACATAACATAACATAACTTTAATGCTTGTTAAACCCCGCTATGACCCGACCGTTTTTTTTCCAACAACCCAGTTGATGTTCAAGCTAAAACGCCACAATAAACAATAAATCATAATCGACTCAATATGCGCCCATATTGGCAGTTTTACCATCCACCACTGGCATCACCACCCTTCATTGCACCACAGGATAAAACATACAGCACCAACTGTGACACCTTTGTTAGGATAGACTCTGCCAGGGCTTCAGAGCCCTGAAAGGAAGGTGCTTGAGGGTCAGAGAAGCAAGAGGGCTCCACGGAGCACGAGCGTTCCCCCTCGCGCCCGCTCCACGGGCCTCTCGGAGTACCTGGGAACTAAGGGTGATGGTGGTGAGGGGATGCGCTCTCTGCTTTCCCAGATTTTAGTGACTGATAGCATGGGTGACAATAGACCCGATTCATGTATAAAAATGGCCTTTATTTCAATACAATCCTACGACGAAAATGCATTCCCTCACTTTTTTTGTGCAAAATATCCCAGTTGGAACATGGTGGCATGTATGCGACATGCATGTGACGGAGGTGCAGGCTTCGGCCTCTCAGGTGCTGGCCAGCGTGACTTCTCTTTCACCCCATAGACATGCAGTTGCGCGCGTGATCGCAGCGTCAAACACTTGACAGCTAGATTAGATCTTGAAATACGCGGCTTTTCTTCCAGCACGGAGCCTGTAACGTGTGCGTGCCTGCTCGGCAGCAGAAAGTTGAGTCCGTGGTATGTCCAAACACGGATCACTTTTTCCCCCGTGCACGGCTCCAATTTTGTGCTCGTTTTTTAAATAAAACGCCCAGAGGCACTGGAAGAAAGGCATCTCTCTCAGAAACGTGCCCAGTGACAGAAGTGAAACCGAGTCCTTTCCGCCTCGGCCTCCTGAACGGGACTCATATTTGGAATTGCTACATGCGGTTCAGTAGTGGTCGCCTTACAGGACACACAACCACGCCGTCCTCGTTGCGATGCGCTGGTCTAAGCCCACTTGTGGGAAGGAAGGAGTCAGAATGCTAGCTGCTATGAGGGGTGGGGGGAGGCTTAAAATAACCTGGGTGGACATGTCCAGCGTAGACCTGGGACATCATGATCAAAATAGTATTCATGAAGTGAATTATGGGCAGGGACGTTTTAAGGATTTTGGGGGCCCTGGGCCAAACGTATTTTGGGGGCCCCTGTTCGGAACACTTTGATTTTATGATTTAATTTCAGCTCTTTCGTTACTCTTTAGCCAGGTCACTGACAGTGCACTGCACACTTGTCCAAATTCAAAATGTATTTACATCTAATATTCAGGAATATTGATGTGTGTTGTCAGTGTTGTATCACAGCAGTAGCGCACCAATATTGCTAAAAAAAATCTCTCTGACCCCCTCCTATTACTCATGTCAGGTCCCTTACTGATCTAAGAGAAACGTTTATTATGGATGTTGAATGAAACATAAACAAACCATTTGTCTCTAAAATGTCTGTAATAAAATCTCACATATTAACCACATTAAAAATTATTTAAAGGAAAATACTTTTTACAACATACTGTCCAATAATAATTCAAGTTCATCAGGACAAGAACAGATCTGTCTCTATCAGGGAGCCCCCCACAGGCTGGGGCCGTGGGCCAAAGCCCACTTTGTCCATGCCTTAAAACGTCTCTGATTATGGGCTTAAAAATCTGTTGCACTACTGAGCTCTACACAGTAACGTAAGCAAGATACCTCTCCAAGGACTCCACCCGTCAATGCTAATGTCTCCCTCAGTGCTTCTATCAAGTTGTGCAAAGAAACTCCAGTAGACTTCAAGAACCTGTTCACACAGCCATTTTTCTCCTGGTACGTAGTAATCTGTTACAGCTCGAATCTGTTGTCAACGTGCAATGTTGCTAAATGTCCTGGAGCGAAGGACTGACTCCAGAGCCTTGGTGACTGTTGGCTCGAGTCCCACGCACTGTTTGGGCATAAAAGTTCTGTTTGGAACAACCAGCATTTGCACCAAAATCTCAAGTGTAGTTCACAGCTTTGGACTTTACGGAGCCACAGCCAGTGCTACTGTCCCTCACCTCAACACTATCATGCCCGATGTAGAAGTGTGGCACCACCAACTTGTATCATGCACATCTGGATCATGAGTCGACTCAGCCTCCTCTGCTGCCCAACGATCTACGCTCAGGACTCACAACATACTGTTATCCCTCCCTTGCTTGGACGTGCTCCTGGTTATCCCTAATTCTAGTATTCTAGCCAAGGAAAATGGTCTATTGTCCTTATGATCTGCTACCCCCAAGCCCCTGGTACAGCTCCTGCACCGGGAGTCAGAATTTCATAATGCCAGCTCACCTTTCTCTTCAACCTACACCAGTCCCATTACCCATTCCCAGTGCACTACCCAATAGTCCAGTAACGACATGAGAAATAGACATGGCTGAAGTTAAGCCATCCTCCAGACTTCCTCTCCACAAGCTAGGGGGACAAGGATACCAACCAGAATACTGACACAAGAATAGTACTGGTAAGCAATGGGGTCGAAGCCCAATCGGGTATACTGCTCAGTGCTAGCCTAAGTCCTTGAGGCTCTGCCTATTAAGATGCACGTGCCCACACCACAAATGAGGATTGTTTAGTGCTGATGGCAGCCATATTCATCTCATTAAACAGAAAATATCCACATTTATAAGTTCTTACGGTGGTCCCTACAGAGGTAGGGGAGCACACTATGTTTTTTGAATACCCCTCACACATCAAAAGGACCCTTGGTGTCATGCTTCATCATTGGGGTCTTCACAACCCTCCACGGGATGCGGCGTGCTGCTAACCGGCGACTACGCGGGAGAACTTTTAAATTTTGGCTATGTGTTGTGCGTGTCGAACAAAGATGTAGGGAAAAGAAACATTAAAGATAACCAAATTGGTATTTTTTTGACGCCCAAATAAGACTGAGCACGATTTTGTAAATGTCATATTCCTTGGCTCAGTGACCTAGAAAAAAGTGAGGGCAGCAACTGCTAGACATTAATATGTCATTCTATAGTGATGGTGTGCCCTGTAAAGGAAGAACACACAAGATATACACAACATATAACATAAATCACACGCTCTAGTTCATTTTCCATAGGTTTTAGGTGTAAAAGGATTTCTTTAACATCGTCTGCCATGAGGGAAAATTTTAATGATTTTGTGAGCATACTTGCTGCTAAAATGCTATCTGGCACCATGAGTCTCCAATCGGTGGGGTTTTAAGTGCTCTTTGCACCCTAGAAAAAAGAGGTATCGTGCTCAGTCTTATTTGGGCGTCAAAAAATCACTTACTTCAGATGCAGGAAAAATGAGGACAAATGCAGGTGCAATCCTTCCGCAGAGTGCAGTGAATCTGTTTGGTGCTCCCTACCATGTAGCCATCCGACCAGAACACAGCACTCTCACTGGAAGATGATGCTTTTAAATCTAAAACAGGCCCTGATATGCACCAAGATCCTGGCCTTGGAAGCTGACTTTCTATTGCTTCAGAAGTCCTACTGCTGCCTTGGCTATTTCCTAACACAACCAGAGAAGAGGAAGCTAGCAGGTGTCAGGCTGGCACTAACCATCAGGATGTAAGAGAACTATGCAAAATCTTCCCTGGTCCCCTCAAAAACGTCCAGTTGAATTGGCAACACTGAGGTCTCTGGGCTTGGAAAGGCCTTACTTCAGACTCAGAGGGAATTACTCATTAGTCACGCAATGGAACGCTTACTGCGATTTCTTGCTTTGTCTGCTTGGTGGATCCATTGAGTTCCAAAACAACTGTCATCTTGCCTCTCAGTGGTCATCCATGGAAAGCTCTGCCAGCTCTACTACAGCTCCACTTGGCACAGCAGTTGATGTACAGGGAGTCAAAGCCGGTCTTAGTCCTTCTACTTCCATAGCCAACCCTCTGATGGTGGACCTAGACTTTCAGTCTTCTATTTGGGCACCCTTTCTTCCTTGCTGGGCCGCAAATCAGTTGCAAATTGGTCATTAGAGTTTTAGGTTGATGGAGCTTATGGTAGAAATCTCTTCAGTCTTACATATGTTGAGAGATATGATTAGTCTCTCTACATAAATGTGCAGTGGCTGAAAGTGTTTCTCACCCTAAAAGCTTTCCCTTCAGGGGTCAGGTGTGAGAGGCCGTGGCCATGTGGACAAAACAACAGCCTTCATCTGCATTCAGAAGCAAGGGGACAATCACTCCTTACAATTATAGTCAATGCCTCACTACTGCAAGGTGCTATTCCAATTGCCTAAAATTTGGGCAGGTCACCCCTATTCTAAAAGACAACATCCGCTGATCACTCTGACCTATACAACCTCAGCCAAATTTCCAACATCCCATGTTGGCAAACCTCCTCGAGAAATGTGTTCACGTCCGGCTTTGGAACCACATTGATCAATTCCGACTTCTAGACCAATTCCAATCCGGTTTCCATCAGGGTCTAAGCACGAAATCCGTTCTCACTCACATTGTAGATGATGCGCTAAGAATCCTTGATCAGAATGAATCCTGCCTTTTGATCCTCCTCGACCTACTGTCATCTTTTGATACTGTTAAGCACGAGAACCCAATCAACCTATTGGAACACATGATGGGGCTGTCTGGGCAGTACTAAACTGGTTCTCTTCATCTCTCCACAATAGAACCCAAAGATTCAAGGTGAACCAGTCTTTGTCTCATCCATCACAGGTCACTTTGGGGCTACCATTAGGGTCCGCGCTTTCACCCACTCTCTTCAACTTGTTAATGGAGCTTTTACCAGAAATTCTGAAATTATCTAGTATTCGCTATCACATGTATGCCGACGACACCCAACTGTGCTTGAAGGTCTCCACCCCTGAAGACATTAGGTCCCTCAACTCAGTTTTACAGAAAACTGAAAGTAGGCTGACACTTAACCACCCAAAATTAAACGCTCCTAAACCCGAATTCCTCTTAATCGCCTCATTCAAACAGTCACCAGTCATCAATGAATAGATGAATCAACTTACAGCTCTTAAGTGCAGGCCACACATCATTGACTCCACAAACTCCATGGGAATAATGCTAGATAAGAGTCTGAACATGCAGAAACACATTAGTGCACTCACCAAAGGAGAGAACTTCCAACTCAGCATCTTAAGGAAAATAAAACCTTTGCTCCCCTCTAATGACTTAAAGGTTGTGGTGCAAGGTCTAGTGATCTCTAAGCTAGATTTTCGAAGCACAACCATCTGCGGTCTTACTAGATCGAAGACGGTTCCACTTAGGGCTGCTATCAACTATGCTGCAGGGCTCATAACAGGTTCTAAAAGAAACAATCATATCACGCCTGAGCTGATATCCCTAAATTGGCTCCCATTTGAATCAAGGATACAACAGTGACGGAAGCAGCAAAATACCAGTCATATGGCACACTATGCTAAGCACAGATTTTTAGTTTCAGGTGTGTTTTAAGCCACACCCTAATTACATTGGCCATGCCTCTTTGAGACGCCCCAGTTTTTTAATCCCACTTAAAGCCCCATGTACTGGGGACACGGAGAGCTGCATCGAGGGCATGGGAGGAGCAGGTCCTGAGGACACTAGAACTGTATTTTTGGCTGTTAGATTGGCACTCGAGGTGTCCAGGATCCAGTCAGAGTAGAGGAGGAACAACAGAATGTTGACACGTCTTGCACTTGGATCTTATAGGACCAAGCAGGTACTCTGGTACACAGTACCTGCACTGCTATTTTTCCATTTTAAGCTCTGGCTGTTCCTAATCCAGTAAATCGATTCCAACTTTATTTAGGGAGGAGCACATGACAGTCCGAAGGCGATGGACTGCGAACACAGGCTGTGTGTCACTCTGGAACTGTAGAACAGAGGTGCAAATGCCTTCCTTCCAGGATAGGGCTAGCTAGTAGGGAGGACAGTGTCATGTAGTCATGGGTCGGGCTGCTTCAGTTTTGGGACTCCTTTCCAAAAAGTCTTTGTCTTCTGGTGGATTGGAGGAGGTGAGAGACTACAAATGTCTTGTATCGAATACCTCCTTCCAGGACACTACCCTCTGGAATATTTTCATCTCACTGTTAGGACATCCTGTTAAATCTTTGTACTATTTTTAGGATTTGAAAACAAACCTCATTAATATCATGTCTAGGTTCTTTAGCGTGTTTGCTATGATTTTTTTACTGTCATTTATGATGTCACTCTTGTATTTGGTCCCCTCGTTTTTTAAACTTTTTGTGATCTTACTCGCATAGTGAGCCCCATATGGGCATTTTATTCGAATGAATTAATAAATACAATTTATTGTTTCAGAAACTAAAACGCTTTCAAATGTACACACGGCTAATTGTAATACTAAGAACTAGTTTTCAACATATTACATAGATTACATAATCAGTTCATTCCTAAAACAAAGATAAAATCCACACACGCTGGCGTTTAGCAAATCGATTTGTTTCACATATAAATACAATTAATAAAAAGATATGAAGAAAACACAGATAACAATAAACTATCTCCGCTGATATCTAAAATATACCAAATTTAAAACCAAATCTGAAGATCCTTCCTGCATCAGTTCAAACTTTGTCTTAAACTTTGAAATGGGAGAGAGCCAATCTGTGGGAGTAGAACTCAGACAGTCTCATTTATGATGTGGTGGCCAGCTACCAAAGCGCTGGGGCATTGACGCAGGCCACCAAATCACCAGCTCCAAGTAGGATTTTTTTAGCAGAAAATGTAATGTTGGCCAGTCTGCCATGCCAGAGTGGCATGGATGTCTCGTCAGCATTTTTCTTATTTTTCAAGACCAGTCCCATTTTCCTGATGAGATGGAACTTATGTCCAGCCAATGAATGACTAAAGTGTGGGGAGGATTGCATACAGTCTGACAATATGCATGTCTCAGAATGCCTGCATGAAAGTGGCCAGTCCTGATCCATCGTGCCTATGCTGCTGTGAGGTACTTCGCCTTGCTAAATCGGATTATATCGTAGGTGACCCTCTACTGGCCATCCCTGCCCAAAAATCCAAGATTCAGCTTTCTGAAGCAACACTGCAGGCCTGAGAGTGACTATTACCCTGCCCGTGGCATCCTGTATGGTGGCTTATAAATGCTAGCCCCTGGTGCATGAAAGCTCCCCGGCTACATTTCTCACACGTTTGATGCCGGCATATGTTCCTATGTGTGGCACCCACCCAGTGTGATTAACTGTCACTGCTTAGAGCCCCTGCAAACCTAACCTGAGCTGCATTTATGAGCTAGCACCCCACAAACGGATCACCAGCTGGAAAAACACATCACATCTTTGCAGAATTCTGGCCCTTCCTATAAAGTTCAGCATAGTCCCACTGTAGTTGCAAGCTGCAAATGCGACTCACTGGAGATCCAACCACAACAACATATGCAGCCAAACAGTTTGTACCGCATGAAGGTCGACACGGATATCGGCAGGTGCTCATGTGCCCTACTGTTTGACAGAGCATCACCTCCTGCATGTAACCGCTTCTCCCAGAACCACAGACATCATTGTTACAGCCTGCACTCCTACTGAGAGATCCCGAGCTAATGTTAGAGAACATTGAACAACAAGATACATACACTGCATGCTCTTTGAGCAGTCTGCAGCTGCCTACCCTGGGTTCACTTTAACTGTGACTATATCCTTGGTTTCAGTGCACTGCTACCCTTCTTGTTGGGCAGAGAAAGCTTACAGAGTATTCCTTACAATACCACAAAGAGTATGTGGCATAAAATGTCTTAAATGTACGAAGTATATTTACTTAATTTTAACATACGTGTATAATGTTCATTCTGTATGGCCATGTGCTGCTTGAACTAGTGGTCCTGCCCACATCACTGCTGAAGAGCAGGTCTGATTTTTGGACCTCGCTACTCCCTGAAAGGTCAAACAAGTAGGTGCATGACAATTTAGTGAGCTTTCATTAGTATTTGGCTCATGTGTTTCCGAGGAGAGTAGCAATACTTGGTTCGCGGATTGCCTAATTGCCCTTGAACCATATAGGTTCCAGAGTAGTGACTAAAACTGGTCCTGGATGGGCTTCTAACAGCAAAGCAATGCACGGTTAGGATGGAAGACAGAACTGACACCGCTTCCATCCACGCGCACCAACTGACAGGTACTGAGACCGGCTGCTGTGAGTGAAGCGGCAACATTGCTTCAAGTGTCCCTGAGGCAGTATGGGGATTTTTAGGGGACAATGCCCCTGCTTTCAACACGCTGGGATTACCACATTGAAACGCCGCACGCCGACACAGCTTACCCTCTGCCCTTGGACCCGGTAACTGCGGGAAGCAACGCCTCGCCGGACCCGCTTCGCGGGTCCCGCAGCGTGTCTTGAAACTGGTGACAGGACCACTGGAAAGGGGGCAGTAAATCCACGACCGGCAGGGCTGCGAGCAACAGCAGGGACTCCAAGGACCAGGAGTCCCTGCGCGCCCCATTGGACCAGCTGGGCTGCTCTCCCTGCCGGCCCCGCCCACCCGCTAGTCGCACTATTAGTTATATAAAGGTGGACGTGACCCCGCTGCACTGGAGCGCGCGGGAGTGCGCCGGGAGAAGCCCGGGACAAGGGCGGGACCGTCTGTGGCCGTCAGGGGCCGAAGGAGGCCGGGCTGGGCCAACCCCCCTTTCATCGTGAAGGCTGCCCTATGGTACAGACATCACCCTTTGACATTGACCACAGATTTATATGTTTAGTACCACACACGTATTGTTTTGGTCTCGCATTTCTCCCGCTTTAGTAGAGTTTGTTAGTGATCCTATCCTTAGCCATCCTTCACACTGTTGTCTTGAATGCTCAAAATGTCTTCACTTGAAGCGAATTCCCTGTCGGGTATGGCTGGGTCTCCCATTTTAGGCCCACTGGATAAATTTTTTGCTAAAATAAAGAGCGAAGCCGATAGGGAGCTCACGCTCGCGGAGAAGCGAGCTGGGCGACGCCTTTCCATCGAGTTGCTAAAACAAAGACCACTCCCCGCCCAGAATGCAGACACGGGTATTCTTACAGATTTAACTAAATCCAAAGAACCTGATAGTGAGCCTCTTAGTACAGATAATATCCCACTTATATTCCAGACCAACTACCCTGCCCAAAACGATATTATAGTCATCCCTGACCCTACCTCCTCTGAGTCTACTGGTAATCAGATAATTGACCTAAGTATTCCCCTGCCTAACGATCTAGCCACTCTCCACGACATAAATGTACCTTCTCCCATATTTACACCCTTGGGGCCTGATCATCTTTCCCTCAGTACATCAGATAAAAGGTCTAAAAAATTCCCTACTAAGGAACCAAATAAGGGTTCCAACAGTGCCTCTGGCTCACCACCGAGAAAGAGAAGAAGGAAGGGAGCATTCAAAAAGGGGAATAGACCTTCTATCAATTCCATGTATCCTCCGCACACGATTCCTAAAGAAGCAGGGAAAGCGGACCCAACAGGGCACTTGATTGCTAAATCGATATCTGTTCCAAGCTATGAAGGTCTACTAAATGATATCGACTGCCTTATTAAGGCTCTGATACTTCCACTCACCGAAAGGGTCATAAGGTTAGGGGAAAAAATGGACCAGATCCTCCAAGGGCAAAAGGTAGCACCTTGTCACAAATTTGATGAACAAGGAAATGTAAACCAGTCAGTTAAACAACCATATATTGAACCATCTAAGCAACAAACTGGTACCCCTACATTTATTACAAAGCCCGCTGTAGGGAGATCCAATTCAGTGGCGGATACTAAGCCCTCCAATAAATCCTCTACAGCTATTGACAATACAAATAAGGAAATGTCCCATTCTAACACAGGGACACAAAAAAGATGCCCCATCACAAAAGATCCCTTAAGTAGGCCGAACCTTGCAACTAATACAAGAACAAGAAATGTCGCTGATTTGCCCCCGGAATCCCTAAATTATGTCATCGTTCTTACAGGAGTCCCGCCCACGCCAGCTGGTAACCCAGAACACTATTCTAGTCTCAAAAATAAGGTCATCTACTGGCTGCGAAAAAATAGACCACTCCAAACACACCTAAATGGTGACATAGTTTCAGTTAGGCGATGCAAATGGGTGGGATCTAGACCAAAGGACATTGAAGGGGACGTGATTATTGTCAATTTTAAAGACCACAGACTGGTCACACATATCAGTGACTGGTTCCCTGGGAAAGGTGAGGGGGTATTGCCACACATAATCTGAGCTATTTCTATCTGGAAGCTCTTATGAAGCCCCCACTCAAAAATATCCCACCAACGAGGAATAGAAATCATCGCCCCCTAAATAACTGGAGACCTGAAGGTTTACATAGACCTACTTTAACCTTGAACCCAGCTCAAAGATATCATAATGGAAATGACTCGCCTTTTTTCCAACCGATGCCTACCCCCTATCCTCTTAAGAGTTATAGACCTCATGTACCAAACACAGACCAGATTCTTTCATGAATTCGAAGGCCCATGACTTTTACAATAGGAATAACGATCTTTGTTTTCCATTTCTTTACCCAAACCAACTACTGCCTAATAACATCAATTCCTATGCCGATAATCCCAGGGATCATTTTGCAAACCTATAATCCCAAGGATACTTGGAACATACCTTTGTCTAACTTATTCCATCCTTTCTCCGGATTGGATGAGAATGAATGACTTAATGTGACATGTATAAGGGAAAAGTCGCCTGATAGGTACCTGACGTGTGGATGTACTATTGATCAAACCAATTCACCCAGCACGTTCAAGGAGCAACGGGCCCGCAAGATAGCTGGGAAAAATATACTAAGACCTATCTCGGACTCTAACTCTGTCCCATACCACCCCCAGCTACCCTTAAATGACTGTAGCTCTGCCATTTCCGCGATAGAAGCGGTCACACCAACTATATCTCCCCCGCATTCCCCTAACTCCGTAGTGAATGTTGGAAGTAACCAAGGGGACTCTAGTAAGGTGTCTCACTCACTGCTCTCATGGAATGTGGCGGGTTTTGGAAGCAAAGTTGCCCATAAGCCTTGGTTAGATTTTATCCAAAAACACAGTATACTCTGCTTCCAAGAAACATGGCTTCTAGAAGAAGCACACTTGCTTGGTTATCAGACCTTTCACTCCCTAGCTATGTCATCAGCACAGGGACATAACAAGGGTGGCCTCTGCATTTATGTTTCAACTACTGCGGATGTAAAGGTACACACATTTTTTCCTAGTCAACACTTCCAACTGTTATCATTTAAATGGGGTCTCAATGAGAATATTGTATTAGTGAATTTTTACAATAACATGACTAATAGTGAAATGGAGCCCACTATGGCAAAAATGATGAGTTGTATTACCCGATTTGTTGATGACCTTGTGGGGGCAAAAAAGATTGTCTGGGTGGGGGATTTTAATTGCACCATTTGCTCGCCTATCGAAACAGATTTGTGCGGTCTGTCAGATTATGGGGAGGAGGGTCTAATACATTTCTCTCATACCAAGATGGGGTCCCTTCTTAACGGCATTGTCTTCAATTTTGATTTTTCATTTGTTAACCAGATCTGTTCACCACCAGCCCCATTCGAGCCAACCTTTAATGGCAGAGGTTGTAATTCGACAATTGATTTTGCCTTAATCACCCCTGCCAACCCAGGGTTTATAACCTCCTGGGAAGTTGGAAAGGATTTATCGAGCGACCACTACCCACTGATAATCGGAGTAAATGTGACAGGGCTCCACGGTAAAAAGGGGACTGTCCGCACTTACCCATACAAGATCAATTTAACCAGAACTAACGGATACGTTGTTAAATGGGAAAAAATTGTGCCCCGAGTGTTCCCACAGAATGTGCTTACTCAATGTGCTGCTGATGTTGTAGTGTGTCTGGAGGAACATAGCGTTCCTAAGAACGTTATGTCCGCCTTTTCAAACATACAACGTCACATTAAAAATATGTTGGTCCGAGTGCCTAAAGGAAATACAACAAGGCACGAAGGGTGGTTCAATGGAAAGTGCACTAAGGCACTGAAAGATCTAAAAAGAGCCTTGTCCTTAAAACCGAGAAACCGACCCTTAATCCGTGACACTAGGAAACTATACAAATCAGCTATTAAAGAAAGAAAGCTAGCTTTGAAAAAGGAAGCTTGGGAATCACTGATTGCGGCTTCCAGGCAGAAGAATAGTTCTCTCTTCTGGAGGGCGGTAAAAACCTTATATCAGCCAAGGGACAGTGCTAACATCATGGATCTAGCCATTACAGGTGAAAGATGGTTAACCCTTTTTAGACAATTGTATAATCACACAATGATTGGAGACACTATTACCTCATTAGGGGTGTGCCCACTTATAGAAAATGGAGCACACAACAGTGGCCTTGAACACTCCTCAATCCACCCATTTCCCATAGACTTATCTTTTACCATTGAGGAAGTTCATGATGCCATAAGGGAAAGTGCACCAGGCAAAGCTGCAGGACCTGACTGTATGCCGGTAGATGTTTATAAAGCAGAGCCGGACTTTTGGGCCCCACTGCTTACAAATGTTTTAAATAAGGGAAACCAAATGTTGTTTCCCATTTACAATATGGGTTCAGAAAAGGAATAGGGACAAGTGAACAGTATCTAAATCTGTCCCTCCTTATTTCTAAGTATACCCAGGTCAAGAGCGGAGCCCTCTTTATAACTTTTATTTATTTTATTTATTTACTGACATTTTTAGAGCGCGAACAATTACCCGTGGGCGTCTCGGCGCATACATTTTATCGATCTAAGCTCCGCTTTTGACTGCGTCGATCATTCACTGTTGTGGGTAACACTGGGTGAACTGGGTATTGATAACCGCATCATCATTTTTATCAAAGAACTCTATAAAGATGCAGGGGCAAGAGTGAGGTTTGGTAAACAGGGGGAATGTACCGAGAAATTCCCGATTACTAGAGGGGTGAGACAAGGTTGTGTTCTGGCCCCGCGGCTTTTTACATATTACATAAATTCAATTGGACAGTACCTTTCGACTCTACCAAATGACTATCCAACCGTCAAAGGCTCACCTGTTCCAATTTTATTGTATGCCGACGATGCGGCCATAATGTCCCAGACCCAAGTTGGTTTACAAAGGGCGGTAACCAACTTTGCATGTTACATGAGGGACAGAGGCCTCAGAGTTAACATCTCGAAAACATTTACTATGCCATGTCCCCGTAAACTCAATAGAGCCCCCTGCACCATTTTCTAGACAAACAAAAAATTGCAATTACAGATAAATTCTGTTATCTAGGAGTTCTGTTTGACAGACGGTGCCGCTGGCAGGCAGCGATAGCTGCTAGAAAGCTGGCGCATAGCCGCACTGTAGGCGCCTTGCGCGTTTTTTCTGATAGAACTGGCGGTAAGCCAATTAAGGAGCTGATCCAGATCTATCGGGCTAAATGCGTTTCAACAGCCACCTATGGCGCGGGCTTATGGGGTATGGAGAAGGACCACTCCCTACAGGGCTGTGAAAACCAATTTATCTGTTACCTATTAGGAGTGGCCAAAAGTACCTCTACGTACATGACACATATTGAGGTAGGAGTTAAATATCTCAACGACATCATTAAGATGTCCCCTATCTTGCTCTGGCATAAAGTGTGGGTTACACATGAAGCTAGGTTCAATAGAGATCTCATTGAAGACTGTTTGGCCTTAGATGGGGTAGCCAATGTTAGATGGTTATCGTACGTGAGATCTATGTTTACTGATCTGGGTCACCCAGAGTACTTTGATAACCCTAGGACCCTGGATGGCATCTCAAGATCAGCTTTAAAAAAACATGATAACCATCCATCTAGAAACTGCTAGATGGACCCATGAAAAATCAAGGCACACAGTTTTAAACTACCAGGAAATTACACCTAAAGAGGGTCTGCAAACCTACCTGGCTGTGGTACATAGCCCATATCTTCGAATGCTGTTATCCCGTTTGCGCCTGGAGATTTTCTTTCGCATGGTTACCCTACCTAACACTAATGACTGGTCCTCTAACAAATTAATCTGCCCTTGTGATAATATCTCGGTGCAATCTAACATACATATTATGTTTTTTTGCAAACTATATACAAACCCCAGACAACAATTCCTGAAGCCTTTTTTAAAACGATGGGGGCTACGAAAATGTAGACCAGCTTACCTAAAAATGTTACAGATAGAAGGTGACCATGTCATTTATGCCGTCTCATGTTTCTTAAAAACGGTAATAAGGTACAGAAAATCTCTGTGTTAAAACTTTTTCATCTCTCGGCACATCGCTGTCTGCTAATATTGAATTCCTTGTATATATGGTGTTTTATTCTGTTTATCAAATGAACTTTTTCTAAATGTTAAAGTAAGCATTTATTTGTATCAACTATCTACATGATACTTTTAACGTTCTATACATAAATGTTTTTGTATTGCTTTTATGATTTTATCTGAAAAATCGAATAAAGCTTACTTACTACTACTACTACACGCTGAGGTAATGATAAATAAAACATAATCAAATGGAGACGTTTCCACTAATGTGCACTGCAACAATATTCATCGATATCGGCATTCTTTTGTCGTAAAAAGGTAGTAATCGCCCTTTGCCCAATGTATCCTCTCCAGCCCTTTCTCGTGGTAGTGCAACGTATTTTGACCTGGTGTTTCATTATGTGAAGCTTCATTCTATTCTGCTTCACCTCTCACACAAAGTTATCCTTATTCCTAACTGTAAGCAAAATCAACATCATTGCTTCAAAATCGCTCCCCTTTCTCCCAGCAGACAAACTGATCCTCTGTATGCTGCATATGGGTACGAAGATGGGCATTGCGCCCAGCTGCATCCATTTCAAGTAGAAACCGACCTGCACTTTTATTTATTTATGAGCAGCAGAAACATTTCAATCAGAAATTAACATAGCATTAATGTTGCTGTATAGTTACTGTATGTTGAATAGTTTGCATAGTGGGTGGTGGTAGCAGTTACTACATCGTTTATAGTCCCTATGTACAAATCTAATTTGCTAAAGCAAACTTGCCTAACATGCCCTAAAAATGGGACACAAAAGGGGGTGGTGATGGACGGAGCATCTGAATCAATCAAACACTCACACCCTGTCAAAGGATCTGGGTTTAATCCATCACTGTTCTTTAGCCCACTCTACCACCCCAGTTCAGGCATGGCTATATGCAAATCAGTCTGACCCTGTGCCTCATGGGAACAGTCCAGCTCGAACTGCCAAGCCATGCCTTCCCTGGACTGGAAACAAGCTTCCGAGGACCGGTCTTCCGGTGAGACTGAAGCGACTAGTCAGGCAGCAAGTTAGTGCTGAGTTTCTTGGCGCTATCTGGTTTTGCTTCGCCCTTCCTGGCCAGCTGAGGACCGTCTTTGCTTGGTTTGGACAGCGACATTATTCATCATAGAGACAGAGCACTGTTCACACAAGGGCACATATTAGTGGTACACAACGATTTTCGATTTTTTAACGGTGATGTTTTACCGAATTCACAACTCACCACTTTCCTTTTGCAAAGTGTCTTACTGTGGCTTTGCTTTCGCTCGTGCAGTTTTGCTTCAGATTGTCAAATGATTTTCACTGCATTTTGATAATGTTTACTCTAATCAAACCCATCCAAGAGGTAAATGCGTTCAGACTTCTCCTCTGCAAGTTAGGTTAACTTTTACTAAGCGTTTGTCCTCACAGAGGCAAACGTATGCAGGAACCTCCACTGCATGGTCATATTTTGAGGAGCTTTTCTACATTGTACAGGTGAAGAACATTAACAAGTGTATTCTAGGACCTATGATATTTCTGAAATTGGGCACCAACTTCGATGCCAAGAGTTTAGTATGAGTGGCTTAAAGCTCATGAGGAAGCCATGTGCACTGCGAACCTTACCTCGCCCCACGTTGGCCATGGCCAAGGTATCCTTGGCTTCCTGGAGGGAGAGTGGTAGTCCCAGTTCTACCCTACATTGAGGGGCCAATCTTGGTAGCAGCATCCTTTGTAGAAACTGGCCTATCCTTGAGTCCGTAACTTCGTCACTGTTATGGTATAATTGCTCATAGTATTCCAGAAAAGTTTTTTATATTCTTCATGGGATCACTGGAGTGGCCCTGTCAGGTCCCTTCCGCTCATCAGGGAGGGCCTTCATCCTTCTCCTCACGCCAACCATGCTAGAAGCCTCCCAGATTGTGTCTCCCTCTGTGTGTTGGTGGGAAAGGTGTGCCACGCTAAACAGAGAGCGTCTCTGCTAGACCAGGACAGCTTGTTCCTCCTTGCCCTCACGTAAGGTGGCAGCCTGTTTAGGATTAAATTGATTTCACTGACTTTCAAGTAAAGGGTAAGCAAAAGCTAATAACATATTGACTCACCTACAACCACTGGCCAGCGTGGAAAAAGAACCAAAAAGATAAACTACTGGGAAGGTGGGATGAGAAAGGAGAAGGGGGCGGGTGTTCAAATAGCCAAATGAGTCCTAGAGTGGGACAGGGCGGGAACGAGGAAGGAAGGCGAGATGCTCGCAAGCATGGACATCTCCCAACACAGTCCAAGCGGGGGGCTGCCACAGGCAGATGATTAAGTCTAGCAGGGGGTCTGCACGGTGAGGCATACCACTCTCAGATACGCAGGGTAGGTTAGCTCCTGATAGCTTTTTGCCAGAAGCCGAAAGCAAGGACCCCAAGTTTTCTCAAATCGAGGGAGCTTATACTGGACGAAGGTTACCAGTTTCTCAGTTCTCAGGCGGCCCATAGCTAATATAGCCACTCTGTGTGCGTTGGAACTGCCTCCATTCCAATTCGACAAGAGAACCTGTTTGGTTGCGCATAATGCCAGGGTGATGGCACTCCCACTGGCCGACCACGAGGGGAAGGTCATAGCTTTGGGGAGATCCAGTAGAATGTAGTGGGGAAATCGGGGGAGCTCGGTATCAAACATTTTATCAATGTACGCTAGGACATCAGCCCAGTAACAGTGTACATTAGGGCAATGCTAATTGGGTATTACTGGACGCACTGTCATAAGAGGTGAGTCAATGTGCCTATGTGGGTACATTGGTGCCAACAGCTGTCATCACTACCCCGCTTCCACTCAGCAGTTCCTTCTGGTGTACAGTTCCAGGAATGTGAGTTTTTAAGGAGGGTACCTTTCCCAGAGGCACTGAAAGCAGAGGTGTGGGCCCATTGTAAGATGTCCAACTATTTCTTATCGAGGAATTGACATTCGCACTCAGATTCCCAGTGTGAGCTGGCAGGGGATGGGTTAGCATTTTGAAGCATGTTAAGGAGGGTGTAGATAGCAGAATTAATGCGTTTATCATCATGATGGGAGAGGAGCCACTTCTTGTAGTGAGTGAGTTGTCTGCCTGAGTGGAGGAGTACTCGAGGATGCATTACTCGGCGCTTGAGGGAAGTGTAGCTCCAATATTCCATGCCAGGTAAGCCATAGTCGCCTGTCGCAGACAATTTAGAATTAAAGACCACCTTTCACTCAAGTTCGAGTATCCGAGTGTAAAGAGCAGTGAGTTGTCCATCAAGCAGTCTCTGCACACCTATAGTATTTCTCAAGCAGTGGCCGCGGAGTATCACCGTAAAAGCTTCCCAGATATTAGCGTAGTAACTGGTAGAGCCCTCGTTTTCCTCAAAGAAGTGACCTATGAATTGCTGTAAGGATTTTTTCAATACAGAATCTTAAGGAATTACACTGAAGCTTTGACGTGGATGTAGGCACTAAACCCTTCCCCCAGGAAGTATAGGGCATAAATGGGTTTTGATCTGATATAGTAGGTATCAAGGATTCGGTTGGATAAACATCATAGACCAGGTTGTATTGGCATATTATTCAATCAAGACATACTTGGACGTTGTGAACCACAGAATGAAATGAATATTTATGCAATGGTGCTGGTGCCACTATGGGTCCCCAAGGAACCATTGCACCATGTAATGTCTGAGTGCCCTTGCGGTCAGGCACACTGAAGGGTTGGGAAGAGGGGATGTGAATTGTTTAGGCATACATCGTATATCCCATTAAATTCTCCACCAATAGTAGTAGGATGGCCAGGCCATCCCAAGATCAATAGGGAGAGAGAATTGTAGAATGTTGCTTTCCTTGTGTTGGGAGTGTAAACGCTTCCTAATAAAAGGGATCTACCAATTAACCTACCCTCTGCAAAGACGTATCTGCCATTAGAGTCTATCAACTTGTTACAAATGGGATCCAATGGCAAATCCAAATAAGCTCCCCAAGCATATGATGAGTATTTATGCCATTGAAAACACTTGCCCTGCCATCTAGATTGGAGTCAACACCTTTCTTTATTATCCAGTTGGGTCTCCTGGAGAATGGCCACTTGGAACCCCCAACAATGCAGATACAAATGTACTTTATATTGTTTAGACATTGTGGACATCCCTCTGACGTTCCAGGTAAAGATTCTGTAATATGCAGTTGTAATCCGGCTTTAAGGTGCTTTAAAGTGCATGCGTCTTTACCATACATGCTTTTACCATGCAAACGTTTACAATGAAAATGCATTTACCACTCAAGCCTTTACAATTAAAATGATAGTATTTCACAGGTAAGTGTATTATATATTATATATATAATGTGATGTATTAATGCACGACGTAACACGTGTTGGCTGATGTACCACCTTTACAGAAAAGCCTGATTGGAATAAATTTTGAAGATTTGAAGTGATCGTAACCACAGAAGGAGTGGACTTTGCTTATTCATATATATATAAACCGGCTTGCCATAGACTTGTTTGTGAAATAAGAGAAGAAAAAGAAGAGAAAAACACAATAATAATATCTGTGTGCTCAGTGAGTGGTATACAATTTTGTTTCTGTAACAACAGGAGTTGTGGGTGTTGGATACACATCCTCCCTCTAGAGGCACCAACTTTTGACTATCTGAGTTAATAATCCCTGATAATTTTTGTGGAGCGCTCTATAGCCCGTTAGTATCCAAATTCGCAATTAAATCTTAGTCATTTCTAATGACCTCTGCCACCAAATACTATCATTGAGGAAAGCCTCAACTAGATTTTTTTCATGACAGAATGAAAATGCAGAATGCTCAGTCTTTACATACAGGTATTAGAACATCAGATGCGGAGCCAATGTGCTCTTGATAACCTGATCAATTATATTTATATATCCTTGTCACAATCTGATCCTGAAAGTGATAATCAACCAGAGCGAACAAAGGAAAACCAAAGGAGATGATGGACAGAGTTTTGAACATTGCAAGCATTCACCCCCAGTCAACTGATCTGGGTTTAATCCAGCATCATTCTTCAGCTCACTCCGCCACCCCAGTTCAGACACGGCCACATGCAAATCAGTCTGACCCTGTCCCTCATGGGAACAGTCCAGCCCGAACTGCCAAGCCATGTCTTCCCTGGACCGGAAACAAGCATCCAGGGACTGGTTTCTGGCTAATCAGCCATCATCAGCCAGGCAAGCTTGAATCCAGTGGCAAAGTAAGCAAGAGATCCACGTCTGGGCATACCCTGCCAACTTAGGGCGAACAAAGGAAAACCAAAGGGGATGATGGACGGAGTGTTGAACATTGCAAGCACTCACCCCCAGTCAACTGATCTGGGTTTAATCCGTCATCATTTTTTAGCTCACTCCGCCACCCCAGATCAGACACGGCCACATGCAAATCAGTCTGACCCTGTCCCTCATTGGAATAGTCCAGCCCGAACTGCTAAGCCATGTCTTCCCTGGACCGGAAACAAGCATCCTGGGACCGGTTTCTGGCTAATCAGTAGTCACCAGCCAGGCTAGCTTGAATCCAGTGGCAAAGTAAGCAAGGGACCCACATCTGGGCATACCCTGCCAATTTAGGGCGAACAAAGGAAAACCAAAGGGGATGATGAACGGAGTGTTGAACATTGCAAGCACTCACCCCCAGTCAACTGATCTGGGTTTAATTCATCATCATTCTTTAGCTCACTCCGCCACCCCAGTTCAGACACGGCCATATGCAAATCAGTCTGACCCTGTCCCTCATGGGAACAGTCCAGCCCGAACTGCCAAGCTATGTCTTCCCTGGACCGGAAACAAACATCCTGGGACCAAGATCTGTGACTGGGGGTGAATGTGTTGCCATTGTGCAACATTCCGTCCGTCATCTTGTGTGTTTTGATAATCAACCAGAAACATCAAACCGAAACAGTCAAGAAGAGAAGGAGCATATTTGTCTAAGAATTGCCTCACCTGTTGTGGTTCCCAGGGGTGCTGCATCTGGCAAAGCAAACCCATTGAATTTGGAGGCCTATCAATAAATCCCTTAAATGGTAAGATGTGATCCTTATGACCATATCCATGAACACATGTGCTTAGAAGACAAGGGGCCTTTGTATGATATTGGCTTGTAGTTAATATATAGAACCTTCACATTAATACAACCTCTATTTATGATGGGGATTATTATTAGGAATTGTGGAGAGGTTATCCACTATCAGCTACTATAATAAAATAGACATCTTCAAAATACTTCTGTACTTAACATATTAACAGTTTTCCACTAGAACAGCACAGGCATTCAAGTGTAAAAGATTTTGCATTTGGTAAGAGGAAAAAATGCCTTGACCCCCACGAAAAGAAGAAATGGTTCTTCTCTACCTCCTAGGTCTGAGAAAATACCATATACCGTTTTCTTAAATAAAAGTTCTCAGCGACTTTCACGGTTTGCAGTAAAAGTCCTGCCAGGGCCCTTTATTCGCCAACCCACTGACAAAAGTTTTTTCAGATGGTCTTGAAAAGGTTTTCCTTGCTGTGAGAAAGCAAACCCTTCCGGGGGCATTACATATGATCTTGTCAAAACGATGGACCTTCATTGTGAGCAAAATCACTTTGCAACATCTTTTTTGAAAGACGTTTTTCTGCTTGTCAGCACTTCTTCTTCAA
Organism: Lissotriton vulgaris; assembly: GCF_964263255.1. Taxonomy (NCBI): domain Eukaryota; kingdom Metazoa; phylum Chordata; class Amphibia; order Caudata; family Salamandridae; genus Lissotriton; species Lissotriton vulgaris. The sequence continues at coordinate 364,257,077 of NC_141687.1, forward strand.
GGCTTGTTAGAGCTAACATCTATGTTCCAACAATATAATATTTTCTAGGAGCAAGGCTGGCTAAGTACTCAACTAACTCTCCTCTCTATTCTGATTTTAGATTTCCAGGAAAATTAGAGTTTATTACTCCCTACGTTTGACACCAAGATAAGAAGTCAGTAAAACGGTTTATCAATTATGTGCTCAACCGTATGGGGATTACAACATTTAACCAGTCCGAAACTGCTGGATAAGATGCTGCTTCATAACTTGTTACCCAAAGGTAAGCAAATCCCTTCTAGGAGCCACAGACTACCAGGGGAAAAGGCAATTCTCAGTCATGAGAATGTTCCCTTACAGGCAGATGCATCAAAGAAAATACCGGGAGCAAACGGGCAGATTCTCAGAATCTGCCCGTTTGCTCCCGGTATTTTTGCATTTGGGATGCATCATCCCAAATGCAGAAATCGCAATTTAAGGAATCTCTAAATAGAGATTCCTTAAATTGCTCTTGCATTTAAGGAATCCCAAAATGAGATTCCTTAAATGCAATGCATGAAACCCCAAAAAATAGCGATTTCGCTAATAGGGGGAGCAAATTACCATGAAGTTGAACTTCGTGGTAATTTGCTAAAACTTTGAAAAATGCAAGGCACCCTTGAAATAGCGGAACATTAGCGATTCGGTAATAGCTAATCGCTAATAATGGGCATAAAGGCCCATAGGAATGAATGGGAAAGCCATTCCTTATTAGCGATTAGCTATTACCGAATCGCTAATACGGAATCTTAAGGAATCGCTAATAACATTGCGATTCCTACATGCATCCCGTTTTGCGAGTCTTTAATAGCGATTCCTTAAAATTCGCTATTAAGGACTCGCAAAACATTACTTTGATGCATCTGCCAGTCTGTCTATAAACACCCCACTCGACCTTGGCAGAAGACCAGGGAAGTGAGTGTAAGTGGACAGTTCTCCAATAGTTACCAGCAATTTTATTCCAGCTTTAGATTGAACTGCCGGTCAAAATCTACCCGGGTAGTCAGGTCAGTCTTGAGGCTCAATGGCATAGTATGGATTTTTCATTTTCCTGCATATGCTCTTTAATTCGTCATCTGAAAATAGATGTATTAGGGACCTTCAGCAGCCACTACATCTCCAATTTCACTTTTAAACGTATAATTGGCTATCTTTAAAAAAATTTACTTTCAAATATGCACATATTTTAAAAAGAAGATAGATTTTTCTGTTATAAAGTACCGCAGTAGCCTGCACTTCTGCATTTCATGTGAATCTGTTCAGTGTTCATAGAAATTTAGCGAAGAATATGATGGAGAACGAGAATTACAGGTAAGTAACTTTTGCAACAAATGTCTTAGCATTCGTCATTTTAAAAAGTTATTGCTCCAACACTTCTTGGTTACCCAGTTAAATCACAGCTAGGTAGCCTAGCACTCACAGGGTATGCTGCACAGTTTGATGTTTGCAAAGATACTCCATGCCACCAACAAAACTGTCTTCTACCTTCTTTTTGGTTGCTAAGTAGCTGTTGGGACTTGGGATCAATGCAAGTGAAAGTTTAGTATAAAGCAGAGGCACTGATTTAGAGAAGGGCAGAAACAGAGAGCCTGCAGCAATACCAATCCATGTCCCCTCTGTGGCACCCGAAGCATATCGGTCCTTGTTGAGATAAGATTTCCTTCAGCATCACCAATGTGTGGAGGTAACTCTGACAGAAATGTTGGCAGATCATCTGCCTGATCTTGAATGGTTGATTTACTACCACATCTAATGTAAGAACCTTCCTGCAATGCCTCCATGGAAAGGAAGGCTGACCACATGGATATGTTAGTATAATGTCACTGACCTGCTGGGAAACACCCCAGCATGATAGAACAATCTAATATGTGGACACTGAGAAGGTTGTAGCCCCTAAATTTGAGGTTACATGGCTAGTGCTCACATTTTCTGGTGGAATTCAGTGACAGGCACCAGCGGAAGTTCCAGTAGGGTGTTTCTCTTGTAAATGGCTTTTCTGATGGTAGATTCAGACATCTCGGTGGAAAAACCTCTCATAAATCTAATATGACAGATTTTCATAGTCATGTTTTTGGGGGAGTTAAATCAAACATTGTAGACAGAAAAACGACCACCCAAACTCTAAATAAAAAAAGCTCAGAGGCCTGTGCAAAGTGGGCCACCTGTAGATATTTGGGCCCAGGGTCTACCCAGATGTTCTGTGACAGCCACAGGGCTTGTTGAGATTATTAGGCTGGTCTGGGATTTGGTGGCAGGTTGAACCTTAGCAATTGTCAGTATAATATCTTGAGCACTGTTGGAACTTGAGAGGAAAAATGCAGCAGCTACAAGATGAGCACGACTAGACCCACATAATGTGCAGCAACCCAGAAAGCTCTGGTGTAAGGGGGTTACCCTAGTATTCTTCTGGGGCAGCTGTGTCTAACCTGTGGTTCTCAGACGGCACCTATTCAGGTGGTCCATGCACCCATATGATGTATAAACATTATTTTCTATTAATAGCTATAAACATTTTGAGCTCATTCACTGTATTAAGATGATTCCCCCATGAGGATAATAGTTTCATTAGGCGACAATAATATTTGCTTTAATTCTGCTGTATCTCACCCAATGCTTTGATATATGTATTATTAAAAGCAATAAAGATATGTTTAAGCATGCAAAAAAGAAAATGTCAGAAAGGAAGTGCTAGTTCAGGACGAAACATGCGTGAATATGCAGTCACTGTTCACATTCAAACCTGCTCTCTTCTGAGCTAGTAATCAGCGTCTAACAAAAACAATTTAGAATTTGGTATATACTTCTTTGCGTATTAATGTTGAGGTACACATAATAGAAATGACCTGAGGGTTCCTGGCTTTCAGTTGTGATGCAGTGGGATCTGCTGAAGACAAAGGCCTGGGAACCCCTTTTAAAGGGCAAACGGACAAGTGGTATTAAGACTCGATATAAGAGATAGACTCCTGAAAATACAAGAAATGTTGCAGATCTTTTGATGTAAGGAAATCCTCATACCTTGTTTTCTTAAGGACCAGCAATTTTTAGCCCAATACAAGATTCATGATTGATTGATTTATGCTAAAATACTATTTCCAATCTATGTTAACACACCACAGAGACACATGCTCAGCTCACCAACATAGGACATTTAATCTGCGATCCTGCCCTCGACTGGTGAGACCTAGCTTTTTGACCCTTGCCCGATGGAGCTACCTCGATAGCTATAGGGGAGATGGACTGTGAACCCCCTCCACGGCCGTCACCTACCCAGCCGGTCATTGGACAGACTTTCCTTCGTCTCTCCTGCCGTTACCTCTCTCCTTCCCCCTACACCCCTCCCCCTACCACCCTATTTTTCCTTCTTCCATGCTCCTTTAATGTTTTTCGTATAACTGATGTAACCTGTAACTGTTATAACTGTGTAATAATGTGAAACCTAATGTAAAGCGCTCCGATACCCACGCGTCTAGCTATATAAAACTCATTAAATAAATAAATAAATATGCACATCATGAATGCTGCCCCCACCCCCCAAAGGCGGTGTATATTTGCAATGCCCACTTACAGGTGTCTCTACCGTGCTGGAATGTTTTACCAGTGTGCGGTCGGCACTATGTACTAATTGGTGAAAGATAAACATTACTATCCTTGACCTGCAAGAAATGGAGTCGATATCTTATGGTTTCAGTGTTTTACTAGAAGAACAGATAAAAAAAATCAATCCACGGTACACTTTCATGGTGCGGTTGCCTACAAAAATGGTTGTAGATTGTGACCTTAGATTGCGCACCCACTTTACCACCATTGCAGTTGGCATTGCTACTACTTTATGGCAGACCAAATGATGGTCCATAAGAGGGTCTCCCAGTAGTTTGTCTGCCATGTGCTTACCTCATAACAGGGCACTGGATAAGCAGGATCGAATTTACTGCCCACCTCTAAGTCAATTGGTTAGTGTTGCACAGGGACCCTTACCCTCAAGCAGGTCTCCATAACAGACTTCTGTTAGCCCAACCTCAGAGTATCCTGGTTTGTGATGTAAACGGGAAGCCATCGTAGGGCAGGATCTGACAGATGGGTAGTGGGAAAGGGCGATGAGACAGATAAAAACAGTGCCCAGGAACCTGAGAATTAAGTATGCCCAATTCAACTACTTTCACCCTACATAGCATACTCCTGCAAGGTTGAACCGCTTGTTGCCAGGAGTAAAGCCTGAATGCCCTAGATGCCACTCATAGACAGCGACTTTCCAATAGATGGTTTGATCTTGTCTCGTTATGGCCGGGTAGTGGGGGGACATGGTGGAGACTATGACTGGGATCACGAGCAAACCCCTTGCGCAGACCCCAGAGCAATGTCTCTTAGGGCTGATGCCCAATACCCAAAAACCTAACCACGCAGCAAATTTTTTGACCCCTAGTATAAGCTTTGACTAAGTGGAGTACTGTGATGGCCTGGTAGTCACCAGGGTCCCCACAGTGGCCATGGTGGTTCAATGATCTCCTCAAATGAGGGGTGGCGGGTACAGATACGTGGGATAAACTACTTTCATAGACCCTTAGAGGCCCTCCCCCAGACACATGGGTTGATAACCTGACTGCGTTGAAATCCAAAACAGATGATAAACCACCCTGAATGAAGGGCACAGAAGGTCTTGAATCTTCATGATTGGGTGGATATCGAAGCGCGGCCTGGGGCGCACCACACCCCACCCGCATTGAAGACCCATGGGCATAGACTGTAATCGTACCAAGGATACCTCTTGGGCAGTGCAAACACTCACTGAAGAGATAACACAGGACGGGCTCACATATTATGAGAGGCTAGTACCTATCAGATCAAAGATTATCGAGGGCAGCACCCGGAATCACTAACAAGGGGTAATCCCCGAGATTGCGACCGTGACTAACACCCAACATTATAGTTTTATCCCCCGGATGAGTGAGAGTTGTAATGGTTTCCTGCCATGGTTATGTCTTTCATGAGGGTCTCAGGGCCATCCTGTACCCCCCGATTTAAGAAGAGCACAGCTGTGTACACTTCTCTATACCCTATAGGATGGAGAGACGTCACATAACTCAATTGTTTCTAACATGTGAGCGAAATTGTTATCCCCCTGTGTGTATAACGATAATGTTGGTTAATATGCTTGTGTGCTTTCACGAACCGCATACAACTGTAGCGGCTGAGTTTGAAAACCAATAAAGAGATGCTGGGAAAAATAAATAACAGACCACAGATTTGAATTCTTGGAAAACCACGTCATCCAGCCAGCTTTTCAAGGTAGAAAAATAAATATATTTCAATGTGCTAATAATAACAGCTGCTGCTCTATCTGGAAGCTAGAAATCAGGATCCTTTGTGTATTTAGCCTGCAACACCCATTATGAATGTAATATAGTAATCAAAGGATCCTTTACAGAGGTGGCTGGAAACGGTAAATACTAGATTGATGGCTGCAAGGAATTCTGGGATTGCTATTGTTGCACGACGTCATATGATTTATTAAGCACAAACATGTCACCTGGGCAGATTCAATCTACCATGTCTCTGACTGTGCTGTCAGTGTCAATGATAAACCCAAGGAGATGATGGATGGAGCGCTGAAACCTTTTAGACACTCACCCCCAGTCACATATCTGGGTTGAATCTATCAGCCTTCTTTGGCTCACTTCGCCACCCCAGTTCAGACCCAGCCATATGCAAATCAGTCTTGACCCTGCTCCTCATGAGAACAGTCCAGCCCAAACTGCCAAACCAGGTCTTCTTGGACCGGAAACAAAACATCTTGGGAGAGGTTTCGGGGTAACACCTCATCATCCAGGCTAGCTTGAATCGAGTGGTGAAGTGAGAAAGGGACCCACGTCTGGGCATACCCTGTCAAGTAACTTGCCCAGACGTGAGTCCCTTGCTCACTTTGCCACTGGCGTGGCATGCAAAAATCAATGAATTTGACCCAGGTCTGCGACTGGGGGTGAATGTTTGATTGATTCAGCATTCTGTCCATCATCTATTCTTTTTGCATTTGTGCCCTAAGTGGGAAGGGTATGCACATACATGGGTGCTGTGCTCGCTACGCAACCAGATTCAAGCTATCCTGGCTGATGAGGGGTTAAGCACCGAAACCAGTCCTAGGATGCTTGTCTCTGGTCCAGGGAGGACCCTGTTTGGCAGTTTGGGCTGGACTGTTCCCATGGGGAACAGGGTTAAGACTGATTTACACGTGGCTGGGTCTAAGCCGAAATGGCCTGGCATGCAAAAAACGATGGATTTATCTCAGATCTGTGACAGAGGCGAATGTTGGACAGAATGCTGAATCAATCAATCATCTATTCTTTTTGCATTTGTCGCCCTAAGTGGGAAGGTTATGCACAGACGTAGGTCCTGTGCTCGCTATGCCACCAGAGTCAAGCTATCCTGGCTGACGAGAGGGGAAACCCTGAAACCGGTCCCTACAGTTCGGGTTGGTCTGTTTCCATGGGGAACAGGGTCAAGGCTGATTTACATATGGATGGGTCTAAAATGGAATGGTGTGGTGTGCAAAAAAAACGAATTTAACCCAGATCTGTAACTAGGGGTGAATGTTCATATGATTCAGCATTCCGTCCATCATCTGTTCTTGTTGCATCATTGCCAATGATGACCTGCCCTTTAATGGCTTGCTTTGATTCTATCCATACTGACATATGCTCTAGCTGCCATCCATGTTAGTGATGTGCATTTAACACAATATTAACTAGATAACAAACAGGTATTCAAGAAATGTTGTAAAACATTTGGAGGGATGCAGGTGTTACATTTTAGGTTGTGCAGCTGTGAATGGGAATGGTGGAAGTTGTATAGCAAGTGGCTACCAAGGATGAATTAGGCTAGGCTATCTCTTTAAAGAAAAAGGCAGGGACTTATCTGTGTTCCACATTACTGGGTTCACCTGTTGACTTTTGCTCACACTGTCAGTCACAGAAGACTGCGAAGATCAGAGTTTGTGTTTGTATGTGGGGGCATTGTATGTATTGTGTTAGTCGCTGCCTTGTGATTTGAACAAAAATATATGCATAATGTACTAACAGGGGCTTTCAGCAAGCCCTCTTCATCCATTGGTCTGTGGTTGTGTAATTCACATGTTTATTCCGCCCACTACAGCATACAGCATGAGGCAGTGGATCACCCAACCTCAGCCATTGGCTAGGTTCACTTTGAATCACGGCATCTTGCTCTTTTACAAAGAGCTTATTTACACTTAAAGTAGTTTCCCTTTATGCTACAGGCGACACATCCAGAATGTGTTTTTGCAGTTTTTTGTGTTTTTAGACAATTTTTTAATTTATACATATATTGAGGAGAACCCATAAGACCCGCCACAACAATAACGATTTACGAAATCTATGAAGAAGCAAAATAAACATTGGCAAATCCAAAAGGCTGGTAACTAACATCACACCTATTGGCTTTGCCAATGCTTGTTATCCTCGCTCGCGCATAATGCTCAGATGTTGGTGTCGGCTGCAGAAAGGCCGGAGGGTGCTTCGTGGGTACAGTGCTGACTGCTGTCTCGCTGACGTTTGATATTTCTGGCTCAGCACCGTTTGCCCGTGGGTGAAAAGACAGCAGGGGGCCTGCCGTGGCACGCCGGGCTCTCCAGCACCTGGGATGTGTGTCCTGTTGGTCTGGGGATTGCCAGCTCGGCACACTGGCCTATTCAGCCGACACCTGGCATTTCCTCGGGTGTGGCTCGGTGGCTGGGATCACCCGGCTCTTCGGAATCGGGAATGTTGAAATGGCTGATTTAGCAATTAAATGATTGCAATGCTTGTCTGTGTGATGAGACAAGAGCACCCCAGTTTTATATGGAAGGAAGGTACGGTCCAGGCCCCAGTATCAGCAGCATCTTTACTTTTTCAAGGACAATGTGAACACTTCACAGGGGAGGGCTTGGGTTTTAATGACATGTACATACAGTAGGACCACTGCGCGTTCAGTTCGACAGCACCAGCACAGCACATCTCAGCAGGGCCGCATTCTTTCCGAGAAGCGCCCCCTGTCCAATAAGGCACCCGCACTCCCTGTTCTCGATTTGAAGCGCACAGGAGGTAGCAACACCACGTGCTCTTCAAAGAGCGGCATTGGTAGTTATTGCCTGCGCATACCCGCGAGGGGCAGGCATAGCGCCGAGTCTGCGCTGCACAAAGCGCTCTCAGCTCCTCGGTTCCCGCTAATATTCGATCTCGCGTGGTGGGGGCTGCCTGCGTGCACGAGGGCACTTACTGGCTGCCATTCATAAGTGGAAGAAAGAAGATTGCGGCTTCAAATATTGCAAAGATCGGACAGAGATTGAAAGGGTCATGGCCAGGAACGCAAGCCCGGAGCACCCATCAGTGTTAGGATAAGGACGCAGGAGTGTGACTTTGCCTGCTGCATCTCATGATTCTCTTAACACGTGCCGTTTTCCCCCCACACCATTCACCCTCAACACATTCAAATACATTACACATTTCTTTTTCTCATCTTTTTTTATTAAGCATCAACAGTTTCTATCACTTTTTCAGTCAAATAGTATCTTTATTTAAAAAAAGTTTTATTAAGCATCAACAGTTTCTATCAATTTACCAGTCAAATAGTATCTTTCTTTAAAAAAGCTGTACTAATTTCTTATCACCTTCACTCCTACTAAGCCATCCTTCTCCCTGGCAAAATTTGCGGCACCAATGAAACCACTTTAGGAGCACCGGGGTGACACGTCTTTCTGATCGCACTCATCAACACTCACACCCAATCCTTGACAGTTCAACCCCATACCTTATCCTGCTCCGCGCCATCCATCCCAGTCTCCTCTAAAACTAAGGACCCCTCCTCCTACTCCACAAAGCTCACTCACCATCTCAGTCTCCTCATCACGGGGAATGTTCACATGCACCTTGAACGAGCCTCTGGTGCTCACCTCTCTCCCAACCCAAATAAAAATGCAGATGTATTCAGGAAGAATGAGGCTTGCACGTGCTGCAGGACCCGAAGACACGAAGACCTTGTCTGAGCCACTTCCACCAAGGAGCCTAGAGGATGGAATCAGGGTCTGGGCGAAGCCTGGCACCAAAAAGCTGACCAGAATGTGTCTGTTATAAGATTCTCCCAATCTGGGCCACTGCAACTTGTTTTGTCTTGATCAATGAAGCACGCCAGGAGTCTTCTGTTATTTGAGGTATCTTTATTGTTTTTCTCCCTGTCCAGGACCACACGTCCTCCCTGCTGCCCAGTTCCTGTTTAAGTGTCCGTCCCCCCACTCCTTGACTGGAAGTGGTGTCCGGTTCCCCCTCCCGCCAGTCGGGTCCAGGGTCCTAGTGCCCTGTGCCCAGGTCATGGCATCTCCCCCTTTGTTGTAGAAATGACATAGATATGGTTGGTGCCAAATGGCTGTAGAGAGATAGAGAGAGAGAGAGAGAGAGAGAGATCACATGTCCACATTATATCTCTTCAATCAGTCTCTTTGGTCTTTTGCACTCTCTTCTTTGACGTTTATCTCCTTTGTCTGTCTGCTCGTCCTCGTCCTGTTTCATGCCTGTGTCTCCTGTTGTTCCTTCTCTTCCGTCTTTGTCCATGCTTTTGAGTTCCTTGAAGTGTGAACTGTTTCGTGTGATGTGGTAGCGTCCTCTTGATGCTGTTATCATGGGCCCTTTTACCTCGGTAACCGTCAGTGGCTCCTTTGAGAATGGGCTGTCTGACTTTCTCAGTTGCCGCACCACCACGATATCCCCTTGCTTGAGGTGCGCAGGAGTGGCGTGTCTCCTCGCTTCAGCATATGCTTTCATTTTTTCCTTGGCCGCTTGGTCTCTGATGGCGATGCTGCTCTGGCGATGTTGTTGCTTCCAGCTGTGGTAGCCTTGTTCTGCTTGATCCGCCTAGTACTAGCTTGGCCGGACACCATCCTGTGGAGCGTTCCGATAGTCCCTCAGTACCTGACACAGAGCCTGTCTTATTGATATCTGCGCTAGTTTTGCTCTTTGGACCGCCTTCTTTATATTCCCCATAAATCTTTTCACCATGCCATTTGCTTTTGGCTACAGAGGCGTTATTTTCCTGTGATGGATCCCTAAATAGTCCATAAACTTTCGAAATTCATCCCCTGAGAATGGCTGGTCATTGTCTGTCTTCAGTGTTTGCGGGAGCCCCACGCCGCAAATATGTTGCCCATAGTTGGCAATGTTGCGCTTGCTGATGTTGACGATACTTGTCGTACGATGGGAAACCTGGAGAATTCATCTATTCTCATGAGCAGGTAGTTTCCAGTCTCCAGAGGTCCGTAGAAATCTGCTGCCAGTGCGGTCCACACTGCCCGCGGGAGCTCCGACATTTGTAGTAGTTCTGGTTTTGCCGGCTGCCCCGTCGTTTGGCAGATGTGGCAGTTAGTGACAGTGGCCTCCACCATGTTGTCCAACCCCAGGAACCACACTTTCTCCGGTAGCAGTTTCTTTGTTGCCACCATGCCTCTATGTGACTCGTGTGCCAAATTCACAGTCTGTCTCTGCAGCGCATTTGGTATCACTATTCTTGTTCCTCTCATTATTATTCAGTTTTTGATCTCCAACAGCTCTTCATGAATCTTTTTGAATGCTAGCATTTCCTCTTTAATCACTCCATTTTCCATGATGCTGTTATTGTTGACATGCTTCCATCTCTGCTGTCTCGTTACCCTTTTGACCGCCTGCATTGTGGCTGCCTTCTCTGCTTCTTGCTCCAGTTCTGCTCCCGTTATTAATGCCGGAGTGTTTTGTTTCAGTACAAAATTCAGGTACTACTCCGCTATCGATGCAGCTTCCACTGTCTGTGGTAACGGGTGTCTCGACTTGTAGTCTGCCGGGTTGTGCTCTTTCCCTGGTTTGTGCACAATCTTGAAGTTGTAGTCCATCAGCCTGATGCCCCATCTCTCTATTCTTGGTGGTATTTTTGCATTAGGATTTCCATAGATCGTTACTAGAACCTGATGATCCGTTATGATGGTGAAAGGCTTTCCATATATGAACATGTGATAGTGCTCACATGCCCATACCACCACTGCTATCACTGCAAGTCTGATGGCCTAAAATGCTTTGTTGCAGTTTTCTGTCCAAATGAATGTCTGTCCTTGTTTCGTAAGTTCTCTCAGGGGTGTGCTTACCATGGCAAAGTCCTTTATGTATCTCGCGCAGTAGTTGGCAAGCCCCGAGGAATGACCTCACTTCTGGGACGTGGCTCGGAGGTTTCACTTTTTCTAGCGTTTCCACTTTGCTGCGATCCGGTCGCATCCCTTATTTAGAGAAGATGTGTCCGAAGAACACCAGTTCATCTCTCCCTATTTTTCACTTCTCTTCATTCAGTGTTAGACCTGCCTCTTCCAGTTAGACACATACTTCTCGCAAAGCTTTTTCATGGTCGTCATCTCTCTGACCAAATACCAGAATGTCATCACTGTAATTAAGGCTGTTTTTTAGCGGCCTTATGACCTGCCGTATTGTTTCTTGAAATATTTCTGCTGACGATGAGATGCCAAAACTGAGTCGCTTGTAGCGAAATAGACCCATGTGTGTGGAAAATGTCGTAATATACCTTGACTGTGGGTCAAGCTAGAGCCGATGATATCCTTTGCAAAGGTCCAGCTTCGAGAATCGACATGTGCCCGTTAGGCAGCTGATCATGTCGCTGAGGTGTGGTCCCGGGTGTCTTTCATGTTTAATTGCCGTGTTTGGTATCCTCATGTCTACACAGATGCAAATTTTGGATGAATTCTTCTTTGGAACTGCCACTATTGGCGACACCCATGTTGTTGGTCCTTCTGCAGGCTCTATGATGTCCTGACTTAGCAATGCTTGTATCTCTTCTTCTACTTGCGGCTGTAGATGTATTGGTACTCTTCTGTGATGTTGAACTACTGGTTTCACTGCTTCATTGATGTGCAGTGTTATTTGGCGTCCTTCTAATTTTCCTAGTCCACGTAGGAGTTTTGGAAATTCCTGCATAATGTTCTTCTTCTCTGACATGTGGTATGTCATTGCGAGGAGGTCCATCAATTGTGCTGTGACATTGCTCAATAGACATGGTGCTGGTATGTCACCCTTTAGTACATGTATGTCTTCTGTGCTTGATCGGACTTTATACATCAGTGGCTCTGTGAATTTTCCCATGTTGATCACTGTTTTTTTTTATCCCCACATGAATACGTCAACTCTGGGCGGCACTAGGGCCGGCTTCTTTTCCATTTTTTCATACTCTGATACGCACATGATGTTACATGTGGCACCGCTGTCTAACACAAAGTGTGTTTTGTGCTGTCCCACTTCTATGTTCACGGTCGCAGTCTTTTTTACTTGATGTTCCTCTATTAAGTGGATGCTTTCTCGCCCTTCTTTGTCTTCTGTGGAAGCAACATCGTACATTAAGTATAGTCGTTCCACGTTCTCTTGCACCGCTTCTCCATCAGATTCTGCTGACGAGCTACCGTTTGAAGTATCCATGTGCCTGGCATATCTGTTTGTCTTCTTCCTTGTCGTCCTCTCTCACTTCTGAATTGTGTGCCCAGATAGGTGCTTGCAAAATGGTTGCTTCTGTTGCATTTTCTGCATGTCTGACCCATAGCCGGGCATGCGCCGGTGTGTGGGAACTCAAGTTTGCATCTGTAGCATGTCTTTTCTTGTTGTTTTCTTGGCGGTTGCTCATTGTTTTCCTTCTTGCAGGTGTTGATGCGGCTGCTTCCGACCATGCGGTTTGCTTGCTCTATGCGCCCCTCCTTACCCAGCTCCACCTGCTTTGCTTGCGCCGTCGCCCTCGCTTCTGCCCTGGCCATCGTTAGTATTTTTTCCAGCGAGGTCGGTTCTTTTAGAATTCGGGCGCGAAACACCATTGATTGACATCCCTCAATGATGCACAGGCAAATTGCTTGTTTGTTGTTGAACTTGTCAAATTCGCAGTGTGTGACCAGCTTGCGCAGTCTTGTCTCAAATTCTTCGAGAGACTCCACTGTGTGCTGAAATGCAATTGCGAAGGTGTATCTCTCAAAGTTAATGTTTCTTTGTGGATCAAATTTGTCTGAGAGGCACTTTATTAGCCCTTTGTATGTTGCCGTTTGATCCTCAGGGAATGCCACTAGTAGGTCGTCCACTTCGTCCCCTACGAGGTTCAAAAACAGATCCAGCTGCTTTGCGTCTGTTACATCCGTGGCGCGCATGTATCTTTCAAACTTGCGAACCCATCGCTCCCATCTGATGCCTACTTGGGCTTCGGATAAGGTAAATGGAAGGGGTCTACGGTATTGAGCGCTGTGCTTCTCGTTCGCTTGTTCAGTCATCATGAGCCTGTGGTACTTCTTTCTTTTATTCTGTTCTTTTCTTGTTTCCTTTCTTTGTTCTACTTTATTTCTATTTGTATCTGTCTTTTATTCTGTCCTTTCTTGCGCAGCTTTGTCTTCTTTTAACTTTGTTTCTGCTGATTTCTTGTATTCCAGTCTTGTCTTGCTTAATACAGCTTTAGTTCTTCTTCTCTTTCTTTCTTATTGTCTCTTTATTGTGTTTATTGTGCTTTTTTTTCTTTTATGAACCTTAATTCACTCTTATTGGAACTTATTCTAACTATTTCTTTTGTTTCCTGGCCTTAAAATGGCCGCCGGGCCTCTCCTGCTCCCGATTGGCTGAAATCACCTGACTTTAAGATGGCTGCCCAGATTTTGTGAGATCGCAGTTCCCGCCTGACTTTAAGATGGCTGCCGGGTCTTCCGCGACTCTGATTGGTCGCTCTGCCTGACTTCAAAATGGCCACTATCGCTCTCGCAAGAGATTCCTTTAAAGTTTTCGCGCTTGCGCCTTTAATTATCGGGACGTCGGGGGCTTCTTACCGGCTTTGTAGTGCGGCTGGACAACTTTTTCTTCACTTTGCTCGCTGGTCCTGTTGTGGCCGGGGTGGGCTCCCGTGCCGTGACACTTCTCGGTCACTCAGACCAGGGTGGGCTCCTGGCTCAGTTTTTCTTCACTTTCGGGCGCCGGACACACGCGCAATTCTTCCCCACAGTCCTCGTCGCCAGTTGTCGTGTCTTGATCAATGAAGCACGCCAGGAGACTTCTGTTATTTGAGGTATCTTTATTGTTATTCTCACTGCACAGGGCCACACGTCCTCCCTGCTGCCCAGTTCCTGTCTAAGTGTCCGTCCCCCCACTCCTTGACCGGAAGTGGTGTCCAGTTCCTTGCCCCCCTCCCGCCAGTCGGGTCCAGGGTCCTAGTGCCCTGTGCCCAGGTCATGACACAACTTAAGGTACCTCATTTGCAAACTCTGAGGGCTCTCCCTCAAGTGGTCCGGCCATCTCTCTTCAGCCGCTACCTGGCATCAGCTGGAGAAGGCTGCATTGGAACTGCAGCGGGCATGCCATGCCAGAAGCAGGAGAGGGACTGGGCCCTGCCAGTTGACTGCCTTTAGGGCTTTACTGTGGTGAGAGAAAGACTGCTTGACGTTATTCTGAACTACTAGGACCTGGACTCAATCTCCCACCATCCTCCTGTCCTTGGAGGGGCAGAGACCTTTTGGAAGCATTTAAATGTGTCGCACAAAGACCGCAATGTGCGATGCTCAGCTAAACTACTGGGATCTGGACTCATTTTCCCAGCATCCCCCTATCCCTGGAGGGGCTACAGGCTTGACAGCGTTTATAAGTGGGGCACGGAGCCCACAGCAGGGGACCATGGGACTCTGTGCTCTGTTTGGACCGCTAATCTAAGACTAAAGCAGCAGCCAGGCCGATGTAACCAGACTGCAGCTTCGCCAGTGGTCCCGATCTCTTTCTCAAAGCTTAAAACAAGAAGTTCCCGAGAGGTAATGCAGTTCTGTTTACATACCCAAAGAGCATATGTGCTTTTACCAGATGTGCTTTTCTAGTTTTCTCAATGCAGCATGTGATTCTTGAATAGCGCATACAATTAAACTTTGTCACCTCTAGGCGTCTCTGTAAATAAATTCAGGTAACAGTGCTCAATTGAGAACTCTGATATTAAGAATGGGGGCAGTGGGAGCTTCTTGCAGTGCATCCAGTCACTGGCCTCATACAGAGTGCACAAAAAGGTGGTAAAACCGCTCTTTCAGGCCATAAATGACTGTGATGCAGTCCCTGTTTACTTTTCACGCTTTACTTCATCTTGCAATCCCTAGGAGTATCTGTTATCCAGTTGTGTTTTTTTATGTGTTTTTATGCAACATGTGCATTTTCTTAGTGCATATACTATTTACAGAGGTGCCTCTAGTAAGTTCAGGATGCGAGCGGGTGTTTGCAATTGGACATGATTGAGAGCTGCGAAGAAAGAGCATTACATCTTATTTAGGGTGGAAGGTATAATATCCTTATTTCTGTCAGGAAGTACCTTGAATTGAGGGACAGAAAAAACCAAATTATCACCCCCACACAGAGGGAAACACTCCTTGGGAGTTTTGTTTTGGAAAGAAACAACTTTGTGAAATTTGGATGAATGGCTGCCAGAAGAGATGGGGCCATCCAACATTTTGTACCTTGAAGGAAACTGCCATGATAGTGGCAATCTCTAAATTTGGCGGATGGGAATCCATCAGGGTGTCAGACCTAAAGCACTCGGCCATCCTTACGAACTGTACTCCACCCGGCAAACTTGAAATCTGGCCATAATCCCTAATGGGTTAAGAGAGACTGCACACTTTTTTTTCAACTATTATATTGAAGTGCTTTCCGATTCTGGCCTTGTGCTGGTAAATTATTAAACAAAGTATATACAAAGTTATATAACAGTGCTATACAATCTTAATTAACAGTAGGTAACTTTACTTATCATTAGCACCTTTAACTTTTTATAACAGTGTTCGATTAAATTGATTTGAGCACATCCCAAAAGTCTAAGGGTAGGGTCCCACTTAGTTTGGAAATTGAAACTTTATTTGAAAAATGTGGACCACATTCCAGAAAAGTGATAAAACAGCTGCAACAAATTGGAGTAATGAGAGTGAGATTATTATCTATGTGCTGTGCCTCATTATAGGAACCATGTACAACATCCAAAGCTGGCCCGTAGTCAGGAGGATATATTCATGGGGAGTAAGGCTTGGGGGGCAAGGTTGAACTCTCAGTGTTTTTGAGAAAATGAGTGCAATACACTGAGATCTTAAGCAGACACTTGGTTTTCTTTTGTATTTTGGATGATATTTATCCCCAGGTTTGATTTTATGTGTGAAGCATGTGGGGCTTTAAACAAATTGGGTCAGTAGCAGTGGTCAAAACTACGAAAAATGTATAATTTCGAGTTCTCCTTTATAATTATTGGAAATACGAGTGTCAAGTGCTGTATAAAGTATCAGTAATTTAAATTGGATCAAAGATTAAGACACTTTTTCTCGGGGTTCAATCCTCTCGGAACTTTTGTCTAGTTTTGTGGCAAGTGGTGCATTTAAAGAACATCTGTATGGTAACATTAATCACATTTAAAAAAAACTTTGCAGATGATTTTGCTATTCTCCTCTAACGATTTTTTTTCAAAAGTGCACACTGTGGACGTTTTCATGGCAATGCCTGCTGTGCATGGAGACTCAAAGAAAGTATTGTCATTACCATGGTTTGTTTTGCATACTGAGGTGAAGTAGAAATTAAAAAGGCCAATTTATGTATCTGAGCAATGCTCAGGTGTACGTACGTTGGTAGCACCCTGATGTATTAGGAAAGAAAGATGTATAAGATTTACAGACCTGTTTCTATTTATGGGACCTTACAGCATGTACTTTATATGAACACAAAGGATAGCAAAATATAAAACTCACTATAATTAAAGACAGGGGAGTGATAGAGCTATGGTGCAATTTCCTCTGATTTCACTTAAAAAAAATATATTAAATCAGATTTGATCAGATCACAGCCCCCATAACATCCAATGGGAGCACAACAATAAATCAACTTAACACTAAATGCCATATCACATAGGCAGGTGTGGAAGTAACATGAACCACAACCGGCCCTGGCAAAGTGCTCGGCCGGCCCCCCCTCCCCACTCGGGCGGGGGGGGGTTTCGGGGGTTGAAGGTGGCGCCGAGCTCTTTGCCAGAGCCAGTTTTCGGCCGATTTGGTCACAGGGCCGATTTTGCAGCTATGCTGCAAAAACGGCCCTGTAACAAAACCGGCCCCCACCCGTGCGGCGCACCGGGGGATTGCCCGGTGCCCGCTATGGCCAGTCCGGCCCTGGATTACAGTACAATACTAGGGGCAAAGTTTAACAACGTAAAAAATGGGAACATTTTGTACACACATCCTACCTGTCCATAAGCATTCCTGTGCCTTGATCTACAGATCCTAATTAAACTGTGCCCAGATTCTATCCAACCTCTGAAATGATCGAACACCCCGTACTCTAGCCAATGCCAATTCTTTTTTTATTTTTATAAACTTTTATTGTTTTTTGCAAGGAAAAACATTAGTGAACAGTCAAATTCTACAAATATATAAACGACATACTCCAATTCACACGGTCACTAAGTACAAATATCAATGTTCCGAACGTGAAAACAAATACAGATACACAGATCCTGTAAAAAAAATAAATGTATTTAGATCCAATCAGTAATCGGTGCCCAAATCTTTGTTCCTATGTCCCTTCTTTTCACCCCCTTGGTTTTATAAATAGCTAATTCTATATTGTACATTGATAGTAATCTCTCCCGCCAGTTAAGAAAAGACGGAGATCGAGATTAATCCAGTCTCTTGTAATGCAAGCTCGGTTTACCGCCATACAAATGAAAAGAAAGCGAGTTATAGCTTTTGATCTTGGAATGCCTGAGCTTAAACCAATCAGTACCATCTCTGCGGTTATATTAATATTTCTCTTTAAAATAACAGCCAAAAAAAGTTTGATTTGTTGAAAATATTCCGCAAGCTTAGGGCATTGGAAAAACATGTGTATTGCATCAGCCGCATAAAAACCGCAGCGATTGCACTTGGTTCTCGTTGTCGTACTCCATTTGACAACTTTACTGGGGATATAATAGAGGTCATGTATACTCATAAAATGTTGCGATTTCATCATCCCAGTTATAAGAAATCTATTAGCAAGCATGACTGACTTGCGTATATCAATTTCTGGTATCCCCAGCTTACTTATCCATCTAACTTGACAATTTTCTAGATCATCAGGGAACTCCTGCATCAGGCATAAATACAAAATACCTATTGATGTTTTTTTCCCCAGATGATCCAGAAGGGGAATTTTATTCATTCTAATATCTGCCACATGTCGTGGACTTTGCACAAAACTACGAATCTGGAGAAACTTTAAAAAATCATTTTTAGTTAAGGAAAACTTAGTCTGTAACTCATGAAAAGAAGCCATCTGACTGTCAAAAAACAAGTCCCTTAGATAACGTACTACTTTCGACCCCATCTAACAGCTACTAAATCGCAAAAAATAGAGGAGGGTAATAAACCAGGTGCAGCAAAAGGTGTATACACATTCAATTTTGTTAATCCCAAATGTCGCCGGACCTTTTGCCAAACACTAAATGCAGCTTTCAACGTCTTAAATCTCGTCTTTTTTTAGCAACTAGGATCAATCACCTTGAGAAAACAGGCTTTCATTCCCTCTCCCATGACTAATTCGTAAATTTGACGGAGAATTGCACAAAGGGATTCTAGCTCTATCCCCTAATATAAGTGGACTAATAACCTGAAGGGTCGCCGCAATACAATATAAAAAAAAATACGGGACATTCCACCCTCCACACTCCTTACTCAGAATCATATTTTTAAAGGCTCTACGCTGTCGTTTGTATCCCCACAAAAATCTAGATGCTGCCCTTTCTAAAATTTTAAAACAAATAGGTGGGAAGTCTAAGGTTACTGACCGAAACATGTATAGTAATTTAGGTAAAATTAGCATTTTTAAAACATTTACTCTTCCGTGTAGTGATAAATGAAGATGGTCTAGACGTTCTAACAGAGAATTAATTTTAGCCAGAGTTGGATTGATATTCAGTTCGGGGATATTGGATATCGGGAGTGCAATCTTAATTCCAAGGTACGTGACTTCCGCAGCAAGAGAAATATTAGCCGGGGGATTATCCCCAGAATATAAGATCTGAGTTTTTGACAGATTAAGTTTATACCCCGAAAAGTGCCCGAACTGTGAGGCTAAATAATTAATTGCTGGTAGCGCTGTCTCAACGTCAGTTGTGACGACAACAATATTGTCAGCATATGCTAACGCTTGATAATTGACATTAGCTAGATGGACCGGCTTTATTTTTTCCTCCATATTAAGACGGTTAACTAAAGGCTCGATGTAAAGTGCAAAAAGTAAAGGGGAGCATGGGCACCCTTGTCGGGTACCACAGGTAATGGAAAAAAAGGATGATACTTGAGTATTAATACGAATACATGCTTTGGGGGCAACATACATGGTCCTTAGCGCTGTTGGAAAACCCGCACCAAATCCCTTTCTAGATAAGATGCCCCATAAATAAGCCTAGGCCACCCTGTCGAATGCTTTTTCAGCATCCAACAGGGTTAAGACAATATTTGATCGGGTTGCCTGGGCCCAATCCAGAAAAGTAATAAGGCGGCGAATATGGTCGGTCGTGTCACGTGCAGGAATAAATCCATGCTGATATGTAGAAACAATTGGGGTAATAATGCTAGAGAGTCACGAAGCCAAAATCTTAGAATAAGCTTTACTATCTGCATTAATCAATGAGATGGGACGAAAAGAAGATGGAGAAAAGGGAGTTTTGTCCTTTTTTAAAAAAAAACATAATTGTAGATTCTTGCCAGGAAGGGGGGGGACATCCCTTTTTGAACTGTCGTAAATAAATTAACTAACTCAAATTTTAAAACAGAGCGGAACATCCTGAAAAATTCAAGAGGAGTAGCTTCGGGTCCTACAGCTTTACCCGAAGCTAGCGACAAAAGGGATAGTTCTATTCCTTCCCAAGTGATGGGAACTCCAGTTGTTCAGCCTCTTCCGGTGATAAGATGGAATTAAGAACAGGATCAGGAAATTCAGTTACCCTTCCTTCAATATCACCGGCACCATCCTCCGTATATAGCTTAGAAATAAAGTCGCAAAACACTCCCAATATCTCTGTTGTAGTGTCATACATTTTCCCTGAGTCATCCATTATTTTATCTATATTAGCTGAGACTGCCTTTTGTCCTAATCTTTTAGCCAGATGCTTTCCCGAATGTTCCCCTACTTCATACACTTCCGATCTGTAAGCATCCAGCTGTTGGGCCAGTTTCGTAGCAAAGCCCTGGTGAATTCTAGCTTTCTGAGCCAGTAAATCTATTCAGATACTCTCAGTACCCATACCCCTACTACATGCCTGCATTAATTTTATCTCAAGCTCTCTCAGCTTATTCATCTCTAATTCTTCCGTCTTCCTAATTTCCTTCTGTTTTTTCAATGAGTAGCTTAAGGTTTCGCCACGTACCCCAGACTTGAACGCACCCATACAATCCCAATAGGGGCTGACCCTCTATTGTTCTAAAAAAACTCTAAAATCCATTTGCTCATAGGCTCAATATAAAGGGAATCATATAAAAGTTTTCGCTCGAAAAACCAAAGCTTAAAGGATTGGGAAAGATTTACATCTATATTGAGAACAATGGGGTTGTGATCTGAGATCAATTTAGGGAAAATATTATACCCTAAATTTGCCCAGGTAGCGATGAGTCCAGCCGAGACAAAAAAATAATCAAGCCTGAAATCCTTCTGATGTGGGGCAGAGAAAAAAGTGCTCCTAGGTGCACCCCCGGATCTGAGATACCCTATGTCCACTAGTCCAAATTCCTGAATAATACCTTTGATAGCTTTGAACACATTTTTCTTCCTACCTACATAAGGACTACTACTAGATATATCGAATGTCCCATCCAGATGTACAATAAAATCCCCACACAGAATTAGCAGGGGGGCCATAGGGCTAGCTCAATACTTAACTGATTTAGAACGGAGGAGTCATCAACATTAGACCCATAAACTGAACATATGGTCATCATTATAGCACCAAGTTTGAGTTCGGCAATTACCCATCGACCCAGTGGATCCTCTTTGACTCTTCTTGTCTGCCCCAGCCCAAACCTTTTCAGGATAGCCACTCCTCTTATAGTGGACCCCTGTCGAGAACATCCCACAAACTCTAGACCAAGATCCCTAAGCCAGCCTCTATTCTTCCAAGACAAGTGAGTTTCTTGAATACATAATATGTCCATTCTCATAGTTTTCAACATTAGAGCCATTATACCCCGTTTTCCTTTATCATTAAGTCCATACACATTCCAAAAACAGATTGAAATCTTACACATTTTCCCGTCTAATTAAGAATTCAGCACAAGACAGGGAACCAGAAATACACACTAGGAAAACACATGTATCAAAAAAACCAACAAAAAACAACTCCAAGTTTTGAGTCTTGATTGACACAGACCATTCTTTTACTGTTTTTCCTTGCCCCCAGCACCACACCCCTTCCCACCCTCCTCCCCACCACCCCCTCCCCAACCTCCCACCCCCAGTGAACCCACCCAACAGAGGCGTACGGACTGAGTCCTCAGTGATGGTGAGTGGTTGTGTAAAGGGAGCGTCCCACCCTGTGCCAGCCTGAACCCTATATCTATCCATCTATTCAAGCTAGGTGTCTATCAACAATCATCCGCCATATACATATCAATATCCATATACTTATTTCTGTAAGTCATATCTTCAATTGCTGGAATTGCTGTAGTTTAGCAAATCACAAAAATAATAGTGGAAGTAACGTGCAAAAAGAGAAAGAAAAAAAAAAAGAAAATCTTTCAGCATGGCATCAGAGCAAATTACCTCTCCCTGCACATGTATTACATTGCATCTAAAAATTCCTGTGCTTTAATTTCAGAAAAAAATATGTTGTTTTCCCTTTATGCACAACCTTAAGTTTGGCAGGATTTAATAGAAACACCTGTCCCCCTTTTGCCTGAATAGGCGAGATTAGCTGCCTTAGCCTCCAACGCTGCTGCACAGTCACTTGACAAAAGTCCGGGCGGACAAAAAATTCACACCTGATGCCCTTCCTAGGGCGTACAGGTCTAGCTTGATCATACAAGATTTCCCGAAGCAAGTAATTGTGAAGGCAGATAAGGATTGCTCTTGGTTTCCCGGATTCACCTCCCGCATCTCGTCTCTGCGTAAATGGGAAACAATGAGCCCTTATAATCTCCTTTTCCCAATTCCAGTCCTTCAGATCAGTAAAAGCCACTGTAAAGAGCTCCACAACAAACCGTTGAGCATCCTTTCCCTCAGTGCCGTCTGGTATACCTAGGACACGTAAATTATTTTGTCGTGCACGATTTTCCAAATCGGTAAGTTTATAAGTCAATGTCCTGTCTGGTCTTTTGCAATACATTGACTGAGGATTTTTGAGAGGAAAGTTCATCCTCGACAGTGAAGATCCGATCTTCTGCTTCCTGAACTCTAGTAGTAGCTTCTGTGCATGACTTAGCTATACGGAGAACCGCATTCTGCAGTTTGCGAACTGCTCCCTGGGTCCGGAGCCCCCCGCTTTGATCTCCTCACTATGAACCATAATAATTTTGTAAATCGATGATTGTAAATTAGAAATAGATTTCAATGTAATTTCGCCTTCTGGTTCAATATTATCAGGTATTTCTCCTTGATTGACTTGCAGCCCCGACACCACATCCAAATGAGGTTGTTCAACCATACTCGGTCTAGCAGAGGGGAGTGACTTCTTTGGTTCAGGCACCCTATGTACTGTACCAAGAGCTTC
Source organism: Lissotriton vulgaris (assembly GCF_964263255.1). NCBI lineage: Eukaryota > Metazoa > Chordata > Amphibia > Caudata > Salamandridae > Lissotriton > Lissotriton vulgaris. The sequence goes on from NC_141687.1 coordinate 364,279,865, forward strand.
AGCATTTGCGGCAGAGTCTAGACTTAGAATATCCTCTTCAAGGGATAAATTGCCATCATCCGCCCAATTGCCTGAGAAAGACAGCCTGTCATTCTCATGATCAATATCATTCTCCCCCTCTGACATAATAGAAACATCTGACATGGAGTAGAATTGGCCCCCAGAGCCAACAGATTCTCCATCATTTGCGGATACCTTCCCCGTTTCTATATCTTTGTTCTTATCCAGGCTGATGTTAAAATGTTTTACTCGCTTGGGGAGCTCCTCCAGAAGGTACAGAAACACGTGGGGTGTCGGGGATCTCAGAGGCGGGGGAGAGGGCAGCATCCTTAGTGGACTGGTTAGAGTTATTGTTAACCTTGGGTGAAACTCTGACCTCTCCCACAGCCTGGCATAGCTCAGCTAGCTCGGCATCCGTGTCCATCTCTTGAGGAGTTCCGGAGGCTCCAATTAATCGCGTTGTTACAGTTGCTGGGACCAATAGCGGCAGCGGGCTTTGCGATACGCTCTGCTCAAGCCTTGCCCTAATAGCGGACATATTACCAATGCCTTGACTTGCAGGTATAGGGGGAGTCTGAGTGGTGTTTTTAGCAGCAGAGACATTCTTTTTCTTAAAAAAGTCGGGCACAGTACGCTGTTTCACACCAATATCCAATTGGGGTATCACCTGCCCATTATGCGCCATGCGTGGTTTACTACTGCCCACCTCAGGGGTACATGCTGAATTTGCATTTGGATCATTGGCTACAATACCAGCAGCAGTCGAGGTCGGGGTCCCACTCGTGGCCGCGGCAGCAGCCGCAGCAGTAGCCTTTGCTTTAGCCCCCCTTCCCTTTGGGGCCATATTGCTAGAGCAGGTAGGTAGGTATTCGCCATGACAATATAATGCCTCAGTATTTGAAGGGCCCAGCCAAGAATGAAATTGAATCAAGAAAATGTCCCCATAACGCCGTTGCGGTCAGTCTAAAGGCCCAGAGAGCCCAATAACAGTTCCACAGCTCAGGTAATCCACACTAAGCCAATGCCAATTCAGTGTCAATATATTTACCGAATAGTTGGCTACCGTCCTGCAGCCCACGGTGGGACTGCTGAGACCCATGATCTGTCTATACAAAGTCTGGCTGATACTATAAGTATGGATACTACTCATCTAAGCCCAATGTCTAATTCCAAACTATAGGCAAACATTATTTCCGTGGATGTTAACTTAAGTTCAAAACCCAAGCTTGCCGTAGCTAGTTTACCAACATTCTTCCAAAATGCCTTCAAACCAGGACATTCGTATACAACATGTGCACAATGTCTGCTTCATGACATCTGCACTTGGGGCAACTTGTTTTATCTGGATAAAGGTTTGCACCCTTGCTCATCAGTTTTTCTGGAATACAATACAGAATGCAGACTGCCTTAAATTGCTGTAATTTGAATTTGACTGAATGTGCAGCTCCCTCCACCGTTTCTAAAGCCCGATATATTTCCCATGGAAACACCTCATAAGGGAGCTCCTTGCTCCATTTAGCAGCCTGGCGTCTACTGTTATATCTCTATGTCCGCTCAGCCCTTGATAAATGGTGCTAAAGAGCGATTTCCATCTGGCTTTACGAATAGTTGTCAAACTAGCGTGAGCTTCCAATTAGAGTAGTTCCTTGCCTTCTGTGAGAAAACAATCCCCAAGTTGTAAATAGTTTTTTAAATGTTGGCGCAGTAGATCAAACTCCGTCTGTAGCTCAGTGAAGGTACGAAAACCATTTATACCAAACAACTGCCCAATCATAAATATGCCTAGCCTGTGTCATACGTCACAAACCTGATCAAGAAACACCCCAGGAAAAACCGGGTTATATCACAAAGGAGTGTTTTCATGGAGCATAATTATAGAATATTTAGCACAGATCTCCCGCCAGCTTGTTACTGCATCTTGTGCAAGCTTGTACCTTACTCGCTTGTAATAGTTTGGTCTGAGATTCCTATAGAACAAAGCTTGCTGTCGGGCCGAAACGCTAATTAGCACCCCAAAACGGATATATCTGGTGTTACTAGAGTGATCAAAGTGCATTAGCGCCCTGCAAACGCTGCTCAAAAATATAATTTAAAACCTGGCAACTCTAACCTCCACTGCCTATAGGGTAACTTCAGAAGACTTATTGAACGTCGTGAGCTCCTGTACCCCAAAATAAAACGACATAATGCACCTTCTAACGTCTTTTAAAAAGCAGTTGGAACCCTTAACGGAAAATGGTGAAAAAGATGCAGACATTTTGGGAGGAAATTCATTTTTATAATGTTTCAAAAACCTAAAACACAAATAGGTAGCCCATTCCAAGAATGCAATTTCAAAATAACAGACTGAAGTAACGGCTCATAGTCGAGTTTAACGATTTTATCCACCTTTGCGCTTAGTTTAACTCCCAAATACACAGCTGTGTGCACTATTGATGGTGCCGCCTCATGATTCAACCATAGTTGAGTCTCAGTGATATTCAATTTGTAGCCGAATACCATCCCAAATTTTTCGGCCTCCTCCACAATGCCGCTCAGGACAGTAGTGGCTCCACAGCGAATGTCGTGTTTGATTGATTCAGATGCTCTGTCCATCACCCCCCCTTTTGTACCGCTTTTGGCCGCCATAAGTGTGGCAGGGTTTGCTCAGACGTGAGTCCCTTGCTCACTGGCTTCAAGCAAGCCGGGCTGAAGACGGCTGGAATGCCAGAAACGGTCCTCGGAAGCTTGTTTCCGGTCCAGGGAAGACATGGTTTGGCAGTTTGGGCTGGACTGTTCCCATGAGACACAGCGTCAGACTGATTTGCATATAGCCATGTTTGAACTGGGGAGGCAGAGTGGGCTAAAGAACGGTGATGGATTAAACCCAGATCTTTTGACTGGGTGTGAGTTTTTGATTGATTCAGATGATCTGTCCATCACCACCTACTTTTGTTCCACAGCGAATGTCACCACATCATTATCATGAGCACAGACCTTCCATTCAGTTGCCGAGACCCTGACTTCACTTCTCATGATGACACCAGACATTATACTAATTGGTCCCCCACTCCTTACTTATTTTAGGAGTTATGCCCTGATGAACACTATGTGTCCAATTTTCTTCCATCAGTGGAGAAGTGCGGCTCACTGGTTAGAGCAGGCAGACCCGAAGCAGAGGTCAGACCCGGGACCAGGGTTCAATTCCCGACGCGGCAGGGTCTTGAGCTCAAATGTCCACGGACTCGATAATTCTCGCTTCGGTGCCTGACCTAATCATGGGTTCACACTCTGCAACTCTGGGCATTAAGCTTGCTTAATCTCCACAACGGCCCCCCCGCGGCGGGATGCCTGGCTTTCACCTTGGGGATGCCCTGTAGGGGCTATCTCACAGGGAAAAGCCAGGACGGGTTCCCAAGGCAAGCGCCGAGATACCTCCCCAGGTGATCGAGCGCTATATAAGAACATACAAAAAAAAAAAAATTCCTTTAGCCCTTGAAAGAAAAATACACTGAAATGTTCATGCGTGCCGGTGAGTCAGGAAGGGGTTAAATATTTTACCTGTATAGTAGATGGTGTTCGGGACACCTTCCGTGAGTACATGCTTCTCCACTTGACCAAATCACATCAACCCAGGCAAACCATTTTATCTCGCGTTAATCCCATTTTAAATACCTTAGGGTACATTTAGCATTCTTTATTTCTTAGCAGTATTAGCAGCATTCAATTGTGCTCTTTAAAACTAAGTGTTGCCCTTTTCTGTGAGACTTTGGTCAGAATGGGATCAGCTTTGTGGCTGCATTTCATGAACCAAGGTCCATACCTTACGGCTCACTGGGGCTCATCATGGCATGAGGCAAGATCTGCAGTGTGCCAACACGTCCATCTTAGCCACCAAATCAAGGTCTAGAAACTGGAAGAAACTAGACAAATATATACTTTTAACCAGCACCTATCTAATAACATCCCTGCTATCTCTTCGTTCAATCTAGCAAACTTTGACACCATCCATTCCTGGGTTGCTACATCATCTGATGCGTGCCTCCCACTATCTATTAAAAAAGTGAACAATCACCGACCTCCTGCCCCATGGTTTTCTGAAAGGCAAAAAACTGAGAAATCCAAATGTAAAGTGCTAGAAAGGCGCTGGAGAAAGGATTATGCACCAGAACTTAATCTTGCTCACAAATTAGCAAAAAGGGAGTACCATTCCCTATGCAACCCTGTCCGAGCTCAATATGTGAGTAACACCATTACGTTGGCACAAAACAACTCCAAGACCCTGTTTAAACTAGTTAAAGACCTTTTGGGCACAGCTTGCCAACCCATCCCTCCTGTGCTCACCGAAGGCCAATGTGGGGGCTTAGCCAAGTTCTTTATTGACAAAGTAGAGAAAATCCACTCAGCACTGAACGTAGGGACTTCCAATATGGGGCAGCAAACTGTGAACTTTCCCCCTACACCAGTCAGCCTCGCTCCACTTGATAAGCAAACTCCCGTACCATCCAATACTTTAGGAAATTGGTTACCTATGGATACCAGGTGTTGTAAACGTATTTTAACCTGTCTAAAATCCGTCTCTCCTAGAGATCCTCTTCCCATTGCCATACTTCAGAAACTCGAGCCATCATCACTAATGCTAATCATGGAGCTGCTCAATGCATTCCTGCAGGCAGCAGTTGTTCCATATGAATGGAAACACGCTATCGTCCTCCCACTCCTGAAATATACCAGCGCGCGTCCGGCGGAGCCATCTAATTTCCGCCCCATCTCTTTACTTTCAGCTTTTTCTAAAATATTAGAAAAACATGTCAACCAACAATTGACGCATTTTGTTAACTCCCAAAAACCTTTACACACATCACAGTCTGGCTTCAGAACTAGTTTCTCCATGGAAATCACTCTGTTAGGAGTTACGGAAAAATTGCGCCGCCGCCTGGATATGGGTGAAAATGTGGCACTCATACTGCTTGATTTGAGTGCTGCTTTTGACACTGTGTCTCACACCGCCCTACTTGAAGCTTCACAATCACTGGGAGTTGTCGGGACAGAACTCAAATGGCTGACTTTTTGACCGACCGTACTTTCAGGTCTTTAATCCATCAGCCTGCTCCAAGCCGCATGCCTCTCGTCACGGAGTACCGCAGGGCTCTATTCTCAGCCCACTATTGTTCAATGTTTACGCCAGGCCTCTGACTACGAATGCTGAAGATGCTGGGTTGTCTATTTTTTCCTACGCCGATGACACCTAACTAATCTTCTCCCTTTCCACCAAAGAAGCATCTAAACCATCTTCTCTCCAGGCAGGGCTACAAAATATAGCAGGTTGGATGCAAGCCAACTTGCTTAAACTTAATGGCGGAAAAAAGAAAGTATTAATATTTGGAAAAAACAATGATCTCTGGGGCCCCCAGCACTGGCCTCCGCAAATGGGTGCACTCCCACAACCTGCACAACAGGTTCGCAATCTAGCCATTATCATTGACGACCAGCTGTCAATGAAGCAGCAAGCAAGTCCTTAAGTGGCCAAAAAGAAATCCTCTGGATGTGATGTTATGTTATAAAGAGCTTTTACCGTGCAGAAATACTCTCGAGTGTTCTGGCGCGTAAGTGAGCTGAGGTGGAGAGAGTGTGGGTGGCAGAGTGGGCTAAAGAACGGTGATGGATTAAACCCAGATCTTTTGACTGGGTGTGAGTGTTTGATTGATTTAGATGCTCCGTCCATCACCACCCCCTTTTGTACCGCTTTTGGCCGCCATAAGTGTGGCAGGGTATGCTCAGACGTGAGTCCCTTGCTCACTTTGTCACTGGATTCAAGTAAGCCGGGCTGAAGACGGCTGGAATGCCAGAAACCGGTCCTCGGAAGCTTGTTTCCGGTCCAGGAAAGACATGGCTTGGCAGTTCGGGCTGGATTGTTCCCATAAGGCACAGGGTCAGACTGATTTGCATATAGCCATGTCTGAACTGGGGTGGCAGAGTGGGCTAAAGAACGGTGATGGATTAAACCCAGATCTTTTGACTGGGTGTGAGTGTTTGATTGATTCAGATGCTCCGTCCATCACCACCCCCTTTTGTACCGCTTTTGGCCGCCATAAGTGTGGCAGGGTATGCTCAGACGTGAGTCCCTTGCTCACTTTGCCACTGGATTCAAGTAAGCCGGGCTGAAGACGGCTGGAATGCCAGAAACCGGTCCTCGGAAGCTTGTTTCAGGTCCAGGGAAGACATGGCTTGGCAGTTCGGGCTGGACTGTTCCCATAAGGCACAGGGTCAGACTGATTTGCATATAGCCATGTCTGAACTGGGGTGGCAGAGTGGGCTAAAGAACGGTGATGGATTAAACCCAGATCTTTTGACTGGGTGTGAGAGTTTGATTGATTCATATGCTCCGTCCATCACCACCCCCTTTTGTACCACTAATTGCTGGGCAGCTGGGAACTTCAAAACGTCAACAGGGTCCTCACTGACCCTTAGGCGCCAACTGCGCCAACTGTTGGAGCCACACAGGCTCTGAGCATATCACATGCCCCAGACGTTGGAGCCACACAGGCTCTAAAACTATATATGCACCATGGAGCCCTCAGGCTCTGAAAACCATGGCACCTCGAGCCTCGCTGGGCTCGTGAATCAACATAGGGACGGGAGCCTCTCGGGGCTCCAAAGAACAAAGCATGCCCCCAGAGCCTCTCTCAGACTCTCCTTCCACGTTGGGGCGACCCACTGCCAACCGGGGTAGCCCTTGAAGCCCTCGTGGCTTCCTACTGACAACAAGCCTGAGATCGCGCTACTGGGGGGGGGGCGGACACCGACAATGTGTCCCGGCGCCCCTCCCTTCTCTTCTGCACCACTCACCGGTTCTCCGGCGATCAGCGGCTCTCCTCACTCGGGGCTCCCTCAGCACACGGGAGCCCCGCAACCGCCCATCCTTCTGGTTCTCCTCTTTCTGCCTCCGGGCCCAGGCCGGCAGAATCTCCGGTCTCCCCCTGCACACGGGAGACCGGAAGGCAGATCTCCCAATCAGGGCGCGGCTCTCCAAACGAGCCCCTCGTGACGCGGCAACCTCTTCTGGCCAATCCACCAATCGGAGCACGGTGCTCCGAGACAAACCTCCACCAGCGGCCCAATCACTTTGCGGCCTCACAGTGCGGGCCTCCCAGGCCCGCCAATCACAGCGCGGTATCTCCGGCAGGCATGACACACAGCTCGGGCCGCGGCGGTGAACAAAGGGGCATAACGAGGGGTGGACACCCTCGCCATTAAAATAAAAATAGAGAAGCGAGGTGGGCACTCGCAAAACGATCACATCAGCGGGCAAAGTCGCAGGGTAGGCACCTGCCAATCCTCACGCAAAATGCGTGACGGCGACACGCTCGCCCTTCAGCAAAAACGCTTCAAAGCGCTAGGAGACAAAATAAAGCGCTTCCATCGCGCTGGGGGCACTGGTAGCACCCATAGGCCCCTAGAAATGACCCCTATAGCAAGAAGGGTACACATAAGTTCTTCAGGGGATGCAGCAAGTCCTTCCAGGCACTTTAGGCTATAACAAGCCTTGGCAAAAGCAAGAGAAAGTTCCCAGATGTCTGCAGCAGGGGATCACAGGCAAAGGTCTCCAGGGAAAGTCCATCAGGTGTCCAGGGGCTGGGCAGGGCCCAGGGATTCCCCTGGGCCCAAGCAGCAGCACGCCCCAGGCAGATTCAAGTTGAAAACAAGAACATTTTGGAAGGGGACACAGCCCCTTCTTATACAGAGAAAAGTCTTTGAAGTCTTTGTGCAGGCAGTGTGAGAACCAGCTAGAACTGGTTTTAGGGAACTCTCTTCAGTGTCAGGGACAGAGGTGACAGTCGCCCAGCGGGAGGTGGAGCCAGCATTGTGGTCAGGCAGGCACAGCCCTAGTCACTCCCAGGTGCCATCTCCTCCCACTTCCCTGGCAGCAGATGCAGCCTTTCATCCATGGGCTGACTCAGACAACCTCCTGGGGCTCCCCAGCCCCTGTCACCCTCAAACCAGACAGTCAATCCACAAGCAGGCCCAGGCACTCCTGGGCCAGGCTCACCAGCCAATCACACGCCAGACACAAATTACACAAATATGCCAACTTCTAAAAGTGGCACTTCTACACTAGACACAGTCATGCCGCATATATCATTACGCAGCATTCAATCTCACGAGTTCGTACATACCAAACTCGCCCCTGCACTCCCCACACATCAGGAACTACCATGGGCATACATATTCCCCATTCATTCCTATGGGAGGGCAGGTCACTCACCACAGATACACAGAGAGCTCAAGCACTTTACACTATACCACAGTGAAAAAGTGCGCAGAGGCCTAAAATCACAAACACCAGGTCACAGAAACAGGCTAGGAAAAAGCAAAAAGTCTCGGGTGAACCTGCCAAAAGGGCCGGGTCCAACACAAGGCTTCAAGGGAGGAGCGCGCGGTTTTCCGAAGTAAACTGGTTTGGCACAGGAGCTAACCCCCTGGCCAATCCAGCAATCAAAGCTATCCACCATCCCTTAAAGGTCAGGGGCAGGAACTGGGCATGCCAGAAGCAAAGCCTCCGAGAGCGCCGGTAGATTAATCTTCCCAAGGTAGAAATCGGAGGGCAAAGCAGAAGTTCAAGGAAACTTCCCCATGAGCCACGAGAACCTGATCAAATAGTGGTCAGACCAAGTAACTTGTTCCGGTTCCCTTACAGCTACATCAAAATTAGTGCAGACCAAGTCAATTAGATGTCCACCTGAATGGGATAGCATCTTGACCCACTGTTCCAACTGGGATAAATTTAGTGAATCCAAAAGAGCCAGAGTCAGACGCATCTGGAACGTCCAAGTGAATATTAAAATCCCCCAAAAGTAGAAACTTGGAGTAGCAGAGGGCCAGAGGGATAATTACATCGTTCAGTGCCTTCAAAAAAGCTCTGGGCGGTCGGTAGACCAACGTGCCTCCCAGCTTAAAATGAGGGGAAAGAGTGTAAGTAAAATCCAAAGCCTCACCCTCCACCCAATCACCGGAGACTTCGCTAGTAAAAGACCACGTGTCCCTGAACACCACTGCTGTTCCCCCACCTCTCCCAGTTCTACGATCGGCTCGGACAATTTTATAGCCCCTAGGAACAGCGTGCGCTACTACCAGAGCGCAGGACTCACTCAGCCAAGTCTCCGTTATAAATAGAACATCCAATTTAGCATCCAAAAGTATCTCAAAGATGTCAGGTGCATGATTGGCCAAAAAGCGGGAATTAATGAGTGCTGTCTGAATCCTGGACTCACTCGCTACTATGGGAGGAGGACCTGTGACGCTAGATCAGAGGCAGAATTTGCATCTAGCGCCAAATGTTCCTCACAAGTGAAAGACCTCCTGCCGCCGCAGGCATCTGACTCGGCACAGCCAGCATGACTGGCACTGGTCGCTTCCGGGGCACGGACGGGCGCAGACGGGCTTTCCTTTGGCGCGCCTTCGGCACACAGAGAGGGCATGTGTGATTTATAGTGAAACCCCTCCCCCAGATAGACCGCTTCCTACCGTCCCACTGGCATCCGGGACTCGCACCAAGAAGGCACCCTGCCCTCCACTCAATCAGCACTGGAAGCAGAGTTGAAACGGGGCAGGGGAAGCACACCTCCTCCTCAGGTACGTGGGGACAAAGTGAAAAGTGCAATGCCAAGTGCTCTGAGTTATAAAGCAGGGCGTTTGTTTTCAAAAAATTAAAAAGTACATTAAAACGGGGATAAGCAGCGCAGCAATAAAGTAATCAGCAGGAAATTAAAACAGACTCGTAGACTGCCACAAAACACGAGCGGATTGCGTAGTCACTGCCACCACCTACCCTCACCGCATCGCGCCCAACACAGCCTGTCGATTTATAGTGAAACCCTTCCCCCAGCTAGACCGCTGCCTACATTCCGGCCGGGATCCGGGACTCCCACAAAGATGGCGCCCTGCCCTCCACTCAATCGGCACTGGAAGCCGTGGTGGAACGGGGCAGGGGAAGCACACCTCCTCCTCAGGTAAGTGGGGACAAAGTGAAAAGTGCAATGAGTTAAAAAGCAGGACATTTGCTTTCAAAACATTAAAAAGTACATTAAAACGGGGATTAGAACTGCAGCAATAAAGTCATCAGCAGTAAATGAAAACAGACTCGCAGACTGCCACAGAACACAAGCGGATTGAGTAGGTACCTACCCTCACCGCCTACGGATGTTGCCTGGTCCTACGCAAAAAACTGTGGTACAGGCCCTTATTATTTTTAGACTGGACTATGGCAAGATCCTGTATTTAGGAGCCAATAAGGAGGTGATTTGTAAACTGCAGGTAGTGCAGAATGCGGCGGCCAGGTTACTCTGTCATATCCCTAGAAGGGCCTCCATCTCAGGCTCGCTCCGCGACCTTCACTGGCGCAGGGTAGAAAATTATATCAAGTTCAAAGCCTTGAGTTATATGCATAAAATCAAATCTGGTACAGTGCCACAGTAACTAAACATCTTAGTCCATCCCTATCATCCACCTCACCTTCTTCGCTCTTCCACCCAGGCCAAATTTTCAGTTCCTCGGAGCAGACAGTCACGCAGGGGCGGCCAATCCTTCTCTTGCCTAGGCCCTTCTCGGTGGAACTCACTCCCTAGTCTCTTCGGAATGAGGCCATCTATTGAACTTTTGCAAAAGCCTGAAAACCTGGTTATTCGATCAATAGTCTTCCTTCATTCTGCCCATGTCTGATGGCGCTGGGAAATCCCCGGGTAGCTGCTGCGCCTTATAAAATTAAAACAACAATAAATAATAATGGCAATGGTAATTACGAGGTTCCTTGCCACTACGGTGGACCCATTGGCTTCACCAAGGCTGTTTTACAGATTGTTTGTGTCCCAGGGCAGGCATATTTTGGGATCCATGCTCCGAGCATATTCCAGCTACTACATGCCATCTTGATGCCAAACAATGTTGAATTATATATTAAACTTTCAAAATAGAGCGCACACATGAAAGGCTTTGTAAGCCAAATATATCAAGAGAAAAGTTGAGCAAGCATTAATTAAGTCATTCGTTTTTGCTCTCTGTAATAGAGACTTCTTAATTATTTGGTGTAAGTGCATATTATTCAAACAAGGCATAAACACATAGAGCTTCAAATTGTAGGTTTGGTTGCTAGACATTGGTAATCCCAAATAAAACCTCCTGATAAACTCGCATTCTCGCAGCAGCAGTGAAAATGGAAGCATTGCTGCAAGGCTTTTCACCACCGCCTCATCAGTGTCTTTGTTTGCGTATGCTTCTCTATCAGGGCAGGCTTCAGTGATGGTGGTGCCTGCTGCAACAATCTTTTTTGGACGCCTCCATCCCATGACCTCCTCCTCGGATTCCCTTCTTTTTTTTTTTTTTTCCTCATCTTGCGATTACTGTATGATTACGGAGTATCAGGTGTCTGCCTCTTTACTCTTTTTCGACACTGCCCCTTGATCTCTCTTGACAGGGGAGTTTTGACCTCTTGTTGGTTTTGAGGAGTTTCCTTCTTACCACCCAGCAAAAGTGCCCCTCATGTCTCCATAGCCCCTCTCTCACATACATATGCAGTCAGATTGGGAAGGTGGGCGCTCCGGCAATCGGCGATGGGCCGGTATCTGAGGTGCAACTGTGGGCTGCTTCCTGAGCAACATGGAGGATAATTCGGGATGTGTCTGTGTTTTTAGGATGCCACCAGCAACCCACTGGGGGCCTGAGTGGCCTCACTGGAGGTAGAAGGGCCTCTATTACCTGCCTTTTACCAAGGGGGCAGAGGTGTGATTCCCAGTCACTCGCTGGGCTGGCCCATTAATGTATGCAGATTGAGCAGGGCAGCGGCAGGGGGCCTGAGCAAACGTGGCCTCACTTATATTAAGGTGCAGTTCACCAGTGTGAACTAACAAAGAGACCTAATAGCATTTGCAGTGAATTCAAGAAAACGTGCCTCTTTTAGACAACCCTCCCCCTTCTTTTCAGAATACGTAAAACATGGAAGCAGGGTTTAGCAAAAAGGCGCAATCCGCAAATGTGGGCCATTTTTATAGGGGGCCTATTTTGCAACCCCTGCATTTAATTTGTTTTGAAGAGCTGGATTTACTAATCCACTCAGCTATTCACATAAAAGGCAGATCTGTTCTGTGCAGCAGGCATAATAACCCTCTGCGCTACTTTATGGCAAGTCGAAACTGCCACTCACTCTCTAGCAGGGACATTAATCACTAGAGTTATCTTTACATTTTTATTGCTGACTGGAAGCTAGACCCACAAGGAACTCTGTAGCAGGTGCTTTTAAATCACAAGTAATTGCTAAATACATCACCCCTCCTTGAGGTCAGTGCCACCCTTCCAGATCAGCGCACAGTGCGGCTGCACCAGTCGCATAGCCCTAAAGCTGGCCCTGTTCTCTTGCTAGATTAGTACGAGAAATTGAGGGGACTGGAGACAGAGAAAGAAAAGAGAAATAATATAGTATATAGCAAGAGGACATTAGAGGGAAAACAAAAGGCAGAGACCGAGAAGAGTTTGAGCGATATAGGTGGGATAGGGAGTTGGATAAGGTAAAGAAAAAACAGCGGGATGTCCGAAAAGAAGGCCACTGAAAGGTAGAAAGAGGACAGGTAGGTATAGAAGAAAGAGGTCGGGAGATATGTAATATTTTAGAGCGAGCAGGTGGTATTGACTGAGAGCTAGAGGTAGGGGGAAAGAACTGTAGGGAGAAGGAGAGGGTTTGAATACAACAAGGGATGACGTAGTCAAAAAGAGAAATGCATTCAAGTCTGAGGTAGACAGATGGAGTGGTGGGTAGTGAGAGAAGCATAACGCAATGCAAGGTAGAGAGAAAGTGCTACAGTAGAGAGGTAGTATGACAAGGGAGTTATAGAAAGACAGTTCATGTAAAATTAATACTGAAGTAGAGAGAAAGTGTTGAAGAGTGGAAATAGAATGTGTAGATTGAAGAGGTGAAATTGAACGACAGATGTCGGGTCGAGAAAAAGAGGTGAGGTTAATACAGAGGTAAAGAGTGAAGGTGAGAGGGAGAGTTGTGAGGTAAAGAGATAGGAAGAGAGGGGTGAGACAGATGTAGAAAGGGAGAAATGAAATGAAATGAAAAATAAATGAAAAATGTTCAGTTAATAAAACTTACAATATAACACATTTTTACACATTTCATACGTATTACCATTATTACACATTTTTTAAAAAACCAAGTTTAAAATAAGGGTTAGTCCCACAATAAAAACACTGACAGCCAGATTCATTATTGTCCCGTTTTGCGAGTCCTTAATAGCGATTATTAAGGAATCGCTATTAAGGACTTGCAAACAGGATTCATGTAGGAATCGCAAAATAAATTGCGATTCCTACAGCTTCCTTATTTGCTATTAGCAAATTGCTAATCGCAAATAAGGAATAACTCCCCATTCATTCCTAGGGCCCATAGGAATGAATGGGGAGTTATATTTGCGATTAACAATTTGCTATTCGCAAATAAGGATGCGATTTCAAGGGTGCCAGGGGTGTCCAAAGGACACCCTGTAGCAGCCCTGAAATTAAAATGTAGACTGATGTTGCGCACACACATGTCCAAAGGACATGTGTGTGTAACATACAACTTAGAAAATGCACTAAAGTGCATTTTTGTAAGTTTTCGCTATTTACCACGAAGTCAGACTTCGCAGTAAATAGCGGCCAAAATTCGCAAATAAAAAATGGTTCATGAATTGCATTAAAGGAATCTCTATTTGAGATTCCTTAAATAGAGATTCCTTTAATGCAATTCCTCGCAATTTAGCGATTTTGCTATTAGCGATTATTGCACTTGGGATGATGAATCCCAAATGCAAAAATTGCGCTCGCAAAGGGCCAGATTCTCAGAATCTGGCCCTTTGCAAGCGCAATTTTCAATGATTAATCTGGCTGTTAATGCATCTAATTCCAAAACATGTAAAAAAAAAAAAAGAAGAAAGTAGAAAGGGAGAGGTTTATAGAGAAGTAAAAAGGGAGGTGAGGTGGGATTTATGAGCAGAATTATGGAAGTAGATAAAGAGAGAGAAGTAATGTTAAAGAAAAATAGGTAGAGACCAAGAAAGTTAGTGAGAAACAAGTAAGCTAGTGAGAGAGGTGAGGTAGAGGAGACAGCTAAACAGGGTACACAGAGTAAGAAGGTAGGCGATGAGGCTATATAAATGAATGAGGAGGGACATTGAGAGGTAAGGTCGAGGAAGAGAAATGAGATGGAGGAATGAGTTAGAGAAAGTGCTGAGATGTTGAGAGGGGTAGGTGGAGAGATGTACCAATGCGAGGTAAAGAAAGACGTGTATGAGGAGGAAGTGATTAAGATGAAGCGAGCGATGGAGGAGAGAGAAAGATATTGAGATGTAAACAGAGCAGTGAGATGCAAAAAGAGGGAAGGGTTTGAGAGAAAGTTGAGGATGAGAGAATGGGTGGAGAGGTAGAGGTGTACAGGATTGCACAGAGTGCCTGAGAGGTAAGTTTGTGAGGGAACCAGAAAGTGATGTATTGAGAGAAGAGAGGTAAGAATAGGCAAGGAGGAGATAGTTGAGCTAGAGTTAGAGTTGTAGGCACAGAGATATGTAGTGTTAGGTATAGAGAGAGACAAGAGGTAGAGCAGGCGAGGTGAAGCAAGGTGAAAAACAAGTTAAAAGAATACGTGAGTGCACGCCCAGTTCTCAAATTTCTTTTTTTAAAGAGAGTGTTTTTATGCACACCTCCAAGACTTGACAGTCCCAGGTACTTTACAATGGGGCCCTTGTAAGATGGGGGCCCTGGGCAATTGCCTTCTTTTTCCATGCCTTCAACATGTCTAGACTTCTGGTTTTAATGAGCAGGAGTGACAGCTGATCTATTGAGATGGACTGCACTTGAAGATGTCCGGGAGAGCTTCACTCTGCTTTTCTTGGGCAGTTCAGAGTATTCGTACACGTACCTTGTGTGTGAGAGGGAAACAGGAGTGTGGATTTAATTGCTTGCCATGGTCTATTGGCTATGGTAGTGGGGTACCTGATATAATTACAAAAGAGAGTGGGACCTACCTCTTTGCAAACGGACTGTCGGGCAAATTGGTTAAACAATGCTTGTGAAAAGGTGACATTGAGAGCGATAATTTATTTATAAGTGGGTACTTTACATTAATTGGCCTCCTATTCATAAGAGATGACAATGGTTAAACACAATCAAACGCAAATGTAAATCGAATGCAAAATTATGTCCACTCTTCAACCCTTGCTTCAACATCTATTCACTCCAGAAGTATGAACTGCATTTGGATGCATCAAAGTGTCTTTACATTGCCCAAGCAGATTTCTGTTCAGCACATCTGCATTGCTGGCACAAACTGTGACCCATCCTCTACTACAGCATATATGCACTATGGAAGAGACACCTACTTTCATTTCCAGCTGTACCAAGTGGGTGCTGCTTCATCTGTGCATCACTGAAGTGTACTAAAAGAGTATGCCATATTGCAACCCAGCCCGGCAGAACTTTGCTCGCTTTATTCGTCCACGCACTCTACTCTTTCTCTCTCAATCATGTTCGCCCCTGTCCATGCTTTCTTCTTTGTATTATTCCTTAGTCTCTCTTGTCATCACATCAGGGTCTGCTGTGCTCCAAAGCCAGCGCCAGATAACTCAGACAAACACACATGCGCATTGAATCAAATTGAATATGCGCTTATATAGTGCATGGCTACCCAGAGGCATCCCAGCACTGCGAACGTGCGGTAAGGAGCAGATGGAATTTATAGGAAAAGCCATGTCTTCAGTTGTCTGCGGAATGAGAGGTGGTTGGTTTTCTGACGGATGGGAAGAGGCAAGGAGTTCCAAAGCCTGGATGCGTTGTAGGAGAAAAGGCGTCCTCCTGTGTGTGACTTCCTGATTCAGGGGACCTCTGCCAGTTGTAGTTCATTAGAGCGAAGACTCCTGGTTGCTTTGTAGGGTTTGATAAGGTTGTGAAGAATAGGAGGACCTTTGCCCTGCAAATTTTTGTGTGCGGTGCAAAGAGCTTTAAAGTATATTTGCTCTTGCATCGGGAGCCAGTGGAGTGCTTTTAGGGCCGGTTTGGCTGAGGAGCGGTTGTTTGTGCCTTTAAGGAGTCTTGCTGCCGAGTTCTGGACCACCTCAAGTTTGTAGATAACTGAGGTGGGGGCTCCTAAATAAAGGGCGTTTCCATAATCCAACCTCGATAGAATGAGCTCTTGGATTAGAATTTTCTTTGAGCTCTCAGGTAGGAGGTGCAGTATTTTGCGTGTTGACCTCAACAGGCCGAAGCAGATGGCAGCTGTTTTTCTGGCTTGAGCTCTAAAAGTGAGCTTGTGGTCAAGCCAGAAACCCAGGCTCTTTATTTCCTTTTTAGGAATTGGGGCGGGTCCCATTCACGACAGCCACAGAGTATGTGGGTTGAAAATCGCTTGGTTACCCAGCAACATGAACTCCATCTTGTCGCCATTGAGTTTAAGATGGGACAAGCTCATTCAGCTGGCGACATCTTTAAGACAGGAGCTCAGGTTTATGGGAGCCTGCTCTACCTGGTTCAGTGCCACAATAACAGGGTACGGTGATTCACCGTATCGAAGGCTGCACTAAGGACTAGGAGGATGATGGCTACGGACCCTCTGGTGTCCAAAATCTTTCTGGACTCATCCACCACCGCCATTAGTGCAGTCTCCGTGCCCTGGCCAGGACGAAAGCCCATCTGGGAGCAAAGGAGTAGTTTGAAGGTTTCAAGATGTGCAGAGAGTTGGCGGTTTACATATCTTTCCGCAACCATACTAATACCAGGGAGAAGGGAAATGGGGCGGTAATTGGCCAGCTCCTTGGGATCTAGATGGGGTTTTTTCAATAGAGCTTTCACCATAGCAATCTTCCAGTCCTGGGGGACTAAACCAGATTCTAGAGAGGCGTTGACTAGATTGACAATGGGAGGGATGATGATAGGCATGGCGGACTTTAGAATATTAAATGGGGCCGGGTCCAACGGGGAACCACTCTTGATCATATTAAGGATAGGATGAAGGAGTTCCTCAGTGAGTGGAGCAACGAATTCAATTTGTGGGGCATTATTCTGGGGTTCTACTTCAAGCTGCGTGAAAAGGTGTTCATTATTAATCGATGGAAGGAGATTCAGTATGAGCTGAATTTTGGTGGAGAACATGCATGCAGCAGTACCGACCTATCCGTGTTTGCTGCAGAAGCCTGCCTCCTAGGCCTGGAGGACACACACAGCAATCTGCACTGTCAGACTATAACAAGAATTGACAATGCCAATAGGTATGGCTTTGAGAACATTTTTTATGATAGTGTGAATCATTATTAGTAAACAGCATGTGAATAGATATGTGTTTGTGTGGAACTAAGAACTGTAGCATGAGATTGACGCAGGTTAAAAGGTCCACAGTGAGGATTGCTGTGCCAAGCAAGATCTAAATATCCATGTAGTTTAGTGATTGACCTCCTCCCATATGTGCTGCTGTCCAAGAAAAACACCATAATGTATCTAGTTATCTAAGACACTTTAATAGCGTTACAATGGTATGTGTGTGCCTCTGAACATTCAAGCTCAGGCAGCTGGATAAATAAACAAAAGGATCAATGCGGAGGGCAAGCATTTTTTTGTGGAAGCACCCAACTTGTGCCCAATCAAGACATGTACTCTTGAGTCCCAACATGTGGATGGAGCTAAAGCCCTCTTATAGTTGTCTGGCGACAGCTTTACGGTCAAGCCAGACCATAAAAACACACTCCAAGACTGCCCGGCAGGGCTCTGGGAGTGCAACCAGCAGACTGAGGCTGAGAGGTGGAATTGGGGCCCCAAAGCAAGCACTAGCTCTGTGGCTACAGTCTGCCCCTGCACTCTGAGTAAACTCATATTGGGAGGAACCTCGCTTAACAATGCAAACTTAATGTTGTGGACCCCACCCTGTCTTTTTAGTACCAGGTCAAAGAGAGAGCATGAACAAGTCCTTCAATCCTCTGGCAAGCAGTGAGACTAATGACAGTGTCACACACTCATCCGCCAAGTATATATAACTAACTTGACCTCAAATTTTAGGAGAGCCAGATAAAAATAAAGACTAGCCTGGACTAGCTCACCTCCGTGGCAACGGCCTTGTACTAAAGCAGGACCGGCTATAACTGTATCCACTACCCCATGGCACTGGATAATAGGAGCATTCTATTGCTATTTCTCAAAGGCAAGTTACCATTTCTGGAGGTCACTGGCAGCTGGCAGGGCTTGGCATTGCACCAAAGCTTATATCAGCTAAAGGTCAGGAGATTTCTTTTCAAATGAATAGCTCTTTTGAATTATTTCTGTCTAGCATCCAATGCTTTTGACCAGGACCAAAGTTGCACCTTGGGCCTGATATAGAGTTGGGTGCAAGGATTACTTAATCATAAACACAGAAGAATCACATCCACCTTATTATAAGTGCATGATATCCTAATGCGCTTGTACTAAAGAACACAGGGTGTCAGTCATGTGTGCGACTGAGTAGTTGTCCGTCAAACTCTAAATCAGGTCCCATGTTTAGTTGGATTGTTGATCAGACAATAAATTGTATTCAATAATTAAATTAATGTGCAATTTCAGCACCAATTTCTCTTGAAGCACGGCAGATGTATCTGTGCTAATATGTTTGAACATCAGATTCTCCAAATATTAGTCTGTGTCTCAACCTGTTTTGTTTGGTTCTTAATTTTACTAACTTTGAGCTTCTTTAAGGGTAATCACATCAGATAGCACAATAGATCCTTTATTCGCGTCACTGTTCAACTCCAGTAGATATTTAACCTTTTTTTCCAGCATTTGCATTTCATCTTGATATTTTTATAGCAAGATCTGTATTGTGCATAGTATGCCTTAATAGCTCTCAGGATGGAAGAGTCTTTTCCGTATAATCAGTGCACTCTAGTTGGTTTGTTATGTGCATT
Source organism: Lissotriton vulgaris (assembly GCF_964263255.1). Taxonomy (NCBI): domain Eukaryota; kingdom Metazoa; phylum Chordata; class Amphibia; order Caudata; family Salamandridae; genus Lissotriton; species Lissotriton vulgaris. The sequence goes on from NC_141687.1 coordinate 364,298,794, forward strand.
AGCAAGCCATATGATCTTGTTTCTTTGCATCTAGATCATGGCGACTTATTAGTTCCAGGACACCATTGATTATCATTCACTTCCTGTGCCCACTTCATCTTTTAAATCTGTTTTCTAGACAGAATGTCATCAAGACACTTACTCAAGGCTTTTGGAATTCAGAGGCAAGATGGCCACAGATGGACTGTAGTGAGAAGTCGCATCTCACTCCTCCTCCCCTCCACAGTTTTCGATGGTTGGAAACTAAGCGGCATTTCCAGCGGGTCGGATATTGTAACCTGGAGGCAGCATACCGGCGAGTTTATTAAAAGGTAATTTCTCTGAGCCCAGGAAAGGTTTACGGCTTTTATCGCGCTGGCCATCAAAGAAGCTCATCAATCAAAGGGTGGGGAGAAGGAAGAGTGTGATCCAACCAATTTCCTTGGAATGTAATCTCATATATCAGTTAATGGGGGGTGGATCACTTGTCCTGCTAACCTGGGTTTTCAGGTCGCTGGTATTTTTTTTATTTTATTCATTTATTTATTTATTTAAACTTATAAGGCGCACAGCTACCCGCAGTGGGTTTCCCGGCGCCAAGGGATAGACTGAAGAAGAATGAACTGCCAAGCAACTGTCAATGAAACTACTAAAGAAGACTGCTCAGATTACTGCTGAAAAAGCCAAGTTTTCAAACCCTTACGGAAGCGAAAAAGATCCGTCTCCAATTTCAGGGTCACGGGCAGGGCATTCCAAGATTTAGTGCCTAGATGAGAAAAGGAGCGGCCGCCCATCTTCACCAACCTAAATCTAGGGACAATAAAATCTCCTTTTCCCAAAGATCTCAGACAGCGACTGGGCTTATAAGCATGAATGAGAATCTGTAGGTACCTCGGGGCAGAGCCCTGTTTTATCTTAAAGATGTGGCATAAGGCCTTGAATTTAATTCTACTCGTTAATCTCAGCCAATGCAGGTCGTGAAGGGCAGATGTTCTCCGAGGAACATTGCGTAAAAGCCGTGTAGCCGCATTTTGGACGACCTGGAGTTTACTCACTGTTTTTGAATCGGCACCAAGATGGAGGACATTACCGTAGTCCAGGCGGGAGATTACCAATGCCTGGACCACTGTCCTCTGTGTAGAGGCGGTGAGCATCCACAAGATTTTTTGAAGCCATCTTAAGGTGGCAAAACAGATAGAAGCCACCCTAACAGCCTGTTGCCGCATTGTGAGCTTTTCGTCAATGAAGAATATGAGATTGCGAACCTGAGCAACGGGTTGAGGGGTAGGACCCATACTCTCGGGCCAATGTTGAGGACCCCATAGATCTTTACCCATGCCCAGGATCACAACCTCGGTCTTATCTTATATTTAACTTGAGGAAATTATCCTGAATCCACTCTGCCACTCGGGTCAAACCCTGCTTAAGAGCCGAGATGTTATTACCTTCCCTATTAGAGAGGGAGAAAATGATTTGTGTATCATCAGCGTAAGAAAATAAAGTCAGACCGGCTTCCTCCACAATAGTGGCCAGGGGTCTAACATAGATGTTAAATAGTAATGGACTGAGAATGGGCCCCTGGGGAATGCTGTACGCTGATGAACATATTTTCGAGGATGCTTTAGCTGAGAAAACTTGGAAAGTACGACCACTTAGAAAAGAGGCTATCCAAGCCAGAGCAGAGCCCCCAACTCCCAAGAATTGAAGAGTTGCGAGAAGGATGGAGTGGGACACGGTATCGAACGCCGCACTTAAATCCAAAAGTATAAGTGCAAATGTATCCCTGCGATCGATACCGTGCTGTGATTATGCAGACACAAGAGTGTTATAGCAGAGAACCAAGATATACCGCTACCAGAAACAACATCCACTCAAGTGCATAAGGGTTTTTTTTACCAAGGGACATACCAGCGACATCAAAGAAGCTTTCAGTATGCCACCGCGCCCAACGAAAGGTAATGAGGCAAAAGATGTGGCAGCACAGAAGGATACCAGCGGCAAAGACAAGAATAAAAATGACCCTAAAACGGTAACTGGCTCTGTCCAGAAAGGCAACAATGCGAATAACAATGTCAACCTCACAAAAAAGACTTTGAGGAAGAAGACGGTTGAGACGCGGGCTGGCAATGATGCAGTACCTACCCCTGGTGCCCCCGCAATAATGTCCCCCCTCGATTCACACAATCTAAACTGAAGCCGCGAGAGAGTGCAATGCGGCAGCCCACAGTGGCAGAGAGTTTTGCGATCAAACCTGTGGAGATAGGTGAGGCTGCAGCTGCAGCGGGGAATGTGCGGGCGGTGGAAAGGAGCTCATTCTGCAGAACGTCCTCGTGGACGCCAGCACGCCGGTAACCAAGCAACCGGAGCAGGAGCTGGCTCTGACGGTGGAACAGAAGGTGGCGCGATGTATTGAGAGAGGGTCAGGGGCCTCGCGGATGTTACCGGTACTGGGGGCAATCTGAGTGAAAAGGTCGCTGAGGACAGATTTACTGAGCAGAGAGGGGATGGAGGCTTAGATGGCGGCTGCGATGGAGGCAGTTTGGACATCCCGAGTAATCAGCACAATCCCAGGTAAAACCCAGGACGAAACATCAGGCTCGGAGCGGGCAGATGGGGGACAAGGTGGAGGTGGCGTGATGACTACCTGGGGGAGCAATCCGGCTTTGGCAGCTCTGCAAATTGAATTGGCTTTACCCAGGCATTGTGAGAGCGGTGTTGGTGGTGGAGCTGCTTCACCTGACCGCTTCTACTTGGTCAATGAAGACTCAGAATCATTAGACACAGATGAGGGGAGCTCAGGAGAGACTACTGACTCAGGGAGCAGCTTCAGGGCTCCAAAATGCACACAATAGAAACGCAGATCTAGGAGGAAACCCAATCCCCTAGGCAGCCCCTCGGACCCCTCTAAAAAACTTCTGTGGGACTATTCAGCCACTTCGGAGACATACCAAGACCCAGACGGTGCTCGCTTCCATCCGGGAGTCAGGTCTCTCCCCTTCTGTCACCTCAACCAGTCTCATTGGACTTACTTTTTAGTACCCTCAAATCTATGCAAAGTGAGGGCAGGGTCGAGAGCCGGAGGGCGAGACAAGGGGCAAAGAAGATCCAGAATACCCAAAGAAAGACGAATAAGCTCTACGAAGAGGTAGCTGAGAGGGTCACTCAAGTAGAAGAAAGGACAGGGAAGCTGGAGGACGATTTCAGTAGCTTCCAGACCTTTAAACAAGAGCAGCAGAAAGTGGCGGAGGACATGCAGTGGAAGATGGAAGACTACAAAAATCGTCAACGACGTAATAACATCAGACTTTTGGGGGTGCCTGAGGGACTGGAAGGACAGGATGCCAGGCTATTTGTCGTGAGCTTATTAAAAGGGGCCTTTCCGGAGCTATCTTCATGGCAGTGGGAGGTAGAAATCCAGAGGGTGCATCGCTTTCCCTTTACAATTCAGAGAGGGCAGTCTGGGTCTCAAAAGGGTAGGCCTAGAGCTTTTCTCATATTTGTTGGTAACTTTTTTGCTGAGACAATAAATCCTAGAGAAGGCAAAGCCAGAAGCCAAGCGCTCCTTTAACAATGTTAGTTTTTTTGCTAGGCCTGATTTTTGCCATGTTACGGTTGAGCGGAGGTGGAGATTGAGACAGCTTATCGCTCCCCTACAGGCCCTGGGATCAGAGGCCTACTTGCTGTACCCAGCCAAGCTGAAAGTGATCACCAAAGGGCAGGTCAAAATGTTTTTTTCAGAGATTAAGGTTAAGGAATACATGGTGGAAGTGCTGCGGTACAGGGAAGGGGGAAGTTAAGAATAATGGCTCTTTCTAGAGGCCTGGTAGTAACGTCTCATCATAAAGGGCACAGGGCTTGCAGTGTTAAATTTTCAGGGGAGGATCACTTTTTTCCATTTGTTTTTCCTTTTGGTGTTTAGTACGTAAGGGGGGGAGGAGGAGGCGACAGCTGCATTCTAAAGCGACCACATATAGGTCATGGTTGACCTATTTGCCCGTGGGGGAGAGAACTGGGGAGCAAGGGGCAAGGGGAGAGAAGGGGTAAGGGAGTTAGGCAGGGGGAGAGGGCACGCACAGCACTTACAGCACAGCACTTTCTTTTTTTGTTCAAATGAAGTCGGCGAGAAAGTTAGAACAACCATTTGTCATATTTTAATGTCTTGCCGAATTGCGTCAATTAATGTTTGCGGGCTGAATGATGCACAGAAAAGGCTTAGGGTGTCTGCACTACTGAAAACAATGAAGTTGGATCTTGTATGTTTACAAGAAACGCATGTTGAGGGAGGGAAGGGATATTTGCTTGAGCAGCTAGGGTTTACTTTATTAGTGCATACTAAACAAGGCTCTAAGAAAAGAGGGGTAGCTATTCTGCGTAAAGGGAGGGATTGCTTAGTAACGAGGAAGATCGAGGACCAGTGGGGTAGGTGGGTCATAGCGGAATTAGTATGTAAGGGGGAGAAGTTTACTCTGGTCTTGATATATGGCTCCACAGAGGATGACACAGACATATTTGAATTTCTGGATACAGAACTAGCTAGATGGCCCGAGCCTATTATTTGCTGTGGGGATTTTAACATTAATAGTCCTTCAGGCTCTGAGATTCAAACCGGGCAGGGTTACACTGGGCGAAAGAAGAAATCATTTCATGCTTTAGTAGCAATGGCACAACACAATGCATTAATAGATCTCTGGGCCAATCTATACCCGCAGCTGGATGGAAGTACATTTTTTTCAGCCCCACACAGAATTAGTGTAAGATTGGATTACTTTTTGATCTCTAACTCGCTATTATCTACAGCCCAAATTGTGAAACTCCCCCGAATTATTTCGGACCATAATCCCTTAATCTTATCTATTAACTTAGTGGGGGCAGCCGTTAAACAAAATATTTGGACATTCGAGAGAGCCCTTCTTATAAGAAAGTGGATACATTAGCTATATGAACAATTGGGTTAGGGAATTCTGGATCATTAACAGGGGGAGCACAACCTCAGGTAAATCCTAGGATGCATTCAAGGCAGGAGTTCGTGGGGAGACACATAGTTACTCAATTCATGGGCAGAAAGTCGAGAGGAGTGGAGTGGAGGAATTAGGTAGAATTTTAACTAAGGCTGAGGAAGAGCTGAACCTACTAATCCAGCAGGGTACATCCTTGGAGCAGCATCTAGTAAAAATAATGTCCTTAAAAGTGGAAGCAATAGAAGGCATAGCTAGTAAGGCTGCAGCCAACTATCTGGTTAAGAAGGAACAAGCTTTTGAATTGATTGAGAGGGTAGGACATATTCTGGCAATCCGCACTCGACAGCAAGCAGCAGCAGGAGATATTAAGGTATCCTGGATAGGCAAGGGAATATGGTATCCGATCCCGAGGGCGTTCGAGAGGTGTTTAGAGAGTTTTACACAGATCTTTATGACATGGAAGAGGGTGGTGGAATCACGGATATTAAGGAATATCTCAAACACAATCTAGTCCCGGGATTGCCAGAGGAGGAAAAGGTAGTCTTAGAATCCCCAATCAATCTAGAGGAATTAACCTTAGCACTAGCGGATCTCCCTTCAGGGAAAGCGGCAGGTCCAGACCAAATCCCTGTTGAGTTTTACAAGGTATTTCCGAAAGTTCTTACTACAGATCTATTAAATACAGTCACGCAGGCCCAGCAGGGGCACTCAATTCCAGGCTCATGGGGAGGGGCTGAAGTAATAGTTATTCTTAAAAAAGGTAAACCTCCCACAGGTCCAGGGTCTTACAGGACCATAACCTTAATGAACTCAGATGCAAAGATCTATTAAAAAAAAATTGGGAAAAGACTGGCTAGGGTGATTGAAGGCATGGTTAGTCCCGTACAACATGGGTTTATTCCAGGCAAGGGCACCACCAAACATATTAGGCAGGTCATTACTTTGTTTGATGCCACCGGAGTCCCAGTAGACCCTATTGCAGCCTTATTTTTAGACGCAGAAAAGGCATTTGATAGGGTCTCTTGGGGTGATCTCTGGGAGGTAATGAGATGGTATGGACTAGGTGATGGCTATATTCATGCGGTGCAACCACTGTATAGGGATCTGACAGCCCGGATTAGGATTATTATGGGGCTTACCTCAATGGTGCAGATCAGTAGGGGGACTAGGCAGGGCTGCCCCTCGTCACCTCTGTTGTTTGTGCTTTATATGGATCCCTTACTACGCAAGCTAGATGGTAACCCAAAAATTCCCGCTGTAAGCGCAAATGGTATGCAGTTTAAAACTCTAGCATACGCGGACGATGTGGCAATAATTACTCCCAATCCCTCCCTAGCAATTGCGGAAGTAGAAATGGAAGCACAAAGATTCGGTAAGATATCAGGTTATAGGCTCAATAGTAACAAAACTCAGATAGTTAAAAATTTCTACGCTCTGTGTAATGACTCTCGGGTAGTCAACGCTGCAGTTTATTTGGGGGTGGAGATCTCGGCAGACCTAGATACGGTAGTGAACGTAATATGGCTCCCCTAATGTCTAAAGTAAGTACGGATTTAGTGAGGATGAATAACCTCCATCTATCGTTGGCAGGGCGCAGAAATGTAATTAAAATGTTAATTCTTTCTAAGTTTTTATATTTCTTTAGGGCTATTCCACTGTTTTTTTACACTAACTGATTTAATAAATTAGAGGCACTCCTGAATAGATTCATCTGGGCGCACGGGAAAAATAGGAGGGCGTATAGGTTTAGGACTCTACCTAGGGCTACAGGACAGTGGGGGGCCCCGGACTTTAGACTATTACTGGGCAGCGGCATTGCAGTTTATGCAGGGATTGGTGGAAGGTGGTGGGACAGATCCTAAAATAACATCCACTTCTACCAAAGTTTATGCGACCATTCTCGGCGCGGATACGGAGAATGCCTTTCTTAGCTGCACCAACTATTCCTACTTCAAAAGGACAAGGTTCAAGACTGTCCGGGCCGCTCATAATATCTGGACTGCCTTTTTAAAGAAATTTGGGATGGGGAGGTTTAACAGATATACGCAGCTGTATAAAAATAGAACTCTACCCCCGTTGATATTTGCTGACTCAACTATGGCAGACTGGGCAAGCAAAGGAATTGTTAAGATTGGGGACCTGTTGGGATTGGACGGGGGTTACAGCGATTCTCAAGTTTGGAAGCTAAATTTCAAAACATAATTCTCTCTCTATTTTACCCCGGCACGAATAGCACAGTGGGGAGGAACCTCCGGGATAACCTGCACACGATGTAATGTAATAGAGGCAGATAGTATACATATATTTGCCACATGTCCTCAGCTCCACACACTTATTAAGGGCATCGAAGGTTTTTTGACCTGCTCGCTTGGGATTAACACCGGATAGTTTGCATGGGGAATTTTTGTTTGTGGCCATGGCGGTTCTTAGACTTACGATAGCTAGGGCGTGGTTGGATAAAACGCCTCCGGCAATGCAACAGTGGCTGGCTACTCTCTTGGCTGTCTACAGTCTAGAAAAAGGCATATAGGCTAGAAGGGGTAGGAGGGCAAAGGGGTTCGGGAGGCAAATCTGGGAGCAAATACAGACCTGGAAGGAGGGTGTGTCTGGAAGTTGATTTATCAGACTAGCAGTTTGGTTTCCGTTAGTTGTCTTTCATCGCTGGGTGTGTAATTATAAGATCCCGCAATATGTAGTTCGATGTGTAAGATGTGTTTTGGTTATTTTGTGTTCCTTGATACATATTGGTGTCTAATGTAATATTGTGCTGTGAATGTTCATTTTCCTTTATGTTTCTTCTGTATTGTGCTGTGCGTACGTGCAAATTTTTTTTAAAATGAAAATATCTATTAAAAAAAAGAAAAACAAGACTCTTACTCAAGATGAACTAGTGCAGACTATAGCTAATAGCCATACCACTTGTTCCCTACATGATCCTGTTCTAGCAAGGCATCAAAAGGAATCTATCCCATCTCTCTCCCTTGTATGGACAAACATCTAGCAAGAGAGTCTCTGTGTTAGCTTTAGGACTTTGCAGAATCTACCAACCTAATGGATGTGCTACAGGCAGGCTTTCGTCCTGGCCAGAACATGAAGCAGATGATCCTATTGGCCCCTGATTACAATTGCCAGCTTATTGATAAAGGACACATTGACACACTAGTCTTGCTAAGAGTGGTCAGCGACATTTGATACCATTGACCACATCTTTCTTAGCACCTGGATACCATGGGTATCACTGGTATGGTCCAGTCTATAATGACTCGTCTGAGAAAATGTTATCAACTGGAACTCTCTCACAATGCTGCAGCACATGTGCTTACAATAACTCGAACCAGAAAATCATATATTTATAAGTTGCCAATACTGCAGTGTCAGCATTGGCTACACCTCAGATCACCTAAACCTCAGATCACTCTCTTTCTGCACCAATACATTTTCCTTCTGTCAACCATCATGCTTCCTGAGACCTGTAAACCAATTCTTGTTTGTCACCAGTGGCGGCTGCTATCTGCCAGGGGTGGTGCACCGCGGGATGAAAAAATAGAATTTACCTGAAATGGCTGGCCGCTGCAACTCCTCCATCCTCTTCCTTATTCCTGTCTCCAGTCCCGCAAGGCAGCAGGAGGAACCCGGTAACACAGGCAGCATTGTGATTGGTCTGAATGCTGTGGTTCGACACTCAGATGGAGACAGGGAGCCTGTGCATGTTCCTCATCATACTGTGTAATACAGTCTGGTGGGGAACATGTAAAGTGCGTATGACTGTTTGACTGGCTCAAGAGGGCTGGGCAAACAGTCATGCACACTTAGGGAGTGCACACCACTGCTCACCTGCTCTGGCCAACCCCACCCCACCACTGACTGCAATAGGAAAAATAAAAAGATAATAATGATATATTATTATCATTTTATTTTTCCTTTTAGGCAGTGGGGCGACATCCCTCCGCCTTAGAGGAGGAGCCGCCACGGTTTGTCACTGGTCAGATGAGAATCTCACTTACAGAGACCATCCTTTTTCTACAGCACAAGCCACACTGGGCAACTTGCTCCCTTTGAGTTTGTGGGCAGAAACAGATCTACTCTCTTTTAGATGCCAGCTGCAAACATGGCTTTTAAATATTTATCTTCCAAACTTATTCTCATGTCTGTTAGGTTTTAAGGTTGTGTCTCCTTAAATTTAAAAGAAACATCTATTCAGGAGCGCACTACAAATATATGAAAACATAATATTATTTCTCTTTGGAAAGTATAAGAGAGAATGTCTTAATTTGCATGTGTTTGCTGCTGTAAGTGCACTGTAACAGTATTAATTGTTGTCGATTCTAACAGAGCTGGTATAAATTGCATTGGCTGTTATTTCCCATAAAGGGGATCTAGGTATTTAACTGTATTAACCACACATATGTCTTTGTCTTCAGTTGGTGTTAACAATAGTTGATCTTTCACTCTTAATGAGTGTGCATCGGGGTGCTCTGTAAAGAGATGGTTGTCAATTAATCTGTAAAAAAAAAAACTAAAAAATAAACCACACTGGAGTTTCGAACACATTAACTTTACTTCAGAAAATTGCCGGATTCACGTTTATACAAACGTAAGCCTGCAGTTTAATATCTTGTGCTGAAGAACCACAAACTATTAAACAAGAAAACAATTCATGAAAACCCATTTCTCATTTTGTGAACTCACTGGCGTCCATTTCATAGAACACATAGTGGAAGATAGAGATTCCTTACAAATGCGGCAGGGTCTATCATTGCACTCCGCGCTTAAAGTAAGCTGGTGGAAAAGAGGTAAAAAATACCTAATTTTATGATCTACAAATTTACTTAAGCTATTATTTGCCAGATGGTGGTAGCCGACGGCACATGCGTTCTCATTGGGCAAGTCCAGAACTTGTGATATTTAGTTAGCCTCCAGGGAATTATTTAGTTGGCTCTGCAGTACTTTTCAGTTTTTCTTTGTTACAACCTGAGCGATTTAGCCCCTGAGGAGAGATTCAATATTAGATAGTGACAGTAAGCAATAGTAGTATTATAGGTGGGACTTGGATACTGTTGGCTAAGATTCCATCCATCTTTTTGCAAGTCACAAAAACTGATTACCATACTCCACTGCCATCCAACCCAATGGTTCCCAAACTGTGATGCAGAAACCCGTGGGGGGCCGCGAAGCCTCTTTAGGGGGTCCGCAACTACTTTGAAAATTAAATAATATTAACAGATTAATAAAGTGTATATAAATAAAGAAGCTAAATATACACTTGAACATTTTAAAACATACTGAAGGTATTTGAAACTGGAGGTTAAAAATTAGGTTTGTATCCTCAGATTGATTTGTGGGAGCAGTGCAGGTGCATTAAACAGAATATAGTATGGACGATGAGTGGCCTCAATGGAATTTAGAAACGTTCCAACCTTTCTATGAAGATTCAATTTTTTTTATTGATATGTAATTAAATGTGTAGTCATTTGTATATTTGTTTGATGAATTCTTTTTTCCATATTTTTTGTGCATTGTTTTGCCCCTCAAATCATCGACAATGCTTAGGCTCCAAATTCCAATAATGATTCACTGGAGGTCCCTTGGTTCCAATAAAGATTAAGTGGGGAACCCTAGAAGTCAAAAGTTTGAGAACCACAGATGTAAGGTACAGACATAATCCAAGGGCTTGCAGGGATCAGAATGGGTGCGCATGACTTTTAATAGAAGTAGTGACCTTCCACACTTTGAGTGCTTGCTCATGCTTTTTTATACACATGATATTCTGCCTATGCACTTACTCCTTCTTTTTCATTCATGCAGAGGCCTATCTATGCAACAATTCATACTTTTGCTTGTCACCTCATACCTTTTGATGCAGATATATGACTTTTAATTCAAACTGTGATTTGTCTATTTATCAGTGCCTGCTCATGCTTTTTCCTTTTTGCAACTGTTTACCTATATGTAACTGCCTGCTCATGCCTTTTCATCCAAACCTACCAGTGCTTGATCGCTAGGGGTAGGAATCTGAACTGGGAGGAGTAGGCGTTCCCCAGGCTTCCCCTTTGTACCCATGATGCTACTATCACACCCTCTGCGTGTAAGTGCAGTGCCTGGAACAGAAACAGATAGCCGTGTATACTGTCTGTAGTTCCATCCCTTGTCCCTACTTCTAGGCTCTCAGGATTCTCCTATGTCCATGAGGGTGGTAGAGGAGCGACAAAAGAATCCTTCTGTCCCACCACCAAGACATGTAGATTGAGGAAAAGGTCATCATGGGTGCCTGCCCCTGCTGCTGCTCTGAATTTGAGAGAGCCAAGTCACCACTGGATGGGCCACATCAGCTTCCACTTTGGAAGAAACTCATATTTTGTACAGGCAGAAAAAATAATGTTTTTCTTACCTTGTTGCAGTTTTTCCTACTTCCGACTGTGATGTAGTAGGCATCTGACTGGTGGCTCCGGCACTGTAGCCTGCGGCTAGACAGTGAAATCAATGCTCCAAGGAGCTTATACATAGCTTGCGCTTCTGCCATCCACCGCCTCAAGGGGCCTGATCACTAACGCTCCCTGCTGTGCAAGCAGGAACCTGGGCAGCACCAGGCATATGAGGCTGTACCTGTACACACTGGACTGCAATGGACATGTGAGCCTACTCTTGGACATGTGATGCTACTCATGAAAACATGACCCTGTACCAGGCATAGGAGGCTGCACCTGTACACGCCTAGACTGCAATTGCCATGTGAGGCTACTCGTGAAAGCAATGCTCCAAGGAGCATATACATGGCTTGCGCTCCTGCTAGCCACCACCTCAAGGGGCTTGAACTCTAACGTCCCCTGTTGTGCAAGCAGGCACCTGGGCAGAGCGGTCAGAGGAGGGCAGTGAGAAGCATGTTGGAAGCAGGGTGTTGGACTACCATGTGCATATAAGGCTACCTTTGCCATGCGAGGTGACACTGGGCATTGGCGATGCGGTGAGCAGAAGGTAAGCGATTTTCTGCTTTTTAAATTTAATTTTCTCTCGTCGTCTATCAACTCCCTCCTCAACCCGCCCCACTGCACTTAGTTGCACGGACCGCTCCTGTATCATATGACTTCATATTGCAAATTGCCTACACCCTATAATGCAGGTTGGTATATATTGGTAATGCAAGGCTACATCTGAGAATATGAAGCTGCACTCAGCATATCATTTTTTACCTTTACCTATGTGCATGTGGTTAGCCTGTACTAGTCTGGTGGCTGACAAGGGACCCTTTTCTCTTGTGAATAAACTGGAGTTAATTAACCCCAGAAAATTAATCTTTAGTGTATTAAAATTCCACAGCAAACACAAGGAGATATTGCACGGAGAGCTGAAACCTTTCAGGCACTTGCCCCCAGTCACAGATCTGGGTTGAATTTATCATCGTTCTTTAGCTCACTTTGCCACCCCAGTCCAGACCCAGTCATATGCAAATAAGCCTTGACCCTGTTCCTTGTGGGAATAGTCCATCCCGAACTGCCAAGCCAGTTTGTCCCTGGACCGGAAACAAGCATCCTGTGACTGGCTTCGGGTAAACACCCCTGAGCCAGGCTAGCTTGAATCAAGTGGCACCGTGAGCAAGGGACCCACGTCAACTTAGGGCGAACAAAGCAAACACAAGAAGATGATGGAAGTAGCGCTGAAACTTTTCTGACACTGACCCCAGTCACATATCGGTTTGAATCCATTATCAATCTTTAGCTCCCTTCCCCACCCCAGTTCACAGTAATGTCATACATTAAAGAAGCTACAGTGCTCAGGTGCAAGGTTTCTTGAACCCAGGAGGCTATGGCTGCAGCATATGGCCATACCCAACATTCCTAATCATATGAACCTTTACTGGTCATTTAAGTGTTTAATCATACATGCACATCCAGGCATTGGCATATAAAAGTGTAACTGTTCCTATTGGGCTACAATGAGCACTTAAGGCTATATCTGCTCTAGTGAAACTATATCTGTAATTATAGGGCACCACTGGGCATAATAAGCAGTATGCAAGCACACAAGACTGCACTGTGCTTAAGCGTCTATATCTGCGCACAGAGGCAATACCCACTCTGTGCACTTGTGACTGTGTCTAAGCATGTGAGGCCGTACTAGAATACATGATGCTGCACTGGGCATGGGAATCTATAGCAGATCATGCAAGAATTATATGACTGCACGCTACACACAACTCTATACTTACTAATAAGAGGATAAGCCTACGTTTAGTTCGGTGTGCTGCAATACAGGCTGTACCTGAGGAGGAGGGGCTTAAGCATGTAAACATATGAAGCTAACATCGAGCCGAAGAAGCATAATCAGTTCTACTTGATAATATACATTTGTAGTGGGCATAAGAGGCTGTACCTGTACACGCCTAGACTGCAATGGAAATGTGAGGCTACTCGGAAAAACATAACCCTGCATCTGGCATACGAGGCTGCACCTGTACACACTGAACTTTAATGGACATGTGAGTCTACTCATGGGCATGTGAAGCTACTCATGTTCATGTGATGCTACTCACCAGGCATATGAGGCTGTAGCTGTACACGCATAGACTGCAATACACATATGAGGCCACTCGTGAAATCATGAGCATGCACCAGGCATACGAGGCAATACCCGCGCACATTAGACTGCAATGGACATGCGAGGCTACTCATGAAATCATGATCCTGCACCAGGCAAACAAGGCTGTACCTGAGCACACTAGACTGCAATGGCCATGCAAGGCTACTCATGTAACCATGAGCTCGTACCAGGCATACGAGGCTGTACCTGCACACACAAGACTGCAATGGGCATGCGGGTCTACTCATGAAATCATGAGCCTACACCAGGCATACGAGGCTGTACCTGTGCACACTGGACTGTAATGGACATGCGAGGCTACTCGAGAAATCATGAGCCTGCACCAGGCATACAAGGCTGTACCTGCGCACACTAGACTGCAATGGGCATGTGAGGCTACTCATGAAATCATGAGCCTGCACCAGGCAAACAAGGCTGTACCTGAGCACACTAGACTGCAATGGCCATGCAAGGCTACTCATGTAATCATGAGCTCGTACCAGGCATACGAGGCTGTACCTGCACACACGAGACTGCAATGGGCATGCTAGTCTACTCATGAAATCATGAGCCTACACCAGGCATGGGAGGCTGTACCTGTGCACACTGGACTGTAATGGACATGCGAGGCTACTCGAGAAATCATGAGCCTGCACCAGGCATACAAGGCTGTACCTGCGCACACTAGACTGCAATGGGCATGTGAGGCTACTCATGAAATCATGAGCTTGCAGCAGGCATACGAGGCTGTACTTGCACACACTAGACTGCAAGGGGCATGCGAGGCTACTCATGAAATCATGAGCCTGCACCAGGCATACAAGGCTGTACCTGCACACACTAAACTGCAATGGGCATGCAAGGCTACTCATAAAATCATGAGCCTGCACCAGGCATACGAGGCTGTACCCTCGCACACTAGACTACAATGGGTATGCGAGGCTACTCATGAAATCATGAGCTTGCAGCAGGCGTACAAGGCTGTACCTGCTCACACTAGACTGCAATGGGCATGTGAGGCTACTCATGAAATCATGAGCCTGCACCAGGCATACGAGGCTGTACCTGCACACACTAGACTGCAATGGGCATGCAAGGCTTCTCATGAAATCATGAGCGTGCACCAGGCATACGAGGCTGTACCTGCGCACACTAGACTGAAATGGGTATGCGAGGCTACGCATGAATTCATGAGCTTGCAGCAGGCGTACAAGGCTGTACCTGCGCACACTAGACTGCAATGGGCATGCAAGGCTACTCATGAAATCATGAGCCTGCACCAAGCATACAAGACTGTACCTGCACACATTAGACTGCAATGGGCATGCTAAGCTATTCATGAAATCATGAGCCTGCACCAGGCATACGAGGCTGTACTTTTTTCATGACTCTTTTCTAATGCTTCTGAGAGAACATTGAATATGGGAGGCCAGCCTGTGAATATGTGGCAGAATGAAATCATACACTAAAACGTTTGAGGCCCCACATGCATATAAGAATCTACACCTTCATATTTATGGATATACCTGAAACTATTACCATATCAGACTCAATCTAATTCTGCATGGGTAAACCAGCTTTTATGAAGCAGTGCTGAGCGTGTGGGTTATACCTGAGCATATTAAGCTATAAGTGAGCATATAAATCTACATTGGGCATTTTCATCTATTCTCTGGAGGTGCACAGTTTAGATGGTCCTATAACTGTTCACTCAAGAATATGCCTACGTCTTTGAGGCTGCACTCGTGATATGGGGCTACATTTGATCGTATGAAGACTGGACTGAGATTTTGAGTCTATATCTCCACATAGGAGGCTAAGTCTGTATTTATGAGGTAGCAATAAGCATTGATCAGAAGATGTTATAACTGAGCATCTGAAGCTCCACTAGACATGCGAGACTCAGCATTACAGGCTGAACCTGCATCTGGGCAATTTTTTTTTTTTTTAAATTTTTGAAAACCTTTATTTGTGTAGATGGTTGCATACAAATACGGGCCTACAACCCAGAGGCCGGCCACAGAACAAACTGGAAAGCACCAATGTTAATAAAAAGTACGGAGTGGTTACGCAATACTACACAATGCTGCGAGTCCATAATGCTAACTGAGTGTAACCCCCCGGCACAGGATCACAGAAGGTTAATATTATGTTAAAGAATAAAGGATCGGTTGTATAATAAGCGTCCTGGTGCACACGGCAGGGAACAGAACCAACAACATTATAATAGGGAATCCATAGATCTGTCATCAGAATAGTCCAAAGCGTTCAAGCCATAGATGCCCTTGCAATTCTTCTTCAGTCAGTGTCCACCCGCAACCTCATGTGCCCAAAGACAAGCAGAACATCACTCTCATGAAAATCAAATTATCAGTGAGACTGATAAAGTTGCAATCATTATACATCCCAACCCGGAGAGTAAAAGAAAACGAAAATACTAGAAAAAAGGAAAAGGGGACTCCACGTTACTGTACCCGCCCCACGGCGATAATGGCGATCAACAATCCAGACAGCAAACATTCTTAGGGGCGGGGCGGCTAAGTCAGGATAAGCAGAACCTAAAAGTACCATATTATATAGGAATACCCAAACTTCCCCCCCAGGCACTCACCCCGCGGGAATCACGCACAGTCATGGAGACCCAAGAAAAGGACACAAAAGAGCCATAGAAACAAATAACTATCTAATAGACCCCAATCCACCCGCCCCACCCTGCACCCCTGCAGAAGGCTATGGCCTACCCCTCCCAGCAGTGTGCCTGTCGCCCTAAACATGAACCCGAAATATAGAATGAGATAATATAGGGAAAGGGAAGAAAACAGATAAAAAGGGAAAAGGGAAAGCCAGGGTGGAGGATACCATGTAACAAGGCGCACGGCCCCCACCCCCTGCCCATACAAACAATTAGTGCAGCCCAAAACGAAAATGGCATGTTTTTCAGGTAGCCATACATAATAAGGATTCGACAAATTGTCTCAATTTGGGGCAGTCCATAACTCCGTGCATCGAACAGCAGTCCTCCGGATTAAAAACCGGGCTCACCCCAGTCCTTTCTTAGCTATCGCCACGATGTATGTTGAAGTAGCGGGCATAAAACAAAGCAGAGAGAAAAGGCTGTGGAGCAGCCGCTGAACAGCCAATGGAAGCAACCCATGAGATCTCCTCCGCCGACGGTAATGCAAAAGCTGTTTACGGCAGTCATGTACATCAGTGTCAATGATCCCCAGCAAATCTTCCCGCAGGCGAACCAAGACATCGCTACCCCCACCAAAATGCGGGAAACAAACAGCAACCACCTCAGGCCTATCCGCATCTCTAAGGGATGGCCCGGGAGCAATGGCGGTTACCACATTGTCTTGCCCACAAGAATCCGGGGCCAAGGTCACTTGCCAAATCTTCAGCGCTCGTAGGACGTCGCCAATTGTGGGTGCACACTCCCCAGTGCAGGCCCCATCACAGTACAGAGGTACATCATCGACATCCCGGGGCGTTCCACAGCACACGGCATCAGTCGCCATTTTGCGATTACCGCGCCGTCTTCTTGGAACCAACTCCTGGGGCGGGCTCACAAGCAGGGCCCCCACGGGATCCTCTCAAGCATCCAAACAGCAACCTCGATGCAGAAATGAGGGCCACCAAAAGAGGGGGACCCGCCGGCGCCACCGCTCCACTGGAGCCACTCTCCGCCACCGAGCGATAAAATTCGGAATGGCCGGGCAGGGCAACAAGGGGGGGAGCCACCAACACGGCGTCCCCCACACACAACTTGCTGCACCTCACCTCTGGATCACCGGACGGTAGTCCCAGGCGTGTTCAGTTGCCTCCGGCTTTTTCGCACAACGGCCTCCTCCGGCCGGTCTCCATCCTCCACCCGAGGCCGCCACCGACACCGTCTCGCCGGCTACTCGCTGAAGGCAAGGCCCCGGTCTCCACGCCACGGAGGCCGCACTTCCTGGGAGGACGCCGCTGCGGACCCACTGAACGCCGGAGCCACCAGGACGGGTGGTAAGTATCAGCAGACCTTCATCTATAAAATGTTATAGTTTTTGGGCAGGATGGGCGGCAGGATAGATGAGTTTGGGCAGGGAGGCCGGCGGAGCCGAGCTACCGTGCGGCCATCACGATGTCGAGCTTGGCTCCTCCTCCCCTGGGCAAATTTTTTGAATTAGCCTACTTAATATAATATTAGAATCTAATATACGCTTTTCCTCTGCTTTTGTGTCTTTGGATAATTTTATTAACCTCACTCTTTACTTCAGTACCTCACTGGATTCTAACACCATTTGACATAACTTCCTGTGATGACATTACAGTCAAAGTTCCTGTGACGTCATCCGGTGGTCAAAGGGTCACTTCTGCTGTGCCTGGCTTTTGACATCCAAGTTTGTGGACTTAGTATTAATGCCTTTAGGGCAAGTGGCTGCCTGTCCAAGTGCCTGCTTATGTGTGTTAATACAGGTGATGCCTGCTCTATTAAGCAGTGTATTTTCAAAGCTTTTCAAGCAGGTGATGACCTTTGTATGCTTGAGTGCATAGTTGTGCCTTTTGATACGGGTGGTGACTGGAAATGCAAGGGTGACTCCTTGGGGCTTTTTAGGGAGACAGCAACCTATCTATCCAAATTCATTATTGCGATGATTTGGTTTTGAATGGTGCCTGCACTTGCCTTTACATGCATATGATGGCATATAGATTCCAGGGCAGTTGCATATACCTTTTCAAACATGTGATGACTATCGTTTGCAGAGTGCTTATATCTTTTCATGAATGCTGTGAGAAACTATTCCAGAATGCCTACTCATACTTTTTCATGTAGGCAGTGACCTGCTTTTTCGGACTGCCTACTTGTTCCTTTTCGGGCATTCATTCGCCTACCTATGCATGAACGACTACTCATGCTTAAAGCATGTGAAGTGTACTGTTTATTTTTTAGAACATGCCCAATCATTTTAATGTTGGTTTCTCACATAGATGCATTTTTGGAAGGCTTAAGTGCAAGTGGTTTAGGTGATGAAAAATGCGGGTGTAATAAATACACCAGTTGGGATGGGTTTGCCCACAAAAGAGCCTTACCCTGAATGCCCAGATTGCCAAGTCTGTTCAAAAGGATGGAGTGTGATACAGTGTTGAACGCTGCTGACAGATCAAGAAGCAGCACTATCCCAGGTGTCCTCTTATCTAAATTATCCCTGACAAACTCTGCCAGGACCAGGAGAGCCGTCTCCATGCTGAAGCCTAAAGCGGCCTGACTGTGAATCATGGAGAACGGAATGGGCCTCCACAAAAGTGGACAGCTGTTAATTAACTAATTTCTCCAGAATTTTTGTAGGACCTGGGATGAGAGATATTGGCCTATAATTGCTCAACACGCCTATGTCAGCATTTGCCTTTTTTAGAAGCAGCAGCAGTGAGGTCTGTTTCCAACACGAGGGAAAAACTCCAGATGTTAGTGAGGCATTCCATATTTTATTGAGTGGAAGGTTGAAGAGCTCTGCCATAAGTCTGAAGATGTGAAGAGGGGCAGACAACATCCAGGGTTCGGGACTTGCATTTTAATATCTCGTTCAGAGATGGGGCAAATTCATCAGAGGAATGGTTTGATTTGGTAGTGACTACAGCCTCCAACAAAGAATCCGAGGAGGAAGATTATAAATGATGAATCTTCTCATCGAAGACTGACAGTTTTTCACAAAGTTCCTGCAGAGGGGATGATAGCAGTCCTTGTCCCTGAGGAGAAACAAAAGCATACACTATTTTAAATACTTCCTTTGAAGAATTACCCGCCATCTGAATATGGACTACAAAATATTCTTTCATGGCATTGCATGTATTTTTGCAGAAGCTCCTAAGGCCGCTTTGTAGAGGGTTTTAGCATTGTAATCATGATTTCCTCCAATTGCGTTTTAATTTTTTGCACAGGCTTTCCTCCACTATTATTTCCTAGGTAAACCATGATGCGGCTAACCTCAATCTTTTTGCCACTTAGTTTTTTAAGGTAGCAAAGTGATCTAATGAGTTAGACATCCAGCTATCAAACAACAAAATGTTCAGTTCTACTGCTCGTTGCAGAGTAGGAGGACAGGAACTGAGGAACAGAGTCAAGGATTTCTCTGACACATTCTGCCACTTTGTTTTCATTTGAGGGTATGGAATTAAGAGCTTAATTTAATAAATAAAACAAGACCAAAATGACAATAATTCAATCAGTAGAAACGGAGCTAGGTATAAAAAAACAAAAAATAGTAAAATAGCGTCTAAAAGTGTAAATTGCTGACCTTGGCTACCTGGTCACACTAGATGGGGTCAAAGGCAAAAGATCAGGCCGTCCGCAATGGAGCGCATGTTGAAAACGGTCCCAGATTAGTCCAGCTGACGGTTTACCTTCTCAAGTTTTGTGCTGAAAGTCCTGATCGTGAACAGCACAAAAGCTTGACTTCGAGAGCCCGTGAGCCACAGGAAGGGTCCAGGATCAGAGAAACACCACTTGGTTGGCCAGGAACACGCTGCAGATGGGTTCAGAAGCTGGCTGGGGAGCCTTTTATGTCCTGGAGGTTCATATCAGGAGGAGTCCTGGGTTGAACATGAAGTTGCAGGTCCAGTTCTTCTTCCCCAGGCAAGAGAGCAGCAGGTCAGCACAGAAGAGCAGCAGTTCCTTTACAGCAGCAGTCCAGCAGAGTGGCAGTCCTTGTAGCAGCATGGCAGTCCTTGTAGCAGCGCGACAGTCCTACTTCCTGGTAGAGTATCCACAGGTCCAGAAGTGTACTGAAGTGGTGGTTTCTGAGGGCCGTCTAGTATACAGAGTTGTGCCTTTGAAGTGGGGAGAATCTTTTAGAGGCATGCCTTTGAAGGGCACAGGTGTCATGCTGTCCTGGCCCCGTCTTCAAAAGACACACAGTTGTTGTTTTTGTACTGGCCCTGTCTTCAGACTAACTACTGGGAGTATGCACTCATTTGTGTTGAGGCAGGACACAACCTATTCCGGTGTAAGTGGGGTTGGGCCCAGTTCCTCCCTCCCATCCTGCCATTGGTGGTCTACCCAGTCACCCCTAAGCTCACATTGTATGTGGCTGTCGAGGAGGAACACACAAAACCCAACTATCAACCACACCTAGTCGTGTGACCCAGAGACAGGCTGCAGGCAACAAATCGCTAAGGCAATAAGATGCCAACTTTCTAAAAGTGACATTCTCAGAATTGCAATTTAAAGTCAGACTCCACCATAAGTTAGGCTTTTAATTTGTGATTCCAGCGACACCAAACAAGAAAGGTTCTCTCATCCCATTTGGAAATTACACTTATAAAATATAATAAAGCAACTCTAATGTGATCCTATTGGAGAGATAGGCCTTGCAGCAGTGAAAAAATGAATGTAAATGTTTTTCACTACCAGGCCATGTAAAACTTAAAAGTGTATGTCCTACTTTTTAAATAACATTGTAACCTGCCTTCTGGGCTGTCAGGGCATACCGTAGAAATTACTTTTTTGTAGTAAAAAGGAGGGATTAGACTGGCAAAACGTCTGTTTTGCCAGGTTGACATTGCAATTTAAAATCGCACAAACAGGCTCTGCAATGACAGGCCTGAGCCATGTTTTACGTGCTACTTGAGTGTATGAGACAACCAGTGCTGCAGGCCCACTAGCTGCATTTAATATACAGTGACTTGGCACAGAGTGACACTTTACTAGGGACTTATCAGTAAATTAAATATGCCAATAGGGTACAAGCCAATGTTATCATGTTTTAGTGAAAGAGCACAAGCACTTTAGCACTGGTTAGCAGTAGTAAAGCACATATAGTCCTAAAGTCAGCAAAACAATGTCTGAAAGCCAAAATGTTTAGGGAAACCAACGCCAAGGATGCCAGGTTTAACAGTGTATTGCAAATGGATCTCAGAACCGGCATGTTGTGATGCAACCATTGTAAGAATGAATTAAAGGTGGATGCACTATGTTTTTTTTAAATGACTAAGTATCTAAAATTGAAGATTTCTTGAAACTCACAATTGTATCCTTTGTACACGGAGCATGGTTTTAAAGTTATTGTAAGTCAAAGTCCATTTTGTGATGTGTTGATAATTAATTAAAATGTTCCTCTCTAGGGCAGTATATATTCGTGTACACCAAAGGAGCTTTTAATACGATTTTCTTGATGAAGAGTGCGAATGGACGCTTAAAAATCCAATAGCATCAATACAACTTCAAGAATGCTATTAGATGCAATCTGTAGCTCTACCTTTGGATGATTTTTGAGCATCTACATGCCACATACTCATATTAAGCTTTCTGGTGCTGTCTCCAGCTACAGTAATACATTAATAATTGTTGTTATGATCATTTTAAGGCAGTTGTAGTTTTGGAAAACTTAATTATACAAGCTGCTACGAATGTCAGTGCTCCAACAAAGAAAAGAGTGGCTTCCCCTAATGATCTGTAGTGGATTTGCTAGGAAATGGGGCTCACCTTTTTCAAGGAATAGTTCAGAATATTGAGTCTAAGTCTGTAACCTTTTGACTTCTGTGGACCCCCACTGAATCACTGCTGGGAGCCAGGGATCACCACAAAAGCAATTTCTATGCTTTAAAACGGAAGACAATACAGAAAATATTAAGAAATTCACATATGATTAAATATTTAATTTATAATAAAAATTTCAAATATCTAAATTTTCATGAGAAGACTTTTTAAAATGTTGTTTTATTTCTAAAAAATGACTTGATAGACTTCAGCACACCACTTTGTATTTTTTGCCCTAATGCATACTTTTTGTCGGTGTATGCCAGTGCTGCAATTAAGGCCATGAGCTGCCCATACTAGTTTCGATTGTATGACAGAAATCGAGGACCAAAATATCAAGAAGGTAGGTGAATATAGAGAAGTACAGAGTTACTATTCTCAACTCCACAAATACACACCTTGTAGTAAGATACATCATCAAGGTACATAGCTGTGGAGTTAGGTACAGTAAACCCATGCTTACCTATCTAAACCTAGATTGACAATTTTTTGGTTCTCAATATTTTTGGCACAATTTTTTAGCCCCACAATATTCCATTGTCAATATTCTGCTGGAATACCCTACATTCCATTTACTCTGCTTACACTGCTCCCATGAATCACGATAAGGCTACCAACTTAATTTTGAGCATCTAGTTTCAAATTCTTTCATATGTAGAGAGCATTTTAACATTTCAGTTTTGCTTTTTATGAATCTGTACTTCATTAATCTGCTTATATTATTTAATCCCAGATTTCCTGAGTAGGTGTCGAGGACCCCAGGTTAAGAACCACTGGACTAGAGCATTCCTCTTGAATCACTTTGCAAAGCAGACAATGGCTGAAGGTCAGCTTAGCTCACTCCCAGGAGCCAGTGATTATCTTTGGTACATATTTGTGACGCAGTCTGATTTGTCATAACAATGTTCTGATATTAAGGCATCCTAAGGATCCAGCGGGCACAGTTTGCAAGTCTAACGATGACTAGAAGGGGTCAATCTATTGTGGTTATCTTAGCTGGATTGTGCAGGCCACTGTGACAAAAATTACCTCTTCAGTTAGTAGTAGAAAGCAGATTGTGGAATTTGACTTATTGTTGAAACGTGTCCTGCAAGTCTTACTTGCCTTCTGCTTGTCAATCAACAAGGGCTTACTGGAACTGACTAAACACAGTATTAAGAGCAGCTTCTTTTGTTGAAGTTCTGTTGCAGCCTGACTGCAGGCAGTTGATGGTTGGTCCACACCCACCCTAGGTCCTCCGTGTTGGTTTTGTCAGTCATGCTAGATCCAACTATGTTGGGCTATGCTGTCAGGCTGTATCCCATCCAGCTACAAATCCCCTGCAAACACCAATCTGTGGGCAACTTGGACTACAAACCTCACAATTGGGCTACTCCTATTTTTGATGTGATATTCGCTCTTGCAGGGTTTCGCTACAGAATAAGTCTTGTACCTTGCAGCGGGTCACAGGTTTAATGGGATGAGTAACACAGAGTAAGAGCGGTCATTCCCAGGTCTATGAAACAAGCTAGCCAGCATCCTTCTGTACATTGTCACAGCTGAAGATGAAGGGTTTGTACGCTATATTGAAATATACACAGCGTCAGATTTGAAGCACTATCTGAAGAACAAATCTGAAATTCTGGCTAAATAATGTTTTCATTGGTAGTTGAAAATCAACCTCAACACAATGTTGTCAGCTGCAAGTGACAGTCCAAATATCTTTTTAAAAAGTGGTACATATTGTTCTGCTGTAATTTCCTCTGATCTTTGCCAGGCAGGTTGCAAGA
Source organism: Lissotriton vulgaris (assembly GCF_964263255.1). Lineage (NCBI taxonomy): Eukaryota > Metazoa > Chordata > Amphibia > Caudata > Salamandridae > Lissotriton > Lissotriton vulgaris. Next base: position 364,322,589 of record NC_141687.1, read on the forward strand.
GAGGTGAAGAGGGGTTTTGTAAGGCAGAGCCCACTGTTCATACTTGTCCATCGTTTCACGTTTGTGCTACTGCTTGGGGTTTTGACCTTGGGTGGGTAAAAGGATGGGAGACCAGTGCTCTGCTGTCACTACCTGTGGCGCTGTGAGGGCCTTCTGAAGTAATCGTTTTGATAGACCAGATGAGCGCCCTGTTTTACTCCTGCATGTTGGTGGCTGGCAGGGAGATTTCAGAGGAGCAGCAGAGTGAACCAGGCATGCACGGTCCGGACCTTCACATTATCACCTTAGTGTCTCTATGTCTTGGAAGGTGGAAGGGGTGTTTGAGAGACATGCGTTGACAACCAGCAAGACTCAAAGTGTGAATCATCCGATCACCTTCTCATGAGACCTCCTCGGATGCCTCCAATCTAGATTTGAAAGACAAGTCCAGTCTCTGGGGAGCTGCAGAGAACTCGCCCTCAGGAACCAGTGGGCGGACCATCATAAGTTACTCAGAGGTAAGTGTAAGACTCACCTGGGTTCCAATTCCCGCCTCTAGTAGATGGCATTTTGGAAGCAGGATGTTAGGTGGGCCATAATGAGGTGCACGTCCATGTCCAGTAAGATGATCTTGAACATACTCATAGAAAAGTGTTCATGAATTGGGTTGTCTGTAAGTGGGACTTACCCTGCCTTAGTTCTGGATGTCAGGGGGTAGCTGGAAGTACTACAAGCGTAAGTGGCAGCAACATCTGTGTGAATCGGGAGGAGTGTGCACTGTAGAGGAGAGCGTGTTGCAACTTCTTGAATGCAGGAGGCTAGTGGTTTGTTGGCCTGGTGACGTCAAATGTGAGTGGTAGAGAGGTTACTTCTGTTAATGGCCGACTGCAGCGCAATGAAACCTTGCCCTGGTAAGTTTTAGGCAGAATATGCCCACTCAGAGGAAGCTCGTGTGCATGCCGTAGGCCACTTGTAAGGTTGATCTGTGAATCCGTCCCTTTTGAGATGTGCAGACAGGGGCCAACGTTCTCGCTCACCAGCCTGAGTGAGTGAGTGAATCCGACCTCTCCTGGGTAATTATTCTGCAAGGCTTTGACGAGGGGCCTGACACCTCTGATCAGCTACTTCATTATCAGCGGCCCCTACGATCGTGTGTCAGGGTTTGGAATGCAGCTTTCCGTCAGAGTTTAATTTCCCCGTGAGTCATATCACTCGAGGAGATCACGAGCAAGACAAGCGCGAAGAATAACACGACACCTCCAAAAATGAATCATTTTAAATAAAATTCCAGGCCAGACAAATGTATAAAAGTGAACATCGCCCGGGGAGATACAACGCTCGTCCCGGTTAGATTCCCTCCCCGAATGCTAATGTAATTCCGAACAGCTGAAGGGACCTGGCCTAAGGCAAGAAGAGAGCGGGCCTGACATGGGAGGGGTTTGATACTGTCACCGATAAATGTGGACGATCTTTATAATTTATCTTTATGACTTTTAGAGTTAATGGTTTTTCATTTTTGATTGAGAAATGTTTCCACCCCGGCTACACAGGGAACTCCTTCTGCACCCCTGCTGCGCCACATCCTCGCGGTAGTCTGTGCAGGGACAGCTCATTAGAGAGGGGGACCTGAGAAGCAGCCGCCATGGCCTAGAGAAGGAAATATGAGTCGAGACCTCACAGCAGAATCCATCGGTTATTAAACCGGCCCTCTGCATGCTGGGATCACACATGACATGCAGTGACAGAAGGAAGGGAGATACGAGCAGACATTGCAACTCCAGTACTCCCCGGCATTGGAATTGTGTAAGAGCGCCTCCAACACTTCCTGAGATGAACACAATCAGAAACAACCTTATGTTTGGTCTCTGTGAGCTGCAGAAAGATGTGGGGGGACTGGGAAAGAGATCGGATGGCCTAGACCAGGTTAGGAAGGGGTCAGAAAAACATTAATACAGCCCCGTCCTTGGGGCAACAAAGTGACGATCTAGCGATTAAACAAGAAGACCTTGAAAACAGTCTAAGGTGTGAGAGAGCGCAATTTGAACGAAAAGTATACAGTAGCCATATCTAGACATGTATGTTATAAACGTGAGAATGAAACGCATATCGTAATGTAAAGTTGGCGACTATAGCATAAAGGCCAACGAATGTGATAACATGGTATAGGAAATGTAAATGTATTCACACATTAAGATGCATTAGGTTTAGAAGACCCGTATGCATGAAGGGTAAACGTATAGAAATGTGTATAAATGTATATGAAATGTAGAACGTGCACAGTAGAATTCGTGTACGTGTGCAACTTTAAATGTGTAACTTTGCATTGGGAAAAGCGGCGAGAAAATAACGTGGAAAGATGTAAACGTGGAGAAACGTGGATAAATATATAAGAGAACTTGTAACCAAGGAAAATGCACAAGGTGTATTCTACGTAGTCGTATTATATGTATTTTATGTATTTGGTGTAGAATGTTTAAGTATAACTAAGGCTTTTGCTAAAATACGGATATATAAATGTATGCTAAAGGTTATACTGTGTAGAGGGTTTCTGTAGGAATGCTGGAAGAGTTTAGGTCATTTGTGTATGTAACCTAACTGGTCAAGAGCTCGAAGGAGCATAGTCACATGAAATGTAATTTAGTGGTCTTGTGAAGGTCGTAAATAGCTTGACGTGGACATGAGAGCCGAGAAGTCTAGCACTTGTTAGATTTAAGGTGACAATGCCGGACGGAGCTTATTGCTCGAACGTGAGTAGAGACACTTTTTAGGTGGACTATGTTTTGACAAGACCATTCACAGGACCTAGCAGGGTCAAGTTAAGAGACATAAAGTTAAGGCTTTGTCTAAGTTTCTATGTTACATGATCTGAAAGAATCGATAAATGTCGAAGATGAAATGATGAAGATGACATTCAAAGGAGAAGGGTCAACTTAACGGACGACGCAAGGAGTGACCAATGGAAGAAGCAGGAAGTTGACATCATCGGGGAAAGTCCGTGGTGGGCGTCAAGGGGCGTTCCATTCACACGGTGATTGTGTATTTTAGGGACAGCACCCCGGGGAGGAGGTAGCAATTGGGAGATTAGGAACAGCGAGACGAATTGCTCAGAACGAGGGCGAAAGGTAGATGCCTTGAGCAGATGCGCTGAGACACCAGAGCGCAAGGGAGCAGTAGGCCAAGGACCCTTAGAGAGCAGATGGGTAGGCAGACAGGGTACTGTTACTAAAACTTAAGATTTCCTTTAGAGGCTAAAGAGAGTTTGAACTTCTTAGGGAGTCAAACTGCTGACACCTTTTTAGGGAAGAGAAACTTGCGAAGTAGGGTTGTCACATAGCATAGAGTAGGGACAGTTTTAATTCGATTATTGTTTTTATCTTACTGCAGATGACGCAGAAGGAACCACTTCACACCGAAGCTTAAGCGGCTGATATTGAAATTGATTTTGTATTTGTATACTTTGAGATTTATCCTGATTGGACTGTATCGTATCCAACTTAATCTCTATATAAACTTTTGAAACTTCATCAGTTGTAAGTGGTTCTTCAGAGTGGCGTCAGTTAATGGGGGTTGTCTAACCAATGCGGGGGTGGTCCTTTCCTCAATGACAGATAAAAACGATCCAAAACAGATGAATGGGATTCTTTATTAAATTTATCATAATCATAAATTGATATCAAAATCCCGTTCCCCGCAGTTGGTAGCAGAGGATGGTTATCTTCTTGAGGAAGACGACCTAGGCCAGGTTAGTTTACCCCAAGGTCCCTAGTCATTGTCGACCAGAAGAAGAATTGCAGCCGAAGACGGTGCTGACGGTGCGTCGAGAGAAAAGCAGCAGAGTCGGTCGAGAGTGAGTATAAGGGTCATGCGTTGAAAGATTGCGGTGTTTTATGTTGTTCCTGTGTTGTGATGTCAAGCGGAGTTGAATGCCTGTAGTGTGATTGAGGGAAAGTTGTGAGCGCGCGCAACTGGATGAAATCTTATGTCCAGAGGACTTAAGTGGTTCAGGTGTATCGAACACCTAGAGTAATTTGTCTACCATTGAAAGGGGGTCATGAGGTACCATTGATTTCCCGACAGACCGATGATAGGGGGAGCGTATGTGTGAGTGAATGAGTAGCGGACGCTGGTCGTACGTTTACTACGTGTAAGTAACCTATCAGTTAAGGCAAGCGTCCGACCGTAAGAGGAAAGACGCTGTGCCAGTTGAGGTGACAATTACAGTGGACTGTGGCCGTACAGTCAGAGAAAAGTGATCGCTTGGACGGAAGTAGTCATTTTTAAATGTATGAATGAAAACGCATGTGAAATCGTGAGACGAGTCGAGAAGCGAGGGAAGCTGCTTTAGAAGAGACAAGTGACGTCAGTGTAGAACCGTGCTGGGATAGGCTGATTAGCGAGAGTCGTACAGGGATTGGCGGTTGTTATCAAGACGCAAATAAGTAAGACATATCATACGTTAACAAAATGAAGTGTTTTAAGGGTTTAGGAAAGATCTTTAAAAAGAAAAGGAGGAATTTATATGCCGGAGAAGAAGCTCCACCAGAAGGCACACCAGCACATCATATGGCAATAAATGTAGGCTTACATTCCATATTGTGGATTTCCGAGTGGCATAGGCTAACTGAAGGGCAAAAAGAACTAGCGTTTCCAAGATTTGGAACGTTTAAATTAGAAGTGTTGAACCAACTGAAGGCGACAATGCTTTCAATGAGACCTCTACCGAGGCCAACACAATTTGAAGCTCTTGGTGTGTGGTTTAGAACAGCACACGAGAGGGGCGTAAAGAGGCGCCAAGAAAGAGTGAGAAGAACAGTAAAGGCAGTGCAGGATGCTAAATGGGACGAAGAAGCTAAGAAATGGAGGGTGCAGAAGGTAGAAGCGGACAAACTGTTCACCATGATAGAGGCTACGGGAGAAAGGAAACCTCTAGAACAGGAAGATGAGGAAAGCGAGACGGAGGAGGATCTAATGGACAGGTTGTTAACAGATAAACCACCTCCATATAGCGGTGAACTTGCGAGTCCCATATTACCGCAAGTAGACGGAACTAGGTGGGGGGAATATAAGTCGATCCCAGTATCAGAGTGGGACGCTACTAAGACCGTAGAAATACCCCAAGTTAGTCCTGAACAGAGAGTAGTGGGAAGATTTGTGGTCCAGAACGTGCCGGAGACGCAATGCGCTAGGTCGTATCAATTGCCGGACGCCTTGCAGGTTCCGGTTACCATAGGCCCTATTGTGTCAATCTACAACCCGGAAGGGGTCCAGCAGGAGGAACAGGCACGGTGGGAAAATGAAAGAGCAGAAGAGGAGGATAGGAATGCTACAATGAATTCCCACAGGCAGATACGAGCACCAATAAGTCGGAGTACCCCATTAGATTCCGCAACAGGTCCCAGGGTAGAACAGGGAGGTCGAAGAGGACCAATGGACTTAAGGGGACCAAAACCGAAAACCCATAAGGAATTAAGGGAATACCTGAGAGAATGGGACGAGGCCGAAGAGGCTCGGAATAAAGGGTTAGAAACGGGATCCGAGTGGAGAGAGCAGGATAAAAGGATTCTCTCTCATTGTGGAGCTGGCGAAAGCAGCCCCGAGTGGGAGGGAGGAAGCCAAGAGAGCAGAAGAGATATTTGTCCTACAAATAATGGCAATAGGCTAATGTGCGAAGACAGGAGTACAGGGTGTGGCGAAGTGCCTCGTGTCACCTTTAGTGAAGGGGAACATAGGACACAGGAGTACCGGAATACCTTCAGGTGCACACACCATGCCCCAGGTGAAAATGCGAGACATTGGAGTCACGGAAATATGGAGAGTCGCGAAGCGTCTCGACATACATCCGGGGACAGTGGTCGAGGTCACGAAAACATAGGGAGTCGCGAAACGTCTCGACATTCTTCCGGTGATCGCGAAAGAGATCACGGAAACATGGAGGGTCGTGACGGACCCTATCGTTTATTAAGCGACACCAGACAGCAGGCAAGTTATAATGGGTTAGAACAGAACGGTGGATCCTATCTCACATCTGGAGAAACCGAGCTTAGAAATCGGAACGTAGGGTTGGGGGACGGAGCATTATTCCACCATACCCCACGTGGAGATGGAAAGGCTTGGGATCTCGAAGGGTGGGAACGAAAAGATGGAAGTAAAACTCCTCATAACTCACCTGTGTTCAGGCGTAGGGCGCATAGTGGAGGAGAGAGGGACATGAGAGAAGAACATAGAACTGAAATGCTGAAAGCTGAAATAAAAGCGAAACGGCTTGATGTGATGAGTTTGAAGGCGGATCTGGATGAATTGATTGACGGTACAGTGCAATTAGAGAGATTAAACTCATATACACCAGATGAGATACTGTTTCTATCCAAAGATATCACTCGAAGAGCGAGGTCAGTTCATGAGAACTTATCTAATTTAGCAAACAGGTACATGGTAGACCTGTCACGAACTAAGGCTTTACAGAGTAATCACAGGCTGACTTGCACAGATCAGGATTTGGATGATCGCAGAACGATCGCGCTGAAAGTACACATAAGGGAATTGATCGTAAGTATCAGAATATGGAGAGATTTAGATAGATGGGAGGAAAGATGGTCCAGAAAGGGCTCTGTTAGAAGGAGTGTACTTGAGGGCTCCCAGGACACAGATTTGATGCGAATGGAAGCCTTCCCTTTGCGAGAGGTCGCGAATGGAAGCTACGTCCATGTGCCTTGGACTAGGGGGGATTTGGCGGCATTCACCAATTCCTTCCCAAAGCTTAGAGATAATCCTGTCGAATGGTATAAGCAGGTAGAAAGATTTGTGAAGATCTCAAAGGTACTGTGGGTCGATTTGAACACACTGTTCGACATCGTAGTACCCGGAGACTTGTGGACGGCGTGCAAGCTCAGTGTTGACTGGCCCACTTGTGAGCCAACGAGAGAGGCCAGGACGAATGGTCCATCTCATAGAGTCATGGAAAAGTACGAGAGGGTAATAGCGTGGCTAAAGGAGAAAGTGCCGGTACAAGACATAGACTGGGTAAAGATAGATCGAACTACCCAGGAGCCGAAAGAGACAGTGCATGAGTTTTACGAGCGATTGTTGAAAGCATTCAAGCAGTACAGCGGGTTAGATGTGATGGATCCCAAGGATATAGGACAATTTGTTTCAAAGTTTGTCTTAGGATTAAGACCAGAAATATGCTTAATGATCCAACAGCATCTGATCTGTTGGCAGAACAAACCTTTAGACGAGATTCTGAGGTATGCAAGGTATTGTAGTGACGAGATAGACTCGAAGGCGAAGAAGCTTAAAGAAAAGTTAATGTTAGTGCAAATGCAAGCTGCTGGAAAGGATAAACCACGGCAGCAGGGAACAGGAACGCAGGCAAAGAAACAGAACAATCAGAGCAGAGACGAGGAAGAAAGACCGAGACCGAGAATGGATATTGCGACATTGAAAAAGACGACGAGATGCCATCAGTGTAATGAGGTGGGACACTGGCGACGCGAGTGTCCTTATAATGTTGAGTCAGGGGAATTAGAGCAGGAGGAGGAAGAGGTTCAGAACAACGTGGTTAAGGGAGCCACAGTCCCGAAGGGCAAATTTGTCAAAGGGGGGACTCAGACTCCTCGAGCCCCGTTTCCTCAACCACCTCGCATCTCAAACGGAGGGAAAACCTACAGACAGATGCCATTGTTTGTAGGAGGAGAGGAATGTTACTACGTTGATCCTCTCACAGGGCAGCGGGCGAGTAGGGACGAAGACTGTACTCTAGGGGCCGCCTTGGAAGTAGATCAGAGAGGACCATACGTAGAGGCTGAAATAGCAGGATGTCCTACAACCTTTTTGGTGGATACAGGGGCCACTCGATCCACGTTGAGATCGGCGGTAGTCCCGGGTCTACCCATATCAGGAGAAATGGTTCAGGTGGTAGGAGTTGCAAACAAAAGGATGACAAATCCCTTGACCGAACCAGTGTCAGTGAGAATAGGGAATTACAGTGACGAACACCAGTTTGTGATCTGCGATTCTAGTCCTGTGTGTTTGCTAGGGAGAGATTTGCTGTGCAAACTGAATTGCACGATACATTGCACACCTGAAGGAGTAGAAGTGCAGACAAATGATGAGGACGCGGATTTCAAAGTTGTGAACTCAAGGGAATGTGTGGAACTTTATCCTACTTTAACAGTGGAGGAGCTTCCACAAGATTTGAGGGAGAAAGTCTCAGCTGAGGTATGGGATTTTACTGGGGAAGAAATAGGATTGATCAAGGGAGTGGAACCGGTAAAAATCTTGGTTAGACCCCATGCTGAGTATCCAAGAACACCACAGTATAAGCTAACGCCAGAGACGATTGCAGGGATTAAGCCTGTGATCGAATCCATGATTAAGCAGGGAATACTGAAGGAGATCGTGGGCAGTCCATGTAACTCCCCGATCATGGGTTTGCAGAAACCTAGTGGAAAATACAGAATAGTGCAGGATCTTCGAAAGATTAATAACATTGTTGTCTCATGTTGTCCAGTGGTACCGAATCCATCAGTGATATTGTTTCAGATACCGTTCCAAGCTGAATGGTTCACAGTGATAGATTTGTGCCAGGCTTTCTTTTCGATACCGTTAGATGAGGAGAGCCAATATCTTTTCGCTTTCAAACTGGAAGATCGCGTTTTAACGTGGTGTCGTATCCCTCAGGGGTATACAGAGAGCCCATCGATCTTTAACCAGCTATTGAAACGAAATCTTGAGAGTCTAGTACTGCCCAAGAATTCAGTTCTAGTCCAGTACATAGACGACCTCCTTGTTGCGTCAGAAACTGAGGAAGCTTGCAAGGAAGACACCATCACCTTGTTAAATCACTTGGCTGAAAACGGACACAAGGTGTCTCCAAGTAAATTGCAATATTGTAAGACTGAGGTGCAATACTTGGGCCATAGGATTGAAAAGGGAAAGCGGAAGGTGTCTCCAGATAGAATAGAGGCGATTATGAAAATGAACGCGCCTACGACACAAAGAGAAGTCAGGATGTTTCTAGGCATGGTTGGTTATTGTCGACAGTGGATAGCAAACTTTTCACTGAAGGCTAAACCGTTATTACAACTGACGCACAAAGGAGTAAGTGATCCGGTACCATGGGACAAAGATTGTTTGATGGCGTTTTTGCAGCTGAGGGAGGACTTATGTCGCGCCCCGGCCTTAGGAATGCCAGATTATAAGAAACCTTTTTTGCTTTACTGCTGCGAGAGAGAGGGATGCGCTTTAGCGGTATTAGCACAGGTCCATGGAGATGCGCGCAGGCCAGTGGCGTACTTTTCGGCTACATTAGATCCAGTAGCCGCAGCGTTGCCCGGATGTCTCAAATCCGTAGCTGCAACGGGTGTCAGCATTGAAAGGTCTGAAAGTGTAGTTATGGGTCATCCGTTAGAAGTGTATGTACCACATTCTGTAGAACTGTTAATGACAAGGACGAAGACTCAGCATCTGACAAACAGCAGGCTCACACGCTACGAGCAGGTCATACTGGCTGCCGAGAATGTGACCCTAAAGAGATGCTCTGTCTTGAATCCTGCAACTTTGATGCCACTTCCGAATGAAGTGGAAGATGAAAACTGTACAGAACATGACTGCCTTGATGTGACTGAACTATGTACCAAACCGAGACCTGATATCGTAGATGAGCCATTGACAGACCCAGACGAAATTTTCTTCGTTGATGGTTCATGCGTAAGAAACGATGTCGGTCAGCTGAGAGCAGCTTATGCAGTATGCACGATTACCAGAGCTATAGAAGCCGCTTGCCTGGAAGGAGTACACTCCGCACAGGTAGCTGAAATTGTGGCTTTGACTCGTGCTTGCTTAGCAGGCGATAGACTTCGAGTCACCATATACACCGATAGTCAGTATGGATTTGGCGTAGTTCATGATTACGGGCAGTTGTGGTCTCAAAGAGGTTACATGACCTCCTCGGGTTCTCCTATTAGGAATGGAGAATTCGTGAAACTACTGTTAGAGGCTTTGCAAAAACCTTTGGCCATAGCTGTGGTCAAATGTGCAGCTCATACAAAGAATACGGATTTTGTATCACTAGGAAATAAATATGCCGATGAGGTAGCGCGTTATTGCGCAGAGCAGGGATATTCTCACACTAATGCAAAAGTGGGGGGAATCCAAGAAATGACTGAATTGACCATGTTGTTAGACACTGTAGATACGTGGGATGAATTGAGAGCAGTACAGGAAAACGCACCAGAGGAGGAGAAAAAGGGCTGGGAAACAGCTGGGTGCGAGAAAAGTGAAATGAATTTTTGGGTGTCTGCCGACGGAAGGGCAGTATTACCAAATGAACTCATTAGTCCCATGGCAAGGAAATTGCATGGATCAGCACACATAGGAAGAGATGCTATGGTGAGAGTATTCAGACAAACGTGGTTTAACCCTAAATTTAGAGTAGCGGCAGAAGCAGTGTGTCAGCGATGTACAATCTGTCAGCAACTAAATGTGGGTAAGAGAACACCAGTTACCTTGAGTCACATAGGAAGGTCTGGGGGGCCTTTCAATAGGATGCAGATTGACTTCATAGAAATGCCTCCATGCAACAGACTCAGATACGTGCTAGTGATTGTCTGTATATTTTCTAGATGGGTTGAGGCTTACCCTACACGTAGGTGCGATACACTTACAGTAGCAAAATTGTTACTTAGAGAGTTGATACCGAGGTTTGGGGTGCCATCCTCTTTGGAATCGGACAGAGGAACTCATTTCAATAGCGAAGTGGTGAAGATGCTGTGTTCAGCGTTAAACATCGATCAGAAGTTACACTGCAGCTATCGACCAGAAGCTTCAGGGATCGTAGAGCAAATTAACAGTACCATCAAGTCCAGACTGGCTAAAGTTTGCTCATCGACATCCCTGAGTTGGCCAGACGCACTTCCAGTAGTTCTCATGAGTATACGTAGCACACCTGATAGAAGAACAGGCCTCTCTCCACATGAAGTGCTAATGGGGAGAGCTATGAGATTGCCATCGGTTCCGACTGCAGCGCTAGTGAACATCACAGACGATTTGATCTTGGACTACTGCAAGGGACTATCTGATGCCGTTAATTCTGTGTCCCTCCAGGTCCAGGCTGCAGAGGTTCCATCAGTACAAGATTTGTGCCATGATCTGAGTCCAGGAGACTGGGTCCTGGTGAAGAAACATGTCAGGAAGAACTGCTTGGACGTGCGTTGGCGAGGGCCGTTTCAAGTTATACTTGTAACGAATACCGCAGTGAAGTGTGGAGGGCTGCCAAACTGGATACATGCCTCGCACACCCGAAGAGTGCCAACACCTCCAGAAGACACAGCTCCTCTCTCGGATGAGAATCCGACGGGAAGCGGAGAAGCCATAGAGGGGGAAAGCCAAGCTGTGGAGGTGAGCGAAGAAGCTGAAACTGTGTTGGAACAGGGCGACGAAGGTCAGGACACGAGTGGGACCGAAGTTGCCTCCGGAGAAGAAAGTAATTGGGAATCCGACACAGATATCGAGCCAACTGAGAGGGACCAAGAGACAGGTCCTGGAACAAGGAGCGGAAAGACGGAAAGCAAAGAAGCCAGTTGGCCGGAAAGAAGGAAAAGGCCAAGTTCGGAAAGGAAAAAGGAAAGAACTCTTGCCCCGATCGCTGAAGGATCGGATCAGGAGGAAGAGACGACAGATTCAGGAACTGAGAGTCCACGAAGATCGAGAAGGGTACGCGTGCCCTGCAGAAGGTACGCCACCCCAGAGTGGACTTATCTAGCAGATGTATTGGGGACAGAAATCTGGGAGAGTGAAGAGTGTGAAAGTAACCACTCTCGATCCAGTCGTGACAGTGGAGATATGGATGGTGGCGCCTGGGCTTGAGACTGAGGGGTTACTGACTTTCACACTTCCCCGACCCCCACGTTTGAGTAAAATTCAAGATCTAGTGCTGAAAAGACTACAATTTCCAACAGTTGGTCGGCAAATGACAGAAGAAGAAGAAAAAGTTATTCGCTTTGAACTGTTAATTATTGTTGTGAAAGCTGCAGGTCCGAAAATAATTGTTGATGCATAAAAGACTTTTGTACTTATGTTATAAAGAAGAAGATAACCTAGCGCCGAGTGGAAAGAAGAATAAAATTAGGGATTACATTTAGAGGACGGAGAAGGGCTAGGGTTGTCTGCTGCTAATAATAGGAAAAAGACATTGTGGTGGAAAAAAAAAAAGATACCTGTTGATAAAAAGCACTTTGAAAGACTGTGAAAGCAAACAAGCAACCAAAGACTGGAAAGAGAACTTTCGCTGGAGAACGAGGTACGCTGTTTTGATAACATGGAGAACGGCAACCCAAACAGAAAAGCTAGATGTATAGTAGGTACACTTATAGCAATAGTGATATTCCTCATAATCATAGTAGTAACGATATCTTACATGACAGGCCATGAAAACGATAAAAGTACAGCAAAAGTGATAACAGTAACGACTTTGAAACCTGCTCTTGTGGGAAAGAAGGAGGAGAGCATTGTTACACGTGAAAAGGCGTTACTTACAGATGAAGCTCGTAGATTACACATAGACGAGTCACAGGGAAACTTTAGGTCAAATGCATATGCCAAATTATTGTATGAATATATCGATGCCATGGAGGCCAAAGATTGCTACGTTTGTATGCAATTGCCGGCTTCTGTAGATGAAGGCATTAGGTATCACCATCTCCCATTGACTTATGGGATCACATGTAGTTTACTGCTTAGTATTTTTTATGGTAGAGAAGGGTTTGAGTACTACTTTTCAAATTATGATTCGGTACTGCCTGAAGTTCCGAATTATAAGCAAATGAATAAGTGGGACTACTACAAAAAGGAAGATAGACTGGCTAAATTCTTTCTTCCTTGGGACACATTAGATACATCATATGCACGTAGAAATAATCTGACTTGCAAAGTATCAGAAGTAGAGAAAAGGTTTATAGCACAAGTAGATGATCGATGCAGACGGCAGAAGATTCTAAAAATGTCAGGGCAATGGAAAATAGACTGGACAGAAGAAGAGAAGGCACACAAAAAGAAAGGTAGCAATGGTCCAATAGCATTGGATAGAACGCAGAAAGGAAAGTTATGTTTAACTCGAAGCAAAACGTATTATGAGAGTGAATTTGTAGGTGAAGTTAGTTGTGAGCACTCTTTTAGACTAGAGTACTACACAAAGGATTTTATGAAAGGGATGCAAGCTATTCCGAATGTGTATTTTGTATGTGGGAGAAATGCCTATGTAAAACTTCCAGACAATTGGTATGGTTCGTGTTACTTGGCAATTGTCTTCCCCAAAATATATCATGCAAAGGATTTAGCGATAATAGAAGGAAAGGCTTCGAGGAGAACGAAAAGGGAAGTAGGAGATGCAGAAGTAGTAGGAGATGTATTTGGAGCGATGTTTCCATTGTTAGGTTTGATTCTTAACGATGTTAAGATTAGAAGGTTAGCGACAGTCGTGGATAGATTGTCTGCCAGCACTGCAAGACCATTAATGTTAGTAGAGGGTGAGATGCAGTCGATTAGAGCAATGGTTTTACAGAACAGACTTGCTTTAGATGTAATATTAGCAAAAGAAGGCGGAGTTTGTAAAGCTTTGAAAGTTCAGGAATGTTGTACTTATATTCCTGATAATTCAAAACCACTTGAGAAAGTCATACAGAACATTACACAGATTCATCAAGAAATTGAAGATTTATCAAAAATAAATGTCTGGGAAAAAGTAGGAAATGGAGTGGGAAAAGTTGGAAGTTGGTTTGCTAATATAGGCAAAGGTATAGTTTGGTACATTTTAAAGCCTGTATTAATAGTAGTAATCTGTATAATTACATTATTGGGATTAGTAAAATTGTATAAATGGTATAGGTCGAACCAGTTACAAAGATCGATGAGAGACCAAGAAAGGAGACTAGCTGTTCTTCAAGATCAACAGTATAAAAGTCTGAGAACACTTGAGTCGATAAAAAGGGGAACTGATGCAACTAGTTCTATATAATGGACGTGTTCAAATTGCTTTTAGTGATGACTCCTAAAAGTCATCAAAGGGGGGAACTGAGAGAGCGCAATTTGAACGAAAAGTATACAGTAGCCATATCTAGACATGTATGTTATAAACGTGAGAATGAAACGCATATCGTAATGTAAAGTTGGCGACTATAGCATAAAGGCCAACGAATGTGATAACATGGTATAGGAAATGTAAATGTATTCACACATTAAGATGCATTAGGTTTAGAAGACCCGTATGCATGAAGGGTAAACGTATAGAAATGTGTATAAATGTATATGAAATGTAGAACGTGCACAGTAGAATTCGTGTACGTGTGCAACTTTAAATGTGTAACTTTGCATTGGGAAAAGCGGCGAGAAAATAACGTGGAAAGATGTAAACGTGGAGAAACGTGGATAAATATATAAGAGAACTTGTAACCAAGGAAAATGCACAAGGTGTATTCTACGTAGTCGTATTATATGTATTTTATGTATTTGGTGTAGAATGTTTAAGTATAACTAAGGCTTTTGCTAAAATACGGATATATAAATGTATGCTAAAGGTTATACTGTGTAGAGGGTTTCTGTAGGAATGCTGGAAGAGTTTAGGTCATTTGTGTATGTAACCTAACTGGTCAAGAGCTCGAAGGAGCATAGTCACATGAAATGTAATTTAGTGGTCTTGTGAAGGTCGTAAATAGCTTGACGTGGACATGAGAGCCGAGAAGTCTAGCACTTGTTAGATTTAAGGTGACAATGCCGGACGGAGCTTATTGCTCGAACGTGAGTAGAGACACTTTTTAGGTGGACTATGTTTTGACAAGACCATTCACAGGACCTAGCAGGGTCAAGTTAAGAGACATAAAGTTAAGGCTTTGTCTAAGTTTCTATGTTACATGATCTGAAAGAATCGATAAATGTCGAAGATGAAATGATGAAGATGACATTCAAAGGAGAAGGGTCAACTTAACGGACGACGCAAGGAGTGACCAATGGAAGAAGCAGGAAGTTGACATCATCGGGGAAAGTCCGTGGTGGGCGTCAAGGGGCGTTCCATTCACACGGTGATTGTGTATTTTAGGGACAGCACCCCGGGGAGGAGGTAGCAATTGGGAGATTAGGAACAGCGAGACGAATTGCTCAGAACGAGGGCGAAAGGTAGATGCCTTGAGCAGATGCGCTGAGACACCAGAGCGCAAGGGAGCAGTAGGCCAAGGACCCTTAGAGAGCAGATGGGTAGGCAGACAGGGTACTGTTACTAAAACTTAAGATTTCCTTTAGAGGCTAAAGAGAGTTTGAACTTCTTAGGGAGTCAAACTGCTGACACCTTTTTAGGGAAGAGAAACTTGCGAAGTAGGGTTGTCACATAGCATAGAGTAGGGACAGTTTTAATTCGATTATTGTTTTTATCTTACTGCAGATGACGCAGAAGGAACCACTTCACACCGAAGCTTAAGCGGCTGATATTGAAATTGATTTTGTATTTGTATACTTTGAGATTTATCCTGATTGGACTGTATCGTATCCAACTTAATCTCTATATAAACTTTTGAAACTTCATCAGTTGTAAGTGGTTCTTCAGAGTGGCGTCAGTTAATGGGGATTGTCTAACCAATGCGGGGGTGGTCCTTTCCTCAATGACAGATAAAAACGATCCAAAACAGATGAATGGGATTCTTTATTAAATTTATCATAATCATAAATTGATATCAAAATCCCGTTCCCCGCAGGTGCTAAGAACCCTGGGTGTCTATAGGCACGCGGAGGACAGAACATTTACAGGAAACATCTCTTAACCCCTTCACAAACCAAGAGAGGATGTGGTATCACGGCCAGACTGCCGACTCTGGAGCTAGGAAACCTAGGTTTGAGCCTCGGGGTCGACTCCACATCCTGTGATTCTGGGCAAATCACTTGATCTCACGGTGCCTACCAACAAAAACAACCGGAACCCCTCCACCCCCCATCAGAACACAGACTGGAGGTGCTGGGAGGGCTCCCCCACTCACTACCCGACATCCTCATAGAGTTAATATCCTCTTTTTCTCCGTGGAAATGATTACCCTCATGCACTGCTGACGTCATCATCTTTCATAGTCATAAATTGCAAGTATTTCATGACCAGACTTGCCAGCCACAGCATTGAAACGCAGAAGAGACTTCTGGTCCGTCACGGACCGGATGCGTGAACGCAGCATTACCTACGAATGGGGCCACCCCTTCTGACTCCCTTTAGGTTCCCCCAATTCGGTTGTAGTTGGTGTGTTCCTGAAGGAGACGGATCTCTCTGCTTTCTGACTTAAGGAAGTTGATGACTGTCAGTCGCTTAGCTGGGGCGCTAAGCCACTTCGTGCTTGCTACTTTTACCATGGTATAAATGGAGGTTAAGGAAGTTTATGTAATCGACCTTATATTTGTCACCGTTCATTAGTGTAATACTAGGAGTCTTGGAAACACCTGATAAAAGAAGAGCTGCGCAGCATTTCCTTCTCTGTTCAACAGAGACGTTTTAAGGCATGGACAAAATGGGCTCTGGCTCAGGGCCCCAGCCATTCAAGGGGCCCCCTGATAGAGCCAGTCCTGTCACGCAGTGAGTCTTGCCCGGAATTCTTACATAAGTGTTTTATGAATACCATTTTATTTTGATTTATTTTTAATGTGGGTCATGTGTGAGAGTCTATTACAGAGTTTTGTAATGTAATGTGTTAATGTTTTATAGCATTTATTGGTATATATGAAACATATTATGAAACTCTGTCAAAAAATGGTCAACATTTAAAGAAAACTGAGAAGAGTTAGGGATTTTCCATGTGGGTTTGTCAAAGTTTGCGATACACGTTGTATAAAAAAAGTGCCTTGGTCAAGTACCATTAGTTCATATTGGATAGAATGTAAGCATAATTATGAACATAAGCTTTGAGACAGTTATTGGCAAATGGCCAGTAGTACTGGTGAAAACCAAATATGTTTAATAAGGGTATAAGTGGGTGTTAGGCGTTCTTTGAGGGAAATAGATGGGCTTCAATTTCTGGAGAAGATGTGCTTGAACTCGTCAGTCGAAGACACTAGCCACAAGTCTGTGAGGGGCTCAGCGTGAAGTAAGTCTTTCCTCCATGTATTCTCTCTTGTTTTTCAGCGGTGTTTCCACCAGCTGATTAGTCAGCAGTATGGGTAAATGAAAGGTTGGGGGCATAAAATTATCTACTGACTTAACTACTACCCCTAGGCGATCCACTATAGACAGCTTTCTCACCTGCGCCATGGGAGCTTTATCTCAAGAAACAGACTTAGCTGAACGGCGCATGTCCCTGAGTGCAAATGGGCAAAATGGGCCACTGGAGGGTGTAATATCTACTAAGGACCAGTCTGGTCTGAGTAACGATCAAGCCAGCCAGAAGAAAGGGTGCATTAAGGTGATCGAGTATGACAGCTTGCCAAATACCCAATGTGACAGAATCAGTGTCCATTCCTATATCCCCATGCCAGGCTACTATAGCCAAAGCCCCAACCACAGCCCGACCACCTGCAGCTAAATGTAAAAGAAGGATCAGGAATGATATCTCTGTCAACTCGAGCTCCCCGGACATACCTCTCTTGCAAGGGATGATTGACAACGGTACCCCTATGGCAAACCGGCTTGGGCCCCATTCTGGGAGAAGCTACTAACTGTTGATAAAGACCAACTAATGCTTCTCTAGGGAAGACTTGGCAGGTTGGAGGACAAATTGAAAAAGGCCACTTCCTCAGGTGGTACCCCACCAAACGAGGGGCAGGAGTACCAGATTTGAGACAGGATAATGTAATAGCAGGCATGCCCATTCCTGCCAAGGCTAGGCTTATTCTAGTCAAGTTCTAATGTGTAACGTGGATGACAATGTGCAAGAGACGAATAGGGGGTATGTTATAGAGCCTGTTACCATGATACATGCTGTGAGCCAATCTTTACAGAGTCAAAATAATAAACACCCTCCCAATATCAACATGCCTTTATAGGAGCTAGTCACCATTAATCTGCCACCTCCTATTGCCCATTGGTATGGCAGTACTGGGTATTGTCCCCTGTTGAAGCAAGGGGACTACAGAATGTTTGAAGAACAAGGCTGTCCACGGTCTTAGCTCCAAATGTTAATTTCTACCTACCAGGGCACATGAAATCCTGTATACAAGGACAGTGGGGTGGATCGGACCACTAGAACATTTTTTGGGGGGTAACTGTATACTTATTAACTTAAGTCAGCTGCCCCCGAAGATCATAAATCTACTCCAGGGATACTCCCAGTCTGTAGGTTGGCTGTAGCCAAGGCCATTAAGGCAAATTTTAATGCACACCCTTGCACCTGTAACATACCCATTTAGGCTCCATATATGGATCCTGTATGTCAGCCCTGTGAGTGAGGGTTCAAGCTTGCAAAATGGAATGTGAATTAGCTACTAAATAAGATAGTAAATGCTGACTGGATCATCACCATTTCTAGCTATGACATTATATGTATATACGAAACCTGGTGCACAAGTGCAGTACACTAGAAGGGTATTCCTCATATTTTTTTAGAAGCTCTAAAGTCACAAGCTGGCCGGGCTAAAGGGGGGTTACAAATATTCATCTCTAATAAAAGTTCTGTAAATGTCAAAAAGATTGCATCAGTGGGCGCCCATTCATAATTAGTGTGGCTGAACAAAAAAGAAGGGAGAGACCTTGTAATTGTGAATTTCTATAACAATATTTTCGATTCAACATGTAGTACTGTGGCCATGGCCTCAGAGCCTTTCGAGCTTCCATCCATATAGGTTTTGTACTAGTATGGGCTGGTGACTTTAATATTCAGCCACGTGCAGTATCTATCACCCAGGCATGTGGTCATATATACCAGGATGAGGAGGGGAACGATAATTTTTGTCATAATGAGTATGGGATAGCACCAAACTCAATCATCTCTAAATATGATCTTCACCTACTTAGTGGCTGTGGTATTAATGAGGAACTAGTCCCAACATTCACTGGCCGAAACGTGTCTTCTATTATAGATCAAGTGGACGGGCATTGATCCTGGTACGATTCTGCAGAAAATAGTTATGTCTAACTTTAGGTAAATAACCTATTCCCTCCAGGACTATATTGCCCCAAAAATAATGTTAGAAAACTTTAGCTATATTATTGTTGCTATTAAATCACTTTTAACTCAGTGCCTAAATACACAGAAGAACAAGAGAAGGGGATGGTTCAATAGTGCGTGTACAAAAACATTACAGCCACTTAAACATGCCCAGCTAATTCCCCACGATATACATTGGCTATTAAGTCCCTTTGAAATAAGTACAAATTTGCTATAACCGCTGGGAAAAAGACACTCCAGGCTGAAGATTCGGAAAACTTTGCCATTGCTACAGAAACTAGGAACACTAAACTCTTTTGGGATCCAGTGAATGCACCCTTTCCAAAGAACAACTATATCCCTGAGTCTGCTCTTTTGTCCCTTGCAATAAATAGGTAACACATTTTTCAGCAATTTATAGACAAAGTAGTGAGAAGGCCATAGAGCAAGACTGGCTGCCGTTGGATGAGGGGGGAGCACCACCCTTTGAATTTTACCAATGAAGAAGTTCACCTGGCTATTCAGGCTAGTTCCAGGGGTCGGGCCCCAGGCCCGACGGGGTGCAAGTGGATGTTTTTAATTCTGTCCCTAAATTGTGGGGACCTATTCTAACTAGGGTCTTTAATTCAGACGTAATAGATACTATACCATATTCTTGGGGTGAATCAACTATTGGAACCATATTTAAAATAAAGGGGATACAACAGACCCAAAAATGACTGCCCTATTTCCCTCCTGGACTCCTGCCTGAAAGTAATGAGTAGAGTTCTGCTAAGAGGATTGAAGGAATGGGTGCTTGAGCAATCTATTTTATCCCGGTGCAGCTTGGGGTCAGAAAACAGTTGGGAACCATTGAACAATGCACCAATCTGGAGCTACTTATTGATAAATGTACCAGGGCCAAGGTAGGCATACTTTATTTATACTTTACATTGCCCTTCCTTGTTTCAAGCAGACTGAACCTAGCTGCTCCAGTCCCCAGCTGATTGACTCCGGCTGTTACAGCGGTCACCATGACTTATTTGGACGCCCGTCCCTACCAAGCTCCTGAAACCTGAGATCACCCACGGGATTCTAGTAGATCTCACCACGCAACTTAGTTTTCCATTTGCCGACCACGAGCCTGTATCTTTTAACTGCCGTATACACAAATGACCCTCTGAACAGCACCTCGCCACCTTTCCTGCAACCTGCCAGCTGTCCGGATACACTCAGTGGCTCACGATTAGTTTCTATCCACGTTCCTGCTTCTATTGGCCTCATGGGATATGCAAATTGTTACCATTCCCTGCTTCCCTAGATAAACATTGGATAAGCACCTCGCAACTTTCCTGATACATGCCGTGGCTCACCATTAGATTCTGTCCACACTGTATCCCAAATCTGTAACCTGGTCCTGATGATGGCCTAACATTGTACATTTGGCCGAAACGCTGTTGACCCCCACAGCGTAATTCACGGTGCCTACTCTGCGATTTCCCAGAAGAATTAACTAGTCCATAAATGTACCAACTGTACGGGTATTATAGATGACCACACTATATATATAACCTTGTTTGTGCCTCTTTTCCTGCTGTACATATTCCTACAAGTGTCACTAGTGCAGTTCTCTTCTCACACGCACTTGTGCACAGTATCACAGGTTACATGGCATTTAATGTAACACAGTGCATTTATGGTTGTTTATTTATTTATGTTTTAACCGTATAATTAATTATATGTGGAAAGCATTTCCTTAAATCTTTTCGCTTCGCAGTCTTTTGTTTCCCTGTGCCCCTCTGCAATTCATTGTACACTTTAATTATTTTCCTACCAAACGATACCCCTTGAGACACTGCCTATGCTATACAATTGCTGATTTAAGTAGCACTTTCGACCTGGTCGACCATAACTTACTTTGGTCAACTTGTGGAGAAGTGTGGCTCAGGGGTTAGAGGCGGCAGACCCGGAAGCTGAGATCGGTCCTGGACCAGGGTTCAATTCCCCGCCTCGGCGGGTCTTGGGCTAAAAATTCCACGGACTCGATAATTCTCGCTCCGGTGCCTTCTCGACTCACGGGTTCACACTCTGCAACTCTGGGCAATAGCTTGCTTAATCTCCACAACGGCCCCTCGCGGCGGGATGCCTGACTTTCACCTTGTGGATACCTGCTGGGGCTATCACACAGGGGAATATCAGGACGGGTTCCCTAAGCAAGCGCCGGGACACCCACTGTGGGTAGCTGTGCGCTATATAAGCTCAACTACATTTACATTTAACTTTGACCTCCCTGGGAGCGCCAAGGCCAATTATCGGGTTTCGCTCCCGTCTTTATGAGAATCTAATCAGCCAAATTCTGTTTGGCCCCCGGGGGAATATTCACACAAATTTAAAGTGGGGTGAGGCATTCGGCAAGGGTGTGTACTAACACCAATACTTTTTTCTCTTTTTATTAATGGGGTAGATAATCATTTACAGACGATTCAGGTCGCCCACTGCCTGTATTGTTATATGCCGACGACGATGTATTATTAGCACAGACTCCTGCGGGTCTCCAGAGACTGATGAATGACTTCACAGATTTTATGACCCAAAAGAAAATGGTAATTAACAAATCTAAAACATTTACCATGGCTTGTGAACCCAAGCATAGACTGTAACTCGTTTTTTATTGACAACACCGCAATTGTTTTAGTGAACTCGTTTTGTTATTTGGGTATTGTATTTGCGGGCAATGACTCACAACATGTTTTAAAAACTAGTGCTAAAATTAGTAGGGCATCCCAAGAGATTTTTACATTTCCTTCAAAACCAGGCAATCGACCCATTAATGAGATGGTAGAAATTTACAAAGAGAAAGGAGTGACCACAGCCCTTTATGGGGCAGGCTTCTGGGGTTATGCAAATAGCTTGGCCTTACATGCTGCATGCACGAGACGTCCCCCTCCTCGCTCCAGTCTTATGTTCAGCACGGGCCCCAGCCAACCCCCTTTATCAATCCTGGTGCTGCTCTCATGCTTGTTAACACCATGAGACCAGCACCAGGATTGAACGGAGCGGCCTCTCTTGGCATTCCCGAGGACAATGCAGGCCTGTGCCTACTCTCAACCCAGCTGCCTTCAGACAGCTGGGTTGGAGAGGTTTAAAGTGCGCATGTCTGGCCTGCCGTTGCAAGGCAGCCGGCCAAAGGGACATGCACAATTTAAACTTAAGTGCCAAGACAGCTCACCACTCTTTCCTGCTTCTGTTACTCAGGAGGCCCCGCCCCGTCCTAACACTGGGTTTGGGATGGGTTGATGAAAAATAAAATGGTGTTGAATTAACTTTATTACTATTTTATTTTTAATCTCTGGGGGTTTTGGGGGCATTTTGGGTGGTGGGGCGATGCTCCTTCGCTTCTCTGAGCCGATCTGTGCACATGTCCTTCTGTGGATTCAAAAAACGGCTAGTACCCAAACAGTGACCTCCAGATGCCCTGTAAAAAATCCATACTGACTGATAATTTAAATAAGCAAAGAGGGCAAGGTCATGTTGAAACCGATTACAGAGAATTATATACAAAGATCTATTGAAGTACCATGTCAGGAAGCAAAGTCATATGGACAGGAGTCAAGTTGAACAATGCTAAAGAGATAGAAGGACGAACGATTGAGTGTGAGGCATAGGTGTCGTGCCGGGGGGGACATTGCGTGCCATTGTCAGAAACGGGTGGGGAGCGCAATCCCCAGAAACAACGTCGCCCTTGTCCAAGAACACAATAGGAGGGATGGACATGAACCAGTGTCCAATGCTTTTGTATGCACTTCTACCCCTGCTTTATGACTTGGCCTCATAAACTGAACACAGGAACACAACTTCAATTAGTGAAGCAGGCACAGTAGCACTGGGGCCCAGAGGCCACGGAGCCCTGATCATTGTGGCTATTGCTGTATTATATAATAATTCAGACATCAACCCAAGGGGTCATTTCCTTTTTTGAAATAGAGCTCATGACACATAGCAAAGGGGTAAATGAAAGGAGTAAAGTTCAAGGTTGGCTAACTTAGCCAAGTGATAAAGCAGGGGTTCAAATGCTTTAAAAAAGTATGCAGACTGGGCCTGATCCTGAGGTCAATCGCTATGCAGTCAGCGAGTGAAGATGAAGTGGTCAAAGGCATAACTAAATACAAAATATTCTGTAACTGTTTTGGTGGTGTTTCAAGTTCAGGTAACTGCATATAAAATAATATACACACCTTAAATGGAAAATAAATGCAAGTTAAACAAATCAGTGGGAAATGCACTCTTTTACGTTTTGAAACCTGAGTTGTTTAATGTGATCACTACAGAGTCTGAGTGTGTAACCAAAGTGTCACATAATTAAATCCTGGTTGGCGCATTGGGGAACAGTGACAAATATTTATTTTCATAATGTGTTACAGAAAGCACCGTGAATATGTAAGTTATTATTTTAAAATTGTGTTACATACATCATAAGATAGACCGCAGCAAACTGTTAAACATATTCAGTGTTTAAGAAAAAACAAGTATTTCCAAAATATATATTTTAGTAATTGACAAACAGATTGCACCTAGTTAAAATATTTCTGATGTGTCCATTAAAAGGAGACACTACAGAACTGGGATGGTAACGCCCTCACATTACCTCTCAAAAAAAACAACTCTTTGTCACCATCACCATAAAGCTTCAGTGATTCCATAAGTTAAGGCCTAAACTGGCGTCCAAGCAGTCTTTAGATTTGCTGAATAACAAGTTGCACACATTTAGATTTCTTTACGTAGCAGGGACCTCGCTGAAGCTTCTGTTCTGATTTTTTTGCTGAAGTTCTCTGTCCTTCTCTGGGCTTCACAGCACAGGAGACCTTCCTCCCTTCCCTTTCAGTCCGAGGCGTTTTAAGGTCAGCATCAACTGTCCACGGATACTAGTTCTTTAACATAAACTACAGGAACTATTTTTTTAATAAAATTAAATATTATTTGCACATCGTTCCCCATAGGTCCCGCTCACTATGACCTGTGAAAGGGCAGTATTGAGCTCTGCTCTCACCAGAGGGTTTCAGGTCAGAGGCTGATTAGGATCATTGGTGCATAGCCTCTCCCTCTATTTCTCTAGAACATTCTGCACAAGCTATTTTTTATTGGTTGTGTGTCTCACAGTATGTCTAGGGCTAGGACTTGAATGTAGTCTTGTACTGCTGTGCAAGCAGGAAGTGGCCCGTTATGTTCACTTTTGGTAAGGGGTCTGAAAAGCAGTGGTACATATGTCGTACTTGTGCAGCACAAACCTAGCCAAAGGTCAGCAGAGCACTGTTCAGTGTCAAAGACAAGCATACAGCCAATGTGTACTGTGTATATTTAATATGTGAGTGGGAAACCATACAACTCAACATAAAAAAATAGTTGGTGGGGGGTGGCGCCAGCAAAGATTGTCGCACTAGACACCACAAATGCTTAAAGCCGGCCCTGCTGGTTGCTACTCTGGTTTGGGGAAATCATTCCTTTCATAAAGGTCTTTCATGCTTCCCTTTCTCGTGTCCTTTCGTTTTCATTCTCCTGTCATGTCTAGTGCTTGCCGTACAGAGGTATAAAGTGTTATACAAGCAAACAACAGAATATATGTCTTGTTGTTTGTGTTAATGTTTGATTGGATATCCTATGAATAAACATATAAGAGCCCTATTGGGCTGTGTGCATGGGTGCATATTTGCAAGACTGAATGGCTGCTCGCGTATAGATATCTGTAGGTGTGTTTCTCTTTCTGCCTATATGCATGCATATTTCATTTGCGTCAATGCATGTGTAGAGGTTGTGTGTCTGCATTCAAGCATCATGCAGAAATCAAACCTATTGCCTTTGCATGTTTAAATACTGCTCAATACTGCAGTTTCATTCTCAAAGTAAATATCAGGCGTTACAATACCAAATATGATGATACTATAAATCCTTTGTACTCCTGGGCTCCCTGCTCCGCTCTCAGGTCTGGTTCAGCTTTTAGCATTTGCACGAAGAGAGCAAGAGTTTTCACCTTCTCTTCCGAGTTGCCATTAATGACCTCCCTCTTTATTTAGTTGCGGTCCAGTGCACCTACGGCTATTAGAAGGCGGTGGGGCTCAAAAAACGGGTGGAAATGCCAAAGCCAAACCCATCCATGCCCAAAAGTCACCAGTCACCAGGAACCCTGCACCTTTTACCAGCAATAATATAGCTAGTCATAGGCAGCCCTATTCTGGGGAGGAATTAAGTCTGGTTGAAGGCAGGTTTCCCTATGAGAAGGTTTGGACCTCGCCCTATATTAACTTATGTCCCATTAGTGCAGAGGGGAATTGCGTTGTAAATTAGTATGTGAACGAGTACGAGTGTGTCTTGGGGAGAATACGTGTTCGGGAAACAGGCAGGAATTGGAGAAGTTTGTCTCGTCTAAACCCACTTGGGCCCACAATCAGCAGTTTATACTGTAACACCAGATCTACTCCCAAACACGTACTCGAATTATGGGCCCTTCTGTCCTCCATTAACCCACACATGTGGTTCATTATAGAAACGGGCCTCCATCACTAGGCCTCACCCAGTATTCCCATTCCTTTTCCTGACACATATAAGATGGTCAGGCTAAATAAAGAGAACAAAATAGGAGGGGGAGTAGTGATTACCTTTTCAGATACCCTGAAGGTCTTGCTTACTGGGTAGAAATGTGTGTATTCATGATAGAGACTACCACTGAAGATTTTTTGAGAGAGGCCTTAGTTTATCGTTCAACAAGCCCAAGGAGAGATTTCAGTCACAAGTTAGTTGAGCACCTTGCGCCATATTAATTGGCAACAGATAATCTTGTTACTGTGCGACTTTAAATATCACAGGGGAAAATTTATCAGACCCTGATGTATGCCAACTCCTCTCTGATGTGGAAATGCTAGGGCTGTGATGAGGCAAGAATTCGCATGAAAAGCGCCTTGCTCACATACAAGAACCTTGCCTAAATGTATAATCATATTAATCCAGTTGTTCGTCATTTGTTAAACGTTTTTTCCAAACACGCGGGTGTCCCAGGATGCTTGCTTGTATGTCTTTCCCATACAAACGAAGCTTGCACTAAAGAAACGGCTGCTTCGCCGAAATTCAGTCTGCGCATGCGTCGGTCATACCCATGTGATGTGACGCACTCGCATTCTGGAGGGAGTCTATTGCACATGCGCACTGCTGCAAACATGGCCGCTTGTCTATTACCACGCTCTGTGCTTGCTACAGCTGCTTCAGCCTATCTGTCTTTTCGCACTAAACAGTAATGCTATAGTTATTATAAAGTAAGGGATGTTTAGAATTTCATCATGGTATACAGTGTGATCATTTTATATGTGATTTTAATTTGTTCTTGCTTACTTTTCATGTACCGCGTCTCTGGGGCTGGGAAATTCGGGAGTGGAGCCATACTTGAGGCTCTGCTGGGCTCCGACATGTGACCAGGGAAAAACTCTACTGCGCAGAAGCTGAAACAAGCCAGCTGGCTCCTGAAGCACAATGCGCCTGAGAAACTCTCTGGGAAGAACAAATCTCACCTTGGAAGAAGCAATACTGTTGCTACCTATTATGAACTTTACTGTACTGCTGTATGCTTATGCATGGGAACGTGAACCCAAGGGGCGGGTAGGAAAATTTTAATATTTAGGATGGGAAAGTCGAATTCTAGGAGGTGGTAATGACCGCACCACCTCTCCTGACCAATCATAATGTGGGAAACTGTCACTTGCAACATTAGTGGGTGGTCTGAGGGACCCCAAAACAGTATAACTGCCCTAGTTTAGTTTAGGAAAATTGTCCGACTTGTCCGAGTAGCAGACCTGTCACTGACCCTACGAACTCTATAGGTGCTCAATCTAAAGTGCTGCGGAGCACTCTGTCCATACTTTCCACAAAACTCCTAAGGGGTGGAAATAATCCTAAGTGCTGGCGAAGCACTTTGCTGGGAAATTCGAAAACCCAATCGGGGTTGCTGGTGGATTACTTGCAGGAGAGGGGTAACGCAGGCGTTGCTGTCCGAAGCTGTGGGTGTTGGTCGTACCCAGGGAGGCCCAGTCTTGACCCAAAACCTGAGGGGTATCCTGTCCTGACTGTCCTTGGGCTGTGTCTACTCGCATTCTGGGAGTCCAAATCCTTGAGGGTCCTTGTCCCCGTCTTTTCCAAACTGACCCGTGGCCAGGGTTAGTTCTCACTCCTAATTAGGTAAATATAAACTGTGGGTTTGCGTCTTTTCCATAGTCTTCTCTCACTTAGACTCATATCTTTTTCTCTTTCGTAAGGGAATAATCTTGACTTTGAGATTAATTTCTGAAATGCCAAACTATATACGTTTTGCTTATTAGAATTTTTCCACATCTCTCCCTTCCTTTAGAACTTTGCTGAGTTGTCGAATTTATTAGTATGTTCCAATTTTTCCCTTTCCTTTAGTATGATTGCGGTGAACTTAGCAAGAATAGTCTAAAGAACGTAGGTTAAGTACATGTTCTAGGTCCCATCCATGTCCTACGTCCTAGTATAAAATTGCAGTGACTAGTTTCTGTTCTAAATTCCTACCTTTAGTTTTCCCATATACTCAAATGGTCTTAGCTTTAATCCATAGTTACCTAATGGTTTTAATCCTAATGATTGACGTATTATTCTGCATATCACTTATTGCCTTGTCATATTTTCTTTGAACTTCTATATAAAACTTTTAACATCATCAGGTGTCTGTGGTCATTTTACAGAAATTGTGGATAAGTATGTACTGATTTATAAAGAGTATTTTTCCTAGGCCCCTGTCTACCTTTTCCCTAATAGCTCCAGATCTGTCATAAGCAATGTGCCTGTGGTAAGTCGGGTACATGGTAAGCAGAGGTGAAACCAAACTTTAATTGCTCATAGCAGCGTGCAGGGGGAGAACAATCAAAGGTAATCTTCACCCGGTTCACCCAAATGTCATTGTTGTATCTGAATTTGCACGCCAGGGCCCAGTGCGTGTAAGAAATTGGTAATCTCGGTGACCCGGGTGGACTGCGCGCTCTATCAGTAATTTTCTGGTAACCAGAGGATGGTTTGGACTAGTTAGATTAGGTAGACAGGATAACTGATAAATAAACCGTGAAAATAAAATGTGCTGCTGAAATTTCTATGCTGCTGATATTTTCTTTTATTACATTGATTTAAAGATTTTGAAAAGTTTTTTGGATATATATGTCTATGTATATGAATATTGCATTGCTGCTATTAGTGTGTATGTAATATTAACAAAAAAATTGTTTGTAAATGTTCAGTGTAGTCCGAATCCCCGGGGAAGTATTTAGCTAACGGTGAGCAGAATCTGGTTAGCTGTTGAAGTCACTGGTTTTGAGTCATTAGTGCAGGGTTAGGAATAACTGGAAGCACTAATTAGGACCTTTTTTTGCATCTGAAGTAAATGATAGCTACGAGTCCTTTATAAAACTTTCATTGCGATATCACCTAGTAAGGGTCGCATACGGAAGAAGTAGTAGGGTCTCCGAGGCTTGAATGGTAAGTAAATTAGTCCGCTGGTGAAAGCCTGACTTAGTATATATCCCAGGAAGAAGTAGATAAGTCAGGGGAATAACAGGTTCTATTTTACGTATGTAAAAGGTTAGGCAAAGAAGTCTATCCGGAGTGAATGAAAAGTAGACAGAAGTGGTTTACTAGCAGTGAAAGAAAATTCTTTTATCTCTTTAGAACACTCAGACATAGTGGCAAACGTTGCGTGTTGTTGACTAAGATTTGCATTCGCACTTTAGGAAAAGTTAAAAGTTTCCGTTACCTTGTGAAGGAGGGAGTCGGGCGGAAAGCTGCTCTGACGTCACTCCGTGCCGCGCTGGTATTGGTCAAAACAGCGGGTGTGTAGTGAAGCTGAATTTGTGAAGGAGGGGTGAGTGCCGAAGCGTGAGACTCTGTCTTGCGGAAAGGCCGCGCACCCATTGGTTAAGGATCTTTTGTGTTCTCTGAGTTGATTGGGTATTACGAAATAAAAGTCGCGCTAGCATTGGAAGCACAAAGGTAAACAAAATTAATCAGGCCGAGTTAGAAGCGAGTCTGGAAAGTTGCATGTGGTATCCAGATTTCATACCGAATCCAAAATACCTAGGATTTCATAAGGATCAGCTTATACGAGGTAGACCGCACATGATGTATGGAGTAAAAAGGAAATTGTCATTTACTGATAAAATAAAGAATTTTTTTAAAACTGACAAACCCATTAGAACGAGGGAAGGCGTGCTCCTTCCCCCGCCGAATACTCCAGCCTCTTTCATGATGTTTGATAAAGGGTACCATACCTGTGTATGGTTAGAAAACTGGGCAAAGTATACCGCAGATGACGGAGTCCTAGCCTTCCCTGTTGAAGGTACGTTTAATGGTCGGATTCTGTTTAACTTAAGGACCCGCATGAATGAATTACATCCTAGACCTAGGTTGACCCAGTACGAAGCCTTGGAGGAATGGGAGATTGAGGCTCTAGAGCGAGATAGACCCCGGATGGACAAGGGAGTAAGTAAATGGTATCCGAGGGTTCAAGCACAGACCAAAGAGCAGAAAATGAAACAATGGAGGCAAACCATGATGACTGAGGGACTGTTCCCAATGATGGGGGTGTTAGAAGAGGGGAAAGGAAAGAGTAAAGAAAAGACCCATCATTTAATGCCCGTGGGGGACTCAGAGTATGAGCACCTAGAAGATCTGTTAATGAAAAATCCACCTCCCTATGTTGCAGAATCAGAACCTGTGCATTCTCCAAACCCTTTTTCGAAGTATCCCAGATGTCGGAGGGATAGTGATACAGATGGAACAGGTACAGACAGTAAAATCAGTAATGGGGATGGGTTTTGCAGACCAAAATGTACGGTCCCAAATTATCAGCCGTTCGGAGAAGATCCACCTCGGTTGGTCACTCGGACTGCTCCCAGTATTTATCCTCCCTTAGTACCTCAGGTATTGCATAACCACTCTGCAGAAAAGGCTTTACGAGAGAAGGAGAAAGAGGCCCTGGCTAGACAGCGAGATGATTTAGTTCGAACCATTGCCCAGATACATCCCCATCCTGATTCCCTGACTATTCCAGTAACTATTGGTCCAGCTATTCCACTGTGTAGAGATGACCTGGCTAGTCCTCGTCCTCCTGTTATCTCCCCAATACTGCCTACTCCTAGCATCCCTCCCCCGAGGAAGGAAGTATTCATAGATGATGATCAAGAGAGTGAATGTGAATCTGTGGTCCTGATGGACTTGCCCATTAGAGAGCCTAGGACTAGTATGTCGGGGGCAAGAAGTCAGATTAGACCAAAAGAGGTGTTGATTGAAGGTGCATCTGGGGTTAGGAGTGCCACCGTAGTATCCCCAGAAGAATTAGACAGATGGACCAAGGAGCTGGAGAAGGAGGCCACTCCCCAACCGAAAGCATTAGAAATTTATAAACTAAGGATAGAAATAGAAGAAATGATGGCTGGAAACGTAGGAGTAGAGCGCCTAAACTCGTACAGTGAAGAAGAGTTACTGTTTATCAGCAAAAATCTTACCCGAAATGCTAGGTTGCTCCATGAAAGGATAATGGACACAGCCTCAGAAATGGGAATCGATGTCAGTCGTTCCAAAATCCTTCAGAAACCCTACAGAGTAGACTTTTCAGACAAAGATTTAGAAAGCTTGAATGTGGTGGGAAAACAGATCCAGATAAAGGAATTGTTGAAACTCTTGCAGAAGTGGGGAGAGGTGGGGAAATGGAGAACCCGGTGGGCAAAGAAAAAGGAAGACAGCAGGGCTAAGTCTCAGGCTTCAGAATTTGTGTTGAAAGAAGTAAAGCCGACAGAAAAATTGTGCCCCAGGAGGAAAATATGTACACGTCCCTTGGTCCCGACAGGATATTGTGTCATTTACTAATGACTTCCCGAAATTACGGGAGAAACCAGTTGATTGGTACAGGCAGATAGAACGCTTCATAAAAGTTCAGAAATGTCTCTTGAAAGACCTAGATGGGTTTTTCGACATTGTGGTCCCTGTAGACCTATGGACCGAATGTAAAATAGAAATTAATTGGCCCAATGATGAATATCCCAGAGATGAGAAAACCGGAGCTCCCTCACCTGAGGTAATGAGGAAGTATGATCAGGTCATACAGTACCTGAAGAAAAAGGTGCCCGCAAAAGAGACAGACTGGACCAGAATAGATAGAACCACCCAAGAACGTGATGAAACTGTACATTCCTTTTATGAAAGGTTACTGCAAGTATTCAAGACTTACAGTGGAATCGATAATGTGGACATGAAAGACATGACCCATTTCAGTTACAGATTTGTGCTAGGATTAAGACCTGAAATATCACAATGGATTCGAGATAATAAAATCAGTTGGCAGGGAAAACCCATAGATGATGTCCTGAAGTATGCAAAATACTGCGAAGATGAAATCGAAAATAAAAAGAAGGCTCTCAAAGAAAAGGTAATGTGGGCACAGGTGAAATTAGCTGAACAGCAGGAAAAACAGTTAAGTAAATTGACTTCTAGTAATAATGCTCAGAATGCCACTGCTGGGGGAGGAGGAAAGCCCCGAGCTAAAATGAGTCGGGAAGAGGCCATGAAGAAGTTTCCGTGCCATGGGTGCGGCCAGATAGGGCATTGGAGAGACGAGTGTCCACACCTGCAGGCCGGTAATGCCCCTGTAAATGGTTTAAATCCACAGGTACCGAAAGAAGGGACAAGAAAGAACCAGCAACAGGTAAAATTACCTCCAGTACCTCGCGCTCCTAGACAAAATTTTAAGAATCAGGGTCAGCAGAATGAGAGGGCGGAAGTATGGGAAATCGAGAATGAAAGAGATGCCATCATTCCACAGTATTTGTTAAATGATACCTTCCTCCGTGAAGATCAAGATTGACGGGGCCTGAGAGGGGAGGACGAGGAGTGCGTGCTTGGCGCCTCCTTACCGGTAGACCAGACTGGACCATACATTGAAGGAAAGGTTGAAGGAAGAGACGTCACCTTTCTGTTGGACACTGGTGCTACTAGATCTACTGTAAGAACAGTGGATGTTCCTAACCTACCCCTCTCGGGAGAAGCGATCCAAGTAGTGGGTGTTTCCAATCAAATAATAAGTACTCCAGTAACTGAACCAATGGAAGTTTCTATAGGAAATTTCAAAGAAATGCACAGATTTGTGGTCTGTGATTCCAGTCCTGTGAACCTGCTAGGACGTGATTTGTTGTGCAAGATGCATTGTACCATCTATTGCACACCAAAGGGCGTCGAAATTCAGACCCCCGATGAAGATGGTTTGTACAAGCTGATGTTGGTCAGACAAGATTCTGATATCAAACCTTTAACAGTTGAGGATTTACCTGAAGAGCTCCAGTTAAGAGTAGTTCCAGAAGTGTGGGATTTCACAGGAAAAGATGTAGGCTTAATGGCAAATGTGGACCCAGTTAAAATAGCAATAAAAACCAATGCTGTATACCCCAAAACGAGACAGTACAAAATGAGTGCAGAAGTAAAAGCAGGAGTAGCGACTGAAATTACCAGGCTGCTCGAAGCAGAAATAATAGAGGAAGTTATGAGCAGTCCCTGTAATTCACCTATCATTGGGATCAAAAAGCCTAGTGGGAAGTACCGGGTGGTGCAAGATTTGCGCAAGGTAAACCAGATTGTTGTGCCTTGCTGTCCTGTGGTGCCTAACCCTGCAGTGATCCTATATCAGATTCCCTGGAATGCAGAATGGTTCACTGTCATCGACCTGTGCCATGCATTCTTTTCCATCCCATTGCATCCAGAAAGCAAGTTCCTTTTTAGTTTTGAATTTGACAGTCATATCTATGTCTGGAATCGTGTCCCCCAGGGGTACACCGAGAGTCCATCGATCTTCAACCAGATACTAAAAAAGTGCCTTGAAACCCTAGTGCTGCCAAGAGAGTCTGTTTTGGTACAGTACATAGATGACCTGTTAGTGGCATCTAAAACCCAGATGGACTGTGTCACAGACACAATTGCCTTGCTGAATCACCTAGGAAAAGGAGGACATAAAGTGTCACCTGACAAGTTACAATTTTGTAAAAACTCAGTGAAGTATCTGGGGCACCAGATAGAAAAAGGAATCAGGAAAGTTACTACAGAAAGAATCAAAATAATTAAAGCAATGGAACTGCCCAGAACACAGAAAGAGGTGAGAATGTTCCTAGGAGTTGTGGGTTACTGCAGACAATGGATTGTAGGATTTGCGGCTCTAGCAAAACCCCTGACAAAAATGACCAAGAAAGGAGTAGAAGACCCCGTCAGTTGGGACAGTGAAAGCATGAACGCTTGGGTAACTCTGAGAAACTGTCTATGTACCGCTCCTGCATTGGGTATGCCTGATTACAGTAAGCCCTTTGAGCTATTCTGTGACACGAGAGAGAATTGTGCTCTTTCAGTCCTGACCCAGGAGCACGGATTAATTAGACGACCGGTGGCCTATTTTTCGGCCACCCTAGATCCGGTGGCTGCTGGATTACCTGGATGCCTGAAAGCAGTGGCTGCTACTTGCGTCAGTCTGGAACAGAGTGAGAACATTGTCATGGGACATCACGTCACTGTATATGTTCCTCATTCTGTTGTAATCCTACTGACTAGAACTAAGACCCAGTACCTCACACCTAGTCGGCTGACTGAGTATGAGAGAATTTTGATTGGTGCTGAAAATGTAACCATTTCCCGGTGCAATGTCCTAAACCCTGCGACACTGTTACCTGTTCCTCTGGATGTAGAAGTTGAAGAGGGAGGGGAACATAATTGCATCGATTTAACTGAGTTCAGTACTAAGCCCCGTCTGGACATCCGTGAAATAGCATTACTTGATGGGGATAAGACAATGTTCGTGGACGGCTCATGTTTGAGACATGAGAGCAGGGGTCTGTGTGCTGCCTATGCTGTGGTCACATTGACGGAAACCATAGAAGCATCTTACCTGTGCGAGGTAAAATCTGCACAAGTGGCAGAGCTCATCGCGTTAACCAGAGCATGTAAGAGGGGTAAGATTAAGAGAATAACTGTTTACACCGACAGCCAGTACTGTTACGGGGTTGTTCATGACTTCGGCCAATTGTGGTTACAAAGAGAATTCATGACTTCCTTAGGTACCCCTATCAGGAATGGAAAGGTGGTACATAACTTACTGGAAGCTATTCAATTGCCCAAAGAATTGGCTGTGGTCAAGTGTGCGGCTCACCGATCAGGAAATGATGATGTGACCGCCGGTAATAGGTACGCTGACCAAATTGCCCAATTTTGTGCCCGATACCAAATGTCCCTCCAAATTGCGTTGTGGGGTGGAACCAGCTGCCAACTTATGTTGTTTGAGAATGTGTCAACGTGGGAAGAATTAAAAGATTTGCAACAGGCAACAGACAGGCAAGAAAAAGGCAGGTGGGCAGCAGATGGATGCAAATTGAGAGATGATGGTGTGGTGGTAAACTCGACTGGGGTGCCTGTACTGCCTGACAGCCTGATAGACCCCATGATCAGAATGATACATGAACCAACACATATGGGAAGGGACGCAATGTGTCGGGTGTTTGACAAGGTGTTCTGTAATTCAAAATTCAGGAACCAGGCGGAAAGGCTTTGCCAGAGGTGCCTAGTATGTCAGCAATTCAATGCAGGAAAAAGGACTGTGGTAGAACAGAGTAATATCGGAAAGGCAGTAGGTCCCTTTGTCAGAATGCAGGCAGACTTTATAACAATGCCTAGGTGTCAAGGGTATAGGTACATCTTAGTCATAGTTTGCCTGTTCTCCCGGTGGGTGGAGGCATATCCCGCAAAGAAAAATGATGCCCTAACCACAGCCAAATTATTGCTCAGGGAGTTGATACCTAGGTACGGAATTCCTGAGACAATCGAAACGGACCAAGGTGGGCATTTTGCCAACGATGTCCTAGAAGAACTCTGTAAAGCATTCAAAATGAAGCAAAGACTGCATTGTGCCTACCGTCCAGAGGCTTCTGGGGTAGTGGAGCAATTAAATGGCACCCTGAAATCCAGATTGGCCAAAATGTGTGATTCCACAAAGATGAACTGGATAGAGGCTTTACCCCTTGTGCTGATGAGTTTGAGAAGTATCCCGAACAGAAAAACTGGCCTAAGCCCCCATGAAGTGTTAATGGGAAGAGTGATGCGACAGGCATGGGTACCCGGACACAAACTGCTAAGCATTTCTGATGATATGGTATTAGAATACTGCAAGCAGCTGGGTGACCAAGTGCGTTCTCTCTCTCAGCAGATTGGAGAGACAGCTGACGAGTGGCCAAAGACTCCAGCACATAAACTGCAACCAGGAGATTGGGTGGCGTTAAAGAAACACACCCGAAGCAGTTGCCTGAAACCAAGGTGGGGAAAGCCACGACAAGTGATCCTCGTCACTACAACTGCTGTAAAGTGTGCTGGTGTACCGAAGTGGATCCACGCCAGCCACACAAAGCGGGTAACTGGAGAAAACGCGACTGGAGCTGAAGGCAGCGCAGCTGAAGAGGCTTCCGAGGAGGAAAGTCCGGAGCTAGCTGACATCGAACTGCCGAGCACAAGTCGAGACGTTGAATGGTTCCCCGCCGACGAGCAGGTTCATGACCCAATACGAACCAGGAAATATTCCTACTTAGACAGTGAGTGGGATAGTCCAGGTGAGCTAGAAATAGAGGAAGAAGGTCAGGTCAACGAGAACCACATCACACCTGATCAGGAAGTAGGCCAAGTAGGGTCAGATCAAGACATCGAAACTCCTCCTGAAACTCCGGAGACTGGAGAGGGACAGATAATAATTAGAGCTGACGTTCATGCAGAAGAAAACGAAGAAATCGAAGAGCATGAACAGGAACAGATAGAAATAGACCAACGTGCTCAGACAACCGAAATAAAAGCAACCAAAATTAAAAAGCAAGTACGATTTGAATCTGAGCAGGGTCAGGTTAGGGACCAGGCAGAAGAAATAGATGAAAGACCTGGAACTAGTCAGACAGGCAGGGAAACAGAGGTGCCACAACAAAAAGTAAAGAGAGTGCACGAAGAAGGCCAAGTTTCCTCAACTACTGGGAGGCACGGAGGCAGAAGTGCACCCCGATACGTCAAGAGACTGAGGCTCAGACTAAAAACAGTCGAAGAAAAACTGAAAGACCGAAAAAGGGCTGAAAGTGAAAGAAAGGCAGCCCAAGGCAAATCGCTAAGAAAGAGCGACAGAGTAAAGAAACAGAACCGACTGTATCGGAGCCCTGAATGGACTTACTTTGTGTTGGAGGAAATTGACGAGCCCCACCACAGTGGCAACAGTGACGAAGAGTCCATCGCTGATCGGAGTTCTGATGAAGACCCTCCTTGAAAAAGCCCCGAAGTGAGCCTCTGGTACAAAGAAACGAAGAGGGGTAGCAAGAGCCACCTGTAAGCTAAAAATGTCTGATCCGAATGTCTCTGGAAGATCCAGATGTGGGTGTCTTAAAACTTGTTGTAAGATATGCTTGTGTAGTATAGCAATGCTAATAGTAATGTGGATAGGACTAACAGTTTTTCTGCCTTTTATGATAAGTAAAGATCCTAACTTGTCCCCTACTGAACCAGAAGCAGTAGACGTAGGGGCTGTACAGACTGCAGAGACACCACGAAGCTTAGAAAGACGTGACAAACAAATAAGTCTGACACACACACGACCTAATTTAGAAGCATCAGATGAGGATGGACTACACTTTCACAAAATGAGAAACAAGACACATTTAAATGTTTTTGCTAACTTGTTAGTGCATTACGTAGAAGCTATGGAAATAGAGGACTGTTATGTCTGCATGAAGCTACCAACCTCAGTGGCTGAAGGCGTGACATATCACCATCTACCTTTAACCTATGGAATTTCCTGTAGTATATTAGCTAGCTTGTTTTATAGGAGCACTTTACAGTACTATTATTCAAATGCTGACGTAGTATTTTCTGAGCTTCCTATTAGAGGACACCTGAACCTTGTACATATTAAAAGTGACGTGACCCGTTATATGGGAGAATATTTTCTGACTATAGGCAACATAGATTTAGATGAAGCAAGACAAGCTAATCTGACCTGTTCTCTACAGGAGCAGGAAAAGATGTTCATAAAAATGGCAGACAGAAGGAGGGAAAAGTTTCAGAAGAAAGCAAATGACGAAAAGGATAGAGTCCCTAGGTGGGCTGAGCACATGGATAACACCTCGGAAGGCGAAGCTAATCCTGCCTTGTTGTTGGATTTTGAACGAAAGGGGAAACTTTGTATCCATAGGGAAAAGACAGAGTACTATAACAATGTATTCATCGGTTCCAGCGAGTGTGAACATAATTACAAGGTAATTGGAGGTTGGGGTTTCAAAAATGGGTCAGAACCTGTGTTTCCCGGAATATATTATATATGTGGGAACAAGGCTTATTTCAAATTGCCGGATCACTGGTATGGAAGCTGCTACTTTGGCATTGTTTTCCCGAAAATATACCATGTGAATAACGCAGCTGGAAGCGATGAAGAGACTAATGGCTTAGTGCGTAGTAAACGTGAAAGTGTAGGTGAAATTATAGGTGATATTTTTAGTGCACTGATACCTGGAATGGGGGTAGTTCTGAACACTCATAGAATCTGCAAATTGTCTACAGTAGTGGACCGGCTATCAACGGACACTGCTGCTGGATTCCTGATGGTCAATACTGAAATGGTTGCGATCAGATCAATGGTTTTGCAAAACCGTCTTGCTCTTGACACCCTATTAGCAAAAGAGGGCGGAGTCTGTAGAATGCTGAAAGCGCAACATTGTTGATAAAAGTATCGAATTAAAACAATATGTGAAGAACATAACTAATTTGGAAAAGGAACTCAAACCATTGGAGGTTGACAGTGCCTGGACGAGACTGACTGGAGGTCTCTCCTCTATAGGTAGTTGGTTTACTAACCTAGGTAGAAATCTTTTGTGGAAAATACTGATGCCAATAGTTGTAATAGGCGTAGTTGTATTGATCATTTTCATTTGCTGCAAATGCCAGAAATGCAAAAAGAAATATACAGTAAATAAGAGGGGGGTGAAGAGAAATATTGATGAACTAGAATTAGAAGAATTAAGGAATGAAGTCTACAAAAAGGTGAAAGATCACCACTCTCATAGAGAAGCTGAAAGAAAACTCAACAATAAGTTTGTTGAAATCCAAATGAGTGATGTGGATGAATGAGAAAAAGTTGGCATCTGTTTCCTTTATGTGGTGATGATAGTAAATATCATCAAAGAGGGGATTGATGAGGCAAGGATTCGCATGAAAAGCGCCTTGCTCACATACAAGAACCTTGCCTAAATGTATAATCATATTAATCCAGTTGTTCGTCATTTGTTAAACGTTTTTTCCAAACACGCGGGTGTCCCAGGATGCTTGCTTGTATGTCTTTCCCATACTAACAAAGCTTGCACTAAAGAAACGGCTGCTTTGCCGAAATTCAGTCTGCGCATGCGTCGGTCATACCCATGTGATGTGACGCACTCGCATTCTGGAGGGAGTCTATTGCACATGCGCACTGCTGCAAACATGGCCGCTTGTCTATTACCACACTCTGTGCTTGCTACAGCTGCTTCAGCCTATCTGTCTTTTCGCACTAAACAGTAATGCTATAGTTATTATAAAGTAAGGGATGTTTAGAATTTCATCATGGTATACAGTGTGATCATTTTATATGTGATTTTAATTTGTTCTCGCTTACTTTTCATGTACCGCGTCTCTGGGGCTGGGAAATTCGGGAGTGGAGCCATACTTGAGGCTCTGCTGGGCTCCGACATGTGACCAGGGAAAAACTCTACTGCGCAGAAGCTGAAACAAGCCAGCTGGCTCCTGAAGCACAATGCGCCTGAGAAACTCTCTGGGAAGAACAAATCTCACCTTGGAAGAAGCAATACTGTTGCTACCTATTATGAACTTTACTGTACTGCTGTATGCCTATGCATGGGAACGTGAACCCAAGGGGCGGGTAGGAAAATTTTAATATTTAGGATGGGAAAGTCGAATTCTAGGAGGTGGTAATGACCGCACCACCTCTCCTGACCAATCATAATGTGGGAAACTGTCACTTGCAACATTAGTGGGTGGTCTGAGGGACCCCAAAACAGTATAACTGCCCTAGTTTAGTTTAGGAAAATTGTCCGACTTGTCCGAGTAGCAGACCTGTCACTGACCCTACGAACTCTATAGGTGCTCAATCTAAAGTGCTGCGGAGCACTCTGTCCATACTTTCCACAAAACTCCTAAGGGGTGGAAATAATCCTAAGTGCTGGCGAAGCACTTTGCTGGGAAATTCGAAAACCCAATCGGGGTTGCTGGCGGATTACTTGCAGGAGAGGGGTAACGCAGGCGTTGCTGTCCGAAGCTGTGGGTGTTGGTCGTACCCTGGGAGGCCCAGTCTTGACCCAAAACCTGAGGGGTATCCTGTCCTGACTGTCCTTGGGCTGTGTCTACTCGCATTCTGGGAGTCCAAATCCTTGAGGGTCCTTGTCCCCGTCTTTTCCAAACTGACCCGTGGCCAGGGTTAGTTCTCACTCCTAATTAGGTAAATATAAACTGTGGGTTTGCGTCTTTTCCATAGTCTTCTCTCACTTAGACTCATATCTTTTTCTCTTTCGTAAGGGAATAATCTTGACTTTGAGATTAATTTCTGAAATGCCAAACTATATACGTTTTGCTTATTAGAATTTTTCCACATCTCTCCCTTCCTTTAGAACTTTGCTGAATTGTCGAATTTATTAGTATGTTCCAATTTTTCCCTTTCCTTTAGTATGATTGCGGTGAACTTAGCAAGAATAGTCTAAAGAACGTAGGTTAAGTACATGTTCTAGGTCCCATCCATGTCCTATGTCCTAGTATAAAATTGCAGTGACTAGTTTCTGTTCTAAATTCCTACCTTTAGTTTTCCCATATACTCAAATGGTCTTAGCTTTAATCCATAGTTACCTAATGGTTTTAATCCTAATGATTGACGTATTATTCTGCATATCACTTATTGCCTTGTCATATTTTCTTTGAACTTCTATATAAAACTTTTAACATCATCAGATGTCTGTGGTCATTTTACAGAAATTGTGGATAAGTATGTACTGATTTATAACGAGTATTTTTCCTAGGCCCCTGTCTACCTTTTCCCTGATAGCTCCAGATCTGTCATAAGCAATGTGCCTGTGGTAAGTCGGGTACATGGTAAGCAGAGGTGAAACCAAACTTTAATTGCTCATAGCAGCGTGCAGGGGGAGAAGAATCAAAGGTAATCTTCACCCGGTTCACCCAAATGTCATTGTTGTATCTGAATTTGCACGCCAGGGCCCAGTGCGTGTAAGAAATTGGTAATCTCGGTGACCCGGGTGGACTGCGCGCTCTATCAGCTGCAACTGAGGGTTGGTGGACCTACTCATATTGCAGGATCTTCTTTTTGCTAATTCTCAGCACCTAAAAACTCGCAGGCCAACGCCCCTAGTCTTGACTGACTACTAAACTATCATTATTATGCAGAGCTCAAACGGGTTGTGGGCTGTCCTGAATGGACCATAATCATACGACTCCTCCACGTCCAGGTCCAGAGGATGACTTGGGGAAGAGGAGAGAGGAGACATCTTGCACTGAAAGGTGTGTTCAGGGAAGAGGAATGTTTTTGTTTCTTTCGGTGTTGTAGATGGTTGTCGACTACGTTGTCGTCGAGTCGGTAGTTTCAGTTTCCAACTGTTTGAGCCATTTTGTGACCTTCATGGATTGATTTTTTTATTTATAAAGTTTTATATAGTGCAAACTTGACCCATGAGGGTATCAGACCGCTTCACATTTAGGATTGTTGCGTTAAAATTTACATCAGATACAAGAGCATAGTAAGATACAGTACACATAAACAATGTTTCAAGATTTGTAGGAGGGAAAGGAGTAATAGCAGGGAGACGAGGAGGAACTGTGCCCAATGTCCGGCTGGGTAGGTGAAGGTCAAGGGGAAAACCAAGGCCAATCTCCTCATTAGCTGTCTAGCATCTCCATCGGTCTTCAGCCATGTTACTCATGTCTCAGCATTCAGGGAAAACCAGTTTTTAGTTTTTTTAATTTGCGACAATTATATAGCACTTGTCTAGACCCGGAGGTAACAGAGCGCTTAACCAGAGGATCGTTGCATTAAAAGGTACATCAAAAAGGATTATATAGAGCTGGCTAGACCCTGAGGTGTCTGGTTTTAGGAACGTTATCACAATAACGTCTCTTATCGAGTGTGGGAGCTTTCCCATTTGCTAGGCTTCCTCATTCACTTCCAGTAAAATAGGGGCTAGCTCTTCAATGGATTCCTTATAAAATTCAACAGGAAGGGCTTCACGCCCAGCAGCGTGTCCCTTCTTCATAAATTTAATTACATAATATCTTAAAATATGATTGGTTGGTATAATGGTTCAAATTCAACTACCTCAAGCCACATCAGTTTAGCCTATCTAGGAAGGTGTGTGCTTCTATCGCTTAGCCAGCAGATCAGGAGACGTATAGTGTTGTGTAAACATTATTGAAGACGTCCAGTATACATTCCCTGGAAATGATCTCCACTACATTGTTTAATCCCTTGCGTGCTGCCGTTGGCCGACGGGAGCACTACCTCGCTAGTGGTGCCGCCGACCAACGGCTGACGCGGCCCTATCCATTTTATGGAAGTGCCGCACTGCTGCGAAATCACGGCCGCGGCAAAAGGGTTAATGTCAGGGAAACCGAAGCAAAATTTATGCCCTGCGCATTCTCCCTCCCCATTGCTTCTGGCTGTGCTATACTTACTTATTAATTCAATATCCCTGCATGCTTCATCTTTAAATTCCTCTACCTTGCTGCAGTTTGATCCCAGGGAGGTGTGGTGTGGTTAGGTAAGTCGCCAAGTGTCTTTTCTAGATCACATATTTCTCCTCCCAGTCACGCAAGTCAGGATATTATGGATTTGAGAATCCCTTTTCCCTTGGAGATGCGTTCACCTCATATTACTGTATTAAAGGTCTCCCATATTAGTGGAGAATAGTGAACAGTTCTTCTTAATTTCAAAATAAATGTTTTAATCAATTCTCTAAGACCCTTCTTGAACACTGGGTCTAAGAGGCAAGCAGGCTGTAGTCGCTAGACAAACTGTGGTTGCCATTCACTACGAATAGCTAAGCTAAGGACAATCAAGGAGTGGTCTGATAATGTCCTAGAGAGAGTGAGAAAGGGTTAGGCCCATTCCGTTATATTTTATAGTGCCTATCCAGAAATAATTTATTATAAGGAGCCATGGACAGTAGGACGGAATTTAAATTCACCCTCTCGTGGGTACCTGACTTTCCATAAGTCAAGTAGTTTGTGCTGCTGCGTAATATTAAGCAGTGTGTCCGTTGCCTTACTATGCCTCCTGGTACCCTCCATGCATGGTGTACTTCCAGGTTGAGAATCAAATTGTGATCACCTCCCCACATAATCCGTTGTGTTTTCAGGAACATACATTTCGCAATTATTTGATAAAATAATTCAAGACAGTCTTGCATTTGGGCATAACAAATTAGCACTGTAATATGTGTCTAGTGCAGAATACCCCATGCAATCCGATATAGACCTTCCTCAATCATGTGAGTGCTAAGGTGCCTAAATTACACACCCAGAATAGCAACCACCATAGAATATGTTGAATTCGATGAGAAAAAGCAGAGGGCCCAGCAGTAGCATGCTCTATTGTTTGAGCGGTTTGGAAGAAAAGCAAAGCACCCTAAAATTTTAACAGAGTACACCATCAGATCAAAATTAAACCTAGCATTTTCTGTGAATGAAATTCCAGACTAGGATATACCATAGTAAGGACAGAGTAGCAAGAAAAAAACATCATGATTGACCTGATGTGTGACATAACTAGCACAACTTGAGTGAGATAACCATCATTATAATTAGACAAGCGGTCACTACTGAGTCCATAGTCTCCTGCTGTT
This sequence comes from Lissotriton vulgaris, assembly GCF_964263255.1. NCBI lineage: Eukaryota > Metazoa > Chordata > Amphibia > Caudata > Salamandridae > Lissotriton > Lissotriton vulgaris. The sequence goes on from NC_141687.1 coordinate 364,365,625, forward strand.
TCTCTGCAGACATGTTTTTAAGTCTACCAGCAATGTCTAATCAATCCAGGACTTAAACGTTTTATTTGCTTTAATAACTGTTGGATCCATGGTTAGTGTGGCTACAATTCTCCTGGAGACTTTCTCCACATCACTGAGGAGAGCTTCTGCGGCTGGGCTGCCAGAAGCAGGAGAATTCCTGCACGATATAGGGTGTCTATTTAAAAATGGTAAGCATCTTTATTTTGTAATGAAAAATGCACCTTGCAAGGTAGAGCAGGACCTACTGAATGCCGCATTCCTGTAATTTCTTTTTTACTCTAGCAGGTTTTCACAATACCTCCTTCACAGTTTGAAACATAATAGGAAAAAGACATGCCTTCATATGGGATTACCTTCCTTTTGAGTGCGAGTTACAAAATCTTCTCATTGTCGTGATCATGGAGTAGTTTTGCAATGATAGGGTGGAGCAGATCCCTATCGACCAACATAGGCACTAGGGAGTGGCAAGTTCTTTCCACTTCTTAGTATCCGTGAGAGTATTTCACCACGAAAAATAATTAGTAACATTTTTCAACTAAGTTCTCGCTGTGTTTCATCACTGTGGATTCAGCTACTCCTGTGATTCTGAAGTTGTTCCTCTTTGAGCATGCCTCCTGGTCTTTGTTGTTAAACCTGATATTTTATATCTCATTTACCGTTTCCTTAACTTTCTTGGCCTGCCTAATGTCACAGTCAATGTCTGAGATTCTACTCTCTCTCTTGTCAATTAGGTTATTCGGTTTGTCGAGTCTCTTTCATATCATCTAGTCGACAAGGATGGTTTTGATCTCCAGAAGTAATGTTTTTACCTCTGTTGCCCACCAGAAGTCAGCTCCCACTGACTCTGGGTTATCATTTTGTTGTGCTTTTTCCATCTTTGGCTATTCAGCAGCGTTCTGAGATTTGCACATGAGTCAGATTTGGAGGGGGTCCACTTTGCCCTTGTTTAGTGTTTTTAAATTGCGCTGTAGTCAATGGTAAAAAAGCAATCAATGTTACAGTTTCAGTGTTATCACATCAATCAACTAACACTTACTTGGTATTCTCCAATGAGTTATTCTTTCTCTTTTTTATGTGTCAACACAAAGTCATCTATTAATGCAAGTGAATAATTGTCACCCCACACCCAGTGTGAGAATAAGAGGCACAGTAGGTCAGGCTCACACACACAAAGCCCATCAAAAATGGCTGGCACCCATTGTTGTCAGGTCAAATGATTCAGTCCCGTCCAGTTTCCACCCAGTCCCAGTTAGTTTCATTTTGTGCAGGCAAAGTCAGAGTCTAATCAGCCCAATGCCACCCAACAGTGGTTGTTATGTTCTCTGATGCATGTATTAGGTATCAAGGTGCAGGGCACATTTCACCTAGGGAAACCATATCTGCTCCCAAAGTCCCACTACAGGGCCTGAATCTTGTGTTCATCAAGCTGTTTAAAAACAGCTTTTGGCCTTGTGGTTTCGCCATCTGCATATGCCCCTCCTGTGCCGCACTCACCATTAGCTGGGTGTCAACGGGCCCTCCAGTGCCCACTCCTCTGCCCGAGTAGATAGGCCCAACACCCTGTTAGGCAGCGGCAATCTCAGTTTTCGCCCTCTGGAGTTCCACGCCAGCATCCACTCTGATTCCAAGGCAGCAGCAGTCCCCTCATCCTCTGCATTGCTCTTCGGGTGGGTACGGTGACTTAGCACAGCAAGCTCACTCTTCTTCTGTCGCTCAGGACTAGGTCCAGCATGTCACTCAGCCACGGAGAGGTAACACCTTCCTCCAGGAAATTGCTCCCCCAATATCTACCAGACACAGTCAGGGCTTTATCTCGCTTTGCAGATCATGCGCTATTAGAAAATCGTCCAATTATGGTTAGATGGGTTGCTTTAAAATAAGGAGTTTATGGATATCAGGTACAGCCGTCGGAGCAAACTCTAAAACCCACCATCTTGTTTGGAGATCTCTGGCTTCCACAATCATTACGCATTTCAAAGTAAATATCACAGATTTTCATGGTAGTCTTTCATCGTTGATGATGAATCGAGAGAACATCCCACTCTCTCTGATCCTTTGTTGCATAGTTCCACCCACTTGCACAGTTCTTTTTTCCCATACCTTCAGCGATGGTGCTCCTAGACTCGTCCCACGCATTACTATCTGGCCAGTCGCATAGCAAGATGCTTTAGTGGCATGTCACCTTTCGTGATCCTGACCTGGGTAACCATCGCAGAAGGGAGGCATGTGGGACGAATCCAATTGCAGACCTGCAACTTGCTTTAAACAGTCTTCAATCCCAGTAGGGAGACAGCATCGGGCAACACCAGAACATATACAGGCGGTCGGCTTCATTTTCTCTGCATCTAGGGAATTGATTAGATACCGCAGTAAACATTGGGTGGAGTCAGCCAGTGGTCAGGCACGTGCGGTGTAAAATATGAAACTGCAATAACCTAACCTAAACCTAGCATAACGTGCCACAGTCTGCGGGGTTGCCACCTGCTCAGATCTTCTGCCACATTTCTCTTAACGATGCCGATTTTATTTTTGTCATTCCTATTTACTTCATATATTTGACTTACTGACCTATGTGAGCTACTCAGCCCTTTTACTGTTGTCAATAAAATGTGAGCGGTCGGAGGGACCAGTCTTAAGCCACCAACAGTCTATTTTGTATGAAGCACATTATTAAAGGGCAGAAATCTCCCCACATTTACTTTATATGATTGTTTAAGTTCCTGAAATGTGCTGAACGTTGCTCCTTCAAGCAGGCCTACAATGGATGTTATATCAGCTGCACCCCAGGCACTTGTCTGTAGCTGGCACATCAATGCATGAAAAGCTGGTAATGCCCTAATAGACACATGTGGCGCAATTGGTGTTATAGTCTTAGTGATAGATAGATAGAAAAAGCTTTATTCGAGTTATACACTCATAAAAGCACACACATAAAAATGCATACATTTCTAAAAGCATCAACATCCTATAACAATAAATTTATAATTAAAAATACATGATATATAAGATAAAAATTGTTATCAATTAGAATTAAAAATAGCTTTTTCATGATATGCGGAAACTAAATGCATGTTACAATATAGCAACCTCCAATTTGCGGACCATTCCTAGGTTTATACAATAGGAACTGATACCATACATATTAGCCGCATTTTTAAATTTAAAATTCATATATATCTCCCAGTTGTTGTCTGCAAGGATAAGTCGTACATAGGAAAGTGTAAAATTCATAACACCTTAGAGGATAGAGCCCTCCTCCTTATAGACCAAGCCCACCCCAGATATTTAGCAGTTCCAACTACGATTGGTATTTCAGTGGAGGAACAAATAATTCTCAGCCCCTCAACACCACTTTGGACACCGAGGTTCCTACAAACTGGTGCCAGCCAAGAATTTCTTGGATTTACATAAGCATCGCATAAAAAAAGAAAGTGTGCGATGCTTTCCTTAGGGGCCCCACATGACGGACAACACGAGTCACTATTAGTTCTCCATCTCGACGTCATGCACCTCAGGGGGAGAGAACCTGCCCTTAATTGGAAAAATAATTTCCTGTCTAATGGGACAGTTATGCTGTCCCAATATTTTTCTAAGGAAGGTCTTTGTTTAATTTCCATAAATCTACCCCCCATGGATTCCGAGGTTGCGCTCCTCCAAAGTTTCTGATCGATATAATTCCAATATAGTTCTTTAATACTGGATTTGCTTGGGAATACTTCCCCAAGGGGTTTTTCCCATAATTTGGAGAGCCCAAGCTCAGCAAGGGTGTCCCTTAGCATTTTTAACCATGTGATTTTACGAAAAACATCTAATTTGGCTAGTGCTAAGAACCCCTCAGCATAGTGTCTAATTTCCATTGTTGTCCATAGGCGTCTCCAATAGAGGATAGGCCTCAGACGGGCACGGTCACTAAGCGATCTTCTACCTAGATCCAAACCAAGCGGTATCAGTGGGGTACTTTGGGGTAGACAAGTTATCCCTCTCATAAACCTGTTCTCTGATCTTTGGAGGGTAGTAAGACTCTCAAAGCCCCAGACTTCAGCCCCGTAGAGGGTTGCGCCCAAGGCTTTTGCGTCGTAGACCATCAGAACGGGTTTTACAGGCCTGGTTTTGGATTTTACTTGCTCAACCCTGAGGGCTCCCGAGATCTGTTGGTGTTTCAACACCGCCTTCTCTATGTGTCGTGACCAACCAAGTTTGCTTGAAATCTCGACCCCAAGGTATGTAAAAACATTTACCAACTCTAATTTGGCGTTGTTCAAAAATACATTGGGTCGAGATTGACGCTTTTGCCCAAAGGCCATCAACTTGGTTTTGTTTACATTAACCTCAAGACCCCGTTCTTTACAGAATGAGTCAAAAATGTTCAAAGCTCGCTGAAGACCCGACGGGGTTTTGGACACGATCAAAGTATCGTCAGCGAACATCAGAATTGGAACTCTGATGCCCGCTAGCGAAGGTGCGTCAACCATTGCAACCGTCATCCTGTCTACAATGCCATTAAGGAACAGGGAGAACAGCAGGGGTGCCATTGCACATCCCTGCCGGACCCCCCGCTCGACTGGAAAGTTGGTAGTGGTTTCCCCATTCCTCCCCCACTGAACCTTTGCATAGTTACTTTCATGCAAACGCATTATCAGCGTAAGCAAATCAGGTGGGACCCCTATTTTGGACAGAACCTCCCACAGCGTGCACCTGGGCACCAGATCAAAGGCAGCCCTTAGATCAACAAATGCTACATAGAGGCTGCCTTTGCCCAGGAGTACAGTCCCCCACCGCAGCATGGTGAAACGAAAAATTTGGTCGACCGTACTGGTTGCACGTCTGAATCCTGCCTGGAAGGGGGATAAAGCATTGTTATCATCTACCCAGGCCATAAGTTTGTCGACCAGCATCTTCCCCACTACTTTTTGCATGGTGGCCAGCAAACTTATTGGTCTATAATTTGCCGGGAGTGACCGATCCCCTTTCTTGAAGATCGGTATTATTATTGCCCCCTTCCATATACTTGGGATTTTTGCCCCTTTCGCTAGGCCGTTTCCCAACAAGGTCGCGTATTTTGCCCACTGGACCTTGTCGTGTTTAAAAATATCTGAGGGGATTCCGTCAAGCCCAGGGGCTTTTCCCCCCTGCAAACTTGCTATTACGTGTTCCGCGTCCTTAATTGAAAATAAATCACCCTTGCAGAATACCAAAGGGATTGGTTCAATGGCCATTGTATCCCTACTCTCAGCATACTGGGGTTTAAAATATTCGACCCACAACGCCTCATCGACATTGTTGTCGGGATTGTTAGGGGCGCCCCCTCTTCCCCATTTCACAATTTTCCTGAAAAGTCTGGAATCCTTTTGTCCTGAAGCCTCGAGTAGCTCCTCCCAGTACTCCTCATCCCACCGCTTCTTAGCCTTGCGGATACTGTCCTTATAAAGTTTCCTGGTGGCGCTAATCGAGGCCTTGTCCCTGCTTTTGAGTGCTCTGCCCAACTCCAGTCTGGCTACCCTGCACGGTTTGTTGAACCAGGTCGCTATTGTAATTGGTACTTTCCTGTTAGTCTTTGCAGGCTTGGTGCGGTTTTATCAAGGAGAAGAATGTGTCGTGTATATCAGCTATTTGGGCAGAGTCTGGTGTTACCTTGTCTACTTTTGCCATGGCATCAATAGCATTGACTGTCTCCATATTAATGGACTCCATAATGGACGAATTGGCCAGGACGTATGGCCATCTCACCCGTCTTAAGTCATTAGCCATAACAGGTACACTCCCACAGCCTGAGACTAGGTTAGTTCGTGCGGCCTTCCACCATGAGTGGGAGACACAGAGGGGGTTATGGTCACTTTCTACTCTCCCCACAATTTCCATGTCGCCCACTCCACACCATAACTCAAGACTACAGATGACATAGTCAATCCTACTTTTATTGTGCCCATTGTCGAATGTACAATTGCCACCTTGGTCGCTTTTTGTCCTGCCATTAAGGGCCCTCAAACCATACTCCAAACATAACGCGTTCAACAACAAAATGTCTTTTGTCCAGCGCTTCACAGGTATGAGGTTTAGATTTGGGATGCCCCAAAGGGCATCTTCCTCAATTCCTATTGGGTATGCATTGTTTTCTAAAGGCTAAAAAGTCCTATTCAAATCACCAGCCAAGATTACTTTGTTTCCCAATGACCGGGATTCAAGGGAGGCGGATAGGACCTCTAGGGTAGGAGAATTCCCAAGACTCCTGCCCCTAGCATATATATTGTAGATGTCTATCAAACCACCCTTTCCTACGGATAATCTCAATAATTGTATGTCCTTGCAACCTAGATCAATAATTTTTGCTTTGACATTAGAGTTTTGTTTGATCCAAATTGCGAGGCCACCCATAGGTCTACCCCTGGGACCTCTCGTAGCTGGTATACAAAAATTTAAATATCCTTGGAGATAAATTGGGTCAGAAGCCCACGTCTCTTGGAAAAGGCACATTTCGAATCCACTTACAAAATCAATCCAATGCTGTGACAATAGTCTGGCCCCCAGCCCCGCTATGTTCCATGACAAAAGTCTCTCCAGAGTATTTTCTATACAAGTGCCCTTTTCGTTAAATGCCATAGGCAAGAAATCATCCAGCTTCCCACCATCACAATCCTTTCCTAAAACAATATTTATACAATTTACATCTATTCCCTCCTTCATACAAATAGTGGTTGAAATGCCTAGTTCACCCGCACAACCTGCCGGACTTGCAATGGTGCTCCCATCATTCACCTTCACTACTTCAGATGTTGGGCTCATTTCAACTTCATTGTGTATCATTGTTTCAACAGGGTTACTCCCCCCAACTTTTTCCCCTTCCAGATGTAATTGCGTGACTGATCTATGTCAACATCCCCATCTCATCTGCCCCTGCCCATTTTGGGAAATAAATGCCGGTATATAGCAATTATTTGATCTTGGTAGTGGAGCAGCAATGGGGCCAGCCTCTACCCCAGTATAAGGACTGGATCTCAGTAGCTCCCTACAGCCCCCTAGGTGAATGACCGGTCTGGGATAAAAGAAAGTGAGGTCCACAACCCCAATCCCACCTATGTTAGTATTCCAGCCAGGTCCCGTTATCAACCCCACAACCCTTGGATCCTGGAAGTTAATTATAATGCACTCACCCCCCTGCTTTTTTAAAGTATTCCCTATCCAGTTAACCCTTCTTGCCCCAATTATCAAGCCATCCACTCCCCCTGGCAGGGGTCTATTGACGCTAAGCCAATGCATGGCCTTGTTTTTTAGCATGTCATAGGTTTCTCTTTGGCCCTCCATTAGTGGTGGTACATTCATAAGTATGGCCACATATGGGTGGGAGTCCGGGGTGAGCTGTACTGGGGGGATCCTAGTCGGTAGTTTAGTTATATGGGGTTCTGTTTGTGCTTGCTCAGGAGGAGCACGGCACTGTGTAAGGATGTTTTCCACTGCCACAACAGAATTAGTCCCGTTCCCGGTACTAGGGGCATCCCTTGTGGGACCACCACCCATTGCTATCTGGGAGGTAGGCCCCCCCTTATTCCCGTTGCCATTGCTAGAAGGGATTTTGTCCTTTCCTGGCCATTTGGCCGCAATTTTCCCCGGTCCGGTCGGCAGAAGTGTGGCATTTTTACTAATAGTGGTGGGCAGGTTTTTCAGACTATCCTTGCTACCCTTGTTGGCAGTGTTATTGGGCTTAGTTTTCCCACTATTGCAAACGATTTTGGTGGACATTAAATCAGATACATTCTTGCTATTCACCCCTTTATTTCCCTGGACAGGAGTAACATTTGCAGGCGCGAATTGTGAGTCTACCAACGCGACTCCTTGGTCTTTATCAACTATCTGTTGGTGTTTCCCAATCTCACCCATTTTATTGCCAGCCTTAATTAGTGATTTGATAGAAAAAAAATTATCTAGGCTAGCTTGTTCTAGGTGGTCAAGTTGTTCAGTTAACTTTTGCAGTCTAAGCTCTACGGGATGTAGGAGGGAACGCATTATTTTTTCCACTTCTACCAGGAAGTCATGTTTGGGAGATAGTGGCCCCGGTATTGCTATGCAGGTTGGATCTACGGCTGGTGCCACCAATTTTGTAGGAGGCACCATAATTACAGGGTCCACTTCTAATTGAGCTGCTATGGCCTCCCCCGTTGGCATTACTGCGTCATTCTTTACAAGGTCATTGCTTGAGAATGGTTTGGAACCCACCTTCCTATGCTTTCTAACAGGTTTTTGGGGTTGTAATTTTTTGGCAGTAATAGTCTTAGTGCATATTAGCATTCTGGCTATACAGTGTCTACCAACCAGAGTTAATCTGGTATATTTACTGTATCTAGCAGGCAGCCAATGGGACCTTGTTCCTTCCCTCCCATCATTGTATAATGTAATTCTGCTCCCGCCGCCTCTGAGACCCACCTGGCCACCCACCGCCAGGTAGTAGAGTTCCATCTCCGGTGCACCGGGACCGCCCTCCTTCCCTCGCTGGGAGCAGCAGTATTTTCAGTCCACATTTGTGGCTACCACCACCACACAAGCTCGACCAGCAGATCATTGAGTCTTCTAAACATACTAAGAAAGATCCTGATCTGTAATGTCACAAACTAATGAAGCAGTTAAAGAAGAACAATCATCCTGGATATGGCTCTTCTTTCATGATCCTCAACCTGTGGAATATACAGATTCAGCAAACGACACTAGCAATCACCTCACAAAAATGGTAAGACGCCACATGCACTGTTGTGTCCACCCTTCCACCCCTCTGCAGCCCTTATGCTCATAATGAGTGGCGCTCACTCTATACCTCTATGTCTGCACAAACCGCACAGTGCCCATCTTTTCCCACATAGACCTGATTGCAGCCAACGCCCTTTCGACCATATACCCGAAGAGTACCCAGGATCCCTCGAGTCAGGGTGCACCAGTGACCTCTTGGAGCTACAAAGCTCTATACAGATGATGTGTACGCTGTAGCCATTTATTCAACAATCCAAAGCACTTTCAGCCTCATTATGGGTATGGAAAGCACTTTAAAAAAAGCCAGACAATAGAATGCTCTGGAATACCTCATACACCTCACTATAGAGTCTCAACAGAGCGTTCCCCATACACCCAGTTACAGTCTCCCAGTTAGGTGTATCTAATTACCCACATTCCATATGCTCGGGGCTTTGCACCTCACATTTCCCCCTTTAGACTTTCAGGAGAGTGTACCACACCTACAGTGTACTGCAAGCGTCAGGGCTGTGTACCAGACATGTTGCATTTCATGGTCTCAGTAGGTCTTTCCTTGCACTGCATCCAGGGTTTGCAAGTGTACCCTTCAGGCGAAGGTTCATGGTGTCAGGCCTGTCAGCTTCAAAATGAAAATTGTATAGTTTCTAGGGATTTTCTGCAGATAATGGAGTTAGTGGTCTTGGGTGGGTTTGGCATAGAGCAGCGTTAAAGAATAACCAAGTCTGTGCAGTGTATATTTTATCATATGGATATTATAGAGAAATGTGGTGAGCTCATACATTAAAGCTGAAGGAATGAAGGCTGCATGTTCCTACCTGTCTCTAATTTGGCCATGCTGCTGCAGTGTAGACGGTAGATATTATTATGCAAATGCCATGTGTCTGTGTCAGCTGTGTCCTCTCACATGGCATTATGTCCTCTGGAAACCATCTTCATGCAGCACGCGCTGTGCATCTTCTACCTCCTGTGTGAACAGATAAAGACTCAATACAGTTACTACACTTGAGCTGCCTTTACATTCTGCTACACTGAATGCTTGTAGTTTGAAAGACAGATACTCAGCACAACTGTAATACTCATAACATGAAATTGAGGTGATTTTCATTTGGTGGCTATCAAATGTTGTCTCAGTTAAACAGTGCATATTATCCCTATGATAACTATGCTGTCGGCTCTTGGATCAATGGAGGTTAGGAATATTAATCACTGCTTATTGGTCTATACGGTGTAATTCCTAGTCAGAGGTACGAATTTTCATTTCAAAACGACCTGGTTCCTGGGACCTGTGCATTGCATTTTAGATGTACTGGAAAACACGGGTTTGAGGCAATCTGGTAATTTCTTTGTAGGGATTGTGCAATCTAGAAATTCTAATCTCTAGGTATCTTTATGTTGGAGCTCATACAGTTGGCTATTTATCCGGCCGCCAGACAAATAGTACATAATCTCTGCTTTTTTTCCCAGCAGGGGGCAAAATATTATACAGTCTCAGTTATTCAGCTAGAGGCCAGCTGGATATCTGAAATGTCACTGTTTATCTGGCTGCCAGTTAAGTAGCAACAAATATGCGCTATTTGACCGGCGACCGGATAGTGTGAAAGTGGACTTCATTTAGCCAGAAAGTAACAAAAAAAGGTACTCCAAGGAATGGCAGTGTGGTAATAGGGGTGCAGTAAAGTTTGTGATGAATTTAAAAGTAAGTGCATATACACATGAACAATAGTATGTACAAGCGTGGGTGCATATATTAGACTGAGGGTGTTGTAAAATGAACAGAACAAATGTAGAAATAACTTCTGCTTCAGGAGTTACAGGTTATGGCACACACATATTTTGTGCTCCAGACTGACAGTAATTGCAAATTTCTCTTTAAAGTTATATCTGCAAAGAATATGAAGCGTTTTTAAAGAATGTTACAAAGCACACACCTCAAGAGTTAAAGTACAGTATTTCAGTGTCACAAGAGGATTGGGTATAGAGATGCATAGCCCCCGATTACTGCAATACCATTCCCCACTGGTACTTTAGTAATTGTAAATCCGTTTCACTGGAGGTAGAGCAACTCGTTATTAGCATAAAAGAAAAAGTTCTCATGATGCCAACTGATATGGTTTAGTTCATATTCATAATTTCGCTATAGGCCAGATCCTTTTCTTACACCTGTCTTCATTAGGGATTCTTTTTATTCTAACAGCCACACCCAACAGGGGCTTCTAGAAAATTATCTTTGTCAAGGCTGCAAATATTTAAGAAAAATATATCGTATGAAGGTAAACATTGATTTATATCTGTCAAAAAAATTCTAAAAACACTACTAATGTTACTGCATATAACTTTTCACAATAGTTTACCAAAATGTTACAAAAAAAATTGTAATTTGCTTGCAGGAGACCTGGCTATCTGGTAACACTCCTTTTAAGGGTTACTTGAAAAATAGCTGTGAGACACAACATAAGATCCTAGGCCGTCAAATAGGGGACCTATTAACATTTATTTCTATAAAAAAAAATCAAATTTCAAGTGTAAAATAAATTGCGAATGGCTGCACGCGACAATGATATCTCTTGACACTAGTACTATAAATCAAACAGGATTATTTATTGGTAGTAAAAGTATATGTAGACTGGGTGAGTAAGCAATCAAGCAAAGAGCAGGTGTCACAGTTCTGGGAAGATATCTGGGATTTAGGTGCGAATAGCAATCATGTCTTGGTCATGATAATGGGAGACTTTACCATATCTGCATGATCTATTTCTTTCCTGACTGGATTTAAATGCATATTGCAGTCATACAATATACCACGGGACAAATTTCCAATGTTTCCTTTGTTTTTGTTCTGAAATTTTTTTTCCAATGTTTCCTTTGCAGAAAGTATTGCAAACAAAACAGGTGATGGACCGAATGTGGATCAATGTCACACATTCAACCCAGTCAAAAGATCTGGGCCCAAATCCATCATTTTTTTGCACTCCACACCACCCTGGGTTAGACAATGGCGATATGCAAATCAGCTCTGACCCTGTGCCCCATGGGAACAGTCCAGTCCGAACTACAAAAGCCATGTCCTTCCCAGAACGGAATCAAGCATCCGAGGACCGGACCGGTTTCGAGGTAACACCTCTCATCAGCCCGGCTAGCTTGACTCCAGTGGTGTGGAGTGCCTGGGACCCACGTCTGAGCATCCCCAGCGCACTTATGGCGGTATTGCAAACAAAACAGGTGATGGACCGAATGTGGATCAATGTCACACATTCACCCCAGTCAAAAGATCTGGGCCCAAATCCATCATTTTTTTGCACTCCACACCACCCTGGGTTAGACAATGGCGATATGCAAATCAGCTCTGACCCTGTGCCCCATGGGAACAGTCCAGTCCGAACTACAAAAGCCATGTCCTTCCCAGAACGGAATCAAGCATCCGAGGACCGGACCGGTTTCGAGGTAACACCTCTCATCAGCCCGGCTAGCTTGACTCCAGTGGTGTGGAGTGCCTGGGACCCACGTCTGAGCATCCCCAGCGCACTTATGGCGGTATTGCAAACAAAACAGGTGATGGACCGAATGTGGATCAATGTCACACATTCACCCCAGTCAAAAGATCTGGGCCCAAATCCATCATTTTTTTGCACTCCACACCACCCTGGGTTAGACAATGGCGATATGCAAATCAGCTCTGACCCTGTGCCCCATGGGAACAGTCCAGTCCGAACTACAAAAGCCATGTCCTGCCCAGAACGGAATCAAGCATCCGAGGACCGGACCGGTTTCGAGGTAACACCTCTCATCAGCCCGGCTAGCTTGACTCCAGTGGTGTGGAGTGCCTGGGACCCACGTCTGAGCATCCCCAGCGCACTTATGGCGGTATTGCAAACAAAACAGGTGATGGACCGAATGTGGATCAATGTCACACATTCACCCCAGTCAAAAGATCTGGGCCCAAATCCATCATTTTTTTGCACTCCACACCACCCTGGGTTAGACAATGGCGATATGCAAATCAGCTCTGACCCTGTGCCCCATGGGAACAGTCCAGTCCGAACTACAAAAGCCATGTCCTTCCCAGAACGGAATCAAGCATCCGAGGACCGGACCGGTTTCGAGGTAACACCTCTCATCAGCCCGGCTAGCTTGACTCCAGTGGTGTGGAGTGCCTGGGACCCACGTCTGAGCATCCCCAGCGCACTTATGGCGGTATTGCAAACAAAACAGGTGATGGACCGAATGTGGATCAATGTCACACATTCACCCCAGTCAAAAGATCTGGGCCCAAATCCATCATTTTTTTGCACTCCACACCACCCTGGGTTAGACAATGGCTATATGCAAATCAGCTCTGACCCTGTGCCCCATGGGAACAGTCCAGTCCGAACTACAAAAGCCATGTCCTTCCCAGAACGGAATCAAGCATCCGAGGACCGGACCGGTTTCGAGGTAACACCTCTCATCAGCCCGGCTAGCTTGACTCCAGTGGTGTGGAGTGCCAAGAGCAGGTGTCACAGTTCTGGGAAGATATCTGGGATTTAGGTGCGAATAGCAATCATGTCTTGGTCATGATAATGGGAGACTTTACCATATCTGCATGATCTATTTCTTTCCTGACTGGATTTAAATGCATATTGCAGTCATACAATATACCACGGGACAAATTTCCAATGTTTCCTTTGTTTTTGTTCTGAAAATTTTTTTCCAATGTTTCCTTTGCAGAAAGTGGCCACCAAGATGCAACAAGATTTAGCGGAAAAGGAATTAATTTCTTTAAATGGTAGATCCTTAGCTGATATCTAGCCAGTAAATCCTTCCCCACAGGAATTTCGCCAAAACCTATTGATTATACTTTTATTCAGATATGATTTATGATCTTTGCAATAATATTTAGATTTTGCAGGTAGGAGGTAGGAGGGATTGAGCACTGACCTACAAAAGGTTACAATTTGGTATCTTGAATAGTGATCAAGTGTTGCCCCAAGGAAGTGAATACCCAAGAGAGTTAACTACTCATATAAATGAATCACATCTAGCTCTATTAGCTAATTTGTAATTGACTGTAGATGCAGGAAATATTAATGCTGACAGTAAAGATATACTGGATTGGTATAATAAGGTCATAACCAAGGTGGATGAATGCTTGGTGCTCTCTTTAAAGAGGAAATCACTCTACTTAAGATCTACTGACTATGAGACGCAGTGTATAGGCTGGTTTGATTTGCAAAGACGAGATCTGAAAAAATATATAGGACATTTGAGGAAATATATTGGGATGGAAAGAAATCTAGAAAGGGAAGCGATTATGTAGAAAACAAAAGCAGCATATGCTAAATTATTTAAAGAAATGAAGAGAAAGCCCCACAGAGCAAATTGAACATATTACAGGCAGCATTCTATCACAAAGGATATGTAGACATTTTGGGAACTGGTCAAGGAAGGAGGGAATAAAAGTAAAAATGGTCTGAATCTCAATATCTTGAAAGAACCCTAGGTTGATTTTTTGATGGAGTTGTTATCAGCCAAAAAAGAGGTATCTATTGGAGATATGGTTGAGCCAGACAAAGATTACCTCCTGTATGCAATAAAAAAAAATACTATAACAGGTATAAATTTGACTATAGATGCAGTCCATACAACAATCCGCCAATTATAGTTAAATCCAACTCAGATAGGTGGGCCAGTTTTTTTCATATCACCTTTACTGGTTTTCTGAAGGAGGGGACATTTCCTGAGAGTTGGAAAGGCACTATAATTAAACCAGTGTTTAATAAAAAAAGATTAATTTAGCCCCCAAAATTGTCAAATTAGTATAATTGATGTAAAGGCAAAGATATTTGCCATCACATCCTCCTTAATTTGAAGGATTGAATTGAGGATAAGGATGGGCATTTCCACGTGTCTCCTTGCATTGTTGAAAGAATTACATCATGACAATTAAGCATGGAAGAAACTGGAAACCAAAAGGATCCTCTCACGGAAAATTCAAATACATAATGGCCTTCGGCAGGGTTGCGATTTGGTGCCCATGTTTGCACTATATTTGGTCAATTTATCTGCTTTTTAGGTCTCGGCTAGACAGTGCATACGCTGTCTTGAAGAGACGTGTTTAATCTGTGGGCTTCAGCCCATCCACATGCTTCCCATTTGCTCGTTCCATCGGCTGTCTCATATTCTTTGTCATCATTTGCCCCTAGCATGCATGGTCATGCCTCTTTTTGTGTTTAACAACAATCGGTTCTGTGGGGGAAGCAATATTTCTTCTACAAAATATTATTTAGTCCCATATGTTACCAGTGAATGACAAATAGTGCATTTGTTGAAACAAAATAATATACAACACCAAGAAGAGATTTTAAGACACGGTATATTACTAATCATATATTGTGAAGTAATGCAGATAATAACCTATCACAGAACCACACTGGACTGTTACTTGATGTATACAACAACGAACTGGAAAATACAGAAATAACAAATATCATGACTAAAAGGTAATAAATATGTACGACATTACACAGATTAACATAAATGAAGCATTAAGGTTTACCAAGAAAACAGATGTCTGTTAAAGCAGATGTCCTTTTTAGGTCGAGAATCAGCGCATGCGCTGTCTGAAAGACCTGCGGTCAAGAATAAAAGCCCTCCATTACCACCTCCTCCTTACTGTTGGCTCATTCCAGCGTCATTCTTCTTTGCAGCCTCCTAAATTGTTTTGCCAGCCAATAACTCACTTCCTTTCATCTGAGGAGCACCGTTAAAGTACTGGGTACATTTGCATGCCTTCTTTATCTTCTGTTTGGAAGAACATTTTTTTAAATTGATTCTTCCGTCACTGCTTGTTTTCTTACTTTCCCTCCCTACCCCAACACTTGGCCATCACTATTTAAATATTTTTTAAATTAGTAGATTCCTGGTTTTGTGTATTTAAATTAGTAGATTAAGGGATTTGCTAAGAATCACAGAATGTTGAGCCAACGCCAAGGCTCAAACTCTGGTCTCCAGCTCCCAGGTCTGCAGGTCTGATAGCTGAGCCACATACTCTCCCTCTAGGGACTGCATGATATTATATATATTTACTTGTATGCAAACACGTTCCGTTAGGTACTACACACAGGCAAATTACAATGAAGAAATGTTAATAGCCAATGCTAGAAAAAACATGAAGGCATTCTTGCATTGGTTATCAACATTTCTCCACTGTAATGTGCCCCTGTGTAGTTTCTATTGGAACATGTTTCCTTAATGAAAGGAATTTCTTTTCTAGGCAAAGGGCGCAGTACCACGGCCTGTTGCTAGGCGTCTCTAGAATTTCCTCTATAGGTGACACAGGGACACCTAGTAACAGCCTGTAGTACTGCACCCTTTCCTTCGTGAAAGAAATGTCTTTGCTTATTATGTTACTGCTGACATAATTTGAAACAGAAAACAACTACTAGCATCTGCAAGGCCAGTAGCTCACATTTAGATTATTATGAGACCGATTGCATTGCAAATAAGAAGAAATCTTTTTTAGTTCATTAGTGTTTTTAGCGCTGCAAAAACAATGCTCACGTAGGCCTAGGAGAATGAGCGTTAATTGTGTGACTGTGCATGTCATACATTACGTATGCAGACAATGCTTGCACAATCTATACTGGCGTCTGAGGGAGGCCCTCAGTCAATACTGAAGCAGATATGAATTATCCAGATCCCAGCATTGCTGCTGTACATGCTACAGGGTGCTGCTTGGGTGACTTTCGAATAGTTTTTCTAGCAGTAATCCGTTTATCCGACTCTTATTCAAGCATTTCCAGTTAGATCTGCCAAGCTCATGTGCCGGTCTTTCACATCGTTGTAAATCACGGTTATGAGTGCATCAAATAAGGATGTTTTCTGTTATGGGTTAAAAACTCTCCCCTTGCTCGCCTCGGAGGGCTCGCAGAGCTATTTGCGGACTGTGCGGTGTTTCCTTAATATACACAAATGTAAGGTAGCATCACCTTACTGACGCCATCTGGACTTGAAGGGTCATCCCATCTATGCCTTGCCTACTTTCATTACATGTATTTACATCATAGGCTGAACCGTGCCATTTTAAAGTGCACGAGCCGACAGGCAAAACATTTCACATTGCAATACAGGACATTTATTTACATTTGCTCTGTGAGATGTTTGCTGTTATTTACACACCTCCCTTGCCGCCGCCTGATGTCATGGAGTCGGGAATCGGGCAGCTTCTGCTTGAGATGCCAGTGGAAACCGCCCACAGGTGAAAAAAATACAATATATCACCTGGGGAACAGCAAGGGAAACAATAAGGGCTTAATAGATAGGGTAGCAAAATATACTAATCGTGTTTTGCCTTGCATTAAATCACAAAAAGTGTCTACTAATTTGTTTATAATTGCTGTATTATATCAGGAAGACCAATGATCTACTCTGAAACAATAAACTATGACGTGCTTGATTTTAGTGTTGCATACGTTACATATGCAATATAGGGAAGCCTGAAATACCAGCATGAAACTTATAGAACATTTTCTTATAATAGCCTTTTTGTGGCATCTCTATTCACCCAACATAAACAAAAAAAAAATCACTTTCCTACTGAAAGAAGTTATAACACACAAGAGACAGCAATCCTTGTATAAAAGCAGGTCTCTAGTTTTCTAATTATAGGTGAGTTGCGGCCTCTTTAGTCACCTTCAATTAGGGAATGAAATAACGTCTAAACTGTAATAAGTTATATGGTTGAGTTTTAATATCACAATGCCTGTTACCAGAGCCAATAGCCATGGTGAAAGGAAGGCCTTATAGCACAATTGTAGCTGTCGTTTATACATCAGTGAAAGAGCTGGCTGTTTCTTCTGCTTATATGCCTTTCTTAAATGAAGTGTGATCAGCATATTACTTCATATTTTGAGTTACTTTTAATTTGATTTAAAATAAACTGAAACAAAATTACTGTGTACTTTGTACTTTGTGGTGTGTTTAATATAGCAATTTATCTTTTTAGTTCAAGCCTGGGTAGCTCATGCGCTGCTGCGAGGCATGCTGTATTGGAGTATGGCTTTGAAGCCCGTGCCTCTCCGCCCATATTTTTAATTGGCTTGTGGCATTGTCCTTCGTAAACGCTTGCTTCCGATTCATTATCAGGCTTGTCAGTGCTTGGTATCTCCTTGTCTGCGCTAGGATGCCTCAGGGTAACTATTGCGCTCTATAAATCGTCTTTCCATTCCATTCTTTCCATTCCATTTGTTACCTTCCATAACGACGGGACCTTTTGCTTGTCTTGTTACACTCTCTGCTTTATCTTAGCTGTGAGCACTATTTTGTTGAATGATTTGCCCCTATTCCACCCACTACGTTGTAGCACACCAGCAGGTTTTATTTTATTTAATAACGGTGGTCCGCTTTAACTATAACGGCCTTGTTTCTTTCTTTCCTTATTTTAGCATCGCAGTCTGCTTCAAGTATAGCGGGCACGCTTACTTATTTTTTTTTTTTGTTCGTTTGCTAGCCCCCATGCAGCGCTTTCACATTCATCAAGGCTTCGCCCCTTTCTTTAGACAAGCAGCATCTAAAGCAAGGTGCGCTGCCGCTATTAAAGTAAAAGTGGGGCATGGGCGCTTTTACAATAAAAAACATCTGTTGACAAATAGATGCTTTTTTTGTCAAACGCCCCATGCCATAATTTCACTTTAATGTTGAATCGCCTCTTGAAAACTGACAGAGCAAATGAAGCGCTTCATTTGCTTCGTCGGTTTTAATGAGGGGATTCATTCGCACCCATTACGAGAATCCGTTTCGAACCTCAGATTCTGGTTTAGGCAACATATCTTGTTAAATCTTTAACTCTGCAGCATAGCGTTCCCTGATGAAGTCTTCTCAGGTTCCGAAAGCCAAAATGAAAAAAGAGCTTTGTTTGTGTTGATACTACATAAATTGCTGGATCTGGATACCTTCGTTTGAGGTTACTTCTCACCACAATTACAGGCTGTTTTCTGATCTCAGCCCTGATGAAGATCTGAGGTGATGTTTTTGATTTAGAACACATAACCCGAATGGGTCAAAACGTTGATGATAAGTAGTGGTGCTCCATACCCCTGCCAAGCAGATTATACTTCCAAGTTAAAAAAGGACATCTGCTTGAACAGACATCTGGCTTCTTGGAACTCCCTATTGAGTCATTTATGGTAATCTGTGTAATATTGTATGTATTTATTATATTTTTGTCTTGATATTTGTTATTTCTGTATTTTCCATTTCGTTTTTGTATATGCCACATAACAGTCCTGTGTGGTTCTATGATATGTTATTATCTGCATTACTTATGATTGGGAATATACTGCGTCTTAATATCCCTTTTTTTGTGTCGTATATTATTATTTTGTTTCAACTAATCCACAATTTATTTGTCAATCCCTAGTAACATATAAGACCAAATAATGTTTTGTAGAAGAAATATTGCTTCCCCCACAGAACTAATTGTTGTTACATACCACTAGATTTCCCAGGTTCTGCGGGATACTGGGTCACCCCATTAATCTTAATCTTCTAGTGTTTAGCCCACCTGCCAGAGCATGGAATAAGTACTTGTAAACAACCACTGCTCCCATTTTTACAACCATTTTAGTATCCACTTTTTTTTTCTTTTTCAGCACACTACAGAGGGCTTGTGCTTTTACCAGCCCAGTCTCCTCCCACCCGCCCTCAGGCCCCATACACAGATCATCTTCTCCCGTCAATGCTTTTCCCTTCTTTGCTGCTTTCCTGTTACGCCACCTCCTCCCTCCCATCTCTGCTTGCTCCCTTGCATCTCCCAGTGCCTGCCCCTGTAACACCGTGGGCCGACTCATGACCCGCGGCGCTACCAGTTTCCTATTCCCCGGCCGTGGTGCAACCCACGGCGCCCCTGCCTCCTCTTCGGGGGCAATGTGAGGAAGGCTCTGGACTACCAGAGTCTGAACACGGTGCACTGCTTAAAGGACTACTAACTGTTGTCTCCCAGTTTTTTTTACAATATTTAAACAATAAACCAAATGGACTCAATTGTCATTCAAAGCTTAGTTCATTATATATGTGATAATTTCAACAAAGCAATGTGATTATTATACATTCGCAAAAAGAAGTAATCAACATAATCAACAATTTCAACAAAGCAAATATCTGATGCGTTTCAAACAGTCTTTAAAGTATCATTAAACAACTGTACAATGAAGTAAGTACTGATTTGACAAAACGAAAATCCCAAATCCCAATGCATTTTGGGTTCCTACATTTGAACCCTTCATCAGGGGAAAACTATAAATGAACAAACAATAAACATGTTTCTAAGAATCAGCAAAATCCTCCAATTGTTATCATCATCCGCAGGAAGCCCGTTCTGAAGGCGAGGGAATAGAAGAGAAGTTTAAAATACCCGAAGTTAAACTATGGATGGTTTGAATACACGTTGAAAAAGACGTGTGTTTGTTCTCTCGGTAATCTGTGTCAGTGCGAGAATTTCAATCTTCGTGTTTTGTCATTTAATTATCCGTCACTGAACTTAGCCTCAAATTCTTCAAACTCGGGTCCGTACTCGTATACTCTATCTGCGCTTCCTCTTCAGGGGCGCCACAGTACAGCATCGCGGCCTGATGTGGCCATTTCAACAGCGTCACGGAAGGCACCGGCGACACTTTTTGGTTTTTGGGCACGCCGCATAGTTGCACAGCGGCCATCTGATTCCAGAGGCACCTTGGGACATTATACTCATCTTGTGTGGGCGTCTGGTGATACCCCTTCCGGCATATTGTTGCTCTCTTCTCCACCTTGCAGAGGGCAATAGGGGAGGGTTACATGAAACCCCTGAAGAAGAGCTCAACAAAGCTCGAAATGCATTGGGTATTAAACGATTCGCTTTCGAGAAAGTTTTATGTTTGTTGGCGTGCCCAGAAAAAGGCTTGGAGTAGCATATCTGTGGCATGAAGAGCAGTTCAAACATTTTATCTCACGTGTGATTTATCAACGGAAATAAATTATTGAAATTATCATAAATCTTCAAGAGTACATGGATTAATTTGTTGAATTTTGAAAAATTAACATTCAACGCAAGCAATTGCTGAGCGCCCTCGTAAGGAACGTTACTCACGGTCTGGACCTTACGCCACATCCTTTCCCGAAAGGACGCCATAAAAGCTCCCTAGCCTGGGCCTCAGTTCCACGTTTTGTGATTACAGATAAATAACTTAATCTCCCCATTTCTAAACACAACAAGCATTGGCAAAGCCTGTAGGTTTTGCCTGAGTGAAATCTATTGTTTTAGGTCTCAGCTAGACAGCACATGCTCAGCCCGGCAAGACAGCGCATGCGCTGTCTTGAAGAGATGTACTGTGATCTATCTGTGGGCTTACAGGCTGCCCATCTCTTACAAATGGTAAACTTCAGCATCCCTCTCATTTTCTTTGATGCCATTTGTCATGGCATGTTAGCATCATGCCATCTTCATGTGCTTGACTCTTCCATAGTGCATGGACCAAGTACATGCCACCTAATACTGCTCCCGGTTCCCACAGCTATTTTTTGTTTTGGTTTCAAGCATTCCTTATGAATACTTGCATTTTCAGGCCGTGTCTCTTATAGACATACACACATACCACTAAAATGCATGCGTGTGTACATAAAAAAAGGTATTTCTCAAAAAGTTGTTAAAAACACAAACAACACTTTCCTTTTGCACGATCCAATGGTATTGGAGCACATGCTTTGTCCTCAGTCTTGCCACAGCACGATCATGAGCCAATGGCATTGGAACGCTTTAAGTGCTTACCAGTTACATTCCACAAGGACACATTCATTTTTGTCGATGATTCGGCTTTAGTGAAGGTATTTTTTTTACCCCTTTGTTGTTGCTTCCTCCCACCTTCTCCCGTCATTGCGTGACCATCTCCACATCCCCATCTGCATCCCTACTTGATTCGTCCCCCCACTACCTCCCTTTAGGCTGGTGCTTTTATTTTTTATTGTTTTGTATGATCCAATGGTATTGGAATGTTTGTTACGTCCTCCATCTTGCCAAAGTGCTAACACCAGCCAATGGTATTGGAGCACTGAAAGTTCTCACCAGTTACATTATAAAATGACACATTCATAGTCATATGCGGAGGCAAACACAAGTCATTTGCGCAGAATCACAAACTGTTCAGCCGACCCAGAGATTCGAACCTGGTTCCGCAGTTTCCCTGTAGGCAGCTCTGGTCATTAAGCCACATTCTTGCTTCACTTCGAAACTTCTCAAATATTTCTCACAATCACCTACAAATTTATTCAACAAGACCCCGTCAACACCAAACATGCATTGGCCAAGGCAATAGTCCTCGGTAAAGCCCAAGCTTTTGGCATTGTCAATGTGAATATCTTTTAGCCATGTTGTCTAGAAGCACACCTGCTGTTCAGAATTCCTTTCAATGGAATTGGAACCTCTGAGAAAGCATTTACATACGAGTTAGCGTTGATACCAAATTTACATGCTCTACATGTACTGCACTTACAAAAGCCCTTTTTCGGGGACAGCCAATTGCTTTTTGTGTACAGTTCTGGGCTGGTTTTAACAAAACAATATATATATCAGAATAGGCATTTCATAAACACAAACAAAACATCCATATGAAGGATCACAAGCTGAAAGAAAGTGCAAGTGTTAGTTCAAAACATGTGGATTCGCCAGATAAATAGCAGATATGGAAAAGTGATTGTAAGAATTAGTGGCGCCTTCATAAGCACATTGAGTCAATAACAAAACACAACATTCAAGACAAAAATGCAGTTGCAACAAAATGCCAACACTACAACATCAATAAAAAAATTAGGACTGTGGTAAAAAAAACCTTTGCTCGATCCTTAGTGCTTGCTACCCGATGACGAGGGTAGGGCAATCTTTGCACTTTACATTGAACTAAGTGAGCCTGATAGTCTGTCAATATTGGTTCTGGGACAAAGATAACAATTTACACAGTAATGAGGAACAAATTGACAACCACAGACCCCCCTCCTTGGCCAAGCACAAACTACACCTAATCGCCAAGGTCCAAATTTTCCCTAATGTCCGAATTGCACTCTGTATACCACCCAGGGGTAATGCGTAACATCTGTATCACGCCCAGCGGTCCAAGCAAATAACACCTTTCACTTCTTTCAGATACCAGTAGTGTTAAGAAACCGGTAGCACAAAGAAAGCCCTTCTAGACTAAAAATAGGATCACTGGGCTGGCCCTATATCACACCCAGGTACCATCTGTATCATGCCCAGAGGTAAAAGCGGTAACCCTGTATCACACCCATGGACAAGTGTCCCATCTGTGTAACGCCCAGCAGTCTGAGCGGTGAGGTCTCGCCTGTGTATCACACACAGGGGACAAGCATACCCTGTATCACGTCGAGCAGTCCAAGCGCCGAACACCTTTCACCTTTCCTAGTGTGCTGGCCATTGAAGAAAGATGACCTCTGCTGAATTGTTTCCAAGGCCACTTTGCAACTACTCAGTCTGGACACATACAAAAAGGCAATATATTAGATTTATGTCAGTGGCAGAGCGCACAGGTTAAATTTTTGCACTTTCTCCCTGTTTGCTATACACCAAATGGTGGGACTAAGTTCAGATGTAGTCTCTTACTTTCCGGAGGCAGCTTCAGGATGGACATCCATACCCCGGATTGAGCAAAACTTTCAGTCAGTTGTGGCATCTGCTCACCTTCCTTGCTGAGCAGATGTGTATCCATTAGAGTAACCTTTCCTTTGGCTGCAGTCGGGTTAGAAACACCAATCTCTCCTACCTGGCTCACCAAAATGTTGCTCAAATATGAATTTACCTTGATAAAGCAAAGACAAGAGGCGTTTAATTAAACCAATTGTACCTGTTGTGCCAAACACTGCGGCCAAGAGTACAGCATACAGAAACTGGTCTGAGGACTGGTCTGAGGAGCCATAAATTGCTCCCACCTTACGACAAATGTGGTGAGATGGTGCTCACTCCCACTTTCATTTATGAGCAGGGCCACTATTTCTAAGATAACGCTGCCAAAATGACTGTATGAGTTGCAAAACGCCACCTTCCCAATCCCAGAAACATAAGCTGACGAGAGGGACAATATATTGAGGACTCCTGTGGAACAAAGGCATCCCGAAAACAGCCCTGAAAACGTTTCACCGTTCAGTTTACAATGGGGCCTGGTAGTCCCAGACGTGAGGGCATACTACAGAGCAGCGCTGCTACAAACCATCAATAAATGGGGCTTTATTACCCCAAATGAACCAGCAACTCAGCTAGAAAGAGAAGAGATGGTGGCAAATACATACCTCCATTATCTTTATGGGGGAAAACAGGACACATCTGCCTTTGCCAACACTAGCGACCCTGAGGGTGTGTGAGGACACCATAAAGGAGCTGCGCTGGAAGGGCGCATTCACTCTGGCTACAACGCAGTGGAAAGGGGTGACATTTAAAGGAATAGGCAAACTAGCAGGCTTCTGTCAGTGGGACAGGATCAGGATCAGGATCGAAGCACTGGGAGACTCCATTAAACCATTTGAGGACTTTCAGAGAGAGTATGATCATGCCCTATCATAAAAGTTCCATAACCTCCACCTGGCCCACACCTTTTAGGTGAGGACGCAGATCCGAGCGCCATCCTCTGGAGGGCGGGGTGCTCGATGGAGCCATAACGGTCAAACTGATCTCACAACTTTACCAGGTGATAATCAGCAATACCTCAGATAGCAGTAGGGGACTCCGGGATGGATGGGAAACAAAGCTAGGGTTCATGGAGGATATTGACTGGGGATTTGCATTGATCCACTCTACGGAGATGGCCATCCAGAGCAAACTATGACTGATACAGTTCGACATATTGCACCAAACTAATTTCCACAGGAGCCATTTGTTCAAAATGGGAAGGGCACCAAACCCTAACTGCCTGAGATAAATCACTAAGGAGGGCACCCTGTTGCATACCCTATGCCCCAGGCTGGGATAAAAGGGCTGTTGTCTGGGGAATGTCAGGGAAATAGAAGCAGTGCTGAGGGTCGAGACCCCAAAATACCCACACCTGGTTATCGAAGGCATTCCCAACAACGTAGACCTCCTGAGGAAACCAATGTTATTTTTCATGCTAGACTTCACAGTAGCGGGACGTGATGTGGCTAGAAAATGGGGCCAGGCTCAACTTCCGGCGAAAACTCATGTGGCAAGGAAACTCATGTGGCAAGAATGCATGACCAGGTGCATGGAGGCAGAAAGAGTGGTGTAACAGGGCAGGGCCTGCCCCAAGAACTTTTATACGGTTTGGGGTCCATGACGAATATATTACGGTTTTCAAGAGACCTCAGATGGCTCAGGGGAGGACAACCCTCTGGAAAGCCCACAACATGGTCCCTAGTAAGGAGTCACTGCAAGCTCCAAACCTAATTGGAAGGGCAGGAGGGCGATAGAGGGGAGGGAAGTGATCAACGCTTATCAGAAATTTCATTTTTACATTGTTGCCTGTGCTGTTTACAATGTTTGATGTTGAAAAACCCCACAAAAATGGGTTTAAAAAACAAAAAACCCTCAAAGATCCAGCTGGAGCCTCCTCATACACCATCCAAGAAGATGCATAAGCTAGGTCTTCACTTTCAAGTGGTCGTAATGTAGAGGGCAAAATTTAAGACCTCCTCCCCCTGCATAAAAACCTAGTAAGTAGCCTGGCTATGCCGATACTAGAGGCCGTTTTTAATTATTTCTCCAGACATTGCAAAGACTTGTCTTTGACGCTTGGGTGCTGAAAATAATAGAAAGGTGATATTCTCTGGAGTCTCAGAATACTCCGCCAAGTTCAGGGTTGGTGCATTCCATGATTGTATTAGTTAGTTAGCTAGCACTGAATGAAGAAATTGAAGTTTTTTGGCACAAAAAGGACCTATCCAGTACCAAAGTCTCAGCGAAAACAAGGCCACTATTTAACTATAATGTTGGTCCAATGTTTTTCTGGCGATTACAGACTAATAAACAGGCGGAAGAAGATGAACCTGTTTTTGAAGAAGACGAAGTTCAAGAAAAAGACATTACAGCAACGAATTTCTTCAGATAAACCCAAAGGAATGGATGACTCCTTGGATCACAAGGATCCGTACTTGCATGTTCCGATTTTTCCTCCACATAAAACATTTCCTGAGATTGTGTGTACAAGGCCATCACAAGCGGGTTCAAATACTCCCATTTATACAAACTTTTTTCACCAGGGGATTCATGAATGTATTCGGGCCAGTTGTAGCAGTTCTTTCTGGCAAAGTGATCCTGGTGCATTGATTCATTCTTCATCGAGGACTATTGTACAGGAATTTTGTCAAATTTTAATAGATCACAAATCACAATTCCTTATCGACAACCAAACATCCGGTCTTATTCCAACTAAGGACTTGGAATTAATTAGTCACCGATTCCCGACTCATATGGGGTTGGTGAGTCTACTGCAAGTAAGAGGGGACAGGATTCAAACTTTGCAATACAACCTGGGGAAGCAGACGGCAGCTTCAGCAAACAAGTGGACAGAATCCAGGGCCACATAGTGAGTTTAAGTTTTAAGTGTCATTGTGGTAGCAAGGGCATGGCCAAAACCTTGGAAGCAAATACAAGCCAAGGAATATGCCTCCCACACTTTTCTGCCTTGTATCAAAACACATTTAGGCCACCTCTGAGAACCAGGATGATTCGGAGGAGGGTAGAAAACAAGCAAATTCTGGGGGTACGGCACCTAATGACACTGTGGAAGAATTCCAGGAAAGAGAGGGAGCTGGATCTATCATGGCCCAAAAATCATCTAAAGCTACAGGCCCAGATAGAATCCCCATTGAGGTGTTCAAGAATAACATAGATAAGTGGCTAAAAGTAATAACAGCTCGCTTTAATGAAATCTGGTGCCACAAAATGGTTCCCAACTCGTAGAAGACCTCCAAAGTTTTGTGCCAATCCATGAAAAAAGGGAGGCAAGATGATCGGGCTAACTATCGCCCCATTTCACTCTTGGATGGTGTGGGAAAAATATTTGGAAATCACTTTTTCAGAACCTGGAGGGTTGGATGGATGACAAACATATCATATCCTATACAAGCAGGTTTCCGCAAAGGGCAAATTACAACAGATCAGGTGACAAGGCAGTACTTGTCCTTAGTATGTGGTTCTGCGAAGGTCTGAGGTATATACGGTCTTTATTGAACTAAAGACTGCTTTTGATTGCATTGATAGACGAACATTGTGGAATATCTTGGGAAAACATGGTTTTACCAACCAAATATCTGACAATATTGATGGATCTGCACAATGGCACTGCAGTGAGGGTTAAGTATGAAGTTAAGGGAGAATGTACTGATTAATTTGAAATACACACTGGAGTAAGAAAGGGTTGCCTTCTTCCACCAACATTATTTAACATTTATATAAATGGAATAAGTCAATCCCATATCGATCTCATTCTCCATGTGCCAAAGATAGAGGATGATTGCATGCCAATCCTACTTTTCGCAGATGATGCGGTAATCCTTGCATTTACAGAAAACTTAATTCATTGTTTATTATGGGGCTTTGAGCACTTTTGCTACAATAAGAAACCCACAATAAATACGGAAAAAACAACCCATGGTCATCAAGAGGTTCAGTCCCTTGTTTTTTAGGCAACACCAACAGTCGTTTAGTCAAGCCGCCATTAACTGCCTTTAAATCAAAAGCATTGGCAGCAGACATGTAA
The DNA here is from genome assembly GCF_964263255.1 of Lissotriton vulgaris. Taxonomy (NCBI): domain Eukaryota; kingdom Metazoa; phylum Chordata; class Amphibia; order Caudata; family Salamandridae; genus Lissotriton; species Lissotriton vulgaris. Next base: position 364,393,101 of record NC_141687.1, read on the forward strand.
GCAGAAGACATTTGTAAAAAACATGTTTTTAATATGGTGCAGAAATATGGTGCTATAAGAATGGGATGATCTTATAAACAACTGAGAATTCTGTCTTGCGACGTATGCTCTGTATAGGCCTACGAACGCCACTGGCAGCATTGACATCAGAACTGGGCATGGCCAAACTAGAAGACAAACTAGCCTTTGGTCGCATTTACTATGTGATCTGTGCATGGTCCAACCCTGGAATGGCAGTGTTCCAGACAGCCCTTCAGGATTCACAAAGAAGCAGGAAATATGCCTCTTTGGCGTGGTTTGATGCACATAAAGAACACTCTAACCGAAGCTGGGTGTGAGCATCTACAGCAATACCCTGAGCGGATTAAGAAGGATGCTCTACAAATTGGGAAAAAAAAACTATTTTAGGGTCATGTGAAGCTAAAGGCTGTGGTTAGGAACACAATTTCTATTCAATATTTACCTAAATCACAAACCAGTGCCTTGTTTTGAGCCTTCCATTGATATGATCTGTCATTGATATGATCTGTCCTGTAGAAATAAGATCTCTATATATTTACATTTAGGCTTGGTACTCTGCTGGCACTGTTGTTCACTAAAAAATGTTCCAAGTCTGAGGACATCATCAGACCCCTGTAATTGGGCCCTGGGAGGCTCCGAAACAATAGCCCATTTCATGATTTTATCTACCAACACCTTGCAACACCGTAGGTACTTTTTACGTCCCTTGTTTATTCAATATAACAAACGGCGTTGCAAGGAAGCCCTCGAACTTTGAAACAGGATGAACTCGAGGGAAATATAACTTGCAGTAGCATCATATATTTACTCAGCATGGACAGCAACAAGATCTCATTTGAGCTAAGCCAGTATTACATGGAGGCTGAAGGGTATAACCCGTTTTTCCTACAGCATCTTTTCTGACTTTGTGTACATTCATACCTTTTATAGCTTTCCAAATTCGGAGTAACTTATATTACATCAGTGTTTGTATTCGCATTATGGTTATAACATGAAACACATTCTAAGATTGATTCTTATTAGATGTTTTGCATGAATTGTACTTCTATAATTGCCTTGAGTGCAATATTCTATGGAGTTTGTGCATTTTATTTTCACAACTGTCTCAATCATTTTTGCACTTTATTAATAATACATGTTTATTGTATGGCTATTTTGGATGAAACAATAAAGGTACTTTGATCTGAAGTGGCATTGGTAGGTGCGTTGGTGTTTCGAAAATGTACGATTCCCTAGGTGTTCTTTGGTTTCCACTATAAGGTGTTAATTGTATTTGTGCTATCGAGGGCAAGTGAACCATTGGGAGCCAGCCTTGCAGAACTTGGTACTGTTAACAAATCAATTTTGAAGGAATCTACAGTGGTGGTTGAATCGTGTAAATCTCACTAGAGGCATAATGTTAATTTTGCCCCAGTCATTATTTTGACTACCGATTCCAGCAAGATGGGGTGGGGTGGTACATTTGGGTCAAAGGTCGGTTCAAGGCAGAAGACTTCAACCTTCAAATTGGAAGTACATGAGGACAGTGTTTCTTATTCTCTCTCTCACTTTTCTTGTCTTAAATCAGAATCAAGCAGTACTAGTAAGGAAAGACAACACTGTAACAAAGTTTTACCTAAACAAACAGTCAGAAAGAGTTTTCAATCAATAGCCACATTGATCTTTCAGATAATCAGTTTGGAAGAGGATCACCGGATTGTTTTTGTCTGCAGCACCTATTCGTTGGAAGGACAATCTTGTGGCTGACAGAATAAGCAGGATGTTTTTCTTCCTACAACTTTTATATAGCCAATCATGTATGTAGAGGAATTTGGCAAAGGTTTTGTACTCCCTCAGGTAGACCTCTTTGCCAGTCTAGAAAACACTGTTACCCAATTTTCACTCCAGGTTTCTGGAAAACAGATGTTGGGGGAACACGTGTACTAGTATGCTCATGGCCGCCTGTTTTCCTGTATGCCTCTCCTCCCTTCACTCTAAGCACCAGACTGTTAGCGTGCATTTGGAAGGAGAATGTAGGTCTGATGCTGGTAGCTCCCTTTTGACCAAGGTTGGATTTGTTCCCATTGTTCAGTATAAAATGGTCACGTTGCCAGAATAGACTTTTCAGCTCGATCAATGCCTCCTTCATTCTCCTCTTCCACTACCAGTGTTCATGAATTTGAGGTTAAAGGCATGGTTATTGAGGTGAGGGGTTTGAAGAAACTAGGGACCTGATTTAAAGTTTGGCAGATGAGTTACTCGGTCACAGTGTGACGTATATCCTGCCTGCCTTATTACAAGTGCAATACGATTTAATGCACTTGTAGTAAGACATACGGGATATCTCATGTTGCCATGAACCATCCAAACTGCCATACTCTAATCAGGCCATAGTCCTCACTTCCAGGAGCATTATCAATGCAATATTCAAGGTGGTTATCCACTACAAAATCCTAAAACAATCATTAGGCAACATTTTCCTTTTTAGTGTACTAGGAAAGGTTTGAACCCTTCTAGTTGTGAATCAAAAGGTATACATCAGTTTCTACAAGAAGAGTTTGCAAAGAATGTAGCGGTCACAACACTGAAGGTTCAACGGACATCAATAAAGTCTCCCAGGGGTGATTTGGACAGACATGCACTGGGCAAGTAGATATTGGATTAAAATCAACTACTCCTTGGGACCTTGTTTTGGTTCTCAAAGCTGTTCAGTGGCATACATTGTAACCCTTTTCTGATGTGGATTAAAAAAACACCTAACCTTGAAAATGTTCTTTTTGGTGTCCAGAACATCGGCTCGAAGATTAGAGACATAATGATTTCTCTGTGTAGACTTCTTTACTAAAGAACCTTTTCTGATCAGTTAATTAATAAATTAGAACAGGAGTTTTGCCCTAGGTTATGTCTTCGTTTCATCAGGGGCAAAAAAAACGTTTTTTTTAATCTCCGTTGCCCCTTACTCCTGAGAAGGAATCATTACACATATTGGATATTTTAAGGGCATTCAAAATGTATCGATCAAGAAGTGGTGGCTGGTGAACTTTGAAAGTGGTGAGGTGTTAATGTCTGCCTCAAATTGGACAAAGTGAGTGAAGCAAGAAGCCCAACTTCCTCTCAGCTAGTTAGGGAGAAAGAGGGTCTTGTTCACAACAACATTTTGAAAATATGGGTACAAATGGCACTTTTTACAGCACTATTCCCTCTCAAATTCGTTTAAAAATCCAGTGATTTTGTAGAGACATTAACAAAATATTACAATACTATCATGGTGTGTCTGGAAACCTTACCCTCCTGACGACTGTTTGTTGTTCACCATCGCCAAAAAAATTATCAAAAAATGGTGTCAAGGTAATGTTGTGTTATACAGCGCACTAAACCCCTGAGAGGGTAATCAGGCTCTTGGGCAGGTGTGTGGTCCCCACTGTGCTTATATGATGAGTCAAGTCTTCAGCTTCTTGAGGAATTCAAGAAGTGAGGGTCTAACTCTGATATGTTGAGGCAGGTCATACCATGTTTTGGGTGCGATGTCGGAGAATAAGTGACCTCCAGTTTTGCAGTTGTGGGTAATATGTGCGAATGAGAGTGAGGCAGAGAGTAGGTGTCTGGTAGGTCAGTGAAAGTATATGTAGCTATTCTGGCTCTGTGTTATGTAGGGCTTTGTATGTGTGAGTGAGAACTTTGAATTGGCTGCGCTTGAGAATGGGGAGCCAGAGAACCCTCCTCAATGTGCAGAGTGATGTGGGTGTTGTGTGGAAGGTCAAGTATGAGTTGTGTTGCAGTGTTCTGGATGGTCTGGAGTCTGCGTAGGAGGGGTTTGGAGATTCCAACATAGAGAGAGTGTTGTCATAGTCCAGTCTTCTGCTGATGAGTGCTTGCATGATGGTCCATCTGGTTTTCTGAGGCAACCAGTTGAAGATCTTTCGCTACATGCATTGGATGTGGAAGCATGCGGTGCACACTGCATTGACTTTAGCCATCATTTTGAGTATGTGGTCTTGAATGAGCCCTACATTTCCTGCATGGTCTGTGGGTGTTGGTCCAACTCGGCCGGCCACCAAGTGGAGTCTCATTGGGAGGTCTTGGTGCCCACATCCACTAGCATAAAGCAACTTCACTGGCTCCCAGTGAGACAGCGGGTTGACTTTAAGGTACTCTGCCTAGTACACAAAGCCCTATTTGGAGGTGGGGCTAAGGATGTGCAATTCTTGTTTCTTCAATATGCACCGTTGCGTCTTTTAAGGTCTTCTTCTTTTGGACTGGTATACCTTCCAAAGATCAATAAAGCAACGTGTGTAGGTAAACGCTTCTCTTTTTTAGCGGCTACATTATGGAACTCCCTTCCTCTATATCTGAGACTTCAGCCCAGTAGGTCGGTGTTTAGGAAGGAAATAAAAGCTTGGCTCTTCATCCATCCCTGAACCTGTGTGTTGCCGTCCCTGCACACCACTTAGTGCCAAGGCGCCTCTGCAATAGTGCGCTCTACAAATAATCCAGTCAGTCAGTGAAAGACAAGCACTTACATCTTGCAGGAGTTGAGCTTCAGGAAGTTGGTTTGCATCCAGTCTGCTGCCATGGTCATGCAGTTGGTAAAGTTAGTTCTGGTAGTGCTTATCTTGTCCGTCAGAGACAGGAGGAGTTGTGTGTCATTGGCATAGAAGAGGACGGTGATGCCCTGTGATGAGATGATGTTGGCGAGTGGTGTCATGTACATGTTAAAAAGTGTGGGGCTGAGGGACTATCCCTGTGGGATGTCACATATCAATTTCTTGGTCTCTGATGTGAAGGGTGACAGCCTAACACTTTGGGTTCTTCCTGTGAGGAAGAAACAGATCTATTTGAGAGGGGATCCTTGTATGCCAGTCTTGTGGAGTTTTCGGATGAGGGCGTTGTGGGAGACAGTGTCGAAGAGGCGCTGTGGTCGAGCAGGATTGAAGGCCACTGTTTGTCCTTTGTACAGGATGATTTGAATGTCATTAGTGTCTGCAATGAGTGCGGTTTCAGTTATGTGGTTCTTTCTAAATCCTAATGAAGTATTTAGAATTTGGTGAAGTTTGAGGTGGACTGTGTTGCTTGTTGATGGCCTTCTCGATCACTTCTCCTGGATGGGGAGCAGGGAGATGGGTCAGAAGTTTCACAGTGGATTTGAGTCAGCTCTGGGCCTTTTTTGAGGAGAGCAGTGGTTTCTACAAATTTTCATCCATCCGGGAAAGTGACTGACATGTTGATGATGTGGGTCAGGGTGGTGCAGATTAGTGATGTTTCTAGGATGTAATTGTGGTGGGGCCCCGAGTCTGGTAGAGCCCCCGAGTGGATGGTCCGCATGATTGCAGCGGTGTCATTTCTGGTGAGGGCTGTCGGTTCAGTCAGGGTGTTGTCTTGGTTGGTGGTAGTTAGATTATAAATGAGTTATCTGGGGTTGGGTTTGAAGTTGCTGTGATGGTAGTTATTTTGTTATGAAAGAAGTTGTATGGGTTGTCGCACAGCTGTTTGGAGGCAGCGATGTTGATAATAGTGGCTGAGGGCAAGGTTAAATCTTTGATGAACAAGAAGATCTCCTTGCAGTTGATGGAGCTTCTTTCAATGTGTTGTCAGCACGTTTACCGCATGTATTAGATATTTGAAGATTTCTGAAACGCCACTACCTTCTTTGATCTTTACTTACCTTGCATTGCTACAAAGATGATAAAGAGAAGACTGACTTTTCAGAACTATTAAGCAGAAGTGGTTAAGCCAATAAATTAAAAAGGGAGAGCCGAAGCAGAGCTGAGCAAATGCTCTGGGTTGGCTCTAAGAGCCCGTGCAATAATACAATTTGGCATGTAAATTGTGCAACAAACCTCATGTAAAAAAGTATAATCAAGTCTCTCCGAAGTTAAAAAATATTTTTTTCTTTAACAGGCAGTAGTGTTTCACCTTAGTATATTATATGATACTAGTGCAATGAGAAGCATTTATTAGACATGATAGTGTTTAAAACAATACTTAAAAGTATTCACACCCTTCTCACCTCACCTGCGATTCCAGTAGTGAACAAAGAGTCAAGTCATGGCAAAATAAAATGATTACCTAGGATTCCACAATTTGGTAAAGCAAGGAAGCTGGGATTGATAACAGTTTTTCAGGCTTCACACTGCGCAATTTAGCCGCTAGATTGTTCTCCTTTTCCCTCTTCCATTTTTCATTAAAGGTTAATGCTCTATCTAATTTTTGATTATCGTAGAAAGGGGTTGGTATTTGGAATCAGCATGGGCAGCCCACTATAAAATCAAAAAAGCTTTCAATGTTCCTTAGCTGAAATTATTCAATCAACACGTTTTTAATAAAAATAAGTAATTTTCTTAATCTTTTTATGATCTTTCTTCTCACTTTATATTTTTCAAATACATTAAAAAAAAACACACATCTTCATATTAAGCAGACTACGTGTTTGTGTGAGGCACATTTTAGCAGCACTCTCAAGCTGCACATTACATTTCCAAAACAACTTTAAAAAAAAAGTAATTTATGCCTAAAACTATGGATCAAAACATTTAACAACTTAAAATATATATCCAACATGAAGATAGATTCACATAACAATATTACATTTATACCAGTCAAATGTTTTCATTGATAGTGAGATCTCTAGTGTTAATCTCCTTTGTAAAATGTTTTTTCAAATCCAACTATAGGGGTTATATAGCGCACTTTGTTAGTGTAGGCTCCTAGTATCCTTTTCTCCAGGCTAGCCCGCATGCAATTGTCGCAATGACTGCAAATAACTCCTCATGAATGGTCGTCAACGCATTGTGTTTCGAAACTCACATTTCTTTTGTGATTCTCATCAGGACCGGACTAGTTGATTCTGTAAAATAAAGAAGGAAATAAATGTTGAATGCCTGTCACTCTAACTGTAAGTGAACTGTGGTAACTGTTTATATGATTTGGAAAATGCTTTTTACCTAAAGCTCCCTGTCGAGTCTTCTATTGGCCGTTTAAAGTGAATACTCTGGTCAGTTCAACTCAAATCCCTTTCCTTATGAGATTATTATTGTATGACTCCTCCTTTGAGTCTGTAAAAATGGTAGAGAATACTTGCCTTAAGAAATGCCATGTGTTTCCAAACGTTTGACAACTCTTTCGAAATCAGGCTTCACTCTTGTGTCTGGAGCATTTAGAATTGATGCCTTCTCATTTTTCTGACTTTATTTGCACATTTAAATTAATGTCTGAAGGTAAATGGCTTTTGAAAGGCTCCGTGATCAGTTAGTACCTTTGTCATAATTTACTTTGACACATTCGCTAATAGTTGCTTTAAGAAATGCCATGTTTGCTTGTTTGTCATGCCTAAATGATTGATGGCCTATTTTGTCAACCCATTGAATGCTGGTAGTTGTGAATGAGTTAGCACTCCGTTTAATGTTTTGTCTTTGTTTTGAAAATTACGTTTTGTTTATAAAATTATGTCTTCCAAGTTAAATGTAGCTGCTTCTAAATGCCCAGTGTCACTTTTTTTTTTAAACATGGCTAGCTGCAGATTTTCATGCATTCTAAGTAGGGCAAACTTCATTCTATGTCTTAATAATAGTGTACTGAACCCAGTCTTTGTACTTTATATATTTATAATCTATGTAGTTCTGTCATTTTGTTAAGTGCTTGGTCAATGTATTAAAGCACAGTGTCAAGGTTTCCTCCTTGTGGATTTGGCTGGGTGAACCATAACACTGTCCATTTGAAATCTTTTAGTGTGTCCATTTCTGAAGAAGTGGTTTACCATCTTAATGCATGACTCATGCTGGATGAATCTTTTTTTATTTCTTGGTTAGTTTTGCCCATGTACATTTTTTGGCAAAGACACACAATTGCTTATACTACATTTTTGGTACGACAAATAAAAAAAGTAGTATGTATCCATTTCATGTTAGGAATCACAAATATTGTACCTTCTGTTGTTTGACTGCATGTGATGCAATGTCCACATTTGTGGTGTCCTTCTAGGGGCTTCATATTTCACTGAGTCTGTACAATGGATTTCACCACTTTTTGAGTGCTACATGCCCCTGCTAGTTGTTTTCCAAAGCTTGCACTTTTCTTCATGGCAAAAAATAAATATTCAAAGCCACATTTAGAATCTTTAATTGAATGCCAGTTGCTCCGAATAATTTTCTTGAAATTGTTTGGCTGTGTTCAGTATGTGGAAACACAGATTAGACTAGTTGGCTGTTTTTTGTGTTCTTTTTTGACTAGTAGGTATTCTCTTGGTGTGTACCAGGCTCTCTTTAGCGATTGCTTCAGTAGTTTGAGTGGGTATCCTTGTTCTTTTAGTTTTTCCTTGCAATAAAGTGGCATTGGTGAAGTAATCTTTTGAAGTTCAATTTCTCCTTATTCGCAATAATTGTCCATGGGATAAATGGTCTTTGACATTCTGAGAATGGAAACGCTTATAGTGCAAAGCAGTGTTTTTATCAGTTGGCTTCCTGTGCAAGGTTGTGACGAACGTATCTTCTATAGCCTTGACTTCTACAACCAAAAATGGCAAATTATTTAGGTCCTTTATCATGCTAACTTTGATATCTGAACTTCTTTTTAGCCATTTAAAAAAGGTACATATAGTTTCCTAATCTCCATTCCAAGTCAATATTAGCAATTTAATTATATGGCCTGAATGATGGTTGTTGTTGTAGGTGAACTTTTCTTCTAATTGTGCCATGTAGAGGACTGCCATTTCCAGCGCAAAAGAACATCTAATGGCAGTGCCCATTGGTCTGGAACAAGAAATTATCTTCAAATTTAAAATATTTCTTATTTAGTGCTATTTCTGCCATTTTCAGTATGAATTCCGTCAGGACTCTGTGTTTTTTTGTCTTCATTCCAAATGATATTCCATTACTTCCAGGCCTTCCTCTTGGGGGATCTGTGTGTAAAGCGATATAACATCCAATGTTACCATTCATTGTATGTTTGAGTTGAACTGAAATACCTCTATTTAGCTTGTAAAATCTATAGTGCCTCTCAAGTAAGATGGTACATCAGGTTTTAAAAATATATCAAGGTATTGAGAGATTGGTTCTAAGAGTGACTCACATCCAGAAATGATCGAAAGTCCTACAGGCTCTTTCTTCTTTGTGTATTTCTGGTAAGAAATATATCACTGGGATTCTTGGATTGGACTTCTTCAGGAACTCAAATTCTTTGGGGCCAATGTAATCATTATCAAATGTATCTTGTAAGATTTCTGAAATTTCTTCTAGAGTAGCTTTAGTTGGATAAGTTGGTATCTGACAATAAACTTTGTGGTCATTCAATTGTCTTCGTCCCTGTTTTTGGTAATTATCTTTTGTTTATACCACAGCACCTCCTTCGTCAGCTTGTTTTAGGATTACTGTGTTGTCATTTTCCAAGTCCTGCAGAGCCTTTCTTTGCAACCTTTTTATATTACATTTACAGAACTTTCTTCCTTTTCAACTGATTTATGGCAGAAAAAACACATGTTCAAATGTGAATACCTCTTTGGGGATGATATTAGGGGTGGACAGAAGGTCAATTTTGTTCTAAGCCTAAAAGGTTTCTCTTTTCCATGGTATTCTTTACTGGCAAAAAAATCCTTTAAATTGATAATTTTTTTCTGAAACATTCAAGTGCTTCTGTTTTCAAAAGCACGTAATCTGTAGGTATAAAAGGGACAAATGATATTTAAAGCTCCAATTTTTCGGTTTTGGACAGTACCTTTGGTGATAGGTGAACAATGGATGTCTTCATTGATGCTCGTAAAATTAACGTCTGGTTCAAATTTCCCAGGTTGATTTTGGTATCGCCCCCTGTTTTTTTACAGGCCTCATCCTTAAAAAAAGAACGTTGTCTTTTTAGAATTCTGGTTTGATGCTCCTTCTCTGGGGTCTGATTCACCCTTCGACATCAATGACAAATTCTGAGAATGTGAGGAATCTAGTTTTTGATTGTCCTTGGTATTTAGAAAGAGCCCTGCTTGCTTCTGGTCTTCTATAGAAATCCTCTGTCAAATAGGGGTAAACTATCTCAAGATTGAACTGTTTTTATCTTTTTCAAATTTGTTTTTTTTTTTTAATGTATTGTATTTTACTTAAACTCATTAATTTCTTTTTAGATAAATCCTTTCCAACTGTTACTGTCTGGCTGCACTTTATGGCCAGCTCAAGTGCCATGATCTCATCTAGTTGTTTTTTGCAAATCCTTTGGGTCGTTTCGAGGGAGTGTACCATCCTATCACTGCTATATTTAGTCCCCATGTACCTGAAACCTCTTTTATATTCTGGATCTTCAATGAATATAACTGGTGTCTTCCATACCTGTAGTCCCCAATGAATTGTTCCGGCTTTCAAATGTTCCAGAAGGAAGCAGTCATGGAGCTCAATTAATTTATGCTTTTTTCTCAATCTTGTACGTTTGCTTGATTAGTTTTTTTGTTTAGCAGTTGTGCTTAAGGTGATAGATGAGCAGGGCGATGTAGTTGTGATGAGTCTTTGAATGTGGTCTTCAGAATATGATAGTGATTCATGTTCTGATGTTTTAGTGTGACTTTGACCTAGCCTGGCTGTCACACTTAGAAATTATCTGAATTTTTACTAACCCTTTATTTAAGGTGAAGTCAACTCTCGCAGAAGTCTACCTGCTCTTTGAATTATCGTAGAAAGGGGTTGCTCCTTTGGAATCAGCTAGGGTTGGCCACTATAAAAATCAAAAAAGCTTGCAGTGTTCCACTGGACATACTGAAAGATTTCCAGTGGACAAAATTATGGGTTACCCAACCAAACCCACATGGAGGAGAACTTCAAGCCTCTTTAATGCAGAAAGAAGCACATTTGATACTTCACTTTAATACAGTGACCAAATGACTTAACAAAATTACAGAAGTATGTAAATTATAAATATATAGAGTGCCAGACTGGGGACAGTACACTATCAATAAGACACAAAATGAAGTTTGCCTCACCTTGAATGCATACAAATTTGCAGCCTACAGGTTTTAAAAAAACATTGCCACTGGACATTAGGAAGCAGCTACATTTAACTGGGAAGACACGATTTTATAAACAAAACTTCATTTTTAAAATAAATACGAAACATTAAACCGAGTGATAACACTTTCATAACTATGATGACCAGCATTCCATGGGTTGACATAATAGGCCCTCATTCATTTAGACCTGACAAACAAACAGCATTTCTTAACTGCTGGACACACCATAGGACACAAAAGATTTCTTCAAGCAGCAGAAAACCTTTTCAGTAAGTCTTATTTCATGTTTAGGTAGATGCTACAAAGCACTCTGTTTGGACACAGAGTAATGTGAAGAGTTAAGTAGATTAGTTATTTAATGCATGAGTCATGACCTTGAAGTTAACTAGAAATGTGTCAGAGTGAATTATGACAACGTTAGGAACTGATCACACAGCAGAGCATTTTGAAAGCAGTTCAGATTCAGAAGTTAATTTAAATGTGGAAATAAAGTCAGAAAAATTAGAAACCATTCATTATAAATGCTCCAGACAAAGGAGTGAAGCCTGATTTCAAAAGTGTTGTCAAAATGTTACCTTTGAACACACAAGTCATTTTTAATGAAAATATTGTCTACCATTTCTACAGACTCAAAGTAGAAGTCATACAATAATAATCTCACAAAGAAAGGGATTTTAGTGGAACTGACCAGATTTAAACAGCCAACAGGGACCATAAGGTAAACAGCATTTCCAAATCATATAAACAGTTACCACAGTTTCACTATATTTAGAGTGACAGGGATTACTTCATTCATTATTTTACAGAATCAACCAGTCAGGTCCTGATGGGAACCCCAACAAAACGTGAGGTTTGCAACGTGTCGACGACCATTCATGGGGAGTTATTTGTAATCATTGTGACAACTTCATGCGTGCTATCATGAACAAATAGAAAAAACAATATTGGGAGCCTACAAAGCAGCTGAAAACCTGGCTATTTTAATCCACCTTCTTCCACCTTGGACACCTCCTCAATCGGCCATGCAACAGCGCCAGGAGACCCTTTGGGGTCATAGGTGTGCTCAATAAATGCTCATAAAATAACACTAACAATGTGCGCTATATAACACTTCTAGTTATACTTGAAAAAAAATGGGTCACAAAGAAGATGAACAACAGTTCTCATTATCAATTAAAACATTTGACTGGTATAAATGTAATATGGATAAGTGAATCTATGTTCACGTTGGATATACATTTTAAATTGTTGAATGTTTTGACCTATAGTTTTGGGTATAATGACTTTAAAGACAACAAATATAAGTTGTTTTGGAAATGTAATGTGTAGCTAGTGGGTGCGGCTGAAATGAGCCTCACACAAACATGTAGTCTGATTAACATGAAGATGCGTTTTTAAGTGTATTTGAACAATACAAAGTGACAAGAAAAATAATAAATGATTAAGAAAATTAATGAATTGATCTTATGAAAAAGTGTTAATTGTGTAATTTCAACTTGGAAGCATTGCAAGCTATCTAGTTTGGAGGCATGAGTTGAGAGTGTGAGTGGGAAGCAGAAGCCGCACACTGTTTTCACGGTTTGTATCTAGAGAGTTTCCTATATGTCTTTACCCTTACAGTGGCATGGAAGCTACAATGAGCTAATTTAGTTAAATAAAAAATTAATCTAAAGTTATTTTAGAGCAACAGCCTTTCTAGTGACAGACAGGATGCAACACTTATAAAATAGGTGGTGGCAAAAGAATATTAAGGACAAAACAGGGAGAGCGCACTCTCTCTGTCTGGGACTTTATGTATTTGATGTTATTGAGTTCAGGAGGGGCAGTAATATTTGACACTATCCATATGCCGCCAAACTTTTTGAACAAGCGCCCATGGAGCCTCTGCTATGCTGGGCTGCTTCCCTTCCCCATTTTACCATGGAGCTTCACACATCTTCCTGAATGAGTTGGGTATGGTGAAGAGAGCGTCCTGACATGTGCAGACAAAACAGTTTGTTGGTGGAACTACACTTAAGCAAAGAGTGCAAAACACTTTATAAAAAAAAAAAAGAGAAACATTAAGCCCAGTGATTAAGTAGCAGCAGGAACATTTTTCCTCTCTGTATAATAAAGGCCGGTGTGACACATCCCATTTGCACATACTTAACGAGCCACTACTGCTTCCAAGAACTTTGGAATTTAGACAACAACAATTTGGCAATTTTGGTGTTTTTATCATGGTCATAAAGCTTTTACTACTACCTTGAGGAGACAGATCAAGAATTTGATTGCCTTGCCCTATATTTCACAAAACATGGTATTGGCACGAGTGGTTCAGGGTAGATACACTCTGGGCATGGCTGGATCCTACACAGAAGAATGTGGAATTTAAATTCCGCAGAATTGCAAATCAGCCACTTGGGCAAACCCTGCTCCCTTTGTTTCTCCTTAATGGTCATTGTAGGGAATTATGCCTCCTTGGAGTTTGGTACAGAGTATTGACAGCTGGTATGTTCCAGATGGCTAAACAGAAACACGACACTGCCCATCGAATCTAGTAGACCTTTTTAGAATTGTATCGCTCTTAGGTGATCCATATAACATATCTGTGTGTTCAAACATTTGTATGTAAATTGTTAGCTTTAAACACTTGGGTACTATACCCCTGAACCCTTAATCCAAAATACAACTGTGTAGTAGGTATACTGAATTATCACAAAACGTATGTACCATACAAGGAATAATAATTATTTACTGTCATTCCCTACATAGGACAGACAAAGTACAAACCCTATACACTGAACAAAATTATTGGTTTATGAAAACAATGTTATCTCAGTCATGTGCAACCCACTGTGGAAGTAACAACTGAGCAAAACAATTCTATCACAAAAGGTGATCTGTTTAGTATATGATGAAAAACTACAACTCCCAGAATTCTATGGGGGAATGTAATGTCATGTGATTGCTTTAAATACAGATGAAAAAAGTTGTGCCACCTACTGTGAGAAAGGCCACCAGGCCTAACCTCGTTGCTGTGATAGATAGACTTTGGATCTGTGCCAATAAAATAAGGTAAACGAAATTCCTGAGTGCGGCGCACTTTGTATAAAAATAAAATATATATATATATATAACATTGGATAATGAGTTTATTGTAAATACCACAACCTATTGCACTGGGACCATTGTATGATTTGTACATATTGCACTGGCACTTTAAATCTTGTTGGAACAATTGTTTTGCACTATCACTTTAAATGGTTTTAATCCCATGGTAATTGCAGAAAAAAAATTAGAAATATTTAAACCAATTGTGCTACTATGAGAGCGTCATGTGATCAAGTCCCCCAGGAGGGAAGAAACGCGTCATGGCTATTGCTGCACCTCGCATGGCAATAAAGTAATTTGCTGAAAATGAGCTATTGTAGTCCGCTCTCTTTCTTCCTCGTGGTATGAGGAAATGGTGAAGGAGTTACCTGCTATATGACAGGAATGGAAGTTTTCTCCAGTCCCTAACGCCGACCCCTCGGCATTTGTGGCTGCTCGCTCCAAAGAAGAAGTAATCTGACAACAAGACTGTATCCGGTAGGATTAATTTGTGAGCGGCCCCTCAGCGGATCGAAAATTGGGACAATCTGAGTGAAGCAGCGGCCGGCGGTAATCAACACGACCAGGCAGGCAGGCTCGGATCCGTTGACTCGGTACTGACCGCACCGGCGTTGTACCTGCTGGTGAGTTTTCGGAGAAGAGCCCGTTATTACTTGTAAGCTGGGAGCTGAGTACTAGCGATACGTCTGACAGAGGCGCTGTAAACGGCATTTGCAAAATCTAAGCGCCCTGTGACGTTCTTGTGATATTACTCAGTGGCGGTTTTACCATGGGGGCGTTTTGGCGCCGCCCCCCCTGTTTTCTCGCCGTGCGAGAAGAAGGCAGAAACAAATGGTAGTTATTTATTTATAACTACCATTTGTTTCTGCCTGCCCTTCTCGCACGGCGAGAAAACAGTCAGCAACAAACTTCCTGTTCACTCGAGCCTCAGGGCAGGGGGGAGTGGCTTGGGGGAGTGGCTTGCCCACTGTTGTGAATACGGACTGTTTGGACAGCCTGAGAGGCTGTCCAAACAGACAGTATTAGCAACAGTGGGCAAGCCGCTCCCCCAAGCCTCCTCCCACTCTCCGTTCTGCAGCATGCAGACCAAGAGGAATGACGTATTTAGGGCAGCTGGCCGAACCAATCAGCGCCGGCTGCCATGGAGGGGAGGGAGGCTGCCTGCAGCCTTCAGTGACGAGTCTGACGACTCTGGTGACGAGGCATTTCAAGAAAATCCAGGATGGCGCGCGGGAGTCTGCAGTCTCGGCCCTCGGGACAGGACTCGAGCCAGAGCGGGATGCCAAGCCAAGGTAAGTTTTTTTACTTTTATTTTTATTATTATGAGACAAGGGATTATCGCTGTTTGGTGTAACGCGGCTCCAGAGGGCCTCCTTCACGCTGGTGCAGTAAGGTGTGCTGAGATCAGGAATTACGCCCCGCCTATTTCAAATGTCACCAGCCGCGACTGATATTACTAACGCAATTCCAACGCAAGGTGCAATGGCGGCAGACGCGCTCAGAGAAAGGGAGCAGGCAGCGGCGTCAATGTTCAGTGACGAGCCAGCGGCAGGCGCGGACTCCATTACCCACAATGCATCACCCACACCCACCAACATGGGGATGAGAGAGAAGTGTAAGGTTTTGGAGAAGGCGACGAGGACCGAACAAAAAAAGTGGTGGGATGCCAAATCCCTGCAGAGGTACATAGATGTTGGCAGAGTACCGCGGGGGTTACGAATATTTCTGGCCCCCAGCTACGAGGCCCCAAACCGCGAAATGATGCACAAGTAGGTGGAAACGTATTTAGAATCCTCACGGAAGCTGCTGTTCATACTAGTGAAGTATGCGGAGAAAGATTGCATTGAACTAGGGGGTCAATTAGGATGGCGGATGGATCGCCACCGCCATGCAGCGGTGTCGATCCGTCCGCCATCCTTGTCCGTCCGCCACCTATTCCCCCCCACCATATTACAATGGCGGGGGGAACAGTGGTGGATGGGAAGACCGTCCACCGCTTTTCCACCGCGGTCGCCTTGCGACCACGGTGGAAAAGCTCTAATATGGTGGCGGTGTCTTTCAGACACCGACAGCCATATTAGGATGTGCTGGGGGCTATGCATTTTCGTGGCAGCAAGGCCGCCACAAAAAGGCATACAGTCCTTGCTTTGGGGGCCGTTATGCGCCCCCAGGGTGCAGGGGGGGTGGGGAGTACCTATGGTACCCCCCTGCAGTTGCATGCACAATGCGACAGGCACCCCGCGGTGCCTGCCGCTTTGTGCATGCAAATGCACAGTATGCACTTTTAACTTTGCGGCGGGTGCTGCTTAAAGCAGCACCCGCCGCAATGTTAAATATACGACAGGGTAGGCAGGGTCAGCCTTATCAATTACCCTTGGGTGTTCAATGATCCTGATCTTCAACTCGTGAATAGTACTGCCTGTGTAGCGTAAGCTTGGACTTGACTTGGAATGTGCGTCTAGAGAAACATCTCACACCTTACTGCTATTGCAAATAATAAGCATTATGTTTAGATCATTGTAGCAGTAATGAGTGTGGGAACGCATTGTAACATTCTTTGTGGTCCTCCCCTACAGCTGCGCACTGTAGGGAGGTAAGCCGATCCACGGCAATATATTTATAAGGTGACCGCTTTTTTGAGAACTTTACAATCCATGATGATACAGGATTGAATAGTAAATGTACACCTGTCCATGTAAATAGAAATGGTTACTCGTAGTGAGAAACGCAAGTAAACTCCAATATGGCGGGCTGTTCTCCATAGTGGTCCTTGTCCCCTTCTGATGTTCATGTATGTAAACAAAAACTTTATTATCATGCTGACCAATGGGCTGTTATCGACACTGACAAAGGCTTGTAGCTGAAAGGCGTTTGTCGAAAATAAAGAGAAATATGCTGTGTCCCCCTCTGTGAGTGCGGTACTTCTTACTGGGATTTTGAGAGTTAGAGCGTTGTAATATATATATATATATATATATATATATATATATATATATATATATATATATATATATATATATATATATACACACATACACACATATACACACATATACACAATCATGCGCACGCACACACACACACACACACACTACTATATATTACCTACTGGCAGTCGTTAGTAAGTATTATAGTTAGGACCTAGTTTCCATAGGAAAAACATGATTTGTTTTGCTAATAACTTTGCTGCTGTACGATGAATCCTCTGAAATTTAAAAAACTAATTTACCAGTCACTTCAGATGCCTTCTTGAAAGGATCTGGTTGATTAGGCAAGTGGGGACAGAGAAAAGGAAGGGGCCCAAAGCACGTTTTCCCAATGTCAATTCCCAGAGGGATTTTAGACACAACTACTTCCCAAGCTGCAGGACGGAATTACTCCAAATTTGGCAGAAATTTTTATATTGGTCCAGAGAAGTGCCTTTTATGGATTTGGTATAAATCCATTTATTAGTTTAAGAGATATTAACTGAAATCCAAATTTGTATATCTAGGGGCTTGGACTCGACAGTCCCAGTGCTGTAATCTGATCGGTTGCCAACACTTCAACCAGTGTTGCCATCTATCTTGGGACTCAGCTTCTGCTGAGTCCCACATAAAATTTTCAAACAGTAGAAAAGGGGGCAGAGTAGGACTACTTTGGCCCCATATATGTAGTGGTGGGGTCCCAGAGGGACACCACTGGGGTTTAAAAACATCATAATTTTCAAATTTGCAGTGAAAGCGCAGGGAGATCCGTGAATTCACAACAAAATTAAAAATACAATAATTAATTAAGCCCTTTGAGTGGGCCAGGTCCCAGGGGCATGCCTGCTTTATTAAATTTAAAAAAGGGGCACACATGGCTCCCTGCCATGGGCAATTTTATGACCCCGGGGACCAACAGCTCCTCTGAGTTTTTTTTAAATAGTGCTGTGGCCGCACGGACCCCCAGGCATCGAGGACTACCATCGCCCCTGTTTTTTTAAAAAATAGTGCTGGGGCTGTCCTGAGCGCTCCCCCCCCCCCGGCACCACCACCTCCTTGGGCGTAAATAGAAATAAATCGGTGTGGGGGTCTTAAGGACCCCCGTGCCCAGGGTACCTCCACCTCAAAGGGCTAAATTGTTAGTAATTGGGGCCTTGCGTACCCACCGGGCCCTACCACCTCCCTGGGGCAAAAATACCATTTAAAAATTGGGAGGGAGGCTACTCGGCCCCTTCCCACTTTAAAAAAAGTATTTGGCTCTGGGTAGGTGGTGGTCTCTGGTGGGTTCACGTGGCACCCCACATAGTTTTTTAAGGTAGCCCCGGGGAGGTGATGGTGTCTGGGGCTCA
Source organism: Lissotriton vulgaris (assembly GCF_964263255.1). Lineage (NCBI taxonomy): Eukaryota > Metazoa > Chordata > Amphibia > Caudata > Salamandridae > Lissotriton > Lissotriton vulgaris. Next base: position 364,411,484 of record NC_141687.1, read on the forward strand.
ATAGAGAAGAGTCCCTGTGGCCCGCCTCCCAAATATCAGTAAACCCCTAGGGAGCTGGTGATGCCGGGTCTTAAGAGGGAAATCAGAGGGCAGAAAAGACGAGCAAAAAATGCAAAACTGAGGGCAGAAAAATGAGCAGGAAAGGCAAAACTGATCAGAAGAGGGCTAAAAAGAGCACCTAGACACTCACACACCCACTCACACACCCAATGAGAAACTCATACACCCACTCACAAACCCAGCTGGTGGCGTAGCAAAGGGCGGGGGCAGCAGCCTCCCCCATGCCTGAGGCAATCACCAGCACCCCCCTGCTTTAACCTGCAGCCATCACAGGAACAACCAGCACCCCTGGCTACTCACTTGCCGCCGCTGTTAGGAAATGCAGGGACCACCACAGACGGCACATGGTATAGCTCAAGAGGGCGCTATACAGAAAGTAAAATTACAATGAGAGCAGCTAGTAACAGCATCCAAAGGGTAAAGTAGGTTACACTCAGATTGGTGAATACTCCGATAGCTCTACAACTGCTCAGACAAATAACATATTAGGTTTTCGAAATTTTCTGAAATTTGGCTAGGGTTCATAGCCTCTGGTCCCACCTGGCGTGGATGGGCGCAGTCGGGCTTGCCTTTGGTGCACCATCGGCACACCCGCTGCGCGCGTCCACTCACAGCCCATTTAAATAGTAAATGAGGCAGGGCGACATGCAACCACTAGTGCGCTCAATCAAAAAGCATGTGGCAAAAAGATAGGCGCTGCGGGAATTCGACCTCTATCGAGTGCAGTCAGCTGAGTTTAACACACTCAGAATCAAAAGCAACAAATCACAGCCTAAAAAACTAATTAATAAACTATATCATTAGGGTTTTTCTTTTTTTAAAACCGATTAGATTAGCGAAATCAGCAGCAGATTCATACAATAAGTTAGTGCAAAATAGACAGTTATGCAAAACCATCAAAATGGGAACCTGTCAGGCACTGCGCGTCCACTCAATGCCCATTTAAATAGTAAATGAGGCAGGGCAGCGTGCAACCACTAGTGTGCTCAATCAAAAAACGTGTGGCAAAAAGATGCCGCCGCTGGAATTCGGCCTCGATCGAGTGCCATCAGCTGAGTTTAACACTCTCAGAATCAAAAGCAACAAATCACAGCTTAAAAAAACAAGTTAAAAAAAACGATATCATTAGGATTTTTTAAAAACAGATTAGCGAAATCAGCAGCAGATTCATACAAGAAATTGGTGCAAAATAGCAAGTTATGCAAAACTATCAAAATGGGAACCTGCCAGGCAATGCTACTCACATACTCGTATGGGTGTGTGAGTACATAAAGTCACTCACACACCCATACAGCCACTCAGACATCCACTCACACCCTGATACAGTCACACAGCCACTACGTTGAGATTTGTTAGAAATAGTAGGAATAATTATTAATACAGAAAGAAGAGTAAGTTAACTTATGCGGTAGCTTCGTATATATCTTTAAGTTTCAGAAATGTTTATGAAACACACTCACGGGATGATGTAATCAGTGATGTTATTTGAGATTTTATTGGTGATGTCAGGAGTGATGTCACTGACAATATCATGAGTGATGTAATATGTGAGGTCATAAGCAGTGCATTGCGAGTGCATCAGTTATAGTTAGCTCAGGTAACTAGAACTGCAGAATTTCACGGGTTTTGTACAAGTAAACTCTGAGCCGAACTATAACGTTTCTGTAACCTTCGTTTTTTTTCAGTAAAAATTATAAAAAAATATACATATATCAGCAGTTAAACCGCTAGTATTGCAACTCCTAATAGTTCATTCAGCAGAATGCAAGATACACTAAAGCTGTATATGTATTAAAGACCGCATGCCAGCCCCCTCATATAGCTGTTCCACAGTTTGCAATCTTGATTTATACCATGAGGTTGATAAAAAGTCATTGGAAAAATCATGTTGCCCCATATTTTCTCATATATAGTAACACCCGAATTACCAATTTTTTTAGCTGTATTTTTCTAAATAAGGGCATATGCCAACAATGTCTTAAATCGAGTATGCTTAAAGTAAGATGGATCTCAGTACCCAAACAAGGATAATGTGTCTGATTAAAGAGAAGAGAATGAAGGTGCCACATTCCCTGGATAGATAAGACCTTAAGGAGGCAGTCAACAAAGGCAGTCCAATAATAGAATTTTAAGTTCAGAAGAGACTATGCACCCTTATCTTATCGGAAGCAGTTTGTGGGTGAGAGCATGGCGCAGCCATTTATACTCTCATATGAAGTAAATCCAAATGCCTTCAACTGCAAAACAGCCAGTATCTGTTTAACTCTAAAGAGATGTAAGAATTAGGGTGTATAATCATCTCAATTTATCCATTTACGCCCATACGAAGTTCGTTCCACGTATACATGCTAATTCTAGTCATATGGATCAGCGCCTCAAAGACAAGACTAATAAGCTATAAAATCACTGGTGATAGCGGAATGCCAAGGTATGCAGCTGAGTTAGCATATTTTTTATCACCAAAGGCTTGAGTTTGATTGGATAAGCTTTACATCTTAGATACAATTGAATTTGTACCCTGATGTAGACCTTATATGCATATTTCTTGAGAAGGATAACCTGTGCCAGACTAGATAAAAAACGTCAATGTCATTTGAGTAGGCAGCTAAACTAATTGTTGTTAAATTGAATCTTGGTGGGAAAAGTGAGGCAGAAGTCAGATGGCATAGAAATGGCTTCAAATATAAGGTAAAGAGCCAGTGGACAGCCATGGTGAGTTCCCCTTGTGCAGGGGATCGTGTCTTAGATGTCTCCCAAGGATATCAGCCTAGTGGAAAGTCCTGAATAAAGCATTTGAATTCAGCAACAAAGTTGGGAACTGAAGCTCATAGTTCTAAATGCTTCCCACATTAATGGGCAGTAGCCCCCGAAATTGGCGTTGTGTCATCCAACAGGATCCCTTTAGCCAGAGTATCAAGTGTTGCTACTGCATCAAAAACTAAGACAGCACGGTTCATATGACCTGCAGAGTCCAGCTGAGGGATAACTGCATACTACATTGTGTCAACTCACTTATCAATTCTTGGTGCAAGTCAACTGGCCAAGATTGTTTAATAAATCTTGACTTCACCATTGATCAATGAAATAGTGAAATATGATGTGCATTGCTCTGGATCCTTACCCGGTTTGGAAACTACTATTGTAGGTTTCCCACCAAGACTTGGGTGCTTCAAAACTCCATCCATTGCCTGGAGCAGTGAAAGCAAGTTCAAAGAATATCCACAAAGGTTCCATAGAACTTTAGAGGGATAGAATCTGGGCCTATTAGCATCCGACCAGCCATAGATGTATTGCTTGCATTGATAACTTCTTGTAGAGTAATTGATTAGCCTAATATACCGTTGTCAGTTTCAGAAACTACATTGGTGACAACAGGAAAAAGAAACTGATTCATCTCTACCTATGAGGCCATCAGATACGCTCTGTAAAAGGCAATACAAAATGATTTAAAAACCTATGTAACTTTTGCAGTGCCAGCCACCTAGAGTCATATACAGAATGTATGCAATTCTTGTTCGCCATTTCTTTACCTCAGAAGGATATGCGGTTTATGCGCAGCAGAGTAGTAAGTAAATCCTGAAGAGCAAAGCCTAGTATGACGTCAGCGGTCTATTAAATTGTATTACTTCATAAGATATAGAGCTGCCTTGCGTGAAGATTGAATCTGTTGACCACTATCAGAGTTAGTAGAATTAAACCTTGGGTCCAGGAGTTAAGTTAAAATCACTGCAATGAATGAACTGACTTTCCCAGCTTACCACCTTTACAAGAAGCTTCTGATATAGCAGTAGATCATCATCATTTGAGCTATATACTGTGAAAATTGTAGAGTACCTGCCACCTCTACTGAATCTTGCAATTTCCTATCGCCCCAGCCTATCATAGCAGGACTTTGCACGGACCCAAGCGCTACTACATTTTAAGATGACCACCCACTGAGTGGGAGCATACAATGATGAGAAAATCTTCTACATTAGGGTTTGCAATCTATGGATTTCTGTTTTGACAAAATGACTGCTTAAAGCTGAAGATTTCTATTTCCTTATGTTTTAATAAAATCCTAAACTGGCAGGCATTGACTGGGGCGTGAGGGCCATTGATATTTCAAAAGAAGCTCCAATTCCCTGTCCAACTGAACTCTTTACAGTTTGCATCGAAGTAATCATTTTTGTTAAAGACAGTAAGTCCATTAGCAACTCCCAAACAATTTTCTCTTTTCCCCTTTTTTTACCTGCCTATTCCAATACTTTCACTTCCCACACAAACACTACCCTCACCCTCATCTCCCCTACATCTCAACCCCGACCCCTCCATCCTCTCCCATTAGACCTGTGTGGGTGAAATACCCCTGCAGACCAACCCTTCTCACACCCATGGAAAGTGTAGTGATGTCGTGGTGAAGAATGAAGAATCTCACTGAAGAAGATATACCCAGCAAACTAACCCTAATCCCAACATATTGTGCTCTTTATAATTATTTAAGCCTTCTAGATTTTTTCCCCCTTTATGTTTGTAGTAAAACTACCATGGAGAAAGAAAAGAAAAATCAATACGTTATCCCTAATTCTATTAATAATTTTCTGGCAGCATATAATTAACCTGAAGGGCTAACAGCATCTGAACTGGAGTCTCAGTGGTGCAGAAATGGGCATGGTACTTGAAAATAATTTTAAGTTTTGTAGGTTCTTGAAGAAATTTCCTGTAAACCAACATCTTGGATTGGTGTAGTGAGCTGGCCTAGTTCTCATTATCGTGTAACTGTAGCAGGACAAAAGAATCAGAGCAAAAAAAAAATCATTTGCCTACCTTTCCAGGTTCTTAAAGTATGCGGCCTGAGAAAGTAACTGGTGAAAAAAGAAATCACCCACATCTATAAGTATGGCTCTATAGTGTACTATATTGTCCACATTACTAAGCTAACAAAGGAGAAACGGCGAGCATGCTGAATTTGGCACTCGATGTCCCATTCTCTGAGATGTACAAATACCTGCTAGATCATATGAATCTGTGAGGATTCCTTTGTCATGACCTTGAACACACTGTACCCCAGTCAGTGTTGAGTCTTCCAGATAAGATAAGTTGTAGTGCCTCCCTATCCTGGAGCCTAGCATTGCGACCTGCTTGAATATTTTATGGCTTGCAGTCTGGGTCTTACATTGCAAAGTCTTATGTGCAGCCAAACATTTTTTGTACTCCTCTCTGTGTATGTAGAGAAGGTTATATATAAATGCAAGAGTAAAAGATGTTCCTGCCGACCCTTGTTTTCCAAGGCCATACACAAGGCAGGGTTTAAGAGTGGTGATGGTTGTGGGAGAACAGTTGTATCTCTTAAAATATATGCAGATAGATCCTGCTGGAACTAATATATTTCATCTGCCTCATCTTCTGCTTCTTTGTGATGACTGTCAAAGACAACTGATGGCAAGCATTACATGTCTATCCATTTTACCAGCTCTGTCCATGACCCTCCCCAAAACAATATCAGAGTCAGAGTCTGAAAGACTCTGCACTCACAAATGTCACTCGTGTAGAGGTGTAGGCTAATACACTGATTGCAGAATGTTACCTATATGCTTGCTGGATGGTGAACCTGTGTAATCTTCATAATTTTACCCCATTACATGATGCTGTACACTGTCTCTGTGTTGCTACTGTTGATGATTTAAATTTTTAAAACCCAATAAAAAAAATATTTAAGAAAATAAAAGAAAGAGTCTGCGCCTACAATACTCCCAATGTCCAAGTTCATATCAGAGTTATCAAATTGTGAGAAAGAAAGTCTCCGGAACTTCCAAATCAGAACCCATTACCTGTGCTGCTTTTATTTTCTTCATCTCACAGAAACGCAGAAGATCATATTGGGGTATGCATGCCTGTCAGTGTAGAGAAAGAGACAATCAAAAGAGTGTGGGATGCCCGAGTCAAACAGAGCTTTGCCTCTTTGATTGTTTATATCACATGCTGGTCTATGCTCAGGTTGCAGATCCCCCAGAGAAATGCCCTCTGCTGATTCCGAATTGACATATCCAATGGATGCCCCAGGGAGCCCTCCATCTTGATTGTCTTGACTATCAGTCAGGCTAGAGAAACAAATGGCTTGAAGACTTACTCTGGGAGCTAATCAAAAGCCACAGAATCATGTATTTTATCTCCAGACAGGGCAACCTTGATTTTCTGGCAGGAGCTATGTGCCAGTGCCCAAATCGCCAGAGTCAATCTCAGCAAACAGTAGAGTCAGAGTTCTCGCCATTCTTTAATGAACTAGTCCAATTCACTGATGCTGCGAGTAATGCTGGTTGTCGCCTGGCTGGTTTAAGATGCCAAGTACCCCAGCAGGTCTGAAATCTTGTCTTTTGCTGTCAGCCATGCCTGCATACTGTGAGGAGTGGAGCAGTTTTTGTAAATGGTGGAGAAAACAAACCATGCAAAACATTGAAGTTATGTCATGATATGCATTTTTGTAAAGAGCTCTCCAATTAATCAGCCTCTTGGCACTGTTGAGTTGTTATTTGGAGTAGTCCAATGCAGTTTTTAACTTAGCTTCGAGGCAGGCTCAAAAAGCATCACTGATCAGCATGTTGGTGTTTCTGTCTGTGTGCATCTTGTCTGTAGCGGGGAATAAAGGGTCTTCCAGATGAGGCGAGTTTTAAGACCTTCCCCAAACTCAGGTGTACACAAGTTTGTCAATGATTATGGCACCTATATACTTGCTTATCATTGTCTTGGCCTAATGTATAAGTTGTCCTAGTTCCATTTTAGGACTGCAAAGAAGGGAGAGATTAAGCCTTGCAACCTTTCATCTAAACCTAGGTTTAGGTCTGTGAGACATGTTGAGGTGTGTGCTTTGTAGTGTGTGGGGTTGGTCTTAGAAGATGTGCTGTCCTGGTTTGATCTATCATCTGGTTATGGTAGAAAGTGTGTTAGACGTACTTACAGATTTGTGTGGTGGTTATGAGTGTTATAAATTGAGTTGTATCATATGATGTCTTAAAATGAAAAGAGTAACGTGGAAGTCTGGTGTAGTCGGTTGGGAATATGAGTAAATAGAGGTAAACGGCAGCCTTTTTCAAAAAAGAAGTGAAATAGATTCTCATGTCCAAATTCACTTGAACACGGTGTTGGGTTGGTTTGCATCTTTTTTTGGCTAATCGCTCTCAAACCATATAGGCTCCTCCCCCTCTGAATGTGGGGGTGCCTCAGGGCTCTATTCTGAGCCTGATGCTTTTTAATTTGTATATAGCCCCCCTGGCCCCTCTCGCCGAGAGTTTTGGTGCTAAAATAGTGTCCTACGCTGATGACACTCAGCTGTTGTTTACCTGTGAGAAGGGAGCATTGCTTGATGGCAACTTAATTAACACTTGTCTTTCTAAAGTCTTCTCTTGGTTAAGTTGCAATCATTTAAAAGGCAACCCAGAGAAGTCTGAGATTATCTTTTTTGGACCTCAGCCACCGGACATCTGGCAGGAAAGTTGGCCCCAGGATATGTCCCCCCCTTTGTCGGCCTTCTCTACAGTGAAAAATCTGTGAGTCAAGATGGATTCTACCCTTTCGATGAAGGCCCAAGTACACTCAGTGGCCGGGGTATGCTTTGGGTTGTTGAAAATGTTGCAAAATTTCCTCCCATTGCTTTCCAACCCATACAGGAAGACAGTGGTTCAGGCGTTGATAATGTCCAGATTGGACTATGTTAATTCCTTGTATCTCTGCCTGCCTGAATATCTTTTGACCCGACTACAAGTGATCCAGAATTCAGCAGCCAGGGCCATTTTTCTGTTGTGCTCTAGAACGCAGACCTTCCAGCTTCTGTCTTCCCTTCATTGGCTTCCAGTCCGGAACAAAATTCAGTTTAAAGCATTGGTATTGGTTTTTAACGCCTTTCATAAGATAGGGGCTCCTTATCTTAGGGAAAGATTTCAGCCTTATCTTCCTCAGCGCTCCCTGAGATCCTCATCTCAACTTTTGATCGCTACTCCCAGGGTGCTTCGGGCCCGCATAGGGGGTAGATCTTTTCACGTAGCTGCCTCTCAGTTGTGGAACAGTCTCCCTTTCGCAATCAGACAGAGTCCTGACCTTCTTACTTTTAGGAAAGGGCTTAACACGTGGATCTTTCAGCTATGAGTTGTTAGCAGTCTTTGGTTGTGTTTGTGTTACTTAATATTTGGATGTTTTTAGCGCCGGGACACTCCAGGGAGTAGCCACGCGCTTTATAAATATTTAACATAACATAACAGTGGCTGGTCCGGCATGTTATGGGCAGGTGGTTTTGAAAAGCATTGTGTGAGGTAGGGCATGTGGTGTTGTATGAGGTGACATTAGCAGTTGTGAGTTAGGAAGATGTGATTGATGTGTTTGCAGTACACAATAATCCTACACAGCATAAGTGAGGTATGGTAGAAGTTCTATGGTGATTTGAAAGGACTTGGTGGAGTGTGTCATGATGCTATTCTAATTGAAGTGTGGTGTAATATCTTAAAACGGTTATGCTGTTAAGTTGTACGACGTGGTATGATAAAATGTTGTGAGACATTCTTTTCGAATGCGAGGATGCGAGGACTGTTGAATTTGTGATGTGCATTGAAGTTGTGCATGGTGGATCATCTAGTCTTGTTTGCTGTAGCACATATAGCTTTATGAAGTGCTGTAGTGTGATCATCTTTCTATGACCAGGCAACGCGCTAGAGCCATGTACAAGTTGATGTTGTGTGGTATATTAAGCTCTGCACTTTTGATAGAGTTGTTTGTGGCGTTCTACTGTATATGCTGTGCTAAACCCATAGCCATGGAATCGGTGACATGGTTTGTCATGCTGGGTTCCATTTTACCGCATAGTTCAACTGAAATACATAGCACCCCATCACCACAAAAGCCAAACTTCCAGTTTCCCTTCTTGACGAAGAAACCATTCTCCTTGCTTATCCTGTCACGTTATTGGAGTGCATGGCACTTTTTGTAAGCAAACCTCCTTGCTAATAAGCATTGCATATCAGGAAGCCAGTATGATTGTTTTCAGAAGTGTGTGGATCAGAAATAAGCAGTGACACCAGGTCTGTTTCTTTTAACTACTTGTACCTTTACAATTCTCCACCTTCACCTGGGTTCAAACTATGCCTTATCTGTACATACATCTTGACTTTATTTTTTACTTGAACCTCAGGATATTCCCATTTAGTCCAAAAAGTATATTGATGAGCTATTGATATGCTGCAGTCCTAGCGCCTGGAGAAAATTCAGTCTTTGTAGCGCTCAACGCTGGCAGGCCTGCTGTTCCTCAGTGCTCCCAGCTTTAACAGAGACGGGTACTGAAGCACAGCATGTGCCCTATACCTCTCTGTCACCACCTCCCCATCAGCTGAGGCGCTAGCCTGCAGCTATCAGAGTCTATTCCACTGGTCCTCTTCTTTGAATCTATAGATGGTAAACAGAGCTATAGATGGTTAACAGTGAATTAAGATGATGTTTTTTTTAACCAGGAGTTTCGAGTGACCTCAAATAGACAACGAGAGGGAAGCCCTGTTATGTCAATCAGAACCACAAAGGTGAAAAACATCCCGGTAGTTCACTTTTTACCCATCTAGAATGCGTTTTGTATATGACCCCCAAAATCATTTACCCCTGCTTCCAGCTGCTACACTGGTGCAGGGGAGTAATGGGTAAGTCAGACATAACATGGCCTCTCATCCCAGTCCCAAATTAAAACACAAAACAGCATACATGCATGGGCGTAGGAAGTGTGGGGGACGCGGGGATATATCCCCCCCAGATTTTAAAGTGGGGGGACACGAGGGACAAGCATGGGAGGGACGAGGGGACAAAAGAATTTCCCCTCTCCCTTCTGTTATTCACAGGGCCATTAGTGCGCGAAAGCGCTACCTAATGGCCCTGTACTTGACCTGCCAGGAGTCAAAGAGGCCATCCGCCCTCTGCCCTTTGGTATGCTGCAGGAAGGCTAGGTCTCCTAAGGGCAGAGAAGGAAAAAAGCTCAGTCTCTTCTCCTTCATACCCAGAGAAGGCAAGCACAGTGTCAACTTCTCCTGATCTGCCTCTGGCAGCGGCCCTTCTCCCCCTCTCTCTTTATTTTTCCTCTATCTCTTTCTGTCTTTGAATCCCTCCTCATTAAGTTCTGATTTCAAGAGACAGCTCTTACGTTCTTTCTCTTGCCTCCCCTCGTCTTTATTTGTTTAATTGTGAAATGGAGCCAAAATAGGAAGAACACTTTGGCTGGAAATGTCCTCATTTGCTGACCGTTTTATAATTCCAAAAAAAACCTCAGGATGGAGAGAAAAATTGATTAAATACCTAAATAAAGCGATACAGAGTGGTCAGCAGACAGGCCAGATTGTTATTTACACCCACACACATTAGCATCACTTTACAAAGTTTGCCAGTGAAAGCGCTACTTTCTTTTTTTCTTCTTTCTTTGAACAACATTGTTTTTCCAGGGTGGGGAAGTGCACCATTCCTAAAGGGACTTCAATACCTGGTTGATGAGTGGAGTAGAAACGCTTAATATGATCGTTTTCAACTGTTTTAATTATTTTAGCTTATAAAATGTGTACTGCGGCTCTGTGTTCGGGATGTGGTCTTTTTTAAAGCAAACTGCTTACATTTTGAAAGGATGTAAGCAATGGACACTGAAACAGGTGCCTTCCTGCCTGGTCCTGTAGCCATGTCCTGACTTTTACAGGCAAAATGACTTACTGATTTCTGAATAATGAGTTTAAAACTGTTACGGTAACCATGTTGTTCCTGAATACATTTCACATGCTTTGCTTATTCTTGCATTCCTTATGAGTGTTTGCTTTTTATTCAGGCAGCATTTTACTGTTGTCTAGAGCATAATTTGAATTTAATCGCAGCACAATTGAGTTGTAGCTTAAGGCAGTACAAGTTTCTCTCAGTGGGGCAGTATGGTGTTCAGTGTGGGAGAGGATGTGGCACTCTGGCCAGAGCTGCTGAATTTGGAACTTGGACACCATTTTCAGCCTTCATGACCAGTCCACCAGAGCACACTCCTGACAGAGCTCATTCTGATGCTACACCTTAGAAGGCCCGATAGACCTTAGAAGCCCTGGTGTCTTAGAACCATCAGGTGGACCCTAACGGCGGCAAGTGTGAGTGAACCTTGAAGGCCTGTCCACCACAGTCCACCACAGTTCACCTCCAGTCTTGCGAACAGGCATACAAAGAAGCACACCCTAGACACACCATCGACAGTGACTGTCACTGAGGTCACAAGATCCTTGAGGCCAGTCCACCGCACCTATTGGTACCTCTATTGGCCTTTTTCAGCAGTAGTGGGGAAACTCACCTGGGATCAGCAATGAAGGATTTGCATGCACACCAAACTTAGGGGGTGATTATAATGGAGGTGGGACTGCCACGCCACCCCGTCAGTGGCGGTTCCACCGCCATCGGTGACTGCATTACCGCCAGCCATATCACAATGGCGGGTAGTTCTCTGGCGGTCGGAAAGACCACCACCACACACCCAACTGGCGCCTTGAGCCCGCCAGTGCGGCAGAGGGACTTGTGGTTCCTACAATGCTGGTGATGCCTACCAGCCACACAGTAGGGATTACGATACCCTTTACCCTCCAGCCTATCCATGGCGGTTCACCCCCCATGGAAAAGTTGGTGGAAAGGGACATTGGGGGCCCATAGCAGGCCCCTGTCGCCTCAGCCCCCAGAAACCGGACCCAGGGGGTGGTATCTAAGATGCCCCCCTACATATCACTGCACCATGTGGCAGGCACCTCATTGTGCCTGCCATGTAGTGCAGTGATATATGTAACATGTCCTTTTTTACATTGCAGCGGATGATTCAGCCAGCAGCACCTGCTGCAATGTAAAAGATAGGCACTGCGAATGCCATCGTGGCGGTCACATTGTAATGCCTATCGTGAGGCCGCCACCTTGAAGGCCAGTGGTTCCATTCCCCGATTCGATGGCGGACTGACTGAAGTCCACCTGCCATCGTAATCAGCCCCTAAGTTTGCAAACATCATGGTCTCTGCTTCATGCACAAACACTTTTAACATGTGCAGCCTGCTTTCGGGCAACTGGAGTAATACAGCAATGGAGTTCAAAAAGATGTTGCAGTGTTGATTAAATTATGCAACAATAAAAAGGCTGCAGCGTAATGCAGTGCATTTTCGTGATACTTTATTATTTTGACATATTTATACATACTAACAGCCTCTGCAAAGCTTTTGCCTCATTAGTACCTGTGTAACATACAAATGCAGCAGTGGGAAAGGTGACCAGTCAACCTTTGCAAAGGGCCCTACACTTCACAGCAACATAAGTCACATTTCTCTTAGTAATTTTTGATCCGTTTGAGCATCAAAAATTGCTTTGGGTCAAATTGTTAGATTATGCAGCAGATGATGTATTATGTAGCAAATATGATACAGTCATAGTTAAGTGGAAACATTTTTTCACTTAACTTATTTTTTTGCCCCAGCATTGTAGTTGATCAATTTGCAAGTCCCCAAAACCAAAAGTCGAGTTTGAGCACAATTTGCATTTTAAAAGTAGTCATACAACACAGGGCTACTTTTAAACTGACCTCGGCTTCAGCAGTGCACACATGCAATCGCAGAAAGGGCTGCTGGCCTCAAAACTGCCATGCCCTATTATATTCTAGGGACTTAAAGGTAGTTCTAATCTCCCTGCCCTATTATGTACAAGGGCCTTATAGGATAGGGGTACCCTAACCCATAGTGCACCCTGGTGTATGTAGGTGTTTTCACTGTATTTTTAAGTATCTCTTTCAGAATAGCACTGGCCCTGTGCCTGTTCAGGCAGAGGCCAGGGTCAGTCAGAGTCAGGTACCACCAGTACCAGTCAGCAAAACTTTGGGGAGTGCCAAGGGCACAGGATGGCTTTGCAACACTAGAGAAGCACAAACTCAGAATTTAAAACATAACACCATGGTTGGGGGGGATCTCTTCAATAATCCGAATTGATTTCTATCCTAATGAACCCATTTTCCAATATTAATATAAGGAAAGACTGGGGAAAAATCATAATGTTCTAATCTATACCCTGACGTTTTCATGCAGCTCTTTGATGATGGTTAATAGCTCACTGTTCAATGTTAGGATTTTAACTTATAAACTGCAAATACCAAAAGAATCTCTCAGACAAAAGTAGTAACTCACTGACCTATTTACATGATATGCATTTTGTGATCTGCGTGGTACACATTCTTTGCAGCAGGCATATTACCCCACTGTGGCTACCTTACCATGAGTCAAAGCTTCCACTAGACAAACCTCCGATCTCTCTCAATAAAGGTTATTAATCCCCAAAGGTATCTTCAAATTTTTATTGTTGCCTATAAATTGCTGGAGACCAGGAATGCAGAAGCAGGTATTTTTCAAACCATATTGAACTTGCAAACACGATGTCCCACCCTAAGTCTGCGACCTTTGTTTGCTTGGTGCATGAAGATGCAAGATTCATATACATGTTTTTTTAACATTTGTTCTGATTACTATATGAAATAACAAACAAGCATACATGCAAACTGTGACAACATGCCTGCTTTTCTCAATATTTCATTTCGAAAGTATGCGATTGTATTTGTTTAACGGGGGGTGATTTGTATAGGGTCACTGGGAAGTCCACGAGGTTGTCCCTGTCCTCCCCAGAATTTTAGTGTCTCCTACGCCCCTGCATACAAGGCCTCCTGCCGACCACCCACACCACTCTCTGTGCCTTTTCATCTCTTCCCTCTCCCCTTAGGATGTCATGAGGAACCCTAAGGTGAATTTGGGTATGGCTCTCAAACCCATCAATTAGAAGAAATAAATGACCACAATGGATGTGAATCGCCAGGGACCATTGATACAATGTGGCAGTGGAAAACAAGTTTTGATGTTCACTGCAGCAAAATAATTGTACACAAAAAAACCATTTAGAAAATGTCTTCGGGGCAGCAATCCGTACACATGAAATTCCATTCACAATTTATCTTCGCACTAATATAAATTAATACAAACACACAACGCATGCGTACATAAATGCAAACACATCTATATAAGTGAATATACCTAAACATGCACTTGGGTGCATGTTTAGACATATATGCCCACAAACCCTCACGCACCTAAACATATTTGCGTACACACCTACACATATTTACATATACGGACTCGTCTATATGAAAATTGATAAACACATGCAACAGGTAACATGTGATACATATATAAATGCATACAAAACAACCACAAAAAAAGGCCCGGTGAATCACCTCGCCAATTTTGTGCCTCAAACAGCAGCTTAAGACTCTACTGAAGTCTACAACTCTCTCAGTTTATCACTGCCCTTGGGGGGATATGTGAGCAATGGAGACATGGGGGGAACCGGTAAAGGTCGGACTGTGGAGCCAGGCGCCTGAGTTTACACATCTTAGCTTTCATGCTGTGTGGGATGGAGGGCGAATCATGGCCCCGTATCTGCCAGCAACAGAACCATGCGTAAACCAGGTTATATTCCCTCCCCACCCAGTGTATGTACTGTATGATAACTGCACGTGCGCGTGTTTGTGTCTGGGCAGGGCGTCTTGCGCTCAGCCCTGTTCACACATCCCAAGTGCTTAGAGACGAGTATGTTCAGGGGCTTATTTCTACCTGTTCTGTGAATCTTTTCAAACACGCGCATTTCAAGCGAGTGAGCGGGGTGTATATTTTGATTTTTTACGCTGATCTCATGATAAAAACACAGCGCTCGCGGAGTTCTCGCGCTGGGGACTCCAAACTTGCGTACAAGAAGCAGGGCTCGAGTCGGGGGTAAACGAGGTACATGGCGTCCCCCTCACTCTTTTCATAGGGTGGACGCCGTCCCCCCTGCCAAGAAGCTGGGCCCTGACAAGAAGTGGTCTGAAACGAATGTGCCGCAGCCCAAGTACCCTAGGGTCCTAGCCACGCTTCTTATAGTCAGAGACTATAAGTACAACCCTCCCTCCACTGTTTACCCAGTGGTTAGGTAGTTAAATACAGCAATGTTGGAATTCAACGGGTTCTCACCTCTCGGGGCCTCTTAGACCCGGCGCTACTGCACCTGCTGCACCACTGATCGCCACGCCCCTTGATCATATGTACACTGTTCAGAATTAGGAAGGACGTACCTGTTACTACAGCGCCCTGATTCCGGCCTTCTAGTGTGCGAGCAGGGGTCAGCCGTGCTAGAGGTCAAAGGTAAGCTCTTTGCTGCACTCACACATTGCCATCAGCCTCTTGTAACTCAGTGCGCCAGCTGCGTTAAATAGAGGGTGGTGGGGGGCGGGGGCCATAGTGTCCTGTCGTCTTTTTTCCCTTTTCTGCTCTTGGCCTTCACACCTGAGTTGCGAGAGAGGCAGCGCAGTAGGAGAGAAAGTTTCGTCTTACCTGGCCACCGAAGCCCATCGGCGTGCTCTGGGTCAGGAGCCCTGTCAGCGGAGAGCCGAGTGCTGGGAAAGCTGCTGGGGGAAACTGTTGAAATATGCCTGTGATTAAATCAGGTGAAGGCAAGCAGGCAGCTGCCTGGGTGAGACAATAATTATGATATCAGCTGCTATCCAGCCCCGGGCACATGTGCGTTTAGTAATAATGAGCTGCAAGTTTTACAGCAGTTCTGCAGCCAGCCCGTGCTGGGAGCTGACACTGGTCCTGCAGGTGATCAACGCGATGACTCGTCCACTGCACTCATTTCTGTTCGTCTCGGTCCCACCTCTTTTTTTATTTGCTGTTTATCTTCGCGTAATGTCTTTTTTTTATACTTCCCTTCCGTCTTTGTATCTATGTCATTCACTCTTTCATGGCCTGTGGTCTTTTTGCAAGTTTTCACTTGTATGTAGGCCTCGGTGCTAAGAGTAAGTGGAAGCCGGCTGGGGCTGCTTTCATAACTCCTCCGATCCTGGTGACCAGAGAGACGTCACCGCAAACACTGGGTTTGGTGAAGAACAGTGAATGTTTGCTCCAGCCAGGACGTGCCGCTGGCATACCACTGCTGTGTTTTCCTCCTCGAGGGTCAGTATTCCTTGTTTGTATGTGCGTGCATAAATGGCAAGTTTCCCTGGTCCATGCCTGGTGTGCTGTTCCAGTCCATGTTTTTTCCATTGAATTCTGGGATTTGTGGTCTTATGTTTTAATGGCATAAACAAGACTACAATTTCCAGAATTCAAAGAAAACACTTGGACTAGAGCAGCCCATCACACAAGGACCCCTTAAACTTGGTAGGACTGTATGACTTATTTCTGTAGTGCGAACAAGTTATTAATACAGAAAGTCAATGTCTAAAACCTATCACTGTAATTCTCTCCTAACTGGCGATCCCAAAATTCATGACACTCCACGAAAAGCAGTTTCACATGTGTCAACATGCTTGGTCTCTGGAGCAAAAAGGAAATACCACATGGCACTGTTACTGTTATCACATTACTGGTTGCCGACCGAGGCCAGAGCTGGCATCACACCCAAGGGCCTTCACACATCTGCTCCACAGAACCTGGCGGCCACGTAAAGATTTCTGATGGGTCCAGACCATCGCAGAAAGTTGAAACTCCCCTCGCGGCCTTTAAAAAGGAACACTTTATGGCCCAATCCGTTTCAGGGAATGCAACCAGGGTCTGGAATTCTCTACCACTGAGCCTAGCACTACCACCTCATTGGCACTCTTTAAATCGGACCTGAAATCCTTTCTATTCTATTCTAATCAACCCTCTCTCTTGAATTGATTGGGCTCCCTCCTAACACTTCACAAACTTTCAGTCTGACACTCCCTTATTCTGAGGGGACTGTGCAATCAATGCGCATGGTGCAGTAAGCTGTTGATAACAGAAAGCGCTCAAACACCCCAGAATGCCTGCAATGATTCTCCTTGGCCTGGGTGGGACCATCCGTTCTTCTTCCTTATTGTTTGGCACCTTCCCAGCCTTGCACCTATGCTCTTTCTTCTACTCATTATTTATGACTGTGTTATCTATGTGACTTGTGTGATGCTGCAGTACTATTGTAAAGCACTCTGACATCTTTGGGTAATGTCCGCCCTATAAAAACTGCACAAATAAAAGCCTAGCTCAAAGGCGGTGGAGCTCTTGACAGGGTTCAATACAAGAATAAGGCTAGCCAGTGATAGGAGAGGTGGCAATTTTGTGGACATTTACTGCATTACTTTATTAGCAATCTCTCAGTACTCTTGCATCGAGCCGCCTACTCTCCCAACATGTAATATTGCGTTAATGTCTGGTATTGCAGTGATGATCTTCTCTCCCTTTTATATGCCACAAAAGAAAGTGTGTCAGAAAGCAGCCTGGATAAGATGAATTTAACTGCCTTTGTGAAAAGGAAAGGGGATCCCATTTTCTCACCATCTTTCTACTCTTTCTTTGGAACCCACCTCCCCAGGGAAAGTGGAAGCTAATTTGTCGTCTTTAAAGTCCACTGACCCCACCTCTATACAGACTCTTCCCATCTGTCTCGTCCTCAGTATTTCCATAAACGAGGGGTCGTCCCATACCAATTAATATCCTGATTACTTCAGGGTCGTATTCATTACTGCAAGTCCTTTTTTTGTGTCCGGTTTGAAAAAGCACCTCTTGGTGAGTCAATCCAATCAAATGAGAGAGATAGATAACTCTCCTAGTGTCCTTGTATATAAACGCTGAGTCTTGATATATGTTTCAATGCTTGTTTAATATTCCATTTTAGACAAAAGCCAGCCAACGCGTTTCGTTCTGAAACAGAACTTCTTCTTAGGACAGAGGGCACTTGGAAATAGCACGCTAAGCGTTGGAAATACATTGGTTTGTGAAAACATAGGGTTGGTGCCCTTCTTTCGCTGACATGTCCACTGTCCAAAGTGTTAATGTATAAATTACTGCAAGTCCTGTTTATACCAGTCATAACTTCTGAGATGAACCCACCTCCACAAGAAAGGAAACTCCCGTAAATGCTGAGAATGAAAGCCCTGCACCCATTACTGGGTGACATATAGGGGCTAGCTTTCCCTCCATCTCTTGCCACAACAAGCTATGTGGAAGGACATACTGCAAATACTCAGTGGACTCAATCCCATGCCTGGGCTGAGGAAATTTAGGAATAATTAAGATTACCAGGAAGTAATCGGAACATTATCTCCACATCAGCTGCGGTCCATGCAGGTAACATCGATGGGGCCAGGTAAGGGGCTATTTCGAGGGACGATTCAGAGGGAAAATTAATTATTTATTTAATTTTCCATCAGCATTGTCCTCGAAATCCCCGCTTACCAAGCCCCACCGCTGTTACCTGCTCGTACTGCAGCTGCTCCACATACCTCATCGCAGTTATTATTCATGATGAATACCAAATCAATAATGGACTTTGTTTCAAAGAAACACACAACACCAGAAATTCATGCTACCCAGTGAAATTATAACAAGACAAGGTAAAGACTGCTATGACAAAGTGTAACTAATTACCCTTATGCCATCATTGTCCATCACTTATGGTCTGTAAATACCTGCAAAGGTATACGGCAAGACCCAGGTTGCAGTCCTACAAATTTGTGCATCAGGAATCCCCTGAATGTCAATCCATTAAGGTGCCAGGCTTCTAGTTGATCTGTCTTGAACCCGATCCAGGAGAGGAATGCATGCCATAGAGTAAGCCAAAGTAATTGTTGACCCAAAGGAGGAAGCCTTCTCCTAATGTCACACATAAATATTTAGTTTGGCAGAAGGGCATAGAACTGTCAAGATAAATAAGCAGCACTCTCTTCACATCAAGAGTATGTAGGAGCTCTTCCTTGGGACCAGATGGAGATTGAGAGAATACTGGTAGCACAACATCCTGATCCATATGATAAACTACTTTTTACGAGAACAAAGAATCGGGTCACAGCACAAGTTTTACTTCTAGAAAGGATTTAAAGGGAGGATGAATAAGCAAAGCACTAAATGTCCCCTCAATCATCTATTTTCCTAGTTGATTTGATAGCTATTAAGAAAGTAATGCAACGTCTAGACTGGGCAAAAGTTTCTCTCTTCTACTAAATTACCAAATTGATCGTTTAACTCACTGGGCCAATGACATAACCTACTACTTTCATTGGTCCTCTGATGAATCTTTTATGTGAGCTAACAGGGACTTGGATATTCAGCGTAACGTGAGACAATTTCTTATGAGAACCTCAAATAAATGCCAAATGCATGCACATTTTCATGTACCAGTTCACCATTGTCACCACCAATAAAAAAACAAAATCATGAGGTTCACTCCAAGACTGACTCAAATACGTTTAGATTTGTTCACGAAAATCATTTATCTAAAGCATCAATTTGAATGGTCAGGAAACATGAAATCACATTTCTTAATCAGATTTAATAACGGTCAATTAGTAAATTAGCCACACAATGTTATACAGATGTAAAGAAGGATAACATTTACTGGTTGCCTAGGAAGGAAATGAAAGAGAGACATGGGGAAAATTGAGATTCAGCATTTAGATCATATAAACCAAATAATGCAGAGTCAAAGTCCAACGTCCCAGAGGAAAGTCAGTAAACCCTTCAGCTGAAAGGTTACCTCCTGCACACTTTACCCGCCGGGAGGTGCAGGTTCGAGTCATTTCAGGAAATTTCAGTTCAAAAGGGTTTGGCATTAAAGAGAAATCAAAGTTCAGCCTGACAGCATGCCACGCAGGAAAATGGATAATGGCAGCCAGCCCGACTACTCCTCCAAGGGGCAATTATACTTCCAAAAGTTCTAGTTTACACCCACAATGTATCCGTTCTTGTCATCTTATATGATTTCCGTTGTTTATCCACAGTGGGCTGTTTGTGGTGCGATCAATATCTCACTGAAAAATCAGGAAGCAGTAAGTAATCCATTTGCAAAATCATCATATTCAATTATTTTATATTTCCATCTTTTCCTCAGAAGTAAGAAGATTCAGTTTGTTCACTGTCTGTTCATTCCCAGATGATCTCTCTGGGTTTGCATTTTATCAATACATTTATGTCATAAGTGTTGCTGAAGCATGAGAGAGTCCTTTGTCTTTGAGCATAAGAAAGAAACTTAATGAAAAGTTCTTACAGCGTTAAAATGAACACTTCAGGTACATTCTGGTTTTTGATCATGGAAAGAAAAGCACCTGAGGCATACATGAAAATTTGCGGAATCATTACCACATTATGAATAATTATAAATCACACATTAATATAAGTATTTCAATTTTCTTAGTTAATTCAATCATCAATTTTCTTCTAGAAGTTACATGTCAATATTTGGCACTACCAAAATTATTTGCATGTTTATCATTTTCAAAACATTTACGTTTCCATTCTAAAATACACATTTTTATCACTCAGTACTAGAATTAGCTACAAGCTTTCATACTATTTGTCATTGCTAAGCATTTTAATCATTTCAGGTGCTTTTGTTATGTAGAACTTGTTTCATTTTGACACCTCTTCATAGTTATCGTCAGCACATTTTCAATGTTAATTAAGTTTAGTTTTCAAATCACGTGATTATATGCATAAGTAAATAATATCTGTTTCTCTCTTTGTTTACTTTTTCACGTTTCCATAGTTTAAACACTTCTGCATGCTTTTACGATGCAGTATGAAACCTCATGTTTTTCGTCCCAACCATTTCACACGATTCCATGAAAAATGAATAATCAAAATCTCTTTTTATGGTGAGAATTGATAGAGGCAACCGTTATTCAACTTTTACGCTCCATCAAAAACAGTCTTCACGGTGAGGAGCTTCACATTCTAAGTAGACAAGTTCAAAGAGTTGCCCTTGAAGAGCTTTCAGAAGCAAAACAAAATTCGAATGATGGAATAGAGGCCTAGTTTATGGACAAGACTAAGCATGGGCGGAAAATCCGTTACGCTCGCGGATTTTGCGGATTTTCGGTAAATTCGCAATCCGCGAGATTCGCGATTTTCCCGCAAAATCCGCAAATTCGCACGCAGCGGATTTTTTTTCTTTGCGGTGTAAGTTCGCAATTGCGAACATGTAGGTGCGGCGGGCAGCAACAATCTCGCACTCGCGAAATTACAAAAATTGCAATTCCGCACAAGAAATCTACTAGCAAGCAGCATAGACCTTCTGAAAATGATTATTTTTATCGGAATAACTCCTCAGGTTGACATTTGCCTGCACTTTTTTTAGATTTGAGGCCTTTTGATTTTCTTTGGATAACTTTTGGATTAGAAATCAACTTTCTCATATAAGCTTGGTGGGGCATTAAAGTTGCTGTAATGCTGCTCTGCAGAAAAACGAGTTTTGCAAAAGTGAAAGCAGGTTCAAAAGTTCAAACTCATCATTAGTAACCGTTCCCTGTAGTGCTTCCTGACAAGGGCCCCTCCAAAGTTCAGTTGCTAGTTGCAACAATTGTTCAGTTGCTAGTTGCAACAATTGTATGACCCTGCTCTGACCCTCACAGCAGGCTCATAGAATAGCTACAAGTAGGCCACAAAGGTCCTGGAAAAAAATTTGCACTGCAACAGAAAGCAAATTACAGATAAGGATGCAGCAGCCAGACTGGAATTTTAAAACAGTAACACATTAATAAATCAACCCCAAATTAATTCATGTCAGTTGAAGCAGGCAGGTGTGCTTGGTTTTTCCCCCCATAATCTACAGTGATGATGAACCAGAGGGTGGCATAAGGCATTGATGTACCAGAGGGTGGCATGGGTAAAACAGAGGGTGGCAGGGGTGAAACAGAGGGTGCTGGGAACCTATGATGATGAACCAGACGTAGAAACAACATAATCGTGACCGTTGCGAGCCGACATGTAAGTTCACGATTGCGAACTGTTACAAAACCCTCGCGAACTGTCAGAAATCCTTGCGAACTGGCAGAAATCCTTGCGAACACAAAAAAAAAATCCGCAAATTCGTGAGAATTCGCGGATTTTGCGGATTGCGAGTTCACAAATTCGCAAAATTCGCGAACGCCAGATTCGCAAAATTCGCCCATGCTTAGACAAGACCAGGAAAACTCTTCAGAATCTTATCAGCCTTCTACCAGAGATCTACAAAAGTCTGTAAATGCTTTGATGGCCACATGTTGTGCTCTTACAGTTGATGTTGAGGTGATGTCAAACCCATCCCACAAGAATTGAAGAAACATAGAAAATCTACTCTCTAATGGAAAGATATTCTGCCTCTTACACCATTTCTAAAAGGCCTTCCAGTGATGAGAATAGGATTTACGGATAGAAAGCATTCTACAATTCTGAATGGCTTTGGCTAAGTGACGAGGGATCTCTTTGCTCTGCATTCCCCTCATCTTAATTTCCAATCCGACAGGGATGTCTCTCTGGAATTGGAAAGCCCATGGAAAGAAAAGGGGAGGCAAGGGCCGAGAGCCTCCAGGGAGGACACAGGACGATGAATTTCAGGAGGGGAGACCATAAACTCTGAGGTCAATATGAAGCTACTAGTACCATATCCCTCTCTTTTCCCTGAATCCTGTTAATTACTTGGGAATCAATGGAAAGGAAGGGAAGGCATTAAGAAGAAGCTGCTGAGCTCATTGTAGCAGTAAAACGTTGAGCCCGCCAGACTCCCACTACTGGATGTCTGGGACAAAACAGTGGAACTTGGGCATTCTCTCAGTGTGCAAAGTTATGAAAGGGGTCCTGAACCACCTGTAGAAGTCCTGGAAAATTGATGGCGACAGAACTAAATTTCTAGATGGGGGAAACTTCCTGCTCAGAAGATCTGCTTGAAAATGATCCACTCTTCTTATATAGACTGTTTTCAAAAATAAGAGATGATGTTCTGCTGAGTACCCCAACCATTCAATCAGCGTGCCCAGGATCATGTGCCTGTTTCAGAGGTTTATACATGCCATTGCCACCATGTTGTCTGATCTCAACTTCACATTGACTCAAGCCATGATACTAAAAGTAATTCAATAATTTCAGTACTGCTGACATTTCTTTAAAGTTGGAAGAGTGTTGTAAAGAGAAGGAGGGAGACATCTAGTACAGATATGTCAGATAAAGGGATAACAGGTAAGAGGCAGCAGTGAACATCTGTTGACGGGAAGGGTCACACTCCACACAGGGGCACGGAAGCCACTATCTAAAAAGGTCTCAAGGGATTAGGCTATACTCAATCTCAGGGGCACAGAAACAGTGCACTGGTCTCTCCACACCAGCCATAGCGGCTGATTCCTGAAGGTGCAGAGCCTACCTTTCAGGCACTAGCTCCTTCATTCAAATTGCAGTTTTTTGTGACAGCCTGTGTTCCCAGTGAAGAAGTGAAAGCCTGCAGTGTTTTTTGTCCCAGAGGCACAGGAGCCCCAGACCTATAATCGGAGAGTATTGGGCGCTGGAAATACTGCTGCTAGCCATTACTGTAGTAGTCTTTTCATTCCGAGGGACTAGTAACTCCTTAAGAGTTCTCACCCTGCCAAAAATTGGCTTCCCATAGCAAGCGGGTGAGTGGAATTTTCGAGGCCTGCTCTGCTACAGATGTCATCATAGACTGTGGATGGCGTAAGTTTGTGTGAGGAGAATCAGGTGGATGCTAAATAGGGAAGCTATCCTGCTCCTGGTGGTGCTGTTGTTTGTACATGTAGATCAATAAATCCTCGTTCCTGTGATCTGCTGTGTTCAGAGACAGATTGTTGCCTTAAACACTGCCTCTCTCCCTCCCTCTTTGGCTTCTTTGACCCCCAATAATTCATACACACTAAATGAGAGAGAAGAGTGAACAGCCCCAACCCTCCACAAAAAGATCAACAAACGAATGGATGAAATACTACTGGATCCTGTTGGACTGTCGATAAAGGAGCCATGCAAAGCATCCTCCTAGCCCTCTTGCTTCCTGATGCTTTTAAAAACACACGAAATGCAAAGACGAAAGCTATTCGAGCAATGTGATGCAATATGAGTGTGATCATTGTCTACAGCCTGAAATGGAGAGCGGCCGCACAAATTCAGAGGGAGGGAAAGCAAACAATCCTTGCAAGTTCCAGGTGTCATCTGACACTATTTCTTCATAGCCTAAAGTTACATTCTTGAGCTGAATTAAAAGATTATTCTGTAGCCTTCATAAAAGTGATCCATAGAAAACAACTGTGCCCCAGGCCGCTTGTGAAAAATGTTGGCAAACGGGTGATATTAGTTATAAAAGTGGATTATAAATGTTGATATTTCGGCAAATCTCCACCACTTCTGAAATAGAGGGTATATTTCTCAGGCAAGAACATTAGTGTCAAATTCCTGTTTAAGGGTTGCTAGTAATATGGTGGCATACAGTTTTTTAGGTATGGCTAAACTGCTAATGTCTTAAAACAAATTTTGCAACCAGGTCATCAGTCAAGTTCATTATATTTAGATCGAGTAGCGAATCCATATCACTAATTCTGGTGGCTAGGTAATCATTTTTAGATTTTTAAAGGCCTACACAATCAGGCAGGCAGGGCACACATGTTAAATAGGATGCATATGCAAGTCACAAGGCATTTCTCCCTTTTAATGGAAAAACACCAAAGAGCAAACAGTGTTAACAACAAGATCAATGATGCCACCAAAAGGTTGCACATAGGTAACCCCATTCTACTGAAACTGTATCATAATGAATTTATCTAACCACACATTCGACACCAGAGGTCATCTAGAAGAAATAATGTACATATTATGTATTCTGGTTGGATTCTCAAACCAACCCATCAAAATATACTACCCACTGCTTCTAGAAAGATCATGACACCTTCCCAAGTGAGCAAGATCACTTATATGGCAAATGTGATCCAAATCAAATCTACAAGATGAAGTAAATGGCATTCAACTCATCTGAGAGTTTCATGTAAACCTCTTACATGGCAAATTATACCCAACTTATCCGGGTGTTTTGTGTAAATCTAATTATGTAGCAACTGACACTTGGTGCCTCTGCGTGTCTCATCCGACACTTGGTGCCTCTGCGTGTCTTGTATAACCTATTTACTTAAAAGCAACACTTAATCCATCAAGCTAGCCCCACTGGGAGCAGAATAACTTCCCTGCTTAGCCTCCAATTGCTTCCAACTGACTCCCCTCACACAGGCTTACACCTTTTACATTCCATGATGACATCTGTAGCATTATAATAATAATAATAATAATAATAATAATAGTTAAATTTGTAAAGCACCTGGTTACACTGAGACCAGTGTGTCCCCGCGCCACAGTATCAACCGAAAAACAGCAAAAACAACCAAAAAAAGACCAGGGCACTAATTTAAGAAGCTGGGAATAAGTGCGTCTTCAGACCTTGCCTAAAAAAGAGCTCAGAACTCTCTAGCCGGAGTGCCTGAGGAACGAATTCCACAACTGAGCAGCTAAAAACCAGAACAGGCGTCCACCCATCCTGGCTCTTTTAATTTTGGGGACATGCACCCTACCAGTTCCACTGGACCTTAGTGATCTAGTAGGTGAATAGGGAGTTAAAAGACCATACAAATATGCAGGTCCTTTCCTTTGTAAAATACAATGGCTCACACACAGAGCCTTGAATTTCACTCTTTACCTGATAGGGAGCCAGTGCAAGGATTCCAGCGCCCTTGTCGCCGAGGCACTCTTCGGGAGCATGAGAATTAATCTTGCCGCTGCATTTTTAATGCATTGCAAGCGCCACAGGCCTCTGACCGGAGCACCCAGGTACAAAAGATTGCAATAGTCCAGGCGGGAGGTTACCAGCGTGTGAACAAGAATTTTCCTTGATTCCGTGGGAAGGGCGTGAAGGGTTTTCTGAAGTCTTATCAGAATACCAAAGCAAGCGCCTGCCACCCGCCCTATGTGGTAGTCAAAG
This sequence comes from Lissotriton vulgaris, assembly GCF_964263255.1. NCBI lineage: Eukaryota > Metazoa > Chordata > Amphibia > Caudata > Salamandridae > Lissotriton > Lissotriton vulgaris. Next base: position 364,437,335 of record NC_141687.1, read on the forward strand.
GACAGCTTATTATCCACCCAAATCCAAAGGTTCCTGGCATGTTCGCAGGGTATGGGAGTGGGGCCCAATGACTGGGGCCACCATGCCGAGGACCATACTGAAGGGGCCTTGCCTATCACCAGTACCTCGGTTTTACTACCATTCAACCTCAGGCAGTTGTTTGCCATCCAACCCGCCAGTTCTTGAAGGCAGGATTCAAAATTGGAGGCCCCACCGGGCTGGGCCTGGGTCAGGGAGACCACCAGCTGGGTGTCATCAGCGTAAGACAGGGCATTAATCCCAAAATTATCTGAGATTTTAGCCAAGGGGGCGGCATAAAGATTGAATAAAGTAGGGCTCAAAATAGAGCCCTGAGGGATCCCATGGGCCAGCTTGATGTTTCTAGAATGGAAGTTACCCTGCATAACAGTGAAACTACGCTCCGATAAAAAGGATTCCAGCTATTTTAGTGCTCCGTCCACTACACCCCCACCCGCTAGATCCTGAAGTAAGGTATGGTGGGCAACAGTGTCAAACTGTTGTCTAGAAGAATTAAGGCCGCTGTCTGTCCTTCGTCCACATACTTCCTGATGATCTCTGTGGAGTAAAGTAGAGGCGATTCGGTGGAATGCAAAGCCCGGAAGCCCGACTGTGAAGGATGGAGAAGGTTGTTGGTACAAATATGTGTAGTGAGCTGAGTATTTACAATCTTTTCCGCGACCCTAGCAAAATAAGGAAGCAGGGAGATGGGCCGCAGATTATCGAGCTGATCGGCGCTAATATGAGTTTTTTTCTGTAAAGGAAGTACCACGGCCTCCTTCCACACTTTCGGTAGCTGGGTCCCTAGGCGACCCGACTTAATACAGGTCGCCACCCTTTTAAGAATGTCCTGGGAGGGTGCAGAGAAATTATGGAGACCTTGTATTCCAGACACAGCCATACATTCCTCATCTACTCTTTTACCCTCACAAGCCGATTCCGGAAAGGAGGAATAAATCCTTTCAACTTTCTCTGCAAAATATTCAGCAACTCGATTGCATGACTCTACAGGGCTAACAATAGGCGCTGCAGCAGATGCCAAGGAGGATATCTCTTTAACCCCTTGCATGCTGATGACGGACCCCAGCCGTCATGCACTACGGCGCTCGTGCCGTCATAAACCCACCCACTTGAGATTTTGCCACACAGGCGCAGAATCGCGGCCGCATGCAAGGGGTAAATATCTTAAACAGCTCTTTTGTAGAGTTCTCCACTGTTTGGATCCTAATATTAAAGTAAGCTGCCTTTGCCTTCCTAATGAGCGAATGGTAGTGTTTAAGGCTGACTTTATATTCAGCTTCCAGATCAACTGAAAACTGCGTTCTCCATCGCCTTTCTTGTTTACAGTTTGATTTAGCAGCCCGTAACTCTTCACTCAACCATGGGGCTGATTTGCGTCTTTTTGTCGCCATTTTAGTAGACCAGGGTGCAGTACAGTCAAATCAAATCAAATCTTATCTTTATATCAGACTGAGCTTTCTCCTGTTTTTTATGAAAGGGTAGCTTTATCACAAATGAGATCAAAAAATGATTAGACCACAACACTGGAAATGGAGGCTTAATTTCCATTGCGTCCCAGTTGGCGAGAATAGGGTTAAGTAGATGTCCCAGTTTATGAGTCGGGAATTCAGATTTTAAAAATAATTGTAGCACTCCAAGTCCCTGGCGCAGCTCATGTGCCCCAGGGCCACGTGCATCATCAAAATGTAAGTTAAAATCTCCCAGTACCAAAAGCTTTTCGTACCGGAGAGCAGGTTGGATAAGATAATCAACAACACTGGGTATGAAACGGGAGTTTTAACGGCATTCTAACCATTATCTACAGTCAGGCAGGCAAAGCACTCACATGAAATAGAAAGTATATATAACTCACACCAAAGAGTGGTGAGAATGTTTGACCGCCGACCCTTTATTAATATACTCACTAAGGGACCGATTAGGATTGCGGTGATTCCGCATCCTTCGGGCCGGCGGAAGCCACTGCCGGCCCGGAGGATGCAGAATCACCGCAGCAGTGCCTCCAAAGACCCCCCGCTATATTAGGATGGCTGGGGGGTCATCGGTGGACTGGAAAACCGTCCGCCGCTTTTCCGCCGCGGTTGCCTTCCGACCGTGGCGGAAAAGCTCTAATATGGTGGCGGTGTCTATCAGACACTGCCAGCCATATTAGGAAGGGGCAGGAAACGGCTTTTCCGCCGTGGAAAAGCATGTGGACTTTTCAGTTTGTGGGCCCGTTGCGGGCCCCCATGGTGTCAGGGGGTGTGGAGTGCACATGGGTGGTACCTATGGTACCCCCCTTCATTTAACATGCACAAGTGCACCGCGCAGTGCCTGCCGCTTTGTGCATGTAAATGCAATACACGCATTTTTAACCTGTGTCTAGACCTGTGTAAGTAAGTCTTGCCCAGGTCTGGACTGGGAACCAAAACCGGCCCTGGCAAAGTGCTTTTATTAGCTGTTTTTTGCATTATAGCAACATAAAATTGTAAACATAGAAATGCTAGCAACTGTGTATTTTTCAAGCCATGATCAATTTATCTTCATTTGGTTTTCTTAACCGCCAAACTATAGTTCGAAGACACAAATACATAAACATGTAATTTCAATAATTGATTTTTACAAAATAAAACGATTGAGTGTCCAACCCGAGTCACATTGTACAAGGACAAAAATGAAATCCACATACGCGTAAAACCAAGGTGCCAGACCACACAAATAGACGCTCTTTAAAATGATCTGGAAATGCTATCCAGTTCTGAAGTAAAAGTGGCACTTTTATCCCAGGTGAGCAAATCCAGTCATAAAATATAAAATACTTTTTAAATTTGTCATCAGGCAGCATAAAACACTAAAGTATTTAATTGAATCCATGGAAAAATTAATCGACAGTACGAACGAAAAAAAATCAATAAGACCTTAATAAAAAGTGGGATAATACATAAATACCTACATGGACAAGCAATCACAGAACTACCAATCAATGGCGTAATGAAACTTGAAGGGGCCCCCTGCAAAGTACATGGAGGGGGCCCCCCATTCTCTGCGCCAGACAAGAGCTCTCAGGCCAGCAATTCGCCATACTGCAGGGGCTCACCCCAGCCATAAAAAAAGGCAATGCAGGACTGGGAACCAAAACCGCCCCTGGCAAAGGGCTCGCCCCCCCCCCCACCCCCACCCCCCTGTAGAGCTGAGCTCTTTGCTGGGGCAGGTTTTCGGACGATTTTGTTACAGGGTAGATTTTGCAGCTATGCTGCAAAAGCAGCCCTGTAACAAAAATGGCCCCCAGGGGCCCCAAACCGGCCCCCCCACCCGTGCAGCGCACCAGGGGATTGCCCGGCGCCCGCTACGGCCAGTCTGGCCCTGAAAAAAGGATTCTGGTTCCTCCATTGGTCACATCCGCCCTTTCATCGGGCGATTTACATATATCAGTAAATACTGCTGCTGCGCCCTCCAGCAAAGTTACATAACACTGCCTCCAGCTTGCCCACCAAACACATCCTCCTACTTGGTGACCCATCTTCAAGCGAAGCCCGCTCAGTCAACCACCTCTAAACACAAACCACTGCCTATGTGTCAACTACTAACACATATATTAACTCTACTCTCACCCCTACGAAACCCCCAGTTATGCTTTTCTGCCCGCTTTTAAAACCACCCCCCTCGGATGTCACTGTGAACCCACCCACTGGGTCCCTGTCCACCACTGATAGAAAGACTGATGGCTGGTCCCCATCTAACCACTGACTACCAGTAAAGACAGAGCCTTTAATGTAATGTAAATTGATACTTGTATAGCGCAGTACTCACCCGCAAGGGTCTCAAGGCGCTCGTACGAATACCGCTGTGGAACCGGTCCTGGCTTTCCCTGTGAGGCGTCCACTCCTGGGCACCCTCAGGGTGGAGGCCAGGCATCCTTAGCGTTGTGGGGGCCGTTGTGGAGATTAAGCAAGCTATTGCCCAGAGTTGCAGAGTGGGATTCTATGATTAGAATAGGCAACGAGGCGAGAATTATCAGGTCCGTGGAATTTTTGAGCCCAGGACCCGCAGAGGCGGGGAATTGAACCCTGGTCCCAGGCTAGACCTCTGCATCAGGGTCTGCCGCTCTAACCATTGAGGCACTTCTCCACTTTCAGACTTTCAGCTGCTGCCCTCCCTAATGCCACTGTAGTAGTTTAAAACATGTTAATTTCTTCAACTGACCACCCCAAAACAGTTATTCCTGCTAGCCTCTACGGCATCAAAGCCGTCCTGCTACTTTTCATCCTCTGCATGATGCACACAATAATATTAAATGTAGAAAGGGTCCGAGTTTTGTTTCCTCACGCCAACATTAATTTACACTATGTACCCCACTAAGCCATACCTCCTGTGGAAGGCAAACCTGATCCCATGTGTAGCACCAGTCAGCAAGTACCCCAAGGACAAACACCAGAGAGAATGTGCGATTCATGTAATTAAACCTACAGTGACAACGTAGCATTTCCCCACCCACTGTCAGCCGACCGAAGTCTGCATCCGCACAGTAGCCATCAATACCAGCAACATCTAAAGCGCATTTCCACTACCTTTCAATGGCAGCTCCTGATACATATACCTATGCCTTCTGGGCAGCATCTACCACAGACCACAGCATTCTTTGTCTCCCTAAGACTAATCGAATGCTGTCGGTGAACGCTTCTCTTCCCCCTTCTTTACTAATAACTAATGGAGGATAACAAAAAAATATATATTATTTTCTTATGGAAATAAAGTATCAAGCACTTGCTGCCCGCAGTCCTCACCAGATACACACATATCAATATTCTGATATCGCACCATCCAGTCGGCCCTATTATTATCTGGAGATGTTTTTTATCCCTTCCGTGAACTGGGAAAAGCAATACCTTGCACGAAAACAAGTCCCTTTAAAACCTTTGCTATTTATACAAGCACTTACTTGTTTTACTAACTGTCATTTTAAAGTAAACAGGTAATTCATCCTAGGATTGGAATTACGGCTTAGAAGTGTGGAAGGTAATACTGAGACGTAGTATGATTTTTTGCATGTCTGCCAGACACTTGGTCTTCCCTGCAAGCGCACACTTTGCAACAATACAATTTAGCTTTACAAATTGTTCAGAAATGTACCGGAAAGTAAAGAAACAGCCTATATTATTTTTACAAAGAAAAATAGACAAACGTCCGCTTTATACCCCATGACATAAAAGCCTTTGCATGCACAGCTTGTCCAAATGCACGCCACCTAATTCAGCCCTGCCAAGTACCACACATCTGGTGTTAGACTTACACATTTCAGTGTGGTGATCCGCATCACCGCACTGAAATGCAAAATCACGCATAAAAGGCATCACGCCTCCTCGGGTACCAGTGCTGCTAATCAATGCTGGTGTAGTATTATTTCCATGTAGCCGCCTTCTGTTTACTGGTGCTTCCCCGTCTCCTAAACGCGATGCAGTAATTTTCATTAGGCAGCTGCCTATGTGATAGTCCTGTAATGAATGTCCCTTTTCTATGCCCACAACATTTTGACATATTTCTGTAGCGTGTCCATAAAGTTAGGTCTTTCGAGGATTTGTTGCAGGCGCACGCACACCATATACCGGCAGCCCTACGATGTCAGCCGATTCGAGTGTAGCATCTGCAAGGAGTGGTTCCTGACGGGAGTTAGGGGCTTGAGAAGGGCACGGGAGCTCTGGAGTGGGTGATGTTGTGACCCTGGATAACATCAGCCTCCCTGCATGGAGCGTTGTGCAAAAATGGAAGCTCTGCATGGAGAAGCCGGCATCTAAGATTCCAACACGATGACACCACAGCACTGAAGAGCCCAATTTAGCATGATGCCGAACTGCCCACCTCCTTCAGAGTCTGAAGGGGGTGGGTGGTCCGGCGTCATGCTGACTGACATTCATTGTCAGACCAGGGGGTGGCGCAGAGCGCACAGCAGGTAGCAGCACAATTGCGCATGTTGGGTTTAGGTTAGAGAATTTTTCCGACCAGCCCAGTCATGCGCACTAGTGTTAGCTGTGGCTGGTGGCTGCGCATTAGGAGAGCAAGGGTTGATCAACGCCGCAACCCTCAGTCTCCTAATGGGTGGCAGGGCAGCGAGTATCCCTGCTAAGCCAATCCTGGCACTGCTGGAGCAGCGTCAGTATTGGCTGAGGGGGGTTGCCAGTGACGCGGCTGTTCCTGTTGAAGAGCGCCAACGCTGGACCCCGGCCCAGGAGCAGAGGCGGTGCGGACCCGCTCAGGTATGTTTTTATTTTATTTTTAAACCCTCCGGCCCCCACCTCTGCGTGACCCCCCACGAGTATTGCGAACGGCAACTGTGTTTAAATATTTTTAAAAGTTAAAAGATTTCAGAGCGTCGCGTCCATACCAGATCTTTTTCCAGTAAAATATTTTTGTATTGAAGTTTAAAAGGCCAAAATAAATGGACGAAATGCTATTTAGATAATGTCCAATACACTGGAATGAATTCAGGGCATGCTGTGCCATCTGTGATTCTGTGACTCGTCTGGCAGATTCATCACACTTTAATTTATTTCATTTAGTCAGGGTTTTTATAGAGTTTAAACCTACATGCCAGGGCACCAGTGTGCGGAATAATTAGTACAGTCACAAAGGAACACTTCACGATTTGTTGCATCTTTAGGCACTAATAGTATTATTATTGTTAACGAACTCTGAATCGACCTTGGAAGGATACAACATTTAGTAGGCACTGCAAGATGTGAAGCTGTAGTCTTCATTTTTCACACATATCTTTACAGTGGGTGGTATTAGTCCACTGAAGCATTTTACAGACAGTAGGCGAAGACATAGGCGAAAACGAATGATCAGCCGGCCTAAGAACTATGCTGAATTCAAATAGATGCAGGACATAGATTGATGGTGAAAGTTACTCATGAGTGAAATGGTTGCCAAATGGAAACTGTCGAGAAGTGATTCTTCATATGATCTTTTTAAAAAGTTTATAGATTTGTTGTCGACCACACCTAGCATTTGTGGCTGTGAGTATATTGTTAGGGTCATTTATCCAAGCACAGCACCTCCTCTATCCCCCGTCACTCCAAATAGTTACTTTCTGCTCTTTCCGGCAGTGAACTGTCCAATTGTGAAAATGTGCCTGTTAAATACAGTACGTCACTGCCAGAAGCATACCTAAGGCCAAAGAATTCTTTGTGTGTGATCCTTAGAGTGCTCAAAATAAAAGGGTTTTGGTGATTGAAATAGAATATATAGTTGTTTAATGCAAAATCTAGACTGTATTCCCAACCATGATGAAGTGACACAGTTTTTGCTGCACCCTTTCAACCTCAGCACATGCAGGGATACACATACAGGCACTTATGAGCTTTATAATGTGGTACAGATATTAACTAACTCAGAGGTACTATTTTTTACAAACGTTGATTGTGTGCACAAAGCTGCATAGAGGCTGATCGTGTGCACAGTGCTGTACCAGAGTTGGCAGGGCACACAGTGCCAGACAAGGGCAGTTAATATTTAGTAATGCACAGAGGTTCAGTAAGAGGGGCCTCTCATCTGCTTTTTGACTAATCGCCAATCGAGCTATAGCAGGACCTGCTGAATCCCATCCCCCTTTTCCTCCACCCTCTCCACGTTTGTACTCCCGCTCATCCACTTCTCTCTACCGCTACACCCTCACTCATGCTGTCCAAGCTTTCACTCACTCTCTACTGCCCCTTCACTTGCCTATAACTCCTCTTCTTTCTGTCACATTTTCCCTATCTTCTCTCCATCTCTCTGCTTCTTCTCGGCTGTCCATTCCCCTATCTTTCTGACTGGTCATTAGACACGCCTGTCTCTCTCTCCACCAAGTCTTCCATACATCTTACGCACTTGCTTTCTCCCTCCTTCCTGACCCTTTTACAACGTCCCACTCTCCCAGGTCTCTTTCTATTACATACTTCAACCTTTTTACACTACTCCCTCCTTCTTGCTCATCCCTCTCTTAATTACACTTGAGTTTTCTCCCATCTTCATCTCCCCTTTATATTCCACTCCTTCTAACACCTCCTCCTTTCTGTGCCCGCACCTTCTCTCAGCAGAATGTCCCCTTCACACACTATCCTTTTCTCCCATCTCTCTATTACCACCAAATATCTCAAAAAATGTTTGGGTTGGAACCCTCCCTCATCCTAAATGTTCTCAGTTAGGTTTGTTTGTTTGCTCACTCGCAATATAACACTCATCTCCAAACTTTTACGCCCTCCCACCTTCAAAACTCACCAGCTGCCACACAACATATTTACACTTAGCTGCAAAATACATATTTACCCTCCACAAAATAAAACTTTGTAACATGCTGCATAATTCCACTTCACACAATTATACACCACACCATGCCACATAATTCCACACATCACACAATTCCAAAATTCATCCCCACTCAATTCATCACACAACATAATTACACTCCACATAATACCACTCAGCACTATATAATTTACCTCCACATAATTATTCTCTACTCCATATTGCATAAATACACTCCACATAAATCCAATCTATGCCACGTAGCAACATTCCACATAACTACACTTCACGCCATGCCTCAAAATACCACTCAACACAATTTTCACTCAACGGCGTACATTTACACGTCACACAAATTCAACTCTACACATTTCCATTCAACACCAGATAATTCAACAACAAACTACATAATTTAAACCAACAACATTACACAACATACATCCAATTTACACCACAAAATTCCACATCATGCTACAATATTTAACAGCACACCACATAGGTAAACTCCCCAACACAAAATACAATTCCAGATAATCTCATTCCAAGACACACAATCCCACCCCATGACACACAATCCCACTCCACATAATTCCAGTGCACTCAATACCACACAATTACTATCCACATAATTAGACTGCACACCATGCCACATTATTTGACTACACAAATCCAATCCACACAACACAAATCCACAACTAACAATTCTAACCCAAACCATATATGACTTGCATATATGCAAATGCATATATTGCAAAACCATATATTGCAAATGCTTGATTACCTTCCAATGGGTTCCAGCAGATCCTGTTCCTGGAGGGGAGCTGCAATCCTTCTCCTGTTCCTGTCAGTTCTGTGCTGCCTCAGAGGAGCAGAGCCCAGTGGAGAGTGCTGTCTATGGGGCCCTCACCCCCATCCTTTTTCCTGCCTGGCTCTGACTATGAATGAAGAGAAACAATGTAAGTTGATACTTTGTTTCTCTTGAGTCCTGGGTCACCGAGCAGCTCAGAGCAGTCTGCTTTACAGGGAGAGAGGCTTGCTTTAAGAGTAAAGCAAGCCTCTCTCACAGCTCTCACTGAAGAGCTGAGGGGGCCCCCTTCATTTACTGAAGACTGGGGCCCCCCGCACCACGGGGGTGTTTGTTACGCCTCTGCTACGGATTCATAAAATGCATGGGCAATTTAAAGTGCAAAGTGATACAAATATATCTGGGTGATCAGACTAAGCACTAAAGCACTATATGCAAGCCAAGCCACAATAACTTTAATTGCTTGAATTCCATTGATTGCAATCACGGTGGCAAAAGCTTGCCACGCTTGTTCCAAACATTCAACAAAAATCGGTTGACAGCAAATACTATGTGAACCTAGGGATCAGTTTTAAATATCCTCTACGCAACTAAATAACCATTCTCTCCCAGGTCCAGACACACAGGATGTATCCACCTGCGATGTGCACCAAGATATACCGGACAGAAGAACAGAATATGTTCCTCTGTTTCAGGATCCGTGCTGGACATGAACCTAAGGTCTGTCATCATTTACCCAATCTATTTATAGGCGCTTTAAGCAGCAAATTCTCCAGTCTAAAAGGAAGTACAGACTTTTAGCTAGTGGAGGTGAATTAATATCTAGAAACGGCTCAAATCTCGACCTCAAAAAAAATGGTTAGTTAATAGCCTGTTATTCCCATTAATAACATACTGTTCATAGACAATTGCCCAATACCGGGTCTTTCGGGCTGAAACCTCGGTCTTGCAAATGCTACCTGGGTTATTCCACTATTTTGTTAGCCCCAGCTTTGCGAGCCAACTTGATACAAACTTGAGCCAGGGAACTTTCAGTGCATTGGGCATGCCCAACAGTTCCTTTAAAGAATCCCTGTACTCCAGGCCAAACTGGTCATAGTGGTCACCGGGCATTTCCCCAATGGGAAGGAGTGGGAGCTGGTTTTGTGGCTGCAGGGGCTGCTTTTCTTACAGGAGGTGGGTTTCGCAGCAGTGCTGCAATATCAGCCCCCTGTAAGAAAAGCGGGAGCGGTGCATCTTGCCACCCTCCCAGTCTCCAAGAGCCAGTCCAGCAGCAGACCAGTCTGGCCCTGCCTAGTACTCAATTAACTCTGGTGTAGACCATAAGTGCACCCAGTAAGTCAAGGGTTTTAATTTCGCCACATCAGAAATTCTAATAATACCAATATTAAGGGGAACAAGGGGAGTATTTGATGGAACTGAGATAAGCGTTCTTAAAAAATTGTTCTATGCTATAGCTAATTTCTGTAGATCAACATAACCCCATATTTCTGCACCATAAAGGGCAGTACTTTTTGCCTTGGCATGATAGACTTCTAGGGCATGAAATATAGAATGGGTATAGGTTCCATTGTGCCTCCATGTAATTGCTTAGGGTCTATGCTGGACTAATAAAGAGCTCTTGATGATTTAGGGGGCTACCCATACTTGTCAGACAATGTTAGCCCCAAATATTCAAAACTTTGAACCCGTGCCAAGATTTCATTACCGCCCTCGCAATATAATTTCAAACAGGACAGGCCCCGAACACCGTATACTTAGTTTTTGAAGCATTCAGATCAAGGCCTCTTGCATTACAAAATTTTATGAGCTGATCAATTATGTTTTGGAGGCCTACAGATGTCTTAGAATTAAGTAGTGAATCACTGGTAAAGAGTAAAAATGTAATTTTATTCCCGTTTTAAACTAAGGAGCCCTTCAAGTAGGCTAATAAATGATTCACCAACAAGAAGAACATCTCCCTCTTGACCTATATATTTTTTTAAATTTGATTTAACACAAATACAAAGCATGAGCTCAGAAACCCTAATGACAAAGTACTCAGACGGTTAACAAAAATATATTGCTTTATTTCATTTCTTTTATCAAAAGAGTTTTCATCACCATTCTATAGTTATGATTTTTTTGCTATATATAAACAACTCAACACAGTATCCTTTAGATAATTGTATAATCTCAGTGGAAAATACAATAGAACAATAAATAAGTAATATCCCCAGGTAGAGAGACAAAACACCAAACTTACACACACTCATTAATATCATACTCTTACACTCCCAAAGCAACCTCCACACTATTTACAATATATCTGGGGAACTAACTACAGAATGACATAGTAGTCTGAGTGACCAAATACAACAACTGCATATAGCAGGATCTAACAAGGCAGTGGTTGACGTGTTTCGGTGGCTGCAGAACGATGAAATGCCACCTGCCTCAGGACCTGCCAGATATAGAACCTTAAAAAGCCAATCAACCGGGGGTTGGGGGAGAGACACAGCCTGAAAAGGTATAGAAACAATATAAGAAAATAGCCCATAATTGAAATATATATTAGTACAGTTTGTAAGTGGATTGGGCCATATTACTAAAAGACCACAGGAATACTCAAAATTACCATTACTTTGACGTTTTATATCAGATATTAATTTCTAGTAGTTATACTATATTGATTCCCAAAGAACCACGTGACACAGAAACTCATATCGCCCCTACTCACTCAGGGCTGTTAATGAGTTTCACAAACAAAGACAAAATCAAACTCCACCACCATCAATTTATGTGAGAGAAAAAAGACAAACATCAGTACATAGAGCATTTTCCTAGGGTGACCGATTCACCAAAGGTTAAAAATCCAACAACAACAGACCTTTTCCATTAAGGATACTTACTGTTTCCAAAAAGACACCGGTCTTTTCACTCTTTCCTTTCTTCTTCGGTTTCCACACGACCGGCAATCATCAGTGATGCCTGCGGTGATAGGGTGACCAACCGTCCGTAAATTTCACGGACAGTCCGTAATTTTAGCCGTCTGTCCGTTGTCCGTGAAGGATTCTTTAACGGACGCCATTTGTCTGTAATTTTAACCACACACCTCCCTTCTTGACTCTGATGCTGTTGGGGTCGGGTTTTTAACGGACTCCGATGCAAGCTGGGATACCTAGCAGCATTGGAGAGGCACAGTGGGGTGGCAACCCTCACACCTCCAGCCTTTGATGAGCTGTTAAGAAGTGCTTGGAGGTGACTGAGAGGGAGGGGCTGCCGCTTCAGGAGCAGGGGCATCTATTCAGATGCAAACAGCCCTGAATGTGTCATGTCTCTGCAATTTAGAGGGGCCTCACAAATCCCAGGACCTCAAACATCCTAGAACCGGCCCCATTACACCGAGCCAGCACGTGGTTTCAACAAACCTCGGTTCTGCAAACATGCAGTCTATAATGTAATAAAATAAAGAAATGGCACAATCGCACCCACACTGATTAACAAAGTATTGAGGACAATCAGTTAAATCAGTTCTCTCGGAGTATCTCCTTTAAGTACTGTACATCACAGTTGGAGATGGCAAAAGTAACATTTTGGAAAGAGAGCCTGTCTTCTCGTTGTCTTGTCCAGGAGGGGGTGAAAAGCCCGACCCCACCCTGGAAGAGACCAAGATGATACTAGAATACTGCACGCCCACTCCGGTGCCCACCCTGGTGGATCATGTTCCCCCTCCTGGGATAGCTCCTGCCACCCCCCCACCCCCAGTGATGGCTCCTGTCCCCCCCATGTGGTGGATCTGTCTCTGCCCTGGGTGGCTTCTGTTCCAGTCCTGGAATGGCTCCTGCAGCGAGGGTGAAGTTCTTGATGGGCCTCTTCTCAAAAAGGCTCAGCTAAAAATTAATATGTTAAGGTGGGCGAGTGAGTAAGTGAATGGCTGGATGAATTAATGAAACGGTGAATGGATGAACGAAAGATTGAATGGATGGATAATGAGAGAGGATGGATGGATTGATGAGTGATTAGAAGGATGGAGGAGAGAAAAGGTAAATAGCTGGATGTATGGGTAGAAGGGTAGCTGGATGGGTAAAAGGGTGGATGGATGGGTGAAACGATGGATGAGTGAAAAGTTGGATGATGAGTGAGTGGGTGGATGGATGAGTGAAATGATGGATGGATGGGTTGATGAATTGATAAGTGCAAGGGTGAATGGATGAACGGATGAGTGAAAGGGTGGATGTAAGGATGGATGAGTGAGTGAAAGGGAGGGTAGATGGGCAAAAGGATGAATAGATGAGTGAAGGAGTGAAAGGATAAATGGATGAGAGTAAGGATGGATGAGTGATAGGGTCAATGGATGGATTCATGAGTGGATGAGTAGATGGATGGATGGGAGGGTGGATGGATAGATGGATGGGTGGAAGGAAGGATTGCTAAGTGAAAGGGTCGATGGAGAGAGAAAGGGAGGATGGATGGATGACTGAAAGGATGGATGGATGAATGGATGGATAACTGAAAGGGTGGATGGGTGGAAGGATGAGTGACTGGGTGGATGGATGAATAAGTGAAAGGATGGCTGGATGGGTGAAAGGGTAAATGGCTGAATGGATGAGTGAATGGGTGGATGGGTAGAAGAGTGGATGGATGAGTGTACAGATGTATAGGGTGAAAGGGTGGATGGATGGATAATGGATTGATGAGTGAAAGGATGAATGAAGGGATGGATGAGTGAAATGATAGATGGAAGGATACATGATGGCTAAGTTTGCAACTGGTTGAATGTTTGGATATGGCTGGGCTTACTTATATACTATTGCGCGACCTCTGATGTGTCTGTAAAACGTATCCAATTGTCATAAAGTTTTGTCCTGAATTTTGACCTCCTGTCCTGAATTTGGTCCTGCATTTTGACAATTTGTCCTGAATTTTTACACTCACCGTCCTGAATTTGCACCAATGCCAGTTGGTCACCCTATACGGTGAGGACCGGTTCAAACGAGCCGAGAAAGTATTTATCCCTGCCAGGTTTACTTCCTCGCTGTCATTGCACCAGACAGATGCTTGGGAGGAGACACGCGTAGCGGCTGCACGTGTCTATTACTGATTGATTCAGCAGGTAAGAACCCATGTTTTGCTCTTTAACCTTGCCGCCCGGTCCACTACGGATCTGTTTATTCCTTAATAGTCAGAGCATCACTTTGTGTATTCCGTATTATCTCGCCCATTTATTATTCGCTTATTTCCCCATTTTAGGAGTCATTATGACTGTGTGGATTTCTCATCCTAAACGCCCCATTATTTACGGTCAACACGTGGTCGTTGCTACCGCACAGGACCACTAGAAGAGATTTTAGAGAATACATGGGAAACTAGTAAAAGCCAGCTTCTACCCCATTCGCTAAGTTCCAACTACTACTTGCTTTACACGCTGAGTATATCTTTCATGTTTGAGCCACATGTCATATATTCTTGTACAAAATCCTTGAAGGGACACATGTTGTTCCCACACCCTCGACATCGGCCTTGTTCCATGGTTTGACCAGCGTTCACAGGAGGCACAAGACGGATAACACGCTGCAAGAAGTTCTGTAGCATGGGCAATGGCATTCACCTTGCCTCATTCTGACCGCCAGCCTCTCCCTCTTCCCTCACTCTGAGGTAAGCATCACGCAAGACTCACTTCTATGATCATTACTAGCATTACCATTTCTGCCTCTTAAATTGTTCCTTTTCTTTTCCCTCACTCATGTAGCACCTGGCTGCGTCCAGTGTGAGTACTCTCTTTATTTTTCTCACTTGACCGGTGTTCTTCACTTCGCACACGTGGCTGCGCATATTGATTGTTATTCTTTCAGGCACTCCTTGGCCCACATAATTTTTCAATACAGACAATATAAGCATTTCCTTCGATTTTTACTTACGCCACTCTCCTTTCAATTTTGAGATGTCCCTATACTATTAGGTCCTGAAGAGACCCGGTACTCCTAAAAGGTTCAAAACGCCTTCAACATTAAAGAGAAACAAATCATTATCTCAGCACTGTCCACTGCACACAGTGTCTGTAAACAATGTTATAGTCAGAAATGGTCGTTTTCCGAATGATGGAAACCAATTTGTAAATGTCACAAATGTCACTAATCCGTTTTCCTTTAGTTCCAATGCACACTGGAGACACTAAGCACTTACTGTTGTATATATGTGCAAAATTTTCTGAATATTTGATATAAACTGTAAATACTCAATCACACTCTGTTCGGCCTCCTCTTTGTCTGATATTTTGATACATAGCAGGTAAAATTCCGACCGCGTTGGTCGGAAACCATTCTGCCTGACTGCTTCGGTCTGAAACAAGTCCGAACCGTCCGAGTCTATTGGAAAGTCTGTCGCATAGGCATTCTGGTTACGAAGAAGCATTGGTTGTTCCGCGGAATAGAATACGATGCATCCAACACGGTTGCAGAACCATGTCGGTTTGTGTTCCACATGGCAAGTGTAAAATACAAAAATCAGTCATAACAAGCATAGGAAGCGCCAAATAAAAAAAAAATTAAATGTTAGGCACGCACACCAATCCACCTATATAAAGACCATAAAAAGGACCCTGATCTTTTGCTCACACAATAATAATAAAGGAATCTTCTCGTGCGCAAACTTAGCCCAATGGGCATCAAGGCGCCTAATTCCAGAACCAGCTCATAACAAAAACCCTGCAGTTCAACCTGTGTAGGCTCTTGAAAAGCACCACGTTTTTAAGGCCTTTTTGAACAGATCCAGAGAAGGTAGAGTTTTGATCTCCATAGGCACGATGTTCCAGAGCTGGGGGGCAGCGACAGAGAAGGCCCTGGCTCCCCATCTAGTGAGCTTGAAACGAGGGGCAACAAGCTGGAAAAGTCCCGAAGAGCGGAGACACCTTGTGGAATGGTAGCGAGTAAGCAGGGAGCTGATGGCGCCTTTAGGTCCATCCTCGAGGGCTCTATAGGTCAGGCACAGAATTTTAAAGTAAATTCTGTGCTGGATAGGCAGCCAATGGAGGTCTCTCCTCGCAGTGGTAGCAGAAGATGCCCTAGGGAGGTCTAGGACAAATCGTGCAGCAGCATTCTGCACGATTTGCAGCCGATGTATGAGGCCCTTGTTGGACTCCATGTAGAGAGAGTTGCAATAATCTAACCTGGAACCAACAACGGCGACTGAAATCTGCTTATGTGCTTGAAGGGATAGATAGCTGCGAATTCTATTGAGTGTTCTGATCACTCCCCAACAGGTTGCAACCGTCCGATTCACCTGAAGGGACATCGAGAGTGAAGTATCAAACACCACACCCAGTTTTCTGGCAGATTGAGAGGGAGTGGGGCAGGTGCCAAGAGAGGGAGGCCACCACTCACTCGACCAGACATCTTGGTCCTTCCCAAAGACCAGCACCTCAGTCTTGTCGCCATTTAGCTTCAGGGAGTTGATGACCATCCAGTCTGCAACATGTTGCATACAGGACCTGAAACTAGAGGCAGATGTTATGACAGAGGAATGAGTGAATGACACCATAATCTGGGTGTCATCGGCGTATGATACCACCTCCATCCCCTGCGATCTTACAAGCCTAGCGAGGGGGGCCACGTAGATGTTAAACAGGGTCGGACTTAATGCCGACCCCTTTGGCACCCCACATTGCAGAGACTTGGCTGGGGAGAGGTGGTTTCCGAGCATCACTCTCTGTTCCCTATCAAGGAGAAAGGAGTTGAGGAGGCTCAGGGCCGACCCAGTGACACCTGCCTCCCTAAGCCGAGATGTTAAGATGGCAGGAGAAAAGGTGTCGAATGCGACCCTGAGGTCCAATAGCACTAGAACAGTAGTTTGTTCAGCATCAACTTTGCGTCGGATGTTATCGACTACAAAGGTGAGAGCAGATTCTGTGCTATGATGTTTTCGAAATCCATGTTGGGTGATGTCAAGATACTCAAAGGCCTCAAGAAAGGAAGATAAATGGCGATTCAGATGTGCTTCTAGAATTTTTGCAGGTGCAGGGAGCAGGGAAATGGGCCTAAAATTTTTAAGGAGGCCGGGGTCAAGTGAAGGTTTCTTGAGAAGCGGCTTCACGATGGCCTTCTTCCATACCGATGGAAAAGAGCCTTGGGCAATCGCCTTATTCATCACCTCCAACAAGGAGGGAAGAAGACTACTCCTACACTCTTTCAGCTTTTTAAGAGGCAATGGGTCCAACGGAGAGGAGGATTTCGTCCTGTCGAGTAGAAGATTCAATCCTTCCAGAGACAGAGATGGAAAATCCGAAAGAAGACTAGAAGGGGCTATATCCAGTGACTCAAGGAAGCTTATGCCAAGAGGAATATTCTCGTCCAGAGAGAGACATTGTACTTCTAGTGAAGTATGGATATCAAAGATTTTTTTATGAAAGAAGTCTGCGATGTCGTCGCAGAGACGTTGAGAACTGACTACTGGGTCTGGGAGTTGAAGGGAGCATAACAAATCCGCAATTTTGAGAAGCTCCCTTGAGGAAGTGAGTGAGCTAGTAAGATTGGAAAAATATTCCTGCTTCTCCATAATCACTTTTTGCTTATACTCCCGTAGAGCAGACTTATGAGCCTCCCGGTCCATAGGATCCCAAGATTTCCTCCATCTCCTCTCACTGCTTCTGCAGCCCTGTCTTAGTAATCTAAGATGGTCCGAAAACCATGGTGCTGATGGTTTACGTCGGGCTACATATCGCAGGGATGCTGGGGCAAGTTTTTCTACTGCATTGGTGATGGAATCCTTCAAATCTTGGGCTGCCTCATACACGTCTTTTGAGAAAAGAGCCTCAGGGGAAGGAACAAGAGAGGCAAGGGCCTCATCCGTGAGGTTTCTAAAATTTCTCCTAAGAACAAAAGGGGTAGTCACCTTCTTAGTGGAAAAGGAGGTGGAGAAGGCTAGATGAAGAGGAACAGCAAAATGATTGGTCCAGACCATCGGCAGGGGTGAGCCGCTGGAAAGTCTCAGATCATTAGAGAATACCCCGTCGAGGATGTGACCTTCCTTATGAGTGGAACTGGTAACGAGCTGAACAAGATCACATGCTCCGAGAGATTCGACCAATGTTAAAGTATCCTTAGAATCGGCCTCGTCGAGATGGAAATTGAGGTCGCCCAAAATGGTGAAACAGCGCTTTCCAAAGTATGGTTCAAGAATTCTCAGTATGTCCGAGGCAAAATTAGCTCTGTGGCCCGGCGGCCTGTAGATCAGTATCCCCGTAAAAGAGACCGATGGAGCACAAGTAATACAAAAGTATAAGGCTTCAAAACGATCTTGAGGCAAGGAAAGTGGTTTGACCGTACATGTAAAGGAGGATTTAAAAAGAATGGCAATGCCTCCTCCTCTACGTATAGGTCTATCGAGCCTATGTAGGGAATAGCCCTCTGGGATGGCTAAAAGAAGGTCATGACCAGAGGAGTCAGTAGCCCAGGTCTCCGTAATGAAGACCCAGTCCGGCTGTCTTTCATCCACAAA
Source organism: Lissotriton vulgaris (assembly GCF_964263255.1). Lineage (NCBI taxonomy): Eukaryota > Metazoa > Chordata > Amphibia > Caudata > Salamandridae > Lissotriton > Lissotriton vulgaris. The sequence goes on from NC_141687.1 coordinate 364,455,912, forward strand.
GTCGTGGAAAGCAAGGTTATGTTTAATTAGCGAGCGCACATTTAAAAGAAACCCAGTTCTAAGAGAAGTGGTGGACACTAGGGGGGAGGGACAAAGACTAGTAGGGCAGGAGACAAGAGGATGGAAGGAGGAAGAACAGGCCATACAGCGGCGAGACTGTAGTATCCCTAGAGGTGTAAAACGATGTAAACAGGGGCATGCGGGAGGTCTGAGAGCCAGGAGCGCAGGTGGAGCATAGCGCCTAATTGCCTTACCAGATAGAAGAGGTGTAGAGGGCAGGTCCAGCCCGGCCTGCAGCCCGTCCTCAGCGCGGACGGGCGCAGACGGGCTGAACTCTGGCGTAACTCCGGCGTCAGTCTGGCGTCCCCGTTTGCGCGTCACCGCTACGCGTTAGCATGGCTATAATTTATGCACTGCTCGCCTCCTGGAGAGAGGACTAGAGCGTGCAAACTATCCCCCAAGCAAAGATGGCCGCCAACGAGACGTGGGCGCAGGACCCGCAAAGTGCGGTGATGTAACCAATTAGAGTGCCGGAGAGGGGGCAGAGATGTAAGTATGCGTGGCCGGCAATTTAAAAACAAGGAAAAAGTTGAAATTAGCAATTTAACATAAATGACCAAAAACGGGAGTTTTAAAATCTCTAAGAGCTGCTGGCAGGTCGCCAATAGTACAATAGTATGGCTAGCTCAATAGGGGAGTCCTTGTCCATTCCCTGATCTCAGGCTTGCACACACTAAAGCAACTAGAGGTGCTTTAGCTTTAGCTGCTAGCAAATATCTCTTTTTTTCAAATATCTTTTCTCGAAAACACCCTCTATCTCACAGTCACACATCCTCAACTTCACCCTCACCTACACTCTCACCCTACCATGCCCCAGAGGAAGCCAGCATGTTTTAACCCCTTCCATGCTGATGACGGCCCCCAACCGTCATGCACTACGGTGCTCATGTGCTGATGACGGCTGGGGGCCGTCATAAACCCGCCCAATCGCGATTCTGCTGCACAGGCGCAGAATGGCGGCCGCATAGAAGGGGTTAAAGATAAGGAGTTGATAGTGCTTGTTGATTAAATCATCAAAGTAGAGCCACATTTATTTGGAAAGCTGGTCCAACAGACCCCCATCACCCAGAAAAATAGGATGTGGGACAGGATAGTCAACAAGGTGAACGCTGAAGCACCTTTCCTATGCTTACTGGATGACATTAAGAGAATACACTTTTCTTCCTGAGAGGAGAAGGTGCGTACCATCCTTCCACCGGAGAGTCTGGTAAGAAGCTACTCCACATCTCACACAAGTTAGCAATTACACCTCTGTAATAGTGTATTAGTTCTAGGTGGGCTGTTTGAACTGGGTGGGAAGTTGTGTGTTGGACCGGGCCTAATGGGAGTTGAAACCATTGAAAATACTCCTCCTCTCAAACAGCACAAACAGCACCCCTGGAACTATGCCTACTTGACAGTGAGTGGAAATGGACTAGCAAGATGGCTAACACTGGGGACTGGTGTTTGGAGCACAATGCCATGATGGGAGGTGTGTCCAACTCAGACAACAAGCACCAGTGACAGCCATCTTGCAACTACATTCCCACTCACTGTAAAGAAAGCAGAGTTCCAGAGGTGCTGTTTGGGTTGGGTGGAAGGTGTGTGAAGGAACAGGGCCTGATGGGAAATGTAGTCATTGCAAACACTCCTCCTCCCACCCAGCCCAACCAGTGCATCAGTAACTCTGCTTTCCTGACAGTAAGGGTAAATCTACCTGCAAGATAGCTGACACTGGGGACTGGTGTTTGGTTTGACTACAAGTCTCAGCAGGCCCTGGCCTACACACACTCTTCCCACCCAGCTCGAACAGCCCATCAGGAGCCATGCTTTCCTCATAGTGATTCAAAATCTACTGGCAGTATGGCTGATAATGGTGACTGGTGTTTCACCTGTCCCCAGTTCCCATCAAGGCCTTGTGCTTCAAACACTAGTGCTGACTGTCAGCCATCTTGCTAGTTCATTTCCACTCACTGTGAGGAAAGCATAGTTCCAGGTGGGGTGTTTGGGCTGGGTGGGAAGGTGTATGCTCCAAACACCAGACCACAGTGTCATCCATTTTGCTAGTCCATTTCTACTCACTGTTAAGTAAGCATTATTCCTGGTGGGCTATTTGGGCTGGATGGGAAGAGTGTGTATATGACAGAGCCTGATGGGATTTGGCGTAATAGCAATCACTCCTCCTTCCACATAGCCCAACAAGATCATCTGGGCCTGTGGCTACCTGACAGTGAGTGGAGGGGTACTAGCAAGATGGTTGACACTGGTGACTACTATCTGACCCTAACACAATTACCAACTTGGCACTTGTGCTCAACACACCAGGCACCAGTGACATCCATCTTGCAAGTATACTTCCCATCATTGTCTGGACAGCACTCTTCCTGGTGGCCTGGTTGGGCTGGGTGGGAGGAGGAGTTTCAGTTTCACAAATAGACAGTCAGCACTCAAACCCCAGCTCATGAAATTAGTTAGCCACACATTTTCAAATAAAAGAGTTTGAGATCTCATCTAACTATTTTGACAATTTACAAAATAAATGATCTGTGTAGGCCAAAAGCTAAGCAGTCACATATTTGGCTCCTTACAGGCATTCACTTGAGTGTCATGAGATGAGAACAAGAAGCACATCACTCACACAATGACCACAAAATTCCAGGGAAAGCAACAGGCTATGAGTGTGTAGACAGCCACACCTATGTGATGGTGAGACCTGGACTAAGCCCAGTTCACAGGCCTGATAAACTGTAGCATTAGGATTTAAAGAGTATGGATGTCATTGTTATCCTACAGATCTGGAGAGCACTACCCCACCTGTGTCATCTACTGAGTGTCAGGTACCAGTCAATGTCTTTGGACATGTCCTGAGAACTAAACACAACATGCCCATTTATGCATATAGATAGAGCTGATCACCATCCACATCTTTTTAAACTTGCAGTGAGCTTCAAAAACATAGGTGACCATCATGGATGAAGAAGCCTATTCATTCTTCATAAACTCATTTTTAGGTCCAGTCATTTACACAATGGGTATCATTTGCAGTGCAGCGGACATTGACATTAATGACTATGTCATTTCTGCACCCACAGGGCGAGCTGGGGACACAGCCAGACAAAATGATAACGCCTGTCCCAGACTCCAGCCGACCAGGAGCTCTTCAGCCTGGAAGACACTCAAACATTCTCAGACAAGGAGGATCAACCTGGCCCGTCAGGTTTGGGTCGGCACACAGCACCAGCATCTTCAGCAGGATACACTGCGACAACTCCCGCATCAGCTAACAACACCCAGCTGACACCTTTCCTGATGGACACAGTAGCCCTGGACAATGCCAATGGCAGAGCAACACAGAGCACTATGGAGTTGACCGACAACAACATGCAGTCAATGAGGAAGGTGGCTCAGTGTTGACTGTGCCACCACTAACTGTGCATGGTCAAGTGGGTATGGGTGGTGGGAGGGGTGTGTGGATCCACGCCGTCAAGCAGATTGTGCTGCCGATGATCAAACTGCTCCCAGGTGATCAATGCCTATGAGGGTTACCAGAGAGAAATGGGCCAGGTAATAGTAATGCTCCGAAACATCGATCAGTTGCAGGAATCCCAAAACCAATGCTTGACAGATTCAAGAACAAAATCAACAACATGACTGGGGTGCTGCGGGATATTGGTACCAGCCTCCACCAGACTGCTAGTCACCCAACCACACCTCCCTGTGTACCCACGACATCTTGTTCCTCAACATCTGCACAAGCCACAGGGTGGGATGTGGAGTCTGGCGGAGAGTCACTAGTATCCCAGGAGCCTGCAGCTGTGGGTCCCCCACCAAAACATTGGAAGGGGCATCTGTGAGAGTCGGATGGCAATGCACCACCCCAGGAGGTTAAAAAGTGCCCTTGACATCATCCAGGGTGTGCCAGACGTTCACTTTGTTGACTGTCATAAATAACTGCCCCTCATTGGATGGAGGATCAAAGTTGGACTTTCGTGACTTTGAATTCAAAATGTACATATTGTAATTGTCCTCTAATCACAATAACCAAAGTCTCAATAACATAGGTAACCAATTACTTGAAAGTACTAAACTAAGTGCACATGAGTAAATGAACTTTGGCATGCCATGCCAGATATACACAATCAGGGTATCACACACTGTAGTACACTGTATATATCCACAGGAAGTCAATTGTCTACACATCTATCACTATTTGCCAGCCCAATCAACAATCATTGTTAGCAAGCCAGTTCATCATAGTCAAACTTTGATTAGAAATCTTTTTGGATGTGTGATATCAGACAAGGCACACCTCATTGTGGAACACATGATTATTCTCTAGATACAACCTGGCGCCTGAACACAAAGTCAAACCACATCACACAGTACTGAAAGGCACTAAAAAACAAAACCACCAGACTATCAGGTCTGAAGGAAGTGCGTGCCAGAGAGTTCTGCAACATTTCCATGTCGGTGTCTGTCACAGCATCATGTGTCTGGTGAGGTCACAACTTGCAAGTCCACTCTATAGATGACATGGCAAAGTAACCTGGCAAACATTCACAAAGAACAGAGTCAGGAAATCAAGAATAGGAGAGCACAATTCAGCAAAGTATGTTATCTAAGGCACAAAAATGTCAAAATGAACATGGCTAGGCTTCAGGGTAACACTGTACATGTTAACCTGACCATTTCAATGACCATTCTTAGAAAAAACCTCAGGACACTTATCATAGACTCACAAGAATGGATACACATTGCCCACCAGCAACACAACAAACAATTGTGGTTAGTCACCTTCTCCCATTGCATACTTAATGTCATGTTAAAATGTTGTGGATAAGCTGTTGTCCCACATCAGCATCATCATCATCATCACCACTGTCATCATGTCCCAGTCCTGGACCCTCCATCCGTGCTACCTGCTGGTTTTCATCATGCACTATCAGATTTATGCCCGTACGTATTGCCACGTTGTGTAGTGTTAGAAATGGGGGTCTCTAGTTAGCAATGATTTGCACCTTTGTCCAAATAGGGACCCTTGCTTCTAGCCAGGCAAATGGGATGCACTCCTAAAATAACCCCTGCTTACCCCCTTGGTAGCTTTGCATGAGCAGACAGGCTTATTTCAGAGGCAGTGTGCAAAGCATTTGTGAACACATACAGTAACACAGTGAAAAAAATACAAATGGACACTAGTTTAGAAAAATACATAAACTTTATCTAAACAAGACCAAACAAAAAAATACACAATGCAATATCGAAAATAAGACTTTCAAATGGGTGAAATAGTTTAGTTCAATGCAAGTTGTAAATGCGACAATTTTCCAACAAAGAACCTCAGATGTGTCATGCAAAAGAAACAAAAGGGTTGCAGGGAAGGTGATGTGTCGGGTCCTTGCTTCTGGGAAGTGATGCGTTGGTTCCTTACTTCAGCGCAGAGGAGGTTATGCGTCGGTTCCTTACTAGAGAGTAGGTGGTGCGTCTGTTTCTTACTGCATTCCAGTTACAATGTGACAAGATGGAGCCTCAATGCGATGCGACGATCCATTGCGATGTGACAAAATGGCCACTTGATGCAATGCAATGATCTGGTACGATACATGTACGTTTGCAGCCGCAAGGCAGGAGCTGCGACGGTCTTCTCGGTGATGCGTCGGGACTTGGTGTGGCTGTGCAGGCTTCTCCTCCGTGGCTCGGCAATGCGTCGGGAGCAGGTGCGGATGCGACACTCTTCTTCCTTGTTTCTTCAATCTTTTAGCTCCCAACAACAGTCTCTAGAGGTCCTAAACAGCAGCAGTCACCTCTTTGCCGTTGGAATTCCCAGCAAGGGAATTCAGGGGAGCTGGGGGTGAAGTCTTTGTGTCCATGAGACTTCAGACAGGAGGCAATCTCAATTTCATGCGCTTGGATATCTTCCTGAAGATGATAAAGCAAACAGCAGTCTTTTTTGTCCTTTCCTTGGCAACAAGCAACCACTGCAGGACAACCCCAAATAGCAAACAGCACAGGGACAGTAATCATCCTTCATCTTCTCCAGTTGTTCTCCTTGGCAAAGGTTCCTCTTGATTTCCCAGAAGTGATCTAAAGTTCTGGGGTCTGGGTCCCCCTTTTTATAAACACAAATCCTTTGTCTTTGTAGGCAGAGAGTGTCTGTAGCCAGCCAAAACCAGTTCAATCCTCCCTAGTGCAGCGTCCTGGCAGGAGGTGTAGACAACATTGTTAAAAGCAGACCTGACCCAGCAAGCTGAAAGGAAATCTCCTCCCCCTACTCTAAATTAGCAGAGGCATACTGGATGGTTAGGCAAAAAAAATACATAATTTCTAAAAGTGGTCTTTTCAAACACAGAATTTTAAAACCACCCACACTAAAAGATGCATTTTAACATTCTGAGTTCAGGCATACTAAACTTTATTTTCCCATTCTGTTCCCTGGGTCAGTTATTGTTATAAGATGTTCTAATTAAACTGCCTATTCTGGCCTATAGGAACAGATAACCTTTCAATAGTGAAAAACTAAATTGGCTGTAATTCATTATCAGGACATGCCACAAACATCAGGGCATGTCCTACCTTTCACATACAATGCACCCTTCCCACAGGGGTAACTTGGGCCTACCTTAGGGATGACAAATATGTACGAATGGGCTGAAAATTCATTCCGCTCGCGGAATTTGCGGATTTTCTACAATTTTGCGTTCCGCGAATCTCGTGAAATTGCAGAAAAATCCATGAAATCGCGAGTGGGACTAATTTTTTCCAGGAAGCACTTACAGGGTTACAGCAGGTGCCCAAGTTGAAGCTAATTTCATTGTGACAATTTACAAAATGGTTATAAAGAAATTAACTTAAACTTGGGGCACCTGCTGTAACCCTGTAAGTGCTTCCTGAGGCGCCTCCAGAGTTGTTGCAACTATTCTCTGACCCTGCTCTGACCTTCGACGCAGGGTCAGATAATAGTTACAAATATGGCTCCTGTCACAAAAAGTAAACTGCCACAGGAGGAACTTACAAATAAGGAAGCAGGTGCCGGACTTGAAGCTGAAATTCAGTAACACATTAACTAGCCCCAAATTAATTTGTCTCGGTTGAGGCATGGCTGGGCAGGTGTGCTTTCTCCCCATAATCTACAGTGGTGAACCAGAGGGTGCTGTGATGAACCAGAAGGTACAATAGTGAACCAAAGGGTGGCAGTGGTGAACCAGAGGGTGGCAGTGATGAACCAGAGGGTGGCAGTGGTAACACAGAGGGTGGCAGTGGTGACACAGAGGGTGGCAGTGGTGAACCAGAGGGTGGCAGTGATGAACCAAAGGGTGGCAGTAATGAACCAGAGGGTGGCAGTAGTGAACCAGAGAGTGGCAGTGATGAACCAGAGGGTGGCAGTGGTGAACCAGAGGGTGCTGTGATGAACCAGAGGGTGGCAGTGAGGAACCAGAGGGTCGCAGTGATGAACCAGAGGGTCGCAGTGATGAACCAGAGGGTGGCAGTGGTGAACCAGGGGGTGACAGTGGTGAACCAGAGGGTGGCAGTGGTGACCCAGAGGGTGGCAGTGAAGAGCCAGAGGGTGGCAGTGATGAAACAGAGGGTGGCACTGGTGAACAAGGGGGTGACAGTGGTGAACCAGAGGGTGGCAGTGGTGAACCAGAGGGTGGGAGTGATGAAACAGAGGGCGGCAGGGGTGAACCAGAGGGTGGCAGTGATGAACTAGAGGGTGACAGTGATGAACCAGAGGGTGGCAGTGATGAGCCAGAGGGTGGTAGTGGTGAACCAGAGGGTGCTGTGATGAAGCAGAGGGTGGCAGTGATGAACCAGAGGGTGACAGTGATGAACCAGAGGGTGGCAGTGGCGAAGCAGTGGTGAACCAGAGGGTGACAGTGATAAACCAGAGGGTGGCAGTGATGAACCAGAGGGTGGCAGTGGTGAACCAGTGGGTGCTGTGATGAACCAGAGGGTGGCAGTGATGAACATGAGCATGACAGTGATGAACCAGAGAGTGGCAGTAGTGAAGCAGTGGTGAACCAGAGTGTGGCAGTGATGAACCAGAGAGTGGCAGTGGTGAAACAGAGGGTGGCAGTGGTGAACCAGAGGGTGGCAGCGATGAACCAGATGGTGGCAGTGGTGAAGCAGAGGGTGGCAGTGTGGAACCAAAGGGTGGCAGTGATGAACCAGAGGGAGGCATGGATGAACCAGAGGGTGGCAGTGGTGAACCAGAGGGTGCTATGATGAACCAGCAGGTGGCAGTGATAAACCAGAGGGTGGCAGTGGTGAACCAGAGGGTGCTGTGATGAACCAGAGGGTGGCAGTGAGGAACCAGAGGGTGGCAGTGATGAACCAGAGGGTGGCAGTGGTGAACCAGGGGGTGACAGTGGTGAACCAGAGGGTGGCAGTGGTGACCCAGAGGGTGGCAGTGAAGAGCCAGAGGGTGGCAGTGATGAAACAGAGGGTGGCACTGGTGAACAAGGGGGTGACAGTGGTGAACCAGAGGGTGGCAGTGGTGAACCAGAGGGTGGCAGTGATGAAACAGAGGGCGGCAGGGGTGAACCAGAGGGTGGCAGTGATGAACTAGAGGGTGACAGTGATGAACCAGAGGGTGGCAGTGATGAGCCAGAGGGTGGTAGTGGTGAACCAGAGGGTGCTGTGATGAACCAGAGGGTGGCAGTGATGAACCAGAGGGTGACAGCGATGAACCAGAGGGTGGCAGTGGTGAAGCAGTGGTGAACCAGAGGGTGACAGTGATAAGCCAGAGGGTGGCAGTGATGAACCAGAGGATGTCAGTGGTGAACCAGTGGGTCCTGTGATGAACCAGAGGGTGGCAGTGATGAACACGAGCATGACAGTGATGAACCAGAGGGTGGCAGTAGTGAAGCAGTGGTGAACCAGAGTGTGGCAGTGATGAACCAGAGAGTGGCAGTGGTGAAACAGAGGGTGGCAGTGGTGAACCAGAGGGTGGCAGTGATGAACCAGATGGTGGCAGTGGTGAAGCAGAGGGTGGCAGTGGTGAACCAAAGGGTGGCAGTGATGAACCAGAGGGAGGCATGGATGAACCAGAGGGTGGCAGTGGTGAACCAGAGGGTGCTATGATGAACCAGCAGGTGGCAGTGATAAACCAGAGGGTGGCAGTGATGAACCAGAGGGTGGCAGTGATGAACCAGAGGGTGGCAGTGGTGAATCAGGGGGTGACAGTGGTGAAGCAGAGGGTGGCAGTGGTGAACCAGAGGGTGGCAGTGAAGAACCAGAGGGTGGCAGTGATGAACCAGAGGGTGGCAGTGGTGAACCAGGGGATGACAGTGGTGAACCAGAGGGTGGCAGTGGTGAACCAGAGGGTGCTGTGATGAACCAGAGGGTGGCAGTGATGAACCAGAGGATGACAGTGATGAACCAGAGTGTGGCAGGGGTGACGCTGTGGTGAGCCAGAGGGTGACAGTGATGAACAAGAGGGTGGCAGTGATGACTGCCATGTCGACTTGCCAAGTCGTCATGGCAGTCCCAGACTGCACACAGGCTGTGCAATGTCAGGCATGCGCCACATTTTACAAGCTGCTTCTGTGGGTGGCACAATCAGCGCTGCAAGCCCACGAGCAGCATTTGATTTAGGGTCCCTAGGCCCACAAGGGGCACTGTACTAGGGTCCAACAAGTAAATCAAAGAATCCAATCATGGAGTCACTAATCCATTACAATAATTTACAATGGGGAGCAATTGCACTTTGGCACTGAATAGCAGTGGCCAATTGCCCAAAGCCTCTAGACCAGCAAAACATAGGAGGCAACAGCAAAAAAATGGAAGGGAGACCCACATCAATGATGCCAGGTCTAATATGTGTCCCCTCCAGCTGAAATGTGGGGTGAACTACCCAACCACTGGAAAAATCTGGACGGACCATCAGCGTTGGCGTGTTCTGTACCAGGGTTGTGTTCCACTGTGAAGTCCATCCCCTGTAGGGAAATTGACCACCTCAACAGCTTTGGATTATCACCCCTCATTTGCATCAACCATCTGAGGGGCCTGTGGTCTGTTAGAACCTGGAAGTGAGTCCCAAACAAGTATGGTCTTAACTTCTTCAGTGCCCAGACCAGAGCAAAAGCCACACGCTCAATTGCACTCCACCTCTGTTCCCGTGGAAGTAACCTCCTACTAATGAAGGCTACAGGTTAGTCTAGGCCCTCTTCATTCATCTGTGAAAGTACAGCCCCCACACCATGCTCTGAAGCGTCTGTCTGCACAATTAATTCCTTTGAGAAGTTGGGCGCCTGAAGCACGGGCGCTGGGCACATGGCAGATATAAGGGCATCAAAAGCTTTCTGGCAGGCATCAGTTCACTTTCTTGGGCTGCTTCCTGGAAGTCAACTCTGTCAAGGGTGCAACAATGCTGCCATACGCCTTGACAAACCTCCTGTAACACCCTGTGGGTCCTAAAAAGGCTCTGACCTTTGTCTGGGTCTTGGGGGGTTCCCAAACCAGGATAGTATCAATCTTGGGCTGTAGGGGTGCCACCTGCCCACTCTCAACCTGGTATTCCAAGTACACCCTGCTTGATCTGGCACTTGCTCTCCTTGATCTTGAGGCCTGCTCTACGCAGCCCTACGCAGCGCCTTAAACACTTATCAGAGGTGGTGCAGATGTTTCTCCCAAATGGCACGGAACACTGCTATGTCATCCAGGTAGACAGCACTGAAAACCAGAGGGTGGCAGTGGTGAATCAGGGGGTGACAGTGGTGAAGCAGAGGGTGGCAGTGGTGAACCAGAGGGTGGCAGTGGTGAACCAGAGGGTGGCAGTGAAGAACCAGAGGGTGGCAGTGATGAACCAGCGGGTGGCAGTGGTGAACCAGGGGATGACAGTGGTGAACCAGAGGGTGGCAGTGATGAACCAGAGGGTGACAGTGATGAACCAGAGGGTGGAATGGGTGACGCTGTGGTGAACCAGAGGGTGACAGTGATGAACCAGAGGGTGGCAGTGATGAATCAGAGGATGGCAGTGGTGAACCAGAGGGTGCTGTGATGAACCAGAGGGTGGCAGTGATGAACCAGAGGGTGGCAGTGGCGAAGCAGTGGTGAACCAGAGGGTGCTGTGATAAACCAGAGGGTGGCAGTGATGAACCAGAGGGTGACACTGATGAACCAGAGGGTGGCAGTTGTGAAGCAGTGGTGAACCAGAGGGTGCTGTGATGAACCAGAGAGTGACAGGGATGAACCAGACGGTGACAGTGATGAACCAGAGGGTGGCAGTGGTGAACCAGAGGGTGCTGTGATGAACCAGAGGGTGACAGTGATGAACCAGAGGGTGACAGTGGTAAACCAGAGGGTGGCAGTGGTGAACCAGAGGGTGGCGCTGCTAAACTGTCCGGGAGCCCTGTGGGTGTGAGCCCCGCGCTGTTGAGCTGCCATGGGGTTGTGAGCCCCTGCACTACTGAACTGACCCGGAACCCAGTGGGTGTGAGACCCGTGCTGCTGAACTTCCCCGGAGCCCTCTCAGTGTGAAAATCATTCGTGCTCAATTGCCTGGGAGCCCTCTGGGTGTGAGCACACATTGTGCTAAGTGCCCCCCTGCCCCCAGTACATATATACCCGTACTGCACAGCACCATTATGTTCTTGCACCATGAAGTCTGGTGCCTGGATGCTCCTGATCCGTGTAGGTAGTACCACCGTCTGGTGCAGTCAAAATGTAAATTCATAACTTGCTACACAGCACCAATAAAGACGTGTCCCCCCTGGCACCGGTATGCGCATGTACCAGGCGTGCAGCACCCGCATGCCACTGCACCCTACTGCCCAGCGACAGCATATTCCTGTAAGGAGCAGATTAGTATGAGATGGGACATTGTCCAGCAGCAGCAGCTGCGTGCGCCTGAGTCTACTGAGCAGGAACAGAATGGTTTTGTACCAACACGCGCAGCAGAGCTATCTTGGACATCTGAAGGAGTCTGGGGTCCTGTGCCAAACGTATTTTTGCATCCATGAGTTTAACGAACGCCATCCTCGTGAAGCTCCTCTGACCAGGAGGCTGCTTTCTCCTCATCTGCTGCTCTGCTCGGTCTTTGACCCTTTATCAATAAGATGCATGTGAACTCGCATAGAAGCCCTGCTCGATTGGCCCCATCCCCCACACACTAGCGATATGAAATGTCTTCCCGCCTGTCCCCACTATAATGGCCAGCTCACTCAAGGGACCTCGGCGCCTTTTGACGCGCTGGCAAAGTTACAAGCACACGTGGACACATATTTGTGTAAATGGCAAAAGAAATCAGCGAGTTCGCGTGCAAATTCGCAAACTTGCGGATTTTTTTGCCATTTTGCGTGAATTTGCGGAACGCGAATTCGCACATTTTGCCCATACCTACAAATATGTAGAAAAGGGAAGGTTTAGGGACTGGCAAGTGTGTGCACTTGCCAAGTCGACATGGCAGTCACAGACTGCACACCGGCTGTGCAATATCAGGCCTGCGCCACATTTTACAAGCTACTTCTGTGGGTGGCACAATCAGCGCTGCAAGCCCAAGAGCAGCATTTGATTTAGGGTCCCTGGGCCCACAAGGTGCACTGTACTAGGGTCCAACAAGTAAATCAAAGAATCCAATCATGGAGTCACTAATCCATTACAACAATTTACAATGGGGAGCAATTGCATTTTGGCACTGAATAGCAGTGGCCAATTGCCCAAAGCCTCTAGACCAGCAAAACATAGGAGGCAACAGCAAAAAAATGGAAGGGAGACCCACACCAATGATGCCAGGTCTAATATGTGTCCCCTCCAGTTGAAATGTGGGGTGAACTACCCAACCACTGGAAAAATCTGGACGGACCATCAGCGTTGGCGTGTTCTGTACCAGGGTTGTGTTCCGCTGTGAAGTCCATCCCCTGTAGGGAAATTGACCACCTCAACAGCTTTGGATTATCATCCCTCATTTGCATCAACCATCTGAGGGGCCTGTGGTCTGTTAGAACAAGGAAGTGAGTCCCAAACAAGTATGGTCTTAACTTCTTCAGTGCCCAGACCAGAGCAAAAGCCACACGCTCAATTGCACTCCACCTCTGTTCCCGTGGAAGTAACCTCCTACTAATGAAGGCTACAGGTTAGTCTAGGCCCTCTTCATTCATCTGTGAAAGTACAGCCCCCACACCATGCTCTGAAGCGTCTGTCTGCACAATTAATTCCTTTGAGAAGTTGGGCGCCTGAAGCACGGGCGCTGGGCACATGGCAGATATAAGGGCTTCAAAAGCTTTCTGGCAGGCATCAGTTCACTTTCCTGGGCTGCTTCCTGGAAGTCAGCTCTGTCAAGGGTGCAACAATGCTGCCATACGCCTTGACAAACCTCCTGTAACACCCCGTGGGTCCTAAAATGGCTCTGACCTTTGTCTGGGTCTTGGGGGATTCCCAAACCAGGATAGTATCAATCTTGGGCTGTAGGGGTGCCACCTGCCCACTCCCAACCTGGTATTCCAAGTACACCCTGCCTGATCTGGCACTTGCTCTCCTTGATCGTGAGGCCTGCTCTACGCAGCCCTACGCAACACCTTAAACACTTACCAGAGGTGGTGCAGATGTTTCTCCCAAATGGCACGGAACACTGCTATGTCATCCAGGTAGGCAGCACTGAAAACCTCCAGTCCACCCAACACCTAGTTAACCAACCTCTGAAAGGTCACAGGGACATTCTTCATCCCAAAGGGCATAACCCGGAATTGGTAGTCCCCATCTGGTGTGGAGAATGCTGACCTCTCTCCTGCCCCATTCGTTGAGGAGATCTGCCAGTACCCAGACGTTAAATAAAAAGTACTGAGGTATCGGGCAGCCCTCAACCGATCTATTAGCTCATCAGCTTTAGGAATGAGATGCGCGTCAGTCCTTGTAACTGAATTGAGCTCTCAGCGCGGCAGCCTTTGGGACAAGACCACTGGGCTGGCCCAACGACTGTTTGAGGACTCAATCACCCCTAACACTAGCATCTTGGAGACCTACTCCTTGATGCAAGCTCTCACCCTGTCAGTCACTCTGTAAATGTTGTTTTATAGGAGGACTTTCCCCAGTGTCTACATCATGGACACACCACTGAGTGACACAGGGAGTCAGGGAGAACGGATCAGGAAACAGGAGCATGCCCACTTCGGATCTCGCCAAATGGGGCTTCAGGCAGTTCACATGCTGGACCCGCAAAGGGTTCCTAGGAGACTGCAAGTCCATCAAGTAGGTGACATAACTCTTGCGCTCCACCACCTCAAATGGTCTGGTCCACTTCTTCTGGAGCGCACAAGGCTCCACTGGGGCCATGACCCAAACTTTTTGTCTAGGCTGAAACCAAATCAGAGTGGCATTCTGATCATCTCCTCCTGGCTGGCTTACAGATTCATCTGAGCGAGTTCTTTGAAACGCCTAGTCTGGTTTCTGTAGGCCAGTATGTAGGTATATACATCCTGGGGAGGTTTACTGGGAGCTTTCTCCTAGCCTTCTTTCACCAGACTCAGAGGTCCTCTTACAGGGTCACCATTCAGCTGTTCAAAGGAACTGAACCATGGCAAATGGGCGTCCCACTTATGCCTCATTGGGTCCTCAAGACCCAATTTTCATGCCCTTCAGGGTCCGGTTACATTTCTCAACCAGTCCATTACCGTAGGGGTGGCAAGGAGTGGTTTACTTAGGGGTTCACCACACTCCTGCCACATGGAATTATTTTACTTAGAGAAGAAAGGTCAAGAGAGCACAATCCTCAAGTATAAGTACATTTGAGACTAATATGATTTATAGTCATAACAACAATGAATCCAAATGCAATCAGCAACTTATGATGTAGGACAGAACAAATCAGTGGATAAAGTTCATATTTATGCCATCCTTTTCTTTATTAATCCATAAAAGTTATTTTCCAATTGATAAAACGATAGCCGACACGTGTTTCGTCCGTACTCTCAAAATGTTATGACTATAAATCATATTAGTCTCAAATGTACATATACTTGAGGATTGCGCTCTCTTGACCTTTCTTGTCTAGATATACACCTGTCAATCCTATGGTTTGACAATTTTGATCCTTCCTGGTAGTGGGGGATATTGGTCCATGTAGCACTCCGTCTTTGATATTTAGAAAGATTATATTGACTGTTCCAGCACTGGTTTTCAGTATACTGTTATAAGTGTATGTGCGTTTTTTTCCCAAATCTTTGGAAACACCACTACCGACCCTTGTATGCATTATTTTACTTAGATATGAAGTTGGTATCACAGTTTGACACAACCTCTCTAGGGAACCCCACACAGGAGAAAATCCCCATCAACGCACAACCCACCACAGGGGCCTTCACAGTCCGGAGAGGGATGACTTTCGGGTACCGGGTGGCATGGTCCACCAAGACCAGGATGAACCTGTTGTCCATGGCTGTCTTGGGATCCAGAGGCCCCACAATATCAATGCCCACCCTTTCAAAGGGGATGCTGACCACAGGGAAAGGTTGGAGAGGAGCCTTGTGCTTCCTCCCACTCCTACCACTTGCTTGGCAAGTCGGACTGGTCCTGCAATGATTGTCCGACCTTTTGAGCATTTGGAGCCAAAGAACGTGGGTGACATGCCTCTAAAAGGTCTTGTCTTGCCCCAAATGTCCTGCTAAAGGCACATCATGAGCCAGACCCAGTAGGAAGACCCTGAAGCACTGGGGTACCATCAGCACACAGGCCGACCCAGGCTCAGCAATCTTAGGCTTACTATACAGGAGACCATTCTCCCAGTAAATCCAATGTAATCCAGACTGATCACCTGCTGCCGGGTTTGCAGCCTGTTGCCATAAACCCACAAGAGAAGGGCAATTCTTCTGCTCCTTGCAGAACTCTTCCCTGGAGGGTCCTCCTTCCTGCTACCAATGGGTCTGCTCAGGCAGGTCCCCCGTTCAGCTACTTGTTCCCCTGTAGATTTCAGTGCATCACCCTCGAGGTCTGCCTCCTCCTGGACTGTGGGAACTTCTGGGGCCCGTTTCCCATGCCCCCTGCCTCTTCTCTTTAAGGCAGGCACCTGGGCCACTCTTCCAGGTCCTCTTGAGTACCCTTACCGGCTGCCATTGACCAAGTGGCCACACATGCCGACTCAGGCAGACCCAACCGCTCCAAATGAGACCTTCTCTCCACCTTAACCCAAGGGGAGGTCTCCACATCATTGCCTAGCAGACATTCAACAAGCATGGCTGGCCTCACAGCTACTTGAAAAGTAACTGAGACCCCCCAACTCAAAGGGAACCTGAGCCACCTTGCAGTGGCTCTCTGAATTGTCAGCGGCAACTACTGGGTAGAATGCATTGGGGACCACCTGCTCTTCAGACCCCAGGATGCTCACCGGCATTCCTAGATTCCAACCAGTCCCTCAGCGCCTTTTGGTATTCCTCTTTCCTGGTGAGGCCTCTTACAGAGATTTTAAATTTCTTGCAAACAGCTATGAGGTGTGGCACAATGTAGGTATCAACCCTCTCTTCTTCAAACTCAATATGCACAGATGAATGCTACTTTACTCATGGTGAAAAAACACTGGCAGTTCTCAACAAATAGAAGTTCCAAGGAAAACTCTACCAAAAATGTATGTGGTCGTGTAATGGTCTGCACTCACTCGTAGTGTACACCAATCACTGTATGTAAATTACAAATGCAAGTCCAAATCCTCACCGCTGATCACCAATGCTAGAAATGGGAGTCTCTAGTTCGCAATGATTTGCACCTTTGCCCAAATAGGGACTCTTGCTTCTAGCCAGGGAAAGTGGTATACACTCTTAAAATAACCCCTGCCTTTTTTTTTTTATTGTTTATATAGCGCCTATCACCGCCGGTCTCTAAGCGCTAAACGGGAGAACATAACACACTGTTACTCCACACCCTCTGCTGTCTCCCCAATTAAGCTGGAGTCATTTCTGAAGGGTATTAGCTGTGATTCTTCCTTCAGAGTGGCCGGGAGCTCATTCCACAATTGCGGGAGAAGCACAGACAGGGCCCTACCTCCTCTGGTTTTTAGCTTAAACCTGGGTTGAATCAAATTGAAAATTTTTCCTGAGCGCAGAGATCTACCAGGAACATATCTCTTCAGACGTTGATTAATGTACTCTGGGGCTTTCCCAAAGAGTGCCTTATGGGCCACACAGAGACACTTAAACTGAACTCTGAATTTCACCGGTAGCCAGTGCAGCTTCTGGAGCAGGGGGGTTGCGTGCGAATTTCTGGGCAGAGAGTAGATCAGCCTTACTGCGTCGTTCTGTACTACCTGCAGCTTCCTCAACAGCTTCTGGGGCAAGCCGAGATATAAGGCATTGCCATAGTCGAGTCTTGAGATAACTGTGGCAGATACAATCGATTGCAGGGTGGAGGCTAATAAGATGGGGACTAGCTTTCGTAATTGCCTCAACACACCTGTGCAAGAGCCAACCCCAGCTGAAACTTGAGGGGCCATTGAGAGGTCTGCATCGATCCTCAGACCCAGGCTTTTTACCACCATCACAGGAGAGGGAGTAGTTCCTAACTCTGGGGGCCAATACAGGTCACCCCAGGGATTCCCTCGGTTGCTGATCACCAGCACCTCCGTTTTATCAGCATTCACTTTCAACAGATTGTTAGTCATCCAGTTGACCGTGAAACTGAGCAGGTTCCTCACTGATTCCTGGGCCTCTTTGGTGTCTTCCAGCTGAACCAATAGCTGGGTATCGTCCGTGTAATTGAAGATTTCGCAATTCCTACGCATAAGCTCCTCCACCAGCAGTTGTAAATAAATATTAAAGAGCAGGGGGGATAGTGCCGACCCCTGGGGCACACCCCATGCCACATCACCAATCCCAGACAACTGGTCTCCCAGCTGCACCCTCTGAGCTCGTCCTGACAGGAAGGATTCCAGCCACTTAAGCACCTGGCCTGTGATCCCCAGCTTCGCGATACGGTCCAGCAAGATGGTATGGCTGACTGTATCAAAAGCCGCCGACAAGTCTAAAAGAATCAGGGCGCATGGCTGTTTATTGTCTGCCTTGACTCTCAGCTCGTTGGCGACCAAGGCCATGACTAGTTCTGTGCTGTGTTGGGGCCGAAACTCAGCCTGCCTGGCATGAAGGAGATGGTGTTCCTCCAGATGACCGGCTAATGTGCCCAGGACGTGTTTTTCTAGGATCTTACTCAGGAATGGTAGCTGCGAGATAGGCCTATCGTTTTTTAAAGCCTTCGTGTCCGTTCCTGCTTTCTTTAAAAGTGGGGAGACCCTAGCTTCCTTCATCTGAGTTGGGAGATAGCCTGCTTCCAGTGAGTTGTTCAGAAGACTCAGCACCTGGGGCTGGATGCCTGGCAAGGCCATTTTAAAAATTCTTGGGGGGCATGGATCTGTGTTGGAGCCTGATTTGATTTGCCCAACAAGTTCCGCTAAGCGCTTGTCGTCAATGGGAGGAAAACTGTTCATAGTCCTAGACGGCACCTGAGCCACCAGACTGGGCAGCATAGTTGTAACTGGCCATGCATTGATATCAGTAATGATATCCTGTAGTTTCTGAAGAAAGAAACTTTGGAAAGAGTCACAGTCTGGTTGATCACTCATAGAAATTTTCCCACCCCTCTGCGTGAGTTCCCTTAGTATCACAAAGGTCTCTCTCTGTATGTTAATCGCCTCTCTAATTCTTCCCTCATAGAAAGCTGACTTTCTCTCCAAGATGTCTGCCTTATATTTTGAGAGTAGAGTTTTAAAGGTTTCAGCCTCTACTTGACAGTAATTGAGTCTCCACCTTCTCTCTGCCTTGCGGAGGGCTTGCTTCTTCTCTTTCATTGAGGCATCAAACCAAGGTGCTCCCTTCCCTTTAGATCTAGTCCTCTCCATCCGCTCAGGGGCTAGTTTATCTAGAGCGGCGAGCATCCAGGTCTTTAGCACCGTAGCATCCTGATCCAAATTAATACCACTCATTTTAGGGGGGGCGGAAGAGAGCAGGGCCGCAATTAGAGAGTCAGCCTCAATCTTATTCCAGGACCGAACTTTCCTCCGTAACTGATTTGGGGCAGCCAGTACGGGGTCACCCGGAACCCAGCACTTTATCATAAAGTGGTCCGACCAGATGTAAGGACTAACCTCAATTATTTCTGTCTTAGGCAGAGAGGACCAGACAAGGTCCAATGTGTGGCCCTTCACATGAGTGGGGCCAACCACTAGCTGTTGTAGGTTGAGCGCCGAGAGATTAACTTCAAACTCTATCTCAGTAGGGTCTCTGGGTACCTTGTCCCAGTGGTAATTAAAATCACCTACCACCAAAAGGGACTTGTATTTGGAGGTCAAGTCCGTCAGCAGCTCAAGAAAGATATCATTAAAATCCAGTGAGCTCTGCGGCGGGCGATATACGACCAGCATCACAATACATGAGGATTTAAGTGAGATTTTAATCCCTAACAGCTCCGCGCAGGCACAGTTTTCTGCTATGATCTGTTTTACTGCAAGAATTTTTTTAAACAAAAAGGCCACACCCCCCCTCTACAGTCATTAGGGCGATTATGCCCCAGCGCGTCATACTCAGGAGGTAGGGCAGCCAGAATGTCTGGCGTTGATGCTGTGCCGAGCCATGTCTCTGAGAGGGCAAGAATGTCAATTTCACCATCAACCAGTAGGGAAAAGCCATCTAAATGATGCTTTTGCAATGAGCGCGTGTTGAGTGTTGCTATTTTTAGGCCATGTGACTGCCGGGAAATGATTGTAGGATTAATCCGGGAGCATGTACCTATTGTCTGCACCAGGGCCTCAGCTTGTAGTTTGGCCAGCGTTACCTCATCTAGCCCAGTGGAATCTGTCTTTAGGGCCCAGAGGGCGTCCGGCGAAAAAGTGCGGGTTTGAAAAGAGTTTTTGGCCCCGGGCCCGTCCTGGCCCGGACAGGCACAGACGGGCTTTCCTCTGGTGCTCCTCCGGCGCGCCGCTGCGCCCGATCGCTGCACGCTTGCATACTAGTGGATTTAAATAGTATGTGGCTGAGGGCACTCGCAAAGACTAGACCGCTAACCCCCAAAACGTGGTGTCAGCGTCTCTAGCCCACACCCAAGATGGCGGACGGGCGTGAGGCGGCGAGGGAATCTCCGAAATGGTGAGATGTGCTTAAATTCAATTTTATGGTGCAAGCAATGCAAAAGATGGGGGAGCGTGGGGTCACTATGTAATATTAGAACAGAAATTCGATTATTAGAACAGTCTTATGATTTTGACCAAAGTTGCAATAAACACAATTTATAAAGGAGCTAGCCTTCAACAATGTAAAAGAACAGTAAGGAATTCCAAAGTAACAGCAGCAAGTCGTGCTTGGCACGAGCAGACAGGCTTATCTTAGAGGCAGTGTGTAAAGCATTTGTGAACACATACAGTAACGCAGTAAAAACACTACAAATGGAAACCATACTAGTTTAGAAAAATACGTAATCTTTATCTAAACAAGACCAAACAACAAAAATCCACAATACAATATTAAAAATAAGACTTTCAAATGGTAGAAATAGTTCAGTTTAATGCAAGTTGTAAATGCGACACTTTTCCAACAAAGTACCTCAGATGCGTCACGCGAAACAAACAAAAGGGTTGCAGGGAAGGTGATGTGTCGGGTCCTTGCTTCGGGGGGAAGTGATGCGTTGGTTCCTTACTGCAGCACAGGGGAGATGATGGGTTGGTTCCTTACCGGAGAGGAGGTGATGCGTCAGTTTCATACTGCATTCTGGTTACGATGTGACAAGATGGCAACTCAATGCGATGCGACAATCCTGTGAGATGCGACAAAATGGCGACTTGATGCAATGCATGATTCGGTACGATGCATGTACGTTTGCAGCTGCACAGCAGTTGCTATGACGGTGTTGTCGGTGATACATCGGGACTCGGTGTGGATGCGGTGCTCTTCTTCTCCGGGACTCGGCGATGCATCGGGAATTGATGCGGATGCGACATGCTTCTTCCTTGTTGTGTTGATCTACTAGCTCCCAACAACCTAAGCTGAGCTAACCTAAGCTCCCAAGAGGCCCTAAACAACAGCAGGCACCTCTTTGCCAGTTGGAATTCCCAGCAAGGGAATTCAGGGGAGCTGGGGGTGAAGCCTTTGTGTCCCTGAGACTTCAGCAAGGAGGCAAGCTCAATTTCAAGCCCTTGGAGATCTTCCTCAAGATGACAAAGCAAAGAACAAAGTCCTATTTCTACTTTCCTTGGTAATAAGTAACCACTGCAGGACAACATCAAAAAGCAAACAGGACAGGGGCAGTAAGCCTCCTTCAGCCTCTCCGGTTCTTCTCCTTTGCAAAGGTTCCTCTTGATTTCTCGGAAGCGATCTAAAGTTCTGCACTGAATAATCTTTTGCATGTACCCAAACTTTTTAAGTGCTAAGTGAGGCACAAAAGAGTTACACTTGGATGTTGCCCTGGGGTCACATTTATTCACTTACAACCTGTGCTTTTACGCATTTTTCTACATAAAGTATCATACTGTGTATATATATATATATTTTACCTAGCCGTGAACAAGTCGCATGAACTATTTTACAAGAGGCAACGAAACTCGTGTTGGCTTGGAAAACCTGAACACCTGACATCAGGAAAACTGATTAAAAAGAAGAAAAAAAGTTGACAAAATTGTTCTACTTCGTTGTATGTTTTTACAAACTTCTGAAAAGAGTGTCTTTTGAATTTACGTGTGCTGGGGTATAGTGTTGCTTTGTCAGTAACCATGGCTTGTTGAGCATCCAGAGTCTCCTACATTGCACACAGAAAATACTTCAGTTGTCTGACAACAGATCACTATTTGACATACAACCAACACACCCTACAACATACAATAACATCACTTACGAACAAGCCAGGTCAGTTCAGGATGCAGTTGAGTCATCAAATGGGGGATGGTGCAGTTATGCAGGATATCTCCATCGTTTAGAGCCAGGGAATTGGGCACAGACTTGTGAGATGCACAATCATCCAAACACCTCACTTTGACATTGATGGAGTGGTAATGGTTGCGGCTGCAATCTACCTGTTCATTGGCCTGTGGTGGGATCAATGCAATATGGGTGCCATCAATAGATCGAATTACATGGGGTATCCGTCCTAAGGAATAGGAATCACCCTTGATGTCAGACAACTCCCCTAGTTTAGGAAACTTTATGTAGTATTACAGGTAATGAATCAATGCCTGCAACACATCCCGAAGGACATTGCTGAACATGGGCTGGGACATTCCACCCGATGTTGCCACTGGAATGTTCCTGAGGCACAAAAATGCAATGCTGCTATCATCATAACTTTGGAGGTTAGTGCTGTTGGATAAGTGTGGCTAGGCTGCAATGAGGTGATAACTCTTGGCACAACCCATCAAGTGTTGCCCTTGTTTAACAGTATTTCTTGATTATGTACTTTCTTCAGTGTTTGTAGGTCTGGAAAGGGCCGGTACACAGGAGGCTGTCAACCGACTCCTCTGTGGTACCTATGTGCAGAGTGCATACACAGTTGGTGTTAGTTCACAATGTACAAAGCAACATGCACTTAGACCAACAGGCCATACAACATAGCACACCTAAAACTAGATGTCAATGTAAATACACATTTCAATGAATCAGGTCGACCTCAGGTATATATCATAGCATTGAGCTCATTGCTAGACCTATTTTAAAGGTTTGGTGACACAGTAATTAGAGTGAAGTAGTGTAGACCTTACCAGTGTCTGTTACTGTTCATGTAAAGCAAGCAGGACATACTCCACAACTCACAACCAAAAATGCTTGGATTTAGGTTTGTGAGAACAATAATATGGTTCATATGTACACACAATAGGATCATGTCAGGCATGATATGTGGGATACTACATACAAACTACGTATCACAATGTATATTATGCGCACTGCTGTCACATGGTGGACAATGTTATATTGTCATGTCTTTATTACACAAATATTTTCATACACAAACCATTTACTATGGAGACGTTCCATCAAATGCAGTTGTCCACTTAAGCACACACACCACTTTTCAAGTCTCACATCACACAGATTGCACAATGGGTTACACTGTCCTGTAATGCAGTGCCTAGCAAAGTGAGTTCTCGGAATGCCCTGAAAACGCATTTTGACTGTGATCAACCCTATGAGGCAAAAGGGAGTTGTTTCCTTTCCTGTTGGCAATAGCCTCCCAATCAGTGTGTTGTGTACCTCCTCAAGGTTAGGTCATCATGGGAGTGTGAGCATTTCAGTTGAATGACCCTTTCACCAGAAAAATGCCTTAGCCAGCCATCTAGCCATGGAATATCACAATCTCACAACATTTACAATAGTGTTTGCCCTGCTGACTGATTTTTCCAAGGATGTTGTAGGCGCATCTTAACCGAATCAGACACAACTATTGGCTATTAGTGATTATGGTGACAGTCACAGGTTTCGGATTGTGTCCGCATCGCATGGAAACCGATGCAGTAAACTCCCATTGGTAATGTATTTAAGTCACACGCGGTCGATTATATTTTTTTAACTGTGCGGTAGGTGTATTGTCTGTATGTAATGTAATCTGTTGGACGGATTCGGAAAATGAGACCGACGCTGACCTATAGCTTTGGCCCCATAGACTGAAGACCGCCTCTGTGCTTTGGATATAAGTCTGTTGATTACCTGGAGAATACGCTTGCCTAAACTAACTGGATGATTCCTGGACCTCCCCATCTCTCTGCTGCTATCCACAACATTCTGGGAGCTATTATGGCATGCTGTACAAAGTGCAAGGCCCCAGCATTCACAGCTGAGGAAAACCAAATGATGCTGGACACGCTCCTGCTTCTGTACAGGCAGCTCTATGGCAAACCAGAGGAGCAGGTGAGTGATGACCACACAGCATTTTCATTTGACATGTGTAATAACCATGCACTATTGGCATTAGGAATCTTATAGACAAACATGCAAACTGTTGTTTGAAAAGATTCAAAGTGTGCATATAACTGTTCTTGGCAAGTATACTGCTGTAGAAGTGGGATAAACATCATGTTACTGTTCTTATGGGAGAAATTCTTCATTGAGCACTGGTGAAGTGCACAGAATGCCACTTTGCTCACCTTTAGATAGTCTGGGCAAGCTGCTCATGACTATGTGTACCAGTATTTGTCTCTGTACATGTTGCATGTGATCCTTATAGGTCAACTCCCATCAGAAGGCTAAGCTTTGGAGGACCATCACCCGAAAGGTACGCTCAGAGGGGGTCGCCTGTTGGCGCAGTCACCATTGCAGGAAATGGTGGCAGAACTTGAGAGGCTGGACTAAGAAGATCATAAGAGTCCAGCTATGCCTGTCTTCTCCAAACAAGAGGGGCGCACGCCGTACTCTGACACCCCACATGCTACACATCCTTGCAGTGGTCTTGCCTAACCTGGATGGGATGTTGAGAGGCAGACAACAGCAAGAAGGGGGTGAGTATTTGCCTTCTTGCACAACATTTTAACCCATGCATGCTTAAGTATCTTAGCCCGTTGCCCCTTTTTCTGGTTAAAAGACAGACAAAACCACTGTTCAGTGTTGAAAGGTGCATGTGCACAAGGCTACGTAGATGCATGGTTACGCCCTTTTCTTTTGGAACATGTGAGGATAACATGTTCAAGGTATTGACAGTAGTGCCATGTTCATGTGATCTGAACGAATTACAACAACATTTGTATGGAGATAAACTACAGAAACATTGAGATTGCTCAACATGTGTCAGCACATTGACTAATGTCTAAACTGTTCTCTGTGTGATCATAGCAAATCTGTGAGGTATGTAGTTGTTGAAGCACTCAAGTGTACAAGCTCATGCTGTACATCCAATTAGGAGGTGTTTTCTCTGTTGAGTCCTTGGTGAGTATTGATTGCTGAGTGTGCCAGTGTTAGGCTCCAGCCCTGGTGCCAGTGTATACCAATGTATCCCAAGGGAAAATTACTGGTTTGCTAACTCATGTCACCTGTTACACTGGCCTGTCACATGATTGGGTGTAAGATTCCATTCTCTTCATTCCAAAGAATGAGTCCATGTGTCTGACTCTGTGATAGTGACAAAACATACCATTCAGTGGCAAACAACGTTGGTCACTGGTGGAAGCAGGGCTTGTTTTGTAAGGGATAATGTTAGATACACATTCACAATGGGTCCCATGTGTGTAAATGCTCTTTACTGGTCATACTTGATGCCTCTTTAAACCATGTGTTCAATACATCACTGTTAGATTCAGAGATGTGTCAATTGGTTGAATTGAATGTTTTGTCCACAATCTATGAATTTAATTTCTTCAATCCATGATATTTTATTTCGTATTCAAACACAATTATCAATAATACATTCCAAAACAAGTTTTTGGTTCAGTGTGAGTTCCAATGTATTTCAGACAGATTACCCTTAATCAGGGAACCCCTCTGTACGGTAATACAAGGTGCAAAATACAATGAGGAAACCTATTCAGAATCCGACGAGTAAAATTCAGTTAATGTGGTTAAGAGAGAAAACTATGTGCTATGAATCAGAAAAAGCTGGTTTGTTTGTGACTGTTTTAACTATTGACGTCACTGAATTGAGCTACAATATCGATGATATTAGCCATGTTAATCTCTAATAGTCGTAAATGTTTGTGGCTACTGCTAGGTGATTTCATTCAGAAGGTGCAGTGAACTTAGTTCATGCTAATGAATATTCATGGTTAAATTTCATGGTGATCGTGCGGTAAGTACTGAGTATGCATTACCTTCGTTCATGCTCACAAACGTGAATGATGGAAATTAATTGTGACGGTGATGCTTTTAAAATACTGTCCATTAATAACAGAACAGAGAAGAATCATCCGGTGAGTGTTAGGATTGCATGTTTGAAATAATGTCATGTTATAAACAAGACCTATAAAGGAACTCCTGGTAGTTCAACCTTGCCGTGATTGACTATAAGAAACTTACATCCATGCTAGACTGCTCATGAACTATGTTCATGGTCACAAACGTGAATGTTAAGAATTTTGTTGCAAGCATGGGTTAAAAACAATCAACAGTGTGCGTCTCATAAAGCCCCGTAACGTTGAGTCGACAGGAACTGCGTTAGAAGTCAGATGTATATGACAGTCATGAGTGAAATTCTCTCCGTGCATGGACAAACTTCCCAAGGTCATAAAGTGCAGGGTGCATTGAAAGGAAAACGTGATTAAATAGATAAATGCTGTCACACTCAAAATGTGCACTTACTTATGTTCGAGTTTCAAGAGTTGTCGGCATGGAATCTTCTTGGGGAATGTAACTGGTCGGAAAGGCAGTATGTTAATTAGGAACCTTGTGTGATGGTAATGGGTGTAGGACTAAACGCGGTGCGGTTAATAAGGTGGCCATTTTAAAACATGTTTAATATAAGTTGAGTAACCCGGGGCGTAGTTCGCGTAGTTGCGCTATGCGTAGCTATGCGAAGTGCACTTTGCACTACGCGAGATATGCTTAGCGCTGCGTGAACTGCTTAGTGTGCTTTTCAGGATGATTGCACAGTGCCGGATGCTTGTCCGCACTGTGCAATCATTGAAAATGGCATCTCGCACAGTGCGAGCTGTCGTTTTCTGCCGCTCAGGTAGATTTTTACTCAACAGCAGCTTTCTCAACGCGAACTGGTAGTTTCTCATCGTGAGTGATTGCGAGCATACGCGACCACTCGCAATGAGAAATCTGACCTCCCCTCGTTGAGAATCTTGCCAGGAGGTTTATTTTCCTCGTTGGCGTCCGCCAGCTTGATGTTGCTGATTACGAACAAGGAAAAAGTCTCGCTGGGATGTCATTTTGCTCGCTCGCGGTCGCCAACTTGACGTTGAGGACCTCGAGGGAGAAAAAAATGGCAACTACGCTACGCTACATGATTGTTTTGCACTGTGCTACGTGCAATTTGCATAGCGCTAAGTAGCATAAACTATGCCAACTTTGCGAGCGTAGCGTAGTTTGCCGCCCAGGGTTAAAGTTGAGTCGATGTGAAGACTGTCCTGGTCTAATAAACATTGAGCTCTGAGCCACGAGTGAATTGTTAACAAAAACACAATATATGAATGATATTAGATGTGCGCAAATTAAAACAAAAACTTATGAGAATTTTGCTAAAACAGTTCAGTGTACATGAAAGTTAAAGGTGTATCAACACTATTAAATGACCAATCAAGAAGTGAATATATGTAGCATGAGAATTCCATACGGTCATTCATCCCATATGGTTTCAAGCCTTCAAGATATTTTATCCAGAAGTTTTCTCTTTACAAGAAATGTTTGTTGTTTTCTCTTCCCTCGATTCTGGTTATGACCTTGTGTATCAAGAACTTTAATTAGCTTATATTATGGCTGTGTTCGGTGAAATGACTGGTTACAACTGATTTTAAGTTTTTGGTACGTCTGTTGCTTTTGTGTTCATTTATCCTCGTTTTTATTTTTCTCTCAGTCTTGCCCACATATATTTTTCCACATGGACATTTTAGCATGTAAATAACATTCATGGTATCACATGTGGCTGTCACATTGAGCTTGATGTTATTGCCTTTGCGTAGATGTATGATAATGGTGCCCTGTATGATTTTATTGCAGTTGTTACAATTAACCCATGGCGAAGGACTACGCTACGCTCTCGTAGTTTGCGAAGTTTGTGCTACTTCGCACTATGCGAATTGCACGTAGCACAGTGCAAACACGCGTAGTGTAGTGCAGTGGTCATTTTTTGCTTGCTCGCGGTCCTCCACGTCAAGTGGGCGACCGCGAGCGAGCAAAATGACATGCAGGCTAGACTTTTTCCTCGTTCAAGCGCAGCAACATCAAGTTGCTTAGCGTGAGCATGGAAAATAAACCTCCCGGCGAGATTCTCAATGCGGGGAGGTCAGGTTTCTCATTGCGAGTGGTCACGTATGCTCGCGACCGCTCGCGATGAGAAATTACCAATCCTCGTTGAGAAAGCTGCCGCTCGAGTAGAAATCTACCCGAGCGGCAGAATACGGCTGCTTGCACTGTGAAAGATGCGGTTTGCACTGATTGCACAGTGCGGACACGCATCTGGCACTGTGCAATCAGTGCGTACAGCATTTTACACAGTGCGCAACGTAGTTCGCGTAGCTACGCGTAGATCACGTAGTGCGAAGTGCACTATGTGTATCTACATGTAGCGCTACTACACGAACCACGCCCAGGATTAGTTACAATTATGGCATGGTATGGTTCCCTTGTGTGTAAGTCGTTGTTTCGCAGTGGTTTCTTTGATTATTTCTCCCAAATTTTTGCCTCTTTGATACACGAATATTGGAGCTTCAGTGAACAATTGTTTAAAATTGGGTGGTAGTATTAATATTGGCCAGTATTGTTCGATGATTCTTTTAAATGCTCTACTCTTGTAAGAAAACTTGGATACTATAACCATGCGGTTATGCTCAGTTTTTGTTTTATTCATGAGTAATTCCATCCGAGTCTTGTTATGGTACGAAGCTTGGCTTGTTTATGAAAAGCATACTGTTGATTATTTTTAACATATGCTCCTAACAAAATTCTTAACATTCACGTTTAAGACCATGAACGTAGTTCATGAGCAGTCTAGCATGAATGCACCATTCTTACAGTCAATCACGGCATGGTTTAACTACTAAGAGTTCCTTTATAGGTCTTGTTTATAACATGACATTATTTCAAACATGCAATCCTAACACTCACCGGTATCAGTTCTTCTTTGTCCTGGTATTAAACAACAGTGTTTTCAATGCGTCATAGTCGTGATTAATTTCCATCATTCACTTTTGTGAGCATGAACAAAGGTAATGCATACTCAGTACTTCACGCACAATCGCCACAAAATGTAACCTTGAATATTCGTTAGCATGAACAAAGTTCATCGCACCTTCTAGATGAAATCGCCTAGTCACAAACATTTACCACTATTAGAGATCAATATGGCTAATATCATCGATATTGTAGCTCAATTCAGTGACATGTCAAAAGTTAAAACAGGCACAAACAAACCAGCTTTTTCTGGTTCTTAGCACCATAGTTTTCTCTCTTAACCCCATTACCTGTATTTTACTCATCAGATTCTGAATAGGTTTCCTCATTGTATTTTGCACCTTGTTTTACCTTACAGAGGTGTTCCCTGATGAAGGGCTATCTGCCCGAAATGCATTGGAACTCACACTGAACCAAAAACTTGTTTTGGAATGTACTATTGATAATTGTGTGTGAATACACAATGAAATATCTTGGATTGAAGAAATTAAATTAATGGATTGTGGACAACACATTAAATTCAACCAACTGACACAAATCATGGATCAATTATTTATTTGATTAACATTGTTTAACGCAATAACCCCAACTGGGGGGGAGATAGTGGCCAGGGAGATGCACCCTAAACGAGGGTGTGCAACCATTGAATGATTACCCCACGTTCCTAGACCGGAGAATGCTACCCCAGGAGCACACCACAATAACATTAATTTGATGAATTAATGGTATACTTTAGTTAACTGAGGTTGTGCACGAGCACTACAATCTTTGAGTTTAAGAGATGCCACATGAGCATCATTTGGAAGTAAGTTAACAAAATGAGATGACAAGCAAGAGCATTTGAGCTGTACAAAGTGTGCACAATGGCAAAAAAAAGTGAGGGACATTCAGATTCGGTGTTACAAATGTGGAATTCTGCAGTCTGGACAAAATGGTGCAAAGTGCTGACTAAGAAATTACAATCGTGATCAGATGGATCACCAACATCACCAACACCTCAGCCCCCCTCAAGAAGAACAACAACACACACACCAAGAAGGCCATATGGTTTACCCCGTAACTCCGAAAGTCAAGGCGCACCTGCCGCCGCCTCGAAAAGACCTGGAGGAACTCCAAATCCACAGAAGCCCATGACAACTTCAAAGCTGCCACCACCACCCACCACCAGCTCATCAGAAACAAAAGGAAAACTGAAATTGAAGACAGAATCTCCACACACACACACAACAGCAAAGAATTCTTCAACATCATCAAGGAGTTCACCCAACCCGCCAGAGAGTCTACTAACATTCCTCCCTCACAAGACCTCTGCAACAAACTCTTCTACTGTAAAATCAAAGACATCTACGACAACTTCGACGAAGACAACCAATACACGGAATCTGCAGCAACCACCCCCAACGCCTTGAAGCCTACGATTGACAGCTGGACAGCCCTCACCACCAAAGATACACTGAAGATGATGACGTCAATCCAATCCAGGGCACCCACAGATCCCTGCCCCCTCCACAACTTCAACAGAGCCACCAACACCATTGCACCCATGCTTCGCCACACCATCAACCGCTCCCTGGTGAGCGCCTCCTTCCCTGACGACTGGAAACACGTCAAGATCAACCGCCTCCTAAAGAAGCCCTCAGTGGACCCCACTGACCTCAAAAAGTACAGACCCATCTCCATGCTCCCGTTCCCAGCGTAAGTCATCGAGAAAACCATCAGCAGCTAGCTCATCTCTTTCATCGAAGAACACAACATCCTTGACCCGTTACAATCGGCTTCAGATAAAACCACAGCACAGAAACCGCCCTCCTCGCCGCAACAGACGACATCATCTCCCTACTGGACAAAGGAGAAAAAGTAGCTCTCATTCTCCTCGACCTCTCAAAGGCCTTCAACACAGTATCCCACTGCAGCCTACTACACAGACTCCACGGCACAGGTATCCAGGACAAGGCCATTGACTGGATCCACTCCTTCCTCTCCGGCAGAACACAAAGGGTCAGACTCCCCCTTTCCTCTCAGACCCTACACCTACCACCACCCCAGGAATCTTTCCTCAGCCCAACGCTCTTCAACATCTACATGGCTTCCCTCGCCCCCATCGTCAGAACGTATGGACTCAACATTGTTTCATACGCAGATGACACCCAACTCATGCTCTCCCTGTCCAATGAATCCAACAGAGCCAAAAACAACTTCCAAGAAGGCATGGAAGCTGTCGCCAAATGAATGAAAAGAATCTGCTTACAACTCAACACCGACAAAACAGAAGTACTCATCATGGGCCCACACCCCGACACTTGGAATGACACCTGGTAACCCACCGCCCTTGGCAGCCCACCCACCCCCTTGAACCACACAGGCAACCTTGGAATCATCCTAGACTCCGAACTCAAAATGGACTGCCAGAACAACTCTGTCTTATCCTCCTGCTTCCACATTCCCCGCCTTCTCTGTAAGACCTTCAAATGGGTCCCCCTCGAGCACAGAAAAACCAGCACCCATGACCTTGTCACCAACAGACTTGACTATGACAATGCGCTCTATGCCGGAATAAACAAAAACTTTCCCGCAAGCTACAAAACATCCAGAATGCCGCCACAAGACTGGTCCTAAACTTACAAGAACACTGCCACATCTCCCAACACCTGCGCACACTCCACTGGATACCTATCCTCACCCACGCACACAAAGACCTCCACAAAACCGGAACAGCATACCTCAACAGCCGAATCAACTTCCACGCACCCCAAAGAACCCTACAATCAGCACAGCTCTCCTATGCTGCGGTTCCCTGCACCCGAAAGACCCGATCAGGAGGCCGCTCCTTCTCCTTCCTCGAGGCCAGTGCATGGAACGCCATACTGCTCCAGCTAAGGTAGACAACATTACTCCCCATCTTCACGAGAAACCTCAAAACCTGGCTCTTCGACAGACCTCCTCCTTGATGGACTGGAACCTGCACCCCCCTTCCCCAGCATCTTAAGACCCTTACCGGTGAGTAATTGCGCTCTAACAAACCATGATTGAATGATTGATTGATTGATTGATGTAAAGTTCTAATGGTCTGTACAGATGATGCATCGAGATGGCCCATGGGCATAGTGATCCACTATGAAGCATTGTGAAGATGCAGTCATCGGACTGCTCATTGTTCACATGAGAAACAGGTGAAATACTTCCAATGTGGACAACATTCTGAATCATATTCCTAATTCTGTGCATAAATGATACAAGAATGTGGGCCATATACAGAGTTAGATGTGTGACCTGACAGTCAACAACTTAAGGTACAGGACAGATGAGCACAACCAATGTTATCTATGTGATATGGCCTATGCATTGACTACACCAGCCTAATGTAGGACAAGAAAGCTATGTGACCTGTAACACTAGACCCAATGGTTCCCAAAGGAACAAAGAGGGATTGCAGAATGGATTCCATGTCTCAATTCAATTGTGTGACACCTGTTCCCATTGTGAGGGCTAAACTTTCTTGCAATAGGAGAGACAGGTATACCATCATGACACAAGGCCGTCAGTCCCAAAAGCCAATTCGACATTGTAGTTATGGTATTTGTTTTTATTACACAGGTAGCTGACATCATCATGTGTGTGGATGTATAGGTTTACTTGCGTACTAACATGTAATATTTATAGAACAGTATCAACAATGTATCGCGCAAGTCCGATTGATGTAGTTTGGTATTCTTGCTAGAGTTTTAGCTGAAACCTATGTGTCAAGTACATATGGATGACTCATGCGATTCATTTTACTTCTTGTTTACAGCATCAGTACTGGCTAGTGGAGGAGGTAGCACCACAGAACCTTGGGAAGCAGCTCACCAGACTGGTTCTAGTGCTGAGTCCGAGCAAGGAGGAACCAGTGGTACAGAGTGTAAGGGGAGCCTCATTGATGGCATGTCGGACTTAACAACTGTCTGCTTGAAAATAAGCTCAAACGCCAGTGAGAACTCCTATGTGGTAGTGGATGACCCAGGGACTAGATCCTCACCATCAGAGTCCATCACCACCCCTACTATCTCCACTCTCCATAGCCCATTGTCTGTGGCCTCTCCCCTAAAAGGGGAGGCGTGTCCTTAGCGCCAAGCATATCACCCCCTGCCCCTGTGTTCCCTGCTGCCTTGAGTGTGGAGGCCATTCACATCCTAAGGCAGCTCTCTGTGGGGCAGACAGAAGTTCTTAATGTACTAGGTGCATACCCATCCTCTTACACAAATGGTATCATTTATGGAGGGCATTCACTCGGACATGTCTGCCCTACAGAGATCCAATCAGGCTCTGGCCTCCACACTGATGGTAGCATTATCCCAAATCCAGCTGTCCCACCCCCTCCTGCCTCTTCCTTATACACATCCGCAACTACCCTCCCCAACCCAAGCACACGCAAATATGAGCATGCATCCACCTCAACAGTCACAC
Organism: Lissotriton vulgaris; assembly: GCF_964263255.1. Taxonomy (NCBI): domain Eukaryota; kingdom Metazoa; phylum Chordata; class Amphibia; order Caudata; family Salamandridae; genus Lissotriton; species Lissotriton vulgaris. The sequence continues at coordinate 364,489,097 of NC_141687.1, forward strand.
ACAGCATACAAACACACAGATATGAGCGCAAACACACATGCACGCACACTCACAAGACATACGTCACCACCACAGACAACCAGGCACCACACCAGCATACAAAGACATGTTGCAGACCTCACAACCCTCTGCCTCCACAACCCCTACATTTGCCTCTCCTCGTACTCATTCTGCCCAGAAACTAAAACTCTTTGCCTTGACTTCTTCTCTACCTAAACCTACCAAACCCCTCCCAAAAAGAAGAAATCCATTCTCCTACCCCTGCCATCAGCATCGGACCCCCGTGGCCACTGCTAAAACAAGTAACCACCAAAAGAAAATCACCTTGGTCTGAGAGGTCCCAACCCCCTCCAGAAATCCATACTTTAACCTCTTGGCTGCTATGGCTTTTCCCCTCCTGTGCTGACTATTGATGATCCACTTTATTCATGACGAGCTCAGCTCGTCATCAGCACATGACACCCGTGGGTGATGACGAGCTGAGCTCGTCATCAGCATCGAAAGGGTTAACATCCCAGCCCAGTATTTCCAAATCCAAGAAATCCCACCCCAAGTAATCAATTGCCCTCCCTATTCCCTTGCAGACCCTTACCCATTAAAGGATCCCCAAACTCATCAAGCCTATCTCATCATCCCCTCTGTCTGACCCTCCCACTGCAGTTGACCCACTCCCCCTCCATTTGACCCTCCCACTGCAATTAACCCCCCTCCATCTGACACCACCACTGCAGTTAAAAAAAAGAACTTTTTATTTTACTTTAAGCACATTTCAGCACAAGCATTCAATTAGTACATCTTGGCACAGGTACATTGGTAATATACATTTAGAACAACAGCTCAGCAGGGGTATGTACTAACAGGCTACACAACCTGTAAAGCAGGTATTATGGAGGCAATTCTATGTACATGATATATAGTTCCATAACTAGGAGACTTGTGTGTGTGTTCCCATTATGGAGCTAAACAATTGTTAAGATGGGCGTCGCAGATCCTAGATTAGCTCACTTGCGGTCTCCTGTGCTCTTCTTTACCGGCACACACATGGCCGCATTGAAAGGCATCCCAGCTGCACATGCACATGCGTTTCTTTTTGGTCTCAGAGGGGGAGTGCACACCAGCGGCCGCGTCCCCAGTATTGCTCAGCGAGTTTATGGTAGTTAAAGCTGCATGGGGTAGGACTGCTTGAATCAGGAAACTATGCTATATGTCCCATATAGAAATATACAGCATGGCCAAGCAGCCATGTAGGCCTCCGCCAGTCCTCAGAAGGGTTGTTTAGCTAGAGTGCCAGCCTCTTGCACAATTGAGCTGCGTGTCAACCCGCAGGGTGAGGCAATCTCCTATGTGGTCAGTCCAGAGCCTAAGCTATTTTAGAGAGAGCCAGATGCCCCCCCACGCAGCCTCCATCTCCAGGACAACAGGTGCCAGCAAGTAGCAACGGGCCCGGTGTGTGGCCCTGTCAAGCCTGGTGCGGTCGCCAGAACTAGCTGAGAAAATACATGGGGTCACACAGATGATTCCACTCCAGTTGCCAGTTGCCCCCTTGAACCCACAACGCCAGCACCCCAGTGCTCCGCTTTCATCACGGGCGGTCGCAAGTCTCTGTAGGGCTGCCCGGAACTAATCGGACAACGCACGCTGAATAATATACAACAGAAGACCCCCATAGAACCCCCATACGGGTTGGAATTATCACCGCATACTGATGGAAAGAGTACAGATCTGGAAATAGCCTTGAAAAAGTCGTGGGTTACATTCCCAGTTACGACGAAACACGTGTCGGCTATTTGGAAAGGTTTTAGTGAACGGGAATAAACACGAACTGATGTACCAAAAATAACTACTCCTCGTGATTGTATCTGAAGAAATGTGGAAACACTTGTATATATGACATTATTGTGACTTACGTGTGCTAAGGAGTGTTATAGCTTGTGTAAGGCTTGTGCCGCATTTGGAAGGATTAAAGTGGTTCCTTCTACCTTTTAGCACCGTCAGATATAACCTCTAAAGTCAAATCAATTGTGAGATTTTCTAAGTGGCGCCAGCGAACCTATACCAAACCACTGCTTGTGATTAAAATTAGGAAGGTGTGTCTCCAGGACCAGAACTGGCACATGCAGGTAAGAGCGATGGGGTGTTAGTGCCGTGTGAGGAGGGATTTCAATGAATGATGAGGGAAAATAAAATAAATAATTAAATGTCCCTCGTCATCGTCCGTCGAAATCCACCCCACCCAACCCCATCACCCCATCGCTCTTACCTGCATGGGCCGCGGCTGGCCAGGACATGTCTCAGTAAGTTACAGTTTTTACTATTCCTTACAGTGACAATATTATTGTAGGTGTTAGTTCCATGTGTACACAACATATGGTGCATGAAGGGTTGTCATACAATTTGAATGCTAATGATGACATGCAGTGATTATTGAGTTGTACAGTACCTAGCATTGTAATGTGCATCTCATTATGGCCTTATGCAACAGTTAGAGTGTGAGAGTCTGGCCATTTCCCAATTCTGGCAAATGTAATTTGGCCAAATCATGCTCATGTGATGTTCTGTATTGGGGCACACAAAGCTGTGTGCTTGCTCATACAGCCAGATTTATGATTCACCAGACCGAGATATGTTAAGCAGAGGTATGGAGATGTATGGTCTATCCCGGGCTAATATTTGTTGTGATATTTTGTGCAAGTTTTTCTATTCGTTTTTGTGCAATCAGTGACTTTGAGTGTGTCTACATGGCAAGAGAGGATGTATGATAAGCTAACTGTGACCATGACACAATATGTGGTACTTGAGGCTTGTGGTTTTGTTGTTCTTACAACTTGTTTTTTGCATTGTGATAATCCTTAGGTTATTCCTTCAAGAATCGTACTGTGCATTCTTGTTTGACAAGGGTTTGTTTGTGTGTTATCATAGGGATATGCATCACAAGTATGTGTTTACCTTTTCCATAAAATTAGCAACTATACCATATTAGTTCTAAATGTTGTTGTTTCAGGCATATGATTCTGAGATAGGATGGGATGGAATATGACACGCCTAAAATTGTACCTAATATGTCAGACAGTTTAAATTTGCCAAAGGCTGTCATATCAGTTAGGTAACACACATGTGACCTAGCTACATATGGATTAGGAGTTGTCACAACACTGTCAGGAGTGGAATGTGCTTGTGGTGTCCAGATTTCTCATCTACTTGTTCAGGGACAAAGCTGGGTGCTGCATGGTCTTTGTATGTCATTTATGTTTCAGACATTTAGGCAAACTTTATACATTTCAAAGGGTATTTTTTGAGTACATCTAGTTGTCTGGTTGGGAATGCTAGGTTATGTCAAGTCCTTTTAATTCTGAGTAAACAACATTTGTCCGTGCTTAGTCATCCAATGCCCCTTCTAGCCCCCTCATGTGACATAACCAAAGGTGTAGTTTTTCAGCATGACAATGCACCACAACAAACTCCTTCTTTGCTCAGTTCATACAAGCAGTCTGACCATCAGTTGTTGGTAACTGGAGTGGTGTGGAGTGGATTTAGTTCAGGGTGGATGCTGTGTGCTAGTCCGGGCTGAAGCTGTCTGTGGACAGCTGCAAAGGGGCTCACAATTGCTAATGACTACAGAGCTCAGAAACAGAGCACTGCCTTTATTGTGCTTGTGCTGTCACTGTGACGAGCTGCAGCTGGACAGACCTCTCCCTTGGGTTTTCAGCGAGGTGAGGTGTTAAATGTGAATGTCAGAGTTGAATATGATGATGCACATTGTGACAAAAGTACAGTCCAAGCCATTAGTGTGGGGCAAAATGAGGATGAGAGGTGCACGTTTGACATGATACGTTTAACATCTGCTGAGGAGGTGATGGGTACAGTACATTGTGTACTTAGCATGAATGGGAGAGGTTTTGTGTACATAGTGATGAAGAGTAGTGCTGAGAATGTAGGTGTGGATGTAAGAGGGGCAGCACTAGGAAGAGAGTGTTGGAGTCTGGGTGGAAGAGTTAGAGTACCAAGGGGGGGGGCTTGGAGTGCAGAAATGGTTTGAAGGGCAGCTGCACCAGAGGGTGATTATGAAGAGTTTGTGTATGATGAATAGGTTGAGAGATGAGCATTTACTTTGAGGTGGTTGTGAGAGGGGTCAGACCAGCATGAGTAGAGATTATGCAGGCCAAGAGATAATGTTGAAATGTACATATGTAGAGATTAGGTGGATGTAAGTATGCAAAAGCAGTTGGCAGATGAAACTTGAGGATGTAGTATGTGTTAGCTGCAGCTTGATGTCTACCACTGATCGTTCACGACATATTGTTAACATGGCCGGTAGGAAAACACTAACATATGCAAAACCTATTGGCCTCATAGGACACGTTCCCTCCACCTAGCTTTGCCTCGGCTGAGTTGTGTGTGGGCATAACTGCCAAGGTACAATTTGTTGGTAGATGTTGTTACTGATTGCTCAGCCGTTCCCTTGGATACTGCACTGGGAAGGAGGTGTTGGGGGTTCATATTTAACCTTCATGATGCAGAAACATTAAATGGAAGTTCATTGATTAGAGGGCATAGCGCCCCAAGTAAAATCTCATGGATGTGTGCTGGTGGGCCACCCTGGCCGGAATACCAATGAAACGCCTCGCCACACTTCCCAGTACACTACACAAACACATGGGTACTCATGGCATACTGACTTTGAATTTCAGAGGCATGGGGACACCGATGGAGATAAACGCATTGAGAATATATCTCTGGATATGCAGGGAAAAGAAACATTGCACTGTTACAAGAGACACTTGTGACACTGAAACATTATACCCAGTTCCATAAGTGTTTGCATTACCAATATTTTTTTGTCCTTTACTCTGGTTTGGCAAGGGTAGCCCATGTGTGGGTCCCTACGTGGGTTCCATTTAACCCTTTAGGCACTGCCACTGAGCCTGTGGGCAATATGTCTTTGTAGAGGGTCTCCCTGATGTTTTCAATGATTAGGGGGCTGTGTTTCAGTGCCGAACGTGGACAAACCAGACTTCACTCTGCACATATCCTTCATCATTACAAGGTTTACCCATATCCCCTGGCTTGAGGATGGCGATGGCAATTGTGTCAGAGAGCCACAGATTAAGCATCTCCTGTCTTCCTCTTCAGTGCTGGTAGCGTACCTTACACAATGGCTGCGCACTGGTCCCTCTGACACTGTTATATTGGATCCTACGTCCTGAGACTCATGATTACTCTGATCATACTGAAGTAAACAATCTGCACATTTGGAATGGCATTATTTGTTAGCAGCTGACACTGCAGCCTGAGGAGCTACATGTTGAACAGCTGTGAATAACATTCTCAGAAGATGACCCAAAACACATACACATTGAGTGTAGTGTGTAGCTCCCCCAGTCTACACATGGTTACTGCATCCTACGTTGTTGTTGGCCCATGCATTTTGCTCATTCCTGAGGTATTCCGTCTCCAAATATTTCACTGACTACTAGGACACAACAACTTCTAGATTGTTGGAGAGGGAAGCACTGAAAGCAGTACTGAGTGACTGGTGCTTGGGGTTTGGGTGGTGTCGGGGGGGCAATATCCACATTGGCTTTGCTGCAAACAGAGGCATCACTAGGTCATCAATGGACTGCGGTCCAGTTGCAGGCTGGGGTGTTACCCACGCTGACAGATGCTCAAACACACCACACCCATCTAATTGAGCAACTGCGTTGCTTTTACTTTGCAACATGACAAGCTGGAATGCACACAGAGGGAGATAAGTCAGGGCAACTCCTGTTCTGCCTCCTCTGTTGCTTAACAACAATCCAGCAGATGTTGTCGTTTAAGGATTACCTGCACCAAATCCACAATAGTCAGGCAGCCAACTATAACCCCTCCACAGTGTATTGTTGTGGCCTTTACATTACCCCCTAGTCTGAATGCAAGGTAAATGATTCCTAATTCCTGACTGGATTGAATCTATCTTACTTTCTCTCTAAGCATGTGCAGTGATCAACATCCCATTAGCTGGTACAAGAGATACTCAAAGTGATTATGCACACTGCCACGTTGACAACTCATGCATTGGAGAGCCTCCCGCACAGTCTTGATAAGGTCTATGAGCTTGTACTTGCCCACAGGTGACCATAGCTCTCTACAGCCACCTTGAGTGATTAGAGACACCCACAATCCATGCCGCGATCTTTTGGGTGTATATTGTTAAAACGCAACATTGACCTAGCTGAACTGACATCCACAAAATACTTTGGCCATGCATACAAGAAATTGTTAATCCTTCGTACAGTTATGGCACCTCGCCTGTTGGTACACATACAGCATCTAGTGCATGGTGTCCAAAAGGTTTCTATTCCTGATAGATCCACAATGCTTAACATTCATAGCCCAAAAGGGTGCTGTAGCTGATTCAGGGGAGGTGTCCCTACATAGCCTGCTGAGTGCTGAAACTTGGACATAGAAGGGCAGCTGCAAAAAAATATGTATTTTTCATACCAAGTCAACAGCAGAAGTCAAGTGTCACCCTCTTTTAGATTGTGCAGGGGGACTTGTCAGGGCTGTCCCCTTTCCCCAATGCTCTTTGCCCTGGTAATGTAGCCTCAAGCCCAGCAAATTTGTCAGCATGGTGAGTTCTACTGGGCAATAAAGTACATGTAGTAAACAAATTGATGCAGATGACATGCTGCTCTATATGCAGTCTATCTGCAGGGACATTCCAAGTATTTCTGTGAGACAATCAGATTTGCTGGCTGTGTCAAGTTTGTGTGTTAGCTGGGCCAAGTGTTGTGTTCCTTAGTATCCTCCACAAGAGGTGATGGCAGGTGAGCAGAGTGTGATGTGTGAACTTCATGTTTTTTGTTACTTAGGGATCTGTAACTGTCCTGATACAATGTATCTCATTGTGTGAATCCTAGCAGGGATTGGGCCATATCCTAATTACATCCACCGCTGTTTTGTATTGCTCTCCCAGTCACAGGCCAAGGCTGTATATTACTTACTAAGAAGTTAATGCTCCCCTGCATCTTGTGTTTTTGCCATCACCTAGCGGTGTCTGTGCCTCGTGCCACCTCCAGGGAGCTTCACTATTCAACGAGGGTTGACTTGCAATAGTGGCATGATAAATGTGGCTCTATGGAAGCTGCATCTGCCAGAGTGAATGCTATCCAAGCTGTGCATTTTAAAAGGAATATTATCTGGCTGGAGCATTGCAGTGGCCGGTGTGAAGTTTAGTTGGAAGACAGTTGTACGAAGTAAGCATGTTCCAAACATGCAGGGCGCAGGAGATTGCGTACTTTAAGGTAGCTTCTTTTTTTGCTCCCGTTGGATTGCAGGGGAACTGTAGTCCATGCCAGGGTAACCTCTAACCGGGACTACTCTAACAATCTCTACCTAGGACTCCATGCATACTTGATTCGCAGACTGCAAATTATTCAAAATGCTGCAGTGAGACTGATATGCAAGGTGCCTTTCCATCATTCAATTTCTTCCCAACTGCTGAATCTTCAGTGGCTGCCCTTCAGTAGGAGACTTGATTTAAGGCACTCACCTTGTTGTGGTCTCTATAAACGTTTCAGGTATTTGGGTTCTGCCTGGGGAAATGTAGGTGCAGGGATGGTGCCAGCGCATATGTCTATGTGGACATACTTTTGTGAGTGCAATGAAGTTCTGTTGCCCTGTCATGTTGTGTTGTGTGCTGTGGTGTACTCATGCATTCAATCCATTATATATACATATCTGTATCTATGGGCATTCTTGTTCCAATGCAAAATGTGTGTTTCTTCCAATATGTCCCGGTCAGATGTTAGATACCTGATGATGACATTCCCTTATTTGCTATGCTAAATATGCTAAGGAACACTTTCTACTCTATTGACTTTTGCTGGGTAGTTATGTTAATCTGTAGGGGTAGATATCTAACTTACCGGCAAAGACGATAGTGTCGGTAGGGTTTCTAATATTCATCGTAAATGTATAGTAGAGGGATGACGTGCAATGGACTCCATAGCTGCACCTCAGAGGTCGCAGGAAGCATGTTGTTACGTGCTACGGAGTTGAAGTACTCCTCTTCAACCTGCTCTGATGAGGTGGATGGCCTGACAGTTTTGGCACATGATAAAAACGCATTGTAATGAGGAGGGCGGATTTGGCCTCGGAAGCCACCACAAAATCCCCCATTCGGCGTTTCTGAAGGCTTCGCGGTGGAAATTTCCAGTCGGAATAGAGTAACTGAGTCGGTCGGTAAGCAATGGGTTTTTGGCATTATAATGCGGTGGTTGGAATGACAGCATACGAAGTGATGTGGGTCAGACGGACTGCCTCCGACAGGCCCGCAGAGGCCATTCCGACCGACATCGTAATCGGCCCCTATGATCGGGCAATTCCTTCCCCAAAACGGTGTAGGTTAATGGCAATTCCGATCAACATCGTAATTAGGTCTTATATTTTATGTTATAAAGGCTCTCAAAGTCACTTTCTGACAGCTTTTCCATGCCGGAAAGGCCAACATGGAAAGGCTGTTCGAAAGTGACATAATTCAGACGGCGGAGCCAAGGCTGGCTCTGCAGTCATTATGGGATTTTGTGTTTTTCTGGCGGGCTCCCTCGGCCCACCACATCATCATGCTGTAGACGGATGGTCAGTCGGTTGCCGTCTGCCCAACATTGTATTCGGGCCCTTTATTAGTAAAAATAATAGTTTTGTCATTTTAAATATGAGTATAGGATTTCGATATTATTAAAATCAATATTTTTGACCCCCTATTTTATAAGTAGATATTCTGTCACTGACTGGCGGTCCAGGAACTCTAATATGCTCTAATATGCTGAGCGGGACTGCCCAGTCCCGCTCAGCATATTGCATTGTGGTGCAGCTCCATCACCGCCAGGGTGTAATGTGACTTAATTTAAACCAAAACTTATCAGGTGTTAGTGTTTTATTTTCAAAAAAGTACTGCTCAGAAATGGTGAGCAACTATTACAAATTTTGTGTGAAATAGAATTCGCTTTACATCCTGCAGGTACATAAAATAAGCACTCAGCTCTGTGCTGCATCATCGAATCCCATCATTATATGGCCCAATGAGTAAAATGACCAAGTGCAATCAGTTGATCAGAGTATGAAGCTGGGCACACTGCTCCAGAGCAGACCTCCTTACCCAGGATGTCTGCATCCTGTCCATTCCTGCTTTCTGTGAATCCAGGCTTGTCGAAGAGCCATTGTCTAGGGCCCAAATCTTATGACGGTCAGGTCCCTAACACCCTATCCATCCCTAGCTCCATGTCCATATTAACGGAGTAGAATGACATTAGGACTTTTTGTAATCTGTCTACTTTAGGTGACAGGTGAGGACATTTGTATTGGACTTTCTGGAGAGCTGGCAGAGAGAAGATTTCAAATGGGCCCACATTGGCAAGTTCAGATAAGCTTGGGCATATGATCTTACCATATATTCCTATGGCATGAGATCCAATCGATGGTCCAAGGCATGGGACATCTGGTCTTACTACTCACCGAGTGGGAGAAGGCCATGTATTGTCCCTTTTACATGAGTGATGGGCAGCACCCCTTGAGTCCTCCATGCAGGGTGAGTCCCAGCCTGAGCTGCTTGTATAGCTTTGTAAACCACAGGAACCTAGGAGTTACCTCTGGGCTCCTAGAACACTACTCTGGCTACACAGGCCAATCTACGTTTTGTGACTCAAGCGCAGGTCCTGAATGGCTATTTATGACAAAAGGGCTGCATGTGGTATCAGACTGGACTTCAGTAATAATAGAAGGAACATATCTTTTAGAATGGAGAAGCAGAATTATCTTGAGAGTGATAGTTTCCTCTGATGGGTTGTGTATTCTTGGCACAGATAGGCAGAGGCGAGTTTGTATTTTGCGTGCTGCTGGTAAGCCCTCTGTTGAAATGTGCAGTGCGTGCTCTCTTATGCATCCTCAATCAAGTCAGAAAAGTCTGGTCCTTCAAGTCAGGCAGAAACTTGCAGAAGAATAAAACCAAATAAAGCCGATCTCTTCTACAAAGATTGAGAAAGAGGACATGTAGAAATGTGGGGGTGCTTGGAGTCACAAGGAGCAAGTGCAAAAAAACTGCATTAGTTCATCTACATGGAATATGATGCTGAAGAGACAGTGGATATTTGCAACATGTAGTGGAGCTGGTTTCTTCTGGAGAAAATCTAGTGACTAACTTAAAAGAATGGAATTTAAAATAAATCTCAAGGATTCACCCGATGATTTTGATGAAGATCAAGGTTGTTGTCTGCTGCTGTTGTCAGTAATGGTGATTGCTCAGGAGACATTGATAACTGTGTCAAGTAACTGAGCTCTTTTTTTCTTAACTCTCAGAAGAGAGCCAATGATGAACCCACATCAGACTGTAAAGTTCCATGTAAAGTAGTTTCCAGAGAGCTTAGACTGGGCCTGATTTTTGGCACTAATGTTGGGAAACAATCATCGTTGAGTCATATTAGGTCTTTAGCACAATTACATACTGTGCCGTAGTTTAGGATGATCATCTCTGCAAATATCTATTTTGTCTTATTTAATTTGACCACTCCATAAGATTTGTTTTCTTCCAGGTACCAGCAGCATTGTTCTGATGCTTTGATTTATGAAAAATTACATTTTGCACATGACCAATCTTTGAGGGTACAGGATATTGCAGTCAGAATATCGTGGGTTGCAGTAAAATGAGGAATAGAATATTGTTGGTAGGTATGTCCTTACTCTATTTGTAGCAATAATATCAAAGCAGTAAATATCTAAAGCTTTAATGTTGTTGTATAATATTTTTTGGTCTGTTTTAATTTAATGTTTATTCATAGTTCTAATTTGTTTTTCTCTTGTGTTTTGAAAATGTGAAAAAAAATTGTAAATTTTAATGCAGGTGGTTTTTGTATTTCTGTACTTTACAGTTTTTATGTTTATTTTGATCATAATTTGAATTTAATTTTTTAGGTTTATTGGGTAAGTAATATAGAGGAATAGGATGAGATTTGTTCACAATTTCAATTTGCTATTTAATTATATCTTTTTTTAATTTTGGGGGATCTTTAAGTACCAACTTTTAGTTTATAAAATATGTTCGAAATATTAAACTCTTTGTTTATGCTGGTAGGGTTTATAGGTTTTCTTCCAGGTACCAGCAGGATTGTTCTGATGCTTTGATTTATGAAACATTAAATTTTTCCGCATGACCAATCTTCGAGGGTACTGGATATTGAAGTTAGAATATCGTGGGTTGTAGTAAAATGAGGAATAGAATATTGTTGGTAGGTATATCCTTATTCTATTTGTAGCAATAACATCAAAGTAGTAAATATCTAAAGCTTTAATATTGTTGTATAATAATTGTTTGGTCTGTTTTCCTGCATTGGTTATTCATAGTTTTTATCATTTGTTTTTCTCTTGTTTGTTTTGAAAAGTTGAACAAATATTTGCAAATTGCTATGCAGGTGGTTTTTGTATTTCTGTAATTTACATTTTTTATGTTTATTTTGTTCATCATTTGAATTTATATTTGTTAGGTTTATTGGGTAAGTAATATAGAGGAATAGGATGAGAATTTTTTCACAATTTTAATATGCCATTTAATTATATCTTTTTTTAATTTTGGGGGATTTTTAAGTACCGACATTTAGTTTATAAAAATTGTTCAAAATATTAAACTCTATGTTCATGTTGGTAGGGTTTATAGGTTTTTGGGGGAGTATTGTGTTTGGGTTACTTTATATTTGAGTAATATTTGCATTTAATTGATATAATATTTGTATTTATCATAATATATATATATATATATATATATATATAGACATATATATATATATATAGACATATATATATATATATATATATACACATATATATATATATATATATATATATATATATATATATATATATATATATATATATATATAATACCTATATTTATATATATATTTAGGTGTTTGTTTCTTATTATCTTTTACATTTTGTTTTATTATCTATTAATTTTAATTTTAAATATCGATTCATCGTATCATGTTTTTAAAAACTTTCAATGGTATTTCTATTTTAGTGGAGAAGTGTGGCTCACTGGTTAGAGGAGGCAGACCCTGATGCAGAGGTCAGACCCGGGACCAGGGTTCAATTCCCGACGCGGCAGGGTCTTGAGCTCAAAATGTACATGGACTCGATAATTCTCGCCTCGGTGCCTACTCGAATCATGGGTTCACACTCTGCAACTCTGGGTAATAGCTTGCTTAATCTTCACTACGGCCCCACCGCGATGGGATGCCTGCTGGTCTTCACCTTGGGAATGCCCAGTAGGGGCTATCTCGCAGGGAAAGCTAGGACGGGTTCCCAAAGCAAGCGCTAAGAGACCTGTTGGTTATTTGGCGCTATATAAATCGAAATTTTCATAACATAACATAACATAACATATTTAAATAAAACTGTGGTTAAAATTACTTTTGAAAAATTATTTTTGTTTGTTGTTATTTTTAACAATCTGTAAATAGTATTTCAATTCTGTACTTAATCTGGAAAAAGTTTGAAATAAATTTAGAAAGATATGATTTTTATGTTAATATTGTTAAGATAAAATATTTACATTTTATTTTTAATAAGTCATATTCTTTCAAATGTAACAGATATAAATGTGCAATGTTGTACTATGCACATTCATATAATTGATATTTTGTGTTCTAAAAAATAAATGTGTATACATTTATAGTCAAAATAGTTACATTAAATGAAATAAAAATATTTAAGTAGTCTGCTTTTTTGTTGTATGATTTATTTTCTTTGAACATCCAGGGTCTAGAGATTTTCCACTGTGGCTAGGTTTGTAGTGTGCATAGTTAATACAAATCAAGTAGAGTCCAACACTTTACTTTTGTGGCAAAAGTTGGAGTGGTGGTAATGATAAATATGAGCCCCTAGGGTCCAACACTTTCGCCAATATGTCTATGTTTAGAGATGGAGTAGTACATCAGAACCTCACCCCAACCCCCAGAGTCCAACAGTTTTCCCAATTTGGAAATAATTGGATTAGGAATTGTAAATCTACACCGTCTTGGATGATGTCACTTTTGTCAATGTGGCTATGGGCCTGATTCAGAGTTTGGCAGACAAGTTGCTCCGTCACAAAAATGACAGATTTTCCGTCTGCAGTATTACAAGTGCATTATATCTTATGGCACTTGCAATTACGCTGACGGGTTTTCAGTCACAATTGTGATGGAGTAACCCATCCGTCAAACTTAAATCAGGCCCTGTGTTTGGAGTTGGACTAGTAAATGTACACTGTCAAGAGTTCAAAGATTTTCATTCTCTTGCTACATTTGGAGTGGGAATAGTAAATCTGAACCCGTTGAATTCTAACACTTTCTTGAAAGTGCTTAGGTTTAGAATGGGAAATTAAAACCAACCTTCCCAACCCCCGAGTCCAACACTTCCCCCAATATGACTAAGGGCATCATTACGATGCCGCCTGACTTTTACTCTGAACGGTACCATAGCAGGAGCGGGACCAACCGACAAGGAGTCGGCGGTCTCGCTGCTTTTATTACAATGCAACTGCATGCATGGCGGTCGCAAAGTATGTTTTTTCCATCGCGGATCGTGCTGCGGGCTGCAGAACACGCCACAATAGAAATTGCACATATTAAAAACATACCTGCACTGTGTGGCAGGCACCGTAAGTGCCCCCCAGTCACCTTAGCAGACGGTCAGGGGGAAGGTGGCCCTGCTAGGGGACCCCAAAGTCACTTTCCACATGCCTTTTCTTGGCGGGCGAACCACCATGAAAGGGCAGCTGGAAAGGGACATTGTAATCCCTACAGTGGTGCCTGAGCAGGCACCGCCCCTGTTGTAGGGGTTACTCATCCTCCAACAGTCCGATAGGCTCCGTAAGCCAATCGGACTGTTCCTCCGCCAGCTGCCTCCGACCACACGCATTGTAATGCATCGGTCAGACCACAGCAACAGATGGCATTTGGACTGCATCTGAAAAGCCATCAGATGCGCTCTGACCGCCATCAGAACAACCCAATAAGTGTCATGTGGGAATAATAAAACTACACCCCACATAAGTCAAACTTTTTCATCATTGTGGCTAAATTTAAGAATGGATTCTAAAATCCAAAAAGTTCCTCAATGTGGCAAAGTCTGAAGTTTGATTAGCAAATCTAAATCTCCCATAGTCTAGGACCTTCCCCACGGGGCTGAGTTTGGAGAGGAAATAGTAAATATGAACCCTCCAGAGTCTAACCCTTTCTCCAGTGTGGCTATGTTTGGAGTGGGAATATTAAATCTGAACTCCCCAGAGCCCAACACTTTCCCCATTGTGACAACGTTTGGAGTGAGAAAAGTAAATACACACCCCAGAGTTCAAAACTTTCCCCAGTGTGGCTATATTTGGTGTAGCAATAGTAAATCTCCACCCCTCAGAGTCCAAAACTATCCTCACTCTGGCTTACTTTGTATTTTTATTAGTTAATATGTATCTTAGGGCTTGATTGGGATACTTAATCACAAACATGACGGATATCTCGTCCACCAAATTAAAAGTTCTATAGGATATACTGGGATTGTATTTTGGCTAACGGAAAATCCCTGTTTACCAAGAAATTGATCAGGCCAAAAATGCCTAATATTATAGTTTTTGTTTGTCTAATATATAATGTGTATGTGTATATTTATGTAATTGGTATTGTACGAGCTGTTGTTTTGGTACAATAAAATGCACTTTACATATGGTATTTTTTTAATATATTAAATTTTTATGGATCATAAAATTGCAAAAAAACTTTATTAAACAAAATGTATTCAAATGTACAATATGTTTTATATTTGGTAACACATTTGTATAGTGGTTTCTTAATTGTGATTTTTGTTCTGATTGGATAACAGTTTTTGGTTTCATTTTCCTTGATCATTTTATTTTTTATATGTATGCATTTGGCTGTATTTATTTTTCTTTAATCATTCTATCTGTATTTATCATTTTTATTTGTTGGCAAATATGTTTGTTGATATTGTAGTTTTTTCATATTTGTGTGTGTATTAATATTTGAGATAGAATTGTTGATATTGTGTATTCCTATATTTTATCTAGTGATCATCTGTTATTTACGATATTTTTATGCTTGTATTATGTCTTTTGGTATTTTTGCATTTTACATTGGATCAATAGCTATTCGATATTGTGGTATAGGATATGTAAGACTCAACAATGTTATACCACAGTACTTTTGTGGTTGATATTCAGTAGTATGATCATCTTCCCAAGTTCTAGATTCAGATTCCATGCCATTATTTGCAGGAATGTGCGCTAGTAGCTGCTTGACAGGCTATAGTGGTCTCACAATCTAGAATCATACTAGTTTGAGCAGGGGTCTACAGTTTTAGCAGGGATGTAAACCTCCTTCTGGACATCTAGAAAGCATGAGTGCATTAGTATATCAGTTGATCTCAATTTAAATGGAGAGTGAATAGTACGACAGCAATGATATTAATTATAGTGCTCTGAAAAGAATTTGAATCAAGATGTGGCTGGTACAAGTCCCGTCTAATATGACGCTTGGTTCTGTGAGGCAATAAATAATAAAACAATAAGTGAATTAATCAGTCTATGCCCTGATGTTATGAATGCAATGTTCAAGAACACACTTTGCCACTGCATTCAAGCTTACCTGGCTGATGACGGCTGAGTAGCCAGAAACCGGTACCAGGATGCTTTTTTCCGGTCCAGGGAAGACATGGCTCGGCAGTTTGGGCCGGACTGTTCCAATTAGACACAGGGTCAGACTGATTTGCATATGGCCATGTCTGAACTCCGTCCATCATCCCCTTAGGTACCATTTTCAAGAACACAGGCAACCTGTTGGGATGATTATAATTTACATTAAATATTCAACCAATATCAATTATTTGCCTGATAAAAACTTGGTTGATTAATTCTGTCAGTATGACTGTTTTTCCATATTTTGTTCGATGCCAAATAAGGGTAAACGGGCAATCCCTCTGGAAGATTACTGATTGGGGTTTCCAAGAACCCACATTTTTTTGTCAGATTTAGTTATGTTCCAGTAATGCCATAGTCACAATGGGGAGTGCTCCAATTAGGGTGTATTGCTAGATGTACTGAGTTTGTAGTAATCAGTGTGTATTTGCTGCCTGGACGATAATTTAAACTGCTAAAACTGAGGTTAAGCCTTCTCTACATAGGATTTCTGGGGAGTCATCACTAATACCTTGTTTTACAAAAAAGAGAAAAACAAACCATCTTAGTTAGAATTTCATGATAAACCCTTGGTGAGTGCATTATCAGGTGTTTTTGGAAACTGGCCATGGGCGGGGGTTGTTTCAGATAAAGTTAGTCACAGTGAAATTAGACTACAAAATATTTTGTTGTTATTGTTTTTTTTATAGCAGAAGTCACGTGTTTTTAATAAATACTGTGTTATGTATAGGGGCCATTCACATGTTAAGGGCTATTATCCATATTGTGTGGATCTCTACTGATAAAAATAGGTATAATTCATTTAGAGGTTTATTTAAACATTTAATTTATCAAATTATTCCATTCGTTTAGGCTTTACATTTCGCCTGAAAACACTTAAGTGAACACATCGATTTTTTCTTGGAACTTTCATCTAATAAACTAAAGCATGTGAGTACTGTGGAATGGCTTGTTTAATTATTTTAAACTATGGCCATCTCATGTTTCTATATTTCTAAATAGCACTTTGTGCGTGTTTGTTTTTTATATATATCTCATAGCCCTGAAGAAGTCCAGTAACGGACAAAATGCGTTGGCTATATGCTTTTTAAATAAAGAAAACTGAATAAAGAATTGAACTGAACTGAAGAGCCTCTGTTTGCTTCTTGGGAAAACAATAACAACAAAATATTTTGTATCTAACGAGATCTTTATTTGTAAGATTGAAATAATGTATTAAATTCCTGAAGGGTGCAGACCAAATTTTGGGGGAATTTTGTTAAGGGAACTGGGTTATTCACTGTTCCCCTTAGGACCATATAGGGATTGCGTTCCTGGTTACCAGCACCTTCTTTATAGATTTATATGTGTGGTATTTCAATAGTGATGCAGGCACAATTGCCTTAATCCCTAAATCTTTGCAGTTATGACATTAGACTAGACATTGGCCATGAAAACTAGTAAGAATATTTATTTGCTCCTTAAAATAATAATAAATTGTCTGGGCTCACAAGTGGCTCCGTGGATAACTCTTGGACAATCTGCCACAAATGCCTAGGTAGGGCTGTGTTAAAAACACAAAGTCACCAGTGGGCCAAAGTTCTTAAAACTGTTTTTCATACTATCCTGGCAATCGGTGTATCCCAGATTTTTTAATAGGTTCAGTTCTTGTCCCCTTTTACAAAAAGGATGACTATGCCTTTGATGAGAATTATCGTCTCTTTGCAATGCTGTGTCCTTTAAGCAAGTTTTTAGTGAAGGCACTATTTTTAAAGCTTTCTGATAGGGGTTACCAAAATTTAATCATTGGTACTTTTGAAGACCAAACGATAATAACATTTTAGCTTTTTACTGCTATTTTGCTGATTTCAAACAGCATTTGATTCCATAGATCGGCTGTTCCTCTGGAATATGTTGAGGTTAATGGGTATTCCACCACCATTACCCCCAAAAAATTAGGTTATTTATTGTAATTTATTTATCTGAGCTGGCAAAGAGGTGGACTAATTTAGTTTTTAAAACTTCTGGTAAATTATTTATTGCTTTTATCTAAACGCTCTGGAGAGCCATCTGAAAAACTGTGGGGGACTTGCTGGCCTGTTGTATGCAGATAATACTGCCTTTGTTAGCCATATCAATATAAATATTGAACATTTACAGCACATTTGGCAGCACAAAGGGTGGACGTCGAAGGAGGAAGGGCTAAAGTTTCACCGTAGGGTCCTACCAACTTCCAGCCTTTTCATGAACCGAGCTCAGTTCCATCTACCGCCGTAATGGCGCCAAACAATTATTCTGAGCAGGCTGCTCAGCATTATGGGGCTTATCCTTTCCAACTGGGTCAGGAGTATTCGCAACAAGCCAATCAGCAGTATGGCCAACAGAGCTACGTCAGTTACAGACGTCTGCTGACATGTAGTCAAGCTACGGACAACAACAGAGTAGTGGCTACAGATCTTCTTATGGCCAAGCACAAGCGCAGCAGACGCAACAAAGCTCTGGTTATACTGGACAGTTTTCTCCTCAGGGGTATGGAAGCTATGGAAATAGTCATACATCACAATCAAACTACTGGCAACCCTAGCAGCAAAAGCCGAAGTAACAATATTCCTATTCCGGTTATGGGCAGCAGCAGTCTAATGCCTATCTGGGGCCCGCCTGTTGAACAGGCTTCTGCTATCCCTGAGGCTGATAGGCAGTCTTGAACTGTTTGAGAAGAAACTTAAAACCCATCTCTTTAACGGTTAATTCTGTCGCAGCTGCCTCTTTCTCCCTATGCTAACGCCGCGACACTCTGTCGAGCAGCCGCACCATTTACAAATTGAAATAATGATAATAATTATCTAACATGTCTTTATTGTGAAAACAATGAACTGAAGATCAGATCCATCAGATCAAAATGATGGTCTCTGAAAAAAATATTACAAGAAATTGCTATGAAACTCCAGCAGTTTGCTGGAGTAGATAGCGTAACAAAAAGGAGCAGCAATTTGGGGATATTGTTTAGTGATAAATTGGAGTGAAATATATGTAGGAAGTCTAAACTCATCCTTGTAATGATTTTCCCTGATAGTTTAATTAGATTTAACATTGGACTGATTTAATATCTCTCCTTATTACTGCTAGTTACTGCTTTCAATGTGAAAGTAATCTCCAAACTGGTCTACAACATATTTTTTGTTGATAATGGCAGAATGTAAACCTTAAAATGATCAGAGGAAAGTTTGACTTTTTTAACCAGTCGTTCTAGTACTCTGTGTTCAGGCTTCTGTGCTTTATTCAATACAATCAAGGCTTGTCTGCCTTCTCCTAGATTTCACCAATATCAAAGAACAATAAAACCAATAAACCCTGCCCTAGCATCAGCCCTCATTTCAAAGGCAAGCATACAAATGAAAGAAAATTTGATATCTTAAGTAGACCTTAAAAAATAACAGGGAGGGAGGTAATAATGAATGAAGCAAACAAGACAGGACTCAGTGTAATAGATTACTGGTAATTAATTCATCCATTATCTCTTTGTCCCCTTCTTACTTAATGCATTACCATTGAAGAATACCAAAGCACAATACAAGAGGACTTAACCTATAATGCTACATTTTATGCAGAAAATAAATTCTCTACATATTACTTAATATTAGACGGCACTTGAATTAGATGTGCAATCAGAATTTTCAATTGTCTCTCCCTCCTCACTCAAACCAGAAGTCTCAAATTTAGAGAGAATGGGGTAAAGTCACACAAACGCTTCTCTGTGCAGGACCGTGAAAGACCATCTAAGCCTCAGGAACTTTCATCTTTTCTCCTTGACCAAAAATCAAGAAGGAGAATATTCTTATGAGTTTCAGAAAGATCTATTCATGGAATCTCCCACAAACAAAATGGTTAAGTAAATATTTGGGGATTCAGATAGAAAGCTTGGGAGCATGGACATTTCTTGCTCTGGATGGCTGCAGAGGAACTCAGAAGTCTGTTGAATATAGACTGCTGCCAAGGACACTGCATTCATTCTTGCCCAGCAAAAAAATCTGATCTTTAATCTTTGACAAACTCTTTGAATATGTGCCCCTTGCTCGTTTATAGGCTTTCACAATCATAGTGTGTGCTCTGTTGAGTACTATTCTACCTACCAGATGAGCAGAGATTACCATTAATGCGGGACAAATTGCCACTGAAAAGGAGACGAACGAGGCAAAAGCTTAGGACGCCAGACCGACAGAACATATCCTGTTTAAAAGTCGAATAAATGAAATCGATATATGCCCGTTCATGAGAGCGTTTTATCTACAGAAAGACTTTTCTCGTCGTTTGAATTTATAGCTATCGAGAAGAGAGGGAGAATCATAGTCTGCCCATACAAAGGAAGGACCCTCCTATCTTGAGCAGGTTCACTAATCCTAAGGCACAAGCCATAGCAACCGACTGAAATTGTTCATAGAAGTCTCCTTGAGGACGGATGCCCCAGGGGAATCTATATACATTTAAAAGGAAATTACTTAAATATAAGTGTAGGAGCCGGTGACCCCAAAGAGACGGCATGTTCTGATGAAGGTGTTACAACATCAAGTACAATAACACCGAAACGCGTCAACGCTTTTTCTGGCTACAATCCCATAAAGGTCAAGGAGGTAGCGGATATCCATAAACTGTAGATACTGCCTACCGTACCAACACCATTAAAGAAAAGACCTGAGGATCTATAAGAGTAGTGGCAAAAAATATCAGGGCCACAAGTTGAGGGGGTTTGTGAAAATAATCTATTTGTCTTTTCTCTGTAAAACTGTATTGATTGAATTTTTCTCCTTTGTTTTATTATTCCCATGAATGTGATATTATGTTTTTTATGTATTATGAATTATTTTTAACTGTTTTTTGATATTTCATTGTACTTATCCAAAGAAGTGTACTTTGGTTTTTTAACCTATTTTCGTGCGACAAGAAATTTTATTTCTATAAAATATTAAAAAGATTGTAAACGTTTACTTTTAGTGTGGAACTCCTTATCTAAATATTTCACTTTGTTTAAATATTTCTCCTCTGTACCTTTATAAGGAATGTCTGCATGAGTGGTTAGAATCCATTTAGTGCACACAACAGATTCAGTTTAATGTACACCCTGGGAATTCTCTTTGACTAAGTTGTCACTGTACCCTGTTCCATGGGATAGTGGGGTACTCTCTCTTGTATTTACCAAATTGCCACTAGTTCCCTCCAATAGGAAGATTTGCCCTTATGGAAGGAGAGCCATTTCTTCTGAAGAAGCTTATGCTCCATTCCTGCAATCTAATCTTGTCCACTAGTGTCTGTCTTTGTGATGGTTTGTAGTGAAGGAAACAGAGTCATCCCTCTTTGAAAGTTGGAAGTATTTAACCACCATATGAGCTCCTGTCTGACTTGTTGGGATAATAGGATCCTCTGATCGAAATCTTGGCACACAGAATTCCAGTAATTGGGAACATGTCCCACAATCTTCTGCAAACAAAATCTGGCCTAGGAGACAACATACAAAATTCCCGCCATGTGGCTTTGTATCTGCAGCCGAAAACTCACTTTTAAAGAAAATGGAGACTAAAGATCTCTGATATCATTCTAAACCTTGAATGCTGCTTTTTTTCTAGAAGAAATGCTCAGCATAGATTTGGTCTAAATCTGGCTCCAATAAAGTATAAGGGCCTGAATATGAGTTTGGGGTTTCTATGGACCGCTAAATCCCCGGTGGAGGTCCGGCAACTGCTGCACCAGAGGTCCAACTGCTGTTTCATGACCTTGGCGGTCGGACCGCCATAGGACTGCTGCTACTGCCAGGGAGCCACGATTTCTGGCAGTCTTGCAGTGGTCTGAGGCCACAATATATTGGAGGTGCAGTTGCTGCACAGCCAAGCATATTAGGAGTTTCCCCATTGCCTTCCTTTTCATGGTCGCGAGCCTGCCATACAAAGGGTGGCAGTGAGGAAACTATCGGGGCTGTACATGGCCACCTGGTACCTTATTGCAAGGGGATGCATGCAGGTGGCACATGGTGTACCCCTCGATCTCTTCTCAACTTCAGTTCCTGAACGGCATGGCCTTCGCAGACCATGCCGTACTGGAACATGCTGGGGCGATCCTATAGCGCTGCCTTTCTAAAGCTCTCCTATCAGCCTTTGAATGGCAGCACCATGGGCTACCTGCTGTAGGACAGCCCGCCCGGATTGCAATGTATAATCCGGCGGGAGAATGGCAGTGGAGTTTAGGGGTGTCAGAGTGGGGTGATGCCGTGCCACCCTGCTCCCACACCACCATATTTAGGGTTAATTTGTTATTCTGGAGGATATAAGAAAAGTCTATTTGATATTTTACAATGCTCAGTACACAATGATTTAATACATCTTACTCACAAATTGTTAGTAGCTCAACATTTCTTCAGTGTACTTTCCACCTTCTTATCAACCCGATCTACAGAGGTACAGTCCAGAAGAAGACTCTACCAAGGGTGCTAGAATTAAATCTGTCCAGATTGTGTGAGGAAGGCATTAACCTCCTTCATTAAAAATGTACATTCTGTGATGGAAATAGGGAAAATTTAAATGTTCAAGATATTTCCAATCCCTCCTAATCAAACCCTTGATCTTGCTGTCTAATGGAAACGCCAAATGAAATAAGTCCTCCAACCTCTGGTCATGGAGAAAATCCAAGACTCCCTCTAATTTGATCCAACACCTGAGCCACTGCTTCTCTTCTTATATATTTTCCCTCAAAAGTGGAGTTAGGACCAGGCTGAATTGAATCAGAAGAAAATGTATCATCCACATCGCCTCTGTCCTGGGAGTTGAGATGCCTTTTTCTTTCTTTCTTTCTTTACTTGGCTATACAATGGTTTGTAAACCACATCCTAAATGATCTTTTAAAACTCTGAAGTAGTCATAATACCAGGTCCTTCAGGTACAACATGGCCAGACTGCCTACACCTACTCCTTCTAGGCAGTTCCAATTCCTCCTCTGAAGAAGAGTAAGACAAGTGCCTTCTTTGGATGTTCTGTTACCATCTATAACAAAAGGCTAATGAAGTCCAAAAGAAATCTGTAATGCAGAAAAAGTAGCAGGTAATTAGAAAAGAACCACTCATCAACCAGAATCCTCCACAGATCTCTAGCTGTAATAGTAACACACCACTTTTAAGCCACCAGGAAGGAAGAAATAGTTCCTCTATGGCAAATATACACTTTCCATGACTTTAATTCACAGTTATCATAGTGGTAAAACAAAATAGCCTTGCCTAATTTAACAATATCTAGCTCAACTTTAATCAAATCACTTTCACTCACCTTGCATCCTTGTAGATGAGCAGCCAAGTCAAGTACCTTCATTTCTACATCGCCTTGCTGCCGCACGTCACATCTGTCTTCCTTTCTCTGCAGGGAGAAAGATGCTGGATAGTATGCCAGCAATTCCAAGGCCCACCAATCCAGCAAGACACCAACATACACATGCTGCTCTCTCGCCCAATAGCAAACAAATCAGAAAATCTTGCAAAAGGGCTAAACAGCATTGCCAGACTCCATTAGGAAGAACATTTCTTCCAAGCTCCACTAAGTTAAATTGTTGCATCCGGTAGGTAACAAACCTGTGTTTCTGGGATGAGGCAGACAGGGCCAGATATTGAAATAGTAGGTATGAAGTGGGGATTTTATTGGTTTATTTACCGCTTTGGGATTGGTGAAGCCTGACAGAGATGAAGAGTATTGATGTCTGTATTGCGTTATGGCTTTATGTCTTAAACCAAATTAAAAACATATTATAAATGGCTATTAAAGGAGATCGCGTGAGCGCGTGAACAAGATGGCCACCGCCTGCTGAGCTCCTCTTGATTTTTCCCGTTCTTAGCCAAATAACGACGAGTTTTTGTCAAATTATTCCAAATAATGAGGTCGCTGTATTATTGATGTGCATACCTTTGCTGTGAAGCTTTTCCAGGTATTTTCTTTGGTGGCAGTGGCATTTTATCCCTTCCTGCTTCAGCTCCCAGCCCGGCTTTGCAGTCAAGGGGGCAGAGTACCTGCTTAGGAGAGGGCCTGGCTTTGGCCTAACCACTCCCACAGTCATTTTTAGCTGCTGCACTTTCATTTTCAAGCTTTTCTCAGCAATTATCATTCTAATTTCAGTTTTTCTCAGCAATTGTTCAAATTTTCTTTTTTTTCTCCTAATTTTATATTCATTGAAAGTTCATTTATTTTAACAAAAGAACGGATCATAAGAATGCGCAAACACCTTATAACAAAAGGAAGCATATGTTTCACCTTCTCCTGTTAAATTTTATAGTGGTAGAATAAAGTGAACCTTCTTTATCATTGATTCTTGACGAAATTCTAGCTCCTCATGTCAACTCAGACAAAAATCTCTTGGCCCTTATCTTCCTGCTGCTTGTCACTGGCCTGCAAACTCATCATGGTCCTTCTTTATCTGGTCCTCCTGGGCCTGGCCATCCTGTTGCTCATCTTCCTGGCCATCCAGTTCCTTGCTCTGGGGTCTGACCTCCAGGGTGTGATCATTCTGGCCCTAATGTTCCTGATCTTGATCATCCTGAATCCTCCTTTCCCTCCTTACCTTGGTCCTGATACGCAAGGTCCTGACCCCCATTTGCCCTGATCTTATTAGCCCCCTTAGTCTTTTCTTTCCTGTTCCTCTTAGGACATTTCCTTCCGACTTTGGTTTCGTGTGCCCCTGGTCTCAGTTAGCTGGCAATCCTGGTCAAGGTCATGCTATTCTTCTTTTTCATAGTCCTTGTTCTTCTCTGGATTCTGTGCCTATTGACCCTGATCCTTATTTGTTGGGTTCTCCTAGACCTAGTTCTCCTAGTCTTGACCCACCTGCTATCAGTCTTGGTCTTCTTTGTCCTGGTCATCCTGATCCTTCTTGTCCTATTGTGCTTGTTATCATAAACATTACTTGGCCTTTTGCCATCATGGGCCTTCCTAGTTTCCATAGCCTTGGTTCATCTGTGCCTGTTCCTTTGTGATTCTCTTGGCCTTAGTCACCTTATCCTGCCGATCCTCACTGTCAACCTCCTAGCCCTGGTACAGCACATATTGGTCCATCTTGCTTCTTGTGTCATACCACTCTTAGTCTTTGTCCTCCTGGTTTGAGCTGTTCTTGTTCTTACATATCTGTTCCTTGTCCATTTAGTGCTACTGATACTGCATCCATTGATCCAGGTCATCTTGATCCAGGTTCTTCTAGTTTGAGTCATCCTGAGCCTGGTCATTTAGGCCATGGTTGTCCTGCCCACCACTGTCCACTCTACTTGGTCTCCCCCATGCTGGTTGGCCTTCTTACCTCACATACAGCTCACCCTGGCTCTGCTACTTGCAATGATTGCTCTGTCCCACTTGGTAAATCATTGGTCCTCTTTGATCTGATATCTATGGTCTTGGCCCTCCTTCTCCTAATTGGTTTCCTAGTACTGGTCTTCTTTGTTCTGTCTACTTGGGTCAGCTACTCCTGTCCCTGGTTGTCCTCATCCCTCTGATCCTGGTCAGTCTGTACAGGTACTCATAGCCCTCCTTGTCGTTATGGTTCAAGGCATTATGTTCCTTCTACCTCTGGCCCTTCTGTTTTCACATCCTCCTGGTCCTTCTAACTCTGGCCCCGGCACCACAGTGCTGGAGTTTGCCTACAGTTTTATAAAACTTTAAAGGAAATTGCGTGGGAATCATGGCAAGAGAGTAAAATATTTTTGGTGCGATAGTAATTTCTATAGAATATATTCCACCCCACCATGAAAGATGAAGTGAAGACCAGCATTAAAAGCAAATTTGGCTTTAGAATTTGAAAGCTGAATACCAGCTCTTTTGCTAAGGATTGAGTTAAACTCATATCTAAGTTTCTGTAATTTGAATCTGTATTGAGGTTCAGTAGACAAAAAAAAAATTCTCATATTTAGCAATTTGTTTTTCTAAAGATGTAATATTGGCATTTAAAGTTTTATTGTCATGTGCCATAATAGAAATAGTACCACCTCTAATATAAGCTTTAAAAGCGTCCCATTTATTCACCATAGATTAGATTTAGGATAGTAATTTCCCGCTAGTTTGTGTCAAGCACCTGCCCTGAATTAAGTACTTGGTGGAGTTTGAATAGTAAATTTGAGCCTTAGTCACTGCCCAGCACCTGTCCTGAGGTATTTTCTTGAGTTAGCATAGTAATACCATAGTCACTGTAAAGCATCTACCCTGGAGTTATTACCTGGTGGAGTTAGAATAGTAATGTTGCCTCTTAGTCACTGTCAAGCACATGCCCTTAGTTAGGTAGATGGTGGAGTTAGTATAGTAATTTTCACCCTTAGTCACTAACGAGCAGCTGCCATGTGGTAAGTACTTGGTGGAGTAAGAATTGTGATTTTTCCCTAGTTAGTGTCCAGCACCGGCCCTGAGGTAATTACTCATTGGAATCAGAATAGTAATGTTTCCCCTAGTCAGTGTCCAGCACCTGCCCTGAGGTAATTATCCAGTGTAGTTAGAATAGTTAGAAAAGTACTTTTGCAGCTTAGTCACTCAACGTATCACCTTGACGGCGGGCTTGAGAACAGATATACTTGTCTACACCCACAGTTATGTAAAAGGATCAGGATACTTATTTTACCGGGCCTACATGGGGCCTGTGCTCCATCCCGTGCAACCTGAACTTTTGACTTGCCCTATTCCAGCACAAACAGATAACCCCCTTAGGCAGTTATTGCTTGTAAGCTCTAGAAACACTTTTACCCTTTAAAAATGTATATCTTGACTTATACTTACTGGATTTTTGTTGTTTTCGTCTTGATATATTCATACAATTACTTTGTGGTGTTTTCATTGTGTTACTGTGTGTGTGAGTTGCACAAGTACTTTTCACATCCCAACAATGGGGTCCCTGGGTTCCAGTAATGACTAAGCGAGGGTCCATAGAACTCAAAAGGTTAAGAACCAAATTTGGGTTTTATGGGTCCATATTACAGACCCTAACAAAGTAACCATATTGACAGGAAGGTTGCGAATCCTACACTTTGAAGCATACTGATTGCAGTCAGTGAGTGAATGTTATTATATATTGTTTGTGAATGCTATTTAACCATTACAGTGGCTCTGTATTATTGTGTTGTGCTCTTTGCTGCAGGGTTGTGCTTACATTTGCTATCATTTAGCAATAGGGAACATTATATAATGTGTGTAGACAGCAGACCTGGCTTTAGTGCTGCATAGCTTTTTACCATTAATTGATTGTGCAATGCTACTACTGTTATGCGTTGGTATGATTAAACTCACAACATTTACATTGAATATAGTAACATATTCTGTATCATTAAAGTGCTGTATAACCACAATTCTGGATGGACATTTTTTACTGCAGCTTTTATAATTACACTCTATTGCATCTTAACTTGCTAGACACCAACTCATCCACAACTAGTCAAGGAGGTGCAGTGAGGCAAACTTTACATGATAGGCTCAAAGTCCAGAGTCCTGGTCAGGCAGACTCCTAGAATTCTCACTTTCTGAGTGCCTGGTGGGCGCCAAATGTGTCATACACAAAAAAGAATCCAGACGAAGAGAGTTGCAGGAGTGCTATGTAAAGGACATCACGTAGGAAGCTGGCTTTTGATGCACTAGTACCAATGTAGGGGCACGCCAGCCAAAAGTCCAGATGCCCCTTATTTGTTTACAGGGCTTACTTTAATAATTCCAAATGCTCTATTTTTGGTAGTGTGGTCGAGCAACTTAGGCTTACCAGAGAGGAGTGCTAAGCATTTGTTGTACGTTGTACACACAGAGTCAATAAATGAGACACACAATCAAGAAGGAATCCAAGACCAATATACAAAAATAACAAAGCACTTTCTGAGTTATTGATTTTATGAGAAATCTATAAACAGTCCTAAATAATATTTTTTGAGGTATGAGCCTTGAATTTGGTAATGTTATGGTATGGGAGGAAAAAGATACACAGCAAATATATACTTGCAGTCAATGTTCAGAGGTGCCCTTTAGTTCTTAAGGTACTTCGGGGCCAAGGTCCAAAGATCTACCAGCAGTTTGGGTTTACCTCCCCTGGGGTGTCCAGGTACAGAGGTGCTCGTTGGGATGGTAGCCTTGAACGCTACACTGGTTGAGTCAATGGTACATGAAACAAAGAAGCTGCAAGAGGGACTTTGGGTCAAATCCAGGAGATCCCAAATTGGGGTTCAGGTCATGAGGATCCCTAGGTCAAGGGGACATGGTCAGGAGTCGTGAACCTGGGCTGTGGGGCTTGGGTACAGAGGTGTTTGACTGTCTGGCCTCTTGTGCTTGAGGCTCCCATGGTTCTAGGCTCACCTGCAGAGGGGAGGAAAAACAAGATAACAGGGCCACTCTCATTGTGGGTCTCAGCAGTCCTGAAGACCCTAGTCGTGCAGGTCGGTATCCACGATGGTGGTGTCCGGACTGGGCACAAACAAGCCTTGGTTGATGCAAGTGCCCTGGTACTCAGTATATTGGGACAAGGCAGGATCTTGGAGGGTCTAACGCTTCAAAACTCGGCGGAGGGATGGGGCTGACCTCCTAGAGCCACGAACACTTTGCCTCATGTACTGCTTCCTCTGTGGGCCTGATAGCTAGCAACAAAGTGTACCGGGCAAGTGCGTTCCGTGCCTGCGGGTGCAGAGGGATGGCTCCGCCACTCTAAGGGAGATGCTAGATGGTTGTTGTAGTGCTGGACAGTCCTCCAAGTGTTGAGGAAGATGCACAGATTTTGGATGAGTCAGGTCTTTGCAATTGTCAAAGTACCAGCAGCCAGGCAGAGTTTTGTGCCAAGTTCGTTGGAGGTCCTCAATTCTCATGGTGACTGCTCTTCTTTGTCCTTCTTATGTTCCCAGGTAAACAAATCTGTTGGCCTGGTGTTGGGGACACCCCCTAAATACTCAATTTAGGGGCATTTAGGGGATTATACGGCAGTAGCTGATGGGCTGCCTACCATTTGGGTGACTGCACCCCTATATGACCACTTCAGCATGACCCTGATCCTAAATGCTCTGTTTTCTCCAAAAACTAAGATGGTTAAACCCTCCTCTGACTTTCCAATTCAGGTAGCGCATCTTAGGGATGGGACTAGTCTGTAAGTGAAACAGGCCTCCTGAATATCTAATTTCCCACCTGCTCTGATGCCACATGGGCCTATGGGCAGGAGCTGGCGTCCTCCAAGTCTGGGGGTAAGCGGGGTTGTGTTGCAGTGGAGGCAACACAACCTCACGCTTTGAGATGCTAATTCATTAGCCATCCTGCCGGAGAAGGAGACAACGCCTTCTGCCGAGCAGACATTGTTTCTTACCTCTGTAACACAGTCTCTACCTGGCATGGGGGCAGAAACTCATTTGTAGTGGCAAGTTGGAAGGTACCAGTCAACCAACATACTAAGGGGCAGATTTATGAAGGCCTTGCGCCGCCGGTGCGTCATTTTTAACATGGGAAAAAGTGACGCACCGGCGGCGCAAGTCCTTCATAAATCTGCCCCTAAGTAACTAGCATATCTTCATAAATCCAATATTTCTATAAGTACAAATTTATAATGGCAAGATGTTTGATGCCAAACATCTGTATTTTCATTGAAGCCATTATGTAACTGAATAATATGTAATGACCAGCGCCTAGTGCATATCTTTGAAATGGCTTCCTGATCTCTTGCAATGTCTAGCAAAGGAACTAGACTTCAAAGGGACAGATCGGCTCCTGCAGATGTGCCCTCACATATAATATAATGCACTCTGCCTTAGGGCTCTAAGGCCTGCTGTAGGGGTAACTTACATATAGTACAGCAGTGAATTCGGGCATTGCACACAGGGAGTGGGCAATGTCATGTTTTGGGAATGGCTTGCACCATTTCAAGCACCCTGCAATGCTACATGCTGTTTGTGTGTGTGTCCCTTTGGGTGGCATAACAAATACCGCAGCCCTTAGGGATCCTCTTTAGTACCCATGCCCTGCGTACCAAAGGTACTATTTAACAGGGGCTTACAAGAGTGCTAAACTCTTTATATAAGCATTGGTCTTGTTTTTAGGGAAAACGCACTAGTACAGTGTCCTGATTAGCAGTACCAACACCAGTACCAGTAATCAAAAAGTGAAGGCGACCATGTAAAAAAGTGGCACTTTCCTAAACATCAAGAATTATCTTCCAATAACAGAATTCAGCATTTTTGTGGGTTTAATATCATAACACAACTACTCCATGCTATCTGTTTTATATCTATAGAAAACCTGTAGGAATTCTAGATTATTCTCAAATGTTTGCTGTGTTGACTCCTCGAGGTCTCCACCACACTGCATTAAATACATAACTAAATACATAAATGTGAAAATAAATAACGGGCTTTCTCACCAGCCTTATTAAAACTTTTTGACTTCTTTTAACCATGCACATGAATTAGACAATATATTCAACTATAAGACATGCAGAAAAGGAGGGAAATACTGAAGAAGGTGTAGTTAAATGTACAAATTCTAGCCTGGCCTTGGTGTCACGGCTCTCCTGCAAACCAGAGACATCTCTTACATTGGCAGAAACCGCAGACACAATGATTCATGTCAATGCATTGAACGTGTATGACATCGTCAACATGGCGATGCCGTATGGCCACTTTCAAAATGGTGTTTTATTTTCAAAAACGATATCCTAACGTAGGATTTTTCTTTTGGAAAAAAAAAAAACCAAGGCCCCCCCACGCCATGGGAATTTCTCCTATGGTGTGGGGTCATTAAAATGTTTTTACTTTCGCTTACCTTCACGTTTTGGATGGTAGTGTGTTAAGGTAAAAAATTGCCATTTGTCTGCCCACTCTAAATAAGGCAGGTGACCAAATGGTCAAACCTCTGATGGCCCTTGTTCTGTCAAGCTGTCGAAGGAGTATGATCAGGAATGGAGACAAAGTAGTCTCCATCACTGATATACTTAGGTTCCGCCCAAAAGGTGGGCAGAACTTCTGTTTTACGGGTAGGGTACTTTGTCACTCTTATAATGGAATACCCTCTCCGCCAAACTATAAATCATGCCCATATTTTTTTTGGACTAACGGCCTGCAATCGACTTTCTTAATTTGTTATTGGTATGTGGAGATATTAACTCAGTTTTCGCAAAGATATAACTCACTCGATTAAGATACCTTTGGGTGCAGCCATCTGTGTGTGACCTGAGCTCAACTTTAGCCTCTTCAACCTTTTAGTCAACGGGGTCCATTACAAGTATGCCACTCAGGTGGGTACTATAAAGTATATCAATTAGGTCTCTATTGACTTTACAGGTTGTATTCACACTATATAAAAGTACTCTGTTAGTATACAATCAATAATTTTAAGCTGACACTTTATTTCCCAGTTTAAAGAGCTACTTGCCTCTGCTTAGAGATTCAAATTAGAATTTCATTTTCTTTACAACTATTTCCGCAATACCATATGGCCCACGTATAAAGCATCCATCGCACACAGAATATCAGAATCCAATTAGATTCCTACCTTGGGACATTCACACATATGCTATTGAGCTGTCAGAAAGTATAGTTCATCAGTTATGAGGTAATAAATCCTATTGGACCTGCTTCCTTTTGGAAAAATTGGTTGGCCATCCTAGTCACTGTTAAATCAAGTTACTGTTGGAAGCAGGTTTACTTAAGGTCAGAAATTGTAAGTTACAACATACGGTTGCCATATAGAGCTTGGGATTGACTACTTAGCTGATTACATCAAATGTCAACCAATGCTATTATGGCACCGTATCTGGTCTAAGCCCGAATGTCATCTCACTCGTGCCCTGATTTCGGACTGCTTGGGGCTGACTTTCTGGAAAAAGATCCCTTGGTTGGCATATGTTGTTAACTTTTTGAAAGATTTGGATCCTAATCAATACGTAATAGAGCCAACACTAATTAGTGAGCTAAGCAGAAAAACCTTTAAGTGTCACTGCCTTAACCATCTTCGGGAACTTCGTTTGAGCGGCGAAGTACCCAAGCAAACAAATGCCCATATCATGATGATTCAAGTGTCACCAGGTATACAGCCTTATCTCACTTATTATTTGTCCAATCATGAAAAATATCTACTAACCAGGTTGCGTTTTAATTTGTTTTTCCGATTGGTAACTTTCCCAAATCCATTAAACTGGTCTCATGACTTAGAGAAATGCCCATGTGACAAGGTATCGCCCCAAACCACTATGCACATAGTCTTTTTCTGTTTTTTCTACGCCGAACCACGCAAACGCTGGGTTCTGCCTGTGTTGCGTCAGATGGGGCTGAGGACCTGCCGACCAGCGTTTCTCGCTTTGCAACAGCTAGATTCCCAATATGCGGCAAAGAATTTAGCCATGTATCTGAAATCATGTTTAATAATTCGTAAAGCAATAAGGAATGAAGATCTAATCCCATGAAATTTTGCATCATGTAGCTGATTGAAAGTGTATCTTCCCTTCTGTTTTTTCTTTTTCATTTTCTTAATGTTTTAGGATTTTTAAATCGTATTATAATATTGTAATCACATCAATATGTTTTCTAAGTGAATATGTTTTTAAAAATTATGATGTACTTTTTATGGTTAACAAATTGTCTAACCGAATAAAAGAATTTGAACTGAAGTTATTTGGTATGTAGTTGTGCCCAAAAAGCACATTTTAAAAGAATAGAAAGCAGATGTTATGCCTGCATTAAAAAATGGATTTCGAAGATGTTTTTTCTTGCAGAAAAAGAGAAAATGTCATTAAAAAATTGAGCATGTTGGGTGAAATAAGTAATAATGTATTACTCTTTGAATGAATTCCATGATTAGGTTTCTGATGAGAGTGTGCGTTTGTATCTGTTGTGTCATATTGTTTGTCATGGGACTTTGATAAATAATACGCAAGTAATGACTTTCTGTCAATATTGATGCGCAAATATTAATTTTGCAATGTAAATATGTTGAATATGTAATTATTAATATTAATGGTTATTCTATGGCAGTATGGAGAGAAATTGTGATTATTTTCTGTGAGTTGCAAACATATCTTTGTATTGTATTATAAAATAATGATTTTTTGAATAAAATAATCCAACTAGAGACGTTACAACTTTTGAAACTCGATGCATGCCAACTCACGATAGGGTACTCTCTGCAGCTTCAGCTTCAAGACTGTCTCAGCTGATAAAGTTACACATGCCCCTCAGATTCAATGCGTTGCCAGCCACGGTGGAGGCATCATTCAGAGCTGGGTAAAGCGTATCTTCATAGCCAGAATATTATCAAAGGTCATCGGCTTCTAATGACAAACCATGTTTCCAATGCATTGGCCCGGCTGCCTTACTGATACCGAAAAGCCGAGGATAAAAGGGCACTTCCTAATCTGCAAGGGGCACTGGAATCTATGCCACCACATCACCTAACAGTCTCCGTTTCCTGGAGCACTTGACCACTGCCACCCATTCAGTCTTACCTTTCCAGTTAAATGGAGAGAAGACAGTGTTTTTCCTTTAGCCCTGAATCTCGATTCATTCTGAACTCGAGCCAGTTAAGATAACACCCAGGACAGGCACAAGCTTTGCCCCTAACCACCAGTGGCGAAGCTGGGGGGATCAGGGAGGGGAGGCGTCTTTTAGGGGTGTGGGCCTCCCCATCTTACCTGCGGCCATCGCGGGGTGTCAAACGCAGGAATCAACAGCACCCCCTTGCAATTAAATGCAGGCACTATGGGCGGCAAATGCAGGGACCGGCACAGGCAACACAAGATCTAGCTACGCCACTGCCAATCAATGGCGGCCAGCATGACTTGCGGGTGGCGGAGCATAGATGGGCGCGGCGGGCGGGTTTGAAAAGTGTGTGGGGCGAGCAATGGAGAAAAAAAATATTTATTCACCTACCTGGCTGCCGGTCCAGCGTCTCTCTCTGCTCCCACTCTCCTTGTTGGACTGGAAGCCCAGAAGAGCAGCCGGGCTCCCCTGATCAATCACAAAACTGCAATGCATGGGGTCCTGGGCTTGTTCTTCTTGTAGGCTGCAATGCAACCTGCATGGAAAACGGGGAAAGTGCGCATGACTGGTTTGTACATTTTATATTTCCTTTGCTCTGCACTGCACAAAAACGGTTGGGCAACACTCCTCTGCCATAGCGGACATGCCACCAC
Organism: Lissotriton vulgaris; assembly: GCF_964263255.1. Classification (NCBI taxonomy): domain Eukaryota; kingdom Metazoa; phylum Chordata; class Amphibia; order Caudata; family Salamandridae; genus Lissotriton; species Lissotriton vulgaris. The sequence goes on from NC_141687.1 coordinate 364,522,923, forward strand.
TGCTGACAATCACTGCAAAGAAAAGATTATGAGGCTAATTTGGAGTTTGGAAGAGAAGGTGTTATGTTATGTTATGTTATTTTAGATTTGTAAGGCACAATAGCTACCCAAAAAGAGTTTCCCGGCGCCAGCCTGAGAGGAACAAAGCAAGTAAAGATTATTGATCAAACACCAACGTTTTTACAGATTTACGAAAATTTCCATAAGCAGTTTCGTTGCAGAATGGCATGGGACGAGAATTCCACAAAGAAGGACCTAAACAAAAGAACAACCCCCCATACGAGATAGTCTGATCCTTGACACCGAAAACTTTCCCTGAGTAGTAGATCGGAGAGTGTGTGATGACCGGTAAGGATGTACTAAGGCTTGCAGATGCTGATGGGCCATTCCGAAACATATAAATCAAAGCTTTGAATTTGATCCGGTTCTCAGCCCTAAGCCAATGAAGGTCCCTGAGGGAGCCTGAAATGAGTCGGATCTGGGGATCTGACAGAGCAGTCTAGCAGCAGAGTTCTGCACCACCTGTAGCTTGCGTATCACATCCTTGTTAGCCCAAGGTAAAGAATGTTGCCGTAGTCTAGTCTAGAGGTAACAAGAGCCTGGACTATGGTTTTTTGGGTAGAACTAGGCAGCATCCAGACAATTTTCCTAAGCCATTTCAAGATGGTAAAACAAGTCGCTGCTACCTTCACGGCTTGTTAATGCATTGATAATTGGTCATCAATAATCAAGCCAAGATTGCGGACTCTGTGAGAGGACTGAGGCAGAGCACCTATTTCTGCAGGCCAGTGATGGAGGCCCCAGAGATCTTTGTTTTCCCCCAAAATCAGAACCTCTCTTTTTTCACCATTAAGTTTAAGAAAATTGGTTGGCATCTACAATGCAATTTTACGCAACCCCAGCCGGCGAACAGAAGACTCAAACTCCCTTTCAGTGGAGAGAGAGTAAATAATCTGGGTGTCGTCTGTGTAGGAAAACAGGGACAACCCAGCCTCTTTGCAAGAGGTCCAACGTAAATATTACACAACAGAGGACTAAGGATCGAGCCCTGAGGTACCCGATAGGGAGAGGAATGAGTTTTGGAACTGGCCGTAGGGGAGAAAACCTGGAACGTACAGTCAGTGGGTAAAGAAGTAAGCCAGTTGAGTGCAGGGCCAGCTACACCCAAAGAATGTAAAGCTTTTAGTAACACGGTTTGGGACACAGTGTCAAAAGCTGCACTCAAGTCCAGTATTATAAGCGCAACTGTATGTCCAGCGTCCAAGCGGTGTCGTAACATTTCCATGACTCCCAGAAGGGTGGTTTCAGTCGAGAAACCGGCTCTAAAGCCAGATTGAGAAGAGTGTAGGAAATTTTGTGTTTCAACAAAATGAGATAGCTGCCCATTGATGTGTTTTTCTACAATTTTGGAGAAAGCCGGGAGTAGTGAAATTGACCGGTAATTAGAGGTCTGGGCCGGGTCAGCATTGGCCTTCTTCAGCAAGGGAAGGACCATTGCATGTTTCCATTCTGGGTTCAGGTTCCATGGATCCTAAGGGATCCTGGTCGAACTTTTACCGGCAGATCCTGCCCCAGCTCCGCCTGACCCTGAACTTTCAAAATGGTGTTTTATTTTCAAAAACGATATCCTAACGTAGGATTTTTCTTTTGGAAAAAAAAAAAACCAAGGCCCCCCCACGCCATGGGAATTTCTCCTATGGTGTGGGGTCATTAAAATGTTTTTACTTTCGCTTACCTTCACGTTTTGGATGGTAGTGTGTTAAGGTAAAAAATTGCCATTTGTCTGCCCACTCTAAATAAGGCAGGTGACCAAATGGTCAAACCTCTGATGGCCCTTGTTCTGTCAAGCTGTCGAAGGAGTATGATCAGGAATGGAGACAAAGTAGTCTCCATCACTGATATACTTAGGTTCCGCCCAAAAGGTGGGCAGAACTTCTGTTTTACGGGTAGGGTACTTTGTCACTCTTATAATGGAATACCCTCTCCGCCAAACTATAAATCATGCCCATATTTTTTTTGGACTAACGGCCTGCAATCGACTTTCTTAATTTGTTATTGGTATGTGGAGATATTAACTCAGTTTTCGCAAAGATATAACTCACTCGATTAAGATACCTTTGGGTGCAGCCATCTGTGTCTGACCTGAGCTCAACTTTAGCCTCTTCAACCTTTTAGTCAACGGGGTCCATTACAAGTATGCCACTCAGGTGGGTACTATAAAGTATATCAATTAGGTCTCTATTGACTTTACAGGTTGTATTCACACTATATAAAAGTACTCTGTTAGTATACAATCAATAATTTTAAGCTGACACTTTATTTCCCAGTTTAAAGAGCTACTTGCCTCTGCTTAGAGATTCAAATTAGAATTTCATTTTCTTTACAACTATTTCCGCAATACCATATGGCCCACGTATAAAGCATCCATCGCACACAGAATATCAGAATCCAATTAGATTCCTACCTTGGGACATTCACACATATGCTATTGAGCTGTCAGAAAGTATAGTTCATCAGTTATGAGGTAATAAATCCTATTGGACCTGCTTCCTTTTGGAAAAATTGGTTGGCCATCCTAGTCACTGTTAAATCAAGTTACTGTTGGAAGCAGGTTTACTTAAGGTCAGAAATTGTAAGTTACAACATACGGTTGCCATATAGAGCTTGGGATTGACTACTTAGCTGATTACATCAAATGTCAACCAATGCTATTATGGCACCGTATCTGGTCTAAGCCCGAATGTCATCTCACTCGTGCCCTGATTTCGGACTGCTTGGGGCTGACTTTCTGGAAAAAGATCCCTTGGTTGGCATATGTTGTTAACTTTTTGAAAGATTTGGATCCTAATCAATACGTAATAGAGCCAACACTAATTAGTGAGCTAAGCAGAAAAACCTTTAAGTGTCACTGCCTTAACCATCTTCGGGAACTTCGTTTGAGCGGCGAAGTACCCAAGCAAACAAATGCCCATATCATGATGATTCAAGTGTCACCAGGTATACAGCCTTATCTCACTTATTATTTGTCCAATCATGAAAAATACCTACTAACCAGGTTGCGTTTTAATTTGTTTTTCCGATTGGTAACTTTCCCAAATCCATTAAACTGGTCTCATGACTTAGAGAAATGCCCATGTGACAAGGTATCGCCCCAAACCACTATGCACATAGTCTTTTTCTGTTTTTTCTACGCCGAACCACGCAAACCCTGGGTTCTGCCTGTGTTGCGTCAGATGGGGCTGAGGACCTGCCGACCAGCGTTTCTCGCTTTGCAACAGCTAGATTCCCAATATGCGGCAAAGAATTTAGCCATGTATCTGAAATCATGTTTAATAATTCGTAAAGCAATAAGGAATGAAGATCTAATCCCATGAAATTTTGCATCATGTAGCTGATTGAAAGTGTATCTTCCCTTCTGTTTTTTCTTTTTCATTTTCTTAATGTTTTAGGATTTTTAAATCGTATTATAATATTGTAATCACATCAATATGTTTTCTAAGTGAATATGTTTTTAAAAATTATGATGTACTTTTTATGGTTAACAAATTGTCTAACCGAATAAAAGAATTTGAACTGAAGTTATTTGGTATGTAGTTGTGCCCAAAAAGCACATTTTAAAAGAATAGAAAGCAGATGTTATGCCTGCATTAAAAAATGGATTTCGAAGATGTTTTTTCTTGCAGAAAAAGAGAAAATGTCATTAAAAAATTGAGCATGTTGGGTGAAATAAGTAATAATGTATTACTCTTTGAATGAATTCCATGATTAGGTTTCTGATGAGAGTGTGCGTTTGTATCTGTTGTGTCATATTGTTTGTCATGGGACTTTGATAAATAATACGCAAGTAATGACTTTCTGTCAATATTGATGCGCAAATATTAATTTTGCAATGTAAATATGTTGAATATGTAATTATTAATATTAATGGTTATTCTATGGCAGTATGGAGAGAAATTGTGATTATTTTCTGTGAGTTGCAAACATATCTTTGTATTGTATTATAAAATAATGATTTTTTGAATAAAATAATCCAACTAGAGACGTTACAACTTTTGAAACTCGATGCATGCCAACTCACGATAGGGTACTCTCTGCAGCTTCAGCTTCAAGACTGTCTCAGCTGATAAAGTTACACATGCCCCTCAGATTCAATGCGTTGCCAGCCACGGTGGAGGCATCATTCAGAGCTGGGTAAAGCGTATCTTCATAGCCAGAATATTATCAAAGGTCATCGGCTTCTAATGACAAACCATGTTTCCAATGCATTGGCCCGGCTGCCTTACTGATACCGAAAAGCCGAGGATAAAAGGGCACTTCCTAATCTGCAAGGGGCACTGGAATCTATGCCACCACATCACCTAACAGTCTCCGTTTCCTGGAGCACTTGACCACTGCCACCCATTCAGTCTTACCTTTCCAGTTAAATGGAGAGAAGACAGTGTTTTTCCTTTAGCCCTGAATCTCGATTCATTCTGAACTCGAGCCAGTTAAGATAACACCCAGGACAGGCACAAGCTTTGCCCCTAACCACCAGTGGCGAAGCTGGGGGGATCAGGGAGGGGAGGCGTCTTTTAGGGGTGTGGGCCTCCCCATCTTACCTGCGGCCATCGCGGGGTGTCAAACGCAGGAATCAACAGCACCCCCTTGCAATTAAATGCAGGCACTATGGGCGGCAAATGCAGGGACCGGCACAGGCAACACAAGATCTAGCTACGCCACTGCCAATCAATGGCGGCCAGCATGACTTGCGGGTGGCGGAGCATAGATGGGCGCGGCGGGCGGGTTTGAAAAGTGTGTGGGGCGAGCAATGGAGAAAAAAAATATTTATTCACCTACCTGGCTGCCGGTCCAGCGTCTCTCTCTGCTCCCACTCTCCTTGTTGGACTGGAAGCCCAGAAGAGCAGCCGGGCTCCCCTGATCAATCACAAAACTGCAATGCATGGGGTCCTGGGCTTGTTCTTCTTGTAGGCTGCAATGCAACCTGCATGGAAAACGGGGAAAGTGCGCATGACTGGTTTGTACATTTTATATTTCCTTTGCTCTGCACTGCACAAAAACGGTTGGGCAACACTCCTCTGCCATAGCGGACATGCCACCACTGCTGACAATCACTGCAAAGAAAAGATTATGAGGCTAATTTGGAGTTTGGAAGAGAAGGTGTTATGTTATGTTATGTTATTTTAGATTTGTAAGGCACAATAGCTACCCAAAAAGAGTTTCCCGGCGCCAGCCTGAGAGGAACAAAGCAAGTAAAGATTATTGATCAAACACCAACGTTTTTACAGATTTACGAAAATTTCCATAAGCAGTTTCGTTGCAGAATGGCATGGGACGAGAATTCCACAAAGAAGGACCTAAACAAAAGAACAACCCCCCATACGAGATAGTCTGATCCTTGACACCGAAAACTTTCCCTGAGTAGTAGATCGGAGAGTGTGTGATGACCGGTAAGGATGTACTAAGGCTTGCAGATGCTGATGGGCCATTCCGAAACATATAAATCAAAGCTTTGAATTTGATCCGGTTCTCAGCCCTAAGCCAATGAAGGTCCCTGAGGGAGCCTGAAATGAGTCGGATCTGGGGATCTGACAGAGCAGTCTAGCAGCAGAGTTCTGCACCACCTGTAGCTTGCGTATCACATCCTTGTTAGCCCAAGGTAAAGAATGTTGCCGTAGTCTAGTCTAGAGGTAACAAGAGCCTGGACTATGGTTTTTTGGGTAGAACTAGGCAGCATCCAGACAATTTTCCTAAGCCATTTCAAGATGGTAAAACAAGTCGCTGCTACCTTCACGGCTTGTTAATGCATTGATAATTGGTCATCAATAATCAAGCCAAGATTGCGGACTCTGTGAGAGGACTGAGGCAGAGCACCTATTTCTGCAGGCCAGTGATGGAGGCCCCAGAGATCTTTGTTTTCCCCCAAAATCAGAACCTCTCTTTTTTCACCATTAAGTTTAAGAAAATTGGTTGGCATCTACAATGCAATTTTACGCAACCCCAGCCGGCGAACAGAAGACTCAAACTCCCTTTCAGTGGAGAGAGAGTAAATAATCTGGGTGTCGTCTGTGTAGGAAAACAGGGACAACCCAGCCTCTTTGCAAGAGGTCCAACGTAAATATTACACAACAGAGGACTAAGGATCGAGCCCTGAGGTACCCGATAGGGAGAGGAATGAGTTTTGGAACTGGCCGTAGGGGAGAAAACCTGGAACGTACAGTCAGTGGGTAAAGAAGTAAGCCAGTTGAGTGCAGGGCCAGCTACACCCAAAGAATGTAAAGCTTTTAGTAACACGGTTTGGGACACAGTGTCAAAAGCTGCACTCAAGTCCAGTATTATAAGCGCAACTGTATGTCCAGCGTCCAAGCGGTGTCGTAACATTTCCATGACTCCCAGAAGGGTGGTTTCAGTCGAGAAACCGGCTCTAAAGCCAGATTGAGAAGAGTGTAGGAAATTTTGTGTTTCAACAAAATGAGATAGCTGCCCATTGATGTGTTTTTCTACAATTTTGGAGAAAGCCGGGAGTAGTGAAATTGACCGGTAATTAGAGGTCTGGGCCGGGTCAGCATTGGCCTTCTTCAGCAAGGGAAGGACCATTGCATGTTTCCATTCTGGGTTCAGGTTCCATGGATCCTAAGGGATCCTGGTCGAACTTTTACCGGCAGATCCTGCCCCAGCTCCGCCTGACCCGGGTAAACGTCTAATTGGCCACTCACTGGTTCGCGGTTGCACCTTCAATTCTTTGCTAGAGATTATGCTGGTTCTGGCGGGGCAAGCACTGGCCCTGGTTCCAGTGGTACCAGTCACAGATCTGACCCAAATGTGGATTTTTAAGCGGGAACTGAGTTTGGCTTGATCTCCACCAGTGTCTTACTATGAGATTTCTAGGGCTCAGCTAACTGAATTAGAAGACTCTTTGGCAGTGCCTTTGCTCAAGCATACCCGACTAGAGGACCTCCCGTGTATGCCTGTTACAGAAAGAAAACTGCACCGAAAGAAACAGATTAAGTAAAAGCCCCCAGTTGAGGCATAAATCATTAGCTAGAAAAATGCGCTAAGATATCTCCAAACTCAGCGCGGGAGGCCCTAGCACCGGCAGATGAAAGCCAGGCTGTTGTCGTACAAAAAAGCATCCAGCGGCCCACACCATTAGAAAACAACAATCTGAACTCAAACGTACCCGCGCCTGATAAACAAAATAAAAAATGGGATACTCTCAAAAACACAAGTCGCAACGCCAGAAATACCCAGCCCAGGTCAAGCAGCCCACAGATTCTATCTATACAGACACACAGATTACACAGTGGTTTAAGCCCTGATGAAAATCTCCAGAGCAAACAGGGGATTGGAAACGTGTCGGCCCTTCACCCATGAGGGAAACTTATTTTGTTTGGACTCTGAAGAGGGTGGTGCACATACAGATACAGCCCCACAGAGACGGATATGATTCTTTTTTTCCCCAAGGGTAGCTGGTCTTTAAGAAGCCAAATACAGGGCATTGTGAGACAGCTTCAGAAAAATATTGCATACTGGTGTAATTGCTTTAAATGACTTTCAATGATGTTTTAAGTTTTTTTCTTGTCACTGTTTCAATTCTAATGATCACGATTTTGGTTTTGTGAAATTGCACTGTTTTATGAGTTGTGTACCCTTTGTATCGTATATCTAAAAAGTGTAAAAAGTATTATAGAAATGTCTTTGAATAAGGCTAATGTGTCTAGCAGGAGACAGTGACAAATTGCACTGCCCCCTAGTCTGCTGAAATAAATAGCAGCTTTAGAAATCGACGGCCTGGTCATACCCTTTTTTCTTAACTTTATCACGTCCTACCAGGCCCTGTAAATGGACGTAACCCCCCCTTTTGAAAACTTTGCTTTGACACCAGCAGATTTGAAAACTAGAGATTTTATTGAGCAAAGATGCCTTAGAAGACCTTCAGGATGTTACACATGATCTAGATGATAATGAGGAGGCATATAACACGCTGCCCTTTCACTATGCAATGGAGTAAACGTAGGCCTTAGGCCTGTACTTAGGCCTGTAAAATGCCAGTGAGCTTTATACCTTGCCGGACATAGATCTGGACTGCCCTTTCGGCACCGACTGAAAAAGTGCCTCATTTGCTGTGGTGGTACACATGGCAGCAGAGGCATTAGATCGGCAGTTGCCAACTCTGGACACCAAGGCTAATCTACCTCATTTGCCTGGTCAGCCCTCACTGCTTAAGTCAAAGGTTGTGATATATGTTTTCCTGTACCTTTTGTTAAGCTGCAGTGTGAACTTAATTTGGTTCTGACCTTCTTGATGTGCACAACTTTTGAGCTAAGGCACAATTGCTCCATGAGGCTATTGACCCTGAAAACTATTTTCCTCATTGTGAGTACCTCCAGAGTGAACAGTGTGCACTGTCTGTGCAACCACCATATGCCACCTTCTTACAGGATAGGCTGATACTTCGACTCTGGCAGAATTTCAACTAAAGGTGGTGTCATCTTTTCAAATGGATAAAAAAGTGATGGATAGAATGCTTGAATCAGTGTCAGCCACTGCTAATTACTTGGGGCCAATCCCCAATACATTGGCATTTTGCACACCATATCACCACAAGCTGTACCTGGCTGATGAGCCCATAACTAGAGTGAAACCGGTCCAGGGTTGCTTGTGTTCCAGTTCAGGGAGGACTGTCTTGGCAGCTCGGGCTGGACTGTTCCGACTGGAGCAGGGTCGAGACTGATTTGCATATAGCAGGGTCCAAACTGAGGTGATATGGTGTTCAAAATAACAATACAAAATACACAAAATGGTGGATTTATTATAGTGGCCTGTACATCAACATACGTTCTCTTAGTCTAATTGGCCTTTGCCTCAGATTTTAAAGATCAACAGATTCAATGTAGAGTGCAGCTTTGGCATTTGATGCACATCCACCAGGGCATCTACAGAGACCTCCTGCCCAAACAAGATTCAGGCAGTAAGTCGCGATACAAAGAATAGTACACCAGTGCACACCTGAAACAGTCACTTTTATCCTTTGTGCAATTGAGCACTTTCTTGTCCATCAATGTTCTTTTATTGAGATCGACTTCCAGTAGCCACTGATGTTGAAAATTCTAACTTTTATTTCTTAGACCACAATGATCCACAGCCAAAATAACGATAGATTGGAATACAGCCTGAGTAATTATCAGGGGCTGAGATTAATTTAAACATTCCATCCATCACTTTTTTGTATACTTTAGTGTGTAGCCCTAAGTGGGAGAGGTATGCCCTGTCTTGGCTTTTGTGCACACTATGTTACTGGAACCATGCTGTACCAGACTGATTGACCCATACCTAGAGCTAACTCTGTCCTAGCTTGCTTGCGCTCCAGTTCAGAGAGGACCTGGGGTAGCATTGTGGGCTGGACTGCACCAAATGGGGCCGGGTCAAGACTGATTTGAATATAGGTGGGTCCAAACTGAGGTGACATGCTGTGCAACAGAACCATGGATTGGGATGCAGCCCGAGAAATTACCAGTGGCTGAAATTAATTCAAGCATTCTTTCCATCACTTTTTAGGTCTCGCCTGCATTGTAGCGCATGCGCTGCTTCGCCTTGGCGAGATCTATTATCGTTGGTTTTGTGACGGGCTTCTTTGAAAGCGGGTTGGTGTCCGCCCTGTCTCCCTTAGGCCCCGCCCACCCTGACTGAATATTTTGCTCAGGTGTGCTCGCGCTTATGAGAAAACATTCTCGGCGTTCGTTGTGTGCATTTTATGGACAATAACATGTATGTCGGCGTTGTGTGGCTAATCACTTTACTTTAGAGCATGCCGGAATACGTTTACTTATTGAAAGTTACTGCGTGTCAAAGTTAAATGTAGGTTTAACCACTTCAAAGAGGTGGACTAACACCACACACTACATTTGAATCCTGGAATTTAGTTTAGCAGCAAAGGAAAAATCTGCATAAATGTGCACGCAGGAGAAACCAGAAGTGCCAGTCCATAACCCCCACACATGCAGCACCTCTCAATGCCCTCGGGAATAACATCGGTTGTTGAGTTTACTTGTTCACTATTATATTAATTGTTAGACCCAGGAGTGACCTCTGAACCAGTCCATCACACACTGAGTGCATTGTCCTGCCTCCTCGAACACAGCGCCCCCTCTCCTTCTGTCTGCCCTGCACACTGATACTGAGAATTAACCTTTTTGGCGCAAGCAGACTGAGGGGCATATTACCAACAACTAGCGATAATTATCGCTATGTTGGCTTAGCGGCAATATTTTTACTGCCGAGCTCAGGCGATTTTTATCGCTTAGGAACCTTGCTATTATCAAGGTTTATCTCCTAAGCGATAAAAATCGGCTGAAATGCATGAATACCGCTGAAAAGTCCGCGATATTCATGCATTACTGAGCTAATGCTCTTAACCATGTTGTCCACCTACCATTGGATAACATGGCTAAGAACTGCCAGGGGCAGGTGTTAGCTTTTGGAGATATTCGCGCTTAGTGCGAATATCTCCAAAAGTTAGTAATAGGAGATAGCGATGTTAGCGACTGTTTCCAGTCGCTAACATCTTGGCACGCCCACTTTGCATGTCATTAGTGATAAATTTCACTGACATGCAAAGCGGGGCCCAAGATGGTCGCTATCTCCTACTAGCTGTCGCTAACTGGTGTTAGCGATAGCTAGGTAATAGGGAGATAATTTTATCTCCACTTTCTTGGCTTTTAAAGTCAAAAAAGCGGAGATAAACCCCCTTGATAATATGCCCCAAAATTTGAATTTTGAATTTGAATTTAAAATATTTATATAGCGCGGCGTACACCATGCGGTTTCTTGGCGCTTTGGAGGCTCAATTAGCAGTAAAAATCCAGGACTAATAGAGAGTAAAAAAGATCAGTTTATATTAAGAAAGGCCTGGGTAAAAAGGAGGGTCTTAAGATCTTTGCGAAAGGAAGAGTAATGTGTGGCCAGGCGCAAGTGATCAGGAAGGGAATTCCAAAAGGAGGGTGCCAAAAAAGAGAAATTGGCTCCACCCCATTTCTTGCGTCTGTACCGGGGAACCTGAAGGAGTGATTGTGTGGATGACCGAAGCTCGCGGACAGGGATGTACTCTTTAAGTAAGGAGGAGATGAAGGCCGGGGCAGTCCCTTGGCGCGCCTGAAAGACCATACATCCGGTTTTAAAGAGGGAACGCTCCCTCACAGGTAGCCAGTGTAGTGCTTTCAGCAGGGGAGTAGAGTGACAGGATCGGGGGAGGCCATACACCAATCTGGCCGCCTGGTTTTGAACCAGCTGGAGCTTCCGCAGGCTATACGCTGGGATGCCGTTGTAGAGGGCATTGGCGTAGTCCAGCCGGGAAATAACCAGAGCGGACATGATTAGCTTAAGTGCGAGAGGAGAAAAAAAACGAGAGACAGAGCGGATAGTTCGAAGAATAAAAAAGCAAGAAGAAACCACAGAAGTAATTTGAGAATGAAGATTGAGTTGGTTATTAAGTTTAATGCCCAGAGTTTTAACTGAGGAAGAAGGTGCAGGAGGGGAACCCAAAGAGGAAGGCCAGAAGGAAGAGTTCCAGGGACTGGAGGAACCACCCGTAAGGACCAATTCTGTTTTATCTGGATTCAACTTCAGATGGTTGTGGTTCATCCAGTCTCTGATAAAAATCATAGTTGACTGAAAATTAGAGATAGAATGAGGAGAAGAAGACAGGTTAAAGATAAGCTGGAGGTCATCTGCGTAATTAAACACAGTGACCTCCAGTTGTTGAAGTGCAGCAATCAGAGGATAGATGTAGAGATTAAACAAGAGGGGGGAAAGAGAAGAACCCTGAGGGACACCACAGGTGACTTTGAGTTGGGTGGCCGAGAAATCCCCCAACCGGACCGCCTGGGTGCGGTCCCTCAGGAAGGACGATAACCAGACCAGGGCTGAGCCCTCGATCCCCGCCGCACCGACACGGGAGAGTAAGATGGAATGATCCACCGTGTCGAATGCGGCGGAAAGATCGAGGAGCACCAGAGCCTGGTAACTGCCATAGTCCATGCCCTCCCTGAGATTGTTCAGGACCGACACCACGACGGACTCGGTGGAGTGCCTAGGCCGAAAGCCTGCCTGGCGGGACGCAAGGCCCCCATTAGTTTCTACATGGGCACTGAGGACCGATGTTACATGCCGCTCCAGCACCTTGCCCAGAAAGGGCAAGAGAGAGATGGGACGGTAGTTGGCTGGAGCGGAAGGGTCCGCGCCAGGCTTCTTGAGGATGGGGACTATGGTGGCAGATTTAAGAGATGGAATTACCACCCCCTGGGCCAGCGAGCTATTGAGAAAGGATATAGGCGGTTCGGGACAAGCGGAGTAAATCTGTTGCAGAATGTGGGCTGGGCAAATGTCCGCCGGGGAACCAGATTTTACTTTGGGAAGGATTGCCAGAAACCCTTCTTTAGTGATCGACGGGATAGAAGAAAGAGAACCGTGAATAGTCGGGAGAGAGGGCTCAGAAAAAGTGGGAGAGGGGGGTGGAATGTTAGCTCTAATGTTGACAATTTTTTCTAGAAAATAAGTATTCAAAGAATCACAGAGGGACTGAGAAGGGAGGGGCTTGAGAGTGGCTCTGTCAGAATAGGCCAATTCCTGGACAATGGAGAAAATCTCCCTGGATTTGTTTTCCGCTGCCAGGATTTTTGCTGAGAAGTGTGTAGTTTTAGCACTTAGTATGGCTCTTTTGTAGTCACTCAGCAAAGTCAGGTATCGATTTTTTTGTAGCGGGCAATAGTCCTTTCTCCATTGTCTCTCGGCCTGCCGAAGGGTCAGTTTTTTTGCCTTCAAGTCGTCACCAAACCACCGATTAGACTCCTTGGATCTACGGATCGAAATCCGTCGTAATGGGGCTACCATGTCACAGCCTCCAGCAAGCCAGGTGTCAATTGCTGCGGCTTGAGAGGTGGAAGATAAGCCCTCTAAGTTGGGTGCGGCGTTCAACAGCGAGGATGACAAAGCGGGAAGGTCTACCCTATTCCAATTCCGTGCCCAGGTGTTTTTGGCCGGCAAGATCTTTTTTGCCGATTTAAGTGAAAGGGAAAAGGAAATCAGGGCATGGTCTGACCACGGGCAAGGGGACACAGTCATGGAAGAGACCGAGGCATTAAGCGACCAAACCTGGTCAAGTACATGGCCATGGGTGTGCGTAGGGGTATGCAAATGGGAAATAAAGTTGAAAGATGCAAGTGAATCAGAGAATTGTTTAGAAGCAGTACATTCCTGGGGATCTGAAGGCCAGTAATTAAAGTCCCCCAAAACCAAAACTGAGGCGTGATTAATCGCTAGAGTGGCCAATAGGTCCTGAAAGGCCGGCAAAAACAGGTGCGATGGCTGGGGTGGGCGATACATTAATAAACAGGTGAGCGGGGGAGAAAAGGCAAGTGAACGAGCTACCAAGTGCTCAGTAGGATTTACAGTAGAGGAGGGGAGAAGTTGAAAGTTATGCTCGGAACGGGCAATGAGAGCCACTCCACCTCCTGCCTTACCCGCTGGTCGATCAGCGCGAAGGGCCACATAGGATGGGGGAAGGGCAGCCAACAAATAAGGCAGGGAGGAGTCGCAAAACCATGTCTCTGTTAGCAGTAACATGTCAGGCTGGTGAGTATCAAGCAGCACAAATAGCTCCTGGTGATGCTTTACTGCCGACCTGGTATTGAGTAAAATAAGAGACAGGGGGGGAGAAAGGAGCGCGGGGTCAGGATCAGGGGAATGGGGCAGGGAAGGGATCAAATTGGTAGGTATGGGGTCATGGGAGGTAGGGTCAAGGCCAAGAGCTGAGATGCGCCTAACAGTGGGTGTAGCCAATGGCCAAGGGCCCTGAAGAGCAAGCAAATTTGTGGAAGAGTAGGAGAGGACATGATAACACGCCCCTAGCCCCGTCTGGCCGCGGACGGGCGCAGACGGGCTTGACTTAGGCTCGACTTCGGCGCGCCTTCGGCGCGCCCGCTGCGCTCGTCCGCTGCGCTTCCTCATAGGGGGACGTTTAAGTAGGGGCGGAGCGCGGGGGGTGTGGCGCCGAGCTAGGTCGCCTGACCAGCCCAAGCTAAGATGGCGCCCACACTCCACCGAGCCCTGCTGAATACAGTTAAAAAGATTGTCTCCTGTTGACTCTGGAGAGTTAAAAATGGTAAGAGTGATCCAGCGCCGCTGCTCTCGATCTGCAGGGCGTTTACAAGCACAGTCTCGTGTCACAGCCTCGTGTTCCACTGCAGGCGCGAACCCTCTGCCACCGGGGTCGCCTGCCTCCAATGTCGAGCGCTGAGGGAGCTGCTCCTAAGTAGGGGCGGAGCGCGGGGGGTGTGGCGCCGAGCTAGGTCGCCTGACCAGCCCAAGCTAAGATGGCGCCCACACTCCACCGAGCCCTGCTGAATACAGTTAAAAAGATTGTCTCCTGTTGACTCTGGAGAGTTAAAAATGGTAAGAGTGATCCAGCGCCGCTGCTCTCGATCTGCAGGGCGTTTACAAGCACAGTCTCGTGTCACAGCCTCGTGTTCCACTGCAGGCGCGAACCCTCTGCCATCGGGGTCGCCTGCCTCCAATGTCGAGCGCTGAGGGAGCTGCTCCTAAGTAGGGGCGGAGCGCGGGGGGTGTGGCGCCGAGCTAGGTCGCCTGACCAGCCCAAGCTAAGATGGCGCCCACACTCCACCGAGCCCTGCTGAATACAGTTAAAAAGATTGTCTCCTGTTGACTCTGGAGAGTTAAAAATGGTAAGAGTGATCCAGCGCCGCTGCTCTCGATCTGCAGGGCGTTTACAAGCACAGTCTCGTGTCACAGCCTCGTGTTCCACTGCAGGCGCGAACCCTCTGCCACCGGGGTCGCCTGCCTCCAATGTCGAGCGCTGAGGGAGCTGCTCCTAAGTAGGGGCGGAGCGCGGGGGGTGTGGCGCCGAGCTAGGTCGCCTGACCAGCCCAAGCTAAGATGGCGCCCACACTCCACCGAGCCCTGCTGAATACAGTTAAAAAGATTGTCTCCTGTTGACTCTGGAGAGTTAAAAATGGTAAGAGTGATCCAGCGCCGCTGCTCTCGATCTGCAGGGCGTTTACAAGCACAGTCTCGTGTCACAGCCTCGTGTTCCACTGCAGGCGCGAACCCTCTGCCACCGGGGTCGCCTGCCTCCAATGTCGAGCGCTGAGGGAGCTGCTCCTAAGTAGGGGCGGAGCGCGGGGGGTGTGGCGCCGAGCTAGGTCGCCTGACCAGCCCAAGCTAAGATGGCGCCCACACTCCACCGAGCCCTGCTGAATACAGTTAAAAAGATTGTCTCCTGTTGACTCTGGAGAGTTAAAAATGGTAAGAGTGATCCAGCGCCGCTGCTCTCGATCTGCAGGGCGTTTACAAGCACAGTCTTGTGTCACAGCCTCGTGTTCCACTGCAGGCGCGAACCCTCTGCCACCGGGGTCGCCTGCCTCCAATGTCGAGCGCTGAGGGAGCTGCTCCTAAGTAGGGGCGGAGCGCGGGGGGTGTGGCGCCGAGCTAGGTCACCTGACCAGCCCAAGCTAAGATGGCGCCCACACTCCACCGAGCCCTGCTGAATACAGTTAAAAAGATTGTCTCCTGTTGACTCTGGAGAGTTAAAAATGGTAAGAGTGATCCAGCGCCGCTGCTCTCGATCTGCAGGGCGTTTACAAGCACAGTCTCGTGTCACAGCCTCGTGTTCCACTGCAGGCGCGAACCCTCTGCCACCGGGGTCGCCTGCCTCCAATATCTAAGTTTTATTGTATTCTCAGTTGTTAAAACAACTAAAATAGGGTTGTGACTGCAGCTTTGTCCATAACAACAGAAGCGGGGGTCAGCGAAGTACAAAAATACCTGGGTCAGTGCAAACGGGTATGTAAAGTGCAATAAATGTAATACTGCAGTAAACGTTTTGCCAAGCCGCAGCTTTTCAAATATCAGTGAATGTCTTTTTTTTAATGAGCTGTGGGTGAGTGGTTCTGTGAATAAAAATATCTGTCAGGTTTGGTTGGCCTTTCCTTTAGCTAAGGACAGTTCCTATGGCGAGTTGTGGGCACAGAATAGTGGTGTTACAAAATAGTTTGCGTCTAGAGCAAACAGTACGGCTGCTAATCTCATGAATCTCACTTATTGATTTTGTATTGTTAGTTTTTTCATAAAGCACATTTAATAGTTATTGTGTGCCTTTGCTCTAGAGCTCCTCTGCAGTTGTTGGTTTGTCCATAGGGATGGATGGAGCTCCATGAGGGTGGTGTCTGTGAATATTCCTTGTTCATTTGAATAATACACACTATTGCTACCTTAGCTAATGATTCATATACTATTTTACACCAGCAAATATTCATTGCAATACTCAACCCTGTATACTACTACATACACTTATTGCCACCTTCACTAATACCACTAAAGGAATAATACACATACTTACTCCACAGATACATATAAATCTTTAGCTGGCAAACACATTCCATACACAAAAACAAACAAATCCAGCAAAATATGCCAAAATCTCTAACTCTAACTGATGTGAGACCTGTCGCATAGCAAATGCTTGTTTGTATACTTTATCTTTTCAAGTGGGACCATGTTCCATGGTTTCTTCCCTTCACCACATCTCTCTAAGGAGATTGAAAGACTGCACTGGCTGGATCCCAAGAGAGCCCTTAGCTTTTATATTGACTAGAATGAGGAACACTGAGCGGATTACAAATATTTTTGGGGGATTCTCTGGCGCTAGGAATGCTTAGAAGGGAAAATAAGTCCTGTGACTAAAAAGATGCTATACTTTGGTCACAAATGAGCCTTGCTGAAGGCCTCAGGCTCATTAAACCAGATGTAAGGCTGCCACTATGGCCTTGCCAAAGGTGATGAATATTGCAGCTACATGGAATTCATCCATCCACACCTTCACCAAGCATCGATGCCCTGTCTCTTAGGTAGGCATGGGCAAATATTTTATTACAGAGGCATAATTTTAGTAATTTTGTGTTATGCAATTTACGCATAGGTACGGGGATTACACCATTATGTCATACTGTGTAATACTACTCCTGTTCAGGGAGAATAGTAATGCGAGATACAGGAAAACAATGCAATCATCACAAACGTGAGCAGCGCCTTCTCCATGTGAGCAGCATTTTCCCAATGTAAGTGGCACTTTCTTTAACGGAGGAGGTCAAAAAACAATTCATGTAGGTTTTTTTCCCCGAACATATCATTTAGGTAATTTTTGAGTGGCAAACTACAAATCCCAATGCAAACGTCAGTTCTTCCAATGCAAGACGACTGGGAAATCAACTCACTATTACATTTCCAAGAGAAATTTCTACTCAAATAGACTGCAATTTTTTGAGCATGAAATCTATTTTTAATTTTTTTTAAACAGGAAGAAAGTGACATAGCAACAGAGAAGCTACTGCGAATACAATAGCAATGCCCTCTTCCTGACCTGAAGACTCATCCCTTTGCTTTGTCCAGCCAATCTTTGGTAATTTTAGATTTGAATTTTGAAGGGAGAGCATTATTCTCTATTTCTCTGCAGTCCCTGCTGCATCCATACCCTTAGAATGTTTACTTTGTTGGAAAAAACAAGTAAGCTGAATGCAGTAATTTACAAAATGTTTGTTTTTTGAGGGAAGGCAGGCACCATCTTTTTGTTTTTTTTATTGTTGTTTAAGGCCCAATTTTTGCACATTTTTGGGATGTGAGCCTGTGCGTTATAACTATTACTTTTTCCATTCACTAGTGTTTTTGTGTTAATATTGTACAAATGTGTTATTAATTTTACCTGGCTGTTATTTACTCTTTGGGGCCCATTATACAAGCCCTTGATGTATTTGTTTAATGTTTTTTTAATCATATTTTCACTGCTGCTGTGCTGTATGGTTCTTTTAATCATTTTAGTGAATTGTGGATGGACTTGTATTAAAGGCGCAATGTAGGTTATGTTTTGTCTGCATGTGCATGTTGGGGAATATACTAGCTGAGATTGCTCCTGGAGTTCAGGCCCATGTAGACAGCCAAGTTCATTGGCTCTCAGCTACCTTCTTATCAATTTGTTTTCCCACTATTTTTTGTGGATTTGTGTATGCTTGACATCAATGATATTGTGTTTTTTCTTTCTTTTCTACTTTAAAAAAAGTATTTTGGAGGGGCAATTCATGTTGGCTTCGTCTTATTTTATTATATATTTTTCTTTTCTAATACTGCTGATTTAACAGTGGTGGTAAAAAGGGAAGTCCTGTGTGTGGGCCTGAACAAAGTTTGGGTATGTCTCTGCGGTCCTTTCCCTGCAACACTAAAACATTTTTGGGGGTGTGGTGGAAGGTGCTCCAGGCAGAATAGCTAGTGAGTTTGTGTGTGTGGGATATAAATGTTGTCTTTGTTTCTATGCCTGCTCCTTCACTTGTTATTTAGTGGATGTGCTAGCTACCATATTTTGTGCAGACAGTGTGTACTTCAATCCTTTTATTCTACTTAAAAAAATGTTTTATTAAAATCAGGGCATAGTAAAGTCATACAAATTAAACACGTATTGTTGTTGGTTAGTACAAATTCCCTTGACATTTTGCATATCAGTATGACATATATTACATGATGGATCTCGTCTAATTACCCACACATTCTGTTTTGTCCCCTCCCCTCCTGAATCCAAAGTCTATCCATTCGGCAACCCAGGTGGATCACAGATATAGCCCCTGTATTTGTTGCATGCTCCCCACACTTTCCCCCATTTCTGGGGACAGCCTCGGTTGACATATGCAGTTTTTTCTGCAATCATGGCTCCGGTCGACCGTTTCTTGTTATATTCTGCCACCATAACGCCTCTGTATCCCAATCCATATCTGCCCGCTTGAAACGCAGAGTCCGTTTGCTGGGCGTGTATCCATTAATTGATGATTTTGAACTGTGCTGCCCAATAATACAATTGTATGTTTTGGAGAGCTATGCCTCCATCATACTAGACCCTAACTATTTTCTCCATTGCAATACGTGCCAATTTGTTTCCCCATAGTAAACTGGAGACCTCTGCTGTTTTGCTTCAAAATAGCTCGGTGGCACTGATAACTGAGTGTTTTCTAAGGCATACAAAAACCACGACAGTGCCATAATTTTAAAAAGTGCTGCTTTTCCAAGCAGTGTCAAGGGTAAAGTGTGCCAATGTATTGTATCCCGTTTTAGACGTTCCGGGGGGGGGGGGGGGGGGGGGGGGGGGTATCAGATTTTTTAAAATAAATTCATTGGGCCTAAGTGTCACAGAGATACCCAAATACTTAAAGCTTTTCACTGTGTACAGAAGATCCCATTGTTTAGGGAGTTGCGGTGGCGGGCCATAAAGTATAAATAGGACCAATTTAGACCAATTAATAGTGTAGCCAGATACTCTCCCATAAAGTTCACAGATATTTAAGAGCACTATAATGGAATGCCTTGGTGAAGTCAGGTATAACAATACATCATCAGCATATAAGGAGGTGCGGTACTCCCAGCCTGCCGCCCACTTGAGTCCCCGGATGGTCGGTTCCCATCTAATCTCCGCTGCCAGTGTCTCCAACACAAGAGCGAAAAGTAAGGGGGATAGGGGACATCCCTGGCGAGTTCCGCGTCCCAGCGGAAAGTCCTCCGATATGTGACCATTTGCTGTGACATGCGCCAAAGGCTTCGAGTACAACAGGTGTACCCATGCGCAAAATTTAGGGCCGAAGCCTAAATGTCTAAGGACCGCAAAGAGGAATGGCCACTCCACCATATCAAACGCCATGCGGGTGTCCAACAAGAGAAGAACAGCTGGTTCTTGGATATGCGGTATACAGGCCATCACCCCATGGAGGCGCCTCAGGTTAATAGCCAGGTTTCTACCAGGTATAAATCCTGACTGATCCAGGTGTATTAGGGCCGTTAAATGGGGGGTTAATCTTGTTGCTAGACGTTTAACAAGAATTTTAGCTTCAGCATTAAGTATTGATATTGGGCGATATGAGGTGCATTCCTCAGGAGGTTTTCCCGGTTTGGGAATCTTTACTATGGTGGCTGCTCTTTGGTCTCGTGGGAATTCTCCCGCTCCTAGACTTTCGACATACATATTTAGCAAGTGAGGGAAGAGTATGCCTGCCATCTTTTTATTGAGTTCGATGGGTATGCCGTTAGGCCCTACCGCTTTCCCTGGTTGTAGAGACCCGATTGCTAATTGCAATTCTTCCATCGTCATGTCAGCTGCGAGCATGAGGGTTGCCTCTGATGTTAACTTGGGCATTTTGATATCTTTAATAAAAGCCTGTACCTTCTCAACCGTTGTGGTGGACGATGACGTATAGACCTGTTTGAAATACTTGGCTAGGCTTTTTACTATTTCCTTGGGGTCAGATTTTAGTACTCCCTCTCGTATTTTTATCTGTGCTATCCATCTCCTTGCTCGCTCTCTTTTGTCGAGCCAGGCCAGAAGTTTACCCACCTTATCTCCAATTTCATATATCTTATGTTGTGTAGCCTGTAACCTGGACTTAGTAGTCTCTTTTAAATATTCTCTGTATTCTTGTTGCTTAACACGTAAGGTTTTGTGTATGGTGGTCTTCAGCATTATGTAGTTCCAATTCAATGGCTATTAACTCCTGCTGCTTTTCGTGTTTATGACCTGCTATGGATGCAATGGCTTGGCCATGAATAACAGTTTTATAGGCCTCCCAGAGGGTGATTGGAGACGGAACCGATGTCATATTTTCTTTGGAATAGTGTTGTGTTGCAGTGTTAATGTCCTTGAGGATTTTAAAATAGCCTGGGTATATGGGGTAAATGCGTCGCCTAACCCTGTGGTGGCACGTATATGTTAGTACCACCGGGGAGTGATCTGAAATCCACCTGGGCTGGATCTCAATGTCCACTATATTCTGTAAGCTGCCGCTGACGTTAAGGAATAATCTTTCCTTGAGAGGATATTGTGTACTCCTGATTGATAAGTGAACTGTTGGGTTGTGGTGTGGCGGCATCTCCAGGTATCTGTGAGACCAAGTGCTTCTAGGAAGCTCTCTATGCGGGATATTCCAGTATTTTGAGGTTTAGGGGGATGCCGATTGAAAGTCCATTAAAGTCCCCCCGAAATATCCTTTCCCCCTCTGGAATTGCGAGCAGAAATGTACTGAATGCTGGGAGGTGCACTGCGTGAGTGCTGGAGGGATATACACCGACAACACATTAAAGGGCCTCCCCTCCTACTGACATGCCATAGCAGCGAAGTGGCCCTGGTCATCTGTCCATGTTCGGTTAATTATCAGTGAAAATTGCTTTCTTATTAAAATACCGACACCTCGCGATCCAGAGGAAAACTTAGAATGTACAATCATTTTAAACCGCCACGGGTCCAGAGATCTACAGGTTGATCCCTTCAAGTGTGTTTGCTGTAAGAGGGCCACCACTGGTGCACAGCATTTCAGATACTGTAAAACTAGACCTCTCTTAATTTTATCCCCCAGCCCATAGACATTCCATGTAACCAGTGAGAGAGGAGCAACTGGGGACATGGGGGACGTAGGCGACTCAGCCTTTGGTTGATCCTTAACCACCATTTCTGTCATAATTAATGCGTGCAATCATGGATTCATATCGTAAGTATTTCCAGTAACCAACACATACAAACCAGTCTTTAGCCAGTGCCCTTAAAAAGGTGATAACCAATAACACACAATACTGCATTAACAATCCTGTCCCCCCTCCCTCCTCCCTGCCTCCCTGCTTGATGGACCTATAACTACCCACCACCACAACAGTGCAGAGTGCTTAGTACCCTTCCCTGATACCATAACGTGGGGGTGAGAGCGATCGTCTGTTGTCCTTGAAAAACCTCCTTTCCATCTTCATTAGTTACAGTATCTTCTCCATCTCTGATAGATTGTGTAAGTTAAGTGTTTGGATGGTATGGATTCCCCCCAGGGGACTGTGTTTGCCTTGATAGTCACTCCCTTGAACTCTTCTTCATTGCGTCATTGGTTTGGTCGTAATGTACTAGTCGCAGTCAGTCCATCCAACAGGACTCTAGGCTCCCACAGTACACCAGGTCATGATTGTCTCAATGTCTCATTGTGTCTTGTTTTCCTCAGTGATAAAAGCTGCTCTCCCTTGCAGACGTCTACTCCGGTCCTTCTCTCACTTCATTTCCACCACTTTGATTGTTTCCTCTTCCCCAGCGTTCCGATCGTGAGGTCTTGCGCCAACACTCCAGCCACTCCTGTGTGTCCTCCGGAGACAGAAAGAACCATGCTTAATTTCGCGGGGAACAGCATTGAGTACTTGATCCCACGCTCGTGGAGTGTCTTTTTGACTTCAAGGAAGCCACAACGCTGCTTCGTGACTGCTGCAGTATAATCCGGGAAGATGGTACTGGTAGCGTTGTTGAGACGCAAAGGAGGTGCAGTACATGTGGCCTGCAGTATCACGTCTCTATCCTGGTAATTAAAAATACGAGCCAGAATATGGCGCGGTGGGCCGTCAGTTTAGGTCTGTCTCCTAGGACTCAATGCGCTCTTTCAACTCCCCGTGGTTGGAGATGGTTTATATAAAGATCTTCAACGAACAGGTCAAGGGCTGGACCACCTGTCCATTCCGGCACACCTATAATGCGGATGTCATTTCTTCTCGACCGCCCTTACTGGATCTTCAGCTTAGCAGCCAGCAGCTTGTTATCCGCCGTGAGTTGATGCACTTGTTTCTTGAGTGTGGCCGTGTCATTTGTCAAGGTTGTTGCCATTACTTCCACCTCTGATACTCTGGTGGACATTTTGTTAAAGTCAGCTCAGATTAAGGAAAGTTCCACTGAAAGAGTCCAAACGCGTGAGTCCAGGGACGGTGAACTTTATTCAATGTGGTCATAATGTCTTGTAGTGTCACTTCGTGGGTTTCTGTGTTTATTGAACTTAGAGCAGGTGCTGCATCCTGGTCCTAGGGGTCCGTCTGTGATTTCATGTAGGCGTATTTTCCTAGCTTCGCCAGGTTCAGACCTTTCGCATTCCTGCCACTCATCTTTACGTTGGGGGTAAGTGCGTGTGAAGGTTTAGGTCGGGTGGTAATCACCGCCACCTGCCAGAGGGCTATTGCAACCCGGCTGTTATTATGCCATCATTTTATTATGAAAAAAACACAGTTGATGGACAGAATGTAGGACAATGTCATACATTCACCCCAGTACAAGAATCTGGGCCTAAATCCATTGTTTTCTTGCACTCCACACCACCCTGGGTTAGACACTTGCTATATGCAAATCAGCTCTGATCCTGTACCTAATGGGAACAGTCCAGTCCGAACTACCAAGCCATGTCTTTCCCAGACCGGAATCAAGCATCCAAGGACCGGTTTCTGGCTATCAGCCTTCATCAGCCTGGATAGCTTGACTCCAGTAGTGTGGAGAGCCTGGGACTCACGTCTGAGTATACCCAGAACACTCGGGTGAAAATTGCAAAAAACACAGTTGATGGACAGAATGTAGAACAATGTCATACATTCACCCCAGTACAAGGATCTGGGCCTAAATCCATTGGTTTTTTTGCACTCCACACCACCCTGGGTTAGACACTGGCTATATGCAAATCAGCTCTGATCCTGTGCCTCATGGGAACAGTCCAGTCCGAACTACCAAACCATGTCTTTCCCAGACCGGAATCAAGCATCCAAGGACCGGTTTCTGGCTATCAGCCTTCATCAGCCTGGATAGCTTGACTCCAGTGGTGTGGAGAGCCTGGGACTCACATCTGAGTATACCCAGCACACTCGGGGTGAAAATTGCAAAAAACACAATTGATGGACAGAATGTAGAACAATGTCATACATTCATCCCAGTACAAGGATCTGGGCCTAAATCCATTGTTTTTTTTGCACTCCACACCACCCTGGGTTAGACACTGGCTATATGCAAATCAGCTCTGATCCTGTGCCTCATGGGAACAGTCCAGTCCGAACTACCAAGCCATGTCTTTCCCAGACCGGAATCAAGCATCCAAGTACCGGTTTCTGGCTATCAGCCTTCATCAGCCTGGATAGCTTGACTCCAGTGGTGTGGAGAGCCTGGGACTCACGTCTGAGTATACCCACCACACTCGGGGTGATAATTGCAAAAAACACAGTTGATGGACAGAATGTAGAACAATGTAATACATTCACCCCAGTACAAGGATCAGGGCCTAAATCCATCGTTTTTTTGCACTCCACACCACCCTGGGTTAGACACTGGCTATATGCAAATCAGCTCCGAGCCTGTGCCTCATGGGAACAGTCCAGTCCGAACTACCAAGCCATGTCTTTCCCAGACCGGAATCAAGCATCCAAGGACTGGTTTATGGCTATCAGCCTTCATCAGCATGGATAGCTTGACTCCAGTGGTGCCGAGAGCCTGGGACACCCGTCTCAGTATACCCAGCACACTCGGGGTGAAAATTGCACAAAACACAGTTGATGGACAGAATGTCGAACAATGTCATACATTCACCCCAGTACAAGGATCTGGGCCTAAATCCATCGTTTTTTTGCACTCCACACCACCCTGGGTTAGACACTGGCTATATGCAAATCAGCTCTGATCCTGTGCCTCATGGGAACAGTCCAGTCCGAACTACCAATCCATGTCTTTCCCAGACCGGAATCAAGCATCCAAGGACCGGTTTCTGGCTATCAGCCTTCATCAGCCTGAATAGCTTGACTCCAGTGGTGTGGAGAGCCTGGGACTCACGTCTGAGTATACCCATCACACTCGGGGTGAAAATTGCAAAAAACACAGTTGATGGACAGAATGTAGAACAATGTCATACATTCACCCCAGTACAAGGATGTGGGCCTAAATCCATCATTTTTTTGCACTCCACACCACCCTGAGTTAGACACTGGCTATATGCAAATCAGCTCTCATCCTGTGCCTCATGGGAACAGTCCAGTCCGAACTACCAAACCATGTATTTCCCACACCCGAATCAAGCATCCAAGGACCGGTTTCGGGGTATCAGCCTTCATCACCTTGGATAGCTTGACTCTAGTGGCGCGGAGAGCCTGGGACTCACAATTGAGTATACCCAGCACACTCGGGGTGAAAATTGCAAAAAACACAATTGATGGACAGAATGTAGAACAATGTCATACATTCACCCCAGTACAAGGATCTGGGCCTAAATCCATCGTTTTTTTGCACTCCACACCACCCTGGGTTAGACACTGGCTATATGCAAATCAGCTCCGAGCCTGTGCCTCATGGGAACAGTCCAGTCCGAACTACCAAGCCATGTCTTTCCCAGACCGGAATCAAGCATCCAAGGACTGGTTTATGGCTATCAGCCTTCATCAGCATGGATAGCTTGACTCCAGTGGTGCCGAGAGCCTGGGACACCCGTCTCAGTATACCCAGCACACTCGGGGTGAAAATTGCACAAAACACAGTTGATGGACAGAATGTCGAACAATGTCATACATTCACCCCAGTACAAGGATCTGGGCCTAAATCCATCGTTTTTTGCACTCCACACCACCCTGGGTTAGACAGTGGCTATATGCAAATCAGCTCTGATCCTGTGCCTCATGGGAACAGTCCAGTCCGAACTACCAATCCATGTCTTTCCCGACCGGAATCAAGCATCCAAGGACCGGTTTCTGGCTATCAGCCTTATTCAGCCTGAATAGCTTGACTCCAGTGGTGTGGAGAGCCTGGGACTCACGTCTGAGTATACCCATCACACTCGGGGTGAAAATTGCAAAAAACACAGTTGATGGACAGAATGTAGAACAATGTCATACATTCACCCCAGTACAAGGATCTGGGCCTAAATCCATCATTTTATTGCACTCCACACCACCCTGGGTTAGACACTGACTATATGCAAATCAGCTCTGATCCTGTGCCTCATGGGAACAGTCCAGTCCGAACTACCAAGCCATGTCTTTCCCAGACCGGAATCAAGCATCCAAGGACCGGTTTCTGGCTATCAGCCTTCATCAGCCTGGATAGCTTGACTCCAGTGGTGTGGAGAGCCTGGGACTCACGTCTGAGTATACCCAGCACACTCTGGGTGAAAATTGCAAAAAACACAGTTGATGGACAGAATGTAGAAAAATGTCATACATTCACTCCAGTACAAGGATCTGGGCCTAAATCCATCGTTTGTTTGCACTCCACACCACCCTGGGTTAGACACTGGCTATATGCAAATCAGCTCTGATCCTGTGCCTCATGGGAACAGTCCAGTCTGAACTACCAAGCCATGTCTTTTCCAGACCGGAATCAAGCATCCAAGGACCGGTTTCTGGCTATCAGCCTTCATCAGCCTGGATAGCTTGACTCCAGTGGTGTGGAGAGCCTGGGACTCACGTCTGAGTATACCCAGCACACTCGGGGTGAAAATTGCAAAAAACAAAGTTGATGGACAGAATGTAGAACAATGTCATACATTCACCCCAGTACAAGGATCTGGGCCTAAATCCATCGTTTTTTTGCACTCCACACCACCCTGGGTTAGACACTGGCTATATGCAAATCAGCTCTGATCCTGTGCCTCATGGGAACAGTCCAGTCTGAACTACCAAGCCATGTCTTTCCCAGACCGGAATCAAGCATCCAAGGACCGGTTTCTGGCTATCAGCCTTCATCAGCCTGGATAGCTTGACTCCAGTGGTGTGGAGAACCTGGGACTCACGTCTGAGTATACCCAGCACACTCGGGGTGAAAATTGCAAAAAACACAGTTGATGGACAGAATGTAGAACAATGTCATACATTCACCCCAGTACAAGGATCTGGGCCTAAATCCATAGTTTTTTTGCACTCCACACCACCCTGGGTTATACACTGGCTATATGCAAATCAGCTCTGATCCTGTGCCTCATGGGAACAGTCCAGTCCGAACTACCAAGCCATGTCTTTCCCAGACCGGAATCAAGCATCCAAGGACCGGTTTCTGGCTATCAGCCTTCATCAGCCTGGATAGCTTGAATCCAGTGGTGTGGAGAGCCTGGGACTCACGTCTGAGTATACCCAGCACACTCGGGGTGAAAATTGCAAAAAACACAGTTGATGGACAGAATGTAGAACAATGTCATACATTCACCCCAGTACAAGGATGTGGGCCTAAATCCATCATTTTTTTGCACTCCACACCACCCTGGGTTAGACACTGGCTATATGCAAATCAGCTCTGATCCTGTGCCTCATGGGAACAGTCCAGTACGAACTACCAAGCCATGTCTTTCCCAGACCAGAATCAAGCATCCAAGGACCGGTTTCTGGCTATCAGCCTTCATCAGCCTGGATAGCTTGACTCCAGTGTTGTGGAGGGCCTGGGACTCACGTCTCAGTATACCCAGCACACTCGGGATGAAAATTGCAAAAAACAGTGTTGATGGACAGAATGTAGAACAATGTCATACATTCACCCCAGTACAAGGATCTGGGCCTAAATCCATCGTTTTTTTGCACTCCACACAACCCTGGTTTAGGCACTGGCTATATGCAAATCAGCTCTGATCCTGTGCCTCATGGGAATAGTCCAGTCCGAACTACCAAGCCATGTCTTTCCCAGACCGGAATCAAGCATCCAAGGACCGGTTTCTGGCTATCAGCCTTCATCAGCCTGGATAGCTTGACTCTAGTGGTGTGGAGAGCCTGGGACTCACGTCTGAGTATACCCAGCACACTCGGGGTGACAATTGCAAAAAACACAGTTGATGGACAGAATGTAGAACAATGTCATACATTCACCCCAGTACAAGGATGTGGGCCTAAATCCATCATTTTTTTGCACTCCACACCACCCTGGGTTAGACACTGGCTATATGCAAATCAGCTCTGATCTTGCGCCTCATGGGAACAGTCCAGTACGAACTACCAAGCCATGTCTTTCCCAGACCGGAATCAAGCATCCAAGGACCGGTTTCTGGCTATCAGCCTTCATCAGCCTGGATAGCTTGACTCCAGTGGTGTGGAGGGCCTGGGACTCACGTCTGAGTATACCCAGCACACTCGGGATGAAAATTGCAAAAAACACAGTTGATGGACAGAATGTCGAACAATGTCATACATTCACCCCAGTACAAGGATCTGGGCCTAAATCCATCGTTTTTTTGCACTCCACACCACCCTGGGTTAGACACTGGCTATATGCAAATCAGCTCTGATCCTGTGCCTCATGGGAACAGTCCAGTCCGAACTACCAATCCATGTCTTTCCCAGTCCGGAATCAAGCATCCAAGGACCGGTTTCTGGCTATCAGCCTTCATCAGCCTGAATAGCTTGACTCCAGTGGTGTGGAGAGCCTGGGACTCACGTCTGAGTATACCCATCACACTCGGGGTGAAAATTGCAAAAAACACAGTTGATGGACAGAATGTAGAACAATGTCATACATTCACCACAGTACAAGGATCTGGGCCTAGATCCATCGTTTTTTTGCACTCCACACCACCCTGGGTTAGACACTGACTATATGCAAATCAGCTCTGATCCTGTGCCTCATGGGAACAGTCCAGTCTGAACTACCAAGCCATGTCTTTCCCAGACCGGAATCAAGCATCCAAGGACCGGTTTCTGGCTATCAGCCTTCATCAGCCTGGATAGCTTGACTCCAGTGGTGTGGAGAACCTGGGACTCACGTCTGAGTATACCCAGCACACTCGGGGTGAAAATTGCAAAAAACACAGTTGATGGACAGAATGTAGAACAATGTCATACATTCACCCCAGTACAAGGATCTGGGCCTAAATCCATAGTTTTTTTGCACTCCACACCACCCTGGGTTATACACTGGCTATATGGAAATCAGCTCTGATCCTGTGCCTCATGGGAACAGTCCAGTCCGAACTACCAAGCCATGTCTTTCCCAGACCGGAATCAAGCATCCAAGGACCGGTTTCTGGCTATCAGCCTTCATCAGCCTGGATAGCTTGAATCCAGTGGTGTGGAGAGCCTGGGACTCACGTCTGAGTATACCCAGCACACTCGGGTGAAAATTGCAAAAAACACAGTTGATGGACAGAATGTAGAACAATGTCATACATTCACCCCAGTACAAGGATGTGGGCCTAAATCCATCATTTTTTTGCACTCCACACCACCCTGGGTTAGACACTGGCTATATGCAAATCAGCTCTGATCCTGTGCCTCATGGGAACAGTCCAGTACGAACTACCAAGCCATGTCTTTCCCAGACCAGAATCAAGCATCCAAGGACCGGGTTCTGGCTATCAGCCTTCATCAGCCTGGATAGCTTGACTCCAGTGTTGTGGAGGGCCTGGGACTCACGTCTCAGTATACCCAGCACACTCGGGATGAAAATTGCAAAAAACACAGTTGATGGACAGAATGTAGAACAATGTCATACATTCACCCCAGTACAAGGATCTGGGCCTAAATCCATCGTTTTTTTGCACTCCACACAACCCTGGTTTAGAAACTGGCTATATGCAAATCAGCTCTGATCCTGTGCCTCATGGGAACAGTCCAGTCTGAACTACCAAGCCATGTCTTTCCCAGACCGGAATCAAGCATCCAAGGACCGGTTTCTGGCTATCAGCCTTCATCAGCCTGAATAGCTTGACTCCAGTGGTGTGGAGAGCCTGGGACTCACGTCTGAGTATACCCATCACACTCGGGGTGAAAATTGCAAAAAACACAGTTGATGGACAGAATGTAGAACAATGTCATACATTCACCCCAGTACAAGGATCTGGGCCTAAATCCATCGTTTTTTTGCACTCCACACCACCCTGGGTTAGACACTGACTATATGCAAATCAGCTCTGATCCTGTGCCTCATGGGAACAGTCCAGTCCGAACTACCAGCCATGTCTTTCCCAGACCGGAATCAAGCATCCAAGAACCGATTTCTGGCTATCAGCCTGAATAGCTTGACTCCAGTGGTGTGGAGAGCCTGGGACTCACGTCTGAGTATACCCAGCACACTCGGGGTGAAAATTGCAAAAAACACAGTTGATGGACAGAATGTAGAACAATGTCATACATTCACCCCAGTACAAGGATCTGGGCCTAAATCCATCATTTTTTTGCACTCCACACCACCCTGGGTTAGACACTGGCTATATGCAAATCAGCTCTGATCCTGTGCCTCATGGGAACAGTCCAGTCCGAACTACCAAGCCATGTCTTTCCCAGACCGGAATCAAGCATCCAAGGACCGGTTTTTGGCTATCAGCCTTCATCAGCCTGGATAGCTTGACTCCAGTGGTGTGGAGAGCCTGGGACACCCGTCTGAGTATACCCAGCACACTCGGGGTAAAAATTGCACAAAACACAGTTGATGGACAGAATGTCGAACAATTTCATACATTCACCCCAGTACAAGGATCTGGGCCTAAATCCATCGTTTTTTTGCACTCCACACCACCCTGGGTTATACACTGGCTATATGCAAATCAGCTCTGATCCTGTGCCTCATGGGAACAGTCCAGTCCGAACTACCAAGCCATGTCTTTCCCAGACCGGAATCAAGCATCCAAGGACCGGTTTCTGGCTATCAGCCTTCATCAGCCTGAATAGCTTGACTCCAGTGGTGTGGAGAGCCTGGGACTCACGTCTGAGTATACCCATCACACTAGGGGTGAAAATTGCAAAAAACACAGTTGATGGACAGAATGTAGAACAATGTCATACATTCACCCCAGTACAAGGATCTGGGCCTTAATCCATCGTTTTTTTGCACTCCACACCACCCTGGGTTAGACACTGACTATATGCAATTCAGCTCTGATCCTGTGCCTCATGGGAACAGTCCAGTCCGAACTACCAAGCCATGTCTTTCCCAGACCGGAATCAAGCATCCAAGGACCGTTTTCTGGCTATCAGCCTTCATCAGCCTGGATAGCTTGACTCCAGTGGTGTGGAGAGCCTGGGACTCACGTCTGAGTATACCCAGCACACTCGGGGTGAAAATTGCAAAAAACACAGTTGATGGACAGAATGTAGAACAATGTCATACATTCACCCCAGTACAAGGATCTGGGCCTAAATCCATCGTTTTTTTGCACTCCACACCACCCTGGGTTAGACACTGGCTATATGCAAATCAGCTCTGATCCTGTGCCTCATGGGAACAGTCCAGTCCGAACTACCAAGCCATGTCTTTCCCAGACCGGAATCAAGCATCCAAGGACCGGTTTTTGGCTATCAGCCTTCATCAGCCTGGATAGCTTGACTCCAGTGGTGTGGAGAGCCTGGGATTCACGTCTGAGTATACCCAGCACACTCCGGGTGAAAATTGCAAAAAACACAGTTGATGGGCAGAATGTAGAACAATTTCATACATTCACCCCAGTACAAGGATCTGGGCCGACATCTATCGTTTTTTTGCACTCCACACCACCCTGGGTTATACACTGGCTATATGCAAATCAGCTCTGATCCTGTGCCTCATGGGAACAGTCCAGTCCGAACTACCAAGCCATGTCTTTCCCAGACCCGAATCAAGCATCCAAGGACCGGTTTCTGGCTATCAGCCTTCATCAGCCTGGATAGCTTGACTCCAGTGGTGTGGAGAGCCTGGGACTCACATCTGAGTATACCCAGCACACTCGGGGTGAAAATTGCAAAAAACACAATTGATGGACAGAATGTAGAACAATGTCATACATTCATCCCAGTACAAGGATCTGGGCCTAAATCCATTGTTTTTTTTGCACTCCACACCACCCTGGGTTAGACACTGGCTATATGCAAATCAGCTCTGATCCTGTGCCTCATGGGAACAGTCCAGTCCGAACTACCAAGCCATGTCTTTCCCAGACCGGAATCAAGCATCCAAGTACCGGTTTCTGGCTATCAGCCTTCATCAGCCTGGATAGCTTGACTCCAGTGGTGTGGAGAGCCTGGGACTCACGTCTGAGTATACCCACCACACTCGGGGTGATAATTGCAAAAAACACAGTTGATGGACAGAATGTAGAACAATGTAATACATTCACCCCAGTACAAGGATCAGGGCCTAAATCCATCGTTTTTTTGCACTCCACACCACCCTGGGTTAGACACTGGCTATATGCAAATCAGCTCCGAGCCTGTGCCTCATGGGAACAGTCCAGTCCGAACTACCAAGCCATGTCTTTCCCAGACCGGAATCAAGCATCCAAGGACTGGTTTATGGCTATCAGCCTTCATCAGCATGGATAGCTTGACTCCAGTGGTGCCGAGAGCCTGGGACACCCGTCTCAGTATACCCAGCACACTCGGGGTGAAAATTGCACAAAACACAGTTGATGGACAGAATGTCGAACAATGTCATACATTCACCCCAGTACAAGGATCTGGGCCTAAATCCATCGTTTTTTTGCACTCCACACCACCCTGGGTTAGACACTGGCTATATGCAAATCAGCTCTGATCCTGTGCCTCATGGGAACAGTCCAGTCCGAACTACCAATCCATGTCTTTCCCAGACCGGAATCAAGCATCCAAGGACCGGTTTCTGGCTATCAGCCTTCATCAGCCTGAATAGCTTGACTCCAGTGGTGTGGAGAGCCTGGGACTCACGTCTGAGTATACCCATCACACTCGGGGTGAAAATTGCAAAAAACACAGTTGATGGACAGAATGTAGAACAATGTCATACATTCACCCCAGTACAAGGATGTGGGCCTAAATCCATCATTTTTTTGCACTCCACACCAACCTGAGTTAGACACTGGCTATATGCAAATCAGCTCTCATCCTGTGCCTCATGGGAACAGTCCAGTCCGAACTACCAAACCATGTATTTCCCACACCCGAATCAAGCATCCAAGGACCGGTTTCGGGGTATCAGCCTTCATCACCTTGGATAGCTTGACTCTAGTGGCGCGGAGAGCCTGGGACTCACATCTGAGTATACCCAGCACACTCGGGGTGAAAATTGCAAAAAACACAATTGATGGACAGAATGTAGAACAATGTCATACATTCACCCCAGTACAAGGATCTGGGCCTAAATCCATCGTTTTTTTGCACTCCACACCACCCTGGGTTAGACACTGGCTATATGCAAATCAGCTCCGAGCCTGTGCCTCATGGGAACAGTCCAGTCCGAACTACCAAGCCATGTCTTTCCCAGACCGGAATCAAGCATCCAAGGACTGGTTTATGGCTATCAGCCTTCATCAGCATGGATAGCTTGACTCCAGTGGTGCCGAGAGCCTGGGACACCCGTCTCAGTATACCCAGCACACTCGGGGTGAAAATTGCACAAAACACAGTTGATGGACAGAATGTCGAACAATGTCATACATTCACCCCAGTACAAGGATCTGGGCCTAAATCCATCGTTTTTTGCACTCCACACCACCCTGGGTTAGACACTGGCTATATGCAAATCAGCTCTGATCCTGTGCCTCATGGGAACAGTCCAGTCCGAACTACCAATCCATGTCTTTCCCGACCGGAATCAAGCATCCAAGGACCGGTTTCTGGCTATCAGCCTTATTCAGCCTGAATAGCTTGACTCCAGTGGTGTGGAGAGCCTGGGACTCACGTCTGAGTATACCCATCACACTCGGGGTGAAAATTGCAAAAAACACAGTTGATGGACAGAATGTAGAACAATGTCATACATTCACCCCAGTACAAGGATCTGGGCCTAAATCCATCATTTTATTGCACTCCACACCACCCTGGGTTAGACACTGACTATATGCAAATCAGCTCTGATCCTGTGCCTCATGGGAACAGTCCAGTCCGAACTACCAAGCCATGTCTTTCCCAGACCGGAATCAAGCATCCAAGGACCGGTTTCTGGCTATCAGCCTTCATCAGCCTGGATAGCTTGACTCCAGTGGTGTGGAGAGCCTGGGACTCACGTCTGAGTATACCCAGCACACTCTGGGTGAAAATTGCAAAAAACACAGTTGATGGACAGAATGTAGAAAAATGTCATACATTCACTCCAGTACAAGGATCTGGGCCTAAATCCATCGTTTGTTTGCACTCCACACCACCCTGGGTTAGACACTGGCTATATGCAAATCAGCTCTGATCCTGTGCCTCATGGGAACAGTCCAGTCTGAACTACCAAGCCATGTCTTTTCCAGACCGGAATCAAGCATCCAAGGACCGGTTTCTGGCTATCAGCCTTCATCAGCCTGGATAGCTTGACTCCAGTGGTGTGGAGAGCCTGGGACTCACGTCTGAGTATACCCAGCACACTCGGGGTGAAAATTGCAAAAAACAAAGTTGATGGACAGAATGTAGAACAATGTCATACATTCACCCCAGTACAAGGATCTGGGCCTAAATCCATCGTTTTTTTGCACTCCACACCACCCTGGGTTAGACACTGGCTATATGCAAATCAGCTCTGATCCTGTGCCTCATGGGAACAGTCCAGTCTGAACTACCAAGCCATGTCTTTCCCAGACCGGAATCAAGCATCCAAGGACCGGTTTCTGGCTATCAGCCTTCATCAGCCTGGATAGCTTGACTCCAGTGGTGTGGAGAACCTGGGACTCACGTCTGAGTATACCCAGCACACTTGGGGTGAAAATTGCAAAAAACACAGTTGATGGACAGAATGTAGAACAATGTCATACATTCACCCCAGTACAAGGATCTGGGCCTAAATCCATAGTTTTTTTGCACTCCACACCACCCTGGGTTA
Source organism: Lissotriton vulgaris (assembly GCF_964263255.1). NCBI lineage: Eukaryota > Metazoa > Chordata > Amphibia > Caudata > Salamandridae > Lissotriton > Lissotriton vulgaris. Next base: position 364,557,493 of record NC_141687.1, read on the forward strand.
TACACTGGCTATATGCAAATCAGCTCTGATCCTGTGCCTCATGGGAACAGTCCAGTCCGAACTACCAAGCCATGTCTTTCCCAGACCGGAATCAAGCATCCAAGGACCGGTTTCTGGCTATCAGCCTTCATCAGCCTGGATAGCTTGAATCCAGTGGTGTGGAGAGCCTGGGACTCACGTCTGAGTATACCCAGCACACTCGGGGTGAAAATGCAAAAAACACAGTTGATGGACAGAATGTAGAACAATGTCATACATTCACCCCAGTACAAGGATGTGGGCCTAAATCCATCATTTTTTTGCACTCCACACCACCCTGGGTTAGACACTGGCTATATGCAAATCAGCTCTGATCCTGTGCCTCATGGGAACAGTCCAGTACGAACTACCAAGCCATGTCTTTCCCAGACCAGAATCAAGCATCCAAGGACCAGTTTCTGGCTATCAGCCTTCATCAGCCTGGATAGCTTGACTCCAGTGTTGTGGAGGGCCTGGGACTCACGTCTCAGTATACCCAGCACACTCGGGATGAAAATTGCAAAAAACAGTGTTGATGGACAGAATGTAGAACAATGTCATACATTCACCCCAGTACAAGGATCTGGGCCTAAATCCATCGTTTTTTTGCACTCCACACAACCCTGGTTTAGGCACTGGCTATATGCAAATCAGCTCTGATCCTGTGCCTCATGGGAATAGTCCAGTCCGAACTACCAAGCCATGTCTTTCCCAGACCGGAATCAAGCATCCAAGGACCGGTTTCTGGCTATCAGCCTTCATCAGCCTGGATAGCTTGACTCTAGTGGTGTGGAGAGCCTGGGACTCACGTCTGAGTATACCCAGCACACTCGGGGTGACAATTGCAAAAAACACAGTTGATGGACAGAATGTAGAACAATGTCATACATTCACCCCAGTACAAGGATGTGGGCCTAAATCCATCATTTTTTTGCACTCCACACCACCCTGGGTTAGACACTGGCTATATGCAAATCAGCTCTGATCTTGCGCCTCATGGGAACAGTCCAGTACGAACTACCAAGCCATGTCTTTCCCAGACCGGAATCAAGCATCCAAGGACCGGTTTCTGGCTATCAGCCTTCATCAGCCTGGATAGCTTGACTCCAGTGGTGTGGAGGGCCTGGGACTCACGTCTGAGTATACCCAGCACACTCGGGATGAAAATTGCAAAAAACACAGTTGATGGACAGAATGTCGAACAATGTCATACATTCACCCCAGTACAAGGATCTGGGCCTAAATCCATCGTTTTTTTGCACTCCACACCACCCTGGGTTAGACACTGGCTATATGCAAATCAGCTCTGATCCTGTGCCTCATGGGAACAGTCCAGTCCGAACTACCAATCCATGTCTTTCCCAGTCCGGAATCAAGCATCCAAGGACCGGTTTCTGGCTATCAGCCTTCATCAGCCTGAATAGCTTGACTCCAGTGGTGTGGAGAGCCTGGGACTCACGTCTGAGTATACCCATCACACTCGGGGTGAAAATTGCAAAAAACACAGTTGATGGACAGAATGTAGAACAATGTCATACATTCACCACAGTACAAGGATCTGGGCCTAGATCCATCGTTTTTTTGCACTCCACACCACCCTGGGTTAGACACTGACTATATGCAAATCAGCTCTGATCCTGTGCCTCATGGGAACAGTCCAGTCTGAACTACCAAGCCATGTCTTTCCCAGACCGGAATCAAGCATCCAAGGACCGGTTTCTGGCTATCAGCCTTCATCAGCCTGGATAGCTTGACTCCAGTGGTGTGGAGAACCTGGGACTCACGTCTGAGTATACCCAGCACACTCGGGGTGAAAATTGCAAAAAACACAGTTGATGGACAGAATGTAGAACAATGTCATACATTCACCCCAGTACAAGGATCTGGGCCTAAATCCATAGTTTTTTTGCACTCCACACCACCCTGGGTTATACACTGGCTATATGGAAATCAGCTCTGATCCTGTGCCTCATGGGAACAGTCCAGTCCGAACTACCAAGCCATGTCTTTCCCAGACCGGAATCAAGCATCCAAGGACCGGTTTCTGGCTATCAGCCTTCATCAGCCTGGATAGCTTGAATCCAGTGGTGTGGAGAGCCTGGGACTCACGTCTGAGTATACCCAGCACACTCGGGTGAAAATTGCAAAAAACACAGTTGATGGACAGAATGTAGAACAATGTCATACATTCACCCCAGTACAAGGATGTGGGCCTAAATCCATCATTTTTTTGCACTCCACACCACCCTGGGTTAGACACTGGCTATATGCAAATCAGCTCTGATCCTGTGCCTCATGGGAACAGTCCAGTACGAACTACCAAGCCATGTCTTTCCCAGACCAGAATCAAGCATCCAAGGACCGGGTTCTGGCTATCAGCCTTCATCAGCCTGGATAGCTTGACTCCAGTGTTGTGGAGGGCCTGGGACTCACGTCTCAGTATACCCAGCACACTCGGGATGAAAATTGCAAAAAACACAGTTGATGGACAGAATGTAGAACAATGTCATACATTCACCCCAGTACAAGGATCTGGGCCTAAATCCATCGTTTTTTTGCACTCCACACAACCCTGGTTTAGAAACTGGCTATATGCAAATCAGCTCTGATCCTGTGCCTCATGGGAACAGTCCAGTCTGAACTACCAAGCCATGTCTTTCCCAGACCGGAATCAAGCATCCAAGGACCGGTTTCTGGCTATCAGCCTTCATCAGCCTGGATAGCTTGACTCTAGTGGTGTGGAGAGCCTGGGACTCACGTCTGAGTATACCCAGCACACTCGGGGTGACAATTGCAAAAAACACAGTTGATGGACAGAATGTAGAACAATGTCATACATTCACCCCAGTACAAGGATGTGGGCCTAAATCCATCATTTTTTTGCACTCCACACCACCCTGGGTTAGACACTGGCTATATGCAAATCAGCTCTGATCCTGTGCCTCATGGGAACAGTCCAGTACGAACTACCAAGCCATGTCTTTCCCAGACCAGAATCAAGCATCCAAGGACCGGGTTCTGGCTATCAGCCTTCATCAGCCTGGATAGCTTGACTCCAGTGTTGTGGAGGGCCTGGGACTCACGTCTGAGTATACCCAGCACACTCGGGATGAAAATTGCAAAAAACACAGTTGATGGACAGAATGTCGAACAATGTCATACATTCACCCCAGTACAAGGATCTGGGCCTAAATCCATCGTTTTTTTGCACTCCACACCACCCTGGGTTAGACACTGGCTATATGCAAATCAGCTCTGATCCTGTGCCTCATGGGAACAGTCCAGTCCGAACTACCAATCCATGTCTTTCCCAGTCCGGAATCAAGCATCCAAGGACCGGTTTCTGGCTATCAGCCTTCATCAGCCTGAATAGCTTGACTCCAGTGGTGTGGAGAGCCTGGGACTCACGTCTGAGTATACCCATCACACTTGGGGTGAAAATTGCAAAAAACACAGTTGATGGACAGAATGTAGAACAATGTCATACATTCACCACAGTACAAGGATCTGGGCCTAGATCCATCGTTTTTTTGCACTCCACACCACCCTGGGTTAGACACTGACTATATGCAAATCAGCTCTGATCCTGTGCCTCATGGGAACAGTCCAGTCCGAACTACCAAGCCATGTCTTTCCCAGACCGGAATCAAGCATCCAAGGACCGGTTTCTGGCTATCAGCCTTCATCAGCCTGGATAGCTTGACTCCAGTGGTGTGGAGAGCCTGGGACTCACGTCTGAGTATACCCAGCACACTCGGGGTGAAAATTGCAAAAAACACAGTTGATGGACAGAATGTAGAAAAATGTCATACATTCACTCCAGTACAAGAATCTGGGCCTAAATCCATCGTTTTTTTGCACTCCACACCACCCTGGGTTAGACACTGCCTATATGCAAATCAGCTCTGATCCTGTGCCTCATGGGAACAGTCCAGTCCGAAATACCAAGCCATGTCTTTCCCAGACCGGAATCAAGCATCCAAGGACCGGTTTCTGGCTATCAGCCTTCATCAGCCTGGATAGCTTGACTCCAGTGGTGTGGAGAGCCTGGGACTCACGTCTGAGTATACCCAGCACACTCGGGGTGAAAATTGCAAAAAACACAGTTGATGGACAGAATGTAGAACAATGTCATACATTCAGCTCAGTACAAGGATCTGGGCCTAAATCCATCGTTTTTTTGCACTCCACACCACCCTGGGTTAGACACTGGCTATATGCAAATCAGCTCTGATCCTGTGCCTCATGGGAACAGTCCAGTCCGAACTACCAAGCCATGTCTTTCCCAGACCGGAATCAAGCATCCAAGGACCGGTTTCTGGCTATCAGCCTTCATCAGCCTGGATAGCTTGACTCCAGTGGTGTGGAGAGCCTGGGACTCACGTCTGAGTATACCCAGCACACTCGGGGTGAAAATTGCAAAAAACACAGTTGATGGACAGAATGTAGAACAATGTCATACATCCACCCCAGTACAAGGATGTGGGCCTAAATCCATCATTTTTTTGGACTCCACACCACCCTGGGTTAGACACTGGCTATATGCAAATCAGCTCTGATCTTGTGCCTCATGTGAACAGTCCTGTACGAACAACCAAGCCATGTCTTTCCCAGACCGGAATCAAGCATCCAAGGACCGGTTTCTGGCTATCAGCCTTCATCAGCCTGGATAGCTTGACTCCAGTGGTGTGGAGGGCCTGGGACTCACGTCTGAGTATACCCAGCACACTCGGGATGAAAATTGCAAAAAACACAGTTGATGGACAGAATGTAGAACAATGTCATACATTCACCCCAGTACAAGGATCTGGGCCTAAATCCATCGTTTTTTTGCACTCCACACAACCTTGGTTTAGACACTGGCTATATGCAAATCAGCTCTGATCCTGTGCCTCATGGGAACAGTCCAGTCCGAACTACCAAGCCATGTCTTTCCCAGACCGGAATCAAGCATCCAAGGACCGGTTTCTGGCTATGAGCCTTCATCAGCCTGGATAGCTTGACTCCAGTGGTGTGGAGAACCTGGGACTCACGTCTGAGTATACCCAGCACACTCGGGGTGAAAATTGCAAAAAACACAGTTGATGGACAGAATGTAGAACAATGTCATACATTCACCCCAGTACAAGGATCTGGGCCTAAATCCATAGTTTTTTTGCACTCCACACCACCCTGGGTTATACACTGGCTATATGCAAATCAGCTCTGATCCTGTGCCTCATGGGAACAGTCCAGTCCGAACTACCAAGCCATGTCTTTCCCAGACCGGAATCAAGCATCCAAGGACCGGTTTCTGGCTATCAGCCTTCATCAGCCTGGATAGCTTGAATCCAGTGGTGTGTAGAGCCTGGGACTCACGTCTGAGTATACCCAGCACACTCGGGGTGAAAATTGCAAAAAACACAGTTGATGGACAGAATGTAGAACAATGTCATACATTCACCCCAGTACAAGGATGTGGGCCTAAATCCATCATTTTTTTGCACTCCACACCACCCTGGGTTAGACACTGGCTATATGCAAATCAGCTCTGATCCTGTGCCTCATGGGAACAGTCCAGTACGAACTACCAAGCCATGTCTTTCCCAGACCAGAATCAAGCATCCAAGGACCGGTTTCTGGCTATCAGCCTTCATCAGCCTGGATAGCTTGACTCCAGTGTTGTGGAGGGCCTGGGACTCACGTCTCAGTATACCCAGCACACTCGGGATGAAAATTGCAAAAAACATAGTTGATGGACAGAATGTAGAACAATGTCATACATTCACCCCAGTACAAGGATCTGGGCCTAAATCCATCGTTTTTTTGCACTCCACACAACCCTGGTTTAGACACTGGCTATATGCAAATCAGCTCTGATCCTGTGCCTCATGGGAACAGTCCAGTCCGAACTACCAAGCCATGTCTTTCCCAGACCGGAATCAAGCATCCAAGGACCGTTTCTGGCTATCAGCCTTCATCAGCCTGGATAGCTTGACTCTAGTGGTGTGGAGAGCCTGGGACTCACGTCTGAGTATACCCAGCACACTCGGGGTGACAATTGCAAAAAACACAGTTGATGGACAGAATGTAGAACAATGTCATACATTCACCCCAGTACAAGGATGTGGGCCTAAATCCATCATTTTTTTGCACTCCACACCACCCTGGGTTAGACACTGGCTATATGCAAATCAGCTCTGATCTTGCGCCTCATGGGAACAGTCCAGTACGAACTACCAAGCCATGTCTTTCCCAGACCGGAATCAAGCATCCAAGGACCGGTTTCTGGCTATCAGCCTTCATCAGCCTGGATAGCTTGACTCCAGTGGTGTGGAGGGCCTGGGACTCACGTCTGAGTATACCCAGCACACTCGGGATGAAAATTGCAAAAAACACAGTTGATGGACAGAATGTCGAACAATGTCATACATTCACCCCAGTACAAGGATCTGGGCCTAAATCCATCGTTTTTTTGCACTCCGCACCACCCTGGGTTAGACACTGGCTATATGCAAATCAGCTCTGATCCTGTGCCTCATGGGAACAGTCCAGTCCGAACTACCAATCCATGTCTTTCCCAGTCCGGAATCAAGCATCCAAGGACCGGTTTCTGGCTATCAGCCTTCATCAGCCTGAATAGCTTGACTCCAGTGGTGTGGAGAGCCTGGGACTCACGTCTGAGTATACCCATCACACTCGGGGTGAAAATTGCAAAAAACACAGTTGATGGACAGAATGTAGAACAATGTCATACATTCACCACAGTACAAGGATCTGGGCCTAGATCCATCGTTTTTTTGCACTCCACACCACCCTGGGTTAGACACTGACTATATGCAAATCAGCTCTGATCCTGTGCCTCATGGGAACAGTCCAGTCCGAACTACCAAGCCCTGTCTTTCCCAGACCGGAATCAAGCATCCAAGGACCGGTTTCTGGCTATCAGCCTTCATCAGCCTGGATAGCTTGACTCCAGTGGTGTGGAGAGCCTGGGACTCACGTCTGAGTATACCCAGCACACTCGGGGTGAAAATTGCAAAAAACACAGTTGATGGACAGAATGTAGAACAATGTCATACATTCACCTCAGTACAAGGATCTGGGCCTAAATCCATCGTTTTTTTGCACTCCACACCACCCTGGGTTAGACACTGGCTATATGCAAATCAGCTCTGATCCTGTGCCTCATGGGAACAGTCCAGTCCGAACTACCAAGCCATGTCTTTCCCAGACCGGAATCAAGCATCCAAGGACCGGTTTCTGGCTATCAGCCTTCATCAGCCTGGATAGCTTGACTCCAGTGGTGTGGAGAGCCTGGGACTCACGTCTGAGTATACCCAGCACACTCGGGGTGAAAATTGCAAAAAACACAGTTGATGGACAGAATGTAGAACAATGTCATACATCCACCCCAGTACAAGGATGTGGGCCTAAATCCATCATTTTTTTGCACTCCACACCACCCTGGGTTAGTCACTGGCTATATGCAAATCAGCTCTAATCTTGTGCCTCATGGGAACAGTCCTGTACGAACAACCAAGCCATGTCTTTCCCAGACCGGAATCAAGCATCCAAGGACCGGTTTCTGGCTATCAGCCTTCATCAGCCTGGATAGCTTGACTCCAGTGGTGTGGAGGGCCTGGGACTCACGTCTGAGTATACCCAGCACACTCGGGATGAAAATTGCAAAAAACACAGTTGATGGACAGAATGTAGAACAATGTCATACATTCACCCCAGTACAAGGATCTGGGCCTAAATCCATCGTTTTTTTGCACTCCACACCACCCTGGTTTAGACACTGGCTATATGCAAATCAGCTCTGATCCTGTGCCTCATGGGAACAGTCCAGTCCGAACTACCAAGCCATGTCTTTCCCAGACCGGAATCAAGCATCCAAGGACCGGTTTCTGGCTATCAGGCTTCATCAGCCTGGAGAGCTTGACTCCAGTGGTATGGAGAGCCTGGGACTCACGTCTGAGTATACCCAGCACACTCGGGGTGAAAATTGCAAAAAACACAGTTGATGGACAGAATGTAGAACAATGTCATACATTCACCGCAGTACAAGGATCTGGGCCTAAATCCATCATTTCTTTGCACTCCACACCACCCTGGTTTAGACACTGTCTATATGCAAATCAGCTCTGATCCTGTGCCTCATGGGAACAGTCCAGTCCGAACTACCAAGCCATGTCTTTCCCAGACCGGAATCAAGCATCCAAGGACCGGTTTCTGGCTATCAGCCTTCATCAGCCTGGATAGCTTGAATCCAGTGGTGTGGAGAGCCTGGGACTCACGTCTGAGTATACCCAGCACACTCGGGGTGAAAATTGCAAAAAACACAGTTGATGGACAGAATGTAGAACAATGTCATACATTCACCCCAGTACAAGGATGTGGGCCTAAATCCATCATTTTTTTGCACTCCACACCACCCTGGGTTAGACACTGGCTATATGCAAATCAGCTCTGATCCTGTGCCTCATGGGAACAGTCCAGTACGAACTACCAAGCCATGTCTTTCCCAGACCAGAATCAAGCATCCAAGGACCGGTTTCTGGCTATCAGCCTTCATCAGCCTGGATAGCTTGACTCCAGTGTTGTGGAGGGCCTGGGACTCACGTCTGAGTATACCCAGCACACTCGGGATGAAAATTGCAAAAAACACAGTTGATGGACAGAATGTAGAACAATGTCATACATTCACCCCAGTACAAGGATCTGGGCCTAAATCCATCGTTTTTTTGCACTCCACACCACCCTGGGTTAGACACTGGCTATATGCAAATCAGCTCTGATCCTGTGCCTCATGGGACCAGTCCAGTCCGAACTACCAATCCATGTCTTTCCCAGTCCGGAATCAAGCATCCAAGGACCGGTTTCTGGCTATCAGCCTTCATCAGCCTGAATAGCTTGACTCCAGTGGTGTGGAGAGCCTGGGACTCACGTCTGAGTATACCCATCACACTCGGGGTGAAAATTGCAAAAAACACAGTTGATGGACAGAATGTAGAACAATGTCATACATTCACCACAGTACAAGGATCTGGGCCTAGATCCATCGTTTTTTTGCACTCCACACCACCCTGGGTTAGACACTGACTATATGCAAATCAGCTCTGATCCTGTGCCTCATGGGAACAGTCCAGTCCGAACTACCAAGCCATGTCTTTCCCAGACCGGAATCAAGCATCCAAGGACCGGTTTCTGGCTATCAGCCTTCATCAGCCTGGATAGCTTGACTCCAGTGGTGTGGAGAGCCTGGGACTCACGTCTGAGTATACCCAGCACACTCGGGGTGAAAATTGCAAAAAACACAGTTGATGGACAGAATGTAGAAAAATGTCATACATTCACTCCAGTACAAGAATCTGGGCCTAAATCCATCGTTTTTTTGCACTCCACACCACCCTGGGTTAGACACTGCCTATATGCAAATCAGCTCTGATCCTGTGCCTCATGGGAACAGTCCAGTCCGAAATACCAAGCCATGTCTTTCCCAGACCGGAATCAAGCATCCAAGGACCGGTTTCTGGCTATCAGCCTTCATCAGCCTGGATAGCTTGACTCCAGTGGTGTGGAGAGCCTGGGACTCACGTCTGAGTATACCCAGCACACTCGGGGTGAAAATTGCAAAAAACACAGTTGATGGACAGAATGTAGAACAATGTCATACATTCAGCTCAGTACAAGGATCTGGGCCTAAATCCATCGTTTTTTTGCACTCCACACCACCCTGGGTTAGACACTGGCTATATGCAAATCAGCTCTGATCCTGTGCCTCATGGGAACAGTCCAGTCCGAACTACCAAGCCATGTCTTTCCCAGACCGGAATCAAGCATCCAAGGACCGGTTTCTGGCTATCAGCCTTCATCAGCCTGGATAGCTTGACTCCAGTGGTGTGGAGAGCCTGGGACTCACGTCTGAGTATACCCAGCACACTCGGGGTGAAAATTGCAAAAAACACAGTTGATGGACAGAATGTAGAACAATGTCATACATCCACCCCAGTACAAGGATGTGGGCCTAAATCCATCATTTTTTTGGACTCCACACCACCCTGGGTTAGACACTGGCTATATGCAAATCAGCTCTGATCTTGTGCCTCATGTGAACAGTCCTGTACGAACAACCAAGCCATGTCTTTCCCAGACCGGAATCAAGCATCCAAGGACCGGTTTCTGGCTATCAGCCTTCATCAGCCTGGATAGCTTGACTCCAGTGGTGTGGAGGGCCTGGGACTCACGTCTGAGTATACCCAGCACACTCGGGATGAAAATTGCAAAAAACACAGTTGATGGACAGAATGTAGAACAATGTCATACATTCACCCCAGTACAAGGATCTGGGCCTAAATCCATCGTTTTTTTGCACTCCACACAACCTTGGTTTAGACACTGGCTATATGCAAATCAGCTCTGATCCTGTGCCTCATGGGAACAGTCCAGTCCGAACTACCAAGCCATGTCTTTCCCAGACCGGAATCAAGCATCCAAGGACCGGTTTCTGGCTATGAGCCTTCATCAGCCTGGATAGCTTGACTCCAGTGGTGTGGAGAACCTGGGACTCACGTCTGAGTATACCCAGCACACTCGGGGTGAAAATTGCAAAAAACACAGTTGATGGACAGAATGTAGAACAATGTCATACATTCACCCCAGTACAAGGATCTGGGCCTAAATCCATAGTTTTTTTGCACTCCACACCACCCTGGGTTATACACTGGCTATATGCAAATCAGCTCTGATCCTGTGCCTCATGGGAACAGTCCAGTCCGAACTACCAAGCCATGTCTTTCCCAGACCGGAATCAAGCATCCAAGGACCGGTTTCTGGCTATCAGCCTTCATCAGCCTGGATAGCTTGAATCCAGTGGTGTGTAGAGCCTGGGACTCACGTCTGAGTATACCCAGCACACTCGGGGTGAAAATTGCAAAAAACACAGTTGATGGACAGAATGTAGAACAATGTCATACATTCACCCCAGTACAAGGATGTGGGCCTAAATCCATCATTTTTTTGCACTCCACACCACCCTGGGTTAGACACTGGCTATATGCAAATCAGCTCTGATCCTGTGCCTCATGGGAACAGTCCAGTACGAACTACCAAGCCATGTCTTTCCCAGACCAGAATCAAGCATCCAAGGACCGGTTTCTGGCTATCAGCCTTCATCAGCCTGGATAGCTTGACTCCAGTGTTGTGGAGGGCCTGGGACTCACGTCTCAGTATACCCAGCACACTCGGGATGAAAATTGCAAAAAACACAGTTGATGGACAGAATGTAGAACAATGTCATACATTCACCCCAGTACAAGGATCTGGGCCTAAATCCATCGTTTTTTTGCACTCCACACAACCCTGGTTTAGACACTGGCTATATGCAAATCAGCTCTGATCCTGTGCCTCATGGGAACAGTCCAGTCCGAACTACCAAGCCATGTCTTTCCCAGACCGGAATCAAGCATCCAAGGACCGGTTTCTGGCTATCAGCCTTCATCAGCCTGGATAGCTTGACTCTAGTGGTGTGGAGAGCCTGGGACTCACGTCTGAGTATACCCAGCACACTCGGGGTGACAATTGCAAAAAACACAGTTGATGGACAGAATGTAGAACAATGTCATACATTCACCCCAGTACAAGGATGTGGGCCTAAATCCATCATTTTTTTGCACTCCACACCACCCTGGGTTAGACACTGGCTATATGCAAATCAGCTCTGATCTTGCGCCTCATGGGAACAGTCCAGTACGAACTACCAAGCCATGTCTTTCCCAGACCGGAATCAAGCATCCAAGGACCGGTTTCTGGCTATCAGCCTTCATCAGCCTGGATAGCTTGACTCCAGTGGTGTGGAGGGCCTGGGACTCACGTCTGAGTATACCCAGCACACTCGGGATGAAAATTGCAAAAAACACAGTTGATGGACAGAATGTCGAACAATGTCATACATTCACCCCAGTACAAGGATCTGGGCCTAAATCCATCGTTTTTTTGCACTCCGCACCACCCTGGGTTAGACACTGGCTATATGCAAATCAGCTCTGATCCTGTGCCTCATGGGAACAGTCCAGTCCGAACTACCAATCCATGTCTTTCCCAGTCCGGAATCAAGCATCCAAGGACCGGTTTCTGGCTATCAGCCTTCATCAGCCTGAATAGCTTGACTCCAGTGGTGTGGAGAGCCTGGGACTCACGTCTGAGTATACCCATCACACTCGGGGTGAAAATTGCAAAAAACACAGTTGATGGACAGAATGTAGAACAATGTCATACATTCACCACAGTACAAGGATCTGGGCCTAGATCCATCGTTTTTTTGCACTCCACACCACCCTGGGTTAGACACTGACTATATGCAAATCAGCTCTGATCCTGTGCCTCATGGGAACAGTCCAGTCCGAACTACCAAGCCCTGTCTTTCCCAGACCGGAATCAAGCATCCAAGGACCGGTTTCTGGCTATCAGCCTTCATCAGCCTGGATAGCTTGACTCCAGTGGTGTGGAGAGCCTGGGACTCACGTCTGAGTATACCCAGCACACTCGGGGTGAAAATTGCAAAAAACACAGTTGATGGACAGAATGTAGAACAATGTCATACATTCACCTCAGTACAAGGATCTGGGCCTAAATCCATCGTTTTTTTGCACTCCACACCACCCTGGGTTAGACACTGGCTATATGCAAATCAGCTCTGATCCTGTGCCTCATGGGAACAGTCCAGTCCGAACTACCAAGCCATGTCTTTCCCAGACCGGAATCAAGCATCCAAGGACCGGTTTCTGGCTATCAGCCTTCATCAGCCTGGATAGCTTGACTCCAGTGGTGTGGAGAGCCTGGGACTCACGTCTGAGTATACCCAGCACACTCGGGGTGAAAATTGCAAAAAACACAGTTGATGGACAGAATGTAGAACAATGTCATACATCCACCCCAGTACAAGGATGTGGGCCTAAATCCATCATTTTTTTGCACTCCACACCACCCTGGGTTAGTCACTGGCTATATGCAAATCAGCTCTAATCTTGTGCCTCATGGGAACAGTCCTGTACGAACAACCAAGCCATGTCTTTCCCAGACCGGAATCAAGCATCCAAGGACCGGTTTCTGGCTATCAGCCTTCATCAGCCTGGATAGCTTGACTCCAGTGGTGTGGAGGGCCTGGGACTCACGTCTGAGTATACCCAGCACACTCGGGATGAAAATTGCAAAAAACACAGTTGATGGACAGAATGTAGAACAATGTCATACATTCACCCCAGTACAAGGATCTGGGCCTAAATCCATCGTTTTTTTGCACTCCACACCACCCTGGTTTAGACACTGGCTATATGCAAATCAGCTCTGATCCTGTGCCTCATGGGAACAGTCCAGTCCGAACTACCAAGCCATGTCTTTCCCAGACCGGAATCAAGCATCCAAGGACCGGTTTCTGGCTATCAGGCTTCATCAGCCTGGAGAGCTTGACTCCAGTGGTATGGAGAGCCTGGGACTCACGTCTGAGTATACCCAGCACACTCGGGGTGAAAATTGCAAAAAACACAGTTGATGGACAGAATGTAGAACAATGTCATACATTCACCGCAGTACAAGGATCTGGGCCTAAATCCATCATTTCTTTGCACTCCACACCACCCTGGTTTAGACACTGGCTATATGCAAATCAGCTCTGATCCTGTGCCTCATGGGAACAGTCCAGTCCGAACTACCAAGCCATGTCTTTCCCAGACCGGAATCAAGCATCCAAGGACCGGTTTCTGGCTATCAGCCTTCATCAGCCTGGATAGCTTGAATCCAGTGGTGTGGAGAGCCTGGGACTCACGTCTGAGTATACCCAGCACACTCGGGGTGAAAATTGCAAAAAACACAGTTGATGGACAGAATGTAGAACAATGTCATACATTCACCCCAGTACAAGGATGTGGGCCTAAATCCATCATTTTTTTGCACTCCACACCACCCTGGGTTAGACACTGGCTATATGCAAATCAGCTCTGATCCTGTGCCTCATGGGAACAGTCCAGTACGAACTACCAAGCCATGTCTTTCCCAGACCAGAATCAAGCATCCAAGGACCGGTTTCTGGCTATCAGCCTTCATCAGCCTGGATAGCTTGACTCCAGTGTTGTGGAGGGCCTGGGACTCACGTCTCAGTATACCCAGCACACTCGGGATGAAAATTGCAAAAAACAGTGTTGATGGACAGAATGTAGAACAATGTCATACATTCACCCCAGTACAAGGATCTGGGCCTAAATCCATTGTTTTTTTGCACTCCACACAACCCTGGTTTAGGCACTGGCTATATGCAAATCAGCTCTGATCCTGTGCCTCATGGGAATAGTCCAGTCCGAACTACCAAGCCATGTCTTTCCCAGACCGGAATCAAGCATCCAAGGACCGGTTTCTGGCTATCAGCCTTCATCAGCCTGGATAGCTTGACTCTAGTGGTGTGGAGAGCCTGGGACTCACGTCTGAGTATACCCAGCACACTCGGGGTGACAATTGCAAAAAACACAGTTGATGGACAGAATGTAGAACAATGTCATACATTCACCCCAGTACAAGGATGTGGGCCTAAATCCATCATTTTTTTGCACTCCACACCACCCTGGGTTAGACACTGGCTATATGCAAATCAGCTCTGATCTTGCGCCTCATGGGAACAGTCCAGTACGAACTACCAAGCCATGTCTTTCCCAGACCGGAATCAAGCATCCAAGGACCGGTTTCTGGCTATCAGCCTTCATCAGCCTGGATAGCTTGACTCCAGTGGTGTGGAGGGCCTGGGACTCACGTCTGAGTATACCCAGCACACTCGGGATGAAAATTGCAAAAAACACAGTTGATGGACAGAATGTCGAACAATGTCATACATTCACCCCAGTACAAGGATCTGGGCCTAAATCCATCGTTTTTTTGCACTCCACACCACCCTGGGTTAGACACTGGCTATATGCAAATCAGCTCTGATCCTGTGCCTCATGGGAACAGTCCAGTCCGAACTACCAATCCATGTCTTTCCCAGTCCGGAATCAAGCATCCAAGGACCGGTTTCTGGCTATCAGCCTTCATCAGCCTGAATAGCTTGACTCCAGTGGTGTGGAGAGCCTGGGACTCACGTCTGAGTATACCCATCACACTCGGGGTGAAAATTGCAAAAAACACAGTTGATGGACAGAATGTAGAACAATGTCATACATTCACCACAGTACAAGGATCTGGGCCTAGATCCATCGTTTTTTTGCACTCCACACCACCCTGGGTTAGACACTGACTATATGCAAATCAGCTCTGATCCTGTGCCTCATGGGAACAGTCCAGTCTGAACTACCAAGCCATGTCTTTCCCAGACCGGAATCAAGCATCCAAGGACCGGTTTCTGGCTATCAGCCTTCATCAGCCTGGATAGCTTGACTCCAGTGGTGTGGAGAACCTGGGACTCACGTCTGAGTATACCCAGCACACTCGGGGTGAAAATTGCAAAAAACACAGTTGATGGACAGAATGTAGAACAATGTCATACATTCACCCC
This sequence comes from Lissotriton vulgaris, assembly GCF_964263255.1. NCBI lineage: Eukaryota > Metazoa > Chordata > Amphibia > Caudata > Salamandridae > Lissotriton > Lissotriton vulgaris. The sequence continues at coordinate 364,573,031 of NC_141687.1, forward strand.
AGTACAAGGATCTGGGCCTAAATCCATAGTTTTTTTGCACTCCACACCACCCTGGGTTATACACTGGCTATATGGAAATCAGCTCTGATCCTGTGCCTCATGGGAACAGTCCAGTCCGAACTACCAAGCCATGTCTTTCCCAGACCGGAATCAAGCATCCAAGGACCGGTTTCTGGCTATCAGCCTTCATCAGCCTGGATAGCTTGAATCCAGTGGTGTGGAGAGCCTGGGACTCACGTCTGAGTATACCCAGCACACTCGGGTGAAAATTGCAAAAAACACAGTTGTTGGACAGAATGTAGAACAATGTCATACATTCACCCCAGTACAAGGATGTGGGCCTAAATCCATCATTTTTTTGCACTCCACACCACCCTGGGTTAGACACTGGCTATATGCAAATCAGCTCTGATCCTGTGCCTCATGGGAACAGTCCAGTACGAACTACCAAGCCATGTCTTTCCCAGACCAGAATCAAGCATCCAAGGACCGGGTTCTGGCTATCAGCCTTCATCAGCCTGGATAGCTTGACTCCAGTGTTGTGGAGGGCCTGGGACTCACGTCTCAGTATACCCAGCACACTCGGGATGAAAATTGCAAAAAACACAGTTGATGGACAGAATGTAGAACAATGTCATACATTCACCCCAGTACAAGGATCTGGGCCTAAATCCATCGTTTTTTTGCACTCCACACAACCCTGGTTTAGAAACTGGCTATATGCAAATCAGCTCTGATCCTGTGCCTCATGGGAACAGTCTAGTCTGAACTACCAAACCATGTCTTTCCCAGACCGGAATCAAGCATCCAAGGACCGGTTTCTGGCTATCAGCCTTCATCAGCCTGGATAGCTTGACTCTAGTGGTGTGGAGAGCCTGGGACTCACGTCTGAGTATACCCAGCACACTCGGGGTGACAATTGCAAAAAACACAGTTGATGGACAGAATGTAGAACAATGTCATACATTCACCCCAGTACAAGGATCTGGGCCTAAATCCATCATTTGTTTGCACTCCACACCACCCTGGGTTAGACACTGGCTATATGCAAATCAGCTCTGATCTTGCGCCTCATGGGAACAGTCCAGTACGAACTACCAAGCCATGTCTTTCCCAGACCGGAATCAAGCATCCAAGGACCGGTTTCTGGCTATCAGCCTTCATCAGCCTGCATAGCTTGACTCCAGTGGTGTGGAGGGCCTGGGACTCACGTCTGAGTATACCCAGCACACTCGGGATGAAAATTGCAAAAAACACAGTTGATGGACAGAATGTCGAACAATGTCATACATTCACCCCAGTACAAGGATCTGGGCCTAAACCCATCGTTTTTTTGCCCTCCACACCACCCTGGGTTAGACACTGGCTATATGCAAATCAGCTCTGATCCTGTGCCTCATGGGAACAGTCCAGTCCGAACTACCAATCCATGTCTTTCCCAGTCCGGAATCAAGCATCCAAGGACCGGTTTCTGGCTATCAGCCTTCATCAGCCTGAATAGCTTGACCCCAGTGGTGTGGAGAGCCTGGGACTCACGTCTGAGTATACCCATCACACTCGGGGTGAAAATTGCAAAAAACACAGTTGATGGACAGAATGTAGAACAATGTCATACATTCACCACAGTACAAGGATCTGGGCCTAGATCCATCGTTTTTTTGCACTCCACACCACCCTGGGTTAGACACTGACTATATGCAAATCAGCTCTGATCCTGTGCCTCATGGGAACAGTCCAGTCCGAACTACCAAGCCATGTCTTTCCCAGACCGGAATCAAGCATCCAAGGACCGGTTTCTGGCTATCAGCCTTCATCAGCCTGGATAGCTTGACTCCAGTGGTGTGGAGAGCCTGGGACTCACGTCTGAGTATACCCAGCACACTCGGGGTGAAAATTGCAAAAAACACAGTTGATGGACAGAATGTAGAAAAATGTCATACATTCACTCCAGTACAAGAATCTGGGCCTAAATCCATCGTTTTTTTGCACTCCACACCACCCTGGGTTAGACACTGCCTATATGCAAATCAGCTCTGATCCTGTGCCTCATGGGAACAGTCCAGTCCGAAATACCAAGCCATGTCTTTCCCAGACCGGAATCAAGCATCCAAGGACCGGTTTCTGGCTATCAGCCTTCATCAGCCTGGATAGCTTGACTCCAGTGGTGTGGAGAGCCTGGGACTCACGTCTGAGTATACCCAGCACACTCGGGGTGAAAATTGCAAAAAACACAGTTGATGGACAGAATGTAGAACAATGTCATACATTCAGCTCAGTACAAGGATCTGGGCCTAAATCCATCATTTTTTTGCACTCCACACCACCCTGGGTTAGACACTGGCTATATGCAAATCAGCTCTGATCCTGTGCCTCATGGGAACAGTCCAGTCCGAACTACCAAGCCATGTCTTTCCCAGACCGGAATCAAGCATCCAAGGACCGGTTTCTGGCTATCAGCCTTCATCAGCCTGGATAGCTTGACTCCAGTGGTGTGGAGAGCCTGGGACTCACGTCTGAGTATACCCAGCACACTCGGGGTGAAAATTGCAAAAAACACAGTTGATGGACAGAATGTAGAACAATGTCATACATCCACCCCAGTACAAGGATGTGGGCCTAAATCCATCATTTTTTTGGACTCCACACCACCCTGGGTTAGACACTGGCTATATGCAAATCAGCTCTGATCTTGTGCCTCATGTGAACAGTCCTGTACGAACAACCAAGCCATGTCTTTCCCAGACCGGAATCAAGCATCCAAGGACCGGTTTCTGGCTATCAGCCTTCATCAGCCTGGATAGCTTGACTCCAGTGGTGTGGAGGGCCTGGGACTCACGTCTGAGTATACCCAGCACACTCGGGATGAAAATTGCAAAAAACACAGTTGATGGACAGAATGTAGAACAATGTCATACATTCACCCCAGTACAAGGATCTGGGCCTAAATCCATCGTTTTTTTGCACTCCACACAACCTTGGTTTAGACACTGGCTATATGCAAATCAGCTCTGATCCTGTGCCTCATGGGAACAGTCCAGTCCGAACTACCAAGCCATGTCTTTCCCAGACCGGAATCAAGCATCCAAGGACCGGTTTCTGGCTATCAGCCTTCATCAGCCTGGATAGCTTGACTCCAGTGGTGTGGAGAACCTGGGACTCACGTCTGAGTATACCCAGCACACTCGGGGTGAAAATTGCAAAAAACACAGTTGATGGACAGAATGTAGAACAATGTCATACATTCACCCCAGTACAAGGATCTGGGCCTAAATCCATAGTTTTTTTGCACTCCACACCACCCTGGGTTATACAATGGCTATATGCAAATCAGCTCTGATCCTGTGCCTCATGGGAACAGTCCAGTCCGAACTACCAAGCCATGTCTTTCCCAGACCGGAATCAAGCATCCAAGGACCGGTTTCTGGCTATCAGCCTTCATCAGCCTGGATAGCTTGAATCCAGTGGTGTGTAGAGCCTGGGACTCACGTCTGAGTATACCCAGCACACTCGGGGTGAAAATTGCAAAAAACACAGTTGATGGACAGAATGTAGAACAATGTCATACATTCACCCCAGTACAAGGATGTGGGCCTAAATCCATCATTTTTTTGCACTCCACACCACCCTGGGTTAGACACTGGCTATATGCAAATCAGCTCTGATCCTGTGCCTCATGGGAACAGTCCAGTACGAACTACCAAGCCATGTCTTTCCCAGACCAGAATCAAGCATCCAAGGACCGGTTTCTGGCTATCAGCCTTCATCAGCCTGGATAGCTTGACTCCAGTGTTGTGGAGGGCCTGGGACTCACGTCTCAGTATACCCAGCACACTCGGGATGAAAATTGCAAAAAACACAGTTGATGGACAGAATGTAGAACAATGTCATACATTCACCCCAGTACAAGGATCTGGGCCTAAATCCATCGTTTTTTTGCACTCCACACAACCCTGGTTTAGACACTGGCTATATGCAAATCAGCTCTGATCCTGTGCCTCATGGGAACAGTCCAGTCCGAACTACCAAGCCATGTCTTTCCCAGACCGGAATCAAGCATCCAAGGACCGGTTTCTGGCTATCAGCCTTCATCAGCCTGGATAGCTTGACTCTAGTGGTGTGGAGAGCCTGGGACTCACGTCTGAGTATACCCAGCACACTCGGGGTGACAATTGCAAAAAACACAGTTGATGGACAGAATGTAGAACAATGTCATACATTCACCCCAGTACAAGGATGTGGGCCTAAATCCATCATTTTTTTGCACTCCACACCACCCTGGGTTAGACACTGGCTATATGCAAATCAGCTCTGATCTTGCGCCTCATGGGAACAGTCCAGTACGAACTACCAAGCCATGTCTTTCCCAGACCGGAATCAAGCATCCAAGGACCGGTTTCTGGCTATCAGCCTTCATCAGCCTGGATAGCTTGACTCCAGTGGTGTGGAGGGCCTGGGACTCACGTCTGAGTATACCCAGCACACTCGGGATGAAAATTGCAAAAAACACAGTTGATGGACAGAATGTCGAACAATGTCATACATTCACCCCAGTACAAGGATCTGGGCCTAAATCCATCGTTTTTTTGCACTCCGCACCACCCTGGGTTAGACACTGGCTATATGCAAATCAGCTCTGATCCTGTGCCTCATGGGAACAGTCCAGTCCGAACTACCAATCCATGTCTTTCCCAGTCCGGAATCAAGCATCCAAGGACCGGTTTCTGGCTATCAGCCTTCATCAGCCTGAATAGCTTGACTCCAGTGGTGTGGAGAGCCTGGGACTCACGTCTGAGTATACCCATCACACTCGGGGTGAAAATTGCAAAAAACACAGTTGATGGACAGAATGTAGAACAATGTCATACATTCACCACAGTACAAGGATCTGGGCCTAGATCCATCGTTTTTTTGCACTCCACACCACCCTGGGTTAGACACTGACTATATGCAAATCAGCTCTGATCCTGTGCCTCATGGGAACAGTCCAGTCCGAACTACCAAGCCCTGTCTTTCCCAGACCGGAATCAAGCATCCAAGGACCGGTTTCTGGCTATCAGCCTTCATCAGCCTGGATAGCTTGACTCCAGTGGTGTGGAGAGCCTGGGACTCACGTCTGAGTATACCCAGCACACTCGGGGTGAAAATTGCAAAAAACACAGTTGATGGACAGAATGTAGAAAAATGTCATACATTCACTCCAGTACAAGAATCTGGGCCTAAATCCATTGTTTTTTTGCACTCCACACCACCCTGGGTTAGACACTGCCTATATGCAAATCAGCTCTGATCCTGTGCCTCATGGGAACAGTCCAGTCCGAAATACCAAGCCATGTCTTTCCCAGACCGGAATCAAGCATCCAAGGACCGGTTTCTGGCTATCAGCCTTCATCAGCCTGGATAGCTTGACTCCAGTGGTGTGGAGAGCCTGGGACTCACGTCTGAGTATACCCAGCACACTCGGGGTGAAAATTGCAAAAAACACAGTTGATGGACAGAATGTAGAACAATGTCATACATTCACCTCAGTACAAGGATCTGGGCCTAAATCCATCGTTTTTTTGCACTCCACACCACCCTGGGTTAGACACTGGCTATATGCAAATCAGCTCTGATCCTGTGCCTCATGGGAACAGTCCAGTCCGAACTACCAAGCCATGTCTTTCCCAGACCGGAATCAAGCATCCAAGGACCGGTTTCTGGCTATCAGCCTTCATCAGCCTGGATAGCTTGACTCCAGTGGTGTGGAGAGCCTGGGACTCACGTCTGAGTATACCCAGCACACTCGGGGTGAAAATTGCAAAAAACACAGTTGATGGACAGAATGTAGAACAATGTCATACATCCACCCCAGTACAAGGATGTGGGCCTAAATCCATCATTTTTTTGCACTCCACACCACCCTGGGTTAGTCACTGGCTATATGCAAATCAGCTCTAATCTTGTGCCTCATGGGAACAGTCCTGTACGAACAACCAAGCCATGTCTTTCCCAGACCGGAATCAAGCATCCAAGGACCGGTTTCTGGCTATCAGCCTTCATCAGCCTGGATAGCTTGACTCCAGTGGTGTGGAGGGCCTGGGACTCACGTCTGAGTATACCCAGCACACTCGGGATGAAAATTGCAAAAAACACAGTTGATGGACAGAATGTAGAACAATGTCATACATTCACCCCAGTACAAGGATCTGGGCCTAAATCCATCGTTTTTTTGCACTCCACACCACCCTGGTTTAGACACTGGCTATATGCAAATCAGCTCTGATCCTGTGCCTCATGGGAACAGTCCAGTCCGAACTACCAAGCCATGTCTTTCCCAGACCGGAATCAAGCATCCAAGGACCGGTTTCTGGCTATCAGGCTTCATCAGCCTGGAGAGCTTGACTCCAGTGGTATGGAGAGCCTGGGACTCACGTCTGAGTATACCCAGCACACTCGGGGTGAAAATTGCAAAAAACACAGTTGATGGACAGAATGTAGAACAATGTCATACATTCACCGCAGTACAAGGATCTGGGCCTAAATCCATCATTTCTTTGCACTCCACACCACCCTGGTTTAGACACTGGCTATATGCAAATCAGCTCTGATCCTGTGCCTCATGGGAACAGTCCAGTCCGAACTACCAAGCCATGTCTTTCCCAGACCGGAATCAAGCATCCAAGGACCGGTTTCTGGCTATCAGCCTTCATCAGCCTGGATAGCTTGACTCCAGTGGCGTGGAGAGCCTGGGACTCACGTCTGAGTATACCCAGCACACTCGGGGTGAAAATTGCAAAAAACACAGTTGATGGACAGAATGTAGAACAATGTCATACATTCACCCCAGTACAAGGATGTGGGCCTAAATCCATCATTTTTTTGCACTCCACACCACCCTGTGTTAGACACTGGCAGTGGTATGGAGAGCCTGGGACTCACGTCTGAGTATACCCAGCACACTGGAGTGCAAAAAAACGATAGATTTAGGCCCAGATCCTTGTACTGGGGTGAATGTATGACATTGTTCTACATTCTGTCCATCAACTGTGTTTTTTGCACTCCACACCACCCTGGGTTAGACACTGGCTATATGCAAATCAGCTCTGATCCTGTGCCTCATGGGAACAGTCCAGTCCGAACTACCAAGCCATGTCTTTCCCAGACCGGAATCAAGCATCCAAGGACCGGTTTCTGGCTATCAGCCTTCATCAGCCTGGATAGCTTGACTCCAGTGGTGTGGAGAGCCTGGGACTCACGTCTGAGTATACCCAGCACACTCGGGGTGAAAATTGCATAAAACACAATCATTATGTTGGGGGTAAGTGCGTGTGACGGTTTAGGTCGGGGTGGTAATCACCGCCACCTGCCAGAGGGCTATTGCAACCCGGCTGTTATTATGCCATCATTTTATTATGTACATCTTCGTCGAAGTGGGGGGGTTGTGGGTTCTCACATGTTCGTTTCAATATTCCCTCTTCAAGTGCTGCGGGAGCCGTGTCTGGTCTATGGAGTGGCTGGTAGTCTTTCGCCGCTGTCACACAGGTGCCCTTTACTGGACAGCGCTGCTGGAAGATGAGTGCCACGTTTGTTCTACTTTAAGCTGATATGTAGCTTCTCTCGTCCGCCGCTGATCCGCCACACCTTGCGCCTTTCTCTGCCCGGCCCTTGGAGCCACCACGGTCAGCTCTACTTCCACTTTGATCCCCGGCTCACCTCGCCGGGATGGGCCCCGTTTCATCACTTCATGTCCATGTTGCATGGATCAATCAATCAGCATCGGACCTAGACCCGCGGGTACCCTAGGGTCTTCCGATATCGTGGGCTGCAATTTTGCGGTGAGTGAGCCGCTCGAAAATTTTGCGGATTGACTGGGAAGGTTTTGTGGACCCCGGAGCCTCCCTAGGCTGCGTCCATTATCTACGGCTGCTAGCCACCCCCTAACTATTCTACTTTTAAAAGTTATTTTCTAGGAACAGTTATAGAAGTAGCCCATTGCATTTTTGTTCATTTTTTTGTGTTTTCTTGACATATTTAGTTGTGCTTGTGGCTGACTGTAGTACAAAGTTGTTGTTTTTTATTCATTTATTTGATTTGCCTGCTTCCCTCCTCCCCCACCAAAGGTCCCTGATAAACCGCAGAGGGCCATCAGCAACTATTTTATTAATGTATTCAATTTTACCTGCCCTGGTTCCCATTGGATCTCTTGGATCCTTGATTGCCACCAGCAGTAATTGTATTCATGTATTACATTTTTGACCTCCAGCCATAGGGTCCCCATGAGCCCTGGATGACAAGCATCAATAATTGTAATAATTTATTACATTTTTGCCTGCCTTACCTCACGTAGCTTCTTTATGGACCCTGAGGTCCAGCAGCAATAATTATATTGATTTATTTGATTTTTGCTGTCTGCCCCCTAACTCTTAAATGGTCCCAATGGGTTCTGGAGGGGCACCAGCAATAAATATATTTGTTTATTAGGATTTTGCCTGCTCTCCAACTCCAATAGTGTCCCCAGGGGTCCTGGAAGGGCACCAGTTATAATTGTATTTATTCAATTCATGACAGCGCCCTCCCCCGTCTCCTATTGTGTCTCCAGTGGTCCTAGAGGGCAGAAATAGTTATGGTATGCACTGGTACAATACCGTTAATGAGTCTAACTGATTTTCTCCTTTAGTTTTATTGCCTACAGGTGAACAAGACATACTAGGTCACGTACAATACTGAGATGGAGAGAAGTCTGAGCTTGTGCAAAGTGCTGACCCATAAAAGAGGATGGCCCCAAAGAAGGGGTAAGGAGGATAAGAAGTCTACTGCCAATGCCAACACTAGCATCCAGGCCTCCTAATATTTCGGGAAACATGACTTACCTGCTGCACTCCCTGAGGGCTAGTAGACAAGTAAAGGCTGGGAGGAAGATCACACCTGGATCTAATTTTTTTTTGGATCAATAGCACCACAATCAAAACCTAAGCTAATGTTCATCAGGGCCGCAGTGACTGCAGTCATGAACAGCAGTGAATCAGAAATACAATTGTCTCAGAAGCCAACTGGATGTTTATAGGAAAGTTAACAACAGGAACTATAGCCTGCAACACCTGATCTTCCGGAAGTAGTGAGACCTGCCATGGGAGACAACAGAAAGAGGAGGTTCCCAAAAACCTTGGAAGTTGATGATGATCCTGTGATCGGTAGGGTGGAGAGTGGCACAGAGGAGATACAGTGAACCTCTATTCCATCAACATTGCCAGCTTCCATCTTTTCAGGACTCTGAAAACATGTACCGACCACTGCCCCAACCTCAGTCAAAGCTCACCCTAGGGAAAGGCCAATACAACCATCTGGCTTCACCTCAACAAGTTCTTTAGGCTTTAGCATCATTAGAAAGCTATCCTTTCCAGTTTGAAGCTCATACCAAATGAGCAGATTGCAGAATGCTCAATTTGCAAAAAAATGTTTGTTGTGGTCCCCGGGCCAGAAGTGGCCTGGGAAGGGCCCCCCGCCCCCTGATTTTTTTTAAATGGAAGGCCAACCCCGGGGGATGGTGTTCCAGGGGCAATAATTGGCCTCAGGAGGAGGGCCCTGAGACTCCCCTCCCAAAAAATCCAAGATGGCCAGGCCCCAGAATGGGGTCCCAGGGGCCAGAAGTGTCCCAGCAGAGTGGGGACCACGCAGCCCCCTCCATTTTTGAATTATATATTAAAAAATTAAATTAAAATAAGGCTGGGCCCCAGGGGATAGGTTCCCCAGGCCATAATTGGCCTCAATAGGGGCGGCCACCTGGCCCCCCTCACAGGCTGGTCAGGCCCCGGGGATACAAATAATGAAATATGGTTCAAGCCCTCGGGGATGGGGTCCCCAGGCCCCAAAAATATTAACAGAAGATTGCCACACAGCCCCCTTCTAAAAAATAAAAATAAAACAGAAGCCGACATTTTTCTAGAGGCCTTGCCCCCTACCTGCACCACTCTTCCTGGCACGTTATGGGTTGGGGATGAAGTCTTATGGTTCCTTAGAGGCCAACTAACCCACCAGGTATGTCTAGTAAGCCCCACACAGTGGGATTGCTGAGAGGTGGTCCGAGGCCGCACCCCTTTTTACACCACTCAGCAAACGTGCCTCTTAGCGCAATGCTGGTGGGGCGATGAGGTCCTCTTGTGTCCTGTGAACCTCAGGACTAAAGTGGACATCATCGCCCGAGCAGCAGTGCACCAGGATCTGGGTTTGCAGAGTGGTGTAAAAAGAGGGCATGGCCTTGGAGCACTCTCAGCAAACCAGCTGTTTGGGGCTTACTGGAGGTAACAGGAGGGCTAGTTGACCCCCAGGGACCCTCAGGAGGAAAGGGGGCTTCATCCCTCAACCAAGAGCACGTCAGGAGGCATGTTTGCAAAGTGGTGGATTAAGGGGGCATGGCCAGTGTCCACCTCTCAGCAATCCTACAGGGTGGAGCCTACTGGAGGTAAGCGGTAGGCTAGGTGGCCCCTAACCACCTCAAGTAGCGAAGGGGACTTCAATCCTCATCCAAGAGCGTGCTAGGGAGCGTGTTTGCAGAGTAGTGGGCAAAGGGGGCATGGCCTTTCATGAAAACTTAGCAATCCTGCTAGGCGGAACTTACTGGAGGTAATAGGAGGGGTAGTTGGCCCCAAGGATGTCCTTGGGGACCAACTACCCCACTTGTTACCTCTAGTAAGTCCCACACAGTGGGATTGCTAAGACGTCTTCGGATGCCACGCGTGCTTTCTCCACCACTCTGCAAACGTGCCTCCTGGCAGATTACGGGATGAAGTCCACTTTACTCCTGAGGGACTTTGGGGGCTAAGAAGCCATCCTGGTACCTCCTGTAAGTCCTACGCAGCAGAATTGTTGAGCGCTGGTCGGAGGCTCAGCACCATTTCTCCACCTCTCTGCAAACACAACTACTAGTTAAAGAAGTGTTTGCAATGTAATAGGTTTTGCATTTGCGAGATTTAGAGCTATTGGCATTGTAAATGTAAAAGTGTTTTAATAATGTTTCTTGGAGTAGATGTAGGTTGTGTGTAGTGGAATTATGTGGTATGTTGTGCAGTGAAATTATGTGGATAGAAAGTGTGTTATTTAGTGTGTAGGAATTATGTAAGTGAGATTATGTGTTATGGAGAGTAACTGTGTGGTATGATAGTCTGTGTTGTGGAGTTGTAACCTCTGGTTTAGTCTTCCTCATTTCCACAGGAGCTAAACTATGAACTCAATGAGACAAAAAAAGACCACTGAGGACCACTTCTGGACCTAGTCTGAGGTATGAGCAGGGCCACTGGAATTATGTAACTGTTTGGCTGCACCAGCTTTTGCGCAATTATACATTTACCGCATTTGCCACATCATCCATCATCTGCTGCACAATCTGCAGATTTTAACAAAAAAAACATTGTTTTGAGCTCAAACATTACCAAAAATGCAGCAACAAGTGTTACAACATTGTGGAAGGCCCTGTCCAAACCTAGAATGGTTACATGTTATTTAGTGCTAAATGTGGGTATTAATTGCTTCTTTCTATGCCTCTCTTACCTCTTTTTGCATTTCTGTTGTTTCTTTTGAAACCCTCATGCCTCTTCTACACCACTCTTCCCTCTTTCTGCACCCCTCTCCCCTCTTTCTTCACCTCTCTTGTTTCTTTCTGTATCTCTCTTGCCGCCTTCTCCATGCCACTTCCCCCTTACTATATCTCTTACTTGTTTCTACACCTCTGTGGTGTCTATTTATACTTCTATTGGTTCTTTCTGCACTTCTCTTGCTCTTTCTGCACCCACTTGCACCTCTTTCAGCACCTCTGTTGCTTCTTCCTGTACTTCTCTTCCCCTTTCTGCACCCCTCCTGCCTCTTTCTATACCTCTCTTGCCTCTTTGTGCCCCTCTTCTACCTTTTTATGTACTGCTCTTGCTTCTTTTTGCACCTCCGTTGGTTCTTTCTTCACGGCTCTTGCCTCTATCTGTACCTCACTTGCATCTTTCTGCTCTACTCTTGCTTCTTTCTACACCTCTGTTGCTTCTTTCAGCAATTCTATTTCTGTACTTCTCTTGCTTGTTTCTGCATCTCTTCCATCTTTCTGAACCTTCCTTGCTTCTTTCTACACCCCTCTTGCCTCTCTCTGCATCCCTCTCCCCTCTTTCTGCACCTCTTGTGCCCCTTTCTGCACCTCTTTTCCCTCTTTTTGTATATTTCCTGCCTGTTTCTGCACCTCTCTTGCCTCTTTCTGTACCTCTGTTGCTTTGCTTTTTACTACAATTCTTTTACTCTTTCTGCACCCTTTGCGCCTTTTTCAGCACATCAGTTGCTTCTTTCTGCACATCTCTTCCTTCTTTCTGCACCCCTCCTGCCTCTTCCTGTACCTCTCTGGCCTCTTTGTGCTCCTCTCCTACCTTTTTCTACACCCCTTTTGTCTCTTTTTACACCTCTGTTGGTTCTTTCTGCACTGCTCTTTCTGTACCTCTATTGCTTCTTTGTACACCTCTGTTGCTTCTTTCAGCTAGTTTCTTGCCTCTTTCTGCACTTCTCTTCCTTCTTTCTGTACCCCACCTGCCTCTTTCTGTACATCTCTTGCCCCTTTCTGCATCTCTCTGGCTTCTTTTTGCAACTCTATTGGTTCCTTCTGTACTTCTTTTGCTTCTTTCTACATCTCACTTGCCTGTTTCTGCACTTCTCTTGGTTCTTGGTTCTTTGTACACCTCTGTTGCTTCTTCAGAAATTCTCTTGACTCTTTCTGCACTTTTCTTACTTATTTCTGCACCCCTCTTGTATCTTTCTGTACCTCTTTTGCCTCTTTATGCATCTCACTTGCTTCTTTCTGCACCCCTCCTCCCTCTTTCTGTACTTTTCTAGCTTCTTTCCACCCCTCTTTCTGCTCCTCTCTTGCCTCTTTGTGCATTTCTCTTGCCTGTTTATACCCTTCCCATGCCTCTTTCTTAACCTCTCTTGCCTCTTTCTGTACTTCTCTTGCTTCTTTCTACCCCTCGCTTGCATCTTCCTACACCTCACCTGCCTGTTGTGGCACCTCTGTTGCTTCTTTCTAAACTTCTCTTGCCTCTTTCTGCACCTCTGACTTAGTGGTAGTTTTAATTCCCCTGCCGTATTATATACTAGGGCCTTACAGTGGAGGTCATGCTAATCACGAGGGTACCCCAACCCATAGTGTACCCTAGTGTATGTAGGTGTTTTTACTGTATTCTATGTGACTTTCAGCATAGCACCGGCTCTGGGCCTAGTTAGTCAGTTACCGCCTGTACCAGTCAGCAAAAAAAGTTGGGGGCACCGGATGACTTTGCAACAAGGCTTCTTTCTGCACCTCTGTATATCTTTCTGTATCTTTCTTCATCCTTCTGGACTTCTATTGCCTTTTTCTGCATTGCTTTGGCTTCTTTCAGCGCTTTTCTTCCTCTTTATTCACATGTCCTACCTCTGTAGGCATAGTTAGAAATTAGCATTTAAAAAACCTTTGAAATTCACTGGAAAAAACATAGGTTTGAGGGACGTTATAGTAAGAAATTAGTATTTAAAAAACCTTTGAAATTCACTGAAAAAACCATAGGTTTCAGGGACGTTGTAGTTAGAAATTAGCATTTAAAAAAACCTTTGAAATTCACTAAAAAACATAGGTTTAAGGGACATTATACTTAGAAATTAGCATTTAAAAAACCTTAGAAATTCAATGGAAAAACCACAGGTTTCAAGGATGTTATAGTTAGTTGGACATTTCACTTGTACTAAACAAGAGAGATTCGGCTGTTATAGTTAGTTGAGCTAACTATAACTCACGCCCACGCAATGCATTGCTGATGATGTCACATATTATATCACTCATGACATGGTCAGTGATATCACTGATGACATCACTGATGACATCTAAAATGACATCACTGCTGACATTACTGATGACATCATCCACATGATAATCTGATGCACCTCATCATACCCTAATATAACATTTGATACACCCACTCTAAAATATAGACTATCATTTTCGAAACCATAGACATACCAGTACCAGTTACTACATTCCCATTCCTAGGTCTACACACACATCCAATCATTCACTCATACAGTCACTAACACATGCAGTTACTCATCAATACAGAACTATCAAATGCACTCATACACCTATACAGACACTCACACACTGCCCCTCATCCATAGAGTTACTCACACTCCTAGTCAGCCATGCAAAGACTCAATCACACTCCCATTTACTCACATACACAGTTATACAAACACCACCTCACTTATTCATACAGATACTAACACATACTTACTCTCTTATACAATCACTGACACAAGCACCCACTCATCCATACAGCCACTCTCACATATAGTCATTTATATCCTCCAACACTCACATATACTACCTTTCACATATGTAGTTACTCATGCAAGTACCACTGAGACATCCATTCACTCATCAACACGCCCATACACATACTCACCCAACAAATACAGCTCTTCATGGATGTACTCTTGAAACCATACACCCAGTGAATCACCCACTCACACATCTATGCACAGAAGCACATTCCCTTCACCCACCCACACAGACACACAGGCACCCATACAGATTATTAGACAAACAATCAATAAACCATATAGACACTCATGTAGCTACTCACTAACCCATGCGGCTGCTTACACACCAACTGACAGACTGATACAGACTTTCACACAGTTTAGTCTCTAACCCATGCATTTGGTAAGATACGTTTAATCACTCACTCATAAAGTCTGTCATGCACCTACTAAATCATCCATTCAGACACTTATACACCGACTCATTCTTCAATACACCTTGGAGAATATATATATATATATAACAACCACCTGGAGTAAAATCCAACATTTTAAAGAAATTCGACCTAATGGCAATAGCACGTCAAGGTCAAAATCAAGGAAGTCCAGGAACCCAAGGGAACAAAGGATGTGGTCAAGGCGCCAGAGGAGGAAAAAGTACTGCTGATGATGTCACATATTACATCACTCATGACATGGTCAGTGACATTGAACGACTGGGTTTTTCTAAGACCCAGCGGTGCCAGGGATAACACCTAAAACCTTTGTGGGTAACCTGTTCCGGCGTACAAATGACAGAGACACGGGACACTTCCTTCGGCGTCAAAGATTCGAGGTTTATTTACTGCAGGGAACACAGAAGTCACGAGAAGTACATAGCATGTAAATTCACGGAGTCTGATTCGAATTGTATCTGTGGATCGCTCTTTTTATACAGTTTTTGAGCATAGGATAACGTGGTACACAAAGGATTACAACCTGGTTCCCATCGTAAAGATCATATGGGGTCGCTTTCATGTATTCAGGGCCCGGAACATAATTACAGTAACATTTGGCAGTACATCTTCCCACCATTAGTACATTCCGTTCGGCTGTAAACAAATCAAGGAAGAGGCAGAAACAGGTGCAGAGGAAGACGAGGATAGCGAACAGATCGAAGAGGGTGTAAAAGGGGTGGTATCAGGAAACACGAGTTGCAGGCATCAAAGGGGTTGCAGGCATCAAAGGGGACGTGCCTAATGAATGCACAACTGAGACAATAGACCGGCACGGCAAGATGAGGCTCGAGCGGGGCCATCTGCCTTACAGTGTCATCCCCCTTATCATAAAGACACCCTCAAAGGAACACGTGTCTTCCGCAAGAGTTTGGGAATCCCAGGGTCGCGAAGCGGACAGCGTCCGTTCGCTGGCTACTTGAGGGCAAGAAACAAAATGGATGCCGTATCTAAGATGGAACCCGTGGGTTCAGATGAAGAAACCCACGAAACAAACGAACGGTTTAGGCTAGCACAGCGAAAACGCGTACACCCACTAAACTCGTCATTTGCGGTTCATAGATACCAGACTCGACCATATTCGTGCGAGTCGAAAACACCACTTACGATTGTCACGGAACCTCAGACGCTCCTTTTGCCCTCATGTAGGCAAGCACTAGTCGGAATCATAATCGATCTCGATATTCATCAGACCATCCAGATGCTGCTGCAACATAATTCTATCCATCAGTGCTTCCTTGGTAACAGGCGGCCGCCTTATACACGTCGTAGCACAGAGGCCACATAAGGCAGGACCACACTGCACACAAAGACAACACGTGAACAGGAATGCTACAACAACCCCAATGATCATCAGAATCTGCCAACCCCAAGTCGACATTAGGCCCCAAAACCATCCTAGTAGCGTCCAATCCCCTACGTCAACGTGTATGGACTCAGAGATCTTATGCAACTTCGAGATGGCTTGATAGACACAGTCGGAGCGTTGTCTGGAATGAAAATACAACAGCTCGAATGGATCACCTTACATACTCCACCTCGATCTGCTAAGACAACGTCTAAAACCATACGGTTTTGTAACGTCATAAGCCTGTCCGCCTGAAGCTCTGCTGTGATATTGCCAAGGGCACTGGCAGTGATATTAGCAGTCGATTCCACCACTCGAGTCAACTGTCTCAGGTTCCTACTATTGACCATAGGCCCCCAAAACGGAAAGAAACCCTTGAAAAAGTCTCCTGCCTCTTGACCGGCAGTGTCCTCTTTGCTAATCACGCCCCTCACAACTCTAGTCTTGTGGTAATCTGCGGCAACCGTAAAGGTTGGTGGCAACAAGTTTGCAATATAACAGGTGCCCGCAAAGTCAAGGGGCAACCACGTATATGCACGGTCGTAACAGACAAAGTACGTACCCTTGGCAGTCAGGAGAACAGGGGAAGAGAGGATTGGTAAAGCATACGTCTCAGAGCAAGCACTCTCCCCGAGATGAGCTCTCGGGCTTCGACCACGGCCTTTCAGACAGAAATTACCAAGGTGGGGTACGATCCATATTGGAGATGAACTTTTGAGCTGTCTATCGCCCACAAGCACGCTATACTCAGCCTCACTCAGATCCCTGTAGGCTCGCACCTCTTCATCTGGGATAAGCTATGAATCATAGATATCCCTATCTAAATCAGCAATCGCTATTGCCAACGACTTATGGTACGGACCGGGACCAAAGTGAGGAGAACGCGGCTCTCGATTGGGGTAAGAATCTAGTGCGCTTCGAAACATTGTTTGAAATGCTCGAGCTGAACCCTGGGAACTGTAAGGAAGGACCAAGTACGGAATTCCCTTATCGGTGGTATGTGGCATTAACCCACACACCCAACAATTGGTAGTGTTCACCACCAATAGATGCTGATGAAGGAGCTGAACGAAGGAATTGTTCATGAACTCCGCACGTCTAGCCTGCTCGTGTTGTGGTAAAACGTGGAAGGAATGAGGAGAAACAGTGGAGGTAAGTTTAGGTTCAGAAGAAGGGGTAGGTGAGGCAGTAGGCAACAATGACTGTATCATGTAATACACCCCACCCACCAATAGCGAAGAAACAGTTAAGAATAAGAGGAACACCTGAAACATGAAGCATTTTGTATAGGCAATTCTACGCAATTCAAATCTTTGAGCCTGAGCCTTTTCCAATTCCGACAGCTTCGAGAAAGCCATCCTCTAAAACCGTCCGCAACGTTCTTGACGCACTTCGTTCTGTGTAGCAGTAGCCAATCCCCAGGAGTTCCTAGGAACCGACGGTCTTCGACCTAGTGTCAAGACCTACTAACCAGAAGGAAGTACCCGTGCGGCCCTACGGTCCACCCGGATGAAAGGTATTTAATCAACAATATATACAAGATCTGCTAGCTGTGGAAGCAAAAATGCATACATGGAAGAAAAGACTCAAAATCTTCAAAATCACAACAATGCAAGTGTGTTCAAACTGGATAGTGATAATGGGGTAACGTGGATGTCAGGGGAGTAAGCAAAGGTATTTATTTATTAGTCTCTAGTACTGGATCGAAGAAAATATCGGCTTCTCCCTGGACGAGTCTGATCATCAAACAGTTGGTCCGATGGTGAGACAGAGTTCTGTTGATCAGTCAATTGTTCAGATCTTGAGTTTTGTTATGACAAATGTTCAACAATATCGTTCTGCTGCACTGAGGTATCTCCGACAGGTTGAGCGTCGCTGAATGGAACAAAGTTCGGTAAAACCTCACCCTCAGATGAGGAGATGCCCTTCCTCACCCACGAGTCCGCTGGTAAAGGTATAGGTACCTTTTTGGTATGGGTGGCATGCACCCAGTTCTTACGCCCTTCCAAACGAACAGCGGTCCTCGTGGCAAGGAGCACCTGGTAGGGTCCGGTGAAACGAGGCTCAAGGTTGCGCTTTCTGCCAAAATTCCTTGTCACCACCCAGTCTCCGGGCTGGAGCTGGTGGCCTGGACCCTCCGTCTGCGTCGGCAGTGCTTCAAAGACCTGTTGGTGAATTAACCTCAGTTTAGCAGTCAGATCATGAAGATAATCGATCAACATTGGGTACTCAAGATCCGAAAACACACAGGGTCTAGGGACCCCCCAAACATTGGCAGGGCGGCCGAACACAATCTCATAGGGGCTGAGCCCTACTCGGGAGTGTACAGTCGCCCTGGTTGACAGAAGAGCTAAGGGTAAAGCGTCAGGCCACGAGAGACCAGTCGTAGCCTGAATCTTTGCTAGTTTCAATTTAAGGGTGCCATTATAACCTTCAACCAAACCTGCTGACTGGGGATGATTGGCGCTGTGGAATTTCTGTGTAATTCCAAGGCCCTTACACACATTCTTCATCACACTCCCCACAAACTCACTTCCGTTGTCAGACCATACAACCCGTGGCATTCCATACCGAGGAAAGTATTCCTTCAGTAGGATCTTTGCAGTGGACAAAGCAGTGTTGTCTTTAAGAGGGTAGGCTTCGATCCATCGGGAAAATGCGCAAACCACTACTAAAACGTACTTCAGGTTATTGCATCGCTCCATATGGATGAAGTCTAACTGAATCACTTCAAAGGGACATGAAGGGGGAGCAAAGTGGCCAGGGGGTGTAGGAGTTCCCTTACCAGGATTGTACATCATACATATCATGCAATTCTTAACCAATCTCTCAGCACACTTAGCGATACCATCATTCTTCCATACAGGGGACAACAACTTACAGATACCTTTCGCGCTAATATGTGCCAAGCCGTGTGCCATTGTTACAACAGCCAGCACATACGCATCCGGCAAAATCCACCTCTTATTCTCCGACAAATCAATCCAGCAGTCATTCGCATCCAACTTTCCCGTACTCTCTTTCCATTTCGTCTTTTCAGTCTCGGTGGCCTCGTTCTGAATCGCTTTCACACTCTCGATAGTGTCCTCACACATACCTGTTTCTGTAGGCCACCTTACCGAACTCGTCACATACATTCTAGTGCTAAGATTCCTGGCAGTCTCCTTAGCGACTTCATCAGCAAACGCATTGCCACAACCAACATCATCCGTCACCTTACGGTGTGCACTACATTTAATAATCGCCACCTGCTCGGGCAATGTAAGTGCATCCAAAAGATCATTCACAAGCTGTCCATGCTGGATCTTCGTACCATGCGACGTCATAAAACCTCTCTCTCTCCACAATCGTCCAAAGCTGTGAGCAACACCAAAAGCATACTGGCTGTCCGTAAACACATTCACCTGTTTCCCTTTCGACAACACACACGCTCTAGTCAAGGCAATCAGCTCTGCTGCCTGTGCAGAATTCTGATTCAATCTCGCAGTCTCCACAACCGTACTCAACGTTACCACAGCATACGCAGTCGTTACATCACCATTCGGTAATTTAAAACACGACCCATCCACATACAAGGTACCATCGGGGTTTTCCAATGGAGTATTTTTCAAGTCAACACGACCTTTTGTTTCCTCCTCAGTTCGTAAGTAGCAGTCATGAGGTGCTACTTCGTCTGATTCCATACTAATTGGCAACAAAGTCGCCGGGTTCAGGACATTACAACGTTTTATTTGAATGTGACTTGCCAAAAGCGTCAACTCATAACCAGACAATCTTGCACTCGTCAGGTGTTGGGTTTTCGTACGATTTAAGAGAGTGTCAACTGCATGCGGAACCATCACCGTAAGCATATTATCCATGACCAATCCTGCAGATTGTCGGATGGACACCGTAGCTGCCGCTGTTGCTCTCAAACAACTCGGCAATGCTCTAGCTACCGGGTCCAAGGTCGAGGAAAAATATGCACATGGACTCTGCTTACCACCGAATTGTTGCGTTAAGACACTCAACGCACAACCTTCCCTCTTGTGAACGTATAGTGTAAACGGCTTACTGTAGTCAGGAGTACCTAACACAGGGGCCGAACACAACGCATCACGCAGTTCAGAAAAACTTTTCTGACATTCTTCCGTCCATGGTAAAGGAGTTGGAACATCCTTACACGTAAGAGCCACCAATGGTTTCGCTAGCAACGAAAAATTTGGAATCCATTGCCTGCAGTATGACGTGATACCCAAAAAGGCACGCACATCTCTCTGAGTTGTTGGCACAGTCATTCGGGCAATCGCTGCAATTCTCTCTGGGGTCAACCTTCTTCCCTCCTTTGACAATAAGTGACGTAGATAGGTTACTTCTTGGCAACAATATTGCAATTTAGAAGGTGACACCTTATGATGTAAGTCACAGAGATGCTGCAACAACGACACCGTAGCAATTTTGCAAATGTCCTGTGTGTCCGCAGCCACCAATAGGTCGTCGACATATTGGATCAAGGCCGCACCAGCCGGCAACACAAATGCGTCAAGTTGGCCTTTCAAGGCTTGACTGTATATCGATGGACTCTCACAGTAGCCCTGAGGAGCGCGTCTGAACCTAAAGCTGCGGCCACCTAGAGAGAAACCGAAAAGGTCCCTACTCTCTTCAGCAATCGGAATGCTAAAGAAAGCATTCTTCAGATCGATCACTGAGAACCAGGACGCCGATGCTGGAATCAGAGTCAGTAGAGCTGTGATGTCAGGCACCACAGGGAACTGAGGAATCACAATTTTATTCACCTCCCATAAATCGATAACAAAACGATAAACAGGAGGCTTAGATGGATCAGTGCGTTTCAAGATGGGCAGCACAGGGCTATTGCACACGTTTCCCCGAGTCTCCTCGATAACATCTTTCACAATCAAGTCGTAGATGATTGCTAACAGCGCTCGCTCACCATCAAGGGAGATACGATACTGGGGAATACGTGGCAAACGCACATTAGATTTCAAGTGAACAACATAAGGGGAGATATCAAGCAAGCCCACGTCATTGGGACCTGTTGCCCACAAAGATGCAGGAAGAGAGCTCAATTCCGGTGGAAGCTTATCGAGAGACAAGTACATAGGTGAGATGACTCTCTCACCCAAAGTAAGCTTCACTCCCGCAGGAGAACAATACAAAGTCGCATATAGTCGTTTCAGCAAATCCAAGCCCAAAAGATTTTCACCACAACCAGTAGTCAAAATCAGAGGAACTTTCAGCTCACGTGGCCCAATTGTAAGAGGCAAAGGACGAGAAACCGGATTGCTAACGGGGGCGCCGGAGAATCCAACGGAAACATTTGTTAAGCCAGACAAAGGTGCGCCAGGGAGTTTCGAATGCATGATGGAACTTTTCGCTGCACCAGTGTCCAACAGAAAAGGCTCAACTACGCCCGAGGTGGCAACTGCGACGTAAGGCCCTCTCTGATCAACCGGAACTGATACTACTCCCTCTCCTTGTCTATGGCTGTCCTAGTAATTACCGTCGTCAGTACCCTGATCGACGTAATAATCATCCACATTATACTGTGCGGATCTGCCTTGCGACGATCCACGCTGATCGAAACAATTATTAGAATCAGAGGAATCATTGGAACGATCATTTTGCACACCACGACCTCTACCACGTGAGGCCTGCTGAGGACCACTACGACCTCCTCTAGATGAATCTCCACTATTTCGATCACGCAAAACTGGACAATCGAATTTTAAATGACCCTCCCCCCTACAATAGGCACACTGATTGTACCCCAACGTAGATCTCTGCGAAGAGGAGTCATTTCGTGATTGCGACCTATTCGACTGAGACTGCGATCGATTCCGCTGTTGCGAATCATTCTGATTCGAACGTGGAGGATACGCTTGTTGCAACAACACCTTTGTTTTGAGTTCTTTCGTCTTTTTATCTGCTCGATCATTTTCCTCTTTCTCTCTATTCTCATAATATTGGGCCATGGCCAATATCTGAGCAGAAGTGGAAACAGCCCACGCACTTTCTGAATTCCTTAACTTGTTGCTTAAGTCCGGCAACAAGTTCGACACAAATTTGTCCACAAACAATCTCTGACCTCCCTCAGTGCCCATATCCTGACCACTGTGATCGATAAATGCCTCCTCAAATCTTGTAAAGAAATCGGAGACACTTTCGTCCTTCTTTTGCTTGCAGGCAGACAGTTTGTCCCAATTTACCTTCATAGCTGGCATAAGCGTTTTCATAAGTGTAATTATTCTCTGAGGAAGATCTGTAATTAACTGTTCGGGCTTAGCCCCACCAATTTGTTGTGTATCTGCCGCTATAAGAGCAGCCCGATCACCACCTAACGCTGCTGCATGATTTTCTTGATGAATTTTCGCCCAAACCGGTTGTGGAACTACGTTACCGAACAACATATCGATATCGGCAAGATTCATGATAGTAGCATCTACTAACTGAGATAATTCTTTGTAATACCCTGCAGGATTTTTGCGAGGGTCGGGCAAAGTCTGCTTAACCTGCAAAACTTCTGATCGTTTCCATGGGAGGTGTATCCATACCCTCTGAAAGTGTGCCAGGATCGGCGGGTTAGCACCAGGGTTACCTGGCATCCACACTGGTGGAACTTCACGCATGGGAAACTGACCAGGCGCTGCTAGCGGTTCCTCAATGTCTTCTAAAAACAATGCCCGAGGCATTATAGAAGGATGGAAAGATAGCAACTGCTCGACAGCACGTCGAACATTGCTGCCCACCATTATTCCGCTCGCAAACTGGAGCTGAAGATTAATTAAAGCAGTCAATACATCATCAGACGCATTAGCCGATATTTGATCACGTAAAAGCTTGCACATTTCCTCAAACACGAACCTCTGTGTCGGTACGTTGAATTGAGAAAACGTATCAAGCACCACACGTGGAGGATTCCTAAGGGGGTATCTAATCCAACCCATCGCCATATTATATAGCGAATCACGTTCCCTACCACCAGGAAGCTGACTTCGTCTTTGGGGACCATCAGAACCAGCTGACTCAAGAATCGGTCCAAGAGAATCGAAAAAATTAGCAGCAACAGAAGGGACACGACGTCGAGCAGATGGAGTAGTAGAGTAAGACAATGGGGTAACAAGAGAAGTGTCAGAAAAGGAAGGGACAGCAGGAGTAACCAGAACAGTAGAAACAGCCGGAGCAGGAGTATGAGGAAGTACAAGCGGGGGAGCAGTAGGGACGGGAGCAGGTAGTGGAGCAGGAACAGGTTGAGGAACGGGAACAGGTCGGGGCACAGGAACAGGAGGAACCACAGGAACTGCGGTACCCTGTGCATACGGAGGTGGTGATTTCAAGAGATAGGACAACAAGGGGTCCTCTACTACTTCCTCCTTCTTATCCGTACCCGTCGGTAAAACGGGGTAACACTTATCGACAGTCATGCGCTGCAATCTATCAAAGACTTCCTTTTCCTTTTCCTCCTTATCTCGCTGAAACTGCTCTGCGTTTCTTACCGTTGTAACAATACCTTCTCTCTTATTACGTTTAAGCTGCTTGATTTCTCTCTGCTTGGCTTCTTTACGCCACAGCCGAAAGGAATCAAACATGGCCAGCCTTGCTTTTCTCTGAAATAATTTCGCTTCAAGATTATCTAAAATCGGGGCCTCGAAACTACCATGAGGTGGCCAACTAAGGACACCATCTTTTTTAGTGTAACGAACCCAACACTCATTAAATGTGATCGGACCCAAACCATGTCTACTGTATAACTCGTAAGTTGGAGTTCCAACCGGAGGTATCGGACACGAGTCCTCCAGCCGGGAATCCGTACCACAACCTTTAAAGCAACTAAACAAAGTACTACAGCCAGGCATCGTGCACACTAACCGAGTTTCACAAACGTCAAGGGTTATAGGATTACAATGTCCCTGCAAAGAGCAAAAACCCTCGGTTTTTGGCGACTGCAGACGTCAAATAGTACAACTAAGAACAAAATACCAAGAACCACAAATGCAATGGAACCATGCAACAACTAAGCACCCACAACAAAGGACTCTGGGAGCGACCCACAAATACTTAACTCAAAGATCAGTGGCGTCACCAGGAAGGCCCGTCAATCGTCTCGCTGTACCAAGGTCTACGCCAGGCGCCAAAACAGGTCTACAGTCAGGGCAGCAGTCCGTCGCAGCCGTCAGGAGGCGGGAATCTTCGCGGGAAAAGTCGTCGGGCCATTCGTTTCGACAACAGGATCGATGAAGCGGGTGCACCTTCCCTCGGAGATTTCACACGAAGTTCCTCACGATCGTCGGGCTTTGGACCGGTACTGCTGATGCAGCCCCACGTTGGGCGCCAACTGAAAGACTGGGTTTTTCTAAGACCCAGCTGTGCCAGGGATAACAACTAAAACCTTCGTGGGTAACCTGTTCCGGCGTACAAATGACAGAGACACGGGACACTTCCTTCGGCGTCAAAGATTCGAGGTTTATTTACTGCAGGGAACACAGAAGTCACGAGAAGTACATAGCATGTAAGTTCACGGAGTCTGATTCGAATTGTATCTGTGGATCGCTCTTTTTATACAGTTTTTGAGCATAGGATAACGTGGTACACAAAGGATTACAACCTGGTTCCCATCGTAAAGATCATATGGGGTCGCTTTCATGTATTCAGGGCCCGGATCATAATTACAGTAACATTTGGCAGTTCCCAACTGTAAAAGTACATCTTCCCACCATTAGTACATTCCGTTCGGCTGTAAACAAATCAAGGAAGAGGCAGAAACAGGTGCAGAGGAAGACGAGGATAGCGAACAGATCGAAGAGGGTGTAAAAGGGGTGGTATCAGGAAACACGAGTTGCAGGCATCAAAGGGGACGTGCCTTATGAATGCACAACTGAGACAATAGACCGGCACGGCAAGATGAGGCTCGAGCGGGGCCATCTGCCTTACAGTGTCATCCCCCTTATCATAAAGACACCCTCAAAGGAACACGTGTCTTCCGCAAGAGTTTGGGAATCCCAGGGTCGCGAAGCGGACAGCGTCCGTTCGCTGGCTACTTGAGGGCAAGAAACAAAATGGATGCCGTATCTAAGATGGAACCCATGGGTTCAGATGAAGAAACCCACGAAACAAACAAACGGTTTAGGCTAGCACAGGGAAAACGCGTACACCCACTAAACTCGTCATTTGCGGTTCTTAGATACCAGACTCGACCATATTCGTGCGAGTCGAAAACACCACTTATGATTGTCACGGAACCTCAACATCACTTATGAAATCACTGATGACATCTCAAATGACATCACTGATGACATCACTGATGACATCATGCAGTGAATGTGTGTTTTTCCGACAATTAAATATGTTTTATATATGTATATCTCAAGGTTGATGGAAGAATAAATGGGTATATAAGTGTCTAAATGTATGATTTATTTTTTGAAAAATGTATTTTATAGCTGACTAATTAAGTGTATCTTAGTGAATACATGGGTTAGTGAGTAATGTTAAAATATGTAAATATGTGTATCAGTCTCTTACTTTGTGTATATGTGGCTGCATGGGTCAGCGAGTAGCTACATGAGTGTCTATATGGATTATTAGTTGGTTCTTTGAGTATCAGTATGAGTGTCTGAGTATCTGTGTGGTTAGGTGAGGGTATTACTTAGTGCATAGATACATGAATGTGTGACTCACTGTTTGCATGTGTTGAACACAGCATGTATTCAGGACTGTTTGGGTGGATGAGTGTGTGTATGGGTGTCTTAGTGAGTGACTGACTTTCTCAATAGTGTCTTTATGAGAAACTACACATGTTTTAAACTAGTATATGTGAGTATTGGTTTCTATAAGTGATTGTTTAAGAGAGTAAGTAAGTGTAAGTTTATGTAGTAGTAAGTGTGGTGGTGTGTGTATAACTGTATATATAACTAAATGGAGGTTTGATACTTTGTTTGCACGTGTGACTGACTATGTGTGTGAGTAACTCTATGGATGACTGTCGGTGTGTAACAGGATGTATAGGTGTATGAGTACATATGATGAGTGAGTACATGCATGAGTGACTGTATAGAACTATTGGGAATGAGTGGATGTGTGTGTAGATCTTGGAATTACTGAATAAGTGTGTTGCAACTGGTATTGGTATCTCCATTGTTTTGAAAATGTTAGTTTCTATCTTTGAGTGTGTGTCAAAGGTTATTTTAGGGTGAGAGGAGGTCTGTCACTCTATCACAAGGATGATGTCATGAGTGATGTCATTTGAGATGTCATGAGTGATGTCACTGACCATGTCATGAGTGATATAATATGTGACGTCATCAGCAGTGCATTGCGGGTGCGCAAGTTATAGTTAGCTGAACTAACTATAACAGAGGAATTTCAATAGTTTTGTATGAGTGAAATGTCCAACTAACTATAACGCCTCTGAAACCTATGTTTTTTTCAGTGACTTTCTAAGGTTTTTAAAATGCTAATTCCTAACTATAACTTGCCTGAAACCTATGTTTTTTTCAGTGAAATTTAACGTTTTTTTAAAATGCTAATTTGTAACTATAACATGCCTCAAACCTGTGTTTTTTCAGTTAATTTCAAAGGTTTTTTGACGCCCACCAGGTAACTCCTTTAAGCGCCAAAGACCTTTGCTGCAGAGAGGTGTAAAAAGGGGCATGGCCTCAGAACACCTCTCTGCAATGCAGCTCTCTGGCGCATACTGGAGGTTCCTGGTGGGTTAGTTGGCCCCCAGGGACCCCCAGTATTCAAGGTGAATTAGTGCCCCATCTGCAAACGCGCCAGGGGGTACGTTTGCAGAGTGCTGCAGGGAGGGGGAGGGTCCTCTGCACAATGCTGTTTTAAAAAAAAAATTAAGAAGGGGGTTGTGTGGCCCCCCTTCTTTCCCTAATTGATTGGTCGTGGGAACCCCATCCCCCAGGGCCTGACCCCTGCCAGGGCCTGACCCTTCCCGAGGCCCTAATAGGCCCCCTGGGACCCCAGCCCCGGGGCATGGGCATTTTTTATTTTAATAGAATTGAAGGGGGTTGTGTGGCCCCCCTCCTGAGGCCATTTATGGCCCCGGGGACCTCATTCCCCGGGACCGGCCTTTCCTTTTTTTTTTAAATGGTGGAGGGGGCCACGTGGCCCCCCTCCTGGGCCACTTATGGCTCCAAGGACCTCATCCCCCGGGCTGGCACTCTCTGTTGCGGACCATGGTGGGGTCCCCAATCCCCCCATGATCCTGCAGGCTCCCCGCCTCCTGCATTGCTTTTCCACATGGGGAGCTGCTAAGATGCAGCTCTCTTTGTGGAAAAGCAATCTGCTTTGGTATTTGGAAGAGAGAGCAGGTTTCCCTGCTCTCTCTTCCAAATACCAAAGCAGAGTTTGCTATGGCAGGGCGAGAGGCGCCAGGCTCCAGCCCTGCCATAGCAAACAGCAGTGTCCCAGGGGAGTGTACCCTGGGACAGTGCAGGAGCCGGCCCTGGGCTCCAGGAAGGGGACTGTGCGTCCCCCTCCCAACATCTACAAAGCCCACAGGGAGGTGGTGGTCCCCAGGGCTTGGGGGTCCGTCAGAGACCCAACATTTTAATATTTAAAGCCCCAGGAAGGTGGTGGTCCTCGAGGCGCGTGGGGGTTGAAGCCCCCCCCCCCACACGGTTTTACATTTTTTTTTTAGAAACAAGCCCTGTGAGGCGGTGGTCCCCGGGGCTGGAGGGGGGCCATGAGCCCCCCGCAAATATGTAATAAAAGCCCCAGGGGGTGGCAGTCCCTGGGGCTAGGGCGGGCTGTGAGCACCCTACAAATATGTGATGGGGAATAGGGGTGGTGGTCCCCGGGGGCTGGAGGACCCCTGTGGGCCCCCATTATAATAAAAACATTGCACCAGGATTTGGCCCACCCAGGGGCTAATTAATAACAAAGCGAGGGAGGCCGCGCTTCGGTGTTTTTTCACTGCCGGATTCGCACACCCTGCACGATTTTGTCAATTTAAAAAATATATATATTTGGGGGTGCCCTGGGGGTCTTTGTGGGACCCCCTAAGCAGGATTAGGGGGTCAGGGTGTTTCTACCCTGCCCCCTTTTTGCATTTTTCCCACTTGTTTGACTGATTTCTTGTGCCTCGGTTCTACCGAGGCACAAGGTGGCTGCCAACATTTCCTGGTTTGGAGTGTTGACAGCCAATTAGCATACATTTTGTGATCCTGCACAGCCATAGATATCAAAACTTTTTTAATTATCATTTTCTCAGCAACTACTAAACGGATTTAAACCATTTAACAAAATGGGATCTTTCCGAACCAAGAGCTACCTTTTTGCCAAATTTGGTGTAATTCCGTTCAGCATTTCAGGCTGTAGCCGTGCCTAAAGTTTCCCTTTTTTTTTTATTAAGTCAGTGAACCATTACAAAGAAAAAAGACAAGACAAAAAGAAATACACGATATCTACAGCATGACAAGAATTGAACACTTACAAAACCAAAGCACAGTATGGAAGGGGTGTACACAAGGCTCTATATAACATCATAAAACAAATTACTACTGGATACACTATTATAACCCATATATAAATCTGTCTGTTTGGCATCCCCTCTGGGAGACCCACCCTCCTGTACATTATTTACATATGGATTTAACCTACACATACTAACTATCCAGCACACTTTCCATAGGGGGCTATAAATGCAAATTATTAGATATTAGAAAAGGGGGATGAAATCTTTCCTGGTCAAGCAGGGCTTAACTGAGATCTTATGTTGCCGGTGACAAAAACTCCGTTAGAGCCCCCCAAATCCATCCACCAAGTTTTTGTTTCTGTGGGCTTTTAATATAATACAAACTAATCTCAAGTTTGCAGATGGCAAATAGCCTGCCTCTCCACATGTCAAATGTAGGGGGTTATTTCTGGCGGCACAATAAAGCTATACATAGCCTGGCGACTGCTATATATATTAAGTATCTATAAATATACATTTCATGTGTGGGCATTTCACCCTCTATAACCCTCAATAACATAACTAATGGAGTTATCTCAATATGTGTCCCTGTAACTTCAGTTAAAAATGTCTGCATCCTATCTATCAATGATTTCAATTCTGGACATGTAGCGAACATGTGAACTATATGTGCCTGTTCCCCCCACATCAAGTGCATTTGTCCTCATTTACCCCACCTCATTGTGCAATTTTAGCCGGTGCATAGTATATATTGAACATGGTTTTGTATTGTTGCGTTTTCAAATTTGAGGATATTAGGAGTTTTTCAGCTAGGTAGATAGATTCTTGTAAAATATTCCCTTCTGCCAATACTCTCATATTCCATTTAGCATTCTGTGCCTCAACATCATATTTTTGTAGATCAATGAGTGCCTGATATATATTCCCAATTTTGCCCCGAGCCATCACAATTTCTAACAGATTACTTTTCTCAGCTAAACATAAGGTGTCCCTCCTTGTGCACAAAAAGTCCCGGATCTGCAGGTATTTTAAAAAATCCGCTTTAGGAAGATCATATTTAGTCATCAATGAAGCATATGTCTTAACACCATTACTGTCTACCAGCAGGCCCATGATTGTAATACATTTGCTTCTCCATCTGTTCATGATACCGTCTAGAAGAATAGGTGGAAGTAATACTGCTGCATCCGTGGGTGTATAGTAGTTTATCTTAGCAATATTTAGCTGTCTCTTTATTTGGCGCCAGGCCTTATAAGCGGCCTGGAGCACCTTAAAGTGAGTCTTCTTATAATAGCTCAGGTCAAAAATTTAAAAAAAGGTTCTTTCTGTCCTTGCACCTAATAATAACTGATATATATGAAGCACATCTCCTGGGCTCTCGCCATTAGTTCCAACCAGTAAAATTCCAATGTGCTGTAATAAACATGCCCAATAAAAAAATTGGAAATTTGGTACTGCCCATCCCTCTTTAACCCGTGGCAGGGTCATAAATTTCAATGCTCGCCGGGGCTTCCCTTGTGCCCATAGAAAGCTATTGCAGATAGATTGTAGTCTCTGTATTGGTTTCCTAGTAATCTCAAGTGGTACTGCCCTAAAAAAAAAGGACCTTTGGAAGCACATTCATTTTGAGAACATTGCATATTCCCAGCAATGACAAATGTTGACTTTCCATCCTGTCCAAATCTCTTTTAATCTTGATAAGAAGAGGTTGCCAATTGATTTTAACCATCATATCTAAGCAAGCATTCAAACGTATTCCTAACTATAAGGCCTCCTTTAAAACTCTCTAGTCCCTAAATTGTGTTTGTTCAGTACAGATTACCTGTAGCTTGGCTAGGTTTAATTTATAGCCCGCCCTCCTCCCAAATATTGCTGCCAATTGTTCAGTCTGCTCCACTGTAATGGCAGGGTCCAGTGATACTATTGCAATTTCATCTGCATAAGAAAATATATCAACCCGCTCCAACCTAGGGCCTAATAGTTGTTCATTTAATCTATGCTCTAGCAGGTTTAGGAACGGGTTGATATATATTGCAAATAACAGGGGGGAGCAGGGACATCCTTGGTGGGTGCCTCTTGATATAGTTAAGGGATTAGATTCTAACCCTAGTGTACATATTCGTGCCTTTGGGGATCTGTACATTGTCCTAATTGCCTGAATAAACCCTGCACCAACACCATGACACCTAAGTGTAGCCCATAAAAATTCCCATGAGACATGGTCAAACACCTTTTCCGCGCCTGATAATATCACTCCGCATGGCATCTTACAGTCTCAGTTTATTAGAGATATTGGTCTAAATGACCCTGGGAGTGTAGAAGGTTTATCTTTTTTAAAAACACTATAATACTTCCTTCATCCCAGGATGCCGGAGCAGCCCCTTTTTGTGCTTCATGACACACCGCAAGCATATCTGCCTGAATTTCTGGTAGCAATAGCTTATATATTTCTAGTGGCATTCTATCAGGACCTGCAGCTTTTCCCATAGCCAGTGAGCCCACAACATCTATCAACTCCTGCATTAATATTGCGTCCTCTAATTCCCTCTTATCTTCTTCATCCAGGATTATCCTTTGGGGGTCCTTATATAACTCCTCCTGGCCATCTATACTATGAACACCCTCTGAATACAGCTTCTCGTAGAATGTTCTAAACAACTCTAGGATACCCTATGGTGTTTCTACTGTGTTCCCTGCCAAATCCTCAATTGCCACTATAGAGTTCTTTACCGCCTTACAACTGATCTTTTTCCAAGGCATCTGCCTTTTGTTTCCCCAAAACTCATAGCAGATTTTCCTAAAAAGATGGTATTTTTTGGCAATATCTCTAGCCCATTCCTCGTTAATCTTAGACTTGCCCCAACCCACCTCTGTTTGTGCCTGTGCAATGTCTGCCTTATCACATACTGCCTCGATTACTCTACATTCTGAACGACGTAACTCTTCATATAATTGCATCTGATGTTGTCTAAGTTGTTTCTCTATGTGTAAGCCAAAATCCAGTATCTCCCCCCTGAGTCCTGCTTTCATTGCATCCCAGACCGTACCTAATTTAGTAGAGCCGTGATTTATAACCAAACATTCTGTCACCCATTTACAAATATAAGCAACAAACTCCTCATTTAATAATAGTTTTTTGTCAAAAGAAAATATACTTCTAGGTCGCGTTAAGCCAGACATTGCAAGTTTCAGCATAACTGGATTTTGATCCGGCGTTATATGAGGATAAATCGATATTTGTGCATCTTTTAGAAGCGTTTTAGTTATAAAAAAGTAATATAATCTGGTCAGCTTTTGGTGGGGGCACGAGTAATGTGTATACCCTGGTTCAGGATGATTTAGCCTAGGCCATACATCAACTAGTCCAAGTTTATGGAGAAGCTGTTGTAGAGCTTTATATACTTTGGGTTTCTTGCAGTATACCCTTCTCCTCCGGGCCCTTTAATGATATCTTCAAGTTGAATATTAAAATCGCCAGTCAAAATCACGGGAGTTGCCCAGTTAGCTAATTCCATATTGAGATATAAAATAACTTGCTCCTCATCGTGATTAAAGCCGTAGACAGAGCATATTGCGCAGTTCTTATTGGCCATAATACACTCCATCATGGCACATCGCCCATATTTATCTGCGGCTGTTTTGGTTGTTTTTAAAAGACCCTTTTTGGATAGTAGCGCAACCCCACAAGTAGTGGTCCCTTGTGTGGTACACACCTGCATCTCCAAACCAAGCTCTCTCAGATAGTTATGTTTGTTCTAAGGGATATGTGTCTCTTGGATACAAACTACATCAGGTGACATATTCCTTATTTCACAGGCTACTCATTGCTGCTTCCCCCTATCATTAATGCCCGCACATTAAATGTGCACCCTGTTAGACCTGCCATCATCCTGGTTTGGGGCAATATATAGCCTTTCCTGCCCTTTTTGATTGCCTCTGTCTCTTTCTATCTTTCCTTCATGAATCCAAAAATGGCTACTGGCTTTTTTAACACTTTTGACCCCCACACGCACCCCTCTGGCAGCCACCCTCCTACCCAAAGCATGGAAACCTCCCCCCCAGTGGAAGGCGGCCCCCCCTTCCCCAACACGAAGGCTAATAGATCCCACGGTGTACAGTGATGGAGAGACTCGCTGCCAACCCTACCCTACCCTACCCTACCCCCGTGTCCCCGATGCATTCTGCCTTTGTCTCACCCGTATGTAACACACTTAAAAAAAACAACCTTTAAGCATTGTAGTAAAAATTACATTGACATACAGATTAAAACCATTTCATACTCAGTTATCTTAAAGAAACAGTACAAACATCGTATTACTTATAGTATCTGCATATGACCATTATTACATGTATTCTTTCCCTAGTGCTTAATCTCTTGCAGATACTCTTTCGCCTTCAATTCAGAGAGGAAAATCTCATTTTATCTTTATAGATAATTTTTTATTTGGCAGGTGCTAAAAGAAATGCTTGTACCGCTTTCTCTTGGAAAGGCGCGATTAGTTGTATAAGTTGCCATCTCTTTTCCACAGTAGTGGGGCAAAAATCAGGGCGAACAAAGAATTCAACTCCTGCCGCTTTCCGCTGTCTATCTGGCCTACCTAAGTCAAATAGTGCCTCTCTGGCCAAGTAATTAGAGAAACATATCAATATAGCTCTAGGTCTTGTATTGGCCTGATTATGCTTTACCTGAAACAGAAATCTGTGAGCCCGCTGTATCTCAGTGTCCCATGACCATTGGGCTAGCTCAGGAAATGCCTCTGTAAAAAGTTTAACAATGAACTTGCGGGATCCGCCCCCTCAACCTGAGGAAAATTAAATTTTTGGTCATGTTATGTTCCCTAGCGCGTACCCCACCGACTCCATGTACCAGCTTAAAGTGCATGTAACTTCCCTCCTGTGCCAGCTATGAAGACGCAAATACATTTGCGTCCAACGTTAACTTGTCCTCTTTCAGATCCACCATGAATGGATTATATAGTCCGTTCCTAAGTATGCTATGCCACCGTCTTTTTGTAGTACACTTTACATGTTTTCCTGCTCTAGCCGAGTAGGCCCTGAATTTCTGCCATCGAACCTCTTTTTTGGCTCCTGACTCTGACAGCCTCTGCCCAGGCTACCTCTGTACCCGTGAACTCTGACTTACTTTCAGCGCGGCCCCTCGCGCTCAGCTCAGCCTGCTTTCTGCCAAGACTGACTATAACCTTCGAGTTATCTGTTCCGCTCCTCGAGAATGCATTCCTGCCTACCAGCCCCAGTAAACATCCTCCCCAGCTGCAGAGCCAAAGGGCCGACCTGTCTCAATGCAAGTAATTCATAGCCTCTGTTACCATGCTTCAATGGAAGGCCCCGTGCCCCCACGCTTCACATGCAGACACTTAGGCGCTTATACACGCATCCACAGTTAGCATAGAATAGCTTCTGCCCTAGAGACCTTTCCGCCCAGATAGTATGGTTCCTAAACATCAGATATCAGATATGATAGAAGTACAAGTTGATCTGACATGCCAGACTTCTGTCTCTTTCCGTCAGTGTAAATGTCAAGTCCCCTGCACCCCTTCAATCACACGTCATGCAGCTGCGCGCGCATCCAAGCTTCCGATTTCTGCTGACATTGCAACAATTCTGTTAGCACCACCCCTTGGTGCCACCCACTTGCGTCACCTATCAGTGACGTTTCTAGCACACACCTCTGGTTCACGCCTAGTTCACGCCTCTTGATCACGTACTAGTACCACGTGTATACTGTTATCTTGTCTTCTCTCAGCTGTTACGCCTCTTACATTATTACTTATGATGTGAATTAAGTATATAAGCTATGTAATATCAATAAAGTTTGCTCTATCCCTTCTGACACCCCTGTGGTGGTCAGAACATGATATCCTGGTCAAGACCATTCCTTAATGAGGAATAAAACCCTTAGAAACTCTAACACCACGGACTCTGTCTTTTTTCATTCCGATTGAGTTATTATTGATTAAGTACTTACCTGCATAGAAATTAAGAGAGTAAATTAATTATTTACGTCATTTTGGCGCCCGAATAGGGACCCCTCCCCCACCTCACGCGCCGGTTGGTGCGTTGCAAGCTCTGTCCCCTGCCATCAGTTAGAAGGAACCTACGCGTACTGGCAGGATTTCCTGCATCTCCCTCTGACCCACGGAGGTGACGAAGACTGCGATCAGTGCCCAGACGAGGCGGTGAGGAGTGCGGAGGATCCCGACCAGAGCCTAGTCGAAAGAAGCAAGGTCCGAGGTGTCAAGAGGCCCACCAGGTTTCCGAAGTTTTCCGAGGTTTTCCGAAGTACCGAGTCGAGTCCAGTCGAGTTTTCCGAGGCCTTCTGTTTCCGTGCTTCCCGGTGAGTACCATTGCTGGGTCGTATCTAGACGGGTTTGGGTACGCAAGTCCGGTCTGCACTGTTTTTAGGCAGTGTATCTGTACTGTTTAGCAGTATATCTAGTATTCCGAATTTCTGCACTGTTACACCAGTGTATCTGTACTGTTGAGCAGTACATCCAGTATAGGGGGGTAGTCATCTATGTCTTTAACGTTCTTATGTGATTAATGTCGTGGTATGAATGTGACTGTTTAAATGTGTATTATTGTGTTTCTCGTATAAACTAGCTGTCAAGAGTATTAAGGAATAAGGATTGAGCATTCAGTAATAAGTAAGCAAAATGCCGTTTTTCAGCAAGTTAAAACAGATAGGAACTAGGAAAGGGATACTGGAGGAAGAAATTCCTATTCCCCCTAGGGACACTCCAGGTAACTTTATGTATCATAAACATGGCATAGATGCCATATTATATCTAGATTTATGGGCCGATTACACCAAGCACCTAGACGAAAGACACAGATGGCCTGTTACCGGAACATGGGATGCCGAGTGCATCATGAAGGTAGAAGAAGCATTATGGAAAAAGAAAGCTAGACAATCCCAGAAAGACGCCATAGAATTCTGGCGTAAGGAATCACATAAGCGTGCTGAGAAAGCACTCCGTAGAGAAGACAGACTTAAAGAATCAGAAAAGGCCCAAGAAAACGAATTAGTTATTGAAGGGATCCGAGTAAAAACAGAACAAATAGACCGTGCCCGAAACAATATTGTAAACGGAATGTATCTCGCGGCCGAGGGTACATCTGAAGGCCTATCAGAATTACCGAAAAACTTACCGCCACCATTAGTTCCAACTAAAGTAATGCATAAAACTACTAAAGACATATTCTTAAATTCTTATCTAGAGGATGTAGCACCAGCTTACACCAATTTGCCTGTTCGTGCCCTGCCTACTGACAGGGATGGGGGTGGCACTACGCCCCCAGATCATGTTCCGCCAGTACCGCGACAGACCTCCCCTGTTCCGCCCGCTCCGCCACTTCCCGCACTCAAGATTGACCTACCGAAACAAGTCCTACCTGATCCTACTAAACGACAAATTCAAGTTCAGATCCAGACTCTGCGGAGAGATAATGCTCAAGCATCCGCCTCAGGAGGTGCGACTGCGGGTCACACAGATTCAATTTAAGGGACACGCAGAATCCTTTCATGTTCCAGTCTCCCTCAAACCGTCTTGACGCATTAAAGGAAAACATGTCAGTTTGCAGATATGATCCAGTACCCGGAAAAAACGATCTAATGATGTTGGCATCACTACGATTAAGATCTGCCACTGATATCTTGCTATGCTATGTAGGAATGAAGGAGCGTCTCGATAGAATATACGAGTTTATACAGACAGGGAAAGACCCTGACAGCATCAAGGATGCCATGGATAAACAGAAAGTTGACATTCAAGCACAGATATTACGATTTTTCATAAATTGTCTAATAAGAGAACGAGACAGGCCCGAGACAGATCAAAGTGAATTAGATGGACTAACAAAGTGGTCTCTGCTTTAACAAATCCGAATTCTTCTGAACATCAGTTCCAGGAAACTGATAAAAGGCTTCGAGACCGAATGGGGTACCATGTACTCAATTCTATGGATGAACAGGAACTAGCTCGGTCAGCCGTGTTATGGGCCGAAAACCCAGACATATATCATGATGATACGTTAGCACAGACATTCTTGAACCTTTCCCCAGAAGAGCAGAAAATAGCAGGTATATACATGATTCAGCACCTCCTCATCAAGTACAGAAACCACCATTCCGACCCAGGTCCCTTACACGAAATATTAGAAGCCCTACTCATGGATAGATGGAGAGGTTTCAGCACCAAGTTAATACAAATAATTCTAGAACAACGACATAAATATAGCACCTTCATAAGCCCTGAATATGTTCCCCCCCCGCCTCCAGAAAGAAAAACGTACCACATGCAATGCCTGAGTGGCATTGAAAGTCAGAACCCCTTACGAGAAGTACACCCAGTTATGGGTGCGGATCAAGTCTTGAAGCGTGTGTATGTTCACACACCACTGACTAAGTTAGAACTGTTAGAAATGAAGAAATTAGTCCCGTGTCACGATAAAGACCCTGCAGGTTTTCACCGAGAACTCAAAGACATGTTACTCATGGGGGATTACACGTATGATGATATCATGAAAATGTTAAAAGTACTGTTGCCCACGGGCATTTACGAGAAATTAAAGGAAAAGGATTGGGAGGTGG
The DNA here is from genome assembly GCF_964263255.1 of Lissotriton vulgaris. Classification (NCBI taxonomy): domain Eukaryota; kingdom Metazoa; phylum Chordata; class Amphibia; order Caudata; family Salamandridae; genus Lissotriton; species Lissotriton vulgaris. Next base: position 364,610,200 of record NC_141687.1, read on the forward strand.
GGGAGGCAAAGATAGCATGGGCGGAAATAGAAGACGAAGAAAGCAAACGGATCCCAGGGGTAGGCCTTGGGGACAGGACTAAAGCATTACCCGGATTAATAGTACAGGTTTTGCCAAGATTATTGACAACTAGAAAGGAAGATTGGGACGCCATCTCGTCCTGTAAACAGAAACAAGATGAAGATACTAGTGACTTCTATTCCAGATTCGAGAAATGTTTCATTATAAATAGTGGCCTACAACCTAGTAGCGAGTCATATCCACACCTTTTTGTATCAAAATTAGTCGAGAATTCCCTACCATTAGTTAAAAATAGAGTGTACAAAGTTGAAAGTACTTGGCAGGCAAATACGCCATCCCAGATGTTACAAATGTTACAATATCATCAGAACAGAATTAGGGAAGAACAAGATCAGGAACAGAAACGTATGAAAGACACGAAAATGAAAATGTTAGTAGCTCAGACGGTCCCAGCCGACGGTCAAAGAAAAGGTGGGGCCCAGACCAATCACTCTACAGCTCCCGTTAAAGGGACATGTAATTACTGCAAGCAGCCAGGTCACTATGTACATGAATGCCCAGTCCTGAAACATAACATCTCAACAGGTAAAACTAAAGAAAGACCGCATCCGCCTAGACACGATCAGGTCCAGCAACAGACCTCACAAAACGTACAGCCAATGCAGAACACACAGCCTATGCATGCTCCATCCCACACAGCGCAGACAGTAGCAGTACCGCAGCCACAGCCCATTGCCGCGACTCAGCAAGTCTCACAACAGATGTACCAGTATGCCCAATCCGCGTATCCAGATTACCCCCGATATACATGAAACAGCCTAGAGAGGGAAGGTGGTTTGCCTCTTATTGAAATTCCTGTAGATCAAGAAGGTCCTTATGTACACAGTCACGTATTGGGAAAAGACAGAAAGTTTTTAATTGACACAGGGGCAAGTCGCACTACAATCAGTCATAATGAAGTCCCAGGGGCACCCCTCTCAGGCTCACAGAATGTTTCCCTTGGTTTTTCAGGACAGCCTATTGTAAATGAAGTATCGGAACCAGTACCATTAGCTGTGGGTCCATTATCCCGAGTTACAGATTTGCTACTTACGAAATCATGTCCAGAAAATCTGTTAGGAATTAAAACACTGAAGGCTCTAGGAGCTATAATATGCTGTTCCCCGGAGGGAGTTAGACTCTTTCTACGGGATTTCAAGGGTCATTATGTTTTACGTGAATTTGATGTCAGATTGAAAAATGTACCAGATCACTTATGGGCAAAAGGCCCAGCTGATGTAGGTTGTATGCATATCACTCCATATCGTGTTACACTCAAGACAGGAGTTGTCCTACCCAGAATCAGACAATACAAGTTACCACCCGATGCTGTAGTGGCTTTACTGAAAATCATTGAAGAGCTAATTGCCCAGGGGGTGGTCGTAGAGACCGACTCCAATATCTGTAATTCACCTATCATTCCAATTCTTAAACGTACAGACCGCAATGCACCGCCAGTATATCGGCTGGTGATTGATCTTCGAGAGCTGAACAAATGCATTGTACCGCAGTACCCTGTGGTCCCCGATATCTCCTCCCTATTGACTGCTATTGATTCAGAAGCAACGTTCTTTACTGTAATTGACCTCAAGAACGCTTTCTTCAGTGTGCCTATTGATCCGGAGAGCCAATATCTCTTCGGATTCAGTTTAAATGGACGAAGTTTCAAATTTTCCCGCGCACCTCAAGGATTTACAGAAAGCCCCAGCATCTATAGCCAAGCACTGAAAAGACAACTAGATTGTATTCAAATGCCAGTTAATACCGCTTTACTGCAATACGTCGATGATCTATTGATCACCGCACGAAGTGAGCCCGAATGTGAACAAGCATCATTGACGGTTTTACATTTCCTGGCCAAGAAGGGACACAAGGTGTCTCCTTCGAAGCTACAATTCTGTGTTCAGCAAGTTGTGTACTTGGGTCACTTGCTGTCCAAAGTGGGGAGACAGCTCACTCCCGATCGCATTCAGTTAATTGTAAATATGTCACGACCCCAGACACAAAAGGAAGTGCGGGCCTTCATAGGCCTCACCTCGTACTGCAGACAATGGATTCCTCAATATGCATTTCTAGCTAAACCACTCATCCAGTTAACGACGCAGGAGGCAGCAACTTCCATTGCCCTCCCTTGGACTCAGGAACACACACAAGCCTTTGAGGAATTAAAGAAAGCATTATGCCAAGCACCAGTTTTAGCGACACCATGTTACAGCAAACCGTTTACACTTTTTGTCACAGAACGTGACGGTACAGCATTGTCTGTCCTCACTCAAGATCAAGCAGGTTCACATAAGCCTTGCGCTTATTTTTCAAGTACATTGGATTCAGTAGCCCAGGCACTCCTTGCGTGCTTAAAGTCAGTAGCAGCAACAGCGTTAGCAATCAGACAGAGCGATTCAATTGTTCTAGGTCATCAGTTAACAGTACAAGTCCCACATTCTGTAGAGGTTCTTTTAAACAGAACCCAAACTCAACACTTGACTATAGCACGACTGACAGGTTACGAATTGACATTATTCCAGCCACACATAGAAATCAGACGTTGCAGTATCTTGAACCCAGCAACACTGTTACCTACAGTTATGACAGATCCAGTTCCGCATGATTGCATAGAGATCATTAATGCAGTAACAAAGCCCCGACGAGATTTAACAGATGTTCCATTGACAAATCCAGACCTGACACTTTATGTGGACGGTTCATGCATGAGAACAAGTACAGGAGAGTTAGTGGCCGCGTATGCCGTGACCACTGAAACTGAAGTTAAAGAAACACATCGTATTGATACACTGTCTGCCCAAGCGGCAGAGCTCATCGCTCTGACCCGAGCCTGTATCCTAGCCAAGAACAGAAATGTCAACATATACACTGATTCCCGTTATGCGTTCGGAGTCGTACACGACTTCGGCATGCTGTGGCAAGAACGAGGTTTTTTGACCTCTCATGGTGCCAAAATCCAACACGGTCCTCTCATTCAAGCACTGTTAGAAGCAATACATCTGCCTTCAGCCATATCCGTCATGAAGTGTAAAGCACATACTAAAGTCACAGATTCTGTTTCCCAGGGTAACGACCTGGCAGACCAGACAGCAAAACATACCGCACTGACTCACACTCAGACAACTGATACGACAATGACAACAGATCCGACAAACTGTATGACAGTCAGGGATCCCACACTAGATGTTATCGACATTCAGACACATGCTACTACAGAAGAAATAAAGAAATGGATCGAACTAGGAGGGATCCAGACAGATCAAGGTTGGATGACGAAGGGAAAATCTACATGGTTTCTCCCTGACTCTATGGTTCAAGTCATGATAAATACAGCACATAGTCCTGCACATCTAGGAGAGAAAGCGATGTTAGACAGTTTACAAAATCTCTGGAACAATAAACACTTACGAGCAGCCGCAAAACAGAAAGTGCGTACTTGCATGATCTGTTGTCAGTTCAATCCAGGTAAAAGCGTCCCTGTAGAGCAAGGTGGATTTCATCCTCCCGATCACCCTTTTGAAGTCCTCCAGATGGATTATATCCAGATGGACCGTTGTCGAGGATTTAAATATGTTCTCGTAGTTGTCTGTGCTCTGTCCCGCTGGACCGAAGCATACCCAGTCTCAGATTACACTGCTCCGACCACTGCCAAGCAGTTGGTTCGTGAATTCTTCCCACGATACGGTCTGCCTCGTGTCGTGTACTCAGATAACGGTCAGCCATTCTCATCTGCATTAATGAAAGAAGTTTCTTTATTACTGGGATACCAGTGGAAGTTCCATTGTGTCCGACATCCCGAAGCCGCAGGCCTTGTAGAAAGGCATAACCAGACACTAAAGATCCGCCTTGCCAAAATATGTCAGGAGAAAGGGGTCGACTGGATAGTCGCCCTGCCAGTGGCACTATTCTACATGAGGATGGTCGCCCATTCGAGATCAGGGCTATCCCCGTACGAGGTGGTCTTTGGCAGACCACCGAATATGTGGGGGACGCCCATTCCGAAAAAGATTACTGATGTTGATTGTAACATGTTGACAGATTACCTTGCCTCCTTGATGTCTGCACTCCAATCATGTCGTTCACAGGTTGCCGCAGCCTTCCCCGACAACACTGATGTAAAGCCACACGACGTCCATCCTGGCGATATTGTGCTCGTCCGCAACTTCGACAGAAAAAGTCCGCTGGAGCCCCGCTGGAAGTCTCCGAAGACCGTTCTTCTCACCACCAGGACGGCCGTGAAAATAGAAGGAAGAAAGGGGTGGGTTCACACGAGTCATATAAAAAAATTCTCTGGACTGAAACCTGACCGAGACTCGTCCACCCCCACCAAAGACTGTGTCGAACAAACAGACTTTACAGAATCTGAACGAGAAAAAACTCCTCAAGAAAGTTATCGCATGAAATTACGATCTAGCAAGTCAGACAGTTTAATTGTTTAAGTCCTCCCCTAGGTGAATCGGTTAAATAGTTTCTGACATGTATCCCCTAGATCGAGATAGAGAGAGAGAGAGAGAAGCAAAGAAACGTACATACTGTAAATCACTTCGTAGTCACTGTATAGTGACACTATTAATCATGTTTATTCTGAGTATTTTAATTATTGTTGTCAGTATCGTTTTGCCTATCTATTACCCTATTTTCAAGCGTGAACAACCTGCCTATAATGTCTCTGCTGAACACACTTTTAGTGAGTTACCTCCACACGAGCTTTCCTACAGACTTGCGCTGTGCAACAATACATTCATTAGTATGTTACATCATTCTCATCAAACTAACAATGCTACAAATTGCTGGATATGTGGCCGACTCCCTCCCTATCAGAATTACAAGGGAGCTCTGCCCCTCTTTCCGTACCCGTTCACTCACAATGGCTCCTGCGGAGCATGGTTTAAAATAATTAACTCCTTAGATCCTGATATTGCTGTTTTCGATGGGAGCTGGGTTTGGGGAGACCTGAACTTAGTCCTACTAGACGTCTGTTACCCAGATAAGGAGGGACTCCCCACCAGAATAGGAACTGATCTAGAAAATGAAGTGTATGGATTAGGTAATTATACAATTAGCCTCATGATTCTCACAGTCGAATCCGAAGCCACACCAGTTCTACCCATTATGTCAGTATTGCCAGTCGCTGGCGAATTATGTATCAAGAAGAAAGGTTCAGTACACTTAGGTCATAGTAAATGCACTACTGTGGTCGAATTCAGTGATCATGGAAAATCGTCCTTTAAAGCCATCAGTCATTCTTACTTTGTTTGTGGTCATACCGCATACATACGTCTACCTCCAGATTGGGATGGTACCTGTTACATTGCATTCCTTCTGCCACCTGTTTTTCTAGCTCCTCCTGATTACCATAGAAATACCAATCTAGTAAAGAATAGACCCAGAAGAGATATCCCACTTGTCGACTACACAGAAACGGCATGGGAACCGTACACCGACTTTAATAAAGGATTCTTTTTCTTTTTAGGCCCTGTCCAGAATAGTAAATTAATACGCAGATTAACTAGAACACTTGAAGCAGTAGTGAATGAAACTGCCTCCGCCTTAGGTAACTTAACAGAAGAGCAGTCCGCTATGCGGGTTGTTGTCCTTCAGAATCGTCTTGTTATTGACGTCATCTTGGCAGATAGAGGTGGAGCCTGTAAGGTCATCGGGTCAAGTTGCTGTGTTTTCATACCACAAAACGCACCATCTGTATATCAAGCTATCACCCGTCTTCATAAAATTGCAAATCAGATACATCAGAATCCAGGCACATGGACTTGGTCCGGTTGGTTCTGGACAACGTTAACAGCTTGGGGATGGAAGATCCTATCCTTCCTAGGCATTGGCCTAGTCCTAGTATTCAGTTGCTGCCTGTGCCTGCAGTGTGGGCCAGCGATTTGTGGACTGTGTGCCACCTCTTGTATTGAACACTCCAGTTTTCTCTCAAAACGTAAACGAAAGAAAGAAGAACAAATGATGTTACAAGAACAAACTGATCGATTCATGAGGATCGATATATCATGAAGGGTCCGTAGGGAACAAGGAGGGAATGAGGAAAATTAAATTTTTGGTCATGTTATGTTCCCTAGCGCGTACCCCACCGACTCCATGTACCAGCTTAAAGTGCATGTAACTTCCCTCCTGTGCCAGCTATGAAGACGCAAATACATTTGCGTCCAACGTTAACTTGTCCTCTTTCAGATCCACCATGAATGGATTATATAGTCCGTTCCTAAGTATGCTATGCCACCGTCTTTTTGTAGTACACTTTACATGTTTTCCTGCTCTAGCCGAGTAGGCCCTGAATTTCTGCCATCGAACCTCTTTTTTTGGCTCCTGACTCTGACAGCCTCTGCCCAGGCTACCTCTGTACCCGTGAACTCTGACTTACTTTCAGCGCGGCCCCTCGCGCTCAGCTCAGCCTGCTTTCTGCCAAGACTGACTATAACCTTCGAGTTATCTGTTCCGCTCCTCGAGAATGCATTCCTGCCTACCAGCCCCAGTAAACATCCTCCCCAGCTGCAGAGCCAAAGGGCCGACCTGTCTCAATGCAAGTAATTCATAGCCTCTGTTACCATGCTTCAATGGAAGGCCCCGTGCCCCCACGCTTCACATGCAGACACTTAGGCGCTTATACACGCATCCACAGTTAGCATAGAATAGCTTCTGCCCTAGAGACCTTTCCGCCCAGATAGTATGGTTCCTAAACATCAGATATCAGATATGATAGAAGTACAAGTTGATCTGACATGCCAGACTTCTGTCTCTTTCCGTCAGTGTAAATGTCAAGTCCCCTGCACCCCTTCAATCACACGTCATGCAGCTGCGCGCGCATCCAAGCTTCCGATTTCTGCTGACATTGCAACAATTCTGTTAGCACCACCCCTTGGTGCCACCCACTTGCGTCACCTATCAGTGACGTTTCTAGCACACACCTCTGGTTCACGCCTAGTTCACGCCTCTTGATCACGTACTAGTACCACGTGTATACTGTTATCTTGTCTTCTCTCAGCTGTTACGCCTCTTACATTATTACTTATGATGTGAATTAAGTATATAAGCTATGTAATATCAATAAAGTTTGCTCTATCCCTTCTGACACCCCTGTGGTGGTCAGAACATGATATCCTGGTCAAGACCATTCCTTAATGAGGAATAAAACCCTTAGAAACTCTAACACCACGGACTCTGTCTTTTTTCATTCCGATTGAGTTATTATTGATTAAGTACTTACCTGCATAGAAATTAAGAGAGTAAATTAATTATTTACGTCAAACCCCTTCGGGTATACCAAGAATTCTTAAATTGTTCCGCTTTAAGCGGTTTTCCATGTCCCTGATCTTCCAGGATAAGTCATCCCTATATGTTGTTAATGCCTCAGTTGTCATCCTATGTGCCACCATCTCGTCCACTAGGGTGGAAATGCGGGTCTCTGCTTCCGTTATCCTCTCTCCAATTTCAGAACATGTTTTGGTCATCCATCGAAAGGAGTTCTGTAATTTTCTACATGCATCTTGAGTGTTTAGACTTTCTGCCCGACTTTCTTCCCTATGGGCCATCATTGTCTTGTATATGAGAGTTAGGGAAATACCTCCCAATTGCTCTACTGCCCTTCCCGTGGAATGTTGGCCTGGATCTACTTGACCACTAGCTTGATCTGATATATGTGGAGCTGGTTTCTTACGTATAGTCCCGGTGGTATATATTCTATCATTCTTCTCGGGGTTTCTTCTTCCAGGCATATGATGCTAGTCTCACTCCAGCGGCTATTTGAAAATTTGAGGAGATCCTGGGATACCTGCAGGGATTCATTCCCCGAAGAGCTTGACTGGTCTGACAATGAAAAGAAAGGACCCTCTATATCTGGCTCTTGTATATTGGTCAACCCAGTCTCTGACCCATCATTAGAACCCCCTCTCTGCTCCTGGGATAGTCCAACATCAGCTGCTGTCACCACTTCTATTTCTGGGCCACCCGGTTTATCTGGGTCTCTCATGATTGCCGACCCCCTCTGCTCTGTCTATTTGTTTGACCATCAGAGAGACCCTCAGATCTCCCCCTTGATACTTCCATTGTTTTAGTCAACTTTGTAGTGTGGCCCCCGCCTTGAACCACGCTCACCTCTGCAGAATTTTCCAGTGTCTATGTCCCCTCAGCGTGGTCTTGCCTCTGATACCCTGCTCGCTTTGCAGACAGAAATATTGCAGGAGTGGCTTTATTTTGGCCTTCAGCATTGCATACCAAACTATCTTTTGCGGCCGTTCCACCTCGTTGTTTGTTTAGGTCGTTTTGGTCGTTTTCCATGGCTTTGCTGAGTAGCGGTGCATTTCCCCCAACAGCTCGCGTCTTTCCGGCTCTCAGATTCTTTGGCGGCATCCCTTCCCAAATTCCAGTCAGGCCATGGGTATGCCTACGCAGCACCAAGAACCGTCAGAGGACACCACAGACACCGCGGGACCGGAGCAGTCACAGAGAACCTGCCACAGAATGACACCGCGAGGTAAGGAGAGCCCACAGCATTCCACAGTATCCGTATATTCACTCCTCTCTCATTCAGTTTCCTTATTTTTTCTTTGTGAGACGTCTCCGTATGTCCATATGTCAAACCGCTTCACATCAGGGGGGAGACACGGATGGTAGGCTACGAACATTCACTCGACCGAGTGACCAGCCGCCATCTTACCGACCTTCCTATTTTCCTGTCTCAAGTTTCCAATGGAAATTTCATGGGTAGAACACGCTTTGGGACCCCCCTTTTTCTCTGCCCCTCTTGACGAATCACCCTGAAACTTTCAAGATAGGAGCAGACCAGAGCGCCTAACGTCTTTTAAACATTTCGCGAAGATTCATCAATCCGCGCCAAAGTTATTGGGAATAGAATGTTGCAAATTTCCTATGTAAAATAGGTCCTAACTATAACTGCGTACTGGCGACCGTCAGTAGGTAATATATACATATATATATAACTTTTCCACCACTGCTGGTTAAGAGTTACGCTGTCTCGGGCGGTCTTGTTGTAGCCACCAGCTGACTTCTATATTTGTTCCAAGAAACTTCAAAATTATGAAGAAAACAAGACACCCAGAGCTTTAGTTCGAGGATTTATTTGTCAGATGAACAAATCTCCATGACACGTTTTGCCATTACGGCTTGGTCACGCTCATCTCGTGGTATTGGTAGCCATTTTTTAAACCCAACACCCCAGTGCACTTAGTTTCTATCACGGTAAAGGTAGGGGCCATCTTGTAACATAGTCATACATAGGACATGATGACATTGTAAACATTTTTAACCAAAAAGTATAATAGGGTTAAAAAGACATGTATGTCTGGTATTTACACATTCTTAACGAATAAATCTGAGTCTCTTCATTCATTATGGGTAATATACCTAATTACTTTGTGCAACGCGGATATTAATACACAATTGATGATTTGTATCGTTAGGCACATTGTTATCAATATATCAGTAAAATATATAATAAACGTCATCATCGATAAGTTCAACCTTCTGATTGGATGTTACCAAACAAGCTTGTATCTGATTGGTTGCGGTGTCGTTGCTAGTAAACATACAAAGTGACACCTTCATAGTTACTCGTTTTCGTACAATCTAGTCTTTTTGTAAAAAGATTCGCATTGACGCTTACAATAGTCTAGCCCCAGTGGGCAATGATTCTACATATACATCGGTCTTGCCCTAGTGGGCGATTCAGTGCGTTGTTATTAGACAGTATCACGTTGTTAAGTTTCCAAATGGTACATTTGCCCAAGTGGGCATATTGTCTATGAGTCTCAGGTTTGCCCTTGTGGGCTTGTGGATAATCATAAACCAAAAACATTGTTGTATATTAGGGATGAGCGGAAAATCCGTTCCGCTCGCTGATTTCGCGGATTTTCGGTAAATCCGCGATCCGCGAACTCCCGCGAATTTACTGAAAATCCGCGAGATCCGCGAGAGGCAGATTTGGGGGTCAAAAGTTCAATCCTGTTGAACTTTTAGCTATTTTAGGATGGCGCCGGCAAGCTGCCAGCACCATCCTAAAATAGTTACTAAGTTAGCTTCAACAGGAAGCACTAATAGATAAAATAAAGCAGGTGCTCGAGCACCTGCTTTATTTTATCTATTAGTGCCCTGATGAAGCTAATTTAGTAACTATTTTAGGATGGCGCTGGCAGCTTGCCGGCGCCATCCTAAAATAGTTGCAGGATGATGTGTGACTGTTTACTGTTTTGTCGAGGCTGGGTAGGTGTGCGTTCTCCCCATATCTATCGTCGAAAATTAGCTTTGATGCTTGATGGAGGCCTTTGCATAATTTACTTTCACGAGATCAATCCCTGTGCAGTTCCTGTGACCACGAGCTTCTCTGATCCATGCCTGTCCTTTTATACACCCAAGAGGCATGTGAACTCGCATATAAGCCCCGTCCGTTTGGCCCCTCCCCACACACTAGTGGTGTGTGCACCGTCTTCGCGCCCTTTACCCACTTGATGGACAGGTCACTCGAGGGATCCCGGTGCTCTTTGGTGTGATGGCAAACTTAATCAGCACCCCCAAAAATGTGTGTTTTGTCGAGGCTGGGTAGGTGTGCGCACTCCCCATATCTATCGTCGCAAATTAGCTTTGATGCTTGATGGAGGCCTTTGCATAATTGACTTTCACGAGCTCAATCCCTGTGCAGTTCCTGTGACCACGAGCTTCTCTGATCCTTGCCTGTCCTTTTATACACACAAGAGGCATGTGAACTCGCATATAAGCCCTGTCCTAACACACACTAGTGGTGTGTGCACCGTCTTCGCGCCCTTTACCCACTTGATGGACAGGTCACTCGAGGGACCCCGGCACTCTTTGGTGTGATGGCAAAGTTAATCAGCACCCCCAAAAATGTGTGTTTTGTCGAGGCTGGGTAGGTGTGCGCTCTCCCCATATCTATCGTTGCAAATTAGCTTTGATGCTTGATGGAGGCCTTTGCATAATTGACTTTCACGAGCTCAAATCCCTGTGCAGTTCCTGTGACCACGAGCTTCTCTGATCCGTGCCTGTCCTTTTATACACTCAAGAGGCATGTGAACTCGCGTATAAGCCCCGTCCGTTTGGCCCCTCCCCACACACTAGTGGTGTGTGCACCGTCTTCGCGCCCTTTACCCACTTGATGGACAGGTCACTCGAGGGACCCCGGCGCTCTTTGGTAGGATGGCAAAGTTAATTAGCACCCCCAAAAATGTGTGTTTTGTCGAGGCTGGGTAGATGTGCGCTCTCCCCATATCTATTGTTGCAAATTAGCTTTGATGCTTGATGGAGGTCCTTGCATAATTGACTTTCACGAGCTCAATCCCTGTGCAGTTCCTGTGACCACGAGCTTCTCTGATCTGTGCCTGTCCTTTTATACACACAAGAGGCGTGTGAACTTGCATGTAAGCCCCTTTCTAACACACACTAGTGGTGTGTGCACCGTCTTCGCGCCCTTTACCCACTTAATGGACAGGTCACTCAAGGGACCCCGGCGCTCTTTGGTGCGAAGGCAAAGTTAATCAGCACCCCCAAAAATGTGTGTTTTGTCGAGGCTGTGTAGGTGTGCGCTCTACCCATATCTATCGTCGCAAATTAGCTTTGATGCTTGATGGAGGCCTTTGCATAATTGACTTTCATGAGCTCAATCACTGTGCAGTTCCTGTGAGCATGAGCTTCTCTGATCCGTGCCTGTCCTTTTATACACACAAGAGGCATGTGAACTCGCATATAAGCCCCGTCCTAACACACACTAGTGGTGTGTGCACCGTCTTCGCGCCCTTTACCCACTTGATGGACAGGTCACTGGAGGGACCCCGGCGCTCATTAGTGTGATGGCAAAGTTAATCAGCACCCCCAAAAATGTGTGTTTTGTCGAGGCTGGGTAGGTGTGCGCTCTCCCCATATCTATCGTCGAAAATTAGCTTTGATGCTTGATGGAGGCCTTTGCTTTATTGACTTTCACGAGCTCAATCCCTGTGCAGTTCCTGTGACCACGAGCTTCTCTGATCCGTGCGATTGCGAATTCGCAAATTCGCAAAATTCACGAATTGCGAATTCGCAAAATTCGCCCATGCCAATTGTATATGTCCCGCAGGCTAGATCAGAAAGTTAACAACAATGCATATAATTCTGCATACAAATCCATGTTCTTCCGCTACCCCGTGATGTGTAAAATCTAAAAATAAAATGATTGACATTAATATCAAGAAACCGCAGACAATATTATCAAGTCAATATTCATTCATATAAGTGAATTGACAGTTCTGTGATATTTAAACCTTTTGGTGTTAAACATTCAAAATCTACAATGTATTTAGACTCTAATTTTCTGAGGGACAGTTCTCGATTGCCTCCTCTTACTCCAAGATCAACGCTATCAATTACTACCAACTGCACCAGTTGTTCATTTTGCATGTGCATGGCTGAGAAGTGTCTTGCAACCGGGTATTGTCTGTTGTTATTATGTATGGCACGTAAGTGTTCTAACACCCTTTTCTTTGCTGTATGTTTTGTGCTGCCCACGTACCATTTGTTGCAAGGACAAATCAGTATGTATATGCTGTATGGAGTATTGCATGTCAGCCGTTTATGAATCGTAAACTCTCTCTTGGTGTTTGGAACAGTTAAAGTTTTACAATCTTTGCTAAACTTTCATTTGCTGCAGCATCTGAATCCCATATCTCCTTCCTTCGTTGAGCCTGTTGTAGAGGTTATGTAGTTATGGCTGAGTTCATCTCTTAATGATTTCCCTTTCCGAAATGTGATTTGGGGATTACCATTAAGGTATTTTTTAAGATGGGTGTCCGTTTGTAGGACATGCCAATGCTTTTTGAAGATCTTACGCATCTCATGTGCTTTCCCGGAGAAAGTGGTTATGAATCTTACATTGTCTGTTTCTTCTGTCTCAATACGAGGGTTGAGTAGTTTTTCCCTGTTCTTTACAGCCACTCGTTCTTTAGCTGTGTTTATCATTTTTTGACTGTACCCTCTATTTCGGAATCTGTCACACATAACCCTTTCCTCATTCTGATATGTTTCTTGTGTGCTGCAATTACGTTTAGCACGTAGTAGTTCCCCATAAGGTATTCTACACACTAAGCTGCGGGGATGACAACTGTTAGCATTCAAAATACTGTTACCCACAGTCTTTTTGCGAAATAGTTTGGTGTTCAATTGACTATTTGTAACTTCCACAATTACATCCAGGAAATCGATCATTCGATCGCTGATATGTCCTGTCAGTTTTAGATTCAGGTGGTTGTGATTAAGTTTGTCAATGATTGATTGCACTGACACCTCATCTCCACACCAAATGAAAAAATATCATCTATGTATCTCATCCACAGGGCAACCTGATCGAATTCTGCCATCTCCCTGACGACCTGCTCCTCCCACCAGCCCATGAATAAATTCGGTAGCTGGGGGCGAAGCAGGACCCCATGGCTGTGCGCTGTGACTGTCGATACAAGATGTCATTAAAGAAAAAGTTATTGTTGAGACAGAATTCGATCATGTCAATGATCATTTTTGAATGTTGTAAATAAGAAACTGACCTTGTTTTGAGGAAATGTTTAACTGCCTCTAAACCATGTTGGTGTTGGATGCTGGTATATAGACTGCTTACGTCTAATGTAACCAATGTGCACTGTTCCTCCCAATGAATTCCATTGATGACTGTAAGAAAGTGTGTGGTATCCTTGATGTAAGATGGAAGGGACATCACATATGGTCTGAGGTAATGGTCTATGTATTTGGAAGTGTGCTCCAATAGTGAACCAATTGAGGAAACTATTGGACGCCCCGGTGGATTGAGGGGGTCTTTGTGTAATTTAGGGAGAAGGTATAAGACCGGTATTCTGGGATGAGCACAATATAAGTACTGATATTCTTCGTTCTCCAATAGACCTTTATCTTTCCACTCTAATAAAAGATCTCTAAAAATCATATTGGATCTTAATAGCACATCACAATTGGTTTCACAGTAGCAATTTCCATCATTTAGTTGGCCCTGACCTTCTTCCAAGTACTTGGTCTTATCTAGTACCACCACATTACCACCCTTGTCACTTTGTCTGATGACAATACTGTTATCCATTTTTTAAGTTATCAATGGCTGTGATTTGATCACTGGTCAAGATTTTCTTAGTCCGTGTTAATTTCTGATTGTGTATTCTGCATACGTGGGCAGCACCAAACATACAGCAAAGAAAAGGGTGTTAGAACACTTATGTGTCATACATAATAACAACAGACAATACCTGGTTGCAAGACAATTCTCAGCCATGCACATGCAAAATGAACAACAGGTCCAGTTGGTAGTAATTGATAGAGTTGATCTTGGAGAAAGAGGAGGCAATCGAGAACTGTCCCTCAGAAAATTAGAGTCTAAATACATGGTAGATTTTGAATGTTTAACACCAAAATGTTTAAATATCACAGAAGAACTGTCAATTCACTTATATGAATGAATATTGACTTGATAATATTGTCCGCGGTTTCTTGATTTTAATGTCAATCATTTTATTTTTAGATTTCACACATCACGGGGTAGCGGAAGAACATGGATTTGTATGCAGAATTATATGCCTTGTCATTAACATTCTGATCTAGCCTGCGGGACATATACAACAAGCTTTTTTGGTTTATGATTATCCACGAGCCCACTAGGGCAAACCTGAGACTCATAGACAATATGCCCACTTGGGCAAATGTACCATTTGGAAACTTAACAACGTGATACTGTCTAACAACAACGCGCTGAATCGCCCACTGGGGAAAGACCGATGTATATGTAGAATCATTGCCCACTGGGTCTAGCCTATTGTAAGCGTCAATGCGAATCTTTTTACAAAAAGACTAGATTGTACAAAAGCGAGTAACTATGAAGGTGTCACTTTGTATGTTTCCTAGCAACGACACTGCAACCAATCAGATACAAGCTTGTTTGGTAACATCCAATCAGAAGGTTGAACTTATTGATGATGACGTTTATTATATATTTTACCGATATATTGATAACAATGTGCCTAACGATACAAATCATCAATTGTGTATTAATATCCGCGTTGCACAAAGTAATTAGGTATATTACCCATAATGAATGAAGAGACTCCGATTTATTCGTTAAGAATCTGGTAATACCAGACATAAATGTCTTTTTAACCCTATTATAATTTTTGGTTAAAAATGTTTACAATGTCATCAAAGTTTACGATTTGTCCTATGTATGACTATGTTACAAGATGGCCGCTACCTTTACCGTGATAGAAACTAAGTGCACTGGGGTGTTGGGTTTAAAAAATGGCTACCAATACCACGAGATGAGCGTGACCAAGCCGTAATGGCGAAACGCGTCGTGGAGATTTGTTCATCTGCCAAATAAATCCTCGAACTGAAGCTCTGGGTGTCTTGTTTTCTTAATAATTTTGAATTTTCTTGGAACAAATATATATATATATAACTATATATATATATATAACTATATATTTATATATATATATATATATATATATATATATTACCTACTGGCGATAGCCAGTAGGTATATATAGTTAGGATTTTTTTCCTATGGGACTTTTGAAAATTCTATGTCTAATAACTTTGGCGTTTGTGGACGGAATCGGCTGAAATTTTCAGGAAAATGGCACATTTTGTTTCTGAGCAGCTCCTAAAAATTTGGGGGGGGTTCGTCAAGGGGGGGCCGAGAAAAAAGGGGGGTCCCAAAACGCGTTTTTCCCATGTTAATTTCCATAGGGCGGTTGGACTCACTTTTAGCCCGAACGGCTGAATGGATTTCCACGAAACTTGGCAAAATTGTAGGGACTGTTAGCCCGATGTGCCTTTGCTAGGTCTCAATATATGTGCTTCAGTGGATTTTGAGAAATTAACGTTTAAATCAAGATATATATCTGTAACAGCGCTCCGGGCAGCTATCCGGTTAGCGAACCTTTCGCGTATCGGAACTTTGCAAAGCGAAGCTGATTGGCTCTCCGGTGTCTGTCAACATTCTAAACAGTCCGGTGCGGCCGCCATCTTGTCTCTCGGTAGGATCGAGAGACAAGAGGAGGCCAAAACAAAGGGGGAAATGAAGGAAAGGGGGCAAGGTAGACCCCTCCTGACCCCCTAGGATTGATGAGGGGGATATTATAGAGCCACGCCGGGCCCAAAAAAAAAAAATAAAAAAATCCGATTTTTTCGCCGTAGAGACGCGTCTTGGTAAGCGAACCGGGCAGCTAACTGGGCAGCTAACCGGGAAGCTAACCGGCAGTGTAACGGGAGTCTGAGGAGTAGCTGATTGGCTGTCAACATTGTAAACAGTCCGGAGCGGCCGCCATCTTGTCTCTCGGTAGGATCAAGAGACAAGAGGAGACCAAAACAAAGGGGGAAATGAAGGAAAGAGGGCAAGGTAGACCCCTTCTGACCCCATAGGATTGATGAGGGGGATATTATAAAACCACGCGGGGCCCAAAAAAAAAAAATCCTGAGGAGTAGCTGATTGGCTGTCAACATTGTAAACAGTCCAGAGCGGCCGCCATCTTGTCTCTCGGTAGGATCGAGAGACAAGAGGTGGAAAAAAAAAGGTGTAAATGAATGAAAGGGGTAAGGCAGACCCCTCCTGAACCCCTAGGATTGATGAGGGGGCTATTAAAGTTCCCTGCGGGGCAAAAGAAAAAAAAATTGCGATTTTTCGCGGTAAAGGTGCTTCCTTGTACGTTAACCGGGCAGCTAACCGGCAGCGTAACGGGAGTCCGACATATTGTGTTTTTTGAACGTTTGTGATATGTGCACGTGTGGATTTTGTCTAATTAAGGTTAAAAAAATATATATATATCTTTAAGCGTGTTCTGGCGCGCTTACGTTTTGGGTTTGGTTTGTGCTGCAGAGACGATACGTCACGGTTATGCGATGCATCATGAGGCGTCTCACGGGCTACGTGATACGTCACTTAATAAAGAATATATTTTACAGCTATAGATATTAGCTTTTAAAAAACCAATGAAATTCACAGAAAAAACCATAGGTTATAGACAATATATAGTTAGGAATTTGCATTTACAAAACCTTGAAAATTCACTGAAAAAACCATAGGTTATAGACCATATATAGTTAGGGATTAGCATTTAAAAAACCTTATTTTATTTGCACAAAACCATTGAAATTCCATATATAGTTAGTTGCACTAACTATATATCGCGGACCCGCAATCCACTGCTAATGATGTCACATATTACATCATTCATGACATGGTCAGTGACATCACTGATGACATCACTGATGACATCTCAAATGACATCACTGATGACATCACTGATGACATCTCAAATGACATCACTGATGACATCACTGACATCTCATTTGACATTACTGATTACATCACTGATGATATCATTTATGTGATAATACATCTTCAGACTCTAATATAACCTTAGATACACTCAGTGTAAACAGGCACTCACAGACTGTCACACATCCATGGAGTTACTCACACACCTAGTCAGTCATGCAAAGAATCAATCACATCTCCATTTCCTCAACTATACAGTTATACACACCTTACTTACTCAAACATATAGTAACACATATTTACTCTCTTATACAATCCTTGATACAAGTTCACAATGATTCATACAGCCACTCACACATTCACTGGCTCTTATGTTCAGTTATTTATATATGTCAACTCTCACATGGAGTGTGTTTTACATATGTACTTACTTTGACATGTAGCACTGAGATATCCATTCACTCACCAATATACTCATGCACACAGTCAACTGTCCATACAGCTGTTTCTACATGCACTTTTGAACCCATACACCTAGGGAATCAACTGCTCACACATCTATGCACAGAGTTATACACCTCCCAGCCACCCACACACATACTCAGTCTCCCATACAAATACTTGGGCAACCATTCAATAACCCATATAGTTACTGATATAGCTACTGATTTAAACATGCAGCAGTTTACAGAACAACATAAATAATGATTGCCAAATTAAGACACTTTAATCACTAACCCATACACTCAGTGAGACACATTTAATCATTCTCTCATACAGTCAGTCATGCACCTACTAAATCCTTCATCCAGACACTTATACATCCACTCATTCTTCAATATGTAAGACATATTTTAACTTTACAGAAACATACAGTCACTGGGTGTTGTCATCAGTGATGTCATCAGTGATGTCATCAGTGATGTCATTTGAGATGTCATCAGTGATGTCATCAGTGATGTCACTGACCATGTCATGAATGATGTAATATGTGAAATCATTAGCAGTGGATTGCGGGTCCGCGATATATAGTTAGTGCAACTAACTATATATGGAATTTCAATGGTTTTGTGCAAATAAAATAAGGTATTTTAAATGCTAATCCCTAACTATATATGGTCTATAACCTATGGTTTTTTCAGTGAATATATATATATATATAATATATATATATATATATATATATATATAATATATATATATATATATATATAACTATATATATTTATATATAAACATATTAAAACTTTACAGAAACATGCAGTCACTGGATAATGATTGTAGGGGGTGGGTAACCCAATAAACCCTTGTGGGATTGGGCAGTCGTAGTATTACAAAGAGGATGCCTACAAGGGTTTTTTTAGAAGTATACATTTTTGCAGTAAGACACAGTCTCTATTATTGAAACTTAAAGGCTGAATGAATCAGATACTGCTCTTGTTGTATTGTAAGCTGTTTCAAAACTCCATAAAGACTACCAAACTAGCCCCATAGGAATTGAACAGTTGAAAAAATATGAACAATCAATGTAGTATTATTCACCAAATGAATCAGTAGAAGACAATGTAAAGCAACACGGACAAATATGATTTCATGGAAAAGTTATTATTTATATTTTGCATTCAAATGTAAGGGTACATAATCAAAAGTAATTGCATGTAAATCTTAGGTACGTGGAAAAAACAAAACAATCCATTGGTACATAAGAAACAATCCAGTCTTTGAACAGATATATATAAAATTGACTTCTTTTTAAAAATAAAATAGAAAGTCAAAAAAAGGAATGAAGACTTGGACAGGTGTATCGACGTTTCGGTCTCACTGGTAGTATCCAAAGACCATCATCAGGACAAAAAGAATTATGCAATGTGGATGTCCCTTCTAGTAAACTTACGAAAAAGCTATGAATGAAGATGGCTGCAGCTCAGCCTAATGGAAGATATTCTATGTCAGAGGGTCATAGCCTTAAGGGAGCGCCAAATCTCGCCTGTGGTTAAATCCGAACAGGTAATATCCTTGTGCTTAGTCTCAAGGTTCAATTGTTCAAAAGAATTGCCGGCGTAGCATCCGCATAAACTCGTCAGCGTCAGAACGAAACTGATGCGGGATAATGTCATCAGTGATGTCATTTGAGATGTCATCAGTGATGTCGCTGACCATGTAATGAAGGATGTTATATGTGACGTCATTAGCAATGGATTGTGGGGGTGCGAGTTATAGTTAGCTCAACTAACTATAACGGCCGAATTTCTCTGGTTTTATATGAGTGAAATGTCCAACTAACTATAAAGTCCTTCATACCTGTGTTTTTTTCAGTTATTATATATATATATATATATATATATATATATATATATATATATATATATATATATATATATATATATATATATATATATATATATATATATATATTTTCACTCAAACCGCACCTTCAAGGACGGGTGCCATAAAACGCGGCGGTGCATGCCGCGTACATATAATTTTCAATTCCACACCAATCCAGGTTCAAGAATAGGCACTCACAGGGTTAAACTGCAATACTTATAGCTTTATTTTCATTTCGTTTCATTTAGCGGAAAACATGAAAAACAACGCGTTTCGGGGATGCCTTAGTCTAGTATTTCATAAGTTACACGCCAGTAAAGTGAACATTTTTAAAGCTTCATGTTATCAGGGTCACATGATTAAAATCGTCATGAAACTAAACAGAGAACTACCAAAATCATTCAATGGCGGCCATCTTAATACAGTACAATACAACTTTATCGATTCGACAATAACAACATTTTACAGGTATATTTCTCATATTAACGGATATGTCATTGAAAATGCAAGCCAAGCATCAAAACTGCTTTAACATTTTAAACCAGTTATTGATTAGAAAAACAACATTAATCATGTTATTGTTGTTATGTCTCGCTCAATCTCACTGTGTATTGCCCTTAGTCAATTTCATTACAATGATTAGGCCGTACATCGGCTAGTCCTCTTAAATAAACGTAATTCAAATTAATCAAAAGGGACCCAAAATCGCATACTACTAACAAATAACAAAACATTAAAGATCACAAATCTAAACAGACCCTAGAACTTTTAATCTCCCAAATGAACTGTCATTTCTTTGCTCATAGGTCTATTATATATCTTGACTCCAACCTGCGAAGTTTCCTGACTCTGTCTCCTCTTCTTCTATTTAGTGGAACCTGGTCCAAACGATAATAGCGTAATAGCTCCCTATTGCTATTGTGTTTCTCAACAAACTGCCTAGCTACTGGGCAATGTACATCCCCCTTCGCTATTGCCCTAATATGTTCCAGAATTCTTATTTTCACTGAATGAATAGTACTGCCAATGTAGCGTACGCCATATGGGCATTGAAGGCAATATACCACATAACTGGTATGGCATGTGAGGAAGTTTGTAATGATCTTAGATTTGGATAAACCAGTCACCTCATAAGACAATGTACATTTGCTGTTGACGCATGCTTTGTATTTACTGCATGGGTAAAATCCCCCAAGCTCCCTCAGGGTCCCCAATTTCTTACTTTCTGCATGTAAATGACTATGTTATACATTGTTCCTTAAAGATCTTTCCCTTCTGAAAGTAATTAAAGGGGCTGCAGGGATGTCACAACCAATAACACTAGCAGTTTTCAGGATATGCCAATTACGTCTCATGATCTGTCTTAAGTCATTGGCATTACTTGAGAATGTAGTGATCATCTGAAAACTGTTTTTTACATCACTGACTTAATTTTTCTTTCTCCTTTCCTCACTGTTGAGTAGAGTTTTTCTCACTATCTTTCTCACCCTATTAAGGGTTTCC
This sequence comes from Lissotriton vulgaris, assembly GCF_964263255.1. Lineage (NCBI taxonomy): Eukaryota > Metazoa > Chordata > Amphibia > Caudata > Salamandridae > Lissotriton > Lissotriton vulgaris. The sequence goes on from NC_141687.1 coordinate 364,631,381, forward strand.
TGTAACAATTCACTGTTATACCCTCTATTAACAAATCTATCCATACTCTTACTGGCTGCTTTTTCAAAATGTAATTCCCTGGTACTGTTAAGTTTTAATCTGAGGAATTCCCCATAGGGGATGCTCGTCACAAGACCTAGGGGATGATTACTTGCCGCGTGAATGATAAAATTTCCCGCTGTTGGTTTGCGGTAAAGAGACACATGTAGGGAATTCTCAACAACACTAACTTTGAGATCTAAATAATTCACGGTCTCAGAACTAACATCTCTACTGAATTCCAGATTCACAATGTTCTTATTCATGCATTTGATAAAAGTGGCAGCCGAATCATACGAGCCATCCTACACACTGCACAAATCATCGATATACCTGTACCAGGCAATAACTCTGCTTATCTCAATCTCGCCTGGTGCTTTGGGCACCTGCTCCTCCCACCAGCCTACGAACAAGTTTACATAGCTGGGTGCCCATCGCTGTCCCAGACACCTGATGGTAATAGTTGCTGTCAACTATTTTAAACAAAATTCAGTGAACTGCAAAATCATTTGATTGTGTTCTGTGAATTTCATTGGTTTCTTTCGTAGGAAGTGTGCAACTGCTTCCAAACCATGTTTGTGTTGAATTTTTGTGTATAAGCTAGTGATGTCCAACACAATCAGCTTGTAATCTGGTTTCCACTGTTGTTCTTCTATGCACATCATAACATCCTGTGAATCTTTTACATATGCTAGTAAAGTTTTAACTAAAGGAAAAAGAAAAGAATCAATAAAAGTTGATAAATGTTTGCCTGGTATAATAGGGGGGTTCCCCTGGGATGGGAAGAGGGGGCACAGGGGGTGGTATGGGTGGAGGGCGGGGGTTGCAGTGGGAAAAAATAAAAAAAATATCCTCAGTCTCACATTTATAACTTTGAAGCCATCATTAGAATGTTTGATTATTTCTGGGTACCCTAGGGAAATAGGCTGTTTGAATGAGTAGTTCAATTAAATTCATCTCCTGGAACATTAATGGGCTTAGATGTCCACGTAGGGAACGGCTGATCATGAAGTATTTGGAACAGTCTTCCACTCAGGTGTTTATGCTCCAGGAGACACATCTGAGTTATTCGGAGTCCAGGCTGACTTTTGGTAAATATCGTTGGGTTGAGTCTTTTTGTACCTCTGAGCAGTCTACGCATAATAAGGGGGTGACGATTTTGATCAGATCAGGGGCAAAAGGTAGTATTAAATCTGTTACCTCGGACCAGTCAGGGAGGTGGATAATAGCATTGGTTGATATAGGGAGACCGAGCTTACTGTCGTTTCTTTTTGCGGCCCAAATGTTGATGATCCAACACATCTCTGTAATATGCAATTCAATCTGATCGGAACCAACACTCCAATAGTTATCGGAGGCGACTTTATTGTTCTCTTCGATCCGGTACGGGACAGGGCTAACCATAGTTAACACATTGGTGCCCCACGTGTTCGTAGAGCATTAGTTAATATGATCTATGACCTTGGGCTAGCAGACCTCTGGAAGGCCAAGATGGGGGATAAACCCAGTTTCACCTTTTTTAGTAAAAAATATGGCCCCTCCTCACGGATAGACTCCATTTTAATAGATAGACTGAGGCTAGAGAAAGTTGGTAACATCTCTGTACAACCTTGTGCTATCTCCGATCATGCCCCAATTTTCTTTTCATATTCGGGGGGCAGGCAAAGCCTTAGATCTAGATGGACCTTGAAAAGATAAATGCTCTCTAATGAGGATACTATTAGGGTTTTAAAAAATTCAACTTTAGAGTATTTTTCTTTAAATAGTGGCTCAACAACCCCTGACTTCGTTTGGGATGCCTATAAAGCCAACCTATGAGGCCAGATCCATAGCCTGACCTGCGCAAAGAATCGGGAGGAGCTACTGGAATATAAAAATTTAGAATAGGAGATAGGTAGGTTGGAGAATGAGAGGCTAAGTAGTCCTCAGGTCTCTAGTGATAGATTTACCCAACTAAATGCAGATCTGGATCGTCTGCATCAAGAATATAGGGGCAAACTAAAGTCTAAAGTTAAAGCTCAGTGGCAATCAAACAATATGCAACATTTTGAATATGGCGAAAAGGCTGCGGCTCTTTTGGCTTGGAAAGCACGGGTTGAGCGCTCCAAGAACAACATAAGCAAGCTAATTTTCGACGACAATGGGGCAACATCATATAAGCAGGCGGATATGCAAAGTTGTCTCATATCTTTGTTTTCTAACCTTTATAAAGAATTGAATACCTCTGACCCAGAGTCTATTAAAAAGTGTCTGAAGACTAAAAATCTTCCAGTTCTAGTAGAAGGAGGTCGTGCCTCCCTTGATGCTCCCTTTACAGAAAGCGAGGTAAAAATCTACATCAATAAGGTTAAGAACAACAAGGCTGCAGGGACCGATGCCCTCCCAGGCGAGATATATAAATCTCTTCAGGACGAACTAATTCCGAGGCTGTATGATCTATTTAACTATGTTTATAGCCCTGATGGGAGAGTCCCAAACTCTTGGAAGGAGCCAACGATTATCCTTATCTTAAAACCAGGAAAGGACCCAATTAAATCTGATTCCTATAGGTCTATCTCCCTGCTAAATGCCGACTATAAAATCTTTATGAGTATTTTGGCAGGGAGATTGGTTAAGTTGGTTCCTCAGTTGGTTCACACCGACCAGAAGGGCTTTATTCCAGGGAGGTTCATTCAGGAACTGACTTTACAGTTAATTGGGAGTATAGACTTGGTAGTCGCTAATTCCATGCCCCTGGCTGTTGCTGCATTTGATGCGGCTAAAGCTTTTGATCATGTTAGCTGGACCTTTTTGTGGGAAACATTAAGGATAATGGGATTTGTTCCTACGTTTGTACAGACACTGATAAACTGCTACCAGGGAGCATCAGCAACGATTCTCCTTAATGGAGTGTTAACATCTAGCCTCAATATAATGAGAGGAACAAGGCAGGGTTTTCCCATCTTGCCCTTGCTGTTCGATTTATATATGGAGCCTTTAGCTCAATCTATGAGACTTAATGAATTAATTACACCTTTCATTTCTAATCATTACAATAGTAAATTAGCTCTATATGCCGACGACCTCCTCCTCTATACAGACAATCCAGCAGAAGTTCTCCTTACAGTGGAGGCACTATTGGAGGGATTCGGTCTATATTCGGTCTATCTGGCGAATCCCTCCAAAACAGAGATAATGTGTTGGCATGTCCACAATTGGCGTGGGAAAGTAAGCAAAGAATTTAGGTATCTTGGGATAACAATAGTTAAGAACATAGAGTATATACCTAAAATCAACCTTAAAATGGTCTCTAAAGAGATCGATCGCCTCTTTTTAAGATGGAAACACCTGGCCTTAACAATATATGGCAGGGTAAATCTGGTCAAAATGGTCATTTTGCAAGTGAAAATTGGAAGTTTTATCTGGGCGAATAAAAATGCAAGGCTCTCATGGAAAAAACTAAAGCGTAGGCTCTTGAAAGGAGGTTTAGCACTCCCCGATATCCATTGCTATTTACTTGCCTTCCAGTTTAAAAACATTCAGTGACTACTGGGCAGTACAGGAGATTCTAATTAGGGGAAGTTGTTAACTGAGATGACTTTCTTAGAGGGCGTGGGAGTAGGTTTTCTTTATAAATTTGGTGCTCCGAAGTTTTTTAAAAGGGTTCGGTTGAAAGTTTTAAAGTCTGCTTTAAATCTATGGTATAGAGTCAGGAAACAATGGGGGATTAGATACTATTCAGATTTTGCCCCGATATGGAACTCCCCCGGCCTACCTGCATGTTTAAAGGATAGTCTCGCCTCACCCATCGAGAATGCGGGCTTTACAATCTGGTCGGACCTTCTATCCACTGATGGCATTCACCCCTGGGAAGTGCTAAATTCAAAAATCGAGGTCTCTTTCTCAAGGTTTAAGTACTTACAATTAAGCTCTTGGTTTATAGCAGAGAAAGATTCTATAGAAGGAAATTGGGAAATTGAGTCACGGTGCCAGAATACAAATACCATCAAGAAGGAGGTGGGGTTTTGGTTTATGAAGCTTGTCGAGGCCAAGGATATAAAATGTCCCCCACAGCATTTAATCTGGAATAGGTCAGACCTGCAAGCCGACGCCATCGAACTCTACGAGTCTTCTCTCCAGATTTTGTATAAATCAATTAAACCCGCCTCTCTGAAAAAGAATCATTTCTTTGTTTTAAATAGACTATATTATACACCAAAGAAGATCGCCAAATTTGCCCCCCTTTCCTCCTCAAAATGCCCAAGATGCGATTTCTCTCCGGCAGATGATGTCCATATATTCTTTCAATGTGAAGAGTTAAAACAATTTTGGCAGAATGTGGAATCTACTCTCGGAGCTATTTTTAAATTTAAGTTTAATTTGAATCTTCCAATTGTGATATTTGGCGCTGATAACATCTTGATTAATTCCCTTTCGGCTGTACAAAAAGGTCTGACTATGTATCTTATCCTAATCGCTACGAGGGAGCTTTGCAAGCTCTGGAAAGATCCACGCCCCCCTTCGTATGAAAATTGGCCGAGGGCTGTACTGGGTATGGCACGTTTGGACTTGGGTAACTGGGTTGACGATGGCTGTAACATATGGTCGGAGTTCCTGGTATGGGCCAGAGAAATTAGACTTATCCGAAACCCCTAAGTCCAATGATTACACCTAAGCTTTATCCTGGTTAGGCCTACAGCCAATGCAATTGCGGCGCCCCGGTCGGATTGATGGCTTCTCGTGTCTATTTGCGGTCGCTCTATGGTGAGATGAGGAAAAAAAAAAAAAAGATAACTGTTCAGTGAGATTTACGCTACATCAGCAGTACTATTCATTCTGTGAAAATAAGAATTCTGGAACATATGAGTGCAATAGCGAAGGGGGATGTAAATTGCCCAGTAGCTAGGCATTTTGTTGAGAAACACAATAGCAATAGGGAGCTATTACGCTATTATGGTTTGGACCAGGTTCCACTAAATATAAGAGGAGGAGACAGAGTCAGGAAACTTCGCAGGTTGGAGTCAAGATATATAATAGACATGGGAACTAAGACCCCGAATGGATTAAATATGAGCGAAGAAATGACAGTTCATTTGGGAGATTAAAAGTTCTATGGTCTGTTTAGATTCGTGAATTTTGATTTTTTGTTATTTGTTAGTAGTATGCGATTTTGGGTCCCTTTTGATTAATTTGACTAGCTGATATACGGCCTAATCATTGTAATGAAATTGACTATGGCCAATACACGGCAAGATTGAGTGAGACATAACAACAATAAGATAATTAATGTTGTTTTTCTAATCAATAACTGGTTTAAACTGTTAAAGCAGTTTTGATGCTTGGCTTACATTTCAATGACATATTCGTTAATATGAGAAATATACTTGTAGAATGTTGTCATTGTCATTTGGGTGGCGAATCAATAAAGTTGTATTGTACTGTCTTAAGATGGTCGCCATTGAATGATTTTGGTAGTCCTCTGTTTAGTTTCATGACGATTTTAATCATGTGATCCTGATAACATAAAGCTTTAAAAATATTCGCTTTACTGGCGTGTAACTTATGAAATACTATACTTACTCTAGCAGTATATTCACTGCCTGGTTCGGAAGGCGATATCCCCTGCAGCCACCTGAAGAAAACCAAGTACCACGAAATAGACACCATGCCCTGCAGAATGGAAGTGTCTGAGGTCAACTTGACCTTCCAGCAACCACCACCCCTCATAGAAGAGTCCAAGAAGAATCAGCGGCACATGACTGTAGATCCAGAGGCTCATATGACACTAAGGTTCATTTGTCACTTTCGAATATAAACCTTTCACACCTCTAACTTTCCTGCAGGAGATCAATGGGGCCCAAAGCATGCCAGGATGCTGCCCAAAGGTTCTTGGTATAATTGCATACAATGGTAAAACTATCTTCACTTCTTTTGTTTTTCAAACGATTAAGGACATAATTGATCATTATTTTTGTGATGGCTAGGAGGGTCAGATTTTTTTAATGTAAACTAAACTTGATATATAATGTTTCAGTGATCATTCTGGATTCATCAATACCTTCACATCTCACTTAGATTGTTGCTAATTACATTACTTCATTGTCCTTTCATACATTTCCATGCGTCGGACGGCCCCCGGCCGTCTGACGTCACAGTGGGCGTGTGCGTCGGATGGCCGGGGGCCGTCCGAACTGTTAACTTAAGTCCATCATATATGTGTTCTTCTAAGACCACTTAGTTTATCTAGACTAATACTATGAAACTACTTTGCTTTTCTTTTTCTTGTTCAGTATGTTCTAAAATAATATATGCAAGTACCATTGGAAACAGCCTGAATCAGGAATAATGCCTATCTACATCTATGGGAAATAAGAGGACCCAGAACTTTCTATACTTAGTTCTGCCTAATTGCTTGTTTCGGAGGTAAACTTTCTGTTAGGCATCTTGCATTATTTGACTATGATTTATTATTGACCCTTTTATTGCTATTGACTAAGTAATCACATTTTGCCTTCCCTAATGATCTCGGTTTTGTTAAACCCATGCGATTTAACCTGGAAATCTGTCTCATGAGACTTTATTTAATTGGTTTGGACTTAGTCTACCAAAGACTCACATAATGCCAATCCTACACAGCGACCCTTGTAATTAGTTTGTTAATGCATCAACCGATTTTTTTGGTGAAGAATGTGGGCAAGATGGCAATTAATATATTTACCGTAATAGACACTCATTATTTAGACTTGTGAAAATGTTTGGTGGCAGAACATTGGAGAATCATGGAGATCTTGGATTATTGTCAGAATATGCATACAGGTCGTCTAAGAAGTGTCTTTGGTGAGAATTTATAGTGTTTTCGATAGTGTGACATGTCATGATGTGACATGTGATCCGTCACGTGAGATGTTATATTGATTTGGTGATCTTACTTTTGTTGTATAGGCATAGACCAATCATAAGCTGAAATTGTGTTATATGTTGAAATGGATTGTGTTGTCATTGTAATGCGTCATGAGTTCATACCTTGTTGAAGATATTGGTGATTTTCTGGGATCCATGTAAAGGTCTAGTCTAGTCTAGGCGATTTGTAAAGCACATGGCTACACGTAGTCTTTCCATCGCTGACCCAAACCAGCTGATGAAAGAGGCCAGCCCGGCTAGGATTTGAGCGTGCAATAATGAAAAAAAGAAAAGCCATTTCTTGAGAGCTTTACTGAAGGCGGGTACAGATTCCATTTGACACAGTATGAGAGGGAGAGAGTTATAAATTCTGGGTGCTAGATGTTTGAAGGAACACCACCCCACCTGCATCTCGAAATTCTGGGTGCTGTTGCAAGAAAGGAGTTTGCAGATCTTAAGGATCTGCCAGGGTTGTAGATTTCGATAGGGGCACAAAGAATTTGAGGCCCCTTCCTTCGAAAGGCTCTTTGGGTGACACACAGAGATTTCAACTGTACCCATTGTTCTATGGGTAGCCAATGAAGGTTAGCCAAGTGCCTCCTTGTATATACGTGCCTTGAGATTTTGAAGAGGAAATGTGAGGTGGTGTTTTGGATGGTTTGAAATCTATTCTTCACGTACCATGGGGATCCTAGATATAGGGAGTTCCATTAGTAAAGTCGGGAGATGATCAAGGCCTGAATGATAAGCGTTTGTGACAATGGGGGCAGAAATTCTAACATTTCCTTTTGAAGTCTCAGAATTCTAAAACATTTTGCTGCTAGTATGTAGGCCAGTGCTTCCTTTGTGAGCATGTCATCCAACCAGATACCCAGGCTTTCTATTTTAGGCTAAAGTTCAGACACTTAGGTCAGAGGGTTAGCTCCCTCTTGGCTTTGCTGGTTCCTAACAACATGAGCTCTCTCTTGTCCCTGTTAAGTTTGACTGTGCAGTTGACCATCCATTTGGCAGCCTTTTTTAAGGCAAGGGACAAGGTATTAGCAGTTAGAGCCTTGTCTTGGAACGATAGATACAACTAGTTGTGTATTGTCTGCATACCACACTATAGTCAGGCGAAAAGATTGGACTAGCTTTGCTAAGGGGCATGTGTAAAGATTTTTAAAATTAGACTAAATGTGGAGCCATGTGGTACTCCACATTTCAGGGATAAAGTGTCTGTAAGACAAGTTTGGTCCATTACAAGAAATGTTCTGCCTTTGAAAAAGGACACAAGCCATTTCAGAACATAGTCACCTAGCCCAACCTCAGCGAGCCTTGTATTGTGTGGTCCATCATGTCAAAGTAGAATAAACAAAATAGAGAGCAAGGGTTTTGAGGGGCGAGTCCCTACCCCTGAGGTATAATCAAGTAAACAACGAGGACTGGCCCTCTGTGTTGGAGTGATGGAATCTGGTTAGTATCCCATGTCACCTGTAAATGTAGCTGTGTCAGCTGGGCACAAGCAGTCTTTGTTTAAAAACCCCTCACACACCAACCTGGTTGGTGTCATGCTTCATCATCGGGGTCCAACCAGGCAGCCGAGTGCCGCCTGGTTGTGCTTCAACGCCTGACTACAGCGGAGCGGGTGTCGTGCAATAGTGTGAAGTGGATGAAGGTGAATATTAAAATGCACCTCTGGGAATCCTTGCCCGGTAATTTATTTGTGGCGGCCCAGGGTGTCAATTAAAAACTATGTGCTGCAACTAATAGAAAAAAATTATGATTACTTAGTTGACTTGATAACGGTCTACATGTTTCAGTCCCTGTAGAGTCTGGGCGGGACTTTCTTCAGGACCAGGGTGAGTGAGTGGCAAAAGGAAAGGCCACGTGTTTTAATCTCCTACACACGCGCTAAGGTGTTTGGAAAAAAGGTGGTGGAAGGCGTGCCTGTGGGTTACAGGCACCTTCTGGGGAGCAAAAAAATCATCGCTACTTATAAAGGTCGAGAGAATCGGGGCACAGAGTGGGAGTCACTCCTGTCACTATTTGTGTATGCAAAATGCTCCACTTTGATCCTATTTAGTATTCCTCCATGGCCACACTCAGATCAAGGAGTATGATGGCTCCTGAACCACCTTTCTTTAGAAGTTGCCTGAATTCTCCAGTTATGTCAGGTAGTGCATTCTTGGTGCTGTGCTGCAGAATAAAATCTTGTTTGGGTGTAGTGGTAAAGATTGTTGGATTCCAGGAAAAGGGAGAGATGTGCTTAACATGTTTCTCCAGAAGTTTGGATGTATCTGGTAACAGTGAGATGGGCCTGTAGTTTCCCAGAAAACAATGGGTCTAGATTTGGCTTTTTCAGCAGAGGCTTTACCATTGTGTGTTTCCATTATTTGGGGCCAATGCCGGAGGAAAGAAACAAGTTCAATAGTTCTAAATGACTTGAAAGTTATCTCCGGGCCTTGTGCTAGAATATGGAGGGCAGCTGGATCAAGTAGGGATCCTGACTTCACCTGGCTGAGTACTGTCAGGAGTTGGTTCTCGGTGGCAGTCTACCCGCCATTGTAACCAAATTTACTGCCCGCCATATTATATTGGGAGGTGGATGTGTGGCGGTCGGAATGACCGAACACCATAGGTCTGACAGTTGGAATGATTCCGTTTGCCTGGCATACTGCTCTCCATTCCCAGAATGGCAAAGGTGTCTGTCAGGCACCGCTGTGGGGATTACAGTATCCCTTTCTGGGCCCCCTTACCTCTTGGGCTGGTGCATGAGCCGTAGGGGCGCTTATGGTGCACCCCTACATATCCCTGTACTATATGGAAGGCCCCGCAGGGGGCTTGCCACGTAGTGCAGGGATATGTAAACACCCTATGTTTTGTAGTGGTCTGGGGGCTGCTGACTGCATCCCACTGCAATACAAAATGTATGCAAAAGAAACAATTGATGGATGGTATGCTGGACAGAAGCAGTGGAGCCGCGTTGCTATTCCCGGCAGCTTGTGTTGCGATCTGCGTCTCTGGACCGTGAGGGGGGCAGTGTTTACCATCGTCTCCTGCTTCACAACAAACTCCCTCCTGCCTGCCGAAGGAGGTCATGGGCAGTGCGGAGTGCGTACGCCTGTGCAGCTAGCATTTTCAGAGCTTTGAACCCGCATCGGCTCCTGTGAAGTAACAAGTCTGAAACCCATATAAGTGGGAAAAGCTTCTTTAGTTTATTCTGTTCTTTTCTTTGGAACATTCTCCTGTGTTACTTGGGATCCCTCCCTTGACCTTTGTTGTGGACTCTAGTGGGGGAGAGTAGTGACTTTGCAACTGCAGTGGGATATCCCTGAGGTGTGCCTCGGCACAGGCTCATGTGGACAAGGACAAATTGGGGCTCAACAGTGTGCCTGATTTACTAATCACTGGTGTGACTTATTTTAATTTTAACTGCACGGAGGTTGAATTGTGTTAATTTGACACAGAAGTTCATCTGTATTTCTTATGTTTCTGGACATTGAGCACAACAATTTTTTGTTTTGACGGGGTAGCAACCTATGATGAGAAACGTGGGTATAACTGGTGATCATTAACCAGTCGGCCCCGCGGGTGTTGTGCATGTGAGGTGCTACATCCTATGTTCACATTTTTTCACATTTGTGCACATTTGGATATTTATACCTGTGACAGTATGAGGTATTTCTTTTGAAAACAGCAACTGTGGATTTGAGAGGTTAGTTATTTTAAACAAAATATTAAGGCTACTCTGAGTTGGGACAACACGTTTGAAAAAAGTGATGGTTGTGTAGAGGGGTAAAATATACTCCTATGTCCTACTCACAAAGTCAGGAGAATTACTCTATTGCCTTAGCAGACTAGGTCTTATTGTTGTTATTAATACCAGTTTGGTTTAGACCAACATGGTGCCCCCACCCACATGTTGGCACTGGGCATAAAGCGGCATTTCCGGAATCTGTGGTCCGAGCACTCATGGACTTATGGAGATCAGAAGAAGAACTGCCCTCAAGGAAGACTGGACCTGCTTGCCTTGAACCCAGGACCGCAGAAGTGACTCCAAGGATCAGTTGGCTCACCTCCTGTTTAATCTATAAGGACAGAACAAGCTTAATGTCAGGTCTGTTCAATGTGAAACACCACTGACCTGCGTAGTTGTCCAGTGGAGATGATGGAAGGGTGTGATTTCCCTGATTCCCCTATCCGTTGTCACAAAGGGAGTGCAGCAAGATCACTGCTCTGTGTGTAAGCACACTGGGGAGAATAGGGAAGGGGAGAAAACAACAAATGCTGCCAAATGAGGAAGCAGCACACACCAAGAGACCTTCTGGATGATGTGGATCGCCAATGATTGGTAGGGGAACCTCAGCTTCATGTGAAAAAGCCTGCATACAAGAAAGGAGGCAAGTTAATATAAGTGTTCACAGTCACACACATACACTCTATCTCAGGAAAGCCCCTTGGTTCTGGTACTCACATTCCATAGCATGCAGTACACAGTGATTAGTAAATCAGGCACACCGTTGAGCCCAAATTTGTCCTTGTCCACATGAGCCGGTGTGACTTATTTCAATTTTAACTGCACGGGGGTTGAATTGTGTTAATTTGACACAGAAGTTCACCTGTATTTTTTATGTTTCTGGACATTGAGCACAACAATTTTTTGTTTTGACGGGATAGCAACCTATGATGAGAAACGTGGGCATAACTGGTGATCATTAACCAGTCGGCCCCGTGGGTGTTGCGCATGTGAGGTGCTACATCCTAAGTTCACATTTTTTCACATTTGTGCACATTTGGATATTTATACCTGTGACAGTATGAGGTATTTCTTTTGAAAACAGCGACTGTGGATTTGAGAGGTTAGTTATTTTAAACAAAATATTAATGCTACTCTGAGTTGGGACAACACGTTTGAAAAAAGTGATGGTTGTGTAGAGGGGTAAAATATACTCCCATGTCCTACTCACAAAGTCAGGAGAATTACTCTATTGCCTTAGCAGACTAGGTCTTATTGTTGTTATTAATACCAGTTTGGTTTAGACCAACATGGTGCTCCCACCCACATGTTGGCACTGGGCATAAAAGAGGCATTCCCGGAATCTGTGGTCCGAGCACTCATGGACTTATGGAGATCAGAAGAAGAACTGCCCTCAAGGAAGACTGGACCTGCTTGCCTTGAACCCAGGACCGCAGAAGTGACTCCAAGGATCAGTTGGCTCACCTCCTGTTTTATCTATAAGGACAGAACAAGCTTAATGTCAGGTTTGTTCAATGTGAAACACCACTGACCTGCCTAGTTGTCCAGTGGGGATGATGGAAGGGTGTGATTTCCCTGATTCCCCTATCCGTTGTCACAAAGGGAGTGCAGCAAGATCACTGCTCTGTGTGTAAGCACACTGGGGAGAATAGGGAAGGGGAGAAAACAACAAATGCTGCCAAATAAGGAAGCATCACACGCCAAGAGACCTTCTGGATGACGTGGATCGCCAATGATTGGTAGGGGAACCTCAGCTTCATGTGAAAAAGCCTGCATACAAGAAAGGAGGCAAGTTAATATAAGTGTTCACACACATGCACTCTATCTCAGGAAAACCCCTTGGTTCTGGTACTCACATTCCATAGCATGCAGTACACAGTGATTAGTAAATCAGGCACACCATTGAGCCCAAATTTGTCCTTGTCCACATGATCCGGTGTGACTTATTTCAATTTTAACTGCACGGGGGTTGAATTGTGTTAATTTGACACAGATGTTCACCTGTATTTCTTATGTTTCTGGAAATTGAGCACAACAATTTTTTGTTTTGACGGGGTAGCAACCTATGATGAAAAACCTGGTCATAACTGGTGATCATTAACCAGTCGCCCCCTCGGGTGTTGGGCACGTGAGGTGCTACCTCGTCTGTTCACATTTTTTCACCTTTATGTACATTTGGATATTTATACCTGTGACAGTATGGGGGATTTCTATTGAAAACAGTGACTGTTGATTTGAGAGGTTGGTTCTTCTAAAAAAAATATTAAGGCTACTCTGAGTTGGGACAACACGTTTGAAAAAAGAGAATGGTTGTAGAGGGGTAAAATATTCTCCCATGTCCTACTCACGAAGTCAGGAGAGTTACTTTATTGCCTTAGCAGACTAGGTCTTATTGTTGTTATTAATATTTTTGAGTGGAGGGTGACCTAGTCTGGTCTTCCTCTGTTGCTCCTTATTGTATAGAAAATAAACCTAAACTGGTTCTGATCAGTTCTTCCATTTCCCCTGGCTTTGGCTCCAGCCTGGCTAGTGAAACAAATGGCAATACTCCGGAAAGTATATTGTTATTCTCTGCATGGTTATGGGAATTTGGACAGAGGGCTATATCGTGTACAAGGGAGTACCTAAAACCTGGAAGGTGAAGGGAAGGACAAAAGCTGAAGCCTGCACCTTGTTGGAACTAGCTAGGATCTGAAAACCTGGACAAAACGGGATTGTGCTTGCAAAAGACAAATCTAAAAAGACATCACAAATGCAGTACAGTAAACAAAGGGAAGATGATAGGAGGTACTAAGCTCACAAACAATAGTACACTAAGTGATAGTGTGTAGGCTCATGTACCCATTCACATATGCAGTCAGAGACTCATATACCCACTCACGAATGTATTCAGAAACTCAGACACGCACTCAGAAACCCACTCAGACACTCACCCACCTAGACAGATACTCACTCAGACATTCATGCATCAACTCACAGACCCCCACTGAGAGACTTATAATTCCACAAACACACACTGAGACATTGATTCACTCAGTCACAGAGCCAGTCGGACAATCACTTACTGACTCATAGAGCCATTGAGAGACTTATACTTCCACTCATCCATTCACTCATAGAGAGATGTACTCAGAGACTTATGCAGTCAGTGACACACTTACCGAAAGTCTCATGAGTCTAATCTGATATCCACTCCTAGACTCATATATGCAGGGATAGACCCACTCTGAGACTTATGCATGCGCTCACATAAGCGAGTGAATCATTAATACAGACTGTTATAGAGATATTGAGAAATGTTTTTATAGAGGTAATTAGATAGTGATTTATCTAGTTTGATGGTTAGAATAAATAAGATAGTTATTATTGTTTGAATGTGGTGGTGGCTCTTCAATTCCTGCTTTTGCTTTGCATTTTCATGATATATCTGCAGGGATCGTGATTACTGACGTCATCGCAATTTCCAGCATCACTCAGAACACAGAAAATAGGTTTTAGAGATGGTTTTTATAGAACCTCTCTAGAAAAACATAATTTTAGAGAATGTTGTGAGAAACCCGTAGTGTGTAAAATATATATTTTTATTGTCCTCATTTGCCTTACCCTCTTTTCAAGAAACGCCATCCACCTTGCGTGTTCATCTCCGAGAGACTTAAGATTTTAATTGTCTCCTGCACCAAGACACCATTAAACAACATTGGTGGCAGAAGAGTCCTGAAGGAACTTAGAGGGGTAAATGGGGGGAATGGGCTTGTAATTACTCCATAGAGGTATATTTCAACCTGTTGGACCGACAGCGCACTGGGGAGACCAGCTCCATGGAGTGTTATAGGCATAATCATAGGACCCGGGGGAAAAAAAAAAAAACCCCAGAGCACTATCTCCACTGGACCAAGAAATCCCAAAAAGCCAAGTTACGTTTTCTGCAAGATCTGGCCAAGTCCACCTTAGATGTTTCATATAAGGACATCAGCCAACCTATGTGTGATGGGGCCGTGTTTTCTACCCAAACTTTACAAATTTGCCTCCTGGACAGAAGAATTGCATAAAACAAAAAGGACCTTGCCTGGCCGGTGATGCCAGTATCCAAGCCGAAGATTATTAATGGCAGAGTGATGGACAGCGATATATTTAAGATATAGTACAGAGTTGACTTCACTTCTTCCCAGAACCGGCCGATGTAAGGGCAGTCCTTAAACATATGTACATCTGATGCTTCGATGAGATTGCATTTGTTACATTTCTTTACTGGGAGGAATTTAGAAAGTCTCAGGGGTGAGAGGTAAGCCCGATGTACCGTGAACAAATGATTGCGTCTCAACCATGCCGATTTAACAATTTTATAAAGGAGAGTAAAAGATTTTAACCATATCTCCTCACACTGAAAGCCTAGCTCTTCCCACCACAGCTCGTCAGGTAGGGCAAACTCCTCGTCAACCTCCTCTAACAACTTCCAATACCACAAAGCTACTTCTTTACTTCCCCCAAGTCGCTCTACTAACTGCTGTTCCAGGTTGCTGGCTTTCTCCAATGATACCCCTTTGCGACACAAGGCCCTGCCCAGCTATCCAGCTGCATAAACTTAAATCTAGAAAGACTGGGGCCAACCTGCTCACGTTGCTCCTCCCATACCCTCACAGACCCTTCTACCAGCAACTCTCCCCATCTTGTAATACCAGCATCCTTCACTGGAGTCGACAAGCTATCCATTAAGCATAACGGTAGGCCTGGGGAATTCCATACTGGAGCAAAGTTTGAATAGTAGGGCAGCCCTAGTGTCTTTCTGATCTGTACCCAGGCTTTCGCCAAGGACTGAAGTATTTTTAACTTGACTTTTTTGAAGAATTTCTGGTCCCCGAATTTGAACAGGAAACCATCAATTGGCAAGTCCACTCCAACTAGCATGGCTTTAAACATTATCCCTATCGATAGACTAGATGGTGTTTTTAAAAGCATTCTAGAGTGGGACAGCTGAAAAGTCCATGCGTAGTACTGTAAATCAGGTAGTGCAAGCCCCCACTTTTCCTTCCTCCTCCTCAACTTCTTCCATGCCAGTCTGGTTGATTTTTAATTTCAGATAAAGGCGTTGATCTCTCGCTGACACTTATCCAACATTTTTGCATCGAAAGCCAGGGGGATGGTATTAAAGATAAAAGTAAATTTGGGGAGAATTGTCATCTTTATCAAGCTCACCCTACCCAATATGGTGAGTGGCAGGTGAGCCCAAGATTTTAATAGCTTCCTACACTCGTTGTAAACACGCTCTAGATTGTTGTGTACGATGTTTCCAACATCTTGGGTAACCCGTATTCCAAGGTATCGTATGGAGGTGGAGGTGGTCACACCTAGATGTAGATTGGGGATATTCCAAGCCATGATTTCTGTTTTACTGGCATTGATCTCATACCCCGAAATACGCCCAAACTCCTCCGCCCTCTTAATAACAGCGGGAAATGATAATTCCTGGTCGGAAGTAAAGATGAGAATGTCGTCTGCGTAAAGTGCTACCCGTCTCTCCCACTCCTCAAATTTGAAAGAAGGAATATTTTCCTCTACCCGCAAGACCTGGGCGAACGGTTCAAAGTACAAATTGAAGAGGAGGGTAGAGAGTGGGCAGCCCTGCCGCGTGCCCCACGTGATTTTAAAAGATTCTGTCAGGACACCATTAATTAACAACCTAGCCAATGGGGCCCCATACATTAGAGTGATAGCTCGACAAAAGCCCTCACCGAAACAGAATTTCTTCAATACTGCGGCTAGATAGGGCCAATTAACCCTATCAAAGGCTTTTGTCGCATCGAAAGTGAGGGTGGGCAATGGAAGGGAGAAAGCTAAAGCAATGTCTATTGCCCCCATCAAATCGTGTGTTAGATCTGATAGCTGACGCCCTTTAATAAAACCTTTCTGGTCTTGATGTATGATTGCACCGATTACACTCCCCAATCTCGCAGACATGATGGAAGCAAAGCTATTCAAAAGCGAGATTGGGCGATAGGACCCACACCCAGTTGGGGCCTTCCCTGGCTTGGGGATCAGAACGATAGTTGCCTCTCCCCACGATTTTGGGGGCACTTCCCCCTTCCTAAGAATCCCGTTGAAAAGGGCCGTCAACGTTGGAACAATAACACTGCCCAACGCTCAATATAATTCTCCAGGTAGGCCATCAGGGCCTGCCGCCTTTCCTCGTTTAAGTTGCCTATGGCTTTGCTCACTTCGGCCTCCAATATTTCCATCTCCAAACAATTGCTCTGCACTGTTGAGAGGGTTGGCAGGGAAATCCTATCAAGCCATGTGTCCCTTACCACATGGTCATTGGGAATGTCCTCCCTGTAAATCCCCTCAAAAAAGTCCAAAAAGGCACTCCCAATCTCCGAGTTAGAGATCCTGGCAGCAGCCTCCCCTTCTACTTTTATTTCTCTGATATATTTTTGAGCTTGGTCAGCCTTGACCTTCCACGCCAAAATCCTGCCTGCTGCCTCCCCAAACTCAAAATGGGAAATCTTACTTGCCTCCCATCTCTTAGCCACCCTATCTTGCAAGATATTCTCCAGCTGTGATTTCAACTCGTCCATCTTCCTATGCTGGTCTGATGAACCCATGGAGGTACCGAGCTGCTGCTCAATTAGATTAATTTCCTGCTCTAAGCTGTTTATCTCCTCCCTATATATCTTCCGCCTGTGAGAAGCTCTGTTGGTAATACTACCTCTCAAAAAACGCTTTCAGTGCCTCCCACACAATGGCTAAAACAGCAGAATCGAGATTGATTCTCAAGAATGATGTAGTCTCTGCTACCAGAAAACTGACTTCATTGTCTTCCAATAGAATGGTCCGATCAAAAGACCAGGACGGATGTTTTATCTGCATGTCAGATCTTAAGGTAAACAAAAGAGACGAGTGGTCGGACAAATGAATAGGGAGATATTCTATCGCAGTCAAGGAATCTTTAAGGCAGTAACTGAATAAAGCATAATCGATTCTCGATTTGTGGTTATATTTAAGATTCCAAAAGGAAACCCCCAATTTATTACCCACCCTTTCCCTCCACAGGTCTGCAAGACCCAGCTGTGTCATAATTGCAATAAGGGTTTCGCCTCGATTTGGAAGAAATGCAGGCTCTGGAGTTGGTGGATTTATCCAATTTAGGGTTAAGCACAATATTAAAATCGCCCACCCAAATTACCGGGTCTTGGGAGGTTACCAAGTGATTCCTGATAATGTCCAAGTAAGACGGATCGTCTAGATTTGGGCCATAATAGCCCACCAATATACAGATCCAGCCATCCACTGAGATTCTCGTTAGAAGCCATCTCCCAGTGTGGTCCTCTTCATGGTCCAAAATCTGGACTTTCGCTGATTTTTTAAAAATAAATCGGACCCCTCTGATGTTTGCATTGTGATCCGTACATATAAATTTATCGATCCATCTCTGCTTTTTTAGTACTGAGTTGACCTCTGCTTTAACCCCTTCCATGCTCATGACGAGCTCAGCTCGTCATGAGGCACGCTTGAGCTGTGCTGATGACGAGCTGAGCTCGCCATGAAACATAGAGTTCACAGCTTCCCAGCACAGGAGGGGAAAAGCCATAGCAGCCAAGGTGTTAAGGAGGTGTGTCTCCTGTATGACAATGATCTGTGCGGGTGAGTCTCTCTAAATATTGTAGAATTCGGTCTCTTCTACTCCTCACGCGAAGACCATTGACATTCCAGGACATATATTGAATGGTAGTCATGATATTACTTCCATCTCCCTCGCCTTTGCAGAACTCCTCCCATATTCTCGAAACACTGGGCTCAACAACCTGGCTATCTTATTCGACTGAAACTGAAAATATGTCCAACTAGGACACGTAAAGGACTTAAAAAGGGCAGACTTATGGTTATGAGGATTTTTTACCCTTTTCCCCCCCCACCCAAAGATACCCCCACCCGTACCCCCCTCCTGGAAAACCCTCTCACACTTACTCTGGCCTGATGTATAACCAGGTTTACGCCCTCTTTTATTTATTTATTTATTTTATGCAATTTGTAAAGCGCAAACAAATACCCATAGGGTGTCTCTGCGCTAAATTCATAGAACACACTTAGAAGTGACAGGGGAGCTAGAGGAGGAGGATACCATATCAGCCCTCCCCCTCCTGCACCGCATTGTACTGCTGGGGCCGATCAAATTACCTGCCAGAGAAGACACTACAAAAAAGCATGCCTAGTGTTAGAAGGGGAACCCCCTTGTTTATTATTTTTTTTAATGTATTTATTTATTTTGATTTATTTTCCCCTTTTTATGTATTCTTTTAATTTTAATAACACCTCTTTGTGATTATTAACTTCTATTCTTTCCTTTTTTAAAAAAGTTATTCCTACCCTACAATTACAATCCTACCACATTTCTCTCTACTCACAAACCCGAAAAAGGATTTCTGAGAGAAGGTAACATACAACCAAGGACTCTTAGGCCTAATAGTTAGCGTATGTGTCCAGGTGATGGCTGGAGCTAAGGCAAAAGCTAGAACTGAAGCTAAGTGTTGCTGTATTAGCTTCCACCCAGCGAGTGGGATCTTATGGATTCCAACAACTCATCGGCCTCAAAAGGAGATCGAATATTGTGCATTTTGTTGTTATACATTATACGTAAAAATGTGGGAAACCGCATCTGCACCGTTGCACCAAAAGACCTAAACTTGTCCATTCTCTGACCGAGCTCCCCCTGCCTATCTAGTGTGGATTTAGAGAGGTCAGACCGTACCTCAAAAGGGAAGTCTGGGCTCTTTAATGTTTTTGCTTTCAGTGCGACATTTAGGATTTTCTCCTCTAGAGTGTATGTGAGAAAATTAATCAAGATCTGTCTTGGTTTAGTTCTACCAGGGTTTAGACGGAAAGGATCCCAATGTATCCACTGTATGTCTTTTTCAAGATCCTCGACTGTCTGTTCAAGATTAAGGGAGTCCTTCAATAGTTCAATCACAAAGGCCTTGACATTTCTGCCTTCCTTTCCTTCAGGGATCTTCAAGAGCCAACGGTTACTACGCCGTGAGTAGTTTTCCAACGATTCGACCCTTTCCCGCATAGCATCCCCTTCTCTCCTTAGATTTTGGATTTTGGACTCAGCGATCTCTAGGTTGGACTTCAACAACCCCACAGAACCCTCCTACACCTATGTTCTTTCGCAGAGACCGTCCACTTTCCTCTCGAGAATCTTGCATGATGCCCTTATCTCATTCTGGTTGGCTTTAGAGACCAAAAAGGCACATCTTATCTCCTCCCTCATTGATGTAATTGATGCAACGAGGGCCTCAAGCGTGTTTCCGACCCCCTTTCCGCCCACATCACCCCCACCTTTATCAATGATTAATACCTCTTTCAGTACCGTTGATACGTTCTCCCCAACACCAACAGTGGCGGCTGTAGCTTCTGGGACGAGAGAGGGCTCAGCCATCGCTAACTCTATGATAGCAGTAGGCTCGAAAGGAATAGGTGTAAGTATAGGTGTAGATGTAGATACAGGTGTGGGTGTGGATGTAGGTGCAGCTATAGCTGGTAAAATATCTAGCACCTGGGGTAACACTTTAAAGAAGGAGCGCAGTGAGGGAGTGACACGTACAGTGCTGTTCTTCGAATACTTGTTATTAGCCCCTCTCTGAGAGCTACCCCTGGCTTTTGTACCTTTGCCTCTCTCCTTACTCCTACCCCACTGGTTTGAACCTGCACCTTTGCCTTCCCTAGAAGCAGCCTCAACCTCCACCTCCACACCCTTAACTACTGCTGCTCCTTTCTTTGTCCCTTCTTCCACCCTTGCAGTGCTTTACTTGTATTCTTAGGAGCCTGCTTTTTGTTTATCACTTTATTAGCCCCTGCGCCCCTATCCCTCCCCACAACCTTACTTCCAAGCAACTCTGCCGATTCTCCGGTTTCAAGGTCTTCCCGAGCCCTGGGCTCTTCTTCCTCGTCGATGCTTTCAGCCGGGGCCTCGCCGGGATTAGCAAGAAAGATGCTGGGGAGCGCTATCTGAGAGGCGGCAGCCACACCTCCGCTACTGCTGCCCGATCTCACTCTAAGGAGCCCCCGAGCCGCCGCGCCTGAGCTCCACGGCTGCTCGTCTCCACCACGGCAAGGAGGCGGTGGGAGGGGTCGCGACTCCGCGGCCAGGCACATCCGTGAAAAAATACCAATACCAATACCAAAAGAGCCCGGCCAGAAGAGAGCAATGCAGCAACCCCTCTCACAGAGAATAAGAGTCACCCTTCACAACTCCGCATTCTCCCGACAGATTTCCATAAAAAGAATTCAACGTTCGGCGCCAGCAGTAGTGCGATACATCAGAGGGCTGTTGGGACGAGCGTACCGCACTAGCCTGCGGCCGCCATGTTTTCCCATCTTAACAATGAAAAAGATGACAGTCTAAAATTGTACAAAAACCCTAATATCAATAAAGTTTGAAGTTGAAGGTCGATAATAAAAACGGGCAACAAAATCAGTCTGAGAAAGTTTGTGATATAAACAAAAATTGCCCTGACATGAACGTGAAAGGAATTAGAATGTATTATAAATTGTTGCCAAATAACTGCTAGAATGAAATCATCAGTTTGTACATTTTGTAAAAACAATCATCGAATTGCTAACTACATACTCCATAATCCTTAGTAGCGAAAGAGGAAGTGACAGGGTAGTCACATGTTTGGTGTACTATTTCTTATTGGATGGTTTAAACATTACGAAGTATCTACCGTGAGCAAGTTACTGTGTGTAGCGAAACGCGTCAGTATTTTTTAATACTGGAGATAGGAGATTGCTGGTTGAAATTAAAGAAACTAAGAAGATATGACAATCCTGTAAGTGCGTACCCTTTTCCTGAAAGGGAGTTGTGGTGGATATATATATATATATCCCCTTAAGTTGGTCTTTTCTTTCTTCCTGGAGGAAAGTGGATGTACATTTGCAACGCGACTCCCAGTGACGCGTTTAAAAGGCTCCCGCAGCGCAAGCGGCTTTGCTTCTCACTGGTTCCACTTCGGTGCTTTCCTTTCCTGGGTACAGGAACAAGCATGGCTCACCTCCAGAACTCGGATGGATTGGGAGCGGTGTAGGTGTCATCTGACATCACGCTGGGCGAGGTATGATTAGCCTTGTCCCCGCTTTATTTCCCTGAGTGAAAGAGGTTGTTGCGGTTGGGGACTCGAGGGGGCACCTGAAGTTGGGACGGCTGGACATTGGGGCTCAACGTAGATTGCTCCACCTAACGCATTTCCTGCCAGCATAGAAAGGAGCATGCTGGGACCTGTAGGCGCTGAACATTATGTGTCCACAAGGAGGTCAAGGCGTTTTTTTGGTATTTCACCCATGGGGGTGGAGCAATTTCCACAGTAGCAGGAAGGGGCGGAACATATAAAGTCTGAAATAACTCACCTGCAGTTTGAAAGCAACACCTACGGCGCTGAAGAAGGCAAACCACGCCGAAATGCATTCGCCAGAGCGGGTGTACCTGGACTTCAATTTGCCATCTGTTTCCTGATTAAAGGTGCCTCCAAACGTCTCCCCTTAAGTTGGTCTTTTCTTTCTTCCTGGAGGAAAGTGGATGTACATTTGCAACGCGACTCCCAGTGACGCGTTTAAAAGGCTCCCGCAGCGCAAGCGGCTTTGCTTCTCACTGGTTCCACTTCGGTGCTTTCTTTTCCTGGGTACAGGAACAAGCATGGCTCACCTCCAGAACTCGGATGGATTGGGAGCGGTGTAGGTGTCATCTGACATCACGCTGGGCGAGGTATGATTAGCCTTGTCCCCGCTTTATTTCCCTGAGTGAAAGAGGTTGTTGCGGTTGGGGACTCGAGGGGGCACCTGAAGTTGGGACGGCTGGACATTGGGGCTCAACGTAGATTGCTCCACCTAACGCATTTCCTGCTAGCATAGAAAGGAGCATGCTGGGACCTGTAGGCGCTGAACATTATGTGTCCACAAGGAGGTCAAGGCGTTTTTTTGGTATTTCACCCATGGGGGTGGAGCAATTTCCACAGTAGCAGGAAGGGGCGGAACATATAAAGTCTGAAATAACTCACCTGCACTTTGAAAGCAACACCCACGGCGCTGAAGAAGGCAAACCACGCCGAAATGCATTCGCCAGAGCGGGTGTACCTGGACTTCAATTTGCCATCTGTTTCCTGATTAAAGGTGCCTCCAAACGTCTCCCCTTAAGTTGGTCTTTTCTTTCTTCCTGGAGGAAAGTGCATGTACATTTGCAACGCGACTCCCAGTGACGCGTTTAAAAGGCTCCCGCAGCGCAAGCGGCTTTGCTTCTCACTGGTTCCACTTCGGTGCTTTCCTTTCCTGGGTACAGGAACAAGCATGGCTCACCTCCAGAACTCGGATGGATTGGGAGCGGTGTAGGTGTCATCTGACATCACGCTGGGCGAGGTATGATTAGCCTTGTCCCCGCTTTATTTCCCTGAGTGAAAGAGGTTGTTGCGGTTGGGGACTCGAGGGGGCACCTGAAGTTGGGACGGCTGGACATTGGGGCTCAACGTAGATTGCTCCACCTAACGCATTTCCTGCCAGCATAGAAAGGAGCATGCTGGGACCTGTAGGCGCTGAACATTATGTGTCCACAAGGAGGTCAAGGCGTTTTTTTGGTATTTCACCCATGGGGGTGGAGCAATTTCCACAGTAGCAGGAAGGGGCGGAACATATAAAGTCTGAAATAACTCACCTGCACTTTGAAAGCAACACCCACGGCGCTGAAGAAGGCAAACCACGCCGAAATGCATTCGCCAGAGCGGGTGTACCTGGACTTCAATTTGCCATCTGTTTCCTGATTAAAGGTGCCTCCAAACGTCTCCCCTTAAGTTGGTCTTTTCTTTCTTCCTGGAGGAAAGTGGATGTACATTTGCAACGCGACTCCCAGTGACGCGTTTAAAAGGCTCCCGCAGCGCAAGCGGCTTTGCTTCTCACTGGTTCCACTTCGGTGCTTTCCTTTCCTGGGTACAGGAACAAGCATGGCTCACCTCCAGAACTCGGATGGATTGGGAGCGGTGTAGGTGTCATCTGACATCACGCTGGGCGAGGTATGATTAGCCTTGTCCCCGCTTTATTTCCCTGAGTGAAAGAGGTTGTTGCGGTTGGGGACTCGAGGGGGCACCTGAAGTTGGGACGGCTGGACATTGGGGCTCAACGTAGATTGCTCCACCTAACGCATTTCCTGCCAGCATAGAAAGGAGCATGCTGGGACCTGTAGGCGCTGAACATTATGTGTCCACAAGGAGGTCAAGGCGTTTTTTTGGTATTTCACCCATGGGGGTGGAGCAATTTCCACAGTAGCAGGAAGGGGCGGAACATATAAAGTCTGAAATAACTCACCTGCACTTTGAAAGCAACACCCACGGCGCTGAAGAAGGCAAACCACGCCGAAATGCATTCGCCAGAGCGGGTGTACCTGGACTTCAATTTGCCATCTGTTTCCTGATTAAAGGTGCCTCCAAACGTCTCCCCTTAAGTTGGTCTTTTCTTTCTTCCTGGAGGAAAGTGGATGTACATTTGCAACGCGACTCCCAGTGACGCGTTTAAAAGGCTCCCGCAGCGCAAGCGGCTTTGCTTCTCACTGGTTCCACTTCGGTGCTTTCCTTTCCTGGGTACAGGAACAAGCATGGCTCACCTCCAGAACTCGGATGGATTGGGAGCGGTGTAGGTGTCATCTGACATCACGCTGGGCGAGGTATGATTAGCCTTGTCCCCGCTTTATTTCCCTGAGTGAAAGAGGTTGTTGCAGTTGGGGACTCGAGGGGGCACCTGAAGTTGGGACGGCTGGACATTGGGGCTCAACGTAGATTGCTCCACCTAACGCATTTCCTGCCAGCATAGAAAGGAGCATGCTGGGACCTGTAGGCGCTGAACATTATGTGTCCACAAGGAGGTCAAGGCGTTTTTTTGGTATTTCACCCATGGGGGTGGAGCAATTTCCACAGTAGCAGGAAGGGGCGGAACATATAAAGTCTGAAATAACTCACCTGCACTTTGAAAGCAACACCCACGGCGCTGAAGAAGGCAAACCACGCCGAAATGCATTCGCCAGAGCGGGTGTACCTGGACTTCAATTTGCCATCTGTTTCCTGATTAAAGGTGCCTCCAAACGTCTCCCCTTAAGTTGGTCTTTTCTTTCTTCCTGGAGGAAAGTGGATGTACATTTGCAACGCGACTCCCAGTGACGCGTTTAAAAGGCTCCCGCAGCGCAAGCGGCTTTGCTTCTCACTGGTTCCACTTCGGTGCTTTCCTTTCCTGGGTACAGGAACAAGCATGGCTCACCTCCAGAACTCGGATGGATTGGGAGCGGTGTAGGTGTCATCTGACATCACGCTGGGCGAGGTATGATTAGCCTTGTCCCCGCTTTATTTCCCTGAGTGAAAGAGGTTGTTGCGGTTGGGGACTCGAGGGGGCACCTGAAGTTGGGACGGCTGGACATTGGGGCTCAACGTAGATTGCTCCACCTAACGCATTTCCTGCCAGCATAGAAAGGAGCATGCTGGGACCTGTAGGCGCTGAACATTATGTGTCCACAAGGAGGTCAAGGCGTTTTTTTGGTATTTCACCCATGGGGGTGGAGCAATTTCCACAGTAGCAGGAAGGGGCGGAACATATAAAGTCTGAAATAACTCACCTGCACTTTGAAAGCAACACCCACGGCGCTGAAGAAGGCAAACCACGCCGAAATGCATTCGCCAGAGCGGGTGTACCTGGACTTCAATTTGCCATCTGTTTCCTGATTAAAGGTGCCTCCAAACGTCTCCCCTTAAGTTGGTCTTTTCTTTCTTCCTGGAGGAAAGTGGATGTACATTTGCAACGCGACTCCCAGTGACGCGTTTAAAAGGCTCCCGCAGCGCAAGCGGCTTTGCTTCTCACTGGTTCCACTTCGGTGCTTTCCTTTCCTGGGTACAGGAACAAGCATGGCTCACCTCCAGAACTCGGATGGATTGGGAGCGGTGTAGGTGTCATCTGACATCACGCTGGGCGAGGTATGATTAGCCTTGTCCCCGCTTTATTTCCCTGAGTGAAAGAGGTTGTTGCGGTTGGGGACTCGAGGGGGCACCTGAAGTTGGGACGGCTGGACATTGGGGCTCAACGTAGATTGCTCCACCTAACGCATTTCCTGCCAGCATAGAAAGGAGCATGCTGGGACCTGTAGGCGCTGAACATTATGTGTCCACAAGGAGGTCAAGGCGTTTTTTTGGTATTTCACCCATGGGGGTGGAGCAATTTCCACAGTAGCAGGAAGGGGCGGAACATATAAAGTCTGAAATAACTCACCTGCACTTTGAAAGCAACACCCACGGCGCTGAAGAAGGCAAACCACGCCGAAATGCATTCGCCAGAGCGGGTGTACCTGGACTTCAATTTGCCATCTGTTTCCTGATTAAAGGTGCCTCCAAACGTCTCCCCTTAAGTTGGTCTTTTCTTTCTTCCTGGAGGAAAGTGGATGTACATTTGCAACGCGACTCCCAGTGACGCGTTTAAAAGGCTCCCGCAGCGCAAGCGGCTTTGCTTCTCACTGGTTCCACTTCGGTGCTTTCCTTTCCTGGGTACAGGAACAAGCATGGCTCACCTCCAGAACTCGGATGGATTGGGAGCGGTGTAGGTGTCATCTGACATCACGCTGGGCGAGGTATGATTAGCCTTGTCCCCGCTTTATTTCCCTGAGTGAAAGAGGTTGTTGCAGTTGGGGACTCGAGGGGGCACCTGAAGTTGGGACGGCTGGACATTGGGGCTCAACGTAGATTGCTCCACCTAACGCATTTCCTGCCAGCATAGAAAGGAGCATGCTGGGACCTGTAGGCGCTGAACATTATGTGTCCACAAGGAGGTCAAGGCGTTTTTTTGGTATTTCACCCATGGGGGTGGAGCAATTTCCACAGTAGCAGGAAGGGGCGGAACATATAAAGTCTGAAATAACTCACCTGCACTTTGAAAGCAACACCCACGGCGCTGAAGAAGGCAAACCACGCCGAAATGCATTCGCCAGAGCGGGTGTACCTGGACTTCAATTTGCCATCTGTTTCCTGATTAAAGGTGCCTCCAAACGTCTCCCCTTAAGTTGGTCTTTTCTTTCTTCCTGGAGGAAAGTGGATGTACATTTGCAACGCGACTCCCAGTGACGCGTTTAAAAGGCTCCCGCAGCGCAAGCGGCTTTGCTTCTCACTGGTTCCACTTCGGTGCTTTCCTTTCCTGGGTACAGGAACAAGCATGGCTCACCTCCAGAACTCGGATGGATTGGGAGCGGTGTAGGTGTCATCTGACATCACGCTGGGCGAGGTATGATTAGCCTTGTCCCCGCTTTATTTCCCTGAGTGAAAGAGGTTGTTGCGGTTGGGGACTCGAGGGGGCACCTGAAGTTGGGACGGCTGGACATTGGGGCTCAACGTAGATTGCTCCACCTAACGCATTTCCTGCCAGCATAGAAAGGAGCATGCTGGGACCTGTAGGCGCTGAACATTATGTGTCCACAAGGAGGTCAAGGCGTTTTTTTGGTATTTCACCCATGGGGGTGGAGCAATTTCCACAGTAGCAGGAAGGGGCGGAACATATAAAGTCTGAAATAACTCACCTGCACTTTGAAAGCAACACCCACGGCGCTGAAGAAGGCAAACCACGCCGAAATGCATTCGCCAGAGCGGGTGTACCTGGACTTCAATTTGCCATCTGTTTCCTGATTAAAGGTGCCTCCAAACGTCTCCCCTTAAGTTGGTCTTTTCTTTCTTCCTGGAGGAAAGTGGATGTACATTTGCAACGCGACTCCCAGTGACGCGTTTAAAAGGCTCCCGCAGCGCAAGCGGCTTTGCTTCTCACTGGTTCCACTTCGGTGCTTTCCTTTCCTGGGTACAGGAACAAGCATGGCTCACCTCCAGAACTCGGATGGATTGGGAGCGGTGTAGGTGTCATCTGACATCACGCTGGGCGAGGTATGATTAGCCTTGTCCCCGCTTTATTTCCCTGAGTGAAAGAGGTTGTTGCGGTTGGGGACTCGAGGGGGCACCTGAAGTTGGGACGGCTGGACATTGGGGCTCAACGTAGATTGCTCCACCTAACGCATTTCCTGCCAGCATAGAAAGGAGCATGCTGGGACCTGTAGGCGCTGAACATTATGTGTCCACAAGGAGGTCAAGGCGTTTTTTTGGTATTTCACCCATGGGGGTGGAGCAATTTCCACAGTAGCAGGAAGGGGCGGAACATATAAAGTCTGAAATAACTCACCTGCACTTTGAAAGCAACACCCACGGCGCTGAAGAAGGCAAACCACGCCGAAATGCATTCGCCAGAGCGGGTGTACCTGGACTTCAATTTGCCATCTGTTTCCTGATTAAAGGTGCCTCCAAACGTCTCCCCTTAAGTTGGTCTTTTCTTTCTTCCTGGAGGAAAGTGGATGTACATATATATATATATATATATATATTGGTCCTGTGTTGGATGATTTGGAATGAAGTCTTATTATTGGCTCCTGCTTGAAAAACAGAAATATAATTCAGACATGGGTCTGCTTTTAAATCTGTGACCTACTGGTACCACTGGGTTGTTTGGTACACTGAGGTAAGAGTTTATTGGGAAGAAACGGTGTTAAAAAGATTGAATATTTTTTTAACAGTTGAGGAGTGATGACTCAATTTAAGTAATAGCAAGCTTTAATTTCCAAATCAGGACTATGTAATACACTGTTGTGTAGTATTTCATTTTTTTTAAAAGGAAGCTAGATGTAGGTTTTCACAATTTCTTTGCGATCATTACGAACACACAAAGAGCGGAATCTCTTTTTGAAAGAGAGCGAAAGGGTTACCAGACACTAGCCAGAGATAGTGTAGTCTAAAATGAAAAACATGATTTCATTTGCTGCCTTTCTCATGATAGAGTGCAAAGTTGAAGAGGTTAACATTTATGGTTGTTTTGTATGAGAGTGGTGTACCATTCTTGTGCTCAGTTTTTACATATTCTTAAAAGTGTCAAAACTATCAACAAAGAGCTAAAACAACAATATAGTCTACAAACTGAATTCACTGGTATGTACATAACTTTTTAATCCTTTATAAAAAAATACATTAGAATCAAAAATGTCTATGGGAGTTTGATAAAAGAGAGTATCACTGTGATATGAAAAAATATATCAGATGAACTGTATCTATTAGAGGGTATGTGTTCAAGAGATTAATGGTGAATATTTTGGGAAGTAAGAGAAAAATTAAATAGTGCCACTTTATTACAATGTGTACTTTATAGAAAAATAACAGAATAGTATTGTGGAAAGTTGCAATGAGGAACTAAGAATATTTTAAATGTGCAGAATACATACATCTGTTATTTGCATTCTGGGTGTTGTAGTACTTTAAGTAACATTATTAAACAGGAGTAATGTAGTCGCAAATAAAAGATCAGAACATATTGTCTGCCTGTATATGAATTAGAAAGAAGTAATACTTGTTAGATATGCATTGGCAAGTGTTTGTCAATGTGGTTTTTAACATATATGACCGTTTGCATATGCTTGGATGGTGCGATATGGTTCTTGTGGTTGCACATAGCTATATATACGATGGGACTTTTAAGTTTACTTAAGTTTGCCCCTACTCATTTTCTTGAGTTGAACTCTTACTTCTCCCTCCATAATCTCGCTTGCCAGAAAATTCCTATAGATCTCAGACATTTGAGGTAGATTCCTCCGAGACAGCCAGGCTTGGGCCTCCTCTAACTCAAAGGTCACATCTTCCTGATATAGAGCTTTCATGAACCCCCTAACTTCCTCCCTAATGGCCCCATCCTCCATAATTGAGATTCCTGACTCCCTGTGAATTAAGATTTAATGTTATTCCTAAGACCTCTCTTCTCTAGCCTTCCATGCCAGTAGGGCCCCACAATTCTCTCCATAGTCGAAATTTCTCAATTTGCTAGTCTCCCACCTTTCCTTAATAATCTTTTCATCTGCTACTTTGAGTGACAATTGTAAATCCAAAAGTTCCTTCTCTAACTCCGGAATCCTTCCCCTGTCTGAAACCGTCGCTGACTGCAGCTCAGAGTCCTTTTCTGTTATTGCTTTCAAGTCATCTAATTTTTTATTCATGATAGATTTCCTCTTGTGTGCCATTAAGGAACTCAGCAACCCCCGTAAAAAAGCTTTGAACGATTCCCATACAGTCTGAAGGGTAGAGGAGCCAATATTGAAAGAAAAAAAATTCAGTAACCTTATCTTTCACTTCTACCAAAACACTGTCTTCCAGGAGCAACGTCCTATCTAATGTCCACCTCCTATCTACGGGTCTTGAGCTCAATGTAATGATTAGTTCAACAACAGAGTGATCTGATATACCAACCGGAGTATGAGAGAAATAAGGTCCGAAAACAGATATTGATCTATTAGGAAATAGTCTATTCTTGAATACTGTTTATATTTTTTACTAAAAAAAGAATAGTCTCTAGTGGAGCCATATTTAGATCTCCATACATCCAACAAATTAAAATCTTTCATAATGAATCCCAAGGTCGAGATAGATTTAGTGGGAGCTTGATACTTCACCTTAGAGGTTCTATCGAGCATATGATCAAAAACTAAGTTAAAATCACCCCCGAGAATCACAGGAGCGGAGGTCTCCAATAGAGATGCCCCCGATTTCAACAAGGGGCCAGGGTTATCATCATTAGGACCATAATACACAGCATAGGTATAATGAATACCACAAATGGAGAGGGCTGCCACAAGCCACCTACCTGTCTGATCAGTATCCCATCTTAACAGCCTTATCCCCCTATTTGCCCTAGTAATTATTGCCACCCCCCCTTGAAACTCCCTTCTGTCTGGAACACAACATTTCCTGCACCCACCCCAACTTCCCAAAAAGCATCTTGCAGGCACTCGACTCTAGATGTGTTTATTGTAGTAATATGATGTGAGCGTCTGAATTCTTTAAAAAATCGCAGACCCTGGCTTGTTTTCTCCCTTCTCCTATTCCATTCAAATTCCAAGAGAGGGATTTTATGGCTATTGACCTACTCATGGCCAGGCTCCACCTTTCTGCCCATCCCGAGTATTAAATTAAAAGAATCTTTTGATTTTTTCCACGTATGAGGACTTTTTTTCTTTTTCTTCTACCACCCAGTGACCCCCCCATGCCCACCCCTGAGGATATGTTTACATGGTGATCTATGTTCAGTAAGGCTGATGAAAATGTCATGTATATGTAAGGGTGATGTTTTTTCTTTAAACATGGTTTGTTTAAAATTGAGAAGGATCAATAGTGCAGAATACCTTGAGAAATGAGTTGGGTAACAACAAACATCTGTTATTCAGCGCCAAGATACCCGTAGTGGTGAACGTGCGCTTTTCAAATACACCTGTTATGGTATGTTATTCTTGTGCTAGCTTCATTTGGAGTGTAACTTTTTCTTGAGAAATGCTGAGTATATGTTTTAAAAGCAGAATATTAATTTGAGAAACGATGTAGGCATGCCACTTACAAACGGTTTTATGCTTTGAAACATTTTCAAATGTTGTTTTCTGTTTTACAAATTTACTGAGACATGAATACGCTCATTAATGAACCAATGTATACTCCTAGAGAGCTGTGTATGCAGTTATATATCAAGTGTGATATATATACTTCACTCACATGTAGCTCAGTAGAAAAGCATATATACAGTAAAACAGGCAGTTTGATACTGACAAAAGGAGATATTGTCACAACTGTTATGTATCTAACAGCAATTAAGGTACTTTCACAGTCAGTCAGGCAGTATTCAGGCACTCATGCAATCACCCAGCCACTAGTCAGGCAATTAAATCAATGATTAACTATCCATGGAGTTATTCAATTACATAGACAATATAGATGTACTATTGCAATCAGGCAGGCAGAAATTATGTAGTCAATGAACTATGCAGACACTACCTATATATTCATATATTCACACATACACTAGCCATTTGCTTATGCAATTAACAAGGCTGTAACTATGCAGTCATTATAACACTTGTGCAGAACCTGTGCATTCATCTGAACACCCACTTACAACCCATGCAGTCATTCAAATACTGAGGCACCTGCATGCACTCATGTAAAGACTCAGGCACTGCTCATGCTCTCATCTAATTACGTAGAGAGTACTATTGTAGTAAACCTATCATCCATCCAGCACCTATCCACTCATTTCATTACTGGGGCAATAATCTTGCACTAATATAATCACCCTAGCAGTACACTTACTTTCATCCAATCCCTCAAGCTTTAACAATGGAGGCATGCAATCACTCAGACACTAGTCATACACTCATCTAATCAGCCAGGCACTACTGATGCACTCATTGAATTTTCCAGGCACTATCCATGTAGTTATCTAAACACCTAGGCACTACCTGTTCACTGAACCAAAAACACATGGGCAGCAGCCATGTATTCATCTAATCACTGAAACACTACTCATGCAATTATATAATCTGCTAGGATCTATGCATGTACTTAAACAATAATGTATGCACTATCCTTGCACTCTAAAAATCACCTATATACTATCTATGCACTCCTGCAATCATCCAAGCACTAGAGTTGAACTAATTTAATCATCCAACCACCATCTATGCATGTATCGAATTATTGAGCCATTAGTCATGCACTTATCTAATCATTCAGACACTACTCATGCACTCATCCAAACCTCCAGATAGTAGTGATATAATCATGCAAACACGCAGGCAGTAACTATGCAGATATGAAACGACCCATGGAGTTCTCAAATACTCAGGGAATCATCCATGCATTACCTGTTTGCTCAAAGATTCACCTAGTCACTGCCTATGCACCAATTCAGTCATCCAGGGAGCATTCATGTATTCAAACACAAACACGTATTTACAAGTTTTAGTGAGGAATATATAATCTTTTAGAACCTTCTGGTGAACTATATATTCAAGCTGTGACACAGTCTTACATGTACTTGAAAGAATTAGTGAGCTATATACTTTGATAGAGATTAATGTGTAGATTGTTATATGCACTGTTTCCCAAAATTTAAATCTGATACATTTAAGTAGAACAGTATTGAGATACTAAATACATCAGTAACACAGTGGTAGAGAGGCACGCATATAGCTCTTTTGTTATGTTTTCAGATTTACAGTGTTGAGACACTGTATCTACTTCTACACTTGGAGCTAAATTTACATAAAGTAATGCAGCGTGAAGCCACAAGCCGTTTGCCTGCACCGTGCCGCGTTGCTTTCAAAGCACCGGAATGTGCCATATTCACAGCAATATGATGGATCCCTATGTTCTCCTCTGTGCTTGCACAAAACTGGCTGCCATGTGCAAACAAAGGTACCCTTCCACCATAGTTTCTGTGCCGAAAGGTACGCCTTCCTGTACAAAAACAATCAAAAGAGGTATTTTCCTCTTTCCATATGTGCTGCAGAATGCAGAACGCATAGAAAGAGGAATACACTAGGGGAAATAATAGTATTTCTCCTTGTTGTGCCTCCCTACACCTCCTACGCTTTTGGGAATGTGGCAGAATCCCTGACTGTTGCGTGGGAACACCCACAGCAATACCAATGGACGCTCCTTTCACGAAAAAGTGCTGCACGTAGCATTGTAAATATGAAACACCACATACACTGCTGGTGTGTCAAAAAAAGTGATGCACCTACAGTGTATGGGGCTTGTAAATACACCCTCTTAGCTTGACATTCATTTTATTCATTTTAAAATTTACTACAGGAAGTATAAACTGTTCTTTCACCATGTATAAGTGAGAAGTGAGACATGGTGAAGCTATGTTGTACGACAGGGTGCTAACATGTTAAAAGGAAATTAATAAATAAAGTGTTGTGTTTTGCTTTTGTTATATTGAAGTACGTGCATGTAGTAATATATATATGTTTATCTGTAGATTTAAAACTGAAACATAAGATCAACACTGTTTTTGTATTATGTGTAAGTCAGTAATAAAGTTGTTGGTAAAATGGCTACGGCAAAAATTAAAATGTACTTTTTTTTTAAGAACAATATCTACTTAACTATACACAGAATGCCTACAAAAGCTCGGACGAAAATGCAACAGAAGCAACTATAGTATGTTTCCAGAAATGAGTTACAAAAGGGGCAAAATGCAGAAAAAGTGGTGAAAGAAAAAAAGAGCTACTGGTAAGAGGACAAAGTCACTTCTTAAAAATATATGTGATCATTTGCAAATATTACAAAATGAAAAAAATACAATTATGACTATGAGAAACAAAAAGAGTGGACACAGTGTACTTTGCAAGAAAATGATTGTAACAACGATGGACACTCCTTAACCAGGAGACAGCAGCAGTTTAAGGAAACCAGAGCCACGATATACCGTAGTGGAGTGGTTGGAAACCCACTGAGAACTATGAAGGAGTATAGAAGAAGGAGGGGTACACTGAAACTGAAAGAACGAGTTTGGAGAGTAATTGATAAGGCCTTTGCTTTGAAGAGGAAGTTTCCCATTTTGATTCTAAATAGAATGAAGACTTTTGACAAAATGGTGTTGTGCATGAGGTGACAAAACCAGAAGAAAAGATTAGTAAATACAAGTAACTATAGTGCAGTTTTTAGTGGAGAATTGATAAGGTGAAATTTAAAATGCAAAATAAGTACTTTACAAGGTGTGGATCCTCGCAAGCTGAGAAAGCATACACATTTGCAGGGAAACTCACTAGCTATTTTATCAAAGAAAGTGTGCCAAAGCACCTTTCATCATATTAAGATATTATCTGTACACTCAACTATGCGGACCTGGCTTGGCAGTTTAAATGGACTGTTCCCATGAGGCACAGGTTCAAGACTGATTAGCATACGGTCAGGTCTAAACTGGAGTGGCACGGTGAGGAAAAGAATGATGGATTTAACCTAGATCTCTTGACTGGGGGTGAATGTTTTGATTTGTGCTGCATTCCACCCAAAAATTGTGTGTATTTTGCTTCCTAGTCCTAAGTGCTCCGGGTATGCCCAGAAGTGGGTCCCGGGCTCACTCTGCCACTGAATTCAAGCTATCCTGGCTGATGAGGGGTGAAACCCCAAAACCGGTCCTAAGATGCTTGTTCCAGGTCCAGGGAGGACCTGACTTGGCAGTTCAGACTAAACTGTTCCCATGAGGCACAGGGTCAAGACTGATTTACTTATGGCCAGGTCTAGGAAGGAGATGGCTTGGCAGTTCGGGCTGGACTGTTCCCATGAGGCACAAGGTCAAGACTGATTTGTATATGGCCAGGTATTAAATGGAGTGGCATGGTGAGCAAAAGAATGATGGATTTAACCCAGATCTCTGGACTGGGCGTGAATGTTATGATTTGTTCTGCATTCCGTCCATCAATTGGGTGGGGAAGACCCAGTAGTGTGTGCTCAGGTGCCCGGGGAAATGTAATCCAAAAAGCCTTGTCCAGATCATCAAGAATTACCTTCCAATACCGCACTAACTTCGGGCAATGCCATAGTAAATGCACCAGGGTATCCGCATGGCCGCACCTCCGCCAGCTGAGGCCTGACTTCGTCCCGTCCCAAGCCCTAATACGTGCCGGGGTATAATACCAATAAGAGGCCACTTTAGAAGTAGACTCGGTACCCGCAGTATTGGAGCCAGTTTCGTGGGCGCGATAAAAATGCGCTCCCATTCCTTACGTGTCAAAGGGCACCCCAGCTCTGTCTCCCATCGAACCTGCGCCTTGGTACACTGTTTCTTGGGGCGCCTCAGAATCATCGCACATAATTCTGGAATGAGCTTTGGTCGTCTTTCTTACAAACTAACCACTTTTCAAAAGCCGTCAAGGGGCGGAATGTTAAGGCAAAGTTAGCGGGTTGGGTCATCCAGTGCACCAACTGTGAATAATGAAAGGCATCAGACTCTGGCAGTTAGAAATAGTCCCTATGCAATTGGGAGAAAGGGATTAGGCCCTCCAGATCAAAGAGAGAGCCCACTCTCTTACAGCCCTCCTCCCGCCAGCGGTGGAAGACAGGGGACGAACATACCGGTGGGAAATCGGGATTATAGACAATGGGGGTCATAGGGGAGGGAAATGTAGTCCAGCCTCTGTGGGGCGCTAATTTATTCCAAGCTTTCAAAGTTGGTGAAGTCACCGGGGAAGAGTAAAGGCCCCAAGCCCTGTTCTTATGCGGTAACCACAGCTCACGGCAGATATTACAACCCGCCACCGTCTCGGCCATGAAATTCCAGTGCTTGCTGGATAAGGTCTGGTTCCACTCCGGTATATACCGAAGACAGGATGCTTGGCAGTAGGCCACCAGTAAGGGGAAGCCCAGCCTACCCATAGCCTTGGGCGCGGTGATGAGGGACAACGCAAGCCTAAGCCACTTGTTGTTCCACAAAAATTTATTGAGAAATCCCTACAGCTTCTGGAGAGTGCTGGGGGGACTTACAGGTAGCATCTGAAAAAGGTGAAGGACACGCGGGAGTATGGTCATTTTGACCGCTGCCAATCTCCCGTACCAAGACATGTTAAGGCAGGACCAGTCCGAGAGCGCTTTGGTGGTCTGTTCCACCAGCAGCTTATAATTGAGGGAGATCGTGTGAGCTATAGAAGAAGTCAGCCGAATACCCAAATATTGGATATCCAAATCAGCCCAGTAAAAGGCGAAGTCCTTCTACAAATCTTGGACCTCTGTGTCGGGGACAGAGATATTTAGAATTTGCGATTTTGAGAAATGTACTTTAAATCCTACAACCCTTCCAAAATTAATGATCTCCCCCGACAGGCACAGCAGGGGGAGGAGTGAGGCTCGGTAAGTGCTAGAATGACATCATCGGCGTACAGGCTGATTTTGTGCCTGTCCGCCCCAAACCTAATCCCTGCAATTGCCACATTGGACCGTATGCTCCATATAGAGAGTAAAAAGCAGCGGGGATAGGGGGCGTCCCCCTAGTGATGGGGAAAATGACTGACTTACACCCATTCACTCTCACCGCTGCCCTAGGGGCCGCATAGAGGCTCCAAATCCACCGCACAAAATTGTCGCCCATTCCAAAGGCCTTCAAAACTACAAACAGGTAGTCCCAGTCCACCCGATCAAAGGCCTTCTCGGCATTAATGGAGAGAAAGAAGGCCTGGGTTCGGGACCGGTGGACCAAATCCATTAGGGGAAGAAGCCTCTTGGCGTTATCCCCCCCTGTCGCGTTGGAATAAAGCCTGCTTGATCTGGGTCTATGATTCCGTCCATCAAGGGACTGAGTCTAGCCGCTAGAATGCTCGCAAAGAGTTTTGTATCGATGTTAACAAGGGAGATCGGCCTATACGAGCCGCAGTCCTTAGGGTCCTTCCCTGGCTAAAGTATGACAGTGATTGCCGCCTCAGACATAGAAGGAGTCACTTCTCCCGACTCGAGAAAGGAATTAAATAGGCGGGTTAAGAGAGGAGCCAGCTCCCCGCAGTAGGTTTTATAAAAGATGGCAGAGGAGCCATCCGGCCCTGGAGACTTGGCCACCTTTAACCGTGCGATCGCAGAAATAACCCACTCTGTACGGATCGTGGCTTCCAAGGCGTCTGCCGATGTCTTAAAGAGAGGCGTAATATTGCAGTACGCTAAATAGGTTGCTATTCCTTCCGAATCCGCCGCCTCCCCCGTGTACAGACCCTGCCGGAAAGAATCCACAATGAGTGTGTCAGTAGTATGTTCAACCGCCCGAGGGTCTCTAATGGAGTGCACGGCAGACATCAGAGCGCGCGCTCGCAGCCTATGCACTAGCATCTACCCCCCTTATCCCCGCTCAAGTAAAATTTGTCTCACAAGCGCTGGAGGGCGTGTTATGCTCTATCTAAATAAAGATGCTTCAGCATGCGCCGCTTCGCTTCTAAAACCCTCCAAACTCTTGGGGCCCCAGGCCTCTTGTGTATCGCTTCCAGCGCACTCATGTATTTCTCCAAATCAGCGCACTTTTCTTTACTTATCTGCGCATATGATGCGGCTAGCGCGATAAACTCCCCCCGCAGTACTAACTTCAGGGCCTCCCATACCAACGCCAGCGTCATACCATCTCGGTCATTGTCTGCAAGGTAGTGGGTAATAGTGTTCCGAATGCGCACAATCACCGACTCCGAATGGAGTAGGGAGTCACGGAGGCACCATCCGTACGACAGCGGTCGCTTGCCCTGAAAAGTAAGTACCACCGAGGTGAGGGCATGATCCAAGAGAGAGAGCGCCTGGATGTCCGCAGCCGATAAGTGGTGCAAAAGAGAGGAGGTGGTCAAAAAGTGGTCCAGCCGTGCATAAGTTTTATGCGCTGCAGAATTGTATGTATAATCGCACTCTAGGGGGTGCTGGACGAGCCATACATCATTCAACCCTCCCTCAATCAATCACTGTCTCCCCCCCTGTGACATTGCTCCCGATTGGTAGGACTGCTGCTCAGATCTATCATTCCCTGGTTCCATCACTCTATTCAGATCTCTCTCCACTAGTATAGGTGCTTCAGGAGACTCTAAGACCTCCGAAAGGGCCGCCCGCAGAAAGGGCTCTTGTCGTTCATTCGGGGCATATATCGTGCCTACTGTGAACTGCATCTCCCCCCACTGAACACGAACAGCAAGCAAACTCCCCTTAATGTCAGCCACCTGGTAAAGGACTTTACAATGGGCACGAGCGCTAAATAGAATCGCCACTCCATTCTTCTTAGCCAGGCCTGAGGACCAGAGTTGCAGAGGGAAGCGCTTATCCTTCATCCGCCTAGTATCCCTAGAGAGAAGGTGAGTTTCCTGCAACGGACACACGTCGCCCTCTGCATTCTCCAGGAGGGAGAGGATGGCAGAGCGCTGAACAGGGCTATTTAACCCCAAGAACATTCAGGCTCAGAATCTTTAGTGCTCTACCAATAACCCCCACTAGGAAGGGAAAACCCATGCTGAACTTAATGCCAATAGCCCTGAGTGAGCAAGGGAGCATTATCCGTGGGTGTGATTCTCGCCTGACTTCCTGGAGAACTGATGTGGAGCCCCCAAAACAACACCCATTCTCTAACCAAACCCCTGAACCCAAACCCCAGACCAAAAACCCACAAAAAGGAAAAAGATGCAACAGTCGCATGTTGTGACTACATTCTGTTGTGTAGATCCCTTCGGAAGGGGGACATGGCGCCCTCCTGAAATTCCTCATGTTCCTGATACAGGACACACCACCTCACAAGGGCAATAACAATAGAATAAAGTCAACCTCAAAAACTGCTGCCACGCCTCCAGCGCCACATATGAACCCCACTTTTGCCAGTCTTAGGGCCTCAGGAGATCCCAGAGGTGTCGGTTACTAACGCCACTGAGGTGACTGCCGCTTCCCTTTCCAATAAGCTAGCGGACATGTCAGGTTGCCAATGGTGGGGGATTCCCCACACGTTGCCATTCAGTGGATCGCCTATGCCGTCCAGCAGGTGATCTGGTGTTCTCGGGCCCAGGGGCGGACCGCTCTAGCCCCAAGAGCTCGAAGGCGGCGTCCAGGGAGCGGATCTGATGTAGCCTGCCATTATGCTTGAAGATGAGCCTAAACTGGTGACCCCATGAATGGGGGATACTCTGTTCGCGTAGATGATTAGTGATGGGTTTGAACTCCCTGTGCTTAATGAGAGTGGAGGCCACCAAGTCCTGAAAAAGCTCAGGCTGGTGACCCTAAAATTGCACGGGGTTGAGGTCGAGGGCCTTCTGGAGGATCCTCTCCTAGAGCTGGAAATCATGGACACATACCAGTATGTCTGGTGGTGAAGCCCCAGCACCATGCGGCAATCCAACGCGGTGTACACAATCCATTTGTATTTCTAGCTCCTCCCCCTTGCTAGGAATCAGCTGGAACAGCTCACCCACATATTCACGGAGGTTGTCTCCCTCTCCCTTCCACGGAACTGCCCGGATTCTAATATTGTTCTGCCGGGATCAGTTCTTCAGATCCTCTGCGCTTAGCCTGCAGATCGAGGTTTTGCTCTGTGAGGCGGAGGACATCCTGTTGAAGCTGGTGGACTTCCTCCGTGGTGCCCAGATCATGATACTCCAGCGTGGCCACCCGCTCACCAATGGCATCAACATCCCGCCGCATCTTGCGCAAATCCGAGGAGAGCTGAGAGCGGAGCTCTAAGATTTCTTCCTTTATGGTAGAAAATAAGTCAATCATGAACGCTTTGGTCGCCGGAAGATCGTTGTCATCAGGTTGCGCTGACTTGGCCTACGGCTGAGCAGCCGCTTGGACTGAGGCTTTCTGAAGCATGTCCTTCAGGGGTTTGTCCCTTCTATTCCTGGAGGACGACATTGCACTGCAGGTAAAGGCTGTCGCGCAGAAGCACTGGGAGAGGGTATAGGGAAGATCTGCTCCCCAGGACAATATCGTAGCCCGCTCCCTCCGGAGTGCACACCTTAGGACCAACTGAAGTCTCACGCGGCGCAGGCCCTATGCCAGTCCGTTTGAAGGAGGAGCCCAGAGTGCAGTTGCTGTGGTCCAGCGAGGAGACGGGCCCCAACCGAGGGCCCAAACACGTCTAACACTCTTGAAGAACCGGTGGGGGGGGGGACCCATTCCACTCCAACCCTCGCTCTCTGCCAGACACAGGCCCTCAAAGTCCTCCTGGAGCCTTGGCCTCTCTCTGCACCCCCCGCAGCCCCCAATGCGGGTAAATCTCAAAGAAGCCCCAATGTTCCTCTCCCCAACAGCGTGCGAGCATAGCCAAAACCGCAAGGAGGAGACACCGCCCGCCGACATGCGAGCCGAAGTAGGTCCCCCCTCCTCACAGATTCTCCGAGCACCAGGCTCCGCACTGCACTCTCAAAGCAGGCCCCAGAGGACCAATATGGCGGCTCCCCGGGTACCAGCTCCACCCGCACACCACCGCAGCTTCGTCGCCTTAGGTGCTGCACCGGTCACCGAGGCGCTGTTGCACGTGATGTCCCTGAAGCCTCACATGGCCCACTAGACAAGGGGCAGTCACCACAATCCTGCCTTGTTGGACCCAGCGGTCCGCTGCTCCGTCGGGGCCGCCCCGCCCAAGGAGAGCTGCAAACCACACGGCAGCCCGCAAATAGTCACACCATTGGCACCAGGCCTCACCCCAGCCTCCAAGCCTGTGCTAATTCCACACCAGGGGGGCGGCAACCACCCGCTCAATGATATCGGGAGTCTCCTGCAGGGCAAACAACGGCAGGGTTCAAGCATGGCCCAGTCATTCAGAATGTCGGGGTGAGGTGCCGCCTGTCAACGCGCGGGCCGAGCTAGGGCCCCTCGCCCTTTGCAGGTCACACACCGCCTTTACCGCAGCACACCTGAGTAGGCCTCATCTGCAGAACCCCCACGTCAACTGCAGAAGCCACCACACCGTCAGTCCCATGGGGGGGCACCGGTCACACCACACTGCAGTGCCGGTGATGAGGTCCTCCGCTCCTCCACCCGCGGGGGCCTCCCTACGTCTGCCGATTCGCGGACCGACCTCCTGGTCCTGAGCTAGCCATCCCTCACTCCTCACCTCGTCAGATGCCGTCACCGGGGCCCAAGCAAAGGCTCTCCTCTGCTCTGCTGCGCGAGAGCTCACACCCGCCCTGCGGGGTTCTCGACCGCAGCCGCCACACCCAGCCGAATGCCTGGATCACCCCCGCCACCCTAGGCCTCTCCTCCGACTAGGCCCCGCACTCTCCACATGGGCAGATTGCAGCACAGCAATAGGGCAGCCACACTGTGGGCCTCAGCTCCGTTCCTCCGCCACCACTGCATTCACCCAGCACAGCCAACCGGCTCACCGCAGCGGAAAAAGAGACACACCGCCGGCTTTAGGACTGCATACAGAGGTAGAAAATCCCCATCGGCGGCGTGGCTGGGTACCAGGTAGGGCGATATACAAGGCAAATGTTCAGGCGGTGCCGGAGGGACAGGAAAGCACGTCCGACTCCGCCGCCATCTTGGCCACGCCCCTTCACCCATTATTTGAAAGTGACTTTTC
Organism: Lissotriton vulgaris; assembly: GCF_964263255.1. Lineage (NCBI taxonomy): Eukaryota > Metazoa > Chordata > Amphibia > Caudata > Salamandridae > Lissotriton > Lissotriton vulgaris. Next base: position 364,672,968 of record NC_141687.1, read on the forward strand.
TGATCTCTCAAATGCTGTAAATCATATTCTAAAAACAGGAGTTAATTTGTAGAATATATCAGCAAGAGAACATTTGGAGAAAGTTAAAAGAAAAGATGAACACTTGGAATACAATTTAATAAACCTAATTGCATGTCAGCATGGGACTAATGAATATTGGTATTGGCGTCATGGTGAACTCGAGTGCATGTTATGGAACCTTGGAGCACCTACTTGGTTCCTGAAACTGAATTGTGCTGAATATGCATGGGATGACCTGCTAGAATTCTTGCAAGAGGGAAATTCAAATATAAAAGACATTAATTTGAAAATGCCAGGAAAACTGTGCTCACAAGACCCTACAAATGTTTGCAGATATTTTAATCACAGATTTCAAGCAGTGATATCTTTCATCTTGAACAAAACACAACCTCCTCTTGGTGAAGTGATTGATTTCTTTTGGCGTAAATAGTACCAAGACGGAGGTGCTCCCCTTATTCACATGCCGTTGTGGGTAAAAGATGCCCCAAAGTTTGGAACAAACAGTGATGAGTCTGTGTTGTCTTTTATTAAGCAATATATAAATTGCTCGACCCTGAAGGAGAGTGGTGACAACATATTAAGACAACAAGTTCTACGATTCCAAAATCAAAGATGCTGAAAATACTGTCAGTGAACATACAGAGCAAAAGTGATATATTTTACAAGATGTCGTTTCAGATTCCCACAACCTGTGATCTCACAAGGAAGAGTCCACAGCTTTTGGTCTGCAGGCAGTCATACATTTACAAGGAAATCACTAAAAAATATATACAATCTAAGAAGAACAGAAGCCTCCAAGTACATTAATTACAACAACCTTACATTCTGAAGATGTGGAATGCAAAGATGGATGTACAGTTTGTTGCAGACAACTCAATTGCTGATGCTCAGTATGTTACATCTTATATAACAAAGTCAGAAAAAATTGAGATGAAGTAGATGTGGGAGGACATTTTAGAAGAAAAGAGTCTTACGAAGAAATTGTACAGTTCTAGTTTGTAAATGCTTTCTCACAGAGAGATAGGCTCCTATGAATGTGTAAACCGGTTAAGCTCAGCTAGTTTGTTTTCTAAATTTAGAGGAGTTCTATGGGTCTGTTTAAGCTTGCTAATACTCGTAACAGAGTACTGAAGTATTTTCGTGAAATTCAATATCTTGCAGAATTTTAGCCACACAGTACAGATATTCTGAAGAGTAACATGCTTGATACACACTATCCAAGAACTCCTCATCTGGAAAGGATGTATCTTTATGAAATACTTCAACATTATACTTTCAGAAGTAATGTGAGTGAAAACATAGATGAATGTACATTTGCTGTGGCTGGATGTAAAGGATGTTTGGTGAGACATAACAAAGGAAATGTAATCAACCATTGAGAGCTAAGTTGCCAAATACTGACAAAAAAGGGTTTTTCGATTTAGCCTTGTTACAGACATGGCAAACTGATAGTGAGCTACTTGGAGAATATGGCTGTTATGAAGAGTCATTTAATGCTGTGAAATACAGCATTAAGTGCTTTGTGCTTGTAGTGTATCTTCAAATTTTGAAAGCAGAGATTTAACAAGAAGAAACAATTGCTGCTGAGATAGCAAGAGTGAGTTCTCAAAGCAGTCAAACTCACCACCTGATTCGGACAGCTAATCAAAGAAACTGAAGCTGCAATAGCTATGAGTGAGGTGGAGAATGCACTGCAGCAAGTAAGGCAGAAACTGTTGATCTAGAACTACTAATACATCAATTGAATACAGATCAGAATTTTGTTTTTTAAGAGGTAAAAGGTAAAGTGAAATGGACATGATTTTCGTACATGGACCTAGAACATTTTAGACATAATTTAGCCTAACAGGATAAAGCTTACAAAAGGATATCAAAAAATGAAGACAGCTGCATAATTGTTGGACATTTTGCACCAGATATAGAAATATCAGAAACACTTTTAACATATAGTTGCTTTAATTAAGGTATTAACCTATCATCAAGCCAGTATTAAAAAAAATTATAGTGAGGGCATGAACAGTATGTCATAGTTGTAACAATGTACTGTACACATTAGTTTTTATTTTTTTACAATCCATTGATTGTTTTTTTCCTACTGTTAAAAGATAAGGCTTCATACAAAGCACTGTTGAAAGTGAACAAGTATGAAAGCTGAAACAGTAAAAACAGTAAAACATTTGTCTATGATGAATTAAAGTTTTGGTTAAAAATATTGTATGTTGTTTGGTTGGATAATGTTCAAAATGAAATTTTAATACTTTTTTGCCTGTCTATATTTTTTCACAGTGGTTGCAGGTTGGGCTATATTACGTATGTCAAATCACTAATGTATTGTTGGATTTATCTAGTAACTATTCATATACTCATCCCATCCCCTATACACTACAGTTCCACTAATCCAATCACCCAGTCCCTACATAGGCAGTCATCCAATCACTCAGGTACTGTGCTTCCATTCATCCAATCTCCCAGCCACTACTCAGGTGTTCATCCAATCACCTAGGCGGTAACCATGGAGTCATCCCTTTACTTAGTCACTACTGATGCAGCTAGGGAATCACCTAGCTGATACACTTTTACTCCTTCATTCATCCAGGCACTCCACTTGCACTCATCCATTCACCCAGGCACTACACTTGCAGTCTCCAATCATCCAGGTAAAACCCATGGAGTCATGCATTCCCTCAGGCAGTATCCATGCAGTCATGCAATCACCAAGGCACTACACTTGCAGTTATCCATTTATCCAGGGACTACCCATACACACATCCCATCACCCAGGTGCTACCTTTACACTCATCCATTCACTGAGGCACTAAGCATGCGCTCATGCATTCACTCAGGCACTACCCTTGTACTTATCCAATGACCTATGCATGACCCTTCCACTCATTCATTTACTCACGTACCATGCACTCATTCATTTAATCAGGCACTACCTTTCACTCATCCATTCACCCAGACACTACCCACGCACACCTCCAATCACCCAGGCACTACACTTGCACTCATACATTCACCCAAGCAGTACCCATGCAAGCATCCAGTCACTCAGACACTAACCATGCACTCATTCATTGACCCAGCTATTATCCATGCACTCAGGCACTTCCTTGCACACTCATCCATTCACTCAGGCATTCACCATGCACTCATCTATTCACTCAGGCACTACTTGTGCACTCATCCATTCGCCCAGGCACTACCATTGCACACATCCAATCACCCAATCACTACCTTTGAACTCATCCATTCAATCATGCATTACCCATGCACTCATCCAATTACTCAGGCACTACCCATGCACCCATCCAATCACTCAGGTACTACCCTTACACTCATCCATTCACTCAGACACTAACCATGCACTCATCCAATCACCCCAACACTACAAATCCACTCATCCAATCACCCAGGCACTACCATTCCACTCATCCATTCAATTAGGTGCTACCCGTGCACTCATCAAATCACCCAGGAGCTAGTCTCACACTCATCCAATCACCCATGCACTACCCATGCACTCATCTAATCACCCAGGCACTATCCATGCACTCCCCCAATCACCCAGGCACTACCCATGCACTCATCCATTCACTAAGGCACTACCCATGAACTCATCCAATCACCCAGGGACTATCTATGTACTCATCCAACAACCCAGGCATACCCATGCACTCACACATTCACCCAGGCACTATCCATGTATTAACCAAATATCCTAGACACTATCCATGTACTCACCCGGCCACCCAGGCAGTACCCTTGCACTCATCCAAATAACCAGGAACTACCTTGCACACATCCAATCACTCAGGCTCAAACCGTGTACTCATGCCTTCACTCAGGCATCACCCTTGCACTCGTCCATTCACTCAGATACTACCCATGCACTCATCAATGCACCCAGGCACTACCCATGCACACATCCAATCACCCAGACACTACCCATGTACTCATCCATTCACCCAGGCACTACCCATGTACACATCCAATCACCCAGGCATGATCCTTCCACTCATACATTCACTCACATACTACCCAGGGACTCATCCAATCACCTAGGCATGCCTATGCACTCATCCAATCACCCAGGCATGCCTATGCACTCATCCATTCACCCAGGCACTATTCATGTATTGATCTAATGTCCTAGACACTGTCCATGTACTCACCCAGTCACCCAGGCACTACCCTTGCACTCATCCAATTAACCAGGCCCTACCTTGCACTCATCCAATCACTCATGCACTACCCTTGCACTCATCCAAGTAACCAGGCACTACCTTGCACACATCAATTCACTCAGGTTCAAGCATTGCACTAATGCCTTCACTCAGGCATCACCCTTGCACTCATTCATTCACTCAGGTTCTACCTATGTACTCATCCATTTATCCAGGAACTATTCATGCATACATCCAATCACCCCGGCAGTACCCTTGCACTCATCCATTCACTCAGGCACTATGCATGTGCTCATCCATTCACTCAGGCACTAGCCATGCACTCGTCCAATAACTCAGGCATGATCCTTCTACTCATCCATTCACTCACACACTAGTCATGAACTCATCCATTCACTCAGACACTACCCATGCACTCATCCATTCACCCAGGCACTATCCATGTATTAACCCAATGTCTTAGACCCTATCCATGTACTCACCCAGTCACCCAGGCACTACCCTGGCACTCATCCAATTAACGAGGCACTACCTTGCATACATCCAATCACTCAGGCTCAACCCTTGCACTCATGCCTTCACTCAGGCATCACCCTTGCACTCATCCATTCACTCAGGTACTACCCATACATTCACCCAGGCACTACCCATGCACACATCCGATCCCCCACGCACTACCCATGCACTCATCCATTCACTCAGGCACTATCCATGTACTCATCCAATCTCCCAGGCACTAACCTTACACTCATCCATTCATTCAGGCACTATGCATGCGCTCATCCATTCACTCAGGCACTACACATGCACTTGTCCAATGACCCAGGCATGATCCTTCCACTTATCCATTCACTCACATACTACCGGTGGACTCATCCAATCACCCAGGCATGCCCATGCACTCATCCATTCACCCAATGTCCTGGATACTATACACATACTCACCCAGTCACCCAGGCACTGCACTTGCACTCATCCAATTAACCAGGCAGTACCTTGCACTCATCCAATCACCCATGCACTCATTCATTCCCCCAGCCATTATCCATGCACTCATCCATTCACTCAGGCACTACCTTTGCACTCATCCATTCACTCAGACACTACCCATGCACTCATTCATTCACTCAGTTACTACCCATGCACTCATCCAATCACCCAGGCACTATACATGCACTCATCTGAGCACTATCCATGCACTCACACAATTACCCAGGAAGTACCCTTGCATGTATTCAATTACCCAAGCACTACCCATGCACTCATCCACTCAGGCACCATTGCTGCACTCATTGTAACATCCATGCATCCGTTTTGCAGTCATTCAATCATCCATATACCACTCATACACTAATTCCAACATATATACACATTTATCTTTTTTACACTGTAAAAGGCGATTCCAACAGGAAACATTTTGTGTTTTGATTTTTTTAGCGCTTTTGTAAAGTAAAATTTTTTTTAAAATATTAAAAATGGCATCTGGATCAGGAGGAATTCTAAAGCGTGCACTGAAAAATGTGCAAAAAATATAAAAGGGGAAAAAAAATTAGCATGTATGATGTTTTGCAGCATTGCGAATAGCTGTAACACACTACTCACCAGCACTTACAACAATACTACAGTACATGCAGTAGTTGGCCGTTCTTGAAAACTCTAGAGCCATATCTGTTTTAGTAGTCTGCACCTCTGAAGGGACTTTCTGGATGGGAGTTGATGCTGCTGCCACTGATGTAGATGGTCCTTCAGCTACCCTCTGCTTGATCGCCAGTTCAAGATGTTTTCTATGAGAGATTTTAAGGTGATATAACATGGACGTCGTCCCACATGAATAATGTTTGTTCGTCTATCCAGAGAGTGTCTTGTCACAGATTGTGCATTGCACTAGTTTTGCAGCAATTTTAGATTCTCCAGATGGGATTTTGAAAAAATCCCATGCTACACTGGCTCACTTTTGTGGAGGCTCCTTTTCTTCTAAATCTTCAGTCTCCACCTCCCACACATCCTTGTCCCTATGTTGTTGCTGCTGACCTTATCTCCTTTCTGTGTTGCTATTTTAAATGAAAAAAAGGGCCAAACTATCTATAGCAAGATCGATCCACCTGCTCAGAATAAAGCTTTTTTGAAAGAAGAATTAAGAAGGAAGAATGGGTGTGTACTTCCTATTTATTTTGCTGAAAATTATAATACCCAATGGGATTCCTTGCTTTCCTGGTCATGTGATATTCCCAGTGACCAACATATTCGCAGTTACTGCGCAGAAGCGGAAATTCAAAATAGAGCTTTAAAGTAGTTTTCTTTAAAAATAGAAAGAAAAGTAGAACTTTTCATACTATAATAGTGAACAGCTAAACTGAAACTTGTTTATAATGCCTCGTTATATATGTTTTAGAGTTCTTGGAAAAAAACATGCGGTATCTGCGATTACTCTCATTGTGACTTCCTTTGTCTTCGCGAAAACGGAAAATAGTGTTTGAAGACGACTTTTCTGAAAATTCACGACAAAAATATGAGCTCGAATAGTATACTAATAAAGCTCTACTGTTAAACATACTGTAGAATATGTCTATTTATATGTTTTGAACTTTGTACAAAACACATACTCTTCGAGACTACCAACGTCACCGCAATGACATCTGTAGTGGTGGATATTTTTTTGTAAAGGTTGTTTTCACCTAAAATGATCACAGAAAGAAAAGTTAAAACAATATTTTACTGAATGTTTACAGTTAAACTTCATTTAAAAAATGTCTGTAAGTTTATTTTTCAGTAAGTGAAATATATTTGCTGATCAGAGATTCTCTACAGTAAATGTGAACATGATCCGCCGACTAAAACATTGTTAAACATAAAACCAGTTATCAATGAACTGTCTGATAAACACATACCAAAAAGTTTTGGTAGATAATATAAATATGATATCCAATATCCAATATTAGAAAGAAAATATGAAAATCGTAGAGGCTCACTTAAGAAAAATTGATGTTACAATTAAGAAATAGATTTTAAAAACACCTTAGAAATTAACTAAATAAAACAAGGGTTACAGGGACATTATAGTTACGAAATGGCTTTTAAAAACCATAGAAATGAACTGAAAAACCCCAAAGGTTACAGGGATGTTAGCATTAGGAATTATCATTTAAAAAAACTCAGAAATTCACTGAAAAACTCCCACCCCAGCTAGAAACTACTTATGATCTCATATATTACATCACTCATGACATAGTGAGTGACGCAACATCTCAAATGACATCACTGATGGCATCACTGATGACATCACCCATAGAATCTCTGACGCAACCACTCATACCCCAATATAACCTTTCATAACCCTCTCCAGCTTCTATACTAGCATTCGCAAAACCATTGACACACCCACACCAGTACTTACACACCCACTCACTGATTCATAGGTCTACACAAACATATCCACTCAGTTACCCATAAAGCCACTCAAATACCAACTTACTCATTAATAAACCCCTGATATATTACCTCATACACCCATACAGCCACTCACACAGTCACTCACAGAGGTATTTACACACCTACTCACTCACCTACAGAGTCAATCACCAAGCCATTTACACACACATCTATACAGTTATATGCACACCCACTCTTTTATTAATACAGATGCTAACACATACTCACTCACCTATTCAGTTACTGACACAAGTACACACTCACCTATACAACTACTCTTGCAATCACTCAGTCACACATACAATCAAATATATACTCCAACACTCATCTATACTTTCTTTCACATACGCAATTACTTATCCATATACCACTGAGATATCCATTACCTCACAACAGAGCCATACACACATCCAGTTACCCATACAGCCTCCTAAAAACACATTCACTAACCCATAGAGCCACTTACTCACTCACACACTCATCCATACAGGCATTTACATCCCCCTCACCTACCGACACAGACATTGAGACATCATACACATGCTCAGACAACCAATTATTCAACCATACAGAAACTCACATACCGACTCACACACCTATGCATCTATTTAGATACCCATTGACAGACAGATACAGACATTCACACAGCAAGTCACTCACCCATACATTCATTGAGGCACCTAATTATACACTTGTACAATTACTCATGCACCCATTGAATCTGCCAGTTAGGTACTCATACACCCACTGACTCACCAATACACCTTGGTATGTATATTTAACACTCAAACATTTTAAAAAAATCCTCACAGTCACTGGATGATGTCATGAGTGATGTCATCAGTGATATCACTGACCATGTCACGAGTGATATAATATGTGAGGTTATAAACAGTATAGATAGCTCAGCTAACTATAACTGCTGAATTTCTCTGGTTTTGTGCTTGTGAAATCTGACCCTAACTATATTACCTACTGGCGGTCGCCAGTAGGTAGTTATAATTAGGACATAGTTTCCATAGGAAATCCACAACATTCTATTTGGAATAACTTTGGCGCAGATGGACGAATCTTCGTGAATTTCTACAAGAAAATGGCCTGCTCAGCTCCTGAAGGTTTGGGGGTGATTTGTCAAGTGGGGGCTGAGAAAAAAGGGGGGTCCCAAAACGTGTTTTCCCCATGCAATTTTCCATAGGACCTTTAGCCAGGGCTACAGCCCGAACGGCTGAACGGAATTACACTAAATTTAGCAGAGAGGTAGAGTTCGGTTCGCAGATTGTGCTTTTTGTTAAATGATGTAAATCCGTTCAGTAGTTTCTGAGAAAATTAAAAGTAAAATCATAGCGATATCTAGAGACAGAGTTCTACATGCGTACAGAGATCCGTTCAATTACGAGCGCGAGCTGCATGCTGATTGGCTGTCAACTATCTGTCAACACTCCAAACCAGGAAGTGTTGGCAGCCATCTTGTGCCTTGATAGAACCGAGTCACAAGAAAACAGGGAAACAAAGGTGAAAACGAGGAAAAGGGGTAAGGGTAGAAACACCCTGACCCCCTAGGCCTGCTCAGGGGGTCCCACAAGGACCCCCAAGGCCCCAAAAATTATTCCTTTTTTAAATAAATCGTGGGGTATGCGAACACTGCCGATCCCCAAAAAAACATTAAGGCACCACTCTGCAAACGCAACCCCTGGCTCGTTTGCAGAGGGGGAACTAATTCCCCTTGAATACTGGGGGTCCCTGGGGCGCAAAGTAGCCCACCAACAACCTCCAGTATGCGCCAGGGGGCTGCCTTGCAGAGACGTGTAAAGAGGCCACAACCCTTTTTACACCTCTCTGCAACGCAGCCCCCTGGCGCATACTGGAGGGTCCTGGTGGGCTACTTGGCCCCCAGGGACCGCCAATATGCAAGGGGAATAAGTTCCCCCTCTGTTAACGTGCCAGGGGGCTGCGTTGCAGAGAGGTGTGAAAAGGGGCGTGGCCTCATTACACCACTCTGCAATGCAGCTCCCTGGAGAATACTGTAGGTTCCTGATGGGCTAGTTGGCCCCCAGGGACCCCCAATATGCAATGGGAATTAGTTCCCCTCTGTAAACACACCAGGGGGCTGCGTTGCAGAGAGGTGTAAAAAGGGGCGTGTCCTCATTACACCTCTCTGCAATGCAGCTCCTTGGTTCATACTGGAGGTTCCTGGTGGGCTAGTTGGCCCCCAGGGACCCCCAATATGCAAGGGGAATTAGTTCCCTCTCTGTTAACGTGCCAGGGGGCTGCGTTACAGAGAGGTGTGAAAAGGGGCGTGGCCTCATTACACCACTCTGCAATGCAGCTCCCTGGAGCATACTGGAGGTTCCTGGTGGGCTAGTTGGCCCCCAGGGACCTCCAATATGCAAGGGGAATTAGTTCCCCCTCTGTAATCACGCCAGGGGGCTGCATTGCAGAGAGGTGTAAAAAGGGGCGTGGCCTCATTACACCTCTCTGCAATGCAGCTCCCTGGCACATACTGGAGGTTCCTGGTGGGCTAGTTGGCCCCCAGGGACCCCCAGTATTCAAGGGGAATTCGTTTCCCCTCTGCAAACACACCAGGGGGCAGCCTTGCAGAGACGTGTAAAGAGGCCATGCCCCTTTTTACACCTCTCTGTAGCAGCCCCCTGGTGCATACTGGAGGTTCCTGACACCCTAATCCTGCTCAGGGTGTGCCACAAGGACCCCCAAGGCCCACATTTTTTTTTAAATCCCAGGATACGTGCAGGGTACGCGTACCCTGCCGATCCCCCCAAAAAACATAAAGGCACCACTTTGCAAATGCGCCCACTGGCGCATTTGCAGAGGGGGAAATAATTCCCCTTGAATACTGGGGGTCCCTGGGGGCCAAGTAGCCCACCAGGAACCTCCAGTATGCACTAGGGGGCTGCCTTGCAGAGACGTGTAAAGAGGCCATGCCCCTTTTTACACCTCTCTGCAATGCAGCCCACTGGCGCATACTGGAGGTTCCTGGTGGGCTAGTTGGCCCCCAGGGACCCCCAGTATTCAAGAGGAATTAGTTCCCCCTCTGCAAACGCACCAGGGGGCTGCCTTGCAGAGACGTGTAAAGAGGCCACGCCCCTTTTTACACCTCTCTGCAAGGCAGCCCCCTGGTGAACATTGGAGGTTCCTGACCCCCTAGGCCTGCTCAGGGGGTCCCACAAGGACCCCCAAGGCCCACAACATATATAAATATATTTTTAAAAATCCGGGGATACGTGAATGGTATCCCCCCAAAAAATCATAAAGGCAGCACTCTGCAAATGTGCCCCCTGGCGTATTTGCAGAGGGGGAAATAATTCCCCTTGAATACTAGGGGTCCCTGGGGGCCAAGTAGCCCACCAGGAACCTCCAGTATGCGCTAGGGGGCTTCCTTGCAGAGACGTGTAAAGAGGCCACGCCCCTTTTTACACCTCTCTGCAACGCAGCACCATGGCGCATACTGGAGGTTCCTGGTGGGCTAGTTGGCCTCCAGGGACCCCCTGTATTCAAGGGGAAGTAGTTGCCCGTCTACAAACGCACCAGGGGGCTGTGTTGCAGAGTGGTGCAATCCGTCACCTCAAGCCCTGGACCCTCCCTGCACCACTCAGCAAACGCACCCCCTGGCAAGGTTGCAGAGGGGGAAGTAATTTCCCTGAATACTAGGGGGCCCTGGTGGCCAACTAGCTCACCAGTTGCATAGTGTTGCTAAAAAGGGGCGTGGCCTCATCACACCTCTCTGCAATGCAGCTTCCTGGTGCATCCTGGAGGTTCCTGGTGGGCTAGTTGGCCCCCAGGGACCCCCAATATGCAAGGGAAATTAGTTCCCCCTCTGTAACCGCGCCAGGGGGCTGCGTTGCAGAGAGGTGTAAAAAGGGGCATGGCCTCATTACACGTCTCTGCAATGCAGCTCCCTGGCACATACTGGAGGCTCCTGATGGACTAGTTGGCCACCAGGGGCCCCCAATATGCAATGGGAATTAGTTCCCCCTCTGTTAACGCGCCAGGGGGCTGCGTTGCAGAGAGGTGTAAAAAGTGGTGGGCCTCATTACACCTCTGTACAATGCAGCCCCCTGACGCATACTTGAGGTTCCTGGTGGGCTAGTTGGCCCCCAGGGACCCCCAGTCTTCAAGGGGACTTAGATCCCCCTCTGCAAACGCGCCAGGGGCTGCCTTGCAGAGACGTGTAAAGAGGCCACGCCCCTTTCTACACCTCTCTGCAAGGCAGCCCCCTGGCGTATACTGGAGGTTTCTGACCTGCTAGGCCTGCTCAGGGGTCCCACAAGGAACCCCAAGGCCAAAAAAAATATATATATTTTTTAAATATTCCGGGATACATGCAGTGTACACGTACCCTGCCGATCCCAAAAAAACCATTAAGGCACCACTCAGCAAATGTGCCCCCTGGCACGTTTGCAGAGGGGGAAATAATTCCCCTTTGAATACTGAGGGTCCCTGGGGGCCAAGTAGCCCACCAGGAACCTTCGATATGCGCTAGAGGGCTGCCTTCCAGAGACGTGTAAAGAAGCCACACCCCTTTTTACACCTCTCGGCAACGCAGCACCCTGGCGCATACTGGAGGTTCCTGGTTGGTAGTTGGCCCCCAGGGAACCCCAATATGCAAGGAGAATTAGTTTCCCCTCTGTAAACGCATCAGGGGTCTGCTTTGCAGAGAGGTGTAAAAAGGGTCGGGTCTCATTACACCTCTGTGCAATGAAGCCCCCTGTCACATACTGGAGGTTCCTGGTGGGCTAGGTGATCCCCAGGGACCCCCATTATGCAAGGGGAATTAGTTGTCCCTCTGCAAACGTGCCAGGGGATGCGTTGCAGAGAGGTGTAATGAGGCTACGCCCCTTTTTACACCTCTCTGCAATGCAGCCCCCTGGCATATACTGGAGGTTCCTGGTGGGCTAGTTGGCCTGCAGGGTATGCAAGGAGACTTAATCCCACAACTTAGAACGCGCTACGGGCCCGTTTGCACAGTGGTGAAGGTAGGGGGCGGGGCTTGAGGTGATATGTGTGCAAACTTGCCCTGTGGCGCGTTTTAAGTTGGGGAATTAATTCCTCTTCAATCCAGAGGTTCCCTAGGGACCAACTAGTTAAACAGGTACCTCCATTAGGCACCACGGAGCTGCGTTGCAGTGTGTTGTAAAAAGGGGGCGTGCCCTCTGAACACCTCTCTGCAATACAGCTCCCTGGCGCATACTGGAGGTACCTGGTGGGCTAGTTGGCACACAGGGGACCTCAGGATTGAAGAGGAATTAATTTCCCAATTTAAAACTCACCACAGGGCGTGTTTGCACACATGTCACCTCAGGCCCCGCCCCCTTCCTTCACTATTGAGCACAATATTCTTCTAAAATCAGCGGAACTACGAATTCCGATGTACTCACCTGTTATCACGAGAGACGTCAGTGCTGCATCTTTGAGCCCAGTACGGACCCTGAAAAGTAAATCTAAGCGTACTTACCAGTAACTTGTATTTCTTTCCATAGGAATCTATTGTGTGGTTTTCAGCAGAAAAGTTTCTAAGTGTCTATTTTTGAAACGTACAATCATTCCTCTAAAATCAGCCGAACTACGAATTCCGATTTACTCTCCTGTTATCAGGAGAGACCTCAGTGCTGCATCTTTCAGCCCACTACTGATCATGAAAAGTAATTCTAATCGTAATTACAGTAACTTGAATTTCCTTCCATAGGCTAACATTGACTGGTTTCACTTGGAAATTCTTCCAAGTGTGTAGTTTTGAAACTTAAAAAAAATCCTCAAAAATCAGTCGAACTACGAATTCAAATTTACTCACCTGTTATCAGGAGATACCTCAGTGCTCCATCTTTCAGCTTTCACTACTATTCATGAAAAGTAAATTTAACTGTACTTACCAGTAACTTGAATTTCCTTCCATAGGATATCATTGCCTGCTATATAAAATATATATAAATTAAAAAAAATATTAAATTAAAAAATAATATTATCAAATCAAATCAAATTAAACTAGCTTTATTCGATTTGGTAATTCAAATCATGAAAGCACACAAGTTAAAAACAATTATAACAACAGATAATACATATAATAAACCTATCCAGATCAAGGTAATTAATATCACCCAAAAAATATTCTATACGGTTTTTGATCAATTCATTGAGTTACGGAACTTTACTACAAGTTTTAGAAAGCAGTTCAGTGCACGAATAACATAATCTTCTTCCAGTCGTTGCAATGTGAAAAAAGCTAGCTTACAACATCGAATCCCCCATGTCCTTAAAATGGGTAATAGATAGGCCCTGCGGGGTGTCTGATCAAATTTTCAAAATAAGACACAATGAATATTAGATTGATATGAAATATCATCGCAGGGACATACAAGATTTGACATGGACCAGTTATTACTAAGCATGGGCGAATTTTGCGAATTGGCAATTCGAGAATTTGCTGATTTGCAGATTTATTTATTTTTGCGTGTTCGCGGGTGTTTGCGAGGCGCTTTGCTTGTTCGCGGGTGTTTGCGAGGCGCTTTGCAATTTTGCGGGTTTTTTTTTTTGCCTGCTTAATCACTGCCACCCTCTTGTTTTTTATGCCCATCTGCCCTCTGTACCACTTGTTTCTGTGCCCTTCTGCCCTCTGCCCCACTCATTTTTTGTCCCCTTCTGCCCTCTGTCCCACTTTTGTGCCCTTCTGCCCTCAGCCCCACTTAGAATGGCGCCTGCAAGCTGCCAGTGCCATTCTAAAATAGCTAAAAATAGCTTCAACAGGAAGCACTAATAGATAAAGTAAAGCAGGTGCTCCAGTTGAAGGTCAGATTAAGTTACACAATCATTAATCACACCAAATTTGGGGTGATTAATGATTGTGTAACTGAATTTGAGCAGCACCTGCTTTACTTTATCTATTAGAGCTTCCTGTTGAAGCTGACTTTTGTAACTATTTTAGAATGGCTCTGGCAGCTTGCTGGCGCCATTCTAAAAGAGTTACAAAAGTCAGCTTGAACTTTTGACCCAATCCGTTCCGTTTGCGGATTTTCGTTCGCGGATTTTGCGGGAAATTCGCAAATCTCGCGGATTGCGAATTTACATGAAATCCGCGAGCGGAACGGATTTTCCGCTCATGCTTAGTTATTACATTGGGGGAATGTGACCAGTCGGAAGAAAATGCCTAGCCTGAAGCGAGTAAGCAACAAACGAGCATAGGGCTGTTCACTAGTATTAGATATTTTTGTAACCCTTCATGGGAGGTGATTTGCTGATATCTAATGTTGGTGTGTTTTTCTTTTTCTGCATTCCACCTAGATGTAACAAGGTGGTCCAAGGCCATCTTTTTGATCAGACTTCTTGGGACCTTCTCCATCGTACTTGGTTTTACAAAATATTCTGGATGGCCTAACTCCTTAAACATGTTTCTCACATAAAATAGCCATTTGATTTTAGACACGCCATCTAGCGAGAGGCAATCAGTTATTAAATCCCTGTTTAATGAAGTTTCTGGGGTAACCCAGACCTTGTGCCAGTGAAGGATCGGAGAAATCCTTATGGTGTCTGTTATATGGGAAAGGCCAGCTTCTATGTGCAACATGTACGAGGATGTAGTTTTAGATATCCTCAATAAATAGGCAAGGAACTGGTTTTCAGTTCTTTGTATTCCCTGTAAGTGTTCGGTGCTCCAGATGCCTGCATCATAGGTAGCAGTTGAGAAGCACTTAGCTTTGTAGATATAAATTAAATCTTTGGCTGGCTTCTCCCCCAATTTGTTGGAAACATTTCTTAAGGCGCCAATAGAGCGCAGAAATGCTAGTTTCCTAGCATCAACCGCTGATTGCCAAGTGCTCCCCCTGTGCAAGTTTACCCCTAAGTAAGAGAAAGTATCTGTGATTTCAATTCTCTTATTATCCAGAAAAATTGGGCAAGGTGCCCTTTTTCTGCCCTTCCCACAGACCATTATAAAGGTTTTAGAAATATTTATTCTCAGGCCGCGGAGCTTCATATAGGTGTTGAATTTATCTACAGTTCTTTGTAGCCCGAGTCTGGTCCGTGACATTAGTGCCTCGTCATCGGCGTATAGTTGTAATCGGATAGGAGTTCCTTTAATAGTGGGAAAGTCGTGCTGAAAGTCCCTGAGGTATTGTCCTATTGAATTAATATATAAGGGGAATAACAGGGGTGCCAAAATGCACCCCTGCCTAATACTCCTTTCTATGGGAAATTTATCTGAGCATTCCCCCCTGGGACCATACCTAACCCTTGCACCTGCCTCTCTATAAAGTTCCTTAATATATAATAAAATATGACTGTCAATCCCCATGTCGCTAAGTGTTAGCCATAGGAATTCGTGGATTATACAGTCAAAGGCAGAACTTAAATCTATAAATGAAATAAAAAGGTTCCCGCTCTTAGCCTGTGTATATTTTGCGATAAGGAGAGCCAAATTTAGGCATTGTTCCGTTGTCCCCTTTCCTGGACTGAAGCCATACTGTAAATTAGTAAAAATTTGTTTTTCCTCCCCCCAGGTTTGTATTCTATTTAAAATAATTCGGCCTGCCACCTTTGCCAAAGCATTCAACAGAGAGATTGGCCGATAGCAGGTCGGGTCATTCCTCTTGCCCTTTTTATAGATGGGTATAACTATGGCGTCAGACCAGGTGGTTATAAAACTTTGTTGATTCGCTTTATTTAAAACATTGGTTATCATTTGGGCCCATAAGTCCATCTCAGCCTTGTAGGTATCTATAGGGACACCATCCGGGCCCAGTGCCTTGCCCGACGAACTGTCCTTTATGCCTTTAATAACTTCTTCATAACTGAAGGTTATGGGTAGTGGGAAAGGGGTAAGCTGTTTGCCTACCAAGCAATTATTGTCCTCGACTATGGAAATGGTTCCATCATCGATGGGAGTCGATCTACCGAACAAATGTTTAAAATTCGCTACCCATTGATCGCCTGTAATTGCCAGATCGATAAGATCAGTCTCTTTAAATTGTAGGAAGGGGTCATTTACCACCTTCCAGAAGGCCCTTGTTGTCTCTTTTAATCAAGGCTTCTTTCAGGGCTACCCATACCTTATTCTTTAGGCTGGCTTTTCTCATTTTCATGGTATTTTTATAAGTTTTTCTGGCTATGCGGATTAGATCTGGATTTTTTGGAGCTGTCTGCAGTGCCTTTTTGAGAAGTGTAAGTGCTTTAGTGCACTTACTATCAAACCACCTATGGGGTTTTGAAACCCCCTTCCGATATTTTCTTGTCAATAAAGATTTGACTGTGGCTAGTATTTTAGAAAAGGAATTCATTACACTGTCTGGCGCCTCTTCTTGGGTTAAACAGGCCATTATGTCTTCTCTGTTAGAAGCAACTAATTTTTCCAAAAAGCCTGTGGATCTACTTTGTCCCATTTAATTGTATAGCCGTTTTTTGAAGCTAAACTTATCTCTGAGGTATACTCAGTGTTAACCTCAGCCCTGCGTGCTAATTTTTTAACTTTACTGCTAAACACTATAGGGTAGTGATCAGAATGGGGGGCCTGGCCCATTTCCCAGGTAGCCACTAACCCGGCTTGGGATGCAGAAATTAAAGTATAATCAATTATCGTATTGCACCCCCTCCCATTGAAGGTAGGCTGAAATGGAATGGTCGGTATACAGATCTCATTTATGAAAGTTAAATTGAAATAAAAAAGTATGTTGTTAAGGATAATACCGAGTGGCGTATGGTTAAAATGGGTAGGGCAATCTTCCCCATAATCTGATAGGCCGCACAAACCATGCGAGTCATGAGGACAGATCGTACAATTAAAGTCTCCCACCCAAAGTTAAATTTAACTGTACTTACCAGTAACTTGAAATTCCTTCCATAGGATATCATTGCCTGCTATATAAAATATATATAAATTTAAAACAATATTAAATAAAAAAAATATTACAAATTCAATATTTAAAAACATTTATTTTTCAATTTATATTAAAAATATGTAGTGTAATTTAAAAAATAAAATATCTAAAAATAAATACTTTAAAACAATGTAGTAAATTAGTATAAAAAAATATAACAATTAAGGCTTTTAAAAATTATCATTTACAAAACCTTTGAAATTCACTGAAATTCACAGCCATGTTATAGTTAGGAATTAGCATTTGAAAAACCTTTGAAATTCACTGAAAAAACCATAGGTTTCAGCCAAGTTATAGTTAGGAATTAGCATTTAAAAAACCTTAGAAATTCACTGAAAAAAACGTGATTTATAGTTAGCTGAACTAACTATAACGAGGGAATTTCAATGGTTTTGTATGAGTGAAATGCCCAGTTAACTATAACATGTGTTAAACCTATGGTTTTTTTCAGTGAATTTCTAAGGTTTTTTAAATGCTAATTCCTAACTATAATGTGGCTGAATATATATATGGATTGTACTTACCTGTGAATTGTTTTTACCAGGCTTATGCCGTCAGCATGTATGCCTTTACCACCAAAACTACATTAATAAAAATATCTTACAGGTAAGTATAAACCCTTCTTATAATCACCAGTAGGTAGTTATAGTTATGACGATGTTTCTTAGGAAGAGTGTTTTTTGTTTGTCCATAACTTTGGAGCTGTTTGACCAATCCTCACAAATTTCTCAAAACTAGTACAAACCTCCAGCTGCTGTCTTGAACGTTTTGGGGTGATCTGTCAAGCTGGCGGGAAAAAAGGGAGGACCCAAAACTAATTTTCCCTCAGCAAATTGTCTTGGGGATTGTAGACACAACCACAGCCTGAACTACTGAACGGAATCACACCGAATTTGGTTAGAAAGGTCGCTGTTGGTTCAGACAGAGACCTATTTGTGAATTGGTTAAAATCAATTCAAATGTTTTTGAGATATTAAAACGAATCCAAATTTAGATATATAGAGATGCGATGGCGCCACAAATCCTGCTGATCTCTTCCCCTCACCAGGGGTTTCAAGGGAAGACTTCTCTTATGTTTAGTATTGCTTGTATGGGCATGGAAACAGCTCAGAACTGTTTGGGAAATCCTTACTCTTCTATTCAAACAGGTGGGCCTGGGAGCCCCAGATATGGACCTGTATTGTAGCTGCTCACAAGCATATATATTTTTTTACTTTACACAGTGCATGGCCAATGCTGCGCCGGAGCTCAATCATGCAGCTCCTACTCCTTGACATATGACTCTCTTTAGGCCTAAGACCAGGCCGAAAGCAACATTAGATACAATTAGCTGCACTGTTTGGGTATGATATGATCTGCGATAGCGGGCTTGCCTGGAGGCACTGTTTGCCCCCTCCATACCGTTGGCCAGTCACCATGCCCTGCCCTTCTCCCAAGATACAGGCATCTGTGACGTGCTGAAGAAGTTTCAGCTTAACACCAAGGCAGATCAATTCCTGGAGGGTTCTCTTATTATGCCTCAGCAGGCCTTTGGGAATTACTGAAACCAATGCCCTGGAGAGGTTTACATATTACCAACTGCAGACTGACCTGCAGCGCCACCCACCCTACGGGCACTGGAATGCTTTCTTGGCAATCCCTCCCTGCGCAAATTAATAACACAATTGTAATCGGAAGTGCGCATCACTACTGCACAACAACATTGGGAAATCCTGCTGGTTGTAGCCATATCAGAGAAGCAATGGACCTTCTGTGGTACTCAGGCATGGGCACTATCACCCAATTACAGACTTCGCCTGATACATTTTCAATTCCTGCATAGATTGAACCAGATGCTGAAAAAGTGGGCTTAATAGAAAAAGGGCAGTGCATCTGATGCTAGTCCCCTTGCATATGTGTTTTGCTTCTGTCCAAGAAGAGCCCTGATATATAACAATATTGGAGGTCTGTTTTTAATGCGATAGAGGAGATGACGAATTTGCAGCTAGAGCGTATCCTCTCACTGCTCTGTTGAGATATGTTAAGGAGATCCCCCTGCACAGCCAGAAGCTGATTTCATTGTTATTACTGCTTGGCAAGCGACGGGTGGTGAAGTGCTGGGGCATCGCATGGTCCCCTGACTGGAGGATTGGCTCAAATAAATGATATATTGTCAGAGTCAGCTTGAGCCACACTGGGACTTAATGTGGACCGGATAGCTCGAAAGACATTCAGGGCCTGCTACAAGATTACTTGCGACTGTGGGAGCAGGACAGGAGTCAATCTACTTTCTGGACGGTAGATCAATATCCCTTCTTCCCTGAGCACACGTGATAACTAGCTGGAGAGAGATGTAGGGGAAGCCCCCCTAATATGCGTAACGTTCGGATGATAGGTGGAACGATTTGCAACTTTGGAGATCTCTCTGAATGACTTGTGCTTCGAAGCAGCTCTCTTCCTCCCCTTTTTGTGCACTTCTTCCTTTCAGAGACCGTCTTTTCCGCCGCATTCTCCTTACTTACTGTTCTAAGTTAAGTCAATACAAGCAATCAGTGATGAATATAAAGTCTGTTACCAAGTTTCTCACATGAAGTGAGCCTGACAGGTGTAAGCGATGTAGAATATGTGGATATTATCCTGCCTTACTGCTACTGCTACTGTGTACTGCTTCATAACGGGAATAAACAGAAGTCTAACAAAAATAATTTCTACTCTTGTGCTGAGATCTGACTGGCTACCAACATTTCTACCGGGAAGTGTTGGCAATCATCAAAGGGACCCTGCGGGCAAAAAAGCATGACTTTGTTTTTCAATGCGAGTCACGCTGGATCCACAGCTTCCCCCGAAAAATCCCCCAAAAAGAAGTGCAAGCTCTTGTGCTTCTCTACTGTTTAGCCCCTGGGTGGGGCAGGACCCAGGGGCATGCAAGTAAAAAAAATGGAGGGGGCACCCCCGAGGCTTTTTTAAGCCCTGGGGACCACCACCTCCCAGGGATTTTATAGTACAATGGAGAGGGCAGTGCAGACTCCCCTCCATGGGCTCTTTTGAACCTCTCGGACCACCACCTCCCCGGGGCTTAATTTTAAATTTGGAGGGAGGTCGTATGCGTTGAAGCCCCAGGGACCACCATCTCCCAGAGGCTAAATTAAAAGTAATGGGGGGGCTGCACGGACACCCTGGTCCCTAGAGTCCAACACCTACCTGAGCCTATAATATAATTAAAACTGGGAGGGGGGTACGCAGCCCATCTCCAAGGCCCTATACCATAGGTCTTCAAACTGTGGGGCATGCCCCCCTGGGGGGGCGTCGCATCCCTTTAGGGGTGGCACGCACTTCACACCACACTGTTGCTTCCAGGCGCGAGACGTGCCTCTCAGCCCGGGCTGCTGCAGCTGCTGGGGGCTCAGCTGACGGTGCCAAGAGTCACAGGTCTTTAAAGGCCAGAGGCAGGCACTACGATTTCGGAGAGGGGGGGGGCTAATTCTCATGGTCACGGAGATGCAGGGGCTCTAAAGGCTGGAAAACAAAAAATCCTCATTAACGTTTAAATGGTCTTTTAAAGACCTGTGAAGTACTTGTACAGCTGCCAGCTCCAAAACCGTCTGTGTGTGTGCCCGGGAAGCTGCCTCAGCCCGGGCTGACACACACGATGGGTACGGGGGAGGCATGCTGAAGCCTTTTGAGCCCATGGGTGTTGTGCGCCTGGTAAAAACCATGGGGCTTATTTACAAGCCCCTTGCACCACTTTGCGTCACTTTTAACATGGAAAAAGTGACGCAAAAATGGCACAAGGGGCTTGTAAATCTGCCCCCATGTACATATTTACATACCTTTGTAAACTGATTAAAGAGGCTGTTTGTTTTCTGGTTCCAGTACTCCCTGTGCCCCACTCTGCCTATTCCTTACATTTTACATTTTACTGCCTTAATGTGAGAATGCATTTCATGAAAAGGAATATAAAGAAGGGTTACCAAAATAAAAATGCCAGCCTTGTGCTGTTTAAAGAGCCTGCAAAGGCCTTGTCTTGACACTAAATAGGGTTATAAATAAAATAGTATATATTCCTTTGTAATGTGACGTTTCAATTGTTTTCCCTTTAATTATAAGTCATAGATCATTCAAGCAGCCTTAGAACACAATTAAAAATGCTTTCTATGTATTTTTGCTGTTCCAAGTGTGCACCAATCAGTGCTGAAAATAGGCTTTAGGGGACTGCTTACTTTTGTACCTTCTGTGAGATAAATATAATGAGCTGGCAACCCTAATCGCAAGACTGGAAGTTTATTGCAGGATGAGCACAATATTGATTTCCCCCACCCTCAATCCCTGGACCTTGCCATAAAAGCAATAGTTTAACTTATATCTGAAACCCTATGCCAAGCCTCAATAACATGCTGAGTAACTTTAACTGTGTCTGGGGATGCACCCTGCAGTCAGACAACTTACGCCTCATTCTCGTCCTTCACTTTCACACTCACTGGGATCACAATGTACTCCCACTGATCACCATGCACTCACACCATTCACCCTGCAATCACAATGATCACACAGCACTTATGCCACTCACCATGAACTTACACCATTCTCCCTCCACTTATTCTGCACTCACAGTGATCACTCTGCACTCAAAATACTCTTGCGCTGTTTACCCTGGTCCTCACCCTGCAGTCACACGAGTTCACCCTGTACCTCACCCTGCAGTCACACGAGCACACTACTCACCCTGCTCATGCGACATCACTCACCTGTCCCTCTCAAGTGTGCGATCAGTGTTAAAGCCAGCCCTGGCTGGGAATCTTAGTTCCCCACCCCAAAAGTCTGTCTAGTTGCGCTACATATTGCTTCCCTCGTCAGAAGTAAGTTTCACAGCAAGGAGTTTACAACGGTTACATCCTTCCTGTAGATTCCATTCTCTGGCAGGTAAGAGTGAAGAGCTTTTTGTATTATTTTTTTAAGCCTCGCTCATTTCCCCTTCGTCCCAATACTAGTGGGAACATTGGATATTTCAAGGAGGAGTGGATTTGGCATTATTGCCATAGGTGCTGCCTTTGGTTCTGGGGTCCCAGGTTTGAGTCCTGGGTTCGGCTCATCATTGTGTGATCCTGGGTAAAAATCACTTAATTTTACCAGTGACATACAAAAAATGAATTTGACCTTGATTAAAGTCGCTGGTGCTTGTTTAACATGTTCCAATCCCTAGAGCTGAGTCCACAAGTCAAATATAACAAATATTGCGAAGTGTGCCTACCATCTGCTTTGCTTCTTTCGTAGACCAAATTTATAAGCCAACTCTGCTAACAAAATTACTCTTGATGCTACTGGAGAATAAAGATGTATATATCCTCTTGAATCACTTATATCACATGTGTATGATGTAAATGTCCCCTAGGCCTTCTTGGAAAACTGTGCCTGGCCTCCTACTGACATGGCAACACCTGGCCATACTCCACATAAACATGGATTTTTTTATTTCATCAGAAAGCATGTTTTGTGGAACTTCTTTTTCTGATATCTTGTTTAGGGGCAATGATGTGGCACAACAGCTGGAGCTGGAGCTGATGACTGTAGAGCTGGGAAACCAGGTTCAATTCTTGATGTCTGCTCAACATCCTGTGATTCTGGGCAAATCACTTAATCTCCCTGTACTTACAAAAAATGTGTGTGTGCTTGTGTAATGTAAAAGATGCTCCTGTAAAGTGCTCCAATACCTTTAGGTCATGTTCGCCCTTTATGAAAGTACAAAAAATATATTGGAAACATGTTGTGAGCACTCCTGTTTCCAGGCACTGCTCAAGACTGGAATTGGAGCACAACCTAAGGATGGAAGAAGCAAGAATACATCCACATATTGTCTCTGTGGAGAAAAACAAGCACTCCCACACCTGTGTTTTGAGAGTGTTTTTGCTCATCTATCCTAAATTTTGTGTTTTATGTGAAAAATAAAGCACCAATGTAATTTTTGGTGTTAATTTGTTTCTTGGAGACTTTTCATTTTAACTTTAGAATAAGCACATGCACTACAAAAACTTCAGTTTGCTAACCACTCTTACTTTATTTAATACTAGCAGCCCGCCCCGACGTTGTCCGGGGGCAATCAGGCTTTGCGCAGGCAGTCTACTAAACTTTACCGCTCCTCCTCGCGCTCCAAACGGCCTGCTCCAGTCCTCCAAAGTTTACCGCTCCTCCCCTTGCTTGACCCTCCGGGGGCAATCAGGCATTGCGCAGGCAGTCTGCCAAAGTTTACCGCTCCCCCCGCACTTCTAAGTTAACCGCTCCTCCCCTTGCTTGACCTACCTCAGCCCGCTCCAGTCCGCCAAAGTTCACCGCTCCTCCCCGCGCTCCTGTCTGCCGCTCCTCCCAGCGCTCCTGATGATGTCAGCACGCACGTCGTTAGCGCACACGGCCGGTGCTACTTCCAAGGGACTACTTTTTTTGGAACATATATTTTTTAAGGAACGTATATTTTTTTGTGGTATATAGCCTATGTCACTCTGCAGACCCTGACAATTCCAATGGTTCACAGTTCTCGCTTTATAATAGTAGTATAGATTATTTGCCCTATACAACCTGGGCTCTGCAGGAGGGAATGGCCATCAATGATGCAGAGTACCAGCTTCCAGAAGTTTATTGTCAGGTGGTAGTGGCGGTGGGGGGGGCTCGACGTGTAAAAAAGTTTAGTGCCCCAGAGACCACCACCTCCCCGGGGCAGCCCTGCAGAGCAAAGGAAAGGCCGAGCGGCCCTCTCTCCTGGAGTCATATATGGCCCTGTCCGCCACCCCCATGGCCGACTCCTGCTATGTCCCAGGGCACCCACCTGTTTGCTCTGACTTGGTGGGAGCTTTGACAGATCCAGCGGAGTCAGAGCAAACACGAACTTCATGCACACGAAGTGAGTGCTGTGACACCACTCCTGCTTGCTGAGAGCAGAGTTTCCACCTGTCTCCCTGCCCGCTGACTAGCGGGCAGGAAAATAGACAAAATTATTGCTCTCACAGAGCTGCATGTTAAGCAACTCTCTGTCTGTGAGAGCAATGCCGGTTTCTGCACGAGGTGTGGAGCTAGCTGGGACCATGGGGGCCTCGAAGTTCCCCAAGGTCCCAGAGGCAAAAGAGGCAAATTAAAGGTCATACACGAGCAGAAAAACACAGAATAAATGTCAGAAATGAGCAGAAAGAGGCATAACAAAGGTCAGCAATCAGCAGAGAGAGCCCAAATAAAAGTCAGCAATGGGCAGGAAGAGGCAAAATAAAGGTGAGAAATGATCAGAAAGAAGCAGAGTAAAGGTCAGCAACAAGGAGAAAGAGGCAAACTAAAGGAGAGCAAGGAGCTCAAAGAGGCATAATAGAGAAGAAAGCTGGTGTAAATGGGGATCCCTATTGCCTTATTAAGATTAATTGTGGCCCTACATACTGGTATGTAGTGTAGAGTGCAGTTGGGAGGAGAAAAGTGCCTAGTTGATAGGATTCTTACCTCGAACGGCCTTAGGCCAGGCTGTTTGTTAGCCCCCTTACTCTTTTCGCTGTATTGAATTGATTTACCAGAATGCATAGTAGGTATAAAGAATTTCCCACCTAAAATAGCTTCTTATGAAAAACATACTTTAATGTATGCAGATGATATTGTCATTTTTTACTTAACCCCGATTGGTCTACAACATAATTTAGATGCTCTTTTCGCTTACACTGAAAAAAACTTCTTGAAAATGAATATTTCAAAGACAAAAGTGGTCCCTTTTGGGGGAAAGAAGCATACTATACACTTTAATTGGAAACTAGATGGTAAATCAGTACAGAAGGTAGAGGAGTATGTATACTTAAAGAGAATATTTTCCCCGAGATTTGAAAATAACTCTCATCCCTGCCACTTAGAATCAAAAGCTACATCCCATGTAAGTGCTTTAAAACATGTGTACACTTATTGTACACCTATTCAGGAAAGAGACATTTCCCAGCCCTCTTAGAAATCGATCAAATAAAGATCTCACCCACCTGGACATATGCTTTAGGATATTTTCCAGAAACAAACTGGCATTTTTTGCATAAATGTGAAGGGAAACTTTTATGGAAAATAACGAATACTAGTCAGGCTACTCCAGTTCAGGCTCTTCAAATAGAATTGCCTTCTCACGAGTGCGTACACAATCTCGCTTGCCAATACAATTAGGTAAGCATATATTATGCTACATGCCGAACAAAATACAGCAAGAGCCTTACTAAAATTTGGAACCTTAGAGGGTGGTGCGGGTGATAAGACATTTACCAAAAGTCAGACCTGTTCGTTGTTTACGCAGTTCTTGCAAGATGTACGTCCGATGTAGGAGAGAGATGGTGACGTGGAGGAGGGCAGCCCAGGGACGCTGCAGTACAGGTAAGTGTGTTTTTGTTTATTTTTAAATCAATTTGCACATATTTGTTTTGGGGTGGTGGAGGCGAGGGCTCGCCAAATCTGTTCCACTGTAGAGTGGGAGCTTTGCCCTATACTCTATGTTCTCAGCGGGATGCAGAGCAGGCAAATCTCTGCACACTCCACTGGCGTGGCGGAGTTCTTCGCCTGCCCTTAAACATTGCAGATAAAAAGCAAAATGTTGCATTAGTCAAAAAAGGCACAACACGACATCTGCCCCTGTATATATTTATGTTATGTTTGCCAGTCATTGTATGTTGTGCTATTTGTCGGAGACTGTTGTGCAGTTGCTGCAGCCTGCAGCATCTTCCTTGCAGTGGGTGCTAATAGATGTGAGTCACGTTGCTGCTGCAGTTGTGTTTTATTTTTCTGAATGATGTAGTCCTGCCGTATTATTGTGTGTGTGTGTCTAATCTATGCCCACCTCTAACTGATGCTGGTGTTACCAGCGCTTGTGCCCTGCAAATACACTACTTTTTCTCACCCTATGCCTCTCTCAATAAATACTCTACCTCAACTCTGACACAGCCCGAACGTCACTCTACAACTATTATCTGCAAAATGACCCTTTTTCAACTCCTCCTCTATTCCTCCTGGCTCACCCCAAACCCTTTCTAAATTCTTCCTCATTCATCCCTCCCTTGATTCATTCCAAACCTCTTTACTATTATAATCTCCTTATCCTTTTCTAGACTCTTCCCTCCTCAATCGCTCCTTTTTACTCATCCCAAATCTCATCTTACTACTATGAACTCCTGAATAACACTTTCTAAACTCTTCCCTCTTCTATCCCTTCATTATCTGATTCAATCCAACTAACAGACTCATGTATCCATTGCTCACATTAAAACATTTTTTCCTTCACTAATCCACCCCTAATCCTTTGGATTCCGGAGTTGCATGCTCCTCACCGAAAGGCACTTTGACGCCTCATCAGGGGTAGTAAGCACTATATAAATACAATTACAATTACAATAACATCACTATTGCTGTAGAAACATTCTACTGTTATGCCTCTGCTCAAGAACCTATCTGCTGACCCAGCCCACACTTTCCAACTAGAGATCCATCTCTCTTCTGCCGTAGCTGGCAAACGTCCTAGATAAACCAATCAACCAAAACAGTACAGACCACCTCAGCAACCACCAACTCTTGCAAGCCATGCAGTCCGTATTTAGGCCCAACCACAGTACAGACACAGCACTCATCGCTGCCACAGATGACAGCTGCATGATCCTTGAAAGAAGAGATACAGCAACTCTCATTCTCCTGGAACTCTCCACGGCATTTGACACAGTCTCATACCCCATCCTCATCAGGCGTGTGCATGAGATTGGCTTCTAAGGACCTGCTCTATGCTGCATCTGTTCCTTCTTAACGGATCGGATAAAACACAGCACCTTCTTCCTCAAAGCCTTGCAAACTCATCTATGGAAAGGTTCATGGTTCGTCACTCATCCCCCATGCATACATGATCCCTCTGGCTAACACTGTCTGAGCACACATCAACATCCTCTCCTATGTCAATGACACACAACTTGTATTTTCCCTCTCAGGTTAGACCCCCAACACAAGAAACAAGTTCACTGCCTGCATGACCGAATCGCTAACTGAATGAACGCCAACTGTCTCAAACTCAACACCAACAAGACAGAAGTAGTCAAAAATTAACTTTATTTGGTTTGTCACAACCATAAAGTATACATATACATTTTACAGTTTTAGATGGAAAAAGATAAAATTCATTTTCTTAAAATATATTTCTATTTTTTCGATTCTTTAAAAGTAAAACATTATTTTACAGTCCCCACTTTTAAATTAATTCGTTTTTTAAAAGCAAAGTCTCTACTTTATTAATAAATTTCACCCCGCGGCATATTAAAATGTTCGAACCCACTCCCATCCAGCTGGTGACAGCCTGCCTGCAGGTACGGATCTGAAGGGCATTTATGACTGATTTTAGCAAAGTTCTTCTCTCATCCTTTATTGACTCGCACGTACACAATAGATGGCATAAGGTTTCTGTATGGTACCCGCATAGTCTACAACTTGGCTTTTGGTGTGTATTTTTCCATGAAGGGATCAGATCTTTACAAGAATGGTCGCCCAATCTAAAAGCCATGAATTTCATTTTTAAAGATAGCTGAAAGTGTGCCGCGAGGTAAGGTTGCGGTTTTAATTGTTTGTATGAATTTAATACAGTCCATGCGTGTCGACGTTTGGCCAAAGTCTTTTTATCTTCTATCAGAGACAGAGCTTTTGCGTTTAGTTTGCAAATCTTTTTAAAGGATGCCTCTTCCAGTTGGCTGTTCCAGATTTCCTCTAATTTAAGGGTTTTTAAGGTTTGTCGCAGATCATCACCCCAAGAGTTTGGTTCTTGTTGATCATATTGTTTTTTGATTTCTAGCCAACATAGGTTATTTAGTGATCCTAGTTCTGCCGATCTAAGCTTCCAGCACCATTTCGCTAAGACCGCTTTCCTTTGATATGATTGATTTTGCAGGCCAAATTCTAATCTTATTTGTGCTGGAGCTGATCCTTTGTAGAGATTGAACGTTGATTTATATATTATTGTCTGGAGTATGTTTAAAATGTCAATTTCTTTCCCATGCCATATTTCTAGCCCATAGGAGAGAGAAGATAATACTTGGGCAGCCATTACTTTTGGAAGATGGTCATATGACGGGCATTGAAGTTTCTTTTGAAGTGTTCTGTAGGCGAAACTCAATGACTGTGCTTTAGCAATGATGTTCCTTTTTTGATGTAATATGGACATATTTTTGCTTACTCTGACCCCTAAGTATTTATATGATGTTGTTTCCTCAATATGTTTGTCCTTTGTGTACCATTTAAAAGATCGTCTACTTGAGCCCGCCAATCTCATCACCTTCGTTTTTTTGATATTTAAATCCAGACCTTCACAGTCAAAGTATTCCGTTAATTTGGATATTATTCTTTGGAGACCTATCGGTGTTTGACTTAAAACCACAATGTCTTCTGCATATTGTAAGAACTGGATACATTTGTTAGCTAATATTGGTGGATGTCCGTTCACATTCTACAGATGACTTTCTAAATCTGCCAAATATATGTTAAAAAGACTTGGAGAGAGCACACAGCCCTGTTTAAGGCCATTTTTTATTTTTAATTCTGCGGATATTCGTCTCCCATTGTCAAGCTTTACTTTTGCCCACGTTCCGCTATATAAAGCTATTATGATGTCAATAAAAGGGAGCGGGAGACCCCACGTTTCAAGTTTTTTCCATAGGCGGTCTCTTGGGACTCGGTCAAAAGCCAATTTCAAGTCTATGTAGCAGGCTAGTAGTCCGGTCTTCTTTTTTCCTTCTCCTTCGATTAGCAGTGCCAGTGCTGAAAGATTGGTTGTACAACCCGTGCCTTCCACAAAACCCGTTTGGAATTTTGGTACTATTTTGTTTTTATTTATCCATTGTCGGAGGTGAATCAGTATGCAGGATGCGAAGAGCTTTGCCTCTACTTCAATTAGGGCTATCAATCTGTAATTCCCGGGTTCCATTCTACACCCGTTTTTATATATTGGGTGGAAGATGTTACCCTGCCAGGACTGCAGTATCTTTTTTTCCATATAGAGGTAGATGAATAACGGCGTCAGATATTTTGCCCAAAAATCGGCGTCATATTTGAATAGAGCGTTTGGAAGCCCGTTGGGGCCTGCTGCTCCTTCCGCTTTCAGTTTTTTTATCAAGGCGGTAGTTTGTTTAACTGTTGTCAGTGGGGTTAGTTCTTCTAGATCTGTACTTTCATGCTGATCCTCTTTTCCATGTCCGGTTGCTTCCTCTCTCTGAATCATTCCTATTTTAAAGTCTTTATTTATTTCTTTGTGTGGTTGATTCCTGTGTGTGTTATACAGGCTTTCAATATAATGCACCCATGTTGTTTCACTGATTCCGATATTGTGCTGTCCACCCGTTCTTTTTGATAATTTATTAATTATATTCCAGAATTCACTACTATTTGGGAGTTTGCTCGTCCGTAGCAAATCTTCCCAAATTGTCTCCATGTGCGATCTTTTCGCTTTTCTACATTCCTCTTTATATTCTTTTCTCATTTTCAGTATTTCATTGTTGTCTGCTTCTTTTCCCAACCTCTTGTCTGCCGCCTTTATTCTTAGTATTTTTGCAATTTCCCTTTTTGTATCACTTAATTTGGTGGCGTATCATGGGTCTTTGTTAGCATCTTGTCCATATTTTACTGATGTTTTTACCGAGAAATTTCCTAGCAAAAGTTTGTGTAAATTCTCCCATTTTCTTTTGAGCGATTGGTTTCCAAAGCCCTCCATGGTTTTTATTTGTTCGAGCACCATTGCCATTATCTCGTTTTTTATTGGACCCTTCCATTTGAGTTTCATCAGGTTGTGTATTACCGGAATAAAGCCTAAAGATTCTATCTTTGTTTTTTCTTCGATGTTTATGCTCATTCTGGTCTCTTGTGGAAAGTTTAACACAATGTCCAGCACTCTACAGAAGTGTAAAGGATCTATTTCTATGTGGTATGATAAACAAGAAAAAAACAATGTTCTTTATGGAATCTACACCATATAATCACAGCATTATATTCATGCAATCCAGGTGAGTCAAGAGTCTTCAGTGGTTGGGTAGTAAATTCTTTATTCGGATCAAAAGTGCATGGATTCTATCTTCGTAAAAACAATGTTGTAGCCGGTGCCTACGCGTTTCGTCCAAAAGGACTTCTTCAGGGCTACAAGTAACACATATATACACATTAATTACCATTTTTACATATATACATATACAAATTCCACAGTCTACTTTTACTATCACACATTTTTTAAGAAATGGTCAAAAAGAAACAATTTTTTTATATCTACACTATTTACACATTTTACATTTGTACTACTTTTTGAGATCAAACAAAACCTCCACTGAAGATCATTTTTCTTATATAATTTCTAATTAGTTCTCTTTGGTTCTTATTTGGGACTAAAAAGATTCTTACACATGTTCTTTCCATATGGACACAACCATTTATCATAGATTTTTTAAGACGGTGGGCGAACCAGAACTTATTGTCAGAGCTAGAGTAAGCAGTGAGAACAACATTTGAGCAAAGATTATACCAAATACTAGGATAGCTACTTGAGGACACCATTTCAGTAAATATTATTTCTTTTGGGCAGCGCATACTTTTAAGTGAGCATAACATCTCCCCAAAAGAAAAAAGTACAAGGCATTTTTTATTATTTTTTGTTTCTCTCAGGTCTTCAGAAAAATCAAACAAGCTATGTCATTGTGTACGTACATATTGCGTTCCACGCATTTAGAACATACCTAGAATTTCTATTTATAACAAATTAAGTAGATATCTATAATCAGTCTTACCAGGTAATTCACTGTCTTTATTCAATCTGCTGTATCATCTAGGTAGTTATCTGCGAGTTACTTTCTCAGCAGGCTTACACAAGCATTGTGTTAAGTATCTAAGAGAGATATGTATATAATTTATTTAGATTGGAAATGTCCCTCATTAGTTTCAATAAAAAAGTTGATTCACACATAAGCAAAAACTCTCATACAATATTTGTTGTTACATATATAATTATCACCTATTGCATTGCGTATGAGCCTACCTTGTAATTAGTAAGTATTATCTTTTCGTTGGGGATCCCGTATCTTTGAAAAGCGTCTCGTGATGTCTTTGATAAAGATCAGGAATGAGCCGGGTTATAGTAGGTCCAACTCACTATTTGAGGGAAATGATATTTATTTCATTTAGTTTATATTATAAACCGTAAATTGTAAGCATCAATATTGCTTAGAATACCCTTAGAGGTGGCCTAAGCATATTTGCATAGCCATCATTGGATTATTTAAGCTTGGTGGGTTTCTTTTAGTTTAAGGGAGCCATGTATAATATTATTAACGTTAAACAAGAATTATTCAGATATTCATTATTTGTCACTTAACCTCATTTGTTTTATTAAAATCAGCCAACTAGTTTCCCAAAGACACTACTATCCAAGACATTTTCTATTCATTCAAGGGGACAAGATTGCAAACCTTAAACATTCATAGATCGAAATTTAACATTCAAATTTAGAGAGGCCAGCTAGGTTCCCAAAATTATCACTGACTAAGACGTTTTTTTAAATATATATATATAAAAGGGGACGAGGTTGTAAACCCTTCCTCACATCTTAAAGATTTCTCCGATTAAATTAAAGGGCATCTAGTGCTAAGAACCTCTGGTAAAGCGTTTCCCTCGCACTTACTTGGTTTAAAGTGTGGATCCCGAACTTCATGGCATCGTAACCGCATCCGCTTGCAAATGGGTTTAGTTTCTACTAGGTTTAAATAACCCGCTCCGATCACTTAATCGCGCACAGCTGACCGAGTTCTAGAAAGGGCGGCATAACTTATATTGAAGCCTAGTCGCCATCTTGTAGTGTAGCTAACTGCCTTGCTTAACACGGAGGGTGTAACGATTCTTTGTAAAGAACAGCTCCACCCGCAACGACAAAACAAAATTATTTTGTATTTTCTTGTCTAATTTTACTGGTTGTTTATTCACGCATCTAAACGCCGTCGAAGTTATATTCATGTTAAGAAAATGAGAAGACGGTCGCCATTTTACGGCGGTCTCGTTTCGATCACGATAATGTGGCGAAACCTCTCTTGTTGGCAGAAGCGAAGTGGGATAGCCCACCCTGGATACGAAACCTTGATCTCCCGGTTTTAGACCCTACTAACCCCCCTGCTGTGCACAGAAATACAGCCAGGAACCCAGCACAGCAGCCGTAGAGGCTTACGGCAACGGTGAAGACCGCCTAGAGGTGGGGTGCCCAGTATCGGTGACCGGGAACTGAGCAGAGAGAGGAATCCAGGCTCAACTGAGCCCCATCACTGGGAAGTACGCCCACAGACACCACTACTGCTCCCCCATAAAAGGTGAACGCACCACTGAGGCGGCAAAACCCCGAGGCCCCGACAGGCACCGCCGGAGGGGAATTGACACGAGAAACACCTTTAAGCAACGCGCACAGTGCTGGGGAGTGCGAACTGGCCATCTGCTGGGAGACCCGACGACCAACGACTGCCTCGTCGGAGCCAGCTGTTCCTACAAGAGCGAAATGGGGAAGCCGCGGGGTCCGAAGGGAGACGGTGGCCCGACCGTGGAAACTCCGGAGAACACTCAGCAACCCCCATCGGAGCTGCAACAGATGCAAGACAAGATCCTCAACGCTATCGCGGCCACAAAAGACGCCCTACACCGGGATATTGCCCAGGTATCGACAGGGCTGGGACTCCTAAGAGCAGACCACGGAAAATTGGCCGACAGGGTGAAGGAGGCGGAGGCCACCCTGAAGGACATCGTGCCGGAACATGCTGCGACGAGGGGGAGGCTAACTGAAGCGCTGGACCGCATACAAGCACTGGAGAGACGGGCGGAAGACGCCGAAAATCGCAGTCGGCGGAATAATGTACGCTTAGTAGGCCTTCCGGAGAAAAAAGAGGGAACGGACATGGCAGGCTACCTAGACGACTGGCTGAGAACAGTGGTGGCCCCGGAGGGCCTATCCCCCTTCTTCACCATAGAACGGGCACATCGAGTCCCGGCCAGACCCCCGAAGCCGGGTCTACCCCCTCGTCCGGTGGTAATCAAATTACTCGACTACAAAGGCAGAGACTGGCTACTGCAGCGAGCAAGGGAGGTGGGTCCCTTCCAGGTCGACAATAAAAATGTCACGCTCTTCCCAGATTACACCTTCGAGACTCAAAAACTACGTGCCTCTTTCCTGTCCATCAAAAAAGAACTGCATACGGAGGGGCTGCAATACTCGCTGTTATTCCCGGCCAAGCTGCGGATACTAGAAGATGGAAAGGCCTTATTCTTCATGACATCTGCGGAGGCATGGGACTGGTGGGAAACCTATAAGGCTGGGACGGACGGGGCTCGCCACAGAGCTGAAGAAGAGCTTCACCAGCGCCCGGCACGGCAATCCAAGAGGCTCCGGACGTATAGGCGAAACTCGAAAAAACCAACGGACTCTCAGACAGAAGAAGAACGGAAAGCAGCACTGCAAGCAGTGAAGGAGGTTTCTGGCACAACACCGACACTAACGGAGAGGGAATCGAACTCAGAGGAACAAAATACAGGCTCGGAGACGGAATTGTCAGAAGAAGACAGCACAAAAGGCCCGAAGGTTACACCACAAACGGCAGAAGAAATCTTCGGCAACTGAACGTGGGACGTACGGATCTGACAAGGACTGCCATGGCTGATCCGGCGCACACGAACACTTGAACAGGCAGCTGTAAGACTATACTGCGTAAGTCTTGATACGCATCCCAGGGTGAGGGAATGGGGTAAGCGAACTGAACGTAACAGAAGCTTATACACGCACCCAGAGGCCCATAAGGCCACTGCAGTACAAACTGCGGAATACGAGGAATTGAGAGCACGTTGCTTTCCAGTTTGGATGGGGATAACTCTTTTGCGGTTAGGTCCTGTTCTGGGGAGGGGGGGGCCTGGAGAGGTTGGGGTTTCTCAGGGCGTAGTTGGGGGGGAGGGGGAGGGGGATGGGTCTGAGCTGGGAAAAGCCAACGCTCAGAGAAGAAGTTTTGGGGTTTTGTTGGGGGCAAGCGGGGTTGATGTCGAACCTGTAGTCTGGTCGCGAACGGAAATGGGCTTAATCCGACTACAACGAGACAATGGATAATGTGGGATCATTAAAGTGTGTGTCCTGGAATGTGCGAGGGCTGAATTCAATGGCGAAGAGATACAAAGTACACTCCTACCTGGTCCGTAGGGGGATTCACATAGCCTTTCTACAAGAAACCCAGCTCTCCAAGAAGGAAGGTATAGCACTGCAAAAGAGATGGAGGGGGCACCTGTTCTACACCTCATATTCAGCATTTGCTAGGGGAGCATTAATTTGGATTCGGGCGGGGGTTCCCTTCCAGTTTACTAGGCACACTATAGATCCAGATGGGAGATTTGTAGCAGTTGAGGGACTACTCAGAGGCCGCCATATAGCACTATGCAGTACTTACGCGCCAAATGTAGAACAAGCGGCATACTTCACTAGACTTTCCAAGTCATTAGCTACCTACCTCACCGGGCCGCTACTGATGGGAGGGGACTTTAACTCTATCGAAGACATCACGCTAGATAGATCACACCCACCACTGCATACATCCCCAATACACAGACTAGCGAAACATAGATTGGACTGGAGACAGCAATGGGACCTGACGGATGTATGGCGAATACAACATCCTACAGAGAGGGACTATTCCTTCTATTCCGGCTTACACGACCTGCATGTCCGATTGGATGCCTTCTTGTGCTCTCCGCCGGTGCTGTCAATGGTGGCCCGGACTGAATATTTAACACGCACGATTTCAGATCACAACCCCCTGCTCCTGACGCTGGATTGGATGAACGGTATTACGCGGATACCGATGTGGCGGCTTCGGCCTGACACGCTGGACGACCCACCGTTCCGTGCAGCGTTAGAGGATAGGATCTCCCAATACTTTGCAGAGAACGAGGGTACTGCTTCATCCAGAGCCGCGGAATGGGACGCGCTCAAGGTGGTGGTACGGGCGCACTGCATAGGAAAGTTTGCGGGCGCACGACGAACATTGCTGGATGATTTAGACAGAGCGGAGCAAAACCTGAGAAGGGCAGAAAAAGAACTGCCTAATCACCCCGAACTCCAAGAGAGGGTCTGTACAGCACGGGAGGCGGTGGCAGTAGAAGTAGAGCGCCTTCGTAGCTTTGATTATAAAACTTACCTGACTAAAACGCTAGCTGAAGGGGATAAAACGGGGAAGCTCCTGGCCTGGCTCGCCAACCCTACCAGGGGCAACACCCCGATCCTATCCTTGAAAGGATCAGATGGCGAAGTTTATACTACCCAGCCGGACATATTAGATTGCTTTAAGGTGTATTATGAACAACTATATAGAAGGGACCTGGGAGACCGGCACGAGGCGATAGAAGCGTTACTGACCGAGGTACATCTACCTCACCTAGACCAAGAACATACTGCTGCCATCGGGGGACCGATCACATTGACGGAAATCAGGGGAGCGATAAAAGGCATGGCGCGTAATAAAACGCCAGGAATGGACGGACTGCCCATAGAATTTTACGGGAAATATATAGATCTACTAGCCCCGAGACTCCAAATAATTTATACCGAAGCCAAAGTGAAGGGCATGTTACCCCACTCCATGCGCGAGGCGATCATGATCCCCCTCTTAAAACCACGTAGGGACAGCGCTGAGCCGGCTTCATACCGGCCGTTGTCAATGTTGACAACTGACTATAAAATCTTAAGTACGATTCTAGCCGCCTGACTGGTAGCCCACATGCAAGACCTGATCCATACAGACCAGTCGGGATTCATTCCTACCAGGAACACATCGCACAACATCCGCCGGTTACTTCGGTTCATAGCAGAACCCCCACCAAAGGCGAGAGCCCCCATGGTACTGGCGATCGATATAGAGAAAGCCTTCGATAGCCTGGAGTGGAACTACTTATACAAAGTAATGCACAGTTTCGGCCTGGGCGAGGGTTACATACGATGGACGAAAGTGCTCTATGCATCGGCGGGCGCTGGAGTGAGGGTGGGAACTCTGATATCGGATCGATATGAGGTGCACAGGGGTACTAGACAGGGATGCGCACTCGACCTCTATTGGTCGCGCTAGCGGTGGAGCCCTTAGCTGCACTGGCTAGGAATGGTAGTTATTTCCACGGCCTGGAGGTTGGAGGGGCCCCCCACTATATATCACTATACGCGGACGACCTCCTGCTGTTTTTAGATAACGCCGAGGAGGCAGTGGCGGGGGCAGAGGAGCTCCTGGCACGGTTCAGAGATGTCTCTGGTTTAAAAGTCAACGGGACAAAATCTTGCCTCTTCATCATACGAAAGGCAGAAAAATGCTCCCTGGTCCATACTCTACTAGGCTGGGAGGCAGACTGCCTACACTACCTCGGGGTATATATCTACCACGCGCCCGCAGACCTCTTAGATGGCAATATAGGCCGCTGCATCCGAGCACTGCTGGGCGCCATGTCCTTCTGGGCCACCCTCCCCCTATCCATGACAGGCCAAGTGTCACTGTTCAAAATGATAGCCCTGCCACAATTGCTATATTTCTTTAGGACCCTCCCCATATGGATACCGGGAGCGGTCTTTGCGCGCCTAAAATCCCAAATAGTGTCCTTCCTATGGGGAGCAGGCAGGCGGAGAATAGCACTGGCGACCCTGACCCGCCCGAAGAATGAGGGGGGACTGGCGGTCCCTGACTTCGAGTTATATTACCTGGCGGCGCAACTACAGTACTTCACGCAAGAGGTAGCGAGAGTGTACCGGGGCCCAGAGCAGGAGAGGGATCTTGGCACCCCCCGCCACGTGTTGGCGTTTATAACCCTCCAACAAAGGTTAGTACTTGGTGGGCTATCCCAGGAAGAACGGACGATGAGGTTATGTTGGAACCGCATGCAAAAGCGAGCTGGTCCTGAACACCCCTATGCGCCTGAAATCCCGATAGGCATGTTAACAGCGCTACCACATGGTGGAGACTGGTCGAGACTCCAACTTTGGGAGGAGGCTGGACTACAAATGGTGGGGGACCTCTTTGACGACGGAGTATTGACTCCCTACCAGACCCTGCTAGAGCGATACGACCTCCCCAGAGGCGACTACTTGTTACATGCGGCGGTGACAAGGGACATACAGGCACACTGGGGGGAGGGACTGATAGAACCCAAGACAACATCAGCATGCCAATACACGATGATGGCGGCGGGTACATACAAGGCGGTTACGTGCCTTTACTCCAGAATGCATACGGAGAATATACAACCTCTTACTCGCCTCAAAACTCAATGGGAAGCTGACTTACAAAGAGAGATCCCAGACACAACATGGTCCCAACTGGTCCAGAAAGCCAGGAAAAGCACCAGGAACGCCCGCTTCCAGTTAATACATCTTTATATTATCCATAGGGCTTACCTCACCCCACTCAAAATAGCAACGTACTTTGACGCGGAGGACGCAGCATGCCCCAGATGTGCGCAAATAAGAGCTGACCTCCTACATATGCTGCGGGACTGTCCGCATTTGCAGGATTACTGGAGGGAGGTGGGCGACACCCTGAATGAAGTAGCGGACAGAGAACTGCAGTACGACGGCGCAGTTGCGATCTTACACTGGTTCCCGCACACATGCAAAACCAAACTATCAAGTAAATTCATAGACATGGGCTTACTTATTGCAAAGAGGGAGCTAACTAGAGGGTGGAAATCAAAGGCGGCGCCGTCACACAGACGATGGCTGAACGAGTTCCTGAAGTGAGCTGCGGCGGAGAGCACAATTAGGTACCAACTGGCCCGGCGTGGATCGGATGAGAAGGCTCAGGAAGCAGCAATGGCATGGGAAATCCTGGTCCAGGCTCTCAGAGATAGTGCAGTGGAAAGCGACGAGGAGGAGGAGGCTGTAGAACCTGGGGCCCTGGGGGAGGCGGTCCTGAACCCGGCACTAACACCGGACACATGAACACATCACTAGGCATACGACTCCTGGCATTCCCAATACAGCTGGAACTCCCGGCACCAGACAAGATCCAGACATCAGGGGAGAGGGGGGAGGGCGAGGGGGGATGAATCACGACAATGATAGAAAACAAATAAGCACCACATAGTTGTTTGGGGGGGAGGGAGAAAAATTAAAAGCAGAGAGCGGTAGACCGATAGTGATGACAGCACTCATTAATGGAATTTACAGCCTACCGTTGTTATGAGAACGCCACCCAGCCTCCGGGATGTGGGTTGTACGGCTGTGTGCTTGATTACCGGATGGAACCGAAGGACCGTGGGTCCCGCAACAAATAATGCAAGTATTCTGTTCTACTTTCATTTAACTCTGCAATAAAAATTGTTTTACAAAAAAAAAAAAAACATTGAAATTCCCACGTTATAGTTAGTTGGACTCACTATAACTTGTGCATGCAATGCGCTGCTGATGACGTTACATATTACATCACTCATGACATGGTCAGTGACATCACTTATGACATCACTGATGACACCATCCTTGTGACAGAGTGACAGACCTCCTTTAACTGTGATGTAACCCATGAAACACATATTGAAAAATATAAATTAATTATTTTTTTATGGAGATACCCATACCAGTTTCAACTACCAATTCAATAATTCCACCATCTATATACACATCCACTCATTCACCAACAGTTCTATATAGTCACTTATACGCATACTCACTCATCATATGTAGTGATTCACCTATACATCCTGTTACACACCGACAGTCATCCAAAAGTTACTCTCACACATACTCACACATGCAAGTAAACTATTGAACATCCATTTATTTGCATATACAGCTATACACACACAACCACCTTACTTCTAAGGAAACAATCACTTATAGAAACACACACATATACACACTCATCCACCCATACAGTCCTGCACATATGCTGTCTTCAAAACACATACAAACAGTGAGTCAGTCATTGATGCATCTATGTAATACCCCCACCAAACCATACAGACACTCATACTGATACAAAAAAAAACATCTAATAACCCATATACACACACATGTAGCTACTCACCAACCCATGCAGCCACTTATACACAAAGTGAAACACTGATACATACATTTAAATATTTAAACATTACTCGCTAATATATGTACTCACTAAGATACACTTAATAAGCCAGTTAACCAATCAATTTTTTTTTTAAAAACATCCATTTAGACACTTATTTAAAAATGTATTCTTCCATCGACCTTTACAAATACATATATAAAACATATTTATTTTTCAGAAAGACACACATTCACGGGATGGTGTCATCAGTGATGTCATGAGTGATGTCACTGACCATGTCATGAGTGATGTAATATGTGACGTCATCAGCAGTGCATTGCACGCGCAAGTTATAGTGAGTCCAACTAACTATAACGTGGGAATTTCAATGGTTTTATGTCAGTAAAATTTCCAGCTAACTATAACTGGTGTGAAACCTATGGTTTTTTCAGTGAATATATATATATATATATATATATATATATATATATATATATATATATATATATATATATATATATATATATATATATATATATATATATATATATGCGTGAAACTCCACAAACGCCACCTCCAATCCCCAATCGGACCGGCGAAGCAAGGCAGGAGACGGACCACCAAGTCAGTTCACAGGAATCTCTTTATTGCATAGCCAGCTGGTAGAAGAGGGCAATACGCGTTTCGGGCTTCACAAGCCCTTGTTCACTTGCAATGACCCAGAGTGTTTTTTTCATTTTTATAATGCAGTGAGATCCGCCTCCCCCTCGCCATCAGTTAAATCACATGTCCATAGACATGGACAACATACTTAGATTTTGAAGAGCATCCAGTGCAAATACGCAAATAAGTTACACAAAATTAAAAACTTAGCGGAATGTAAATAATTTAACATTTTAAATTAAAACCACTTTGATTGCGACATATAGTTATATCCGAACATATACGAGGAGGGGACCGTGAGAAACGTCTCAGGATTCTAGAATCGAGATTCATTATTGAAATGAACAGTAAGGTCCCTAAAGGACTAAACAGTGGTGAGGAATTGGCTACACATATAGGCTGTTAATTTCCCCTCACTTGAATAGCTGTAACGCAATTTTCCTCTTAAAAATGATGTGAATTTTTAATTAATTTTAATTAGTGTTATTGTTTTCTTTTATCATGTTTCACCTTCACTTTTATTGGTAGTAGTATAAAGCTTTATTCGATTTCATTACATAAGAAATCATAAAAGCACAAGGAGTAAAAAAGAAATATGTACATACATGTATGACAACAATTTAAAATAAGTATTACATCACATGGGGCATAATTAATTTGCAATGGTACCAATCTTTTGGTTAAAAAAAACATTTAGCTAAAATTGTATAAAATGTGTCTAATAAGAAGATAAAAAACTTGACAATCAATATTCACTAGGACATCGCAGTTAGATTAGGCAAAAAGATCATACTATAGAATATAAAAAAATATGTTACATTGTTGACCGTGACCTAATTATCGCCTTCAGGTATGATGATACAGCCAGAATAATCACTGTTGATTTTAACATCTATAGTCTAAGCAATGCTGCCCTGCAATATCTAATGTTCCAGCGTCTGAGTATCGGTTTAAGATATTTTTTCCTGGGTACCATAAAAAATTTGCAAAATAAAGTGCAGTGCATAGTGGATTGAGGATACGTCATCACAGGGTCATGCAAGTTTGTCAGGTGACCAGATGTTTATCACAGGAAATAGAACCATTCTAAATAAAGAGCCAAAATGAAAATGGGCAAATATCATGCGGCTAAAGCTGCTCCGCACCATCA
The DNA here is from genome assembly GCF_964263255.1 of Lissotriton vulgaris. Lineage (NCBI taxonomy): Eukaryota > Metazoa > Chordata > Amphibia > Caudata > Salamandridae > Lissotriton > Lissotriton vulgaris. The sequence continues at coordinate 364,714,315 of NC_141687.1, forward strand.
GAAGATATTGCTGAGTGCCCTCACCACTCAAAAGCAATTGGTGTGCCATTACTGTTCATTTTTCCCTCTCTTTAACCCATCTTTGCTCGTCAAGGTATTTCAGGCAACGAGCCTTCAGATCTTTCCTAGAAATATCTTCAAGTCTCCTGGGATCAGTAAAGTATTCGGGATACCCAATGGCATTCGTTAGCCCTTTTATATAAATAAGCCACACCATTTCTCCGGCCCCATCTAGTTTAAAGCAATCCTGTATTACCTCCCAGTTTCTTCTATTACCTATATCTTGTGCCATAATAGCAACGGGGCTACCTTGATGGTATCTAATATGTAAGGGTTGCCTAATTCCTGATGGCAGCTATAGGTAGCGGAGGAAGCTCAAACGGCCAGAAGAAAGCGGATCAAATCATTTTCACAAGATTGTATTGCATCTGGCCCTTCAACGCCCCATAGCCCTGCCCCATATGTCCCGGTGGATACACATTTTGTTTTGTAAACTTCCATCAATTCTTTCACAGGTATTTCGCCTATCTTTTTTGCAAAATTTAAGACTGAACCCACGGCTCTGGTGAATATCAGCTTCCTAGCCTTAATCGCTGATTTCCAAGTGCCTCTCTTATCAAAGGTAATGCCTAGATAGCAGAAGATGTCAGTGTTTTCTATTTTTCTATTTTCAATAAAGATGTAAACACGGTCTGCTTTTCTTATTGCCACAACCCATTGTGAAAGTCTTGGATATATTCACTTTTAACCCCCTCTCTTTCATATAGGTGGCGAAGCTAGTCACTGCCCTTTGAAGGCCCTGTTGTGTTCTTGACATGATCACCGCGTCGTCAGCATATAGTAAGAGGGGAAAGGGGTTGCCCCCTATGGTCGGGTAATCATTTTGGTCTCTACTTAGGTATTGGCCCAGGCTATTTATATAAAATGTAAAAAGAAAAGGGGCGAGTCTGCACCCCTGTCTGACACCCTTTTCGATAGAAAATTTGGCCGAGCACTCCCCTCTCTTTCCAAAGCGCACCCTTGCTCCTGCGTTTCTGTACATTTCCTTCATGAGCAATATTTAAACCGGGTCCACCTTAAGATCTTCTAATGTAGCCATAATGTGCTGTGGTCAATGCAGTCGAACGCTGAGCTGAAGTCTACAAAGTTCAGAAAGAGTTTCTCCCTTTTGGACCTTGTATATTTGTCTATAATTAGAGCCAGGTTCAATCCCTGCTCTATGGTTCCCATACCTAACAGGAAGCCAAATTGTAGTTTTGTTGAAAAGCCCTTCTCAGATGCCCAGGTTTGAAGTCTATTTAAAATAATTCTACCCACAATTTTCATAAGGGCATCAAGCAGAGAAATAGGCCGATAGCAGCTAGGGTTGTTCCTGTTTCCCTTCTTGAAGATAGGTATGACTATCACATCTGACCAGGTGGGAATAAGTTTAAAATTGCAGGTGCTATTTAATACCATTGTTAGCAACGGGGCCCTCAGATCTATATTCGATCTACAGACATCAACTGGGATCCCGTCTGGGCCTGGGGCTTTGCCTGCCGCGCTCTCTCTAATGGCCCGTATCACCTAATCTAAGGTAATATTCAAATCAAGGGGGAAGATTCCCTGTTCACTTTCTGGTTGCACATCGGTCATATCAGTCACTGCTCTCTTTGCTTTATATAGGTCCCCAAAATATTCTACCCACTTTTCTCCCGAAATGGCCACATCTATGATGTCTACCTGTTTGTCTTGATAAAAGGGGGCATTACCGCTTTCGAAAAGCCTCTGTTATCCTCCATAATGCAAGCTTGATGTAAGGTTTCCCAGGATTCCTGCTTTAGCTGTTTTTTCTTCTTTTTTAGGGCGAGGCGATACGCAATCCTCGCCTGGCTAATGTCTTCCTTACATTTCGGTGTAATGTGCAGGATATTTTTAAGACGCATATGGGCTCTGGAACACTCTCTATCAAACCACCCATTCTGATTTTATCTTCCCCTGCTATTTTCCCTCCTTAGGAGTCTATAAGCCTCCTCTGTTATCTTAAGGAAGGCATAATAGATATCCTCAGTTGCACTCCCCTGACTGAGGCATGTGTCTATTTCTGTCTGGGTTTTGCCAATTAAATTATGCAAAAAGACCTCAGAATCAACTCTATCCCATTTTAGGGAATATCCATTTGTTGCAGCAAGTTGAACCTCGAATTCATAGGGAGTAGGTCTATTCTTGTTTTTATGATTTTTCGTGACCATGAGCTGTAGGCTAATTGGGTAGTGGTCACTCATTTAAATTGCTTCTGTGTTACATATCTCTTGGATAATATAATGAAATCAATGATGGTGTTACAACCTCTCCCATTAAAGGTTGGCTTGAAAGGTGTACAATTTTCACCCAGCTCGTTTGTAAAACCCAGATCGAATTGATGGAGTATGTCATTGAGCAAGTCTCCATTTTTATTATGACTAAAGTGTGAGGATATTCCCTTGCTATCATCATCTATGCCACAAATGCCATGTTCACTACGGGCATAGAGAGAGCAGTTAAAATCTCCTACCCATATTAGAGGCATGTCTTCTACCCTATACTCCTCTACAGTTTTTAGTTCGCTGACCAATTCCCTCATTACTGTCTCTTTTTGATTTAATGGGACGTTGTTAAAAAATTAACTATGACCACCTCCTTGTTCCGTCTTAACTTCATAATCAGAATTTGATAGAACTCAGACCAAGAATTAATCTTAACATTTAGTATCCCGACCTCTACAGAAATGTAGGTAGACAAGCCCCCCTTATTGCGGCCGTGATCAGTGATGGTTCCGGGGGTATGGAATGTCATGAATCCCTGAATATGGATTGCTTCTTCTGACCATGTACTTTCGTGGTTAGGCCTGCGATGTTCCAGCTCATGAGTTTATAAACACCCTCCCCCTTTCTAATTCTATCAGGCTTTCCCTGTGTAGTGCTTATTTGTCTGCTAACATCCATCCTTTCTCCATCACTTAGACATCGATCTATGGGAGCAGCCTCGGGCTGATAGTTAATTTCCACCCCTGACGGATTATTATCGTAGGCACACGAGCTCTTTCAGCTATTCCTTTTGGGATTTCCTATGTTCTCATTCACCCCTGGGAGCATCATCAAGATCCCCTGGGTTTCCTCCTTCAAGGGGGTTTCAGGCTGTCAATCCTGGTCATCCAGTTGTGACAAGAGATCAAAACGGTTTGGATGTGTCCAGTTTTTCCCTGTAGATTATGTGAATTGGGAGTCCCTCACCGAGCCCGTCCCAAAGGGTGCAGTTACAGGATAAAACAGATCAACATTTTGGTTTATCTGGGTTGGTGGATAGAAGAACCCCAAAGGCAATACATTAATACCAAGGTGATCATGGTGGTTTCTCCCTGCCCTATTTAGAATGTCCCTAATTAAACTGGGATCACTGAAGGTCAGGACAATACAATCACCATTAAGCTCTTTTCGCCTTTTAATGGGATATACAGTACTGCATTGACACGTAGCAATACATTTCCCAGCTGGGTTATGAAGGAGCACAATACCACAATTGTGGAGTCTCAAAAGGGGATCACTTGTGGTCCTGATTGCTATGATCATAGGCGTATAACTGTTTCCTAACGAGCATTATTGCACTCTGATCAAAATCTGCACTATTGCACTTTCCTTGCACCACCTTCTCTAATAAAATCTACTAAGGATGCATTCCATTCCCTGCCTATTCCCTATTGATGTAGAATGCTGATAATTAATATTTAGCACGCATTGCACTATGCGCACGAATCACAGCATGAATTTGCATATTGCTGAAGGCCTTCTCTCTGTGCTGTGTCCATCATGGTATGATGCCGATATTAATTTGAATGTTTGGTATTGTCGGTAATACATTCTTGATGGACTCATAACAAACGCAGCTCTAGTGAAGCAGGGTATTTCACCCGTAAACTAATATGGCATAGAAGCGAGATAATTCAGGCGTCCCATCACTCAATAGTGGAGCGCTAATTGCCAAAAGTGATTGTGTTTGTAGCAAATCAATTCAAAGTGATTTCTTTGTATAATAATGTCAAGGACTGTAAATCTTGTAATTTATTATTGCTGCTTAGGCAATGTTGAAATTGCAGTGCACGGAAGTCGTGAAGTATTTTTTCTATGTTTGGCAACATTGTAGTCTATTTCTATGGGAATTAGGAGATCAGTAAGCAACTTGACAAAGCTAATACCGAAATGCGCCGTCCTTGGATTTTGAGTGCACAATAAACTATTGTGCCGTCTCCTGGTGTGCCGCCTCTTCATTTGTGGCCGAATTTCGGTTGTGGATTTATGAATTGTTGAAATATATATACATATGTATACATATGTTGATTAAATCAAATCAATCTGTTGCAATGCGTTTCCCTGCACAGAATTGAGCTCAGAACGCTAACGATGCTCCACAAACTTTTATGGAATTTTCATGGTTGCCTATAAGCGTTTCGGCCAGCCACAGACAGGGCCTTAATCACATGAACATATAAATATTACCTATTGGCGATCACCAGTAGGTAATTATAGTTAAGACCATGTTTCCCATGGAAAAGGGATTTTGATTTGGCTATATCTTTGACTCTGTTTGACGAATCTTCACAAAAGTTTCCGAAAAAAAGTGGCCTGGTGAACCGTGTTGTGCATGGTAAGTTTTGGTTTGATCTCTCAAGCTGGGTTCGAGAAAAAGGGGGGGGTTCGAAAAAAAGTGCATTTACAATGGTAATTCCCATACGACCTTCAGTGGAAGCTGGAGCCCGAAGCACTGGATGAAATTCCATCAAATTAGTCAGAAAGTAAGATTTGTTTACACAGATCACGCATGCAGCTATTTGGTGTGAATCCATTCAGTAATTCTTGGGAAATTTAAGAAAATTAAGATAGTGATATCTGTGGCCACGGGTAATTCGCAACTGCTTTGCGATTATTCATGAAGGCGCACGCCAACCGAAAAGCTGTGATTGGCTGGCCACAATCAGAGCAGAAAATTGCGGCCATCATTTTAGAAAACGGGACAGCTATGTGTCCCAAAAAATGTTTTTACACACACAATATTAGCAAAGTCGTCACGACCGTTAGTGCAGCCCCCTGTGTAATGGCACAAAAAATTTGCAAATATGGGTGAAAAGTTTATAAAAATACATTCACAGTCCCTTTCAGACAATAATACATTCATTCAAACAAGTACTCAGAGAGTCATGCACCCAGTCAGAGACCCACTCAGAGACTCATGCACCTACTCACAGACCGACTAAGAGACACATGAACCCTCACGCAGAATTACACGACCCATGTCTTAATCACAATCCTACACAGAGGCTCCTGCCCCTCTTACAGACCCACTCAGACAGTCATGCAGTCACTCAGGACTCACTCATATTCACAAACACCCACTGACAGACCTACTCAAAGACTCATGTACCCACTCAGAGTCCCCCTCAGAGAATCATACACCCAATCACAGACCCATTCTGAGGCTCATGCACCCACTCCCAGACCAACTGAGAGACTCATGCACCCATTCGCAGATACATTCAAGCACTCATTTACCCACTCACAGACCCACTGAGAGACTCACATATACATTCACAGAACTACTTAGAGACTCACAAACCCACTCACTGACCCACACTGAGACACACTGAGACTCACATACCCACTCACAGTCCCACTCAGACAATCACATACCCACTCACAGATCCATTCAGACACTCATGCGCCCACTCACAATGTGGACGAGTCCCATTCAAACACTTATGTTCCCATTTAAAGATCCACTCTAAGACTCAAACATCCACTCACAGAGCCACGCAGAGGCTCAAGCACCCAAGGCCTGACCCACACAAAGACTAAGTCATCCACTCACAGACCTACTCAGAAACTCACACAACTAATCACAGACTAAGCATGGGCGAATTTTGCGAATTCGCGATCCGCAATTTGCGGATTTGCGAATTCGCGATCCGCAAAAATTCGCGAATTTGTGCGAATTTGCGGATTTTTGTTTTTTTGCGTGTTTGCGGGTTTTTTGCATGTTTGCGGGGTTTTTTGCGTGTTCGCGGATCTTTTTGCGTCTTCGTGAGCCGCTTGCATAGCGAAGTTACCCATGCAGTCGTTTCTGGGAGAGGGAGAGAGAGATAGATAGATAGAAAGAGAGAGAAAGAGAGGGAAAGAGAGAGGGAGAGAGAGAACGAGAGAAAGAAAGAGAGGCTGGATCTCTGAAGGGCCAGATTCCTGAGTTGCCCCTACAGAACATACAGCTTTTTATTTTTAGCAAAATGCATATGGAAATTGTGCTGTAAAGGTCTCTTTTAGTTTAACCCCTCCTGACAACTCAAAATGGGTGTATTTGCCATTCTCTCCCTTCTTGCTGTTTTTTTTATATCTGTAAGTGCTTCCTGATGAGGTTTAATTCCTTGGACAGGAGCCTCGTTGCCTACTTGTAACTATTCTCTGACCCTGCTTCAAGGGTCAGAGCAGGGTCAGAGAATAGTTGCAAGTAGGCAACGAGGCGCCAGGAAGCAATTAGCAGCAGGTGTCCAAGTTGAAGTTAATTTGTTTGTAACCCTTTTGTAAAAGGTTACAAAGAAATTAGGTTCAACTTTTGCACCTGCTGCTGTAACCCTTGCTTGGCTGAAAATTCGTCCCCGCTGATTCGCGGATTTTACCTCCATTTTGCGAGATTCGCGGATCGCGAAATCGCGGAGAATCCGCAAATTTGCCCGCAAAACGGATTTTTCGCCCACCCTTATCACAGACCCACTCAGATAGTCACGCACCTACTCACTCACCCACTCAGGTACTCATCTATCCACTCACAGGCCTTCAAAGACACTCATGCACCCTGTCATAGACCCACTCAGATACTCATGTACCCACTCACAGACCCACTCAGATACTCACACGCCCACTCACAGATCCACACAGGCACTCCAACACCCACTCACACATGCATGTACACACCCATAAAGTCACTCACATACCCACGCAGAGACCCATGCAGTCACTCACACACCCACTCACCTACCTATACAGACACTCACACACCGACTCTCATAGGATACAGGTTACAGTTAGGAAAAGAAAATCACTAAAAAAACAAGTGTTTCAGGGATGTTATAGTTAGGAAATATATATATATTTTTTAAATGTAGAAATTCACTGAAAAAAATAAAGGTTTCAGTGACATTATAGTTCGGAAATAGAATTAAAAAACCTTAGAAATCCACTTAGGCTGAGATTTCCTGCATACAAAATCAGTGAAATTCAGCAATTATAGTTACCTGAGCTAACTATAACTTACGCTCCACAAATCACTGCTTATGTACTCACATATTACATCCTCATGGCATAGTCAGTGACATCACTGAGGATGAGCCTGATGACATCTCAAATGACAGCACTGATGACACCATCCACAGAACCACTCACACATCCACTCAGACCCCTATATAGCTTCTCATTGACCCACTCATACAACCAAGCACATACCCGTACATAGACCCACACACCTACTCACACACGCTCACTCTCTCATACAAATGCAAAAAGAAAAATTGATGGACAGAATGCAGAACAATGTCTTACATTCAACCCAGTTCAGAGATCTGGGCCTAAATCCATCGTTTTTTTGGCTCACCATGCCATTCCAGTTTGGACTCAGCCATATGCAAATCAGTCTTGACCCTGCACCCAATGGGAACAGTCCAGCCAGAACTTCAAGGCCCAGTCCTCCCTGGACTGAAAACCAGCATACTAGGACCGGTTTTGGGCTTTCAGCCCTCATCAGCCAGGAAAGCTTGATTCCAGTCGCATGGAGAGCACGAGATCCACGTCTGGGCATACCCATCCCACTCGGGGTGACACATAGAAAAAAGAACAATTGATGGACAGAATGCAGACCTGTGTCATACATTCAACCCAGTACAAAAATCTGGGCCTAAATCCATCGTTATTTTGCTCATCATGAAATTCCAGTCTGGACCCAGCCATATGCAAATCAGTCTTGACCCTGCGCCCAATGGGAACAGTCCAGCTCAAACTACCAGGCCAAGTCCTCCCTTGACTGGAAACAAGCATCCTAGGAATGGTATTGGGGTTTCACTCCTCTTAAGCCAGGATAGCTTGATTCCAGTGGCACAGTGAGCCCAGGACCCGCGTCTAGGCATATCTGGCGCACTTAGGGCGAGAAAGCAAAAGACACACAATTGATGGACGGAATGCAGAACAAATCAAAACATTCACCCTCAGTCAAGAGATCTGGGTTAAATCCATCATTCTTTTGCTTGACGGTGCACCACAAAACTTTCAAGACAGCAGCTGAAATGAGCATCAACTAACTTTGAAATTTTCGCTAAGATTCATCAAATGACACCAAAGCTATAGGCAAAACGAAAAACCCTATTCCTATGGAAACTATATCCTAACTATAACTACCTACTAGCGCCCACCAGTCAGTAATATATGGTGTTATTTGTCTCTTCTGCATTTGGTGATGAAAGAACAAAATGTAAATTTTGAAGAGTGATAACTGAGGAGACAGTAGACATCAATGCTATTTTAAAAACAGCAATGAATTCAAGTTGGTGGATGCAAAGCTATAAAACTGTGTTTGTATGTTGCAAAATCAACCACAAAAATACTGTGATACTAAAATATCATTGAATAAACACTCGCTACCTAACTATCAACTTTCTTAAACACCAATGAAATTATCATTAATATTGACTACTAAAATATGGCACTCAAAAATGTAAACAGAGTAATACCTAGATCAAAAATATTAAAGCAACCAAAAAATGTATACTCAAATTACCAATGTCTAAACCATCATTTTAAATTACTAAAAGGTATTAAACATGGTGGTATGGCTTAACAGCGAACATGGTGGACGAGCTTTCGGAGAGCTTCCGACAGTCACTGAATTATCCTTCCTAATCCTCTCCACACTCCAAGGGACAGCCCAGGTGTATCTAGGGTTCGGCTGCAACTCGGAGACCACATCAACTATCCATGCAGCCACCTGCCGTAAGAGGATCACCAGGACCAAGGAGACTGAGTGGTCGAGCCTCACTCTAAATTGCAGCCCCACCCAAGAGAGTCAAGGGTGGATCTGGGGTTCAACACCTACCCCCTAATCCCGTACATGTGCATCACTCAATAGACTGGCAGGAGAAGTGAGGTAAGGTGCCACCACCAGAACATTTGCTCTAGCTGGATTCACACCCAGAATGTAAGCTTAGGATCACTGTGGCAAGGAAGGCTTGAGAGTCCTGCCGGGCCTCTGGAGATTGCGGCGCATCACTGCATTCAAACCACGGCAGAGGGAATCAATGCCCCCAATCTGAAGGAATGAACAGGCTCGTATAGGCATATAGCGATCATGACTTCTCTGGGGGCCAAGCCAGATGGAGCATCGGTTCAGTGACAAAGGCTCATTAGAGCCATGCATGCATTTCAAGGGCCACACCCTCAAACTACGTAGTCTTTGACTAATTCTCCATGATTCACGCTGATCATTGCTGTGTTATGTGAGAAGACAGTAGGTTTGCTCCCCCTCTTGCCCTAACCTCCCTCCTCTCAGAGGATCTCCAGCCAGCTGCGGGAAAGCTGACCTATGTGTACTATCGGGATAGTGGTACACTGAGGAGGCTAGCAACAGTTCCTGTATATAAGTGCATTGGGGCATGCCATGCCTGGGGGTTCTTCATACGACAGTGGTGTTTTGGGGCCCTCAGAGGGCTGTCGCAGTGCATAAACGAATAGGAGGGGGTGCTGATGGCCTCTTTTCATGAACTCTTTAACACGGACATGCCGCTTTCAGGGATGTCCCCCACATGCCTCCCTTAGGGATCCACACATACTGTGGGTGTCCATGCCATGGAGGAAGACAGACTAGGTACTGGTGGGGCTTGTGATGGGGTGCCCAGTGTGATCAAGGGAGTTAACCCTGGCCTAACTGTTGTTTGCAATCCTACCAATCGGCACAGCCTGAGGCTCTACCACAAGCTGTTGACTGCACTTGCCACCTCTTACAACCTCCTGGGTGGTCTGGCGGGTTGAGCCGGGTGCCTGCCTGGCCAGAACATGAGCCTTGTAAATACCACAGCGACCATAGCTGAAAACAAACAACCAGTCGGTACGAAACAGAGCACCATGAATAAATGTGCACAGCCTGGAAGCAATGCACCGTCTCCAAGTGTCAATGAAACATCAACTTCAACTCTGGATAATACAACACTCTTGGCAGCCATAACACAATCACACAACATGTTCAATGCCAAAATTGGGGCCGTTGGCTCAGACATTGCTTTGCACCATCAAGATCTCAGGAAAGTAGTGCAGAACATAACAGAGGCCAAAACTAGTGTTTCGGGGTAGATGATTCGGTAACTACTCTCCAATAGAAGGTGACTAAACTTGAAGCAGTGACCAAAGAACTAGTTCTATAAGTCAAGGATGCTGAGGGAGGATCCCACCGGAACAACCTATAAGGTTTGTGGGCTTCCCTGAGGATTATAAGGGCCAATCTATGGACACCTTCTTGAGACAATGGCTGAGCTCTGTGGTCCCTGCAGAGGCCCTCTTCTTTTGCTTCATGGTTCAGCACGCCAACGGAGCGCTGGTCAAGGAATCCTGTCCAGGGGTATGACCAAGACCAGTGATTGCCAGAATCCTAAGTTACATGGAAAGGACACTATAATTAAAATTGCATGCCCACAAGGTAAGATCACCTACCAAGTCTCTTCCATCATGATTTTTCCTGAATATACAAAGATGGTACATCATCAGCGCCAGTTCTTTGTTGCTGCCAAACAATGCCTTTGCATACTTAAGTTGAAATACATGCTGCTGTACCCAGCCTGCCCAAGAGTGGCCTTAGATTAAGAGAGACTAAGCTCACAATAGCACTGTTGGGGCTCAGGTTGGCCAAGGCCCGGGGCCCAAATGGGCTCCCAGGTGAATTTTTTAAAGCCTTTATATCTAAACTTGGGAAACATTTTCTAGACGCGATTCACACCACCATGGATGCGGTGACACTTCCTTCAGGTTCGCGTCATGCAGAAATAGTGGTCTAACTCAAGCTGGGCTGGCCACCAGATGAGCATTCCTCCTATTGCTCGATATCTCTCCTGAAGTGGACCTGAAGCTCCTCGCCAAAGCTCTGGCTAATAGACTACTTCCTTATATCTTAGATTTGATCCACCCATATTAAGAGGGCTTCATACCAGGCTGAGCCACACAACAAAATGTCCGGCTTCTCTCAAACACCCTTGCCAGACACCTGAGGAGGCCAGCAGTGGTGCTCCTAGAAGATATGGACAAGGTGTTTGATTCAGTTAGTTAGGAATACCTGTTTGCCCTTCTTTGGAGACTAAATATCAGTCTCAGTTTCCTTAACTTTATCAAACTGTTATATCCTGATTTGACGGCAACTGTGTGAGTAGCAGGTGACATGCCTGGTATGCCCTCTCTTTTAGTTGTTTGTATTGTCGTGCCCCTGGCAGTATGGGTCAGGTTGGATTCCCAGCTTTGGGGTTCCAAGTGGAGCCCAGAGTGTTTAGACCAGATGGCCTTATATGCGATTTACATTCTGTTTTTTATGACAGATCCAGGGGCCTCGGGACCATATCTACTCCAGATTATGCAAATCTTTGGCAAATGATCTGGCCTCTTTATGAACAATTTGAAATCTGTGGTCTTTCCCCTGATGGATATGCAAGACCTACCACCTGGGCACCAACTTATAGGCAGTGATTGGAGGTATTAAATATCTGGGGGTAAATTTATCACCGGGTGACGGAAAAGGTGAGAACATGGTCTTCTTTTAAGCTATCCCTGATGGACAGATTGGCCATATTCAAAATGGTCTCCCTGCCAGACTATTGTATCAGCTACAAAATTATCTACAGGTCATCCCCCTATGCTGTTTCAGACAGCTCAACTTCGTCCTTTCTGGGTTCCTCTGGAATGGAGGTACCCTTCATATTGCACTTGCCAGATGTTTTCAATCTACCTATAGTGGGGGTATCACAACTGCGGACGTATACTTCTACTACTCTGCCTCACAATTTATCATAATCAACGAGTGGTGGTAGGATTTCCATGGGGCCCTGGCATATGTGGTCGAAGAGTGGGAAATGGTTGCTACGCCCTTGTTGGACTACCTCTATGGGAAAGCGAAGGTTGATTCTTTCCCCCCAGCGGGACAAGTGATCCTAAAAGCATGCCACAGATCCCTGTGTCATATGGGGGTGTGGAGTAAGCTAACTAAGTAGATGCCACTGGGGCATGGAACGGTGTTGCAGCAGGTGGCCTGTTTGGAAGGATTTGGGAAATGGGATGTTATAGGTATCTCAACCCTAGGTAATGTAATGAGCAGTGAGGTTCTGAAAGACCTGCATCTTGAATATCAATTGCACCATAGCCAATTCCATTGCTGCTTATAGCTTCAACACACCATTTCTACTTACATTAAACACCTCAAAACACTTCCAGAATTCAACCCACTGGAAGGCAAACTCTTCTTGGGAGCTCTAGGCGCTCACAAAATCACCGAGACATATTTCTCATTAGTGTTACACAACACGCACACAGACTCTGCCGTTAGTTCATGGTAGATGGATATCAGCACTTTAGATGACAATGACTGGTCAGAAGCTTTGAGATCATCTCGGGAGGCGGCTATATTGGCTTGTCTCGGCCTTATCCAACTCAACTACCTCTATGAGGCTTACTAACTAAGATATTGCGTATGGCACGGGGAGATGCTGAACTCTCCATTATGTCCACGTTGCCTGATGGGAGATGGCATGGTCCTACATAGTTTGGAACTGTACAATATTGAACCGCTTTTGGTCAGGAGCTGCCTCTTGCCTTGACGAGGTTCTCTCCTGGACAATTCCACTAGACCCGAGACTGATTAACTTTGGCAAAGGGAGATAAAGCTAAAGCATGGAAAGCATCCCATGTCCCTTCCCTGACCGTGTGGAAGCAGGGATTTGACCCTTGCATGGGTCTGGATATTGTTGTGTACCAGGTGTGGATATGCCCCCAGAAACATCCCAAAATCTGGCAGAGGTGGGTATGCTATAGGGTATATTACTCTAGAGCTAGCCATCACCATTAACTCTTGTGATGAAGATGAGATTTTAACCTAGTAGGACAATAGATGTGGACACATCAAGCCGGGCTGAAGACCGCTGGAATGCCAGAAACCGGTGCTCGGAAGCTTGTTTCCGGTCCAGGGAAGACATGGCTTGGCAGTTCGGGCTGGACTGTTCCCATGAGGCACAGGGTCAGACTGATTTGCATATAGCCATGTCTGAACTGGGGTGGCAGAGTGGGCTAAAGAATGGTGATGGATTAAACCCAGATCTTTCGACTGGGTGTGAGTGTTTGATTGACTCAGATGCTCCGTCCATCACCACCCCCTTTTGTACCGCTTTTGGCCGCCATAAGTTTGGCAGGGTATGCTCAGACGTGAGTCCCTTGCTCACTTTGCCATTGGATTCAAGCAAGCTGCGCTGAAGACGGCTTGAATGCCAGAAACCTGTCCTCGGAAGCTTGTTTCCGGTCCAGGGAAGACATGGCTTGGCAGTTCAGGCTGGACTGTTCCCATGAGGCACAGGGTCAGACTGATTTGCATATAGCCATGTCTGAACTGGGGTGGCAGAGTGGGCTAAAGAACGGTGATGGATTAAACCCAGATCTTTTGACTGGGTATGAGTGTTTGATTGACTCAGATGCTCCGTCCATCACCACCCCCTTTTGTACCGCAGGTCTAGGGTTGGCCATCATCACTCCAATTTTCTGTGATTTGGGCCTAACAATGGTTGCAATGGTCTCTCCGATGCCTGTGGCTCCCTTGTCACCTGCGTCATATCAATAGGGTTTCCAATCACCACACTATTTTCTTGCTCAGGGCCAGCGTACACTGGGTGCTGTGCCACTGAGGACACCAGCCCCCCTTACCCTAGCCTCCGACAGCCAACCAGATGGTCTCCCCAGAGGCGAGACCCGAGAGGTCAAGTGGACTAGGCATGGGTGACATATGCAGGCACAAGCACCCGAGCTCACCTCTTCCATAGGGCCCTTCAATCTTAACCCAAGTTGTCTTTCAGTGCCATTATTCTGCCACCCTAGCGCAAACCCCCAGGGCAGCTTACTGGGCACAATATTTTGTAGGTCACCTGTGGGGAGGGGGACCCCTCTTGAACACAACTAGGGGCATGCAGGTGCCCTTGTTCGTTAAGGTAGTCTCACCTGGCCAATGCAGCAGTTATCTTCCCACCTCTGTGGATCTGTTTGCCAGTTTTGGCCCCTCTTTTCTTAGGGGGGGCACCTCAGTCAGTGCTCAGAGCCCTCTGGCCAGTTTTCAGTCTGGCTGCTGCCTGTGGTGTCGGCCCTACTCAGCAAAAAGAACCACACCATTCCTGTTTGGACCCAGCCATATGCAACTCAGTCTTGACCCTGCTCCCCATAGGAACAATGCAGCCCGAACTGCTGGTCCAGGTCCTACCTGGACCGGAAACAAACATCCCATGACCGGTTTCATGGTATCACCCCTTATCAGACAGGACAGTTTGAAGGCAGTCGCTCGGTAAGCACAGGACCTACGTCTGGGCATTCTCATCCCACTTCGGGGTGACAAATGCAAAAAGAAATAAAGCATTTGTCCTCGTTTCGCCATCTCAAGACCAGGTTTTCCCTGGTCTTAATTTTGATGCTGCCTCCTATTTATGCCAGGAACATCCATAAAAGTGACGCTCCTCTGCGACAGAGGCTTGTAATTATTCCCCCCCCCCCCCCCCCCCCCCCCCGAAGCTTCTGCATAGTTTGGCAGTCCTTTACTCTGCTGTGCTAGTATTTGCCGAGGTATTTCTGCCGGCTGACATCAATGCACTAGGATAAATAAGCAGATTTACAACTATTACTAAGTCCACCTCTTGGGGGAAACACTTTGCACAAAGAATTACCATGCTACAATTGGCTATTGATATTGAGCAAGGAAAGACCAAGACGAAGCAAAGGCAAAGAAAAACTTAACACTAATAATCTCTCCCCAAACAGGTAAGGCCAAGAGCTGCCCCATCACCCAAGCCTGCCTGGGCGGGGCAGGCTGATTTCATCGCCTCATCACTCATCGAGGAGGAGTACTAGCACAATGAGCCACCTTTTGTGCTTCACAGGGAGGGACAGCTCTGAGGTTCAGCAGACTACTAATTACATGATTCAGTCTTCCTTCGCATTAATTGCTTCTAAATTATTTAATCTAACGTTGGCTTGGAGATATTCCAGTTACAGTCTGAACGATTTTTCCTATCATTAACTTGTTTATTTAATAGCATGCACAGTACATGACAAAAAGGGCACGTGACAAGAAGAAGCTGGAATAAAATATGATTTTATTTTACTGCTTTATTGATCATTAACTTGTTTGATTAATAACGCACAATGTATGACTAAAACGGCATGTGACAAGAAGAAGCTGAAAAATAAAAATGTTTTGTTATTTCTTTATTGAGCACTCTATAACACATGTAAACTCTCTTGCCAATGTGTGAGGTCGGAATACACAATTTGAGTAAATACATAAAAAGAACATAATATTATGTTGTGTGTATTAGTATAGCGCACAACTCACCTGGGAGGGTACCCTGGCGCTGCATCACGGAGAGAGAACCAGAGGTCTCTAGCAACTGCATAAAGTAGCATCTTTATAACCGCTTTTCTAAAATATCGCATCTTAGTAACCAGTCGGTGTGGGTCCTGGCAGCACAACCTTGTTTGTCCAGCTAGACGTAGGCCTTGATTAGAAATTCCCCAGAGGGCTTGAAGAAAATTACTGCAACCCATAAAATCCAGTACCCGGGAGTCTGTGTTTATCTGGCGTGATAATTATCGCCCATTGAAAGTCTAGCTTTTAAATATGCTAACTACATTAAAATTCCCATGTTCAGATAGTCATCAACCATTTAGCTATTGTATTTGTAAAGAGCACTATAACCTACAAGGCTATGCTGGCGCAGAGTAGGTGTGTAGGCCTAGCCCTGACCATGGTAGGTTGGTTAGTTGAAAAGCAAGGTTTTCAGCTTCTTGTAGAATTCAAGAGAAGAGGAGAAGGCTCTAATGTGGAGTGGGAGGCCATTCCATTCTTTAGGCGCCATATAAAAGAAAGCCTGACGTCCTGTACTGGTTCTCTGTATGCGTAGGATGTGTGCGAGTAGAGCTCCTGCAGAGGAAAGGTGTTGAAGTGGTAGGTGGAAAGAGATGCGCCTGTTCAAGTGGGTGGGGCCTAGGTTATGTAGTGCCTTGAATGTGTGTGAGGAGTTTGAAATGAAGGCATATGGGAGGCCAATGGAGCTCAAGGAGGTGTGGTGTGATGTGTGTGTTCTGCTTGGTTGGTTGCGAATGAGTCTGACTGCTGAGCTCTGAATGGTTTGTGGTCTTCTAGTGAGTTGCTTGGTGATACTGGTGTAGAGGGTGTTCCTGTACGTCAACTTGATGGTGATGAGGGCATGAGTGGCAGTTTTACCAGTGTTGCTTGGGAGCCATTTGAAGATATTCCTCATCTTCTTCAGGATGTGGAAGCAGGATGCATTGATGATGTTGCCTTATGTGGTTATTTCCAGTTTGCTGTTCCAAGGTTCTTGGTTTACGTGTTGGGTGTGGGTGAGAGTTTAACCAGCCACCAGTTGGTGTGTCATTGTGAGGTGTTCTCACCGAAGATCACTACTTCTGTCTTGAGAGCAACGGAGAAACTGAGCGGTTCGTGCGGTTTGGGCAGAGCAGCGAGGAGCTGTGGCGGCGGCGTCCGCAAACCGCAACCTGAAAACCCAAAGCTGCATCCAAGCGGGCCACAGGGAGGCGGAGTGAGGTGGTTGTAGCTGCAGCGGCGGCAGCGCCCCACAGAAGCCGCGAAATAACGAAAAGCTGCAAGCCGCAATGCGAGGGAGCGGTTTGGGCAGAGCTGCGAGGAGCCGCAAGGGGCGGCTGCAGTGCGGCAGAGCCGCAAGGAGCGGCCGCAGTGCGGAGGTGGCGCACCTACCCAGATCGCGGAGGCATCAGGAGTTAGGAGCCCTCAGGAGCCAGGAGGGATACAGAGGGTCACAGAGGGGAAAGCCGGGGCCTGGGAGCTGAAGCGTGCGAAGAAAAGGAGTCAGAAGCAGCAGGAGCCACAGGCTAAAGGCAGGGCTAAGGCACTAAAATTCGGGAGCCGTGCGGGAGATGGCAGCCTGACCCTAAGCCTGACCCTAAGCTCCAGGTTCAGCGTGAGAGATGTGATATGTGAGAGACCCCAAGCCTGAGCCTGAGTCTGTTCATGAATAAAGAGTTTTCAGGTGGTGGAGGAGTTACCACGGGATCAGTACAGTGGCAGCCCCCAAAACCCCCTGGAATCCCTGGAATCAGCGAGGAGCAAGGAGTAAGGAGCGAGCAGCAAGGCTGAAAATCTTGACCCAGGATTTGTGAGTACTAGCCCCTTTCACCCCAGGAACCGAGAAATTCAAAGGAAATTCAAAGGAAAATATAGAAAAGAGGTAGGGGGCGGAGTGGAGCAAGGGGGAGCGGGGAGTAGAACTCGGACTCAAGGAGTTGAGCAGGAGGAGGGGAGGGGGATAATCTGTGGAAAGCGTGCTATCAGTAAAAACTTAAACGAGCATAAAACCCCTAAACTCTCCCAAAGACTCCCAAAGACTCCCCTCAAAAGACCCCCACTCGCCAAACATCCAGCCAAATATCCAGTCGAGACACCCTGAGGGCGTACAGAACCATCACATGCAGCCTCGGTAAAGGCAACCTCAGATACATTCGATATTGCCTTACTCATCCTAACTCATCTCCATTAAGAAGAGCCACTATAATGGTCACTCTACCTAGCACCCTCCGTTCTTTTCCCGCTCTCTCCCCGACCGCAGCTGTTCCTCAAGGGGCAGACAGGCTTGGGAGGTTTGGGAATGCCAGTGCAAGTGTGAGGTAGAAGTGAGGGAGATTAAAGGTGGCTGGTGGTCGTCTGGAGACTACATCATTTCTACGTAAGAGTAAATTTGTACCCAAGGATCCAGGATCCCAGGAGGATCAGCTGGAAAACTGTACCACGTGCATCCAGGCGTAAAAGCGGTGAACCGCGCTGAGATATCAACGCCGCTTGTAAATCAGTAATTTAGCAATCCAGAGCAGATCAGAAAAATCAAGTGTTGGAAAGTCGGAGTGAAAAAACATACGGCGGGGAATAAGACAGGAGCCCTCAGAAGATAATAAAAACAGTCCAAAAATAAGTGGGATAATTTAGACACACCCATACTTGCGAACAAACAAAGTAAGATCCCAAAAACTAACTGGAACAGTCCACCGGAGAGAATATCAGTTATTGGATTATGCGGTCAGGAAAAATCCGACAAACTCCAATACAGAAAATAAAAAGAAGGCTGACGGAAAAGGAAAGAAACAAACAAGGAAACAAAAGCAAGTCAGACGAGTTGCTCAGTAAAGAACAAACACATCTGGTACCAGTCCCTTTTAAGTTTGGGGAGGAAAAACTTAAGCACAATTTTCACTTTTCAAAAGATCAAATGGCAGCAATTCACACCATAAGTGAAGAAGCAAATATCCTAGAAAGCCCAATAAATCCACTACATATAACATCATCAAGCAAAAAACGTAAAAAGAGAAATGAATCAGAAATAAGTCTGGGCACCCATTCTAAAGAAAAATTATCAATAAAAAATTGGTTGGTAAAAACTACAGCACAAATTCATGTACCTCTTTGTCAAGCGATCTCAACCCCAAACAAAATACCCACCGAGAGCGACGATAAAAGTTTAATAGTTATCGACCAAAGTAAATTAGGATCTCAAATAAAATTGCAGAGAAGTATACAAAAAATTGACTGGTCAAAATCCTTCTCAATCTTTGAAGTAGCAGAACTCCAGAAAATGCTCGAAGATAACACACATAAGGAAGCTGAACCAGAACAACGTAGTCATGAAAAACTGAAAGAATCCGAAAATCTGGAAACAAATAAAAAGGGAGAGAAACAGGAAACAACATCCTCTCCAAAAATACTTACATCAAGCCTAATCAGACAATTGACCAGTAAAATTCAGGAGTTCGACGTAGCCAAAGAGGGGATAAAAGAAGATTACCCAATAAACATTTCCTCCACAGGCAACTTTAACACAACCACAGGGGCACGGACGCAACAAACTGAAGCAAAGTCCGCACTCTGGGGGGACGCTTTCTTAAAAAACTTACAACAAGCGATCAATGCTCTAAATTTTCAATCAAACAAACTCGATGTTCAGGTGGATCTGATGAACTTAATTGCAACCCATATAGTGGGAATAAATTCTAAATTAGATAGAATCTCGGTGTATCTCACAAAAGTAAAGGAGGATGACAAACAATGGAAAGCTAAGTTAATGGAACAAAATTGTGTCTGTGGGGACATAATAGACAAATTGGCATCATTACCCGATATTCTGAAATAAATATTAGCGGTAACACACTTAAAAAATAACAAAGGGGATAATTCAAATGACGAGGCTATAAAAACAGGAAAACAAAATAGAACAATTCCCCCCCGTCGGAAATGAAAAAACCCCAAATGGGTCAGAAGAAAATGAACCAATTAGGAGAGGACAAGATGAAAACAAAACATTGGGGTCATCGGGCTCAACAGAACCCCTAACTAAAAGACAGCGCAAACGGGCAAGGAAGGCAAGGAAAAATGCCATTAAAACCAAGCAAGGAAAATGGAAAGGGGCAACCACTCGGTCCCCCCGAACGTATGGTAGGGGGCCCGGATCCCCCCGGGAAACCATTTTGGGTGGGGGGCGTGTCACGGCTGGTATGCCCGAAGCGGCGTAGCCGGGGCGCTCCTTTTCCCGCCCAAGAAGGGTTGTCCTAGACACCTACACCATTGGCCACGCCCCGTAGTTGTACCGGAGGAGGGTACACGCCCTCCCGAAGTGGAATAAAAGGAGCAGCAATCCGAAGAAGCATCCTCTTGTTCCTGTGCTTGGAAGCTGCACCCTCTCGTTGCACGTGAGCCCTCGACGGAACAAGGAGCAATTTTTGGAGAACTTGTAATTTTTGTGTTTCTCTTCCAGTGACTTCGAACCTTCGGATCCAGGACCGTGTTGAGCAACAAGGATCGAACATCCGTCAACAATGCCTGGCAGGAAGGCTGGAAAGAAGTCAGGGACTGACCAGATGCTTCGCATGCTGATGAAAGATATGGCGAGTATGAAGAAGCAGATGGCAGCGATGAACAATACTGGCAGGCCGAAGAAGGTCATAGGACCGGCGTTGCCCAGAGTCATCCCCGCCGGGAGAGGTAAAAGGGTCAGGAATAGGGCAGCAGGGGTGGAGGTCCCGATTCCCGAGTTACCCCCGGCAAGCTCGGTCATTCCAGTTGAGGCCCCGGCACCGATCCCGGATGCGGGCCAACCGATTCCGGTTGTTGTTACGCCCGCCAGCGGGGAGGATATGCCTCCGGAGTTAGCAGCCCAGTTAGCCGCATGGCTCGGCAGGAACACAGGAGGTGCTACGGCACCGGGAGACACTGCCGAAGAGGCCAAACTACTAATGCAGCAGTTGCGGCAGTCGCGAGATGCCGCGAAGGCGAATCTCCCTCTTGTCCCCCCACAGGTGACCTCGGAAGGACCAGCAGTCGGCGTCGAAAAAACGGCGTGATGCGTCATATGACGCACGGCGTAACCGCACCCAGAAGCACCCGAGCGCATACGATCATGCAACGGAAGCGCCGCCGAGCGCACCCCGGGGCGCGTAGCGTAAGCGCGTCGGGTCATGTGATCTGAAAATAACACTTTTTATTGGTTCAGATCAGTTTTGGTTTCCAAATGATGAAAGCCCGGATCATGTGACTTGAAAATAACACTTTTCATTGGTTCAGAACAGTTTTGTTTTCCAAATGATCAAAGCCCCCACCTTTTTTCCTCATTCTCACTTTGTTATTTGAGTGAGGAAGACCTGCTTTTTCCTTACAGAGATGGCTACAGTCATATCAGCAGCTGGAGCATCTGCCCCACCACCACCACCACCACCACCACCATCAAAAAGACCACCAGAAGATCACATTGGTGGTCAAGAAGAAGAGCAGGAGGATGATGAAGAGGAGCAACAGACAAGGGAGTACCTGCCTGAAGATAATCCTCCATACAAACCAAAAGAGCACTTCATATGGGAGTTTTTCAAAATCCCAAGGGGCTTCAAAAAAGTCAACGCTGCGAAGGTGACTTGTCTGATCTGTAAAGCTGAGCTGTCCAGGGGGGAACCCGAACAAAAAATATTCCTTTGGGAATCATACTATGATTCGGCACATGATGCGTTTGCACCCTAACAACTATTCTTCAGCAGAGCCAAGGGACCTCTGCAGTAAGCTACCCCAATCAACATCCAGAGCCTCAACATCAAAAGAACCCACTCCATCGGGTCCAGAGGCAAGGGAGACAGTCCCAATTATACAAACAAAGTTAAAGGATTACAAAATTGTTTGTATATATTGCAACAAAACAATTAGTTACGGTCAACAAAGCATCACACTAATTAATGTTGCTATTGATAACCACAAATGCCCGAGGAAACCGTAATTTTTCCTGATTTTTTTTGTGCTCCAGTTGAGCCATTTTCAATTCCCTGTTTTTTGTTTCTCCCCAAAGAAAATGCAAAAAAAAAATAAAACTGTTCAGAAAAGCCAAAAAAAGTAAAAAATGTTCATAAAAACAATAACAAAAATATAAAACAACAAAAAGAAGAAGACATTTTTTTTTCTTTAGAACTACCTCAAATTTATAAAAAAAAGGCTACATTATTAAAAAAAATTGTCATTCTTTTTCCCCATGGTACGCTCCCCGGTACGCTCCCCTCCCCCCGCGCAAATCGAATTTTTTTTTTCCCCCGCGGGCCCTTTTATAGCCCCCACATCAAACCTAGGGGGTCTGGGGGGGTCTACTCTGCCCCCTTATGGTCTTTTCCCCCTTTGTTTTTGCCACCTCTTGTGTCTCGATCCTACCGAGACGCAAGATGGTGGCCGCTCGGGACTGTTTGGAATGTTTACAAACACCCGCGAGCCAATCAGCTTTCCGCGCGCGAACTCGCGTAGTGCGCCCGGTGCGCGTACCGGAACGCACTTATAGATATATATATTTTTTTGAACTTAAATTACTCAAAATTCACTGGAGCACATATCTTGAGACATAGCAAAGGCACATCGGGCTACCAGTCCCTACAATTTTGCCAAGTTTGGTGGAAATCCATTCAGCCGTTCGGGCTAAAAGTGAGGTCGACCGCCCTATGGAAATTAACATGGGGAAAACACGTTTTGGGACCCCCCTTTTATCTCAGCCCCCGCTTGATAAATCCCCCTCAAACTTTCAGGGAAAGACCGGGGCGCCGCGAGGCAAATTTGAGGAAATTTTCAGGCAGATTCCTCAACCAGCACCAAAGTTATTCACAATAGAATGTTGAGATTTTGCATTGAAAATAATCCATTTCAAGTGGAAGGCTGTGGGGAAAAACATGTTTTCCCTGCGAAGCACAGAGCTCGCATTGCACACGGAAGCTGGTCTTGACTGTCCAAACCTACTAAGGATTTAAAATGCTTTTATTTCATGAAAACGGGACACTCAACCTACAAAGGAAATAATGTATTCACTTCAAGGGACAACAATTCCCATAACGCCCTGACACGAAAGACTGCATTAAACCAAGCCCACTGAGGGCGTGTCATTAATAAAAGAACATTGCCAAAGAAGTGAATCCTGAGTGCCTGTTTTTATTCAAGCCCATGAAGAAGAGGCGTTCAAGCCTCGAAACGCGTCGGAAAGTGAATACTAATTGGCACAGGAGAGGCAAGCTGCAACGAGGCTAGAAGACGCCCTGCGGGTAACGAGCACTGTCGAGTGATCTTTCAAATAGCTTGGGCAGTTTGTTTAAGAAATTATCGGCACGGCGGCCCGCCGTGGAAAGAAGCACCATTCCATTTCAAGTGGAAGGCTGTGGGGAAAACATGTTTTCCCTGCGAAGCACAGAGCTCGCATTGCACACGGAAGCTGGTCTTGACTGTCCAAACCTACTAAGGATTTAAAATGCTTTTATTTGATGCAAACGGGACACTCAACCTACGAAGGAAATAATTTATTCACTTCAAGGGACAACAATTCCCATAATGCCCTGACACGAAAGACTGCATTAAACCAAGCCCACTGAGCGCATGTCATTAATAAAAGAACATTGCCAAAGAAGTGAATCCTGAGTGCCTGTTTTTATTCAAGCCCATGAAGAAGAGGCGTTCAAGCCTCGAAACGCGTCGGAAAGTGAATACTAATTGGCACAGGAGAGGCAAGCTGCAACGAGGCTAGAAGATGCCCTGCGGGTAATGAGCACTGTTGAGTGGTCTTTCAAATAGCTTGGGCAGTTTGTTTAAGATATATATATATATATATATATATATATATATATATATATATATATATATATATATATATATATATATATATATATATATATATCTTAAACATATATATATATATATATATATAAATTCACAGAAAAAACCATAGGTTTTACACACGTTATAGTTAGGAAGTAGCATTTAAAAAACCTATGAAATTCACTGAAAAAACCATAGGTTTGACACATGTTATAGTTAGCTGGAAATTTTACTGACATAAAACCAATGAAATTCCACGTTATAGTTAGTTGGACTCACTATAACTTGCGCGTGCAATGCACTGCTGATGACGTCACATATTACATCACTCATGACATGGTCAGTGACATCACTCATGACATCACTGATGACACCATCCTTGTGACATAGTGACAGACCTCCTTTCACTGTAATGTAACCCTTGAAACACATATTCAAAAATAGAAACTGAAATTTAAAAAAAAATGGAGATACCCATATCAGTTACAACAAGTAATTCAGTAATTCCACCATCTATATACACATCCACTCATTCACCAACAGTTCTATATAGTCACTCATACATATACTCACTCATCATATAAAGTGATACACCTATACATCCTGTTACACACCGACAGTCATCGAAAAGTTACTCACACACATACTCACACGTGCAAATAAACTATTGAACATCCATTTATTTGAATATAGAGTTATACACACACTTCAACCTTACTTCTATTGAAAATTACACATATTTATTCTCTTAAACAATCACTTATAGAAACACATACTTATTTAAACAGGAACTCTTACAATCTCTTACTCTCACATATACTCACTTATATACATCAATATTCACATATATTAGATTAAAACTTATGTCGTTACTGATAAAGACACTAGTGAGACAGTCATTCACTCACTAACAAACACATATACACACTCATCCACCCATACAGTCCTGCACATATGCTGTCTTCAAAACACATACAAACAGAGAGTCAGTCACTCATGCATCTATGTGCTAAGTAATACCCCCACCAAACCATATAGACACTCATACTGATACTAACAGAAACATCTAATAACCCATATACATACGCATGTAGCTACTTACCAACACATGTAGCCACTTATACACAAAGTGAAACACTAATATATATATTTAAATATTTAAACATTACTCACTAATATTTATTTTTCAGAAAGACACATATTCACTGGATGGTGTCATCAGTGATGTCATGAGTGATGTCACTGACCATGTCATGAGTGATGTAATATGTGACGTCATCAGCAGTGCATTGCACGCGCAAGTTATAGTGAGTCCAACTAACTATAACGTGGAATTTCATTGGTTTTATGTCAGTAAAATTTCCAGCTAACTATAACATGTGTCAAACCTATGGTTTTTTCAGTGAATTTCATAGGTTTTTTAAATGCTAATTCAGAAAAATGTCGTGTATGCAACCTATACTTTTGGCAATAAAGTTCTGGCAATATTTTTTTCGAAAACAAGCCGTTTTCTTCACTGTTCAAGTTGCATAGAGACTCCTTGTAAAGCAATACAGAATTCGAAAGTCTGTACCTTGCCTTTTTTTAAACACATTAAAATTTGTCTGTAAATAAAAATAGCCTTACTAAACTTTCGTGCGCGACCCGGTGTGCGCACTCTCGGCAACAGTTGTCAATAAAATGGATATCGCATTTCCAGGCTTTCGTGCGCGACCGAGTGCGCGCACCTGCATATATATTTCGTAAAAACCTTGCGATTTGAACTTATTGAATTTCTTCATACACCCCTCAAAGAACTTATAGTACGTCAAAGAGACTGTACCTAGACTTCTTTTTTATTCTTATGAAACTTTTCAGTAAATGGAGCCGAATATCTTTTTAAACTTTCGTGCGTTACCGGATGTACACACCTTGGTATTTTTTTTAGAAATATAAAACGTTTCATACTTTAACAATTGTGTGCTTAAATCCAGCTCAGAAGATATACAAAATCAGGATGGTAGTTGGTTCAACCCGGACCGTTTATTAGAGGTAGATCGTCCGACTCCACCGGAGGACACCCCTAATAAAAAGGACATATATATAAAATGCGGACTAGCCGCTGTATCGTGCTAGCAAACTATAACATATAAATCGTTAGAAAAAACAAAAGGAATCGAGCAAAATCAGTAGGCCACTGATGAGATCTTTTTTTGACCTCGCTAAAATAGAAAAATTAGGAACAACCCCTCATGAGAAATATGAAACTAGTGAGAGGAACCGAGCTCGACGCCATGATGGCTGCAAGACAGCTCGGCTCCGCCGCCCACCCCACCCAAAATAACGACAAATATTATAAAGATACACAACACACCAGCAAAGTAACAGGGTAAAACGTTTTATTAAATAACTATTTACATGGCAGCCTGCTGCAACATGAAAACAACACTTTCAATTGGTTCTTAATAGTTTCAATTCTGGAATTTACACGCAGCACTCCACCCACTTCCCTCACTATCTTTTCTACTCTCAAGAGAGAACAACGTCCTACATCTTTCGGAAGACTTTGGTGAAATGGCTACCGTATCTCATTCATCTTCCGAATCTGACCAAAATGATCGACTACCTTTAATAAGAAAAAAAAAATCTTTCATCTGGCAATTTTTTACTTATCCTGAAGATCAAAAGAAAGTGAATGCACCAAAAGTAACCTGCACGATATGTGACTTGGTTCTCTCAAGAAGAAATCCAGCAAAAAAATATTCCTTTTCCATACATACCATGGTGCGGCATGTCAAACAAGTGCACCCTCTGCAATTTGCAGAGGCAACGACAAGAGCCCTGGCCACGCTATTACCATTAGAGGTGGCCAGCACATCTTCTGAACGACGACCTGTATCTCCATCAAGTGCAGAGATGGACTTCAGATATTTAACTATATATGGTCTATAACCTATGGTTTTTTCAGTGATTTTCTTTGGTTTTTTAATAGCAAATATCAAAAGCTTTCTTGTGGAAAATGACTAAAATTAGGTATACATAAGCGGCGTTCATTTATGTTCACCACAGCCATTGTTGAAAGTAAAGTGAAAGTCGCGAAACAGTGGCCACGCCATCTAGTCCCTTTTAGGCCCCATCATGCACGTAAGTAACAGCCATTTTCTGTGTCATGGCCTCTCTGCCCACTGCCAATAGCCTATGATTGTTCGAAATTGGTTCTCTTTGGGTCATTCTCTGTTCACAAATAAGCATAAAGTCGCAATACTCTGTTTAGTTTTTGCAGATAGTGAAGGAAAGGTAGTGCACACTTTTGTCCCCTTTGTAACCCGTCATGCCTATCTCTGCCCCGTTTGTTGGTAGTTGGTTCAACCCGGACCGTTTATTAGAGGTAGATCGTCCGACTCCACCGGAGGACCCCCCTAATAAAAAGGACATAAGGACATATATATAAAATGCGGACTATCCGCTGTATCGTGCTAGCAAACTATAACATATAAATCGTTAGAAAAAACATGAAACTAGAGAGAGGAACCGAGCTCGACGCCATGATGGCTGCAAGACAGCTCGGCTCCGCCGCCCACCCCGCCCAAAATAACGACAAACACTATGCAAATATTATAAATATATACAACACACCAGCAAAGTAACAGGATAAAACGTTTTTATTAAATAACTATTTACATGGCAGCCTACTGCAACATGAAAACAACACTTCTAATTGCTTCTTAGTAGTTTCAATTCTGAAATTGAACACCCAGTACATCCAGAGGTCATGTCCGACAAGTTGTGTGGGGGGATGCCTTGCTAATGCCGCCACCCCCACCACCTTCTGTAGGAAGGACTCTGGATATGCTTGGTCCCTGAGAGGCTTCGATGTCCCTGCCTTGCACAAATGTCATAAGTTCTGGATGTTGAGTGCCATACTTCAGGGTCCGACAAGTTGTGTGGGGGGATGCCTTGCTAATGCCGCCACCCCCACCACCTTCTGTAGGAAGGACTCTGGATATACTTGGTCCCTGAGAGGCTTCGATGTCCCTGCCTTGCACAAATGTCATAAGTTCTGAATGTTGAGTGCCATACTTCAGGGTCCAAGAAACGCGGACTCGGAGGGGGCGCTTGGCTCCTGCCCCCTCCCCAAGTCTTGTTCCCCTGGTATGGCCTGAGATCGCCCCCGACATAGGCGGCCGGCTCCCGGGGTCAGGCGGAACTTCTTGCCTTTTGATGCCTCTTCCATTCTGGACCTTGTCCCACAATCCGTTTGACCTGAAGACATGTCCTGCGGTGCCCTGGTCCGACCATCACATATACCTGCACCAGGAGACAGCGTGGGGTGCACTGGAAGGGAGAGGCGGCGCGAACGAGCCTCTCCCACCTCACCAGGTGGAGGTTTCTTAGCTACACCCCAGCGCTTCACTCGGCCAGCTGAGTTCCGCCTGCTCCTGCGGCACAGTGCCGCTCTCGGCCAGCTGAATTACGCCTGCTCTTGCTATTACACCGTCTCACACGCCATCCGGCTGAATTGCACCCACTCTTCCGATACAGCGACAGGCGGCTGCCACGGAGCTCAGGAAATGGCGGTCGGCTCCACAGACTTGGGCCTGGCCTGCAAGGATGGCTCTGGGCAACCCTGGAACTCGGACGCTTGACTGCTAGGGCATGAGCCCCATTCCCAAAAGCGTCCGCTCAGCCTTGAAGATTCTACAAGAGTCACCGAGGCCCCCGACTCCTGCAGACTTCCGGTAGGGAGCGACTGCCATGATTGCTCGCGGAATGGCCACGACGTAGCCACGGGGTGCTCTCATGCTGACGCCAGCTTCAGTCTGAAACATCCAGAAACACTGTAGACTACCAATTCGATCAGTTCCGGTGGAGCCCCAACGACGTATCGCGTTGTTGCGTAATCCGTCATATGACGCGCCGCGTTAGCGCACCCGGAAGTGCTCCGGTGCGCGAGGCGCGAAGCGCAGCTTCCCGGAAGCAATGCGGAGCGCGTAACGTAAGCATTTACATTTCAGTTGATTCTCCCTCACAATATTTTCAATGTCACATAAAAGTCACCCATCACCCACTGCCATCTCTGGCTGTTTCCATGGTAACACCTCATTCTGCACCTGGCTGAAGGCACAGGTCAAAAGTTCATATCTCAACGTTCTACAGCAAAGTAACAACACTGTTTTCCCTCCAGAAACACCTGCCAATCCACAGCTCTGTTACATGTCTTTTTTTTTCACACCCAATAGTACTTTTCATTTAACATAAACATTAACATGCAACGTACTGTTCAATCTCCACTTCTTACAATCAACCAATCATTTTTATTTTTTAAACCACACCCAGCCTCTTCCTTTTTCTTTATTTAGAATTTCAACTTCTAACTACCATTCCACTTCCAGAACCGATCGGAGGACGACTACAAATCCCTTGAAAATGAAGGTCTGGCTAATAGGACACAGTTATATTCACTGGAGTGAAAAATATGCAATAAGCAGACGAATTTGCAACCTCAGCTTACCAAATGTACACATAACATGGATTTCCAAAAGAGGATTGAAATGTCACCAATTGATTCCATTGGTGAAAGCTTTTATGCATCTCCCAGAACCAGACCTTATAATTGTGCACTGTGGTGGGAACGATCTAGGCACAATCACTGGGGTAGGTCTGGAAATGCTTCTAAAAGACACCTTTCGACAATTGATGACACTTTTTCCTCGATCTGCCTTGGTATATTCCAATATATGCCAAAGACAGAAATGGAATTGGTCCAATCACTATTGTGCACAATTTGAGAAAGCAAGGAGACATGTAAATAAATCTGTTTCTGCGTTCCTCAGAGATTATAGCATGGGTTCTATTTACCACAACAACTTGCGATACCACATGCAAGACGTCTATAGGAGAGACGGTGTTCATTTCACGAATGAGGGAAACAGAATCTTCTTCTGCAACATCAGGCTCTGCATCGGTACTTACTTATAAATGCAGATAACACTCAATTAACACAATGGCTCTTTTCAGAGCCACCTTATATCTAAGCACTCAAACTTCTGATTTATCTCCATTTTCACACTCTTGTAAAAAGGTGTGCGCGACCGAGTGCGCGCACCACGCAACTTAAAAAAATATATATATATATATATTTTCGCCTTTAAGGGCCTTACTGCACACCCTGAGAAAACCTACGCAGCAAAACAATCTCTACCTTCTCCCCTTTCCATATTCCAACGCTTTGAAATCAACAATATATTTACTCGCAATGACAAAATGGCGGTCAACACTTCCTGATTTCCTTCGAATCGAACGTTAACAGACGTCACGCAGCAAAATTCCGCTAGCGCGCGCAGCCGTTTGGGTGCGCGCACGTGTGCGCGCGTATAGATATATAATTGACTTTAACTTTAATTTCCTCAGCAACTACTGAACGGATTTACACCATTCCAAAAAAAGCGTAATCTGCGAGCCGGACTGTACAGTTTTGCCAAATTTCTTATAAATCCATTCACCCGTTCGACCTGTAGCCGAGTCTAAAGGTCCTATTGAAAATAACATGGAGAAAACACGTTTTGGGACCCCCCTTTTATCTCAGCCCCCACTTGACCAATCCCCCCCAAACTTTTAGGGAAGGAGCGCAGCGGACCGAGCCATCTTCTTTGAGAAGTTCGCTAAGATTCTTCAACCAGGGCCAAAGTTATTCCAAATAGAATGTTGAGGATTTCCTATGGAAACTAGGTCCTAACTATAACTACCTACTGGCGACCGCCAGTAGGTAATATATATATATATATATATATATATATATATATATATATATATATATATATATATATATATATATATATATATATATATATATACATATATATATATATATATATATATACATATATATATATATATATATATATATATATATATATATATATATATATATATATATATTTTTTTTTTTTTTGTACAAGAAGGGTGGCACAACCGGATACTTTTTGAAAGTTACTTTATTTCACCAACACTCCACCGACGCGTTTCAGCCTCACGGCTTTTCTCACGGTCAGTGAGTCCTTTTTTGCTTTTTCATTTTATACTGCCCCACATGAGCCATTAAGTGGCATTGTGGGATATGTAGTTTTAAAGCAAAATATTTGTTTAAACATAAGAGACAGACAAAAAGGACTGGTGTATAGTACTTAGCGTCCCAAGTTATATTCACTCAGGGATTTTTGTATATAAATCCAATTAAAGTAATTTTTAGAGTTCTGTGTAACGGTATAGTACCCCAGTTTATAAGTAGTTTTGGCTGAGTTCATTCTCACTCCAGATGTATGTGGAGATCTTCTCCGAAGTTCATGCCTTTAGGCTGTTTTGTTCGGAATCGGACAATGAAGCGTGATTCCATTTGTCGCAAGAGACGGACCGTGTCCCCTCCTCTTTCTGTTTTGGTTAGCATTTTCAGTCCATAGAAATTCATGGCTCGCCAATCCCCATTTTGGCAGGTGTTCAAGTGTTTGGCAGTTGCATACAGCAAGTTTTGATTTTTCACTGCTCGTATGTGTTCCAATATTCTTTTCTTTAACATACATGTGGTAGACCCTATATATTTCATCCCGCATTTGCACTCTATCACATACACCACATTTTTTGATGTGCATGTGATGTGCTGCTTGATGGGCATGTCTTTACCATCTGGTTCTCGCACTGTCTTTGTCTTTTTACCTATCTTGCATGCTTTGCACGTTGTACATGGCTTGAAGCCTACATTCTGTTCCATCCACCATTTGGGTTGTTCTTTGGTTTGGAAGTAGCTTTTCACTAATAGGTTTTGCAAAGATGTGTTTTTCTTATATGTGATGGAGGGATGTTTTCCCGCCAGGGGTCCCACAGGCTCGGCTGCGGCTGCAAGGACACCACAACGAGGTGAGCGATCCGAATCACTGTATATTTCAGCAGCGGGTTATCGAAGTGAATATAACTTGGGACGCTAAGTACTATACTTGTGATGTAAACACACCAGTCCTTTTTGTCTGTCTTTTATGTTTAAACAAATATTTTGCTTTAAAACTACATATCCCACAATGCCACTTAATGGCTCATGTGGGGCAGTATAAAATGAAAAAGCAAAAAAGGACTCACTGACCGTGAGAAAAGCCGTGAGGCTGAAACGCGTCGGCGGAGTGTTGGTGAAATAAAGTAACTTTCAAAAAGTATCCGGTTGTCTCACCCTTCTTGTACAAAATTGAATTTGGGGCTGTGATCCTGCCCTTGGGTCGAGCACACACTGGCGAGCGCTCTCAGGCATCAATGGATCGTATTGCTTGGGATATATATATATATATATATATATATATATATATATATATATATATATATATATATATATATATATTACTCACTAGCAGTTACCCGTAGGTAGTATAGTTAGGACCTAGTTTCTATAGGAAAAGTATTTTTTGACTTGGCTTCAACTTTGGCGTAGTTTGATCAATCTTCATGAAATGTTCCCATAAAAGAGTAAAGTAAGTTCTGTGTGTCATGGAAAGTTTGGGGGTGTTCCGTGCAGTGGGGAATGAGAAATAGGGATGTGAAATAAGGGTGCATTTGTAATGTTAATTCCGGTAGGAACGCGTTGTTGAACCTACAGCCTGAATCGGAGTATTTGAGAATAAAACTGAACCATATAGTGAAATCTCTGGCCAAGGATATTTCACAATGATTGTCGATATTTCGCGGAGACATTACGGTAAATTGTGTGTGCCAACAGAAATATTGTGATTGGCTTGGCTCAACCTGAACAGTAGGCTGTGGTTGCCACGTTATCATTCACAAATGGTTCCTGAGGCTGAAAATTGCTGTATTATAGCTAACATAAGGAGTATTGGTGGTGGTACTCTCACCTCATGTTTGAGAAATGGGGTGGTAGTGGCACAAGTTATGTGTCTAAAATAGATTTTTTTAATAACACACGATATTCACGCCGATGTCACGACCACCTACGCGGCCCCCCTGTGTAGCATCGCAGGGGCAGTGTGAATATCGGTACGTCATCGTGAATATTGATGAAAAATATAAAATATATGTATATATTTGTACACACTTGCCGGTCACTGTCACAGACTCATGTATGCACCCACAGAGTCACTCTGACACTTATATACCCATTCACATACCCACTCATACACTAATATATCGAGTCACATACCCACTTAGATACTCGTGGACCCACTCACATACCCATTCAGGTGCTCATGCAGCCTACAGACTCACTTGGAGAGTGATGCACCCATGTACAGACCCACTAAAAGACTCACACACCTACTTAGAGACCCACTCATAGACTTATGCACACAGTCTCATACCTACTTAGACACTCTTATACCCACTCACAAACCCATCTGGGCACTCATGCACCCACTCACAGACCCACTTAATACTCTTTCCCCGCTCCCCAGGTGGTGCTTGGCCGATCTTAGGGCTAAACTCACCGGGTCCCGGATGGTAGCAGTTTGGCGGCCATCTTGAGTAGGGCTGACATTGGTGGAGCGCTCTAGTCGCTCTATTTTAAATGGTCAACCATGTCTCCGTGCAGCGGACGCGTGCAGCGGACGCACCGGACCTACGCCGGAGTCACGCCTGAGTCCAGCCCGTCTGCGCCCGTCCGTGTCTCGGACGGGCCGTCGGGCTGGACCGCAGCAGGTGAGGACAGGATAGAAAATTATAGCAGAGAGGCACTACTCGCCCTACGGCCAGCTTACAATGATTGTCACAGGTTAGACCCCGCCTCAGGGACTGGCCCAGAGTCCTGCCTACACCGTGGCCATACTTTCCTTTGGTCACAGATTATTCCCAGACCTGCATTAAATGATACTTTTAAAGGAGGTCTTCTTAATGCTAGGTCTCTACCTAGACACGCCCAGCATGTCTTCGATCTATTGGTTGAGGACAACTTGGACTGTTTATTTATTACGGAGACATGGCTAAATCCGTGCTGTGTCCCAGATATGGTACACTCCTTGCCACCAGGTTTCAGTATGCAAAGGAGAGACAGAGGAGGAGATAAACGAGGAGGAGGAATAGCTATAATTCACAAGGAGGCATATATATGTTCGGTGATTGAACTCCCTGAATTAAAGGAGGCGGAGGGGATGGGTTTTTGCATTAAAATCAGCGAGACCATGACATTTGCGGGGGCCCTCATTTACCGACCACCTGGTACATGTAAAGACTTCCTGGAAAATATAGGAGAGGCACTGAGTCCTCTGGTGCTCAGATACTCCAACTTTACACTATTGGGAGATGTGAATATACACTTGGAGTCTACCACCGATACCGCAGCTGTCTCTTTTAAAGAATTAATGGAAGTCCTCGGACTAGAGATTGGGACAGTTCAAGCTACCCATGACGCAGGTCATGCCCTTGACTGCATAGCTACCAATCTGCAATCGCTTAAGACAAACTTCCCAATACCTCAAACATGGACAGACCATGCTCTAGTACCATTCATGTTCCCCATTCAGAGCCCTAAGGAATGTAACAATAAGGTTAAGTACGACCAGGCTGACCTACAAGAATGGAGGGCCTTAATGGCAAATCCAAATCTGATTGAGATGGCTAGAGATTGTAAGCCTACCGGGTCAGGCTCAGGGTTTTCAGACCCCAGCACTTTCAGAGAATGGATGGTTGAATTAAAAAATATGACAGGGCGGCCAAACAGGACTCGAAAACAGAATACTAAGAAAAAATCAGCTCCATGGTACAATCAAGAATTAAAAATAGCACAGGGGGAGCTCCGTAGAGCAGAACGCAGATGGAGAAAAAACTATAGCACGGAAGAGCGGGGTAAATATAAAAGGGCTATAAGCACCTACCATGCGCGAATTAAATCAACAAAAAGGAAATTCTACGAATCTGCCATAGTTGCTGCAAAAAACAAACAAAAATGTATTTTTAACATTGTAAATGATTTTAATAAACCCACATTTTTAACACAGGAAATTCCACCCTCAAAAGACCTCTGCGAAAATATAGCTGATTATTTTGAGGACAAAGTACAGGGTCTAACCAAAGATTTTGAAATTCCCTCTCTGGAACCCAGTAGAGAAGGTGGAAGTGCTGATGAAATTGTGAACCAGTTAGCAACATTCCGCCCAATTAGCCTGGAAGAAACAAGGCAGTCAATCTTAACCACAAAATCTGGGTCCCCATTTGACCCCTGTCCCATAAGACTCCTGCATCTCATGGTAGATGAAGTAAACCCTATGATTAACGAAATCGTAAATCATTCACTTTCCACGGCCAATGTGCCACTGGAATGGAAACTTGCGGCAGTGAAACCCTTACAGAAAAAACCCCTTCCTGACCCTGCGACTCTTTCCAATCTGCGACCTATCTCACTTCTCCCAGCATTATGTAAGATCGCTGAATCACTGGTTAACAAACAGCTGACCATGTTCTTAGAAGTCAACGAGATATGGCATCCCAATCAGGCGGGGTTTAGAGCCCAGCATTCAACAGAATTGGCTCTACTGTACACGACAGACACCATTCGTACTGCCCTAGACCAAGGAAAGAAGGCCGTCCTGATTTTATTAGACCTGTCGGCGGCCTTCGACACGGTCTCTCATGCCATCCTATTAGATCGGCTAAAAACATCGGGCGTAAAGGGGACAGTACTAGAGTGGTTGGAAAACTACCTAAGGGACAGGAGACAGGTGATAACCCTGGAGGAATTTACCTCCACGGAAAAACATCAGACGATGGGAGTACCCCAGGGGTCCAGCCTCAGCCCGACATTATTCAATGTCTACACTGCGCCTCTGATTAAACTAATATCATCTTTTGGCATAGAGGTAGTAGCATATGCCGATGATACGCAGTTAATACTGGTTACGGATAGGGACAACCAGTCATGGGAAGAAACATTCAAGGAATGTTTAACTGCCACCTTTGATTGGATGCGGAAGAATCACCTAAAATGTAATACAGGAAAAACAGAGATCATTCCGCTAGGCCCAAATAATGACTTTATTCCCAGGCAATGGTGGCCAGAAAGGGCAGAAATACCACCTCATACAACCATAGTTGCTCGGAACCTGGGGGTCATGTTTGATTCCAATCTCGCCTTCAAGCAGCAGGCAATAAAAGTGGCAGGAATGTGCTTTGGCTTAATCAAAAGCCTGAGGAAATTCTTTGATTTACTCCCTTTGGAGGCGAGGAAAACTGTTGCAGTAGCGTTGGTAACGTCGCGCTTAGATTATTGCAACAGTTTGTATGCTGGCACAAATAAAGAAGTAACTTACAGGCTTCAGCTAGTGCAAAGCGCTGCTGCCAGATTGGTGCTAAAATGGCCAAAAAGATCGTCAGCCTCAGGGGCATTAAAAGCTCTTCATTGGCTTCCCATTGTAAAAAGGATCCTGTTCAAGGTTTTGATTATAACATTTCGAGCAATGCACAAAACAGGACCATTATATCTACAGAAAAAATTCAAGAGATACTGCCCAACCAGAAACCTACGATCATCAAATTCCAATACTCTGGTGATTCCTAGGTTTCGTTTAAAAACCCGTGGAGGAAAGTCCCTGACAGTACTGGGTGCAAAGGCTTGGAATACTCTGCCTCTTGCCCTGAGAACTCTGGATAAAGAAACAGAGTTCCGCAAAGAATTAAAAACTTGGATATTTAAACTGCAAGATAGCATGGCCAGAACTCTAGTTTGATGCTTGCCTCTGTTTTTGGTCCAACTCTAAGTCACTTTGCCATCTGGTAATTTGCCGGACGTAGCGCCTAGATGCTCCATTGGAGCGATTGCTGCGCGATATAAATAAAATTTTACATTACATTACTTAGAAACTCAGGCACCCAATTGCAGACTCACTCAGAGAGTCACACACCCATGTACAGACCCAGTCAGAGACTCAGATACCCACTTACAGACCCGCTCACACACTCACATATGTACTCACAGAGCCATTGAGACACTCACACCCACTAACAGACCTACTGAGACACTCATACACCCACTCATAGATCCACTCATACACCCATACAGTCACTCACATATTCAGTCATAGACCCTCTGAGAGACTGCTGTAATCAGTCACTCACTCATACACTCTGACTCACATACCCACTCACCCTCTCCAAGACTTATGCATCTACTCATAGACCCACCCCATCACTCGCCCTCCCAGTCACAGGCCCACTCAGATACTCCTGCATGCACCCATTTGCTCACTTATGCTATCACTTACAGGCCCATTGAGACACTCCTACACCCACTCACAGACCTACTCAGAGATATATGCACACATTCACTGACACACTCAGACACTGATGCACCCACTCACAGTCCCACACAAAGACCCATGGACCCATTCACAGAACCACTCAGACACTCATTGTAGGAAGGTGGATATCTGACTATGGTTACCCCCAAACTTTTTGCCTGGTGTTTAGCTGGTTTTTGACTTAGTTGGCCTGGGATCCTGCTATTCAGGGCCCCAGGCTGATTGCTCTCTCCTTAAAATGGACTCCATGTACCTTAGGTGCATAACACAATTGGAATTGGTTCACCTTATAGGCCCCTGTAACAGTGTACCATAGGTACCCAGGGCATAGGTGTAGCCAAGGCCTGCCAGGGGCTGCAGCATGTATTGTGCCACCCCTGGCCTGGCCTCCATATTTGACACAACTGGCTGATCACTCAGCTGGGGTAAGTTGGTGTAATCACCTCTTACTTAGGTACAGTATGCCTGTGCTTAACCCTAAACTGGACACATATGTTCCTATCAGCCACTCCTATGGAAGGCCTCATCAATCCTGGAGGCAGAGTGCTTGGAAATATGTGAGATGGTGCTCTAGCATGAGCTGAGCCTGTCTGCAGATGTCGGGAACCACTCCCTAAGCTGTTCCGGGATATTGCCATACCATATACTCTTAAGTGCATTATAATCCTCGCGGTTAAATGCTATCTTTGGTTTGGCTTTATCAAAACATGTCGAGTAAGGTGTCATACGAATTGGAATACTATCCCCTCGCCAGTTCTGGCGACGGGGATAGCATTCCACCCTTCTAGAGGGACACGACATGTGTGTAGCCTTAACCCCGGTTAAAGTTAAACAGAGCCTCAGCATCACAAAATGGATGCTGCCACCACAGACACATGTCTGACCTCCTGCTGCTGGGAGTCCTTCCAGCGAGGAGGGCCTGGACAAAGGGTTTCCTGCCTGGGGAGGTGCGAGCACCACCCCAGACAGGGTTTTGTGTATTGGGTAGGACAGGGCTGAATAGATTGAGACATGCCTGGGGCACACAAGGTGTCCCTGTGCATAAGCCAGCCCAAACCGGTTCTGGGGCTTTCCAGCCCCAGTCCTGGCGAGGAGCTGGACAAAGGAGAGGGGGTGTAACCACCCCCCTTCCTGGTCCCACCCATAGGGGAGGGACCTAGCAGGAGATCCACCCCTCAGATGGGAATAAGAGGGGGAGCAGTGCCATTGCACAGCAGATCATCCCGAAATCAACTTTAAACAAGAAGAAGACTGGACTTCGACATTCTGCTGCACAGAAGACTGAAGAAGAATCTCCCTTGTGGCCTAGGAGTGGCCACCCTGTGAACACAGGTACCAACCAGCAACTCGACGTCTGCTTTGCCGCCGCCTCCCGCCGGAGACCGAGCCCAGAGCCCGACAAGAACCAGACTCCCAGACCTCTCAGAGCCCGATCCACAGTCCCTGGAAAGAAGGGACCCGTGGAGGCACCGAGTGACGTGGGACCGGACCTCTTGGAAGACACTCGAAAAGCTGACTGCGCAGCTTCTGAGGTATCCTCGACGTTGTGCTTTGGGGATTGAGAACCCCCACCACCGAGCAGCCCTTGCACCGAAGATCAGCCCTCCAGCATCTCCACGATCTGCGTGGGGCCCTTTTGCATTGTGCCACTCGACGCGCCATCCCGGCCACTAGCCACGTGGTCAGCGGCCATCTTGGCGACGAACCCGAAGATTTAAACAGCAGGTCTGGTTGCTCCAGACCTACCCAAGCTCCTGTGAAAAGGAGCACTCGCTCTGACCTTGCTGGTCCGAGTGAACAGCATCTTTCAACTTCTGCGTGGCTTGCATTTGCCAAGGCCTGTTTGCTCCGATCAGGTTGCCGACACCGCCAACAG
The DNA here is from genome assembly GCF_964263255.1 of Lissotriton vulgaris. NCBI lineage: Eukaryota > Metazoa > Chordata > Amphibia > Caudata > Salamandridae > Lissotriton > Lissotriton vulgaris. The sequence continues at coordinate 364,752,913 of NC_141687.1, forward strand.
CGAGAAGCCTACGTGGGACAGCTCGTGACCGACTCCTGGACGTCCTCGACCCCGAGTATCCACGTGGCTGCAGAAAGAAGCTACCCGACAACGCCTGTTTGCACCCGACATCGCCTGGTTCCAATTTGGTTCCACGGTAGTCACTGGCTAGTGACTTTGAACACTGTCCCCTCTGCTTTCAGGTCTTCACATCTACAGATCCACCCTTGGATCCACCGGAACTCTTCTCATCGAGCCGCCTGCAGCATCTTCAGCTCCAAGCACCATCGACCAGCGTGACGAAACCCGACACAACTTCGACCCTGTGCACCCGCTTCCTGTGGGTGAGGTAACTCAGCTCCGCCAGTGCTCCTGCACTGGTACACATCCCAAGGGCCTGTGTTTTAAGTTTCAGCTCCGTAGGTCACTCGGAAGGTTCCTAACTTTCTAACTTTGTGCTTTTTACGCACCATAGACTTTGTATTGAGAAGTGCGTGCACTTTGAACACTGCACCCGAGTCCCGTGGGCCTTTCCCGACTTAGTTAACTCCAGTCTCGAATAGCTCCAGCGATTCCCAAGGCCCTAGGCCTCTTCATTTTCCTTTAGGTATCTCTTATACCACTTTCTTAGTATATGGTTTAGGTGGCCCCTAGGGCTCATCCATATTGTGCAACTTTGTGTATTTTAAACTGTCTTGTGATTTTACGCTTGTGCTTCTGTGCTCATAAAGAGTCCAGGGAATTTTAATAGTTAATAAATCAATATATATTTTCAATATATATCTGTGTGGTGTCCCTTTCATTTGGTATTCAAGGGGGTTGTGTATGGTATAACAGCTGGCTTCACATGCCTTTCAGAGTTTAGCCTAAGACTGCTTTGTCCACGTTACCACTAGGATAACTGGTCTACAAGGTTGAATTACAACCATCATCATAAGGGTTGCTTGGCATGGTACAAAGTGATCACTAGAATTAGTGAGCATTATATACCAGGCCAACTTCTCACACTCATGCTCCCAGTCATTGACCCACTGAGAGACTCATGCACTTACAAACAGACCCACTCAGACCGTCATGTTCCAGGCCTGGGCATAGTTCACGGAGTTTCCCTATGCGGAACTCTGCGAAGTGACAAAAAAACTCAACGGAGTTCAGCAAGCGGCAGAGTGCAGTGCGAACTGCAGTTTGCTCTGATCTTCCTGCCTATCAGGTAGAAACTCTATCGGAGCAGCAACCCGTGCTCTCCAACTTACTCTTCGCAAGCGCGAGTTGGGAAAAAACTCCCCATCACTATGCAGAGCGGAGTTGTCTGCACTCCACAAGCTCCGCCGAGTGCAGAAAACTGCAAAAACCAATCTAAAGGAGCAGAGATCACCACCCAGGCCAATCATGCACCCACTCACTCACCGACTCAGACACCCACTTAGACACTCATGTATTGAGTCACAGATCTAGTTAGACAGTTGTATTCTTAGTTTCAAATGCACAAACACACTCATGCACCTACTCACAGATTGACTGAGATACACATGCAATCAATCACTGATCCATTGAGACACTGATACCCCATCATAGATGAACTGATACACTCACACAGTTCATTATGGAAACATTGATAGGCTGATGCACCATCTCACAAATCCACTGAAATACCTATATAGTGAATGAGAGACCTATTGATACAGTGAAGTATGCAGTCACAGATCCCACTGAAAGAGTTATACACTGTTTTATGGAGATATTACAGAGTCTTTAGGAAGTAATGTGTTTAGTGTGTTGGTTACTTATAATATATTTTGCCTGTTATAAGTTTTGTATGTGGTTGGTGGCTATTGAATGTTAGCTTTTGTTTTGCCATTTCGTGTGGTATTCGCATTGGATGATTACGGCTACCGATATCATTGATGCGACGGCATCATTGCAAAAACAGAAAAATCGGTTTCAAAGATTGTTTTTATACAAACTACCTACAAAAATATGACTTTAAACTGTGCAGTAATAAACACCTAGTATCTAAAATTCTGTAAAATGTGTGCATATATGTGCTTTACACCTCTTAAAAAGACACGATTGTTGCAGTTACGGAAGGCATCATAACTATCGGCGTCATTGAGAAGCTGGAATGCAGGGTTCAAACACAGTTTTCAAAAAACTTACTAGAAAAATATGTGTACAAGCAGGTTTTTTAAGCAGTAATGTAGTGAGTAATGTGTTTGTTATACTTAGAATGATTTTTTAAGTTAAAATATTTAATTGTGGTGGTGATCGTTGAATGTCTGCTTTTTCCTTGGGATTTTGAGACGTGATCCGGATCATCACAACATCATTACGAATTTCAAAAAATTTCCCCCATAACTTTTTGAACAACAAAATGAACAAAGCTTTGGACTTTAGGGTGCCTCTGACATAAGCCTTTGTGTTGAGAGTGTGCATAAGACAATTACAGATAAAACTGTGTGCAGAGTTTCAGGTTGCTGAGAAACGCCCTATTCCCTTAGTCTGTAAAGTGAACTCCATCACTTCTCTAGATTAACATGCATGTTAAAGCGCAGGTTTTCATTTTAGATAGAGTACATATTATGATGTCAGAGGAAAGCAGAAACAGTTTTGTTAACATGCTTCCTGGCTTTGTCAATCATTAGACAAAATTGATTAGACCACTTCTATTTCATTCTTTGGCATATGTTAAAGTACACCAAGACAGTGTAAGGGAAAAACATGATCAGTTCAGCAAAGGTATCCTTCATTAGGATTTCCAGTCCTACTCCAGTTAAAGTGCCTAGTTCATTGCCACTACAATGCACACTCACTCTCAAAGGTTACAGCTTACAGTTAGCAAATTAAAAAAACAGAGAAATTCACTGAAAAAAAACAAAGGTTACTGGCACGTTAGAGTTAGGAAATATATTTTGAAAAACCTTAGAAATTGACAGAAAAAAACAAAGGTTACAGAGAGGTTATAGTTAGACTGGCATTTAACTCGTACAAAACCAAAGAAATTTAGCAGTTATAGTTAGCTGAGCTAACTATAACTCACACCTTCGCAATGCACTGCTAATGACCTCACATATTACATTACTCTTGACATGGTCAGTGACATCACTGATGACATCTCAAATGATATCACTAATGACATCACTGATTACATCATCTACAGAATATTTGACAAACCCACTCACACTCTATACAATTTTTCGTACATGCACCCCAAATTCCCCACTACCATTCTCAAACCCATTCACACCCCCATATCACTAGTTTGTAGTGCCATTACATGTGGGGCTTCACTGACGGTCCTGACGACTTTGCGAATATCGTGTGTGGAAAAAAACCATTTGTGACACATAGCTTGTCTCATTAACACCCCTATATATAGAAAATGAGGTCAGGGTACCTGTACCCTGACCCCTTAAATCACAATTTTCATCCCCTGGACCGTGTCCCGTTTTCTAAAATGGCAGCCACAACTTTCTGCTCAGGTTCCGTCCAGGGATTTTTTTTATGTGTACAGTTAACCTCAAATTTGTAGCCTCCATTTTAAGTTACTATTATCAACAAAACCCCTAAAGATGAACAGGAGAACCATAATAACGTCTACAGGTAGGATGAGGCTTTCATTGAACTCTGTTTATTCTCTTTTCCAGAGGGAAGTTTGTGGAACTCAGGCTGTAATGCTCTAGGATCACATTGGTTCCTATTCTAGCCTCTTTCCTATTTGCGCTTGCAACTTTTACAAGCAGTTTATCCCTTGATAGTGCTATCACTTACTTACTCGGACCTCTCTTTTCTTTCCTATAGAGTGCTTGGCTCTCTGAAACTGCTCATTGCGTAACTGATTGTTTCCATTTTGCCAGACCTTCAGTTACCTCCCTCCAGTCTCTAGCTAATACTGAGCACTCCTATAAAATGTGCCATTAACCCGCATGTGACTGACCATAATGGGCCCAATCTGAGGACGCCGTGGGGAATATTTTATTCATTTTCTATGGTGGCATAATGATTCTGTGTAGTATTTTAAATTGTATATATTTAATTTAGTGTTCCTGAACACTGGTGATATTCCAGTACGCAGGTCTATTACATGTCTTTGAACTCTCTACATAGGCCTGTCTCCCATAAATCCTTGGATTTTTCTACGGAGGTAAAAGAGATCTCCAGTAATGCCCAGTATAGCAATTCACCTTCCGTCCCTAAACACTTACAACAGATGCACTTTTATTTTTGAGGCTCATTGTCTCTGAATACCCACATGCCTCGGATTTCCACTATAAGTCATACATGATCCTCTGTGGAGCCTATAATCTGTCATCAAAGACTCAAAATTCATCATGGATCCACCCTCAAGCATGTTACATGCTTTTTCATTTACTCTGCTATCTACTTGTTGTGATGGTTGATACCCCGTGTGTCTAGGAAGCAATTTAAGGGGCATTTCTGGAGGTAGGGCTTCACTTGCTGTGTTCTATGGAGTGATCTCTTTAGACACCCCAGAGTAACTCTCAGTAAACGGCAAAGGACCTAAATGTATTGGAGATTCTAATGAATAAATTGTGCATCATGACTTCTTGAAGATTGACTTCTGATATGCCTATATAATTGAGATATTGAAGAATCATTCTGTATGCTCCCTATTGTAACTGTGGAGCTAGATAATGTAATTCGAGTTCAAGGGTCACTAGTACCTTAAGATTGGACAGCACAATATCATGCCACCCACCAACACATTTAAGCCCAGATGTAGGTAATCACATATTACCAATTCCTAAATATCAAGTTTTACTGATTCGGTATTTAGGAATCAGTAAATGTGATGTAGCTAATGATTCGGTAAATGTTACTGAATCGGTAAAATTCGATATTTACCGATTCAGTATTTACTGAATCGGTAATTCCCATTCATTCCTATGGGCTTGGAGGCCCATAGGAATGAATGGGAATTACTGATTCGGTAAATACCGAATCGGTAATAGGGGGAAGACTTACAAGGGTGGCAGGGTGACACATTGACACCCTGTTGCACCCCTGAATAGTGCATGGGTGCACATGTGGCACACACACATGCCAACTTGTAGTTGGTGGTAAATACCAAATCCTTAAATGGGAAATGCATTCACTTGAGTGCTCCCTACATTCAGGATTCTGTATCTTAAGGATTCGGTAATTTACCGATTCCTTAAATTACCGATTCGGTAAATTACCAAATCCTTCAATTTGGCCTCCTACATCTAAAAGGCCTAATACCGGTCGGTAACGGCCGAAATTCGGTAATTGCAAAGTGTAGCTAACTTCATGGACTTCATGGTCACCTCTAAAGCATTCTCCACAGAAGAATTTATAAACCTGTTCAAATCATGCCTGAACGCTTCGCCTTCCTCACGAAGCTGGATCAGGAGAACTATCAATCTCCATTTTTCAGCAAAGTGAAGGGGACAAGAGGTAACCAAGGGTTAACTGTGCCTCTGGAGGAAGGAACACAAGGAGAACACTTCCTTTAGGGGCGTGCCACAAACCCCCGAGCACACAGGAGCTCCATCAAGCGGCCTGGAGGCAGGGACTGAGAAGGCTGCAGAACTCAGTAGAAAGGAGCGGAACAAAACAACGTTCAGTGTGAGGTGAGCAAAGTGACATACACGCCTACGCGAGCTCTGATAAGCAGGCAAAAGACAGCGCCACGTGAAGGAAAAGACACTGCGCAACGGAAAAGACCAAGCGGAGTCGCGCCCGCAAGGGGGGGGGAAACGCAGAGCAGGTCAAAGCGGGTGAAAGGCAAAGCCCTAAGCACATAACCACAATAACAGTGTAAACGGTTGCAAATGTACTATAGAAACAAACAATGAGAGGCATAAAAGCATATAACGCTAGAGCAACGAAGATAAGTCACTTATCTGACAGCGAGCAGCAAGAAAATAGAGAGCTCCGCAGTCAGTAGTGACGTTATCTAGGCTAGTATGCACTGATTGGCTATAGTGTTTCGTGTTTTAGGTGTTCCCATTGGCCAGTTTGTTTACCTGGGCCCCTGGGAACTGTAGTTTTTTACTTATCTTGGCTGCTGTGATAAGAAAGCAATATAAGAAAAGTATAATAGGAGCCTCTGGTCTTGCCATAAAATTAGTTTGCAACCGTCGGCAGAACTAGACCCAAACTTCGAGCGGGGGACAAACACTAAACAGTGTTGGTGGGACTACGATTTCAAACACTGTCTACTAAACGAGTATTAAACAACACGTTTGGAAGGCCAATAGGTCCTGGATTAGTATGCTAACCCAAGGAAAAGGCATATCTCCAAGCCTGCTGTTTCATTGCAGTGGCTCATTATAGGCAGATCGTTTGTCTTTGCCATTGCATTCCAATGAATCTTCGAGCACTGCTGGAGCTCTAAGAGAGGCCACCAGACCTGCGAGCATCAGGTGTCTTCAAGATGGTTGGTACCAAGCGAGTCCTGTGCATGTCAGAAATAAAAGCACTGATCGCTTACTGGGAAAGTGTCTTTTTGGATAAAACATAGCATGAACTGCATAATGATAACATACTTCCAGGGAACAGGATGTGTTTTGAGGAATATCCTAATGCGCCAAATAAAGTGCTCTCACAGACTTTGAGGAATTGACTTGAGGTTTGAAGAATAAACCCGAATAAATAAAATCGTGGGATCTTCTATTTGGTTGTCACAATATAAGGTGGGCTCAGAAGGGGTATCCACAGCTGGGTACCTGTTCTCAATGTAAAAGCATGCACATGTTGGTATTTCTATAGCATGGACCTAATCCAAGAGCAACAGAGCATTGCCCATTATGGTAAGTGATGGAAAATGATGCAAGATTTTATTCATCGAGTGGTGGCATATATCTTTTTGTTACACACACTCACACTAGTATCTCACAAATCTTACATTTTAGGCAGAGTGTGATTAAGTGATTTCACAGAACTGCACAATATTCAGTCAATGCCAAGCTGGATTGAAATCAAAATCCTCAGATCGACAGCTTAGCCGCTATACATTTCCTTCCTTAGTGGATGTAATATAACTTTCAAAAGAGCTTCAAACATTCAATTTCACCACTCCTTGTGAACACTCAGGGTCTGTTGATGTTTTAGCATTGCCATTTTTTTTTTTTTGTAAATCCCTTTATTATTTACTTCAACATCAACAAACATATACGGTTATGTTTTAGCATAGCATTAGGCCACATTACCCATGCTGTCTAGTGAGTGGACCAAATGTAAATTATTTTGGTAGTTATATTTTATACATGGGTAGCACCTAAATGTGCTGTCTCTTGTTAAAGGTTGAGGTTTATATTTTTGCATATACACAATTATTTAAAGGTAAGTACATGCAGAGCATGCATAATAGTTAACTCTGTAATCTGTTCCAATATTACCATTGAGGGGTTGTGGTGATATAATCCGGCATCTGAGATGGCAATGTCAAAGTACCTGCTATGTATTTTTTATATGACATGCTGTTTTATTCAAAGTGTAGCTAACAATGGGCATTGACTTGAATTAAAATGTTGAAGTTTTATTTACCTTTCACAAATAAAACCTTTATAAAACAATAGACAATGGTGAGATCAGTGGATTTATGGGACTCTGTGGCTGCAGAGTGTACAGCTAAATATTGATTTACTGAATTTGTCACATAATTTCCAAAATATGCGGAATTCACCAATAGTGTTGTTTCCAGCCAAAACGGATGGAAATAATACTGCCTGACAAAGTGCCACATAATTTGCAATTGTTGTCAAATAGTTTCGATTACCTTGAACCTCCAAGCTGCATAATTCTAGCAGCCTGGACAATGTAAAACCTTTGCACAGTGGCGACAAAATCAGACCTGAGCGTAGTTTGCAGGGATTTGCTACGTGAAACTCCACAAAGCTACAAAAATCACTCTACGGAGTTCCGCAACTGGCGGAGTGCATTGCGAACTGTCGTTCACTGTGGACTTCCTGCTGCTTGGGTAGAAATTCTACCCAAGCGGTAGAATGAGCTTGCAGACTTACCATTCACGAGCAGGGAAAAAAACTCTGCTACACTATGTGAAGTGGAGTTTTTTGCACTCTGCGAGCTCCACGGAGCACGGAGTGCAGAAAACTACACAAACTCCGCGAAAAGAGCAGAGTTCACCGCCCAGGTCTAGACAAAATCTGTATTTCCCACATAATTGTGAAATATTTTCCATATTTCACGGTTCATTATAAATATGCAGGTTCAATTCCACTGCCTTTTGTGCAATATAGGCTTAATACCACCTATGACAGTTCTTATGACTATATGATGACATATTCTGGTACAAGGTTTTTCACTTGTTATCTCTCACTTCTCTTTTCTTTGTTTCTTACATGTATGACTTAGGCTATGATGGGTTAACACTGAGCGGATAGCATCTGGGGGATGCATAAACTCTCTAGTGGCTGTTAGTTACATTGACAGCCTGGTTGAAGTGATTCCTTCTCTAGGAAACAGGGTGGGGTGAGTGGGTTCTTCTCAGGGAGGGTTTTGGAATGGCTGGGAGAGGCCTTGGGTTGTTTGGCTGGTGGGGGTTAAATTAAAAATATCAAAAGGAGTAAACAGAAGATTTATTTTTGATATGAGCCATGCTAACTTTAGCAATATGTGCAGATTAGGATTATATAATAAAGGAAATTAGCAGAGAAATGGCTCGTGGCTGGTGGTCCCTGGGTCTTTATTTAATTTAAAAATAAAATAAATGGGTGTAATAAAGTACTTAAGCTGGAATTTTGCTGGATTAAACTTGGTAAGCAAATGTCAGATGGTACGAGCAGAACTCCAAAGCTATAAACCTCATGTTGTGGCCCTGGTGGGAACACATTTAGCATACAAAGACAGACATCTATTAAAACAATTGGATTATAAGATAGTTGCATGTACTTCCCAGATGGTCTAAATTAGAGGGGTGGCTATTTTAATAGACAAACGGCTTGACTATACTTTTCTCAGAGCCTCTCATGATAACTGCGGCAGATGAATAATTATACAGTTACTTATAGAAGGTCATAAATGTGTCTGAATCTGTTTGAGCCATGTATTTTTGATACCTTATCCTTAGATATTTTTGATTGGCAGGGAGGCTTAATCATCATGGAAGTTTTTAATTGTACTATCAATTCATGTGTAGATTCAACTAACCCAGGTCCTTCGGTTAGAATGAGGAAAGTTCCGGCCGCCATTACAGAAATGGTTCGATTACACAGCCTGAAAGATTTTTGGCGGTCACAACATCCTCTCCAACCTGGTTACACCTATTATAGTGCACCACACCGGCAATATTCATGGACTGATATGTTTTTTGCTAATAACGCTTTTCTTAATATTGCTAAGTGCGAAGGGTGTCCAAAGATAGTTACAGACCATAATCCCTTATTGTAGGAACTTGCGCTTAGCACATCCACTAAATTAACACATCAATTCTCGTTCCCTCGTTATTTGATGATGGATATAGAGTTTCAAGTTTTTATGAAAAAGAGTATTAGTAATTTTCTTTTAGATAATGAAGGCTCTACTTCTCTTTGTTCTATCTGGGATTCACTTAAAGCCTCCATAAGAGGAACTACTGCGCAATATTTTTAGATTAAATTGTATAAAAAATTCTGGCAAGTAAGGCAATTATAGAAGATATTCGACAATTAGAAATAGCACATGTGAATGAAATTAGAAATGGTATTACTCAGCATATGGAAACCCCAATATATTCTCAAGCATATCTACTTTTAGTTGAGAAATATGCTGTATTAGAACGGTCCCTAAAAGATATGACGGCGCCCAGTTCCAATAAAAATTGATCTCTTCAATACAAGTATGGTGAGCAAGTAGGTAAAGTCCTCACTCATCAACTTTCGGACAAAAGAGCAGAGCGAGAAATGAAGGGAATAAGAGGGGTGGGGGACCACTATATACTCAGCCTCAACAGATAGTAGAACAATTCTTTGGTTTTTAACAGTCATTATATAGTAACCCTAATGAGTTTGATAAAGATAAATTCATCCACTATATAGAAAAATGCAAATTTTGTGTAAGTATTCATAGACATGAAACAGAGCAGGCACACTCTCTTAACCTAGATATTACGGCGGAGGAAATATCTGATGCGATTGCCACTCTCCCTCCTGGAAAAGCAACTGGTGAGGATACAATACTGGCAGAATTCTGTAAGATATTCATGCAGAGTTTAATCCCTCCTATCTCCAGGTTTGTGAATCATATCAGTAGCTCGTGGGATATTACAAATATTGTTTTCTTTTTAAAAAACAACAAGCCAAAAGAAGAGTGTGGGTCATATCGCCCGAGCTCACTAATAAATGTTGATGCAAAAATGTTTGCAAAGATATTGGCAACGCGCCTTGCGCCTGTCATGATACAGTTAGTCTCAGATCAACAACATGGATTCATACCCAGCAGGTATACAACTGCACACATGAATACTGCCTTAGTTGCATTCGATGCTGCTTCTAAATTAAATCTGGACATGGGAATGTTCATACTTGATGCGTAAAAAGCATTTGACCATGTAACATGGGATTGTCTCTGGGCCATACATACGGTTTATTATATCCACGGCCGTTTCTATGATTGGATCAAAGCATTATACAAGTGTCCAAAAGCAAAGTTTGTCTACCTTTACTACCAGTCTGCATCCTTTATGGTACTAAGGTGTACCAGACAAGGGTGTCCTCTATCACCTTTATTCTTCGCTTTATATATAGAACCATTTATTAGATCACTGTTTGCTAACTTATCCATTCCACCCCTACTAATAGGCTCAGAAGAACTGAAAATTACGGCTTATGCTGATGATATAGCTGTTTTCTCTACAGATCCAGTCAGAGCTATAGAGGATATCCAAACTGAAGCTAGTATATATGGGAATTTCTCAGGATACAAATTGAAGGTCAACAAGACACAGACCATTCTTAATTTTCAAGCTGATAGTGTGGTGACTGCCTCATGTACATCAGCTACTTATCTAGGTGTATGGATTACTGCAGACCTGGGACAGAATATAAAATTGAATTATGATCTTTTACTCAAACGATGATTTCCAAGATGAAGGACTGCCATAAACTGCCTATTAGTATTATAGAACGTTGCAATATTATAAAAATGATTGCTTTGCTGACATTTCGTTACTTATTCAGGGCAATACCTCTGCGAGTCCCGAACTATTTTTTCAAAAAACTTAAGGGAGCTATAAGCAGTTTTTATGTAGTTATAATCAAGCGAGACGTGCAAAAGGATATCTAAAACTTCCATATAGATATGGAGGATTTCAGTTACCTGATTTTAAACTATATTTCCGGGCTGCCTTCGTTGGTCGTTCACGAGATCTGTTATCTCCTAGTAGACAGCACTGTTGTTATAGTCTCTAGTAGCGAAAGTATCCTGGTTTTATATAGGATTAATGATCCAAACTATTTCAAAAGAGTAGGGTTCAAGGGCTAGATGTAGGTGGGCTTTTACCGGTCGGTAACGGCCGAAATCAGCCGTTACCGAATGGTAAAAGCCTTTCCCTGTGTAGGAGGCATATTTTACCCGATTCTGTAATTTTACCGAATCGGTAAAATTACAGATTCGGTAAAATTACAGAATCGGTAAAAATACCGAATCATCATTTGTGATGTAGGTAGCACTCTAATCAATGCTACAGGGCTTCAAGGATTCGGTATTTACCACCAACGGTTAGTTGGTGGTAAATACCGAATTCCCATATAAATGCAAATATGTGCATTTACACCTGTGCCATGTGGCACACATACATGTCCTAAGGGCATGTATGCGTGCCACATGGCACACAAGCCAGAAAGAGGGGTGCAACAGGGTGTCAAAGTGACACGCTGCCCCCTTGGCAATTCGGTAATTTTACCGATTCGGTAATTACCAAATCGGTATTTGCCATTGATTCCCATGGGCTTCAAGGCCCATAGGAATCAATGGCAATTACCGAATCGGTAAATACCGATTCGGTAATTACCGAATTTTAAAGATTCTGTAAATAATTCGGTAAAAATACCTACATAGCATTTACTGATTTGTAAATACCAAATCGGTAAAATTCGGTATTTACAAATCGGTAAATACTTTTTACCTCCATCTAGCCCCAAGTCTCTTAAGGATATAGTGTATATATGGCGTGAGATCAGTGCTAAATGCTCTTTGCCTCGATGCATCTTAGCATGCCGTTATGGTACAACCCTATAGTTCCGGCGATTTTTCATGATATGCAAGCTAAATCTTGGGACAGATACGGTATTAGTCAACTGCGCTTTTTATATAATGCCACTGGGTTTCGTACATTCTCAGATTTACAAATGATTTCCGGTATCCCTAGGAATATGTTTTATAAATATCTTCAGTTTAGAGACTGTTTATTGGGACATAGAGATATAAGACAACCAATGGGATCTGACATATATACACTCAGAGGCAAAACTGACTATTAGCATGGCATAGCAGCTATTCTCTCAATCTTGGGAGAATAATAGCTCAAAGTTAGCATCAAAGTGAGTGTGCTATTGGGACAGGATATTAGTCCTGAAGATATTGGACAGGCTTTAGAGACTTTAGATGCTGCAATATATTCTGTTAATCTAAAGTTACAACAGTTTAACACAGTATGTATGCTCTATTATACTCCTGAACGAATAGCTAGATGGATAGATTCTAATGGTATGAATATGAATGATAAATGCAAATGTGCAAAATGTGGATTGGTTGCTGCAGATAGTCTGCATATGTGTGTCACCTGTCCCGGTCTGGCTGTTTTTTGGAAAGATGTTTTGCATACAATAGCTGATCGTTTAAAGATTATTACACAATTGACTTAAAAAGAGATTATGTTTAGCTATAAATCAGATGCTGTCCTAGGATTAAGATCCTTTCTATCGATTACTATAACAACAGCACAACTGTGCATTGCCCGTGCTTGGATATTTAAAGTACAACTGAGGGCTCTGGAATGCTGGGTAATGCTAAGGGGAACCTTCAAAAGAGAGATGGCTATAACTAAGAGCAGGAGTGCATGTTCTGGAAAGAAGTTTCATCGAACTTGGGTGCCTATGTTAAAATTAGAATTGTAAAAATGTTCGATATCAATGTACCTTTGAATATTTTTTTTCTTTTTTGTACTTTCTTTTTTCTTTCTTTCTTGGCTTCCTCTTACAAGTTTATTTACTCAATGTACAGATATTAATTTCTTCTCTTGATGTATGGATAATATGTTTACTCCTAGAGATAAATAAAAAAATAAAAGGAATTTATGGGGTGAAAAGGGGCAGGTTGATGAAAATGAAAAGGAAGGATTACAGGGAGCATGAGAGATGGCAGCGACATGTTGAGTGACAAGCGGGACAAAGGGTAGGATGAACAATGCTGAGGTCCATGTGGCAACCTATGGGAAATGTAATATACGCTAAACTGCACTATAACACATAGGAAGGAACGAGTTGCAAAGTTAAAGAAAACACATGAACTTTGAAGTCTTGTCTATGAGCACCAACTGTGAGCTTCAAAATAGGTTGACTCTGAAAAGAGGGGCGCCAGGTGGACCATATCTCTAAAGTAGGTGTATTAACCCATGGGTCTACCCTTATTAGTTTGGATCCTTTAAAATGTGAATGTGTCTTAGTTTTGGAGCTAGAACCATTGTCCCTTTGGCTCAAGGTTTTTCAACCACCAACTGCCACTTGTGGAGATGGTAAGGATGATCAAGAGGTAGAACACATGAGCGCAGAACAATCTGGGAAAAATCATGCTGCTATGGCAGAAAGGTTTGGTGGTAGAAGTGCAGGGGTGGCTCTAGGCTCATGGCGGCCCCGGGCAGGGAGCGTAGGTAGGGGGCCCCGGAAGAGGGGGTCTGGGCGGGGCGGAGCGCCAAGGCCAGTGAAGAGGGGGGTCAGAGTGTTTGGAAGTCGAACAGAGCCGGAAGTCGCCAAATCCCTGCCAGGGGCCGCCACGCAAATATGTATACATCCTCAGAGGATTATTATATTAAGTATATATATTGGCGTGGTGGCCCCTGGGGTTTGGTGGCCCTGTGCAGGTGCACAGCTTGCACATGCCTAAGGCCTCCCCTGAGAAGTGCCAGTTGTTTATCCACAGTATCATTCTTGCCTATTACCTATTCAGTCTATTATGTGTCTGTCCACCAAAGGAAAAAGGACAAGAAGCACACAAGGACCTTCTGGGAGGTAGACTGTAAGATATCTAAGGGTCGTAGTTCGAATATGATCTCCTCATACAGGAATAATCCCTTTTATTTAGCACACATACTGTGCGTGCATCATGCAGCACAGTATAGCTGCTAAAATGGGGCTGTCAGAGCACATATCAGTACATACATGAGGCCAATCAAAAGCCACGAAGTGCAGCAAGGGAAGATCCCGAGCACTATCTCAGCTTGATGTAGACCTATGCTTGATGACCTATCAACAGGGCCTATGTAACTAAGCGGTTGTGCGGGTTCAGCATTTTTTGCATGATTGTGGTTTTGCTACCTTTGTCACGTTATACGTCATCTGCTGCATAATCTCCATATTTTAACAAAAGAATTGTTTCAAGCTCAAATAATTCAAAAGTTATTAAAAACCAGCAACATGTTGCTGCGTAACTAAAGTCTATTTGCAAAGCTTAACTGGTTATTTATGCTACTTGTTGCTATATTTAGGTGTTAAATTAGTACAAATGAGATGCAACCTATGCCAAGAAAGTGTTAAGTGTAAAAATGTAAACATTATGAAATTATACTATCCCAAAATGTGCCGCATTACCCTGCTTAATGTTGCTTTTCTTGCCACATAATTTACTCAATCCTGTTGCATAGTTTGGCCCTCCCCTGATGCATAATTCCAGTAACTCTGCCTATCAAGAAGCTGAGAGGGTATTGAGTTGGGTCTTCTCCTTTTCAATCCTGCCCTCGCTCCTCCTCTTGGCTGCTCACTGGGAATCATGGCTCACTGGTTCAAATGCCCAGAACCGTATTGCTGCTCTGCTGCTGTTATTGAGCCTCCAAGTTAACAGCTACATAAGCAAGGTACGTAAAAGCAAATGTTATTTCTCTATGCGCTTATGTATGTGTTTGTGAGTGATTGAAAGTGAATAGGATTGAGTGAAAGTGTATGAGTTTGAGAGTGTCAATGAGAGTGAAAGTCAGAATCAGAGTTTAAGATTGTGCATGAACAAGTGAAAGCGAGTACAAGGGAGCAATTTAAGGAGTATGAGTGAGTTCAAACATGCAATTGACTGTAGCTTGTGAGAGGAAGTGGAAGTGAATTGTGAGGGTAGCTATCAATAGTGCAGCGGATTCAGTTACACCATGGCCCAAGTTTGAGACTTGGGGTAAGTGAGTTAGTAAGTGAGAATAAGAATCAGTGAGAAGGAGTACATTTGTGTGTGAGTAGAAGTGATTAGGAGGGAGTATGAGTGAGAAAGAACAAGTGAGAGAATGAGAGTTACATTGAGCAAGGGAAAAGGGACTAAGGCCCAGATTATAAAAACGTTTGTACAACGCAGCACAGCACCCAAAAATGCTGGGTTGCATGAGAGGGAGAGAGTAGGAAAGCACCTTATCTACAAAGATATGGCTCCCTAGCACTGGCACAGTATTAGGCTACCGAGCACCACACGCACCTTTGCGCAGTTGGGCAAAGGTGTCTGTGTGAGTCTAGCATAGATTTTGTATTGGAAGAGTGCCCTTAGTACAAAATAATATATTTTGAATAATTTTAAAACTTTTCCTACTTGGAATTTGTGCTCTTCAGTTCAGTATACATGCAAAGTGGGAAATGTTAGGAGAAATAAAAGTATTTTTCTTTTTTAGTGTCTGCTTTCATGTGTTGTTTATTTTTTGATGCAAAATACTGTGTACTATAGTCAGTAGATATGGGTATATGTAAAAAACCATGGGTCGTGGCAAGGGAATGCCCATTTACTACCCACGGAATGCCTCTCTGATGCAGAGTAACACAAAAGAGCAATTTGCAATGCTTTGTGGTACGTTTAGGTAACTTTCGAGTGCAAAACTGGAAAGTAAATAAAATAGAACATTTTGAGTAGGTTTGCTTCACTTTTGTGATGCAAACCCAGCACAAAATGGTTGTTAATCTGAGTCTGAGGCACTTTTAAAAAAAAATGGGTTAACTCCTGGGTGGAAGTGCACGCCACCACTCTCAAAGATCTCCAGCTGCCACTGACGCCAATACTCACTGATGAGATTTGGTCATGTGGCCTGAGCACCCAACTTTGGAACTGGGGAACAAAGTTTGAAACTCACTGTTAGTTTAACATCCTGGGCAGATCACATATTCTCCCCGGGTCTATATAAAAGTTTACAGAACTTCACAGATGAAAACAACAACAGGACGGCCAAGAACATTTTACCCCGAGGTTTAGGACTGCTACCCACGGACCCTCTTTACTATCTATAGCCCATTGTGCATGTTCTTATGTTTAAGTCAGCACTTGGAACTTTTAAAACTAAAACCATCCGATTCTCCCTTGCTATTGACAGAAAAGTCTGGACTGCGGTGCATTTAAAAAACAAAAAACACTTTCTTCTCTTTTTATTATTATTTATTTTGCGCTAATCAGTTGTTAATTTGTAAGGAAAAAGTGCTGGGCTGTCGTCAGAAGGCAGCTAGCTCCGCCTAAAACAGAACCAGCTAATATACATGAAAGTGGGGCGGGGGTGTGGTGTAATGGCCAGAGCTGCCGACTTTGGAGCTAGCGAACCCGGTTTGAGTTTCAGCATTGATTCAAAATCCTGTGATTCTGGGCAAATACCTTAATCTCCCCGTGCCTACCATAAATAAATGTGTCCTTAACTGGTTCTCATGAAAAGCTCTGGTGTTGTTGATTAAATGCGGGTGCTGGGCACAGGAAACCACTGGATTAAACTAAGCACAGGCGCTTATTACCTCTCACATGAGTAGTGAAAATATATAAATGCAATTACTAATCAAGACAATTTGGAATTTCAGTTTTGTTTGCTTGGAAGCACAGGAAGATGCCAGAGATTGGCTTTAAAGTGCAGCTGTGGTCTCGCTATATAAATTCTTTGACTTGACTTGACTTGACATACCAGTGTTAATGAGTAAGCATTGTCTCTCTTAAAACAAAGGTGATCAGTTCAGTAAACTGTGATTTTTTATGTCGAGCCTGAGCCAGGCGCAAGTGCTGTTCAGGCGATCTGTTGTAGGTAAAGTACAGACGAGAAGCCCTGCCCATATTTTTCATTGGCTTGTGTCTTTGTCCTTCATAAATGCTGGTGTTTGATTCCTTAATAGGCTTGTTAGTCCCTCCTTAGTATGGCCATGTTGTCATTTGTATCCACTCATGGCTCCTGCCCCCTTTACTTGGTTGTTACACAGTACTTTATTCTCTTTATTGAGCTTCTCCTACATTATCCACAATAACGTACTCAGCTTACATTTAGCAGCCATGCCCGCTTTCACTTTCAAAGCAGGGACAATGGCTGCCGTTAGTTTGCAATGCCGTAAGGCTCGCATTTAAATGCGAGACCTATGCCATTGCAAATAATTATTTAGTTAAGCGACAGAAACATGAAGGCAGGAGGCTCTGAGCAAGGTGTTCCTTTTCTCCGCTCCTCAGAGTGCCGGGGAAGCTGCTACATGGGAACATGCTGTCAATTGTGGAGCGCTACATCATTTCACGGATAGGAACGGTGTGTGTAGAGCACAAAGCAATCATCTTCAGGCACTGTTTCCCAAATGGCGGACCAATGCTTGACACAGAGCTTTAGGTAGGAATCTGAGGTGTGGAAACAAAACAAAAACCTCTCCGAAATGATAAGCTGTTCTGGGAGCCTGTGGGTACCTCCTTCACACGGCACAGCCTGTCTGTGAGCAAAGGAGCCCCCACGTCCGTTGCATGTAGACTTCTGCCCCTTACGCGTTTCAGGATTTAATTTTTTATGCCCTTTGTATGTAAAACTTAAAATTCACCTGTGACACCCCTGCTTCCAACCCACACCACACAATACCCACACACTCAGAAAGGAGACCTTTTCATTTCCTGCCAGAAGCGATTTATATCACCTAGGGGGTCCTGATAAGTTGACAACATTTTTATTGTTGATCAGCTTTATTGTGGTGCTGAAACCGGTTTTACTGAAGGATCATCAATGTCATTTCTATTGCAAATATAGAGAAAAGCATCAACAGAGATGTAATTGTTTTTATTTAATAATTAAATGGGAGGCATAGTTTTTATTTGATCGTACATAAATAAATAAACTCCACTTTATGAGATACGATAGGAGTGTGTTGGATTGTCGTCGTATGCTTAAACTAACAACTAGTGATGCTTTTTCTCACAGGGCATTTTGCTCAGCTTGTTAACACCTGCCTCGACATTCGATGGACAGTTCCTACTTTTTTGGGAGAAAGTTATCATTATTGTCAATTATATTTGATTTTAAAAAAAAGAGTGCGCTGCATGTACCTTAACTTCCAGAAAAATATCCATACCATCAGCAAAATATTTTTGCTTGTTCTGTCTTTGGCAGCTCACTTATATTTCTCGCATGCACCCGTACTTAGTCTGTAAACACTATTTACTTTATTGAGTTTCTCTGCAGGCCGGACATGCGCTGCATTAGCTGAAACCACTTATGTTTTTATAAGCAGCACGGCCGCCCCCATAACAGAGGCGCCTGCTTTCAGTCACTTTAACCCGGTATTATCTCATATCTGTATCATCCCTCCCCACCCAAGAAAAACTGATTTAGAAATGATTAGCGAATTCAGTCATGCGAATTCCAGCTTGCACATAATCCTGTGTGAATGGGCTGAAACTGACAAGAGCACCTCTATGTTACATGGCATCTGTACTAAAGCCACCTGATGGGTTGTTTTCAACAGCCTGTTTTATTAACAACAACAACACCACCACCAATACCACCAAAACCAATACCACTACCACCAATACCACCACCACCAACACCACCACCAATACCACCACCACTATCAATACCACCACCACCAATACCACCAATACCATTACCACCACTACCAATACCACCATCACCAACAACAATAACACCAATACCACCATACCACCACCACCAATACTACCATTACCAATACCACTACAACCAATACAATTACCACCACCACCAATACCACCACTAATACCAACACCACCACCAGCAATACCACCACCACCCCAATACCCCACCACCACCAATACCCCACCACCAGTACCACCACCAATACAACCACCACCACCAATACCAACAATACCCCCAATACTGCCACCAATACCTAAACTACCACTAATACCACCTTCATCACTACCAATACCACCACCAATACCTCCACCACCAATACCAGCACCATCAATACCACCAGCACGATCACCACGAATATCAGCAGCACCAGTACCAGCACCACCAATATCACCACTACCAATACCACCAACATCAATACCACCAATACCAATACCACCACCTCAACGCCTCTCGCTCACTAGTAATAGCAGGGGCACAGTACATGGCTGTAGCTGTAGCCGAGACCATCTCTCTCTCCCTCCATGCCTGCCATAAAGCACAACCCGCCCTGCACCTGGAGGTGAAGCCAGGGCCCTACTACAGCTGGAGTATTTTTATTAGGCGAAAGATAGTAATGACATTACGCAATACCACACTGCACACTTAATCACGGAGATGGCAGGAAATAGCCCCCTCTCGCTCTTCCTCCTGAGCCGCGACAGTGTAATCACAGAGCGAATGGTGTTGGAGCGCTTTGTTAGTGTTTATAGCTAAGATCATATGTAACTCTCACTTCACACTTTGTGTGTCTGTGTGTTTTACAACACTTACACTTCTTCTTTAACGCACTATTTTTCACTACTTTGAAGACATTGCAGCCAGCTTCTTCATCTGATGAAGGCCCTTTATTGCTATGCAATAGGTCTTACATTTGCGAGAGTTTAAGCTATTAGTATTCTAAATGACAATGCCGTTTATAAAACCAAAAACATGAAAAAAAGCCATTGTCATTTACAATGCCAATAGCTCAAACTTGCGTGAATGCAAGACCTATTGCATTGCAAATACTTGTTTGTACCAGATGTTATGAATAAACTGCGACCCCCTATCACCTCCTTCGAGGATGCTGCAAGCAGCAAGATACGTTACAGAAAAGGGTATACCTGGGTGCTATATCAGTACAAAAAAAGAGAGGTGTCCCAGAACACTGGTTTGTAAGCAAGAAATAGATAAACATGAAAAAACTGATGTAGTCAATTTTCTAAGACGTATTTTTATTTAATCACAATACGTCGTCCAAAATTCATTATACACAAAATGCATATAAACATCATAAACATGAGGGCCCCAGAGGGAGAGGAAGGGAAGGTGTCACTGGAAGGAGTAGTGCAAGGTTTAGGGAAGTGACAAAGTAAAGGTCAAACCGACCTGATTAGACAAATTACACTTCTGGCTTCTGAAATGAGCCAGAGACACAAAACACAAATGTATGCAAAGTTCAAAGTACATGTACCATGCTTCTAAAGTACAGTAGATATCATGCTTGGGGTAGAAGCTGGCAGGCAGGAATGTTGTCGACGTTTCGACCCCACGATATGGTAGGTAGTAATGCAACCTTACTAGGAGGGTCTTCCTCAGGACAAGGGTTGGGGTGAGAGGCGAAATTCCTAAAATTAACAAAAGGGGATTTAGAATGAGCTGGTCCGGGAGGATCCATATTACTACAGTGACGGCCACATAGAAATGGTGGAAATGGTGGAAAGGTATAGGGATTACCGTGAGACACGTTGGTCGCAGGACAGGAAGTATAGGAACAATCAGAATAACTTCAAATGCGGGGTTCCTTTAATAATAATAAATCCCCGTAAGAACCACATGCAACGCAGTAACCTCCCCTACATCCATCCTCGATTTTATACCTGCCAATTTTAAACGCGTCACGAAACAAAGTCCTAACCACCCACCGTGCTCATTCACCTCCCATTAAACAAACCCAAACTGTATGTTCCACCTGATGTTAAACATCCCAAACTGTACTCTTGCTCCCCGGTCATTTATACGATCTACTTCGCTCTCAAATACCCCACATACCTGCTTCTCTTTCATCTTTACTTATAACGATTCCAATTACTCCTTGCAACGTGGCTGTGAGGCCGTACAACTTCTCACTACCTCTCCATACTGCCTACTTAAACTCATCCCATGATGTAACTGCCACAAATCACATGATTCCCATTCCCTGCATCCCGCCTTAACAACGGACTATGCATCACGCGATGAGTTTAAGTAGGTAGTATGAACCAGGTTTAAATCCCAATCTTAGCTCAACATCCTGAAGTTCTGGTCAGATCACTTGAGCTCCCGATGCCTAAACAAAGGAAAAAATATGTGTAATTAGTTGTAAAGTGTTAGTTGTTGTAAAGTGCTCTAATGTCATTCAGTCTAGCTCGAGCTATAATAAAACTGCGAAGAAAAATAAAAAATACACAAATAGCTGAAATGCACACAGTATACAGTATACAGTATATCTCAAGCTTCCTTTGATGAAGGCACTGAACTCAAGAGGGTCAAAGGCCTTCAACATTTGCACTTTCAAAAACATCTAGCAACATTCTGGACATATTCAAAGTTATCTGAGCCACGGTTCGCTACTGCCTAATTCAGAAAGCCGTATAAACATACTAGAATTGTAAAACCTTTCAATGCATTAGCATTTGTACATAGCATGAGAAATATTGCTCAGTCTAAGAATCCTTCCTTTTCTATCACAGATAATCTTTAGTAATAGTAACAACCCTCAGTCCTAGAAGAGTTCATATAAATATTCAAAAAGTAATTCAAAGTTTGTTGCATCAGTTGGTTCTTGACAAAGAAATGCAATATTTATATAGTGAGGTCCCAGATGCAATAACATTATGTCACGATTACTTATCAAAGATGCTATGGATTGCGAAGGAAGTTATGTCCCAGTATCCTAGATGGCCAACATGTCTCCAGCATATGCTAGAGATCATGGCTTGCTGTGAACTGTAGTTCTTTATCAGTATGTTGTCAGTATTCCTGATATGGACCAATTTATCAGTAGACTAGACCATTTTCCAAATGCCACAATTTCTCTAATTATTGGGTTCATATTTACTACAGGGTCCTTAACTAGCAGTTAAACCTTATACCACAAGTATGATAGAACTCACTAAGGATGCAGGCGAGAGGTTCATGGGTAAGCAGGCAAGATCGACGTTAAGGAGCAGTCCTGTCTGAGGTGTATATTCTAAATATTGTTTTTATATACCACATTCATCAGCCTTGATAAAGTTCTTTAAGGACGAAACACATGTCGACTGAGATCATCTAAGAGAAAAAGGTCACCACAACAACTCTATCAAAATATTATATGTATAATTAAGTGACAAACAAATCACCGAATGTAAAATATGATCTGATGCATAAGAATTTTATTGACACTGTTTTCAAGCATGAAGTAAAAATATCACATGCCTAAAAATGTCAGTTTATGAGATAACATCTTTATATCATTCAAACAACACTAATGCTATGCATACCACGATACACTAATTAGTAGGTACAATTGATTTGGATCATGATGATAATTGTTACATACATATGAGTAATGCAGCGCTTAATTCAGTTTGAGAGGATAGTTGACTGTTTATTTAATTCTGGCAACATGGCTAGCATAGAAGATTTGACCTACCGGAGCATGGCCCTATTCAACCACATCTGTCCCAACACCAAAGAGGTACATATGTTTAGACAACCTAATACACATGTTTTTCTTTTAAAAGAGCTCCAGTGCAGAGGTGTGCACAGAGCTCAGCAGAGAAAGGATTTAAAAGGCTATTGCTATAATTTCTGTGATGCCATAAATGCACTTGAATGAATGAATAAATGAAAACAAATTTCTGAACCAAGACAGCTGCTCCCACAGGAGAATCTCAAAGCCAGGCTGAATATAATAAGCAGGGCCTATTTACACCTCGCTAAACTGAAAAACTGCCTTAAAAACGGGTTCCAGAGGGATTACCCAAAGATGTTCTGGCATGGAATTCCTCAAACTGGGTGCCCGAAAGGGGAAAGATCTTTCTCCTGCTCTCACTTTATGCTCCCTAGGAATGCATAAAAGATATTGATTAGATGAGCGGAGGGCTCTAAAGGCCGTGTATTTTTGATTGCTTACTGAATATTTGTACAGCCCTATGGGAGATCATAAGAACTTTGAACTTTTTTCTCTGCTCAATAGTCAGCGAGTGCAGTTGTTTCAAACCGTACCGAGTGGACTTTCATTTAGGGATATTTAATACCAGCCGAGCTGTTGTATTTTAGATACATTGCAACGAGTTAGTCAATTCCAGTGCTGCACCCACATAAAGGACACCGGCATAATCCAGTCTTGATGTATTCAAATCATGTATAATGTCTTTTCCGAGTGACTGCTGAGAGGTGTTTGATTGTCTTTCTCAACGATTTGAGAAGAGATAAACAAATGGCTGCATGGGACTTCACATGTGGTTTTAATGAGAAGGCTGTGTCTACTTTCATTTTTTTGCAACTGATGTTGGGAGGGGGGCACCCAACTCAGTTGGCCATATTCTCTTCTTAGTATCCTAAGGAAATGAATCTCAAAAGACTAATATTTCTGATTTATTCAAATTGAGCTTCAGACAACTGCTGTACATCCATTCAATTTGCCATTGCCAACAGACAGACCTGAAAATTGCTAGTCATAGTATCATTCAGTGAGTAAAATGCAAGCACCAGCTGTGTATGAGACATACTATTGAAGCGCCATGGTTGTACAATATTAGCCAGCTGAGACATACCCCTATGGAACACTACAAATCAATTCTCTATGGCATGAAGTATAGGGAGGTCGAAAAACAGCGTGTTTCCTATTGAAAAGATAAGATTCTGACCAATTCTATTCCCTGTCCAATATGCTCACTTTTTCCAATCACTGCAAAATGATGTTGTGAGACACCATACTAAAAGTGGCGGACAAGTTAAGGAAGTAAACAGTAGATTATATATGCTAAAATCTTATTCTGTGCTGAATCCTGTGCGAAACCCAGATTAAGACGGATACAGAATACAGTTTTTGATGTGTCTGGTGATCTGAAGGTTAACCAGTGCTTGCAATATTTTCTGTAGCGCAGGGAGTAAGGAAATGGGTCTGCAATCCCTCAAGCATAACGGGTCCAGGTTAACTTTCTTGAAAAGTGGCAACACCAAGGCCCTTTAACAGGCTGGTGGCACCGATCCATTTTCCAAGGACAGATTAAAAAGGGAATTGATTTTATTGTTTAGAGAAGAAACTGCAAGAGGCAGAATGTGTGGAGGACAGACATCTGTCAGTGTACCAGACCTAACTTTTTGGAGGAGGCAAGAGTACAGCCAGCTAGGAGAATAGAAAGCAAATAGCAAAGATGGACAATGGCTTCAGTGGTAATGATGCCAAAAAACTGGCAGTGAACTTCAGCAAGGGAACCTTTTATAGAGCTCATTGTACGTTTCTACACAAGTGCTCCAACTGTGGAGGTCAGAACCCATTGGAACAATGTTTCCCAGGACCTCAAGGTAACATTGGAGGTAAGGGTAGGGTAGGAGCAAAGGGACATTTGGAGAGCCAGCATGCTGGTGACATTGCAGGCACTGGAAGATACACACGCAGGGAGGTAGCCGAGAAGTTGAGGAAGGAGTTTGAAGAAGTGTGCTGGGTTTGAGATGTTAGGCTGATAATTTGAAAATGGTAAAAGGAAAAGTGGTATGAGGCAAGTTGTCAAAGGAAGTGGGGGCGGACAGGATGGAATGACATTTTCGTAAGCTTCCCGTTCGTAAATGGATTTGTAATGGGTTCGTACCCACTAGGAGTGGCATTTAAAAAGGCAAGTTGAATTTAGGTTAATACATCATCCATCTTGGCCAGAGGGGACTCTGTAAATTACCAGATAGTAGAAGGAGTGTGCTCCATATGCATAGGCATTGATGAAGTCATAGCTTTAGTGATAGGTTGTTGGGATGGTAGCTGGAATTGGAAAACACTGCAATACAGCCAGTCTAGAGGCTTTAACCTGTGCACACAGAATACTTTCCATTTTTGGGAATACAATTTCTGCATGTACAGCGTTTGAAACAATCAGATATTTCCCGTGATGTGTTTTGAAGTCAAAACAACTGCTGCACGACCTGGGTGGCTTTCTGTTTGTAGACAGGACAAGAAAGGAGTTTCAGTATGCCCGATTGATGAGGATGATGGAGAAGGCCACATAGGATCATTCATCAGGAATTAGGTCATGGTTTTGTATGTGATCTGATAGGGCTGGCCCCCCTTGTATGTTGGCTAACGATCTGGATTAACCCTGAATTGTTGATGAACAGAGCGATTGCTCGGGATTGTTTATCCTTGGACAGAATTGGTTGCATCCTGTGGTTACAGTGTGCAAGGGTGATGACTAGAAAACTAGGTCGTCCTGACCTCTTTGACTCTCCAGATAAGGTCGGGAAAGAGGATCTACAGTTGGTCCCTAAAAGTTTTTTGCACATGACATACATGGAGAGAGAGGGCAATGAGATAATGAAACCCATGGTACGGGCCTACTTTTAAAAACATCACCATCAACAGAACTTTACTTGAAAGAAGTAACAAAGCCGCACCATCGCTATCTTTTAACTAGATTCCGTTTTTATTTTCTTGATTGTTTACTGACCAAGCCAGAGAGTTGGAGCAAGGTGAAAGATCTAGGTCCTTGCACTTGTGACAACTTTTCCACCCAAGATACTATGCACTCTATGTTCTGTGATCCTTTCCCTGAAATCTGTAGGAAACTTTTACTGCCAATTTTAAAGGGAAAAGGTTTTACCCATGTACTGTAGGCATTAGTGTAACTTCAGATGTTGAATGACACTTGGGAATTTTTTTATATTGCTAGTTATTAGTCACCGTCATCAGGGAAAGGAACAGAAGAAATAGCAGGCCCAGTAATGCAGCAGTAGTTTTAGAATTAGGTTGAAAGATGATTACATGTTTGCCATTTTTAACTGAGATGTATCTTTACTGAATTGAGTAAAGAAGAATTCCCGCTTATATGTGATTGCTCCTTTGTTTGTAAGAATTTACAAAGATTTTTTACTCAAATTTAAATTAATTAATTTACATTTTACTGTGCCTAACATTATTTTACCATGACTTTTTTTAGATGATGTTGTATATGGTATATGTTATGTACTTTTTTATTAACCGAATAAAGTGGATTTAACTGACTGACAAGTCTTATTTGGCAGATCAACTCACACTCAACGGGGTGGACAAAGCTTGTTGTGATGGGTTACATAGCAAGTCACATTTCAAGATAGAGGAAACACCATATTCGCATAGATGATGAAGCATAATGGCATATACTTACATGCCGCTATTGGAACCACAATCTCTGTTTCAGTGAAGTTGTGTTGGAAATAGAGACTTCTCCTAAAGTGCAAGTCCTCAGTCAGCCACTTTCTGTAGCTTAACAATGCCTTAAAAATAAGGAACCCCTCATGCTGTGCTCACTGTGAAAGGGGAGGGCAATGTGTCTAGTTGTGTGTAATGCATTGCAATTAGCATAGAGTGAGATGCTGTACCACTATTTTAAGGGTGGCATCCGCATTAGGCAATGCCAAAGAAACAACTGGGAAAAGTGGGTATAACACTGGCACTACAGGTATAAATGCTTAATTTTCCCTCCTGTAAGCTGTTGACCTGTGTCCTGCCTTGGTCAGCGCACATTTGATCCTCCATATGACAACATTCTGTATGTGCAGGAAGGTGAGCCTCCCTGCACATAAACATCCAGTATCACTACTGCTGACAAACTTACACTGTGTAGCAAGTGTGCCTGCGTCTGTGCAAAGGCAGATGTACTCTGTGCCAGGATCATGTGAAATGTATGGTTGGGCCGTTATCTTGGGAACAAAGACCAAACATCCATTTTCATGATGGAAAAGCATTGCAATGTCAATGTTTGCTTAAGCCCATGTTTCTACATTGTGTCATATATGGGCAATAATTAGTCTTCAGTTCTGTGAGTCACACATAAGATGTCAAACTTTATAAAAGAGTGTCCATAGCCTAGGGCATAACTCTTACTTGCCATCCTGAAATCTATGCAAGTTTCCCGTGCACAAATCAACTGGATCCTGAGACTATCCATCCAGCTAAATTACATCTCATGACCACATGTACACATTCAAATGATTGGTCTGTGATTGAAAAAGTTGCATACTAGGTAAAAAGCACCACTCCACCAATTCACTTCTGACATAAGTGCAACCACAATTCCAAACCAGTAACCATGTTTTCATATCTCACACAATTACCTACCCTAAACTAACACTAATCACTATAACTAACCTAATTTTAACTAACTTGTACTAACTAAATGCTACTCTAAACTATCTACCTTAACTAATACTAAACACGCACCAACATATCTGAGACATCAACCACTCTCCCACCCTTGAAGCCCATCAGTCGAGATGGACAAATACATCTTAGCTAAATATATATATATATATATATATATATATATTCACTGAAAAAACCATAGGTTATAGACCATATATAGTTAGGAATTCGCATTTACAAAACCGTATTTTACTCACACAAAACCATTGAAATTCCATATATAGTTAGTTGCACTAACTATATATCGCGCACCCGCAATCCACTGCTGATGATGTCACATATTACATCATTCATGACATGGTCAGTGACATCACTGATGACATCACTGATGACATCTCAAATGACATCACTGATGACATCTCAAATGACATCACTGATGACATCACTGATGACATCACATTTGACATTACTGATCACATCACTGATGATATCATTCATGTGATAATACGATGAACCTCTTCAGACTCTAATATAACCTTAGATACAATCAGTGTAAACAGACACTCACAGACTGTCACTCATCCATGGAGTTACTCACACACCTAGTCAGTCATGCAAAGAATCAATCACACCTCCATTTCCTCAACTATACAGTTATACAAACTTTACTTATTCAAACATATACTAACACATATTTACTCTCTTATACAATCCCTGATACAAGTTCACAATGATCCATACAGCCACTCAGACATTCACTGGCTCTTATGCACAGTTATTTATATATGTCAACTCTCACATGTACTGTGTTTTACATATGTACTTACTTTGACATGTAGCACTGAGATATCCATTCACTCACCAATACACTCATGCACACAGTCAACCGCCCATACAGCTGTTTCCACATGCACTTTTGAAACCATACATCTAGTGAATCAACTGCTCACACATCTATGCACAGAGTCATACACCTCCCAGCCACCCACACACACACTCAGTCTCCCATACAAATACTTGGGCAACCAATCAATAACCCATATAGTTACTCATATAGCTACTTATCAACACATGCAACAGTTTACAGAACAACAGACATAATGATGCACAAATTAAGACAGTTTAGTCACTAACCCATGCACTCAGTGAGACACATTTAATCACTCACTCATACAGTCAGTCATGCACCTACTAAATCCTTCATCCAGACACTTATACATCCACTCATTCTTCAATATGTAAGACATATTTTAACTTTACAGAAACATACAGTCACTGGATGTTGCCATCAGTGATGTCATCAGTGATGTCATTTGAGATGTCATCAGTGATGTCATCAGTGATGTCACTGACCATGTCATGAATGATGTAATATGTGACATCATCAGCAGTGGATTGCGGGTGCGCGATATATAGTTAGTGCAACTAACTATATATGGAATTTCAATGGTTTTGTGTGAGTAAAATACGGTTTTGTAAATGCGAATTCCTAACTATATATGGTCTATAACCTATGGTTTTTTCAGTGAATTTTCAAGGTTTTGTAAATGCTAATTCCTAACTATATATGGTCTATAACCTATGGTTTTTTCAGTGAATTTTCAAGGTTTTGTAAATGCTAATTCCTAACTATATATGGTCTATAACCTATGGTTTTTTCATTGAATTATATATATACATACATATATAAACATATATCATCTGTATATCTATATAAATACAAACATAAATGCATGCATACATATACTTATATGCATACAGATGCATGTTATTTACATGAAAGTTGAAAAAACACTAATAAAAGCAAAGCTAAAAAGCCACCTCATTACAAACAGAATGGCTTTAACTTAAACGAGGGCGAGATCTATTGCATTTTCAATGCTTGTTTACTTTGGTTCCATCAAGAAGGCATTCAGATGTGTCACACATTTGCCATAAATTCTGAATGTTAGCACTCTAGTTGCACATTAGATCACTGTAGTAAAGCTACTGCTCACCAGGGACGTCTGCTGCTGGTATTCAAAATGCATGTTTCAGTCTGCATGTCAGAATTATTTTAATGAAATAGAAGAGGATTTGAGAAGTCACTCAAAATGATCCCTAATTTTTCTTTCTGAAGCACTAATCATACTTTCTATGGCAAAATTAACCCCCTCATGTTGTTCCTTTTTAAATTGAGTGTTTTCAGACTTACCACTTCATTCCAATCAAGATGGCTTCTGGTGTGCCATACTTTTGTCATAAGTAAGACTGTTAGCGCTCTAGTTGTTCTTTAGAACACTCTGGGACATTCTGTCATTGGGCTATACTTGGGGTACATCTGGGTGATATTTGGGCTACATTTAGGCTCTTTCGTCTCTCGCGGCCATCTTGGGAGACTGTATGTCAGAATTTTTTAATGAAATTGAAGAGGGTTTGAGAAGTCACTCAAAATGTGCCCTAATTTTTCTTTCTGCAGCACTAATCATAATTCATATGGCAAAATATACCCCCTCATTTTGTTCCTTTTTAAATTAAATGTTTTAAGAGTTACCACTTTATTCCAATCAAGATGGCTTCAGGTGTGCCATACCTTTGTAATAAGTAGGACTGTTAGCGCTCTAGTTGTTCTTTAGAACACTCTGGGACATTCTGTCATTGGGCTATACTTGGGCTACATCTGGGTGATATTTGGGCTACATTTGGGCTCTTTTGTCTCTGGTGGCCATTTTTGGAGACTGCATGTCAGAATGTTTTAATGAAATAGAAAAGGATTTGAGAAGTCACTCAAAATGTGCCCTAATTTTTCATTCTGCAGCACTAATCATACTTTCTATGGCAAAATATACCCCGTCATGTTGTTTCTTTTTAAATTAAAGGTTTTAAGAGTTACCACTTTATTCCAATCAAGATGGCTTCAGGTGTGCCATACCTTTGTAATAAGTAGGACTGTTAGCGCTCTAGTTGTTCTTTAGAACACTCTGGGACATTCTGTCATTGGGCTATACTTGGGCTACATCTGGGTGATATTTGGGCTACATTTGGGCTCTTTTGTCTCTGGTGGCCATTTTGGGTGACTGCATGTCAGAATGTTTTAATGAAATAGAAAAGGATTTGAGAAGTCACTCAAAATGTGCCCTAATTTTTCATTCTGCAGCACTAATCATACTTTCTATGGCAAAATATACCCCCTCATGTTGTTTCTTTTTAAATTAAATGTTTTAAGAGTTACCACTTAATTACAATCAAGATGGCTTCAGGTGTGCCATAGCTTTGTAATAAGTAGGACTGTTAGCGCTCTAGTTGTTCTTTAGAACACTCTAGGAGGCTGCAGTAGAACACAAAGGAATCAACTGACAGTCTCTGTCCTTGTTGGATGTACATGTTTTACTGAGAATGTCAGACTTCATTTTCACATGACTGAGAAAGATAATGTGAATTTACAGAAAATATGCTTTCAGTTTAGCTTATAGATCCCCTTCCAAACCACTGTGGGAAAATCATGAGATATTAGTTTTCTTTCAAACAATATTCATGATATCACAGCAGAAGGTTTTTTCACATGGTAAAATCACCTTAGAACCCACCACAATTCCTAAAACGAGTATGGTACCATCAACAAATGATTTATAATGTAACTAAAGTCCTAAAACCCTCTATTAACTACAATGCTTTTTAATGAGGTGCTATCATGTATATTGGTCCCAAGATGGCTGCCAACACTTCTTGGATGAAGTGCTGACAGCCAATCAGATCAGATGTGTGGTTAGGCTCCGCCCAGATATATATCTTTTTTTGAACCTAAATCACTCAAAATCCACTGGAGCACATATATTGAGACCTAGCAAAGGCACATCGGGCTAACAGTCCCTACAATTTTGCCAAGTTTCGTGCAAATCCATTCAGCCGTTCGAGCTAAAAGTGAGGCCAACCGCCCTATGGAAATTAACATGGGAAAAATGCGTTTTGGGACCCCCCTTTTTTCTCGGCCCCACCTTGATGAAACCCCCCCAAATTGTCAGGGGCTGCTCAGAAACAAAATGTTCAATTTTCCTGAAAATTTCAGCCAATTCCGTCCACAAACGCCAAAGTTATTAGACATAGAATTTTCAAAAATCCCATAGAGAAAAAATCCTAACTATATATACCTACTGGCGACCGCCAGTAGGTAATATATATATATATATATATATATATATATATATATATATATATATATATATATATATATATATATATATATATATATATATATATATATATATATATATATACACACATATATATATATATATATATATATATATATATATATATATAACTTTATATATATATATATTGTATATATATATATATATATATACACAGACATATAGTTAGGAATTAGCATTTAAAAAACCATTGAAATTGCTCCCATATAGTTAGTTGCACTAACTATATTTCGCGCACCCGCAATCCACTGCTGATGATGTCACATATTACATCATTCAAGAGTGCATGTGGAAACAGCTATATGGGCGGTTGACTGTGTGCATGGGTGTGTTGGTGAGTGAATGGATATCTCGGTGCTACATCTCCAAGTAAGTACATATGTAAAACACAGTGCATGTGAGAGTTGGCATATATAAATGACTACACATGAGAGCCAGTGAATGTGCGAGTGGCTGTATTGATCATTGTGTACTTGTATCAGTAATTGTATAAGAGAGTAAGTATGTTTGAATAAGTAAGTTGTTGTGTGTATAACTGTATAGTAACTGTATAGTTGAGTAAATGGAAGTGTGATTGATTCTTTGCATGACTGACTAGGTGTGTGAGTAACTCCATGGATGAGTGGCAGTGTGTGAGTGTCTGTATAGATGTATGAGTGCATATAATAGTGTTGTATTGATGAGTGACTGTATGTATGAGTGATTCTATGGGTGAATGAGTGAATGTGTGTGTAGACCTAGGAATCAGTGAGTGCGTATGTAGTAACTGGTATTGGTGTGTCAATGGTTTCAAGAATGGTAGTCTGTATTTAACACTGGGTGTATCAAAGGTTATATTAGAGTGTGAGGAGGTGCATCATATTATCACATGAATGATATCATCAGTGATGTGATCAGTGATGTCAATTGAGATGTCATCAGTGATGTCATCAGTGATGTCATTTGAGATGTCATCAGTGATGTCATTGACCATGTCATGAATGATGTAATATGTGACATCATCAGCAGTGGATTGCGGGTGCGCGAAATATAGTTAGTTCCACTAACTATATAAGAGCAATTTCAATGGTTTTTTAAATGATAATTCCTAACTATATAAGGCTTTAAACCTATGTTTTTTTCAGTGAATTTGCAAGGTTGCTAATTCCTAACTATATCAGGCGTGAAACCTATATTTTTTTTCAATAAATTTCAAAGGTTTTGTAAATGCTAATTCTATTAGCGGATAACGTTTATATATGTTATCATCCTTCTGGGACCACCTGAGCAGCCATCTTGTTTCTCAGGAGAAGTGAGGCACAAGAGAGCACAAAACAAGAGTGGAAAACACGAAAAGGGGGCAGGGTTGAGACCCCCTGACCCCCTAGCCCTTCTCAGGGGGTCCCAGAAGGACCACCAAGTGCAAAACATTTTTTTGTTTTTTTTTTTAAATCGCGGGGTATGCGTACCGTACGCGTACGGTGCACGTACTCCGTGATTTTTTTGATTTTTTTTTTTTGCACTTGTGGGTCCTTTTGGGTCCCCCTGAAAGGGGCTAGAGGGTTGGGGGGTCTCTACCCTGCCCCCTTTTCGTGTTTTCCACTGTTTTTGGGCTCTCTTGTGCCTCAGTTCTCCTGAAAAAACAAGATGGTGGCCAAAACTTCCTAGTTTTGGACAGTTTGGATTGTTGACAGTCGACTGCCAGCCAATCAGAAATTCGCTTGCGCCCGTAAGGGTACGCGCACGTACGCGTACGGTATGCGTACCGTTCGCTTACGGTGCGCGTACAGTGAGCGCATATAGATATATAATTTGCTCAAATTCAATTTTATCAACAAATACTGGAGGGATTTTCACCTAATATAGAAAAGGCACTACTGCATTCCTTTGTCAACCATTTTGCCAAGTTTGGTGTAATTCCGTTCAGCCGTTCGGGCTGTAGCCGTGTCTAAAGGTCCCATAGAAAATGCCATTTGAAAAATTTCAAATTCAATTTTCTCAAGAGCTACTGGAGGAATTTTCACCAAACATAGCAAAGGCACATATACATACCAGGCCCTACCATTTTGCCAAGTTTGGTGTAATTCCATTCAGCCGTTCGGGCTGTAGCCGTGTCTAAAGGTCCCTATGGAAATTAACATGGGGAAAACACGTTTTGGGACCCCCCTTTTTCTCGGCCCCCACTTGGTGAATCCCCCCGAAACTTTCAGGGAAGGAGCGGAGAGGGACGAAGCAATTTCTAGGAAAATTACACGCAGATTCCTCAATCGGCGCCAAAGTTAATCCCAAAAGAATGTTGGGGATTTCCTATGGTAACTAGGTCCTAACTATATATACCTACTGGCGACCGCCAGTAGGTAATATATATATATATATATATTCACTGAAAAAACCATAGGTTATAGACCATATATAGTTAGGGATTAGCATTTAAAAAACCTTATTTTATTTGCACCAAACCATTGAAATTCCATATAT
Organism: Lissotriton vulgaris; assembly: GCF_964263255.1. Lineage (NCBI taxonomy): Eukaryota > Metazoa > Chordata > Amphibia > Caudata > Salamandridae > Lissotriton > Lissotriton vulgaris. The sequence goes on from NC_141687.1 coordinate 364,786,961, forward strand.
AGTTAGTTGCACTAACTATATATCGCGGACCCGCAATCCACTGCTAATGATGTCACATATTACATCATTCATGACATGGTCAGTGACATCACTGATGACATCACTGATGACATCTCAAATGACATCACTGATGACATCACTGATGACATCACTGATGACAACACCCAGTGACTGTATGTTTCTGTAAAGTTAAAATATGTCTTACATATTGAAGAATGAGTGGATGTATAAGTGTCTGGATGAAGGATTTAGTAGGTGCATGACTGACTGTATGAGAGAATGATTAAATGTGTCTCACTGAGTGTATGGGTTAGTGATTAAAGTGTCTTAATTTGGCAATCATTATTTATGTTGTTCTGTAAACTGCTGCATGTTTAAATCAGTAGCTATATCAGTAACTATATGGGTTATTGAATGGTTGCCCAAGTATTTGTATGGGAGACTGAGTATGTGTGTGGGTGGCTGGGAGGTGTATAACTCTGTGCATAGATTTGTGAGCAGTTGATTCCCTAGGTGTATGGGTTCAAAAGTGCATGTAGAAACAGCTGTATGGACAGTTGACTGTGTGCATGAGTATATTGGTGAGTGAATGGATATCTCAGTGCTACATGTCAAAGTAAGTACATATGTAAAACACACTCCATGTGAGAGTTGACATATATAAATAACTGAACATAAGAGCCAGTGAATGTGTGAGTGGCTGTATGAATCATTGTGAACTTGTATCAAGGATTGTATAAGAGAGTAAATATGTGTTACTATATGTTTGAATAAGTAAGGTGTGTATAACTGTATAGTTGAGGAAATGGAGATGTGATTGATTCTTTGCATGACTGACTAGGTGTGTAAGTAACTCCATGGATGTGTGACAGTCTGTGAGTGCCTGTTTACACTGAGTGTATCTAAGGTTATATTAGAGTCTGAAGATGTATTATCACATAAATGATATCATCAGTGATGTAATCAGTAATGTCAAATGAGATGTCAGTGATGTCATCAGTGATGTCATTTGAGATGTCATCAGTGATGTCATCAGTGATGTCATTTGAGATGTCATCAGTGATGTCATCAGTGATGTCACTGACCATGTCATGAATGATGTAATATGTGACATCATTAGCAGTGGATTGCGGGTCCGCGATATATAGTTAGTGCAACTAACTATATATGGAATTTCAATGGTTTTGTGCAAATAAAATAAGGTTTTTTAAATGCTAATCCCTAACTATATATGGTCTATAACCTATGGTTTTTTCAGTGAATTTTCAAGGTTTTGTAAATGCAAATTCCTAACTATATATGGTCTATAACCTATGGTTTTTTCTGTGAATTTCATTGGTTTTTTAAAAGCTAATATCTATAGCTGTAAAATATATTCTTTATTAAGTGACGTATCACGTAGCCCGTGAGACGCCTCATGATGCATCGCATAACCGTGACGTATCGTCTCTGCAGCGCAAACCAAACCCAAAACGTAAGCGCGCCAGAACACGCTTAAAGATATATATATATATTTTTAACCTTAATTAGACAAAATCCACACGTGCACATATCACAAACGTTCAAAAAACACAATATGTCGGACTCCCGTTACGCTGCCGGTTAGCTGCCCGGTTAACGTACAAGGAAGCACCTTTACCGCGAAAAATCGCAATTTTTTTTTCTTTTGCCTCGCAGGGAACTTTAATAGCCCCCTCATCAATCCTAGGGGTTCAGGAGGGGTCTGCCTTACCCCTTTCATTCATTTACACCTTTTTTTTTCCACCTCTTGTCTCTCGATCCTACCGAGAGACAAGATGGCGGCCGCTCTGGACTGTTTACAATGTTGACAGCCAATCAGCTACTCCTCAGTTTTATTTTTTTTTGGGGCCCCGCGTGGTTTTATAATATCCCCCTCATCAATCCTATGGGGTCAGAAGGGGTCTACCTTGCCCTCTTTCCTTCATTTCCCCCTTTGTTTTGGTCTCCTCTTGTCTCTTGATCCTACCGAGAGACAAGATGGCGGCCGCTCCGGACTGTTTACAATGTTGACAGCCAATCAGCTACTCCTCAGACTCCCGTTACACTGCCGGTTAGCTTCCCGGTTAGCTGCCCAGTTAGCTGCCCGGTTCGCTTACCAAGACGCGTCTCTACGGCGAAAAAATCGGATTTTTTTTTTTTTTTTTGGGGCCCGGCGTGGCTCTATAATATCCCCCTCATCAATCCTAGGGGGTCAGAAGGGGTCTACCTTGCCCTCTTTCCTTCATTTCCCCCTTTGTTTTGGTCTCCTCTTGTCTCTTGATCCTACCGAGAGACAAGATGGCGGCCGCTCCGGACTGTTTACAATGTTGACAGCCAATCAGCTACTCCTCAGACTCCCGTTACACTGCCGGTTAGCTTCCCGGTTAGCTGCCCAGTTAGCTTCCCGGTTCGCTTACCAAGACGCGTCTCTACGGCGAAAAAATCGGATTTTTTTTTTTTTTTTTTGGGCCCGGCGTGGCTCTATAATATCCCCCTCATCAATCCTAGGGGGTCAGGAGGGGTCTACCTTGCCCCCTTTCCTTCATTTCCCCCTTTGTTTTGGCCTCCTCTTGTCTCTCGATCCTACCGAGAGACAAGATGGCGGCCGCACCGGACTGTTTAGAATGTTGACAGACACCGGAGAGCCAATCAGCTTCGCTTTGCAAAGTTCCGATACGCGAAAGGTTCGCTAACCGGATAGCTGCCCGGAGCGCTGTTACAGATATATATCTTGATTTAAACGTTAATTTCTCAAAATCCACTGAAGCACATATATTGAGACCTAGCAAAGGCACATCGGGCTAACAGTCCCTACAATTTTGCCAAGTTTCGTGGAAATCCATTCAGCCGTTCGGGCTAAAAGTGAGTCCAACCGCCCTATGGAAATTAACATGGGAAAAACGCGTTTTGGGACCCCCCTTTTTTCTCGGCCCCCCCTTGACGAACCCCCCCCAAATTTTCAGGAGCTGCTCAGAAACAAAATGTGCCATTTTCCTGAAAATGTCAGCCGATTCCGTCCACAAACGCCAAAGTTATTAGACATAGAATTTTCAAAAGTCCCATAGGAAAAAAATCCTAACTATATATACCTACTGGCTATCGCCAGTAGGTAATATATATATATATATATATATATATATATATATATATATATATATATATATATATATATACACACATATATATATATATATATATATATATATATATATATATATATATATATATAACTTTATATATATATATTGTATATATATATATATATATATACACAGACATATAGTTAGGTCACGGTATACAAACAACAGTCCCTTGTTTGTTTCGCAAATTTATACAAAATCACCCACATGGCCTGTTACGATGCATTGTGGGTGTTGTAGGCAATTGCAGTATTTATGTTGATTTCAACAATTATCAAATGCTTTGAGTTTGCAAAGTTAAACTCTGAAGTTTATATAGGGTAAGCAATGGTAACGTTTCTACCAATACTAATCTATTACCTCATATATTGTGAGGGACATAGATTTAAATGACGGACAATAAACAGTTGCTTTATGATTTGTCCCTTCATTGTATTAGTTTTAGGCTGAGTGCCTGATTAATGATATTACCCTATAGACAGATACACTCACAGACCTTTAGCATTTTGACAAATACAATTTCTCATAATTCTGCTTATCTACCACATGAATTCATACTGTGCATGATGAATACATTGAATAAAATTTAAATTTCGTCCATGATTTCTATGTTTTCACCAAAATATTTGGTCAATGTCTTGTCTCCTAAGATGCTTTTTCAAAGATGCACATACATCTCATCGTCCCCATTCAATCCCATCGGGGTCTTGGTTTTAAATCTTATTATCAGTTTAGATTCAAGACAACATAGCCTTGTGATTCGATCTCCACGTCTCTCATCCTCATTGATCATAGCTATCCCTGAGTATGTTACATCCTTCCAGGTCTTTCCAGGGTGTGTTTTCAGGTGCTTTGCTATTGCATAGCTGTAGTCATTTTTTGTTATTGAGCGAATGTGCTCCAATATTCGCTTTTTTAGTGCACATGTTGTTGATCCAATATATTTTTTCCCACAGAAGCACAGTAGCTGATATACCACGAATTGAGATTCGCACGTGATTTTATCTTTGATTTCAAATTTTCGACCTTTTGGGTCTGTCAAGCTTTTCAGATTTTTACCAATTTTGCATGCCTTGCATGTTGGACATTTTGAAAATCCCAGCTGTCTTCTTTCTAGCCATGTCAAAGGTTTGATTATCCGAAAATGGCTATTAACCACTGTGTCTTGTATAGAAGGTGCTTTTCTGAAAGTAATTAAGGGTCTCTCTCCTATTAACGTTCCAATTTCAGTATCTTTTTTTGATGACACACCAATACCAGTTACTACATACGCACTCACTGATTCCTACGTCTACGCACACATTCAGTCATTCACCCATACAATCACTCGTACATATGTCATTTTAGATGTCATCAGTGATGTCATCAGTGATGTCACTGACCATGTCATGAATGATGTAATATGTGACATCATCAGCAGTGGATTGCGGGTGCGCGATATATAGTTATTGCAACTAACTATATATGGAATTTCATTGGGTTTTATGTCAATAAAATGTCCAGCTAAATTTCATAGGTTTTATATCAATAAAATGTCCAGCTAACTATATAGGAGGAATTTCAATGTTTTTTTATATGTTAATTCCTAACTATATAAGGCCTAAAACCTATGTTTTTTTTAGTGAATATATATATATATATATATATATATATATATATATATATATATATATATATATATATATATATATATATATATATATATATATATATATATATATATATATATATATATATATATATATAGCAGCTCCGAATTCCTAGCAATACTCAGCCGGGTTCAGGAAAACAGCACTCACGAGCACAGCAGTGTATCTGCAAAGGGGTTTATTTAGAACAAACGCGTTTCGGGAGCGAGCTCCCTTCGTCAGTATTCACATCGGAAAACAACGAGCGGCACCATTATCTATGTTTGTAAACAGTAATCCAAACAAACAAAGGACTAGGCCACAAACGCAACAATAGGCGCCATCTTGTAGTGTATAATACACATGTTAGCTAAATGGAACTGCTGGTAGGTCATTTACACCAATAATAACGCCGTGTATCGGCACATATTCAGTTCTCAAAAAATCAACCACATACGATAGATAATTGGAAACCATAAAGAGTCTGAGCCATTATGGCCATGAGAACAAGGTGTTATTGAACACAACGCAATCCATTGACACTGGTCACATACTACATGTGAACAAATCAGGTAAATCTTGCCGTGGATCGGCAATTGCAGCCTCTTAAGGCTGCCAAAATAGATGTGTAGACCAAACAAAAGCAATTCAACAAAGCAAGTGTGAATAGTATAGGTGTATCAACAAACATAAAACCGTCTTATCCATGTTGTAATATATCAAAACATCATACTATACAGTTTCACATCATACTGAGATACATATATTCAACCCAAGTGAGAGGCCAGTTCTTCTCCCATATTTAACCCTTTTGGCGCCTTTGTCTCTAGATCGATGATGTATCGAGACATATCCTACTCCTGAGGCGGAAAGCCGGGAGATTTGTGCTGCTAATATTGTTTAATTGTGTTTTATTTGCTCGCTTTTTAAAACTCCTTCCTTCCCCCTGAGCACCTTTACCTAGGACCAGGCGCCCCCTGGAGCAGACGCGCAGCGGACATTAGCGCTGGCACGTAGCTCAGGGTAATTTTGCCGCCATCTCCCCATCACGCACAAGCCACACCCACTCGAGCGAGGCCACGCCCCCTCTCTGACGTATAAAACGCCGCGCTGATCACGAGCACGCCAGAGACATATCCTACTCCTGAGGCGGAAAGCCGGGAGATTTGTGCTGCTAATATTGTTTAATTGTGTTTTATTTGCTCGCTTTTTAAAACTCCTTCCTTCCCCCTGAGCACCTTTACCTGGGACCAGGCGCCCCCTGGAGCAGACGCGCAGCGGACCTTAGCGTTGTCACGTAGCTCAGGGTAATTTTGCCGCCATCTCCCCATCACGCACAAACCACGCCCACTCGAGCGAGGCCACGCCCCCTCTCTTCCATCAGTTTCCTTATTACCATGTGCCTCCCAAGGACGTGCAGCTGTTACCTGCGGTCGGTTTGCGGTAGAGTTGCAACCGTCTCTAGTGAGATTCACTGGTGAAGTACACAGTGAAAGGGTCAACTACCTGGACCTACAAGTGAGTGTTAGAGACGGTCGCATTTGCACACAACTCTACCGCAAACCGACTGCGGGTAACAGCGTATTACACGCCTCAAGCAGCCATCCCCGTAAACTCATCAACAACATCCCTTATGGGGAATTTTTGCACCTTAAGCGTAACTGTAGTCAGATTGAGGATTTTGAAAAAGCAGCCAACGAAAGTGTAGAGAGATTCCTTATGAGAGGATATAACATTAACCTTCTCCAAGACACTCTTAATAAAGTCAGAAAATTACCCCGTTCAAACCTTTTTGTGAAAAAATCAGCCCCAACCACAAAGGGGAGATTCCGCATGATAACACCCTACTCTGCGGACTCCTTCAAACTCAGATCTATTATGTCCAAACACTGGCACATTTTAAAATCTGATTTAATAGTAGGGCCTGATATTCCAAGTGTACCACTAATACCATTTAGGAAGGCGAGATCACTACGTCATCAAATAGTCCATAGCTACTTACAACCCATGGGAAAACAATCAGACACTCTAAAGGATGCAAAAGGCTTTTTCCCTTGTGGAAAATGCAAAGCCTGCTCTGCTAGTAAAAGAATACTAACATATGAGGTCACAGGCTGCAGAGGTGGCAAGAAAATCAACAAATTTATGTCATGCCACACCGACCATGCGGTTTACTGTTTAGTATGCCCCTGCATGTTTAGGTACATCGGAAGCACCATCAATCCTGTCAAATTGAGGATATTAGAACACATGCGGGCCATCACGAACAAAGACTTTTCATATCCGGTGGCCCGTCACTTTGCCATTAGACACAACAGTGACAGGAATCTCCTGAGGTATTTCTGCCTGGATCAGGTAGAAGAGAACCCGAAAGGAGGCAATAGATTGCTTACACTCAAGAAAGTAGAGTCTCGATACATCATCGATCTAGAGACAAAAGGCGCCAAAAGGGTTAAATATGGGAGAAGAACTGGCCTCTCACTTGGGTTGAATATATGTATCTCAGTATGATGTGAAACTGTATAGTATGATGTTTTGATATATTACAACATGGATAAGACGGGTTTATGATTGTTGATACGCCTATATTACTATTCACACTTGCATTGTTGAATTGCTTTTGTTTGGTCTACACCTCTATTTTGGCAGCCTTAAGAGGCTGCAATTGCCGATCCACGGCAAGATTTACCTGATTTGTTCACATGTAGTATGTGACCAGTGTCAATGGATTGCGTTGTGTTCAATAACACCTTGTTCTCATGGCCATAATGGCTCAGACTCTTTATGGTTTCCAATTATCTATCGTATGTGGTTGATTTTTTGAGAACTGAATATGTGCCGATACACGGCGTTATTATTGGTGTAAATGACCTACCAGCAGTTCCATTTAGCTAACATGTGTATTATACACTACAAGATGGCGCCTATTGTTGCGTTTGTGGCCTAGTCCTTTGTTTGTTTTGATTACTGTTTACAAACATAGATAATGGTGCTGCTCGTTGTTTTCCGATGTGAATACTGACGAAGGGAGCTCGCTCCCGAAACGCGTTTGTTCTAAATAAACCCCTTTGCTGATACACTGCTCTGCTCGTGAGTGCTGTTTTCCTGAACCCGGCTGGGTATTGCTAGGAATTCGGAGCTGCTATGTTAAACGCGGACACCATCGCGGTCAAGCACCCGCTTTGAAGAGTGACTCGTTAACTTGGAGCTGGATATATATATATATATATATATATATATATAAATATATATATATATATATATATATTACCTACTGGCGGTCGCCAGTAGGTATATATAGTTAGGATTTTTTCTCTATGGGATTTTTGAAAATTCTATGTCTAATAACTTTGGCGTTTGTGGACGGAATTGGCTGAAATTTTCAGGAAAATTGAACATTTTGTTTCTGAGCAGCCCCTGACAATTTGGGGGGGGTTTCATCAAGGGGGGGCCGAGAAAAAAGGGGGGTCCCAAAACACGTTTTTCCCATGTTAATTTCCATAGGGCGGTTGGCCTCACTTTTAGCTCGAACGGCTGAATGGATTTGCACGAAACTTGGCAAAATTGTAGGGACTGTTAGCCCGATGTGCCTTTGCTAGGTCTCAATATATGTGCTCCAGTGGATTTTGAGTAATTTAGGTTCAAAAAAAGATATATATCTGGGCGGAGCCTAACCACACATCTGATCTGATTGGCTGTCAGCACTTCATCCAAGAAGTGTTGGCAGCCATCTTGGGACCAATATACATGATAGCACCTCATTAAAAAGCATTGTAGTTAATAGAGGGTTTTAGGACTTTAGTTACATTATAAATCATTTGTTGATGGTACCATACTCGTTTTAGGAATTGTGGTGGGTTCTAAGGTGATTTTACCATTTGAAAAAACCTTCTGCTGTGATATCATGAATATTGTTTGAAAGAAAACTAATATCTCATGATTTTCCCACAGTGGTTTGGAAGGGGATCTATAAGCTAAACTGAAAGCATATTTTCTGTAAATTCACATTATCTTTCTCAGTCATGTGAAAATGAAGTCTGACATTCTCAGTAAAACATGTACATCCAACAAGGACAGAGACTGTCAGTTGATTCCTTTGTGCTCTACTGCAGCCTCCTAAAGTGTTCTAAAGAACAACTAGAGCGCTAACAGTCCTACGTATTACAAAGGTATAGCACACCTGGAGCCATCGTGATGGAAATAAAGTGGTAACTCTTAAAACATTTAATTTAAAAAGGAACAAAATGAGGGGGTATATTATGCAATAGAAGGTATTATTAGTGCTGCAGAAAGAAAAATTAGGGCACATTTTGAGTGACTTTTCAAATCCTCTTCTATTTCATTAAAAAATTCTGACATGCAGTCTCCCAAAATGGCCACCAGAGACAAAGGAGCCCAAATGTAGCCCAAATATCACCCAGATGTAGCCCAAGTATAGCCCAATGACAGAATGTCCCAGAGTGTTCTAAAGAACAACTAGAGCGCTAACAGTCTTACTTATGACAAAAGTATGGCACACCAGAAGCCATCTTGATTGGAATGAAGTGGTAAGTCTGAAAACACTCAATTTAAAAAGGAACAACATGAGGGGGTTAATTTTGCCATAGAAAGTATGATTAGTGCTTCAGAAAGAAAAATTAGGGATCATTTTGAGTGACTTCTCAAATCCTCTTCTATTTCATTAAAAAAATTCTGACATGCAGACTGAAACATGCACTTTGAATACCAGCAGCAGACGTCCCTGGTGAGCAGTAGCTTTACTACAGTGATCTAATGTGCAACTAGAGTGCTAACATTCAGAATTTATGGCAAATGTGTGACACATCTGAATGCCTTCTTGATGGAACCAAAGTAAACAAGCATTGAAAATGCAATAGATCTCGCCCTCGTTTAAGTTAAAGCCATTCTGTTTGTAATGAGGTGGCTTTTTAGCTTTGCTTTTATTAGTGTTTTTTCAACTTTCATGTAAATAACATGCATCTGTATGCATATAAGTATATGTATGCATGCATTTATGTTTGTATTTATATAAATATACAGATGATATATGTTTATATATGTATGTAGATATATATATTCACTGAAAAAACCATAGGTTATAGACCATATATAGTTAGGAATTAGCATTTACAAAACCTTGAAAATTCACTGGAAAAACCATAGGTTATAGACCATATATAGTTAGGAATTAGCATTTACAAAACCTTGAAAATTCACTGAAAAAACCATAGGTTATAGACCATATATAGTTAGGAATTCGCATTTACAAAACCTTATTTTACTCACACAAAACCATTGAAATTCCATATATAGTTAGTTGCACTAACTATATATCGCGCACCCGCAATCCACTGCTGATGATGTCACATATTACATCATTCATGACATGGTCAGTGACATCACTGATGACATCACTGATGACATCTCAAATGACATCACTGATGACATCACTGATGACAACATCCAGTGACTGTATGTTTCTGTAAAGTTAAAATATGTCTTACATATTGAAGAATGAGTGGATGTATAAGTGTCTGGATGAAGGATTTAGTAGGTGCATGACTGACTGTATGAGTGAGTGATTAAATGTGTCTCACTGAGTGCATGGGTTAGTGACTAAACTGTCTTAATTTGTGCATCATTATGTCTGTTGTTCTGTAAACTGTTGCATGTGTTGATAAGTAGCTATATGAGTAACTATATGGGTTATTGATTGGTTGCCCAAGTATTTGTATGGGAGACTGCGTGTGTGTGTGGGTGGCTGGGAGGTGTATGACTCTGTGCATAGATGTGTGAGCAGTTGATTCACTAGATGTATGGTTTCAAATGTGCATGTGGAAACAGCTGTATGGGCGGTTGACTGTGTGCATGAGTGTATTGGTGAGTGAATGGATATCTCAGTGCTACATGTCAAAGTAAGTACATATGTAAAACACAGTACATGTGAGAGTTGACATATATAAATAACTGTGCATAAGAGCCAGTGAATGTGTGAGTGGCTGTATGGATCATTGTGAACTTGTATCAGGGATTGTATAAGAGAGTAAATATGTGTTAGTATATGTTTGAATAAGTAAAGTTTGTATAACTGTATAGTTGAGGAAATGGAGGTGTGATTGATTCTTTGCATGACTGACTAGGTGTGTGAGTAACTCCATGGATGAGTGACAGTCTGTGAGTGTCTGTTTACACTGATTGTATCTAAGGTTATATTAGAGTCTGAAGAGGTTCATCGTATTATCACATGAATGATATCATCAGTGATGTGATCAGTAATGTCAAATGAGATGTCATCAGTGATGTCATCAGTGATGTCATTTGAGATGTCATCAGTGATGTCATTTGAGATGTCATCAGTGATGTCATCAGTGATGTTACTGACCATGTCATGAATGATGTAATATGTGACATCATCAGCAGTGGATTGCGGGTGCGCGATATATAGTTAGTGCAACTAACTATATATGGAATTTCAATGGTTTTGTGTGAGTAAAATAAGGTTTTGTAAATGCGAATTCCTAACTATATATGGTCTATAACCTATGGTTTTTTCAGTGAATATATATATATATATATTTATTTATTTATATATATATTGAAATCTGCACTGGCAAACTCACTTTCATTATAACTTAGGTTCTGTTTGGAGGGTTATAAGATTTATTATGGGCACTTGCCCTTGATTGACTTTTTTATCCCTCGCCTTTGCACATGACGTATACTTTGTTACTTATTATAATTATATATTTATACTTGTATATTATGTTATTTCTTTGCATTTTGTATTCATTATTAGCTATTATATGCTGAACTTCTTGGATTACCGTTGTTAATAGCTGGAAGTATTTTGTCTGTACCATTGCAATTTGTGGGTGGAGCATTATCCAACAATTGGGCATTTAAACTCGCTGCTTTTTCAGCATGTCATGTGATCAAGACTGGGTTTCCTGGTCGAAACGCGTCATGCTGCCATGAAGGAAGAATAAACACTCTGCACTTTGAACCTACGTTGTGTTCTCTACCTGATTAACTGCCACCCAAAGGAAAAGGAAACTTAGCCCAGAATACTAAAATATGAGAATACAAAATTTAAAGAATTTATCAAATATTACACTAACTATTCCTACACTACAACTACACTACCTAACACTTAAAAACCTACATTAATACAAATTCTTTAGAGAATTAAACATTGCGGGACTGGCGAAAAAGGGGAAGGGTCACAACTTGTCCAACTCTTGTGGGAGACCCAGGGCAGCCGCGAAGTCCTGGTGGTGTGTTCTCTGCTCCGACATTTCCCTTGCTATTTGGGCCAGTTGGACATTCATGTCCATCATGCACCGACAGTCCCTGTTTGTGAACCCTACTACACGTGTCCGTGCTGCAGATGGCATTGTGGCAGTCCTGCTTGTGAGCCTGATCCTGTAGCAGCATATTGGAAAGGGGCGACCACTCGGTCCCCCCGAACGTATGGCAGGGTGCCCGGATCCCCCCGGGAAACCATTTTGGGCGGGGGGCGTGTATCGGCTGGTATGCCAGAAGCGGCTTAGCCGGGGCACGCCTTTTCCCGCCCAAGAAGGGGTTGTCCTAGACACCTACACTGTTGGTCACGCCTGTAGGCGTACCAGAGGAGGGTACACGCCCTCACGAAGAGGAATAAAAGGAGCAACAATCCAGAGAAGCATCCTCTTGTTCCTGTGCTTGGAAGCTGCACCCTCTCGTTGCACGTGAGCCCTAGACGGAACAAGGAGCAATTTTGAGAACTTGTAATTTTTGTGTTTCTCTTTCAGGGGCCTTCTCCACCGGATCCAGGACCTCGTCGAGCAGCTAAACAGCAAGGATCGAGTCTCTGACAACGATGCCTGGCAAGAAGGTTGGAAAGAAGGCAGGGACGGAGCAGATGCTTCGCAAGCTGATGAAAGAAATGGCGGACATGAAAAAGCAAATGGCGGCAATGAATAATACGGGCAGACCAAAGAAGGTCATCGAACCAGCATTGCCGGGAGTAGTCCCCGCAGGGAGAGGTAAAAGGGCCAGGAATAGGGCGGCAGGGGGGGAGTCCCCAGTTCCCGAGTCACCCCCGGTAAGCCCAGTTAGGCCAGTCGAGGCCCCGGTACCTGTACCGATCCCGGATGCGGGCCAGCCAATTCCGGTAGTAGTTACGCCCACTAGCGAGGAGGAAATGCCTCCGGAGTTGGCCGCCCAGTTGGCCGCATGGCTTGGAAAGAATACCGAGGGTGCAGCGGCACCCGGAGACACGGCCAAAGAGGCTAGGTTGCTAATGAAGCAGTTGCGGCAATCGCGAGATGCCGCGAAGGCGAATGTCCCTCTTGTCCCCTCACAGATTCCCTCGGAAGAACCAGCGGCTAGCGGTGGAAAATCGGCAGGACCGGCTGTAGAGTCTGGTAAGCAGCCATTGCCAATGGCAAATGGGGGGTCTTTGCCCTCAAGGAGGGAGAAAGTAGTTCAGCATATTCCTCTGGCCACGAAAGAGATGATTTGGGCTGATAAATATCTCAATATGTTTTCGCTCCTGACTGATCACCACGAGATTGAGTATGTTAAGGCCCAGAAGGATTTGTTGCATCCGAGTGTATGGCGCGCAAAAATGGCGGGCTTCAGGGTGGATGAGACGATTTCGAATTGGGCCAAGGCCTTTGGGATGTTTACTGCTATTATGGGGAGCGTAAGCCAGAGATTATGACTGAATTAGCCTGTTATCAGACACGTATAATGGATTTCTATGAAACATATGATGGCGATCTATGGAGGGGTTATGATAGTAAGTTTCGCAAGGCCAAGGAGCACGATTCGTCTCTGACGTGGGACCGTCTCGACTCCGTCTCTTGGCAGAAGCAGCTCTTGCCGGGCACGACGAAGTCGTCCTCGCTCGGCGAGTATGGGTCGGCGCCTTCCCGCCATCAATCGGCGGCGCCCTTTCGATCAAACCCCGCAGGTGATCACCAACCCAGGAGTAGTGGGAATGGTGGAAAAAAGGGGGTTTGTTGGAATTTTAACAGAGGCAAGTGCACGAGGCCACAGGGGACATGTAAGTTCAGGCATGAGTGTGCAGGGTGCGGACACTCTTCACACCCGGAGAGTTCGTGCAGAGCCAAGAATGGGGATACCGGGGGTAGAGGAGGTACCAAACAGGTCTAATACCGGCCGAGGGGTACCACTACCTACCCCCGTAGATATCATGGCGATGATCCCCTGGCTAAACGAATACCCTGATCATGTCTCCGCTGGGGTGTTACGAGACGGCTTTTCATATGGCTTCCACATCCCAGCGGGGGATTTTCGGGGGGACTCAATGTGCAGAAATCAACTGTCCGTTCAGCAGCACCCGATGGGGGTAGAAAATAAGATAGCGAAGGAAGTTGTCCGGGGCCGGGTTGCCGGCCCATATAGGCACCCGCCTGTTCCTAATTTCATTTGTTCACCGTTGGGAGTAGTCCTCAAGAAGGACCCAGGTGAGTTTAGGTTAATTCATAACTTGTCGGCTCCTAGGGGTCTTTCGGTGAACGATGCGATTGATCCTGGAGTCTGTTTGGTGCGGTACGCATCCATTGATGAGGCCGTCGCCATGTTGAATCGCCTGGGGCCCGGAGCGCTGATGGCTGAATCGGATATTGAGTCAGCATTCCGGTTGCTCCCGGTACATCCTCAAGATCAGCGTTTGTTAGGTTTTGTGTTTCAAGGACGCTATTACATGGACAGATGTATGCCTATGGGCTGCTCCATCTCTTGTGCTTATTTTGAGAAATTCAGCTGTTTTCTGCAATGGGCGTTCACAAAAGCTACGGGCTTTACACAGGTTATGCACTACCTAGATGATTTTCTGTTCTTGGGGCCAGCCGGTGACACGGAATGTGCACAGGCTTTACTGGAATTTTGCAATCTCATGAAACGGTTTGGCGTGCCATTGGCACCGGGGAAAATGGTGGGGCCATCTACTTCACTCGAGTTTCTGGGAATTGAGCTCGATTCAGTGGAGGGATGCTTCCGTTTGCCCAGGGACAAGGTAATGAAATTTAGGGCCTCGCTAGAATTGTGCATTAGCAAAGAGAAGGTAACTCTCCATCAGTTGCAGCAAGAGGTAGGCCAACTTAACTTTGCCCTCAGAGTGATACCAATGGCCCGCCCCTTTTCCCGCTCTATTGCACAAGCCATGGTCGGTCTCAAAGCAGGACACCACCGCACGAGACTGTCTGCAGAGGTTCGCCAGGATATGCGCATATGGTTGGCATTTCTGGCGGATTTCAACGGTCGAGTGGTATGGAGCAAACCACCAGCATCCTCGGAAGAGCTGGGTTTGTGGACCGACTCGGCAGGGAGCGTGGGATTTGGCGCCATCTTTGGTAATCGATGGTCGGCGCAAACATGGCTGACGTGGTGGCACACCAGTGGGCTAACAGGTAACATTGGGTTTCTTGAGCTGTTCCCCATTTTGGTGGCCCTGAAGGCATGGCCGGACAATTTCCGTGATCGCTCAGTTGTATTTTGGTCCGATAACATGACCGTTGTTGAATGCATAAATAACCAGGCAGCACGCTGCAAGTTGATTTTGAGATTGCTAAAAGAAATTGTCCTACTGTGCATGAGACTGAACGTTCAGTTTAGGGCAAGGCATGTGCCGGGTGTATTGAACCAGGCGGCTGATGCACTCTCTCGTTCCCACATGCAGGCCTTCAGGGGTTATCTACCTTCTGCGGATCTAGTGGCGGCACCGTTTCCCGAAGCTCTCTGGTCACTCGGTGCCCAGGATTCCAGGACCTCGTGGGAGCCAGCCTAGCCCCCAGGACATGGAAGGCATACGAAGGAGCGTTTCGTTCCTATTGTGCATTTTTGGGTCCAGCAGGAGGGGATAAGTGGGGACAGGAGGAGTATGTACTCAAGTTTTTGGTAGCACTCCACAAGGCAGGTCGATCAGCAGCGACGGCCAATAGGCATCGGGCCGCCATTGCATTCATGGCGCAGGCTTACGGCATCAAGGACCCTACATCGTCCTTTTTGGTTAAAAAGGCGCTACGAGGGTGGCAACGCCTTGAGGGTCATAGAGTAGACGAGAGGCGCCCGATTGGGTTAGAAAGATTGTCCCTGCTGATGTCAGTGCTCCCCACGACATATTCCTCCCAGTCCGAAGTACTACTGTTCTGGGCTGCTTTCGCATTAGCATTCCATGGGGCTATGCGGGTGAGCGAGCTGGTGGCAAAAAATAAGAAGGATGTGGGGGGAGGTCTATGTCGGGAACACGCTCAGATTAAGGGTGATTCAATGGTAATCACAATAGCCAGGTCTAAAACCGACCAGGGCGCGATGGGGGACAGTATTGTGGTCCAGCGCATGCGAGGGTCCCCCATGTGCCCGGTGCAGTGCGTCGAGCAATACCTGGCGCAAAGGGCTGTAACATGGGGGGGAAGCTTGCTGAGACACACCGACACCACCCCACTGACAAGGTTTCAGTTTCAGAGGGTGTTAACTTGGCAATCGCGGCAGCGGGCTTGGACCCGAGCGATTTTGGGACCCATTCCTTCAGGATAGGGGCTGCTACAGAGGCTAGAGCCAGGGGTCAAAGTGTTGAAATGGTGAAACAATTGGGGCGATGGTCCTCGAACTGATATAAAAGGTATGTGCGATTGCACATGTGGTGAAGCTAATGTCATGCACTCACGCTTCTTGTCTTTGTTTGGTTTACAGTTTCGCGAGCTTGCGAGGCGGGGCGGACTGTGCAGTCGACCCGACACCTGGGGACCAGCGGTCAAAGATCACCGGCTGAGGAAAGAGTGGTGTGGGTCGTGGGCCACTCATACGTGAGGCGTGCCGCGGACGTATTCAAAGCAGGTGACATGATTCACGCAGCTGGGGAATACGGGTACAGGGTGACCTTCCATGGAAGGGGCGGGCTCTGTATTGACCGGTTTCAGTGTTTTGTGGAGGAACTGTTAGGGCGGACGAGGTCACCGCCGTCTATAATCATAGTGCATCTGGGGGGAAATGACTTGGTGTCGCTAGGTCGACGTGTACTCCTCGAGCAGGTTCTATCCACTGTTAGCTGGTTGGCAAAGAGGATTCCGGGGTGCACGATAGCATGGTCACACATCGTTCCAAGGAAGGTGTGGCGGGGGGGCCCTCTCTGTGTCAGCTTTGAATCACTCAGTAAGGAAGGTTAATAACAAGCTGGGTAGATTGTTTCGTTCAGGGCAGTTGCACTGTATTCCGCATGGATGTATCCGGGGGGATCACATGTATCTCGAAGACGGGGTTCATTTGTCCCGGGAGGGGAATGTCTTACTCATAGGAGACTTCATAGCATGGTTACGGGGTTTGTATAGTCATGACCTTTAGTAGGAGTGTGGGGGGTCCGGATAGCCGGTCAACTATCCGGCCTGTGGCGGTAAGGTCATGATCGGTGAGCAGTAATTTCAAGATCCCTAGAGGGGGCGTCACCCATTATGGATGGGAGCGCCCGGGGGGAGGCGGCCATTGGCCCCTCACAAGGGGAGGCGGCATCCACTAAGTATGGGGTCGCCGAAGGGAAGGCGGTCATAGGCCCCTCCCAGGGGAGGAGGCGGCTCGATGCCCCTCCTAGGAATTTCCCGGGGCCAGGATATCCGCGACGGCGGATGTGGTGAACAGTGTGGGGTGGGAGGGGGGTCCACGCTACCTTCTAGACACCTCACACGAGTCCTCGGACGACCACTAAGATGGCGTCGAGTTAAATAAGGGGCCCCCGTTAAGACAAGGGAAATTGGAAGTTGGCATTAGAGGTACAGTCCTCTGTGCGACCGCCCCTCACACGTGAGGGGGGAGTTCTGGTAGTAGGGATCTGACACCGGTTACGACCTTGCCGTTGGCCCATAATGTTAGGATGTACAATTTTTAATTTAGAAAGTATGCATTTGCAGGATGTTTAGACTCGGCTAGGAGAACCTTTGTATTAGAGATTTGTTAAGGTTAGCCAATAAACGTGACTGCAGTAAAATGTATAAAGGAAAAATTGTACATGATATGAAACTGTTATTTTAATGTTTTAATTTTGTTTCATATTTTAATAAATACGGCCGGGAGGGTAACTCCCTCCCGCCTTCCAAAAGTTCAGAACTGCGTCCGTCTTCCCATCCTTGGGATTGTGTTGGGAGGGGGTGATAGGCATCCCGGCCATATGGAAAGGGGCGACCACTCGGTCCCCCCGAACGTATGGCAGGGTGCCCGGATCCCCCCGGGAAACCATTTTGGGCAGGGGGCGTGTCTCGGCTGGTATGCCCGAAGCGGCGTAGCCGGGGCGCGCCTTTTCCCGCCCAAGAAGGGGTTGTCCTAGACACCTACACCGTTGGTCATGCCCCGTAGGCGTACCAGAGGAGGGTACACGCCCTCCCGAAGAGGAATAAAAGGAGCAACAATCCAGAGAAGCATCCTCTTGTTCCTGTGCTTGGAAGCTGCACCCTCTCGTTGCACGTGAGCCCTAGACGGAACAAGGAGCAATTTTGACCCACCCACCAGCCCCTTATGGCAACGTTTAGTAATGCATTAAAGTGGAGTTGCATTAATAATATCTTTTTTCCAAAGTTTTAGTGTGTAATAAAGATGTCAGATGTTTGAACTGCAATAAAGTAATTTGCTTCTGAACAATTTTCTCACCCAGTGAGCGGAGTATCACAGTCTAATGGAATGTGTAGCATGTGTAGAATAGGTGGATGACTAGTACAATGTCCAGGTAACCGCTTTTTTTTCGCTCTTTTCTTTAGGTCCAAAAACGTCGTATTTATTTTGGTCGGGCGGTAAGGTCATGATCGGTGAGCAGTAATTTCAAGATCCCTAGAGGGGGCGTCACCCATTATGGATGGGAGCGCCCGGGGGGAGGCGGCCATTGGCCCCTCACAAGGGGAGGCGGCACCCACTAAGTATGGGGTCGCCGAAGGGAAGGCGGTCATAGGCCCCTCCCAGGGGAGGAGGCGGCTCGATGCCCCTCCTAGGAGTTTCCCGGGGCCAGGATATCCACGACGGTGGATGTGGTGAACAGTGTGGGGTGGGACGGGGGTCCACGCTACCTTCTAGACACCTCACACGAGTCCTCGGACGACCACTAAGATGGCGTCGAGTTAAATAAGGGGCCCCCGTTAAGACAAGGGAAATTGGAAGTTGGCATTAGAGGTACAGTCCTCTGTGCGACCGCCCCTCACACGTGAGGGGGGAGTTCTGGTAGTAGGGATCTGACACCGGTTACGACCTTGCCGTTGGCCCGTATTGTTAGGATGTACAATTTTTAATTTAGAAAGTATGCATTTGCAGGATGTTTAGACTCGGCTAGGAGAACCTTTGTATTAGAGATTTGTTAAGGTTAGCCAATAAACGTGACTGCAGTAAAATGTATAAAGGAAAAATTGTACATGATATGAAACTGTTATTTTAATGTTTTAATTTTGTTTCATATTTTAATAAATGCGGCCGGGAGGGTAACTCCCTCCCGCCTTCCAAAAGTTCAGAACTGCGTCCGTCTTCCCATCCTTGGGATTGTGTTGGGAGGGGGTGATAGGCATCCCGGCCATATGGCTGTGTGGTGTCTGATTTTGAGGGGCAGATTTTTTGGGCATGTCTGGACCCACGCCTGACTTTAGAAGGGCCATGTATGGCTTCTGTGTCCCTCACCAGTCTTTGCAGCCCAACTTGGGTTAGAGACTTCCTTCTCCCAGCTGCCCGGCCATCTCTGTACCACCTGGCCACAGTACAATATACCTTGGCCACCCGGCGTATGTGCTGATATCGCTCTTTACGGACTTGGAATGCGTGTGCCTCTGTTGTATGTAAAATAAGAGCAATGACCATGTGTGAGTCCAGATAACTCTGGCAATGTTCTTCATTTAACTCAGAAACACAAAGGCAGTAAAACATGGGACCCTACAATCTAACGAAAGATTTTGAAGTTCAAAAGTGACATGGACAATGCAATGTAGAATGAAAGAACAGTTACAACATGATGGTGACACTGATATGACAGTGCATGGCATGTGACATGTAGTGTCACAACACAATGAGATTGTCAGTGTCAAATGATGGTGCTGTCACATGCCCTGACTGAAGAGGATGTGTACAAGGAAGTGGAGGAGAGAAGCATTAGCCTTCCAGGGGTAACGCCTTGCTCCTCCACTTCTGAAACACAAGGTTGCACCATATGTACAAGAATGTGGTGCAGCCCTGCATGACCCCCTGCAATGGCGCTAAGTTTATCATCTCAGCGCCAACGCTGGCACCCTTGCAAGAGAGTGCAAGGGTGTCTACGTGTAGGGGATTATTGTTTATGTGTAGGAAGGTGTCCCTTCCTGCACATGAACAATCCTAGAAATTACCTTCTGTCACTGCAATGCTTACTGCTTCATGCAGCACACATGGAAGTGATTAAATAGCATTTATTCTTCATTTGTACATGCACAGGAAAGGACACCTTCCTGTACAGAAATTAACAATGCAATTGTACTTCTTCAATGTCTGCTGCACAAGGCAGCACACATGGAAAAACAATGTTAGGTGGCTGAACGCTGACTTGTACATAAGGCACAGGCCCTCTCGCCACGACAACTTCACAATAGGTGACGTTGAGGTTGCGAAAAGGACTTGAAAATTTACCCCTGAGTCTACCAGGTATTTGATATTTATTGGAATTTGTATAGCGCGACTATCGCTCCGGAAGGAGCATCTTGGCGCTGAGCAAACAGAAAACCAGCGATAGAAAGCGAGAATCAGATGGCTGCGAGGACCGAAGAGTCAGACTGAGGGAAAATCCAGGTCTTCAGAAGCTTCCTAAAAAGGCTTTCTGAGGGGGCATGCCTAAGGTTGGGGGGAAGACAATTCCATGCCTTGGAAGCCAGAAATGAGAAGGTCTTTCCACCTTTTGTTTTTAGTTTTATTCGAGGTATAGTAACTAAATTGGCTCCTGACGACCTCAGGCAATGGGATGGAATGTACCGCAGGAAGCGCTTTGCCAGGTAAGAAGGGCCAGTGTTCCTGGTGGATTTGAAGACCGTGACGAGAAGCTTGAAGAGAATTCTTTTGTGGAGGGGCAGCCAATGAAGAGTGTTAAGGGCTGCAGAGGCCGAGGACCTTCGGGGGAGTTTGAGAACGAGCCTGTCCGCTGCGTGTTGGACACTTTGCAGTTTCTTGAGAGAGGATTTCTTTATGCCTGCCAGGAGGCCATTACAATAATCAAGCCGGGAAAGGATGAGAGTCACCGCGACTGATTTCCTGGCTGAGATGGGAAGGAAGTCAAAGAATTTCCTTAGCTGTCTAATCAGACTAAAACAGCACCCTGCGGTAATGCGCACATGCTCGTCGAAGCCGAGGGACGAGTCAAATTGAACCCGAGGAGACCGCACTCGGAGGGGCTTCAGAGTTTAGGGGCCACCAATCTTTGGGGGAGAAAAGGATGCCTTTACCTAAGGGTATTATTTCGGTTTTGGCGCTGTTGCATTTAAGGTGGTTCAGGTTGAGCCAGGAAAAGACTTGAGAAAGGCAATTTTGAAATCTCAGGGCGGCGTCAGGGTGTATTTTATCTATGATGACGACAAGCTGAGTGTCGTCAGCATAGGAAGTCACGAGTATCCCGTGGGATTCGATCAGCGTGAGGAGGGGGGCCATATATATATTAAAAAAGAGAGGACTCAGTATGGACCCTTGGGGCACACCTGATATGGTGGGTCTTTCGCCAGATGAATGAACCTAAGGAGACAGCTTGACAACACCATTGTCGAGCCAAAACATGGCAATTAAATACTTAGGTTTACCACTGGATCAAACGTCAAAACCAAGCGGAAACGTGCAAAAACCAGGCGAGGAAAGGCAATAAGAAAAGACCAAACCGAACCTACGGAGCACGAGAACATAATCATAAACATCTCTTCCACTCAACAACAAATGAAAGTGTTAAACAAAGGAACATTGTTTGTCCCTACATATCATTCCAACTTGGCGGAAACTGAGATAGCGGTTTACAAATTCATCAGAAATATTAGATTAAAAAACTTTTTTGCTAATACAGTGCCTGACACCAATCAACCAGAACTGAAAGAATATGTAGCATTCAGAACTAAAAGCACATTTATTGCCCCAACATCTCATAAAACCATTGATCTATTTGAGAAACTAGTCATATTACACATTCAAAAACTGGATTTCTCAAACAAAAAGAAATCTAACTTTTCCAAACAAGAAAGAAAAACACTTCAACAATTGGCCAACAAAAAGGATCTTACTTTTCAGGGAGCAGATAAAGGGAGAGCCCTAATCATAATGGATACTGATCATTAAATCACAAAAGTTAAAGAAAATCTTGCTGATGAAACCACCTACATACTTTTGGAAAAGGATCCTACGCAAGAGATACTCACTACACTTGAAGGTATTTTACAACACGCAAGAACAATGGATTGGATATCAAGTAAGACTGAACAATTTCTCACTAAACAGAATCCTAAACGACCCCATATATATATGTTACCCAAGGTACATAAAAATTTTATATGACCCTCCATTCAGACCAATAGTCTCTGGAGTAGGATCGTTGTTTGAACCGCTGGGAAAATACATTGATTCATTCTTACAGAAATTTGTGACACAGTTGAAGACCAATATCAAAGATATAACGGACTTTCTCAATCAATTAAACTGGCTTGATATGGAAGAGAGTCAACAGTGGATGATGTGCACCATTGACGTCACCGCACTATACACGTCGATCCCATTAAAAGAAGGCATTGAAGCAACAAAATGGGCTTTATTGCAATTGGAAGACCTTGGAGCGAACAAAGTTCTGGTGCTAGAACTATTAACATTTTACCTTCAACACAGTTACTTCAAATTTGAAGAGGAGTTTTATTTGCAAATAAGTGGAACAAGCATGGGATTTAGGGGAGCGCCCACATATGCGAACATTTTTATGGTGCAGTTTGAGGAACAACACATTTTCAATGATATCAATTGGCAGAAAGATTTGATCATGTACCGACGTTTTATAGACAATATTTTCCTCTTATGGAAAGGCTCCCGTAACACACTAGAAGAAATGATCAAGGAATTGAATGAAAAAAATCCCAGAATAAAATTCACGCATTCAATATACCGAGAAGAAATATCGTTTCTTGACGTGAAGATTACCAAAAAGGAATCTAAAATACAAACTCAAACATTCGTGAAAGCCACGGATCGCAAAAACACCCTATTGTATCAAAGTTTTCACTCACCACAATTAATAGAAAATCTACCATTCTCACAAATGCTGAGAAGCAAAAGGATTTGCTCTACAGAGGAAGCACACGAGGAAGACCTTGTTCGAATTAAGGAAAAATTCTAACACAGGGGTTATCCAGCTAACTGTATTGACAAAGCTGAAGCACTGGTGAAAAGCATCAACCGAGAAACACTGCTTAAGAGTAAAATGAAATCCACCACCACCACACGCAAAGTATTTGTATCCAAGTTCTCCACTAAAGCCATTAATATCAGGAAAATAATCTCCAAAAGATGGGAACTCCTTCAAAATGATGAAGATGTTAACAATATTTTCCAGACCAAACCGATTTTTGCTTACACCAGGAGACGGAATCTTCACGAATATCTGAAACAAAAAACATGGATTGATACCGTTCCGCACAAAGGAATGAGAAAATGCAACAATTGCATTCATTGCAATAATGTAATGCAGCGAAAACTTTGTTACCCATCCTAGAACTGGAGATAAATCCTCCTTGAAATTCACAGCTGACTGTAACTCAAATTTTGTGATCTATTGTATAAAATGTCCGTGCGGACTCATGTACATAGGGAAAACAGAAAGGAAATTGAAAATAAAGATAGGGGAACAACATTACCCAAGTATATTTCATGGTCATTGAAAAAGTAGAAATGAGAGAAGGGACAGACAGTCGCAAAATCTTATCCCAAAGGGAAGTCATGTTGATTAAAAAATTCCAGACAATGGAACCATTAGGTCTAAATGACAAATTAGATCTGGGATGTTTTTTGTGAAATTTTAACAATTCAACAATTGGCATCTTTATAATACAGTAATTATTGAAAGAATTATCCACTCATGTTGACAAAGTTGTGATTCATGTTTCTACCATGATGAAATGAGAAACAAAGCATTTATGATGTATCTGGTCTACTATGTTATGTATAATTTAAAGCATACGTCAACGTATGTAGTTCTTAATTTACACGTTTATTAATGTGTGCACTTACGAATTCAGTATAAGTATGTCAGTAGACAAACATGCTCCCCTTTTGTGGACAGGGTCTATCAAGTAACGCACTATTTATAGAACACAGTTTGGGATGCTTACCTTTGGAAACGATCATCGACGTACATCTATCGCATCCAGAGCGTGTAGTATTAATTATATTAATGCAAGTGTTTATATCACGGTTGACTTATACACCTGACTAGTATTTTCGAGCAGATCGTTGGAAAATATATTTTCACCATAAATAGGTATACAACCGACCGCCACTCTGTAATATAAGGATCAAATTTGTGCGTTAAGTAATTGTGTGAGTAAATTGTATATTTGATCTACATCCGTATTTATCAATAACGGAACTGTTGGTTCCATGTTATAAACTAGAAACAAGACCAATCCATCATAACCGACACGATAGACGACTCGTCTCGTTGATCTTTAACACGGAGACGTGCCTCCGGTCACACTAATTAAAAGCCGCCAGAATTCGGGTTCCTGCTCTCAGAAACCTGGAAACCAATATACGGCGATATACATTGAGGCGACAGATTAAATTAAGGTGAGCGTATTGGTCCACAAACAG
Organism: Lissotriton vulgaris; assembly: GCF_964263255.1. Lineage (NCBI taxonomy): Eukaryota > Metazoa > Chordata > Amphibia > Caudata > Salamandridae > Lissotriton > Lissotriton vulgaris. The sequence continues at coordinate 364,811,544 of NC_141687.1, forward strand.
TCACGATATAAAATTGATTCACACACAGGGATCTCCTTTAGTAATTCACTGCTTTGTTATTTTTTCTTCCAGACCACGTTCATTATTCTTCGTGTTCACAAGGTATTCTTGATTATAAGCACCGCATGCTCACCAGCTACCGTCTAGCTAGGCACAACGGCGTTCACGCTAGTTAAAACTTTAACAGCCTGTTTCTATTGTTTATAGACCCGCAACAGGATCAAATCGTTCTGACGTTTTCACAACTTAGGAATCATACTGATTCAACAAACCACGATTATTCTTGGTGTTCACAAGGTATATTTTATATCATTAGCACCGCATGCTCACTTGCTACTGTTTAGTTAGACACTATGTCGTTCACGCTAGCTAGGCTCTAATAGCCATTTTCTCTTGTTCATAGACCCGCAATAGCATCGAATTGCTCTGACGCTTTTTCAACTAAGGAATTAAACCGATTCAACAAGTGAGTGTTTAATGTTAATAATTATATGCCAACCGGCATTGCAGGTTCTAATTTAACGGAAACTCAGGGCAGTTTTAGCCCCCTTTAGCAAAACGTTACAAACTCTAGCGTGTCCAGTGATATGGCCGGGATGCCCGTCACCCCCTCCCAACACAATCCCCAATGATGGGAAGTCGGACGCAGGCTTGAACTTTTGGAAGGCGGGAGGGAGTCACCCTCCCGGCCGTATTTATTAAAATATGAAACAAAATTTAAAACATTAAATAAAAGTTTCATAAACATGTACAATTTTACATTTATTACATTTCGATGAAGACATGTTCTTTGGCTAACCTTAACAGATCTCTAATACAAAGGTTTCCTAGCCGAGTCTAACATCCTGCAAATGCATACATTCTAAATTAAAATTGTACATCCTAGCATTAAGGGCCAACGGCAAGGTCTTAACTGGTGTCAGATCCCTACTACCAAAACTCTCGCCCTCACGGTGTGAGTGGCGCATGCGCAGAGGACTGTACCCTCATTGCCAACTGTAATTTCCCTTGTCGTGATGGGGGCCCCCTTTCCACTCGACGCCACCTTAAAGGTCGTCCGAGTTCCCGTGTGAGGTATCTGTAGGAAGGACAGTGTGGACTCCCCCCCCATCCCCACACTCTCTATCCGCCGTCGCGGATATCCGGCCCCTGGGAAATTAGTAGGAGGGGCATATAGCCGCCTCCTCCCCTGGGAGGGGCCTATGGCCGTCTCCCCTTAGGCGACCCATCCGTAGTGGGTGCCGCCTCCCCGTGGGAGGGGCCAATGGCCGCCTCCCTCCGGGCGCTCCCATCCATTCTGGGTGGCGCCCCCCTCTAGGGAACTTGAAATTACTGCTCACCGATCATGACCTTACCGCCCGACCAAAAAATAAATACAACAGTTGTTCACCTACTAAGGAAGGAAAATATTCCGTATGTCTAATTGCATCAAGACTGTTAACTCCTAAAAGAAAAAACAGTATCTTACAGACAGAAGTCACATCCTCAACCTAAACATTCATTTACTTTATGCAGAGGAAAAAAGGGGCTAACACAGCAAACTTTATTACAAAACAAACATTGCCGTAAGGGGCTGGTGGGTGGATCAAAATTGATGCTTGTTCCGTCGAGGGCTCACAAGCAATGAGTGGGTGCAGCCTTCAGAGCACTGGAACAAGAGGACCCTTCTTCGGATTCCCGCTCTATTTATTCTTCTGCGGGAGGGCGTGTACCGTCCTCCGGTACGCCTACTGGGCATGGCCATCGGTGTAGGTGTCTAGGACAACCCCGCTTGGGCGGGAAAAGGCGCGCCCCGGCTACGCCGCTTCGGACATACCAGCCGAGACACGCCCCCCGCCCAAAATGGTTTCCCGGGAGGATCGGGGCACCCAACCATACGTTCGGGGGGACCGAATGGTCGCCCCTTTTGATATGGCCGGGATGCCCGTCACCCCCTCCCAACACAATCCCCAATGATGGGAAGTTGGACGCAGGCTTGAACTTTTGGAAGGCGGGAGGGAGTCACCCTCCCGGCCGTATTTATTAAAATATGAAACAAAATTTAAAACATTAAATAAAAGTTTCATAAACATGTACAATTTTACATTTATTACATTTCGATGAAGACATGTTCTTTGGCTAACCTTAACAGATCTCTAATACAAAGGTTTCCTAGCCGAGTCTAACATCCTGCAAATGCATACATTCTAAATTAAAATTGTACATCCTAGCATTAAGGGCCAACGGCAAGGTCTTAACCGGTGTCAGATCCCTACTACCAAAACTCTCGCCCTCACGGTGTGAGTGGCGCATGCGCAGTGGACTGCACCCTCATTGCCAACTGTAATTTCCCTTGTCGTGGTGGGGGCCCCCTTTCCATTCGACGCCATCTTAAAGGTCGTCCGAGTTCCCGTGTGAGGTATCTGTAGGAAGGACAGCGTGGACTCCCCCCCATCCCCACACTCTCTATCCGCCGTCGAGGATATCCGGCCCCCGGGAAATTAGTAGGAGGGGCATATAGCCGCCTCCTCCCCTGGGAGGGGCCTATGGCCGTCTCCCCTTAGGCGACCCATCCGTAGTGGGTGCCGCCTCCCCGTGGGAGGGGCCAATGGCCGCCTCCCCCCGGGCGCTCCCATCCATTCTGGGTGGCGCCCCCCTCTAGGGACCTTGAAATTACTGCTCACCGATCATGACCTTACCACCACAGGCCGGATAGTTGACCGGCTATCCGGCCCCCCCAACTCCTCCTAAAGGTCATGCTTCCTCAAACCCCTTAGCCATGCTATGAAGTCTCCTATGAGTAAAACATTCCCCTCCCGGGACAGGTGAACCCCATCATTCAGATACATGTGATCACCCCGAATACACCCATGAGGAATGCTATGCAACTGCTCCAAGCGAAACAATCTACCAATTTTATTGTTTACCTTTTTCACCAAATGGTTTAGTGCTGACACCGAAAGGCCCCCCAACCATACTTTCCTGGGAATCATGTGGGACCAGGCAATCGTGCACCCCGGGATTCTTTTCGACAACCAACTAACAGCAGACAAAATTTGTTCAAACAACACTCGTCTACCCAGAGACACCAAGTCATTGCCCCCCAGGTGTACTATGACTACAGATGGCGGTGACCTTTGCCGCCCTAAGAGACCCTCGACAAATGACTCGAATTGGTCAAAACAGAGCCCGCCCTTCCCATGGAAGGTCACTCTGTTCCCGTATTCCCCAGCTGCGCGAGTCGCGTCACCTGCTTTGAATACGTCCCCGGCGCGCCTCATGTATGAGTGGCCTACGACCCATACCACTCTCTCTCTAGACGGTGATCCATGACCGCTGGTCTCCTGGTACTGGGTCGACTGCAAATTCCGCCCTGCGTGACAGGCTCGCGAAACTGTAATTCAAACAAAAGACAAGAAGCGTGAGTGCATGTCAATTGACTTTACAACATGTGCAATCGCACATACCTTTTGAAGCAATTCGAGGACCATCGTCCCAACTGTTTCACTTCCTCCGCACTCTGACCCCTGGCTGCAGCCTCAGTAGCAGCCCCTATCCTAAAGGAGTGGGTCCCAAAATCGCACGGGTCCATGCCCGCAGCAGCGATTGTCAGTGCTAGCACCCTCTGGAACTGAAACCTCGTCAGTGGGGTGCCATCGTTGTGCCTCAGCAAACTCCCCCCCCATGTATCCGCCCTCAGTGCCAAGTATTCCTCTATACACATTATTGGGCACGTGGGGGACCCTCGCACGCGCTGCACAACAACACTTTTTCCCGTAGCTCCCAGGTCGGTCTTGGACCTGGCTATCGTGACTACCATCGAATCACCCCTAATTAGGATGTGATCCCTGCACAAGCCTCCCTCAACATCTTTCTTATTCCTTGCGACCAGTTCGCTCACCCGCATAGCCCCATGGAACGCTAATGCGAAAGCTGCCCGGAACAGAACTGCTTCGAATTGGGAGGAGCATGTCTCGACTAGTTTCGCCATGAGTAGGGACAACCTTTCTAAGCCAATCGGGCGCCTCTCATCTTGCTTGCGACCCTCGAGGCGCTGCCAGCCGCGAAGGGCTTTTTTCACCAAAAAGGAACCTGTTGGATCTTTTATGCCATGTACCTGCACCATGAATGAAATGGCCGCCCTGTGCCTATTGGCCGTTGCCGCTGATCGGCCTTCTCTGTGCAGTGCTACCAGGAACCCTAGGAAGGATTCCTCCTGACCCCAGTTCTGATTCCCTGTCGGACCCAAAAATGCACAATAGGAACAAAACGCTCCTTCGTATGCCTTCCTCGTCCTGGGGGCTAAGCTTGCTGCCACGAGGTCTTGTAATCCGGGGCACCGATTAGCCAGAGTGCTTCAGGGAATGGTGCCGCCACTAGGTCCGCTGTAGGTAGATAACCCCTGAACGCCTGCATATGTGAACGAGAGAGTGCATCAGCTGCATGATTCAGTACACCCGGCACATGTTTCGCCCTGAACTGTACAATCAGTCTCATGCAAAGCAGCACAACTTCTTTCAACAATCTCAAGATCCATTTGTAGCGTGCTGCCTGTTGGTTAATACATTCGACAACAGTCATATTATCAGACCAAAATACCACAGAGCGGTCTCTGAAATCGTCTGGCCATGCCATCAGAGCAACAAAAATAGGGAACAGCTCCAGGAACCCAATGTTACTTGTGAGACCGCTGGAGTGCCACCACGCCGGCCATGTTTGCGCCGACCATCGGTTACCAAAAATGGCGCCAAATCCCACACTCCCCGCCGAGTCAGTCCACAAACCTAGCTCGTCTGAAGACGCTGGCGGCTTGCTCCACACTACTCGACCGTTGAAGTCCGCCAGAAATGCCAACCAAATGCGCATATCCTGGTGAACCTCTGCAGACAGTCTCGTACGGTGGTGTCCTTCTTTGAGACCAACCATAGCTTGTGCAATAGAGCGTGAGAAGGGGCGGGCCATTGGTATGACTCTCAAGGCAAAGTTAAGCTGACCCACTGTTTGCTGTAACTGGTGCAGGGTCACTTTCTCCTTACTCAGGCATAGCTTCAGGGAAGCCCTAAATTTGGTTACCTTTCCTACCGGTAAACGGAAACATCCCTCCACAGAATCGAGCTCAATTCCCAGAAACTCCAGTGAAGTAGATGGTCCAACCGTCTTACCTGGTGCCAATGGGACTCCAAACTCCCTCATGAGGATGCAGAAGTCATGTAGCGCCTGCGCACATTTCGAGTCGCCGGCTGCTCCCAAGAACAGGAACAGCTGAACTTTTCAAAATAGGCACAAGAAATGGAGCAACCCATCGGCATGCATTTATCCATGTAATAACTCCCTTGGAATGCAAAACCTAACAAGCGCTGATCCTGTGGGTGTACCGGGAGCAACCGGAACGCCGATTCGATATCTGATTTCGCCTTCAGCGCCCCGGGGCCCAGGCGATTTAACATAGCCACGGCATCATCGAATGATGCGTACCGCACCGAACAGACTTCGGGGTCAATGGCCTCGTTCACCGAGGAACCCCTTGGAGCAGAAAGGTTATGGATAAGCCTAAACTCCCCAGGGTCTTTCTTCGGGACCACCCCTAACGGGGAACAGATGAAATCAGCAACCGGTGGGCGATGAAAAGGCCCTGCCACTCGCCCTAAGCTGACTTCTTTTGCAATTTTTCTCTCGACCACACTTGGATTATGTTGCGCCGATAACTGGTTTTTACAAAAGGAGTCCCCTCGAAAATCCCCCGCCGGGATGTGGAAGCCGTGCAAAAATCCCTTCCTCAACACCCCAGCGGACACATGATCAGGGTATGTGTTTAACCAAGGAGTCATAGCCATGAGATCAACGGGTGTAGGCAATTGGTCACAGTGTTCAACCTCACTCCTGCTTGGACCCTCCCTTTCCTCCCACCCCGTTACTTTTCAATCTACATGAACTCTCCGGGTGTGAGGAATTCCCACAGCCCGCACACACATGTTTGAACCTACATGTTCCTTGCGGTCTGTTACAGTTGCCTCGATTAAAGCCCCAACAGACCCCCCGCTTTCCACCATTCCCGCCGGCTTTCGGCTGGTGATCACCCCCGGCGCCTGCTCGAAAGGGCACCGCGGGTTTTTGTCGGGAGACCCCCGACACACTCCCGCCCGGCGAGGATGTACCTGCCGCCCCCGGCAGGAGCTGCTTATGCCATGAGACCGAGTCTAGGCAATCCCATGTCAGAGAGGCATCATATTCTTTCGCTTTTCGGAACTTCATGTCATAACCTTTCCATTCCTCTCCCTCATACATTGCATAAAAATCCATAATACGAGTTTGATAGCAAGACAGTTCAGTTAACACCTCGGGTTTACGTTCCTCCATAACTGCAGTAAATATTGCAAAGGCCTTTGCCCAATTCGTTATCGTCTCATGAACCCTGAACTCCGCCATCTTGGCGCGCCACACGCTCGGGTGCCACAAATCTTTCTGGGTTTTAGCATATTCCATCTCGCGATGGTCAGTTAATAACAAAAACATATTGACATACTTGTCTCCCCATATTAATTCTTTTGTGGCCATATGGATGTGCTGTGCCACCCTCTCCCGCCTTGAGGGTAATGAGCCCTCCCCCGCCATTGGCAAAGCGAGCTTACCCGGTTCGGTCGTTGTTCCCGCCGTTTTCTCGAGACCAACTGCCGGTCCTACCGGTGTCACCTGTGGGGAAACAAGAGGAAGATTCGCCTTCGCGGCATCTCGCGACTGCCGCAACTGCTGGATTAGTAATTTGGCCTCTTCGGCCGTGTCTCCGGGCGCCTTGGCACCCCCTGCCTTCTTATTAAGCCATGCGGCCAACTGGGTGGCCAATTCAGGAGGCATATCCTCATCGTTAGCGGGCGTAATCACAACCGGGATCGGTTGACCCGCGTCTGGGATTGGTACCGGGTCATCAGCTGGTGTGACAGGGGTGACCGGGGGCACCTCAGGGACCGGAACCTCCTCTGCAACCGCCCTCTTCTTGACCCGCTTCCCTCTACCCTCGGGGACGACTCCCGGCAAGGCCGGGCCTATTACCTTCTTAGGGTTACCAGGATTGCTCAGTACAGCCAGTTGTTCTTTGACGTCCGCCAAACCTCGACCGATCGATGGGACTTGTCCGAGTTTCCGCTCCATGCCAGCCATTCGGTTCATCAACAGGCGTAGCACCTTATCTGTCTCGGAACCCTTTCCTGCTTTCTTGCCAGCCATGGTTTCGATTATCGGCTCCTACGACGAGCAACGAGGTCCTGGACTCTTCGCCTTTGAGTAACTGAAAGAAAAACCACAAGATTACAAGTTCTCAAAATTGCTGCTTGTTCCGTCGAGGGCTCACGAGCAACGAGTAGGTGCAGCCTTCAGAGCACTGGAACAAGAGGACGCTTCTTCGGATTCCCGCTCTATTTATTCTTCTGCGGGAGGGCATGTGCCCTCCTCCGGTACACCTACTGGGCGTGGCCATCGGCGTAGGTGTCTAGGACAACCCCTCTTGGGCGGGAAAAGGCGCCCCCCGGCTATGCCGCTTCGGGCATAGCAGCCGAGACACGCCCCCCGCCCAAAATGGTTTCCCGGGAGGATCGGGGCACCCAACCATACGTTCGGGGGGACCGAGTGGTCGCCCCTTTCCATTCAGTTTCTTTTTGAGCAGCGGTTTATCGCGTCTACCGCTGACAGACCATAGGTCTTTATTGCACGATATAATCGTAAAAATCAAGCAATATAATGCGCATCAAAAAAGGTTAGAGCTGAACACAACTTCAGGAAATCTGGTATGCAGCATACCTACAATAGTACTGTGCAGACCTGTTTCTGACCCTGCGATGCCTGAGAAATGCTGCCTTCTTGGGCATATTCAGGCCCACTTGCACAATGATGCAAGTGTGTCTGCGTTAATGTGGAAGATTAGAATGGGCCACGGAGTACCCCTTCCTGCAAATGACCATTCCTTACAATATGTGCAGACAATTCAAGGTGTGCTGCTTCATGCAGCACATATTGAAGTCACATGATGACATTCTCAGCAGTGATTGTTTCTGTGATGTGAGCTGTATCTTCATGCAATTGAACAATCAAAGGTATCCTGTTGTTTCCATGTGTACCGCACAACACAGAACACATTTGAACAGCATGTTTGCGAACCAATTAAAAAAACTCACCACTGTGCATATTCTGTTACAAAATACAAAGGATATCACACATTAGGCACTCCAACACATTCTAGCTGGCCTTGGAGAGAGTGTCCAGACCTCTAAGATATGTTTGTGCATATATTCAGCTCCCAAACTTGGCACACAAGCTATGATGCGAAAAGGTGGTTTTGAGCCCTATTATGCTTCATTCTCAGGCGGCCAGCTAAACGCAGCATTGTGACTCAGGCTAAGGCAATCGTGCTCCCACAATGCTGTACAATGTAAGGTTGATGATTAAATGGTGTGCATGTGATATGCACCAACATGGCAAATATATGACATTTCAGATGAAAGACAAACAGTATTGGCAGAAATCCTAGGTTGTGACCTAACTTTACATTACAGTGATGTTGACACATACAAAGGATGTGTGACTCTGGATCATGCAGCAATATATTTGTAATCAAGGACACCAGCTTACAAATTGTGGATATGACTGAATCTTTGTTCTGGTTTCTGTGAATGATTCCTGGTGCAACAAAGATTTGGACATCATTGACAGTCATCTCATTCAAGGATGTACACACATTTCATGTCTGGTCATAGTCATCACCAACATCACTTTACATGTCTTCTATCCTGTGTGTATGCTGCCTAATCCACATGCATGTGCTGGAGTAACATAACCCATTGATATTTCTTTCATGGGTATCACTGACTGGGGATGTGAAAAATTACATCGGAAGACATATGCATTGCACCATCTGTACTTACTGATTTGTTCACACTTCACCCTTTTTCAAAATATCATCACACTAGAGGCAATATGCACACCCAGCCTGCATGCTACTACATACAGGTTTGTACCCAGACATTCATCACATCTAACAATGACAATATTTAATGAATGAACTCACCAGTGGGGTGTGGGTCCCTGAAGGTGTAGAAGTCCCCCCCAGTGATCAGTGGTCGTCCAGCTGTGAGAAATGAAAAGAAGCATGTGTTGTTATCAGGCATGAATTCACACATGTCCTATTCTTTCTCAGATTTATCAATATCAATGAGAATGCGCTATAACTGTACTGTTGCAGTTTGGGTTGTATACATGACTGTGTCCACTTTGCCTGTTGTTCCCACAAGACATGCCCAATGATGAGTTTGGCAACACAAGACAATCCAGCTAGCAACTTTGCACTTTTTACACACACTACTTGTTTGACACATTCCCAAGGCCACGTTTCTCCCAACATCATCATGTTCTCCATGGTCTGTGACCAATATCATTGCTGCCAATCTCACAAGGGTGTGTAACGACAATTGATGTTGTATGATCACACCTTTTGCATGTGGCAGACTGACACTTCAGAGATGGGTTATTTTGTAAAAAACTATTTTTCTAATCTCATCATACATTACATGAACTCAGCCACCTGATGGTGCAATTGTGATTGTGAGACAGTGTTGCAATGATGTGATACTTCACATACATTGTGAAGTGTCAACATGAGATTAGACCCTTTCACAGTGGTGCCAGACATGTTTGTACATGAGACATTATGTCATGTATCACATGGCCAACTCATTCACATTAAGGGTACACACACATATTTCCTCATACACTATCTTCATAGGATGCACTGCACAGCCCACCTTGTACCTTGACACAGCACTTCATTTTATGTGTTTCGGAGTGTACCCATTCCCGCAAATGATCATACCTCATCATGAAATCTGTCTCACTTGTACAATGTACAATGGTACAATGGTACAAGTGTGATTGTGTGGAAGCTGGCATCTTCATACAACATGACTGATTGACATCATCCTGTAGCACTTCTCACATTGTGTTCCCAGACTGTATTTTTGACTCGGTTACAAAAGTGTTCATTTATTAATTTTTGAGTTTGTACTTACCATCTTGTAGGCCATTGATGACTCCCAGGTGGTCCAACATGCCACCCTCAAGGCCCACGCAATCCTGCCATCGATGCTTCCATTGTCGGACAGTCCATTCCACCCCGCAGGTCCTCAGCATTTGACTGCGCACATGCTCCCACCTCACCTTTTGAACATGTATGGAATATCCCTGCAGGACCCTTACCCCACTCCCAAACATCAAGGGAGGGTAGAATTTAACCAGCCAGAGGAAGCCCCCCAATGCCTCCTCTGACATTCTGCCCTCCTTACCAGCCAACACCATATTTCAAAACACACCTAAACCCACTAGTAATAATGGTAAGCCTAAATATATACCCCAGGAACTAATAATAATGATAAACTACCCCTTGGACAGACAACCGACAAGGTTTGGTCCAATAAGCAAAAACACGTAAGTACAAATAAACAGGACTTCACAGAGACACTAGGAACAGTTCACAGGACACAACAACACTCTCTATTACCAAAAACAGCAGCACGCAACTCCAAACACCTTCAACACTCCACATTCACTAACAGTGTGCTCAAAAGAGAAAGGTAAAGTTTACAGTACTCCTACAGTACACAGGATGCATGCTGACATCATTTCCTGTGTCTTTGTGGCCCATTTTTAGGTCGAGCTGGTGTAGCAATGCGTATCTATTGTTGGCCACTTCCTGGGAATCTGAGACAGGGGATGTGCACGCGCAGGAGATTCCCCCATGTGAGCTCACACATCTCCTGTCCCATATTGCCAGGAAGCAGATAACACACACACACTCATGCGCGCGCACACACACACACACACATACGCACGCACCCCCCACACCACTCACGCGCACACACACAGCCCCCCACCCCACTCACCGGGTCACACACGCCTGCACACGCACACACGCACACACCCCCCTCCCCACTCACGGGCTCACGTGCACACACACAGCCCCCACCCCCCTCTGACCACCACACCCCACTCACCGGGTCTATCGGACTCCTCTCATCCCACGGTGGTGGCGGCTGCACAGGCTTGGTAGGCGGCGGGGGCAAGCACCGGCAATGTGCTTCGAGCCCCCTCCGCTTCTCTCCCCAGACTGAACGGCACGTTTTCTGCCCAGCGTGACATTTTGCGCACTCTCGGAAGGGAGCAACCGGTCATACCATCGTGCTAAAGGTATGATCCAATGAAAGGACGCTTGCGGTTCAAACCTCGTTTTCGAACCCAATCCGACCTGTCACAGTTCAGCTGGGGTCTTAGCGGCGTTTGGTCGAAAGAGTCATGACGTCTATTGACGGAAAGTCCCTTGTTACCCTAGTAAACATTATACTGCCCTACTTCACAACCCTGTGGGTCAAGTGCTAAAAGCCTTACGTTCTGCTAATTTTGGTTCCAATACTAAGGGGGCCCAGGGCGCTGGCCCCTACCTATGTTCTTTTTTTAAGAGCATTTGGCTGGGCAAGAGAGGTTAGACCGCTGGATTGTTGCAGGACCTCCCTGACTACTTTTTACTTCCCCCTGAACTACAATAGAGCTGCATTGCTATTGCTCTCTGTCCGACAAGAAATCAGCACTGCTGCTGTCGTTCTTATCCAGTGTTCCCTAAAGCTTAGCGCCGCTCTCTGGTGAAATTAACAGTAATAACCAGCCATGCTTTGTGTTCCAGGTCCTGAAGGACTGAAAACAATGTGCCATGATGCCCTGTGGATTCCTCCTGCAAAACTGCCCGCTGCATTCAATCATAATGACCCTACAGCATAAGGAGTGGGCTGGTGGGTGGTGCATATTACAATACACAACCAGCACATTCACTGTGTTGTGCTCCCTGCTTCCCCCCCAGTATAGATCAGGTTTTGTATTGCTTTTTACACCTGTCTGACTTCACCAAGAACTGCTTCCCACCATATCAGTGGGTAATGACAGCAGCAGGTGCAGCGCCTCCTTCGCAAAGGTGGAGGAGCATCGCCCCACTGCTCTCTGACCAGTTCAAAAAGGAAAAACAAAATGATAATAACTCTACGTTATTATCATTTTGCTTTTCCTACAGCAGTGGCTCAGTCAGTTCGTTTCCGATTAGTATGTGGAGCACCAGAATCAGATCAAGCAAGCAGAAGCTGGCCTCTAATTAACATTTGCTTTTGGCCGAAAGAGTTAATCACTGGACATTATGCTCAATATGATTTGACTTCATTTTGATCAACTACTTTAGAGTATGGCGACAGCGCTAATCTCCAACATCTTTGTGGTTGCGGGATGACTTGTTAGCCTTGTGTCCTGCCTAGTGCTCTGGTGGGAGTGTGTGCCCTTTTTTATAGACTGGCTACTTTTCTGTAGACACATCACAATGCTCTCCTTGGAGCGAGCCCGCTGGTCATTGCTCACCAAGAACGACCATGATTTTTTTTTTTAAATCTTTATTGTGCAAACAATATCAATAAAAGTATGGGCCTACAACCACAAGGGCCGGCCGCTAGAACATGTGAAGCAATTGTATAAACTCACAAAGCAGCGATCGCTCTCTAGTGGTCCAGCATAGTACAGGATACCTTTTCGGCAACAAAGGATGTAGGCCGGATATAGATATTTTTCATTTTTTAGAAACAGAACAGAAAGGAAAACAAAGGAACAAAACTCAAGGCAAAAGGCATTCTAGAAATTGTCGAGCTCCGATGGGGGGGACCCACAGTACCGAATAACAAATCAGGAGGGCTTAAAAGAAAATCAGGGGGGGAGGCAGTGGGGAAGTCAGACAATAGGAAAAAGGAGTAAATCGTTTCAGGAACCTCAAAATCAGGGGGAAAGTGGAATGTCCGGAGTGTCTTCGAAGGGGGGTGTGCAGATGTTCCTTCGGTAGGCGTTCCATTGACCCCAAATTTTACTCCACGCCCTAGGCTTACCCCTAGCCAGATATACCGTCTTCTCTCTAAACATGCACCTGTCCATATTCTCCTTCCATACCGACACGGTTGGGAGGCCGTGGGGAACCCCACAACTGCGCAATATCTCTTTTTGCGATCATGTTCCCCATTGCCGCCCACCGGGCCTCAGCAACGTTGTAATCATTCGGCTCCCACACATTCAACAAACATCTACGAGCCTCAGGCAGCAGAGCGACCCCGGTAACACATTCCATGACCGCATGCACCCGCTGCCAATACGCCGCCACCTCCCGACACTCCCTGAGGATGTGGAGAAAGGTGGCACTCAGTCCACATCCGCGCTTACACAACCCATCCAACGAAAAGCCCATCGCAACCAAACGAGGACCCGTAACATACACACAATGAAGAATTTTGAGCTGGACGAGACGGAGACGGGCAGGAATGGCGACCTCTTTCGGGGAGGACAAGGCGGACTGCCAGTCCTCGTCATCCAACTCCACCCCGTCTCCGGTCCAGACCTCTCTGAGACGCACAAGGAGATCTGCCCGATTGTTAATTAGTTTCTTATAGATCAAGGAGATCGTACTATCGGGCAGATGACCGTCAAGTATACGGTCCTCGAGTGGGGAAGATTCAGGAACCGTAACACCAGCTGTGAAGACAGACAGCAAAGCATGGAGAACCTGCACATACCTGAAGAACTCCCGATCCCCCAACTCGTACTCACTTTGAAGCATCGCGAAGGTCTTCACCGCGCCTTTCACCCAGAGATCACCCACTCTGCTAATACCAATCATATCCCAGTTCTCAAAACACTTCGTTGTCCAGAGGCATCCCAATTGTTCAGAAGCATACAAAGGGGTTGCTCGCGTCAATCGATCATTCCATCCCATGGCCGCATTGGCATCTTTCCACACACGCACCGCAGTCTTAGTGGGTCCCGTTAGGTTCCTCCCCGCCGTCCGAGAGTAGAGCGCTCTATTGAAGTTGCCACCGGGCAACTGATATTTGTCCATCTCGAAAGCAGGAGTCGGACCGGGTACATACGTAGCATGGTTGATGGCGGACAACTAGGAGGCCCAGTAATACCTCCTGATGTCCGGGAGCGCAATGCCCCCGTCATACCAGGGAAGAGTTAGTTTCGCAAGAGCGATTCATGCATGACCGTCCCAAACGTGCCTCCTCTGCAAACCTTCCACTTCTCGAAAGTAGGCCGCCGGAATAACGTCAAAAGAATTTTGAAGTGCGTAGAGAAATCGAGGCAGAGACTTCATTTTCAAAAGTGCCGCTCGACCGAGGGGCGACAACGGCAATCCACGCCACCGAGCCACGTCCAACTTTAATCGTCGGAGAGAAGGAAGAAGATTATGCTCGTAGCGGGCAACTGGGTCTAACGATGTATAGACTCCCAAGTACTTGAAGCCTACTTGCGAGATTTGAATGGGAAACCTACTCGGCAAGGGGGGAAGGCCGCCCGAGATGACATACACACACGATTTCGACCAATTAATAATCAAGCCGGAGTTCTTACCGAAAGAAGTGAGAACGTCGAACAGGACGTTAAGGGATTTACGAGGGGAGGTGAGGTACAGGAGGATATCGTCGGCGTACAACGAGACACGATCTTCAAAATCGGGGGTCCACTTAATGCCCTTTATCAACGGCTCCCATCGGAGCCAGGCTGCGAGCGGTTCTAGAGCAAGAGCAAAGAGCAAGGGGGACAGTGGGCATCCCTGCCTAGTACCCCTCCAGAGAGCAAAGGACTGGGACACTCTGCCATTAACGACGACCTGAGCTACCGGATCCGAATACAAAAGTCTAACCCAACTGATAAATTCCGCGCCGAAACCAAACTTCGCCGGAGTGGCCCAAAGATATGGCCATTCAATCGTGTCAAAGGCCATCATGGCGTCCAAGGAAGCCAAGATGGCCGGCTCCGGAAGAGACTCCGCCCTAGCGAGAACGCTGTGTAGGCGACGCAAATTAAGAGCAGTGTTCCGGTGCGGAATGAAACCGGATTGATCCGGGTGGATCAGGTCACAAATTACAGTGAGTAAACAATTAGCGAGAACCTTGGCAAGAATCTTCGGCTCGACATTCAATAGGGAAATAGGCCTATACGACGCACAGCGATCACGAGGCTTGCCCTCCCTAGGAATTACAACTATAGTAGCCAGACGCTGGTCACAAGGGAGGGTGCCAAGCTCACGTGACTCCCTGAACATTATGCGAAGATAAGGCGCAACTTTGTCCGGGCGCAGTTTGTACAGTTCGACAGGCAAGCCATTAGGGCCCATAGCCTTGCCAGAATGGAGGGAACGGATCGCGGTAGCAATCTCATCGACCGACAACGGGGCCTCCATGCGCTCTCGATCCTCCTTGGACAGACAGGGCAGTGCGATGTCCCTCAACAGCAAACGAGAGTCATCTTCATCTCTGTCGGACACCGGGGAGTAGACCACACGAAAATAATCGGCAAAACACTCCACAATCTCGCCAGGGTCAGTCACGCACACACCATCCGAAGTCTGAATCACAGGGACCACACAATTCGCTCTTTCCTTTTTATCAAGCCAGGCGATCAATTTACCCGCCTTATCCCCAACATCATACAATCTACCCTGCTGTTTCCTGTACATTGTCTTGGCAGCATCTGTAACAAGGGATTTATAATCAAACTGCTTCAAACTAAGGGCGTGGAGTCTCTCCCGGGTGACGCCTAAGTCTAGATCAGCCTCCAACTCCAGTATTTCGGTCTCCAGACTCACAACCTCCACATTTCTAGCCTTCTTGGTCTCAGCTATTAAAGATAGGGCCTGTCCACGAATGACAGTTTTGAAGGCTTCCCAGAGGGACACAGAGGACAAAACGGACCCCTCATTTTCCAAGATGTAGTGATCTAGGGACTTTATCAGGCTGCAACGGGTCTTGGGGTTGCGCAAGTACCATGGATTGATAGGGGCGATCCGCCTGCAGCGTGTATCCCCGTAACAAAACTAAGCCACAAAGGAGAATGATCTGAAATGCCTTGGGCCAAGTGTCTGATCTCCCTAACGTAGGAAGACTGGATAGCAGGCATAAGGATGTAATCAAGCCTGGATAGACTCACATGAACCCCGGAGTGGAAGGTGTATTGACATTGCGTTGGATGCATTAACCTCCAGCAGTCCACCAGACCGAAGGTGTCTATCAACCCACCGAGCCAAGATTGGGAAGTGGGAAGATCCCTGGGAGGGTGGCGATCCAAACCGCCTGAAAGAACAGAATTAAAATCCCCACCCATGAGGAGAAGACTGTCAGGGAGCTCCAGCATCATCCGGCCAACATCCGAGAAAGTAGAGGTCTGGAGACCCGGGGGAACGTATACAGTAACCAATGAAAGAGTCTACACCTACCAATGAGGGTGGCGTAGCGCCCTCTATCATCAAGGATAACATTATCATTATCAATCTCTATAGGGAGAGAAGACCGGATCAAAATACCAACCCCTCTGGAGCCAGTGGTGAACCCCGAGTGTGCCACCAATCGGTAACCCCACCTATTCATAACATGACACATATTTCCCACCAAATGCGTCTCCTGCAAGAGTACCACATCAGGAGACAAACAATGCAAATATTGCAGTACAACACCCCATTTTATACGATCCCCCAATCCATTGACGTTCCAAGATACCAACCTCATCCCACTACCCCCCATCCCCACAAGTGATGCATAAGTCACCCCACAAAGAGCAGGACACCTGAAGCAAAGAAAAACCCAATATGCCGCCTTGAGAGACAAAAGCACACACACAAACACCCCATCCCACCCCCAACCAACACCCCCCTCCCTGCACCCCTGCAGTAGACTAAGAAGCCACCCCAAAATGCAGTGTGCCTGTTGCCCTAACAACCCCATTCTACAAAAAGACCCCGGAGGAGGAAAGAGGCCCGACACCACCCCCCACCCAGATGTGGACAACAATGAAACATACTATAAAGAGAAATAGAACCCAGCTGAGAAATGTCCAATGTTCGGAGGTCAGGGACCGAAAAGTCACTTCTGTGTAGGCTCACCACCCTCGGCACCGCCAGGGTGCTCCGTCCGATCGCCTCGGCCAGGCAGGGAATCCAACCAGTCACTCACATTGTCCGGTCGATCGAAAAAGAAGGTCCGCTCCTCATACTCCACTCGAAGCCTAGTAGGGAAAAGCATTGAGTACTTTAGTCCCAGGTCCCGAAGACGTTGTTTTACTCCCTGAAAACCCATCCTTTGTCTCTGGACAAGTTGAGTGAAGTGGAAAAGTTTTGCCATGATAGGCCGCGGAAGAGCGCCCGGCTTGGGCTTACCACCCGGAACACGATGTGCACGCTCCACTGCGAAAAACCTGCTGATTACAGAGGGGGAAAGATGGTTCAGGACGAGATCCTCGACCAGGAGATCCACCGAGTGAGTCTCTGGATTTTCTGGAACACCTATGACGCGAATGTTGTTGCGTCGCGCCCTGTTCTCAAAATCCTCCAGCCGATGGGACATCAAGTCATTGGCCGATTTCAGATTGCCAAGTTCTGTCTGGAGTTCCGACACATCGGCCGTAAGGCTGTAAGTCTTCAGGTCCAATGACTTCCCTTTCTCATTGGTCTAGGACAGGTCGGCCCTGATCAAGGTGACATCAATGGCAACGGTGTCGATTTTACGAGCCAGAGCCTCATATTGCTGGCCGATGGTCTCCTTCATGTTGGAGATGGTGCCCATAATGTCCTGCAGGGACAGATCAACAGGAGCGGACGGGTCCTCTTTGGCGTCCTCTGGGGTACGACTGGAGAGTCCGGGGGATCCTTTTGACTGAGTGTATCGGTCCATAACGTTTGTCTGGACCGGTCCCCCACGAAGAGGTGTCTTTGTCTTCCGCTTCTCAGCATCACCCCTGCCAGCCATGTTGGAAGATGCCTGGTGAAAATGGCCGCCGGCAGGCCGGACACCAACAAACCACAAAAGCCGGCTCGTACGGCCAAGACAAAGTCACAAAGGGATCCAAAAGGCTGTGATGTTAAAGCAGTGCTCGCATTAAATGGAGGCTGGACTGGCCCCCAGCCGAGCGAAACAGACTCTCAATCAGACCGTGTCGGGATCCAGAAACGAAACCGAAAGTTGTGATAGGCTACCAAGGAGACCCCACTGCCGTTGTTGTTCAACTTCGTCCCGGATCCACAAGTCGCCCAGTCCCCGGCTCACCTCCCGTTGGGCCCAAAAAGTTCAGATCAATGTAGTTTCGGTTGCCCAAGTCCGATTTAAGTTCTGAAAAGAGTTATGGACTCAGTCGAGGTTCATCTCAAAGAATCCGTCCAAGAATTCAGGATAGCATCAGGATAGATTGCAAAGGGTGGCGAGGGTCCGGGGAGTCCTGTGCTCACGCGACCATCTTGGATGCGCGCTAAGCTCCTCCTCCAACGACTATGATTAAGGCAGAAAGTCATGTACTGCTCACTCACTAATAATTAGCCCACCTTTATTTCCCTGATGTAGCCAGCAGCAGAACGAAAGTGCCTCCGGTACATTGCTAAGATGCAAAAACACAAGCATTCAGTGCACTTTGCGCCAGGCGGAAAACAACGCACCAGGGCCTCAGGAGGAGCAGAGTTTCTCTCTGCCCTGCTTGGTGAGCCGGTGTGCGTTTTCTTGGATGGAGAAGCTGGCGAGCTTGGAGCGTCATGTTTGTGCACTGTCCCCTACAAATCCGGTCAGACTGCATAACACCCTCCAAAGTAATGAGAGAAACACAAGACACCTTTTAGCACCTCGCACCACAAAGGGTATCTTGGCACTTACATAGTGGTATTGTGAAACTGAAGCCCTTCATGTTATGGACCCCAGAGGGTGAAAGGGAGTGGTCCTGCTGTTCTTCAGATCTGCAAATGACAGACAGCTGAAATGTGGGAGCTGAACCAGAAATCCAATGGCGCGAAGAGACCGAAGCCCATTACAATGACGAAGTTCCACAGGAAACTTTATTAAGCGCATGTGAACTACAGCTGGGGAGAAGTTCCACCATCCTTGCAACGAGCCTGCCACCCAAGGGACTCTGCGTCCTTTTAGCTGGCAGTGTATACATTCTGCTCCCACGGACCCCAGGCAAAGCCCACACATGCGCTGATCCAAAGGGCTCCTTGGTAAAGCATGAATGCGCCGGTTATCATTTCCAATGCACTTCAGTTATTACCGTCAGCCCATTTGTTGCCCTGCACTACCCTTCCATCACAACCCCTCACAGAGGCATGTTCAAAGGCACCCTCGCCTGCCATTAGCTAATAGTCAGGCCCCCCCTCTAGGACCGTGGCTGACCTCCACAATGCAGTGTCCAGCGGCACCGCCCTCCTTTTTGCACTCTGGAGACTGCCTTCACTTTGACAGCAGCATGAGGCACATTTTTCACCTCTAACAGTCTGGTTTAATCATACATCAGTGCCTTTTGGGGTCCAGACAAACCTATTTTTATCTTTGCCGAGGTCTGTCTGTATGGGAGTAACCCAATTTTCAATGACAGCCCTGTGATTACGGGAACGAATCACACCAACCCCCGCTTGTTAAAGAAGCATGAGCGGTTATTCAATGACAAAGCTATTAATTTCGCTATTTTCAAAAACAAAACATAAATACAAAATTTGTCATTTACAATACCAATAGCTCAAACTTTCCTAATGCGAGACCTATTGCATTGCAAATGCTTGTTTGACTATGTGGTAAGATTATGCAAACATATTGGCTGTAGTGGTAAAAATCAGTGTTGTTACATGTATTTTGTGATTAATTTCTATGGCGGTAATGAAAAAAAAAGATCGCTTTTGTGTTAAAGTAGCAGATATTTGGACACTAAGTACAAGTTGTTCCTCCGATGAACAGGATTTCATGGAATTACTGCTGACACCATTTGTTTGTGAGATGTGATCTGCGTTAGGTATGTGACTTAACTCTATCTGAAATGTCTACATTGCAGTCATACATAGCTTTCTACATGCCCTTCGATCACACATTGCAGCCTAGAAGTGACTGTCAATTTACTCATTCCTGTAACGCCTACCACTCTTTGACATGCGTGTGACATACATGTAAATGAACATCAGGATCCAGGACCTGTCAAACATATTTTGGATGCTTAAAGCAATGTGTATTCTTGGCCACAGATTAATACTTTTTATTATTCAGCCTAGAGTAGCAGATGTGCACAATTTATAAACACAGCTGCAAAGTCAGTCGTGCATGAATCAAGGTGGCTGTGGGACACAATGGTGATCTACATTATCTGATGATGTGAGCAAATTGAGTATATTTGGATATTTATTTGTGAGTTCTGCTACATATGTGAGATGGATTCTTACATCTCATACTGCACATTTTGTGTCCCGCTCAAAATCACATCATAGTGTGACTGTGTTACACAGCTTGAAGCTAAGTTGATACCAATATGATGCCTGGACAGGTGACACACAAAGCATTTTATGTGGGTCTACAGATCGTCAGGTTTCAGACTCTGAAAACTTCATGAGCTTGTGGTAGCAACACTGATGTTGATGGCCAGAATCTATGCGCCATAATGCAGAATGTGTCAGCCGTGTGCAAATCATGTAGAGGACAACAAAGCACACAAAGCCATCTGTCTGAATGTTGTGGAGTCAATGTGGACAGCACAATGTTTTCTGACCCACAACACAGGAACACTTTACATTGTGCACTACTTACAACAGCATGACGTTCAATGTCAGTTAGCACATTTATGGTTTCTGGCCATTTTCACCAACCTTGTATTCTAGAGAGTCTATTGTACATTCAAATACATCAAAATACATCAAATACATCAAAATATGACATTGCCACATTTTTTTATTTGCATGTTTGTCTATGTGTTCAAATGTGACTGTTGGTGTGTGTGTATATTTGTGAAGTTGGGTTTAATTAGTTCATGACACACGTCATGCAATTGCTATTGGTAAACTTGTATTGAAAAAACACAGACATTTTTGACAATGTCATTGTGGTACTGTTTGTTGTCATGTTCATCTCACCCAAAATATTGTCCACTCATGATATGATTGTCAGTATGTTTCTGGGAAATGTTCTCTCTGAACATTAGGTTTCCTGTACCACTTCCTTTATGTGTGCGTCTGTTCTCTGTTCACTGTGGGACCATACACATTACTCAGGTCATAGGCCTGATCTGTTGTTCCATCCCTAAACTTTGTTGGGTTGATGTTCTGTCCACTGCTATACATGAGAGCTGTGTGTCACTGTTTGTTATTTACTTTTGAATTGACAGATATATGCACTTCTTAGGAAATGAAACAAACATACAATAGTTTTGTTTTAAAATATATACTTTATTGGACATAGGGGCATTCTGTGAATTTTTGGTGCGCAAAATCCATGTGATGGAATGTTTGATAATTGTGGTTACGTGAAAAAATTCCTGATTATTTGATCCCTTCTTGCGGTTCCAGCAGAATGTTGTGGTATGTCTGACATCTGCCTCTTCGTCCTAGCCATACTCTGGATTGTCCTGCTCCTCCTGGTCTTCATCCAATTGCATGTTTGTGGGTACACAAATATTGTGCGGAATGCAACATGGCATTATGATCTTGCAAACGAATTCTGGTCTGTACAGGAGTCTGCCACCCAATATGTCTTGGCACCGGAACCTGGATTTGAGGACTCCAAATGTCCGTTCAACAATGGCCCTTGTGCGTCCCAGTGCAACATTGTAGTCTTTCTGTGCCTGTGTGTGTGTCACTTTGATAGGCATCATCAGCCATGGCGATAAGTACATATTCTTGATCACCTGAAACAGATAATGGGGAAATGTGTACATTAGTATTTGTGCCTGCTGTGTTTGCAGAGTGTCCATTAGGCTGTTTGTGCATTGTGCAACTTTGGTCTTTTGGTTTTGGCAAGTGTTGCTTCAGACAATTGACCAGCATCACTGTAAATTGAATGGCCTATACTTGACAGGCTACACATCACTATAATGTCATTGTCTGGAATCTGTGTATTACTTCCATGTTGTGACTGTGAGGATGTAGGTTTCACTAGGAAAGAGATTACAGTTTCTTTACAGGCCCATTGCACATACTGATCCTCTCATAGGCACATATTTTATGGGGTGCACCATTGGCACATGTGCCTGCTGACACCTCCACCTTAAGTTTATGACGTTTACTATGTTTGAACATCATCTCGATACCTCATTGGGAATGATTGTGCTGAGGGTAGCTGTGGGAGAGATTCCTTGCCAGCTAAAGGCTGAACTGATTGTGAGCTAATTAGATCCGCCTTGCCCCCAAGGTGTGTCAGTGTTTCAGTGATAGCAGCCCTGCTACTGGTGCAATCAACTTACTGGGACATGTGATGACAACGTACATATGCATTGATGTCTTTGTGCATGAGTTGACTTTGACTCTATGCATGTTTAAGTTATACCCATAGATATTTCTGTGTGTGTGTCATTTTGCTAACAACTCACATTGAAATATAAGATTTAGAGCATCATATTGCTTCACCTCACCAGGATTGTCATCTGCATGCACAACATGTAGTGAGATTGGGATTTGTATTGTTTGCATGCTATTCCGATGCATGCTCCATTCTGCAACAATACAGAGTGATGTTTAATATATTTTTGGGAATATTTATGTTCAGTTGTTGCTACCCTCAATCAGCACTACTTATAATCCTATGATGCAGGGACACATGCTGCCTGGTGCATGGCTATGTATGTTTTAGCATGAGAGCGAGTTCTGCCCCATCACATGTGTGTGGAGGGGATCCGTCATCTTCTTGTACATATGGCATATGTGTTGGTTCCAACATGTATGTAGCACAGCAGAAGCATATGTTCTTTGTCATGTGCTGCACTGTTTTTCACCAGTCATCTAATGTGTTCGGCAAAATCTATATTCTATGTGTGCCATACTGATTTGTGTGTGATTTAGTAGGCTACTTCCTTGTTGTGCTGTCTGACATATGCCTTTGTTATTTTTAATTGTGTGCTTGTGTATGATGTTGGGACCAGTTCCAAGGTAAGTCATGTTACATTAGCTACATGTGCATTCTCACATATTTGGGCTACATGCTTGTGTTCTTGAGGTGTGTGGTGTGTTCATTTTGTACTTACCAACTAGCAGTCCATTTCCATATGTGCCATTTTCAAACCTATGGTTGATGATGGGTTGTCGAAAGATGTAGGAGTCATGCACACTCCCAAGAAACTTGGCAACAACATTGATGAATAGGCCCAGGTGGTCCACCCTTGCCTGCACATTCATTGAGTGTGTGTGCTTCCTGTTCCTGTATATGTGTGCAGTGTCCACAGGCGGCACAAGTAGGGCATAGGTGCAGTCAATTGCCCCAACACATGTGGAAAGCCAGCAATGTCAAAGAAGCCTTGCTTGTTGTCAAATTGCAATTGCGCAGTGTTGGGGAAGCGTAGGTGCTACGGCGTCAAGCTGATGATGGCATCCAAGACATTTGGAAGGATACTTGAGAGGGCTGACTGTGAGAATCCATCTACTCTGGCAGTGGTTGGCTTGTAGATATCAGAGGTCGACATGTGCAGCACTGTAAGTAGCTTTGTCTGCGGCGGCATGTTGTGCAGCGCTGTATTGGTGCATGTAGCCTGGGGGCTATCTGGGTGAGTATGCATAGGATGGAGGTTCTTTTCAGCCTGTAGTAGGCTATCACATCCTCTGGCATGGGGTCTATCAGGGTGATGCAATTGCGTTAGACCCGAAATTTTCTTTGGCGCTTCCTTTGTGGTGGTGCTGGTGGCAGTGGTTGTTATCTTCTTGGAGCTCAAAGCTGCAAGAGTAGTACCTCCATGATGTCATTCGCTGAGTAAATGAGGGTCTGAGTTGGTCTCCCTTATCGGCAGGCGTTTTTTCTCAATTTTTTAGACCAGCTTTTTTTTGGTCATAAAAGTCAGCCGCTAACAGGCCTTAGAGGCAGTTTTTGGGAAGTTTTTCCGGACTGGTAAATCATTGTAAAGATTGCAAAGTTGAGTTAGCGGCTGTTTTTGCATGGGAAAGTCTACCTTGCATCTCATTTTTGTTAAGTACAGCTAACAGAAGTGATGATCTATGAAATTAATGTTTTCACCAGTGAACTGCAACTAACTGAGGTTAGCGGCAACATGTAAATAAGGTGATAAAAAAAACCAGCCGTAACGTCAAAAAAATTACGCTACTGCGCCGTTAAGTCCTTGTACAAGTGCCCCAGAGTATTTTGGTAATTCTCCGATGCTGCAAGTCAAGTGTCAGGAGAAAACAGAAAGGTATGCAAACTATAATCATAATTTGCACAAAAGGGACTGAATCCAATAGAGAAATTACTGGAATTATTATAAATAAATTCTTTGAATGGTAATAAAGTATTACAGTGTGACTGAGCAGAGTTGATAAAACATCGCAGATATTCATCCAAGATAATATTTAGTCAGTCTCTCCATTCGTTTGGGGGGGGGGGATACCCTAGACAAAAGGTGTGATGAACCTCCAACTCCTTGTACATCTGAGAGCAAAATTTGTAGAAAAACTGAACTCCTCTATCAGAAACACGTTTCTTAGAGATGAATTCCCAAGGACGACTAGAAATTTCATTTGGTTGTATGACTTGGACTCAGTAGTTTCATTTAACTGGACACAGACTTCACACAATTTAAAAAATTCTCTGATATCTTTTTTAAAGGATGGCCACTAAAATATCCCAGAGATAAATTCTTCAGTTAGTTTCTGACCTCGATATTCTGCGGACTTGGTACCATATGTATCAAAAAAGAGTTTTGCGATTCTCAAATTGTTATTTTTAGCGAGTCGCAATTAGAAAATCGCAAAATGGAATGTATGTAGGATTTGCAAAAAATGTTGCGACTCTAACATATCCCATATTTGCGAATCGCAAATTGAGATTTTCAAATAAGGAATACCTTCCCATTCATTCCTATGGGCTAGGAGGCCCATAGGAATGAATGGGAAGACATTCTCAATTTGCGATTACCAATTAGAGAATCGCAAATTGAGAATGCAATTTCAAGGTTGCAAGGGTGCCAAAAGGACACCATGTTTCAGCCCTGAAATATGCATGTGTGCATATTTTGCGCATATACATGCCCTATGGGCATGTATGTGCGACATATGAGACTTTTAAAAAATAAAAAAAAGTGCTTTTTTGAAGAAAATCGCAAATTACCACCAACTTGAAGTTAATTTGCAATTTGCAATTCCTTAAGGCCAAATAGCAAATTTCTGGTGCGTCCAGAATTGCATTTAAGGAATCGCAATTTGCAATTCCTTAATTGCATTTGCAAAATAGAGAATTGCAAATTTTGCGATTTTCTATTTTGCGATGGCCTTTTTGGATGATACATCCCAAAAGGCTTTTTCCCATTCGTAAACCACAGATTCTGAGAATCTGCCCATTTGCAAATGGGGAAAATGCTTGATACATGTGCCCCATACATTTGTGAGGGTCTACAAATTATTATTTGTAGACCCTTTGTTGGTATAAACAATCAGTTATTCACTTGTAAAAGAACTACTTTGGATTGAGCATTCTTTTTATGTGACCATTTATAGTGTTATGGATTACGATTTCTCTGTCAGACAAGATCTAAGAATGTTTTTGTCTTTGATATGGACAGTATAACTTCTTTAGGCCATAATATCTTTTTTTTGCAGGAATTTGTTATCTCTTCTTCTGGAAATATTCTTGAAAGACATCCTGTCACAATATTTTGAAAATCTGGAACGTAAGTGATGGTGAAATGCTACTGATGGGAAGAGGCCAAAGGTTTATCTGCAGTTTTGACTATCTGCATGCTGAGGAACGCCTATGTTTTCGCAATCAGTCTGAACAATCACAGCATGTTGCACCCAGAGTAAAGAAATTCTCCACTCCTAAAAAGCTGCTTTTTTTGGCCAATAATTCCTTTTCAAGGACTAAGTTATCAAACTATAAAGGAGTTGACACAAGAGTAGTATGTAGAGGGATGTTCTTCCTGGTCTTTAATTGCTTGGATAAATACTTCCTCTAATGCTAAATCTGTGGCATATATTTTGACTGTAAATTGTATACAAGTATCCTGAGTTTGAAGAAGCGGTGCTTCAGTCAGTCTTTGTTTGATTTCCACAAAGACCTGGGCAGCCTCAGGGCTCCTAACAAAAAGCTTACCTTTCCTTAATAAGCCAGTTAAAGGAAGCAGAGTCTTTTTTTAACACTATATTTTTCAGTTTTAGAAATAGTAGTCACATTGCATTTCAAACATGTCTACTTACATATCAATCAAATTGTGCCTGACAGGTGCATGCATAGTGATGAACATTATAGTGTTCTACATCCTGGTCCAGACCAGCGCCGGGTTAGTCCAGTCCCACCCCCGACCCTTTGCCACCCGTCTCAGGCATTAGGGTCCCAACTAGCGGCATTTCCCATATGCAGCAATGAAAGACGGCATAAGCAAACCTTCTGAGTCTGAAAGGGAAGTCTTGGCACAAATACAAAGAAAGACCTACCCTCAGCCCACCCCCTCAAGCACCAACCCATTTATATCTGTATCTATTAGCCAAAGTAATTTTATGACCGTACAGGGTTCCCGTGTCTATAACAAATCTACCCAATGAATCACGGGTCACATCAATGAGAGTGAAAGGGATCCTCTTGTGTATCAATATAGCAGTTCCTCTAGCATAATTATTATAATTGGCAAAGTATCTGTGTGTGCCCCAGCTGGAGCTAAATTGAGCGGAGTCAGCGGGGGGAGGTGTGTCTCCTGTAAGTAGATTATGTCGACCTTATGTCGGAGGAGGTAGTGAATCACATGTTTACGAGTATTATTAAGGCCCTAGGCATTCCAGGTCATAAGGGTAAGGGCTGATGGCCCCTGCATGTTACTCCCCAACCGAGACATTGAGAGTCTGCGAGAAAACATTCCTGTCATGGCTATAATGTGATATAAACTCAGCAATAAATGTGAAATAAAAGTTGAGATTAGAACATTTGTGATTTGCAAACTTACCCAGAACCCCCCACCCAGCCACCTACCAGCCCTAAGGTGGCCAACCCCAAGCAAAATAACGCGTTCGGGAATCATAACGATCGCCGGGCAACTGGCTGTGGTCCAAGAAGTGGGCCACAAAAGGTAAGAAACTAACCTTGCGGATACACCAGAGGGGGGGTGACAGCCCAGAATCAAGCTGGCCTAATGCCCTATCAGTATGAAACATCAAATCAAATAAGGCAATTTCCAAAGTGGCCGATGTAAATCACATTTGATTGTGCAAGGTACCCTCATTCAGCACCAGTGTTCGAAAATAGGTCCACACTAGCGTCAGAGCCACTATGATGCGGGGAAGCAATCACACCTCCCGCCGAGTTCTGTGAGTTCTGTGTCTGGTGCGTGCGGCAAAATTCCTGGGCCTCCGTAGGGGTATCAAATATTCTCGATCTGCTACCCACATCCACCTTCAGCCTCGTGGGGTACAGCATGCCGTATTTGAGTCCAAGGTTCGGCAACGTAGCCTTAACTCCCAGGAATTTGCGTTGCACCACCTGAACCATTGGAGTGAAGGCTGGGTAGAATGCCAGTTTGGACTCCTGCCATTCAATCGTGCAGCGTTCTTGTGCCAGTTGGAGCGCTGTGTCCCGATCCCTAAAATTCAATAGGCTCGCTATGATGGATCTAGTGGGGAGGCCCGGATTCGGCCGAGGACCCAATGACCTATGGGCCCGCTCA
This sequence comes from Lissotriton vulgaris, assembly GCF_964263255.1. Taxonomy (NCBI): domain Eukaryota; kingdom Metazoa; phylum Chordata; class Amphibia; order Caudata; family Salamandridae; genus Lissotriton; species Lissotriton vulgaris. The sequence continues at coordinate 364,839,210 of NC_141687.1, forward strand.
ACAACAAAGCCAGGTGTAAATACTTCACTCCCAAACAAGTCCGTAAGAAATTTCTCAACAAAGAGGTCCATTCTGCCGGTTGACGTCGTCTTCGGTACCCCAATTATGCGGACGTTGTTGCGACGTCCGCGCGCCTCCAAATCCTAATTCTTTATAGCCACTTCTTTGAGTTGTCGTTCCGCCCTCTTCAACCGTTTCAGTGAGGGTGCTGTCCCATCTTTCAGATCGGAGACACGGGTTTCCCCCACGTCTAGTCGTGGGTCGTGACCCTGCACTTTGGGCAGCCAATGATGCGATTGTCAGGTCTAGGGAGACAAAGCGCGAGTCTAGTGCCTTAAATCCCGGCTTCATTTCCAACAGCAATGAGGCGACGGAGGCCTATGAGGCCTCAGGAAGTGCCATGGCAGGACCCTTCTCAGTCATGTTTGTGCGGTGTGATGTCGTGCTGTCGCTCACTGGTTCAAAAGGCAGGGTTCGCTGTCTGGGGTCCTTGCGTTCCATTCCGTGTATGAATAGTAGTGGAAGAAGCGGGGGTTCCTGCTAGTGATGAGAAGCACACAGTCAGTGGTCAATACGTCTATTCGTTCAGGAAGCAGGTCCTATAGAGCGCATTGGAACAGAATGAAACAAAGCAAAAACCGGAGAAGAGGAAAGTTCTGCAGGCCACCACAAAGGAATTTGGCGGCACCACTCCCTGGTGATATGAAAGTCAAAGCTACATTAAGAAAATGTCCCAGTGCAGGCGGGGTGTGAATGACCAAATCTCAGGTGCAAATGGGTGGATTACACAGATTTACCAGCCTCCCTCAAGCACCTCAAGCAGATTTGTAGCAACAATGAAATGAGGGTGGATCAGCTATCGGTTTGTGTATGGTGGGGCTGCACAGAGCAATGGATCTCCTTCCAGCACTTCAGGCCAAGCTGCAGTAAATGTGAAATGCGGGTGGTTCCATTATATATTGCGCCCGTTGAAGTCACCTTATTCCTCCAGGCGCCCCCGGGAGTTGTAACAGGCAAGTGGGGCCGCCTTCATGTATCGGGCAGCCGCTGAGCGCACACCCATTCTGCCGCGGCCGCCGCAGCGCCAGGCCAGCGCCAAACCTCCAGTGAGAGAGTCCAGAGAGCCCTATCCCGGTCACGGGATCAGGAGAACGAGGCATCAGGGGTGGAGCAGCCAGCCCAGCTGCAGCAGCAGACGGGACTGCACGGGAGGGGGAAGAAGCGCTACAATTGCGGGCCCGACTCACCCATCCTGACAAGTCGTGGTCCAGTGAAGTTCACCAGCGGTGACCAGCAGAGGCTTCACGCTGTGCCCGGGAGCACCAAACTCGCCAGCGCCGGCCAGACCCACACCGCCTTTGGATGGACGGATCTCTGTTGAAGATGGGTGCAGGCGCCCGGCACTCAGAACACCGTATGCAGCATTGTTTCTGCCACCTGGTGCACAGCGTTGGAGGGCTGAATGTGCGTGCTATTCAGGGGAAATAGCTCTTGAGACCAGCAGATATCTGGAGCTTCACTTGCTGGCGGCCATCTGTGCCACCAGTCTTTAAAAGTCTTTAACTAACCTCAGAAATAATTTACCACTCAAAAAAAATTGTGGGTGTCCTTGGGCAAAGTGGGTTTTTTCCATTTGAGGATAGCTTGAACCTTCATATCTTCAATAACCAGACCATTAGCAGACAAGGTAAACCCAGGCTAGACCACAGAGTCTTATCAAATTCGCATTTCTAAGCCTTAGCTTGAGGAAGATTCTTTTTCAGGTGCGTTAGAACCTTCTTCATATATTCCTCATGTGTTTGGAGATTTTCTGTGAATATCAAAATATCATCTTAGTATATTCCAATGGTCTTCTAGAGAAGATCAGAAAAAGGTTGTATCCATAAATACCTGAAACCTGATGGAGCACTGCACCAGTCCTGCATATAAAAGTGTCCATAGGTGTCCTAAAAGCAGACTTCCATTCATCCCATTTTTATTCTAAATAGATAATATCCACCTAATTTCATAGAACTCTTAGCTTGTCTTACAGCTTCCAGGATGTCCGAGATTAGAGGCAAAAGATTCTTATCCTTGATTTCCATCTGATTTAATACACTGTGATCAATATAAGGATAAAGCTCAGCTGTATCCTTCCTAGGTAGGAAAACAGAGCTGCGCCTGCAGGTGACTTCACAGGGAGTTCCACCAAAATTAAATCCCTTGGTGTTTGATTTTTCCGTAACATACCTAACACACTTAGCCATAACGTTGTTACATTAAAATCCAAATTACAAACAGTAATTTCATGCTGGTTTCCTCTGCTTCTATCATGGCGGGGTAGACTTGATACCGGTAATATGATGATTGCTTTTTAGATTCAATAATTTCATGCTCTCATTAAAAATTCACGAGATTCACCCCTTCCAAGATGGATTACATTTGAATGATCCTTACTAAGCATGGCCGAAATTTGCGAATCCGCGTTCTGCGAAATCGCGGATTTCCCCGCAAAATTGCAAAAAAAATCTGCAAATTTGCGAATTTTCCTGTGAAATCGTGGATTTTTTTGCGATTTGCCCTGGAGTACTTTTTACTGGCTAATCCAGTAAGTGCTCCCTCATTGGATAAATGTATAGTGCTTTTACTACACTGCAGCTGCGTAAAGGGCCAGAAGATGTGTCTCCAGTGACCATATGTGCCTGTAAAATAGGCACAAGCACAAATGATCACTGGAGACACATCTTCTGGCCCTTTACGCAGCTACAGTGTAGTAAAAGCACTAGGGGGCAGATTTACAAGCTGCTTGCGTCTCTTTTGCACCGCAGTTGCGTCACTTTTGTGACGCAGCGGCAGCACAAAAGATGTGCCATGGTGCTGGGTATTAACAACGTGACGCATCTGAGAGATGTAAAGCCCTGCGCCATCAGGAGGCGTTCCGGCGCAGGGGAGGGCGCTCCTGCGCAGGAACGCCTCCTAAAAAGTGGCTGAGTGAAATCTACAAGATTTCACTCAGTCACTTTTAGGCCAATGCTGCATCAAAACCCTGCGCCTGCTTGAAGCAGGCGCAAGGCTTGACGCAGCATTGGGGAGATAGGGCCTCCCAGAGCATTGCTGGAGCTGCTTCGCGCTTGCGACGCAGCTCCAGCAATGCGCTGCTTTTACGGCACAGATGTGTGACGCATTTGTGCCGTTTTTGCCACATGGTGCGCCGCATCGTAAATGCGGCGCATCATGGGTGGCGGAGCTGCGGCGCAAAATACCTGGAGCATCCCTGGGGATGCGCCAGTTATTGTAAATCTGCCCCTATACATTTAGCCAATGAGGGAGCACTTACTGATTAGACAGTAGAAAGTACTCCAGTTGAGTAGAGGTATTGCACAAAAATGTGGCATCTTCGTGAACAAACACACAGGGCGGGATTCATTCTGCCGCCTGTTAGACTCGATTTTTGTGCCCTTCTGCCCTCTGTTAGACTCGTTTTTCTGCCCTTCTGTCATCTGTTAGACTGTTTTTTGTGCCCTTCTGCCCTCTGTTAGACTAGTTTTTCCCTTGTTTTTCTGCCCTCCTGCCCTTTGTTTGACTGCTTTTTGTGCCTTTCTGCCCTCTTCATCACCACATCAACACTCAGCGCTACCCCAGCATCACTCAGCACAACCACATTATCACTCAGCACTACCACATTATCACTCAGCACCACCACAGCACCACCACAGCATCACTCAGCACCACCACAGCATCACTCAGCACCACCACAGCACCACTCAGCACCACCACAGCATCACTCAGTGCCACCACAGCTTTACTCAGCACCACCACAGCACCACTCAGCGCTACCCCAGCATCACTCAGCACAACCGCATTATCACTCAGCACTACCACATTATCACTCAGCACCACTCAGCTCCCCTCAGCACCACCACAGCATCACTCAGCACCACCACAACATCACTCAGCACCACCACAGCACCACTCAGCACCACCACAGCACCACACAGTGCCACCACAGCATCACTCAGCACTACCACAGCATCCCTCAGCACCACCACATTATCACTCAGCACCACCACAGCACCACTCAGCACCACCACAGCATCACTCAGCACCACCTCAGCATCACTCAGCACCACCACATTATCACTCAGCACCACCACAGCACCACTCAGCACCACCACAGCATCACTCAGCACCACCACAGCACCACTCAGCACCACCACAGCACCACTCAGCGCCACCACAGCATCACTCAGCGCCACCACAGCGTCACTCAGCGCCACCACATTATCACTCAGCACCACCACAGCACCACTCAGCATCACCACAGCATCACTCAGCACCACCACATTATCACTCAGCACCACCACAGCACCACTAAGCACCACCACAGCATCACTCAGCACCACCACAGCATCACTCAGCACCACCACAGCACCACTCAGCACCATCCCAGCATCACTCAGCACCATCCCAGTATCACTCAGCACCACCACAGCACCACTCAGCATCACCACAGCACCACTCAGCACCACCACAGCACCACTCAGCACCACCCCAGCATCAATCTGCGCAACCATTCAACAACTGGTTCAAATATGTTCTCTCAATGTTTCAAGCTTTATTACAAATGTCACAAAAATATGTTAATATTTCACTTCTGTTCTTGGATTTTCGTGACTATAAAATACACTGAACATAATCTTCACAAAAGTTATTTACAAAAGTTTAAGCTATTGCCATTATAAATTAAAATCACTTTTATTTAAGTTTTAATTATTTTAAAAAATTAAAAGCCATTGTAATTTGTAATATCATAACTATTGGCATTGTAAATGACAAAGCTATTAATTTAGCTATTTTCAAAACCAACACATAAATAAAAAAATTGTCATTTACAAGACCAATAGCTCAAACTTTCCTAATGCGAGACCTATTGCATTGCAAATGCTTGTTTTTATATCTGTCAGTGCTTCCTGTTGAGGTTTAATTTTCGTGACAGGCGCCTCATTGCCTACTTGTAACTATTCTCTGACCCTGCTTCATGGGTCAGAGCAGGGTCAGAGAATAGTTGCAAGTAGGCAACTAGGCGCCAGGAAGCACTTACAGGCTTACAGCAGCAGGTGCCCAAGTTGAAGTTAATTTCTTTGTAATCCTTTTGTAAAAGGTTACAAAAAATGTGCTTCAATTTTTTCATCTGCTGCTGTAACCCTGTAAGTGCTTGGCTGAAAATACGTCACCGCTGATTCGCGGATTTTACCGCGCTTTCGCGAGATTCGCGGATCGCGAAATCGCAGAAAATTCGCAAATTCCACGCACGGAACGAATTTTCAGCCCATGCTTAATCCTTACTGAATGTTTTTTCCCTTAAATCATTCATATTTTAACTGTACTTATATCCAAAAATCCCATTTAAAAATACCCCCAACGTTTACCCTGTGCATTATCCTCTAATAACAACAATGTTTTTTGTCTTATTCAATTTGATACAATAAATTTCATAAAGGTTTTCATAAATCTTTTTATTTTAAACGCTGGAACTAGTATGGTATCATGTTTTTTCACCAATTTGTGAAAGATAATTCTATTGTACCTTTTACACACGTACAATTACAACATATCTTACCTGATTCCTTTTTGAAGGAATGTCAGTTAATTTTCTCATCTCTCTATTCTTTTTTTTTTTTAAATAACCAGTTTCATCCTTCCCCCCAATTACATCAATACTTTTGACACCTTTAGATATGTTTCAACATCATCCCATTCCTAAAGCTGCTTTTATATTTAAAAAAAAAAATTATGTCACCCACTAATTTTAGAATAAAAAGCTCTCTTGAGCTATTGTGGGAAGCTGATCTAATTTTCTGCTCAAACCTGGGACACAATGTGGGTCAAAACATTCAATGCCTACAAAGCTGCTCATAGTACGCAATGCTTATTTTTTTTATTTACAATAGAGCTATTATTACTCCACAATTCATTTCTAAATTTGACTCATCTACTTCCTCATTATGATGGTCCTGCTTCTCATGCAATGGTTCTTTAGTACATTTGTTATATTGTTTAGGGGTAGGTTTACACAAATTTCAGCGAAACTGGTAAAAATCTCAGCGAGCACTCAGAAATTCCGCGAACACACAGAAGTCCTCTTATAGAGACTGGAAACATATCAACCTAGCTCAGTTAACAGAGATGATGCAAGAAAGTCACATTCCTAACGAGCAGGACCCCACTCTGGCGTCCTCCAATTACTTGAAGAACTTAAACACGGCTTGCAACAAACTAGCCCCGATTAAAACTTCCCACCGAAACAGGAAAATGCCATCAGCTCAGTGGTTTACAGAGCCCCTACGAATTCAGAGACAGTATTGCAGGAACTTCGAAAGGCAGTGGCGCCGACACTACAGCCCTATAGACAAAATAAACTACAAAAACGCCCTTTCCATCTACAAAAGACTTATAAACTCAGAAAAAAGTCACTACTATACTGCACAAATCAACCAGGCAAAAAACTCAGCAGGAGAATTGTTTCAGGTGGTCACCCATCTGTCCAATCCACCTGCCCCGTGACTAGAAGGCTCACAATCCCTATCAGACGCTTTGGCCAGATTCTTTGAGGATAAGGTTAGCTCCATTTTCCTGACCTTCTCTCATTCATCCTCTCCCCCCACCCCTGCGTCACCTCCTATCAGCAACAAGCCCATCTTTTCATCTTTTAATACGACTAACCAAGAACAAATTCATCATCTGGTAACCAGCACCAAATCAGGATCCCCCTAGACCCATGCCCCCCAGCTATCTTGAATCTCATCCCAGAAGCTGTCTCTCCCGCGTTATCTACTATATCTAACGCCATGTTTTTAACAGGCATCTATCCATCGGTCTGGAAGGAGGCTATCATCAAACCACTTCTGAAGAAGCCAACTATGGACCCTCTTCTCCCTGCTAGCTATAGACCCATTGCCTGTCTCCCCTTCCCAGCCAAGATCTTCGAAAAAGTAATGAATACCCAACTTTCGAAATACATCAATGACAACGACCTTCTCGATGACACCCAGTTCGGTTTCAGACAGGGGCACGGAACGGAAACGGCACTCCTTAAAGCCACAGATGAAATCAGAGCAACGATGGACAAGGGAGGAGCGGCGGTCCTAATACTATTGGACCTTTCCGCTGCATTTGACACGGTCGATCATGTCACTCTGATCGACCGTGTCTCAGCTTTAGGCATAAGAGGCAAGGCCAAAGACCTCATTGCCTCATTTTTAGCCAACCGCCCTCAGACAGTCAAGATGGGTAATTTCACCTCCCAGACCTTCTCCCTCCCCTGCGGAGTTCCACAGGGCTCCTCGCTAAGTCCGACGCTTTTTAATACCTATGTATCGGACTTAGCGAGGGTGATAAAATCACACGGAATTGCCCTCACAACGTACGCTGACGACACCCAATTAGTGTTATCGGTGCACAATAACGGAACATCTGTCGCAGCCAATTTCCAAGAGGGGATGAAGGCGATAAGCTCCTGGATGTCATCAAACTGCCTCGAGCTGAACTCCGATAAAACGGAGGTGATGACATTCGGGAACTTGCAGCCGGCCTTGTCCCCCCAGTGGTGGCCGTCCCAGTTGGGTACCCCCCCCCAACCGGTAGTCAAGGTGCAAAATTTAGGAGTCACATTTGACAACAAGTTGACTTTCCTCCACCACGCCAATGCTGTGGTATCCTCTGCTTTCTACATCCTAAAAAGAATAAGAAAACTACTCCCTTACTTGCCGCAATCTGCAGGTAAAACATTGATCAGTACCTTAGTGTTCTCAAGAACCGATTACTGCAACTCCCTACTTCTGAACGCACAGGAAAAGGTACTAAATAAGCTCCAGACGGTGCAAAAGGCCGCGGCCAGAATCCTGCTATCCATCCCCAAATTCACCTCAACCTCCCCTTACATCAAAAAGCTACCCTGGCTCCCTATCAGGAGCCGAATCAAATTTAAGGCTCTTTGCATAGCCTACAAAACCCTGAACAATACCGGACCAATGTTCCTAAAAAAAGCCCTCTGTCCGTGGAACATCTTAGGACATTACGATCGGCCTCAGCCCACCTGCTGAAAGTTTCAAGGACAAGAAAGACCAACTGGGGAGACAGATGCTTCACCATCGCAACTGCCAAACTGTGGAACGCTTTACCACTCCACATTAAAACCGCCCCAACGCTACTAAAATTCAGAAAGAGCCTCAAAACCTGGTTGTTTTCATCCTAATTTTTCCCTTACAAGTAGTGAGTATCTGTAACAATAGCGCCGAGACACCCGTATGGGCATTTGTTGCGCTCTAAAAATTGCATAAAATTGCATAAAATAAATAAATTGCTTGTCCCATCCATATGTGATGTGTTTTTGCTTGCTCATGGGGAAATATATTGCTAATGGGTGCCGCCATCTTGTTTTTTACTTGTACCGCCCGCTCGCGATGCGTATTTCCTGTTCCGTGTCGCATATTGCATGCCCCCGCCCATTCGCGATGAGTATTTCCTGTTCGGGAAATCGTATTACGTGTTCGCGATGCTTTTTGCTTGCTGGAGGGGGGGGGGAAATATCGTGCAAACTTACCCATGCGGTCGCAATGGGTGCGGCCATCTTGTTTTTCACTATATTGCTATGGTTCTGGGCCTGCTTTTCTATCCTCCCTATATCTTTGTTTCTATACACTTTTTAAAAAATATTTTTTATTTATTATCCAACTCAAAATATTCATGATTTTGAGTTTTTTTCCACTTTATGTGACTTTTTCTAGTACTTTTTCACTCTTTTTCTATACCTTGCTTTTTTCATTTCTTTTACTTACTTTTCGAATTCCTCCATTTTCTTTTCTGCCCACCCACCCCCGGCGAGTCCCAGAACCATGGCTAAGGCAAGGGAAAGGGCAAGGCTGCTCGCAGCCGCAGCCGAGACCCACATGGGGTACAGCCACGGGCCTTATTTAGTGAGGCGGAGGTGGCCACACTTGCTTTTTTGGTACAACGCCACTTCCCCTTAACCCTGGCAGCAGGTGGCAGGCCTGGGTCTCGGTACGGGCTCTGAGCGCATCGGCAGCGGTGGGGAAAGATGTGCCGGGCAGTGTTTAGCTGCTATGGTGTTCAGCACACCAATAACCAGCTGACGCACCGGTGGTCCGGTATTCTGAACCGGAAGCAGAACCTGCTGGACCTGCTAGGAGTGGAAGTCCCGGGGCTTGGTGAGTAGCTATTTAATATTACTACTTTGTGTTCTTCTACTCTGTGTTATATATTGCAAATATATATTTTTTCCGAACAGAAAGAATACAGCTGCTTACATTGCAGGTAAATTACGTTAAAAAATCTTCTGTGATTGTTATGACACAGGTGCTCAGTGCTACTAATTTAAACTGATTATGTAAGAGTTTACTTTAGAAAACTTAAGTTATGTAATGTTAGAGAGAATCTAGTCCTTCCTTTGTCCTCCTGCCACTAAGAAGAGATCGTGGTGGATTGATAGGTTTCGTTACCTATTAGTATTAGTTGGTCATTTTTAAGTGGTCTGCGTGACGCATCCTCTGTCACGTCACGTGCTGCTGAGTGCTGCTTACCACAGTCCTTAGTAGAACATTTTGTAGTTTGTTTAATGAGTGCTAATAGGCTTATCACTAGCAGAACATCAGCAGCAACCAACCAATAAGTTGGTGTATGCAAAAATGTATGCATGTGTCCTCCATCTATGCATTTTTGAGGACTAAAATAAATGGAAATTCAGACTTAGTGAACAATTGGCCTGTCTGGAATAGATGGGCTAGGTCAGGTGGTACTTAGGCTTAGTTAGTATTCTGAAATCAGAATGAAACACTGGATTAGTGTTCATAAATATTAACTAGACGGTCTGTGAATCTTGCAATACTACTAGTCGTTCAGGTTAGATAGGTCATTGCAATTGTTGTTCCCAAAAATGTACTTTGACCGTTTTTTAAAATATTTTTTTTGTTTAACACCAATCATTAATGTTTGTCTCTTTCTTTATTAAATCTTACATGATCAGCACCCAGAGTCAAGAAGTTGGGGTCAGAGTTGGCTGGACAAGAACAAGATGCCTGCCAGGGCCATGACCGCTCCTCTACCGTAGGCTCTGCTGCTGGCCCAAGTAAGTCCTCCAATGGTAAATATTAATAATTATATTTACCTAACTTTTACTGCACCTTATTTTTTCCGAACTGTTATTTCGGTTTCCTAATTCTATTTTTTACAAAATCTTCTTCGATCTAGACGATCTGTTTCTAAATTCTTGTTATCCCTGCATCTAACTGCCTCTGCTATGACTCTCTGTACTATTACTAATAGTCTGTCTGTAGCTAAGCTTGCCCAGTTGGCAACTCAGATTTACCAATAGCTCTAGCCACACAGTCGAGTCATTTGTGCTGTCCTCTTCTAGTCTTCTTAATCTTGAGGCTCTTCGACAATTCCCACCAACAAAATACCCAACCAGATTTTACTATTTTTGATAGGATAGGACATACTACTACTGTTGTAGGGATTCTGCACATTCAAAACTTTGCACAAGAAAAAAGTCATTGGTGATGAAAGGCTGGACCTTTCTAACACCTCAGTCAACACCCTCCACAATCCCCTGACAGACTAGCTATAGTGTCTCATTAGCTCCCCGAACACCACAAGATACCAACTGATTAGACAACCGAGAACATAACACTCCCGACCTTTCAGTTGTGGAAGCAATGCACTCCCTTTCGCTCACTCACTCGTGTAATGCACACCAAATAACACAGAGTCTATGTAAGTTAAAAAGGTTTATTTTAAACTGACAAGCTCTGTACGTTTTTCTGTAATGCAGTATACGAGCCAGCACCAACAGCAAAATGCATTAGATCAAAACAATAACCATTGTCACAACTACAAGTCCATAGAAGACAAAAGGCAATATCATGATAACAGAACAGAGGTGGAAGAACAACCCTCCCCTTGGTAGGAATATAGTTTATATAAAATTATAAATGAAGATCTCTGAGCGAATTCTGGGGGACCCCTCACCTTAGAAGAACCTAGTACTGGTTACATCATAATCTCTACAAAGCTCTGGCTCGTAGAAGGGAATCTTCTGTGTTTATGGGAAAAATGGTGCGCGTTAGTAAATTACAAGCATTTCTCAGTCGTGCCAAAAAGTGTAGCATCTTTATGGCTAAGCAATATTGACGAACACCAGAACTCCATAACAAAGTGGCCTGATTTTTTACCTTGTTCGCAGCGCTCAGACAGTAGCAGTATGAGCTCATGTGGGCTTAAAGGCGTCTTACACAACAAGCGGCTAGGTAACGTGCGCAAAAATAAAAGACACAAAGCTAAAATTGTTGTATGGCTCAGGCTAACTTAGCAAAGACTAGAATAACCCTAGGGATTATATAACACTACTAGTGTCTACTCTACTACCTGATTTGTACTAGTGATGTATGTGTATATGTATATATTAACTTTTTTTCAATCTTGCTATTCAAAAAGAATAAATAGGGGGAGGTGTATATGGCATCTAAAAAATGTGTATTGTTTTTTTCTAGGTGTACTACCGACCACCAGTGCGGGGGCGATGCAGCCGCTGAGGGAGCAGGAGGAGATGAAGCAGTTGCAGGAGGAGCTGCAGGGGTTGAGCCAGCAGCAGTGGTGGGCTGTGGTAAGTTATATTCCTTACTTATTGACATTGCACTCAAGGGTGTACACTGTACTGTTGAGAATTAGTAAGTAAGAAGTTGTTGTGAACGGTTGAAGAAAACACCCTTTACTTAGAATTAGCAATAGCATTAGCAGCTGGAGTGTTGAGTAACCAATGGCCTCTTCTACCTGACTTCAACTCAGCTGTGAAAGTTTTATGGAGAAGACTTAAAGTCAGATCAGATGACCTTGATGGATGGGTTGAACGAAAAGGGAAAGAAGGGTGGAAGGAGGAAGGACGGGTGAGTTGTAATATTTATGACTGGCAGGAAAGGATACGTGGTATGCATGCATAGGTGGCTGATAGTAATCAGATGCGTGGGTGGTTGAATGCCTGAAACTCCCACAAATGTTAGAGGCAGAGGAAGTCGGAAGATAGATACATACCACAAATTTTATGTACTGTGCTTGATAGTGCTACTGTGCCACTAAGTGTAGAATTAATTTGTCTTACTGTTTTGTTAAAAGTATATTGTTACAATAGTATTGTTTTTACTTCTTGATATAGCTACTCCTTCCAAAGAGAAACCAGACAGGAAGGCAGCCTTCGACACGGTCCACCATTGGGTTTTGATGGACCGGTTGTCAGGGGCAGGGGTGGTTGGCTCGGCCTGGAGCTTCCTGAAATCCTTTTTGGCCGACAGAATACAAACAGTTGACCTGGGATTGGATAAATCTAAACATTTTGCCTTCCCTTGCGGGGTGCCCCAGGGGTCCTCCCTGAGTTCAACGCTCTTTAATATCTATGTCAGCCCGTTGGCGGCCTTGATAAGATCCTTTGGTCTGCAAATTACATCTTATACAGATGATACCAAATTGTGTTATCTATACAACGAGGGTCCCAAGGGGAAATGGCAGCAAGATGCTATAATTGTCTGAAAAATGTTGCCGGCTGGATGGCCTCAAATTGCCTTAAATTGAATGCGGGAAGACCGAGGTCATCATATCTGGGAACAACCCTAACATCTGGATCCCTGATATGTTGCCTGAGGCCTTGGGAAAGCTAACAGTCCCTACCGGGATGGCAAAAAAACTGGGTGTGATCATGGACCAAAATCTTGAATTCGGGGATCAGGTTAGTGGAGTGATTTCATCATGCTTCTATATCCTTAGGATATTAAGGAAAATAAAAAAAAATCTTCCAGTTCATGGATTCAGGACAGCAATCTCAGCCCTCATGTTGTCGCACTTGGACTACTGTAACAGTCTGTACCTGAATTTGAAAAAAAAACACGGGTACAGGCTGCAACTGGTTCAAAACGTGGCAGCAAGACTGCTGACTGAGATCCTAGGGTTCACCTCAGTACGAGAGGGTCTTATGCAACTACCCTGGCTGCCTGTAACAAGACGTGCACAATTTAAAGCCCTATGCACTGTCTTCAAAGCCCTGAAGGGCAGTGGCCCAGAGTTTTTGAGTAGGTGTTTCAAGTGGTATGTGCCGGGAAGAGGGCTTCGCTCGGCTGAAGGCAGACTAGTTGCGGTGCCACGAATAAAAAAGGCAAGGTGGGGAGGAAACAGCTTCTCCTTCTGTGAAGCAAAGGCCTGGAGTAGCCTGCCGACGCATCTCAGGAATACCTCAGAGCTCCTCTCCTTTAGAAAGGGGCTTAAGACCTGGTTAGTTAGGGATTAGATCCCCCTATTTTATCTTGGGAGTCAGTATGTAGCGCCAGGACACCCTTAGGTATAAGCGTGCTTTATAAGCTCTGTTAAATAAACAAATAAATAAATAAATAAATGAATAAATAAGGAGTTGACAGCCATGGCCCGGCGCCGGAAGCTGGAGGCCATACAAACAGAATACCGGCGGCTGGTGGTTCTGGCAAAGGAGGAGAAGGAGGAGGCGGCAGCAGCTACTGCCTCCTCCAATGCCATGGGCCCCGGCCAGCCCACTCCAGTGTTACGGCGCTGTCGTCCGGTCGCCGCCCGCCACCGCACTTCATTATCTAGCACTGCTGCCCCCCCTGTGGATGCAATTGTCACCCAATGAAGCACCGCGTGGCCTGCCTAGAGGAGCAAATTATTGTCCTGGAGAGGCGAGCCCGCTGATGAACTGAGACACTGTTTGATTGCCCCTTTTTTATTGCTTCTTTTGGTGGGTGGGAATTGGGCGTTGGGGTTTATTATGAACATGGACAATTGGTTGGACTTTTTCATTTCAGACATTGGTTGGGGTTAGGGAGAGAGGTGGGTCAAGTATTGTTGTGGATTTTTTACATCGTTTTATTTTTGTTTGAGGATTAAAACATATATTTATACTTTACATACAATGTTGTTAATGTTTTGTGGGCTTGATTACTGTTTTACGTCACATTGTTTCCTTGCTGCTGTAGGGGCATACCCAGTGTTTGATTTAAATAATCAGCTGACTTTGTAAGACACAAACAGATAGATGCAGTACCCCTCACTGAGAGACTTGTCCTACTTGTACTGTCAGTCTCTCCTTCTAGTCCACGCATTCTGCAACTGGATTCACGGAGTGTGTGAATTAATGAACACATTTCCATTATTAATTATGCCTCCTCCAAACTTCTTCTCTTACCTGTGCTTGATGTTTAACTTAGGCACAGCGATGGCTGCATTTTGAGGATGGTTTGGTTTCCCAACATGCATGGTTGTGGTGGTAGTAGTAGTAGAGACTGGCAGTTGCTTTTGCAAAAAAAAGGAAAATGAGACGGTCAGTCACCTGAGAGAGACTGTGGGAGGAGTAGTAGAACGAAGTACAGTTCAGAACTAAAATAAAACTTAATAGTGGCGGGGATAGCCTAGTACAACAAGTTACAAACTGTAGTTGTGTGGAGTTACTCGACGAGGCCTACAGTCGACACAAGCATAACTGTTAGTGCTATGTAAGATGATGACAACAAATCCAATCGATGCCAGCAAATAATGATGATGGATTAGGTTCCTTTGGAAAACAAAATTACCGTGCAAATATACTGATCATGGGTGGGCAAGCAGAAGAAGATCCTCGTCCTGCCTTGAAATTGAATAAGTGTGCTTTTGCCACATCCACCCCAACAAACGGGTGATCAATTATTGGAGTATCTTTAATTTAGTCGCACCTCAATAAATCACACAGCCCGGGGGAAGAGGGTTAGGGATTGATGAATGGTTGTGAAGGTGGGTTTGGGGAAAGGTTTGACAAAGAAAAACACTTCCCATGAAAAACTTACTAACTACTACTAGACAATTACACAGTACAGGGTAGCAGTATATTATGCAATGTGCCTTGCCTGTCTGCCCTCAGAGAGACCAAAATTACATTCAGTTTCTGTTCTGTTGTACCGGGCTTACTTTTAAAGATAGCAAAGAAAATAAATAAATATCTGTATTGATGAATTATAAGCAGGGAGCAAACATAATAACAACAACACACAGTCGTAATAATTAATGATAAAAAATTAATCAAATTATTTAAATGATGATGAATGTTGATACTATTACTGTATGTTGTTATCCTGGCCAGGTTTAGTTACTTGATAGTATTAGTTGGTCATTTTTAAGTGGTCTGCGTGACGTATCCTCTGTCACGTCACGTGCTGCTGAGTGCAGCTTACCACAGTCCTTAGTAGAACCTTTTGTAGTTTGTTTAGTGAGTTCTAATAGGCTTATCACTAGCAGAACATCAGCAGCAGCCAACCAACAAGTTGGTGTATGCAAAAATGTATGCTTGTGGCCTCCATCTATGCATTTTTGAGGACTAAAATAAATGGAAATGCAGACTTAGTGAACAATTGGCCTGTCTGGAATAGATGGGCTAGGTCAGGTGGTACTTAGGCTTAGTTAGTATTCTGAAATCAGAATGAAACACTGGATTAGTGTTCATAAATATTAACTAGACGGTCTGTGAATCTTGCAATACTACTAGTCGATCAGATTAGATAGGTCATTGCAATTGTTGTTCCCAAAAATGTATTTTGACAGTTTTTAAAAATATTTTATCTGTCTCCTTCTTTATTAAATCTTACATGATCAGCACCCAGAGGCAAGAAGACGGGGTCAGTCGGCGGGACAAGAACAAGATGCCTCCCAGGACCAAGACCGCTCCTCTACCGAGGGCTCTGCTGCTGGCCCAAGTAAGTCCTCCAGTGGTTAATATTAATAATTATATTTACCTAACTTTTACTGCACCTTATTTTTTCTGAACTGTTATTTCGGTTTCCTAATTCTATTTTTTACAAAATCTTCTTCGATGTAGACTATCTGTTTCTAAATTCTTGTTATCCATGCATTTAACTACCTCTGCTATGACTCTCTGTACTACTACTATTAGTCTGTCTGTAGCTAAGCTAGCCCAGTTGGTCACTCTTTATTTAAAAGGTTTTAAATAAAACTCAGATTTGCTAATAGCTCTAGCCACAGAGTCCAGTCCTTAGGGTTGTCCTCTTCTAGTCTTCTTAATCTTGAGGCTTCTCGACAATTCCCCCCAACAAAATGCCCAACCAGATTTTACTATTTTTGATAGGATAGGACATACTACTACTGTTGTAGGGATTCTGCACATACAGAACTTTTCACAAGAAATTAGGACATTGGTAATGGGAGGCTGGACCTTCCTCACTTCTCAGTCAGAACCCACCACAATCCCCTGACCAACTAGCTATAGTGGTTCATTAGCTCCCCGAGCCCCCGCAAGATACCCAGTGATTAGACAATCGAGAACATAATACTCCCGACCTCTCAGTCGCGGAAGCAATGCACTACCTTTCGCTCACTCACTTGTGTAAGTCCACACCAAACACCACACAGTCTATGTAAGTTCAAAAGGTTCATTTTTAACTGACAAGCTCTGTACGCTGTTCTATAATGCAGTATACGAGCCAGCACCAACAGCAAAATGCATAAGATGAAAACAATAAACATTGTCACAACTACAAGTCCATAGAAGACAAAATGCTAAATCATGACAACTGTACAGTGGCGGAAAAACAACCCTTCCCGTAGTAGGAATATAGTTTATATAAAACTATAAATGAGGATCTCTGAGCGAATTCTGGGGGACCCCTCACCTTAGAAGAGTCTAGTACTGGTTACATCAGAAGCTCTGCATAGCTCTGGTTCGTAGAAAGGAATCATTCTTCTTTATGAGAAAAATGGTGCGCGTTAGTATATTGCAAGCATTTCTCAGTTGTGCCAAAAAGTGTAGCATCTTAATGGCTAAGCAATATGGACGAACACCAGAACTCCATAACAAAGTGGCCTGTGTTTTTTCCTTGTTCGCAAAGGCGTCTTACACAACAAGCGGCGAGGTAAAGTGCGCGAAAATAAAAGACACAAAGCTAAAATGGTTGCATGGCTCAGCTAACTTAGACTAGAATGACCCTAGGGACCATATAACACTACTAGTGTGCACTCTACTACCTTATTTGTACTAGTGATGTATATAGTATATGTATATATAATCTTTTTTTTCAATCTTGCTATTCAAAAAGAATAAATAGGGAGAGGTGTATATGGCATCTAAAAAATGTGTATTGTTTTTTCTAGGTGTACTACCGACTACCAGTGACGGGGCCAACAGCGATGGCAAAGCAGCCGCTGAGGATCAACATGATGAATGTTGATACTGTTACTGTATGTTGTTATCCTGGTCAAATTGGGAAGTTGCATATCGGCATTCCTCTTGGTCGTCCCTTCCATAGATGCTCGTCCATCAATCTTGGATGACACCACTACCTGCCTGGCTGATGTGGATTGGTAAGGTAAGTGCGAGTTGTTTTTTCCAGTATAGTACAGGATAAGGTCTGGCATGTAATTGCAGATGGAAACACAAAAGGGATATTTAAAAATCAAAGAGAAAAAAATGCATAAATTATAATGGAGTGCAACAAGAACACTTTCAGTGGCGGCATGGATACATCATGTCTACTCTGTTTCCAGCATTAACCTACAACAACAGAACAGAGCAGGCCCATGGCACCCGTGACCCATTCTCCATTTAGCCTACATTTTTTGACAGAGACAGACAAAACACATATACAACAACATAGCATTTTACAAATTAAGTGACCAAATCAATGCACCGCTGTCAGTCATACCACTACACTCAACTCCATCACTACACAGACATGTAGGACTGGTGTGGTTGTTGACTTGTTTACCTTTTATGCCACTGATGAAATGCCCTAACTTATTCCATCAATCATCCCGATCCTATTGAGTGACTGCGGAGATATATTATGTAACTGTGGTCATCATCATGGTGTTGTCCAACTCAGTGTGCAGTGTACAGAGTGAGTCCACATTCCATATTCATAATGCAAAGGATCGACCTGCAGTAGAAGTACAATTTTGTTATTAAAAAACAAGAAGGGAAACATTGTGTTGTAAACGTATCTAGGACCCTAATTAAATATTCCCGATTTATGTAGACTCCTAGAAAGTACAACGCGTTCTTTAAACAAACCATATTAACAACAAGGGGTGGTGAGGGACAGAGTCTCTGAATTAAACAGAATACTCTCACCCAGTCAAGAGATCAGGGCTAGATCCAACACCGTTTTTTAGCTCACTGCACCATCCCAGTTTCAGAACCTGGCTGTATGCAAATTAGTCTGTTCCTGTCCCAGTGCATGATGGGAACAGGGCAAACCAAACTACAAAAGCCAATTCTTACACTGGGAAGGAAACAAGCTACCGGGGACCGGTTTCTGGCATTTCAGCCTCTTCGGCCCGGCTTGCTTGAATCCTGATGGTGCAATGAGCAAGGGACTCACATCTGAGTATACCCTTCCACGCTTAGGGTGGACAAAAATATTAACAACAAGGGGTGGTGAGGGACAGAGTCTCTGAATTAAACAGAATACTCTCACCCAGTCAAGAGATCAGGGCTAGATCCAACACCGTTTTTTAGCTCACTGCACCATCCCAGTTTCAGAACCTGGCTGTATGCAAATTAGTCTGTTCCTGTCCCAGTGCATGATGGGAACAGGGCAAACCAAACTACAAAAGCCAATTCTTACACTGGGAAGGAAACAAGCTACCGGGGACCGGTTTCTGGCATTTCAGCCTCTTCGGCCCGGCTTGCTTGAATCCTGATGGTGCAATGAGCAAGGGACTCACATCTGAGTATACCCTTCCACGCTTAGGGTGGACAAAAATATTAACAACAAGGGGTGGTGAGGGACAGAGTCTCTGAATTAAACAGAATACTCTCACCCAGTCAAGAGATCAGGGCTAGATCCAACACCGTTTTTTAGCTCACTGCACCATCCCAGTTTCAGAACCTGGCTGTATGCAAATTAGTCTGTTCCTGTCCCAGTGCATGATGGGAACAGGGCAAACCAAACTACAAAAGCCAATTCTTACACTGGGAAGGAAACAAGCTACCGGGGACCGGTTTCTGGCATTTCAGCCTCTTCGGCCCGGCTTGCTTGAATCCTGATGGTGCAATGAGCAAGGGACTCACATCTGAGTATACCCTTCCACGCTTAGGGTGGACAAAAATATTAACAACAAGGGGTGGTGAGGGACAGAGTCTCTGAATTAAACAGAATACTCTCACCCAGTCAAGAGATCAGGGCTAGATCCAACACCGTTTTTTAGCTCACTGCACCATCCCAGTTTCAGAACCTGGCTGTATGCAAATTAGTCTGTTCCTGTCCCAGTGCATGATGGGAACAGGGCAAACCAAACTACAAAAGCCAATTCTTACACTGGGAAGGAAACAAGCTACCGGGGACACTCAGCCAATTCAGACACTCTGTTCATCACCACCCCCTTTTGCAAATCGACTTTAAACAAACCAAACCTCCAGCAACCCAGGAATTCCCCCTGTTTTTGTTTTGATTTGTCCTAGAACTCCTGTGAGTCCTGAAAGAACTGCCAGTTCTAAGTGACAGCTCTTATTGACGTCTTATATCCAACCTTACGTCAAACACGGCACCTTCCAGGTATAAATATACCACCATTTGCCTTAAGCAAGACGTGGTGGTTTGGAGCAGAGCGGCTATCTACTTACCCAAAGCCCAGCTGATGCGAGTGCCGAATGAAGCCGTCCCTCCCATTTGACGTACTGAAAAAGACTCTGTCTTTTCTCCTGCCGAGAAAATCCAGCTCCAGTGTTTCCAGTCACCCTTGCGGGTTACTGGGAGATCGAGTCCTGAGAACGAGATACAAGACCTCCTTCATTCTAAAACCAAGGTACGGAGCTGATTAGACCCTTAGAGAATTCTTGATTCAGATTCTTTTGGCAATCAACGTAACTTAAACTGCAACTCCCTTACTCCTTCCCATGTACTAGGCTTAGGTTAGGTACACTGGGGTAGACGTATTTTAGAAGCACCAGTTGAGTACGTTTAGTCAACTTTTATCATTGTATGTAACTGTGTATATTTTATCCGTTTTAAGTATCATATGGCTCATAAACCATATCAATGCTTTTACAGTATTATTTCATAATACTCCTTTTACTGTACGCACTTTACTTTATGATAAATATTGCAATTGTGGCAATTCATTTCTCTTGCATGAGAAAGAAGACTGCTCAATAAATAACACCTTTTATTGAAAACGCCCGTCTCTCTATTTCTCTGCACTCTGGTGAAACTGAGTATGCACGATTGACTGAGGGAAATAGCTATCTATTGTTTTCACACGACTCTGGAGATATACTCCTTATTCTGGAGGGAGCAAAGTTGTCATGTTTATGTGGTTGTCAGAAACTAATCCCTTCTTGTCTAATCAGGGAAGTTAACTCCTCCCTGTTCATTCGAGAAAGTTTCTATTGACCTCTGAGCTAGCTGGCATACCTAATTAAGTCTAACATATTCAGTAGAGACCTAGTCAACCTCAGCCCTACGTCTAAACTGCCGTTTATGTAATTCCAATGCGTAGAGCCTATAGGGAATATAGAAACTACACTACATGGCGCCCAACATTTGGTAAGGCGATAATCTAACACAAGATACTAGAGTAACTCAGTCGTGCTTTTTCACACAGACCCCTTTTTCCCATAAAAACTCCAATAGACGTCTGGAGTGGGTGAAAGGTTAATATCCGCCAGAACTCAATAGGAAGAGATTATTTGTATTCATTTTTGGTTTAGTCAACGTTGAAGGATACAGTGTTCTAAAATATTGTGCACCTAATCTTTGTTTCCTCAAAACTTGCTCTGCAAAACTTACATTAAACAATGTCAAATCACGGCGACAACAACGAAACCGGTGGAGCCACAGAAAATGCGAATCAACCGGGTGCAGACGTTACAGGGTTTAATGAAGATGACCAGGATGCTATAATCATCCCGGTCAATGTAAGAAAAACTATAACTATAAAACTTATAGAAAATGGAGTATCATCAAGAGGTGGTACAGTCATATTTGTGGTAGAGGCACATGAATTTCGGCAGACAGAGGTATTCTATTCCTGGATACATTTTCCAGCAGCACATGCTGTAAGACATGAATTCCACTACTACAAAATAGTGGAATCTCAAGAGGAATACTCTCCTTTAGAGGAAGTTGAAATTCCACTAACATACCAAGAGCACCTGCTGTGGTTTAATGGCGCCCTAAAACATCAAAATCACAATACCAGGCTCGGTCCACTAGGTAGACCAGGAGCCACATGGCCAGTTCTAGCCAGCTACACACCGCACCCCGACATTGAAAAAATGTCAAGGGAAGAACTCTTAGTTAAAATAAAAGAATTAACAAAAGCATATTGAGATTTAGTTCAATTAACAGTTGACGGGACAACCTACCGACTAAATACACTAATTGAAGATCCTGAAAAGACTTTCATTAAAAATAATCTCAACTCTCAAAAGAAGAAGTGGGAGGGTAATAAACAAACCTCTCCGAGAGAAAACAGTTTCAGTCCAGAGGAAGGTCTCCCCAACGAAGAAATAGATCTCCAGAAGGGGGAGGCAAGTCTCTACAACAGGAGCCCTCTGAAAAAAGATACAACCTTAGAAATAGGGAAAATTTGAAAAAATCTGACAGATATCAAGATATTGATACACATCCCTCTCGATCTTTTCAGACTTCCTCACAGAAATCGGAAAGAAGAGAAGTTTCAGAACATAAAGAAGAGCACGTCAAGTCCAAAGACAAAGAACCTGCTCATCAAAATAAAAAATTACAATTTCCCAGAAAGAAGGTAGCCAGTATTAATATAAAACATGCAGAGAATCCTGAGGACACAACTGAAAAACGGAGAGTGGGCCCAGACAATGCTAGACAGCGGAGCAGAAGTGACCATAGCTCGCAAGATCCTGATGAATCTTCTGTAGACAGTGGACACGAATGAATACATTCAAGTGGAAACTGCCGACACCCGAGTTAGCGTGCTCCATAAACTATATGAAATAACATTATGTATAGAGGGAGAAAAAACTAGGAAAATAAAAGTTCTCTTTTGGGAGAATCTATCTAAAGGCTATGATATTCTTCTAGCAGAGAAAGACTGGCCACCAGAGTTTGTCAGGGAGTGCCCACATGGCGAGGAAATGATTATGCCTGCCTTCACAAATCACATTCCAATTCATAAAAATACACACTTGTTAGAAAATGGGCAGTGGCCCAAGCCCCTGCATTATATAAAAATCATGTAGGGTGGGATGACCTGACCAGGACTCCGCAGGCATACGCCGGGAGCGGTTACAGACCGGATCATTTTTAAAATTGTTTGAATAACTCTGTGTTTTTAAAAACTTAAACCTACCTAAACAGCCGAGAGCGTTCTTGTGCATACGCCGGCTGCAACGATTCCCCACGCCATTCTGGCGAGAATTCGGGCCACGCCCACCTCACAGGCCACGCCCCCCGGGCAGACTATTTAAGCGCCAAACCGAGCGCTGTCTAGCAGACCTGATCAGGACTCCGCAGGCATACGCCGGGAGCGGTTACAGACCGGATCATTTTTAAAATTGTTTGAATAACTCTGTGTTTTTAAAAACTTAAACCTACCTAAACAGCCGAGAGCGTTCTTGTGCATACGCCGGCTGCAACGATTCCCCACGCCATTCTGGCGAGAATTCGGGCCACGCCCACCTCACAGGCCACGCCCCCCGGGCAGACTATTTAAGCGCCAAACCGAGCGCTGTCTAGCAGACCTGACCAGGACTCCGCAGGCATACACCGGGAGCGGTTACAGACCGGCTCATTTTTAAAATTGTTTGAATAACTCTGTGTTTTTAAAAACTTAAACCTACCTAAACAGCCGAGAGCGTTCTTGTGCATACGCCGGCTGCAACGATTCCCCACGCCATTCTGGCGAGAATTCGGGCCACGCCCACCTCACAGGCCACGCCCCCGGGCAGACTATTTAAGCGCCAAACCGAGCGCTGTCTAGCAGACCTGACCAGGACTCCGCAGGCATACGCCGGGAGCGGTTACAGACCGGATTATTTTTAAAATTGTTTGAATAACTCTGTGTTTTTAAAAACTTGAACCTACCTAAACAGCCGAGAGCGTTCTTGTGCATACGCCGGCTGCAACGATTCCCCACGCCATTCTGGCGAGAATTCGGGCCACGCCCACCTCACAGGCCACGCCCCCCGGTCAGACTATATCATGTGCTGCCAGAGGAAGCGCAGCGGACGAGCGCAGCGGGAGCGCCGTTTGCGCGCCGAAGGCGCTCCTAAGGCAAGCCCGTCTGCGCCCGTCCGCGACCGACCGGGACCAGGGGCCCAAACCCCTACACCTTCCACGCGCCACAGACAATGTTACACTAGTAGTAAATTGAGAGACCTCTGTCCCGTCATACCTACCCTCTGTCATCATACAATGGAGCCACTAGACCTAGGTCCATGCCCTCATTGTTCATTTAGAGGAAGATGCTTAGCGCCAGCTGCCCTTAACCCTGAGGCGACTCTTGTTAAAGGGGGTCTCCTAAATTGTAGATCCATAAGCAAACACACTCTTCAGCTATGGGATCTCATATTGGAGGAGGACTTGCAGATACTGTTCTTAACGGAGACCTGGTTGGGAGAACACTCTGATCCAGACATAGTGAACACTATCCCACCAGGCTACACCCTCCACAGACTTGACAGGGTAAAAGGTAGGGGAGGCGGTATCGCCATCATCGTCAAACACCCGTTCGAGTGTGTCTTAAAGCTAGCAAAAATTGATGACAGCGAAGCAGGCGAATTCAGCATTAAAATGACTCAACATGAGAACATCTCGGGCTTCCTAATATATAGGCTCCCTGGGTCCCTGGGCAACTTCCGTAGTAGCCTACTAGAGGGGGTTGCTCAGACCGCTATCAAACACAAAAAAGTTTTGGTGCTGGGCGACTTAAACTTACACCTAGAGGATCAAGGACAGAAGGAAGCAGAAGATGTTCGTCTGGTCCTACAAGAACTACAGCTTAACCTGCTAAGTGTCGCAGCCACACATCAAAGAGGTCACTGTTTGGACCCCATTTTTGCAAGCTGGGATATGATAAAAGTACTCACCCCTTGTCAGCTCCCGTGGACTGACCACTTCCTGGTCCCATTTCAGTGCTTTTACCACACTGCTCGGACCCTTGATAATGAGAAAGGAAACACTATGAAACGCAAATGGAGACAATACTCCAAAGAAAACTTTATAAACGCCATCCAGAAAGCACAATCCCTTCGGTCCACGGATAGTGACCAGGCGAACAAGGATTTTAATCTACTTGTAACCGCCACCTTAGATGAGCTAGCTCCCATGTGCAAAGGTAAAAATAAAGAGGGCAGACAACGCACTGCTCCATGGTTCACTACAGAACTACAGCAAATAAAATCAAACTGCAAAAAGCTTGAAAGGACCTGGAGAAGGAACCCGAGTGTACAAGCAAAAAACAATTATAGCTCAGCTCACCGGAGCTATCAGTACGCGGTGCGTAGAGCAAAAGCCAAATACTTTCAGACGCGTATTGAGGATGCTGAGAGCTCCTCGCGAGAACTGTTTAGGATTTATAAAGAAATATCTCTTGTTTCTAGCTCCAATACTCCTACTAAGACCTCCATGGAAGGATGCAATAAAATCGCAGACTTTTTTTCCAATAAAGTCAATAAGATCTATGCCTCCTTCTCCCAACAACCAGAAAAGGGTATAGACTTTGTAGCAGACAGTTCAATGACAGCCCCTAATTCCTCACTACGAAATTTCGATGTCCCTGTAGCTGACAAACTAATAAAGATCTGTCGAAGTGTGAAGTCTGGGTCCCCTAATGATCCGGCCCCGGCCTGGGTATTCTCAGAGGGTCTAACAGCCCTGGAACCTCACATCAGACACGTCCTACAAACCTCCTTTTCCACTCAACAGGTCCCAATGGAGTGGAAAAAGGCCATAGTATTGCCAATAAGGAAAAAACCAACCGTAAGCCTGGAGGTACTGGAAAACCTCAGACCCATTTCCTTATTGCCATACGTGGCGAAGGTGGCTGAGAAGGTGGTTAACGCTCAGCTCACAGAGCACCTGGAAAAATGGAATGTACTCCACCCCTCACAATCAGGATTCAGGGCGGGCTACTCCACGGAGACGGCCCTCCTAAGAGCTACTGAGACCTTAAGAGCAGGGGCAGATGCAGGTCATACCATGGCCTTGATTATGCTCGACCTAAGTGCGGCTTTTGACACCGTAGCACATTCCATCTTGCTACGGTGTCTGCAAGAAGCCGGGGTCGCTGGTCCTGCGCTGTGCTGGCTGCAATCGTTTCTGACGGAAAGATGTTTCCAGGTACAGCAAGGGACTTGCCGCTCAGTGGAGATGTCACTAGACCAGGGAGTGCCTCAGGGCTCTGCTCTGAGTCCCACTCTTTTTAACCTATACATGGCCTCACTAGCAAAAGTTGTACATTCCTATGGGGTGGAATTGGTGTTGTACGCTGACGACACCCAGCTGCTTATTTCCCTATCGCAGAACACCTCCAACACCCCTCACAATTTTAAATCCTGTATGCAGGCTCTAGCAGAATGGATGGATGCCCACTGTTTAAAACTAAATGGCTCTAAAACAGAGGTGCTGGTGGTAGGGGGAAAAAGTGAAAACTGGTCGGATGAGTGGTGGCCTTCATGTCTGGGCCCTACCCCAATACCATGTCAGAAGGCTAAGAATTTAGGGATCTGGATGAATCCTACTCTCTCATATGATGGCCACATCAGGCGTCTTGTGGGCAAATGTTTTGGAGTACTAAAGACTCTAAACAAGACCTTAGACCTCCTCCCCCTATCGGCCAGAAGGACACTAACGCAGGCACTGGTGACCTCGCGATTAGATTATGGCAACATCTTATTCCTTGGGGCTACCGATGGCAGCATAGGTCGCCTACAATTTATACAGAACTCCGCCGCCAGACTGGTGCTAAGAAGACCCAGGAGAGCCAATTCGAAAATGGCGCTGGATGCGCTTCATTGGCTACCTGTGAAGAAGCGTGTGCGGTATAAGTGCCTTCTCTTCTGTCACCGTATCGTCTGGGACAGGTCACCGACTTACCTAAAGGATTTAGTCACCAGATACGAACCAACTAGAACCCTCCGCTCGGAGGGCGCTGGACTGCTGACAGTCCCTAGGATAAAGAAGGCCCGAATGGGTGGACGCTCCTTTGCACTCCAAGCAGCTCAACAGTGGAATAAACTTCCCTCTGCACTGAGACTGGAGAGCAGTGAAACACGGTTTAGGGCTTTGCTTAAAACTCATTTATACTCTTCATAAATTCTGGTAGTTTGTCTGCTGATCCAGGGACAGTGTCAGCGCGGGGACACGCCGCGATGGCGTTACTGAGCGCTCTATAAACTCTTTATTATTATTATTATTATGAGGATTCTCCTCACCATAAAATCCAGTTAAAAAATCAACCTACTGCCCAGAGGCAGTATCCTGTTCAGCAAGAACCTAAAAAACAAGTAAGAGAAATTCTAGATCAACTTGAATATCAGGGGGTGATTGAAACATGCACCTCACAAATGAACAATCCTTTGTTTCCTGTCTCCAAGCCAGACGATTCATATTGTCTAGTTTTGGACTACAGACATCTAAACTCCTGCTGTAAAACTTTTGCAGTACAAAACTCACACAGTGCAGCACTAATGAATAACATTGTGCGCAAGAAATATAAAACAACATTAGATATTTCAAATGGTTTCTTCTGTCAAAACATAGCAACTGAAAGCAGATATTTGACTGCTTTCTCCAGCATGGGGACCCAAAAACAATTTTGTCGTCTCCCACAGGGATTCAAGAACAGCCCAGGATTATTTTCAGCCAGGGTAACAGAGTTGCTACAAATTTATGATGATGAGGCAGTATCCTATGTCGACCACATCTATCTCACAGACGATAACCTGGAGACTCACTTGAAAAGAGTGAACACCATAATAATTGGGTTCGCATCTGAAGGGTACAAACTCAACTTTAAAAAATCACGAATTTCCCATCTAACTGTCCTATTTTTAGGATATGAATCATCAAGTGAAGGCAAAAGCCTAGCAGACAACTTCTTAGAGAAGTGTGCAGTACTCCAAGTTCCTGAATTTCAGAAGACCATACATTCTAAAATATGCAGAGAGGGTTAAACCTCTCTACGAACTAATAAAACCTGATTTTAAACCAATTAATTGGACTCAAAAACACACAGAAATTTTAAGATCATTATAAACAGACATGTTAACTAAAACAAAACTGCAAACACGCACAAACGAACGCAACCTTGTAATCCGAGTCATCTCAGGAAGATGCGGAGTCACATACCTGACCTCTAATGAGGGAGAAACGGTACCAATAGCTTACAAATCACACTTGTACACACAAGCTGAAATGAAATTCAGTTCTACTGAGAAAATTCTAACTGGGGTTCAAACTGCTGTAGCAAAAGAAAGAGCCCTAGCCCAAGGGAAAAGGATATCTGTTTTAACAGCAGTATCAGCCATTGAGGCAGTAACAAGACCAGGCATTCCAAATGCAATAGCTATAGATCCAAAATGGATACAATGGGAACATTCTCTTGCTACAGAAGACGTGAAACACGCTTTTGATCCGAAAATGAAAACACTTTAAAATCTGGAATACGAATATGAATCGAAATTCTGCCTCTCGAACAGTACACCAGTGTAATCTACACGGACAGATTTGCACAACACTACGTTGTGGAAAAACAAATTTACAATGCTGTGTGCGCGATTGTTAAAGGTAGCTGGCGCTTAGGTCAATTCAGACCGATGGTCACTAAAACTGAATCACTCAGAAACTGTACAGCTCAGCGAGCTGAAATAAGATCTCTAAAGATGGTGCTTAAAAATGCCGATTGCGAATTCCTGACACTAATAGTGTGCGATTTGCATTACTGCATCCTGTCTTACAATAATTCCATGCAGACCTGGATAAAAAATGGTTACAAAGATGAGACAGGTGCCACAATAAAGCATAAAAAACTATGGGAAGAAGTAGTTCTTTTGCAGAAAGAACTACAAAAGACTCACGTGATACATACGCAGAGTCTTCAACGTGATGGCATTCACGTTGCAGGGAATTCATTGGCTGACAGAGCCACAGCGGCAGCTGATCACTTGGCTTCCGTAGCTACAAAAAAGCGTACGAAAAAACAAATAGATGGCGAATCTGCTTGCAGTAAAAGCCTCAATGGAAGGCAATTATGCTGCATTACCTCTAAACTATCCACTCGGCAATACATACATAATTGATGCGAACTCCGTTCCGTTTGCTCAAATCCCTGGAGTGGGGGATAGAGTAATTCCAAACACGAACTGGAGAGTCTTCTTGATTGAAGAAGCACACATGGGACTGGGTCCGAGGCACCGAGAGATCCTGAAATCTCGATTAGAATTACAATCAAAATACTGGTGGCCGGGGATGAGCGTGCAAATTTATAACTTTGCAATGAATTGTCAGGACTGCAACAGAGATCGCCGTTGTGAACCGGACCAGACACCTGCCCAGACACCTCTATTAGACAGCATCAGGCTATCTATACGCAGACATCCAGATGGAAGAATGCGATCCCATAATTATTAAGACAATATTCATTTAGATGTGGCCCCAGGGCTCGGCTGACGCCAGAACTGTTATAAAAGATTTGCGAGTCTTTATCGGCACATACGCAATTGGCGTGCTACATTCTGACCAGGGTCCTGCGTTTAGCTCTCGGGCTTAAAAGGAGACCGTGGCCAGCATCGGCATTGCATTGCGGTATTGTAGTCCATTCCATCCCGAGGGAAATGCGGTAGTGAAGAGAAAAAACCGTGACATAAAGCAATCTATAACAGCGAGGGTATTAAGGTCGGGTGACGGGTGGGTCAAACATCTAACAAGTGTCCAACGTAGTCTTAATAAAATGCCAAAAAATTCTCTAGGAGGTATCAGTCCGTACAAACTTTTATTTGGTACTAGAATGATCATCCAGGATTTGGATTATCAGGCTTCATTGGTGAAACAAAAAACCTTTGATATCAAAGATCGTTTGGCTGTTTTATAGGATTTAAATGAAACAAGAAAAAGTCTGAGTAACGAAAAGCTAAAGCCAACGACCACTGAAGAAAAACCACCTGTCCCAGCAAGACCTGTCTGGATTCCAAAGATTGGGGATCTGGTAAGAGAAAAGATCGCGGTAAAGAAGGAATTTGGGCCTTCTTACAGAAAAGCAGTCCCTGTATTAGCTGTCAGCGGAACAAGATCAGTAGTACTACCGCCCCTTGCTGGTAAAAAGGAGAACCGAGTTATATCGATCGACCTGGTGAAACCACAACCATGAGGCCAATAATAAGTAGTAGGCCCAGTGGACTCCCAAGAAATAGCAGGAGACCAAATCTTGCTACAATCCAGGAGGTTCAAACTGAGAGACTAATCACATTTGATAAACCTTCAGTGAATAAAAAAGGACTATGCAACAAAGCCATGGGCATTGTGCCTCTTAATACCCAAATCGCAACAGTTTGTCAAGAAACACCTGTCTGCAACGATGTAGCCTCTGACTATACAAAAGTAACAAAAGAAAATCCAAAGATCAATGGAAATCCGGAAGCAATTCCACCAATTGACAGAACTGCATCTGGCTACTTTATCAATTTTGATGACTTTTCCGATGATCCAAGTGAACATGGAGACAAGCCAGCAACAAAAACATTCAAAACGAAAATCACAGAGCTCTTTCATCAACTCAGAGAAACATATCTAACTTCACCATGGATTACATTATGGATTGTGTTAGGTGTACTTTTCCTCCTTCTATGGCTCATCTTGATTTTAAGTTTGGGTAGATTTATTGATGGAAAATATAGTACAATGGACACAGCAAGTCATAACATCAACTTGGTCCTGAAACCACACAGATCCTCTCACATCGAAAAAGAGAACTATCATCAGTGAACATCACAGCCATCCCTGTACCTGGTGGTATAGCATGGGACAAAACTGACTAAGAAATCTATGGCCCGGTTGAGCTCTTGAAATATCCACACCAATTTAAGATCTCCTTAAGTGTAAGCATGGGCGGAAAATCCGTTTCGCTCGCGGATTTTGCGGATTTTCGGTAAATTCGCAATCCGCGAGATTCGCGAATCTCCCGCAAAATCCGCAAATCCGTGAGCAGCGGATTTTGCTCGCACTGCTCGCACTGTTCGCGTGAGTTCGCGGCTTCCCAGTACAACTTCGCGCCCCGCGAATAAGTGCAAAATTGCAGAAATACGATCTTAGCAAAACTGAAACTACTTACCAGGTTCAAAAGTTCAGGCTCATCATTAGTAGCCATTTCCTGTAGTGCTTCCTGAGGGGCCCCTCCAGAGTTCAGTTGCCAGTTGCAACTATTATGTGACCCTGCTCTGAACCTCAGAATAGTTACACATATGCCACAAAGGTCCTGAATTACAGCTAAGGGAGACAAGCAGGAGCCAGGCTGGAAGTTCAAATCCATTAATCAGCCCCTAATTCATTATTGTCAGTTGGGGCAGGGCAGGTGTTGTAACTAATTTTGCAACAATGAAAGCACTTAGCAAGTGCAAAAGATCACTAATCAGGAAGCACTAAGGAAGCAGGTGCCAGCTAAAAAAATATTCTGTGACACATTAATCAGCCCCAAATTAATTCAGGTCACTTGAGGCAGGGAAGGTGTGCTTGCGTTGCCACAATAATGTACTCTGACTGGACAACCAGAGGGTGCTGTGATGAAACAGAGGGTGGCATGGGTGGGCCAGAGGGTGGCATGAGTAGTCAGAGAGTGGCAGTGGTGACAGAGAGTGGCAGTGATGAAGAAGAGTGTCCCAAACAGGCTGGACACGTAGAAACAACAAGTTCGCGAAACTTGCGACCCGACAGGTAAGTTCGCAATTTGCGAAAGTGTACAAAACCCTCGCGAACTGGCAGAAACCCGCGCAAACACAAAAATAAAAAAATCCGCAAATTCGCGAGAATTCGCGGATTTTGCGGATTGCGAGTTCGCAAATTCGCAAAATTCGCGCACGCGAGATTCGCAAAATTTGCCCATGCTTACTTAAGTGACTTTGTATCACCTAGTACTTTCTCTGACGATTGGGACTATGAAAATATTAATAATATGATGTCAGATTTAGAAATGTCAGCAAAATTTACAGAACATGATTATTTACAGGGTTCATCGAATTATGAGGAAATGTATTGTTTCAATCACTTCGGGCATCATTATCTGCATAAATC
Organism: Lissotriton vulgaris; assembly: GCF_964263255.1. Lineage (NCBI taxonomy): Eukaryota > Metazoa > Chordata > Amphibia > Caudata > Salamandridae > Lissotriton > Lissotriton vulgaris. The sequence continues at coordinate 364,870,505 of NC_141687.1, forward strand.
TGCTAATCCTAGAAATGTTTTCAGTTATAATCAGTGAGAACATTGTCCAACTCCGCCAAAAGGCAGTTCAAAAACATTTTATGAGAAATTTCCATACTTCTCAGGGTTTCATTACACTAATCCAGAAACGTTTTATTACAAAATGTTAAATAAGACAGGAGTGAAAAACATATTGACAAATACTAAACTGATTTATTCTGAAAATTTTATGAAAAAATGTCTACATTTGGTTTTGAATTTTGGAAAAATAACATTGAGACAAAAACCATCTGGGGTACAAAAGAGTGGCAGGTACAAGGTCTAGAATCATTGTTTAGAGCCTGCATGATCCCAGAACAAATAATGTTCCTGAATGACGCCATTCAACAGACAACATGTCTTGGTTTAGCCAAGATAAAAGATTTAAGCAACCCGTCTATACTAAAGCCTATGCCTGATAGAAACACCACTACAGATGAGGGGTTAGACGTGTCCTCCATTTTAAAACAAAACAGAACAATTCCTGATTGGAACAAATGGTTGATTTGGGCCACAGACACAAATAACTGTCAAGATAGATTCCTGAACAAAATACAGGGGTTCAAACAGAACAGGCCAGACCCAAGATATTCCCAGAGACAACATCCAGGGATAGTTACAACATACAGTGTAGGAAAACTATCCCTTGATTGGCTACAGAGATCCACACTTACTGAAATTAAGCAACCCTTAACTTTACTTAAAGAAGGTGCTGACTTGCGAGATTTCATAATGGGACCTCGCAAACAGCATCAAAAACGTTTCATATACGCCAGTATAAACGCAGCTTACAATGAAGTTTGGAAAGTAACACAAATTGAAACTGCAGAAAAAATAAGAGAAATTGATTGTATTCATTTGGAAAAATCACTTTCTGTAGTGGACAATGGGTTAACGACTCTCTCCTCCAGAATTTATTCACTGGACAGCATTGTATCATCTGCAATTGATATAATAGAACAGGATATGCTAATGTTACAACATGGTCAATCCCAATTGCGTTCTATTGTACAGCTAGGCTGGACGTTACAAAACCTCCGTTCAGGCTACGTGCCATGGCGTCTAATCAACACAACGTCATTATTTTCTGTCTTTAACCTTACTGATCGACAAATCTCGTTGGCACAAAAAGGAGCAGACTATACGGTGCTGAGCATTCAAAAACTAGAAAGATTACCATTGACAATGTCAGAAAGACCTGTCATTGAATGGATAATACATGGCACCATTACAATCCCAATAACAACTTTTCAGTTTCAATACTGCCAAAAGTATATACCAGCAGGCCTGTATGAAAGGTTGGGTAAAGAATACATCAAATCAACCTGGAATTTACCTTATACACATAGATGTTATAGTGAAGGGAAAAAAGAGGTATTTCTTAGTGGTAACAATTGTAAAAAATCACTAAGCGGTACACTCCTGTGTCAAGGTATTATCTTGCATGGAGCCTGCGAAGGTTCATCAAACAACCTTTCATGTCATCTGCACGGCACCCCTGCTACACAGATAGAGCCCTTTTTCAGGCAACTTTCCAATGGTAGCTACGTTATATTAAGTGACCACAGCTGTTGTGGCATGATGCCAGGAAAAGCCTATCTCGTGAGCGTTACTTCCAGGGTCATTTGTTGTATGCAAGTATTGTATCCAAACAGCAACTCAGACATGGAGGCAGCAATATGGCCTTCTGTGAATATCTCTTCTATTCGAATTGATACTATAGGAATGAAGTCTATTCTTTTACAAACAACTGTGCCTTTAACCTCGTCCAAGAGACGTGTGAACTGCAAGTTGCAAGGACAGCGGCAGAGATACATACCCTATTATCGACAAATTGCCCCGTGCATTTCGTAGAAATGTTAAGCCAAATCTTAAACATGTCAGATACCAGTGGAATCGCACATGTATTTAAGACAATTTTTTCGGGACTGTTAGCACCCTTTGAAACAGTTCTGGGCATCTTCCAGAATTTTGTGCATTCTCTTTTCGGTGGCCTGCCTCTTATTTTGGGGCTCGTAGCAGGAATTTTATTTTTGTTCCTTCTGCTCCTATATGGCAAGCCAAGTCACAGACAAAACTCAGGCTACGATGGAAGAAACGATCCTAGCAATACGATACCGATACTGTATCACTAAGGTCCTCGGATTGGCCCAGCTAAGAGATCTGAATACTACCTGGTTTCTTTCATTCAGACCAATCTGGCAAAATTGCATCTTACCTGTGCTTTGATGTCTGCTATGCGGAGAAGAATGCATGTTGGACGTCTGTCTTACACTAACATCAGCAGTACCATGGATATCAATGCTTTGCTTTGTCCGGTAACGACTCTTGCATCGTGTTGTCCCCAGCGGCTACCTATTCTGATGACGGCATTTGTTGAGAGTTCAACATTATGATTAGGTGGCGGTGAAGTACGAGATGAAAGCGGCACCACACAGGTACAACCTTCTGTGAACATTGCTGATCTGAACACCGATGATGGCAATGCATCGCATATATGCACTATTTCTGATTTTTCAGCGTTGGCCCAACTTTCACCTGCTGTTGTAGACAAATTTTTTGCTGGTCTAGCTGAGGTAATGTTCTCTCCTAACAACGAGAATAATATTTGAAATAGCGAGCACACAGAGTTCCCTGAACACTGAATTCGGCCTACAGTTTTTATAAACAACACTACTGAAAACATTTGGAACTATTTTTCCCATGAAAGCGAAATTATTTTTTCCCAATTTCCAAAATATTTACTTTTTTTTGCTTAAAGTAGAACAATTCTTAGAGAACAGAACTTCTATTCTTAGAGACTCTAGAGACAATATTTTGAAACAGCCTCTAGCACATGTACAATCTTGTATAAATATGTGATGAAATGGTCTCGACCTTTTTTTCTGTATTAAGAGCCATTTCATGAATGTAATTTTCGTGATTCATTCAGTCAACATTCTATATGAACAACATTTTATCTGAATAATACCACTGCTTGAAAGCGTACAGTATAATACTCATTTTCGTGTATCTATTCCATTTCAAATGCATTTGATGTATTTTGGGGTGGGCTGGAAAACACATGCATACCTATATGTTTATATATTGCTTATTATTTAGTAATAATGGACATTATACGTGGAGTGGGTGTTGTAAACGTATCTAGGACCCTAATTAAATATCCCCGATTTATGCCCTTATGTGGTTAAATTGGTTATAACAAATCATATCCTTATAAAGGCATAAGAATCATATTCATATTTAGTCATAGCCAATGCAGTCCAAATACGGCAATGCTACTTCCTTAGACTCCTAGAAAGTACAACGCGTTCTTTAAACAAACCAAACCTCCAGCAACCTGGGAATTCCCCCGCTTTTGTTTTGCTTTGTCCTAGAACTCCTGCGAGTCCTGAAAGAACTGCCAGTTCTTAGTGACAATTCTTATTGGCGTCTAATGTCCAACCTTACGTTAAACACGGCACCTTCCAGGTATAAATATACCAGAATTTGCCTTAAGCAAGACACGGTGGTTTGGAGCAGAGCGGCTATTTACTTACCCAAAGCCCAGCTGATGCGAGTGCCGAAGGAAGCCGTCCCTTCCATTTGACGCACTGAGAAAGACGCTGTCTTTTCTCCTGCCGAGAAAATCCAGCTCCAGTGTTTCCAGTCACCCTTGCGGGTGACTGGGAGATTGAGTCCTCAGAACAAAATACAAGACCGTCTTCATTCTAAAACCAAGGTACGGAGCTGATTAGACCCTTAGAGAATTCTTGATTCAGATTCTTGGCAAAACTAACTTAACTTAAACTGCAACTCCCTTACGCCTTCCCACGTACAAGGCTTAGGTTAGGTACACTGGGGTAGGCGTATTTTAGAAGCACTAGTTGAGTACGTTTAGTAAACTTTTATCATTGTATGTAAATGTATATATTTTATCCGTTTTAAGTATCATATGGCTCAGAAATCATATCAATGCTTTTACAGTATTATTTCATAATACTCCATTTACTGTACGCACTTTACTTTATGATAAGTATTGCAATTGTGGCAAATCATTTCTCTTGCATGAGAAAGAAGACTGCTCAATAAATAACACCTTTTATTGAAAACGCCCGTCTCTCTATTTCTCTGCACTCTGGTGAAACTGAGTATGCACGATTGACTGAGGGAAATAGCTATCTATTGTTTTCACACGACTCGGGAGATATACTCCTCATTCTGGAGGGAGCAAAGTTGTCATGTTTATGCGGTTGTCAGAAACTAATCCCTTCTTGTCTAATCAGGGAAGTTAACTCCTCCCTGTTCATTCGAGAAGGTTTCTAGTGACCTCTGAGCTAGCTGGCATACCTAATTAAGTCTAACATGTTCAGTAGAGACCTAGTCGACCTCAGTCCTACGTCTAAACTGCCGTTTATGTTATTCCGATGCGCAGAGCCTATTGGGAATATAGGAACTACACTACAATTGACTTGAGTTACTTTTAGTGTGTAGATTAAATGATAGTACACAATGAGTTCACTTCATGCACAACAAACGACAATAACACAAATCCCTCAGTCAGCAGCCAATGCATACCATCATTCATTACCTGTTCCTTCTCATCTTAAGTTAAGGGGCAGTCTCTCTCTGCTCGGAAAGGAGGATAGCTATAGTAGTCATCATGTTCCACTTATTTTAGAAGAACTCCATGAAGCAATTTTTTTTTTGCTTCTATTCTACATCCATTCATCATCTGGCTTGAGGGAAATGGATTTAGGGCGAGTCAGAAGAATGGAGGAGCAGGACTCTGAGGAGAGAACTTCAGTGAAATGTAGACAGCTGCAACTGCAATATGGCAATAAAAAGACTAGAAGATGGTGGTGATGGATTTTTTGTGATTCAAAGTTTTTAACCAGAAAGATAGACACATACACAAATAAAAGTAAATAAGGGAGGAAGAAAGTAAGAAGTTCAAACCTAGTTGTCAGGGAAGTATAGCTCTTACTCGAACTCTGGGGGTTCAACCAGAAGTATGTGATCATCATCTTGTTGTAGATGATTCTAGGACTCTAGTTAATATTCCCGATTTCATGCCCTTATGTGGTTATATCAAATCATACCCTAATACAGGCATAAGAATCATACCCATATTAAAACATAGCCAATGCATTCCAAATACGGCAAGGCTACTCTCATAGACTCCTAGAAAGCACAACGTGTTCTTTTTTTATTTAATTCTTATTTTGCGGAAAAGAACAGAGAAAATAAGACAAGCGACAGTCCCGCATTGCTTCCCACGCAGGGGGCATTTGAAGAGGCATAAAGCATAAACGAGGCATCATAGAGAGTTACCACAGTTCAGTTCGAGGAATGAGTTCCTGAGGGCAGTAAGCCAGGTATTCGAAGTCAATCACCCTCCAGAATCCCAGAGGGGTAGAAGCCCTGCGAAGAAAAGGTAGTGGAACCAAGGCGAGTGACTCAGTGCAAAAAAACTCTTGTGGCCTCCAAGTGCCCTGTGGGGGTCGCAACAATTAACTTGGCCAAATTTCCCCCACCCAACCCCCCTCCCTACCCACCCCCTGGTGGTGGTGACAACCATATACAGTCATTCCTACATTTATATGTCCTCAGTTAGATCTGAAAGAGGTGGAGAGCGCGCACTGCGGATGGGCAGACTGCAGATGGTAAGCCCCGTGAAATGAAGCGGACTTAAGGACCCCAGCGAAACAGGAAATGTTTGAAGTTGCCCAGGAAGATGTCCGCTACTCGCTCCACGCTCAGTAATCTCCACAGTCTCGCGTGCCACAGGGATATTGCCGGGGCGTCTGGTTTCTTCCAGGCTGCAGCCAAGGTGAGTTTAGCAGCTCCGAGGCAGAGCCACAAGATCTGTTTGTCCGCTCTTGTTTGTTGTTCGAGAACAGGGTCACGGAGACCCAGCAGGACATGGGCCATGGAGCCAGCTATCGGGGAGCTGAGAATTTCTTTGATATGGGACAGAATCTCTTCCCAGTATGGGCGGATGACCGGGGAGTCCCACCAGATGTGGCGGAAGTCTCCCAGCAAACCACATCCCCTCCAACATCTGTCCGAGGAGGCCGAGTAAATGCGATGTAACTTGGATGGGTACAAGTACCAATCCATAAGGGTCCTAAGATGGGCCTCTTGCAAATCCACCGAGTAATTGTGCGCTGCAATGTCCCGCCAGAGGCCTGACCATTCCTCATCTGTAATGTCCCACCCGAGAAGTTCCTCCCAATGCCCCATGTAGCGGGGACGGGGAGCCACAGCAGTGGTAAGCAGCAAATTATACAGGAAGGAAATCGCACCTCTCATGGTGGTGGTTCGTAGGATGAAGGCCTCAAACGGGGATGGAGGTCTTGTGGCTGTGTCACCAACCCCCGACGAGGTAGCCCAGTGGAGGAGCTGGATGTGGTAGAACCGCTCAGAGGCCGGGACCCCATAATCCCTCATGCAGTTGGTAAAAGTGAGCGGCGCAGATCCATGGAACAAGTGTGTAAGGGCCCTGCAGCCTCCCTCTCTCCATAGTTGAAAGGGGCCTTCCTGCATCGCCGGCGGAAAAGCCGACTTGAAGTGTATAGGTGTAAAGGGGGATGGAAATGTAGTCCAGCGATCATCACTAGAGACCGTGTCCCAGGCTTTTAGGACGGTGCCAGTGGGCGTACTGATGTAGGCGTTCTTGGGCCTATCCACCTTGGGTTTCCAAGCCAGGTCCCAGATTGACCTCCCCACGACACTCCTGTCCATGTGCAGCCAGTGGTTTTCCGAGAGTTGTTGGGACCATCCCACCAGAACCCGTAGCTGCGCGGCTTTGTAGTGCAGGTGCATATCGGGGAAGCCCACCCCCCCTCCTTCCGCGGTCGTCGTAGTGTAGCGAACGAGAAACGCGCTCGCCCCCCCCTGCCAGATGAAGCGCAGCATCAAGGTTTTAAGGCGCCGGAAGAAGTCTACGTCTATTGGAATGGGAAGAGCTTGGAAGAGGTATAAAAATTTGGGGAGGAGGACCATCTTTAGAGCATGGATTCTACCCAGCCACGAGATATACTTTGGCTTCCACCGGTCCAAGTCTGCCAGCACCCCAGCAACGGGGGAAAGTTCGCGGAGAACAGTGATCCTATGGAGGGCGTCAGCCAAACTCCCAGGTATAAGATAGAGGTGGTCGCCCACGGCAGAGGTGTGAGTAGCTGCACCCATTCCATCTCAGCAGGAGGAAGTGTGAGATTGAGGATATATGATTTATCCAAATTGACCTTGAAACCGGCCACCCCTTCAAAGCAAGATAGTACTGCTTGGACGTGCGGTAGTGAATGAGCCGGGTCCCCCACGGATAACAAAACGTCATCCGCAAACAGGGAGATTTTATGCTGCTCACCGGTGAGACCCCGGATCTGCTCATGTTCCCTCACCGCCAGTGCCAACGGCTCAATGCTCAGCACGAAGAGCAGGGGGGAGAGGGGACAGCCCTGTCTGGTACCGCGGGAATGTGAGAAAAAGGCAGAAAGGTGACCATTAATTGTTACTCTAGAGCGGGGATCGCTGTAGGTTGCCCGTGTCATTGATATGAACTTAGCCGAGAAGCCAAAGGCGGCCAGGGTGTGGAACATAAATCCCCAGTCCATGCGGTCGAAGGCCTTTTCCGCATCAAGGTCCACCAGTACCGCCGGTATGCGAAACCTATTGGCCTTTTCTATCAAGTGAATCACCCGTCTCATGTTATCATGGGTCTGCCGGCCCTTGATGAATCCAGACTGGTCCGGATGAATGAGGGCCAGCATTATGGAAAGGGGCGACCACTCGGTCCCCCCGAACGTATGGTGGAGTGCCTCGATCCCCCCGGGAAGCCATTTTTGGGCGGGAGGCGTGTCTCGGCTGGTATGCCCGAAGCGGCGTAGCCGGGGCGCGCTTTTTCCCGCCCTAGAGTGGGCTGGCCTAGACACCGACGTAGCCAGCCCCGCCCTAGGGGCGGGCAGGGGCGGGTTCTCGCCCGCCCCGAAGACGGATAAAAAGAGACGCAAGACCCGAAGACGTCCTCTTGTTCTTGTGCTCCGAAGCTGCACCTCCTCGCTACACGTGAGCTCGGGACAGAACGAAGAGCCAATTTTGAGCGTTTTGATCCTTTTTCTTGTCTTCTAGATACTTCCTCGGGGAGATGCCCAAGAAAGGCGCGAAGAGAATGACGACCGACCAGATGGTGCGGGCCCTTTGCAAAGAAGTGTCCGACATAAAGAAACGGTTGGCAGAACGGGACGGGGAGGAGGGTACGGGCCCTGCGCCGGCTGGAGGGAGACCTAAGAGGCCGAGAAGGGTTCCAGCCGGTGGAGACGTCCCGGTTGCCTCTGCCCCGCTCGAGGCGCCGACCCCAGTACCGATCGAGGGGAATCCAATCCCTGTTGTCGTCACCCCGACACCCAAGGGAGACATGCCCCCCGAGCTGGCAGCACAGCTAGCAGCATGGTTGGGGGATAGTAGTGATGGCGCCGCGGCTGCCGAGGCACAGGCGCTGATAAAAGGACTTCGTGAGAAAAGGGAGGCGGCTAAAGACAAGCCGCAAGCGGCAGAAGTCGCGTCCGGTTCAGGTAAGCGGCCATTGCCGATTGCAAGGGACGAGTCAGCACCCTCTCGTAGAGAGAGACTGGGACAACATGTGCCTTTGGCTATAAAGGAAAAGATCTGGTCTGGGGAGTATGTGAATATTTTCTCCTTGCTTGTTGACCATTATGATATGGAGCATGTTAAAAGTCAGAAGGACTTAATGCATCCGAGTGTTTGGCGCGCAAAAATGGCCGCCTTTAAGGTGAATGAGAATATTGGCAACTGGGGCAATGCGTGGGGTATTTTCACATCGATTTTGGGGGGTCGTAGGCCCGAGTTGCTTCCTGAGTTTCCCGTTTATCAATCACGAATTATGGGGTACTCGACATCGTATCAAGGTAACCATTGGTTTTGTTATGACAACCTGTTCAGGAAAGAGAAGGAACATAACAAGAGTTTGACTTGGGATTGTTACGATTCTATAACATGGGATAAAATGAAAGAATCGGGAATGTTAAGAATGCCATTGGTTGGGAGCAATGTTATTGATTACTCCCGCCAAAATGTGGGGACGCCCTTTCGTCCAAGTACGAGCACCGACGACCAGTCAAGGCCCGCAGGCAATACAGGGAGAAAGGGTTTCTGTTTTAATTTTAACAAAGGGAAATGTACCAGGCCTCCGGGATTGTGTAAATTCAAACACGAATGTAGTACGTGTGGGTCGTCCCATCCTGAGTCATCGTGCAGAGCCAGAACGGGTGAGAATGGGGGTAAGGGGGGCGCCAAACAGGTCTAAGCTTGGCCGAGGGGCGCCGTTACCAACCCCGATTGATACCTTGGCAATGATTCCCTGGCTCAGCGAATACCCGGATCGTACTTCTGCCGGGGTGCTGCGGTACGGTTTTTCACATGGTTTCCGCATCCCGGTGGGGGACTTTCAGGGGGTAGGGATGTGCAAAAATCAACTTTCCGTGTTGCAACATACATCTGTAGTGCATGAGAAAATTCAGAAAGAGGTTAGCCGGGGACGGGTTGCCGGCCCGTTTAGTGTACCCCCGGTACCGAATTTTGTTTGTTCTCCGTTAGGGGTGGTCCCCAAGAGGGACCCAGGTGAGTTCCGTTTGATCCATAATCTGTCTGCTCCACATGGTCTTTCGGTGAACAACGCAATTGATCCGGAAGTTTGTTCGGTGCGATACGCATCGTTTGATGAGGCAGTAGCCATCTTGAATCGCCTGGGGCCCGGGACGTTGATGGCGAAATCTGATATCGAGTCAGCGTTCCGGTTGCTCCCGGTACACCCAGACGATCAGCGTCTTTTGGGATTCGGGTTCCAGGGGTCATTTTACATGGATAGGTGTATGCCAATGGGTTGCTCTATATCATGTGCTTATTTTGAGCAATTCAGTACTTTCCTGCAATGGGTGTTTACTAAGAAAACGGGTTTTCGAAATGTAATGCACTACCTTGACGACTTTTTGTTCCTGGGCTCCGCCGGAAGTCCCGAATGTGCCCAGGCCTTAGATGAATTCTGTGTGTTGATGGGTCATTTTGGTGTGCCATTGGCAACGGGTAAGACTATGGGTCCCACGACTTGCCTCGAGTTTTTGGGGATCGAGTTGGACTCAAGGGAGGGGTGTTTCCGTTTACCAGCTAGCAAAGTGTTGAAATTCAGGACAGCCCTCCAAGTATGTTTAAATGCACCTAAGGTTACACTGCACCAGTTGCAACAATTAGTGGGAAAGTTGAACTTTGCCTTGAGGGTGATCCCAATGGCTCGCCCGTTTTCCCGCTCGATTGCCCAATCAATGGTTGGCTTAAGAGAAGGGCATCATCGCACGAGATTATCGGCCGAAGTCCGCCAGGACATGCGGATTTGGTTAGCATTTTTGGCGGACTTCAATGGCCGAGTCGTCTGGAACAAGCCAGCCGTGTCCTCCGAAGAGCTTGGGCTATGGACAGATGCAGCAGGAAGTATAGGTTTTGGCGCCATCTTCGGCACAAAATGGTCTGCACAAAAGTGGCCCCTATGGTGGCACGAGAAGGGGCTGACGGGTAATATAGCTTTCCTTGAACTATTTCCCATTCTGGTGGCCCTGAGTACATGGCCAGACGGGTTCAGAGATCATTCTGTCGTGTTCTGGTCCGACAATATGACCGTGGTAGAATGCATCAATAGTCAGGCAGCCCGTTGTAAATTGATTTTGAGGCTGCTCAAAGAAATTGTCTTACTGTGTATGCAACTGAACGTGATATTCAGAGCAAAACATGTCCCAGGGGTGATGAATCAGGCTGCTGATGCACTGTCTCGTTTTCACATGCAGGCTTTCTCGGGTTTCCTTCCTTCAGCGGACCCAGAGCCGGCACCCTTCCCCGAAGCTCTCTGGTCTCTCGGTGCCCCGAACTTCGTCACCTCGTGGGAGAGAGTCTAGCACCCAGGACAAGGAAGGCATATGAAGGGGCGTTTCAGGCCTATTTAGCCTTTTTGGGGGAAGAGAGAGGGGGACTGTGGGGGCAGGAAGAGTGCGTAGTACTTTTTCTGATGTCTTTACGTAGGGCTGGGAAATCGGTGGCTACGGCCCAAAGGCATCGTGCCGCCATTTCCTTTGTTGCCAAGGCCCATGGCATCCAGGACCCGACAGCGTCTTTTACGGTACAAAAAGCGCTGCGTGGGTGGCAACGCCTAGAGGGTCGCAGAGTAGACGTAAGACGACCGATAGGTCTGGATAGGTTGGCCCAGTTACTGGCCTCACTCCCTAACACGTGCTCGTCCCCTTTCGAGACCTGTTTGTTCCGGACTGCATTTACGCTGGCATTTCACGGGGCTATGAGAGTTAGTGAGCTGGTTGCAAGGAACAAACAGGATGTGTCGGGGGGCTTGTGCAGGGAACATGTCCGGATCAGGGGCGATGCGATGATTGTCTCCTTTCTCAGGTCCAAGTCCGACCAAGACGGGAGGGGGGACTGCACGATCATTCGCCGGACCCCCGGATCCTCCATGTGTCCGGTACAGTGCTTAGAAGACTACCTAGCACGAAGGGTGGCATCATGGGGGGGGACATTGTTGAGGCATGCAGACGCCACCCCACTGACGAGGTTTCAGTTTCAGCGGGTGCTTGCAATGGCCATTGCCGCAACGGGCTTGGACCCGGGCGAATTTGGGACCCATTCCTTTCGGATAGGGGCTGCCACTGAAGCTACAGCCAGGGGTCTTAATGTAGAACAAGTAAAACGTGTGGGGCGTTGGTCCTCCAATTGTTATAAGAGGTACGTGCGATTGCACATGTTGTGAAGCTGTAATCATGTACTCACGCCTCTTGTCTTTGTTTGTTTTCAGTTGCGCAAGCCTACGAGGCAGGGCGGACTGTGCAGTCGACCCAACACCAGGCCAGCGGTTGCACATCACCGGCTGTAAGGAAGGAGGTGTGGGTCGTGGGCCACTCATACGTGAGACGGGCCGCGGACGTATTCAAAGCAGGTGACATGGTTCACGTACCTGGGGAATACGGGTACAGAGTGTCCTTCTACGGAAGGGGCGGTCTCTGTATTGACCAGTTTCAGGCATTTTTTGAGGGTTTGTTAGAGCGGATGAGGTCACCGCCGTCCATAGTCATAGTGCATTTAGGGGGTAATGATTTGGTCACTACCGGTAGACGACTTCTCCTGGAGACTATGCTTTCCACGGTAAGTTGGTTAGCAAGGAGAGTTCCGGGGTGCATAATTGCGTGGTCTCATATGATCCCACGAAAAGTATGGCGGGGGGCTATCTCGATCCCTGCTTTAAATCATTCTGTTAGAAAACTGAATAACAAAGTGAGTAGGTTGTTCCGTTCCAAGACATTGCATTCGATCTCGCATAGTTGTATTAATGATGACAGTATGTATCTGGGGGATGGTGTGCATTTGTCGAGGGTGGGGAATGAGTTACTCATAGGAGACTTCTTAGCCTGGTTAAAATCATTAAGACATGACCTTTAGGTAGGAGTTTTGTGGGGGGTCCGGATAGCCGGTCAACTATCCGGACCTGTGGCGGTAAGGTCATGATCGGTGAGCACTAATTGGTAGATCCCTATGAGTGGGCGTCACCCAACACGGATGGGAGCGCTCGGGAGAGGTGGCCATTGGCCCCTCAGTGGGGAGGCGGTCCCGTCTAAGGGCGGGTCGCCGGAAGTAAAGGAAAGGCGGTCAAGGCCCCTTCCGTTGGAGGAGGGGTTACAGCCCCCTCCTGGGGAATTTCCCGGGGCCAGGGTCATCTGCGACGGCAGATGCGGTAAGTTGTGTGGGATGGGGGGAGGTCCACGATACCTTCTAGATACCACACACAAGTCTTCGAACGACCTTTAAATGGCGTCGAGTCTTAAGTGCCCCCGTCAAGTCAAGGGAAATTGTTAGTAGTTGCACTTGAGGTAAGCCTCTGTGCTGTCGCCCCTCACAAGTGGGAGGGGTAAGTCTGGTTAGGGATCTTGACACCGGTTATGACCTTGCCGTTGGCCCTTAAACGTTAGGATGTACAATTTCAGTTTTTCTAGAGAATGTTTTTGTTGGATGCTAGTTCGGCTAGGAGAAACTCTGTATTAGAGAATATGTTAAGGTGAGCCAAACATCGCAATGTGATAATGAAATTGTACATAAAATGAAACGTTTAATGTTTTAATTTTTTGTTTTAATAAATACGGCCGGGGGAGGGTCACTCCCTCCCCACATCCAAAAACTTCAAGAACTGTTTCCGGTTTCCCTTCCTTTTGGGGATTGTGTTGAGAGGGGGTGGCGGGTATCTCAGCCATATGGAAAGGGGCGACCACTCGGTCCCCCCGAACGTATGGTGGAGTGCCTCGATCCCCCCGGGAAGCCATTTTTGGGCGGGAGGCGTGTCTCGGCTGGTATGCCCGAAGCGGCGTAGCCGGGGCGCGCTTTTTCCCGCCCTAGAGTGGGCTGGCCTAGACACCGACGTAGCCAGCCCCGCCCTAGGGGCGGGCAGGGGCGGGTTCTCGCCCGCCCCGAAGACGGATAAAAAGAGACGCAAGACCCGAAGACGTCCTCTTGTTCTTGTGCTCCGAAGCTGCACCTCCTCGCTACACGTGAGCTCGGGACAGAACGAAGAGCCAATTTTGACCCACCCACCAGCCCCTGAGGACAGCAAGTTGTTGTGCAATAAAGTGAATTTATAAGTTTGTTTTTCCATTCCGTTTACAGGCTGTGAAAGTATCAGTTTGTTGTTGATCAGAATAAAGTATGGTGAATATTGTGTAGTTTGTTTCGATAAAAATGATTTGGTGTAGTGTTGTATTTTTTAGCATGTTCCTTCGGTCGTAGCGACCAATGTTTTTTGTAGGTTTGAATAAAAATTGTCGTATTTATTTTTGGTAGGCGGTAAGGTCATGATCGGTGAGCACTAATTGGTAGATCCCTATGAGTGGGCGTCACCCAACACGGATGGGAGCGCTCGGGAGAGGTGGCCATTGGCCCCTCAGTGGGGAGGCGGTCCCGTCTAAGGGCGGGTCGCCGGAAGTAAAGGAAAGGCGGTCAAGGCCCCTTCCGTTGGAGGAGGGGTTACAGCCCCCTCCTGGGGAATTTCCCGGGGCCAGGGTCATCTGCGACGGCAGATGCGGTAAGTTGTGTGGGATGGGGGGAGGTCCACGATACCTTCTAGATACCACACACAAGTCTTCGAACGACCTTTAAATGGCGTCGAGTCTTAAGTGCCCCCGTCAAGTCAAGGGAAATTGTTAGTAGTTGCACTTGAGGTAAGCCTCTGTGCTGTCGCCCCTCACAAGTGGGAGGGGTAAGTCTGGTTAGGGATCTTGACACCGGTTATGACCTTGCCGTTGGCCCTTAAACGTTAGGATGTACAATTTCAGTTTTTCTAGAGAATGTTTTTGTTGGATGCTAGTTCGGCTAGGAGAAACTCTGTATTAGAGAATATGTTAAGGTGAGCCAAACATCGCAATGTGATAATGAAATTGTACATAAAATGAAACGTTTAATGTTTTAATTTTTTGTTTTAATAAATACGGCCGGGGGAGGGTCACTCCCTCCCCACATCCAAAAACTTCAAGAACTGTTTCCGGTTTCCCTTCCTTTTGGGGATTGTGTTGAGAGGGGGTGGCGGGTATCTCAGCCATAAGTCCTGGAGTCTACGTGCAATGATAGAGGAGTATAACTTAGCATCAATATTGAGGAGGGCTATCGGGTGATGTGAGGAGCATTTGGACGGGTCTTTCCATGATTTGGGAATAACGGAGATTACAGATTCAGCCATAGAACCCAAAGTTCTCCCTGTGTCTGCCATTTTATTAAAGAGGGAGACCAAATAGGTGCACAACTTCGTCGCGAACGTCTGATAGAAAAGAGCGGTGTAGCCATCTGGTCCCGGTGCTTTATGGAGTTTCAGGCCCTTGATAGCATCCAGCACTTCTGGTCTGGAGTTGGGGCAGCCAAGAGGTCATTCCATTGCTTAGAAACCTGGGGTATGGGAAGATCGGCCAGATACCTCCTCTGAGCCTCACAATCGAGGGCATCCCCCGTGTAAAGTGCGGCATAAAATCGGCCAAAAAGGTCAGCCTTATCCTCATCTCGGTGTTGCAGGGTCCCTGTCGAATCTTGGACACCCCCGATGTCATCATCATCAAATACCTTTATTCAGCACTTCAAAAGATACCATAAAAGAGCATAAAAGATAAACATACATTCTTTAAAAACATTATTTAAAAAAGACAAGTTAAAAAGGAGATAAAGTATCCTAAAATGGGGCGACACGTTCGTTAATGGGGTTTACTAGAGTCTGGGGCTAGGTTTACAGGTTATTAAAATCCACTGCTTCTCGTGTGTTTCTTAGTCTCATTGCCATCTTGATGAAGCTTATTATACATAATAAGGTGTGGGGATCTGAAGCTTCTTGCAAAAAAAGTAAAGCTGCTTTCGCCTGTCCCTGCTTCTTTTTTTTCAGGATCCCTACTAAAAACTTACGCCTGGGGACTGAATAAAAGGGGCATAATAAAACAAAATGAAGGGTATCCTGCGGAGACCTAGTGTCGCAGGCGTAGGTACCCTTCAACTCCACTGATCTTGTAAAACCCGAGGGGACGGCGAGTAGATGGTGTAGGAGATTTAGTCTGAAGCGAGTCATGTAAAATCTTTCCTGCGCCTTATACATCACTGCCAGGTATGGTTCCATTCTGCATGAGTTTTTTCAGCAGGCAATGCGCCATGACGGACGATTTCCCCTTTTCCTTGAAGGCCCTTTTCGAAGACATCCAGTCAGAAAAAAGTTTTTTAACCTGAGTCCTATTCTGGTTAGTCATGGACTCAGGGTCCAAAAAGGAATTCTTGCAGCCAATTGATTCCAAAGAGTCTTTTACATACTTTAACCACGGGATCTGTCCCCCTCTGTCCCGGCTCATGCAGTCTTTAATAATTTGTCGGCTAAAATTAGCCTCTGGGTTGATCCAAATTTTGATCCAAGCCAGGAGTGGTCTAATCATTATTCTATCTTCAATGTATGATTCCCAAGTTCATTGTGTGTGATATAAGAGGGGGTGCTCTGGGGAACTTTTAATAACCTTTTGAAGAACTTATTTTCCTCTTTTTGGATCTGGCACGCCTGGTTGGTCTTAAAACCCCATACTTCAGCACCGTAGGATACTTTGGAACAAACAATTGATCAATACAGGTTAAGTATCTGCTCCGGCGACCATCTGCCAAGTATCCTCCCGTAGGCCATTATGGCACTCGTTGATGCCACCAGTTTAGCTGCATGTTTTTCAATGAGACCTTTGAATTCCAATTTCTCGTCAAAAAGGACTCCTAGGTAGGAAAAGGACTTCACCCTTCCCAGCCTATGGGATCCTATCTTGTGTGCAAAGTCCCTTTTGGTGCTTGTGCCTATTGACATTACGGACGATTTTTCCAAGTTTGCTGCAAGGTCAAGCGAGTTCATAAAGTTGACAAAGCCATCAATCAGTTTTTGGAGTCCCAGTGAGGTGCAGGCCAACAACACGGCGTCGCCGCGTATAAGAGGACTGGCACCGGGCGCTGACCTATTTGGGGGGAATCCACGCCCAGCTTCACTAGCTCTTTGTCCAGATTGTTGATATATAGTGAGAATAGGAAAGGGGCTAATATACAGCCCTGGCGCAACCCGCTGGTGCAGGAGAATGGCTCTGTCTTCACCCCAATGTAATCCCTCTCCCTCTTGTCCTGGAGTTGGCGGGCCAAGTGCCTTCCCACCTTGTTCCCCAGTGAGTACGAGAGGCGCCGTAGCCTCAGCAGGGTGAACTCTGCTCGGTTATTGTAGTGGGCCTTTAGTTTCCCCCTCACAGCTGTCAGCGGACGAAGAGTCAGCCTGGACGGGTTCAATTTGTTTGCCTGCTCCAAAGCGGCGAGTTCTGCCTCTAACTCTCCCAGCTCCCTCCTCCTCAGTTTGCTAAGGTTCGCTTTGAGAGCGAGGCAGGTGCCCCTTAGTGAAGCTTTGCATACGTCCCAGGTATTGAACACGGACGTATCCGAGACTGGATTGAGGGCCAGAAAGTCCCGGATGGTCTTCTGTGGCTCCCTACAGGACGTGCCGTCCCGGACAAGCGCGGCTGGGAAGTACCATTTACGCAGTCCGTCTCCTTTTGCCGACCAGGGTAACCCAAGGACCAGCAAGCTATGATCAGACACAGAGAGTGGAAAAATGCTGGAATCGCGGACATCTCCCCTGAGGGCTTGGCTAAAAAAGATGTGATCTAGGCGGGAATAGGAATGGTGGACATGGGAGAAGAAGGTGTAATCCCGGGACTGGGGGTGCAGAGAACGCCAGCCTTAAGCATGGGCGAATTTTGCAAATCTGGCTTTCGCGAATTTTGCGAATTTGCGAACTCGCAATCCGCAAAATCCGCGAATTCTCGCGAATTTGCGGATTTTTTTTTGTGTTCGCAAGGATTTCTGCCAGTTCGCAAGGATTTCTTCCAGTTCGCGAGGGTTTTGTACCAGTTCGCAATTGCGAACTTACACGTCGGCTCGCAACGGTCACGATTATGTTGTTTCTACGTCTGGTTCATCATCACAGGTTCCCAGCACCCTCTGTTTCACCCCTGCCACCCTCTGTTTCACCCATGCCACCCTCTGGTTCATCATCACTGTAGATTATGGGGGGAAAAAGCAAGCACACCTGCCTGCTTCAACTGACATGAATTAATTTGGGGTTGATTTATTAATGTGTCACTGTTTTAAAATTCCAGTCTGGCACCTGCTTCCTTATCTGTAATTTGCTTTCTGTTGCAGTGATTTTTTTTTCCAGGACCTTTGTGGCCTACTTGTAGCTATTCTATGAGCCTGCTGTGAGGGTCAGAGCAGGGTCATACAATTGTTGCAACTAGCAACTGAACTCTGGAGGGGCCCTTGTCAGGAAGCAGTACAGGGAATAGTTACTAATGATGAGTTTGAACTTTTAAACCTGCTTTCACTATTGCAAAACTCGTTTTTCTGCAGAACAGCATTACAGCAACTGTAATGCCCCAAACAAGCTTATATGAGAAAGTTGATTTCTAATCCAAAAGTTATCCAAAGAAAATCAAAAGGCCTCAAATCCAAAAAAGTGCAGGCAAATGTCAACCTGAGGAGTTATTCTGATAAAAATCATCATTTTCAGAAGGTCTATGCTGCTTGCTAGTAGATTTCTTGTGCAGAATTGCAATTTTTGTAATTTCGAGAGTGCGAGATTGTTTCTGCCCGCCGCACCTACATGTTCGCAATTGCGAACTTACACCGCACGCCGCAAAATTGTATCACCAAGAAAAAAAAAATCCGCTGCGTGCGAATTTGCGGATTTTCGGTAAATTCGCGAGCGTTCGCGGATTGTGAATTTACCGAATATCCCCAAAATCCGCGAGCGGAACGGATTTTCCGCCCATGCTTAGCCAGCCATCAATCAAGCCCAATTCACCCACAAGCCGCTGAGTTTCAGTGGAAAACATACCTGTGTCAGATCTTTGAGTGCTGGAGCTATCCAATTCCCTGTTCCAAACCAAATTGAAGTCCACCAGTAGAAACAAGTGCCCCTCCACAAAGTTGCCAACTCTATGAAGCAGATCCTGGAGAAAGCTATTTTGTCCCGCATTGGGGACATACACCACCACAAAAGTGCACAGCCTACCATACAGCAGACCCTTGACCATCAAGCAGTGGCCCTCTTTATCACAACACACCCTTACAGGCTGAAAGTGAAGCAGCGCACGGAACAAAAGAGCCACACCCCTGTGTTTCGTGGAGGCAGAGGACCTGTAAATGAGGAGGAAGTGTCTGTGCCGGAGTCGAAGCTCATCTTTGCGTGCTAAATGGGTCTCCTGGAGGCCCACCACATCCAGTTGATGATCATTCAAGTATTTCCAAATTTTCTGGCGTTTTTGCGGGGAGTTCAGACCTTTCACATTCCACGGTCCAATACTAAGTGGCATAACAAACCATTAATCCGAACCTCACTTCTCCCACCTCGTCAATGGGCCCCAGCTCTCCCCCACTTCATGCAGCCAAACCCCCCTATGCTCCCCATCCTCACACCCCATCTCGCTAGCACGCCACGTCTCCCACCTGACCATCCTCCAGATCCAATCTCCAGGCTTCACCGGAGGCCCTCCCAACAGCAGTACTAGAGCGACACCATCAGTACTAGAAGCACAGTGAGCCCCACGGCCCAGGTCCAACCTATCAAGGAGCATATATTTCCCATGTCCAAAAGCAACAGTCACTTCAAACCACTCATTCCGGTCACCACCACCCCCAAGTTCAGCCCCACCACCGTTCCCCAGTTCCCCCCTCCCTACTCCCTCAACAAAACCCCCCGGATCCCTCCCCCCCAAAGAGCTGTGAGGATCGCCACCAAATTGCAAAAGGCAGCAAAGGAAGGAGGTAAAACAAACAGTAAAATCGAACATAACAGTCCCCATGTGTGGCCGTCTGCATTTGCCCCCATGGGGCGGGGGAAGGGGCACCATGTGGTGTGCCCTCCAAGGGCCGGACCGGGGTGTCTTCCTAAAAGTACAAAATTACCCACGGTACCAGATGGAGAAGAGCCCCTCCGGCGCCAATCAAGCTCCGTCTCAAGGCTCAAGCTGCCCCGGAGCTATATTGTGATGGTGGCACTGTTACAGAGGCGACAGAGGCAACCGCCGCACCCCTCTCCTGCAAGCTGGTTGTACGATCAGGCCTCCTTGATTCTGTGTCCCGGTCCACTCTGTGCCAAGAAGGGGAGCGTCGTCTTCGCCTTGATGGGGAGCTCCCACCCCCGGGAGAAGAGACAGTGTCATCCTAGCCCAGAAGGTCCCTGGCGGCCTGCAGGGAGCGAACCTGAACTAGTCTGTTTTGCCATCTAAAGATAAGGCGGAAGGGATGGCCCCAGGAGTAGGATACATTTTGTTCACGCAGGTAGGTGGTCACCGGGCGAAACTCATGTCTCTTCTGAAGCGTCGATGCTGCCAAATCCTGGAAGAGCTGGGGGCGGTGGCCCCGGAACTGTAAAGACGGAGTATCCCAGGCTTTTCAAAGTATGCGTTCCTTTAGTTGGAAGTCATGAACACAGACCAGGATATCGGGGGGAGGGCCCCCACCGCGCCTCGGCAGTCCGACTCTGTGGAACCTGTCCATATTGATCTCACTGACGTCGTCATTGCCCA
The DNA here is from genome assembly GCF_964263255.1 of Lissotriton vulgaris. NCBI lineage: Eukaryota > Metazoa > Chordata > Amphibia > Caudata > Salamandridae > Lissotriton > Lissotriton vulgaris. The sequence goes on from NC_141687.1 coordinate 364,890,685, forward strand.
GGATCTGCAAGAAGAGTGCCTTGACATATCTCTTCAGGTCACCTGCTTCCCCATCCCAGGGCACCGCTCGGATGGGGATGTTGTTCCGACGTGACCGGTTCTCCAGATCTTCTGCGTGGGCCTGGAGGTCTAAGTTCTGCTCGGTGAGCGGGATCACATCTTGCTGTAGTTGATGCACATCATTGGCCACACTCAGGTCCTGATCCTCCAGTGTAGCTACCCTTTCGCCAATGCCATCCACATCTCTTCACACTTCCCGCAGGTCCGAGGCCAGCTGAGAACGGAGTTCAGTGATGTCTTCCTTAATGGAGGCAAAAAGTTCCATCATAAAGGCTGTAATGGCGGAGGCCTCCCCGTCGTTTGGTTTCGGGGAGACGCTGGGACTGGGAGACGCCGCTTGCTGGGATCCCCTCGGGGGCACTTCCTTACCAGGCTTCTCCTTGCGCATCTTATTAGACATGGCGTCGCTCCGTCCAGTCCCCACACCGCTCCAGCACCCTCTCCTGCTAATGTGCTAGGCCGACGAGCACGTCCGGACCCCCGCTGAAGGTGCGTGCTCACCGCAGTGTGGGCCTTCCGCTACTCCACTACACCCCCAGATTGGAGTGGGCTGTAGGTCAGAAGTCGGGCTATGTCCTGCAAGCCAGGAGAGTCCCAGGAGTGCTGAGCACGGGGCACGATGGTCAGGTGGGGCTCGTCCTTCGACTCCAGTCACTCCAGGGGCCCGGGTACAATGTCTCCCTGTAGCCACCCGCAGCCGGGCCTCACCCTGCTGCCAGCCCAGCGGGGCTCCACTGCTCACCGGCCCTCAGGGCCCCGCTACGCTAGGAGGCCAGCGCCCACTCGGCCACGAGGCGCAGGCCTCGGGCCAGCGCCGTCCGTGCTAAAGAGGCAGCTCACCTCCACCGCAATCCGGGGGGCCCCCAGCTGGTCTCCAGGGCCGGGTCAGTGCCGCCGAGCTCCCCTGCCGCAGGTCGGTCCTCCCGCCGCGGCGGTGTCCTGGACGGCGATGGGGGAGGGGCAATGCTGCCGCGCCGATGGCCCTCTCTCACAGGGTGCCGCGTCCGGACCCCTCCGGTCGGCGGTCGGCCCGCAGCGCCCCTCCTGTCCAATTGCACCCCGCAGCAGCCGCTGAGGGGGCGAAGCGCTCGACCAGGGGCGCACCGGTGCGAGGCCTCCCGTCGGTGCTGGCACTCTTCCAACTTTAGGCCGGGGATCGCGGGCCTTCCCTCGTCGTGGCGCTCGCGGCAGATCGCGGGTGCTCCGTCCCACTCAGGAGGCAAATTCCGCCACCGGACCGCGCCCCTCCGACTCAGGACTCACAGCAGCAGGGAGGGGCGCCAAAATCGTGTAGCTCCAGTGGGCTTTGACAAGGCTAAGCTGGTGGGGGCGCCGGAGGGACTGAACGACACGTCTCACTCCATCTTGGCCACACTGCACAACGTGTTCTTAAACAAACCAAGCCTCCAGCAGCCCGGGAATTTCCCCTGCTTCTGTATTGATTTGTCCTAGAACTCCTGGAGTCCTGAAAGAACTGTGAGCTCTTAATGATGTCTTATGTCCAACCTTACGTCAAACTCGGCACCTTCCAGGTATAAATCTTTTGTACCGGTAAACGTCCACTTCTGAAAAAGGAATTAATGTCTTACTGTACAGTGGATCCTGAAATGTGGCACAAATGTAATGTTTTCTTATACAATCTTAGTTTGCACCCTTGTATTTCAAGCTAAGAGATGGGATAAGCTCTCCACCAACTCACATGCTTCATTTTTTTTCTCTACACCTTTGTAAGCTTCAGACACCTCATTCAGCAGTTGCTGTAGCATGTGCAACAATGGGATAGCTTGGCCCATAGTACAGTGCTCCTTGCTGACTTCACATGTGAAGACCTCGAAAGGAAGAAGAAGCATCTCTGTCCGGCATCTAACTAGGCACCGTTGGTCCATCTGAAGAGTCATGCCTTCACAGTAGAATCCCCTCTGCATGACATATTCATTGATTGGTATGTACTGCTCAAAAAGACAGTCAAGCATGTAATAAATTAAGTTCCAACGTGTTGACACCTCCTTGATGGGTCCTTTGACTGGCATTCTATAGTCACGTTGAATGATCCTCAGCTGCTTCCGGGTTTTAAAAGAATGGCTGAAATGTGTGCATATTCTTCGTCAGGTGGTCAGTAAGTTGTTGACTATGGTTTCTTTTTTCAGAAAGTCTTGAACAATAATGTTAATGCAGTGTGCCAAACACAGGTCCCTGAAATAGGCCCCATGCTCCATGGCCTTAAGTACATTTCTGCCATTATCCGTGGCAACAAAACCAATGTTAAGCCATCTTGGGTGCAGCCATTTAAAGACTTTGCTGTTGAACTCTTCCAAAATGTTTGCAGCAGTATGAGATTTCTCCATGGAGAACATGGCTACAGTTGCATGTTTCCGAGTAGCATTAAAAATCTCAGCAGTGTCAACAGCACCTGTTTCAGATATCTTTTCTGTAACCCCCACAAGAGAGATCCAGTGTGCAGTGATGCACATGTAATCAGTGGCTTAGCAACTGGTCCACATGTCTGTTGTCAGGTGGATATTGTGAACAGCACTCTGCTGCAAAGCTTGTCCAAGTAATTCCATAACATCGTGATGTAGTGCTGGAACAGCAACTCTGGCAAAATAGGACTGGCTGGGAACCTTCCATTTAAGGCAGATGGCTGACACATATTCAAAGAAACCCACCCCTTCCACAAAAGAAAAGGGTGAAGGTCCAGCGCTAACATGGGTGGTTGCGTTCATACTGCCCCTCCGACTTAAGCTCGCTGTCAATGGTAGGCTAGATTATTTTCCTTTGTGGTGCAGCGGTGTTCTTGAACCCAGTTAGGCTAAACAACACACTTTTTTCATTGCAGTACTTGATTGCCTTGGTGTCTTAGTCTGACTCTGAGAATGACTCTTCTTACTATGGACCCGGTGCCACTGAGATGTTGCTGAGGATGTGTGCATAGTCGTACCACTACACTGCTGGGGACAGGGCTAGAAATGTCTCCCTCTTGTTCACCTTCCACCGCAATCATATCTTCTTCTACTTCTTCATCCCCACCAGCAGCAATGGGTGCAGTTTTACTTTTTTCTAAGCGCAGTCGGTGAGCCTCCCACTGTATCATGTGGTGTCTTTTGAGATGACTTGTTTGGACTCCGGTACCATAGTTTTTACCAAGCTTACCCCGCCTAACAGCGTCTCAACAAATTTAACATATAGCAATGTTCTCCTCCGCACTGCTAACCGAAAACAAATCCCAAACTGGGGAGATGTACTTTCTGGAGCTGCTGGTGTGTGGGAGTAGAATTTGACTCTGGGCACTTACAGTACCACTACCTACTGAGGTAGTGGTTGAGCTTGATGTGAGTCCCTGCCGGGCCTTGGCAAATGCAAATATGAAAGCTGGAGGTGGTGTTACCTGTCTTGGTGGTATCTGTGCAACATCCCCTGCAGCGCTTTTGGATATGGTAATAATGTAGGTCTCTATCTCCTCTAGGCCGAGAATGATGTTCATGATGACTGGCTCGTCATCATCATCCCCCTCTTCTACCTCTATCTCCACTCTAAGGCTTTCTGGAACCTTCCTTGTCACTAGCCTTGTCTTGTGGCGTGCATCACTCTCGGACTGAGCTTGTGGATTCCAAGTGGCATCTAGATCATCAGAAGCGGGGCTTGAAGAAGAAGTTGATGGATTAACTCTCCTTTTCCTTGCTGGGGATCCGGAACACAATGGAACTTCTGAAAGAGTGGCTTGCTCCTCTTCGTCTGCAGAAAGCTCAATTTCCTGAACTGCCCCAACTTCAGGAGGAACAACTACTATAGTGGGCTGTTGTTGCTGCTGTTGTTGCCCACTCTTCTGCTGAGTTTCCGCCTGCGTTGATTGGGTACTAGTTTGCGATAACGACATTTCAACATCACTGCTCGTTAGTAGACTGGCTACCTCTGCAACAATCATGGGCTTGGCACTAGGTTGGTGGGGTGGGTCCGCTGATGCAGAGGTGCTGCTCGCAGCCTGGTCCCCGGACACCGCTGCTGCAGGTATAATTTTTTGTTTCCCAAAAAACATTGAGGGCGGCACACCAGTCTTGGCAAGTGCCACTACCTTCTTCTGTTCCTTCTTCTCACTGGCAACTTTCTTGGTACTGGAGGACCTGGTAAATTTCTTTGGGGCCATCTTCTTCAAATTTGCGTCTACCAGGTGCCAGGAATAGCTGGTATGAGCTAAAATATTTCTATTTTGCACTATGGTTGGAAACGCCTGATTTTAATACTTATTTCGTGATTTTAGCAGCATTTGTTTTAATTATATTTTAAAACTACTCACTGCCTCACTCGATTCCTCCAACACCCGCAGTCCTGTCTGCCAGCTTCCCAGGCCACCGCAGGTTTTCCCGCTTGATGTGGAGGGAGTAATGGCGGGACAGCGACATTCTTCTGGGTTAGAGGTCGGGGGCAGGAACACTGCTGGAACACTACATAGTGGGCTCGGAGGAGACACTTGCTAGATTTGCGTCTACCAGGTGCCAGGAATAGCTGGTATGAGCTAAAATATTGCTATTTTGCACTATGGTTGGAAGCGCCTGATTTTAATATTTATTTCGTGATTTTAGCAGCATTTGTTTTAATTGTATTTTAAAACTACTCACTGCCTCACTCGATTCCTCCAACACCAGCAGTCCTGTCCGCCGGCTCCCAGTCCACCGCAGGTTTTGCCGCTTGATGTGGAGGGAGTGAAGGCTGGACAGCGACATTCTTCAGGGTTAGAGGTCTGAGCGGGAGTACTACATAGTGGGCTCGGAGGAAACACTCACTGGATTTGCATCTACCAGGTGCCAGGAATAGCTGGTATGAGCTAAAATATTACTATTTTGCACTTTGGTTGGAAACGCCTGTTTTTAATACTTATTTCGCGATTTTAGCAGCATTTGTTTTAATTATATTTTAAAACTACTCACTGCCTCGCTCGATTCCTCCAACACCCGCAGTCCTGTCCGCCGGCTCCCCGGTCCACCACGGGTTTTCCCGCTTGATGTGGAGGGAGTGAAGGTGGGACAGCAACATTCTTCGGAGTTAGAGGCCGGGGGGCGGGAACACTGCTGGAACACTACATAGTCGGCTCATGTGTATGACGCGCACAGCAGGCGCATCGGCAGCGCGCCAAAGGCAAGCCCGCCTGTACCCGTCCATGCCCGGCCGGGACCAGGGGCCAACCCCCTGCCCAAATCCCAAAGTCACATACTTATTCGCATAGACACCTGCTCAGTCTAAGGCTTAAAGGTCACTCGCACTGTAATATATTGAACTTTGAGGACCCACCGTCCCTCTGCCCTGAATGTAACTTTTCCTTCACTCACTTAGGGTCAGGAATAATAGGGGAGAACGGATGGTTTAAGAATGCTAAGACTTGGACAAATGGAGGTGAATTCAGACACTTCAAATTTGTTGGTACAAACTGTAGATCGCTTCCTAAGCACAATTTTTAACCTGCTAATTGATCTTAAACCAGATGCGTTATTTTTGACAGAAACATGGCTAAATGCCAGCTCGAGCCCGGACATTGCTACAGACTTACCTCCAAATTACACTATAGTCAGAAGAGATTGGATAAATCAAAGTTGGGGAGGTATAGGAATTATTTAAAAAAAAGATTTTAAACATAAATGGGAAGGTCGCATATTGGACAATTGCGAAGCTGGTCTCTTTAAATTAACCCTCACACCCCAAATCACGTTTACTGGGATTTTGATTTATCGGCCACCAGGAGCGGTAGGATAATGGGTGGCGGCCCTCCCAGAGTTTATCACTCTACTCCTGTTGGAAGCATCCATTTTCTCTATTCTTGGAGATTTTAACTTGCATTTAAAGGACCGTAACTGCCCTATGGTTCTCAATCTTCTATCTGACTTAGAAGCCCTCAATGTGCAACTATGTAATACTGGTCCCACACGTGTAGCAGGCCACCTATTGGACCCGATCTTTGCTAACTTTGGTAATCTAATGTGTGAGCCTGCATTGCCTATACCTTAGTCTGACCATTATCTGATTAGCTTTGAAATCAGGATATCAACCACTAAAGGTCTGGACAGGACTGAGGCTTTCTGGTTTAGAAATTGGAAAAAAATTAATATAGATGGTCTCAACTCCCAGCTGATAAATTCAATGCCCAATCTAAATCTAAATGACCTTAGAGTCACAGATCATAATAAAATGAAAACCTGGCTATCTGAAGCCGTAGATACAGTCATTCCACTCACGATGAGTAAGCGGAGTCCTGTAAACCTCCAGTCCTGTGGTTTTCTGAAATGTTAAAAATAGAAAAAAGTAATTGCAAGAAGCTGGAGAGACAGTGGAGGAAACACTATGATGTGTCCAGCAAGGAAGCATCAAACAAGCTATAAAGGCGTATCACCTGTCATGTAAAATCGCAAAGGTGGGCTTTACAAAGAATACCATTTTAGAGGCACAAAGTAATCCTAGAACTCTATTTAAAGTGTTAAAGGATTTAGCTGGTTCAGCTCATCAACCGGAACCCCCCACACTGTCCACCACACAATGTAATCTCCTTGCGAATTATTTTAATGAGAAAATATCCAACATTTATTCGGATTTCAGTGGAGGAGGCGATTCAAATCCAATCCTGATGTGACTCTGGGCAATAGCTTGCTTAATCTTCCCGACGGCCCCCAGCGCCTAGAGACCCTTACGGGTGGTGGTGCGCTTTACAAATGTGGATTATTATTATTATTTTTATTATTATCTTGGTCCCAACTCCCAACGGGTATAACGAGCCGGTTGGTACTTCTGGGAACTTGCTTACAGTCTGGCAGCCATTAGATCCCAACGGTTTTGTGGATATTCTAGACAGTATTAAATCTGGTTAACCTAAAGACCCTATGCCAGCATACATTATAAAACAACTTGATCCCTGTATCCTAAATGCAATTATAATGCTGTTAAATACATCACTAAGTGAAGCAGTAGTTCCAGAGGACTGGAAGCGCGCCACGGTAGTGCCCCTACTTAAAAAAGCGAATGGAGATCCAGAGATCTTCTCAAATTTTTCACTGGTATTGTTCCTTCCAATATTCTCCAAAATTTTGGAAAAGCATCTGAATAGACAGTTAGCGGAATTTGTCAATACCAACAGGCTGTTACACCCCTCTCAGTCGGGTTTCAGGGCTGGTTACTCCACCGAATCCACCCTGTTAGGAGTGACGGAAACTATCTGTCAAGTACTGGATAATGGTGGCACGGTGGCACTCATTCTATTAGATTTGAGTGCCGCCTTTGACACCATATCCCATGAAACTCTGATAAGACTCTAGAAGGAATAGGGGTGAGAGGTACAGCGCTGGAATGGTTGGAACGTTTTCTCCAAAAATAATACCTCCAACATTCTGACCTCCCCATATGGAGTGCCCCGGGGCCAATTTTGAGCCCGCTACGTTTCAATATTTATATAACCCCTTTAGCGAAAGTAGCAGAAGAAGGTGGCCTCACAATATTCTCCTATGCGGATGATACACAGCTGGTGTTCTCCCTGTCAACAACATTTAAGGAAAACACCTCCTCTCTCCGCTCCGGGCTACAGAGTATGGCGTATTGGATGCACACCAAGAAATTAAAACTAAATGGGGAAAAAACTGAGCTGCTCATTTTTGGAGAACATAAAGAGCTCTGGGGACCAGCCCATTAGCCCACTGAAATGGTCCCTACCCCCCTAGCGGTGCAATGAGCTCGCAACCTAGGGGTGATAATCGATGATAAACAGCATCGATTTGCTTTGCCATTCTAAAGTGGCTGAGGAAAATCTTGTGGCAACTCCCTGAAGGGGCGCAAAAAACTGTAGTACAGGCCTTGATTGGCTCTAGATTAGAATATGGGAATATCTTATATCTCGGGACCAACAAAGAGATCACGTGTCGGCTACAGGTCATCCAAAATGCGGCAGATTAAAAAGCAAAGCAAATTAAAAAGCTGAATCTTCAAGGAAGGCGCCATGCTTCATCTCCAAGGCAAATTAAAAAGCTGAATCTTCAAGGAAGGCGCCACGCTTCATCTCCAAGGCAGGTATTCATAAGAGGTTCCTCCACAGGTGGTGACCAGAGGAGCTTTGATGCCCATCCGTCCCTGGGCGGACGCATGTTTCTGAACATTTACGCAACTTACACTGGCTCAAGATGGACAAAAGAGCTACTTTTAAAGCACTGTGTTACATGTTCAGAATAAACATTGGGGAAGCCCCAGCTTACCTATCTAAACTAGTTCATAAATATACCCCCTCTAGATTTAAACGGGTACGAATGGGCGAACGCTCTTTCGCCTACTTGGTGCCGGTTCTGTGGTACTCGCTTCCGCTGAAGCTGCGTCTAGAACCAAGCTACAGAAAATACCGGAAAGGTATTAAGGCATGGCTATTTAACCAATAATATTTACCCCTCCTGGTAGAGTACGGATCCAAGGCGCAGGGGAAACCCTCAGGGTAGCTGTTGGGCCATACAAGTTTAATAAATAATAAATAAATAATAAAATGTCAGCAGGACACTGTTGCACAAGTTGCATAGATGTCTGTGGCCACACGTCACATGATGTTGTGCGCAGCAGTACTTCTGTCTGGCAGTACAATGGGTGATGACACCTCCTCCTCTGTCTTTTTGTGCACCTAAAAACAAAAAAGCCAGGAGAAGAACATCAGTGAAATGTTGCATTTGTTGTTGTGGTTCATTACTACTAGTACAAATAAACAAATATAATATATACCTTAGTGTGTGGTGGTCATACTTGTTAGTGTTATATTATTAAAATTTAGTAACTCAGTTTAAGTTATAAAAACAAATATAACAGTGTAGCCATTTATGAGACTTTGACAACAAGGGCTTTCATGGTTACTGTGTACACTCAGGAAGGATAGGAAATAAGAAGAACAAAAACAAAAATACAAATGTAATGGAAGTGGAAGTGGAACCTGTTTGTTTAGCATTACAATATTTGCTCATCACGTCATTCAGGGAGCTGCAGCTGGCAAAGGGGATGGATGGAAGCAGTAAGACAAGAGGAACATAGGAACATAGGAAAGACCTGCAGGCCTATGGCAAAAGCATACTGCCTGGCTTCAAAATGGCCACCAGCCACTTGGCCAGGCACATAACAACAATGAGAAAGCGAAGACAGACAATGCAGGTCTATGGCAAAAGCACACTGCCTGCCTTTAAAATGGCCGCTAGCCACATGGCCAGGCCCACAACAACAAGAAGCCTAGGCCAAAAAGGAACAAAGGAAACACATGCAGGCCCATATGGCAAAAGCAGCACACTTGTAACTACCACCCAAAAATAGCCACCAGCCACATGGACACTCACAGTCACAAGCAACAAGCAGGAGGCCTGGAAAACAATGAACTGAAACAGGCCTATAATAGTCAGCCACAGGAGGCATGCTAAACATCACTGCTTTAATGCAATACAAAATGCAAAAACAAAAATCCACAGGGCTAAACAAGGTGCGCAAGGTACACAACAAAGCCATCACACACAAAATAGGCATTTATTGAAAACACACCAAAAAAGTGAAATGCCCCCAAAAACACATTTTGCAATTCAATCCAATGCCACCATGCCCTAAATGATGTATAAATTCAACAGAACACACAGAAACAGTCGCTTAATGCACCCATGACTACCTCTGAGTCTACTGGATGAAAGGCCTGTTGGCAGACTAGGCCACAAGCTTGCAGGCCTGTGGCAAAAGCAGCACAATGCCTGGCTTCAAAATGGCCATCAGCCACATGGCCAGGCCCACAACAAACATTAGAAAGTGAAGATAGACAATGCAAACCTATGGCAAAAGCACACTGCCTGGCTTCAAAATGGCCACCAGCCCCATGGCCTGGCCTACAACAACAAGAGGCCTAGGCCAAAAAGGAACAAAGGAAACACATGCAGGCCTATATGGCAAAAGCAGCACACTTATAACTACCACCACACAATGGCCATTAGCCACAGGGACACTCACAGTCACAAGCAACAAGCAGGAGGCCTGAAAAACAATGAATTGAAATAGTCCTTTTATAGCCAGGCAAAGGAGGCATGCAATACAACACTGCTTTAATGCAATAAAAATGCAAAAACGAAAATCCATAGGGCTAAACAAGGTGTGCAAGGTACACAATAAACACACCACACACAACAAAGGCATTTATTTAACACACACCAAAAAAGTGAAATACCCCCAAAAATCAGATTTTGCAATTCAATCTAATGCCATCCATGCCCAAAATTATGTTTAAATTCAACAGAACACACAGAAACATGTGTTTCATGCACCCATGACTACCTCTGGGTCTACTGGATGAAAGGTCTGTTGGCAGGCTAGGACACAAGCTTGCAGGCCTTTGGCAAAAGAACACTGCCTGGCTTCAAAATGGCCACCAGCCAAATGCCCAGGCCCACAACAACAAGAAGCCTAGGCCAAAAAGGAACAAAGGAAACACATGCAGGCCTACACGGCAAAAGCAGCACACGTATAAATACTACCACAAAATGCCCACCAGCCACCTGGACAATCACAAGCAACAAGCAGGAGGCCTGGAAAACAATGAACTGAAACAGGCCTATAATAGCCAAGCAAAGAAGGCATGGTAAACAACACTGCTTTAATGCAATAAAAAATGCAAAAATGAAAATCCACAGGGCTATACAAGGTGTGCAAGTTGCACAACAAACACCACACACAACAAAGGTATTTATTAACCACACACTAAAAAAGTAAAATACCCCCAAAAAACACATTTTGCAATTCAATCCAATGCCACCATCCCCTAAATGATGTTTAAATTCAAAAGAACACACAGAAACAGTTGTTCATGCACCCATGACTAAGGGTGGGCATAGCGCTCCGCTGCGTTCACGGAGTGTGCGTAGTGTTGCCTACTTCCGATTCGCAAAGTAGGTGTACTAGGCAACACTACGCACACGCCATGGCGGAGCGAAATTGCCTGCCACCCGCCTCCCTCCCGCTCTCTTCTAAATACCCAACATAATTTAAAACATTGTAAAACTAATTAAAACGACTTACCTGAGATGTGGCGTCCCTGGGCTCCCTCTTCCTGGTTTCTCTCCGAATTATTCCTGACAAATGCGCATGCGCGGCCACCAACGCATGTGCATTTCTTGCGAGAAATGCGCATGCGAGGGGCGCCCCCAATAGCCTGACATTTGCTTAGAACACACAGTGAATGTGACTTGATAAAAACAAAATGTAAAAGCATCTTTATTGCGTATTTACCCTCTGAATTCCAGCTTGACTATTTTGGGGGGTACTGCAGCACCTCTACTTTGAGTGCCTATGTCCAGAGGAAGAGAAGAAATAGGAGTTCAATCAACAACTTCAACCAGTGCCTGGTCTTTCCTTCAGGTAGGTACATATTGTAGTTTAGCACTTTGGAAATCCATATGATTTCCAGAAGCTCCACTGGTAACCAAGACTGGCAACTCCATCTTTCTTTCAATAAGAACAGAGTGACTTCCAGAATTATAAAACCAATAATGGAAAACAGTAGATTAATTTGAGGCAAGGTGTTTAATGACTGGTTCACCATATTCGTAGGTCTGACAGGACAATGAAATCAAAAATTCACTTTCTGGCCACAATACAAACTTAAATTCAAACATCTCCTTCTCAGTTTCTCATCTTCAGGCAAGGGGACCATGAGTTAAACCAACAGCATCAGCTCATCAACTTTTTCAGAATCCTTGGCAGATGTCTGGTTTGTATGATGAACTGGCGAGCACTTGCAGTGCTACCCTTATAATTCGCCATTATTCTTTCAAGAAGGTGGCCTTAAATTTTCTAAGGATACCAAGATGAGTTCAAAATGTACTTGCATTGCAGACTTGCAGGAAGCTGGTTTGGCAGATCATTGAGGGGAAAGGATTGGGAGCAAGTCATGGAGCGGGTTCAGAGTATCATGGAACACATGTTACAAATCCACACAATTCAATTTCTTACATCATGCTTACCTCACTCAACAAAGGCTAAACATTATGATGCAATTGGATGTCATTAGGTGCCCTTGCTGTGCCTAGATGAGGCTTCAGCCGCATTGTGTGGTGTTGACCTACAGTCATGAGATTCTGGACCAAGTTGGTGGGGGACATGGGGAGCATGCTACAAAGACAACACCTACACACTTTGGAGATTTCTATTTTGGGCAAATACACTTGCCAGATGAGTAAGAAAGGGGCAATAGATTTTTGGAAGTGGCCCTGATTATAACCTGCAGGGAAATAGTACGACAATAGTGATTGTAGATGAGCCATCCCATTGTAGGTTTAAGCCTGTTGTGGAGACCGTGGCTACAGTCGAAGGGGCTGCCTTTCGCAATGAAGAAATGAGGGTGATTCGCAGATCTCACTGTCTTCATGGAGACAGGCATCTAAACACTTCTATAACACTTTACCAAGTGACTCCCATAGGGACACACACTCTTGAAACCCCCGGGGACAGCCTCTTGCATCAAATCCCCTAGCGAATTACCGCTCAGAGGACATTAATTTGAAGTCACTGTATCTCATATTTGCTGAACCTAACAGGACGCTACTGGTGAGTGGGCAATTGCTGCTAACACTTATGCTGTAATATGTGGACAAATAAGGAAATAATAGATGGAGTGAGATTATCTTTGATACAGGAACACTACTGGCCTGATTAACAAAGGTAAACTTACACTTTTATGTAAGTTTATATTTGTTTGATATTCACAAATGTATTTATGCGCAGTATCTTTACAAATGCGGAGTCTCCACACATAGAAAGATAGACCTATCCTATCTTTTTATTTTTCCTTGCGGAGACTTCACAGTTGTAAAGATACTACTCATAAAATACCTCTACATATAGCAAAAAACTGTAAGCTTACACAAAAGTTTAAGCTTACTTTTGTGAATCAGGGCCTACACCTGTACATCTTGCTACTGTTCTGGGCTCTGATGTGCTACTCACAAACACAACTATCTCATTATTCGGTACTCTAATACAAAACTGATTGTTTATTGAATGGAGAAGAAACATAATAGAAATATATTCTCTTGAATGCAAGATGAGCCAAAATATTCTTGGTAATTCCTCCGTTAGGTTATCTTTGAAACTGTTTCTAAAAATTGAGAACAGAATTGAGTATCTCCAGTCGGTTTCTCGAGCCAGAGATTTGAACTAGATTATTAAACCTTTATAATTGTCATACCTTGCAAGAATTTCAATAACTAATCTGAGTACTTTTGATCGCTATCAAACAAAGGGGCATATTTACAATGAAGTGACAGAGTGAGGCGTTATCCTTCCTGGCTTAATGCCGCACTATGCCACTTCAAAAACGCAGGGCTGCAATATATGTACAACAATATGGTGCATCTCTGCATTTGTCCCTGCGCTCGCGCTAAACTTAGGAGCATAGTGCCAACGCAGGCACTCTTGCACCACAGTGCAAGGGTGTCTTCATTGAAGGGAAGGTTTTTAATGTGCAGGTAGGTGTCCCTTCCTGCACATAAAAATTCTTAAGATGACTGTTTGTAATGTTTATGTGTGCTGCTTAATGCAGAACACTTAGAAGTTGCAAAATTTCATTTTTTTTATGGTTTATGTGCAGGAAGGGACATCTTCCTGCACATAAACAATCAATGGCAATTTGCTGTTTGTATGGGTGCTGCACAATGGAGCACACATGGAAACAGCAAAAAAAGAGAAATAAAGCATTTCCCTTCATTTTGCTTGGTTGAAACCAGGTTTTCCCTGGTCTTAATTTTGGATCTGCCTCCTAGTTACGCCACCCTTTTAAATAGGGGGCAGAGTTCAAATCAATGGGTGTTGGAGTGGCAATCCTGCCCGCAAGACTCATTACCCTCCCCTTTAACGCTAAGTACAGCATGAAAGAGTGCATTATTTACGAAGCAGCATTAAGCCACATTAAGTGCGTTGTAAATAAGGCAAAGCCCCTATTGACATCAGAAAGTGACTTTGTGGTGGCGATAGGGGCTTGTAAATATGCCCCAAAGTCTAAAAAGCATAAATAAATACTGCATAATTGTCAATTAGAGGACTGCTTTGAGTCACCAATGAAGTAGTCCAAGCCAAGACATTTCAAAACAAAACAACCAACAAAACAACCTTAGCCTGGTCAAAAGCATAGATTTTTTACTTGAAGGTGAAATGTACAATGCCCGTTTTCAAACATTCTATACAATTACTATTCAGCAAGCCCTGCAGGGAGAGCTTCCTAGGTAATAAGCAAGGTGGATAATAGGGGGCGTGACAGTAAATATGCCTCATGTTTATTTAATGAAATAATTTAATTTAAATTGACAGAGAAAATTAATTGATGTTTACATGTAAAAAAGATCAAATTTCCCCCATAACGTTACAAGTGCAGGGCGGTGGGAGGCACATTTTCTTATCTCAACGGAAACAGAATGCAACAGAGTGTGTGTATAGCAGGCAAGCAGTTTCCCATATGTGATAACATGTGTGCATGAGCTAAGAAGGAATGCTACTATTTAAAAGCAGTGAAAAGGTGTGCCCTCGATGCTCGTTTTTTCTCAGAGTAAAGTTGAAAATTAAACTTATTTTGTGGGTGAGTTAAAGTCCGAAATACTGTTTAAAGCTGACTAATATAATGAATGAAAGACAGCATTGTTCTAGGGGAATACAACTTAGGTTGTGGTTGATGTGCAGTCACAAATATTGTTTAAAGCTGTCTAATATATCAAAGGAAAGTCAGCATTGTCTGAGATGGAATAAATGTAAATTTAATGCTGAATGTAAATGTTTCAATCTTTGTAGCTTTTTAGACTCCTATAAGCTAAATTAAGTGAAGGGTAACAAATCATGTTTTTGCAGTCACAACTATTGTTTAAAGCTGTCTAACCAAACAATTGAAAGGCAGCATTGGCTGAGGAAATAAAATAAAACATGTTGCGGTTGAGGTGCAGTCATAAATAAAGCTGTCTAATATAACAAATAAAAGGCAGTATTGTCCGATGTGGAATAAAGGTAAATTTAAAGATGACTGTAAAAGTTTCCCTCTTGGTCACCTTTTGGAAACCATAAGCTAAAATAAGTGAAGGGTAACATTTTCATGTGTACCTTGCACTCATTCTGTTTTTGCCATCACCTCTATTGTTTAAGCTGTCTAATAGAAGAATTGAAAGTCGGCATTGTTCAAAGGGAATAACATTTTTCTTGTGGTTGAGGTGCAATCACAAATATTAAATAATAAAGGAAAATAAAAGAAATAAACGAAAATAAAGAAGCCCTCACATGCAAGATAGATTTTGCTCGAGATAAGAAAATGTGCTTCCCATACTGCTTTCACTTGCAAAGTGGGGGGGGAGGGTGGTTTATTCTGTTTTTGGGCGGTGTGGACTAGGCGGCGCTGGTCCGTGCAGCGTGGCAGTGGGTGGGGGTAGTGCGGTGGGGGGAGGGGGTTGGTGGGCGTTTGGGGAGTTTGGGGGCGGCTGGGCGGAAGGGGGTGGGGTGGAAGACGATGCCGCAGTGGTTGGGCTGGGGGGAAGGGGGCACGGATTGGGGGCAGGGGCTCCCGTCGAGGCGGGAGGGACACTCTGTGGGGTGGGGGAAATGTGCAAAGCGGTGTTGGGGGGGTTGCGTTTGGGGGCGGATGGGGCGTGATTTTTTCCCGGCATGCTGGACTCCACTTGTTTTCCTTGGCAGGAGCTGATGGCACGTCGCTCGGGTGAGCAGCATGTGGCTCCAGTCCACTGAGGGGATGGCCCGGCTCTGCCTTGTACGGGCGGTCGCGCTCCAACGCCGGACCTGGCAGAAGAGCACATTAGACGGCAGAGGGATGAGTCCACGCCTGCCCCCCCCGAAGGGTCGCGATGGCCGCCGGGGGTAGGGGGATGCACTTTGGCACAGCGGAAGCAATTTCTACTTTTTTCTCAGCTTCAGTGCGGGGGGAGAGTGTGGATCTGGTTGATTTGATGCAAGTGTGTAGAGAGAAGGTGGGGTTGTGCCGGCTGGAGCCCCTTGGGGGTGGCCGGGAGGTGATGGATGTGGATGTGGGGGAGTTGGAGGAGGAGGGGGAGATTAGGGAGGGGGAAGGGCGAAGGGGAAGGGGGGACGAGTAACTTTGTTGACAGTGTGTTGCAGGTACGCACACAGCAGGAAGCGCCCAGAGCGATGGCCCCTTCAGCTCCACTGGTTAGGTGGCGGGACTAGGCGCGGACGCCGACCTTGACGCCAGGTAAGGTTCGGGACAGAGCGGGGAGTGGTGCGGGCAAGCGGCCCTTTGCGCAGGTGTCAATGGGGATGGATGCTGGTAGAGAGAATGGGGTGGCTGGTGAAAGGCCATTACGTCAAGGACACGGGGTTGGGTACGGACTGGGGGGGCGCCGCAGTGGTTGGTGGGTCCAGAGATGGGTCGGGGGTGAGTGGGGGGCCGGCGGGTGGCACGATGGCGGGGGAGCCCGAGGCCGGGGGGAAGGAGAGTTGTCTGGTGCCGGTGCGCAAGCTCCCATACATTGGGGTGACTAAGCCACAAGGGGCTCACTTGTCGCTGGCAAAGAAGGAGAAAATATGGAAGGGGGAGTACATAGATATGTTGAAGCTGTTGCACAGGGAATTGACGTCAAAGGAGGGGTCCAAGGAGGAGGAACAGGAATTGGCGAAGAGCCCCAAGGTGCCCCTGACGATCGATAATTGGTTGGCGGCCTTCCTGATATACGCTAGCATATATTGTGTAAAGTATCCGGATTGTTCTATGGTGTTGGACGTGGTGCGAAGGGCTCAGGTGACGTATGGGTGGTTGGCCTGGTCCCACTATAATGAGGAGTTCCGGGCGAAAATGGCAGCCGATCTGGAGGCGAAGTGGGGGGGAGCTGGATTCTGACTTGTACCAGCAGACGATGGGCGGGGCGAAGTTTGGTCGCACAGTCCACATGGCTAGCGGTTTGCCGCTTGTACCGACCCCCTTTACGGCCCACCCCACCTGCGGGGGTTGGGCAGGGGGAATCTGCTGGGCAGCCTACAGTCGGGCCTGCTGGGATTTTAACAAGGGGGTTTGTAGCCAGCAGGTGTGCCGTTTTCGGCACAAGTGCTCAAAATGCGGGCGGAGGCACCCGGTGGTACGTTGCTGGGGTGTCGGGGCTCCGCCGGGGCAGCAGCCTGCGGCGGGGGACCTCAGAGTGGGGGGCCCCAGGGCAGGGGGTGAGGGGGGCGAGAGGGGGGGCATGGGCCTTGGGGAACGGTTAAGCTGGAGAGGATGGAAGCTTGGCTGGCGGCATATCTGCGGGCGGATGATGCAGCCGTGTTGTACTACCGGGGTTTCCGGGAGGGGTTCAGGTTAGGCTATGAGGGCCCACGAATTGCGCGCTGGGCGGACAATCTGAAGTCGGTAAATGTGCACACTTTTGCCAAGTTTGATCATCTCCCCCATTGGGGTGGTGCCCAAAAAGGAGCCGGGGCAGTTCAGGCTCATACAGCACCTGTCGTGGCCGGAGGGGGAGTCGGTGAATGATTTCATCTCGGCTGACCTTGCGTCCGTGTCATACTCGTCCGTGGATGTGGCGCGGAAGCTTGTGGCGGCGGTGGGCACGGGCGCGATAATGGCGAAGTGTGACATTAAATCAGCATTCCACCTGCTCCCAGTGCACCTGGAGGATCACCAGTTGCTGGGGATTCAGTTCGACGGGGGCATTTTTGTCTATAAGGCGCTGCGGATGGGCTGCTCGATCTCTTGTGCATTGTTTGAGCGGTTCAGTTCCTTTCTGCAGTGGGCTTTTTCCAGGCGCACAGGCTCTGAGATGGTGACGCACTACCTGGATGACTTCTTTCTGGTGGGGCGGCCCGGTTCAACGGACTGCCAGCGGCTGCTGGACAGTTTTACGGACCTCATGGGGGACTTTGGGGGTCTCCTGGCGTGGAAGAAGATGCACGGTCCCAGTACGGTGTTGTCCTTTCTGGGCATAGAGCTCGACTCAGCGGTCATGGAAGCCCACCTGCCAAGAGGTCTGCAATGTTGGTTTTGGTGGGCGGTATGCTCGACAAGCGGAAGGTGATGGTGCGAGAGGTGCAAGTCCTGTTGGGGCATCTGAAATTCGCGTGGCGCATGGTGCGGGCGGGTCGGGCTTTCTGCTGCCGGCTGGGGTTGGCGTTGTCGGGTTTGACCATGCGGCACCACCATCTGTGGTTGTCGGCGGGGACGAAGGAGAACTTGCGGATGTGGTTGATGTTTCTGAGGTGGTTCAACGCCGTACCCATGGCACCGCCGGAGGACTGGGAATGGGACGTCACGTTGTATTCGGATGCGGTGGGAGTTGGAGGGTTCGGTTTGTACTGGGCGGGGCGCTTGTGCGCGGAGCAATAGCCGCCCCATTGGCAGGCAGAGGGCCGTAGTATTGCGTTCTTGGAGTTGTTCCCGTTGGTTGTGTGTGAGCGCCGGAGTTGGCACACAAGCGGGTCTTGTTCATGGTTGACAATATGTCAGTGGTGCATGTGGTGAATCGGCCGTCGGTCAGGGACCCGCAGGTTTTGAAACTGATGAGAGTGTTTGTATTGCACTGCTTGGAGAACGTCATTCTGTTTCAGGCTCGCCAAGTCCTTGGGGTGGACAATGACATTGCGGATTCTTTGTCTCATTTTCAGTGGCAGAGGTTCCATGGGCTAGCCACGGAGGCGGAGATGGTCAAGACGCCGGTTCCGAGGGAGCTTTGGTCAGTGGGAGACTCCGGGTCGTTCAGCTGGTAAAGGCGTCGGTGGCTGCGTCCACGTGAAAGGCGTATGTTCAGGCCTGGGAGGAGTTTCGTCGGTCTGGTGCGGTAAGGTGCAGGGATCGGTGGCTGAGGGAGGAGCAGGTGGTCAGGTTCATGTTGGCCTTGATGGACAGGGGTTTGCCGTGGGTGACGATTGCGGGCAAGCTCTCGGCGGTTATGTTCATGGGGAAGCTGTGGTGGGGTTATCCGCCGTCGGCGGGGAAGTTGAGGGCATGATTGCTGGAGGGGTGGGTGAGGGAGAGGGGAGCGGGGGTGAGTCAGCACGGCCAATCACGGTTCCCGGCGGTGTGTCGGGACAGGGGGGAGACAGTCTTGTTTCCCACACTCATGTCATGGCTTTTCTTTGGAGCGTTCCGGGTGTCGGAGTTGGTGGGCCCGAAAGGGGGGTCGGAAGTTCTCTGGGAGGACATACGGGCCCAGGAGGTGGCGGTGCACTTGCGACAATCTAAAACAGATCAGCGGAGGTGGGGACTTGGGTGGTGCTGGGCCCGGGGGGATAGGAGGGGGTGTGCCCCGCAGCGTGGGGACGGCGGTTGGCGGAGGGCCGGAGCATCTTGGGGAGGAGGTTTTTGGTTGGCGGGAAGGAGGTAGGGTGACGGCGGCTCAGGAGCTTTGGGATCTGTGCACGCCCTGCGGTGGATGGATGAGGACCCGAAGGCTTTTGGGACGCATTCCTTTTGAATCGGGGCGGTGACGGAAGCGGCTCGGAGGGGTTGGGAGAAGGAGGAGATCAAGCGGCTGGGGCGGTAGAAGTCAGATTGCTACCGGACGCACATCAGGTTTCGGGGGGTAGAGGGGGTGTATTGATCTGTTTGTTTTCGCCCTCTCACATGTGTTTCTTTGCAGGTGCCGGATGCGGCAGTGGTTTAAATTTACATTGTGGGACACTCCTTTGTCAAGAGGGCAGAAAAGCCTGAGTTGGACAGGCACCGGAAACTTAACTTGGAGTTGGATGAGCGATTGTTTTGATGTCATTGACGGGGAGAAAGGGGGGTATGCGTTGGCATGAGTTGATGCCCTTGTTGAATAATGTGGTGTGGGGGGGGGTGTTTGCCCGCAAGTGGTGGTTATTCACCTGGGAGAAAATCACCTGGCACAGTGTAAGGCCCTGGCGCTGGTTAAACAAATGAATAGCGACTTGTTGGAGATACGGAGGCAATGGTTAGGTTGCTACGTGCATTTGGTCAGATTGTATTCCCAGGAGGGTTTAGAGAGGAGTGGAGCGCCCAGGTGCCATAGACAGGACGAGGAGGAGAATCAATAGGGAGATGAAGGACTTTTGTGCCAGGGAAGGTATAGGTCAGATGGAGCACCCTGAGCCTAGGTACGGGGCGGTGTAATTTTAGGGAGGACGGGGTCCACCTGTCACGGTACGGGATGGAGCTGTATGTCGTGCAGTTGAAGGAGGCTCTGGCTGTGGCTTTGGGGGTGCGCAGATATCCTAGGAGGTTGGAGTCCTATGGGGGCGTCGAAAGTTGCTAGCGGCTTTCGAGTGGCGTTGTTTTCCTAGTTGAAAGGGGAGGGCACTGCAGGAGACCTGGGCTGTTTGGCAGGTGATGGGAGACACTGAGGTCAAGTTCTAAGTAATTAGGTAGGGGGCCAGTTACCATTGGGGATGTTGTGTTTATGTTGCAATTTTGCGGAACATGTTTAGGGGTGGGGGGCTGTGAGGCATTCGAATATTTAGTGAGGTTTAGTTTTGTTTGGCACAGGCCAAGGTTGGGGTAAAATGTTAGGGTGCACCTGCTTCCAATAAAGCGGCCTTTGTCACATCATTTTGTGTCTGTGGTCAGAGCTCCCCCCCGTACTGGTGGGCCCCAATGGGGATTTGGGGGGGCGGCCGACCATCGGGAGGCCTGCCCCCACCAGGGAAGTTTGGGGCCAGTAGGGGGAAGGGGGCACAAGATAACAGCGTAGAGGCTGTTGGGCTGGTTGGGCTGGCGGTGGCACTTTGGGCTCCTTCTGGGCTTGTTGGGCTTGGGGGGTTTAAGAGCGGCCATTTTGTGTCACTGTCCACCATTTCGGTGGCAGTGACACAGCAGCCAGGCTAGGGACGGTTGGGGTTGTTAACATTTTTTCCCGCCCTCCCACCCTCTTTTTGTTTTGGGGGTCCCTTGGTGTGAGGGGAATTTTGTTCTTCAGAGCGGTTTTCGTGGGAGCTGGTGCATCGGGGGATTGCTGTTGGTGGAGGGGTTATTTTCGTGTCGCTGGACCAGGTGCTGGTGTGCTGCGTTAGTGGTGGCGTTGTTTTCCTAGTTGAAAGGGGAGGGTACTGCAGGAGGCCTAGGCTGTTTGGCAGGTGATGGGGGACACTGAGGTAAAGTTAAAAGTAATTAGGTAGGGGGCCTGTTACCATTGGGGATTTTGTGTTTATGTTGCAATTTTGGGGAACATGTTTAGGGGTGTGGGTGGAGGGCTGTGAGGCATTCAAATATTTAGTGAGGTTTAGTTTTGTTCGGCACAGGCCAAGGTTGGGGTAAAATGTTAGGGTGCACCTGCTTCCAATAAAGCGGCCTTTGTCACATTATTTTGTGTCTGTGGTCAGTCCCCCCCCTACTGGTGGGCCCCAAAGATGTAAGACTACAAGAAATTGTACAATCTCTTTGAGAGGGAACAATACATGAAAAGGAGGGACATTTCCAAGAGAATAACCACATACAAGCAAACGTTAACAAATCGAAAGCCCACAGTGTGTAAACACAAACAGCACTGCTCATGAAGTAAGCATCAGTAATAAATACCCAGTACATTCCGCAGTTTAACATTGCTATGTTAATGCTCATTTGCACCATGGGTTTGGTCTGAAGGGATATTGTGAAGTTACACAGATGGGCCATTGGCAAAGGTTTGATTTTACTGAAGCTCTGTGTATGTTCATTTCTTCTAAAATTATTTGCCAATCTCTGTCATAAAGATATATCCTCCATCCATCTTTCCTTAGAAAAGGCTGAAGCAATGACCCCTTTCCACACTTCCTCTGATCTTTTTTAACCATCATATGTGATTCCCTTATGAGCAGCTACTAATTATTGCTTTGTGATCCAACTACTCATGTTTCTAGTTTTAAAATTAGTTTATATTACTTGTGATTGTGAATTATGGCTGTGCTAACTCTTTTGCAGCAGGCTGGGCCGGGGAGCATGCATTGTATGTTATTAATTGTCAATGTGAGACATTTATCAAATGTTTTACCAATGTATTATTGTGTTTTTATCTAGGAACCTAAATCGATATTCCTATTTTATGCCTTTATCCGGTTATAATCAACAATATCCCTATAATGGCATAAGAATTATATCCATATCTATTCGTAGCCCATGCAGTCATGCAAGGCTACTTCCCTGGACTCCTAGAAAGCACAACGAGTTCTCTAAACACACCAAACCTCCAGCAACCTGGGAAATCCCCATTTGCTTTTGTTTTGATTTGTCATAGAACTCCTGCGAGCACTGTAAGAACGGCCAGTTCTTAGTGACATCTTTATTGACGTCTTATGTCCAACCTTACGTCAAACCCGGCACCTTTCAGGTATAAATATACCAACGTTGCCTTAAGCAAGACACAGTGATGGTTTTGGAGAAGAGCAGTTATCTACTTGCCCGAGAGCCCACGGACGCTGCCCCTCCTTCTTGATGCGCTGAGAACGATGCTGTCTTTTTCTCCAGCCGAGAAAATCCAGCTCCGGCGTTTCCAGCCTACCCTTGCAAAACGCCGGAGCTGGGATATCGAGTCCTGACAGAGAGATACCAGACCTCCTGCTTTCTAATACCAAGTAACGGAGCTGACGAAACCCTTAAAGAGAATTCTTGATTCAGATTCTTGGCATAACCAACTTAACTTAAACTGCTACTTACTTACCCCTTCCCACGTATTAGGCTTAGGTCCGGTACACCGGGGTAAGCGTATTTTAGAAGCACCAGTTGCGTACGTTAGTCAATGTATATATGTATGTATATCTTTTATCCATTTTAAAGTATCTTATGGCTAGGAAACCATATCAATGCTTTTACAGTATTATTTCATAATACTCCTTTTACTGTACGCACTTTACTTTATCTTAAGTATTGCGATTATGGCAATTCATTTCTCTTGCATGAGAAAGAAGACTGTTCAATAAATGACACTTTTTATTGAAAACGCCCGTCTCTCTTTTCTCTGCACTCTGGTGAAACTAAGTACGTACAATTGACTGAGTGAAATAGCTGTGTATTGTTTTCACACGACTCTAGAGATACACTCTTATTCTGAGGGAGCAAAGTTGTCATGTTATATGGTTGTCAGAAGCGAATCCCTTCTTGTCTATCCAGGTAGGTTAAACTCCTCCTTGTTTATTCGAGAAAGTTTCTAGTGACCTCTGAGCTAGCTGGCAAAACTTAAGTCTAATATAGTCAGTAGAGACCTAGTCGACCTCAGTCCTACGTCTACACTGCTGAATATATTATTCCAATGCGCAGAGCCTATTGGGAATATAGAAATTACACTACATGGCGCCCAACGTTTGGTAAGGCGATAAAACGAACGCAAGAGTAACTCAGTCGTGCTTTTTCACACAGACCCTTTTTCTCGTAAATACTCCAATAGACGTCTGGAGTGGGTGAAAGGTTAAAATCTGCCGGAACTTAGTAGGAAGAGATGCCTATGTATAGTTTTTGGTTTATTCAACGTTGAAGGATATAGTGTTCCAAAATATTGTGCACCTAATATTTATTTCCTTGGAAACCTGCTCTGCAAACTTTCATTAAAACAATGCCAACTAACGGCGACAGCAACGAAACCGGTGAAGCTGCAGTAGATGCAAATCAACGGGATTTCGATGCTACAGGGTTTAATGAAAATGAACCGGGTGCAATTATCATCACAGAGGTATTCTACACATGGATAAACTTTCCAGCAGCAAACGCTGTAACACACGAGTTCCACTATTACAAAATAGAGGAACCTCCGGAGGAATATACTCCTTTCGAGGATGTTGAAATCCCATTAAATTACCAAGAGCACCTGCTCTGATTTAAAGGCGCTCTAAAACATAATAATCACATCACCAGGCTCGGTCCACTAGGGATACCAGGAGCAACGTGGCCAGTTCTAACCAGCTACACACCACACCCCGACATTGATAAAATGTCAAAGGAAGAAGTCTTAGTTAAAATGAAAGAATTAACAAAGCCATATAGAGAGTTGGTTCAATTGGCAACGAGGAATATAACTAATTTCCAGAAATTGAAAGAAACAGATATAACAGAGCAACCATTTGAACTTGCAAGAATCATAGGAAAATCCTAAGAAGAGCTAGGTAGAGATAGTTTGGGTGGAAAACCGGTAAAACCCCAACTAACTGAAAATACTGAAAAGATATTTATAAAAAGTAATCAAAACACTCCAAAAAAGAGTTGGGATGGAAACAAACAATCCACTCCCAAAGGAAAAGAATTTCAGTCCAGAGGAAGGTCTCCTCAGCGTAGAGAGAGATCTCTAGGCCGAGAAGACAAGTCTCCCCAAAGTGAACCCTCTGAGAAAAGATACAACCTCAGAAATAGGGATAATTTGAAAAAACCTCATAGATATCAAGATATTGATACACGTCCTTCTGGATCTTTTCAGACTTTCGCAGAAATCGGAAAGAAGAGGACGGTCAGAACACAGGGAAGAGCACGTCAAGTCCAAAGACAAGGAACCGGCTCAAAGTAAAAAATTACAATTTCCAAGAAAGAAGGTAGCCAGTATTAAAATAATCAAACATGCCGAGGGTACTGAGGACACAGCTGAAAAACGGAGAGTGGGCACAGACAATGCTAGACAGCGGAGCAGAAGTGACCATAGCTCACAAGACCCTGATGAATCTTCTGGAGACAGTGGACACGAATGAGTACATTCAAGTGGAAACTGCAGACACATGAGTTAGTGTGCCCCACAAACTATATGAAATAACATTACGTATAGAGGGAGATAAAACCAGGAAAATAAAAAGTCTGTTTTGGGAAAAACTTTCAAAAGGCTATCACATTCTGTTAGCTGAAAAAGACTGGCCACCAGAGTTTGTCAGGGAGTGCCCTCATGGCGAAGAAATGATTATGCCTGCCTTCTCTAATCATATCCCAATTCATAAAAAATACACATATGCAAGAAAATGGGCAGTAGCCCAAGCACCTGCATTATATAAAAATCATGTAGGGTGGGATTAGGACTCCCCTTCTCACAAAATCCAGTTAAAATGTCAACCCACTGCAGAAAGGCAGTACCCAATTAAGCAAGAAGCTAAAAAGCAAGTCAGGGAGATCTTAGATCAACTTGAATACCAAGGATGCACCTCTCAAATGAACAATCCTTTGTTTCCTGTCTCCAAGCCAGACGATTCATATTGTCTAGTCTTGGACTACAGACACCTTAACTCATGTTGCAAAACATTTGCAGTACAAAACTCACACAGTGCAGCACTAATGAATAACATCGTGTGCAAAAAATAGAAAACAACATTAGACATCTCTAATGGATTGTTTTGTCAAAACATTGCACCTAAAAGCAGGTATTTGACCGCTTTCTCAATAATGGGGTCACAAAAAATTTCTGTCAACTCCCACAGGGATTCAAGAATAGCCCAGGATTATTCTCAGCAAGAGTAACAGAGTTACTACAGATATATGATGATGAGGCATTATCTTATGTCGATGATATCTATCTCACGGATGATGACCTGGATACTCACTGGAAAAGAGTGAACACCATAATAATTGGGTTCGCAGCAGAGGGTTACAAATTCAACTTTAAAAAGTCACGAATTGTCCATCTAACTGTCCTGTTTTTAGGATATGAATTATCAAGTGAAGGCAAAAGCCTAGCAGACAACTTCTTAGAGAAGTGCGCTGTACTCCAAGCACCAAAAACGCTGAGGAACTTACAATCAATACTAGATTTCCTGAATTTCGGAAGAACTTACATTCTAAATTATGCGGAGAGGGTAAAACCTCTCTATGAATTAATAAAACCTGATTTTAAATCAATTGAACTCAGAAACACACAGAAATTTTGAGATCATTGCAAACAGACATGTTAGCTAAAACAAAATTAGAAACTCGCGACAACACACGCAACCTTGTAATCCGAGTCATCCCAGGAAGATGCGGATTCACGTACCTGACCTCTAATGAGGGAGAAACGGTACCAATAGCTTACAAATCACATTTGTACACACAAGCTGAAAAAACATTCAGTCTTTCAGAAAATACTGTAAATGCGGTTCAGACTGCTGTAGCAAAAGAAAGAGCCCTAGCCCAAGGCAAAAGAATAACTGTTTATACAGCAGAATCAGCCTTCGAGGCGTTATTCAGCCCAGTTAATCTACAAACAGTGGCACTAGATCCAAAATGGATACAGTGGGAAAATTCTCTTGCTGCAGAAGACGTGAAATACTATTTTGACCCGAAAATGAAAAAACTGAAAGATTTGAAATTTGAAGAAGAATATCCTCTGCCAATCGAAATTCTGCCTCTCCATCAGTACTCTTGTATAATCTATACGGACAGATTTGTACAACATTACGATGTGGATAATAAATCCTACAATGCAGCGTGCGCGATTGTTAAAGGTCACTGGCTCTGTGGTAAATTCAGACCAAAAATAACAAAAACTGAATCAATAAGAAACTGTTCGACTCAGCGAGCTGAAATCAGATCTTTAAAGATGGCGCTTGAAAATGCAGATCGTGACTTCCCGATACTAATAGTGTGCGATTCGCATTTCTGCGTAAAATCTTACAATAATGACTTGCAGAACTGGGTTCAAAACGATTACAAAGATGACACAGGTGCCACAATCAAGCATAAAATGCTTTGGGAACAGGTAGTTCTTTTGCAGAAAGAACTACGAAAGACTCACGTGATACATGCACTGAGTCATCAAAGTGATGGTGTTCCCATTGCAGGAAATTCATTGGCTAATACAGCCACAGCGGAAGCAGCTCAACCGGCTTCCATAGCCACAAAGAAGCGTTCAGAAAAATACATAGACGGGGAAACCATGCTTGTGGTAAAAACGTCTTTAAAAGGCGACTGTGCAGCACTACCCACGAACTATCCACTCAATTATACATACATCATTGATGCGAACTCCGTTCCTTTTGCTCGAATCCCTGGATTGAGGGATAGGGTAATTCCAAACACGAACAGGAGAATCTTCTTAATAGCAGATGCACACATGGGATTGGGTCTAAGGCACCAAGGGATCAAGGAATCTCTGAAAGAATTACAATCAGAATACTGGTGGATGAGCGTGCAACATCATAAATTTGCAATGAGCTGTCAAGACTGCAACAGAGATCGCAGTGGCGAACCGACCGGAGTATTGCCATGCCCCCTGATGTAGTTAGCGTAAGACTATCTGCAACATAAAAGCCAGCATCCCATTAATTTCTTTTTAAGACTAATATTCACTTAAAAATACAGACCCCAGCGCTCGGCTGACGCCAGAACTATTATAAAAGATTTGCGAGTCTTTATCGGCATATACACAATTGGCATGCTGCATTCTGACCAGGGTCCTGCTTTTAGCTCTCGAGCTTATAAGGAGGACATGACCAGCATGGGCATTGCATTGCGGTACTCTTGTCCCTTCCATCCTGAGGGAAATGGGATTGTGGAAATAAAAAACAGGGACATAAAGCAATCTATAACGGCAAGGGTATTAGGTTCGGGTGATGGGTGGGTCCAACATTTAACAAGTGTCCAACGTAGTCTTAATAATCTGCCAAGAAATTCTCTAAAAGGTTTCAGTCCGTACAAACTATTGTTCGGTACTAGAATGCATATTCAGGACTTAGATAGTCAGACTTCAGTGGTAGAAAAGAAATGCTTTGATATCAAAGATCGTTTGGCTGTTTTACAGGCCTAAAATGAAACAAGAAAAGCCCTGAGCAACATAAAGTTAAAGCAACAGCCGACAGCCACTGAAGATACACCACATGTCCCAGCAAGGCCTGTCTGGATTCCAAAGATTGGGGATCTGGTCAGAGAAAAGATCGCGGTGAAGAAGGAATTTGGGCCTTCTTACAGAAAAGCAGTACCTGTCTTAGCTGTCAACGGAACAAGATCAGTTGTACTACCGCCCCTTGCTGGTAAAAAGGAGAACCGAGTTGTATCCATCGACCTGGTAAAACCACAATCATGTGGCCAATAATAAGCAGTAGGCCCAGTGGTCTCCCAAGAAGTAGCTGAATACCAAAATGTGCTACAATCCAAGAGGTTCAAACTGAGAGACTAATCCCATTTGATAAACCTGCAGTGAATCAAAAAGGACTATGCAACAATGCCATGGAACTTGTGTCTCTTGAAACCCAAATCACAACAGTTCGTCAAGAAACACCTGTCTACAACAATGTAGCATCAGGCTATGTTAATGAAAGAAAAGATGAAAAAACAAATGAAAATTTGGAAGCAATTCCAACAATTGACAGAACTGCATCTGGCTACTTCATCAATTTTGATAACTTTTCTGAAGATCCAAGCGAACCTGAAGAAAGGCCAGCAACAAAAAGTTTTAAAGACAAAGTAACTGAACTCTTTCATCAAATGAAAGAATCATATCTGGATGCACCAATGATTGAATTTTGGGTTGTATTAGGCGTTCTTATACTCCTCGGTCTAATCTTGGTACTAATTTTAGGAAAATTCATAACAGTACAATGGACACAGCAAGTCAGAACATCAACTTGGTCCTGAAGCCACACAAGTCATCTCACATCGAGAAACAAGAACTTTCATCAGTGATTGTCACAGCCATTCCAATACCCGGCGGGGTAGCTTGGGACAAAACGGATTACAAAATCTATGGCCCTGTTGAACTCTTGGAAAGGGGCGACCACTCGGTCCCCCCGAACGTATGGCGGAGTACCACGATCCCCCCGGGAAGCCATCTTGGGCGGGAAGCGAGTCTCGGCTGGTATGCCCGAAGCGGCGTAGCCGGGGCGCGTTTTTCCCGCCCTAGAGTGGGCTGGCCTAGACACTGACGCGGCTGGCCACGCCCTTGGGGCAGGCAGGGGCGGGTTTACGCCCGCCCTGAAGACGGATAAAAGGAGAAACAAGACCAGAAGGCATCCTCTTGTTCCTGTGCTCTGAAGCTGCACCTCCTCGCTGCACGTGAGCTCGAGACGGAACGAGGAGCCAATTTTGAGCGTTGTAATCGTTCTTGTTTGTTTTTCAGATACTCGGTTGGAGAATGCCGAAGAAGGCGGGAAAGCGCATGACTACTGACCAGATGCTGCGCGTTCTCATGAAGGAGGTGACCGACCTAAAAAGACGGATGGATAAAGACGAGGAAGGGGGGCCGAAACGTCCTTTGGCAGGAGCAGCCCCGGGAGGAAAAAACAAGAGGCCCAGGAGGGGAGCAGCTGGGGGAGACATCCCAGGTCCCAGTGCCCCGCTCGAGGCACCCACTCCCGTGCCGGAGGAAGGGAATCCGATTCCTGTTGTGGTCACCCCCGTGTCCGGGGAAGATATGCCGCCCGAGCTGGCAGCACAACTAGCAGTGTGGTTGGGTGAAGGTAGCGAGGGCGCCACGGCTGCCGACGCGCAGGTGCTGATGAAGCAACTGCGTGAGAAACGGGAAGCAGCGAAGGTGTCCACGCCGGCTGCAGCAGTAGACAAGCCACAGGGGACGAATTCGACCGCAGAGGCAGCGTCCGGTTCAGGTAAGCGGCCATTGCCGATTGCGAGGGACGAGTCAGCACCCTCTCGTAGGGAAAAGTTGGGTCAACATGTTCCTTTGGCTATTAAAGAGAAGATTTGGGCAGGGGAGTATGTAAACATCTTCTCGTTGCTTACTGATCACTATGAGGTGGAGCATGTTAAGGGCCAGAAGGATCTCATGCATCCGAGTGTGTGGCGCGCGAAAATGGCCGCCTTCAAGGTAAATGAAAACATTGGCAATTGGGGCAAAGCATGGGGGGTTTTTACGTCGATCTTGGGGGAACGAAGGCCCGAGTTGCTACCCGAATTGCCGACTTATCAGTCACGAATCATGGGGTACTCGACATCACACGAGGGTAATCATTGGTTCTGCTATGATAATCTTTTTAGAAAGGCTAAAGAACATGATAAAAGCTTAACTTGGGATTGTTATGATTCTGTGTCATGGGATAAAATGAAGGAGACTGGTATGTTGAAAGTGCCATTGGTGGGGAGTAATGTT
Source organism: Lissotriton vulgaris (assembly GCF_964263255.1). Taxonomy (NCBI): domain Eukaryota; kingdom Metazoa; phylum Chordata; class Amphibia; order Caudata; family Salamandridae; genus Lissotriton; species Lissotriton vulgaris. The sequence goes on from NC_141687.1 coordinate 364,920,669, forward strand.
GGCGAATCCTCCCGCCAGTATGCGGGGACGCCCTTTCGATCAGGTGCGGGTACCGATAATTACTCGAGGCCTGCCGGCAATACAGAAAAAAGGGGGGTTTGTTGGAATTTCAACAGGAGTAAATGTACTAGGCCCCAGGGATCGTGCAAATTTAGACACAAATGTAGTGGGTGTGGGCAAACGTCCCATCCTGAGTCCACGTGCAGAGCCAAAACGGGTGATAACGGGGGTAGAAGAGGCGCCAAACAGGTCTAACATAGTCCGAGGGGCGCCTTTACCTACCCCGATTGATACCTTGGCGATGATGCCCTGGCTCAGTGAATACCTGGATCGTACTTCTGCTGGGGTGTTGCGGAACGGGTTTTCTTATGGTTTCCGCATCCCAGTAGGGGACTTTCAGGGTGTGGAGAAATGTAAAAATCAGCTTTCGGTCCTGCAGCATACGACCGTGGTACAGGATAAGATCCGGAAGGAGGTTACTCGAGGTCGGGTCGCCGGCCCGTTTAGTGTACCCCCGGTGCATAACTTTGTTTGTTCTCCTTTAGGAGTGGTTCCCAAGAAGGACCCGGGTGAGTTCCGGCTGATACATAATTTATCAGCTCCATGTGGTCTTTCTGTAAACGAAGCGATAGACCCGGAAGTGTGTTCGGTGCGGTACGCATCCTTCGATGAGGCCGTAGCCATTTTGAATCGCCTGGGGCCCGGGGCGCTGATGGCAAAATCGGATATCGAGTCAGCGTTACGGTTGCTCCCGGTACATCCAGACGATCAGCGTCTCCTGGGTTTCATGTTTCAGGGTCATTATTACATGGATAGGTTTATGCCGATGGGGTGCTCTATATCTTGTGCCTATTTCGAAAATTCAGTACTTTTCTACAATGGGTCTTCACAAAGAAGACGGGTTTCCAACATGTAATGCATTACCTCGATAATTTTTGTTCCTGGGGGCAGCCGGGGATCCGGAATGTGGTCAGGCCTTGGCCGAATTTTGTGTCTTAATGAATCAGTTTGGCGTGCCATTGGCACCAGGTAAGACTGTGGGTCCTTCGACTTGCCTCGAGTTTCTGGGGATCGAGTTAGACTCCAGAGAAGGTTGTTTTCGTTTACCAGCTGACAAAGTGTTAAAGTTCAGGGCAGCCCTGCAAATGTGTATATGTGGATCTAAGGTTAAGCTGCATCAATTGCAGCAGTTAGTTGGACAGTTGAATTTTGCCCTGAGGGTGATACCAATGGCCCGCCCCTTTTCCCGTTCGATTGCCCGAGTAGGTTTTGGTGCCATCTTCGGCACAAGATGGTTGGCACAAAAGTGGCCGGCATGGTGGCATGACAATGGACTGACAAGTAACATCGCTTTCCTGGAACTTTTCCCCATTTTGGTGGCACTGAGAACTTGGCCCGAAGAGTTCAAAGATCACTCTGTGGTATTTTGGTCTGACAATATGACCGTGGTCGAGTGTATCAATAGCCAGGCAGCACGATGCAAATTGATTTTGAGACTGCTCAAAGAAATTGTTTTACTGTGTATGCAATTGAATGTGCTATTCAGAGCAAGACATGTCCCGGGGGTAATGAACCAGGCGGCTGATGCACTGTCTCGTTTTCATATGCAGGCCTTCTCGGGTTTTCTTCCCACAGCGGACCCGGAGCCGGCACCCTTTCCCGAAGCTCTCTGGTCTCTCGGTGCCCCGAACTTCGTCACCTCGTGGGAGAGAGTTTAGCACCCAGGACGAGGAAGGCATATGAAGGGGCGTTCCGGTCCTATTTAGCCTTTTTTGGGGACTGATAGAGAGGGGCTTTGGGGCCACGAGGAATGGGTGGTGAATTTTTCTGATGTCTTTACATCTGGCTGGGAAATCGGTGGCCACGGCTCAGAGGCATCGGGCTGCCATTTCCTTTGTTGCTAGGGCTCATGGGATCCAGGACCCGACAGCGTCTTTCGTTGTACAGAAAGCGCTACGTGGGTGGCAACGCCTTGAGGGTCGCAGAGTAGTTGAGAGGCGCCCGATAGGTTTGGATAGGTTGGCCCAGTTGTTATCCACACTCACTGCTACATGTTCATCTCAGTTTGAGACAGTGTTGTTCCGAGCCACTTTTACGCTGGCATTTCATGGGGCGATGCGGGTAAGCGAACTAGTGGCGAGGAACAAACAGGACGTGACAGGAGGTTTGTACCAGGAGCACGTCCAGGTCAGAGGGGAGACAATGACTGTCTCATTTGTCAGGTCCAAGACCGATCAATGTGGGATGGGTGACTGCATAATCATACGCAGGATTCCCGGGTCTTCCATGTGTCCGGTAAAGTGTTTAGAAGATTACTTAGCACGAAGGGTGGCATCATGGGGGGGGACCTTGTTGAGACACGCGGACGCCACCCCACTGACAAAATCTCAGTTTCAGCGGGTGCTTGCGATGTCGATTGCCGCTGCGGGCTTGAACCCGGGCGAGTTTGGGACCCATTCCTTTCGGATAGGGGCTGCTACAGAAGCTACAGCCAGGGGTCTGAATGTGGAACAAGTGAAACGGGTGGGGCGTTGGTCCTCCAATTGTTATAAAAGGTATGTGCGGTTGCACATGTTGTGAAGCTGTAACGATGTACTCACGCTTCTTGTTTTGTTTGGTTTTCAGTTGCGCAAGCCTACGAGGCGGGGCGGACTATGCAGTCGACCCAACACCGGGCCAGCGGTCAGACATCACCGGCTGTGAAAAAGGAGGTGTGGGTCGTGGGCCACTCATACGTGAGGCGTGCCGCGGACGTATTCAAGGCAGGTGACATGATTCACGTAGCTGGGGAATACGGGTACAGGATGTCCTTCTACGGAAGAGGCGGTCTCTGTATTGACCAGTTTCAATCATTTTTCAAGGGTTTGTTAGGGCGAACGAGGTCACCGCCGTCTGTAGTCATAGTACATCTTGGGGGCAATGATTTGGTCACCACTGGTAGACGACTTCTCCTTGAGGCGATGCTTTCCACTGTAAGTTGGTTAGCGAGGAGAGTTCCAGGGTGCACAATTGCGTGGTCCCATATGATACCACGAAAGGTGTGGCGGGGGCTATTTCTATTCCCGCTTTGAATCATGCTGTTAGAAAGCTTAATAACAAAATGAGTAGGTTGTTCCGTTCCAAAACACTGCATTATATTTCGCATGGGTGTATTAATGATGACAGTATGTATTTGGGGGATGGTGTGCATTTGTCTCGGGTGGGGAATGAGTTACTCATAGGAGACTTCTTAGCATGGCTAAAAACGTTATAATATGACCTTTAGGTAGGAGTTTTGTGGGGGGTCCGGATAGCCGGTCAACTATCCGGCCTGTGGCGGTAAGGTCATGATCGGTGAGCACTAATTGGAAGATCCCTATGAGTGGGCGTCACCCAACACGGATGGGAGCGCTCGGGGGAGGTGGCCATTGGCCCCTCAACGGGGAGGCGGTCCCTTCTAAAAATGGGTCGCCGAAAGAAAAGGAAAGGCGGTCAAGGCCCCTTCCTGGGTAGGAGGGGTTACAGCCCCCTCCTGTGGAATTTCCCGGGGCCAGGACGTCTGCGACGGCAGACGTGGTAAGTTGTGTGGGGTTTGGGAGGGGGTCTACGCTACCTTCTAGATACCTCACACGAGTCCTCGGACGACCTTTAAGTGGCGTCGAGTTTTATTGGGGCCCCCGTCAAGTCAAGGGAAATTGGTAGTTGCACTTGAGGTACGCCTCTGTGCGGTCCCCCCTCACAAGTGAGGGGGATATTTCGGGTTTAGGGATCTTGACACCGGTTACGACCTTGCCGTTGGCCCTTAAACGTTAGGATGTACAATTTCAAAATTTCAAGTAAATGTTTTGTAGGATGTTAATTCGGCTAGGAGAACCTTTGTATTAGAGAATCTGTTAAGGTTAGCCAAACATCGCAATGTGGTAATGAAATTGTACATTAATATGAAACTGTTGATTTAATGTTTTAATTTTGTTTCATATTTTAATAAATACGGCCGGGAGGGTCACTCCCTCCCTCTTCCAAAAACTTCAGAACTGTTTCCGGTTTCCCTTCCTTTGGGGATTGTGTTGAGAGGGGGTGGCGGGTATCTCATCCATATGGAAAGGGGCGACCACTCGGTCCCCCCGAACGTATGGCGGAGTACCACGATCCCCCCGGGAAGCCATCTTGGGCGGGAAGCGAGTCTCGGCTGGTATGCCCGAAGCGGCGTAGCCGGGGCGCGTTTTTCCCGCCCTAGAGTGGGCTGGCCTAGACACTGACGTGGCTGGCCACGCCCTTGGGGCAGGCAGGGGCGGGTTTACGCCCGCCCTGAAGACGGATAAAAGGAGAAACAAGACCAGAAGGCATCCTCTTGTTCCTGTGCTCTGAAGCTGCACCTCCTCGCTGCACGTGAGCTCGAGACGGAACGAGGAGCCAATTTTGACCCACCCACCAGCCCCTGAGGACAGCAAGTGGTTTTTGAATAAAGTTAATGGATAACTCTGATTTTCGTTTACAGGTTGTGGTATTATCGTGATGATTTTGAGTATGTAATAAAGAATGGTCGATTTGGGTTATGTTTCATGAATAAAGAAATTCTGCTTTAGTGTTCATTGGTAAGCATGCTTTTAATACAGTTGTAGTAGCCAATGTCTTTGTAGTTTAGTAAGTTAGTTAGCATTGTCGTATTTATTTTGGTCGGGCGGTAAGGTCATGATCGGTGAGCACTAATTGGAAGATCCCTATGAGTGGGCGTCACCCAACACGGATGGGAGCGCTCGGGGGAGGTGGCCATTGGCCCCTCAACGGGGAGGCGGTCCCTTCTAAGGATGGGTCGCCGAAAGAAAAGGAAAGGCGGTCAAGGCCCCTTCCTGGGTAGGAGGGGTTACAGCCCCCTCCTGTGGAATTTCCTGGGGCCAGGACGTCTGCGACGGCAGACGTGGTAAGTTGTGTGGGGTTTGGGAGGGGGTCTACGCTACCTTCTAGATACCTCACACGAGTCCTCGGACGACCTTTAAGTGGCGTCGAGTTTTATTGGGGCCCCCGTCAAGTCAAGGGAAATTGGTAGTTGCACTTGAGGTACGCCTCTGTGCGGTCCCCCCTCACAAGTGAGGGGGATATTTCGTGTTTAGGGATCTTGACATCGGTTACGACCTTGCCGTTGGCCCTTAAACGTTAGGATGTACAATTTCAAAATTTCAAGTAAATGTTTTGTAGGATGTTAATTCGGCTAGGAGAACCTTTGTATTAGAGAATCTGTTAAGGTTAGACAAACATCGCAATGTGGTAATGAAATTGTACATTAATATGAAACTGTTGATTTAATGTTTTAATTTTGTTTCATATTTTAATAAATACGGCCGGGAGGGTCACTCCCTCCCTCTTCCAAAAACTTCAGAACTGTTTCCGGTTTCCCTTCCTTTGGGGATTGTGTTGAGAGGGGGTGGCGGGTATCTCAGCCATATGAAATATCCATATCAGTTCAAGGTTTCATTAAGTGACTTTGTAAAACCAAGTACATTCTCTGATGATTGGGGCGTTGAAAGTATAAATAATATGATGTCTGATTTAGTAATGTCAGCAAAATTTACAGAACATGATTACTTACAGGGTTCATCGAATTATGAACAGATGTACTGCTATAATCACTATGCACATCACTACTTGCATAAATCTGCACCACCTAGAAATGTTTTTAACTATAATCAATGGGAACATTGTGCAACTCCACCCAAAAGCAGTTCGAAGACATTTTATGAGAAATTCCCATACTTCTCAGGGTTTAACACCAGTGATGCAGAAAAGTTTTTTTTTAAACTGTCAGAAAAGACAGGGATAAAAACAATTTTGACAAATACTAAATTGATTTATTCTGAAACATTTTATGAAAAAATGATTACATTTGGCTTTGAATTCTGGAAAAACAACATTGAAACGAAAACCATCTGGGGTACAAAAGATTTGCAGGTCCAAGGTTTAGAATCATTATTTAGAGCCTGCATGATCCCAGAACAAATTATATTCCTGAATGACACCATTCAACAAACAACCTGATTTGGCCTAGCCAAAATTAAAGACTTAAATAAACCGTATATTCCTAAAACAAAACTTGACTATAATAGCCCTACAGACGTTGAGATAGACGTATCCCATATTTTACACCAAAACAGAACACATCCTGATTGGAAAAAATGGTTGATCTGGCCCACAGACACTAATAACTGTCAAGATAGATTCCTGAACTAACAACAGGGATTCAAAATGACCAGGCCGGACCCTAGATACTCCCAGAGACAACATCCAGGGATAGTTACAACATACAGTGTAGGGAAACTATGCCTTGAGTGGCTAGAGAAATCCACACTGGCTGAAATTAAGCAACACTTGACTTTACTTAAAGGCGGTGCTGACTTGCGTGATTTCATAATGGGACCGCACAAACAGCGTCAAAAACGTTTCATAGCGGCCGGTATATACGCTGCGTAAAACGAAGCATGGAAAGTAATGCAAATTGAAACAGCAGAAAAAATACGAGAAATTGATCGTATTCATTTGGAAAAATCACTTTCTGTTGTGGACAATGGGTTAATGACTCTGTCCTCCATAATATATTCACTGGACAGTATTGTATCATCTGCTATCGATATAATAGATCAGGACTTACTAATGTTACAACACGGTCAGTCCCAATTATGTTCTATTGTACAGCTTGGCTGGACGTTGCAAAATCTGCGTTCAGGCTATGTGCCTTGGCGTTTAATCAACACAACGTCATTATTCTCTATCTTTAACCTTAATGATAAACAAATCAGTTTGGCACAAAAAGGAGCAGACTATACAATTCTGAGCATTGAAAAACTTGAGAGATTACCATTGACAATGTCAGAAAGACCTGTCATTGAATGGATAATACACGGAATAATCACAATTCCGATAACAACTTTCCGATTTAAAAATTGCCAAGAGTATATACCAGCAGGCCAGTATGAAAGGTTGGGTAAAGGGTACATTAAGTCATCATGGAAATTACCTTACACACACACATGTTATAGTGACAAAAAACAGAATGTATTTCTTAGTGGTAACAATTGTAAACGATCACTTAGCGGTATACTTCTGTGCCAAGGTATTAATTTGCATGGGGCCTGTGAGGGGACTTCAAATAACCTTTCATGCCACCAGCACGGCACACCTGCAACACAAATAGAGCCATTCTTTAGACAACTTTCTAATGGGAGCTACGTTCTAATAACGGACCACAGATGTTGTGGCATGGTGCCAGGGAAAGCCTATCTCGTAAGTGTTAGTTCCATGGTCACTTGCTGTATGCAAGTATTGTATCCAAATGGCTCTCCTGATACGGAGACGACGATTTGGCCTTCTTTGAATATCTCTTCTATACGAATTGATACTTTAAGCAGAATGAAGTCTGTTCTTTTACAGACAACCGTGCCTTTTACTTCATCAAAAGAAACGTATGATCTGCAAGTTGCAAGACAACAGCAGAGATACATACACTTTTATCAACTAATTGCCCCGTGCATTTCGTAGAAATGCTAAGCCAAATCCTAAATATGTCAGATACCAGTGGGATGGCACATGTATTTAAGACAATTTTTTCGGGACTGTTAACACCATTTGAAACTGTTCTGGGCATCTTTCCCAATTGTGTCCATTCTGTCTTTGGCGGTCTACCACTACTTTTGGGACTCGTAGCAGGAATTTTATTTTTGATCCTTCTGCTCCGATATGGCAAGCCAAGTCGCAGACAAGACTCCAGCAACGATGGAAGAAACGATCCTAGCAATACGCTATCAGGACCGCATAACTAAAGTCCTTGGATTAGCCCGGCTAAGAGATCTGAATATGACCTGGTTTCTTTCATTCAGACCAATCTGGCAAAATTGCATTTTACCTGTGCTTCGATGTATGCTATGCGGAGAAGAATTCGTGTTGGACACCTGTCTTGCACTACAATCAGCAGTACCAATGGATATCAATACTTTGCTAAGTCCTGTAACGGCTCATGCATCGTGTTGTCCCCAGCGGTTAGCGATTCTGATGACGGCATTCGTTGAGACTTCACCACTACGATTAGGTGGGAGTGAAGTACGAGATGAGAGCAACATCACCCAGGTGCAACCTTCTGTGAGCATTGCTGATCCTGACATCGATGATAGCAATCATTCTCACGACTGCACTGTTGCAGCATTTTCAAACTTAGTCGAACTTTCACCTGAAGCTGTAGACTGCTTTTTTGCACATCTGTCTGAAATGATGTTCTCCCCTGAACAGAGAGAAGAACTTTTAAGCGACGAGCACACAGCGTTCCTCTGAATTCTGAATTCGGCCTTCAACTTTGATAACAAAAGCTACTGAACACGTTTGGAACAATTTTTTTCCCCGGAAAGCGAAATTCTTTTTTTCCAATTTCCAAAATATTTACCTTTTTTCTGGCACATGTACTCTGCTTAAAGTAGAACTATTCTTAAAGAACAGAGCTTCTGTTTTTAGTGACTCTAGAGACAATACATTACCTCAGCCTCTTGCACATTTACAGGAACTTTATTTATATGTGATGGAATGGTCTCGACTTTTTTTCTGTATTAAGAGCCATTTCATGTGTAATTTTTGCAAATCGTTCAGCTAATATATATGCATTTTTTTTCTGAATGATTACACTGCTTAATAAGCGTACAGTACCAATAGTCTTTCGTGTATTTCGCATACACCATTTCAAATGCAAAAAATGTATTTTGGGGTGGGTTGGAATACACATGCACCTTTAAATGTTTACTATTGCTTAGTTGTAGTAATGATGGACATTAGATCGTGGAGTGGGTATTGTGTTTTTATCTAGGAACCTAAATCAATATTCCTATTTTATGCCTTTATCCGGTTATAATCAATAATATCCCTATAATGGCATAAGAATTATATCCATATCTAGTCATAGCCCATGCAGTCACATTAAGCAAGGCTACTTCCCCGGACTCCTAGAAAGCACAACAAGTTCTCTAACCACACCAAACCTCCAGCAACCTGGGAAATCCCCTTTTGCTTTGGTTTTGATTTGTCATAGAACTCCTGCGAGCACTGTAAGAACGGCCAGTTCTTAGTGACATCTTTATTGACGTCTTATGTCCAACCTTACGTCAAACCCGGCACCTTTCAGGTATAAATATACCAACGTTGCCTTAAGCAAACACACAGTGGTGGTTTTGGAGCAGAGCAGTTATCTACTTGCCCGAGAGCCCAGGGACGCTGCCCCTCCCTCTTGACGCGCTGAGAAAGACGTTGTCTTTTTCTCCAGCCAAAAAAATCCAGCTCCGGCGTTTCCAGCCTACCCTTGCGGGTTGCTGGGATATCGAGTCCTGACAGAGAGATACAAGACCTCCTGCTTTTTAAGTAAGGTACGGAGCTGACTAAACCCTTAAAGGGAATTCTTGATTCAGATTCTTGGCATAACCAACTTAACTTAAACTGCTACTTACTTACTCCTTCCCACGTATTAAGCTTAGGTCAGGTACACCGGGGTAGGCGTATTTTAGAAGCACCAGTTGAGTACGTTAGTCAATGTATATATGTATGTATATCTTTTATCCATTTTAAAGTATCTTATGGCTAAGAAACCATATCAATGCTTTTACAGTATTATTTCATAATACTCCTTTTACTGTACGCACTTTACTTTATCGTAAGTATTGCAATTATGGCAATTCATTTCTCTTGCATGAGAAAGAAGACTGTTCAATAAATTACACCTTTTATTGAAAACGCCCGTCTCTCTTTTCTCTGCACTCTGGTGAAACTAAGTACGCACAATTGACTGAGTGAAATAACTGTCTATTGTTTTCACACAACTCTAGAGATACACTCTTATTCTGAGGGAGCAAAGTTGTCATGTTATATGGTTGTCAGAAGCTAATCCCTTCTTGTCTATCCAGGGAGGTTAAACTCCTCCTCAGTTATTCGAGAACGTTTTTAGTGACCTCTGAGCTACCTGGCAAAACTTAAGTCTAATATAATCAGTAGAGACCTAGTCGACCTCAGTCCTACGTCTACACTGCTGAATATATTTTTCCAATGCACAGAGCCTATTGGGAATATAGGAACTACACTACAGTATATAGGCTGTCACTGCCAGTTTACAATAAAGACACATTCTCAGTCTTTTTATCATGCTGCATGGAAATGATTACAATAAACTGGACAGAATATAATCATGTTTTGATCATACCTAATACACTCTTGCACTTTTGAAGGTTCAATCTTGTTATTCACTGTAAGTCCTTTTACAGAATTAGCAGTGTACATGTTTTAGTCTTTATGTTACCCTAATATTGAAAAGTAAAGTCTAGTTTTAGAGTTGGTAGTGTGAAAGCATTCCGGGGAGATGGGAATGAATTCTCTCAAAAGTTTTTCCAAAGTTGTTAGCCAGAACAAGTGGGCGTTTGCTGCAAAGTTTTCATGTTTTGATAACAAGGGGGGCAATTCTGCACTTTCATAAGGTCAACCATGGTTATTCGGTGTAAGCCTTTTTATAGAATAACTAGCAGCCCGCCCCAGCATTGCCTGGGGCAGAAAGGGGCTTGGGGCAGCATTTGATGCTTGCGTGCCAGTCCCTCTGTGCACACCCGCTCCCGATCCCCTCCCTCCTCGACTCCCTCCCGCCCCAACTCCTCCTACCCGTCCCTCTGTGCACACCCGCTCCGACCCCCTCCCGCCCCGACTCCCTCTTGCCCCCTCCCGCCCCTACTCCCTCCCACCCTGACTCCCTCCCGCCCTGACTCCAATGTGCATTTACGTTACCTGAGCTGCCGCTTCCTTCCCGCGCTCCTCGCTTCACCGCAGCTCCATGTCCACCGCTCGTCATGACGCTCCTGAGCCGCCGCTTCTCCCCGCGCTCCTTACTTCACCGCCGCTCCATGTCCGCCGCTCGTCATCACGAACGTCGCGGCCACGCTACGTCGCGGCCAGCACAGCGTCGCGCCCGGCGCTACTTTGAGGGCACTACTTTTTTTTTAAAGTTATATTTTTAAATGTACTTTTTTTTATCACCTATGTCCATCTGCACACCCTGACATTTTCTACAATGTATCGGGTGTGTCGATTGGTGCTGTGGTTCCCGAGTTTACCTGGCTCAAAGGTGTGTGTTCTCTCTTTATAATAGTAGTATAGATGGTATGTACCTATTATTCTTTATGCAAATCTATTGCTGGTGAGTCCCATTTGAGAGTTAATCGTGTGAGAGCATCTCAGAGCATCTCAGGCTTATAATTGGATACATTTGTTTTTATTTGTTGTTACTATACCAAAAATAGATAATAGTAATGAGTTTTCTAATGAAACACTGTACAATACAGAGAGCATTATAAAAATGAATGAATTCTACCATGTTTGTCAATTTGTTCATGTACTGATGTATTCCTGATTTCTTGAAATCTGAGATATATTCATATGCTCAGAAGTACTGCAGACTCACACCTGCCTATGTTTATATATTATATTTGTGGAGCTTCCTACAAATAAACTAAAACAAGATGTTCGGATCACGTTTCAAATTAGTATATCTTGCATGGTGCTTTGGTTTTGACCCATAAGTTCAAATACATTTCTTGGATATTTGATCTCTCTCTTTGCATACTTAAAGTGGGAATTAAAAAAATGCTCCTCGAGAAAGTTTTCCTTATTTTTAATATTAGATATCTTTATTCTGATTATGTTTTTTTTCCATGAGAGCAGGTAGTTATTGGCACACATACTTCTTGCTATCTATACTAATATAATAAAGAGAGAGCCCAAACCTTTGAGGCGGGTAATCTCAGGACCCACAGCACCAATCACAACACCCAATACAGCGTTGGAAAGGGCAGTTGCAGCAGAAGGACATAGTCTATGCAGACGCCCACAATATACATTTCAAAGGTAAAAGAACCATGCCAGCAAAGTAGTCCCTTGTGGGCATGTCTGTGTTGTGCTGTGGGTGTGTGCTGGGGTGTGACAAATGCTGGAGGCGTGTGGTACTTTCCGCCCTTCATGCCATGTCTCATATCGTGTGCTGTGGGCGACGGCGTGCGCTGGGGGCGTGGGCGGGGCGCGGGATTACGGAAAAAAAAGTGAGCGTTGTGCCCAATATTTCATTGTTTTTCTTCCCAGGTTCTGTACATTCCAGCTCCGGGTGTCCACCCTGTTCCCTTTAAAAACCCCTGCACCCCATAATCATAACCCACCCTTATCCTTAAAATACGGCCAAACCCTTAAACACTAACCCATCTTAACCCTATAAATATACCCTGTACCCCAAAACCCAAACCTATCTCTAAACTGTAAAAATACCCCTGTACCCCAAAACCCAAACTTAGCCCTGAACCCTATAAATACCCCTGTACCTCAAAACCCAAACCTACCCCTGAACCCTAAAATACCCCTGTACCCCAAAACCCAAACCTAGCCCTGAACCCTAAAAATACCCCTGTACCCCAAAATCCAAACATACCCCTGAACCCTAAAATACCCCTGTACCCCAAAAACCAAACCTAGCCCTGAACCCTTAAAATACCCTGTACCCCAGAACCCAAACCTACCCCTGAACCCTTAAAATACCCCTGTACCCCAAAACCCAAATTTAGCGCTGAACCATAAAAATAACCCTGTACCCCAAAACTCAAACCTACTCATGAACCCTAAAATACCCCTGTACCCCAAAACCCAAAACTAGCCCTGAACCATAAAAATACCCCTGTACCCCAAAACCCAAACCTAGCCCTGAACCCTTAAAATACCCCTGTACCTCAAAACCCAAACCTACCCCTGAACCCTAAAAATAACCCTATACCCAAAAACCCAAACCTAGCCCTGAACCCTAAAAATACCCCTGTACCCCAAAACCCATACCTAGCCCTAAAATCTAAAACTACCCCTGTACCCCATAACCCCAAACTATATCTGAACCCTTAAAATACCCAAACACCCCAAAACATATACCTCAGTACCCCAAAACATATACCCCTATACCCATACTTACCTTATCCAAACACTAAAAAAAACATGCTTTTACCATTTATGCATTTACAACGAATTTTGTTGTAAATGTATCTATAACTAAATGCAGGAAATATGGAGATCTTGTGGTTAAGTAAAGATACCCTTACTCAGAGTTTGATTGTCCATCATCTTTGGAAATGGAAATGGGCACTGCGACCAAGCGGCTTCCTGGCGCTAGGGACTTGACCAGACTCACAGAGGGGAACCGGGGAGGCTAACCAGGAAATGCCTGGGAAAACAAGAAAGTTTTAAGAGCTTTTCGAAAGTGAGAGAAGATGGGGATAGAACGAATAGAAAGAGGAAGACTGTTCCAGAACCGGGGGGCCAGAACCGAAAATCGGGTGCCTCCTGTTCTGGATTGACGGAAACGGGGGATATGCAGGAGGGAAAGAGAGGAAGAACGGAGAGCGCGGTTGGGGACGTGAGGAGTGATGAGAGATCCGATAAAGAGAGGGGCTGAGTGAGTGTGAGCCCGAAAAGCCAGACAGGCCAGTTTGAAGAAGGATCTAAGGTGCACAGGAAGCCAATGAAGGGACTTGAGTGCAGGGGTAATGTGCGCGGATTTAGGGAGACGGAGAATGAGGCGGGCTGCCTGATTTGGAACGGCCTGGAGACGGCGAGTTTCATAGGCGGGTATGCCCACGTACAAGCCATTCCCATAGTCAAGGCGAGAGGCGATGAGAGCCATGACTATGGTTTTGAGGGCGTCCGTAGAGAAATACCAGGAGATCTTCCGGATGAGGCGGAGGGACAGGAAGCAGGAGGATACAACGGAGCTAATTTGGGCATGCATAGACAGGTCATGACTGACCTTGATGCCCAAAGTTCGGACTGAGGAAACCGGTGAAGAGGGGAACCAAAGGAAGGGGGCCAGTGAACCGTGGACCAAGGGTTAGAGGGACCACCCATGAGGACAAGCTCCGTCTTGTCCGGATTGAGCTTCAAATGATTGGTGCTCATCCAATCAGATATAAAAACTAGGGTAGAGCAGAGCTTTGGGAGAGAAACAGAAGGGGAGGAAAGATCAAAGACGAGCTGGAGTGTAATTGTACACAGAGACCCCCAGCTCGAGAAGGGAAATGATAAGGGGGTAGATGTAAAGATTGAAAAGGAGAGGGGACAGGGAGGAACCTTGGGGAACCCCACAGGTGACCAAGTGGGAGGGAGCGGAGAAACCAGAGAGATGGACCGCTTGGGACCTACCCTGAAGAAAGGACGCTAGCCAGGAAAGTGCAGCGCCCTGGATGCCCGCTGCGCTGACACGGTTGCGGGGGATGGAATGACCTACCGTGTCAAACGCAGCGGACAAATCGAGGAGGACCAAAGCTTGGGGGAGATTGATGTCAGCTTTTCCCTTGAGTTCGTCCAGGACCGCAATGACCACTGTCTCTGTGAAATGGCCTGGGCGAAATCCTGCCTGATGGGAGGCTAGGAGGTGGTTCTCCTCGATATAGGTGGACAGACAAGATGTAACATGACTTTCAAGGATCTTGCCCAGATAAGGAAGAAGAGAGATGGGCCTGAAATTGGAAGGGAGAGAAGGGTCCAGGCCAGTTTTTTTGAGAATAGGAAAAACTATAGCAGATTTAAAAGATGAGGGAACAGAACCCAAAGTCAAAGAGGCGTTGAGAAGGGCAAGAGGAGGGGCGGGGCAGCTGGTGAATAGAGTTTTGAGGATTCATGCAGGAGCACAGTCCGCCGGAGAGCCAGACTTAACTTTAGTAAGTAGATTCAGAAATTGGTCCATAGAGATGAGTGGAAAATGATCCAGAGAAGAGGAGGGCAGAGGAGGGGAGTAGGAAAGACCAGGATGAAGCACCGTAGGGATATTGGCTTTTATGTTAGTGATCTTATCAATGAAATAATCATTGAGAGAAGAACAGAGGGTCTGAGATGGAACAAGGTTAGTGCTAGTGCGCTCAGAGGAAGCTAGGTTGTGAACCAGGGAGAAGATTTCTCGAGTTTTGTTGGCCGAAAGAGCAACTCGCTCGGTGAAATATTTGGTTTTGGCCGCGACGATCGCTCTTTTGTAGTTGTTAAAGAGCAGTCTGTACTTAGCGCGGAGAATGGGGCAATAGTTCCGTCTCCAATGACGTTCTTTGGAAACATCTCATTAGCTTTTCAGTCTACTAGACATCTATGGTCATATTTGGCTCCGAAATACGTTTTGACTCTCAGGTTTTTGCTGTTGTAAAAAACTGCACATTTCCTGTCCTCTAACCTGTCTTAAATTGTCCCCATTCTGAATTCATCATCCTTGAACCTATTGATTCAGTTTGTAGCATTTTCAAAGTTAATGTATTGTATTGTAATCTACCTGTTCCTCTTTAATAAATCTCTAGCGATGATGCAGGCTGTGCAAAAGCTATCCATCAGAAATGTTTTTGGTCTTAGGAAGTTGATTTTATGTTTCGTGTACATGACCCCAATTACTACAAGAGGGTCAAGTTTAAGACCGCAAGAGATATTAAAAGAATTTGGGAACAAATTATGATCACTGATAAGATTGCATTTTTTAATGCTGAGCTACAAATTTGGGGGAACCCAGGGATGCCAAATATATTTTCTGATGGCGCTGCCATGCAATGGATAGGGCATAGCATAAATACTTTAGGTGATCTATATGGGTCAGATGGCCTCTTGATCTTCAATACGTTAAAAATACTCTATAAAATTAGTGATGTTATTTACTTTAAATATATACAGATTCAAGACTTCTTGGTTAATAAAATGAAAATCAAGAGAATAGAACATTTGGATACTCTAAAATGTATTCATGCTACCTATACTAAATCACTTATTAGCAAAAGCTATGCTTGTTTAAATAGTGGCCGGGCAGGAGACTGCGCGAAAATGGCGGATAAATGGACTAACAGACTAGGAATAAATATTAACTCCAACCAGATTGCAGGGTCGCTCGAGTGGTCCAATCTTCAAATTTAAGGCTACAATTTTATAGGACGGTCACCCAAATTTACTGTACGCCTCAAAGAATTGCTAGCTGGACCTCTGGAAATGCTTCTAGTGAACGTACTAAATGTCCAAAATGAAACATGGAAGCTGCTGGTACAGAACATATGCTCTATCAGTGTCCCGAACTTACATCATTTTGGAAAGGAATAATAACGGTTCTAAATAGTAGGCAAATAACACTACCAACTCTCTCTGC
This sequence comes from Lissotriton vulgaris, assembly GCF_964263255.1. NCBI lineage: Eukaryota > Metazoa > Chordata > Amphibia > Caudata > Salamandridae > Lissotriton > Lissotriton vulgaris. Next base: position 364,936,843 of record NC_141687.1, read on the forward strand.
ACATTTGATATTGTTAGCTATACAAGATACTAATAGTAACTATAAAGATTTGATATCTATTGTTTTTGCCTGCGCCAGGTTGGTCATAGCGCGGACTTGGATTTCAAAGGAACCTCCTAGTGTTATGGAATGGTGGAATCTTATTCACGAAATACGTATAATGGAGCTCTCATTGGCTAAGTGTAGGGGTCCTAAGGCATTGAAAGGGAGGGAAAAAATATGGGGAACGTTTATTTGATGTATATGTATTCGCTTAGAGAGCCCTGCACATCGGCATCACTGTCATGATTTAGATATTTGTGAATATCTGTATTGTAACCCTCTGCTTGTATTTAATGGTTAATTTATGCCCAGATACTTATGAAATGATATATGTATAACAAGAAATGATTTTTTTTCTTTTTTGTTTCTTCTCTTTCTTGCAATAAATAAAAAAACTTTAAAATAAAAAAAAAAGGAAGTTGATTTTACGGCTATCCCATAGAATTTTAATTCTACTTTGCATCAATCAAGATTCCAGGAAAACATATGTCCAATAGAACATTCCTCTGAAGAGCCCTATTTATCACTAATGTATCAAAGTGTAAGTTAACGATTCGTAATTTGTGAAGTGCAAAATGGGAGCATGTACTGTAATACCTCATTATTCTCAATCATAAAAATACGGAATCACCTTTAGTGATTCAGAAAAGTTGCAAATTGTGAATGTCACACTGTTTTAGAGAAGAGAGGAGAGTACCAGAAGTACTGAGAATTTCATTAAGCCAGCACAAAACTTTAAATATGGCAAGTCATGAGTCATAAGAGAATGGGTAATGAAAATGAAAGTGGAAGTTCAGGGATGCTGATTTGGAAATCCTGGTGGAGAAGTATGTTCCTGAGGGTGACTAGCTCTTTAGCTCACTATTCAATGTCCCAAAAACCACCAAAAAATAAATTGACATTTAAAAAGTTACTTGTGACTACCATAATGCTGTGGGATTAACAAAACCACAATAGAAGAAACTAGAATGTGTTTCAAGATTGGCGGCAAGAAGAGTGGAGGTTACTGGCACTGGATGTGGCCCAAGAACTGAAGTCTCCCCCACGCCAAGGGAAAACATTAATACTGGAACATTTCAGCTCAGGTATCAATAGCAATGACACTTCAACCTTAGAGGCCACCAAAACAGATAGACAAGTATGGGGGTTAAAGTATGAAGAGCAAATAAACTCAAGCATATGTGAAACAACTCACGCCTGTGAATAAACACATTTATAGAAACTTATATCTAAAATTTTCATATATACATGGAATACACAATACATCACGGGACTTAATGTGCTGACATAAACATCCATTTAATTCAAATGTCAAATTAAAGAACAAAATAGATTATATTTCATAAACTATATTTAAATGCTGTAATGACCGGATTTTCGGACCAGATAGGATCAGCTCACCAAGACACCACCAACCCAGCCGAAACGTAACCACCTCCCTCCTCAGGACCCATCTATCCAGGCACCTGGGTACCTACCTGAGGATGGGGAATTAGCTATATATAAGCTCATATCATCAAAAACACCACTAAATCTATGGGGATTACTAGGAATACTCACTGATTACTAAGGACGTCCATACCCTACACCACACTCATACAATATAGTCTCGCGACCACATGGGCCCAGACTAATCTATCCTGGGGCAGTTCTGATTACTTACCATCACACACTGACTGCAACCAGTGCTCTCGCAAACCACAATCTTGTGGGTATACACACCAGTGTCCCCCTTGGTGCTCTCACCTTCCTACAAGCCACAATCCTGTGGGTATATACACCAGTATCCCCCCTGGTGCTCTCTCTAATGCCCAAGCCACAATCCTGTGGGTATACACACCAGTGTCCCCCTGGTGCTCTCATTAACGCCGCCTTACAACGACGATCACTTTCCTATAAATACCGTTAGCTCTTCATGTTGGGGAATCTCTCACTATTCACTAGAGGTACAATACTACAATATTATGGATCACACAAGAATGGCCAAATTACACGGTGTACAACTTATTCTCTATTTCAAGGGCTCCTCTCTCCCTCATTATTCAGTTACCATTTACCTGAGCGGGGGTAGCATCCGTTCATATAATAGCACCTGACTAGAAGAAAGGCTAACTTTACTGTATAAGAATAAAACATACACACTGGTTCACTAAGAACTGGGGTTCCTTTATTATAATAATAACAATAACAATATAATACTGCACTATAACACATAGCCTGAAAAGTAAAAGGGGAATAGACACATACACAGATCTGTATTATAATGGAAAGCTTTATTACTATAACACATCCACATGTAACTAACAGGGACTGTAAATAGCTAAAGAGGGAATGGATTATACTGCACACCGCTGAAAGTAAAAGGATTAGCAATATAATAGGGACAAGGTTAATGTTTAAATGTAAAGCAAACTAATATAACAGGCCAGATATCAGCTGATTAGTATGAAGTCTTGCTCTAGCTGTCATCTGGGTTCCTCTCTCGTCTGTGCCTTAGCTCGTCTCAGATTCTCCCCTGCACTCTTGGACACGCATCTGCGCTGATCACTCTGCACTGGATTCCTCTCCCCCACGAACTGTCTTCACTTCCCAGCTTCAGTCTAATAATATAGTTTCTGCCGCTCTGATAACCGTTCGCTCCACTAGCTTCTTCACTCTGTCTGATTATCCCAGCTCCAATGTCCAATTCACTCCAGCTGCTCCCACAGACTAATCCACGATATAACTTCAGTCTCTTCCAAAAGGCATCACTTCAGACTCCAGCTGATCACAACTCCTTCTGATAAGTAACTGCTTCTGACTGCTTTCTTCAGCTCCAAACACCAACTGCCTTCTCTCTGTTCCAAACACCATCTGCTCACAACTGCTTCTAACAACTCCAGCAATCATCTGTCTTCTCTCCCTCCAAGCATTAACTGACTTCGCTCTCCAGCTTCAACTGACTTCTTCTCTCCCTGGCTCCAACTAACTGACTGACTTCTCTCTGTTCCAAGCATCGACTAACTGACACTCCTCCTCTTCTGCACTTCACTAATATGGAAAGCTCTCCCCTCATGGAAATTTCCAACAGAGGGCTGCCTCCTACCGAATTCCTGTGCCAGCTCCGAGGCCTCCTGCGCAGCCTGCAGTGACCATCTGCATCTTACGTCTGGGCCCAAGAGACATACACATTTCTTCGATAAGATCCAGTCTCGGCTGGTTTTCCCCTAGTGAACAACACCTCATAACTAAAACATCACCTTTACCCTGCAAGCATCTCAGTCTGCAGGGACAGAAAGCAAAATGGAGTCTCTCTAGTTCTGGGCCTTGCAGGCCCGAAAAGGATGAAATAACACTTAGCTCTGTCAGAGTACATACACAAACCATAATATAAAGTCAGGACTACAGGATCCACCCTCTACTATAGGTAGGATGATGAAAGGACACATAATTATGTCAAAGCCAATAGGCAATAGATGGATTAGAGTCAAGAATAAGGGATCTATCATCATATAAAGCAGCTATCCTCTAGTTTATGCTTCTAGGTCTGGAAAAAGGCCTGAAAAGGACCAACACAAGCCAAGAATAGGGATTCAGGATGGTAGCAAGCTTAAAGTCACCATCACTCAGAAATAGAGCCAAAAACACGATCACTACAAATGCCTTGGACGTCTTACAAGTCATACTCAAGTTTAGACCTTTAAATCATGACAATTTTGTAATTTGTATTGTTAATGTATTTACGTATACAGATAATGACATCAAATGCAATTTGAAAAAGGGCATCACTGACCATTACAACTCTCTCTACACAGAACTGTTGACACAGAGTTTCGATGTAGAGATAATTGAGGTCAGGCCCGGGACAGTGCACAGTCCATACCCCACACCATATTTGGGAAGTCATACAAGCATGGCAATGGGTATAACGGCACTAGATGGAGGGACTGAGCCTCCAACTATTTATGTTGTTAATTTGACAACAACCACTAGCCTGGGTGATGAGGGAAGATACCCGGAAACCGGTCCCAGGATTGTTGCAGGGATTCTGCACATACACAGAACTATGCGCAGGAAAACAGGACCTCAGTGTGTAGGAGCTGAGCCTTTCTACCACCTCAGTACCCAAAAATCCAGAACCAACTAGCTATAGTTTCTCATTCGCTCTCCTACATAATCACAAAGCTACAAATGATTAGACAACCCTGAACACAACACTCCAGGCTCTCTCAGGAATTGCGATAACAAGACGTATCCTTTTTCTCACTCACTCTTACGTGTCCACAATAAGAATTGACAGAGTCACTGTTATAGTTCAAAATGTTTATTTTAATTATAATGCTCTATAACGCAGTATATGAGCCACTACCAGCAGCAAAACGCATACACCTACAACAGTTAGAATTGTTGCAATTCCCTAGAATATAAAGGGGGATGTCTTTGTATACAGACAGTGGATAAAGGACTATAACCACCCTCCCCTTGGATAGAAGATGTTTTATTATATAAAAGAAGAGCTTTGGGCTTTATCAGCAGACACCATACCTTACTGCCTAGATGGTATTTTTACATAATAGGAACAGCATAGCTCTTCTCCCCGGAAAGGTTCCTATACTAGGGTATGTTTTAACAACATGCATCCCCATAATATCAAAGCACGAGTTTCCAGTAGCAGCAGCTGTGTTCGCATGTTTTGTCTGGGTGCTGGGGACTGACCGAACAGAATAACAAGTGGCATTGTTTATCGACCTTGCACTCCATTTTCAGACTAAACTCCAGGAATAGGCCGAGAACGTAGATATCAGATTGTTCTCATGTGAAAGGCACAAACAGAGTCTTGCAAAATAAAGTCATGCAGTAAGGTGTGTAAAAGCAGCATCATGGCAGCAGAGCTCATGCTAATTTAGCAATGCCAACAATAACCCTAAGGGCATAAGACAGGATACTTGTGTCCTGGCAGTTAAGGCTGGATTGTCCCCATTGGGAGCAGGGTCAAGACTTATTTGTATATGACAGGGTCCAAACTGGAGTGGTGTCGTGAGCAGAAAAATGACAGATTAAATCTAGATTTGTGACTGGGGTGAATGTTTGAATTGTTCAGCATTCTGTCCAATATTTGTTCTTTTTTCTTTTGTTGCCCTAAATGGGAAGGGATGCCCAGAGTTAGCTCCGTGCTCACTGTGCCACTTGATTCAAGCTAGCCTGGCTGATGAGGTGTGACACCACGAAACGCTTGTTTCCGGTTATGTTATGTTATGTTAGTGCTATTTGTATTGCGCACGGCTGCTCCAGCGAAGGAGCGTCCCGGCGCACCGACAAGGTGGCGAACACAACACAACAGGAAAACAGAAAATATTATTAAAAATGGGGGAGTTGAGGTTTTAACATAGCTCAGAAAATAGATGAGTTTTAGCGGCCTTACAGAAAGAAAGCAAGTCGCCAAGGGTCCGGAGTTTCAAGGGGAGAGCGTTCCAAAGTGCGGCTGCCCGCACCCTAAAAGAGCGACCCCCCGCCCGACTGAGTTTGAACCGAGGGGCTACCGCTAATTCTTGGTCCAGCGAGCGCAAAGTGCGGCCCGGGATATAAGGGCACAAAAGTTGGCGCAGTAAGGGAGGCGATAAGCCCTTCAGAATCTTGAAAGAAATGCACAGTATTTTAAAGTGGACCCGCTGCCTAACGGGTAACCAATGCAAGGCTCGCAAAGTTGGACCGGCCGAGCAGAACCTAGGAAGACCTACGATTGCTCTGGCCGCTGCGTTCTGCACTCTTTGAAGTCGGGTTAGCTCGGCCTGGTTTAACCCTATAAAAAGGGAGCTGGCATAGTCCAGCCGAGCCAAAACCGTTGCTTGTACCACCAGTTGACGAGTTGCGGCATCAAAATATTTAAGGGCAGGACGCAGATTGCGCAAGATGCCAAAGCAGCACGCCGCCGTCCTTTTGGTGGGCCAACAAAGTTGAGGGAAGGGTCCAGCCAAACACCAAGATTTTTGATCTCCGCAACCGGAGTGGGGGTCGGCCCCAACTCAGGGGGCCACCAAGTATCTCCCCATAGGTCCGTCCGCTTCCCAAAGACCATCACCTCCGTTTTTTTGGCGTTTAGTTGGAGACAGTTGGACGTCATCCAACCAGCCACCGCCCTAAGTCCTTCTCTGAATCTTGGGGCATCCACCCCAGAGTCCCCGCTGATAGTGACCGCTAGCTGGGTGTCATCTGCGTACGACACCATGGTCATACCACAGAGCTTCACAACCTCAGCCAGCGGCCTCACGTAGATGTTAAACAACGTGGGACTCAGCGAGGAACCCTGCGGGACCCCAAGAGACAGAGGATGACATTTGGACTGATAGGGCGGGGACGCCACACAGAAGGAACGATCCCTGAGAAACGAACGAAACCACTGGTGTGCAGTGCCGATCATCCCTATCTCCTCAAGACGCTGCAGGAGAATATCATGGGAGACCGTGTCAAAGGCGGCGCTTAGGTCTAACAAAACAAGCGCCGCCGTTTGACCTGCATCCAGAACTACCCGCAGGTACTCGACCACAGATAGCAATGCTGTCTCCGTACTGTGGCCGGCCCGAAAACCATTCTGGGTGTCGTCCAGAATGTTGGCACGCGACAGATGATCAGTGAGGGCGGTGTTAACATGCACCTCCGCGAGTTTGGCTGGCCACGGGAGAAGCGAAATCGGGCGGTAGTTCTCCGATTTTGTAGGGTCGAGAGATGTTTTTTTCAAAATGGGCATTACTACCGCATGCTTCCATTTCAAAGGCACCTGGCCAGATGATAGCGACATGTTGATTAAGTCGCAAACCGGGCGAGCAAAAGTCTGGTCTCTGAACATTGGTGGCTTGAGCGGGTCGACCGGCGACCCAGACTTAACTCGGAGAGCCAGGGCTGTGTAAGACTCCAAAAAGAGATAGGGGAGAGAGTCTAGCACCACCTGATCTGGCAGGATGGGTGGCCCCATACTGGTTTGTGCAGTGGTGGGGAAGGCCCTATAGATGGTCTGGACCTTCTCCAGGAAGAAAGCCGCCAGCGCTTCACAATGGGTATTGGAGCTGATGGAATTAGCGGCAGGCTTCCTTGCCACAAGGTCTTTAAGGGCCTTAAAGATGGTTTTAACAGGATTCCCACTGCTGCGAAACTCCAGAGCGTAATATGCAGCCCGGGTTCTACAAACCGCGCAGTGATAAAACTTGACCGCAGCCATATACAGGGTTTTTTGCTGCTGTCATACCTCTTCCTCCAGTCTCTCTCTGCACGTCTGCAGACACTTTTCAGAGCCCTCAGATTGCCATCATACCAGGGGCTGGGGGCGCGGAGGCCACACTTACTAGAAACCATCGGGATAAGGGAGTCGAGGGCCCTGGTTACCCATCCGCAGAAATGGTCATAACCAGATTCCACGTTCTCCACTGCACCCAGTGGATCGTCAGTGAGAAGGCGATGGAGATCTTCCGCCTTTAGTTTGCTCCAGCGCCGTCTGAGCATGGCTCGCAGTGGTGCCTTAAGTGGGGCTTCTTTGAGAGGACAGTAAATAGTCACGAGCGAGTGGTCCAATCCAGCATTAAAGCCCGAGCGGGAGATGAGGTCTTTAACCCTTTCGATGCTGATGACGAGCTGGGCTCGTCATGGTGCACAGTGGTCGTGTGCTGATGACGAGCCCAGCTCGTCATGAATAAAGGAAAATACAAATTTCCAGCACAGGCTGAAAATTGCCTTAGCAGCCAAGGTGTTAACATGGGAGCTGCCCTATAATGGCTGGGAGAGCCCGCTACGGACTGCTCTAAGGCTATTAGAACATTCCATCCCTAGAAGGCAGATTGTTCTTATTTGTAAAAGGCGTGAGGGTAGTAAAATTCCCTTGGGCTCCATGAAGCATTTTGCTAACAGCAACAGGTGTGAACAAACATTGCAATGTTGGAGCTCCGGGCTTCTACCAGCCATTAGAAACCCGGAGCACTTCATTGTTTTAAATGGGGCTACCAACATTCCTATGTTCTAATAGGGATTAAGATATTACACTGTACCCCACACTGGACACCACACTAGGGTCCAATTTAGAGTAGGACTCTGTTTGAGGGAGTGTGACAAACAAGGAACCTTCTTATACACTTGATTGGGATGCCACAACATCTCTAAATACTGGTATAAAATTGGTGCACATTTGACTGAAGCAATAAAGATACAGATGGAGTAGGTCACCAAAATTATGTTTCTAGGTACAAGGTACATAGGGCAAACAATTACCAACATAATACCATACATTGCTCTGTGTGAGGAATGTTCCCTGTATAAAAATGGTCTGTTGGTTGACAGGTGTGTAAGGCCTGGTCAAGTAGCAACCACAATTACTGTGAGGGTAAGGCAAAAAACCACCTCTAGATTAACCTGTGCTCAACCATCTGGTAGCTTGGCACAGAGTAGGCATGCTTAACTTTGAGGCAATGTGTAAAGTATTTGCAATACACTTCAAACAGTAATTAAGTGAAAACTACCATACAAAAAGGATCCCACACCAAGTTAGAAAACTTGGACTTTCTTTAATAAATAAAGCAAGATCAAAATGTCAAATATTCTATCAGAAGAACTGGAGGTATGCAGTTTTGAAGATTTTAGTGAAAATAGCACCGCAAAGCGTCAACTGTGGATATCTGGTCGCGCCAAACTGGGACAAAGTCACAAGTTCAGCCGACCGCGATTGAGTGTGGCCCCGTTACCATGACCCTTTGGGCCTGCTGAACAGAGTACCTTAAATCCTGGCTTGCGGAGCTTTGCAAAGATCCACATTGAATTTATGCATCGCTTTCGAGATTCAGTTTGGCTGTGATGCAAGGACCGATGTCGTAGTCGAGGATCCCATAGATGGATCGCTGGATGTGAACTCTGGCACCGGGGATGCGGCACACAGTCAGGGCACAGCATCAGTTCCAAGGAGTTTGGCTTCACTGTTGAGAATGCTGCCGATGAGGGATGCGAGGGCCTGCGCCGAGAATGCATTGCACAGTAGTGGTTCTGATGAGGCTGCGGAGGCGATGTGTGTCTTTGCGAGGGGTCCAAACCATACATCGTTGGCGATGCATCGGTTCTGCTCGGGTTTGCGCATTGCAGTAGAAGAGATGTATCAGTTTTGCTGGATCCACAGTAGCTGTAATTTCCAAGGGTCCAGGATTGGGGGGGCACCACTTGGCAGGGTAGACTCACAGCTGGCCAGGTGCAGGTGAAAGGTTGTTGGAACCCTGTTGTGTCCCTTAGGCTTCAGATAAGGAGGCCAGCCAACTAGCCCTTGGAGTCACTCTAGGTTCAAGAGATGCCGGTCCAGTCCTTCTCACCCAGGCAAGAGGGCAGTAGGTCAGCATAGCAAGGCAGCAGTCCTTCAGAGCAGCATGCAGGAGTGTGGCAGTCCATTCAGCATCAATGCAGTCCTTCTCCCAGGCAGAGTATCTACAGGTACAGAGGTGTACTGAAGATTTGGTGTTTGAGGTCCAGTATTTATATCCAGCTATGCCTATGAAGTCGGTAGGAGCTTCTGGAGGCAGGCCTCTGAAGTGCACAGAAGCGCTGCCTTCATGGTTCCAGTCTAACTACAGGGGGTATGTAGCTCTTTGTGTGTAGATGGGACACAGCCTATTCAAGTCTTAGGGGCCGATTCTGATCCGGTCCGGAAACCGTACTGACTGACACGGACCAGGACAGAATTCTGACCGATGCACACAAGCACATATGACCTGCAAAGTACGATGCTTTTCGTAAAAGATACAAACGACTCACAGGGAGTATATTCAGTCTGACCGAAATGTAAGGAAAACATTGGTTTGCTCGTAAACGTACCCGGAACCCTTATGACCGACACAGACCGGGAATAGTTCCGTCCGACATGAACACGCACCGTACGACCTGCGAAGTACGATGCAATGCGTGTGAAATGAAACCGACTCACACAGAGAACAAGACGTAAAACAGAAACGTACGGAACATTGGGAATAGCAATAAAAATAGTCCTTTGCGTCCGACGTTTAGGCAAATGCTGCAAAATAGCACAATGTGAGTGAGACTCCATCATGCTCAAAATACATCAGCAAAAATAGTCAGAAAAAGACCAAACAAGCATTGCCAATAGAATTTTTTTTTTCAAACTAAGACACACCCACCACTTCACCTATATAAAGGGCTTAAATCCATACCATGATCTTTTTCAAATTCCACAGAGCTGCCAGCAGGGAACACAACACACTGCACTGACAGACACACTCACAACTCACATAACACAACCTTTACACCATTAGCACCTCACTAAAACTACACACACAAACACCCAGCTAAACTCACACCCACTTGCCCTCCAAAAATGAATCCAAAGTTCACAGATAATGAGTTAGAAGTGATGGTCGATGAAATTCTCAGAGTAGAGCCACAGTTGTTTGGCACATTGGTCCAACAGACCCCCACCCCCCACCCAGAAAACAAAGATGTGGGAGAGGATTGTGAACAAGGTGAATGCACAGGCAGCTTGCCTGCGCACAATGGACGACATCAGAAACAGGTGGTACGACATACGCAGGGTCAAGAAGCTCCAAAGACCATGTCCTGAGCCAGCGTACTGGCAGTGGCCCTCCACCCAAACCTGCGCATTTCAATCCTGGGAGGAGAAGGTGCAGGACATCTTCCCACCGGTGGGCATCCATAGATTATCCGGAATACCAGAGCTTGGTGCGTACACAAACAACTAATCTAAATTGTGAGGCAATAGCAATCGACACCCACAGACATTAATATCAGGGGGTCAGTGAAACCATCCTCTGTCATCAAGCCACATCAACCCAAACATAAATATCCTGTAATGTGTATACCAGTTAGATAAACACAATACCTGCAATGTCTCAGGAACATGTAACTATCTCAATACATGTACAAACGTACTGACAAATAAAGCAAGGATTTGGCTCCAAACACCAACAAACACTGTCAGCCATCTTGCTAGCACAGTTACACTCACTTCCAGGGAAGCTGAGTCCCCGGAAGGAAGGCTGGGTTTGCAGTGAAGTTGGGTGTAGCCAAAAGCATGATGGGAGTCGCAGTCACAGTCAACAATCCTCCTCCCACATGGCCCAGGAATACCCCCATGCGCAATGCTCACCTCACAGGGAGTAGAAAAGTACTGCCAAGATGGCTGACACCTCAGGTGTGGGGAGCAAAAGGCCCGGCTGGAAGTAGTGCTCAAACAAGCACCAGGCACCACTGTCTGACACCTTGAATGTGAAGTTTGATTCAGTGTCATAGAAGCATGGTACATGAAGGGCTATCTTGGCTGTGGGGGAGGAGGAATGCTAGCTCTGACCACATCTACCAACATGCCCTGTCACACGCACATCCCTCCCACCAACACCAAACACCACACCTGGGACCAAGCACAACCTGAAACTCAAGGTAAATCTACTACCAAGATGACTGACCCTGGGCCCTGGAGTGAGGAATACCAATCCATGGTGGTATCTGTGTTCAAATTCAGATCGTAACTAACAACATACCTGCAATGTAACAGGAAAGCTCACCATTCGGTAATTGCACCTGAAGGCAAGATGGCCGCTGTAGCTCTGTAGAGAGTAGTCGCACTCTCACTCTCTCCCATCCGAAGATGCTGAAACACTGCTGAACCCAGGGATGTGGGGTCTGGTTAACCAGATTCAACGTGCTCCGCCAGATACATTCAACCTTGGTTGGTGGTGGGATTTCGCACCAAAGAAAGTGTCAAAGAAGGTACTAAAGTGGCTGACTTGGTGGAGAAGTGCATTAAGCTACGGGAAAGTGCCCGTCAACATGTTCCAAAGAGTTAAGGCAGACAGAGAGAAGCCAAATACAGGAATGACTAAAGCCTCAGCCGCGGCGGTGAGAGAGGGGGCGGTCCCGGAAGTTACCTCGCTGAAGAAAGCAGCGGAACTCCCTAGCCGACCCTCAAAGAATATAGCAGCAAAGAGGACTGAAAAACAAGAAAAGAAATCCGAGGCTGGTCCCGAGACCCGCTCGGGAATAACTAAAACGGCGAGGGAGATAACAGTGGAAGGAAAAGCGCAGCGCGCGCAAACAGCACAATCAGCAGCTACGAGGGATCAGAAGCGGCAAGCAACCCTACCTGAGTCTTTTACGCCAAGAACATCTTCAGCGGTACCACGGATTGAGATTCAGGAAATCGATCCGTGCCAGGAGAAACCGCTGGTTGAGGGGGTAGCGCTGCCGGTATCGACTAACGGCGTCCATGGAGACGGATTGGAGGTGAATGCGGAAGCAGGAGCAGGATCGGCGGACCGCGAGGACGCAAGCGTCAGAGACGGCTTGGTTGCTGGGCAACCAACGAGTGCTGCAGAAGTCGGCTCAAGGCGCGCAGAGCACAACGTAGAAGCCACAGAAGCGGCAGAATGCAGAGAGGCGAATAAGGAGGCTGGTAAGGACAACAGTCTCGAGGGTACTGCTTCAAACCCGACAGAGAAACAAAATCAAAATAATTTGCTGATGCTGGATGCTCTGCTGGCTGTAGAGTTAGAGTCACACAGTAATCGTATACATGGTGCAGGATCAAGCTGGGGCAGCACCCAGAGCTTAACGGAGCAGAAAGGGCTGCATCTCAGTCATGACACTGGCAGGAACATGAAAAGTATAGATAGAAGTGTGAGAGGAGGCTCGCCTGAGTTTTTTTCGGTCTATGAGGAGACAGATTCATCAAATGCAGATGCTAGTGAGCAGGAGCCATTGGAGTCTGAGGATGAGGAGAGTACTGAGCACACCTCTGATTCAGATACTAGCAAGGGTTCTAGTGAACTTGCGACGAAAAAGAGAAAAGGATTTGGCAGTGGCAAAAAAAGGAATGGTAGAGGATCAAGGAGCAGTATGACTAAGAAATTGTCATGGGATTATGCCGCTACTTCAGAGACCTATAAGGAAAGCGAGCAGGAAGGAGCGAAAATGGAGGGGGGGCAGAATACGCAGAATGTAACCCTCGAAATGCTGTTTGGGACTTTAAAACAGATGCAGAAAGAGGCAAGGACTGAGAGCAGAAGGGCAAAAAGAGACACAAAAAAACTTCAAGCATCATTAAGGAAAGTAAGCAGAAAACAGGAAGAGGTTGAAGGGAGAGTCTCACAAGTCGAGGAAAGGACAAGCAGGGTTGAAGACGAAGTGACAGACTGGCAATCTTTTAAAACGGATCAAGTGAAGGTGGTTGAAGATCTCCAATGGAAGCTAGAAAGCTTTGAGAATCGCCAAAGGAGAAACAATGTGAGACTTCTGGGCTTAGAGGAGGGAAAGGAGGGGCAGGACCCCAGAGGTTATGTGGTTAAGATTCTGGAACAGGCCTTTCCCGAGTCGAAATGGCATTGGGATGTTGAAGTGCAGAGAGCACATAGGTACCCACTGTTTAAGAAGAATCGGGGAGGGGATGAGAAGGGGCTCCCAAGAGCAATGTTGGTCTTTCTAGGCAATTTTCTAGCGAGGCAGGAAATAATAGACAAAGCTAGGCCTGATTCAAGGAAGATAGCTGACGGGAACACCTTTTTCTCCAGGCCGGACTTCTGCCACGTTACTGTGGAAAGGAGGTGGAAGCTAAGGCAGCTGATAGGGCCTTTCCAAAAGCAAGGGGCAGAAGCATATCTACTGTTCCCGTCCAGGCTGAAAGTGATCAGGAAAGGTTACACCAGAATGTTTACTTCAGAAGTAAAAGCAGCAGAATACCTAGCAGAAATATCGGAAGCTGGTAAGGGTAAGGAGAGTAGAACTAGATCCAGAACCCCACCAAGATCTCCCACGAGAACTCCACCAAAGACCCCGTAAGATGATAAACACTAGGTAAGGCTTAACAGTGAGGAAATCAGGATGGGAGAGAGTAGCGATTCTACAGACTACAGGGGGCTACACATAGGCCAGGATTGCCTGTAGCAAGGGGGGGGGGGTTCCTAAGGGGTGGGGGGCAAGGGGGGGAGAGGGGTGGGGGGCGAGGGGGGAGATAAACAGGTTGGTTTTGGGCACAAACACGGTGAAGGAGTAAGAGGTAGGAAGATACACAAAATACACAAAAAGATGCATGGGCTGAAATACACAAGCAAACCCAAGGGAAAAAATGTGGGGGAAACTTTAAAGATATTTATTAAAGCTTGTTGGTGCAAATGGAAATTTGGATTAGGAAGATTTGTGAAACATAATGACTTGTAGAATAGTTTCAATAAATATATGTGGACTTAACGAGTTAAATAAGAGGTTAAAATCTGCTGCTTTGTTAAAGTCATTAAAACCAGATCTAGTGTGTCTTCAGGAAACACACATTGAGGGCACTAAGGCCTACTTATTAGATCAACTTGGTTTTAATGTTTTAGCAAAAACCAACCAGAATACTAAGACAAGAGGGGTGGTAATCCTCGGCAAAAGGCAGGATACACTAGTCAAGAGGAAACTGGAGGATCAATGGGGAAGATGGGTGATAACGTTTAGGGGAGAAACTTTTACGCTTGTCTCAGTGTATGGATCCGCTGGTGATGATCCTGATATCGTTCAATTTTTGGATGCAGAACTTGCACAGTGGCCAGAACCTATTATTTTGGGTGGAGATTTGAATTTGCATGATGCAGATAGTAGTTTTCTAGACTCCAACAGGAAATATACGGGGAGGAAAAAGAGAACTTACAGGGCTTTAGCGGACATGGCAAGGAACAATTCCCTAGAGGATCCATGGATAAATTGTCATCCGAATCTGGATGGGAGTACTTTTTTTTCAGCTCCCCATCAGATTTTAGTTAGGCTGGATTATTTTCTGATTACTCGAGGCGTGATAGATGGGGTAAAGATAGAAAGAGAACCTAGGATCATCTCAGACCATAGCCCGCTAGTGCTAAGTGTAAATCTTGGACAAAAGAGAAATAAGGAGCCGACACAATGGACATTTGATAGAATGCTGCTTCAGGATCAAACATATAGGGAGAAAATGTCTGAATGGATTAAGGAATATTGGGAAATTAATAGAGGCACCTCAACACCAGGGATGGTGTGGGATGCTTGTAAAGCCGGAATAAGAGGAATGACCCTGGGCTATGTTATTTCTGCACAGAAAAGGGAAAGGGAAAAAATAGAGAGAGACAACGAACTAATTAGAGAGGCAGAGGAGGAACTTATGATGGCCATAAATACGCATTCACCACTTGAACAGATTTTATTGAAGCTAGTCGCGCTTAGAGCGGAGGTTATGGATGGGATGGCAAAAAGAACAGTGGAGAAGTACATGGCTAATAAAGAGAAGGCGTATGAACTCAGTGAGAGAGTTGGTCATATATTAGCGGTAAGAGCTAGACAAAGAGATGGAATGGCAGACATTAAAGAGATTAAAAATAACCAAGGAGTCAAAGTTAAGGGAGCAGAACAGATTAGAGAGGTTTTTAGGCAGTTTTATTTGGCACTATATCAATCAGAAGGAGATGGAGGAGAAGAGGATATAAGGGCTTACCTGAGGGAGATAGAGTCGTCAAAATTAGAGGAGGCAGATAGAAAAGAGCTGGAAGAGAAATTCAAAGTGGAGGAACTGATTGAGGCCCTGAGAGAGCTGCCATCTGGGAAGGCCGCTGGCCCGAGCCAGATCCCAGTTGAATTTTATAAAATTTTTCAATCATCTCTGTTACCAGATATGTATAATATGATGCTGTTAGCGCAAGTGGGTGAGTCTGTCCCACACTCTTGGGGAGGCGCAGACATCATTGTCATTCCAAAGAAAGGCAAACCGGCGGATGTTCCGGGCTCCTACCGACCTATTACGTTAATGAACGCCGATGTTAAGGTGTTTTCCAAAATGCTAGCAAAAAGATTATCCAGAAAAATTGAATCGTTGGTTATTCCCTCTCAGCATGGGTTTGTCCCAGGTAAGGGAACAACCCACCACACTAGGTTAGTAATTACTGCATTCGATGTAGCAGATACTTTAGAAGACCCAATGGCAGCGGTATTTCTTGACGCTGAAAAAGCCTTTGACAGGGTCTCATGGAGATATTTATGGGATGTTTTGAGGTGGCACGGTATAGGTCCAGGATTTATAAAGGCTCTACAGACACTGTACATAGATCCGACAGCCAAGATAAGAATCAACAGAGGTTTTTCGGCTGCAGTTAACATTCAAAGAGGTACAAGGCAGGGTTGCCCCTCTTCTCCTCTGCTCTTTGCTCTATATCTTGACCCCTATATAAGAAAATTGGAAATTAATCAAGAGATATCACCATTAGTACTAAATGGTTGTAGGATTAAATCGCTAGCCTATGCGGATGACGTCGCTATTTTAACTACAGAACCCTCAGCTGCCATTAGGGTAATTGAAGCAGAAGCTGAGAGGTTTGGTCAGTTCTCAGGCTATAGTTTGAATACTACAAAAACACAGATAGTTAAAAATCAATGGGCAATTTGTAACGATGATAGAGTAACGAATATAGCAACCTACCTAGGGGTACAAATGACAGCGGAAGTAAGTAGAATTGTGGAAAAAAATATGGATCCTTTGATTGATCAAACGAAAAAAGATCTGGAACGAATGAATAACTTACACTTATCGCTGGTTGGATGTACAAATATAATCAAAATGATGATTTTACCTAAATTTTTGTATGTTTTCAGGGCTGTACCCTTGTTGATTGAAGCCAGTTGGTTCAACAGTATAGCGGCAATATGTAACAGATTTATATGGGCCCAAGGTAGGACTAGGAGAGCCTATAGGTACATGACGCTTCCCAGAGAAAAAGGAGGATGGGGGGCACCAGATTTTCGTTTATATTACATGGCTACGGTGCTCCAGTACATTCAAGGTCTTATTGGTGGAAACTCTGAGGATGTAAGACTACAGCAGATGTCCACAGAGGTTTATGCTGTCGCGCTTGGGGTAAATGTTGAGAATTGTTTTTTAAAATGTATTGATTATAGTTATTTTAAGAGGACTAAGTTTAAAACTGTAAAAGCGGCAGTGACGGTCTGGAATGCATTCTTAAAGAAAGTAAAGATTGGAAGGTATAACAGGTATGTCCAATTATTTAGTAACAGATCACTCCCTAAGGAAATCTTTGCGGATCATGTTATGGCAGAGTGGGCTACAAGGGGGGTCACGCAAATTGGTGATCTACTCTCACAGGATGGTTTTAAGCAATTCTCAGAGCTGAGAGACGCATATGGTTTAGATAATAGGGGATTTTTCAAATATCTACAGGTCAGAAGCTTTCTTAACAACAAAGCTGGAGGTCCAGCAGGTTTTAATAAAATAGAGATAATGGAGAAAATAAAACTGATGGGGGATTGCTCTATTAAATCCTTTTATGCAGCATTGGTGGAAAATAAGCAAGATGACTTAGTTAAATTTAGTAAGAAATGGGAGGATAAATTGGGAATTGATAGCAGTTTGTTTTATGATTCTCTAAATTTGGGCTGTACGATAATATGTGCTGCCCCGCTGCAATCTCAGCATTATAAAACATTGTATTTTTTGTACTTTACGCCTGCAAAGATTGCAAAATGGGGGGGGAATCAAGGTATCAATTGCCCCAGATGTAATGAGCTGGAAGCAGATAGTGTACATATTTTTGCAACATGCCCCAAGCTACGATCACTGATTAGCGAGATCGAGGGGTTTTTGGCAAATTCAATGGGTATTGAGATATCCCTTACGCCGACGTGGATTATGCTAGGTGTAAATAATGAAGAGCAGATTCAATATGCTGAATTTATGTTTCTAATAATGGCTGTCTATAGACTCACAATAGCTAGGGCCTGGCTAGATAAAAGCCCTCCGAGCTTGCAATGTTGGCTGGCAAATACTCTGTATGCATATAATATAGAGGAAAAAATGTATGCTCGAAAGGGGAGAAATGGAAGACGATTGGGGAGTAGAATTTGGGAGCCAATATGTAACTGGAAAGAGAGGCAAAGAAGGAGTAATTAGGGGAGGGGGGAGGGAGCATGTTGAAGGTATCGTTACCACTACTGCCTGTGGCTTTCATTTTCTTTATCTCTTGTCCTTATTTTGGAGTTTGCTCTCTTATTATAGTTGAATTTTAGAATGTGTATGCTTTCTTTAGGTAGCTGTATTCTATAAGTGGCATGTTAGTATTTAATGTTGGTGTTTAAATCACTATATTATAAATTAATAATACAGTAATGGATAAAATTGTGATATATGTAATGCTCATAATGATATGTTGTAATGAAGAAAAATATAAATAATAAAAAAATATTAAAAAAAAAAAAAAAAAAAGGAAAGCTCACCATTCACAAATGTCACGAAACTTAGCACACACTCACAGAAAGGCAATGTGATCCAAACCCCAGTCACATGCAGCAGCCATCTTGTTTGCACACATTCACTACCAGGAAAGCGGAGTCCCAGGAAGTACGTTGGGTTTGCTGGGAAGGGGGTTGTAGCCAAAAGCAGGATGGGAGTCGAAGTCACAGTCAATAGTCCTCATCGCACATGGCCCAGGAATACCACCATGTACCATGCTCACCTCATAGGGAGTGGAAAAGTACTGTCAAGATGGTCTCTGCTGTGGGGAGCACAAGGCCCTGTTGGGACTTGGGTTCCAAATAACAACAAGACATCACTTTCAGACAACTTGAACATGAGCTTTGACTCACTGTCATGGAAGCATGGCCCATGGGGGCTTATCTGGTCCAAGGGGAAGGAGGAGTGCTAGCTCAGACTACATTCACCAGCATGCCCTGTCACATATACCCCTCCTACCAACACCAAACTACACACCTGTGTAAGGCACTTGAGTGCACTTGTGTCGCAATGGACATGTAAGTCAATTAATCAATAGATGAGCTGTCCATGCACACAGCTCTACATGCACATAAAAATGCATCAGGTTTTCATGACAATGTTCTAAACCAACATTGAAATCTGCCTGTGACAATTGAGGACAATTAAATGCACATAGACTCAATCATGAAGGAAAACAAAGCAGCCAAAGGATAAACAGACCTTTTCAGAATCACATAAAGCTTACTTAAAAAACTGCAATACAGCGAGACGAGATTATTTAGGCTCATGATTACGGGAAGAAAAAAGAACTCTTCTAAGGAGCTCTTTAAAATACTTAGGGCCAGATGTAGGAAGGCCATTACCGGTCGGTAACGGCCGGAATTAACGAATTTCGCCATTACCGACCGGTAATAGGCTTTTCTGATGTAGGGGCCGAAATTAAGGATTTGGTAATTTACCGAATCGGTAATTTGAGGAATCGGTAAATTACCGATTTCTTAAATACCGATTCGGTAAATTACCGAATTCCTAATGTAGGGAGCACTTAAATGAGTGCTTATCCCATGTTACGATTCGTTATTTACCACCAACTACAAGTTGGTGGTAAATAACGAAAAAAGAAAAAAAGCAATTTTATGCAAATTGCTTCAGTGCCATGTTGCAGACATACATGCCCTTAGGGCATGTATGTCTGCAACATGGGTACCCATACACAATTGGGGGGTGCAACAGGGTGTCAAAGTGACACGATGCCACCCTTCAGTGTTTTCCCCTTTTACTGAATCGGTATTTACCGATTCGGTAATTGCCATTCATTCTTATGGGCCTCCAGGCCCATAGCGTTGAATAGCCATTACCGAATCGGTAAATACAGATTCTGTAAATACCGAATTTTACAGATTCGTTAAAATTTACCTACATACTATTTATCTATTCTTAAATACCGAATCTGTAAAATTCGGTATTTAAGAATAGGTAAATAGTATTTACCTACATCTGGCCCTTAAGGAATTTACAATCCCTAAGGCAAACACCTCACCCACTATCCCGACACAAACATTATGCAATGATCTAGCAAATCATTTCAAGGATAAGATTGACAAGATTTATAGCTCCCTGGATAAAGGAGAAGCTTCGAAGAGGCCAGCCCCTGTTGAGAGAGACCCCTCACTACCCAAACTAGACTCCTTCTCACCCATCACCATAGAACAAGAGGAAATTCTGGTGGCACAAACAAAAATCAGGAGCACCCACAGATCCTGGGGTGCCTTTTATAATGGCTGAACTAGCCCAGATCTTAGCCCCTCATTAGCTGAGGTATGCAACATATCCTTGGCCACGGCCACTTTTCCAAGGAAATGGAAAAAGCACATATAAAACCTCTGCTCAAAAAGGTGCAGGCAAACCCGACAGAGTTGCAGCTCGAAGGTCATCGAGACTCTGATCAACAAGCAACTAACGGGATACCTAGAAAAGCATGGTCTACACCATCCATTATAATCAGGATTCGGTGCACTCCATGGCATGGAAGCAGCACTGGTGGAAGTCATGGACACTATCAGGAGGTCACTAGATAGAGGGATCCCCACTATGCTGGTGCTTCTGGATCTCTCAGCATCCTTCAACACCATCTCCCATCGTATCTTGTTAAATAAGCAGCGGGAGATTGGTGTCAAAGGCCAAGCTTGGACCTGGCTGCAGAGCTTTCTTAACATTAGAACTCAGTGGGTCAAGTTAAACTCATTCGTCTCTCTGGCCACGGCAGTGGATAGGGGGATCCTGCAGGGCTCCATATTAAGCCCCACCTTATTCAACATCTATGTGACTCCGCTAGCCTCTATCATTAAATCTTGTGACTTTGAGACACTCTCGTATGCGGATGACATGGAGGTGATAATCCCCATTGTGACGGACCCAGAGGAAACCAGAGCCTAGTTCAAGGCCTGTATGTTGAAAATCGCTACCTGGATGAGCGAGAACTACTGCAGTTAAACTCCAATAAAACAGAGATCCTCCTATTTGGGAAGGCTACGGAAATTTGGTCCAATGATTGGTGGCCATCCGAACTAGGGGAGGCACCAAATCCAACTACACAAGCACAGAACTTGGGTATCTGGATTGGGTATCTGGATTGACAACAAGCTCTCGTTGGAAGAACATGTGAAATTAGTATCAGGAACATGGTTCTGCATCATGTGGATGCTGTGGAAGATCTTCCCCTGGATCCCGGGTGGAGGCTAGAAAGACAGTAGTACAGGCCTTACTCGTCAGTAGACTAGATTATGGCAATGCGCTACTAGTAGGAGTCAGGGAGGACCTAGCGGTGAGGCTACAAGTAGTGCAAAATATGGCGGCATGGCTGGTTCTTAATAAACCAGTGCGTGCCCCCTCGCGCCCTCTCTTGCAACAGCTGCATTGGCTACCTATAAGGAAGAGAGCAATGTTTAAGCTTCTGGTAATGGTGTTTAGAGCTCGGCAGGGGACTGGCCCACTCTACCTAAGGAGGAAAATAATAGCTTATACACCTGTAAGCTTACTAAGATCTAGCAACCGGAATCTCCTCCTCCCATGTAAAATCATGAAAGTTAAAATGGGAGGACAAGATTTTTTTCATCTAGCCCCTCTTCATTGGAACCATCTTCATGAAGAGCTGGGCACCTGCTCCAGTCTGGAACAGTTTAAGAAGCGGTTAAAGACCTTGCTGTTTTAAAGTCGTTACCCTGTTTTTGCCGTTAGCACTGTCCTGCCACAAGCGCCGAGAGATCCCTGCAAGGATGATTTGCTGCGCGATACAAATCCTAATAATATGAAATAATAATGAAGCACAGTAGCAACTTCAATTTGTGTGATACATTGATGTGTGCTCAACCACAACATACATTGTGTGTCTCTTGCACTTACTGGGGCAGCTGGGGAAACTGCAGGTTGAGAAGAAGAAGAAGTATCCCAGTTCCAGACTCTTGTTGACCCTGAACTTCCTGGTGTGGATGCCTCTCAGTCCACCTCGGATGATGACGAATGACCTGGCCCCTACGGTGTGGATCAGCAAGCAGCACCAACAGTTGTAACAACAGCCACTCTGCCACCACTCTTGCGAACGCCCGGATGACCCCTACCAACACAGACAGACCAGTCAACATAACACTGAGGGAACAGCAACACAGGGCACCCTGGATGTGGCAGACAATGCCACCAGTGCCAACACAGAAGGAGGGCCAGTGTCGTTTGTGCCTGCAACTGCAGGTCGTACTTGTGTGGGTACAGGTGGTGGGAATGGGGCAGGATAAGGCCACGGCCTGAACATGGTGCTGCACTGCAAGCTGACCCGCAGTTGTGACGCATCATACAAGTCTATCAGGAAGCACAGGAGACTTTGGCCAGGTAGTGGGGATCCTCAGGGACATTAAACAACAGCAGGCTGAACATCATGCCAGATTGGACTCCCACATGTCCCGGATGTCATGCATGGAGTCCAAAATGGAAAAATTAGACGAATTCACGGCGTTGCATAGGGACATACCCACATCCCTCCACCAGATTGCAACTAACATGACCACACCTCCCTGGGTGCCCACTACATCTGTTGTCACAACATCTGCAACTGCCACAGGGAGGGATGAGGACTCTTGCGGAGAGTCCACCGAACCGCCCCAGCCTGCACCTGAGAGTTCTCCTAAAAAGAAGAAGACGAGTCGTCCAAAGAAGGACAAGTGAGAGCCAGCGGGCCATGCACATTCCCCAGGAAGTGAACACCGGCTCCTGATATCCTCCATTGTGTGCAAACCGTTCACCTTGTTGATTGTCACAGAACTCGCCCACATGTGATGGAGGGTCTAAGTTGGAACAATGAATCAAATGACTGTGGACTTCACTCAGGAATTATCATCTACCAACACTACCAACTCCTCTGTTAAATTTGTATTCCTATTGCACTGTACAGCACCTTCTATTAAGTATACTATTCTCACACATGTATGTAAATAAATTCATAATCACACAAGACTTGACTCTGTTGTAAATTAAACTGGGTTTGTCACAAAGTGATGATGATATGCTCTAGAACGACTGTGCATGGAAACTACTACAGCAATGTAAACACAGTCATGTGAGTCATGTTGATGTGACACGTATGAGAGATGCACTCTACTAGGTCAACAGAACACTAATTTACTATGACCATTATACTCATTGCCCCAACATTGTGAACTGAAAATACACAGAAATGCACAACACTCATGCAAAGACAGTTGCAATCATGCCACAGGTACAGTATGCTAAAGAATGTCAGATGTGTGGATACAGAGGAACACATCACAAAGTGGTGCACCCCTTCATTACACATACACAACATGTGAACTAAACAACAGTTGCAAGGTATCCTCGCATGACAGTGAGCACAAAGTGACCTAGAGGATCAGAAATGTCAGTATTGGGGTGTGTGGGATGATGCATCTGGCTTCCATAAAAGGTTGCACTCTGTAACTGGATTATGTGTTTTGGAGGTCACATGTCACCAGACAACATCCAAAGGACCCTGTGAAGGACAGACATGCACCAGTATTGAACTTACTAAATGACTGCATACATCTACAATACACATTACATACACAATCCCCAAGAGTTGTGAAAACAACCTATGAATCATGTCAACACTGTTTGGGAGAACATAATAACTCAAATGACACATTAATACAACATTCAGCCACACGTATGCACCCACATTGCACTACAAAAACACATTTCAGGCAAAGCAAAAATGTAGGCAACTCATCACCGTATACTCACAATTATGAGAAAAAGTTGTTGATGAGCTGAGTCCGGACATCCCCCTCACCCTCATCGTCACTCGCTACATGACCCAGGCCTGGATCCTCCGCTGATGGGGGTTGATGGTCGTTATCATCTTCGATGAGAGGCAACTCCTCCTCACTGCCATGTTGTGTAGCATGCAACACACAATAAATATCTTGCACACCTTTTCAAGTGCATGTTGGAGGGCCCCTCCTGTCCAGTCCAGGCAGCGGAATATGCTTTTCACGAGTCTAAATGTCCGCTCTATCACTCGCCTGGTCCGCCCATGTGCCTCATTGAAACCTAGATGCGCTGGTGTGACTGGGTTTCAAAGAGGTATCAGCAACCACGGCATGTTGTGGTATCTGGAGTCACCAACATACAAACAAATAAACATGTCATGGGTCAGGAAAGAGTATTAAATTCCAAGATACTAAAACCACACAAGGTAAACAGAGATAACACACCAACAAGCCAGGCAGGATGTTTTGCAACTGTGACATCATCCGTGGGATCCTGGTATTCCTCATGATGTAGGTGTCATGTGCGGAACCAGGAAAACGGGAACAGACATGTGATATTGTCATGTCTGGAAGACATACCACCAGGGCCTTAATGGAGTGGTAATGTTTTCTGTTTCTGTATGTCTGCTCATGTACTTGTGGTGGTACGAAAGCAACATGTGTACCATCAATTGAGCCTATAACATTTGGCATTCTTCCCAGTGCATAGAAGTCACCCTTAATGCCAGGCATTTGTTGTGGAATTGGAAATTTGATGTATCTGTTCATATGTGTACGACTCTGGCAGTGGTAGGAGGGAAGCCTTGAGGTTCCTAATTATCTCCTGAAGGCATTTTCCCATCCTCTGTTCTTTCATCTTTTTAATCCTGGTAGAGGTGCCAAGTAAAGTTTAATAAAGTTGGTTTTCTAGTTGACACCTTTAATCAGTCTTAAATCACTCCTCATACTGCACAATTTCTTTGTCGCACTTTTCGGTTTGGAAACACATGGTGTTTGCACTATTTTCACCACAGTGGATGTGTTAAGTGTTGTGTCTGTTTAGTTTGTTTGACTATATGTTGCGTTAAGTGGAATTTATTATATTTCCCCCTCCCTTATGCTCCGTCCTGTGTGGGGTACACCAGGGCATAATGTAAGCAGGCCCAATGATGAAGCATGTCACATACCTCGGTATGTGAGTGAGGGCAGTTTTTCCAAATAGAGTGATTTGCCCAATTGGGGCTGGCTCTACCTTTTACCACATTAGTACATATGGTATTATTATCTACTCTTCCCACCCCTTTTGTGTGTACACTAGTGTTCTCTGTGGTTTCGGGGTGGCAGAGTATAAATTGTCTTTAACCCTCGCCCCTTCTTTGTGATTATAGTATCTGTTCATATGACACAACATTGCCTTCAAAACATCACGTAACACACAGCTGAACATGGTCTGTGACATCCCACCAGCCACAGTGTATTGGAAGGTTCCCGTGGCAAAGAAATGTGGGGCTGCCATCACCTTCACATTGGGGGTCAGCGCAGTAGGATATGCCCATCCAGGTTGTAAATCTGGGGCCAACTGCTCCGCCAATCCTCAATCAGCAGTCTTGTGAAGTGGTAACATCGGATGCAGTCACGTTCAGCCATGTTTGCAAGGTCTGGGAAGGGTCTGTGAACATTTGCCCTCCTGCAGTATCTAGGTAATCAAAGAAAGATTGTCAGTTCCCCTAAATATGTGGCAAGGACCATGCTAAATAGTGTAGTATAGTTCCTATTTTCCCTATAGGCCCTCCGCATTGGAATAACATAAACAGCAGTGTAGACGTAGGAGTGCGGTCTCCTAGTTCTCTACTGACTATGTTAGACTTAATTGGGTTTTGTACCAGCTAGCTCAGAGGTCACTGGAAACTTTCTTGACTGAATAGGAAGTGATCAGCTTCTTTGGCTCAGACAAGAAGGGATTCAGTTTTCCAACAACCGCATTAACATGACAACTTTGCTCCTCAGAATAAGAGTCAATCTCTAGAGTCATGTGAAACAATAGACAGCTATTTCACTCAGTCAGTTGTGCAGAATTACTTTCACCAGTATGTAGAGAATAGAGAGACGGGCGTTTTTCAATAAAAGGTATTATTTATTGAACAGTCTTCCTTCTCATACAAGAGAAATGAATTGCCACAATTGCAAGACTTGTTATTATAAAAAGTGCGTACAGTAAAAGGAGTATTGCGAAATAATACTGTAAAAGCATTGATATGGTTTCTTAGCCATACGATAGTTAAAATGAATAAAATATATACATTCATATATACATTTGACTAACGCCCTCAACTGATGCTTCTAACTACGCCTACCCCGGTGTACCTGACCTAAGCCTAATACATGGGAGAGAGTGAGTAAGTAGCAGTTTAAGTTAAGTTGGTTTTGCCAAGGGTTTGCTTCAAGAATTCTCTCTAAGGGTTTAGTCAACACTGTACCTCTGGAATAGAATGCTGGAGGTCTGGTATCTCCTCCCAGGACTCGAAATTCCATTCACCTGCAAGGGTAGGCTGGAAACGCCGGAGCTGGATTTTCTCAGCAAGAGAAAAGACAGCGTCTTTCTCAGCGCGTCAAGGAGGAAGAGGGGCAGCGTCCGTGGGCTTCTCGCATCTGCTGGGCTCTGCAAGGGACAGCTGTTCTGCTCCTGTATTCACCACCACCATCGTGTTTGCTTAAGGCAACGTTGGTATTATTTATACCTGAAAGGTGCCGAGTTTGACGTAGGTTTTTGGACATAAGACGTCAATAAAGATGTCACTAAGAACTGGCCGTTCTTACAGTGCTCGTTAGAGTTCTATTACTAATCAAAACAAAGCAAGCGGGGTTGCTGGGGGGTTTGAGCTGTGGAAAGAACTCGGTGTGTTATCTAGGAATCTAAGGAAGTGGCTTCTGCTGTGTCATGTACTGTAATGAGCTGCAGAGACGAGTTACTGAAATATGGCTCTGATCGTTTATGCCATCATAGGGATATGTATTGATTATAGCCGTATAGGTGCATAAGGTCACAATATTGATCGGGGTCCTAGATAGAACACAACAATAGCACATGCTACATCATATCAAGACACAATTGAGTCAGGTGTGTGCGATTCTGCATGGCCATATATGCCAGCTATGGGCCACATGGTGAGACAACAAGTGCTATGCTATGCTCTCGACAATCTATGGGCTCTGTCACAGTTCATCGGAACCAATGTCACATACAAAACACACACCTCAGTGACTAGTGTGGATAGATGTGTTGGTAAAATGACAGGTGTTTGTAAGTTGCACACATAGGGATCATGTATTGCCACATGGACACAGTCATTATGTAACGTCTGAAGTACACATACCAACACGAACATTAAACACACATGATGTGTTAACAGCCTTCTTTGCAGGGCATACATGGATGTCTGTGACACTCAGACACAACAGCAACTCACATGCCCAAATCAGATGGATGTTGGAAAGGATTCACATTAACAAAATACAATTAGATACATGTGCATAGCACTATACGCAAATAGTCAGGATGTACCCCACAGTGGTGGCCCAGGAACACCCTGTGACACACAGTACGTTTCATGTGCAATTCAGGGTGTCTGTAACATGTCATTCGACAATGTGCCCCTGTAACTGTGTCCAGGCCATGGATGTTGATCAGCAAAGTTCCCACTCACAGTAGTGAGGTGCATCACACACAATGCTTTTTGTCACCATGTAGCAGGTCACATCCTGGTAGTGTGTGCCACAATGAGCCCAATCAAATGCAACATGTGTAGACCTGTACCCACACATGATGAAGCCTATAATGTGATTATGTGTACTGTGTGACAGTCTGTTAGTGTGTTTTAGAGCGCCAAAAACCCTGCAAAAATATCTTGTTTGGCATCCTTTGGCCATTGAATGTAATGGTGACTGACGCGGGTGACAATTCAAAAGACTCGTTCAACACTTTTGAACCAAGACATACGCACGCATTGACCATTGAATGTAATGATGACTGATGCAGGTGACAATTCAAAAGTCGCTTTGGACACTTTCAACCCAAGCATACGCAAGCACGGTTGACAATTCAAAAGACGTGTTGGTCACTTTCAAACCAAGACGTACGCACCCTTGTGCAGACAGATTCCTTTGGATCACTGCAACAATGTTTTAAAGTCAATGGTGTCATGATGGTGAATATTTGAAGGACGCAGAAGGCATGTCCGATGCGTTCAATGTCATGGATTGGACAATTTTGGATAATGCGAATGACTCTGACCTATCTCTTTTGCCGCATCGAACTGATTCTGCCTCAGAAGCACAGATATAAGGTTGTCTGTTCTGCAGAAACTTCACTTACCTGCACTACATGCTACAGGATTGGATCTCACAATGCTGCTGTCTCTGCATCCTCTGTGTCCTGCAATGTCACGTACTGTGGAGAGACCAACATCATTCACAGAGGAGGAGAACCAGGCCCTGCTGGACAGCCACCTTCCAAAGTACTGCAAGCTGTAGTAATAACTAGGGGAGCAGGTGAGTGTAGAGACAACTGCCTTTTCAATTGTACATGTTGTCTGACTGGCAGTACTAGCATGGTGATCACAAAGGGAAAGCATGCCCACTGAGTAAGTTTAAGTCTCAGAATGTGTAGATGCATGTACTGTACTGGTACAGTGATACAAATTTGTATTTGTGCATGGTTGGGTTTCCCAGGCACTGTTCAATGTTGTGATTGCAGGCTTGCACACAGGACAACTGCCCATGACAATTGTTGCACTACTTGTATACATCATATGCACTGCTAATTTCTACATGTATGTCCAACTGTGTCTTTGAGAAACATGGTGCATGTGTAGTAATGGTGTCTCACTTTGTCATCCTTACAAGTTGATGCCTATCAGAAACATGAGATTTAGGTGACCATCGTCCAGGTAGTGAGATCGGTGGGGGTCTTCAGATGACGCATGCACCGCTGCCAGAAGAGGTGCCAGGACCTGCGTGGCTGAACCTGGAGGATTGCAAGAGTCCAGCTGAAGCCGTCGCCTCCTCGCAGGAGGGGCGGACGACAGACCCTGACCCCCCACATCCTCCGTATTGTGGCGGTTGAAGGCCAAACAGCAGCAAGGAGGGGGTAAGTCCATGCCTTATTGGTGTATTGTGTATAACCTGCAGTTTGCACTCCTTCAGCCTTGTTACACTCCCACTGTTTGTCTGTCTACTGAGACAAGAACCATGGGTCTAAATTTGGTGATGTCCCATTCTCATCTGATGCCCAGGTGTGTCCCTTCCCCTCTTTAACCTGTGTCACTTGGGTTGTGTATATTTGCTGTTGTCCAAGGGAATGCTGAGAGCGACATCTGCAACAGGTGCATTGAACTGAGCATCATGAGTGAGGCTATTGTGTGACATGTTTCAGCACATTGCCTGCTAAATGACCTGTGCTCTATGTGGGGTCTACACACATGCAGATATTGCCGTTGTGGTTCAGAAAAGGAGCGTGAGGTATTGACTACACACCCATGCAGCAGGCATGAGCGATGTTGAGGCCCCAGACAAATTCTGTGTATGAGTGTAACAAATGCATAGTCACATGCATAGTGCTCCTGGTAATCCCATGTATCACATGGACCATGGACAGGTACGTCTACTCCGGTCATCTGAGACACTCTGGCCTCCTGATCTTGGGTGTGAGCCTACAGTTTGCCCATTGTGAAATTATTTCTCATGTGTCTGATTCTGTGTAATAGTGGACTGGCATAGCTTTTTTGTATTCCAGAAGTCTGCAATATGTATGTCATGGACAGACATCTAACATGTGGCTAATGGATCTACACACAGGGCAAAACATATGTGTGTAGACACATGACTGCGCATAATGGTGGATTGAAATGATATGTGTAAGCAGCCTGACTATGTTCGTGTAAGCCCCTTATGTGTTCATGTATACAGAGTTGTTGACTCACAAACTGTAATGTGTTATTTTGTTTACGTGGGATTATCAGATTCTTTCAAATGTGTGTTGCATGTGGTGAACATGTATACTTGACCACTACAGAAGTTGCATTCACAGTGCCAACATGAGTGCCACACATTGCTGACTGTGGAGTCCGTATGCACTGCCCCTATGACAGGAGTCAGTACTGACTCATTGGCCAGACAGGCCTGAGGCCTTGTGTTTCACCCTACAATATGGAGCATGCAGTATTGTAACTTGTCTGTTGACCTGCAGCCACACCGTTATAGCATTGTGTTTCAAGACAAGAGGCCATCATGGTGTCTGGTTATGGAAGTATGTTCATCATATCAACAATGAGTTTGACCATCAAAATTCCTGTCCCAATTGCAGACTCACTGGCCTGAGATGAGACATGTGTGTAATAACACATGACAGTAAAGTTCATTGCAGATCAGACAACTGGGTATTCAGGGAATGCCTGCCCATGTGATGACTGACATCATACATACCATGGATTGATGGGTCCATTGCCAACATGTGCACAAGAAGTATAATTTACTGGCAGACTGACCATTGCCAGGTTCACATATGTGTTGTCAATTTAGCTGTGACTTTTAAATGATATCAGGGCTTGCTCAGTGATGTGTTGCAATCAAAGTCATGTGTCCAGTAAATACAGGTGACTGATGTCAATCTGTTTCTCCTGCTTTTCTACAGCATCATCAGTAGATTCTGGAGGGGACAGCTACATGGACAGAGAGGAGGTGCAGAGCCAGACTTGTTCCACTGTGGAGGAGTCGGAGGAACCCAGTGGCAGGGAGGGTGAAGGGAGCCACACTGAGGGCCAGTCAGCAACAAGTACCTCAGCTAAAGAATGCTCCAGCTCCAGTGAGGACTCCCTTGTGGAGGTGGGTGTGACAAGACCATAGACCACAGATAGCAAGCCTCTCCCCACCACCACCACCACTATGTACACCCTCCCAGCTGCTCCCATCCCTGATGTTCGTGGAGCCAACTGCGTTAGGCAGCATATCTTCTTTGGCCCAGGCACCACACCCTCTGCCTCTGTCTCCCCTGCTGCCCTGAAAGTGTAGTCTGTGTACTTGCTGTAGCAGATACATGTGAAGCAGACATCGATGCTGAGTGGCCTCCATGCGCACACTGGTCTTTTGACACAATTGGTGCCCTACATGGAGGGCATGTCATCACACATGTCTGCCCTACAGCGGGACAACCAGTCCATGGCCTCCTCACTGACAGCAGCACTGTCCCTTCTCCAAAAGTCCCTCAACCCTCTTACCTCTGCCCTTGCCACAATCCCCACTTCCCAACCTGTCCAAAGCACTCTCAAACAGGCACATGCACGCACTCAAACAGATCCAAGCAGCACACAGCAACGTCAGTCAAAGCACAGACAAACTCGCAAGCACACTGAGGGGACTGACAGCACAACCACAGGGGATAGGGTGAGAAAGCACACACACACATCCACTACCACTTCGCAGTCCTCAGATACCTCTCCGTCCAAAACCCCTTCCCTTGACTCTCCTGCAACCCCCACTTCCAAGGAGTACTTCCTCTGTGACCTGGGCCTCTTCCCCACAGATCCATCCAAATCAACTCAGAAGGGGAAGAGGAAGTCCCCACGCACAGAGAGGAGAATCCCCATCACACTCACACCCTCCCCCAAGAGCAAGAACACTGTGGCCCCACCCATACATCCCCAGGACCAGACAAACCAGAACTCCACTACAGTCTGACATTTCCACCACACAGTCTCTGTCCTCCAGACCCCAGGACACCCCTCCCAAAGTCCCCACACCACACCCTGTCCCAAGTTCACCAACACATTGGTACCTCATTTCCAGGATAATTAGGCTCTCCCCCCAACACAAGCACTACCACTTCCATGACACCACAACCTCAGCTAGTTCCTGCAACTGCAGTGGAGAATGTGTCCCCCTAAACTGTCCTGGCCACTGCAGTGGTGTCCCCCACTCCATCAGACATGGTCACTGCAGGGGAGACCCCACACACTCAATCGGACACATACACTGCAGTTGCTTCAGAGACCCTGTACCCACCACCCCTCCCCTGCCCCATTCTGGTAACCCTGATCCTGTCCCTGTGGTGCCTGGCCTGCCACTCAGCTTTTGGTCAACACAGTGAGGGCGTTTGACCCCATTTCCACATTGTTCCTGACATGGGGGTGTTGAACCCCACACTCACCTTTTGGTCACTGCAATGAGGGGGACTTATTCCTTATTTCCATGTTCTTCATGACAATGCTGGGGGTTTGAACTACGCAATTACCTTTTGGTCACAACTGTGATGTGAGTTGAAGTATGTTTCCCTTTCGGTGTCACTGTGGCTGGCATTTTACACACAATTTACAATCTGCCCTGATATTGGTGGGTGAGTATTCGGCCATCCACCCCCTATGGGCTGGACAACGCTGGCAGTGAAATCCATCCACCCCCTATGGGTTCAGTAATGCTGGAGGTGATAGCCATCCACCCTGTATGGGTTGAGTAATGCTGGCAGTGCTAGCCATCCACCCCCTATGGGTTAAGTAATGCTGGCAGTGATAGCCATCCACCCCCTATGGGTTAGACGGGACATAACACACTGGGGGACGTTACCATTCACACTGTTGGGAAGGGCAGCGCTTCCTCGGATTTTGTATGTGCTGGAAAATACGCCATTCCCGGTGCCTCCAAGCTACTTTAATGCAATATTGGCCCAGGTTTCCAGCCTGTTGTGGGGACACAAGTCGGCGCGCATAGTTCATGCCAAGCTGGTTCGCAGCTGGTACGCTGGGGGATAGCGCTCCAGAATATACAGTTATATTACTGGGCGGCTCAATTAAAAGTGATCAATCAGTGGATACATGCTCCTCAGGCAGACCCTGCGTTTAAGGCAGACAGGTTTTGTTTTGGGAACAGGAAGTATATTGTCTCCTCCGTACAATAGGAAGCAAGCCAAAGCACTAATAGGACCCACAAAACAGACGGTTGCCATATGGCACGCTGCACAGGTTAAACTGGGCTGTCAAGGGATCATAACCCAACTCACTCCCCTTTGGGACATGACACAGCTGGGACAGCTTAGAAATAGCAAGGGCTTTGCTCAGTGGGACGCAATTGGCATTTCCACGGTGGGGGATATGTGGTTTAAGAGGGAGGTAGTAACATTTGAGCACCTCCAGCAACAGTACCAGTTAGCACACACAGAAATCTTTAGATACTCATAGATAAAGCATGCTTTGGCGGCGGCCCCACCGCTAGGTACGGAGGTCTCGGAAGCTTCACCTCTCGAGGACAGGTTGCTGACGGACTGCATGCATAAGCGGGCCACGTCATTCACTTACCGGAAATTAATTAACAATCTTTTGGCCCCCACAGGATTGCTTAGGGAAAAATGGTTCCGCGATGTAGGTGACATTGATGACACAGAATGGCAGGAGGCACTAGCCTCGCCATAGGAGGTGGGAATACCGTCATGACTTAGGTTGGTGCAACTTAAAATTCTGCACTGAGTCTACTATACTAGACTCACCCTGCATACAATAGGTAAAACATCACATCCATACTGCGTGAGACGCTGTGGGGAGGAGGGGGCTTTTTACCATACTATATGGCAATGCCCAAAAATTATGGAATACTGGGCGAAAGTAATGAGAACGATATCGCAAGCAGAGGAGGTGCCATTGATACCATAGCCCCAGAGATGCTTGCTAAATGTGTGGGAACCGAATGCACTGGAAATCAAAGGAGGGTCCTAGCAGCAAGAGGTGGAGGGCTGAGATGATTAAATGGGCTAGCAGCAAAAGTGTTATTCGGTTTCAACAAGCGAGATGCTTGAATAATGAGAGCGCGCTGGATTTGGCAAAATCATGGGAAGGGCTGGTACAATCAGTATCCGACCGACAATAATATTGGGTGTTCCCACCCAAGGCAGCCAATTAGAAGTCCTGGTTCTTGGCCATCCCGAGATATATGCAGTAATTGTTGTAAATACATTGAACACACTGGTGAGGGGGAGAGGAGAGGTATTTCCTTTGGTTTTGGGGTATTTCATAGTTAGTGATGATTAGGTTTCCTCTCCAGGGGAGAGTTACATGATAATCTGGGTGCAGAGTAACTTGACCTCTCTTTTCCCTTGGGGCAGCGATAGGCCGTCCTATAGCATGTATGTTTGTACAGTTATTCGGGACTATTGGACAATTGAAGGGGCTACAAATATGTAAATGCTGACAGTAAAGTATTTTGAGTGATCATCCATACTAATAATATAAAGAGACAGCTTAAACCTTTGAGGCGGGTAAACTCAAAAAGTACAGCACTAATCACAACACCCAATACAGCGTTGGAAAGGGCAGTTGCAGCAGAAGGACATAGGCTATGCAGACGCCCACCATATACATTTAAAAGGTAAAAGAACCGTGCCAGCAAAGTAGTCCCTTGTGGGCGTGTCTGCGTTGTGCTGTGGGCGTGTGCTGGGGGCGTGACAAACGCTGGGGGCGTGTGGTACGTTCCGCCCTTCATGCCATGTCTTTTATCGTGTGCTAATCCCACCCTGCTCAATTTAAATACTCCTGCACCCCATAATCCTAACCCACCCGTACTCCTTAAAATACCCCAACACCCTTAAACACTAACACATCTTAACCCTATAAATATACCCTGTACCCCAAAATCCAAACCTATCCCTAAACTCTAAAAATCCCCCTGTACCCCAAAACCCAAACCTAGCCCTGAACCCTATAAATACCCCTGTACCTCAAAACCCAAACCTACCCCTGAACCCTAAAAATACCCCTGTACCCCAAAACCCAAACCTAGCCCTGAACCCTAAAAAATACCCCTGTACCCCAAAACCCAAACCTAGCCCTGAACCCTAAAAAATACCCCTGTACCCCAAAACCCAAACCTACCCCTGAACCCTAAAATACCCCTGTACCCCAAAACCCAAACCTAGCCCTGAACCCTTAAAATACCCCTGTACCCCAAAACCCAAACCTACCTCTGAACCCTAAAAATACCCCTGTACCCCAAAACCCAAACCTAGCCCTGAACCCTTAAAATACCCCTGTACCCCAAAACCCAAACCTACCTCTGAACCCTAAAAATACGCCTGTACCCCAAAACCCAAACCTAGCCCTGAACCATAAAAATAACCCTGTTCCCCAAAACCCAAACCTAACCCTGAACCCTAAAATACCCCTGTACTCCAAAACCCAAACCTAGCCCTGAACCCTTAAAATACCCCTGTACCCCAAAACCCAAACCTAGGCCTAAACCCTTAAAATACCCCTGTACCCGAAAACCCAAACCTACCGCTGAACCCTAAAAATACTCCTATACCCCAAAATCCAAACCTAGCCCTGAACCCTACAAATACTGCTGTACCCCAAAACCCATACCTATCCCTAAACCCTAAAACTACCCCTGTACCTCAAAACCCAAACCTAGCCCTGAACCCTAAAAATACCCCTGTACCCCAAAACCCAAACCTAGCCCTGAACCCTTAAAATACCCCTGTACCCCAAAACCCAAACGTACCTCTGAACCCTAAAAATACCCCTGTACCCCAAAACCCAAACCTAGCCCTGAACCCTTAAAATACCCCTGTACCCCAAAACCTAAACCTACCTCTGAACCCTAAAAATACCCCTGTACCCCAAAACCCAAACCTAGCCCTGAACCATAAAAATAACCCTGTTCCCCAAACCCCAAACCTACCCGTGAACCCTAAAATACCACTGTACCCCAAAACCCAAACCTAGCCCTGAACCCTATAAATACCCCTGTATCCCAAAACCCAAACCTAGCCATGAACCCTTAAAATACCCCTGTACCCGAAAACCCAAACCTACCGCTGAACCCTAAAAATACTCCTATACCCCAATATCCAAACCTAGCCCTGAACCCTAAAAATACCCCTGTACCCCAAAACCCATACCGATCCCTAAACCCTAAAACTACCCCTGTACCCCATAACCCAAAACTATATCTGAACACTTAAAATACCCAAACACCCCAAAACATATACCTCAGTACCCCAAAACATATACCCCTATACCCATACTTACCTCATCCAACTATTTAAAAAAAACATGCTTTTACCATTCATGCATTTACAACGTATTTTGTTGTAAATGTATGCATGGTAAAAGCATATAACATGTAATGCCATGTGTTATAATGCATTGCCGAGTCATGGTACTTTCGTAATGAAAGTATGCGGAGTGATGGTATGCAGAAAGAAAGTTGCGGAATAATGGGTGTTTACCCTCCCCCGGTAAGTACATTGGTGGCACGGCAGCCCACATCTCCAGCAACATACTCGTATTTTTTCACCACCGATTTGAAAAATGCACAGGTCTCTCTCATTGATGGCCAGCACCGACATACACTTTTAGACACACCTCCCGCCACAAGTTCTAGAATTGCGAACTTTAGAGCTGGGGCGCTACGTTCGAATCTCTGCATCAGCTCAACATCCTGTGATTCCAATCAAATCGCTTTGTCTCCCTGTGCCTACCACAAATGAATGTGTTCTTCTGTAATGTAAATTGTGCTCATGCCATATTGTTGAGTTCGCGCTATATAATATTGCAAGGAAAAGTAAAGTAGGGAAACCCGAGTTCACACACTACTGAACGCACACTCTTAAGTGCATCAGCAGTGCACTGTGAATCGGAGCGTTTCACAGGCCTGTCACAGATAAGAAATGCTATCAAAACGAAATCCTACAAAACAATATACTACTGGCCGGCAGCAATTCATACCCGGATAACGTCGGGACGGGCTGCTAGTCATAATATAAAACAATAAAATATGTCTAAAAAAGAATGGTTGCATTAAGGCCCCCCCAATCAACAGTTCCCCTTCCGGAAGAGCAAGCAAGAACTTACTAAGAGCTGGAAGCGTAACCGCATGCAGTGTGGGGGGGAATGTATACAGAGACTATATTTATAGACCGCCCCTTCCATTGGCCTATTATGGCCCGAAGCTGCCGTGATCGTCCGTTTTTGTGTTAAGCACTATCATCGGGGTTGTTTTTTAACCAAAATGCCCACGCCCCTTGAACCAGAAGAGAATTCCGAGTCTACTATCAGTTTGAATCCCCATCTGTCCATAGCCTTTCATGCAGTACTAGTAAGGTGCATTTCTTGTAGCAAGGCCACCATTGAGGAGCACCGTTTCAAACTCTGTAGAACTAAGCCCCTCTTTATTTTGTTGCCCAGACCATGTACGTTCCATGTGAGCATGGACAGGGGTGTCACCTGAGTTGTGGGGTGCAATGTGGGGTCAGGGATAGCTCGAGTTTGTGCTGCCATACTTGACCTGACAGTCTTGGCGAAGATGGCGATAGTGGTGAATCCGTTGGTGAATCCCCTTTTGAACCTCTCTCTAAGCCAGGGAGTGGTTCCACTGGCTTGGAAACAAGCCATGGTTATCCCCCTCATCAAGAAGCCTGGCCTGGATCCCGAGGTCTTGACCAACTACAGGCCCATTTCTCTTCTTCCTGCACTGGCCAAGATCTTGGAGAAGCACGCGCATTCTGTGCTTTCCAATTTTCTGGAGTCCCACGACCTGCTCCATTCCACCCAATCGGGCTTTCGCCCTAATCTTAGCACTGAGACAGCACTGCTGGAGGTGTCTGAAGCCATCAAGGAGACATTGGACTCGGGTGGCAGAGCTATGCTGATAATGTTGGATCTGTCGGCGGCCTTTGACACCGTCCCCCATGAGGGTCTGCTTGTCAGACTCCATGAGATCGGCTTGAGGGGGACGGTGCTCAGCTGGTTTTCATCTTTCTTGGCTGGCCGCCGACAAACGGTCTGGGTAACCTCTAGCGCTGCCGAGATGCCGCCATTGGGAGTCGGAGTCCCTCAGGGCTCTGTGTTGAGCCCGACTCTTTTTAACATCTTCATGACCCCTCTGGCGGCCTTGGCGGAGTCTTTCGGGGCCCAGATTGTATCCTACGCCGATGACACCCAGCTGCTCTTTACCTGCCGGAAAGGAGAGGATTTTGACGGAGAGAGTATCCGTGAGTGCCTTGGGGCTGTTTTTAAATGGCTCCAACTGAACAGCCTCAAGTGCAACTCAGATAAATCGGAGGTACTCTTCTTCGGTTGTCAATCCGATCCAGACTGGTGGGTATGGTGGCCCGCTGACATGTCTCCTCCGAAGTGCTCGTCTCAGCTGGCTAAGAACTTGGGGATCAAAATTGACAACGGCCTAACCTTAAGATCTCAGGTCCTTGCCCTCACTGGCACCTGTTTGGTCTCCTTCGTATGCTTAGGAAGTTTCTAGACTGGACTAGTCTAACGTCCTTTATCTTGGCCTACCGGAATATCTCCTGCAACGGATGCAGGGGGTCCAGAATGCGGCAGCGAGGGCTATTTTTGACCTGCATAGGCAAGTCAGAGTCTCTGGCCTGTTGCAGTCCCTTCATTGGCTGCCTATCCGGAAGCGGATAGTTTTTAAAACTCTAGCCCTGGCACACAAGGCTCTTTATGCCGCAGGGACTAAATATCTTCAGAGGAGGCTTGTTTTTATCGTCTATCACGATCCTTGAGATCCGAGTCGCTGTTTCTCGCTACTGTGCCTCGAGTGAGAAAGGCCCGCATTGGAGGCCGCTCTTTTATGTCCCGGGCTCCATAGCTTTGGAACTCCCTGCCTTTGACATTGCGTAGTACCTCAAACCTGCTGACCTTTAGGAAGAGCCTTAAAACTTGGCTTTTTTTCAAAACCAATTTTATTGAGCAGAAGAATATCAAGAATGTGGTATCTTCATACCAAGATCCCCACAACAGTATCAATGCAACAGTGATATACTCGTTAATCCATGAATCAAATGATGAAGCTCAGCTGTAAAGACGTCCTAACTGCCCACCCCAACCCCAACTACTCCCCCACCCCTACCCAACACCCCCCCCACTACACATGTACAGAGGCAACATAAAGACGGTATACATAGAAGAATCAGGTATGATGCAACCAGGGTTTTGCCATGCGGGCCAGGAATGTCACTGCGATCAAATGTCCTCCTCCTGTTCCGCTGGGGGTTCCAAGGATAGGCCGCGGTAGTCGGCCCACCGCTTCCAGATTTTGAAATGTTTGCGCGGGCAACCCCGCGCCTCAAAGACTGGTTTCTCAAGGCCCATGAAGTAATCCAGCCCAGCCTTCCACGCAGACAGGGGGGGAGCCCTTACAGATTTCCAAGCCCGAGCCAGGTCACGCTTGGCCACGACCAGGCCCAGGAGCAACAGGTGGCGCTTATAAACGTTACCCCCAACCCCTTCCATAACGTGCAACAGGCCTAATCGGTGGGTACGAGGAAGGTCCCATCCCAGGACCTCAGGCAGGCAATTCCACACTCCCCTCCAGAATCCAGCCAGGCGACCACACGACCACACTGTATGCAGCAGGGAGCCAGGCACCTCCCCACAACGCAGGCACTCCGAGGACGCAATCAAACCAGCCTTCGACAGGCGTTCACGTGTGTAATAGGCACGGTGCAGGTATTTGAATTGTATCAGGCGGAGCCGAACCGCGACAGCGGTGCCACGTGGGGACTCCAGTGCCTCCCTCCAATCATCCTCGTCCAGGGCGCCCACATCCACCTCCCACGCCTCCCGAAGGGAGCTGAGAGTGGAGGAGCAGTGTGTAACAAGGGACTGATAGATCTTAGAAACCTTCTTGTCTCCCAAGTCACCCATGAACACTTTCGCCTCAATGGGGCTGAACTCGGGCAGGGAGTCGAGGCCGGCGATACTCGGGGCTAGGGCATGCCTCAGCTGGAGGTAGCGGAAGAACTGGGAGTGAGACATCTGGAACTCCGCACGGAGGTCCTCAAAGGACTTGAGGGTGGTGCCCGATATGACCTGGCCCAGTTGTGTAATTCCAATAGCCTCCCAGCCCTCAAACCCGGCCAAAGCCGCCAATTCCGGGAGCATGCCATTGTGCCACAACGGCGTCTCGGCTGTTAGTTTGCCCCACCAACCCATACGGCGCAGAGACTGCCGCCACACGGCAAAGACCACTTTAGTCACCGACGGCAACCCACGGCGTATACGAGCTGAATAGAGAATGGTGTGAAGCGTACGATCTCCCATTAGGTGTCTCTCTAGGGCATAGGCCGGATCACTCCTATCTCCATACCACCAGTCATTGAGGACAAGGAGGTGCGACGCCTGATAGTAGGAGAGGAGGTCGGACGTGGCCAAGCCCCCGCAGTATGTGGACAGAAAGCACGTTCTCAGGGCCACCCTGGCTGCTCCGCCATCCCACAGGAAGCGGCTCAGCACAGAGTTCACCTGACGGAACCACTCCATGCCAATAGGGTGTGGGAAGTTCTGGAGTTGGTACAGCAGCCTCGGCAGCGCCACCATCTTGAAGATGGCCGACCTCCCAAAGATTGTAAGGGGCATCCTGGACCATGTTTTGACATCGGTCTGGACTCGGTCCCACACCGGTAAGACACTGCGTGTCCAGGCCACGGCCCGCGAGGTCGAGATGAAGACTCCCAGATATTTCAGGCCGTCTGTCGCCACGCGCAAGTCGGCGGCCCAAGGATCGGCAACCATACCGCCACGCAGAACCCACAGGGTTGATTTAGACAAGTTAAGATGAAGCCCCGAGACCTCGCCAAATCCACGCATGATCTCCAAGACTCGGGGACCCGAGCGTCGCAAATCAGTAAGGAACAGGAGGACGTCGTCTGCATAGAGTGCAATCCTATCAGTTAGGTGGTCGTTCCAGACAAAGCCACGTAAATGGGCATCTATTCGGACCCGCGCCGCCAGGGGCTCCATGGCCAGGGCAAACAAGTAGGGGGAGAGTGGACAGCCCTGCCGGGTACCACGGCCGATCCGGAAGCGCCCAGAGACCGCGCCGGCGACACGGACCGAGGCCGTGACATTGGTGTACATGAGGCGAATATAGGACAGGAAGACCGGCCCTAGATTGAGGCGGGCCAGCAAGGTGAACAAATATGTCCAACTCACCGAGTCGAAGGCCCGGTCCATGTCCGCGAGAAGGAGTGCAGCCTGTTCATCCCTGGCACCCATGGCGTCGATCGCTGCCTGTGCCCGCCGGATATTATGCCGGGTAGCCCTGCGCGGCATGAACCCGGCCTGATCAGGGTGGACCAGGTCGGCAATGTGGGGTAGCAAGCGGTTCGCAAGGGCTTTCGCCAGAACCTTGGCCTCAATGTTGAGGAGGGAGATCGGCCTGTAAGAGTCGTGCCCATCCGGCGCCCTGCCCGGCTTCAAAAAGACCACAATCTCGGCGTGGCGCCAGTCAGGTGGCAGCTCGCCCCGAGACCTCGCCGCCTCCAGAGCGTTGCGGAAATGGGGTCCCAGTTGAACGTGGAACTTCTTATAGAATTCGGCAGGATAACCGCTCGGGCCGGGCACCTTCCCCGTGTTCAGCTGGCCAAGGGCCTCCCCA
This sequence comes from Lissotriton vulgaris, assembly GCF_964263255.1. Classification (NCBI taxonomy): domain Eukaryota; kingdom Metazoa; phylum Chordata; class Amphibia; order Caudata; family Salamandridae; genus Lissotriton; species Lissotriton vulgaris. The sequence goes on from NC_141687.1 coordinate 364,977,862, forward strand.
AGTTCCTCGGAGGTGAGAGGGGCCTCCAGGGCCGTTCTAGTCTCATCCGGGACTGCCCGTGGGAGTAGGTCATCCAAATATGAGGCTATGTCGCTCTCCGCCACTGGGTCCCGGGGAGCATATTGTGCCGCGTAGTAGCGGGCAAAGCTCGCCGCCAGTAAACCCAGGTCAGACATGATCGACCCGTCATCCGCCGCAAGGCCGGGCAGTTCAAGGGGCTGGAAGGTCGCCTGGCAAAGCCTATGTAACATTGTGCAGGACTTGTCGCCCCACTGGTACACCCTGCTACGAGTGGCGAGCCACGCCTGCCGGGCCTCCTCGTATAGAACCGAGGCATACGTCTGCTGGGCCTGCAGGAGCCGTTGCACGACGCCCTCGTCGCCCCCGAGTCGGCTACGCTGCTCCAGGTCCTCCACTCAGGCCGCAGCGGTCACAATGGCCTCCCGACGCTCCCGCCGAGCGCCCGCACACCAAGCTATATCGACGCCCCGTATCGTAGGCTTTAGCGCTTCCCACACAACAATGGCGTCGACACCCCCCACCAGGTTCTCGCGCCAAAAATGATCGATCGCTTGGCGTATATGCGTCACGTATTCCGGCCGCTGTAGCTGCCAGGCGGACATGCGCCATCGAAATGGCTGCCGTTTAGAGGGGAGGGTCACAGTGGCCAGGACAGGGGAATGATCCGAGAGGCCCCTGGGGAGTATCGCTGCGTCCCTGACCCGGCTCAGGCAGGCACCCAGCACAAACAAATAGTCGAGCCTAGAGAAGGACCCATGCACCGCCGATACATACGTGTAGGCCCGCTCCGCGGGGTGGAAATGCCGCCACACATCAATCCAGCCCAGACTACGCACTGTCGCACACAACCGGGTGGGAGCAGCCGCGGGGGGGGGGTCAGGCACCACATGCACTCGTCGCTGGCGGTCCAGGCTCACATCCATGACTTCATTCCAGTCACCCCCCACCATGGTCAGGACCTCGGGAATGACTTCCCACAGCGCAAACAGCCGCTCAGACAATGCCCACTGCAGGGGGGGAGGGGCGTAAACACTTCCAAAAACCACCGGCTCGGAACCCAGCAGGCCTTGAATAAAGACAAATCTACCCTGAGGATCAATCCACTGTTTCTCATGAACATAGGCCACCCTACGATGCACCAAGATGGCCACCCCCCGGGAACCCCTCGCAAAGCCAGCATGGTAAACCTGGTGATAACCGAACCTTTGGAGGCTGAGGGCCTTGGAGCCCAGCATATGAGTCTCCTGGAGCATGAGTACATCCACCATCTCCCTCTTCCCCCATCGCAGCACAGCCCCACGCTTGATCTTGTCCAGGATACCCCGCATATTCCATGTCACCACCCGCAGGGTTTCCGAAGGAGACATAAGCGCAGTATCAGCCATTGTCAATACACAGTCCAAAACCTGGCCCTCCCTCCCACCCTGGTGCAACCCGCAAACCGACAAAAAGCAAAGCCTCAGACATGTGTGGACCCCCCCCCCCAACCCACAAACACAGCGCTCCCTTCCCGACCCTGAACCCCCCCAACAAGTACAACTCCAAAACTCCCCCCCACGCCCCACACCCACCACCCCAATACCTCAGAAAACATTGAAGTATCTGTCGCGGCATGGAGAGACCCGGGTCCCAAACAGAGGACCCAGGACCCACCATACCAATGGATCCCAACAACCCCACCATGACACACACACCCCCCCCCCCCCAACAACACTCACAGCTGTGAGGGTCTGAGGCCCACAAGTGGTACCCCCCAAGCCCCTCTGCACCCCCATGACAACAACTGAAGTCTTCACAAGGGAATTGACCGGCACATCAAGGACAGTATGAAACAGTCTCACCGGCCAAAGCGGGGCAGTTCAGGATGCAGCATACAAAGTGCGTGCAGAACCAGCAATGTTCAGCTGCCCCCGTCGGAGTGCTCCGAGTCCCGGGCATCACCCGGCCGCGTCGCGCTGGCAGAGGGCGATCTCTTCTTGGAGCGGGACCTCCGATGGCGGCCCTTCCTGTTCGGGCGATCCGTCCGCTCCGGCGACGAACCCTGGGACCTGCCTGGATCCAGCCCCGGCTGGGCATGGGGCCTGAGCCTCACCGATTCATCTGTCCAGCGGAACACCTCCTCCGGCGAGTCGAAGAAATGGGTCCGAGATTGATATATGACTCGCAGGCGAGCTGGATACAGAAGCGAGTATTGAATCTTGAGGCCCCTAAGCTTAGCCTTAGCGTCCATGAAGGATTGCCGCTGCTGCTGAACCATCTTCGTGTAGTCCGGGAAAATCATGATAGTGTGATTCTCAAAGGCGAGGGAGCCCTTGTTCCTTGCCTCCCGGAGGATAACATCTCGGTCATGGTAGTTCAGCAGCCGAGCGATAACAGGCCGTGGGCGCTCGCCTTCCGGTGGTCGCTGGGCCAGAGCCCTGTGTGCCCTCTCGACCACGAAGCACGTAGACAGTGCCCCTTCGGGGAGCCAGCTCTCCAGCCACCCGGTCAGGAACCGCTCCATGTTGTCCTTCTCTCACCGTTCAGGAAAACCGATGAAGCGGAGGTTGTTGCGCCGCGCGCGCCCTTCTGCATCTTCCACGCGGGCCGCCAGCGTCTTTTGGATGCTCTCCACCTCCGCCAGTCGCTTCTTTAGGCCACTAATGTCCGCTTCGGTCTCCGTTATACGGGTCTCAGCCCCAGCAATCCGCTCCACTGCGTTGCGGAGGTCTTGGCGCAGGAGCGTGACATCCGCCCCAACCGCCCCAATCTTGGCATCGAGCGTGTCTCGGGACTGGGTGATGGCCGCCAGTAGAGCTGCATTGTCCGGCCCAGGGCTACCGCTGCCACCGGCCGCCCCGGCGCCACCACTCGGTCCAGTGAATTTGTCGATAGGGCCATGTTTAGGCGGGCCACCTCCCCTGTCCCTGGTCATGGCACACGCCAGGCAGGGCGGACACCACCTCCGAGTCTTCGGATACTGTCACAAGTCCCTAGCGGGACGGCCCAGATGAGGCCCCAGAGAGAAATGCGAGCCGGGCACTGTAGTCGGGCGTCACGAAAATCGAGGTCCCGGCGTCACCCAGGCGGGATAGGCCGCACCCGCGCTCGTCCCCACGGGCAGCTGTCCAAAGTACCAATTGAAGAAGCTGTGGGTCCGTGGTCTGTGGACCGCCGCAGCAATGGGCCAGGCCAGGATGGGCAGATCCGATGTCACTGCCGTCTGCCAGGTCGCCACCGGCCGCCCCGGGGCCCAGGGACCTCCGCCTCCAGACTGTCGCGGGGCCACGCCTCGCCGCCTCCGCTCGTCGGCCACACAGGGAGAGAACCGATGGGTAGGATCCGATGGCACCGTCTCGATCCTTCAGGCGGGTGCAGTCAATGAGACGAGCCAAGGCCGGCGCGGCGGATGCCACCCGCACACGCTAGATCGCTGCCACCGCCAGGCGCCGCGAAACTCGAGGACCCCGGCCTCCGGCCGGTCACCAGGCCGCACTTCGCCGCCGTCTCCCTCCGATCACAGGAAGGGTAGAAATGCAGGATCGGCACACCAAAGTAGGCAGGAGACCCCACCAAATCAAAAGCAAGCACTGGGTACCAGTAGCGGGCTCGGGGGTCAGGATAATTGATCGGATTAAGTCCGGGCCGGCGGGAGCTCTACAAGGCTGCGACCGCCATCTTCGCCCGCCAAGCCACGCCCCCCCTAAAACTTGGCTTTTTGCCCTCTAGATTTTTCTTCTCTGTTGCTTCAGTCTCTCTTTTAAAATATATGTGTTGTGTTTGTCTTTTCAGGCTGTCAATAAAGCGCCGGGCCACTCTTTTGAGTAGCCGAGCGCTATAAAAGACCCTAATAACATAACATAACATAACATGATACATGTAAAGAAAGTTAAGGATTCCCATGTGTACTGTGGTTGCTGGACAAAGAGAAAGAATTTTGCATGCCTGAAAACGTTGCTAAAAACGAATACTAAAACCAAACATCGCTGAAAAAACAAACCCACCCCCCTTCCCCTACCCATACCTCCCCCTCTATTAGAAAATACCAACTCCGCCGTCCCTCCCCATCCACCCTCGTCCCCAACCCCATACCTTTCTGAGTTAGAGAGTGGGCTGCAGTGAAATGTTCATTAGGTGTTGCTCTCGGTGTCTACTAAGGTAGACATTGTCCACAAGAGGTACATACAGCGGAAATAGCACACCTGGCATCAGGCGAGGACAAGTCCCCATCCAATGCACTAATGTCTGCTCTGACATCACACTGTGAATAACCCATGAAGTACAGAAAAAAACGTAAAAAACCAACAATGTAAAACTACCCCCCCAGCCTACCCCCCTCCATGCCTCCCTGTTAGACAGATCTCCAACCATCCGCCACCCCAACATAGCAGAGTCTTTCAACACCATCAACAGTACTTGCGTGTAAGGAGGGGTAAGAAGAGAAGTCTGCGGAGTTCCGCAGTCTATCCCCTCCTCAAAAACAATTTGGAGACCAGGGTGTGCTGTAGTCTATTGCACAGTCTCATTGCACCGGTCCTTGGCCCCTCACCCTCGAGCGTGAGGAGCATACCATCTGGGCCTCAGTCACAAGTACAAGTCTCCTCTTGCACATGGTCAAACAGTGTATCCATTTTTCAGTTTTGGCTCAATCTCTTTTGCATACAATCACTGCTTGTCAGTGTTCATTTTCAATCCGTTGCACACCATCATCCTCTTGTCCCCATCTGTGGTCCGCTGAGTCTTCGGCCTCTCGGTGCTGTTGCTGTCTTCTATCCGTCAGCCTGGAACCCCCTTGAGCCAATCGTGTGCTTCCTCTGGTGACTCGAAGAACCAAGTCTTTCCATCCGCCACCATGCGCAGCTTTGCTGGAAGCAACATAGACTATGGAAGCTCTTTGCACCTGAGTTCTTTCTTTACTTCAAGGAAGCTCTTGTGACGTTTAGATACAGCCTCTGTATAGTCCAGGAAGAAGGATACCACCGAGTTTTGCACAAGCAGTGGTGGGGGCCACCCTTGCTGTTTGTAATATAACATCCCTTTCACGGAAATAAAAAATACGGGCCAGGACGGGTATAAGGGGCGCCCTAGGTTTAGGCTTACCCCTGGGCACTCTATGCGCTCTTTCCACAGAGAAAAAGGTGGAGAGTCCTCTGGGCTGAAGTCTAGATTTTATGAGCTCCTCAACATAGAGGTCCATGGCCGGGTTCCCTTCAGTTTCGGGAACACCCCTAATTCTCAAGATGTAACGTCGAGAGCACCCTTCCTGGTCATCCAGCTTCTCTGCCATAAGTTTATTTTCTGCCTCTAGATGGCTGACCCTACTAAGTAACATGGTAGTGTCTTTTGACAGAGATTTCGTCACTTGCTCAACCTCGGTGACTGTAGCCGTCATTTTCTGAAAATCCACCCTTAAGAACGAGACATCAGTGGAAATGGTTCCCACCGTCGACTGATACTTATTGAGGGCCGACATAATATCTTCTAGTGTTACTTTTGTCGCCCCCTCTTGGTCAGCGTCTTTATCGGAGGTGCCTGTGCGCTCAGGTAGCACAGGAAAATCTTTATTAAAAGCGTATTTGTCCAGTTTGACTTGCGATTGTGTGCAAGGGCCCCTGCCCCCCATCTCTGCTTGTTGAACGATGCTCCGGCCGGTAGTCGCCGCCGCCTGCCCCGGGACCCCACTCCACTCGCGGCCTGTCGGTTTTCCCACTGCGCCGCTAATTCCAATTTATGGGGCTTTGGACCGTCACTATGTAAGCAGTACTGGTGTATTGCAGTGCCTAGAGTAGTCTACTGCTCTGCGCGCCCTCCTTCAGCCTCTGGTGGCCACCAGACAACGAGCCTGCGGCCGATCACAGTCAATCCTTGGGGTATGGAGCTGTACCAAATATTATGGGTGCTCATGCCGCAGTGTCAGTCCATCTGGGCTCTGGGGCACAGTGTAGCACTGTTATATCACTAATTGGTCACTTTTCAAAGTAGCGAGGGCGATCTGAGCCTGTTATGCTCCCCAGGCCACAGAAGAGCAAGTTGTCCCCACAGTCTGTCGCCCTCAGGAAGCAGGCGGCTGCAAACCCCGTAGGTTCCAGGCCTGCAGAGCGCCTGGGCACAGGGCAAAAATCACTGTCTCTGCTGCCACCAACCGTGTAAGCCTCTATCTGTTCCGGCGCTTCTGTGGGCTCATTTACCAACTGGAATTGGGCACTGCTTGCCCTAATACAGATGCTCGTATCTTCCTGCCGCCGGCTGCCATCTCAGGGTACATTTACCCCCTGTGCCACAACCAGTATGGTTTTTGAATTTATGTCTTTCAGATTATTGTCGTATGGTCCTGAAGAGAAAGCCATGATTCTAGGGGATTCGAAACGCATCGACCTTGTTCATCTGAATATTTAGGCCAATCATTTGTAACTGTGTTGTCCAAATGTAAAATTGCTGATGGTCTAATTTTTGATTGTATAGATCTATGTTTACCTCCACTTAGTGGAGTTGATTTCACCTGCCATTATAAATAGGACTAGCGCAGGGCCACCAAACCCCATCACACCCCTTCCCCTTCCTTTCCTTCATTCTTTGTCTGTCTGGATGTCATTTTGTGTATATCAGTTGAATGTGTTTAATTTAGTCATCTAAACGGTTTTCTATCTCTTAATCCCTCTCTCATTTCCACTCCTAAATAACTCCTGCTTTTGTACAAACTTTTAGCACTTAGGCCTCTTTCCCTCCCTCTATTTATAATCATGTTAAATATGTTGGACTTAGTAAAAGTCAAATATTTACTGTTCCGTCTTTTGCAATACTAGAAAAATCTTTCTTTAAAAGAATAAGTGAAAACTTAAAAAATAAATTCATTTGATTTGATGAAATCTTGACTAAAAGAGTAGTCTGTGAAAATGAGAGATTTATAACTCATTTTCCTTGTTAATTCTTGATTAGTTGCGCAGTACTGGCATCTAGTTTGTTGACTATAAGATTGGCGTAGCCTTACTGCGCTTAAGCCAAAACCCTCGTTTCTGTCTTCTACATTGTGAAATTGAGCACATTTCTCCTTTTGGGTACAGTCCAACAAGTTGCTGCATCAAGAATTTGAGCAGCCCACCCTCTGTAGGCATATTCGCGGGGACCAGTTGTGAGTTACGTCGGTACTTAGGTAGGTCGCACAGTGTTTGAAACAGACAGAATATCCACACCAACAATAAGAACCTACAGAAATATCAGGACATAAATATCGTTGTCAAAAATATCGACCTCCTATCTTCATATTGGTAAGTACAAAAATATTGAGAAAAAAATATATAGTTGTAAAAAATATCGATGTATAAAATATTTTTTTATATATGTATAAAAAAGAATGTAAAATAAATAAAATAATAAATGTAACTTGAAAAAAATTATTTGGATTATTTGTACATGTTAACAATTATAAGCACCTTGATCTATGGGTGACTTTTGCACCCTGATCTAGGAACTTTGTCCTCCTGTTGATAAACAATTATAAGCAATACATGTAATGTAAACAATAAACATACATATATAGAATGTAATATATATTTACTTTAAAACAATTAATAAATTACAATTAAAATTAATTAAAAATGTTATAAATATATTTAAGATTATAAATAAATGTATATACATGCACCTGTAACATAAAAATGTATTTGAAAAAATATATTATAAATTAAAATAAGAAAATATGTAATATTTTTTAAGCCTACATTTTGCACTACATTGAGGGCTACAGTAGAAAAGGTGTTGGATAGCGGAGGTGCAAGAATTACTATTCTCGCGCCAGCAAGTGCAACAGTAGAGAAAGTGTTGAATAGCTGAGAAGTAGAAATTACTATTCCCACTCCAGCGAATGCAACAGCAGGGAAAGTGTTGGATAGTGGATAGGTAAAAAATACTATTCTAACTCCTGTGAGGGTAGCAGTAGGGAAAGTGTTGGATAGCGAAGGATTAAAATGTGCTATTCCAACTCCTGTGAGTGCAATAGTAGGGAAAGTGTTGGATAGCGGAGAGGTAAAAATTACATCCCACTCTAGTGAATTCAATAGTAGGGAAAGTGTTGGATAGAGGAAGGGAAAAATGTACTATTCCCACTCCAATGAGTGCAACAGTAGGGAAAGTGTTGGATAGCGGAAGGGTAATAATTGTTTTTTCCACTCCAACGAGTGAAACAGTAGGGAATGTATTGGATAGCAGAGGAGTAAAAATTACTGGTCCCACTCCAGTGAGTGCAACAGTAGGGAAAGTGTTGATTAACGGATGGGAATAAATTACAATTTCCACTCCTGTGATAGCAACAGTAGAGAAAGTGTTCGATGGCGGAAGTGAAAAAATTACTATTCCCACTCCTGCAACAGTAGTGAAAGTTTTGTTTAGCCGAGGGGATAACATTACTATTCCCACTCCAGCGATTGCAACAGTAGGGAAAGTGTTTGGATAGCGGGGGAAAAAATTACTATCCCCACTCCAACTATTGCAACAGTAGGGAATATGTTGGATAGCGGAGGAGTAAAACTTACTATTCCCACTTCAGCTAGTGCAACAGTAGGGAAAGTGTTAGATAGCGGAGGGAATAAAATAATTATTTCCACTCCAGTGAGTGCAACAGTAGGAAAAGTGTTGGATAGCAGAAGGGAAACCATACTATTACCACTCCTGAAAGAGCAACAGCAGAGAAAGTGTTGGATAGCAGAGGGGAAAACATTACCAATCCCACTCCACTGAGTGTAACAGTAGGGAACGTGTTGGATAGCAAAGGGGATAAATTACTATTCCCACTCCTGCAAATGCAGCAGTAGGGAAAGTGTTGAATACCGGAGGGGTAAAAATTACTATTCCAACTCTAGCTAGTGTAACAATAGAGAAAGTGTAGGATAACGGAGAGGTAAAAATTATAATCCCACTCCAGTGAATACAATAGCAGGGAAAGTGTTGGATAGCAGAGGGAAAACATTTACTATTCCCGCTCCAACAAGTGCAACATTAGGGAATGTGTTGGATAGCGGAGGAGTAAAAATTACTTTTCCCACACCAGTTAGTGCAACAGAAGTGAAAGTTTTGTTTAACTGAGGGGATGAAATTAATATAACCACTCCAGCGAGTGCAACAGTAGGGAAAGTGTTGGATAGCATAGGGGATAAAATTACTATTCCCACTCCAGTGAGTGCAACAGTAGGGAAAGTTGTGGATAATGGATGGGAATAAATTACTATTTCCACTCCTGCGGTAGCAACAGTAGAGAAATTGTTGGATAGCAGAAGGTAAAAAATTACTATTCCCACTCCTGCAACAGTAGAGAAAGTGGTGAATAGTGGAGGAGTGAAACTTACTATTCCGGCTCTAGCTAGTGCAACAGTAGGGAAAGTATTGGATATCAGAGGGACTAAAATTACTATTCCCACTCCAGTGAATGCAACACTAGGGAAAGTGTTGGATAGCGTCAGTTTTATTAGTGTTGGGTAAAATAACTAGGTGAATTGATCTGGGGGGGTGATCTGAAATTAAAATGGGACCTAGGTCAGCGGAATGTAAGATTTGTGATCATGAGTGTGACATAAATATATGTTATGTTATGTTATGTTATTGGTTTTATTGTGCGCACAGCTGCTCCAGCAAAGGAGCGTCCTTGCGCCACTAGGAAGGTAGAACATAACACAGCAGATGGTCAAGACAGCCAAAAGGAGAGACTAAAACAAGAATGTTTTAATGGCTTTCCGAAAAAGCATGAGATCTTCCAGCAGACGAATTTCCATCGGGAGGGAGTTCCAGATGGTTGCTGCTTTAACACCGAAAGAGCGTCCACCGGCACGACAAAGCCTGAATCGAGGGACCACGGTGAGGGCCTGGCTCAAGGAACGCAGAGAACGTGTTGGAACATAGAAAGACAGGAGATTAGACAAAATCTGGGGGCCTATACCCTTCAAAATTTTAAAAGTCAATCAAAGAACCTTAAAATAGATTCTCTTCCTCACTGGTAACCAATGCAAGGAGCGAAGAACATTGGACACAGGACAGTATCTGGGCAGGCCGACTATCGCTCTGGCTGCGGCATTTTGTACCCGCTGTAGGCGGGTGATTTCTGCCTGATTGGCACCCACCAGGAGGGAGCTGGCGTAATCCAGGCGAGACATGACTGTGGCCTGAATCACCAGCTGCCTAGTTGGGGCATCAAAAAATTTAAGAACGGGTCTTAAACCCCGAAGAACGCCAAAACAGCAAGCTGCTGTTTTCTTGGTATGGCCAACAAAGGTGAGACCAGTATCAAGCCAGACTCCCAGGTTTCTTAGTTCCGAGACCGGAATATAATTGATCCTTGATTGAGAACAGTGTGTGGGAGAATAGTAAGTGCTCTCCCGCAGAGTTGGATTGGAAAGTCTCCAAGCATTAATCAGAGCGCACCGCGAAATTGCTTGTAAGAACGTTTTCTGAGATTTGTGAGGTACATATGTAGAAGTAGAAACTCTATCGATAAAAGGGTCAACAATCGGATTACAGTCTCCTGCAAAAATAAAAAGATCGTCTCGATATTGTAAAAGTTTTTGTGTGATACCAGACCAAAAGTGACTGTCAGGATTGGTAGGTCCATTAAGGGTAAAAATATAAACGGAAACATTGTTACTTGAAAGACAAGAGAGTAACCATCTCCCCTCAGAATCAAATTCCTGTTAAACTAAGTAAACATTCTGAGGGTGATTACGATGTCCGGCGGACATACGTCTATACGTCACCGACACGGAAACGGACCGACAGACCTCAGCTCGGCGGGCTTGACCACCTAATCACGATGCGACCGAATACGAGCCAAGGGAAACCTGTTATGAAGCAAACATAGTCAAAAAGACAGTAGAATGTTGCAAAAGTCAGACTATGAATGCCTTGAAACCTCCCTTTACCTCCGCAACAAGAAACAGCCTGCGGTATACACGGAAACCACCTCAGGAGACTCCAGTTGCACCGCGGAGAGCTAGTGGGATGTCGTCATCTATGTTGGGTGCCTGCCCGACCCTTCAGTTCCACTTCTGATTGCTCTTCTGCCACTGCGGTTGGGCCATGCTACTAACTGGCACATAGGTTAATCAGAGGGAGGAGGCCACCCATCAGTCAGCAAAAAAAGTCAGGGTGCAAGAATCCTTAAAAAAGATTTTCTACACCACTTTTCGGACACATTCTAGGCCATCTGAAACAAAAATAGTGCAGGAAGAAGTGAAAGCACACAGAGACACCGGTCTACCTCTCATGATTGTCCCCAACAGCAGTCTAGTTGGAAGGTGGTCCCAAAAACACAGGCATATTACAGCCAGGAGTACATGAACTAACTGCCTTTCCTACTACTTCAGACCTTGCAAGAGCAGTTTCTTTCTTCAGATTAACGGTTTAATCACAGGTGCAAGACCCATAAATTACCAGCCAGTAGTTGTTATTGACTGCTTGGCTTTGTCATCCTACATGAGCAAGAAGGCGAATTGTCTTCACCCGTGGTTAGAAATGTTGTAACAATCTGACAACTCTTTCTTTCTCAGACAGTCATGGGCTACACCTTTTGCACTTGTTCAGTCGGTACCGTGGTCCTTGCTCCCAGACTATACAAGGAGTGGTAAGCATTTCTGCTAAATCTGAGCAAAGCGCAGCTAGGCTCTCATAGACGCCGCAACAGGACCATGGATCCCAGCCTGCCCCCATAGACCTGGGCAGGGCCATGAAGCCCAGCCTGTCCCCATGGACGCCGCAGCAGGACCATGAACCCCAGCCTGTCCCCATAGATGACGCGGCAGGGCATAAACCCCAGCCTGTCCCCATAGACGCCGCGGCAGGGCCTTGAACCCCGGCCTGTCCCCATAGACGCCACAGCAGGGCCATGAACCTCAGCCCTTCCCAATAGATGCCGCGGCAGGACCATGGACCTCAGCCTGTCCCCTTAGACGCCGCAGCAGGGCCATGAACCCCAGCCTGTCCCCATAGACGCCGCGGCAGGACCATGGACCCCAGCCTGTCCCCATGGACGCCGCGGCAGGGCCTTGGACCCCAGCCTGTCCCTGCACGCGCATGTCTGGCTCAAGTCTTTGACTCTCAAACAATCTCTGAATTCTGACACTGCCGGAGCAACACACGTCTTCGGTTGTCTGCTTCTAGCTTAATATTCTTAATATCTCTTACATAGTTGTTAATATTAGCACAAAATAGTCACTCAAATGATTGTTGCGCCTTCTGCCATAATTGGCAGTGTGAAAAAATGAAACCAGCCCCCCGGCCACAACCATTTTTGTTGAATGATTCAGCAAGCGCGTTGGATCTACGGTGACATGATATCCCTATAATGTCTCTGAGAGGGGAAGGAGTGTGTATGTTTTTAAGTGAACCTGAGAGTTGTTTCACTTCTATTTCACATCATAAAATATGCTTTGCAACGTTTAAGCTTCATATCGTTGAACATTTTTACGTTCTATCATAGGATTATAGCCCGTGTGTCTTGAAGTCTCTTCTCTGTGCAAAATGTCAAGTCAGTGAGACTTGAAATAAAGCAGTTTAGAAATTCCAGCTTTGAAATTATTGACAAAATGGTAGCTCCGTTAGGGTTATGCAATGAATGTACGGGCTACGTTCCAGTGGTCTTGAGGTCCTATTCCTGAGTGGGTTGCTTGTCACACTATCTTTCTCCAGACTTCCAGGCTTCAGGCACTGGGTCACGGCTTTGCTTTCAGTAAGGCACCTGATGCTTTCTCTTATATGGAGTTTCTGCAGCATCTTAATCCAAATTTCTTCAGAATTCTGCCTCCAGGCTCCTCTTGCTCATCCCACTTCGCCCCCCCCCCCATCCTCCCTCCCCCTCTCAGAACGTGCCCAGGATCCTCACACGTACACGCGCCCTGTCTCGTGCAGGTCCGCGCTATCGATGTCACCGACTTCTGTTTGATTCTCAGACAGAATGATTTATGAGCAGTGCATATTTAAGGTATGCAAAATGATAACAGTGTCAGCGGGAGATGGATTCATAGCGCAGAGAAGTACTCAGTGGCTTCCGGGGACAACTATCTAAGCTCCAGGCTCTCGACTCTTGCAAGTATTATCACGAGACTGCAGTCTCTCGCAGATGCCGCCTTGTACGGAGAAATAATCTCTTTTTTTCTAAGCATGCGGAATTCCAGTTCTTTTCAGACTTGGCCATTCAAAACAGCCATCCTCAGAGCTGTAAATGGAGAAAAAGTAAGTGCAGGTACTCTACCCAAACCACTGGGCTGTGGACTAACGGTGCGTGGAGCCAAGCTTTTAAAGAGTCTTCTTCCTCAGTCCTCCTCTTCTAATCGTTTTATAATCAGACATATTATTTCTGTCCACAGTCCTTATTATGCCTTTGCCTTTAGCTGCTTCTTTATCTCCCAGGTCTACCTTTTCCTTAATCCTTGTAACTTTTCTCCTCAATTCCGGTTTCAGGAATTTTTGTCTGGATGGGCCAAGGACAAGTTGGGGTGGGCCAATGTGAGCCCTGTTTTTGTCAATTCTCTGGAGGTATCCTACAAACCCAAGATTACATTATATCTTCTTCCAAACCGGCATACAGTGCAGAGTACATCTAGAGAGTTATTTGATAAGAGCTGATGTCTATATTCAACAGCCCCAACCCTTTCTAATTTCAGCAGGCCACACTTCAAAAGAAGCATCTGGATTCCAAACAGGTTGCACTAGTAGTTCAAGGTGAAGGAGGTCCCTGCTACCACACCTAAGCCTTGACATATCACATTAGGAAGACTGGCCACTTACTCCTTGCAATTTGCCCAACACTTATTTCTTTGCATACTATGAACTTTGTCATTTTTTATTTTCTTGTCATGCTCTTGTGGTGTACTTTCCTTGATAAAAAAGAAAAAAAAGACAGCAACACATTTGGAAAACAAAGCAGTATTGTTGACCACTAAGAGCAGTTTTCATGCCTGAGATGTGTAAAACCGTTAACTGCAGTCAAACAAGTAACTTTCAGGGCTGTATTCCACAGTGCCCCGGTTACAGAAGGGGCCACATTTGCTTGTGCAGTCCCTCCGTATACTAAATACTAAAGCGCTTGGCCCGCATGTATGGTCAGTGCTATATTCATAGGATGTTCCCTCATTTGCATGGGGCGTGAACCACGCACACTAGGGAAATGTTTTGTCTCTTAGCCCATCCATATTAAGGATGTAGGCGCAAAGTCAAACAGACACACAACATGGGAAACAAAAGCAATCATCCACACTAACAGAATAATACAGCCATGGTTGAGTTTTGTACCCGTTTGAACTGAAAGCTCCATAAACTGCATTTGCTTCTCTTGCGTCATGTCATGTTATGTTATGTCGGTTTTGTAAAGAGCATTCTCAACCAGGGGGTATCCTGGTGCTGAGCAGGTGTGAGACCAGCCAAACCTAGGGCCTAATGTGGTTACTCGAAAAGCGAGGTCTTCAGCTTCTTGTGGAATTCAAGAAATGATGAGTGTCTTTGGATGTGTAACGGCACATCACTTCATGCTTTAGGAGAGATGTAGGAGAAGGTTCAACTGCCGGAACTGGCTTTCCATATGTGAGGGTTGTGAGCAAGTTGGAGCGTTGCCAAACTAAGGTGTCTGAAAGGTTTGGAAAGCAGATTATATTGTTGTGGTATGCTGAACCAGAGTGCCTTAAAGTTTGGGTGAGGATTTGAAATGTGCTTGTTTGAGTACGGGTAGCCAGTGTAGCTCATAAGGGGCTGATGTTGTTCACTTGGGCTGTGGTGTTGAGTTTGCAGTCAAAAATGAGACGAAAGTTCTTGGCTAGGGTTATTTAGTTGTGAGTACATCTAGATAATTAGCATTAATGCCACCGTGTGTATATCTTCCCACATTGCATAGCCCATGGTGGCCCTTTATTGAAATGATTTATCATCAGTCACCAGGGCCGCTGAAGGTATCTGGTAGGGAGGACCAAATTATTCAACAGAGTTGACTAAAGCATACAACAAGAAAAGGGAAATTATGTGGCGTAATGTGGGGACAAGTTGTGATAGTATTTTTCATTATTTTGCTATTTTTTTACACTTGTTAACACTGTCTGGGCCTAGGTTGCACCTCATTCATACAAGTTTGATACCCAAGTATAGCAATAGGCAACTGAAAAGGGAACAGTCTACCTTTGCGCCACATATGTATTGCTGAATTTTAGTGACTTTTGATCTCTGAGCTAAGAACATTGTTTTTTAAATCTAAAGAATATGCAGCAGATGATAGATTGTGTGGCAAATGTGGCAAATCCATAAATGTGCAGAAAACACCACAGCCATAAAATGACATAATTCCAGTGCCATTAACTATAATTTGAGAATGTGCAATGTATTGTAACAAGATATCAGAATATGAAATGCTCTAAATTTGTAACTCTGCCATACTGTTGAGAACAAATTCAGCCAAACACAATATCTTACTTGAGATAACAGTTATTTACTTCACCTTAGCGTCTGGCAGAAAACAGACAGACACGCTTAGTGCCTGATTGAAAAGTTAAACAAAAATGTTGGTAATTTCACTATTTTTGGGAATTCATAAACTACAAGTTTAATTTAACAAATTGCCATTTTATTACTGTGGAGATCTGCACTCGTTGCAGATACTATAAAAATGAATGCCTGTCCTATCTCTTTATGTGTGGAGCTCTCCATCCCAACTGCTGAATCTCTAGAGTCAGAAAATGTCTGTTAGTAACAATAAAGTCATAGTTTGCAAATAGAAAAAATTAGCAAACTTACACAAAAGTGTACGTTATCCTTTGTCAATCAAGCCCTTACTCTATCAGGCATTGTAATTTCACATCCATTCTATGGGTATGTTTATGAGTAGACAACAATAGAAAACAAAAAGTAACTGTGGGTCTGAGCAAATTACCTGTTAATCAATGTCTGACATATAACTCTCTGACAACTCTTGCATTAAGTCATAATTAGTGAATCAAGCAGAACAGGATACTTCCAAGATGTGAAGGTACCCATCAGTTATCATCCGGTACCGCCCTTGTCATCACTTGGGACTCCTTACACCAAGGATGACATACCTGCATCCACTCATTGTGCTGGAAATATAGGTGGATACCCTAGTGTTTTAAGGGTGTGTCAGAGGTCACCGTGTTCTGATAACTGAAAAGCAGTGCGTTACAAAGTGAGTGTGTGAACTAAGTGGATTATGTTAAATTGGAGAGTAGAGAGGGAAAGAAATTTTGTAGGTACCTCTGAAACTTCCAATAGTTAAAACCAGTGCAGGAACATAGTAGGTTAAACAAATAGCTACTATTTAGATAGCGTAGGTTGACATGTTTCTGCAATTTGTGGACCCAGTTAGGTGTCCGCTGCTTTCATCAGGACCGAACTTCGCTACTGCATTACTGAAAGTGAGTGACAAATACAATATAAATTACCATATTGCCACCTGGACGTCTTAGATGTATATAGATCCTCCCAGGTTCTATTGGGTAGGACGATGGTACTACGCCTCACCTGGCTGCGGCTCAGGTAGGTAGAGCACCACTCTGACCGTCGGTACTCCGGGCGTCCCTATGTTCCCGCAAATGTTCCAAGAAAATGGCCTGCTCCGCTCCTTCCCTGGAATTTTGGGGGTGAGTCGTCAAGTGGGGGCCGAGAAAAAAGGGGGATTCCAAAACGTGTTTTCCCCAAGCAATTTTCCATAGGGACCTTTAGCCAGGGCTACAGCCCGAACGACTGAATGGAATTACACCAAATTTGGCAGAGAGGTAGAGTTCGGGTCGCAGATAGTGCTTTTTGTTAAATGGTGTAAATCCGTTCAGTAGTTCCTGAGAAAATCAAAAGTAAAATCATAGCGATATCTAGAGATGAAGTACAGTACGCATACTGAAATCCGTACAATTACGAGCACGAGCTGCATGCTGATTGGATGTCAACTGTCTGTCAACACTCCAAACCAGGAAGTGTTGGCAGCCATCTTGTGCCTCGGTAGCACAGAGTCACAAGAAAACAGTAAAACAAAGTTGAAAAATAAGGAAAGGGGCAGGGTAGAAACATGTTGACCCTCTAGGCCTGCTCAGGGGGTCCCATATGGATCTTTAGGCGCAAAAAATTACTTTTTTTTAAAAACAAAAAAACACGTTGTACACGTGTTGTACTCGTACGCGGTGGAAAAGGAAAAAAACCTAGAAGTTCGTTTTATTCTTAATTAGCTCCCGGGGGGGTGGCAAATCCCTGAGGCAATTTTTTTCTATAATGGGGGGCTTGGAAGTGTCCAACAGGAACAAAAGAATGGAAAAAAAATGTAATGTCGAGGACAGCGATGCTCCTGCTTCCTGCGTTTTATCAGGTCAATAGACTGTTTCCCATAACACAAAAGTTTATTGCAATAAATGTATAGAATTTTAACTTGAGCAAAATTAGGATGAATTTGTGGTTGTGGACTGCTTGCTGAAAATGCTGATGCAGCAGTTGATGTGCCTGGTGCAGCAGCAGGTGGGTTGTCCTTCAACCTCTGTGTTGCAGCTCCAGCAAAGTTGTTGGGGTGTAAGTTCTTCACGTGTCGCTCCATATTTGCTGTGCCAAAGGAGTATATTAGTTTGGAAAATTTTACAGGTTACTTTTGGAGCATTAACATTTTTTTGTACATCAGGAAAAGTAAAAAACTGCCAAATTAGAGCTCCTTTCCTCTTCTTTGGAGGTTCTTTAGGAATGAAATATTCCTCTGAAGAATGGCTGGAAGATGAGTCCATTGCTGTTCTTATGGTAAACTTAGTTCTATTTGACAAGATTCTCAGAAGAGATGCTTCTTCTTAGAAAGTTAAAGTAGAATTATTAAAATGGGACGGAAGATTTAACAGTGGTAATAGGAAGTGTTATGAACCAATCAAATCTCTTCTTTTAAAGTCACATGGAACGTGAAAGCGTATTCATAGCGTATGCTGAGAATGATTAGCAGTACAAACTATGGTGCGATCACTCTCTCACTGTCAAATCAGAGCACAGGGCGCGCTATGAGTATGGTTAGAAGTGGTCACTCATTGGAGATCCGATTCAGCTGTGTGGTTTATCCACGGTATCATAACGTTACTTTTTAGCCTATTTAAATTTGAGGTTTGCATGAAATACTATGCTAAAGGCAGATATGGATCTTTAGGCAGCCCTTAGCTGCATGAAGCTTGGTTATTATCATTTACATATAGGTGCCTGAGGGAGGGAAAAGAAGTATATGTGAATGGCGATGATTGCACAATAGCACCAGATCACTCCTTAATTTGTAGACACATACAATTGCATGGCTCTTTTAATCAAGATGTGCCTAATTTGGCCTGACTTTTGAAAGGCACTCCGACACCTGCTATCATACCAACGTTCAGTTTACTGGAAACGTGAGTTATTTAATTTGAAATAATGCAGATTGTTGTGCAATGTTGGCAGGCATCGGTTACATGATTAGGGTAAGTGAGCGTGTGGTTTGCTATAAAAAAGTTGTGTTTACTCCTCTGCATGGGAAGCTGAATGTTTCCATCCGGCCGTCGATTCCGACCTTGAAAGAAGAGTCAACCAAATGAGCCGAATAAGAGCGCTATTGTCTCAAAAAGTGTTCGCTCTTACATCTGCTAGAGAAACATTTGTCCTTCATGTAGCAAACACCCGCACAGAAGTGTATGATTTATTAAATAGAGACGTGCCTCTGTATTAAGCATGGGCGAATTTTGCGAATTTGCGGATTTGCGAATTCGCGATCCGCAAAATTTGCGAATTTGTGTATTTTTAAATTTTTGCGTGTTTGCGGAGCGCTTTGCGTGCTCGCGGGGCGATTTGCGTGTTCGCGGGGCGATTTGCGTGTTCGCAGGGTTTTTTTTGTGCGAGACCGTGATGCGCTCTCTGGTTCATTACTGCCACCCTCTCGTTTTTTGTGCCCTTCTGCCCTCTGCCCCACTCTTGTTTGTGCCCTTTTGCCCTCTGCCCCACTCGTTTTTGTGCTCTTCTGCCCTCTGCCCAACTCGTTTTTGTGGTCTTCTGCCCTCTGCCCCACTCATTTCTGCCCTCTGTCACACTCGTTTTTGTGCTCTTCTGCCCTCTGCCCCACTCGTTTTTGTCCCCTTCTGCCCTCTGCCCCACTCGTTTCTGTGCCCTTCTGCCCTCTGCCCCACTCGTTTTTTGTCCCCTTCTGCCCTCTGTCCCACTTTGTGCCCTTCTGCCCTCAGCCCCACTTAGAATGGCGCCAGCAAGCTGCCAGCGCCATTCTAAAATAGCTACAAAGTCAGCTTCAACAGGAAGCACTAATAGATAAAATAAAGCAGGTGCTCGAGTTGAAGGTCAAATTAAGTTACACAATCATTAATCACCCCAAGTTCGGTGTTCGTGAAAGAACTTGAATAAAGCTGTTGGCGCGCTGCTATTTACAAGCCGATGGAGTCCAAATAAAAGCAACTATGAATTTTGCTTGTGGATTCCTTTCTCAAGGGCAACCTGTCGAATTTATATATATATATATATATATATATATATATATATATATATATATATATATATCAATCATCAAACACAGTTAGCCCCTCTGAGAGACACCAACCAGTGCGCAGATTCCTCATTATTTATTGCTGGCAGCAACAACAGGCAAAGACAGCTGGTAGTAATAGCTAAATTCAATATGGCCAGACGTGTTTCGGGAACAGCGTTCTCTTCTTCAATGGCAAAGTCCTTTTCAGCCAAACCTCATTGCCTGCACAAGTTATATCCCAAAGTCCTGCCCCAGTGGGCGGGGCCAATATATATATATATTACCTACTGGCGGTCGCCAGTAGGTAGTTATAGTTAGGATTATTTTCAATGCAAAATCTCAACATTCTCTTGTGAATAACTTTGGCGCTGGTTGAGGAATCTGCCTGAAAATTTCCTCAAATTTGCCTCGCCGCGCCCCGGTCCTTCCCTGAAAGTTTGGGGGGGATTTATCAAGCGGGGTCCGAGATAAAAGGGGGGTACCAAAACATGTTTTCTCCATGTTCATTTCCATAGGGCGGTCGACCTCACCTTTAGCCCGAACGGCTGAATGGATTTCCACCAAACTTGGCAAAATTGTAGGGACTGGTAGCCCGATGTGCCTTTGCTATGTCTCAAGATATGTGCTCCAGTGAATTTTGAGTAATTTAGGTTCAAAAAAATATATATATCTATAAGCGCGCCCAGGTACGCGCACCGGGGAGAGCACCGGGCGCACTACGCGAGTTCGCGCGCCGAAAGCTGATTGGCTCTCGGGTGTTTGTAAACATTCCAAACAGTCCGGAGCGGCCGCCATCTTGTGTCTCGGTAGGATCGAGACACAAGAGGTGGCAAAAACAAAGGGGGAAAAGACCATAAGGGGGCAGAGTAGACCCCCCTGACCCCCTAGGTTTGATGTGGGGTCTATAAAAGGGCCCCGCGGGGCAAAAAAAAATAATGTATTTTTTCGATTTACGCAGGGGGAGCGCCCGGTACGCGCACCGGGGAGCGTACCTTGGGGAAAAAGAATGACAGATTTTTTTAAAATGTAGCCTTCTTTTTATAAATTTGAGGTAGTTCTAAAAAGAACTGTTTCTTTCTTCTTTTTGTTGTTTTATATTTATTTTATTGTTTTTCTGAACATTTTTTACTTTTTTTTGGCTTTTCTGAACAGTTTTATATTTTTTTTGTATTTTCTTTGGGAAGAAACAAAAAACAGGGAATTGAAAATGGCTGAACTGGAGCGCAAAAAAAATCAGGAAAAATAATGGTTTCCTCGGGCATTTGTGGTTATCAATAGCAACATTAATTAGTGTGATGCTTTGCTGACCGTAACTAATTGTTTTGTTGCAATATATACAAACAATTTCGTAATCCTTTAACTTTTATTGTATATTTGGGACAGTCTCCCTTGCCTCTGGACCCGATGCTGATGATGTCACATATTACATCATTCATGACATGGTCAGTGACATCACTGATGACATCTCAAATGACATCAATGATGACATCACTGATGACATCATCCACGTGGGAATCACATACATCTTTTCATACACTAGTAAAATCTTTCATCACTCTTTGTAAAATACAGAGTATCATATTTGAATCCATTGACAAAGCAATACAAGCATTTAAAAACCCACTCATTGATTCCTAGATGTATACACACATCTAATCACTTACCTGTAGATTCACTCATACATGCTGTCAATGAACAATAGAACAATATAAAAAATGCTTATACACCTATATCGACATTACACACCAGCACACAACCTATTCACATATGAAGTTATCCTACTCACTTATGCAAACAATGGATCATACTTACATACTTACTTGGCTACACACTTATACAAACACCACTTCATCTATTCATTTAGATAGTAAGTCATATTTAGTATATTATAAAATAATTCTTACAAGTATACAGTTATCCATACAGTCACTCACACAATCATTGAGTCTTATGTATACTTATTTATATACAACAATTGACACATACACTGCCTTTTACTTTTCTAGTTTGTTGGACATGTACCATTGAGAAATATATTTGCTCATCATCACACCCATAAAGATATTCACTCACCCAAACAACTGTTAGAACATGTAGTTTTAACTTCATATATCTACTGAATCAACTATTCACACATCTTTGGGCAGTCACACACCCTCCACCGAACCACACACACATTCACTCTCCCATACAAATGCTCAATTAACTATTCAATAACTAATATAGACTTTCACATAGCTAGTAACCAACTCGAGAACCAGTTTACACAACAACTGACAAAGTGATACAGATATTCACACAGTTTAGTCACTATCCACTATATTTAGTGAGACACTATACATTGTTAAAGTCCTCCATCTAAATATTTATTTTTATACATCCACTCATACTTCAATGCAAATTGCTATATATATAATGCATATTTAAATAACGAAGCAAACCACATTCACTGGATTATGTCATCAGTGATGTCATCATTGATGTCATTTGAGATGTCATCAGTGATGTCACTGACCATGTCATGAATGATGTAATATGTGACATCATCAGCAGTGGATTGCGGGTGCGCGAAATATAGTCAGTACAACTAACTATACTAACTATATTGGAGCAATTTCAATGGTTTTGTACGAGTGAAATGTCCAGCTTACTATAACACCCCTAAAACTTATAGTTTTTTGAGTGAATTTCAAAGGTTTTTTAAAAGCTAATTCCTAACTATATAAGGCCTGAAACCTATGTTTTTTTCAGTGCCTATATATATATATATATATATATATATTACCTACTGGCGGTCGCCAGTAGGTATATATAGTTAGGATTTTTTCCCTATGGGATTTCTGAAAATTCTATGCCTAATAACTTTGGCGTTTGTGGACGGAATTGGCTGAAATTTTCAGGAAAATGGCACATTTTGTTTCTGAGCAGCCCTTGAAAATTTGGGGGGGTTTTGTGGAGGGGGGGCCGAGAAAAAAGGGGGGTCCCAAAACGCGTTTTTTCCATGTTAATTTCCATAGGGCGGTTGGACTCACTTTTAGCCCGAACGGCTGAATGGATTTGCACGAAACTTGGCAAAATTGTAGGGACTGTTAGCCCGATGTGCGTTTGCTAGGTCTCAATATATGTGCTTCAGTGGATTTTGAGAAATTAACGTTTAAATCAAGATATATATCTGTAACAGCGCTCCGGGCAGCGATCCGGTTAGCGAACCTTTCGCGTATCGGAACTTTGCGATGCGAAGCTGATTGGCCCTCCGGTGTCTGTCAACATTCTAAACAGTCCGGAGCGGCCGCCATCTTGTCTCTCGGTAGGATCGAGAGACAAGAGGAGGCCAAAACAAAGGGGGAAATTACCATAAGGGGGCATAGTAGATCCTCGTTGACCCCCTAGGTTTTATGTGGAGGTTTTAAAAGGGCCTAGGAGGGTCCCAAAAAAAAAAATTTTTTTTTTGCGTGGTAAGCGACAAGTTCGCGAACCGGAAAGCGTTCTGGGCAGCGAACTTTAAGGATAAAAGAATGATAGACTTTTCTAATACTGTATGTTAATTATTTGTTGTTTTTGTTCGTTTTTTTATTTATTTATTTATTTTGATTTAAAAAAAAAATATTTATTATTTTCATAGTTCATTAAAACTTCCAGCATTATATCATCTGGTATCTCGTCAAACATGGATGTTTCTGTCTCTTGTAAGGTTTGAATAAATTGTTCGTCAAAAGATTTATCCATAAAATCTTCATCCTTATTTTCTTCAGTTACAATGTCTTCGGATGTAATCTCGAAGGAAACATTAGTTTTTTCTTGCTCCCCTTCCATTTTTTTGCTGTAAATTGCATAAAAAAAATAATTAAATTAGAAGAGTTAGGGCACTGTTGGGTTTAAGTTCAGACAGGTAGTTCTGTTTTTTTAACAGTGAAGTTAAAGTAAGTAAATTCATAATTATAGCAGAGAAGTGTAAGTCAATCAATAAATATAACAGAGGAGTCTATCTGTATCTATAACTATAGCAGGGGGACAGTAAATAATTATCAAAAAACGTTTTTACAAATTAATTTAAAGTGCCACTTACAAATTATCAATTTAATTTACAGGGAGGTGAAAAGGCTCTTGAAATGTAGTTCAGGAAGTAGTAGTCAAAATGGCTGTGTTTCCTTCTCTTCCTTTATATATATTCAGGTACATAACCAATCAAATGTCAGGAAAAAAAATTGAAAATGAAAGTAACATTTTCATTGGTTGTCAATTCCAACACTTCAGATGTGTTTTGTGAAGTAATTTACCTCACGGTACTTAGAGAGGTCTACAGGCTTAATGGCTAAATGGAATTTCAATCAAATTTGTGAAAATGAAAGGGATTGTTATGTAGTATGAGCTAATCTATATTTGGTGAGAGTGTCTCTAGTCGTTTTTCTGTAAATTACTTTCCCACCTTTTTTTAGGACCGCTTTCCGGGAAGCGGCCCGGTTCGCGAACTTTAAGCGTCACGGGAGTCCACCATTTTGTGTTTCGGTCACATTAAGATACAAGATGGAGGGCAAATAATGTTTAGAATGGGTAGAAGGGGTCATGGTAGACTTATCTTGACCCTCTAGGTTTTCTGAGGGTGGCTGAGGAGGCTTATATGTGCGGAAAAAAACATTTTTTTAAAAAATTCCGCGAGGTTAGCTTTCGGTTCGCGAACCGGGTAGCGCCCCGGGGAGCGTATTTTGTGGAAAATTTGTGAAAAAAGTTAGAAAAAAATAATAATTGTGAGTGATCAGATGAAGGGTAGCTCTGAGAAGAGCTTTTGGGTTTATGGTACATTTAGGTACTTATAACTAGGTACCAATGCACAGTCTTAAATTCAGAATGAAAATTCTGTTGCCCTCATCTGAGAAGTGAACTCCATCTCCTCTGTAGATATCTTGCATGTAGTAACGCAAGATATTGTTGTACAGAGAGCCCATTCCATGGTCTCTCATGAAAGCTGAAACAGATTTGTTTACATGCTTCCTCGCTTTCTCAATTTGTGGACAAAATTGGTTGGACCACCTCCATTTCTGTCTTTGGCATATATTGGAATATACCAAGGCAGTTTGAGGAAAAAGTGCCATTAATTGCTCAAAGGTGTCCTTTAAAAGCATTTCCAGACCTACCCCTGTCAAAGTGCCCAAATCATTACCTCCACAGTGCACTATTAACAGGTCAGGTTTTGGCAAATGCATAAAGGTTTTCACCAATGGTATCAATTGGTGACATTTTAATCTTCTTTGGCCCAACCACTTAATTTCCACATCTTGTAAATTGAGGTTAGGTAAATTTCTGTTCTCAGCATACCTTTGAGCCCAGTGGATGTAACTATGTCCAACAATCCAGACCTTAAACATGGTGGGAGAAGGTTGTTCTGCAGTCAGATGAAGTGTGGTAATGAAAGGGCAGTTGAAACAGTAGGAGTTTCTAAAGAAAAAAAACTGTGGATTTCCAATGCTAATGATTCATTAGCAGTGATTGGTGCATTTCCATTTCTGAAAACAGAAAGTTAGGGTGCATGGATGTGTTCTTTGAAACATGTAATTTGAATGGTCAAGGAAGAAACATTTAATGAAAGATTGCACTGGATACGCAGGTGCACTGAGAGTTCAGAGTTCAATTGAAACATTGTTGTGTGAATTTGCAAACATGAGAGGTCTTCCAGGAGGTGGTTGCTATGGAAACAAGGCAGAGAGGGCAGAGGGGGGAAGGGTTTTGATTTGAAAAAAGTGAGGGAAGAGGTATGATTGGCTAATATGAGAGATATGTGAAATGAATATCTGTATTTCTGTGCTTTCAATAGCTGCAGCCTTTGGAGTGCATCCTTTTTCTTCTGCTGAAGACAATTTGGTGTATTTCTGAGACTGTTTTCAAAACTCAAAAAATATTTGCTAAGGTGAGAAAAGATTTATTTAATTTAGATAGAGAATAGTATGATTTAAGGAGAAAATGATGAAGAAAGCTGTGTTTTTAAAATGTGGTTTTGTCTCTAGTGATATACTAATAGAATTAGTTTCTTTGAGAAATTGTAATTGCATATTCGGTGTAGCATTCTGGCATGCAGTAACACAAGTTATTGTGGTACATGGAGCCCATTCCATGGTCTGTTATGTAAGCTGAAACAGATATGTTGTTTTTAAAAACGATTTAAGAAATCAATTACATTTCTGGATATGTACTGCTAGAGCTTCATAGGTTGTTTTGAGCCATATTTATAAGGCATTTGAGTGTCTTTGATGTTATGTTTTCCTTTTAAAATGTAAAGTGTTCCTCATGGGGCAAGTGTCTTGTAAATACGCTCCCACTTGTGCTTTGCAAATTTAGATTTTGATTATGGGAGTTACATAGCCATGTTAATAATGTCCAAACAATGGTGGTAGGGCATTCAAGAAAACGTTTTTCTGTGTCTCTAGGACATTTTCAGTCCTTTCCTCTTGAATGCAGGTATACAATTGATTTATATGCTGTGTTTAAAAACGAATTTTCAAATCAATTACATTTCTTGATATGTACTGTTAGAGCTTCATAGGTTGTTTGGGGTCATATTTAGAAGGCATTTTAGTGTCTTTGATGTTATGTTTACCTTTTTAAATGGAAAGCGTTCCTCATGGGGCCCTGAGCAGTTCTTAGCCATGTTATTTAATGGGAAGTGGATATCATGGCTAAGAGCATTTTCTGGAAAATGCATGAATATTGCTGACTTTTCTGAGATATTCATGCATTGTGGGCGTTTTTTTCGCATTTGCGAGCAGTTCTTAGCCATGTTATCCAATGGGAGGTGGATAACATGGCTAAGAGCATTTGCTGGAAAATGCATGAATATCGCTGACTTTTCAGCGATATTCATGCATTGCGGCCGTTTTTTTTCGCATTTGCGAGCAGTTCTTAGCCATGTTATCCAATGGGAGGTGGATAACATGGCTAAGAGCATTTGCTGGATAATGCATGAATATCGTTGACTTTTCAGCGATATTCATGCATTGCGGCCGTTTTTAATCGCATTTGTGATAAACAATTACATTTCTTGATATGTACTGTTAGAGCTTCATAGGTTGTTTGGGGTCATATTTAGAAGGCATTTCAGTGTCTTTGATGTTATGTTTACCTTTTTAAATGGAAAGCGTTCCTCATGGGGCAAGTGTCTTGTAAATACGCTCCCACTTGCGCTTGGCAAATTTAGATTTTGATTATGGGAGTTACCTAGCCATGTTAATAGTGTCCCAAAAATGGTGCTAGGGCATTCCAGAAAACACTTTCATGTGTCTCAAGGACATTTTTAGTCATTTCTTCATGAATGCAGGTATACAATTGATTTATATGCTGTGTTTAAAAACGAATTTTGAAATCAATTAAATTTCTGGATATGTACTGTTAGAGCTTCATAGGTTGTTTGGGGTCATATTTAGAAGGCATTTTAGTGTCTTTGATGTTATTTTTCCCTTTTTAAATGGAAAGCGTTCCTCATGGGGCCCTGAGCAGTTCTTAGCCATGTTATTTAATAGGAAGTGGATAACATGGCTAAGAGCATTTGCTGGAAAATGCATGAATATCGCTGACTTTTCTGCGATATTCATGCATTGCGGCCGTTTTTTTTCGCATTTGCGAGCAGTTCTTAGCCATGTCATCCAATGGGAGGTGGATAACATGGCTAAGAGCATTTGCTGGAAAATGCATGAATATCGCTGACTTTTCTGCGATATTCATGCATTGCGGCCGTTTTTTTTCGCATTTGCGAGCAGTTCTTAGCCATGTTATCCAATGGGAGGTGGATAACATGGCTAAGAGCATTTGCTGGATAATGCATGAATATCGTTGACTTTTCAGCGATATTCATGCATTGCGGCCGTTTTTAATCGCATTTGTGATAAACAATTACATTTCTTGATATGTACTTTTAGAGCTTCATAGGTTGTTTGGGGTCATATTTAGAAGGCATTTTAGTGTCTTTGATGTTATGTTTACCTTTTTAAATGGAAAGCGTTCCTCTTGGGGTAAGTGTCTTGTAAATACGCTCCCACTTGCGCTTGGCAAATTTAGATTTTGATTATGGGAGTTACCTAGCCATGTTAATAGTGTCCCAAAAATGGTGCTAGGGCATTCCAGAAAACACTTTCATGTGTCTCAAGGACATTTTTAGTCATTTCTTCATGAATGCAGGTATACAATTGATTTATATGCTGTGTTTAAAAAGGAATTTTGAAATCAATTAAATTTCAGGATATGTACTGTTAGAGCTTCATAGGTTGTTTGGGGTCATATTTAGAAGGCATTTTAGTGTCTTTGATGTTATTTTTCCCTTTTTAAATGGAAAGCGTTCCTCATGGGGCCCTGAGCAGTTCTTAGCCATGTTATTTAATAGGAAGTGGATAACATGGCTAAGAGCATTTGCTGGAAAATGCATGAATATCGCTGACTTTTCTGCGATATTCATGCATTGCGGCCGTTTTTTTTCCCATTTGCAAGCACTTCTTAGCCATGTTATCCAATGGGAGGTGGATAACATGGCTAAGAGCATTTGCTTCAAAGGTTGTTTGGGGTCATACACCATTTTTGGGAAATTATTAACATGCCTATGTAACTCCCATAATCAAAATCTAAATTTGCCAACCGCAGGTGGGAGCGTATTTACAATAAATTTGCACCATGAAGAACGTAAAATAGCATAATAGACACTCAAATGCCTTATAAATATGACCCAAAACATCTTATGAAGCACTAGCAGTGCATATTTCCAGAAATGTATTGGTTTTCATTTAATGATTTACTTCATTGGTAGGCCTTCACATGTTTTTTTACCTTGGTTTTTTTCAGTGAAAATCTTATCTGCAACCATGTGTTGGCCTCACCTCAAATAAACAAAACAGGTGATGGACTGAATGTGGATCAATGACACACATTCACCCCAGTCTAAAGATCTGGGCCTAAACAAATCTTTAGATAGGCTACATCTTATCGTCATCCTGAATTAATCATTTAAAATATTAGGGAGTGATTTATGATTGTTGTATGCCTGTTTTGTACCATTGAGTGTCATTTTTGTGATGCAGTGCTGGTGGAAACATTTGCTATGTTAAATAATTAGTAGGGCATTAAGTTTTAGATGACTGTTATTTATTTACTGTTTGGTAATAGTGGTTAATAACATTTTATATTATATTTTTCCACAGATTCAACTGCAGATTCTTTCATAGTTTGGAAAATGCCTACAAAAAGTAGAATAAGAAAGGCTAGAAAACGTCAAAGACAGCAGGATGATGTTTTATTGCAGCAGTCCTCTTCCCCAAATACTTGTCAAAACACCAAGAAAGGTCCGGGTAAGAGCACGAAATCATTCTTAAGAAATATTTGTAGTAAAAAAAGTTTTGCTCAAAAAAATGTTTCAGTCCACAAAAAGAAAAGTAATTTAAATGGAAAGGAGAGACCCATCACAAATGTTACTGGTAGAGGAAGAGATAACTCTGTGCATGATAGTAGAAGGAAACAACAGTTTAGGGACATTCGAAATCGAATGTTCCGTAATAGGATATTAGTTAATTTATTGAAAAATATTAAAAAGAAAGGCCAACAGAAAGCGGCATTTTATAAGAAGAAGAAAAATGTAGAGAAAATTATTGATCATGCTTTTGAAATTAAGCGAAAGTTGTTTATTTTGGTAATCAATAGAATTAGGAAACTAAGCAAGGTAATTTCTGATTTCAAAACAAAAAGTAGATGGAAGAGAGTAGTAAATCGTACTAACTTTTGTGAAGTTTTTTCCGGAGAATGGATGCATAGTTCAAGTTGTGAGGCATTTTTTAATGAGGAGAGTTATTTTCAGGATAATGATTTGGTGTTTGCAGTTGACACCAGTGGTCGAGCTTATGAAGTGAAGGATGGTTGTCCAGTTGAAAAAGAACAACTTGTGACAACAGAGACAGAAGAGGCGCTAAGTGATGAGGTTTTAGGAAGACGTCCTAAGGGTCCTGTGTACATTTGAAAGTGTAGTTCTATTTGCAGTGTGCGACAGGTTTCCATCAATTTGCTTTGTGATTTTATACGGACATTTAATAAGAAAAGTTTGAAGCAGAAAATGAAGTTGTTGCAAGATTTAGATCCTTGCAGAGTGAGACAAATGACAGGTTTGCGTGGTCATTCACTGGCTTGTCTTTCCAGGAGAGTATGCCAGAGTGTTTTTCATCATTTCAGGATGCTAGCAGTGCATCATAATAAAGTGAGAAAATTAGTGAGAATGTTGTATTATGCTAAGAGTCCAGCAATTATGCTTAAACAATTATGTGCTGCTCTTTTGCATGGTTGTGAAATAGATGTGAAGAATATTTGTGAAGAAATTGAGTTTTGTTACTTTGGTAGTAAAGATGAGAATGTTCAAATTTACCCTGAAGTAGAGGGTAATGTTGAAGATAATGTACAGGTTTCCAGTACAGATTATTTTCAAAAGGAAATTGCCACGTTTCAGATGAAATCAAGTGAGAGGCCTAATTTCACTTGTGTATGTTGTCGACGCACTTATTATAAGAATCAGACTAAGGGGCCGATCAGGATCGCGGACGGACTTGCGTCCGTCCGCGACCCCAGAGCAGGAGGGAACCTCCGCATGGCATGCGGAGTTCCCTCCTGTGCAATTAGGATGTGACCGCCACCCTGGCGGTCACATCCTCTATTTTTAACATTGCGGCGGGTGCAGCTTCAAGCTGCACCCGCGGCAATGTTAAAAATGCACGCATTGCTTTTGCATGCAGAAAGAGGCAGGCACCGTGCGGTGCCTGCCGCTTTCTGCATGCAAATGCAGGGGGGTACCATAGGTACCCCCCATGTGCACCCCCCATCCCCCCTTCACCTAGGGGGCCCACAACGGGCCCCCTAGGTGAAGATCCGTATGCTTTTCCACGGCGGAAAACCCGCCGCGGAAAAGCACTTTTAAAATCCCACCCTGATATGGCGGACGGTGTCTGAGAGACACCGTCACCATATCAGAGCTTTTCCGCCACGGTTGTAAGCCAGCCGCGGCGGAAAAGCTGCGGACGGAAACCAGGACCCACCAGCCATCCTAATGTGGCGGTGGGTCCTTGGTCAGTCCGCTGCGGTTTTTCCGCATCCTCGGGGCCGGCGGTGGCTTCCGCCGGCCCCGAGGATGCGGAAAAACCGCAATCCTGATCGGCCCCTAAGTTAGTGGATTTATATGCAAAAAGTGAAAGGGAAAATAATAGTGAATGGAAGGATTTTGCCACATACTTGATGGTAGAAAATTGTTTTGATTTGGGAGTGGACCAACGTGTGTGTACTTATTGTTGTAACAAATTAAACCAAAACCAGATGCCTGCTAGGGCGGTTCATAATAATCTGGAATTGGTTGAGATTCCTTCAGAATTGAAGGATTTAAATACTTATGAATCTATTTTGATTCAAAGTATCCATCCCTTTCAGGCTATTGTAAGAATGGAGCCAAAGACAGGGAAGTTGCCTCCAGCAGATTTACAGAGAGGATTAAAGGGAAGAGTTGTTTATTTGCCTCTAGATTTGAACAAAAACATTAACACAATTGGAGTTGAGAAAGTGGAAGAGGAACCTCTGGTTATCTTGGTTAATGGGGTTCCGACAAAGAATAAGAAAATATGGCAAGATTTAGTGGATGTTAGGAAAGTGAAAAATGCAACTTTGTATTTGAAGAAAAATAATAAGTACTATAAGAATGTATATGTTGCAGAAGAGGAAGTAAGTGATGAAGAGGATAGCGTTTTGTGTGCTGGCCAAATTGAGAAAGTAGAGGTGTCTAATAGTGAAGAAATATATGAACATTATAGTGTTCATCCTTTGCATTCCAAGGAAGTCATGGGGAATGCAATTGAGTTGTTTCAAATGAAACAAGCCAAAGGGAGTCCCATTAGTGTTTGGGAGGAAAGTTTGGAAGCTCGGTGTTTCCCACAGCTATTTCCCACAGGTCAAGGAGGAAGATATGATGAGCGACCTCAGCAAATTCCTGCGTCTGAATACCGGACTTTACGATTGTATGCAGAAGATCCTAGGTTTCGGCAATGCATTCCCTATTTGTTTCATCTCTTGTTTGAAAGCGATCTGTCAGGACTGTCATATGCAGTGAACCACATTTTAAAAAGTGGTATACAGATGCAAAACATCTCGGCAAGTGACTTTATGCATAAAGTCAATGTCCAAGACAGCATTTTGGATTCTCACTTAATTAATCTCATGGCGTGTCAGCGTGGTACTAATGAGTACTGGTACCGTCGTCATGGTGATTTAAAATGTATGCTGAGGAACTTAGGAACTCCAACATGGTTCCTCACTCTGAGCTGTGCCGAGTATGGCTGGGAAGACTTACTTGAATTTCTACGAGAGGCAAATGGAAATATTGAAAACATTGAATTCAAGACACCTGGAGAACTGTGTTCTTTGGATCCAGTGAATGTATGCAGGTACTTCAATCATAGATTTGAAGCTATGATGTCTTTCATCACAAATAAAAAGAATCCACCTCTTGGAGAGGTGTTGGATTTCTTCTGGAGAAAGGAGTACCAAGCAAGAGGTGCCCCTCATATACATATGTTGTTGTGGATCAAGGATGCACCTAAATTTGGAACAGATCCGGATGACGTAGTGATGAATTTCATAGAACAGTATTCTACGTGTGCTGTTCCCAACGCAACGGAGAAGAAAAGTCTAAGAGAACAAGTTCTACGTTTCCAAAGCCATCGTTGTGGAAAGTACTGTCGTCGGAAATTCAGAAACAAGGACAAGTTCTACACCAAATGTCGTTTCAACTTTCCACGACCGGTGATTTCTAAAGGAAGAGTGAACAGTTTGATGTCTTCGCTGCGACATAATGTGACGAGGAAATCACCCAAGAATACATACAATTTGAAAAGGAACGAAGAGTCCAAGTACATCAATGACTACAACCCAGTGATTTTGTCCATGTGGAATGCTAACATGGATATACAGTTTGTGGCTGAGAACTGTATGGCTGTGGCTCGGTATGTGACATCTTACATCACCAAAAAAGAAAAGACCGAACTGAAGGATATGTGGGAGGACATTTCCCATGAAAAGAGCCTCAGCAAGAAGTTGTACAGTTTCAGTCTGAAGATGTTGTCGCATCGAGAAATCGGAGCTTACGAATGTTCTGATCGATTGTCTTCAGCAAGTCTCTATGCCAAATCCAGGAGTCTCGTTTGAGCGAGTCTTGGTCTTGCTGCAACGCGAAATCGAGTTCTAAAACCTGTCCGGGAAATTGAGTATTTGGCAGAAAAGGAACCAAACAGTACCGACATTTTGAAGACCAACATGTTGGATACATATTATCCAAATCGAAGCAGTCACCTTGAGAATGTTTGTCTATATGAGGTTCTCCAAAATTATATATTCAAGAGGAACATCAAAGAAGATATTGAGAAAGGAGTGTATGCTGTAATTGGAAGTGAGGGATGCCTGGTCAAGCAAAGAAAATGCCAATTAGTAAACCATCGAAAATTGAGTGGTGAATCTCCAGAAAAAAAGGAGTTTTTTTATTTAGCACTTTTGCAACTTGTCAAGCCTTGGCGTGCAGAAGAGGAACTGCTTGGAGATTTCCTCTGTTACGAAGACTCTTTCAAAGCAGCCAAGGAGTCCATAGAATGTCCTGCTTTTTCTAAATATCAAGAAATGCTAACTTTGGAAATTGAGCAGGAAGCAACGATTGCAGCCGAGATTGCCAGAGACAGTTCTCAGGACAGTCAGAGTTCTGTTTCATTGAGTCAAGATCCACTTGGAGGACCTATTATCGAAAATGAAGCTGCCACTGCTATGAATGAAGTAGAAAGAGCCATGGCACATGCTCAGGAGGATTCAGTTAACTTAGAAGACTTGGAAAAACAACTCAACGTTGAGCAGAGGAAAATATATGATGAAGTTACCAAGGAAATTGAGCACGGATTAAGTCATGAGAAGAACAAGTGCTCATGTACATCGTTGAAGCCTGTCCGACTGTACGTGAGTGGAGAAGCGGGAACTGGAAAAAGCTTCCTCATTAAAGCAATCTCTTGTTATTTGCAGGAAAGGACTGAGTCATCGCTGTCTTGTGTTGTCACCGCTCCTACTGGACTGGCAGCACATAACATTAAAGGTATTACTTTGCATCGTCTACTGATGCTGCCGGTGGAGCATGACAACAAATTACAATACAACAAGTTATCTGGAGATGCTTGCTGTGAAGTTTCAAGAGTCTTGAGGAAAATTAAACTACTTATCATTGACGAAGTAAGCATGGTTTCCAATGTCATGCTTGCCTTTGTGCATTTGAGAATGCAAGAAGTACTTAAAACTGAATATGATGTGTTATTTGGTGGGAAACACATCATTGTTTTCGGAGATCTTCTGCAGCTGACACCAGTAAAAGGTCAACCTGTGTTCAAAATACTCACGCATGAAGATACCAGGAAGTGCCTAGGGAGCATTGGCAACGTCAATATATGGTTAAACTTCAATTATGCTGAACTGCATCAAAATATGCGTCAGGCAAAGGATGAAGATTACAAGAATATTCTACAAGATATTAGAATTGGAAAAGTGACCGAGCATGGGAAAGAAGCTTTAAATGCACGATTACTGTCAAATTTATATCCCAAACAAGAGATTGTGCCTGAGAATATTTTTCAGAAAATTACTGAGAAGAAATCCGGGATATGTCTCATGCCAACTCTTGCAGAATGTGCCATCTTCAACAACAAAATGTTGAATTTAGAAAAGCAAGAGATTGTGAAACTTGAAGCTATCGACAAATTAGAGCATATGGGATCAACAATTATTTTGTCAGACAATTTGAAATCAAAATTGGATTCATTAGAGAAGACTATATCTAAAACAGCGGGTTTTGAAAAGACTTTGAATGTGTGTTTAATTGCCGAATCATTTTGAGAAGGAATTTACATGTAGAAAGAGGTCTGGTAAATGGATCAATGGGTAATGTTGTTGATTTTGAGAAATACAGAAATAGAGATGGAGTAGAATTTTTAAGAATTAAATTTGATGGCATTGAGGAAGTACAGCAAATTGGTCGTTGTTCTGCTAGGTTTTTGCTTGTTAAAGACTTATATGTTCGCCGTAAACAGTTTCCTGTTTGCTTGGCATATGCGGTGACAATCCATAAATCGCAAGGTTTAAGTGTAGACTGTGCATTGGTGAATATTGGCAGTTCTGTGTTCAAGGAGGGTATGGCATATGTGGCATTGTCACGAGTTAGAACTTTATCGGGATTGTACTTGATTGACTGTGATGTCACAAACATTTGTGCGGATCTAGATTGTGTTAAGGAATACAATAGGTTATGAAGAGAGTATGCGCCACATTTGCCTCAATATCCTTTGTTTGAGAAACGTGTGGTAGGCCGGAAACGTAGAAATAGCAGTAATAGTAGGGAGGTTGTTGCAAAAAGACTAAAAGTCAATGAACCGAAAATTGTTAGCAGAAAGAAAGTGGATTCTGTTGAAGATGTTGTCGGTTTTCAATTTGAAAACAGTTCTGGTGTCAACTGCTATGCAAATGTAGTGGTTAATGTTCTCTTTTCACTAGAGAGTTTAAAAGAACAGATTCTGTTGAATTCAGAACAAATTTTATGCTGTTTGTTGAATTCTGTTTTCGAGAAATGTAGCACTGATCGAACAAAAGTAGAAAGTGTGTCTGAAGTTCGTTATCTGTTAGATGAATGTTCAGGTCAAACAGACTTCTCTGAAAATAATCAGCAAGATTGTCAGGAGTTTTTAATGTATATGCTTGATATATTGCAAGATGAGGGTGTAGATGTAGATCACCTGTTTGGGCTTTCTTATCAATGGCAGCATGACTGCGAGAATTGTAGGGTATCAAGTACTACTAGTGTAGACTCAGAAAGATTTATATATTTAACTTTGCCAGACAGTAAATCAGTCTCCTTTAATAAGCTAGTAAATGCAGCGGATCACAACATGGAGTGTAGCCAATGTAAATCTGAAATGATGTCAACATTACTTATACGTAGATATGGACAGTATGTCATTTTAATGATGCAACGATGTAGGCCTGATGGATCAAAATTGTCAACTTTAATAAAAAAATTTGTGGCTTCTCAGCTTTCAATATCAGGAAGGACTTTTGTAACTGTAGCAATTATCTATCACGATGGTCCTTCAACAACTTCAGGACATTATACAGCTTATTTAAAGTCTCGAAACGGCTGGTCATTCTGCAATGATTCCGTTGTAACTTTCAAAAAAAAATTGCCGTTTGACCTTAAAAATTCTTACCTGGTGTTTTTAAAACCAAAATTTTAAAGAAAGAATCTCGGGATTTCCTGTGAAGAATTGCAAAAGGTTCATGAAGTTGAGGGAATGTAAGTCTGCAATGCTGTCTAGATTATTGGTCCAAAACTTTTAATTATAATGTCATTTTGTAAAATCCGACTATATAAACCTGATGCAAGTAAGTCTGCTTCATAGTAAGCAGTATCAGTGTCATAGGAAAAGGAGAACATGAGTGACAAAGAAGGGTAAGATATTAGTAGTCCAGGATTGTGAAAATTATCTTAAATGTTTTCTTTTTGAAAGTTGCGAAAATAGAAAATGACGGGATTTGATTGGAAGAATTACAAGACTTGTGAATAGCTGCAACATGATTTGGCCAAGTGGAAACATGTGGTAGAATGTGAGAAGTCTTTTCTTGTATGTAACATATTTTTCGAATCGTTGGAGGTTTTCTTTCAGAAAGTGGCGGGCTGACAATATTTATAGCACAACACAGTGGACGCTGTTCATAGGACATCCTTCGACGTCATTGAAAGTAAGTTAATTTTAAGGAGTTTTGAATTTAGATTTCTTATGTTGAATGGGTTTTTTAAACACAATCATTTTGATTGTGTTTTTTTTTCCCCGCTGTTACATGATGAATACCTTCAAGTCACTGATTTAAGTGAAATTTGATACATTCTGAGAACAGCAAAAATAAACCATTTAACATGTATAATTAATGTTCTGCGTTTTGTACTTATGATATACATTTAGAAATGTGAGGTAGATATGGAGAAACTGAGTCTTCTGTAAGTGTCAATTTTAATGCTTACAGTGCTGTACTTCTGGGTACTGTTTTTTTTTTAAAAAAATGAATAGGCCTCACCTCAAAGAAAGCTCTTGAAAGCACACATCTTATTTGCATCCTGAAACAATCATTTAAAATGTTAGACACAATTTTATGATGGCTTTACATCTTTTTTGCGCTGCTATTGCATCACTATTGTGAGACATTAGCAGTGCAAAAGAAGCACCATGTTCCAAAATAGGCCTCAGTTCATCAACATCAAGATACAGTTTGTTTAAAATATATATGTTTAGGATTGTGTAGGGGACGTAGAGAAGCAGAGGCTTCTGTAAATGTCAAAGTTGTTGAAAAACTGTTTGTTCTTGAACCTTTTCCCTTGTCTTTTCTAATTTTTAAATACATGTTTTAATATTTTTGGAAATGTTTGTTCTCTCTTTTACAGATTGAAAGTATGAAAAAATATTTTAAAAAGGTAACAAGAATTATAAGGTAAATGTTTTCTACTCTTTTTACCCGCAATGCACTGCTGATGATGGCACTGACCATGTCATGAATGATGTAATAAGAGGACATGACTTACTTCATTGGTAGGCCTTCACATGCATTATCTGCTCTGTATTCTTCAACAAGTGTAAAATTGATCTGTAACCCTGAGTAGGTCTCAGCTTAAACAAACCTCAGGACAGATCACACCTTATCGTCATCCTGAATTAATAAATAGATCTATTAAACAGTATCTCTGGTTTACTCCCTATAGCTGTCTTTCTTTTAACATTACTCTCTGTTTACTTCCCTTATACTAACTCTTCTTTTTTTAAAAAAAATATTTTTTTGGTTCGCTTCAAGTTCGCGAACCGGGCAGCGAACGGGAAAGCGAACCAAAAGAAATAGAGCTTGCCAGAGTGATAAACATTCTAGCAATTTTATTTGAAAGGGGAGGTAGTTCTGAAAAGAACTTTTTTTTTTTTGTTTTTGTTGTTTTATTTATTTTATTTTTTTTCTGAACATTTTTTGATTTTTTTGTATTTTTAGAACAGTTTTATGTTTTTTTGTGTTTTTTATGGAGGGGAAAACAGGCATTGAAAAGGGCTTAACAGGAGCAAAAAAAAAATTACTGCTTGGGTGGGTTAGGGCACTTATGGTTTTCGTACACCATATTGATCAAGTTCACGCTCATGTTCCCATATGACAGCATAGCACCACAATATATACAGGTAAACTTCATATGTTTGAAGTTTGGCTGAATGTTTGGCACAGTTTCCTGTGCCTCTCTTCCTGTCAAAGATATAGTTGACGTTGATCTGGCCACAGGAGTTGTCGGGGGATTATCTTGTAGGTCCCTTAACTCTGCCCGGCTGTAGTTTAAGGGATGCCACCTGGCCATATGGCGATGCATAGTATAGTTGCCCATACTATATTTTTTCTCTGTGCCTCTAGACAATCTGTATTTACAGATGAGGCAGGTGGCATATTTAGCATTGACCTTCTTGTCCCCTGGAGGGATGGAAAAAAACTGCCATATGAAACTTGTTTTCCTTCTAGAAACACGGGGCAACTCCTGTATAAATTCTGGTTCATCTCTATCCTCTTCTTCTTCTTCCTCCTCTTCCTCCTCTCTGTTGGAGATGAATTGACTTGGTGGTCCTCTCTTCTTATGAGGAGGTGGAGGTGGTGGTGGGGGTGCACCAGCTGCAGCAAGTATAGAAGCCATTGCTGAACTCCAGGAAAATGGTCTTTCTCTCACCAAGATGAAAGTCAGAGTGAGGAAAGAAGGAGGGGTTTACATGATTTGGGAAAAGCAAAAGTTCTGAACCAATGAAAAGTGTTATTTTTAGGTCACATGACCTAGTCATACATCATTTGGAAACCAAAAGTGAAATGAACCAATGAAAAGTTTGATAAACAAGTCACATGACCTGTTCCGCTTACGTTACGCGGTGCGCGCCGCGTCCCGGATCGCTTCCGGTTCGCGGTCCGGAGCACTTCCGGGAGCGCTAACGCGGCGCGTCATTAGACGCATTACGCGACAACGTGATACGTCGCGCTTCCGCGACGCGTCACAGTTGCGCTAACGTAACGTTTACCGGTTCGCGGACTAGGTCGCGGCATCAAGATGAGCTAACGGAAAGCTTCCAGGTTCGCGAACTGGAAGCGAAGAAAAAAAATATTTAAAAAAAAATTATTAATAAACATCTAAAATATATTTTAAGATTTAAGAAGAATACATTTTACAGCTACAGATGTTAGCTTTTAAAAAACCAATGAAATTCACAGAAAAAACCATAGGTTATAGACCATATATAGTTAGGAATTTGCATTTACAAAACCTTGAAAATTCACTGAAAAAACCATAGGTTATAGACCATATATAGTTAGGGATTTGCATTTACAAAACCTTATTTTATTCGCATAAAACCATTGAAATTCCATATATAGTTAGTTGCGCTAACTATATATCGCGCACCCGCAATCCACTGCTGCTGATGTCACATATTACATCATTCATGACATGGTCAGTGACATCACTGATGACATCACTGATGACATCTCAAATGACGTCAATGATGACATCACTGATGACATCTCAAATGACATCACTGATGACATCTCAAATGACATCACTGATGACATCTCATTTGATATTACTGATCACATCACTGATGATATCATTCATGTGATAATACGATGAACCTCTTCAGACTCTAATATAACCTTAGATACAATCAGTGTAAACAGACACTCACAGACTGTCACTCATCCATGGAGTTACTCACACACCTAGTCAGTCATGCAAAGAATCAATCACACCTCCATTTCCTCAACTATACAGTTATACAAACTTTACTTATTCAAACATATACTAACACATATTTACTCTCTTATACAATCCCTGATACAAGTTCACAATGATCCATACAGCCACTCACACATTCACTGGCTCTTATGCACAGTTATTTATATATGTCAACTCTCACATGTACTGTGTTTTACATATGTACTTACTTTGACATGTAGCACTGAGATATCCATTCACTCACCAATACACTCATGCACACAGTCAACCGCCCATACAGCTGTTTCCACATGCACTTTTGAAACCATACATCTAGTGAATCAACTGCTCACACATCTATGCACAGAGTCATACACCTCCCAGCCACCCACACACACACTCAGTCTCCCATACAAATACTTGGGCAACCAATCAATAACCCATATAGTTACTCATATAGCTACTTATCAACACATGCAACAGTTTACAGAACAACAGACATAATGATGCACAAATTAAGACAGTTTAGTCACTAACCCATGCACTCAGTGAGACACATTTAATCACTCACTCATACAGTCAGTCATGCACCTACTAAATCCTTCATCCAGACACTTATACATCCACTCATTCTTCAATATGTAAGACATATTTACACTTTACAGAAACATACAGTCACTGGATGTTGTCATCAGTGATGTCATCAGTGATGTCACTGACCATGTCATGAATGATGTAATATGTGACATCATCAGCAGTGGATTGCGGGTGCGCGATATATAGTTAGCGCAACTAACTATATATGGAATTTCAATGGTTTTATGCGAGTAAAATAAGGTTTTGTAAATGCAAATCCCTAACTATATATGGTCTATAACCTATGGTTTTTTCAGTGAATATATATATATATATATATATATATATATATATATATATATATATATATATATATATATATATATATATATGAGAAACAAAGCACCTCCTCAGCACGCTCTGCGCTCGCAGACACTGCTTCCACGCCAGCAAGAATGAGGAACGGACCAACAAAGTCAGCAAGATGTTTGTTTATTTAGTCCAACAGAACCAGCGATGCGTTTCGAGCAAAAGAGCCCTTGTTCACGCTGCAACATGTTCGAAATTGAAATGCTTTTTTATATACTTTTAATGGTGACATCACCACCCCCTAGTGGTGACCTCCAGTGTCACGTGTGTAACAAATAGTGAAAACATACTATCACTGTGAGTCTTTTCTTGCACATACCGTAAAAGAAACATAGTTACTGGTTAAATCCGTGTATATGTATGTATTCCAGCAGCAAACTTATATATATATATTGAGAAAAATGAAGCTACCCACATTGTTAAGGCAATATTTAGTACTTGAAATAATGTTATGTACTAATTATCGTGAATATATGCATATATATGTACGATATGCCTGTGATCAAAAGTCTTTCCACTATGTCAATGTCTTTTAAAATGGACCAATCATGTAATAGCACTGTGCACTTTAAAAACTCACGTAAAATGTGGTTACGCTGTCATGTGATCAAGGCTTTGTGCCGAAACGTTATGGCGACAGCTGAATAAAAATTTAACCAGCATCTGAAGTTTGGCCCGTGTCTGTGTCCAGCGCGATCGGAGCAAGAGCGATTGCGGGAGGAAACGGAGGTTGGAGTATATTTGCAGCCGTTACGATATCACACGGCTTCACACGGACCCCTTCCAAAATCAGCTTGAGAGGGAAAAGCTGATAGGTCGACGTCAAAGTGGTATCCAGTCCGGGTTTCCTGGAGCAAGTCTGGAGCTTCCGAAAGGGAGAATAGCGTCGGACCCCCCGAGTACGGAGAGCGAATTCGGCAAGTCCTATTACTCCCGTGGAATCTGCACCGAACAGAAGGCGCGGGATTCCAGGCACAAGGAGTGAGGATTCCGAAGACGACAATTAAGGTACCGGAGGGAGGAAGGATCGTAACAGATGCGCGGCGTTACCTGTGTTTAGAATAGAGTAATACGCAGTGTAACAGGACAACCGCAATTAAGTGCAACAGCGAAAAGCAATGTCTGCCGACAGCGTAAAAGCACGAGAAGCTAGGGAGAGCACGATGTTTTCGGATAGTCAGCCGGTAACAACTACTACCCGTAATCAACCGGAAGCTGCCAGTGGTTCCAAAAATAACTCTCTGCATGACAAAATTAAAATGTTAGAAAAGAAGTCCCACCAAGAACAAAGCAAATGGTGGGAGTCAAAGTCCTTACAGAGGTATATAGAGGTGAATAGAATACCTCGTGGACTACGAATACTTACAGCACCCAGCTATGAAAACCCCAACCCAGACCTCATGAAGGAATGGGCCGATATAAATCTTGAGGCGTCAAGACAACAGGTCCTTGTCCTCATTAAGTATGCAGATATTGATAGAGCACGAATATTGGAGGAAATATCTGTTATATATGAGGAATTGGAAGCAATGGGTCCGGAAGATGAAAAAGAAAAATTATTGAAAGAAATGAAAATCAGGCTAAAGAAGGAGGAAGAAAAAATCATTGACCGCAAAACATACAAGTTCCAGAGGGATCGTAAAGACTATGAATTGGGACAAATCTTTACATTTTCAAAATGATATGACTCCATGCGTACTGCGTTATCAGGCAAGACACAGGCAACAAAACGAGATAAGGCACCACAACCCAGAATGCATAAAGACCAGACTGACTCCACAATGTCGGACTTCAGTTCGGAAGGAGGAAGTGGCTCGGAGTCTGAACAAAGGGAGGTGGTGGCGGACACACTAAGAAAAAGACCCTCCCCGGGAGAAGAAATCATTTTTTTATGCCAGGACAGACTGCAGTCTTTAAGACCTGGGACGCGAAAAAACTACAACGAAGGAGCAAGAACTACAACGCAAGGAAAAAGCAGAGGGTGAGACGGTGGAGGAAACGGGAATCAACCCACGTGGAGAGGCCGGGGAAAGTGGACCAAGAAGCAATAACCACGCCGAATAAAACAATAATTAACCTTACTACTATGGCACTAAAAAACAAAGACGAAAATATCTTAAAATTGGGACTCTCATTTGCTCCAAAAATGAACCTCAATTATGCCAAAGCACGGACTGATATCTATAAGGCAATAAGAAAGCTAAAACTGAAAAAATATCACAAACTCAGAAGTGCAGATGACAATACAAACCAAGAAGAACAACACGGAACACTCTCTCAAGAGTTAGCCAGATTATGGCAAACAGAGGGAGCGGAACCTGCGCCTCATGTGTCAAGTACGTCAAACACACAAAGTAAGAAACAAGGTGAGACGGGACTTACATAGTTAAAACCACCATCTACATTTTGCCCTATTATGCCGCGTGATGGTATCGACATTTTTCATGAAAATGTAATGAATGATCTCAAGGAGTTACACAAACGGATAAGTAAAGGACACTACAAGAATAATCAGCAAACAATGGACTATGAGAGCTTGGTAACGAAACTGAATAAGGGTAAGAACATTATAGTACGACCAAGCGATAAGGGAGGCAATGTGGTCTTACTGACAAAGGAAATGTATGAAAAGGAAGCATATGCACAGTTGAACAATCGCGATCATTATGAAAGAGTCAACGCGATAACAGTAAAAGGAATGCAAACCGAATATCATTCTTGGTTAACTAAATGGAAGGGCAAAAAATTGATATCTGAATCGGAACATCAATATTTGAAAGTCGACCATCCAATAATGCCCTGCATATACTTTCTTCCTAAAGTACACAATGACCTAGACAACCCCCCGGGCAGACCAATCATCAATGCAATAGGGGGGCTTCTTGAGAACACATCGGTATATATTGACCATTTTCTTCAGACTTATGTGCAGTCCCTGGACTCATATGTCCGTGACTCAAGTGATTTTTTGTGCAAAATGAGTGACATTGATTGGCAACCGGGAGATTGGTTGCTAGCATTGGATGTAAGTGCCCTCTATACGAGTATAAGACATCTGGACTGTATAGAAGCTGTCAAATATTATTTATCAAGGAGAACTGAAGCGTTCAATGAGCACAATGCAATGTTGATAAAGATGTTAACGTACTGCTTGGAACACAATGTGTTCATATTCAACAATCTCATATATAGACAACGTCAAGGAGTGGCAATGGGGGCCAGTTTTTCACCAAGTGTCGCCTGTTTACATATGGGGGCCTGGGAAGAACTGGTCCTCAAAACCAACTTTGAAAAAGAGATGAAGGAAAATATTGTAGCGTGGTACCGCTTTATTGACGATTTGTTTGTTGTGTGGAGGAGTACACGGGTGGAGGCGTAAAAGTTCATAGAGAACATTAACAAAAATAATCTTAACATCAATTTTACGTATGGCCGGGATGCCCGCCACCCCCTCCCAACACAATCCCCAAGGATGGGAGAAGTCGGACACAGGTTTGAACTTTTGGAAGGCGGGAGGGAGTCACCCTCCCGGCCGTATTTATTAAAATATGAAACAAAATTTAAAACATTAAATAAAAGTTTCATAATTATGTACAATTTTACATTTATTACATTTCGATGAAGACATGTTCTTTGGCTAACCTTAACAGATCTCTAATACAAAGGTTTCCTAGCCGAGTCTAACATCCTGCAAATGCATCCATTCTAAATTAAAATTGTACATCCTAGCATTAAGGGCCAACGGCCAGGTCTTAACCGGTGTCAGATCCCTACTACCAAAACTCTCGCCCACACGGTGTGAGTGGCGCATGCGCAGAGGACTCTACCCTCGTTGCCAACTGTACCTTCCCTTGTCCTTGCCAACTGTAACTTCCCTTGTCGTGGTGGGGGCCCCCTTTCCACTCGACGCCATCTTAAAGGTCGTCCGAGTTCCTGTGTGAGGTATCTGTAGGAAGGACAGCGTGGACTCCCCCCCCCATCCCCACACTCTCTATCCGCCGTCGCGGATATCCGGCCCCCGGGAAATTAGTAGGAGGGGCATCTAGCCGCCTCCCCCCTGGGAGGGGCCTATGGCCGTCTCCCCCTAGGCGACCCATCCTTAGTGGGTGCCGCCTCCCCGTGGGAGGGGCCAATGGCCGCCTCCCCCCGGGCGCTCCCATCCAT
Organism: Lissotriton vulgaris; assembly: GCF_964263255.1. NCBI lineage: Eukaryota > Metazoa > Chordata > Amphibia > Caudata > Salamandridae > Lissotriton > Lissotriton vulgaris. Next base: position 365,022,294 of record NC_141687.1, read on the forward strand.
TCTGGGTGGCGCCCCCCTCTAGGGACCTTGAAATTACTGCTCACCGATCATGACCTTACCGCCCGACCAAAATAAATACGACAGTTGTTTACCTACAAAGGAAGGAAAAAATTCTGACATTGCCTCGATGTGTCATCGACTGCTCACTCCTACCAAGAAAAACATTATCCTACAGGCAGAAGTCACATCCTTATCCTAAACATTCCTTTACTTTTCTACAAAGGAAAAAAGGCCTATCTTCAGCAAAACTTTATTTAAAACAAACATTGCCATAAGGGGCTGGTGGGTGGGTCAAAATTGCTGCTTGTTCCGTCGAGGGCTCACGAGCAACGAGTGGGTGCAGCCTTCAGAGCACAGGAACAAGAGGACGCTTCTTCGGATTCCCGCTCTATTTATTCTCCTGCGGGAGAGCGTGTACCCTCCTCCGGTACGCCTACTGGGCGTGGTCTTCGGTGTAGGTGTCTAGGACAACCCCTCTTGGGCGGGAAAAGGCGCGCCCTAGCTACGCCGCTTCGGGCATACCAGCCGAGCCACGCCCCCCGCCCAAAATGGTTTCCCGGGGGATCGGGGCACCCAACCATATGTTCGGGGGGACCGAGTGGTCGCCCCTTTCCATATGGCCGGGATGCCCGCCACCCCCTCCCAACACAATCCCCAAGGATGGGAGAAGTCGGACACAGGTTTGAACTTTTGGAAGGCGGGAGGGAGTCACCCTCCCGGCCGTATTTATTAAAATATGAAACAAAATTTAAAACATTAAATAAAAGTTTCATAATTATGTACAATTTTACATTTATCACATTTCGATGAAGACATGTTCTTTGGCTAACCTTAACAGATCTCTAATACAAAGGTTTCCTAGCCGAGTCTAACATCCTGCAAATGCATCCATTTTAAATTAAAATTGTACATCCTAGCATTAAGGGCCAACGGCAAGGTCTTAACTGGTGTCAGATCCCTACTACCAAAACTCTCGCCCTCACGGTGTGAGTGGCGCATGCGCAGAGGACTCTACCCTTGTTGCCAACTGTAACTTCCCTTGTGGTGGTGGGGGCCCCCTTTCCACTCGACGCCATCTTAAAGGTCGTCCGAGTTCCCGTGTGAGGTATATGTAGGAAGGACAGCGTGGACTCCCCCCCCATCCCCACACTCTCTATCCGCCGTCGCGGATATCCGGCCCCCGGGAAATTAGTAGGAGGGGCATCTAGCCACCTCCCCCCTGGGAGGGGCCTATGGCCGTCTCCCCCTCGGCGACCTATCCTTAGTGGGTGCCGCCTCCCCGTGGGAGGGGCCAATGGCCGCCTCCCCCGGGCGCTCCCATCCATTCTGGGTGGCGCCCCCCTCTAGGGACCTTGAAATTACTGCTCACAGATCATGACCTTACCGCCACAGGCCGGATAGTTGACCGACTATCCGGCCCCCCCCTACTCCTCCTAAAGGTCATGCTTCCTCAAACCCCTTAGCCATGCTATGAAGTCTCCTATGAGTAAATCATTCCCCTCCCTGGACAGGTGAACCCCATCATTCAGATACATGAGATCACCCCGAATACACCCATGAGGAATTCTATGCAACTGCGAAGAGCGAAACAATTAACCAATTTTATTGTTAACCCTTTTCACCGAATGGTTCAGTGCTGACCCCGAAAGGCCCCCCGCCATACCTTCCTGGGAATCATGTGGGACCAGGCAATCGTTCACCCCGGGATTCTTTTAGCCAACCAGCTAAGAGCAGACAAAATTTGTTCAAACAACACTCGTCTACCCAGTGTCACCAAGTCATTGCCCCCCAGGTGTACTATGACTACAGATGGCGGTGACCTTTGCCGCCCTAAGAGACCCTCAAAAAATGCTTCGAATTGGTCAAAACAGAGCCCGCCCTTCCCATAGAAGGCCACTCTGTACCCGTATTCCCCAGCTGCGCGAGTCGCGTCACCTGCTTTGAATACGTCCCCGGCGCGCCTCACATATGAGTGGCCCACGACCCATACCACTCTCCCTCCAGACGGTGATCCTTGACCGCTGGTCTCCTGGTGCTGGGTCGACTGCAAATTCCACCCCGCGTGACAGGCTCGCGAAACTGTAATTCAAATAAAAGACAAGAAGCGTGAGTGCATGTCAATTGACCTTTACAACATGTGCAATTGCACATACCTTTTGAAGCAATTCGAGGACCATCGTCCCAACTGTGTCACTTCCTCCGCACTCTGACCCCTGGCTGTAGCCTCAGTAGCAGCCCCTATCCTAAAGGAGTGGGTCCCAAAATCGCACGGGTCCATGCCCGCAGCAGCGATTGTCAGTGCTAGCACCCTCTGGAACTGAAACCTCGTCAGTGGGATGCCATCCTTGTGCCTTAGCAAACTCCCCCCCATGTAGCCGCCCTTAGTGCCAAGCATTCCTCTATACACTTTATCGGGCACGTGGGGGACCCTCGCGCGCGCTGCACGACAACACTATTCCCCATAGCCCCCTGGTCGGTCTTGGACCTGGCTATCGAGACCACCATCGAATCACCCCTAATTTGGACGTGATCCCTGCACAAGCCTCCCTCAACGTCTTTCTTATTTCTTGCGACCAGTTCACTCACCCGCATAGCCCCATGGAATGCTAATGCGAACGCTGCCCGGAACAGAACTGCTTCAAAATGGGAGGAGCATGTCTCGTCTAGTTTCGCTACGAGGCGCTGCCAACCGCAAAGGGCCTTCCTAACCAAAAAGGAACCAGTTGGGTCTTTAATGCCATGCACCTGCGCCATGAATGAAATGGCCGCCCTATGCCTACTGGCCGTTGCCGCTGATCGGCCTTCTCTGTGCAGCGCTACCAGGAACCCCAGGAAGGATTCCTCCTGACCCCAGCTCTGACTTCCTGTTGGACCCAAAAATGTGCAATAGGAACAAAACGCTCCTTCGTATGCCTTCCTTGTCCTGGGGGCTAAGCTTGCTGCCACGAGGTCTTGTAATCCGGGGCACCGATTAGCCATAGTGCTTCGGAGAATGGTGCCGCCACTAGGTCCGCTGTAGGTAGGTAGATAACCCCTGAACGCCTGCATATGTGAACGAGAGAGTGCATCAGCTGCATGATTCAGTATGCCTGGCACATGTTTCGCCCTGAACTGTACATTCAGTCTCATGCAAAGCAGCACAACTTCTTTCAACAATCTCAAGATCCATTTGCAGCGTGCTGCCTGTTGGTTAATGCATTCAACAACAGTGATATTATCAGACCAAAACACCACTGAGCGGTCCCTGAAGTCGTCAGGCCATGCCATCAGAGCAACCCAAATGGGGAATAACTCCAAGAACCCAATGTTACCTGTGAGACCGCTGGAGTGCCACCACGTCGGCCATGTTTGCGCCGACCATCGATTACCTAAGATGGCGCCAAATCCCACGCTCCCCGCTGAGTCAGTCCACAGACCTAGTTCATCTGAAGACGCTGGCGGCTTGTTCCACACGACTCGACCGTTGAAGTCCGCCAGAAATGCCAACCAAATGCGCATATCCTGGCGAACCTCTGCCGACAGTCTCGTACGGTGGTGCCCCTCTTTGAGACCAACCATCGCTTGTGCAATAGAGCGTGAGAAGGGGCGGGCCATTGGAATCACCCTCAAAGCAAAGTTAAGCTGACCCACTGTTTGTTGTAACTGGTGCAGGGTCACTTTCTCCTTGCCCAGACATTGCGTCAAGGAAGCCCTAAACTTGGCCACCTTTTCCATCGGTAAACGGAAACATCCCTCCACAGAATCGAGCTCAATTCCCAGAAACTCCAGTGAAGTAGATGGTCCAACCGTCTTACCTGGTGCCAATGGGACTCCCAACTCCCTCATGAGGATGCAGAAGTCGTGCAGCGCCTGCGCACATTTCGTATCGCCGGCTGCTCCCAAGAACAGGAAGTCATCAAGATAGTGGATAACATGCCTATGCCCTGTGGCCTCGGTGAATGCCCACTCTAAAAAACAGCTGAACATTTCAAAATAGGCACAAGAAATGGAGCAACCCATAGGCATGCATTTATCCATGTAATACCTCCCTTGAAATGCAAAACCTAGCAAGCGCTGATCCTGTGGGTGTACCGGGAGCAACCGGAACGCCGATTCGATTTCTGATTTTGCCATCAGCGCCCCGGGGCCCAGGCGATTTAACATGGCCACGGCATCATCGAACGATGCGTACCGCACTGAACAAACTTCTGGGTCAATGGCCTCGTTCACCGAGGAACCCCTTGGAGCAGACAGGTTATGAATAAGTCTAAACTCCCCTGGGTCTTTCTTCGGGACAACCCCTAACGGGGAACAGATGAACTCCGCCACCGGCGGGCGATGAAAAGGCCCTGCCACTCGCCCTAAGCTGACTTCTTTTGCAATTTTCTTCTCTGCCACGCTTGGGTTGTGCTGTATCGATAACTGGTTTTTACAAAAGGAGTCCCCCCGAAAATCCCCCGCCGGGATGTGGAAGCCATGTAAGAATCCCTTCCTCAACACCCCAGCGGATACATGATCAGGGTATTAGTTCAACCAAGGAGTCATAGCCATGATATCAACGGGTGTAGGCAATCGGTCACAACGTTCTACCTCACTCCTGCTTAGACCCTCCTTTTCCTCCCGTCCCGCTATTTTTAGATCTACATGTACTCTCCGGGTGTGAGGAATTCCCACAGCCCGCACACACATGCTTGAACCTACATGTTCCTTGCGGTCTGTTACAGTTGCCTCGATTGAAGCCCCAACAAACCCCACGCTTGCCGCCATTCCCACCTGTCTTATGCTGGTAATCCCCACCGGCGCCCGCTCGAAAGGGCACCGCGGGCTTTTGTCGGACGACCCCTGACCCACTCCCGCCTGGCGAGGACGTACCTGCCGCCCCTGGCAGGAGCTGTTTGTGCCATGACACCGAATCCAGGCAATCCCAAGTCAAAGTAGCATCGTATTCTTTCGCTTTCCGGAATTTCATGTCATAACCTTTCCATTCCTCCCCCTCATACATTGAATAAAAATCCATAATACGGTTTTGATAGCAAGTTAACTCAGTCATCACCTCGGGTTTACGTTCCCCCATAACTGCAGTAAATATAGAAAAGGCCTTAACCCAGTTCGTTACTGTCTCATCCACCCTGAATTCCGCCATCTTGGCGCGCCAGACGCTCGGGTGCCACAAATCCTTCTGGGTTTTAGCATATTCCATCTCGCGATGGTCAGTTAATAATGAAAACATGTTAACATATTTGTCTCCCCATATTAACTCTTTCGTGGCCATAGGGATGTGCTGTGCCACCTTCTCCCGCCTCGAGGGTAATGAACCCTCCCCCGCCATTGGCAATGCGAGCTTACCCGGTTCGGCCGTTGTTTCCGCCGTCTTCTCGTGACCAACTGCAGGTCCTACCGGTGCCACCTGTGGGGAAACAAGAGGAACATTCGCCTTTGCGACATCTCTCGACTGCCGCAATTGCTCGATTAGTAGTCTGGCCTCCTCGGCCGGGTCTCCAGGGGCCACTGCTCCCCCTGCTTTTTTCTTGAGCCATGCTGCCAACTGGATGGCCAATTCGGGAGGCATCTCCTCATCATTAGCGGGAGTAACCACAACCGGGATCGGCTGACCCATATCTGGGTTTGGTACCGGGTTGTCTGCCGGCATGAGGGGGGCGACTGGGGGTACCTCTGGAACCGGGACCTCCCCCTTAACCGCCCTCTTCTTGACCCGTTTCCCTCTGCCCTCGGGGACGACTCCCGTCAAGGCCGGGCCTATTACCTTCTTAGGGTGACCCAGGTTGCTCAGTGCAGCCAGCTGTTTTTTGACCTCCGTCAAACCTCTACCGATCGATTGGACTTGTCCGAGTTTTTGGTCCATGCAAGCCATCCGGTTCGACAATAGGCGTAACACCTTATCCGTCTCTGAACTCTTTCCCGCTTTCTTGCCAGCCATGGTTTCGAGTATTCTGCTCCTAGTCGATCAACGAGGTCCTGGACTCTTCGAACTCCAAATAACTGAAAGAGAAACAACAAGATTACAAGTTCTCAAAATTGCTGCTTGTTCCGTCGAGGGCTCACGAGCAACGAGTGGGTGCAGCCTTCAGAGCACAGGAACAAGAGGACGCTTCTTCGGATTCCCGCTCTATTTATTCTCCTGCGGGAGGGCGTGTACCCTCCTCCGGTACGCCTACTGGGCGTGGTCTTCGGTTTAGGTATCTAGGACAACCCCTCTTGGGCGGGAAAAGGCGCGCCCCGGCTACGCCGCTTCGGGCATACCAGCCGAGCCACGCCCCCGCCCAAAATGGTTTCCCGGGGGGATCGGGGCACCCAACCATACGTTCGGGGGGACCGAGTGGTCGCCCCTTTCCATTCTTAATGAGTCAGACACAGGTCCCCTTCCTAGACATCGAGGTATACACTCACAACAACAAATTGGAAAGCAGATTATACCGGAAATCTACTGCGGGAAACACAATATTACATGCGAGCAGCACTCACCCAGCCCATCTGATACGGAGCATTCCGTATGGTGAGATGCTAAGGCTTAGGAGACTATGTAGTGACTCAGATGAATTGATAAAAGCTCAGGATTCCTGCACTCATAGATTTTTGGAACAAGGGTACCATGAAAATACAATAAAACAAGCAATCCAGAAATCAATGGCCAAAGATAGAAGGGAATTGCTTGGATGTAAAGATATCTCGGCTGAGATATCTAACACTCAAATGAACACAGGCAATGTAGGTAAAACAACAGTAGAACCATTCCGGGTAATAATGGGATATTGCAATCAGCATAGAGAAGTGCGAAAAATAATAAACTAAAATTGGCCAATAGTTAGCAAAGATCCCATTATAGGCCAGAACCTCCCTAAAAAGGCATCCATAACATTCATTAAAGCTCCAAACATGAGAGACAGAGTGGTAGTGACATGTCCTGAGATAATTGACAGCACATCATGGTACAAGAATAATCAAGGCTTCTTCAAATGTAAGACCTGCAAGGCCTGTGTACATGCTGTCAACAAGAATGTATATAAGGATGGATTTAGTGAACGGGAACATCGTATCACTAAGGTACTAACATGTAAGACTGAGTACGCCGTATACATCCTGGAGTGCCCTTGCAAATTAAAATACGTGGGGAGCACGAAGCTCCCCATACACAGAAGAATTTTGCAACACCTAAGGGCTATAACCACACAAGATAACACCTACCCTGTGGCGCGTCACTTTAAAACACACCACCAAAGCAACAACAAAGAACTGACATATTACGTAGTGGATGCCATTACAGCTAGTAGGAGGGGGGAAAACAGAGAAACAAAATTGCGCAAAATGGAGACCAACTACATATTAAAGTTTAACATCAAACAGCCGGGAGGTTTGAACCTGACAGAGGATCTTTATACATGCTTACACAAATAATGAATACAAGGGAGAAAGAGATGAGGTAACAATTTGTCGCGAAAACTTTATTAATTGTGGATGTGTGTATATATATTGCATATAGATGAAATTGTTGGGTGTTTACTTTTATTGTCAAAATGTAAACAATACAAAGGAAAGATATTAATATATTTTTATAATGTTATATATTTTTGTATATCATGATGAATTCAAGGTTTTAATAGTTGACAATGGGTTACCATATTTCGATACTCCAACAAAAAGGTCAAACTGAAGTGGACTGTAAGTGATAACAATGATGCATAGGAAATGTCTGCAATATGATAGATTGGTCGAATATATAATCCACATATGCTGAATTGGAATATCAATGCTCAGAAAATAATATGTATTGAAAAAGCAAAAGTCAAATTGATCAATGCCTGTAAATAAATAGAAGCGAAGGGTGGCTAGGAAAGGATACAATGATGAGAAATGCTTAATAGGAGAGGAGTGGAACATAAGAACAGCTTTTAAAACTGAAACGAAATAAGGATAGGATTTGGATTAAGAAGCTCAGTCCTACTCTGACAAAATAAAAACCTTTTTAATATTTGCACACAAAAGCACTTTACACGTATTAGGGAATAGGTCTAATCTCTGGGGCAGGACTTATGATCTAGAACTTGAGTATCATTTGCAACTAAGGGATTTATCCTACAATTGTGAGAAACAAAGAATAGGACGTATAAAAAAAGTTGTAAATATCATCAGGGATTTAACCCGGCATTGCTTGAGAAAAATTAAGCTACCCACATTGTTAAGGCAATATTTAGTACTTGAAATAATGTTATGTACTAATTATCGTGAGTCTATGCATATATATGTACGATATGCCTGTGATCAAAAGTCTTTCCACTATGTCAATGTCTTTTAAAATGGACCAATCACGTAATAGCACTGTGCACTTTAAAAACTCACGTAAAATGTGGTTACGCTGTCATGTGATCAAGGCTTTGTGCCGAAACGTTATGGCGACAGCTGAATAAAAATTTAACCAGCATCTGAAGTTTGGCCCGTGTCTGTGTCCAGCGCGATCGGAGCAAGAGCGATTGCGGGAGGAAACGAAGATTGGAGTATATATTACCTACTGGCGGTCGCCAGTAGGTATATATAGTTAGGATTTTTTCCCTATGGGATTTCTGAAAATTCTATGCCTAATAACTTTGGCGTTTGTGGACGGAATTGGCTGAAATTTTCAGGAAAATGGCACATTTTGTTTCTGAGCAGCCCTTGAAAATTTGGGGGGGTTTTGTGGAGGGGGGGCCGAGAAAAAAGGGGGGTCCCAAAACGCGTTTTTTCCATGTTAATTTCCATAGGGCGGTTGGACTCACTTTTAGCCCGAACGGCTGAATGGATTTGCACGAAACTTGGCAAAATTGTAGGGACTGTTAGCCCGATGTGCCTTTGCTAGGTCTCAATATATGTGCTTCAGTGGATTTTGAGAAATTAACGTTTAAATCAAGATATATATCTGTAACAGCGCCGGGCAGCGATCCGGTTAGCGAACCTTTCGCGTATCGGAACTTTGCGATGCGAAGCTGATTGGCCCTCCGGTGTCTGTCAACATTCTAAACAGTCCGGAGCGGCCGCCATCTTGTCTCTCGGTAGGATCGATAGACAAGAGGAGGCCAAAACAAAGGGGGAAATTACCATAAGGGGGCATAGTAGATCCTCGTTGACCCCCTAGGTTTTATGTGGAGGTTTTAAAAGGGCCTAGGAGGGTCCCAAAAAAAAAATTTTTTTTTTGCGTGGTAAGCGCCAAGTTCGCGAACCGGAAAGCGTTCTGGGCAGCGAACTTTAAGGATAAAAGAATGATAGACTTTTCTAATACTGTATGTTAATTATTTGTTGTTTTTGTTCGTTTTTTTATTTATTTATTTATTTTGATTTAAAAAAAAAATTATTTATTATTTTCATAGCTCATTAAAACTTCCAGCATTATATCATCTGGTATCTCGTCAAACATGGATGTTTCTGTCTCTTGTAAGGTTTGAATAAATTGTTCGTCAAAAGATTGATCCATAAAATCTTCATCCACATTTTCTTCAGTTACAATGTCTTCGGATGTAATCTCGAAGGAAACATTAGTTTTTTCTTGCTCCCCTTCCATTTTTTTGCTGTAAATTGCATAAAAAAAATAATTAAATTAGAAGAGTTAGGGCACTGTTGGGTTTAAGTTCAGACAGGTAGTTCTGTTTTTTTAACAGTGAAGTTAAAGTAAGTAAATTCATAATTATAGCAGAGAAGTGTAAGTCAATCAATAAATATAACAGAGGAGTCTATCTGTATCTATAACTATAGCAGGGGGACAGTAAATAATTATCAAAAAACGTTTTTACAAATTAATTTAAAGTGCCACTTACAAATTATCAATTTAATTTACAGGGAGGTGAAAAGGCTCTTGAAATGTAGTTCAGGAAGTAGTAGTCAAAATGGCTGTGTTTCCTTCTCTTCCTTTATATATATTCAGGTACATAACCAATCAAATGTCAGGAAAAAAAATTTGAAAATGAAAGTAACATTTTCATTGGTTGTCAATTCCAACACTTTAGATGTGTTTTGTGAAGTAATTTACCTCACGGTACTTAGAGAGGTCTACAGGCTTAATGGCTAAATGGAATTTCAATCAAATTTGTGAAAATGAAAGGGATTGTTATGTAGTATGAGCTAATCTATATTTGGTGAGAGTGTCTCTGGTCGTTTTTCTGTAAATTACTTTCCCACCTTTTTTTAGGACCGCTTTCCGGGAAGCGGCCCGGTTCGTGAACTTTAAGCGTCACGGGAGTCCACCATTTTGTGTTTCGGTCGCATTAAGATACAAGATGGAGGGCAAATAATGTTTAGAATGGGTAGAAGGGGTCATGGTAGACTTATCTTGACCCTCTAGGTTTTCTGAGGGTGGCTGAGGAGGCTTATATGTGCGGAAAAAAACATTTTTTTAAAATATTCCGCGAGGTTAGCTTTCGGTTCGCGAACCGGGTAGCGCCCCGGGGAGCGTATTTTGTGGAAAATTAGTGAAAAAAGTTAGAAAAAAATAATAATTGTGAGTGATCAGATGAAGGGTAGCTCTGAGAAGAGCTTTTGGGTTTATGGTACATTTAGGTACTTATAAGTAGGTACCAATGCACAGTCTTAAATTCAGAATGAAAATTCTGTTGCCCTCATCTGAGAAGTGAACTCCATCTCCTCTGTAGATATCTTGCATGTAGTAACGCAAGATATTGTTGTACAGAGAGCCCATTCCATGGTCTCTCATGAAAGCTGAAACAGATTTGTTTACATGCTTCCTCGCTTTCTCAATTTGTGGACAAAATTGGTTGGACCACCTCCATTTCTGTCTTTGGCATATATTGGAATATACCAAGGCAGTTTGAGGAAAAAGTGCCATTAATTGCTCAAAGGTGTCCTTTAAAAACATTTCCAGACCTACCCCTGTCAAAGTGCCCAAATCATTACCTCCACAGTGCACTATTAACAGGTCAGGTTTTGGCAAATGCATAAAGGTTTTCACCAATGGTATCAATTGGTGACATTTTAATCCTCTTTGGCCCAACCACTTAATTTCCACATCTTGTAAATTGAGGTTAGGTAAATTTCTGTTCTCAGCATACCTTTGAGCCCAGTGGATGTAACTATGTCCAACAATCCAGACCTTAAACATGGTGGGAGAAGGTTGTTCTGCAGTCAGATTAAGTGTGGTAATGAAAGGGCAGTTGAAACAGTAGGAGTTTCTAAAGAAAAAAAACTGTGGATTTCCAATGCTAATGATTCATTAGCAGTGATTGGTGCATTTCCATTTCTGAAAACAGAAAGTTAGGGTGCATGGATGTGTTCTTTGAAACATGTAATTTGAATGGTCAAGGAAGAAACATTTAATGAAAGATTGCACTGGATACGCAGGTGCACTGAGAGTTCAGAGTTCAATTGAAACATTGTTGTGTGAATTTGCAAACATGAGAGGTCTTCCAGGAGGTGGTTGCTATGGAAACAAGGCAGAGAGGGCAGAGGGGGGAAGGGTTTTGATTTGAAAAAAGTGAGGGAAGAGGTATGATTGGCTAATATGAGAGATATGTGAAATGAATATCTGTATTTCTGTGCTTTCAATAGCTGCAGCCTTTGGAGTGCATCCTTTTTCTTCTGCTGAAGACAATTTGGTGTATTTCTGAGACTGTTTTCAAAACTCAAAAAATATTTGCTAAGGTGAGAAAAGATTTATTTAATTTAGATAGAGAATAGTATGATTTAAGGAGAAAATGATGAAGAAAGCTGTGTTTTTAAAATGTGGTTTTGTCTCTAGTGATATACTAATAGAATTAGTTTCTTTGAGAAATTGTAATTGCATATTCGGTGTAGCATTCTGGCATGCAGTAACACAAGTTATTGTGGTACATGGAGCCCATTCCATGGTCTGTTATGTAAGCTGAAACAGATATGTTGTTTTTAAAAACGATTTAAGAAATCAATTACATTTCTGGATATGTACTGCTAGAGCTTCATAGGTTGTTTTGAGCCATATTTATAAGGCATTTGAGTGTCTTTGATGTTATGTTTTCCTTTTAAAATGTAAAGTGTTCCTCATGGGGCAAGTGTCTTGTAAATACGCTCCCACTTGTGCTTTGCAAATTTAGATTTTGATTATGGGAGTTACATAGCCATGTTAATAATGTCCAAACAATGGTGGTAGGGCATTCAAGAAAACGTTTTTCTGTGTCTCTAGGACATTTTCAGTCCTTTCCTCTTGAATGCAGGTATACAATTGATTTATATGCTGTGTTTAAAAACAAATTTTCAAATCAATTACATTTCTTGATATGTACTGTTAGAGCTTCATAGGTTGTTTGGGGTCATATTTAGAAGGCATTTTAGTGTCTTTGATGTTATGTTTACCTTTTTAAATGGAAAGCGTTCCTCATGGGGCCCTGAGCAGTTCTTAGCCATGTTATTTAATAGGAAGTGGATAACATGGCTAAGAGCATTTGCTGGAAAATGCATGAATATCGCTGACTTTTCTGCGATATTCATGCATTGCGGCCGTTTTTTTCCTATTTGCAAGCACTTCTTAGCCATGTTATCCAATGGGAGGTGGATAACATGGCTAAGAGCATTTGCTTCAAAGGTTGTTTGGGGTCATACACCATTTTTGGGAAATTATTAACATGCCTATGTAACTCCCATAATCAAAATCTAAATTTGCCAACCGCAGGTGGGAGCGTATTTACAATAAATTTGCACCATGAAGAACGTAAAATAGCATAATAGACACTCAAATGCCTTATAAATATGACCCAAAACATCTTATGAAGCACTAGCAGTGCATATTTTCAGAAATGTATTGGTTTTCATTTAATGATTTACTTCATTGGTAGGCCTTCACATGTTTTTTTACCTTGGTTTTTTTCAGTGAAAAATTTTATCTGCAACCATGTGTTGGCCTCACCTCAAATAAACAAAACAGGTGATGGACTGAATGTGGATCAATGACACACATTCACCCCAGTCTAAAGATCTGGGCCTAAACAAATCTTTAGATAGGCTACATCTTATCGTCATCCTGAATTAATCATTTAAAATATTAGGGAGTGATTTATGATTGTTGTATGCCTGTTTTGTACCATTGAGTGTCATTTTTGTGATGCAGTGCTGGTGGAAAACATTTGCTATGTTAAATAATTAGTAGGGCATTAAGTTTTAGATGACTGTTATTTATTTACTGTTTGGTAATAGTGGTTAATAACATTTTATATTATATTTTTCCACAGATTCAACTGCAGATTCTTTCATAGTTTGGAAAATGCCTACAAAAAGTAGAATAAGAAAGGCTAGAAAACGTCAAAGACAGCAGGATGATGTTTTATTGCAGCAGTCCTCTTCCCCAAATACTTGTCAAAACACCAAGAAAGGTCCGGGTAAGAGCACAAAATCATTCTTAAGAAATATTTGTAGTAAAAAAAGTTTTGCTCAAAAAAATGTTTCAGTCCACAAAAAGAAAAGTAATTTAAATGGAAAGGAGAGACCCATCACAAATGTTACTGGTAGAGGAAGAGATAACTCTGTGCATGATAGTAGAAGGAAACAACAGTTTAGGGACATTCGAAATCGAATGTTCCGTAATAGGATATTAGTTAATTTATTGAAAAATATTAAAAAGAAAGGCCAACAGAAAGCAGCATTTTATAAGAAGAAGAAAAATGTAGAGAAAATTATTGATCATGCTTTTGAAATTAAGCGAAAGTTGTTTATTTTGGTAATCAATAGAATTAGGAAACTAAGCAAGGTAATTTCTGATTTCAAAACAAAAAGTAGATGGAAGAGAGTAGTAAATCGTACTAACTTTTGTGAAGTTTTTTCCGGAGAATGGATGCATAGTTCAAGTTGTGAGGCATTTTTTAATGAGGAGAGTTATTTTCAGGATAATGATTTGGTGTTTGCAGTTGACACCAGTGGTCGAGCTTATGAAGTGAAGGATGGTTGTCCAGTTGAAAAAGAACAACTTGTGACAACAGAGACAGAAGAGGCGCTAAGTGATGAGGTTTTAGGAAGACGTCCTAAGGGTCCTGTGTACATTTGGAAGTGTAGTTCTATTTGCAGTGTGCGACAGGTTTCCATCAATTTGCTTTGTGATTTTATACGGACATTTAATAAGAAAAGTTTGAAGCAGAAAATGAAGTTGTTGCAAGATTTAGATCCTTGCAGAGTGAGACAAATGACAGGTTTGCGTGGTCATTCACTGGCTTGTCTTTCCAGGAGAGTATGCCAGAGTGTTTTTCATCATTTCAGGATGCTAGCAGTGCATCATAATAAAGTGAGAAAATTAGTGAGAATGTTGTATTATGCTAAGAGTCCAGCAATTATGCTTAAACAATTATGTGCTGCTCTTTTGCATGGTTGTGAAATAGATGTGAAGAATATTTGTGAAGAAATTGAGTTTTGTTACTTTGGTAGTAAAGATGAGAATGTTCAAATTGACCCTGAAGTAGAGGGTAATGTTGAAGATAATGTACAGGTTTCCAGTACAGATTATTTTCAGAAGGAAATTGCCACGTTTCAGATGAAATCAAGTGAGAGGCCTAATTTCACTTGTGTATGTTGTCGACGCACTTATTATAAGAATCAGACTAAGTTAGTGGATTTATATGCAAAAAGTGAAAGGGAAAATAATAGTGAATGGAAGGATTTTGCCACATACTTGATGGTAGAAAATTGTTTTGATTTGGGAGTGGACCAACGTGTGTGTACTTATTGTTGTAACAAATTAAACCAAAACCAGATGCCTGCTAGGGCGGTTCATAATAATCTGGAATTGGTTGAGATTCCTTCAGAATTGAAGGATTTAAATACTTATGAATCTATTTTGATTCAAAGTATCCATCCCTTTCAGGCTATTGTAAGAATGGAGCCAAAGACAGGGAAGTTGCCTCCAGCAGATTTACAGAGAGGATTAAAGGGAAGAGTTGTTTATTTGCCTCTAGATTTGAACAAAAACATTAACACAATTGGAGTTGAGAAAGTGGAAGAGGAACCTCTGGTTATCTTGGTTAATGGGGTTCCGACAAAGAATAAGAAAATATGGCAAGATTTAGTGGATGTTAGGAAAGTGAAAAATGCAACTTTGTATTTGAAGAAAAATAATAAGTACTATAAGAATGTATATGTTGCAGAAGAGGAAGTAAGTGATGAAGAGGATAGCGTTTTGTGTGCTGGCCAAATTGAGAAAGTAGAGGTGTCTAATAGTGAAGAAATATATGAACATTATAGTGTTCATCCTTTGCATTCCAAGGAAGTCATGGGGAATGCAATTGAGTTGTTTCAAATGAAACAAGCCAAAGGGAGTCCCATTAGTGTTTGGGAGGAAAGTTTGGAAGCTCGGTGTTTCCCACAGCTATTTCCCACAGGTCAAGGAGGAAGATATGATGAGCGACCTCATCAAATTCCTGCGTCTGAATACCGGACTTTACGATTGTATGCAGAAGATCCTAGGTTTCGGCAATGCATTCCCTATTTGTTTCATCTCTTGTTTGAAAGCGATCTGTCAGGACTGTCATATGCAGTGAACCACATTTTAAAAAGTGGTATACAGATGCAAAACATCTCTGCAAGTGACTTTATGCATAAAGTCAATGTCCAAGACAGTATTTTGGATTCTCACTTAATTAATCTCATGGCGTGTCAGCGTGGTACTAATGAGTACTGGTACCGTCGTCATGGTGATTTAAAATGTATGCTGAGGAACTTAGGAACTCCAACATGGTTCCTCACTCTGAGCTGTGCCGAGTATGGCTGGGAAGACTTACTTGAATTTCTACGAGAGGCAAATGGAAATATTGAAAACATTGAACTCAAGACACCTGGAGAACTGTGTTCTTTGGATCCAGTGAATGTATGCAGGTACTTCAATCATAGATTTGAAGCTATGATGTCTTTCATCACAAATAAAAAGAATCCACCTCTTGGAGAGGTGTTGGATTTCTTCTGGAGAAAGGAGTACCAAGCAAGAGGTGCCCCTCATATACATATGTTGTTGTGGATCAAGGATGCACCTAAATTTGGAACAGATCCGGATGACTTAGTGATGAATTTCATAGAACAGTATTCTACGTGTGCTGTTCCAAACGCAACGGAGAAGAAAAGTCTAAGAGAACAAGTTCTACGTTTCCAAAGCCATCGTTGTGGAAAGTACTGTCGTTGTAAATTCAGAAACAAGGACAAGTTCTACACCAAATGTCGTTTCAACTTTCCACGACCGGTGATTTCTAAAGGAAGAGTGAACAGTTTGATGTCTTCGCTGCGACATAATGTGACGAGGAAATCACCCAAGAATACATACAATTTGAAAAGGAACGAAGAGTCCAAGTACATCAATGACTACAACCCAGTGATTTTGTCCATGTGGAATGCTAACATGGATATACAGTTTGTGGCTGACAACTGTATGGCTGTGGCTCGGTATGTGACATCTTACATCACCAAAAAAGAAAAGACCGAACTGAAGGATATGTGGGAGGACATTTCCCATGAAAAGAGCCTCAGCAAGAAGTTGTACAGTTTCAGTCTGAAGATGTTGTCGCATCGAGAAATCGGAGCTTACGAATGTTCTGATCGATTGTCTTCAGCAAGTCTCTATGCCAAATCCAGGAGTCTCGTTTGGGCGAGTCTTGGTCTTGCTGCAACGCGAAATCGAGTTCTAAAACCTGTCCGGGAAATTGAGTATTTGGCAGAAAAGGAACCAAACAGTACCGACATTTTGAAGACCAACATGTTGGATACATATTATCCAAATCGAAGCAGTCACCTTGAGAATGTTTGTCTATATGAGGTTCTCCAAAATTATATATTCAAGAGGAACATCAAAGAAGATATTGAGAAAGGAGTGTATGCTGTAATTGGAAGTGAGGGATGCCTGGTCAAGCAAAGAAAATGCCAATTAGTAAACCATCGAAAATTGAGTGGTGAATCTCCAGAAAAAAAGGAGTTTTTTTATTTAGCACTTTTGCAACTTTTCAAGCCTTGGCGTGCAGAAGAGGAACTGCTTGGAGATTTCCTCTGTTACGAAGACTCTTTCAATGCAGCCAAGGAGTCCATAGAATGTCCTGCTTTTTCTAAATATCAAGAAATGCTAACTTTGGAAATTGAGCAGGAAGCAACGATTGCAGCCGAGATTGCCAGAGACAGTTCTCAGGACAGTCAGAGTTCTGTTTCATTGAGTCAAGATCCACTTGGAGGACCTATTATCGAAAATGAAGCTGCCACTGCTATGAATGAAGTAGAAAGAGCCATGGCACATGCTCAGGAGGATTCAGTTAACTTAGAAGACTTGGAAAAACAACCCAACGTTGAGCAGAGGAAAATATATGATGAAGTTACCAAGGAAATTGAGCACGGATTAAGTCATGAGAAGAACAAGTGCTCATGTACATCGTTGAAGCCTGTCCGACTGTACGTGAGTGGAGAAGCGGGAACTGGAAAAAGTTTCCTCATTAAAGCAATCTCTTGTTATTTGCAGGAAAGGACTGAGTCATCGCTGTCTTGTGTTGTCACCGCTCCTACTGGACTGGCAGCACATAACATTAAAGGTATTACTTTGCATCGTCTACTGATGCTGCCGGTGGAGCATGACAACAAATTACAATACAACAAGTTATCTGGAGATGCTTGCTGTGAAGTTTCAAGAGTCTTGAGGAAAATGAAACTACTTATCATTGACGAAGTAAGCAGGGTTTCCAATGTCATGCTTGCCTTTGTGCATTTGAGAATGCAAGAAGTACTTAAAACTGAATATGATGTGTTATTTGGTGGGAAACACATCATTGTTTTCGGAGATCTTCTGCAGCTGACACCAGTAAAAGGTCAACCTGTGTTCAAAATACTCACGCATGAAGATACCAGGAAGTGCCTAGGGAGCATTGGCAACGTCAATATATGGTTAAACTTCAATTATGCTGAACTGCATCAAAATATGCGTCAGGCAAAGGATGAAGATTACAAGAATATTCTACAAGATATTAGAATTGGAAAAGTGACCGAGCATGGGAAAGAAGCTTTAAATGCACGATTACTGTCAAATTTATATCCCAAACAAGAGATTGTGCCTGAGAATATTTTTCAGAAAATTACTGAGAAGAAATCCGGGATATGTCTCATGCCAACTCTTGCAGAATGTGCCATCTTCAACAACAAAATGTTGAATTTAGAAAAGCAAGAGATTGTGAAACTTGAAGCTATCGACAAATTAGAGCATATGGGATCAACAATTATTTTGTCAGACAATTTGAAATCAAAATTGGATTCATTAGAGAAGACTATATCTAAAACAGCGGGTTTTGAAAAGACTTTGAATGTGTGTTTAAATTGCCGAATCATTTTGAGAAGGAATTTACATGTAGAAAGAGGTCTGGTAAATGGATCAATGGGTAATGTTGTTGATTTTGAGAAATACAGAAATAGAGATGGAGTAGAATTTTTAAGAATTAAATTTGATGGCATTGAGGAAGTACAGCAAATTGGTCGTTGTTCTGCTAGGTTTTTGCTTGTTAAAGACTTATATGTTCGCCGTAAACAGTTTCCTGTTTGCTTGGCATATGCGGTGACAATCCATAAATCGCAAGGTTTAAGTGTAGACTGTGCATTGGTGAATATTGGCAGTTCTGTGTTCAAGGAGGGTATGGCATATGTGGCATTGTCACGAGTTAGAACTTTATCGGGATTGTACTTGATTGACTGTGATGTCACAAACATTTGTGCGGATCTAGATTGTGTTAAGGAATACAATAGGCTAAGAAGAGAGTATGCGCCACATTTGCCTCAATATCCTTTGTTTGAGAAACGTGTGGTAGGCCGGAAACGTAGAAATAGCAGTAATAGTAGGGAGGTTGTTGCAAAAAGACTAAAAGTCAATGAACCGAAAATTGTTAGCAGAAAGAAAGTGGATTCTGTTGAAGATGTTGTCGGTTTTCAATTTGAAAACAGTTCTGGTGTCAACTGCTATGCAAATGTAGTGGTTAATGTTCTCTTTTCACTAGAGAGTTTAAAAGAACAGATTCTGTTGAATTCAGAACAAATTTTATGCTGTTTGTTGAATTCTGTTTTCGAGAAATGTAGCACTGATCGAACAAAAGTAGAAAGTGTGTCTGAAGTTCGTTATCTGTTAGATGAATGTTCAGGTCAAACAGACTTCTCTGAAAATAATCAGCAAGATTGTCAGGAGTTTTTAATGTATATGCTTGATATATTGCAAGATGAGGGTGTAGATGTAGATCACCTGTTTGGGCTTTCTTATCAATGGCAGCATGACTGCGAGAATTGTAGGGTATCAAGTACTACTAGTGTAGACTCAGAAAGATTTATATATTTAACTTTGCCAGACAGTAAATCAGTCTCCTTTAATAAGCTAGTAAATGCAGCGGATCACAACATGGAGTGTAGCCAATGTAAATCTGAAATGATGTCAACATTACTTATACGTAGATATGGACAGTATGTCATTTTAATGATGCAACGATGTAGGCCTGATGGATCAAAATTGTCAACTTTAATAAAAAATTTTGTGGCTTCTCAGCTTTCAATATCAGGAAGGACTTTTGTAACTGTAGCAATTATCTATCACGATGGTCCTTCAACAACTTCAGGACATTATACAGCTTATTTAAAGTCTCGAAACGGCTGGTCATTCTGCAATGATTCCGTTGTAACTTTCAAAAAAAAATTGCCGTTTGACCTTAAAAATTCTTACCTGGTGTTTTTAAAACCAAAATTTTAAAGAAAGAATCTCTGGATTTCCTGTGAAGAATTGCAAAAGGTTCATGAAGTTGAGGGAATGTAAGTCTGCAATGCTGTCTAGATTATTGGTCCAAAACTTTTAATTATAATGTCATTTTGTAAAATCCGACTATATAAACCTGATGCAAGTAAGTCTGCTTCATAGTAAGCAGTATCAGTGTCATAGGAAAAGGAGAACATGAGTGACAAAGAAGGGTAAGATATTAGTAGTCCAGGATTGTGAAAATTATCTTAAATGTTTTCTTTTTGAAAGTTGCGAAAATAGAAAATGACGGGATTTGATTGGAAGAATTACAAGACTTGTGAATAGCTGCAACATGATTTGGCCAAGTGGAAACATGTGGTAGAATGTGAGAAGTCTT
The DNA here is from genome assembly GCF_964263255.1 of Lissotriton vulgaris. Taxonomy (NCBI): domain Eukaryota; kingdom Metazoa; phylum Chordata; class Amphibia; order Caudata; family Salamandridae; genus Lissotriton; species Lissotriton vulgaris. Next base: position 365,042,345 of record NC_141687.1, read on the forward strand.
TTCTTGTATGTAACATATTTTTCGAATCGTTGGAGGTTTTCTTTCAGAAAGTGGCGGGCTGACAATATTTATAGCACAACACAGTGGACGCTGTTCATAGGACATCCTTCGACGTCATTGAAAGTAAGTTCATTTTAAGGAGTTTTGAATTTAGATTTCTTATGTTGAATGGGTTTTTTGAACACAATCATTTTGATTGTGTTTTTTTTTCCCCGCTGTTACATGATGAATACCTTCAAGTCACTGATTTAAGTGAAATTTGATACATTCTGAGAACAGCAAAAATAAACCATTTAACATGTATAATTAATGTTCTGCTTTTTGTACTTATGATATACATTTAGAAATGTGAGGTAGATATGGAGAAACTGAGTCTTCTGTAAGTGTCAATTTTAATGCTTACAGTGCTGTACTTCTGGGTACTGTTTTTTTAAAAAAAAAATGAATAGGCCTCACCTCAAAGAAAGCTCTTGAAAGCACACATCTTATTTGCATCCTGAAACAATCATTTAAAATGTTAGACACAATTTTATGATGGCTTTACATCTTTTTTGCGCTGCTATTGTATCACTATTGTGAGACATTAGCAGTGCAAAAGAAGCACCATGTTCCAAAATAGGCCTCAGTTCATCAACATCAAGATACAGTTTGTTTAAAATATATATGTTTAGGATTGTGTAGGGGACGTAGAGAAGCAGAGGCTTCTGTAAATGTCAAAGTTGTTGAAAAACTGTTTGTTCTTGAACCTTTTCCCTTGTCTTTTCTAATTTTTAAATACATGTTTTAATATTTTTGGAAATGTTTGTTCTCTCTTTTACAGATTGAAAGTATGAAAAAATATTTTAAAAAGGTAACAAGAATTATAAGGTAAATGTTTTCTACTCTTTTTACCCGCAATGCACTGCTGATGATGGCACTGACCATGTCATGAATGATGTAATAAGAGGACATGACTTACTTCATTGGTAGGCCTTCACATGCATTATCTGCTCTGTATTCTTCAACAAGTGTAAAATTGATCTGTAACCCTGAGTAGGTCTCAGCTTAAACAAACCTCAGGACAGATCACACCTTATCGTCATCCTGAATTAATAAATAGATCTATTAAACAGTATCTCTGGTTTACTCCCTATAGCTGTCTTTCTTTTAACATTACTCTCTGTTTACTTCCCTTATACTAACTCTTCTTTTTTTTAAAAAAATATTTTTTTGGTTCGCTTCAAGTTCGCGAACCGGGCAGCGAACGGGAAAGCGAACCAAAAGAAATAGAGCTTGCCAGAGTGATAAACATTCTAGCAATTTTATTTGAAAGGGGAGGTAGTTCTGAAAAGAACTTTTTTTTTTTTGTTTTTGTTGTTTTATTTATTTATTTTTTTCTGAACATTTTTTGATTTTTTTGTATTTTTAGAACAGTTTTATGTTTTTTTTGTGTTTTTTATGGAGGGGAAACAACAAAAAAACAGGCATTGAAAAGGGCTCAACAGGAGCAAAAAAAAAATTACTGCTTGGGTGGGTTAGGGCACTTATGGTTTTCGTACACCATATTGATCAAGTTCACGCTCATGTTCCCATATGACAGCATAGCACCACAATATATACAGGTAAACTTCATATGTTTGAAGTTTGGCTGAATGTTTGGCACAGTTTCCTGTGCCTCTCTTCCTGTCAAAGATATAGTTGACGTTGATCTGGCCACAGGAGTTGTCGGGGGATTATCTTGTAGGTCCCTTAACTCTGCCCGGCTGTAGTTTAAGGGATGCCACCTGGCCATATGGCGATGCATAGTATAGTTGCCCATACTATATTTTTTCTCTGTGCCTCTAGACAATCTGTATTTACAGATGAGGCAGGTGGCATATTTAGCATTGACCTTCTTGTCCCCTGGAGGGATGGAAAAAAACTGCCATATGAAACTTGTTTTCCTTCTAGAAACACGGGGCAACTCCTGTATAAATTCTGGTTCATCTCTATCCTCTTCTTCTTCTTCCTCCTCTTCCTCCTCTCTGTTGGAGATGAATTGACTTGGTGGTCCTCTCTTCTTATGAGGAGGTGGAGGTGGTGGTGGGGGTGCACCAGCTGCAGCAAGTATAGAAGCCATTGCTGAACTCCAGGAAAATGGTCTTTCTCTCACCAAGATGAAAGTCAGAGTGAGGAAAGAAGGAGGGGTTTACATGATTTGGGAAAAGCAAAAGTTCTGAACCAATGAAAAGTGTTATTTTTAGGTCACATGACCTAGTCATACATCATTTGGAAACCAAAAGTGAAATGAACCAATGAAAAGTTTGATAAACAAGTCACACGACCTGTTCCGCTTACGTTACGGGTGCGCGCCGCGTCCCGGATCGCTTCCGGTTCGCGGTCCGGAGCACTTCCGGGAGCGCTAACGCGGCGCGTCATTAGACGCATTACGCGACAACGTGATACGTCGCGCTTCCGCGACGCGTCACAGTTGCGCTAACGTAACGTTTACCGGTTCGCGGACTAGATCGCGGCATCAAGATGAGCTAACGGAAAGCTTCCCGGTTCGCGAACTGGAAGCGAAGAAAAAAAATATTTTAAAAAAAATTATTAATAAACATCTAAAATATATTTTAAGATTTAAAGAAGAATACATTTTACAGCTACAGATGTTAGCTTTTAAAAAACCAATGAAATTCACAGAAAAAACCATAGGTTATAGACCATATATAGTTAGGAATTTGCATTTACAAAACCTTGAAAATTCACTGAAAAAACCATAGGTTATAGACCATATATAGTTAGGGATTTGCATTTACAAAACCTTATTTTACTCGCATAAAACCATTGAAATTCCATATATAGTTAGTTGCGCTAACTATATATCGCGCACCCGCAATCCACTGCTGATGATGTCACATATTACATCATTCATGACATGGTCAGTGACATCACTGATGACATCACTGATGACATCTCAAATGACGTCACTGATGACATCACTGATGACATCTCAAATGACATCACTGATGACATCTCAAATGACATCACTGATGACATCTCATTTGATATTACTGATCACATCACTGATGATATCATTCATGTGATAATACGATGAACCTCTTCAGACTCTAATATAACCTTAGATACAATCAGTGTAAACAGACACTCACAGACTGTCACTCATCCATGGAGTTACTCACACACCTAGTCAGTCATGCAAAGAATCAATCACACCTCCATTTCCTCAACTATACAGTTATACAAACTTTACTTATTCAAACATATACTAACACATATTTACTCTCTTATACAATCCCTGATACAAGTTCACAATGATCCATACAGCCACTCACACATTCACTGGCTCTTATGCACAGTTATTTATATATGTCAACTCTCACATGTACTGTGTTTTACATATGTACTTACTTTGACATGTAGCACTGAGATATCCATTCACTCACCAATACACTCATGCACACAGTCAACCGCCCATACAGCTGTTTCCACATGCACTTTTGAAACCATACATCTAGTGAATCAACTGCTCACACATCTATGCACAGAGTCATACACCTCCCAGCCACCCACACACACACTCAGTCTCCCATACAAATACTTGGGCAACCAATCAATAACCCATATAGTTACTCATATAGCTACTTATCAACACATGCAACAGTTTACAGAACAACAGACATAATGATGCACAAATTAAGACAGTTTAGTCACTAACCCATGCACTCAGTGAGACACATTTAATCACTCACTCATACAGTCAGTCATGCACCTACTAAATCCTTCATCCAGACACTTATACATCCACTCATTCTTCAATATGTAAGACATATTTACACTTTACAGAAACATACAGTCACTGGATGTTGTCATCAGTGATGTCATCAGTGATGTCACTGACCATGTCATGAATGATGTAATATGTGACATCATCAGCAGTGGATTGCGGGTGCGCGATATATAGTTAGCGCAACTAACTATATATGGAATTTCAATGGTTTTATGCGAGTAAAATAAGGTTTTGTAAATGCAAATCCCTAACTATATATGGTCTATAACCTATGGTTTTTTCAGTGAATATATATATATATATATATATATATATATATATATATATATATATATATGAGAAACAAAGCACCTCCTCAGCATGCTCTGCTCTCGCAGACACCGCTTCCACGCCAGCAAGAATGAGGAATGGACCAACAAAGTCAGCAAGATGTTTGTTTATATAGTCCAACAGAACGAGCGACGCGTTTCGAGCAAAAGAGCCCTTGTTCACGCTGCAACATGTTCGAAATTGAAATGCTTTTTTATATACTTTCAATGGTGACATCACCACCCCCTAGTGGTGACCTCCAGTGTCACGTGTGTAACAAATAGTGAATACATACTATCGCTGTGAGTCTTTTCTTGCACATACCGTAAAAGAAACATAGTTACTGGTTAAATCCGTGTATATGTATGTATTCCAGCAGCAAACCTATATATATATATATATATATATATATATATATTCCAGCAGCAAACTTTAAAGAAATTGCACTCCTAAACACGAGGCTTTTCGTTTTGGGAGCGTTTATTACTCCATTAACACAGCCACCATCACCCACCGGTTTCTCGATGTCCTCCGACCCCGCTCTTCCGGGTTTCTCACTCCAGGATGCCGAAAGATGGACTTATTCCTGTTGCTTTATTATTAGATCTCCAAATGTCTGATTCTTTGTTGCGGGTCACCCTCCAGGGGTTCCGGTGAAACCACACGTTTTCAAGCGTCGTCTTTTGCCTTCAGACTGGCTCCGCTTTCTGACATAGAGATCTTTGACGTCGGGCGCAACAAACTTTAATCAACAAAATGAAACCAATAAATGATGACACAACGAGAATGATTTTAACATACAGCAAGGAAAGCTACAAAATCAAAAAGATTCTAAATAAATACTGGAGTGTCCTGGAAAAAAGACTCTGATATAGGGACATCAATTGGAAAATATTCCCAAATTACATACCGAAATCTCCCTCTTTGAAAGACAAATTGGTAAAAAGCCATTTCTCGATATCCAAGAAAACTACATGGATGACACCAAAACAAATGGGATTTGTACATTGCAACAAATGCAAAGCCTGCAAAATTGGAAGAACAATAAACAAATTGAAAGATGGAAGAGGCAAACTTTTCGAAATCAAAGAAAAGATCACTTGTGAGACACCCTATGTAGTCTACATGCTGGAATACACATGTGGAATGCGTTACATAGGAAGTACCACTTGCCCCTTGAAAAAGCGCATCATGGAACACCTGAGGGTAATTCACAAGAAAGATATGTCGCATGCAATCTCCAAACATCTTCATCAACAACATAAAACTAATTGGGAAGACATTCATTACTTTGGGATTGCGACAGTGCCGGCTAATGAAAGAGGCAGCAACGAACTCTGAAATTGAGACAATTAGAATCACGTCTCATCATTCGTTTCAAAACAAAAATCCCGTATGGATTGAACGGAGATGAGGAGATGTATGTACATTTATAATATTGTTACGCGAAATAATCTCTGAGCCAATAAGTTATAAAAAGGTACTATACCTTCTAGTAAATAGACAACAAATCTTGGGTACTAAACCGAGACTTGGCTGATCAACAAACAACTGTGAACTGTGTTGAAAAAAGAAATGTATGCCTCAATAACCGCATATATATCACAATAACTTACTTGTCTCAGGAATGGTAACTGATTGCATAAATAATCGCTTTTTATAAATAATGATGAATTTAATGTGAATTGCGAAAAACAAATGCTTAAAATGTACATACACAATATACATCTGGTAAACATGCACTTGAAATGATTTAAAAAAAAAAGAAAATATATGTTTAAGATAGCTGATGTTCATACTAAAATACATAGACCAGAATGCACTGTTCTGGCTTTTTAAGAGAAACCTATATATACTGAAACTGAAAAAGGACTCACAATACCGTGAGAAAGAACATTTTTTGTTCGAAACGTTGGTGGGTGATGGTGGCTGTGTTAATGGAGTAATAAACGCTTCAAAAACGAAAAGCCTAGTGTTTAGGAGTGCAATTTCTTTAAAGTTTGCTGCTGGAAGATTTTCACTGGACTTGGTCTGGTCCCGGGAATTGCACCCGTGTTCTTGAGCGCGCCGGTTACAGACTGTTTGGTAAAGGATATATATATATATATATATATATATATATATATATATATATATATATATATATATATATATATATATATATATATATATATATATATATATATATATATATATATATATATATCATCACAACTCTCTCATTCACGGAAAGCAATGAGTCACACTCCTCACAGTGAAGGTAAATACAATTTATTTCATTTTTCGGCAGTCCTGACGCGTTTCAGTTGTCTTCGACCTTTATCAAAGGATTAGCCTTGGCATATAACAGTTACCACAGCTTTGTTTCTTCCCCCATTTTGTAAGATTTTTGCCCCCTGGTGGACATCCTTTGGTGGAATCATGCAATGCATTCTGGGATTTGTGGTACTGAAGGGAAGCCCTCCAGTGGGTGATGCCATAAATTGATTAAAATATATCCAGAACTAAAGTCTATTGTCATTCACTGTTGCTCGGTAGCATACCCACTTTTTTTCTTTTTAGTTCAAAAAATAAGTTTATTAAAGGAATACATGGTAATAATACAAAATAGGAACAAGTATTATGAGGAAAAACAATAAGGGGGTAAGAGGGAAAGGGGAACATATGATGATTAAGTAAGAAAAAGAAAGAAAAACAATGCAATCTGAAATGAGCAATTCGAAATATAGAAATTAATCATGGGTATCAAGGCATAAAAAATAAAGGGTACAATAAATATGTAGTAGAAATAGATGCAAATATAGCTATGCAGTAAAATAGTTTAGGTTAACATGAAGAAATGTAAAGGGTATCAAGGAGGTTTAGAAACCTCCTGCTGAGCAGGTTGAGGACGAAAGGAGCGGATTATACAATTATCTAAATACAACGTAATAGGAAGCCATAACTCAGCACGTTTAGTTGCCATCTGTGCAGGAAAAACAAAAGCATTATCAAGTCTATGGTTGTGACAAACATTATACCACCAAGCTTTGAAAGTGATACTGGACGTAGACTTCCAGTTGATAGTGATTTGTTGAAATGCAACCGCCAATAATAAGTCAACAATTCGAACATTAAGATCATTGCGGTCCCAACAAGGTGAAAGGCTTCCCAGAAAAATTTGAGTATATGAAAATGGAATACTGGTGGAAAAAATAACATTAATTTGAGCCCAAACTTGTAACCAGAAGGCATGGACCTCCTTGCAGAGAAACAGCATGTGAAACAGAGTAGCATTTGGGGAAGTGCATGACCAACATGTATCTGGTGTAGTGGGGAAACATTTGTGAAGGGTGGAAGGAGTATGTAATAAACGGTTATAAATGAAAAATAGAGATTGCGTTAGAGAAGCAGCTCTGGAGGTTTTATGAATCTTCATCCAAATCTTATCCCAAAAGGAAGTTGGCCAAGATAAGGAAAGATCACTCTCCCATTGCTCCTCTACTTTGCTTTTAAGTCTGGAAAGAGTGTGTGTATGAAGTTGCTTGTATAGTACAGAAGCTTTTGGAAGGGTTAGTAAAGTAGAATGAAGGTGAGTAATAGGATCAGGAGCAGATGTAGGAGGGCGGGATTTGGGAAGTGTATTATAAGCTTCCATAACTGATGCTTTAAGGAGAAGATATTGGGGAAGAGAAGAGAGGGGTAAGTCAAAGGTGAGGCGAAGAGTGTGAAAAGGCAGGAAGGTGGATTGTGAAACCAATTGTGAGACCCAAAGCAAACCTTTGGCTCTCCAAGACTTCCAAAGAATAGGCTTACCTCGGATCAAAAGGTATTTATTATGCCATATAGTGGAGGAAAGGAAATCAGCAATACAGGCAGGGGGCGGAGGATGAGAAGATAAGAGGAGTTTAAGGGTAAACTTATGTATAGGAGTAAGAATTGAGGAGGGCTTGCGGGAAAAGGAAATACATTCAGCAAAAGAGAAAGGTAAAAGAAAAAGGCGTTCCACCTTGGTCCACAAAGGGCAGGGAGAATCAGGATCTTGTAACCAAAAGGAGGACTGACGTAACAAAAAGGCCTTGTGATAGGCTAAGAAATTCGGGAAGTTAACAACACCTTCAGAAGCAGGACGAATGAGCCTAGCCAGAGACATTCTGGGTTTATTCTTATGCCACAAAAAGGAAGATAAGACTGAATTTTTTCTTTTTTTATAAACTTAGCTGGAATAGCGATGGGAATATTGGATAGAGTATAAAGAACAGGGGAGAGCATCATTTTGATAGTATCTAGGCGACCCCACCAGGACAAGTAAAGAGGGTGCCACTTGGCCGTGAGGTCGGATAATTTCTGGATGCACTTGGTTAAGCAAAGGGAAACAGTATCAGGGATGGAGGGGGTAATATGTAAACCTAAATATTTGATGTGAGAGGGACTCCAGGTGAAATTTGAGGCACTAAAATCATTCTTAAAAGTGAACTTTGTCAGAGGTAGAATTTCGCATTTATCGTTATTAAGTTTGTAACCAGAGATTGAGGAGTAATGTTGTACTTCTGCTAAGAAAGCGGGAATGGAAACAGTAGGGTTCGAGATAAAAAGTAAGATATCGTCTGCGTAAGCAGCTAGTTTTATGGAAAGATCCTTAGTTTGAAAGCCATGAATATCAGGGTTTTGACGAAGTTTGGCCAAAAAGGGTTCTAGGGCCAGGTTCACTAGGAAGGGTGAAAGAGGGCAACCTTGACGGACACCTCTACGAAGATCAAAATAAGGAGAAATTTGGCCGTTTGCAAAAACTGCAGCACGTGGATGGGAGTATAATAGCGAAACTAGAGAAATAAATTTAGGGCCAAACCCAAACCAATTAAGGGTGTGAAAGAGGTAGGGCCACTCTACCCTGTCAAACGCTTTTTCAGCGTCTAAAGCTATTGCCGCGAGAGGGGATTGGAGATGTGAGGATTTTGTTAAGATGTTAAATAAAACTCTAGTGTTATCAGTGATGTAACAGCCTTTAACAAAGCCTGATTGTTCATCTCCTAGGAGGTCGGGGAGCAAATGATCTAATCTAGTCGCTAATAATTTAGCAAAAATTTTGTAGTCTATATTAACTAGGGAAATCGGTCTGTAGTTTTTACAATATTGGACATCCTTCCCGGGTTTAGGAATTAAACAAATGTGGGCGTCTGAAAAGGTACCAGAAGAAGAACCTAATTCAGCAAAAGAGTGAAGAAGGGAATGGAGTTTTGAAATGAGTAATTTTGAAAAGTGGAGATAAAACTCAACAGTAAAACCGTCAGGGCCGGGAGCCTTGTTGAGTTTTAAACGTTGAAGGGCAGCAAGCAATTCTTTTTGTGAAACGTCAGATTCTAAGGAGGAAAGGTCGAGAGGGAAAGAAGTAGGGGTTTGAATGGTAGAAAAAAATTCAGCAAGAGACTGAGGAGAAGATTGGGTGTCTGAAGTGTATAAGGTCTCATAGAAATGTGAGAAAGTAGCGAGAATGTCAGCATCCTTATGTTGTAAATGGGCATCATCATCATAGATCGATTCAATATTTACTTTATTGTGTTTGACCTTTAAGTAATTAGCAAGAATCTTCCCAGCTTTGTTCCTACCACCATAGAACTTGGCACTAGATTTAAGCAAATATAAAGAAGCATCTTCAGTAGACTTTTCATTAAATTTAATTTTGGCAGCAACCAGAGATGTCAGACTATACGAGGAATGTGAAGTAAAATAGGCGTGTTCCAATCTCTTAATATCATGGAGAAGGTTTTTGGTAAATTGACGGGTGGACTTTCGTTTTTTAGCGACAAAGTTAATAATGAAATCACGAGCAGCTGCTTTAAAAGCATCCCAGAGAGTATGTTTTGAAATGGGTGGGATATCATTAAAAAGAAAAAAATCATCAAAAAAGGCGGAAAAAGAAGTGGAGAACTTGGGATCTAGAAGCAGGGCATTGTTGAAACGCCACCTTTTAGGCCCATCAATTTTGGGTAAAACTTCGAGACTAACTATTACAGGGGCATGATCAGAAAGCAAAATCGGACCAATTTCTGCCGCCTGCAGAGTTTGGGTAAGTGCGTGTGAAACAAAAATATAATCAAGCCGTGATTGAGAACGGTGATGGGGAGAATAAAAAGTAAACTCTTGCAAAGTTGGATTACATAAACGCCAGGAGTCAACAAGCTTATGCTGCGAAATAGCTTGAGTAAAGAGTTTGTGTGGTTTTGTGAGAATATAAGTGGCATCAGACTTCCTGTCCAGAAAAGGATCAAAAGGGTGATTGCAGTCTCCCGCAAGGATGAAATTATCATCCATGAATTGGGTGATGCGGGGAGAAAATTCAGCCCAAAAAAGGGGTTCGCCGTTCGTGGGACCATAAACATTAAGGAGGGAGATTGGAACACCTCTAAGTGATAGTCTGACATGATTCCATCTACCATTAGTATCTGAGTCTTGAGAGATGACTATGAGAGGAAGTGACCTACGACATAAAATAGCAACACCATTACGTTTACCATCACCCTGTGAGTAAAAGACTTCACCCACCCAACCTCTCTTAAGTTTCTCAGATTCTATATCTGAAAGGTGAGTTTCTTGGAGGAATGCAATGTCAATATTTAATTTGGCTAGGTGGGATAAAATGAGCTGTCGTTTAATTGGGGAATTAATACCCTTAACATTCCATGAAACTATATTTAAAGACATAGTTTATACAATAAGGCCATAAATTGGTAAGCCAATAATTCCAAAAAATGAGATAAAAAGAAATTAGAGAAAGAGGAGTAAATGATCATAAGTATAGGAAGAGAAATGAAAGTAAGTTGAAGAAAAAGGAAGAAATATGCAATAAGAGTGAAAGCATGAATAGGAAAAAGACCCAAGAGTAATGAGTAGAAAACAAAAGATAGAAAGGGAATATAGAAGAATGGAAAAAGGAGTGAGAAATAGAAATTAATGAAAATGAGGAAAGAGGAAATACAACCTGAAAAAAATAAAACATCATCATTATGCAAAAAAGGAAATTTGTTGATAAAGGAAGGGGAAGTGAAGAGGGACAAAAAACAAAGAAGGTACAAAAACATGAGGAAAACATACCTACTAAGGGGAAATACGAGAAGAAGTTGAGGGGGGAGGGAGCCAGGTAGGGAAGGCAACACAACTGAGGTCAGCCGGGCAAGGAACCGGGGAGATGTCATCAGACAACGAAGGGTTCCTGTGGAAACAAAGATGGGGAAAAACTGATAAGGTAATACAAAGATCTGTAACGTAAATGATGACCAGGGAACACAACTTAGTGGATAACATCACAAGATTAAAAGGAGTAAAACAATCAAACAAGCAGGAAACTTCAAAAGGGGGTAACCATGACAACAGAACTTACGGCTAGAACATGAACTGGCTAATAGAAACAAAAGTCAGCCAGAAACATGAAGCAAACAGTAACATAGCAATGGGAGAGATTGAATTCTCAAACAGGCGGAAAGAATAAACAAAACATCAAAAAGGGAAATGCAAGTGAAGAGAGAGCGTGAACAATTTAAAGATGTGCAATGTCAACAGTCAGCCTGGGGAGGAGGACGAAGGACCAGAGGCATCCATGGGAGAGGTACGATGTGCATTAATGAAGCTTTGCAGTCTCACTGGATCTTCATAGGTGGTATTTTTCTTATTATACGTGACCTTGAACAGACATGGATGATACAAGCCATAACGAGCACCCATGGAACGAAGGACCTCTCTCATGCTTAGGAAAGCTTTCCTGCGGTTAGCAGTTGCTTTGGCATAGTCCTGAGCGAAGAACAACGGAGAATCAGACCAAGTCAGTTTAAGAAGAGCCTTGGCAGCTGCTAGAACTTTCAAGAGATCGGTGTACTCTAAGAAATAAAGGATGACGCCTCTTGGCCTTTGTGACATGGAAAGGGACGTAGGCAAACGGCCCAAACGATGCGCAGGTTGGATGTTGAGAGATGTATCCTGCGGTAGATGGAGTAATTTAGGAAGGAAGGAATTAAAGAAGGCAAGCGGGTCAGACCCTTCAAGACCCTCCACCAGGCCGTAAATGCGAAGATTATTACGCCTGCCTCTATTTTCTAACTCCTCCACCTGCTTTTGAAGAGCTCCCACCTGTGAAGACAGGTGTGTAACTTTGGCTTGAGATTCTTGAAAAGATGCAACAGACTGCTCCACCGAAGAGACTCTTGTTTCAATTTGAGACCAATTGTCTGTTAGAACTTGAAGTTTGGTGTTGGTCTCCTCCATAAAAGGGCGCAAAGTTCCAATTTCCTCAAGAAAAGGACGAAATGATCGGATTTCCTCCAATAATAGCTCCATGGATACTGGTGTCGATGACTTAGGTGGGGAAGGAGGATATTTTTTTAGTCGCTTAGCAGTTGTTTTTTCTGATGGTGTCTGAGAGGGAGTATCCATGACTGCCTCTGAGCTTGATGATGCAAGAGAGTCCTCTAGTTGGGAAAAAGCTGAAAAAACTTTAGAGTTCTTAACAAAAGCCACCCTTGTAGTTGCTTTGGAGGAGAAGCGAGACATGTGTTGTTGTCGTCCCATATAAAGAAGCAAAGAAACAAACAGGAAACGTAAATTGGTGATACTGGACTACAAAAAGAAAAAAAATAGACGCTATGTATAGCGAGTATAGTCACTAGTAGACAAGTCCAGTTGTAAGGTGGTAAGCCTGAGGAAAATGAGGGAGGAGCTTAAGCATATATAACCAATATAAATATTGAGTAGAGAAGTCAGGCAAAATAATACTGCAAACAAGGAGAGTACATTTTGTTTGGATGGATATGTGCAGCCAATTGTGTCATAGAAGAAATTCAAAAACTGAGTTGAAATCCAAGAGGCACTTTAAGCAAAATGGAGAACCATCTGGATTGAGGAGAGCATCCAAACAGCAAAGCCTGTAGTAAGTAAGTATCACCAAGTCGCCAATGAAGTGATATGTAGGCAGGAATGAAGCATCTGCATCGTTGAGGCAATTCCTATGAACATATATCAACTGGTGGGGACAATAAGTAATCTACCATCCCTGCTTACAATGAAACGATAATTTAGGCAATAAAATCGTTTCAAAAGGTGACAAGAAGATAATATATTTATGCCAAGTCAAGCCATGAGGCATAAGAAATGCTTAGTAAACATACCAATATGTAAGGAGAAATACTCCTAAGCGCGCAAAATGGCGTCCGCGCTGTGTGAGGAGAAATTTGACTGTAAATGTAGGACGCTATTTAAGCAGCACAGGAAGCCTGGAACTCGAAGGGGTCAGAGAAGTGGTCCAGAGATTCAGCCGCGCACATATGGAGGCTTGAAAGGTAAACCACATTCGCCTATAAGGGAGGACTGCTCCGTGACGGGACCCGCAAAATGGCGGCCGCGAGCACCGGAGCGTCCTCGAAAACGGAGCAGCAATTACCTCCGTCTTCTATGCCGGAGAAAGCTTCTTAAGAGTGCCACTGCATGGCGGAGGTGTTCCGACGGCGAGATGAGACCTCCGTTACAGGAACTGCGAGTGTAGAAAGGTGAGTCTCCCGGTGCCTCGGCGGAGCTTCACTCAGGCACCGCCATCACCCACGGCGCCAAGCCCAGCATACCCACTTTTAAGGTTACAAAGAGATCATATCGAAGCCAGTCTCCGGTGGCGCACAACTGGCCCTTCTCATTTTCACGTTCAACAGGAGGGTTCAATTTGGGGCCAGTGGCAGGCGCTCTTGCTGGTGGTGCGATCCTCGGGGCTGAACCAAGCCACCATGACATCCTCACAACTCTCTTCTTCACGGAAAGCAATGAGCCGCACTCCCCACAGTGAAGGTAAATACAATTAATTTAATTTTTTGGCAGTCCTGACACGTTTCAGTCGTCTTCGACCTTTATCAAAGGATTAGCCATGGCATATAACAGTTACCACAACTTTGATTCCTCCCCCATTCACTGTTGTTCTGTAGCATACCCACTTTTAAGGTTGCAAAGAGACCATACTGAAGCCAGTCTCCGGTGGTGCACAACTGGCCCTTCTCGTTTTCAGGTTCAACAGGAGGGTTACATTTCGGGTCAGTGGCAGGCGCTCTTGCTGGCTGTGCAATCCTCAGGGCTGAACCAAGCCACCATGACATCATCACATTTCTCTCCTTCACGGAAAGCAATGAGCCGCCCTCCCCACAGTGAAGGTAAATACAATTTATTTCATTTTTCGGCAGTCCTGACACATTTCAGTTGTCTTCGACCTTTATCAAAGGATTAGCATTGGCATCTAACAGTTACCACAACTTTGTTTCTTCCCCCATTTTGTAAGATTTTTGCCCCCTGGTGGAAATACTTCGGTGGAATCATGCAGTGCATTCTGGGATTTGTGGTACTGAAGTGAAGCCATCCAGTGGGTGATGCCATAAATTGATTACAAAATATCCGGCAATAAAGTCTATTGCCATTCAATGTTACTCCATAGCACACCCACTTTTAAGGTTGCAAAGTGACCATACCAAAGCCAGTCTCTAGTGGCACACAACTGGCCCTTCTCGTTTTCACGTTCAACAGGAGGGTTTAATTTCGGGTCAGTGGCAGGCGCTCTTGCTCGTGGTGCGATCCTCGGGCTTGAACCAAGCCACCATGACATCATCACAACTCTCTCCTTCACGGAAAGCAATGAGCCGCACACACCACAGTGAAGGTAAATACAATTTATTTCATTTTTTGGCAGTCCTGATGCATTCCAGTCGCCTTCGACCTTTATCAAAGGATTAGCCTTGGCATCTAACAGTTACCACAACTTTGTTTCTTCCCCCATCTTGTAAGATTTTTGCCCCCTGGTGGACATCCTTCGGTGGAATCATGCAGTGCATTCTGGGATTTGTGGTACTGAAGTGAAGCCCTCCAGTGGGTGATGCCATAAATTGATTAAAAAAATATCCAGAAATATAGTCTTTTGTCATTTACTGTTGCTCCATAGCATACCCACTTTTAAGGTTGCAAAGAGACCATACCGAAGCCAGTCTCTGGTGGCACACAACTGGCCCTTCTCATTTTCACGTTCAACAGGAGGGTTCAATTTCGGGTCAGTGGCAGGCGCTCTTGCTGGTGGTGCGATCCTCGGGGCTCGAACCAAGCCACCATGACATCATCACAACTCTCTCCTTCACGGAAAGCAATCAGCCGCACACCCCACAGTGAAGGTAAATACAATTTATTTCATTTTTCGGCAGTTCTGACGCATTTCCGTCATCTTCGACCTTTATCAAAGGATTAGCCTTGGCATCTAACAGTTACCACAACTTTTTTTCTTCCCCCATTTTGTTAGATTTTTGCCCCCTGGTGGACATCCTTCGGTGGAATCATGCAGTGCATTCTGGGATTTGTGGTACTGAAGTGAAGCCCTTCAGTGGGTGATGCCATAAATTGATAAAAAAATATCCGGAAATAAAATCTATTTTAATTCACTGTTGCTCCGTAGCATACCCACTTTTAAGGTTGCAGAGAGACCATACCGAAGCCAGTCTCCGGTGGCGCACAACTGGCCCTTCTCGTTTTCACGTTCAACAGGAGGGTTCATTTTCGGGCCAGCGGCAGGCGCTCTTGCTGGCGGTGCGATCCTCGGGGCTGAACCAAGCCACCATGACATCATCACAACTCTCTCCTTCACGGAAAGCAATGAGCCGCACTCCCCACAGTGAAGGTAAATACAATTAATGTAATTTTTTGGCAGTCCTGACACGTTTCAGTCGTCTTCGACCTTTATCAAAGGATTAGCCATGGCATCTAACAGTTACCACAACTTTGATTCCTCCCCCATTCACTGTTGCTCTGTAGCATACCCACTTTTAAGGTTGCAAAGAGACCATACTGAAGCCAGTCTCCGGTGCCGCACAACTGGCCCTTCTCGTTTTCAGGTTCAACAGGAGGGTTCAATTTCGGGTCAGTGGCAGGCGCTCTTGCTGGCGGTGCGATCCTAAGGGCTGAACCAAGCCACCATGACATCATCACAACTCTCTCCGTCACGGAAAGCAATGAGCCGCACTCCCCACAGTGAAGGTAAATACAATTTATTTCATTTTTCGGCAGTCCTGACACATTTCAGTTGTCTTCGACCTTTATCAAAGGATTAGCATTGGCATCTAACAGTTACCTCAACTTTGTTTCTTCCCTCATTTTGTAAGATTTTTGCCCCCTGGTGGAAATCCTTCGGTGGAATCATGCAGTGCATTCTGGGATTTGTGGTACTGAAGTGAAGCCATCCAGTGGGTGATGCCATAAATTGATTACAAAATATCCGGCAATAAAGTCTATTGTCATTCAATGTTGCTCCATAGCAAACCCACTTTTAAGGTTGCAAAGTGACCATACCAAAGCCAGTCTCTAGTGGCACACAACTGGCCCTTCTCGTTTTCACGTTCAACAGGAGGGTTTAATTTCGGGTCAGTGGCAGGCGCTCTTGCTGGCGGTGCGATCCTCGGGGCTCGAACCAAGCCACCATGACATCATCACAACTCTCTCCTTCACGGAAAGCAATGAGCCGCACACACCACAGTGAAGGTAAATACAATTTATTTCATTTTTCTGCAGTCCTGATGCATTCCAGTCGCCTTCGACCTTTATCAAAGGATTAGCCTTGGCATCTAACAGTTACCACAACTTTGTTTCTTCCCCCATCTTGTAAGATTTTTGCCCCCTGGTGGACAGCCTTTGGTGGAATCATGCAGTGCATTCTGGGATTTGTGGTACTGAAGTGAAGCCCTCCAGTGGGTGATGCCATAAATTGATTAAAAAAATATCCAGAAATATAGTCTTTTGTCATTTACTGTTGCTCCATAGCATACCCACTTTTAAGGTTGCAAAGAGACCATACAGAAGCCAGTCTCCGGTGGCACACAACTGGCCCTTCTCATTTTCACGTTCAACAGGAGGGTTCAATTTCGGGTCAGTGGCAGGCGCTCTTGCTGGTGGTGTGATCCTCGGGGCTCGAACCAAGCCACCATGACATCACCACAACGCTCTCCTTCACGGAAAGCAATGAGCCGCACACCCCACAGTGAAGGTAAATACAATTTATTTCATTTTTCGGCAGTCCTGACACATTTCAGTCGTCTTCGACATTTATCAAAGGATTAGCCTTGGCATCTAACAGTTACCACAACTTTTTTTCTTCCCCCATTTTGTTAGATTTTTGCCCCCTGTTGGACATCCTTCGGTGGAATCATGCAGTGCATTCTGGGATTTGTGGTACTGAAGTGAAGCCCTCCAGTGGATGATGCCATAAATTGATTAAAAAATATCCGGAAATAAAATCTATTGTCATTCACTGTTGCTCCGTAGCATACCCACTTTTAAGGTTGCAAAGAGACCATACCGAAGCTAGTCTCCGGTGGCGCACAACTGGCCTTTCTCGTTTTCACGTTCAATATGTATATATTTATATATACATATATATATATTAGCTACAGCTCGCAACAAGACACCGCTTACACGCGGAAATCACGGGCATGGACCAACTTGATTATTCAGCATTATTTTATTGTTCCCACATTTCGTCAAGACGCGTTTCGGCGGTCCAAGCTGCCTTGATCACCTGATCATGCCCAGAGACTTTCCCAAATTTTATATACATATACAAAACAAAGGTTGCCCCATTGAAGACGCAACTTACGGGGGGGAGAAGCGCACATGCACCAGCGGCGGAAGAGATATTAGCATGCCATCACGTTCCGCAAATCCGCTGCCAAAAGCGTTTCGAGCACACCACGTGCTCTTGATCACTAGTTTAATGAAAGAAGGGAGCTGGCGTGTTCGGCAAACAAGTATTTATTCAAATTAAGGTCCCGCCCCAATAGGCGTCTGCAACATAGCCTTGTGGGCGTTGTAGACCCATTAATCTTTCTGCAAGGACCAATGTGCCGCAAATGAATCCCCAGTGGGTGCCTATGCCTCCTCATTAAAAATATTCTGCTCCACAGTGGGTGAGTGTATTAAAAAAATGACCATACTTTTAGGAAGCGTGAAGGTCTGTGCTGCCCTCCCCTCCAATATATACCGCAGGCAAGGCCCCCTACGTTTCAGCAGGTGCGCGGGGTTCCACGCACCAAGGACCCGCCATATCACTGGGGCTTCTTCATGGCTGGACAAGCCGCTATAAATCACAAAACCAAGCTTGCCCCATTGAAGACGCCACTCACAGGGGAGGGAGTAGTGCACATACACCAGCGGCGTAAGAGATATCAGCATGCCATCACGTTCCTCAAATCGGCTGCCAAATGCATTTCGAGCACACCACGTGCTCTTGATCACTGGCTTAATGAAAGAAGGGAGCTGGTGTGTTCAGCAAACAAGTATTTATTCAAATTAAGGTCCCACCCCAATAGGCGTCTGCAACATAGCCTTGTGGGCATTGTAGTCTAGGCTTGCGCTGTAAATTCCGTTCTGTTCGCGGAATTTGGGTAATTTTGCATTCCACGGAGAATGCGAAATTGCCCAAAATTCTGCATTCCGCGACTTCGCAAACTTTTTTGCTTGTTCGCGTTGCATGTAGGAATCACTAAAAAATTACCGATTCCTAAACATTCCTTAATTGTGACTCACAAATTGCGAGTCGCAATTAAGGAATGCCTTCCCATTCATTCCTATAGGACTACAGGCCCATAGGAGTGAATGGGAGATTGCATTTGCCAATGAACGCCATTCATCTGTTTTAAAAAGTCTGTGGTGTCCTGTATATATGATGGGAGTGTCTTTACGTGTTCTTGTAAAAAAAAATCGATGTATATAGAAACATTTTCATTCAGGCTTTGGTTTGCAGAAATAATGGGTCTGGCAGCTGCTGGTGGTCGTAACCTACCCTTGTGCATTTTTGGGATAAATTTGGGTAGTCATTTAAAAAAAAAGTTCATCTTGATTGATTAAACCCATACTCTTCCTTTTTTTAATTTAATTTTTTTATTAAAAAGCTTGAAAGTAGACAAGGGTTACGCAAAAGAAATCCAGGTCATGGCAATAGAATACAACTTTTACAGAACATATCAATTATAAATTATAGACCATAGTATCAAACAATGACATAACGCGCAACTAAGAATACAAAAATGAAAACGCTAATTATTCAGCCAGTGCTTAAATGGTGCCCATATTTTCAAGCCCCTCTCTTGTCTCCTTCTACCACTTCTCAGAAATACAGCTGACTCCAAATTATAGATAGCTAGGATCCTTGCACTCCAATTCGGGAAGGAGGAAGGGACCGGATTAATCCACTCAGAGGTTATACATAACCGCAGCAGTGCCATTGCGATAGAAAGAAAAGCAGATTCCCAAACTGGCCTAACACTTTGCGTTCCAGAACCCATTATTACCAATTCCGCTGTGAGTACAACCGAAATTTTTAAAGAATTATTGATGAAAAATTGTACATCTTGAACAAATTCATCCAAATTCGTACATGAGAGAAACATATGTACATCATTAGCTGCCGGCTAAAGCCATACTCTTCCAAGCAAGTAGATTACTATATAGTTCGTTCTCTGCTGTTTTTGTGACCTGCCTTGTGCTAAATTTATAGCAGTTTCGATCTCCCAACTGCCTTAGTGCTTCCTCCATATGTTGATCTTTCGGCCAGATGACCACATTGCCACCCTGGTCTGAGTTTCGCACTACAACTGTGTCATTGTCACGCAATTTTTTATATCATTTGCTGGTATTTAAAATGATTAATGCTACGGTTTCAGCGGTTGTTTTGTGGTTTGAAATTTTATTTCCTTATTTCCTCTGTAATTATTTCGCACAAATTTTGATTTAGGTTTAAAATTGGTAATTGGTGCAATGTTTGTATTGATTCCTTGCTGTTGCATGAGAGATTGTGTAGACTCTGTATTTTGATAGCCCATTTTCATCATTGTTCTGTGGCGCATGGAGATCCCACAATAGGCAGACATCTGAGGCTACCAATGAGGACAGGGGGCCTCATTTATGCAAAGTGATGCATCGCTGCAAGAAAACAGCTATGCGTCACTTTTCATTGCACCCTCCTAGCGACACCAATAATGCGTCATATTTACAGTATGACACATCATGGTGCAAGGAGTTACAGATACGTCAGTATTTCTGACATATCTGTAGGCGCAAAAATGATGCATTATTGGAGTATGTCACAAAAGTAACACAACTCCAGCAACGGGTCATTACACATGGGCAAGTCCCATGTGAAATGTGCCTACGTTAGTCTTATGCCTGCCATGAGGCAGGCGTAAAATATTGAAGCATTTTCGTCCTAGAAGAGGTGCAGTGAAATCTTATAGATTTCACTGCATCACTTCTATTACCCTTCCTTGCGTCAGTACGCCCCCCTGCATACATTATAATTGGTGCAGGTATAATGTGGCACGGGGATTTACAAAGTGACACATCCATTCTACCTAGATGCGTCACGTTGTAAGTATGGTGCAACAAGGCACATTTTTTACGTCGCTGGTCCGTCACAAAAAGTGATGCACCGGCGTTCTAAAAGTGACGCAAGGGCTCATAAATAAGCCCCAAAGTATTTTTTGTGGCCCTGATTGTGCTGTAATTGTAGCTTTATCCTGTCTCAATTGGTGGCATTTTTTTAGCTTTAGCTTTTAAATGGATTTGTAAATATCTGCTCGTGTCTGGGGTAATCAAAGTTACTTTCAGGCCAATATGTTAGTCCTAGTTCCAATAGTTGCTTTTTCGATTCATCTAGATTAATATCAGATAGATTGATGATGGTATTTGCGTTAGGTAAAAATATATATTTAAAAAATATGCGGAAATTAAATCCGTTTATAAAATGTGTGAGGCGGCAGTAGTAGGTGGTGGCAGCTCCTACGATTCCGCTTGAGCGCCGAGGGGCAGACTACGAGGCAATGTGGATGTAATTATTGGGATTACTGTGTTCTCTTCTGCTCCGTACCTGATTGCCACTTGCTCTTCAGCATATTGTCTTACTTGCACTTTTAAAACAATTTTTTAACATTTCTATCTGTTGCTCCAAATCAATTTTACGATCTCCTCTCCTGCCTGTGTTGGGATGTGTGCTCTCCCTGCTCCGGTCCACCACAGCTGCATTGCCGTTTGTGTGGAGGGCAGGACGCCATCTTGGGTCAGTCCCTGAGCCCGGCAGGACCATAAACTGCGGTCTAGCTGGAGGAGGGGCTAGGCTATATATTGCTCATGACCTTCCGGACGCGCAGCGGGCGCGCTTCCGGCGCGCCAAAGGCAAGCCGGTCCGCACCCATCCGCGCCCCGATAGCGACCAGCGCCAGCCACGCTGGCCGAATCTTGCCAGATCAGGCCATTCAAAAAAAAATGTACTCATGCAATGATTTATTAAAGCTTAAGGGCCCATGCTGCGTGGGAGGCGGGCAATGGGGGGTCCTTGATAACCTCTCTGGGACCTGCCCGGCTTGCAAATTCCGTTTCCACATCCACCTGCCTAACCCGTGTCCCTTAGAGCCAGGTGAACCTAGGATTCAGGCAGCTCTTATTAACGCACGCTCAATGGTCAAACATGTGTCTGACATTTTTGAGCTTCTATCGGAATCCAAGTTGGAGGCACTTTTCATTACAGAAACCTGGCTTGATGAGTCCAGTGCTCCTGTGGTGGAACTCTCTATTCCTCGAGGCTTTAAAATTGCCAGGGGTGACCGGGGTGTCGGGATGGGGGGGCGGGGGGAGGTTGTGTTTAGAGACTGCTGGTCTTTCACTAGTAAAGTAATTGGGGATTGGGTGGGGGGGAGGCGCTGGATTTCACTTTTATTCTCTCCGTGCATTTCACACTGGGGGGGACTCTGGTCTATCGTCCACCGGGTCCTCCTGGAGCTTTCTTGAGGGCTCGCGATGACATTATTGTTCCTCGCGCCCACCGATACCTCAAATTTGTCCTCTTAGGGGACTTTAATATCCATCTGGATAACCCGACTCCTTCCGAAGTCAGGATTCTCCGGGATTCCCTAGGCCTAGCCCAGCTGACACAACATGTGATGCTACCATCCCACGAGGGTGGCCACCTCATTGACTTGGTTTGTTCCAATTTCCCTGTCCACGTCAATGATCCTGAGCCAGTTACATGGTCTGACCATCACCTTATCAGGTTCTCCTGGTTGGCAGGCAGGACCTCCAGAAGCCCCCTATTACCTGACAAGCCTTTAGCCAGGAAGATTAACCTCTTATCTCTCTCTATGGCCTTACAACAGTCCCGCCTCACTCCTGCCATGGACCTGGAAGGGGCGGTGGCCAATTTTGATTGGTGGATCAGCCAGGGGGTCTGCGCCAGTTCCAAAGACAATAGTGGTCGCAACCGGGGCTCTCTCCCCTCGCAGCCATTGTACTCCACTAAGCTCAGGGACATGAAACTGGAGTGCAAGAAGCTGGAGCAATGTTGGCGCCAGGACTACTGCATGTCCACTAAAAAGACCCTGCGCTTAGCACAGAGGGAGTACTACATGGCCATTAGCAAGCTAAAAATGACTACTTTGCTGGGAGAATTGCGCTTGCTAGGAACAATAGCAAGGAGATATTTGCTATTGTCCAGAGCTTTTTATCTCCTTGTGCTGAACAAAGACCGCTACCGGTGTCCAAACAATGGTGTGAGGAGCTTTCCACCTTCTTTGTGAATAAGATACTAAAGATCCAGGACAGTGTAGGTTCTCATCTATGAACTGAGGAGTCCCCTTCCTTGGGGCTCCCCCATATCCCGTGTGCGGTTTCCGCTAGGCTTACTTCATTTCTGCCTGTCGGCGAGGCTGATATTTTGGCCATCCTTAGCTCTCTTAAGTCTGGCTCTCCATCTGACCCTTGTCTGGCTCGAGTTTTAGCCGGCGTAGCCAAGGAGGTCTGTCCAGTGGTAGTAGATATTGTTAATCTGTCTCTTCAGACGGCTGTGGTGCCGACTCGATGGAAACACGCAAAATTGCTCCCCTTTCTGAAGAAACCCTCATTGGACCCTTTGGTTCTTGCCAACTATCGACCTATTTCGCTGTTACCAGCCTTGGCCAAAGTCTGTGAGAAGGCTGCCTTTTGGCAGCTGGAGACATTTGTGGAGACATCCAGTGCTTTGCATCCTGCTCAGTCCGGATTTCGGTCTGCCTACAGCGCGGAGACTGCCCTCGTGGAAATGTCGGAGGCTATCTCAGAGTGTTTCTGGTTGGGGGTGGCAGGGCGGCCCTGATTTTGCTAGACCTCCCTTCGACACGGTGCCCCACCAGCTGCTCTTGGCCAGGCTCTCAGCGACCGGGATCTTGGGCCTGGTCTGGGAATGGGTGAAATCATATTTGGACTCTCGTTCGCAGCAGGTCTGCATGGGCCCATGTGCTTCCTCCATCAGGAACCTGGCAACAGGGGTTCCATAGGGTTCCACCTTAAGCCCCCTGTTTTTTACATATATCTTACACCTTTGGTCTACCTGGCTGAGAAGCTGGGAGCAAAAGTGATAGCGTATGCCGATGATACGCAGTTACTATTCACTTGGAGGGGCTTGGACCTGTTTACTGAAGCTGCCCAGAAATGCGTAACATCAGTATTCCGCTGGCTGGCCCAAGCCTCTTTGAAATGTAATGAGGATAAATCAGAGGTCCTCCTCTATGGTCAGTTTCTTCTGTGGCCTCCTGAATTCCCTAGTCCACGTTCTGTGGAAGGACCTGCCAGAAATCTGGGAATTTGGTTCAGTGATGATTTATGGTTTGCTGACCATGTAAAAAAACTGACAGGAGTCTGCTTTGGCACCCTCAAGGCACTCAGGAAAATGTTTCCTTCGCTTCCGCGGGTGGCTAAAGAGACGATCGACCATGCCTTTATCCTATCGAGGTTGGACTTTGCCAATGCTTTATTCATAGGCCTGCCCGGCTATCTTCTGCAGAAACTTCAAATTATTCGGAATGTCGCGGCAAGACTCCTCTTCAGCTCTCCTAGGAGATACAGCGCCCGACAGTACCGATGTGAACTGCACTGGTTGCCGGTCGCCCAGCGAGTGCAGTTTAAAGCAATTATCCTGGTTCACCAGGCCCTTCATGGCCAGGTCCCTCCTACATCAGGAAGAGGTTTGCCTTTTATGTGCCGAACCGCCCTTTGCGATCTGCCTCATTCCGCCAGATGATTATCCCGCGCTTCCGCAGAGCTCGCTTGGGAGGCCCGTCACTTTCTGTTAAAGCCGCTGCTGCCTGGAACTCGCTTCCCCCAGATCTGCAACTTATCCAAGAGTATCAACTCTTTAAAAAGCACCTGAAAACACATCTTTTCAGTCAGGCCATCTAATGTACTTTTCGCTACTGACCCCAGTTAACACCCGCACCAGGACACCCGTGAGTATCAGTGCGCGCTATAAATCCACTATAACATAGCATAACGCATGTCACCGGAAAGAAAAGTGAAAGGAGGTGGTGGAGGGGACTTGGAGGTGCATGGGTAGATTAGGCAGCTGCATCAGAATACCTCAAGAAAGGTAAAAAGATGATTGCTGAAATCAAGGCACAAAAAATACATGAGCATGGCTTGAAGTTCATGGTTAAGTGTAAAAAGATGGCGACAAACAGGCAGCTACTCAAGACTGCCTAACCGATGAAGTTCAAAAAAAAATGTCTCTGATCTGGGGTGAAGGGTAGCTGAGGTCAGGGGCAGGATTGACTCTAAACTCATGTTAAAAAACTATCACTTTTAATAAGTACTTCTGAGTGCAGTGCTATTTTGTGACATATTAATGTCAAAGCTTCCAGGTGCTAAAGAAATACACTTTTTTAAATTTTGAATAGACTGTATCATATTTTATGTGAAGTTTGTTGCAAGCTAAATATTTACTGGGCTCAGTTGGTGAATAGGCTCTAAATGCCAGGCCAGAGCCTTAATTCGGCACTGGAGCTCTCTCTGTTAATTTGTTGGCTTACCCACCTCTAACCTCAAACCGCACCGACCAATTTGTGTTTTAAAGACAGTAAAGAAAATTACAACTTTCCGACAATGAGATGGAGGATGCACTTAACAGGAGCCTTCTTTATGGCCTCTTCTGCCGTGACTGGGTAGGCCAAAGGTCATGTTTTGGTGGGCCTGACCCATCCGACCCTCCTGCTAGAACCAGGCCTGTTTCCCCCACTTACCTTTCTCTTGCTTGCCCTCTTCTACCCCTGTGCCCTCTGTTTCTCTTCCTTACACCTCAGATTGGTTACCCAGCTGCTCATTTTCCTTTCTTTCTGTCACAATTTTTGTACTTCCTCTCTTTCCTCCTTTCCCTTCGTCCCTCATGGCGCTCACATTTTCTTCTCACTTGACTCCCTTTAATCTCTCATAGGAGGGCTGGCCTATACACATACCATGGGATAAGGAATGGTAGGCCTGCTGGTCCAAAAGACAACGAGGATGAGAAAGGGTCAGTCTCATAATGCCCTACGTGTGACTTGACAGGCTCTGTCTCCAGCCCAGCAGTTTCCGAGCCTACATATCTTTGAAGAGCTCTATTGCTCTGGCTAATAAGAGAGGGGAATGAGTGCTGTGAATGACATTTATTTCCAATTCAGTACGTGGGGCACTTACAACTCACTACTCAGTGGACATAAAAAGCCTGGCACCATTGTAGAGCTGGCCTAAAGGGCAGTCAGACAGTATCCAGCTGGTTGGTCTTACAGGTTAGTGTGTGGGCCTTATTTGTTGGTGTTTGAGGACCTATTTTATGGTCTGCTGGGTCGTTTTTGATGTTAATTTCCATATATCAAAACCAACTTTGCCTGCATCAAGTTAAATTCCAAGCAGTCTTCCATACTACAAAACAATTATACAAAGTGTCTTTACAAGTTAAAAACTGTCACAGTTTGCAAACATGGGACACTTTTTGGGAAATCGAAATCACTAATGAGTAACCCTGGGTGGAGTTCGCGTAGTCGCGCTACACGGAATTCCGCAAAGCCACAAAAAAACTCTGTGAGCTACGCGGAGTTCCTCAAACACTCGGAGTTGCTTGTTCCGCCCATTCACAATACGTTTTTCCTGTTCGGGAACGCGTTTTGCGTGTTCAGGGATGTTTTTTGCGTGCTCGGGGGGAAATGGATGCAGCAGCCACAGGGGGTAAGCCAGCAGCAGTGGCGGGTGATGGTAAGCCATATTCCTTACTTATTGAGAATGATGAATACATATATTTGCTGCAAGGGTGTACACTCAGTATTAGTATACTGTACTTCTGCTGAGGCTAAGTTGTTGTGAACACTGAACAGTTGAAGAAGACACCATTTACTTAGACATTAACATTAGTGGCGGGGTTGAGTAACTAATGTCAAATTCTATCTTCAACTCGGCAAAGACAGTTTTATGATGAAGACAAACAGTGAGACGACAAGTATGACTAGCAGAGAAGGATGCATGGGTGAAGGAAGGGGCCCCGGGATGCATAGGTGGCTGATGAAGATGATAAGAATAGGATGCATGGGTAGTTGAAGGGTGAAAGATGAAAGATATAGCTGAAAGGATGCCTGTCTGGGTGGGTGAAACTGTATGTGTGAAAGGAATCCTCTGGGGGGAATGAGGGGTCAAACTCTAAGGCAAGCAAGGACGGATGGAATGGGTGGTAGTTGATTATATCTCTGACAAATGTATGTTGTTGGTGAAAACCAGTATATGATAGCCATTTTTGGATGGATGGACGCCTGAATGGTATCATATAGTAGGTAAAAACAGAGTCAGACTGGATGAAGAGAATGTAAAAGAAAATTGAACCGTGCCAGAGTACTAGAGCCAAGGGTGAAGAATATTAGGAATAAAACTTCTGTAAAATACACCATGGCAGGATTTTTATGAATTGATCACAATAGATGTGATCTCATTCTATACCAATATTGAAAATCAAATTGAATGGCAGCATGTGAGTACTTTTTGAGGAAACTGACTATCCAATATGACCAACATAATTGGATGTTGTTACAAATGATTGAACATTGTCTAACAAAGAATGCATTTCTATTTGGAGAGGAAATATATATACAAACAAAAGGCACTGGAATAGGTTTTTTATTTAGTCCCAGCTACGTGTGCCTGACAAAGTCCTGGTGGGAACAGCACCTTGCCTGGCATCCAGACAACATTCAATATGTCAACAAAACCGCTAGCTGGTTCAGATTTATTGACGATCTTCTAATAATCTGGTATGGTACGGAGAGTGAATTTCAAAGTTACTTTGAAACTTTGAACAACAGTGAAGCAAATTTAAGGTTCAAATATAAAATCAGCTGGGGAAAAAGTAACCTTCCCAGAGACAGAGATATATGTGAAAGAAGGAAGCATACAAACAACTCTGCATAGGAAAAAGACAGCAACAAATGCAGTACTGCATGCCAATATTTTCCATCAGAACTTGGAACATCCCATATGGGGAATTGAAAGAATTTGCTCGGAAAAGGAAGAGTGGCGGAAAGATCGAGATTAGACCACTCAAAGATTCAAACGTGGAGGATACACAGCAGGAACTATAAAGAAATGATGGGCTAGAGCTGAAACAAAGGAGATGAGGAAATCATCATTCAAAAAACACCGGCGGAGAAACCTGACACGATCCGACTGATGACAGCGTACTTGAAGGAAGTTAAACAAATTAAAAATATTCTGAAAAAGAACTGGAAAATCGTACGCTTAGATCCGACAGCAACATTTATTGGCAATCCTCCAAAAATAACCTTCAGAAGGGCAAAACACTTGAAGGATACTCTAGTCCAAAGCTTTTTTGGCAATGAAGAAATAGAACATCTCAATGGCTACAGAAAACAGTATTTGTAAAATGCCATAGCTGCAAGGTTTGCCAAATTGCACGGAATACCAAGGAAGTTACATGTGCAAACAAAAAGGTGTGGAAAATTCAGAAGCTAATAACCAGTTTGTAGTATATTTTATAGAGTGCCCATGCACCCTGAAGTACGTCGGAAGCACAATCTGTGAATTGAAAAAAGAATTCTCGAACATGTAAGAGCTACCATAGCTAAAGATCGGAACAATGGTGTGGCCAAACACATGGTACTAGAGCATAGCAGTGATTGGAAACAGTTGAAATTTTATGGCATTGAAACAGTGGAACAAGAAAGAGGAGGGAACCAAGAAAAAAAAGTGAAAGAGAGAATCAATGCAGATACTGGCATTACGAACTTATACCCCATACTGCCTCCATCAGGACAAAGAACTTTATGTTCATTTATGAAAAATGTAATCCATCCAAAAGCTTCCCAATTTATCTCTTTTAACAGTTTTATTGTAAAGTTTTGAAAATTTAATTGTATCATTGTTTTTGTACTGGTGATACTAGTAAAGTCAGCAACTAATAATTTGTAGAGGAAAAAGAAGAGATGCAGATTTACTACTTATCAGAATAAGAAAAAATAGTAAGGTTTTACTTTTAATTAAAAACCATTGGGAAAGAAGGGAAAGAGCAAAGGGTAAATGTTAGCCTCTAATCATGATATGAGGTCATAACTCCACTCGAGGGAAAAATTGTGTGTTATTTCCATAAGGTGTATCTTCCTGTATGAAAAGTCTAAAAAGGTCTTTAAAATACATTGATATAAAAGTATGTTTTGCTGTGTATATTTACTGTGTGAAAATAACGAATGTACTGGAATATAGTTAATTGAATATTGAAGTAGTTTTATATGTAACTCATGGTGGCGGAATTGCTACCTTTAGTGTTTTAATTTTGGCTGAGTTAATCCGTTTGTTGCTGACCAAACTACATGTACCAGAATGCCTCGGGGTTTTAGTAACAGGAAGTCATGTGACTAAAATTTGAAAAATTAGTAAGTCGGGTGAATGGCTGAAACCTAACCGTGACCAAGGTCTCAGGGAGATCGAAACGTGTTGATTATTTTGCTGTGAACAATTGCCCGTGTTTAATACTGGATGAACTCATTTTTTAAAAATGTTTCTGTGAGTGTGCTCCATTAAACCTCCCCAGGAGGGGAGATTCAGGTGGAATATAAAAAAAAATGTATATATATATATATATATATAGCGTCTCGTTGTTCGAGTATTCTCTGCCCCACTTGATGAGAGTTGCGTCTTCTTGAGTGGACTCCTCGAACCTAGTCCAAATAGATGAAGTACATAAGCAAATTTTACAGCACTTGAGAGCCTTAAAAAATGGAGAGAGCCTATCCTGTAGCAAGGCATTTTGAAAGGTTCCATGATAAAGATGTCAAGGATCTCACCTACTATGTAATAGACTCTGTACTATTGAACATAAGAGGGGGAAACCGTCTAAAAAAACTGAAATAAATTGGAATTGCGATATATTATTAAGCTAAATACAAAATATCCAGCAGGTCTGAATGCAGACGAAGATCTGCATACACATTTATGAAAGAATCGATAAGCTGTAGAAAAAAGTGTTGTTCAAAAATCAAAAAAATAAATGTTTAGTGAGAAAAATGTGTGGATCAGACTCAGTATAAATGAACTTAAGATGGAGTAGAAGTATAGAATTATGATGATCCCACTTGGGCGCAACTAAAAATAAAACTGTAATACAATTGAAATGCAACGCGCTATTGAAAATAACTGTTTAGCTTAGGCTCACTTGAGCAAAATTGACGAACTAAAGCAATAAAGCTTATTTAAACTACACTGTTGCAAATGACCAAAGAAATCTGCTTAAATCGATGTGAATATGGTTGCTAATAAAGCTTTATTTGAAAAACCTTGCAACTATGAACGAAAGTCGAAGTAATAGGACACAAGTACTCGCAATGTTTTAATACTATAACATTTTGTACATTATAGCTTCTAATTTAAGCATTGTTATAGCGAGTGTAAATACTATTTTATTTATGTTGAATATTTATACTTAACCCTGTTGCAAAATCAGAAAACAACGAGTCTGTTGTTTATGGCAATTGTGTAGTTCTAACTGACGCAATGTTTTAGATAAAAAATGGCGGAGTTTTTATTTCCAAACTGACCAGTGACCAAGACTGCTACGCAGTCGAAACGCGCTTGGCAGCGGCATAATAAAAGGACTTTAAACGGCACACGGCGTCGTCATTCTTTGCTGTATATATGTGTATATATATATATATATATATATATATACTTAGAGCAGAGGAAGAAATAGCTGTAGGGATTAATTATAGGCAAAGGCCAAGAACAAACATAATAAACAACAACACACAGTCGTAATGATTGAAGAGAAATAATTAATCAAATTAATTAAAAGATAATGAATGATACTAAGTTACTGTGTTTTATCATGGGCAAATTGGGGAGTTGCATCTCAGCATTCCTCTTGGTCCTCACTTCCATGGACGCTCCGTCCGTGTCAATCTATGGGGTGCCACTGCCTGCCTGGTGGGTGTTGATTGGTAAGGCAGTGTGAGATGTTTTTCCCAGTATAGCACAGGGTAAAGGCCCGCCTGTAGATAGAAAAACCAAAGAGATATTGAAAAATCAAGGAGTAAAAAAATGCATAAATTATGGAAGAGTACAACAAGAACACTTTCAGAGGCGGCTTGGTTAAATCATGTCTACATGTCAGCATTAACCTACAACAACAACAGGACAGAGCAGGCCCACAGCCCCCACCCAACCTCAACTTAGCTTAGATTACGAGCCAAACAGAGCACACATATACAGAAACATTTTCCAAATTAAGTAACTAAATCAATGTACTACTGTCAGTCATGCCACTACACTCGCCTCCACCACTACACAGACATGTAGGTCTGCTGTGGCTGTTGAATTGTTTACCTTTTAGGCCACTTTATGAAACACATGAGTTATTCCATCAATCATTTCCGATGCTACTGACTGACTGTGATGAGTATAGTATGGTCATCATCATCATGGTGTCCAAATCTGTAGTGTACCGAGTGAGTCCAGAATAAATTCTGATTAAAAAACGCAATGGATCGGCCTGCAGTAGAAGTGCAATTTTGTTAGTAAACAACAATAAGGGAAACATTGACTGTAGTCACCTTTTTGTATGTAGATAAAAGAATACTTGTAAACTTCATGCAAAACATAAACAACACAAACACCAATCACTCAGTATCAGCGCCCAATGCATGCCATCCATCCTTACCTGTTGTTCTTAAAGGGCAGTCCCTCTCGTCTCCAAAAGGAGGATAGCTATGGTCATGGTCTTTGGAGGTTTGACGAGGCAGGCACACATTTCTTGTACTATTCTCCAACAAAATGTCAGGCTTGAGGGAAATGGATTTAGGGCGAGTCAAGATGGAGCAGGACTTGGAGGAGTGGACTTACTTCTTGAATAAATGCACACAGTTGCAACTCCAATACGGCAATAAAAAGAGTAAGACAGTAGTGATGGATTTATTGGGATTGGAACCAGAAAGACAGACACACACACAAATAATAAAAGTAAATAAGGAAGAAAGTCACAAGTTGAAATGAAAGCCTAGTTGTGACTGTCAGGGAAGTAGAGCTAGATCTCAAACTCTGGTGGTTCACCCAGAAGTAGGCCATCTAGCATACTACTTCCATGACCTAAGTCGCCATCATCATCCTGTCGTGCAACTATAGGTATGGTATAATCCGGTGGTATGAAGTGCTGATTCATTTTGATCATGATGAACCTCTCCAAGTTTTGTGGCTCGACGCTGGTGCTTTTCACTGTTATAATGGCACGAGCAGCACTGAAAACATGCTCAGAAGAGACACTTGCGACAGGGCAAGACAGATGGTGTATTGCCAGCATGCTGAGCACTGGCCAGAGGCACCTTTTCCCATACCAATACAGCAATGGGTTTTGATCAATGTAGAACCAAAGGGGATGATTGTCGGGGTGTTAAACATTGCAAGCACTCACCACAGTCAACTGATCTGGGTTTAATCCATCATCATTCTTTAGCTCACCCCACACCCCAGTTCAGACATGGGCTAATGCAAAACAGTCTGACCCTGTGCCTCATGGGAACAGACCAGTTCGAACTGCCAAGCCATGTCTTCCCTGTACCGGAAACAAGCATCCTGGTGCCGGTTTCTAACTAATCCGCCGTCATCAGCAAGGCCAGCTTGAATTGATCAATGTAGACCTCTGTTGGGTCATCGAGATAGGCCTGGACCATCCGCTCAATTCTCAGGGGTCTTCGGATTTGCTTGGCCTCTTTTGCCTTAGCTTAAGCATTGGACCTAACAAGCCCTTGCTGTAGAAGCCATTCCTGGGCTGATTTTGGTGGGCTGATGCTTCTGTTCGTGTTATTGTTGATTTTGTTCTTGGTGTTGTTGATAGTTTTGGCTGCTGTGAGCCAACCGCACTGCCCTCAGGCTCTGAGTTGAACTTGACGCTGGCACCCCTGCAGTACTTGCTGTGGCCTGGAGTAGCAGGCCTCTAATTGCCGGATGTTTTTTTTCTAAGTGACTGGCTTCCACAGCTTTCCAAGTTTTTTACTTGGCAACATCCACTTCTGAAAAAGCAATCAGTGTTCAGTACTAATTTGTACCCTTGATCCAGAATTGTAGCAGAAATGTAATGATTGGATGACACAATTTCTCTTTGCACCCTTGTATTTTCAGATATGCGAATGGTTAAGCTCTCCACCAACTCATATGCTTCTTTTTTTCTTCCACACCTGCTTACATTGCAGAAACTCCTTTCAGCTGTTCCTGTAGCATGTGCAACAAAGGGATAGCTTTGCCCATAGTACAGTCTGCCTTGCTGACTTTATATGTGAAGAGCTCAAAAGAAAGTAGCAATTCTGTCAGGCATTTAACTAGGCCCCATTGGTCCATCTCAATGGTTATGCCTTTCCCAGTAGCATCCCCTCTTTGTATGACATATTCACTGATTGGTCTGTTCTGCTTAAACAGACGGTCAAGCATGCAAAGTTGAGTTTCAACATGTGGGTACCTCCTGGATGAGTGGTTGAATGATCCTCAGCTGCTTCCGGGCTTTACAAGAATAGCTGAAATGTGTGTAGATTCTTCTGCAGGTAGTCAGTAAGTTGCTGACTTGGTCTTCTTTTTTCAGATAGTTTTTAACAATAATGTTAATGCAGTGCATCAAACACAGGACCCTGAAATAGCCATTGTCCATGGCAACAAAACCAATGTTAAGCCCTCTTGGGTTCAGCCAATTAAAGACTTTTCCATTAACTCTTCCAAAATATTTGCAGCAATATGGGATTTCTCCATGTCGAACATGGCTACAGTTGCATGTTTCCTAGTGGCATTAAAAATCTCAGCAGTGAGAGGAGCTTCGCGGGCGAGCAAGATGGCCGCGTAAGCTCGGAGCTCCGCAGACCCTCCGACCCTCCGCAAATATCCTGCAGGCTATACTGTTCCATGGTAGTGGATTTCGATTGGTGAGAGGTCGCAGACGCGGGAACTGCTTTCCGCCTTCAAATCCGTTGTTCCTAGACAAAGTTACGTTGTGCTGAACTTTGTGCCAGGGATGCGCCATTGTCTCATGGGTGACCGATGTTCGTGCCGACGCTCCGCATGATTGGAATGCGAAGCGAAGACCTTCGATCCCTACTGGCGGAGTGCACGTAGCTGCGAAGTCGCCTGCTGTCCGCCTGGCTTGTGTGCTGGCTTTGCCTCTGTTCTACACATCTGCCCACTTTGTCCGGGCTAGGTAGCCCTTTGTTCTCCTTGAATCCATCATGGCCGGCAGGGGAGACCGCGACAAGACGGCGAACAGAGGCGTTCGGAGGACGACTCAGCCACAGTCTAATAAGATTGACCGTTATGCCCAGCAACGGACCTCGCCCTCTGTGGTGGCTCCTTCTAAAGACTCGCAACGCGCGGGCTCGCTTGACGGCTCGGAGCCCACTTTGAGTGATATCATGGGGGCCATCGCGGGCATCAGGACTGAAATGCAGAAACAACATGAGGTCCTGACACATAAGGTGGACACCCTGGCCATTGATCTCCACCTGATCAGGGCCGACTTGGGCAAGACCAATGATCGGGTGAAATCCCTTGATATTAAGACCTCCAGCCTGACTACCGATGTCTCGGACCTGCAAGCGGAGGTCCAGACCCTACGATTGGTTATCGAGCAATTTTCCAGACGGCTGGAGGACTTCGAAGGGCGTGCAAGGCGACAGAACGTCCGTATCATTGGTGTACCGGAGGGAGCGGAGGAGGCGGCTGTGGACCTTTTTGTGGAGGACTTGATACAGACACATCTCGCACCAGCCGGACTGAGTAACTTTTTTTCTGTGGAACAGGCTCACAGGATACCTGGCGGCCCTCCGAAGTCGGGTGTCGCACCTAGGCCCATCATCGCCCGGCTCTTCAACTTTAGAGACCGGGATGTGATCCTTCAAGCCTCCAGGAGACACGGGCCGCTTAAATTTCAGAACTCTGAGGTACACTTCTACCCGGACTTCACTAGGGCCGTTCAGAGACAACGTCAAAGCTTTGCGGGGGTGAAACGGCGCCTTAGAGACATGGGTTTCAAGTACTCTATGCTATTCCCTGCTAAACTATGGATCGAGTACGAGGGCCGAGCCCTGTTCTTCGATATGCCCGAGAATGCGAGCGATTGGCTGGATACTCTGCCGCAACGTCGAGAAGAGCATGACGAGCGCTCCGGAGGCGCAACTGGTGGCCTTGATCTTCAGGACTAGGTTCTGTTGCGCCAATTATGGCGGTTGGTGTTCCTGATGTCTGTGACTGCTAATGCCAAAGCTTTTCCATTTTTACTGTTTCTTCTGTTTTTCCATGGAGGGTGGCGGGAGAGGGTTGCGGAGATTCCTCACTCCTCCAGGGTCTTTCTTGTAGATTAGTTTATGGGGCGACAGGCACACTGCTGGTTGGGGGGGCTTTTTAGTATGCTGCAGGGGTGCAGGGTGGGGGGTGGTGGTGGGGAAGTTTGTTTGTTCTTTCTTTATTCTCTCTTTCTGTCTCTTAGGCAATGGGTTATGTGTACTGTTCTGTTTCACTTGTTGTTGAGGCTTTCCGAGGTTGGGCGGGACCTGGGTCATGATGATGGGGGGTAGGAAATTGCAAGTTCTCAGTTGGAATGTCAATGGGTTGGGTGACCGTATTAAGAGAGGGGTTGTGCTTCAGTTGCTTAAACGACATATGCCGGATGTTGTTCTCTTACAGGAGACACACCTGGTTGGCAATACATGTAAAGCGCTTAACCGTAAAGGGTTTAAAATGGTGGCCCATTCGGGGTTCTCTTCGGGATCTCGGGGGCGGGTGTTCTTGTCGTACGTCCCTTCCGCTTGAGATTGACACTACTGTGATTGATGAGAGGGGGCGGTATGCCGCCGTTGCGGGACGATGGGAAGGGCGTGCCCTGACATTACTTTCAGTTTACGTTCCCCCGGGCCTACAGACTAGTACTTTCCAGGAGCTTGGTGGTGCCATTTTGAATTTTCCCCCTGGGTTGTTGATTGTGGGGGGTGATTTCAACTCGGTTTGCTCTGGTTCCTTGGACCGACATCCGCCTAGAGACCTCCGTAGCTCTCAATTGTGGCTGCCAACTTTCCTTGAGACGCTGGGGTTGGTAGACAGTTGGCGACTCCTGCATCCCACTCAATGTCACTATTCCTTCCACTCTGGCGCCCACGGTAGTCTTTCTAGAATCGACTACGTCCTTACTTTGGCGGCTCATGCGCCTGCGGTTTCTGAGGCTCGTTTTTTGGCACGGGGTATCTCTGATCACTCCCCGCTGTGGGTCTCCTTTGACTTTGATATTGTCATGTCGGAACGGCCGGTGGCTGTCAACCCGTGGTACTTCCACAACCCCAAAACTCGTAATCTCCTGGCCAAGGCCGTCGATCTCTATTTTACCGAAAATGAGGGGTCGGTCACGTCGGCAGCCACTTTATGGGAGACGTTTAAGACAGTTTTGAGGGCCGAGGCTTTTGCTCTTATAGCAGAAGCCCGTAGAGTTAGAGATGCCGATTTGGTGCGCATCGAGGAGGAGATCATGGAGATGGACTCCCGGTTGGAGGCAGAGCCCGATCCTGTTCTCTTACATGATCTCTCCCTCAAACAGTCGGACTACCGCGATCTCGCTACTAACACCGCCCTCGTCCTAGCTAAAGAACAGCAGGGTCGGATTTATGACGTCGGCGACAAGGCCGGGAAGTTGCTGGCCTGGCTGGATAGGAGGGAGAGGGCTAGCCGTGTCGTACCTGAGATATTGGGGGAGGACGGAGTGGTGGTCACTGACCCAAGTGCCATTGCTGAGTCCTTCGCTGACTATTTTCGAGGTGTCTACTCCTCTGTCTCGGACCGGTCTGAGACCGATTCGACAGTATTCCTTTCCACTATCGCTCTCCCGTGCCTGTCAGACGAAGAACGCAATGACCTGGACAGGGACGTCTCTGTAGATGAGGTCGCACTTGCGATCCGCTCACTGCGATCGGGCAAAGCGCCTGGTCCCAATGGTATCCCGGTTGAGTTGTATAAGATCAGGCCGGATGTGGTATCCCCACACCTGCGCAACATGTTCCTGGAGGCACAGGAGAATGGTCTACTTCCCCTTGACCAGAGGTTGGCCACCATTGTGGTCATCCATAAGGAAAGGAAGCCGAGGGATCTTTGCCGGTCGTACCGTCCCATCTCCCTCCTGAACGCTGAGCCTAAGATTCTCGCCAAGATGCTCGCCAATCGTCTGGTTGGTGTTATCGGCGACTTAGTGCATCCGGACCAGTCGGGCTTTATTCCACACCGCAACACTGCCCTTAACTTGCGTAGGCTTCACGGTGCCCTGGCCAGGGCCCATACCCTTGAGGAGCCGGCTGTCCTGGCATCTTTGGACGCCACGATGGCTTTTGACTCCCTCGAGTGGAGTTACCTGTGGGCAGTGTTGGCGAAGCTCGGTTTTGGCCCAGTGTTTGTGGGATGGGTTAAGCTCCTGTACGCTGACCCGCTGGCTAATGTTGCCGTTAATGGCCGTGTTTCGGCGACTTTTGTTCTTCACAGGGGCACCAGACAGGGCTGTCCTTTGTCGCCTCTTCTGTTTGTGCTCGCACTCGAGCCACTCGCGGCCTTGTTGCGGACTCACCCGGATCTGCATGGTATCAGATGGGCCCCTGGTTTCGAGGACAGAGTCTCCCTCTACGCGGACGATATTCTGCTTTACCTCACTTCCCCCTGCACGTCACTTATAGTGGCATGTGATGTACTGAGGCTTTTTGGCCGATACTCTGGCCTTGTTATCAACTGGGCCAAGTCTTATCTGTATGTACTGAAAGGGGGAACA
The DNA here is from genome assembly GCF_964263255.1 of Lissotriton vulgaris. Taxonomy (NCBI): domain Eukaryota; kingdom Metazoa; phylum Chordata; class Amphibia; order Caudata; family Salamandridae; genus Lissotriton; species Lissotriton vulgaris. The sequence goes on from NC_141687.1 coordinate 365,079,544, forward strand.
CCGCGCCTCCCTAGAGGCTGCGGCATCCAGGTGGCCAGCCAGGGCTTTAGGTACTTGGGGATCTATATCTCCAGCAACGCGAAGGCGCGCTATGAACACAATCTGCTTCCCCCTCTTCTCCGCCTCCGGCGGGATGTGGAGGGTTGGCGCAAACTTCCGCTTTCCTTGCTTGGGCGCGCGGCATTATTTGAAATGATGTCCTTGCCCAGGTTCCTGTACGCCCTGCAGAATACTCAAGATCCGGTTCCCGCCTGGTACTTCCGGGAGATCGAGGGCCTTCAACGTGCCTTGCTTTGGGATGGTCGGCCCCGCATCGCTATCACGAAGCTCACGCTTCCGTGGTACGATGGGGGAATAGCGCTACCGGATGTGCGCAGATACTACTGGGCCTCTCAGTTAGCGGCCATCAATCACGGTCTCTATGGTCCGGAGAACAACCCTGGATACGCCATGGATAGGTGGCTCCTGGGTGGCGGTAATTACTATAGGGCGCTCTACTCGAGGTCTCTAGATGGGCGGATGTCGGGCCCAACGAAAACGGCAGTCCATATTTGGAGGGCAATTACCAAGGCGCAGGGCTGGCAAGGTAAACTGACTATGCTCACCCCACTATACGATTCAGACATCCTGGGAAGGTTGTGGCACACCAAAGGTTTCGATAAGTGGGACCTTATAGGTATCTCCAGGGTGGATGATATGTTGTCGAGAGGTGAGATTAAGACCTTCTCCCAGCTGCAGGATGAACATCAGTTTGGTACGTCGGAATTTTTCCGGTATGCGCAGCTACGACACGCATTGCTCTCTGCTAGGCCGGAGGAGGGGGGCGATCCCAGAAAGCTCCCCGTTGGAAGATAGGGTGCTGGATGGCCATATGCCGGACAGCGCCATTTCACTGTCCTATAAGAAGCTTATAAATGTTCGCACCGAGTCCGACCTCCTCTTGGGTGTGAGGGATCAGTGGGTGCGTGATGGGTTGGAAATCGATGATGAGGACTGGCAGAGTGCGGTGTCCTCCCTTAAGGAGGTTGCCATCTCTTCCCATCTCAGGCTGGTGCAGCTTAAGATCCTGCATAGGGTTTACGTAACTGGCCCCCGACTTGTGCATATGGGCTACTCGGTCGATGGGCTTTGTCGCCGCGGCTGTGGTGCCCTTGCCACTTTTATGGACATCCTCTGGGAATGCCCCGCCATAGCCTCCTATTGGAGACGTGTGCACCTGATTATTGGCGAGGTGACTGGGGTAGCGGTGAATGCGGAAGCTAGGAGGTGCCTCCTCAACATCTGGGATCCGACAGACCACAGCGTGGCTCAGACGCAGTGGGTGACCCTTGGCAACATGGTGGCTAAACGTGATATCGCTCAGAAATGGGGAGCTTCAGTAGCTCCCAAGGTTGTACAGTGGAAAGCCAATATGGATTGGTGTATGTTTAGGAAGAAGACGGTCTATGTTGCCAGGGGTAAGCCCAAAAAATGGCAGAAATTGTGGGGGGCCTGGAATACGTACAGGGGAGACATCTGCATACCCCCGGAACCTGTCTCGCTGGAGGAACATCAGTCGCCGTAGCCTGCGACACCAACTGTAATACATTGTAAATATTATCCTGTGTTTTCATCTCTCCCCTCCTCGCTCCTGGCCTTTTATCCTGTTTTCATGCTTGTGTTCCCTATGTTCCCCCGTGCCCCCAAACAACGCCTCACTGGCTTCTTGTACTCCATTGCCACTCTCTTCGCGCCCATTCCGGCGCTCCTTTTTCTCTTTCTTTTCTTTATGTTCCTTCATAAAAATAAAATCAACCTTCACTCTTCTGCTACATTGATTCTTGCACTATTGTTCTCCTGATTCGTTATGCTGCCTTGCCTCCGGGATGTCAGGCTGAATAGCTGTGTGCACTTTTTTCAAATAAAGGTTTTAAAAATTAAAAAAAAAAAAAAATCTCAGCAGTGTCAACACCTTCAGATATTGTTACTCTAACCCCCACAAAAGAGATCCAGTGTGCAGTGATGCACATGTAATCAGTGGCTTGGCAATTGGTCCATATGTCTGTTGTCAGGTAGATAGTGTGAACAGCACTCTGCTGCAAAGCTTGTCCAAGCAATTCCAGCACAACATGATGTAGTGCTGGAACAGCAACTCTGGCAAAATAGGACCGAATGAGAACCTTCCATTTTGGGCAGATGGCTGTGACAAATTCAAGAAAACCAACCCCTTCCACAAAAAAGGGAGAAGGTCCAGCAGTAGCCTTTTAGCCAGCTTCACATTGTAAAAACATGCCATTGGGTGGTTGAGTTCATATTGCCTGCCTGAACTAAACATGCTGAGCATGGTAGGCTGGACTTTTTTCTTTTCTGGTGCCACTGGTGACTTCTTGGTGCCAGATGTTGTTAGGCTCAACGCTGCATGATTTTTCATTGCAGTACTTTCTTGACTTAGTGTCCCGGCCTGACTCTTACTCTTGTGCCACTGAGATGTTGCTGAGGCTGATGAGAATGTGGGCAGTTCCTCTGCACTCCTGGGGACAGGGCTACTTTTTATTCCAGAGAAAATGTCTCCTTTTTGTTCGCTTTCCAACGTGATCATATTTTCTACTTCTTCATCACCACCAACAGCAATGGGTATAGTTATTTGGCCTTTAAGGTGCGCCACCCACTAGATCAAATGGGGTTTTTTCAGAGGGGTTGTTTGGCCTCCGGTACTTTAGTTTGTACCAAGCTTACCCCGACAAACACCTTGTCCACAAATGGAGCATATAGCAACATTCTCCTCCTTACTGCTAACCGAAAAAAAGTCCCAAACAGGGGAGGTGTACTTTCTGGTGCTGCTAGAGGTGCCACTTGCAATGCCGGATGAAGTGGAAGGTGGGGGCGGTGGAGTTTGATTCCCTTCAGACACTGTACCTACTTCTACTGAGGTGATTGTGCTGGATGTAGGACGCTGCCGGGCCTTTGCAATGCAAAAATGGAGGCTGCAGGTAGTGTTGGTTTTATCTGTGTTAGTGGTATCCATGCCACATTCCTCACAGCAATTTTGGATGGGTTATTATTGTCAGTCTCCACTGGGGTAGGACTAATGTCCATGATGACTGGCTCATCATCATCCTCCTCATCTACATCTACCTCCATAACTCTAAGACTTTCTGGAACTTTCATTTTCCCTAGCCTTCTCTTGTGGTGTGTCTCACTCTCAGACTGAGGTGGTGGCATCGAATTGGCATCCAGATCATCAGAAGGGAGTTACAGAAGAACCTGATGGACTAACCTTCCTTTTCCTTGCTGGGGATCTAGAAGACAATGAATCTCCTGAAAGAGTGGCTTGCTCTTTTTCCTCTGCAGGAAGCTCTATCTCCTGAACTGCCCCTACTTCAGGAGGAACAACTACTATTGTCGGTGATGGTTGCAGCTGTTGTCCACTTATCTGAGTTTCCTGTATTGATTGGGTACTACTTTGCGATGATGATAAGTCAATTTCAACATCACTGCTCGTCTGTGTTTTGTCGTGATTAGACTGGCTGCCTCTGCGACAGACATGGGCTTGGGCCTAGGTTTAGGGGATGGGTCCACTGATGTGCTCCCCAGACACTGCTGCCTCAGGCACAGTTTGTTGTTTGCCCAAATCATCTTGGGTGGCACACTAGTCTTGCTAAGTGGCAGTGCCTTCTCAGTGGTAACTTTCTTGGTATAGGATGACCTGGTACCTTTCTTTCGGGCCATCTTCTTCAGATGCCAGCAGCACGCAGTGGCACAAGTTGAAGAGATGTCTGTCTGTGGTCACACGTCACATGACATTGTGCGCAGCAGGACTTCTGTCTGGCAGTACAACAGGTGATAATGACACCTCCTCCTCAGTCATTTGTGCACCTAAAAGCAAATAAGCCAGAAGAACACCAGTGAAATGTGGCATTTGTTGTTGTGGTTCAATTCCTACTAGTACAAACAAACATATATAACTTAGTGTGTGGTCACACTTGTTAGTGTTATTATTAATATTATTACATTTTATTAACTCAGTTTAGTTATTAACAAAGGAAGGATAGGAAAGAAGAAGAACAAAAATAAATACAAATGTAATGGAACCTGTTTGGCATTGTGCATTATGTGGGATGCAGCATTCATGGAGCTGCAGCGGGCTATGAGGATGGAAGCAGTAAGCCAAAAGGAACAAAGGAAAGACATGCAGGCCTATTGCAAAAGCAGCACACTAACTAGTACTACCACCACAAAATGGCCACCAGCCACATGGTCAGTCATAATTACAACAAGCAGGGGGCCTGGAAAACAATGAACTCAAGCAGGCCCCATATGGCCAGACACAGGAGGTATGCTAAACAACACAGCTGTAATGCAACAATGCAAAATGAAAAACCACAGGGCCTCAAAATATTTTCAAGTTACACAACAACCACACCACACACATCTAACAAAGGCATTTATTGAACACACATGAAAAAAATTGAAATACCTCTAAAAACACATTTTGCAATTCACTCCAGTGCCATCCATGCCCTAAATGATGTTTACCTTCAACAGACACCACAGAAATATTTGCTTCATGCGCCCATGAGTAGCTCCGGCCTATTGGTTGGAAAACCTGTTGGCAGACTAGGTCACATAGTTGATCAATTCAAATCAATAATATTGCAAATGTATTAGAAAATGTAGTGAACTGTGATGCATTTTTGCTGGGTAAGAGAAGAAAAAAATGCATTCAATACAACAACAAGGCATGGACACAAGAAAGAAGGCTTGCAGGCCTAATGCTGAAGCACACTGGCTACCTTCACAAAATGGCCGCCAGTCACATGTCCAGGCCACAACAGCAAGAAAGGGAAGACAGACAATGCAGAACTATGGCAAAAGCACACTGGCTGCTTGCAAAAAATGGCCACCAGCCACATGGCCAGGCCACAACAACAACAAGAAGTAAGCCAAGAGGAACAATGGAAAAATATGCAGGCCTATGGAAAAAGCAGCACACTAAGTACCACCACAAAATGGCCACCAGCAACATGGTCACTCACAGTCACAACAATCAGGGGGCCTGGAAAACAATAAGAAGCAGGCCCCATATGGCCAGACAAAGGAGGCATGCTAAACAACACAGCTTTCATGCAACAATGAAAAAACAAAAAACCAGAGGGCTAAAAAAGGTTTGCAAGCTACACAACAACCATACCACACAAAGCCAACAAAGGCATTTATTGAACACACCCAAAAAAAGTAAAATACCCCAAAACAACAATTTTTTGTTATTCAATACAATGCCATCCAGACCCTAAATGATGTTTAAATTCAAAAATGTATTTGATAGTACACGGTCTAGTAGTTCAGCAGGATGAAAAGGCACTTTCATGCCGACTGCTTCAAATAGCAACCAGGCAGACACACAAATTAGTATGTGGTGTCCAGGGACAGAAGTAGGTAACGGACCGAGAGGCATGCTTTCATGAAGTAAGTACAAAGAGAAGGGGGCCTTGCTGTACTCTGTTGAGGAATTGCCATCCTCCGGTTTTTATCTTTATATCTTTAGAACAAAACGGCTAAATAAGAGTCATATTTCTTTTTCTAGGGTGTGACTACAAGCCTCTCTACCCCTGTTGTTGACCATGAGGCAATAGTATTGCCTAAATAGAAGTACGTGTCATTGTATGCTACATGTTGTTTGTCTTGTGGTGTCTTTTCTCTCTAGTTTTTATTAAGAGAGTTTTCACTGGCATTGAGTGTGACACATTCACTCCACACTAGATGACGCACAACATAGACACTAATTGCACCTACAAACAGGTGCCTTGATCTAGGTAAGGAGCTGCATGTATTTACAAGCCTATATGGCCTGCCGGCTTGTCCGGTGGGCAGCAGTTGTTTTTAATGTATCTCTTTGCTTCTTTTTTACAGATACAGAGTATCATTAAGTAACTGCATGTACTTTGTGTATACACATTAGGTGTTCACTTCACTATATCCTCATTATAGGATTTATTAGGAGTGGTACACACGGAGCTGGACCCTGTGTAGGCCTGATGAAGAGCTAGTAGGGGACAGCACAAAACATGTTGACACAGATGCAATACTAGTGGACCCAAACTTATTAAGGTCAGGTTTCTCCCTGATATTAACCCCTGATTTTAACCATACCTGCTAGGGGCAGAAATAAAATAGTAGCTCACTAGTTAGGTATTTTAATATTTATCTTCCTTCCACTCCACATCACTGCACCTCACATAGTCCATAACTAAGTGCCCCTACGTAGTTCGCAAGTTGCAGCACGTTTCAATCCGTAGTGGATTGAGAGGAACCCCAATGATGAAGCATGCCACCTAGGGGAAACCCTGGTGGGTGAGGGGTCTCTAGAAAAAGAGTCTTTTTACTAGTAAGGTGATTACAACAACATTTTGTTGAATCCTAATTCCCCCATAGGTTCGTTTTTTTTCGATAAAGTCGAATTTTGTGAAACTATATACAGTAAGGAGGGTAAGCCCCAGCCTTAACCTCTACCTGTAAATTCAACAGACACCACAGAAAAAGTTGTTTGATGCACCCATGAGTAGCTATGGGACTACTGGCTGGAAGGCCTATAGTATTGGCAGACTACTGGGCTAGTGATTTAAAAATGTATTGCAGATTAATTAATTTCATAATTTGGAGAAAATGAGGTGAATTGTGCAACATGTTTCCTCTATAAAAGATGGCAAATTACTTACAAAGAAACAACTAGGCTCCTACTAAACTACAGGCCACTCACCACAATAAATGTTAATAAAACAATAAAAAGTACCAAAAAATAAAGGTGCAATTCCCCAATCAAGCAAACAACACCAATTTTCCAACATTACTTGTGAAATCTCAGATTCAAAAGTCCTCAAATCCAATGATATATGATGCAGCACAAAGAGTGATCCTTCCAGCTCCAAATCCAAATGAAAAGTGAACTGGAGATGTACAAAGTAACCGTGGGCGCAGTGCTCTGCTCCGTCCACGGAGTGTGCGTGCGTAGTGTTGCCTACTGGACGATCAGCAAAGTAGGCATAGTAGGCAGTCTAAGCACACGCCGTGGGGGGGCGAAGTTGCCCACCACCGGCCTCCCGCCTGCCCTCTTTTAAATGGCCTTATAATCACTAAAAGCATAATAAAAGTAATTAAAAAGACTTACCAGAGACGCGGCGTCCCAAGACTCCCTCTTCCTGCTTTATCGCAACTTTTTCCTGACAAATGCGCATGCGCCCGCGCATGAGCTTTTCTAGCGAGAAATGCGCATGTGCAAGCGCCCGCGCATTGGCATTTGTCAGGAAGAAGTCGGCGATAAAGCAGGAAGAGGCAAAGGTTTTAGTGCTGTTACCCCATTTTGAAAAAATATGGTTATGGAAAATATGCACTGTCAGAATCTTTGTAAGGCACTCATAGTAGAGATAGTGCTTTCCTGTAATTTTGTAAACTATATGATTACTGACCAAATGCTTGATGGTTGCCATGTGGGAAAGCTTACGATCAGTACAGAAGGCCTCGGTTTGCTTTTGTGATAAGCCAATTGTTACAGCTACAGCCCTGATTGGTTACTAGGAAAAATATTTCTGCTGTCATAGATATGATCTGTTTTTTTATGAAAAGTTATGATGAACACATTAGTCCTGACATATTTTTAGTGAAAAGCATATGTGAAAATGTGTAGGCATTTAAGTGTTTTTTGTTATGTCTCAGTATTAAAGCCTTCAGATATATATTTTGTTACATGAAATGACACAGACTACGTTTGGAGGGACTGATGTTGATGTTGGTTACAGCCCCTGATAAACCCTTGGAGGAGAGGGTTTGCACTGTAATAATTCTTTCAAAAATGTCTTCTTAGATGTCTGCCAAGAACTTGTAAACAAACATAATTAAATACTACATCACCCATATATTTCTCCTGAGGCGGAAGCCGGGAGCCACAAGCTACGAGCATAATTTAAATCCATTGTGAGTCACGAAATACTTTGTTTTTTTAAAAACGAACGAACGAGTGAATGTGTGTGTGTTGAGTTGAATAACCTCACCGTTCCACTCTACTAGCCTCCTTGCCACAAGCCTCGCAGCGGATATTAGCGCTGCCGAGGACATTCAATCGAAGTAAATATTGCCGCCATTTCCCGCCGTTCCCTAAGGCCACGCCCCCTATTGGGGCCACGCCCCCTGCCTACATAAGACGCGAAAGCCGAGCATCTTATCTGAAGTTCATTTCTCCTGAGGCGGAAGCCGGGAGCCGCAAACTACGAGCATAATTTTAAATCCATTGTGAGTCACGAAATACTTTGTTTTTTTTAAAAACCAACGAACGAGTGAATGTGTGTGTGTTGAGTTGAACAACTTCACCGTTCCACTCTACCAGCCTCCTTGCACAAGCCTCACAGCGGATATTAGCGCTGCCGAGGACATTCAATCAAAGCAAATATTGCCGCCATTTCCCGCCGCTTCCTAAGGCCACGCCCCCTTTCGGGGCCACGCACCCCTGCCTACATAAGACGCGAAAGCCCAGCCTCTTATCTGAAGTTCATTTCTCCTGAGGCGGAAGCCGGGAGCCACAAGCTAACAGCATAATTTTAAATCCATTGTGAGTCACGAAATACTTTTTTTTAAAAAAACGAACGAACGAGTGAATGTGTGTGTGTTGAGTTGAATAAACTTACCGTTCCACTCTACCAGCCACCTTGCCACAAGCCTCGCAGCGGATATTAGCGCTGCAGAGGACATTCAATCGAAGCAAATTTTGCCGCCATTTCCCGCCGCTCCCTAAGGCCACGCCCCCTTTTGGGGCCACGCCCCCCTGCCTACATAAAACGCGCAAGCCCAGCATCTTATCTGAAGTTAATTTCTCCTGAGGCGGAAGCCGGGAGCCGCAAGCTACGAGCATAATTTTAAATCCATTGTGAGTCACGAAATACTTTGTTTTTTTAAAAACAAACGAACGAGTGAATGTGTGTGTGTTGAGTTGAACAACTTCACCGTTCCACTCTACCAGCCTCCTTGCCACAAGCCTCACAGCGGATGTTAGCGCTGCCGAAGACATTCAATCGAAGCAAATATTGCCGCCATTTCCCGCCGCTTCCTAAGGCCACGCCCCCTTTCGGGGCCACGCCCTTCTCCCACTACTCTTTCTCGCTATAAATTATGTGTAACTTTCAAACGCGCAGCGGGCGCGACGATTGCGCGCCGAAGGCGCGACTAAGGCAAGCCCGTCTGCGCCCGTCCGCGCCAGCTCCGTGCCTAGGGCCAGCCACGCTGTCAGTCCCCTACCCGCCCAGAGACGTATGTGGACTAGAACACAGCTCCTGGACATAGGTAAAACATCCTGCTCGTCTCCTACTTCTTGCAACTTCCCCCTACCCAGCCCCTTTCTTCACAAATGCCTATACTGCCCTTACTCTCTATGCCCCGATTGGTCTCGCCCCCGCAAACTCGCAACCAATAAGTCCCCCACTACCAAAACTTACTCTATGGGATTAGTGAACTGCCGCTCACTATCCTGCCACGCCAATGACATCTGGCTTATATTGTCCGCCACATCCTGGGACGCATTATTCTTAACTGAGACCTGGATCAAAGACTCCTCCAACCCAGACATCGCACTAGCTGTACCTACTGGTTACAGCTTCACTGGATTAAGCTGTGAAGGCTCCAAAACAGGTGGAGGTATCGCTGTGATCCTAAAGAATCACCTGAAAATTACCTCAAGGAAAATTACAAACATCAAACCTATAGAAACTTTATACTTCTCAGTCAATGACTCCACAACTGCCATCTCCTCAGGGATCCTGGTTTACAACCCCCGAACACTCCACTACCCGCCATTCAAGAGCTAATGGCAGTCACTGCAGATCTCTCCCTTAAACACCCTCACTTTATGGTACTGGGAGACTTCAACCATCATGTGGACATAAGCAGCTGCAACCGCGCTTCTCAGCTTCTGGAATCCATGCAAAACATAAATCTATCTGATACAAAAGGTAAACGGCCCCACTCATACCGCTGGGCACACCCTTGACCTTATTTTTTCAAATTATGAGAAACTTAAAATCCCCCCCCCCCCCTTACCTCTGACCTGGTCTGACCATTACTTAATACCTTTCGAGGTTCCCTTGGCCCACATTGTCAAACAGGAGTCCGCCATTAGAACTCAAGGAAGAAAATGGCACAAGCTCTCATTAACTGCCCTAGAGCAAAAATACCTCAACAGTCTAAACCCGCTTCCGGACGACCTTGATGTAGCGGTGCGCATACTAAATAATGACCTCACGACCGCTATAGAGAAAATCACCCCATTACACACCCTTACTTCCCGCAGACAAAAACCTACCGCCCCATGGTTCACTCAAGAACTTAGAGCACACAGAAGCTTGTGCAAAAAGTTGGAACGACAGTGGAGGCAGAACTATGACCCGGGAGCCAAGGCACTTTACCCACAAGGCCTTAAAGAGTTTCGCAAACTCAAATGCCCCTCCATGAGCATCTATTTTTCAGATTCTATTTCCAAAGCAAAAAACTCGACCAAGGCCCTTTTTAATATAGTGAAAGACTTCACCCACCCCAGTGCATTGTCCACCCCAGTAATCTATGTCCCAAGCACTGAGTGAAAACCTATCAAACTTCTTTGAAAAAAAAATAGCCAATATTGCGGCCACTATCCTCCAGAGCGGTACTAATATTAACGACGACCTTGCCACTAACTGCAAACACACATTCACAGCATTCCAACCACTTACTAAGGAAAATGCCATGAAATTATTTTTAGAATGTAAATCAGGCTCTCCCCTGGATCCAGCACCGGCCTTAATCATGAACGAAATTGCCCCCCTAATCATTAATCCCCTACTCGAAATCTGGAATTCCTCCTTAAACACTGGTGTCGTCCCCTCTGCCTGGAAACATGCATTGCTAATCCCAATCCAAAAAAAAGCAGGCATTGATCCCTACTGTCTAAGCAAATATCGACCGATCTCACTTTTGCCCAAACCCGCAAAAGTTCTTGAGAAAGCTGTTCAGAAACAACTATCGTGCTACCTAGAATCTAACTCTCTGTTCCACGACACTCAATCAGGCTTCAGACCGGACTATAGTACCTAGTCAGCGCTACTCGAGGTATCCGAGTCAATCTGAGAATGCACGGATAGGGGAGAGGAGGCCATGTTGGTCCTCCTCGACCTATCCGCGGCATTTGACACCATCTCTCATGACAAACTACTGGCTCGCCTGCAAGAGATAGGTATCAGCGGACCTCCCCTCTCATGGGTAAAATCTTTTCTCACGAACAGAACCCAACAAGTGATGCTGGGATCCTTTCTTTCCTCCAAAAACTCACTGATCTGGGGAGTCCCACAGGGTTCCTCCCTCAGCCCGCTCCTTTTCAATGTGTACCTCAAACCACTGGCAAAAGTGGTCGAATCCTGTGGCGTCAAAGTAACCTTTTACGCCGACGACACCCAACTGGTGTTCTCCTTCAAAGACCACTCTGAAAAATCATTCGACAACTTTCGCCATTGCATGCTGAACATCGCCTCCTGGATGTCTACGAACAACCTAAAGCTCAATACAGATAAGACTGAAGTCTTATTTTTTAACTAGAAATCACCCTTACCTTCCAATCTTTGGTGGCCGGCTGAACTCAGCCCTCCTCCGGAACCAGTCCAAGCCACCCGAAACCTAGGCTTTCAATTTGACACCTCCCTTTCCTGTAAAACCCAAATCAACAAAGTCACCTCAGCCTGTTTCGGGAAGCTACGAATGCTAAAAAAAATCATCCCCTATCTACTGCTAGACTCTCGAAAAACAGTAGTCCACGCCCTCATCACCTCCCACCTGGACTACGCTAACAGCTTGTATGTAGGTGCTCCTACCTACCTCATTAACCAACTACAGAGAGTCCAGAACGCGGCGGCCAGGCTGATTTGCAATATCCCATACCGTCACTCCATTTCACCCCACTTGATCACACTTCACTGGCTCCCAATAAGACTGTGCAGCCAATTTAAAGCCTGAACTTTGGCTTTTAGAGCTCTCAATGACCAAGGCCCCATATACCTACGTCGAAGAATGAGGTTCTCTTTAGCACCACGAAACCTCCGATCTAACCATCTCCGCCTCATGATTTGCCCCCGTTTTCGTCTTTCGTCGGAGGTAGGGCCCTTGCAGTTGCTACTTACAAACTCTGAAATCAGCTGCCCACAGAGTTAAGATTTCTGACGTCAGAACCCCTGTTCCGGAAAAAACTAAAGACCTGTTTTTTTCTCAGATCTAACTCCTTCCCCCCCCTTCATACTCCCCTGACCCTCCAGAGATAATGTCTTCAGCGCCGGGACACCTCCGTCGGAGGTAGCTGCGCGCTCTACAAAATACTAAATAAATAAATAAATAAATGTTTACATGTAGATGCATTGGGGGCTTTTGGTTCAGCGCAATTCCAGCTCTGGTTTCCTTCCAGTACAAAATACCATGCCAAGACAACTTTCTTAGTATGTCTGCTTGCTGTAAAGTGCAGCACACACGCAGAGTCGGAAAAGAAAGGAGAAATGAAATAATTCCCCATTTTAATGCCTGCCTTCAAATGGTGTTAATTTTTGGGGCAGAACCCTGTTCACTGTTGTTTGTAGATAAGGCTTTGCATCAAAAACGATGGGTGGTTGCATGTGAATACCCATGTACCACCTATGGCAGCATTTTACACTGGTTTAAGTAACTTTCAGACTACATTCCAGTGCAAAACAAGTTTTGCACTTGAAAGTAAATGAGTAAATTGTGTAACTTTTATGAGGACAACCCAGCCAAAATGTTTGTAAATCTACCTCCAAGTCTATTAAGGGTTAGTCATAAAGCCTCGACGTGGCACCAACCACTTTATGGGCCATTCACATGGCATTCCCACACCACACATAAGACTTCCATAGTGCCATCCAAGGGCCCAATATACCAAGGTAGTGCCCTCACATCAACATAGTACCACCATTCAAGGGCCTATAACATTCATACGCCATAGGACAGAGTCACCAATCAAACCACCTCTCACTCAGTCATCAAGCAACTTGCATATAAACCCACCACAAACAAACCTCTACATACATATGGCCAGACACATAGATGGTTGGTGCTTCACCAAGCTTCACAAAAAAAAAACACTTTGACTAAGGTTTTACTACCTGTCAAGTATTTACCTCTGACAACATTCTGAGCGTTACCAAATGCTTGCTTAGTAAACCTCTATTAATGGCTTCCCTGAGAGCCACATGAGACTAAGGAAGACATGCCTTTCATGCGCCTTTAGCACACTCTCTGTGCTAAATCTTACTTATTCCAGTTTGTGGGTGTGAGTTGGCGGTGTCTGATGGCCTAGATTCCTCCAAATGACGGAGCATATCTAAGAAACTACGGTAAACATGCCTGGGTGGACTGTTCTAAGTTTCTAAAGAGCACCTCCAAAACTACTACGGATGTTAGTTTTAATTACACATGGCGTGTGTCAAGTCCACCAATATATCCACTGCTGTAACTGTCTTGAACTTGTCATATGGCAGACTGAACATCTACTACGTTCAGACGGAGGATGAACATGGCAAGCAGGCCTCAGATATGACCCATATGTGTAGTTTTGGGTGCAGAGTTCTGGGTAGTGTTATGTGTAATCGTAAAATGCACTATCACGAGGGAGGGTATCCTCCGGTCAATGCAAGAGCAGTCTGGGGTGATCCATAGACTCACCTAGTTGAAGAGCCAAGACTTCAGATTCTTGCAGAATCCAAGAATCTTAGAGGACGCACAGATCTGGAGGGGCAGGGTATTCTAGTCTTTCGGAGAGAGGTAGACAGCACTATTTCCTGTTCTGGTGCTACATATGCATGGGGTGTGTGTGAGTATGAGTTTGGCTTAGCAGACATGTCTAGAAGATTTCTGAAATCTGAGGTGGTCGTTGTGATATGCTGGGTCAGTGATCTGTAAGACAATAAATATGTGTCTCGGTAGTTTGAAGAGAGCGTCCTTTGAAGCCAGTGAAGCTCTCTGGGGTGCAGTATGATGGGGTTGAGGGTGACCCTGCTGGCAGAGTTCTTTATGGTTTAGAGAGTAATCTGGATAGTGGATTTAGGGAGTAATTGATTATTGGGGTGAGTGCTGCCCAAAGAGGTTGAGTCCTTTGGTGAAGTGACCACATATATATCTTTGCTACCTTGACTATCTGCCTACTACCTATGCAATATCCCTATGAAAGCATAGCTAGCCTAATATTCTACCACGTGTTTATGTCCCAGCCTCCTTCAATATCCTGACTAATCCCATCTACTTGCCAAGTGAACCTTTACTGATGTCTTTCGTGACAGGTACCTGAAGCTTAAAATGTGTCTTTCATGCGCCTTTAGTGTAATGGTTTACTAAAAAAGTCAGTCGAGGTTGTAGTTGCAGTTTGGGAGTGTCCAAAGATTTCGTGTGGCCTAGATTCCCTCACCTGAATGTTGTTTTGGTTAATGTTTGGAGATTACTTTTGAATTTTACTCTTGCCATTCCGGTCACTCACACTGTACAGTACACTAATGTTAGGGTCTATGAGTCACATAGAGAGAGATGACGCAGGCCCATCCTCAGAACGATATCCCTAAGAGTCATCACTATCACCACCACATTAAGATACCACTATGAACATTAAGATAACCTACCTCAATGTCATTGGCCTGAACAAGCCGACAAAAAGGGCCGCCATTTTGTGTCTCCTGGAGCGTAGCAGTAGTGATATCTGAGTACTCCAGGAGACACATTTGCTGATAAGAAGGAGAACAGGATGTGGTTCCATTGGTTATTCCACCAACAAAAGTAATCTGTAGCAGCGAATAAAGGCGGGTGGTTATATTTTGTCTCTGTGCTTCAGGGTGAGGGGTTTTGAAAACTACCCGAAAATAGAGGTCACCTGCTGGCATATCACCTACAGATAGGACACGTTCATGGAACAATAGCCTCACTATACTCTCTTAATGTACAGCAGGATCAGGCTATTGAGGAGGCTCTGTTGCTGGTCTTACAATCCCCTGATGCTACCATCTTATGGGAGGTGACATAAACCTTGTTATGACCAATGATCTTGACCAATCGGGCCAGTGGTTTGCCCAGTCCAGAGCCTTCTCGGCAAAAGGCCTTACTTGGCTGCCAGTGTGGCCTAGAGGATATATGTAGTCTCACCCTAATGTTAAGGACTATACACTACTCCACAGCACTCAAAACATATGTTTGCATATACTATTTCCTAGCCACACCAATTGTACTGTCCTTAGTCAAAGAAGAGTGGATCAACCCTATGTCATTATCTGATCATGCCTCTCTCACACTAGTGCTGAAATTGGACAGAACATAAGCAGGCCCAAGAATGTGAAGACTGAGTGACAGCCTCATCCAGAACGCAAGAAACAAAGCTGCTTTGGATGCCATGATTTCTGCATACCCCCAAAATAATGGTTATTAGTTAAGGGGATGCAAAAAAAATGGTGGTCCCAAAACATGTTTTTCCACTAATCCATTTTTCATCAACTTTTTAAACAGAAATAATGGCAAAATGTCTGGAATATAGATTATGGTGTAGAAATGGTCCTTTTTGTTATTTGATCTATGTTTTTTCAGTTGTTTTTAGGTAATAAGGGACAAGAATTTAGCAGTATTATGGGCTGCAATATAACATGGTACCTTACCAGTATACTGCAGAACATGGCAAAGACGAAACACAATATTATTGGTAAATGAAAGCCCTTGCAAAATAAAAAGGCAGTCGTATTGCTTAGACTACACTTCTGTGTTTTAACATCAAATATAGGATATTAATCTTTTTGTAATGCATATAAAGAAATTAGTGAGTTTGTGGAGATAGGAAGAAGTATTTTCATTGATTTATACTTTTTTTAAAGTTATCGAGAAAGTATTGTGCTACTTATTCAAATCTGAAAGAAATTAAATATGACAAACTAAAATTAGACAAAACGGGGTGGTTCTTAATAGAACCTTTGTGTTTTTAATAAGCATATTCATATCTGTCTGTCAAGCCAACTTTTTAGGTTTGAAATAAAAAAAAAGGTTTCCATACGTTGAAAAATGAACACCATTGGGACACGGGACAATACTGTGTTGCATTGCTATGTTTTATATTTAAATTAAAATGGAAGACACTCTATGATTGCAAAGTAATTCTGATGCTGTCTCCGAGGATTTTTAAAATTAAGAACACAAAATGTGTGTTTGAAAACATAGACATTAGATGGAAAATTTCTCCTTCATCTCAATTTACAATATACCTCTGGTTAAGTATCCTATATACTTGGCACTACAGTGGATAACAATAAAGTGGGGATGTTCACATTCACTAATTGAGGAAAGTGCAAAACGCATATGATCTAGGGTTGGGCGGACATTTCCGTTCCGCCCATGTAATGTGCGGAAATTTGCACCATCCGCAAAGAAGGCGGAAAAACGGGGTAAATTTCCGAACATTCGGGGGCGGAACAGAAGTTGGCCGCCCGCCCGCCTGCCTTCCGCCCACCTCCCGCTTCCTGCCGACCTCCCGCCCGCCTTATTAAAATATATTTGAAGGCTAAAATGAAATTAAATAAAACTTACCTGATTGCGCCGCAAACTTCCCCATCGCAGCTTCAACTTGGAAACTGCACATGCGCGGGAGCCTGCGTATGCGCAGTCCTGGCGAGGAATGCGCATGCGCAGGCTCCCATAAGTTACCATCTGCTCTGAAGCTACCATGAAGGCGCATGTTTAACTTACTTTACACTTATCTCTATATTAATTTAACAATATTTCTGATACCAGAAAGAAGGGTTAAGATTGGTAGAAGATCTTTATTGTTTGAGGTATTTGTGTAGTTCAGAGAAAAAAACTTTTATATATATATATTTTTTCATTAAAATATTTTCAGGAACTTTTTATTTTTTTTACAAGGTCAACATGACTAACCAAAACAATAGTCACAAAAGAAATACATTGTAATGATTTTAAAATTGTTTTATAAAGTGTTGGAATTTTTCAAAATTTGAAATACATTTAAATGTAATATATTTGATTCTTCTATATTTTAGTCATTGTTTACTCTATATTGTGGTTTTCGATATTTGTATTATTTTAACTATAAGTATTAGATTGTCAATATAATGGTTGCCTCTATTTTGACTTCAATATTGTAGGTCATTATGTTTGTAGTCACTATTCAGGACTATATCTGCTGAGCAAAATTAGTGTTTGTTACCATGCGTGGTACTGTTTGTTATGTTATGTTGTGTTAAAATTTCTTATAGAACACACGTACACCAAGTGGCTTCTTGGCGCTGTTCTTGGAAATGCTGGAGCACCATTGATTTATTTGTATGACTGAGTGAATAACCATGTCTTAAGAGATGAGACCCTGAAAGAGAAATCTTGGACTAAAAGCAATAGTGTTGCCAAGAGACCTTTAAGCCTCGTAACACAGTACAACATGAACAGTTGCCAAATGAGGAACACTTTCAAAAATCACTGGGACCTACTGTTGGAGGTGCCAGGTCTAAAAAATGACATTACTGATATCCCGTCCTTGACCTTCCGCAAAGGCAGGACCCTACGGGAGACCCTGTGCCCCAGTTATGTCATTAACAAACGGATCTTATCAACTTGGATTCCACCCAAACCTTCGGGTTTTACACTTCTGGGTCATGCAACATGTGTCCTTTTGGCTGCAATAAAACGTGCACCTTTTCATATAATGATGACAAATTGTTTAAGGTCAATCATTTCATAAATTGCAACACTACCCATGTGATTTATGTTCTTAGTTTCGACTGTGGTACCATTTATGTGGGCAGCACAATATGCCCCCTAAAGGTACGACTACAAGAGCACCGGAGGGCAATCATCAACAAGGATAGTCGCTATCTTCTTAATGATCACTATCATGACATCAACCCCAATAGTGACAGCCTTTGGTTTCATGGGATTGACCACGTTCCCTGTGGTGACAGGGGTGGCAACCACGAGTTGTTGGTTCGACAAAAGGGAGGCAAAATGGATTTGTCGTCTGCATGCAACTAGCAAGGGACACAATACGGATAGGGTACTACATTATTTTCTCTAGTATTTGAAGGGCCTGACATCCCAAAAAAATGTTTTGTCCTGTCCATATGATCCGTGTAACTGTGTATATGAATGAGATCCGATTGGATGCGACCATTGGTAATGGTTGGACCTAGATTTCATATAACCTTATTGTGTTAATTTTGTGCAGAGGGACAGAGATACTGTGTACACCCCTGGGTAGGATGGAGCTCCCTGGCTCACCTGGACTTATTCCCCATGTACAAGGCGCTATCTATTGTGTTTCTTGTCAGGTTTTAATACCTTTTTTTCCCTTGTTGCTCTATTACAATTTTTAACTTTCCTTGTTATTCGTTCTTTTTCTTTTTCTCTTTTTTCTTTATTTTTGGTCTTCACTGTTTATTATGTATGTAACGGCTGCTGTTCACTCCCAGGTGTTTTTATTTGTTTGTGGTTATGGTGAATTTATTGTCAATGATCTGAGATTTTCCGACTTGACCGCTCCATCAGGGCCGCGGCACATTGTAGGTTCTTGTGATATTTATTCTCTGTGTCCCGATCCGGTGGACAGTTATATGAGTGCATTCTACAGATGTCTGACATTTTTATATTCATTTATTTTATTGTAGCCATCCTATTCATACATTGTTTTTCTGTAACACGAGGTATGCATGAGATATTGTTCATTTTTGGTACCATGGTATATCTTATTGCAGGTACCATGCATGTTTACTCACTGGGCGAAATGATTCTATTTTCTTTGCATGGCCGCCGAGTATCGTAACTGAAGGGTTGAAGCATTTTCTCTCGCTATTCACATTTTCTGAGTTGGTGGTATATTCCTCTTCCAACATGGTCGCCATCCATGTTTTGTCTGAGGCCATTTATTTTCAGTCACCTCTAGATTTCCTACTATCCTATTGGAAGGAGGTGTGCCCATTACGTTAGTCACACGATCAAATTTGGCGTCTTGATGCGGAAACATTTCAGGCTTTAAAATAAGTGGCTCTAATTTTCCGGTCTTCAAGTCTTCCAGTTATCATGCCGGGGAACGCCGCATCGGTCTGAGGTAGGAAGGGGTGCATTTCCCTTTGGGCCGTACTTAATGGCTCTTATGTATTTGGGGTCTGCGATACGCATAGGCGTAGATTCATCAACCAAAATTGCGATCGCAATGGTTGTGAAACAGCTATTGCGATCGCAATTTCTGTTCCCACAATTCATGATAGAAAAAACAACCAAATTGCGAATTCGCAAAAAAATTTTGCGAGTTCGCAATTAAATTCGCAGAATCAACGTGGAACCCCCTTTGCGATTCTGTAATAGCGATGTTCCACTGATTCTGCGAAATCATTTGCGAACTTGCAAAATATTTGCAAAGCAAATTCATCAATAATCGCAATTTGCGAAAACCCCAAAATTGCTATTAGCGAGGCGCTATTTAAGGAGAACTATAACCAGGTGGTAACCATGAAGTTCAATTGGAAAAAAATATATAATTCCTAACAAGATACAGGTGCGGGGCAACAGAAAAACACTTAAGGAGACACAGTAGGAGCATGAGGACACTCACAATGCCAGGACTCTACATCGTGGTAAGGCAGCGAAGGCTTAGGCTGCAGCCTGGAACCGACGCAGGATCCAGGAACGCATCTTCCGGCTGCGGATCACACTCCTGGGCCAGACTGAAGAGGACATCTACTCAAAATACAGGCTGAATGGGGCAATGATAACCAAGCTCATCCGAGACCTTGACCCCCTGATGCAGCACCCAACAAGTAGGACCAATGCAGTGCCCACCCATGTCCAGGTCCTGTGCTGCCTGCACCTCCTGGCCTCCGGAAGCTACCAGGGGATAGTTGCAGTTGCAGGGAGATCTCCCAGAGCACACTGTCCCGCTGCCTACGGAGTTTCCTGGACACCATGCTGATCCGGATACACCATTAAATAACCTTCCCAACCACCCAACAGGACTTAAATCAAACAAAGCTTCAATTCTACAACATTGCGCAATTCTATTCTATTCTATTAGCAAGTTGCTTTCTGATTCTTTGGGTTTCCAAATCTCTATAGACCTAGCTCTAGTCATATTGGGAGTGAGTGATGGATTTCGAAGTCCAGCTAAAAATCTTATTTTCTACTCCATTTTGCTGGCAAGAAGGGAGATCTGTATGAAGTGGAAAGATCAGCATCCACCGTCGCTACCTGATTGGCGAGCTTCAGTCCTTCAAGCGTCTAAACTTGACTTGGCAAGAGCTGGGAACCCCAATAAAAGATCCTTTTGGCTCTTGCTGAAATGGAACTAGCTGTCCGGGGTTTTTTTTTTTTTTTTTTTTTTCTTCCCCCGGTCCAATGATTATGCTGCCAAGGTTTACCTCCCTCCGCTATACTGGGTCCTACTTTCCTGGGTTTGTTCTTTTTTGGCAGTAACATCCACAAGCACATGGTTTTCAATTTCAAGCTTAAGGTACTTTTATTATGCTGAAGGGTCGCGAAATAGGAACAGTTGATAACCCTTGCCAGTCTTGTACTGAGAAAGCATTTGGTACACGAACCTGTAATATTTGGAACCTGGTGAAATATGAGGACAAAAAAAAAAAAAAAAACCCATTGCGCAATTCCCCCATGTAATTGGATGCATTGACTGTACCCACATCCACATCTGCCCACCCGCTGAGACAGAATACATGTACCGGAATCGCAAGTCCTCCCACTCACTCAACATCCAGATGGTCTGCAATGCAAAGACAATCATCACCAACATAGTGGCCCAATAAATGGGGAGCACACATGATTCTTTCATATTCAGGCACAGCGGCATGCACACCCGCTTGGCCAGGGGTGACTTTGGCGAAGGACACCTCCTAGGTAAGTACACATGCCCAGATACAGTACGTCAAGCCCATGTAGCTGCGCATGACAGCACTGACCCTCTGCTCCTTTCCTTCAGGTGACAGCGCCTATGGCCTCCGTGAGTACCTGCCCACCCCATATCTCAACCCTGGCTCACCACAGGAACGGCTGCGCACATTCGCCCCAGGAATGTCATTGAACAGACATTTGGGATGTTAAAGAGCCGATTCTGCATCCTACATAAGACTGGTGGGGCCCTCAAATACCAGCCTGAGGTCTGCTGCCACATCGTGGGCGTGTGTGCCATACTCCACAATATTGCTATCAAGCGGAGGATACCTGTGGGGATCTCTGGCAGTGAGTCGGAGGGGGACAACCGCCCACCTGCACATGTGCTTCATGCACGCGGGGAGAATCCTGCTGAAGGACACAGGCGCCGCAACAACATCGCACTGAATTATTTCTAGAGCTCCCATACCCCTCACACAACACTGCACTCATGCATGCCAAATGAAATAATGACATGAGTAGGATTTGCGCTTGAAATAAATTCTTATTATTATGTAAACAGGATCTTTCATTTACTTTTTGTGTTCACAAAACATGAAAACTGTATTACATCATACAGCCCCATGATTGGGAAGCAGGCCTGCTTGGTTCTTCATCATGGCACTGCTGCTAACAGTCAGTCAATCACTAGTGCCTCCGGCCGGATGCACCCTGTCACCTCTCCACATCCTCCTCGCCAGTATCGGCCCTTGATGCTGCAGTGGGCCTTGTACTGCGGCGTGGTTCTTGTACCACCTGCAGGGACAGGCTGCTCAGACTGGATGTGCCCTCACTGGCATCATCCCCCCCCCCCCTTGATTGGGCATTGCCACACACCTGCTGGTTTTGGACAGCAGTTGTGACCTGTTCCAACACCCTAGCAACATCCTGGCAGCATTGTACCATCTGGATTTGCATTGCCAGGGACCAGCGTGACAGTTGGGAGGTAGCATTCCCGATCAGATGGTTTGACCTGGTGTATGCTGATAGCCGGGTCAGCAGCTGGCGGTGGTGGGGGTGGCTGATGTCCTGCTGTGACACCATGATTTGGCTGTTCTCCCGCTGTTAACACCTGCACGCTTTCGGTTAGCTGGCTCACGTTGCGCGCTGTCTTGTAAAGCTGCAGCTGCATGGCTGCCATGTGCCGTGCCTGCTTTTGGTGGACAGCTAGCATCCGGCGTTCGATGCCAAGCCCTGGATCTTGATCATGTTGCCCCCAGTCAGCCCGTGTTGCCACGTTGCGCTGCTGCCTCATCCAGCCACTTGACTGTGACCGCACAGTGGCTTTGCGCCGTGTCTGCCTCCTGGGGGGTGGTGTGGCCTGTTCCACTGCCATGTGTGAGGCATGGGGTGGTTGCTCTCCTCCTGTGGCTGCAGGAGTAGCCCTGTTCGCATGGGGAGGTGGTGGTATTGGTGCCGGTGTGTGTGAAGGTCCAGGTCGTGCGGCTGGATGGCTCTCTCCCTCGGTGGCCTCTGTGTTCTCCTCAATTTGGACTGCCTCGCTGTCTGTGCTCTGTGGTTCTGCAGCACCTGTGATGTAAATGGGTACATGATTAATGATATGAATCTTGCACATGTGATGGTGACATCAATGCAGGCTTGCATTCCCTGGCTGGCTTTAGGGACATGTTTCACTTGACAGGTCTGGCTGTGTGTGGCTATCAGGGAACTATTATCACACACCAGGTCCCTCAATGCAATATGGCGTTTCTGATGTGCATGGCCTGCATTACTGGGGTTATCAAATGGCTAGCTCTGGGGCATGGGCATTGTTAGGGGATGGGGTCGCAGTTGCATTGCTCTTACCTTAAGATTGTTGGGTGGGTCAGGAGGTGTCCAGCTGGGTGACCCCCACACAGGCTGCAGGGTTGATGGTGTCCTCCACCAGGTCTTCAAGTGGTGTGTTGGGCGCAACTGTGGGGTCTCCTCCTCCCGTGGCATGTTGCTCTCCCAGCCTCTCTGCAATGCGCTCTTTGGCACGGCCTCTTAGGTCGTACCACCTCTTCTTTAGCTCATCAATAGAGTGCTGGGTCACTCCTACAGAGTTTACCTTAGCCCTGATGCGCTGCCAAATGCGCCCCTTATCTGCTTCAGGCACCTTCCGGGATTGCTTCCCAAAAAGCCCATCATGGTCCCTGCTTACACCCTCAATGAGGAACTCCAGCTCCTGTTCTGAAAATTTTAATTTTTTCTTTTTCTGCCAGGTGCACTGCTTCCTGGGACATTCTGGTTTTGGATGTTTGTCCTGTTGTGGGGCTGCAGGGTGTGTCTGATGGAGCTCTGTGCTGTGCTGCTTCTACTCTCAAGCTCTGTGTTCAGAATGAGTGAGGGAACTGCCTAGTTCCTGGTTGTGATGTCATCATTGTGCTCGAAATGCGTCTTCCCGTTTTTGCGATCTCGCAATTAGCGAGATCGCAATTTGCAATTTCCGTAATTGCAAAATCGCAATTTCAACATGGGAAACAGGCAATTCGACGATCTTTGTAAGATTTAGTGGAATTCGCAATCGGCGATTGTGGCTGACTGTGAATCGCATTTTTGGTTCGCTTTTATTGATGCATCCCATTCTGCGAATTCTAATTTGCGATTTGGTATTTTATGCAAATTAGAATTCGCAGAATCTGGGCTTGATGCATCTGGAGGATAGTTACTATCTTGTTCACAGGGTGCCTTCGTTCCCGCTTGCCCCGGGGGACTGACTTTGGATTTCTGGGTGTGGGTTTTTAGCTTGTTCGCATTTATATTCATTCTGAATTTTCTGGTCATTAGTATCGGGAAACAAGTAGGTGATACAGGACAGCGGGGGTGCACTAGTCGTTTTTATCTTGCACATACCCCCAACGGATACTGCGCAGGTATACACCTTTTGTTTCCAGGCACCAGACATTATGTGTCTTGAGTGCTTGAGCAAATGTGAGGTTTAGCGGAATTCCGTTTTTGTTAATGTGACTGATTAATTTGTATCTTCTCTTGACAGTTCGCGCTTTACCAGAGGGGCTCCATTGATGCTTCTCTCTGTTTTTCCACATGCTTTTGGACTCAATAATACTTTAGGTGAGGACATCACCCTTTTTCCGAAGTTTATGGGATTGGTCTCTGGGCGATTGTTTGGGGCAGATGGGCGTGATATGCTCATAGTTTTCTCCGAGTATTTGGTCTAGTCCTCTCTCCCACCTTTTTTGGGACTCACCCTGCCTCCCTTTTCCCCCCCTTGCTCTTATTACTGCTCAGCTTGTGGGATCATAACTTTTATTGAGTTTGCTTCAATCAAGAGAACTGTCCATTCTCCTTCCTTCAGACTGATTGATTTGATGTTACTTGACGCCTGACACTTGTAGTAGGGTGTTATTGTCACTGTCTATTTTCTAAAATCCATTTATACATTGCTGATGACTCATTTTGGTATTTTCTTGTTCTGAGTTACAGTCTGCAATTTACTACATGCAGATTTGTCCTGTACGGTGTCCTTTTTTCATTCCTTTCCGATTTAGAGTGCACATTATCGCTCTTTCTTACAATTTACCATCAGGAGGTGAGTTTGCCCTGGGCTTAATGGGATTATGAATGTTGTTAATTTTGTGTCATCTGTTACGGGAGAACCCTCTCTGACCTCACCTACATTTCTATGTGCTAATTTTTCCTCAGCACATAGTGAAACGTTGATGAGGATTCAACCACCAGATTGGTTATTTATGCCCTTATTTTGAGCCTACCACATCAACATTCCACGTCGACTGTTAGAGGTGAGTCTGTCTCTTATCCCACTGGTCTAAAACCTAGATGGACTTACCGGTACCTAGGAGCATGTCTTCCTACTTTCCATAGATATGGATCCATTTAATGTGTATTATCCATTCACCGGTTTTTAGGTCTCGCCCTGGAATTCGCATCCGAAGGATGCGTCCAGGGCGGAGACTTATAGTCGGCTGACACGGGGGAATGAGGGACACAAAACTGTGACGAGCGTGGATTGAGCTGCGTGCACGCGCGTCAACATTCACGCATGCGCACATCACAGCCACACGCATACACAGCACTCACGCATGCGCACATACACACGCATACACAGGCACACCCCCGTCACCTACACGCATACACAGAGACCCCTCCACACACACCAGCCCCTCTCCTCTCGGCTCCACACACACGCACACGCATTTACACTTACACAGACACGCAGGCACCCAGACAGGCAACCCCCCCCCCCCCGTCACACACACGCATACACACAGACTCCAGGACACATACACATACACACACACATGCACGCTCACACACATACACAGTCCGCCGCCGCGCGCGCGCACACAGATGCCCCCCGCCCCCCCCCAACAAGGCGACGCCCCACTCACCGGCATCCTCAGTGCAGCGGCTCCCACCGGCAGCAAGACTCTTCTTCCCTTCTTCGGCACCGGGGCGCAGGGTAGGCTCCTGCCTGCTCCGGTGCGCCAAACAATCGCGGCTCTTCCGTGGGAGGCGGGGTAGGCTCCCGCCCTCCTACTTCCGGTTGTCCCGCCCGGCCTGCCTGACTTCCTGTTCGCAGGCCGGCGGAAAACGAAAGCGGGAGTCCGCCGTAATTGCTTACCTTAGGGCAAAGGAGCGTGTGTGCGCGGCGGTTTCCTTTGCCGCGCGCGTTGATTGGTGAATGCGCAGTGAGTATTTTTCATAAAACTGTAAAATACTTGAATCAAATGCGCATCACGACGTCTGCGCATGTCCGTGACTTGGTATGATACAAGGAGGCAGGAGAGGAGAGTGTGCGAGCGGCCGGTTTCCTTTGCCGTGCATGTTGTTTTGCCAAGCGTGTTGTTCGTTGAGGGTGGAATGCGCAGTGAGTTTTTTATGAGAAAATTACACCCTGTCCACGCACAGAGGACTCCTGAGCCGTGGATGGATCTGGTTTCCCAGGCGACCGATGGCCGGGTTGTGTGCCTGGCCCTCTCCATCAAGTCTTCGTCTGATCTGTTTTGATAAGGACGGGTCGGGTGGGTTCGTTGTTATGGGTGATTGATTTTTTTTTTTGTAAGTACATTCCTCCAAGATACAGTGAAACGTTTAGTACTTTGGTATTGCGGGTACATTTTGTCTCTTACCTCGTAGCTTCTAATCTACGGCCTTGTGCTGTTGCAGGAACATATCATTTTGCCATTTTGTTCAGACATTGACCAAGCTTAGCTCCTCTGACATAAACCAGTGCACGCAGAAGAGGTACCCGTTTTATGCCACAAAAGGAACAGTAATGATGAGTGCAGAGTGACAGTGAGTGCAGAGTGCATGCAGTGAGTGCAGAGTGACAGTGAGTGCAGAGTGCATGCAGAGTGACAGTGAGTGCAGAGTGACAGTGAGTGCAGAGTGACAGTGAGTGCAGAGTAACAGTGAGTGCAGAGTGACAGTGAGTGCAGAGTGAGTGCAGAGTGACAGTGAGTGCAGAGTGCATGCAGTGAGTGCAGAGTGACAGTGAGTGCAGAGTGCATGCAGAGTGACAGTGAGTGCAGAGTGACAGTGAGTGCGGAGTGACAGTGAGTGCAGAGTGAGTGCAGAGTGACAGTGAGTGCAGAGTGCATGCAGTGAGTGCAGAGTGACAGTGAGTGCAGAGTGCATGCAGAGTGACAGTGAGTGCAGAGTGACAGTGAGTGCGGAGTGACAGTGAGTGCAGAGTGCGTGCAGAGTGACAGTGAGTGCAGAGTGAGTGCAGAGTGACAGTGAGTGCAGAGTGACAGTGAGTGCGGAGTGACAGTGAGTGCGGAGTGACAGTGAGTGCGGAGTGACAGTGAGTGCAGAGTGACAGTGAGTGCGGAGTGACAGTGAGTGCGAAGTGACAGTGAGTGCAGAGTGACAGTGAGTGCAGAGTGACAGTGAGTGCAGAGTGCAGAGTGACAGTGAGTGCAGAGTGACAGTGAGTGCAGAGTGACAGTGAGTGCGGAGTGACAGTGAGTGCGGAGTGACAGTGAGTGCGGAGTGACAGTGAGTGCAGAGTGACAGTGAGTGCAGAGTGACAGTGAGTGCAGAGTGACAGTGAGTGCAGAGTGCAGAGTGACAGTGAGTGCAGAGTGACAGTGAGTGCAGAGTGACAGTGAGTGCAGAGTGCGTGCAGAGTGACAGTGAGTGCAGAGTGACAGTGAGTGCAGAGTGACAGTGAGTGCAGAGTGAGTGCAGAGTGACAGTGAGTGCAGAGTGAGTGCAGAGTGACAGTGAGTGCAGAGTGACAGTGAGTGCAGAGTGACAGTGAGTGCAGAGTGCGTGCAGAGTGACAGTGAGTGCAGAGTGACAGTGAGTGCAGAGTGACAGTGAGTGCAGAGTGACAGTGAGTGCAGAGTGAGTGCAGAGTGACAGTGAGTGCAGAGTGACAGTGAGTGCAGAGTGACAGTGAGTGCAGAGTGACAGTGAGTGCAGAGTGACAGTGAGTGCAGAGTGACAGTGAGTGCAGAGTGACAGTGAGTGCAGAGTGCGTGCAGAGTGACAGTGCGTGCAGAGTGACAGTGCGTGCAGAGTGACAGTGCGTGCAGAGTGACAGTGCGTGCAGAGTGACAGTGCGTGCAGAGTGACAGTGAGTGCAGAGTGACAGTGAGTACAGTCACTCAGCACCACCACATTATCAGTCAGAACCACCACAGCATCACTCAGAACCACCACAGCACCACTCAGCACCACCACAGCATCACTCAGCATCACTCAGCACCACCATAGCACCACTCAGCACCACCACTGCATCACTCAGCATCACCACAGCCCCATTCAGCACCACCACAGCATCACTCAGCACCACCACAGCACAAATATGTTCTCTCAATGTTTCAAGCTTTATTACAAATGTCACAAAAAGATGTTAATATTTCACTTCTGTTCTTGGATTTTGTTACAATAAAATGCACTGAACATAATCTTCACAAAAGTTATTTACAAAAGTTTAAGCTATTGCCATTATAAATTACAATCACTTTTATTAAGTATTAAAAAAAATTAAAAGCCATTGTTATTTGTAATATCAATACATCTAAGTCACGTAAATACAAATGTTGCATTACAAATGCTATAGGTGTCACATTTGCGAAAGTTATAACTATTGGCATTGTAAATGACAAAGCTATTAATTTAGCTATTTTCAAAACCAACACATAAATGAACGTTTGGTGAATTTCCATTAAAATATTTGACTTTTTTACTAAGATATTATTATACTGTTTTATGCAAACAAAATTTAGATACTGCATAAATAACTTTAATAAAACATATTTTATATGAAGCTTTTTATGTAAAAAAAAAATATAGCATAAAGCAAAAAACAATTGCCATTTACAATGCTAATAGCTCAAACTTAAATAATGCGAGACCTATTGCATTGCAAATGCTTGTTGATTTATTAATAATAGGGGCCTCATTTATGAAAAGTGACACATCGCTGCGTGAAAACAGCGAAGCGTCACTTTTCACTGCGCACTCCTTACGGCATTCCTGATGCGTCATATTTAATGTATGACGCATCATGTCGCAAGGAGTTACAGATACGTCAGTATTTCTGACGTATCTGTAAGCGCAAAAGTGACGCATTGCTGGAGTGTGTCACAAAAGTGACGCAACTCCAGCAATGCGTCCTTTCACATGGGGAAAGCCCCATATGAAAGGGCTTGTGTCAGTCTTACGCCTGCTGTGAGGCAGGCGCAAGATTTTGACGCAACAGCGTCCTAAAAGTGACGCAGTGAAATCTCAGAGATTTCACTGCGTCACTATTACGAGGCTTTTTGCGGGGGAACGCCCCCCACTGCATACATTATACCTGACGCAGTTATAATGTGGAGCAGGGGTTTAAAAAGTGACGCATCTACCTAGATGCGTCACTTTTTAAATATGGCGCAAGGAGGTGCATTTTTTACACCGCTGGTGCGTCACAAAAAGTGACGCACCGGTGGCGCAAAACTGATGCAAGGCCTTCATCCACTTTTCATTGACTGTTTCTAGATGTGCTTTTTTCTCTGATTACTTTATATTTTTTTCAGTTATTACCAGTCATTTTGAGGATCTATTCTGTTTTTCCCTCTAAATTCTCTTCTTCGCTCTTTTTTCTCTTCCTATATAGTGTTTTTTTCAGTACACAGTTATTAATAAATCCTCTTATTATTTGAGATGTTCAGGAATATGTACTATTTGTGAGCCTCTTTTAATATTTTGTATGGAACTACAGATGCTCATGTATATACATGAGTGTTGTTTGTAGATATGTGTATATTTATGTTTATGCTTGTACTTTTGTGCAATTTTAAATGTGATATTTGTAACAGTAATGACGTGTTTTATTAATGAATCGTGTTGTACTAGGGTTTTTCACATTGTGTCAGTTTGTGTCTTTGTTCCCATCTTAATTCGTAATAGCATGTATTTGTGGTGAATGTCTCTGTGTGTACATTCTGTAATATGTTCTGTCCTCTTTGTAATTGTTGCAGCCCTGACGAAGTTCCTATAAGGAACGAAACATGTTGGTTGTGCCAAAGTCTTGGTAAACATTACCAAAATAAAGAACAAAACTTGGACTAACAGAACGGCTGTTGGATTTCATTGAGTGCGCCTTCCGCCTTTCAGAAAACGCAATGTTCAGAACCACGCCCTAGGATGTCAGGGATAGGAAGTGTGTCGCACCAGAGTTGTAAATATATCTGTACTTGTGCATTGGTTGTGCTAAACCTTGGTTTGTCATCCTGTTCTTCAGTCTGATGTCTTAAGAAGTCATCTAAATCTCAAAAGGTCAGTGCGGGATCCGAATCTAGGTGCCAGCACTGCAAACCTACATCCGCTCTGCTGCTTCAGTTTGTAGGAGGGAGTGACCAGAAGGTTCATGTTGGCTGTGCACAGGTTGTGGGTAGTTATATGCCTTTGAATAAGGTTAGAAATAAATGTTGTACTTGTGCCATGTAAGGACTTAAAAATGACCTCATAGGGGCATCGTCGTGGTATTTGAAGCCAATGCAACTTCCTCATGAGAAGGTAGATGTGTTGCCATAAGGGCTGTTGGAATATCAATCAGGAAGCCTGGTTCTGAACCAGTTGCAGTCTTTTAGTTAGATACAGTCGTGTGCCGAAGTATAGGGAATTGGCATAGTCTATGTGCGATATAACCATGGCTAAAGCAACCTGAATAATTCAGGTGACCGCCATATCCTCGATAGAAGCGGTCGCTCACTTCACCTCCTCCTCACTCGAGTCCTTGACATAGCGCTTCAATTCTGCTAAGTACCTCTTCGTTGCGCACTGCTAGACGCTGTGGGCCTCTTTGCTTTTGAAAACTGCTGAGTGTATTTGGCGCTTTGCTTTGCTTTTGAAAACTGCTGAGTGTATTTGGCGCTTTGCTTTGCTTTTGAAAACTGCTGAGTGTATTTGGCGCTTTTACAACTACGTAGCGCACTGCGGGGCTTTGGCTCACCTTACTGTCTGTGTATTGATTGCTGTGGGCTTTACCTCGCTTCCTGCCGTTTTTAATTCCCTCGCTTTGAGCTCTGTGTTTTATCTGCTTGCACAATCCATAGCGCCCCCATTGTTACCTTAGCGCTTTGTACCACTAGAAACTTGTGCATTATTTGTCCCCTGAACGCTCCATTTTGGCCAATTTCGACGTGCCCCTCGCAGCATTTGTTGTTATTGTTGCTGCCATTTTGTCTGCTGTGACATTCCACACCACCTCCCACACCTTGATCCCGCCCCCCAGCTGACCCTCCCACGCTCCGCCCCCTCCACCATCCATTTATGGCCTATGCCCCCACGCGCAGCGTCCACGCGCTACGGCCACGCTGAAGGTGCGCCAAAGGTAAGCCCGTCTACGCCCGTCCGCGCCTGGACCGCGCCCAGCGCCAGAGCCCCTGGTCCTCGTAAGGCCCACCCTTCCCGCATTACTTACGATGCCACCACCCTCCTAGCCCTTAACCCTGGCCGCTCCCCCATCTGCGTCCAAGCCGCTCCTGGACACACCCATGGTCCCTTTTCCTGCTACTCCTGCAAGTTCGACGGCACCAAGAACAACTCCTCATCCACGAACACACAACAGATATCCGATCCCAACCACCTACAATGCATCTTGCTCAATACCCGCTCGGTCCACAGACACGCCATTGACCTCTGGAATCTACTCGACACCATCTCTCCGGACGTCGCCTTCCTAACAGAAACATGGATGAATACCTCTTCAGCCCCAGACATCACCATTGCCATCCCGGAAGGCTATAAGATCATTCGCAAGGACCGTACCGGCCACACAGGAGGAGGCATTGCTATCGTCCATAAGAAATCCATCCGCATCTCAACCAGCTCAGACGTGAATCTCGCCAACTCTGAACACCTTCACTTCCAGATCCACATCGACCCCAAGACCACACTCAGAGGCACCCTCCTTTACAGACCCCCAGGACCCCGCGCACAATTTAGTGAGGACATCACGGACTTCATCACTCCACACGCGCTCCCCTCCAAAGATTACATCCTTCTGGGAGACCTCAATTTTCACCTTGAAAAGAACAACGACCACAACTCCACCACCCTTCTGGACAACCTCGCAAACCTCGGACTTAAACAACTTGTCACTACCCCCACCCACATCGCAGGTCACACACTCGACCCTATCTTCACCTCCAGCAAGCATGTTTCCTTCAGCCACACCACAGCTCTCCTTTGGACTGACCACAGCTGCGTTCACTTCACCTACAACAAGCCCACATCCAACAACCACCCCCAACCCACTCTGCAAAGAAACTGGAACAAAATCACCATCGACCAGATCTCCTCATCGCTTCTTCAAAAGCCCCCCGCCCACTCCTCAAACCCAGACCAAGCAGCCACCAACCTCACCCAATGGTTATCCAACAGCGCCGACATCCTAGCACCACTGAAAAAACGACAAATCAAACTAGGCAGCAAGAAGGCCTCCTGGTTCAACGATGACCTTAAGAAATCCAAGAAACTCTGTCGCTCCCTCGAGAAGGCCTGGAAAAAAGACCCAAACACCAGCACCAGGGACGCCTTCAAAAACGCCACCCGCATACACCACCAACTAATCCGAAATGCCAAGAAAGCAGCCTTCAAGGACCGTCTAGATAACAACGCCCACAACAGCAAGGAATTATTCAACATCGTCAAGGAATTTACCAACCCCTCAGCCAACTCCAACGACATCACCCCCTCTCAAGCCCTCTGCGACTCCCTAGCCTCATTCTTCCACAACAAAATTGCAGACATCCACAACAGCTTCGACAACCAACCCGGAGACCAACCCACCCAAGCCCCTGCAGGACCCCCACCCCCCCTGAACATCCTCAATGACTGGAAGCCAATCTCCACCGAGGACACCATCCGTCTGATGAACTCTATCCACTCAGGATCCCCCACAGACCCTTGCCCTCACCACATCTTTAACAAAACAGACTCCATTATTGCACCGCACCCCCGAGACGTCATCAACTGCTCCCTCAACTCCGCAACCTTCCCGGAAAGCTAGAAACATGCCGAACTCAGCGCCCTCCTGAAGAAACCCACAGCTGACCCCACCGAACTCAAAAACTATCGCCCTATCTCACTCCTTCCATTCCCGGCCAAAGTCATCGAGAAAGCTGTCAACAACCAGCTCGCCGCATTCCTCGAAACCAACAAATCACTCGACTCCTCACAGTCCGGCTTCCGAGCCAAGCACAGCACCGAAACCGCCCTCATCGCAGCAACAGACGACATTCGAACTCTACTGGACAATGGAGACACTGTCGCCCTCATCCTCCTCGACCTCTCCGCAGCCTTCGACACGGTCTGCCATAGCACCCTTCTACAGCGCCTCAAAAACATCGGAATCCAAGGAAAAGCACTGGAATGGATCACCTCGTTCCTCTCCGGAAGAACCCAGAGAGTCCGCCTTCCACCATTCAAGTCAGAGGCTACTGAAGTCATCTGCGGCGTACCTCAAGGGTCCTCACTCAGTCCCACCCTCTTCAACGTTTACATGAGCCCCCTCGCGACCATCGCACGCCAACATAACCTCAACATCATCTCCTACACCGACGACACTCAACTGATCCTATCACTCACCAGAGACCCTAACACGGCTAAAACCAACCTACACGAAGGAATGAAAGAAGTAGCCGAATGGATGAAGCACAGCCGTCTGAAACTGAACTCAGACAAAACATCTTAGGTACCTCCCCCTCCGCCTGGGACGACTCTTGGTGGCCAGAGGCCCTTGGAAAAGCACCCATCCCGACGGACCACGCACGGAACCTGGGCGTCATCCTGGATTCCTCACTCTCGATGAACAGACAAGTCAACGCCGTTTCTTCATCTTGCTTCAACATTCTTCGCATGCTCAAAAAAACATTTCGCTGGATCCCTACTGAAACTAGAAAAACAGTCACCCACGCTCTGGTCACGAGCCGACTGGACTACGGAAACACCCTCTACGCCGGCATCACCGCAAAACTCCAGAAAAAACTACAACGCATCCAGAACGCCTCAGCCAGGCTCATATTAGACATTCCGCGTAAAGAACACATCTCTGACCACCTGAAAAATCTACACTGGCTCCCCGTCAATAAGAGGATCACTTTCCGGCTCCTAACCCACACACACAAAGCACTCTACGAAATCGGACCCGAATGCCTCAACACACGACTATCCTTCTACACCCCCTCCCGCCAGCTACGATCCTCCAACCAAGCCCTTGCCACTGTACCTCGCATCAACAAAACCACCATGGGAGGTAGATCCTTCTCCTACCTGGCAGCTAAAACTTGGAACTCACTTCCCACTCACCTTCGCCTTACTCAGAACCACCTAGCATTCAGAAAACAACTCAAAACGTGGATATTCGACAAGTAACTCCCCACCCTTCTTCAAGCGCCTTGAGACCCTCTGGGTATGTAGCGCGCTATACAAATCTTTTGACTTGACTTGACTTGAATTCCTTTCCTAGTGAGGAGTCTGCTGATCTTCCCTAT
The DNA here is from genome assembly GCF_964263255.1 of Lissotriton vulgaris. Lineage (NCBI taxonomy): Eukaryota > Metazoa > Chordata > Amphibia > Caudata > Salamandridae > Lissotriton > Lissotriton vulgaris. The sequence goes on from NC_141687.1 coordinate 365,113,458, forward strand.
TTTTCTTAGCTGAAAGAAGCAAGTAGAGATTACTGATCCAATTTGAGTTTTTATTGTGAGGTCACAATTGATTGTCACCCCAAGACTCTTGGCGGAGGGGGATAGAATGGGGGAGAACCCAGCTCAACTGGCCAGAAGTGTGACCTCATTGGGTTATGCATACCCTCTGTCAGAATAAGTTCAGTCTTGTCCAGATTAAGTTTTAAATGGTTGCTGTTCATCGAATTGCTGATGTGCAGCATGGTAGCTTGGAATTTGGACACCGAGTCAGGTGTGTAACATTAAATGTAGATCGTCTGCATAGTTGAATATACATACCTTCCTTTCCTTTCCAGCATAATTCCATGTAACATCAATTTAATTTTGAAGCATGCACTACATCAATGGGAAAAGGTATAGGTTGAACACATGCGGGGATAATGAGAAACCCTGAGATACTCTACATGTTGTTCTCATTTTTGGTGCCATAAACTGGGCTAAGTGTACCATCTGAGAGCAGTCCTCCAGGAATGATCTAATCCAGCTGAGAGCTGATCCTTGGAGGACCACGTCCCTGATGTGGTCAACCAAGATACTATGGTCGAACGTGTCAAATGCAGCGGAGAGATCCAACAGCACCAGGGCCTGGGGAGAACCTTTGTTGGCTTCCTTCTGGAGTGTGTCCAGCACAGTCAGAATCACTGCATCTGTTGAGTGGGCTGGGCGAAACCCCACTTGATGGGGGTTGAGGTATTCAGACTGCTCAATAAAGGCACAGAGGCATTTGGCCACATGGGACTCCAGTACCGTAGCCAAGTAGGGGAGCAGAGAGATTGAACGGTAGTTTGAGTATGTGAAATTGGTTCTGCCAGGGTGCCATGTCTTTCTAACGCTAGGCAGTTGGTGTCTCTTGAATGAGTGGAAGCATACTACGAGCAGATTAATAGCCTAATTCAAAATAGCAGGTTGATATGATCAGATGCACAATACACAAAAGACATTTAGTGATCAAATATGTTCAAAAGCTTACCACTCAGAGAAAATTTATGAGGTATGAAACCACGAAGAGTAACTATTTAATCTTTCATTAATTTACCCATCCTGATTCAACCACACAACTATAGGCACGATTATGGGTGGAAAGCCTCTGACTAGTTGTTAGAGGCTTTTCAACTGACATCTTTGGTTTCACTTCAACCACCGTATTAAAATGATGGCGGTCAGACGGAAACCTGCAGAGGGATTCCGCTGTGCTTCTGACTGGCTCAAGGAGCCAGTCGGAGTATTGGAAGCCACCATAATTCCATAATGACAGCAGAGCAAGGCTCGGGTCCGCCATTGAGATTATGATGGCACTTTCCGACAGCCTTTCCATGTCGGCCTTTCTGACATGGAATGGCTTTCAGAAAGTGACTTTGTGGGCCCCTAGTAGAGCCCTCTTTGTCCCTGGCCCTCCACTTTGGGGTCTGGGACCTATGGTGCCCCTAAACATGGCTGCACCATGCAGCAGACACCGTGAGTTGCCTGCCACATAGTGCAGGGATGTTTCAAAACATCCATTTTACAGTGCAGCTTGTACTGCGGGCCTTTCCCACCCACTGCACAAGCTGCCATTGTAAAATGGATTTTTCTGACCACCCATAGGGCGTTCGCATTCTAAAAAAATATCACAGAAGCTATTACAATGAATTACCACTATGTCCTCCAACACTATCTCTTAACCAGTAAGTGATACTAACAGATTTCCCCTGCCATTCAATGAATCAACAGTTATAGATTATTTTTCAGGTTCATAGCTTCTAATAAGCAGTGTTGGGCAAGTACTCCTTGACCAATTATGAACGGGGATAAAAGAACAGTCTTTGTGAAAAGATGTACTTATTGTCCTAGGGACGAGTGAATTTAAGATATTGCTGCACGCTCATTGAATTTTTAAGGTTTCACTTACCCTTTACTTTGAGGGTATCACATGGGCTTACTTTATTCTTGGCAATAACAAAATTGTTTGACTTCGCTCTTGTGAAAACACTGACACCAACCTGGAGTTACACAGTTTAGTGGTGTTATATCTCAAGGGAAAAGGAGAATAAGAAGAGTGAGAAATCTGCAATGACAGCAGCTTTACAGCTATTGGCCCTTCTGCCAAGTAGTGCTGCTGATGAACTGCTGCAAATCCTAATACAAGTAAATTACAAAAAAAGATACCTGACTATGCAGTTGCCCTAATGGTTATTCTTCTACGCAAGCCAATGGTTTGCATCTGCACTGATCCTGTTGTTTCTGGTTGTATACAGATAAGCATTAGACGGAACATCCCTTGATTAAAGTCTGCTTTCTAAAGACATTTTATTGCTCATTCTGACTTTCATGTTGATTACCTCAGTTCTTGTAACTAGTGTCATGTGGTGCCAATTGTATGAAATGCCTTAAAATTTGATTATCTGGTTTGAGTAATACTTGTCTTGTATGGAGAATACAATCTTCTGCCTGGGCTCTTACTTTATTTATTTTTCAGTGCATGTTATACTTGTTTGCTCGACAGTGGCTATAGACAGACGTGTTCCTCCTTGTTCTTTATGGTGATGACTTGCCTATGAAAAACACCTTGCATTATCTGAACTTTGAAAGCACCTCACCTGTGCTGACAATCTTATGCCTGTGGATCCTCTTGAGATATCAGATGGCAAGTAATTTTGTAGGAGGAACACCCAACAAGATCTACATTGCCTATTAAGGTTTATTAGGTTTGAACTTCCTGAACTCAAGTTGGTCGCCACAAGATTTGCTGTTCTCACAATACTCCAGATCTGGCTGTGAGATAAAGAGAAAGTGGCTTGCTTACATTCCCAAAATTAGTTGTTGAGTTACCCAGCAGTTCCACATTGTCACCAAACTGTCCATTAGGGAGTAACCGATGGATCTTGTCCTAACTCTGTTGTAAGAGCCACATCGGTGGCAATAAGGTTTGCAGTCAAGGCTTACTTTTGAATGTCAGGTTTAGGTACAATGCAGTGAACACCTAAATAGTACTCAATAACATTGGATTTTCTGTCTGTTCTATTACTTATATATAAGAAAATGCCTGTAAATTCTTTGGTTCAAAAGCTCAGCATTTAATAAAATTCTAGTATACAGAGGAGACTGACTTTCTCTGGTAATAGTAAACATTTCTAAGCAGGTGGGGCACGGAAAACACCTGTATGGATTGGCTAGAAAGGTCAGTGGCCCTGCAAGTATTTTGTACTTGTTTAGATTTCGTGACAGCATAAGGATACAGCAACATGGCTAGGGAGACACTTTGGGGCATATTATCAAGGGGGTTTATCTCCGCTTTTTTGGCTTTAAAAGCCAAGAAAGCGAAGATAAAATTATCTCCCTATTACCTAGCTGTCGCTAACACCAGTTAGCGACAGCTAGTAGGAGATAGCGACCATCTTGGGCCCCGCTTTGCATGTCAGTGAAATTTATCACTAATGACATGCAAAGTGGGCGTGCCAAGATGTTAGTGACTGGAACCAGTCGCTAACATCGCTATCTCCTATTACCAACTTTTGGAGATACTCGCGCTAAGCTCGAATATCTCCAAAAGCTAACACGTGCCCTGACCAGTTCTTAGCCATGTTATCCAATGGTAGGTGGATAACATGGCTAAGAGCATTAGCTCGGTAATGCATGAATATCGCTGACTTTTCAGCAACATTCATGCATTTCGGCCGATTTTTATCGCTTGGGAGATAAGCCTTGATAATAGCAAGGTTCCTAAGCGATAAAAATCGCCGCAGCTCTGCGATAAAAATATTGCCGCTAAGCCAACATAGTGATAATTATCGCTAGTTGTTGGTAATATGCGCCTTTGTTCTTACAATCAATTAGTTTAACCTTTTTTCCCCACACATTAGTAATTGTGGCATTTGCATTGGAGCCAGGTGGCCCATGCTTGAGGTAAAGGAGAAGCTGGGTGGGTCACAAAAATGCAGATACCACATTCAAGTTTAGGTCAGCAGGAACAAGCAGGTGCCACAATGAAAAAGGGTGCAAAAACCACAGGTGATGGACAGAATGCAGAACAATGTCACACATTCACCCCAGTACAGAGATCTGGGCCTAAATCCATCGTTTTTTGCACTCCACACCCCCCCCCAGTTCAGACATGGCAATATGAAAATCAGTCTGACCCTGTGCCTCATGGGAACAGTCCAGCCCGAACTGCCAAGCCATGCCTTACCTGGACCGGAAACAAGGCTCCGAGGACCAGTTTCTGGCATTCCAGCCGTCTTCAGCCCGGCTTGCCTGAATCCAGTGGTGTGGAGTGCATGGGACTCACGTCTGAGCATACCCATCCCACTCGGGGTGACAAATGCAAAAACCACAGGTGATGGACAGAATGCAGAACAATGTCATACATTCACCCCAGTACAGAGATCTGGGCCTAAATCCATCATTATTTTGCACTCCACACCACCCGAGTTCAGACATGGCCATATGCAAATCAGTCTGACCTTGTGCCTCATGGGAACAGTCCAGCCCGAACTGCCAAGCCATGCCTTCCCTGGACCGGAAACAAGCCTCCGAGGACCTGTTTCTAGCATTCCAGCCGTCTTCAGCCCGGCTTGCCTGAATCCAGTGGTGTGGAGTGCATGGGACTCACGTCTGAGCATACCCATCCCACTCGGGGTGACAAATGCAAAAACCACAGGTGATGGACAGAATGCAGAACAATGTCATACATTCACCCCAGTACAGAGATCTGGGCCTAAAGGTGCATGGGGGAGACTGGCCTGGACCACTGAAAGATGCTAAAGTATAAAGATGGAGAAGTGGTGTGTTTGCAGCCGAGCATTTTGGGAAGATTTGGATATGCCCCTCCAGGCTTTTTGAATTTACCTATTGTATCAATGAGGTGCTACTTGTACCATAGATTTCTTTCTTACAGTGAAGTGATGCAGAGATCTCGGAACGCTGATCTTTGAAGGTCGGTTGAACAGCAACAGCACCACTCCATTCTCTAGCATTTCTTCCTGTTCAGGCATTGGGTTGCAGCATCTGTGCCAAAGATTGCCAACATTTACTGCAACTGCTACCTGAATAAGAGGTATGCAGCTCAAATGTTAATCTATCTCATCTTCTTTGGATGTCAACAATAATAGTCTATTTTAACTCAGTCCCAGAGAAGAGTCCCTACTCCTACAGCAGGCACACCAACATTTCTGTATCTGGTCTAGTTCTTTTCCCTCTGCTAGGGTACAAAGCTCCGCCAAGTGCCTAGGGCCAGCTTATATACAGAAACAGTGACAATAGGTCACGCAGATGCAAAACCAGACTTGATATTTTGGGTGGATTTCCTTTTTGTCAAGCACATCTTCATGTAGTTAAACGTCAGTCCCATCAAAAAACAGATTTACAAATGCGCATTGTCAAACTGGTAGCACAGTAATGGTAGACATTGCATAATTTCCTCTTTGATTACGTACCTGTCCAGCCCCTCCAGTAGTCAATCACTAACTGTTTCTGAGCTCAGCCTCCCTTGCCTATGCTGGACATAAGATATGGGGTGTGGGCAGGCAGCCCATCTCCTTTCTTTAGATATGTGAAGGTGAACCAGCTCTTGCCCAAACTAGGTCTGTCCCCTGTTCAAGGGCTATTTATCCCAGGCGACTGGCTGACCAGGTAAGGTGAATGCATAGAAATCTTTCTGCTAAATAAATGTGATTGTGATTCCAGAGGAGAGCAGAGTAAAAAAAAAGAACATCCTAGGTGGTCATGCAGGAAGGGAGAGATATCTAACTGTTAAGTCACAATATTGAGAAAAAAATATATCAACAGACAGAATATAGAGTTTTTGATATCGAATGGACAGAATATCGAATGGTAAAAATATAGTGGTGCAGAATATCGAAATACAGGAACAAAATATCGAATTCCCCAATATATCGAAGTTAGTAATATAAAAAAAGTTAGTGTTTTTAATGTTACTATATGTGTTAAAAGTATGTATTTTTTTTGTATGTTTGAATTTTGTAATAGCAATGAATTTTATGATAATTAATTTTTGTGTAATTTAATTCCGTAGTGGGTTGTGGGTTGTGGGTTTAGAGAGCAATAGGGTGGGAAGTAATTTGATTATAATATATATTTTTAGCATTATTTGGAATTAATTAATTATATGTACACATTTTTTCGGTAATTTAATTCTGAAGCGGGTTGTGGGTTTACAGGGGAATAGGACGGGAAGTAATTTAATTGAAATAAATGAATTTATTATTTATTATTTAATATTTAACAGTTTATATTATTAATTGAGTTAATTAATTTTTTAACAATGATTTATATATTGATTAATAATAATGAATTGGTAATTGTGTTAATTGTGTAATATATTTTAATAATTAGTAATTAATTAGATATTAATCAATAACACATAATTTGTAAGTATGTTAATTAATTGTATTGTTAATTGTAATTTATTAATTAATTGTTAATTAATTATGTTAATTTATGAATATGTTACAGTATTGTAGGTGATGTTTATAGGGGAAAATGGTGCAAGGTAAATTAATTTTTACAAAATAATTAATTGTTAATTAATATTAATTATATTTCAGGAGTGGGTATATTAAATGATTTCCCTACGCTATCCAACACTTCCCTTACTGTTGCACTCACTGGAGTGGGAATAGTAATTTTTACCCTTCCTTTTTACCCTTCCGCTATCCAACGCTTCCCTTACTGTTGCACCCCATGGAGTGGGAAATGTAATTTTTACCCTCATGCTATCCAACTCTTTCCCCACAGTTGCACTCCCTGGAGTTGGAATAGTAATGTTTACCCTCCCGCTATCCAGCGCTTTCCCTACTGTTGCACTCACTGGAGTGGGAATAGTAATTTTAACCCTCCAGCTATCCAATGCTTTCCCCACTGTTGCACTGACTGGAGTGGGAATAGTAAATTTTATTTACCCGCCATCCCACATTTTCCCTACTGTGCCACTTTTTGGAGTGGAAATAAGCATTTTATCTTTTACGCTATGCAATGTTTTAGTATTGTTATATTTAATGTAGTGTAAAATATAACTATTATTTTTTAATTATTTTTAATGTTTTAACTTATTATATATAATTTAGTTTTATATTTATATTATAGATTTCTTTTATATATATATATATATATGTAAAAATACTTCATGAGGGTTGATTCCTGGGATCCAGTTCCCAGCGTCAGGTGGCGTGTTAGACCCGGCGGCCCCCACCGCCGAGAAATGTCAATATCCTTGCAAGTTTTACCGTAGTAAGTAATACATGCACTCAAAAGGGTACAGCTTGGTGAGGTTTATTCCCAAAGTTCGCTACGCGTTTCAGCACCGAAATGCCTTGTTCACACGATTGTGAACAAGGCATTTCGGTGCTGAAACGCGTAGCGTACTTTGGGAATAAACTTCACCAAGCTGTACCCTTTTGAGTGCGTGTATTACTTACTACGGTAAAACTTGTAAGGATATATATATATATATATATATATATATATATATATATGTGTGTGTGTGTGTGTATATTTAAAATTATGTTTTTAATATTTAATTATTAAAAATATTAATTTCTTTTTAATGTTATTAGGTTAATATATATGTAATAAAAAATAAAAATGCATGTTTATTTTTTTACTTACATTTATTATTTATTCATTCTAAGGTTCTTGAATTATTTTTTTTGCTTCAAAACGTTTTTATTAGCATTAATAGGAAAAACACAACATAGTACTTAGTGCAACAATATGCAGACATTTCAAGGCAATACTGAGGGAATAAGAGCAAGATTCTACGGGCCACATATCCTCCCAGGCAATGCTAGCACAGAGGGCCTACGAAATTGATGAAACCGCATTACGTATTGCTATCAATCATACCATTGGCAAAAGACAGTGTCAGTTGTAAAAGTCTCTAGTGTTAGCATCATAAAGTTCCAATTGTCTAGCAGTAGAAGGAAAGCCTCTACAGTGCAAGGCCACATTCCAACGTTTTAGCACTCTTTCTCCATAAAACATGTCTGTACTGTGTTACAATATCATTATTATACCCATTAGCTGTAGAACATGAACAATGAGAAAGAGAAAAACAAAAAGTAAAAGAAGAAACAACCAGTATGTAGGGATGGAGGGTGGGAAAAGAATAGTGAGGGAGGACAGGATGATGTGGCGGGGGGGGGGGGGACATTGTGGTGTCTTGCTATATTTTCCGAGTCATTTCAAACCGCTGGGAAGCACTGCTCTAGCCATACCAGAAACTGTCTCTGATGGCATGCGGGGGAAGGTCGAGGATGTCAGTATTAAACAGTGCATCAGAAAGGAAGATGTCTAAGTCATGGAGAGTGAATGGGGGTGCTGTGCTGAGTGATTAGTCATTGAAATTCCAAAAGCCCTCTGGGTCAGTGAGATTGGCTGCCTCATCAAAAAGCTGCAGGTCTTGGAGTCTTGCAACCGCAGTCTACAATTTTCCAGTCGTCCCAGGTGATCCACCAGCGGTTTCCACAGCTTTGTGAATTTGACGTCCCGAAGCTGTAGGCGCACCGTGAGCAATTCCATTGCCACTGTGTGCCATAGATGGGTGAACCATACGTTTATGGAGGGCGTTTCTGCTTTCTTCCAATATAGGGCAATCGTCTGTTTCACGGCTCCCAGCATGTGGAGACTGAGATGTCGGTCTCGGCGAGTCATTGCTCGCAGGTTTACCTGCATAAGTCCCAGAATGATAGTAAGTGGACTTTTGGACAGTGGGTACCCTAGCACCCATTTAATATGGCTGAGGACTTCTTTCCAATAGGTAGCAAGGAGAGGGCACGACCACCAAATATATTTAAAATCCCCAACTGCTTGAGTACAGCGCCAACACAGGGGAGATGCATTGGGAAACATCTTTTGAAGCAGAGTGGGAGTGTAGTACCACTGAGTCATCACCTTGTAGGCAGATTCCTGCTGGGGGATGCTATGGAGAGTTTTTGGAATGTCTCCCCAGAGGCGCGTCCACTGAGAAGGGGCAATGTCGGCATCGGAGAAAGACTGCCACTGCAGTTGGTATGGGTGGGGGTCCGAGCAGTGTGAGAACCTGGTATATGAGAGAAATTAATCCCTTGTAGGAGCCAAAGGTATGTGCTAGCCGTTCAAAGGGTGTGTAATGTCGCGTGGCGGCTTGTGATAGAGAGGATCCTTGTAGCCAGTGTTGGAGCTGAATATATTGGAACATGTCCTTCTCTGTTAGCCGAAATTCTTGTTTGCATTGAGCGAACGTTTTTATGTCCTCCCCCAGAATAAGTTGCGTATCGTTCTGCAATCCTTAACTGTCCAATTTGCAAAATAGAGTGGACGACATGCAGGTGGGAACTGCGGGTTGCGAGCAATAGGGGTTTGCGGGGACGGTAAGGATATGAGGCCCCTATGGACCGCCACTTTGTCCCAGATCTCAAGCACCGTTTTAGTAGGAACCGCTATGTAGGCGCTGCGGTGACGCGTCTCCTGAGGCAACCATGCTTGATCCCAGAGAGGATGACAGGTGACCACCCTGTCCATGTGGAACCACACCTTCCGCTCTCCCCCACCGTCCACTCTGATATAAAGCGAAGGTGAGATGCCCAATAGTATTCTATCAGTATTCTATCAGATTAGGGCAGGCGAGCCATTAACATTTTACTAGAGAATCGTGGTTTATTCCACCCCCCCCCCCATATAAAGGTGGTTAGTTCGCGTTGCAGCCCCTGGATCTGGTGCTCTGACATGGGTGTCGGCAGAGTTTGGAATAGGTAAAGAATTTTCGGTAGGATGGACATTTTGACTGTATTGAGGCGTCCCTACCAGGAAAGTGGCAAAGCTTTCCATGCTCGTAGATCAGCGATGACTGAGAATTTGTATTCTTGCCAATTAGCTTGGGACCTGGTAGCTAAGTCTGGTGTTGAATTAAGGCCAACGTATCTTACAGAGTTGGTCACCCATTGATAAGGAACGAGGGCTTGCAAGGTCGCAATCTCATCAACCGGTGTCGTGATGTTAAGGGCCCAGGATTTCGTATGGTTGATTTTAAGCCCTGAGGCTTGCTCATAAGACTGGAGCAGAGTACGCACTACTGGAAGCAAGATGAATGGATCAGACATGGTAAGAAGTAGGTCATCTGCAAAAAGGGCAATCTTATGTTCAATGCCCCAAAGTGTAATACCACGAATGTCAGGTTACCGGCGTATCATAATAACAAGTGGCTCCACCACAAGGGCGAACAATAGGGGTGACAGGGGGCAGCCCTGCCTGGTACCCCTAAGGATGGAGATGGGCTGCGTGAGTTGGCCATTTACATGCACCCTGGCGAGAGGTGAGATGTAGGGAGCCATGATGCGCGCTATCATCAGTGGGCCTAGGCCTACTTTCTGTAAAACAGCACGGAGAAACACCCAGTCCACCCGGTTAAACACCTTTTCAGCGTCCAGTGAGAGCAGGCAGGCCAGGATCTTCCAGTGCTGCGCCTTTCCTACAAGGTGTCCGACCCAGCGCAAATTGTCTGCTCCTTGGCATTGTTGAATACAGCCTACCTGATCCTACTCAATGACAGTGTGTAGGTGCACGCTAAGTCGTTTAGCAAGAATTTTGGTGCACAATTTGAGATCTGTATTTAACAGGGCAATGGGGCGGAAAGAAGAGCAGAGCATGTGATCTTTCCCAAGCTTCGGGATGAGGGCTATTTCCGCCATTGCCATGTCCGGGGATGGCCCGACAGCGTCTGTGAAAGAGTTCAAAAGGCGTAACATACATGTTTGGAGTTGCAGCAGGAAGATGCGATAATCCAAAACTGGGAGGCCATCGGGGCCTGACGTTTTACCAAGTTGGAGTTCTTTTAGGGCACTAGTAAGCTCCTCTAGAGTGATGGGTTCTTCAAAAAACTTGGAGTGGTGATCCGATCTAACTGTATGAACTACAACTACCTCTATGCAGCATCTCACATATGTACGCTTCAGAGATATGAGGGGATCCTCATAATTCTGCTCCCCACTATTCTTTGACAAGGAAGTCTCTTACTCTCATCTCACACTGAGGAGGTAGAGTGGAAGTCCAGCCCCAACACGAAATATGGACTTACTAGGAAGAACCAGTTAGCAATGTCACAAGCCTGTGGTCTGGGTAAACGGAGTTTGTCCCACAACTATCAGTTACATTCTTTACTTGTTAGTTATGTCATGAGCAAGTGAGCAGAAGTCAGTCATGGTAAAATACAGTCCAGAATAGCCTAGAAGTCTGCTAGGCGGCAACAGCGATATCATGTAGGGCACCAGCCAGGGAACTTTAACGTGGGTCACCGGTGCCGGAAAACACATTTGTCACGTCAAAATGTTGAAATGAGGACCACACAGCTTTCTGTGCCAAGAATTTCACCACTAAACATTAATGTTTCTTATGTTGATAGGACTGTGTATCTGTCATGTAATTGTACTAACATGATTGTACTGAACTGCGGTTTTCCTATTCCAGATGCTTTAGATTTTTCTTCTTTTTGTCACTTTCCCAGGTCTCTCCATGACTACCTCCTTGCCTCTCCATAACTGTCTCTGTTCCACTCAAACCACTATTCACACAAGGAAGCATATCCCAAGGTTATTTTTGTGCTGCTAATTGTGACCCTTTTACTAAGTATACATCTCCTCGTGGAGATTTGTGCCTCTTTTAAAGGGTACAAAGTTTCTCACATGTATGTGTCTAAACTCAAGTAGCCATTAGGAAGCTTACAGTCTGTGTCACACAGCATATTTTCTGAGCACTCACAGCACCAGGCCAACAGCTTAGATTGCTACCAGGGACGTAGCTTGGTCAGTAAGTATGGGGTGGGTGAGCTTCATACATTCCAACACTCATGTTGACATATAATGTTTAAATACATTAAAGTGTAAGCATGCATGAGAAGGACCTAAGGGTCAGTGGAAAGGGAAAATAATGCAGATTCATTTTTTTTTTTAAGTATTTTTTATTTTTCAACAATAGTACAGTGTTCAAACAGAAGAAGATTACTTAATTACAACTACCCCCCTCCCACCCGTCAAGGCCTGTAAAATCGTTAATGTATTGAGATTAAGGAAGGCGCAAGACACTACAAGTAGAGCAAAAGAAAAAAAGAAAATGGAAAAAAGAAGAGAAAACACAAACGAAGAAGAGTAGAAGAGGATTAGGCAGGTATCAAGAGAGAAAAAAAAGAAAAAAAAGAGAAGAAAAAAAGAATTCTTTAGGGCATCGCTAGCTATCTGCCCGGGTCATGTTGCCCTTGTTGCTCAATCCAGGTAGAAAATTTCCCCCAAACCTCAGTGCCTATCTTCCTCTTTCTTTGTCCTTTCTTGGTGTATATTGCCTTTTCAAAATGGAATGTGGCAACCAGTCTGGCCAGCCATTGTGCGAAAGAGGGGGAATCAGTATCTAACCAGCCGGAGGAGACACAAATCCTCCATATTGCCATTGCTATAAAAATGAGCCCTTCCTCCTTAATCCTGAGTGAATCAGTTTGGGTCCCCAGAAGGATGGTCGTAGGGTTTAACACAATTGGTTGATTAATTATTTCGCTAAGTAGGTTTTGTATTTTAAGCAAGGTTGGAGCTAGTTTTGGACAAGTTGCAAAAATATGTATTGAGTCTGCCCCTACTTCGGGGCATCGTGGGCATAGTGTTCCTTTCCCGGATCCCCATTTGATAATTTTACTTGGTGTCATATAAAGAAAGAAAATTGTTTTAAAGTGTTGTGCTTGTAATTTAGCGGAAATTTATGTCTGTTGTGATAGAAGCAGAGAATTATAAAAGAAACTTTGAGGCGACTCAAGTTTGACATGCCATTTTGTAGAGATGGATTCTAGGTCATCTGGTGTTTGCCTATTAAGCATTTGGTAGATACTTCCGATACGAAGGGTGGTAATATTGCGTAGGGCATGTAATAGTTCAATTTCGGCAAACCCTGTGGTCCCACCCACCTTCCTGGATAGATAGCCTTGGATAGACAGGTATTTGAATAAGTCTTGATTTTTTAGTTTGAATTTAGATTGTAAATTTGTGAAGGATTCAATCCCCCTGGTTGTAATCAGGTCCCCAAGTTTTCCTATTCCAGCCCTGTGCCATTCGCAGAAGTTAGAAGGACTGAAAATATCTGGTAAGTTGCTGTTATTAACTATGGGAGAATAAAAGTTAAGTCTGCCAATTCCAAATATTCTCCGGATATGGCGGAATACTTTAAATGAATTCATTAATGTCTTGAATTTTACCCGGTTGTAGTACCCATATGTTGTTTCGCGAAGTAGGCAGCCCCAATATTGATCCCCTAGTAAGAGCCGGAAGGGCGAGGGTAGAGATGGCCGATTGTTGAGTCGTAGGTGGGTTCTCTTACTAGTACTGAGCTATATTGTAATACTGCCGCCCAGTAGTATAAAGTTATATTCGGAAAAGACCAGCCCCCTCTTTCTTTTGGGAGGGTGAGTTGTTTCAGTGCTCGTCTTGGCTGGGCATAGGCCCAGATGAATTGAGTGTAGATCTGCTGGAATTGGAGAAGTTTTGTCTTTGCTAAATTCAAAGGGTATACTACGAAAGAGGTAGAGTAGCTTTGGAAAGTATGTCATTTTGATGGCATTGCATCTGCCCACTAGTGTTAGATGGAGGTTGTCAATCTGTTTTAGAGCCTTCTTGGTCTGCACAGCAAGGGGAGCCAAGCTATCTGTAACTATGTCCTCCAGTTTGGGTGAAATAGACACCCCCAAATATTTAGCCTTGGGTACCACCCTGTCGTCAGGCCAAGTGATTTTGTTATTTACTAAAATCTGTGTCTTGTTTTTATTGAGGGCATAGCCAGAAACCTCCCAAATTTCTGGGCCTCGCCTTCCAGTGCGAGTATGGTGTTAGCAGGGTCTGGAGAGGTGATGGCCAGGTCGTCGGCATAGGCCAAGATTTTGCAACTATTGTGAAAGTAGATTACTGGGGTGATGTTGTCATTTTTCTCTATCTGTTTGATGAAAGGGTCCAGATAGAGGGCAAACAATAGAGGTGAGCAGGGACAACCCTGCCTGGTGCCCCGAGAGATATTAAAGGGATCGGTGAGATGTCCATTTATGGCAACACTGGCAGTTGGATTAGTATAAAGTGCCTGCGTTGCCAATATGAGTTTATCCCCGAACCCCATTCTGCACATTACCCCCCATAGGAATTGCCAGGAGACCCGGTCGAAGGCTTTTTCAGCATCGAGTAACGTGAGCGACATCGAGTCTCCAGCAGCTTGTGCAGCATCAAACAGGGTGATAACTCTCCTGATATGTTCCGTAGTCCCTTTTTTGGGTATGAAACCGTGCTGCCATTCCGAGACAAGAGATTCCACTACTCGGGAGATTCTGGAGGCTAACACCTTGGAGAAAATTTTAGAGTCACAGTTGATGAGGGTTATGGGTCTGTAGGAGCACATATCCAAAGGGGACTTCTCTTTTTTAAGGAAGATCGAAATTCTAGCTCTAGACCAGGAGGCCGGAGGGGGAGTCCCGTTGAATATAGATGTTATTACCTCAGTGAATATGATTTTAATTTGGGGAGTAAAGACTTTAAAGAATTCAACGGGGATTCCATCAGGGCCTGATGCTTTTCCTCTCGGAAGGCTGGCGAGAGCATCCAGAATTTCTTCCCACGTGGGTGTAAGATCTAGAAGCTTACTATCTTCTGGTCTGAGTTGCCTTAATTCGATCTCGCTGAGATAATTAGAGATTTCCCTGTCTAGAGCTTCCCTATTAGAAGAGTTTTCTTCCATGTACAATTTGGCATAATAGTCCTGGAATTCCTTCCGTATAAGACTAGGGTCTGTGATCTCCGAGCCAGAGGGTGTTCTGATTGAGTGGATTTCGCTGTTAGTAACCTGTTGTTGTGTCCTAACAGCTAGATGATGGCCGATGTTATCACTACACTCGTAGTTTTTTTCCCTTGCTGCTGCCCACTTTGCTGCGATTTTTTCCAAAAAAATAGCTCCTATTTCAGCTCTGACCACGACTGCTTCTTGTTGGATAGCTTGGCAGTCTAGTACTGCCTGGATAGATTGGGTTAGCTTAATTTCTATGTTCCTTAATTTTTCTTGTAGATCCCTGATTAGAGTTTTTTCCCTTTTATTTTTCTGAATAGAGAACCTTAGAGTCTCGCCTCTAATCCCTGCCTTCAGTGTGTCCCAGACTATCATTTGAGAAGCTGATCCAATATTTATTTCCAGGAATTCTTGAATCCATCCCTGCATATGATTTACGTAACTACTATCATACAGTAGGGCTTTTTCAAAACTCCAATTAGTGGCCTCTTTAGGTTGTCCAAGCCCCTTGAAAGTGATAATGAGAGGATTATGGTCAGATAAAAAGCGAGGTGCGATATCAATTGTGTAGTTGTTGGTAAGTGAGGCAGAGATAAAAAAGTAGTCTAATCTAACTAGGATTTGATGTGGGGCAGAGTAAAAAGTATAGCCGGGTTGTGAAGGATTTTTAGTCGCCCAGCTGTCTATTAATCCATGTGTCTGAATAAGGTTTGTTAAGGCCTGAAAAACTAGGGGCTTCCTACCTTTGTATCTCCATGTTGTGTTATTGGCCCAGTCACGGGGTAGATGTATATAGAAATCCCCGCAGAGCACTATGGGAGTGGGCCAGTGCACTAGTTCACCCGAGACCTGGTTAATAGCCCCGGGATCGTCGGTGTTGCTCCCATATATTGAGCAAAGGGTAATGGAAGAGTTATTAGGGAGTTGAATCTGAGTAATGACCCACCTCCCTAGTGGGTCGGATTTGACTCGTGGGTTGCCAGTAGCAAATCTTCTGTCAGCTAGAACACTCACTCCCTTTGTTTTAGCCCCCTGCGTGGTTGTGCCCACTACTTTGAACCCGAGGGTATTCAGTAGATGTTTTTGTGATTGTTCTACGTGGGTTTCTTGTAGGCATATAATGCTCCCCCCAAGTGTTCGTAAACCCAGAGACACTTTCTGCCTTTTAGAGGCGTCATTCAATCCGCAGATATTAGCTGAAACAATTCGTAGTGAATCTAGCTTAGCCATTTAAGTGGTGTAAAGGGAAGAGCCTATTGAAAATCAATAAAGTTGATTTTAGGGATATAGTAAATTTTTCAAAAGAGTGTCGTGAGTATTTTGCGCCCATGTGTAATATCTGTGTGCCTTCCCACCCTTCCCACCCCTTCCCCCCGCCGCCCCCCCTACACCCTCGCCACCCACCCCCTTACGTGAGCAATCAGGCCAAGCCTGAATGATGGAGGTCATACATGAGCCTCGGCTGCTGGTCACGCCGGCCAGAAACATAAATAATCTTAATCTTGTGATCGGATATTAAGCCTACCCAGTGCTGTGCAGAGATTAAGTGCCGAATATTTTTTTTTAGTTAAAAGTGTATGAATGCTTGTTTTTTCCCATTCTCGCCCTCGCTACCCCCCTTTCTGTCAGGACTCACCCCTACTTAAGTGCCCCCCCAAACATGTAAAAAAAAGACTGTATGCATAAAAGAGATTGCATTTTGGCGGTGAGGTTACTCCCCACTGATTGGAGGAGTTAGTTACCAGCAGGTTACAATAGCTTCAGAAAAGGAGAGAGGAGAGCGGCAGCACCCCTTTTGTTTCCCTGTCTTTTTTCCCCCAGTCTTAAGCTTTGTGTCCCTTTTTAAGCTTTACTTCTTCCAGGTACTCTTTAGCTTTGATCTCGGACAAAAAAACCTTGGTAGCGCCTAGCTGCTGGAAGGGGGAAATCAGTTGTCGTAGGTGCCATCTTCTCTCCACGGTCTGGTGACAAAAGTCTGGTTTGGCGAAGATGGTAATTCCGTTGGCCCCTTTTTTAGAGTTGGGGCGAGCTTGGTCATACACCAACTGTCTTAGAAGGAAGTTGCCAAAGTACACAAGGAATACCCGAGGTTGCCCTTCAGTAGGCTTCCCATTGTTATATTGCCGTTTCAGAAAGAAGGGGAAGCGATGAGCTCGCTGCACTTCACGGTTCCAGTCCCAACCTGGATGTTCCGGTGTTCAAAAATGCTGTGAAGATTGCAACCAAACAAATTTCTCTGTTAACGATAAAACTGTCTTTGCAAAAAAAAACACGCATGGGCAGTTATTCAATCTTATCAGATGCTGAAACCACAACAATATCTGTCAGAACACTTAGCACAGCACAAAAAGCATTGTCTGACGATGCTACAAATGGGACACTTCCCCACGAAGGACCTGACCCTGAAATGGAAGCGTACATGGCCAACGAAAGAATGTCGACTGTGTGGACAGGGAGTAGAGACATTACTACACCTCCTATGCATCTGCTTTTCACTTCTAGAAACTCAAAAAACTGTGCTTCACGAGATCTTCATGAAAAACCCGTTAAGGACAAGTAGAGCAGCTGTCATTGAATGCCTTGGAGGTTCGTCAATCCAACTGTCCTGCAAAGCCATTAAGTTTTGGGAAATGGCAACCAAAGAACTATATAATACACAAAAATCTGCCTGAGTGTCTTTTACGATACTGACTGGTCCCTTTTCACCCATTCCTGCACAATGCTCTGACCTCTCCTCAATGAATATCCTAGCACTTTTAAATTGTATATACTATAAAGTTATTTTTCCTATTTCAACTGCTGATGAGGGTTGTCTAATGACTACACAATGTTTTTATCTTTTGCACTTCTCCAACTATCATCTTTTATTCATTATGTATAACGTGCTTTTACTATCTTTTACGATTTTTTACGAAATCAAATAAAAGTATTATTGACTGACTGACTGACGGGTAGTACTTGGCATGGTCCTAAAAAATCCGGTGCAACCATTTGCCAAACCTTACTCGGGTATAAAACAGGTTTACAGGGAGGCGAACATGTGGGTAAATGCTGGTCACTGTATGAACATTGTATACAATCGTTCACAAGTGCTTCAACCTCACGATCAACACTAGGACACCAAAAATCATTTAGAATCCTGCTTTCCGTAACAGTCATGCCTAGGTGACCAGAATGAGCTGTTTCTAAGATTCTTAACCTGAAGCAGGAAGGAGGTACCAACTTTCCCTCTATAACCAAAACATTATTTTCAATGGATGGCTCATTGGCAACTTTTCAGAAAGGTTGCAGATAAGGATCAATGGACCTTTCTTTGGGCCAGCCTGCCACGACAAAATTCATGACTTGTATAAGAATTTTCCAAAGCCTTGCGCCACTCCTCCATATTGGCACAAATGACAGTATCATCAACGGTGGCGATGATACATTCTTCAATATCTTCCTCATCTTTGGTGCTGGAACTAGTACTTCCGACAAGAAGTCTAAGCAAACAAATTAGCTTTGATATTGTTACCTCTAGCAATATGTATATTCAGTCCTATCACACCAACTTTGAGTATTCACAAAAAACAATGTCACAATTTAAATTCACAAAGTCAATTCAGATCGAGATTATATATATGGTTCGTTTAATCCTTAAGGCTTTCTCCAAGTCCAGCCAACACGTGTTTCGTCGAATGGGCAGGTACCCACGACTTCATCAGGGCTGGGAAAGAAAATACAATACAAACAAATATTGTAGTTTCTAGATACATTGTCTAGTGGTCACATTTTGTACATGTAATTAATTCTTGATATTTAGTCTACATGACATGCAAGTGAGAATATTTTATACCACTTAGCATTTACCATATTGTTGAGACAGATAAGTGTGTTTCTCTCTTATTGTCAAGTGAAATTTCTTGCTAGGAAAGGAGGTGGGAAAAAGAGGTCTCCCATAGAAAGGATGAAAATTGCCTCCTTTATGAGACAAAAGAGTGCTCCACAGTTCGTGAAGTCACAAAATACACCGGTAGCACCAGATTTCCCGAAATCATTCCGGCGCTGTGCCTCACCAATTATATTTCAGCCATAGTACCATATTAGAGTGATCTTTTTCAATACCAGTGCAGAGTATCAATCATCGTATATATAGGTGGGTTATTATCAAAATGTGAAGTACCCGAAATTATTAAGACTGAGTATTACTACTCAGGCTTACCTGATATTCGATATTGGTAGGTTATATGCCTGTGAATTGTCATAATATATACATTTTGTGAATTCCATGTAAAGGGTTATATCATCCATGTAAATACATCAATGAATAATACATAAACCTTCTGGCTGGTTATAGTTCCGACCCAGCCTCACGTGGCTGGGTTAAAAGTTTCTTTATGCACCCCGATTTTGTGTCTGTTAGTCAACGCTGTAGGAAAATATATATATGTTGTATATTATCCAGGTGGAATTAAGCCGTAAGGATACAGCTTATACAATATTAAATAGTCCAAGTTATTAGGTGTTTCATGGGTCTATTTAGTTCATTATTATTATTGGAGCCTCGAGCTTACCTTTTAAATGACGATTAAAATATATAATCTCAGATGCGACCAGGATAATTTAACGTTAGGATCCAATTGTTTAGTAGGATCATTGGTTGTATTCTTCACGTCGGTATTTAACTATTAATCCTCACCCCAGCTGTCGATCATATAAAAGAGAGAAGAAGGATAAACATATACGGAAAATCGTTAGTATTCCGTACTTGTGGTCTAAGGTTAGAGTATATTAACTATCTCTATCTGTGTCGTTCCAATGTCTTACCTTCCTATTTTGAAGTCACGGGGGAAAGTGTAGCTCCGTGTAGAGCAGGTCCTTCCGTATTGTGGAACAGCTGCGTCTGTTAACACGGAAGTATATATCAGTCGGGTTGGCCTTCCTGCGCAATGCGGCTAGACAGTCTACATTAGAGACGTCGCGTAGTATTGGCCCGCCATATTGGATCAGTGTCTACTCTATAGACACGCCATAATATTTAAAATAATTTCACTGTGGATGCCCATGAAAATTATTGTTATTGATCGAAAACGGAGTGAGAAGTAAAGTAATGCGTACATATATAGGATTGAAGTTAGATACATTTTTATGGTATCGAATTATATTTTAAGTAAGGTGTACCCGTATAGATTTGGAGAACCTTCATCACCTGGTGATGCTTGACTTCCAAACTATGGGGCCGGATGAGTACATGTAGATTTATAGAGAAAAGGACATTTGAAGTAAGCCAAATTAAAGGTTATGTATCATCAGTACATTGTAAATCAGTACATTGTTTATATAAATTCGGCGAGGCATGCATTATCCTGTATAATATTTATACATAAATTTCATTTATTTTAAAGAAAATAAAAAGCATTTGTTATCACATTGTCTATCCTAATCGGGCTAGAGGGCACATTTCCATTCATTACAAGTTCTGGTTTTATTTGCAATTTACATCAGTTTGTATATGTAAATGTGTTGTATTTGTATCGCGCAAACAGTAACCCGTAAGCATCCCGGCGCTTGTACTCCTACTACAAGGGAACCCCTCCTGGCTTTTCCTTGTGAGGTGTCCACTCCTGGGCATCCCATGGTGAAACCATGCATCCCTTGTGTATCGGGGGCCGTTGTGGAGACTAAGCAAGCTATTGCCTAGAGTTGCAGCGTGGGGCCCATGCTTAGATTCGGCAGTGAGGCGAGAATATCCGGTCAGAGGAATTTAAGCCCGATCCCACCGAGGCGGGAATCGAACCCTGGTCCCTGGCCAGAGCTCTGCATCAAGGTCTGCCGCTCTAACCATTGAGCCACACTTCTCCTAGATGGTCTTATGTCTGTTTCAGATAGATAATTATATTATGGCAATATGAGACAGTGTCTCAGTCACCCAGATAATAGTGTAATTCCTGGTCTGAGTTCATCCCATATTCCACCGCCCGCATTGTCAGTATCCATGATGCTTCTCTACGTCGTAGAGACAGTTCCCTGTTACCCCCTCTTGGATCATTTTTGACCTGATCAATGGCACAGAAACCAATTACTTTATTCTTGCCTTGTCTGGGGCATTGATTCACATCTGTGGCAGTGTTGTATCTTACATCATGATGTCTGATCGCTCTTACATGTTCAAAGATTCTATCTTTGAGAGCTCTTTTGGTGCTACCAATGTAGAAACTACCACATTTGCAGGTAATCATATATATTACAAAACAGCTATTGCAATTTAGTATTTGTTTGATCTTAAATTCTCTCCCCATATAGTTACAAAAGGTCATTGTTTTGTTCATGGCCATGGGACATAGTTTACATATTCCACATTTATAAAAGCCAATGCTTTTCTGAGTTAGCCAATCTGGAACTGTCTTGAAAATTGGTGGGTAGGCGGGGCTCACCCAGGATTTAATGTTTCTCCCCCTCCTGTAGGTGATAAGGGGATGTTTAGTAATATGTTTGTTCAATGAACATTTTGATCGAAAACGCATCCCGTAAAGTTAAGAAACTTCAGGAGGAAATTGCACAATTGGAAGAGGAAATTAAGGAACTTAATCTTAAAGAAGCCACCGAAAAAAATTATGAGATACTAAAAGGGATACTAGATAAAAATCAGACTGAAATTAAACAACGTAAAGCTCGTAAAATAAAGAGAGACGAGATAGACTATAAACAAGGTAGGGTCTTTACTTATGCACGAAAATATGACCATCTGGTAGAGAAAGGGACTAAGGGAACTGCACAACAGGCTCAGAACTTAACCCCAGCCAGCTCTGTATCTACATCCCTTGAGACCCTTCCCAGTGAGAATGAGGAGATCTCATCTGACGACACCACTCAAGGAAGTGCTTTTTTAAGAGAGGTAAAAAGAGTGAAACGGGGAAACAGAGAAAAAATCAAGACAAAAGGGAAATACAGCAAAAGGACAAGGAGTGGAAAAAGAGGAGGAACCAAATGCAGGAAGACAGGGAATGAGATTGAGATCTTGGAGGAAATAGCTGATCATACGAATGAATTGAGGGGTGTGCAAGTGGTGAATCTCAGTGACAAGACTTTATCACAAGATATGATTTCTGTTCTGGAACGAGGTATGGGTTTCTGCCCTAAGGAACAAGGGGATATACACAAATCTATGGTTCATTTATTCAAAATTAAAATTGAAGAAACTGTTTGACTGTATTCAAACTGCAAATAAAAGCATAGAAACAGAAACTGAGAGTGTGACTCATGCCATACCAACAATACAAGATATTAGAGATTGCGAGATACTCTTATCCATTGTGGATGATGACAGAGACCATATGTCTATAGATGAATTATTATTTGATCATGATATTGAACCAGATACTACTATATCAAGTGGTCTACATAACAAATCACGATGGACCCCGACCTTACTAAGTGGGAACAGTGTTGATATGTTTCACAAATTAGTCACTAAGGATTTATTTAACCACCTAAAACACAATAAAAAACACATGCTGACAATCTCAGACAACCTCAGTAAACATGAACGTCAAGCGCTATTAGATTTGAGTAAATTACCCGATGTTACCATCAAGGAGGCGGACAAGGGTGGTAACATCGCTGTAATGAATACAGAAGCTTATAATGCAGAAATGCAATCACAACTGACAGGCAGGATTTGCTATGAGAAACTTACAGAAAATCCGATGGGACCACTAAAGGCCAACATTAATACTCACCTTGAAAAATGGTGGCGTGAAGGTCTAATCAGCAGGGAAGAATTCACATATTTAAAAGTAGATAAACCAAGGTTCCCTTGTATCTACACACTTCCTAAGATACATAAAAACGCCCAATCACCACCAGGAAGACCAATCATATCTAGTATAGTGGGCCCAACTGAGAGATTGTCACAATATGTAGATAATTTTCTACAACCACTAGTGCGAAATCTACCAGCATACATTAAGGACACTAAGCATATCTTAAGCATTATCTCAGATGTACCATGGGAGGATGGTATGATTATGGCCAGTCTAGATGTCACCTCTCTGTACACAAACATCAGGACAGATCTAGGTCTTATGGCCGCTAGAAAATTCCTCAACAAAATACCAGCATCTCAGTGGGCTCACACTGAAATGCTGATCAAGATGATGGATCTCATACTACAGAACAATGTTTTTCAATTTGAGACCACCTGGTACAGACAGAAACAGGGTGTTGCCATGGGTTCCAGGTTCTCTCCTTCATATGCGAACCTGTTCATGGGCAGATTCGAGGAGGAGTGGATCTGGGGCCCTGGCGGCATACAATGGAGTGAATTCATCATATATTGGGGTCGTTACATTGACGACTGTCTATTGATTTGGCTGGAGATATGAACAGTCTAAAACAATTTTGTGAATACCTGAACTCCAACATGATGGGAATACACCTTAGATACTCAAACAGTAAAACCCAAAAAGAATTCCTAGATCTCACACTATTTACTGAGGACAACAAAATACAGAGTAAACTATACAGAAAACCAACATCATATAATGCCATTCTGCATGCTGGTAGCTCACATCCCAAACATCAGATCCAATCCATTCCCTTTGGAGAATTAACTCGAGCAAGAAGGAACTGTAGCAAAGACAAAGATTTCTCAGAATGTAAGTTCAACATGAGAACGAGATTCAGAGCCAGAGGGTACAATGCAGACACCATTACTAAGGCAGAACATAGAATTGACATTACACCTAGAGAAGCCACACTACGACAAAAACATAAAGCTGACAATGAAAACACCAAAATCAGACTAATCACTAACTATGATGACGCAGCAATCATATTAAGAAACAGTATAAGGAAACAATGGTGGATACTAAACAATGACAAATCATTGAACAAACATATTACTAAACATCCCCTTATCACCTACAGGAGGGGGAGAAACATTAAATCCTGTGTGAGCCCCACCTACCCACCAATGTTCAAGACAGTTCCAGATTGGCTAACTCAGAAAAGCATTGGCTTTTATAAATGTGGGATATGTAAACTATGTCTCATGGCCATGAACAAAACAAAGACCTTTTGTAACTATATGGGGAGAGAATTTAAGACCAAACAAATACTAAATTGCAATAGCTGTTTTGTAATATATATGATTACCTGCAAATGTGGTAGTTTCTACATTGGTAGCACCAAAAGAGCTCTCAAAGATAGAATCTTTGAACATGTAAGAGTGATAAGACATCATGATGTAAGATACAATACTGCCACACATGTGAATCAATGCCCCAGACAAGGCAAGAATAAAGTAATTGGTTTCTGTGCCATTGATCAGGTCAAAAATGATCCCAGAGGGGGTAACAGGGAACTGTCTCTAAGACGTAGAGAAGCATCATGGATACTGACAATGCGGGCGGTGGAATATGGGATGAACTCAGACCAGTAATTACACTATTATCTGGGTGACTGAGACACTGTCTCATATTGCCATAATATACTTATCTATCTGATACAGACATAAGACCATCTATATACAAACTGATGTAAACTGCACATGAAACCAGAACTTGTAATGAATGGAAATGTGCCCTCTAGCCCGATTAGGATAGACAACGTGATAACAAATGCTTTTTAGTTTCTTTAAAATAAATGAAATTTATGTATAAATATTATACAGGATAATGCATGCCTCGCCGAATTTATATAAACAATGTACTGATTTACAATGTACTGATGATACATAACCTTTAATTTGGCTTACTTCAAATGTCCTTTTCTCTATAAATCTACATGTACTCATCCGGCCCCATAGTTTGGAAGTCAAGCATCACCAGGTGACGAAGGTTCTCCGAATCTATACGGGTACACCTTACTGAAAATATAATTTGATACCATAAAAATGTATCTAACTTCAATCCTATATATGTACGCATTACTTTACGTCTCACTCCGTTTTCGATCAATAACAATAATTTTCACGGGCATCCACAGTGAAATAATTTTAAATATTATGGCGTGCCTATAGAGTAGACACTGATCCAATATGGCGGACCAATACTACGCAACGTCTCTAACGTAGACAGTCTAGCCGCATTGCGCAGGAAGGCCAACCCGACTGATATATACTTCCGGGTTAATAGACGCGGCTGTTCCACAATACGGAAGGACCTGCTCTACACGGAGCTACACTTTCCCCCGTGACTTCAAAATAGGAAGGTAAGACATTGGAACAACACAGATAGAGATAGTTAATATACTTTAACCTTAGACCACAAGTACGGAATACTAACGATTTTCCGTATATGTTTATCCTTCTTCTCTCTTTTATATGATCAACAGCTGGGGTGAGGATTAATAGGTAAATACCGACGTGAAGAATACAACCAATGATCCTACTAAACAATTGGATCCTAACGTTAAATTATCCTGGTCGTATCTGAGATTATATATTTTAATCGTCATTTAAAAGGTAAGCTCGAGGCTCCAATAATAATAATGAACTAAATAGACCCATGAAAAACCTAATAACTTGGACTATTCAATATTGTATAAGCTGTATCCTTATGACTTAATTCCACCGGGATAATATACAACATATATATATTTTCCTACAGCGTTGACTAACAGTAACAAAATCGGGGTGCATAAAGAAACTTTTAACCCAGCCACGTAAGGCTGAGTCGGAAGTATAACCAGCCAGAAGGTACGTTTCTGGGCCGGTTTATGTATTATTCATTGATGTATTTACATGGATGATATAACCCTTTCCATGGAATTCACAAAATGTATATATTATGACAATTCACAGGCATATAACCTACCAATATCGAATATCAGGTAAGCCTGAGTAGTAATACTCAGTCTTAATAATTTCGGGTACTTCACATTTTGATAATAACCCACCTATATATACGATGATTGATACTCTGCACTGGTATTGAAAAAGATCACTCTAATATGGTACTATGGCTGAAATATAATTGGTGAGGCACAGCGCCGGAATGATATCGGGAAATCTGGTGCTACCGGTGTATTTTGTGACTTCACGAACTGTGGGGCACTCTTTTGCCTCATAAAGGAGGCAATTTTCATCCTTTCTATGGGAGACCTCTTTTTCCCACTTCCTATCCTAGCAAGAAATTTCACTTGACAATAAGAGAGAAACACACTTATCTGTCTCAACAATATGGTAAATGCTAAGTGGTATAAAATATTCTCACTTGCATGTCATGTAGACTAAATATCAAGAATTAATTACATGTACAAAATGTGACCACTAGACAATGTATCTCAAAACTACAATATTTGTTTGTATTGTATTTTCTTTCCCAGCCCTGATGAAGTCGTTGGTACCTGCCCATTCGACGAAACACGTGTTGGCTGGACTTGGAGAAAGCCTTAAGGATTAAACGAACCATATATATAATCTCAATCTGAATTGACTTTGTGAATTTAAATTGTGACATTGTTTCTTGTGAATACTCAAAGTTGGTATGATAGGACTGAATATACATTTTGGATCTATTGATCATTTGTGGGCAAGGATGATGACCCATACCTAGGCACCCAACAACTAAAATAGTGACTCAAATATTGTTTTGCCGATACTTTGTAAAGCGCCAATACCACTCTGAACTTTCCTCCTCCTATCTTCTCTATAACCTCTAGCAATATGTTGACTAGAAAAATTAGACTCCAAGAGTTTAGTGGCCAATCTAGTTAATCTGGCTGTAGCTTTTTCATCTTGTTCCCTGATAAAATGTCTACCAACGGTTTGTGATCTGTCCTGAGCCAACATTTTCTACCCCAGAGGTAAGGTCTAAATTTCTCCACTCCCCACACACAAGCAAAGATCTGTTTCTCGATGACAGAACATCTTAGCTTTACATCTTTCATTCTGTGTAAAGCAAAGCCAATGGTGACCTCTTCACTGCCCACCACTTGTGAAAGAACAGCACCCATGCTTTAGGCACTAGCATCCTCAGTAACAAAGGTATCACAACCTTCAACTTAGGGCTGTAGAGCAGGTGCAGATACAATACTCTCCTTAATCAAATGTTCTTAACATGTTGAAGTCCACACAAAATCCATGCTTTTCTTTAGTAAGCTCCTCAAACATTCAGTAAAACTGGCAACGTTTTTAAAGAATTTAGAGTTTAACTCACACAAACCAATAAAGGAATGAAGTTGATCCTTGTCCATGGGGTAAGGAGCATTAACAATTTCTATGATACTTGGTTTGGGTTTCACACTGTCTTTTGTAAGAATATGTCCCAAATATTCAACCTCGATGACTGCAAAAATGCATTTGTCATCCCTAACAGTGACATTGTTATTTAGCAAAATAAACAATACTTCTTCAATTACAACGTAATGATCTTCCTCAGTGGCAGTGTGAATTAAAATGTCATCTTGAAATACCACATTAGATATACCTTGGGACATATTGCTCAAAACTTTTTGAAAAACCGAGGCAGCTGGTGCCAGTCCAAATGGCAATCTCCTAAACTGAAATGCAACATCAGGTGTAACAAAAGCTATTAATTGTCTGGAAGACTTGTCCACTTCCACCTGATGGTAAGCTGCCCGTAAATCCAGTTTAGAGAACTTCTTGGACTGATCAACCATTATAATGAGGCCATCAATGAGGAGTAGAGGGAATTCTCCACCCAGATAGCATTATTAAGTGAGCGTAAGTCCACACATAAGCGTAATTCGTCATTCTTTTTTTTGGCAAGAACTATGGGAGAAAGCCACAAAGTGGCATTGACTTTTTCCTATGATATTATCATTTTGCTTTTTGTTGTAACATAAGTGAAAGTTCTGATCTAATGCTGTGAGAGGCATTGCATAGTTTGTGCTCAATCGGTAAGAAGACACCTTCCTTGACCTTGATGGTGTGTGAAAAATCTTTGATCAAGCCAATTTTGGGGGTAAAAACATCTTTGAATTTTTCTTTCCATAATGTATGATCAGAAATAGAATTGGTTAGAGAGACAGGATGCTTGTGACCTGGATTAATATTCATGCCAAATTCTGCTTGGTGCCACCATCCTAAGACATTGATGCCTTTGTGTGCAACATCCATTTTCCCAAAAATAGTTTTTGTTTCAAAGGTAATGTTGCCAGTGAAATACCCAGCCAAATAAATTTTGCTACCTTCAAATGCAGCGGTGATGACATCGGGAGGCGATAAAGCTTTGTGTGCCCATAACAATTTGTATTTGTCAATAGAGATTATGGTGATCCTTGCTCCTGAATCTATTAAAAGAGGAATGTTGATATCATCTATTTTAATCTAAGATAAAGGATCACTAATGTTTTTGTCAGTTTGAATATTGTTGATGTTCACAGAATCAACAGCTGAAAGTACTTCCTCAAGTTTCTTTTCAACCACCTCATGTTCATTGTCTACAGAATCGTCTTGCACATAACAAACAGGAGTCCGCCTACCTCCTCTACAGGCATTGCCAAAATGGCAAATTTTCTTGCACTTGCAGCATTCCTGCTTTGAAGAAGGACAGGTCTTAAAGCTGGAAACATGAGAAGTTGAGCCACATCTTTAGCATATACATTTTGGATGACCAGAAACTATACCTCTACCATCCCTGATGTTGGTATTAGAGGGAGGTTTGTATCTCCTGGAAGCCGAATCAAAGGCTTGGAAATCTTTGTTCGAGGATTTATTAACATTAGTGGTTTATGATTCAACCTCTAATTGTTTAGCGTCCAACTGGGAGCATTCAATGCTTTTGGCTAAGTTGATAGCCTCATCAAGGGATGGATTTGTACAGGACAACAATTTTTATTGGATTTTTAGGGAATGACACCTTCATACTATTTGATCTCTGATTAGCTGGGATGTAAAGTTTTCAAAATCACAATATCCAGCAAGAACTTTTAAAGCAGTGACATATGTGTCAATAGATTCGTTACGATCTTGGACACACCTGAAGAACTTATGCCTGTGGACAACAAGATTAACTTTTCCATCAAAATAAATAGATAGCTTTTTGGCAGCTAATTGAAGTTCATCAAGATTGCTTCTGTTACCACCTAAATAAGCAGGCAAATGATCAAAAGCATTTTGGCCTTCAATGCCTAAATAATAATACAAAAGGCTGTGTTTTCTGTCGGGTTTGAACTTGAGACCATCAATGGCTCCTAAATAAGCGTTAAAAGACCTGTACCAGAGGCACCACTTAACTGGTTCTCCCGGTTCCTGTAGAAAAGGAGAAGGAGGTGTGACTGACTGCATGTTTTGTAAGAAGAAAAATGGAAAAGAAGAATAGAAAGGAGAGATGAAAAAAAATTGAGGTGAGCAAACAAGCAAAGAAAAAGAATATGCTAAGAAAGTTGATGAAAAATGTGAAATAGAGGTTGTTATAAAAAAAATGCTTTGAAAATATCAATAACAATACTACATAGTACAATTTTGATGGAATTGCTGATATAAACGTGTCAATCTCTGTTAACACAAATCCAAGAACATTTTATAAAAGCGTGTTAATCGCTGTTAACACGGACGAGCAGGAAATAAATCAGTGTGTGCAGAATTTGAGTAGTACACTGATACACCACTGGAGACACTGTGGAGAAACTTGCAACTTGCTCGATGATAGTCTTGAAGAGAAACTTGCAACGTGCTCGACGAAGGCTTGAAGATAAACTTGCAATGTGCTCGACAAAAGCGTGAAGAAAAGGGAAGCAACTCGGCTGGAGGTGCTGTGGAGAGAAGGCTGCGTCTGCTCCAGCCATCACGAGGATAAAAGTTCCAGTGTCTTTACCAGCCAATACAAGGAAGAAATGTTCCGTAGAAATGTGCACTGGCGGAACACTCCGCGTGGAAGAAGAGAGGCAACCATGGCAATGGTAAGCAAGGCAGTGCATCGGGCAAAAACTTGAAACTTGAAAAATGCAGGCAGCGCAAAAAGTAGCATGTAGCATCCCAATCCACAGTCTAGGAGTCGATAAAAACACGTACAAAGTACAAAGTTTAAAGTAATTCACAGACGTAGATCAGGAGGAATACATGGTGCCTCTGTAATACCAAATAATAATCCAAACGAGAGCAAGGCTCTCGTCCCTCGGCAAAGTAGATCCTTGAGCCCTCGGGAGAGTAAAATAAAGTCACAGTACCTTAGGTTGCCGAGGGAGCTTGATAGTAATGAGAGGAGCGGAGTTTGAGCTTGGATGAGGTGAATGAGAAAATTGTAACTTTTAAACAAGCGGGGAAAAAAAATCAGCCTGAAGTGAGAAGTCTCAGGTTGAGGTTCTGCATCCCATGCTTGTCACCAAATGTGTTAAGTATCTTCAGAGTCTTCTTGTGACTTTAAATAATATATTTATTATTAAGTAAGGAAGATAAAGTAAGGAGGTAATAAGGGCTCAAGGAATCAAGTACAACTGACAAAAAGGAGTCTTGCCTCATACATTCCAACAGTAACAAAGCATATAGTACAAGCTCAGGTGAATGTGCAGATTCAATATATATCCTGTAAGACAAGGTAATTAGAAATAATATAAAAATACATGTAAATAGAGATAAAAGCAGGAACACCACACATGCATTGTCACTTGCAACCTCTAGAATGCTTCTGCCTATCTTGACAGTCTTTCTAATTTCAGTCCGATCTCTAGCATGGTATATCTTCTGTGGTAAAAGCACAAGAAACAGTTGTCACCAACTAATCATCTTCCCACCGGAAGCCTAAAGGCCTTTTAAACATCAGTGAAGAATTAATCAACTCCTGTAACCAGGACTAACCTTGTGCGTGGTTCTTTTGCATCTCATTAGTCATCAGGTGGTCTTTGACAGATTGGCATCATTGGCAAGCATCAGGGAACAGTGTTATGTCATTGCTGCGAAAGTGTATCCATCAATCTTATCATTTGGCACTGGCATAGCGCACATCCTGAGGTGAGCACCTGGTCGGCAATGTTGTTCAGCTCATATATGACCATGGTCACTACCTGACAAAAGTCGGGTTATTAAGTTGGGAAGGGTGTCCAGTGTAGTTCATCTTTAGCCAGCTAGGCCTGCCTGGTAAAGATGCTTTCTTTGCACAGGTATCTCCAAAGGAGGTAATCAAGTTGTGACGTTTCTCTTATGTTACTTATTGCTTGCAACATGTGGCCATGGGCTTCTGTAGATCACTAGGAGGGAATTTGTGTCACGCAAGAGAGAAAAAAGCGAAATAGCGTATGTTTTACAGGTTAGACGTGGTGCAGAGTTTAATTGTTCTGATGTCTGCACTAAAGGCACTTCCAAACCAGGAAATGGATAGTTCTCTGCCACTGAGTCTGAGGTTCCTGATTGAGGTTGGAGGTAAGGTGGGGCTGACACAGATTGCCTGAGCTCCTGACATTAGCTAAGTTGTTATTGCAAAATGTAATAGTACCTTCTTGTGCTGGTTGTATGATATAAAAGCTATTTTAATGCTCAAACGAATAGATGTTTTTTTCTAAACTCAGCACAGTTTTCTAGCTCGTTTATTCCTCCGCCGGAATTTGATTTTAATCCCATGGGGTGTCCATTGCAGTAGCCTAGTCCAACAGCAATTATCACAACGTATTGTGTGCCATTTGTAAGGTGTCACAGAATCTTACTCGCTAAGATTGAAAGTGATTTGCCCCACTACTTTATTCATTTAGTAATTTAAATCTAAGCGATGATCAAGCATGACCTACTGTAGGATTAGGAGCATGTGTGTGAAGTCACTAAAATACCAAGGAAGCACAAGTGGTATCACATACTCTTTACCTTTACTAACAAAAAAGGAAGTGACCAATGATCGTTGAACCTGAATCCTCCCAGGTAGTGATGTCACATGGCCTTAGCCCTAACAAAATGACTATATTTGACATGGTTGGACGTCAATAATAACATCAGGCCCAATTCAAAAAAGTAATATGAGACAACATCCTAATTTTACAACTTTCTGTATTCACAAAAGGCATTTAGTAGTAGTAAAGTTAGGATTCCTGACTTTACTACTACTAAACGGAGACAAAATCCTAACTTTATGACTTTCTGTATTCACAAATGGTATTTAATAGTAGTAAAGTTAGGATTCCTAACTTTACTACTACTAAATGCCTTTTGTGAATATCAAATGTCGTAAAGTTAGGATTTTTCTCAGGTTAGCAGAAGTAAAGTTAGGAATCCTAAACTTTAATACTACTAAATGCCTTTTGTGAATACCGAAAGTCATAAAGTTAGGATTTTGGCTCAGATTACTTTTGTGAATCAGGTCCATCATGATTAATTTAACTAGGCAATGCAGACAAATAAATATCTTAGATACCAACTATATTACGGTGATGAAATCATCTTTGATGAGTGTTGGAGCATCATAGGTATTCTGAATTGTAGCAAGCGAGAATTGTGAGTGGGACAGAATTCTTCTTGTGATGTTTGGTGTTCTCTCCAGAGAATGTTTTTAAAAAAATGAAACAGTCCATATAGAAAAGCAGTTTTACCATACATTTGCTTGAAAGCAATAGTGTCTGAAAGGACACTCATTTAATATTCAGGTAATTGGTTTCCGACCCCAATAAAACCAATTGCTCTGGAATTACCCCCATTTTTATGGTCTAGCTTGACAGTGCAGCTGTCGCCAGACAGTTATGTGAACATCACAAGATAGGGGCTTTGGCTCAGCCCACATGTTGGTTGTCAGGAGTACATAATTTGATTAGGCAGAAAATGTGTGCTTCCCCAAAAAAGTTGCTTGCCCTCCATAGATCTGTGATCATTTTGTTTAACCGGAAGTCTGAGCTTGAATTTTCAGAGTCACATACATGGCATTTTAATGCTATCAATAAGTGTGTAAGATAACTTCGGTTGTTTTTTTCTGGCAGAAACACGTATGGAGGGCAGTCATTAACCTACATGACGTTTTAGGTCTGGCTTGATAGTGCAACTGTCACCGGACATTTTACCCTAACCCAATGTTTAATTTTACTTCCACACAAAAATATATCAATTCTCCTGCTATTTTCTTGTCATGCTTCAAATTACCGTACATCATGCCTTTACAGTCAGACCTATTGACTTTGCCAATGCTTTTCTCTCTCTCCATAATGACCTATGGGTGCCCCCATATGTAAGAAAAGACTTCCTTTCAGGAATTCTGGAGATAGTGCTCTCCGGGGATCCTGACCAGGAGATACTGTAGCAGTTGGCCCAGTGGTGGCTTGGAGGAAAGGAGAGTGGAAGAGACAGAATATTCGGGAAAGGCTGAAAAAATCTAGAACGTGATAGAAGATACCAGCTTAGCTTAGTATGAGCTGTGAGGATTTAAGCACCAGTCACAACACTACATTTTGATTGGCAATAGTGGTTGATGGGGTTTCTACGTTGCTCTCATAGTTTGCACTGTCTGCATGTGCTGCACCTTTTTAGGTCTCGCCTGAGATAGTGCATGAACTATCACTTGCAATGCATTTTAATTACGTACAGGTGGCTAAGAGCCTGCCCATTGGTTACCATTTATTAGCTTCATTGTCAGTCTTATTTGATGGATCCTGTGATGACTTCACTTTAGCTTCACTTTCTGTTTGTGTTTTTCTTCTGTCCCTGGAGCATGGACCAAGTACTAATTTCTTTTTTGGGAGTGTCCTGCCACTTCTTCCTCTTTGTGTCTCAGCCTATGTTTTTCTTCTACCTGCATTACATAGGTTGTCTAGCTCCTGATTTTGCACAGCACTCTTACTTTAACTTCATGTTCTTTCTGTTTTACTTTTTATCCTTGCCCCATCTACTCTTTGGTACGGCATAACAACACCATCAGGCGAAAATCTGTTAGCATCGCTTTTAACAATGGGTTTGCGCTTTCACAACTGAGTAATCACTTGTTTAGGTTTGGGACATGTTTCATGAGCTATAGGATGTCTTGGGGATGATTAAAATGTTTTATAAAAAAAACAGGGTGTATTTTAAATTGGTTTGTTTGCCCATTTACAGGATGGATAGAACATTCTAGAGTGAAAATATTGTATTTTTTTGTAACCATTTTTTTATTACATTTTCACAGAACACGCCTCCTGGAAGGGAGGATAAAACAGTAAGCAAGTGCACATCATTACACACATGAAGGGTAACAGCATACAAAATAAAATCGAGGTGTACATAGCAGTTCTCTTGTGATAGGCAGTCATAGCCCTTATCTCCTTAACCGTTAAATTACGTGTCAATAGAGGTGTATGTGATTACCGTGTCCGTGTGCCTCGTCATAGTCATGTATTCCCGTGATGGATGCTGGCGAGGGAAATGTGTGCCGGTCTCGGAACCGCCGGCCAGTAGCATGAAAACAAAAACTTAGAACCATAGGGGGAAATTTCCTAGTCTAGTATGTGGTGTCGGATGCATGCGGTACGCGAGCCTGGGGACAGCGGGCGCGGGGTGCAGGGGACACGAAGCCTCGTCCGATGTATAACACAGTTGGGGGGGGATCTAGTCGCGGTCAGCAACTACTATCTGCGAGAGAGGCTTATAGTCACTCCGTGGGGGGTCTGGGCGCATGGGGGAGATGGATCTGGTATTTCTGCTGGGGTTGTTTCATATTTGAATTGGATGAGGAGTTGCGCCCACTCAAGAGAGATGGGGTTCCGGCGCATTTATTTTACCTCCTCCTCTCGTAAATCTTCCTCCTCCGCCGGCCCCCATTTGGTCACTGCTCCAAAGCAGGCTGCTTCCGGTGGGCTCGAAGGGGCCCTCCAGTGCATAGCAATGGCCCCTTTTGCTAGTAGTAGAGCCAGGGAGGCGAACCTCCACTGCAGCTTCTCCGATTTTTTCCTGTTGTAGGTTCCCAACGCGCAGACCTCCCACTTGTCTATGCGTGGTAGGGTAACTAACGTGTGAAGGGTTTGGTGTATCGTGGCCCAGTATTAGAGGAGGGAGGGCCATTGCCAGAACATATTTTTAAAGTGTGCTGCAGGTGTGTTGCATCGCGGACAAAGAAATGGTGTATCCGGGTAGTATCGCTGTCGTTTTTCTGGTGTCAAATAGGCCCGGTGAAGAATGTTGAATTGTATATTCTTAAACCTTGTGTTTCTGGATACTTTTTTGGTGTACTCTAGAGCACATTTCCATTCCGAGTCATGGAGAACCCTGCCAATGTCATCTTCCCAGGTCTGTCACAGGGCGTCTAGGGGGACGTTTGTCAATGCCCTGATGGCTTTATAGTGCCATGTTACCAGATGTCTGCTGAATCCCATACGGAGTATCGTATGGAGTACCGGGTGTACAGGTGGTTCCCCGTACCTAAGGTCCCAGAATGGTCGGGTGTTCTCGAGGATCTGCCTATGTGTGAGGAATTGGCCCCGTGGGAGGTCATACCTTCCGACCTTCTGTTCATAGGTGCATCGTTGTCCGTCCTGGACCAAGTCCGCTATTTCTGTCACATCTTGATCGGTCCAGGTTTGTAAACTCCTGGTGGTAAAGTGGTGCGTCCCACGGGAGAGACCCACCAAAAGGAGAAGTGGGGAGTAGAGCGGCATGTCGCGAGAAAGTCGGTGAATTCGCATCATACACTTGCATGCTATGGACACTTGGATCGGGTAGGTGCGGGATGGCTTAGTCCCTGACAGGAACATACGCCTTATTACCCGGAGGGGTAGCTCACCGGTGTCTGTCGGTCCGCTGTCTAATGGGACAGCCACTGAAGTTGAGCCGCCAGGAAATATGATTCAAAGGACGAAGCTCCCAGGCCGTCCTCTGTGGTCGGCAACTGTAGTTTACTGAGCACTACTCTATGCCGACCGTTGCCCCAAATGAGCGTTGTGAGCAGTGTATCCAGCTCCCTGAAAAAGGATCTGGGTGGTATCACCGGGAGGTTGTAGAAATGATACAGTAGTCTGGGTACCATTATCATCTTTGCTATGGCCACTTGGCCGCTGGGGGCCAGGGGTAGAGTCTTCCAGAAGGACACCGTCGACCGCAAGCGGGCCAGCACCTTGCGGTGGTTGCCCTCGAACAGGTCCGCCTGGGATTGATATAGGCGTACTCCCAAGTACCGAGGGGCCGCTCCATTCCAGTGGAGTGATTCCGTGCCGAGCGTCACCGCATGTGGTGCCAGGTGGGGGCTGAGCGGGTAGACAGTGGACTTCACCCAGTTGACTTTGAGCCCTGAGATTGTACCGAAGGTTTGTAGGGTATCCCATATTGGGGTTAGATCGTCTGTGATGTCGCGAATGTATATAAGCAGGTTGTCTGCATATAGGGAAACACAGTGTATTGTGTCTGCTAGCGGTATCCCCCAGGCCTCACCCTCGCTACGAAGTGGCAGAGCCAAGGGCTCGACCGCCAGCGCAAAGAGAAGGGGAGAGAGCGGACATCCCTGCCTGGTGCCTCTTTCCATTGGAAAGGGATCCGAAATGAATTTGCCGATTCTCACCCTGGAGGTGAGACCCCTATACAGGAGCCGCGTGTATGTCAGCAGGGTCTGACTGTAGTTTTGGGGACTGGAGGACCGCGAACAGGTGGGACCACAACAGTGTGTCGAACGCCTTCTCTAGGTCGAATATCAGGCAGGCTGCTCAGGGGTGCCTGTCGCGTACACTGTCCTGAATGTGGAACAGACTCCTTAAATTATGTGAGGTGTTACGCCTAGGCACTAAGCCACATTGATCAGCATGGATCAATGTGGGTATAAGTGGGCTGTAACGGTCGGCTAGTATTTTCCCCAGGATTTTACAATCCGTGTTTAGAAGTGTAATGGGTCTGTATGAGGAGGGGTGAGTGGGGTCTCTGTGAGGTTTTAAAAATGTCACCATTATGGATTCCCGAAACGATGCGGGCAGAATCCCTGTTGTCAAGGCCTCCTCCAGCAGGAGTGCAAGGTGGGGTACTAGTTGGGCCTTAAATGTGTTATAATATTCCAGCGGAAACCCGTCCATCCCCGGTGTTTTCTTGCGAGCAAGGGACCCAATGACCTGTTTGATCTCTGATGTTGTGATTTTGCAGTCTAAGTCTCTCTGGTCTGCTGGGGATATGGTGGGAAGTCTATGCGCGCCTAGGAATTGTTGTAGTGCGTTGTGTGGTGTGGGCGGTGGGTTGCGGTATATACCTGTGTAGTAAGTGCAAAATATGGAAAGGATATCAGATTGGGAGTAGCCGAGCTGGCCTGTTTCGTCCATGAGTTCCGTGATGGGTTGCGGGGTCGTGTCTTGCTTGGCCATCCACGCTAGGAGGGCGCCCGCCCTGCTACCCTCCCTATGTACGCCAGTTGCATATTAACGGAAGTTGTATTTCCGTAGGTCACGGAGTGTTTCCGCGTAGGTCGTTTTTGCTGCTCCTAATCTTTCTGGGGAGACCCTGCCTTGGTCAGAGTCCCTGGATAAGCCTGCCAATGTCGTCTCCGCATCACTTAATGCCCTTTTTAGTATTCTCCTCACCCCCACTTCTGCTGGATGCAGTGTCCCTGTGCGGTGACCTTGTACCCGTCCCATTCTATGCCTCTAGCGGAAGTAGAGCCTGCGTTGTGCTGGAGGTGTGCCTCGATAAATTCCCTGTGTGTGTGGCTAAAAACCTCATCTGTGAGGCACTCTTGAGGGAGTCGCCATGTAGGAACCGGGGGGTGGGGTGGTCCCCAGCGCAGAGTCACCACATGTGTATCGTGGTCCGAGACCGTGCGTCCGAGTAGTTGGCGTGGTGTATTATTGGTAGGATTAAGGGTGGGCGTAAAATCCGTTTCGCGGGCGAATTTGCAGATTTTCCACGATTTCGCGATCCGCGAATCTCGCGAAATCGCGGTAAAATCCGCGAATTAGTGGGGACGAATTTTCAGCCAAGCAAGGGTTACAGCAGCAGGTGCAAAAGTTGAACCAAATTTCTTTGTAACCTTTTACAAAAGGGTTACAAACAAATTAACTTCAACTTGGACACCTGCTGCTAATTGCTTCCTGGCGCCTCGTTGCCTACTTGCAACTATTCTCTAACCCTGCTCTGACCCTTGAAGCAGGGTCAGAGAATAGTTACAAGTAGGCAACGAGGCACCTGTCCAAGGAATTAAACCTCATCAGGAAGCACTTACAGATATAAAAAACAGGAATATGGGAGAGAATGGCAAATACACCCATTTTGAGTTGTCAGGAGGGGTTAAACTAAAAGAGACCTTTACAGCACAATTTTCATATGCATTTTGCTAAAAATAAAAAGCTGTATGTTCTGTAGGGGCAACTCAGGAATCTGGCCCTTCAGAGATCCGGCCTCTCTTTCTTTCCCTCGTTCTCTCTCTCCCTCTCTCTTTCCCTCTCTTTCTCTCTCTTTCTATCTATCTATCTATCTATCTATCTATCTATCTATCTATCTATCTATCTATCTATCTATCTATCTATCAATCTCTCCCTCTCCCATAAACAACTGCATGGGTAACTTCCCTATGCAAGCGGCTCGCGTAGACGCAAAAATTCCCGCGAACACGCAAAAAACCCTGCGAACACGCAAAAAACCCCGCGAACACGCAAAAAAAACAAAAATCCGCAAATTCGCACAAATTCGCGAATTTTGCGGATCGCAAATTCGCAAATCCGCAAATTTGCGGATCGCAAATTCGCAAAATTTGCCCATGCTTAGGTAGGATTGTGGGGGAGCATAGGAATCTATCTAAGCACACCCTAAGGTCATGTGGGATAGAGTGGAAGGAGTACAATCTGGTCGTTGAGTGTCGCGATCTCCAGGCGTCTGACAGCGCCCATCGTTCCACCCAATTACGGAAACTCTCAGTTTGTTTGTGTGCCGGGGAGCTCCACATGGGGTGGGACCTATCGAGGAACAGATCCAGCACACAGTTGTAGTCCCCTCCCAGTAGCCGGGGAATTCAAGTATAGCGCTAGGATGCCAGTCAGCTCTTCCCAAAATCGATCTTGTTCAGTGTTAGGGGCAAAGATACTACCAAATAGTATCGGTTGACCTTCCAGGTGGCCACTAATAAAGGCATAACGACCATTATTGTCTATCAATCTAGTGTGTTCTTTGAACGGCAACGCAGGTCTGATCCACACCAGTGCACCTCTCGCGAAGGCCGAGTATTTCATGGCACGGATAAGTCCCCGCCATTTACAGTGGAGGCGACCCACCTCTTGGTTAGTCAGGTGGGTCTCCTGTAAGAAGGCCACTTGTGCCTGTTGTCGCTTAATATAAGCATATATGGAGTATCGTTTGGTGGCTGTGTGCATCCCTCTGACATTAAGCGTCACAACTTTACGGTCTGAGTGTGGTGTCGTGGGTGTCATAATATGGTTGCGTCATGTGTGGGACTCGTAAGTCCTCTGTGCCCATTCTTTCCCCCCGGACTCCCCATCCCCCGACATTACAAGGACCCCCACCCGCCCCTAACATCCCGATGCCCGCTGGTTGCATTGTGACTAGGAAAGGATAACATTCTGGGGGAATTTGTTGTAACTTCGGGAAACATTCCCAACTAGGGGGACCTATCGCGCAAGGCAATACGTCCAAACCGGGAAACATGGAAGTTCGTTAGTCCGTCACTGCGGGGTGGTGGCTTGTTTTCTACTCCGGCGCTGCCGGCTCCGCTATCAACAAATGTGTTAGAAAGAGAGAGACGGTAGTGGTGTATCCAAAAGGAAAGGACCGCACATTCACTAATGGCAATTAGATATATGATAAGTGCTGGAAATATAACAAATCTTCAATTGCGAAGACGGAGTGCTCTACAGACCACTATCCCCCACTAACAAGAGAGATTCAATGACAATCAAAGATTGACAAGTACAAATGAAGCAAGAGGGTCAAAACTAGCACATTCCTAACAAACAAGTAAACAGGGACAAAATAGATCTCCTGGTTGTTTTTCAGTAAACAGAGGTTTTCCAATATCAGTAGTGGTTGGACATCACAAACAAACAAGAAAGTTCAGATTTTTATGTTATTTATTCCAAATCCATGGGAGTAAGCTTGACAAAGAAACAGCCGACACGTGTTTCGTCAGTACTAAGGGTAAGTACTAAAGACTTTTTCAAGGCTAAGCAAGACGTCAAAAAACCCGTTGTATGTCACATAGGGGCTTGTCCAGATATGTAGAATTAAAATATGTAACCATATACAAAAGAAAGTTCAGACAGATGAAGAAAATATCCAAATGTAGAAGAATGTGGAATGAGAGCATCCTGGTCAGGGTATTATCATAACAACACCAGGGACGATATGTGCCAAGCGCAGGACTCTCCCCAATGGATGTCGTAGCCAAATATGCTCAATCAGGACAAAGGCAACATGGTCTTTTATCTTTATGTAAATGTCCAGGTAGTTGATAGCAAGATTATTGGGGGTGCAGTCCAGTGCTCACTTATAAGTATATGCTCTGATTCCACATCCTTCTACATTTGGATATTTTCTTCATCTGTTCCAGGAGTTTGAGTCTTGATTGGAGGTCTGTAGTTGCTGTACTTGCGGGTGCAATGTTTGTAGCTCTAGTTCTCCCTGTGACACTTTATCTGACAGTTTTCTATGGTCATCTCGGAGGAGTGTAAAGTCAGTGGCTAAGGAGTCAAACCTCTGCTCCATCGCCACTCTGGAGCTTTCTATTTATGCAAGTACTTGGTCCAGTTTCCTGGAGGTGGGATCCATGTCGTCTAGTTCATCACGCTGCGCCGTCTGGGTTGGTACTTGGCCGTGCGTTTTCTGAGTGGTCGCAACCGGCAGAGTCGTCACTGTTCGGCGGCCCATCGCAAGGGAGATGAGGAAGATTTCGTGGAGTGTTCCTGTGGAGGCAGTCGACTGCGTAGGCTGAGCGTTAGGGCCCTTTGAACTGGGCGGACCTCGTAGTTTCTTGGCTTTTCCCTCGGGCCTAGTCCGTGTGGGCACCTCTGGCGGAGGAAGAGGAGCAGTCCGGTGGTGGGGGGCCCCCTCAGTGTTGCTGGGCTAGAAGTAAGTGGTGGCCCGTTGTTTAGGTCGGTGCGTATGCGGCTGTGGGGGTGAGACTGTACCAGGATCCCGGACAGGAGGAACGTTGCGCCCCGATCTCACTTCCCCTCTCACGGCCTTCGGGGGAGGAAGCCGTCTGAGAGTGGTCCCGGGGAGGCGGTCATCTGTACAAGTGGGGCGATATGGCCCCTTGGATTGGGCGAGTTCTGCAGCGGCTTGGCTTCTCTCTCGGGCACAGTTTGTGTGGGCACTGTACGCGTGGAGAGGCTGTAAGCAAATGATGCCATGTCCCATAGGTCGGCGAGCCGGCGGTCGTGTCGGCAAGGTTGCACCAGGGTCTTAGTTAGGGTTGGCACTGTGTCCTAATACCGTCTCTCTCTCTCTCGGCCTGTGGGCCTCCGTTGGGTATCTGGCCCCACTGACCAGGCTGTCCAGTGATCGCGCCAGGGGGCTGGGGTGTGGGGGGGAGATGGATGACCCCGTCCGCAATTCTCCGGACAATGAACCGGGCCCTCCGGTGATGCTGGGGCGCCCCTCGCTCTGTCCTCGCTCACGCCTCCGAGGCGGCGGAAGATGAGTATCTTCAGGTGTATGGGCTGCCCGGGCCTTTCAGTGCCTCTCAGTCCGCTTGGGCGTATGACGCCCGTACACCTCCCCGGCCGTTCCGCCCCCTCACCTGCTGCTCTCTCGAGGGTGTCTCACAGGAGATCCGCTGTGCCTAAGCTTCCGGGCCCCAGATGCCGCTGCGAAGGGTTGTTTGTCGGTACCTCACCTCGGGGCACCTTAATTGGAGGCACTCGTGTCTGGGGCCTCCGTCCGGGCGAGCAGTTCCCGCGTTTCAGGCGGTGGCAGGCAGGGGGGATGGGTCATCTTCAGGCTCCTTCCATCTAGGCACCACTCCATTCACTCATGCTGGGGAGTCCCTGTAGCGTTTCGTCTCTTCGCGGACGTGCTCCGCCGTCTGCTAACTTCTCTTCACACTAGTAGCTCGCCCAGGATTCCCCGCTGTGTGGTTGGGGGAGCGCTCAGCACTCTAGCGCTGCCGCCGCCTTCCATGTCCACCATCTTGCCTGGGTGTGCTCGGGAAGTACATTGCTGCATATCAGGTCCGATCTGGGGCATGTGCTGGGTTATCGAGTGACTCCGGGCGTCTCTGGATGTTCCGACGCCGGAATCTGCCCGCGGAACTACATTCACACTATGGGGGGTCTCGTGTCAGGCCGTTGCAGTGGGCCGGCTGCGGGAGCTTCAGGGAGAAGAGTCCGCCATCTTATGCTGCCAAGCCACGCCCCGAGTGAAAATATTGTAAAATGATTTTTTGCTTGTTTGGTCACTCCTATTGCACCTCCTGCCATAGCTTAATGTGTACTTTGTAGCAAAGAATGCCATAACATACTATACAATACAGTGACAGGCCATACCATACCATACCATGCCATGCCAAGCCATACCATACCCTACCATACTATACAAAGGCAAGACATACCATAACATAGTATACAATGACAGGCCATAACATGCCACAAACTACTATGTAATGACTAGCCTTACCATGCCATGCACGCATAGACCATTGGGCTGAAAGGGCTTAAGCCCCCTACGTGTTCGTAGCCTTGGCTGCATCTTTGTGGGAGTCTGTATCCGGTAAAGCCTGGGCAAAGTGCAGCTTGAGAAAAGTGTGACAGAATATAATGTTCTTTTCTCTGACAACTAGCTAATATGGTAGCTTGCAGCATCCTCAAAGAAGGTGATGGGGGGTCACACATCATTCATCACATCTAGGACAAAAAAAAACACAGTATGGGTTCTAATTGTACAAGGCACTGTCAGTGTGCTTTACTCATCTGCTTAAAAGAGAGAAAATGCTTCCCATTATCACTGATATGTGAGA
Source organism: Lissotriton vulgaris (assembly GCF_964263255.1). Lineage (NCBI taxonomy): Eukaryota > Metazoa > Chordata > Amphibia > Caudata > Salamandridae > Lissotriton > Lissotriton vulgaris. The sequence continues at coordinate 365,156,018 of NC_141687.1, forward strand.
GCACAACTGCACTTTAAAGCCAATCTCTGTCATCTTCCTGTGCTCCCAAGAAAACAAAATTGAAATTCCATATTGATTAATAATTGCATTTATATAGTGCATACTACTCATGTAATAAGTGCTAAATAAATGCTAAAAAGGAAAGAAAGCGTTTTTTTTTAAAAAACGGAATGACCATCCAACAGTCCCGACTTTTCTGTCAATAGCAAGGAGGAATAGGGGGAATTTATGGTTTTGGTTCTAAAAGTTCAAAGTACTGACTAAAACATAAGAACATGGAAAATGATTTTGGAAAAATAGGGGTGGGGTTTAGATAGCAAAGCGAGCCTATGAGTAGCAGTCTTAATCTTCTGGTTAAATGTTCCTGGCTGCCCATTGTTTTTTGATCTGTACAGTTTTATGTAGAGTAAACCCGGCCTCGAGGCAGGAGCACCAGATTGTGTTACACAAAATCAGTTTACATTTTTTTTAGGCGCCGGGAGATTGGGTGATTTGTTCAGGATCACCGGATGTTCAACTGACACTGGGATTCAAACATCGATCCCCAGTTCCAAAGTTGACAGCACAGGCTGTTAAGCAGTGGCGTAACAAAACTTGAGGGGGCCCCCTCCAAGGTACCTGGAGGGGCCCCCGGCACAGATTTAATGAAGAGCTTTCAGACCAAAGTACAGTACTGAGGGGGGTCCTGTAGCTCAGTTAGTGTTGGGGTCAATGACAACTGGAAATCTTTGAAAGTGGTTGGGTGTACTGACACCTAGAAGTTTACTCCATTCTTTTAAAAATTAGCCTCATTAGCCAACACAACCTTAACATCATCTCCTACGCCGACGATACCCAGCTGATCCTCTCCCTCACCAACAACCCAGCCACCGCCAGAGCCTGCCTCCAGGAAGGAATGAAAGATGTCACGGAATGGATGAAGCTCCGCCGTCCGAAACTGAACTCTGACAAGACGGAAGTCCTCATCCTGGGACCATCCCCCTCTGCCTGGGACGACTCCTGGTGGCCCCCTGCCCTGGGCACCGCACCCAAGCTAATGAACCATGCATGCAACCTGGGATTCATCCTGGACTCCTCCCTCACGATGACCAAGCAAGTCAACGCTGTCTCCTCCTCCTGCTTCAACACCCTGCGCATGCTCCGAAAGATCTTCCGGTGGATCCCCACCGAAACCAGGAAGATGGTCACCCAGGCCCTCATCACCAGCCGTCTGGACTACGGGAACACCCTCTACGCTGGAACCACAGCCAAACTCCAGAAAAGACTCCAACGCATACAGAACGCCTCTGCACGACTCATCCTGGACATCCCCGCCACAGCCACATCTCTACACATCTGAAAGACCTGCACTGGCTCCCCATCAGCAAGAGGATCACGTTCAGACTCCTCACCCACGCACACAAGGCACTCCACAACATGGGCCCGAAATACCTCAACAGCCGCCTCACATTCTACACACATACCCACCCGCCAGCTCCGTTCCGCTAGCCTTGCCCTCGCCTCCATCCCACGAATTTGCAGATCCACCGCCGGAGGAAGATCCTTCTCCTACCTGGCGGCCAAGACATGGAACTCCCTCCCCACCCACCTACGGCTGACCATGGACCATCTCTTCTTCAGGAAACAACTCAAGACCTGGCTGTTCGAGCAGTAGCGACTCCCCCCCTCCCAGCGCCTTGAGACCCTAGCGGGTGAGTAGCGCGCTTTACAAATCTGTCTGATCGATTGATGATTGATCATTCATTTTCATTTCTGCTCACATTTAGACCCAGATTAAGAAACATTTGGCACTGGTCTTGCATCACAAAAGTAGCGCAAACCTGCACAAAATCTTGTTTTTTAAGTTACTTTTCAGTGCACAACCTGTTTTGCGCTATAAAGTTACCTAAAAGTAATGAAAGGAGTGCAAATCACTTCTTTGTGTTACTCCATGGATCGCACACAAGCGTTCCCATGCCACCGCCCATGTTATTTACACAAAACGTTGTCTACTACCAATAGTAAACAGAGGATTGCATCAAAAAATTAACAAAACATGAAAGCAGGCATTAAAAAGGAAAAATGCTTTTATTCCTCCTACCTTTTCACACTTTGCATGAGTCCTGGGCTGTAGAGCCCAAATCCAAAGTAGGAAAAGTTTTAAAGTTAGTCAAAGCATAGTATTTTGTACTGGAAGGGCATCCTTCCAGTACAAAACCTATGCTAGACTTACACCAACACCTTTGCCCTATTGCAAAAAGGTGTATGTTTGGGACTTTATAGCCTAACTAGCTTACCCGTCGCGTGTTGCTGCGATCTCAGAAGAAAGGAAATTTAAGGAAACTTGTTATGATAACATTCAATTTACATTGTGTCATTTTTATTGAAACGTATTCATTTTAATATGGAAAACATTTTAAAGGTGGTTTTTAATTCTGTTTATTTATTCGAGTGCTTGTGGATACACAGTATCTTTTGTTTTTTCCGTCTGGTGCGTACACGAATAAATCAGAAGGTTTTCCGACGCGTGAGCTGGCCACATTCAGTTGTCCATGTGAGAAGCACGGATTCTCCAAATCTAGCCAACACACTTGCAGAGATTGTCCTTGTGCTTTGTTGATGGTCTTTGTAAAAGCGAGTCGCACCGGAAACTGTAAAGGTTCAGTATTGGAAAGATTATCAGGGCCCTGGGGGCCGGGGCGCCGAGATTAAAAAATTTTTTTTTTGCCAGAAACCTTCGCGGGAGTGTTCTCAACAACTTTAAAAAAAATAAAACATTTTAATTGTTCTTTTTTTTTTTGCCAGAAACCTTCGCGGGAGTGTACTCAACAACTTCCCAAAGTTTCATGCCGATCGGATGAATGGTGTAGTAATGCATAAAGGACAAACAGACATACTTTGGTTTTTATATATATAGATTGTGTGCCAGTGCTAGGGAGAGAGAACAAGATGGTGCCATATCTTTGAAGATATGGTGCTTTCCTGCTCTCTCCCCAGTGGCATAACGAAACTTGTCGGGCCCCCCTGCAAAGTGCATGGAGGGGCCCCCTTCCGGACTTACCTCAGAGCTCTCAGGCCATGGTACTGTGCTGAGGGGGCACCCTGGAGCTCGGGGCTTCCCGCACTGCGGGGGCCTTTCTTACGCCCCTATTTTTCCCTCTCAAGCAATGCAGCAACTTTGGGTGTTATGCTGTGTTGTGTGGAAGTTTTGATAATCTGGGCCTTAGTCTCCATTCCTTCACTCACTTTATCTCTGTTTCTCTCACTTGCTCATTCTCACTCCTACTCCCTCCTACTCACTGTTACTCACACACAAACATACACATTCTTCCTAATTCTCCCTTGCTAACACACACACACACACACACTCAGTACCTTGGGCCCTGGTGCAACTGCACCTGTTGTACTTTTTTTATAGCTACCCTCACTATTCACTTCCACTCCCTCTCACAAGGTACAATCAATATTATGTTCAAACGCACTCATACTCCTTCAATCACTCCCTCATACTCACTTTTACCTATTCAGGCACACTCCCAAACTCTGATTCTGTCTTTCACTCTCATTGACACTCTCAAATACATACACTTTCACTCAATCCTATTCACTCTCAATCACTCACAAACACACTCTTAAACACATTGACAAACGCATAGCGAAATACAACTTATTTTACTTACCTGGCTTATTTAGCTGGCAACTTAGAGACTCCGTGGCAGCAGCACCATAATACGGCGCTGGCATTGGCACCAGCCAGCCACAACGGTGCAGCAAGGGAAGGATTGAAAAGGGGAAAACCCACCTCAATACCTCTCTCAGCTTCTTGATAGGCAGAACCAGTGGAATTATGTGTCAGGGGAGGCCCAAATAATGCCACAGGGTTGACCAAATTATGTGGGAAGAAGAGGCACATTATGCGGTGTAATGCAGCTCATTTTGTAATAGTATAATTTCATTATTTGGTCATTTTTACACTTAACACTTTCTGGGCAAAGGCTGCACCTCAGTTGTACCAATTTAACACCTAAATATGGCAATAAACAGTAGAAAGATGACAATTAACCATTGAAAATGAACTTCTGCTACGCAGCAACACTTATCACTGGGCTTTTAGTAAGCTTTGAACTTTTTGAGCTAGAAACAATTTTTGTTTCTTAAAATACTCAGATTATACAGCAGATGATGGATCATGTGGCAAAGGTGGCAAAAACCATAATTAGGCGGAAAACGCTGCAGCAGCACAACCACTTATATCCAGTGGCACTGTTGATAGGACTGGAAACGTAGGCCTGTAAGAAGCTGGGATAGTGCCAGGGATCCTACCCCTGCTGCACTTTGTTGCTTATCATTGGCTTAGGGATGCACTGATGTGTACCCTGACAGCACCATTTTAGCACATATACTGTGCTGCCTGGGGCATGCACAGTATTTGTGCTAAATAAAATGGGTTGTGCCTCTGTAAGGGGATCGTAGTTGAACTATGCCCTATTGATACCTTACAGTCTACCTCTCAGAAGGTCATTGCTTGCCTCTTGCCCTTGTTTGATTGATAGACAGACACATAATAGACTCACATAATAGACTGAACAGGTGGATCCGAATGATACTGTGAATAAACAGCACCTGGCACTTCTACCGCCAAAGCTTTCTGCCACAGCAGCATGGATTTCCACAGATTGCTCCGCCTGTATGTGTTTTACCTCTTAATCATCCTTCCCATATCCGCAAGTTCTAGTTAGTGGTTGGAAAACCTTGAGCACACCTACTTCAGAGACATGGAAAATGATATAAAGAGGAGAAGCACCGACAGTGCAGTTCGTGTCCTAATCAAATATTGAAAACCTTCTAATAATGAGTCCTCAGGCAGTAGATTGAGTTCAAAAGTTCTTCTTCTTTAATATATATCAACAACAATTAATTACATGCTTGCTGGACTTTATTTCCAATTGCTGAACTGTATTCCATAATATAGAACAGACTCCACATGTTAAATCAGCCAATGCGTTTCGTCCTCAAAGGACATCATCAGGCTATAGTATAATGCCTGTTTAAGCGAGCTGAATTCTGTTCATTGATATTAATCTTCATATAAGTATTCCCTTTGTAAATTCCATGTCTGCCAGTTTCTTACTAATTAATTTCCCCACATATTCTTCATTTAGTTGATGGGCGTCACATTCTCTGTGTAGTGCGTTCTCCCTCAGCGCGGCCCGATAAATCCCGCTAAAGAAGAAGATCTTTTGAACTGAATCTACTGACTGAGGACTGATTATTCTGTGTATTAGGGTGGTTAATGAGCGGTGGGCCACGAGGGGTGAGCTCCTATTTTTGATTGAACATCTTTTCCAGAATGTAATATTCAACTTGTGCTCTTTAATGCTAAGCCCTCACCACAGGAGCAGAGCATGCTGTACTTCAGAGACATGGTCTATCTATTTTAAAGCTCACATTTAGTGCTCACAAACAAGAGTTCAAAGTTTATGTTTTTTTTTTTACCTCTACTTATCTGCCCAGGCCAACTCTTTCCTTCCAATGTGTTAAAGTGCAGTTTAACTTCTTTTACATTGCTCATATGTACCCTCCTGGACCTCAGCACTGTTCATCCTACTCTATGTCCCTCTTGTCACTCTCTCCACATGTCGCTGCCTTCTCTCCTGCTCCCTGTCATCCTCCCTTTTCATTTTTTCTCAACATGCCCCTTTCCACCCCATACACTTCATGTTTGTCTTGTATCAAATTTATAATTATCTCCTTGTCTCGGCCTGATCTTCCCTGTAATGCCCTAGACCAGTCAAAAAAACTGTTCTAAAGAGCTTTTTAACATCATCAAACAACAACAACAATCATGGAGAAGCGTGGCTCAATGTTTAGAGCGGCAGACCCTGATGCAGAGGTCTGGCCCCGCCTCGGCGGCTCTTGGACTCAATCTCCCCGGACCTGATAATTCTCGCCTTGGTGCCTAGTCTAATCATGGGTGTGACTCTGGGCAATAGCTTGCATAATCTCCACATCGGCCCCAGCAGTGCTTGGATGCCTGGCTTCACCTTGGGGGTGCCCAGGAGTGGACATTTCACAGGAAAGCCAGGAAGGCTTCAACAGCTGTATGAATACAGCGCTACGAGGCCTCAGGGTAGAAGTACGCTATATAAAAATACAAACACAAAAAACAAATCTCCAAACCTTTCAAAGAAAAAGCCCTTGCCTCTACACTATGCTGAAACAACCTGGCCATATTTTTCAATGACAAAATCGTAAAGATGGAGCTCTTCCTGGACTCTCACCGATGGACTAACACTAGAATATCATCCCCCACAAAGGAGGACAGCTTAACCCAAGATCTCTCCTCGATCCCTAAAACACAGACCTCTTCCCAGCGATTATCGGTATCAACAAATGCTCAAAGCCTTCCTCAAAACACAAGAACTGGAAGGCTTTCAACCCACTCACCGAGGAGGACATCTTCATGATTATTGCCAAATCCAAGCCCTCTTCCTACTATGCGGACTCACTCCCTGCTTTCTCGCCAAAAAGCCTCACCCTGTTGCCTGCTCATCCTCCTAGTCCTGTCAGCAGCCTACGACACAGTAGATCACAAGTTACCCTTGAATTCCCTGCAACAATGAATTGGAGTAGACGGCACTGTTCTGCAATGGTTCACCTTATTTCCGCATAACTGATCCCAACTTATAAAAACCAACAACTCTGTGCCAGAAATTTCACCCGTCACCCATGGTGTCCCTCAAGGCTCAGTCCTCACCCCGACACTCTTCAACATTTGCATGGAGCTCCTCACCGCAAATCATAGACAAGAACGAGCTGGTTGTGTGATAGCCAGTTTTGTACTCATAAAGTACAAAACTGGCTATCACACAACCAGCTCAAATTCAACCAAGAAAAAACTGAAATTCTGGTCTTCTCCAACCGTAGCCACTCAACACAGGTTCAAGAATAGATAGACAACCTGAACGCCCTCAACTGCAAGCTCACTGTAGTGGACTCCGCCAAATCTCTGGTTATCTCTTGGGACTCAAGATTAAACATGAGCTCACACGTAAGGTCCTGTGCAAAGGGCGCCTTCTATAGCTTTAAACTCCTCAACACAATCAAGCCTTTCCTCCCCTGAATAAACAGAAGGATACCTGAAAAAATATAGATGAAAAAAATATAGATGAAAAAAATATCAGAGTAAAAATATAGAAAGACAGAATATCGAAATCATATCTACAAACAGGTAAGTATAAAAATATCGAAAAAATATATATACTTAGTAAAAATATCGAATTTATTAAAATATCCTAAAAATAATTTAAAATTAATGAAATATTAACTATAATTAATTAAAACATACTTAAAAATACTTAAATAACTTAAAAAATAATAAATAATTGATTTAAGTTAAAAAAATAAAAATACAACTTGATTTTTAACACATATATATATATATATTAACATAATATTAATTAAACATTTACAATATTTTTACTGTAGCATAGCAAGAGGTTAACATTTACTATTACCACTCCAGCAACTGCAACAGTAGGGTAAACATTGGATAATTTAGGGGTAAAAATTACTATTCCCACTCCAGAGAGTGCAACAGTACAGATAGCATTGGATAGCGTTGGGGTAAAAATTACTATTCCCACTCCAGAGAGTGCAACAGTAGGGAAAGCGTTGGATAGCGTAGGGGTAAAAATTACTATTCCCACTCCAAAGGGTGCAACAGTAGGGAAAGCATTGGATAGCGTAGGGGTGAAAATTACTATTCCCACTCCAGAGGGTGCAACAGCAGGGAAAGCGTTGGATAGCGTAGGGGTAAAAATTACTATTCCCACTCCAGAGAGTGCAACAGTAGGGAAAACGTTGGATAGCGTAGGGGTACAAATTACTTTTCCCACTCCAGAGGGTGCAACAGTAGGGAAAGCATTGGATAGCGTAGGGGTAAAAATTACTATTCCCAATCCACAGGGTGCAACAGTAGGGAAAGCGTTGGATAGCGTAGGGGTAAAAATTACTATTCCCAGCCCAGAGGGTGCAACAGTAGAGAGAGCGTTGGATAGCGTAGGGGTAAAAATTACTATTCCCACTCCAGAGGGTGCAACAGTAGGGAAAACGTTGGATAGCGTAGGGGTAAACATTACTATTCCCACTCCAGAGAGTGCAACAGTAGGGAAAGTGTTGGATAGCGTAGGGGTAAAAATTACTATTCCCACTCCAGAGGGTGCAACAGTAGGGAAAGCATTGGATAGCGTGGGGGTAAAAATACAAATTATTTACCAATTAACAATTAATTAAAAATACATTAAAAATCAATACCAATAAATACAAATAATTTAATAACAAATAAATTACTTCCCACCCTATTCCCCAATAAACACACAACCCACTACAGAATTAAATATTAAAATTAACATAATTATCAATTAACCAATTCATAAAAATTAATTACCAATTAATAAAAATGTATTGCCAATTAAAAATTATTTAATTACCAATTAATAATTAATTAATAACCAATTAATAATTAATTAATAATTAATTCTAAAAGAATAACAATAAATAAATTAACACATTTAATTAATTACAATTAAATTACTTCCCACCATCTTCCCCTATAAACCCACAACCCGCTACGGAAAATAAATTAATAAAATTAACATAATTATCAATTAATCAATTAAGAAAAATTAATTAACAATTAAACATGAATTACTAATTAATAAATAATTAATCACAAATTAATAATTAATTAACAATTAATTCAAAATAAATACCAATAATTAAATTAACACATTTAATTAATTAAAATTAAATTACTTCCCACCCTAATCCCCTATAAACCCACAACCCGCTACAGAATTAAATTACACAAAAATAAAATAACATAAAGAAATACACTTTTTTTAAAAATCGATATTATTAAAAATTTGATATATCTTAATTACTATATTATATACTTCGATATTTTAACTTTCTATATTTTAAAAATCGATATTAAATTACTTACCTTCAAAACGATATTTTTCACCACTATATTCTGTCCATTCGATATTTTGTCCATTCTATATTTTTACTTCGATATTTGTGCCATCCTATATTTTTGAGTCGATATTATGTCTGTATACGGCACTCAGAGCCTCAATGAGAGCCACCCTAAATGCAGCAGCAAGAATGGTCACCGGATCAAAGAAATCTGATTGCTTCTCCCCACACTACAAAATCTAAAGTGGCAGCCAATCGACGCACGCTGCTGCTTCAAAACTGCCTGTCTCACCTACAAAGTCTACAAACTGGTAAACCAGACTACCTTGCAGAGAAACTCACTAAAGCAGGCAAGCAAGAATTCTTAGAAGTTCCAACACACTTCTTCTAATCCTCCCTAAAAGACAAAAAACAAAAAGGCCTCTCTTGGAAAGGGGCGACCACTCGGTCCCCCCGAACGTATGGCTGAGTGCCTCGATCCCCCCGGGAAGCCATTTTGGGCGGGAGGCGCGTCTCGGCTGGTATGCCCGAAGCGGCGTAGCCGGGGCGCGCTTTTTCCCGCCCTAGAGTGGGCTGGCCTAGACACCGACGCAGCCAGCCACGCCCTCGGGGCGGGCAGGGGCGGGTTTTCGCCCGCCCTGAAGACGGATAAAAGAAGGCGCAAGACCAGAAGACGTCCTCTTGTTCTTGTGCTCCGAAGCTGCACCTCCTCGCTACACGTGAGCTCGGGACAGAACGAAGAGCCAATTTTGAGCGTTTTGATCCTTTTCTTTGTCTTCCAGATACTTCCTCGGAGAGATGCCCAAGAAAGGCGCAAAGAGAATGACGACCGACCAGATGGTGCGGGCCCTTTGCAAAGAGGTGTCCGACATAAAGAAACGGTTGGCGGAGCGAGATGGGGAGGAGGGTTCGGGCCCTGCGCCGGCTGGAGGGAGACCTAAGAGGCCGAGGAGGGTTCCAGCCGGTGGAGACGCCCCGGTTCCCTCTGCCCCGCTCGAGGCGCCGACCCCAGTACCGGTCGAGGGGAATCCAATCCCCGTTGTCGTCACCCCGACACCCAAGGAAGACATGCCCCCCGAGCTGGCAGCACAGCTAGCAGCATGGTTGGGGGATAGCAGTGATGGCGCCACGGCTGCCGAGGCACAGGCGCTGATAAAAGGGCTTCGTGAGAAGAAAGAGGCAGCTAGAGTGGCTGCACCGTTGGCAGGGATAGACAAGCCACAAGCGGCAGAAGCTGCGTCCGGTTCAGGTAAGCGGCCATTGCCGATTGCACGGGACGAGTCAGCACCTTCTCGTAGAGAGAGATTGGGACAACATGTCCCCTTAGCGATAAAGGAAAAGATCTGGGCAGGGGAATACGTGAATATTTTTTCCTTGCTTGTTGATCATTATGATGTGGAGCATGTAAAAAGTCAGAAGGACCTAATGCATCCGAGTGTTTGGCGCGCAAAAATGGCCGCCTTTAAGGTAAATGAGAATATTGGTAACTGGGGCAATGCGTGGGGTATTTTTACATCGATTTTGGGGGAACGTAGGCCCGAGTTGCTTCCTGAGTTTCCCGTTTACCAATCAAGGATTATGAGTTACTCGACAGCGTATCAAGGTAACCATTGGTTTTGTTATGATAATCTGTTCAGGAAAGAAAAAGAACATAACAAGAGTTTGACTTGGGATTGTTACGATTCTTTAACATGGGATAAAATGAAGGAATCGGGAATGTTAAGAATGCCATTGGTTGGGAGCAATGTTGTTGATTACTCCCGCCAAAATGTGGGGTCGCCCTTTCGACCAAGTTCGAGCACCGACGACCAGTCGAGGCCCGCAGGCAATACAGGGAGAAAGGGTTTCTGTTATAACTTCAACAGAGGGAAATGTACCAGGCCTCCGGGATCATGTAAATTTAGACACGAATGTAGTACGTGTGGGTCATCCCATCCTGAGTCAGCGTGCAGAGCCAGAACGAGTGAGAATGGGGGTAAGGGAGGCGCCAAACAGGTCTAAGCTAGGCCGAGGGGCGCCTTTACCAACTCCGATTGATACCTTGGCAATGATTCCCTGGCTCAGCGAATACCCGGATCGGACTTCTGCCGGGATGCTGCGGAACGGTTTTACACATGGTTTCCGCATCCCGGTAGGGGACTTTCAGGGTGTAGGGGTGTGCAAAAATCAACTTTCCGTTCTACAACATACATCTGTAGTGCAAGAGAAAATTCAGAAAGAGGTTAGCCGGGGACGGGTCGCCGGCCCGTTTAGTGTACCCCCGGTACCGGATTTTGTTTGTTCTCCGTTAGGGGTGGTCCCCAAGAAGGACCCAGGTGAGTTTCGATTGATTCATAATCTGTCTGCTCCACATGGTCTTTCAGTGAACGACGCAATTGATCCAGAAGTTTGTTCGGTGCGATACGCATCTTTTGATGAGGCAGTAGCCATCTTGAATCGCCTGGGGCCCGGGACGTTGATGGCGAAATCGGATATCGAGTCAGCGTTCCGGTTGCTCCCGGTACACCCAGACGATCAGCGTCTTTTGGGATTCGGGTTCCAGGGATCATTTTACATGGATAGGTGTATGCCAATGGGATGCTCTATATCATGTGCCTATTTTGAGCAATTCAGTACTTTCCTGCAATGGGTGTTCACTAAGAAAACGGGTTTTCGAAATGTAATGCACTACCTTGACGATTTTTTGTTCCTTGGTCCCGCCCAAAATCCCGAATGTGCCCAGGCCTTAGATGAATTCTGTGTGTTGATGGGTCAATTTGGCGTGCCGTTGGCACCGGGTAAAACTATGGGTCCCACGACTTGCCTCGAGTTTTTGGGGATCGAGTTGGACTCAGTGGAGGGGTGTTTCCGTTTACCAGCTAGCAAAGTGTTTAAATTCAGGACAGCCCTCCAAGGATGTTTGAATACACCTAAGGTTACACTGCATCAGTTGCAACAATTAGTGGGGAAGTTAAACTTTGCCTTGAGAGTAATCCCAATGGCTCGCCCCTTTTCCCGCTCCATTGCCCAAGCGATGGTTGGCCTGAAGGAGGGTCATCATCGAACGAGGTTATCGGCTGAGGTCCGCCAGGACATGCGGATATGGTTAGCATTCTTGGCGGACTTCAATGGCCGAGTCGTCTGGAACAAGCCAGCCGTGTCCTCGGAAGAGCTTGGGCTATGGACGGATTCAGCAGGAAGCATAGGTTTCGGCGCCATCTTCGGCACAAACTGGTCTGCTCAAAGATGGCCCTTATGGTGGCACGAGAAGGGGCTAACAAGTAATATTGCTTTCCTTGAATTATTTCCCATTCTCGTGGCCCTGAGAACCTGGCCAGAAGGTTTCAGAGATCATTCTGTCATTTTTTGGTCCGACAATATGACCGTGGTAGAATGCATCAATAGTCAGTCAGCCCATTGTAAATTGATTTTGAGGCTGCTTAAAGAAATCGTCCTACTTTGTATGCAACTGAACGTGGTATTCAGAGCAAAACATGTCCCAGGGGTGATGAATCAGGCTGCTGACGCATTGTCTCGTTTTCACATGCAGGCTTTCTCGGGTTTCCTTCCCTCAGCGGACCCGGAGCCGGCACCCTTCCCCGAAGCTCTCTGGTCTCTCGGTGCCCCGAACTTCGTCACCTCGTGGGAGAGAGTCTAGCACCCAGGACAAGGAAGGCATATGAAGGGGCGTTCCAGGCCTATTTAGCCTTTTTGGGGGCAGAGAGAGGGGGTCTTTGGGGTCAGGAAGAGTGGGTAGTGCTCTTTCTTATGTCTTTGCACAGGGCTGGGAAATCGGTGGCTACGGCCCAAAGGCATCGTGCCGCCATTTCCTTTGTTGCCAGGGCCCATGGCATCCGGGACCCAACAGCGTCTTTCACAGTACAGAAAGCGCTGCGTGGGTGGCAACGCCTAGAGGGTCGCAGAGTAGACGTGAGACGACCGATAGGTCTAGACAGGTTGTCCCAGTTACTGGCCACACTCCCGAACACGTGCTCGTCCCCTTTTGAGACTTGTTTGTTCCGGACTGCATTTACGCTGGCGTTTCACGGGGCTATGAGAGTTAGTGAGCTGGTTGCAAGGAACAAACAGGATGTGACGGGGGGCTTGTGCAGGGAACATGTTCAGATCAGGGGCGATGCGATGGTTGTCTCCTTTCTCAGGTCCAAGACCGACCAAGATGGGAAGGGGGACTGCACGATCATTCGCAGGATCCCCGGGTCATCCATGTGTCCGGTACAGTGCTTAGAAGATTACCTAGCACGAAGGGTGGCATCATGGGGGGGGGCATTGTTGAGGCATGCAGACGCCACCCCGCTGACGAGGTTTCAGTTTCAACGGGTGCTTGCAATGGCCATTGCCGCAGCGGGTTTGGACCCGGGCGAATTTGGGACCCACTCCTTTCGTATAGGGGCTGCCACTGAAGCTACAGCCAGGGGTCTTAATGTAGAACAAGTGAAACGTGTGGGGCGCTGGTCCTCCAATTGTTATAAGAGGTACGTGCGATTGCACATGTTGTGAAGCTGTAATCATGTACTCACGCCTCTTGTCTTTTGTTTGTTTTCAGTTGCGCAAGCCTACGCGGCAGGGCAGACTGAGCAGTCAACCCAACACCGGGCCAGCGGTCGCACGTCACCGGCTGTGAGGAAGGAGGTGTGGGTCGTGGGCCACTCATACGTGAGACGGGCCGCAGACGTATTCAAAGCAGGTGACATGATTCACGTACCTGGGGAATACGGGTACAGAGTGTCCTTCTACGGAAGGGGCGGTCTCTGTATTGACCAGTTTCAGGAATTTTTTGAGGGCTTGTTAGAGCGGATAAGGTCACCGCCGTCCATAGTCATAGTGCATTTGGGGGGCAATGATTTGGTCACCACCGGTAGACGACTTCTCCTGGAGGCTATGCTTTCCACGGTAAGTTGGTTAGCGAGGAGAGTTCCGGGGTGCCTAATTGCGTGGTCTCATATGATCCCACGAAAAGTGTGGCGGGGGGCTATATCGATCCCTGCTTTGAATCATTCCGTTAAAAAATTGAATAATAAAGTGAGTAGGTTGTTCCGTTCCAAGACATTGCATTCGATCTCGCATAATTGTATTAATGATGACAGTATGTATCTGGGGGATGGTGTGCATTTGTCGAGGGCGGGGAATGAGTTACTCATAGGAGACTTCCTAGCCTGGTTAAAATCTTTAAAACATGACCTTTAGGTAGGAGTTTTTGTGGGGGGTCCGGATAGCCGGTCAACTATCCGGACCTGTGGCGGTAAGGTCATGATCGGTGAGCACTAATTGGTAGATCCCTATGAGTAGGCGTCACCCAACACGGATGGGAGCGCTCGGGAGAGGTGGCCATTGGCCCCTCAGTGGGGAGGCGGTCCCGTCTAAGGGCGGGTCGCCGGAAGTAAAGGAAAGGCGGTCAAGGCCCCTTCCTTTGTAGGAGGGGTTACAGCCCCCTCCTGGGGAATTTCCCGGGGCCAGTGTCATCTGCGACGGCAGATGCGGTAAGTTGTGTGGGGTGGGGAGAGGTCAACGATACCTTCTAGATACCACACACAAGTGTTCGAACGACCTTTAAATGGCGTCGAGTCTTAAGTGCCCCCGTCAAGTCAAGGGAAATTGTTCGTAGTTGCACTTGAGGTAAGCCTCTGTGCTGTCGCCCCTCCCACGTGGGAGGGGTAAGTCTGGTTAGGGATCTTGACACCGGTTATGACCTTGCCGTTGGCCCTTAAACGTTAGGATGTACAATTTCAGTGTTATTAGAGAATGTTTTTGTAGGATGCTAGTTCGGCTAGGAGAACCTCTGTATTAGAGATTATGTTAAGGTTAGCCAAACATCGTAATGTGATAATGAAATTGTACATAACATGAAAACGTTTAATGTTTAATTTTTTGTTTTAATAAATACGGCCGGGGATGGTCACTCCATCCCACATCCAAAAACTTTAAGAACTGTTTCCGGTTTCCCTCCTTTTTGGGGATTGTGTTGAGAGGGGGTGGCGGGTATCTCGGCCATATGGAAAGGGGCGACCACTCGGTCCCCCCGAACGTATGGCTGAGTGCCTCGATCCCCCCGGGAAGCCATTTTGGGCGGGAGGCGCGTCTCGGCTGGTATGCCCGAAGCGGCGTAGCCGGGGCGCGCTTTTTCCCGCCCTAGAGTGGGCTGGCCTAGACACCGACGCAGCCAGCCACGCCCTCGGGGCGGGCAGGGGCGGGTTTTCGCCCGCCCTGAAGACGGATAAAAGAAGGCGCAAGACCAGAAGACGTCCTCTTGTTCTTGTGCTCCGAAGCTGCACCTCCTCGCTACACGTGAGCTCGGGACAGAACGAAGAGCCAATTTTGACCCACCCACCAGCCCCTGAGGACAGCAAGTTGTTGTGCAATAAAGTGAATTGATAAGTTTGTTTTTTCCATTTCGTTTACAGGCTGTGACAGTATCAGTTTGTGGTTAATCATAATAAAGTATGGTGAATATCGTCTAGGTTGTTACGATTAAAATGATTTGATGTAGTGTTGCATTTCTAGCATGTTCTTTCGGTCGTAGCGACCAATGTTTTATAGGTTTAAGAATTGTCGTATTTATTTTTTGGTAGGCGGTAAGGTCATGATCGGTGAGCACTAATTGGTAGATCCCTATGAGTAGGCGTCACCCAACACGGATGGGAGCGCTCGGGAGAGGTGGCCATTGGCCCCTCAGTGGGGAGGCGGTCCCGTCTAAGGGCGGGTCGCCGGAAGTAAAGGAAAGGCGGTCAAGGCCCCTTCCTTTGTAGGAGGGGTTACAGCCCCCTCCTGGGGAATTTCCCGGGGCCAGTGTCATCTGCGACGGCAGATGCGATAAGTTGTGTGGGGTGGGGAGAGGTCAACGATACCTTCTAGATACCACACACAAGTGTTCGAACGACCTTTAAATGGCGTCGAGTCTTAAGTGCCCCCGTCAAGTCAAGGGAAATTGTTCGTAGTTGCACTTGAGGTAAGCCTCTGTGCTGTCGCCCCTCCCACGTGGGAGGGGTAAGTCTGGTTAGGGATCTTGACACCGGTTATGACCTTGCCGTTGGCCCTTAAACGTTAGGATGTACAATTTCAGTGTTATTAGAGAATGTTTTTGTAGGATGCTAGTTCGGCTAGGAGAACCTCTGTATTAGAGATTATGTTAAGGTTAGCCAAACATCGTAATGTGATAATGAAATTGTACATAACATGAAAACGTTTAATGTTTAATTTTTTGTTTTAATAAATACGGCCGGGGATGGTCACTCCATCCCACATCCAAAAACTTTAAGAACTGTTTCCGGTTTCCCTCCTTTTTGGGGATTGTGTTGAGAGGGGGTGGCGGGTATCTCGGCCATATTGTCTTTTTCAGGCAATGCAGCCAAAAATCTGGAACTCTCTCCCAGTACATATCAGAACGAACCACTCCTTCACTACCTTCAAGAGACAAAAAGTACCTCCTAAATCAATACTGTTAACTCAAACTCCACCTAGTTACATGAAACTCTCCTGAAAAGTTCTACACAATGACTCGATGTTCAGCTGCAGAGGTATTATGCACTATTACTGGATGATAAAAACTAGACTCTCGAAATTGTATTTCTTTTGTACTGTGATTGACTGATAACTAGTATCTACACACCCATAACTGTTAGTTTTATTGTACTGTGATCGACTGATATTTGTTGCTATGATACCCTCAGGTCCTGCCAGCGCTATATAAAACTCACAAATAAATATCCTATCATACTGTACAATGACAGGACAACCCATTTCATATTATAAAATGACAGTTCATGCCATACTACAGCATATCATACTTTACAATGGCATGCCATACTATGCTCTACCATACAATACCATTAACTTACTGTATAATGACTCATTCCATCCTCTACTATATATTGGCTCATTCCATATATAATGATAGGCCATTCCATATACAGTAACAGGCCATACCATACCATCCAATACAATGACAGACTATACCATATTATACAATGGCTGTCAGCACCATACCATACTGTACCATACCATACCATACCGTACCATACCATACTATATCCTGCAGTGGTTTCTCCTTGTGAGCATAGGAGCACTGCCCCCCACCTGCAAGCCCCCACAGCTATATAATCTAAATATTCTCTGAATTCCGACTCTCCAAATGATTGGGCTTGATCTTGCCGCTGAGTTTGTATATTGGGAGAATACTGGGAGTGGGGGCAGAGGGTGTCATATCTTGTGGCTTTGGAATAGCAGCTGGCTGAAGCCCAGTGCGCATGTCTGATTGGACATGTTTCTGGCTGCGTCCAACGCGGCATGCACACTATTTGCCACTCAAATCCATGCTCTATTAGGGACTTTAGGGAGACCCAGCATAGTACTCTTGGTCCCCATTACAGCATTTGGCTCAATTGTCCAAACCAATCTTTGAGTTGCTCTAATGCAGTTCGAAGTAATACACGCATGATTGGTTGTGGTGAGGTTGTTCTGTCCCTGTGAGACTCACTTGAAGTCATGAGCAATCAAACAAAGACATGGCCAATCACTGTGTGTCTTTATTTTGAAGCCACACAGTGATTGTCATGTTACATTGTATCAACAGTGATACAATGGTGATCCTTTTCCCTTCATGCACAGTGCAAGTGACGCATTGTGCACGAGGGTTGGATGACTGCAGTGGCCTCCTCCAGCAGGCCGCAGAGACCACATGAGGACAGGCCTCAGTGCTTGCCTCCTGTCTGCGCCTGTTCTTTAGCCATCACCACATCTGTGAATGACTATGGTCAGCTCAACAAAGCCAATTATCATGGTAAGTGTATTAAATAATTTGTAATTGGGCTTTCTCCAGTGCACACTCTCACTTCATACCCCCTTGAAGACTTGTACTCTCGCCTGCAGTATTGCTTTCTAGAATTCACAGTTGGTTGTATTATAGACTTTTATATACTCTTTATTCTTTTTCAATTAGTGTGCATTTGTTTTATATCCTGACAATTTTTTTTATATATCATTATGACTTGTGATAACATGATTGTTTATTTCCCCTCACTTCTCCCTTCCCCTACCCCCCCTTAAAATTAGAAAATGCTTAGATTCTTAGTGTTTGCATCAGAGATCTTTTGTTTCTTCCATAGTTGTTTCTTCTGTTGATGTCACCTTGTTGTTATTATATCACCCTGTTTTTAATAAAGCTTTCAAACATAAAAACCGTCTCTCCCACCGGTGGTGGTCACTACACTTGAACCCATATGAGTTCACGTATGGTAATGCCCAGTGATGAATCATTCCGCTTTATGTTGGTGCGGGCTTTTCACTCCCTGGGGCATATCTGTCGCAAATTGGAGATTACAGGGTAGCCCTACTCTTTTTCTTTCGGTTATATATTCAATTAGGGGGGAGAAAGTATAGGAGTTTAGGGCCAGATGTAGGTAGCCCTTTACCGATCGGAATCGGCCGAAAATACTGATTTTCGGCCGTTTCCGATCGGTAAAGGGCTAGGGAGATGTAGGTGCACATATTCGGTAATTTTACCGAATCGTTATTATTACCGAATCGGTAATAAGTACCGATTCGGTAATAATTACCGAATCGGTAATATTTACAGATTCGGTAATATTTACCGATTCGGTAAAATTACCGAAAATGCCATGTGGGTAGCCAATTTTCTATTGGCACATGGCTTACAGAATCGTTTTTTTACCATGGAATACAAATCCATGGTAAAATACCGATTCCTGTGTACATGCACATCTGTGCATGTACACATGTGCCATGTGACAGACAGACATGCCCTTAGGGCATGTCTGTGTGCCACATTGCACACATGCCCGTTTTGGGGGTGCTAGAGGGTGTCAAAGTGACACCCCCTGCACCCTTGTGAATTCTTTAATTACCGATTCGGTAAATACCGAATCGGTAATGCCTAATCATTCCTATGGGCTTCAAAGCCCATAGGAATGAATGGGCATTACCGATTCGGTATTTACGGAATCGGTAATTAAAGAATTGTTAAGGATTCGGTAACGAATCCAGATGTTGGGACCTACATCCCATTTACCGATTTTGAAATACCGAATCGGTAAAATTCGGTATTTCAAAATCAGTAAATGGGATTTACCTACATCGGGCCCTTAGTCTCTCTCTCCCTTTCAAGTGAGATAGAGACATACCGAACCAAAGCATACCATACCATACCATACCGTACTGTGTCATACCATACCATACCATACTATACCACATCAAACAATGAAAAGTCATACCATACCAAACAATAAAAAGTCGTACCATACGATACACTATTAGACAATGAAAGACCATACCATACCATACTATACCATACCACACTGTAAAATGACAGACCATACCAAACCATACAATGACAGGCCTTAGCATACTACACAATGACAGTCGTACCATACCTTACTATACAATGATAGGCCATACCATATCATACCATACCATACCATACCATACCATACCATACCATGACAGACCATATCATCCCATACCATACTATACAATGTCAGGCCACACCCTAAAATACCACACCATACTTTAATATACTGTACAATGATAGGCCATACCACCCTATAGAATCGAAGGCCATACAGTAGCATAGCATACCATAGTATACAATGACAGCCCATACCATGCTATACCATACATACTACATCATAATATACTATCGAATGACGGGCCATGCAATATGTTAAAAATGTGGTTTCTGGTTGGCACAGGTAAGCACCCTATCCAAGTAGGAAGCACAATCCTAGTCAGGGTAGGTCAGATACACACTGTAAATTAACTTAAGGGGTAATATGTAAAGTATTTGTGCAACACATCAAAATATAACACAGTGAAAACATCACAAAAACACTTTACACCAGTTTAGAAAAAATAGATTATATTTTTTAAATAAAACAAGAACAAAACGGCAAAATCCAATAAATAGAAGCCAAGATATGAATTCTTAAAGATTAAAAGTGAAAAATAGCGCTTAGAAGCAATAATCTGGTCACTCTGGACCGAGGCAAAGTCGAGAGTTCAGTCAAACCACTAAGGAGTGTGTGCCAGATATTGTAGCCATGGAAGGCCTGCTGAACAAAAGTACCTTGACCTGGTTACAGCAGCGGGATGTGGGGTGCAGCCGAGCGATGCGCCGATCCAGCAGTCAAGGTAATGCGTTTATTTTCTTCATGTAACGATGAAAATGCGCCGGTTCTGAAGACGAAGCACTAGTTTCTAGATGCGTTGGTTCTGTGGCTGTTGTGCCACGAGGAGATACATCGATTGTCTCTCTGCAGCTAACAGCGATGCAGTGGTTACGATGCGTCACTTCCAATGGTGATGCACTGTTTCCAAATGTGGTGCGCTGGTTCTGTTTAGGCATCAGCGTCAATGTTGTGAGCCACTCACCTGAGCTCCAGGCTTTTCTGATGGGGGGACGTTATCCCAAGGATCCCAATGGAACCTGACGTGGAAGCAAGTGAGTAGGCACTCTACTTCCTTGTGAGGTTCCAAAGGGAAGGGGGTTGGGAAGAGATAGAGAGATTTAAATGCCAGGTTCCAATTGTGTAACGTCTATGTACAGGACAAGCCACAGCTGAATCTGAGGGGCTAAGTGGGATTTCCAGGACATAGCTAGTCTCCGCGTGGCTAATAAAAATGCTAGATCTATGAATTTATGGAAAACTTTCCGTTCGACAGTGCGTTATTCGATGCCCAGCAAAAAATGTAGGTCCTGCAGGGTAAGTCTCATGTCTGTGGTCTCTGCGAGTACATCAGCTACTGAGTGCCAGTAAGGTTGCAATTGTGAGCATTCCTATACCAGGTGATAGAATGTGGTGTTCATACGTTGGCACCTAGGACAGGTGCCTGGAGTACCAGGGTACATTCTTGCCCGTCTGTTAGGGGCAAGATATGTGAAATGCTTATAGTTGAACTACGTGTACTTGAGTCTGGCATTTGTAGAAGCAAGCTCTTCAGCAGCTTCCTCTGCTCAAAAGCAATGCCGGCTCCCACAGGAGGCAGGGAGCTGTCAGGGACCACGGGGCATTGAGGCTCCCCGCGTCCCCAACATGAGGCCAGATCCGGTGGAAAAAGTATTGAAAAAATAAATATGAAAAGAGGGAAAGTCCTGTGGGGTCCCCAGGCCATAATTGCTCTCAGGAGGGGAATCCCTCCAAAAACAAAAAAGAAAGGCTGGCCAGGCCCCAGGAGATAGGGTCTCTGGGGCCAAAAGTGGCCCAGGGAAGGCGGGGGGCCACACAGCACCCCTCCCGTATAAGTAACATTAAAATAAAATACAAAAAACCTCTGGAGTGGTGCTGTGCAGCCCCTCTCCTTTAAATATAGATTTTTTATTTTAAAAAAACAAGTGAAGGTACCCTGTGGGATGAGATTCCTTGGCTGAAAAAGAAGGAGGGGCACACAGCCCCCCTTCTAAAAAAAACAAGAAAGGAGAAGCCAGCGTCTCGCGGGGGAGGCTGCCCCTTCCTGCACCACTCTTTAAACGCGCCTCCTGGCACATTCTGGGTTGGGGTATTAAGTCCCTGTCACTACTCAGGGTCCCTGGGGGCCAACTAGGCCACCAGGGACCTTCAGTAAGCCACACACAGTGGGATTGCTGTGAGGTTGTATGAGGCCACGCCCCTTTTTACACCACTCTGCAAATGCACCTCTTGGTGCACTGCTGATGGGGTGAGGAGGTCCTCTTATGTCCTGAGGACCTCAGGACTAAAGTGGACTTCATTCCCCGAGCAGCAGTGCGCCAAGAGGCGTGTTTGCAGACTGGTGTGAAAAGGAGGCTTGACCTCGGACCACCTCTTAGCAATCCAGCTGTGTGCGATTACTACAGATTACAGGAGGGCTAGTTGGCCCTGAGGGACCCTCAGGAGGGAAGGAGGCTTCATGCCCCAACCAAGAGCGTGCCAGGAGGCAAGTTTGCAGAGTGGTGGACAAAGGGGGCGCAGCCTGTGTCCACCTCTCAGCAATCCCACTGTGTGTGGCTTATTGGAGTTAACATGTATGCTAGTTGGCCCGTAACAACCCCCAGCAGCGAAGGTGACTTTAAGCCCCATCAAAGAGCGCACCAGGGAGTGCGTTTGCAGACTTGTGGGCAAAGGGGGCATGGCATGCTATGAGAACTTACTAATACTACTGTATGGGACTTACTGGACATATTAGGAGGGCTAGTTAGCCCTTACCTCCAGTAAGTCCCACACAGTGGGATTGCTAGGAGGTCTTCAGCGGCCATGCCCCCCTTTCTCCACCACTCTGCAAACGCACCTCCAGGCACACTACGGTTTTGGTAGAAGTCCACTTTTCTCCTGAGGGACTTTGGGGGCCAGGAAGCCCTCCTGGTAACTGCTGTAAGTCCTACGCAGCAGAATCCCTGAGTGCTGATCATAGGCCCAGCCCCCTTTCTCCACCTCTCTGCAAACGCGACTAGCAGTTAAAGAAGCATTTGCAATGTAATAGGTTTCGCATTTGTGAGAGTTAGAGCTATTGGTATTGTAAGTATAAAAGTGTTTTACTAATGTTTCTTGGAATGGAGTGGATGTACGTTGTGTGTAATGTAATTATGTGGTATTTTGTGTAGTGAAATTATATGGATAGAAAGTATGTGGTATTTAGTGTTTAGGAATTATGTAGAGTGTGATTATGTATTATGGAGCGTAATTATGTGGTATGGTAGTCTGTGTTGTGGAGTGGTAACCTCAGGTTTAGTCTTCCTCATTTCCATAGAAGCTAAACTATAAACTCAATGAGACAAAAAAGAAGGAACCACTGAAGATCACTTCTGGACCTAGTCAGAGGTAAGAGCAGGGCCTTTGGAGTTATGCGAATTTTTGGCAGCACGGACTTTCGCACAATTATACGTTTTCCACATTTGTCACATAATCCATCTTCATCTGCAGATTTGAACAAAAAAAACTTGCTTTTGCTGAAACGGCTGAAACATTACCGAAAATGCAGCAACAAGTGTTACAGGGTGGTGGAAAGCCCTTTGCAAACCTAGAATGGTCACCTGTTACTTATTGATAAATGCGAGTATTAAATTGGTACTGATGGTGTGCAAACTACTCTTGCTTCTTTCTGTACCTCTCTTTGCTCTTTCTGAATTTCTGTTGCTTATTTCTGCATATTTCTTTCTTTTTCTGCACTTCTTGTGCCTCTTTCTGCTCAACTCTTCCACTTTGTGCACCTCTCTTGCCTCTTTCTGCACCTTACTTCTTGCTTCTTTCTGTACCCCTCTTGACTCTTTCTGCACCCTTCTTCCCTCTTTTTACACCTCTCTTACCTCTTTCTACATCGCTTTTGCCTGTTTCTGCAACTCTATTTCCTCTTTGTGCAGTTCTTTTGCCTCCTTCTACACCTATCTTGCTTCCTTCTGCATTCTCTTGCCTTTTTCTGCATCCCTGTTGCTATATTCTGTCCTTCTCTTGCTTCTTCTTGCACCTGTCTTGCTTCTTTCTGCACCCCTGTTGTCTCTTTCTGTACTCTTCTTCCCTCTTTCTTCGCCTCTCTTGTCTCTTTCTGCACCCCTCTTGCCTCTGTATGCACCTCTCTTTCTTTTTTCTGCACTTCTCATGCTTCT
Source organism: Lissotriton vulgaris (assembly GCF_964263255.1). Classification (NCBI taxonomy): domain Eukaryota; kingdom Metazoa; phylum Chordata; class Amphibia; order Caudata; family Salamandridae; genus Lissotriton; species Lissotriton vulgaris. The sequence goes on from NC_141687.1 coordinate 365,179,542, forward strand.
TTCTGCACCTCTCTTACCTCTTACCGCACCTCACTTGACTCTTTCTGCACTTCTCTTGTTTCTTTCTACACCTCTGCTGCTTCTTTCAGCAATTCTCTCGCCTCATTCTGCACTTCTCTTGTTTGTTTCTGCACCTCTCTTGCCTCTTTCTGCACCTCACTTGCTTCTTTGCTTCTTTCTGTACCCCTCTTGCCTCTTTCTGCACCCCTCTTCCCTCTTTCAGTACCTCTCTTGCCTCTTTCTGCACCCCTCCTCCCTCTTTTTGTACCTTTGCTGCCTGTTTCTGAAGAGGATTCCAGACTCGCCCTGGATCTAGCTATCCCACCAGGCTTTAAAGTATGTTGTGCAAATAGATCTGGAGAGAAAAGAGGCAGTGGGGTAGCCATCATTGTGAGAGACGCCTGGAAGATCACTTCTTGAGAATTATAAAATATGGGCTCAATTGAAGGACTACATTTCTGCCTAAAGACGGGACCCACATCCTCTCTTGCAGGGCTTTTGATCTACAGACCCCCTAGATGCGCTCTCAGCCTCACTCTAGATCTCTGCAACTTTATTGCGCAGAAGTATTTACACTATGCAAACTACATGGTCCTAGGAGACTTTAATTCACATATTCTGGACCCTGTCTGCACTCACGCATCTCCGCTGATGATGTCACTTGAGGGGGCTAATCTCACTCAACATGTAAGTTTCCCTACCCATCGTGCCAGCAACATCTTGGATCTGGTTTTCGCAAACATCCCGTCCTTGGTCTTTGATCCCACGCAACAAATGGTATGGACAGACCATTTCTTGGTCCCTTTTTCATCTATTAGAGGAACCCCACAACTTGAGGGTGAAATCCATAATATGCCTAAAAGGAACTGGAAGAAATTGACGTCCGAATCCTTAGGCTTATTGTTGGAGTGTCAAATTCAACTCACCAATGGGCGAGCGGCTGATGTTGACAGGGTGAGCGGCTGATGTTGACAGAGGCTGACTGCATAATAAAGAACAGCACATCACAGCACAACCTATCCGCATGTGCATTTGGAGCTCTCAGGCAAATTGTGAGAGGCTAGCTGCACGACTATCAGTTGAAGTGGGAACTAGTTTGGAGGGTGCAGGCCTATGTGAGCAGATCTGCAGGAAAAGGAAGAAAAGCACCTAGCAGCAGCAGTGACTGATAGTGAACAGCCCTCAAAAGGGAGCTGCTAGGGTGCTGCCAGTAGACAGCAGGAGAAAGAAAATAGAGAACGGACTCCTTAGTAGCGTACCCTGCTGTCACCCTTATCACTCCTGCATTCCAGCGAGCTTGGTTCACACGATATTCCTACGCTGCCTGTACGGTCATCTAGTAGGTCATCTAGTAGGCCCAAGAAGGATCACCTTGGCTTTCTGCAATAAAACCGTACTAAGCAAAGGATGCGATCATCGAAGCAGAGGAGTGCAGCCCACCAAAACAAAAAGAAACAGAGAGAAAAGCTAGAGACATCTAATGCTGCCATTGATCGGATACTTGACCTGTCGCCAAGAGCATCTGGAAGCACAACAGTTAGTGCTTCCTGTTGGACTTGGCTCTTTTTGCAGGCTCATCCCTCAACTTTTTGCCTTCCCCCTATATTCTCTCTGACCTGTTTTTATTGATATAATGACTCTGGGCACTTTACCACTGCTGATCAGTGCTAAAGTGCATATGCTCTCCCTACTGTAAAATTGCTTTATGTGATTGCTTTCCATGATTGGCTTAATTGGTTTACTGTCAGACCCCAGTAAAGTGCACCAGAAGTGCCAGGGCTTGTCAATCCAAATACTGCTAGTAGGCCTGCAGCACTGATTGTGCCACCCACAGAAGCAGCCTGGTAAAATGTGTCTACGGTCTGCCATTGCAGCACCTGTGTGCTGTCTGGTACTGTCATGCTGACTGCACAAGTGCACCCACTTGCCAGTCCCTAAACCTTACCTTAACTTCATGTTAGTCACCCCTACAGTAGTCCCAAGGGCAGGGTGCATTGTAAGCATAAGGTAGGACAAGCCCTGATGTGTGTGGCATGTCCTAATAGTGAATTAACGCCAATTTCGTTTTTCCCTATTGCAAGGCTACCTGTTCTCATAGGCCATAATAGGCTGCTGGGATTGTTACATCATACATTCCTAAGAGACTCAGGGAACATGGTAGAAAGTCAAGTTTAGTATGCCTGAACTCAGAACAATAAAATACATCATTTAGTAAAGTTTATTTTACTATCCTGTGTTTGCAAATACCACTTTTAGAAAGCTGGTATTTGCTTGCCTAACCAATTCAGCCCGCCTCTGCTAGGATGTGTATCTGCTGTCTGGTTTCTGTGTGTGTCAGGGCTGGGGGATTCCAGGAGACAGTCTGGGCTGCCAGGTGGTGAATAGAGAGATTACACCAGGATGGGTGGGAGTAGTACCCCATGACTCTGGATAGGGCTGTGCTCTGCCACCACAATGCTGGCTCCACCTTCTGTGGAGCGTCTGATGTCTCTGCCCTGCACACTAAAAAGACAAGCCAGAGTCTCAAAAACAAAGTGCTCCAGAACTGGGTGAAACTAGGCTCAGGCCCCCTGGCGTGCAAGAACAAAAGATTTGCTGTAATAATGTAAAAGCCCTGCTCCTAAGAAATGAGATCCTGTTTACGCCAAAAAGAACCTCTGCCCGACTAAAAGGACCTGGGAAAGTTGCATGGAGGATTACTGTCTCTGACCTGGGAGACTGGCCTGTGGTGGGTGCCTTGCTGCAAGAAGTAGAGGGAAAAGACTTAAGTGACTTTACTCCACTTGTGCTTTTTGAAACGATCTCCAAGGGCCTGGGAGCGAGCTGGCCCCCTAAATGGAGTCCCAGGAACATTGGACTCCTCTTGCCCTCACCGCTAGCTGGACCTTGCCAGAACCTGTCCTGCCGCTGGAGCCGCGACCTCAAGTGCGACCCGTAAATCCTGCCAGTTCTCAAGCCAGTGCCTGGCCGCCCTGCCCCCGGTATTGCCGCTCGTCATTTCTAACTGCAACTCGCACTGTTGCTCTGGGCTGCCCGCAAGCCGCTTCACCTCCCCTTCCTTTGAGCCGCACTGTTTCGCTGCCTCCCACCGCCTGGGCCAAAGGATCGAAGCTGCCCTGCACCCCTCAGCCGGCCCGTACGCTCACAGCGTGCCCCCTCCGAGAACCGCACTGGTGAGATCCCTAAACAGCGCCGCACTCCAGAAATCCGGCCCGTACGTATGAGACGTACCGGCCGCATCGTACGGCGCTGGTTCTGAAACAAGTAACGACTCGCTGGTGAGGGTACGGCTCGTACGCTGCCCCCGACCGTGACCGCAGCATAAGCCGGACCGTCTGCCGCCGTCTCCCGTGAGCCCCGCTCTACGCCGCGCCCCCTCAGGTGCTGCAACACAAGCCTGGAGCACATCCAAAGGAGGGGCGCCACGCTCCCAGCCTGCCATCATCGCAACCCACGTGTCCTAGCCGGACACCCACACAAGAGCATAAGGTACTGTGAGAGTCGCACACCGACTCGTGCGCACCGGACCAGAGAGTCCGCAACATTAATTTAACCCTGTGTCTTTAAAACGAACGGTGCCACAGCGATCTGCATTGCCCCGCTAGCAGGTCAGAGGAAGGTCTATTTGGTTCTTAAGAGTGCCCGGGATAAAACTTCTACCCCTGACTCGGAAGAACTAAAAGCAAGACATTAAACAGCACACATTAAACAGAGTACTGGAACAGACCTGCACATGGTCATGGTTGCGGGTTCATTAAACTCAACTCGGCTGCTGCGCTGACAAAACAACAGTCAAAAGGTACAAGAAGCCTGTCCACTAAGGATCTGTTCATGGTTTATGAAACAAACTGGGAGACGAAGCCACGATATCTTACTTACCGTCATTTGAGATCATACTGTTACAAGAGACATGGCTCGCGAAGCCACAGCATTTGGAAGGGTTCAAAACTCACCACACTCCAGCTATTAAAATGAAATCGTCAGGATGAGGCAGGGGAGGCCTTGCTAGCTACATATCAACAACCAATGAATTACCTCATGGGACCTCACAAGCCCTTCCCATTCTCTCCAGTCTGTGGGAATCTCTTTCAGCACCCATCAAGGCCAGCCAAGGACCATAATCCTATTGAATATGTACATTCTTCCAAATCTTGTGTCCAGGCAAACCCTCTCAGACCAGTTGTTAGCGACAGCCCTAAGAATGAGATCAGGATTCTCAAATGCAGACATCATACTATCTGGAGACTTTAACATGTGGCTAATATCAGGCCTACAAAAAAATGATGTACCTAAATCACAGGAAAGTGTTTGGGCTATACCACCGCAGGATGGTGTAAGGAGGACAAGAAAGGCCGCACCCTACAAGGAAATCTAGAACATCTCGGCCTCAGAGCCCTCAATGGGAGCTTTTCTCCTAACAAGCCAGCTGGCCTCTCATTCTTATCATATACTGGTGAATCTTTAATTGATGACACCTTTGTCAACCTTTCACTTTTTAATCAAGTAATCGCTTTTAGTTTTGGCAATCGACCAGAAAGCGATCCCATTCCTCAAGAAATTCCGCTCAGTACCAGATTGGTGCAACATGCTGAGGAGGGGGCACTAGCTTTTGAAAGCTTTACTATCAATTTAAAACGCATCAAGTGCTCGGTCAATAATCTACAGCACGTATCAATGGAGGCAAAACATATTATGCAGGACAACTGTAGATCACATTGCAAACTGGATAAGTTTTGCAATCAAGCTGACAGCCAGACACGCAAAGCCAAAAACACATGCAAAAGCGACAGGGTCCCAATAGTTGATCTGTTGGGATTCGGTGATACAATCGGCGAAAAGAAGCATGAACGGTCTAAGGAGGGAATAAAAAATAAAGCCAATGGATACATCAATTATAACCAAACTGAGAGAAGCTTGCTTCCATCTAAAAAAAGCAAAAAGAGAACTTCAAAGGGCTCATTGGAATTCCTTTAGGGCCAAATGATATCAAGATATGAGGTCAAACAACTCTGCGAGGTTCTGACGCACCATAAATAGCCTTGGGGGTCGTGTTCCGAAAGCTGCCTCGTCAAACATACTGGAGTCCGAGTGGTATCCCTTTCTGCACAGTCATTTTAATAACCAACAGACCACACCCCGAATTAGGTCATCGGCACAAAGGGCTGCAGTGCTCCGATAGAGTTGAACTCACATCCAGCCCACTTTTGCAAAGGGATAACAATGGAAGAGCTTTTCCACAAAAGTCCAATAATCAAAAAGGAAATAAAGAGACAAAATCAGGATAACAGCACTGAGCATAGTACAGTCCCGTAGGACCAAATTGAAAGGCAGATAAAAAAGGGTCGGAGAGACGGGCCCCAGGACCAGGCGGTATTTGTCCGGCCTTGTTCAAGGAGGATCTGGCCTTCTGGGCTTCTAAGCTAGCTTCACTTTTCACTTACATCTTAGCAAAGAACACCATTCCACCCTCTTGGCAAGGATCGATTCTTGTTAAATCTTTAAAGGAGAGGACATAAAATCCCCAGGAAACTATTGGTTAGTCGCTCTTATTGATAATGAAGCAAAGTACTTTGCAGGGATTCTGCGGAATTCATTGCGGGAATGGGCCGATGAACATTCAATAATCCCTCCAAACCAAACTGGTTTCACAAGCGAAACTGGCACTGCGGTTAACCTTATGACTCTCTTGTGTCTGATAGACCAGGAGGAGATTAGCACCAGACCGTTCTACATGGGTTTTATAGACTATAGATTGGCGTTCGACAAGGTTAACAGGGCCAGGCTATGGCAGAAGCTCTCCGCACTGAACATCCCTAACGGTTTACTAAGAGCCCTACAGTTACTGCACCAGGACACAGGGGTCAGGATCAGGATTGGCGACAGTTCCAGACTGTCACAACCAGTTTTTACAACGAAACGACTCCAACAAGGATGTGTCTTGGCCCCTACACTTTTTAATCTATTTTGATCAGATCTCCCAGAAGCCCAAAACACAGTCAACTCTCATGCTCCCAAACTAGGCAGCTTATAGCTGCCAAACCTATTATACGCCGACGATGTGGTCCTCCTAAGTAACACAAAGATAGGCTTACAAAGGCTTATGGGCGCAACTGCCGCTTACTCAAATAAGAACGAGGTCCAGATAAATAACAAGAAAACTAAAATCTTGCCGGTTCGCCTGGGAAGACCTTAGAAGCTCGCTTAGGTCTTAAATTCGGAAAGCATCATAGAATCCAAATGCCACAAGTACTCAGGAGTCTTCTTTGACAACAACGGAAGATATAAAAGCCATCTAGGAGAGCAAAAAAAGAAAGGAACAGTGCTAGCATTAGCTCTCAGTTCTATCCATTAGAAATTACTTGGCCCAACACTCGCTCCAACACTTCAGGTGGCACAGGCAAAAATCATCTCAACCTTAAAGCCTGGAAGCGAGGTGGTAAAAGGACTGGATAGTGGCCAATTAGACAAAATCATTGCAAAAATCTTTAGAACAGTCTAACGGCTACCATTTTTCCCATCACTGGCACAAATCAGGCTGGAACTGGGTATTTACAAACAATCGCTGGGCAGAATGATGAATTTTCTAATGTGCTGCCACAAGCTGAGGGCATCAAAAGAGGGCAGCCTAGTGGAACACCTATGGTCCAATCTGAATACAAAACGATGGCTAGCGGGGCATGGCTATTTGACAAGCGGGCTAAAAACCCCAGGTCTAAGCGAAGTTTGGGACCTACACGTTAGCCAAAATGAGTTCAAAAGGCTAGCAAAAATAAGTGCAAAAACGCTCTCTTCTATGGAAGACAAGGTGAGTCTCGCAAGAATAAGCCATGGTTGGATGACCCTCATATCATATGATCAGCTGACACCTCAGAGTTACTTAACTTGTCCTTTCAACGTACGCACCAAACTCTGTTTTTTAACACTAAAATTGGGGGTGATCAACTTGTCCTGCCATCTTCCCAAATGGAAAAGTAAACAAGCCCCAGAACCTTGTTGATTTTGTGGCAACCATAGGGAAGACATAATTCACATTCTGTGCGTGTGCCCAAGCTTCCTGAAAGAAAGAAGGACCCTTTGATGGAGGGCCTAGAACAACAAGGAAGCTAGATCATGCAGATCTGCAGTATTGGCCTGCTTTGACATATGTAAAACACACTTAAACTGTGCACTGGTGAGTTTTATGGACTGTGCAGAAAAAAACCTAGCGGAGGGGAGATGTCGATCGCCACCTCAGCTAGAGGTGCAGATCCACGGACCTCTTCAATAGCATGAAATCTTGCCTTGCGGGCACCCAAACATACCAAAAAATGTTGGAAAACACCAACACAAAACCACTACTAAAAAGGGACAGGCGTATAGGCTGGACAATTTTGGGACTCAAAACTCAACCTTGGTCACGACCACCATTGCATTGAAGGGAGTTTCTTCATAGGCATTTGCACCTCTGTTGCTTCTTCCTGCACTTCTCTTTCTTCTATCTTTTTGTTCACAAATTTACAGAGTAAGCTGTTTGAAACACAGGTATTGAAGTATTTGTATGTTTATTTTCATGTAACATGTCACTAGGTAAATGCAGAGACATACGAATGCATACCTTCACAAACTTGGTACGACTTACAACAGTGATATGCTTAGGATTGCTGTTTTATTTTTGGTACGTCTAACATTCTGAGCAGTCAATGAATAGTGAACCTTCAGGAGAAAAGTGAGGTTTAAGACATCTTGGGGGAGGGATTAGTGATTAGGCTACTTTGTATGAGTGTGTGGTAAGGTACAGTCGAAATAGGCCTCTATCTGCATAGTTTAAAGTAATTTTATACTTAAGGTTTAGCAATTCAGGGACATTGTATAAGTCCACTTTGAACACCAAGTCTTTCTTCTTTCTCCAACAACTAAATTGTTTTTTTTATAAACACGGAATGCTTTCTCTTTTCTCTTTAATCCATGTCTTATTTTAGTTGTTGGTGTGTCTATATATATATATATATATATATATATATATATATATATATATATATATATATATATATATATATATATATATATATATATATATATATTTCCAACAATTGTGAATTTAACAGACCGAATACTATCAGAAACTGAGGAAAGAGTACTAGAACTAGGACTCTCTTTTTTCCCGACTCCTCAATTTGACTACGCCAGTGTACGCATTGACACCTACAAATTCATAAGAAAATTGAAAATAAAGAAATTGCACATATTGCATCCTAAGCCTCCTCAGAGTGTACCCAGTGAGATGCAATCTCAAGCGGGAGGGCGCATCACGAGTGCTGACATAGAAACAACATTATTACTCAGGGAGTTGGAATATGAGAGCACCCTCCTGAGCCAAGCAGACATTACAAAAACACTGGATGAAGCAGGAATAATACAAGTCGCGGCCTGCAGGAATATCAAGTTGAAATCTAAAACCATCCTGCAAACAGCGCATGATTCCATAGATACTTTTCATGACTTATTCATCGAGGACCTCAAAAAACTGCAATCAAAAGGTCCAGATCTGAGGAAGGAGAACATCAATAAAGATGAATGGAAGGCAATTATGGATCTCAAAAATGACGAGAACTTGATCATAAAACCCTCGGATAAAGGGGGAAATGTTGTCCTCATGGACAGAAAAAAATATCAAAAGGAGGCATGGAGACAACTGATGAACCAGGAATGCTATAAGACTGTCACAAGAACGATCTATGAGAAAAGTGTCATGGATTTTCATGAGATAATAGAGAAATGGCATGAGAAGCGTTTCCTCAAAGATTTGGACTATAAATACATCCGATGTGAGGCACCAGAGATACCGACTTTTTAACACTTGCCAAAAGTGCACAAAACCACTAAGAACCCACCGGGAAGACCTATAGTCTCTTCATTGAATAGCCTACTAGAAAAAGCTTCGATTTATATTGACTGTTTCCTTAACCCATGGGTCCGAGATTTGAGCTCATATGTCAAAGACACGAAAGACTTTTTGAGACTCATAGCTGGCATACAGTGGGAACCCGATATGCTCCTGGAGACGTTAGATGTCACAAATCTTTATACTAGTATTCAGCATGAGAAAGGGCTTCAGGCAATTGAGTTCTTTTTGAAGAAACGAGAAGCGAAATACTATGAACATAATTGTATGCTGGTGGAACTAATTGAGTTTTGTCTGCAGAATAATATTTTTCTTTTTGCAGGAGAACTGTACTGACAGGAACAGGGGACCTCTATGGGTTTGTGCTTCTCCCCCAGTTATGCGAATCTTATCGTAGGCTGGTGGGAGAAGCACGTGGCATGGGCGGGGGAACACGAAAGATGGCTAGAAAACATTGTGCTGTGGGCTCGCTACATAGACGATCTCTTCATTATTTGGAAGGGATTGATGAAGGATGTAAAGTCCTATGTGGCGGCCCTCAATAACCATGACTACAATTTGGAATTCACTGACTGCGTAAGTCAAAAAGAAGTCGCGTATCTGGACTTAAGAGTATACATAGAGGAAGGCAATATACATACAGCTCTGTGCTGAAAACCCACAGCTGGAAACAGCACGCTACATGCGTCCAGCTTTCATCCCGACAATGTCATCAAGGGAATTCCCTTTGGTGAACTTGTGCGAACAAAAAGGAACTGCACAGTAGAGAGGGAATTTCTAAAAGCCAAAGGGGACTCTTTACAAAGACTACAAGAGAGGGGGTACAGAGAAGGCACTTTAAGAGCTGCGGAATTGAAAAGTGAACGGCTAGAAAGGACTAATTTGGTTATGGGAGTAGCTAAGAGTAAGAAATGTAAAGATGAAAAGGACACAAGAATGATTACGGACTCTTGAGCTCAGTCCGCAGAAATTCACCAAATCTTCTGTAAAAACTGGAGAGTGCTCAGACTAGACAACATCATAGGAAGAGATCTACCAGAAGCACCATTAATGACATATAGAAGAGGGCCCACACTCAGCACCCACCTAGTTAGGAGTCACTTTTCGAAAAATCCAAAAAGAAAGGATGTAGTCACAGGATACTTTCCTTGCATGAATTGCAAAGCATGCAGGAATGGGCAAAAAGTAAAGGAGTTCAGCATTCCCGGGCAGGAAAACCAAACGGAAAATCAACAAATTGATGAACTGCAACACTGAGTTTGCAGTTTACTGTCTGACCTGCCCATGTGGACTCAAGTACGTGGGGAGTACGATCCACCCCACAAAAAAGAGGGTGCTCGAACTTATGAGGGCTATAATTAATCGTGATATGGTATATCCCGTGGCACGCCACTTTCAATAATTCCACAAATCTAATTCGAAACTCTTAACCCCTTCGATGCTCATGACGGAACGGTTCCGTCATGAGCATTGGTCGTGCTGTGCTCATGACGGAACCGTTCCGTCATGACCACACCCATTAACATTGACCCTTAGCACAGGAGGGGAAGATCTCAAGCAGTGATGGTGTTAAAGTATTTCTGCATTGATTGCATCCCGAAAGATGAGAGAGTAGGTGACAGACTTAGAAAGCTGCGTCAACTAGAGTCCAGATATATAATAGAGATGCAGTCAAAGAGTCCCACTGGACTTAACAATGAGGAAGAACTGTGGGCACACATAAGATGAGACAGGATTGGAGCCTTCGCAAGAACAGACATAAGGCATATTGATTTCACCTAGATTAGCGCACTGCCATACACCGAGGATCTGAGGTACACTAGGGTCTTGCATACATATAAGGGTTAAATAGGAGCAGAGGAGTAGAGACACATATGCTACCCACGTTGAGTAGGGAAGATGTGCCTTGCCGCATATACAGTGGCTAGTATAGGTGCCCATCCAGGGCTCGAACAGGAAACAGGGATAAGAATACCCTGCATGCAGGGGCACACAAGGCACATAAGATCTTGACAGGCGTTGCAACTTGCAATAGTTTGTTGAGCCACCAACATTGTAAACCTTTAAATGTATTTGGTTTTGGTGGAATAGCTGAATATACGTGTAAATTTGTTTTTTAAAACATGGATCATATGTGGAACAACAATGTTACTAATTGAACTCTGTATACACTATAAGATGGCCCCCCGAGTTAACATATAGAAACTCGACCTAAGTGTCCCTTATCGGTTTCAATGAATTTTAACATGAGAGATTTTTTTCACGAAATGAACTTTATTTGTTTATAAAAATGTTTTGAATCACTACCTCCGCGACATTGACAAAGGCGTGTAGCCGAAACGCGTCTGTCGGGCCATTTGTGTTGCGAAAAAAAATTTATGAAATCACCTCCTTGTGTGCGCCTCAATTCATGCTCCTGAGGAGAAAGGAGCAACTAACAGGAGAATATATATATATGTATATATATATATTATATATATATATATATATATATATATATATATATATATATATATATATATATATATATATATATATATATATATATATATATATAGTAGATAGATAGATAGATAGATAGATAGATAGATAGATAGATAGATAGATAGATAGATAGATAGATAGATAGATAGATAGATAGATAGATAGATAGATAGATAGATAGATAGATATATGTACTCAGTAAAAAAAAACAAAGGTTTAAGATTAGTTACAGTTCGGAAAACTTACTTTAGTGTTTCTATTCAAAACAAACTTAAACTAATCAAGCCTTAGAAATTCTGAAGGTATAGTTATAACTTAAAGTAATAATTTGCGCCCGGCCAAAGCCTTTCTATCTGACTATAAAATGCACACCTCTGTACAATGTTGTCAGATAGCTAACCAGGCTCATTCTCACTCACTACCTGTCACTGACTAACACTCATTTCACTTATACTCACATGCTCACACAAACTGGCACATGCTCACACATACACAGTCTCTCTCACACAAACACTTACCTGCAAGCACACACAAAACAGACATTTAAAAGAAATGGTTTACCTTTCAATAGTTGCCAGTGAATGCCTTGTTCTAGCTCTTCGTGCTCCATTCCTCTGACAGTAATGTTCAACCGAAAGATCTAGAGATCAAGAAACACTACACAGTGGAACAGTACTAGCAGCTGTGGAAGACAGTATTGTGTTTGACCGCATGAAGCAGTAAAGTGGTCCATGTTATACGTTGCACAAATTTGTTTAACAAAATATTTCTCTCATTCTGTCGGTTAAATTTGATGCTATGATGAACTACAGAAGCATTGTACAATCTACTTGCACAACAATGGCATGTGTGCAGGTAAAATGCCAACTTTTGCGTTTTGGAAGAAAAGAATAAATTGATAAAATGTATTATTTGCTACCATAAAAAAGTGCACAATTACTTAACTTTTCCTAGAAGAATCTCAGCATTTCAATTTCCCTGAGTTTAATTTCAATCTGTAAAACACTGTGCAACCTTTCTAGCAATGATTTGCAGAATGATTTAAGCAACAGAATGTTTGTGAAAACTTGTGTGTAATTTGGAGTAACACCTTTAGGTGTTTTGTTGTCAGTGGCATACATGGACACAACACCTCCAGTTTTGTACATATGTTTTTGAAGGAAGTGGAAGTTTATGTAAGACACGAGAAGAAGCACACCTTGATAAACCAGTTCTTCTGAGTCTGTGGTGATGTAGGCAAGAAGAGCACTTCATGTCCGTCTCGCTCCAAACAACACTTTAAAACACAGACCTCAGTAATGAGCCATCACTGTCAGTGCAAGTGTCTAGCTGCCCATTATGCTGTCACTACAAACGGGAGTTATGAGACCTATGTAAACAGAGTTATTGTCTGCAGGGCCAGGAGAAAGATGTGGAAGCTTGCCCATTAGCTGCAGCAGCTCTTGGGGAATGGAAGAGCCATATATATAGGCTGTAACATGGTAAATCATTCATGTTGGCAGCTTCGCGAGTGGTGGGAGTGTGTTGGTAAATGAACTGTTAAATAAAAGTTTTGTTATTTATTGCTATAGTTAAATGAATTGGATGGCGTAGGTGAATGACAGTGTATGTAGGTGCATAATTATTACATATCAGCGAGCAAGTTTATGATGAGAAAAGTTGGCTGCAAGTCAGGGGATTAGTGCAAACTCACAAAGGAGTTACCCTTTATAACTGAAAAGGGACAAGGTCAGTGTATAAACAACAGAAAAGATCCCTTTCCTCCTAAAACTCAAACCAATGAAGGAAAATTGGGGTTTCTCAGTGAAACAATTAATAAACTTGCTATATGATATAACCACAACAAATGAGTTGCCCAATATATTGAAATTCTCATTGGTTTAAGTTTAAGAAGGAAAGGGATCTTTTCATGTTGTTTAGTCAGTGGATGAGTACATCTAGGTAAGTAAACATGTGGACGTAGGTGAGTAAATTTGTGGATGTGAGTAAACTGAGGGGTTTGAATGAGTAAATAGGCATATGTAGGTGAGCAGGTTAGTGGATGTGAATTGATTGATGTGAGAGAGTGGATTGTTTAGTATAGGTCATGGATAGATTGCATTATCTGTGGCGAACATTCACTTTTCCAGAATTGTGCACATGCTAAGATTAATAATCTGAACTCTAAAACGGTAGGCTCAGTCCACAAAAGGAAAAGTTGATGCACATTCTGAATGTTGCCACTACTTGGTAAAAGGCTCCACGTCTCTGAAGGATACAGTATGCATACGTGCCCGAACGTACATTCAGAAACTGTATTTTTCCATGAGGCCACTGAACTTTCGCAAAGTTTGGAAATGTCAGCAGGCATCTTAAACATATCGGGGCTTATTTATAAACCCCTTGCGACACCGGTACGTCACGTTGTGTGACGCACCCCCAGCTCAACCTGCTGCCCGATATTTACAGGGACATGTAAAGCCACCCTGAGTGGCTTTTCGTGTGCTTGTAAATATTGCCCATTCTCACGCAACACTTTGCGTGTAAAGTGGCATGACATGGGTGTTGCAGGTGTTCCCATGTAATACCCATGTATTCTGATGCATTTCCAGATTTACAATAAATCGTAAACCTGGAGATGCGTCGGAATGCGAAGCAACGAGGTGTTTACTCTTTCAATGCGTGCTGCATTCTATAGCACGGATGGAAAGAGGAAATCACCTCAATTGATTGTTTTTGTGGAGGAAGGTGTGCGCAAAAACAATTTCCCCATGACGCAGGCATCCTTGCACTGTGTTGCAAGGGTGCATATGCTGGCGCATGGCAGCCGTTGTGCGCTAAAGTAGGGGAAAGCACAGGGATGCAACATATTGTTGTAAATATGTTGCATCCCTGTGCTGTGAAAATGACTCGGTTTGGCAAAGCCAATTGTCTTGCGGCACCCACTAAGTCAATTTCATTGTAAATATGGTTCATTAAGTGTAAGTTTGCAGATAGTTCTGAACGTCCTGGCTAGGAATCAAAATACATTGACACTAGAGACTGTTTCACTTTTGAAAGCGTCAGTTGAAGTGAAAATTGAAGGCAGAGAAGTCTTCTAAGTAATTAAGTATAGAGTATACATTCTTTATTGTATAATTAATAAAAAACCGTTACAATATACCAATTAATAAAAATACTTTCCTTTGCATACTATTATACATAAAATATGAGTTTAAAACAACCATTGGTTGAAAAAAAAGCACAGCTACAAGTGTTTTCTTATGCAACTTGGTAAGGTATAAATTTGCCCCTTTTTAAAAAAAAATGTTATCCTTTACATGTGCTCTCGATATTCATAATAGTTTCAGAAACAAGTTATAAATCAGCCGGTGCGGTTCGCAATATCAGAGTTCAAAATTTCGGCTTGTGTTAGCTTTTCAGTAAATTTTCAAAGTTGATTACATATTTGATTAATCGACAAATGAATTGTGGATCCACTGAATCCAACGCATTTAATATCGCTGAGTGGCATGTGCGAATACCTTTTTCGTTGAACTTTTCCCTGAGTAAACTCCGGCGATCACTCTCCAGCACTGGACAGATGCAAATCAGGTGAATGATGTCTTGCACTGCAGCGCCAGATAGATTACAATCCTTTGGGCCCGGAGTCCTCCAGCCAGGTTGGTCGGCGTTTGTTGGCAGTTTTCCCATGCGTAGCTTCAGGTACTTTAGTGTTAAATGGGGAGGAAAAGCGAGACCTAGATAAGCAGCTGGTACCGGCCTTTTATAGGATTGTATTATCATCCAGGCATGTGCACAGCGTCTTAATGTTGTTTTGTCTTCGATCAATGAGTGCATATTGACTGCTTTTTTTACGATCTGCTTAAATGCTGATACTGGCAACTTCCTTCGCCAAACAGATGTCATCTCAGTGCTTTTCAGGGAGGAGTTTAGGTACTTCGCATAGTAGGATTTGGAGTTGCTTTGCAGGGCTTCCCAAATAGCAGAGTTAATTTCTATGTCGCAGTTGTAAGATGTTGTACTGAAATTTGCTTGACTCATGTCTTTTGTGCAATATTTGGGACTGCAATCCAAATTCGAGATGTACCTGTGCTGGTGAAGCATCGCACGGTAAACAAAATACGCGTTTGTACACTCTTGTTTGGATTTTATCTAATAGCGGTGCACTTCTTCCATTATGTACCACACTGCCGTAAGCTATCGTTGGAAGTAGCTTGTCTTTAACCACATGGATGCTGCCGATATTCCTCTGCTGTGCTGGACAGCAATAAAAACGGGTGTGGTCATGACGAGCTGAGCTCGTCATGAGCACACAAGAGGTGTACCTCATGACGAGCTGAGCTCGTCATGAGCATCGAAGGGGTTAATACCTGTAAGGAGGGCGTGAACCTTTTAGCTGTTTGCATAAGCTGCAGAATGCATGCAATAGAGCTGCTCCCTTCTTTTCGATAGAGTCGAAGTGCGTGGACAATGTGAACCGTCTATCCAGATGTATCCCCAGATATTTGTAGCTGTCCATTACTTCCAGGTTCATATTGTCAATTGTAAAGTTCAGCTGTTTAGGACTATGATGCGTTATAATCATGACCTTTGTTTTTTTGCTGTTTATTTCCATCAGATTCTTTTTGGTGTATTCAGCTCATGCATAAGACGTTGCAGCCCTATTTTCATTTGACTAAGGAGGACAACATCGTCTGCGTAGGATAGATGCGTAAGGGACAAAGTTCCTAGCCGTGGAGGATGTGCATTGACCCCCATCTAACCTTGGTGTCAAATCAGCCATAAATAAATTAAACAGATGAGGGGCCAAAACGCAGCCTTGTTTTAATCCTTCACAGGTTGGGATCTTCCTTGTTAGCCTTCGACCATTATCGATCTTAAACTGCTTTCAGGTGTTGGTATAAAGGTCCATAATTGGGTTTAGGATTGTGTCCGGCAGGCCCTGTTGCTTTAGTTTGGCCCATAATGTTTGTCGGCTGACACGATCAAAGGCCGCCTTGAATTATTTGAAGTAATTAAGTAGTACTATTGATGCAGGCGTAAATAATTAAAAGTATTGTGGCAAAGTTAACTTTGATGGAATAGAAACCTTATATTTTTGTTTCACATTGGAGTCTAAGATATATGAGTAATGGAAAGGATCCTCATCATTTTGAAAGACCATTGGTAATTCACAATGCACATGTTAGCATTTAAAGAAGTGGTGTGTGCTTAATAAAGCAATTATTTGGTATCAATAAGAACTATATGATCCTGATGGGTGTACATATCTTTCATATTTCCATAGGAAATAGAATTTGTGGTTTGCAAATAATGGTGAAATTTTTGACAAATTTCATGAAACCTTTCAGAAATAGCCTATCCACCTTAGCTCCTCCTTGGAAAATTTTGGGGTGAGCCGCCAAGGAGTGCCGAGAGAAAAGGGGATCCTAAAGAGTGTTTTCCCCTATGCAATTTTCCATAGGAAATTAGACATAGCCACAGATAAAATGGTGGAGTTGAATTACACCAAATTCGGCAGAAAGCTAGATCTTGGTCCTGAAAGCATACATTTTGCAATTTGATGTAAATCTGTTCAGTAGTTTTTGAGAAATTAAGGATTAAAATCTATGCATGTATCACACCACAGGGAATCTGCTGTGCCATCAGATCTAAAGATATTATCTAATTGCCACCACATCAACAGAGATGTGGCGGCAGCTGTTATAGGACTTGAAGACTCAATCCCCTGTCCTATAAAAAGAATACAATAAATATAGGGGGGCAGGGTTTGGAAACCCTGCCTCCCTAAGGCTTAGAGGGTGTCCAAGAGGGACACTAATGGCCAACAACCTATGTTCCTGTTAAGAAAAGTGCAGATTCCAGCCCTTTTACAATATAAGCGACTCAGGTGGGCCAAGGCCCGGGGGATCAACATAAATTTTCTTTTCTGGGGACGGTGCATGCAGCCGAGCTCAAAAGCTTTCGGGAGGCTGTGGACACCCCATCCCTCAAGGTTGAGATTGATATGTAGGGCAGGGGACCACGCACCCCTCCCTCTCTGAGCTTTCTGGAGGCTTCAGTGACCCCCATCCTCCGGACTGAATTTTAAATATAAAGGAGGAGGGTATGAGATGCAATCTTCTAAAGTCTAATAGAGGCCCTGTGGATCCCATTTCCTGTAGCCAACTTTTAAATTGAGGGGAGGAAGCCTATGGCCCCCCCCCCCGAACCTCATAGAGAGCCAGCGAACCCCACCCCTCAGGGATCCCAATGAACTTCAAGGGAGGGAGCATTGGGCCCCTCCCTGAGCAATTCAGAGGACCTGGGGACATCATCTCGTATGGGTGGAACAAAGTAACGTCCCGGAAACTCCATCACCTGGGACATTCTCCTGGGCTGGGAACATAACTTTGCCCCTGCCAGGTGGTAGCACAGAAAAAAGGGACAGGGTTGGGCACTCATGGAGGGCTTGGCACAGTGACGGGCCACAGGTCTGGCTCTGACCTCAATCCCACGCCGCGCATGGCTATGAATATCTTACTTTGTATTTAAAATAAACATAAAAATTCACAAAAAAAACAAAAGTTAACATTGTGTTATAATTAGGAATTGCAATAATATCTTACTTTACATTAAAAAAACAAAAATTCACTGAAAAAACAAGGTTTGAAAGGACGTTATAGTTAGGTGAAATTGACAGTTAAAACGTACCTTTTTAAATGAATAAAAGCACTGAAATTTACCAGTTGATAGTTATTTCAGGTAACTAGAACACATGCCCTGGAATATATGGCTGAGATACCCGCCACCCCCTCACAACACAATCCCCAAAAGGAGGGAAACCGGAAACAGTTCTTGAAGTTTTTGGAAGTGGGAGGGAGTGACCCTCCCGGCCGTATTTATTAAAACAAAATTAAAACATTAAACGTTTCATGTTATGTACAATTTCATTATCACATTGCGAAGTTTGGCTAACCTTAACATATTCTCTAATACAGAGGTTCTCCTAGCCGAACTAGCATCCTACAAAAACATTCTCTAGAAATACTGAAATTGTACATCCTAACGTTTAAGGGCCAACGGCAAGGTCATAACCGGTGTCAAGATCCCTAACCAGACTTACCCCTCCCACTTGGGAGGGGCGACAGCACAGAGGCTTACCTCAAGTGCAACTACTGACAATTTCCCTTGACTTGACGGGGGCACTTAAGACTCGACGCCATTTAAAGGTCGTTCGAAGACTCGTGTGAGGTATCTAGAAGGTATCGTGGACCTCCCCCCCACCCCACACAACTTACAGCATCTGCCGTCGCAGATGACACTGGCCCCGGGAAATTCACCAGGAGGGGGCTGTAACCCCTCCTACAAAGGAAGGGGCCTTGACCGCCTTTCCTTTACTTCCGGCGACCCATCCTTAGACGGGACCGCCTCCCCATTGAGGGGCCAATGGCCACCTCTCCCGAGCGCTCCCATCCGTGTTGGGTGACGCCCACTCATAGGGATCTTCTAATTAGTGCTCACCGATCATGACCTTACCGCCTACCAAAAATAAATACGACAATTCTACTCAAACCTATGAAAACATTGGTCGCTACGACCGAAAGAGCATGCTTAAAAATGCAACACTATATCAAATCATTTTAATCGTAAAACATACACCATTCTTTATTATGATCAACATCAAACTGATACCATCACAACCTGTAAACGAAACGGAAAACATACTTATAAATTTACTTTATTATAAAACAACTGGCTGTCCTCAGGGGCTGGTGGGTGGGTCAAAATTGGCTCTTCGTTCTGTCCCGAGCTCACGTGTAGCGAGGAGGTGCAGCTTCGGAGCACAAGAACAAGAGGACGTCTTCTGGTCTTGCGTCCCTTTTTATCCGTCTTCAGGGCGGGCGTAAACCCGCCCCTGCCTGCCCCGAGGGCGTGGCTGGCTACGTCGGTGTCTAGGCCAGCCCACTCTAGGGCGGGAAAAAGCGCCCCCCGGCTACGCCGCTTCGGGCATACCAGCCGAGACGCGCCTCCCGCCCAAAAATGGCTTCCCGGGGGGATCGAGGCACTCCGCCATACGTTCGGGGGGACCGAGTGGTCGCCCCTTTCCATATGGCTGAGATACCCGCCACCCCCTCACAACACAATCCCCAAAAGGAGGGAAACCGGAAACAGTTCTTGAAGTTTTTGGAAGTGGGAGGGAGTGACCCTCCCGGCCGTATTTATTAAAACAAAATTAAAACATTAAACGTTTCATGTTATGTACAATTTCATTATCACATTGCGAAGTTTGGCTAACCTTAACATATTCTCTAATACAGAGGTTCTCCTAGCCGAACTAGCATCCTACAAAAACATTCTCTAGAAATACTGAAATTGTACATCCTAACGTTTAAGGGCCAACGGCAAGGTCATAACCGGTGTCAAGATCCCTAACCAGACTTACCCCTCCCACTTGGGAGGGGCGACAGCACAGAGGCTTACCTCAAGTGCAACTACTGACAATTTCCCTTGACTTGACGGGGGCACTTAAGACTCGACGCCATTTAAAGGTCGTTCGAAGACTCGTGTGAGGTATCTAGAAGGTATCGTGGACCTCCCCCCCACCCCACACAACTTACAGCATCTGCCGTCGCAGATGACACTGGCCCCGGGAAATTCACCAGGAGGGGGCTGTAACCCCTCCTACAAAGGAAGGGGCCTTGACCGCCTTTCCTTTACTTCCGGCGACCCATCCTTAGACGGGACCGCCTCCCCATTGAGGGGCCAATGGCCACCTCTCCCGAGCGCTCCCATCCGTGTTGGGTGACGCCCACTCATAGGGATCTTCTAATTAGTGCTCACCGATCATGACCTTACCGCCACAGGTCCGGATAGTTGACCGGCTATCCGGACCCCCCACAAAACTCCTACCTAAAGGTCATGTTTTAACGTTTTTAACCAAGCCAAGAAGTCTCCTATGAGTAACTCATTTCCCACCCTCGACAAATGCACACCATCCCCCAAATACATACTGTCATCGTTAATACAACTATGCGAGATCGAATGCAATGTCTTGGAACGGAACAACCTACTCACTTTGTTATTAAGTTTTCTAACAGAATGATTCAAAGCAGGGATCGAGTTAGCCCCCCGCCACACTTTTCGTGGGATCATATGAGACCACGCAATTATGCACCCCGGAACTTTCCTCGCTAACCAACTTACCGTGGAAAGCATTGCCTCTAGGAGAAGTCGTCTACCGGTGGTGACCAAATCATTGCCCCCTAAATGTACTATGACTATAGACGGCGGTGACCTCGTCCGCCCTAACAAACCCTCAAAAAATGCTTGAAACTGGTCAATACAGAGACCGCCCCTTCCGTAGAAGGACACTCTGTACCCGTATTCCCCAGGTACGTGAATCATGTCACCTGCTTTGAATACGTCTGCGGCACGTCTCACGTATGAGTGGCCCACGACCCACACCTCCTGTCTCACAGCCGGTGATGTCTGACCGCTGGCCTGGTGTTGGGTCGACTGCATAGTCCGCCCTGCCTCGTAGGCTTGCGTAACTGAAAACAAACAAAAGACAAGAAGCGTGAGTACATCATTACAGCCTCACAACATGTGCAATCGCACATATCTCTTATAACAATTGGAGGACCATCGCCCCACTCGTTTCACTTGTTCTACATTAAGACCCCTGGCTGTAGCTTCAGTGGCAGCCCCTATTCGAAAGGAATGGGTCCCGAATTCGCCCGGGTCCAAGCCCGCTGCGGCAATGGCCATTGCAAGCACCCGCTGAAACGGAAACCTCGTCAGTGGGGTGGCGTCTGCATGCCTCAACAATGTCCCCCCCCATGATGCCACCCTTCGTGCTAGGTAATCTTCTAAACACTGTACCGGACACATGGAGGACCCGGGGATCCTGCGAATGATCGTGCAGTCCCCCCTCCCATCTTGTTCGGTCTTGGACCTGAGAAAGGAGACAATCATCGCATCACCCCTGATCTGAACGTGTTCCCGGCACAACCCCCCCACCACATCCTGTTTGTTCCTTGCAACCAGCTCACTTATCCTCATAGCCCCGTGAAATGCCAGCGTAAATGCAGTCCGGAACAAACACGTCTCGAAAGGAGGGAGTGTGGCCAGCAACTGGGACAACCTATCCAGACCTATCGGTCGTCTTTCATCTACTCTGCGACCCTCCAGGCGTTGCCACCCACGCAGCGCCTTCTGTACTACAAAAGACGCTGTCGGGTCCTGGATGTTATGGGCCCTGGCAACAAAGGAAATGGCGGCACGATGCCTTTGGGCCGTAGCCACCGATTTCCCAGCCCTACGTAAGGACATCAGAAAATGTACTACCCACTCCTCCTGACCCCAAAGTCCCCCTCTCTCAGTCCCCAAATAGGCTAAATAGGCCCGA
The DNA here is from genome assembly GCF_964263255.1 of Lissotriton vulgaris. Lineage (NCBI taxonomy): Eukaryota > Metazoa > Chordata > Amphibia > Caudata > Salamandridae > Lissotriton > Lissotriton vulgaris. The sequence continues at coordinate 365,201,279 of NC_141687.1, forward strand.
AACGCCCCTTCATATGCTTTCCTCGTCCTGGGTGCTAGACTCTCTCCCACGAGGTGACGAAGTTCGGGGCACCGAGAGACCAGAGAGCTTCGGGGAAGGGTGCCGGCTCTGGGTCCGCTGAGGGAAGGAAACCCGAGAAAGCCTGCATGTGAAAACGAGACAGTGCATCAGCCGCCTGATTCATCACCCCTGGGACATGTTTTGCTCTGAATATCACGTTCAGTTGCATACACAGTAAGACAATTTCTTTGAGCAGCCTCAAAATCAGTTTACAACGGGCTGCCTGACTATTGATGCATTCTACAACGGTCATATTGTCAGACCAGAACACGACAGAATGATCTTTGAACCCTTCGGGCCAGGTTCTCAGGGCCACCAGAATGGGAAACAGTTCAAGGAAAGCAATATTACTCGTCAGCCCCTCCTCATGCCACCATGGGGGCCACCTTTGTGCCGACCATTTTGTGCCGAAGATGGCGCCAAAGCCTATGCTTCCCGCTGAATCTGTCCATAGCCCAAGCTCTTCAGAGGACACGGCTGGCTTGTTCCAGACGACTCGACCATTGAAGTCCGCCAAAAATGCTAACCAAATACGCATGTCCTGGCGGACCTCAGCCGATAACCTCGTGCGATGATGACCCTCCTTTAGGCCAACCATCGCTTGGGCAATTGACCGGGAAAAGGGGCGGGCCATTGGGATCACCCTCAAGGCAAAGTTCAACTTCCCCACCAATTGTTGCAACTGATGCAGTGTAACCTTAGATGCATTTAAACATACTTGCAGGGCTGCCCTGAATTTCGACACTTTGCTGGCTGGTAGACGGAAACAACCCTCACTAGAGTCCAACTCGATCACCAAAAACTCGAGGCAAGTCGTGGGACCCATAATTTTACCTGGTGCCAATGGCACGCCAAAATGACCCATCAACACACAGAATTCAGCTAAGGCCTGGGCACATTCGGGATTTCCGGCGGGTCCAAGGTAGTGCATTACATTTCGGAAACCCGTTTTCTTAGTGAACACCCATTGCAGGAAAGTACTGAATTTCTCAAAATAAGCACATGATATAGAGCATCCCATTGGCATACACCTATCCATGTAATATGATCCCTGAAACCTGAATCCCAGAAGACGCTGGTCGTCTGGGTGTACCGGGAGCAACCGAAACGCTGACTCGATATCTGATTTCGCCATCAACGTCCCGGGCCCCAGGCGATTCAAGATGGCTACTGCCTCATCAAATGATGCGTACCGCACCGAACAAACCTCTGGATTAATTGCATTGTTCACCGAAAGACCATGTGGAGCTGACAGATTATGGATCAATCGAAACTCACCTGGGTCCTTCTTGGGGACCACCCCTAACGGAGAACAGACAAAATACGGAACCGGGGGTACATTAAACGGGCCGGCGACCCGTCCCCGGCTAACCTCTTTCTGGATCTTATCTTGCACAACAGATGTATGCTGCAAGACGGAAAGTTGATTTTTGCACGTCCCTACACCCTGAAAGTCCCCTACCGGGATGCGGAAACCATGTGAAAAACCGTTCCGCAGCACCCCAGCAGAAGTACGATCCGGGTATTCGCTGAGCCAGGGAATCATCGCCAAGGTATCAATCGGGGTTGGTAAAGGCGCCCCTCGGACTATCTTAGACCTGTTTGGCACCTCCCTTACCCCCATTCTCACTCGTTCTGGCTCTGCACGAGGACTCAGGATGGGACGACCCACAAGTACTACATTCGTGTTTGAATTTACACGATCCCGGAGGCCTAGTACATTTTCCTTTGTTGAAATTGAAGCAGAAACCCCTTTTCCCTGTATTGCCGGCAGGTCTCGGATAATCGTCGGTGCTCGTACCTGGCCGAAAGGGCGTCCCCGCATTTTGGCGGGAGTAATCAACCACATTGCCCCCAACCAACGGCATTTTTAACATTCCCGACTCTTTCATTTTATCCCATGTCACAGAATCGTAACAATCCCAAGTCAAACTCTTGTTATGTTCTTTTTCTTTCCTGAACAGATTGTCATAACAGAACCAATGATTACCTTGATACGCTGTCGAGTAACCCATAATACGTGATTGATAAATGGGAAACTCAGGAAGCAACTCGGGCCTACGTTCCCCCAAAATCGATGTAAAAATACCCCACGCATTGCCCCAGTTGCCAATATTCTCATTTACCTTAAAGGCGGCCATTTTTGCGCGCCAAACACTTGAATGCATTAGGTCCTTCTGACTCTTGACATGCTCTACCTCATAATGATCGACAAGCAAGGAGAAAATATTCACGTATTCCCCCGCCCAAATCTTTTCCTTTATAGCTAAAGGAACATGCTGACCCAATCTCTCTCTACGAGAGGGTGCTGACTCATCCCTTGCAATCGGCAATGGCCGCTTACCTGAGCCGGATGGTGCTTCGGCCATTTGTGGCTTTTCTATCACCGCCACCGGCGCGGCCACCTTGGCTGCGTCTTTTTCCTTACGCAGCTTTCTTATCAGCGCCTGTGCCTCGGCAGCCGTGGCGCCCTCAGTACTATCGCCCAACCACGCTGCTAGCTGTGCTGCCAGCTCGGGGGGCATATCCTCATTGGATGTCGGGGTGATGACAACGGGGATTGGATTTCCCTCCATCGGTAGCGGGGTCGGTGCCTCGAGCGGGGCAGAGGGAACCGGGACATCTCCCCCGGCTGGAACCCTTCTCGGCCTCTTAGGTCTCCCTCCAGCCGGTGGTTGGCCTGATCCCTCCTCCCCGTCTCGCTCCGCCAGCCGCTTCTTTATGTCGGACATATCCTGAAAAAGGGCCCGAACCATCTGATCAGTCGTCATTCTCTTTTCGCCTTTCTTGGGCATCTCTCCGACGAAGTATCTAGAAGACAAAGAAAACGATCAAAACGCTCAAAATTGGCTCTTCGTTCTGTCCCGAGCTCACGTGTAGCGAGGAGGTGCAGCTTCGGAGCACAAGAACAAGAGGACGTCTTCTGGTCTTGCGTCCCTTTTTATCCGTCTTCAGGGCGGGCGTAAACCCGCCCCTGCCTGCCCCGAGGGCGTGGCTGGCTACGTCGGTGTCTAGGCCAGCCCACTCTAGGGCGGGAAAAAGCGCGCCCCGGCTACGCCGCTTCGGGCATACCAGCCGAGACGCGCCTCCCGCCCAAAAATGGCTTCCCGGGGGGATCGAGGCACTCCGCCATACGTTCGGGGGGACCGAGTGGTCGCCCCTTTCCAACTATAACTTGCGCACTCAACATGTACTGCTAATTACCTCACATTTAAAATCACTCCTGACATGTGCTATGACATCATTGATAACATCCCTCCAACATCTGAAATTGCATCATTGATAACAAAGCTGCGCATCTGGGGGCGCAAGGCATAGTTACTTTACGGGACGAGTTATAGTTAAATGAGATAACTATAACTGGTGAGTTTCAATTGTTTAAAATAGTATGTTTTATATGGATGTTCAACAATAATCCAACACCATATAATAACACAGGAAAACAGCAATCCAATGCAGTGCATCACCCAGTTTATTAAGCTGTATTACCCATTTTGGCTTATGAAAAAGCCTTTTGTCAAGGCAAAGGCTTTTTCTACATCACCCAGTTTATTAAGATGCACAGCGCATTTTACCTTATGAGAAAGTAGCGTATTTGTGAGTACTTTTTGGAATAAAAAAATTAATACTTGATGTATTCAAAAAATGTAAAGTATGGTTTATATAATATTTATGTATATAATATGTTTAAAATATATATCATGTTGAATTTTAATTATTAAAACCATTTTTCACATTCCTACATTTCCCTATGGCAGCATGTATTACGGCTGTAAACCAGCCGTAATACAGGAACATGAGAGGTGCTGTTCACCCCTGCACCCTGTGGTTGGCACCATAAGGTGCCCTTCTATGAGGTGCAGAGATCAACGGTGGGAGCACCATAGGTGCCCTCTCGCCCCCCAACTGGAGGCCCCACACACAAGATCGCCCTGCTCGGGACCGCCAAACACGCTTTGTGACATTGTTTCCATGTTGGACAGGCCGGCATTGAAACCATGCCGTAAACTGTGCATTGTAATCCCAAGGGCAGAAAGGACTGCCCTTTGGGATTATGAGATGGTTCGGACTGAGCCAATCGGAATCCAGCCCGAATGACGGGACGGTTTCAATTCACACCGGCTGATACATAATCAGCCTGTCGGAATGGAAACCAACATTGGGAGTCAGAAAGCCTCTGACTTTTGGTTGGAGGATTTCCAACCTCCATCTTAATCGCCCCTAAATGACTGTAAACAAAATATTGTTCCGGACAATATTATTGACAGACTATTCAGGTAATTTGGAATTGTTGTTCTAAATATTCTGTCATGCAGTCCATCCCTGAACCCAGAAAACTGCCACTACCCATCTCTAAACCCTAAAAAAAACCTAAACAAAGAATAACGAAATGACCGTAATCTAAAAATGTGATAAAGGTCTTTGCTCTACCCTTTATTCACCCATTTGGCCTTGACAGAGTTTAAGAACATCTCACATACTGTGTTTGAGAATACAAATTTCACAGTATTATTAGTTATGACTTTTAGCCATGAAGAGTATTGGAGGAAAGCTTCAAAGTTCGATTTCCCAGCACCTTTTACCTGCTGCTTTGAAATGTGAAGACATTCTAGATCGAGTGTTAGTCAGAATTATCTCCATCACACAACAGACATTACTGCAATAAATAGGCACAATCAGTCTTTGAAAAGTCTTTAGTATTTTCCCATTTTTATTTTCTCTTTGGGGAGGAGAGTGGCGGTTCAGACGGGCTGGTCGGATAAAACTGAGTCACCGAGAGGGGTAGTCACGAATGAATAAAAAAGCCTCTCTCCTCTCTTCTCACCTCCTTGCTTCTCACGATCCTCCGTTTCTCTATCACTCTCCTCTAAGTCTTCTCTCTCGTTTTCATCTTTCTTTCCTTCCTCACGTGTGTCTCTCTTTGCACTCAGCAGTCTCGCTCATTCTTTTTTCTCTCTCCTCCCCTCTCACCTATACTAGTGCGTCTTATCCTTGCCCTTACAATACTTTTATGTTTCTTTTCTCTCTTTCCCTTCCTCCCTCATTTTGACTCCTATACATATATGGTGTCCCTGCCCCCTGCAGTGTACCTCTTGTGTCTTTGTGCTGGTGGCCCGACCAAAGAGAATTTTGAGAGGCTTAAGAAAAATAGCCTCAACATTTCGTGAATGAGCAAATACAAATGATTTAATCCTGTTTCTTCAATGTATAAGAACGATAGACCTTTGAAAACTATCAATTAACAGCAGCAAATTATTATTTTAAATGTACGGAAGTCACCTGCAGGGCACGCAGAGCAGGACGCACTGAGCAGCACTCAACAGATGTTTCAGTTACGAACCTAGCACTGCACTCGAGTTAGAGGAAGAACATATATTACAAAATAGACTGACTTTAAAAATAAATCTGTTTTTCCTTTTGAGCAGTCTGAGAAGAACAGCAAAACACTCAAACTGTTCTTCGTCTAACCTGAGCGCCGTGCAACAACATGGACCTTTGTTGTCAGCTTTACATGTACAAGAAAATATATTCTAAATTCAATCGTGAAAGTTTACTACAAGTGCTTCTATATGCTTTGGCATTCAGGGTCCTAGGGCGATTTTTTAGCACCAAAGTCAGGCAGGATTGTCAATGCATTCTACTTTGTTCAGGGACATCTTAAGGAGTTTGGGGGCCCTGGGTCAAACATATATGAGGACCCCGTTCGGGGCAGCCTTGATATTTATGATCCAATTTCAGTTCTTTCATGCCCTCCTTGGCCAGGTCACTGACAGCACACAGACCCATTCTCCAAATTCTGAATGTGTTTACATCTAATATTCGGGGATAGTGATGTATGTTTTCAATATTGTAACACAGCAGTAGCTCACTAATTTTACTGCAAATAATCTCTGTGACTTCCTTTTCTCATACACGAGGTCATGTTTTAATCTAAAATACATTTTTATGGATGTTGCATGAAATAGAAACATAATTTCTCTGCAAAATGTCTGTAATAGACTCCCACACATCAGGAAAATGATATTTAAAACAATCTGTTTAAGAATTATTAAAGGTCATCAGGGTAATACACTCTGCTGAAAAGGGCTGGCTCTATCAGTGAGTAAGCCAATTAGATCTTTACATCATAGGCGGCTCAGAGAAAGAGTTGCTCTGTTTTAAATAAACAGTCCATTCCATGAGATTTTGAACCCCTGACTCCTTGAACTATGCATAGAGGCTGAAACAAAAAGCACTTTTTCTACGGAATTAGACATAGAGCCCGATTGCATGTTTGGCGGTCTTACCATCATTCCGTAGTGGTCCCAAGAAGACAGAGGAGTCAAATTGTGATGCATGCAGCCTGAACCACCGACCGCATTGACGGAGTGTGTCAACTCTGTGACATGGTGGACTGAGTAAGTAAGTAATTTATTGTATTTAGGTTAACAAAACCATTACAAAAGAAGAATGCATTAAAAAACAAGTCTCACAAGAGAAATTAAAAAAGACCTTTAAAAACAAGAGTTTTGAATAAAAGACAGTAAAAAGTGCAGGTAGAATATATTGTTCGTGGAAACATGGTCCTGGCCCAAGATTTCCTCCTAGCCAACTGCCTGAGTTGTTTGTTTCCGTTCCGCTAGTTTCAAAAATGTCACCAGCTTCCCATTCAGTCTGTGTAAGCGGACTCCTAGTTCGTTAAAGGCTGTTTTCAACAGAGCTGCCCTTTCCTCGTTCAGCCTTGAGCATGTGCATAGTAGATGTGCTAGGTCTTCAGTCCCCGTTCCGCAAAGCCGGCATTTAGTCCCATAGTTCTGTCTCAGCCATGGTGGTAAGTGAGGAATGGGGGGTAGGATCCCTAGCCTGTGTTTTAAAAAGGCATCCTTAGTTTTCCAGGCATACCCCAGACCAAAATATGCTTGGAGCCCCGGTGATTTATAAGTACATAGGGTCATCCAGGCATGGCGTCTGTGAGAAAACGTGGCTTTGTCCTCCAAATGCGAGTGTCTCTTTAAGCTCTTGTTCACTGTGAGCTTGAATTAAGCATGTGATAGAGGAGACTCCCATAACTCTTTCAGTCCTGTTACGGTTAAGGACTCCTCTAAGTATTTTTTTGCCGGCATTCTGGATGAGCTAATAATGTCTTGCCAGAGCTGTCGATTCAGGTTATTTTCTGTGCCAGCATTTGATGTAAGACCCTCTTCGTGCAAGAATTTGGCTCGTCAGCCCAAATTCCAACCGAATCTGGGCTTGCGAAGTATACGATGGCAGGTTAAAGAGAAGTCTATAGGCCTTGGAAATGGTTGTATCCAGCAGTTTTGTGTCAGTTCCTCTTAAAGCCTCACTGCCATACGTAATTGAAGACTCTATTTTGATTTTAGCTACTCGAAGTAGTGGCAATAGAGTTTCGCATCTCAAGTTGGGCTTTAGCTGTTTCAGTGTCGTGGCTATTAACATGCCTTTCCTCTTGATGGCCGCTAGTTGGTTCAGATAGTGGCCACCTTTGTCGACTAGGATCCCCAGGTATTTATATTCGGAACAATTTGAAATTTCTTTTGTGGCAAGCAACCAGGTGTGCGACTTTTTGTTCCCTGTTATGGACAGAACTTTTGTCTTACTGATGTTCACTTCTAGTAGGTTTTCAGTGGCGTAACCATAAAGCATGTTAATAAGGTTTGTAGACTAACTTTCGTGTGGCTGACCAGGACCACGTCATCTGCATAGGAAATGCTGGGCAACCTTTTGCCCCCTAACCGGGGGCGTGGGAGTTACAAGCCTCTAGGGCGGGTGGCAGGTCAGCTATGAATAGATTAAAAAGAGTTGGAGCTAGCACGCACCCCTGTTTTAGGCCCTTTGTGGGTGGAATACGCCTAGAGAGGTGCGAGCCGATCCCAAGCTTTACCTGAACCCACATGTTCATATGCAATTCAATCAAGAGGCTTAATAAAGGCGAGGGAATGCCCCAGGTGGCCAGTTTTCGCCAGAGCATTTCCTGGTTGACATTGCCAAAGGCCGCCTTGAAGTCCACAAAGCAGAGGTGGAGAGCCTGCTTGGTTGCCCTAGCCTTATCGATGAGTAACGAGATGGCCACCAGGTTAGTTGTTGTTCCCAAGTCTTTTCAAAAACCTGTTTGGCTAGATGGTATTAAGCTTTGGTTTGTAGCCCATTCTCGCAACTGAGTCAATAGGAGGCCGGCGAAGTATTTGGCCTCAATATCAAGGAGTGCAATCAGGCGATAGTTTTTTGGAAGGAGTCTATCCCCTGCCTTGTAAATTGGTGAGATGGTTGAGCCCCTCCGTGAGGCAGGGAGGCGCCCAGAGTTGTTGACGGATGAGTAGAGGGGGATCAACATATCAGCCCAGTATTCCGGTTCGCTTTTGAAAAGTGCCGGCGGAATACTGTTAGGTCCAGCTGCGCCATCTTTCCTACCTTTGGAAATTAGTTTCCTGATTTGGGCCGCAGAGGGTACCATAGTTTCGTCTTCACTTAGTGAGCATGTTAGAGGATTTCGGCTCTCCAGAAGATTATGGGGCTCACTTGTTTTGCCGTCCTGATGATTGAAATGTTTGTCGAGAAATTATTCCCAAGATGATTTTGTTATGTAAGATGTTATTCCAATGTGGGCGTTGTTGCTGTCCTTGGAAGCGTGGTGAAGTTTTGCCCAAAAGTCTTCTTCTTTAGTTCTTTTGATTGCCCATTTCTACTTTTTAAGATCCGCACGGTGATTGTGAAGTTGTGCTAGTAGAATTCCGTCCCCCGGGCTTTTCTTCAGCAGTCTTAAAGATTTATTAATCGATTTTTTATGGGAACTCATGGCCATTTTCTGAGTGCCCGAGATCTTCCTTGTGCCAGCGGGAGCTCGTGGTGGAAAATGCCGTACAGTTGTTGAATAGTTGTTTGCAAAATCTGTTGTAAATTTTTCCCAGCTTGCTACTATGTTGCCAGAAGGATAGTTTGAGGAGTTCAATTGATTTTTTGCAGCTTGAAGTACCTCCATGGTATCTGCTAATGAAGTTTTAATACGCTTAAGGTTGATGGTATAACTGTCCTGTGGCCCTATTGCGTTTACAGGAACATCATCCGGAAGAGCTCGTAGTCTGACTTCTTGAGGGCGATGATCGCTGTCACCCTTGTCTCCTAAGTTGAAACCCAGAACGTGATGAAATAATGTGAGGGAGACCAACGTGTAGTCAATTGAAGAAGTGGACGCACCTGAGGTAAATGAGGCCACAGATGGTGAGTCGTCTGGGAATCTTCCGTTTAAGACCCGCAGGCCCATGTGTTCCAGATCTTCCAGTAGTGCCTATGCAGACTTAGAAGTCTTGCATTGACTGCTAAATAATTGGGTTGGTATGTTCCAGTGGTACGACTGGGCCTGAATGTCATTTTTGGTGGAAGAGCCTAAGATGCATTGATTGAGGTCTCCAGATAGAATTAGATTTGGTGCAGTTCGAGTAGTCATAACACAATGTAAGTGGTCCGTTAGGAGTTTTCCCTCCTGTCTCTTGTTTTTGGTGTTAATGTAGGTGTTGGTTAGCTGGAATACTTTCTTCTTGCCCCCTAAGTTAAGTGATAACTCCATTGTGTTTATGGCCAAGGAATTTGTAGAAAGTGACCGAGCATAGCCAATAGTTGATATTTTAAGGTAGGTTGCTAGGCCTCCTGACAGACGACCAAACTTGCTTTTCCTTGTGGCTGGGGAATGATAGCAGGTGCAGCCCTCCAGATGAATCGGCTCTTCCAACCATGTTTCCTGGAGAAGGATGATGTCAAACAGTTTGACATATTGTAGGAAGTCAGTATCCTCTGCTTTATTGTATAGCCCGTTGATGTTATATGAGCATAGATCTATGTGCGGTGCATCCATTCGCATAGCTGGCTCTGTTGGATACCCTTGTCATTGGGGATTGTCTTGTGAGTTACATATCCTAAAGAGCCGATGTTCAATCGTACTGTGCGTATTGGTAATCCTTGAGCTGTTTTCCGTGGTTATCGCATGGGCTGCTGTAGTTGAGGTGCCCAGTGCGCCCCTCAGCACGGACCTTGTCATTGAGGTTGAGTCGGACGGTCGCTGCTTGGGCCTCTCGAGCAAGGGCGGCGGATATCCTATATTGTGATGAGCAGCTATATTGATCCCTCATACTTTGAGGAGACATTGCTCCTTGAAGATTTTATTGATGATTTCCGTGGAAGTCCATGTAGCTTTTGTCACCTCATTCCCGTCCACCCTGTCAGTTCTTATGAATTCTATGGAGAGAAGGTCCGCTGAAGATAAGTCCTTTAATGCAGGTATAGTGCTAAGTAGCCGTAGTAAGTTCCCTCTGTTCAGGATATCAAATTGGCCGTTTGATTGGTACTCAAGAGTAAAGAGGATAGTGGTAGAGAGCTCATTTGGATAGTACGGCAGAGGGATTGGCTGATTTATTGAGGTTTGAGGACTTGAGTTGTTGTGGTCGGAGTGAGACGAGATTCCAGTGGGATTCTCTCCGGTAGTGAGAGTTATTAAAATGGGCACAGAAGGACCTGTGATGGTGTTGGCTGTGGTGGGTAAAGGCTTAATTTGAGGGCTTGGGAGCCGTGGTTCCGCTGGTTCCCGGGAAGGCAAGCTTACACAGGTGGTCGTGGATGGTTCGACCCGTGCAAGATCCGAGTTTTGAGTTGACTGTATCGCTGCTGGTTCGGATGTCAGATGAAGATTAAGGGGACATTCATCAGTCACTTGACAGAGGCCAGGTCTGTCCGACTTGTGTTGGATTCCGGCCTTCCCGCCAGCTGAGATTTTACCATCCTCCAGCGTGGAGGCAGGAGTGCTTGCTTTTGCGGGTACTCCATTGGGGGAGAGTCTAGGGCCCGTAGAAGGTAGATCGCTTCTATCAATGCTTGCTGTATTAGGACTCCTGGCCAGCTGCTCAAATCTTTTTCCTGACTGAAAGAGTGGGTAAACTTCTGGTTTACTTGTTAAGGATTGTTTTTTCCGGCCTTTCCTTTTCAGTTGACGCCGCCCTTTCGCGTTGAGGAGCAGTTTGCTGACGATTGTTGGAGAAGTGGAACAGGATGCCGTGTTGGCCATTTCGGTGGCATGCACCCCGATTCCGACTCCGATGAAACTTTGTCGGGGGTACTTGATGTAGTTGTCTCGCCTGTTGGCGCTATGTAGGAAGCTGTTTCGCCCAGGTTAGTGCACTGGGGCCTTGTGTTTGTCGCTTTTGGCAGCCCTTCTAATAGACAGGATACGATTTCTGGAAGTGCTGCAAGTTTGTTGATAATGGGACGGCAACTACAAACCAGCTTTGCCTCCTGCTGGGCCCCACTGATTAGCGTGTTTAGTTGGCCAAGTTTCTCATCTATCCGCCCTACAAAAACATCTAGGGTGTCGAGTAGAGTCAGCTGTAAGTCCATTTTATCTGATTGAAAATGCAAAGTATCAACAGTTCGTTGCATAGTGTTGAGCAGGATATCCCACGTATTTGACGCTTCTGTTGCTTGTGATTTTGTTGATGTCCCAATTTTGGTGGCCCCTTTTTTGGGAGTTGAAAATGATGAGGAATTCGGCAATGAGGTTAAATTGGAGTGGGCACCCTCCTGGATTGGGCCCAGTATGGATGCCTGGATTTTATTTGTTAATTCCACCTTTGGCGAAGATTAATTCATACAGGTAGGTGGAATATATGTGGCAACTAGATCGGCCCATTCTTGTGAGCCCAAATAGGTTGTGTTGGCAAGGCTGTCACACCCAAGGTTTGGATTGTTTGCCCAATCCTCCTTGCTGTGAACTAGCTGATCTTTTGTTGCGCCTTCAGGGGACTGTAAGTGGGGTTTTGTACTGTCCAGTTGGTCCAGATGGTTCTTGTCTGCAGTCGGCAAGTTGTTAGGATTGCCTGTGTCGTCGCTGCTTGGGGCTTCTTGCCATTGATTGAACTTCGCACCACTGCTTGAGGGAGAGTTGTGCACAGAACGGGTATTTGTCTCACTTATTGTACATGAGGGGGAAACTGCAGATGCTGGGGGGGCATTTAGGTCCGTGACTAGGGGAAGTTGATGAATGACGGGTGTTGCCCCCCAATCACCTGCTAGGGATGGTGAAAGTCTGCAAGTGGCCTTATTTGCGAGCTCATGATCCACCGAGCCCCCTGTTACCACCGCTGCCACTGGGCTCAATGTCGGTTGGCTGACCGATGTGGAAGAGTAAGGTGAGTTGCAGCTGGTTTGCTGTGAAGATTGAGCAAGATGCAGGTCCCCCGGTGATAGGGGAAGAAGTGAGTCCTGGAGGCCCTGGATTTTTCCTGTGTACGAGAAGATGGTAGAAAAAGGATCTTTCAGAAAATTAAATTTAGATGTGATTTTTGGTTATCATAGATTAGGACGAGGGATCGCGGCTGGGGAAATTCGATCTCTGGATGGTCCAAGTTCCCCTGGTTCTCCTGGTTCTCTTTGAGACGCTGCCCTTCTCCCACTGACCTCTTTGACTTCTGACTCGGTGATACTCTGTGTGGCCTCCATCTTTGCCTTTGGCTTAGTTTTTAAATTGAGCTTCGGCTTAATTTCAGGGGGGACCCTTTTCTTGACTGACCTCATATTACTCTGTGGTAGTCTGCGATACTCCAGAGATAGACACTTAGTGCAGCTTGATGCAGCTCAGAGGTGGGACTGCACAGGACCACTGCCACTGCCGCTGTGTCTCCTGCAGTGTCTCTAGGATCAGCTTGGAATGGCGCTCTGGTGTTACCGTCTCACACCGTTCATTACTGGGAGGCCGTAGAAACCAAGCGGAGCAAGCGGAGCTCTAAGGGGGGGGGGGGGGCACCGGCAAAGACGGACCTAGTCATACCTGCCTAGGCCTCTACTCATGGGCTCTTACTTAGCAGCCACCTCTAACGGCAGCCGTGCTCGCATTTGCCCGGTCAAGGGAAATTACAAAAAAACAATGCTGGCTCAGAGACAATTGCGTGTGGCCTCACCTCGTTGAAATTGGTAACTTGGATGTGGATTCTGGACCCCCACAGCTGCGCAAGACCCTCTCAGGATGAAGATAGTAAGGGCCGCCGCGATCACCCCTTGGTTATCCCCGGTATTAGACCACAAAGGCTCAAAGGCAGGGCACACCGGTCGATGCAGTGCGGCTTGGTGCGGCACCCCCTGGAGCTCGACCAACTCTCCACCAGTGACCTCAAGGGCGGCGGGCGCTCATGGGTGCTCCAGATGCCACGAGCTCTAGATGCCAGGCGCCGGGCGCTGGACGCTGGACGCAGGGCAGAAGACACGGTAATTCCCGGATTACCAGGCTCCGATGCTCCTCCCCAATCTGTGCCACAGGCTCCTTACTTTCTCTCGCACTTGTGGCCCCCCAGCAAGGGGCCGGCTCCACACAAGACCGCTACGCCGATTCTCGCTTCACGGCTCCCACTCTCGGCTCCAACGGCTCCAACGGCCGCATAGCTCAACCGCACAGGAGCACCGCAGTGGCACCGCAGTAGCCTCCTTAGGCTGCGTTGAGCTCCGACCTCAGCGGTCCCTCATTCCCTCGTTGGGCTCCAACAGGTCTCAGTGATGAAACAGTGGCAAGCGATGACAAGCAGGCAACCTGTTCTCCCGCAGCAGCTCGTTGAGCCCCTCGATCGGTGCAGAATGGCGTTCTGGCGTTCTGTCTTCCCAGCTCTCTCGTGGCGGACTGCAATTTTGGCAATGTATACTCCAGCGCCATCAAGGCTGTGGGTTCCTGCGAAGCTGATTACAAAAACATAGTTGCACTGGCGATACCCTTGTTGCGGTTCCCCAACGGCGGTAGACCTCCATGGTACGATCTCAGCAAAGCACCATTACAGTGACCATTGGATGGATACGAATACAAAACACCTGATGTCCACTGGGCAAGTGGATACAGCTGCAAATCAAACTATAAAACAGACCCCATTTCAGAACATGATCCTTTGCCACTCCACTGCAACACAGCAAGTCAGCGCCCAATTGTTGGTGAGATAAGTCAGCCTTTTTTAACCCACCCCATTTACCACTATCCGCCTGGGGCACCATCAGTCATACTGCAAGCACACAATTATATGGGGCTTCTGTAGTGCTTGAGATGGGACAATATGTGTGGGAAAAGATCACAACAGCGAAGGAATGAAGTTTGCAGGCCAGACTGTGGCTGATTCTATCCCAGCCCTCACACCCGTTCACACCTAGAGCATACATGCCAACATTTCAGAAGAGCAAAGTGGGAGATTTTTTTTTAAAAATCGAGAGTATGGGGGATCGGATCGGGTTACTGTCATGTATGGGCGTTGGAAGTGTGCTGCTGCAAGATCGGACATTTGAAACGAAAATGCACGTTTTTTTCTAACCTTTCAAAAGCATGGAGCTCAATGGCAGGCAGAGAGAGGGTGATGCAAGTGTTGTGCACTGGCCTGGCAGGTTGCTAGCAGTGCACCTCCCCTCCCCTCCCACCCGGCAGCCAGGGCTGAAACAGCTTCCCAGGCACACACACAGCAGCCCCCGAGTACTTCACAGGTCTTTAAAAGACCATTTGCTTGTTAATGAGGCTTTGTTGGTTTTTCACCCCTTCTAGAGTCCCTGCATCACCACTCTGATTATTGCTGGAAGAGCACATTACACAATACCAAGCCCTGTCAGCTCAAACCCCCGAGGAATTGGGTTTTTGCTTGCAGGACTCGGGAGGCGGGAGACTAGCCTTGAAATCGGTACTCTCCCGCCTGAATCGGGAGGGTTGGCATGTCTGCTAGAGGTGGCCACAGACGGATGTCTGAGAAATAACTGAATACAAACAGACACACAAGTCTCTGCCTTTACAAACATACATTTGATTCCACTCACTCATGCTTTGCTGTCCTCTCTGCCCAGGATCACGGGTCTCATCTACCATTTCCAATTCACCAATCCTCACCATGCTACCTCCCACTCCTATATCAGCCTTGCTCCACTTTACACTGAAAAGGCGGCCATAGGCGCCCTAGGAAAATTATTTGCATCGCTTCATCAGTCTGCCAAGCTTTGTCATGCCACCGTCTATTTTTGACCATATCTGTTGGAAAGTTCTAGAAGCGTTTACTGCTTCTACCAAAAGAAGTGCACGTTTTACAAATCTTTTCACATTTCTGATATAAAAAAGTTATATGAACTGAGTTCATTTAAAACTTTTCTAACACAAATCAGAAAAGATTTGTAAAGCGTGCACTTCTTTTGGTAGAAGCAGTAAACGATTCTAGATCTTGAACTGAGGTGCCACCCAATATCTTGCCACTAGGAAGGAAGGCTAGGATAGTGCAAAACAGTTCGTAATTAATTCGAACTAATTTAGGGCTGGCCCAGTATCCCGTTTGCAGGCATGGATGCGTCCTGAGAGTGACCTTGAGGAGACGTTGCATTTGAAAGAGAGACGCTATGCCAGACAGCTATGAAAGGAATCTGGGCGGGGAGGGGCTCTAACAGTGATCACAACGGGCCCATTTCATAACCTGTTTCAATGCACACCTGTTGGCAGAGGAATTAAACAGAGGACTGCCTTGCAAAAAGCACACACAGCTTCTCGTTCCCTCTCTGTTCTCTGTTTCAGTCGCGGCCGTGATGACTGAGGCGAAAATGGAGTTGTGGGGTGGTAGAAGGTGACAGAAGGAGGGATGGGGAGGCAGGATGGGTTAATTAAATAATAAAATAATAAAACATACCGTCAGACTCCCGCGCAACCGCAGCTTCTGGATGGGTCAGACTCCCGCTGTCCTGCATTTTCGAATTCCAGAAGCTTCGTTACCAGGAAAGGCCGCCTCCCTCCGCTCTGCCAATCACAACGCTGCAATGGCAGCGTTGTGATTGGTGACCTGTATCGGAGAGCGCCCCACAGGCGGGCCATTTTCTCCACATTGAGAAAAAGGGAGACTGGGCGGTCCTGCTCGAGGGCAGGGGGGGAGTGGCTTGCCCACTGTTGTGGGTATTGACTGTTTGGTCGGCCCCGGTCAATACCCACAACGGTGGGTTAGCCACTCCCCCCTGCCCTCGAGCTGGACCGCCCACGCTCTGGCCCCCAGCCAGGCTCTTCTGCTTTCTCGCAGTGTGAGAAGGCAGAAACATAAATTAGCATTTATGTTTCTGCCTTCTCGCACTGCGAGAAAGCAGTGGGGCGACGCCCCCATGCCCCAATGGGGGAGCCGCCACTGTGTAGGTACCACCCTGCGCACACATGAGGTAATCAGGAAGAAGTGGAACAACCTGAGGACAAAGGTGCGTTCCCAGGTCTCCAAGCAACATCTGGAGGCCCAGAAGACTGCCAGTGGTCCTCCCAGAGCTCCAATACATCTGTTTAACAAGGAGGAGAAGGGCTTGCCCATCCTACCAAGGCTTGACCGGAATACCTGGGGGAGTGAAGTCTGGTAAGTTACACCTCACAAACTGTCACAATTCCTCAATGTCCTGTTTGCTCTCAACTCAGCTTTTCCCATTGTGTGTGTGCCTAGTTTCCTAACATGCATTCCTTAAAGTATCTGTGTTAATGTGTATTGTTGCATATAAGATCACATTTATCAATCTCCATTACATGCCACATGTTAGAATGGTGCCTGTAAGTGTATTACTTTAAAAAATCATCCCAGGTATGATATATGTTAATATGTAA
Source organism: Lissotriton vulgaris (assembly GCF_964263255.1). Lineage (NCBI taxonomy): Eukaryota > Metazoa > Chordata > Amphibia > Caudata > Salamandridae > Lissotriton > Lissotriton vulgaris. The sequence goes on from NC_141687.1 coordinate 365,217,942, forward strand.
ATGTATGGTACATCCCAACTCTATTTTGGCAACAGGTATGTAACACTAGCCATTTTGCATGTGCTGGCAAGTAGAGATTGAAATGTCTACAACTACCATGAGGCCCTATTTCTGTAACTCTAAACAAGAAGAAGTTGTGATTGTGCCCATTCTCACCAGTCTTACATATTGCAACAGATATCCAATTCTAATTGACTGAGCAATCTATATACAATGCTGACTTGTCTGCCTACTAATCTTTATGTTGTCCTGGTCTCCTCAACTGAAACTATTGACGTCTTGAGTTACACCAAACCAAGTGTGTAGCTCAGGTACGAAGGTAACTCAGCTGATTAGAAGTGGCAGGTGGCCTGTTGCCTATACACTGCTCAAATGATGACTAATGCTACATATGGACACCTGTGTTGTACACACCTAGGCCTCAAAATGATCAAATACATATATTACCTCACTGTTGTGTTGCCATAAATGTTTGGGAGATGTCATGTTTATCCTTTAATCTAAAATGTAACATCTCAGGTCATCCAAATGACTTCTTAATAAAGTTCAATACCACTGAAATATATCCCAATAGATGTCTCTACCTATTTCGTTTCCCCTAGGTTTCTACTTACTGTGTCACTAAACATTTGGTTGTAGATTCCATACTTCCACCAATAGCAATGTTCTATATTTCACAACAGGTCAATCTGGCAAAGCACCTGGCCAGAGCTTGGCCACTGAAGAGACTCCCACTCCACCCCAGGATCAAGCCCTCAGTGATGATATCACCCCTAGAGATCTGGACATAGATGACTGTGCTGGTCCATCTGGGCAGCCTGGTCAGGTGGCAACAGTGAGTCTCACTGTTCCCACACCAACTCATCCCACCCCAGCTGCAAGACCACAGCCAACCTCAGTGCTCCCAACCTGTATACCTAGCACAAGTACATCCATCAGTGCACCCCAGTCCTGGATCCTGAAGTGACAATCACCAGCCCATCTAAAGAGGAGCAAGGACCAGTGGGAGAGGGCTCCATGGGCCAAGGGTACAGGCTCATAGGCATAGATGTTTTGAGAGGTGTACTGTGGGCCAGCTGAGTGAGGCCACTCGGGCCACTCATACCCATGCCACCATCGACCTAATCAGGAATCCTAAGGAGTGATGGGCCAGGTGGTAACCAAAATCCAGGCAATGAAGCAGCGCAGAGAAACATACACTATCGGGCACATGCATCATTGTAGGAATTTGCATTTCCTAAATTGTGAAAATTAAGGAATTGCAATTTAGGAATTGCAAAATCCTATGCATCAAGAAATCCTAAAAATGTTTAGGATTTCTTAATTTTCGGAATTTGCGATTCCTTAATTGCGAATTACAATTAAGGAATGGCATTACATTGATTCCTATGGGCCTAGAGGCCCATAGGAATCAATGCCGTTTTGCATTTCTATTTTTTGGAATTTGCAATTTGTTGATGCATTGCAAGGGTGCAGGGGGGGTCCAAAGGACCCCCCCTGCACCCCTGAAATGTATTTTAAAGTGCATGTTTCACACACACATGTCCTGAGGACATGTGTGTCTGTAACATGACACTCAAAATGCATTTTTGTGCTTTTTTAAAGAATTTCGCAAATTAACACGAGGGTCAACCTCGTGTTAATTTGCACTTCCTATTTCAAAATTCGCATTTTTTTTGAAAAATTGATGCATTGCATTTAAGGAATCGCACAAATGCGATTCCTTTAATGCATTCGCATTTTTAGGAAATGCAAAAAAAAGCGAATTTTGAAAACTTGTTTCATGCATCCCAAAAACGTATTTAGGAAGCGCAAACTGCCGAATTTACCGATTCGCACCCTTTGCACTTCCTAAATAGGTTGATGCGGGGCGTGGCCAAGATGGCGGGCTGAGAGGACGCACTTCACGTGAGCTCCCGAGCCCCTGGAAACCCTGCACCGCTTACAACCGCTGATCTCCCCCGGATCGAGCGGTAACCACACCTGGTGATCCCCGTGGTGGTGTAGAGCAGTCGACGAGCCTCAGATGTCCCACCGAGGTGGTGATTCCGCTCGGAAACCGACTGAGACGGTGCCCGCTGATCGGCCTGTGGGAGGCCCGAGAGCCGCGAGACCTTCAGGCTTGGGGTCCCGGCGGCGTGATCCAGCGAATGCGAGTGGCCTGCCAGCGTACCTGCGCCGCAGCGACTGAAGGGGTGCCGAGACAGCCTTCGCCGGCGGAGCGGAGCGGAACGGAAGAAGGCGACGGAGGCGTAGCCGGCCTACGACGACTACGCGAGACTGGGGCTCAAGAAGGCCTACTCCACGTGGCTGCTCCGGCCCAACCCTGGCCGTGGCGGAGTAGAGTCGTGCTTCCGGAGTATTTGCACATCCTGGCGAGCCGACCCTAGTTGCCTTTCGCCCTGCGGGCCTGCCCTTCGACTGTGTGTATCGCATGAGGACCCGTGACGGAGGTCGGCCTCATTCCCTGGGCGTTGGCCCCATTGACTGTAACGGGCGGCCATTTTGGAGACCTCGGACCGGCTGCGCAGCCTTGATCGGGGCCTCTGCGCTGCAGTGCTTCCAGATCGGCGATTGAGTGCCCGGCCGGCTTCTGCTGCTCGGCTGCCCTGACCTTAGGCACCTCTTCGCCGAGCTGCGGCCATCTGTGACTCCCGCCTCGCCAGGATGTCGAATGCCGGGGGTCAGAGGAGAGGCGACCGGACTTTGCCGGACATGTTGGGACGCTGTGCCCTGCGCAGCGGGGGGAGCCAGGCCGCCCCGAGCTCCCCGGCCCATTCCAGAGGCGCTGACGGCGGAGAGCCCCCGGTTACTCGATCGTTCCTGGAGTCGCTGTTTAGCTCCCTGAGAGAGGATTTTCAGACTTTGAAGCAGGAGGTGGCCGGAGAGGTCCGGGAAGTCCGGAGAGAAGTGGACTCCCTGGGGGAGCGAGTTAACACTGTGGAGGAGGCTGGTCATTCCCGAGATGAAAAGATCACCCACCTGCAGCAGGAGGTCCTGCGGCTGCGGGAGCAACAGATTGAGCTGCAGGCCCACGCCGAAGCCCTCGAAAACCGGTCCAGGCGGAACAATATCAGGGTCCGGGGCGTCCCGTCCAACGAGGAGGGTGACGACGTGGCCGCCTACCTGGGGGCCCTCTTCCGCGCAATCTTGGGGGAGTCAGAGGACTTCCAAGTCCGTATCGACAGGGCGCACAGGGGGGCTGCCCTTGCAGAGCCTCGGCGCCCCCCCCCGGACATTTTGGCCTTTCTGCGGGACTTCCCCCTGAAAGAGCGGATTCTCCGCTAGGCGCGGCGGCAGCAGCCTTTCCGCTTCAGGGATCACCCGGTGGCTCTCTATCAAGACTTATCCACGGTCACGCTGCAGAAGAGGAAATCTTTCAAAATTGCCACGGACTTCCTTCGGGAGCATGAAACGCAGTATTCTTGGAGGCACCCCTTCCGCTTGATCTTCCGGTGGAATGGGACATTGCACCAGCTTCGGTCCCTCCAGGATGTCTGCGCAGTATTGGGAATCACGGCTTCGGATGCAGACACCCCGGCACCGCGCCGCGGGCGAAGCACTCGAGACGGCTGGCAGCAGATCGGGGAGAGGCGCTCCCCACCGCCTGAGCGGCCTGACTCGCCCACGATTCGGGCGGACATGTCGAGCGCTATCCAGGAGGCCTCCAGGGCGACAGCGAACAGTGATGTGGCCTTGACGGCCTGAACTTACTCCGGGGGGAGTCTACATAAGCTTTTCATCATTGCAGGTGTGGGGGTTCTGGGGGTAGGGTGGGACGGGGGTGCTGGTGGTGGTGGCTGGACGTCCCCTCAATCGACTTTCCACGGCCTTGTCCGATAAGGACCAGACTGGGACAATGACTTTTTGGAATTGCTTGAGAAGCGGGGGGTGGGAAGGGGAGTTGCAGGGGACAGTTTCGAGTTGGGGGGTCTGTTGGAGAGATGGGAGTTGGGGGCAGTGTGGAGCTGGGTGTGTGAAGTTCCGGGGGAAGGGGGGGGGTCGGGGACTGTACTGTGCCGTAGGGATGTTTGCTTTCGCTGTGAGTTGAGGTTTTTTGTTGTGGCCTCTGTGTTTCGCCCGCTGGGCCTTGCCCGCCTTCATGTGCGTTTCTGGGGTTCCCCTCCTTGATGGCCCTTAAAGTTGTTACTCTGAATGTGAAGGGCCTGAATAACCCGGTTAAAAGACGGGCCGTCCTGTCTCTGTTAGAGAACTCTCAGGCCGACATCTGCCTGCTGCAGGAGACCCATCTGCTGGCCAAGGATTGTCCCAGAATGCGCACCCCCAAGTTCCCCACGCAACTCTTTTCCTCCAGTGCTTCTAAAACGGCAGGTGTGGCGCTCTTGTTCTCTAGAGAGTTCAGAGGGGAGGTTTTGCAGAAGGTGGCGGAACAGAAGGGGAGACTTCTGGCATATAGGATCAAGGTGGGGGGCTTGGTGTTGACTGTAGGCTCCATATACGGCCCCAATGACCATCAAGACCAATTTTTGCACAGGGCATTGGAAGACGTGGCATCCACCTCTGATAGGCACATAGTGCTAGGGGGAGATTTGAATTTGGTCTTTGATGCGACTCTGGACAGGTCTGTGCAACGGCGCCACCAGTTGGGAGAGCTTTCGGGCTCGGTTCGTACCCGACTGGAGGAGCTTGATATGCACGACATGTGGCGCCGCCTCCACCCCGCAACCCGCACATATTCCTATTTCTCTCATGCACACAAATCCTACGCGAGACTGGATCATCTTCTAGTGACGGGCCCGATGTTCGCACTAGCCTCGAATGCCGACATGGGGGTCCTCTCTCTCTCCGACCATGCGCCGGTGCAGGGTACCTTCAGTCTACCCCCGGTGACTCGTCCGAGAGGGGTCTGGCGTCTTCGGGACACGCTGCTGCATAGGCGATCAACGGTGCAACAGATTCGCGCGGCCATAACGGACTTCCAGCGAGTTAACGACAACGACGACACCACCCGCGCGACGCAATGGGCTGCCCTAAAGGCTGTGCTCCGGGGCGAATTTATCGCTATCTCCTCGGCGGAGAATAAGGATCGCCAGCTCAAGAGGGACGAGCTTACTAGGCAGGTGCGGGAGCTGGAACAGGTACATCACCGAACGGGCGCCCCCAGAGTCTGGAGGCAGTTGAAGGCCGCCAGGAAACTCTTGTCTGCTCCCGACACAGACCGGGCGGAGTACGCGGTGCTTCGCCTGAAGCACAAGTATTACACCGGTGGAGACAGGTGCGGCCGGCTCTTGGCGCACAAGCTTAGGGTGCAACACCAAAAGCACCGGGTGAAAGAGCTGATTACTCCTGCCGCGGGGTCAGTCACGGAGGACGAGCAGATTGCGGACGTTTTCCGTAACTTCTACGCTGACCTCTACACTGGCAAGGCTCCCTCCGCACAGGCGGAGGCGGACTATCTGGACTCGGTGTCGCTCCCGTCGTTGACGCCTGATCAGGCCCAGTATCTGGAGCGGGAGATTCGGATCGAGGAGGTGGTTACGGCGATCTCCCGGCTTAAGACGGGTAAGGCCCCGGGACCGGATGGCTTCATCCCTCTTTTTTATAAGACCTTCTGTCAGGAACTTGCGCCTCTATTGACGCGTCTCTTCAATACATTTTTGGAGCCGGGTGCCATCCCCCCCGAATTTCTCCAGGCCACGGTCTCTGTGATCCCGAAACCGGGCAAGGACCGGACTGCCTGCGGGTCCTACCGCCCTATCTCGCTACTGAACACGGACCTGAAGGTTTTCACTAGCATACTAGCGGCACGTCTGGCACTTCATCTCCCTGGCATGGTCGACTCGGATCAGCCTGGCTTCGTGCCAGGCAGGCAGACAGTGGACAACAGGAAGAGGGTGACTCATATTCTTGAGAAGGCCTCCAGGATTCCCGGGGAACGCATGCTCCTCTCTATTGACGCGGAAAAGGCGTTTGACAGGGTGCATTGGCCCTATCTGGAGAAGGTCCTGGGAAAGTTTGGGGTCGGTGAGAAGTTCCGGCACCTGATTTTCAACTGCTACCGTTTTCCATCCGCGGTGGTCCGGGTGAATGGAGTCAGCTCTCGGCACTTTCCAATAGAACGTGGCACACAACAGGGATGCCCGCTGTCCCCTCTGCTCTTCGCTCTTTATATGGAGCCGTTCGCTCAAAGGGTCCGCCAGAACCCCGATATCACAGGGGTCAGGATGGGAGAGTTTCACCATGCCCTTAGCCTCTACGCGGATGACGTCATTTTGACGCTCGATGACCCGCGGAGGTCCCTGCCTGCATGTATCGCGGAACAAGACCTCTTTGCCACGGTGGCGGGCTTCAAAGTGAACCTCGGGAAGTCTGCTGCCCTCGATATCTCGCTGACTAGCGCCACCAGAGCTGACCTGCAGAGGCTTTTCCCTCTGAGCTGGTCTGGGGACCGGATACCGTATCTGGGGATCCTCTTGGCACCCTCACTCCCCCGATGGTCACGGCCAATTACACGGCCTTGAGTGCGAAAATCAGAGAGGAATTGGCCCGGTGGGACAAGGGCACGTTGTCGCTGCTGGGCAGGGTAGCCGCAGTGAAGATGACCCTTCTACCTCAGGTGCTATACCTGTTTAGGGCGCTCCCGCTACAGCCCCCCAAAGGATGGCTCGCGGAGACTCAATCGGCCATCGCACGTTTTGTGTGGCAGGGCCGTAGGCCTAGGATCAAACGGACCATAGCTACGCTGGCGCCTGAGTCTGGAGGACTAGGGATACCAGACTTGCAGAAATATTTCCAGGCCGCCCAATTGCGCTATTTGGTGGAGTGGAGCAGGTGGGAGTCGGATAAACACTGGCTGTTTCAGGATCAGGCGGTAGCAGGCAGAACGCTGCAAGAGGTGCCTTTCCTGAGACGGGCCCATCGGCCCCCTAACCTTTATGCCTCTTTTGTGACGCGGGTCCCGCTTCGTGTGTGGGACTCAGTGGCTACTAGGCATGAACTCACTACCTTTCCCTCTCCCTTTACGCCGCTGATTGGCAATCCGGACTTTGGCCCGGGTATGGAGCCTGGCGCCTACGATCACTGGCGGGCGGCCCGTTGCTGCGCCTTGTATCATCTATATGGCCCAGAGGGTGTCGTCCCCTTCCAGGACTTGCGTCGGGATTATGGCATCCCCGAGACGGAACGCAAGCGGTATATGCAGGCGCCGCACTGGGCGCTACAGCCTCAAGTGCGCGCGACGGCAGACCGGGAGATCATGGCGTACGAGCGCTGGCTGATCACGCGCTCGTCGGACGCTAAGCTCATCTCCAATTTGTATAAGATGCTGCAGCCCCCCCCCCTTTCATATCCACAACCCGGGTAGGGAGCGCTGGGAGCGGGAGCTTGGTCGAGTGCTGAGTCATACTGAATGGGACCACATCTCCTATCGGGCGCGCCACTCTGCCTATCACACGGGGCTCGCGGAGACCTTCACCAAGATTTCAACCTATTAGTATCGCACTCCTGAGAAATTACATGAGATGGATAGCTCAATACCTGGGACGTGCTGGCGTAACTGTGGTCAGAATGGCACGCTTACTCATATCTTGTGGGACTGTCCCCTTTTAGCTTCTTACTGGGAGGAGGTCCTCAATGAGGTTGACATATGTTTCGGGATAGAGCTACCCCGCTTCCCTGCCTATGTCCTATTGGGATTGCAGAATGGATTGATGTACCCTCTCAGATCTAAAAGGGGTAGACAGATAGCGATAGCTTTGGGGTCAGCTGTACAGAACATACTTATACACTGGCGCTCCACCACGCTCCCCGCTGTTGTCAGCTGGCTGCACAGATTGTGGCATGTCCTTGGAATGGAGAAGCTGTCCCTAGTGGTGGCAGGAGACGTAGATACTTTTGAGGAACTGTGGGCACCTTTCCATACTCTGTTATGCTCTGAATTCAAAGAAATCACCTGCCCTAGGTATCTTAGACTGTTGCGGCTGACACCGCCGCCAGACCCGCCTAACTGACTGGTCTAAGCCGGCATCTGGTGGTGGGGGCAAACGATAGGTTGCTACGAGGGGAGAGCGAGTGGTTGACGGCACAGTACAGGGGGTGGGGACGGGGTGTGGGAGTTGGGGGGTAGTTGGTTGGGTGAGAAATGGGGCAGGGTTGTTTCCCCCACCCTTTTTCTTTTTCCTCTTTTCCCTTTCCTTCCCTTCCCCCCTTTTTTTTTTGTCTCCATCCACAGGTGTGCGAGCTATGTTTCCAAGCATGATAGTGCCCACTGTGGCGAAAGAACTGCTTTGATGTATCTAATGTACCATACGCACTGATTTTGAGGGCACCTGTGGTTTTCTTAATTTTTATGTAGTTCTGTTGTTTCCTTCCTTACCCTGCTTCAATAAAATACTTTAAACCTAAATAGGTTGATGCATGTGCCTGTTAGAGATGCACCATGAGATGCAGGACCATAACACTAAAATTACTTTTCATAGGGGTGCAGCAGGACATTTACACACACCTGTGCACAGCTTTTCCAACACCATCCACGTCTTCCTGTGGCCCATCAACATCAGTCCCATCAACATCTGCAGCAGCCACAGAAAGAGAGGCCCTACCATAGGAAGACACACATTCAGACACCCCTATCCCTGCAGCTGTGGATCCTCCCACACTGCCAATCGGGGATGTCCACGCAAAGTTCCAGGAGGTCCGGATGGCATAGCAATAGGTATTAAAGTAGGAACATTGCATTAAAAACATTTTTTATTATTATTGAAGAAGATACAATCATAAAAAATTAAATGAATGGTTTAATTTTGAAAAACGTGTTGACATTGAATTAAATTAAATGATAAATTCCTATAGTTGTGCTGACTGAGTAAAATGTACTAGTAGTTCTTGGCCCATCGAATCATGTTGACACACATATGGCAGGCAGCAAACATTTCAGTCTAGCATACAATTGATATTAAACCAACATGATTATTTCTTTAAATTGACCATAAAACGTATGTGCACAATACACTCACACATTTTTTAAAGACCTCCACCACCACCAGCAAGAAACCTCACACCAAATTTCCTCGAGTGTGTGTAACAGATTCACTCTGTGGACTATATCTGTACACATTTACCTTTCTCGTGGGAGTAGTATTTTGGACATTGGACTGCAAACAATTTGGTATCTACAACTATGGTTTCACTCACCATGACTGACTTTTTCACTTTTGGTTTTTCCTGTTTGTTTTTGCAAAATGTTTATTTTCTCCTTCTTCACTTCAATAAATAAACGAATCATAAACAAATTGTCTGCTGTAGTATATCTCACATAGAGCAATGAATCTTTGTACTTCTATCTGAACTACAATGCAAAAAATATCAACTTGTGTAAGCATTGCAATGTTGCATGTACACAATGTTTTGCTCAGGATCACAACCATGTCTCACCAACAAACACATACAATTGTATTTTTATATACCATCTATATTCTATTGCTTCAACAATAGGCTGGCATTATGTCGGAAACATAGCAAATCACACATGACTCAAATATTCTGTGCCAGTGATCACATTTTCAGTTGCAGACTTTAACACCATGGAAGGATAGCATACTTCAGACAATTTCCTATTGAATAGGCAAAATAAAATTGGTCAACACCATCAGCTGGAGCCATATCGTCTAGCTTACAAGGAATCCCACATCAATAACACCAATAAACAGACAAATTGCAGTACTCCATTCCAATGTTGCCACATCTGGGGGAATTTCACAACCAAATGTCAATGTTGTGCCACAAGCACTTTTCCCTACAATCAGTAGACACATCATTGCTATACATACTTTACACACAGTGAGGATTTTGCCAATGTAAAGGGAAACTAGCATGATTCAACCCCACAACAACATTTTCTTGGAGCACATGATGGCACACCTATTTCATTCGGACCACCTCACGACAAGGCACAAGTCCAGTGGATTCCTCATAACTTCCATCCTATCTCTGTGCAAGCTGTCTTTGTACAGGATTTGTAGACCCAAAGTCTGTGACAGTTATTCCCAGGAAGAACCCATTTCTCCATCGTAGTTCCAAGCTGCATCGTATCCCCTCAAATATCACTACTCCTAAATGTTCAAATGAAGATGCCATGGTAAAGGTAACTAAAACAGACCATAACAAAGACATTAGCTATAAAACTATACATATAAGACAATTCAGATAGTCAACTTCTGGAGATATATTTGACGTTCCGTCGCAGGGTGATGTTGTGGAGCATGCAGCAGACCACAGTGTTTTGATACACCTTCCTGGGTGAGTAGAGGAGGGCTCCCCCAGACTTATCGAGAGATCTAAATCTGGCCTTCAGGATCCCAAAAGTCCGCTCCACTGGCCACTGTGTCCTTCCATTGGGCTCATTGAGTGAACTTCTCCTGGCGTTGTTGGATTCCTCAGTGGTGCCAACAATCATGGGCAGTTGTGATACGTTGAGTCTTCTAGATGGAAGAAAGACATAAGTGCAACAATAAGTTACACACTTTCTGATTCCACTACCTGACATTACCCACACAAATGTAGGACAGATCATAATTACCAACAAACTAGGACCTCTCCGATAGTTCAGAATGGACTATTCCCACGAGGCACAGGGTCATGACTCACTTGCATATAGCTGGGTCTGAACTGAGGGGGGAAGAGAGCTAAAGAATGATGATGGATTCAACCCAGATCTGTGCCTGGAGGAGAGTGTCTGCAAAGTTTCAGCACTCGGTCCATCATCTTGTGTAGGCCATCTCCGGTATTACTCACAAAATCAGCTGGGGTATGGTCCGGTTCTGCAGTACGAAGGAATCATGGGCTGATCCTGGAAACTGGGAAAAGACGCTTGAGAAATACAAATCATGTAAGCAGACAACTTGCACGTTGACCGAATGGAAGTGCTTGCTGTTACTGTAAATTTGTTCCCTGGCTTGCGGTTGTACTAAGCCAATATGGGTGCCATCAATGGCTCTAACCACATGTGGGAGGCGACCAAATCGATAGAAGTTAAACTTCACAGTAGCTAAATCCTCACTTCTGGGAACTGGATGTAGCTATCAATGTGTCTAATAATTGCTGAAAGCACATCATGTAGTACACCACTTAACATTGGTTGTGACATACCACCAGATATAGCCACAGTGTATTGAATGGATCCTGTGGCCAGAAAATGTACTACTGCCATAAGTTTCACAATTGGTGGGGTACATGTGGGATTAGTGTTTTGAGGAAGGAGATCAGGCTCCAACGGATGACATAAATCCAGTAAGGTTTGCCAATTAAAAAAACTCTTCTTGATAATATCCCTTTCGTCTATGATCTTAAGGTTTGGAGATGGGGGGTACACTGAAGGCTGCTGTCTCCTCCCTCTCCCAGGGTATCTATGTGTGGAGTGAAAACAACTTTTAACATTGGTCCTAGTGTCCACAGTAACATTTATGAAGAGTAAGCCAAAAGAAATGTGACAAAAGCATTACATATTATTCATATAATAATTGTCTACTGTTCAACATCCACCAATAATCCCTATTGTGGTCTTCACGTGTGTCTGTAACATAAATATGCACATTATACATCCAAAAATGTATTATGGCCACCTTAACAATATTCTTTTTGATATTTCCTGTCAAAATACTGTCAACGACGGTGCACCATGCTAACACAGCATTTATGCACAGTAGTGCACTAAACTGATACTTGAGTAATGGAAATTACATGGCAATGGAGTAGTCCATATGTAGACTTGTAAAGTTTTCATTTGGAGTGGCATATTAGACATTCTGAGCCTGCCTCCACCGGCGGAAGTTGACTGTGTGGCGGGCATTTTAATCCATGACAAACACAGCCATAGGCTAACATTGGTAATTGTGATAGTACAAGGCCAATGACTGTGTCCGTCTCCACTGATGACCATGCACATGTATTTTGTTGTTTGAAAAAAAAACTCACTTGCCTCCTGACACTGCTGGTATCAACACCTCCTCCCCTTTAGCTATTGTTTGCCACCTGTAGGATAAATCATGCCAGGTCAAGCTGGTGAGAGGACCTGTGCCTTCTCTGCAGAAGCACTGGAGCTGCTAGCTGAATAGGCCCTTTCCCCGAGTGGCCAGCTCTATGGCTTACTAGAGGAACAGGTAACTATCTGAAATACATATATTACTTTGTTTTGCTCCCTCTTTGACAATTTCACAGACTAGAATGTACCCCTGTGTTCCAGAGTTATGTCTATTAAGTGCTGTACTATTTGTTGGCCTCTATATGGGACACCCATGTTAGGGATTGCTGAGTAATATTGTGATTATAATATCACCATTGGTGTGTGTATGTCTGGAAAAGCCCTATATTCTACCTGGTGTGTATGTAGCCATCTATACATTCATGAAGGTCATGGTATCTGTGATGCTGAAACATCACTGATAATGCTAAATCTGAAGTCAGTTGTACAGACTTTACAGCATGAGTTGTGTATGTACTCTGTGTGGAACAGATGAGGATGCTTTTAGCTATGTGTATTGTCCAAAATTTCACTCACCCAAACTCAGGGCTCTCCACATAGTTTCTGGGAGCTAGTAATAACTCACAGACCCATTCACACAACCTTGAGGTCACTTATTGGACGTCCACAAGCTGACCTTTTTTCATTTGTAAATGTTGTAAATTGTCTGGTCATGGGACATCAGTATGCTCAGCCTGCAGAGAGCAATGCCTTACAATAAGTTGTGCACAGTCAGATCCAAGTGCCAGGCTGAGGTTGAGTCTCTGTGGGAATACAACTGATGCACAAAGTTACATCCCTGAAGACCTTTAGGTCCTTGGATGCTCACAAATTGAGTTGCCACAAACAATGCTACCCCACATTGTTATCACATGGACTACATTTGGAATGGTGATTGTGGTTACCCGTTGACTTGATACTTCTGTCCATTAACCTACATTTCTGAGGTGTATGATATCCTAATGACAGACCCCTTACTTCCACAGGTCTGTTTTCACTGTTCCATGACTATTGCTTGCACTGTATATCCCAATCTCACATCTGACACATTAACAGTGCAGATAGTTGGTTATTTTATAACAGGTATTGTATAAGTGAATTGTCATATTTTTTTTACATTCAATCAGTCCAACAGGATATGCAATGGTATCATCCTTGACAAAGTGCCACATATGGCAAAAGGTATGCTACTGCATGCCACACATACTCCATCACACGTAGTATGATATCCCATCTATGAGAACACATGTCCCCACATCCCCAGAGAGCAGGCTCTCACTGACACACATGGCGGCACTTTCATTGTGACCTTAGTCATACGATGTAAGGTACCAGGATCTATGGATTGCACCTATCAAGTCAATGGGCCTGGATGTAAAGGTGTCAGTATATAACTGCAAAGGTTGGTCAGCCTTCCATAGACCACATTGTTTTCTCTGGTCTCGTAGTACCTCACATCACAGTACATGTAAGATTGGCCTGGCCCTCATCATGTTAGTTGGCTGCCTTAATTAGTGTGGGACATCACCAGGTATGAGGATAGTTTGAAAATTGATAAAACTGTGGGCCCATGTATTACTAGTGCTCAACATGTGAAAACTACACAAGTTGTGTATTAACTTTTGAGTAATGAGTATGCTAGATGTATTCTCAATGTATCACATCACAAATGCTATACAAAGAGTTTCATTTGCATTCTGGTCTTTCCTCTCTTGTATCCATATATGTCAACGCCCATCGGAAGTGGGACATATGGAAGGGCATCGCCAGCAAGGTGCAGAGCCTAAGTATCTACAAGCGGCATAGCGTCCATTGCCAAAAGAGTTGGGAGGAACAGAGGCGCTGGACCCGTGATATCGCTACGGTATTGCTGGGGAAGGCCTTGAAATGCAGGAAGGACGCATGTCGCACCCTGAGCCCCCTAATAGCTAACATACTGGCCGTGGCCTATAAATGTAAATGTTTTTGTACTTGTATAGCGCACAGCTACCCGCAGTGGGTTTCCCGCCGCATGTACGAATACCGCAAGGGAACCCTTCTTGGCTTTCCCTGTGAAGTGTCCACTCCTGGGCACCCCCATGGTGCAGACCAGGCATTCCTCACTTTGTAGGGGCCGTTGTGGAGACTAAGCAAGCTATTGCCCAGAGTTGCAGCGTGAGACCCATGATCAGAATAGGCACTGAGGCGATAATATCCGGTCAGGGGAATTCATGAGCCCGAGACCCGCGGAGGCAGGAATCGAATCCTTGTCCCTGGCCAGAGCTCTGCATCAAGGTCTGCCTGCTCTAACCATTGAGCCACACTTCTCTATCCTGTGCTGAATGGGTATTTAAGGGCCCAACAGCAGTTATAAGGGATTAAGTTCTGACCAGAAATATACATGTTATATTTACACCTTTTTTGGTAACAGGCAGCCATTTCCCCATCAACATCCAGAGTGGATCATGTCCAACTCACTAGAAGAGTTGTTGAATGTGTAGGTCTGGTAGTGGGTGTATGATGATGTTCTTTGCCTATTGTCCTTATAACCTGGAACACAGCAGAGTTAATTTCACTACCAAGATACTGTGTTGAGTAGACACATGGCTGAGTCAAGTAATTAATCACTTTATGTTGTTGTGTAGTCTCTACTAATCCATAGGATCTGCCCATTTGTTGGACATTAACTTTGGGTGAGGTGCCTAGACTGATTCCAGGCACCCCGCAGGATATGTTGGCTTAGAGACCAGCTAGCTCACAGTGCCACTATAAGCCCCCACTAACCTTGCCAGGGACCGAATGGTTTCTGGCAACCACTCAACATGACAACCCTGCCCCCTCAGATTAGTTCCTTTCACTCAGTCACTCGTGCGCTTTGCTCTCAGAACAAAAACATATATATTACACAGCGGGATGTTTTCAGTATATTTATTGAACCAACGCTTTTCACATTTCTGATATAAAAAAGTTATATGAACTGAGTTCATTTAAAACTTTTCTAACACAAATCTGAAAAGATTTGTAAAGCGTGCACTTCTTTTGGTAGTAGCAGTGAACGATTCTAGATCTTGAACTGAGGTGTCACCCAATATCTTGCCACTAGGAAGGAAGGCTAGGATAGTGCAAAACAGTTCGTAATTAATTCGAACTAATTTATGGCTGGCCCAGTATCCCGTTTGCAGGCATGGATGCGTCCTGAGAGTGACCTTGAGGAGACGTTGCATTTGAAAGAGAGACGCCATGCCAGACAGCTATGAAAGGAATCTGGGCGGGGAGGGGCTCTAACAGTGATCACAACGGGACCATTTCATAACCTGTTTCAATGCACACCTGTTGGCAGAGGAATTAAACAGAGGACTGCCTTGCAAAAAGCGCACACAGCTTCTCTTTCCCTCTCTATTCTCTGTTTCAGTCGCGGCCGGCATGACTGAGGCGAAAAGTTGTGGGGGGGGGGGGGGGGGTAAAGGGTGACAGAAGGAGGGATGGGGAGGCAGGATGGGTTAATTAAATAATAAAATAATAAAACATACCGTCAGACTCCCGCGCAACCGCACCTTCTGGATGGGTCAGACTCCTGCTGTCCTGCATTTTCGAATTCCAGAAGCTTCGTTACCAGGAAAGGCCGCCTCCCTCCCCTCCACCAATCACAACGCTGCAATAGCAGCATTGTGGTTGGTGACCTGTATCGGAGAGCGCCCCACAGGCGGGCCATTTTCTCCACATTGAGAAAAAGGGAGAGTGGGCGGTCCTGGTTGAGGGCAGGGGGGAGTGGCTTGCCCACTGTGGGGGGTATTGACTGTTTGGTCGGCCCCTGTCAATACCCACAACGGTGGGTTAGCCACTCCCCCCCTGCACTCGAGCTGGACCGCCCACGCTCTGGCCCCCAGCCAGGCTCTTCTGCTTTCTCGCAGTGTGAGAAGGCAGAAACATAAATTAGCATTTATGTTTCTGCCTTCTCGCACTGCGAGAAAGCAGTGGGGCGACCCCCCCATGCCCCAATGGGGGAGCCGCCACTGTGTAGGTACCACCCTGCGCACACATGAGGTAATCAGGAAGAAGTGGAACAACCTGAGGACAAAGGTGCGTTCCCAGGTCTCCAAGCAACATCTGGAGGCCCAGAAGACTGCCAGTGGTCCTCCCAGAGCTCCAATACATCTGTTTAACAAGGAGGAGAAGGGCTTTCCCATCCTACCAAGGCTTGACCGGAATACCTGGGGGAGTGAAGTCTGGTAAGTTACACCTCACAAACTGTCACAATTCCTCAATGTCCTGTTTGCTCTCAACTCAGCTTTTCCCATTGTGTGTGTGTCTAGTTTCCTAACATGCAGTCCTTAAAGTATCTGTGTTAATGTGTATTGTTGCATATAAGATGACATTTATCAATCTCCATTACATGCCACATGTTAGAATGGTGCCTGTAAGTGTATTACTTTAAAAAATCATCCCAGGTATGATATATGTTAATATGTAAATGTATGGTACATCCCAACTCTATTTTGGCAACAGGTATGTAACACTAGCCATTTTGCATGTGCTGGCAAGTAGAGATTGAAATGTCTACAACTACCATGAGGCCCTATTTCTGTAACTCTAAACAAGAAGAAGTTGTGATTGTGCCCATTCTCACCTGTCTTACATATTGCAACAGATATCCAATTCTAATTGACTGAGCAATCTATATACAATGCTGACTTGTCTGCCTACTAATCTTTATGTTGTCCTGGTCTCCTCAACTGAAACTATTGACGTCTTGAGTTACACCAAACCAAGTGTGTAGCTCAGGTACGAAGGTAACTCAGCTGATTAGAAGTGGCAGGTGGCCTGTTGCCTTTTACACTGCTCAAATGATGACTAATGCTACATATGGACACCTGTGTTGTACACACCTAGGCCTCAAAATGATCAAATACATATATTACCTCACTGTTGTGTTGCCATAAATGTTTGGGAGATGTCATGTTTATCCTTTAATCTAAAATGTAACATCTCAGGTCATCCAAATGACTTCTTAATAAGTTCAATACCACTGAAATATATCCCAATATATGTCTCTACCTATTTTGTTTCCCCTAGGTTTCTACTTACTGTGTCACTAAACATTTGGTTGTAGATTCCATACTTCCACCAATAGCAATGTTCTATATTTCACAACAGGTCAATCTGGCAGAGCACCTGGCCAGAGCTTGGCCACCGAAGAGACTCCCACGCCACCCCAGGATCAAGCCCTCAGTGATGATATCACCCCTAGAGATCTGGACATAGATGACTGTGCTGGTCCATCTGGGCAGCCTGGTCAGGTGGCAACAGTGAGTCTCACTGTTCCCACACCAACTCATCCCACCCCAGCTGCAACACCACAGCCAACCTCAGTGCCCCCAACCTGTATACCTAGCACAAGTACATCCATCAGTGCACCCCAGTCCTGGATCCTGAGGTGACAATCCCCAGCCCATCTAAAGAGGAGCAAGGACCAGTGGGAGAGGGCTCCATGGGCCAAGGGTACAGGCTCATAGGCATAGATGTTGTGAGAGGTGTACTGTGGGCCAGCTGAGTGAGGCCACTTGGGCCTCTCATACCCAGGCCACCATCGACCTAATCAGGAATCCTAAGGAGTGATGGGCCAGGTGGTAACCAAAATCCAGGCAATGAAGCAGCTGCAGAGAAACATACACTATCGGGCACATGCATCATTGTAGGAATTTGCATTTCCTAAATTGTGAAAATTAAGGAATTGCAATTTAGGAATTGCAAAATCCTATGCATCAAGAAATCCTAAAAATGTTTAGGATTTCTTAATTTTCGGAATTTGCGATTCCTTAATTGCGAATCACAATTAAGGAATGGCATTACATTGATTCCTATGAGCCTAGAGACCCATAGGAATCAATGCCGTTTTGGAATTTGCAATTTGTTGATGCATTGCAAGGGTGCAGAGGGGGGTCCAAAGGACCCCCCCCTGCACCCCTGAAATGTATTTTAAAGTGCATGTTTCACACACACATGTCCTGAGGACATGTGTGTCTGTAACATGACACTTTCCAAAATGCATTTTTGTGCTTTTTTAATGAATTTCGCAAATTAACACGAGGGTCAACCTCGTGTTAATTTGCACTTCCTATTTCAAAATTCGCATTTTTTTTAAAAATTGATGCATTGCATTTAAGGAATCGCACAAATGCGATTCCTTAAATGCATTCGCATTTTTAGGAAATGCAAAAAAAAGCGAATTTTGAAAAATTGTTTCATGCATCCCAAAAACGTATTTAGGAAGCGCAAACTGCCGAATTTACCGATTCGCACCCTTTGCACTTCCTAAATAGGTTGATGCATGTGACTGTTAGAGATGCACCCTGAGATGCAGGACCATAACACTAAAATGACTTTTCATAGGGGTGCAGCAGGACATTTACACACACCTATGCACAGCTTTTCCAACACCATCCACGTCTTCCTGTGGCCCATCAACATCAGTCACATCAACATCTGCGGCAGCCACAGAAAGAGAGGCCCTACCATAGGAAGACACACGTTCAGACACCCCTATCCCTGCAGCTGTGGATCCTCCCACACTGCCAAGCGGGGATGTCTATGCAAAGTTCCAGGAGGTGCGGATGGCATAGCAATAGGTATTAAAGTAGGAACATTGCATTAAAAACATTTTTTATTATTATTGAAGAAGATACAATCATAAAAAATTAAATGAATGGTTTAATTTTGAAAAACGTGTTGACATTGAATTAAATTAAATGATAAATCCTATAGTTGTGCTGACTGAGTAAAATGTACTAGTAGTTCTTGGCCCATCGAATCATGTTGACACACATATGGCAGGCAGCAAACATTTCAGTCTAGCATACAATTGATATTAAACCAACATGATTATTTCTTTAAATTGACCATAAAACGTATGTGCACAATACACTCACACATTTTTTAAAGACCTCCACCACCACCAGCAAGAAACCTCACACCAAATTTCCTCCAGTGTGTGTAACAGATTCACTCTGTGGACTATATCTGTACACATTTACCTTTCTCGTGGGAGTAGTATTTTGGACATTGGACTAAAAAACAATTTGGTATCTACAACTATGGTTTCACTCACCATGACTGACTTTTTCACTTTTGGTTTTTCCTGTTTGTTTTTGCAAAATGTTTATTTTCTCCTTCTTCACTTCAATTAATAAACGACTCATAAACAAATTGTCTGCTGTAGTATATCTCACATAGAGCAATGAATCTTTGTACTTCTATCTGAACTACAATGCAAAAAATATCAACTTGTGTAAGCATTGCAATGTTGCATGTACACAATGTTTTGCTCAGGATCACAACCATGTCTCACCAACAAACACATACAATTGTATTTTCATATACCATCTATATTCTATTGCTTCAACAATAGGCTGGAATTATGTCGGAAACATAGCAAATCACACATGACTCAAATATTCTGTGCCAGTGATCACATTTTCAGTTGCAGACTTTACCACCATGGAAGGATAGCATACTTCCGATAATTTCCTATTGAATAGGCAAAAAAAAATTGGTCAATGCCATCAGCTGGAGCCATATCGCCTAGCTTACAAGGAATCCCACATCAATAACACCAATAAACAGACAAATTGCAGTACTCATTCCATTGTTGCCACATCTGGGGGAATTTCACAACCAAATGTCAATGTTGTGCCACAAGCACTTTTCCCTACAATCAGTAGACACATCATTGCTATACATACTTTACACACAGTAGGGATTTTGCCAATGTAAAGGGAAACTAGCATGATTCAACCCCACAACAACATTTTCTTGGAGCACATGATGGCACACCTATTTCATTCGGACCACCTCACGACAAGGCACAAGTCCAGTGGATTCCTCATAACTTCCATCCTATCTCTGTGCAAGCTGTCTTTGTACAGGATTTGTAGACCCAAAGTCTGTGACAGTTATTCCCAGGAAGAACCCATTTCTCCATCGTAGTTCCAAGCTGCATCGTATCCCCTCAAATATCACTACTCCTAAATGTTCAAATGAAGATGCCATGGTAAAGGTAACTAAAACAGACCAAAACAAAGACATTAGCTATAAAACTATACATATAGGACAATTCAGATAGTCAACTTCTGGAGAACACAGTCCATGACAAAAAGTGAAAGCTAAACAAAGTAACACAAACAAAATAACCATGTGCCAAGACCTTCCTCAACAAACACCTTTCACCTGGATTTTCCAGAGCTTAATCTTCTTATTATTTTACCATAACATACTCTTCACATCATGACAACAAGAGCTGATGTCACAGTCAAAGTCATGACATTTCAAAAATACTTGTCGCAAGTCAGCTACTTCCTCTTCACCACCATCATCATCATTTGGCATTTCAGGATCCTCACCCGGTGGCAATTCAAGGTCTTCATCCCCTAGGATATATTTGACGTTCCGTCTCAGGGTTATGTTGTGGAGCATGCAGCAGACCACAGTGTTTTGATACACCTTCCCGGGTGAGTAGAGGAGGGCTCCCCCAGACTTATCGAGAGATCTAAATCTGGCCTTCAGGATCCCAAAAGTCCGCTCCACTGGCCACTGTGTCCTTCCATTGGGCTCATTGAGTGAACTTCTCCTGGCGTTGTTGGATTCCTCAGTGGTGCCAACAATCATGGGCAATTGTGATACGTTGAGTCTTCTAGATGGAAGAAAGACATAAGTGCAACAATAAGTTACACACTTTCTGATTCAACTACCTGACATTACCCACACAAATTTAGGACAGATCATAATTACCTACAAACTAGGTCCTCTCCGATAGTTCAGAATGGTCTATTCCCACGAGGCACAGGGTCATGACTCACTTGCATATAGCTGGGTCTGAACTGAGGGGGGAAGAGAGCTAAAGAATGATGATGGATTCAACCCAGATCTGTGCCTGGAGGTGAGTGTCTGCAAAGTTTCAGCACTCGGTCCATCATCTTGTGTATGCCATCTCCGGTATTACTCACAACATCAGCTGGGGTATGGTCCTGTTCTGCAGTACGAAGGAATAATGGGCTGATCCTGGGAACTGGGAAAAGACGCTTGAAGAAATACAAATCCTGTAAGCAGACAACTTGCACGTTGACCGAATGGAAGTGCTTGCTGTTACTGTAAATTTGTTCCCTGGCTGGCGGTTGTACTAAGCCAATATGGGTGTCATCAATGGCTCTAACCACATGTGGGAGGCGACCAAATCGATAGAACCTTCACAGTAGCTAAATCCTCACTTCTGGGAACTGGATGTAGCTGTCAATGTGTCTAATAATTGCTGAAAGCACATCATGTAGTACACCACTTAACATTGGTTGTGACATACCACCAGATATAGCCACAGTGTATTGAATGGATCCTGTGGCCAGAAAATGCACTACTGCCATACGTTTCACAATTGGTGGGGTACATGTGGGATTAGTATTTTGAGGAAGGAGATCAGGCTCCAACTGATGACATAAATCCAGTAAGGTTTGCCAATTAAAAAAAATCTTCTTGATGATATCCCTTTCGTCCATGGTCTTAAGGTTTGGAGATGGGGGTACACTGAAGGCTGTCATCTCTTCCCTCTCCCAGGGTATCTATGTGAGGAGTGAAAACAACTTTTAACATTGGTCCTAGTGTCCACAGTAACATTTATGAAGAGTAAGCCAAAAGTCATGTGACAAAAGCATTACATATTATTCATATAATAATTGTCTACTGTTCAACATCCACCAATAATCCCTATTGTGGTCTTCACGTGTGTCTGTAACATAAATATGCACATTATACATCCAAAAATGTATTATGGCCACCTTAACAATATTCTTTTTGATATTTCCCATCAAAATACTGTCAACGATGGTGCACCATGCTAACATAACATTTATGCACAGTAGTGCACTAAACTGATACTTGAGTAATGGAAATTACATGGCAATGGAGTAGTCCATATGTGGACTTGTAAACTTTTCATTTGGAGTGGCATATTAGACATTCTGAGCCTGCCTCTGCCGGCGGAAGTTGACTGTGTGGTGGGCATTTTAATCCATGACAAACACAGCCATAGGCTAACATTGGTAACTGTGATGGTAGAAGGCCAATGACTGTGTCCGTCTCCACTGATGACCATGCACATGTATTTTGTTGTTTGAAAAAACAACTCACTTGCCTCCTGACACTGCTGGTATCAACACCTCCTCCCCTTTAGCTATTGTTTGCCACCTCTAGGATAAATCATGCCAGGTCAAGCTGGTGAGTGGACCTGTGCCTTCTCTGCAGAAGCGCTGGAGGTGCTGGCTGAATTGGCCCTTTCCCCGAGTGGCCCGCTCAAAGGCTTAGTAGAGGAACAGGTAACTATCTGAAATACATATATTACTTTGTTTTGCTCCCTCTTTGACAATTCCACAGACTAGAATGTACCCCTGTGTTCCAGAGTTATGTCTATTAAGTGCTGTACTATTTGTTGGCCTCTATATGGGACACCCATGTTAGGGATTGCTGAGTAATATTGTGATTATAATATCACCATTGGTGTGTGTGTGTCTGGAAAAGCCCTATATTCTACCTGGTGTGTATGTAGCCATCTATACATTCATGAAGGTTATGGTATCTGTGATGCTGAAACATCACTGATAATGCTAAATCTAAAGTCAGTTGTACAGACTTTACAGCATGAGTTGTGTATGTACTCTGTGTGGAACAGATCAGGATGCTGTTAGCTATGTGTATTGTCCAACATTTCACTCACCCAAACTCAGGGCTCTCCAAATAGTTTCTGGAAGCTAGTAATAACTCACAGACCCATTCACACAACCTTGAGGTCACTTATTGGACGTCCACAAGCTGACCTTTTTTCATTTGTAAATGTTGTAAATTGTCTGGTCATGGGACATCAGTATGCTCAGCCTGCAGAAAGCAATGCCTTACAATAAGTTGTACACAGTCAGATCCAAGTGCCAGGCTGGGGTTGAGTCTCTGTTGGAATACAACTGATGCACAAAGTTACATCCCTAAAGACCTGTAGGTCCTTGGATGCTTACAAATTGAGTTGTCACAAACAATGCTACCCCACATTGTTATCACATGGACTACATTTGGAATGGTGATTGTGGTTACCCCTTGACCTGATACTTCTGTCCATTAACCTGCATTTCTGAGGTGCATGATATCCTAATGACAGACCCCTTACTTCCACAGGTCTGTTGTCAATGTTCCATGACTATTGCTTGCACTGTATAGCCCAATCTCACATCTGACACATTAACAGTGCAGATACTTGGTTATTTTATAACAGGTATTGTATAAGTGAATTGTCATCTTTTTTTTACATTCAATCAGTCCAACAGGATATGCAATGGTATCATCCTTGACAAAGTACCACATATGGGAAAAAGGTGTGTTCTGTGATGCTACTGCATGCCACACATACTCCATCACACGTAGTATGATATCCCATCTATGAGAACACTTGTCCCCACATCCCCAGAGAGCAGGCTCTCACTGACACACATGGCGGCACTTTCATTGTGACCTTAGTCATAGGATGTAAGGTACCAGGATCTATAGATTGCACCCATCAAGTCAATGGGCCTGGATGTAAAGGTGTCAGTATATAACTGCAAAGGTTGGTCAGCCTTCCATAGGCCACATTGTTTTCTCTGGTCCCATAGTACCTCACATCACAGTACATGTAAGATTGGCCTGGCCCTCATCATGTTAGTTGACTGCCTTAATTAGTGTGGGACATCACCAGGTATGAGGATAGTTTGAAAATTGATAAAACTGTGGGTCCATGTATTACTATTGCTCAATGAGTATGCTAGATGTATTCTCAATGTATCACATCACAATTGCTATACAAAGAGTTTCATTTGCATTCTGGTCTTTCCTCTCTTGTATCCATATAGGTCAATGCCCATCGGAAGTGGGACATATGGAAGGGCATCGCCAGCAAGGTGCAGAGCCTAAGTATCTACAAGCGGCATAGCATCCATTGCCAAAAGAGTTGGGAGGAACAGAGGCGCTGGACCCGTGATATCGACTCCCAATTCGGCTTTCGGAGGTACCACGGGACCGAGACGGCCCTCATTAAAGCGGCTGACTATGTCAGAGCCATCCGGGACCAAGGAGGTACCGCTATTCTAGTTCTATTGGATCTATCTGCAGCCTTCGACACGGTCGACCACAACATCTTGGTCGACCGTGTCGGAAAGTTGGGCATCCGACATCATGCCAGAGACCTACTTGCCTCCTTTCTAGCAGAGAGATCTCAAGCAGTCACCCTCGGACCTTTCCAGTCTTCGCAACTCTAGCTGCCATGCGGGGTCCCCCAAGGCTCATCCCTTAGTCCGACACTATTTAATATATATGTGTCGGACCTCGCCCATGTCATCAGGGCATATGGGATGAGCCTAACGTCTTACGCAGACGACACACAACTGGTCCTGGCCATCAAGGGTGACGGAGGACAAGTGGCACAAAACTTTAAAGATGGACTACTGGAAATAGGAGAGTGGATGACCAAAAATTGCCTCAAGCTGAACTCAGAAAAAACTGAGGTAGTCATCTTTGGACCACTCCTCCCAGCATGGTCATCATGCTGGTGGCCAGCAGCTTTTGGCTCACCCCCCACTCCATCAGCTAAAGTCAGGAATCTGGGAGTCATCTTTGATGACGGGCTCACCTTTCTGGACCATGCAAATAAAGTCGCTACCACCGCCCATTTTAAACTGAAAATGATCGGGAAGATTCACCCCTTTCTACCTGAGGCAGCAATTAAGACACTGGTCAGCGCTTTAGTCTTGTCATCACTAGACTATTGTAACGGGCTATTTCTTAATGCCCAGGCCAGGGTCATACAAAAGTTACAGTCCATTCAGAATGCGGCTGCACGACTGATTTCAGGAACTGCTAAGTTCAGTCCCATTTCAGATACGATCAGGCAGTACCACTGGTTACCGATCCACAAAAGAATAAAGTTCAAGTCCTTGTGCATAGTTTATAAATCACTTAACAACCAAGGACCGCATGCCCTCAAAAACCAATTAACTCCCTACATACCCTGCAGACAGTTACGCTCTTCCACTTTACACCAATTAGTAATTCCTCGAACAAAAACAGTGTCCTGGGGTGACCGCCGCTTTTCAGTGGCCGCACCCAAACTCTGGAATGCCCTTCCTCAGTACATCAGGACGAGTCCGTCACTCCAACAATTTCGAAAACTTTTAAAGACATGGCTCTTCAATCAGTGAGGCGGTGACTACACACAGGAGACAGATGATTTTTAGCGCCGAGACGCCTACGGGTATTTGCTGTGCTCTATAAATGTCAAAATAAATAAATAAATAAATATCTAAATAGTTCAAAGTTTATTATGTTTTGGCTCTCAATGAGGGCCACATAAAATAAGTACACGATATACAGATTTTACATACCAGAAAACGAAAAGAGAAAATAAAACCATGCAGACGAGCATAAGAAGGTAACACATCCAGTCATTAGTTTAGTAATCCTCAACATCTCCCCATGTATTATTAATAAATATCTGAAAAGCCTTTAAAAAAATTAAAAATTCTGTAGCAAAACATTTCATTTGGCGGATAATAAAGAGCATGGAAAAAAGTATTTACATTTAAAATTCCTAGTTCTAGACAAATTGGTTTTAACCATTTGAGGCGAAATGGGCGTAGTACATTACACACAAACAAGACATGGTTACGATCCTGTACAGCATTATGACAGAAATTACACATAGGAGATACACCGTACCACTTTGCAAGGAGGGAATTTAGTGGGAGCAGATCTTGTCTTAAGAGGAACCATAACCTACGGACTCTGTGAGGAATATTCCAAGTAAGATATTGTTGGGGCTGCTTTAATAGATATGTATTTAACAGAGATTGGCTTTCTCTTTTCCTTGATTGGGCAAGCATATCCAGTTTATAACACAGTTCCCAGGATGCACTTTTTAGTTTCACCTTGAGCTCAACAGGGTCAAGTAAAAACAAGGTGTTTGCATCCAGCTTTAACAAACTTACTGCTTTTCTAAAGTTTTTTACTAATAAAGAGAACTCATTGAGGTCACCCAAGAGTTCTCTTTTAATAGCTTCTCGAAGGGAACCAGTTTTACCTCTAACCAGACAGGCTACCCATCTTACGAGGGCAATCAACCCCTGAACCCAACCGCTTCTCAATCCGAATTCCAGCCTGCATGAGGTACCAGAGCAGGCTGCATTAAGAGAAGAAATTTTCCTTAGAACCTTTCCTTCTATTTTTTGCATAAATCCCCAGTGTTTTAAATCCACTAATTCAATTCCATAAAGGAGAGTAGCAGGTATTTTAGCTTTAAATACATCTAGGAATAGTGTAAAGTGTCTCTTCCCTGTAGCATTATATAAGGAACACAATCCCATGCCATGTGCTAGCGCTTTACGAGAGTTGTGCTCTATATGGGTGGTCTCACTTATATTTGCAGCAATTATTTTTCCTAAGAAGGTGTAGGTTTTGACCACCTCTAATTTCTGTCCACCTAATATCCAATTATAATTTTCAGACCTGCATTTTTTCTTGCCGAATATGCACATAATTTTGCTTTTTGAGGCATTGATCTTCATATAATGTGCTTCTGCGAATACATTTAATGCATGCAGGCGGTTAGACAGGCCCTTCGGGGTTAGATCTAAAACAAGTATATCGTCCGCATACATTAGGACAGATATGGGTAATCCTCCAATTTTTGGGGCTTGTCCCCCACCAGTTGCTATGCAGGAGGGTAGGTCTGCCGTATATAGGGAAAACAATATAGGGGCCAATATGCACCCTTGTTTTAATCCATTCGGGGAAGGGATAAATTGAGAAAGTCCCCTTTCCCCACGTAGTAGCATCTTACACCATGTGTTGGAGTGAAGAGATTTTACCAATTCTAGTAACTGTACTGGCATGCCCATTGTAGCAAGCTTTTTCCACAGCGCTACGGTATTGCTGGGGAAGGCCTTGAAATGTAGGAAGGACGCATGTCGCACCCTGAGCCCCCTAGTAGCTAACATACTGGCCGGGGCCTATAAATGTAAATGTTTTTGTACTTGTATAGCGCACAGCTACCCGCAGTGGGTTTCCCGGCGCTTGTACGAATACCGCAAGGGAACCCTTCCTGGCTTTCCCTGTGAAGTGTCCACTCCTGGGCACCCCCATGGTGCAGACCAGGCATCCCTCGCATTGTGGAGGCCGTTGTCGAGACTAAGCAAGCTATTGCCCAGAGTTGCAGCGTGGGACCCATGATCAGAATAGGCACTGAGGCGAGAATATCCGGTCAGGGGAATTAATGAGCCCGAGACCCGCCGAGGCAGGAATCGAACCCTGGTCCCTGGCCAGAGCTCTGCATCGAGGTCTGCCTGCTCTAACCATTGAGACACACTTCTCTATCCTGTGCTGAATGGGTATTTGAGGGCCCAACAGCAGCTATAAGGGATTAAGGGGCATATTATCAAGGGGGTTTATCTCCGCTTTTTTGGCTTTAAAAGCCAAGAAAGCGGAGCTAAAATTATCTCCCTATTACCTAGCTGTCGCTAACACCAGTTAGCGACAGCTAGTAGGAGATAGCGACCATACTGGGCCACGCTTTGCATGTCGGGCGTGCCAAGATGTTAGCGACTGGAAACAGTCGCTAACATCACTATCTCCTATTACCAACCTTTGGAGATATTCGCGCTAAGCGCGATCATCTCCAAAAGCTAACACCTGCCCCTGAGCAGTTCTTAGCCATGGTAGGTGGATAACATGGCTAAGAGCATAAGCTCGGTAATGCATGAATATCTCTGACTTTTCAGCGATATTCATGCATTTTGGCAGATTTTTATCGCTTAGGAGATAGACCTTGATAATAGCAAGGCTCCTAAGCGATACAAATCGCCGCAGCTCGGCGATAAAAATATTGCCGCTAAGCCAACATAGCGATAATTATCGCTAGTTGTTGGTAATATGCCCCTAAGTTCTGACCAGAAATAGACATGTTATATTGACACCTCATTTCATTTCATAGAGCTTTATTCGGAGCATAAAAACATGTCCATAAAAGCACAACAGTTACATAACAAACATTTCATTATTAAAAGATACAAAACATGAAAAGAATACACATATTACAATAATAATCCAATGTGAGATGGAATAAATAGTTAAAACCAAACTTAAAAATACATATTTTTCCTAGCACCAATAGCCTTGAGTAGGAAAGTAGCTGTAAAAAAGCAAATGTCTGGATGGTGCATATTAAAAAGCAATTTCATGGATTCAGTGATTGTTCTTACTCCAAATCTTTTCAAAATAGGTTTTAAATAAATTTTCCGTAATTCACTGTACAAGGGACAAGAAAAAAGAAAGTGCGTAGTACTCTGTTCGGTCTTACAATCACATGGACATGGTCCCACCGGGCGTGTTTTTACATCAGGGCACGCGACCAGATGATGAGCTGTTCCCATCCTTAATCTAGTGAGAACAAACTGATGTGAGACTCTAGACACCTGAGTCAGATAAGGGTGAAGTCCACTATACTCATTCAGGCCATTGTACAATTTACAAGAAGAGAGTTTTAAATCTTCTAGGGCACGCCTCTCTTTACAGTAATTCAGAAACATGATTTTCATATTTGATTTGGAGTTATCAGATACACAACACCGATCAATGATCACATTATATCCAAAAACATTTTGAAAATTTTCGATATTATATTTAAGCCAGGGGATCCTTAAGTGCTGGTCCAAGGTGAGGCAATCCTCAATGATAGCTCTATTTAATGAGGTGCCTTCATTTAACCAAACAGATCGCCACAACAATAAGGGTCTTAGCATGATTAAATCGTTCAAGAAGTGTATCCCCGTTTCCTTGTGGACCAGGGTATTAGATGTAGATTTGGGTAGACAAAGGAGCCTTTTCAAGAAGTTATTCTCCTCTATCTGAAGGCTCCCAGCATGTGTAACACCCCAGACTCCTGCCCCGTAAAGGGCCGCCGATAGGCATTTCGATTGATATATTTTTAGCATATCTGCTATACGTCTATTTCCCAATTTCTTTGCGAAAACGAAAACCCCATTGGCACTTCTGATCATCTTGGTTTTAACCGCTCTGTGTTCAATGTCCCAGCTACCATTTTTTGATAAATTGATCCCCAGATAGCAAAAATTGTCTACTTTTAAGACCTGTTCTCCTTCTATAAAATAACGGGAGTTAACTTTCGTTTTAGTCGTGGCTCGTCCTGAACATTCCATCACATAGGTCTTAGACCTATTGATCACAAGTTTCCTGTCTTTGATGAACAGGACAAACCTGTCCATTAACCGTTGAAGGCCCAGGGGGGTCCTAGACAACAACACTGCGTCGTCCGCATAGAGCAACACAGGGATGTCAAGACCTTTGACTCTTGGGGCGTCGGCCGATACTGTTTGTAAGACAGCATCCACCTCATTAATGAAGAGGGTGAACAGTAGGGGTGCTAAAACACACCCCTGCCTGATTCCTCTCCCTATCCTAAACTTATTAGTGCATTCCCCATTTGGCCCATATCGTACACTGGAACTAAGTTTTTCATACAGGCGAGCTAGAAAATACACTATGCTGTCTGGAGCTCCCATATCAAGCAGTTTAGCCCAGAGTAGGGCGTGGTCAACCATATCAAAGGCACTGCTTAAGTCGGCGAAGCATAAATACAGGGACCCTTTTTTTGCCTGGGTATACTTCCCAACCAGAAGCTGTAGATTTAAGCACTGCTCTATAGTTCCACGCCCCTTTCTAAACCCAAACTGACTATTAGTTAAAATCTCATTCGACTCTGCCCATTCCTCTAATCTGGCTAAAAGAACACGGCTCATAATTTTTACTGAAGAATCCAGTAGGGATATTGGTCGGTAATTTTTTGCTTTGTCCCGGTCTCCTTTCTTGTATATAGGGATTATAATGGATTCTGCCCAAGTAGATGGTATTTTGGAGCATACTGCTGCATTAAAAATTTTTGCTAATAGGGGGCCCCAAATCTCCGGGGCGGTCCTATAGACATCTATAGGAACCCCATCGGGTCCTTGGGCCTTACCTCCCTTACTAGTTCTTATACTAACCATAACTTCCTCTACTGTTATATCTAGAGCAACTATGGGCCATCTTTTTCCTACAATGGCGTTACTATTGCCAGAATCAAATATGATCGAGAAATGTTGGATCCATGAGTCTATGCTCACATTAGATGTTAGCACTGGGGCCTCCTCATCTTTGAGGAAGGGGCTGTTTACAGTGGACCAAAATAAGTTGCAGTTCCTTTGTTCTGCTGCTTGGCTTAGGTTGTCCCAAGCTACCTGCTGCAACTCAGACTTTCGCCGTTTGAGGACCAATTTAAAGTCCTGACACCTTTTTTGGTAACAGGCACCCATTTCCCCATCAACATCGAGAGTGGATCATGTCCAGCTTACTAGAAGAGTTGTTGAATGTGTAGGTCTGGTAGTGGGTGTATGATGATGTTCTTTGCCTATTGTCCTTATAACCTGGAACACAGCACAGTTAATTTCACTATCAAGATACTGTGTTGAGCAGACACATGGCTGAGTCAAGTAATTAATCACTTTATGTTGTTGTGTAGTCTCTACTAATCCATAGGATCTGCACATTTGTTGGACATTAACTTTGGGTGAGGGGCCTAGACTGATTGCAGGTACCCCACAGGATATGTTGGCTTAGAGACCAGCTAGCTCACAGTGCCGCTATAAGCCCCCCTAACCTTGCCAGGGACCGAATGGTTTCTGGCAACCACTCAACATGACAACCCTGCCCCCTCAGATTAGTTCCTTTCACTCAGTCACTCGTGCTCTTTGCTCTCAGAACAAAAACATATATATTACACTGCAGGATGTTTTCAGTACATTTATTGAACCAACACTATATATATATATATATGTGACCAAGGCCGCTGGGACGGCCGAAACGCGTCATGACACACTACCTAATGGCTAAATAAAGAATGCTGAAGGAAAGTTGGTCCTTGCCTCGAGTCTCTTTGTAAGGAGCGCTGCTGCGAGGTATTTGCAGATATATATATATATATATATATATATATATATCCAGAACTTCAATCCTCGCATTGGAAGAATTGCGCCAAGCCCCATTTTCCTTTCAGGGTGTTTTATTCAATACACAAAGTCATGGCAAAATACAGCACAATACCTTTCGTTCCTTGGTCACGGGTCCCGCGACCTTGCCCGCAGCCTGCCACCAAAAGAGGCAGAGTTAACACGAAAAGCGGTGTAAAGATATATATATATATATATATATATATATATATATATATATATATATATATATATATATATATATATATATATATATATTTTTTTTCAACCAAACGCCCTTGCGCTGAAGTCATTTCACTAGCTGAAAGAAACACAAAAGCACGGAGCCTACAAAGGATAACACTATCTTACCTGTTAAAAACTGCAAGAACCATCATGCATTGTGGCAATTACGATGTGCCACGCCCAGTAAAGGCGGTTCCATCCAATAAGTAATGATGAAGCAAACAGGCAAGTTTTTCTGTGGATTTGTGTCAGCCCATGAGTAAGAGGTGTGTTTGCCTCGAAACGCATCGGAAATGGTAAAAATAATGGACAAAAACGAAGGGAGAGCGGCAGCGAGGCTTACAAACACCAGATGGTGAAGAACAGTGATGCGTGCCCACTTGAGCGCAAAGGCGTTTGGTTGAAAAAAAAGATAAACATATATATATATATATATATATATATATATATATATATATATATATATATATATATATATATATGTATATATATATATATATATATATATATATATTGCGCTCCAACTCCTCCTGATTAGTCAAGAAGACAAAACAGCACTCAAAGAGGTATACTGCCAATCACGCTGATTTTATTTCGCGAAAAGGGGCTCACACAGACGCGTTTCGGCTTGCTGCCTTCGTCAGTGTGTGTTACATCAAAATGCATTGTCAACATGTTGATACAGCTTTCAGGTGATCAAGGACATGAACATTGACAAAGGACTCTCCTCACTATGCTCAAAGAGCGCGCCATCTTGGAATGACATATGATGTATTATTGTCACAATCAGTCAATAAAATTGAATACAATATAGCCCACAGATGGGCAAACCCCCCTTGAGAACAGTGATGCCTTTGTTATACACATTGTTCTTGAAATGAAAAAAATATATATACAAGCATATGATACAAGGCAGTAACCAGGTGTACTCCTACTATGCGAACGCTACGCTGTGTGTACCTAGAGTGTGTGTTGGTGTAGAGGTAATAATCCTCCTATGACGATCCAACCCCTTTTCCTGGCAGAGAGAATATAGGTCACAAAGTGGACACCCCTCACGGAGATGTCAGACCACTGCATGGTGAAGTCTCAGCATGCAGGGACCCACGGTGTCAGCTGAAGTGCCTCCTCTGCTCATCTTTTGGTATGCTCAATATTTATCATTGAAAGCATCCTTGTGATGTACTTATAGTTTAGTAATGTTATGGATATGTAGATAGCCTTGTTGCCCAGTGGATGAAGACAGAATGACATTTGTACTATGTGCGTAAAAAGGCCTTGTACATGGTGTGCGAGGCATCTTGATAATGTTATGCAAAGCTAGATGCATACACAGAAGTAGTTTCAGAGAAACTAATCCAACATGCGAATATGTGCAAAAGGTCACAGCAGGCATTTTGTGCAAACTTAGGACAATGTAAAATAATGTACCGCTTTGTTGCTCGGGCCTAACCCGGGCATCTGGCAACCACTTCTCAAACTAAAGATGGATATATATAAGCTATCTAAAAAAGGTAGCATGCCATAATAAAAGGCACATTACAAAAGGTCTAACACCACTTTTTTTAAATCATCTAAAAGCAACCTCCCTTTGAAAATATTCATAAATGCCCTTAAAAGTCATTATACTGTTTAAAACTCCAAGCACTCAGAAAGCCATAGTGCCTGGAAAAGCAGAAAAAATACTGCTTTTAATCAGTTTGTTTAAAAAATGGGCCAAATCGTTCCCACCACTTGGGAAAGCTAATTGTTTATGTGTTTTGAATGGTAGTTGCAATATTGCGGCTACAGGCAACCGCAGATGACATTCCAAGGGGCGCACTTCAAAGTATGTTTATGGAGCAAAGGTGATTCCATCCAGTTCCCTCAGCAGCGGCTAAGGGAGGGACTGCATCATGTAAGCGTATCGCAGAACTGGTATCCAGTTCACTAGGAGCCAAAGGATCCCAAGGTGGCTCAAAGAAAACTCTAATTAGCAATGGAATATACTGGGGACAACAATGCTCATGGGCCTTCAAGGGGTCCATCAGTACTTCAATGTTTAATGGTGCAACCGATTGTGATCCGAGGCATAGATCCAATATGCATTCATGGCTGAAAGGCAGGCATCAGAATACAGGTTGTACGCAGTGAAGCAAAACAGGCCTGAAAGACAAGAATCAGAGATCATTCAGTTCTCAAAGCCGAGGCGTGCTGAAGCACTTTATCATGAGAACACAGCATCATAGCACAGCTAGTGCTGTCACCATTCCTGGTTGAACTGGGACATCCATTGTGGGGCAGAATCAGAATTCCCACCACAAGCAGCAGGATAAGCGGGAGACCTCCAAAAATGCTTTCCAGCATGGAGTGTATAAAAGATGGTATAACTCTGAACATCTTCTGAAAGGTGCTTACCAGTCCAGAGACAATACATGTAAAACAGTATGCTATTCCATTTGTATCAGACATATTAAAGATAGGGTGGACCAGCTCCCCAAAATGAAGCGGGACGTTAGTATGGAGTAGCTTCTGTATCCTGGATGAGGACCTTGCAACCTGGAGATCAATCTATGGCTGATGTTAACCCCTTCCATGCTCATCACAGTTGAGCTGCACTCAGGACGAGCTGAGCTCGTCATGACCACACCCGTTTCCATTGACCTTCAGCACAGGAGGGGTATTTATCAAGCAGCGATGGTGTTAAGGCTACTTTGTTTTGAAAAATCATGATTATCAGTTTGCTCAGAGAACCAAAGCATATGTTGGAACTGTGCGGGCAGGTGAGAACAGTACTTGTGTGCAACAAGTGACAATGGAATTAAACGTTACCAGATAAGCAATGCCTGGTTCCATTCTGCAGCAACCTTCTAAACTAGATGAATCATGGCAGCCGGTGAACCCTTCAGATAACAAGACAAGTTTGTGACTGAACCATGCATGCCCATTAATCGAAATAATAATAATAATAATAATATTGGTATTGGTATTGGTATTTAAAAAGCGCAAACAGCTGCCTCAACTAGGAGTCGTCCCGGCGCCTGTGAGGGCATCGCAAGAAAGCTAGCTGGGAGTCTGCAGCTTAGAGAGCTTAGAGAGGCACCAAGAACAGCCACAACTTAAGCTGTCTCCTAAAGCTTGTTTCTGATTGGGCCTTTCGCAGCTCAGGAGGTAGGGAGTTCCAGAGACGGGCCACGTTAGCTGAAAAGGTCCAGCCGCCCAATCTAGCCCTTTTGACTCTCGGCACACTCAGTAGCACCTGATCATTTGAGCGAAGGGAGCGGGTCTGTGTGTATCTGGGCAGACGGGCTCTCAGATAATTAGGGCAAGTACCGTAGAGGGACCTGTAGGCCAGAGTAAGAGTTTTAAATTTTATTCTACTGGCAATCGGGAGCCAATGCAAGGCCCGAAGAGGGGGGGAAATGTGCTCTTTGAAAGGAATATGCTTAAGCAGCCTGGCTGCCACATTTTGCACCGTCTGCAGCCTTTGGACCAAATATTTCGGGAGACCGCTATACAGGCCGTTAGCATAATCCAGTCTCGATGTGATGGTGGCATGGATCACGGTTTTCCGGCAAGGCACCCTGTGACCTGATGGATCTGGGGCACAAAAGAGAGATTTTCGTCCCACTTGACCCCCAGATTTTTTGCCCACTGGGAGGGGGGAGGTGGGGTACCCATCTCAATGGGCCACCAGAGTTTAGCTGGAGGGTGACTACCTTTGCCAAAGAAGATCACTTCCGTTTTACCCGGATTCAGTTTCAGCTTATTAGTATTCATCCAGGATGCCACATCCTGAAGGCACCCCTTAAAGTTTGCAAATGCCGCTTCTGAAACCTCTGAGTAGGGAAAAACCAACTGGGTGCCATCGGCATAAGATATTGCGGTGACTCCCCAGTTGGCAATGATGGAGAAAAGAGGGGCAAGATAAAAATTAAACAAAAGGGGACTTAGGGCAGATCCTTGCGGGACCCCGCATCTCAGCGGCTTACGTTTTGAGGCACATGTGCCTAGAGTGACCCTCTGCGTTCGGTTTGACAAGTAGGACTGCATCCAACCAAGTTGAACCAAGAAATGTCCTTGCATACTAAGTCTGAACCACTGAGAAATGCTTCTGTGTCCCCTTGCCTGCATCTAAAGCTGAATGGTAATTCCCAGTATTCATGCACATAAACTTCCCCTGGATTTTTTGTAAACAAACTTTATTTAGTTTTTCTTTACCACTCTCATGAACTTCCATATTCCTAGTACATAATACATTCATGCATACAGCGTTGTCCATATTAAGGATTTATTATTTCCTAATTGCAATCCGATCTATTTCGTCCAGGTCTTCATCACCAGCTTCTTCATTAGCATTGTCCACAAAGGACATGATGTGTCTGAGTCGTTACAACCTGTTTAACTCTATACCGTTCATCAAGTCCACGCTACTCTAAGCTTGTTCATATTCTAACTCCTCCCCTCCTCTAATAAGGCAACTAAAAAACACAACTCCCCTGTCCCTGCCTCCTCCCACCCCTCAGACATGTCACTCTCGCCCATGTCTCCCATGTCACCCAGTATGTATTCCTATTACCCTATTATAATCCTAATGTCAGTAATCAGGGTTCCATCTAGGTAAATGCTCTCACATCAATCGCCACACTCATCATCCGCCCCACCTACTCAACAGAGGCAATGTTCCAGAGCTGGAGGATGATTCCCCCACCTTCAGAAGGTCAGTCGTCATCATAGGTCGGGCTCTTAAGCAGGTCCACCATCGGTAACCACGCCCTGGCAATTTCCAGCAAGTTATCATTGTTGGTTTTCCTGGCCACTTGTAGTCGATAATTCCCCTCACAATTCGCCCACTTTATAAATTCCCGCGATTCCATCGCGCTATATTAGGTATAGTGACCACTTTCCAGTGACTAGTAATCTCCCTTTTGGCTAGGACTAATCCTAAATCTATAAATTTACTGGTGATCTTATTACAGGCAGTGTGAGGAAACCAGTGAAGCAGGCAAACATCTGGAATCAGCTGCAGATGCCTATCTGTCACCTCATTGAGTCTGGACAAGACCTCCCCCCAAAACCCGTGTAACTGTGGGCATTCCCAGAGCATCCGTACAACCGCAGCATCTTCCAGTTTGCACCGTGGACAAGCTGTGTGGGATACAGAAAACTCATTAATTTTGAGAGGAGTGAGATACGCCCGATGGAACACTTAAAATTGTATTATTTGGAATCTCGTGTTCCGGGAGCACTTCCACGCTCGTTCCCACAGCTTTTCCTCTATAGATGTCCCCAGATCCGCCTCCCATTTAAAACGCAGCCCCTCTAAGGGAGCTCTAGACCCCTGTTTGATTCTCCAATACAGGCAGGTGACCGCCTTGATCTTCCCCGCTGAAGGGTCCACATACTGACAGGGGAGAAAGGTCTGTGCTCCTTCATTCCTTTTTTCCAGTGTTTTCAAATGGCTGCCGTCAATGTTGCATGCAAGAGAAAGTCTTGGGCGGGAATTTCATATCGATCCATTACGTCTTGAAATGGTATGAGGACACCATCTTTATAGAGACCCCCCATATTGGAGATCCCCAGATCTTCCCAGTCCCGTAATCTCTGATAATCCGCTCCATGCGGCAACGCCTCACATAGCCATATTGAGTACCGCGATCCCCACTCTCACCAGTCAATTGGAGTTGCAGCCACTCTCCAGCACTCTCGCAGCGCCAATTCCCGGGATCCCGCACCGCACCTCTGTGCCAGAGCGATGTAACTCAAGGTCAGCTCCTGTCTCAGACCGTGCAGGAGTGCAGCATGAAGTTTACCATACTCATCGCGGCTTAGACAGTCTCTCTCATGCCGCCATTTTAAGGTCAGGCAGCCACGGGCGGGCGGCCAGGAGACTCATGAGCGCCCTCACCGCAGCTGGACCCCAGTCGAGTCACTGCCGTCAATCGATCATCCCGTTTCCGCTCAAAAGGGCGCTCAAGGGACACTTGTCATCCCTCACTGCAGGGAACGACTACTCTGGCCCGGGCCGCCATTTTAGTTCAAGTTCTGGTGGGCTACAGTAGAGAAGAATCAATCCTAAAGCGTGAAAGTGGTTCCAGATAGACGCTGGATGTTCTGCAACAGTCTGCGGTGTCAGGGCCCCTGACGGTATTTCGGAATCGCTTGCATCGGAGGGAGGTCACGGAGGAGCTCTGGGGTCCGCTACTGCTTACATTGGCGCTCAAGCCACGCCCCCCCACATAACCTCCCCCTTGTGCTACATATCTGAGTACTCGGTTGTATTGTAGACAATATTGGAATGAGAAAGTTGTGACCGGTAGGGTGATGTAACCATGGATTATCCAGTCTGCGGATGGTGTCTCAGCCACAGTGGAAGGTAATTGGTCTAACTTTTCAATGTGCAACATGGTATAGTTCACATCTCTTCATGCCATTAATATCTGTCTTTCAGTCAGTTCCTATGCCAAAAAAAACTTGTGCTCTTGATATGACGCCACGGCATGTGGCAGAACGTAAAATTTTGCAACGTCCAGCTTAATAATACAATGTACCTTAGTTGTGATTGTCCAAAATAGAGAATTCCTGTTGTATCATGTCATTTTCAGAAGATACTATGTTGCCCAGTGAATACATTCTGGATGATGATGTCGCCATGCCATTGTCAACCACAGTCAAAGCCTTTTGTAAATTAAGCCTAGCAGTCTTGCACAGTTCCTCAGCAGCTTCCTGCTGGGAAACTTTCCACAGCTCGTTGTATATTGCATACAAAAAGCGCATTTGACATGGGTTCCGGGGACCTAACAAGAAATCCCTGAGATCTATGTCATCAGAAATAAGGGACAAGTGTTCTTTACCTGAGCGAGTGTTGAGGTTTTTAGCCAATCAAGGCACAACTTCCCAACACTATTATGATGTCACCTCCCTTGAGTGTTTTGACTGTACATATCGCTGATCAGGCCAATTTATTCTAAACCCTTTGGAGTTTCCCAGGAATCTAGATTGACCCTTATATGTGTCAATAGGCCAACCCAACCATCCCTTCCAATTAGGGTCCGATGAATTATAAGATCCATTTCGTATTATGGTGTCTAGCGCATCATTACTGTATTGTGTGAAATGCACGCAGTTCTCAAAGCATGATAATGCAAGAATATGAGGTGTGTTCAAACCCTTCATCTTGGCTATTCCAAGACAGGAAATTTGCTGCCCAGTTTTCTTCAGGAAAATCATTTGATGTTGTGTGAGGCATGCTCTGAACAACGCCTCCATTGCCTGAACCTGTCAATCTTTTGTCACACAGACAGAATATGTGTCTATCGTGTCTTTCCAAAAGTCAAAACCCTGTACAGTCAGGAAATAAAGGAAGCAGAGTATATCAGCTAGGTGTTTGTAAGCATATTTTTATTTGCAGGTGTAGGTGCAAGCCTATCGTACTAAGAGGCTGTGTCTGATGTGTAAAAACCAGAAAAATAAAAAGAAAACTTTTGTGCAACTGTTTTTGAACTACCCTTCGGTGGTGTTGGGCAGTATTCCCATCGGTGAATTTATAGACAACATGTGGGATACTAGCTTTATGTAAGAAGTAGTGACCATAATGTTGATAATAAATGATGTCACCAAAATGTGATGTACCATCATACAATGCACCAGAAGAAAATACAGCTGAATACTCTAGCTCTGCAAGCAAATTATACAAAGTTTCAATGTCTAAATCAGAAAGTACTAGATGTGATGATATCATTTAAGGAAAGTATTACAAAAATATGGTATTTGTAAAAGATGAGTAGAACTATAGACATCATATGATAACCTGCTCCACACTATTCCTTCCAGAACTAGGACTGCTGTAATGTTCATCGGGGCCAGGTCCCTTAGTTCACGGTGCAATGATGCATGTGAACTCAGAACCAAGTTCACAAGTTGTTCTGCTGAGCGTTCTGGGAGACAGTCTCCATTCAGAAGTATGAAAAAGACAGTCTCCAAACCAATTCAGAGGACCAGGAATACTAATCCAATTGTAATCCAGCGGTGTAACCATGGAGTAACAAATGATGTCTTATTCAGCCAAAGATAGAGAGCATGGACTTGTAGCTTAAAAGGAAGAGGCTGTAGTATCTCCCACAGACGCCAGGGATGCCTGGTTTCACCCTGGAGATACCCAGAAAAGGGACCATCTCACAGGGAAAACCAGGACGGGTTCCCCAGCGGTCTACAGCGCCGGGACACTCGGGTAGAGTAACTGTGCGCTTTACAAGTATCCCACATTTACATTTACATTTACATCTCAGGTACACTCTAATCCGATGAGAAGTCGTTGTCATGCACAAAGTATCTGGACGATGCCTGGTCTATTTTTGGCAGCTCAAAAGGTTTTGTAGAACTGGGAGATGACTTGATCTTTGGCATATTCACATAGACATCGTCAATTTTCCGAATAGAAATTTGTGTTTCTGTACTCATTGACTGTACAGTTGTAATTGTTTCAACAGGAAGAAGTAATACTTCATAGTTGTTTAAAGTTTCTTGTTGGAGAGGGGACTCTTCTGTCGTTATTAAAGATTCCATCTGAAGTTCCTGAATGGTAGTGAGAGGAGTGCAGCGGCTACCCAGGAGCCCACAAACCCTACTGTTGAGAATCTCCACATAATGTGGTTTGATCAGATCAATGAAGACAAATCTTTTGTCTCGGGCCGGCAAGAGGTAGAAGAAGTACAGTTCTGGTACCTTGTATAGCCAGGACATGTATAGTAAGCCTGGGTGGTAAATTCTGTTCTGCTCGTGGATTTTGGGTAATTTTGCGTTCCGCAGAGATCGCAAAATTGCCAAAAATTCCGTGATCCGCGGCTTCGCGGAATTGTTTGCTTGTTTGCTCTTTCAAAATGCATGTTCGTGAGATATTTCCCCACGTGCACGCAAACAGCATTCGCAAACAGGAAAAAAGCATTGCGAACGGGGCGAACAAGCAATCCTGCGTGTTTGCAGAACTCTATGTGCCCGTGGAGATTTTTAACCATTTCTCAGAGCTTTGCGTAGCCGACTACGCAAATTCTGCCGACCCCTAATGTATAGGGCAAAATTATTTTTTGTCCACAATTTTTTCTCTATCCATATCTCCAATCTTCTGGACCCAGCCGGGACTTGCCGGTACAACCTTCAATTCTCCAGTAGGGGTGCGTTTTACTTGGACGTACCTTGTGCCTCCTGGAATTCATTGAGTTCCTGTAAAACGGCAAAACGTTCATTGTTGTCAAACTATGTTTCTGCCGCCACTGAGCTGACATTATCGAGGGCTGGTACCTACATTCTCCCACCAAACAGGATTTCATTTGGAGTACGACCCCCCAGGGACTTTCTTGGTATATTATTGAGTTTCTTTTGGACTCCATATAAGTGAATGGCCAAACTGCAACCCAAGCCTAATAGCCATGTTGTTAAGGACTGCTTAAAATCATGTTTTTTCCTCTCAACTATCAAATTTCCGTCTAAATGATAGGGGAAAGAGTTCCGCAAGGCCACACCCAAATTTTTTATGTAAGCCCGAGAGCTAAACACCAGGCCTTGGTCAGAGTGTAGTGTGCCAATTGCATATGTCCTCATGAAGACTCAAAATCCTTTATAACACTTCGAGCACCAGCTGAGCGCTATGGCCAAACCAAAGGAATCTGATACATCAATCCACTGCCGCCAAGATGTACTTGAAAGCCCCATCTGAGTGTAAGGGGCCACAGTGATTCAAATAGACAACTACCAGAGGCTTGTCTGAAATTAATAGAGATTTTTGTGGAGGGCATGCTATGGTGAGACCATTCATCTACTGGCAGATGCCACATTTGAGGACAAACCCCTTGGTTTGTTTTGTTAGACCTGGCCATCAGTAGCACTGCTTTAATATGAAATTGTAGCTGCAACCCCTGTGTGTGCTGATCCCAGACCCTCATGTGCAGCTAATACTAAGCCCAATCTGGGATCAATATTTTGTATTACTGTATTCCCCACTCTTGGAATCTGTGCATATGGAATTATTTTTGCATTCTGTAGGAGCACTTTAGTAAAAACCTGTTGGACTTGGCCCTTCTGGCAGGTTCACCCCTAAACGTTTTGCTTTTGTAATGCAACGTGGTGCTAGTGATTTTTGGCTTCTGTGCACTTTACCACTGTGTCCCAAGGTAAAGTGCGTGCGTGTTGTGAGGTTGGCCTGCCCTCCCATAGGAATGCATGGGGAATGTATGTGTCCCTCCTCCTGAAAGACTTGTGCTACCCTTTGGGGCATCCACGCGCTGGGGAACGCTTTGCCCTGGCTCCTGGATCTTTATAGCACTTGGGAGTGCTCTGTGGGCAGCCTAAGGGGACCAGCGATGCTGCGTTCCCGATAGCCCTGAGCTGCCTGCGTGGAAGGATCCCCCGGCGTGGGGCTCCCCCTTCTCAGTGGTAATTTGCGGCGCGGGTGCCCACCCCGCTTAGCCTGCCGCTTATTGCCCTTTTTTTTGGTGTTGTGTTTATTTCCACCCCGGTGCCAATCCCGTACTTTCCGGAGGAATCGCCACACCGCCAGGAGTTAGCTCGCCCCAGAGCCTAGGGGCTGGTCCGAGGGCCGCGCTGCCATTGGCTGCCCCGCGGCAGAGTCACCGCGCTGCCATTGCTGCCCCAGGCCGGAAAGCAGGAAGGAGGACGGGAGCCCACCCCACCTCCAGACGACGCGCTGTGAGAGTCCCCGGTGACAGAGGAGGAGACGAGGCGGAGGGGGCCCGAGGCACATTGCCAGTGCCTGCCCCCGCCGCGGAGAGAGGAGACGCGCTGCTCTCCTCACAAGCCGAGACCCGGTGAGTGGAGACCCGGGCGGGTGGTTGCTGAAAGGTGCGGGCTCTTCGCACCGAGCCCCGAGCGGCCCGACTGGTAGTAGGCCACTCCCACGAGTCTCCCTAGTGCTGAGAGGGAGAGGGGGCATATCAGGGCAGATTGTCGTTGCCCGTCCCAAGAGTGGGCAGTTTGCTTGTTTCTAGTCCACGAGGGACTCCAACGAAAGGGGCCATCTTCTTTTGAGCCACGAGGGCTCTGGGGGCATTTTTGTACAGTCCGAGTCCCCCAAGAGGGACTCCAATGAAAGGGGCCGTCTGTATCTAGAGCCATGAGGGCTTCGGGGGCATTTGAATGTTTCGAGTCCCACGAGAAGGACTCCACCGAAGGCGCCATTTGTATCTAGAGCCCACGAGGCTCAGGGGGCATTTTGGTTATCCCGAGCCCAGGAGGCTCCTACGCTGTTTCTCGCCCCACTGTATGTTTCGAGCCCACACAGCTCCCTCATGTGTTTTGGCCCATTGGTGATTCAGCTGCCCAGCACTTAGTGGGCAACTGCTACGTTCGGGCTTAGAACTCTTGAGTAGTTCTCCTTTGGCTGCATGCGCAGCCTGCCCTGACTTTGCTGGACAGAGTGTGTGTGAGCCCCCAAGAGGCCAGCTTGACCTGGGGTCAGTGTGACAATGTTTTGGCGCAGATGTTTTGCCTGCCTACTGTGATTTATGCAATGCTTTTGCCCATACCTCTAAATATGTGTTTTTATGGCTAGGAAGTTGTTTGCCCTAGAAGAATGATGATAGTGAGGTCATGGTGCCCTGCGTGATATTGACCTAAGGTGTTTTAGGATTACGTAGGTGGTGTTTACCTGTTACCAGTGAGTACTGGTTGTGTGCTACATGTGCTAATTTTGGTTCTACAGTTATGATATGTTCTACGTGCTAGTTCTAAAAGTGATTACTCCTGACAGCGGTCCAGGTGGACCTGTCCCATGTAAATAATCCCCTCTACATTCTGCCCGTACCCATGGCACCTTGTAAGGTATATGTTTTTATCTAAATGTGTTTGGTATAAAACAAAGGCTATTTTTATATATAACCTTGGGTGGAGTTTCCTTTGTGGTGGGCCTTGGGTGCTGCTGCTGGGTGCATGCGCAAACGCTTTACACATCGCCTCTGAGATAAGCCTGAATTCTCGTGCCTAGCTACCAAGGGGGTGAGCAGGGGTTATCTTGGCGGGTAACTTCCTTGCCCTCACTAGCGTGGTGGTTTCTGCTTGGCTTTGGCGCAAGCCTCAGCCAACAAGAAATCCCCTTTCTAACAAAACCCTTTCAGCAAATGTGTGTAGTTGCGAGCAGAAATGACAGGAACAGCAGTAGTGCGAACTGTTGCCTTGGTGACTTCATCATCCATGATATTCCCTGCAGTGTGAACGCCAGCACGTTGGTGACTCAATGTATGGATAACATTAGCGTGTGGCAATCATTCTTTCAGCTTTGCCCCCTGTTCCCAAAACATTGTGTGCTTGATTGTACAACCCTTGTATCTTGAAATTAATTCTGGACACAATAGTAAAGGTATTCATTATAGGACTGGACACAGTAATATGAATCACACACTATAAGTGTGGGGAATCCATGATCTGAATTTTGTTGTGCCAGTAACGGGGCTGTGAGTTCTGCCATCTGTGCTGTAATGTCCCCTAGGGACTGCATATGTGTTTTTTCCTGATGGA
Organism: Lissotriton vulgaris; assembly: GCF_964263255.1. Classification (NCBI taxonomy): domain Eukaryota; kingdom Metazoa; phylum Chordata; class Amphibia; order Caudata; family Salamandridae; genus Lissotriton; species Lissotriton vulgaris. The sequence goes on from NC_141687.1 coordinate 365,261,742, forward strand.
ACTTTCTGTCATGCATTGCCCCCTTTATGATTAAGCATGCTGTGGAATATTGGTGTATTGTCCCTATGGCAGCCTGAGCAGATCCATCAGTGTAAATTATGTAATTGTATCCTTATAGAGGCAATATTTAATTCAGCAAATGATATTCTTGTTTGTATTGCAGGAATGCTTATGTTTGTAATTTTGTGTCAAATCTGTAGTCTGCATCTGTTGCAGTGAGAGAGTTAGCCCATTGCATCCATTGTGGATGTAATTCTTTTGAAATTAAAACATTCCCTTTGAAAGCTATTATATCATCTTGTACAGGACATAAAATGTTTGTATGTTCCTGTGTCCAATGGTAGATTGAAAAATCATCTCTAATTGAGTTTTAGAACGGTTTTACTCATGCTGCGTAATCCAAAATGTATTGTATGCCAAAAGTGAAAGATCCTAAAATGGATTGTAGTCTTTTCATTGTCATTAGAGGTTGGACCATTGCGCGTTTTTCTAAAAAATGTCCTGCTAGACTTTTGCCCTCACTTGACAACTCGTCTCCAAGAAACGGGCAATTGAAATGGACAATTTTTGATTTTTTTAAATTCAATTTATTGCCCAAGTGAGCAAACCCCAGAATTATGCAGTCTACCGTGGCCAAGTTTTCCATTATTTCATCATCCATCAGATATATAACATCTACATAGGACAGTGCCACCTAATCAAAATTTGAAGTAAATCTGTCACCCTGGCTGAATACAGCCCAGGGCTATTTGTATACCCTTGAGGCAAACAGCAAAATTGCAGTTGTAAACCTAGCGCTGAAAACCCTGTAAAATATCTGCTTTTAGGCGTATTTATACTGGTGGAAAAATCCATTTGAGACATCTAGTGCTTATTTGTACTTTTTCTGCACAAACTTATTTATCGGTGCGACACTGTGTGCATTTTGTACTGTGAATGTGCCAGTGGATGTGTTTAAATGTCAGTAGTCTAAAACTAACTATATGAATTGTCTGGTTTCATTACGGTAAACAAAGGATTGTTCATTGAGGGTATGTATTTTTCTATTACATCTTGGTTTTTTGAAGTTGTTCTAGGATTTCCCTAACTTGTTTTTTAGCTTAATGTTTTATTGTGTACTGTCTTTGGGGTTGAGGAGTTGTTTTTATTAGAATTTCGTGATAAGGTAACTCATAATCCCACCCAACATGATTGCTGTATAGTGCAGGAGTTAGCGCTAACGCCCACTCCTTGGTGTATGAATGTTTAAAAGATTCTGGAATGAGGTCAGAGAAAGCAGGTAAAATTACCATTTCCCACCTTTTAGGCAATCCATTATGGACTCAGGTGGACAATACTTTTCACCCAAAAGAATATTGTAGCAATATGTCAGGTTCTCCTAGAAGAGAGTCTTGATCTTCCTGGGTATGCCCCCCACCAATTGGAGTGCAATTTTATTTATAGGGTGGGGACCATCATCGTATTAGGTGTTTCCACCGTGATATGCTCACTAAGTGGTGCTACCGCCAGATAATCCATCAGGTTCCGGCAAACTATTGTGACTTCTGCCGCGCTGTCCAGCATCGTCACTGCCCATTCCCCATTCAGAAGCAAAGTCCTCAGTAGCCTGGGCATGTGGTATTTTAATTCCAGCTACCTTCTTCTTTTTGAATTGAGGTTTAAGAGTTTTTTTGTTTATCCTCTTTTAAGGATGTAGTCTGAAGTGCGATGCACCTCCCTCTTTGTTTTTACACGCTCTTCCGATCTGTACTCTGACCTTCCACCTCTCTCTTAATGCTTATTGAAAAAAATGAGAGAGATGTGTATCAGTATCCTGCTACCTGTCAGGCTTTCTAATATTATCAGGGTTTCTCAGATTATACTTCTTCTCAGTGGTTTCCTAGTGAGGAGACCTACCCTGTGATTGTGTCTTCTTTTGTTTATATTTTTTGTTTTTTGTTCAATTTCTTTTTGGAAGAATCAGGTGCTTGCTTAGAGTTATCTTTCTCAGAATTACTCTTAACCTCTGGTTTCACAGGTTTGACTCCCAAATTATCTCTCCCTAGCATTTCATAGGTTTCTTAGATAAGTGTAGGCAGTTCCTACTCCTGCTGGACAGGAGTGAACTCTCTAAGGCATTGGCTTATAGCTAACTCAGCTGCCTCCTCTTTTATGTCACTCAATATAACAGTGGATACTGCAGACGCATTGCCCATTAGTTTCATCCCTTAGTCCAGGGCAGATGCTGCCCTGTACTCATTCATAAGCTATTTCAATATATCAGGTAAGACAGCCAGTGAATGGTGTATGAGTTCTGGTGTAAACGGTAGCAAAGACTGTACTCCAAGTGGCACAATCTTTTTACTGGGGAAGCCATCCACACAGGCAAGCAAATTGTCAATATTCAGTTGTTTTCTTGCAGGCCCATATGGGGAAAAACTGCCTGAAGCTGGCTTGTTTTTTGTGTTATCCAGAACAGACTTTGCTTCCGATTGGTGGGAATCTTTCCCATTACAGCATTCAGTGTTTGTGATACCCTTAGTAGCCAATAATAGTTGTGCAGCCTGAGCAATCTGTGCAGGGTTAATTGTGAGTGTTCTCATCATGATCTGTGTAAGATTTCCGTAAATCTCTACTAGGTCTTCGTAAAGTGTTATTAGTTCTGCTGCATCTAAATTGCAATATTAGAATGCAATGTATAAGCAGCTAAGACCGACCAAGTCATTACTTCTTTACTGAGTGGGCCGAGTCTCACATTTTATATGGTGTGTTGAAGGGCCAGTATAAACCAATTTATGCATTCTTGGTAAGTTAATGGAATTTCTATGTCTACATATGGAAAGTATTCCTCTGGAGTTTCCTCTTCAATGTATGCGTGAAACAATTTTGTGTAAGCATCCGCAGCTAGGAATGTAACCCAAGAATAAAAGAGCTCTGTTCTGAATGCTTAGTGTGCTTCGACTATGAAGACTACATCTCCACCCATTGTCGGGAGACCATATTGTAGTAATTTGATAGTAAGTGCATGTCTGCAATTTTCTGTAATATTTAGAGTGACTACTTTGACTCCATTGTTATCTCTGTTTACGGACATTCTTTTGAAGAATAAGGAAATTAAGTAAATGTATTTATGGAGATAGGAGAAGCAAAATGTGAGAATGTTTTTATCCTACAAGCTTAACGCACCTACTCAGCCGAGGTGGGCATCCCTTCCCACCACACACATCTCCTATTTGGAAGTGAGTAGGGTTTTTTGAGAAATGTACAACTGAACTATGCAGATTAACCATTAAATAGGACCCCAACCAATATTGGCGCCATGTTGTGCAGTCCCTACAAATTTGTACAATCTGCATGTTTGTTGTACAACATATATTTTGGGCGAGTCGCCTAGACTGATTCCGGGCATCCCCGCAGGATATGTTGGCCCAGAGACCAGTTAGCTCACAGTGCAGTGCACCATAAGCCCCCAAAACCTTACCAGGGAACAAATGGTTTCTGGCTACCACTGAAAATGACAACCCTGACCCCTCAGGGATCATGGAAACAGATGAGTAAATTTTGCTCAGTCACTACTTCTCTTTGCTCTCAGAGAAATTTCCAGAGAATACACAGCAAGACGGTTTTAATATATTTATTGAACCAACGTTATTGTTGTATACATGTGCTGCAATAATCAATAGACAAAGGCAGATGGAAGTTATTACAACAACTAAAAGACTAAACAGTAGATACAGTTCCACCATGGTGCTAAAACAGTTTATGTATAAAGACATATGATACAAGGCAGTGACCAGGTGTAGTCCTACTATGCAACCCCTACTTAGCATGTACCTAAAGTGTGTATAGGTGTTGATTCAACCCCATTACTTGGCAGGAGAAAATGTAAGTCACGAACTGGACACCCCTCACCGATATCTCAGATGGCTGTGTGGGGTAGTCTCAGCATGCAGGGACCTTTGGTGTCAGCTGAAGTGCCTCCTCTGCTAATATTTTGGGATGCTTAATATTTATAAATAGAAAGCATCCTTGTGATGTATTTTAGATTAACAATGTTCTGGACATTTGTATAGCCTGTCGCCACATGGATGAAGATAGAACAACATTTCTACATTGTGTGTAACAAGGCCTTGTACATGGTCTACAAGGCATTGGGATAGTGTTAGGCGAAGCTGGTTTGTATAAACAGAAGTAGTTTCAGAGAAACTAATCCAAAATTGCCACTATGTGCTAAAGGTCAGCAGAACTATTATTGTGCAAACTTATGGCAATGTAAGAAAATGTGCTGCTTCATTGCTTAGGCCTAACCCGGGCACAGTACAATGCTCCTAGATGTTCTGGGTGACAGTTGCACCAAACTGGCCGCTTGTCTTTATTGCGTCAGGAGTGATGCACCCTCACTACTGTGTCTCATGTGATGGTAGCCCTATTACATGTGACATGGCATACAGTGCACTTTATATGCAGTGACAGGACAACACTTCCCTTTGGTAAATTGGGATACATCAGTAGCATGAGTGAGCGAACATTACTGGTCCCATCAGCATTAGTAAAACACACATTGCCATTGTGCAACATTCTGTCCATCATCTTGAGTGTTTTGCGTGTTCACCCCATCAGCATTAGTGCCTACATGTTACCCAGTGTACGTTTCCCTATTGTTGTTTCATCTGCAATACTGTTTCAAGATTCATTCACTGACTGGTGACATGCATTAGGGAGTGATGTGCAGAAATGTAGAGACCATATGGGAGTGTCTACAATTTGTGTTTGCTGTACCAAATGGTGCTGTGATGTGCCATTCCATAAGAGATCCCACCTCTTCTTGTCATAGATATTCACTGACACACAACTACCTTCAAATGTGTATTGGCTTGTAGGAATGCAATCTAAGAATAGTGTTATCACCAGTACCAAGCAGGATTTGGGATGTCCATAGGGCTATATGAATGCTTATGCTGTGTGGATTTGGAGTATCTATCTCCCAATACTTTGGCCCTCAATATCTCCCAGCTACTTTTCCATGCTTAACAAGAGCACCCTTTGGATATTGTGTCATCGGTGTGTCAGCTATGGCTGCTGCTTGCCATGTAGATGCTGCCACATAATTTGAGGGATGATAGGGGGAATTCAAGGTGTTTTAGAACCCACTAATGGACTTTTTCTGTGAGGGCAATCCTATACTGCAGTGCACAAACTCATTGCAGGCTAGTGCTGGGCGTAGCAGGGCTACGCGGAGTACCACGGAGACGGAACCAACCTCTGCACACTCCGCATAGCTCCGCTACACACTACATGCCTCCCATCCATGCTGTTAAAAGCTTACAAAGATCCATTTAAAAATACCCACAAAACTCCTTACCTTATCTTCCGGCGTCCCGGGCTGCCCTCTTTCCATATCGTGCCTTCTTCATAAAAACTGCGCATACGGATTCTTCGATCCTCGCGAGAAATGCGCATGCGTGGGCGCCCGTGCATGTCCAGTTTTCATGAAGAAGTTGCGAGATCGAAAGAGTGCAGCCTGGGGACGCCGTAAGATAAGGTAAGGAGTTTTATGGGTCTTAAAATAGATGTTTTTAAACTTTTAATAGCGTGGGGGGGGGGACGGGAGGCGAACTCCCCTCCGCTGTAAGTGTGCGGAGATTTGCCAGCTCCGCCTACTTCGCAGAACTTGGAACAGTCAAAATTCTGCACATTCCATGGGCGGAACAGAGTTTTCCGCCCACCTTTTCTGCTGTCATTGTGCTTAGGCTGGTCTCCAAATGCTTGTTGTGTGTTAACTGAATAAGAAGAATCCAAATGGACATGAAGGGGAATATGTAGCAAAACAACTTCAGCACTGTATTCATTTGCTGTTTTTTGAAAGTGGACATATGATGAAGTTTCAAGTGAAAAGTGTCATTAGTTTGAAATAAGGATTTGCAGGTAACAATATTTCTGCTACATTGCTGTATAACTTGACCTACAAGACATCATGATGTTGTTTAATGTACATGCACATTTGCTGAAAGCTAGGGCTTGTGTGAACAGTGTGGAAATGTATATTAACCCCTACCATGCTGATGACAGCCCCCATCCGTCATGCATAACGGTGCTCGTGTGCTCATGACGGCTGGGGGCCGTCATAAAGCCATTGATTCTTTAAAAGCCTAGCACACGAGCAGAATCGGCCCAGCATGGAAGGGGTTAAGTAGCCATCCTATTTGGTGACATCAGTTCACTATGGTATACTACAAGGGCCAATGTACATAAGGTGCTCAAATATCTTAGAATAGACATAAGGATGGGTTTTAAACAAGTCCATTAATGGTTTTGAAGCTGTCTGGGGTTATGACATCACTGTGACTAACTGTTTCCATGTAATGTAGTATGCATGCATATGCTCATGCTAAGTTTGAAGCCTATATAGTGACTGAGAGGGTGTGGGGGGTGCCACTAAGGAGGCAGGCTAGAATTTGTCATCCTACAATGAACACTCCCGAATATTGGCAGACCCCACAGGATTTGTTCCGATTTCATCCTTGTTCCTCCCACCCCGTTCCTTCACCACAATCCCTGTTTCTCTCCAACTAGTTGGCCGCCCCCTCTTACCATCCAATAAGTAATGATAAAGCAAACAGGCAAGTTTTCTGTGGATTTCTGTGGATTTGTGTCAGCCCATGAGTAAGAGGCGTGTTTGCCTCAAAACGCATCGGAAATGGTAAAAATAATGGACAAAAACGAAGGGAGAGCGGTAGCGAGACATACAAACACCAGATGGTGAAGAACAGTGATGCGTGCCCACTTGAGCGCAAAGGCGTTTGGTTGGAAAAAAAAAATATATATATATATATATATATATATATATATATATATTGCGCTCCAACTCCTCCTGATTAGTCAAGAAGACAGAACAGCACTCGAAGAGGTATACTGCCAATCACGCTGATTTTATTTCGCGAAATGGGGCTCACACAGACGCGTTTCGGCGTGCTGCCTTCGTCAGTGTGTGTTACATCAAAATGCATTGTCGACATATTGATACAGCTTTCAGGTGATCAAGGACATGAACATTTACAAAGGACTCTCATCACTATGCTCAAAGAGCGCGCCATCTTGGAATGACATATGATGTATTATTGTCACAATCAGTCAATAAAATTGAATACAATATAGCCCACAGATGGGCAAACGCCCCTTGAGAACAGTGATGCCTTCGTTATACACATTGTTCTTGAAATGAAAAAAATATATATACAAGCATATGATACAAGGCAGTAACCAGGTGTACTCCTACTATGCGAACTCTACGCTGTGTGTACCTAGAGTGTGTGTTGGTGTAGAGGTAATAATCCTCCTATGACGATTCAACCCCTTTTCCTGGCAGGAGAGAACATAGGTCACAAAGTGGACACCCCTCACGGAGATGTCAGACCACTTCATGGTGAAGTCTCAGCATAAAGGGACCCACGGTGTCAGCTCAACTGCCGCCTCTGATCATCTTTTGGTATGCTCAATATTTATCATTGAAAGCATCCTTGTGATGTACTTATAGTTTAGTAATGTTATGGATATGTAGATAGCCTTGTTGCCCAGTGGATGAAGACAGAATAATATTTGTACTATGTGCGTAAAAAGGCCTTGTACATGGTGTGCGAGGCATCTTGATAATGTTATGCAAAGCTAGATGCATACACAGAAGTAGTTTCAGAGAAACTAATCCAACATGCGAATATGTGCAAAAGGTCACAGCAGAAATTTTGGTTAAACTTAGGACAATGTAAAATAATGTACCGCTTTGTTGCTCGGGCCTAACCCGGGCACCTGGCAACCACTTCTCAAACTAAAGATGGATATATATAAGCTATCTAAAAAAGGTAGCATGCCATAATAAAAGGCACATTACAAAAGGTCTAACACCACTTTTTTTAAATCATCTAAAAGCAACCTCCGTTTGAAAATATTCATAAATGCCCTTAAAAGTCATTATACTGTTTAAAACTCCAAGCACTCAGAAAGCCATAGTGTATGGAAAAGCAGAAAAAATACTGCTTTTAATCAGTTTGTTTAAAAAATGGGCCAAATCGTTCCCACCACATGGGAAAGCTAATTGTTTATGTGTTTTGAATGGTAGTTGCAATAGTGCGGCTGCAGGCAACTGCAGATGACATTCCAAGGGGCGCACTTCGAAGTATGTTTATGGAGCAAAGGTGATTCCATCCAGTTCCCTCAGCAGCGGCTAAGGGAGGGACTGCATCATGTAAGCGTATCGCAGAGCTGGTATCCAGTTCACTAGGAGCCAAAGGATCTCAAGGTGGCTCAAAGAAAACTCTAATTAGCAATGGAATATACTGGGGACAACAATGCTCATGGGCCTTCAAGGGGTCCATCAGTACTTCAATGTTTAATGGCGCAACCGATTGTGATCCGAGGCATAGATCCAATATGCATTCATGGCTGAAAGGGCAGGCAGCAGAATACAGGTTGTACGCAGTGAAGCAAAACAGGCCTGAAAGACAAGAATCAGAGATCGTTCAGTTCTCAAAGCCGAGGCGTGCCGAAGCAGTTTATCATGAGAACACGGCATCATAGCACAGCTAGTGCTGTCTCCATTCCTGGTTGAACTGGGACATCCATTGTGGGGCAGAATCAGAATTCCCACCACAAGCACCAGGATAAGCGGGAGACCTCCAAAAATGCTTTCCAGCATGGAGTGTATGAAAGATGGTATAACTCTGAAAATCTTCTGAAAGGTGCTTACCAGTCCAGAGCCAATACATGTAAAACAGTATGCTATTCCATTTGTATCAGACATATTAAAGATAGGGTGGACCAGCTCCCCAAAATGAAGCGCGACGTTACTATGGAGTAGCTTCTGTATCCTGGATGAGGACCTTGCAATCTGGAGATCAATCTATGGCTGATGTTAACCCCTTCCATGCTCATGACGAGCTCAGCTCGTCATGAGGCACAGTTGAGCTGCACTCATGACGAGCTGAGCTCGTCATGACCACACCCATTTCCATTGACCTTCAGCACAGGAGGGGGATTTATCAAGCAGCGATGGTGTTAAGGCTATTTCGTTTTGAAAAATCATGGCTATCAGTTTGCTCAGAGAACCAAAGCATATGTTGGAACTGTGCGGGCAGGTGAGAACAGTACTTGTGTGCAACAAGTGACAATGGAATTAAACGTTACCAGATAAGCAATGCCTGGTTCCATTCTGCAGCAACCTTGATCAGTCAGGTTCAAATAGTTCCCATTCAAGAGTAGCTTCTAAACTAGATGAATCATGGCAGCCGGTGAACCCTTCAGATAACAAGACAAGTTTGTGACTGAACCATGCATGCCCATTAATCGAAATGTCCTTGCATACTAAGTATGAACCACTGAGAAATGCTTCTGTGTCCCCTTGCCTGCATCTAAAGCTGAATGGTAATTCCCAGCATTCATGCACATAAACTTCCCCTGGAATTTTTGTAAACAAACTTTATTTAGTTTTTCTTTACCACTCTCCTGAACTTCCTTATCCCTAGTACATAATACATTCATGCATACAGCGTTGTCCATATTAAGGATTTATTATTTCCTAATTGCAATCCGATCTATTTCGTCCAGATCTTCATCACCAGCTTCTTCATTAGCATTGTCCACAAAGGACATGATGTGTCTGAGCCGTTACAACCTGTTTAACTCTATACCGTTCATCAAGTCCACGCTACTCTAAGCTTGTTCATATTCTAACTCCTCCCCTCCTCTAATAAGGCAACTAAAAACCACAACTCCCCTGTCCCTGCCTCCTCCCACCCCTCAGACATGTCACTCTCGCCCATGTCTCCCATGTCACCCAGTATGTATTCCTATTACCCTATTACAATCCTAATGTCAGTAATCAGGGTTCCATCTAGGGAAATGCTCTCACATCAATCGCCACACTCATCATCCGCCCCACCTACTCAACAGAGGCAATGTTCCTGAGCTGGAGGATGATTCCCCCACCTTCAGAAGGTCAGCCGTCATCATCAGTCGGGCTCTTAAGCAGGTCCACCATCGGTAACCAGGCCCTGGCCATTTCCAGCAAGTTATCATTGTTGGTTTTCCTGGCCACTTGTAGTCGGAAATTCCCCTCACAATTAGCCCACTTTATAAATTCCCGCGATTCCATCTCTGACCACTTTCCAGTGACTAGTAATCTCCCTTTTGGCTAGGACTAATCCTAAATCTATGAATTTACTGGTGATCTTATTACAGGCAGTGTGGGGAAACCAGTGAAGCAGGCAAACATCTGGAGTCAGCTGCAGATGCCTATCTGTCACCTCATTGAGTCTGGACAAGACCTCCCCCCAAAACCCGTGTAACTGTGGGCATTCCCAGAGCATCCGTACAACCGCAGCATCTTCCAGTTTGCACCGTGGACAGGCTGTGTGGGATACAGAAAACTCATTAATTTTGAGAGGAGTGAGATACGCCCGATGGAACACTTAAAATTGTATTATTTGGAATCTCGCGTTCCGGGAGCACTTCCACACTCGTTCCCACAGCTTTTCCTCTATAGATGTCCCCAGATACGCCTCCCATTTAAAATGCAGCCCCTCTAAGGGAGCTCTAGACCCCTGTTTGATTCTCCAATACAGGCAGGTGACCGCCTTGATCTTCCCCGCTGAAGGGTCCACATACTGACAGGGGAAGAAGGTCTGTGCTCCATTCCTTTTTTCCAGTGTTTTCAAATGGCTGCCGTCAATGTTGCATGCAAGAGAAAGTCTTGGGCGGGCATTTCATATCATTCCATTAGGTCTTGAAAAGGTATGAGGACACCATCTTTATAGAGACCCCCCATATTGGAGATCCCCAGATCTTCCCAGTCCCATAATCTCTGCTAATCCCCTCCATGCGGCAACGCCTCACATAGCCATATTGAGTACCGCGATCCCCACTCTCACCAGTCAATTGGAGTTGCAGCCACTCTCCAGCAGTTGCATTACCGCCAAAACTTTTTCAAAAGCCTACGGTCAGATGGTCCCAACCCTTGTTTTCCCCAGAGAATTGCCCCACGTGCCTCAGGTATGTGGAGGGTGGACCTTCCAGGAGCATAGGACTCCACTCCCACAGCAGATCTAGAATCAGGCTGGACTGCTGCTTTCTATCTGATGCGCTCTTCTTCCCCCAGCACTGTATTCAGCCCTCCTCGCCTGTTGCAGTGGTGCGTACTACATCCAGCTCCAGTCCTAGGTTGTGCATGTGCTTCTAGGGGGGATGTATCTCATGCCCCCCAGCAGACAGGCCCTGCTTTCAGTGCTCCCGAGCACAGGACATCTGTGTTGGTAGCAGCGCTGTCAGCATAGCGGGCATCCACAGGCAATCACCGCTCCACTCCTTCGCAAAGCCCTGTGGCAAGTTGCGGACTATGAAGGCCTTTCTGGGCATAGGGTGCTCTCGCCTCTGTTTGCCTGTTCTTCTACCTAGGAGCTCCACACTATCCCTGTGAGTCTAGGGTCAACGCGCTGTACTCCTGGCCTTTCACGCTCTCTGCGCTCCATTCGCTCCTCAGCTCCCCCCTGTACTCAGCCTCTCATGGCGGTGCGTATCTCCTGGTGTGTAGCGTGCTCCATTCGAGCCACAACTCCCTCTTGCTCACAGCCTCCCGCAGCGCCAATTCCCGGGATCCCGCACCGCACCTCTGTGCCAGAGCGATGTAACTCAAGGTCAGCTCCAGTCTCAGACCGTGCAGGAGTGCAGCATGAAGTTTACCATACTCATCGCGGCTTAGACAGTCTCTCTCATGCCGCCATTTTAAGGTCAGGCAGCCACGGGTGGGCGGCCAGGAGACTCATGAGCGCCATCACCGCAGCTGGACCCCAGTCGAGTCACTGCCGTCAATCGATCATCCCATTTCCACTCAAAAGGGCGCTCAAGGGACACTTGTCGTCCCTCACTGCAGGGAACGACTCCTCTGGCCCGGGCCGCCATTTTAGTTCAAGTTCTGGTGGGCTACAGTAGAGAAGAATCAATCCTAAAGCGTGAAAGTTCTTCCAGACGGACGCTGGATGTTCTGCAACAGTCTGCGGTGTCAGGGCCCCTGACGGTATTTCAGAATCGCTTGCATCGGAGGGAGGTCGAGGAGGAGCTCTGGGGTCCGCTACTGCTTACATTGGCGCTCAAGCCATGCCCCCCCACATAACCTCCCCCTGGTGCTACATATCTGAGTACTTGGTTGTATTGTAGACAATATTGGAATGAGAAAGTTGTGACCGGTAGGGTGATGTAACCATGGATTATCCAGTCTGCGGATGGTGTCTCAGCCACAGTGGAAGGTAATTGGTCTAACTTTTCAATGTGCAACATGGTATATTTCACATCTCTTCATGCCATTAATATCTGTCTTTCAGTCAGTTCCTATGCCAAAAACAAACTTGTGCTCTTGATATGACCCCACGGCATGTGGCAGAACGTAAACTTTTGCAACGTCCAGCTTAATAATACAATGTACCTTAGTTGTGATTGTCCAAAATAGATAAATCCTGTTGTATCATGTCATTTTCGGAAGATACTATGTTGCCCAGTGAATACATTCTGGATGATGATGTCGCCATGCCATTGTCAACCACAGTCAAAGCCTTTTGTAAAATAAGCCTAGCAGTCTTGCACAGTTCCTCAGCAGCTTCCTGCTGAGAAACTTTCCACAGCTCGTTGTATATTGCATACAAAAAGCGCATTTGACATGGGTTTCCTGGGACCTAACAAGAAATCCCTGAGATCTATGTCATCAGAAATAAGGGACAAGTGTTCTTTACCTGAGCGAGTGTTGAGGTTTTTAGCCAATCAAGGCACAACTTCCCAACACTATTATGATGTCACCACCCTTGAGTGTTTTGACTGTACATATCGCTGATCAGGCCAATTTATTCTAAACCCTTTGGAGTTTCCCAGGAATCGAGATTGACCCTTATATGTGTCAATAGGCCAACCCAACCATCCCTTCCAATTAGGGTCCGATGAATTATAAGATCCATTTCGTATCATGGTGTCTAGCGTATCATTACTGTATTGTGTGAAATGCACTCAGTTCTCAAAGCATGATAATGCAAGAATATGAGGTGTGTTCAAACCCTTCATCTTGGTTATTCCAAGACAGGAAATTTGTTGCCCAGTTTTCTTCAGGAAAATCATTTGATGTTGTGTGAGGCATGCTCTGAACAACGCCTCCATTGCCTGAACCTGTCAATCTTTTGTCACACAGACAGAATATGTGTCTATCGTGTCTTTCCAAAAGTCAAAACCCTGTACAGTCAGGAAATAAAGGAAGCAGAGCATATCAGCTAGGTGTTTGTAAGCATATTTTTATTTGCAGGTGTAGGTGCAAGCCTATCGTACTAAGAGGCTGTGTCTGATGTGTAAAAACTAGAAAAATAAAAAGAAAACTTTTGTGCAACTGTTTTTGAACTACCCTTCGGTGGTGTTGGGCAGTATTCCCATTGGTGAATTTATAGACAACATGTGGGATACTAGCTTTATGTACGAAGTAGGGACCATAATGTTGATAACAAATCATGTCACCAAAATGTGATGTACCATCATACAATGCACCAGAAGAAAATACAGTTGAATGCGCTAGCTCTGCAAGAAAATTATACAAAGTTTCAATGTCTAAATCAGAAAGTACTAGATGTGATGATATCATTTAAGGAAAGTATTACAAAAATATGGTATTTGTAAAAGATGAGTAGAACTATAGACATCATATGATAACCTGCTCCACACTATTCCTTCCAGAACTAGGACTGCTGTAATGTTCATCGGGGCCAGGTCCCTTAGTTCACGGTGCAATGATGCATGTGAACTCAGAACCAAGTTCACAATTTGTTCTGCTGAGCGTTCTGGGAGACAGTCTCCATTCAGAAGTATGAAAAAGACAGTCTCCAAACCAATTCAGAGGACCAGGAATACTAATCCAATTGTAATCCAGCGGTGTAACCAAGGAGTAACAAATGATGTCTTATTCAGCCAAAGATAGAGAGCATGGACTTGTAGCTTAAAAGGAAGAGGCTGTAGTATCTCAGGTACACTTTAATCCGATGAGAAGTTGTTGTCATGCACAAAGTATCTGGACGATGCCTGGTCTATTTTTGGCAGCTCAAAAGGTTTTGTAGAACTGGGAGATGACTTGATCTTAGGCATATTCACATAGACATCGTCAATTTTCCGAATAGAAATTTGTGTTTTTGTACTCATTGACTGTACAGTTGTAATTGTTTCAACAGGAAGAAGTAATACTTCATAGTTGTTTGAAGTTTCTTGTTGGAGAGGGGACTCTTCTGTAGTTATTAAAGATTCCATCTGAACTTCCTGAATGGTAGTGAGAGGAGTGCAGCGGCTACCCAGGAGCCCACAAAGCCTACTGTTGAGAATCTCCACATAATGTGGTTTGATCAGATCAATGAAGACAAATCTTTTGTCTCGGGCCGGCAAGAGGTAGAAGAAGTACAGTTCTGGTACCTTGTATAGCCAGGACATGTATAGTAAGCCTGGGTGGTAAATTCTGTTCTGCTCGTGGAATTTGGGTAATTTCGCGTTCCGCAGAGAACGTAAAATTGCCAAAAATTCCGTGATTCGCGGCTTCGCGGAATTGTTTGCTTGTACGCTCTTTCAAAATGCATGTTCGTGAGATATTCCCCAGGGACTTTCTTGGTATATTATTGAGTTTCTTTTGGACTCCATATAAGCGATTGGCCAAACTGCGACCCAAGCCTAACAGCCATGTTGTTTGGACTGCTTAAAATCATGTTTTTTCCTCTCAACTATCAAATTTTCGTCTGAATGATAGGGGGTAGAGTTCCGCAAGGCCACACCCAAATTTCTTATGGCTTCTTTGTAAGTCCGAGAGCTAAACACCAGGCCTTGGTCAGAGTGTAGTGTGCCAATTGCGTATGTCCTCATGAAGACTCAAAATCCTTTATAACACTTCGAGCATCAGCTGAGCGCTATGGCCAAACCAAAGGAATCCACTGCCGCCAAGATGTACTTCAAAGCCCCATCTGAGTGTAAGGGGCCACAGTGATTCAAATAGACAACTGCCAGAGGCTTGTCTGAAATTAATAGAGATTTATGTGGAGGACATGCTATGGTGAGACCATTCATCTACTGGCAGATGCCACATTTGAGGACAAACCCCTTGGTTAGTTTTGTTAGATCTGGCCATCAGTAGCACTGCTTTAATATGAAAGTGTAGCTGCAACCCCTGTGTGTGCTGATCCCAGACCCTCATGTGCAGCTAATACCAAGCCCAATCTGGGATCAATATTTTGTATTACTGTATTCCCCACTCTTGGAATCTGTGCATATGGAAATTTTTTTGCATTCTGTAGGAGCACTTTAGTAAAAACCTGTTGGACTTGGCCCTTCTGGCAGGTTCACCCCTAAACGTTTTGCTTTTGATATGCAACGTGGTGCTAGTGATTTTTGGCTTCTGTGCACTTTACCACTGTGTCCCAGGGTAAAGTGCGTGCGTGTTGTGAGGTTGGCCTGCCCTCCCATAGGAATGCATGGGGAATGTATGTGTGCCTCCTCCTGAAGGACTTGTGCTACCCTTTGGGGCATCCTCGCGCTGGGGAGCACTTTGCCCTGGCTCCTGGATCTTTATAGCACTTGGGAGTGCTCTGTGGGCAGCCTAAGGGGACCAGCGCTGCTGCGTTCCCGATAGCCCTGAGCTGCCTGCCTGGAAGGATCCCCCGGCGTGGGGCTCCCCCTTCTCAGTGGTAATTTGCGGAGCAGGTGCCCACCCTGCTTAGCCTGCCGCTTATTGCCCTTTTTTTTGGTGTTGTGTTTATTTCCACCCCGGTGCCAATCCCGTACTTTCCGGAGGAATCGCCACACCACCAGGAGTTAGCTCGCCCCAGAGCCTAGGGGCTGGTCTGAGGGCCGCGCTGCCATTGGCTGCCCCGCGGCAGAGTCACCGCGCTGCCATTGGTTGCCCCAGGCCGGAATGCAGGAAGGAGGACAGGAGCCCACCCCGCCTCAAGACGATGCGCTGTGAGAGTCCTCGGTGACAGTGGAGCAGACGAGGCAGAGGGGGCCCGAGGCACATTGCCAGTGCCTGCCCCCGCCGCGGAGAGAGGAGACGCGCTGCTCTCCTCACAAGCCGAGACCCGGTGAGTGAAGACCCGGGCGGGTGGTTGCTGAAAGGTGCGGGCTCTTCGCACCGAGCCCCGAGCGGCCCGACTGGTAGTAGGCCACTCCCACGAGTCTCCCTAGTGCTGAGAGGGAGAGGGGGCATATCGGGGCAGATTGTCGTTGCCCGTCCCAAGAGTGGGCAGTTTGCTTGTTTCTAGTCCACGAGGGACTCCAACAAAAGGGGCCATCTTCTTTTGAGCCACGAGGGCTCCGGGGGCATTTTTGTATAGTCCGAGTCCCCCGAGAGGGACTCCAACGAAAGGGGCCGTCTGTATCTAGAGCCATGAGGGCTTCGGGGGCATTTGAATGTTTCGAGTCCCACGAGAGGGACTCCACCGAAGGCGCCATTTGTATCTAGAGCCCACGAGGCTCAGGGGGCATTTTGGTTATCCGGAGCCCAGGAGGGTCCTACGCTGTTTCGCGCCCCATTGTATGTTTCGAGCCCACGCAGCTTCCACATGTGTTTTGGCCCATTGGTGATTCAGCTGCCCAGCACTTAGTGGGCAACTGCTACGTTTGGGCTTAGAACTCTTGAGAAGTTCTCCTTTGGCTGCCTGCGCAGCCTGCCCTGACTTTGCTGGACAGAGTGTGTGTGAGCCCCCAAGAGGCCAGCTTGACCTGGGGTCAGTGTGACAATGTTTTGGCACAGATGTTTTGCCTGCCTACTGTGATTTATGCAATGCTTTTGCCCATACCTCTAATGTTTATGTGTTTTTATGCCTAGGAAGTTGTTTGCCCTAGAAGAGTGATGCTAGTGAGGTCATGGTGCCCTTTGTGATATTGACCTAAGGTGTTTTAGGATTACGTAGGTGGTGTTTACCAGTTTTCAGTGAGTACTGGTTGTGTGCTACATGTGCTAATTTTGGTTCTACAGTTATGATATGTTCTTCGTGCTAGTTTTAAAAGTGATTACTCCTGACAGCGGTCCAGGTGGCCCTGTCCCATGTAAATAATACCCTCTACATTCTGCCCGTACCCATGGCACCTTGTAAGGTATATGTTTTTATCTAAATGTGTTTGGTATAAAACAAAGGCTATTTTTATATATAACCTTGGGTGGAGTTTCCTTTGTGGTGGGCCTTGGGTGTTGCTGCTGGGTGCATGCGCAAACGCTTAACACATCGCCTCTGAGATAAGCCTGACTGCTCGTGCCAAGCTACCAAGGGGGTGAGCAGGGGTTATCCTGGCGGGTAACTTCCTTGCCCTTACTAGAGTGGTGGTTTCTGCCTGGCTTTGGCGCAAGCCTCAGCCAACCAGAAATCCCATTTCTAACAAAACTCTTTCAGCAAATGTGTGTAGTTGCGAGCGGAAATGACAGGAACAGCAGTAGTGCGAACTGTTGCCTTGGTGACTTCATCATCCATGATATTCCCTGCAGTGTGAACGCCAGCACGTTGGTGACTCAATGTATGGATAACATTAGCTTGTGGCAATCATTCTTTCAGCTTTGCCCCCTGTTCCCAAAACATTGTGTGCTTGATTGTACAACCCTTGTATCTTGAAATTAATTCAGGACACAATAGTAAAGGTATTCATTATAGGACTGGACACAGTAATATGTTTCACACACTATAAGTGTGGGGAATCCATGATCTGAATTTTGCTGTGCCAGTAACGGGGCTGTGAGTTCTGCCATCTGTGCTGTAATGTCCCCTAGGGACTGCATGTGTGTTTTTTCCTGATGGAACTTTCTGTCATGCATTGCCCCCTTTATGATTAAGCATGCTGTGGAATATTGGTGTATTGTCCCTATGGCAGCCTGAGCAGATCCATCAGTGTAAATTATGTAATTGTATCATTATAGAGGCAATATTTAATTCAGAAAATGATATTCTTATTTGTATTGCAGGAATGCTTATGTTTGTAATTTTGTGTCAAATCTGTAGTCTGCATCTGTTGCAGTGAGAGAGTTAGCCCATTGCATCCATTGTGGATGTAATTCTTTTGAAATTACAACATTCCCTTTGAAAGCTATTATATCATCTTGTACAGGACATAAAATGTTTGTATGTTCCTGTGTCCAATGGTAGATTGAAAAATCATCTCTAATTGAGTTTTAGAACGGTTTTACTCATGCTGCGTAATCCAAAATGTATTGTATGCCAAAAGTGAAAGATCCTAAAATGGATTGTAGTCTTTTCATTGTCATTAGAGGTTGGACCATTGCGCGTTTTTCTAAAAAATGTCCTGCTAGACTTTTGCCCTCACTTGACAACTCGTCTCCAAGAAACGGGCAATTGAAATGGACAATTTTTGTTTTTTTTAAATTCAATTTGTTGCCCAAGTGAGCAAACCCCAGAATTATGCAGTCTACTGTGGCCAAGATTTCCATTAATTCATCATCCATCAGATATAGAACATCTACATAGGACAGTGCCACCTAATCAAAATTTTGAAGTAACTCTGTCACCCTGGCTGAATACAGCCCAGGGCTATTCGTATACCCTTGAGGCAAACAGCAAAATTGCAGTTGTAAACCTAGCGCTGAAAACCCTGTAAAATATCTGCTTTTAGGCGTATTTATACTGGCGGAAAAATCCATTTGAGACATCTAGTGCTTATTTGTACTTTTTCTGCACAAACTTATTTATCAGTGCGACACTGTGTGCATTTTGTACTGTGAATGTGCCAGTGGATGTGTTTAAATGTCAGTAGTCTAAAACTAACTATATGAATTGTCTGGTTTCATTACGGTAAACAAGGGATTATTCATTGAGGGTATGTATTTTTCTATAACATCTTGGTTTTGAAGTTGTTCTAGGATTTCCCTAACTTGTTTTTTAGCTTCATGTTTTATTGTGTACTGTCTTTGGGGTTGAGGAGTTGTTTTTATTAGAATTTCATGATAAGGTGACTCATAATCCCACCCAACATGATTGCTGTATAGTGCCGGAGTTAGCGCTAACGCCCACTCCTTGGTGTATGAATGTTTAAAAGATTCTGGAATGAGGTCAGAGAAAGCAGGTAAAATTACCATTTCCCACCTTTTAGGCAATCCATTAGGGACTCAGGTGGACAATACTTTTCACCCAAAAGAATATTGTAGCAATATGTCAGGTTCTCCTAGAAGAGAGTCTTGATCTTTCTGGGTATGCCCCCCACCAATTGGAGTGCAATTTTATTTATAGGGTGGGGACCATCATCGTATTAGGTGTTTCCACCGTGATATGCTCACTAAGTGGTGCTACCGCCAGATAATCCATCAGGTTCCGGCGAGCTATTGTGACTTCTGCCGCGCTGTCCAGCATCGTCACTGCCCGTTCCCCATTCAGAAGCAAAGTCCTCAGTAGCGTGGGCATGTGGTATTTTAATTCCAGCTACATTCTTCTTTTTGAATTGAGATTTAGGAGTTTTTTTGGTTATCCTCTTTTAAGGATGTAGTCTGAAGTGCGATGCACCTCCCTTTTTGTTTTTACACACTCTGCCGATCTGTACTCTGACCTTCCACCTCTCTCTGAATGTGTATTGAAAAAAATGAGAGAGATGTGTATCAGTATCCTGCTACCTGTCAGGCTTTCTAATATTATCAGGGTTTCTCAGATTATACTTCTTCTCAGTGGTTTCCTAGTGAGGAGACCTACCTTGTGATTGTGTCTTCTTTTGTTTATATTTTTTGTTTATTGTTCAATTTCTTTTTGGAAGAATCAGGTGCTTGCTTAGAGTTATCTTTCTCAGAATTACTCTTAACCTGTGGTTTCACAGGTTTGACTCCCAAATTGTCTCTCCCTAGCATTTCATAGGTTTCTTAGGTAAGTGTAGGCAGTTCCTACTCCTGCTGGACAGGAGTGAACTCTCTAAGGCGTTGGCTTATAGATAACTCAGCTGCCTCCTCTTTTATGTCACTCAATATAATAGTGGATACTGCAGACGCATTGCCCATTAGTTTCATCCCTTAGTCCAGGGCAGATGCTGCCCTGTACTCATTCATAAACTATTTCAATATATCAGGTAAAACGGCCAGTGAATGGGGTATGAGTTCTGGTGTAAACGGTAGCAAAGACTGTACTCCAAGTGGCACAATCTTTTTACTGGGGAAGCCATCCACACAGGCAAGCACATTGTCAATATTCAGTTGTTTTCTTGCAGGCCCATATGCGGAAAAACTGCCTGAAGCTGGCTTGTTTTCTGTGTTATCCAGAACAGACTTTGCTTCTGATTGATGGGAATCTTTCCCATTACAGCATTCAGTGTTTGTGATACCCTTAGTAGCCAATAATAGTTGTGCAGCCTGAGCAATCTGTGCAGGGTTAGTTGTGAGTGTTCGCATTATGATCTGTGTAAGATTTCCGTAAATCTCTACTAGGTCTTCGTACAGTGTTATTAGTTCTGCTGCATCTAAATTGCAATATTAGAATGCAATGTATAAGCAGCTAAGACCGACCAAGTCACTACTTCTTTACTGAGTGGACCAAGTCTCACATTTTATATGGTGTGTGGAAGGGCCAGTATAAACCAATTTATGCATTCTTGGTAAGTTAATGGAATTTCTATGTCTACAAATGGAAAGTATTCCTCTGGAGTTTCCTCTTCAATGTATGCGTGAAACAATTTTGTGTAAGCATCCGCAGCTAGGAATGTAACCCAAAAATAAAAGAGCTCTGTTCTGAATGCTTAGTGTGCCTCGACTATGAAGACAACATCTCCACCCATTTTTGGGAGACCATATTGTAGTAATTTGATAGTAAGTGCATGTCTGCAATTTTCTGTAATATTTAGGGTGACTACTTTGACTCCATTGTTATCTCTGTTTACGGACATTCTTTTGAAGAATAAGGAAATTAAGTAAATGTATTTATGTAGATAGGATAAGCACAATGTGAGAATGTTTTTATCCTACAAGCTTAAGGCACCTACTCAGCCGAGGTGAGTATCCCTTCCCATCACAGACGTCTCCTATTTGGAGGTGAGTAGGGGTTTTTGAGAAATGTACAACTGAACTATGTAGATTAACCATTAAATAGGAACCCAACCAATATCGGCGTCATGTTGTGCAGTCCCTACAAATTTATACAATCTGCATGTTTGTTGTACAACATATATTTTGGGCGAGTCGCCTAGACTGATTCCGGGCATCCCCGCAGGATATGTTGGCCCAGAGACCAGTTAGCTCACAGTGCCACCATAAGCCCCCCGAACCTTACCAGGGAGTAAATGGTTTCTGGCTACCACTGAAAATGACAACCCTGAACCCTCAGGGATCATGGAAATAGATCAGTACATTTTGCTCAGTCAATACTTCTCTTTGATCTCAGAGAAATATCCAGAGAATACACAGCAAGACGGTTTTAATATATTTATTGAACCAACGTTATTGTTATATACATGTGCTGCAATAATCAATAGACAAAGGCAGATGGAAGTTATTACAACAACTAAAAGACTAAACAATAGATACAGTTCCACCATGGTGCTAAAACAGTTTATGTATAAAGACATATAATACAAGGCAGTGACCAGGTGTAGTCCTACTATGCAACCCCTACTTTGCATGTACCTAAAGTGAGTATAGGTGTTGATTCAACCCCTTTACTTGGCAGGAGAAAATGTAAGTCATGAACTGGACACCCCTCACCGAGATCTCAGATGCCTGCGTGGTGAAGTCTCAGCATGCAGGGACCCTTGGTGTCAGCTGAAGTGCCTCCTCTGCTAATATTTTGGGATGCTTAATATTTATAAACAGAAAGCATCCTTGTGATGTATTTTAGATTAACAATGTTCTGGACGGAGACTCAGGCTGGGCCCGGTCGACCGGAGTGGAGGCTTTGTTTCAGCCCGGATTTGGTGGCGATCGTTTTCATTGCTCAGTATCGACGGAGGAGTGAGTCTGCGTTCTGCTGGCTGCGGGTGGGGGCCCCTGTCCCGCGGACCCGGTTTGCGCCCACTGGGGTTTGGTGGTTCGGGGTCACTGGCCAGCGGCCTTAACTGGGTTGACCGTGGTTGCGAACAAAGACTGGTCAACCTTCGCATTTGCAAGTTCGAGATCCTGTCTATCCCCCCCCCGAGGGTGCCGGAATCACCCGGGGAGGTGATAGTGATTGATATCGAGCACGAGAATATGGATCGAACGGTGCATGAGCCATCGCTGAGGTTAATACTGGCAGAACTTTGGGCATTCCGCTCACATGTGGATACTTTGTTGAGCAAATTGGATACGCGCCTATCTGAAATGCTCCTGGTGGAACCGGGCCCGGCCTTATTGTTGAAACGGGAGTCTGCAGCTATTCAAAACGCAGCCATTTTGACTCCGTGCAAGAACCCCGTGAAGAAACGAGTACTGGAACCATCGGATGGTGCCCTGATGGAAGGTGTTCCCGAGGATGGCATGGTATTGCTGAACTTTCCACCACTACCGGCTTTGGAGATATCGTCAGACGTTCCCCTCCCAGAGACTTTTGTCTGTGACTTTCCATCTATTTTATGGTCATCTTCTCCTTTCCTGGCGACGCTACGACTCCTGTTCAAGACACATTGGGACTGTTCATCTCGGAGGGAGAGTTTGTCTGCATCTACAGCTTCTGAGGGCTCACTGCTTGCTGGTAGCCATGGGCTGATGTCTGCTGACTCTTTTCTTCTTTATTGCTTCTTTGTGTGCATCTGGGTCTCACTGGAAGGGGTTCGTGTTTTCGTTCGGAAGGGCCAAGGTTAAGATCGGCTGGATCGGGATGGGTTGGCATTGCTTTTACAAGTGTTGGACCTGCAACTGTTTGCTCTAAGAGGCTGGGCGGTGTCTCACGGTACCCTCTAATTTCTCTACATTGCTGTCATAAGTTTGTCTTTTAGTGATAGGGGGTGGCTGTTTCAGGCGGGGGGTCTAAAAGGGCTGTGAGCCCACGTGGATATGCCCTCCTCCGCTCCTCTTTTTCCTACCTTTGGGGTTTTAGTTGTTAGGGGCGACAGGCACGCTGCTAGTGGGGTCAGGCTGTAGCCATTTGCAGGGGTGCAGCGTGGGGGGTATGAGGGGGGAGGGTTTATTTTGCCTTTTTAATTTTTTATGGCCTTCCTTCTTTCTCTTTCTTTCTTGTAGGGTCAGTATAGCTACGAATCATTCAGATTCTTATCGTATGCTTGTACTTTTGCTTTTATGATATCCTGATTTATGGGCGGGCAGGCCTCGAGTATTGGCGCAACATGGAAATGTATATTGTGTGTTCTTTTGTACCGACCTATATGCTCTGGTGCCAAATCTCCATTATAGTGGTCATTACATGTATATCCTGTTTCTTACCCTGCCCCCTGCATTCTCCTGTTGGATTGTATGTAAGCATGGGCGAATCTCCCGCAAAATCCGCAAATCCGCGAGCAGCGGATTTTGCTCGCACTGTTCGCGTGAGTTCGCGGCTTCCCAGTACAACTTCGCGCCCCGCGAATAAGTGCTAAATTGCAGAAATACGAGCAAAACTGAAACTACTTACCAGGTTCAAAAGTTCAGGCTCATCATTAGTAGCCATTTCCTGTAGTGCTTCCTGAGGGGCCCCTCCAGAGTTCAGTTGCCAGTTGCAACTATTATGTGACCCTGCTCTGAACCTCAGAATAGTTACACATATGCCACAAAGGTCCTGAATTACAGCTAAGGGAGACAAGCAGGAGCCAGGCTGGAAGTTCAAATCCATTAATCAGCCCCTAATTCATTATTGTCAGTTGGGGCAGGGCAGGTGTTGTAACTAATTTTGCAACAAATAAAGCACTTAGCAAGTGCAAAAGATCACTAATCAGGAAGCACTAAGGAAGCAGGTGCCAGCTAAAAAAATATTCTGTGACACATTAATCAGCCCCAAATTAATTCAGGTCACTTGAGGCAGGGAAGGTGTGCTTGCGTTGCCACAATAATGTACACTGACTGGACAACCAGAGGGTGCTGTGATGAAACAGAGGGTGGCATGGGTGGGCCAGAGGGTGGCATGAGTAGTCAGAGAGTGGCAGTGGTGACAGAGAGTGGCAGTGATGAAGAAGAGTGTCCCAAACAGGCTGGACACGTAGAAACAACAAGTTCGCGAAACTTGCGACCCGACAGGTAAGTTCGCAATTTGCGACATTGTACAAAACCCTCGCGAACTGGCAGAAACCCGCGCAAACACCCAAAAAAAAAAATCCGCAAATTCGCGAGAATTCGCGGATTTTGCGGATTGCGAGTTTGCAAATCCGCAAAATTTGCGAACGCGAGATTCGCAAAATTCGCCCATGCTTAATTGTATGGCACCTGATCCTCTCTTATATAATATAAAATGAAACCTCTGTCTTATCCTGAAATCCAGCTATGCATTCCAATATAAGCTTTACTCTGAATCGCTGCCGGACCTTTGGGTTGTCGGCTGATGAGCTGTGTCGTATTGTGATATCAACAAATTTTAATTTGTCTAGCGGCCGGCCCCCACGGTTGTAGGCCCATGTTTGTATTTCTACTGAATGCTAAAATAAAGGTTTAAAAAAAAAAAAAAAAACAATGTTCTGGACATTTGGATAGCCTGGATGGATGAAGATAGAACAACATTTGTACATTGTGTGTAAAAAGGCCTTGTACATGGTCTACAAGGCATTGGGATAGTGTTAGGCGAAGCTGGTTTGTATAAACAGAAGTAGTTTCAGAGAAACTAATCCTAAATTGCCACTATGTGCGAAAGGTCAGCAAAACTATTATTGTGCAAACTTATGGCAATGTAAGAAAATGTGCAGCTTCATTGCTTAGGCCTAACCCGGGCACAGTACAATGCTCCTAGATGTTCTGGGTGACAGTTGCACCAAACTGGCCGCTTGTCTTTATTGCGTCAGGAGTGATGCACCCTCACTACTGTGTCTCATGTGATGGTAGCCCTATTACATGTGACATGGCATACAGTGCACTTTATATGAGGTGACAGGACAACACTTCCCTTTGGTAAGTTGGGATACAACAGTAGCATGAGTGAGGGAACATTACTGGTCCCATCAGCATTAGTAAAACACACATTGCCATTGTGCAACATTCTGTCCATCATCTTGTGTGTTTTGCTGTTCACCCCATCAGCATTAGTGCCTACATGTTACCCAGTGTATGTTTCCCTATTGTTGTTTCATCTGCAATACTGTTTCAAGATTCATTCACTGACTGGTGACATGCATTAGGGAGTGATGTGCAGAAATGTAGAGATCATATGGGAGTGTCTACACTCAGTCTCACAAGGCAATTTGTGTTTGCTGTACCAAATGGTGCTGTGATGTGCCATTCCATAAGAGATCCCACCTCTTCTTGTCATAGATATTCACTGACACACAACTACCTTCAAATGTGTATTGGCTTGTAGGAATGCAATCTAAGAATAGTGTTTTCACCAGTACCAAGCAGGATTTGGGATGTCCATAGAGCTATATGAATGCTTATGCTGGGTGGATTTGGAGTATCTATCTCCCAATATTTTGGCCCTCAATATCTCCCAGCTACTTTTCCATGCTTAACAAGAGCACCCTTTGGATATTGTGTCATCGGTGTGTCATCTATGGCTGCTGCTTGCCATGTAGATGCTGCCACATAATTTGAGGGATGATAGGGGGAATTCAAGGTGATTTAGAACCCACTTAAGGACTTTTTATGTGAGGGGAATCCTATACTGCAGTGCACAAACACACTGCAGGCTAGTGCTAGTCGTAGCAGGGCCACGCGGAGTACCGCGGAGACGGAACCAACCTCTGCACACTCCGCATAGCTCCGCTACACACTACTTGCCTCCCATCCATGCTATTAAAAGCTTGCAAAGATCTATTTAAAAAGACCCACAAAACTCCTTACCTTATCTTCCGGCGTCCCGGGCTGCCCTCTTTCCATATCGTGCCTTCTTCATAAAAACTGTGCATGCGGATTCCTCGATCCTCGCGAGAAATGCGCATGCGTGGGTGCCCGTGCATGTGCAGTTTTCATGAAGAAGTTGCAACATCGAAAGAGGGCAGCCCGGGGACGCCGTATGATAAGGTAAGGAGTTTTATGGGTCTTAAAATAGATGTTTTTAAACTTTTAATAGTGTGGGTGGGGGGGGGGGACGGGAGGCGAACTCCGCTCCGCTGCAAGTGTGCGGAGATTTGCCAGCTCCGCCTACTTCGCAGAATGTGGAACAGTCAAAATTCTGCACATTCCATTGAAGGACTGGGTTTTTCTAAGACCCAGCGGTGCCAGGGGACAACACCTGAAACCTTCGTGGGTAACCTGTTCCGGCGTACAAATGACAGAGACACGGGACACTTCCTTCGGCGTCAAAGATTCGAGGTTTATTACTGCAGGGAACACAGAAGTCACGAGAAGTACATAACATGTAAGTTCACGGAGCCTGATTCAAATTGCTACTGTGGGTCGCTCCTTTTATACAGTTTTCTCTCATAGGTTAACATAGTACACAAAGGTTTACAACTTGGTTCCCATCGTAAAGACCATAAGGGATTGCTTTCATGTATTCAGGGCCCGGAACATAAGTACAGAAACATTCGGTGGTTCCCAACTGTAAAAACCCATCTTCCCACCATTAGTACATTCCAATCAGCAGTAAACAGATCAAGGAAGGAACAGAAACAGGTGCAGAGGAAGACAGAAACAGTGGGGAGATCGGAAAGGGTGTAAAAGGGGTGGTATCGGGAAACACGAGCTGCAGGCATCAAAGGGACGTGCCTAATGAGATGCACGACTAAAACAATAGACCAGCACGGCAAGATGAGCCCCGAGCGGGGCCATCTGCCTTACAGTGTCATCCCCCTCATCATAAAGACACTTTCAAAGGAAACGTGTCTTCCGCAAAAGTCTTGGGAATCCCAGGGTCGCGAAGCGGACAACGTCCGTTCGCTGGCTACTTGAGGGCAAGAAACAAAATGGATGCCGTATCTAAAATGGAAACCGTGGGTTCAGATGAAGAAACCCACTAAACAAACGAACGGTTTAGGCTAGCACAGCGAAAATGCGTACACCCACTAAACTCGTCATTTGCGGTTCATAGATACCAGACTCGACCATATTCGTGCGAGTCAAAAACATCACTTACGATTGTTACGGAACCTCAGACGCTCCTTTTGCCCTCATGTAGGCAAGCACTAGTCGGAATCATAATCAATCTCGATATTCATCAGACCATCTAGATGCTGCTGCAACATAACTCTATCCATCAGAGCTCCTTTGGTAACAGGCGGCTGTCTCATGCACGTTGTAGCACAGAGGCCACATAAGGCAGGACCACACTGCACACAAAGGCAGCACGTGAACAGAAATGCTACAACAACTCCGATGATCATCAGAATTTTCCAACCCCAGGTCGACATTAGGCCCCAAAACCACCCAAGTAACGTCCAATCCCCTACGTCCACGTGTATGGACTCGGAGATCTTGTGCAACTTTGAGATGGCTTGATAGACAGTCGGAGCGTTGTCTGGAATGAATATACAACAACTCGAATGGATCACCTTACATACTCCACCTCGATCTGCTAGAACAACGTCTAAAACCATACGGTTTTGCAACGTCATAAGCCTATCCGCCTGAAGCTCTGCCGTAATGTTGCCAAGGGCACTGGCAGTGATATTAGCAGTCGATTCCACCACTCGAGTCAACTGTCTCAGGTTCCTACTA
Source organism: Lissotriton vulgaris (assembly GCF_964263255.1). Lineage (NCBI taxonomy): Eukaryota > Metazoa > Chordata > Amphibia > Caudata > Salamandridae > Lissotriton > Lissotriton vulgaris. Next base: position 365,289,442 of record NC_141687.1, read on the forward strand.
TTTACCATAGGCCCCCAAAACGGAAAGAAACCCTTGAAAAAGTGTCCTGCCTCTTGACCGGCAGTGTCCTCTTTGCTAATCACGCCCCTCACAACTCTAGTCTTGTGGTAATCTGCATCAACGGTAAACGTCGGAGGCAACAAATTGGCAATATAACATGTGCCCGCAAAGTCCAGGGGCAACCATGTATATGCACGGTCGTAGCAGACAAAGTACGTACCCTTGGCAGTCAGGAGAACAGGGGAAGAGAGCATTGGTAAGACATACGTCTCAGAGCAAGCACTCTCTCCAAGGTAGGCTCTCGGGCTTCGGCCACGGCCTTTCAAGCAGAAGTTACCAAGGTGGGGTATGACCCATATCGGAGATGAACTTCTGAGCTGTCTATCGCCTACGAGCGCACTATACTCAACCTCACTCAGATCTCTATAAGCTCGCACCTCTTCCTCTGGGATGAGCGAAGCCTCATAGATATCCCTATCTAAATCAGCAATCGCTATCGCCAAAGACTTATGGTACGGGCCGGGACCAAAGTGCGGAGGACGTGGCTCTCGATTGGGGTAAGAATCTAGTGCACTTCGAAACATTGATTGCAATGCTCGAGCTGAACCCTGGGAACTATAAGGAAGGACCAGGTATGGAATTCCCTTATCCGTGGTATGTGGCATTAACCCACACACCCAACAATTGGTAGTGTTCACCACTAACTGATTGAGTTTGAGTTTAAAAGCACTTTTAAAGCGCACGTATACCGGCGGTTTCTTGGCGCTGTAGCTAGTGGGGACTGAGGGTTAGGAGCAGGGAGAGAGGAATGGGCATTTATTCAAAGGATTTTGTGAATAGGTAAGTTTTGAGACTTTTGCGGAATTGGGGATAGAGGGTGATGGCACGGAGATGAAGGGGAAGGGAATTCCAAAGGGTTGGTGCTAGGATGGCAAATTTGGAGCCGCCCCACTTCTTTCTCCGGAAGCGAGGGATGGTGAGGAGAGACTGAGAAGAAGAGCGTAGGTCCCTGGAGGGGACATAGGGAACAATCTCAGAGGAGATGAAGGCCGGTGCAAGGTCCAATCGAGCCAGGAAAGTGATGGACGCGAGCTTGAATTGGATTCTAGCCCGCACTGGGAGCCAGTGGAGAGATTTAAGGAGTGGGGTGGAGTGGTGAAATTTGGGAAGGTTGAAGGCTAGGTGGGCCGCCTGGTTTTGGATCTGTTGTAGGCGGCGCCAACTGTATGCAGGAATACCGGCATACAGAGCGTTCCCGTAGTCCAGGCGGGACACCACCATGGCCAGAATGATAAGTTTGAGAGCGGAAAAAGTGAAGAAGCGGGACACCTTGCGAATAGTACGCAGAGAGAGGAAAGAAGGAGAGACCACAGAGCTAACCTGGGAGTGGAGGGTGAGTTGGGAATTGAGCTTAATGCCTAGTGTTTTAACTGCGGAGGAGGGGACAGGAGGAGAACCAAGAGAGGGAGGCCAGAAAAGGGGGGACCAGGGGCTGGATGAACCGCCCGTCAATACCAACTCGGTTTTGTCCGGGTTAAGTTTGAGGTGATTGTGGCTCATCCAGTCCCTGATGTGAAACATGACAGTTTGAAAGTTGAGGACAGCAGAAGGAGAGGAAAGATCAAAGACCAGCTGGAGGTCATCCGCATAATTAAATACGGCGACCTCCATCTGTTGGAGAGAAAAGATAAGAGGGGCGATATATAGATTAAACAAAAGAGGGGAGAGAGATGAACCTTGAGGGACCCCGCACTGAACTTTCCGGAAGTCCGCTGTGAAGTCACCCAGGCGAACAGCCTGGGTGCGGTCGCTCAGGAAGGAGGACAACCAGACCAGGGCAGTCCCCTCGATCCCCGCCGCCCTGACACGGGAGAGTAAGATGTTGTGGTCCACCGTATCAAAGGCGGCTGAGAGGTCGAGGAGCACTAGGGCCTGGTGATGATTGGTGTCCATACCCTCCCTGAGGGTGTCGAGGACCGACATGACCACGGACTCCGTGGAGTGTGCGGGGCGGAAACCAGCTTGGCGGGGGGCAAGGGCTCCATGTTTCTCCACAAAGGAGCTCAGAGCGCAGGTGACGTGGCGCTCGAGCACCTTAGCTAGAAATGGCAGGAGGGAGATGGGGCAGAAATTGGCAGGGACAGAAGGATCTGCCCCAGGTTTTTTCAAGATGGGCACAATTACCGCAGACTTCAAGGAGCTAGGAACTATGCCTTGCGCGAGGGAGCTGTTGAGGAGGTGAAGGGGGGGTCCGGGCAGGAGACAAAGATGTGGCGGAGGATATGGGCAGGACAAGGGTCAAGAGGGGAACCAGATTTGATCACAGGCACCAATGAAGTCAGATTTTCCCGAGTGATAGGGGGAAAGGTGGTTAATTTGCCTTTGGGAGGGGGACATTGGGGATCCACAAAAGAAGGGGGAGGTGAGGGAATGTTGGCCTTGATGGTGATAACTTTCTGGATGAAATAATTGTTAAGAGAAAGACAGAGGTCATTTGACGGGGCAGGTTTAAGCGTAGTTCTGTCCGAAAATGCCAGGTTGTGAATGATGGAGAAGATCTCTTTAGACTGGTTCTCCGCTGCTAAGATTTTGGAGGAGAAATAAGCTGTTTTGGCCTCCAGGATGCTTTTTTTGTACTGGTTGAGGATATTGATATATTCCAGTTTCAAAGTGGGGCAGTAGTTTCTCCTCCAGGCCCGCTCTGCGCGGCGAACTGTTAGTTTGGTGGCTTTAAGCTCTTGGTTAAACCACCGGTTGGCGTCTTTGTCGCGTTTAGAAGTAATGCGCTTGAGCGGGGCGACGGAGTCGCAGCTGCGGGAGAGCCACTGGTTTATAGAGTCAGCCTGGGAGACGGTGGTGAGGCCCTGAAGAAGTGGGAGAGAACCAGCGAGGAGAGAGGAGAGATTCTCAAGATTGACCCGGCCCCATGATCGGACCCAGGTGTTTTTGGGTCGGGGGGCGCAGCTGGGGGAAGAATAGGAAGGAGAAATGAAATCAAATGATGGTCGGACCAGGTGCAAGGGGAGATAGATAAGGATTCCACAGGGCAGTTCAGGGACCAGATTTGGTCAAGCTGGTGACCCTTGATGTGAGTGGGGGAGTGAACATGGGGTGTGAAGTTAAGGGAGTGGAGGGTTTCGGAAAAGTCCTTAGATGACAGACATTCGGCAGGATCGGAAGGCCAGAAATTAAAGTCGCCGAGGAGCAGGATGGAGGAGTTGTTGATTGCAATGGTAGCCAAGACCTCCAGAAAATCTGGAAGAAACTGCAGGGGGGACTGAGGAGGACGATAAGTAAGGAAACAGGTAAGAGGAGGGGAGGTGGATACTGTGCGAATCACCAGGAATTCGGTGGTAGCGATGTTAGGTGAGGGGAGAATTTGAAAAGGGAAATCGGTACGTGCGATGACTGCCACGCCGCCCCCGGCTCTGCCTGAAGGGCGGTCAGCCCTAAGGGCGTAGTAGGAGGCTGGGAGGGTGGATAGGAGAGCAGGGAGGGAGTCATCGCAAAACCAGGTCTCGGTTAAGAAGAGGAGTTCTGGGGCCTGTGAGTCCAGCAAGACCGAGAGTTCGTGCGAGTGGGCAACAGCAGAACGGGTGTTGAGGTAGAGAGCTGTGATGGGTTTAGGGTTTGGCGGATGAGCAGGCCTACAGGCCGAAGGCGGGGTATCCAGAGTGGGAGGAGGGTGAGGGAGGGGAGAGAAGGAGGCTATGCCGAGAGCGGAGATGCGAGAGCTGGTACTGGTCGTGATGGGCCAGGGGCCCTGGTAGCTGCGAAGTAGGTCCGGGCTGTAGGTGATGAGTGGGGCAGAGTGTACGGCCCCTAGTCCCGGCCGGTCGCGGACGGGCGCAGACGGGCTTGCCTTATGCTGATGAAGGAGCTGAACAAAGGAATTGTTCATAAATTCCGCACGTCTAACCTGCTCGTGTTGGGGTAGGATGTGAAAGGAATGAGGGGACGCAGTGGAGGTAGGTTTAGGTTCAGAAGTAGGGGTAGGTAAGGCAGAAGGTAAGAAGTACTGTATCATATAATACACCCCACCCGCTAATAACAAGGAAACAATTAGGAACAGAAGGAACACCTGAAACATGAAGCATTTCGTACGAGTAATTTGTTGCAGTTTGAATCTTTGGGCCTGAGCTTTTTCCAAGTCCACCAGCTTCGAGAACGCCATCCTCTAAAACCGTCCGCAACGTTTCTTGACGCACTTCGTTCTGTGTAGCAATAGTCAATCCCCAGGAGTTCCCAGGAACCGACGGTCTCCGACCTAGTGTCAATACCTACTAACCAGAAGGAAGTACGCGCGCGGCCCTACGGTTCACCCGGATGCAAGGTACCTTAATTTACAAGTATATACAAAATCTCCTAGCTGTGGAAGCAAAAACACATATGTGGAAAAAAACTCAATATTACAAAAATCACAGTTATACGAGTGGTCAGACTGATTCTGGCAAACGGGTAACGTAGATGTCAAGGGACAAAAGCAAATTTTTTTATTAGTCTTTGGTATTGGATCGCAAAAAGTATCGGCTTCTCCCAGGACGTGTCTGTTCGTCAAACAATGGATCCGATGAGGGAACAGAGTTCTGCTGATCAGTCAATTGTTCAGATCTTGAGTTTTGTGGTGACAAATGTTCAACAATGTCGTTCTGCTGCACTGAGGATTCTCCGACAGGCTGAGCGTCGCTAAAAGGAACGAAGGTCGGCAATGCTTCCGTTTCGGACGAGGCAATGCCCTTCCTCACCCACGAGTCTGCTGATAAAGGTATAGGTACCTTTTTGGTGTGGGTGGCATGCACCCAATTCTTGCGGCCTTCCAAACGAACAGCAGTCCTCGTGGCAAGGAGCACTTGGTAGGGTCCAGTAAAGCGGGGTTCAAGATTTCGTTTTCTTCCGAAATTGCGGGTTACCACCCAGTCTCTGGGCTGGAGCTGGTGGCCTGGACCCTCCGTCTGCGTTGGCAGTGCTTCAAAGACCTGTTGGTGAATTAACCTCAGTTTAGCAGTCAGATCATGAAGATAATCGATCAACATTGGGTACTCAAGATCAGAAAACACACTCGGTCTAAGGACCCCCCAAACATTCGCAGGACGGCCAAACACTATTTCGTAGGGACTGAGCCCTACTCGGGAGTGTACAGTCGCCCTTGTTGACAACAGAGCTAGAGGCAAAGCATCAGGCCACGAAAGACCAGTCGTAGCCTGAATCTTCGCTAATTTTAATTTAAGGGTGCCATTATACCCTTCAACCAAACCTGCTGACTGGGGATGATTGGCGCTATGGAATTTTTGAGTGATTCCAAGGCCCTTACACACACTCTTCATCACACTCCCCACAAACTCACTTCCGTTATCAGACCATACAATCCGTGGCATTCCATACCGAGGAAAGTATTCCATCAGTAGGATTTTCGCAGTGGACAGAGCCGTGTTATCTTTGAGAGGGTAGGCTTCAATCCATCGGGAGAATGCGCAAACCACAACTAAAACGTATTTAAGATTATTGCATCTCTCCATATGGATGAAGTCTAACTGAATCACCTCAAAGGGACATGAAGGGGGAGCAAAATGGCCAGGAGGTGTAGGGGTTCCCTTACAGGGATTGTACATCATACATATCATGCAATTCTTAACCAATCTCTCAGCACATTTAGTGATACCGTCGTTCTTCCACACAGGGGACAACAACTTGCAGATACCTTTCGCACTAATATGTGCTAAACCGTGTGCCATCGTCACGACAGCTAGCACATACGCATCTGGCAACATCCATCTCCTATGCTCCGACAAATCAATCCAGCAACCATTTGCATCCAACTTTCCCGTACTCTCTTTCCACTTCGTCTTTTCAGTCTCAGTGGCCTCATTCTGAATCGCTTTCACACTCTCGATAGTATCCTCACACATACCAGTCTCTGTAGGCCACCTAACCGAACTCGTCACATACATCCTAGTGCTAAGGTTCCGGACAGTCTCCTTAGCAGTCTCATCCGCAAACGCATTACCACGACCAACATCATCCGTCACTTTACGGTGCGCACTACATTTAACAATCGCCACCTGCTTAGGCAATGTAAGTGCATCCAAAAGATCATTCACAAGCTGTCCATGCTGAATCTTAGTGCCATGCGACGTCATAAAACCTCTCTCTCTCCACAACCGTCCAAAACTATGCGCGACGCCAAAAGCGTATTGGCTGTCGGTAAACACATTCACCCGTTTCCCTTTTGACAACATACACGCTCTAGTCAAAGCAATCAGCTCTGCAGCCTGGGCAGAACTCTGATTCAATCTCGCAGTTTCCACAACAGTATTCAAAGTTACCACAGCATACGCAGTCGTCACATCACCATTCGGCAATTTAAAACATGAGCCATCCACATCGGGATCTTCCAAGGGAGTGTTTTTAAGGTCCACGCGACCTTTTGTTTCCTCTTCTGTCCGTAAGTAGCAGTCATGAGGTGCTACTTCATCTGATTCCATACTAATTGGCAACAAAGTCGCTGGGTTCAGGACATTACAACGTTTTATCTGAATATGATTGCCAACAGCGTCAACTCGTACCCAGACAACCTCGCACTCGTCAAGTGTTGGGTTTTCGTACGATTCAAAAGAGTGTCAACTGCGTGCGGAACCATCACCGTAAGCATATTATCCATGACCAATCCTACAGATTGTCGGATAGACACCGCAGCTGCCGCTGTTGCTCTCAAACAACTCGGCAATGCTCTAGCTACCGGGTCCAAGGTCGAGGAAAAATATGCACATGGACGCTGCTTGCCACCAAAAGGCTACGTCAAAACGCTCAACGCACAACCTTCCCTCTCGTGAACGTATAATGTAAACGGCTTACTGTAGTCAGGGGTACCTAACACAGGAGCCGAACACAACGCGTTACGCAATTCAGAAAAACTTTTCTGACATTCTTCCGTCCATGGCAAAGGAGTTGGAACATCCTTGCACGTAAGAGCCACCAATGGTTTCGCTAGCAATGAAAAATTTGGAATCCATTACCTGCAGTATGACGTGATACCTAAAAAGGCACGCACATCTCTCTGAGTCGTTGGCACAGTCATTCGAGCAATCGCTGCAATTCTCTCTGCGGTCAACCTTCTTCCCTCCTTTGACAATAAGTGACCTAGATAGGTTACTTCTTGACAACAATATTGTAATTTAGAAGGTGACACCTTATGATGTAAGTCACAGAGATGTTGCAACAACGATACTGTAGCAGTTTTGCAAATGTCCTGAGTGTCTGCAGCCACCAATAGGTCGTCGACGTATTGGATCAAGGTTGCACCAGCCGGCAATACAAACGCATCAAGTTGACATTTCAAGGCTTGACTGCATATCGATGGACTCTCACAGTAGCCCTGAGGAGCACGTTTAAACCTAAAGCTGCGGCCACCAAGAGAGAAACCGAAAAGGTCTCTACTCTCTTCAGCAATCGGAATGCTGAAGAACGCATTCTTCAGGTCGATCACTGAAAACCAAGATGCAGAAGCTGGAATCAGAGTCAATAGAGCCGTAATGTCAGGCACCACAGGGAACTGAGGAATCACAATTTTATTCACCTCCCGTAGATCGATAACAAAACGATAAACAGGAGGCTTTGAAGGGTCAGTACGTTTCAGAATGGGCAGTACAGGACTGTTGCACACGTTTCCCCGAGTCTCCTCAATGACATCTTTCTCGATCAGATCATAGATGATCGCTAACAATGCTCGTTCACCATCAAGGGAGATACGATACTGGGGAATACATGGCAATCGCACATTAGATTTCAAGTGAACAACATAAAGGGAGATATCAAGCAGGCCCACGTCATTGGGACCTGTTGCCCACAAAGATGCAGGAAGATAACTCAATTCCGGTGGAAGCTTATTGAGAGACAAGTACATTGGAGAGATAACTCTCTCGCCCAAAGTAAGCTTTACTCCCGCAGGAGAACAATACAAAGTCGCATACAGAAGTTTTAGCAAATCCAGGCCCAAGAGATTTTCACCACAACCAGTGGTCAAAATCAGCGGAGCTTGCAGCTCACGATGCCCAATCGTAATGGGCAAAGGACGCGAAACTGGATTGCTAACGGGGGCGTCAGAGAATCCAACGGAAACATTTGTTAAGCCAGACAAAGGTGCGCCAGGGAGTTTCGAATGCATGATGGAACTTTTCGCTGCACCAGTGTCCAACAGAAAAGGCTCAACGACGCCCGAGGTGGCAACTGCGACGTAAGGCCCTCTCTGATCAACCGGAACTGATACTACTCCCTCTCCTTGTCTATGGCTGTCCTAGTAATTACCGTCGTCAGTGCCCTGATCGACGTAATAATCGTCTACGTTGTACTGCGCAGATCTTCCTTGCGATGATCCACGTTGATCGAAACAATTATTAGAGTCTGACGAATTGTCTGAACGATCATTTTGAACACCTCGGCCCCTACCACGTGATGCCTGTTGTGGACCACTACGACCTCCTCTAGATGAGCTACCACTATTTCGATCACGTAAAACTGGACAATCGAATTTCAAATGACCCTCACCTCTACAATAGGCACACTGATTGTACCCTAACGAAGATCTCTGCGAAGAGGAGTCATTTCGTGATTGCGACCTATTTGACTGCGACTGTGATCGATTACGCTGTTGCGAATCATTCTGATTCGAACGCGGAGGATACGCTTGTTGCAATAATACTTTAGTTTTGAGCTCTTTTGTCTTTTTATCGGCACAATCATTTTCCTCTTTCTCCCTATTCTCATAATACTGTGCCGTAGTCAATATTTGAGCAGAAGTAGAAACAGCCCACGCACTCTCAGAATTCCTTAATTTGTTGCTTAAGTCAGGCAACAAGTTAGAGACAAATTTGTCCACGAACAACCTCTGACCTCCCTCGGTACCCATATCCTGACCACTATGATCGATGAATGCCTCCTCAAATCTCGTAAAGAAATCAGAGACACTCTCGTCCTTCTTTTGTTTGCAAGCGGACAACTTGTCCCAATTCACCTTCATAGCTGGCATAAGCATTTTCATTAGGGTAATGATTCTTTAAGGGAGATCGGTAATGAGCTGTTCAGGTTTAGCCCCACCAATTTGTAGTGTATCTGCCGCAATAAGAGCAGGCCAGTCGCCACCTAATTCTGCTACATGATTTTCCTGACGAATCTTTGCCCAAACCGGTTGCGGAACCACGTTACCGAACAACATATCAATGTCAGCAAGATTCATTATTGTAGCATCCACTAACTGAGATAATTCTTTATAGTATCCTGCAGGATTTTTGCGAGGGTCAGGCAAAGATTGCTTCACCTGCAAAACTTCTGATCGTTTCCACGGGAGATGTATCCACACCCTCTGAAAGTGTGGCAAGACTGCAGGATTTTGAGTAGCATCACCTGGCATCCACACCGGTGGAACTTCACGCATGGGATACTGACCTGGTGCTCCTAGCGGTCCCTCAATGTCCTCTACGAACAATGCTCGAGGCATGATAGAGGGACGAAAAGATAACAACTGCTCGACAGCACGTCGAACATTAGAGCCTACTAACATTCCGCTCGAAAACTGAAGCTGAAGATCAGTCAAAGCAGCTAATACATCATCAGATGCATCAACCGATATTAGATCACGTAATGACTGACACATTTGTTCGAAAACAAACCTTTGCGTCGGCATATTGAATTGACAAAACGTATCTAACACCACACGTGGAGGATTTCTAATGGGGTATTTCATCCAATTCATCGCCATAGTATACAATGTGTCACGTTCCCTACTACCGGGAAGCTGACTACGTCTCTGAGGACCATCCGAACCAGCGGACTCAAGTATAGGTCCAAGAGAATTGAAAAAGTTAGCAGCAACAGAGGGAGTACGACGTCGAACAGATGGAGAAGAATAACATAAGGGATTAACAAGAGAAGTGTCGGAAACAGAAGGGACAGCGGGAGTAAGTAGAACAGGAGCAGCAGGAGCAGGAGTATGAGGAAGTACAAGCAGAGGAGCAGTAGGGACAGAAGTAGGCAAGGGAGCAGGAACAGTTGGGAGAACGGGTACAGGTTGAGGAACAGGTTGGGGAACAGGTACAGGAACAGGTACAGGTACAGGGGCAACCACAGGAGCTGGGGTACCCTGTGCGTACGGAGGTGGTGACTTCAAAAGATAGGACAGTAAATTGTCCTCAACTGATTCCTCCTTCTTATCCGTACCCGTCGGTAAAACGGGATAACATTTATCTATAGACATGCGCTGCAATCTATCGAAAACTTCCTTTTCCGTTTCCTCCTTATCTCGCTGGAACTGCTCTGCGTTCTTTACCGTTGTAACAATTCCTTCTCTATTATTACGTTTTACCTGTTTGATTTCTCTCTGTTTGGCTTCTTTGCGCCACAACCGAAAGGAATCAAACATGGCCGGCCTTGCTTTTCTTTGGAACAATTTAGCTTCGAGATTATCTAAGATCGGGGTCTCAAAACTACCATGAGGTGGCCAACTAACTACACCATCCTTCTTAGTGTATCAAACCCAATACTCATTGAACGTAATTGGACCTAATCCATGTTTACTATATAACTCGTAAGTTGGAGTTCCAACCGGAGGTATCGGACACGAGTCCTCCAATCGGGAATCCGCACCACACTTTTTAAAACAACTGAACAATGTACTACGGCCAGGCATCTTGCACACCAGCCGAGTTTCACAAACTTCAAGGGTTATAGGATTTACAAAGTCCCTGCAAAGAGCAAAAACCCTCGGTTTTTGGCGACTGCAGACGTCAAATATCACAACAAAGAACCAAGTACTAAGAACCACAAATGCAATGGAACCATGCAACAACTAAGCACCCACAACTAAGGACTATGGGAGCGACCCACAAATACTTAACTCAAAGATCGATGGCGTCACCAGGAAGGCCCGTCAATCGTCTCGCTGTACCAAGGTCTACGCCAGGCGCCAAAACAGGTCTACAGTCAGGGCAGCAGTCCGTCGCAGCCGTCAGGAGGCGGGAATCTTCGTGGGAAAAGTCGTCGGGCCACTTGTTTCGACAACAGGATCGATGAAGCGGGGTGCACCTTCCCTCGGAGATTTCACACGAAGTTCCTCACGATCGTCGGGCTTGGACCGGTACCACTGATGCAGCTCCACGTTGGGCACCAACTGAAGGACTGGGTTTTTCTAAGACCCAGCGGTGTCAGGGGACAACACCTGAAACCTACATGGGTAACCTGTTCCAGCGTACAAATGACAGAGACACGGGACACTTCCTTCGGCGTCAAAGATTCAAGGTTTATTACTGCAGGGAACACAGAAGTCACGAGAAGTACATAACATGTAAGTTCACGGAGCCTGATTCGAATTGCTACTGTGGGTCGCTCCTTTTATACAGTTTTCTCTCGTAGGTTAACATAGTACACAAAGGTTTACAACTTGGTTCCCATCGTAAAGACCGTAAGGGATTGCTTTCATGTATTCAGGGCCCGGAACATAAGTACAGAAACATTCGGTGGTTCCCAACTGTAAAAACCCATCTTCCCACCATTAGTACATTCCAATCAGCAGTAAACAGATCGAGGAAGGAACAGAAACAGGTGCAGAGGAAGACAGAAACAGTGGGGAGATCAGAAAGGGTGTAAAAGGGGTGGTATCGGGAAACACGAGCTGCAGGCATCAAAGGGACGTGCCTAATGAGATGCACGACTAAAACAATAGACCAGCACGGCAAGATGAGCCCCGAGCGGGGCCATCTGCCTTACAGTGTCATCCCCCTCATCATAAAGACACTTTCAAAGGAAACGTGTCTTCCGCAAAAGTCTTGGGAATCCCAGGGTCGCGAAGCGGACAACGTCCGTTCGCTGGCTACTTGAGGGCAAGAAACAAAATGGATGCCGTATCTAAAATGGAACTCGTGGGTTCAGATGAAGAAACCCACAAAACAAACGAACGGTTTAGGCTAGCACAGCGAAAACGCGTACACCCACTAAACTCGTCATTTGCGGTTCATAGATACCAGACTCGACCATATTCGTGCGAGTCAAAAACATCACTTACGATTGTTACGGAACCTCACCATGGGCGGAACAGAGTTTTCCACCCACCTTTACTGCAGTCATTGTGCTTCGGCTGGTCTCCAAATGCTTGTTGTGTGTTAACTGAATAAGAAGAATCCAAATGGACATAAAGGGGAATATGTAGCAAAACAACTTCAGTACTGCATTCATTTGCTGTTTTTTGAAAGTGGACATATGATGAAGTTTCAAGTGAAAAGTGTCAGTAGTTTGAAATAAGGATTTGCAGGTAACAATATTTCTGCTACATTGCTGTATAACTTGACCTACAAGACATCATGATGTTGTTTAATGTACATGAACATTTGCTGAAAGCTGGGGCTTGTGTGAACAGTGTGGAAATGTATATTAAGTAGCCATCCTATTTAGTGACAACAGTTCACTATGGTATACTACAAGGGCCAATGTACATAAGGTGCTCAAATATCTTAGAATAGACATAAGGATGGGTTGTAAACAAGTCCATTAATGGTTTTGGAGCTGTCTGGGGTTACGACATCACTGTGACCAACTGTTTCCATGTAATGTAGCATGCATGCATATGCTCATGCTAAGGTTGAAGGCTATATAGTGACTGAGAGGGTGTGGGGAGTGCCACTGAGGAGGCAGGCTAGAATTTGTCATCCTACAATGAACACTCTCGAATGCTGGCAGACCCCACAGGATTTGTTCCGATTTCATCCTTGTTCCTCCCACCGCGTTCCTTCACCACAATCCCTGATTCTCTCTAACTAGTTGGCCGCCCCCCTCTTCTAAGAGCAGAGCAGTCTCCTTCGCTCCAGGCATCTCAGCCACAGTCCCATCTGCTGTGCAAAGTGAGGAGGCTATTGACTTCCGGAGAAACATCTCTGTGGGTCAAACTGCACTACTGCATGCCAACCTGGGGAAAGGCAGCCATCTGCAGCAGATGGTGGCCTGCCTGGAAGGTATTCACAGTGCAATGTCTGACCAAGTCAAACTTGGTGAAAAGAAAATTTGTGATTTATTCACAATGAGAAAACTCTCTCAACTACTTTGAAACAATGCAAATGCCAGTCAAAATGGTGTCCTGTGCACAGTGTGCCTCAGTTGCCTCCAGTTGCACTACCAGGGTATCTTCCCCAGGAAGGGGCATCTGGTAGGCAGAGCAAGCTCCTTAAATATATTACTGGGGGGGTCTGAGTTCTAGTTTGGGAGGGGCGGTCTTTGGTTATGGGATGGGTTATTTTGGGTTTGGGAGGGGTGGACATGGGTTTGATATGGGTCCTGAGCTTTTTATAGGGTAACTTGGGAGGTAGTAGGGATGATTTTCGTCTTTTAAGGGGTGGTTTGGGATGTGGAAGGGATGGGTTGTGGTGGAAGGGATAGGTGTGCATTTCAGGGAGGTGGGTTGGGGTTCTGGCAGCTCTCGGAGCAAGGGAAACATAAAACTATCAAAGGGAAAATGGGTAGGATGTTCACGAGGGATTTGGGATTGGGTGGTAGAGGGAGTGGAAGTGTCTGTCTATTGTGAATGACTCTTAAAGGTGCAGGTGTCTGTAGGTCGGGTGTATGTCATGAGCGTTTGGGTATCTCTTGCGTTGTTGCTGTGTGTTATAGGGGTGATATTTGACATTTCTGTTTTTTGGGTGTTTGTGCTGTGGAGATGCTGGGTGTAGTCGTGGTGTCTGTGTGTGATTGTGGATGTGTGTGCTGTGGAGGTGCTGGGCGTGGTAGTGGAGTCTGTGGTGGTGTGTGTGTGTTGTGGAGGTTCTGGGTATGATCATGGTGTCTGTGCGTACTGTTTAGATACAGGGTGTGATCATGGTGTCTGTGTATGTGGTGGTTGGTGGGCATGCTGTGGAGGTGCTGTGTGTGAGTGTGTGTGTGCTAGTGGGTGTATGCTGTCGAGGTGGTGGGTGTGGCTGTGGTATTTGTGTGTGTGGTGGTGGTGACTGTGGCAGTGCTGGTGGTGGAGGGGTGTCTGTGTGTGGTGGGGTGGGGTCTGTGCCAGTGCTGGTGGTGGGGTAGTGTCTATCTGTTTGCATGCATGCCAGTTTTTTTTGTGTTTGTATGTGGGTGTGCTGCTTATGGCTGTGTTAGTGGGTGCATGCTAAGGTGTGAGTGTTGTTGGGACAGGTCTAGGAATAGTGAAATTATATGGGGAAGGGGTGGGATGTGGGGCACAAGGTTGTGGTCAGTGAGAAGGCTAGACCTTTAAAAGACCTCTGTAGTCCAGACATAGCACTGTGAATGGCTTCCGGGTAGGCAGCCATTTGTTGCAATTGGCAGCCAAGTCCCTGGATGACACTCAGTAGTGTAGTCTGGCCTACAGAGATATTCCTGAGGAGGCAAAAGCCTCCTCACTCAGTGCAGCTAGGGTGACTGGGGAAGCGGGTGAGGTGCCTGGAGCGAAGGCGATGCCACCCCTTTTAGGAAGGATACTTTGGCCAACTTGCTGGGGCCAAGAGGCAGGATGCAGATGATACTCTGAGTGGTGGGCAAGGATGCAGGTGTAACAGATGCAGTAGGGTCCACCACTACTAAGGAGTACTCACTGGAGGAGTCCTTAGAAGACGATGTAGAGTGTCTGGTGGTCTCCATTGCAGTCCCCTCAGCCCCCTGGCCACTGGGTCCTTCAGTGGTGGTACAGGATCCATTTGTGCTGAGTAAACAGAACTGATCCTGAACTTTGATCACAAAAAAGTCTCCAAGTTTTCAGATTTCACCTGCTTCAAGGCTTCTAAAACTTTGCTTCAGCATTAGTATAAGCTCAAACATATATGCAACATTATTAGAAAACATTTGGACACAGTTATGTCATACCCCAAGCTCCTATATCATGTATGATCTTGTTACATATCCATCATTATGTATCTCCAGGAACTGTTTCAAACCTTTGAATAGTTATCTTTTGTAGTTTAGAATAGTGAACTGATGTCACCAAAAAGGATGTAAAGCAAAAATACAGTTTCACAGTGTGTGCAGAGTTGCTGAATTTCACAAACACAGTGAGTGGAGTGGAATTTTATGCTGAGGCCTAGTATTGGTTTGAGGTTTGACTTACTTAAGATCATGGTTATAACCCCATTCTTTATGTTCACAGCACGAGATCATATGACTTCACCTGCCCATTTATTGTTAAAGGAAGTAGCTTCTTTTGTTCCTATTTTGGTTTCTTGTAGAAAGATTACATCAGCCTTAAGTTTAAACAGGTAGTTCTAATTTTTCTTGCATTTAACTGGGTTGTTAAGTCCTACATGGTAGTGATGCTTCAGCCATAGAAACATTGGGCACTTATCAGTGGGCACAAACAGGCAGTACATTCACATGCCATGATGTGGAATTGCTGGGTTCCCACTCTGCACTAGCAAGGTTCTCACTACCCTTTGCTTGAAAGGGCCATGGTCCCAAACTAGACTTCTCAGTCTCCAGGACAAATAGTCAACATGGAGGATGCCACAGGAAGACAGCCATAACTTTCTACCATTAACATGGACGCCCAGAACAAACAAACTTCTGGTTAACTTGGAAGCTTTGCAAACAGAAACTAGACAGGGTCCGAACTTTCCATGTTTAGGAAGGCTAGATTCATGTTGGGGTTTTCTTTCCAAAAAGACAAAGCTCTTTACAAAATTTGTAGAAAAAAGTAGCCTGTGGAAGGTCAGAATATTATGGAATGGTTTGTGAACTTTGAGGTTGCTTGTAAGGTGTAGGTCTTAAATGAGGTGTCTATGTCAGCTACTTTAATGGGGCGCATGCCATTGAAAGGCACCACCATCATTGGGAGAATGCCTGTTGCAGACCAAATGGTCTATGAGCGAATGGAAGAAGCTCTGATTAGGCAGTTTGGCCTGAAGCCACCTCAGTACCTTCAGAGATTCTTTGACTGCATGAGAACGGATGGTGTTCTGTTTGACCTTGGATTCATGGTGTATTCATGTAATTGAAATGGGTGGTTAACAGAGATGGAGGCCAAGGGCTTTCATTCCCATAACCTGTTGATGGTAGCAGAGTGACTCAAGGAGGAGTTCTCCACCCACTTAGGCAATACCTGTCTGATTTGACAGAGAGTAATCCAGAAAAACTTGAAGTGTTGGCTGATAAGTGGTTAGCTAAAAAGGCTCACAAAGGGTTAGAGAAGCATGGTGCTAGACCAAAGGGGGAGAGGAATTCCCCACAGACTGGTCCTGAATAGGAGTGTAAGGGCCAGTGTGATTCTCATGGGACTCGAGGAGGATCCAGACAACATAGAAATGATAATGGTGTTTCCGGGAAGGAGCTTCAAGAGAAGGGAGGGTGGGGACATCCTAACAAGTTCAAAGTGGTGACTTCCGCAAGTGCCACAAGGTGGGACACTTTAAGAGAGATTGTCAGATGAAAGATCCTGACCCAGCACCACGTGTATTAGCAAGCATGTTACACATGGGCGCTGAGAAAGTTAACAGCAGTTCCTGGTGGTTATGATTACTGGCAGGCAGAGGGGAACCCAGACCACTGAAACTGTTGTGATTTGTGGGGGTAACTGAATGTCTATCGTAAACAGAATCCCCAATTGTATATAGGGCCCAGGAAGAGCAAAGACTGACCTATGCAGCATGATTCACTGGAAAAGGAGCAGGTGGGGCTTTGGAAAATGCAGCTTTTGTTTGATATTCTGACTCTCTAGGAGAGCTTGTTGGTTGTGTGCTCCCCCTCCCATTCTCTTGCCCATAACGAATGGAACTGATAGATCTGAGCTGATGGACTTGAATTGATTCAGGAATTAACTTGTTTCTTGGTTGGGTAGTGAAGGGTGAGTGTGAAATAAATGCTATTGACGCTGATCTCTTCTAAAACAGACATCTACTAGCTGCATGAAAATAGAGTAACCTCAAAGAGTGCCAGAGCTGCCACTACTGAGTGTGGGTGCCACTCCAATACAAAGTGAAGATGGCTGTGCTGGTACTCTTTTACATTTCTTTTTATTAACATATGCTCATCAATTATTACAATTTGGAGACAGTTACATTGAATGACAGTGTTTCCTGTTCTTCTGTCATCATTGGTACATAATTTGTTACAATAGCAACTTATTCGATGTCTAAACTTACCCTACACTACTTCCCTCATAGGCCCCTTTAGGTCTACCAGGTTCTCCATGTCTTCTCCCATTTCCTTGGGCACTCCCTGATCTTGTATATTGTATGTTCTGCTTGCCTGCACCAGTCTAACATGAGATATTAATTAGGCCTTTCCACTGCCCTATCATCGGAATCTCGATTGCTCCCCCCTTTCTCACTACGTTCCACTTTGCCACTCCCAGTGCCCGAGCCACCCACTGTCTTGTATGTCTGGGCCATTCTTCCTCCCCGGTCATCATAAGTAAAAACCATTTCGGTGTCAGCTGCATGTCTATTCCTGTAATCACTGTTATTACTTCCCCCACTTTGTGCCAAAACTCTTGTAACCTTAGGCAGCCCCATATCAAATGATAGAAGGTTCCCTCCATTCCACACCCTCTCTGACACTGTGAATCTTCACTTCGCCCCATTCGGGGTAACACCGTTCTGAGGTAGTATAGTGGACCAATGTCCACCTCCCAGGTTGCTCTCAGTGAACTCAACATTTAAGGGGAGTTGTTAGTTTGTTTCTTGCACATCAGGGAAATGGTCTTTTCATGCAGTGGTTCATCAGTATTCTATCCTCAAACGGCGAGGCTTCTTCCAGTGTCTCCCCTTCCTTTAGATAATTGCGTATAGCATGCCCTAGCTGTATGTACCGCAACCACTCCCCTTTTCCCATCTCAAAATCCATCTGCAGGGTTGCAAATGTAATGTAGGCTTGACCCCTATATCAGCTAGCGCCTCAATGCCCAACAGCTCCCATTTCGCAAACCCCATTAGTTTACTCACTTTTCCCAACTAAGCACCGTCCCAGAGTCGGGTCATTGCTGTAAACTTACCCTCCAACCCTAAGTATTTCAAGGCCTCTCACCAGGCCAAGGCCAATGTCTTGGTGTGTTGTAGTATGTTCTTCGCTAGTCGTTTGGCATACAGTATTGATCTAGGCCCTCCCTTGCCTATGTTTAGTCTTTCCACCCTGTAGGCCGGTTCCGCACTCTCTCCAAACATCCTCCCGTTTACTGTTACTATTGGGCTGCCCAGTAGTAGCTTCTGATGACTGGTATTGCTCATCATCCTTCATGGACCCCTCTCTGGTATTTGTGCAGCCCTATCCGTGGCGCGGCTCCACCCCACAGCAAGGACCGCACTTTCGCCTCTACTCTTTGGAAGAATAGTGGAGGTACGTCATATGGTATGTTTTGCAGTGCGTATAATAAATGGAGGAGTGCCATCATCTTAAATAAGGCCGCCTTCCCCATCAAAGTAAGGGTGTACTGGTACTTTTGATGTAGACCAAATGGAGAGTGTGATGCTGAAAACCCCAGAGATTAGGGTACATGTGATGGAATACTTGAGGCAATAGGAGCCTCTTGATAAGCACTAGCATCAAAGTTGCCTGTGTGGCAATTGACCGGAACTTGCTCAGAGTGTATTAGACTAAACTAGCTGAAAGAGCTATGGATGTGGAATCAGTTACTGCAAGCAAACGTCCCACTATGCAGAAATGACATATGTTTACTAACTCCCGCAAGTGAATGGAAATAAAAGAAGTAAGAGCAGAGAATGCAGAAGGTAATTCTTGAAGAAATAACACTAGGATTGTGGTCTCCCTGAAAAGATAGAGGGACCTAGATTAGAGTTATTTTTGGAGCAGTGCCTGGAAGAACAAGAGTCCCCTGGGTCCTATCTCATTGTTTTCTCAATTGAGTGCAGTTGATGCCAAGAAATCAGAATATCTGCCACACCCTGTTGTTACTAGTCTGTTGAATTATGGAGACAGGGATAATAGTTTTCAATGTGCAAGAAAAAAAGCCCAAATAGAAGTGGAAAGCAGTATAGCTTTCTTGCATCCTATACTTTGACACAAATGAAGATCTGGTGACAGATACACATACTGAATGGGATGCATTTAATGAGTATATATGCAGCAGGTATATCACTACTACTTATGGTTTTAAAAAAGTGCTAAAGGAGAATATCACAAACCTTGAAAAGAAGTTAGTGGATCTGGATAGAGAAACGGCAGCTGGAATATAAAGTGTCGGGGACTAGGTTGTGATATGGTGAACTGGTGAACAGTCTCTGTCGATTGGAATATGAGGCTTAAGATTGAGGGAGGTAAGGCTGGATGATTGTTAGCATGGTTGATCTGAAATGAGGAATGCTCAGGTTAATTACAGCATGGATAGAAGAGGCGAGAACAACAGTGACATCAAAAGACAATATAAATAAGTTAATGGCTATATACTGTTCCTCACTATATCGGGGGAAAGTGGGTTGTGATGAAATCTTAAGGGGAGTGTATGTCTTTGCTTCAGGAATTACTACATTAAATCAGATTCAAGTAAAGGACCTGAAGTCATAATTGAGCATGGAAGAACTTAGAGGTGCAATGAAGGGGTTGGCTACTAGGAAGACATCAGGTGGGGACTGGCTCCTGGTGATGTTTTATTCACAATATGCAGGAATATTAGACCCTAAATTACTGAAAATACATACACTAGCTGTTTTGACCTCACCACAAACTACTTTGGGTGCAATCACAGTGACAGTTCATAAGTCACAGCAGGATACTTTGCAGTCAGGGGCATACTGCCATCTTTCCCTCCTCCATCTAGACTATACATTTCTTCCCAAAATGTTGGCTAATAGGCTAATGGCTTTAATGTTGAGATTGGTTCATTCTGACTAGACAGATTTTACACTGACAAGATGTACAACTATGAATGTTAGACTACTTATGTAAGTACTAAGCGAATGCCCATTGATTGCTGGACAGTTTGTTGAGATTTTTGTAGACGTAGAAAGGCTTTCATTACCTTGGAGTAGGGGTGTCTGTTAAGGGTGATGGCGGGTCAGCATTTTGTAAAGAAATGCTCGAATAGATCTGCCTTTTGTATAGTCAACCGATGGCCAGAGCCAGGACAGGTCATATCTGAGGTATGCGGCGTTGAATGTGGGACTTGTGCCCTCTGCTATTTGCTTTTTTTTTTTTTTTAATTATTTTTATTATTTTCACCTGGTATAAGGTTACAAAAACAATCAAATATTATTACAAAATAAAACGAATTCATTGCTGTACATAGATCAGAACTTAGTGTCATCTCAATTCAATTCCAATTTCCCCCATATTTTCTCATATTTCTGCAACGATTTTACACCTCTTAGTTCTGCCAACGTGCATTCCATGGTGTTAATTTCATTAACCAAATACCACCATTCCAAAGCGTTAGGTGGGTTAGGGCTGACCCAAGCTCTAGCTAGAGTTAGTTTAGCACAGGATAAAAGGATGGATAATAATACGGGATGTGGTTGATTTGTTGTGTATAAGCCTAATATTACCATGGAGGCTGTTATTGGTGTACTGGTTACTTTTTTTATAGCTAAGATTTTTCCCACTTCTTCCCAGAACTTCCCAAGTTTTGAGCATGTGAACAGCATGTGTATTAGATCTGCTGCATATTCGTCACATTTTGGACACTTGGTTTTTTCTCCCAAATTATTGTTTGAGGTCCATTTAGAGATCTTTTCTGGTGTATAATATAGCATATAAATGGTTCTATATTGCTGTAAACGCAAACTAGAAGATCTTACATGTTGATGAATGTTAGTGTACGCATTAGCTATTTGTTGTCCTGTTATATTGATTCCTAGTTTAACGTTCCATTTATTAGCTATAGCATCATTATCATTCGTTCTTAGATCTGTCAATATCTTATATGCCAGACTGATTATTGATTTCTCCTTTTTTGAATTTAAGATGTCCCAAATACCCCCACTCGATAAGTCTTTAATTCTGTTCTTCCGCACTAAAAAATCATAGATTTGCCTATATTTAAACTCATATGTGTCGAGTAATCCATATATTTGTTTTAAGGTGTGGAAATCCATTATGCCTTGAGAGGTGTATAGGTCCCCTAATACCTCAATTCCTTTCGATTGCCATCTTCGGGATTCCCCGTCGCTAAATATGTTAGGTAGTCCAGGGTTATCCCATAAAGTTAGTTGGGTGTGAAAAATATTGCTTTTACAGTAGATTAGCATATCTTTCCATATCTTTACTAAATCCCGTGCAGTCTTAAATTTAACCCTTTTGTAAAAGTTCGGGTCTGTAATACGAAGTAGGAACTGTTTAGAATCTTCTTTTAAAAGTAAATGGTGATAGAAAAGCAGGTTCTCTGAATCTAATAAGGATCTTATACGCCTTATAAATGAGGCCCAAAAGTAAAGTTTTAAATCGGGAAAATTGAGACCGCCTGTTCCGATTTGATTTTTTAGCATCTTTAGCGATCTCCTAGCTCTCTTATAACCCCAGATAAAGTTGCAGAAAGCGCTGTCTAACTGTTTGAAAAAGAGCCTGTTTTGTGCCAGAGGAATGGATCTGAACAGATATAAGTATTTAGGTATAATTTTCATTTTTATTAGATTTATTCTGCCTATTAAGTTTAGTGGAAGTCGGTGCCATTTTTTAAGGTTTGAAGTGGTGGTTTTCATTAATTTATTATAATTGATCTTGTTTATCTCTTTGATATTTGAGGTGATTTGTACTCCTAAATATGTCGCAGTCTTACAGATTTCCGGCATTATTTGGGAGGGGACAAAGTTAGCTATTATTTGAGTTTTGTGAATGTTTAATTCGTAGCCAGATACTTTGCCGAATTTGGATGCTTCTAAGTTAATTGTTTTCAGAGAATTGATAACCTCAGTGGAATAAATGGCTATGTCGTCCGCGTATGCGGTTATTTTTAAGCTCTGGCTTTTAGTCTTGAAGGGTGTTATTTCTGGTTGATTACCCAATGCCTTTAAGAACGGTTCTAGTGATAAGGCAAATAATAAAGGAGATAAAGGGCACCCTTGACGTGTCCCTCTCCGAATTATAAAGTAGTTTGACGTGTGGCCGCAGTAGCTTATGTATGCGGATGGATTATCATAAAGTGCCTGGATCCCATTTAAAAAGTTTCCGCTAAATCCCATATATCCCATTGTGTGCCATAAATAGTCCCACCCCACCCGATCGAATGCTTTTTCAGCATCAAGCATTATCATTGCTAAGGGAGTGGACTCTACTTCTGCTATGTCAAACGCTGTTATTGCCGTGTTTACGTGAGCTGATGTGTCCCTCCCCATCACAAATCCGTGTTGTTGTGTGCTTACTATTTTAGGCAAGAGCGGTGCTAGTCTTCTTGCTAAGCATTTTGCGAATATCTTCGCGTCGGCGTTTATTAAAGAAATAGGTCTGTATGAGCCCATCTCCTCTTTGGGTTTACCTTTTTTGTGGAAAAAAATAATTTTCGCCTTATTCCAAGAGCTCGGAGCGGACCCTGTTTTAGCTATATGATTAATTACTTCCAAAAGAAGGGGGGTTAACTCTTCCATACATATTTTATACAATTCCAGAGGGATAGTGTCTTCACCGGCAGCTTTGCCTGATGGTAATGATTTTATGGCTTCTCTAAGTTCCTCTCTGGTTATTTCTAAAGCCAAGTTTCCTGCTTCCTCGTTTGTTATTTTATTCGTTAAATTCTCTTCTAAGTAGTTATCAATTGTTTCCCCATTGGGAGTATTTTCCGGAGTATACAAAATTTCGTAATATTTGGCAAATTGTTGTATTATAGTGTCTGTTTGATTATGTCTCTTATTGTCAACGCCTATAATTTGTGAAATCGTGGATTCTGCTCTATCCTCTGCTACCTTAAATGCTAAAATTTTACCAATTTTGTCACCCCCTTCATATTGTGCGAATTTGTATTTATGGATCTGTGCACTTCTCTTTTTTATCAAAGTTTCTTTGGTCTTATATTTTAACCGGCTAAGATTGGTATTGATAGCCAAAGTTGGAAGGTTTCTTCTTAAAGCCTCTACTAGTTTCGCCTCTTCTACAGCAATATCCGAGGTCAAGGTTATGTTGTATTTACGTCTTTCTTGATTTTGTTTTAGGACATACGTCTGTACAAATCCTCTAATACTAGCTTTACATGTGTCCCAGACTGTTAGACAGGAAGCAGTGTTTCTATTAAAAATCAGAAATTCTGTGATGTGTTGTTTCAGTTGTAAAATAAAAGACGTATTCGATATTAAATTCCTTGGAAAAGTAAAGGCTCTAGGAGGATTGCGTTTTTGAAAAGTAGCTAGTTCCACCATAATGGGGTTGTGGTCGGATGTGATACGTGGGTATATGGTCATTGTTGTGATAGAGCTCATCAAAGAGTCTGATATTAGAGCCATATCTATACGTGAACATAGCTTGTGAGGAGCGGAGTAATATGTGTATCCTGGAGCATTAGAATGTAATGAGCTCCAAACATCTCTAACATTATGTAGCTTACACAAGTTTAAGATGGATGTTCTGGTTCTGGGCATTCGAATATGGTTACCAGGGCGTGTTGTGTCCGTCTGGCAATTCATAATGCAATTAAAATCACCCATTATTATGATTTCTCCATCCCAGTCTAGTAAAGCTATATTTAACTCTTCATATATTCTAGGATCTTCTCTGTTTGGTCCGTATACTACACAAACCACAAATTTCATGTTATTATGACATAGTTGAGTAATTGCCCACCTCCCCCGCTTGTCGGTTTGCGTCCTAGTTATCTCTACCTTAAATCTTTTATCTTTTAAGATGGCCACCCCTCTGACATGTGAAGCGGCTGCTGAATATGTTATCATCTCGAAGCCCAATTGATTCAGCAGCTTCTTATCGCTTTCTACAATATGAGTTTCTGACAAAAATACTAACTGGGGGTTATATAAATGTAATTCTTCAGCAACTAAATGTCTTTTGCGCTTGTTGTTTAGCCCTGAGACGTTCCATGCTAAACATCTAATACTTTGCATCTTTAAAATAATAAGAATAAGCAATAATACCTTTTAACAACATAGTTTGACATTTTCTCACATATGAAAAAAAGCACTTTACAAAATTAAATCTCTTCTTAAGTCTTTCTACCAGGTTGAAAATATTTTTTTCTGCCCCCTTTTTTCCCCAGCCCTTTCTCCACCCGCCCACCCCAAACACAACCCCCCCGAACTGCGAAGAACTACCCTCCCCCTCCCCCCTCTTACCTACTGCTGCCGTTGATAAGGCAGCGCTTGCGGCGTGGAACCTAGGACCACCCCCCCCTCCTTCCTTAGTGAATTTACGATTGCTAATAGTGTTGAATCATCTCCCCTCTCTTTTTTTTTTTTTTTTTTTTTTTTCTTCCCCCCTTTTTTTTATTATACGCTATCTCCTTTCATTTCAACTTTATAGTTGTTTACTCTTATTAACGCTTAGCATTAGTTAAGAATGTCTGTGCTTCCTGTACTTCATAAAAGAAGTTTGTGTGTCCTTTCAGGGTCACTTTGAGTCGAGCAGGTTCCTGCAAATAAGCTGAACCACCCAGTTTATTGATAGGATCAATTAATTTGCGCATTTCCCATCTCTTGTCCATCGTGGCTTTACTTAGATCTGAGCGTGCGAAAATAGTAAGGTTATCAATAGTTATTGGGGTGTTGGGTTTAGCTTTTTGCCACACCGCTTGTCGTAGCAGGAAATTTCCGAAGTAGATCAAAAACGGGCGCGGAAATTTACTGTTGAGGCGTTTTTGGCCCAGGGGGAGCCGATGTGCTCGTTGAATTTGGGAATCCCAGTCCCAATCAGAAAGTTCAGGGAATGCTCGGGGCATCAGTTTCACCAAGAAGGCCCTAGAATAGGACCCCTCTGCCCCTTCCGGAATACCGTACAGTTTGAGATTTGATCTTCTTAAGCGATTTTCCAGGTCATCCACTTTGCCCTGTAGCTGGGTTAGTACAGCATCATGTCGCTCCACAGTAGCATCAACTCTTTGCGTTCTTTCTTCAACCAGTACTGTGCGCTGCTGCAGCTCTGTTATCTCCTGTGTGACTCCTTTTAGTATAGAGGCTATGTCAGTTATTGATGTTTGCAGTCTTATGTTATCACTTTTTAGCTGCTGATAATGTGCCTCTGACTCTGCCCTCTGATTCAGCAGAAGATTTAAGATAGCATCTAGCTGAGGGTGGTCGGTATTACCTAGCTTTGGCTCTTCCCTTAAGTTATCCTGCTTGTTTTCATCATTAGATTGCTCTGGTTCAGGGTCCAAACTCGGGTCCGCTGTATCTGCTGAATCCAGTGAGGGTGCACCTGCCAGGACTTCATTCCCCCCTTTGATTTGTTCGTTAACCAGTTCATTAATAATGAGATTCGGAGTTTGCGTCATTAAGTTGGACCCATTCTCCTGACACTGCTGTGTCCCATTGTCAAAGTCTATAGGGCTGCCCCCTGAGAGCCTTAAGGTCATATTTTTGACTAGTCCTTTAGCCTCCATCCACTTTCTCAGAGGACTTTTGTCGATAATAGCCTTTCTTGTACTCAAAGGTGTTACTCCAGCTACCATGTTGGTCAGATTTCTTCCTTTTTTTTTATAGATCGTCTTGGCCTTGCCTCTGCGTTTCCGCGAAGGTGGTTTATTTGAACTTTTGTTCATAGGTTCGTCTAATTCCTCCTCTGTGTCATAGTCGCAATCCTCAGAAGAGGGGTGGTCATCGTTAAGTCCCGAAATTTGCTCTGACACATGATTACTCTTGAGTTCGGTATCAAGTTTATTAAGCTCTTCCATTGTATTTTTGACATTATCTGCAGTAATTTCCATCCTTTCCAGTAATAATGGCTCAGCAGTATTTAGTACCTCGGTTACCTTCTCTAGCTCAATGGTTATCTCGGGACTTTTCAGCTCTATTATGTCACGAGTCTTATTACCTTTGGGCACGGTTGCAGTGTTATCATCGTTGTCATTTTTATTGAGTGAGCCTCCTTCCCCCTTTACATTAGTCCCGACTTTAGCACTTTCATTAGTGTCTATATTATTATTTTTTTTTAGCATTGTATTATTTTTTTTTGGAATTGTTCCACAGTTGAATAAAGGAGGGTGCAGGACCGTCTTACCTGCCATCTTCTTGTCGCTCCCCTTGGCAGTAACAGTTTTTTCAGTTTTTTCAGGGTTGCCTTTTGTTCCACAAGCTGATGGTACTTTCATTGCCATTTCTGCCTCTTTCTCGTTCAGCTTCATACTCGCTGTTGTTTTCTCCAGGCCCCCCTGCGTTTCAGTTGCAGTCTGTTGGGCTGTGGTTGAAGCAGGAACAGTGGCTGGAATCAAAGCTGCCGTTGAGTCTCCTGCCGAGGGCGTAGATACAGGTACATTTGCAGTGGTCGCCGCTGCCACCGCAGCTGTTGCTGAATTTTTTGTATTTCGTGTTGTGCGTGAAGGATGTTTAGGAGACATAACTTCAGTAGTTGTGAATATATCTGTGGTCTGAAACCTTGTCTTAGCCAGACCTAACACAATGATCCCGGAGCGAGTGAGCCAGACCTTCACTGCACTCCAAATCTTCGTTGTTCGCCACAGCATTCGTCGACCTTCAGCTGTGAAGAAAGATAATTGTAGCGATTGTAGCAGTTGAGACAAAGTTGCAGCGGTAGCTGTATCTGTTGAAACAATGTTGCAGCGATGTCTTTCCTTCGTTTCCCAGACGTGGCGCTGAAATGACTGTTGTGCTGAAGCCGCTGAAAGAGCTGAAAGAGTGCCCCCCCTTACACCGTCGAAGCCGTCAAAGCCGCTGCAGAGGGCGTCAGGGTTAATTAGAGGTCTCCAAATCCAATGCTTAACTCCGGACAGCTAGTGCAGGTGAGTCGGTCTAAACGCTGTAGTTTAGTGCTGCCGCTCTGCCGCTCCACTTGTCTCGCCCATTTCCCGGTTGCTACTATGCTCCGTGTATTCATTCAGATTTTTCCCGTCTCATCACCACCCAGGTAATTGCATTTCACCGGTTCCAGTTTTTAGAGCCGGGAGGGTTTAAGAGAAATCATAATCGTAAGCAGAGCCGATATTAAGGAGGGGAGAGAGCACCTAGTTCGCCGCAAAGCAGAGTCCTCACTCCGCCATCTTGGACTCCGATACTGTTCCGGTGGATCGTGCCCTCTGCTATTTGCACTGGTTATGAAGATACTGCAGCAAGGTTCAGCCAGGCAGCAGTAAATTGAAGGATAGCAGAGAGACAAGAGGTGCATGCTATATCATTGTGTGCAGTTGTGTGTATTATTGTATCTGAGACAAGCAAGTGAAAGCTTGGACCAGGTGGTATGTGCTTTGAGGAATTTGGAATTTCATGATTAAAAGTCAGAGTTGTCTCTGTTCACTCTGCCTACTACCGAGACTGAAGTGTAGGGCTTTTTAGGACCTAGCTGTTATTATTACAGGAACTTTGTGGTAAACATTGGATGTATTGTATTGTTGCCCCATTGAGTGCTTTGACCTCTAAGAAGAAGCCCAGGAATGTGATATGGGCTGCAGAGTCTCAGAAAGCATATGAGGACCTGAATATGGCACTATGCACTGCACCTTTACTGAAAGCAGGTGAATACAGTCACCCTTAATTCTACAAATAGATGCCTCTGACAAAGTGACAGAGTGGTGTTACTTCACCTGGATGACAAAGATAGAGAGTGCCTGGTAGACTTTATTAGTAGGAGATTACTACCCAGACAACAAAACAAGGGCGCCTATTGAGAAGGAGAGCTTTGCCATAGTGTGGGCTTTGAATTAGTGCTGCCCTTATTTGTTTCCATTATAAACAATGGGGTATTCCCAAATGGTCCCTGGACCTGGGTATCGGTTATTATAAAGAAACAATGGTCCTGGACCAATTATTCAAGGAAGAGTTAGATTAACAGAATTATCAAACATCTGTTTGTTTCATTTTCACGATTTACAGACATTTGTGAGCTGATTAATGTAAGCCCAAATAAGTTGTTAATTCTGTTATTATAATTCTTCCTTGAATAATTGGTCCAGGACCATTGTTTCGTTATAATAACTGATACCCAGGTCCAGGGTACATTTGGGAATACCTCATTTTTTATAATGGCTACCTTGTGCAGGCGATGCCTGCAAGGGTTTTGTGTTTGTTAAAACTGTCTCATTTGGTTGTTGTTTGTATTATTTTGTATCTGATTTGTTTCAAGATATGTCTGAAAAAGAAACACTGACTTACAGTGAGGAGTACATAGATTTCCGACTACAAGCACAAGGTGGTATAGGTTTTCTGGGAGAGCCACACCCAGTATCAATCTTTCTTTGAATGAAAATAATAGACTTGAGAGATTAGGGAAGAAACTAATCCGCACAAGGTTACTTGGACATGTATTAATGAAATATCTACAGTCCAATGTAATACCGGTGGGATTAAGAGTGAGAAGCTAACATGCCATCTTCATCGACAACCCGAAATTCAAACTGAATTTCAGTTTTGTCTCTCATAATTGCTCCAGGCACTGG
The DNA here is from genome assembly GCF_964263255.1 of Lissotriton vulgaris. Classification (NCBI taxonomy): domain Eukaryota; kingdom Metazoa; phylum Chordata; class Amphibia; order Caudata; family Salamandridae; genus Lissotriton; species Lissotriton vulgaris. The sequence goes on from NC_141687.1 coordinate 365,317,904, forward strand.
ATGGTGCTGGGGATTGAGACAGCACTAGAGGAGGTAGAACGTCTCATAAAGGAAATTGCTGATATAAAAAAAGAAATATGTGATGATAAGGCACTTACAAACGCAAATGAGGCATTAGAATGACTAGAGAGAACTCTCAAAGATTTTGATTTGTACACACAAGCTACAAAACTAGACAAACTAGTGAAGTATCTTGAATTCTATGATAAGAACACTACCTATCCTTACCTACAAGAAGGACACTACATAAAGGATTCACAAGGGAGGTTCTCAATCAGAGGGAGAGGTGGGTTTAGAAAGTATACCACCATTTCCGATTCATCTGCTGAAAGTGGTTCCGATACTGAAGCAGAGAGGCCAAGCACCAATACAGGCACGAACAATACTGGCCAGAGATATTTAGAACAACAACCATCTTTTTTTGTTGAAAGCACCATGGTGGGAGTAAAGAGGGAGAGGTCAGCCCTGGGGGAGACCCAGGGCAACGAGAGAACCTACCTGGAACCCTTGCAGAGGAAGGACAAAGAAACAGGTACACTATCAACAGGAGACACACGGGGACATCCAGGCCCGCCACCAACATTCCAGGTGGTAGGATATACACTAACTACACCTAAAAACCCTATTGTGAATTTAGCCTCATACGATTTGAAGCCAGATGAACAAAAAATCCTGGAGAAAGCTCTATCATTTGTACCTACTACACTACCTAATAATTTCAATCTTAAAATGGAATGACATCCGTTTTTTCGAACAAATATGGTTAAAACATTATTTTCACAATTCCCACTTTTTCCTGTACCGGCCACCGTCCTCCATCTAAATTTGTCCCTCCTACCCATTTTATGTCACCCAAGATCATGGCATATGAACAGGTGGTAATGCGTGATATCACAAAAGCCCTTCCCCTTAGGCAGTATGTCAAGTATAATGTCACTTGTTTGGAACGTATGGCACTCACAGCTCTCAGCAACAATGCTAAAATAGTCATCAAGCCTGCCAACAAAGAGGGGGTTATTGTGATTTAAAATACTGATGATTACAAAAAAGAAATCCTATCCCAATTAGGTATAGAGGGTATTTATGAAAAACTAAGTTCAGATTTCACGAAAGAGATTATGGAGGCCATCAAACATATCACACTTCAGGCTCTAGAGTCAGGTTTCCATAATGCACATGAGTTTGACTACCTGCATAAGAGTTATCCCAGGATCCCGACAATATATACCCTCCCTGAAATACATAAAAAGGATGCATGAGCTACTGGAGAGACCCATAATCTCGGGTTGTGGCTCCATTTTAGAGCATTTATGCAAGTATATAGATGTATTCCTTAAACCTATCTCTGAGAATGCCGTCACTTACCTAAGGGATACCATGCAAACAATTCAAGTTGTGGACAATTGCCCATTTGATATGAATTGCAACCTTCGGGTCACCATGGATATTACATCCCTATATACGAACATTCCCCAGAGTGAGGCATTGAGACTGATGAGAGAAGTTCTGAACAGGCGTCCCAGGCCACACGGAGTCCCAACTGAATTTATCATAAAACTCCTTGATGTAGCCATGATGAAAAACTTCTTTAGCTTTTAGGGTGACTTTTACATACAAACAAAGGGAGTTGCTTTGGCGGCAAGCTTTGCGCCCAATCTAGCAATTAATTTTAAACAATCACTAGCACCTGGTGACAGATGAACTTAGTGGACAACCACCACCCAGGTATGCGTTCCGCAAAGGCATGAATGTAAAGAAACATGTTGTCAAATCCCTATTACCCATAGAATCGAGAACTTCACAGATGACACCATGGAACATCCCGCCCGAGAAGAGACATTTTAAATGTGGGCAATGTAGGGTGTGTCCCATGGCCAATGAATTGAAAACATTCACACACTACAACTACAAACGAACACTTCAAGATCACACTAACTGAAACTCCAGCTTGGTAATCTACGCCATTTCCTGTCCATGTGCTTTTGTATATATAAGACAAACTACACAAAAAGTAAAGTCCTGTATCCTGCAACCCTGCAGTCATATACGGTGCCAGGTACAATGAGAGGACCCCTCGTGGAACATTTTACATCATTTGGACAGACACTGGAGAGCCTACGTTGGTGTGTAATAGAGAAGGTACACCAAAACCCCCGGGGAGGAGATTTCGGAAGAGTTCTGAGCCTACGCGAGTGTAGTTGGATACATCACTTTGATACTGTAGTGAGAGGATTAAATTAATACGAGGAGATGACCAGACAGGTGTCAACACTCAGCAGTGTTTGTTGACAATAGGTTTTGAAGGCATAATTTCATGGCAATCTCCTGTATAACACATATGTATATGTTGTGTTTTTAACCCAATTCTGTTTGCTCCTACTGAAAATTGGCATCCTATGCCTTTAGATGTGATAATTTACTGTTTATTTTCTTTTTTAAATGTCTGTATTTATGTTGAATGTGAAGTGCAATTGTGATGTCATATGTGGACTTATTTGGAACAATTGCATACCACTAGGTTGGTACTTAATATGTGAATATATCCAAGCTTCAGCACTGGTCGCTAATTGCCCACACACACTGATTCCTAAATCTAAATTGGGACACTGCACCTTTTGTTTAATTGTATACTGTCAGTTTTAAATACTAAATAAACGATTGAGTCTATCTTAAACATTAGAATGGTGACATCGCACTTTGAGGCATTTTGTAATTATATTGAAGACGTTACAGAAAGAGGAGTTGGCTTTTTGTTTAATTGTACATTGGCAGTTTTAATGTACATTGAACAATTGTATCTATCTACGAATATTAGAACTGTGACATAGCACTTTGAGGCCTTCTGTAATGCTGCAGAAACTGTGAGCTCCTTGAGTCTTTCGCCCCCTATTTAATAGCGTGTGCTTACCATCGCCCCCTTTCAAGGCCACCGCCTCTTTTCTCAGTATAAAGGACGTCGATCAGATCGTCTCCAGGTAATTCTCTTTCACAACTGACCATCACCTAGGAACGCCTTGCGCTCCCTAGATAGTAATTTTAATAAGAATTCCCTTGCTCTTTTTTTCTAGACTCATAAATTACGCTGTGCCCCGGATTGCCTGATTCATTCAGCAAACTCTTGCCACACACACGGGCCTGAATATTACGTTCCATGGAAGGTCCAGGCACCACCATCTTGGTTTATATCTACAGAATAACATGATTTGTCCTTAGTTGGCCCTTGCCACTTTACGGGTGAGTTGCTACAGCCAATCTGTGCACTTTTAGTGTACAATCCTTATGGGCGCTTGACAACAACTGTTGGTATTATTATTGAATTGCAGGCATTGGTGTAACCAGGTTTTGGATTCCAAATGAGCATTGCAAAATAATGAGGTGGGTTTAATACATTACTCCAGCCGTTTGATGTGCAGACACCACGCTTGGGTAACCTATTATGTCCGGGTTCTAAGTTCCTTGTTTTTATTCTGTAGGGTCACTTCACCTGTCCCCTTGTCCTGAGGAAGATCTGCATGGCTGAGGTATTAATGTCCCTCGGTTGCCAATAAGCCAGATCGAAACATTGACGCTACCCCCTACCGCACCTGGACCAATTTCCCCTTCTCTATTACCCCTGTTCAGAGCCTTAAGGAAACACTCCTTACAACTTTAGAAAATATAATTCACATGAATAATTTGCATGGTGCCAGGTTGCATCTAACTGTTTATTGGATATCAGTTTTGTACAGTCTTGTAAATATATGCCCTTTACTTTTTTACACACTTTGCGATCTCTCGACTTCTATATATACACTTGAGCACTCTTCCTTACACGTTCCCTAGAACATTCTCCTACCTTCTTGACCCTCTAATGGTTGTTCTTTTAAATGACTAAATAAATATAATGTAATAATACTTAGGGTTTTTTCTGCACATCTGTTTGTTTATTTTCACTATTTACATATGTTTTTGAGCTGATTAATATAAGCTCAAATAAGTTGATAATTCTGTTAATCTAACTCTTCCTTAAATAATTGGTCCAGGCCAATTGTTTATTTATAATAGCCCTTATTTGTTTGGCACTTAGTTTGTGGTGCAAACAGACCATAAGCTACTGAAATAGTTGATGGCTATGAGGGGAGAGAATCCCAAGTTTTTGAGATAGACTATTTCTTTGCAAGGGTTATACTTTGTGGTAGATCACAGAGCCAGATTGAGCCACCGGAATGCTGGTGAACTTTCCTGATGGTTTTATCAATTCAACCACCCAACCTCTTCGGGTTAGGAGTTGGTTCAAGGTGTTCGGATCTGGGAGGGACATCTGTTGGGATGGAAAAGTTAATGGACGTGCACTCCTGCCCCGAGTGCCCTACTGGACTGCTGTCTATATCCTAATGTAGATTTGTGTTGTCAGAGGCAAACACAGATCATGCATGTGCAACATGACTTAGGCCTGTCTCAAGGATGGCGGTCTGTTGGACCAGGAGGGTCACCCAAAGCACTACCCTCATAGTAGAGAAAGGCTGCTGCCTTCACCAAGAGTTAATCAGCATGAGCACCGTGGTGGCAGGATACCATATACTGAATAGGAGTGAACAGGCTCTTTTCAACCTGTGCCACTGGAGCGGGTCCTACAGGCTCACTCATTTATAAAGTTCAGCTGCAATGTGTGCAGCACAGATGTGGTGTATAAGCGCTGGTTGTATGTGTGCCTTGGAAGGGTAAAATACTGTAATAATGCAGTACTGCGCGGTGTGTGCATGGAGAAGGCATGTGCAGGATTGTATGTGCTTATGAGTGGTACAATATGTGAAGAATGCAGTCATGTGCAATGCACGTAGGATAAATGCATGTGCTGGGGGTATGTGTACATGTGAGTAGTACAATACAGGAATGGTGCAATTCATGCATGGTAAATGCATATGCTGGATGTAGTGTGCCCATGAGTGGTACAGTACATGAAGGAAACAGTGCTTGTTAAATGCAGGTGCTTGGTGTATGTTGTGAGAAGTTGGCCTGGCATATGCTGTCCACTAGTTATAGTGGGCACCTTGCACCAGTCCAAACAGCCCCTTAGAGGAGATAGGTTAAAGACAACCTTTATTGAAAGCTATCCTAGTGGTAGCTATGGAGAGCAGCCTTCAGGCTAAGTCTTGAAGTAATGTAAAGCAGTTTGTTTTACCAGTCAATAATCTTGTGAATGGCCAAATGAAAGGAGAACCACACCAGGTATATATCTAAAATATATGTATTTATTCTAAACACACCCTACTAGTCTATTTATGAGGCTAGCGCTCAAAACACATAAGTTACACTTAATAACAAACAGTAAATTAGCACAATATACGTTGAGCCCTAGGGTCGTAGCAAACCATATATTAAGAAAGTGGTATAAGAACCACGACTTGACTAGACACAGGCCTAGAGCCTGTAAAATCGCCGGGCCCACAAGGAACCATCCAAGGTAGTGACTCAGGGGACCCACGGAGGATGCGTGCAGTGTTAGAACACAGCCGTGGGACGCCATTAGCTTCTATGGGGAAAGTCGCGGTTGGAAATGTACAGATAAAGGACACTTGGAGAAGGACTTTGAGCAAACCCCTTTAGACTTACGGGGCTCTAGGGACACCACCCATGGGAGCATTGTAGTACTCAAGTTACCTCACTCGGAGAAGCCAGGTGCATAGGTGGCTTTTGGTGTCGGGAATCGTAATTGATTTCAATGGCGATCTACTGCAAAGTGCTGCTGCCGTCGAAGTGGAAAATGTCCGGTGTGATCCAAACCAGGATTGAAGATGAAAAGAACCTGAAAGCAGAGGGGACAGAGTCTGGGTCACTAGCCAGTGACCGGGAGCACGGTAGGCGGATGCCCACCAATGTCGGGTGATTTCAGGTGAAGGAGGTGAAGCTTTACTCTTCAGCCACAAGGACCAATAGGTGTTGACAACAACCAGGGTCTGGAATCGAGCTGCCCCACACAGGATGTCAAGTGCTGCAGTGTCCGTTCCCAGATTGGACCCAACAAGCCTTGGCAACAGCAACCCACGCAGGAAGTAAAGAAATGCTTTGGTGCAGACCAGCAAGGTCCGAGGGACTCACCATGCAGTGGGGAGTCAGGGCATATCTGGCAAAACCAGGGAAGCCCAAATAAAATCTGAATTGCTTCGTAGGGACCCACCAGTCAACAGACTAGTGATCACGAAGGAGCCTCAAGAGGAAATGCAAGAAGCGGCCTCATGGAACACTCATGGAGTGTAGGCCCGCAATCTTCGGTGCAAAAGGTGCTCAGGCATGGGCTACAAGTAACCTAATGCACAGCATTAAAGAACATCAAGAAGCTGATGCACTTGCAAATGTGCATGGTGTCCAGGAGTTCTGGTTCCACCCCACCCACGAGGGCTGTGGGTCTCAGCTTTGCTGGGGACTCGAGTCAGCTTCTGTGAAGTCTGGAAATCCTCTTCCTGGTCTGCAGATACTTTGGAGTCCATCGGTAACTTCGGAGATGCAGAACGGTAAATGTTTTATTGGTGCCTGCCAAGTAGGGGAGTCACACCTTGACCCTAAGGGAGATATATTCCGTCCTCTAGTCTTGAGTATAGCATTGAAGTTCCAGGATTCAGATGCACAGTTTCATCCAGGGAAATCTAAAGTCCTGCTGCCAGGGGTTCCTTACTTATACCTAAGAAAGGGGTTGGACTAACTCTGTGGACCCAGCTATGCGAGGGTTTGGAAAGAGGGGTGGCTACACCCATTTCCTTTGTCCAGTTTTGCACCAGAGCAGGGGCTGGTAGCCCCTGCAACCGGTTTGAACTAAGCTATGCACAGGGACACCAAATGTGCCCCCAGTACAGACTTCAAAGCACTCTCAGAGGGCACCCACCCAGCCCCAATCCACTAAGGCCTGTCTGGGAGGTGGTTACACCTCCCAGTGACAGGAAACCTATTGTCCAGGCCTCCCCTGCCGGAGTTTCTGTCAGCAGCAGGAGGCCAGACTTGTGTCTGTGGCTGCAGCATCCTTTTTTGTGATTCCAGGGCTCTTTAACCCCTTCGATGCTGATGACGAGCTCAGCTCGTCATCAGCCACGGGTGAAACATGAGCAAAAAGGGGGGTAACCATAGGAAGCAGACCCTACACTCCTACATATGTGTAAAACAAAAGCATGACAGCGGACCCCTAAGACAGAGCGCATCTCATCTGTAATCCCCAAGCAGTCGAAAACGGAAAAAAGGGTAACAAAATGTGTAGCCAGAATGTGCACTCTCTAACAACACCTGCTGTCAGGGTGTAGTCCGAATGAAAAGGACTAACAAATCTAAACACACAGTAGAGTGCACCAAATGTTATCTCCAGATAAATAAGCAATCCAAGCGGCAAGGGTTCCAATTTATAAGTAGATTTTCTTTTTATTTCATGTGCTGTTTCAAAAACTTTTTCTTTCAAATATGTGATAGTAAAACAGTCAAACAGCCAACGCCTTTTTTGTCCAACACCATGGACTTCTTCAGGGCAAAATACAGTTTCAACAAAGTCTTCTATTTTCGTCCCAAATTCAAAAAAGAATTCCAACTTCAATATCACATCAAATGTATCCTATATATCAAGTGATTGCGATGTGAACCGTAACATAAGGTGATGGAAATAAAATGTCCCCCAATCACCTATTGTTAGGATTTCCAAAATTGTGGGAAATAGGGTATTGTTTAAATCCCAGAAGAGGCACCAGAATCAGCACCGGAGACGTTGGCACAGCAATCAACTGATTTCAGGAAGCTTCCTGAGACCAATGGTACCCTGTTTCCCCCAATTTTGGAAATCTTAACAATCCAGGTACAGACTCTCGTCACTCCCATGGCCTGTGTTTTGCCATTGTGCAACATTCCGTCCATCATCTTGTGTGTTTTGCTGTTCACGTATGTGGGAAGGGTATGCCCAGACGTGGGTCCCGTGCTCACTAAGCCACTGGAGTCAAGCTATCCTGGCTGAAGACGGCTGAAAGCCAGAAACTGGTCCTAAGATGCTTGATTCGAGTCCAGGGAAGACATGGCTTGGCAGTTCGGGCTGGACTGTTCCCATGAGGCACAGGGTCAAGACTGATTTGCATATGGCTATGTCTGAACTGGTCAGGAGAGGGCCACCGTGAAGTGAGCTGTGTGTCATGCTGCACTAATCAGGCCAGAGCCCTGCATAGTGCCAGGTCAGCGACCCTCTATGCCAAGAGAATCTGCTGTGAAGAAGACAAATGTGCAGTAAGGGTTACAATATTGTGCATTCGGATGTATTGAGCCATATGCCTGGAGGAGCCACCAGGACAATGGACTGTTATGCAGTAAGGGTCATAGCCTGTTTCATTAGCAGACAGCCATCCCATATGCCCAGGGGGCCGCAGTGAAGGAATTCACTGTGCCGATGGGGCAGGAGCCCATGTGGTGTGAGATTTGGGCCATTTATGCCAGAGGGGTTCACCGGGAGCATCAAATACTGCGACTTGACATGTCATCTCCTGCCAGAGAAGTGACGACGCTGTGGAAGTAACTGTGTGACATCACCTAAACGAACGACCCAAGACAGGATTGTTGCAACCAAACTACCACAGGACATGGGCTGGACACTTACCCTACAGGAGGGTTGGCGGAGAGCCTCCGGTCACTTTGGGAGTGTGACCTCGAGTGGGAGACTCTGCACCCGCTGAGTGTAGGTGCCTGGGCTTCGTGTATCCAACTAACCTGAACTCAGCTACTGAAGCTGTGAGTGCCTGTGGACAGGACGCGCTTAGGAACTCTACATGCTTCATGTCTGCCCGTTTCAGGTCTGTTGGCTCCAGGGAAACTTGCTGCTAATAGCTCTACGGCTCTGGAACACTGTTGTGTTTAACTTAGAGTCAAAGTTAAAGTGGAATGTAGTGGGATATACCCCTGAATGTTACTAATAGGCAATAGGGAATAACTACTATTTCTAATGCAAGGACGAATTGGGACAGGCAATCGCCAAAGAAATTGTTTGTGAATGTCTTATATTTTCTTTGTGTTAGTTAGTGGAAGAAATAAAATACTTCCCTTTTTTCATAAACGTCGGCATTTGGCTGGACAATAATTTATTGCCCCTGCAGGGCACATTTTGGGTTGTGAGCCAGTGTTCACTATCCGGTATCCACACCTTGGGCCTTGGACTGCTTGGACCATGCATACCATCAGAGTCAACTGCAGAACGGATACTTGGTTCAGTTCCTCAGAATCCATAGTAACCCCTGCTTGCTCTGTGGACCTCTGAAAGGGTTTTTGACAAAACCTTGGTAAGCCCTTAGTAAATTCTTGCTGCAACGAGATAATCAGGCTCAATTTGATTTGCTTTGAAATCTCACAACTGGCATTTTACAGAGAAATCAGGGTTCTGGATCTGTAGATATTTTAAGTACCCTACCTAAACTATCATGATTTTTCTTGGCTATTATTATTCTAAGAAAACTGTTTTCTTTGAAATACAAAGGTCACTAGGAAGATAGCCAACTCTAACACAGTGGGACTCCTCGTGGTAGTTCGTTTTATTTCAGCCACCCACATTTAACAGCAGAATTATTACAAATAGCACAAATTGAAGTTTCTTTGGGGCATATTACCAACAGCTAGCGATAATTTTCGCTATGTTGGTTTAGCGGCGATATTTTTATCGCCGAGCTGCGGCTATTTTTATCGCTTAGAAACTTTGCTATTATCAAGGTTTATCTCCTAAGCGATAAAAATCGGCCGAAATGCATGAATATCGCTGAAAAGTCCGCGATATTCATGCATTACCGAGCTAATGCTCTTAGCCATGTTATCCACCTACCATTGGATAACATGGCTAAGAACTGCTCAGGGGCAGGTGTTAGCTTTTGGAGATATTTGCGCTTAGCGCGAAAATCTCCAAAAGTTGGTAATAGGAGATAGCGATGTTAGCGACGGTTTCCAGTCGCTAACATCTTGGCACGCCCACTTTGTATGTCATTAGTGATAAATATCACTGACATGCAAAGCGGGGCCCAAGATGGTCGCTATCTCCTACTAGCTGTCGCTAACTGGTGTTAGCGACAGCTAGGTAATAGGGAGATAATTTTATCTTCGCTTTCTTGGCTTTTAAAGTCGAAAAAGCGGTGATAAACCCACATAATAATATGCCCCATTATTCCCTTTTCTCATGTCACCCATCTGTTGATTCCAAAATGGCTCAAATACGCCCTTCTGGGCTACGAATTTCTCACCTGTTTGCTTTCCCTTGATGGCGAACTGCAAAGCCTAAACTCATGTTTGTTGCTTACTCAGCGTGTCTGGGGGCAAAGGTGTGCAACCATCCCATCTCATTAAGTAGAAACATACCCATTACATGTTAAAACAAAAGACTGTTTCCGTGGAAGTTCCAAAGAGCCACGCCTACACTTAGAGGGTTTTTTCAGAGAGTGATTCACATACGCAGATAGTACAGTGAAGCAAAAAAAACAAATTGGAACTAAACCCTTTTAAAAATAGTTTTCAAAAATGTCACTCTAGAAATAATAGTTGTCACTTAGTCTCTCTGTGTTCCATGTTGATCCCAAACTGGCATGAAAAGACAAGTGTATATGTGGAGATGGGGATGGGTTTATTATGTCTGAAAGGACTCAAGCTAAGTTTGAGTTGTAGACTGCACAGTGAGTGACGTTGAAATATCAGACACATTTAAGACCAACTTTTACCGACGATTAAACGCTACACAGTGGACTGGAAGGCATGGACGACAGCGTCCGCTTCAGTCTATCAATAAAAGCCACTTTCGCATGCAAGGCGGGCAAGCAGCACCGTCATGAGCGGCCCTTGGCGGACAGGTCTGCAGCTGCACACAGGCCTCATTCGTGTGAGCAGTGTGACAGCACCGCGGTTGTCCTGAAAAATTGAAGCGCAATGAGGCTAGGTAGCAAGTCGAAGCACCTTAGCTGAATCACGTACAAACGTTACCTCACACCTCCATTACCGCTACGCCAAGTCTGGTGGCAGTAAAATCTCACAATGCATTGGGCGGCAAAAAGCTCCAGTGTCTCCGGGTAGGATGCGTAAGTTAGGACCGGCGGCTTCTCTCTCAGAAATACCTTTTTCGGTCATAGAAAGTAGTTCATGAGTACTTTGCTAACGTCGATTGAAGATACTCTCTTAAAGGGAAATGTACGTTAGTTCCTACGTGAGTGAAAGCTAGCGCACTCCAGATGAAAGGAGCGAGCCGTGCCTCAGTTTACTCTGGTTCACTGATGAAAGCACTCACGAGTAGACTTCTCGGGACACGTGGTGCTCGCAGACAGGTTAATTCTGCAGGCTGGTGGTGTGTTGTGAAACTCTGGTGCCATCAGAGGCAGAGCTGACGGGAGCCGCCCTGGGAGAAACGTGTTCTGTTACGAATCACTTTCCGCCGGCTTTACATATAAAACAGGAACACGAGGAAATCTTTTTACAGTCTGAGTTCTCAGACAGCGGTGCACAGGGCTACACCTTAAACCATTCATGAGACCAGCCCTGCCCTTGGCCGCGCCCGTGCAATAAAAGTGCCCTGGATACTGGCACCGAGCACACCCAGGATGGATGCTCCAGGCATACCTGTGTCCTCCGCCTCCTTCCTCCTCCAGGGATGAGGCAACCACCCCAGACAGACTGGCAGAGATGCCCTCGTCGGCCGTGCTCCACTCATGCCCCCACGTGTAGAGGCTTTGAACTGTATCTTGCCGTCCTTTGTAGTAAGCTGCCCCTAAGGCCTGTTCATTAGTGCATCGTTGCAAGAGACAGGTGGCTCCTACAAGCCTGCTCAAGGATGCATTCTGCAAGAGACAGGTGCCTCCTGCAGACCTCTTCATGGGTGCATCCTGGCAAGAGACAGGTGCCTCCTGCAGACCTGTTAAAGGGTGCATCCTTGCAAGAGACAGGTGGCTCCTACAGGCCTCTTCATGGGTGCATCCTGGCAAGAGACAGGTGGCTCCTACAGGCCTCTTCATGGGTGCATCCTTGCAAGAGACAGGTGGCTCCTACAGGTCTGTTCAAAGGTGCATCTGGGCAAGAGACAGGTGGCTCCTACAGGCCTCTTCATGGGTGCATCCTGGCAAGACACAGGTGGCTCCTACAGGCCTCTTCATGGGTGCATCCTGGCAAGAGACAGGTGGCTCCTACAGGTCTGTTCAAAGGTGCATCTGGGCAAGAGACAGGTGGCTCCTACAGGCCTCTTCATGGGTGCATCCTGGCAAGACACAGGTGGCTCCTACAGGCCTCTTCATGGGTGCATCCTGGCAAGAGACAGGTGGCTCCTACAGGCCTCTTCATGGGTGCATTCTGCAAGAGACAGATGGATCCTACAGGCCTCTTCATGGGTGCATTCTGCAAGAGACAGGTGCCTCCTGCAGACCTGATCAAGGGTGCATCCTTGCAAGAGACAGGTGACTCCTACAGGCCTGTTCAAGGGTGCATTCTGCAAGAGACAGGTGCCTCCTGCAGACCTGATCAAGGGTGCATCCTTGCAAGAGACAGATGGCTCCTACAGGCCTCTTCATGTGTGCATCCTGGCAAGAGACAGGTGCCTCCTACAGATCTGTTCATGGGTGCATCCTAGCAAGAGACAGATGGCTCCTACAGGCCTCTTCATGGGTGCATCCTGGCAAGAGACAGGTGCCTCCTACAGATCTGTTCATGGGTGCATCCTAGCAAGAGACAGATGGATCCTACAGGCCTGTTCAAGGGTGCATTCTACAAGAGACAGGTGCCTCCTGCAGACCTGAACCTGATCAAGGGTGCATCCTGGCAAGAGACAGATGGCTCCTACAGGCCTCTTCATGGGTGCATCCTAGCAAGAGACAGGTGGCTCCTACAGGCCTGTTCAAGGGTGCATCCTGGCAAGAGACAGGTGGCTCCTACAGGCCCCTTCATGGGTGCATCCTGGCAAGAGACAGGTGCCTCCTCCAGAACTGTTCATGGGTGCATCCTAGCAAGAGTCAGATGGCTCCTACAGGCCTCTTCATGGGTGCATCCTGGCAAGACACAGGTGGCTCCTACAGGCCTCTTCATGGGTGCATCCTGGCAAGACACAGGTGGCTCCTACAGACCTGTTCAAGGGTGCATTCTGCAAGAGACAGGTGCCTCCTGCAGACCTGTTCAAGGATGCATCCTGGCAAGACACAGGTGGCTCCTACAGACCTGTTCAAGGGTGCATTCTGCAAGAGACAGGTGCCTCCTGCAGACCTGTTCAAGGGTGCATCCTAGCAAGAGACAGATGGATCCTACAGGCCTGTTCAAGGGTGCATTCTGCAAGAGACAGGTGCCTCCTGCAGACCTGATCAAGGGTGCATCCTGGCAAGACACAGGTGGCTCCTACAGACCTGTTCAAGGGTGCATCCTTGCAAGAGACAGTTGACTCCTACAGGCCTCTTCATGGGTGCATCCTGGCAAGACACAGGTGACTCCTACAGGCCTCTTCATGGGTGCATCCTAGCAAGAGACAGGCGGCTCCTACAGGCCTGTTCAAGGGTGCATCCGGGCAAGAGACAGGTGGCTCCTACAGGCCTCTTCATGGGTGCATCCTGGCAAGAGACAGGTGGCTCCTACAGGCCTGTTCAAGGGTTCATCCCAGCAAGAGACAGGTGGCTCCTACAGGCCTCTTCATAGGTGCATCCTGGCAAGAGACAGGTGGCTCCTACAGGCCCCTTCATGGGTGCATCCTGGCAAGAGACAGGTGCCTCCTCCAGACCTGTTCAAGGATGCATCCTGGCAAGACACAGGTGGCTCCTACAGGCCTCTTCATGGGTGCATCCTGGCAAGACACAGGTGGCTCCTACAGACCTGTTCAAGGGTGCATCCTTGCAAGAGACAGGTGACTCCTACAGGCCTCTTCATGGGTGCATCCTGGCAAGACACAGGTGGCTCCTACAGGTCTGTTCAAAGGTGCATCTGGGCAAGAGACAGGTGGCTCCTACAGGCCTCTTCATGGGTGCATCCTGGCAAGACACAGGTGGCTCCTACAGGTCTGTTCAAAGGTGCATCTGGGCAAGAGACAGGTTGCTCCTACAGGCCTCTTCATGGATATTTGCAGAGAAAGGGTTATTGGGAGTAAGAATTCTTTTATTCTCTAGCTTTCTCTGCAAATATCCAGATGTGGAGACGTTATATTGATGATGTCATCCTCATCTGGAATGGAAATGAGATGGAAGTGAACCTCTTTCTAGATTGGCTGAATTCGCAAGACCCTTTTCTAAAATTCACCTGTACAATGAGTAGGGACCATTTGGTCTTTCTGGACCTGAACATCAGAGCGGATGGAGGTAAACTAACCACTACCACACACTTCAAACCTACGTCGAGAAATTGTTTACTAAACTTTCAAAGTTTTCACCCTCAACAGCACCGGGAGAATCTACCTTTTGGACAGTTTTTACGCCTGCGGCGAAACTGTTCGGAAAAACGAGATTATGAAATCCAGGCTGAAGAACTGAGTATGAAATTACGCCAGAGACAATACCCACACAAAATTGTTTCAAAGGCAAGAAAGAGAGCATCTAATAATAATTGAGATGCACTCTTAGAAACAAAACCCAGAGAACAGTCCACAAATAACACGGATAGAAGACCAATCTGTGTTACCACCTACACAGTAGCCTCACAGAAAGTAACAAAGATTGTCAAAAAACATTGGAAAACATTGAACAGTGGTGGCCTCAACCTTACTCAACCTATGTTTAGCCACCGAAAAGGAAAAAACCTGAAAGATTTGGTAGTCCATACACGCCCAAAGATTGTGGAAGGCTCTGTCCGTCGCCTACACCTACTACCTGTGGGACACTATCCGTGTTCCAATTGTAGTGTGTGCCATCTAACTAATGCGACCAAACAAGTCACATGTAACAACGGCCTGATTTGGGATTTGAAGTCCTTTTCCAATTGCAACACAACAGGGGTTGTGTATATGATTACATGTAGTTGTGATTTACACTACATCGGTATGACCACCAGGAAGGTCAATACAAGGATGGTGGAACGTGTACTGTACAAAGGGGTTTTTAGAAAATTCGGACTCCGGGGGCGCGCTGCCTAGGTTTGAACGTTACAGTGTGTGAAAGAAACATGAAATATCGTTGTGTAGTGCGTGAAGAGCAGACGGCAAACACCCTTAACCGTCCAAACAAGTCAAAAGACAAAGCAAATTCACAAAGCTGAGCTCTCGCAACTACATGTGTGGTAACAAAACAAGGTACAATGACCAAATTAGAAAAAGAAGCGCAGAAGCAGGTTCTTTGGTGTATATCTTCTTGTCACAGCAAGATGTAGTTTTTATTTTCTCCAGACTTGAGAAATGTAACATTCGCCGACACGTGTTTCGTCGTGTACGGTTGAGTCAACACGACTCCTCAGGGCTTCAACTCCATTTCCTATTGTAAGGTTGGAGTAAGTCTGGGTCTTGTAATCTCTGTTCTGGCACTAAGTATTCTGTATGACTAAGTTATAGTCGATACTATTGAGAGAATGAACCAGTAGGAATATAAGGGTGGTGAGTCTCTCGTTTGTTGGATGATCACTTCCCACTGGTGGTGATGAGTCTCGAGTTAGGCGCTGGGTCACGCTTTGGTGTCAAGCGGAAAGCCGGGAGGGGATTCTACTGATGTGCCACAAGAAGGAAACGGGTGCGTCTCCTCTACGGCGGTATGCCGCTGTGGGCAATCCCTCCTCTGTTGGTTCCCGGCGGTCGTCTCTCGTGACTCATTTTCTGGAAAAGGAACATACCCCCAATGATATGCGTTGGGTGGTCCTGGAAATACAACAACCACATGCAGAAATGGAGAAAAAACTACTTGAAAAGGAACAACGCTGGGTTTTTAAACTTCGCTCACACATTGTGGGTCTGAATGATGACATCCCCAGGGGACAATTCACTTGACACGAAGTAGTCAACCTAGTGTCACAAAGTCATGTCTGCACATAAAATAACTGAACTAATAACTGTGGGAGTTTCTCTATAGACCGCAGTGATTTACACCATCACCGGCCTGAGTATACCTATATATGTTGTTTTCTTAAAAAATTTGGGCTAAATAGTTGATATAAAATGGTCAACAATATTATGCCTGAAAGTATTCTGCAATCAGAACTACTATCCTATTTTGAAAAGAATTTACCCTCTAAATGAGTCCAATGTGCACCATACATATAAGGGGCCACCGAATCGGTAATATCCTGATCACCGACTTTAGCCTACCTATAAGATACAAAAGGTACACTTTTTGATAAAAATATGGCAGATTGTCTGATAATATTTAATGGGTGATAGTATTAATTCTAAATTAATTTTTAGATATACTGAATCCTCGTAATCAAAACTATTCCCCCTTTTTGAGTGAATAAACAGTACGCTATACACTTAAGATGGCCGCCACCCGCCGGTGCTCAGGACAACTGACGCGCACCAGCTCTTTATCGAGCGTGGGCGCGTATGCGGAAGTAACCGGGATCGGGAGCTCTTTAAAAACAAACTCAGTGCCCCCGGTCAAGTAACATCCGGACCGGAGGGACGCGAGTAGGTGCCTAAAAGAGGGAGGTATTCTTAAAGCAAGTAAGTGGCTGCATAAAAATCGGACGAACGAAGAGTTTTTACTCTTTAACCTAACGGGTTGAACAACCATCGCTAAGCATAACAACCCAGTGGATGCTATTTACGATGTGCCATTTCTCCTACCTCTCTTAGATTTGCTGGGATACTGAACCCCTCCGAGTCCATGGGGCACAGTTAGGTCCCACGACATGTATGTAAATATGTATGAGAGTGTGTGATAGATGAAAGTCTGGTTGTGTCACAGTAAGGTGTTTTATCACGTTTTGATGCATGAGAACTACCACATTTTTGCATGAAAACAATCACGTTTTTACATGAAAAAACGTGCGTTTAGGACCACGGGAAATGTAATAACGTTTTCCAATGCAATCCATAAGATATGGTCTATGTGTGCTATGTTCGGGGTAACAAACTCCTGACTTTTCAAGTTGTCTTTTGTTTTACAGGAACCACGTGTTTGGATTAAATACGTAGGTTTTACTGCATGCACTAATTATAGATTGCAGCAATTAATTAATTTATTAAACAGAACTCATCACAGAGCTAAGGAGTGGCGAACACAGGGCTGGTCCCTGTGTAGTCCCGAAGAAGTGCTTGGGGTATGCACAAAACATGTTGACGATAGGAGTTGATAGGTACACCTTAACACATTACGTTTAGGGACCCCTATCTTTCCACCCCATTTTTAATATTACCACCTAGAGGCAAGAATAAAGTCTATTGTAAACCTACTGGGCAGGTATTTTTTAAATACACCACTTAGTCCACTCCACTATCACATCCGCACCACACATAGTCTTTTGTAAGTGCTCCTACGTAATTCGCAAGTCGCAGCACGCCAAGACCGTAGAGGACTGGGATGGCCCCAATGATGAAGCATGTCACCATGGGGCAACCCTGGTGAGTGAGGGGACACCTAGAAAAATAGCAATTTCTCCTTTTCTATCTAGTATGACTTTCCAGACCGACCCCATTGAGTGTTGTGTATGGTTTTATAGTGACTAGCAAGGCTCTCAGGTATCTGGTAACAGACCTTATGTTAAATATAGTTTTTGGAGGGTGAGCCTTAGCTTTTTTCCTCCCTCTGACTCCCTCTCTTTAGTATTATTGCATCCTAGCAAGAGACAGGTGGCTCCTACAGGCCTGTTCAATGGTGCATCCGGGCAAGAGACATGTGGCTCCTACAGTCCTCTTCATGGGTGCAACCCGGCAAGAGACAGGTGGCTTCTATATACCTCTTCATGGGTGCATCCTGGAAAGAGACAGGTGGCTCCTACATGCTTCTTCATGGGTGCATCCTGGCAAGAGACAGGTGGCTCCTACAAGCTTCTTCATGGGTGCATCCTGGCAAGAGACAGGTGGCTCCTACAGGCCTCTTCATGGGTGCATCCTGGCAAGAGACAGGTGGCTCCTACAGGCCTCTTCATGGGTGCATCCTGGCAAGAGACAGGTGGCTCCTACAGGCTTGTTCAAAGGTGCATCCGGGCAAGAGACAGGTGGCTCCTACAGGCCTCTTCATGGGTGCATCCCGGCAAGACATAGAAGCTTCTACAGGCCTCTTCATGGGTGCATCCCGGCAAGAGACAGGCAGCTCCTACAGGCTTCTTCATGGGTACATCCTGGCAAGAGACAGGTGGCTCCTACAGGCCGCTTCATGGGTGCATCCTGGCAAGAGACAGGTGGCTTATACAGGCTTCTTCATGGGTGCATCCTGGCAAGAGACAGGTGGCTCCTACAGGCCTCTTCATGGGTGCATTCCGGCAAGAGACAGGTGGCTCCTACAGGCTTCTTCATTGGTGCATCCTGGGAAGTGACAGGTGGCTCCTACAGGCTTCTTCATGGGTGCATCCTGGAAAGACAGGTGGCTCCTACAGGCCTCTTCATGGGTGAATCCGTGCAAGAGACAGGTGGCTCCTACAAGCAACTTCATGGGTGCATCCCGGCAAGAGACAGGTGGCTCCTACAGGCCTCTTCATGGGTGCATCCTGGCAAGACAACTGATATTGGATGGATGCACAGCGGTATTTTTGATCAGAGTTGAATTTGGGTTGAGAAGCGTTTTTTGGATATTTTATGGTGCTCCGCAAGGAGGCGTCGAGGGCCCACCGACGTCGGACTGAATATTTGAAAATGTGAGGCTAGAGAACCTCTAGTCTCATCCCTTCGCAGGCACACACATGCTTGTCATTCCTTAAATCAAGAAAACGACATTCATTCAATGTTCTTTGTGGTTCTTTAATTTATTTGATGATTCATTTTATCAATTTTATCTTGATTAGTCAGATTTCTTCAAAATCAGTTTCAACAATTTAATTCAGGCATTGTCTTTTTAAATATGTCCAATGCATTTCGGGCATTAAAGGTATGCCCTTCATCAGGGAATAGACACTAAAAAAATAATGATATAAATGCACAGTAGTGTGAGTATTGACTGTAAACATCACAACAAAGTAACAGATGTCTCAATAATGCAACATTGTTCAATACTGTTATCAGCTGCCTACAAATACATCAATGGTGGAGTATTCAATGCTGTATGCGCAAAAAAAAAAAAAAAAAGGCTGTTTGTTTGCAATACTGAGAAAACGAAAAAACGGGTTGATGTGTCACTTACATGCCAGTTGGGAAAAGATCGTTTGAAATCTGAAAGAGGGGAAGGTGAAATGAAAAGATGCGATTAGCGTGAGTGGGCTAGAGTGCACAGAAATGTGCTCGGAATTAGTGGAGCTGGGAGGCGGTGAAAACTAACCTGGCTATACTCGGCAAGTTGGATCGGTCCGGTCCTAATCTCCGCGGAACGCCGGCAAGAGCTTAAGGGTTTGCCGCGTTCTTTAAATTCAAAATAATGTCATGTGATCGATCACATGGGTGCAAGGGTGGGGGAAAGACTATGTGTGTGGACTTGATCGGCTAGAGCTTCGAAATGTCCTAATCGGCTGTGGCTGGGGAAAATGGGCTGGGCGTGAAGCGCGTGTAAATTTCTAAACGTTCAGAAATGATGAGGGTGTGAAACTAAAAAATGAAATAACGTTAGTAAGAGACTAGAAACTGCTATGTGTATTAAAATGTTAAGGTCCGGTGAAGGATCGAACTCGGAATCTTGGGGTTGTTGTGCTCGGTGAGCTACTCACATGGCTACAGCGGGATGTGATTGAAATGTGCTGAAAAGTGGTGTCTATATAGATGGTAATGGGAACACACACAATAGCAGCAAGATGGGTGTATAGAGCAATTCATTACAAATAACAGGCAAATTCAATTCTGTCATTGAGACCCATTGGTTTCTGGGTCGATAATTTGTAGATCCAGTAGTTCTCCCTTCTCAAAAGGAATTTGTTATTGTCTCTTCCCTCTAGTTTCGACACAGTCTCTAGGATGATAAACTTGATTTGGGAGACATTATGTTGGAATTCGACGAAGTGTGCTGCTAGGGCTGACTTTAGGTTTTTGAGTCGAATGTTCGACTTGTGTTCCGTTAGGCGCACCTTAATACGTCGTTCGGTTTTCCCTATGTACATCTTGCCACAGGGACACTTTATGCCATATATCAGATTGCTGGTATCACAGGTGGCGTTAACCTTGAGTTTAATTGCATGGCCTTGACTTGGATGGTGTATTGTGTTGCCTCTGATGATATTGTTGCAATTGCCGCAATTTAAACACGGTTTAGTTCCAGTGTATGTTGCGGACTCTTTGGGTTTGTATTGTACAATTTCTCCCAGATTCTTGGCCCTGGTAAAGGCAAATATTGGTGGTTGGCAGAATGAGTTTCCAAAGTCGGGTTCAATGTTAAGAATTGCCCAATGTTTCATGATGATTTGTTTGAATCTCTTACTGCTAGTTGAATATTTCGAGACCACTACTGTGCGTGATTGTTCAATCTTCTCAGTGGGTGTTAGTAATTTGGCTCTGTCCATGTTTTCAACCCTTTTCTTTGTTTCTTCAACTAGAGATTTTGGGTACCCTCTGTTGGTAAACTTAGTGGTCATTTCTTCAAGTCTTAGTTTGAGAGCCAAGTTACTAACACCCACTGAGAAGATTGAACAATCACGCACAGTAGTGGTCTCGAAATATTCAACTAGCAGTAAGAGATTCAAACAAATCATCATGAAACATTGGGCAATTCTTAACATTGAACCCGACTTTGGAAACTCATTCTGCCAACCACCAATATTTGCCTTTACCAGGGCCAAGAATCTAGGAGAAATTGTACAATACAAACCCAAAGAGTCCGCAACATACACTGGAACTAAACCGTGTTTAAATTGCGGCAATTGCAACAATATCATCAGAGGCAACACAATACACCATCCAAGTCAAGGCCATGCAATTAAACTCAAGGTTAACGCCACCTGTGATACCAGCAATCTGATATATGGCATAAAGTGTCCCTGTGGCAAGATGTACATAGGGAAAACCGAACGACGTATTAAGGTGCGCCTAACGGAACACAAGTCGAACATTCGACTCAAAAACTTAAAGTCAGCCCTAGCAGCACACTTCGTCGAATTCCAACATAATGTCTCCCAAATCAAGTTTATCATCCTAGAGACTGTGTCGAAACTAGAGGGAAGAGACAATAACAAATTCCTTTTGAGAAGGGAGAACTACTGGATCTACAAATTATCGACCCAGAAACCAATGGGTCTCAATGACAGAATTGAATTTGCCTGTTATTTGTAATGAATTGCTCTATACACCCATCTTGCTGCTATTGTGTGTGTTCCCATTACCATCTATATAGACACCACTTTTCAGCACATTTCAATCACATCCCGCTGTAGCCATGTGAGTAGCTCACCGAGCACAACAACCCCAAGATTCCGAGTTCGATCCTTCACCGGACCTTAACATTTTAATACACATAGCAGTTTCTAGTCTCTTACTAACGTTATTTCATTTTTTAGTTTCACACCCTCATCATTTCTGAACATTTAGAAATTTACACGCGCTTCACGCCCAGCCCATTTTCCCCAGCCACAGCCGATTAGGACATTTCGAGGCTCTAGCCGATCAAGTCCACACACATAGTCTTTCCCCCACCCTTGCACCCATGTGATCGATCACATGACATTATTTTGAATTTAAAGAACGCGGCAAACCCTTAAGCTCTTGCCGGCGTTCCGCGGAGATTAGGACCGGACCGATCCAACTTGCCGAGTATAGCCAGGTTAGTTTTCACCGCCTCCCAGCTCCACTAATTCCGAGCACATTTCTGTGCACTCTAGCCCACTCACGCTAATCACATCTTTTCATTTCACCTTCCCCTCTTTCAGATTTCAAACGATCTTTTCCCAACTGGCATGTAAGTGACACATCAACCCGTTTTTTCGTTTTCTCAGTATTGCAAACAAACAGCCTTGTTTTTTTTTTTGCGCATACAGCATTGAATACTCCACCATTGATGTATTTGTAGGCAGCTGATAACAGTATTGAACAATGTTGCATTATTGAGACATCTGTTACTTTGTTGTGATGTTTACAGTCAATACTCACACTAATGTGCATTTATATCATTATTTTTTTAGTGTCTATTCCCTGATGACGGGCATACCTTTAATGCCCGAAATGCATTGGACATATTTAAAAAGACAATGCCTGAATTAAATTGTTGAAACTGATTTTGAAGAAATCTGACTAATCAAGATAAAATTGATAAAATGAATCATCAAATAAATTAAAGAACCACAAAGAACATTGAATGAAAGTCGTTTTCTTGATTTAAGGAATGACAAGCATGTGTGTGCCTGCGAAGGGATGAGACTAGAGGTTCTCTAGCCTCACATTTTCAAATATGCATCCTGGCAAGAGACAGGTGGCTCCTACAGGCTTCTTCATGGGTGCATCCTGGCAAGAGACAGGTGGCTCCCACACGCCTCTTCATGTGTGCATCCCGGCAAGAGACAGGTGGCTCCAACAAGCAACTTCATGGGTGCATCCTGGCAAGAGACAGATGGCTCCTACAGGCCTGTTCAAGGGTTCATCCTGGCAAGAGACAGGCGGCTCCTACAGGCTTCTTCATGGGTGCATCCTGGCAAGAGACAGGTGGCTCCTACAGGTTTCTTCAGGTGTGCATTCCGGCAAGAGACAGGTGACTCCTTTAGGCCTCTTCATGGGTGCATCCTGGCAAGAGACAGGTGGCTACTATAGGCTTCTTCATGCGTGCATCCTGGCATGGTCTCTCTCCTCGGAGCCATCGGTGAGGACTGTCGAAAGAACCCCCGTTATAAACAAGATTAGGAAAATACACAAGAATTAAAGACATTCTCATCGAAGCCTGAAAGAGCTGAAAGCATATGTGAAGGCGTTTAGAAGGCTCCGACCATTCACTGTTTTAAAGGAAATATTTACTCCCATTAAGACGGTGTGGGCTATGACATTTGAAAGAAACAAGAAAATATCCACAACCTGAAACAAAGTCAGGAAGTGTTCGAATTAAAATAAGCACTTTGTTTTAAGAGAATAACAGTATATTGAGAAATCTACAGCACGCCGCCTATGAGAGTACCACATCAACTAAGAGTATTAATATAATCGACCTAGGACCCCGCCTTTTGGCCTGTCGCTTAATCACAGGAGGCGTGTTTGAGAGAAGCTACTTGCAATATTCATTTAAAAAACTTGCATTGTCTAAAAAATCAGCTAAGACGACTAACACTACGGATATATGTTGTGTCTTGTATTATTTCTTGCGAATGACGGCCACCTGATGAAGGCAGTTGGCGAAACGCGCTTAGTCAAATTCCACCGCTTTGCCTACTTCAATTATACACCGACCGAATATTTTGTGTTTTCTTCTTTATGTGTGTTCTATGTGTATGTATATGTAATGTGTTAAAAATATAATGAATATGAATATGAAATGATTCATACTACCATATCTAAAAATGAAAAATAAGATATTTATATTAAAAAAAACTTGAAATAAAATATTTATATACATCTTTTAACTATTTGGTTATGAATCATAAGTTATATGTATAAGGTCGCTATTGTCTAGATTTTCACCTAAAAAAGAGTAGGCATTCACTAATTGCATGTTTGCTATAGTTTCTTACTTTCCCAGTTTTTGCATCCTGGCATGAGACAGATGTCTCCTACAGGCCTCTTCATGTGTGCATCCTGTCAAGAGACAGGTGGAAATGACTGTTGGCCTGTACTGAACCCAAGGTGATGACTTTGAGATGTAAGCACTTGTGCCACAAAATGTAACTCCCAACACTGAACAAATGAAGGAAAAGCATATGCATGATGTGTAATCCACCCTGCACATGTAGAGTGTCAAAGAGTAGCACTGGGCGCTATGGACACAGTGAAAGGCTGTAGAGTTAGGGAGAAGGACACTGGGCACAACTGACAGTTGAGAGACAAACTCTGAAAGAGAGGGACCGGGGACAGTTGATCATTGAGAGACATGGGTAGCAATCAAAGAGTCTGAAAGAGAGTCACTGGACACAACCAGTCACTGAGAGACACAAGGGGCTCCTGCATAGTTTGAAAGAGGGGTGCCGAGCACAATGGATCATTGAGAGATACGGGAAGCAACCATAGAGTCGGAAACAGTAGCACTTTACTCAACCTGTCATTGAGAGACACAAGGGACACCTGCAGAGTTTTAAAAGGGGCACCGGGGACTGTAGACGGACACTGGAAACAACCAAAAAGTCTGAAAGAGTCACTGAACACAATGAATCAATGAGAGACACAAGAGTCTCCTGCAGAGTTTGAAAGGGGCCACCAGAGGCAATGGATCATTGAGAGACACTGGAAGCAACCATAGAGTCTGAAACAGAGGCACTGTACTCAATCAGCCATTGAGAGACACAGGGGACTCGTGCAGCGTTTGAAAGAGGGTAGGGAGGCATCAGAGACAATAGAACATTGAGAGACACTAGAAACAACCCAAAAGTCTAAAAGAGAGTCACTGGACACAATGAGTCAATGAGAGACACAAAGGGCTCCTTAAGAGCTTGAAAGCCGGGCGCCGGGCACAGATGAATATTGAGAGACATTGGAAGCAACCATAGAGTGTGTAAGTGAGACACTTTTCTCAACCAGCCATTAAAATACACAAAGGAATCCTGCAAAGTTTGAAATAGAGGCACTTGGGATAATGTATCATTGACAGATATGAGGTGCTCCCGCCGAGTCTGGAAGATGATAGACTCTGAGAGGATCATTAAAACGAAGGAGAACTAAGCACCCGCAAAATCAGATATATGGGCTCTGGGCTCTATCAATCAATAAATCAATACATTTGTAGAGCGCACTACTCACCCGAGAGGGTCTCAAGGCGCTGAAGGGGGGGATCGGGGGGTGCTGCTATTGCTCGAATAGCCAGGTCTTGAGGTGTTTCCTGAAGGTGAGATGGTCCTGGGTCAGTCGTAGGTGTGCGGGGAGGGAGTTCCATGTCTTGGCTGCCAGGTAGGAGAACGATCTTCCTCCGTTGGTGGTTCTGCAAATTCGTGGGACGGTGGCAAGGGCGAGGCTGGTGGAGCGGAGCTGGCGAGTGGGGGTGTAGAATGAGAGGCGGTTGTTGAGGTATTCGGGGCCCATGTTGTGGAGCGCTTTGTGTGCGTGGGTGAGCAGCCTGAACGGGATCCTCTTGCTGACAGGGAGCCAATGCAGGTTTCTCAGGTGGGCGGATATGTGGCTGTGGCGAGGGATGTCGAGGAAGAGTTGTGCGGAGGTGTTCTGTATGCGCTGAAGGCGTTTCTGAAGTTTGGTTGTGGTTCCTGTGTATAGGGCGTTCCCGTAGCCCAGTCGGCTGGTGACGAGGACCTGGGTGGCCGTCTTTCTGGTTTCGGTGGGGATCCACCGGAAGATCTTTCGGAGCATGCGCAGGGTGTTGAAGCATGAGGACGAGACTGCGTTGACTTGCTTGGTCATCGTGAGGGGAGGAGTCCAGGATGAAACCCAGGTTGCGGGTGTGGTCAGTGGGTGTCGGTGCGGTGCCCAGTGTCATGGGTCACATGGAGTCATCCCAGGCGGATGGGGATTGTCCGAGGATGAGGGCCTCCGTCTTGTTCGAGCTGAGCTTCAGACGGCTGTGCTTCATCCATTCTGCAACATCTTTCATTCCGTCTTGGAAGTTGGCTTTGGTGGTGAGTGGGTCTTTGGTGAGGGAGAGTATCAGTTGGGTGTCGTCGGCGTAGGAGATGATGTTGATGTTGCGTGCGATGGTGGCGAGGGTCTTATGTAGATACTGAAGAGGGTTGGGCTGAGTGAGGAGCCCTGGGGTACGCCGCAGATGATCTTGGTGGCCTTGGAGCGGAAGGGAGGGAGGCGGACACTCTGAGTTCTGTCGGAGAGGAACAATGTGATCATGTCCAGGGCCTTTCCTTGGATCCCAGTGTTGTAGAGGCGGGTTATTAGGGTGCGGTGGCAGACGGTATCAAAGGCTGTTGAGAGGTTCATTAGGATGAGAGCGGCTGTCTCTCCGTTGTCCATCAGGGTGTTGTAAATTAGCATAAATGGGTTAGCGTTAGCAGAAGCCATCTTGCATTTAGAAGTTATCTTATCCGTTTTTTAGAAGCCATTTTAGTTTCTGGAGGCCATCTTGGCTACCATGTGCTGCCATGTGCTCACTATGTGCATTGTCCTACCTTCCTTTTAGCTGCGCCTGAAGTCTGCCTAGTAACAAGATATATTTAGCCTCCTCCACTTCCACGCATGCTCAGAAATGCCTGGTAGAGTCTGCATCTGTTACTGATTAAGTTTTACATAGGAATGTGTTCACTACGTTCTGAAAACTGTTAGCTCCTCCCACTTGGTTCTACATGTCCATATTAGGTATTCTTGGTGTGCTCACAGGAGCCAAGACTGCCCCTTTTCATGTATGCTTACTGTGTGAGTCTGAAAATGTATATAAGGCGCCAGCCTTCTGACTTCCTCAGACTGCCTCATTCATTTGTCATGGCTTTTGGGCGACGCAGCCTCACCTCATATGAGTGTAATAAATTGTCCTTTGATATTTCAGAATTCTGTGTCAGTCTCTTTAAAGGACTCCAAGGTTTTTGAATACCACAATTGGCGACCACGATGAAGGGACTCATCAGAGAGGTGACAATCTGGAGGAGTGATCAACTTGCTAGGAGGCAGAAAACTACTGAACAGCATGGGACTGGGTTCTGCAAAGAAGGTAGCTGTGCACGGCGCACCTCTGGTGATTCCTTGTGTCTGCAGGTCGGTGTGTTTTCTGTCCTTCCTGACCTCTGGTCCTCCCAAGGATGTCACCCCCCTGACTGAGAACACTTTTGGCGTGAGTATTAAAATGTAACATAAAAAGATAGACTGTTCGATGAAACTTGGCAGTTAGAATTTGGACAGCTTATGTTTGGTAAAAGTAATTTTGCGGCGCCTGTTCTAAGTTTTGAAAGCCTTTGTAACGCTTACTGTGGCATATTTGAATTTGAGATAGACTTGTCTACTTTGAATTGTGTTTGACCTTCGAAGAATATGATATGAATATGATTTGATGTGATTTGATTTGATATGTATGTGTTGCAACTCATATAGGCAGGTAATGCGAGGATATTTCCTCCACCTTTGATAGTAGTGTATACTCTGCACTATTTTTGGCATGCCTGCTGTCTTTGGTTAGGCTCACATGTTAAAATGTGTTGCTTTTGTGAAAGGTACCATAATGTGATGTGAAGTAAATGAGCCGGCTTCCCTTAGAAGGGATACCTAAATAGGTTTAGGTGTGAAAACATATTTCTTCCTTGGTGATATTGTATCCCCAGGGAACTAAAATATGGCCATAATACATGTAAGGATCCTTTGTTCTGTGCACTTTTATGAATGGGGAATGCAGAGCGATTCTTTGGTGCTCTGCCAGTTAAAACTTGTGAATTGAAACATCATTGCCAAACATTCCTTGTAAATATGACGTACAACTAGCATTTACAATGGGTTTGGTTTAAGATCTGTTTGTGGCTTGTTTTTTGTTTCAGTCCTATGTGTTGATCTGTGGGTTCAATGTGTGTTTAAATGTGGGGTTTTTGTTCCTGTTAGTGTAATTTCTGCTTGTGAATAGCGTTGGCGCGAATTTATGAAAAACATGCCTTAAGCGCTGTATTGTGTGTCCTGCATGTTTGAAATATTTCTGTTTCTGTGTGAAAGGAGCTCAATGCGTGATTGTGGATTTCTTGATGTTTTCAGTCTGTTAAGGAAAATGTTGGATTAATTGATATTAGGTGGAAATTAAATAAGAATGCAGTAATTTGCCATGTTACCTGCAAAAATAGTTATATGTTGCCTTTTAAATTATAGACTAAACAAAGGCACATATGTGCAAACTGTTGAAATGCTTAAATTAGATAAAGTTAAAATTTACATTCACTAGGAACATGAAAGGCCTCAAAATTAAATTGTGTGTTCTGTAGGGAAAAACGAATTTGAAGCCCTCCTTTGCTTACATGCATTTTCATACATGTAAAATGTTAAAGTTTCAGCTAAAAGTGAATTTTTGCTACGTTTAAATGTATTTTGTGGCACACACTTTTCTAAAAAAATGTCTGTTTCCTGAAAGTTCTGGGGTCAGCTTTGTGCAGGCCATTTCCTGCCTTGAGAACAGCATGTGTTGTTTTTGAAAGGCAATAAAAGACAGTGGAATGTTTATTCAGCCAGAGACTAGCTGGTAGTTTAACACGGGCTGAATTTAGCAACTCAGAATAAGTGTTTTAAAGGGTTACAAAAGTAAGTTGCATTATTTTGTATCACAGGAAGGCATTTCAATTGTGGGTTGTTCTCTGTTTTTTTAAACACAGTAAAATGAAAAGGGGGTTTATCTCTGGTGATGTTGCTCAATGTCCTCTTTTAAATTTTGGCGTGAAAATCTGCCATGTTTTCAGTAAGGCTTCTGCACATAGGCTCCTACATGACTGCATCTAAACTAATCGGTAAAAGATGCAGTTGGGTTTTATATGTGGATTTAAGTCAATTTGGATTGGGTTTAGGGAAAAAATAAATAAATAAATAAATAAATTATTAAACATGGAAAAATTATTTGAAAAAAAATATGTGTTTTTTAAAATCGTTTTTGGATATTCATAAAGCTTAATACTCATACTATGACCTCCTAAAATTAAAATTTGATTAAAGTAATGTGTGACTGCATAAATAGGACATTTGCATGTTAAGGGTTTACTTGGCGCAGGCTGAAAGCACATTTTTTCTAAGCCATTACATGCGAGATACTTCATGTTTACTCTTTGTAATTTGTAAAGCATATTCTGGGTTTGATTAATATGTAATGCAAGTGTAGGATTTTCATTTTTAAGTGCCCCAAAGTCAAAAGTCGAAAATCAGTTAAAATGGACTTTTTACATAGCACTCTTGTAGTTTACCATAGCCTTGCAGAGTTTCTGGCTTTCAGAGAATGCATGTTTGTGTCTATTACAAAACGTGTGGGTTGTTATTATTTGAGGTTGTTCTTCATAGCTCAGTGAGCCACTGTGCCCGGTGTAGAGGTTTATGTTTAATATCAGGATTGATAATTCAAATTTCGGCAGGGCCTATTCTGTCTTTTATCTTTGTGGAATTGATAAATGAGTACAGTTGCAAAGGGTGGTAGCAAACATTTAATATAATGCTGGTATGCTATGTTATTATGTTCTGCAACTTGTTCATAGTAAATGCTTTTATAATATAGGACTAAATGAATTTTATCCCTAAAAGAAGTCATTTATATAACATGTGTTTTTCAACAGGGTTGATCTTGTAGCTTAGAATGAGTGGGGAAGGGTTTCTGACTTGTCAGTTTAAGGGAGGAAATAGGATCTAGGGCCTGAGAGGACCGCACGGTACGCCTGGCAGAATTTGACCTTAAGGTCAGTGAGAAGGGGGTTTAGGAGTAAGTGAAGACAGATGGAGCAATGACTGCTTGGAGCAAGCTTCTCTGTCTCGCAGAAAATACAAGCTTGCACATTAGATGGGTTGCACGAGACTTTTGTTTTTGAGAAGTGCATTCTTGACCAGCCTTGAAGAAAGGAAAACAGCAGGCCCTCAGGGGCTTTGGGGAGAGGGGGGACCATGAGGGGCTCGCAGGCTCTCAGGGCCTTGAGGGCAGGGGGTCTGAAGGGGCCACATGGAAAGGCTGGTGCAAGGGATGCAGTGTGTCTGTGAAAAAGTTTTACAGTCAATATGAAAGTGGGTTAGCATGTTTTAAATAAAGGATGGTTGGTTAACAGTTGAGATTTACTCTGTTATGCGCTGTGTTAGTAGTATGTTGAAAAGAGATGGGTTTTATTATGACTTCTTTGAAATGAAATGTTTGTGTGTTTTTTTCATGATTTTGCATTTTTCCCTTCTGAATGGTTCTTGCTGACCCTTGTGTATCACAAGTGACACTGTAAGTTTATTTACCAGTTTGATAGCCAGCAACTGGTGATCACCTGGTAAAAGCGGGGTGTGAGTAAATTAAAAAGCGTAAGTTTGGTACAATTTGATTTTGATTTTGTTTTTGACAAATTAAGCAGGTCTGGATTTCAGGTTTTCAGTTGCATGAATGCATGCGTTTTTCTGCTTGATTACAAATGCCATTGTGCTCTGTTTATACTTTTTGCGCTTATTATACTGCATGTATATTTGATGGCTTGATCATGATGTTGTTTTGTTTTATTAGCTGCTTTTTGATATTATTACAAATTTGCCTGTGTTGTGAAGAGACATGTATGACGGTATGTGTCGCTCTACACCACGTGGTTAATATTCTTGTTCATACTAAATTTCACAGATATGATGTTTGCATACTGTGATCATGAAAATACATTCGCCTCACCAGTGGATGTTAAAATTTGGACATAATAGTATTGAAGTAAAATAAAAGAGATATACAAGAAGCCACAATACAGATACTGCTCTTCTCCCTTAAGGAACAGACAGGCCTAGATTTATATACATATCCTTGATTGGACCTGAGGATGCAATTATAGATTCGTGGCTCTTGTTAAAAGGTGACCTATATTTTTTTCATTTTTCTAAATTTTTCATTTTTCCCTTCGAGGAGGAACTGGACCATTAACTGACATTACTGTGTATGGTGTAGCGCTTCTCCCCAGATGTTGCATTGTGCCCAGACTGCAGAGATGTAATAGGAACCACCGCATTATGTATAATTCCCTTTAGTATGACCTGACCAGACTGTTTCTTTCTCTTTAAGACTTTTCTTTAGGCCTATAATGTTGATGCTTTCCAGTCTGACTGTCAACTTCGTGATAGACTGGTTAACAGACTTAATAATAGTGTGATAAGTTTTTCATCTCCATGGGAGACACTGTATGTTCATGCTTGAAATGTGATAGCTTCCCAGTTCTTTCTTTTCTGCTGTTTAATATTTGATAGACCACATGTGTTTTAATAATGGAAATATTAGAAGTATATAGCTCTTGTTCTTCATTCTCCTCATTTTGATAAATTAGCCTTTCTCTGAATGCCCCTGATCATCTGTTATGTGATTTTGCTTTTGAGCTGTTCTACGATGAGGGTTTTTAGAACACTTAGATTTACTCATTTAGGAAAATGTTTAGCCCATTAGATGATGCCCCTATATGTAAGGACTTCCATTCAGATAGAATGTTTATGTAATTGTCTACCCTTAGATGATAGAAGACATGCTCTCATATGGAAACACAATTGATGAGGCTAGAGTCATTGCTTTGCGTTCTATGAGAATGTTAATGCATTTTAGATTATGATAGTTTCATGGCGTATGACCACACTCTTGAAGATTGCAAGCCAACTGATTGCAATCCCCTTATTAAATATTGACGTGTTTTTTTGTGCTAAATTGAAGGAAATTAACAATTGTGTCACATCTTCTACATTGCTAGGTTCTGCAGGATATTTCAGAGTCAAAGGGAGAGAGTCCCCCTGCAGAACGAATGACCAAGATGAATTCGAATTCCTATCCTTGACAGCCATAGATGAAAGCAGGAAGTTTTGGTCTATAGTCCCAGCACCCAGTAAGGAATCTGAACGCCATCAATGGTAGTCACACGTTCTTTGTTGATGTATTGGCCAGCGTTCCACGACAGAAGAAAAGGAGTCTCTTTGGTCTTGCAACAGAATTTGAATTGAAAACAAAAGCAAAAAGGTACCTGTTATGTACTGGCAACTTCTGACAGTGTACAGCCCTCTGAGCCCTTGGCCTAAGTTTTGGCCTGAACACCTTGAGTCCTTTGGTCTGCGTCTTGGCCTGAGCCTTGGTCTAAGTTGGCCACACCGTTCCCTTTTTCCCCTTTGCTCCAACGAAAAAGAAATGAAATGGAGAATTCGAGATTGGCGAGAGGCACTATCTTATGGTGCCCATGAACGAGCAGCTTGAGCGTCCTCTGACACTGAACAAGGAGTGTTGGAGTTTGAAAGTGCTGCTGATTTGCTGAAGGAGTTTTCTTGACAGTGCTTGGATCTGCACGCGATGCTTTGTGCCCTTGATCACGAAGAGTACATCATTTGTAGTGTCTGCCGTAAGTGTCTGCCGCAGATGAGAGACACTGGTGCACTGCCCTTGTGACATTGAGACTTTTGACTGAACTATGAGTGTTTGCCAAAAAGGGCACTCCAACGGATGCTGAGATACATTTCTATGGAAGGTCTGAAATGAAGAGGCCCATGTTGCGATGGATGAGGAGATTCGATGAACAATAAAAGTCTGCCAGAGAGACTTGGAATTGGACTCTGGGCATAAGTCGTGGTTATAGAAGTGATTCCTGAAAAGTTGAGATACTGGGTGTTGTGGAATTAATTTTTATTGTTTTGCCTGCAGTATTTTAGAGTAGTATTCTTTTTAGCACAGGTAGAATAGAAGTTCATTCTCTGTGGAAAAGTGTCCTTATCCCATTTGAGAGCATTGAAGGATTGCATTGCCATCATTTTACATGAGTATATAGTGTTTTCTGAAAGATTTTAGGATTTGCTATTGCTTAGGGTTGTGAAAATGCTAATTTTCTCTGTAATAGTGGTCATTATTTCCTCCTACTGTTTGTATGTATGCTTATGACCTAATGTCCCGTTCTTTAGTATTCCTGGTCATACCCTTGCTGAAATGTTTAGAATGGAAATGGTTATCTAGCAATGAATTAGAAAATTGACGAAATTATGTTCAAATTAATGAGCACCTGTTTTCCATGTTCCTACTGAATAATACGAATGTCTTCAGCAAACGCTAAAACGGCCATCTGTTGTAAATTAGCATAAATGGGTTAGCGTTAGCAGAAGCCATCTTGCATTTAGAAGTTATCTTATCCGTTTTTTAGAAGCCATTTTAGTTTCTGGAGGCCATCTTGGCTACCATGTGCTGCCATGTGCTCACTATGTGCATTGTCCTACCTTCCTTTTAGCTGCGCCTGAAGTCTGCCTAGTAACAAGATATATTTAGCCTCCTCCACTTCCACGTATGCTCAGAAATGCCTGGTAGAGTCTGCATCTGTTACTGATTAAGTTTTACATAGGAATGTGTTCACTACGTTCTGAAAACTGTTAGCTCCTCCCACTTGGTTCTACATGTCCATATTAGGTATTCTTGGTGTGCTCACAGGAGCCAAGACTGCCCCTTTTCATGTATGCTTACTGTGTGAGTCTGAAAATGTATATAAGGCGCCAGCCTTCTGACTTCCTCAGACTGCCTCATTCATTTGTCATGGCTTTTGGGCGACGCAGCCTCACCTCATATGAGTGTAATAAATTGTCCTTTGATATTTCAGAATTCTGTGTCAGTCTCTTTAAAGGACTCCAAGGTTTTTGAATACCACAAGGGTCCTGATGTCATCGGTGGCTGCGATTAGGGCGGTCTCGGTGCTGTGGTTGGCTCGAAATCCGGACTGGGATGGGTCGAGCGTGTTGTTTGCTTCGAGGAATGCAGTCAGCTGTTTGTTGACGGTCTTCTTGATGACTTTAGCCGGGAAGGGGAGCAGGGATATGGGGTGGAAGTTCTTGAGGTCTTTGGGGTCCGCTGTTGGTTTCTTCAGGAGGGCGTTGATTTCTGCGTGTTTCCAGCTTCCAGGGAAGGTGGCTGACGTGAAGGAGCTGTTGATGTTCCGGAGGTGGGGTGCGATGATGGTGTCGGCTTTGTTGAAGATATGATGAGGGCATGGGTCGGAGGGGGAGCCAGAGTGGATGGTGTTCATGACGCGGGTGGTGTCTTCAGTGCTGTTGGGCGCCCATGCGCTGAGGCTCGTGGTGGGGATCATTGGTTCGAAGGCTGCAGGCGGAGTCAGGGGTCCGAAGCTGTCGTGTATATCTGCGATCTTGAGGTAAAAGAAAGTTGCGAGGGAGTTGCAGAGGTCTTGCGACGGTGTAAAGTCATTGTTGCTGGCGCTGGGGTTGGAGAGCTCTTTGACGATGCTGAAGAGTTCTTTGCTGTTGTGGGAGTTGTTGTCCAGCCGCTCTTTGAACAATGTCCTTTTGGTGGTGCGGATCATCTGGTGGTATTCGTGGGTGGCGCTTTTGAGGGCTGTCATGTTTTCTGATGTCCGTTTGTGGCAGAATTTTTTTTCGAGGGTTCGGCATGATTTCTTAGCGATTTTGAGGGCTTCTGTGAACCACGAGGTTTTCCTGTTGCTAGTCCTGCCTCGGTGTTTCTTCAGTGGCGCAAGGTCGTCGGCGCAGTTGGTGATCCACTGTGCGAGATTTTGTGCTGCTTCGTTGGTGTCAGGGGTGTCGCCAGGTGGGTTCTGGCTCAGCGATGTGGTCAGCTGGTCTGTGGTGACTTTGCTCCAGCATCTGCGGGGGATCTGTAGCGTGTGGTGGTGGGATGGGGTCTTCTTGAAGGTGAAGTGGATGCAGCTGTGGTTGGTCCTGTGTAGTCCGGTGCAGTGGCTGAAGGATACGTTGTTGCTGGCGGAGAAGATGGGGTCGAACGCGTGGCCAGCGAGGTGAGTGGGCGTGTCCACCAGTTGCTTGAGTCTGAGGTTGGCCAGGTTGTCGAGCAGGGTGGTGGTGTTGTTGTCGCTGTTTTTCTCCAGGTGGAAGTTCAGGTCCCCTAGGAGGATGTACTCTGGTGAGGCTAGGGCGTGTGGGCTGATGAAGTCGGCAATTGTTTCGCTGAATTGTGTCCGTGGGCCCGGGGGTCTGTAGATGAGCGTTCCTCTGAGGATAGTCTGGGGGTCGGTGTGGATCTGGAAGTGTAGGTGTTCGGCGGCGGTAGGTGTGTCTTCGGCGTTGTTAATGATGCTGATGGTGTTCCTGTAGATGATGGCGATTCCTCCTCCAGTTTTGTTGATGCGGTCCTTCCAGGTGATTTTGTAGCCATCCGGGATGGCTATGGCGATGTCGGGGCCGAGGAGGCGTTCATCCAGGTTTCCGTGAGGAAGGCGGCGTCTGGTGCTGTTGAATCAAGGAGTTCCCAGAGTTTGACAGTGTGTTTGTAGACGGAGCGGGTGTTGAGGAGGATGCACTTGAGGTGGTTGTTGTTGTTGCTGTGTTCGGTGGGTGAGGTGCCGGTTCGGAGGCAGATGAATTTGCAGGCTTGGCAGGTGAAGGGTCCGTGGGTGCGCCTCGGGGTTGCTTGGTGGCAGGCAGCAAGTCGTCAGGTGTTGAGTGCGATGAGGGTGGCGGTGTCGTATCTCAGTCGGGTACCCTGGCATCGGCTGGGGCCAGGGGTTTTAGCGCTGGGCGCGGTCCAGGCGTGGATGGGCGCAGACGGGCTTGCCTTTGGCGCGCCCACTGCGCGTCGGTCGTGCGTCCTCCATATGAGGCGAAGTGGGAGGAAGGAGCAGCTGGGAGGCAGGAGCGGGGAGGCCAATGGGCAAGCGCAGGGAAACTGGAAGGGAAGAGGGCGGGGCCACGGCTGACCAGCGGCGGGAATCAGGGAGCGGGGGGGCACAGAGGGCTGCAGGGAGCGCCTGTGAACAATACAGTAATACGAGGGAAGAAGAAAAAAATACAGACCA
This sequence comes from Lissotriton vulgaris, assembly GCF_964263255.1. NCBI lineage: Eukaryota > Metazoa > Chordata > Amphibia > Caudata > Salamandridae > Lissotriton > Lissotriton vulgaris. Next base: position 365,353,355 of record NC_141687.1, read on the forward strand.
CAGCAAGAACTGTTGTGGGAACTAAAAACAAGTACAAAGGGGGGGCCACAAAACACGGACACCGGATGCCGGGGGTGAGCCTCGGCAGCAGTGGGGCAGAGGGCAAAGACTCAGGACAGGCTCGAGGAACAGTGCCTGTTCCAGAATCAGGCAAAATCCGGTCCGGAGTTTGCAGTTGACCCAAGATTGGCGCTGAGCGAGGTTGAGCCGCAAGCTGACTGAGCGGCAGGGGCGACGGCAGAGTTTTTTCGTCAGGGACCAGGAGCAGGAGCAGGGCAAGGAGCCATCACCCCTCAGACTCCCTGGCCCCCAACTCCCGGCCAGACCCTCGTCTCTTCCTGGCCACCGGTGGGAAGAGTTGATTTGCCTCGATGTCACGCTGGTCGGTGCTGCCAGGCCGTGTGTGAGCACCAGAGGGAGGTGCTGTGCTGAACCGTGCTGAACAGAGCCCAAGGCTGAGGAGCTTGCAGGAAGTGGGTTGCGGATTGCGGAGCATGGGGAGACCTACAGTCTTCTCATTTCTCCCTTGCCATTCTCCTCGAGCAAACTGATTCTCAGGGCTACCAGGCAGCTACAGGCGAGCGAGAGAGCCTTGAGCAAACCGCTGAACTGCTCCCCCGCTCTCAGGCACCGACACACCGGGCTACATCGGCGGCACCAAGACTTAAGACTCAAGGGGGGTACCTGCTGTCTGTTTGGAACCAGCCTCAGAACCCGAGTCAAGCCGAGCAGGAGAGACGAGCAGAACCTTCCCAGAGACCCCAGGTGAGGCGGCAGTGATAGCAAGTGTCCCCCCTACTCCCGCAATTCATACCAAACCTCACCCACAGTCTCTCCTACAGTCTCTCCCACAGCCTCCCCCACAGCCTCCTACAACCTGTCTGCCTGCCGCCATAATCCTACCACTAATTCTCCACCAAATCCAGAGGGATAGAAAAAAAGGTGGGAGGATAAAAGGCGAGTAGCGGGTTGTCAGGAGGTACAGCAAGTGGCATAATAATAGAGGCTCAATAGATATAAGACACTCAGACTTGTGGTATCAAGGAAAAAGGAAATAAAAGGAACAACAGAATGAGGTTGGGGAGGCAGAGGGATAACATGGACAATGCTGCACCTCCAAACCCCCCGAAAAGGTCAAGGCAATCAAAAAAGAATCTTAAGAAGGACCTGATGGATACGAGTGATGAAGGCAAGGGGAGCGGAGGCGGCAGGGCAAAGAAAGAAGGAGAGGAAGAACTCCCTCAGTTCTCCCCTTTGCTCGCCTTACTCTCCAGCTCTGGAGGTCCAGGAGGCTCAAAAATACAAGAGCACCCAAGCAACCAAATAAATTCTGGGTTCAACCAAAAATTGACACAAAATTCACATTCATCAAAGACCCCAGCACGCTTCTCTATCTAAACAATGTTAACAAAACCAATCTTCCGACGTCACTCAACCCAACCAAAACATACAGATTAACCCCCACGGAGCAGGGGTCAGAACGAGTGGGGGTATAGGTAAGGGATCATGCCAACCCCCAAAAGTGGGCCTCATCGTGGTCCGTCAAAGTAAGCTCAGGAACCCAGGCGAGCCATCCGAAACCGGACGGAACACAACATGAGAGGAGTGTCCCAGAAGCAACTGCAACAGCAACTGCAAATGCAAAGGGCAATGTGCACGACGATTTAAATAACACAAATAAGAAGGACTCATTGGTGGACTCAATGGTGAGCCCGACTGCAAATCATGTAATAATAGCAACCATTGGGAGGTCCCACACACCCCCCACAAGCCCTGCAAGTCAAAGAGAAACAAACAAAGGGAGCGATGGAACTAATCGCGAATCCCAAGCACCCCAGTTGAGAACACAGGGACCACCAGGAACCACCGAGGCTCTCGGAGGTTCAGAAGCGGTGCCAGACTGCGCAACAAAATGGGGGTCCATGGACGAACCTCTCTGGGATGACCAGAAAAAACTTTCAACGAATAAAGCCCATGAGGTACAAAATGAATCAACACCTTGCAAATACACAAGGAAAATGGCAGCGGAGACACAAGTAACCCTTGCCCTCGGTAACAAGCATGACCCGAGCGCATCCGACAAAACAAAACAGGTGCAAAGGGAAAACGGCCAAAGCTCACCCCATATTACTGATCACGAACACTTGAAACACGATAAAATTGAGCCAAAAAAGGACGGTGGCGAGCAAGTACCACCACCACCCGGCACAAACACTGGGTCTCAACCAGCCACGCCCAAAAACACCATCCAGCACAGGACCTACATTTCCCAGGCCAAACGTCCTGGATAGCTCGTATATCACTCCGGAAGAATGGGAAGTTCTGGCTGCATCTTTCCCAGCGGAACTGGAGCAAGGAAAGCAAACTGGCAGCATCTGTGACAGCCCGGGAACAGAAAGAACTAAGAACAATGGAGACATCTGGGCATCCCTCCTGCAGACTATGCAACTATCAGTTAATGCTATCCAGTACCAATCTAACAAGATGGACTTGCAACTCTCTGTCCTCAACTCCCTGGCAACATTCGTCTCTAATATAGACGGTAAGCTAGCAGACCTGAACGGACTGATAAAAAGGGCACAAGCAGAGACTCAGCTGATAGCATCAAACTGTTAGTGTATCACTATAGTGGGAAAACTAGTAACGTTACCAACAGCTCTGGACAACCTCCTATCCGACATATAGACGGCAGTCAAAAACAACCATCCTTATAATCAACCGGAGAGAACGCATGAAATTACATCATCTGAGCAAGATGTTCCACAGTCCACAAAGCATGAGTCTCCAAAGACACCTACTAATTCACTCCCGCTAAGGGAAAAAACAAACAAGAAGAATACACCAACCATTAGCACACAACAACCCGAACGAGGGCAAAACGCCACTGTGTCCACAGCGCACCCAGGCAAAACCAATCAAAAAGACGGAACATTGCCCCCCCCTCCTCAAGGAAAAGCGGGAAGAAAACAGAAAAGGAAGGGAAGAAACCAAAGGAAATTGTCAGGGATCATAGCATGGTGCAAGGGTTGCAACAGTGATCAACCAGCAGCTAACAACCCTCAAGCAAGGACAGAGGAGAAGAATGAAGTACAAATCCTCAAGAGTACTACCTGTGAAAACGCCGGCCAAGAGAAAAAACCCGGAATAGGCCCGGCTCCACAAAGTTGTTCTATCAACAGCACCTCGTCCAAAAGTCTGAAAGTCACGCTGAGCATGCCACAAGCTGAAAAAAACACTGGCACAGACAAGACTGAAATGAGGCATAACTTACAATCAACCTCAGATTCACCCGACAGAGAAAAACAAGAAAGAACATGACAGAGTAAGGCAAACCACATTAAAAATCCCCCGGAGAATTTGGATGATAGACAAATCCCAGTAAACCCCGAGACGATTGTAACGACGAGGCTAAATTCCCCAGGACAAGATCCGCGGGAAATTAATACCAAAAACGACCAACCTAAAACAGCAGCACCCATGGTATTCCCCAACCAAGGGGAAACCCAATCCACCGCCCGGGACAACTCTCATCCAAACGAGAGAAGACCAGACGGAACATCGATGACAGTAATATTCCATCCTGAGTATATCTCAAGAGGCCCAATGGACATTCTAAACAGGGGAAACATCCTACGGCTACTGAAAACAATAGAAAGCCTTAAAACAATCACATCGGCTGACTACGAATCTGTAGAATTTATTGAATCTCTGAGGCACCCGGGCGTTGAATCAACAAAAACAACTTGGACCACAGGAGAATTCCCAGAGAGAATAATCAAAGAAAAGGTAAAGTTCGAGTCTTGGGGAATAAAACTGCAAATTCTCTCGCACTCAAGATACCCTGAGCCCTTACTACATGACAGTCATCAAAAGAAGGCCAAGGAGCTTAAAAGAACTATCTTAAGAGGAGCATGAAGCAAAACGCCAGAGAGACAACAGGTCTCAGACCAGGCCGAAACTAGATCACCGGCCAATGACACGAGGCCTGCACCCAACTGGAGTTGGCTCGCAAAGTCCTTAAATGCAAAAGAGATAAGGCAATGACAAACAAAAACAAAAATAGCCAACACCACCAGCATCCTAAGCATATGCTCATGAAATATTAACGGCACAGGCGACAAGTTCGCAGACACTGACCTAGACAGCTATCTTTAAAAATTTACTATCATTTCTTTACAAGAAACCTGGCCGAATCGCCTCCAGCGCTGTCTGGGTATACTTTGAACTTCTTACCGCCCACTCAGAGCTCTCTGTTCGGCCACAAGATAGATGGCCTTGCCACATACAGCGCGCTTTCAGTGTTATCCAAGGCAGCCCAATTAGACTACAACATAGCCGCCCCAAACACAATGCAAGCACTGTGACTGTCATTTCGCCCGCAAGACCCAAAAGAGGACATCATTCTAATAAACCTCTACCTGCACCCCAGGGAGAAAAATAAGGGAGCACAACAGCTGAAGGAAGAACTCATGAAACTAGTGAAAATTGAGTCCATGAATAATCTAATCTTTAAAGGAGACTTTAATCTAAATATGCTCAGCCACACGGACACAGATATCAAATACAACGAGGATCCATTCGCCTGGGAATTTAACTGTCAAGACCGCACCTCGGGAGGCAGAAGCACAAAAACCACAAGGACCCTGCTGGTCAAACTAGAGGAGCTGGGCCTCAGGGCACTCAACGGAAGATTCTTAGGAGATCGACCACAGTCAGCAACATACCACAGCACTCTGGCAAGCTCCACTATCGACTTTACTTTTGTCTCTCGCAGTCTATTCTACAGAGTTAAAGACTTCCGTATCGGCTCAATGGACTGTAGCGACCACTTGCCCAAGGAAACAACGATGAACATATCAGCAATACCGAACCCACCCAGATCCAACAACTTAGGCACGGACTTTATATCAAACGAAAGATGGGTAAAATGCAAAGTCACCAACCCACAAAATCTACTATGCTAGCGAAACGCTCTCTTATCGAAGCGCAATCTATCACACAAAATCCTATAACAAGCTGGGAAGCGTTCATAAAAAAAATGAGAGATTCAGCCGAAAGAAAAGAGCACGCAACACGAACCAAGTAAAGCTGTAACACGATACAGAAGACTCATCACAACTTCCGTAACAACAGCAGGCTAAAAACACTGAAGACGCTGATTAATCAGACCCAAAGAAGAGCAGAAATTGACCCCTCTTCCTACCAAGCTCTCAGACAGTTAAAAGGCGAGCTTAGGAAACTAATATGGCAGCTAAAAAAGGACGCTGATGAGGCAATTTGGGCAAAACTCCTATATGACGCCAAAACAAATCGCAGTGCACAGTTCTAGCAAAAGATTAATGGCCTGATCAATGAACAAAACCGAGGGACTGAATCCCACGTGACAGAAGAGGACTGGATAACCCACTTCAGCACTCACTTCAGTGTCACTAACGAAACACGGAAAGAAATAGACAAAGCTAACGCAAAGATCAAGGAATACCCGTCCCCATATCAAGAACCCTCGACAGCTAATGAAGCAGTATTAATTACGACCGCACAAATAGTTAACAGGATCACGAAAGGGAGAAGAGACGGAGCCCCCGGTCCAAACGGAATACCTCCAATATTATTCAAACAGGAGCCAAAATACTGGGCGACCACTCTTAAACCAATGTTCGAAAAAATCGGCAAACTTTGACAATCCCACAGTCATGGAGGGGGGCAATAATATCACCAATATACAAAAAAGGCGATAGAAAAGACCCAAGAAGCTACCGGCTAATAGCCCTACTAGACAACGAGGCTAAGTACTTTGCGGGCCTCCTACTTCAGGAATTGACACTGTGGGCAGAAGAAACTTCAGCAATCCCGTTTAACCAAACTGGCTTCAGGAAAAACATGGGGACGTCCACCAACATCCTAGCCCTGTCACTATTGATCGACTCAGCGCTAGCCGGAAATCACCCCTTGTATCTGTGTTTCATACATTACAGCGCCGCATTCGACCGTGTAAATAGAAATCTGCTGTGGCAAAAACTGAAGAAAATGAAAATTCCAGCAGCCCTACTGAACCAACTTATCCTCCTGCATAGCGACACGTGGTCCAGGTCAAACTAGGTCTCGGAGACTTCTTAAATAAGAAAATTCCAACCTGCACAGGTGTAAAATAAGGGTGTGTGTTAGCGCCAACTTTATTCAATCTTTTTATGGCCGAATTATCAACTAAATCAAACAACAGCAACTCACATGCTCCAAAACTAGGGGGCACACAGTTGTCCAACTTATTTTACGCCGATGACCTGGTGTTAATCAGCCGGACTCAGTTCGGCCTACAGCGGCTTCTCAACATCACCGCGAAATTTTCCAAAGCAAACAAACTCAGTATCAAATACAGCAAAACAAAAGTCATGCGCCTCAATCATCGCAAGAAGAAACCATCATTCAGTTGGTACTTGGACATAAATAAACTGGAAAACACAAACAAATACTGTTACTTGGGAGTGATCATTGATGACAGGGGTAGTTTCAAATCACAAGTGGAGGAGATAAAGAAGAGAGGCCTAATGATAGTAGTTTTTTTAAGGAACCTTAAAAACAAGATCATTGGTCCAAACTTCACCCCACTCCCCCAAGTGTTCCAAGCAAAACTGATTCCTTCCTTCACATATGGAAGTGAAGCTATGAGAGGCAGGGACACAGGAATTGAACGGAGTAGTCACAAGAGCAATGCTGATAATGTTCGGTCTCCCGAAACACACCTCTCCGGCGCAGATCCGACTTGAATTTGGGTTGGTTAAGGAAGAGCTTGCACGCAAGGGATCATACCTCATGACCTGGTACAAAATAAGCAGAGGAGAAGCATACGCTCTTAATGCGCTCCTCTGGAAAGATCTACAAAGCAAAAATGACAGTCCAGCAAGACTCTTTCTGGAGGAAGCCATCAACCAACTGGGGGCAAGGCAGCTATGGGAACTGCAAGGGAACCTGGCAGGCTTTAAAAAAACTGTAAATAAAATTGTTAAGAAAGAATCCCTCCTTCAAGATAAAGCTTCATTAGCTAAGCGAGCACATGGCTGGCTGACTGTACAAACGTATAACAAAATCACTCCACAGGCGTATCTGTCGACCAGTTTTACCAAAACAAAAAAGAATCATTTCTAAAACTATGATTGGGAGTACTACCATCAGCGGACCACATGGCCCCGTGGCTGCGCCCCCCAAAACCAGCAAAATGCTGCCTGTGCGGTATGCAAGAGGAAAACATCACACACCTCATTACCATCTGCAAGGAGCTGCAGCAAGTCCGTAAAAACTTATTGAGACCCCTATTTATAAAAAAGTAAACAGGACCTGCAGAGAAGCAACTCTGGCCTGCTTCAGAGGCGAGGACGTGCAAATGGCCTGCCGACTGGTTAAATATCTTGGAGCAGTAGAATCCAGGCTAAAAAAAACCGAAAGACCAAACGCACACCATCACCACTCCCTCAACACCGTCAGCTCCTAAACATCAGGTCGGCCTAGAGACTTAAACTGATCCGGAACACTGAAGCACCTCCTCCAAGAGGTACGAACATTTAGGGAGAGTGCCAGCCCATCCCCTAAAAAGAAAAAAGGGGAATGGAGTTGATAGAACACACCGTCCATCGGGGACAAGACCCAGGACAGATAAACAAAAACCTCTTCGAAGAAATAAACGAGCATCTCGTGGTGGACGGACATTCCCCCAATTATTTATTTATTTATTTACTTATTAACTGTTTTTAACTGTCTTCTTTTACAACCTGCTCTCTTTTATTGCCGATGGCTATTTGTAATGGTTTTTATTAACTGAACAATAAAGCACTTACCTTACTCGAGGAACCGTGCGGCGTAGGGGGGTGACCTGGGTCAGGTCACACCAACCGGCGCCGCGCATCCTCCATATGAGGCCAAGTGGGAGGGAGGAGCAGCTGGGAAGCGGGAGTGGGGCGGCCAATGGGTGAGGACACGGAAACTGGAAGGGAAGGGGGGGGGCCGTGGGTGACCAGAGGCGGGAAGCGTGGAGCGGGGGGGGGGAGGCACAGAGGGCTGCAGGGAGCACCTGTGAACAATACAGTAATACAAGGGAAGGAGAAAAAAATACAGACCGCAGCAATAACTGTTGGGGGAACTAAAAAAAGTACAAAGGGGGAGCCACAAAACACAGAAATCGGATGCCTGGGGCGAGCCCTCGGCAGCGGTGGGGCAGAGGGCAGAGACTCGAGACAGGCTCGAGGAACCGTGAAGTGTGGGGGGTGACCTGGAACATTAAGCAACATGAGAACCACCCATAAGGCCTGAAAGAGGGGCAATGGCAACATTGGATCTCTAAGGGACACGAGATGCACCAACAGTCTCTAAGAAGGGCACAGCACACAGTGGATTACGGTAAATTATGAGAAGCAGCCTCGGACTCAGGGTCTGGTCACTGGACACAACTGATCTTGACAGATACCAGCCTTAAAGTCTGAAAGAGGGTACTGGGCAGAATGGATCAGTCGGACAGGAGAAGCATTCACAGTGTCTGGGCACAAAGCATCTTTGAAAGACAGAAACTACAGAAAAATGCTTAAAGATGGATTTTTCTCCTTAAGAAGAAAAGCTAAGGAGTACGCCCTACGGTTATAAAAACACCAGGATCGGGGCAGGACCTATAATAGCAGAGGGGCTCTTCGTTATGTTATAAACGACAGAAACTTTCTTTCTCCACTTTGCTTTCTCCCTCTTTCTCTCTTTCTTCCCCCTCTCCTTCCCTTTAAAATTACAAGTGCTTTTTTTGTGCTCTAATTTTGACATTAGGAATGTTATGCTTTTTTACTTTCCCATATATTTTGTATCTCCCTTCCTTTTGTCAGTTCTAACCTTTTATTATATTAATAAAGCTCTTCAAACATAAACGACAGAAACCCCATGATGGGCAGATGCTTCATATGCGCGTCTTTCAAGTTGGTACATATTAAAGGCAGTCTCTCTACTACCCTCCCCACCCTCTGCTTGGTCTTGTTTGGTGGTTCTTTATTCAAGTCACTGCTTTTGAAAGCACAGAGCCCAGACGGTGGGCATCTTAAGTCGATTTTTCAGGGGTCCCAAGGGAGCAGAGACACTGGCTCTGGCTTCTTTTTTGGTTTCTACAGGGCATATTCAGCTGTGCTGTGTTCCTCCCACGTCTTTGGAAGCCTGCGATTCCCACAGCTAGAAGGCACCTTTGTCTGATGGTTGTGCCAGGCTCCCTCCTTGGGAGTTTAAAGGCTGCTTTGTTGTTTCTTTTGTGCACCCGCCTCACAGGGAGGAGGCCGGTCCGCACCCAGGCAGCTGATGACGAAACTGACACTTTGTTAAGTGTTTTTTTTAAAGTAGGGAAATCATGATAGGTGTGGCCGGGATAGATTTCCAGCTGGAAGATTCCCAATGTACCAACGAAATTCATGCTGCCCATTCCGGTTCTGTGAGTACTCCAACGGGTGTGCTGGAATGGTAGGTTAAGCCTGTGGTGACTCCCTGACCAACTGTTTTTCTGGCCACCCAGATGACCCTAGAAACTGACCGTCTATGGGAGGTGTGTTGTCATAGAAACAGCGGTTTGCTGGTTGTCTTTTTTAGACCGGTCTGTGTCCACTGACCAAGGAAAAAAAGGTAGCCACTAAGGATGGACTTTCTCAGAACACTGGCACGAGGCTCCACTCAATGATTTTCCAAACGGGAAACATTATTTTTTTTAATGGAACACCTATTTCTTTTAGGAATGAGAGCAGCTTTCCTTTTTAGGTCCGGCTTTTACTCAAATATGTATGTAGCGGCTTTCAACCACCTCTCTTCATCAATTGGTCTTTTGTTGTGTCATTCACATTTTGCTTCTGCCCATTACAGCATATAGTAATGGGCAGCCTAATTAAGCCACTGGTTAATTTCACTTTGAGCGTCTGCATTTAACTATCTCTCTTTCTTTCTTTCTTTCTTTCTTACTCTTTCCATCTTCCTGCTCCTTCCTTCCTTCCTTCCTTCCTTCCTTCCTTCCTTCCTTCCTTCCTTCCTTCCTTCCTTCCTTCCTTCCTTCCTTCCTTCCTTCCTTCCTTCCTTCCTTCCTCTTTTGAGAACCAAAAACTGCTATGCCTTTAGTAAATTCTTCTTTTTTTAGCCAACATCAGACCTATTATTTTGAAAATGTTCATTTGGAGTTCAAATGCAGCAATGGATTTCTGCTGTGCCTCTCATGCCACCATATCCATGTCCTTAGCCAATAACAAGCAGGCTCAAATAGCAGGCTGGCTGATTAATATCCATGTCCAGAGTGTTCTGTAACCCCATGCGAATACATATTTTGAAATGCGACTTATCTGTACATATGTCATGTGCAGTCAGCAATAAGTCAATCTGCAATTTGCAGCCACTATTAGACCCCAACCTGTTCGTATATCGTGCTACGCAAACAAATGATGGACGGAATGCTGAATGAATCATACATTCCCCCCCAGTCAAGTGATCTGGGTTAAATCCATCGTTCTTTTGCTCACCATGCCACCCCAGTTTAGACCCAGTCATATGCAAATCACTCTTGACCCTGTGCCTCATGGGAACAGTCCAGACCGAACTGCCAAGCCAGGTCCTCCCTGGACCGGAAACAAGCATACTGGGACCGGTTTCAGGGTATGTCACCCTTCTTCAGTCAGGCTAGCTTGAATCCAGTGGCACAGTGAGCAAGGGACCCACATCTGGGCAAACCCATCCCACATAGGGCGAAAAAAGCAACGCAAACAAACGATGGATAGAATGCTGAATGAATCATACATTCACCGCCAGTGAAGAGATCTGGGTTAAATCCTGTTTGATTATCAGCACCTAGATTATTACCAAAACAATGTATTGGGTTGCCAGTGTTGCGGTCTACATTGCAGTATTTCAGGGTTGAGCTTCTCTGGTTCTATATATAGCTCAAACTTGGCCCATAGGCAATAAAGAGCTTTACATGAGCTCCAGATTGCACTCGGAATAGTACTTGAGAGTCAGATTACATTACAAAAGGTCCGTTTTTTTTAACAAGAGGCATATGTACAAAGAATGCATTAGGTAATAGAGGTTGCAATTTACACATCAATTTTACGGAATGCATTCGTATTTTGCGAAGCAACCTATATACTAATTGGTCGATTCACAAAATCTAGATTCGTAGTGGATTTCAATTTGACGTACCTCATAAACATTAATGAGGTGGGCTGCAAATTACGACTAACTACTATTGTCTACAGGTACAGGTACCTTGCCTGTGACTACTTTTAACCCCTTGCGTGCGTTCGTCGGCAACGGCCGTCGCGAGCACTACCTCCGTAGTGCTGCAAACGTCCGTTGGCCGACATGGCCCACCACGGCGGATTGCCGCCGCTGTTAAGCGTTTAAATAAAGCAATGTTTTTTTTAAAGCAAGCTTTTTCTTTTCAGTAAAATGGGATGTGTTTAAAAAACAGAAATTTAAATGTTTACACACTTCTGTCATGATTAGGAATTGAACCATTAGGAACCGGTTTCCATTTCTGAATGGGTTACTACCTCTTTTGAGTTGGTGGTAAAATATTAATGTTTTACATTCGAATTCAGAAAACCTTAATACATGCCTTAAGGTATCGGTATTTGGACAGAAAGTCCATAAAAACGCCTCTTCTAAATAACCATTTTTTAACGTTTTCTAAACCCATTGAATGATTCGGAAAATCATTTCCAGGTTATTAAGTTAATTTATTACATTTAAAAACAGGTTTTAACAAATGCAAATCCTCACATTTGCTGATTTCTTGGTGTTGCGAATGTTAATTGACTTTGTAGATAAAGCCCGTGGAGATTAACTGGCTTGCCAGACTCAACGGAATTTGAACCGAGGCCAGGACTCGCACCTGGTGCCCCAGTACAAAAGTCGATTATGAAAAACAGGGTTAAACCCAATAAACTCTAAGGGACCTGGGTATTTATCGTTACAAAGGGAAGGGGTCCCAGACAAAAGACAGAATAATACACACTTATAACATTTGATAAATTCAAAGTACAAAACTAGTAAATGCAAAAAAGTATTTATTCAGATTTGCATGATTACCTTCTACTGGTTAGAGTTCATATCATATTCAATTAAACACATTGCAAATTAGTATTAGATATACGTGCCCACATTCACAACGGGGAGGGGGGAAAAGTGAAGGAAGTGTCAAGGTCAGGGTAGGGTCAAAGGATATTCCGATTCATTCTGTGACAAGTTTTAATCACTATTCGGAAGATAAATACATGTAGTCCCTTTAGCCAAAGGGCCACAGCATAAGGCTCTGAAAGAGTCCAAACTATAACAGATGCACCGAACCAAACTCCGCTTCAGCCGATAGGGACTTGTTGGGGTAGGAGATTGGTCGTAGTTATATAGTCAACGTTTCGACCCGAACTGTGTAGGAAGGTAGTCCTTACGAGGCGGGTCTTCTTCAGGACAGAGGGGTTGTGGGTGGGCAACCTCCTAGGGGGTAGTTAAAAAGAAAACTATTAGTACACACCCATCCTGTTAATTATTACAAGGAGGGCGGAAAATGGGGGGGGCAAAGTTGCAATTAAAAACGTGCTGTCAAGGGTCTGGTCACAAACAACATTTTTTACAAAAAGGAAGAAGAAATACAGAAGACTAAGATTCTCGATATTCTAAATCAGAATAAAATTCATAAAATTCATGAAAGGCGTACCTAAGGGTTATGAGGTTCCTCAAAGCTTCTGATAAATTGACCAAGATCTTTAATGGTTGTTCATCCCGACACGCCTTTCATGAATTTATGGGTTCTTCCCTTTGAGTTTTGTTTGTGAGCAGGTCATGAATGGTTATTCAGTACAGAATTAATCCCCACAGTAGGGTAATCTGAACTGATTTAAATCTTCGAACTTCACTCTGGAACCAGTGAAGTACATACATTTTATTCTGATTTAGAATATCGAGAATCTTAGTCTTCTGTATTTCTTGAGACGAATCCTGAGGCACCCCGCATGGCAGCTCAAAAGATTTGGAGATCCTACCATCCAGTTCTACCGAAAATTTTCTATTCGTTAAAAATGAAGTCAGAAACTTAATGGCACAGCCTTGAAAACCCAGTTCAACAAGTCTATCGATCAAAATTTGGCGGTTGACTGTGTCGAAGGCCGCCGATAGATCTAATAGGATAAAGGCGGCCTTCTTTCCCTCATCCAGAGTTTTTCTTAATTCTTCTACTGCCATCACCAAGGCGGTCCCGGTTTCATAACCTTGCCTGAATGGGAATGATCTAGTAGTTCACTCTCTGCAATAAAGGATATGATCTGCCTGTTAATCAGCTTTTCCAATACTTTAGTGCCGAAAGGAATCCTAGATATTGGCCTATAGCTTTTAGGTTCTGTTGGATCCATATTGGCCTTCTTTAATAATGGCCGAACCGAAGCCATTTTCCATGAATCTGGGAAAATGCCTCACTGAATTATTTCTAGGAAAACTCGTCTGAGTTGTTCACCAATTAGCTCTGGACATAAATGAAAGATTTTTGGAGGGCAGGGATCTGACAGAGCCCCTGCCTTTGTTTTGTTTACTACTTGTACGATCTTTTCATCTGTTGGTGGGAGAAAAGAGAAGGTTGAAATTTTGGCTGAGGAGTGAAAACCCGCGTTTTTATCTCCACCAGATTATTTATGCTATCTCTGAATGTTTTGTACACTTCCTCCTCTTTGTTGGTAAAACATTCTCCAAGTATATTGCAGAATTCAGGGTTTTCAATCTTTTGTAGATTCTCAGGAAGTTTAGCAAATGTTTTCACTGTATTGAAAAGCTCCTTGCTGGAGTTTTTAGATTCTAGGATTTTTTGAGTAAAATAAATACTTTTCTCCTTGACAATCATTTTTTTATAATCAGATAAACTAGTTGCATATTCTCTTTTCCTTGCCTCTGTGTAGTCGGTTCTCCAAAGTCTTTCAAATCTTCTGCATACTTTTTTCTGTTCTCTGAGTTTATCCGTGAACCAAGGCTCAGATGGCCTTTTCCTTTTTGATCGTAGCCTCTGTTTAGGGACAGTTAGGTCTACCGCTGCTTTGATCCAGGAATTTACTTTGTTGACCATGTTGTTAACACCTAAATCTCGAATTGGTTTAGTTGTTTTTAGCTGAGTCTGAAAGTTTGTGGAATACATTTTGCTCCAGTCCTGGAATACAACTATACCTGGAGCAGTTAGAGGTGTTATTAGTTGCTGGGTGTCTCATATTATGAATATAATGGCTTTGTGATCTGACCAAGTCACTGGGGGGATTTCCAATATTTCTATCCTGTTGTTGGAAGTAAATATTCCATCTAGTATATGTCCTGCCTTGTGAGTCCCTGGTTTAACTATCTGTCTCAAGGAAAAGCTAGCCATTCCATCAGTAAATGTGGTGATATTGTTGTCATCTATCTTTTCCAGATGGTAATTAAAATCTCTTAAGACTGTATAGTCTGAGCTGTTTACACTATCCTCTAAAAAAGGACTGATATTTTCCAGCAGTGAAGCTTGGGCTTTAGGCGGGCGATATAAAAGAAGCCCTTTAAAAGTATAGTTATTATAAATGTTTTATCTGGAAAAGCAGAGTTTCACAGTCAGACAAACCATTGCTCATACCTCCCGTTATTCTCAAACCGTCTCTTGCGATAATTGCAAGCCCCCCTCCCCTCTTGTTCTTTCTGTCATCTCTGATCATTCTATAGTGGGTGGGGAGCGCAAAGTGAAGGTCCGGGTCAGAGGCTGCGTCCGCCCAGGTCTTCGTTATTAAGGCAATATCTACTTGATGAGTATCTATCAACTCCGCTAACTCAACACCGTGCTTCACCAACGAACGTGCGTTAATTAGTACTGCTTTAACCCCGGTGTCCACCTTCCTGTCCAACTTAATCTTTTGAGTGTGAGTATTAAAATTGCTCGGTAGCTCATAGCTGAGCCGTATGTTGCAATTATCGCAGGTTATGGGTTCTTTCCTTAAGTCAAGGGCTGCATAGCAACACATTTTTGATCTTTTTTTTCAGCATTAGCAGTTCCTCTCGATTATCGAGTTCTGTGCCGTTGCTGAAAAATGACCAGGGGTTTGGGCGCTAGGCACGGATCCGGCACGGACAGGCGCAGACGGCTTGCCTTAGGCGTGCCTTTATCGCGCCTGCAGCGCATCCGCAGCGTGATCGCGCTATTGCCATTTTTATCCCCTGCCTGAAATAATATCCTGCTCACCCAACTCCACCCAAAATGGCGGTGCCGCGACTCAGAGCGGCCCCTGGGACTGGAGAAGCCCTTCAAGGCGTCTCCTCAACTTCTCTTCAAGTTAGTGCAAATTTGCCAAATTGGCAAATGTGTCTCACTAAATATATGGGTTAGTAACCAAACTATGTGAATGTGTGTATCACTGTCTCTGTTGTTGTATAACCTGCTGCATCTATAGGTCACTAACTACATGAGTGTCTATATTAGTTATTGATTAGTTGGCTGAGTATTTGTAAGGGAGACTGAGTGTATCTGGGATTGGGTGGGGGAGTTGTAACTCTATGCATAGATGTGTGAGTGGTTGATTGTCTAGGCATATGGGTTTAGGAGTGTTTATGGAAAAAGTTGTTTCGGCATCTGAGTGTGTTAATTTGTGTGTTGGTAAGTGAATATATGTCAGTGGTAAATCTCCGATAAAGTAGAAAAATGAAAGGCATTGTATATGAGAGTTGGTGTATATAAATAAGTATACGTAAGAGTCAGTGATTGTGAGAGTAACTGTATGAATGAGTGTATAATTTAAATAGTGATTTCATAACATAGTAACTATGATTTACTATGTGTATGTATAAATCAGGTGTTGTGTGTATAACTGTGTAGGTGAGTAAATGTAAGTGTGATTGATTCTTTTCATGAGTAGCATCACTGCATAACCGACTAGGATGGCTGCTGATGTGTCAATGTCTATATAGATATATGAGTACATTTGATAGTGTTACCATTGATCAGTGACTGCATGTATAAGTAATTCTGTGGGTGAATGGACAGTTGTGTGTGTAGACTTAGGAATCAGGGAGTGCGTATGTAGTAACTGGTATGTGTGTGTCAATGCTTTTAAATATGGTACTCTGTATTTTATAGTGAGTGATCAAAGGTTATACTAGTGTATGATGAGGTGTATCAGATTGCATGGTGGATGATGTCATCAGTGATGTTATCAGTGATGTCATTTGAGATGTCATCAGTGATGTCCTCAGTAATGTCACTGACCATGTCATGAATGATGTAATATGTGACATCATCAGCAGTGCATTGCGGGCGCGCGGGTTATAGTTAGTACAACTAAATATAACGGAAGAATTTCTATGGCTTTGTACGGGTGAAATGTCCAGCTAACTATAACACTCATGAAACTTATGTTTTTTTCAGTGAATTTCAAAGGTTTTTTAAATGCTAATTTTTAAGTGCAACAGTAGTTATACATATTTCTTTGTAATGAATTTCTAGTTTTTTAACTGTTTATTTATAAATATTTTATTTATTAAACAACATTATATATTTTTCTGAAAATTGCAAAAAACATTTTAATACATTTTAAACTGAAAGATTTATATTTATTTAGTTTTTTTTGTAAATTTTTTAATTATTATATGGCAGGAGAGAAATTAAAAAAGAAAAACAGGCGGCAGATCCGCAATATCCCCCTCACAGGGGGGCTGTAAGAATCTTAAATAGAGGCAAATGAGGCAACATACGACATCAATAGGGGTTGATTCTCAAAGTCAGTGCCTGCCGATGAAAAGAAAAGATATCAGAGCCAACTCTTCCACGGCCCACCGGCAATTCTAGCCAAAGGGATGACCAAGCCCACATAAGAAGGCATTGCTGCGGAAGACCCCCAACAAAAATCTAATAGCCTCTACCGGCTATGCGGTGCCGCAACAGGTAACAAACGAACAACCCCAACTTATTTCCTACCCAGCCTCACCCCCCCCCCCCCCCAGGTGGTGGCACCAACATACACTTTCATCTCAGTCCCTCAGTCATACAATCTGTTTAAATCTGGAAAAGGTGAAGGGCACGCAGGGCAGATGGGCAGACCGCAGAGGGCAAACCCCGTGACAATAAGCGAACGAGTGGGCCCCAGCGGAACAGGAAGTTCTTAAAGTTGCCCAAGAAGATGTCCGCCATTCTCTCTATGCTCAATAATCTCCAAAGCCTCGCGTGCCATAGCGATATAGCTGGGGCAGTCGGTTTCTTCCAGGCTGCAGCTAGTGTAAGCTTAGCGGCTCCAAGGCAGAGCCAAAGAATATGTTTATCCGCCTTTGTTTGGTGTTCTAACACCGGATCACGAAGACCCAGGAGGACATGAGCCAAAGAATCCGGGATCGTATACCCTGGAATGTCCTTGATGTGGGACAGAATTTCAGCCCAGATCGGGCGGATGATCAGGCAGTCCCACCAAATGTGGCGGAAGTCTCCCAACAGACCGCAGCCCCTCCAGCACCGGTCCGAAGAAGCCGGGAATATGCGATGTAGTTTGGATGGGTAGAGGTACCAATCTAGCATGGTTTTAAGATGAGCCTCTCATAAATCCACTGATTGGTTGTGAGCTGCGATATCCCGCCAGAGACCTTTCCACTCCTCCCCGGTAATGTCTCGGCCCAGAAGGACCTCCCAGTGGTCCACGTAGTGGGGGCAGGGAGAGGCCGCAGTGGTCAGAAACAGTCTATATAGGAAGGAAATCATCCCCTTCATAGTGGAAGATCGGAGGATAAAGGCCTCAAAAGGCGAGAGCGGTCTCGTGGCGGCCTCTCTCAGTCCCGCCGAGGTCGCTCAATGAAGAAGCTGAGTGTGACGGAAGCGTTCCGTGGCCGGGAGATCGTAGTCACGCATGCAGTTATGGAATGTGAGAGGTTCCGTTCCGTGGAATAAATGCGTAAGAGCTCTACATCCTCCCTCTCTCCATAATCGGAAGGGTCCCTCCTGCATCGCCGGCAGGAAGGCCGGATTAAAGTGTATGGGAGTAAAGGGGGACGGAATCATTGTTCAGCGGTCATCACCTGCGATCGTGTCCCACACCTTCAGGACAGTGCTAGTGGGCGTGCTGATGTAGGCATTCCTGGGCCTGTCCACCTTGGGCTTCCAGGCTAGATCCCAGATTGATCTCCTGACCACACTACTGTCCATGTGCAGCCAGTGTTTCTCTGAAAGCTGCTGCGACCACTCAACCATCACCCCCAGTTGCACGGCTTTGTAGTACAAGTGCATGGCAGGGAGACCCACTCCTCCCTCCTTCCGTGGGCATCGCAGAGTTGCGAAGGAGAAGCGCACCAGTCCTTACTTGCCAAACGAATTTCAGCAGTAAGGTTTTAAGGCGACGGAAGAAGTCCACCTCTATGGGGATTGGAAGGGCCTGGAAAAGATACTGAAATTTAGGGAGGAGGACCATTTTGATAGTGTGGATCCTGCCAAGCCATGAAATATATTTCGGCTTCCATCGATCCAGGTCCGCTCGCACCGCCGCCAGCATTGGTGGGAAGTTCGCTGTGAATAATGATCGTATAGTAGGGGTCAAACGAACTCCCAGGTACAATAGGGAGGTAGACGCCCATGGCAAAGGCGTGAGCAAACGCACTCGCTCCAATTCTGCCGGAGGGAGAGTCAGGTTCAGAACGTGCAATTTATCAAAATTAACCTTAAATCCGGCCACTGCTTCAAATTCGGACAGCAATGTTTGAATACGTGGTAAGGAATGAGCTGGATCCCCCACCGACAGCAACACATCATCCGCGAAGAGGGAGATTTTGTGCTGTTCCCCCGTAAAGGGGAGGC
This sequence comes from Lissotriton vulgaris, assembly GCF_964263255.1. Lineage (NCBI taxonomy): Eukaryota > Metazoa > Chordata > Amphibia > Caudata > Salamandridae > Lissotriton > Lissotriton vulgaris. The sequence continues at coordinate 365,372,166 of NC_141687.1, forward strand.
CCTTAATCTGTTCCTGTTCTCGCATTGCAAGGGCCAGAGGCTCGATGCTCAAAGCAAAGAAGAGAGGGGAGAGGGGACATCGGGCGATACGACGAGCATTTGGAGAGATCCTTCTCCGGTTTGGGGATCACTGTTATCATGGCTTCGGCCATAGTACCTGAGGTTTTCCCAGTGACCGCCATTTCATTGAAAAGGGATACCAAGAAGTCGCACAACTCCGCCGCAAATGATTTATAAAAGAGGGCCGTGTAGCTGTCGGGGCCCGGTGCCTTATGGAGCTTCAGATCCCTAATAGCATCCAGCACTTCCGACCTGGAGATGGGGGCAGCTAAAAGCTCATTCCACTCTTTAGAGACCTGTGGTATGGGGAGGTCAGCTAGGAACCGCTCTTGAGCTGCCTAGTCCAAAGTGTCGCCCTCATACAGTGCCGCATAGAAGCGGCCAAAGACGTCCGCCTTATCTACATCCCTATGCTACAGTGATCCCGCTGAGTCCTGAATTCCTCCAATGTAGTCTTTCTCTCTCTTATCTCGGAGTTGACGGGCCAAGTGCCTTCCCACCTTATTCCCCTGTGAATAGGAGAGACACCTAAGCCGCAGGAGGGTAAACTCAGCACGGTTGTTGTAGTGTGCTTTCAATTTACCCCGCACAGCCGTTAACGGCCTGAGAGTTGCTCTGGACGGGTTTGATTTATGCGCCTGCTCCAAGATGGCAAGTTCTGCCTCTAAGTCCTCCCGCTCCTTTCTCCTCAACTTATTGAGATGTGCATTGAGGCCCAAGCAGGTGCCCCGCAGTGCGGCTTTGCATGCATCCCACGTGTTAAACAGCGAAGTATCCAACACCGGGTTGAGGGTCAGAAACTCCCCAATGGCTTTCCGCAACTATCTACAGGACGCATCATCCCGGACAAGCGCCGGTGGGAAGTACCATTTCCTCAAACCATCTCCCCCCACTGACCAATGGAGCCCGAGAACCAGCAAGCTATGGTCTGACACGGAGAGCGGAAAGATGCTAGAATCACGGACATCTCCCCTGATGGCTTGGCTTAAAAAGATATGATCCAGGCGGGAATAGGAATGATGGACGTGGGAAAAAAAGGTATAATCTCGGGCTTGTGGATGCAAGGAGCGCCAACTGTCAATCAATCCCAGGTCGCCCACAAGGCGCTGCGTTTCGGCAGAGATGACCCCTGTGTCCGCCCTTTGGGCTCGGGAGCTGTCTAAATCCTTGTCCCAGACCATGTTGAAATCCCCCATTAAGAACAGGTGCCCCTCCACAAAGTCCCCCATTCTATCCAATAAGTCCTGAAGAAAGCCATTCTGCTCAGAATTGGGAACATATATCACCACAAACGTACACAATCTGCAGTAAAGAAGCCCCTTGACCATCAACCAGCGCTCCTCCTTATCACAACATACCCCCATAGGTTGAAAGTGGAGGGACGCCCGAAATAGAAGAGCCACCCCCCTGTGTTTGGTGGATGCAGAGGACCTATAGATGAGGGGGAAGTGTTTGTGTCAGAGCCGGAGCTCATCTCTTCGTGCCAGATGGGTCTCCTGGAGACCCACGACATCTAAGTGGTGATCAGATAAGTATTTCCAAAGTTTTTGGCGTTTCTGTGGGGAGTTGAGACCCTTTACATTCCATGTTCCAATATTAAGCGGCATGGGGGACCATCAGAACCCATCGCTGTGCACTCGCTCCGATAACATGCCCCTGTCTCCACCTCTCCAACGGCAGCCAGGCATCTCCTCGTTCCTCCCCCACCTTCCACTCTCTGCCGCCAAGCCCATCCCCCCAAACCCCAACTCCCCACACCAAGCCCAAGAACCCCTCGGAGCCCGATCCCACCGCATCCAAGACATAGTTTCAGTTACAGCACCAACCCAGTGGTCACTTCCGCCCAGAAACCTGGTAGGCAGAAGTTCATTCGGCACACCTGCAGGGGGGAAAAGACGCACTGCATGCTCACTTAGGTCACCACCACCTCCCTGCCCAGCTCCAACCCCATCCCCAACAACTCCCCCCTCAATCGTCCCCCAAACCCCTCCAGTCCCCCCCCCCAAGAAACAAACAAGAACAATGTACTTAGCAGTCCCAGTGGATAGTAGTTCGTAGGGTTCCTCCTGGGCTGGGGACGGGGCACCACTGTTGGGTCCCCTAAGGCCACGGTCCGGGGTGTATTCTCAAAAAGTACAACCAAACCCACGGTACCTGAGTTCACGTGCCCCTCCGGCACCAAGCAGCTAGCGGCTCAAGGATCAGGCTGCTCCAGAACTCTGCTGGGAGGATGCCAGGGTCACCGAGGCCACCGATGGGACCACGTCCCCCCTCTCCTGTAGGCTAGCGGTGCGATCAGGCCTTCTATGATCCGTATCCGGGTCCACTCTTTGCCAGGAGGAGGACCGCCTACGCCTCCATGATGGGGAACTGCCAGCCTCCTGTGAAGGAGTCACATCCTCCAGGCCCAGAAGATCCTTCGCCACTTGAAGAGAGCGAATTTGCGCTAGCCTGTTTTGCGGAAGGGATGACCCTACGAGTAGGAAATGTTGCGGTCTCGAAGAAAGGTGGTCACTGGACGGAACTCACACCGCTTCTGGAGTGTCGATGCCGCTAGGCCCTGGTAAAGTTGCGGACGGTGCTCTCGGAACTGCAATGAAGGGATAGCCCGTGCCTTCCGCAGGATACGTTCCTTTAACTGGAAGTCATGCACACAGACTAGAATGTCCGGGGGCGGCCCTCCTCCCCACCTGGGCAGACCGACCCTGTGGACTCTGTCCATTCTGATGTCCTGTATATCCTCCTCGCCCAATATCTGCAAGAAAAGAGCTTCGACAGGTCACCTGCTTCACCGTCCCACGGCACCGCGCAAATGCGGATGTTGTTCCGGCGGGAACGGTTCTCCAGGTCCTCCGTATGAGCCTGGAGGTCCAAGTTCTGCACTGTGAGCCGAATGATATCCTGCTGCAGTTGGTGGACATCGTTCGCCATGCTTAAATCCTGGTCTTCCAAGGTAGCCACCCGCTCTCCAATGCCATCTACATCTCTCCACACTTCACGGAGGTCCGACGCCAGTTGAGCGCGGAGTTCAGAGATGTCCTCCTTAATGGAGGCGAAGAGTTCCGTCATGAAGGCCTTGGTTGCAGGGGCCTCATAGTCCGAGTGCTTGGGCGATACGCTGGGTCCGGGGGACGCCGGCTGCTGAGAATTTTTCGATGCGCCATCTTTGCCAGGCTTCCCTTTGCGCAGCGTAGAGGACATCTTGGCACCCCTGCTCAGTTGGGGAGTCAGGACGATAGAGCACCCTCCAGCAGCAACAGATCCGTCAAATCGACTGCCCCTCCCGCACAAGTGCTGCTAATACAGTGTCCAGTACAGGGCTCCCTGCCAACTAGATCTTCCAGGGATCAGGGCTCCCCCCTCACCTCAAGTGTCCGCCGCAAGGACCCTCGTTTCAGCTGGCAGTAATGCTACATCCGTGGCTGGTGACCCGTGGTCGTGCATCAGGCAGGCCCCCATCCTAGGGAGTATGTCCAGCGCCGTGGCGGGCTGCCGCCACTGCTCAATGCCAGGCCCAGTCTCCCCCCGCTCTTTCAGCGCCACCGGCGCTCACCGGCCAGGCCCCCCAGTGAAGGCCTACCGCTGTGGCAGAGCGGCCACGCAGTCCCTCAAGCGCTGCATCAGCAGGGAGGCGGCGTGGGAGCACCCCCGGGCGCTTCCCTCAAGTGTTCCGGGTCCCGGGAAGTCGCACCACAGCAAGGCAGTTCCACCCGGCAGGTCAGATCAGGGACGGGTGGGGAGAGGTAAAGCAGCCGCCGATCTCGCCGTCCTCTGCCGACCGACACCGTCTGGTCCCAGCGGGCCTCTCGTCGAGGTTGCACTCTTCCGGAGCCCAGCGTAGCACCCCCGGCAGGCGGCAAGCTGAGAGCCGAGAGCGCCGAGAGCACTCTCCGTCGTGGCCCTCCTCCAACAACTCCTCCTCCCTTCCGCGGTACAGGATGCCCGGGCCCTCCTGTCACTCAGGGCCGGGGATCGCAAGGCCACAGTCCGCCAATGCTCCCAAGCCCCCCTCTAGGCCTCGGCCGGACAAGAACGTGTCACCGGACCCAACCCCACCGCCACGGTCCTTGGATGCTTGATTCCAGTCTGGGAAAGACATGACTTGGTAGTTCCGACTGGACTGCTCCCATGAGGCACAGGGTCAGAGCTGATTTGCATATAGCCAGTGTCTAACCCAGGGTGGTGTGGAGTGCAAAAAAACAATGGATTTAGGCCCAGATCCTTGTACTGGGGTGAATGTATGACATTGCTCTACATTCTGTCCATCAACTGTGTTTTTTGTATATATATATGTATACATATATATATATATAGTTTTGAACTCAAACAACACAAAAAGTGACCAGTTAGTTGGGTGATCTAACTATAACTCACGCCCCTGCATGAACTGTTTACTTCGCACATATTACATGACATGTTCATGACATCATTTATGACATTACTGATGTTTGCCTGTGACCAATCCCCCCAAAAATGTAGCCCACCCCATGCTGCACAGGTCCATTAGTCATGTGTTGCGGGGGGTTGGCCTTCAACAAATACCCTGCATACAACCTACCACATGCTGCGCACAGCCTTCCGTCATGCTCAGTAGGAAGTTGGCCACAAGGCCTGGCCTGTATCCAGGCCCTGTGTCCAACCCCCTCAAAGACAGCAAACCGCAAACTGTGGGGAGCCTTCAGTTGAGCATGGCAGAGGAGTGTCCACAGGGACAACCCCGCACTTGCAGTCTACCCCATACTGCACACAGCCTTGGCCATGAACAATGGGGGGTTGGCAACAGGGCTTGGCCCTGGAGGCCTCATCCCCCATGGCCTTTTTCTTTCAAAGGAGAGGTGGCCATGTGGTCCCTCACCCTGAGCCTCATTAGACCCTATTGATCTAAATCCCCAGTTCCCTAAGTACTTTAAAGAAGAAGGGGGCACCAGGCACACTTCCCCAGCCTTTTTAGGCACCAGGGACCCTATCCTGAGGGCAATTTTTTAAAAGGGGGAGGGCTCCATGGCTCCCCTGTCTGTGCCTTACCAGGCCCTGAGACCCCATACGCCAGGGCTGTATCTCTTTTTAGAGGAAGGCCAGCATAGACCAGCTCCAGGGCCTATTATGGCCTGGGGACCCCTTCCCCCAGGTCTGTTTTTTTATTTTGAAGGAAAGGGGGCTTGCCCTCCTAAGTCTATTATGGCTCTGGGGACCCCGTCCCTATATTATAAGGAGCGAGGGACATCAGTGGGATAGGGAAACAGATTAAAACCTGGTCCAAGCTGGCTCACAGCCACTTACAGATAGATTCAGACTGTTAACTAGTCACTCACATGATATATGTTAGAAATACTGTCACTCATTAGTAGTACTAAAAGAATAGTAATTTAACATGTACAGTAGCTTAGTATATATCTTTAACTCTCAGAAACTTTTATAAATCACTAACATTCACTGAATGATGTCACCAGTGATGTCATTCGAGATGTCATCAGTGATGTTACCAATGATGTCAATGACAAAGTTATGAGTGCAAGAGCGTAGGTTATAGTTAACTGAGGTGTTTGTATCTGTATTGGTGAGTGTTTGTATGTGTCAGTGATTACATGGGAGAGTGTGTGTGTTAGTGATTATATGGGTGACTGAATAGATGAAAGACTGACTGCATGAGTGAGTGAGTGGGGTGTGTAAGTGTCTATGTGTGAGTGAATTGGTGTGTGAGTAGCTGTATGGGTGAGCAAGTGCGTGTGTTAGTAGCTATATGAGTGAGTGAGTGGATGTGTTAGTGTATGTATGGGAAAGTGAGTGAATGTAGTAGTAGATGTATGGGTAAGTGTCTTGCTGTGTTATTGACTCTGTCAGTGACTGAGTGGGTGTGTGAGTGACTGTATGGATGAGTGGCTGGGTGTATGAGTGGCTCTATTAGGGTATGTCGGTGTATCTCAGTTGCTTTATGAGACTCTACCTTGGTGTATACCTTGACAATGTTAGTTTGTAGAACTACACAGAAAGAAGTAATTATGAAATTACTTTACTCCATTAGACTGTGTCATTCAACTGTGTTAAAACATAAAGACTATAAATAAAAGTTAGTATTACTTTTTGCACAATTCTGTGTTAATACTTTAGTTTCTGCAATCCAGAAGTTCATACTTTTTTCCCCTTTTTAACTGTTCTCGGCTTTTCTACTTTTACACTATAATTAATGTTCTGTACAAATATTCCTTTTTCAATAGTGGGTAAAAACAATCACAAACATTGTTAAAGAAAAACCCTGTTCACTATTGAGCACATGCTTTTTTCTTTTTATAAACTTAGTTTTGATGCTTTTTATTCTATTTGCAAATATAATGGCTTCTGGTGGCAGTGGGGATCAGTTGCCACACCACAGCAAAGTGGCAATCAATTGCATGGGAGTTTTTCACCATACCCTTCTGGCAAAGAAACTGGTGGCAAAGAATATCAAATGCATTTTGTGCTTTAAGACCCTCTCCATGAGTATTTCAAAGACATATTTGTGTGGCGCGATGAGTATGTTGACACATCCAAAGACTTATAACTCCAAACACTGTTTTAAGTTAGTACTACATTTCCGAAATTCCAGAAAATAACAGTACACATTGCTTATGCTGCATGTCACATTTTAGTACGATGTACTGTAAAAAGATTCATCTGTGAACAGTGGGGGAAAAACATTTGTGTGGATTGTAGGAAAAAAATTGCACAGTATATCGCTATAAATAAGTGACACTATGCATTGCTCTCACTACAGTTCATTAATCAGTTGGTTTACCTACAGTTGCTACACTAATCTAAATAAACCTATGTTAAAATATATTTTTTATTATTACACCTGGTAAAATAATAACAATTAATATATGCTACACTTGAATTTTGGAGATCCTTTAGAAGACATCACCCCTGGTAGGTCGAATGATGTCTTAAATACTGATGATCCATGTAGAACAAATATGGTACACCACTTTTTTAGGGAAAAAACATAAGGTAAGAATTTCATAGTTTGAGAGGCAGTTTTAGTTTGAATGTAAGATTGCTGTCATTGCAATCCGTCCATCAACTTTCACTGTTCAAATAGACAGTATGGTGTCCAGATGTTACATCAAGTCCTCTATGAAAGATGATAGCCATAGTAGTATATGTTTTTCAAGAAATTGATATTTGTCCTGCTTTGAAGCTTTCATTTTGGTTTCCAATTTAGATCCATCTGCTCTGCACCGTTGCATTAATATATGTTATTTTCACTTCTTTGTATACGCAATGTAGACATAACATCTGATCTACAGTTTGGGCAGGTCATATTTTGGTTAGCCATTTTAATCAATCTGTCAGAAGGCACAGCTTTGAAATCCATTATTGTTAAGAACAGAAATCTCTCAGAATGTATTTGACTGGTAGACGTAAAAGAACAATCTCCACAGTCATGTTTTAATGTTTAACTTAGTCTAAATAAGTCACCTACATTTATTTCTTTTTCTTCTAAAACTCCACGGATGACCATTATCAATTCCGGTGCCATCTTGTTGAGTATTCTGACTAAATAGTACTGAGCCACTACATATATCCACTAGATCTCAAATGCCTGTACCACAATTTCCCATCACTGTGTACACGGTTGTTGCAGCAAAGCACACAGTGCTAAACAATTACATTTGTAAGATCTGGTAAATGGAACAGTACATTAAGAAGTGGTAACCTACAATATCTTCCTCATTCTCCTGTTTTTTCTTAACACCTTCCTTGTTCTCCTTCTTTTCAGCAACATTCATAGATTCTTTTGTGATCTTCAGCATTGGACAGATTATCATTTTTTTGTAAATGGGATACTGTCCTAAATGAGAGGCATATAAACTTCTTAACTGATTGACTCTCAGGCACGACTTGCATGGCCACTAATTTTCAAGTCATCAAAATCAACCAAAAAGGAACCGGACAATGTTCTTACTTGAAGGCACTGCAACATATGAAATACCTTCTTCAAATATATCACCAATATTAATGAAAGCTGCATCTACACTGAAACCTTGAGATTTATAGGGAGTGACAGCATATGTTAGTGAAACTGGTAACTGCTGCAGCAGGACATAAAAGTCTTTCACCAACAAAAAACATACAACCCAATGGCCAATCTGCTTCACTCCATCAATCTGATCAAATTTTAAGCTAACTATTCAACCTCATCCCTATTTTAAAAAATAATGAAGTCAATAACCTTACCCTTCCCACCATTTACTAATTCTGCCTCAACATTTCAACTATGCCACAAAATTACCCTACAGTTTTTGCACACACATAAACACTTTTATAATCCTGCTGTTCTAGATACAGATTTCTCCAAAGAATACAATTTTGCGTGTAGCTTCACACTTAGCAGGACATTTACTCCCTGGTGTTCCATTTTGTCAAATGTCTTCTTATTCCACTTTCAATAATTATCCAATAAAACTGGAACACTCTTGAAGTGTAGGCATTAAACGGACTACGTATTTCCCTTTTTCAATTAAATTAACACCTTGCGTGTGGTGCCGATTTACCCCCGGTGCTGGGCCCTAATGTAAATGGGTGTGGTCATGACGAGCTGAGCTCGTCATGAGCACACGAGCACCGAGCCTCATGACGAGCTCAGCTCGTCATGAGCATCGAAGGGGTTAAACATTAATTGTGCTGCTGTGTTTTTGTTTTTTTTAAATTCTTTTTATTAACAGCTTGAAGCAAGTAATGGTCAACACAAGTTTGCAGTACAATTATTCCAGTGCACCATGAAAACACAAAGCCGACAGTTCACGATCAAATGTTAGAGTGAGTACATTAGCCTATACAAACCAATCATATTTCCATTTCCCCGACTACGGGCTGAGGTTGGGGAGGTTTGCAGATGTTCCCTCTGTAGTCATTCCAGTTTGACCACACCGCCCCCCATTTCTTAGGGCACCCTCGTGCCATGTACACTGTCTTCTCTTGGAGCATGCACCAATCCATATTTTTCCAGGAGCCAATTCTTGGGGCCTCGGTCACCCCCCACAGTCTAGCAATGTTGCGTTTTGCCACCGTCTGCCCCAGCGTCACCCATAGCCTCCCCTTCGCTGCCAGGTCAGTGGGTTCCCAGATGTTCAAGAGGCACCGCTTTGCCTCCATTCTCAATTCCACCCCCCACACTTCTTGCATACATCGCATCACCCATTTCCAGTAGGTCTATAGCACTGGGCACTCCCATACTATGTGAAAGAAGGTGCCTACCCCCCTGCATACCCTTCTACAGAGACCATCCTCGCTACGTGCCATCAGCTGCAGTCGTGTACCGGAAATATAAACCAGATGCAGTATTTTGAGCTGAATGAGTCGGAGCCTGGCTGATATTGCCGCTTCCTTAGGGGAGGCAAGCGCACTCCTCCACTCCTCCTTATCAATTTCCAGTCCGTCTGCCTCCCACTTCCCTTTAAGAGTTAGCAACGGGTCTGGAGAGTTGTTGATTAGTTTTTTATATGTGAGGGAGATTGCATGTTCCAGGAGATGCCCATCTAGTAGCCTATCCTCCAGGGGGGAGGCTTTTGGGGGTGTGGTCCCTGCTGGAATAGTCTTCTGGAGGGAGTGCCTAACCTGCAGGTATCGGAAGTACCCCAATTGTGCGAGTTCGTAAGTTGCCTGAAGAGAGGCAAAGGACTAAACTCCGTCCGGACCCCAAAGGTCCCCGAATCGAGAGATGCCAATAAGATCTCAGTTACGGAATCCCTAGGAGCGGCCTAGATTTCCCAGCCTCTAAGATGCCCAGAGTGCGGTGGCCATGGTAAGCATGTTTGCCCAACCCAGTTTCTGCTGTACTGTGTGCCATAGTTGGACCGAATGTTTCGTTGGCCCTGTGAGAGGATATCTGCCCGGTTTTGAATAGAGCCCTGCCTCGAAGTTACCACCCTGAAGGAGCCACCGGTCCATTCCATATCCCGGGTCACCGCCATCACAATATATGCCCTGGTTAATGGCCGAGAGGTGTGCGGCCCAGTAGTACTTGCGTATGTCCAGGAGCGCTATACCCCCGTCGAACCATCCAAGTGTCAATTTCTGTAGGGATATTCTGGGAGTGCCTGACCACAGGAGGTGTCTCTGGGTGGCCTCAATGGCCGCGAAGTATGACTGCAGGACCAGGTCGGGGTAATTCTGTAGGGCATAGAGGAATCGCTGCAATGCCATCATTTTAAAATGAGCCGCTCGGACCAGTAGGGACAGCGGGAGTTTCTGCCAGGCAGTGGAGTCTTGTTTCAAGCGCTGGAGAGACGGCAGCAGATTCTTCTCAAACATTGTGGCCTTATCTTTGGAGATAAAGATTCCCTGATACTTAAAGCCGTCCTCAGCCACCGTGATCGGGCAGTCTCTAGGAACAACTGGGGGATCTCCGTGGAGGACATACAGAAGGGATTTACTCCAATTGATACTGTAGCCTGAATTCTTCCCAAAGTTAGTGAAGATGTCCAGGGCTACCATCTGGGACCTCCGAGGCCGCGTAAGGTAGAGGAGGATGTCGTCTGCGTAAAGCGAGATCCTATCCTCCCAACCATCAGCCCACCGAAGCCCCATCAAAGAAACATCCTCTCGAATCCAGGTGGCAGGTGGCTTGAGCGAGAGGGCGAACAGTAATTGAGAGAGAGGGCATCCCTGCTCTGTTCCTCTTCCCAGTGAAAAGGCCTCAGAGGTTTTATTGTTGATGGTAACCTATGACAAGGGTTCTGAGTAAAGGAGGCGCAACCACCCTATAAAATTATGGTCGAAGCGCCGCCGCCATCATGTAGGGCCATCCAAGCGTATTGAACGCCATCGTAGCATCGAGTGAGACCACAATCGTGGCCTCCTGGATAGTATGGCACCTCCCCATCACCCCTTCAAGATGGTGGAGGTTAAGCGCGGTGTTTCTGTGAGGCATGAATCCCGATTGATCCGGGTGGATCAGGGTGTCCAAGACTGGCTGAAGTCTGTTGGCGAGCACCTTGGCTAGTATTTTGGGCTCCGCATTCAATAAGGAGATTGGCCTATAGGAGGCACATGAGTCCCTTGGTTTACCTTCTTTCGGGATGGTCACGATTGTGGCTAATCGTTGATCCCACTGTAACACTCCCTTTTCCCTACTCTCCTCGAACATACGCTTGAGGTATGGAGTAAGGCCATCAGGCCTGAGCTTGTAGAGCTCAATCGGGAGGCCATTGGGCCCGAGGGCCCAATGGCAAGTGAAGATCCCTAATCGCCCGCCCCAGCTCATCCAGGGTAAGTGGCGCCTCCAGGGTGTTCCTCTCGAGGTCCGATAGAGCCGGCATCCAAATGTCGGCTAATAAGGCAACAGGGTCCTTCTCCGGGCGATCAGACCTCCTACTATACACCCACTCAAAGTGACGTGCAAATTCAGCGACAATATCGCGGGGTTCAGTGAGGACGGTCCCGGAGTCAGTCGTAAGCTCAGCCACTACCCTGTTAGCCTGCTCTTTTTTGTTGAGCCATGCGATGAGTTTACCTGCATTATCGCCTTGGTCATAAATTCTACCCTCCCTGTCTCGTGCCAGTGTCTTGGCAGCGTCCATAGCCAGGGCGCTATACTCCGCCACCTTAAGTTGCATACGGGAGGCAGTCCCCGGATCCCTGTCAGTCTGCGTGGCCTTTTCTAATTCAATAAGAGCTGTCTCAATGGTCACCATCTGCGCCTCCTTTTCTTTGCGTCGGCCTGCTATCGCCGACAGGGCCTCCCCCCTAAGGAGAGTCTTGAAAGCCTCCCACAAAACCACAGAGGACTCCACGGAGCCATCATTACTCTCAAAGTATTGATCTATAGAGTGGGATAGCTTCCTTCTCAGTTCATCACTTCGTAGATACCAGGCATTAATAGGAGCAATACAGCCCTCCTGCCGGACACCTATTGTGAGATGGGCCAACAGCGGGGAGTGGTCCGATATACCTCTCACCATGTGTGTGACTTCTTGAATTGTAGTGCCCTGCTGCATAGGAGTAAGGATGTAGTCTAAGCGGGAGAAAGAGCGGTGTGGACCAGAAAAGAATGTATATTGTTTATCTGTTGGGTGTTTGAGGCGCCAAATATTCGTCATCCCGAATGCCTCTATGAAGTCGGCTAGCCACCTGCGCCCCATTGGAATGTCCTTAGGTGGATGTCTGATGAGGTATCCTGAGGCCACCGCATTGAAGTCGCCCCCATCTATGAGTTGACTGTCAGGGAGGGAAAGGAGAAGCCTGCCCAGATCTTGATAGGACTTGGTCTGAAGTCCCGGCGGAATATATACCGAGACCAAGTTTAGCCTACGCCCCTCCCATTTACCTGAGACAGCCTCAAATCGGCCCTGTGGGTCAGTTTCTGCATGGTCAATAACAAGGGGGAAGTTACGACGGAGAAGGATTCCCACCTCCCGGGACCCAGAGGTGAAGCCGAAATGAGTGGTCAAGGAGTACCCCCATCGGTTCATGGCGTGACACGTATTTCCCAGCAAGTGGGTCTCCTGCAGCAATACAGCATCGGGGAGATGTCGTCTGACAAATTGTAATACAATGGTACGTTTTAGCTTATCCCCCAACCCGTTCACATTCCAACTCAAGATCTTTAGGCTTTTGTCCCACTTTTTAGCCATAACCCTTTCTCACTAGAGAGCCAGCCCTGTGTAAGCTGATGCACTGTTCAACTCTGCAATGACAGTCCTGGTGCGACCATACCAACCGCCTCCCCCAACCCCGACCTCCCTCCTCCCCCTTCCCCCTACAACAACACAACTCCCAACACCCCCAATCGCTCCCCCCTCCCACCAACTCCCCCTGCCCTGCTTCCCTTGCTCCAGAGGTTTAGAACTACCCGCATCCCCAATGAGCAGAGCGCCTTTCAACCCAACTCGGAATAGGGCAAAAATTAACAATACCCCACTCCCTCCCTACTAGTCCTTTCCTATGAGGAACGTGCACCAGCCCCAACTCCAGCCACCGCCCCCCCTCCACCCCACTGCTTTTTTTATTTGACCCAACTTGCCCGCTCCGCTACTCCGGCATGCCACACCAGGCATGAATCAGCGCCACCTCCCAGGTGGCCATCCATTAAGCCCGCCATGGTCAGAGCAGGGCAGTCGGACAGTCTTAGGAGGAGGGAGTGCACCAATAGCCACAACAGTCCGATAGTGGGCCCCACTTCTTTAGCGGAGGCATGCTCACACTCCCCCCCAACCCCACATCAAATCTGACTAGAAGAATATCCCCACTTGACCCGCCCCACAGTGCCAAGTCACAGAATACTTTACTACATGGAGAGGTTCACTGCCGAAGTTCTGTCCTCTTCAAGGATCAGATGCCTCTTGAAGGGTCCCCCAGAGTGGGCTCGCCGACCTCGACCTCCAGGAGCGCTGACTCTGTCCATCAACTTCCGTCCTCCCCACCGTAGATGCTGGCGACGCCGCTTGAGTGTCCCGCCAATTGTCCCCATCAGATCTGTCTCACGGCCGTGCCCTCTGGCGATCAATCCATTCCTGGACGTCTGATGGCGAGGTGAAGAACAGGGATTTGCCCCCTGCGATAACCTTCCATTTGGCCGGGAAAAACATCATGTACTTATTCCTCTCTCCCGCAGCGCCGCCTTAACGCCCATGAAGGAGCGCCATTCCCTTTGCACTTGTAGGGTGAAATCTGGAAAGAACCGGATAGTGGCGTTCTCATAGCTCAGGTCTTCCACTTGCCTGGCCATCTGCAAAATGGCGTCCCTATCCCTATGGTTCAGGATTTTGGCAATGATGGTCCTAGGCGGAGCCCCTGGCTTGGGTTTGGGGACAGGCGCACGATCGGCCCGCTCGATAGTGAAGATTTTTTCGACAGCCGCTTAGGTTTCAGATGGTTAAGGATCAAGTCCTCTAGGAATAGTTTCACGCTGGGCCCCTCCAAATTTTCCGGCACACCCACAACGCGGATGTTACTCCTGCGGGCGCGCCCTTCCTGGTCCTCAAGGCGCGTGGCCATCTTGTGATGTTGGTGCACTAGTTCGTTCAACCTGTGTTTCATTGCCTTGGACGAGGACTGTAGTTCACGGATATCAGCCTCATTCGTTTTAGCCTTCTCGGAGGTTTTATTGAGGTCCGCCCTGAGCAGGTTAACTTCGATGGAGACTTTGTTAATTTTTTGAGCGTGGCGCCAAGTGTTTGTATAGCTGCCATGATAGAAGCCAGCGACGGTTCTTTCTGCCTGGCCGACTTGCCTGATGCGCCCTCAGGTTGCGGTGAACCCTTTTGAACCGTGTACTTGTCCAGTTCATTGGATTGCGTGGCTGTGGCTTGATTGGGCCGCATTTTGGCTAGGAACGGCTGTATCAGCGCAGCAGGGAGTCCGATGCCTCTGGGTGGGCAGTTCGCCCCCTCAACTAGGGTCGCCGGCGTCTCCTCCTGTCGTTCCCCAAACACCAGGCCACTCATACTCTCCTAGCCACACCAGTAGACAATGCCTCCAGTCCACCTGTTGCCTAGTATTTACTGTGCTGGGCCACATAAGTCGTCTCCACCCACGACCAGTTAGAAGGGCCGTCACAAAGGAGAAGCGCCCCCACAGGCACACCAGCCAGCTGTCGGTCTCACCTCCACTCCGTGGTCACTGGGCACAGGGAGCTCTCATAAGTAGCTGTGAGCCCCTTCTCTCCGGAGAAGCCCCCTCTCTCCAGGGGACAACACGGTAATCTCCGCTCCCCGCTGGCACCCCGCTGTGATTACTGTGGCCCTCCGCGGTGACAAGGGGGGGCCACTCGATGTGATGGGTTTCAGTACGGCCAGTGGTCAGTGCCCCCCTCGTGGGCGGGAGATCATCACCCCCTCTAGACCTCCAGCACACGCTCACGCTGGACTGCTGGGTCTCCTTGTGGCCCTACTGGGCCTGGGCTCATGCTCTGCTTCTGGGTCCCCCAGGCTCCTTGCAGGCTCTCACCCCACGGTGGGAGGCCGGGGGCCCACCCAGCTGACCGCTGGGGGCCGCCCGATGTTGCGCCTCACTCCGCGGCCTCCGGCCAGGAGGGCCGCACACAGTTTATTTCCGTACCGTCGCTACCCGACCAGGCCGCAAAGCCAGGGCCTGCCATAGCGCCCAGGCTGCCCGCGGGAGTGCCCGGCCGACACCCGGCCGAGGGATGTTGAGGCATCGATCGGCTCCCTCCGCAGTCAGCGTCACCGGAGCAGGCTCCCCAGGGTCCACCTGCTCCCGCCTGCAAAGCGACGCACAGTAGAGCAGCGGTAACGGGCTCTTGAAGGATCTTTGCGGGGCAAAGGGTGACTACTCAGCGGAGCTACGGGCTAGGCGGCCATCTTCGTTGGTGCCTGGCCACGCCCCCGTGCTGCTGTGTTTTAAGAGTAGAATAGTTTCTTCATAAGTCAACTTTCAAAGGTGCGTTTTCTCCCCTTTGTCAGAACTCCTACTCTAATGTCTTTCAGAATATTTCCGTATTCTACAGCAGATGTGTGAAACTAGCTTTTCAGTAGTTCCTTGTAAGGGAAGTTTAGCCAGATGTTGACATTGTCAATACTTCCTAAAGAATTCCAAGTTTCACCATGCGCAAATGTCTTGAAAACAGGCTAGCCTTTGCTGGGGTAAGTTGCTGTAGGGCACCAAAGACAATTAAATGGTTTCCTCTAAACTGGAAATCATACTCTGTTTCCTAAATCTGTTGCATCCTCAAGTGTACGAAGGCAAGCATTAACTTTGAGACCATACTAACCTTATCGATGATTAAAAACTTCAGTTTCTTTAATACTCTTGACACCTCATGACAAGCTCCACTAGATAACGTTTAGTATTCCAGTTTATTGTCATGTTCAACTGGTATCATTAGTAGTAATTCCTTTAATGGTGTGTGAGCCAATGCAGTGGTTGCTCTTACTACACTCAATACATTTCATTCTGTTGTCCTCAGGAGGTCAACGGAAGGAACTTTAATTAATAAGCCTTTCCTGGTGCAAATTTGACCACTGATGCAAAATAGTATTGGCTTAAATGATGAGCATTTGCATTATTACTTGTTGTGGAAGAATCTTTGTTCTATTTTCTGTTTAACCTCTATATACATTTCTTTATGTTTGTTGTTCAGTTGTCCAATTAACTGTTCAAAATCAACAGTTTTCTGTCTGGCTTCTTCCATTGCAGTTTCCACCTAATTTACAGCTATTTTGGCTTCAATTTCAATAATGAGATGTCCAAGAGGATCTTAACTCAGTGATGCAGAACTTTGACTGATTTGTGAACTCTCCTTAGCTACCTTAGCAGCAGTCATTTCTTCCTGTTTAATCTCATCATTTAACATTTACAAATAGTTTGTGAAGACTGAACACTGGATGCTGTCTTTCATAGCATGAAATAATCTTTGTAGCAGTTACAGCCTCCAAGTAATTCTGATTCACCATGCCAAAGCTTGAGGAGTTATAGAATGGCAAATAGAGAAACTTTCTGTCAGGAGTTTGGCAACTATGTTTTCTGTAAATAATTAAATTACCTTTTGCGTGTCTCACTACACAACCATCACATCCAACTACAGCATATTTCCGTTCTTCTATGATTCCAGTTACATTGCTTTTGTATCTGTAGGTTGAAGTACTTCATTAAGGCACATCTTTTCTAGATGTTTACTTCTTCCTGGATAGTACATATCCAATATTTTTGATTTCACAATGTCTGTACTTTGCGGATAGAACTCTGCTAGGTACTGAATTTCTGGGAAATATTTTTAAAACTCTATTTTGCGAACTTGCTAGACCTACATTTCCCCTTGACTTTGAGAACAAACTGGTCGAGCTCAACCCCCCCCACAGCACTGATAGGACCCCCATCTCTCTATGGGAAACATTTTTCAAGCTGACACTGTACAATTTTGTGGGAAGAGTATTTTCTGCAAAAATCTCCTCCAATATCTCCTTTTTTGTAATATATGAAGTGTCTTACCATATAACAGTGATGTATTCGAGTTGTCTGCAATAAATATATCTTTTATTCATAGCTGCAAGTGCATAGTGCATATGAGAAGATCGTCTGACTTGGTACTCTTTACGCCAAAAGAAATCAGTTACTTCGCCAAGAGGAGTATTTTTTTTTGTTGCAGATGAAAGACAGTATTGCCTGAAACCTGTGTTTAAATATCTACAAACATTAGCAGAATACAACATGCAACATTTGCCTGATGTCCTCAGTTTGATGTCCTGAATGTTTGAGTTTGCTTCTCTCAAAACTTTGAGCAGGTCACCCCATGCATACTCAGCACAACTGTGTCAGAAACCAAGTAGCTGCACCTAGGTTTCTCAACGCACATTTCATTTCTCCATGACGACGATACAAATATTCATTGGTTCCACCTTGGCACACCATCAAATGAATCAAGTTGTATTCTAACTTTTCATGCATTACATGAACTTTGTCAACAAATTTCTTTGCAGACAGATTTTGAATTTAAATTCCTGTCTAGTCTGTGGTTTACAGCATATGAAAGTCCAGGCAAGTCACTCTCATACAGAAGATGGAAAATGTATGGAATGCAATGGCAAAGTCTTGGTCCCTCTGAATACAATCTGGTTTACCAGTATTCAGCTTCTGGTAACTGTACAGAGTGGTAATCATAGTGGCCACCTTCTCCAGTGGAAAACAGTGAGCCCCTAAACTTTTCTCCCACACACTCACGGAAGCACCTTTTGCATGCTTCATTTGAAAGAGAGCAATAGCATCTCCGATGACTTCTTTAGAATGCATGAAATGGATGCCGCAGTGTTGATAAATTTCTTCTGATCTGGATCGATCAACTTTTTCAATCTGTCCACTTGATGGTAATGTTTCCTTCCCCATATATATCTTGAACAACATCAACATTTTTATAATAAGTATATTAACTTGTACCAGGTATAATGTTTCTTTTTTTACTTTATTAACCTCCATTAACTCTTGCCAGATTTGTTTGCTCTCAGTAGGGACACCATTTACAAGAATAATAAGTGGTTCATTAACATCTTTGTGTACACAAACAGTTCCAATATTTCATTTAAAATCGAAAGGTAAGTAGACAACTCTTTTAAGGCCTTTCTGCAGCTCATTTGGTGGCATATTCTCTATCTTTGACCCCATACGAATGATAGCCTGGAATGGGTGTATATATTGTACGAAAATGTATTCATAAACATTTAATTCTCAAAAGTCTTCTGGAATTAATAATAATTCTACGTTGTTATGCATTGCTCATGCTGGCATTTTGTTATCTTCTAACTTATCATAGCAATAGTTCCGTATGATTTGCCATGTTAACAAATCAAACTGTTTTTATACAAATAAATATACACCAAATTATTGCCACTTATCTCTGTTCTCCTGTTCAGTATTTGAGAATGCAACTACGTTCCAAGTTTGGCTTTATAGTGAGTGCATCTACAACAAATACAGACACAGTTTGGTTTCTCAGAAGAAACAGTGTTAAGCTCAGCAATCTTTTGCATAAAATGATCAATAGTAATACCTGTGTCCAGTTCTTCTTCTATACCTGCACATACCAACTCCTCATTCCCCCTACTGTCCACTTCAAGACCAAGGAAAACAAATTGTACAGCTTCACAAACGTTTTCGACCTCAGCTCTGTGCAAAATAACTCTAATAATTTCTCCTAAACATGAGGCAGGAGTTTTCACACCGCAAAGTCTCCTAACTAAATTTTTCATTTTAGAGCTATGAACAGCTAACATTCTAAAGTGATGAAAGGGACTTCTGCACACTTTGTTCTGTAGACATGCTAATGAATGTACCTGTAAATTAGTATACTTCCTTACTTTGCATAGATATAATCCTTGTAAAATCCCAATTTCCTGTGTCAAACCTTTGCATGGAAACTGACGTGAGAAAGCTCTCAATATATCAATTAATTCCTGCCGTACACTGCAAATACTGCAACTGTTCCAGTTATATACAGGAGCCTGTCTTCGACTTACCTGTACCTCTCCAGCTTTCATATCCTCTAAATTCCTAGGAACAATCTCCTTTTTTGCAATGGAAGAGCCATCTTTCACTTCATAACATTGACCAGTTGTTTCAACTGCATGCACTAATGTGCTCTCTTAGCAGTAACTTTCTTCATTAAACAAATACTCAGTTCTACACTTAAGGTTCAATTCGCCACTTAAAATTGGACAACAAGTATTTCTATTCAAAGTACTTTTTTTGGCTTCTTCTCTTCATAGACAACACTCTTTTATTCAGTGTTTTCATTGTGCTCAGCATCAAAATAAATAACTTCCTCTTCGGGGAAAATGCCTTATCAACTACAGCCTGAACATGTTCCTTTTGCTTGGCTGCTTCTCTTCCCCTTTTACTTTACTTCATAGTTCATACAAGATTCTGAATTACCCTACTATGAAACATTGTGACTCTAATTTCCTGAAAGATCTCTGTCTTCTTGTTAAACTATCTCCTTTCTTATATGATTTACTGGTCTTAATGTAATTTACTTTTTGTCCTTTCTTAGCTGATTTGAAACCTCACTCTACATTTACTTGCTTTTGCTCACTTAGCAGTTTTTCACATACTATTTTAAGAAACGTCTTAGTTTTCATACAAGCAGCTCTTTTCTCTTCAATCATATTGTCCACATTCTGTCCCTTTTGTTTTTCAATTGCAAGGAAATAGTATTCTTTCCTCTGTTTCTTTCTTTGTTATGCTTATTTCAGCATTGTAACTGTCTGGTTTTATATACAAGTAGATGTCTGCAATCAAAAAACACTTCAGTATATTTGGCTTTTGATTCTATACTATTAAATTACATATCATAAGCCTCTATGTTCTAATACCGACAGTCACATCACAAATGTTACATGCTTTAAAAATCCTTACTTTTTATGTTAAATAAGGGTGAGCCTGCCTGTGTCACTGTATGCATTAGTGCGTGACTGAGTAAATCACTGTATTGATCAGTGTACGCATTAGTGTATTTGTGGTCATAAGACTATATGCATCAGAGTGTACCTGGGTATGTTAGTGTATGCATAAGTGTTTGCCTGGGTGTGTCAGTACATGCACCAATTTGTGTTGGGGTGTTTTAGTGTATGAATAAGTGTGTGACTGGGTGTGTTAGTGTGTGACTGAGTGTCAGTGTATGCATTAGTTTATGTGTAACTGTGTCACTATAGTCCTCAGAGTGTACCTGGATGTTTTAGAATGTGTGCCTGGGTGTGTGAGTATATGCATTCTTAGGTGTGTGAGTGTATGCATCAGTGCCTGCCTGGGTGTTTCAGTGTATGCATCAGTGTCTTCTTGGATCTGTTACTGTATTCATCTGTGTCCCTGGATGTGTTTGTGTACACATGCGTGTGTGGTTGAATGTATTAGTGTAGGCACCAGTGTGTGCCTGGGTATTCTACTATATGCTTTAGAGCGTGTCTGTGTGTGTAACTGTATAAATCAGTGTTTGTCTACCTACAAAATACATTAAAGGTGACTTATATGTAGCAGAAAAGAAGGAGTTTAAGGCTTGACAAAGAGTTTTAAATGCCTACTCTGCCTTGTATTAAAATTGCACACACAGGCTATGCAGTAGCAGGTCCAATACATGTTTAAAGAGCTAAGTGTCTGCATACGTGGCTTAGAATATCAGTACTTAAGTACGTACCTAAATAAGTGTATCAGTTCCTGTCTAGATGTGTCACTGGATGTGTTAGTAACAATGTAGGTATGCCACTGACTCAATTAGTATCTCTGTAAGTCTGTATATATTACTTACTGGCTTTATTACTAAGTTTTTGGGTATATACGTGTGTTTGCAACTGGCTTTGTTACTGTTGGATACACAACTGCTGTATGCGTGTGTGACTGAATGTGTAAGTACCTTTTTCTCTGACTGCGTGAGCTAGAACCTGTATACTTTTGTAAATACATACATACATATGTCAAATGCAATATGGGTGGGATACTGGATGTTTAACTGAGAATATGGGCTTGGATATGCACGTGACTCACTAAGACGTTAATGTACATGTCTTAGCATTTTAGGACAAACCACCCTGCTCTACGGCCTAACTACAACCTACCTAAGGGGTGACTTACATGTAGTAGAACCAAAGTTTAAGCTTGGCAAGTAGTTTTAATTTAAATATGCACTCAACCTGGTAGTAAAAGTTCACAAACAGTCTCTGCAGTAGCAGACCGAACACATGTGTGAAGGCCTATTAGTCTGGATGAGTGACAAGTTGTGTTACTACTTCACTACATATCTAAATAAGTGTATCAGGCTTTCTGTGGCTGTGTTACTGGATATATAGATAATGAACTTGCTATATGACTAGCTGTCTTAGCATCTTTATTTGTATGTAAGTGCCTGTATATATCACTCATTGGTTCTATTACTGAGTGTTGAGGTATGTAACTATGTGTGCATGTCACTCTGTTACTGCTGCATGCATAATTCCTGTATGGGTGTGTGACTGAATGTATAAGTGCCCCTGATGCTGTCTGACTGGGTGGTGAGTGCCTCTATGTTTATGTAAAGATATATGTATCTTGCAGTATGGGTGGCAGACTGGATGTTTGACTGGGCATGTGGGTCTGGAAGTATATATGTAACTCACAAGGTGTATGTCTTACCTTCTAAGCACATTGCGCCCTGCTTTATGGTCTAACTACATCCTACTTTGGGGGTGGCTTGTATATATTAGAAAGGGAATTTTAAGGCTTAGCAAGCAGTTTTAAATGGCAACGTGATCTGGTAATAAAGCTGAACACAGACTCTACACTACGAGACCCAAAGCATCTTTTAAATCCAACTTGTCTGGATGTCTCACTTTGTTCGGTCAGTTTTGGACTACATTCCTGAATGAGTATGCCATTTTCTCTGTATGTGTCTCACTCGATATATAAGTAAGTATCTTACTATATGACTGGTATGTTACAGTACGAGACCCAAAGCATGTTTTAAATCCAACTTGTCTGGATGTCTCACTTTGTTCGGTCAGTTTTGGACTACATTCCTGAATGAGTATGCCATTTTCTCTGTATGTGTCTCACTGGATATATAAGTAAGTATCTTACTATATGACTGGTACGTTACAACCTGTATGGGTCTTAAAATCTGTTTCTCAGTGGCTATATGTATTGTTTACTGGCTGTGTTGCAGACTGTAGGGCCATGTAACTCTCTGTGCAATTAGCTAAGTTGCTGTTGGATACATATGTGCTATATGGGTGTGTTACTCAATGTGTAATGCCTTTCTCGCTGTTTAAGTGTGTAAATGTCTCTATGCTTATACTTTGTAAATAGGTCTATAAATTGCATTATGAGTGTGATACTGGATGTTTAAATGGGCTTATGTGTCAGTAAGTGTGCATGCAACTCGCTAAAACCTCAATGCACATGTCTTACCTTCTAAGAACATAGCACGCTTCCCTATAGCCTATCAAAGGCCTACCTTACGGATGGCTTATATATAATAGAAGAGATGTTTAAAGCTTGGCAAGGAGTTATAACATTCAACTCAACCTTGCAGTAAAACTGCCCACACAGGCTCTGCAGTAGCAGGCCTGAGATGTCAAAAGGGCATCTTGCCTGGATGGATCACTTGGTTGTGTCAGTATTGGACCATTTTCTCCCTGCGTGTCTCACTAGATATGTAAGTTAATATATAGCTTTATGACTTGATCTCTTAGAAAATGAATGGGTCTCTAAATGCAGTTTTGTTTAGTCCTCATTCTACAAAACATGCTCTTAATTCAAGAATGTAACCCTGGTCAGACCGATTATTACAGCCCAGTAAGAAAGGAAAAGAAACCTGGTCTCTTCTCACTGAAGGGTGGGTGGATTAGACCCCTGGGTACTACTTCCTACAAGAAAAATCGGAAATAACCTGGGCTCCGTCTCTTTTATAGGCCTTTCACACTGAGCCCTTGCTGGTTTCCCATTGTTTCGGCCATGCAAGCAAATTTGTAATCATTGGACCAGTAAGTGCATACATTTTGTTTCCTGAAACTCAGATTATCCTTAAACAGAAAAAAGTCAAGAGAAAAAGAGAAGAAAAATCTGACAATAAGAAAGAAAAATAAATAACTCTGGATGTGTTAATCCCAGAAATAGAAATTGGATTAATACAGACTAAGTAGACACCAAAGAGGAGAGGATAAAAGCTGCAAACCAGACATCCCATGAATCCCAGAATTTTGTTTTTTTAGCCTATTTGCTTGTCCGATCAAGAGTTGAGATACTTTGAACTGAGCTAACCCATTCATATTTAGTAGGTGGGTTGGGACAGATCTCCCTTCGTGCCAAAAGGATCAGAAAAAACAGAAGTGCCCTCTGATTCCTTGAGAAGGTTAGGTTTTCTGTTTCTCTCTCAACCCCAAAAATGACTGTGGACGCTGTTAACCCAACCTCTCTGCCCATAATTACAGAAATTATATTACTCACGTGGTCCCGGAAGAGCTTGATGGAAGGACACTGCCAAAACATATGTACCTCTTTTACATTTGTTTCCTCGCACTTCGGGCACTTCTTTGTCGTTCTGGTCCCCAGTTTGGAGAGTTTCAGTGGTGTCCAGTTTGCCTTATGGACAGTGAAGAGATGATTTCTTTTTAGGGGGGTAGCTTTCGCATACGGCCAAAGAGTAGACATAGATACTTGCCCAAGAGTTTCGAGGTCGTCCTCTGGCATGTCCTTCTTCAAGCTCTCTGTGAATGAGTTCAATTTCTTATCTGCACTCTCGATAATTTGCCAGTACCATGCTGTCACTTCCTTTCGAGTTTGTCAGGTACAAATCCCTTTTACCAAATCCCCATTATCAGTTATTTTATTACTTGTTGAGTTAGTCCAACTGAGAATTTGCAAATACTTAAATTTTGATACCGAGTTATTGGTAAGAGCAGAGAAGCTCTGACATGGGATTAACTCCTCTTCTACTTTTAGTTCTCCCCATCGCATTATCCCAGCTCTACGTAGAGGGAGGGCCAAAGTGTCTTGTAAACATGCCGGGGTGTCCGAGGAGTCCCAGATCGGTGATTCTTCGTTATAGTAGGGTGTACCTAGCAGTGTCCTCACTTGAACCCAAACTTTGGTGGCAGCTTTAAGGATCTTCAGTCTAACCTTTTTGAAGAACTTGGGGTGACCACATTTTAAAAGAAAGGAATCAGCTTGTGTGTTATATGTTTGAGTTAAGGCGTTACATAGAGGTGAATAGGTCTGGCTATTGTTTAAGAGTTGACGTGAGTTTTTAAAATGAAAGGCACAGTAATATAAGTATAAATCAGAGGTGGTTATACCTCCATTAGCTTTTTTCCTCCGAAGTTAAACCTGCCAAGGGGATCTCATATAGCTTTGCCAAATCTATCGCTCCAATAAGTTCTTGAGTTAGTTCATTCAATTGTCTCCCTCTCATAAAGCCTCTCTGGTCTAGATGTATTATGGAGCCTGCAACTTTATCTAGCCTTTTAGTGAGGATTTGAGTGTAGAGTTTGTGGTCGCTATTTGAAAGTGAAATGGATCTATAAGATTCACATAATTGTGGGTTTTTATTAGGTTTCGGTATTATTGTGATTGTGGCCTCATTCCAGGATGCTGGTAACACCTGAGCCAGAGTTTATTTTGAATTGAAAAGTTGAAGTAGAAATGGTGCCAACGCATCGTTTAGTATAATATATACTTCATTTGGGATGGCATTGGGACATGCTGCTTTCCCTTTTTTTAACATTCTAATAACTTGCATCACTTCCTCTAGCGTGATTTCATTTTTCAAGTATTGCTATCTGTATCTGAAAGGGTGGGAAGTTAAAGATCTTGAAAGAAAGTTTCCAGTTATTCTTTAGGTAGGCTTAAGTCTTCAGCATATAAATCTGAGAAGAAATGAACAAAAGCTCCCTCGATCTCGGAATATCCCTCTATGTACTTCCCGGTGGTCGAGCATTTTAGGCTCTTCACAGTGTTTTTAACATAGTCAGATTTAGTTTTCCAAGCCAGGAATTTTCCGCACCCTTCCCCATACTCGTGGTGTGCTAGTTTGCTTGCCTCCCATTTCTTTTTGTTTCTAGCCTCTAGATTGTCTATTAACTCATTCTTGGCTAGAGTTAGCTGTTAAATATTAGATGGATCAGTTGGAGTTTGTTCTAATTCTAAGGATTTTTGGGCTATCTTTGCTTCCATTTTTTTAATATCATCTTTTGCTTTCTTATTATGGGTGATAGAGAGAAAGGTTGACAGTCTTCTTAAAGAGGCTTTATATGAGTCCCAAACTATATGGTAGGCTGCTGAGTTTATATTAATTAGAAAGAACTCTTTTGTAGCTACTTTTAGTTTTTCAAAGATTGAGGGCTCCAGAAGTATTACATGACTCAGAGTCTATCTTCGAGGAGGGGGGCATTGTGTTCAGACAATTTTCAGAAGAACGGCCGAGTGGTCATATAAATGTTCCGGCAAGTGTGTAACTCTAAGCGTATCCTACTGGTACTACGGTCCATCAAAAATAAATCAATCCTTGAATGGTGGCCGTGTTTCTTATTATGATAGGTTAATTTTCCCCCTGCAGACCCTGGAGTTTGCCTTCTCTCTTCCCATATGTCCAGGAGACCACCCTCTGCCATTAATCGTTTCAGGGTTTTTCTAGTTTTTTGTGTGGCGCTACTGGCTTTTTTATTTTTAGATGTAGAGTCATGATTTGGATTTAATACTACATTAAAGTCTCCCTCCATTATAATACGGTCATTTGCATTTCCCAACTGGAGAAACAGGGACTGGAGGTGAGTTGGGTCATCTATATTGGGGCCGTAAAACTGACCAGCATAATCCAGATTAAGTTGATTTTTGCCCTAACAGTTACCCATCTACTATTGGCATCTGCCACTACGTTCCCAATGACCATCTCGGCTCCCTCCCCTTTTGTGAAACCTTCAGCCCCTGGGAATGGGTCTCTGAGGCCTATTATGGCTCCTGACTCCCAACATGTGGGAGGAGCAAAATGTATTTATTTTATTTATTTATTTGGCGATTTTTAAAGCGCGCAAATACCCAAGGGTGTCTCGGCGCTGTGGTTGCGGAACTCTCAGGAGGAAGGGAAGATTAGGCAGGGAACAACCATGTCTTTAGTTTTTTTCTAAAGTTGAGAAGGGTCGGAGCACACTTGATGTATAGAGGAAGTGTATTCCATAGTATGGCTGTAGCCACGGAGAAGCGTTTGTCACCCCAATTGGCCCTTCTTGTACGGGGGACCATGAGTAGATGCGCAGAGGATGAGCGCAAGGCTCTTGTATGTTTAAGCGGTCGAAAGGCTCTTCTTAGGAACAGCGGTCCGTGATCGTGAATAGCCTTATATGCTATGCACAAAGCTTTGAATTTGATACGGCTCCTCACCGGCAGCCAATGTAGCTGTCGGATGTAGGGTGAGACAGATGCAAATTTAGGGATGGAAAGCAGAGTCCTAGCTGCTGCATTCTGCACTGTTTGCAGTTTATTGAGGACCTTCTGTTGTGCATTGAGTAGCAATGCATTACAGTAGTCAGTTTTGGAGAATACCAATGTACTGACCAGGGTTTTGCCTGCATGTGGAGGAAGGTATGGAATTAATTTTTTTTATCCTTTTCAGTATGTAAAAGGAAGAGGAAACCACTGCATTGGCATGTTGCTGGAATGACAGCTTGTTATCGAAGATAACACCCAGGTTGCGTACCTTCGTTACAGGTTCTGGGGGTTGTCCCATCTGGTGGGGCCACCATTGTGGGGACCAGGTGGGTTGAAGCCTCCCGAATGTCATCACTTCTGTCTTATCAGAATTGAGTTTAAGACAGTTGGATGACATCCAGGAGCTTATTGCCTTCATTCCCGTTTGGAAATTGGCTGCCACTGAGATTCCATCATTGTATATCGACAGCACCAATTGGGTGTCGTCGGCGTAGGTAGTGAGGGAGATTCCGCAGGATTTTATGACCCTCGCCAGGTCCGACACATAGATGTTGAATAGTGTCGGACTTAGCGAGGATCCCTGCGGTACTCCACATGGCAGGGAGAAGGTCTGGGATGTGAAATTGCCTAGTTTCACAGTTTGCGGACGGTTTGACAGAAATGAGGCCAGGAGGTTTTTTGCTTTGTCTGTAACTCCTATGACCTCGACACGGTCGATCAAGGTGGCATGGTCGACCGTGTCGAAGGCCGCAGATAGGTCCAAGAGTATCAGGACTGCGGCTCCTCCGTTATCCATCGTGTATCTAATCTCATCTGCTGCTTTTAGCAGTGCCGTCTCTGTTCCGTGGCCCTGTCGAAACCCAAATTGGGTGTCATCCAGTAGATTGTTGTGGTGAATGTAGTTTGACAGCTGGATATTCATGATCTTTTCAAAGATCTTTGCGGGGAATGGGAGGCAGGCGATGGGCCTGTAGCTGGCAGGGAGGAGAGGATCTAGGCTGGGTTTTTTGAGTAGTGGTTTAATTATTGCTTTTTTCCATACCGGGGGGTAAACACCAGATGCAAACATTGCATTGCAGATGGTGGTTAGAGGTGGAGCAATAACTTCCGGGATGAGGTTGAGGATGCTAGGGGGGCAAGGATCTAGAGGTGAACCAGATTTGGTTCGAACGATCAGGGGTTGGATGAATTCACAGGTAGTAGGTTCGAATGCTGCGAATGTGGGGCCAGTATCAACGCTAGAATCAGAGGGAATGGGCGAAACGTCGGGTGTTAACGTATTGAAGATGGTTCTGACCTTGTCCTCGAAGAAGTTGGCTAATGCATCAGAAAGGGCTTGAGATCCTTCTGACTGAGGAGCAGGTGGGTTAGACAGGTATGTTACTACTTGGAATAGTTTCCCTGAGGAGTTTTTAGCCTGATTAATTTGGTTTGTGTAATACGTGGTTTTCTCTGTTTTTATAAGTTTTTTATAGTTGGAGAGAGCGCTTTTGTAAATGATTTTGTCAGGCGTATTGAAGTTACGGCGCCACTGTCGTTCAAGGTTTCTGCAGTGCTGGCGCTGAAGTCTAAGCGACTCGGAGAACCAAGGGGCTGAAGGGAGTTTTCTACTCCGATGGACGGGTTTGGACGGTGCTAATTTGTTGCAGGCTTCGATCAGATTCTCCGTATAGGTATCTGAGGCTGCTATGGGATCATGCGCGTTAGGTGATGGACTGTCCTGTATCATCTGAGTGAGATGTTCAAGATTTAAGTTTTTCCAGTCTCTGAAATTGGTGGGAGGGGGAAGAGACAAGCGAGGGGAAGTGGGTTTGGTGGGAATAGAGAAACATATTGCAGAATGATCTGTCCAGATTAAAGGAATGATCTCGGTGATGGAGATTTCAGGGTTGTTGGTGAATAATCCATCCAACGTATGTCCTGCTTTGTGCGTGGGTTTTTTAACAATTTGTATAAGACCAGCTGTCTCTAAATCTCCCAGTAGCGTTATGGTGTCTGGGTCTTCTAAAACTTCGAGGTGAAAATTGAAATCACCTAAGATGGTAAACTGTGGTGATCCAATTGATGTCTCGATTATTTGATCCAAGCGTGCTAGGAATTTGGCTCTGGATCCTGGGGGGCGGTAGATCAACATACCTTTGAATGTTGCTTTACTGGATAGGCCTATCGAGAATAGGAGGGCCTCGCATTCAGGGTAGGTTGTGTCTGCTGTAGTTATTTTGAGGTGGTTTTTGTAAATAATCGCTACTCCTCCACCCTTCCTTATCGGTCTGTCTAACTTACACACACAGTAATTGTTAGGTGTGGCATCTCTGAAGTCCGGGCCAGAGGCCTCGTCTCCCCATGTCTCGGTGATAAATAAAATATCTATCTGTTGCGAGTCTATGAAATCGGCGATTTCAAATTTGTGTTTCGGCAGGGATCTTACATTTATAAGTGCTGTTCTCACTAGTGGGGGAGGTGTAGGGAGAGGAGTAGATGGAATAACGGTACAAGTGGGACACTTGAGTGGTCGGATCCTAGGATTGTTATAGTTGAAGTTGGGTAAGGAGTGAGGGGGCCTTATTGTTTGGTTAATGATAAGGAGTTGTTCCGAGGTGTAGGTTATTGGTACGGAGCTGGAGGCGGGATGGGGGGGTGGTGGATCAGAGGGGGTGGCCCTTTGCCCGGTCTCGGCGCGGACGAGCGCAGACGAGCTTGCCTTATGCGCGCCTTTGGCGCGCAACCGGCGCGCCCGCTGCGCTCGTCCGCTGCGCTTCCGATAATGACACATGGTTTATAGTGGCGACTGATGACATGGGAGGGGGCGTGGCCAGCAATGGAAGGGCGTGGCAGAAGTCTCCCTCGGCGTGCCAATGGCGCCCAGAAAGCAGCGTTATGGGGGACAGGCAGTGTCAGCTAGTGATCAGCTGCACGGCGCGATCAGGGTGAGTGCCAGAAAGAGCAAAGTGCAATCAGCAGTTTTAAAATCACAATACACAAGTTTTAAAAATGTTTAGCTAGATACAGACTCCCGGCTTCCGCCTCAGGAGTAACGCAGCCTTGAAGCGACGCTAGTGCTTGGCGCGCTTTAAATGATTCGGTGGAGGGGGCGTGGCCAGCAATGGAAGGGCGTGGCAGAAGTCTCCCTCGGCGTGCCAATGGCGCCCAGAAAGCAGCGTTATGGGGGACCGGCAGTGTCAGCTAGTGATCAGCTGCACGGCGCGATCAGGGTGAGTGCCAGAAAGAGCAAAGTGCAATCAGCAGTTTTAAAATCACAATACACAAGTTTTAAAAATGTTTAGCTAGATACAGACTCCCGGCTTCCGCCTCAGGAGTAACGCAGCCTTGAAGCGACGCTAGTGCTTGGCGCGCTTTAAATGATTCGGTGGAGGGGGCGTGGCCAGCAATGGAAGGGCGTGGCAGAAGTCTCCCTCGGCGTGCCAATGGCGCCCAGAAAGCAGCGTTATGGGGGACAGGCAGTGTCAGCTAGTGATCAGCTGCACGGCGCGATCAGGGTGAGTGCCAGAAAGAGCAAAGTGCAATCAGCAGTTTTAAAATCACAATACACAAGTTTAAAAAATGTTTAGCTAGATACAGACTCCCGGCTTCCGCCTCAGGAGTAACGCAGCCTTGAAGCGACGCTAGTGCTTGGCGCGCTTTAAATGATTCGGTGGAGGGGGCGTGGCCAGCAATAGAAGGGCGTGGCAGAAGTCTCCCTCGGCGTGCCAATGGCGCCCAGAAAGCAGCGTTATGGGGGACAGGCAGTGTCAGCTAGTGATCAGCTGCACGGCGCGATCAGGGTGAGTGCCAGAAAGAGCAAAGTGCAATCAGCAGTTTTAAAATCACAATACACAAGTTTTAAAAATGTTTAGCTAGATACAGACTCCCGGCTTCCGCCTCAGGAGTAACGCAGCCTTGAAGCGACGCTAGTGCTTGGCGCGCTTTAAATGATTTGGTGGAGGGGGCGTGGCCAGCAATGGAAGGGCGTGGCAGAAGTCTCCCTCGGCGTGCCAATGGCGCCCAGAAAGCAGCGTTATGGGGGACAGGCAGTGTCAGCTAGTGATCAGCTGCACGGCGCGATCAGGGTGAGTGCCAGAAAGAGCAAAGTGCAATCAGCAGTTTTAAAATCACAATACACAAGTTTTAAAAATGTTTAGCTAGATACAGACTCCCGGCTTCCGCCTCAGGAGTAACGCAGCCTCTTCCTACTGATGAAAACATAATTGTCTGGCCATAGCTGCACTGTCAACCAAGACCACAAAAACCAGGAACAGGCACAGAAAACCTGAACAGGTTTTTCCCAGATACAAATCTCCATTTCCTGTCAAAGACACTAGAAAGCTGAATTTAAGCTAAACACACACACCACATTGACAACTAAATCTCTAGTTGAGTTTTTGAGCAGGCTGTAGCACAGAAACAGTGACTAAGCATGGGCGGAAAATCCGTTCCGCTCGCGGATTTTGCGGATTTTTGGTAAATTCGCAATCCGGGAACTCTCGCGAATTTACCGAAAATCCGCAAATCCGCACGCAGCGGATTTTTTTGCTTGGTGATACAATATTGCGGCGTGCGGTGTTCACCTACCATCATTTAGCGTTAACCAAGTTGTTTTTCTTGATATTTTGCGAGTGCTGTGCCATTTTGGATCTTGCTGCGGGATCCCACGGGAGTTTGGCGACGCATCGCGAGAGTTCGCAATTGCGAACATGTAGATGCGGCGGGCAGCAGCAATCTCGCACTCGCGAAATTACAAAATTTGCAATTCTGCACAAGAAATCCACCAGCAAGCAGCATAAACCTTCTGAAAATTATGATTTTTATCAGAATAACTCCTCAGGTTGACATTTGCCTGCACTTTTTTGGATTTGAGGCCTTTTTGACTTTCTTTGGATCACTTTTATATTAGAAATCAACTTTCACAAGTATGTTCGTTTGGGGCATTACAGTTGCTGTTCTGCAGAAAAACGAGTTTTGCAAAACTGAAAGCACTCAGCAGATGCAAAAGTTCACTCATCATTAGTAACCATTGCCTGTAGTGCTTCCTGAGGCGCCCCTCCAGAGTTCAGTTGCCTACGTACAGTTGCTGTTCTGCAGAAAAACGAGTTTTGCAAAACTGAAAGCACTCAGCAGGTGCAAAAGTTCAAACTCATCATTAGTAACCATTCCCTGTAGTGTTTCCTGAGGGGCCCCTCCAGAGTTCAGTTGCCTACTTGCAACTATTCTATGACCCTGCTCTGACCCTCACAGCAGGCTCATAGAATAGCTACAAGTAGGCCACAAAGGTCCTGGGAAAAAAAAATGCACTGCAACAGAAAGCAAATTACAGATAAGGAAGCAGGTGCCAGACAGGAAGTTTAAATTCAGTGACACATTAATCAACCGCAAATTAATTCATGTAAGTTGAAACAGGGCAGGTGTGCTTGCTTTCCCCCCCATAATCTACAGTGATGAATCAGAGGGTGGCAGTGATGTACCAGAGGGTGGCATGGGTGAATCAGAGTGTGGCAGTGGTGAAACAGAAGGTGCTGTGAACCTGTGATGATGAACCAGACGTAGAAACAACAAAGTCGCGACCGTTGCGAGCCGACAAGTAAGTTCGCAATTGCGAACTGGTACAAAACCCTCGCGAACTGGCAGAAACCCTTGCGAACACAAAAAAAAATCTGCAAATTCGGGAGAGTTCGCGGATTTTGCTGATTGCGAGTTCGCAAATACGCAAATTCGCAAACGCCAGATTCCCAAAATTCGCCCATGCTTAACAGTGACCTAGAAATTCTTTACGATGCCTTATGTCTTCTAGGCAAGTGAGATTTTTATCTCCCGATCCTGCTTAACCCATCTGCAGTGTATGGCACAGTCAACCACTCTATCCAACTCAACCCCCTCAAGGAAAGAATAGGCATGAAAGGAACAGTCCTGAAGTGGTCCACTTCATACTTGGAAACCCGTTCATAAAAAACAATACAAATTCTACTCTATCAGATACAGCTCCTGTATGCACACTGTCCCCTCTGCTCATGCACTGCTCCCTGTGCTCCCTACCCCTCCCATTCTCACACTCACTGCCTGTTCCCTGTAGCCTGTAAACACTCCCTGCCCTCTCAGCTCTCTACTCCTTCAGCACACACACTTCCATCAGTATGTATCATGCCCGCTCTGAACAGTCACTGCCCTCTTTGCTTTCTGCAGGGATGGTAAGTGCATAGTGCACAGAAGAGTCATGTTCAAACATTTTTATTAGACAGGCAGGTGCTCCTGACTTGAGTTTTGAGTCATCTGAATTGATTCACAAAAATGTCTTACAAATTTATAGACAGAATATCAACTTCGTTTAAGACAATAAAAGTGCTTATGCTAAATCAATTCTTTGCTAGCTAAATACTACGCCTGGGTGGTGAACTCCACTCCGTTCACGGAGTTTGTGGAGCTTTCTGCACTCTGCCCTCTGTGGAGCTCACGGAGTGCAGAAATCTCTGCTTCGCGTAGTGCAGCAGAGTTTTTTCTCTGCTGCTCGGGTAAAATTTCTACCTGAGCGTCAGGAATATCAGAGCAAATGGCAGTGAGAGGGATCTTTACCCTGAAGAAGGAAAAAAGAGACCTAAAGGGCATAGCTTGATGGCCGAAACATGTTGGAAGATGTAGAAGAGGGTTTGGAGTAGGAGCTCCATCCTGGTACCCCCACCTTTTGCTTTCTTAAACCTGCCTAGGTGGTCCGACAATAAAAGGAATATAGGCAGCACCCCCAGAGGCAGTTTTAAATTAATTTTTCTGCACTAGTAATCCCTTGAGAGGAATACTTTTTCTCTTTCTTATTCATCTCTTTACCTCACTAATCAAAAAAAACAGCGCTCCGTCCAGTGTGTTGGTCTGCACCTGGGCGTAGAAGCAGCCCTACGATGAAGCATGCCACTAACTAGTGGGTGAGGGCAGTATTTAAAAATCTAAGAATTTCCCTTATGTCTCTTCCTTTTCTCAAACTCAGATTGTTGCTGTTTTTATCTCACTTTTGGGGCCGAGACACAACGCTGTGTCTCTGGCCTTTTTTCGTTGTCAGTCCTTCTCTTTTTTTGGGTTATAGTAGTTTAGTCAAGGCAGTCAGAGAAGGCTCACTCTCTAGTCTCTTCTATTGTGATATCACCTTATCTATTCACCCAATGTTAGTTTGCTGATCATGCCATATCTTTATCCCCCACACAAAAACGTTTTTATCCAATTTCCTTAACCCTCTGTCAGAGCTTTCTATCTGCCTTACTTCTCGGGTTTGTGACAGTTAATTTAGCAATGCTTCTCTGTCGAAGAAAGGTATTGTGAAATGAAGGAGCTATATGCCTAGACTCTAGCGAAAAGCCATGCACTGTTGGTATATTTTCTTTAGTCTAAGACAGAGTCTGGTTCACACACAGCTCTTTGCCCAGCAAGGAGGAGTATGGGGTTTGGATAATTCCTAAGGGTGCAGAAAAATACAAACATCATCTTGCTCCATTCTGGGGCATAGACACACGTATGTGCCCCTGCAAAGAGCCAAACAGTATCTGGAACCCTTCTAGAGCATAGACAGAATACTATATGCCCTATCAAGAAGCCAAATGCTAGTTGGATATTTTCTTTGCCTAAAAAAATCCCAAACAGCCTCTGGCTCTTTGCTGGCACACAGACCCAAAACTCTGTGCCTCAAGACTTAAGTGCTGTTTTTCAGCCTAAGAAAAAATACTAGCAGCATCTGGTTTCTTAGTGGGTCTAAGATATGTACGTCTTTGTAAAACATGGAGGCAGATGCTATTTGGATTTTTTTATTATCCTAATTAAAACTCTAAATAGCATCTGACTCCTTTCTGGTGTACAAATAACAGGTACTGGCCATGTGAGCACTCTTTCAGACAAGGAAACAGCATTGGTGAAGTCGTGGTTGAGGCTTCAAAGGCACATGTCCTCCACTGTGCTCTTTGGGCCGTTGGCTTTTTTTCATCTCAAACCCCTGCTTCAACATTTACTAAAATTGGCATCCTGAATCAGTGGAGTAGGACTCATTGCTTCCTATCCATCCCTCACTTCAGAGTTGTCTAAAATGGTGGCTGGAGCTCAACCATCTCTCTGTAGGATGACCCCTGGAGCCTTATGTTTCCTGGCCAGCACCACTGGTGGTCTAGGAGTTGGGGAGGCAGGGTTTCCTTGGGGGAATCGAAGGCACAAGGAAGATGGACCCCTGCTGAAAATCAGCTGAAATCCAATCAGTAGGAACTCTAATGAGTCAGGAGGGGTCTTCTGGCATATTCTGGGGCTCCTAGTGTTGGTACAGATGGGCAATACTGTCACAAAAGCGTATTTCAGCAGCCAAGGTGGACCATGCCCACGAGGCTGGCTCAGGTGATGAATACCTTCTTCCAGTGGGCAGAATTTTGCATTGTTAGCAATGTATTTGAAGGGTCCAGATGGATGTTTCCTTCCTCCCAGGATAATTGTCTCTCCAGAACAGCGGGCCAGATTAATCAAGCCTTTGCGTTGTCAGTAATGCAAAGGCTACAATAATACTTAAAAAGTCATACAATGGGCGAGTTCTGCCGCCTTGCGTGGCTTTCAAAGGAAACGTAATGAAACACAGCTGCTTCCACTGTGTTCTGTTACATTTAAAGCTTGGAGGCGTTCTATCGGAGGACACAGTGTGTCAGTGCAGGGAGGGAGCAGAAATGCTAAATATGAAGCATGTTTGCTCTGTCCCTTTTATGCAATGCAACACAACAACTTTGCTTACTGCTCAGCGTTGCGTGAAATATTAGTAAATGTGCCCCAGTGCCTTACTCCTAAGATCACTGTCTGAAACAAAACATAACTTACTACAGGATGAGTGAGAGATGCCTGCCAGTTCTCCTTTTCTGCCAAAGGCTACATTAAATGTTAGGGCTTAGGGCAACTACAAAGTGCGACTCCAAAAATATTGGGGTGGAGATGACATGGTGCCCAATGTGGGACCTGGCTGAGGAAACCTGGCACCCCGAAAAAAAGTCATGCTCACAAACAAGCTGCAATTTGAACCAACATATTATTTCGTTATTGACACAACTCAGATGCAAAAAATAGTCAGCCAATGGGTTCTTTACTCACAGCTTTGCCCATAAATCATATTATTTACCTCTTTCACTTTTGGGGAACACAATAAGGCCTAGCGAACTACCACAGGTGTGTAAGACTAGCCCAGGTTTTTTGTCAGCCAGAATAATTGAACTATTGCAAGATGATTTGAGTGTAGTTTCTTATGTTGATGATGTATACAGCACAGATGATGGATTCGAAAAGTATATTCTGTATTTTGACCATATAGTGGTAATATTTGTCAAATCAGGTTACAAGGTAAACTTCAGAGAATCCAAAATATGATTTTTGAATGGAATCTTTCTGGGACATGAATTGACCCGAGAAGTAAAAGGAATCACACCAGAGTCTCTGGAGGAATGTGGAACGTGGGAGTCCCCAAACAGACTAAAAAAAATACATCCATATTGGGCTTTTAAAATGTTTCTTTTAAAAATATTTAATTGAATTTTATAATAAAGCAATGACAATACAAACAATAGCACTGAACTAGGAACACCTAAATATATCCATAAACAGAGAAATAATATAATGACAGTACATATATAAAAAAATTATAATATGCTACGTTATATGATAAAAAAAATACCTAAAAAGGGGAGAGGAAAATACAAATTATCATCAATATAAAGATCTATAATTTAGCTACTTATAATAACCATAAAATCATTACCAAATTTTAAAAATATTGAATTATAAACATAAAGCTATATAATTATCAATCGGTTTCCACAAGCATACCTTCTGACCAGCTTCACCAAAAAAACAAAAGAATCATTCCTAAAATTACGATTAGGAGTATTACCCTCAGCAGACCATATGGCCCATTGGCTGCGGACCCCAAAACCAGCAATCTGTCGCCTGTGTGGAACTCACGAGGAAAACATCGTACATCTCATTACCATCTGTAAAGAGCTGCAGCAAGACCGCAGGAATCTACTGAGACCCCTATTCATAAGAAGAGGAATCAGGACGTGCAGACAAGCAACTCTGGCTTGCTTTAGAGGCGACGAAGTTCAAATGGCTTGCCGACTGGTAAAATACCTCGGAGCTGTAGAAAGCAAAATCAACACAAAGTATGAACAAATGGACATGGACTGCACACCCTCAATACTGTGAGTGCCAAAACATCAAGACTGCCCAGAGACTTAAATTGAATTAAAACACTGACATACTATCACTAAAAGCTATGAACATTCAGGGTAAAGGTCAGCCAGCCTTCCAAAAAGGAATAGGTACTGCAACACCTAACTTTGTATAGGAATGCGGGCCAGGACTGACAAAAGAAACCCTCTCCGTAGAAAGACACGAGCACCTAAGGGTAGACGGACACTCCATTCTTTTTAACATTTTTTAACTGCACTTTGTAACATAGTTTAAATCGAATAACTCCATCATCTATGCTGCTATAAATATTTATAACCCTTTCTTTTTTACTGTTGATGGTTTTTGTAATGGTTTTTATTAACTGCACAATAAAGTATTACTTACTTACCCTCAATCGGTTTCCAAAATGAATGATAAGTAGAATCATTATGAAAAACACCAGATAAAGATAGATTAGCACCTCTTCGAGTAAAAATTATCCATGACCACCTTGTATGAAATGATAATGATGAAGCCAATCCAATCATAAAACTTTATTTCAGTCATACAAACATAACATTGCAAGTGCGCTACAGCTTATATGAATAGGATAAAATCAAAAAGTAGATATAAATAACATACTAAGAACATCAGTTGAGCAATAGTCTACAGTACAGTAAATATATGGATTAACCACTTGGTGCACAATGAAAAAAAAGAAACCGAGACAGCAAAAATATCTGCCTATTCCAAAGGAAGCAGCATGTCCGCTATGCTGCCTGAGTTCTTAGAGTGCACTGCACTTAAGACCTTATGGTGGCATCAATAGAATATGAGCTAAAATTAAGATGAAAACAGAATATAACTGATAAAACAGATGGGAGGATAGGAGCTAGCTCACGTTTTTAGAGATTTCCTCACAATTGCCCATGTACAACCCAGGAATGTTTCTACAGAGCAAGTAATCACTGGTCTAGGGTCCAATCTAAGGATACAGAGAGCTTTGACGTAAATAATTAATTTACTCTCTTAATTTCTATGCAGGTAAGTACTTAATCAATGATAACTCAATCAGAAGGAAAGAAAACAGAGTCCGTGGTGTTAGAGTTTCTAAGGGTTTTATTCCTCATAAAGGAATCAGGATATCATGTTCTGACCACCACAGGGGTGTCAGAAGGGATAGATGAGCGCGCTCTCGTTTATTGACAATACATAGCTTATATACTTGATTTACATCATAAGGTTCAATGTAAGAGGCGTAACAGCTGAGAGAAGACAAGATAACAGTATACACGTGGTACCAATACATCATCAAGAGGCGTAAACTAGGCGTGAACTAGAGGTGTGTGCTAGAAACGTCACTGATAGGTGACGCAAGTGGGTGGCACCAAGGGGTGGTGCTAACAGAATGTTGCAATGTCAGCAGAAATCGGAAGCTTGGATGCGCGCGCAGCTGCATGACGTGTGATTGACGGGGTGCAGGGGTCTTGACATTTACACTGACGGAAAGAGACAGAAGTCTGGCATGTCAGATCAACTTGTACTTCTATCATATCTGATATCTGATGTTTAGGAACTATACTATCTGGGCGGAAAGGTCTCTAGGGCAGAAGCTATTCTATGCTAACTGTGGATGCGTGTATAAGCGCCTGAGTGTCTACATGTGAAGCGTGGGGGCACGGGGCCTTCCATGGAAGCATGGCAACGGAGGCTATGAATTACTTGCATTGGGACAGGTCGGCCCTTTTGGCTCTGCAGCTGGAGAGGATGTTTACAGGATCTAGTAGGCAGGAATGTATTCTCGGGGAGCGGAACAGATAACTCGAAGGTTATAGTCAGTCTTGGCAGAAAGCAGGCTTGAGCTGAGCGCGAGGGGCCGCGCTGAAAGTAGGACAGAGTTCACGAGTACAGAGGTAGCCTGGGCAGAGTCAGGAGCCACAAAAGAGGTTCAGATGGCAGGAATTCAGGGCCTACTCTTGCTAGAGCAGGAAAAAGTGAAAAGTGTACTACAAAAAGACGGTGGCATAGCATACTTAGGAACGGACTATATAATCCATTCATGGTGGATCTGAAAGAGGACAAGTTGACGTTGGACGCAAATGTATTTGCGTCTTCATAGCTGGCACAGGAGGGAAGTTACATGCACTTTAAGCTGATACATGGAGTCGGTGGGGTACGCGTTAGGGAACACATCATGACCAAAATTTAATTTTCCTCATTCCCTCCTTGTTCCCTACGGACCCTTCATGAAATATCGATCCTCATGAATCGATCAGTCTGTTCTTGTAACATCATTTGTTCTTCTTTCTTTCGGTTACATTTTGAGTGAAAACTGGAATGTTCAATGCAAGAAGTGGCACATAGTCCACAAATCGCTGGCCCACACTGTAGGCACAGGCAGCAACTGAATACTAGGACTAGGCCAATGCCTAGGAAGGATAGGATCTTCCATCCCCAAGCTGTTAACGTTGTCCAGAACCAACCGGACCAAGTCCAGGTGCCTGGATTCTGATGTATCTGATTTGCAATTTTATGAAGACGGGTGATAGCTTGATATACAGATGGTGCATTCTGTGGAATGAAAACACAGCAGCTTGACCCGATGACCTTACAGGCTCCACCTCTATCTGCCAAGATGACGTCAATTACAAGACGATTCTGAAGGACAACAACCCGCATAGCGGACTGCTCTTCTGTTAAGTTACCTAAGGCGGAGGTAGTTTCATTTACTACGGCTTCAAGTGTTCTAGTTAATCTGCGTATTAATTTACTATTCTGGACAGGGCCTAAAAAGAAAAAGAATCCTTTATTAAAATCAGTGTACTGTTCCCATGCCGTTTCTGTGTAGTCGACAAGGGGGGCATCTCTTCTGGGTCTAT
Source organism: Lissotriton vulgaris (assembly GCF_964263255.1). Lineage (NCBI taxonomy): Eukaryota > Metazoa > Chordata > Amphibia > Caudata > Salamandridae > Lissotriton > Lissotriton vulgaris. The sequence continues at coordinate 365,411,639 of NC_141687.1, forward strand.
TCTTTACTAGATTGCTATTTCTATGGTAATCAGAAGGAGCTAGAAAAACAGGTGGCAGAAGGAATGCAATGTAACAGGTACCATCCCAATCTGGAGGTAGACGAATGTATGCGGTATGACCACAAACAAAGTAAGAGTGACTGATAGCTTTGAAAGATGATTTTCCATCATCACTGAATTCGACCACAGTAGTGCATTTACTATGACCTAAGTGTACTGAACCTTTCTTCTTGATACATAATTCACCAGTGACTGGCAGTACTGACATAATAGGTAGAACTGGTGTGGCTTCGGATTCGACAGTAAGAATCATAAGGCTAATTGTATAATTACCTAATCCATATACTTCATTCTCTAGATCAGTTCCTATTCTAATGGGGAGTCCCTCCTTATCCGGGTAACAGACGTCTAGTAGGACCAAGTTCAGGTTTCCCCAAACCCAACCCCCATCGAAAACAGCAATGTCGGGATCTAAAGAATTAATTATCTTAAACCATGCTCCACAGGAGCCATTGTGAGTGAACGGATACGGAAAAAGAGGCAGGGCTCCCTTGTAATTCTGGTAGGGAGGGAGTCGGCCACATATCCAGCAATTTGTAGCATTGTTAGTTTGATGAGAATGATGTAACATACTAATGAATGTATTGTTGCGCAGCGCGAGTCTGTAGGAAAGCTCATGAGGAGGTAACTCACTAAAAGTGTGTTCAGCAGAGACATTGTAAGCAGATTGTTCACGCTTGAAAATAGGATAGTATATAGGTAACAAGATGCTGGCAATAATAATTAATATACTGAGAATAAACATAATTATTAGTGTCACTATGCAGTGACTACGAAGCGATTTGCAGTATGTTCTTTTCTTTTCCTCTCTCTCTCTAACTCGATCTAGGGGATACATGTCAGAAACTATTTAACCGATTCACCTAGGGGAGGACTTAAACAATTAAACTGTCTGACTTGCTAGATCGTAATTTCATACGGTATTGTTCTTGAGGAGTTTTTTCTCGTTTGGATTCGGAAAAGTCTTTGTTATCAGAGTCTTTGGTGGGGGTGGGTGTGTCTTGTTCCGGTTTCAGTCCTGGGAATGTTTTGATATGGCTTAGGTGGACCCACCCCTTTCTTCCTTCCAATTTGACTGCGGTCTTTGTAGTAAGAAGAACGGTCTTTGGAGATTTCCAGCGGGGCTCCAACGGACTTTTCCTGTCGAAGTTTCGGACTAAAACAACATCTCCGGGGCGGACGTCATGCTCCTTCACATCGGTGTTGTCAGGGAAGGCTGCGGCAACCTGTGAACGACATGATTGGAGTGCAGACATCAAGGAGGCAAGGTAATCTGTCAACATATTAGAATCAACATCGGTTATCTTTTTAGGAATGGGCGTCCCCCACATATTCGGTGGTCTGCCAAAGACCACTTCGTACGGAGATAGCCCTGATCTCGAATGGGCAACCATTCTCATATAGAATAGTGCCACTGGCAGGGCGACTATCCAGTCGACCCCTTTGTCCTGACATATTTTGGCAAGGCGGATCTTTAATGTCTGATTATGCCTCTCAACAAGGCCTGCGGCTTCTGGATGTCGGACACAATGGAACTTCCACTGGTATCCCAGTAACAAGGAGACTTGCCTCATTAATTCGGATGAGAATGGCTGACCGTTATCTGAGTACACGACACGAGGCAAGCCGTACCGTGGGAAAAATTCACGAACCAACTGTTTGGCAGTGGTCGGAGCAGTGTAATCTGGGACTGGGTATGCTTCGGTCCAGCGGGACAGAGCACAGACAACTACGAGAACATATTTAAATCCTCGACAACGGTCCATCTGGATATAATCCATCTGGAGGACTTCAAAAGGGTGATCGGGAGGATGAAATCCACCTTGCTCTACAGGGACGCTTTTACCTGGATTGAACTGACAACAGATCATGCAAGTACGCACTTTCTGTTTTGCGGCTGCTCGTAAGTGTTTATTGTTCCAGAGATTTTGCAAACTGTCTAGCATTGCTTTCTCTCCTAGGTGGGCAGGACTATGTGCTGTATTTATCATGACTTGAACCATAGAGTCAGGGAGAAACCATGTAGATTTTCCCTTCGTCATCCAACCTTGATCTGTCTGGATCCCTCCTAGTTCGGTCCATTTCTTTATTTCGTCTGCAGTAGCATGTGTCTGAATGTCAATAACATCTAGTGTGGGATCTCTGACTGTCATACAGTTTGTCGGATCTGTTATCTTTGTCGTGTCAGTTGTCCGAGTGTGAGTCAGTGCTGTATGTTTTGCCGTCTGATCTGCCAGGTCGTTACCCTGGGAAACAGAATCTGTGGCTTTAGTATGTGCTTTACACTTCATGACTGAAATGGCTGAAGGCAGATGTATTGCTTCTAGCAGTGCTTGAATGAGAGGACCATGCTGTATCTTTGTACCATGAGAGGTCAGAAAACCTCGTTCTTGCCAGAGCATGCCGAAGTCGTGTACGACTCCGAACGCATAACGGGAATCTGTGTATATGTTAACATTTCTGTTCTTCGCTAGAATACAGGCTTGGGTCAGAGCGATGAGCTCTGCTGCTTGGGCAGACAGTGTATCAATACGATGTGTTTCTTTAACTTCAGTTTCAGTGGTCACTGCATATGCGGCCACTAACTCTCCTGTACTTGTTCTCATGCATGAACCATCCACATAAAGTGTCAGGTCTGGATTTGTCAATGGAACATCTGTTAAATCTCGTCTGGGCTTTGTTACTGCATTAATAATCTCTATACAATCATGTGGAGCTGGATCTGTCATGACTGTAGGTAACAATGTTGCTGGGTTCAAGATACTGCAGCGTCTGATTTCTATGTGTGGCTGGAATAATGTCAATTCGTAACCTGTCAGTCGTGCTATAGTCAAGTGTTGAGTCTGGGTTCTGTTTAACAGAACCTCTACAGAATGTGGAACCTGTACTGTTAACTGATGACCTAAAACAATTGAGTCGCTTTGTCTGATTGCTAACGCTGTTGCTGCTACTGACTTTAAACATGCAGGGAGTTCCTGTGCTACTGAATCCAATGTACTTGAAAAATAAGCGCAAGGCTTATGTGAACCTGCTTGATCTTGAGTGAGGACAGACAATGCTGTACCGTCACGTTCTGTAACAAAGAGTGTAAACGGTTTGCTGTAACATGGTGTTGCTAAAACTGGTGCTTGGCATAAAGCTTTTTTTAATTCCTCAAAGGCTTGTGTGTGTTCCTGAGTCCAAGGGAGGACAGTCGAAGTCGCTTCCTCCTGTGTCGTTAACTGGATGAGTGGTTTAGCTAGAAATGCATATTGAGGAATCCATTGTCTGCAGTACGAGGTGAGGCCTATGAAGGCCCGCACTTCCTTTTGCGTCTGGGGTCGTGGCATGTTTACAATTAACTGAATGCGATCGGGAGTGAGCTGTCTCCCCACTTTGGACAGCAAGTGACCCAAGTACACAACTTGCTGAACACAGAATTGTAGCTTCGAAGGAGACACCTTGTGTCCCTTGTCGGCTAGGAAATGCAAAACTATCAGAGATGCTTGTTCACATTCGGGTTCACTTCGTGCGGTGATCAGCAGATCATCGACGTACTGTAGTAAAGCGGTATTAACTGGCATTTGGATACAATCTAGTTGTCTTTTCAGTGCTTGACTATAGATGCTAGGGCTTTCTGTAAATCCTTGAGGTGCGCGGGAAAATTTGAAACTTCGTCCATTTAAACTGAATCCGAAGAGATATTGGCTCTCCGGGTCAATAGGTACACTGAAGAAGGCGTTCTTGAGATCAATTACAGTAAAGAACGTCGCTTCTGAATCAATGGCAGTTAACAGGGAGGAGATATCGGGGACCACAGGATACTGTGGTACAATGCATTTGTTCAGTTCTCGAAGATCAATCACCAGCCGGTATACTGGCGGTGCATTGCGGTCTGTACGTTTAAGAATTGGAATGATAGGTGAATTACAGATATTGGAGTCGGTCTCTACGACCACTCCTTGGGCAATAAGCTCTTCAATGATTTTCAGTAAAGCCACTGTAGCATCGGGTGGTAACTTGTATTGTCTGATTCTGGGTAAAACAACTCCTGTCTTGAGTGTAACACGGTATGGTGTGATATGCATACAACCTACATCAGCTGGGCCTTTTGCCCATAAGTGATCTGGTACATTTTTCAATCTGACATCAAAGTCACGTAGAACATAATGACCCTTGAAATCCCGTAGAAAGAGTCTGACTCCCTCCGGGGAACAGCAAATTATAGCTCCTAGAGCCTTCAGTGCTTTAATTCCTAACAGATTTTCGGGACATGATTTCGTAAGTAACAAATCTGTAACACGAGATAATGGACCCACAGCTAGTGGTACTGGTTCTGATACTTCATTTACAATAGGCTGTCCTGAAAAACCAAGGGAAACATTCTGTGAGCCTGAGAGGGGTGCCCCTGGAACTTCATTATGACTTATAGTAGTGCGACTTGCCCCTGTGTCAATTAAAAACTTTCTGTCTTTTCCTAATACGTGACTATGTACATAAGGACCTTCTTGATCTACAGGAATTTCAATAAGAGGCAAATCACTTTCCCTCCCTAGGCTGTTTCATGTATAACGCTGATAATCTGGATATGCCGACTGGGCATACTGGTACATCTGTTGTGATACTTGTCGGGTTGCGGCAGCGGGCTGTGTCTGAGCATGCTGTGGCTGCGGTACTGCTACTGTCTGTACTGTATGGGACTGATCATGCATAGGCTGTGTATTCTGCATTGGCTGTTCGTTCTGTGAGGTCTGTTGATGACCCTGTTCATGTCTAGGCGGACGCGGTCTTTCTTTAGTTTTACCTGTCTCGATGTTATGTTTCAGGACTGGGCATTCATGTACATAGTGACCTGGCTGCTTGCAATAATTACATGTTCCTTTAACGGGAGCGGCAGAATGATTGGTCTGGGCCCCACCTTTTCTATGACCCTCGGCTGGAATCGTCTGAGCTACTAACATTTTCATTTTTGTGTCCTTCATACGTTTCTGTTCCTGATCTTGTTCTTCCCTAATTCTGTTCTGGTGATATTGTAACATTTGTAACATCTGTGATGGCGTATTTGCCTGCCAAGTACTTTCAACCTTGTACACTCTATTTTTGACTAGTGGTAGTGCGTTCTCTACTAATTTTGTTACGAACAGGTGTGGATATGACTCGCTACTAGTTTTTAGGCCACTATTGATAATGAAACATTTCTCGAATCTTGAATAAAAGTCACTAGTATCTTCATCTTGTTTCTGTTTGCAGGACGAAATTGCGTCCCAATCTTCCTTTCTAGTTGTCAATAATCTTGGCAGAACCTGTACTATTAAACCTGGTAATGCTCTAGTCAGATCCCCAAGGCCTACCCCTGGGACTCGTTTCTTTTCTTCGTCTTCTATTTCTGCCCATGCTATCTTTGACTCTCCCACTTCCCAATCCTTCTCCTTTCATTTCTCGTAAATGCCCGTGGGCAACAGTACTTTTAACATTTTCATAATATCATCATACGTGTAATCTCCCATCAGTAACATGTCTTTAAGCTCTCTGTGAAAACCTGCAGGATCTTTATCATGGCACAGAACTAATTTCTTCATTTCTAATAGTTCTAACTTAGTCAGTGGTGTGTGAACATACACACGCTTCAGGGTATGATCCTCACCCATAACTGGATGTACTTCTCGTAAGGGATTCTGACTTTCAATGCCACCACCGCATTGCATGTGGTACGTTTTTCTTTCTGGAGGCGGGGCGGGAACGTATTCAGAGCTCAAGAAGTTGTAATACCTACGTCGTTGCTCTAGAATTATCTGTATTAATTTGGTACTAAAACCTCTCCATCTATCCATCAGTAGTGCTTCTAATGTTTCGTGTAAGGGACCTGGATCAGAATGATGGTTTCTGAACTTGATGAGGAGGTGCTGAATCATGTATACACCTGCTATTTTCTGCTCTTCCGGGGAAAGGTTCAAGAATGTCTGCACTAACGTGTCATCATTGTATATGTCTGGGTTTTCGGCCCACAACACGGCTGACCGGGCTAGTTCCTGTTCATCCATAGAATTGAGTACATGGTACCCTACTCGATCTCGAAGCCTTTTATCAGTTTCCTGGAACTGATGTTCTGAAGAATTCGGATTTGTTAAAGCAGAGAAAAGGACTCTCTTGCTCTCTGGACGGATGCCTTTCCTAAGGTAATTTCCCTTACCTACATACGCTATTATATCTGTAGACTTTCCTGATGTTTCATCTTCGTCTTCCTCCTCGGAGGAAGTTTTATCATTTCCTTCCTGATGTGCAGTTAATACTGCCTTTCTGATTTTCTGGGACATACTGGCTATGCAAGTCCCCTTGTCATGTTTTGCGTCTGCTATACTTTGACCCCACTTGTTTAATGTGTCTAACTCACTTTGATCTGTCTCGGGCCTGTCTCGTTCTCTTATCACACAATTTATGAAAAATCGTAATATCTGTGCTTGGATGCCAACTTTCTGTTTATGCATGGCAGCTTTGACACTTTCGGGGTCTTTCCCTGTCAGTACGAACTTATATAGCCTGTCGAGAATGTCCTGCATTCCTACATAGCATAGCAAGTTATCGGTGGCAGATCTCAATCGGAGTGATGCTAATACCATTAGATCGTCTTTTCCGGGTACCGGATCATATCTGCAAACTGACATCCTATCTTTAAATGCGTCAAGCCGGGATGAGTAGGGAGACTGGAAAGGATTCTGTGTGTCCCTTAAATGCAATCTGTGTGTCGGTGGCGGGGTCTGTAGACCCGCTGTCGCACCTCCTGAGGCGGATGCTTGGGCATTATCTCTCCGCGGAGTCTGTATCTGGACTTGAATTTGTCTTTTAGTAAGATCAGGTAGCACTGGTTTCGGTAGGTCCGTCTTGAGTGGGGGAAGTGGCGGAGCTGGCGGAACAGAGGAGGTCTGTCGCGGTACCGGTGGAACCGGATCTGGGGGCGTAGTGCCACCCCCATCCCTGTCAGTAGGCAGGGCACGAACAGGCAGATTGGTATAAGCTGGTGCTACATCCTCTAGATATGAATTCAGGAATATGTCTTTAGTAGTTTTATGCATTACTTTAGTCGGAACTAATGGTGTCGGTAAGTTTTTCGGTATTTCTGATTCAGTTTCAGATGTGCCATCTGCTACGAGATACATACCGTTTACAAGATTATTTCGGGCACGGTCTATTTGTTCTGTTTTTACTCGGATCCCTTCAGTAACTAATTCGTTTTCTCGTTCTTTATCTGATTCTTTAAGTCTGTCTTCTCTACGGAGTGCTTTGTCAGCACGCTTACGTGATTCCTTACGCCAAAACTCTATGGCGTCCTTCTGAGATTGTCTGGCTTTCTTTTTCCATAATGCTTCTTCTACCCTCATGATGCACTCGGCATCCCATGTTCCGGTAACAGGCCATCTGTGTCTTTCGTCTAGGTGCTTGGTGTAATCGGCCCATAAATCTAGATATAATATGGCATCTATGCCGTGTTTTTGATACATAAAATTGCCTGGAGTGTCCCTAGGGGGGATAGGAATTTCTTCCTCTAGTAACCCTTTCCTAGTTCCGATCTGTTTTAACTTGCTGAGGAACGGCATCCTGCTTACTTATTACTGAACGCTAGATCTTTATTCCTTGATACGAGTTGCTAGTTGATACAAGAAATACAATAATACACAATAAAACAGTCGCATTCATACCACAACATTAATCACATAAAAACATTGAAGACATACTACCTACCCCCTATACTGAATGTACCGCTCAACGGTACGGATACACTGGTATAACAGTGCAGAAATTCGAAATGCTTGATATACTGCTAAACAGTACAGATACACTGCCTAAAAACAGTGCAGACCGGACTTGCGTACCCAAACCCGTCTAGATACGACCCAGCAATGGTACTCACCGGGAAGCACGGAAACAGAAGGCCTCGGGAAACTCGACTGGACTCGACTCGGAACTTCGGAAAACTTCGGAATACTTCGGAAAACTGGTGGGCCTCTTCACACCTCGGACCTTGCTTCTTTCGGCTGGGCTCTGGTCGGGATCCTCCGCACTCCTCACCGCCTCGTCTGGGCACTGATCGCAGTCTTCGTCACCTCCGTGGGTCAGAGGGGGATGCAGGAAATCCTGCCAGTACACGTGTGGTCCGTCTAACTGATGGCAGGGGACACGGATTGCAACGCACCTACCGGCGCGTGAGGTGGGGGAGGGGTCCCTGTTCGGGCGCCAAAATGACGTAAATAATTAATTTACTCTCTTAATTTCTATGCAGGTAAGTACTTAATCAATGATAACTCAATCAGAAGGAAAGAAAACAGAGTCCGTGGTGTTAGAGTTTCTAAGGGTTTTATTCCTCATAAAGGAATCAGGATATCATGTTCTGACCACCACAGGGGTGTCAGAAGGGATAGATGAGCGCGCTCTCGTTTATTGACAATACATAGCTTATATACTTGATTTACATCATAAGGTTCAATGTAAGAGGCGTAACAGCTGAGAGAAGACAAGATAACAGTATACACGTGGTACCAATACATCATCAAGAGGCGTAAACTAGGCGTGAACTAGAGGTGTGTGCTAGAAACGTCACTGATAGGTGACGCAAGTGGGTGGCACCAAGGGGTGGTGCTAACAGAATGTTGCAATGTCAGCAGAAATCGGAAGCTTGGATGCGCGCGCAGCTGCATGACGTGTGATTGACGGGGTGCAGGGGTCTTGACATTTACACTGACGGAAAGAGACAGAAGTCTGGCATGTCAGATCAACTTGTACTTCTATCATATCTGATATCTGATGTTTAGGAACTATACTATCTGGGCGGAAAGGTCTCTAGGGCAGAAGCTATTCTATGCTAACTGTGGATGCGTGTATAAGCGCCTGAGTGTCTACATGTGAAGCGTGGGGGCACGGGGCCTTCCATGGAAGCATGGCAACGGAGGCTATGAATTACTTGCATTGGGACAGGTCGGCCCTTTTGGCTCTGCAGCTGGAGAGGATGTTTACAGGATCTAGTAGGCAGGAATGTATTCTCGGGGAGCGGAACAGATAACTCGAAGGTTATAGTCAGTCTTGGCAGAAAGCAGGCTTGAGCTGAGCGCGAGGGGCCGCGCTGAAAGTAGGACAGAGTTCACGAGTACAGAGGTAGCCTGGGCAGAGTCAGGAGCCACAAAAGAGGTTCAGATGGCAGGAATTCAGGGCCTACTCTTGCTAGAGCAGGAAAAAGTGAAAAGTGTACTACAAAAAGACGGTGGCATAGCATACTTAGGAACGGACTATATAATCCATTCATGGTGGATCTGAAAGAGGACAAGTTGACGTTGGACGCAAATGTATTTGCGTCTTCATAGCTGGCACAGGAGGGAAGTTACATGCACTTTAAGCTGATACATGGAGTCGGTGGGGTACGCGTTAGGGAACACATCATGACCAAAATTTAATTTTCCTCAGCTTCACCATGGATACATGTTCCCTGCTGCTAGTAGATTGGTTTGAGCCATTTGGCTCTTGGGAGAGAATACACTGGAAAGGCAAAAAATACATGGGCAGTTGTCTCTGTTGTAAAAGTACAGCTGGGGCAAAAAGGAGATGTAGTGTAAGGATGGTGCCAAAGGTCTGTGAGGGAGTTCAGGGCAAGAGAGCCAAACCTAAACTGCATACAGAGTTCCCTATCTAGAGGTGACTCGGAAATGTCTAGATATTGTTCTAGCAAACTAGTCAATTTAAAAGACTCAGGGGTTCTACAGAAATTTTTGCATTCCAATATAATGGCTGGAGTAAAAAGATCGGACTATATGCAGATGATATCTTGGTCTTTACAAGGGATATTCACAGTGCACTTGAGTCCGTTTTAACAATTACTACTGATTTTGGGAAAATCTCAGGGTATAAGATTAAAAGCAAAAAACTGAGGTTATGACTTGGAATTTAGAAGTGGATGGAATAAGATGCTCTAAGGACATGAGATACTTAGGGGTAAAGATTACACAGGACATCGCCAACCTAACGGAAGAAAATTTTGAGATAGTTAAGAAGGAAGTGGTTTCCCTGTTGAAGAACTGGGCCCATCACCCCCTAACTCTGACTCTTTTTGAGGTTATTCCTCCCCCCTTATGTAAAGTTTGTTTTTTAAAACTTCAGAGTCAGATTGGCTCCTTATTCTGGGCCTTTAAGGGGCCAAGAATTTTTTGGAAGAAGCTGAGAAGGAGGCTGGAAAAAGGAGGCCTAGCGCTACCTGATCTGCCTTTATATTCCTGGTCCTTTTTGCTAAAAAATAGTAGAATGCTTTTGGTCACACCCTCTAACTCAAAAATGGGCAGACTTTTGAGGTCCGTTGAGAAGCCGTAACGTGACGGAAGGAGGTTTTATGTTTAAGTGCGCAGATCCAAAATACTTTAAGAAAGTTAGACTGAAAATTTTACGGGGCATGGCTGAGACATGGTATAGAGGGAGGAGAGCTGTGAAATGCCATATTTTAGTTATTTTGCTCCTAAATGGGATTTTCCAGGTTTCCCCGAATGGGCTAAAGATGCGCTGGCTGTACCATTGAAGGAAGGGGGCAAAACAGTTTGGAATCATCTCTTGGGAGGATTGCAACCAGAAATCGGATCAAAGAATATCAAGATTTAAATACCTCCAAGTTCTAAGCTGGATCAAGCATCTAGCACAACAATTGGGGACTATAACGAATTTGAGGAGAAATTGATTTCCAGGTGGTCTCCAATTAAGGAAATCGCACTTTGGTACTGGTACATGGTGGAAATGGAAGATGGAAACTTCAGTCTCACCGGTGATCTACGGGGCAGATGCTTGCCTACAGCTATGCTTGAACATCAATGGCAAGTATCTATGCGTACTTTGTATATAATAGTAAAATCTGCATACCTGAGTAGGAACCATCTTTTCACCGTTCACAGGGCCTACTGGTCTCCTCAGAGGTTATCAAAGTTTGGGAGAGGAGGAAACATGGCGTGTTCAAAGTGTGGAAGCATGACGGAAGATGATCTCCACATGTTTCTACTTTGCCCAAAGATCCAGCCTTTTTGGATGGCCGTGAGTAAAGCGCTATCTGACTCTTTGAAGATTCAAGTTAAGGTAAGCTCTTTACTTTTTATTTTTGGTCTGTTGGACTCTCAAAACATAAGCAATAAGAACCATGCGTACCTGGTATTTTATACGATTTTATTGGCCCGCAGAGAGATCTGTAAACTGTGAGTATCCCAGATTCTGCCAAAGTATGAAGACTGGATATTATCTGTAAAGAATGTGGGTAAATTAAATATGTCAATCAAGGGCAGTCGCACGCAGGAATTTGGGGCATCTCTTTTGAGCTGATGGAAGTATTTCTAATAATTTATTAGATTAGGGGTCCCATGATTAAGCCCTTCTCCGCCTCTGCTGATAGCACCTTTTCCATTGTAGTAGGGTTTTCTTTTCTCCTCCACCTGGAATTGGTGTGCATTGGGTCGTGGGTGGTGTGAGTTATTATTCCAGGGCACCTCCTAGTGAATCCACCTCTGGTAACTCATGTAAGCATACAAGGTTATGGACATTTTGGCTGGCAAGAAAAGCGAAATAGTGTGATAGAGGCAAATGAAGACAAAAAAAAAACTAGTTTATTTAAAATCCATGAACTCCATAGTAAGACGTCCCCATGATGAATTGAAGTGTAGCCTGTGCTACCCAATCCCAATACTGTTGTTTAACAGAATCATTACTAGGAAGCAATGCTGGGCCCTTAACATCCCAAGGGCCCTCTAGTCCAATTGCGGCTAGTAAGAATTTCATACTCTGTATCCAGTCTATCTTTTTAAAATAATCTTCCACAAGGGCATTGGCATATGAGAGCAACGCAGGGGTAGACCTTATGCACAGGCAAAACAGTAGAGGGCGTTGGTTAACTTTATCTGTGATTGGGACTCTACCCAAATCCAACCTTAATGGGTGGAGAGGTGTGCTTTGGGGTAGCGAGAATAGGTGCCTCAGGAACTTGTTCTCAGATTTATTAAGATCATCTAACCCTTCTAAGCCCCACAGTTCAGCTCCATAGAGAGCTGGGCTTACTGCTTTGAAATCATAGACTCGGAAGGGGGCTGCCACTGGTTTACTGAATGAGGTGCTCTGTTCTTTGATCAGGACCCCTACTATTTGCCTATGCTTCAAAGACATCTTGGTCACATGGAGCTTCCAAGACATGTCTTCTGTAAGTGTGATACCTAAACAGTCAAAGTTGCTGACCCTTTCCAATGGAACACCCCCCAAAATAATTAACCTCTATAGGATTTGTGAGGATTAATGAATAAAAGCTTTGTCTTTGATGTATTCACCTCTAATGTATGGGTATGGGAGTTGCAGAAGTCTTTAAAATGACTTAATCACAGCTGGAGCCCTCCTGGTGTTTTGGAAACTAATAACGTGTGACCAGATAACCATAATGTAACAACTTTACCTCCCCCAGAGTAGGGTAGCTACCCTTACTTTGAGAAAGATACTGGACAACACCATTCACAAAGAGGGAAAAGAGGGTGGGTGCCAGTACACAGCCGTGACGCACTACCCTACCAACAGGAATTGGGTCAGTAAGCTGGCCTTGGCCATCCCTGGCAAAATTTGCTTTATAAAGGCAGATGACAAGAGATAAAATCTCGAGGGGAAGCTCCAAGTCTTTTAGGACTTGCCATAGCTTATTCCTTGCCATAAGATCGAAAGCAGTCTTCAAGTCAATAAAAGCTACAGAGAAGCTCCATTGGCAAATAAGTCCAGATAGAAAAAGGAAATGAAACATTTGATCAACGGTGTCCGTCTTTTGTCTAAAGCCTGCTTGGAAGGGGGTCAAGATGTCATATTCACTGATCCAGTTCTGAAGTGAAAACCTATCACCTTTCTTATATATAGGGATCACCTCTGCTCCCTTCCAAGATTTAGATAGTCAGGCCCCCTCCAGTATCTCATTGGCTAAAGACCAAATATAGCTTTTCCAGTTCTCTCTATCTTAAAGGAATACATTGTCAGGGATGCCGTCAGGTGCAGGTGCTTCTGTTTTTGCCTTAGTAGTTGAATTGATGCAGGTTCTGATTTTGGTTTTAGAGAAAAAATCCTCAGTAACATAAGCAAAATCTGGGGAAGTTGCTTATGTAACTAACACATATGGCCCTGAATATAAGTGGTTAAAGTGGTCATACCACGCGGAAATAGAAATATTATTGCTTGTTGGTGGTGGTGTATTACCATCCCCCCCTGGTAACTAAGAGCCAGTACGTCTGCAAATATTTACTAGAGCAGGCCCGCCCAATTAACCTCCACCTATTGTTGTCCCACTAACTTGTAGCTCTTACCTAAGCTGACTTATCAGACCGTCTTCGGCCTTTCACTAGGACCAAGTACTTAGATCCAATCACCAAGTATAGTTGCCATCTAAGGCACCTACACTCCTGATTGAACCATGCAAACCGAGATCTTGGCTTTGGCCCAGATTTAGAAGAGCATAAAGAGTCAATAAAATGTGCAGCCAACTGCTCAAAAAGTTGAGTGTAGTAAGCGGGGATCTCTTCCAGGCCTACCTGATGAATAGTTAAGCATGAGATTTCTGCTGTACAAGCCAGTAAATCTCATTTAATTAATTCTAGCTTGTCTTCATCCAGAATCATCTGTGGCTACTTAAGGTGCCGGTTATCATTTGTTGTGAGTAGTTCCCTTGATGTTAAATCAGATCTGTTCAATTAGGTGGGTCCCCCAAAGGTGATACCAAAGTAAGACCCAGGGGATTATGATTGCTGTTGGTATTAGAGCCGACAGCCATATCAATCACCCTGGGCCATAACCTTAGGTCTACCAGAAAATAGTCTATACAACTTATGCTATTGGTTCTACTTAAATGTATTTGCTCCCAATTTATCTAAACTTGTCTGGCTATTGGCAGCCCTTAGCCCAAACTCCAGGAAAAAGGCATTAGGCTGGTGTGCCACTTGGGACCATTTTTTAATTGGAGGTAGGTCAAGATGGGGAATTTGCTAAATATCATTCTCTTCCCTCATTCCACAGACATCTTCACTCTACAATCTTTCTAAAGTAATGTTAAACTCTCCAGCTACAATCAAGGGGCATGACCAAGCCCTATCATCCAAGAACTCCTTGTGATAGTGTGTAGTGGCAGACCTCCTAACTCCCTAGTCCCTCTAGTTTAGACATTATAAAGGTCGAGGGAGATGCCATTCTGGCCTTTGAGTTGAATACCTAAAATATCTGGGCTGCTAGACGGAAGATTGCAAATGATACAATGGAGCCCATTTCTATCCCAGATTAACTACACCCCTGCAGGGCGACCAAGATTATTAGAAGATGCTGGGCGATGGAATGTTACATAGCCTGGGACATAAACAGGGGATATGCTCCAGCTTTCCTGGAGAATACAGATGTCAAAGGATTCAATATATTGGATCCAATGTAAAAGGGACATTTTTGACCTCACCCCAGCCTCATTCCTCGACACCATTTAAAGCTTACTAGGAGTCTCCTGCATGTTTACAGAAATAGATCTTGACCCAACCTGAAGGTTTCCTACCTGGGCATAAGGCTGTCTTAGGCAAGCAGATGTAGCTCCTCTAGGCAACATTTCTTTGATGTCAGATGGTTCCCCTTTCTGCGAGGCTCCATGGGGAGAAGAAGGTAGTAATGTAGCCCTCGATAACTTGACTACTAGTTGTAATAGTGGTCTGGGCATTTGGAAGATGGACCAATGAGGGCTTTGGACATAATCTTGTGCCTGGGTTCTGGAGTCAATCATTATCTGCTAGGTTAAAATCTAAATCTAGTTGAGTGGCAGGGTGAGCAGTCAGTGGTGGGGGCTTTGGGGCAACCTATATTTGATCTGGAAGTTTGATGATGAGAGGAGGACAGAATCTGGCTTCCAGGGCGATAAAATAATGGGCCAACTTTCCCTCAGTCAGACACAGTTCTATACATTCTGTAGGACTGTTTAAGCAGGTAAGCCTTCTAGCTCGCAAAATGTCATCCTTTATAAATGAACGGCAACCTCTCACGTGGCGGATCTAGTGTATGGTTTTGTTAATAAGAGAATCCTCCCCTTCATGTCTCAAGTGGATGGCAACTTTGGGCACGTTAATCATTTAAATACATTTAGGGGCTGATGGCACTTTGTTTCTCCAAGATGGTGAGTCGGGTCCTTGACTGATCCTAGGCAGAAGGACGTTAACAAAGGAAGATGGACCCCTAGCTGCTTGCGGTTGCACCAATCTGATCCCCTGGGGGTCCATGTATGAGACTACAACCGAATGGCGACACTTGGTGTCTGCAGGGGTTGCTCAAGAGGGAGGGTGCTGGAACTCTATATGCATTGGGCGAGTTACGTTGTCAGACTGGGTGGTAGTCTGGATAGGATGTCGAGAATCACTCTCCTAAAGAAACCTACTCTTGACCCCATCTGTCTGTCTAACTATCGGCCAATCTCACTGCTTCCTTTTCCAGTCAAGATCATGGAAAAACTTGTGACCCGGTCTCTATCCAGCTTTTTGGAAAGTAACACCTGTTTGGATGTGGCCCAGTTCAGCTTCCGGCCAGTACACGGTACGGAGTCGGCGCTGGTGGTCGTGTTGGACACCCTTCAATCTCGGGTCGACAATGGTCGAGCAGCCTTTTTAGTGTTGCTCGACATGTAGGCCGCGTTCGACAAGGTCAGCCACCACATTCTTATCAACAGGCTGGAGGAGGCCAGGGTAGCAGGGTTGGCACGTGATTGGCTGATCTCCTATCTACAGAATAGACACCAGGTGGTGGCACTACCCCCTTTTTGATCAGGCATAAGGAGAGTGGGACAGGGTGTCCCCCAGGGGTCTGCGATCAACCCCATCCTGTTCAATCTGTACCTGTGTCCCCTGATCAAATTGATCAAATCCTTCGGCATCTCAGTGATTAATTATGCCGACGACACCCAGCTCATCTTCTCCCTTGAAAGAGAAGATGCTGTGTCTACAGAGACTTTCCATCGCTGTATGACTGCCACTGCTGATTGGTTGAGAAACAAATCCCTCCAATTTAATAGCTCTAAGACCGAGGTACTCCACTGCTCATTGGACCGCGTCCCGCGCCCTATACCGACTGATCTCTGGCCTTCTTCCTCCTTGGGAAATGTGGTGGCGGCGGATTCCACCCGCAACCTCTGAGTCACGTTTGACTCTAACCTTCAGCTAGACGGCTTTGTTAATAAAACCATTTCCACATGCATGCTGCTACTCCGCACCTTGCGGAAAATCCTCCCCCTGCTTCCACTCCAGGCTAGACCAGAGGTGGTGCGTGGCATTATCCTTGGCAGGATAGATTATTGTAATGCACTGCTTCTGGGGGCACCCGGTACTTTGATCAACAAGCTGCAGCGCATTCAAAAGATGGCTGCGAAGCTGGCTCTTTCTAGGCCGCGCGCTGCCTCCTCTTCCCTTGCACTTAAAGACCTTCACTGGTTGCCAGTTCAACAGCGAATTCTTTTTAAATCATCTTTCCTGGTCTTTAAGGCTCTACATGACCAAGGTCCAGCCATGCTACATAACCTCTTTTCTTGGTACCACGCAGCGAGACCTTTACTCTCCTCTTCATTACATCTTGTGGTGGTCCCGAGGATCCATAGGTTATGGATGGGGGGCCGGTCCTTTGGACACGCAGCTGCCAAGCTCTGGAATTCCCTCCCTCTGTCCTTGAGGAGCTTGGAGGACCTCCCATCCTTCAAGAAAAATCTGAAAACCCATCTTTTCCCTAGAACAGCTTAACAACGTGTCTATGTACATGGTTCAGTAGAGTCAAAAGCGCCAGGATACCCTCTGGGTGGCAGATTTGCGCTATATAAGTGCACAATATATACATACACAACTAGCTAGGATAAGCTTTAGTTCTTCAATTAAAGATCCCAGCGTATTAACTTCGGCCCTGAGGCCAGATACGATCCTAGAAACACTAGGATCAAACTGAGGTTGTTTAAAGAATCACCCCCTTCACCCTCCTCCTGCCACCACTTCCCCTCTTTCCCTGTCACCCTCCCTTCCATCCTGGTCGTCGGTCAGATTCTGAAATATGAGAGCATGAAGAGATTATATCAAATAAAGGAGGAAGGGAAGATTCAGGATTATCAATGAACAAGAGTACATCATCTGCATAAGCTAATGTTTTTATAATAACATCATTAATATTAATAACAATAATTCCTATACAATTTCTAATAGCAGCGAGTAAAGGTTCAATAACAAGAAGAAAAGGTAGAGGAGACAAAGGACAACCTTGTCTAGTGCCACTGAAGCGAAAAAATGTATTAGACATATGACCATCAATGAAAAGTTGAGCAAAAGGTCGAGAATAAAGAGCTGATATCATGAAAACAAAGGAATCACCAAGATTAAATGCAAATAAGGTATTACATAGTTATTGCCAGTTAACTTTAGCAAATGGGTGAATCAGATGATGGAGTGTTTGAAGAGGCCCAGGCTGCCCCAAAAGAGATGGTCATATGCTCTTGGTTCAGATTAGTCCAAATCAGGATTCATTTGTTGCTCCTAATATGACCGAACAACATTGGCGATGATGAGATGGGCTGGAGACCCAGCGTGCCTGCGTATCTGCGGGCAGACAGGCACCTTTTTTCATATCCTTGGCAGTTCCCGGGAATAGAAACATATTGGCAGCAGTTGTAGAATGCCTGAGGATGGTGGAGTGTGATGGCGTCAATGAATCCGCAAACCAATGTATTCTGAAAATCTGGGGCAAGACTGAAGTCCCAAGGGCACAAAGTATATGGGGAACTGTGGGGCTGGCTGTGGCCACAAGAAATATTGCAGAAGTATGGAGAGCTGGAACAACCCCAGATATGGGGGCTTGGAAAAGAGACATGGACTAGTGTATGTTGGCCGAACGTGTGGTATACGAAGGCAGAGGTTGTCCCTGAAAATGGGATATACTCTGGAGGGACTGCAACACTTATAGAGGCCACAAATGTGCTGATTGTAACTGAGGTGCAATTGAAGAGATGGGGCCAGGTCAAGGAACTTGTAAAGAAGACAATGTTTGAAGGGATGAGGAGGGCACAGGGGAAGGGAGGGAGGGCTCAAAGCAAAATGAAATGAATAATGATGTTAATGTAGCAGACTGTATTTGAGTTTGCATTGTTAGTGAAAAGATCTGGAAAAAATATTTAGAAATTAAATTAACACATTTTAATGATATAATAAATATGTTATTGGCAAAATTAATGCGCAGTGATGTATTATATAAGTCCAACGTCACTAGTAATGATTTTAAATGTATCCTTTACAATAGGGAGATCTCTGCCCCAGTGGCGGAGATCTTCGATTATATGTGAAAAGTTACTAGAAGCAATGTTTCACTCATACATTCTGTCTTATATTTCTTCATTCCCTAATTTGAGGGGGTGGACACATGTATGTCTAAAATGAGGTGAAGTGGTGAATACTGAAAAAGTGTACACTTACTCCTAGGTGCACGAGTAGATTTACACTAGAGTAAATCTCGATGTGTAAATATATATTTGTAAATAGGGCTCTAAGTTTGTAACTCATTAAAGGTTTGCTAAATCCAAGAATTGGGAGTTCACAAGATTCTGATTCAGAATTGCTTTCAATGATTTATCTAGAAGGTTATAGGTTTGAAATCAATGTTCCAGAGGGCCCACAGCGAAATAGATAGGTAGAGTTTGGAAGTGCTACTCAGGTAAATGCAAAGCTCCCCGAATATTGTCTGGATAGCTTTGACGCTGATCTTGTTCCTGATTTGCCTAATAATGGTGGTGTTTCTTGAAAGCATGGTGCATGGCAAGTGTGCTCCAAACATTGAGGCTCTTGATCTAGCAGCAATGAATGAAGCTGAGAAAGTATGAAGCATTATTAAGAGTCGTTAGGAGCGTGCGGAGTGAGCCTCAGAAGAGTCTGACAGCCATGAGCTGAAAGATGGTGTCTAGTGAACAATATAGACAGTTGTAATGCTATCATCGATAATCTGTTTTTTACACATTCCTAATGCCACCAGGATCGTGTTCCTGTATCATCAGTGAGGGGCACCATATCATGCCAGAATAGGAGACTAAGTAAACCAAAATGTGTTACCAAAATGCTGTTTTTCAAACCATCATCAAAGTAAAGGTTTTACCCAGACACATATCTCTAGAACCCAAAATATGCAAAATGTTATCATGGGTTTCTTTCTACACAAAATATGGATTATTCATTTGCATGTGTGGGTGTTTATATTGATCAGGGGAATACAACAATTAAATTACAATTGGTGTGGCATTAGTTGTGAAATCCAGGGATCAAAGGTAATCTTACACTTTTGCGTAAGTATACTTTTGTTTTGGAATTCACAAACGAGTGACGTAACAACCCCCCACCCCACCCCACCCCGTAGTGGGGCCCTCCGGCATTGGGCATGGGCAGTGTGGCTCCTGGGCATAACGTTCCTGACTGGGTCCGGAGCAATGGGGGCCCCCTCTGTGAACTTTGCAGGGGGGCCCTCAAGTTTCCTTGTGCCGGTGTCACAAACTCGAATTAAATAGTAAGTTTATCACTTATGAAACTCCGCAGTCAGGGTGGCAAACTCTGCACTTAAAAAATATATATTTTTAAAGGTGGATCTATGAGACTCACTCCAGTCATCCCAAGAGGCACATATACATGTCAATACAATGGGTCATGTATAAAACAAACACATTTTTATTCTGTACTTTCATCAATGGTTCCAACAAATATATTTGAAAGGTGCAGATGGGTCAGTGCTCATAGGTGAAGTAGTGCTGGAATTAACATATGATAAATGTATACAATATGGGTATCTATGAATCCAACAAATCAGTCCAGCACAAAATGCTGCTCTAGAGAACAAAACTGTTGCAAATGATCCCCACAAAAGTGTATGTTTACCTTTGTGAATAAATCCCATTTTCCCCTGCATGTTACTTTGATACTGATTTCATTCCTGTAACTGACACCGGATATTCCTAAAATTGGTGAGCGATTGGTTCGTGTTGTGCTTAATGCAGATGATGTAGTGCTTTTATCTCGAACTACAAATGGTTTGGAAATTTTGTTGGACAGTTTTCATTCCTTTATGACGGACATGAAACTTAAGGTTAAATATAAGAAAGCATATATTTTGACTAGTGGCCCTAAAAATACACGTTCTAGGGGCCAGATGTACGACCACTTTTTTCAGTCGCAAAGGGCTTTTACGCCCGTTTGCGATCGCAAAAAAACGTGCGGGCCATGTACCACCCTATTTTGTGAGTCGCAAGCAATTTGTAACTCGCAAAATAGGGTTAGCGACTCGCTATTAGGAAGGGGAGTTCCAAGGGTGTCCCTTCCTAATACCAACTGCAAATTCAATTTATGAATGTTTTGCAACCACAATTGGGGTTGCAAAACACTCACAAAACACTCACAATTTTTTTAAGGGCAGGCAGTGATCATCGGGACCACTGCACTGCCTGCCTGCCTTAACAAATAAAACAGAAAAGTTTCATTTTTATTTTTTAAATGCATCCCTTTTTTCTTTAAAGAAAACGGGATGTATTTTAAAAAACTACTTTATTGACAAAGCAGTCCCAGACAGTCTGCTGACCCCAGCAGGCCACCATTCCTGGGAGTGCCAGCCATTCCCAATGGTGTCGCAAACTGTGACAGCCACATTAATATTCATTAGGCATGCAATTTGCGACCAAATTGGGAATCACAAACAGTGTCTCAGACATTGTTGTACATAGAACTTTGCGACTTGCAAATTGCGACTCGCAATTCGTTGCAATTTACGAGTCGCAAAATGCTATGGTCGTACATCTGGCCCTAGGAAATTTACGGTGGGAGGGATAAGTATCCTGAAGATCCCAAACCATAGCTATTTGGGCATTTTATTGTCTGCAAATGTGAGCTTGGACAGACTTGTAACCCAGAGGTCCCAGCAAATAGAAGCAGTATGTGAAACAGTTTTTTGTTTGCCAATACACCAGGTCACAAATCTCCAAAGGAAATGGTGATGCTTTACAAAAGCAAGTGTCAGACTATGGCCACATATGGAGCAGGATAATGGATTTTTGGTTCTGGAAAGCATTTACAGATGGTGTAGAAAAAATTCCTGGCTAGACTCTTAGGACTCCCAAAATCCACATTGAGCCTTATCACTCATAATGAAGTAGGGCTACGATTTCTTGAAGACCTGATGGGACTGGTATCTATCTTACTTTGGGTTAAATTTTGGACTTCACTGGAGTTAAAGTTTACGTGCGATATAGTTGAAGACTGTTTGAAGCAAAACAGCGTGCAGTTTATTCCATGGCTAAACTATGTTAAAAAGTCACCCAAAGATCTTGGGATGATAAAGTTTTGGGCAAACAAAACTGATATTAACTTCTCTTCCATGGCTCAGGTTAAGCTACAGTACCTGGTATTAAGAAGAAACATAGACTTTGGAAAGAAATCAATATGATAAAAATCCAGCATTAAATTTTGCTTCACACATGTAATGGTATGAAACCCTATCTTTTGTGGATTAAAGCCCCGCAACACAGATTTTATCTGTTGTGGGTGCGACTTAATATGATTCATTACTTAGGAGCCTTTGCAGTTACGGAATCCTGGTGTGCTTCATTGCCAAGTTCTGCCTGTGATGGGACTTCTAGTCAAACCACTATGCATTTTATGTTATTCTGTCCACTACATGCTTCGTTTAGATCACTTTTTTTATGCTCTTTTCTTAGAGGGGTAAGGAGTTCCAAATCTTAGGTGCAATCCCTGAGAAAGCTCTACAACAAGTTCTCTTCTTATGGAAGGATTGAGGTTTCATAAGGAAAGTGCTCGCACTTCGAAGTTGTCTGCAGCCTTCAGACCTTCCCAACTTTACAACCAAGTAACTGGGTGTATTGTTGTGAATTGCTTCGTGTGTCATGCAGGCCACTTTAAGGTGTATTCTTGCCTCGTAAGGCAACTAATTCAGCGCTATCAAGGTTGGAGAGATATGACTATTTCTTTTGGTTCCTGATACCAGTCTAGCCGCAGCATTCAGTGCTGCTCTCAGCGGAGCCAGCTTGTATTTAGGGAGACCACAGAGGGTGTTGCTTCCATAGTACGATCTTGGTAGCACTAGGGCTTGTACTGCCATTTTTAGATCATCCTGAGGGAGGAAGGGTTTGAGTTTCCCTAATATACTCAACTTGTGATTAGCACCCTTGGTGGCAATAGAAATGTGCGACTGCATATTCAGATCATGTTTGTCTATGGTGATTTCTAATGATTTTGTTGAGTCAATGATGAGGGTGACACAGTCAAAAGAGGTTAGGTGTTTTAACAGTAGGTGTAGCTTTGGTTGGTAGGGTCGGTGGTGAGATAAGAATGAATACTGTTTTTTGGTATTCAGCATGAGGTGGTTCTTAGTGAGCCAGCTTTGCGTGTTCAGTAGAATAGTATTGAGGATAATGAAGTCTTCTGGTGAGGTGATTTTCAGATACAGCTGGGTGTCATCCACGTACAGGTGATATAGAATGTTCGCTGATTTCAGTGCGTTCACGAAAGGCTCCATTAGGAGGTTGAAAAGAGTGGGTGGTAGGGCAGATCCCTGAGGAACACCAAGGGTAACTATAGAAGGTTGCAAGAGTGAATTCTTCATCTTGATTCTTTGAGTTCTGGTATTCAAGAAGGAAGAGAACCATTGCAACACTGTGCCTGAGAGGCCCATCCTTCGTTCCAATAGGGACAGGAGGTTGTCATGCTTTACCGTATCGAAGGAGGAGGACAGATCAAGAAGTATCAATAGACATGATTCATTGCGGTCAAGCATTGTTAGTATGTCATCCATAATATGTGTGAGTTAAGATTCTGTGTTGTGTCCTTGGCGGGAGCCCGATTGGTGATTGTCTAAGAGGTTGTAATTCTCAATGTGGTTGCATAATTGAATTTGTACAATAGTTTCGCCAAAGTGAGGATGTTGCTTATCGGACGGTAGTTGTTTAGATCAGATAGAGTGGTGTCAGCTTTCTTTAGTATAGGTGTGACCTGCCCTATTTTAAGGCAGTCCGGAATGACACCTTGACTCAGGGAGGCGTTTACAATTTTAGCCCATAGTGGTAGGATAGATGTTTTTAAAATTTTCAACAGGGCAGGAGGCAGGGGGTCAGAGAAATGATTGGAAGGGTTGATTGCTTGAAGAGTGACGTTGATAATTTGTTGAGAGATTGGCGAGAAAGTGTGCCATGAGGCATTGTTTTTTGTGACTTCCCCTGGATTATTAAAGTGTACTTTGAATAGATCACCACAGTTAGAATCTTGTACCATAGTTTTGCAAGAGCGATATCTTGGATTGTATGTCAAGCTCGATGGTCTTAGTCTTTTAATGGAAGAAATTGGCAAGCACCTCACAGGTAGGTGTGGCCAGGCCGTTTAATTCCCTAGAGTTAGTTGATTTGCATGATTGATGCTTGACGACTTCAAAGAGTTTTTTTGGCCGGTTGATAGCTTGGTTCAGCTGAGTTCTGAAAAAGTCTTCCTTTGTCTTAAGAATCTTCCGATTATCCTTAACCTTCTATAAGTGGTAGAAGCCGATTTCTATAGACTCTTTGCAACTATTAGATATCTACGCTCCGAGTTCAGGCCCTCATTGAACCAAGGTTTGGAAATCTTAGAGGAGACGTTTTTTACCTGGAGGGGCGCTGTAGAGTCCAGGATTTCGAGTATAGTGGCATTGTAGAAGGTTGTGAGGTCATGCACATCAGTCATGTCCATCATGCGGGTCAGATCGGAGTTATTATTTACGATTATTTACCGCGACACCATGACATGTACTACTTTTGAACTGCCAGACATTAAGGGGGCAGAGGCTATGGCCTTTTGCCTAAATATCCATGACTTCTTGACGTTCTCTGGCGTCCTGGTATACCGCCCTCCGGGTCAACCTAATGAATTCCTGGAAAGCATTGGGGATGTACTGAGCGATCTCACGTTTAGATTTGCCCATTTTACGTTGCTAGGGGATCTCAATCTCCATCTAGATTCCCCTAAAGAACCAGGGGTAACTTGTTTTATGAATATCATTACTGTCCTTGGCCTAACTCTGTTGACTCAGGAACCCACACATATAGCAGGTCACATATTAGATTGTATTTCTTCCAATTCTGATATTCTGACCATTAAACCCCCCTCTATCCAGACCTGGTCAGACCACAAATGTATTCCTTTTGACCTTGTATTAGAACATAATGTCCCAGTGAAAGCTATAAAAAGAAAATTACTTACCCAGCCAGACCTTCTGGAGAAAGTAAGAGAGAGTAAACCTATACTATCTGGGCACACCTCGACAGACAATCAGCTGTTCTGCGAGTGGATTACAACACTAAGTAAACAGTCAGACCCAATAAATTAAAAAAAACTCAGGCGGAACTAAAAACAAAAAGAGCGCCCCTTGGTTCTCACTAGCCCTGAAAGTAGAGTTAGGTAAAGTAAGATCATTGGAACGTAGGTGGCGTAGGCACTACGAGGCTGATGCCCATAGTACTCATAAGGCAGCCCGCAGGCAGTACCACACCACAATTAAATTGATGAAAAAAACTTACTTTTTAGAGGCAATAGCCTCCTCTGGAAATGGACAGAAGGACATATTTAGGATTGTTAATAGCTTCACAAACCCCAGAGCACTTTCACAGGAAATCTCCCCTTCCCAGCCCCTTTGCAACGCCATTGCTGATTATTTTGAAAAGAAAATCCTAGACATTGTCAAGGATTTTCCCCAACCGACTCTGATTCCCTCTGATAAGGAAAGGATGGAAGCAAGCAGGGAGAACAACTTTATCATTACCTGCTTCAATGCATTCTCGCCCATCTCCTTAGAGGAGTCACATCAGGCCATTTTGTCAAGCAAATCTGGATCTCCCTTTGACCCCTGTCCCCCTTTGTTCTTAAGAGCCTTGGTAAATGAGGTAAATCCTATTATTAATGGTGTTATTAATTCGTCACTCGCCACAGCTGAGATTCCATGCGATTGGAAATTAGCAGCCGTCAAACCCCTCCAGAAAAAACCTTTACCTGACCCGACCAATCTGTCTTGCCTGCGTCCCATCTCATTGTTGCCATTGGTGTTTAAATTGACCGAATCTTTTGTTAATAAACAACTTATGAAATTCCTGGAAGACAATAACATCTTGCATGCCAATCAATCAGGCTTCAGGTCCAAGCACTCTACTGAATCCGCCCTCCAGTTCTCAGCAGAGACCCTGCGAACCGCTATGGACCAGGGGAAGAAGGCCATCCTGATATTACTCGACCGATCGACGGCCTTCGATACGGTCTCACGTACAATCCTGATTGACCGTCTAGTCAACTCAGGGATAGGAGGACTAGTGTTGACTTGGTTCAAAAACTTCCTCAGCCAAAGACGTCAAGTCACGGTACTGGGAGAATTTAACTCTGAAGAAAAATCAATCAGTACAGGGGTGCCTGAGGGCTCTAGTTTGAGCCCTGTACTTTTCAATCTATATATGGTCCCCCTGATCGAGTTTATCTCCTCTTACCAGATCAGCACAATATCTTATGCTGATGATACGCAGCTCATCCTGGTACTGGACAGGGAGCTGCCTGAAGCTGAAGAAAATCTTAAAAACTGCCTCACTGCTACATTTGAGTGGATGAAGATCAACCATCTCAAATGTAACTCGGGGAAAACCGAAATATTGCAGTTCCGTCCTCAAAATGTGTTCTCCCCCAAACAGTGGTGGCCTGAAGATGCTGAAGCCCCGCCCAATACCATCTCTTCGGCCCGTAATATGGGTGTTAAGTTTGATGACTTATTGTCATTTAAGCAACAAGCTATTGGTGTGGCTGGCACATGCTTCCATATCATCAGAACGCTCAGGAAATATTTTGACCTTCTCCCATTGTCAACAAGGAAAACGGTAGCGGTGGCACTCATAACATCAAGACTGGACTACTGCAATAGCCTGTATGCGGGAGCGAATAAATCTGTGCTCCACAGGCTGCAGATGGTCCAGCATGCCACCGCCCGCCTAGTCCTTGGCTGGCCCAGAAAGTCATCTGCCTCGGCTGCACTTAACACCCTTCACTGGCTCCCAATACATAAGCGTATTTTATTTAAAATCTTAGTCATCACTTTTAGAGCTTTTCACTCACAAGGGCCTAGGTATCTGTCAAAAGGCTTTAAACGCTCTTCCCCCGTTCGGAGTCTGAGGTCTTCTAACCAGAACTTACTAGTAACCCCAAAATTCAGGCTTGCCACCAAAGGTGGGAAATCCCTTGTTGTTTTGGGTTCCAGAGCATGGAACAAATTGCCATCTCAGCTTCGGCAAATTTCATCAGAATCCCTCTTCAGGAAAGCTCTGAAGACCTGGATTTTCTCGCTTAATGATGCTGCCTGTAAAGCCCTAGTGTAGAATTCTTCGCATTGCTTCAGCTAACCGACCTATTCCACCTGGGCTGGTATTAAGCGCCAAGATGCTCCTTGGAGTGGTAGCAGCGCTATAGAAATGTATTTTACATTACATTACATTACAACGGTTTACCAAGGTGATGGTGTTGATATTTTGTAAGTTCCTTTTCCATTGCCTTGTGTTTGAGGGTTGGCTCTTTTGAGTAGCCTCGCTGTTGATGGAAAAGAGGATGCAATAATGATCAGACCAATCGCATAAGATGATGGATTCTAGTAGGACGATGTTTGATTTTGCAATGATGAGGTCCAATGTCTCTCCCTTGTTATGAGTTGGGCTGTCATAGAATTGAGATAGCTCCTGTTCTGACAGTAACTTTTTAAGACAGCCTACAATATGATTGTTTGCGTTGTTCCAGTGGAGGTTAAAGTCACCCAAGAAAATATGAGGAACTTGTGAGTTGGCATTGGATGTCATGATCTTCATTATCTCATCAATAGAGGTCAAATTAGCACCAGGGGGGTGGTAGAATATGTGTAGCTTGCTGGCGATGCACTTAGCATCAGAAATAATAATGCAATGATAATCACAGGAGGATAGCCTGATAGCATCCGCTTGCTTAACTGATATTGAGTTACGATAAATGCAGGCTACCACTTCGACTAGTTTCCCGATTCTATCTTGTGGGATTAGGTCATGGGAAGAAGAAACCAGTAAGTCAAAGATGGGTGAGCAGGAGCTATTTAACCATGTTTCTTTGAGGACCATAATGTCTAAATCATTCTCTAAAATGAGATTGAATATAACCGTAGCATGTTTTCTAGTAGATCTGCAATTAATGAGCCAACACTTCAACTTGTTAATAGAGTGGTTTAAGGTAATCTGTTCTAAGTTGATAATTCTGAGGTTATTTCTATTTACAGATCTGTTGTTGAGAGTCAGTTCTCTGAAGGGATTGATTACAATGGTTTAAATAGTGTTACATTGGGACCTACTGTTGTCAGTATCCCGGGCATAGTATGTGAGGAGGTCATCTATGTCTCTGTATGATAGTTCATCGCATGACCTCCTACGCTACGAAGGGGATGGTAAACAACCCGGATTGGTGTTTTTGGGGAGTGTGAACTTGGATATGTGTCTAGTGGGTTGGACGTTGATTTGGTTATATTGACTAGTGTTCTCAGTGTGGGCCTTCGTGGGGATGGAGTTTCTCATTTAGAGACTGATTTGATTCACGGTGTCATTGGTAGCTCTATGTAAGATAAGAAGTTTTTTAGTGAAAGTAGAAAGGTTATGCATTTCGTCCTTGAGATGGGATAGGCCAGTGGCTAACTCGTTAAGTTGAAAGATCCAGACTGAATCGGAAAAGTAGGTAGTAGTTGTGGGCATGTGATCAGTTATGGAGGGCGATCCACTCGTAGAGTCATTATGCATGGTCTCCAAATGCTTGGGGATATCTACATTAGGTATGGGTGTATGATCCATTATAGAGGGCGATCTGCCAGTATGTTCTGATTGCAAAAACACGTTCTGCATTTGCTTTGAGATAACTTCCATCAGAGTCAAAGCAGGAGGCTGAACCAGGAGGTTTAATGTGGGATCCATGTCCGTGAGTGGAGTGGTATAAAGGCTAGACAACCGGATGGGGGCTTCCACGTGAAGTTGGGGAAGGTCACTGTGTTCTGTGAATGGATGGGCAGGGTGAGAGTAGCTGGTGTAAGGGTTTCCTCAGATATCGAAGAGGACAGTGGGTGAGGGGGGGGTCTAAGCGATACGCTTTGAATGAAGGGAGGGAGAGGAGTGCGGTGTTGGTGGAATCCCGTTTGGTGCCACCCCATGAGGAAGGCAGGGATAACGGTGGTGCATCAGACATAATGGGATCGGTAGCACAGCCTAACCTTGTCTCTTCTGGTCTGGGGGATCCAGGAGTTGACTCAACCAAACGGACTAAGTTGTAGGGATTACTGGTGGTTTCTGTATTGCTGAGGATAGAGTCTAAGTACAACCCAGTCACACCTGGGTCAGGGGGCCCAATGCGTATATGGATTGGACGTGTCTTAGTGACAGGACATGTCAGGGACAACATATGTCAGATTGAGCGAATTTGATGTGGTATTTTAAAGAGGAGTTAGGGAGGCCTCTAAATCCTGATTTGCGAGGGTGCAGTGAGTGTGCTGTTCTCATTGTTTACTGTTTTCCCGATAGTAGGGAAGAGCCTGTCAATGATATCGAGATTATCGTAAGGGGCTTGTATAACAATCAGTGCAGACAAGCTTTATTCGACGATTGTCATAAAATCAAACAGTACATACATATAAAGTTTATGAGATATAAGATTACCAAGTTAAGAAATAGTAAAAAAAGTTTTTCATTAGCATTTACAAATATGTACACATAAAAACCATAAATTCATCATATGCCTAAAATTCGTTAGAACAATAATATTAAATAAATAGATGATCATTAAAATTTGGTTTCGGTAGTGTGAATACATTTTAAACTTTGAGCATTCTACTTCTGATAGCCCAAGCCCAGCTTGTATAACAATATTAACATTGTTGTAGATAGTAATGGTGGCATTTGCTGGGCAAAGGTTCGAGGCGGTAACCGTTAATTTGAGGGCATGTGGGGATTTCTTCGTTATGGAAATTCGGAGGATAGCGTAGAAGGAATTTCTCCATTGGGCAAGTTTTTTCTTCTGGAAGATAAAGTCATTAGAAATAATGCCTTTGTTACTGCAGAAGTGTGTGTCTAAAACAAGAGTTTCAGGATGATTTATCAAAAGCCTGTGCTTGAACTTCTTTGTAGCATTTTTAGAGAGGTTGGGTGGGTAGAAAATGGTGTAGGCATTGTGGCTTGCAGGTTCAAGGTCTATGGCCATATTTTTTTTTTTTTTTTTTTACTCTCTCACTCACTCCAACCAGCTCCCGTCAGTTGGGGTAGATTTAAACAAAAAAACAATGAACCTGTTACGAAGAGGAGATAGGGGTGTCAGCTCTTTAGCATATACAACTCGTTATCAAAGTACTCCCTCACTCTAACACTGCAATGTAGTCCCCCTAATTTCCTTTCCCTTAAAATATCATTGTCCTAGACCAGACACTTCAATTGTAAAGTCGATTTTTCACACTCGGTAGCTTGTACCTCCTTGAGTGTAGACCTGTTTCACTGTTAAAAGCAGTTTGGACAAGATACCCAGTTTATTAATTGTTTCAAACAGGTGCTATTTTAAAGACAGTCAGGTTGAATGTAGTCCTATTTCACTGTTTATTAACAGTGTGAACGAGAAGCCCATTTTTTCCCCTTACTTTATGTGTCTCGAGCAGTCGCCATTTTAAAGTCAGGCATCCAGCTCTAAAACTGTATGCCGACTCACAGGACCTCTTTGCAAGCTTCAATCCACTTCCCCAAACTAAACCCCTCACCTACTGCAGTTAGACAGAAGATCCCGCCATACAATGCCTACCCAGGATCACGATGGAGGGGTAGACAAGAAGGAGAGATGGGCAAGCTGGAAAATGGTGCTCATTCTATATGACCGCCGGAAGAGATCACCTCTGCCGCACACATGATCCACCAACTCAGCGAGCCATACTCACCCATGAGGGTCTCCATGTGCTGAGGGGGGCTGCTGATCAGTCTGGGTGTGGAGATTTCAGTCGAAGAGCCAGGTCTTGAGGTCCTTCCTGAAGTGGGTCAACAATGCAGATTGCTTGACGTGGATAGGCGGGGTGCTCAGGTCTTGGTGATGTGATAGGAGAAGTATCTTCCTCCAATTCTGGTCTTGTGGGTCTTTGGGACAAAGGCCAAAGTGAGTTGGATGGAGTGGAATTGTCCGGCGGATGTGTGTAAACCGAGCCGGTGCTACAGATGTGTTGGTCCTCCGTCATGGAAAGCCTTGTAAGTATATATGAGGAACTTGAAGGTGATTCTCTTATTGATTGGA
This sequence comes from Lissotriton vulgaris, assembly GCF_964263255.1. Classification (NCBI taxonomy): domain Eukaryota; kingdom Metazoa; phylum Chordata; class Amphibia; order Caudata; family Salamandridae; genus Lissotriton; species Lissotriton vulgaris. The sequence continues at coordinate 365,442,049 of NC_141687.1, forward strand.
AGCCAGTGGAGTTGTTGGAGGTGTTGTGTCATCTGGCTGCAGTGGGGAATGTCGAGGACAGTCTGACTGCGGCATTTTGAGCATTCTGTAGTTTCCTGAGCTGTTTCTGGGTGAAGCCGACGTAGAGTACATTGTCATAGTCAAGTCCGCTGGGGATGAGTGGGTGGATACCCATCTTTCTGGATTCTGTGGGGATCCATCTCAATTTCTTTCTAAGTAGGCGGAGCATGTGGAAGCAGAATGAGGATACTGAGTTGATTTTTAAGTACATTGTGATGCAAAGGCCAAAGGCTCGCCAAAGGCAAGCCTGTCTGCGCCCGTCCGCGGCCATCCGCGGCATGGGGCCACCCACTATGCCAGTTTAAAATCGGGACAGACCTTGCAGTATTCTAGCAGCGCTCTCCGTACTATGGAGAGGTCTCTAGCCGGAGCATGCTATCACTCGACACAGATAGTAGGAGAAGAGATTACAAACTGTACAAATTGCTAATTTAGGCTCAGACCCTGCATCACTACATCCCAGCAGGACCACCTGAAGTTTTCCCTCATGCACTGTAGATCGCTTGCCAAACAAAACGGAAATTTATGACTACCTCGCGGACCATCAGTCTGATGCCTTATTCCTCAATGAAACATGGCTCAGTGAGGACTCCACCACCGACATTTTAGAAGCACTTCCAAATAACTATGGCATGGTCAGACAAGACCGCATTTTAAAACACAGTGGAGAAATAGCCATAATTTTCCACCGATCCCTCAACTGTACGCTATATAAAATCCTAGTAGGGAGCTCAGAGGCAGCTCAATTTAGTTTAAGAGAGCAAACAAGACTATGATGAATGGTCTCCTAATCTATCGTCCACTAGAGCCGCTAAATGATTTTACGGCTAATCTGATGAACCTGGCCACCCAATTGGCTCTTAAACACACCAATCTTCTGGTCTTGGGTGATCTTAATCTACACCTAGAGGTTCAACTCAAAAAGGAGGTACAAACCGTATGCAAGGAACTTGCGAGCATACAATTAAAACTCGAATCTGTAGTACCCACACACTGTGCAAACCACCTATTAGACCCCATCTTCTCGAACTACGTGGGCTTGGTGGTGGAACAACTGATTGCTGGTCCTTGGTCCGACCACCACCTCATAGAATTTCATATACCTTTACCTAAACCTGGCACTACAAAAAATACTAACTTTAATGGTTCCCACAGGAACTGGTCCAAGTTCAACAGCGAACATTTTTCCAGGGCACTTCATAAAACCCCACCATTACTCAATAGTGACTTTAATCTGGCTAACACGTTGATTATAGAGTGGATGACGGAAGCATTAGATGAAACGGCCCCTTGGACCTCAAAGACCCCTAAGCCAGGGTCTAAATCATCCCCCTGGTTCCATGAAGAACTCAGAGCAGCCAAACAGGGATGTAAGCATTTAGAACGCAAATGGAGAATAGCTTTCTCCATAGAAGTGAAAGAAGCTTATAATACAGCACATAACAAATACCACTCTCTTCTGAAAAAGACATGGTCTATATACTACAAAGAGAGGATTGATAGGGCAGAAAAGTCCTCTAAAGAATTATATGCCACACTGAAAGAGATTTTGTCTCTCGAGAGAACACTTGCAACTCCGGTCAGCTCTGAAGATGGGTGTAATGCGATTGCTGTTTTTTCTTACAAAAAGTATCTACGATATACAACTCTTTCCCTGAGGGAGCTCTAAATTGCCTTTGTGAACCTAAAGAGGTATCTAATGAACCAAGTTCACCATCCCTGAGTGTGTTTAATGCTCCCCCCACATTGGAGCTCAATAAAATAGCTCTAAAAATTAAATCTGGCTCCCCGGCCGATTAGGCGGCCCCAAACAGGATAAAAGAGGGCATTGATGTGATATTACCTAAAATCCAGCAACTAATAGACACATCGTTTAATGGCGGAGAGGTTCCTCTGGTGTGGAAACCTGCAACGGTCATACCGCTTAAGAAAAAGCCATCAGCTAACCCCGAGCTATAGGATAATCTGCGCCCCATCTCTCTGCTCCCCTACATATCCAAACTCGCTGAAAAGGTTGTGAATAAACAATTGGTGGAACATATAACTTCACAAAACCTTCTACATCCAACTCAATCTGGTTTCAGAGCATCTTTTTCTACTGAATCCGCTCTCCTCTTTGCAACAGAAACCATACGAAGACAGGCAGATGCGGGTCAGATGGTGGCCCTGGTCTTGTTAGAACTAAGTGCTGCCTTTGATACAGTATCCCACAAGCTACTCCTTCAATGTTTACAGGAGTGTGGACTGGACGAGTTAGCTTTAAAATGGATGCAGTCTTTCTTGGAAGAATGTAGTTTCCAGGCTGTACAACAACCCCACCAATCGAAAATCCTGCCACTCTATCAAGGGGCCCCTCAGGGATCCACTCTGAGCCCCACCCTCTTTAATTTATATGTTGGACCTTTGGTGAGGATTATGGACAAATATAATATCGCCAAGGTGTCGTACGCAGATGACATTCAACTTGTATTGACCCTTGCACAAGACTCCGGTGAGTCAGCATTACAGTTCTCATCCTATCTCAAGGATCTAGCCGCATGGATGTCAAACCACTGCCTTAAATTTAATGGGAGAAAGACAGAGGTGATGATTGTTGGGAAATCACCCTCTATCTGAGTCACAACCTGGTGGCCCCAGGTGCTGGGGCCTATCCCAGAGCCCACAATTGAAATAAAAAACCTGGGTGTGTGGTTAGATCCTAAACTCTTGTTTGAGTCCCATACTAGAAAGGTGGTGGGGAGATGCTTTGGCACTCTGAAGATGCTAAAAAAAAACACTAGACTTTCTCCCTATATTAGCCAGGAAAACCATAGTCCATACCACGGTGACCTCACAACTTGACTATGGGAAAGTCCTGTATCTGGGTGCATCTAAAGTCTGCATGAAACGACCCCAGCGCATTCAAAACACAGTGGCATGCCTTGTTCCTAATCTATCGAGGTGAGCATCATCAAAACAGGCTCTTGACGCCATTCATTATCTGCCAATTGAGAAGAGAATTCTTTTCAAAGCCATGTGTTTCTGTCATAAAAGCCACAGGGGATAGGCCCTAACCTACCTGCACAACTTCCTCACCCTTTACAATCCTGGTCAACAGCTACAGGAGTACAGTTACTCAAGAATCCCAGGAAAAGGAAAGCGAGTATGGGTACTCGATCCTTTGGCTATCTTGTGGCCAAGAACTGGAATACACTGCCTCTTCAGCTACGAGCGGAAAAATCTGAACCAGTCTTTCGTAGAGGACTAGCTGCTTGAATCTGATGTTGGCAAGGTTCTTCAGTAGGGATGCGGTGTTCTATTCAGTTGGGTTGTCAAGGTGGAAATTGAGGTCTCTGAGTAAGATGTAATCAGTTAATGTGAGAGCCTGGGGTGCCATGCGGTCTACGATGGTGTTGGTGAAGGATAGGCGGTGGTCGGGCGGACTAGGATGAGGAAGGAACACCTTCCAGCGCATAAACAATCATTCCCCCTACTGCAGGCACCCTTGCACTATTGTGCAAGGGTGTCTGCATTGGCGCTAGGCAGCTGAGGTTAGTGCCAGCGTAGGGGGAAACACAGGGCTTCAACGTATTGTTGTAATTATGGTGCATCCATGGTGTTGTAAGGATGGTGCAAAGAAGAGTGACGGATCACTGCATTTCCTCAGCGATGCACCACTTTTCATAAATGATGCCCCGAATCTGCATTCCCTGGCAGTTGGAGGGGTAGGGGCAGAGGGTTGCTGACCTGTGTTGAACTTGGTCCTGGCTGCTCCAATCTGCTTTCTGATGTTTTTGTGGGTTTTTCCCATAGAGTCATATTTGGAAAGTCTTTTTGCGACTAGACACTGAAATGTGATATTGGACTGACTAACGTTAATTTTTTTTGCTGCTAATTAGTCGTCTGTCACGCTAACTTGTATTTTTCTATTGTCTTAACGCTACCGACATTTTTCCCGTCCGCTAGCTGATCCTAACGCCATGTAGTGACGCATTGTAAATACGTTCAAACATAGTGTAAAAAAATTGATGCTAAAAAGAATGAAAACTGCTTGGCAGCAATTCTTGTAAATACACCCCTAATTGTCTATATGATCCCAAGTCTAATAGTATGCCCAAGGTGCAAAGCTCCCAAGGGGTCACCAGGAACCAAAGCCACAATGTCTGTACCACCCCAATCAGCGCAGCAAACTTCAGGAACTGCCCAGAGCCCAACTCAAATGTTTCACATGCTTCCTCAAAGGTGATGCAATTATCAGCAAGATGGAGATCTCTGAGCGTCTCACATGCTCTTTTCCTCTGCCCGGTTAGAGGAAACAGGCGTCCAAGATGCATGAATGGAGTAGCCACATTCTCGAGAGGTTTTTGGAGAATGGTGTTGAGCAGGAGCGGCTCTTGCAGGTAAGAGCAGTGGTGGGGCCGGGTTGAGACAGGATTCGACAGGTGACCAGAAGAGAAAAGTAAATAAATAATTCATTTTCCCTCCTCATCGTCTGTCGAAATCCCCCCAACCCGGTCCCCCTGCTCTTACCTGCACGTTTACCTGCACTGGCCACTCCTGTGATTGAGCATATCCCTCTTCTGGTGATGCTATTTCATGTCTTAATGACCTTCTGAATTATGAACGTGCAGGGCCCACCCCGCTGGAGTCCTGACATCAGCATTGCTGGCAGGTGCCTGACACCCGGGACAACTGCCAGGAGACATTTTCCCAGTTGTCTTGGCATGCACACCATTGAGCTCCCTGGTCTAACTGTGAAACCAAATAGTATAGCTCTAAGGCTGATAGTCCCTCTGCAAAGGGTCCACTTAGAGGGCTTTCAGTCCACCCCTGCTGCAGTTGCCCACCCATATTAACGTCACCAACAAACTGTCTAATTGCATTGAGGAATCAGACACTGTGAATTCTGGAGTTTATATAAGCATCTCATGAACAGTACCATCTTTGCCAGGGAAATTTTGCCCTACACTGACAGCTGCAGTTTTACTCAAATTTCAAAGAGTCACACAGACTGGCCGATATCCTGCCTATATTAAGAGAGAAGTGCTTCTCTGGTGTGTGTCTCAGTTTTAGTCTTAAATATCTGAATGCCTCCAGTTCCCATCTTATCCGGACTTGCAGCAGGGTCTCCAAAGGCCTTCCTGCTAGACTTGCTGGAGGAAAAATTAAGAATTTACTTTGATTGATCAAAAGGCCAGATGCATTGCCAAACTGCTGTAGCTTCTGCAGGATGAGAAGTACTGACACCTCTTTCCACTACAGGTAAATGTGGTCTTTGTCCATGTGAAGAGAAACCACGTGGTCAACCACCCCCACCCGGATTGCCTATTTCTGCAACGTGGTCCGTAGTCTAATGGCTAAGTGTTCCACAGCTTGCATAAACATCATCGTGAGGGCGGGCGACCCAGCCTAGTGCCCCGCTCTATAGAACAGGCCTCTGATATATAACCGCCAGACTGGACCCTCACCAGGAGGTCAGTATAAAGTACAGTGAGACATTCCTGCCGCACTTTGAGCGGATCCCATTCCAGCACACCAGTTGACGCTGTCCCCCAGTTCTCAGCAAAATAGCCCATCAACATCATACTGATGTCAGAATGAAAACCGACATCCTTCAGGGTTTCCAGTTGAAGCTGCCAAGTGGCAACAGCTGATAGGCTGCGGGCTCATGCGTATGGCAGGAGCACCGATTCAGGGCCAGACAAACATCTGAAAATAATAAGACAAGCACACTCCCAATTGTTTTTGGTGTTTTAATCAAATAGACAATTTTTTAGGTGCTGATGGGTATCATCACCTGGGCTCAGCGCGTTTTTAGTATTTAGATTCAATGCGTTTTTATTGAGAAGTGGCGCCAAATGTGAACACTTCATTGCTTCTAATATGAAAACACACATGATGTGCATTTACTATTTGCACCTTTCCGTGTACATTACTACTATACGATCATGGATCAGTCACACAGGCTCTCGAGGGTCAGAAGGGCCTAAAGGGACCAAGAGTATCACCAGGGCAGATTAAGCCCAGTGCCAATCTTGCACACAAAAGCAAATGGGTACCAAAAAAAGGGGCAGACAACAGCTGATTGCAGAGAAAACCACCACAACCCACCTTCCTAACAAAAGGGCAACAAGGTCAACGAGGAGTAAATCACTAACGGACTACCCCAATGGAAGGCCACAAGACACTGAGCGAAGGGGGTCGATACAACACTTCCTTAGGAAAAATGACTCACTAAGGGTCGATCAAAGCACCCGTCTGGACGCCCCAAGATGGGCTCTGCACAGCAGCTCCAAAGGGCTGTGCAGTCAGCCACCTATAAACGAGGGGCATATCTCCCTGGCTAGCAAGATTAGCTACACATCCACAACAAAAAACGCCTCCACAATAGTGACAGTGGCGCAACTCCATCAATCTGACACCCATGGCCTAGCCACTCAGGTAGAGGAGATCATCGTGCCTTCACTAAGCATGGGCGAATTTTGCGAATCTCGCGTTCGCGAATTTTGCGGATTTGCGAACTCGCAATCCGCAAAATCCGTGAATTCTCGCGAATTTGCGGATTTTTTTTTTTGTGTTTGCGCGGGTTTCTGCCAGTTCGCAAGGGTTTTGTACAATTTCGCAAATTGAGAACTTACCTGTCGGGTCGCAAGTTTCGCGAACTTGTTGTTTCTACGTGTCCAGCCTGTTTGGGACACTCTTCTTCATCACTGCCACTCTCTGTCACCACTGCCACTCTCTGACTACTCATGCCACCCTCTGGCCCACCCATGCCACCCTCTGTTTCATCACAGCACCCTCTGGTTGTCCAGTCAGTGTACATTATTGTGGCAACGCAAGCACACCTTCCCTGCCTCAAGTGACCTGAATTAATTTGGGGCTGATTAATGTGTCACAGAATATTTTTTTAGCTGGCACCTGCTTCCTTAGTGCTTCCTGATTAGTGATCTTTTGCACTTGCTAAGTGCTTTCATTGTTGCAAAATTAGTTACAACACCTGCCCTGCCCCAACTGACAATAATGAATTAGGGGCTGATTAATGGATTTGAACTTCCAGCCTGGCTCCTGCTTGTCTCCCTTAGCTGTAATTCAGGACCTTTGTGGCATATGTGTAACTATTCTGAGGTTCAGAGCAGGGTCACATAATAGTTGCAACTGGCAACTGAACTCTGGAGGGGCCCCTCAGGAAGCACTACAGGAAATGGCTACTAATGATGAGCCTGAACTTTTGAACCTGGTAAGTAGTTTCAGTTTTGCTAAGATCGTATTTCTGCAATTTTGCACTTATTCGCGGGGCGCAAAGTTGTACTGGGAAGCCGCGAACTCACGCGAACAGTGCGAGCAAAAGCCGCTGCTCGCGGATTTGCGGATTTTGCGGGAGATTCACGAATCTCGCGGATTGCGAATTTACCGAAAATCCGCAAAATCCGCGAGCGAAACGGATTTTCCGCCCATGCTTAGCCTTCACAAGAGATAACAGACCTGAAGTCCACGAGTCCACGGTCCTACTCAGCCACCCAGGGCCTTATGCTCCCCTTGGCGGGGGAGCTCACAGCCTCGTTCCTCTAGTTGAAATAGTTTATTTGATTCCGTTCTCTTGCGAGAACAACACATTTTTAGCATCAAAAATTACAATTTTGGTTTTAAGATTATCTCTCTAATACAATTTTAAAAATGATTTTAAAAAGTTATACACGTTAATACACACAAATTCATTGGGTGGAGCATTGCAAAGGGTAATCAAATTCTGAACCGAATTTATATTACATTTAATTTTGATCGGTGTTATGTATCTGTTCCTGGCAGCAACAATAGAAGGATTTGGACAAGTAAAGAGGACGTGTTCCAGATCTTGCACCCCGCCTTTACATAAGTCACAGAGGTTAGACCCTCCTCCTTTTGGCAACCATTTAATTGTGTATGATTTCAGGGGTAGTATCCCAAGTCGTAGTAAAGTAATACTGCGCCTAACTCCACGGTTTAAATAAAAAAAATACACTGTTGCGTTTTCTTAAAAACAATTGTATCCGCGTACTGTTTGTACGTTGAGAGATCAGAGCAATGTTGCTTGTCGAGGGTCATGCTTAACCTGGGGGTAAGATGCTTTAGGCATAGTTTCAGTTGGGTTGGTTACCAAGATTTTAACATATCCAAAGTCACAGATGATAATTTGAAAGCTCTGCATAAGTTTTTAAAAAACACATGCTTCAGAGAGTCTGGGTCAAGTGTTTCGATTTTTAACAGAGCTCGTAAAGTTCCTTGATCAGCATGGACCAGGTTATATGCCCATCTAATTATATTTGTGATCCCTCTAGCAAAAGAGCTGACTAACGATAGTTCTAGCCGGAGAACTTGAACCGGCACAGCTTGCGGCATCCTGGTTAGTTTCCGTAGGATTTTACCTTCTTTGATTTCAATTTGTTTCCATTCGTTGATTGGAATATGTTCTATTGCATATGATAGGACGGCAGGGATTTTAGAGCTATAGACCTGTAACAAAGAAGAGATGTGTCTTTGACCGGTGGAGAAATATAATCTTTGGAGGGCCCCTAGGTGGATGTCTGCTTTTCGACCCATTTTTTGCAAGTGAGGCAGGTTGTGCAGGGACTGAGTGAAAATTCTCCCGAGATATATATATTTTTTTACAGTTTCCAGTGGTTTTCCCCCTAGTGTCCAGTTATATTTGACATGATTCTTCTTTCCTGTAAATGATACTATTTTTGTTTTGGTCACATTTGGGATTAAATGATTTTTACCAGTATATTTAGTAAGTGCCAGCAGATTTCTTTGGAGCCCAAATGGGGTCAGGTCTAGAATTACTACATCATCTGCGTGCATCAAACAATGGATTTTAAAATTTGCAATCTTAGGTGGAAAATTATTTACCTGATTAAGGTTTTCCGGTAGGTCGCTCAGATATAAAGAACGCAACAAGGGAGCTAAAAGGCATCCTTGACGCAGACCGTTTAGAGTTGGTATTGGACAAGTAAGGCCCTTCTCTTTCCCAATTCGGACTTGGCACCATGTCCCAGAGTACAGTGAGGTTATTAGGTGAAGAAGATTTTGAGGGATTCCCAATTACTGCAGTTTTTTCCAAAGTTTGACTCGGTCAACCCCATTGAAAGCAGTCGTAAAATCTACGAAGACTGCGTACACTGCCTGCGACTTTCTGATCACATATTTTTCCAGTAGTGTTTGGAGTACTGCGATGTTATCTGTCACCAAGTGTTTGGATCTAAACCCGGCTTGGTTAGGTGGAATGGAGCCGGTAGAAAAAGCCCACTCTTTTAGATGGTCTAGAACAGCAGCAGCAACAATCTTCCCGGTTGCGTCCAGAAGGCAATCTGGCAGTATTACTTGGGAGCAGCCTGGAGCCTTTCCTGTGTATTGGAATTACAATGCTTCCTTTCCAGGACTTTGGGGTTTTTCCTGTTCTGTATATGTGTTTAAAAAGGCATGCTAAAAGCTGACTCCATTCCTTTGGGTTGTTTTTTAGGAACGTAATTGGAATTTGGTCTGGACCCATTGCAGCCGAAGGTCTTGCCTTTTTTATGTAGTATTCTATTTGAGATGCGAATGGAGCCACGATGTGCAAACTTTTTTCCTGTCCTCTATTAGTTTGCAATAGTAAGACGCAATTAGAGATTTGATATGTTTTGTATAGGTTGGTTATGCATATTTCCGATTCTGAGGGTGGTACAGGGTTTGCTTTTAGCTGTTTTTTTGTTCCCGTTTCTAGCACTATTATGGTCCAATAGGAACGTTTGTCCTTTTGTGTAGCTGTTATCTGTAAATCTACCCATTTGTTTGTCTTGGATCTTTAGTTTTTTTTCTTTTACGAAAGTTTTTTAGCTTGTTAATTTCCAGTTTTCTTGACTCAGAGAAATGAAGGAATTGTTCCCTGATTCATTTAATTAGTTCCTTTGTCCTGGGTTCAGTATTCCATCTTTTATTACTTTGTTTTTTTGTTGATCGTTGTTTTACGCTTTCCTGTAGCATATGGACCAGTTTCTTAAGCACTGCCTCAAAGTTTATTATTGGGTTTGTAGAGTGGATTGTTGTTAGTAGATTTAACTTCTCGGTAAGTTGAATGGTTTTATCAAAGGATCTAGAATTCCACGTTACCCGACCTTGAGCAGGATTTACCAGTGCCAGTGCAATTCCATTATGTGCACTGGAGAAGTTCGTTTCAATATTAAACCGGTTGTTAGTTGTAGAATTGCATGATCGCTTCCTTTCTCGAACTTTATGTTAAGATGGTCAGCAGATCCAAAGAGGCCTAAGCTACAGATCTGATATAGTCAAGAATATATGCCTTCAGGCCGCCTTTACTTGTGTAGGAAGCCGGGATATCTCCTTCGACGTTACAATTTAGTATTACTCCATTCAAGTTTGCGAGTATTGATAGAATGATTTTCCCTCTCTTATTTGATTTACTTCCTGAGGGAAATTGTGGTATGGGTATTGCCAGTGCTTGTTCCTTTTCTCCTGATTCCCGTTTTTCCAAAAGATCGTTAGAGATTTGCCCGTTTAAGTCGCCTATTACGAATATTAACGGATAATCCTGTTCTTCTACCACCTTTTCTATGGCCTCTAGAATGTTTAACCCTAGTACGTCCATTTTTGCTCCCGGGGGTATATAGACGTTAAAAATTAGCATTTTGTTTGAGCTTTTGGTCTTATCTGCCCCAATTTTGATCTTTAGACATTGGAAGTTCTTAGAGTATGGTTTCCTGGGCCCAATAGTATTCTTCGGATAGAAGAATTGCTATCCCTCCTTTTGCGTGCCCATGGGTATCTGGTTCAGCTGGAATATCATAAACAAAATAATCAGGATGATCGAAATTTGTATTAGCCCATGTTTCTTGTAATGCCACTATCCCTGGACGTTATTGCATGATTGTTGCTAATTTCTCCTGGGTTTTCCCTGCGATGTTCCAGGAATAGATGGATAGACCATTGCTAAAAGGGGCGCTTAATTACATGACCCTATTTTTTGCCGTTGAGATTCTCTGCAATCCATGCCCATGTGTTATCGTTGGGTAATTTATCCTGCTCCGGAGGATTCTTGGTCCAGCTTCGCCTAATTCTGTTGGTTATTGATACTGAGATGGCTTCTTTATGCAGATTTGTCAAGTTGTTATTACCTTGTTGGATTGTTACTACTTGGTGGTATCTATTTGATAGACTTTCCGTTGTTTCCCGTTTGTTTCCTTTCTCTGGGGCCACATCGACTCTGCATTTGTGGAGACTCTCTATTTCTTTGAGTATGATTGAAGGGATGATTGATGACCAGAATTCGACTATCGCTGTTGTTGTTTTGGTCTTATCTGAAAAACGTACTAGTTTGATGTCATTGCTTACTAGTGCTTGCAATGGTTGTATCCTTTGGAGCAGGTTTATTATTATGACTCGGATTAGGGGGTCTTCGCCGGAAGGAAATAGATCAGAGAATTCCAGTCTACATATGGAATTTTTCTGCTCTTGAATAGACATCTTCCTAATCGGTATAGCTTGTTGTTGGGTTTCCTTTTGTATGCATAATTCACTTTTTGAGGATCTAGGAACAAAATTTGAGGTGGTGGGATTTAAGGTTGATAGATTTACCAATTGGGCCTTTGAGGTTGAAGGCTGATCACTTTCCTTCATAGTATTATTAGTTACTTTTCTTTCCTTCTTTTCTGAGGTCATTTAAATAGGTGGAGGTGTTCCTGGAAATCTTGTTTTTCTGCTTTGCAATCCTTCTGTTTTCTCTTTTCTTTGTCCGCTTCCATCTATTTATATTTGTTCTCCTCTTTTTGACTGTTGTTTGACAAGGAGAAGAGCCAAGTGACATGTTTATTGAGGTTTCTTTTGTTTTTTGTTTGGTCATGTTTAACCCCTTTGATGGGCTTTTTGACTTTAATTTATTGAAGATTGGATAGTATGATATGATCTGTATTTTTGTATTCTTTTGGGTCCTTGAAAAGTTTCCTTAATGAGTAGATTTTATTACTTGTATTCTTTTCGTTTTTCCCTTTTTGTTTGCAGCGACCAGTTTGAGTGGCCATGTCGACCTTTGTCGGGAGATCTACTGTTGGTGGTGGTAGTTGCGTTGCGGCAGATTTTCCCTCAAATGGTCTTTCTTCGGGTTCTCCGGGTTGCGGAAATTTTAAATGCTGTTTTCTCCTTTTTTATCTTGACCAGATGTTTTAACATTCCTATTTGTGTGTCCAGCATCTGGTCAGAGTTTTCCAAGATGTTCCCTAATTGAGAAAGAACAGATTCCAAAATTCTTTCCAATGTAACTAGGGCTTTGGACACCGGCGTTTTTTCATGGAAAGGATCAATGGTTTTTAAGAATAGGAAATCTGGGGTTTGTGAGAAAGAATCTTGTGGGTCAAATTGTTTTAGCGGAGTGCGGTTCTGGATTTTGGATTGCTCCTTTTGTTGAGGTATATTAAAAACCAGATCTTTCAGGTTTATGTTGGGGCAAGTGATATCGTATTCCGAGTTTTCCTTCCTCTGTTGGTCTTCTTCTTTTTCAGATACTGTTGTTACAATTTTAATATTTGGATACTCTGAGCTTTTGTTGTTTATGATTCTTCTTGCCCTGTGCTGTTGGTGACCTCCGGTATTTCTTTGTTTTTTTCTTCTTTTGTTTGATTTTGTTGTGATTGCTCCGGGGCCTTTGTTTTTTATTTTAAAAAATATTTCGTTATTCCAGTCGGTGATTCAGAATTTTGAGGGCGAATCATCTTTCCGGCACGCCTTCTTATCGCTTGCTCGGTCCCTAGTCTTGTCATATATATTGTGCGTGTTCTCAATTTTTTGTATGCCATACTGCGAGAGATGGACTTATTATAACTCTCTCGCACAATGCTGGAGATAGATGGCGTTTAGTGTGGGAGCGGATCTTGGTCTGCTTTCAAAGCTCTCACTCCTATATTTGACCTCTCACAGCCTTAGGCTAACAATCTCTGGATTTACAATATTCCAATCTGTTGGAATAATATCGCACCGTGCAAGAATAGAAGGCTGTAGTGACCAGCATGTACCTTGAGTTGGGGCAAGTTGGCTGTTTGTACTGTTATACAGCTTTGAAAAACGGTCCTGGCTGCTCCAGCCGCAGCGTGCTACTCCGCGGCACCAGCCTTACCAGGCGGAGAGATAGAAGACGACTCCCGCCTCACAACAGGCTCCCCCAGAGACTCCAGTCACATCAGGGTGCTCCGTGGCATCAGCCCTGCCGGGCGGAGAGGGAGAGGGCGGCTCCGGTTGCTCCAGAGGCTCCCCAACGGCAGTAGCTGCAGCAGTCTGCTCCGCAGTGCCCGCCCTACCGGGCGGAGAGGCACCAGAGGCTCCTCAGCTGCTCTAGCTGGGCAGGGTGATCCGAGGCACCAGCCCGACCAGGTGTCATGGTAGAGGCGGCTCTGGCTGCACCACGGGGTGGAAAGGAGGGGGCGGCTCCGGCCGCAGCGAAGGCTCTCCAGTGGTTCTAGCCATAGCAGGCTGTTCCACGGTACCCATCGGTACCCACCGGGCGGTAAAGAAGAGTTGGCTGCGGCCGTACCGCAGACTCCCCAGCGGCTCCAGCCGCGGCAATGTGCTCGGTCGAGCGAGAGGGTAGAGGCGGCTCTGGTCGCACCTCCGGGTGGAGAGGTAGAGGCGGCCGCGGCCGCACCATAGGCTCTTGGCGGCTCCAGCCACAGCTAAGTGCTCCACCGGGTGAAAGGGTAGAGGCGGCTCTGTCGCACCTCGGGCGGAGAGGTAGGGGGTGGCTCCGGCTGAAACAAAGGCTCCCTGGGAACTCCAGCCGCTGCAGGCTGCTCCACAAAAAAATAACTCTGGCCGCGCCGAAGGCTCCCGAGACTCCCGAGGCTCCAGCCCCAATGGACAGCTCGGCAGCTCCGGCCTCGGTAGCGTGTGCGGCAGAGAGCGGCACACAGAGAGCGGCGGAATGCACACTCTCGGCGTTCTCAACCTGCTCGCGTCTGCTCCTGCTCTGACTGATCCAGGTCTGCGCGATTCAGTCAAGCCGCGTTCCTCTATAAGTTAGGCCAAAAGAACTCTCGAATTAACACCGAACTCCCTGTAGACTCCAACCCCGGTGTCAGCACCCCCATGGGCCCCTAATCCAAAAGTAGATCATTACAACATTGACATCAGTGACAACGCCAATCCAGAGAAAACCCCTCCAATTGAGGTAAACAGAGACGGTCAGTGTCAGGCAAGATGGCCGCTAGTGGATTGTAGGAGGCAGTCGCACCTTCTCCTCTCCTGTGCGGGATGCTGATGGTCAAGAACTACGGGCATGCTGTGGAGCTCTGAACCCCAGTCTACAGGGGAAGCAGATGCGCGACTAAATCAGAGATTTCACTCATTATTTCTGCTTGTGAGAGCCTGGTGGAGAGAAATCAACTGTGGAGCTGTTCACTTTTCGGCAGCGAGAGAAATGGCACGACGCTTAAAAGGCGAGAAAGAGAAGCAATTACCTGCGCTACCTAACCTCCAAAAGCCGATGGGGCAGCGCGGCACCCCGTCGAGCAATGTGAGGAAACATAACAGTACAACATGAGCAGCAGCCAGTATCACAACCACAAAGGCACAGTCTAAAAAGCTAGAAAAAGTAAAAGGCTCTGAGCGGAGGACTACGGTGAACACTGGTGACAGCAGCGAAGCGATACTAAGGCAGCCTACCTTGACGGAAGCGTTCGCTGGAAAACCTTTGACAGCCGGGTTCGATCTGAGGCAGTCACCACTGCCGGCGAACGCTGAGCTGGGGAAAAACGTCCTCGAGGACGCAAGCGCCAGAGTTACCAGGCAACCACAACAGACGGAGTCAGACACGGAAAATGTGCCTCCCACCGAAAATGCTCCGATAGAGGCTCAAACGGACGGCAAACAAGAGGTGAGCAGTGGAGGTGCAGATGGGGGGAGAGACTGTGATACAATGGTGCGCCCCGCAGAGAAGCTTAATACTACCAACACTAACACTAACACTGACATGTTGGATGCACTGCTGCAGGTTGAGGCAAGCCTTAGCAGGAAAAAGGTGGAAGGAGCAGATGGTGGAACGAAGTGGGGCAGCTTGGTGAGCCTAGATTCACAAAAAGAAAAGGAGGTGAATAAAGGGGCCAGAGGCAGTGGATCACCAGAACTGGATAAGTTTTACTCAGTTAACAAGGAATCAGATTCTCCTTCCTCAGATGGGACTGGAAGCATATCAGGGGGTATCTCGGACTCAAGCTTAAGCTCAACAGACTCTGGAAGAAAAAGTACGCAAAAGAGAAGAAGGAAGCCAGGGCGAGAGCATGCAAGAGGTGGTTCCCCGGATAGCATGAATAGAAAGTTGCTGTGGGACTATACTGCCGCTACTAGTCTGTATCAAGAAGCTAACGCCTCGGAAGGGGCAGCAGTCACAAGGAGCAGTACCAGGCCCTCCCCGCAACATGCCACACTTGACTTGATGTTCAATACATTAAAACAGATGCAGGGGGAAGCCAGAGCAGACAGTCACAGGGCTAGGCATGCAACGAAAAAAATCCAAGGCTCCTTAAGGAAGATGAATAGAAAGTTTGATGAAATGGAGGATAGACTTAACCAGGTGGAAGAAAGAACGGGCAGACTAGAAGATGATGCAACAGATTGGCAGACTTTCAAATCGGATCAAGAGAAGGTGGTGGAAGATATCCAATGGAAGATGGAGGACTTCGAAAACCGCCAGAGGCGGAATAACATTAGACTTCTTGGTTTGGTAGAAGGAATTGAAGGGCAAGACCCTAGGGGGTATGTTATCAAACTGTTGAAGGCTGCCTTCCCTGAGACACACTGGCACTGGGAGACGGAGGTCCAGAGGGCCCACCGCTTCCCATTTACTCTCAAGAAACGCAGAGATGGCAGTCAGGATAACGTACCCAGGGCCATGTTGGTATTCCTAGAAAATTTTTGGGCAAGGCAAGAGATAATGGATATAGCTAGACCAAATTCGATGATAACAGCCGAAGGAGTCACCTTCTTCGCGAGACCCGACTTCTGCCACATTACAGTGGAGAGGAGGTGGAGACTTAGGCAATTAATTGCTCCCTTCCTGGCTCAGAAGCCTACCTATTGTACCCAGCAAGACTTAAGGTTATAACGAAGGGGCAGACCAGGATGTTTTTCTCGGAAGTAAAGGCTAACCAGTTCTTAGAGGAACTCACAGATAGTGGAAGGGGACAAGGTAGTAGAGGTAAAAGACCACCTCAGGTACCTTAGGGCAACACATCAAACATGGAATTGGCCCAAGCAGGAGAGGGTAGCGACACTACAATCCAGTACAGCCACACGTAGGTCATGCTTGACCTACTTGTCTGTAAAAGGGGAGGGGGATTCTAAAGGGGGAGGGGGGGCTGCGGGGGTGGGGGGGATGGGGGACGGTGGAGGGCACATTACAGCACAAAGACACTAAGATACAGAGACACATTTACTTTGAACTGACTATGGTACACAGGAAGATAGGAGAGAATCTGGAAAGTATAAGGAATCCTTTATGGCTGTAAGAATAGCCTCAATAAATATTTGTGGCTTGAATGAGGGAGCAAAGAGGATGAAAGTGGCCGCCATGCTGAGACTGCTTAAGTTAGACATAATTTGCCTTCAGGAAACCCACGTGGAAGGGAATAATAGCCAAATATTGAATCAGTTAGGTTTTGAGGTACTTGCATACACGAAACAAGGCACTAGAGGGGTGGCTATTTTAGCAAAAAGAGGGGGGGTTAGAGTTCCGAAGAAAAAAGAGGATCAATGGGGACGCTGGGTGATGGTGGAGGGGGAAACAGAGGCAGGAAGATGCACAATTGTTTCGGTGTACGCCTCCACAGACGATGAACCTGAAATGTTCCAGTTTTTAGATACAGAGCTGGCGATTTGGTCTGAACCAATAATCTGCTGTGGGGACTTTAACATAAATGGAATGGAGGGTATAGGTCTTACGGGCGGGAGCCCTTACAGGGGGAGGAAAAAGAAGTCTTCCCAGGCTATTGCGAACCTAGCAAGGAATAACGCACCAGTAGATCTATGGGCTCAGAAGAATCCACCTGGTACAGGGAGCACATACTACTCAGCTCCCCACAGGAAGGTGGCCAGACTAGATTATTTCTTTGTGTCTAGTTCATTAGTAAGTGACAGCCAATTAGAAAGAGCTCCAAGAATAGTATCAGACCATAACCCACTTATTCTTTCACTACCTCAGAAGAACAAAAGTAAAAAAGAAATCACATGGACTTTTGAGAGGGGGCTTCTTAGAGAGGATGGCTATCTTGAACATATGCAGAGGTGGATTAATGAATTCTGGAAAATAAATAGGGGAACAGCTTCATCGGGCATAACTTGGGATGTGTTTAAGGCCGCAATAAGGGGGGAGACCCTGAGCTACACATTGTATTGAGATAGGCAGGAAAGAACTAAGATACAGGAAAAGATTAAAGAATTGGCAGATTTAGAAGAACTACTCATTGAGGCTATAGTGAAGCAAGACCCGCTAGAAGAAATCATATTAAAGATGGAAGTAGTTAAGATAGAAGCAACCGAAAACATTGCGAGGAAGGCGGCCTGCAAGTTTCTTGCCAATAAAGAAAAATGTTATGAGTACAGCGAAAGGATAGGACAGTTGCTCGCAGTTCGAGCAAGGCAAAGCTCGGCTATGGGCGAGATAACAGAAATTAAAAATGGGTCAGGGGTGATTACAAGCGGAGGTGGGGCAAGATGGCGGACTGTGAGTCCGAGTGAAGAGACGCTGGTGGAGGCTCTCGTGCGGTTCACTCTGTATTACCGCTATTCCTTACCTGAGCTAATGGCAGCGGGAGCGTAATCTTTTGGAGTATCCCTAAGGCAGGCTGTGCTTTTCGAGCGGCAGTCGGGAAAGAGAGTTTCTTCGGAAAAGCCGCGTGTAGTGGCGACGGGGGCGGTGACGGAGGTAGCAAAGGACGCATATCGGACTACAGGGTTATGCGCCTGGATCCTTGGAAGCGCTACACCCGAACCCTTCACTCGGCGTGTACCCGTTTGACTCCCCCTCCGTCATCACAACCCGGGAATATCCTACGAGAGGGAGCTGGGGCAGAAAACGAGCCAA
Organism: Lissotriton vulgaris; assembly: GCF_964263255.1. Taxonomy (NCBI): domain Eukaryota; kingdom Metazoa; phylum Chordata; class Amphibia; order Caudata; family Salamandridae; genus Lissotriton; species Lissotriton vulgaris. The sequence goes on from NC_141687.1 coordinate 365,460,182, forward strand.
GATCAGCGCGTCGGCATCAAGCATCAATAGAGCAGCGTGGGCGGCGTAGAAACATTGTATCAGCTTCCCGGCTTTTCTCGGATACAATGGCTCCAAAGAACCCGACAGGAACCTTACGGCAGCAGAAGCCAAAAACAAGAGCTGACACGGCAGCAGTCCAGGATGCAAATCAGTCTGTGGCTGGGACAGTCGGTAATGCTCAGCCTGCCACGAATGTGAGTACAAACTCGAATTTAACTGCAATTAATGAAACTACATTACCTGCCTTAACTATGGCTGAGGGGGTACAGCAAGTTACTCAGCAGACAAATAACGTTAATGCAATTACACCAAACGTTAATGTTGAAACTGCAATGGCTTCTGGGAGTTGTAGGACAGGAGCAATTCCGAAAATCCCTGGCATGTTTAGGAGGAAATCTGTTAATCCTGATATAATTCAGAAGTCCTTAGATAAACAAGTAGATGCTGAAGAACCAGCCAATGCTGTGTCTAATGGTGGAAAAAAACGTGACTTAATTCAAAAGGCAGTGACCTCCGGTGACACTCGAGGTGATGATACTGAGTCCCTGGATTCAGCAGGCAATTTCTACTCTATGACTGACTTATCTCAAGCTTTGGACGCTGATAATATAGATGATCTGGCTCAAAATAATGGGTTATTGCAGGAGTGTTTAGATCAAGAAGATCTCAGTGTCTCTGAGGGCTCAGTCTCGGACCCAGAGGAGTCCTCGAGTAGGCTTGAGTGGGGGAGAGAGGAAGAAGCTGAGAACCTTGGTGGTAATCTTAATCCACAGAGTCTAAATAGACCTAATTCGCCTCAAAGACATTTAGTCTCTGGGTCTCATAATTCCTCTGATGACCCACCCGAAATAACGTTGGAAGTGCTTTATAGAGTAATGCTGCATCACAGAGAGGAGACTAAAACTGAAAATCTTCGAACCCAGGGAGCAGTAAAAAAGCTACAAAACAATTTGAGAAAAGTAGTGAAAATTTCGAACGACACAGTTATAAGAGTCACAGAGACGGAGAGCAGGATCTCACAAATGGAAGACTCTATGGCACAACAGAAAACACAGTTGGGGTCAATGGTGGGCTTGAAAGAGGAGATTAATTGGAAACTTGTGGATTTGGAAAATAGAGCTCGCCGTAATAATCTTCGAGTCCTGGGTATACAGGAAGGGAAAGAAAATACAAACCCACGGCAATTTATGATTGATCTTTTCTCCGCTGCTTTTCCTGAGTTAAGTCAATGGAAGTGGGAGACTGAAATTCAAAGGGCGCATAGATTTCCATTCCAAGCAAAGCATGATACAGCTTCAGCATCACCCTCTAAACCAAGAGCTATTCTTATCTCATTGAATAATTTTCTTGCAAGAGAAGCTCTTTATGATTTAGCAAGACCAAATAAAAAGCGCAAGGTTCGGGACATTGAGTTCTTTGTTCGACCAGACTACTGTCACACTACGGTCCAAATAAGATGGCAATTAAGACAACTGATTACACCATTTCAGGCAAAGGGAGCTCAAGCATTTCTTTTAAACCCAGCCAAGCTCAAGGTGATACATAAGGATCGATCTACTTTCTTTACATCCGAGGCAGCGGCCAAAGAATTTTTGATGTCTCTTTGAGAAGCTTTCTGGAAGTTTACTTTTTTGAACTTTGACTAAGACACAAGGAAAACATGAATTATGAGCAAATTTAAAAAGGAAAAAAAAGGGGAAAAAAAAATTCGAAGAAAAGGAAGGGGAAAAAAAAAAAAAAAATAACAATTGACATATTATATGAACGAGAAAATCTGTTTTGAAAGAATCAGTTATAAGTGAGCTAATTATGGCCTTAATGATTATGAATGTAGTATAATAATCATGAGTTGAGCCGCGCGATGAGAATCACTTAGCACTCATCACATCATCAATATAAGGGACACTATGTCCCTTTGCCCTGACAGTACTGAGGGGGGGGGGGGTGGGGGGGGCTCAGGGGGAGCTCAGAGTGGGGTGTGGGGTGGGTGAGGGAAAAAAATGAAGTTGCAGGCAGAGACAGATTCTATATTATGATTGTGGTTGTGATAGCTTTTGTAGTTACATCTTTATGTTTGGATAGGTGCCCTGTCGGAGAGAAAAAATTGAAATTCTTTAAGGTCATACATTTATACTTTCTGGTCAAGGTGATAGCTCATGTCTTGCCCTATGTGTTAAATTCACATTGTTATAAATACTGTTATAGATGGGAAAGTTACGAGTGTGTTCTTGGAACATATGCGGGTTAAATAATGGAAAGAAGAGGGGAATAGCGGCAGCAATTATACAATCTATGAAAATTGATTTGTTATGTGTTCAGGAATCACATATAACTTGGAAGGACAGACATTTATATAAAGATCTAGGTATGCTGCTAGCGGTTTGTACATCTCAAGGCTCTACAACAAAGGGTGTTGCCATTCTATTTAGAAAGGGTTTAGGTATACTAATTCGACATAAAGCAGACAAATATGGTAGATGGGCAATAGCAGAGTTTAAAATTAATAATGTACTATGGACTATCTGTGCTGTATACGCTCCAAATGTAGATGATCCTGGTATTATAGACAGTATAAATCTTGAACTATCTAATTGGTCTCCACTGATGATACTTTGTGGCGACTTTAATATACATCTAGAGTTGAACAGAGATATATCTGATGTATCTTGTTATCAAGGAGTTAAAAAAAAATCTTTTTTGGCATTACGATCGTTGGTATTAGATCATGGCTTAGCTGATGTAGCTTATGAAAAAAAATCTTTACCCTCTATGTATACGTTCTTCTCCCATCCTCATAAAAAATTTGTACGCATTGATTATTTCTTTCTAAAAAAATCACTTATTTATGATACAAACTTTGAGTTATTTCCACGCATAATATCTGACCATAATCCAATATTGATTGAAACTAAAACTGATGAAATAATTACTCAACCAAGCTCCTGGACTTTTGATCGCAAATTATTACTTGACCCTGACTATATAAATACATTGGCTTTATGGATGAAAGAATTTTTTGATATTAATAGAGGTACAGCATCAATGCAGATTGTCTGGGACACGTTTAAATCAGGGATAAGGGGAGAGACTCTTTCATATACAATTAAAAAACAGAAAATTATGCGTGAAAAGAATGAGAAGCTGTTTCAGAAAATATTATTTTGGGAGAAAGAATTAATCACAGCAATAACACATCAACGACCAACCGGGGACATAGAATCAAGATTGGCAATTAGTAAATCTATCTGTTATGAATTTTTTGCAGAAAGATCAGCAAAACTGATGGCAAGTTATAGAACTCAGATATATGAGATAGGGGAAAATACAGGGAAAATCTTGGCAAATAGAATCAGACAAAAAGAAGTATATAATACTATTAATACAATTCAGGATGAAACAGGTCAAGCTTATCACAAACAAGAGGAAATTTTGGAAGTTTTTCGTAAGTTTTATTGTAAACTATATACACAAGAGGACGATAACTACTCATCTGATATGTGTCTGAATTTTGCCATGGGAAATCTTCTGCCATCCCTCTCTCATGACCAAAAATCAGTGTTACAGGCTGCAATTACATGGGAAGAAATCAAACTCGCCATAAAGTCATTAGCAATGGGCAAAGCAACCGGCCCGGACTTTATTCCGCTTGAGTTTTATAGGTCCTTTATTAAATATATAAAGAATGATATGCTGCTTGTATTCTTGGAGGCACAGAAAGGTTTACCTCCAGACTCGTGGGCTGAATCAATAATTATGACGTTTTTAAAAAAGGATAAGGATCCACTTAATCCAGCCTCCTACAGGCCAATATCTTTGATTAATACTGACAGTAAAGTTTATTCAAAAATACTCGCCACAAGATTGTCAAGAATTATACCAACAATTGTTTCTCGTTGGCAGCATGGTTTTATTCCCAATAGAGATACGGCGGACCATGTACGCAGAATTATAGCAATGATGGACTGGTCACAAGCCTCTAATATACCAATAGGAATCATTCTCCTAGATGCTGAAAAAGCATTTGATAGAGTAGCATGGCCCTATCTATGGGACGTGCTATCTATGAAAGGCTTTGGGCCAGGAACAATAAATGCATTTAAGACATTATATAAAAATCCAGTTTCAGTAATAAAAATAGGTCATAACAAATCTGCATCATTTCCCATCCAAAGAGGAACGCGTCAAGGATGCCCGTCTTCTCCTCTTCTTTTTGCTATATATATAGATATTTTTCTTAACCAGTTAAATAGAGAGGAAAGTATAGCTCCAGTACAGCTAGGAGGTACGATATATAGAGCCCTTGCATATGCTGATGATTTAGTAGTGGTCACTAAAGATACTGAAAGAACGTTTTTGAGGATTGAAGAATTAGCGGGCATATTTGGATTTTTTTCCGGATATAAATTAAATTTATCTAAAACACAAATTTTGTTTACAGGATTAAACCCACCTCCTATTACAAATATAGTCACAGAAGCAGTTTATTTAGGCATTAGATTAACTATACCTATTTCTAAGATACCTAGTATTAATTACATTCCGATTCTTAAAAAGGCTAAATCAACTTTGGAAAGAATAAACCATTTACATTTATCTCTTCATGGTAGAAACAATGTTTTAAAGATGCTTATATTGCCGAAATTTATTTACTTATTTAGAACAATCCCCTTGGAATTTCCTTTAAGTTTTTTCCAAGAAATTGAAAGAACCGCAATAAGATTCTTGTGGGGCTATAAAGGCATTAGAAGAGCATATAAGAAGTTGATTATACCGAAAGATAAGGGGGGATGGGCCGCACCGCACTTTTTATTTTATTATTTAGCTGCCGCACTTCAATATATGTTTCCCTTAATTGTGGGCAATAAAATACCTATTATTTGGGCACAATATCCAAATATCTATGAAATGGTAGTAGGTATTGATGCGAACTATCATCTGTTAAAGTTCATTGAGCCAAGCTATTACAAAAAAACAAAATTTAAGATAGTGCTGGCAGCATATAAAGCTTGGCGAATTATTAAAAAACTGGTGGGAATTAGGAAAATTACTAGATATACGCCATTAAACTCAAGTCATTGTTTTCCCACTATATTTAGAGATCAGGTGATGAAAAATTGGAACAATAAGGGGATTACTGCTCTTTCTGATCTCTATAATAATTCTGAAATTTTATTTTCTTTCAGCGAACTACAAAGTAACTTTAAAATTCCTTCTTGTGATTATTTCAAATTCTTACAGATTCATAGTTTTTTAAATTCACCTTCCAATATAGAAAGACAAGATTTGTCCCCAATCTTACTTATAGATACTCTAAATAATAAAAGAAGAATTGGGTTCTACTATAATACTTTAATGACTTACTTGGAGGATGATCTTAATAAGTTGAGGGACAAATGGGAAAACAAATTAGGTACAAAGGATATATTCTTGGAAGAATCAATTAAAATGGCCACCTCTATTTTATTTTCTGGGCGTAATCGCACTCAACACTATATGATCTTGTGTGATTTATATTACACGCCGGCAAAAGTTTTGAAATGGGGGAGCATTACGGGAATTAAATGCAATCGCTGTAATTTAAGAGGGGCCGATACTTTACATATGTTTTTCTCGTGTGTAAAACTTAATGCATTAATTTGTGATGTTCAGAAATTTATAGAACACATTCTTTGTAAAAATATTGTTTTATCACCTGAACTTATATTATTTGGTGTTTCTAAAGAGTCAAAAGATTTGGAACAAACGAATTTATTATTTATTATGATGGCTGAATTCCGTGCATGTATTTCTCAGGACTGGATTAGTATAGACTCACCATCTTTCTATACATGGAAGGGACGTCTCCTTGCTAGATATAAACTTGAATCAGCAATATATGCTACCAAGGGGAAAAATAAGAAACAACGTGGGTTAAAAATTTGGTCACCAATTCAGAAATGGATTGATGAACTAATGATATAATGAACTGTCTATACTGTCTAGTCATGTATTATCTGTTTTTTTTTTTTTTTGATATTCTGAATGGTTTTGCTTTATCCTCTTTTGAATTATCTGTATTATATGTATCTTGTTTTAATCTCAGGAAGGAATTATGTTATGGTCTGTTTAAGCTTGCAACTCAAATATCAATAAAAAAAAAGTAAAAAAAAAAGAGATAGGCAGGAAAGAACTAAGATACAGGAAAAGATTAAAGAATTGGCAGATTTAGAAGAACTACTCATTGAGGCTATAGTGAAGCAAGACCCGCTAGAAGAAATCATATTAAAGATGGAAGTAGTTAAGATAGAAGCAACCGAAAACATTGCGAGGAAGGCGGCCTGCAAGTTTCTTGCCAATAAAGAAAAATGTTATGAGTACAGCGAAAGGATAGGACAGTTGCTCGCAATTCGAGCAAGGCAAAGCTCGGCTATGGGCGAGATAACAGAAATTAAAAATGGGTCAGGGGTGATTACAAATAAGGCTGAAGAGATCAGAGAGACTTTTAGGAATTTCTATGAGGCTTTATACGATCAGGGCCCCCCAAAATCGGACGCTGATATCTGGAAATATCTATCGGAGACTCCACATGTGGAATTAACAGAAGAAGGGAAGGAGGAGCTAGACCAACCATTAACTTTGCTAGAAATACAGGAAGCTATACAGAAACTCCCATCGGGTAAAGCCACTGGGCCGGACCAAATTCCGGCTGAATTCTATAAGACTTTTTGGGGGGTGCTGGGGGAAGATATGCATAGGACTCTTGGGTTGGCACAGCAGGGCTTATCAGTCCCCCCCCATTGGACAGGGGCAGATATTATAGTTATACTGAAAAAGGATAAGCCTCCATTAGAACCAGGGTCTTACAGACCAATCACGCTTATGAATGCGGACGCCAAAATATTTTCCAAATCATTGGCACAAAGGTTGAGCAGGGTAATTGAGAGTTTGGTGAGCGAAACACAGCATGGGTTTATACCAGGAAAGAGGACCACTCAACATACACGTCAAATGATCACCATATTCGATGCAGCGGGAGTTGCAGGGGACCCTGTCGCGTCTATATTTCTTGATGCAGAGAAGGCCTTCGACAGGGTTTCCTGGAACTATCTGTGGAAGGTGATGGCTTGGGCTGGGATTGGCCAGGGGTTTATTAAAGCAATTCAGGCTCTGTATATGGGACCAACGGCAAGGATAAGGATTAATAAAGGATATACCAAAAAAGTAAGGATAGGACGAGGAACACGTCAGGGATGCCCCGCCTCGTCCCTATTATTTGCTCTATACTTAGAGCCCATTCTACGGAGGTTCACTGGTAACAATAACATAGTCCCGATTACGCTACACAATAGGGAATATAAAGTGTTTGCCTATGCAGACGATGTGGCAATGATCACACCAGATCCAGGGAGGGCCATAATGGAAATTGAGCAGGAGGCTTTGATATTTGGTAGAATTTCGGGGTATTCAATTAATAAGGGGAAGACTCAAATCATACAAAATAATAACACTGTATATCAGGACACTAGGATAGAATCAGAGGCATTTTTTTGGGGGTTTGATGGGTTTTGGGGCAAGATGGCCGCTGAGACGCCGTAGAGGAAGGTCACGTTCAGACTCTCTCCTGATGGCAGTGTAATTAATCTGTATTCGTGCTCACCCCTTGGCTTGTGAATCTGCATTTTATCAGCCTGCTGAAGCTCCATGTCTCAGAACTAGCGCTACACGGCCCAATGATCTTGAAGGGCTAACAGGGCATTAGATTCCAGCAAGATCTCAGCAAGATAACAGCGAGTTGTGCTGACCCTGAGAGAAATATCGGGAAGTGCACAGAGAGCTGTATCTAAGGGGCTGATAATTACTGATAATCGCCAATGCTGCGATAAAGTGTAATGCTTGGGGAATTTACCGTCTGGTCTCTACAAACGAAGGACTTGTCCCAGATAAAGGAAAGAGCTTTATTCAAATATATTACATCCTTGATAACTCGATCCTTCCTGTCTGGGTGTGCTCATTGGAAATACGTGCTGAAAGTTATGGCTCCTAAACTTTTACGATCCCCGAAGAAAGCCCGTGATCGAGACGGCTGGGGGAATGAGGAGGAGGAGGAGGAGGCATGCATAGATAACTCTGGTGCCTCTGCCTCCAATCTGAGAGGGAAAGTAAGGTCTCAGGCGCAGCAGAGGCGAGAGGCGGCAAAGGAGATAAAAATGCAGAAAATCTGCGAAAAAGACGCAGAGAAGAAGACGACAGCCTCAGCTTCAGCAAGGAGAAAGGATGATGCAAAAACTGCTGCCGGCGAGGTGACAGGGAAAGAGGTAGCACTTTGGCAGACGACAATCGTAGAGACGTTCTCACCTGCGCCTGCACTTGCACCGAGCACTCAGTCAGCTCCTCTGCGTGCGATCATGGTCCCGACATTGGCGTCCTTGTGCAGAGAGAGGCAGCTCGCTGTGTTCAAAGAAATGGCCGGTCAGATTGGAGCCACCGGGAGTGTGAACAGCGCGCTGGAGGTTCATCTTCAGACTGAGATTACAGAACCCGCGGGATTGGAAGGCTCTTCTACAGCAGTGGCAGGAGGCGGAGCTGAGCTCTTAAAGGGGAAAGACGCATTTAACGCTACCCCTGGAGTTAAAGAGACAAATATATTCCCTAAACCAGCTAATGATACCGACATTGAAGTATGCGATCCCAATGGGAAATCTAACCCAAGTGAAACAGTGGAGCGGTTTCAAGAGAAGGTATTTGATGAGGAAATAACAGAAATAACAGAAATAGGGGCTAAGAGCTTAACAGGCACAAATACAGACTTGGTGGAAAAGATAAACGCAACCATGAATAAGGAAAATGATATGAATGTACCAGATGCACAAGGATCTATACTGGCCTCTCTTAGTGAGGATGTTTTTTTTACTGGCAATGATGAGGCAGATGATTTTTTTTTGTAACATCGTTTTTATTGCATCACCAAAATAAATGTACAGACAGTAATTTCACAGTACGATCAGAAAGCATAGCAAGAAGATACAGTGGTGATCGTCGTCCCCCATCCTGAGTGGCACGTCCCCATAAAGAAGACAGTCCTGCCTTTACCCTTAGGTCATTCCTTGCTGCATACTTCATTGTCCGACATCATTGTTGCAAGAAAAAGTGGGTCGCTTTTGTGATTTACGCCCCTCCCCCACCCCACCCCAACAAAACACCCTCCCTCCATCACCCCAACAGTTCCGAACTCCCACCCCCCCCGTGGCCGCGCTGTGCAAAAATACTAGTCAAAGTAAAGTCTGGTGTGTTGAAGGAAGGTCTTATACATTCGCTAAGGTGTGTCCCCGGGTAAGTTAGCGGGGTCAGCTGCGCCTAATTCTTCCATCTCCTCATTCCCCTCGTCAGCATCATCTCGGAGCGCCTGTACCATTATTTCCCATGCAGTCGCCCTCTCCATAGCCTTCTCATCATCCGTTCTCCAAGCCACCTGGTACCTCAAGGTGCTTTCACATGCCGCCCACCTCAAACATTCACCATACCATCGCTTATATGTGGGTCCCGCTTTCGACTTCCAATTTCTCGTGATCTCCCGCTTTGCAAGGATCAGCCCCAAATCTATAAATTTGCTGGTGTTTTTATTCTTAGACGTGTGCGGAAACCAATGTAGGACCCCCACTGCCTTGGTGTACTGTATGTCCCTATCCGTTGCATTGTTCAGAGCCCTCCCAATCTCCTGCCAGTAATCCCCCAGGGCAGGGCAGTCCCACAGCATGTGACCCAAGCCCGCTCCAACTGTATTGCATCTGGGACAGGCTGCTTGTTCCACCCCAAAGTATTGCCGTATTTTCCCCGGCGTAAGGTATGCCCGATGGATAATGTAGAAATGGATTCGCTGAAACCTGGCGTTTCTCGAACTTTTCCGTGCCCGTCACAGCAGCTGCCCCCAGGTCGCATCAGGGATCTCTATTTGGAGGTCCAACTCCCACTTGGCCTTCAAAGCTGCGAGCGGCTGCAAAGCCTCCCGCAACATTCTGGAGTATAGATAGGTGACAGCCTTAAAGGTCCCGGCTGCCATCATCGTATATTGGCACGCCAAGGAGGTCCCCGGTTCCTGCAACCCTTCTCCCCAATGGTCCTGCATAGCGCCCGTTACCGCCGCATGCAACAAGTAGTCGCCTCGTGGGAGGTCGAACCGCTCCTGCAGTTCCTGAAACGGGAGCAGCACACCATCCTCGTACAAATCGCCCAGCATTTGGACCCCAGCCTCTTCCCAGCCCAGTAACCGCGACCAGTCCCCTCCATGAGGGTGGGCCGTAACCATCCCCAACGGGATTTCAGGAGCATACATAAGGCGGACCCCCGCTCACTTGCGTGTCCGATTCCAGCAGAGTCGAAATGTCTGTTCCTCCACTGTCAGGTCTCTAACCAAGAGCTTCTGATGCAGTGTGATGTACACCAGCACATGCCGCGGGGTGCCATCATCTCTAGCATGCTCCGGGCCTCTATATACCCTCGCGACCTCCTGAGTGAAAGCCTGCAACTGAGCTGCTAGATAGTAACCTTCAAAATCACGCACCGCCATGCCTCCCTCATCCTTGGGCCGCAGAAGGGTATCCAGCGCGATGCGCCGCCTCCCTGTGCCCCAGAGAAACGCTATGAACAGTGATCTCAGGCGCCGAAAAACAGAGCCTGGGATCCATACCGGAAGCGTCCTAAAGTACAGCCTGGGCAGAGCCACCATCTTAAGTAGGGAAACCCGACCAGCCAGTGACAGTGGAAGAGTGGACCAAAACTCTATACTCCCTCTCAGGGCGGTAATGCAATGGTTGATATTACCATCCAGCATATCCGTTGGGGTATGGTAGACGTAAACTCCTAGATAATGCAGACAATGCGGTTCCCACCGGAGTTCCCGTGCCGTAAGAGGGCACGGTTCTCCTGGTCTCAGGGGGAAGAAACAGGATTTGGGCCAATTGACCTTCAGGCCCGACAGTCGCCCAAACCGCTCCAACAGCCGTCTCGCCCCTAGTAGCTCTGCGTCCGCATCGGCCAAGAACATCATTAGGTCATCTGCATACAACGAAATGAGATGCGGCCTGTCCCTATACATCAGTCCTGCATAGTGGCGGCCCGATCTGGCCTCCACAGCAAAGGGTTCCATTGCCAATGCAAACAGGAGGGGAGAGAGGGAGCACCCCTGCCTAGTGCCTCGTCTCACGGAGTACTGCTTCGAAATCAGTGAGCCAACCCTGACTCTAGCTACAGCTTCAGTATACAGGACTTTGGTCCAGTTGATGTATCCGTCCCCCAGCCCGAAACGCTGCATCACCTCGTACAGATAACCCCACTCAAGACTGTCAAAGGCCTTCTCGATGTCTATAGAGAGTACAAACGGAGTAGTGGTATCCGACCAGTGGGCCCCCATCAACCTTGTAAGCCTGCGCATATTATGGGTGGTGTTACGTGTAGGGATAAAGCCGCACTGATCCTTGTGAACCAGACCGGTCATGTGGGCCAGTAATCTATTCGCCAGGATTTTACTCAGGATCTTATAGTCCATCGTAAGCATGGACAACGGACGATAGGAGGATAGAGCCGCGCCCTCCCTTCCCGGTTTTAATAACGGGATCATGAGGGCCTCACACATGGAGCCTGGGAGCCGACCTCGCGATTGCGCTTCATTATAAACCAATTGTAGTTGCGGGGCTAGGTACTCCAAATATTTACTATAAAACTCAATCGGGAGACCGTCAAGACCCGGAGTCTTATTTCTGGCCATCTGCTTCACTGCACTCCCTATCTCCCCGATCGTGATGGGCCGACCCAACTCCTCTGCCTCCGATTCCTCTAATTGCGGTAGCTGTAATCCTTCTAGAAAGGCGCCCAGCTCATCCTCCCCGCCCGTCTCTCCACTCTCGTACAGACATTCGTAGTACGCCCGGAACCTATCCAGTATCCCGGCTTGGGTGTGGCAGGGCTCCTCCCCCACCGCCTGGATCATCATGATCGGCATGCCCCGCCTGATCGGGTTGGCAAGCCACGCCAGCATTGACCCCGCCTTATCACCTTCCGCATGCGCCTTTGTCATATATGTTTTATGGTCAAAGTACGCAGCCGTTCCAACTCCACCGCTAGCGCTTCCCTGGCGCCACTAAGCCCCTCCTGTAGCTCGGGGTGATTTGGGCGTCCCCTCTCCTTCTCCCTCAACCGCTCTTCCGCCTTCTCAAGATCATCCATCAAAGTCCTGCCAGCCCCCGCAGCGCTCCCAATACAGTGCCCCCTGACCACCACCTTAAACGCGTCCCACTCCACCGCCCTAGTGGAGGCGGAGCCACTATTCTCCTCAAAGTAGCGCTCTATTTGCTCCCCAAGGGCCTCCCTGAAAAGCAAGTCATCCAGGGTGTCAGGTTGCAGTCGCCATGTTGGCACACAGTTAACTTCCACCATCCAGTTCAGGGACAACAACAAAGGATTGTGGTCCGACATCGTTCGAGCGAAGTACTCCGCCCCACCCACCGTGGAGAGCATATGTGATGAGCACAGAAAAGCATCCAACCTAACATGCAGATCATGCGAATGCGAGTGAAAGGAGTAGTCCCTAGTGGTGGGGTGCAGTGTCCTCCAGGCGTCTCTGAGGGCCCAACTCTCCTGCCACTCTAGCCTGCGCTTAGCCACCCTATGTGCTGGGGATGCGCGCAGCGGGGGATGGGACCTGTCCAAATCAACATCTACCACCGAGTTAAAATCCCCCCCCCATGAGCATCGGCCCTGCTAGAAAACTCGCCAGTTTGCCCGAGAGTGTGGATAAAAACGCAGGCAAATCCACATTGGGGGCGTACACGCTGCAGAGGGATACCGCCCTACCCCTCAGTCTCCCCTCCACCGCTACATATCTGCCCTCTGGGTCTACCAACGTTTTAGTGACTTGGAAAGGGACCCCCGCACGTACCCAAATCAGCGTCCCTCTTGCGAAGGCTGAATACGTCGTGTTAAACAGTTGCCCCCTCCACCTCCTATGTAGCGCAATCCCTTCCTGTTTGTTGAGATGTGTCTCTTGTAAGAACGCTATGTGCACACCCCTACGCTTGAGGTATGCCTGAACCTTGTGCCTTCGTGTCATAGTCTGCATACCCCGCACGTTCCAGGTCACACATTTTAGAGCCCCCGTACTAGCCATATCCTTTCGCACACAGATAGAACAATAAAAGTCGTCGACCATGCGCGTTTGCCAACCACGTATTGCCCAACCCTCCCACTCCAAAAAGAAGAAACCCCCCCCCCCAGAACAACCGGAGCAACCCCAACTACTCTCGGTTCCCACCCCCCCAGGACAGGCCCCCCCACAAACGGAAGCAACCCCATCCAAACCGTCACACCCAACTACCCCTCAAAGAAAGGCACTAGTGTTCGCAGTCTCCACTGCGATGACCGTAAGGGCCAGTAGGGCGCGGATCGATGTCGAAAGGTTTGTCAAAGCAAATCAATCCCGCACATTCCGCCCCACAATCCCCTCATTACAGAATCACAAAACCCCAAATAACAGTGTTCTACACTCACGGGCATAGCGCCCCAGTGTCTGACCAGCAGGCCGCTCCCTCCGTCCAGCGTGTCATGCCTCAAGGATCTCCCCAGAAGTTTGCGGTGTCACAATAGGGCCTTTGGCTCCACCAAATTCTGAAAGTCCCGTCTCCGACCCCGTGCCCGGCTCATCAGAGTCCGTGCCCTTCCCGGACTGGCTCCTGGTCGCGCTAGACAAGTCCAAAACTGCCTGAAGAGCCGCCTTCCTCTCCGTCTCTGTTTGTGACACAGAGGGTTTGCCAGTTCTCCGACGATTTTTCCGAATCCGTTGGGATTTCCTGATCGGCTGCGCCACTCTAGCCTCCTCCGCCCTGGCTTTAGCTCCGTCCGTTCCTGCTTTATAAGTGTCCCACCAGGCCCAGGCATCCGCCGAGGTCGTAAAGAAAAGTGATTTTTCATCCACCACCACTCTCAACTTCGCCGGGAAGAGCAGGGAATATTTTATGCCCTCACCACGGAGCTCACGCTTGAGGGACAAGAAGTTGGCCCTGAGCCTCTGAGTCTCAAATGTGTAGTCCGGGAACATGGTGACCCTGTTATTATCCACTTGAAAAGGCCCCACTTCCCTCGCCCTCTGCAACAGCCAGTCTCGGTCTCTGTAGTGGAGCAACTTGAACACTACCGGGCGAGGTGGAAGGCCCGGGGCCGGCGGCCGAGCCGGTACCCTGTGGGCCCGTTCTAGGGAGAAGAAAGGAGACAATCCCTCCGGCGCCACCTCAGTGCGTAACCAGTTGTCGAGGTAGCCCACCATATCGTCGCACTCGATTTTTTCCGGCAGGCCCACGAGGCGAACGTTATTGCGCCTACTCCTGTTTTCCGCATCCTCGGCCCTCCTCTCCAGCCCCTTCAGCCGGTCTAGTGCGTCTGCCATCTGCGCTTTCACCGCTGCGTGGTCCGGGGCCAATTCTTGAATAGTAATCTCCACAGATTTCACTCTGTCCTTAAGCTTGTCGTGATCTGCTTTCAGGAGGCCCAAGCCCGTCGCCACCTGGGCTATGTCCTGCTGCAGGGCGTCTTTTGTGGCGGAGATGGCGTCCAATATACGGTCTTGCATGCGTTGAAGAGCAGACTGATCACGATCCGCTCCTTCCGCAGCCTCAATGTCGGTCGCTCCTTTCCCCTTCCCTTTCGTTTTCACCATCTCGGCTGCAAATAATGACGGCCTCTAGGGTCACCTCGTCACCCCCACTCCACTCTGCAGGGCTCCACCACTAGGAAATTCCCCGGACAATAGGAGCAGATAGTCCTACTGTGCCTTACACCTCGGGCTCCGCTCCAAGCACTCTGGATAAAGCAGCACTCTAGGGTCCGGTGTCTCCGATGAGCCGTTAACGTCGTCTGATGCCAGTTTGTGCTCAGAGAGCCGGGGCCATCGTTACAGGGCCGTCGCCATGTTGTCGCTGCTTCAGCGCACTCACTTGTGGTCCCGATGCCCAGCAGCTCGCATCAGCGCGAGGAAAGTTCGCCCGAGTCCACCAAATTAGTCAAGAGGGGCCTTTCAATCCATCCAACTCCACCAGCAACAGGCCAGTAGAAGAGTCCGGCCTCGTGTTCCCGTCGTTTCTTTGTCTCAGGCTTAGGACGCCATCTTAGTTCGATGGATTCACGCCCGATGCCAACTTCCAAAATCAAATTCTTGGGTCGGTAACAGCTTCAGGTCGTCCGCTGTGAGCGCCGTACCCTCCGTGATGCCTTCAGATTCTGAATTTTCCCAGTTTCGCCGGGATCCGTTCAGATAATCAGGATGATATTCGGGATCGGGCGCGGAGCTCCGGGCTCACGCTGCCTACCTCCTCGGCATCCAAGCCACGCCCCCCATGATGAGGCAGATGATGAGGACGAAAGTGAGAACTGCAGCTTGGAGACTGCTTCAGACTCAGAATTGGAAACATCAGCAGGCTCTATAGTGAGTACTGACACGGAGAATAAAGTGACTGACCTCAATCTCAGCAGATAGCGATACAGAATCAATTGAATCAACACAAGAGACAGTTAAAAAAACTACTCAAACAAGACTTAAAACCGCTGCCATAGAAAATAACAAAACTGCGGCACATACCAAATTTAAGAGTAAAGCTAATAACAACTCTAGACAAAAGAAGCTGTCTAGAGTATCGCGCAGAGCCCTTACAAAATCAGTTGTAAAAAAACTTGATTGGGACAATACATTGGAGAACTGTGCACCGTCCATGGGGGAGCTTGAAAACGCAGTTACAGGTTCTTATGAGGTCACCTCTCAGGGATCAGAGGGAGGCGCCTCTAACTTTGAAGTCTTGTTTACAACCTTAAAACAAATGCAAGGTGAGGCTCATATTGAGAGTCAAAGGGCAAGGAGGAGGGCTAGGCATGCAAATAAAAAAATACAATCCTCTCTCCACAAAATTAATAAAATGTATGAAGAAATGGTTGGAAGAGTATCTGAAGTGGAGATTAGAATGGGAAAACTGGAGGACGATCTCACCAAAATCCAGGATGCTAGGAAAGACCAGGACAAGACGACGGCGGATATGCTATGGAAACTAGAAGATTTTGAAAACAGGCAAAGGCGCAATAACGTTCGACTACTTGGAATTCAGGAGCTGTCTTCATGGGATTTGGATCACGAGGTACAAAGAGCACATCAATTCCCGATGACATGGAAGGAGACACAGGGTAAGCCCCCCGCAATATTACTTTATGTCTGGAACTTCTTACTGCGCGGAGAGATAATTAGCAAGGCAAAACCCCAGGCCAAACGCACCTACAAGGATGTTGAATTCTTTGCATGTCCTGATTTCTGCCACACCACCGTGGAAAGGCGGTGGCGGATGAGGCAGCTCATTACCCCTTTCCAGAACATAGGTTGTGAGGCTTACCTCATGTTTCCAGCACACCTGAAGGTTGGCTTAAATGGAAACTTTAAAATCTTTTACTCTGAAATCATGGCACAAGAATACCTCAGCTTTTTGTGTGAAACTAGAGGTCATCACGCCATGAGGAACATGTGGAACATGATGCTCGTACGGTTGCTATTAGAGACATTCCCCGCAAGAAGTAAAAGTAAAAGATAGAGACTAATAACATTATGGAAAAATAGGATGCAAGTGTTCGTTTAAATCAGGAGTTAAGGGTGTTTTAGTTCTACACTTATGATCTCTCCTCCCTGGGCTCTGGGGATATGCAGGCCTGTTTCGGTATCACGGCGGGTATTAGTATTTCTAGAATGGTGCCTGAGGTTTAACACTGTGTGGGGAGAGCACATCGGGATGACTTAAGAGAGCCAGGGGAGGGAGGGCGGGCGTGACATCCTGTAGGCAACATCGGCCAGACATAGGTCCTTTGGACCTATTTGCCTGCAGGGGGTGTGGGTTTCTGAGGGTGGGTCGTCTGGGGTGGGGGAGGGTGGGAATAAGGGCAGGGCACAAGGGCACTGGAATTCGATGGGAGTGTGAAGAACACAATTTGAAACAAATGCATGAGCATGGTTACTGTACTGAAGATATTATGAACATAAAAATGGAAATTTGTATATTTTGTGTAGTAGAATTAGCAAAGAATGAATTTGATAGCTTGATAAATAAAAGCGAGCAGGTAGCCGATAGTCCCTTAGAAAATAGGTATGTCTCTTAGATTTGTGACGTGGAATGTGTGTGGCCTAAATGATGTCCAAAAGAGACAAAAGATAGGATTACGACTACGACAAATGAATGTAGATTTTGTATTTCTGCAAGAGACACATATAATGAATACTCAAGAGTTCTGTCTTAATCAGTTGGGGTTTCATTTAATAGTAAGTTCTAAAAAAGGGACAAAAAAAAGAGGGGTAGCTATCCTATCAAGGAGTAAAAATGTGGTAACTAGGAGAAAATTAGAAGATCAATGGGGAAGGTGGGCTATTGTTGAGATTTTAATAGAAGGAGTATGGACAACACTAGTGGCGGTGTATGGTTCAACCCAGGATGATCCAGAAATCTTACAGTTTTTAGATTCTGAGCTGGCAGCCTGGCCTCCTCAGATCATCATAGGAGGCGACTAGAATATTAACGGGGCGGAGGGTTTGGGAGTAGGCACGACAAAAAAGTACAATGGCAGGAAGAAAAGAGTACATAAAGCCCTTACGGACCTTCTAGGAAATAACACCTTACGAGATGTCTGGGGCACAATAAGATCAGAGCAACCAGGCTACACATACTACTCTGCACCACATCATATTTGTGTCAGATTAGATTATTTTCTGATATCCAATGATTTAATGACTAGAGCAAAAATTGACAGACTCCCTCGAATTCTTAGTGATCACAACCCCTTAATTCTAACGATGAAGCAAGGAGGGGGAATAAAGCTAAGGAGGGTATGGACATTTGAAAGAGGACTCCTCTCAGACAATGATTATATAACACATATGTCTAAATGGATTAGTGAGTTTTATGAACATAATAGAGGGAGTGCCTCAGTGGGAGTAATATGGGATGCTTTTAAGGCAGGCGCTCGCGGAGAGACATGTAGCTATAGTGCCTATAAACGGAAATCAGAACGGTAACGACATAGTGATATAGAGAAAGCTGTCTCAGAAGCAGAGGAACAGCTCAATAAATGTGTAATAGGGGGTGAACCAACTGAACAATCTATTATAGATTTAATGAAAGTGAAAAGTGAAGCAGAAGAGGAATTTGCAAATAGAGCAGCAAAACAATACACAACTAGAAGGGAGAGATGCTATGAGTTTAGCGAAAAAGTTGGACGTGTTCTTGCCATGCGCACCAGGCAGATAGCAGCGGAAGGGACTGTCAAGGCGATTAGGGACGAAAATGGAATATTACCCTCAGACCCAGAGGAAATTAGGGAAGTGTTCAGGAAATTTTATCAGTCATTATATGACGACCAACATCCCAGCAGTATCGAAGAAATAAATGAATACCTTCAGAATATCCCAGCTAAGATCATTTCTTTTGAAGAGGCAGATGAGTTAGAGGTTATGTTGGATAATATCGAGATCAAAGAAGCTATGTCTAATCTCCCCTCAGGAAAGGCTGCTGGTCCGGATCAGTTACCTTTAGAGTTCTATAAAACTTTCTGGGGATGACTAGGGCGAGACTTTACTAAAATGATTCAAGCTGCCCAGACGGGGGAGTCTGTCCCAAAATCCTGGGGGGGTGCAGATATAAATGTAAATGTAAATGTAGGTATACTTATATAGCGCAACCTGTCACCACAAAGGGCATCCTGGCGCTTGCCTAGGGAACCCGTCCTGGTATTCCCCTGTGAGAAGCCCTGACAGGGTGTTCACAGGGTGAAAGTCAGGCATCCCGCCGCGAGGGGCCGTTGTGGAGATTAAGCAAGCTATTGCCCAGAGTCGCAGAGTGTGAACCCGTGAGTCAAGGAGGCACCGGGACGAGAATTATCGAGTCCGTGGAATTTTTAGCCCAAGACCCGCCGGGGCGGGGAATTGAACCCTGGTCCAGGACCGATCTCAGATTCCGGGTCTGCCGCCTCTAACCCCTGAGCCACACTTCTCCACTACCACCACCACCATATAGTGTTAATTTTAAAAAAAGGGAAACCTCCGACTGAGCCAGGGTCCTATCGACCAATTACGTTGATGAACAACGACACTAAAATATACTCAAAAGCCCTGGCTACAAGATCCGCTAGAATAATAAGTGCCCTAGTTAGTAATAACCAACATGGTTTTATTCCTGGAAGGGGGACGACTCACCATATTAGGAAAGTCATAACTCTGTTCGATGCTGTCGAGGTGACAGGAGACCCGATGGCAGTAATGTTGTTGGATGCGGAAAAAGCATTTGATCGGGTCTCCTGGGACTATCTGTGGCATACCCTAATTAGAGCCGGGATCAAGGGTGGTTATGTGAAAGCACTGCAGACTCTGTACAAGGAACCGGTTGCAGCCTTAAGAATAAATGGGGGCACTACAGGACAATTTATGATTAAGAGAGGTACACGGCAGGGGTATCCATGCTCTCCGCTGCAATTCGCCATGTATATGGATCCACTAATCCGTAAGATAGAATCGTCTCCAGAAATCACCCCATTATACACAGCTCTGGGACCATGTAAGATACTCGCCTACGCTGATGATGTGGCGGTGATAACACCATGCCCCACGGAAGCGACTGAGCTGGTAGAGGCGGAGGCCCAAAGATTCGGGCAAGTTTCGGGCTACTCCCTGAATGCTTCAAAAACCCAAATTATTAAAAACTCAATGACTCCTTGTGATGATAATCGAGTGGTACCAGTAGGGAGGTATTTAGGAATCAATATCTCAGCAGACTTAAACAACCTGGTGGAAAAAAATATTGCTCCAGTAGTTGATAAAGTGAAGAAAGTCTTGGATCGATACGAGAATCTACATTTGTCGCTAGTAGGACGAGTTAATATTATTAAAATGTTGATTTTGCCAAAATTTTTATATCTTTTCAGGGCAATACCACTTTTAGTCGATAACAAATGGCTTAAAATTTGTGAACAGATGATTAATCGCTTTATTTGGGCTAAAGGTAAGACACGGAGGGCATTGAGGTATATGTCACTTCCACGGGAAAGAGGGGGGTGGTCATTACCGGATTTAAAGTTATATTATTGGGCTGCAGCACTGCAAGGTATGGTGGGTCTGATTGGAGGGGCAGAGGTGGATGGTTGGGACAAGATAGGTTCGCTCGCTATTTACGGCTTGGTTTTGGGTACAAATGCTGAAAATATATTTTTGAGATTTACGGAGGAAAGCTATTTTAAAAGAACACGATTCAAGACAGTAATGGCTGCTTATAATATATGGGAAGGATTTTCCAAAAAGTTTGGAATAGGGAAATACAATGCATACACTAGATTCAAAAATAACCCTTCCTTATCCAGTGTGGTTTTCTCAGGAGTTGTATATCAAGAATGGGAGAGGCGGGGGATAGGTAAGATCGGAGATATGCTAGGTGGCCAAGGTATATTACAATTCACAGAATTTCAAAATAAGTACACTTTGAATACAAAACACTTCTTCAAATACCTTCAAATAAGAAGCTGTATATTGAATTAAAAAGGGGGATCATTGGGCTTTGGAAAAACTATAATGATGGATCTTATAGAAAATGGCTCTGACTGTACTATAAAGAGATTTTACTCAGAAATGACAAAATTAAAGAAAGATGATTTGGAGAAATGGATAGATAAATGGTCTCTAGATTTAGATATAGATAGGGATATCTTTACCGAATCACTAGAAATGTGAAGTAAAATGTTGTGTTCATCGTCTCTTCAGGCCCAACATTATAAGATTTTGTACCATCTATATTATACGCCTGGGAAAATTGCTCAATGGGGGGGTCTATCTGGAACTACCTGTTTTAGGTGTGGCAGTACGGAGGCGAATCTGATACACATCTTTTCGATTTGCCCGCACCTAGATAAGTTGAAACAGGGTATTGGAAATATTTTCCAGAATGCATAAGCAACAACAATAGAGCTAACCCCAGCTATTATGCTATTGGGGGTAAACCCCAATGGGCAATTAAACTGTACATACTTCGTGTTTGTAGCAATGGCGATTCTTAGACTGTTAGTGGCCTCGGCTTGGCTTGACCCAAATCCTCCTACTTACCATCAATGGTTAGGTAAAGTATTATCAGTACAAAAATTGGAAACCGCTATCTACGCTAGGAAGGGAAAAAAGGGTAAAAAAATTGGGTATGCAAATTTGGGGCCCTTTTATTCAGTGGAAGTTAGGAATTGAATGATGAAAGAATTTGTATTATCGAATATTGGAGTTTATGAATATGCATGTATATTCCCAAATTTCATTGTTTTGTATTAAGTATATCGGAATTTGTGTTCTATGATTTTGTATCTTATTGTGCCCTGCTCATGTTATCAAGGGGAAAAAAAGGGGGAAAAATGTCTTCAATAAAAATATATATAAAAAAAAAAGGATAGTATCAGAGGCAATTTACTTAGGGATTAAAATCACTACAGATTTGGATAAGTTGGTTGAATTGAATATGGTGACCTTAATAACAAAGGTGAAGAAAAACACCAAAAGATTGCATAACCTGCACTTGACACTAATGGGTAGAATAAATGCTATAAAAATGATCACCTTCCCTAAATTTCTCTTTATGTTTAGGGCCATCCCACTCTTTTTCGAACACACCTGGTTCACCAAAGTGGAAGTAATCCTCAATAGACTTATTTGGGCACATGGGAAAACGAGGAGAGCTTATCGTCACATCACACTACCAAGAGAGAAAGGGGGATGGGGGGCTCCAGATTTCAGACTATATTACTGGGCAGCAGCCCTGCAGTACTTTCAATGGATGATAGGCAGAGGGTACCAAGAACCAGACCCGGGGGGTATAGGAATCAATCTCAAGAATGTATATATTGCACTAATGGGAGGGGATGCGCAGAATGCCTTCTTAAACACAGTTGATTTTAGCTACTTTAAGCACACGAGGTTCAAGACCTTGAAAGCAGCTTATAAGGTCTGGACAGCAGTATCTAAAGCACTAGGATTGGGGAGATTTAACAGATATACTTGACTGTACACAAACCTCTCACTACCGGGGGATATATACAGGGATTCAGTTATGAGGGAATGGGAGGAAAAGGGTATTAGGAAAATAGGGGACGTCTATGATCAGGGAGGCATTCGCTTGTTTCAGGAGCTACAAACAAAGTATAAATTAGATGGAAGGAGCTTCTTTAAGTACCTGCAGCTCAGAAGCTATTTTATGAATAAAAAGGGTGGCACAGTGGGGTTTGGGGAGTGCAGAATAATGGAATATGTACAGCGTGGCCATTACTGTACGATCCGGCAGTTGTATGCAGAACTGTATATATCGAAAGAAGACGACAGGGGAAAGTATGCCGTAAAATGGGGGGAGAAAATAGGCTCATCACAAGAGAACTTTCAGGATTCATTGAACTTAGGCTGTACGGTGTTATGCTCGGCCACACTCCAGGCACAACATTATAAAACGCTGTTTTCACTTTATTACACCCCGGCTAGAATAGCACAATGGGGGGGCTCCTCGGGAATTACATGCCCGCGATGTGACTCGACTAATACGGACCTAGTCCATATGTTCTCTGAATGCCCACAGCTATACTCTTTAATAGCGGCAATAAAGTCCTTTATAGGAGGTACACTAGGAATTCCAGGAGCAATGTCTCCAAAATTGATAATGCTTGGGCTGATAACGGGAAGAGGGACACTATATAGAATTTATGTTTATTGCTATGGCAGTATTGCGAATCTGTATTGCTAAAACTTGGCTGGATAGAGCTCCGCCAACCTTTCAAATTTGGCTAGCAAGGTTACTCTCCACATATAATTTGGAAAGCGCAATATATGGTAGGAAGGGGCGGAGAGCACGAATATTAGGCTGCAAGATATGGCAACCTAAAGAATTATGGAAAACTAGAATGGGGAGGTAGTAAAACTTAAGATAGGAATTTTGTTCTGCTTCCCCCTTCCCATAAGATTTCATTTCCTCCTTTTTTTTCCCTCTCTGGTTTAATCCTTAATTTTTAATCTTTTTGTATTTTCTTCTCTACCTCTTTGTTATTTACTTATATGTTGTGATCTCGGATTTTCAGATGCAATATGATATGTAAGTCAGTTGTAAACAAATGTGCTGTAAACATTTGCAGATAATGTTGGTATATATAAAAACTTTTAAATAAAAAAAAAAAAGAGGTAAACAGAGACACCAATAAAGCCCTGTTATGGCAGTCAACTAAGATGGAAGTATAAATTGATCTTCTATAGGCTATTGCGGGCGCCTGGCCAACCTAGGATCCAGGGTAGTGGTCCTAGACAACTGGCTCTCCCAGTATCAGGCTTCCAACCTTGGGGGCTGCACGTGTTGCTGCTCTACCCTAATGGAGAAATGGGCCTCCCTTCCCGAGGTGCTAGTAGAAATAATGGAGATCGCTAAAGGCCGCTGGGAGGTATCAACTTCCAGCAACACAGCTGTCAGGGCGGCGCTTAACAGCCATCTTTCGGATACAAGACAGGTGGAAAAAATGGAACAAATTGAAAAAATTGAACATGTCAATGATGCGGCACACGACTAAGAACCCCGCCAGCACCTCAAAATCAGCCAAAGACAAACAAAGCTCCAACAAAGGAGGTAGAGGGGACAGCGACACCCATACAATAGGCTTGCAGGAACACTCCTTAAGCACAGCGGCCACATTCAGAGCTAACTTATCAAGGAGAGCAAAAAAGAAGCTAAAAAAGCATTGAAAAAGACATAAATAGCGGGCCGAAATTGCGATTTCGCAATTTTTAAATGGATGATGAATTGCATTTAAGGAATCTCAAATAGAGATTCCTTAAATGTAATCCATCGCAAATTTGCGAAAACGCAATTACCGATTTTTGCATTTGGGATGATGAATCCCAAATGCAAAAATCTCACTCGCAAAGGGCCAGATTCTCAGAATCTGTCCCTTTGCGAGCCGAATTCAGCTTCATGAATTAGGCTGTAAGATCTAGCAAAATTGGAAACCTGTTGAGCCTGTTGTGCATGTGATGTGCTGCCGAATAGTAGGTGATCTTTCCTCACATCTATACAGTCTATCTGCGATATATCCTAGGCCAGGGCACAAGCCATTGCTAGCTTCACCTGCCTACGTGGGGGCATCCTGTCAGGTGCGGCTCCACCGTAATACCAGAGGAGTATCACCCCATTGCCAACAGATGAATATATAAAATTATAATAAAACAATCTTATCATTTTAGTTATCACTACCTGAGCAGCCTGAGCCATGGAGTCTTTGGTGAGGCCAGTTCAGGCCATGGCAGGGAGGAGGAGTGGTGGTAACTTATAAGTGGGCATGTCCCTTTGGCCGCCGGTCTTCGGCCAGCCAAACAAACATAGACATTTACATTTCTCCAACCCAGCCGTGTTGCACAGCTGGGTTGGACAAAAGCCACAGGCTCCCTGAGAGTGAGCGAGTGTTCAGACCAGCCCACCGAGGCCAATCCAGGAGCTTATCTCATGCTAGGTAGAGCAGAAGAGTAGCATCTGGATTGGGTGGGGAGCCTGTGCTGTGGCCCATGGACTGCTGGGAGGATAGCTGGGGCAGAGCAACGAGGCAGCATGCAGCTTCAGTGGCAGTAAGTCTTTATTTTTAATGTACTATTATTTGCCTAACCCTCCCAGACCCCACCATCCCCACGCCACCCTTCCAATTTAGATAGGTGGTTGCCGCCACTGCATCTTGTTCATGTCACCATTTAGGACACAATTAAAATACCTCGTCACCATGAGGGGGATGGCCATATAGGGGGCAAGCAAGTCTCATGTTTTCTTAAAGAATCCCTTGTCGTCATTATTGGGCATATACGTTAAGCATGCACACCTCCATTCCATCTGAAAGATCGTAGATCAGTATGTTTCACCTCTCCACATCTGGGTCCCTCATGTAGACACATCTCTTGTGTATGTTGAATAAGTAGAGGGCTATAACAAACCGCACCATTTTGCTTTAGTTTGTTAGTTTCCTCATTAACCAAATTGGTTTTCTGTAACATTGCTAATCCCACTTCTTGCCACCTCAAATAGGTGTGCGTTGTATAGTGCTTGGTTAATTGTGTAGGCCCTTGCGTTCCAGGAGATTACTTTTACGGTTTCTGTCATGTATGTAATGGTATATGCCACCCCAGGTCTTTCTCATCTAGGGAGAGGCAATGAGAACCCATCCCCCTTCTGCTCCTACTTAATCATGTAGTTCCCATCATGAAATTGCCATGAAGCTCTAGCACTACCACGCAACATACTAACTCTCAATCCCAACTTAACCCAGTACCCACTCACTGGGAAAACACCAAAAACCTTCACTGTGATATTTTCCTCTTATGTACATAATGATCAAATCACACCTCCTCCCTTCGCTGCCTTAGGTCCGCATGCCAATGCTATTGCTGGATAGTGTTGTGGAATTGTTATCTTTGTGAAGTGGTGGTACAAATGCACGTGAGTTCCAGCACACTTCCACCAGGACTCCCCAATGGGATCAAGCCTGGGTGGAAAGGGGCAGCCCCTCCGGCAGTCCCTATAGGGTCCAAGTTACAAAGTCCTCACAATGTGACAACCACAGTGTGCCCCCGTTCCACATACAAATTCGTTGCAGGTTCCCCACTGGTGATAATACCATGTCCGGTGCAGGGCCGCTCCCATACAGTGCTTAACAGGCCCTTCCCCAAACATTCAGGTATGTTTCTTTTCACACGTTGCTGTCAGTTGGTGGTAGCCTTTGAAGGTGACTAATGGGGATTATCCTACATAGATTTAATCCCCATTTCGGCCCCCAGCCACTTCCAGTGTGCCATCTAGTTGCACGTCTATGTGCTGTGTCTCCACAAAATAGGTCATTCTCCCTCTCTGTCCATCGGCAGACCCATTGGGCCTGCTCCTGGGGCCCATTCTGGGTGGGCTCCAGTCTAGGGCTTGGTCATTTGATGGCTCTTCCTTCTGGTCCATCCAATCCTAGACCTCCTCCGGAGCCCCAAAGAAATGGGAGTGCCGCTCTTCCATCACCCTCAGCTTGGCTGGATACAGGAGCTTGTAGCGAAGGTTAAGTGTTCTGAGTTTTTACTTAACTTCCATGAGCGACTTTCATTGGGCCTAGTCCCAGGGTGTGTAGTCTGGAAACATTTGTATGGTTTGTCCCTTAAACCTGGGATCTCTGGTTTTTACTGGCACACTGAAGGATACTGTCCCGGTCTCAGAAGTTGAGGATCTTCACGATAATGACCCCTGTGGGGGCACCGGGCGGGGAGCATCTGGCTATCTCCCAGTGCGCTCTCTCCGGCACAAGAAGTCAGATAGGGCCTGACTTCCCATCAGCCCCACAAGCCATCTTTCCAAAAACAACTCTGCAACGTCCTCCTCTGCTTGCTCTTGGAACCTCACAAACCAGAGGTTGCAGGGCCTAGGCCTTCCTTCTGTGTCTTCCAGGTGCTCCTCAAACAACTTACCTGCTCCAAAGGGTGCCCACAGTGGCTGTTAAGTCCTTCAGCTCCTGCGTCAGGGTCAGTACCTTCCCCTCAGTTCCCTTGGGCATTCTGATACGCCTCTTCTATATGCTTGCAGAAGGTTGACCTCAATGGCTATGGCTACATTTTGTGTTCCAGTGCCTGCTTGGAGACATTGATGCCTGCAAGGATTTGTGATCCCAAGGGCTCTCATACTGAGCCTGGGATAATGGACTAAACACTGAACTGTGTTGATCCAGGTTTTATTTGTGCCCGTTAAGTAGTCCATCCTAGGTTGCTGGGACTTTCTGGAGGATTTACCTCGCACTATCCTGTAACTTAGCTCTGCAGAGTATACCGCAAGCGGTCGTTAAGGTGGTTCCAGGTCCCCCCTTCACCGGCTGGGGTCGCCCCAGGGCCCCTCGTATGTGGGATGTCAAGTCCCGAGAACAGATGCCTAGGGGACTGCTAAGGATGAGGTCCTGCAGGCTGCAGGCCTCCACCCGAAGTGCGCAAAGACACTCCCTCTCCAGTCACCAGGTGCCACCAGACAACTCCATCAGCTGTGTGCGGATACTCACGCTAGCCTCCTTTTGCCATGTCGGCAGGCACCACAACCCTTCGGCAGCCCCAGCTGTGCCTCACAGGGGAGCTGTCATAAGCACCTGCAAAATCAGGTGCCCACTGTCTCCCCCATAATCGGGATGTGCCCACAGCAGCTTTGGAGCTCCCCTACATTCCTGAGTAACGCGAAGCCCCACTTTTGCCTCATCCTCTGGTCATCCATGGGGGAGGAAGAGCTCATGCCATCTCTTGGGACTTCTAGCTTGGTCCTGCGGCCCCCATGGCTCAGGCCGCTTCCGGCTGGCACCGGAAGCCCACATGTCCATGGCTCACCTTTGGCTCATCTAGGGTCACAGCATCGCATGCCTAGCCACCTGAGCTTGATTCCTCTGTGTTACACAGCAGGCACCAATCAGCACGGCTGCATGACTCTCAAATTGCACATCATGTACTGCCAAGCCCCTCCGTCACGGCATCCAGACCTGGCAGTTTTTACAAAGGCTTAGCCAGTGTGTAGCCTCTGGCATCAGTGCAGCCGCTTGTGTACAATGTAGGGTAAATTCGCAGGAGGGGAACTTTCAGGATTGTGAAGGATTAGGATGGGGTACCGTCAAAGAGCTCCATGCTGGCATATCTTGTCAGCCATTGTGCTTGGCCATGCCGCCACTCAAAACAATATTTACTGGCATCATTGTCACATCAGTATCCTTGTTTCCTTTTCTTCACTTTCCTTTTCTCATCTCCTTTCCTCAATTTCTCAGTTTCCCTCAACTCCATTTTCGAGGTTTTTATTTAGCCTAAATGCACACCTTCCTCTCTTATCTGGCTCTCTCCTTCGCTCTTACCAACTGTCCTTCTCATTATTCTTTGTTGTATGCTGCTCATTACTCCCTTGCTTCAGTGTTTGTTCGCATCCTCTTCCTTCTATTTGCCTTCACTCCCCTTCTCCGATGTCACCTTACCTTCTCCACTCATCTTTTCAACCTTCTAATTGTGTAATAAAGCCATTCTTTTAATTGTCTGCCTTTATGTTCACCTTCCTTTTCTTTCCTGGGACAACTTGCTTTTTGTTATTTTCTCCTCTCATCTTTTCCTTTACTTTAGTTAGTTCAGTTTCATTCTTTCTTTATATTTCTCCCTTGTTTCTTATTTTTTGTCCATTTCCTCTGGTCTAAGTGCTTCCTGTTTTTGTCTTCCTTTTACTTCTTGCCCTTTCTTTCTTCTCCAGTTTCTTTTTTCCTTCTCAGTTGTTTTTTCACTTTTTCTTTTTTTGCTATCCATTTCTCTTTTCTTTTTCTCTTGTAATTTTTTCTCTTACTTAATTCTTAGTTCATCCATTTGCCCATATTTTTCTGTGAGAAGCCGGATCAGTGTACGGTGCTCACATTAGTATCCTTGTTTCCTTTTCTTCACTACCATTTTCTCATCTACTTACCTCAATTTCCCAGTTTCCCTCACCTCCATTTTCCAGGTTTTCCTGATCGGGCGGAAGTATATCGGAGACTTTGCCGGAGATGTAGGCACTATAAAAATGAATCCTCAGATTGGTCGCAGCCGTTACAATGAATTTCGTGACTGGGACAATAAGAAGAGAGTAGGAATGACAGAGGTCAATTCGTCATGAAAAGAAATCCCGATAATACAACGTGTGATTTGCCTGAAATGCTGAAACTTGTTTAAACTACTACAGAATAGTCGCATTAGGATAAACAACTGAACAAGCTCGTCTTTGGACATCCAAAGGTTTCTAGACTTACAACTGTAGTCTTCAGTGGGATTTAATATACCCCGTTTTAGTGTATGCTCTGTTTTCACACAAAAAGAAGAGAGGATATCTGTTGAGGTCTTGAGGAAAGTGGTAATAACCCACCGAAACGCGCGTCGACCTGGCGTGGAACCCGACAAAATATTCTGCGGTTTTCATCTATGCAGAGTTTCTTTCTGCTGGACAGTATACCTTATGTACAGATTTGATTGGAAGTGATTGGTGTGAAAGTGTATGTTCCTGTGTGAGAGTAGTATGTGAGTGTGATTAGTGTTGTGAAACCAGGGTTTCTTCTTTTTTTCCCTTTAATCTTGGGTTTTTTTGAAAAAAATTAATACTCATTTGTATTAAATAAGAAATGTGTTGAATCATATAAAATGGTGATAATTTATTTATTTAAATGATGAATAACTTTTTTATGCTATATTTGTTTAAAATGATCAAAAGAATAGAATGAATTCAAAAAAGTTAAAAAAAATGGAAAAGTACTGATATAAAAAAGAAATAAACACTTGAAAATACAATCAAAGAAATTGTTATCGCTGTGTTATGGAGGTCATAGAAAATGAAATGAACTATGCTTTAATGTATAAAGTATGTGTGGCTCACTGGTTAGAGGTGGCAGACCCGAGAGCAGAGGACGGCCCGGGACCAGGGTTCGATTCCCGACGCGGCAGGTTTCTGGACCAGGGTCAGCGGACTCGATAATTCTCTCGCCTCGGTGCCCACTCTGATCAGCGATCACACTCGGCAACTCTGGGCACTAGCTTGCCTCATCTTCACTAACGGCCCCACCAGACCGCCGGGGATGCCTGGTCTCACCCTGGAGATACCCATTAAGGGACCATCTCTCAGGGAAGCCAGGAAGGGTTTCGCAGCGGTCGAAGCGCGGAGGTACCCCTTCGGGAGTGATTCCTGCGCTATATAAGCACACAATTAATTAATTAATTAGGCCATGAGGGAATCCATTATTGTTGCCAGGTTTTTATTTAGCCTAAATACCTACCTTCCTCTCTTATCTGGCTCTCTCCTTCACTCTCACCATCTGTTCTTTTCATTCTCCTTTGTTGTATGCTTCTCATCACTCCCTTGTTTCAGTATTTGTTCTCATCCTCTTCCTTCTATGTCACCTTACCTTCTCAACTCATCTTTTCAACTTTCTAATTGTGTGATAAAGCCATTCTTTTCACTGTCAGTCTTTTTTGTTCACCTTCCTTTTCTCTCCTGTCACACCTTGCTTTTTGTTATTTTCTCCTCCCATATGTTTTCTTTACTTTAGTTAGTTCAGTTTCATTCTTTCTTTATAGTTCTCACATGTTTATTATTTTTAGCCCATTTCCTTTGGTCTTAGTGCTTCCCGTTTTTTGCCTTTCTTTTACTTCTTGCTCTTTCTTTCTTCTTCAGTTTCTTTTTTCCTTCTCAGTTTTTCTTTTTTTGCTATCCATTTGTCTTTTCTCTTTCTCTTGTAATTTATTCTCCTATTTAATTCTTCTTTCATTCATTTTCCCGTGTTTTTCTGTGAGAAGCCGGATCAGTATACAGTGCTCCCTTATGTAAGTGTTGAACCCTGCACTAACCCGGGCGACCTTTATGGTGATTTTAAGGATTTAGATAACCATAGAAAAATCTCTAAGTGGTAGCATTGGAGAACAGCCTTCAGGCTTAATGTAGGAGGAGTGCAAAGCAGCTCAGTTTACCAGTATCTAATATTTTAGTAAAGGCTAAATGAAAAAGAACTACACAGTGTAATTATAAAAAAAGATATTTATTACAATCACTCACTAACACATTGCAATATCTCCTCCCCAGAGATATTCACAATGCACACAATACTTTGGATATAAAACAGCAATTAGCACCAGGAAACAGTGGTCCAAAGGGGGAAACCAGACCATATATCAAAATAGTGGGACACAAACAATGACCTAAGTCGAGACTGCACCCAGGAGACGAAGAAGAGTTGGGGGCCCAAGGAACATCCCCATCTGAGAGTCTTGGAACCCCGTGACGGCCCCATGAGAACTCAATACTGATCAGCGGGTACGTCGCGTTGCAGTCTTACCACAGAAGGACGAAAGACTTGGTTGGAACCCAGAAGTGAGTTCGAGTCGAAGAGTACCTGAAAGCAGAGGGGACAGAGTCTATGTATCACACAACAAGAAGCTACCCTGGCAAGATGTCTGATTCTTAAAGAAGATAGAGACACACTATGCCAATTACCTATGTGCTGTAGGGCATCTCAAAAAAATGTAAGGACAGTCCTCACACACCACCAGGTGTCATGCTTCATCATCGGCAGTCCTCGCTCTTTAAAAACAGCGTTTGATAAAGAGCGGTTCTACACGTGGAGACAAGGAGGAACTTCTACAACTAAGTGGGGGCCCGTGCTAAGAAAGTGAATGAGTGATGTTAAAATTCGATGCAAATACTACATGCACATTTTAACTGTGCAGAATTAGCTCAATATTAAAACTAATAGAGGAGACCTGGGGGATTAGTGCCCCATCCCTATCAGTGTCGCCAACAGGTTTCTGCCTCTGTGGCCAGGTTTGTCATTGGCATTCACCAGGACGTGAAAAAATGGGCTACTATCTAGTCTCAAAGAGACTAAGATGAATCCACTTAAGTAGGTTGACCTTTGTCAAACTCTACTATGAAATTTCAGAAACCCCGGGTTAGGGATGTCTGATGTGAAGGGAGGAATTGAGGGACCCCTGTAGTCGTACTCGCCTCAAGGTGCATCCCTTGTGATGCTCCCACGTTCTGTCCTTCTTGCTTTCCCGCTGGTGGCTTGTTGAGATGCCGAAAGGCACATATGTAATAGGCATAGTGTGCCTCTAACTTCTTGTTGTGTGATACATGTTACTTGGAGGCCAGCTTACCTTGACTGCCCAGTAGCCTCTTGTTCCCTCCCCTTTTGAATATAAGGGTTTTGTGCGTATTTGGGACAGAGTCTATGCCACACCTGGCATTCAGGTGGCACAGAAGATGGCCACTTGAGTTCAATGAAGCAGGTTAGATGAAGAGGCTTCACGAACCCTGAATCAATAGCTCTGCCCGAGCCACCGGGAGGCTGAAGACAACAAAATCGATCTGTCCAACCAACCACGTCGGCACGGGTCAGTTATAGCAGGAATAGGCTCGCCGACAAAACCTCTCGATGTGTCCGACTCTGTTGGCACGAGTTGGTCGTGGTAACCGTTGTGGTCACTGGGTGATTGAAGGGAGCAGCGACATTGTGCACAGGGGTTTGGTTACAGGTTAATTCTACGAAGGATGTTGGCCTCAATTCAACGAGAGGACAGCTCAGGCCTCGAGGGAACACAGATCCACCACCTCTGTTGTAGAGCATTGCAGAGTCCCTGGGAGCCCAGGTTCAGCAAACCAATCAATCGTGTTGCTGTGCCTGCGGATGCAGGGGAGTGACACTTTCACTCTAAGGGAGATTCCTTTGGATGTCTTTAGATGTCTACAGTCCCCAGAGAGAACATGTATGGAGGATGGGCACTGATGGTGCAGGGAGTTTGCAGGACAACAAGGTCAGGAGTCGACAGAGTCCTCTCCTTTGTAGTCTCAGTCCCAAAGCAAAGGACGATGCAATCAGTGTGGCACAGCCAGCACGACTCGGCCAGGATATCCAGACGGTCAAAGAAGAAGTGGTAGTAGATCTGAATCGAATCACATGACAAATCTAGGGACCCACCCACAGGTAAGTCCTTAAGTACCCTAAGTTGAGGGTTGGGATGATTCAGTGGTTCCTCCCAGAGTATGAGTCGAACAGTGGGGAGGATACTCCCATGTCTTTTGTCCAGTTTCACGCCAGAGCTGGGAGTCAACGGCTCACTGATCTGATTTGAACTGGAGTATGCAAGGAGGGCACCAAATGTGCCCTTTCAGCACACTATGTGTAGCTGGCAAGTGCCCTCACCCCAGCCCAATACACTAAGTCCAGTTCGATAGGTGGTCACACCTCCCTGTGACAGGAAACCTATTTTCTTACCTTCCCCTGCTCAGGTTTGACCCAGCAGCAGGATGGCAGAATCGTGTATCTGATCGGCAGCAGCCATAGGTTGCTGTCAGGCTCTGCAGATCGGTCCCAGGAGCATGGAGAGCCTCCCAGAGGGGCCCTAGAATGGGTGGAATCATATCTCCAACAGGGGATACGGTTTGGGGTATATTTCCAACATAATAAGTCCCTTGAGCAACACAGCAATCAATCAAAGACGTGGGTACACATAAAGAGTTCTTGCTCCTTCGTCGCCTGTTCTTTGTTTCTTTAATCCTCCTTCTCCATAGGTGATATTAGTCATTCATTAAATACAGTGTACATTAGTCATTCATTAAATACAGTGTACATTCCAGTCAATCCTATAGCCTATTCACGTGTTTCGCCATTGGTTATTAAACCAATTTGACTTTATCAGGGCAGCTCACCTGTTTTGCATTGTTAAAGTTGCAGGGGAAGGTTTACAAGCCCCCTGCAACACTTTTGTGCTGTTGTTCTCACTCAGGAAAGCCTTGTAAAAGTGATGCAGTAAAATTACAAGATTTCACTGCGCGACTTTTAAGATGCAACTGCATCAAAACCTCACGCTGGCTTGAAGCAGGTGAAAGGAGTGACACAGTACAATAAGTATAGGTCTCGACATGCATTGCTGGAGTTGCGTTGTGCTGGAGACTCGACTCCAGCAATGCGTCAATTTTGGGCCAACAGATGCAAAAGAATTTCTGACGCATCTGTCAATCCTTGCGCCAATTGTTTGTACTTGCATGCAGGGTACTGTAAATACTGAAAGGGCGGCCTCGTTGTCTGACTGCTTTTCTCTGTTACCAGTGAGCGGTCACCCATGTTTATTCACTGTTTTCAATTAAAGATTGAGTCTTGCAATTTCATATACTTGCAAGACATTCAAGCAGATGAGTCTGACATGTAATTGATTCCTCCCCAGCCCTGCTAGCTTTTCAGAAACTCTGACATGTCAAAAATCTCAGTAGGCTCTAGCAGGCTTGTTTATCTCTTGTAGGATTAGATATTATGCGTATAATTTGAGCACCTCTCAAAACACTTATGTACATGTGCCAAGTACCGATCCTCACCTGATTTGATGAAATCCTCTCTGTGCATGGGGATTGTTCCATAATGTAACAGCAATAACACAAAAGATGAATTGGAGATGAAAGATGGTTCGGCAAAATGCAGATTACATGCAAATGATCGAGGTGTTTCTGTTGTTTTTGATTGGGATGTGACCTCTGTTGATTTATCCGGATCAGGATGGGCTGGGCAAGGGCTGGCATGTTGGAATAATCCCTGTCGCTCCTGCATGTAGAAGGTGAGTCCCGCTTGCCAAGCAGCTACCTCACCTCCGGGGCGGCGGGGCCTCCAGTAAACCTCTGCCACACCTCCTTACACACGCATCAAAGAGAAACCCGTTCCAATTTGTGGCTCGCTACTTTTGGGGATTTGGTTTTGCCGCCCAAGGTCTTTGCGTGGTGACGAAGGCGACGGCATTTCAGTCGCTCTCTTAAATAACATAGATTTCATGGTCACCCGAATGTTGCGGGCAGGACTGATTTCTGTCGCCTGAAGGAGTTCTGAAAGGAAAAATAGCAGAGATGATAAATGCACCTACACGACGACCTTTACTTGAAGGGCATCGAAGCCTCTCTTTAGAGCACAGAGAGTGGACCATTTTACGTGGGAAAGAGGATTTACAATATAGGTATGCAGATGGGGCATGGAGATCCTATGAGTAAGAATAAGCACACACCATGTTCCTGGGCATCCCTCGATCAGTGGCGCCTCGTGCCCCAGGCTAAATTACCCTTGAACTGTCAAGTTTTTTTTAATGCATGCATTGCAGCATGCTTTTCGAAAGAATCGGCTTCCTGTGGTCCGGTAACCTTGGATTTGTCTCTCAGAAGCTGGGAAAGAGCTCAGTGTGAGATCACATTACACCAACTCGAAGGAGAAGCGTCTGAAACTCAGACTGCCCACTGTCTCTTTCAATGTAGAGCACAAAGCAAATATATAAAGGATTACTTGTCGCCCCTGAACCATTACTGCTCCCCACTCCCTGGCAACCTCAATGTCCAGTAGTATTTCGTTTATCCTAGCATGCGTGTACTAGTTCAGCATGCACAGCGGAACCTGTGGGGCACATAAAGACGGGGACTCTCAGGAAAGAGTTGGAACATGTGTTGCATGACTCACGTTTGGGGGCCCACTGACACTACTTATCACTGCGCTCGAAAGGTGCTGGGCGCTCTCCAGCTTCCAAGGAACAGTATAGTAATTCACAGCAGAGCACATCAGTTTTCTATTCCATAACTGAGACCTTAACTCTAATTCAACTGTGCTGGCCAGAGCACGTCTGGCTATATTTACTTGGTGCAATAGCCATGTCAAGTGCCTCACATTTGCATGTCCCCTTCCATTCCTTCTTTTGGCCATCCCTCTCTCTCTGCCAATCTCACCTATACCCCTTTTTTGATCTCTTTCCCTCTCTCCTCCTTTTGTTAACCTCCTCCCCTCTACCCCTCTCCCTACTCCCATTGTCCCACTCCTTGTCTCTCTCTACTCTCCTTACTTCAGTTTTTTCTCTTCTTCCTTCTCATCCCTTTACCTCCACCTTTTAGAAATGTATACATACGGGGCGTGGCTACGGCACCAGGCAAGATGGCCGCGTAGTGGTGTCTCTCCGCCTCACCGGACCTCTTCTTCATCACTTCTGGCGATTCCACAGCGTTTTTCATGAGCCTGCCTGACGCGGAAATCAACCGGAATGCACGCTGATTCTAATGCGCCTGTTTAAATAAACTCCTGTCAGCTCATTATTTATTGCCAGCGCCTCTCGTCATCGGACCTTCCCGCGGCCGCCATTTCACGGAGCTTTCTCATCTGACAGAACAAACGCCTCATTAATTGCTGCAGTAAGACTTTTGGTTATGCTTTATCCCCTCATAATGTGAGCCTCAGAAGTGGAATAATACCGTTTAGAGGCTAAGCATTCCCCTGTATTGCATCCTCACTCGAGTAATTCTCCTCAGGAAACATGGTGTTTTGGAGAGACAATATTATTTGTGGCTGTTTCTATGCACCCTCTCTCAATGGCAAATGCTTGTGCACTCTTCCTGAACCTTTCCAGTAAGCGAGTGGTTATGAATCACTGGATATTGGCAGGCTGCTTGTGATTTATCTTCTCCATCTGCCCTTTTATAAGTCCTGTTTGTGCTTCAGAACAGCGCTTTCACAATCCTTCCTACTGCTGAATTCTACTAACTGTGGGCTGCCTCTAACGCATTGTTTTAAAAATTCTTCTGTCAGCACGTTATTTGCTTGATACTAGCGATTATCTACTCAGCTTGCCACAATTGCTTTCTATAGAATGATTTCTCCTCGCAGTGCGGGCATTTCAATAACATCACCCGTCTCTTCAGGTTAACCTCCTCCGTGGCTTTCATTATTTTTTAACTGCTATTCTCATCTCTTAAGATGCACAGGAAACATGTAATTCGTTGTTTTGCGCTGGTTCCTACATCCTAATGCTCCAGGGCTCTTGCTTCTTTCACATTATCAAAGACAAGTCACTATTTGATAACAATTATGGATTATTGTACATGCAAACTGTCATTCTGAGATGTGTATTCCTCTCTCCATCGTCACAGCAGTTCGTTTGTGCAATTTGGATCTACCAGCCAACGGAATTCTTTTTTCACTGTTTTTTGGGAAGCTGTATTTCTGTATTTTGCAGTAATTCATCAGCTGGTCAAACGCTGCAGTAATCATTTGTGCATGGGCAAACTGCAACAGCCAAAGTTTGTTTTTGTCTCCTCTAGGCCTCATCAAGAGTCATCCATTTCAATTTCTTCTGGTGTCTCTGCAATGGTGGATCAAATTGCTGGTTAGCCCATGCACCGTTCTTCTTCAACCCAGTCTACATCAAATAAATCTTCTCCTCCTACTACTTCTTCTAAAAGTCTAAAGCAGGATCCTCCTTCACCGGATAAACCTACCCCTCCAATCTCAATGGAGTTACTTTTAGAGGAGATACGTGCCCTTCGCCCCTTTGTGGAAGAAACTCGCAAAGACAAGCAAATTTTGAAAGAAAATTGGGCGTTTATGGATACCAGAATTACTTCTGTTGACAAACAAGTTTTGGCAGTACAATCTAATTCTCAACGCATCGCTTCTTTGGAAAAGTCAGTCCTTGCTCTCCAACAACACACAGAGGATTTGGAAAATAGGAATAGAAGGAACAATCTTCGCCTTTATGGTTTACCAGAATCTCTGGAAGGAGATGACCCTGTCACTTTCTTCACTTTCTTTCTTCCTAAGCTATTAGATGTGCCTCCTAACACTTCTATTAGCACCCAGAGAGCTCATCGACTTGGTCCATGTTTATCTGAGTCCCTGAAGCCAAGAGGAGTTATTATTCTCTTTTTGAAATTCACAGATCTTCCTTCAGTTCTTTCTGCAGCTAGAGCCAAACGACAAATTTCATAGATGGGTCAGAGAGTGTTCTTATCTCAAGATGTCTCCAGTGCTACAGCTTCCATAAGAAAGGAGTTTCTGAATCTTCGTGCACCTCTACGATCTCTCGGTGCTCGATATGGGTTATTTCATCCTTGTATTTTCAAAGTTACTTATCAAAACAAAACATGGACCTTTCAGGACCATGGAGAACTCAAAAATGTTCTTCATCATTCCGGTGGCGCCATGGATACTTCAAATTTTTCTAGTGTCTTTTCTCGCTTTGTCTATGTTTGATTCCTCCTTATAGTCTGCTTGCTGTTGTTCCATTTTCAAGTTTTCCTTCTTAATCCTTTATTGTCATTCGTATCTCCTTTCTTACTGCATATTTAACATATCTTCTTTCTTTATTTATTTAACATAGCTTCTTTCTTTCTTTATTTTGTTTGTTATGTAGAATATTTTGTCTTGTACGCCGACTCTGTCAATTCCCAATTGTTATTGGTCTCTTTCTCTTCCTACATAGGTTCCTGATGGCAATCCCTGAGCGCATATGTGTGGCATTTTCACTTCCTTTGTCCTGGTGTGGTTTGGATTCCACCCTTCGTCTGGTTCGTCTTGTTGAGTGTCGCCATTTCCCCACCTTCCTTGTTCTTGTTCCCTCAGGTATGTTATTCTCAGTCATACTTTGTATGTGTACTGTCTCTTCTTCTGCTTCTCTCTTTCCTTCCTTCCTTCCCCTTTCCTTCCCTTTCTTCCTGTTTATTGGATTTTATTCTTCATTCTTCTTCTATCGGCTATTTCATGTTTGCATGCTTTTTTGTATTTCTTGATGTTCTTATACATATGTCGCCTGCATTTTTCTCTTCGGCGTCATGTTGTTTATATATATTTTGGCAAATTTTGATGTTATCATATTTATCCTGTCTTCAAATTTAGAGTTATTTCATGGAATGTAAAAGATGTTGTTAACTCCATCAAATGGCAAAGAGTACTTTCTCACTTATCGTCCTATTTCCCTGATATTGCTCTTTTACAGGAGACTCACCTTGATGAACTTGAATCCCTTAAGTTAAAAAGAAATTGGGTGGGCAGAATTTTATTTTCCCCCTCTCCCAATAAGAAAAATGGAGTTGCTATTTTAATTCATAAAAAGTTAAAATGTAAAGAGTTATTAGAGTAAAAAGATTCGGAAGGACGATGGATTTTGGTTAAGTTATTTATTTATTTATTTAGAAAGTTTTATATAGCGCGGACAAGATCCTTGCGGATATCAGAGCGCTTTACAAGAGAAGTACCTGGGGGAGCATAGACAGACAGGTGGAACAATAGGTCACATAGTATGAGACAGCATTCGATGTCCAGTGCCCTCCTCCGCCGTTTAGCGGGGGACCTCTTCCAGCCCTCCGAAGTCGTCGAGCTGTCGGGACTAGGCTCCTGGAATTTCAGCTGCCCCTGTGATGTGCAATTAATAACAGTACTGAAAGGTTGAGTGAGAGAGTTCGGGCGGGGAGGTGTAGTTGAGTGAGGTGTTGCAAGGGCGACAAGGGGGGGCATATGCTGCGTCTAAGAGTGGGGATTGGAGCTAGGCTTGTGACGTGTTAAGTGAGTGAGTCAACTAGAGGGTAGGGGATAGGTTTGGAGGGGAGGTGGGTGAGGGGTGAATGGGGTGTGCGGCGAGGGGTCATCGTGGGGTAGATGGAGGAGGTGGGGGCGGCCGACCGAGGAGAATGGCTGACCAGGGAGTTCGTATGCAGGTGGGAGAGTGGGCTGGTGTTCGAGGAGGTGTGTGCTGTATTGATGTACGGGAAGGTGATAGGGAGAAGGGGTCTTTTGGGCGGGAGGTGTGTGTATGAGGTGGGGAGGGGGTGGGTGGTGTGAGTGATGGCATAGAAGGTAGGTGGGTGGGTCAGGGTGTGTGCTGGGAACTGATAGTCGAGATGGGGGTGCCGGAAGGATAGTGGGGGCTGAGAGTAGGATGGGAAATGGGATTGGGAGTGGCCACGTTGTGGGGAAGGGGGATTATACCTGTTCATTACGAATGTTCAGAGTAAAGCTAGTAGGGAGACATTGTTTCATATATGAGGTAGTATTCTGTGCATCACACATGTTCAGAATATAGTTAAAAGTAGAATGATACAAAAATAGGCAGGCATTCTATCACAATAAGATGTAGATACTTAACTGAGCCAAGTGCTCAGCAGTTGTGATTATTCTAGAATGTAAAATTCTTAGCGAGTGTTCAGGTAAGGCAGAGAGTGACTAATCCAGGAAGTCCGCCCCTAAGAGAGACTAGTCAAACATGTCCGCCAAGTAGGTAGGATAGAGACATCAGTCCTTTGTTTGTTGCAGTTTCCCTTTTCCTTCATGCCTGTAGGGGAGGTGGAAATATTAGTCCTCTGTCTGTTGTTATTGCTTTCAGCATCGGGGGAGGAATTTCACTTTCCATCAGAGCCCGCAATGCTCCAGCTATCTGGGAGGAATGCTGTGTGGGGGAGTTAACGTGAGGAGCCTCGTGGACAGAGGTACGGGGGGAGGGTGGGGGGATTTACTGCTACATGTTTATGGCTCCAGCCATTTTGAACAAAGGTAGGTAGATTAGAAGTGAGCAGGCGGGAGGGAAACAAACAAGTACCTCAAGTCTCTGTGTGTCCCCTGAGTCCGTCCGTAGAGTCTTTCAGCAACCCTGCATTAGTCCACAATGTGCCTCAGTCCCTTACGATCTGCTAAAATTTGTGAGATGCGTGTGGTTGAACTCCTTAGCTTCATCTCCAAACCCGTCACACCGTGAGACACAGCGTAGGTAAATGGTGGGAAGACTTATTTATTTGCTCATTGTAATTCTCAGGCAGTTGGCATATCTTCCTTCCCTCTTACCCACATTCTTCTCATTCAAACCCTCAAGAAATCTGCTAAACCGGGGAACCTCACCATTGTCCCGAATCCCCATGCGACTTTGTGGCGCAGCAGCGTGTGGCCATAGGACTCTGGTGCAGGGAGATAGAGAGATTCCTCGGCGCGTTGGGGTACTCGGAGTCAGGGGTAGGCATCCTTGGATCAGGGCTACAGTGTCGAGATAAGGCGCCATGGGTCATCCTTCCGAGATCAGCCCCGGGGGGCGGCCATCATAAGGTCAGGCATCTGTGATTCCTGAGCGAGTATTGTAAATTGTGCACAATTCAAAGCCAGTGGTAAATGGCCAAGACTTGGGTTCTGAGAAATCCAGGGTCGTGCCCCCCAGATCTGGGCTGCATGCTTAAAAGGGGCGCTATAGATATTCGGGGCTGGGAGCGGCCATCTTGAAGACAGGCACTACGTAGCTCTTCCTTGGCTCTCACCTTCCTCCCTGCAGTCGTCTGTGCCCGTTTCAGTCTCCGTTCCTGGCTCGCATGTTGGAGGGGCACTCGCAGGACGAATGGAGCACGTCACGAGGTCGCCATCAGAATCGCTGGTATCCGTTCCCTCCGAGGCATCCGCTGCAGTCCTGGAGGAGGCGGGAGTAGCGTGATGCATCCAAGCCTCCTGGATATGGGGGAGCGAGATTAACTCTGATTAACTCTGTGCCTCTAACTGTTTTTAATGTTTATGGTCCTACTCAACCTAATTGTTTGTTTTGGCCCTTAATTACAAGCAAATGTATTCAACACAAAGATGACCTTTTTCTTTTAGGTGGAGATTGTAATCAAATTATTGATCCATTTCTTGATCGCAAATCCACTGTTCGTTTCATTCCCCACAAACCTCATAAACAATTTTTGAACACTATCCATCAGGCAAATCTTTCCGATTCTTGGAGAATCACGCATCCAGACACTCTAGACTATTCATTTTTCTCACACCCTCATGCTTCTTCTTCTAGGTTGGATTATATTTTTCTTTCTCAATCTCTCACTCAGAATCTTTTATCTTCCTCTATTAAACCTATTGTTATTTCAGATCATGCTCCTGTTATACCAGATATTGATCTACTCCCTCCTCCTCCCAAACCCTCTCGCTGGCGCTTCAATTCTGCTCCTCTCACTGACCCTACTTTCTCTTTTTCATTTCGTACCTTTACTAATGATTTCTTTCAAACTAACTCCACTCCTGACATTCCTCCTCATACTCTCTGGGATTCTTTTAAAGCTACTGCAAGGGGAATTAATATTGATTTTGTTTCTTGGAAAAAGAAACAATTTCTCCAAAAACGTAAGTGTTCTCTTGCATATATTAAAAAATTAGAGCATCAATTCTATACCTCTTCTGATAAATGTATGTCCCCAGAACTTTTGCGTACGAAGATTTCCTTTAATAAAGTTACTACAGGTAATGCCTCCTCAATTCTCCTTCGTAGTAGTGCGCGTTATTACGGAGGTCGTAACACATTTGGAAATCTTTTAGCTAACTATCTCAAATCTCATAAAGAACATACTTCCATTGAATCTATTTTTTCCATTGACAATGTTCTTCTTCATACGACTGAACACTTTCTTGAACGATTTCAACTTTTTTATCAATATCTTTATACTCCAGAATCCCCTCCTACTTCTTCTATACTCCATTCCTACTTTTGAAAAATTACCTAAATCCTCACATCTCACCTTTATTTTTCATCCCTTGAACTTGATCTTTCCCTTCATGAACTTTCTAAGGCTCTGTCTTCTCTCACTAAGGGTAAAACTCTTGGTCCCGATGGCTCCCCGGTGGAATTTCTATCTACATTTCTCTGACCTTTCATTACCCAAACTCTTATTGCTTTTTCAATCCTTTTCTTCCTCTGGTACAGCTGCAGGTACCTTTCAAGATGCCACCATTTGTCTCATTCCGAAAGATGTCGTGACCCTAAACTTTGCAAAAATTATCGTCCCATTTCGTTAGTCAATGTTGATTATAAACTTTTCGCCAAA
Source organism: Lissotriton vulgaris (assembly GCF_964263255.1). Lineage (NCBI taxonomy): Eukaryota > Metazoa > Chordata > Amphibia > Caudata > Salamandridae > Lissotriton > Lissotriton vulgaris. The sequence goes on from NC_141687.1 coordinate 365,502,403, forward strand.
CTACTTGCTTTGCGTTTGGATTCCTTTATGCCCCACCTTATTGGTAAAGAACAGTGCAGTTTTATTAAAGGGAGGCTTACTTCTGATCATTCTCGTCTCTTTCTGAATGTTTTAAACAAAGCCCCCTCCTTCTCACAGCCCTTAGCTGCTATTTCTGTCAATGCTGAAAAAGCTTTTGACAGAGTAGATTGGTCTTTTTTATTTGCTTCACTTAAATGTCATGGCTTTGGCTCTAAATGTATTTCTCTTGTTTCTTTATTATACTCTTCACCCAAAGCTTCTGTTCTTGTGAATGGTCAACTCTCTTTTTCTTTCACTCTTCAAAGAGGAGTTCGTCAAGGTTGCCTTCTCTCTCCACTTCTTTTTATTTTAGCCCTTAAACCCTTTTTGTCCTCCATTCGCCAGAACACTTCCATTTTCGGTTTTCCCTATGGTGATCATCATTTAAAATTTTCTGCATCTGCTGATGACATCCTTTTGTTTATCTCACATCCGGAATCATCTATCCCCCCTATTCTCCGAGTTTGAAGCATTTTCTCTTGTATCAGGTTATAAGATCAACTCAGATAAAACAGAAATTCTCCCTTTAACTAAGTTTTGCCTCCCTCACTTCTTTTGTTCCACAAGTTTTGCCTGGAATAGTACTAAGATTAAATATCTTGGGATCTGGTTTTCTAATTCTATTTCTTCCTCTGTTAAACTGAATATGTCTGCTGTCCTCTCCCGAATTGATCAGTTATTTTCTTCTTGGAATCCTCTTTTTCTATCTTGGTGGGGTCGACTAGATTCCATTAAGATGATAGTTGCTCCTATTCTTATTTACACACTCTCCATGCTGCCTGTACATATTCCTACTCTCTATTTCACCCGTCTTGACTCTTCTATCTCTAAATTTCTTTGGAAAAATAAGAAGTCTAGAATTTCTCTTCTATCTCTTCGCAGTCCTAAATCAAATGGTGGTGTTAATATCCTAGACTTTCGCCTTTATCTTAAATCCTTTTCTTTCCGTCAAGCCTCCCGTTGGCTCTCCTTGGAATCTTCTCCCCTCTCTCATCTTTGGCTCTCTATTGAGCATTCCTTTTTATCACCCTTTTCCTTTGAGGAATTCATACGTTTTTCATCTAAATCCCCTTATGATTCTTTTCCCTTGTTTAAACATACTTCCTCTCTTCTTAAACCTTTATTCTCTCTCACACTTATGTTGCAGGAATCTTTTCTACATTTACCCCTCTGGTATAATTCCCTTGTTCTTGTAAATAATAGATCAATCTGTTGGACCTCTTGGAGACTTGAGGGTATTATCTGGATCCGTCAGCTCTTTGATGGTGTAATGTTGTGTTCTTTCCCGCATGTTCAACTTCAATTTCATAGCCCTCGTTCCTTCCTGCAGAAATACACTCTTCTAATGGAAATCATTCTTGATCGTTATTACTCTCTTCCTTCATTAACTTCCATTACTTCCCCTTCTCCTCATTTGACACTGCTCCATACTCTTCCTAAGGCATCTCTTATCTATAAATTCCCAAAGGACATCTGATCTGCCGCCTAATACCTTGGCGGAACAAGTCAATATGGGCTAGTTATAGCGCGGGGACACACTAGTTAGTGTAACCAGTCGCTTTATAAATGTAATAATAATAATAATTATTCTCCTAATCCGGAACGTCTCAAATCCAAAGTGGAACTTTCCTGGGAGACTTATCTGGGATGTACTTGGCCCATTTCCCTCTGGGATAAACTTTGGTCCACATCCTTGAAGGTTTCTCGTTCTGCCTCCCTAACTCAATCTCTCTTTTTTCTTTATCACAGACTTTATCTTTCTCCTCTTTCCCTTTCTCGCTTCTCATCCTCCTCTGACTCTACCTGTTGGACTTATAAATCACCTAAAGCTGATCTTTTACATATGTTCTTTTTCTGTCCGACAGTTTTTACTTTTTGGAGACAGGTTTGGTTTTGCATTTCCCATATCTTCTCACTTTCTGGTCCATACTCACTCCCTCTTCTTTTTCTTGGTAGTCTCTCAGACACGCTACCTTAACCCTCATACTCTCAAGTTCTCTTTGACCTTATGTTTGCACTCGCCTTTCAACATATATCCTCTAACTGGAAATCTCTTACAAATGTTTCCATACAGCATTGCTGGAACTCTTTTTGTAATTTCCATAGACTCGATGTCTTCTTCGCTTCCTCTTGTAAACCACCTCGTAATGTTGACCTCTATTGGTCACCTCTTTCTGTGTACCTAGATCACTTAGAAAAGAAAACCCTACATATCAATTCCGAAAATTTTAAATCCCCTTGAATGATTTACTCTCTCCTTCTTGCATATTTCCATACTGTTTTTTATTGCCCTTATTGCTATAATGTTTTGCATATCCAATATAATTTTTGATGTTTGCTTGTATTGTTTTTGCCTTTGCCGTTATTTTCTTTTTTATAGCAATATGTTGTTTTATTATTTTATTTTCTCCCCCCCTTTTTTTTCCTTCCCCTCTGCACTCTTCCTTCTCAAAATACCATAAAATGCTTTTAGTTCTCTAGCTTGTCATTAGGATGGTTATATTTCTTATTTGAATTGTATACTTCATGTTCTCCTTCCTGATGTCAATTGTTATAATTATAATTATAATTATAAATAAAGCTTTTCAAACACAAAAAAGAAATGTATACATACATAGTCTGCAGTGAATGTCATGTCTTAATGAACAGCCTGTATTCTACAGCATGATAAACACTGGACATGTTCAAAACAGAATGTATGCAGTATGGTATGCACTGCCAACGTCCCTGTGTCTGTAGTGCTAAAAGAATGATAAAACCAAGTGTGTCTTTCTGTGCCTTCGGTTTGCAGTTTATTTCTTGAAACTGACTAAGGAAATTTAAAACAGGTTTCTGACAGTCATAAACTTTCATCTATGTTGTATCGGAGATTATTGCACCGGCCTCAGCCTGTGAAGATAATGCAGAACGGTGCTAGGCAGTCTGTCTGTGCAGGTGTCACCTGAGGCAGGGTGACACTTAGGCAACCAAGATGGCTCAGTGGGTAACTTGTTCATGTTGGTGCCTCACACAACCATGCTTCTTGTTAGGCCAGATCCCATTTGGACAGAGACCATTTCTGGTGCTTTGCAGAACATTTAAGATGTTCTTGGAGTATCTTGTTGCTCAAATGGATGTCATTTCTGATATTTACATGTTTGCCGCAACTTCATTGCTTGATTTTGCTTGCGAGAAAGTGTCACTCCTAGTCATTGAAATTTCACTCATAATTACGCTGACATTTTGAAAATGTCACACATAGCAATCTGAAACCTTGGCAGGTGGGAGCCAGGATAAACCTCACTCTAGGTAAAGTCATGAAACGTCATCTGTCTTCAAGAAGGGTGAATTTTCTCAACTTCACCCACTTTGTGAGCAAATATTTAACTTCCTATGGAACTAATCTAAAAACAACGTTCCAGGAAGCTTGGAGCTTATTCATCAAGGACTAGCAGGGTATTTTAAACACATGATGAAATCCATATAGAATCTAATTACACTTTATGGGGGGGAAAATGGGGAGGCACTGCAAATAATTTTACTGTTAATAGTGTGTTAAATGATTGATAGTACAGTTACATGCGATCAACAACACTAGTCAAAACTACTCAGACAACAAACAGGCAGGCACATTGGCATACCCCACTCCAAGTAACAGGCAGGTTGTGCTGAAGCAGACCTTCGCCAGATAGCCACAATGCACGGTAGGAGATTGTGTGAGTTGGGGATGGGTCATTTTGATTCCAGTAGCCAAGCTGTGGGCACTTGTTCCCTTTCAGTCACAGAGCCACAGTTGGTCAGTTAGCAGCTCTGCCTTTATGGTTTTGTCAGTGAGTGGTTGATTTTATGGTTTGTGTGTAAAATCCTGTTATGTGATAATTGCTATTTTGCTGATGCTTGCATGGTTCCTCCTATTTGGCTGTTAAAAATGTCTTAACTGGCTGGAATTACAGATCTTTTTCTCTCTTTCTCTTGCTGAACACAGTCATGGTGGAACTCAGTAGTACTATTTGTTAGTACGGTGAGGTGTTGTGAGTCAACACTAATCAATTACATTTTGGGGAAAATATCACAATTTTGCCTGCTATCGCGATCTGCTATTACCGCGCATAAACCACAAGTAGTATATGGCAGAAATGGAGCTAGTTGTGTCTCAAACAAATCAAACACAGGAGCTGGAAGTTATCAACCTTTAAAAAACACTAATGGAAATGGAATTGAAACTTCTAAAACGGGGCTTACATTTTTGCCCTACCAACAATATTGACCTAGCGGAAACAAGGATAGACCTATATAAATATGTTCGAAAAGTCACATTAGCGAAACTCTTCGCAGAAAACCCAAAGATGGCACAGTACAGTACAAGGATTACAGCTGTGGACATGGAACTTATGGCAAAGGATGCAGAAAGCTTTGTTACCCTTATGAAATTGGATCAAAACCCTGAATGTGAAAGGAGAGAGCTGCGGGCACACTGCACACAATTGAGAGCTGGATGCAGTAAAAAAAAACTCAATCCAAATTCTACCCACAGCTGATGCAGGGCAACAAAATGGATGAGTTTCACATCTGTGTAATAAAAGACTTGTGCCATCTAAATCATGCAAAGAAAAAAGACAACCTTTCCCAAAATGAGCGTATTCCACAAAAAAACTTCAAAAGATACAATCAAAATAAAAATGGCAGATAAGGCAGGATATCAGTACTAAAGAAATTCCCTCAGGACCTATAGACTTTTAATTACCAACATGATTTGCATATTTCACTTTGTTCACACACAACAATAACCTCAGAACTAAAGAATAACATTTCTTTGGTATTTTATTTCATCATTCTTTGTTTTTCATTTTCATTTCTTATAAATTCATCATTCTTTGTTTTTCATTTTCATTTCTTATAACATCTTTTTATCTTATTATATAGTGATTTTGTGCAAAATACATATTCCAGCAAGTAGCAAAAACAATTTTATAATAAATAGCCCCTTGGCTATAAAAACACAACAATATAAATACAATTACACTCATACACTATCATTCATTCAAACTTATTACCATCCACACACTCGATACAGATGCAGTATCTGAACAAATCTTGATGTAATGTGGCAAAAAAAGTTTTTGCCTAATTTTAAACCATCAGATGTAAAAGATAGCTTCCACGCAAGGTTGACGCACGTTTCTGTGGGTTGTCCACCACCTTCCTCAGGACCTATGCAGATGCACACATTCCTTACACAACCTAAGCCAGGGGATCTGAAATCAAAAAATAAATATTGTTGTGCATATATATAGAACATCGTTTTAAACCAACAGTGCACATGTTTACACTTGAGCCGGCCAATGGCCACACAACTGTGAAAGAGTCTCCACCAGAGATTTAACTAATGAGCGGACTGGTTCATTTGATAGTATCAGTAGTTAAAACATGCCATATTCAAAAAAAGGGAAAAAACATCACCAGATAGATTATAGATTAGAAGCAAGCCGTGCAAAGGAAAAAATTGTGTTTAAAACAGTCATCATAGATTGCAGAGGTGTATCTTACTAAATACCAACCCTTAAACTAAAGATCTGCTAAGGCAGAAAAAAATAGATTTCCAAGCATACCAACCAGTGTGATATGCTAGAGTCCTGTTCCTAAGTTTAAAGCAACTTACTTTTCATTCACAATGTATGTGTCAGCTGTCTTCCTTGAGATTCAGTTAGTGGTACTGGAATTTTCAGCAGTCCAGGTTAGCCACTAGAACGTTTTTTTCCCTCTTACTCCTAGGACATATAAGAGCAAACTGTCAGGAAGCAATACTAATATGATCTGCATAGTAGCTTCTTAGGTTACAGGTAACCCACCTTCTATATTTCTATTTGTTGCCACAAAAAGATTTTTTATATTTCCTTATTCTTCTTAAGAATTGGGTCCCTTCACACTAAAACTGGTGATGCGGTCTGCGTCACTCTCGTAATTCCTGTAGATTAGGACACACCAACCAGGGACAAATATAAGTTCTTGGAACAATTATATTGGGGTTAGAAGTTTGATTGCACAGTATTAGTCCTGACTGACCTTGTTTTTAAAGGAGGTGTTTTTAGGTAGGTTTATATCGTAGCATACCGGAATCCCTCTTTCTGTGTAAGGATCGCGATTTTCATGAGAGTCACTGCTGCGACCTATAAATTTAAACATCCGCGATATCATTGTTGCCCTTTAAATTTTCATAGTACAAGACAGCTTTCAATTAGAAGATATATTTATATCAGTACAAAAAGTATACCTCATCTCTTGCTCATCATCTAGCGTTTATGAAGGCAAAGCTATTCCTCATATCTTGTCATCTAAAGATCTTATTATTTGGTTCATATACCAAAGTTTGGTGAGACCAAAGAAATACTCACAGTGTACCCTCACTATTATCAATCACAAGTCACTACTCTTGTATAACAAACCCATACTGCTCATTAATATGGTCTGCCTTTTTATAACAATGCAGTGTTAGGGCTACAACGATTCTATAGACTTCTCTATTCTTACTTTACAAGCCCTTAATTAACGGTTGCCGTCAAGAAAAAATGTGTCAAAGAACAAACCCATAGATTAAAAAGAGCAGGCATTCTTCATTGACAAATCGCCGTAATCTAATACATCTCGGTTCTAAGTACATGTGCCGTCTGGAAGTGGCTGAGAAAAAGCCCATAGTTTTAAAAGGGCAAACATTCTTCATCGGCAAACGCCGCAATTTGATACATGGAGAATATAGTCAACACGTTTACCGACCGGTTTGCTCTAAACACAGAGACCAAAGAGTTTTTATATTAAAGTCACATTGTCTTATGCAGGCTTAGCGTAAATTTAAGAAAAAACATTTCATGAAGGAGACGCTAAAGTGAACCCGAGAGGTTCCATATAATTTTACACATTCCCGTTACTCACTTTCGACTGTTGCGTCTTCCTCATACAGATGTACTGCAAACCTGTGTTGCTGCGTGGCAAAGGAAGGAGAAAGGGAAATACGGCGTTTTTAAATACAAAAAGAAGGCGCCAAAGCCAATATTGACTACAGCTGAAATCTTGGCATTACTTCCTATCCTTGCCGGTCTAAAAATAGATGATGAACTACTCTTCTATCTACATAACGGGCGCCATCTTGGAGTTCTCATAAATGCCGAAATTCTAACGGTGTCCAGAGTTACATATGATGATTTCAAATACTCTATATTGTGCGAAATTGACGACGTTATACCGCCAATCCAACAAGCCAAATCCTTATATAAATATAGGTTTATAAGATATAATTCGATACAAGAGGATTGCAATAAGTTGCATATTTTGAGGTGACCTGCGCTAAATCTTACAAAAGTAACCACTCTATACCTGTAGCTTTAAGTTGTAAGTAAGGCGCGGTAAACACAGCATTTTTAGGGCATATATTGAAAATTATCTTTGGGCTCAACAACAAGATTTGATCTGTACTAATCATAAAAACTGATTGTAAGTAATATATGCCTTCATCCTGGAGAAAGAAGCCTACATGCGGGAAGCATACTCACAGCTGAGAAACAGAGATTATTATAAAAAATGAAAGCAAATCCGACAATGAAGTGGAAAGAGGAACTGGAAGTCAAACTAAGTGGAATATTACCAAGGGGGGCGAAAGGCAATTATCGCCGATTTAGCGGCCGATTTACCGATTTAGCGATAATTCTTTTGCCCTATTAGCAAGCTGTCGCTAACTGATGTTAGCGACAGCTTTTAGGTGATAGCGAGCAGTTTGGGGCCCACTTTGCATGCCAGCGATGTTTATCGCTAATGACATGCAAAGTGGGCGTACCCAACCAGTTAGCGACTGAAAGCAGTCGCTAGCGTCGCTATCGCCGCTATCGCCTATTAGCAAGGCAGGTGTAGGGTTGGCAATATTCGAGCTAAGCGCGAATATCTCCAAATACTAACACCTGCCCAGACCAGTTCTTAGCCATGTTATACAATGGGAGGTGGATAACATGGCTAAGAGCATTTCGTCACTAATGCGTGAATATCGCTGTATTCTCAGCGATATTCATGCATTTCACCGCTATCGCTGGATATTTTAGCACAATGGAGGAAAATGTTGCTAATAGCATGTTTTCTCCGCTAACATATCCAGCGATAGGCAGCGATAAAAAAATCGTCGCTAAGCCTATTTAGCGATAAATATCGCTACTTGTTGGTAATATGCCCCTTAGTTCCTCGATGCAATAAAACTTACTGGATGAGGATGAAGTAAAATATCTGAGGAGGGAACATCCGAAAATGGCGACAATATATTTCCTCCCCAAAATTCATAAAAATCCCACGAAACCACCAGGGAGGCCAATAATCTAAGCAAAAGGAGCATTATTGGAGCCAATGGCCAACTTTTTGGATGTGTTTCTACTACCGTACGTTAAAGGCTTGACATCATACTTGCAAGACACAGAGGACCTGCTATGACACCTGCAGGAAACTTCATGCCAAACAACATATAAGCTGATAACAATGGATGTGATATCATTATATTCTAACATCTAAAATGGAATTGGTTTAAAAGCGTGTGAACACTTCTTACAAGACAGAAACATCTAGTTCGCTGATCACAATAAAATGATGGTAGAAATGATCCATATGTGCTTGGAACAGAACACATTCATGTTCGGGGAAGAGATCTATTGGCAAGTGAAAGGTACGGCAATGGCCTTTTCCTTCAGCCCCAGTTATGCCTGCCTCACCATGGTGTCGTGTTCATATCTAGGACCCTAATTCTATATACCCAATTTATACCCTTGTGAGGTTATAATCAATAATATCCTGATAAAGGCATAAGAATCAGATTCATATTCAGTAATAGACCATGCAATCCAAAGCACAGTATGGCTATTCCCATCGACTCTTAGAAAGCACAACGCGTTCTTTAAACAAACGAAAGCCTCCAGCAGCCCGGGAAACCCCCCTGCTTTTGTTTTGATTTGAACAAGAACTCCTGAAGTTCAGCAAGAACTGTTAGTTCTTGGTGACGTCTTATGTCCAACCTTTCGTCAAACCCGGCACCTTTCAGGTATAAAATTCCAACAGTTGCCTTAAGCAAACACACGGTGGTTTGGAGCAGAGCGGCCATCTACTTACCCGAGAGACCAGCTGATGCGAGTGCCCACGGAAGCTGCCCCTCCTGTTTGACGCACTGAGAGAGACGCTGTCTTTTTCTCCAGCCGAGAAAATCCAGCTCCGGTGTTTCCAACCTACCCTTGCGGGTTGCTGGAATATCGAGTCCTGAGGAAGGAGATACCAGACCTCCCACATTCTATTACCAAGGTATGGAGCTGACTAAACCCTTAAAGAGAATTCTTGATGCAGATTCTTGGCAAAATTATCTTAACCAACTTAACTTAAAGCTGCTACTTACTCATCCCTTCCCAAGTATGAGGCTTAGGTCAGGTACACCGGGTAGGCTTAGTTAGAAGCACCATTTGAGTATTTTAGTTAATGTATTTATGTATGTATATATTTTATCCATTTTAAAGTATCATATGGCTAAGAAACCATATCAATGCTTTTACAGTATTATTTCATAATACTACTTTTACTGTAGGCACTTTCCTTCACTTTAAGTATTGCAATTGTGGCAATTCACTTCTCTTGTATGAGAAAGAAGACTGCTCAATAAATAGCACCTTTTTATTGAAAACGCCTGTCTCTCTATTTCTCTGCACTCTGGTGAAACTAAGTATGCACTGCTGACTGAGTGAAATAGCTGTCTATTGTTTTCACACGACTCTAGAGATATACTCTTATTCTGAGGGAGCAAAGTTGTCATGTTTATGCGGTTGTCGGAAACTGAATCCCTTCTTGTCCCTCCCTATCTCATTCAAGAAAGTTTCCAGTGACCTCTGAGCTAGCTGGCGCAAACCTAAATTAAGTTTAACATAGTCAAGTCAAGTCAAGTCAAGTCAAACCACTTTATTCGATTAATTAAAATCATAAAAGTATGCTATACATATACAAAACATTAAAAGTATTTTTAAAAATATGTTATACGATGTAAAACACAGTACAAAGGACATTGAAAATCGTTAACAATCAATTCAATTTTTAAAGCCAATAATCAATATACATAGACTTATATTAAGAGGATTGACTTTCTTGTACAGCATCCTGTCTAACCCTCCTGCTTCTAACAGATGCAGCAAGGAAGCTGGCAACACTAAACATGGTTTCGGGGGATTCCAACAGTTGTAAAAACAGTAAAGCAGGTTTACACTGAATAAAATTCATGTTTTTCAATAATGGAAAAATAAACATTTTCCTAGCCTCGTAGTACAAAGGACAAAAAAACATAAAATGCAAGGTGTCTTGGGGAGAAAAATGATCACATTTGCACGGAGCAGCGTCCTCGAGCCTACTCCAGCCCTGCAAATCCCATAATACCATATATATTTGGTTGAACCGAAATTTTGTCAATAGCCATCTATGAAAAGAGTTAGGGCCCGATGTAGGTGGCAAATTCCGGTCGGAAACGGCCGAAATCGGCCGTTTCCGACCGGTATTTGGCACTTTGAGATGTAGGGGGCCAGTATTTACCTATTCGGTATATTTACCGAATCGGTAAATTTACAGAATCTGTAAAATACTGAATTGGTATTTTTACCGATTCGGTATCTTCCAGATGTAGGTGGGACTCTTCTGAGTCCCACAGGCCTTTCAGATTCGGTATTTTAACACCCAATTCAATTGGGTGTTAAAATACCGAATCCAGGTGTGCATGCACATGTGTGCATGCACACCTATGCCATGTGACAGACAGACATGCCCTTAGGGCATGTCTGTGTGCCACATGGCACACAAGCCAGTATTGGGGGTGCTAGAGGGTGTCAAAGTGACACCCCCTGCACCCTTGCTGGAATCGGTATTTACCGATTCGGTAAATACCGAATCGGTAATGCCCATTGATTCCTATGGGCTTCAAGGCCCATAGGAATCAATGGGGGATACCGAATCGGTATTTACAGAATCGGTAAATACCGAATCTTACAGATTCGGTATTTACCGAATATGAAATACCTACATCTCCCCCCCTCTAATTTACCACTTCATAAATACTGAATCGATATGATTCGGTATTTATGAAGTGGTAAATATAGATTTACCTACATCGGGCCCTTAGTCACAATGGACAAATAAGGAGGCATCGCTAATGACAAAATAACCAAGAGGTGGCCCCTAACCGATGGTTTACATAATTCTACTGCTTCCCGCTCTGCCTCACGTAGCTTAGTAAAATCAGTTTTTACCCACGCTAAATCAGCCTTAAATAAAGATTCTGGATTGGAAAAAATCTCAGGGCGCCCCATTTTCACAGCTGACGTTTTTATATAGGACAACCACTGGATTTCCTTCATGTTATCTAAATTAATACAGTCCTTTAGAATCTTGGGAAAAGGAAAGGTTCGAATTCAACCAAATTTTGATCCCTAACAGGATACTGGCTTTTTTAATTATATCTGATATATATCCTATCCCCAACTCAAGATGGACAGAGTGGGTAGCTGTGGATTGTGGAAGGCCTAGAAGGGACCGTAAAAATTGGTTTTCTTCTGTTTGAATGGGGTCGGGTTTGGTAAACTCCCATATTGCTGCCCCATACCTTGCAATTGATATGGTCTTGGCTTTATAAATTGCCAGGATCGCCTTATAGGGTTTCCCCCCCAATCTTTTAGCGAATCCTAACACTGCAGCAGAAGAACTTCTCACTGCGTTTACCTTTATTGAAAGCTGTGGGGACCATGTTCCCCTATCATCAAAAACTACTCCCAAATAGGTAAATACTTTCACTCTGGTGATTTCTTCACTGCCACAGTAAAAGGTCTTAACTTTGTTTTTTGAGGCACCTAACGACATGACATGCGATTTGCCATTATTTACCACCAGATCAATCAATCAATCAATCATAGCATTTATATAGCGCACTACTCACCCAGAGGGTCTCAAGGCGCTAGGGGAGGGGGTCAGCTACTGCTCGAACAGCCAGGTCTTGAGTTGCTTCCTGAAGGTGAGGTGGTCCTGGGTCAGGCGGAGGTGGGTCGGGAGGGAGTTCCAAGTCTTGGCGGCGAGGTAGGAGAAGGACCGTCCCCCTGTGGTGGCTTTTCGGATGCGGGGGACGGCGGCGAGGGCGTGGCCGGTCGATCGAAGCTGGCGTTTGGGAGCGTAGAAGTTGAGGCGGCTGTTGAGGCCAGATCCAGGCTTTTCATAAAATCCTCAAAAGAGTCCAACAATCTTTGTAGGCCCAGCGGGGTCCTTGCTAATAAGACAGCATCGTCGGCATAGAGGAGCACCGGGATCGGTGTTCCTCCCATGCGCGGGATGTCAAGGGTGGCTGTTAACAAATTTGCCTCCAACGAGTTCACATACAGCGTAAACAACATGGGGGCCAGGATACATCCCTGACGCACCCCTCTACCGGACTTAAAACTTGACGTGCATTTCCCCTCATTCGTCATCCTAATTGAGGCATTTAAGTCTTTATGCAACTCAGCCAAAAAATACACAAGGGACCGATCAAGGCCCATCTCCAGGAGCATTGTCCACAGCCTTGATCTATTAACTAGATCAAAGGCCGTTTCACAGGTCCACAAAGCCCAGGAAAATAGAGCCCCTTGCCGCCTTCTTGTATTTAGCTATAATTAGGTGTAAGTCAAGACATTGGTCCTCCGTGCTCCTCCCAGCTGAAAAGCCATACTGGGCGTCGGACAGTATGTGGTTCTACGAAGCCCAACCTGTTATCTTTGCTACAATGACCTTCCCTAAGATTTTAATGGAGGAGTCTAGCAAAGATATAGGCCTATAGCATCTGGGGTCTCCCCTTTGACCCTTCTTAAACACGGGAATTATTATCGAACGAGACCATGACTTAGCGAATCCTACACTGGCCGAGGTATTGAACACATTGGTTAAAATATTTGCCCAGTACGTAGGGTTTGCCTTGTACATATCTGAGGGTACCCCATCCGGGCCTGGTGCCTTTCGCCCTGCTGTGCCCTCAATTGCTTTGACAACTTCAGCTATGTTAAACCTTACTGGTATAACAGGAGTTTCAGAGGCTGGGGCCACAAAAGTTTCCAGCTCTAGATGACTTCCATAGATTTTTTCAAAGTGGCTCAACCAGTCCTCCTCTGCAATATTTAGTTCTAAGACAGTATTTTGATTACAGGAAAACAAGGGGGTATTAATAATAGACCAAAACCTGGAACTATCTTTTAGGGTTGCTTTATCCATAAGCTCAGCCCATGCCTCGTGTTTAATTTCGTTTTTCCGTGCCTGAACTACTCTTGAGTGCTCTCTCCTAAGCTGGGCAACCAGAACTTTATTCCTATGTTGATCGTGAAGAGCCTTTTTAAGAAGGTTATGGGCTTTAGTACATTTATAGTCAAACCAGCCCATTACCGGTTTATTTTTAGCTGCTCGACAATTGGACGTAAGTTCTTTAGCCACTTCGGAGCAAATAACTCCATATGAGGTTATTACATCCTCCCCGTTAGAGAGAGGATCTCCACAGATGTTTAGTTCCTGGGCAGCCTTAGCTGTAATGGTATGGAAAAAATCCTCTGGCACAACCTTACTCCAGTTTACCCTCCTCCCCTGATCTTTGGCTTTAACCTCAACTACAGCCTGTGGCGGAACAGTTTTATTTAATAGAAAAAAACCATTTACTAACTCAATCACTACAGGATTGTGGTCACTAAAAGAAGAAGGTATAGCATTATAAGAGATTACGTATTTTAAAAGTCCTGACGAGAGAAATGTATAGTCAATTATTGTTTCACAATCCCTACCTATATACGTGGCAACACGGGTACTTTTATAAAAAAAACCCTGCTTCAAACAAATCATTATTAGACAAGAGTTTCTCCAGTGCTTCCCCCTTGTGATTATGCTCGAAATGCTGCGGGGATGTGAAATCTGGTCCATCTTTATCATTTAATTGACAGTTCTGACTACATAAATGCACATTAAAATCGCCCAACAAGATATATTGGCAAAAAGTGGTTTGCTTGACCTTATAGGTATTTACAAAATCTATCAACCAAACTAAATGCTCATTTGGGAAATCCCCTTGCTGCGAATTATAGCAGTTCACTAGAATTAATTTGGTATTATTAGCCAGGCTTAATTCCACAATAAGAAAATTATGGGAGGCACAATCTACCCTTTTAACTCTCCCCCTTACATTCACAGAGACCAACAGCACGAGGCCCCCTCTATCTCTCCCTGCTGACGATCTCAACGCAGGGATAAAATGCAATGTGAAGCCATCCATCCAAAAATCACAGTCCTTGTCCCATGTCTCTTGGTGAAGCAACAATATTATGTTGTTTAACAAAGTTTAACCAGTTGCCATCATCTCTCTTGGAACGCAGCCCAGCAACGTTCCAACTTAACATCTTAACCTTTTCCCCCACGGCGTTGCACACAGTTGCGGGATTACAGTATGCATTGTGAGAACTCAATATAGTATGTTCAGGTACCAAGGGAACCAAATCTAGGGGGGTCTCATCTCCCGGACCCTCACAAACCTCCCGTCAATCGCACATCTCTAAGCCAGAGAGTGCATCAAATCTGTTGTGTGTGACAATATTAGGCCCATATTTAAAATAATTCTCTGCACCGGATCCCTGCAATAAGCCTGGCGTCTGAGACACGACAGGTGTATATGGTCTCAGACTTGCACTATGTGAGGTGGCTCTAGCTAGGTGATTATAGAAGAACCCAAGAGGGCGCACGCAAATACTATTGGCATCGTACGTCATAGAGGCTGCCCTTAACAAAACTGTAGCCACATGTTGTGGGTGCCTAACATTTACAATTATGCAGTCCCCGCTGCACGTCTTTCTAGAGGGGCCAATCCAGTTCGCCCTTCTAGTTGATATAATTTCAGAAGCAAATTTTATGTGAAAACCACACCTCATATTCAACCACGACACAGTTTTATTTTTGAGGGAATCATGCGATTCCTCAGGTGACTGGGCCGAGTTCAAATCAGGGGGTGGGACATTGGTTAAAACAACTATGTAGGGGGCGCAATCCGGCGGAAGATTTATAAATTTACTTATCCTAACGGGATTGTTACTAGATGTACCATCAGGCCCTAAATTCGGTCGTGTAACTACGCTCACTACTGTAGTAGGGACCGGGGTAACTAAGTCAGTTCTAATTATGTGCTGAGAGTATTGCTGCTGATTATCAGCCCTAACTTCCTGCTCTACCCCACCTGTACCCTTCCCAGTAGGTTTTGCACTGTCAACCAAAGCTAGTTGTTTGGCTATCAGCCTTCCTAGCCTCTTTACTTCTGCAGTAACACTGTCGAGTTTGCGCACTAGGGGTTGGACATACTCTTCTAGTTTTGCTTCAAACTTGGCTTCCAGAGAGCAAAGTAATAGGGCAAATTGGTCTGGGCTTAGGTTAATGTTAGCCACATTACTTTCTTCCTGTAATATAGTAGACTCATCAGTGGTGTGTTTGGCTGGTAAGGAGGTATCTGCCATTCTTTTTGTATGCTTCCCCCCCTTTTGCTTTGTTGTGTCCTGCAGGTTCTAACTGGTCTAGTGATTGGCAGAGCCTCCTCATTGTCAACACTTGATATATTTAAAACTTCTAAATCGGGCTCAGAGTGAACCTGGGCTACCACCGTGGTGGCCACAACGGGACCCATTTCAGGGGTGGCAACCTCTGGCGGATCCTCCAAAGGGGTCAGAGAATCTTGAGCGGGGTCAGGTGGGCTCCCTCTACCTAGGGAGACCCTCCTATCATTATTAATTTTATTTACCATTTTTACCAGGTAGTTATCAATTGGGCCTACCCACGACATAAATTTCTCATTTGTGGCTCTTGGCATAGTTTTTCCTAATTCCTAGATTAAGGAAAGTAGAAAGTAGATCTGGGCCAACCCACCGTGCTAGTATTGTTGGACCTCACAGCGGCATTCGACACCCTGTCTCCCTCTACTTTAACATCTAGGTTAAGGGAGGCAGGTGTAACAGGGCCGGCCCTCAGTCTCCTGAACTCTTTTTTACTGCAGAGAGAGCAGCGTGTGATGCTTGGAGATTTCCTCTCCCCTGCTAAGTCTCTGCAATGTGGGGTGCCACAGGGGTCGGCATTGAGTCGGACCCTGTTCAATATCGACGTGGCCCCCCTTCCGAGACTAGTAAGATCTCAGTAAGATCTCAGGGGATGGAGGTGGTGTTGTACGCCGACGACACGCAGATTATGGTGTCCCTGACCCACTCTGTGAGTACTACCGCTTAAAACTTTAGGTCCTGCATGCAACTCGTTGCAGAGTGGATGATTTTCAAGTCCCTAAAGTTGAACGGTGACAAAACAGAGGTCCTGGTCTTTGGCAAAGACCAGGACATGTGGTCAGGCGAGTGGTGGCCTTCATCCTTAGGCATCTGCCCCACTCCCACACAATCTGCCAGGAATCTAGGTGTCATCTTCGACACCTTGCTCTCTATGGAGCTTCAGGTTAACAGGACTGTGGCCACCTGTTGGGGCGTCATCAGGACCCTTGAAAGAATCCTTCACTATCTTTCCCCACAGGCACACAAGCAGATTGTAATTGCTCTTGTTGGCTCAAGGCTTGATTATTGCAACTCACTTTATGCCGGCGCCAACAAGGGGCTTCTGCAGCGTCTACAGGTCATGCAGAATGCGGCAGTGCGATCTGTGTTGGCCCTGCCATGGCTGTCCTCCGCTACCACGGCAAGGAAGAGTCTCCACTGGCTCCCTATCACCTCCAGAGTGTCTTTTAAACTCCTCTGCCTCACTTATAGTGCCCTTATGGCTGGCCCTGCCGACGCTCTTGGATCCCTGCTCATGTTCCGAGCAGATGTTTACGCTCTCTAGAGCTGAACCAACTGGTAGTCCCGCGCTCTAGGAAGGTTAGATGGGGGAGTAAGGCCTTCTCCATTTTGGCACCCCAATATGGAACACACTTCCCCTGGAGATCAAATCACAGCCCTCATTGGATCTCTTCAGGAAAGCGCTCAAAACCTGGTGCTTCATTAAGGCCTATCAGTAAGTTTCTGTCCACCTGGTGTTATCAGCTTTATATTGAGTTAGGCGCCTTGACGTCCACTGGGCTAAGTTGCGCATGTATAAATCCCACTTCATTCATTCATTCAATTCTACTTAGAGGAAATAAAGCAGGGTATGTGTCCTAAACAGTACAGCGAAGAAAAAAACAAAATATTTAGGTTGTCAATCCACTCTACTGTATGAAAACGTTACCAAATATCACTGTCCTAAGTCTCCAGAGGACCCAACACAATTTAGACAGAGTCTCCTCCTGTCTATGACTGTCATAGACTGTCCCGCCCTTGTCCCTGGCTTCTCCCGGACGCTCCCGCGCGTGACTTGCGGGACGAGAGGCGTTCTGGTGTTTTCAAGCGCCTCCGGGCGCGTCTGCGTCACCCTGTTGTGCCGGGGCAGCGGGGAGCTGTAGTTCTCTGCAGCAGAGTCCCACACTCCGCCCGTGCCGTTGCCCACATGGCAGGATCTGGACAGCTGGATGGCCGTTGCCCTCACGGCGTAGAAGTGTGCAGGTACGCTTAGAGTTTGTCCCCATAGTCAGTAGAGACCTAGATGACCTCAGTCCTACGTCTACACGACTGTTTATATTATTCCAATGCGCAGAGCCTATTGGGAAAATAGGAACTACACTACAATGGGATGGTGGGAAAAGATCTGGTCTTGGAAAAATGAAAATGACGATCATGTGAGTAAAACTATAGCATGGCTAAGGTGTATCGATGACCAGCTAATGATTTGGGATGCGAAACCGAGAAAGAAATGGTTGAAACCAATGTGTAACCTCCTGGGGACTAGGTCCTGTTCAATAGCTTTTAGGATCATGAAAAGCAATACAACCCAGTTTATTGTATTCAGCATAAGTAAATTTCTACATTCTGTTTTCATAATCCGAAAAAAACAAGGATATTGTCTCTGAGTTGGGAAAGTGTAGATGTCTATCCAACCAATGCATTTGTGATATTTCTTAACTAATTTTCTTTTAAATCCTTGAAATGAAATATAATGTATGATTGTCCTTGTAAAAATGAATGAACTGTGCAAACTATTCTATGTCCGTATAACACTTTTTCCCCTTTTTTTAAAAAAAAGAATATATTGTTGTATTTATGATGATTTTTTATGTATGTACATGACTTTTATGGCCAAAACGGCCGAAATAAAGTTAATAAATAAATAAATTATTCCAATGCGCAGAGCCTATTGGGAAAATAGGAACTACACTACAATGGGATGGTGGGAAAAGATCTGGTCTTGGAAAAATGAAAATGACGATCATGTGAGTAAAACTATAGCATGGCTAAGGTGTATCGATGACCAGCTAATGATTTGGGATGGAATCAATGAAGAATTTGCGGATTACTTTGAGATATTGAACAACTTAGAATTTAATTTGAAGTTCACATATGCCATCTGTGAGGAAAGTGTCGTATTTTTGGATACTGAAATCTATATCCTAAATAATGAAGTACATACCACCTTGCATCGAAAAAGCACATCAACAAATGCTGTTCTGCATGTAGAAAGCTTCCACCAAAGTAGTTTGATCAAAAATATCCCCTATGGGGAATTTCTCAGAATCAAAAGGCTATGCTCCCAGGAGGAAGAATCGTCTGGCAACAGAAAAATTTAAAAAAGCAAAATATAACTCCAAGGCCTTTAATACATCACTACAATGAATAATGACAGTAACCAGAACTGATCTGTTAAAAGAGAGGCAGGCCCAGGGGAATGATGATGAACAGAAAATACGTCTTATAACAACATATTCCACAGATAATCAACAACTCATGAAAATCATGTGTAAGAATTGGCACATATTGCATATGGACCCAACAGTCTCTAAAATAGTGGGAGACAATCCAAATATTACCTTAAGACGGGCAAAAAACCTAAGGGATCAACTGGTCGACAGTCACTTTCAAAATCAAAAGAAGCAAGAGACGTGGTTGAAACCCAGAGGCTTATTTAAGTGTACCAATTGTACGGTCTGTGCTATTGCTAAGAATACAAAAGAGGAAGTGGTGGCCAACAAACGTGTTTGGAAAATTCAACAGTTGATGAACTGCAAAAGCCAATTTGTAATATACATAATTGAATGCCCTTGTTCCATGAAATACGCGAGCAGCACGATATGTGAACTGAAAAAATGCATTCTGGAACACGTACTTGCCACAATCAATACCGACAGGAGCAGCGCAGTTGCCAAACATATGGAAAAGGAGCATGGGGTCAAATGGAAAGACCTGGGGCTAGATGTATGAAGCTCAAATGGGTTCGCAAACTCCGAAATTCGCATTTGAGCAAAATGGTATGTATGTAGCAAATTTTAGTGCAAAATAAGGAATCGCAAATTTGCAATTCCTTATTTTGCGATTGCATGTAAGGAATCGCAAAATTTGTGATTCCTTAAATGCAATGTATGATGCAAAAAAAAAATGCTAATTGTCCCTAAGGAATCGCAAATTACCACCAACTTCAGGTTGGTGGTAATTTGCGAATTTCTTGAAAAATGCCAATTTTGGCATTTTTCAAAGTGCCATGTGATGCACATACATGCCCTTAGGGCATGTATGTGCACCACATGTGCACCCATGCTTATTTCAGGGGTGCAACAGGGTGTCCTTTGGACACCCTTGCACCCTTGAAATTATTCTCAATTTGCGAATAGCAAATTGAGAATCGCAAATTGAGAATAATTTCACATTCATTCCTATGGGCCTCCTGACCCATAGAAATGAATGGGAAATTATTCCTTAATTGCGATTAGCAATTTGCTAATCGCATTTAAGGAATTTTAAGAAATCGCAAAAAAATAGCGAATTTCTACATACATACCATTTTGCAATTCTCAAATAGCGATTCCTTTAAAATCGCTATTTGAGAATCGCAAAAGTGTATCTTGATACATCTAGCCCCTGGAATTTTATGCAGTGGAAACGGTGGGAATACACCCAAGAGGAGGAGACAGGGAATACATTCTCAGGCAGAAAGAATCATGACACATCCTGAACTTTCGAACTCTCACTCCGAATGGATTGAACCAAGATAAAGAGCTTCCTTATCATTTGTGAACTGACTTTGAGTAGCTCCATGGTTAAACACATTGAAGATCTCAGTCTAAATTAGCAAGTGGCCTCCCTAGATTTTTAATAACACTTTAGAAAGTTTTTAAATATTGATTTTTGTGTAAAAGGAGTTAGCACAAAAGAAAATGTTTCTTTTCACTAGCAAGTAGTCACCATTGTTCATGTGTAAATAAGAGTTGAGATTTGGAGAATAATATAAATAAGTGATGTAAAATTGTTGTTTGTGGAGTAAGGACACAAGGCAATTTAAGGTGATAAAACACCTTATTGTGAATTGTAATAGTAGGGGGTAAGTGTCCGGAACCCAGTTTTCCACATTGGCAATTAAAACTGCAGTATTGCATGACAGTATAGAAATCCAAGGCCCACTAGAGGGCTGGAGTGCGAAGGAGGCAAATGTTCATGCCCACTTGAGGGCAAGACCAAACATGTTGAGTCAAATGTGGAATTGCTTTAGGAGAAATATGAGCAGTTGGAAGTTCATGCGCTGTAATTGCAGATCACGATAGTTGGCTTAATTGTGATATTTTCCAATAAATTTAATTGATTATTGTTGACTCACAACGCCTTGTGGTACTGTTAATAAGGTCCTCACAGACCCCCTGGGCAGGTTTGTGGCGGTGTCCGGGGTCTGGGAGGTGGCTGCCCTCAATCTTGTATCGGTTCCGCCAGGCCTACACACTCAGGCATTTATAGATCTTGGAGATCTTCTCCTGAATCTACCGGACGGGTAATTTTTGATTGGAGAGATTTTATTTCTATCGTTTCTGATTTCCTGGATCGCTTAACCCCTGGTATCTCACTATTCCCTCAGTTAAGGATAAAGTATTGGGCGAAACCGACCTCTATTATCAGTTGAATCAGGGTTCCGTCAGCTCATCCGTTTCCTTTTGGGAAGCCTATAAAACTGTCATCTGGGGGGTGGTGCTGGGACAGATTGCTGGACAACGCAAAGAAAAAGCAGCTGACATGGTGCGTCTAGAGGGGGAGGTCCTGGACTTGGAACGCGCAGTTCATTTGCAGGACTCGGAAAAATCGCGTCACAGGCTTCGAACTAAGATGAAAGAATTTTCTGACCTGGCCACCGACGCGGCTAGGGCACAATACAGGGCGACTCTCCGCAGGATCTACGATGTAGGAGATAAGGCAGGCAAACTGCTGGCATGGATGGATAGTAGAGTTGGGCCAAGGCGAGTGGTGGTGCAAATTGACACCGATCAGCATTCCCGTATTACTGCACCGCAAGACATTGCAGACGCTTTTGGGCAACACTACCACTCCCAATATACTTCCAGCATGACCTATTCGGAGGAGGATGCATGATCTCTACTCCGCGATATAGACATGCCGACCCTTACTGCAGAGGACAGTTCTGATCTGGAGCGTGACCTAACTGTGACCGAAGTGGAGAAGGCCATCCATGACTTGCGGGTGGGAAAGCATCGGGTCTCAATGGAATCCCCATAGAATTATTTAAGCTGACAGCGAATACAAATGCCCCCTATCTCACTGATATGTATCCGGAGAGTAAAGAGATTGAAATCCTTCCTGAAGACCTTAGACTGGCGACCGTCATGGTCATCCACAAACCGGGCAAACCTGCAGATCAGTGTTCTTCATATAGGCCTATTTCATTGCTCAATTGCGAGGCAAAAATCCTCACGAAGGTCCTCGCCACTCGTCTGTTATAGGTTTTTCCTACCCTGATCCACCAGGATCAGTCCGGGTTTATGCCAGCAAGAAACACATCTCATATTCTCCGCCGACTACATGGAGTACTTTGCAGGGCAGATACTATAAGAGAGGATGCGGTGGTGGTATCCCTGGATGCTGCATCGGCCTTCGATACCATAGATTGTCCCTATATGTTCACGGTGCTCTGTAAATTAGGCTTTGGTTCGGAATTTATTAATTTGGTGCGCCTTTTGTATTGCCAACCCTTGGCACAGGTGGTCGTCAATAATCGTAAGTCCCCTGTTTTTGCCTCCCCAGCAAAATCGCTCAACGTGGTGATGGACATATTTTACATCTTTGGTAGATTCACAGGTTACAGGATCAACTGGTCCAAATCTGTGCTCTACGTCCTCAATGGACAGAAGCCCCGACTTCCCCGAAATTGTCAATTGACGGAGGCCATGGCAGGGTTCAAATATCTGGGAATCTGACAAAGACTTGTCTCGATTTTATGAGATTAACCTCCGGCCTCAGCTAACGTGCATTAAATCAAATGTCCAGCACTGGAAGTCACTTCCCCTAACTCTCCTGGGGCGTGCGGCACTATTTATAATGATGTGCCCCCCACAACTTTTATATGCGCTACAGAACAAGCCAATTGTGGTAGCAGCGTCATATTTCAAGGAAATAGAGTCTTTGGTGCGGGACTTGCTATGGGAGGGTAAGCACCCCCCTGCATTGCCACGCAGATACTCGCGTTGGGTTGGTTCAACTGTGGAATTGGGCTTTCTGATATGAAACGGTACTACTGGTCTTCGCCGCTCGTTGCCATCAACCAATGCGGTATAGACGACACAGTGACCCGGCCTTCCGGATAGACGGTGACTCCTGCCAGTAGGCGGCTTTGAGGGGGAGGTTTTTGGTAAATCTCCGATATCCGTCCGGTCCGACTAACCGTGCTGTGCACGTGTGGAAAGATGCTACCAGGAGTCTGGGTTGGGAGGGCAAACTCACCAGGGCCACACCGCTTTGGCACTGTGACCGGTTAGGTTGATTGTCGCGGTTCCAGGGACTCTACAAATGGGAAACCATTGGCATCTCTAGAATTAGGCACCTATGGAAATCGGGCGAGGTCATACCATTCTCCCAATTGCAGCAATAATATGAAATGGCCAATTTTGAACAGTTTCGGTATCTCCAAATTAGGCACGCTCTGCTCGCAGTTCTCCCAAAAGGGGCTGACCTCCCTGATTCCTCTCCGCTGGAGGACTGGATTTTGGATGGCGATTTGCCAGAGAAGGCTACATCTCTTATATATAGAAACCTAAACTCATTAACAACATGCCGGATCCCCTGATCTGCCTCAGAAGTAAATGGGACCACGATGAGGCTGGTCTGGATGACAAGGAGTGGCGGGCCACAGTGGCATCTCCATGGGAGGTCGCCATTTCTTCTATATTCCGATTGATCCAACTCAAAATCCTTCACAGAACATATCTGTCTGGACCCTCTCTGGTCCAAATGGGCTACGTTTAAGACCCTAACTATGTCCAGCACTGTGGGCAAGAGGGCACCTTTATTCACACACTGTGGGAATGTGCTACAATACAGGAATATTGGGAGAGGGTGGTAGGTATGATGGAGGAGGCGTTGGGACAGCAGATACCATGTAACATCAAATTGATTTTGCTGGACATCTGGGACCCCATGGAACTCAGTTGAAAGGAGGGAATTTAGGTAGCTTTGGGCTTCATGGTGGCCAAGCGCAATATTGGACATCTATGGAGTGCCCGTAACCCACCCAATATTGGCGACTGGGCCAGGGACATGGACTGGTGTATGGTGACGGAGGTGCCTGTCTATGTCTCAAGTGGATGTCCGACGAAATGGACACAATTATGGGGGTCATGGATTACTTTTCATGGGGATATATGTTAACCCAACATACAATACACACAGTTCATAAGGGGTCCAAGGGAACAATTTTTATAGACCAAGTAGTATTGTGAACCGCCTGGGAGCGAGGGGGAGGATGATGCTGTAATGGTATAATATGTGATTTTTGATGACACTTGTAATGTACTGTGCCATGAGCTATTGCTGCTGTATTGCTCTACAGACCCTTTGAGCATTGTGGTGCTTTGATTGTTTACATGCCTTTTGAAATAAAAAGAATTAACAAAAAAAACGATATATATATTACATCAAGCTGCAGTTCCACTAGTTGTTACTATGTGTCCCATACGAGTCAAATGCAAAAGCATTGAAATCCTTTCATGAAGCTGTAGTTCCACTAGTCGTTCCTATGTGTCCCTCATGAATCAAATGCAAAAGCATTTGACTTGAGGGACAACTGCAATGATTAGTTGAACTGCAGCTTGATGTAATAATTTCAATGCTTTTGCATTTGACTCATAAGAGACACCTAGTAACAACTAGCTGAACTGCAGCTCTTTGTAGAATTATTTTGATATTGGATACTATAATATTCACTGCCCACTGCTAATCTTGTCTCATAACGCTTTGCAGGGCCTTTAGTTGGGATTGTATTTTTCCCCATAACTGTGCTTGGGGTGGTCCTAAGAGAATGGGACCACCACTGAATCGTTCAGCATGATATGCTGTTTGTTTTCAAGGCATCTGCTTGGTCCTCCCCCTAAGTTAGGGGGGAGCCCAAAATCATCACCTCTCTTATTGCTTGATATTTCTCATTTTCAAAGTTCACTTTTGTGAATTGGTTATATGCGTTTTAGCATGTAAAGTTGCTTTATCAAAAAATTTGTGGATGCAGTTTAGTAGCTGACTCCACTATGTGGAGGAACAAAGGGGCATATTTACAAGGGCTTAATCTCTGCTTTTTTGGCTTAAAAAGCAGAGATAAAACTATCACCCTATTTACAGGAGGGTGCTAACATGCATAATCGCATGTTAGCACCCTTTATCCCAATCTTCCCTTTGCAACTCTAATGAGAAGCAAAGTGGGCGTCACTGGGCGTACCCCGTATGGACAACCTTGCACATATCAGTGATGTTCACATTGTGATATTTACAAGGCTGCCCCAGCATTTTAGCACACGTTAGTTTTTGGAGAAAACTGCTGTTTTCCCCAAAAACGAACGTCTGCTAAAATGCAGACTTACCTATCCCTAACATTGGGGTGGATTATGCTGATACAACCCTGTGTGTCGTATCAGCAAGGTTATCGTCGTTTTGCAGGGAACATCGCTGGAAAGCCAGCCATGTTCCCTGCAAAACTGCAATTACCTCACTATCTCTGGAATTTTTATCACCCTGGAGAAACGCGTTATTAATAACGCGCTACCAAGGCGATAAATTCCAGAGATAGCCTGCGATAATAAAATTAACGCTAAGCATGGCCAGTGATAATTATCGCTGGCCGTTGATAATATGCCCCAGAGTTTTTGCCTTTTTTGCCTGAATTCTATGTTTTTAATGGAATGCGTAGTAAACGAAACTCCGAAAATCTCCGCTAGCGGAGTGGCGTTCATTGCCCAGGGTTAGTCCTGATTAGCAGGATCCCAGTCAGACTAGTCAGAAAAACAGTAGAACACTATCAAAAAGTGTGGGTAACCATGAAGCAGATCCTACTTTTCTACACCGACTGCCATCATAATAAGGGCCTAAGTCTTTGGGACACAGCTGGGTAAAGAAAGGTGACTTGGACATCTTTGTGCGTGGGTGAAAAACAACAGGCCGTGGGGTCCCTAGAGGCATTTAACCTACATATTTTAATTTAAAGTTGTTGCCGGTGTTAAAAATTACCTAGAAATGTAGAAGGAATGTTGAGTTCTGCAGGGGCACGCAGAAAATGGTCCCATCCTGAGGTACTTTCCGCCACGATTAAGTTTTTGGATTTACAACACCTTTGACTAGGTTGTACATGTGATACCACACAACCGACGGCCGCAGGATAGAAATCTACCTTTCTTGTTAGAGGAGGTAATATCTTTTGCAGCGGGCATTTTACTTACCAACATTTGGGCGGAGCCTTTGTTCCTTTGACTTACATTTTTTAAAAGATCTTTAACAAATGGGTATGCATACGGACAAAGTTCTGGAGGCTAGGGATTGTTAGGGTCTGTTGTCTATATAGCCTGTTTCATTCATCCAGACCTTGCCCATAATATTTGAAAAAGTTTTTAAAAGCACTGAAGTACAGGGTGGCTTTGTCGGTAAGTTTTATGTCAGTGTGATTCAAAATGTCTTTAATCCCGGCATTCAAGCTCCTTGTTTAATTTTTCCTAATTTGCCATTCACTGTTCGTGGGTGCCCCCAACTGTTCAAGCTGGCTTTGTGGTACCAAGTACATATTTTGGGTGAACTTGTTCTGTTAGCTTGAGTTTAATATGCTGGTGATTAATGGAATCTCTATGCTTAGCAAACAGCCTATAAACCCTCCTGACTGTCTCACCAATTTCTTTATAGAAATTAGGGATGTGTGTTTACTACTGAGCTTCTTGATGAGGCTTCTCTGCTTTTCTTAAACTTGGAACTGATGCCCCGATATAGGGATGTTGCCTTTAGGGTGCTTAGTGGGATCTTTCTTTGTTGGGGATGGGCTGTAACCAGCATTTTTAGATGGGTTAGATTTCAATGTAGAAGCACAGACATGGTTGACACCTTTGACTATAAGGTCTAGAATGGAAATGTTATGGGGTCTCTGTAGCGATTTTTTAATAGGTTTTAGGTTTGGTTTTGAACGTATAAGCAACAGGGAGATCAAGTGGAAAAATACCTGTATGCAGTCAGCAGTCTTCTAGAGTTTGTGTTTTTAAATCACCTAGCAGGTAACCATGGTGCGTTTCAGTAGATTCGTTAAAGGCTTCAAGACTCTTTTTTTCCTTTCGCGGTACATTTGTTTAGCTATAATAGGTATCTGCTGTTTGTCTCGGGGGGTTTTAAATAAAACCATATAAAAGGCACTGAGAGCTATAAAGTGACTGCTCTTACCTTTGTGAAACAAATTCTGCACTATGTAACATATGCTTAGATTACGATGGTGAGAATATTGTATGAAGGCTTTCTCAATCTCAGGGTGATCCCCGCCTTCGCTCCCGAGACCGTCTACAACTACCACATTGATGCGGCTCAGGGGTAGCAAAGCATTGTTGAAACTATCCGGAATGCCTTGTATAAATTTAACGTGTGGGAAATTTTGGAATAGTTCTGTAAAAAGATCTTGCCAACCAAATACAGCCACACAATGTTAGTTGGGGATGAGCATGTTTGGGGCTTTATAGATTAACTTTTATCACAATTTGAGGGCCTTGCTAATAAGCATAGGAACGGGTACTGCAACCTGGTGACCATAGCTGGAACTAGGAGATTTTGACTTTCAATACCGGTAGGGCAGGGTTGATGGACCATAGTAGTTTTATCATTTTGGCAGTCACCCCTGGGGAATATTTGCTCACCAGATCCATTAGACTATCAAAACAGATTTTGGTGGAATTATTAACATATAGATGATACCTTGGACTTTCATAGAGATGGCATTTGTAGAACTGTGAAAAGCGTAAGTCTATGGACAGGAAGGAACATACTCTACTATGTTTTCCTTAGGATCTATCTCACTGGCAAATCCTACCAAATAATCCCCGATCTGAGGATCTTCATCCCTTGGCTTGCTCATAAAAATAACAGAGTCTGTATTGTGACACAGGCATCTGTCTTGAAGCTTATCTCGGACACTGTAAAGCTCCAAGTGAGCGTGCACTGTTTTAAAACTCGCTAAAAAGATGTTTATGTTGTTGGATACTTTTTTATGTACTTCCAGCACAAAAATGTGGTTTTATCATCAATAAACTCACAGCTGGAAACTTTGTAACACATGCCTAAAAGATATGTATACAGCTCATCATTTTCTGTGAAGTTTGTTTGTTCAGCGAATTTTCCCCATAGAGAATTGTGGCAGAGTTTTGCTACCTGCCGTCTTGCAGGATTGACTTCAATGTGTTCTGGTCCTAACTGTATACCCTCATGCGCATAGTTTTTGGCAATATATTTTTGCTTTGTGGCATCATTAATATACTATTCTGGAAAGACAGACGCTACTTCCTTCTCTCTGAGAAATAAGTTAATATACTCAAAAAAGAGCTTGGTTGTAGTCTGTTCAAAGTGCCACATTTCATGTATTTTTCCAAATCTGTAACCTGTCTCCTGGGCAGCTTTCACCTTAATGCTACACCAGGTACCTGTCATTGCACCTTCTTCATCAGAGTGTTTGCAAATGTTAGTCTGTTTATTTTTGGTGCAAGTTTGACACAGGGGAAACATTAATCTACCTTGACTCTGTGCATCAGAAAAGGGATATAAAGACTTCTGGGAGTCTAAACTTGGCATTTTGATCACCCCAAAGTACTGTTTAATTTCTTTAAAGTCTCCATATATGATGTGCGGGTGACCTAAGCGGTACAGCTTCATCTCGTTACCTTATAGATACAGGCTGGTAAATTCATAGTGATGGATTTTCTTACAGTCACCCACCTGCTTGTACAGCTGTGTAGTGTTAGTATGCCCCCATGTAAGGTTTTGCGGGGTTCAAGAGTTTCTCAGAACAAATATGCTGATCTCAACATCTTGCAGCCTTAACAGAGTTTGCCTGTGCAGGTACTCAACACGGGTGCCAAAAGGGAGTTAAACTCATGGGGTTTGTAGCATTGTGGACAACTGTGGTAAAAACAGCTGTTCAAAGTCTGCAGGCATGCCATTAATTACAGTGTAGTCGTCTAGGAAATACAGCCTAAAGTGGTATCTGCCACCCTGCAAAGCGTGTTGGATAAATATACTTTCCTTTTCAGAGACATACATGAGCCACTGAATAGAGGGTGTAGAATAATGCATTCCTTTACTGTTTTAGAGGTCTGGGATCAACAGCGCTTTGTGTTTGTAGATAACTATGCACATGGAAGCAAGAGTGACATACTGAAAAGGGTCAATGTACTCCATGTATTTTGTCATCTCCGGGGTGTCGGGATTCAAAACGTTTTCTTGCATTGTCATCTTGACAACCCGGTTTCTGAAGAGGTTGTGAGCTTTTGCAAAGATGACTACATCTTTCAGACAGTAAGCTTTCAACTTAGCTTGAAAATTAAAGATCTTTTCATGCTATTCATTTTTTTAAAACTCTCTTTCTCATCAGGCATCATATACTGTACTCAGTAACTGTCAGGAAGAGTCGTGGGACACACGTAATTTTGATTTGCCCAGGTGTTAAAAAAGTGAGGGAAATAACCTTTAGACCCTGGAAAACCAAAGCCTTTTGGCAACGTACTCAATTTAATTGGCAGAAAGTTCAGCGTATCTGTGAATCTTATATGTAAAGCAACCGCTGTGGGCAACATCAGTTTGGAACCCTGTGTGATGAGATCCACAGGAACCTATTCGGAAATCAAATTTTATAAAATGAAGAATGAATCATAAGCTTAAGATTTATGAGCCATCAGTGTGTATACACCTTGAATTTTGCATGAAAGTGTTAAGTAAGCCATTCATGCATAAAGGCACTGCAAACTCCCATGCATCATGTGGAGCTAGATGCTGGACAAATATGTAATTGAGCACGACATTTTATAGAGTACACTCTATATTGAACATGAAATAGTTCTCAGTTTATTGTCCTGGGTGGCCCTTAGCTTAGTCATGTAAAACATCTGTTCTTTTCCCGGGGGAAAATGCTCTTGACAACGGTGGCATTTTCATACCATTACAGTCATGGTCAACAACGATGTATCGGCTGCATCCTGAACAGTCAGCATTGGCTGACTCTCATCAGTTGTTGGTGTATAATCAGACAGTTTTGTGAGCAACAGAATCAATTACAACAACTTCATCCCAATTTTTACCCCCAGTCTGAAATGCACCCATTTCTCTGACACATTTTACAATGCATTTCACACTGCTGAACAGACTTGTTGCTGTAGATGTGGTTGAAGTGCACACACATAGTTAATGCCTAAAAATCCTTCAGATTCAAGAAACAACTTTCATGATGTAGAATGTATATGGTCTTGCTGTTGATTGTCTCTCCGGCACGAAATACTGCCGTGAGCTGCTGTGGTTCAGAACTGTTATGGTCACATCAAAGACATTTTCTAACAGAATTCGCCGAAAGCAACCAGCCTATCAGGCGGTATTTTAAGGTTGGTGTGGGATTGCACTGCTCTAGTCAGTACGGCTGCATCCGTTGTGCTGTGATCCGTGAGTAGCTCCGCGATGCTTACCGCCAGACACATGCTAGTCTTTCCGCTGTTAATGTTAAGTAACCTCTGCAGTTTTTTTCAATGAGTTTGCTGTAAAGGGTAGGGTGTTAAAATATCGATTACAAAAATATAGCTGACATAAATATCGTTGCAAAAATATCGTTTACAAAAATATCGACACCCTATACTTAAACAGGTAAGTACATAAATATCGACTCCAAAATATCGTTGTAATTAATATAGATGTAAAAAATATCGACTTTTTAAAATAATTAAAATTACATTAAATAATAAATAAATATAAGTACTATTAACAAAATACATTACATTACTTTTATTTTTTAACTATTTCAAAAAAATTTACTACACTTTTTAATTATAAACTTAATAAATGTGGACATATAAATTGATTTTACACATTACTTTATATAACAACAATAATACGTACATATAATTAAAATACCCCTTTACCCAAAAACCCCAAACTGACCCTGAACCCTAAAAATACCCCTTTACCCAAAAACTGAAAACCGACCCTGAACCCTAAAAATACCCCTTTACCCAAAAACTGAAAACTGACCCTGAACCCTAAAAATACCCTTTTACCCAAAAACTGAAAACTGACCCTGAACCCTAAAAATACCCCTTTACCCAAAAACTGAAAACTGACACTGAACCCTAAAAATACCCCTTTACCCAAAAACTGAAAACTGACCCTGAACCCCTAAAAATACCCCTTTACCCAAAAACTGAAAACTGACCCTGAACCCTAAAAATACCCCTTTACCCAAAAACTGAAAACTGACCCTGAACCCTAAAAATACCCCTTTACCAAAAAACTGAAAACTGACCCTGAACCCTAAAAATACCCCTTTACCCAAAAACATTTTCACTAAAAAAATCCTGTACACACACCTAAAAATAATTAAAACATTAACATAATTAATTACATAATTATTATTCAATTAACTAATTGAAATTAATTAACTATTATTTATTACACTATTTATATTCATTTAAAACATTAAATAATGTATTATTTCATTATATTTAAATTACTTCCCACCCTACTCCCCTATAAACCCACAACCCGCTACGGAACTATTAATACTAAATTCAACTGAAAATACATTATTAAATAATAATATACTACTAAAAATACTACTTTGACTAAAAATATTCATTAAAAACACTACATTACTTATAATTATTTAAAAAACGATATTATTGTAAACTATGTTTTTGTAAACGATATTTATTACAACTATATTAATGTTAACGATATTACTTACCTGTCTGTCGATATTCAGGTCAGACGATATTTTTGTCATCGATATTTCTTCCTGTAGATATTTTTGCAGCGATATTTAGGTTAGTAGATATTTTTACGACGATATTCCTGCTCTGTACCCTGTAAAGGGTACTTCTTAAGCTCTGAACACCCCCCCTCACCTCCAGGCAAAGAGGGTGACTATTCTGTATGTGCCGAAAGATGTGAATTGTGTTATACTTGGTAAAAGTTTAGCGAGGTTTTCTAAAAATTCTACAGCGTCAAATATGTCCCGCAGGGAATGCCTCGGAAAACAAAGGACTGTCAATACCCTGACCATAGAAGCAGAGCTGTAAAACATAATTTGGCCCTACGCCTTACAATAAACACTCAATTAGAGTTTGTGTGGCTTGATGAATAGCCAAAAAACTATGATCTGTAGATCTTATGTGTCCTAAGATAACAAAGTGGAACTCTTTATAATGCTGAAATCTCTCTATATTTCTCTGGTACCTTCTGATGCTCTCTAAAAACACTGGCTCAGGATCCTGAGATTAGGGATCTGGATGGGAGATGCCGTACTCAGTCAAATCATTTTTGGAGGCTCAATATGGTTTTGATGAGCAGCCTTTATAAGCTGCCTTGTGACAAGAATACTTGCTTTTCTTAATTTATTAATCAAAAGCGCACGCTGCTTAGTGTAAGTTTTTCACTTTTGATTTTTGCCACCCCATAATTTTTTAGACTCTGTCCCGTACCTGTTTCTACAGTTTTAAGGAGTACTCCTTGAAGTTCCCATTATCACCCTGTCACCATGCTTTACATGGTAACCCCAAGTATTTTTGGTGTTTCTGGCTCTCTTTACCTTGCACAACAAGCTGTTGAACTGTTTGGAGGATCTGTAGATGCCTCCTACATTAGCATTTTGGGTTCTCTGCTACTCCATTTTAGAGGTTGGAGGCTGTGTTTTAGACCAGCTCTAACGCATGGTATGGTCTTTTTGAACAAGACTGCACCTTCTTTTTACATTGTGCTGTTTGTTTGGACCTTTTAATCAAAACGGTGCTCTAGAGCACTGGGGCTCTGTATTTTTGGTGTCAGCATGAAATATTTTTCAATTCTGGCATGGGTTTTTCGCTGGAATTTACAACAACGTTTTACAGCATTGCACTAAGCAGATGATCTCACAAACTCTATCACTATCTGTGTAGTTTTCATTATCCCTTTGGCTTGCTTTTTCCACAGTTTGGTGGCTTTAGCATTATAGGCTGATTTTAGTTTTCGTAGACCAGCGACCATGCTGCAATACAAACCCCCAGCTAATTTTTCAGTTCCAAAATCCCGTATTGTGGGGCATTACTGTTGTAAGCAGGGTTGGGTGTATATTGCTCTGAATCTCACTGAGTACCATTCTCTACTCATCACCACTGGCACCTTCCGGTTGTCCGGCCACAGTCTGCTCAAGAAACTCCCAACCACTCTCCGAACACCATGAGTGATAATCAGCCCCTGTCCCTCTCCTAACACCATGAGTGATAATCAGCCCCTGTCCCTAGGGATGACACCGGGAGGCTATCTGTTTCTAAGCTTTGAATAAGACCCCAAGGCCATTCTGTACTAATGTTTTGAATTGAAGAGGTGCATGTGGTGGGGTTTAAAACTGAGGCGGGGAGCTTGTGTGTGGGGGTGTAACTGGGGACAACACATGCTGGTAAAAATGTAGATTCTGATCTCAGTAGGTAAGATCTATACCATCATGGACCTCTCTGGGATTGTAAACTAGCGTCTGATGATCCTTCTGTTCAGCGTTAAAAGATAGACTGCCTGGGGTTGATGCTGCAGAGAGCATCTCAGAAAGCTGTTGCACTTTGCTAAGATCTCTGAAGAGCCCTGAAACTGCAGCAGCCGTCTCAGATACCATGTGTGCTTCAACCCTTAGGAGTGATTATGGAGACCCCACACAGTTTACAGCTCCATTATGACTCTAAGGGGCCTGGTCTATGGGGTTATGGTATTGCGTTAGGTCTAACAAGGTGGGATGTGGGGGAAGGCATTGGGGTAAATTTGTTAACACCTTCAATGCTAAAGGTATTTTCCCAAGGTGCTGCATGGCCCTTTTTCCCATTGTTCATGACGAGCTGAGCTCGTCATGAGCACAGGAGCACTGTACTGCATGACGAGCTGAGCTCGTCATGAGCATGGAAGGGGCTAGGGTAAGATCCAACTGTGTGTTTGGGTCTGAATCGTGGCTGTCTAGGGTGGCTAGATCCCTATTCAAAAGCATAGTTCCATTCACTGTAGCTGGGGAGGCAGTGCAGGGGGACAAGGATCTTATGTCTCTATCAGAATCTGTTAAAAAGTCAGTACTTAAACTGTTTTGACACCTGGGCATCCCTTACTGGTTGTAGGTGTTGGTTCATCCAGGTGTGGGGGTGCTGATGTTCTTTCCTTTTTCGACAATGCAGTCCTTTGACCTGGTTTGGCCGTGTTGAGGATCAGCCTTCTTTGTCGAGGGGCCAGCTACAGGATCCTCAGGTTTTCTTTCTTTGAACAGAGTCTCAATCCTCTGCAAGCTCTTCAGGGTCACTCTTCTGACACTTGGGACTGTATTATGAACAGCCCCAGCATAGTTCTGGGATTCTAGTGCAAGCCAGGTGGCTTTGAAGAAAAGAAGCAACATTACATTTCCACTATTAGACAATTGTTTAGTGAGACTCCTTTGGTGGTCAGAGGAGGCTGAGTGTAAGGAGTCAAATATACACATGAGCGATATACACAACTTTAGGTGACAAGATCTATGTTATGTACCTGTAATCAGAGGAGTAAACTGAATGCTGTTTTAACAGGGAGACTCATGTTCCTCCTGAGGTGAAGATTTCAAATAGCTCCTTAATTGGTGCATCAACATGTGGATCTTTGCCTATAAACCATGCAGGAACAAAAGAGCCCTTTTTAAAATCTGTGATACACTTTCCCTTTTCTAGACCTATAGAGTCATTCATTTTACTTTAGAATATGCAGCATGCACACACTCTATTACACAAGTGACCATATAGGATGAAGTAAAATAGTGTTTCTGTGATACCCGAAACAGAAGGGTTGAAAGCTAAGAGTGGAGAAGTGTGGCTCACTGGTTAGAGGAGGCAGACCTGGAAGCAGAGGTCAGCCCGGGACCAGGGTTCAATTCCCGGCTCGGCAGGGTCTTGAGTCCTAAAATGCCCATGGACTCGACAATTCTCGCTCCGGTGCCTACTCGATTCACGGGTTCACACTCTGCGACCCTGGGCAATAGCTTGCTTAATCTCCACAACGGCCCCTCGCGGCGGGATGCCTGGCTTTCACCTTGCGGATACCCTGCCGGGGTTATCTCACAGGGGAATACCAGGACGGGTTCCCTAAGCAAGCGCTTAGAAACCGCTCGGTGATTTGCGCTATATAAATTCCTGTACATTTACATAGCAAGTGGGAGCTAAACAGATAGTGGTGGGGGGTGGGCCCGCTGGATGGCTCAAGAATAAGGATTGAAAGTTAGCATGCAAGAGCTAGGCACATAGCAGGGAGTGCAAGATGGTGTACGCCTATTACCATGCTGGGAAGGATGAAGGTTTGCTAGGCCCACTGTAATTTTAAACAAGAACTGCTAGTTCAAGCTCCCAGTTCCCTGCCTGGTTAGAACCCTAGAATTGTCAACCCCCCAACCCCTTCGCAGCATACAAAACAATACCAGGATTACACAAGATATTCAATTTGCCTTATTTAACATCACAGCATACTAAACAATATCAGGATTCCCCAACATATTCAATTTGCCTTGTCTAACAACACAGCATACCAAAACAATATCAGGATTCAACAACATATTCAATTTGCTAATTCCATCATTGATTAGTTTTCTCACAAAATAACCCAAGAATTGTACAAATTAGAAGACAATCATGCAATGAACAGCCAATGTGCACATTTTTGTAATCCAACTAAACAAGATAAATAATGTTTGCAATCCTTCAGAGATGATGTAAATATAGTGGTTAGTGAAGCAGATAAAGCGGTCAACATTGTGCTAATGGATCGTGATGACTATTTAGCTGAAATTGATAGACAACTCAAAGTGACTGTTATGAAAAACTTAAATCTAATCCTACCGTAATAATTGAAGTTAAAATCAATGCTCAAGTAACAGACTGGCATGAGTCCTGCCTCATTACTGACTTAGAATATAGATACCTTGTCATTCAAAATTCCAGGCATCCTTGTATCTACGTTCTTCCAAAGATACACAAAGGGGGGCCATCCCCAACTGGGAGGCAAATTATATCTGGCAATGGGGGCCCCACAGAAAGAATTGCAGAATATGTAGACACCTTTCTTCAGCCATTTGTGCGTAATCTACCCTCCTACCTGAGAGATAGTAGGGATTTAATTTGCAAACTGGAAGACTTAAGTGGGAACAGGATACCTTTACATTTGTTACCATGGATGTAGAAGGTCTCCATACCTGTATTCAAAGAGATTGTGGCTTAAGAGCGTTGAGATTTTATCTGTACAAACGCAATGCTAAACATTTACAACACAGGCACATGCTGTTCTTGCATATGTCTGAGTTGAAATTGACACAGAATGCCTTCATGCATAATGGTGAGTGGTGGCTACAAAAGCGGGGTACTGCAATGGGCTCCAGGTTTGCTCCATCTTATGCAAACCTCTTTATGAGGTTGTATAAGATGGAGCATGCCTGGGGCTCAGGGACTGGTAAATGGATAGATAACATCCTGTTTTTTGGAAGATAGATTGATGAAATCTTCCTAATTTGGAAGGGCGGCAGTGTAGAACTTGAGCATCATTATGCTTATATCAAGAACAACAGGTTCAATGTCAAGCTCACCATAAAAAGTTCTAAACAGGGGATTGATGTTCTTCGCCCTCATTCCTACCAGCATTTCAAGACCTGATGGCCAACTTGGTGGTCAACTACACCTCGGTCCTGGTGCTAGGGGACTTCAATTACTGGCCCTCAGACCCCCACGAGTGTACGGCCTCAAAAGAGTTCACAGAATCTCTCTTGTCTCTCAACTTCGTACCGCATATAACCGTCCCCACTCACTCTCATAGGCACATACTCGACCAGGTCTGGTCTCTCAATCTCCCAGTGGCTTCGGCGGCTGTTTCTCCCTGCCCCTGGTCCGACCATGCCCTCATCTCCCTCTCCATTTCCCGCAACCCGGTATCCAAAACTCCGCATGCCAAAAACACCTGGGCACGGAACTGGAACAGACTGGATTTTCCCTCCTTGACCTCTCTGCTTCGAAACTCCACTCCCACCCTCTCTGGCTTGCCATCTGCCTCGCAAGCCGAGGCCATAAACACCTGGCTGGCTGGCGGCTGTGATTTAGTGGCTCCCCTACGTCGCATTTCCATCCGTCGACCTAAGGATTCCAACAGGTGGTTCAACGACCACCTGAAAGAGCTTAAACTGAGCACCCGACGGGCGGAGAGACAATGGAGGAAAAACTACTGTCCTTCATCTAAAACCCACTTTCTTTCATCATTGGCCAAATACAAAACAGCAATCCTTGCCGCAAAAACTGCCCACTTTTCTACAAAAATAACTTCTGCTGGTAATAAATCCAGGGAAATCTTTGGCATGGTGAATGACCTGGCATTCTCAGACCGAACCTCACCCCAAATCCCTCCCTCCCAGCTTCTCTGTGACCAACTCAACACCTATTTCCTGAATAAGATTGCTACCATCAAGGCCAACATTCCACCACCCTCGCCAGCTTTTGTTGATCCCTCCCCCCCCACCGTTCAATGCCCTCTCACTTGCATTCCCCCCTTCACTCAGGAATCATTTCTGGAGATTCTTCCCAAAGTGAAGTCGGGGTCTCCGGCGGACGTCTGCCCGGCACGTATCCTGCAGCAAATTTACTCCGGCTGTCCTGAACCCCCCATTGCCTTCCTCAATAGCTCCCTAGCACAGGGTGTAGTGACCCCTGCGCTAAAGGTAGCCACTATAGTACCCATCTTGAAGAAATCTGGCGCGGACCCCTCCATCTCGGCCAACTATCGCCCCATCTCCTTGCTGCCCTTTCTGGGCAAGGTGATGGAACGCCACGTCACTGCGGTACTTAGCGCCCATATTGAGGCTAATGAGGGGCTGGCATCCCGCCAGGCCGGTTTCCGTCCTAGACATTCGACTGAATCGGTTGTGGTCTCAGTCTTAGATAACCTCAGAAAGGGAATGGATGATAACAAATGCCAGGCACTGGTCCTCCTTGACCTGTCCGCCGCCTTTTACACAGTGGACCATGCCATCCTACTGTCCCGTGTCAGGGCGGCTGGTATCGGGGGATCAGCTCTGGTTTGGCTCTCCTCCTTTCTGAGGGACCGCACCCAGGCAGTGCGGCTAGGCGGCTTCACTACCACCCCTCTCCCTGTCACTTGTGGTGTTCCCCAGGGATCCTCTCTTTCTCCCCTACTTTTCAATCTTTATATCTTCCCTCTTATCTTCGCGCTCCAGCAGCTGGAGGTCACCGTGTACAACTACGCAGATGATCTCCAGCTCATCTTCGACCTGTCCTCCTCTCCCCCTTCTGTCTCTAATTTCCAGTCTACAATAACGTTCATCAGGGACTGGATGAACCACAACCATCTTAAGCTGAACCCGGATAAAACCGAATTGGTTCTCACCGGTGGTTCATCCAGCCCTTGGAACTCCCTCTTCTGGCCCCCCTCTCTTGGCCCCGCACCTTCCCCCTCAAAATGAATAATCAGCTCACCCTCCATTCACAAATCAGCTCCGTGGTCTCCTCTTGTTTCCTCACTCTCCGTACCATCCGTTCTGTTTCCCGCTTCTTCTCCCCTCAGGCACTTAAGATTATCATGGCCGCCCAGGTGATATCAAGGCTGGATTATGCCAACGCCCTTTATCATGGCATTCCAGCATACAGCCTGCGAAGACTCCAGTCGATCCAGAACCAGGCGGCCCGGCTGGTCTATGGCCTCCCACGCTATCACCACTCCACCGCCCTTCTAAGGGAGCTTCACTGGCTCCCCGTAAAAGAACGCTCCCTCTTTAAGACCGGCTGTATGGTCTTCCAGGCTCGGCAGTGCACGGCCCCCGCCTTCATCTCCTCACTAATAAAACCTTATGTTCCCACAAGAGAGCTCCGGTCTTCCTCTAAGTCTCTTCTTCAGATCCCACGTTTTACACGTAAAAAGTGGGGTGGGGCCAACTTTTCCACCTTGGCCCCAACATTTTGGAACTCCCTCCCTGATCATCTCCGCTCTGCTACCCGGTACCTCTCCTTTCGCAAAGATTTAAAAACCTTCCTCTTCAATCAGGCCTTCCCCGCTTAGCTCTTCATTCCTTTCCTTCTTGCTTTCTTTCCCTCAGTTGCCGATCCGCCCACTAGCGCCAAGTAACCGCATGGTGTATGCTGCGCTTTAGAAATATTTTAAATTAGAAATTAGAATTAGAACTCAGACTGTATGCAGACGGAGGTATCATAGATAGCGACATGTACAGAAAGTCAACGGTTTGTAATAGTGTTCTTCACACCACTAGCAGTCATCCTAAAGCTACCATTTCTGACATCCCTTTGGTGAGATGGGAAGAGCTCGCCGCAACTGTAGCGAAGAACACAATTTCATGAATAATGTTGAAAGAATCAAGAGAAATTTCAGTCAAAGAGGTTATGACCAACATCCAGACTTGGTTCCACCAAATCCCAAGGTAGTATACAGAAAAGGCAGAACTATAAATAAACATTCTATGTCCTAGCTATGTAAAACAGGTCATGTCATCTGTCAAAACATGGTTACCAGAAAAACCATGTGTGTTTTTTACCTGTGGAAATTGCTGCATATGCAGCGAAGGTGAAAACAAAACATCTAGCTTTCAGTACAACAATTCAAAGGAATTCATAATCAGATCTTTAATTAATAATAATAATACAAACACTGTCTATCTCTTAAAATGTACCTGCAATAAAGCATACGTTGGCAGAAGTGTACGTAGCTTGAAAACACGTATACAATGTACGGGCTATAAAAAATAATGATGAGAGGTACCCTGTATCTGCTCATATACACACAATGCACCCCGACAACACGAGAGTGACTTTTCTTTCAATTTTTTTTTTATTGAGAATTCCTGGTACAAACATACATAAATACATTATACATTGCATAGTTATCAAAAGAGAGATAAAACCATATACAATATAAATAGATTTAAGACAAGAAACAGTGCTATATAGCGAATGATGCACAGACATACAAAGCATATTTCAAATCATTGGGGTAAAATCAATATACTATATAAACAGATCATATCTAGAGTCCGAGAACCAGCCTCTCCCCACATTTCCTTTTATAATCTAGAGTCCCTCCACCTTTTGAGTGGAGCCCAGATATTTGCACTAAGCATGAGCGGATTTTGCGGATTGGCAATCCGCGAATTTGCGGATTTGCAAACTCGCAATCCGCAAAATCCGCGAATTCCCGCGAATTTGCGGATTTTTTTTTTTTTTGTGTTCGCCCGTGTTTCTGCCAGTTCGCGAGGGTTTTTACAATTTCGCAATTTGCGAACTTACCTGTCGGGTCGCAAGTTTTGCGAACTTGTTGTTTCTACGTGTCCAACCTGTTTGGGACACTCTTCTTCATCACTGCCACTCTCTGTCACCACTGCCACTCTCTGACTACTCATGCCACCCTCTGGCCCACCCATGCCACCCTCTGTTTCATCA
Source organism: Lissotriton vulgaris (assembly GCF_964263255.1). Taxonomy (NCBI): domain Eukaryota; kingdom Metazoa; phylum Chordata; class Amphibia; order Caudata; family Salamandridae; genus Lissotriton; species Lissotriton vulgaris. Next base: position 365,542,526 of record NC_141687.1, read on the forward strand.
CCACACCCTCTGGTTGTCCAGTGTACATTATTTTTGGCAAAGCAAAGCACACCTTCCCTGCCTCAAGTGACCTGAATTAATTTGGGGCTGATTAATGTGTCACAGAATATTTTTTTAGCTGGCACCTGCTTCCTTAGTGCGCCCTGATTAGTGATCTTTTGCACTTGCTAAGTGCTTTCATTGTTGCAAAATTAGTTACAACACCTGCCCTGCCCCAACTGACAATAATGAATTAGGGGCTGATTAATGGATTTTAACTTCCAGCCTGGCTCCTGCTTGTCTCCCTTAGCTGTAATTCAGGACCTTTGTGGCATATGTGTAACTATTCTGAGGTTCAGAGCAGGGTCACATAATAGTTGCAACTGGCAACTGAACTCTGGAGGGGCCCCTCAGGAAGCACTACAGGAAATGGCTACTAATGATGAGCCTGAACTTTTGAACCTGGTAAGTAGTTACTTTCAGTTTTGCTAAAATCGTATTTCTGCAATTTCGCACTTATTCGCGGGGCGCGAACTCACGCGAACAGTGCGAGCAGTGCGAGCAAAATCCGCTGCTCGCGGATTTGCGGATTTTTCAGGAAATTCGCAAATCTCGCGGATTGCGGATTTCCCGAAAATCCGCAAAATCCGCGAGCGGAACGGATTTTCCGCCCATGCCTAATTTGCACCCATTTCTCGGGGTTTCCTACACTTAGGTTCGTATAGGCAGGATTCAATATTATGCATCCCCAAAAGCCTGGCCAGCCACATCTGAAAGGATGGTGCTATGGTATCCTTCCAGCCATCTGAGATAAGGATCCAAAGTACCGCAACAGAGATGAACACAAAAGCTTCATCCTCTTTTTTTAGCCCCAACTTGCTGTCACTTCCTATTATCATTAGGGTAGGGGATAGGTTGATCTTAACACCTAGCAGCCCCTCCCAAAACCTCTCAATTTCCCCACAAATTACATTTAATTTCTCACATTGATGAAAGATATGCAATACATTTGCAGGCCCTTCTCGACATTTGGGGCAACTATCATTCTCCCTTATACCCCACTCATACAACTTTGCCGGTGTAAAATACAGGTTAAAAAGTGTTTTATAGTGCTGCGCTCTCAAGTTAGAGGAACAAAATAATTTATTGTTTAATTGCAGGGCTTTATTCAAATTGACATCTGGATCTCCCAATTTTGATGCCCAGGCGACCTCAAATTTTTCCAGGTCGTCTTGACTCCCTGTCAACAAAGAATTATATACCATTTTAATCTTTCTACCCCCATTTAGTAAATAGTCCAATAGATTATTTCTGACCCCTAAAGGGATGCGTGGTCTTATAGCCAGCAGCGTTTGAGAAATCTGAGTAAATTCAAACCATTGATTGGTTGGGATGCCATGATTCGGTTGAATATATTTAAACCTCATCACTGTATCCCCTTCCATAATATCTCCTAATGTATTGATTCCTTGCTGCTCCCAGAACCCCCACATTCTATCGTTGCTAAGCTGTGGAAAAAAGTAGAATTCCAGAGTGGCACATAGGGATTCATTTTAGGGATTGCCAACGTCCTTTGCACAAGTTTCCATACCCCCCCTAGCACTATCAAGAACCTTGTACCGCATTTTCCTATAGTACCGGCGGTCCGTTTTCTGTAATAACAGTCCCAGGGCCTCTCTGCCCAATAACAACTCATATATAGAGGGGAGATTTTTGTTACCCCCAGGGAGTGTTGTCCATATTTGTAGCTGGATCAAATGTAAATGTAAATGATAAAACCTTAGTTTGGAATTGCTAGCACTCCCCTTTCTCACGGGAAAGACATATATTTCAATGAACGTCTAATTTTTCCGTATTGCCATATGAAGTTCATAAAGATTGCCTCTATTGATTTAATCAGCCCCTCCTCTATAAGAAATGGAATAGAATGGAAAAGATACAAAACCTTAGGTCACATGGTCATTTTTAATACGTTAGCCTTACCTATCAGAGACAAATGGAGCACATCAATTCTTTTCAAATCCGCCGTTATTGATTTTAACAGTGGAGTAAAATTATCTTTGATGATCAAATCTGTTGCTGCGTTCACTCTGATCCCTAAATTAACTGCCGACTACACATATCTTGTATCTACTTTGGTGATATTATTAGTACAAATTATTTGAATTTTACTCTCATTCTATAGATAACCAGACTGGCTGCCGAAGTCTTCTGCTATCCCAATGAGAACTGGCATAGCGCAATCTGGTTCTGGGGTAATTACAGCCAGGTCGTCAGCATATGCCAGCAGTTTTGTCTCAAATCCATTTAGAACCACAGGCTTAATGTCAGAACAACCTAGGATCCTGCGTATCAATGGATCTATATATAATGAGAAAAGTATCGGAGAGCAGGGGCACCCCTGGCGTGTCATCTCTTAATATGGATTTCCTCTGAGCTTTCTCCCATCAGCTGGACGTGAGTGCACCCATGATTTTAGGGCCAAAGCCCTTTTGCTGCAATATCCCCCATAAATACCCTCACGCCACGAGATTGAAGGCTTTTTCCGCGTCGAGGAGGATCATGGCCATCCGCCCCCGAGGCAGGCTTGGCATCAAAGAGTGTAAAAGAGCGCCTAGTATGTTCAGTTGTACCACGACCCAGGATGAGCCCATTCTGCCACGGGGAGACCAGACCGCCAATGACCCCCCCAGCCTTTTTGCCAAGACCTTATTGTATACCTTGGTGTCTGCATTTATGAAGGATATTGGTCAATATAACCCGGGGCACTCTTTTGGTTTCCCCTTTTTATGAAACACTATTATGTTAGCTTCCTTCCAGGACTCTGGGATTAGGCCAGAGCATATGATTCCACTAAACAGATCCAAGAATATTGGGGCAATCTCGTTCTGCATTCTTTTGTAAACCTCCAGCGGGATACCATCAGGCCCTGCGGCCTCTCCCACTGCTAGCTCCTGTAAAGCGATTCAGAAAAGGGGGTGGTGATGAACAGAGTGTCTGAATTAAGCAGACCACTCTTACCCAGTCCAAAGATTAGGGCTTGATCCATCACCGTTTTTTAGCTCACTGCACCATCCCAGCTCAGAACTTGGCTATATGTAAATTAGTCTGACCCTGGCCCAGTGCATCATGGGAACAGGGCAGACCAAACTACTAAGCCAATTCTTATACTGGGAAGGAAACAAGCTACCGGGGACCGGTTTCTGGCATTTCAGCCGTCTTCGGCCCGGCTTGCTTGAATCCTGATGGTGCAATGAGCTAGGGACTCACATCTGAGTATACCCTTCCACGCTTATGGTGGACAAAAATGATTCAGAAAAGGGGGTGGTGATGAACAGAGTGTCTGAATTAAGCAGACCACTCTTACCCAGTCCAAAGATCAGGGCTTGATCCATCACCGTTTTTTAGCTCACTGCACCATCCCAGCTCAGAACTTGGCTATATGCAAATTAGTCTGACCCTGGCCTAGTGCATCATGGGAACAGGGCAGACCAAACTACCAAGCCAATTCTTATACTGGGAAGGAAACAAGCTACCGGGGACCGGCTTCTGGCATTTCAGCCGTCTTCGGCCCGGCTTGCTTGAAACCTGATGGTGCAATGAGCTAGGGACTCACATCTGAGTATACCCTTCCACGCTTATGGTGGACAAAAATGATTCAGAAAAGGGGGTGGTGATGAACAGAGTGTCTGAATTAAGCAGACCACTCTTACCCAGTCCAAAGATCAGGGCTTGATCCATCACCGTTTTTTAGCTAACTGCACCATCCCAGCTCAGAACTTGGCTATATGCAAATAAGTCTGACCCTGGCCCAGTGCATCATGGGAACAGGGCAGACCAAACTACCAAGCCAATTCTTATACCGGGAAGGAAACAAGCTACCGGGGACCGGTTTCTGGCATTTCAGCCGTCTTCGGCCCGGCTTGCCTGAATCCTGATGGTGCAATGAGCTAGGGACTCACATCTGAGTATACCCTTCCACGCTTATGGTGGACAAAAATGATTCAGAAAAGGGGGTGGTGATGAACAGAGTGTCTGAATTAAGCAGACCACTCTTACCCAGTCCAAAGATCAGGGCTTGATCCATCACCGTTTTTTAGCTCACTGCACCATCCCAGCTCAGAACTTGGCTATTTGCAAATTAGTCTGACCCTGGCCCAGTGCATCATGGGAACAGGGCAGACCAAACTGCCAAGCCAATTCTTATACTGGGAAGGAAACAAGCTACCGGGGACCGGTTTCTGGCATTTCAGCCGTCTTCGGCCCGGCTTGCTTGAATCCTGATGGTGCAATGAGCTAGGGACTCACATCTGAGTATACCCTTCCACGCTTATGGTGGACAAAAATGATTCAGAAAAGGGGGTGGTGATGAACAGAGTGTCTGAATTAAGCAGACCACTCTTACCCATTCCAAAGATCAGGGCTTGATCCATCACCGTTTTTTAGCTAACTGCACCATCCCAGCTCAGAACTTGGCTATATGCAAATTAGTCTGACCCTGGCCCAGTGCATCAAGGGAACAGGGCAGACCAAACTACCAAGCCAATTCTTATACTGGGAAGGAAACAAGCTACCGGGGACCGGTTTCTGGCATTTCAGCTGTCTTCGGCCCGGCTTGCTTGAATCCTGATGGTGCAATGAGCTAGGGACTCACATCTGAGTATACCCTTCCACGCTTATGGTGGACAAAAATGATTCAGAAAAGGGGGTGGTGATGAACAGAGTGTCTGAATTAAGCAGACCACTCTTACCCATTCCAAAGACCAGGGCTTGATCCATCACCGTTTTTTAGCTCACTGCACCATCCCAGCTCAGAACTTGGCTATATGCAAATTAGTCTGACCCTGGCCCAGTGCATCATGGGAACAGGGCAGACCAAACTACCAAGCCAATTCTTATACTGGGAAGGAAACAAGCTACCGGGGACCGGTTTCTGGCATTTCAGCCGTCTTCGGCCCGGCTTGCTTGAATCCTGAATCCTGTTCCCATCATGCACTGGGCCAGGGACAGACTGATTTGCATATAGCCAGGTTCTGAGCTGGGATGGTGCAGTGAGATAAATAACAGTGATGGATCAAGCCCTGAGCTTTGGACTGGGTAAGAGTGGTCTGCTTAATTCAGACACTCTGTTCATCACCACCCCCTTTTCTGAATAGCTCCTGTAAAGCATCGCAAATCTCACTCATTGCGTCAATTACTTATCTAGCTCCTCCCTTCCCATCTCATCCAGCTCAAGGCCTCCATCAACAAACTCTCCTCTAGTATCGACCCCTTCATTATATAGAGTTTAATAGACATTTTAAAAAACTTTTAAGACATCTGTTGGTTCCGTGTAGTTCCGTCCTCCTTCCTGTATATTAGCAATGATATTTCTAGTATTTCCTTGCCTTATCCATAATGCCAATGCTTTAACCGCCTGCCCCCCTGTTTCATAAAGCTTGCCCATTAAAACCTGGTGCCCACTAGCTGCTTTCTGGGCTACCAATTTCTGGAGATCTGCTTTGATAGCCACCATCCTTTGTTGACTCTCAAGCCCTTCCTTCCCTTGCACAATATCTCTTTCATGTTGCTCTTCTGCTACTAATATCTGCCCAGTTAGTCTCTCACTTTCAACCCGATCCTCTTTCCTAATCTTTACCGAGAAGCTGATTGTTTCGCCTCTCAAAGCAGCTTTAAAAGTGTCCCAGATGTTATTCCTGGAAGCGCTGAAGCGGTTTGCATCAAAATACATTCCTTAGATGTTCCACATACCTATTATCTGCTAATAATTTCCTCTCGAAAGTCCATCTTGAATATTTTCTAATAAATAAATCCAGGTCATAGTACAGCATTAACAGACTATGGTCAGACATTGTTTTCTGTAGTTTTTTGATGCCAACCTTTTTTAGTTCTGTTAAGGATATTAGAAAGTAGTCTAATATAGTATACTTCTGGAAAAGGCATGAGAAATATGCACATTCCGGGTTGTGAGGCTCTTTATCTCCCCAGACATCTACTAACCCATGAGACTTCATTAAAGAACTCAAGGCTCGGAATACCCTAGGTTTTCCCCCTACATAGGGGCAATTATTTGTCAGATCCACAAATATATTTAAATCTCCACAAACTATAATTGAGGTAGGCCAGCCGGTTAGCTCACTTTCCAAAAGATCGATTACCTCAGGATCATCCTGGTTAAAACCATAAATCACACAGATTGTGCAGCCAATTGCTAACTCAACCAGTGCCCATCTCCCTAGACTATAAGCCTTGTGACACTTTGCTCCACCCAATAACATTTTAACTAAGATTGCTACACCCCTAACTGTGGAGGGCTGTGTGGAGCAGGCCAACAGATCATAGCCTTTTATATTTAACAGATGTTTTTTTCCCTGGGTAGATCGGTCTCCTGTAGGCATACTACATCAATACAGTTCATGTTAACAAAGTGAGTCAGCCTCTGCCTCTTCCTCCAGTCATTGAATCCCCCAATATTAATTGTACATACTTTAAGATTCCCCATGTGGTCTTTTTAGATCTTCACCTTCATTTTGCAGCAGCCAAGATAAATGTACACCAATAAAAAATCCTATAACACATAGAGCCAGAACTACATAGTACCAGATAATCTCACTTTTTCTGTTTCCCCCTTTCCTACCGTTCCTACCTTCCCAACCCCCTAACCCCTCAGACCCCTCCAACCCCCTGACCCTCCCCCCTTACCCCGCCTTCCACCCCTGCACCCACCTCCCTCGTGAAGCGCTCAGACCTAGGTCTGTGGATGTGATGCGTGCAGTAATAGCTGCCTGGTCATTCCTTAAATAACCGAAAAAAACAAGAAAACCCCTGAACGCCCTACCTAAAAGACCAAACCAAACTTCCTAGCAGCATAGCACCAAAGTAGCAAATCAGTCTAAAAAATGTCTTAACAAACAAGTATTAATCAAGGTTAATCAGCCCACCTAATCTTGAATGGTGCATTTAGGCGTTCCCTACCACACAATAGTGATTATTCTCTATGGTTACCCACAGTATCCATATATTCCTTTGCTTTTATTTCGGAGGAGAAGTACTTCATCTGTCCATCATGGATCACCTTAAGCTGTGCTGGATTAATCAAGTAAACTTGGATATTTTTCTCTTGGAATGGCTTGATTAGAAGCCTCAGCCTCCGGCGTTGTTCTACTGTTGCGTGACAGTAGTCAGGTCGGATGAAAAAAGAGACTCCACCACTTGATCTCTTTGACTCAGGTATAGTGTTCTCTGCAATTGCCTGCCGCAGGAGAAAGTTCCCCAGGAATATCAAGATTGTCTGTGGCTTATCCCCCTCTCTTGATGCTCGAACCTTAAACGGGGTACGATGTGCCTTTTGTATTTCGGCCGAATAGTTCCACTCCGACAGCTCCGGGAAGGCAGATTCAAATAGATCTATTATCTAGGTCCTAGCGTCCGACCCTTCTGCCCACTCAGGAATCCCCAGCACCCTGAGATTATTTTTCCTCTGTCTATTTCCAAATTCTTCCAGTTTCTCCTGGATATCCTTGATTTAGGCATTTTACGTCTCCACTTGGGAGGAAGCAGCAGTCGCTTCGTTTCTGTCGCAACAATCAATCAATCAATCAATCATCGCATTTATATAGCGCGCTACTCACCCAGAGGGTCTCAAGGCGCTGGGGGAGGGGGGTCCGCTACTGCTCGAACAGCCAGGTCTTGAGTTGCTTTCTGAAGGCGAGGTGGTCCTGGGTCAGGCGGAGGTGGGTGGGGAGGGAGTTCCATGTCTTGGCGGTGAGGTAGGAGAAGGAGCGTCCCCCTGTGGTGGCTCTTCGGATGCGGGGGACGGCGGCGAGGGCATGGCTGGTCGATCGAAGCTGGCGTTTGGGAGCGTAGAAGTTGAGGCGGCTGTTGAGGTATCCTGGGCCTTGGTTGTGTAGGGCTTTGTGTGCGTGGGTGAGGAGACGGAAGGTGATTCTCTTGTTGAGCGGGAGCCAGTGCAGGTCTCTCAGGTGTCCGGAGATGTGGCTGCGACAGGGGATGTCCAGGATGAGTCGTGCTGAGGCGTTCTGGATCTGCTAGAGTCTCTTCTGGAGTTTGGCGGTGGTTCCGGCGTAGAGGGAGTTGCCGTAGTCCAGACGGCTGGTGACGAGGGCCTGGGTGACCATCTTCCTGGTCTCGGTGGGGATCCACCGGAAGACCTTACGTAGCATGCGCAGGATGTTGAATCACGATGAGGAGACGGCGTTGACTTGTCTGGTCATGGAGAGGGAGGAGTCCAGGATGAAGCCCAGGTTGCGTGCGTGGTCTGTTGGTTTGGGTGCGCTGCCTAGGGCGGGGGGCCACCAGGAGTCGTCCCAAGCGTCGGGGGAGGATCCCAGGATGAGGACTTCCATCTTGTCCGAGTTCAGTTTCAGGCGGCTGTTCTTCATCCATTCGGCTACCTCTTTCATCCCTTCGTGAAGGTTGGCTCTGGCGGTGGCGGGGTCGTTGGTAAGGGAGAGGATCAGCTGGGTGTCGTCGGCGTAGGAGATGATGTTGAGGTTGTGCTACCGTGCGATGTCTGCGAGGGGGCTCATGTAAACATTGAAGAGGGTTGGACTGAGCGAGGAGCCTTGAGGAACGCCGCAGATGACTTCAGTGGCTTCAGATCTGAACGGAGGGAGGCGGACTCTCTGTGTCCTTCCGGCGAGGAAGGAGATGATCCACTCCAGTGCCTTCTCCTGGACTCCGACGTTGCTGAGGCGTTGTACTAGGGTACAGTGGCAGACAGTGTCGAAGGCCGCGGAGAGGTCGAGGAGGATGAGGGCTGCTGTTTCTCCGTTGTCGAGCAGCGCTCGGATGTCATCGGTGGCTGCGATCAGGGCGGTCTCAGTGCTGTGGTTGGCCCGGAAGCCAGACTGCGAGGGGTCGAGGGATCCGTTCGTCTCAAGGAAGGCGGCCAGCTGCTTGTTGACAGTCTACTCGATGACTTTTGCAGGAAACGGGAGCAGGGAGATGGGGCGGTAGTTCTTGAGGTCGGTGGGGTCGGCCGATGGCTTCTTAAGTAGGGCGCTGAGTTCGGCGTGCTTCCAGCTCTCCGGGAAGGTAGCGGTGTCGAAGGAGGTGTTGATGATGTCCCGCAGGTGGGGTGCGATGACAGCGTCGGCCTTGTTGAAGATGTGGTAGGGGCAGGGGTCGGTCGGAGATCCGGAGTGGATGGAGTTCATCGTGCGGACGGTGTCTTCGGTGCTGATCAGAGTCCAGGCGCGGAGGGTGGTGGTGGGGGGCGGTGGTTCGGTCGTGGCGTTCGTCGGTTGATTGCTGAAGCTGTTGTGTATGTCCGCGATCTTGTTGTGGAAGTAGGAGGCGAGGGAGTTGCAGAGGCCTTGCGAAGGGGTGATGTTGTTGTTTCCGGTGTTGGGGTTGGAGAGCTCTTTGACGATGTTGAAGAGTTCCTTGCTGTTGTGTGCGTTGTTGTCCAGTCGTTCCTTGAATGCAGTTTTCTTGGTGGCGTGGATGAGTTGGTGGTGTTTTCGGGTGGCGAGCTTGAGGGCAGTCATGTTGTCCGGTGTTGGGTCTCTGCGCCAAGTTCTCTCGAGGGCTCGGCAGTTCTTCTTGGAGCTCTTGAGTTCGTCGGTGAACCATGGAGCTTTCATGCTACCGGGTCTGCTAGGCGGGGTCCTCAGGGAGGCGAGCTCGTCTGCGCAGTCGCTGATCCACTTTGTGAGGTTGGTGGCCGCCTGGCTAGGGTTCGTTGTGCTGGTGGGAGGGTTCATGCTCAGGGAGGTCGCGAGTTGGTCGGCTGTGATCTTGTTCCAGCTCCTGCGTGCAACCTGTTGCTGGTGGTGGTGGATCGTGGTCCTTCCGAAGCTGAAGTGAATGCAGCTGTGGTCCGTCCAGTGGAGTCCGGTGGCGTGGCTGAAGGCAATGTCCTTGCTGGATGAGAAGACGGGGTCGAGTGTGTGTCCGGCGTAGTGGGTGGGGGTGGTCACCAGCTGCTTGAGTCCCAGGTTGGCGAGGTTGTCCAGCAGGGTGGTGGTGTTGCGGTCTTTGTTGTTCTCCAGGTGGAGGTTGAGGTCCCCTAGGAGGATGTAGTCAGCGGAGCAGAGGGCGTGCGGGCTGATGAAGTTGGTGATGTCTTCATCAAGGTTCGAAACCCTATCTCCCATGTTTGTGCAGGCCTTGGAGAGCTTCCTTACCACCCCCTGCATCGCTCTCATTGCCGCCTGGGCCTTAGGGCTATCGTGGTGCGTTTCTTCCCTATGCAAGAGAATAGCCTGGTCTATTATCTCCAACATGGGGGGGTTGCAAAAATTACAGTAGCAGGTATGCCAGAGAGTGGGTTGGTAGATGAGTAATCCCATTTTAAGACTTTTCTGCCTCGGTCATGTGTCCCTGGCTGAGTGTTAGGTCTCATAGTAGTTACAGGGGGGTCTAGAATGCTATCATCAGGATCTGTTCGAGATTACTATCCCCTGCAGACGAACTCCGGTCATCTTCAGACCACTCAACCCCCTCAGAGACAGAGAAGAAACAATCGCTAGGGGCTTTATCAGGCTCCATACCCTATTTGTCTTGATCACTATATAATGTATTTGACGAACCCATTGTCCTGTTACTCCTTTGCACTAGAATGTGATGGAGCCCTGCTTTACCTTCCCCCACTCCTGGTATAGTCTCTGGTGCAATTACATTTCCTGCGTTTTTATCCGTCTCCCCCACATTGCCTGCCTGGGCATTCTTTCCTTTCTCCCTTTCAGAGCATTCCCCTACTGACTGTTCTGGGAGTTTCATTACTACAGTCATTAAGGTTTGGGCATTTGAAACATTTTGGGGGAAGATCTGGGCCTCGGCTGGGCTCACCTCAGTTAATTGAGTCCCTTTTGCCTCTTTCTGTGGGAAGGGTGCCTCCGCGGTCATCTCATCTTCTTTCCCCGTTGACTGTGCTTGCGGCTTTTTGCTTCGCTGCACGTCAGCAGCTCTGCTATCGTGGGGCCAGCTGGACGGTTCTTGGTCGCAGCTCCACCTCTCCCTCTCCTCGGCAGGGTTGGCGTTTGCTGCACATCACTTGGTGTCCTGGTGCGGACTACCGCTGCCGCCGGCTTCGCTCCAAAATTTGCCACCGTCTTCAGAGCCATTCCTCTGCCGTCACTCTGCTGAGCCCACAGGTGTAGCAAATACCTGAGAACAGAGCGCTCGAGATACCGCAGCCAAGACATTACTGCTGCTGCCCAGAGCGACCAGTAACTCCCCCTAACCCATATACATACGGGGTAGGTCCTTATAACTCCTTGATATTTAAAAAGCCTTCTTTTCCCTTTTTTCCTTGTTTGGGCTGAATTGATTAGTTCAGCGCTGGTTTGTTACATTGGTGCATTTTGGCATTCCAACAGGGGGGTCTTACTCTTCCTGACCCAGCCAGCCCACCAGTGCAGCAGTCGACCTCTACGCCGTCGCCATCTTGCTCCCGAGAGTGACATCTCAAGCGACATTTCCAACTGGCTTCCACTTGTCTTAGATAGTTGGTCTTATCACCACCCCTCTCATTACCGATCACACGATCTATCGCAATGAAAAGTCACAAGAGTGACTTTTCATTGCAATAGATCGTGTGATCAGTAATGAGAGGGGTGGTGATAAGACCAACTATCTAAGACAAGTGGAAGCCCGTTGTATATGTGACTTGAGAATTGTAATGTTTGGTCTGAATATAAATAATTGTTAGACCTGGCACTGTTGGCGTGGGTCTCACTTCCATTTTATGCTGTTGCCTCATGAGTTTTTGCTTGTTATAGATGCTTTGGCGTTAGGGTTTGTACTAAGAACATAGCCCAACCCCATGCATGTAATGAGGACTGGCCTTGTGTGTCTTTTGTTTCGACTTTGTCATGAATAATGTTCCTTGTTTTATATTTTACTATGAGGGGTTTTCAAGTTGGCACCTTTTGCACAAGCATAGGCCAAAGTGACATTTTTGTACAACCTGATGCAGGAATAAACTGGATATTCAGTTTGTGCTCAGGGACTCATTTGCATACTCAGCACATGGCCCTAATGGCAGTTGAAGCATGATTCCCATGTTTTTCAAACCACATCCTAACTGGAGAACCGCACCTAATGAAACAGTATAAAAGGCTCCACATTACAACAGAACTCGCTTGTGCTCGTTGAATCCTCTTCCTCGCCTGATTTCCAGAGAAGCTCCAGTCCCGTGTGTTTCCCCTGCAGTCAAAAAAGATAAGTGTTATGGCGTTGATTCCGCTTCGGCAGGGTTTCCATGTTGACACCAATGCAGTGAATCTTCCTTTCCGGTCCCGAGGGGAAACCTGTCCGATCGCCAACAAAAGAAATAGAAATCAGAAATCAAGTAAGATCTTTGAAAAAGCGCAAATTGAGAGTAGCGAGCATAAAGGAAAAAAGGTCATTACCAACTCCATTTGTTTTTGCGAGTGTGTATTCTTTGATTTTCCAAACATGGTTTGCAGAATCTAGACTTCGGTAATAACAAAGGAGCTACAAAACTGAAAGAACAGATATTTGCGCTTAATGAAATTTCCGATGACTTACCTTTGAATCCCTGAGCATAATCCGGGACTCTTCTGTCGCCATGATCACAAATCTGAGCATAAAAAGAAAACACAAGAGGAGAGAAATAACTTTATTGACAGCATATTAAGACTCAGTGAACATTGTGAATACTATTCGTATGTTTTTGGAAGTTATTATTCAGTGAGTTAGTGCAAAGGTCATACTATATAGTGTACTGGAATAACAGTGCATGTCAGTGATTTCTGTCATTTTATTTCCACAGATTTAAAGATAAGGAAAAAAGCATTTTATCATAAAAACTTTTTATGGTGAATCAGAATCACGTTTTATACAAGGCTATCTTCTTGACTAATGTTATAAACATATAGAGAAAAAGGCAGGAACATGGTTTTTATAAGAGAAGTGTGATAACATATTCGCTTATGTTTTAGATGTACTTGTCAACTCCCAGAAGTAAGACTTGCTGAAAGCTTTAAGCTAGAAAGAAATTATGTCTAATCAATGTGAGCCATAACCAGAGGAGTGTTTCTTTTTTGTTTATTATTTTGTCCCATTTTTCCCCCTTCCCCTGGGAATCTATTCTTGCCAAACTGAGTTGTACATCCAGTTGGGCTAGTATAGGTTTTCAGGGACGGAATAGAATTAGCATCCAGTTGGGCTAGTATAGGTTTTTAGGGGTGTAAGAGATTTAGCGTCTCATCTCTCAAGTTGAACAACCTGGATTTCAGGTGAGTAAAGGTTAACAGAAGCACAAGCCTTCACAACAATTTAAGTGCTCCTTGAGAGATATGGACTTGCAGGGTGACAGAATAGATGGCCAAGCCATGGCTCAGGCTCTTAATGAGGATTCAGAGATGGGTAATTCAGTAACCCAATTGTTGGAACAAATGCAATTAGAAATAAACAAAGTAAAACATAGAATTACGTCAGGGGGGGTTAGATATAAACCAAGACAATCTCTATGGGACAACCCCTTTTCTTTAACCTTCAAATCTTCTGTAGACACAGAAGCTAGGGTGAAAACCTCACACAGTTTCATGACATCTGACACAACTTCATCACCTGTACAAGTCACAGTGGTAGTTCCTAAAGTTGTGCCTTTATCTGCACCAGACGATTTTTTGAAGATAGTTCAAATTTTAATATTTTTATCAGTTAGTGGCAATAACATTTCATCTGTAAACTGCAGTCATTCCATAACAATGCAACCAAGGTGGCTTTTGTGCTGTCCTATTTAGGAGGCACTGCGGCTAATTGGTCCATTCCATATATTGATAGGAATGATCCCAATTTACATATTTGTCCGCTATTTAAGAGAACTATGACTAAGCTGTTTGCAAAACACACCTATGTGCAAGCTAGTGATAACGAGTTGCTTAATTTAAAGCAAGGAAACAAAGATATGTTAACTTATGTAACCACGTTTAATAGATTATTGACCGAGACTCAGTGGCCAGAGGAAAAGCGTAATTCCTTCTTTTATAGAGGGTTGCGAGTAACCATGGGCGTAGTGGGCGTAGTGGGGCTACGCAAAGCACCACGAAGTGGGGGGAAATCTACGCCAACCCACACACTTCGCGTAGCCTGACTACGCGCCGCCCACCACCCTCCCGCCCTCTCCTCTTCTAAATGCCCTCAAAATCATTTAAAACATTGAAAAACTAATTAAAACGAGTCAAGTCAAGTCAAAAACCACTTTATTCGATTTTGTTAAAAATCATAAAAGCATACTACAGCAATATAAAATCATTCCACTGTAAAATCATTCCAATTACACATTTTGCAATTTCATATAACACAAAATAGTTAAAAACACATTTTGTAAAAATTCCAAATTGTACAATTCAATTTTAAAAGGTCATAAAAACTTATGTGCAAAAGAGCCAGATATATTTTAAATCATCCCAGTCCCCGTTGATTAGCTTGTGCTTTCCTCCTCCTAATTCGAACTGCAGCCACAAGATAATTTGCCACACTAAACATTACTAAGGGAGAATCAAGCATTTGTAAGAACAAAAAAGCGGGTTTTGCTTGCATGAACGCTTTGTCCTTCAGTAAAGGTAACAAATACTTTCTCCTTGGAACTTGGTAAAAAGGGCAAAACAGCACGAGGTGTATGTTGTCTTGTATGGAAAAATTATCACATTCACATACTGGTGCATCCTCAAGTTTGCACCAACCCTGTCTATCACTAAGTACCAAGTATATCTGGTTGAACCTAAACTTAACCAGGAGCCATCTATGAAATGGGATATTAACTAAAGTAAGGTACGGTTGGATGGCAATACATGTAAGAGTCATATAATGTGCTCTGACCGTAGGTTTTAATAACTGGAGTTGTTCTCTCTCCAGAGACTTGAGTCTGCAAAAATTCTCTTTGACCCAAGCTAGGTCAGCCTTTTTTAAACCAAGCGGGGAGGAGAAAATCTCCGGACGTCCAAGTTCTTTCGAGCACTTATTAATGTAAGCCAGCCAAGCAATATCTTTATGTTTATCCAATTTTAGACAGTCCAACAAAATTTTGTGGTTAAGACTTAAGTTGTTGTTGGTCCAAACTCTTATCCATAATAGAATAGGAGCCATCGAGAGGATATCTGTAATATAACTAACTCCAAGCTCCTGATGGACTGCGAAAGTGGCTGTTGAGAAGGGGAGTCCTAACACAGAACATAAAAACTTATTAACCTCTGTTTGAATGGTTTCAGTTTTTACATAACCCCATAATCCAGCTCCGTATCTCGCTATAGCCAATGATTTTGCCCTATACAAGGCCAAAAGTGCACCACTTGGTTTCCCCCCCAATCTCCTTGCAAAACTTAAGATTGCATTTACAGAACTCCTTACAGCTTTGGTCTTTGCTACTACCTGAGGGGTCCAGCTACCCTTGGTATCAAAGATAACTCCGAGGTAAGTGAACACTTTAACATTGCTGATCACTTCCCCTTTGCAGTAAAAGGATTTGGTGTTATTCTTTGCTGCCCCAAAGACCATAACATGGGATTTTGCGTTGTTAACTACAAGCTCAAGAGACTTACCTGAGATGCGGCGTCCCGGGGCTCCCTCTTCCTGGTTTCTTGACGACAACTTCCTCACAATTGCGCATGCACGGGGTCTCGCGCATGCGTCAGGAAGAAGTCGGCAAGAAAAGTTGGCGAGAAACCAGGAAGAGGGCGCCCGAGACGCCGCACCTTAGGTAAGTAATTTTAATTCGTTTTACAATGTTTTAAATTATTTTCAATCAATCAAACAAATCATAATACTTGTATAGCGCACTACTCATCCGGAAGGGTCTCAAGGCGCTTGGGGGAGGGGGTCCGCTACTGCTCGAACAGCCAGGTCTTGAGTTGTCTCCTGAAGGCAAGGTGGTCCTGGGTCAGCCGAAGGTGGATGGGCAGGGAGTTCCATGTCTTGGCCACCAGGTAGGAGAAGGACCGGCCTCTGGCGGTGGCTCTTCGGATGCGTGGTACGGCGGCGAGGGCGAGGCTAGTAGATCGTAGCTGGCGGGTGGGCGTGTAGAAGGTCAGGCGGTCGTTGAGGTACTTGGGGCCCAGGTCGTGGAGAGACTTGTGTGCGTGGGTGAGGAGCCTGAACGTGATCCTCTTGTTGACGGGGAGCCAGTGCAGGCCCCTTAGATGGCTGGAGATGTGGCTGCGTCGGGGGATGTCCAGGATGAGTCGGGCAGAGGCGTTCTGGATGCGTTGGAGTCTTTTCTGTAGCTTGGCTGTGGTCCCGGCGTAGAGGGTGTTTCCGTAGTCCAGTCGGCTGGTGACGAGGGCCTGGGTGACCGTCTTCCTGGTTTCGGTCGGGATCCATCGGAAGATCTTGCGAAGGGTGTGAAAGCATGATGAGGAGACGGCGTTGACTTGTCTGGTCATTGAGAGGGAGGAGTCCAGGATGAAACCCAGGTTGTGTGCGTGGTCTGTTGGTTTGGGAGCGGTGCCCAGGGCGGGGAGCCACCAGGAGTCGTCCCATGCAGAGGGCGATGGTCCCAGGATGAGGACTTCCGTCTTGTCTGAGTTCAGTTTCAGGCGGCTGTTCTTCATCCATTTGGCGACGTCTTTCATCCCTTCGTGTAGGCTGGTTCTGGCGGTGTTGGGGTCTCTGGTGAGGGAGAGGATCAGCTGGGTGTCGTCGGCGTAGGAGATAATGTTGAGGTTGTGTTGGCGTGCGATGGCGGCAAGGGGTCTCATGTAGACGTTGAAGAGGGTGGGGCTGAGTGACGATCCTTGCGGGACGCCGCAGATGACTTCGGCGGCCTCGGAACGAAACAGGGGGAGGTGGACTCTCTGTGTTCTTCTGGCGAGGAACGAGATGATCCACTCCAGTGCCTTCTCTTGGATGCCGGTGTTGCTGAGGCGTTGGACTAGGGTGTGGTGGCAGACAGTGTTGAACGTTGCGGAGAGGTCCAGGAGGATGAGTGCTGCTGTTTCTCCGTTGTCGAGCAGGGCTCGGATGTCGTCGGTGGCTGCGATGAGGGCGGTCTCGGTGCTGTGGTTGGCTCTGAAACAGAACTGCGAGGGGTCGAGGGAACCGTTCGTCTCGAGGAAGGCGGCAAGCTGTCTGTTGACGATCTTCTCGATGACTTTGGCAGGAAAAGGAAGGAGCGAGATGGGGTGGAAGTTTTTGAGGTCGGTGGGGTCCGCAGTAGGTTTCTTCTGTAGTGCGCTGAGCTCGGCATGCTTCCAGCTCTCCGGGAAGGTGGCGGTGTTGAAGGAGGTGTTGATGACGTCTCGGAGTTGGGGTGCCATGGTGGAGTCGGCCTTGTTGAAGACGTGGTGGGGGCATGGGTTGGTTGGAGATCCGGAGTGGATGGTGTTCATCGCGCGGGCTGTGTCTTCGGTGGTCACCGTGGTCCAGGTGCGGAGGGTGGCGGTGGGGAGCATTGGTTCGACGGTTGGGTGCGTTGATGGTGCGCCGAAGCTGTTGTGGATGTCGGCAATCTTGCGGTGGAAGTACGAGGCGATGGAGTCGCAGAGATCCTGTGAAGGAGTGATGTCGTTTTTTGCCGGTGCTGGGGTTGGAGAACTCCTTGACGATGTTGAAGAGTTCCTTGCTGTCGTGGGCGTTGTTGTCCAGTCGTTCCTTCAGTGATTTCTTCTTGGTGGTGCAGATGAGCTGGTGGTGCTTGCGGGTGGCGTGTTTGAGGGCGGTCATGTTGTCAGCGGTCTGGTCGAGGAGCCAGGCTTTCTCGAGGGTGCGGCAGGTCTTCTTGGAGTCCTTGAGTTTGTCGGTGAACCAGGGGGCCTTCTTGCTTCTGGGTCTGTTGGAAGGGTTCTTCAGAGGTGCGAGGTCGTCGGCCCAGGCGGTCAGCCACTGCGGGAAGTAGCGGGCTGCTTCGTTGGGATCCGTTGTGCTGGCAGGTGGGTTCTGGCTGAGGGAAGTGGTGAGCTGGTCTGCGGTGATCTTGCTCCAGCTTCTGTGAGGAACCTGTTGCGGGTGGTGGTGGGTTGTGTTTTTTCTGAAGCTGAAGTGGATGCAGCTGTGGTCGGTCCAGTGGAGTCCGGTGGAGTGGCTGAAGGTGATGTGCTTGCTGGATGAGAAGACGGGATCAAGCGTGTGGCCGGCGTAGTGGGTGGGGGTGTTGACCAGTTGCTTGAGTCCGAGGTTGGCGAGGTTGGCCAGCAGGGCGGTGGTGTTGCGGTCCTTGTTGTTCTCGAGCTCAAAGTTGAGGTCCCCAAGGAGGATGTAGTCGGCGGAGGGGAGGGCGTGTGGGCTGATGAAGTCCGTGATGTCATCTCTGAATTGTGTGCATGGTCCCGGGGGTCTGTAGATGAGGGTGCCTCTGAGGGTGGTCTTGGGGTCGGTGTGAATCTGGAAGTGGAGGTGCTTGGCGGCGTCGAATGTGTCGTTGGAGTCGGTCGTGATGCGGATGGTGTTCTTGTGGACGATGGCGATGCCTCCTCCGGTCTGGTTGACGCAGTCCCTCCTGATGATCTTGTACCCGTCCGGGATTGCGATGGCGATGTCGGGGGCTGAGGAGGCGTTCATCCAGGATTCCGTTAGGAAGGCGATGTCTGGTGATGTTATGGCGAGGAGGTTCCAGAGTTCCACGGCGTGTCTGTGGACGGAGCGGGTGTTGAGCAGGATGCACTTGAGGTTGTTGCTGGTGTTTGACTTGGCGGGCGCGGTGCAGGTTCGGAGGCAGGTGGACTTGCAGGTTCTACAGGTGAATGGTCCTTGTATGCGTTTCGGGGCGGCCCGGCCGGCATTGAGTGCTTTGAGGGCAGCGGCGTCGTAGGTCTGACGGATTGTCTTGCATCGGTGCGGGCCAGGGGTCCTGGCACTTGGCGCGCCTTTGGCGCACATTCGGCGCGCCCGCTGCGCGTGAGCGCTGCGCGTACGTGCGGACTCTGCCATAAATGGCGAGTCGGGGGGCGGAGCGAGGGAGGAGCAGCTGGGAGGTGGGAGCGGGGTGGCGAATGGGAGAGGGACCAGGTGGAGAGGGGTCGGGCCGCGGGGGAGCAGCAGCAGGGAGCGGGGAATGGTGGCTGAAGTGCTAGGGGGTCTAGGAGCTAAACAAACAAAGGCAGGGGGATGGCAGCGGACAATCAGGGGGCACAGCACAATAATAGGCCAAAAATGGCAGGAAATACAGAAATGCAAAATCAGGGGCACAGCACAATAACAGAGGCGAAAACGGCAGAAAATACAGAAATACAAATTACGAGGCAGAGATACGAACACTCAAGAGCAGATTCAGGGGCACTGTGGAAGCAATGTGGCAACGAGCAGGCGGTGGCCGCAGGGGGACCGGGTGACCTCGGGAGGAGCCACGCGGCGGGTTGAGCGACCGGCACTGACGAGGTCAGGCTGGTCACAGCCACCCTTCGCACGGCCGAGTCCTTAAGTGCCCAGTGGGAGGGAGGAGCAGCTGGGAGGTGGGAGCGGGGTGGAGAATGGGAGAGGGACCAGGTGGAGAGGGGGCGGGCCGCGGGGGAGCAGCAGCAGGGAGCGGGGAATGGCGGCTGAAGCGCTAGGGGGTCTAGGAGCTAAACAAACAAAGGCAGGGGGATGGCAGCGGACAATCAGAGGGCACAGCACAATAACAGGGCAAAAACGGCAGGAAATACAGAAATGTAAAATCAGGGGCACAGCACAATAACAGAGGCGAAAACGGCAGAAAATACAGAAATACAAATTACTAGGCAGAGATACGAACGCTCAAGAGCAGATTCAGGGGCACTGTGGAAGCAATGTGGCAACGAGCAGGCGGTGGCAGCAGGGGGACCGGGTGACCTCGGGAGGAGCCACGCGGCGGGTTGAGCGACCGGCACTGACGAGGTCAGGCTGGTCACTTTGGGCATTTAGAAGAGGGCGGGAGGGAGGCGGGTGGCAGGCAACTTTGCTCCTCCATCTTCCTCCTCCAATACGCCTACTTTGTGAATCGCGAAGTAGGCAACACTACACACACTCCGTGGACGGAGTGGAGCACTACGCCTACCCTTAGTTGCAAGATGATTTAAAAGATGCTCAGGCAGATATTGTGGAATTGCCGGATGATTTTTCGGATTTGGTGGATTAGGTTGTTAAACTGGACCATCGTTTAGGAGAGCTAAAAGGGGATAAGTCAAGAATGGAGGCTAGATTCTCTGTAGAAAAACATGATAAGAAAGAGGTAGATACCAAGACATTGGCACCAGAGCCTATGCAAATAGGAACCGTTAAAGGGCCTCTGACCTCAGAAGAAAAAGAAAGGAGGAGAAAATTATATTTACGGGTATATTGTGCACAATCTGGACATTTCGCTAAAGACTGTACTATAAAGCCCAAAAAATAAATAAATAAATAAATGCTTTAGCTACAAGTTCAGGAGAGGAGGACAACTAAGAAGCTTGTCAAGAATGGAGGTCGCTTGTACGAGAAACCAAGATTCACAGATCTCCTATCATCTAGATAGCACAGTGGCACGTATACCTCGACATTTTTTGATTCAGGTCATTTTAATCATAAGCACCCAACAACAGGTAACTTTGTGGATATTAAGTTAGCTCAAACCTTACACATTCCAACAGTATGTAAAAAACAACCTGAACCAGTTTGTGCTGGTAATGGGTCTGCTTTATCTTCTGGGTTGATAACAAAACAAACCTGTCCCTTTACAACGGTGTGCCAGAATGGTCATACTGAGGTTTTAAGTTTTGACTTGATAGATACTCCTACGTTTGGTCTTATTTTAGGTGTACCTTGGTTAACAGTACATAACCCTAAAATAAATTGGGCTTTAAGGACAGTAACGTTAGATTCCTCTCACTGCAAATCATATTTTTATCAAGAAGCACATAATGATTCTATGACAGTTTTACATTGCGCCAATACCATGACATCACCTCCTATGATTCCTCCTGAATATCAAGAGTTTAAAGATGTGTTCGATCCAGTAAAGGCAAGTACCCTACCCCAACATAGGTCGTATGATTGCCGGATTGACTTAATACCTGGAACTCTCTAGCAGTAGAGCATGTGCTTTGTCTGAAGAAGAAACTAAGTACTTAAGAACTTATTTAGATGAGTTGTTAGCATCAGGATTCATTCGACACTCAACATCTCCACTGTTTTTCATACCTAAGTGAGATGGTAGTGGCTTACGTGCGTTAATTGACTATTGTGGATTAAATAAGGCCACTATTAAAAATACATATCCTTTGCCTCTAATTCCAATTCTTCTCGACCAATTACGTCATTCCACCATTTACACTAGGTTAGATTTTTGAGGGTCATACCATCTTGTCCGACTCAAAGAGCATAATGAATGGAAAACAGCCTTCCAAACCAAGTTTGGCTTATTTGAGTACACAGTCATGCCCTTTGGCTTATGTAATGTCCCTGCGGCCTTTCAATACTTTATAAATGAAGTATTGAATGAATTCCTTGATATCTGTGTTATTGTGTACATTGATGATATACTCATGTATTCTAAAAATTAGAGAAGAACATATTCATCAAGGGAAAGCAGCATTAGCCAAATTGCAAGAAAATCACCTGTTCGCAAAATTAAAAAAACATTTTTGATGGCCTTCTTTAAGAAAAGTCGTTCAAAAATATGTGGCATCCTGTCAAGTTTGTGCCAGGATTAAATATTCACATAAAGCACCAGCCGGGTTATTGCAACCATTACCAACCCCTCAAACTCCTTGGCATACCATAAGCATAGATTTCTTCACCAATTTACCAGTAGCCAATCATTTTACGACCCTTTTGGTAGCTGTAGATTATTTATCCAAGATGGCACATTTTATTCCACTACAAAAAATTCCAACTGCAGCAGAATTCACAAACATTTTCATGGCAAACATAGTGTGCCTGCATGGCCTGCTGACGGAAATTGTGTCCAACAGGGGTAGTCAATTCCCGACGTGGCAGGGTTGTGGACCAGGGTCAACGGACTCGATAATTCTCGCCTCGGTGCCTACTCTAACCATGGGATCACACTCGGCAACTCTGGGCATTAAACTTGCCTCATCTCTACAACGGCCCCCCACAGACGCCGGGGATGCCTGGTTTCACCTTGGAGATACCCAGAAGGGACCATCTCACAGGGAGAGCCAGGACGGGTTCCCCAGCGGTCTTCAGCGCCAGGACACCCCAAGATGGGGTAACAGTGCGCTTTACAAGTATCATCATTACATTACATTTACATTACATTTGCCGAGGAGAGGAACCAGAGAGAAACTGAAGGAGAAAACTGTTCCTAAGCTAAGTGCTGTTTGGGGGGTTTGGCCTTCAGTGGTTGCCTCACTGCCAAAGAAAGGAAAAAAGGAACTTTGTGCTACTTTCATCAACTTGTAAAGGATCTCCAAGGGCTTGAAAATTGAGCTTCCCTCCTGCTGAAGTCTCAGGGATAACAGACTTCACCAACCAGCTCCCCTGAATTCTTTGGAAGTGCTTACTGTTGTGCTGGGCCTTCTGAGGGACTGCGTGTCGCAAGGAGCTGGACCTGTGACTCACGAAGAAGAAGCGTGACTCTGCTGCAGCAGATGTTATCGCATCACTAAAGAAGGGTGTCGCCAGTGCCGCTGTCGCATCGCATTGCAGAAGCGCCTCGCATCGCTGGAGAAGAGTGTCGCCATCGCAGCAAGCGGTGTCGCATCACCGGGGAAGCGTGTCACAGCCACTGTTGTCGCATCACTAAAGAAGGGTGTGGCCACTGCCACTGACGCATCGCATCATCGAAGCACCTCGCATCACCGGAGAAGAGTGTTGCCGTAGCAGCAGACGCTGTTGCATCACCAGAGACGCATGTTGCAGGGCATGTCGTGGCTCAGAAGACTTGTTGAGTCACCACATGGTCGTTGGGCGTGCACGCATCATTGTCGCATCAAGAAGAAGATGCCATTTTGTTTCATTGCACCAGATCTTCATGGCATCACGGTGTGTGGGCCGCATTGCCTCAGATGCTCAGTAAGAAACTGATGCATCACCTCCCCATGCAGAGAAGAACTGACACATCACTGTCTTGCAAAGTATAGAAAGTTACACACATGGCACTTTAAACTCTAGTTTTCTAGACTTCAAATGATGAGTTGGTTTTGAATAATTTATGGATGTTATTTAACCACCCCAGACAAGAACCCTATATATCCTATTTAGGTATAGATCCTTGCCCCTAAATTCAAGAAGAAGTACCTGGGAAAATGCATCTATTCTGCCAGTATGCCCCACCTGTTAAACTTCCCCTGAGACCCTTGTACATATTCTCTTTTTCTGTCCGACCTATGCTGATCATCGGAAAAATTGGATTATGCCTGCATGTCGTTTATTATCTTTCACACGCCCAAATGATGCATTAGAATTTTTATGTCTGATAATACCAGATGGCTGTTTTTTGCTATTTCAAGATATTTATTGTTTGCTTGGTGGAAGAGATCAAAAATAACCAAAAAAGTCTCTGTGAACCACTCAGGACAATGAATAACAAACAAATCCTATGGAATGGTGCCAAGAATTGTTCTTAATATGACAAAATACTGATTGTTTTTTAAAACCTATAATGCTGCTACCTATGTTATGGAACGTTTTGAAGCAATTATATTTATTGCACTGTAATTTTAACTGTTTTACTTATATGAGGTGCTTTGGATATCTATGATGTAAATGATCATATATTTGATTGAAAAATAAAATAAATATATATATATATATATATATATATATATATATATATATATATATATATATATATATATATATTCACAGAAAAAACCATAGGTTATAGTGGATATATAGTTAGGAATTTGCATTTACAAAACCTTGAAAATTCAATGAAAAAACCATTGGTTTTAGGCCATATATAGTTAGGGATTTGCATTTACAAAACCTTATTTTACTCGCATAAAACCATTGAAATTCCATATATAGTTAGATGCGCTAACTATATATCGCGCACCCGCAATCCACTGCTGATGATGTCACATATTACATCATTCATGACATGGTCAGTGACATCACTGATGACATCACTGATGACATCTCAAATGACATCACTGATGACATCACTGATGACAACACCCAGTGACTGTATGTTTCTGTAAAGTTAAAATATGTCTTACATATTGAAGAATGAGTGGATGTATAAGTGTCTGGATGAAGGATTTAGTAGGTGCATGACTGACTGTATGAGTGAGTGATTAAATGTGTCTCACTGAGTGCATGGGTTAGTGACTAAACTGTCTTAATTTGTGCATCATTATGTCTGTTGTTCTGTAAACTGTTGCATGTGTTGATAAGTAGCTATATGAGTAACTATATGGGTTATTGATTGGTTGCCCAAGTATTTGTATGGGAGACTGAGTGTGTGTGTGGGTGGCTGGGAGGTGTATGACTCTGTGCATAGATGTGTGAGCAGTTGATTCACTAGATGTATGGTTTCAAAAGTGCATGTGGAAACAGCTGTATGGGCGGTTGACTGTGTGCATGAGTGTATTGGTGAGTGAATGGATATCTCAGTGCTACATGTCAAAGTAAGTACATATGTAAAACACAGTACATGTGAGAGTTGACATATATAAATAACTGTGCATAAGAGCCAGTGAATGTGTGAGTGGCTGTATGGATCATTGTGAACTTGTATCAGGGATTGTATAAGAGAGTAAATATGTGTTAGTATATGTTTGAATAAGTAAAGTTTGTATAACTGTATAGTTGAGGAAATGGAGGTGTGATTGATTCTTTGCATGACTGACTAGGTGTGTGAGTAACTCCATGGATGAGTGACAGTCTGTGAGTGTCTGTTTACACTGATTGTATCTAAGGTTATATTAGAGTCTGAAGAGGTTCATCATATTATCACATGAATGATATCATCAGTGATGTGATCAGTAATGTCAAATGAGATGTCATCAGTGATGTCATCAGTGATGCCATATGAGATGTCATCAGTGATGTCATTTGAGATGTCATCAGTGATGTCATCAGTGATGTCACTGACCATGTCATGAATGATGTAATATGTGACATCATCAGCAGTGGATTGCGGGTGTGCGATATATAGTTAGCGCATCTAACTATATATGGAATTTCAATGGTTTTATGCGAGTAAAATAAGGTTTTGTAAATGCAAATCCCTAACTATATATGGCCTAAAACCAATGGTTTTTTTCATTGAATTTTCAAGGTTTTGTAAATGCAAATTCCTAACTATATATCCACTATAACCTATGGTTTTTTCTGTGAATTTCATTGGTTTTTTAATAGCAAATATGAAAAGCTTTAAAATGTCAAGTACGTGATAGATAAAAACATTTTCGTATTTATGCACGCTGATGTGCTTTGAACGCTGCACCCCCCCCTCCCCTCTTTTGTCTTAGTAGTACTCTCTCTTTGCAGATAGTGAACGGTAGTTAACGCAGGCCTTTGCCCCCGTTGTAATCCGTCGTGCCTGCTTGTCTCTCCATTTGATTGATTGTTGTCCAAGCATTTACTGTTTTAGAATTGGTTCTCTTTGGATCATTCTCTATTTACAAACAAGCACAAAGTCGCAATACTCTGTTTAGTCTTTGCAGATAGTGAAAAATCGTGTAAAAAAATAAAAGTAATCGAGCAAAATCAGTAGGCCACTAATTGGATCTCTTTTTGACCTCGCTAAAATAGAAATATTAGGAACAACCCTTCATGAGAAATACGAAAATAGTGAGATGAACTGAGCTCCACACCATGAGGGCTGCAAAACAGCTCGGCTCCATCACCCATCCCGCACAAAATAACGACAAACCCTATGCAAATATTAAAAATATAGAAAACACACCAGCAAAGAAACAGGGTAAAACATTTTATTAAAAAACTATTTACATAACGTTGGTTTATAAGATGATGTCAGTAGTGGACCGATGTGTGAATAGGTCGAAAGCAGCACAAGGCTCCAAGATCCGGATGGCAAGCTCCTGGATGTTGGGTGCCATAGTTCAGAGTTCTGAGTTTGAGCCTTTTTCAATGCCTGTGCTTTGTTGAATCAAAATGGCGGCTTGACACAAAGCTGACTCAAGCGTTGCTACTGATGCTATGCAGACCAAAACTGGTTTTCAGTTTGTACATTTTTCTAGATTTTTCAATCCAAGTTTGGTTGACTTTGTAGAACGATGGCTTCAAATTTTCAACATACGGTGTGGTGGCGCTGACTGGGAGGGGGCGCTTCGCTCCTGCCCCCTCCCCAAGTAAGATTTTCATACGTGAAAGTACGTTAATGGTTTTGGTCCCTGAGTTGCTTCGATGTCACTGCCATTCTCAAATGGCATAAGTTCTGGATGTTGGGTGCCATAGTTAAGAGTTCTGAGCAGTGCTTGTAACACTGTCTGAAGCTTATTTCCACCTACTGCAGCTTCACTATTCTCAAAGTAAGTGAGTGTCGTTTGTGGACCTGACTGCATTAGAAAACAATGTGATATGTTACCTTCCTAAACAGCTTGACGGAGGCCCCTGAGGGGCGGTGTGATGGCCATGGACTCGGAGAAGACGCTTGGCTCCGACACCCTCCCCAAGTCTTATAGCACTGGTGTAGCCTGAGATCGCCCCCGACATAGGCGGCCGGCTCTCGGGGTCCGGCGGAACTTTTTGCCTTTTGATGACTCTTCAATTCTGAACCTTGTCCCACAATCCGTTTGACCTGAAGACACGCTGTAGTGGGGCGCCCCTTTACCGTTTCAGTTGCCATTCCGCCCGCTTTTGCTACACTGTGCCTCTTCCGCCATTCAGCTGTTTACCGCCCGCTCTTGCGACTACAGCGTCTCGCTCATCATGTAGTTGAGTTGCTCCCGCTCTTGCGGTGCAGCGATAGGCGGCTGCCACAGGACTCTCAAAATGGCGGCCGGCTCTTCGGTTTTGGGCCTGGTCCACTAAAATGGCCCTGGGACACCTTTGAACTCGGACGCTTGTCTGCTAGGGCTTGGGTCCCATTCTCGAAAAGCGTCCCCTCAGCCGTGAAGATTCTACAAAAGTCTTGGGGGCCTCCGACTCCCGCAGGCTTCTGGTGGGGAGCGGCTGCCATGATTGCTCGTGGAATGGCCACGACGGAGCTACGAGATGGTAGTGGTCTCATGCTGACGCCAGCTTTAGTCTGAAACATCCAGAAACACTGTAGACTACCAATTCGATCCGTTCCGGTGGCGCCCCAACATGACCCGGAAGAGAAGAACTTGCCCTCCCCTCTTTGACTGATGGTTCTTGTTGCCTGTCCCCTCTGTTGTCATTTAACAGAACTTTTTGGACTGCTGAAAGGGGTTGTGTTCCGAACGCTGGTTGGTGGAGACATTTTGACTATATTGTTGACCTACGTTGTCGCGTAATGCGTTATATGACACGCCGCGTTAGCGCACCCGGAAGTGATCCGAGGCGCGGCGCGCAGCGCGTAACGTAAGCATAACAGGTCATGTGACTTGTTAATAAAACTTTTCATTGGTTCATTTTACTTTTGTTAATTTAATGATGAAAAGCTTGGTCATATGACCTAAAAATTACGCTTTTTATTGTTTTCGAACAATATTTTTTTTTCAAACATATGTTATAATATTCCAGGCTAATGTACTTTCCCGGAAAATTTACAACTGTCTTGCAAGTAAAATATATTCCTTTTTCGAGAAAAAGGGCGTTTCTTCCTTCCATGACGGAGCCGTTGAGTAAAAGAGATTCGGCCTGCTGTCTTAGTCGCCGATACGCCTGATTATCAGATTCTTATCGATCACTTTATGTTGCAGACATGAAAAACACAACTGCCCTTGACCATTTATCTTTACTGCGTTCCTACATATTATACCTTTTATCCGTCATGTAATTGGACTGCTTTATTTCACTTGCCTTTTACTGATTCGAAAACAATGACTAAAAGTAAAAACTTTACCAATGTAAATACTACTACCGTGTTTTGTTTTAAAAACCTTTATTGTGAAAATGTCAGTATACAAATACGGGCCTATAACCACGTGGGCCGGCCACGGAGCAAACTGAAATCGTATATGATGAGGAGACATTTACACTGTAGAAGAACGTAACGAGCGGGCCATTAGGTTGCAAGAACAAAGGTGTCTAACAGTTGCGGAATCGGTGGACGTACATTTTGTAATTAAAATAAGACAGGGCCACTTACAATATCATTTTCTAGATATACATTTGCGGGCAAGGAGTTACGAGTCCCATTTATACCGGCGCCATTTTGGGCGAGGCCGGGCAGGTCCAAGATATAGTCAAAATGTCTCCACCAACCATCGGCCAGACCAGAACCCCTTTCGGCCCTTTATGCTACAAGATGGTGTCTTCCATTCAGAAAATATTGTTGGCAGCATTTTGAAAGGAAACAGAAACAGCCGTTCTCCTAGTGAGTTTCACATTGTTACATTTAGGAAGAATGTTGAAGAGTAGTATGTGGAAAATCTGAAGCCATTTTTCTACAAACTCTCAATCAGACTTGGATGGAAAAAAAATCCTGAAGAATGTACAAACTGAAAACCAATTTTTGTCTGTATAGCATCAACAGTAACGCTTGAGTCAGCTTTGTGTCAAGCCGCCATTTTCATTCAATCAATAGCGTCCCCCTGCACACATTCAGGGACCTGGTCGTGTCTTCAGATGAAACGGATTGTAGGAAAAGAAGCAGAAAGGAAAAGGAAAAAAGTTCCGCCGGACCTCGGGAGCCGGCCGCCTATGTCATGTGCGACCTTTGGCCACACCAGGGCAATAGTGAAGCTGCAGCAGGTGCAAATAAGCTTCAGACAGTCTTACAAGCACTGCTCAGAACTCTCAACTGAGGCACTCAACATCCAGGACTTGCCATTCGGATCTTGGCGCCTTGTGCTGGTTCCGACCTATTCACACATTGGTCCACTACTGACATCACCTCATAAGCCAACGGGGCACCCCACGCCGACTTTCGGCGCAGCATTGTAGGATGGCCACACCAGTGCGGCAACTTGCTGGACACAACATCGGGGCCATCCAGATCTCGGCGCGTTCGACTCACTGTACCGCAAGAGTGACGGCAACTCAGCTGGACACGCCGTCTTTCGGCGCAGCATTGTAGGATGGCCACACCAGTGCGGCAATTTGCTGGACACCACCTCGGTGCCATCCGGATCTCGGCGCGTTCGAGTCACTGTACCGCAACAGTGACCGCAACTCAGCTGGATACGCCGTCTTTCGGCGCAGCATTGTAGGATGGCCGCACCAGTGCGGCAATTTGCTGGACACCACCTCGGTGCCATCCGGATCTCGGCGCGTTCGAGTCACTGTACCGCAACAGTGACCGCAACTCAGCTGGACACGCCGTCTTTCGGCGCAGCATTGTAGGATGGCCACACCAGTGCGGCAATTTGCTGGACACCACCTCGGTGCCATCCGGATCTCGGCGCGTTGTGCTGCCTTCGGCCTATTCGCACATCGGTCCGCTACTGACGCCGCCTCACGTGCCAACGGATTTTCTACGCTTTTTGTAGCCCTATGCCGCATAACAGGTCATGTGACTTGTTTATAAAACTTTTCATTGGTTCATTTTACTTTTGGTTTCCTAAAGATGGAAGGCTTGGTCATATGACCTAAAAATAACACTTTTCATTGGTTTAGAAATTTTTTTTTCCCAAACGATGAAAGCCCCACCTTGTTTCTGGATCATTCAGACTGAAGCTGGCGTCAGCATGAGAGCACCACCATCTCGTGGCTCCGTCGTGGTCATTCCGCAAGCAATCATGGCAGCCGCTCCCCACCGGAAGCCTGCGGGAGTCGGGGGCCCCCAAGACTTTTGTAGAATCTTCACGGCTGAGGGGACGCTTTTCGAGAATGGAGCCCAAGCCCTAGCAGGCAAGCGTCCGAGTTCCAAGGTGTCCCAGGGCCATTTCAGTGGACCAGGCCCAAAACCGAGGAGCCGTCCGCCATTTTAAGAGTCATGTGGCAGCCGCCTATCGCTGCACTGCAAGAGTGGGAGCAACTCAACAACATGGTGAGCGAGACGCTGTAGCCGCAAGAGCGGGCGCAACTCAGCTGGATGGCCGCCACCTGGGGAGGCCCATTCACGCCGCCTCCCCCACGCCCCCCCCCCCCCCCCGGGCCGCCGCACGCCAATTTTCGGAGCAGCATTGTAGGATACCAAAATCAGTGCGGCACCCAGGCGACATCACCTGGGTGCCGTCCAGAACTCTGCACGTTGTGCTGCCTTGGGACTATTCGCACAAAAGACAGCTTCTAACCATTGTTGCTTTTTGGGCTGAAAATGTTTAAATGTTTTTACAGTTTTTGTTCCGTTCATTATAG
This sequence comes from Lissotriton vulgaris, assembly GCF_964263255.1. NCBI lineage: Eukaryota > Metazoa > Chordata > Amphibia > Caudata > Salamandridae > Lissotriton > Lissotriton vulgaris. The sequence goes on from NC_141687.1 coordinate 365,572,730, forward strand.
TTAAAAGTTAATAAAATTTTATAATCTTACTTTGTTGGAGTGTTATCTATTTTTTTAAAAACGGGTGAATGGGGCCTTGAATCGGGTTATTGTCATGTGTGGGCTTTGGAAGTGTGCTGCTGCAGGATCGGACATTTCAAACTCAAATGCACGTTCTTTTTCTTACCTTTCCGAAGCATGGAGCGCAATAGCAGGCAGAGAAAGGGTGATGCACGTGTTGAACACTACCTGACCTGGCAAGTTGCTGGCAGTGCCCCCCCGCCCGCTCCTGAAAGAGGGCACACACACACCGCCGCCCCGAGTACTTCACAAATCTTTAAAAGACCATGCGCTTGTTCATGAGGCTTAAATGGTTTATCACCTCTTCTAGAACCCCTGCATCGACCCTCTGACGTTTCCTGGAAAAATTACCATGTAACACAATACCAAGCCCTGTCAGCTGAAACCCCCAAGGAATCGTGGGGCATATTATCAAGGGGGTTTATCTCCGCTTTTTTGGCTTTAAAAGCCATGAAAGCGGAGATAAAATTATCTCCCTATTACCAAGCTGTCGCTAACACCAGTTAGTGACAGCTAAAAGGAGATAGCGACCATCTTGGGCCCCGCTTTGCATGTCAGTGATACTTATCACTAATGACATGCAAAGTGGGCGTGCCAAGATGTTAGCGACTGGAAACAGTCCCTAACATCGCTATCTCCTATTACCAACTTTTGGAGATATTCGCGCTAAGCGCGAATATCTCCAAAATCTAACACCTGCCCTGAGCAGTTCTTAGCCATGTTATCCAATGGGAGGTGGATAACATGGCTAAGAGCATTTGCTCGATAATACATGAATATCGCTGACTTTTCTGCGATAATAGCAAGGTTTATCTGCGATAAAAATCGCCGATGTGCGGCGATAATTTTTGTCTCTAAACAAGTTAGAGACAAAAATTATCGCTAGTTGTTCGTAATATGCCCCCGGGTTTTTGCTTGCAGAAATCGGGAGGCGGGAGACTAGCACTGAAATCAGTAGTCTCACGCCTGAATCGGGAGGGTTGGCATGTCTGAATTCTCTACAGCTGGGGCCATAAACTACATCCGCAGGGGTAGGTGATAGCCTGGGACCAGCCTGGCATCTAAAATGGCTGCCGTGCACGACAAAATTGTGGCATTGGAAAAAAGGCAAGATGGCGCAGCCGCTGGAAGAGATGTATCAACATATATCAGCCTCCTCAGCCACCCTCAGGAAACATAGGGGATTAGGATACGTCTCCCGCACCCCCTTATACCTAGTAATTTAATTAACGAAGCACAAAATGGCGAATTCCCGTTTCGCTACCAGTTTGCGGCCCAGTTCGCGGCCCGTGAAGCGCTTCTACCGTGAAAAATCATTTTTTTTTCTTTTCCCCACGGGACCCTTTAATAACCCCAACAACATTCCTAGGAGGTCAAGAGGGGGATACCTTGCCCCCTTTCATTAAATTCCCCCTTCGTTTTTCACCTCTTCTTCTCTCTCGATCCTACCGAGAGATAAGATGGCGGCCGCTCCGGACTGTCACGCAGCAAAAAAAAAAAAAGCTCACGCACAGCCGCTGGAAGAGATGTATCAACATATATCAGCCTCCTCAGCCACCCTCAGGAAACATAGGGGATTAGGATACGTCTCCCGCACCCCCTTATACCTAGTAATTTAATTAACGAAGCACAAAATGGCGAATTCCCGTTTTGCTACCAGTTTGCGGCCCAGTTCGCGGCCCGTGAAGCGCTTCTACCGTGAAAAATCTTTTTTTTTTTTATTTTCCCCACGGGACCCTTTAATAACCCCAACAACATTCCTAGGGGGTCAAGAGGGGGATACCTTGGCCCCTTTCATTAAATTCCCCCTTCGTTTTTCACCTCTTCTTCTCTCTCAATCCTACCGAGAGATAAGATGGCGGCCGCTCCGGACTGTTTAGAATGTTGACAGACACCGGAGAGCCAATCAGCTTTCTGCGCGCAAAGTTCCGAAACGCGAAAAGTAAGCGGACCGGATCGCTGCCCGGAGCGCTGTTACAGATATATATCTTGATTTAAACGTTAATTTCTCAAAATCCACTGAAGCACATATATTGAGACCTAGCAAAGGCACATCGGGCTAACAGTCCCTACAATTTTGCCAAGTTTCGTGCAAATCCATTCAGCCGTTCGAGCTAAAAGTGAGTCCAACCGCCCTATGGAAAACTCAATGTTAAAAACGCGTTTTGGGACCCCCCTTTTTTCTCAGCCCCCCCTTGACGAAACCCCACCAAATTTTCAGGGGCTGCTCAGAAACAAAATGTGCCATTTTCCTGAAAATTTCAGCCGATTCCGTCCACAAACGCCAAAGTTATTAGACATAGAATTTTCAAAAATCCCATAGGGAATTAATCCTAACTATATATACCTACTGGCGATAGCCAGTAGGTAATATATATATATATATATATATATATATATATATATATATATATATATATATATATATATATGCACACACACACATATATTATACATATATATATTTTGAATGATGAGATGACTCCCTCCTGCTTCCTGGTCGGAGAGAGAGTCACGGACCCAATCTTCGTGGCAGAAACAGTATTGACACATAAGCCGAATGACGTGTTTCGGGCAGTGAAATGCCCTTGATCACATAGCGATAGCGTGGTCCACTTTCAGTTTTTATCTTTGCATTGGGGTATACACCCATAATTGAAATAAATAAAATATTTGCGTGAAATTTTACAAACAGTCTTTCTTCTAAGAACTGCTGATTTAACAACTAGAGCCATTTTACACGTACTGGTTGCCACATTTGTAAATACTAAACTTGCACTCAATTATATTGCACCTTGTTGTATAATACATAAGTAAATGAATAAATATATATATATATATATATATATATATATATATATATATATATATATATATATATATATATATATATATATATATATATATATATATATATATTCACTGAAAAAACCATAGGTTTCACACCAGTTATAGTTAGCTGGAAATTTTACTGATATAAAACCATTGAAATTCCGACGTTATAGTTAGTCGGACTCACTATAACTTGCGCGTGCAATGCACTGCTGATGACATCACATATTACATCACTCATGACATGGTCAGTGACATCACTCATGACATCACTGATGACACCATCCTTGTGACACAGTGACAGACCTCCTCTCAGTGTAAAGTAACCCTTGAGACACATATTCAAAAATAGAAACTGAAATTTTTAAAAAATGGACATACCTATATCAGTTACAACAAGCAATTCTGTACTTCCACTATCTATATACACATCCACTCATTCACCAACAGTTCTATATAGTCACTCATACATATACTCACTCATCATATGAAGAGATACACCTATACATCCTGTTACACACCGACATTCATCCAAAAGTTACTCACACACATATTCACACGTGCAAATAAACTTTTGAACAACCATTTACTTGAATATAGAGTTATACACACACTTCCACCTTACTTCTATTGAAAATTACACATATTTATTCTCTTAAACAATCACTTATAGAAACACATACTTATTTAAACAGGAAAACTTACAATCTCTTACTCTCACATATACTCACTTATATACATCAATATTCATATATACTAGATTAAAACATATGTAGTTACTGATAAAGACACTAGTGAGACAGTCATTCACTCACTAACAAACACATATAGACACTCATCCACCCATACAGTCCTGTACATATGCTGTCTTCAAAACACATACAAACAAAGAGTCAGTCACTCATGCATCTATGTGCTAAGTAATACCCCCACCAAACCATATAGACACTCATACTGATACTAATAAAAATATCAAATAACCCATATACATACGCATGTAGCTACTTATCAACACATGTAGCCACTTATACACAAAGTGAAACACTAATATATGTATTTAAATATTTAAACATAACTCACTAATATTTATTTTTCAGAAAGACACATATTCACTGGATGGTGTCATCAGTGATGTCATGAGTGATGTCACTGACCATGTCATGAGTGATGTAATATGTGATGTCATCAGCAGTGCATTGCACGCGCAAGTTATAGTGAGTCCGACTAACTATAACGTGGGAATTTCAATGGTTTTATATCAGTAAAATCTCCAGCTAACTATAACTGGTGTGAAACCTATGGTTTTTTCAGTGAATTTAATAGGTTTTTTAAATGCTAATTCCTAACTATAACCGGTGTGAAACCTATGGTTTTTTCAGTGAATTTCATAGGTTTTTTAAATGCTAATTCCTAACTATAACTGGTGTGAAACCTATGGTTTTTTCAGTGAATTTCATAGGTTTTTTTAATGCTAATTCCTAACTATAAGTTTCACTTTATAAATAAGACTGTTAGCACTCTAGTTGTTCTTTTTAACACTCTGGTACATTCTGTCATTGGGCTACAGTTGGGCTACATCTAGTTGAAATTTGGGCTACATTTACAATTTTTGGTCTCTGGTGGCCATCTTTGGGCTACATTGGGCTACTTTGGGCTACATTTGGGCTACATTTTGGCTCTAACATATATTAAGCCCAATGTAGCACAATACATATTTTTCTAAAGTTAATTTTTTTACAAACCACTTCAGAATAGGGCTACCTGTCCCTACAATTATCCCATTTTTTTTTTTTAATTTTTTTGGGGAGCGCTCCCGGAGCGCGCCCCGAAAAGCGTATTTCTGAAAAGCGCCCCGGGGGCGCTCCGGGGAGCGTCCCGTGAGCGCCAATATCGCAAACGAAAACATGATCGTGACGTATCGCGTAGCCGCGACCGCGTGATACGCACGGCGTAAGCGCACCCGGAAGTACTCGAGCGAATACGATCGCACAACGTAAACTTCCGACGCGCTTACGCTGCGCGACCCGGGGCGCGCCCCCGGGCGCGCCCCGGGCGCGTAGCGTAAGCGCGTCGGGTCATGTGAGCAGAAAATAACACTTTTCATTGGTTCATAACAGTTTTAGTTTCATAATGATGAAGCCCCTGGTCTTGTGACCGGAAAATAACACTTCTCATTGGTTCAGGACAGTTTTTTTTTCTAAATGATGAAAGACCCCACCTTTTTTCCTTATTCTGACTTTGTCCTTTGACTGAGGAAGACCTGTTTGTTGCTCTCTCTACTTTTTTGCTCCAAATAATGGCTTCAGTAGTAGCATCAGCTGGTGCATCTGCCCCACCACCACCACCACAACCACCAAGAGGACCAGCTCCAAATTATATTGGTGGTCAAGAACAGGAGGAGGAGGAAGAGGAAGAGGAGGAGGGGAGAAGAAGATGGCTGCCAGAAGAAAATACCCCATACAAACCCAAACCACACATTGTATGGCAGTTTTTTTGAATCCCAGAGGGGAAAAAAAAGGTGAATGCGCCCAAGGTGACTTGCCTCATCTGCAATGATGAACTTTCACGGGGCAACCCAAACAAAAAATATTCTTTTGGTAACTATACCATGATTCGGCACATGACCAGAAAGCACCCAATCAACTACTCTCGTGCAGAGTTCAGGGAACTGGCCAGTAACCTCCCCCAGTCATCAAGGACCCCCTCCCAAAGAAACCAACCCACTTCATCAGAACCAGAAACATCCGAGGTGATGCCTTGCATTCAGCCGAGATTTGCTGATTTTAAAATCACTTGTTCTGCATGTGGCAAGCTTATCGCCTATGGCGAAAAAAGCGTTAAGCTCATCGTCCTTGCAGGTGATAATCACAAGTGCCCCAAAAAGAAGTAATTTTTTTGAGTTTTTTGTTTTTTTGCTCCAGTTGAGCCAGTTTCAATTCCCTTTTTTTGTTTCTCCTCCTAAAAAAATACAAAAAAATATATAAAACTGTTTTGAAAAGCCAAAAAAAGTTCAAAAAGTTCAAAAAACACAAAAAAAATATAAAACAACAAAAAGAAGAAAAAAAAAAGTTCTTTTTAGAACTACCTCCAATTTCTAAATCAAAACTTCATTTTTTAAAAACTCTGTCACCTTTTTTATCATAGTACGCTCCCAGGGCCGCTCCCCGGTGCGCGCAACGGGCGCTTCCCCCGCGCAAAACGAAAAAAAAAAAATATTTTAAATGCCTCGCGGGGCCCTTTTATAGCCCCCACATCAAACCTAGGGGGTCAAAGGGGTCTATCCCTGACGCCTTATGGTCAGTTCCCCCTTTGTTTTAGCCACCTCTTATGTCTCGATTTTACCGAGACACAAGATGGCGGCCGCTCTGGACTGTTTCGAATGTTTACAGACACCCGAGAGCCAATCAGCTTTCCATGCGCACCTCGCGTCACGCGCCCGGAGCGCTCCCTGGTGCGCGCACCGGTGCGCTGCTATAGATATATATATTTTTTGGAACCTAAATTACTCAAAATCCACTGCAGCACATATCTTGAGACATAGCAAAGGCACATCAGGCTACCAATCCCTACAATTTTGCCAAATTTGGTGGAAATCCATTCAGCCGTTCGGGTTAAAAGTGAAATCGACCGCCCTATGGAAATTAACATGGGGAAAACGCGTTTTGGGACCCCCCTTTTATCTCGGCCCCCGCTTGACGTATCCCCCCCAAACTTTCAAGGAAGGACCGGAGCTCGACGAGGCCATTTTCAGGAAATTTTCAGGCAGATTCGTCAACCGGTGCCAAAGTTATTCCAAATAGAATTTTGAGATTTAACATTGAAAAAAATCCTAACTATAACTACCTACTGGCGACTGCCAGTAGGTAATATATATATATATATATATATATATATATATATATATATATATATATATATATTTTTTTTTTTTTTTTCTTTTTTTCCCCCAGTTACGCGAATCTTTTCGTGGGCTGGTGGGAGAAGCACGAAGCATGGGGTGGGAGGAATGAAAGATGGAATGACCACATACTGATGTGGACCAGGTATATATATGACCTGTTTGTCATCTGGAGGGGAGACAGGGCCTCGGCTGAGGAGTATGTCTGTGCTCTAAATGACAATGAACTAAATCTTAGGTTCACCAGTACGATAAGCAACAAATCCGTTTGCTATCTGGACTTAGAGGTCTTTGTGGCTAATGACCAGCTCCACACTAGACTTTATAGAAAACCAACGGCTGGCAATGCAGTACTACACGCTGCCAGCCACCACCCTAGAAGTCTAGTTAAAAATGTACCGTATGGTGAGTACTTGAGACTCAAACGCAATTGCTCTGGATCTGAGGACTTTAAGAAAGCGCAGGAAGAGGCGAGTGACAGATTCCAGGCAAGAGGCTATTCAAAAAACATCTTAGAACAAGCCCAAATCAAGGCAGATACTGTCGACAGAAGGGACCTTCTGATTGCGAAAGAGTCAAAAAAAGAAAACGAGCAGGTCAGAATGATTACAACATTCAATAATCAATCTGGTGAACTGGTCCAAGCATTCAAAAGAAACTGGCACATTCTTAGAACTGACACCATCTTGAAGAAAGTATTATCAGATAGACCTATGATAACATATAGGAGGTGCCAGTCTCTGTCGGACCATCTAGTCCATAGCCACTACTCTCCCAATAAAGCCAACCAAACAAAGACCAAGATAGTTGGCTTCTACCCTTGCTTAAATTGCAAAGCGTGTAAGTTCAGCAAAAAAATCAAAGAGTACCCCTGCAGAACAGGCGAAGTAGGACCAAGCAGAAAAATTACTAAACATCTTAACTGTAATTCAGACTTTACGGTCTACTGCTTGATCTGCCCTTGTAACAAACGTTACATAGGGAGCACCATAAAACCGGCAAAAATGAGAATTTTAGAGCATATGAGGGCTATTGTAAACAGAGACAAGACCTATCCAATAGCCCGTCATTTTGCCGAACATCACAACAGCAACAGGGATTTATTATCATACTACTGTATAGACCAGGTCCCAAAGAAAGAACGAGGAGGGGACAGAGAGAAATCCCTGAGGATACTGGAATCTCGTTACATTTTAGACCTTAAAACTATGACACCATGGGGTCTAAATAATGATGCTGAAATGTGGGTGCATTTATAGAATAACGTGGGTTCTGCAAGAAGAGGATAAATCTGAAACAAAAACATAGAAGTACTCTTTGTTAATATGTGAACACTATACGTCCAGGCTTGTAAATAATTGTATTTTTCTGTATTTCCCTGTCATACTGAACAATTAGAGCAGTGAAAGGACTGCTATGCAGACAGAAGAACATCTGGTCAGGCCTTATTGTGGCACAATTGCTAGTGAATATAATACAAAGGTAAAACACAGAAGTTAAATGCCAGTATATATTCCTGTGAAATACATGTAAATACAATGTAATTATGTAAATTGTGCTGACATAGGCCAATACCATTGGTACACTGTATATTTGTAAATGGTGTAAATAATAGGTATTTTGCTCAGTGATATTTGAGTTTGGGGATACACCCCTTCAAAACAACAAAGATGTTCAAAAATCAGACATTGTGAGTTTAACAACATACCACATGAGACAACACAGTCTGCATAATGCAAATAGAACAACTTAGGGGATACACCCCTTCATGAACAGTGCAGAGAAAGTTTTCTTTGAACACTGCTCTGAGCACTAAATTGTTCAAATAATGTATATAGGTGACAGTCTCTAAAAAACATTTATTTTTGTCAAATGTCAAACTTCACCACAATTCACTTGCACTGAGCACTTTTTTATTAATTGCCAAGCGTAAACCATGTAAATATCTATGTATATATGTATATACTACAAGATGGCCGCCAAGAATATCTGTGTAACACCATTTTCGATGTCTATGACTGCTAAAAGGGCGGATGGTTTAAATATGGCGAGTAAGTTTGTACACAGATGACACTGATGAAGCCCTGTGCGAAACGCGTCTGTCGAGGGTGCTGGGGGGTTTGGAAATAAAATGAACTAAGAACACCGACACTGGAGTGCTGGCTGTTTGTATCCTGGAGCCGATTTCTAGGAGTGTGTGACAAATATATATATATATATATATATATATATATATATATATATATATATATATATATATATATATATATATATATATATATATATATATATATAGCTTAAAGTCACATTGTGAGACATTATTAAATATCAAAATGTAATAAATAAAGTTTAAGCTAAATATTACAATCCCATCGATGTAATCAGTGATAAAAACCAACTGATAAAATCATTGCTGCATGATTTCTTAGAGGGATATAGTCAATGAAACTGTGCAAAAGCGCTGTAAACATCCTTATTCAATGTTAATAGATGCTGTGATGGTTGCACTGTGGGCACATATACCTACGTCGCAGATCATATTGTTCAATTGTATTGCGGAGCCATGCTCCTATTACTGCGTAAATGCCAGACCAGATGATGATACATACATTTCTGCACCAATAAAGCTATTTATTTGGAACATGGTATTCTGTACTCCTTACAGAATGGCAATATGTAGATAACAAGCATTTACAATGCATTGGTCTCGGCATTGTTAAAGTATGAGCTATTGGCATTGCTCATGACAACATTTTTATTTATGTTTTGGTTTTTAAAACATATAAATAAATGGCATTGTCATTTACAATGCCAATAGCTTAATTGCTCGCAAATGCAAGACCTATTGCATTTGCACCCACACAGAGCCACACACACAAAGCCACCCACACACTCATACAGAGCCACCCCCACAGAGTCATTCACATGGAGCCACCCACACACACACAGAGCCACCCACACATAGAGTTACCTACAAAAAAAGCTACCGACACAGAGCCACACACACACACAGAGCCACACACACACACACACAGAGCCACAGACACACACAGAACCACACACACAGAGCCACACACACACACACACACACACACACAGCCACAGCCACACACACAGAGCCACACACAGACAGAGCCACACACAGACAGAGCCACATGCAGACAGAGCCACACACAGACAGAGCCACACACAGACAGAGCCACACACACACACACACACACACACACCCCAACACACACACACACACAGCCACACACACACACAAGGTTTTTGCTAATATGCCTTCTGGTTCCCCAGCTCCATATTTGGCAGCTCTGGTCGTTACGCCACATCCTTGTCATAAATCCACACACATTCCAATAACAGGCGCACAGCTTCCATAATATAACCCTTCAATAGATTGAGGAACATGAGATAAGCACCTTTATGAGCCAGTAGGAGCTGTAAACTTTACCCCATTGCCACTAAGGCCTGGCCCAGGGGAGGCGGAAGAGTGGAGGCATGTATTACTCGAGATAGATGTCGTGGGAACTGCCTCTGGGCACACGCCACTGTTCTGTTTCAACGCTGGCTGTGGTTTCCGACTGTTGATGTGCATTGTGATAGCAACAGGATAAAAAATAAATTAGCGATATTTGCCTGCTATTAATAGGGGAGGCATCCTTCCAGAAAACAAAATAGAGACACAGGGATGTGGGACTTCACCTGTGGGTTGCTACAGTGCAAGCTTTAGAGTTGCTGCTGGTCCGCCGTGTTACTGGAAACTGCACCTGAGAATGATCATCACAGGTGTTACTATAATACCAGCCCCCAGCGCGCTTTTAAAACAAGTACACAGCGTGCACTATAAAGATTTTTCAAAACACATTTGTTCATGCGTCATGAAACAGAAACAAATAAATACATTTAAAAAACGAAAAGGTCACTTAAAATCCAGAGGCGTTTTAAAATCTGTTAAAGTAGCAGCTAATGATAAAGGCACTGTATGCCATATTTTAAATATTTGTAACGGATCTGCAGAACTGTAATATATAAATACAGTGCCTTATCCAACAAGTATAAATACTTTTGTCAAACGTGTAAATTAAAAAAAATACATGTATTTTAACAGTTCTATACATTGCTAACAACTATTTTTAAAATGCATCATTTAAAGCAGCTGTTAATTACGTGTAAGCAGTAAAAGAAGTAATACTCACGAACTGTTATCTGATTGAACTGGAGATAATCCTGCACCTATGCCTAGTGCTAACACCATCGTCCGTGGTATTTGGGAGAGGAGGGGGCAGAGGGCGGAGGGCACGGGCCATAAGGGGAGCGTTATGAATGAAACAATGTTGTTTCTCTTTTCTGTCCTCTCATTCCTGAAATTGCCTAAAACAGTGTGAATGGCATCCAGCATTTGTTTCTGCCTTCCCTGCGAGCACACAAGCCGGGAGAGGACTCGTGCTTCGGGCAATTCGACTTACCACACCGCCTTGAAGTTTCAAGGCGGGCTCTGCTGAGTGGAGGGGGCATGATAATTAAAGGTGGCTTGCTAAGTCCTCTGCATTTACTCAGTGAGACTGTTTTCCGATTTTATTTTCTTGTGGAGCATGTCGCTAAAAGTAGATGAGTTCTGCCGGTTCATTTCTCGCTAGAGACAAGCTCTCCCAGAGGCTTTTCACAGACAGATACGGCTTGGCTAGTTGTGCTTTGTTTAGTCAGGAAGTCAGTGTTGTTTCTGCAGCTGTTCTCTCTGGCAGCATGTTAATTTGAAACAGGCATCGGCATGAGGGGTGGAAATAAAGCTATTATATTCTTCGTACCAGCAGCAGCAATGTTGAACGCCGTTAAATTATGACCATCTGCAGAGTCAGCAATTAAAACAGGAAACAAAATGGTTCGTCTGTAGAGGTTTTTAGTTTCCTGTCCAGAAACGGCGCAAGAGCGGGGGTGGGGTGGGGGACACCGGATTAAGGAACTCGAGCAACGGGCGGGTGAGGAAAGGGACAAAAAAAAACCATTACAGCACAATCCCATGAAAAAAGCAAGCCGCCCGGAGTACCTCGCTCATTACTAAAACAAAAACAGGCCCTGCCAGTCAAGTATGGCACGAGGGGGGGGGGCAGGACAGCAAGCACGAACAAGGGAAGGTGGGGGGGCAGGACAGTAAGCACGAACAACGAGGGGGGGCAGGACAGCAAGCACTCACCTGAGGACGACTTCTTCTGGCGGCGGTCGGGGGAAATGGCAAAACAAAAGCACCACAAAAAAAAAAGTAAACGACCGCCTCCGAATGACGAACAAAAAGGGGCGGGCTTTAAAAAAAGCAAGAAACGCCCACGAATCTGCTCCAACCCCGAGTGACACACATCTCTTCCAATGGCTAGCCTCCATTTACGCAGCTAGCCAATGGAAGAGAGAGGCGGGTTAAAGCCCCACTGTAGAAGCATAAAATCTCGGCTCCGCCCACTGCTTCGCAGTGCGACGGTAGCCTCGACCTAAAAAACTCAGACTTGAGTGACTGTGTCTTATTGTAAAATTACGTGCTACCTAAAAAAGTGCTATTGTGCTAAACATTAAAATTCATAAAGCTTTACTGTTGTCTTTAGAGTGCTAGTGCTGAAATAAATTAACAATAAGGGTTAAATCAATAGATACATACAATTAAAGAAAAAGGGGATGGGGATAGCAGCTGAGTGAGAACTGTGTTGGTTTTTATAATTCAGATATGTACATTAAAATCTAAAGTACCTTTAGATAGCTACATGTCTTGTGGGAGCCTCTATATGCTATACTTGTGCTTACATTACATTATTGCAATTCTCTTTTTCAGTAATAGCAAATATAGCATGGGTCACCTGGTCATTAGTGGCATGGGAGCTGTAGATCATAGTCATTACTACTGGAATAGATGTTGGAGATGAAATGTCTTTTTTTTGGTGTAACAATACTGGAAATCATAAGAAGTTAGGCATATCTTCAGTATTGTTCATCCCTTTCGGATGTTTACTGTCTAGTTCCAGGATTATTCGAGATTCCAATTGTAGTAATGAGCGTTCTCTGTTGCCCCCTCTGCGTGGTTTGGGAACTGAATTGATTACGTAATAGCTAAGGCATTTACGGTCATTGTTATGGATTTGTTTGAAGTGCCTGGCAGCTGGATATGTAACATCATTGTTTACAATTGCTCGAATCCTCTGTATGATTATGCAGTCCCCAATCGCACCCTGATCGGTTTTGGACCTGACAAACGAGACAGTCATCGTCTCCCCCTTGACCTGAATGTGCTCTCGGCATAGTCCACCCATCGTATCCTGCTTGTTCTTCGCCACTAGTTCGCTTACCCGCATAGCCCCATGGAATGCTAGCGCAAAAGCGGCTCGGAATAACACTGTTTCATACTGGGCTGAACACGTTGCAGGGAGTACGGATAATAACAGGGCCAACCTATCCAGACCTATCGGGTGCCTCTCATCTACTCTACGACCCTCAAGGCGTTGCCACCCACGTAGCGCTTTTTGCACAACGAAAGACGCTGTCGGGTCCTGGATCCCATGAGCCCTTGCCATAAAGGAAATGGCGGCCCGATGCCTCTGGGCCGTAGCTACTGATTTGCCTGCCTGATGTAAAGACAGCAGAAATTTTTCTACAAACTCTTCCTGGCCCCAAAGCTCCCCCCTAGCAGTCCCCAAAAAGGCCCCATAGGAACGGAACGCCCCTTCATATGCCTTCCTCGTCCTGGGTGCTAAACTCTCTCCCACGAGGTTTTGTAGTTCGGGGCACCGAGAGACCAGAGAGCTTCGGGAAAGGGTGCCGCCACCGGGTCCGCTGTGGGCAGAAAACCCCAGAAGGCCTGCATACGGAAACGAGAAAGTGCATCAGCCGCTTGGTTCATTACCCCCGGCACATGTCTTGCCTTAAATAGCACATTCAATTGCATACACAATAACACAATTTCTTTGAGCAGTCTCAGAATCCATTTGCATCGTGCTGCCTGACTATTGATACACTCAACCACGGTCATGTTATCAGACCAGAACACCACAGAGTGATCTCTGAACCCCTCGGGCCAAGTTTTCAGGGCCACCAGAATAGGGAAAAGTTCAAGAAAAGCAATGTTACTTGCCAGCCCGCACTCGTGCCACCATGACGGCCATTTTTGCGCCGACCATTGTGTGCCGAATATGGCACCAAAACCAATACTCCCTGCCGAATCTGTCCACAGCCCCAGCTCCTCGGAGGACACCGCCGGTTTGTTCCAGACAATTCGACCATTGAAATCCGCCAGAAATGCCAACCAAATGCGCATGTCCTGGCGAACCTCTGCCGAGAGCCTCGTGCGATGATGACCCTCCTTCAGGCCGACCATGGCTTGAGCGATCGAGCGGGAAAAGGGGTGGGCCATCGGCATTACTCTCAGGGCAAAATTCAACTGGCCCACCATTTGTTGCAATTGATGTAGTTTTACCTTAGTCTCACTAATACACGTCTCAAGGGATGCCCTGAATTTTAACACTTTTTCTCTTGGTAAACGAAAACAACCTTCCTCCGAGTCGAGCTCGATCCCCAGAAACTCGAGGCAAGTCGAGGGACCCACAGTCTTACCTGGCGCCAATGGCACACCAAAATGATTCATTAAGACACAAAATTCATTCAAAGCCTGTCCACATTCTGGATCCCCGGCTGCCCCCAGAAACAGGAAGTCATCGAGATAATGCATAACATGTTGAAAACCCGTCTTCTTCGTGAAGACCCATTGCAAAAAACAACTGAACTTTTCAAAATAGGCACAAGATATAGAGCATCCCATTGGCATACATCTATCCATGTAATAGCAACCCTGAAACATGAAACCAAGGAGACGCTGATCGTCTGGGTGTACCGGGAGCAACCGGAACGCTGACTCAATATCTGATTTTGCCAACAGCGCACCGGGCCCCAGGCGATTCAACATGGCGACGGCCTCATCGAAAGATGCGTACCGCACCGAACACACTTCCGGGTCTATCGCATCATTCACGGAAAGACCACGTGGGGCTGACAAGTTATGTATCAGCCGAAACTCACCCGGGTCCTTCGTGGGGACCACCCCTAAAGGGGAACAAACAAAGTTAGCAACCGGTGGCACATCAAATGGACCGGCGACTCGACCTCGAGTAACCTCCTTCCCAATCTTTACCTGTACCACGGTCGTATGCTGCAAGACCGACAGTTGGTTCTTACATTTTGCTACACCCTCAAAATCCCCCACTGGGATGCGGAAACCATATGAAAACCCGTTTCGCAACACCCCAGCAGAAGCATGATCCGGGTATTCGTTGAGCCAAGGAATCATTGCCATGGTATCAATCGGAGTAGGTAAAGGCGCCCCTCGGACTATTTCAGACCTGTTTGGCGCTTCCCCTACCACCGTTATCACCCGTTTTGGCTCTGCACATGGACTCAGGATGGGATGACTGCCCACACCCCCCACATTCATGTTTGAACTTGCATGACCCCTGGGTCCTCGTACATTTTCCTCTGTTAAAATTCCAAAAATCCCCCTTTTACCTGCGTTGCCACTCGGTTTTGAGTGATATTCGTTACCTGCACCCGTCCGAAAGGGTGTCACAGAGTATTGGCGGGAGGATTCTCCCCCGCTACTTCCTACCAATGGTACTTTCAACATTCCTGTACTCTCCATTTTTTGCCATGAAACGGAGTCGTAACAATCCCAAGTCAGGATTGGGTCGTGTTCTTTCGCTTTTCTAAAAATATTATCATAGCAGAACCACTGATTACCCCCATACGCTACGGAATACTCCATGATTCGTGACTGATAAATAGGCAACTCGGTCAGCAACTCGGGCCTACGCTCGCCCATGATGGAGGTAAAAATGCCCCACGCTCTGCCCCAAGTACCAATGTTTTCGTCAACCTTAAAGGCGGCCATTTTGGCGCGCCAAACACTCGGATGCATGAGCTCCTTTTGGCTCTTAACATGCTCCATCTCATAATGGTCGGTAAGCAAAGAAAAAATGTTTACATACTTATCCGCCCAAATCTTTTCCTTAATTTCCAGTGAAACATGCTGAGCCACCTTCTCCCTTCGTGAAGGTACAGACCCCTCCCCCGCGATCGGCAATGGCCGCTTACCTGAACAAGAAGCTGCATTTGCCGCCGAACCTGGGCCTGTTGCATTTGTCGCCCCCGGAACCGGCGGGGTAACAGACGATGGTGCCTTCGCAGCCTCCCTAGTTTCCCGCAGCTGTCTCATTAACACCCGGGCGTCGTCAGCCGTGGCGCCCTCGCTATCCTTTCCCAACCACGCTACTAATTGTGCCGCTAACTCGGGAGGCATATCTTCCCCGGTCACGGGAGTGACCACCACGGGAATCGGATTCCCCTCTTTCGGCACCGGGGTTGGCTCTTCAAGTGGGATATCGGGAACCGGGGTTTCCCCCCCAAGTGCCCCCCTTCTGGACCTCTTGCCTCTCCCTCCGGGGACTACTCCCGGCAAAGGCCGTTTCGGTCCTCCCTCCCCGTCCTTAGACGCCATCTGCTTCTTCAAATCGGTTATCTCCTTCATGAGCATGCGGAGCATCTGATCGGTACCGACCCGCTTTCCGACTTTCTTGGGCATTCTCAGACGGAGTATCTGTAAGACAAAAAGAAAGATTACAACGCTCAAAATTGGCTCTTCGTTCCGTCTCGAGCTCACGTGCAGCGGGGAGGTGCAGCTTCAGAGCACAGGAACAAGAGGAAGCTTTCTTGGCTTGTTGCTCCTTTTATCCGTCTTCAGGGCGGGCGTAAACCCGCCCCCGCCTGCCTCCGTGGGCGTGGCCGGTCGCGTCCGTGTCTAGGACAACCCACTCCAGGGCGGGAAAAGGCGCGCCCCGGCTACGCCGCTTCGGGCATACCAGCCGAGACTCGCCTCCCGCCCAAGATGGCTTCCCGGGGGGATCGTGGTACTCCACCATACGTTCGGGGGGACCGAATGGTCGCCCCTTTCCAAATGTGCTGTAGAATCCTGACATTCACCTGTAGCTTCGTGCTGCCCACGTATCTCAATCCACAGGTGCATGTCAGGATATAAACAGCAAATTCTGTTTTGCAATTGTAGTTGCCTTTGATCTTAATTGGTTTTACATTAAATGAAGTCTTGTAACTAGTGGTATTAACACCAAATTTACAGGCTCTACAGCTCAAGCACTTAAAAAATCCTTGTCTCGGCTGTAGTAACCATGTTTTACCTAAATGCCCCTCAGGACTACTTTTTACCAGTTGAGTTCTCATAGATATACCTCTCCTGAATGTGATAATTGGACTATCTGGCAGATCCGGTGCTAGCAACGCATCCGTGAGGATTATGGGCCAATTCCGTTTAAGGATAGTTTGAATTTTCCTTTCTTGTTGGTTATAGGTTAGAATCAGCCTGGGTGCAGTGTTTTCCTGTTCTTTCTCCTGCTTTTTCTCATCTGCTGATTCTAGGAGCATGTCCCTGTTTCTCAATTTGACTTTGGCCTGGGCATCTCTGAGAACTGACTCACTGTAGCCTCTTTGTTTAAATCTATTTACGGCCTCTTGTTTACATTTTTCTAGTTTGTGCTCATCATTACAAATTCGTTTGATTCTGAGAAGTTCTCCAAATGGGATACTTCTCACCAGATGTTGAGGATGCTTACTGGAGGCGTGGAGTGTGGAGTTTCCAGCTGTCACTTTCCTGTGTAGTGTAGTGACTATCTGCTCATTTCTGACAATAACCTCCACATCTAGAAATTCAATCTTCTCTGTGTTGATGTTTGATGTGAATTTTAGATTGACAGAGTTCAGAGTTGTCATTGATGTTGTTAATACAATTGTTTGCATTCTCCTCACTTCCCTGCCACACCACATAAAAGTCGTCAATATACCTGTACCAGTATTTGACATGCTGATTGTACGTTTCTGAATGGGTGCCCCTGAACAGAAAGCCATGTAACATCTAAATAGACAGTCTAGACGCATCTAAATAGACAGTCTAGACGCATCTAAATACACAGTCTAGACGCATCCAGTTCTTTCTCTGAATGTACACATTTCCTTTCTCAACACTATTTCATTATGTTCATTATACAAGAATATTAGACGCCTGTATTTACACATCAGCTATCCAAGACACCTATGTATTCATTTAATTTTTAAGAATACTGCATGAACAAAGCATTTCATCAAATACATTTAACAAAAAAGTGAAAATAGTCCCCCCTCTTCAATGTTCACTCATAATATATAATAGATAATGATACACATGCAGCGCCACATTTCTTTTTTTTCTTAATCATCTTTCCAAAATAAGTGACACTTTCGAAGCTTAGTGTATAGTGTTTGGAATGCTTAAGTGCTGATGGCCTTGCCCCTACAGGTCTCCGTAGGAAATAGATAAATCAGGATTCCACAGCATATCGATTTTACATTGTTAAACATAATAGGCCTCACCAGCCAGAGCTGCCGACTTTGGAGCTGGGATCCAGGTTCGAGTCTGGGCTCAACATCCTGTGATTCTGGGAACATCACTTAATCTCTTCATGCCTATGGACAGTGCCTGGATACTTTCATGGGTGATAAACTGCACTCTACAAATCCAACTATTTATTTATTTATCCTTGTGCCTTACTGACCACGCTTATCCTATTAACTCAACTTTTGACTTGAAGCTTTATTTATCAATGTTGCAAGGTGCTATTATTTAAAACGGAGCGCTGAAGAACTATTCTGTACTAAGCAAGTACTACGCGTTGAATTACAACATGCAAAAACGGTATTCCAGGGACATTTTAGTCACCACGTTTTGCGCACTGTGTGTTATGCAGAATCCCTGTCCTCTAAACCGCATTTAAACCACACAGACACTTGTATCAACTAACTATTCTTTAAATGGAAGGACTAGTTGCAACATCTATATAATCAGACAACAATCACAGCCGATCTTTCAGCCCCCGCACGGACAAGGCCTTTGAATCAATTTAAACCAAGATATGCGAATCAGGAGAAAATGTCGGTAAGCAACTAGCATTACGAACACGCCAAAAACAATCATATAGCAGTATAAAAATGATCGAATTCGAAGGAAAGGAATATACATCTACGCAAGACATTGTAAAGGTATTCCAAACATATTATCAGAAACTCTATCATAGTGATGTATTATATTCTGATACTGTGTTGCGTGTTTATCTAGGTTCCTGATCGATACTGTGACTTTATGCCCCTATTCGGCTATAAATCCATTTATTCCCTATATTGGCATAACCGTTCAAGTGCGATTTTCTGAAAAGTCATCTCTGGCCTCACACGAACAGAGCCACATTCCAGCATAGTTCTCTGCCACTTCCTTTGCGACCAATTAGTGCAATGACAGAGCAGTAGTCACTATCTGATATTCCTAGATAACACTCCGAGTTCTTCAACAAGATAAAAACTCAGCAAACCTGGAAATCCCCGCTTGCTGTGTTTTGATTAGTAATGGAACTCTAATGAGCAACTGATAACTATCACTTCCTAGTGACATCTTTAATTGACGTCTTATGTCCAGCAAACTTGCGTCAAACCCGGCACCTGTCAGGTATAAATATTACCAACGTTGCCTTAAGCAATGCGAGCTACTGTTGCTGATGCCAGCTGCCTGCAAGACCCCGTGTTGGTAAATCTAGCACTCTGTCGCTGCAGCCTGCTGTCCCTGTGGTGGTGAAGCTGCTGATACCATTATCGCTGCTAAAGCGCGAACTATGGTGCAGTACGCTTAAGGAGCTGAACAGCCGTCCCTCTGCGAAGACATCCAGCAGATTCCAGCTGCCCGCGGACGCTGTCCCCCCTCCTTCCTCGACGCGCTGAAGAAAAGCCGCTGCCTTTCTCGTGCAGAGAAATCCAGCTCCGGCGTTTCCGGTCTACCTTCGCGGGTGACTGGGATATCGAGAGAGACCCCTGAAGGAGATACCAATCCTCCATCATTCTATTCCGAGGTATGGTGTTGACTAAACCCTTAGACGAGAATTCTTGAAACAAACCTTGGCAAAACCAACTTAACTTAAAGCTACTTACTTACTCCCCTTTGACGTGTTAGGCTTAGGTCAGGCACACTGGGGTAGGCTTAGTTAGAAGCACCAGTTGAGTATGTTAGCCTAAATGTATATATGACTGTATATATGTTTTATTACTTTTAAACCATTGTATGGCTAAGAAACCATATCAATGCTTTTACAGTTCTATTTCGCAATACTTATCTTACTGTACGTACTTTTTATAATAACAATTATTGCAATTGTGGCAATACATTTCTCTTGTACGAGAAGAAAGACTGTTCAATAAATGTTAACCCTTTATTGACAAACGCCCGTCTCTCTATTCTCTACATCTCGTGAAAGTAAACTGCACTAGACTGACTGAGTGAAATACATGTCTATTGTTTCACACGACCCTAGAGATTGACTCTTGATCTGAGGAGCAAAGTTGTCATGTTGCACGGTTGTTGGAAAGCTGAATCCCTTCTTGTCTGTGCCAAGGAAGCTGATCACTTCCTATGCAGAGAAGAAAGTTTCCAGTGACCTCTGAGCTAGTTGGCAACAACCCAATTAAGTTTAGCATAGTCAGTGGAGGCCTGGAATATAAGCAGTTCCACGTCGATACTACTGTTTATGTTATTCCAATGCGCAGGGCCTAGTGGGAAACTAGGAACTACACTACATGGCGCCCAACGTTTGGTAAGGCAATAAACTAACGCAAGACTTCTAGAGTAACTCAGTCGTGCATATTTCACACCCCTTTCTCCCGTAAATACTCCAATAGACGTCTGGAGTGGGTGAAAGGTTAAAATCCGCCCGAACTCAGTAGGAAGAGATTCCTATGTAAAGCTCTGGTTTATTCAACGTTGAAGGATACAGTGTTCCAAAATATTGTGCACCTAATCTTTGTCTCCTTGGAGACCTACTCTGCAAACCTTGCATTTTAACAATGCCAGAAAATAACGGAACCACTGGGGCCGCAGTAGATGCGACTCAGCAAGGTCCCGAATACACAGACCCGGATGCTATAATCATCCGGGCACACTTAAGAAGATCTATAACTTCAAAACTTATAGAAAACGGACTGACACCTCAAATTGGTACGGTCGTCTTCGTGATAGAGGCTCACGAGTATCGGCAGACAGAGGTATTCTATTCATGGATAAACTTTCCAGCGGTAAACGCAATAACAAAACAGTTTCACTATTACAAAATAGAGAAACCTCCGGAAGAGTACGCTCCTTTCGAGGAGATTGAAATTCCACTTAAATTTCAAGAGCACCTGCTCTGGTTTAATGGCGCCCTAAAACACAATGATCACATTACCAGGCTCGGTCCACTAGGTAGACCAGGAGCCACGTGGCCGGTTCTAGCCAGCTACACACCACATCCGGACATTGTAAAAATGTCTAGAGAAGAGCTGTTAGTACAGCTAAACACATTAATAAAAATACATAGGCAATTAGTCCAATATGTAATGCGGATTGCTACAGTCCAGCCAGCTGTTAATACACCACAGCTGACCCCTCATCAGGGGAACACAAATAAAATTACACCACAGAACATACAGTCATGTCTTGGTAAAACACCCGTAAAACGGGAACAAATTCCTTTCTGGTTAGCACAGAAAATCACTCAAATAGAGGCAGTATTTCCTGATACTACCCCTATTGAGAAACACAGAATCTTGACCATCTGCCTTTCTATGGGAATCGCACCACACGTGGAGGACTGCGACACTTGGGGTACAGTCTTTGCTTCCATTTACACAAAAACACACGGTGTTCCGTCTATGGCGGTAATACCAGAAGTGCTAAAACAGATTCAAAATGAATTCGGTCCAGAACCCGCTTTAAATCTAGGTATGAAATTACTGAAAGACTTCAAGCAGGTCTCGGCTATATTACTAGCCAATATAAGAGGAGAAGCAGCATCTGTGGCGATCCGCCAGAAGTTGAAGGAAACAGATATAAAAGATCCTGTTGAGCTTGCAAAAATCATAGAAAAATGCTATGAAGAATTAGGTAGAGACAGCTTGGGTGGGAAACCGGTAAAGCCCCAACTGCTCGAAAATCCTGAAAAATTATTTATTAAAAATAATTCAAATACTCCTAAAAAGAGCTGGGATGGAAATAAACAATCCACTCCCAAGGAAAAGGTTTTCCAGTCCAGAGGAAGGTCTCCTCGACGGAGGGAAAGAACTCCGACTCGAGAACGCCAGTCTCCCCAACGGGAGCCCTCTGAGAAAAGATATAACCTTAGAAATAGGGATAATCTGAAAAAACCTGATAGATATCAAAGTATTGATACACGTCCCTCTCGATCTCTTCCACAGAATTCGGAAAGAAGAGGACGGTCAGACCCAGGAGAGCACACCAAGTCCAAAGACAAGGAACCTGCTCAAAATAAGAAATCTCAATTTCCTAAAAAGAAGGTAGCCAGTATTAGAGTAATCAACCATGCCGAGAATACTGAGGACACAGTTGAAAAACGGGGAGTGGGCATTGAGAATGTTGGACAGTGCAGCAGAAATCAGTATAGCGCGCAAGATCTTGATGAGTCATCTGGAGACAGTGGACACGAATGAATTCATTCAGGTTGAAACTGTCGACGCCAGACTTAGCGAGCCCCATAAAATATACGAAATAACATTGCGTATGGAGGGTGATAAGACTAGGAAAATTAGGGGTCTATTTTGGGATAAGCTCTCAAAAGGCTATGATATTCTGTTAGCTGAAAAAGATTGGCCCCCAGAGTTTGTCAGGGAGTGCCCTCGTGGCGAAGAAGTGATTATGCCTGCCTTCTCGAATCACATTCCGATTCATGAAAAATACACATATGCAAGGAAATGGGCAGTAGCCCAGGCACCTGCATTGTATAAAAATCATGTAGGATGGGATGAGGATGCACCTCCTCACAAAACACAATTAAAAAGTGAACCAACTGCTCAACGGCAGTATCCCATAAAGCAAGAAGCTACAAAACAGGTCAGGGAGATCTTAGATCAACTTGAGTACCAGGGGTGATTGAAACATGCACCTCTCAGATGAACAATCCTTTGTTTCCTGTCTCCAAGCCAGACAATTCATATCGTCTAGTTTTGGACTACAGACATCTTAATACATGCTGCAAAACTTTTGCAGTACAAAACTCGCATAGTGCAGCCCTAATGAATAATATAGTTAGGAAAAAATATAAAACGACATTAGACATTTCTAATGGTTTCTTTTGTCAGAACATTGCACCAGAAAGCAGATATTTGACCGCTTTCTCTGCATTTGGGTCGCAGAAAAAATTCTGTCGACTCCCACAGGGGTTCAATAACAGCCCAGGACTATTCTCAGCTAGGGTAACAGAGTTACTACAAATCTATGATGATGAAGCATTATCTTACGTAGATGATATTTATCTCATAGACGACGACTTGGATACTCACTTGAAAAGAGTGAACACCATCATACTTGGGTTCGCAGCAGAGGGTTACAAATTCAACTTTAAAAAGTCTCGAATTGCCCATCTGACAGTACTGTTCTTAGGGTACGAATTATCAAGTGAAGGGAAAAGCCTAGCGGACAACTTCTTAGAGAAGTGCGCTGTACTCCAAGCTCCAAAAACGCTGAAGAATTTACAATCCATTCTAGGTTTTCTGAATTTCGGAAGAACTTACATCCTAAATTACGCGGAGAGGGTTAAACCTCTCTACGAACTAATTAAACCTTATTTTAAACAAATCAATTGGACTCAAAAACACACAGAAATTTTGAGATCACTGCAAACAGACATGTTAGCAAAAACAAAATTAGGTACACGTAACAACACGATCGATCTTGTAATCCGAGTCATCCCAGGAAGATGCGGATTCACGTACCTAACCTCTAATGAGGGAGAAAAGGTACCAATTTCAATTAAATCTCAGTTGTACACACAAGCGGAAAAAACATTCAGTCACACAGAAAGAACTGTGAACGCAGTGCAAATCGCATTAGCAAATGAACGAGAACTAGCACACGGCAAAAGGATTAATATCCTCACAGCGGAATCCGCCTTCGAAGCGCTATTCAGCCCAGTAAACCTGCCTACAGTGTCACTGGATCCGAAATGGATACAGTGTATAGATTCTCTAGGAGCGGAAGATGTGAAATACTATTTCGCCCCGCAATACAAAGAACTGAATGATTTAGAATATGAAGAAGAATATCCTCTGCCAATCGAAATTCTACCTCTCCCACAATACGCCTGTATAATCTATACAGATAGCTTTGTACAGCATTTCAACGTAGAGAACAAATCTTACGATGCAGCATGTGCGATCATTAAAGGTCGTTGGCTGTGCGGTAAATTCAGACCGAAAGTAACAAAAACTGAATCTGTGAGAAACTGTTCGGTTCAGAGAACTGAAATCAGATCTTTAAAGATGGCGCTCGAAAATGCAGAACGTGAATTCCCGACACTTATCGTGTGCGATTCTCATTTTTGCGTCAATTCTTACAACAATAAACTGCAGAGTTGGATCGAAAACGACTACAAAGATGACACAGGTGCCACAATAAAGCATAAATTGCTCTGGAACGAGGTAGCTCTTTTAAGTAAAGAACTACAAAAGACTCACGTGATTCACGCACAGAGTCTTCAACGTGATGGCGTTCACGTTGTAGGGAATTCATTGGCTAATACAGCCACCGCGGAAGCAACTAAACCGGCTTCCGTAGCCACAAAAAAAGCGTACAGATAAATACATAGACAGGGAAACCATGCTGGCAGTAAAAACGACTGTAAAAGGCGACTGTGCAGCACTACCCGTAAACTATCCACTCAATTATGCATACATAATCGATGCAAACTCCGTTCCTTTTGCTCGAATCCCTGGAGTGGGGGACAGAGTAATTCCAAACAGGAGCAGGAGGGGCTTCCTCTTACTGGAAGCACACATGGGGTTGGGTCTGAAACACCAAACAATCAAAGCCTCTCTGAAAGAATTACAATCAGAGTACTGGTGGCCATGAATGAGTATAGATATTCAATGTTTTGCTCAAAATTGTGAAAACTGCAACAGAGATCGCAGTAATGAACAGGCCAGTGTAGTTTCAGGATCCCTGATAGACAGCATAAGGCGATCTATCTGCGCAATCAAAGAAGAGAAGCGCGTCCCAGTGTACACCATTAAGACGAAAAGCACTTAAAGAATGAGGCCTCCAGCGCTCGGCTGACGCTAGAACGGTTATAAAAGATTTGCGAGTCTATATCGGCACATACGCAATTACCACGTTCCATTCTGACCAGAATTCATTCTTTCAGCTCTCGAGCTTATAAGGAGGCCATGGCTAGCATGGGAATTGGGTTGCGGTATTCTTGTCCGTCATACCCTGGAAGGGAATAGTGTGGTAGAAAGAAAAAACCGGGACATAAAGCAATCTATAACAGCGAAGGTATTAGGTTCAGGCGCTGGGTGGGTCAAACATTTAATAAGTGTCCAGACTAGTCTTAACAACATGCCAAGAAATTCTCTAAAAGGTTTCAGCCCATACGAACTATTGTTCGGAATTAGAATGCGAGTTCAGGACCTCGATAGTCAGATGTCAGTGGTACAAGAAGAAACAACGCACTTTGATGTAAAGGATCGTTTGGCTGTTTTACAGGAACTGAATGAAACAAGAAAATCATTAAGCAACATAAAGTTAAAGCAACAGCCAAGTACCACTGACGAGGCACCACCAGCAACAGCCCCAGCAAGGCCTGTCTGGATTCCAAAGATTGGGGATCTAGTCAGAGAAAAGATCGCGGTGAAGAAGGAATTTGGGCCTTCTTACAGAAAAGCAGTACCTGTCTTGGCAGTCACCGGAACAAGATCAGTTGTGCTACCGCCCCTTGCTGGTAAAAAGGAGAACAGAGTCGTGTCTATCGATCTGGTAAAATCACAAGCATGTGGCCTATAATCAACAGTAGGCCCAGTGGACTCCCAAGAAACAACAGAATACCCAAACTTGCAACAGTCCAAGAGGTTCAAACTGAAAGACTAATCACATTCGATCAGCCTGCAGTGCACAATGAAGGACTATGCAATAATGCCATGGAACTCGTGCCTCTTGAGACACAGATTGAAACAGTTCGTCAAGAAACAACACCAGTCTACACTAATGTGGCATCAGAAAGTGCTATCGAAAGACAGATTGAAAGAACAATCCCATCAATTGACAGAACTGCCTCTGGTTATTTCATCAACTTCGACAACTTCTCTGAAGATCAAAATGAGCCCGAAGTGATGCCAGAAATAAAAAAGACTTTGGAAGAAAAAGCAACGGAACTCTTTCATGAACTGAAGGAAATCTACCTTATTTCCCCTTGGCTAGAGTTCTGGTTCGGTCTAGGTGTATTTTTCCTCCTGCTTTGGCTCATCATGGTACTGTGTTTGGGAAAATTCATTGAGGGAAAATATATTACAATGGACACAGCAAGTCAGAACATCAACCTAGTCCTGAAACCACACAGATCATCCCACGTGAAGAAAAGAGAACTGTCAACAGTAAATGTCACAGCAATTCCAATACCTGGTGGGGTAGTATGGGAGAAAACAGACTATGAGATATATGGTCCGGTCGAAATCCTGAAGTATCCTCATCAACTAAAGGTTTCCTTGAGTGACTTTGTAACACCTAGTACATTCTCTGATGATTGGGACTTTAACAGTATTAATGACATGATGTCTGATTTAGTAATGTCAGCTAGATTCACAGATCATGATTATTTACAAGGTTCATCTAGTTATGAGCAGTTATTCTGTTACACCCACTATGGGGATCATTACTTGCATAAATCTGCACAGCCTAGAAATGTTTTTATGTATAATCAATGGGAACATTGTTCTACTCCACCTAAAAGCAGTTCTAAAGCATTTTTTGAGAAATTCAAATACTTCTCAGGGTTTAACACCAGTGATGCAGAAACGTTTTATTACAAACTGTTAGATAAAACAGGTATGAAAACAATGCTGACAAATTCTAAATTGATATATTCAGAAGCATTTTATGACAAAATGATGACATTTGGTTTTGATTATTGGAAAAATAATATTGAAACGAAAACAATTTGGGGTACAAAAGATTGGCAGGTGCAAGGCATAGAAGCACAATACACCAAACATCTTGTCTTGGCCTAGCTAAGATCAAAGACCTTAAAACACTGTCTATAGCAAAGCCAATACCTGAGAATGCAACCACAGATATTGAGTTAGACGTGTCACAAATTTTACATTTCAACAGAACACATCCTGATTGGAAAAAGTGGTTAATCTGGCCTACAGACACAAATAGCTGTCAAGATAGATTCCTGAATAAAACACAGGGTTTAAAAATGACCAGATTAGACTCAAGATATTCCCAGAGACAACATCCAGGAATAATAACAACATACAGTGTAGGGAAGCTCTGCCTTGAATGGCTAACAACATCCACACTGGCTGAAATTAAGCAACACTTCTCTTTACTAAAAGATGGTGCTGATTTGCGCGATTTCCTTCTTGGACCACGCAAACAGCGTCAAAAGCGTTTCATAGCGACCAGCATCTATGCCGCATACAACGAGGCTTGGAAAGTCAAACAAATTGAAACTGCTGAAAAAATAAGAGAAATTGATCGTATTAATTTAGAAAAATCACTTTCTGTGGTAGACAATGGGTTAATGACTCTGTCTTCCAGAATATATTTGTTGGACAATATTGTATCCTCTGCCTTTGATGTGATAGACAGAGATTTGCTAATGTTACAACATGGCCAGTCTCAATTACGTTCTATTATAGAATTAGGCTGGACGCTGCAAAATCTTCGTTCAGGCTATGTGCCTTGGCGTTTAATCAACACAACGTCATTATTTTCCAGTTTTAACCTTACTGATAAACAGATCAGTTTGGCACAGAAAGGAGCAGACTATACAATCCTGAGCATCGAAAAACTCGAGAGATTACCATTGACAATGTCAGAGAGTCCTGTCATTGAATGGATAATACACGGAATTATCACAATTCCGATAACAACTTTCCGATTTAAAAAGTGCCTTGAGTACATACCTGCTGGCCAATATGAACAATTGGGTAAAGGATTTGTAAAATCTGAATGGAAATTACCATACACTCATTCTTGCTATAGTGACAGCGACAAAAATGTATTTCTTAGTGGTGACAACTGTAAACATTCACTAAGCGGTATACTTTTGTGTCAGGGTATTAATTTACACGGAGCATGTGATGGAAATTCTAACAACCTTTCATGCCACCAGCTAGTCACACCTTCAACTCAGATAGAGCCCTTCTTTATGCAACTTTCGAACGGGAGTTACATTCTTAGAACGGATCACAGATGTTGTGGCCTCATGCCAGGGAAAAGTTATCTAGTAGAAGTAACATCCATGGTCAAATGCTGTATGCAAGCATTGTTTCCGAGTGGGCCTCCAGACACAGTGACTCCCATCTGGCCTCGTCTGAATCTCTATTCTATACGAATTGATACATTAAGCAAAATGAAATCTGTACTTTTACAGACAACAGTGCCTATAACGTCATCTAAAGAGACGTATGATCTTCTAGTTGCAAGGACAGCTACTGAAGTTCATGAACTTTTATCAACAAATTGCCCCGTGCATTTCGTAGAAATGTTCAGCCAACTCCTTAACATGTCTAGTGCAACAAGCATCCCAGGCATATTTAAGACAGTCTTTATGGGACTGCTAACACCCTTCCAGGCAATTTTGGGAATCTTTCCTAATTTTGTGCACTCCATTTTTGGCGGCATACCATTATTTTTGGGACTCGTCGCAGGGATTTTATTTTTGACCCTCCTGCTACGTTATGGCAAGCCTCGGCTCAGACATAGCTCCCATGGGAATGGAAGAGACAATCCTAGCAATGCGCTACCGGGACAGGATAACTAACGTCCTTGGATTGGCCAGGCTGAGAGATCTAAACATGACCTGGTTCCTTTCATTCAGACCGATATGGCAAAATTGCATTTTACCTGTGCTACGGTGTATGCTTTGCGGAGATGAATGCGTGTTGGACATCTGTCTTTCACTTCCATCAGCAGTACCAATGGACGTCGATACTTTGCTCAGTCCAATAACGGCTCACGCATTGTGTTGTCCCCAGCGGCTACCAATCCTGATGACGGCATTCGTGGAGACTCCTGTGCTACAGCCAAGTGGTAACAGTGGAGCGAGTGACAAAAGCAACATCATCCAGGTACAACGTTCTGTGAGCATTGCTGGTCCCGGCTATGATGACAGCAATCATTCTCACACCTGCCAAGTTACAGCGCTATCTAATTTGGTTGAACTATCACCTGAATTTGTAGACCAATTCTTTGAGAGCTTGTCTGATACGATGTTCTCACCCGTACAGAAACAATAACTTTTAGAAGCTTTCCGACACACAGTGTTCCCATGAACTCTGAATTCGGCCTTCAGTTTTGATCAACAAAAACTGCCAAGAGCTTTGGAAATCTATTTTCTTTGAATTGGACAATTTTTATTTAATATTGACCCTTTTTAGGCACGAACAATTCTTTGCTTAACGTAAAAACTATTCTTAGAGAACAGAAGCTTCACACTTCTATTTCTAAGCACATCTAGAGACATAACAACATTACACCAGCCTCTAGCACACATGTTATTACAATGCATTTTTATGTGATGATTTATCTCGCCCTTCTTCTGTCAGAGATACTTCATGTGTAATTCCTTTTGCATAATCGTTCATTGATTTCATATGCAATAATTTTTTGAATGATTACTATGCTTTAAAAAACGTACAGTACCTAAATTTCATGTATTACAAGTACGCCTATTTCGAATGCATTTATGTATTTTGGGGTGGGCAATGTTACACATGCATCTAATTGCTTTAGTTTTAGTAATTTTGATGGACATTAACCCGTGGAGTGGGTGTTGCGTGTTTCTCTAGGTTCCTGATCGATACTGTGACCTTATGCCCCTATTCGGCTATAAATCCATTTATTCCCTATATTGGCATAACCGTTCAAGTGCGATTTTCTGAAAAGTCATCTCTGGCCTCACACGAACAGAGCCACATTCCAGCATAGTTCTCTCTGCCACTTCCTTTGCGACCAATTAGTGCAATGACAGAGCAGTAGTCACTATCTGATATTCCTAGATAACACTCCGAGTTCTTCAACAAGATAAAAACTCAGCAAACCTGGAAATCCCCGCTTGCTGTGTTTTGATTAGTAATGGAACTCTAATGAGCAACTGATAACTATCACTTCCTAGTGACATCTTTAATTGACGTCTTATGTCCAGCAAACTTGCGTCAAACCCGGCACCTGTCAGGTATAAATATTACCAACGTTGCCTTAAGCAATGTGAGCTACTGTTGCTGATGCCAGCTGCCTGCAAGACCCCGTGTTGGTAAATCTAGCACTCTGTCGCTGCAGCCTGCTGTCCCTGTGGTGGTGAAGCTGCTGATACCATTATCGCTGCTAAAGCGCGAACTATGGTGCAGTACGCTTAAGGAGCTGAACAGCCGTCCCTCTGCGAAGACATCCAGCAGATTCCAGCTGCCCGCGGACGCTATCCCCCCTCCTTCCTCGACGCGCTGAAGAAAAGCTGCTGCCTTTCTCGTGCAGAGAAATCCAGCTCCGGCATTTCCGGTCTACCTTCGCGGGTGACTGGGATATCGAGAGAGACCCCTGAAGGAGATACCAATCCTCCATCATTCTATTCCGAGGTATGGTGTTGACTAAACCCTTAGACGAGAATTCTTGAAACAAACCTTGGCAAAACCAACTTAACTTAAAGCTACTTACTTACTCCCCTTTCACGTGTTAGGCTTAGGTCAGGCACACTGGGGTAGGCTTAGTTAGAAGCACCAGTTGAGTATGTTAGCCTAAATGTATATATGACTGTATATATGTTTTATTACTTTTAAACCATTGTATGGCTAAGAAACCATATCAATGCTTTTACAGTTCTATTTCGCAATACTTATCTTACTGTACGTACTTTTTATAATAACAATTATTGCAATTGTGGCAATACATTTCTCTTGTACGAGAAGAAAGACTGTTCAATAAATGTTAACCCTTTATTGACAAGCGCCCGTCTCTCTATTCTCTACATCTCGTGAAAGTAAACTGCACTAGACTGACTGAGTGAAATACATGTCTATTGTTTCACACGACCCTAGATATTGACTCTTGATCTGAGGAGCAAAGTTGTCATGTTGCACGGTTGTTGGAAAGCTGAATCCCTTCTTGTCTGTGCCAAAGAAGCTGATCACTTCCTATGCAGAGAAGAAAGTTTCCAGTGACCTCTGAGCTAGTTGGCAACAACCCAATTAAGTTTAGCATAGTCAGTGGAGGCCTGGAATATAAGCAGTTCCACGTCGATACTACTGTTTATGTTATTCCAATGCGCAGGGCCTAGTGGGAAACTAGGAACTACACTACAACTGATACCACAACATTTTTGAACAGCTGGCTCCCAGATCAAGACTTAAGTACTATGATTGATGACAATGCAAAAACAAACCTAGACAGAGAAATTACGCTTACGGAGGTGGAGATTGCCCTATCTGAACTCTCCAATAACATATGGCTGAGATACCCGCCACCCCCTCTCAACACAATCCCCAAGGATGGGAAACCGGAAACAGTTCTGAAGTTTTTGGAAGACGGGAGGGAGTGACCCTCCCGGCCGTATTTATTAAAATATGAAACAAAAATTAAAACATTAAATTAACAGTTTCATATTATGTACAATTTCATTACCACATTGCGATGTTTGGCTAACCTTAACATATTCTCTAATACAAAGGTTCTCCTAGCCGAACTAACATCCTACAAAACATTTACTTGAAATTTTGAAATTGTACATCCTAACGTTTAAGGGCCAACGGCAAGGTCGTAACCGGTGTCAAGATCCCTAAACCAGAAATATCCCCCTCACTTGTGAGGGGCGACCGCACAGAGGCA
The DNA here is from genome assembly GCF_964263255.1 of Lissotriton vulgaris. Lineage (NCBI taxonomy): Eukaryota > Metazoa > Chordata > Amphibia > Caudata > Salamandridae > Lissotriton > Lissotriton vulgaris. Next base: position 365,604,499 of record NC_141687.1, read on the forward strand.
TACCTCAAGTGCAACTACCAATTTCCCTTGACTTGACGGTGGCCCCAATAAAACTCGACGCCACTTAAAGGTCGTACGAGGACTCGTGTGAGGTATCTAGAAGGTAGCGTAGACCCCCCCCCAAACCCCACACAACTTACCACATCTGCCGTCGCAGACGTCCTGGCCCCGGGAAATTCCCCAGGAGGGGGCTGTAACCCCTCCTACCCAGGAAGGGGCCTTGACCGCCTTTCCTTTCCTTTCGGCGACCCATCCTTAGAAGGGACTGCCTCCCCGTTGAGGGGCCGATGGCCACCTCCCCCGAGCGCTCCCATCCGTAATGGGTGACGCCCACTCATAGGGATCTTCCAATTAGTGCTCACCGATCATGACCTTACCGCCCGACCAAAATAAATACGACAATGCTAACTAAATTACTAAATGACTAAATTATGAAAAAGACAATAGCAACAACAACTTTATTAAAAAGCATGCTTACTGATGAATACTTAAGCAGGATTACTTTATTTGCAAAACATAACACAAATTGACCATTCTTTATTGCATACTCAAAAGTCATCACGATAATAACCACGACCTGTAAACGAAAATCAGAGTTATCCATCAAACTTTATTCAAAACCACTTGCTGTCCTCAGGGGCCGGTGGGTGGGTCAAAATTGGCTCTTCGTTCCGTCTCGAGCTCACGTGCAGCGAGGAGGTGCAGCTTCAGAGCACAGGAACAAGAGAATGCTTTCTTGGCTTGTTGCTCCTTTTATCCGTCTTCAGGGCGGGCGTAAACCCGCCCCTGCCTGCCCCAAGGGCGTGGCCAGCTGCGTCAGTGTCTAGGCCAACCCACTCCAGGGCGGGAAAAGGCGCGCCCCGGCTACGCCGCTTCGGGCATACCAGCCGAGACTCGCCTCCCGCCCAAGATGGCTTCCCGGGGGGATCGTGGTACTCCGCCATACGTTCTGGGGGACCGAATGGTCGCCCCTTTCCATATGGCTGAGATACCCGCCACCCCCTCTCAACACAATCCCCAAGGATGGGAAACCGGAAACAGTTCTGAAGTTTTTGGAAGACGGGAGGGAGTGACCCTCCCGGCCGTATTTATTAAAATATGAAACAAAAATTAAAACATTAAATTAACAGTTTCATATTATGTACAATTTCATTACCACATTGCGATGTTTGGCTAACCTTAACATATTCTCTAATACAAAGGTTCTCCTAGCCGAACTAACATCCTACAAAACATTTACTTGAAATTTTGAAATTGTACATCCTAACGTTTAAGGGCCAACGGCAAGGTCGTAACCGGTGTCAAGATCCCTAAACCAGAAATATCCCCCTCACTTGTGAGGGGCGACCGCACAGAGGCATACCTCAAGTGCAACTACCAATTTCCCTTGACTTGACGGGGGCCCCAATAAAACTCGACGCCACTTAAAGGTCGTACGAGGACTCGTGTGAGGTATCTAGAAGGTAGCGTAGACCCCCCCCCAAACCCCACACAACTTACCACATCTGCCGTCGCAGACGTCCTGGCCCCGGGAAATTCCCCAGGAGGGGGCTGTAACCCCTCCTACCCAGGAAGGGGCCTTGACCGCCTTTCCTTTCCTTTCGGCGACCCATCCTTAGAAGGGACCGCCTCCCCGTTGAGGGGCCGATGGCCACCTCCCCCGAGCGCTCCCATCCGTAATGGGTGACGCCCACTCATAGGGATCTTCCAATTAGTGCTCACCGATCATGACCTTACCGCCACAGGCCGGATAGTTGACCGGCTATCCGGACCCCCCACAACACTCCTACCTAAAGGTCATGTTTTAACGTCTTTAGCCAAGCCATGAAGTCTCCTATGAGTAACTCATTCCCCACCCGAGACAAATGAACACCATCCCCCAAATACATACTGTCATCATTAATACAACCATGCGAAATAGAATGCAGTGTATTGGAACGGAACAATCTACTCACTTTGTTATTAATTTTTCTTACCGAATGATTTAAAGCAGAAACAGAAAAAGCCCCCCGCCACACTTTTCGTGGGATCATATGGGACCATGTAATTGTGCACCCTGGAACTCTCCTCGCTAACCAACTTACAGTGGAAAGCATCGCCTCAAGAAGAAGTCGTCTACCAGTGGTGACCAAATCATTGCCCCCAAGATGTACTATGACTACAGACGGCGGTGACCTCGTCCGCCCTAGCAAACCCTCGAAAAATGATTGAAACTGGTCAATACAGAGACCGCCCCTTCCGTAGAAGGACACACTGTACCCGTATTCCCCAGCCACGTGAATCATGTCACCTGCCTTGAATACGTCTGCGGCACGCCTCACGTATGAGTGGCCCACGACCCACACCTCCTTTTTCACAGCCGGTGATGTCTGACCGCTGGCCCGGTGTTGGGTCGACTGCATAGTCCGCCCCGCCTCGTAGGCTTGCGCAACTGAAAACCAAACAAAACAAGAAGCGTGAGTACATCATTACAGCTTCACAACATGTGCAACCGCACATACCTTTTATAACAGTTGGAGGACCAACGCCCCACACGTTTAACTTGTTCCACATTCAGACCCCTGGCTGTAGCCTCTGTAGCAGCCCCTATCCGAAAGGAATGGGTCCCAAACTCGCCCGGGTTCAAGCCCGCAGCGGTAATCGACATCGCAAGCACCCGTTGAAACTGAAACCTTGTCAGTGGGGTGGCGTCAGCGTGTCTCAACAAGGTCCCCCCCATGATGCCACCCTTCGTGCTAAATAATCCTCTAAACACTTCACAGGGCACATGGAGGACCCGGGAATCCTTCGTATGATTATGCAATCACCCATCCCACTTTGATCGGTCTTGGACCTGACAAACGAGACAGTCATTGTCTCCCCTCTGATCTGGACGTGCTCTTGGCACAGTCCTCCCGTAACATCCTGCTTGTTCCTCGCCACTAGTTCGCTTACCCGCATAGCCCCATGAAATGCCAGCGTAAAAGCGGCTCGGAATAACACTGTCTCAAACTGAGATGAACATGTTGCAGGGAGTCTGGATAATAACAGGGCCAACCTATCCAAACCTATCGGGCGCCTCTCATCTACTCTGCGACCCTCAAGGCGTTGCCACCCACGTAGCGCTTTTTGTACAACGAAAGACGCTGTCGGGTCCTGGATCCCATGAGCCCTAGCGACAAAGGAAATGGCAGCCCGATGCCTCTGGGCCGTAGCCACCGATTTCCCCGCCAGATGTAACGACATTAGAAATTTCACTACCCATTCCTCCTGGCCCCAAAGCTCCCCTCTAACAGTCCCCAAAAAGGCCAAATAGGAACGGAACGCCCCTTCATATGCCTTCCTCGTCCTGGGTGCTAAACTCTCTCCCACGAAGTTACGAAGTTCGGGGCACCGAGAGACCAGAGAGCTTCGGGAAAGGGTGCCGGCTCTGGGTCCGCTGTGGGCAGAAAACCCCAGAAGGCCTGCATACGAAAACGAGAAAGGGCATCAGCCGCCTGGTTCATCACCCCCGGGACATGTCTTGCTTTAAATAGCACATTCAATTGCATACACAGTAATACGATTTCCTTGAGTAGTCTCAAAATCCATTTGCATCGTGCTGCCTGGCTATTGATACACTCAACCACGGTCATATTATCAGACCAGAATACCACAGAGTGATCTCTTTTATTTATTTATTTATCGCAATTTTTAGAGCGCATCAATTACCCATACGGGTGTCTCGGCGCTAATGTTACAGATCTTCACTTCAGTAGGGGAAGAATTTAGGAGGTAAACAGCCAGGTTTTGAGACTTTTTCTAAATTTTAGCAGCGTGGGGGCAGTTTTAATGTGGAGTGGCAGAGTGTTCCATAGTTTGGCAGTTGCGATGGTGAAGCATCTGTCTCCCCAGTTGGTTTTTTTTGTCCGTGGGACTTTTAACAGGTGGGCTGATGCCGACCGTAATGTTCTCTGATGTTCCACTGGGCAGAGGGCTTTTTTTAGGAACAATGGTCCGGGATTGTTCAAGGTTTTATAGGCTATGCAGAGTGCCTTAAACTTTATTCGGCTCCTGATGGGGAGCCAGTGTAATTTTTTGATGTAAGGGGAGGTAGGGGTGAATTTGGGGATGGATAGGAGAATTCTGGCCCTTCGGGCCACGTTCTCAGGGCCACCAGAATGGGGAAAAGTTCCAGGAAAGCAATGTTATTTGTCAGTCCACTGTCATGCCACCATGCCGGCCATTTTTGTGCAGACCATCGAGTGCCGAAAATGGCACCAAAACCTACGCTCCCAGCCGAATCTGTCCACAGTCCCAGCTCCTCAGAGGACACGGCCGGTTTGTTCCAGACAACTCGACCATTGAAACCCGCCAGAAATGCCAACCAAATGCGCATGTCCTGGCGAACCTCTGCCGAGAGCCTTGTGCGATGATGACCCTCCTTCAGGCCGACCATGGCTTGAGCGATCGAGCGGGAAAAGGGGCGGGCCATCGGTATAACTCTTAGGGCAAAATTCAACTGTCCCACTAACTGCTGTAATTGATGCAGCTTAACCTTAGACTCACTTATACACATTTGCAGTGATGCCCTGAACCTCAACACTTTGTCACCTGGTAAACGAAAACAACCTTCTTCGGAGTCTAACTCGATCCCCAGAAACTCGAGGCAAGTCGAGGGACCCACAGTCTTACCTGGTGCCAATGGCACGCCAAACTGATTCATTAAGACACAAAATGCAGCCAAAGCCTGCCCACATTCCGGATCCCCGGCTGCCCCCAGGAACAAAAAGTCATCGAGATAATGCATCACATGTCGAAAACCCGTCTTCTTTTTGAAGACCCATTGTAGGAAACTACTGAATTTTTCGAAATAGGCACAAGATATAGAGCACCCCATCGGCATACACCTATCCATGTAATAATGACCCTGAAACATGAAACCAAGGAGACGCTGATCGTCTGGATGTACCGGGAGCAACCGGAACGCTGACTCGATATCAGATTTTGCCATCAGCGCACCGGGCCCCAGGCGACTCAAAATGGCTACGGCCTCATCGAAGGATGCGTACCGCACCGAACACACTTCTGGGTCTATCGCATCATTTACGGAAAGACCCCGTGGGGCTGATAAATTATGTATCAGCCGAAACTCACCTGGGTCCTTCTTGGGGACCACCCCTAAAGGGGAACAAACAAAGTTAGCAACTGGCGGTACACTAAACGGACCGGCGACTCGACCTCGAGTAACCTCCTTCCGGATCTTTTCCTGTACCACGGTCGTATGCTGTAAGACCGATATCTGGTTTTTACATTTTGCTACACCCTGAAAGTCCCCCACTGGGATGCGGAAACCATATGAAAACCCGTTCCGCAACACCCCAGCGGAAGCACGATCCGGGTATTCGCTGAGCCAGGGAATCATTGCCAAGGTATCAATCGGGGTAGGTAAAGGCGCCCCTCAGACTATGTTAGACCTGTTTGGCGCCTCCTCTACCCCCGTTATCACCCGTTTTGGCTCTGCACGTGGACTCAGGATGGGATGATTGCCCACAACCACTACATTCGTGTCGAAATTTGCATGACCCCTGGGGCCTAGTACATTTACCCCTGTTAAAGTTCCAACAAACCCCCCTTTTTCCAGCGTTGCCGGTAGGCCTCGAGTAGTTGTCGGTACTCGTACCTGCTCGAAAGGGCGTCCCCGCATATTGGCGGGAGGATTCGCCAACGTTACTCCCTACTAATGGCAATTTCAACATACCAGTATCCTCCATTTTGGACCAGGACACAGAATCATAACAATCCCAAGTTAAGCTTTTATCATGTTCTTTCGCTTTTCTGAAAATGTTATCATAGCAGAACCAATGATTGCCCTCGTGTGATACAGAGTACCCCATGATCCGTGACTGATAAATCGGCAATTCGGGTAGCAATTCGGGCCTACGTTCCCCCAAGATGGATGTAAAAACCCCCCACGCTTTGCCCCAATTGCCAATGTTTTCATTTACCTTAAAGGCGGCCATCTTTGCGCGCCAAACACTCGGATGCATGAGGTCCTTCTGGCACTTAACATGCTCCATCTCATAATGATCAGTGAGCAACGAGAATATGTTTATATACTCCCCTGCCCATATCTTCTCTTTAATAGCTAAAGGGACATGCTGACCCAACTTTTCCCTTCTAGAGGGAGCCGACTCATCCCTCGCAATCGGCAATGGCCGCTTACCTGAACCGGACGCTGTCTCTGGGACTGAACCTGTCCCCTGTGGTTTCTCTACTGCCGCAGCCGGCGAGGGTGCCTTCGCTGCTTCCCGTGTTTCCCGCAGTTGCTTGATCAACACCTGCGCGTCGACAGCCGTGGCGCCCTCGCTACCTTTTCCCAACCACGCCGCTAATTGTGCTGCCAGCTCGGGCGGCATATCTTCCTCGGACACGGGGGTGACCACAACGGGAATCGGATTCCCTCCCTCCGGCACGGGAGTGGGTGCTTCGAGCGGGGTACTGGGACCCGGAATGTCTCCCCCAGCTGCTCCCCTTCTGGGCCTCTTGCCTTTTCCTCCCGGAGCTGCTCCTGCCAAAGGACGTTTCGGCCCCCCTTCCTCATCTTTATCCGCCATTCGCCTTTTTAGGTCGGTCACCTCCTTCATGAGGACTCGCAGCATCTGGTCGGTAGTCATTCGCTTTCCCGCCTTCTTCGGCATTCTCCAACAGATTATCTGGAAAACAAACACGAACGATTACAACGCTCAAAATTGGCTCTTCGTTCCGTCTCGAGCTCACGTGCAGCGAGGAGGTGCAGCTTCAGAGCACAGGAACAAGAGAATGCTTTCTTGGCTTGTTGCTCCTTTTATCCGTCTTCAGGGCGGGCGTAAACCCGCCCCTGCCTGCCCCAAGGGCGTGGCCAGCTGCGTCAGTGTCTAGGCCAACCCACTCCAGGGCGGGAAAAGGCGCGCCCCGGCTACGCCGCTTCGGGCATACCAGCCGAGACTCGCCTCCCGCCCAAGATGGCTTCCCGGGGGGATCGTGGTACTCCGCCATACGTTCGGGGGGACCGAATGGTCGCCCCTTTCCAAAGCGTCAGGCCCCGATAAAATTCCCCTAGAATTATATAAAATATTAGGCAGTCAAATATTACCCTTCTTATTAGATTTGTTTCTCGGAGTACAATATCACTCAATCCCACCTGACTCCTGGAAACAAACGAACATAATAATTTTTCACAAAAAAGGAAAACCATCTCATCTTCCCTCATCTAATAGGCCGATATCCTTGATAAATTCTGACTCAAAGCTGTATGCCAAAATTCTAGCAAATCGACTGAGTAGGGTCATCAAACAACTCGTATCACCGTGGCAACATGGCTTTATTCCCGGAAAAGGCACTACAGACCATACCCGGAGAGCCATCACCCTTTTTTATATCATGGGCACCACGGGGGTGAGATGGCAATGATTCTCCTCGATGCCGAAAAGGCTTTGGATAGAGTATCATGGCAGTTTTTATGGAACATCTTGAAACGAAAGAACTTTGGGAATAACTTTATTAAAGCCATCAAAGCCATATATTCCAATCCCAGGGCAAAAATTTCTATAAGTGGCGCTGAGTCAGAATTTATTGAGGTACAAAGAGGTACAAGGCAGGGTTGTCCATGCTCCCCGATTGTATTTGCCTTATATATAGATCCCCTTATACAGAAACTCCTTTTATCACCCTTAATCCAACCAGTTAATTTTGGCTCATATTCCACCAAAGTCATGGCATACGCAGATGACGTGGCCGTCATAACTACCGATCCTGCCAGTGCAATCCGTGAAATTGAATCAGTTACCCAGGCTTTTGGTGCTCACTCAGGATACTCGCTAAATAATGATAAAACTATGGTATTAGCTACTAAAAATATTCAATATGAGAGTCCCTTTAAAGTTAAAGAGGCTACATATTTAGGTATATGCCTTACTACTGAGGTGGATAAAATTAATTATTTAAATTACACCCCCTTTATTGATAAAATTAAAAAAGATCTTAAAAGAATAGACAACTTACATCTATCTATAATTGGAAGGGCAAACTATATAAAAATGAATATCTTTCCGCGGGTTTTCTACCTTTTTAGAGCAATCCCGTTGCTAGCGGGACCTAACTTCATTAAGATCATTAACTCTACTATCTCTAAATTTATGTGGAGTTATGGCAAGATAAGAAGAGCACTTTGTTGGATGTCGTTACCACAGGATAGAGGAGGACTAGCTATTCCTAATTTAGAACTATATTTGTGGGCAACATTAATACAATCTATGGACCCCCTACTAACTGGTAAAAAAAATTACGTCTATGCCCCCAGACTCATATATTCCTTCGATCTATGAGCTTAGCCTTGGTGATAAATGTAAGGGTTTATTTTTAACGCAGGTAGATTCCACGTATTACAGAAAAATTAAATTGAAGACAGTTGTAGATGCCTGGGCCGTGTGGAAAGCTATCTCTAAATACCTATCTATTCCCACCTTCTCAAAATATACCCCTCTCTGGCATAGTAAGATTATCTCTCCATCTCTTAATGATACCACCTCACAGAGATGGGAGCGTTTAGGCATCAACACAGTTGGTGACTTCTTAGGACATAATGTCCCCATTTCTTTTGAATCCTTCCAAGAAAAATACTCCATTCCCACGTATGATTTTCTCAAATATTTTCAAATTTTGCTGAGCATTCGTAACTTTATACCAACAATAACAACATTAGATAACTTGCCCCTTCTTGAATCTATAGGCAAAAAAACTACAAGAATAGGGGCTCTATATCAAATGCTGATGGATAAAACCCCTGATGATCTAGAACGAACTGAACAATCCTGGGCTGTAAAACTAGCAAACCCCAATGTAGATATTGATCTCTCTATTGCTCTCTCCACAAAATATTTCATAGCTTCTAATTTGAAAGCACAATATTATAGAGTTATTTATAATTTATACTACACACCGGCAAAATTATTCACTTGGGGCCTTCGGGCTGATGATAATTGCCCAAGATGCAAACAACCACAGGCTAACCTCATACACATGTTTTCAGAATGCTCGGAACTCACAAGGTTAAAAACCATGATACTGGAGTTTTGGGCCCAGATCTTTGGACATCAGTTAAGAGATTCATTAACTCTATATATATTTGGTCATGACGATTCTCTGGGTCACAATAGCGAGGAACAAGCGGTTATGTTTCTGGGATATGCTGTTTTTCGTATCATTCTGGCAGCTCGATGGAAAGATCCGGAACCCCCAACTTTTCATATGTGGCTAAGTCGATTTGTCTCAATCTATAAACAGGAAATTGCAATATATGCTTCTAGAGGTAGAAAAGCCAGAGTAGTTGGAGCACAGATTTGGGACCCCATTGCTAGATGGTACACCAATGAGAGGGGCTAGTCAGATTCTATTAGTGGTTAACTAATTTGATATGCTTTTCTGTTTACCCTGTTCTGCTCCCTTGCATATAGTTATTTTGTCTGGGATGTTTTAAATGCTTCTTGCTTTATTTGTATCATTTCAAGTTATGACATGAATTAATAACATCTTCTTTCTTTTTATTATCTATTTATGTCTGTGAACTTGTATTTGGTTTGAATTTGCCAATAAAAATAAAAAAAAATAAAAAAAAGAATCAATTTAAACAAACAGCACCCCATGTTTAGAATACATTCACCTCTGCTCCATGATACCCAACTCATTGCTATAAATGCAGTAAACTCCCATTAAAAAAGGCTGTTATTCTACAATTTATCATGATCAGCCGATAACTATTTTGTCTTTTTACTTTTCAGCCACATATAACTGTAAAACAAATACACTTTTTTGCATTAATTTGTGAATATAACATTCACACATCTTCAACTTAACAGATTAGTTCAAGGGTCTAGTAGCTGTTCTGCTTACAAAAAAAAATCCAGCTCAATACAGCTGGCCTCTGAACATGTCATACATATATAATATAAAATGCTTTTTGCCTCCAGAAAAGGTGATTGAGTGTCTGCGTCTTGAGGCCCTTCATGGTCTGCATAGCTGTGGTAGAGGGGGGCTGCACCCTGCCATCGCATCAGGGGGGCTCAAGCATCAGTTGACTCTAACAAAGGATGCCTTCCAGCTGCAAGCAGGATAGACTGGGGTCTTTTAATGGGGTGATTCATACAACAAGGTCTTAATTATGCACACAATTTTCAACATAAGAGCTGGGAGTTCTCTCAGCCAGAACCATGGGACCGTAACACCTAATGTATGCTTACCTTTTAAAAAAAATAAAACAGGCATTTCTCAAACACACAAAGGGTTAATGTATTCCTATTTTTTTTAACAATACACTGATTTATGCACAGTTTTCTAACAATAGGGGAGTCCCTTTGAGTGACAATGCTTAATGTATATATCTTTTTTTTAATAATAGGGGATTCTAATACACTGAAACTTGCTGAGACAAAGGGATATAATGTGTTATTAGAGGGTGTAGGTATCGTGGGCCTTTTTTGCAAGAATGTTATGGCAGTAACACATTGACTTGAATTGCACTCTTTTTCTCTTTTTGCTACTGGCAGCCAGTGCTAGTCCTCCAAGGCTTTTTTTTCCGAGGCTCTTTTAGGAAGGCTCAATATGATCTCTTATGCTCCTTCCTCTCAAAAAGAGAGCAATCAGTCTACAGATTATCTCCAGGGCAGGACTGGGAACCAAAACCGGCCCTGGCAAAGTGCTCGGCTGGCCAGGGCCAGGGTGTTGTGGGTGCCACCAAGCTCTTTGCTAGGGCCGTTTTTTGGCCGATTTTATAACAGGACTGATTTTGCAGCTATGCTGCAAAACGGCCCTGTAACAAATACGTGCAGCGCACCGAGAGATTGCCCAGTGCCCGCTATAGCCAGTCCGGCCCTGAGTGCTTTTTCTTTGCCATGTGGGATCCTGCAAGGGTCATCACTTAGCCTGACCTTATTTAACATCTATGTGGCCCATCTCGCAAAATGTATATAATCCTTTGGTCTCTCAACCATCTCCTGAGCAGATGACATACAAATTTTGGTGTCCATCTCTAGCACCAGTAAGGAGGTGGTGCATTGGTTCAACAACTATATGCAGGTAGTGGTTAGCTGGATGAATAGCCTCTGCCTCAGGGGCATAAATGTAAATGTAAATGTATTGGCATTTATATAGCGCACTACTTACCCGTAGGGTCCCAAGGCGCTTCGACCGCTGCGAAACCCTTCCTGGCTTCCCTGAGAGATGGTCCCTTAATGGGTATCTCCAGGGTGAGACCAGGCATCCCCGGCGGTCTGGTGGGGCCGTTAGTGAAGATGAGGCAAGCTAATGCCCAGAGTTGCCGAGTGTGATCGCTGATCAGAGTGGGCACCGAGGCGAGAGAATTATCGAGTCCGCTGACCCTGGTCCAGAAACCTGCCGCGCCGGGAATCGAACCCTGGTCCCGGGCCGTCCTCTGCTCTCGGGTCTGCCGCCTCTAACCAGTGAGCCGCACTACTTCATAACACAGGCCCCCACAGCCCCTGTGCTCCAGGGGAGCTCACTCAGCGAGCAAGCAAGCCTCTTTATGCATTAAGTGGTGCGCACACCCGGCCTCTTAATTAACGAAATGGTGCACGACTGCCGGGCCCCGGCCGGGCCTATGAGGCTCTTTATTAAATATGATGCGCGGAGCGCAGATGTCTTTGCATCTGCGCATCTTCAGGGGGAGGCATTGCGCTTCTGCACAATGCGCATGACTGTATGGCATGGTCACCAGCCCCAGACCATGCCATACAGTCATGCGCATTGTGCAGCAGCGCAATTAAAAGTGTGCGTGACAGGGAGGTGAGGCATCCCTCCCAGGACCCAGCCAGACTACTGAAAAAAAGCCCCTGCCTGGCTAGTCTTACCCTTGCCCTCTTCTGCTGCTAGCCCACGCTGTACCAGGCCTACGTGAATAGAGCCACCAGTCGCCATAGCTGCCCGGCCCGTAAACACCAAGTTTGTTTGTTTTTTACTGCACCTCAACAAGACACGTTCCCTTACATCTTTGTATATCGACTAATGCAAACACGGCTTATGTTACCTCACCCCAACCGTAGGTCCAACACACATTTATTATCTTTAAAAAAAAGGTTGATCTTCACGGTTTTTTTTTCAAGCGGGGCTTGCAGAAATGGGTTTCTATATTCACATTTATAAAATGTCGTCATTCTTCCACCTGCTTAAGCCAATAAGAAGACCACATATTTACTGGCCCGAGAAGTGATGTTTGTGACTCCTAAAACAGGTATGTTGTGGTTGCCCTCGTGGTCTAATCGTTATGGCGATGGCTGTCAGGCTTGTCCCATTCTTCGCACTTTTCCCAAACCGTAACGGCAACCCCTGCCTACTGGAAACTGAAAGCGCTCTGTTTTTTGTTATTCTTGTTACATAGCACCTAATAGGTAAACTGTAGTTTGTATATTTTCTTTCTCAATGTGTCAGCACTATTTAAATCATCATATTAATGTACACCATCTTTTTCAGATGAATTTGTATCCTAGGATTGAAATTTTTATTTATTTTTGTACTTAATGCTCGGAGAGGCCTTTAGATTCCCACAAGGTGCTATGTAAAGGGCGGGATGCTGGCATGGCTACATGGTGATGAGAAACCTGGTGCCTACGAGGCTGTGCATTCATAGTTTGGACAGAAGTATAGATGGAGTTATGGGGCTGCTGGGATTTCCCTCAAATATTTGCATGTAGCGGACAGGTGGAGAGGGAATTGCACCACCATACCCAACAGGCCTGCATGACGCGGCACTTGTGTTAGTAGGTGTGTGTGGTAAACGGGTAGGTGCATTTTTTGGAGGGCAGACTAGAAACTCTGCCTGGCGGGCAGGGGATGAGAGAAATTTGAAGCTTTCTTAGCGGGGGCGATAAAACAGTTGGCTTAGTATATTAATGCAGTGAAATATGCAAGTGGGCTTATGTGTGGGTATTGCTGTGACATCTGCAGGTCACACGTTTCAATTCTGGAAAAACGGCGGAATAGGTTATTGGTGTGCCTGCTTGCTTTAGAGCACATTTCATACCCCTGTAAAGTGGCCCAGTGGACTTATGTATATGGCAGGTGAAAGGTTGCTGTCCCAAATTATATGTTTCAGAGAATTCATGCGCCTTTTGCAGTGAATTTTGTCTAAGCTGAAAATAACATTGAAATCCCAGTTTAAAAAAACTAAAACTGTTCAGGGCTTATTGAACTTCCTACACAGATGTATGTGTAAGTCGTGGGCCACAGGTAGGATCGGAATATGATAGCACTGTGGGTTGATGTGCCCACTGTTTCACTTGTGCATCACAGGCTCAGATACCAAGGAATTTGCCAGAAAGCACCGGTTTCTCATGTGCAATGTGTGTTAGGTCCAGTTCGAGGGATCACAGCAATAACAATGCAACACAAGTCAAGTAAGGTAGCTCTGTGAGCTGCTAGGTCTGTTGCAAATCAACTTATTGGGTCCACTCATCTATCAACTAGAAGGAGTTTAACTTCTCTAAAACACTATATATGTCTTATACCCCCCCTGGAGAAAAGGGCAGCTGTGGGTGTGCCTGCACTTGCAGAACAGTTGCAAAAAGAACTGCTGATGGACAGATTGCTTACATTCACCGGAGATCTGGGTTTTGACTCCCCATGCCATTCCAGTTTAAACCCAGCCGTATGCAAATCAGTCTTGACCCTTCTCCTCCTACGAACAGTCTAGCCCAACTGCCAGGCCATCCCTGCACAGGAAACGGTTTCGGGGTTTCACCCCTCATTAGCCCGGCTAGTTTGACCCCAGTGACTTGGAGAGCAAGCGACTAACATCTGGGCATACCCCTCCCACTCAGGCTGACAAATGCAAAAAGAACAGTTTATGGACAGAATGCTGAACAATGTCAAACATTCAACCCAGTACAGAGAGCTGGGTCTGAATCCATCGTTTTTTTTTTGCTACCCATGCCTATACCAGTTTATATGCAAACCAGTCTTGGCCCTGTTTCTTGTGGGAACAGTCCAGCCTAAACTGCCAAGCCTGGTCCTCTTTGGACCGGAAACAAGCTTCCTGATACCGGTTTCAGGGTATCACCCTTCATCAGCCAGGCTAGCTTGAATACAGTGGTGTAGTGAGCACATGACCCATGTCTGGGCATACACTTCCCATTTAGAGTGACATATGCAAAAGAAACAATTGATGGACTGATTTCCATATGGCTGGGTCCAAACTGGGGTGGTGTGGTGAGCAAAAGAATGATGGATTGTTTCTTTTGCATATGTCGCCCTAAGTGGGAAAGGAATGCCCAGACGTGGTTTCCGTGCTCACTATACCACTGGATGCAAGCTAGCATGGCTGATGTAAGGTAGGTGATGCCCTGAAACTGGACCCAGGATGTTTGTTTCCGGTCCAGGGAGGATCTAGCTTGGCAGTTCAGGCTGGACTGTTCTCACAAGGAACAAGGTCAAGACTGATTTGCATATGGCTGAGTCCAAACTGGGGTGGTGTGGTGAACAAACGAATGATGGATTTAACCCAGATCCTTGTGACTGGGGGTGAATGTTTGCATTGCCCAGCATTCCGTCCATCAATTATTTCTTTTGCACAGGTGTAGGTACAGCCACATGTGTGAGTACCACAGTGTATGTTTGTGAGTGTGTTTGTGTGTGAATATTGCACACTGTGTTACTGTTTGTTACCACAGTGCAAATGTGTGTGGCACTGTTAGTCTAGGTGTTACAGTATGCTAGTTTCTGAGCCTATTGCTGTCTGTATGTCCTTGTGTGTGCCACCCTGTGCCTGAATGTGTGCATGCCTGTACCACAGTAAGTCTGTGTGTCATTGTGTGTGTTTGTGCGTGCCTCTGTTTAACTGTACCTTTCTCTGTGCGGTTAGCATCGTAGAACACTCACATGCAGACATGCCAAACGGCAGCTGACACTATAGACACTGACAGTTCTTCTGCCCATAGCTGTATACGTGCTTGTATGCCACGTTGTTGTCCGTGAAACTCCATGTTTGTGTGCCACTGTAGTCCTGTGTGTCACTGTGCATGTGTCTCTTTGAGCCTGCATAGAGGAAACCTGGAAAAATACTAGGTTTTCTGACTTTACATTCCTTATTCAGCCATTAGATGAGCATGTTGTTCCCTTTAATAGTTCACATCAAAGGTTAATATTAATTATGTGTTTTTCTTTAACTTGTGGCACTTTAGTTTACTGCGTGCGTGACCGCCAAAAGCCACATGGAAGCTTGGATTATTTGGGCTCAAGGAGACCTTGCGCTGCCCCAGAGCCAGGCATCTGGCTTGAGCTTTCAGTGGCTCGCAAACATTTTAGTTTAATCTCACACCATCTGCACTCGGTTGGAACGTGGATACTGGCAAGGAGGAAGTTGGCTTTGCTGCTTGTGACGAAATGGGGAAAAGTAGGGCAGGAAACCAGATTTTATAGCGAACACTCACCTAGAACAGTCTGGTGTGTACTGGGTGCAGTGAAACTACAAATACTGGTCCTGCCACTGTGGGACAGAGTACATATACCACTCTTTAGATATGTGGTCTGCTGATATGATTCATTACTTCACTAAATTCTGGGTCTTTGCAATGTGTGTTGATTGTTCAGTATTTTAAGCCATTTTTGTCATTGCTCTAAATTCTCCACTTTTCCTTTTGACTGTTTAGGACTCCCAGCCATTTTTGCCCCTGTTTATTTATTATGTGTCCTGTACCTGACAAATGGGAGCATTTTGATGTTTTTGCCATGCTTTGTGATCCTGTACCCAGGGGTTTGGGATACAGGACGGGAGCGTGGCCTGCTGGTAAACAAATGGTGCATGCATTGTTTTTAAATGGAAAACTCTGGAGAAGGGCGCCTGGTGAATAGAGGCCTGGTGGAGGAGAGATGTGACGTCTCCGCCATTGGAAAGTTTTTTGTTGCTTTTTTCATAGGCTGTTCTATACTCTAGTGATTCAGTCGCACACAGAATTTTATTGAGCGGTTGACTTGCATAAATGCACTTGCCTTTCTGTCAGTGCATTAAAAATCCTTGGAATGTGTCCATAACTGTTTCCTGAGGCAAGCATGAGTTTTTGAATCAGACTGCATGACCCAATGTGTAATCATTGTGTAGCTCTTCAATCCCTGGCAGTACAGCTCCCAGGATAATGTGCTGCACGGCTAATCATTTATAAGGTCCCAAAAGTGCACCCTATTGGCTATGCTGATGCTTGTTCACTCCAGTAAACTCCACAAAGAGCTGATCACCCACCTGATCGAAGTTTGTAAACATCCCAGCACCATGTGGCAGGGCCCGTGAGGTTCTGGGATGTTTCCAAACTTCCATTTTCCTCACAGTGCCTGCCACACGGTGCAGGGATGTTGATGGAAGGACTTATAAACAAATGAGGAGGGGCCAGGGGGCCCTGCTAAGTCCCCCAAAGTCAGTTTCCGACAGCCAATCAATGCCAGAAAGGCCGACTGTGTTGACTATCAGAAACCAACTTCGTAATCCTGACGGCGAAGCTGAGCCTAGCTCTGCCGTCATTGAAGGGATTACTATTCTGCTTCTCTTCCGACAGGCTCAAAGAGGCCGTCGAAAGAGGAGTACAATCCACTTGCGGTATTTTGATTACAGCCATCAGAGGGGAACCTCAGGGTGTCAGGTGGAGACTCTTCACCCGACATCCAAATCGGGCCCATTATCTTCCTGTGTCTGACAACAGATGAATGTGACCTTGTGCAATGTAACTGGTAGTTATCCCGCTTCCATACCCTTGAGTTGAGTTCAGGCTATGAAAAACTGCCTAAAATATATTTGCAGAGATATGGACAGTTACCATGTTTCCTTCTACTACCATAATTCTTGGCAACTTTTTTTCCACAGAATGTCCTCTAAGCCCTTCTGTACACAAGGATTCCTAAATATAAAGGTTCCAAATTTCATCTATAATAGGCGGGTGAAAGTCTGAATAAAACATGCCAGAATGCAAACCCTAATTTGCATGTTGGATAAGGCTATTTGCACCATGCATATTAACCTACTGTGTTCTTATTGATAGTTTCTAATACTATTTGAGATTAAACCTGTACAGATAGCTCAGTGAGTTAAGGCCCACATCTTTGAGAACAGTTTTAATCCTGGAGAGAAGAACTCTGCCTTTTATCTTTCCAGTATTACTGAAATACATAACAGATATGATGGATGAAAATGTATGTTAGATAAATAGAAATGTATAAGCATGAGTGCAATAACCACCCATCCAGTCACTGCACCACACAACCCCCCTAACGTGGATGCCCTGCTCTAATAATCCTCCATATACCCACCCACAGTACTAAATAGCTCAATTCAGAAATTGCTCGTAACCACCTGCTCAGCATGCCCAAAGAAACATCCATCTAGACCACTGTTTTCATAGTTCTTCTCTCTCCAATTTTGTATCTCTCTTCCACTTACATCCTATGCCACCAGATATTTTTTTGCTCTTACCCTAAGGTTAGATCATATGTAGAGGCACAACTACATAAATATTCAAGGACAAAGAAACCTAACAGAAACACCTAGCCTCCAGTCTTCCCAGCTTCCTCTATCTCTCAAACACTACCTAGTCTTCACCTCTGTCTTTTCTCCTTATAAGTTTAAAAGGTGGTGGGCTTGGGAGGGTAGAGAGTAGAGCAGCGACGGCTCCTCTGTAGTGGCAAAGGAGCGTCACCCCCCTCCCCCCATACTAAAAGCCAGCAGATGAACAATAAAATGATAATAAACCAATTTATCATTTTATTTTTCCTTTGCTAGGCCAAGTGGCCCGAGTCTATGGAAGGGCCATCCTCTAGGGACAATAGCAGGGAGGAGGAGTGGTGCACTGGCACTGTTAGTTCACTTGTTGATTTTGCCGGCCAACCTAGGATGGCCAAACCAACATGCACACTTACATTTCTCTAACCCAGCTGTGTTGTATTTCCAGGTTGAGAAAAGCCACAGACTCATATGCCTTATTGAGGGTTAAACCAGTCCGCTCAGGCCAATCCTGGTGATGCTGTCATGCTGGGTAATAGCATGAGAGCAGCTTTGGGATTGGATGTGCAGTCTGGGAGCTTGACTGTGCTCGTGGAAGAAGCTGGACAGCGGCAGGTAAACCCTTTTTTTCTTTTTTTAAATATCCGCTGCTCTACCACATTCTATCATAAGAAGCCACCACTGGAATAGAGACTTCTACATAGAAAGTTCTAACACCAAATATTATTGAGTTTAAATAGATGAACCAATAAAAGTTTGTGTATGCTAACTCATACTGTCCCTCAGCTGCTAGCCTTCTCATTTACTTTATTCTTCCTGATGGTCCTATCCGAAAGATTGTAAATGTTTTCACGGGTGTGGAGTCACTTGTACTTTCATTCACACTCACAGTTTTCACATAACAACTTCTCTCACCACTGCAGTGTCCAGTTGTCCATGTGCTCCTCCTTGCTGCTCTCCTGTTTCAAACCCTCCCCCAAGCCGTGTCATTTTCTCCCAGTTGTCTCCTACAGTCTACCCAAAGGACTCACGTTCACTTCTCTCAGGAGTAATAATCGGGGAACAGCTGCTGTCTACTTGAGGGGAGTGGTGTGGCTCACTGGTTAGAGGCGGCAGACCCGTAAGCAGAGGACGGTCCGGGACCAGGGTTCGATTCCTGACGCGGCAGGGTCGTGGACCATGGTCAGCGGGCTCGATAATTCTCGCCTCGGTGCCTACTCCAGTCAGGGACCACACTCGGCAACTCTGGGCATTAGCTTGCCTCATCTTCACAACGACCCCCCCAGACCGCCGGGGATGCTTGGTCGCACCTTAGAGATACCCTCTCAGGGTGAGCCAGGACGGGTTCCCCAGCGGTCGAAGCATGGAGATACTCCTCCGGGAGCCGATTCCTAGCGCTATATAAACCTGCAATTAAATTAAATTAAAAGCAAGGCAACCTGGAGCACCATTTGGCATTGTGACAGCAGTAAAAGGTAATCTAGAAAAACATTTAAGGCTCTGTGAGTGCCTGAGCGAGTGGTGTTGCTCCCATCGCCAACACTGGTGATATGCTGAACCTCACATAATGGTTTTACCTAGGCAACTAGGCAACCATTGCATGATATCCAACCTTTGGAAAACTTTGGCCCAGTCACAAAAACGGTCATTCTTGATCATATGTGAGCACGCATGATATGTTGGCTACCTCTGGTGAAATGCTGGGGTGGGTATAATGGTAGGAATTCCTGTCCTGTTGTTGACTACCATGATATGACGGTGCCTGTCTTTCGCATGTGCAAAATGGCGATTGGCCTTAGGGTTTTGTATTTTATTTTTTAATGTTTTATTGGTACCAAAGTGGCTACTGCACTGGGTACCCTAGTACCAGGCACTGATACCGGGGTACCTGCGACCCAATCTTCTTAGTTTCTATTTTTACCTGTTTTGAATTAAAGCGGGGTGTCCCAAAGGCATGCCTAGCCTGACCCCTATTTGGTCTTACATGCTTTTTCCCCCTTCAGCACTACAGGATTGAGATGGCTGACCCAACATTCTCATTTTTGTGACCAGCCAATCAGGGTCCACCCTTCCACTTTGACTGGGCCAATCGCCGATTATCTGGCACCAATGGTTCAGTTATTTTCAAGTTTTAACTGGTGTTTACCTAACATAACATGTACATTTGTAATGCACAAGTTCAGCGAAAAGGTATCCTGTTGCTGATTAATAGATGTTTATTGTTAACCAACTCAATGGTACTCATTTTATCAACCTCAGGATAAAAGGCTGAGTAGATTGGGATTTGAAACCATTGCAGTGAGGTCATATATAAACTCCTACAGTGGATGCATTAGTCCACGAAGACAAGAGACCAGCTCATCATGATCTCCATTTTGATGCTAATGTCTCAAACATGGCTGCACAGATTTACACCAAATCACCAAAAGCAGGTTTTCTCCATAAAGTTCTAACACTTTGCTGATCAATTTTGGTATAATTTCTGCATAACTTTCCATGATGAAGCCAAAGTGATTGTTTTTTTAAAAATGTTTTTAATGAAACGGTACCAAGGCTATTGAAGAAAAGAAAAAATGCCTTTCCTATGGAAACTCTGGCCAAACTAGAACTAAACTGCGGTGACTCTGTAATAAATTTATGATTTTCACCACTCAATATGCCATAATGTGATGTATGGTTAGTGAAACTCAACCACACATTCGGTCTCAGTTTATGCTTAAGAAGTTGAATTCACAATGTTATGTGCCTATTTACAAAATACTTTTTTACATTAGCCAATCACTTATATCTCCTTGTCAATTATTACAGCTATTCGTCAGATTTCCGTGCTACTGGTCTGAAAAATCAGAACACTTCATGGTAAGAATGGTTACCAAAAAGGTAAGTGACTCATATTTCAAAACCAATTGAGTAGCAGCAACTTTGACCACATAACCCAAAACACCTAATACTCTGGCACTTTCCCTTTGCACTCCTCACCTGCATATCTCGGAAATAAGTTTCTGTTTACCAAATGCAGACCCTTAAAAAATAAAATAAGAAGAAACACCTACTGCATTTTAGGCCAGTTGAAGTACTAATCTGAAGTCATTAACAAAACCATTCAATATCCCTCTCAGTTTTGCCAGACCCTACTCAAAGCCACTGTGCTTCTTGCTCACTATACCATCACCCACTCACAACACATCCTAGTAACACTACTCACAACTAAACAATTTTCTTCTTATTCGCTGTTGCTGGTAAATATTTTGTAGACGAATGCAGCACATTTTGTGACATATTTTTGCATTCATTATTTTGGCATTTTGAGTGTTGTTGACACTGGCTTAGAGAAGGTTCTATTCCATAAGTACTACTTTAAAACTCAAATACAGCAATAGGCTACAGAAAGGACTTCCACTATGCAGCAACAGATTAGTAACTCTCCTCTATGCCACTCCACTGTACGCCACTCTACGCGACTCCACTTTGTCATTCCATGACACTATCTGCCACTCCATTCTACAACACTCTATTTCACTCTTCGCAACTCCACACTACAACACTTCACACCACTAACGAGTGCACAACATGGCTAACACAAATTGGCCAATCCAATAGCTCTTCCATAGGCAAATATCATTGAAATGTCATATCACACACGTTTGTGTCCAACTGCATTTCCTTTAAAACAATGTACAAGTCAATGCCTTTGCACAAACGTGTTTAGTGAATTGTTTTTAGAAGTTCTAACATTAATGGAGTCTGGTGGACAATCAACACAGGAGGAATTAGAACAATTACTTTTGTATCTGATAACTAATTGGATTTTGCACAATTGCAAATTTTGGGTAACCTGAAAACAAACAGTGGTGATCCTGTCTTGTCATGGACCAAGTGGGAATTCAGTAAGGTTCTCAACAATTCAACTGGCTCTCTACTTGCAGGAGGAGGGGTCTCCTGGTACAATCCCGTGTATGTGTGGGTTGGCTCCTTTGCTTTGTGCTTCTCCTACGATCTCTTGCTCCGGTCTTCTCACATACCACAATTATAAAATGCTTACTAAATGCATGACTAATGAGTTTGTAACAGGGGTATTAGAATCATTGACTCGCAAGATATGTAACACATAAAATTTGGTCCAAAATCCATCAGTAAAAGAAGCCTTGTACAAGCAACCAAATGAATAAAATTGCTATAAATTAATCAAAATTAATGCGATTTGTGTTTAACTAACATTCAATTTGAATTCTGCTATAGTCTTACTAGACTCTTGACAGTCATTGCCATTAGTCTTTAGATATTGCTCACAAAGATACCACTAATCTTCAAACAGTGGTCACAATCAATGAGACTAGCCTTAATTTTGCTCTTGAAATAGCACACGAGCTGCAAATAAACCCTAACAGAATATGACTAAGCTTCAATTACTATTCTTCTAGAATACTACTAGTCTTCTTTTAGCAATCAATTGAAGTGTTCATCATGTATTTGAAGGGTAGTTTAGTAGACCTAGTATTCCCTCATTTGCATATTTCAGCTTGTGGGCATACTACTTAGTCTTCATGCATACTAAATGAATACTACATTTTAATGCTAAATGAATACCACTGTAAACACTGAAATCACACTAAATGAAGAGCTTCCATTTTGGTAAGGGATAACACTAGATTGTCTACTTACCACTGTGTGCATAGGCATAAGAGTATGAAATGAGCAGTGACCTCTTTCTTTCATCACCCTACACTACTGCTCTCTTTGTGTCACTCTTGCAGGTTTTCCTCCTTCCTTTTGGTTGTAGGGAGGCTTTGCTTACTCCTTTTGTCAGTTTTCCTCCATTTTCTCCAATTTCTGCGTTCCTTTCTTGTTCAAAATCTATTAGTCAAAAATAAATCATGGTACTCAAAAATGAACGCTAGTGTCTACCAGGGGCCCACATTAGGAAATGCCTGTATGAATAAATTAATTTAATGCATAATTACTTAAAATCATTGCAAAACTGCGATACAGTATCAAAGTTATATTTGATATCTTGTGTACTTCTCATGTTTGTTGTCAGTCGAGGTTTTATGGATTTACAGGTTTGGGTATGTCATTCAAAGTTTCAAGTTATTGTCCATTAATGCCAATTCTATTTCAGACCCTTCATGGTTGTACTTTGTTCTCCAGCCATAGTGTTCCTGAGACAATAGAATTGCTCCTTGGCATTGTTCTGATTGCTGTCTCAGTTAAATAATCTGCTGGTGACAGTATCGTTGAGTGCTTC
Source organism: Lissotriton vulgaris (assembly GCF_964263255.1). Taxonomy (NCBI): domain Eukaryota; kingdom Metazoa; phylum Chordata; class Amphibia; order Caudata; family Salamandridae; genus Lissotriton; species Lissotriton vulgaris. Next base: position 365,627,232 of record NC_141687.1, read on the forward strand.
CCACTTTATCATTAGAACTCAGAGAAAGACAATATAGAAGCATTTCATTTAAATGTTGGAGGTTTCAAATCAAAATATACTAGATTTCTGGGTGGTAGGGCAAAGTGATAGGGGTGGGCCGGGTTGCGGGGGCCCTCTCCATGTGCTTTGCTGGGGGGCCCCCTCAAGTTTGTTTCGTTACGTTATTGAAAAAACAAATTCTCTCAGTATTTCCCCGTAAGATGTCTTTGGTCTGCATCATCCAAAATAATCAGGGTGCCCAGAATGTACACTGTCTCATGGGGAGGCATAAGCTTTGTCCATTTCACTCTCTAGAATCAGCTTCCCTGGCACCTGAGGAGCCAGAAAATACCTATTTACTTTCTGGAAGCTCCTTAAAACATGGCTCTTCTCTCTTCCCTTGTAATCATAGATATCCTCTTCACTTACAGCATTTCTTGATTGCAGACGCTAGCGCCAAGAAGCCTTCCAGCATTTGTCGAGCTCTACAAATAGTAAATATCAAATATCAAGATCATATCTCTCTCTCTTTCTCTCTGCCTCTCTCTCCCCCTGCCTATCTCTCTCTCTCTTACTCTCTGCTTGTCGCAATCTCTTTCTCTCTCCATCGCTTTCTCTTTCTCTCTTTCAACTCTTTCTCATACCCTCTACCTCTCTTTCTCTCCCTCTCTTCCTCTTGCTCCCTCTCTTTCTCTCCCCCTCTGTCAATGTCTCTCTCTGTCTCTCGACCCAAAGCAAGCTGAGGCACACAAGTGTGCTTACACAAGTAAAAGACACCAGTCTGTTCCTGCCTGAAAAAAACTCATAATAGCAGGATGTACCGTGAGGATGTACTGTGAGCAGAACATGCTTGTGGCACCCCCTGCTCAGGTGGATTGTAATAATGACCGCTGAGGTATACCCTGTAAGGACCCTAATAGTGTTGCAGAGCTGAATGTTGCTCTAGGCCTCAAAGCGAGCTTTTTCCGCTGACATCAACATTATGCCACACTTGCTCATATAGGGATGCTATAAAACCACATAAGATGTACCCCTAGGATGTTGTACACTGCAAGGGTTGCATTCAAGCGTGCGGTTGCTACACCCCCTTGGGGCCACATGATTGTGAAGCCTGACTAAGGTGATGTCACACACCATGTGCCTACACCACAGGTCATGTGACTAAGGTGCTATCACACTCCACGTGACCAACGCACAGGTCACATGACTAAGGTGAGGTCACACCCCACATGCCACATGACTAAGGTGATGTCACACTCCATGTATCTACTCCCCAGGGCACGTGACTATGGTGATGTCACACCCCCATGACCACCCCACAGGGCACACAATTAAGGGGATGTCACACTCCACATAACGACCCCACAGGTCACATGATCCACACAGTCCTGTGACGTAACATCCAGGGTGGGCCCCCCAGGAGCCAGGAAGTCCCGTCCACTGACATGACATCACTTCCAGGGCGGGATAACTGCCACTGTTAGTTTGATCGGAGGTACAATTTCCTTCTACTGCTGTCATCAAAGGTGAGGACATTATGTTTTTTTCCACAGTCTTTCATTATATATTCCTAACGTTGCTAAAATGGTTTGTTTAGGTAGATTTAAATTCTTATTAGTAAAGTCAGACTTTACCAGTTCTTTAAAACAAATGAAATGTATCTGATAGTGGGCTAACGAAAGATGAGGGGGCACATTTGCCTGGTGGTAGTGAGGGAGTCTGAGGATGAGGTCACGGGGTGGGCACCAAAAATGATTGTTGCACTGGGCGCCACCAAAAACAAAGGAGGGAGGGAACCCATATAACCTTCTTGTGCCTGAGCTACACCTTACAAATTTGCAAAGAAATAAAAAAAACAGCTCTAGCAAGAACAATGAAAATATTTTTTTAGAGCGCTAAAGAGAGATTGCTGTGTTGTCAAGGTACTGACTTATTCAATGCAGATATCTGGAGAAAATCTACTACACAAGGCAGTGGTTGTGACACATGCTGGATAAAGTCTCCTATCCCACTGGTCTAAGATGGTGCAGTGAAGAAGGAGACTTCCGACCCACATTCTGGAGCTGTTGGCCCATTCACAGATTCTAGAAGGCAGTGGATGGGAAACTAACTGAAGAAGTAAACTAGCACATTACTCCCACATCCTACATAGTATTGCCGAATGCAGGAGGAAGGGGATCTCAATAGCTATGATAGGGCCTTTTTTGGTCAAGCCTCGGCAGCGCTGCTCTGCGAGGCATGCTGTATTGAGGTAGGGATTGAAACTCTACCCACATTTTTCATTAGATTTTGTCATTGTCCACTGTAAACTGTGGCTGTTCATTGGTCAAAAGGATTAATATTCCCTCCTTAGTACCGCCTTGTGCAATTTTGTAACCTCCAGTGGCAAAACCCACTGTTTCATGTGTTGTTGCTCGGTAGCCTTTAATTACAGCCTCCAAGCACAATTTTCTCAAATAGCTTTGTTCTGCCTGCTCTTGCAGGTAGGACACACTCTCTCCTAACCATTTTTAAAATGTTGATAGCACGCATTTGCAATGCAATAGGTCTCGCATTTGCGAACGTTTAAGCTATTGGAATTGTATTTGACTATGCCTTTTTTTTCTCTGTTTTAAAAACAACACATAAATTAAAGGCATTGTCATTTACAATGCCAATAGCTCAAACTCTCATAAATGCGAGACCTATTGTATTGCAAATGCTTGTTGGGATTATGGTTAGTGCATGCAAAAAGAGACATAGGTGCATGAGAAAAGAGACATAGGACAAAGTAGTGGCAGGCAGAAATAACTAGCTTAAGGCTCGCAAATATGCATGTAAACTACTAGTACTTCTTATCTACAAAGCAAAAGAGTTCCCTCAAAAACATCATTAGCTGTGGGATAATTGAATCGCAAAAGGGCAACAGCAATTTTAACAACCATGATGCCATAAGATTGAAAATATGCATCATTTTCTGAGCCTCATAGATTAGCCTTCTTGCTTAACTGTACAAGTGCATTTTTGTTCTGCTGGTCTATGATATAAAAAGCCAATAAAAATGGATTCTTAAAAATAAGAGAAAATTAGCACTGTAATTCACAAATGACCAAGAAAAAATCGCATCCCTAAAATTTGAGAACCATGCCATTGTCCAGATAGGGAATAGCTAGCTGTTACTGGGTGACTTTGCCATTAGATGCACTTGGTTCCAAATCCTGGACTTTCTTTTTACCATACATTTTAATTTCGGACTACTACTACCAAAATGCATAGGCCGTTAAAGGAAAGGCAAGGCCTGTAATTGTGTCCCTGATGACATGGAGTCGACTGGTAAAACTGGTTCTAGAGGGTAAGGGGTAGTGAAGGATATGGGGTGGAGACTGTAATCTTTTTCGAAGTTTCGAAGTTCGGTGCCCACCTGATTGTCCTCAGTCGTTTTAACCTTTGTATACGGATTGTTTCCTATTTGATCAATGTAGATCTAGATCAGTAGTCTTCAAACCTTTTCACGGCGAACTCCCCTCAAGTAAAAAAAGTTGTCTACCAACCCCAAAATGTTGTAACCAACTAACCTCTGTGCCCTCTGGACCCCCATGTGGCACTGAAAAGATGCCGCCCTCGTTGGAGCGGCCCACAAAGGCGGGTCCGCTCAGAAAAATTATGCTGGCACTGTACCTCGCACACACCAGGGATAACTTGGGAGCTTCACTCACCGGGTTCGCTGCTCAGGTGGATTGTAATGAAGACCGCTGAGGTATACCCTGTAAGGACCCTAATAGTGTTGCAGAGCTGAATGTTGCTCTAGGCCTCAAAGCGAGCTTTTTCTGCTGACATCAACATTATGCCACACTTGCTCATATAGGGATGCTATAAAACCACATAAGATGTACCCCTAGGATGTTGTACACTGCAAGGGTTGCATTCAAGCGTGCGGTTGCTACACCCCCTTGGGGCCACATGATTGTGAAGCCTGACTAAGGTGATGTCACACACCATGTGCCTACACCACAGGTCATGTGACTAAGGTGTTATCACACTCCACGTGACCAACGCACAGGTCACATGACTAAGGTGAGGTCACACCCCACATGCCACATGACTACTCTAGTCGCGATCTCTGCCTTCGCCCGGTCCTATTGTAGGAACTTCTCTTGCCGTAGCCCATGGCGGGTAGCAACAGGAGGGGTTTTCTCTCTTCACGAGAACCCCACCTGCAATCCGGCAGCCTCCATGCAGGTGGGGTGGGCTCCCGCCTGCCCGAAGCTTCCCTCAGCTTCACCGGGCCCCCTCCTGGGACCCGGGTATTCTCCTTCATCCTCTCTCGGGACCGGGACTTCCTCTGGAGCCTGCGAGGCTCCTGGCAGTTTCCTGGGAGGCGGGGTGGGGGCCCATGCTCCGCCCGTCACCACTCTTCTTTTCCGGCCGCCCTCAGGGGCATCCAGGAAGGCGGGGTGGGCTCCCACCGGACTTCTTGCTTCCGGGTCGCTTGGGTGTTGCCCGGCCCCCCTCTAAGACCCAGGTGCCTGACTTTCTCTGCCAATCTCTGCAGTGCAGTAATACGGGGTAGGCTCCCGTTCTAACGCGCACATCTGCGGGGTAGGCACCGGCTTTAGGAAAAATAGCAGGAGAGTGGGGTGGGCACCCGCTCTCCTCAGACAGCCTATTAAAAATCCAAACGTGGGGTGGGAACCCGCAATGATACCTGTATCACGGGGAATGCCTACGATGTGGATTCCCTCTCCAAGAGCTGCACAGCCTCCTTGCTCTTTCTCCTTGGGATAAGTTAAAATAAAGCACTCCAAGGAGCTGGAAGCCCAAGCAAAAAGTTCCTCTAGAGATCAAGGGGCAATGCAGGGCCCAGGGAGGCAATCGCTCGTGTCAGCCCCCCCCACTGGGCCCCAGCAGCAGAACGCCCCAGCAGGAACAGCAACCAAAAACTGAACAACTTCATGGGGTCACAGCCCCTATATTTATATCAAGAAATCCCATTGTGTCACAGCACAGGGCTCGGGGATACCAGTCAGAACTGGTTTAGGGGAGCTTTGGAGCACTTGTTTTGTTCAGCTTCTCTCTCCTTTGTCAGGTTGGGGCTCAGTAATTAGATGCACCACAGGGGGGCGGAGCTAGCCGGCGTCGATGGCGGACGCGTGAGCCCTCGGCTCCTCGCAAAGCTCCAGAATTATCCTGCTTAAATATCCTTGATGAGCTCGAATTGGCTATAGCTTGCCAGGAACCATCTGCTGGCACCCCGGGCAACGTCCGAAGATCCTTTTGGCTGGCTGCAGAGCGTGAATTCCTGTACATCCCGGGGCACTGTGCCTGGTGGCGCGCCTGTGGCGGACTAGGCCGAGAGCAGCGGGCTGTCCTGGTGAGGAGGCCGGGCGACGTCACTGTACGTGCGGCCATAACTCCGGCGACTGCCGCACGCTGTGCAAGCCGAGGCATGACTGGCACGAACACTGGTTTGTGAAGCCCTCTACCTTCCTGCCCTGAACTGCCCTGGTGGGTAAGGGGACTGAAGAAGCAGCGGAGCGGCGGAGCACCTAAACTGAGGCACCACGCCACGTGGTGGGGCGACATCGAGCCTGGCGTGGCAACTTGGCTCACTTGCGCAGAACACGGGAGGCTTCGCCTTCTCCCCCGACACTGCGGAGGGACTGATCACCTGGGACAGCTGAAAGGGCCTGTCCCTATCTGGCTCCGGGCCGCTCTGGAAACTGCTGGCGGAGAGGCGCTGCCCGCCATTGTCGCCGCCATTTTCTACGCATCGGATACCTGACCGCTGGCGCCGAGGTATCGAGATCCGTGGTGGACACTTGATCGGCCTGTGCGGCGCACTTCTTTGCACGGCGCTGCCACGCATAGTGAATACGATGGGGAAAAACGATGCGAACCAGGGGAAGATCTCCTTTGAACGGCGCCGTCCGAAAGGATCAGAGGTTCCGGCACCGGACTCATCGCCAAAGGGTGCGGCAGCGGCGCCGACCCAGGCTCCGACGGAGCTCCGGGACATGTTGGCAGCCATGGAGAAATGCATCCAGGAGAGTATTGCAGCGGTGGGCACCAAAATAGACGCTCTGTTGTACCGAATGGACCGTATGGCAGAGCGTGTGGACAAACATGCGGAGCGCCTTGACATGGCGGAGCGCCGGCTCACTGAGGCCGAGGAAGCCCAGATGGAATGGGACAAGGAGCGCAAGCAATTCGACAGACTCCTGACAGTCATCAGGGACAAGACGGAGGACCTGGAGGCACGTTCCCGCAGATCCAACCTACGTATCACGGGAGTGGCGGAATCCACGCAGACGGGGAAAATGGAACTGTATGTGGAGAAACTCCTGAAAGCACTCCTGGGAGAGGAAGTCTTTTCCCCCATGTTCATTGTGGAACGCGCCCACCGCACGCTGGGCCCGCAGCCCCAGCCTGGCTTGCCACCTCGCCCCATAATCGCGAAACTGCTCAACTATCGCGACCGGGACACTGCCCTGAGAGTGGCGCGAGAGAAGGGCAAACTTCAGCATGAGGGCATGAATATCTCCCTCCACCCGGACTTCACAGCCAAGGTGCAAGAGGAACGGCGGCAGTTCGCGCCCTACAAGAAGCAGCTCAGAACGCTAGGCCTGGACTACGCTATGATGTATCCGGCCAAACTTCGGATCAATACGGGTGGGAAGTCGTACTTCTTCACGGACCCGAAAGAACTGCATAAGTCCCTTAAGACCTGGACGCGGGAAAGGAAGGAGAACCGGAGTGGCCGGGAGGACGAGGAGGAGGTATCCATGGAAGAACAGGACTGAATGGCGGCCGAGGAAGGGGTCGACCCTCAACACTTGAATCGGATTACGGTCCCGGACAATATGGGCGCCCCGGCCTCGCAATAGCACCTGATCCACGATTTTGGAACGGACAACCTGGTTACCCTATGGTGCTGGTAAGGGGGTGTGTGCCTCGTGGCAGTATACACTGAGCCGGGGGAGCCGGACAGAGGGGTGCTGAATGACACTTTTCATCCAGCCTTGAGCATTGACTCTTGAATGGAGCTGAGGGGGGGCAGTACTTGCAAAATTTTGGAACAGTTAGAGGTGTACTGCATTGGTGCGCTCTGCCCTCGAGCTTTTGGTTGGTTTTCGTTCATTAAGTGGTGGGTGTCGGACTATTTGACACTACGCCGATAGGGGGTACATGGGGGGGAGAGTGGGGTCTGCCTGGCCAGGTTGGGGGAGGTCGGCTGTGGGTGGGTAGCTGTTCTTGGGGTGGGAGACAGTCTCGGGGAGGGGAGGGGGGGTGTTTGGTTGGGGTTGTTGACGGGGTTTGCCGCTGAAGTGTGTGAATTGAAGTGTCCTGCTGTCCTTGTCTGCGAGCGCCGGAGGGCGTTTATGGGTCGGGGTGTCCTACTGTGTCCTGCACTATCCCATCTTATGGTCCACGCTCTGATCCCACTTAGCAATGGCTGATACAACACCGACTTTGCATGCACACACCCGGAATGGGCTGAACTTGATGACTTGGAATGTGCGGGGACTGAACGACTTCCGCAAAGTACGGAAAGTCCTTCACTATCTTAGCAGGCATCACATTGACATAGCTCTGCTGCAGGAGACACACCTACCACTCTCCAGCAGAATGCTCAAATCCAGGGGATTGTCGGGTAACACTGTGGCGGCGGGTTTCACTACACATGCCCGAGGGGTGTTAATTTGGGCCAATCCGAAGTCACAGTTGCAGCTTATTCCGGTGCACTCGGACCCAGACGGTAGATATGTCCTGGCGAGATGTGTGGGTAAGGGGATGGACATGCTGATAGTGAACGTCTATGGCCCGAACTATGACCACCCTGAATTCTATAAGACCCTGGCAGCTATTGCAAGAACGCACGCACAGCCTTGGGTACTGTGGGGCGGGGACTTTAACTTTGTGTTTGACCCATCACTGGACCGCTCTGCGGGCCCTGCCCGGAGACCCGTTGCCTCGGCCACGTACATGGCGGCTGAGATGATCAAATCTGACTTGCTGGATGTCTGGAGGGAAAAACATCCGAGGGCGGGTGGGTTTACACACTACTCTGCATTTCACGACGTACACACCAGGATAGACTACTGGCTGGCAACTCCCCTGGTACTTAACAACATTCACACATGCACAGTCCTCCCACGCACGCTCTCAGATCACGCCCCTATTCTCCTCCACCTCGCAACGCCCAGGAAGGGGATCCCGGCCTTCACATGGCGGTTCCCGCCTTTTGCACTGCTAGAGGAGGCCTTCAGGGGGGAACTGGCAGAGGCAATAGAGCAGTTCTTTACTACAAACATAGGCACGGTGGATGACTTCATCACGGTATGGGAGGCATTTAAGGTATACATCAGGGGGGTGGCGATGTCGAAACATTCTGGTGTGCTACGATCCATACGTAGGGACCTAACCACTCTGGAAAAGAAGATGGCGGATCTGGAGGCAGAACAGCTGCGGCTGGGCGGCGAGGCGGGGGACGGAGCGCTGTCCCGACTCCTGTCTGAGTTTCAGGCGTTGGCAGATAGAGAGGTCCTTTACATGGGCAAATACGCCACGGCGAGACAATATGGGGAGGGTGAGAGGCCTGGGGCGCTCCTTGCATGTATGGCTCGTAACACCAGACGACCACTGGTCATAGAAGGCCTGAGAACTCCGGAGGGAGGCACGGTATCTGACGAGGAGCAGATACTCCAGACATTCAGGAGCTACTATGCGGAGCTATACCGAACTAAAACACGGGGAGTGGAGGGTGAGATGGAGGACTACCTAGACCATATAGCCATGCCGTTCCTCAAGAACTCGGACAGGGAATTCCTAATGGCCCCCTTCCACCAAGACGAAATATTAGAGGCGCTGGCAAGCATGCGCTCGGGTAGCGCGCCGGGCTCAGACGGACTCATGGTTGGGTTTTATAAGGTATTTAAGGACCTGCTGTTGCCACACTTAATCACCCTGTTTGATGCCATCTGCGAGAACGGGGAACTGCCGACCACCATGCGCGAGGCGCTACTCATCACCATACCCAAGCCCGGTAAACCCCCAGATCTCTGCGGCTCGTATAGACCCCTTAGTCTACTTAACGTAGACGCCAAAATCTATGCAAAGGTCCTAGCTACTCGTCTGGCCCTGTTAGTACCCGGGTTGGTCGCCCCAGAACAGTCCGGGTTTGTCCCATGCAGGAATTTGACCTACAATATCAGAACAGTGTTAGGCGCGATGCAGCATATTAAGCAGGAGAATAGCGCATTGGCGATATTTCTTGACATGGAGAAGGCGTTCGACTCGGTCGAATGGCCCTTCATGGTTCGGGTGTTGCGCAAGTTGGGATTGGGCGAACAGTTCCTTCAGCAGGTTGGCGCGCTGTACCATCGACCCTTCGCTAGGCTCCGCCTGGGTGACAGGGTAACGGACCCGATAGACATAAGCAGAGGCACCCGACAGGGCTGCCCTTTGTCGCCGCTGCTTTACGCACTGGTGGCGGAACCCCTGGCGTGCGCCATGCGGGAGTACCACAGCCTAGAGGGGGTTAGCTTCCCCACATATAAGATAGGGATATCAACATACGCGGACGACACGCTGTTGTACGTCAGAGAACCGGAAGTTAATTTGCCTGCGGTCCTCCGCGAAGTGGTCCGTTTCGGCTCGCTATCGGGCCTGAAAGTGAATTGGGACAAGTCGATCGCGTTCCCGCTCACTCCGGTGACGCGACAATTCGACATGGACTACCCACTGCAATGGTCCGCCGACTCAGTTCGCTACTTGGGCATTCAACTCCACTCGGACCCGGAAGTCCTCGTTCGAGACAATTACGGAGTGGCCTATAACAACCTAGTGGAAGATGTGGATAAGTGGATTCGTCTCCCACTCTCCCTCTCGGGTAGGATTGCACTAATGAAAATGGTGGTGCTCCCCCGATTCCTGTTCCTCTTCCTGAATTTACCGGTGGTTTTATCTAAGACCTTCTTTCGACAGCTCACCTCGGTGTTGGTGAAACTAGCTTGGGGGGGGAAACAACCCAGGGTTAGTTGGAAGACTCTGGTTCTACCCTGCGAAATGGGGGGACTGGGAGCACCGGATCTAGAACGGTATTACAGAGTCGCCCAGGCGTCGCACTTATACTCATGGGTACACGGCGACCCACGGACCCCGCACCTTATACTGGAACGGCTGTTTGCAGATCCGCTCCCTCTACCAGCCACTGTCTGCCTGCCCACAGACCGCACAACTGGCCGGATGGTCTCGCTGAAAGCGACCAACCACGCCTGGAATTGCCTGGTGCGCTCACGGGGCTGCACGCTGCTTTACTCCCCACTGTTACCGGTGGAGTGGGCCCTATGGCTCGACCCGCTCGGTGAGAGGGGAGTGATCAAGGCGCTGAGTTCTCTTGGTGTAACCAAAATGGAAGACCTGTTTGAGGGCGGCGTACTCAAAACCTGGGACCAACTACCAGTCGCCGGGGCAGGACACACTCTCTTACAAAAATTCCAATACCATAGGCTCCGCTCGGCCTTTCGTGAACTACTGGGGTCAGATTTGGAGGAACCTGAAGAGATCCCGGAACTGACCTATATACTGAAGTCCACCTCCGCGGCGAAACTCATTACACAGCTTAACAAGCTAGGTGTGACACAGCAGTGTCTGCAACCGTCGAAGGCCAGAGAGGCCTGGCAGGCAGACCTACAATCCCCCATAGACGATGGAATGTGGCGCTACTGCTGCACAAGCACGCGCAAGATCTCTCTAAACGGACGGCACCGCTTGGTGCATTTCAAATATTTACAACGAGTGTATTACACCCCTGCTCGCCTCCATCGCTATGGCCTTCGCACATCGGCCGAATGCGAGCGCTGCCGGACTCCGACAGCCGATTTCTTCCATTTGGCATGGCTGTGCCCAGGAGTGCAGGCATTCTGGGGGGAGGTCTTTGCGGAACTTGATCAAATACTAGGGGAGCCTTTGTCTCGTGCCCCTGCCTTGGCGCTACTCGGTTACTCGAAACCACTAGCCCCGGGACTGCGTCGTCTAGTGGACATGGCGTTGCTCCTTGCAAGGCGGGTGGTGGCGGCCTGCTGGATGAGGGGGCCCCTCCCCACCAAAGCTAAATGGCTAAGAGACCTGCAGTACTGCTGTACCCAGACAGAACTGTATAGCGACCTTCTTCCGCCCAGAAGCAGGCCCAAGAATTTTTGGGACCTCTACAAAGAGTACAAACAGAGAAGCGAGGAGGATAACTCTGACACCGCTGAGGAGGTGGAACTACAAGATAGAGTGGTAGAGATCGAAGCCAATGCTGAACTCGGAGACACGGGGGAGGCAGGAATGGGGAGGCCCCTGGTTGACTAAGGGTAGCTGTGAGAACCCGTAGACGAGCTGCTGATGGATAGTAGAATAAGGGTAGGTTTATAGGGGGGACGGGGTGGGGACACGGGGTAGGAACACTTGGGAGGTTGTATAGTCGGGATGGGTCAGGCAGGCACACAGACACACACGAGCGGGCGGGGGGGGAGTTTGTTGGGCGCTGTTTAATTTCTCATGGTAAACCGGACATTGGATCGCAGACTAGCATGTAGACAAATTGTTATTGTTATTGTTATTGTTATTGTTATTTTAATTTTATACCGCGCCTAATCACCTGCAGGCCTCTAAGCGCCAGGAAAAGATGGTACAGGACAACAACATAAAGAAGTCAGAGCAAAGAGCAGCATTCCGGTTATGCTATGCTCAGGCTTCTCCTAAACAATAGCGTTTTTAAGCTCTTTCGGAATCTTAGGAGGTTTCCTTCCTCGCGCAACCCTCTAGGCAGACTGTTCCACAACTGGGGAACCAGTACTGAAAAAGCTCTCCCTCCCTTCGTCGCCAGCCTATAGCGAGAGCAGGTCAGCAGCTGCGAGTCCGAGGACCGAAGTGATCTCGTCGGACAGTACAGCTGCAGGCGCTCCTTGATATAGGCTGGGGCCTTACCGTAAATTGCCTTATGAGCTGTACACAAACTCTTAAATTCCACTCTCTCTTTAATTGGAAGCCAATGTAGGCTTTGTAGTAGGGGAGTGGCTCTAGACCTCCTAGGAAGTCTAAAGATCAAGCGGGCAGCATCATTCATCAAGACCTGGAGCCTGTTGGTAAGGATTTTCGGTAAGCCAAGATAGAGAGCATTTCCGTAATCGATTCTGGAAATGATGGTGGCAGCCACTATTGATCGCATCATGGGCTCTGAAAGGATAGGGGATAGCTTCCGCAGTTGCCGAATGATATTAATACAGCTGCCTACCACCGAAGCGATCTGAGCAGCCATTGACAGGTCGGCATCCAGTTTAATCCCTAAACTTTTCACAGCCAGGCTTGGTTTTGGGGCAGGGCCCAACTCCATAGGCCAGTAAAGGTCACTCCAAGGTGAAGAAGTGGATGGGATAACCAAGATCTCAGTTTTGTCAGGATTGACTTTTAAAAGGTTATCCGTCATCCATTGCACCGTGAACCTCAGGATGTTCTGGGATTGGAGTTGTGCCTCCGTGGTGTCGTTTATACTTAGCAGTAGCTGCGTATCATCAGCGTAGTTAAAAACTTTACAGTTCATCGCAGCTAGCGAGGCAATCAGTGGTTGCAGGTAAAGGTTAAATAGAAGCGGGGACAGGGCAGACCCCTGCGGTACCCCACATTCCAAGATCCCCACCTCTGATGTTTCATCCCCCAGTTGTATCTTTTGGGTCCTTCCTATAAGGAAGGATTCCAACCACTGAAAAGCCAAGCCCTTGATCCCAAAGTTCTTCAATCTATCCAAGAGCAAAGCATGGCTGACAGTGTCGAACGCCGCTGATAGGTCTAATAATATCAGGGCGCTCGCATTCTTACAGTCAGCTCGACCTCTTAGATCATCCAAATGGATTGCCAGTTGACACACCACTACAGTACGCTACCTGCGTTGGGAGCCCTCGATTGGCATTGTTGTGCTACTTCCTTCCTACTTTGCCGCCAGGCCTCCGGGATGCTGGCACTAAGGCTGTGTACGACTAACATCTAACAGGTTCTGTGTACCCGGTGTCGATCCTGGTGTTTATTCATGCACATGTGATAATGCTGGTGTTGTCAATGGCATTGCTGTCAATTAAGATCTGTTGAATAAAAAAAAAAAAATTAGATGCACCACAGGGGGCAGAGCCAGCATTGTGGAGGGAAGGCACAGCCCTATTAAGGTCCCAGGTGCAACTCCTCCCTCCCATCTGCATGCAGATCTCTCTATTCACCACTGGGCAGACTACTCCTGCCTTCTGGAGCCACCCACACCTCTCAGCTCCTGTCAATCTTAAGCCAGACATACAATTCGCACCAGGCAGGCAGACACACAGTACACAGAGAAGCCAACTTCTAATAGTGTAATTTCTCCACCAGTCACCCTAAATCTACGCACACCATTGTGCAGCATTTATCCTCACGAGTTCATACATACTAAACTCGCCCCTGCACTCCTCTCATACCAGGAATTACCATGGACACACTTAGCCCCCATGCATTCCTATGGGAGGGCAGGCCATCTCACCATACGCACTCAGAGAGTGTGCGCACTTCACACTGGGCCACAGTGCTAAAGTGCGCAGAGGCCAAAAATCACTCCCACTATGTCAGAGCTTAAGGCAAAAAGTTCAGGGGTGAACCTGCCAAAAAGGGCCAAGTCCAACACAGACCTAAAAATTAGTCAACACAAATCAACACTGCAAAGATACAAGTCTTCCAAAGAGAACTGATATAAAGAGGCTTTGCTCCAGGGATGGAATATGTATGAGAACAGAGAGTAAAATCACTGATCATGAGCAAGGGGCTGGCCTTAACCTAATTTTGAATATTGCATTGCATAATACAGGCAGGCCCGGACTGGCCATAGCGGGCACCGGGCAATCCCCCGGTGCGTCGCAAGGGTGGGGGCCAGTTTTGAGCCCCTGGGGGCTGATTTTGTTAGAGGGCCGTTTTCGGCAAAATTGGCCCTGCAACAAAATCTGCCATAAACCGGCACTAGCAAAGTGCTCGGCGGCCCCTCCAACACACCCCCTAGTGGGGAGGGGGGGCCGGCCGAGCACTTTGCCAAGGCCGGTTTTGGTTCCCAGTCCGGCCGTGAATACAGGCTTTCCAAAATGAACAGCTAAAGCTGTCGGTAGGTGAGACCTAAATATGGAAGCGATCTTTTGTGGAGACTTGTGATAAGTATAAAGTCTTGCTGCAGGCCATTTTAAGCTATTTCTTTTTTTGCGACAGGCCACCGTTTTTGATGAGCTGAACTCATAAGCGGGCTTGTGTAGTTATTATTAACTACTATAAATTGGAATCAATATTCAGTAATGTTAACTTTTTCCAAAATACTGTCTATTAGCTAGAGGTGGGCATGCCACTGAAAGCCCCAGCCAGGCTCAAGCCGGAAGCCTGACTCTGGCAGCCTGACTCTGGCTCAGCTTAATGTCCTGTTGAAACCTCGAGGCTATAATGAGCCCAGCTTTTTATGTGGCATCTGCCTGCCTCCCTCCCTCCACCTATGATGTGGAGTAAAGGTCAGAGCTGCTGACTGTAGAAATCGGGACCAAGGTTCAAGTCTTTGCATCAGCTCAGCATTTTTTTTAATTGTTTTTATTAACTTTTTGTCAATGAAGAAAAACACTCATGATACATCATGCAGCGGTTAGAGTTGTTACGACAATACATGCATGCCTACAGGTGGTATACAATATTCCGAGGATGCATGAAGTAAGAGAATGGATCCGCTAATAAACAGATGTAGCGTGAGCACAGGGGGAGGTTAGGGGGAAGGTACAGGGGGCTGTGTGTGGGAAGAGGAGGAGTGGTAACGGAAGCAATGTACCCGCGGGGGGGGGGGGTGGAGAGAAAATACCCCGAAGGGGAGAGAAGCAACCGGGGATGAGGGGGTGAAAACTGAGCAGGGGAGCAGGGTTAGGCGAATTGAACAGGATAAAGGCAGGGAGGGGATAGGGGGAAGAATTTGAAGAGAAGCAGGTCGAGTGTCCGAGAGGTGGGCTGAGATTTTGGGGGGGAGCTAGGTCGTGTGCGCCCTATGGAGGCGCTGAGGCTGCCAAGGGCGTGGTGGCGTGTTGAGAGGCACTCGGGGTGTCGCGCTTATGAGCTAACAGAAACTGGTGGGATAGTGTGGCCCATTCTAGAGATATTGGGCGCTTGCGTTGGCCTTTCGCTTCCTCCTCCCTTAGGGCGTCCTCCTCTGCTGCAGCCCACTTCCTCACCGCCCCCACATAGGCCTCGAAAGAGGGTCCGGTGGTCGTTCGCCATTGCATGGCTATGTTCCTTTTGGCTAAGAGCAAGGATAGAGCAGCGTATCTGACCTGCACCTTGTGTGTCTTCGACCTGCGAAAGGTCCCCAATGCGACTGTCTCCCAGGAGTGCAAATCTGTGAGGCCTGTGAGAGTGCCTATGAAGTCTATTATGGCCGACCAGTAGGCTTGTAGGGTCGGGCAGCTCCAGAACATGTGTTGGAAGTGTGCGTCCGGGGAGTGACATCTGGGGCATAGGAACTGCGTGTCGGGATAGAATCGTTGAAGGCGCGCTGGGGTCTGGTAGGCCCTGTGTAATATGTAGTATTGTATATTTTTGAACCTTGCATTTCTTGACACTTTCTTTGGGAATTCTAGAGCCCTATCCCACTCCCGGTCATGTAGTTGTCACCCAATCTCGTCCTCCCAGGTCGCTCTCAGAGTGAGCAATGGCTTGTGTGTGAGTTCTCTGATAGACTTGTACAGCCAAGTGACTAGGTTTCTGCCGCTGCCCATGTGTAGGATAGTGTGGACTACAGGTTGTGTCGGGGGCTCGCTGGCTGTAAGGTCGCCGTGGGGGCGAAAGCAGTCGATGAGTTGACGATGTGTCAGAAACTGCCCTGGGAGGGAGGTCGTGGTCCTCCATGAGTTGGTCATACGGGCGGGCTGGCCTTCTGCGAACAGTGTCTCCGCCTCCGTGACCTCGGATTCTGCCCATACGTGTAGCATAGCGCTTGTGAAGTATGAGTCCCCGCGTGGCCACCTGGCTAGCGGCAGCCGTGGGGAGTAGCAGGGGGTTCTTGCTGCCATGCGGTGAATACGCAACAATCATTGGCGGGCCATGGATACCTGTAAGGGGTATGTTCGGCGGGGTTTGGTGCCAGGGAGCAACAGACAGCAAAGTTCTGGTACTGGGATAGGGCCATGCATTGTGTGGGTCTCCCCGGAGTGTCTACCCGCTGTCCAGTACGAAAGCCACTGAAGTTGCGCTGCTAGGAAGTACGACTCGAAGGCAGGGGCACCGAGGCCCCCCTGTGTAGTGGGCAGCTGGAGTTTGGTGAGGGCTATTCTCTGCCGGCCATTCCCCCACACAAGAGTGCGGAGTAACATATCCAACTCGCGAAAGAAACCTCTGGGTGGCACAACTGGGAGGTTAGTGAAGTAGTACAGTAGGCGGGGGACAATGATCATTTTTGCCAGGGCTACTCTCTCGATGGGGGCCGGTGGGAGGGTTTTCCAGAACCACACCGAGGCACGAATGCTGGCGAGGACCTTACCATGATTCCCCTTGAAGATGTCGGCAGGTGAGCGGTAGAGGCGGACCCCCAGACAACGAGGGGCGCCCGTTTTCCAAGAGAGGCGTTGCGTGTCAATCCGGATCTCCTGTGGGTCAAGGGAGTGATGCAGGACTTCTTCCAATTCACACGAAGGCCGGAGGCCTCCACGAATTCAGACAAAATCGTCCAAATGGGATTTAGGTCCGCAGTAATGTCCCAGACGCACAGAAGTAGATCTTCCGCGTACAGGGACACGCAGGGGATCGTATCTGCTATGGGGATTCCCCAGGCTGTGCCCTCCTGACACAGGCGGATTGCTAATGGCTCTACTGCTAAGGGAAATATCAGTTGCGAAATGGGGCAGCCCTGTCTGGTTCCCCTCTTGACTCGCAACGGGCTGAGATGTATTTGCCAAGTGTGGAGAAGTGTGGCTCACGGTGTAGAGCAGGCAGACCCGGAAGCTGAGGTCAGACCCGGGACCAGGGTTCAATTCCCGACGCGGCAGGGTCTTGAGCTCAAATGTCCACGGACTCGATAATTCTCGCTTCGGTGCCTGCTCTAATCATGGGTTCTCACTCTGCAACTCTGGGCATTAAGCTTGCTTAATCTCCACAACGCCCCCCATCGGCGGGATGCCTGGCTTTCACCTTGGGGATGCCCTGTAGGGGCTACCTCTCAGGGAAAAAAGCCAGGACGGGTTCCCAAGGCAAGCGCCGGGAAACCTCCGGGTAGCTGTGCGCTCAATAAATGCAATAATAATAAGTCTGACTCGAGACGTAAGGTTAGTGTAGAGGAGCCGCGTATACTGTAAGAGGGTAGGGCCCACACCTGTCCAGCTAAGAACTGCAAAGAGGTATGGCCAGGTCACTGTATCGAAAGTTTTGCGAGATCCAGAATAATGCAGGCAGCGCGTGGGAAGGTATCTCCCACTTGATCTTGAACATGGAAGACCCGACTGATATTTTGGGACGTGTTCCTTCCGGGGACGAGACCATTTTGGTCTAGTTGTACGAGGGGACTTAGTATCTGCTCGTATCGGGCGGCCAGAATTTTTCCCAGGAGTTTGCAGTCAGCTGAGAGGAGCGTGATAGGGCGGTAGGAGGACGGTAGTTGCGGGTCACTGTGCGGTTTGAGGAAGGACACGATGACCGACTCCTGGAGTGACTCTGGGAGTTCCCTCCGATCAAAGGCGTCCGTGAACATGGTAGTCAACCGGGGAGCCAACATTGTGGAGAAGGTACTGTAGTACTCAATTGGTAGCCCATCAAGGCCCGGAGCTTTATTCCGAGCCAGGGAGCGTACTGCACTGGAGACGTCAGTCGTTTTTATTTTCGTATCCAGGGCGTCCCTGGTTGCCTCAGTGATATGGGGGAGTTGCAATGGGTCCAGGAACTGGGAAACCGCTTCTTGCCGACCATGTGTCTGGGTACTATATACGGCGGTATAATAGTGCTGGAACACATCGAGTATTTCCTGTTGAGAGCGCACCAGAGTGCCCGCGGCAGTCCGGATCTCAGTGATGGGAGCTGTGTCCGTGTCTTGACGTGCCAACCACGCCAGTAGTGTGCCTGTTTTGTCCCGTTCTCTGTGTATGCGGGCGTCATAGGCTCGGAAATTGAATTTTCTCAGGTGTGCTAGGGCGGTAGCGTATTTCGTTTTTGCCTCAGCTACCTGGGCCACCGTAGCCGACTGGGCATCCATCTTTTTGATGAGTGTCGCTAGCGTGCGTTCCGAATTGGTTAGTGTGTGTTCAAGTGTGCGGCGGGCCCCCACTGTCTGTTTAATACAAGCGCCCCGTGCGACTACTTTGAATGCGTTCCATTCTATGAGCCTGGAAGTGGCAGACCCGGTGTTGTGAGCGAAGTATTCTTGGATCGTCTGCACGTGGTCATGTCTAAATACCTGGTCCGTGAGGCAGTCCTTCGGAAGGTGCAAGATGGGCACTGGAGGGTGGGGCGGTCTCCAACCGATACTCAGAATGTGTGCGTCATGGTCTGAGACTACCCGGCCAAGGTAGTTAGTGTGTTGGACCTTGGGTATTAGTAACTGGGTACATAAGAATCTGTCAAGTATGGTGCGCAGGTTATGTGGGATGGAGTGGAATGAATACAACCGGGTGCAAGGATGATGAGCTCTCCATGTGTCTACCAGGGACCAGTGATTGACCCAGTGGCGGAATCTTTCAGAGCTTGTGGGGGCTGAAGAACGTAGGGGCAGTGGGTGGGACCTGTCGAGTGTGATGTCCAGCTCACAGTTATAGTCACCCCCTAAAATCCATGGGAGAGTAACGAATTGGGCTAGCACACCCGACAGGGAATCCCAGTATCTGTCCTGCTCCACATTGGGTGCGTATATGCTACCTAATAGGATTGGCTGTCCGTCCAGTATATCTTCTAGCAGGGCATATCTCCCCTCCTTATCCACTACTCCGCGCGTCTCTCGAATGGGGGTACCTGGGCGAACCCAAATGAGTGCACCGCGCGCAAAGGCTGAATATGATGTGGCGCATAGGGTTCCTCTCCATCGGGACCTTAGTTTGTCTGCCTAAGCTGCTGTGAGATGCGTTTCTCGTAGGAACGCGATTTGGGCTCGTTGGCGCTTAATGTATGCAGAGGTCGTGTATCTCTTGCGTGACGTGTGCAAGCTGTGCACGTTCAGGGTGAGTATATTACCGTCTGCGTGCTGCAGAAGGCTTGGTGGCGCAGTGCGTGGAAGGAGCCTCCGTTCGTCCCCGTCCGTGTGTATCATCTACCTTTATGCTCATGTCTTCTCTGGGGTGTAGGGAATGAAAGAGTAGGGTAAACAAAACAATCAACATGGGCGGGAGAACTGTCCCAATTCCTGGGATACATCAGCAAGCTCGATACGTCCAAACTAGCGCTCCTAGAACCAGGGAGCGAACAGTCAAAGTGTAGGGGTGGCAGGCCGGGCCTGAGAGGCAAGTTCCTGTTGGGGCATTTGCAGGAGAAATTATCGTCGATTTGGGGTGTAGCATGTCCATCTTGTTCTGATATGAGAGGTGGGTGGCCCCTGGACGAGGCACCCAACTGTGGAGATTCACCAGCGGGATCAGTTGTCAGATTGGAACCGGTCACCCTATTATTGGGCAGAGTCAGCATTCAAGGGCGTGACCGGAGGCATTGTTATGGAATCAGCTGTGGGACGGGCCAAATTACTGTCCTCTTCACTGCTTGATGAGAAAAGATGAGGGATCCCCTCGACATCCTCCTCAGACTGAGGAGCCTCAAGATCCGGCACGGCCTGCAGGGCCCTGCGACGCTCCTGCATGAGTTGTTCCAGGTCCGGGGACTCAACTTCCTGAAGTTTGGCGGGGTCCCTCCAGTTCTGTCATCCTTGCTGTTGTGTTTGTCGTGGGGCTGGCCTTCCGCTGCGAGGTGCCCTGTGATCGCGTTTCTGTGACTGGGGCCCAGCCGACCCATGCGTGCAGTGGTGGTCTGCCCAGTCGCTGGCCTCGGGGGGGGGGAGATCAGGCCATCTGCTCCTCTCGGGACTGCAGCGTGTGTCAGGGGGAGGGGGTTGAGGGCCCTCCCCGCCACTCGCGGCCATCTGCGTACTGTTGGTGGTGTCCTCCGCTATCTGGCCGCCTCTGTCACCGCGGGGGGTGTCTTCGGCAGCCTCCCAGCACCGGGTGGTGTCAGTGAGCGCAGCGGCCGAAGACAGATGGGGCCGCTGCGCTGCCAGAACCTTTCTCTAGCACCCGCTGGTCTGTGGAGGGCTGGGCGGGTCGTGATTGTCTCTCTCGTCCCGTTCAGGGACGGGCCACCGCCATCTTGGTCTCTGGTTCGTTGGGCTGGATCCGTGCCTCAATCAGCTCTGCCAGCGCGGGGCACCCGGGTTTTTGGAGTGCTTCCGGTGCTGCCGGTGATCCACTGCCTAGGGGGGGGGGGGTTGCCCCTAAAAAGACGAGAATTTGTGGGCTATTGGGCTGCCCGACTGCGGAGCCTCAGCAGTCTGCAGCCGCCATCGTGGCTTGGCCAAGCCACGCCCGCTTGCATCAGCTCAGCATACTGTGATTCTGGGCAAATCACATAATCACCCCATGCATATGAACAATGCATGTGACCTTATGTAATTTAAGTGGTGCTCCTGTAAAGTGCTTGGCCTTTGGGTCAAGTTTGCGCTATTTTTACAAACTACAAAAAAATGCACTAGGAGGGAATAACAAAGCCTTAACATAAGGAAAGACAAATAGATACCAATTTGCTGGTTAATTTGCACAAAATAAAACCTGGATAAATCACGGCTTCCCGCATAAAACGTAATCTTAGCAAATATTTTATTTCACCAAAACTCTTTTTTCTTCTTTATCACATATAACAACACTTTCTTTTTTGTGATTTCAGACTTCCAGTCTTATAAAACTATCACTCTTTAATAAGTACTTCTCAGTTCAAAGCTGTAATATGTCCTCTTAATGTTAAAGCTTCCACATGGTAAAGAAATTCGTTTTATTTTTATTTTGAGGAGACTGTATCTTATTTTACGTGGTTTCTTTTTTTTTTATATATTTTTATTTTATACTTTACAACCAAAGCACACATTTGAGAAAAAAACAAAAAAAAGCATATTCCATCTTACATTTGTTCATTTCACAAAAAGAAAGAAAAGAAAATCCGTTAGATCAGTGTGTAATATTGTAGAATTTCAATACAATCCAGAGAATAAGCACAAAACAGTAATAATAAAAAGAACCCTCCGATCAACCTATCCCTGCTCTCCACCTCGCAAGGGGCCCTCAGATTTTAATACCCCGAGCCCTCCCAATCCTACCTTTTCTTGCATATATATGTTTCTCTAAATTGTGTATAGAAATTAGATTTGATAACCATATTTGCATGGATGGAGGAATCTTATCTAGCCATACTCTAGCTAACATTAGTCTATAAACAGCGGTCGCCATAAACAGAAACATTGCATCATTTGGAGCTGTTGTGGTATTTTCAGTACCAATTCCCAACAAAATCAAACTCGCTGTAAGGATTATCTTTATCCTTAATGAGTTATCCAAAAAGTACTCAATATCCTTGATTAACGTATATAACTGAGGACATGTAGTCAAGTCAAGTCAAGTCAATAAATTTGTATAGCGCGCTACATACCCAGAGGGTCTCAAGGCGCTTGAGGAAGGGTGGGGAATTACTTGTCAAATATCCACGTTTTAAGTTGCTTTCTGAATGCTAGGTGGTTCTGAGTAAGGCGAAGATGAGTGGGAAGTGAGTTCCAGGTTTTAGCTGCAGGTAGGAGAAGGATCTACCTCCCATGGTGGTTTTGTTGATGCGAGGTACGGTGGCAAGGGCTTGGTTGGAGGATCGTAGCTGGCGGGAGGGGGTGTAGAAGGACAGTCGTGTGTTGAGGCATTCGGGTCCGATTTCGTAGAGTGCTTTGTGTGCGTGGGTTAGGAGCCGGAAAGTAATCCTCTTATTGACGGGGAGCCAGTGGAGGATTTTCAGGTGGCCAGAGATGTGTTCTTTACGCGGTATGTCTAATATGAGCCTGGCTGAAGCGCTCTGGATGCGTTGGAGTTTTTTCTGGATTTTTGCGGTGGTACCGGCGTAGAGGGTGTTTCCGTAGTCCAGTCGGCTCGTGACTAGAGCGTGAGTGACTGTTTTTCTAGTTTCGGTGGGGATCCAGCGAAATGTTTTTTTGAGCATGCGAAGAATGTTGAAGCAAGATGAAGAAACGGCGTTGACTTGTCTGTTCATCGAGAGTGAGGAATCCAGGATGACGCCCAGGTTGCGTGCGTGGTCCGTCGGGATAGGTGCTTTTCCAAGGGCCTCTGGCCACCAAGAGTCATCCCAGGCGGAGGGGGAGGTGCCTAGGATGAGGACTTCTGTTTTGTCTGAGTTCAGTTTCAGACGGCTGTGCTTCATCCATTCGGCTACTTCTTTCATTCCTTCATGCAGGTTGGTTTTGGCCGTGTTCGGGTCTTTGGTGAGTGATAGGATCAGTTGAGTGTCGTCGGCGTAGGAGATGATGTTGAGGTTGTGTTGGCGTGCGATGGCCGCGAGGGGGCTCATGTATACGTTGAAGAGGGTGGGGCTGAGTGAGGACACTTGGGGTACGCCGCAGATGACTTCAGTGACCTCTGACTTGAATGGTGGGAGGCGGACTCTCTGGGTTCTTCCGGTGAGGAACGAGGTGATCCATTCCAGTGCTTTTCCACGGATTCCGACGTTTCTGAGGCGTTGTAAAAGGGTGCTATGACAGACCGTGTCGAAGGCTGCGGAGAGGTCGAGGAGGATGAGGGCGACTGTGTCTCCATTGTCCAGTAGAGTTCGAATGTCGTCTGTCGCTGCGATGAGGGCGGTTTCAGTGCTGTGCTTGGCTCGGAAGCCGGATTGTGAGGAGTCGAGGGATTTGTTGGTTTCGAGGAATGCGGCGAGCTGGTTGTTGACCGCTTTCTCGATGACTTTGGCCGGGAATTGAAGGAGTGAGATATGGCGGTAGTTTTTGAGTTCGGTGGGGTCAGCTGTGGGTTTCTTCAGGAGGGCGCTGAGTTCGGCATGTTTCTAGCTTTCCGGGAAGGTTGCGGAGTTGAGGGAGCAGTTGATGACGTCTCGGAGGTGCGGTGCTATAATGGAGTCTGCTTTGTTAAAGATGTGGTGAGGGCATGGGTCTGTGGGGGAACCTGAGTGGATAGATGCACAATATCTGCATCAACCCTCTGTACCCTCCCATTTCGCAATCCTGGCTGGAGTATGGTATAGAGAAAATAAGGTTTTATAATGTTGGGATTGCAAGGGAGCAGAACAGAGAATGGACCGACCTAGTTCCAGGGATTCATGAAAAGATTCAGAAGTAATCCCTACTTTCTCCACCCATTTATCCCTGTGTTTGTCCATATCATCCGACCTGCTTTTTGACAAAAAGGCATATGCCGACCTAATGGAATGTTCCTCCCCCGTAGTTATCCCTTCCATAAAATCATTAGATTCGAACCCCGCCGGTCCCCCTCGCTTGTTTCTCAAAAAACTCCTAACTTGAAGGTATTTAAAAAAGTCTCTTCTACTTATTTTATATCTGCTTACCAAATCCTCAAATTGGACTGTCCCCGCTGAATTTCTTAGATCCCCAATCTGTTGTATCCCTTTATCCTCCCAACCTGCCATTACTGAATCCGCGAAGATCTCCGCAGGGAAGGATTTATTTTGATATATTTTGGTGTACCTATTGAATCTTCCCAGACCTGTCTTTTTTAAAAAGGAACTCCAAATTTTAAGTGCAGCACTAAGGGTCTTATATGACTGTCTTCTAAGATAGCCCAGGTCCGTATGGTACAGGAAGCAGATTTCTGCATCTTGGCCTAATACGGCTGCGTAAACTTCAGTTGACATAGTGGTAATTTTCGGTAGCCTACCGCCCCCTCCTATTAGCCCCTGCATATAGTGAAGTGCAGCAGCAAGATAATATAGTCTAAAATCTGGTGCACCCCAGCCCCCTCTATCCTTTGGTAGAGTGATAAATTTATAAGCCCTGTACGTCTTTCCATGAGCCCATATAAACCTGTTTACTATACCCTCTAACATGTTAAACCATTTATTCTCAAAAATTAAAGGAATTGATCTAAATAAATACAAAAATTTAGGTAAAACCACCATTTTCAACACATTAGTGCACCCAACCAATGACAATTGTAGATTATTTATTCTTTCTAAATCTCTTTTAACCTTCGCCAGCAATGGACTCATGTTTAGCTCGACCACCTCCTCCAAATTTGTAGTGATTTCAATCCCTAAGTAGGTTGCGCTGTTAACCACCCTATTATCCATACTACTTGCAAAACTGTTCAAAACTATCTGGGTTTTTGTCTTGTTTAAGCTGTATCCTGAAACCTGCCCAAAGGCATGTGCCTCTGTCTCCACTCCTACCATAGCTAAATCTGGATTCGGGGTCACTATAGCCACGTCATCGGCATAGGCAAGCGTTTTCACAATACAACCATTCAATGACATAGGCTGAATCTCAGGTTTTCCCTCCAGTTTGCGAAGTAATGGCTCGATATATAGGGCAAAAAGCAGCGGGGATGATGGGCATCCCTGTCGAGTCCCTCTTTGTATATTAACTATCTCTGAATGCCCTCCATTGACTCTGATCCTTGCGGCCGGATCTCTATACAGGGCTTGTATAGCAAGTATATAACATGGCCCTATACCACACCACTTCATAACCTCCCTTAGATATTCCCAGGCGACCCTATCGAAAGCCTTCTCGGCATCTAGGAAGAGTGCTGAAAAAGGGTCGCCTGTGACCCCTGCTGCATCAATCATAGTTATCGCCATCCTGATATGCTGAGTAGTACCCTTCCCGGGTATAAAGCTGTGGTGTGATGAGCTCACCAAATGTTCAATACAACCTGCCAACCTCTTTGCCAACATCTTTGAGTAGATCTTAACATCTGAGTTCATCAGCGTAATTGGCCTATAAGAACCAGGGAGAGATGGAGGCTTTCCTTTTTTAGCAATAACAATTATATCGGCCCCTCCCCATGACTCTGGTGGTTGCCCCCCCTGTTGTACAAATAACATAACCTCAAACATGTATATCAGCAAACTTTTACAAAATACTTTGTAGAACTCGACCGGAATTTGATCTGGCCCGGAGGCCTTTCCTGATGGTAAACTACTCAATGCCTCAATAAATTCCTCCAAACGTAAGGTAGATTCTAATATTTCTCCTTCCTCACTTGAGAGAGATGGGGGAATTATGTCCCTAAGATAGTTGCTAATTTCTACAATTCCCCCTGTATCTTCCCGTGCATACAGCTCTTTATAAAATTCTCTGAAAACATCTCTTATCCTATCCGGATCTGTGGCGCTATTCCCCTGCGAATCCAGTATCTCTTTTATCTCTTCCGCCGCTCTCTGCTGCCTAGTTTTAACCGCAAGGATATGGCCCACTTTCTCACTACACTCCTAGGCCTCCTCCCTTTTAGCCAGATATTTCTCCGCAGCCTTTCTAGAAAAGCTTTCTACAGCTTCTGCCTTTAATGCTACCAGCTTTAACAACAAATGCTCAAGACCAGACTTGGATTCTACCGCAGTAACTAACTTCCCTTACTCAATAACCAACCTTTGCCGAATAGCTTCAGCCTTCACCCTCTCCTTCTTACGCCTTGTCAAAACGTAGCTCAATGTTTCTCCTCTTACCCCTGCCTTAAAACAATCCCAGGTTTGTCCTACGGGCGCAGTACCATGATTAATTTCCCAAAAGAACTTAATCCAACCTTCCATATGTTTCTGATATTCACTATCTTGGAGAAGGCTCCGCTCAAAAGTCCACGTCGACCTCTTGCTCTGTATCTGAGGAATCCTCACTGTTAATACTAACGGACTATGATCAGAAATGATCCTAGGTTGTTTTTCAATCAATGAGCCAGAAATAAATGCCCTTGAGATTAGGAAATAGTCCAGCCTAACCAAAACCTGGTGTGGTGCCGAAAAAAAAGTGCTACTATCTACAACGGGATGTTGTATCACCCAGGGATCCACCAATGAGTTATGCTCAGCCATGCTGGCAATAGCCCTATATACCTTTCTCTTCCTTCCAACATACCCCCCCTCCTGTATTCAAGAATGAACTTGTTGGATCATGCATATTAAAATCTCCGTAGCATATCACTGGTTCAGGCCACTGGGCTAATTCTGCATCCATAAATTGCCATATCTCAGGATCATCCTCAGTAGATCCATACATAGTTACCAGCGTTAACCTAAGGCCTTTAAAGCATAGTTCCGCCATAGCCCATCTCCCCCATTGATCCTCCTTCTTCCTTTGAACTACCACATCCCTTCTTCTCCCTAAAATTGCCACCCCTCTTGTCCTAGATCCTTGCCTACTAGCTGCTAGTACATCAAACCCCAACTGATTCATTAAATATATCTGCGTTTCTTCTATGTGTGTCTCCTGTAAACATACTAGGTCCGCTTGTAAAGTTCTGAGATAGGCTGCTACTTTTGACCTCTTACTTGGGTCATTTAGCCCACATACATTTATTGAAACTACCTTACAAGACATTGAGAAGTATCATAAAGAACTCTCCTGCATATCCAGCTTGTGTTAACACTTCCATCAATTGTGCTTATCCAACCTCCAATATCCCTTCTATCCTTTCTACCCTTAGAACAGACAACAAAATACATGATAAAAATGTGCGCTAAGAAACTTAACAATCCTACAAACTGACACTGATTTTCAACCCCCTCCCCCACCCTCTCCACCCTTTCTAACCCCCTCCCCCCTTACAGGCAAATAGGTCAAAAATGACCTATGTGTGGCCGCTTCTGGGTTGCGTTAGTTGCACCCCTCTCCCACCCTCTCCAACATCCCCCCCCCCTTGGCCGCTCTTATACCCCATTCATTGGCCCACAGTACTAACCCTACAGCAGTCATAGAAAATTACACTTTCCCTATACCTCCTATTTTTTCAGCTCCTGGTGAACTGCTGGGCTTTAACTTCCGACATAAACATCCTAACTCTTCCCTTTGTAATGACTTTCAATTTAGCTGGGAACAGTAGGTATGCCTCTGACCCCAGAGCCTGGAACTGCGAGATCAGTTGCCTGAGCCTCCACCTCCTCTCAACTGTCACATGGCAGAAGTCTGGCCTAGAGAAGAAAGTAACTCCCTCAACAGTTCTTTTGCTGTCTGGTTTAGCTTTCTGAATAATTTCTTCTCGAAGCAAAAAGTTTCCCACATATACTAATATTGCCCTGGGGAAGGTCGCTTTAGAGCCTCCTTCTGCCCCATATGTCTTCCGCTGGACAAAGGGGAACCTGTGCGCCCTCTGGATCTCTGTCTCCCACTGCCACCGGGACTCAGGAAATGCACCTTTTAGTAGGTTGATCACAAACCCCCTAGGATCCTGCCCTTCAAGTCCTTCTGCCACACCCAAAAGGCGAACATTGTTACGTCTCTGACGATTTTCAAAATCCTCCATCTTCCAAAGGAAATCGTCTGCCCTCTTCTCCTGTTCTGCTTTAAATTCCCGAAAGCTACCAAAATCATCCTCCATCTTGCCAGTCCTTTCCTCTACCTCCACAACTCTCCCAGCCAAGTCGTCGTATAGTTTATTTGTTTTCCGTAGTGTTGTTTGTATCTTCTTGAAGTCTTGCCTTGTTTTCCGGCTTGTCGATCTTGCTTCTGTTTGAATTTGCTTCAGCATACTAAACACCATTCCAAATGGGTCTTCCTGCCTTGGGGCTGCATCTTGCTCTTCCTGATAGGTCTGTGATGTCGCTGAGTAATCCCAGACCAGTCGCTTCTCAGCTCCCCTTGTAGGCGACCCTCCGCGTCTGCACAACCTGGTCTGTTTCCTCTTTTGCGTAGAGTCTTTGCCCATATCTGTTCCCGAGGAGGTAGTGGCTGACCATGACTCCTCATCGTCCTCGTCGTCCTCCTTTTTAACCTCCTCCTCTTCTGATATTTCTTCTTCATGCTGCATGGAATCAGAGTCCTCATTTACTGAAAAGAAATGTTCCCCCTCCAGAGAGCATAGATCTTCCTTCTCCCTAGGGTAGCCGCCTGCAGTTCTTGCTGCCACCAGGCTTACAGAGCTTCCCCATGAGGATTTAGGGGTTTTAGTCGATAGTAACTCAGCTTCGACCTGCATTATTGCCACCAACATATCAGCATTTCCTTGCCCCCCTGACTCCCCCTTACCGGCACCCAGATCTTCCTCAGTAATCCCTGCTGAATTTCCTGGAGATACAGTCTTTTGCAGAGCCTCCGTTTCCCCTTTCTCACCAGCGCTCGTGTCCGCGCTCTGCCCGGCAGGCACTGAAGGCGGTTGCCTAGCAGCGGCTACCTCGGCGTCCAGCACGTCTGCTGCTGCCGCTACCGCTGCTGCCGCTGCGTCCTCGAGGACGCCTCGTTGATTGCTACTGATGCCGCTTTCCTCTTCGCGGGGGCTTCTCGCCGCCGGTTCTACTATCACTGGGCACGAGGTAAAAGACTCCGGTAAGGTGGGCTGCCTAAGGGGGGTTCCTCTATTTTTTACTTTCATGCTGCCTTCAGTCCCAGGCTTTCCTGGCACTTTTGAGCACGAGTCCAGTGTAGCATTATCATTGCCGCTGACTGTCTTCCCCTTTGAGTCCGTTCTTTTCTTTGGCGGGGGTGCGATCACCTTCCTGATTGCACCCGGATTCTTCGTTGGTCCCAGAGTCTTTTGCGGTGCAGGTGTCTCCGGCTCAGTAGGGGCCGTTTTCATGACCTCAATCGCATCCTTCGCTTTCACTTTGTCGGTCTTCGCAGGCCGGAGGGGCATTTTCAGGAACAGTGAAAGTACTGAAACCTTAATTCTTCGGTCGGATGCAGCCTTGACGTGTGGCAGCAGGCTACTTATTAGGAACCTTAGTTTACTTTTGAGCCTGGCAAACTCACAAACCACACTGCCTCTAAACCAGACACCAAATGGATGCGGTGTATCAACGGATAAGCACTCTCCTGCTCCAGCAAGAAGAGAATCATAGGCCATCAGGGGGGTCTTGTGCTATCGCTATAGCATTCTGCTACTGCTTACTGGTGGGAGAGAGGTTTGGTGCGACCGTTCACCACAACCCTCCCGCGGCCATCTTGCCCCCCCGTAGAGCATACTTTACATGGTTTCTTGTGTGATTGTGTGATTTACATAGCTAATATTTTCAGGGCTCTGCTCGATCATGGGCTCTAAAATCCCATTCAGACCTTTGGCTCGGCTCTCCCTGTTAATTTGTTGGCTCGCCCACTCTTCGTTTGGCCTTATACAGTCTGTACCATAATCGACAGGAGCAGCCGTAAATCTTTCCCGCTTTCTCACTATAAAACGTTTGGAGCAATTAGTGTTATGATTGATATTGTCGAGAGCTTCTTTGTCTGGACTGAAGCTAGTCTGGTTCCAGTATGAGGTGTCAGAATAAAGTGCCATTTTGATCCAGCATTCCTGCGGAACGTCCAATGCGTGTTTAGCAAAATTAATCCCTCCTGTTTCCACAAAAGGACTCAGATAAAATGTTATGTCATGAGACTTGCTTTTTTAACGTTTGGCTACAGACTTTTGATTTCACATCAACATCTCAAAAATGTGCTGCATAATGTAGCTCGTCTTGTCCATGGAGTAATAGCGCCACTATGTGGCACTTTGGCATACTACAAGCATGTGCCAAACCCTGCATCGGTATTGCCAAAGCGTGTTTCGAACGTAGAACATTATTTTAATCTACCCAATCCAAAAGTACGAAATTTTCCATTTTTAATGCATGAATAATTACCAAGTACAGGGCTTCAGCCCAAAAGGATAATGGGTAAGATTTTATTAATACCACCCGAATCAAGTTTTAAGCTCGGCACCTCAAGTGACTTTAAACTCTATGGGGCAGATTTATGAGCCAGTTATTTTGCGTCGCTGCTCCGCCACCCATGGTGCGCCGCATTTACAATGCGGCGCACCATGGGGCAAAAACGGCACAGATGCGTGATGCATCTGTGCCGTAAATGTGGCGCATTGCTGGAGTTGCGTCGCAAGCACGACGCAGCTCCAGCAAGGCTCGGGGGTGCCCCATCTTTACAATGCTGCGTCAAGACCTACGCCTGCTTCAAGCAGGTGCAGGGTTTTGACGCAGCATTGGCCTGAAAGTGACTGAGTGAAATCTTATAGATTTCACTCAGCAACTTTTGCGAGGCGCACCTGCCCCGGAACGCCCACAAGTGGCGCAAGGCTTTTTGCCGCTGGATTCAAGCAAGCCGGGCTGAAGGCGGCTGGAATGCCAGAAACTGGTCCTCGGAAGCTTGTTTCCGGTCCAGGGAAGACATGGCTTGGCAGTACGGGCTGGACTGTTCCCATGAGGCACAGGGTCAGACTGATTTGCATATAGCCATGTCTGAACTGGGGTGGCAGAGTGGGCTATAGAACGGTGATGGATTAAACCCAGATCTTTTGACTGGGTGTGAGTGTTTGATTGAATCAGATGCTCCGTCCATCACCACCCACTTTTGTACCGCTTTTGGCCGCCATAAGTGTGGCAGGGTATGCTCAGAGGTGAGTCCCTTGCTCACTTTGCCGCTGGATTCAAGCAAGCCGGGCTGAAGGCGGCTGGAATGCCAGAAACTGGTCCTCGGAAGCTTGTTTCCGGTCCAGGGAAGACATGGCTTTGCAGTACGGGCTGGACTGTTCCCATGAGGCACAGGGTCAGACTGATTTGCATATAGCCATGTCTGAACTGGGGTGGCAGAGTGGGCTAAAGAACGGTGATGGATTAAACCCAGATCTTTTGACTGGGTGTGAGTGTTTGATTGAATCAGATGCTCCGTCCATCACCACCCACTTTTGTACCGCTTTTGGCCGCCATAAGTGTGGCAGGGTATGCTCAGAGGTGAGTCCCTTGCTCACTTTACCACTGGATTCAAGCAAGCCGGGCGGAAGACGGCTGGAATGCCAGAAACCGGTCCTCGGAAGCTTGTTTCCGGTCCAGGGAAGACATGGCTTGGCAGTTCGGCTGGACTGTTCCCATGAGGCACAGGGTCAAACTGATTTGCATATAGCCATGTCTGAACTGGGGTGGCAGAGTGGGCTAAAGAACGGTGATGGATTAAACCCAGATCTTTTGACTGGGTGTGAGTGTTTGATTGATTCAGATGCTCCGTCCATCACCCCCCCCTTTTGTACCGCTTTTGGCCGCCATAAGTGTGGCAGGATATGCTCAGACGTGAGTCCCTTGCTCACTTTGCCACTGGATTCAAGCAAGCCGGGCTGAAGACGGCTGGAATGCCAGAAACCGGTCCTCGGAAGCTTGTTTCCGGTCGAGGGAAGACATGGCTTTGCAGTTCGGGCTGGACTGTTCTCATGAAGCACAGGGTCAGACTGATTTGCATATAGCCATGTCTGAACTGGGGTGGCAGAGTGGGCTAAAGAATGGTGATGGATTAAACCCAGATCTTTTGACTCAGTGTGAGTGTTTGATTGATTCAGATGCTCCGTCCATCACCACCCCCTTTTGTACCGCTTTTGGCAGCAAGCAGAGCACAGTCAATATGAATATGGCACTCTGACAGTACCCCAATGCAACACACACGCAGGGGAATTGGAAAATAGTGCTTTGACAGCACAGCGTTGCAGGCGTCAGCTCCTCTTCCACTGGCACCCTGAATATAGCGCTTGCGAGGCACTAGGTGCCACTAGAAGCTTTAGGGATAGAAGATAGTGTACCTCTTCTGGTAATCAGGAAAACAGTACCCAGCAGGCATTAGAGTGCAGGCAGAGCAGCACATTCACTTCAAAGATGGAGCTCACCAGGCGCTAGGTGACTCACAGTTCCAGGGTACCACCCGTGGGAATGGTGCCCACGCCCCTCACCTCCTTGAAGTACTGGCCCCCAAATAAAGCTGCTGCCCTCACAAGGCATTAGGGAGCTGGCAAGGATCCAGAGTCCCACACAAGGAAGTAGTGCCCACATTCCTCACCTCCTTGGAATACAGGCAGTCAAAGTATAGCGTTCACGAGGGGCTAGGTCAGCAGAGCAGGCAGGCAAGGCTGGGCAAGATCAGCAGACAGTGGGCACTCATCAGTACAGGACAGCAGCTCCTAGAATTAGTCAACTCCCATAAAGTGGCACTCTTCATGACATAGCAGTCTTCACTCCAGCAAAGGCTCCCGCTGGCCCTGTGGACAGCAGAGGGGAACAGATGGGCTCATGGAGCAGCACACAGGCCCTTGCGGCGGTACCTCCTGGCAGAGTGTCCCCCCTCAGTCAAGTCCACCTTCAGTCTGAGCACATGGCATCTCTACTGCTCTACATGTACACCCATCCTCCCACCTACCAGAAAGGGCTGGAAGCTTCTAGAAGGTCCCTGGCAGTTCCAGCCTCAACTGTCACTGGGGGAAGTGTAGAGCACCTTGTCACTTCAAACACTAGACCGCCAACCCACCTCAGGCAGACCGCACAAGCAGACAGAAATGGCGTCCACTTTCAAAGTGACATTTTACAAAGGTGCATTTCTACAATGGTGGAAATAAAGGTGTGTACACCATTGCACAACATTGATTATTTTCAGTTCAGACACACCATGTCAGTAAAAAGTCTAGGGGGAAAAGCAAAATATTTTAGGACAATAAGGGCCAAGTCCAACAAAATTTTTGTCTGTATTTATCATTTCTGTAGTGTAAAAAATGTGTATTAAAATATTTAAGGTGCATATATTGTAGACAAAAGCAAACAACACCATACATAACACCTCATGCAGGATAAAAACAAACCATGTCAGCAAGTACCTAGCGACAGAATCTATACTATCTGTAGCTGGTGAAGCAAAGGAAAAAGTGCAAATGCTTTCAAAGTGCAAAATAACACAATCAGCAGTCCAGCAATATACACAACTCAAGGGTATTTGGTAAAACAGTCATTTCTTCTTGAATCAAGATGAAAACCCTTTCAAAGTGCATGATAAAACCAAGTCCAGAAGTATGCAGAAATGAAGCCAGGTTTTTCAAACAATTCCCCCTTTGGTCTGTGCATGAAGGCTCAAATATTTCAAAGTGACTAGTCAAACTATAACATGCACAGCAGCATTCAAATATCAAACCAGTTTAATCAGACTATGGCCCTTTGGTTTGTGCATGACGGTGCAAACATGTCACAGTGACTTTTTAAACTGTAATAAGTACGCAGCACTGCACAGCTACCTGAAGTAGGCCATGGGTGAGTCAAGCACACAGCATTGAGCTTTCAAAAAAGTGAGTGAACCTTTAGGACTCACTCCAGTGACACAGGGTTAAAAAAACGGACCTTTTCACTACACAGTGTGCTGCCACTACCTCCTTTGCTTAACTCCTGGTGATGAAGCCTTCCACCACTATGACTGTAGTACTTTGGGTGCCCCTCCTAGTCCAACAAGATCGCATTCTGCGAGACTGGCCTATGTCATTGCACACCCACATAATCTGTGCTCACCTATGACAAAATAATGAGCATTAGGGTCCAGACAACAGTACAGCCATCAGGGCAGGGGTACACATCTTTAAACATGTAGAGGACTTTTCAGAAATTATTAAGGCCTTTCTTGCCATGATCAAGATCATGACTGTAAATTTCGAAAACCTCCCTCTGAAACCATAGAAGTGTAGGCAAATAGCTTGTTACTCTTCTCTTCAAGCCTGAAGGTGAGCAATTGAGGTAGCACTACGGTTTTCTATATCATCTCCTCTTACTTTATCGTCTATTTTGAGTTTCTTCCTGCTAAGAAAAATCCACAGTAGGTGAACACTGTTAGTGCTGAAAAGGGCCCCCTTAAAAGAGAGAAGGTATGCAATCTAGTCCCAAGGTCTACATTTACTGATCAAACAACCAGGTCTTATGTTGTCGCCTGAAACCAAGAAGCTCCTGTTCTTGTCTAAGGGGGAGCGAATTCCATAGTCTTCCTACTACCACCTGGAAAGATCAGCCCCCCTTCCTAGACCGAAAAAATTTCGGCACCAGAAACAGGTGTTGTGTGGATGACCTCTGAGTCCTAGCAGGAATATAGGGTGTAATCCTCATTCTAATGTACTGAGCCCCACTATTATGTAGGGCCTTAAAGGCCAACACCAGAGACCTAAAATGTATCCTATTATTCACTGGAAGCCAGTGCAGAGCTTTAAGATGAAAATATTTAGCAATCTCTTTTGAATGCTAAAGTGATATTTCTCACTATGGTTATAAAAGTAGAACATACAGCAGTCATGGGTCATCGGTGGGCACTCACAGAAAACATATTCTAGCTGTCACCAAAGATGGTGCAGAGAAAATTAGTGGGTTTAAATCAAAGGAAACAGGAGACCCCAACAGGCATCTGGTTTGAACGTTACATTGGTATCATGTCTTAGATCACAGACCTTCTATAGTTCGAGACAGAATAACCGGAGTCAGCCATGACAGGAGCATTTGTGGTGTCCACTCTGGTTTTCCTGTCCTTAACAGAGATGTTTTAAGCCATGGGCATAGTGGGCTCTGGCCCAGGGCCCTAGGCGTTCAGGTTTCCCCCCTCCTTCCCCCCATACAGCTAGCTCTGGGTAATGTATGAGAGTGTTACACACATTTTGCATGGAATGTTTGGTGCAAAATCCATTAAAAAATATATTTTTTAGATCACACTAGGACCTCACAATTGAAAAATGGAAAGGCAATCACAGAGGTTATTTGCAGTAATATTAGTGAGCTGCTACTGTGTAACAGTATTGAAGACATACCATCACCATCCCTGAATATTAGATGTAAACACATTTAGTATTTGGACCAGCATGCCTGCGCACTGTCAGTGACCTGGACAAAGAGGGCATGAAAGAGCTGAAACTGGATCATAAATTCAAAGCTGCTCCAAACAGGGGCCCCCAAAATCCTTAAAATGTCTCTGATCCTTAATCATTGGAGCGGTGCTTGGTGTATATTTATACAAGCAAATGAGGGTCATGAATTAGATGATATCTAAGAGCAAGACCCTCTGAAGTAACCAAATTTCACATGCACTACACTCTTGCATCAAAGACGAGTGCTTTATGCTTGATCGTACCTATTATTCTCACATGCATAGTTTAATTTAGCATTGCAGCACTGTAACTTTATTTCTTTGGTGCAGACTTAATTTAAAAGATAGAAACACAAAGCTTATAAAAATGAATACATTCTCCTGCATTTTTGAAGTGGTAGAACGGAAGACGGAAAATGCATAGCTTTAGAAACCAGTGAGTAAACTGCTTTTTCACAATGACCTGCAGACACACTGTCAAGAATTGACTCCCAGCTGAACAGTTTTTAACTACAGTTTTTGTTTCCATTAATTTACTGAATCCAGTTCGTAAAATAATAAACAGCTCAATCTCAATATTAAATAACTTACCT
This sequence comes from Lissotriton vulgaris, assembly GCF_964263255.1. NCBI lineage: Eukaryota > Metazoa > Chordata > Amphibia > Caudata > Salamandridae > Lissotriton > Lissotriton vulgaris. Next base: position 365,662,626 of record NC_141687.1, read on the forward strand.
AACTTAGTTGCTTGAAGGCTGCTCCATAGCGTCCACAGAGGCAGACGCAGACGGCTGGTGCCATTGAACATGTTACATACAGTGTACACTGCACGCATAACCTGCCCTGCCTTCGACCCAGAAGGGGTGACGGTGCTTGACATTATAAAGGCAGACACCTCATAAGCAGTCCAGGGCCATCGTGTCATCGTTTGTTGCCATTATGCGTGTTTGTCCGATTAGTTCAATTGAAAGCAATGAAGACTACAACTCCCAGAATGAACAGGTGTGTCAAATAAAATTCCAGGGCAAGTTAGGTAGTGATGTTATGTGACCAAAACAGGCATTATGAGGGTACGACTCTCAGCAAACCTCATGAGAGGTAGGCCGTATGCCTCATGTATGTTCTCACTATATTTACTGACGTCACCCGAGAAACATTTATTGAATAGGAGTCTGCCTCGTGCTGGGTGAGAACGAGTGTGCTCAGGAACAAGCGCTGGGCCTCAGTGAGTTTGATGGATGCTCTGACAGCCCAGGTGCTTATCCAGGACAAGTATGAAAGAAGTTTAGGCGGTCTGTAGTCACTTGTAAACCTACCCAGCCGAAACCATGCGCCCTCCACTCTCGCTTTATACACCAATTCTAATGTATCCAGCCAACCATTACACTGTGTCTGCAACCCGATGTTCTACTCAACACCATCAACACCTAGCAGCAAATCAGAAGTACTAAATTGTCTGTGTCGGACATGACTGACTGCCTTAGCCCTCTAGGTCTTCCAGACGTCTAGGCCTGACACAAGAGTGACAAGACTCTTCCCAAGACCAATGGATATGCCAGAAGTACTAACCTGACATGCGACTGACTCTGCTACAGCCCCAGAATCCTTTCCATATATTAACAACAAGGGGTGGTGAGGGACAGAGTCTCTGAATTAAGCAGAAAGCTCTCACCCAGTCAAGAGATCAGGGCTAGATCCAACACCGTTTTTTAGCTCACTGCACCATCCCAGTTTCAGAACCTGGCTGTATGCAAATTAGTCTGTTCCTGTCCCAGTACATGATGGGAACAGGGCAAACCAAACTACAAAAGCCAATTCTTACACTGGGAAGGAAACAAGCTCCCGGGGACCGGTTTCTGGCATTACAGCCGTCTTCGGCCCGGTTTGCTTGAATCCTGATGGTGCAATGAGCAAGGGTCTCACATCTGAGAATACCCTTCCACGCTTAGGGTGGACAAAAATATTAACAACAAGGGGTGGTGAGGGACAGAGTCTCTGAATTAAGCAGAAAGCTCTCACCCAGTCAAGAGATCAGGGCTAGATCCAACACCGTTTTTTAGCTCACTGCACCATCCCAGTTTCAGAACCTGGCTGTATGCAAATTAGTCTGTTCCTGTCCCAGTACATGATGGGAACAGGGCAAACCAAACTACAAAAGCCAATTCTTACACTGGGAAGGAAACAAGCTCCCGGGGACCGGTTTCTGGCATTACAGCCGTCTTCGGCCCGGTTTGCTTGAATCCTGATGGTGCAATGAGCAAGGGTCTCACATCTGAGAATACCCTTCCACGCTTAGGGTGGACAAAAATATTAACACCAAGGGGTGGTGAGGGACAGAGTCTCTGAATTAAGCAGAAAGCTCTCACCCAGTCAAGAGATCAGGGCTAGATCCAACACCGTTTTTTAGCTCACTGCACCATCCCAGTTTCAGAACCTGGCTGTATGCAAATTAGTCTGTTCCTGTCCCAGTACATGATGGGAACAGGGCAAACCAAACTACAAAAGCCAATTCTTACACTGGGAAGGAAACAAGCTCCCGGGGACCGGTTTCTGGCATTACAGCCGTCTTCGGCCCGGTTTGCTTGAATCCTGATGGTGCAATGAGCAAGGGTCTCACATCTGAGAATACCCTTCCACGCTTAGGGTGGACAAAAATATTAACAACAAGGGGTGGTGAGGGACGGAGTCTCTGAATTAAGCAGAAAGCTCTCACCCAGTCAAGAGATCAGGGCTAGATCCAACACCGTTTTTTAGCTCACTGCACCATCCCAGTTTCAGAACCTGGCTGTATGCAAATTAGTCTGTTCCTGTCCCAGTACATGATGGGAACAGGGCAAACCAAACTACAAAAGCCAATTCTTACACTGGGAAGGAAACAAGCTCCCGGGGACCGGTTTCTGGCATTACAGCCGTCTTCGGCCCGGTTTGCTTGAATCCTGATGGTGCAATGAGCAAGGGTCTCACATCTGAGAATACCCTTCCACGCTTAGGGTGGACAAAAATATTAACAACAAGGGGTGGTGAGGGACAGAGTCTCTGAATTAAGCAGAAAGCTCTCACCCAGTCAAGAGATCAGGGCTAGATCCAACACCGTTTTTTAGCTCACTGCACCATCCCAGTTTCAGAACCTGGCTGTATGCAAATTAGTCTGTTCCTGTCCCAGTACATGATGGGAACAGGGCAAACCAAACTACAAAAGCCAATTCTTACACTGGGAAGGAAACAAGCTCCCGGGGACCGGTTTCTGGCATTACAGCCGTCTTCGGCCCGGTTTGCTTGAATCCTGATGGTGCAATGAGCAAGGGTCTCACATCTGAGAATACCCTTCCACGCTTAGGGTGGACAAAAATATTAACAACAAGGGGTGGTGAGGGACAGAGTCTCTGAATTAAGCAGAAAGCTCTCACCCAGTCAAGAGATCAGGGCTAGATCCAACACCGTTTTTTAGCTCACTGCACCATCCCAGTTTCAGAACCTGGCTGTATGCAAATTAGTCTGTTCCTGTCCCAGTACATGATGGGAACAGGGCAAACCAAACTACAAAAGCCAATTCTTACACTGGGAAGGAAACAAGCTCCCGGGGACCGGTTTCTGGCATTACAGTCGTCTTCGGCCCGGTTTGCTTGAATCCTGATGGTGCAATGAGCAAGGGTCTCACATCTGAGAATACCCTTCCACGCTTAGGGTGGACAAAAATATTAACAACAAGGGGTGGTGAGGGACAGAGTCTCTGAATTAAGCAGAAAGCTCTCACCCAGTCAAGAGATCAGGGCTAGATCCAACACCGTTTTTTAGCTCACTGCACCATCCCAGTTTCAGAACCTGGCTGTATGCAAATTAGTCTGTTCCTGTCCCAGTACATGATGGGAACAGGGCAAACCAAACTACAAAAGCCAATTCTTACACTGGGAAGGAAACAAGCTCCCGGGGACCGGTTTCTGGCATTACAGCCGTCTTCGGCCCGGTTTGCTTGAATCCTGATGGTGCAATGAGCAAGGGTCTCAAATCTGAGAATACCCTTCCACGCTTAGGGTGGACAAAAATATTAACAACAAGGGGTGGTGAGGGACAGAGTCTCTGAATTAAGCAGAAAGCTCTCACCCAGTCAAGAGATCAGGGCTAGATCCAACACCGTTTTTTAGCTCACTGCACCATCCCAGTTTCAGAACCTGGCTGTATGCAAATTAGTCTGTTCCTGTCCCAGTACATGATGGGAACAGGGCAAACCAAACTACAAAAGCCAATTCTTACACTGGGAAGGAAACAAGCTCCCGGGGACCGGTTTCTGGCATTACAGCCGTCTTCGGCCCGGTTGTAAATCGATTTTGGCCACTATAGGTGTGGCAGGGTATACTCAGACATGAGTCCCTTTCTCACTGCTCCATCAGGATTCAAGCAAGCCGGGCCGAAGAGGCTGAAATGCCAGAAACCGGTCCCCGGTAGCTTGTCTCCTTTCTGGTAAAGAATTGGCTTCGTAGTTTAGTCTGCCCTGTTCCCATGATGCACTGGGCCAGGGACAGACTGATTTGCATATAGCCAGGTTCTGAGCTGGGATGGGGCAGTGAGATAAATAACGGTGATGGATCAAGCCCTGATCTTTGGACTGGGTAAGAGTGGTCTGCTCAATTCAGACACTCTGTTCATCACCACCCCCTTTTGTAAATCGATTTTGGCCACTATAGGTGTGGCAGGGTATACTCAGACATGAGTCCCTTTCTCACTGCTCCATCAGGATTCAAGCAAGCCGGGCCGAAGAGGCTGAAATGCCAGAAACCGGTCCCCGGTAGCTTGTCTCCTTTCTGGTAAAGAATTGGCTTGGTAGTTTAGTCTGCCCTGTTCCCATGATGCACTGGGCCAGGGGCAGACTGATTTCCATATAGCCAGGTTCTGAGCTGGGATGGGGCAGTGAGATAAATAACGGTGATGGATCAAGCCCTGATCTTTGGACTGGGTAAGAGTGGTCTGCTCAATTCAGACACTCTGTTCATCACCACCCCCTTTTGTAAATCGATTTTGGCCACTATAGGTGTGGCAGGGTATACTCAGACATGAGTCCCTTTCTCACTGCTCCATCAGGATTCAAGCAAGCCGGGCCGAAGAGGCTGAAATGCCAGAAACCGGTCCCCGGTAGCTTGTCTCCTTTCTGGTAAAGAATTGGCTTGGTAGTTTAGTCTGCCCTGTTCCCATGATGCACTGGGCCAGGGACAGACTGATTTGCATATAGCCAGGTTCTGAGCTGGGATGGGGCAGTGAGATAAATAACGGTGATGGATCAAGCCCTGATCTTTGGACTGGGTAAGAGTGGTCTGCTCAATTCAGACACTCTGTTCATCACCACCCCCTTTTGTAAATCGATTTTGGCCACTATAGGTGTGGCAGGGTATACTCAGACATGAGTCCCTTTCTCACTGCTCCATCAGGATTCAAGCAAGCCGGGCCGAAGAGGCTGAAATGCCAGAAACCGGTCCCCGGTAGCTTGTCTCCTTTCTGGTAAAGAATTGGCTTGGTAGTTTAGTCTGCCCTGTTCCCATGATGCACTGGGCCAGGGACAGACTGATTTGCATATAGCCAGGTTCTGAGCTGGGATGGGGCAGTGAGATAAATAACGGTGATGGATCAAGCCCTGATCTTTGGACTGGGTAAGAGTGGTCTGCTCAATTCAGACACTCTGTTCATCACCACCCCCTTTTGTAAATCGATTTTGGCCACTATAGGTGTGGCAGGGTATACTCAGACATGAGTCCCTTTCTCACTGCTCCATCAGGATTCAAGCAAGCCGGGCCGAAGAGGCTGAAATGCCAGAAACCGGTCCCCGGTAGCTTGTCTCCTTTCTGGTAAAGAATTGGCTTGGTAGTTTAGTCTGCCCTGTTCCCATGATGCACTGGGCCAGGGACAGACTGATTTGCATATAGCCAGGTTCTGAGCTGGGATGGGGCAGTGAGATAAATAACGGTGATGGATCAAGCCCTGATCTTTGGACTGGGTAAGAGTGGTCTGCTCAATTCAGACACTCTGTTCATCACCACCCCCTTTTGTAAATCGATTTTGGCCACTATAGGTGTGGCAGGGTATACTCAGGCATGAGTCCCTTTCTCACTGCTCCATCAGGATTCAAGCAAGCCGGGCCGAAGAGGCTGAAATGCCAGAAACCGGTCCCCGGTAGCTTGTCTCCTTTCTGGTAAAGAATTGGCTTGGTAGTTTAGTCTGCCCTGTTCCCATGATGCACTGGGCCAGGGACAGACTGATTTGCATATAGCCAGGTTCTGAGCTGGGATGGGGCAGTGAGATAAATAACGGTGATGGATCAAGCCCTGATCTTTGGACTGGGTAAGAGTGGTCTGCTCAATTCAGACACTCTGTTCATCACCACCCCCTTTTGTAAATCGATTTTGGCCACTATAGGTGTGGCAGGGTATACTCAGACATGAGTCCCTTTCTCACTGCTCCATCAGGATTCAAGCAAGCCGGGCCGAAGAGGCTGAAATGCCAGAAACCGGTCCCCGGTAGCTTGTCTCCTTTCTGGTAAAGAATTGGCTTGGTAGTTTAGTCTGCCCTGTTCCCATGATGCACTGCGCCAGGGACAGACTGATTTGCATATAGCCAGGTTCTGAGCTGGGATGGGGCAGTGAGATAAATAACGGTGATGGATCAAGCCCTGATCTTTGGACTGGGTAAGAGTGGTCTGCTCAATTCAGACACTCTGTTCATCACCACCCCCTTTTGTAAATCGATTTTGGCCACTATAGGTGTGGCAGGGTATACTCAGACATGAGTCCCTTTCTCACTGCTCCATCAGGATTCAAGCAAGCCGGGCCGAAGAGGCTGAAATGCCAGAAACCGGTCCCCGGTAGCTTGTCTCCTTTCTGGTAAAGAATTGGCTTGGTAGTTTAGTCTGCCCTGTTCCCATGATGCACTGGGCCAGGGACAGACTGATTTGCATATAGCCAGGTTCTGAGCTGGGATGGGGCAGTGAGATAAATAACGGTGATGGATCAAGCCCTGATCTTTGGACTGGGTAAGAGTGGTCTGCTCAATTCAGACACTCTGTTCATCACCACCCCCTTTTGTAAATCGATTTTGGCCACTATAGGTGTGGCAGGGTATACTCAGGCATGAGTCCCTTTCTCACTGCTCCATCAGGATTCAAGCAAGCCGGGCCGAAGAGGCTGAAATGCCAGAAACCGGTCCCCGGTAGCTTGTCTCCTTTCTGGTAAAGAATTGGCTTGGTAGTTTAGTCTGCCCTGTTCCCATGATGCACTGGGCCAGGGACAGACTGATTTGCATATAGCCAGGTTCTGAGCTGGGATGGGGCAGTGAGATAAATAACGGTGATGGATCAAGCCCTGATCTTTGGACTGGGTAAGAGTGGTCTGCTCAATTCAGACACTCTGTTCATCACCACCCCCTTTTGTAAATCGATTTTGGCCACTATAGGTGTGGCAGGGTATACTCAGACATGAGTCCCTTTCTCACTGCTCCATCAGGATTCAAGCAAGCCGGGCCGAAGAGGCTGAAATGCCAGAAACCGGTCCCCGGTAGCTTGTCTCCTTTCTGGTAAAGAATTGGCTTGGTAGTTTAGTCTGCCCTGTTCCCATGATGCACTGGGCCAGGGACAGACTGATTTGCATATAGCCAGGTTCTGAGCTGGGATGGGGCAGTGAGATAAATAACGGTGATGGATCAAGCCCTGATCTTTGGACTGGGTAAGAGTGGTCTGCTCAATTCAGACACTCTGTTCATCACCACCCCCTTTTGCAAATCGATTTTGGCCACTATAGGTGTGGCAGGGTATACTCAGACATGAGTCCCTTTCTCACTGCTCCATCAGGATTCAAGCAAGCCGGGCCGAAGAGGCTGAAATGCCAGAAACCGGTCCCCGGTAGCTTGTCTCCTTTCTGGTAAAGAATTGGCTTTGTAGTTTAGTCTGCCCTGTTCCCATGATGCACTGGGCCAGGGACAGACTGATTTGCATATAGCCAGGTTCTGAGCTGGGATGGGGCAGTGAGATAAATAACGGTGATGGATCAAGCCCTGATCTTTGGACTGGGTAAGAGTGGTCTGCTCAATTCAGACACTCTGTTCATCACCACCCCCTTTTGTAAATCGATTTTGGCCACTATAGGTGTGGCAGGGTATACTCAGACATGAGTCCCTTTCTCACTGCTCCATCAGGATTCAAGCAAGCCGGGCCGAAGAGGCTGAAATGCCAGAAACCGGTCCCCGGTAGCTTGTCTCCTTTCTGGTAAAGAATTGGCTTGGTAGTTTAGTCTGCCCTGTTCCCATGATGCACTGGGCCAGGGACAGACTGATTTGCATATAGCCAGGTTCTGAGCTGGGATGGGGCAGTGAGATAAATAACGGTGATGGATCAAGCCCTGATCTTTGGACTGGGTAAGAGTGGTCTGCTCAATTCAGACACTCTGTTCATCACCACCCCCTTTTGTAAATCGATTTTGGCCACTATAGGTGTGGCAGGGTATACTCAGACATGAGTCCCTTTCTCACTGCTCCATCAGGATTCAAGCAAGCCGGGCCGAAGAGGCTGAAATGCCAGAAACCGGTCCCCGGTAGCTTGTCTCCTTTCTGGTAAAGAATTGGCTTGGTAGTTTAGTCTGCCCTGTTCCCATGATGCACTGGGCCAGGGACAGACTGATTTGCATATAGCCAGGTTCTGAGCTGGGATGGGGCAGTGAGATAAATAACGGTGATGGATCAAGCCCTGATCTTTGGACTGGGTAAGAGTGGTCTGCTCAATTCAGACACTCTGTTCATCACCACCCCCTTTTGTAAATCGATTTTGGCCACTATAGGTGTGGCAGGGTATACTCAGGCATGAGTCCCTTTCTCACTGCTCCATCAGGATTAAAGCAAGCTGGGCCGAAGAGGCTGAAATGCCAGAAACCGGTCCCCGGTAGCTTGTCTCCTTTCTGGTAAAGAATTGGCTTGGTAGTTTAGTCTGCCCTGTTCCCATGATGCACTGGGCCAGGGACAGACTGATTTGCATATAGCCAGGTTCTGAGCTGGGATGGGGCAGTGAGATAAATAACGGTGATGGATCAAGCCCTGATCTTTGGACTGGGTAAGAGTGGTCTGCTCAATTCAGACACTCTGTTCATCACCACCCCCTTTTGTAAATCGATTTTGGCCACTATAGGTGTGGCAGGGTATACTCAGACATGAGTCCCTTTCTCACTGCTCCATCAGGATTCAAGCAAGCCGGGCCGAAGAGGCTGAAATGCCAGAAACCGGTCCCCGGTAGCTTGTCTCCTTTCTGGTAAAGAATTGGCTTGGTAGTTTAGTCTGCCCTGTTCCCATGATGCACTGGGCCAGGGACAGACTGATTTGCATATAGCCAGGTTCTGAGCTGGGATGGGGCAGTGAGATAAATAACGGTGATGGATCAAGCCCTGATCTTTGGACTGGGTAAGAGTGGTCTGCTCAATTCAGACACTCTGTTCATCACCACCCCCTTTTGTAAATCCAGAATCCTTTCCAGGCACCAGTGTACAGACCGTGATGTTACATTTTTCTCAGCATCTGACATTCCTGGGCCCTGAGAGGAGTCTGAGGGTAAGCTGTAGGTTAGAAATGAGGGTCTGGGGTCACCTGGGGATTCTATAATCTCAAGCCATCTGTCTTCCATTTCCATGGAATGTGCTTCCCCGAAGAAATGTCTCGCTCAGCTACTCGTGCAGGGGGGACCCGGGCCTTGTGTGTTGCTGGCCGTCATGGGTGGGTGGGTGGGGGTGTAGTGAGCGTACTAGTTTATGCACGTCACGTAGACGTGACGTGCGGCGGCCATTTTGGGAGGCGGAGCGCGCGCAGGCATTAGCGCGCTGGGGACTTGGAGATACGGCAGCGCCGGCCGGCGCTCTTCAGCATAGTTGTACTTGAACTTAATAAATAAGTTTGGAGCACACTCAAGGCATCAGCGTAATCATTGCAGGGGGCAACGTTACAGTGGCGACGAGGGTGGGATTCCGACGCTTGAGGTTTGAATTCAGAGGCCGTTCAGCGTCTTGCAAGCTGTACATAGCAGAGAGGGGACCCTCCGTCTTGGGTTGGCTAGACCAGGGCGATCTAGAAATCAAATTGGACCCAGGAGGGACGGAACAAATACTACTCACGGAACCGGAAGTGTGGCCCGATCTGAATAAATGGAAGGAGAGATACCCAAAAGTATTTGGGGGCACAGTAGGAAGAATGGAAAAATTCCAACACAAGATCGTGCTCAAGGAAGGCGCCATCCCTGTAGCCCACAAGGTGAGGAACGTACCCATAGCTGTAACAGAGGCCGTCCAGACAGAACTCCAAGAGTTGGAGAGAAAAGGAATAATTGAACCAATCACCTGTGCCAAATGGCTCGCGCCACTGGTGGTAGTCATGAAGCCCAATGGGAAGGTCAGGCATTGTGTGGACTTGAGAGAACTGAACAAGAACATTGTAGTAGAGAAATTTCCCCTCCCGAGGATCGAGGAAATGCTGGCAAAGACCAGGGGAATAAGGTGGTACTCCACAATAGACTTGACCTCTGCCTACCACCAAATAGTACTACACCCGGACAGCAAAAGTCTCACATCATTCATCACCCCATTCGGGTGCTACCAGTTCTGCCGCATGCCGTTTGGGCTGGCCTCGGCTGCCGCAGTGTTTCAGAAAATGATGCACCAGCTGTTCAGAGACATAAAAGGCGTCCAGTATTTCCAGGACGACATTTTGGTGATGGGGCGTGACAGACTGGACCACGATCTGAAGCTTGGAAGGGTGTTACAGACATTGGAAAGCAAAGGCCTCACAGCAGAGTGGACAAAGTGCCGATTGGGCCTAGAGTCGGTTACATATCTGGGCCATGAGATAGGAGTGCAGGGCATCACACCTAAGGCAGAAAATGTAAAAGCAATCGCAGAAGCGCCGCCCCCCAAGAACAAGGAAGAGGTCAGGTCGTTCTTGGGGATGGCGGAGTACTACAGCAAGTTTGTAGTACACTTTGCCTCGAAGACTCATCATATGAGACTGCTGACCAGGGAGAGCACCATGTTCCAGTGGACACCTGAAACACAAACTGAGTTTGAAACAATTAAGAAGGATGTCACAGGAGCTGTACCGCTCAAAGGATATGACCCACAGGGCGCCACAGTGCTCACAACTGACGCCAGTGACAAGGGCCTGGGTGCTGTACTCATGCAGGATCGGGGACGAGGAGAAATGGAGACGATCAGCTTTGCATCCCGGGCATTGACAGATACGGAGAGCAAATACAGTGTGATTGAAAAGGAGATGCTGGCGGTGGTATGGGCCATGACGAGATTCCGGCAATTCCTATGGGGCACCCGATTCCTACTCAAGACAGATCATAAGGCGTTGGTAAAAGTATTAACATCGAGTGGACATGCCAGCGCTACTCCCAGGATATCCAAAATGACTCTAAAACTGCTTGAGTTCAGGTACGATGTGGAGTACATTCCCGGAAATCGGAACCGAGTAGCCGACTACTTGAGCAGGGCGGCTGCCATGGAGCCAGGGGAGGAAGACCCTGCAGGCAAAGGGGAATTGGTGGCCCTCGTAGAAGACCAGGAGAAATTAATCAGCCACCAGGAGTGGACAGAGGCATATGAGGAGGACAGCAATATGAAGGAAGTGAAGAGATGCATCATACAAGGATGGCCAGACAAAAGACACGTGAGGGAAAATATGAAACCATACTTTGAAGTAAGGGAAGAACTGTCGATAGGAGACAAAGGGGTGTTCACTTACAGAGGAGACAAGGTGATCCCCCCAAGGAACCTCATCACCAAGCTATTGGACATGCTACATGAGGGCCACTTAGGCATAGGAAAACTGAAATTAAGGACCAAACAAAATTACTGTTGGCCAGGCATGGACATGAGGGCGGAAAGGCATGTCAGAGAGTGTCTGCAATGCCAAGGTGCGGACAAGACACTCAAACCCCTGCATCCAGCGTTGGGTAGGTTCAACCCCCAATCGAACCCGTGGGAAGAACTGTCTATTGACATATTAGGACCGGTCCTAGACGACCAAGGCACGCAGAAGTATGTTTGTGTCCTCATGGATCGATACTCCAAATGGCCGGAGTTAAGGGTGGATGAAACCATGGACACAGAGAACATCTTAAAGTTTCTGTCCGAGACCTTTACAAGGGAAGGAATCCCCAAGTCCATTCTGAGTGATAATGGCCCCCAGTTCAGGTCGGAAAAATGGAACACATTTATGCAAAGGAATGGCATTACCATCAAACACACGGCGATCTACCATCCAGCCGGTAATGGCTTAGTGGAGCGATTTAATAGGGTAGTGATGGGAGCCATACAAGCCGCGATCTCCAACAACAAAGACTGGGAGAAAGCACTAGAGAACATGGTGTGGGCCTACAGGATCACGCCCACGGGCACAGGGTACAGCCGGTTTCAGATATTGAGAGGGCGTGAACCCTTCACGCATGACAACAGGATTTGGAAGGAGAGAGTCATCACCAGTGAATGGTCCCCCGCAGTAGTGCGGGCCAACCTGGAAAGGGCACAAACCAGCTACACCAATCATTACAACAAACGAAGGAATGTTAAAGGAACTGAGCTGGAGAAGGGAGAGTGGTTAAGAGTAAAATTAGCCACTCTACAGAAGAAAGGAGACAGTAAATATAGCAAACCCATGCAAGACAAGGAGGTGTACGACCGAGCAGCCCTGCTGAGTGATGGAAATGTGTGGTCCCAGGACCCCATGGCCAGGTGTAATAAGGTATTGCGATGGGGGCACACCGGAACGGAATGGGAGGACGTTGAGGATTCGAATACAGAGAAGGGACAATGTGTAGGTGAGCAGCAAGGAGGAGTAAGTGAGAAGACGGAACGAGAGAGTGAAGAAGGAGCGAGCGGGAGTCAAGGGAATGACATGGACTGGCCGGAGAGAAGTGTGGAGGAGAACGTGGTAGCGAAGGAAAGAATGGAAGGTACTGAGATGCAGAGCCAAGGGGCCTCGGAGAACCCCATCAGGATGACAAGGAGTGGTAGGCCGGTGGTAAGGCCCGCCAGATTTCGAGATTTCAAATTGGACAATGAACTGTAAGTGACTCTTTAGTGTTTGGTAAAAGGGGGAGATATGTAGTGAGCGTACTAGTTTATGCACGTCACGTAGACGTGACGTGCGGCGGCCATTTTGGGAGGCGGAGCGCGCGCAGGCATTAGCGCGCCGGGGACTTGGAGATACAGCAGCGCCGGCCGGCGCTCTTCAGCATAGTTGTACTTGAACTTAATAAATAAGTTTGGAGCACACTCAAGGCATCAGCGTAATCATTGCAGGGGGCAACGTTACAGGGGGGAGTCTGCCTCCTCTCCTACACCCTTTGTCTATACCTTCTCTCACACTCTCTTCATCCGTTGCAATCTCCATACCACTTCCGCTACTCTCCTGACTCCTGCGTAAAGGTGTGCAGATTGCGCACCAAATGTGAAGGTGCTGCAGTGCGGCTGCGTGAGCCCAGCCTTTGTCTTTGAGGCCGAGGGCCCATATTAATAATGATATGGCACCTATGCACAAAGCCAGCCTTTGCCGGGCATGGGCGGCAGGCCATTATCATTATTTAAATGATCGTCATGCTCCTCTGCCTCGGAGACTGACTGTGTCCAGCCGATGCGTGCTGTGACACTGCAAGTTAATATGTTGAACCAGTCTGCATTGTGCTGAGGGGGCCCCTGGATCGCGGGGCCACCTGCACTGAGGGGGCCTTTGTTATGCCCCTTGTGCCTGTGGATGAAACTGTAATGTCGCGATACGTGACGACAGTGTTGCTTCGTGACGTATAAACCATATGACCTGAAAGCAAATAAAAGGTCAGGGTCGTGATCACGTCGGCCTGATTTTTTTTTTTTGACAAGGACGATCGTCAACGCTGATGGCAGCCCCTGATTAGGGCTCTCCCCCTCCCCTCGCTCCTCGCTCCACGCTTTCTCCCCACTCCTCCAAGGGGCTGGGCCTGTGCTCCCTGGCTTGACCGGGGCCAGGCTGCGCACCAAGGAGGGGACGGAGAAGTGGTCGCCCCTACCCAGCTAGCTTCTCTTGGGTGCTCGGACGTCGGAGCTGCGCCCGGGCCGCCATTTGCTTCCAGGATCGAGACGGCCCCCAGAGGGCTTGATCTGACCAGCGGATTTGCCGAGCCGACCACGGATGACTGCATCAGCTGATTCCCCAGACACACAGTAGGCGCCATTTTCTATCCTTTGTGATAGATCTGGCCTTTTTCATTGCATTAACAGCTTTACACTGAATTTCGTTTTTTTCTCGCTCTGCTTGTTGCTTGTTACTTTTGCTGCTACTGATTGCAATTTGACTTGCTGAGCTCTGCCTGACTGACTAATTTCCTTACCTTGTAATTGCTGCGCTCTGATTGCAATTTGGCATTGCTGCACTGTGTCCAATCCATTTCCAAAACGTGATAATAATTACAGTTTGTGCCTTGTAATTGTAATTGCTGCGCTCTGCTTGTAGAATCATTTCCACTGCCTGATTGATTTTACTTTTCAGATTCCGATTTGCTCACCTGTGCTCTGCTTGCCTGCTTAAAATTTTCGCTGCTTGACTGATTTTATCACTCCGAATACAGCCTAGTTAGCCGCGCTTTACTTGATTTATCCTGATTTATCTCGCACATCGACACTCGGCCCAGCCCGCCCTGCCCTCTCTCCCGCTCCTCTAAGGCGCTGGGTCTGCGTCTCCCTGGCTTGACCGGGGCCTGGCTGCGCGCCAAAGAGGGGAAGGAGAAGGGCCTGAACCCCTTAACCCCCCCATCCAGCTGCACCAACTGATCATGGAGGACGCCATGGCTCAACCCAGCTCTGCCACCGAAGACGACGGGCAATGGCAGATTAAAACGAAGAGGGGACACGACTCGTGCCCAACAACACCAGAGAAAGCATCAAAGCTTGCCCGCCCTACCCCCGCTGATAGCGCAATTCCAACCTCAAACCGCTATATGGCTCTCGGAGATATCCAGGACAGGGACGCCCCCCCCCGCAAGACCCCAATGCTCCTGAACCTGAGACCTCTCCAGCCCCCACCAAGCGACTAAGGATCCCACCCATCATCCTGAAGAACCTAACCACTCACAAGGCCTTGGTGGACATACTGGATGAATACTGCACCTCCCCCTACACAATCAAGCCCAGGCAGGACCATGCCAAGATTATGCTCACCACCCCAGAGGACTACAGGTGCTTGACCAACATGTTTACCAACCAGAAAATGGAGTATTACACCTTCCCAATGACCACTGCAAAAGCCCAGCGCTTTGTAATACGGGGGCTCCCAGCAAACGCATCACTTGAACACATCTCTGGGGATTTATCTGACCTTGGCCTTCCAGTCAAAAATATTGCACAGATTACCTCTCCAGCGGATAAGAACAAGAAATTTCCCCTCTTCGTTGTAACCCTGTCGGCAAGCCACGATGGGAAGCCAGCTGACCTCTCGGGAGTCACATGTCTCTGCGGCTGCATCATCACCACAGAAGCACCTAGAGGGAAACGAGGACCAATCATGTGCTACAACTGCCAGCGCTTGGGGCACACCTCTGCCTTCTGCCAACAGAAGCCAAAGTGCGTACGCTGTGGAGGAGAGCACACCTCTAACCAATGCACTAGGAACCGGGAAACCGAACCAGCAAAATGCGCCAACTGCGCAGGAACCACATCCAGCAAGCTATCGCAGCTGTTCCTACCTCCAGAAGGCAAAGAAGGAAGGCCAATGCCAACCCCCCCAACAACAAAATACTTCCCCACACTCGACAACGACGGGTCAGGGGCCAATGAATACTCACAGACCCGCAATGGCACACAGGATCCCAAATGGAAATCCAACCAACAGCCATAGCAATGCGCGTGTGGATGGAAGATCATACGCAGAAACAACTAAACCCAAGCAGGACAGCCCAGCGCCACCTACCGCCCCAGCAACAACTACCACCCCAGCACCAACGACCACCCCAGCACCATCCTGTAAGTTAGGCTCAGCCATCAACTGGCAGGAACTCATCGTGAAGATTGCAAAAACAGTCGCAGACATGAACATCCACCCAGTGGTGACAATCGTGGCGAGTCTTATCGCCGGACTTTTCCAGGGCGAAGAAAACACCAGCAATGGCAGCAAAATCTAAAAGAAACTCCCTCTTCGTGATGTGTAGTGCTAATAGCATTCAGAAGAAAACTGCAGAACTCCTGCACCTGATGGAAACCATGGACGTGGGCATAGCGCTTATCTCCGAGACCCACCTCCAAGGAAGCCAGAAGCTCAACATAGCAAACCACAGGGTATACCGCACAGATCGCACCACTGGAACCAAAGGTGGAGGAACAGCGGTGATAGTCAGCACAAAAGTGAAGCACCACAAGATCTCTCTACCACCAGTTGGGAGCATTGAAGCAACTGGCATACAGATCCAGACATCTGCAGGCCCGCTGCGGCTGATCGCCGCCTACTCACCCCCAAATTTCTAATTTCTAATTTCTAATTTAAAATACTTGTAGAGCGCAGCGTACACCTTGCGGTTTCTTGGCGCTGGGGGGATCGGCAACTGAGATGAAAAAAGACCAGGGAGAGATGAAAGGGATATTGAGGGAGTTTAAGTGGGGAAGGCCTGGCTGAAAAGGAACGTTTTCAGCTCTCTGCGAAAAGGGAGATACTGAGTAGCAGAGCGGAGATGGTCAGGAAGTGAGTTCCAGAAGGTTGGAGCTAGGGTGGAGAAATTAGCCCCGCCCCACTTTTTGCGAGTGAAGCGAGGGATCTGGAGGAGGGACCTGGAGGAAGACCGAAGTTCTCTTGTGGGTACATAGGACTTGATTAGTGAGGAGATGAAGGCAGGGGCAGAGCCCTGGCGGGCCTGGAAGACCATGCACCCGATCTTGAATAGAGCCCGTTCCTTTATGGGGAGCCAGTGGAGCTCCCTGAGAAGGGGGGTGGAGTGGTGATAACGAGGGAGGCCGTACACAAGCCGGGCTGCTTGATTCTGGACGGTCTGGAGTCTACGCAAACTGTAAGCGGGGATACCGTGGTAAAGAGCGTTTGCGTAGTCCAATTTAGATATTACAAGTGCGGCCATAATGATCTTGAGTGCCTGGGGGGAAAAGAAGCGGGAGACAGTGCGGATAGTGCGGAGAGAAAGGAAACAGGAGGACACCACAGAGCTGATTTGTGAATGGAGAGTGAGTTGGCTGTTTATTTTGACACCAAGTGTTTTGACCGTGGTGGAGGGGGTCGGTGCAGAGCCAAGAGAAGGGGGCCAGAAGAGAGAGTTCCAGGGACTGGATGAACCACCGGTGAGAACCAGCTCGGTTTTATCCGGGTTCAGTTTAAGGTGGTTGTGGTTCATCCAGTCCCTGATGAATGTCATAGTTGACTGGAAATTGGAGACCGAAAGAGGAGAAGGGGACAAATCAAAGATGAGCTGGAGGTCATCCGCGTAGTTATAGACGGTGACCTCCAGCTGTTGTAGTGCAAAGATGAGAGGAAAGATATAAAGGTTGAAAAGTAAGGGGGAGAGCGAGGAACCCTGGGGAACACCGCAAGTGACAGGGAGGGGAGTAGCCGTGAAGTCGCCTAACCGGACCGCCTGAGTGCGTTCCCTCAGAAAGGAGGAGAGCCAGATCAGAGCTGATCCCCCGATGCCGGCCGCCCTGACACGGGTGAGTAGGATGGTGTGGTCCACCGTGTCAAAGGCGGCGGAAAGATCAAGGAGGACCAGTGCCTGGTGTTTATTTTCGTCCATACCCTTTCTGAGTTTGTCCAAGACTGAGACCACGACTGACTCGGTCGAATGCCTGGGACGAAACCCGGCTTGGCGGGAAGCCAGACCCCCATTTGCCTCAACATGGGCGCTGAGCACCGCGGTGACATGGCGTTCCATCACCTTGCCCAGGAAGGGTAGCAGGGAGATGGGGCGATAGTTGGCCGAGATAGAAGAGTCAGCGCCAGATTTCTTCAGGATGGGCACTATGGTAGCTGCCTTAAGCGGATAGGGCACTACGCCCTGTGCCAGGGAGCTGTTGAGGAAGGCAATGGGGGGGTCAGGGCAGCTGGAGTAAATTTGCTGCAGGACTCGTGCTGGGCAGACGTCCGCGGGTGATCCCGACTTCACTTTAGGGAGTATCTCCAGGAAAGAATCCTGCGTGAGGGGGGGGATAGAGGTAAGAAGGTAGGGGAGGGGAGGGGGGGAGGGATCGACGAAGGCAGAGGAGGGTGGGGGGATGTTGAGCTTAATGGTTGCTATTTTATCCAAGAAATAGGTATTGAGCTGGTCGCAGAGAAGTTGGGAGGGAAGGCGAGGTTCGGTCTGAGAATGCCAGGTCATTCACTATTCCGAAGATTTCCCTGGGTTTGTTTTCGGCAGAAGTAATTTTAGATGAAAAGTAGGTGGACTTGCAGCCAGGATTGCTGTTTTATATTTGTCCAGTGCTGATAAGAAGTGGGTTTTTAATAGGGGATCGTAATTTTTCCTCCATTGCCTTTCTGCCTGTCGGGCGCTCAGTTTAAGATCTTTTAGGTGGTCATTGAACCATCTATTAGAGTCCTTTGGTCGGCGGATGGAGATGCGGCGTAGAGGCGCCACAGAGTCGCAGCCATCCGCCAGCCAGATGTTAATGGCTTTGGCTTGAGAGGTAGATGTTAAGCCAGTAAGAGTAGGAGTGGAGTCGCGAAGCATGGAGGTCAAGGAGGGGTAATCTAATCTATTCCAGTTCCGTGCCCAGGTGTTTTTGGTATGCGGAGTTTTAGACATCACGTTACGGGGAATAGAGAAGGAAATGAGGGCATGGTCGGACCAAGGGCACGGCGAGACAGTGACCGAGGCCACAGGAAGGTTGAGGGACCAGACCTGGTCCAATGTGTGCCCATGGGAGTGAGTGGGGACAGCTATGTGCGACACGAAATTGAGGGTTGAGAGGCAATCTGTGAACTCTTTAGAGGCTGAGCACTCGTGTGGGTCAAAGGGCCAATAATTGAAGTCCCCTAGCACCAAGACCGAAGCGTAGTTGACCACCAAGTTGGCCAATAGGTCTTGAAAGGCCGGCAAGAATGCAGGCGAGGGCTGGGGGGGCCGGTACATTAATAGACAGGTGATGGGGGGGGGAAAAGAAAGAGAGCGGGCTACCAGAAAGTCAGCAGGGGGAATGGGGGGTGAGGGAAGTGATTGGAAATTCAACTCCGATCGAGCGATCAGGGCAACCCCACCGCCTGCCTTGCCCGCCGGCCGGTCGGCTCGAAGGGCCACATAGGAGGGGGGTAGGGTGGCCAGGAGAACAGGGAGGGAAGTGTCACAGTACCAAGTTTCGGTCAGGAGCAGTAGGTCAGGTTTCTCAGAGTCAAGTAAGACGAACAGCTCATGGTGGTGCTTGACCGCTGACCTGGTATTGAGTAAGAAGACAGACAATGCCGGCGAACGGGGGGGGGGTCGGGGGGAAGGGGCAGGGTGGGGCAGGGTGACGGGGGAGCATGTAGCGGGAGATGAGGGGCTATGGGGGAAGTGGAGGCAAGGCCTAAAGAGGAGATCAATCTGCGGGTGGGATCTGGAAGTAGCCATTGACCTTGAAGGGCAATAAGATCCTTTGAAGAGTAGGATGTAGTTTTGGCATAGAGTCGTGCCCCCAGCCCCGTCCGGCCGCGGACGGGCGCAGACGGGCTTGCCTTAGGCGCACCTTCGGCGCGCAAAAGTCGCGCCCGCTGCGCTCGTCCGCTGCGCTTCCTACCATGACACATGCTTTATACCGGTGGGTGAGGAGGTCGGGGGGGGTGTGGCCAGCCGAGGGGGCGTGTCTCGCCTCGCCCTCGGGAATGGCGACTGAAGGGAAGAGGTCGTTGCAGCGAGTAGCGCTGTTCTAGGATGCCAAGATGCAGGTAAGAAGGGATGTCAGGTTAAAAACACAGTAATTTTGACACAGAATACAGTTTTAAAATTTCGTCCCTGCTCCCGGCTTTCCGCCTCAGGAGCCAATCATCAATGCAGCGCCTAGCGTTGGCGCATGCTATTTGTAGTCGTGGCGGGGAGGCGTGGCCAGCCGAGGGGGCGTGTCTCGCCTCGCCCTCGGGAATGGCGACTGAAGGGAAGAGGTCGTTGCAGCGAGTAGCGCTGTTCTAGGATGCCAAGATGCAGGTAAGAAGGGATGTCAGGTTAAAAACACAGTAATTTTGACACAGAATACAGTTTTAAAATTTCGTCCCTGCTCCCGGCTTTCCGCCTCAGGAGCCAATCATCAATGCAGCGCCTAGCGTTGGCGCGCGCTATTTGTAGTCGTGGCGGGGGGGCGTGGCCAGCCGAGGGGGCGTGTCTCGCCTCGCCCTCGGGAATGGCGACTGAAGGGAAGAGGTCGTTGCAGCGAGTAGCGCTGTTCTAGGATGCCAAGATGCAGGTAAGAAGGGATGTCAGGTTAAAAACACAGTAATTTTGACACAGAATACAGTTTTAAAATTTCGTCCCTGCTCCCGGCTTTCCGCCTCAGGAGCCAATCATCAATGCAGCGCCTAGCGTTGGCGCGCGCTATTTGTAGTCGTGGCGGGGGGCGTGGCCAGCCGAGGGGGCGTGTCTCGCCTCGCCCTCGGGAATGGCGACTGAAGGGAAGAGGTCGTTGCAGCGAGTAGCGCTGTTCTAGGATGCCAAGATGCAGGTAAGAAGGGATGTCAGGTTAAAAACACAGTAATTTTGACACAGAATACAGTTTTAAAATTTCGTCCCTGCTCCCGGCTTTCCGCCTCAGGAGCCAATCATCAAGGCAAGGCAAGCTAAGCCCAAAGGACTTGGATGCTTTATTGGACCCCAGCATCCCAACACTAATTGGAGATGACCTTAATGCTAAGCACAAATGCTGGAACTCTCGGACGGGAAACAGCAAAGGACACGCCCTACTTGCCCACTCAAAGAAGGAGGACTTCTTAGGGGCCGGCCCGACTCAACCAACACACTATCCAGGCTCTGCACTGCATAAACCGGATGTTCTGGACTTAGTGGTCATGAAGAATCTCTCCCAGTCTATGGAGCTTGAAACCCTAACAGCGCTGACATCCAACCACAACCCAGTGTTGATCACAGTTGGAGACGTACTTGAAGACCAGCAACAGGGCACCAGGCACAACTTCAAGAAGGCGGACTGGTGCCTATACAAGAGATGCCTGGAGGAGACACTGGTCCCTGGTCCCCTACGCAGTATTGAAGACATTGACCAGGCAGTGCACCACCTCACAGCCTCAATCCACACAGCTATTGCGCGCAGCACTCCAGAGCAGAAACTTCAACGATGCTCTATCTACGATCTCCCAAAGGGCATCAAGCAGTCAATAGCTGACAAGAACAGAGCCCGCAGAGAGTGGCAAAGGAATCGCACCCCCGACCTGCTGAAGAAGTATAATGAGCTGACAAGGCAGCTGAAGATACAAATAAGCCAGCACAGAGGTGAAAAATGGGAAGCAGCTACAGCTAACCTAAAGGACTCAGACAACTCTCTCTGGAGAATGACCCGACGCCTGACTGGGAAGAAGGAACCCAACCCACCGATACAAGGGACGACTCACCTGGCATGCAGCAACAGGGACAAGGCTGAGGTCTTCGCTGACACGCTGGAGGCATCCTTCAGGCCTAACCAGGCAAGCAAGCTGACAACAGAAGTCGAGCAAGAGGTCGCCAAACATCACCGGGAGCACGCACCAGAAACGGAAACTGCACACATTGAGGAATGCTCAATGGGCGAATTACTGGCCCTGGCAAAAACACTAAAAAACGGCAATGCACCAGGGAAGGACGGAATAGTCAACCAAGCCATCAAGATACTCCCAGATACCGCAGTAGATCACCTTGCTGAGATACTTAACGCATGCATGCAGCACCAGTATTTCCCAAACGCCTGGAAAGAAGCAAGAGTCATCGTATTCCCCAAGGCTGGGAAACCAATGCGAGACCCTGCAAACTACCGCCCCATAAGTCTGCTATCTGGCCTATCAAAACTCTTCGAAAAAGTTACCTTGCCCGTCTCGTTGACTTTGCGACAAGCAACAACCTACTTGCCAAAGAACAGTTTGGGTTCCGGAAAGACCACTCAACCAATCACCAACTCCTCAGAGTGGTGGACATCATCAGCCACGGATTCAACATCAACAAGTCTACTGGAGTAGTCTTTCTGGATGTAGCCAAAGCATTTGACCGAGTATGGCATGAGGGTCTGCTCTACAAACTTATCAAGCTCAAGTTTCCCAGCTACCTGGTCAAGTTGCTGACCAGCTACCTGACAAAACGGACCTTTCACGTGGCGGTGCGAGAAGAATGCTCATCGCCGCGCCCAATTCTAGCTGGAGTGCCTCAGGGGTCAATCCTAGGACCATTCCTCTTCAACATATTCACAAACGACATACCCACTGACCTAAAGAAGACTGATCTTGCCCTTTACGCGGATGATGTTGCAGTCATCTCCCAATCCTTCAGCGACAAAGAAGTGGCGAAGAACCTGGAGACATCGCTTTGCGAATGGTACAGCGACTGGCAGATCACCCTGAACACAAGCAAAACCACAGCAACCTTATTTACCAGGAAGCTGAACAGGAAACACCCGCAGATCCTCCTCAATGGGGATGAGGTCAAATGGGAAAACAGCAGCTCCTACCTGGGGGTGACTCTGGACTCTAAACTCAGCTGGAGAAATCACATAGAGAAGACCTGCCAGAAAGCAGCATCCAAACTGGCTGCATTATACCCACTCCTGAAGTCTAAGTCGATGGCCATGCAGAGCAAGGTGTGAGTAATCACCGCAATAATTCGACCAACTATGGCATACGCTTCACCAGTTTGGAGTGGCTGCCGCCCACAGCTTCGGAAGGACCTACAAATACTACAGAGCAAGGCCTTACGGATTGCAGTTTGTGCTCCCATGTTCACACGAACAGCAGACCTCCACAGAGACCTAGGCATCGAGATGTTGGACGACCATCTCCTCAAACTCAACAGGACATTCTACAAAGGACTGGATCAAAAAGAAAACCCACTGATCCGGAAACTTGCAGATATCGCTACAAACCCATTTGACCGCTACCCGCGTCCCAGTGAAGCGCTAACCTTGCGAAACTGAAACGGCAACGCAGCATCCAAAAACTCATCACTGCCTGAAGGCAAACACCGGCAGATACGCAAAACCTCACTGCTGCCCTGATGGCATAATCGCCTCGGCAAGCAACCAAAACCCGATCACTGCTAGATGGCATAATCGCCGCAGCAGGCAAACAAAACCCTCTCACTGTCAGATGGCATAATCGCCGCGGCAGGCACCCGAAAATCAAAACTATCCGAAGGTACTTGATAGACAAAGACGATACTCTCTGAGGAAACATGCTGACAATTTTGCAAACTCAACTGACCGCTAGCCGCGGCCCATCACTGAGCTGACCATGTGATACAGCCTCAACTGTGACAAAGGGTCACACATCAATAAGGCAACCTAAACAGCGACTAAAAAATTCTAAATGAATATGGAGTAATGAGGCAACTGCCTTGGTATCCAAAAACCCACCACTGTCAGAAGGAATCTGACAGGAGAAGACAAGACACAGACCACGTCGGCCTGTTGGCGACGGAGACGACCACCTGCAGTTAGCAACCACTCAGGCTCCTGTGTTTCTTTTAGTGCTAGGCCCCCAGCCCCTTACCTGCATGTCCATACCATTATCAAAGTGTCGGTGCTAAACACCGACACAACAGAAACCACTCGACTAAGGGTGGACGTTTTGCCAACTCCGCGGTCCTCTGGGATTGCGGAGTTCAGCAAAAACTAAGATTCTGCCATGTGGTGGAGTTGCCCCCCACCCCTACTTTCTCAATATGGAACTTTGCAGCACCCCTCCCCACTCCTTGACTGCAGCCCCGCAGGAATCTGGGAACCTGCCCCAGAATGTGCCCGACTGTTGCAGTGGGGTGGGCGCTCATGTGTGAGGGTCACTCCCCCAGCTGCAGAGGCCGTTTAAATAAGGCTTTCCACCCACCGAGCCAGAAAACCCTTCGCTCTATGAGTGCACACAGTACCTGCGTGACCCCAACATGCACCCCTGCGAGATGTGGGGGCTCATCAGGGGCGGCTGGTGACATTTGACAGTAGCGAGGCGTAAGCTAATTTGCATATTGCTGCCTAACTGGCGATTGCTACTGCGGTCACAACATTTGTTGACGTTTGTAATGAGCCACTGAGTCATAATGGAGTACAGAGTTGCATTATTTACAAATAAAGTATTGCATTATGTAATTTGTAATAAGCAAAAGAACTGTAGTGTTTGCAATGAGGCACAGGGATGTGACATTTTACTGAGTTATAAAGTGTCATATTTGTAATGAGGAATTTTACCATCATATTTATTGTGAGGCACAGTATATGTAATGCGGCACAGAGCCACAGTATTTGAAACAAAAGAAGATACATCACGAGTCTAAATAAGGGCAGCAAAACGAGTCTCAGAAGGGCAGAAGGACAGCAAAACGAGTCTCAGAAGGGCACCAAAACGAGTGTAAATGATCCAGAAAAACACATAAAAAGGGGGTTATTTACCAGGGCTATGTATTGACCAGCCAATCCTGGTGCTGTTTGCAGCGCCAGGATTGGCTGGGGGGGCACCATGACTTCTCGCCCAGTCGCCCTGTGCAACCCCGGGGGCTGCGGCCCGCCCCCATGTCCTTTCTCTAATCGGGAATTCACAGGAAAACGATCTGCGCATGCGCAGGCATGTTTGTGCCCAAAAATACACTTGCGCATCTGCAGCAGGCCCATCCTCCCCCCCCCTGCGCACTCTGGGAAAGTCGGGTGTCTCCCGGTTTCCCAGCCGGCAGGTAGCGCGTTATTTTTAAATATTTGTATTTGGCTTTTAGTGACGACGCGGTGGGTCCATGGGGCTTAGTGAGGCTACGCCCCTACGCCCCAATGGACGCACCGCGCCTGGATCCTGCAGCTGCCTTTGAAGTATGTCAGGTGATTGGCAGCAAAAACAGAAATGGAGCCACACGCTGCGTCCACTCTTCTGTTAGGGGTGGGCAAGTTCAGCTCATCATCATCATCTGGCTAAACGTGGAGCCTGCTGATTGTCCTGTTCTACTGCTCTGACCCTGCTGCTGAGCAAAGATTGACCTTTGCGGCTGGCATCGGGTGGAAAGAAAATGGCCTCGAATTCTGTAGCGTCGAGGCTGTGACGCCAATTGAGCAGCACGGTAAAGGTGACGCCAGGCTGCTCAGTGCTAACGGGCATTACAAATGACCTGAGGACACTATGCAGCCGTCACTGGTGCGCTTGGTTCCGGCATCCAATCGGCCCTTAAAGGGTTGGCAGTGCGTGGCGCTGAAGTTCATAGATGGCTGTTGCCTCCGCAGTTGGACAAACAAGAGGAGGTTGTGCCAACATTTAACTGTCCCAGATCCTTCAAAACTGCAAGGTAGGAGGTACACAGCGAGAAGTAGTGCATCTGGAGAATGTGTGCATGTTTGCCATGTGCAGACCAAGCCAGACTTTCCCTGTTATGTGTTATACGCACGATAGGGCAGTAGGGCAATGCCCATAATGAGATAGTGGTTGGTGCACTTCTCCAGATTACAAACCTCCCATAATCAGGTGCAGGCCTAGGCCTTTGCAAACTAGATTAGCAGGAGGTCATGGATATACATGTAGTTGGTGATTCTTGAAAGGGGACAACCAGTGCAGGGGATATTCCCGTCCTGACAGCATATGTTGGTTTTCATAGTCTTTAACTAAGCCCAATCACAAAAGAATGTGTGCTCAAAACTGCTTATATTATTCAAATCAAAGATTATAAATCTTTTTTACTTGTAGTTGTTTCTGCTGTCTGTTTATTTACTTTCATTTTGTTGCAGGATGTTTTCAGATGTGTCCTTATAATTGACCTTTTGTCCTCAATTTTTTGTCCTCAATTTTAACCCATTGTCGTGAATTTTTGGACTCACTGCCTAGAATTTTCCTCCATGTAGGGTGGTCACCCTACCCGAATTAAGACATTCCTAGCATGCTGCATCCAAGGGTAGCTCTGAAAATTGCACCAACAGCCATTAAGAAAAGGACGAGGGGAAAGTCAACTAAGGCCCCCTAATAGTGACGTAAATTTATTCCCTTGCAGGTTGAAGTTGCACCACTAAGCTGGAAACATGTGATTGCCCGCCAATGCAGTAAGGGCCAGATGCCAGCTCACCTCTCTCTTTCTCTCCTTTCATTCCTTCTTTTCTTTCTTCTTCTCCTCTCTCTCTCTCCTTCCTCTCCACATCGAGCCATTCTCTCCCCTTCAGTCTTATGCACCATCCATCTTCTCCGTCATTTACTTCTTCCACTCATACCTCGCCTCCCCTACTCACTTCTAACTTTTCACTCACAACTTTCTTTTCCTTCTCCAGCCTTTTATCTCACACATTCCTCTCTTCCTCGGGCCGACTTTCATCTTCTCAGTCTGGCCTGTCTTTGCCCAAAGGGGTTTTTCGTTTCTTTGTTCTACTCTTTAAAATGCTGGAAGGGTTGTGTGCTTAACATGCGTTGGCTTCGTTCTCCCTGCCAGCTGGTGACTATTCTTTGTGTCAGCGCTCTGCACTGTTTGCATGCGCCCTGCGGCCACTCCTCAAATAGGGAGTCTGGCACTGCGGGTATCGGATGCCAATTGCATCCTGCCCTAGCTGGAGCTTGAAAAAAATAAAACGCCAAAGAGACACGGGTGAATTATGGGTTATAGTACTAACTCAATAAACTTAATGGCTGACATTCGTGCCGGTGTCACACTCTCATCGTCTGATTTTCTTGTATTGATCAGCATAGCTGCTCGAAGGATCCCCAGTTCTCGGTTCTTTCTCACTTCTCCTCCTGGATCGGTGGTGGCTGTAGTATTGCGGGCCCTAGGCCCACAGGTTGTCTGAAAGTATCATGCAGACAGGGTAGTGCAGTACTGAAACTGGTCTAGGGCACGTGCGCCCGGCCCCTTTTATTTGCAGGGTCACCTGACCGGTGACGCCTGTGGTGAGTTGGCGTAAAGTGTGGGGCGCAGCAGGCAGGAACACTAGAACGTGTCCAGCCGGACACTACATCCCTCCCAAACTTTAATGAAAAGAAACAAACAAAAGTCCAACCTGTAAGAAAACAAATACACAACATATAGCACCAAATGAGTCTCTTCAGGCAGTCAGCCAGGCAGCGCTGGGGCTTTGGACCGCATGGTGAGGATGCTTTAGTCCGCCTTGGCGATGTACTTTAGACCAGCCTGGTGCCCTGGTGTCGTAGTCTATGTACAAGATTTAAATATCGGTGCATCTGGAGCAGTGGTGGAGTCCATTCTGGAGATCTCTCAGGTGCTCAGGTTCTGGAGGATGACAAACCTACAGCTGTTGGAGATGATCTCGGTGCGTGAGGCCTTTCCTTGGAGGCGACGTGCTTGATGGTCTTCTTCGCTCCTGACAGCCGACCAACTTCTGACGTGCCTCTCTCGCCTGAACTCCTCTCTCACTGGAGCCTCCTGGAGGACCTTCCTGCCGGGCTGCCATGGGACAGTGTGGACTGTGCAGACTTCATGTAAGCCGCACGAAGGTGTCACTGAGGAACTGCCAACAGGACTCATAGCCAAGTCGCTCATGTAGCCGCAGAGGGTGGTGTCTCTGTCTGGATGTTCTTGCCGTCAGGACTCAGGTTCTGTGCCTTCCTCTGATGGTCTTTGGGTGACCAGTCTTCGACTGTGACCTCCTTGCTTCCCATGCCTGTTGTGGAGCTGCGGACGGCACATCTCTCCTATTCGGATTCCCCTCTCACAGGAACTTCGTCGAGGCCCTTGCCCCTGGATTCCACGTGACCGAATGGGCTGTGCAGGCTTTTTTGTAGGATGCGGTGAGGGGTAGTTGCGGATCTCCCAACAGGGCTACGGCCAAGTCTTGTGTAATACCAAGGGCGGATATTCTAATGGTCGGGTATGCTCTACTTCAGTAGGCTTCAGGTTGACGGGGGCACACAGAAGGTTCCTAGGTGGCTCGCCTCGTTGAACTCCGGTTGTATGGAGTGCTGGGATCCACTCTGGTGGTCCTTTGATGTTCTTGGTGATGATGCACTTGGATGATGAACATGTTTATTTTATTTCAGTTGGGCAAACAGGTGCCAATCTCTGGCTTTAGGTGACCTCGGGAAGTGAGGAGGACTGGAGGGACTTTGCAGCCCATGTCTTTGTCTTGCTGAGGGTGTTCTTCACCCATGGCATCTGAGGTGAAAAGCAGGGATCCCGTCCAACTTGGACTGCAGATGCTTGGGACTGAACAGTCACGCTGGGAGGCATTGGAGAGAGCGTGGTTTGAGTTGGCTGCTGCTTACACTTTGTTCTCCCGTTTGGCTCTCTCCAGGGACGTCGGTCTGGCTTCGGGACTGGATGGTCACACTGGGAAGCGTTGGAAAGAGACGGGGCTCGCGCTGGCTGCAGCTTACATTTGGTTCTCCCATTGGACTTTCTCCAGGGACATCCGATCGGCTTGATGGCTGTCTGGTGTCTCTGGGTGTGCTCATCTTGTGGTGGTATAGTTCTCTGTCCTGTCGCTCTGCTCCTTTTTCTCCTGCGCGCCTGTGGTGGTTGTCTGCCCTGTGGTGTTGTGCCACTGTTCTTTCTTCCTTCAAGGAGTGACATCGTACCATTCTTTTCTCCTCCTTCTGACCAGGTCATCACTTGGATGTGGCATCCTGCCATATGTCTCATGTTTGCGCCACATTGACATCTCGCTGGTCGCATCAAGTTCTTGGGACTGTCGCAGGTCTGTCCTGACAGTAGGACTTGCTTCTTCCTCTTGGGGACCTTTCATGGGCACCATCTCCTCCTCTGAGATATTGTGGTGCTCCTCTTTTCTTCACTTGAGGGCGTCGTCTTGCGCTCGAGGCTGTGCCATCGTGGCACTCGATCCTGCCTCCCTTCTGACACGCTTAGCGGAGTTGGTCACTTCGAGTGACGTGCTCCATGCTTGCTGTGCGACTGTGGAGTCCTGCGACGTGTTGCCTGACGTCAGAACGTACTTTGTGGTGGCGGCTTGCCATGTGGGGTGTGCGACTCCCTTCTTGCCTGTCCTGGGTCACTGGTGACTCCATCTTGAGGCAGTGTGTGGAGGACACTCTGTTGCCTTCGGCCCGCTGTAGGCCTTTGCTGGTGCAGTGGAGATGTGGAGGATCTCTCTCCCGTCTTCAGCAGTGTGCTTCTCTCTGGAGAGGTCTCTCTCTCCTGGGTGCCTGTCCATGTCATCACCTTCGCTGATGCGTCGTCCTGCACCCTTTTGGCTACATACACTCGGTTCTCTTCCCAGGCGTCCTCTTCTGGTGCATGTGTGCCCATTCTCCCGGCTTGCGGGGGTTGCTACTCGCCACTGGGGGTTGAGCGTGCACTCTTATGGCTTGAGGTGATGTAAACCGGCCACTGGGGGTTATATGTTCCGTGCACGTTCCCCTTGCATCTGCATGTACTTGTGACTACTTTACTTGTCTGTCGCCTTCATTGGACCTCCCTTAGCCCCTTGATGCTCCTCTTGTCCGGGGCAGCTCTGGGCTTCTTGGCAACTTCCTTCGGTGCACTGCACTGAGCACAGGAATGGGTCGAGAAGCAGTGAGTGTCTTGTGGCTTCTCGTGGAGTTATTGGTTTCTCACCCTTCTTGGCAGCAAAACCTGGGACACCGTCTTTACGTGGCTACTGGTGTGGTGAGGCCTTCCTTCCTGTGCGCCTTTGTCATGCTGGGTACTGCTGGTGCTTGTGCTTCTGGTTGGAATATGCTGTTTAAGTCCATGCAGCTTTCTTTGGTGCTGGCGTCGTGTTTATCCTGTTGGCTGGTGGCCCATAGAGTGGGGATCTTGCAGGGGTTGACTGTCTTTTGCTACAGTATTGGAACTGGGAACACCCTTGTTCAGTTATACGGGTTGCTGCTAGTGTGCCTGTGAGCCTTAGGCATTCTCTTGGCATAATAAAGTGTTCATTTTGCTAAGTCTGCCACTGAAGGTAGTTTATATGTGCAGTCACTTTCTTGGTCGTTACCACTTGGTGGCCACTAGGTGGCACTATCACTTCTTTTCCTTCAGGCTTCAGCTGTCCCGATGGTGAAGAGGGCTGGCGGCAGTAAGAGGGCCGGAACAGGACTTTCCCAGGTGCTGGAGTGTCCTCCAGCTGAGCTCCAGCACTCTGTTGGCAGGGTTGCTGCTGTCCGGTTGGTGTAGTGTACCTTTTGCAGTATTATACCTCAAATGATACTTTGTTTTCTCTTGTAACTGCACACTTGTCACTTTTTCCTCCTGTGCACTTTTTACTACCTCATGTATTTTTGGCTGCTCACAATTTTTATGACCTCATGTATTTTGTTTGCTCACAATTGTCACTATTACCTTTACTACCTCATGTATCTTTGGTTGCTCACAATTTTTACTACCTCATGTATTTTGTTTGCTCACAAATGTCACTATTACCTTATGTAACGTAACGTATGCTTTTGTAATCTGCTCTTCTGTAATGTTTCACATTATGTTTCATTTCTGTTCCTTTTGTGAAGCGCTCTGACACCTTCGGGTAAAGTCTGCGCTATATAAAAATGCATAAATAAATAAATAAAATAAATAAATAAATACTCACTAGGCAGCCCTGTGTTTACTCCTTACCGGGAACGATGCAGAGGCTGCAGGAGTCATGAGGTTGCTCGGCACTGCAGGCCCTACCAAATGGCTCCGTTCTGAGACCAGGGTGACGCTGGTGCCACAGGAGGTACAGGGGGGTCGTCCTCCGTGTTTCTATGTGCCTATGCCAGTACCTTTCTAGCTCGGAGGCGCAGGGGCTCCACAACATCTTCACCGCCTCATCATCCTGTCTGCTGGGTAATCGGGCACCGGGCTCATTGCAGCTGATGGCAGCTGAGGGGAGGAGGGACGCTTACAAATGCCTTACCAGCAGGGGCATGTCGTAGTAGGCACTTCCTCTTCACTCTGCACTCTTTTGCACCCAGCCTGGCAGCAGGCGGGCATTAGTGGTGGGACAGGAGTTTGAGTCCTCATCTATGTGGCACAATGTACCCGCAACCACAGGGTAGGCTGCACCGGCATACGAAACCCTGATCCCCTCCTCCAGGCTGGTGAAGGCGGATGTGCTCCGGCAGAGCTAGCCGCCCCATAATCCACGACGGACATCGCCGATAGCACGGACATCGCCGATAGCACGGCGTGTGGGATAGGGTGCATACAGGGGCTGATCGTTCTCGTTGAGGAACAGTAGGGTCACCTTTCTGCACGCATGAGGGGTCAGTCCCGCCTCAATGCCATTGTAGTATTGCAAGCCCTAGGCCCACATGTTGTCTGAAAAGAACCACACAGACAGGGTAGTGCATTAGTGGAACTGTCCCAGGGCCCTTGCTCCTGGCCCCTTCTATTTGCAGGGTCACCTAACTGGTGATGTCTGTGGTGGGTGGGTGTAAAGTGTGGGGCACAGCAGGTAGAAACTAACCCTGGGCGTGGTACTACGTTACACTCGCGGAATGTGCGTAATTTGCGCTTCTAGGCACTACGCTAATTGCACGTAGCAAGTGCAAAAACGCATAGCGGGCATTTTTTGCTTGCTCGCGGCCCTCAACGTCAAGTTGGCGGCCGTGAGTGAACAAAATCAACATCCAGGTGAGACTTTTTCCTCATTCGCGATCAGCAACATCAAGTTGCTGATCGCGAGCGTGGAAAATAAACTTCCCAGCAAGATTCTCAACACGGGAGGTCAGGTTTCTTATTGCGAGTGGTCGTATATGCTCGCGACCGCTTACGATGAGAAACTACTAGTTTGCGTTGAGGAAGCTGCCGCTCGAGTACAAATCTACTCGAGCGGCAGAAAACGACAGCTTGCACTGTGCAAGATGCTGTTTGCAATGATTGCACAGTGCGGGCAAGCATCCCGCACTGTGCGAACAGCATTTTCCCTAAAGCACTACACAGTTCACGTAGCTACACGTAACATGCGTAGTACGAAGTGTACTTCGTGTAGCTACGCGTAGCGCTACAACGCAAACTACGCCCAGGGTTAGCAGAAACACTAGAACGTGTCCAGCCGGACACTACAGTGGCTATCAACAAACAAAATAAACATTGTGCAATTGGATGCTCGAGATGTCATGTTGTGGGCGTAACTCAGACGCAAGCCGCAAAACTTTATTTAATATTTATCGCCATAAATGTTAAAACAAGTTCTACAACTTTATTCCTTCTTCAGGGCACATGAACATATGATTGAAGCAATAAATGCACTTCTCATTAATTTAAATCCTCATTTAGATTGCAAATGATATATGTTTCCTTGCACAGGTTCTACTCTTCGCCGAGCCTGTTTGAACTTAAATGAATTCATAATGATTAACATTCATGCCCTGCTGCCTTCATAGGTTGCCTTTACCACAGTATGATAGAAACAATAAACATTTATGCCAGGGCCACCATTATACCAAGCTGTGTACCCTAATGTCATGCATGCCCATGATGTCTCATAAATTATCACCATGAAGCAGACGGGCCAGCTCTGTTGCAAGTAGCAGAACCATGGATGCTCCCAATCTCAGGACTTACCACCATTGTGCAGTGGAGGCCCATGTTTGGTGAGAACTACAACCAGAACCACAACTGTTTTATGGCTATTCACCCAATTTCAGAAATTAAAACCATTGTGCCAAAGTGAGCATTAAATTATTTAAACAAAACAAGAGCCAACACTGGGGTGTCAAATTTAGATGACTGGTCAATTTGTGGCGACGGCTGCTTCGATTGAAACAAAAACAACCTATTTTCTTTTAACCACAGACAAATTTATTCTATTTATAAATCAAACTTTATATCTTTTTCTGTTTTTTGAGCACACTATTAGTCGTGCATGGAAAATACAAAATATACAAAACAATGGATTATATATACAAAATATGCAAACGGATAAATGTACAATTTCAGACACACTTGGCCATACATTCATACAACATGCATTCACAACAACAAACAATATATAGAGAAACAATACGTCCGAGCATCGGTCATTCAGTTCAGTGGAGAGAATTTCGTTCTATGTTTTTACGATCTGTTCTAGTTGTTATTGTCACAGTCTGTCTTGTAGAACCAAATAAATCGAACAACTGTTCCGACAAAAATTGGTGACCAGATGCGGGACAAAGAAGCTGGTCGACGCGTTTCGAACCCCTTTTAGTTAAATGGGGGTTCTCCTCAGGACCGGAATGGTTCTGAAACAAAATAGAAAGGGGAGTGGCTTAGGAAAACAATTCAGGGTAGAGATGAATAAACGGGGATCAACTCCCTGTGTTCCCCAGGGGCTCCCTACCTTAATCCACAAGTGTTAAGAACTCAAACAATGGCAGGCAGGTGAGAATCCAAAGTGGAATAGTATTTCCCAATAGGCGTGATCAAAGTCGCTGTGGGGGAAGACAATACAAGGAGACTACATTTAGTGTCTACTCTTTCGCAATGGTTCATTCAGCTCTAGAACGTTACGGGGAAGCGGTCGGGTTCATGGAAACTTACCCGTTCGTGACTTGCTTCGTGCTCGCTGTTCTATCAGCCGGTGTCTGTACGCCCGCTCCTCTGCTGCAAGAGGGAGCGATGAGAGATGTTAGGAGGTTAGCGGGGGGACGCGTGTGCATTGAGTGGGAGAAATGCATGAAGACATACCGATGCGGGAGCAAGGCGTGAGACCTACTCCTTCGGCGGTGTTCGTGGTTCACACTGCTCGAGTCGTCGAGTGGAAGTGGTGCTTCGGTGCTTCCTGGTTTGAATATGGAGGCCTGGGGTTGCTGGGACTTGTAGTCCAATGCCGCGAATTCGGCTGGCGAGTAAAACAAAGGCTGGAGTGGACTAGCTCATGGGCCGGGCTTGTAAATTTCAGAAATTTTGTTTAGTCCCCGTACGGCAGTGTTGAATTTCATTATGAGCATAGCTTCACGTTGGGACAGTCTAGCTTCAATGTCACCACCCCTGGGGTCTTTTTCTATTTTGGACAAAACTGTCCATCGCAAATCCATGTTCTTGTGCTTACATTTGATCCAATGATTGACCAATGGGGCATTTTCCACCCCCCTGCGGACGCGAGATTTATGTTGCGTGATCCTGTTCCTGATTTCCTGTGTAGTTTTCCCAATGTAGACTAGAGGGCAAGGGCAAATGATGGCATAGACTACGTTTTTGGATTTACAATTAGTGAAGGTATCGTGTTTCCAGTGTATATTGTCAAATGAAAAAACGGATTCCTCGATAGTCTTGTCACAACAAGTGCATGTCCCGCACTTATGATGTCCTTTTGGTGGAGGTAATCCGAAAAGGCTGTGTAATGTGGGTGCCCTAGAAATTGGTAATGCCGTCCTAACGACATAGTTGGCCACACTTTTATCCTTTTTGTAAGCAAAAAGTGGGGGTGCCGTGAAATCCTCATGCAGGTTTTTTAGTAGGTGCCAATTTGACATGATCAGTTTTTTATGTAAGTTTGCAGCTGGACCGAAGGTGGTTACACAGACCATCCTTTTGACATCAGGTTTGACTCTTTTCTCCAACAACGCCTCTCGAGGGGGAGAAACTAACCCTGGGCGTAGTACTACGTTACACTCGCGGAATGTGCGTAATTTGCGCTTCTAGGCACTACGCTAATTGCACGTAGCACAGTGCAAAAACGCATAGCGGGCATTTTTTGCTTGCTCGCGGTCCTCAACGTCAAGTTGGCGGCCGTGAGTGAACAAAATCAACATCCAGGTGAGACTTTTTCCTCATTCGCGATCAGCAACATCAAGTTGCTGATCGCGAGCGTGGAAAATAAACTTCCCAGCAAGATTCTCAACACGGGGAGGTCAGGTTTCTTATTGCGAGTGGTCGTATATGCTCGCGACCGCTTACGATGAGAAACTACTAGTTCGCGTTGAGGAAGCTGCCGCTCGAGTACAAATCTACTCGAGCGGCAGAAAACGACAGCTTGCACTGTGCAAGATGCTGTTTGCAATGATTGCACAGTGCGGGCAAGCATCCCGCACTGTGCGAACAGCATTTTCCCTAAAGCACTACACAGTTCACGTAGCTACACGTAACATGCGTAGTACGAAGTGTACTTCGTGTAGCTACGCGTAGCGCTACAACGCAAACTACGCCCAGGGTTAGCAGAAACACTAGAACGTGTCCAGCCGGACACTACAGTGGCTATCAACAAACAAAATAAACATTGTGCAATTGGATGCTCGAGATGTCATGTTGTGGGCGTAACTCAGACGCAAGCCGCAAAACTTTATTTAATATTTATCGCCATAAATGTTAAAACAAGTTCTACAACTTTATTCCTTCTTCAGGGCACATGAACATATGATTGAAGCAATAAATGCACTTCTCATTAATTTAAATCCTCATTTAGATTGCAAATGATATATGTTTCCTTGCACAGGTTCTACTCTTCGCCGAGCCTGTTTGAACTTAAATGAATTCATAATGATTAACATTCATGCCCTGCTGCCTTCATAGGTTGCCTTTACCACAGTATGATAGAAACAATAAACATTTATATCAGGGCCACCATTATACCAAGCTGTGTACCCTAATGTCATGCATGCCCATGATGTCTCATAAATTATCACCATGAAGCAGACGGGCCAGCTCTGTTGCAAGTAGCAGAACCATGGATGCTCCCAATCTCAGGACTTACCACCATTGTGCAGTGGAGGCCCATGTTTGGTGAGAACTACAACCAGAACCACAACTGTTTTATGGCTATTCACCCAATTTCAGAAATTAAAACCATTGTGCCAAAGTGAGCATTAAGACAGGGTTAGGAACTAGTTTGCAATTTGTGCCCACAATATGCCAAGGATTACCACCGCACCCCTATGATCAGAAAATATGCCACGGGGGGCACTGCTGTGCAACGGACATGCGGAACATGCCTAGAATTACTAGCTAGGTATTTTCACACCATGGATCTCAACAATATCCCAGGAATTGCCACCGTTATGCCAAGCAAGAACTTTATCAGGGTCAGGACAACATGCTATGGACGACCATAAGTTGCTAACAATTACCACTGCTGTGTCAGGGCCAGCGCTTTACCAGGGAACGGCATCATGCCATAGATACCTACAGGTTGTTTGAAAATACCACCATTATTTATGTGTTAACATTTTACCAAGGGTAAGCAACACAAATATGCCATGCATGCTTACAATTTGCCAATAATGAGCATCATTATGCAACAACCAGCATTTTCCCAGGAATGGCAAAGGGGCATTATCCAATGGATGCTATAAAGTTCAAAGAATGACCACATTGTGTGAGGGACAATATTTCACTATGGTGGGCTGTGGGCACAACACACCTCAAGCATCCATAAACACACAGATACAGACACACAGAAAACCTCACACACTCACTGATGCACATATACATTCAAACAGACAAGCACACAGCATCAATACTTTGTAATGTAACTTCCACTTGTCACTACCATTTTGACTCCAGCTGCTGCTCTCAGATGTTTTTCATTTCCATTCCTTCACACAGCTGATCAGGATGGGCTAATGCTTGTCAGAAGACCTTTGGCTGGCTTAGCGCTGTGGGCAAGCATCATTACCACCGGGGAAATAGCAATCATGACGGTATGGAGCTTTAGAGGAGAATGAAGGTAGCAGGTGGGAGTGCCTGAGGTGGGAGAAGTCATAGGGCAAGTAGGAGTGGCTGGGGATTGGGGAGAGGGCCTGGCAAGCTGGAGTGTCAGACAGGCAGGGCCTAGCAAGCGGAGGTTACTGAGCAGAGGTGCCATTACATGTGCTTGTGTGGCTGGTGTTTGGTCCAAGGGCGGTCATTAGCGATCTCAGGGAGAAGGACTTCTTCATACTTCTCACTAATGAGGGAAGTTGCGGGGAAGCTTCACCCTGCAGTGAAGGTATTCCCTTTTTTTTCTTTGCTGGAAAGGGTAGCAGGGAGAACTCTATTTGTGCCTATTGCTAGGCATGTAGGTGGTTTCTTCCACTTGCGAGGATTAGATGGGCTTCTAAGTAACAGGTCTTTGGGCCAGAACAAGGTATTATCCCCAAGATTGCACTCCATCATGCTGATATCCATAACAATGGGGTCCTACTAGGACAATGCTTGTTTGAGTTAAGCTTACAGATGTTCCATGGCAACCATGAAGGTATAGACACTGTGGAATTGTGAAACAGTGTTCTGCAAAGTACCATTTAAATTTGGAGCTACGTAATTTTGATCTCACTCTGCGATACAGTAGTAGTGCATAATAATCCCAGCGCCTTGACACCCTTTAACACTGGATTTCAATTCGTTTTCATTTCAACATTTAAAATGTGTCCCATTGTGAGATTAATAAATAAAATGTGTACTTATAGATTAATGTTTAAACATTTATACACGTAACAAGATTTTTTTCCATGCAGGAGTATTTGGAATTACAGCTCTGTTATTCTTTACAATTTAGTCATGTATTAAGAAGCATAATAAATTATTGTGTATAACAGAGTTATATAGTATTCTATAACTCTGTGCTCTGCTAAATTGACATATTAGTAGGCCTTGAGAAACAGTTCAGTTCAAGCTCACGTTTAAAGTCTAAAATGCAATTCATATTTAACCTTCAACGTAGAATGTGTTTGCTTGTAGTTTTGTTTCCCTCTGTAGGTATGGGCAGAGCATTGTTAGTTAGCATAGAAGGGTATTGTTTACATTAGATAGCATTGTATGAGAAGATGAAGTTTGGCAAGGAGAAACGTGGTTACGAAGCAGGAGACATGTTCTCATGGAGGAGGAAATAAAGGACGAATAAAGTTGTAACGTATTGATGTGGGAAAGGTGGTATGAGTATCTACTTGTGCCTGAATCATGGAAAAGTACTAGCGAAAGTCACATGGGATTGTGTACCTTGATTGTGTACCTTGATTGACATTTTCTGCTGTAACTTAGTAAGGGGTAAGAAAGACATTTTAGGACGTCTAGGTGAGCAGATCTATGCCTCTGCTTGTGTGGGTTTATGCTACGTGACCCATGGTTGGAATGCCTTCTACTGAAGACTCCAACAACTGACACCTTTCAAATTTCACCTTTACTAAATGCTTCTTAGTTTAGGGTTGCCCTTAAAACAGTGTAGGGAGAGATAGCTTGCATCTGCCTACCTTGGGGAATTGTTTGATGCAGTTTAATACTCCATTCTTTTTCCTGATTATTTGCATTGTCATTATAGAGTTAGATGTGTACTTTGTGTTATATAGAATAAATCTCTTTAGGAGATTTGAACTTATTTTGTTTGTTCTGTATTTCAATATGACAATGTTGAGACTGGTCTATATTGATTTGTTTCTAAATGTATAATTAAATCTTACTAAACTCAGATTTAGTTGTTGAGTAGATTACTGTGTGACCAAAATATTTACACTGTATTGAGATTCAGTTGTGATTGTTTTCTCTCAAGCTGCTACCAAGACAATCGGACTGTAGATAAATGTTTATGTGAGCCCAAGCTATCGCAGCTGGTAGCAGACTAGGATGGTTAGCTATTGAAGTAGAGGGAGATAGAATATACCTAGAGGGTTGTATGACAGAGGAACAGATGGCTTAGTAGTTAATCAATAGGGAGGGAAGAGGAAATGGTAGTGTCCGTTTTATTTCCCCGGGTGAATATGCAATTAATCAAAAGAAAAAGGACACTTGTAACAAATCCAAGCCATTGGTTTAGATAAATGGAACACCCTCAAAAACCCAATGTTGTTCGTATTAAGCGGTATATATGTTTCATCCGCCCCACATTGGAGTTATGGCAGTTATCATTGGATGTACCAATTCATGCTCTTTGCCTGCCTCATCCAGAGGCACCTCTGGTTATGGATTGCAGTGTCCAGAGATTGAGAGGTTACCCCCCAAAAAGAAAAGAAGGTAACGGTAAGATCTATTGGCGGCCAACCTAATATCCCGCTTCCTTCACCAACAGCTCTGCGCTCATTGAAGCGATAACCCCCTGATGGAGAATACAGCGCTCCAAAAACAGGTATGCCTAACGTGACGTGTATCGAAGGGTTTTGGTTTATTTACGCGAATGTTGCCCGTTAAACCCCCTGATGGAGAATACAGCGCTCCTAAAACAGGTATGCCCAACGTGACGTGTCTCAAAGGGTTTTGGTTTATTTACGCGAATGTTGCCCGTTAAACCCACATAATTCCCGAATAACGGTCCAAACAACTTTTTTATGGGTCATATATGAAGGGGTAAGACAATTCGAACATATTATAAAACCTATTACCGATAACAAGATCGTTATAGATGTACCAAGAAATAAACTTGTCAACCCTAACAGAGTCACTGAGATGATGTCATTGACCACTCTATCAACCAACTATCACCAACAAACACGTTTTTTAGGAAATGATAAAGATTTTACTTAGGAATCAGACCTATTGAGCACAATAAGTTGGTGTACCGTTGTCACACTGTCCAAATTATAACGAAAAGATAAAACTCGCATGAAACTTAGCTTAGTCCTTCGCCTAACAATTTCCCAGTAATATTACAGCACAATAAAAGCTGTCCACAGATTAGGAGGATATCAATGCACATTCCCCTGTCTGCTCCCCCCTAACCCGCTAAAAACAGTTGTGTGAATTATATGTACTGTTACATTTCTCTCTCTTTTTATTATAGATTGTGGAGAATTAAATAAAAGAGTACCAAAAAGTGAGAACTCTAGAATTACTGCAAAATCGTGTGAGTATTCGTTTAATGTGTGTTAGTCCTGACGAAAGCTCCATAGACCCTCCAGGGCCAAAAGGAGCTGAAACATGTCGACAAGTTAATGTTATAAATACTAATAGATCCAGTAACTTGATCTTTCTGTAGTACCAGCCTATTTTTAGTCAAGCAGAATTTCACCTCACATTAAAGCACATAGGTGACTTTCTTCTTTTTTAACTTTTTTTGTCTTGCTCACAAGAATTTTTTTCTTTTTGGGGGGTAACCTCTCAATCTCTGGACACTGCAATCCATAACCAGAGGTGCCTCTGGATGAGGCAGGCAAAGAGCACGAATTGGTACATCCAATGATAACTGCTATAACTCCAATGTGGGGCGGATGAAACATATATACCGCTTAATACGAACAACATTGGGTTTTTGAGGGTGTTCCATTTATCTAAACCAATGGTTTGGATTTGCTACAAGTGTCCTTTTTCTTTTGATTAATTGCGAACAGATGGCTTAACCACGCGTGCCTATGCAACACTGCTTGAACAAAGTATGCATCTGAACAACGCATTCCTTTACCATGCATGCCTTTACCGCGCAATTCCGGTGCTAAAGGTATGATTGGTAAAGAGAGATGTGCGGTAAAGATCACACCCAGCCCCGTGGTGCCCAAAAAATGACCCCAAACCCCTGGGCCCTAAAAACTACCCTAACCCTCCTAAGCGCCTAAAACAACCCCAACCCCCCCTGTGCCCTAAAAACTACCACAGCCCTTTCCTTGAGTCCTAAAAATGATCCGACCCCCCAAGCCCTAAAAACTACCCTGACCCCAGCCCTAAAAAAACAAAACACTGCCCTGAGCCCTAAACACTGCTCCCAACCCTGAAATCTAAAAACGACCTCCCATCACTTAAAAACTGCCCCACCAAATCCCAGCTCCAGCCCCACTTACCAGACCATCCTCTCCCGATGAATAGGACACTTCACCTGCACACTTTTACTACGGGTGCCATTACCCCACAGCTTTTACTCCACAAAATCTTTTACAATGCTGGGCTTTACATTGCAAACTATTACATAGCATTCCCCATTACAACGCAATTTACTATTCTAACTCCACTGTGGCGTTGTAATGGGAAATGTGTTGTAATAGTTTGAGATGTAAAGCCCTAATTGTAAAAGATTGTGTGGTGTAAAAACTGTGGGGTAAAGGCACTTTGGAGTAACACATGTGGGGTATAAGATGATTCAATATCCCGATATTTCCTCTTCATTTGTCCACCCATCCCAGCATTTAGACGGTGCACTGCCTTAACCACATATACACATGGTTAAGGCAAATGTGTGGTTTGGGCAAGCGTGCTTCCACTTGCAGGAAAACGGCACATGTGGCTCAACTAGGGTTGTTTATGCCGTTTTCCACCTAGAACAGACTAGACTCCAACATCAGTGACCCTAGCTTACAATCCAGGATTCAGAAGTGACTGAGTTCCAGTGGTGTGCTTTGAGATAGTAGCATTGGAGGACTGAGTATTAGTAGGGTTGTGTGTATGGGCATAATGCCTAGCTTGCAGTGCAATAGTAATTGTGTGAAGTCTGGCAGAGATGTTGTGAGAGTCGTATGAAAGTGGTGTTAAGTTATTGAAGTTTAAGTTGTGGTTTAAGTTGTTTTTGGGGCCAATGTGACCTAAGATTCCAGGATATATAATAAAGATGCAGAAGACATTGTGTTGTAACTGTCTGCTAATGTTTAGTGGGATTTGTCGTAAGACCTCGTTGAGGGCCCAATTGAGACAGAGAACTTTGTGCACAAGATAAAGTTGTAATTAGTGTGGTGAATCTTTTTGCACAGAATGGAAACTATAATGATTTAAGTGATTACCCGCTGGTCGAGGTTTCATTGGCGAATTTGTGTTCTTTGGCTAATTGAATTCTATTGATTTTTTTTAGAGGAGCAGACACTTGTTGTTGTTCTGGTATAAACAGAAGTGAATGAGAGAGAGAGTATGGGAAAGATTGTGTAGGAGGGTGAACTGCTGCGAGGAGTGAGAAATACGTTAAAGTGTTCCGTGCTGGGATAGGTCGGTTGGTGTAATGCCGCACTGGCATTGGTTTAAATTATTATATGGATGATGTGTTGTTATTGCTGTTCGTATTGCTGTAGAACTT
The DNA here is from genome assembly GCF_964263255.1 of Lissotriton vulgaris. NCBI lineage: Eukaryota > Metazoa > Chordata > Amphibia > Caudata > Salamandridae > Lissotriton > Lissotriton vulgaris. The sequence continues at coordinate 365,703,792 of NC_141687.1, forward strand.
GAAATTCATATAATTTAGATTTGAGTTAAAATTGTTGAAATAAAAAAATTAAAAATTAGATGTTTTAAAGCAGTAAGAGATATGATAAGAGGAGATGTAGCTGTACCTACTAGAGTTGGCAAAGAGGTGCAACTGGAGGATACGCCTGCTCATTATATGGTGACAAATGTAGGGCTCCATACTGTTATCTGGCTTAAACATTGGCACAAGGTCACAGGGAAAGAGGGTGCATTATTGTTTCCATGCTATGGTACTTGTAATTTGAGAATAATTGACTATTTGAGAGGAATCTTGTTTGCAATGAAATCATTACCGAGACCCACACAGATTGAAGTGCTTAATAAATGGGAACGTACAGCGAATGTAAAACAAAGAGACAAATATCAAGGAAGGATGAATAATGCGATGTATGCATGCGCAGATGCAAGATGGGATGAACAAAAAAGAGATGGAGATTAGACCTGATTAAGGAAGTGAGATTAAAACCTGCCATAACAAGCAAGGGGAAGGATGCTGAGAGAAGGAAAAGAAACAAGCATTTGCAATGCAATAGGTCTCGCATTAGGAAAGTTTGAGCTATTGGTCTTGTAAATGACCATTTTTCTATTTATGTTTTGGTTTTGAAAATAGCTAAATTAATAGCTTTGTTGTTTACAATGCCAATAGTTATAACTTTCTCAAATGTGACACCTTATAGCATTTCTAATGCAACATGATTTGTATTTACCTGACTTAGATGTATTGATATTACAAATAACAATGTTTTTTAATTTTTTTAAGTAATTAATACTTAAATAAAAGTGATTGTAATTTATAATGGCAATAGCTTAAACTTTTGTAAAAAACTTTTGTGAAGATTATGTTCAGTGTATTTTATTGTGACGAAAATCCAAGAACAGACGTGAAATATTAACATCTTTTTGTGACATTTGTAATAAAGCTTGAAACATTGAGAGAACATAATTGTACCAGTTGTTGTTGAATGGTTGCACAGATTGATGCTGTGATGGCGCAGTGGTGCTAAGTGATGCTGTGGTGGTGCTGAGTGATGCTGTGGTGGTGCTGAGTGATGATGTGGTGGTGCAGAGTGATGCTGTGGTGGTGCAGAGTGATGCTGTGGTGGTGCTGAGTGATGCTGTGGCGTTGCTGAGTGATGCTGTGGTGGTGCTGAGTGGTGCTGCGGTGGTGCTGATTGGTGCTGCGGTGGTGCTGTGGTGGTGCTGAGTGGTGCTGTGGTGGTGCTGAGTGGTACTGTGGTGGTGCTGAGTGATGCTGTGGTGGTGCTGAGGGAGGATGTGGTGGTGCTGAGTGATGCTGTGGTGGTGCTGAGTGGTGCTGTGGTGGTGCTGAGTGGGAGATGGGGAGAGGGAGAAAAAGGATAGGAGTGAGAGGGAGAGGGTAAAGAGAGAGAGAGAGGAGAGAGGGGGGAGAGATGAGAGAGAGAGGGGGAGAGAGCAGAGAGAGACGGAGATGGGGAGAGAGGAGAGGGAAGAGAGGGAGAGGGAGAGAGGGAGAGGGAAGTGAGGGAAAGGGAGAGAGAGAAAGGGAGAGAGGGTAGAGGGAGAGAGGGAGGGTAAGAAGGGAGGGGGAGGACGAGAGCGAAGGACTGAGGGGAGAGAGAGGGGAGGGAGAGAGGGATAGAGAGAGGAGAGCAGGCAGAGGGGGAGATGGGGAGAGGGAGAAAAAGTAGAGCGGGAAGGTAAAGAGGGAGAGAGGAGAGAGAGGGGGAGAGGGGGAGAGGAGAGAGAGAGGGAGAAGGTGAGAGAGGAGAGAGGAGAGAGGGAGAGGGAAGTGAGGGAAAGGGAGAGAGGTAGACGGAGAGAGGGAGAGGGAGAGAGTGATGGGAGGGAGGGAGAGGGAGGACGAGAGGGAAGGAGGGAGAGGAGGGGAGATAGAAGGCAGAAGCTGCCTGAGAAACAGACACAACGAAGGAGTAAGAGAGAAAGGATGGCAGGCTTTGAGGAAGAAGAGTGCCGCAGACTGAGATCATGCGGTGAGAAACACGAGGGGCAAAGGCAGATAGTCGACGATCCACCGAGCAGGTCAAGCCGCGGAGAGGCACAGGCATAGAGCAGGCAGAGCACGGGGAGAGGAGGGGCACAGAGAGACTGAAGGGCAGTGGCAGCTAGATTGTAGGTGCTATGAAAGAAGGAGATAGTGAGTCTGAAAAAGGTACGAGTGGGCCAGAGAGATTGCGAGAGAGAAAGACGAGAGCAGACAATATGAATGAAAGGGAGAGAAAGAGTAAGACAAACTGGAGGGAGACAACGAGAAGTTGGGGAAAAAGGAATGCATGGGGCTAGCAAATGAGGGACTGGGAAGTACGTGATACAGACGAGATAGTGGTAATAGATGGACAAGTTGAAAAAAAGAGATGGGCAAAAGGCAGTACAGTGAGTCACAGGGAGAACGAAAGAGAAAGAAGAGGGTATCATTGGGTAAAAGTGACAGAGAGAGAGAGGCAAGAGGAAGTGTAAAGTTTGAGTCCAAGAGAGGAGAGCTATACAGACAATAAAAGCATGGGTGCACAAACAGACACAGGCAAGAGATAGAATACTCTGGGAGAAATATAGCAACGAGAGATAGAGTGACAGCAATAAAGAGACTAGGAGAGTGAATGGGAAACTCGGAATTCCAATATTTTAAGGGCAGAGTAGGAAAGAGACATGCATCAGACAGGCAATGAGAATGAGAAAAACGAAGATCAACGCACAAGAGGAAGAGAGCAATAAAGACACTAAGTGGAGACAATGAGAAATGATAGAGAAATGTAAGTGCCCCCCATGGGAGAGACTGGGTGGGGCAGGACAGACAAAGTGCGATTCAGAAAAGTGACATGCATCATACAGAAGGGAAGGGGCAAAAAAGAGATAGAGATAGTAGAAAGATAAAAAATAGTGAGATGCAGAGCGTAAAGGGGTAAAACAGACAGAAGAGGGCCTGAGTGTCGCTGAACAATAGAGGAAGAGACAAGAGACGGGTCAGAAAGAGGAAGAGTACAATGAAACCGAAAGGATGACAGAAATAGTCAAGAGAGACAGATAACGGGAATGGAGTGTGCAAGACAAGGTGAGGCATGGCAGAGTGTGAGGCATAGAAGAGGCAATCAGATAGGTAGGACTTTGCAAAAGACAGCTGTATACTGAGACCGAAAAAAAAAATAACCATGGCTTTTCAAAATTGTCACCAAAACTAGTCAAAACAAGCTGTGGTGGTGAAATGTCAAAATTCTTGAAGGGGCGGGAAGGAAAGTGAAAGTGCGTGCGCTGTGCCACCGGTTTCTCTGCTGAAGGGAGACAGGAGGTGGAACGAGCTGACAGGAGATGTGCACTCCGTACGCGTACACAACTCCTGTCTGCCCATGCCATCTCATGTCTCCCTTCCAACACCAAAGCGGCAGCAATATTCTAGCTAGCGAACCAGCTTGCGCTACATTTGTAGCGAGACCTAAAAAGCACACATGGCGGCAATGAGACAGCAGCCTAGGTTTAGGGTTGGTAGCTGTAAAACCCTCAATTGTTAAACAACAAAGCAGGAAGCTAATTAACGCGGCTTGACGCCAGGCGCCAGCTAAACACGTGCTGTTGTTTAACACTGGATGTTAGCGCGTCTTTATGAGCACGTTCACAAGTTAACCACTAAGTCAGGCACCACAAAGCAGCAGTCTTGGCAACTATGGAGCACATTAATCTCCAGATTTGTACATGCCAGTGTTGACATAATACAGAGCTAATATAGGTTTGTTCTCACAAATCCATAATAAGATTAAAAGCACTAAAAGCATATATGACCTTCTTGCAGCATGAGAATTGTTTATGCCTTTTAATAGAGGCCTTATACCCGATGGATCAATTGTTTTTTTAATAAAAGCAATATTAACAAATGCATTATATTACAAAATACACAAAGAAGACAGCTGAACGATGTTCATGGCTCACATTGCAAAAGCAAGCTTTACTACTGCAGGCACTGCAAAGGTGGCAGTTTTTGTAGAGAGGGAAAGTGCATGCCAGTATTGGTATAAGTTATAGGTAATATACAAAGGCATAAACCCGGTGGATTAGCAGTTTGCTGATAAGTAAAATAGCGGCACGGTGTTTTGTTATGTGATAGAAGTAATGGAGAGGATATAGCGAAATCCACGGTGTGGTAGTGTGATGGCAGAGATAGAGCTGATGGTACAGTATTGTAGTGTGATGTTAGTGATGGCGGGGATAGAGATGAGGGTACGGTATTGTAGTTTGATGGCAGTAATGGCGGGGATGGAGCTGAGGGGCATGGTGTGGTAGTGCGATAGTAGTGATTACTTTCCGCCTCCTAACCCACGCACACAAAGCACTTTACGAACTTGGACCCGAATGCCTCAACACACGACTTTCCTTCTACACCCCCTCCCGCCAGCTACGATCCTCCAACCAAGCCCTTGCTACCATACCTCGCATCAACAAAACCACCATGGGAGGTAGATCCTTCTCCTACCTGGCAGCTAAAACCTGGAACTCACTCCCCACCCACCTTCGTCTCACTCAGAACCACCTTGCATTCAGAAAGCAACTTAAAACTTGGATATTCGACAAGCAATTCCCCACCCTTCTTCAAGCGCCTTGAGACCCTCCGGGTATGTAGCGCGCTATATAAATCTTTTGACTTGACTTGACTTGACATGGCGGGGATAGAGCTGAGGGTATGGTATTGTAGTGTGATACCAGTGATGTCAGAGATACAGCTGAGGGGCACAGTGTTGTAGTGTGATAGTAGTGAGGTCGGAGATACAGCTGAGGGGCCCAGTGTTGTAGTGTGATGGCGGGGATAAAGCAAAGGGGCACGGTGTTGTAGTGTGACAGCAGTGATAGTGGAGGTAGAGGGGAGGGGCACAATGTTGTAGTGTGATAGCAGTGATAGCGGGGATAGAGCGGAGGGGCACGGCATTTTGTTATGTGATTGTAGTAATGGCAAGGATACAACGGAGGGCACTGTGTTCTAGTATGATAGCAGTGATAGCAGAGATGGCAGGGATAGAGCCAAGGGGCACGGTGTAGTAGTGTTATAGCAGTGATGGCAGGGATAGAGCTGAGGGGCACGGTGTAGTAGTGTTATAGCAGTGATGGCAGGGATAGAGCCAAGGGGCACGGTGTAGTAGTGTTATAGCAGTGATGGCAGGGATAGAGCCAAGGGGCACGGTGTAGTAGTGTGATAGCAATGATGGCAGGGATAGAGCTGAGGAGCACGGTGTTTTGTTATGTGATAGTAGTAATGGCGAGGATACAGCTGAGGGGCACGATGTGGTAGTGTGATAACAGTGATGGCGGAGATACAGCGGAGGTCAAAGTGTTTTGTTTTATGATAGTAGTAATGGCAAGGATACAGCTGAGGGCAAAGTGTTTTGTTTTATGATAGTAGTAATGGCAAGAATACAGCGGAGGGCACGGTGTTGTAGTGCGATAGCAGCGTTGGCGGGGATATAGCCGAGGGGCACGGTGTTGTACTATGATAGCAGTGATGGTGGGGATAGAGCAGTAGTGCACGGTGTTTTAGTATGATAGCAGTGATGGCGACTATAGAGCAATATCTCCAAACATAACACAGAACAAATTTATAAACGTTCACACAACGGTTTTTATTTGGTACACGCTATTGCCACGCAAGTTTGTTAGCAGTGGCTTATACGTCACTCCTTGGAATATCAGCTGAGTATCTGTGGCATACAGGGGCTTTGGAAGATGGGGGGAGCCACTGGTGTCCTTCGTTTGCTTGTGCAACACAGTGGGGGTTAGGCATGGCGCTAGTTGGGGGTCGGTTCTGGGCATTCGAGGTGTAGGAGGGGGATGGATACTGTGCCTGCAGCTGCAGAGTTTGTTCCTGTCTTGGTGCACAGGGAGGGCGCGCCTTGAAGGACACCACAAGCACTAGCAATACCAATACCGACAACACTGTAAATTGCTAAATGTATTAATAAAGTAGACAAAATGAAGCTTTAACATATCACATGTACACTATTGGGAGTTGTAAAGACCACAATTATTAAACAACAAAGCAGGAAGCTAATTAACGCGGCTTGGCGCCATGTGCCAGCTAAACATGTGCTGTTGTTGAACACTAGATGCTCGCACCTCTTTATGAGCGTGTTTACAAGTTAACTACTACAGCAGGCACCATAAAGCAGCAGTCTTGGCAAGCACGAAGCACATTAATCTCCATATTTGTACATGCCAGTGTAGGTATAATACAGAGCTAAGAGTAGAGCAAAGGGGCACAATGTCATGGTGTAATAGTAGTGATGGCGGGGGCCGCAAAGAGGCACGGTGTTGTAGTGTAATAGCAGTGATAACGGGGACACAGCAGAGGGGAACGTGGTCCTAGTGTGAAATCAGTGACAGTGGGAATACAGCGGAGGGACATGGTGTTGTAGTATAATAATTGTAATGACCTGAGTAGAGCTGAGGGGCATGGTGTAGTAGTGTGATAGCAGTGATGGCAAGGATACAGAGGAGGGGCACAGTGTGGTACTGTGATAGTAGTAATAGTGAGTGTACACCTTACATTGTCGTTTTTAAAAAATAATAAAGCATAAAACATGCACATACTATTTATATGTATTTAAACACAATCACGGTGTAAGCTGAGAGATGTGGCATAACAGAACGCTCGGTAGTGCGGGCACTGCTGCTCGGGGTATCGGCAAAATTTCTGTAAGTAAATGGAGAGGGAGGGAGAGAGTTGGAAGAGAGAGTGAAAGAGGCAGAAACGTGAAGAGGAAAAGAAAGAGCGAAAGGAGAGCGTGCAAAAGGAGACTGGGTCGAGAAAAGGATAGGAAAGAGGAGAACGATGTAAGCGGGAGTGTTACATCGCGTTTTTTACATATAATTTAAAGCTCGGACACTGTTGTAGAAGCAGCCGAGGGCAAGAGACTGCCTGCTGGTAAAAAAAATCTGCAGTGTATATTTAGAAAAGCCTTTTTGGGGCCCGCAGCTGGAGCTATTTCATAAATAAAAGCATTATAGACAATGATCTCAACAGCAGATGTGCTTCTAAAAAACATGAATTATAAGCAAAGACGGCCAGCTTGAGAAGTCAGAATGCTCTGAAAGGCTCTCAGCTCTCAAACACTGGGGGCGTGGGCTGAAAGAGGCCTGATGGAGCCCAGAATGTCAATGTGTTTGTCATGTAGCGCTGAGAGAAGCTCCCCTTCACACCTCTTTCACAGCCAGGTGAATGACAATAGAAGTTCTTGTGCTTTGCTCAGTCCCCACCATGCACACGATCTGGGGGGGGGGGGGGGGGCGAGGGCTGCGCCAAGTTGAACTGGCAGTGAAAGGGCTCTTCCCGGAGGACGAGGAATGAAAAAATCTACATAGGCAAATGAAATAATCTGTTGCCATTGTCAGTGCCACATCCAATTTATGTTATCCTGTTAGGAGTGAAAGGGTGAGCGGAACCTCCGTTTTCTGACCTATAACAAGTGCTGTGTGGGACCAAGAACTAATCCTGACTGGAACGGCTGTAGACAAAATGAGGCTTTTAAAATCTGCCAGCCACCACGAGATTCTTTGACTTGTAAACAAGGTGTGGTTTTACCAGGCGCACTTAGCTCCATATCCTGCTCCACTCACGGGCCCTTTACATGCTGGCATGCTGAATTATGAGGAAGTGAAGTGTACTGTACTCCTTAAAGTGTACTGTGAGCAACAAGTGAGATATGCGAGATAATTCTGCGCCAGCTAAGAGAGCAATGTGTTCAGTGGTGGTGGAGCTCCCGTTTCGTTCATTTAATTTCCAAGTAGCAGGAGGAATGTACATGAAGTAGCCATGCCCCTCCCCTGCAACACCCGTGAGGAAAGAACACAATAATGTAAAGCACAGCGTCCCTGAAGCGGGAGCCGTGTTGTTAAAATAAAAGCTGTGCAGTGTTTACAAGTATATACATAAAAACATTTTGTACAATTTAAACAACATGATTGGAAACGCAGGAAATGATATCACTACCTGTTATCCCGGCCCACTAAGTCTACGTGCGTGGGGGAGGGCGAAGAGTCAGACACAGAGCTGGAATTAATTACCAAACAAAAGTGCAAACGATCTTCAAATGGAAAGTCAGGAAGCAGTAACAAGGGGGAGTGGCATGTATAATCCTGATCTAGGGAGAAGCCCAGCTCTCGGAGAATGCGAATGGCCGCAGTGGATGGGAAGCCCAGGAGCAAATTGGTCAGATGCAATTAAGCACGCTGGGGAAGCCTGTAGGGGAAATGCGCGTGCTTGTGTGGTCACGTGATTTGCGTGAACTGTTGAAAATCTGCTTGAGAGTCTTTTGAGAGCCTTGGAAGAGCCTTTGGTGAGCCTTTGGTTTAAGTAGTGGTTTAGCTGCATTAGACTCGCATATTCATTCCTTGCGGAATGGAATAGGCGAGACCTAAAAAGAGGGGGGTCATGAGGACATGGATGCAAGTGACAACCTTTTGGATGGACAGCTAGCCAAACTTCCCCCCCCATATAATCAAACACACTTTAGAGGTGGGGGAAATACAAATGTTACAGGTAGTTCTGAAAGTGCGTCAGCACCTGTTGCTTATAGCCCTAGTGTTGTCTGGGTTATATCAAGTAGCACAACACAAACTACAGCAGGAGGATATATTTGAGTTTGTGTCCCAGGCTCTTCCGGAAATTGTAACCCCAATTTGGCGCCTATAGCCCCTATGTACGATTCTAGTTCTGCTGGGAACGAAAGTCAGAGAGTGCCTGCTTCTACAAAATAATAAGATATCAGAAAGAGGCACAGATCGCCATAAAATGCAATTTGTCCTGTTGGATACAATGAATGCAAGCTCACCATGTGCAGAGTGTCCAGATCCTTCTGTAGCACAGATTGGATTCAGACCTTTTCCTGGACTGGCAGGTATGGATTCTCCTGTGTGGTAAACTCTCCCGAATAACCGTAATAGTGCGCCTCGAGACAGCACTACAAAAAAAGGTCTTCTGAGAGCCAACATCTATTTGATAGCCAAGATTTGGAGGAATGGTTGAAGGAGCATAATAATAATATTTCAAATGAAAATCAGAGTGCAGAGGTGAGCCATGGAACAATAAGATAGTCTGTAAAGGTAGATTCGATAGATGTGGTTAAATTAAAAACAGAGTTGGATGAAATGATGGGTGGGAGCTTGGAGCTTCATTGAATAGATACATATCAACAGAAACAATGGTTATTCATGGGCAAGGATGTCACTAGGAGAGCATGACTTGCTCATGAGAAGTTATCTGAACTAGCTCAGAAATATGATGTTGATATAGAACGAGCAAAGGCTTTACAGAAAAATCAAAGACTTGCATTTAGCAATCAGGACACAGAGAATCTGAGATTACCAGGATTGAAGGCCCAACTTTGAGAATGAATTTTAAACAATCAGATTTGGAGTACTTTGGACAAATGGGAAGAAAGAGGGACACAAAGAAAGGGTTCCAAAAGAACAATGCAAGAAGCTCCTCCTTTCGGGGAAACAGGCATGGGCATCAAGGCTTTCCCATTGTGGGAAGTACAGAGCAGAGGATAGGAGGTGGGGTGGGTGGAATTTGCAGAGTTCTTCTCAAATGTTCTTAGCAAAAAAACTCTGCCGCGATATGAGGAGTTCCGCTAGAGGGGAGAGTAGATGGTGCAATACGTTCTCATGCTCCAAATCACACGCACATTGCACTACGCAGATCTAAAGTGTGTTCTTGCATTCTAATTTACACGTGAGCAGCACCACGCATTCCGCATGGGCACAGCCATCTTATTGTTCTGCTATCTGTTATGGTGCTGTTAAATATTGTCTCTTCTTAACCTTTCTAATCTTCTTCCTTAATTACTTTTCTACACCTTATTTGTATTTTTTATAATAGTCTGTGTTTGTGTATTTTATGTTTTTGGGTAAATTCTTTGTGTTTTTGGGGATTGTTGTTACTTTATTTCCCCTTATTTACTTCTTTCCTTCTTCTTACTTTCTGTTCCTTTCCCTTCTTATTTCTTTCTACCCCATCTAGTGCCACGGCAGAGGATGACTACCTTGTGGTTGGGACCACCGCCTATATGTGCAGCCCCGGGAGATCTTTGGAGAGAAGGAAGTGGCAGCACTAGTTTTTTTTGTGCCGCGCCACCCCCCTGTATGCTGGCAGTAGGCGCCAGGCCTGGTAGCGGATAACCCTTGCGGGAGCTTCAGCAGTGCTGGGGGATAGTTTCCCAGTGCTTACGGCACACCAGCCAGGTTCAGTGCACCCCCCAGCAGATGATGAACCGCTGGGTGGGCATTCTGGACCGGGAACAGGGCCTGCTCAACCTGCTAGGCGTTGAGATTCTGGGGCTCGGTGACTATTAATATTTGCTACGTTTGTGTTTTACTGTGCTAACATTTTGTTTTTCGAACAGCATGCTGCTCACACTCAGTGGTAAGTTACGTTTAGTTTACGCTGGTATATTGTTGTGTGATGCAGTTGCTAGATTCTGATAAACAGGTGCTCAGCACAACCTAATCGTACCCATCATTGGCACTCAGTTTGGCTGATTACTTAGAAAGTCATTGATAACTGTTCTCCTGTCATTATAGTGAGTCTGTGAGTAGCACTTTATGTAGCTCGTACAGTTCCAGGTATTTAATTGAATTCACTGTGATGTGAGGTAGGCATCTATCCATTGCAAAAAAAGGGAGACTGAGTTGGTCCATCACAGGTGTTCAGAAATGGGAAGAGAATCAAAGGTCATTCAGTGCAATACATTAGTTCCAAATGTACTTTTAGTTAAGAATATAGATTTAACAACAGTCAATAGACCCGAGACAAAACTAGTAGTACTATAGGCGCTCTGTTTTAGCAAAATATCCAAGTGCATTTGCTTTTCATAAAGCATTTTGTGGAGATTACTAACTGAATCACTAATCTATTTTAAATAATCTTTTTAATTTTTTTTTATCAGCACCCAAGGGCAATAGGAGGGACATTTCTGAGGATCTGGGAGAAGCTGGTCAGCCAGCGACAGCCACCAGCGCCGTTGCAGAGGGCTCTCGGATCCTAGTAAGTCCTTTTATGATTGTTGTGGACATCTTAGAGTAGAATCTTGGGGTATTGGAATGTTGTTGCTGTCTATCATGAAGATTCAGATTGCAGGCCTAAGTAAGATAGCAGCATAAATAACAAGCATTGGAAATGCAATAGGTCTCGCAGTAGTAAAGTTTGAGCTATAGGTGTTATTTATTTTTTTGTTTTTTATTTATGTGTTGTTTTTTCTAAATAGCTAAATTAATAGCTTTCTTCTTTACAAAGCCAATAGTTATAATTTTTGTAAATGTGACACCTCTAGCATTTGTAAAGCAACATGTTTTGTATTAACGGGACTTATATGTGACTTATATGTATTGATATAAACAAAATCAATGGCTTTAAAAAACAATTAATAATTAATACGTAAATAAAATGGATTTTATTTTATATTGCCAATAGCTTAAAGCTTATTAAATATATTTAGTGAAGATGCTGTGGTTGCGCTGAGTGAGGGTGAGTGAGGGGTTGAGGGTGAGTGAGGGTGAGTGAGGGGTTGAGGGTGAGTGAGGGTGAGTGAGGGGTTGAGGGTGAGGGGTTGAGGGTGGGTGAGGGGTTGAGGGTGAGTGAGGGTGGGTGAGGGTGAGTGAGGGTGAGTGAGGGTGAGTGAGGGTGAGTGAGGGTGAGTGAGGGTGAGGGGTTGAGGGTGAGTGAGGGTGAGGGTGGGTGAGGGTGAGTGAGGGTGAGGGGTTGAGGGTGAGTGAGGGTGAGGGGTTGAGGGTGAGTGAGGGTGAGGGTGATGGTGAGTGAGGGTGAGGGATTGAGGGTGAGGGGTTGAGGGTGAGGGTGAGTGAGGGTGAGTGAGGGTGAGGGGTTGAGGGTGAGTGAGGGTGAGGGTGAGTGAGGATGAGGTGTTGAGGGTGGGTGAGGGTGAGTGAGGGTGAGGGTGAGTGAGAGTGAGTGAGGGTGAGTCTTTGCCACTAAGTGTGGCTCCTCGGCCCCCGCGGGATGTCACTGAGTCACTAGTTAAATTAAGGAATTTAGCAAAAGCTAAAGATGGGCTATGATATGGTGCATGTGCTGTGTAAAGGTCTCTGTAGACTTTGTACACTAATGCACCAGCGGCTGATGAATAGGTGCCAGGATCAGCGAGCTAAAGAATGTCCTCTTTGTTCCACCGGCCAACACTGTTGATGCAGTTTGCATTGTTTGCACTATGCAGGTAGCCTAGCCAGACAAGCCGCAGTCAAGGCGGGATGAGCTAAACTTGCCAAGAATGCTATTTGAGGACGTATGTAAAGAAGGGTGTGCCAATTTTGCATATAAAGGACTTGAGTTAGTTACCCTTCGAACATAACCAGTTGGTCTGTGTCCAGCTGAGGTGACTGCTTGCTCTCTCCATCCACCAGAAACTGAGTTGTAAATCAGCACAGGGGTCCAGTAAGCAAACCAAACAGGAGTCTACCCAAATCAAGAGACAGGCACATTTTGCTGCAGTGCGTTCTCATTTGCACGAAACCTTTGACAGAGCTCAACAGCGTGGGGTTACTTTGTGACTGCAGTGACTTTAAAAAGCAGTGAGAACGTTGGACTGCTTAAACTATGCAGCAGTCTAAAGACACACAAATTCAAGAGGGTTGTCTTGATTCTGCCAGATCCGGACATCTTTAGAAAAAAATGTGTGGAGTCAATGTGCGTTAATTAGAGTTGTTGAAACGGAGTCGGAATTCATACGTTTTTAAAAAAAAATTCAACACACATTGAGGGCCCTGGGCTCATTAGCTGTTTGGTGACACATTAGGTTCCACTCGCTGCTCATCAAAAGGACTTCCCACTGGGACCTGAAAAGCTTTAGAAAAGAGCCGAGGAGTGTATTAACTTGAAGCACACAGTGTGGGGTTACAAGGCAAAGAAAACGTCCATCTCTGGGGGCCAGGCAATGAAAGCCATGTGTTTGTAAAGCCAGGCGGAAGAGCAGATTAAGAACAGGAAGGAGAATCGAGGTGGCGACAGGCGAAGGCCCAAATCTTCGGGCCGGCGGGATGAAATAACGACCAACGTAAGACAAACAACTTCTTGGGGAACCTGCAAGAAACAGGACTGAGGGGCGGCCATGACGACTGCACTTCACGGATTTTCACTTTTAATTCTTTTTTTATGTTTGTGAAGAGCAAACTTTGACAAACTCGCATACCGAGCGCTGTTTCGTAAATTCACAGTTAAAAAAGCACAAACAAAGAAAACAAGACGGACGGACGGAGGAGAGGGGAGGGGGGAGGAGAAATACGACACGGCGGGAAGGGGAGGGGGCGGAGCGGGTTAAATTAAACAAACAAACAAGACGGACGGACGGAGGAGAGGGGAGGGGGGAGGAGAAATGCGACACGGCGGGAAGGGGAGGGGGCGGAGCGGGTAAACAAAGACGGACGTGCACGCGCTTTTAAGCTCAATGCGCATGCGCATTGAGCTTAAAAGTCACGGGCACTGCAAGGAATCGCCACGATTCCTTGCAGTGTGGATAAAGAGTGGATAAGTCCCAATACTCTCGCCTTGCTCGATGCGCATGCGCATCCACAGGCGAGACCTAAAAATCACCATATATGTTTGTTGAGAAGGCTTTCCTTTTCCTGCTTATGCCTTACTCTAACAAGGTTGAGTTCACAGGAGAGTGGCCATGGTCATCATGGACCACCACCAACCCCCTAATGTAATGTGCTGTGGTCTCATTTATTTATAGTTACAGTATGCAAGCAGTTTCCCATGACAGTGCGGAAAGGCTGGAAAAAAAGTACGAGGACCCACTCCCATTGCGTTTGCCAACCAACATCTTATGTCTTTCATTGACCATTATTCCACGCCTGGCTTGTTTAACTTTGTGAACCAACCATTCAAATGGGGAGAGGAGCTGGCCTAACAGCTAGGGCAGTCAACCTCAAATCTGAGGAACTGTGTTCGAGTCTCGGCAATGCCGCTGAACATCCTGTGATTCTGGGCAAATCACTAAATCTCCCCATGCCTAACAAAAAGGAATGTGTCCTCATGTAATGCAACTGGTGCTAAGTAAAGCGATACCCGATTTGGGTCAAGTTCGTACTATATAAAACTCTGTAAAAAATGCCCAGAGAGTTGTTTGTAAGATACTGATGTGCTAACTGAGCTTTAGTGCTGGATTGCAGTTGTATTTTGGGTTGCATATCTGGGGGGGATTTAAAAAAAAGTTGTGCAGCGCAGTCCCCGTGAGAATGCACTGCGTCGCGCGACAGGGAGGGAGCAGGGGAGCATCATATCTTCAAAGATATGGCTCTCTCCTCCCCTTTACCTTGCACCGGTGCTGATTCCAGCTGTCGTGCGCCATGCGCACAGCTTAGTGCCGCAGCGCTAGGGTGTGTGCATGAGTCCAGCATAGGTTTTGTAGAGGAAGGGTACCCTTCCTCTACAAAATACTATGCTCGACACAAAGGAAACTGTGCAGCACCCATGCAAAGTCAGAAAAGGAAGGAGAAATTAGAGCATTTCTCCTTCCTTGCGCCTAGTTTAAATGGGCGCAGTGTTCTCACGCTAAACTCAATCTACTGTTTTTAAAAAATTGGGTTTATGGTGATAAACCTTGGGTGGTTGCATGGGAATGCCCATGCACCACCCAGGGGTACGCATTACTTTTATGTTATTTCCAGTGCTAAACAAGTTTAACACTGGAAAGTAAATTACAAAAAAAAAGATTTTGCGTCGTTTTACATCAAACACCGTGCAAAAGCTGAGTAAATCTGCCTCCTGGCATCTAACGTATGTGTGATGTTTTATTCCAGCCACACAGAACATCGGTGATGCCAGCTCCAGTCCCTCTGCAGGAGGAGATAGATCAGTTGGAGAGCGAGAATCGGCAGCAGGGCCAGGCACTGCTAAGTCACATCATTTGTTTCAATTACTATGCTTACTAGCTATTGACATGGTATAATGTGTCATCAACATATGACTGTGAAGTAAACCCCCTACAGCTTTAACAGCCACAGAAGTGGTTGAGTTATTATTATTATTATGGACTCTTCTATCTGCAACTCAGCAAAATTTCAAATAATGAGCATTGATGGCTTGAGGGAGACCTGAAAGAACGGAAGTTAAAAAGAAAGGAAATGGTATTAGGCGTGGGCGGAAAATCCGTTCCGCTCGCGGATTTTGCGGATTTTCGGGAAATCCGCAATCCGCGAGATTTGCGAATTTCCCGCAAAATCCGCAAATCCGCGAGCAGCGGATTTTGCTCGCACTGCTCGCACTGTTCGCGTGAGTTCGCGCCCCGCGAATAAGTGCAAAATTGCAGAAATACGATCTTAGCAAAACTGAAAGTAACTACTTACCAGGTTCAAAAGTTCAGGCTCATCATTAGTAGCCATTTCCTGGAGTGCTTCCTGAGGGGCCCCTCCAGAGTTCAGTTGCCAGTTGAAACTAGTATGTGACCCTGCTCTGAACCTCAGAATAGTTACACATATGCCACAAAGGTCCTGAATTACAGCTAAGGGAGACAAGCAGGAGCCAGGCTGGAAGTTAAAATCCATTAATCAGCCCCTAATTCATTATTGTCAGTTGGGGCAGGGCAGGTGTTGTAACTAATTTTGCAACAATGAAAGCACTTAGCAAGTGCAAAAGATCACTAATCAGGGCGCACTAAGGAAGCAGGTGCCAGCTAAAAAAATATTCTGTGACACATGAATCAGCCCCAAATTAATTCAGGTCACTTGAGGCAGGGAAGGTGTGCTTTGCTTTGCCGAAAATAATGTACACTGGACAACCAGAGGGTGTGGTGATGAAACAGAGGGTGGCATGGGTGGGCCAGAGGGTGGCATGAGTAGTCAGAGAGTGGCAGTGGTGACAGAGAGTGGCAGTGATGAAGAAGAGTGTCCCAAACAGGCTGGACACGTAGAAACAAAGAGTTCGCGAAACTTGCGACCCGACAGGTAAGTTCGCAATTTGCGAAAGTGTACAAAACCCTCGCGAACTGGCAGAAACACGGGCGAACACAAAAAAAAAAAAAATCCGCAAATTCGCGGGAATTCGCGGATTTTGCGGATTGCGAATCCGCAAAATTCGCGAACGCGAGATCCGCAAAATTCGCTCATGCCTAAATGGTATATGATAAGTGAACGGGTGGGTTAGTTGAAAGGCTACGCAGGTGGGTAAAGGGATGGATGAGCAAAAGGATTGTTTGAAGAAAGATTTGCTATTGAATGGGTGATAATTGATTAGACATTTTGGTAAAAGACTGAATGAGAGAAAGTAAAGCTTAATCATCATGGCTATGGGTGAATTAGAATGAAAAGATGAATGACTATTTGGATTGTTTGGATATATAAGCATGGACGCTCTTCTCATGAGGAGCATGCTGCACAGTGCTCACTTACTTTACTTATTGGGTTTATCAAGGGTTATCAATTTAATTCAAAGCTATGTTTATAAGTGGGGGGGTATGTTTTATTCTTTGTTCTACTCCCTTGACTCACTGTATTTGTTACGTGACCCTGGATGTATCCTACCCATCATTCATCACGCTCCCTCTTCACTCCTTGCATTTTTGTCAACTATGCCCGAAGTCAGTATAGGTCAATCAATTTGTGACTGCAGTTTTGTCTGTGTAATGTGCGTCTGCTTCAGTTATTGCAGCATTTATAATATTATCAATGCATTGCAAAGTGTATGTAAAAAATTCCTAGGCAGTCTCACTAGTAGACGACAAATTGTGTGGGCCCGGTGGCAATAGGAAGAGGCAGACAATTTAAAAAAAATAGAAAAATCATTAATTAAAAATAAACATGTCACCTCTTAGTACTTCACTCCCATATTTTTTTCTAAATTGCTTCCGTCCCAGCTTACCAAATTGGAAAATCCATTCATGGTGTGTGCCATATTTAATTAGATAACTATGTGAAGTGATTCCAGAATATATTTCATGGTTTGCCATAACAGATTTAATATACACATGCTTAGATTTTTCCATTTTGAATTGTACAGTGACTGAATAAGTCAAATATGATGTATTGATGATCGGTGTAGTGGCCCCTCTACTATATATCAAAAAAGCTCTACCCTGCCTCTTTAATGCCAATAACCTAACCCATGCAGTAGAGCAGTAAATCAAGTTTCCTTTCCTTACTTACTGCCCAGCAAATTAATTTGTTGAAAATACATGGTTGTGGGTGAGGACACAGAGTGAATCAATCAATCAATCAATATGAACTTTATTCGGATAAAAAACAGCATATCCATAAAAGTACAGGTTAAAAAACATTCATTAAAAGTAATATGGACCTCCAGTAATACAGTGCCACAGAGTAAAGTGGGAGTAAGTGCGTGATTTGATGTCAAGTTTGGCGTATGCAATACACAGAGATAAATGTACCAAATAAAATCTATATAGCCCATTCCTTTCCCTGTAGTGCAGTCCATTAGATTAATTTTCCTCAACGTCTACTTACGGCACCCATGATAGTATATTAATATTTGCATTTCATACGTGAGGTGTGTGATGTAGTATATTATTATTCATCTGCCTCTTTGGAGACAGGGTAGAAAGAGAAATGCATTTGGCGAAGAGCAGGGCCATTGGAATTAACAAAAGATAATTGTCAACCTCAGCTGCTGACAGAAGCAAACTAGCAGAGGCAGAGGCTAGCAATGAGCAGGGCTTCATTATTTTAGCACAACACACATCTTGTACACCAAATAGTGCATAATGCTGTACTCATTAACAAGAGGTCATTTATTTTTCAACTCAAAGTGTCTCACTCTGTTTAAAGTTACTTGAAAAGTCTTTCAAAGAAAACAATAATCAAAGCACTATTTTTTTAATCCTGTTTTGTTTGGCAAGTTTGGGCAAAACATAAAATTGGCCTTGCGACTCTCTTGATCAAAAACAATCATATCAAATAAATTCCAATGGCTCTAGGGGACCAGCAATGTACTGCTATTGTGCCACCCAGTAATTTTACACAATTATTTGCAGAGGAATTATTTACAATTTGTCTTTTTTTGTTTTCTCAATATAGCTGCTCCTGCTGGTCCAATCGGACTACCCAGCAGGCAGGAGGTAGTGGCCAGTTTACGGCGGCAAATGCTGGTGCATATCCAGCTGGAATACCTACGACTGGTGGTCCTGGAAGACGAGGAGGAAACAAACGTACAACAGTCAGGCCCCAGTGCATCTGGTCCCCCTCAGCCTCCAGCCATCCTATAACTGGTGCCGCTGCCAGCCAACTGTTGCCACCCCCACCACACTGACAACAGGCCATTGCTGTGCCGCATCCTGCAGTGGCTAGACAATATTGAGGGCAGGCTCACCACGATAGAGCAGAGCCTGGACAAGCTCCGCACCGATATACATAATGCCCTCTTCTAGCCCTTTTTAAATTTCTTTGTTATGGTAAAATAGATTTGTGGATTGTTGGGGCTGAGTGGAGAGGGTGGGAAGGGAGTTGGGACTGGAGAGACTTTTTCTTAGAATTTTTGGGGCAGATTTACAATAACTGGTGCATACCCAGGGATGCGCCAGTTATTGTGCGCCGCAGCTCTGCCACCCATGGGGCAAAAATGGCACAGATGCGTGACGCATCTGTGCCATAAAGGCGGTGCATTGGTGGAGTTGCGTCGCAAGCGCAACGCAGCTCCAGCAATGCTCTGGGGGCCCTATCTGTCCAATGCTGTGTCAAGCCTTACACCTGCTTCAAGCAGGCGCAGGGTTTTGATGCAGCATTGGCCTAAAAGTGACTGAGTGAAATCTTGTAGATTTCACTCAGCCACTTTTAGGAGGTGTTCCTGCGCAGGAATGCCCCCTCCCCTGCGCCGGAACAACTCCGTATGGCGCAGGGCTTTACAACGTGATGCATCTCCCCGATATGTCACACTGTAAATACCCTGCACCATGGCACGTCTTTTGCGCCGCCGCTGCGACACAAAAGTGATGCAACGGCGGCCTAAAAAAGGCGCAAGGGGCTTGTAAATCTGTCCCTTTGAGTTTGGGGGCTTGGGACAGTTGTGTTTGGGGAGGGGATGGGCATGTTGTTTGGACGGAGAGGGTGGGTTTCTTTGTGAATAGATAAAGGGGGAAACTATTTTATTCAATCTAAATGTATGCCTGATATAGGGCCAGATGTAGGTAAATGAGATTTACCGATTTTTAATTACCGAATTTTACCGATTCGGTAATTAAAAATCGGTAAATCTGAGGGGTGGATATGTAGGAACATCCAGATGTTCCTTTTACCGAATCGGTAAATATGTGTATTTACCGATTCGGTAAATACCGACCGGTAATGCCCCATTCATTCCTATGGGCTTTGAAGCCCATAGGAATGAATGGGGCATTACCGGTCGGTATTTACCGAATCGGTAAATACCGATTCTGACAAGGGTGCAGGGGGTGTCACTTTGACACCCTCTAGCACCCCCAAAAAAGGTTCGGGGGCCATGTGGCAGGCATACCTGCCCTAAGGGCAGGTCTGCCTGTCATATGGCACAGGTGTGCATGCACACATGTGCATGCACACCAGAATCGGTATTTTACCATCAAATAGTATTTGATGGTAAAATACCGATTCTGTAATGCTTGTGGGACTCAGAAGAGTCCCACCTACATATCAATTTTAACGAATCGTAAAAAATACAGATTCAGTATTTTACAGAATCGGTAAATTTACCGATCAGTAAATTTACCGATTCTGTAAAATACAGGGCCCTACATCTCAAATTGCATTTACCGGTCGGTAACGGCCGAATTCGGCCGTTACCGACCGGTAAATGCCTACCTACATCTGGCCCTTAGTTTCTTTTACTTTTACTTTGCACTATTGCCTTCCAGTAGTTTACGCAGCCTGTTTTTGTTCTCATAACTTGAGAGAGTAGTATTTACTTTTAGAGCTATACTTCTCTAACTATTATCTTGACCATTATGGGGAATGCTGGCATGATGACCTATATTGTTTACAACTATCTAAATAAAAAAGATGTAGCAGTTAGTTATTTTCTTACTAAGTAAAATTTCAACCATACTAGTTGTCTTATCTGAATATAGATGCAGTAATTACAAGGGAATACAAAAAGAACAATTGATGGACAGAATGCAGAACAATGTCATACATTCACCCCAGTACAGAGATCTGGGCCTAAATCCATCAATTTTTTGCTCACCATGCCATTCCAGTTTGGACCCAGCCATATTCAAATCAGTCTTGACTCTGCGCCCAATGGGAACAGTCCAGCCCGAACTGCCAGGCCAGGTCCTCCCTGGACTGTAAACAAGCATCCTAGGACCGGTTTCATGTTTTCAGCCCTCATCAGCCAGGATAGCTTGATTCCAGTGGCATGGAGAGCACAGGACTCACGTCTGAGCATACCCGTCCCACTTGGGGTGACAAATGCAAAAAGGACAATTGATGGACAGAACGCAGAACAATGTTATACACTCACCACAGTACAGAGATCTGGGCCTAAATCCATTGTTTTCTTGCTCACCATGCCATTCCAGTTTGTAGCCTGCCATATGCAAATCAGGCTTGATCCTGCGCCCAATGAGAACAGTCCAGCCCGAACTGCCAGGCCAGGTCCTCCCTGGACTGGCAAACAAGCATCCTAGGACCGGTTACGGACTTTCAGCCCTCATCAGCCAGGACAGCTTGACTCCAGTGGCATGGAGAGCAGGGTACTCACGTGTGACCATACCCATCCCACTCGGGTGACAAATGCAAAAAGAACACTTAATGGACAGAATGCAGAACAATCTCATACATTCACCCCAGTACAGAGATTTGGGCCTAAATCCATTGTTTTTTTGTTCCCCATGCCATTTCAGTTTGCTCCCTAGCATCCTAGGACCAATTTCGGGCTTTCAGCCCTCATCAACCAGGATATCTTGACTCCAGTCCAGTGGTATGGAGAGCACGGGGCTCACGTCTGAGCATACCCATCCCACTCGGGTGACAAATGCAAAAAGAACAATTGATGGACAGAATACAGACATGGGTCCCTTGCTCACTTTGCCACTGGGTTCAAGCTAGCCTGGCTGATGACGACTGATTAGCCAGAAACAGGTCCCATGGTGCTTGTTTACGGTCCAGGGAAGACATGGCTTGGCAGTTCAGGCTGGATTGTTCCCATGAGGCACAGGGTCAGACTGATTTGCATATGGCCATGTCTGAACTGGGGGGGGCAGAGTGAGCTAAAGAATGATGATGGATTAAACCCAGATTAGTTGACTTGGCGGTGAGTGCTTGCAATGTTCAACACTCCATCCATCATCCCCTTTGGTTTTACTTCGTAATTACAGGGAAGAAATCACAACTTCACAAGCAATGCCCACTTCCAGTTCCACCCAGGTGAGCTCCAACTGTAGGATTAATCTGAATGATTGATTGGTTGGCCATTGTGGCAACTAAATAGAAGAAGAAAGACTGAGTTGGTAGGCTATATAGTTATCAAATATTTACAAAGAATTGATACTACCTGAGTACTACAGGATGACACAAATGAGATTGTGCTAAAATAGTAAAAAAATAGCAATACTAGTACGTTTTGGCTAATGTGGAGCAAGTAGTATTATTTGTGAAATTGTCAAGTTATAAAAAATGGGACTCAAAGTGTGGAGTGGACAAGCTTAGGCGTTTATGGTTGAGCAACACAAGGCCTGAATGATGATGTTGACGACTGATGTTCTCCATCCTATATCTAAAATATAGATCATTTTTAATGTGCGGGTTGATAATGGCTGGTGTGGGCTACTGCTTATAAGATTCAACAGTAAGTTGGTGTTGTTTTCACAACGTCCGCCCCGCCAAGTGTGTGATCCATTGATGGTGTAATTTAGGCCACACCCCAAAAAAACATCATAAAGCTCGGGGGAACACAGGACAACATTAAACTGGGCAATAAGCAGCATACCATTCACCCTCAATCTGTTGTTTGGAGAAACACAGAAATGAGTATACTGAGTAAAGATAAATGCATTGCAAACAGTCCTGCTGCCCGAGACCAAATTTATCAGATATCTAAATGTTCTGTGTGCTAGGCTGGGAAGTGAACCCACCCACCCACTTCTCTTAATATGACCGTTAAAAGGAAAATTATACTTTATTGCAAAATTGGGTGGTGTAGCTGCATTCTCCTCAGGAATGTCTACTATTTAGTTCCTGAGTTAAGGAAGGTCTATAGCCAAGTGACAAAATCAAAATATGTTTACATGGAGATCATAGTTGATATAGCTTACATATGAGATTGAGAATGGAAAGTCCAACTATATATAGATAATCTCAAACAATGAAATATTCTCATTTGATATTATTGGTATATATTATATATATTTATCAATTCTTTTAAGATTTACATATTTTTTATATTCTTTTTGTGTTTTTCTCTTCTGTTTTTCTTTTCTTTTCTTATAGTTGTTTTTCAATATAACAAAAATCAGTTAAAAGCATACTAGAAAAAATATACATAACCAATAGACATGAGACTGAACAGAATGTTGAAGGCAAAGCGGTAGATGTCACAACGCGCGTTTCAGCTCTTGAGCCTTCTTCAGGTTACAGTCTATTGCTCTATAAATTGTGAAAAAACATATATCAATACATTTACATGACAAAACATATTATATACAGTGGACTTAAATATATACACATAATATATACACTTATTGAGCTTTGTGTCTTCATATGAGCAGCAAGGTAGGAGCATTATTTAACGAGTATGTCTTTCAAATATAGATCTATTGCATCAAAATTGAATTTTAGCACCATTTTGAATATTGTCTTTCTATTTACATATTCACATGATTACATAATCTGTATATCAAAAAATGAATATACATTTTTCAGATATGACAATTGTAGTAGGACCTAAACTCATATTCTCAAAGTTGAGTATTAGATGACATTCTCTAATTGTGACATACTTGTACCAGACAAATATTTTCTCAATTTATAAGGGAAACATATCAATAAATTAGGAGAACATCAATTGACTTGATCGCTTTCGCAAGCATATTCTATATAGTGACATTGGCGAATGACGCTATCTAATACATATAACAGTTTTGCTAAACCCCGAAATGATTTATTCAAGAAGAAATGAGAGAAACATGTTGGTCAATTCTGAGAGCAACCATAATTTGATCAATTTCTCAAACATATTCTGTATAGTAACCGTAGAAAATAACATTCTTTAATCGTGGCAAAGCTATAAGACAAAAGCAAGCTGCTTCTCACTTAAGCTGAGATGATTATGCTGGAAAACTCCACGGACATCACATGACAAGATCTGAAAATGATAATATGACTAAAAGCTAAATAGTACCAAGCCTAGATAGGCAGGAACCTGTAAGATTTTTGTAACAACACATATCGTGATTATATAGTAATAGTGTAACTAAGTACATAGCAGCAGCATTTGAAGATAAAGAAATCCATAATATACCAACTCTCTAGTGATCATATGAGATTGCTCTACTATACTTACAACAGTTGGTCTTGACCCATACTTACAAAAATTTGTGCGAACTCAAACCTAATTCTTGGCTAGGATGTGAAAGGTCAGTCGATGTTTAGGGTTTCTTGATATCTGTAGATGTAGGAAAACCGAACATTAATTGATATTATAGCTTTAAACGTTTAGAATGTGGATAAAGTTACAAATTGGAAATTAGGGACAAACAGATCTCAAAGAAGCCATTCTTCTTGTGCCACAATAGAGTAGTTAATCATAAATTGTTATACCTTCAGATGCAGGTAGATCAAAACGAAGAACATATATGTTGAAGAACATATATGTCAGCAGATGGAGGTGATATCTATTAAATAATAAGCACGTATTACTGATTCATGTTCCCATAAATGATATATGATAAAGAGATCGAAAGGGAAATGTCATGCAGTTACTTAGGAGTCACTAGATCAGTTCCTGTCCGTTATCTACAGTTTACTGGGAATAGTATAGGAATGAACTTGCTGAACATGAAAATAAAGATGTCTATGAAGTTTCTGCCCGAAAAAGAGAATGTCCACTATTTGGTTCCTGTCTGCACTGGTCGGGCAGGTAAGCAGTAGTGTTGTTGAGCTCAGCTAGCTTTTGCCTTCCGTTCGTGAAGGAGACTAGAAGAAGGCCTGCAAATTGTAAAAGAGAAACTGTATTTTAGCGTCAAAGAGAAGGACAGAAGGAAGGTATGCTTCCTGAGGAGTATATCAAGAACACTCAAAGGCGCAGCAAAAAAAAACAAAAAGGCGACTCAGAGTTTAACTTTTGCCACAAGTCCAACACACACACACAGTTCAGCATTTCACAATCGCACCTCCCTCTATTCCACATAGCTGAGTACTAGGCCTCAGACTCATGGTTTGCCTGTGAACTGGATTGTGGCGCTTGCGGCTATGTGGGAGCGCGGGGCAGACTGTGGCCTTTTGTTTAAGTATTGCTGTTAATCAGAGCCCCTTCACGGGCTCCAATTAACAGCAATACTTAAACAAAAGGCCACAGTCTGCCCCGCGCTTTACTAACAAAAGCATACTCAGTTTCCAAAGCGCATACTTTAGCACACGCTGTGTTTGGAAACTGTCTCTACGCTTTTATTAGCAAAGCGCAGGGCAGACTGTGGCTTTTTGTTTAAGTATTGCTGTTAATCGGAGCCCGTGAAGGGGCTCTGATTAACAGCAATACTTAAACAAAAGGCCACAGCGGCTGGGGAAACGAGCGGAACAGAAGGCAAGAGGGCAGAAAGGCACAAAAAACGAGTGGGACAGAGAGCATAAAGGCACAAAAAACGAGTGGGACAGAGGGCATTAAGGCACAAAAAACGAGTGGAACACAGGACAGAAAGGCACAAAAAACAAGTGGACAGAGGGCATGAAGGCACAAAAAACGAGTGGGACAGACGGCGTAAAGGCACAAAAAACAAGTGGAACACAGGACAGAAAGGCACAAAAAACAAGTGGAACAGAGGGCATAAAGGCACAAAAAACGAGTGGAACACAGGACAGAAAGGCACAAAAACCGAGTGGGACAGAGGGCAGAAAGGCACAAAAAACGAGTGGGACAGAGGGCATAAAGGCAAAAAAAACGAGTGGAACACAGGACAGAAAGGCACAAAAAACGAGTGGGACAGAGGGCATAAAGGCACAAAAAATGAGTAACACAGGACAGAAAGGCACAAAAAACGAGTGGGACAGAGGGAAGAAAGACACAAAAAAACGAGTGGAACAGAGGGCAGAAAGGCACAAAAGGGCAGAAAGGCACAAAAAACGAGTGGGACAGAGGACAGAAAGGCACAAAAAACGAGTGGGACAGAGGGCATTAAGGCACAAAAAACGAGTGGAACACAGGACAGAAAGGCACAAAAAACAAGTGGACAGAGGGCATGAAGGCACAAAAAACGAGTGGGACAGACGGCATAAAGGCACAAAAAACAAGTGGAACAGAGGGCATAAAGGCACAAAAAACGAGTGGAACACAGGACAGAAAGGCACAAAAACCGAGTGGGACAGAGGGCAGAAAGGCACAAAAAACGAGTGGGACAGAGGGCATAAAGGCAAAAAAAACGAGTGGAACACAGGACAGAAAGGCACAAAAAACGAGTGGGACAGAGGGCATAAAGGCACAAAAAATGAGTAACACAGGACAGAAAGGCACAAAAAACGAGTGGGACAGAGGGAAGAAAGACACAAAAAAACGAGTGGGACAGAGGGCAGAAAGGCACAAAAGGGCAGAAAGGCACAAAAAACGAGTGGGACAGAGGACAGAAAGGCACAAAAAACGAGTGGAACACAGGACAGAAAGGCACCAAAAACAAGTGGAAGAGAGGGCAGCAAGGCACAAAAAACGAGGGGAAAACGAAGTGGAACAGAGGGTAGAAAGGCACAAAAAACGAGTGAAACAGAGGGCAGAAAGGCACAAAAAACGAGGGACAAACGAGTGGAAAGGGGCAGAAAATCAAGTGGCACAGAGGGCAGACGGGCACAAAAAACTAATGGCACAGAGGCAAAATACAGAATACAGAAATATAGGGGTAGCTAAGAACAGAAGGCAGAATGGGCAGAGAGGCATGGGGGCAGCGAGGGGAACAGAAGGGAAAACTGGGCAGAGACACGCTCAGCGAGGGGTACAGAAGGAAAGACCGGGCAGAGAGAGCATGGGGACAGCGAGGGGAACAGAGGGAAGAAAAAGGGGCACGGATTTTCGTGCTGCTGTTTGATTGCTCACTTTCCACAAGCCCTTGCGTACCACTCTAGTGACGCCACTTGACGTCTCTGAACAGCCCTCTCCCTTCTTGTGTATATGTGATATTGTATAGGCTCGCAACATTTCCCCACCCAATGAACTGTGCTCCAGTTAAGAATATTTATTAAAATCTTATGATGGTACCACCATTAAAGTCTTGTGCTTTTCTAAACTTGAAGTGTACTTGCCAGTGTAACCAATTCACGTCATGGCGTGCTTATCCAATTTGCAAACTGCCCTTAAGACCCTTATTGTGGACCTGTATGTGTGAAAATGCACCATCTTTTCACTTTTTAAAGTAAACGTTTTGAGAGCCATTTGGCGCCGCAGACACGTTCGGTTTGGTTCCTGGCGCACATAGCCAAGGTTGCAGCGCACAGAGACCCTCCACTGCCGCACACAGAGGAAAAAAATGAGAGGGAACATTGAAAGTGACTGTTCTTTACTCTGAAGAACCAGAAAAATTGAAACACCTTGTAATTAAATATGGCTAAATGTAAAAAAGCCGATTAACTTGGGGGGGGGGGGGGGGGGGATTGAGTGCCCATCACTCAAGCCCAAACATTGCAAATCATTATTTGAAGAAATTTCCCATATTACAGTTCAATACACCCTCCCTCACTGTCAGCCTCCACATCAATCACTCACAGTCACTCGATAATCTGATAACTTATTGGTGAAATTGTTACCTGTTCCACTCCAAGTCCAGTGGTGGGTACGCTATCTCCCCTTTAATGCAAGCAACAGATTGGAATTTCGCAATCTTGTAAATAAAACAGTTGTATGGGGTACCTAAATGCTAAAAAAACAAAAGGAT
The DNA here is from genome assembly GCF_964263255.1 of Lissotriton vulgaris. Lineage (NCBI taxonomy): Eukaryota > Metazoa > Chordata > Amphibia > Caudata > Salamandridae > Lissotriton > Lissotriton vulgaris. The sequence continues at coordinate 365,730,850 of NC_141687.1, forward strand.
CATAGCAGTGGGCAAACAAGGTAATTGTTTATTTGTGAAGGCCAATCACCTCCAGGGAAAAACCTTATTACCCATCCCTCAGTCCCCAAACATTGCAACTCCGTCATCTCAGGCAAGTTCCCACATTACAGTTCAACACCCTCCCTCACTGTCTGCCACCACAGGAATCAATAATCATCTTAAATCATCGCTCATGCAATCAGTCACTCACTGTTGCAATAGTTGGTTACCTTTCCCAATCTAAGCATGGGTAGTTTAGGTATTAGTTATTCAATAATCTTTGATGCAGGCAACACATTGGAATTTGGTATTGGCAGACAGTCTTGTAAATAATAAATGATTTTATGGGGCAGACTTTCTAGGGCAAAGTTATGCAAAAAGGGCTAGGCAATAGGCATGCGAGGGGGGCAGGTATGGTCCCCAATGTAAGGAAGGAATTCTGGAGGCTTCTTCCATGCATACTGGTCCATCTGCAATCCAGCAATATATATCTGACTAACAAAAAAGATGGTGTAGAATAAATCAGACACAAAAATAGTAATGTTCCTCTAGCTAATTGTTTTTTTTTCTACAAAGAAAAAACTAAGTTCAATGAGAATTCTTTTTGAAGTTCTATGGGGGCACTAAGTTACAAGCACATAAACAGGCTGCATAAACTACTTGAAGGCACTAGTGCATTTAAAATCAAAAGAAACTACTTCAGGCATACATTTAGGTTGATTAAAATAGTTTTCCCCTTTATTTATTTAGAGAAATTGGTAAGCTAACAAATTTGATTCAATTGCGGACCAATCGCCCTCCTTCTGTGCTGCTGTTTCGGGAACGGTGTAATTGTGTGGTATAAAATGTTATTTAATTTTGATCATAGTCAATCTCTCCACATTATGAAGTGAGAGACTGGTCCTTCTCACAACTGCACCAGCTGCACTGAACAAACTTTAAGCAGACACACTGGTGACAGGACAAATCAGACAATTGCCAGACTGCTGAGTTCTGGTCATTGGCACATCTTCCTATACCAATACATTATTGGATTTTGATCCACATAGACCTCTTTCGGATCATCCAGATACTCCTGGACTAGACCTGAGCCCTGCCAATTGAAACCAATACAATGCAGAGGTTGGGTCCCTTCCTTCTGTTGCAGTTGTTGCTGGTGTTCTGGTTGCTGGTGCTGTTGGCTGTGGTAAAAAATACCCTATCTGAAAGTTGAAGGTGGCACCCCACAATGGCAGGGTCGGGCTCAAAGTTCCCGCTGTTTTTCTTCCAATTCTCCGGCTTGCTCTACAATCCACCTCCTGTATTTTAAAAAATCCCCTTCAGAAAAAGAAATGAAAGTGGGCAGAATTGTTTTGAACCGTGGATCAAGTAGTATGTCACAGATGTACTTGTTGGACTCGATGATATCATGTTTCAGCTTTATATTACAAGACAAGCGAAGGACTAAGGTGTCACCCAAGGCATGCGCTTCGGTGTTTTCATTCACACCTGTTGAGGCGAACCTTTCAGACACCTTCTTTACCTGGTCTCATAGGAAACACAACAAACGGATAGCTTGGCCCAGTGGACTGTCCTCCTAGCTAACATCCCATGTGAAACCTCAAAAGGGAGTAGCACCAGTATCAGGCATTTAACTAGGCCCCATTTGTCTGCATCCATGGTCATAGCTTTCCCAACTGTATTCCCTCCTCTTTGAATGGCATAGTCATTGATCTGTTTGTACTGCTCAAACAGATGTTGCAACATGTAAAAGGTGGAGTTTCAACGTGTTGGCTCCACCTGTAGAAGGGCTTTAACTGGTGCTATTATTACGCAGAATAATCTGCATTTGCTTCCGGGCTAAAAAGAATGGCTGAAAAGTAGCCCTGGGCAATGAACTCCGCTCCCCTAGCGGAAGTTGCTGAAATTTGGTAACTACGCATTTCATTGAAAACACAGAATTCATGCAATAATTCCCACTCCGCTACACTATGGAGTTACCTACTGTACCCACAGCCTTTTGGTAAATCACCTTTACATGCTAAAAAGCATATAACCATTTCACAAAAGTGAACTTTGAAAAACATCAGGCAATGAGAGAGGTGATGATTTTGGGATCACCCCTTACCTAGGGGGGGGGGGGGGGGGGCAAGCAGATTGAACACAAAGTGCATATCATGCTGAATGATTTGGTGGTGGTCCCATCCTCCTTGGACCACCCCAAGCAAAGTTATGGGCAAAAAGACAATGCCAACCAAAGGACCAGCAAAGCATTATACGGTGAGATTCTAGAGTTTCGTGAATATTATATTATTAGCTCTCAGCTGAGCCCTAGAGCCTGCCCCTTGAGGAGTGTTTTGATATTGGATACTATAATATTCACTGCAGTCTAGAATATCGTCCCATAATGCTTTGCAGGGCCTTTGGTTGGGATTGTATTTTTGCCCATACCTGTGCTTGGAGTGGTCCTAGGAGGATGGGACCACCACCAATCGTTCAGCATGATGTGCTCTTTGTATTCAAGGCATCTGCTTGATTCTCTCCCTAGGTTAGTGAGGATATCAAAATCATCACCTCTTTCACTGCTTGTTGTATTTTCATTTTCACTTTTGGGAGATGATATTATGCATTTTAACACGTAATAGAGTTACTTGTCGTTTTACCAAGGGTATGTGAGGTTTCTGTTTTGTTAATTGTGGTGAGACGGAATGGAGTTGCAGAATGGAATTCACAGAGTTTTTGATAAATCCCGCAGAATTCCGTGTAGTGGTACTCCGCCAACTTCGCCCACCCTCACTAAAAAGAGTGCAGATTCTTCTGCAGGTGGTCAGTATGTTGCTGACTATGTCTTTCTTTTTTAGGAAGTCTTTTACCACCAGGTTGATGCAGGACTTGACTATGTTACTGCCATTGCCTGTGGCAACAAATCCAATGCTGAGACCTTTGGGTTGCAGCCATTCATACACCTTGTGGTTAAAATCCTCCAAGATGTTTACAGTTGTATTTGATTTCTCTATGGCGAACATTGCCACTGTTGCATGCTGCCGAACGCTCTTAAAATGATCCACAGGGCCCAGACCTGAAGATATCTTTTGCTTTAACCCCGCATTGATGCACATGTATTCAGTTGCCTGGTAACTGGTCTACATGTCTGTCGTCAGGTGAATGGTGTGAACAACCCTATGCTGAAAAGCTTCTCCCACAGACTGCAGCACATCGTGATGCAGTGCTGGAACTGCAACACTGGTAAAATAGGTCTTACTTGGTACCTTCCATTTTGGACAGATGGCTACCACAAATTCTAAGAATCCAACTTGTTCCACAAAAGAAAAAGAGAGAAGGTCAAACACTAACATTTTTGCCAGTTTCCCATTGTACAAACGTGCAGTTAAGTGGTTTTGCTCGTAGTGCCCCTCCTGCCTAATTTTGCCCAAAATAGTATCCTGGATTTTCTTCTTTTCTTGGGGCACTGACAGAGGTGGCTTGTGAGAAGTAGATGCTAGTTGTAGACTCAATGTGCGTCGTGGTGGTGGGGTAGTTACTGTATGTTGTGGTGTCTCCATCTAACTCTGAGTCTTCTTGTGCCATTGCGAAGTCGCTGAGGTGCTTGAATCTTCTGACACACTGTTAGGGACAGGCCTACTTTGCTTGAAGATGTCATCCTCTTCTTCCTCATCATCATCTTCCACTCAGATTGTATTTGTCGATGATGTTCCCTGGGTTTCTGCACCACAAGGTTCAGCAATTTCTTTAATGTGCTCCTTCCACTTGATTGTATGGCGTTTTTCACATGGGTCATCTGCCTCCAGTACCATAATGTGTACCAGGTTTACCTCGACGAACATTTGTATGGCAAATGGCGCATACTGCAATTTGCTCCCCTTCTTTGCTAACTGTAAAAAAGTCCCAAACTGGGGAGGAGTACTTTGTTACTGTGCCACTGCCAATGCCTGAAGAAGAACAGGTGATGGGTGCACATGTTGTCCATTTCCTCTCTGCTTTTCCTGAGGCAGGGGTTGGTGCAGGTGTCAGCTGGGGCTTTCCAAATATGGGACCTGGTGGCAGTGATACCTGTGCCACATCCCTCAGAGCTGGCTGAATGGCAAAATTAGATTCCTCTGTGCCCCCGTCCACCATGGCTACCACTTCATTGTGATCTTCACCTCCTTCCATAAGTCTAAGTCTTTCAGAAACTTTTCTTTTCCCTTGCCTGTTTTCTCCTGGTCTCTGTCGGGGTCCAATCCATGTCCCTATCATTATCAGAAATGGTGCTTGGAGAAGATGTTGCGGTAGTACCCTTCCTTTTCCTTACTGGAGATCTGGGAGCCAATGATTCTAAAAGAGAAGGTTCAACCTCTTGCTTGGAAGAAAGCTCAACTTCTTGTTCTGCTCCAACATCAGGCAAATGTACAATTGCTGGCTGTTGTCCACTTTACTCTGTTTCCTGAAACGATTGTGTGCTACTTTGCAAAAGGGACAAATCCAATTCAACATCACTACTTGTCCACATGATTGCACTGGCTGCATCATTGACAGACATGGTCCTGGGCTTAAGTTGGGGTGTGGTGCTCTCAGCTTGCTTGCCAGAGGCCATTCTTTGGGGCCATCTTGAAGCTGTCAGTTAGCAGTGGCACTTACGTTCACAAGCTGAAGAAATGAACGTGTTGCGTAGTCAGTCAGTCAAGCTTCACATTGTGACAGGCCTTATGTCTGGCAGTACTGTGGGTGATATCTTTTCTCTTGTGCACCTAAAAGAAAACAAGCAAGAAGAACATCGGTAAAACATGGTATTGTTGCAGTTCAAGTATTAGTACAAACAAACAGTATCATTTAGTGTGGTTACTCTAGTTATTCTAAACAAGGAGCAATACAGTCTAACTATCCAGTCATAAAACCACACCAACATAAACGTTCGTTGTGTGCAGTACACTCAGGAAGGATCAGAAAGAGCAACATCAACATACAGATGTAACTTTTTGCTTTATGTGCATCAGGTTGGCTTCTTGCCCCAAAAAAGCAACCCCAACCGACAGTTTGAGAAGAGAATCAACTCCAAATGCCTCTCAACTGCATTCTCAAGTAGAAAAGCTCTATTTGCGATCGGTAATAAGAATAGTGGATTGGAGCTGTCGTGGCCAGAAGCTGTGTGAGTGAGCACGAAGGCGCATAGGAGCTCACTAGCGGTGTGAGAAGTCTGGTGCGCACTCGCAAGAAGCCCGAGGCTCTTGGTGCTCGTGGTTGAAAGCCAAAAGAAACCTTGAGCGCACAAATGGGGAAAAAAACTATGCTTCACAGCTAAATGACAGTATTCACGAGTGCTCGAGTTACGCAAACTCTGCGTGCGGAGTTTACGGTCCGGGCATAGTTATAAGCATGTACCTTGGCATAGAGGTGACCTTGCAGCATTTATCAATGATTTCCTGAGGTTGAGAGAGAAGCCTATAGAGTGGTGAAAACAGGTTCATTGATTTGTGAATATCTCAAAGGCGTTTGGACCGATCTGAATACGTAGATCGAGATTGTAGTACCCAGGAGTTTGTGGTCAGCATTTAAAATAGCTATAGAATGGCCCGAAAGTGAGCCTGAGAGAGATCCAGCGACATATGATATGTCACCTATAGTGATGAAGAAATATGAGCAGGTCATTACTTGGTTGAAATCTAAAGTGCCACTGTAGGATATTGATTGGGTAAAGATTGAAAGGACAACTGAAGAACCTAAGGAGATGATTCATGTGTTTTATGAAAGGTTGTTTCTGGCGGAATGGACACTCTAGAACCCAAGAATATGGGACAGTTTGTGTCCCGACTTATGACTGGGCTGAGACCTGAAATTAGGATGAGGATACAACAACATTTGATTTGTTAGCAGAATAAGTCAGTTGATAAAATTCTGTGGTGGGCTAAATATTGGTGTGATAAGATTGAGATAAAGCATAAGAAGTTGAAGTAAAAGTTGATGGTAGCGTAGATGAATGCTGGTCAAAGCGGCCAGGGACAACCTTATGTAGGATATACTGCCCATTTGCAGGGAGTCTACCAGACTGGGGCTCCGAGGCACAAGGTGGAGGATTTCTGGGACAAGGAAGGGGAAGAGTTGTTCTTATAGATCTCAAGACTGGAGTTGACGTTGCCACTTTAAAGAAGTTAAACCCATGTCATTGTTGTAACAAGTTGGCGCACTGGAAGCGTGAATGTCGCTTTAATCAAATCAAAAACAGAATGGAGGGTTTAATCAATTCCAAGGTATTGTTTTCCACCCACAGAATGTACCAAGATTAAGATTCCAAAACTCAACTGTTTCCCAAAGGCTATTAATGCAAGTTCCACAACCCCCCGATGCTACAGCTAGCTGTAAATAGCCCCTAACTTAATCAGAATGCAGATATGTATGGGAATCAGAATATGTCCCATCATAATGGCCCGTACCAACAATATCCATAAGGAAAGTCAATTCTTATTTGCATGCCGACTGGGGAATCATGTTTCAACATGGTGTTGTGTTCCATAAAGGTGTATGGAGAGTCCTTCCATATTTAAGCAGCTCTTGAAGAAAAACCTGGAGTCTCTGGTCATGCCCTGTAATTCTGTCCTAATCCAGTATATCAATAACCTTTTGGTTGCTTTGAATACTCCAGAAGCGAACCATTTAGCTGAGAAAGGACATAAAGTGTCCCCAAGTAAGTTCCCATACTGTATGACGGATGTCCTCTCCTTAGGACATCACATTGTGAAAGGTGCAAGAAAGGTGTCATAAGAAATAATCTTGGCGAGCATGCAGACAAATCTGCTTTGCATGCAGAAAGAATTCAGGATGTTTCTGGAAATGGTAGACTACTGTTCCCTAGATGCCAAACTTCTGCAGAACTTGACACTCAAGGATGTGTCCGATCTGGTGCCCTCGGACCATGATTACTTGAATGCATTCCTGGAGCTGAGAGAAAGCATTTATCATGCTCCAGCATTAGCAATGCTAGATTACAAAAAACATTTTTGCTCTTTTGTAGTGAAAAAAAAAGGTTTTGCTCTCTCAGTATTGAATCATGGAAGTTCCCGCAAACCAGTTGACTACTTCTCAGCTACTCTGGATCTAGTAGCATCAGTTGTGGCCGAATGTCTCAAATCCGTTGCTGCAACAGGCGTTAGCATTAAGAGATGTGAGAGCATTGTAATGGGTCACCCTTTGACTGTCTATGTACCCCATTACCACAGTTGAAATGATGTTGACTCGTACTCAGCACCTAACAAACAGTAGGCTCACAAGGTATGATCAGACTATTTTGGCTGCTGAAAACATCACCTTGAAAAGATGTTCTGTTGTGAACCCTGCTACTTTACTCCCTTTATCTGATTGTGATGTGAATGAGATCACAGCAGAGCATGACTGTCTCAATGTCACTGAACTGTGCACTAAGCCCCATCAAGCCATTGTCTAAATCTGACGACACTCTGTTTGTGGATGGCTCTTGTCTCTGAGACAATGAGGGAAACCTGAGTGCTGCCTATGCTGCCTGTCCTGTTACTAGAGTGGTGGAAGCTGCCTGGCTTCAAGGAGTATTCTCAGCGCAGGTAGCAGAAATGATTGCTCTTACCATTGCGTGCTGTGTTGCAGACTAGCTGAAAGTGACAATATTCACCGATGTCATTATGGTTTTGGTATCGTTAATGACTTTATGGTCCCAAAGAGAATTTACGACCTCGTCAGGGCCCCAATCCTCAATGGAGATAATTGTTATAGGCCCTACAAATGCCAGCATAAGTTGCTGTTGTAAAATGCTCTGCCTATTGTAAAGGAAACCATTTTGTGACAATTGGAAATCCCTACGCAGACGAAGTTGTACGTTATTGTGCAGTTAACGTTTTCACTTTCAGAGGTGACTATACACATGAGGGACCTAAAGAAACCAATTTCAGCCTTTTGATGACAATTGCTGATACACAGGAGGAAGTAAAGAGATAACAAGAGGAAGTTACTGAAAAGGAACAGCATAGTTGGGTAAGGTCAGGATGTCTGAAACAAGATGATGATATTTGGGTTTCAGGAGATGGAAGACCAGTAATGCCAAATAGTTGGTTGCCATCGATGACAATTTATGATCATGGGTCGATGCATGTAGAAAGGGATGCCATGCTGAGGTTGTTTAAACAGATTTGGTTTAACCCAATGTTTAGAGCAATGGCAAAGACATTGTATTACAGATGTATAATTTGCCAACAAATGAATGTGGGAAAGCAAACTGCTGATGAACTGAGTCACAACAGGAGATCTGAAGGTCCTTTCAACAGTGTGCAGCTGAATTTTGTTGAAATACTAATATGCAATGGATTGAGGTACATTCTAGTACTGTTGTGCATCTTTTCACGCTGGGTGGAAGCCTACCCAACAAGGAGATGGGACAGCCTCACTGTAGCTAAGCTGTTGAGGGAACTCATTATGAGATTCAAATTTCCAACCTCTTTGGAATCAGACTGAGGAACTCATTTTAATTATGAGGTTCTGAGAATGTTATGTGCAGAGTTGCAGGTGGAGCAAACATTACATTGCAGTTATTGGCCAGAAGCTTTAGGTATCATGGAACAGGTCAACAACATGCTGAATTTCAGGTTGGCTAAAGTGTGAGTTTCAACATCTCTGAAATGACCTTGTGATTTTGTCCCTTGTGCTGATGAGTCTTCTCAGTTTCCCACATTTAAGGACAGGATTGTCGCCCCATAGTCAAGGGAAGAGCTATGCGTTTGCCTGCTGTGCCCTCAAATATGCTTGTGAACATCACAGGCGATTTGGTACTCGATTACTATAGAGGATTGGCTTACGTGGTTTATTTTGTATCTCACCAGGTTGAAGCAGCAACAATACAGCCACATCAAGAGCAGACCCATGACCTTAGTCCTGGTGACTGGGTCGTGGTGAAGAAACATGTAAGAAGGACATTTCTTCAGCCCCATTGGCGAGGTCCGTACCAAGTGAGTTTGGTCACTATGATTGCCGTGAAGTGCAATGGTCTTCCTAATTGGGTGCACGCATCCCACACTCGTAGAGTCCCATATCCCCTTGAACGAGTAACAACACCTCTCCCAGAAGGGACACCAGCAATGGTCGATAGCCCACGGGAAGAGGTCAGCCAAGTTGTACGGGACCAGGCAGAGCCTGAGACAGCACTTGAAGAATCTGAGGGGGTTCTTGACAAATCTGAAGCTGAATCTGAACTAGAAGAAGCTGATGCTGCGGTCGTTGACTAATATGATTCCGACCCAATGAAGGAATTAATGCTGTTGGATCAGGAATAGTGGTGAAATAAAGTTTGCCAAAGAGTAAAGAAAGGAAAAGGTTGAAGTTATCGCTTATACACATAGATATAATTTGACCTGTGTTCTTTCGGAAATCGAAAAGAAAATCTTAGATCAAGTAGAAGATAGATATAGAGCAGTAAAGACTAATGATGCTTAGGGAATTCATGTTACCAGTTGGTCACGAGAAGAGGCAGATCATCAAGCAGCAGGGAATACTGAAGCATTGACATTAGATTAGCAACAACAAGGACAATAGAATGAATGAATATGATACTATTCCTGTAGGAGAAAGTGAGTGTGATCATACCTTTGAGGTTCGAGGATCTTGGAAATTGTCTTGGATGAAATGACCGTGATTCCTGGAGTTTATTTTATTTGAGGCAAGAATGCTTACTTTAAGTTGCAGAACAAATTGATTGGAACATGTTTTGTGGGAGTAGTGTTACTAAAGATTTATCATGTGAGGAATTTTGATAATCCTGTTTGGGAGGAGAGATTTTGATTCAAACGAAGTGCCAGTGCTGGAGAGATTGAGGATATATTTTTGGCACAATAATTCAGATCAGAAAATGTTCTACTGTGGTTGATAAATTGCCTACTAATACAGCTGGAGCTTTATTGCTGGTAAATACTGATATGGTTGCTATTAGGGCTATGGTTTTGCAGAACCATCTTGTGTTAGACATTCTGCTTGCAAGGGAGGGCAGAGTATACCGGATATTGAAGGTTCAACAGTGTTATACTTCCATATCAGACAAAAGCAAGGACTTATAGAAGTTCATAAAGAACATTACTGACACACATAATAAATTGAGTGGATTGGCAACAGAAGGCGTTTGAGATTCTGTTGGACATGGATTTAGTGCTGTAGGTTGGTTGTTTGCAGATTTGGGAAGTGGTATAGTTGGTTGCATTTGAGATCGCTGTAGATTATTGCCCTTTGTGTAGTAGTCTTGATTGTGGGTCAGGAGGTAAACAGGAGTTCCTCGAAAAAAGGGAAGACATAGAAAAGAAGCAGAATGAAGATTACAATGAAATGAAGAGTTTGGAGAAGTTCAAGAGAACAGAGATTGCTAAAACCAGGGTTTATCTTGGCTAATCTATTAAAATCAAGAGATAAAAAAGATATGAGAAGATGAAGTCTGGAAAGGAGAAACATGGTAAAGAGAAAGGAGGCGAGTTTTCATGGAGGAGGAAAGAATGACCAAGGATGAATAAAGTTGCAACTTATTGATGTGAGAAAGTTGGTGCGAGTATCCAATTGTGTTGAATCATGGAAAAGTACCAGTGAAAGTCATGTGTGATTGTGTACCTTGAATACAATTGCTTGTTTAAGCTATAAGTTAGTGAGGGTCAGAAGAGACATCTTAGGACTTCACAGGGAGCAAATCTATGCATCAGGTTGTGTGGCTTATCGCTACGTGACCCTTTGTAGGAGTTCCTTCTACTGAAGACTCGGACAGCTGACACCTTTTTAATTTTCCCTCTATTAAATGCTACTTAGTTTAGGGTTGCCCCTAAGGCATTTAGGAAGAGATTGCTTGCTCATGCTTACCGTGGAGAATCATTTGACCCAGTTTAATACTCAATTATTTTGCCTGATTATTTGCATTGTCATTGTGGAGTTAGTTGTCTGCTTTGTGTTGTGCAGGGTGAATCTCTTTAGGAGATTTGGACTTATTTTGTTTGTTCTGTATTTCTATATGATAATGTTGAGGCTGGTCTATATCGATTAGTTTCTAAATTTATAATTAAATCTTACTAAACTCTGATTTAGATGTCAAGTGGATTATTGTGTCGCCATATTGGTTACACTGTATTGATATTCAATTCTGATTGTTTTCTCTCTCTTACCTTTCAAGCTGCTACCAAGACCATTGGATTAGAGATAAATGTTTATAAGGGCCCAAGCTCTTGCAAATTAATACAACTTTAAGTACCTTGGGTGTATGCAAATTAGGTGAACCACAAGGACCGTGTATTGGCAGCATTTGCATTAACCAATTTATTACTCCTAGACGATCCCTGTGAATCCTTACAAGCAAATGGTATAAGGGCATTTTCTTGAGAGTTATCCTTCATAAATGACTGAAACCAAGCAAGGGCTTGGAATCTAATCCCCATTCAGAGGATCCTGACGGCTGGCCTCTAGAAGAGAATGGTCACCACTTCCTTTTAGAAGTCACATATGTTGACCATAACTAACAACAATGCCTCAGTGCATTGTCCTCTGTGGAAGCCTGCTTGTTGAGAGTCTGAAGCATGGGTGGCTTCAGAAAGTGTGTGGTGTTAAAAGTCCATTGCCTTTTTTTAAATTTTAGCTGGAATGGGAAGAATAGAAATAAGATGAAAGCCTGTATCCTATGAAAGTTTCTTCGAAAATAGAATAATGGGAGCCTCTTTTAGGCTTAAGAGAAATGCAGGTGAGACACGGAAAGACTTAAGGCTGAGACAAAGTAGATTCGCAAAGGAATTTACAGATTTTCTAATCTGGCTTGTTGGGTATTGCTGCAGGGGCAAATTTGATGTAATAATTCAAAGACTTTCCTTTTCCTCATGGAGAGTTACACAAGAAAAAGGATAGAGAGTAAGGTGAAAGGTAGTAAGAGCTACAGCAGAGTTGTATAACCTACGGTCCTGTTTGTGTCAAAAGATGACCTAATCCCCTTGATTTTTGTAGATAAATAAAGAAGATTGCAGTGAGGGATCAACATTTTTATCAAAAACAGTGCATTCATAGCCTCGAAAATCAAGTCATTGATTTGCTGTAGACCTGTGGCGGGAATGCTCTAGAGAGGTATCTGATAATTTATGTAAATAGGCTTCCTGGCAATAGAGAACAATGCTTAAATCTTGCATAAACGAATCCTGTGATCAAAATATCTCAACTGATCACAAATTCCAACGGTAAAATATGTTCCATTCAGTTAGTACACAAGGCCTGATTACGATGCCGGTCAGACCGACCTTCCAACTGCTGCAGCCACATTCTGATTCCAGCCACCGAGGACGGGTAAGTTCCCCCGCTGTATTAAAATGCAACAGCTGCTACCGCAGAGGTCTCATCTATGGGGTGCACATACCCCAAAATATGTCACTGCACGTGCGTGCAAACTCAAAGGAAACATGTGAATTGTATACCCATGCATGACATATGTTGGGGTATGCCTTGTGCACCTTATACCCCATTTCTGGAGTGTGGCGATCTGTGCACAGTCAAGTCAATGGAAATACATGCCACCTACCGACTTACTTGTATTCCGGCACCGTCTTCTGAGTTCATCTGCGGCAGTATAGGGGGGACCTTGAGGAAGGGATCCACGCCAGAGACTATCGGGGAAAAGCTGATTTGGGTGAGTATGCACCCCAAATCCATCATTTCCGACGTCTCGAGGCAGGCAGTCGAACGGCCACTGTCAGGTCGTCAGAAACCCAAATCGTAATCAGTGTCGTGGTCAGAGATCCCTGTACTACCCTATGAATGCTGTTCTTCTCCAACCACCATCTCGGCAGTCGGAGAAAAACTGTCAGAGTATGCAATCTTTCAGCAGTCAGTCGAAGTATAGGAGGCATGCATCGTAATCCGGTGGTCAGACCGACCTCTTCCATGTAGACCATGGTGGTCGTACTGCCTCTGACAGAACCACAGAAGTCAGTCTGACTGACATTGTAATCAGGCCCACAGTATTTGAACTGTATTAATGTAACAGACAGCCTGCAACACAATTTTTAGGGACTGTCACAGAAAATTGTTGTCTCCTCTCTCGACCATTCCTTTTACATCTCCTCCATACATAAAACCAACACTCACACCCTCATTTATACTCAGCTGAAGTGCGGAAAAAACGGTAAGTATGAAGAAAAAGTGTATTCAGGCTTCACACTTTTTTTTCATACTTAAATCATGTCCGCAGCAGAGGAGAAATGGCATTTAACTCAGCCCACAAAAAGCATTTTTTTTTACTGTGGGCAAAAAAGAGAGTCGAATTGCGTTTTTATATTCTGCAATTCGTTTGCACTTTTTTCTCTTACCGCTAATTTATTCTTGAGTAAAGCACAGACAGGATGGAGGGGAAAGCCATTCAAATACCGCCTGAGTCAAAGTGGCTGCTTTGGCATTTTCAAAATTATCTTTCACTGCTCTGGGACTGATGGCATTACGGAACTCCTGCCTTTCACTGCCTGGCCCCTGCTGTTGTGCAAACATGGGGCCATATATGAGCTCAAGGTGAACAGAGGTGACGGGACCCATATTCTCCATTTAATGGAGCTTAAACATATGCAAGCATACAAACAGACTCACACATACAGTAAAAATAAACACAGGCACACGAGCCAAGTTACAAACAGGCAAACCTAGCACACCTGCAGTAATATCCATGCATACATACACATCTAAGAATCACTCATGCATGCAAGCTTGCATGCATACCACTCAGCGCTGTCACCACATATCCGCCATCTTCTCCAGAAAGGGCATCTTTTACAAAAGATGCAATTTTATTTAAATGTGGTGCACAACCATCAGTGACGACTGGTGACATTTGAAAGTGGTGAGCCGTAAAAGTTACAGCAGAGTGTACTGTGGCGAGCGAGCCCGACCGACATAAGGGGCATTTAAAAAAAGAGTGGGCAAATGGTGCATTTTCAAGCAAATTTGAGAACGCAGGAAGATTAATAAAGCAATTGTGAAAGTGTAGATATTATATCAATAAAGAGGTTTCATAAAATAATGTAGGTAGCTGCTTATTCAGTATAACCACAGAACTTAATAACAGACTATGCGATAACAGTGCAGAGTACCTCACAGATTTTTTTATTTATCAATATACCTTTTGAAATTAAATGTACGGAGTAAATACAAGCTATTGTGATTTAATGGACTGGACACAGCGATACAGCAAGGAATAAACCAAAAAAAGGTAGTAGGGCACCCTACAAGGCACTGTAGATGTCACTGAGAGCAATCAACCATAAAATAAACATTAGACAGATTGAAGTCAGGGAATACACCTGTGATTTCAGTGTCTCCAATACATGTACAGCAGATGGGGGACAACTGAGCAGGTCACAAACTAGCAGCATTCAAGAAATATTAGAATTAACGTATTGTTCACTTTTTGTAGACAAAACCAGCATGTCTGCCTTTCATAGCTGCAAACTTCTCAATGACTTGAACATTAACGTCTGGGATTCTTTTAACAAAGTCTCACTCTCTAGAGAGCATTGCTAAAGCATTCAGTCTTTCCTCAATCATGGTGTTCCTCAGAAATGTCTTGATTCTGTTTAAAGTGGAAAAACATTGTTCCTACTCTGTTGTCTTTGGAGTGGTAATGAGTATTTTTAGTAAAGCAATTGTCCCTGTAAGTAACTTTTCCATATTGAGTTTATGAACTAAAGCCAGCAAAGTAATGGCACCAGTAGCTACCCGATACACATGCATAGAGTACAGTACAGTCAACTCAGTACTCAGATCCTCTTTGTTGAGCATAGGATAAGCTTAAACAGCCTCATTCAAAGCTTTCTCAGGAAACAAGATTCACATTTTTCAAAACGTATCACTTTGCAGTAATGTGGCACTCACCAAATGTTTTGTAAAAGACAAACGTTCCCATTCATGAACAATTATAATGTCAAATATCTCCTTTGCAATCAGGACCAGGCTGCTGATGTTTTTCCTGTGGTTTAGGAAACTAGGATCACTTGACAGCCTGCTGTCTAAATTGTCAATCCCATCTCTGACTTGGTTGACACTGGTGACAAACAAACTGGTACCTCTTTGCACAAAGAGAGTATCTATTTCTCATGTGTGTAACTGATTGTATAGACTGTCGAAATAAGGCATTATTTAATGAAATTAAAAAACATAAAAAGCTGAAACTCTGTCTTATAGTGCATTTTATCTGACAAATGGTTCAAGCCTGTTACTCCATTTTTTGTCCAAGGAATGCCACCACCAAACAGAAAGCAGGGGAAGCAGAACAGAGAATTTGTTGAAGTACACCCTGTAAACCATTCAACTTTTGTGTACCAGGTGCTTGAGAATGTACGCCTGTAAGTCTTCTCTCTGTCTTGGGCACTTTGTTGTAGTTTTAGGTCTGGTCTGCCTTGTAAGTAGCTGCTCTACTATAGTCATGGTGTCTTACCAATATTAAAATTACCTGTCAATAATCAAAGTACAATGTATAAGATTTGGTGCAAAAACATCACATTTCTGTTTAAATACATTATCGCAATAGATCTCCAACAGCTCCCCTTGGCACAAAATTAATGGTAAAAGCATAGCCGTGTAGCCTGCTGCCTCAGTATGCCATACTGGTTGCTGATTGCTGAAAGCACTGGAGCACACATATCTCGAGCCACAGGTGAGGGCCTATAACAAGGCAAGGGATAGGGCCTTTCACAACCGGTATAGCCCGAGGCAGCCAGGCTATAAGGCAAACATTACATTCCATCCACTGAGGGTGGAATGTTCCAAATTAAAAAGTGGGAAACAGAAAGACAAACATTGGAATTATATTGGAGCTGAAGGCTTACAGCAGTTGTTATTATCCCCGAGTCAAGTCATTGTCTTCAGTGGTGACCTCACCATTCAAATCTATCTTTTAATGTTGATTACACATACTATGCCTTAAATTGAACCAGCTGTGCACCCACCATGTAGACCACATACATATTTTCTTTGCTCAAATTTAAACAAAATATAACATAAAGTTCCCACTTAAACCAGGTGTTGTTGCATTGTAGGGATGAAAGAGCAGCAAAGGAGGTTGGGACCTCTTATTCTTTGCCCAAAAAGTAGGTATAGTTCATCAAGCTTAACCAGATGCTAAAAAGAAAAACATAACCTAATTTAGTAGTGTCTACCAAACAGATAAATGTGATGCCTGGGAAAAAGGTGAAAATGGGTTTATTTAGGTTACTAGTTTTAGTGTTGGTAAAACAATGGTAGGCGTTGGCAGAAGTGGCAGTTACTAATACTCACTGAGTGCAATGTGACAAAGGAGAGGATTTTCTGGTTTTGTAATGTGATCAATGAAAAGACCTTCATGCTTGACCCAATCCGTGCCAGGTATTGGGTCAAGCGTGAAGGTCTATCCATTTATCACATTACCTGCACATGCACTTCCCCATTCTGGAACTGGGCCCAAGGTAATTGTAATGCGCAGAGGGTTAATATGCCTACTGCAAAGACAGTGTACCATGCAGATCACAAAAGTGCATATCATATAGCTAGCTCAATGCATTACTTGTTTTGTCAAAGAAATGCTTTTATTGTTTATAAGTTACAAGCCTGGATGAAGCAGGGAGGTCTGCCCTATCCAGGGTGGTAACCAACTACCTGGAGATGAACTGGGGGGGGGGGCACTGGGAGGCCACTGAGTGGGAGGCTTTAAAGGCAGTAGCTCATGGGGCTCATATGGGACTGGTGTGCGGAGTAAGGAGGCAGCTACTTGGCGAGCTCAAAAGTGAGGAGAACGCTCTAACCACCATACAGGCAGGATGCCCAACTGATCCAGATGTGGGCAAGAAGGAATGAGAGCTGCACAAGCGCATAACAGATATCTGGGATTGACTGGATAAGAATACCTTGACGATTTATCGCCAAAGACTATATGCCAAGGGAGACAAGTCAGGGCGCCTTCTGGCGTGGATCCTCCGAATGGAGCAGGCACCTCCTCTGACCATTACTCTGAAGGCAGAGGGAGGGAATCTCGTCCACACCAAATCAGGAATTCTGGAGGTATTCCAACACCATTTACAGCGGGTATACACTGCGGACCCCGGAGTAATAGTGGAGAAGTATGTTCCCATTGACGAGGGATTGGCGCTCTTGTGGCTCTGGCCAACTGGTGTAAAGGAGCTATACACCCAAATTACCACCAAAGAAATGTAGGAGGCACTACGGGCCATGCTGGGAGCCAAGGTACCTGGGGGAACGGGTTACGGATGGCCTTCCTACAGACTTATTCAAGTCAGCTGGTGCAGCCTCTCCTACAGGTATATGAGGAAGCCTTCCCAGCAGGGGTACTTCCACCATCAATGCATGAAGGGGAAATAGTTATGTCCTCAAGCCATGGGGGAAAGATCAGGATCCCTCAGCGTATCAACCCCTCACTATGATAAATTCGGACGTCAAAATATTGTGCAAGGTGCTGGCAGCCAGACTGGCCCCCCACATGGTGCGCCTAGTCCATGAAGGTCAATGCGGCTTCATACCAACCGACAACATGAGCATGAACATCAGATGATTGATGTAAATCCTGCTTGAAGTGAGGCACATAGATGAGGATCTAGCCTTGGTATCCATAGATCTAGAAAAGGCCTTCGACTTAGTGGACTGGGAGTATCTTCTGGAGGTGCTCAAGGTAGCTGGATTTGGTCCACGATTCCGACGTTGGGTACAGATATTATACACCAAGCCTAGTGCGAAAGTAAGCGTGGGAAACAGCAGGTCAAGTGAGTGGCACCTGGGGAGGAGGACGTGCCAGGGCTGTCCGCTATCCCCACTATTGCTTGCACTGGAGATAGAGCCATTGGTGAACTGGGCATGCAGGGACCTGGATCAATGGGGAATCAGTACAGGTGAGATGTTGCATGGTATATCTCTATATGCAGATGATGCTTTATTCTATGTCTCATCATCACAGGAGGCGGTTCCGAAGCTCCTACAGGTGATGGAAGAGTTTGGCGGTTGTTCTGGACTGCGGCTAAATAAGCTCAAATTACTGATTCTCCCCCTAGCTCTGCAGGTGGGCCTTCCCGTGAATGACCTTCCTCAGCTGGGCTTAGGTGGAGGACGCACAGATACTGCAGCTCAATGTATACAAGATAACTTATGCATTAAAGCGATTGGTGGGCTTCTGGAACACTATTTCTCTCTCCTTAATGGGCAGGCTGGCTATAGCCAAAAAGGTGGTGCTGCCCCACTGCCTATGCATCTTATATAACGCAATATGCCCCATATCTAGGGAAATATTTTGGGCACTGGACTGATAGACTTGTACTGGACAGGCAGTCGTAGCAGAGTGGCGCTCACCACATTGAATCATACGTATGAGTGTGGAGTACTCAAGACACAGAGACTGGAGCTCTATAATTATGCAGCTCAACTGCAGCACGCCGTAAGATGATTTGCCGAGGAGGACAATTGGGAGAAGAGGTTGATCCAAGATAAAATACTGTATACTGATCTCCTTTCTCTACTACTGGAGGGCGCAGGTACTTCTGACACAGTGCCATATGTGGTTACACAGAACGGCATCTGGCACACATTCAGGGAGCAATCCTGAAGCATGCTCTGTTTCTCTGGTAATTGTCAGTGTGGGATCGTGCATCGGTCACGAGGGTGATGTCCAATATGTCTTCCCGGGCTTGGCTTTGGGTTTGCACTGTGCTCATGGACTCCTATACGGATGAGAGCTTCATTACGTTTGAACACGCTGGTGGCTATTTTGGACTTGGCAGGGTCAATACATACAATATGCTGGACTGACCAATAGACTCAAAAAAATATGACCTACACATCCATCGATCCCACAGTACACCCAGACGCTAGACATAATACTCACATGCGGAGCCAGCAGGTACCTTGTATCGTTGTTGTACAAGGCCACGTGGGCAGATACTAATGACCCCCCTGACGGCTTTTGCCACTTGGAACACAGACCTGGAGGTGCCCCTGAAGGCCAGGTCCTGGAGGACGGTGGGCGCTCTCTCGAACAAGATTTCTTATAATGCCCGCTTCCGGCTAGTCCACTATAACTATACACATCGCACATACATGACCCCAGAGAGATTACATCGCATGGCCCCCGATAGGTCCAACTCCTGCCCCAGATGTCATAAAGAAGGGGCCAATTTCCTGCACTTAGAATGGGAAGTAGACAAGTACAGTTGACACCCACTCATTGATTGCTGGTGTTGATGAATAAGCCCAAAAAACAAAGCAAGATGGCGTATAGGCTCCAGCAACTGCTAATATTGCTAGCACATCACAGAACTGTAATTGTTTTGATGAGGGTGAGGGTGCCTGAGATCTCAGCCTGGATAAGAGATATGTGTGAATGGGCGTTGGCTGACGAGATGCACATGAAAAGGTGTTGCAGAGATGAGAAATTAAAGGACGACTTAAGGACGACTTAATGGTCTGGAGGGAGCTTTGTCATGGCCTGCTAGCTGAGGACCTTCTGCAGGTTCACAAAGCGCGTCTGAAGGGAGTAGCCACACGAGTTCTGAGGGCATTAAATGATTGGGTATTGGGGTGTTCACGGATTATTCTATGGTTGTGGCAGTAACCACAATGATGTATGTGTCTGCTATTTTTATTTGATTGTTTCGGAATGCACATCTGTATTATGTTATTAATTATGCAAAATGTATTAATAAAGTTTATTAAAAAATAATAGCAAAAAGCAACATGCCTAACATAGCAGAGCACTATTACCTGTCACAAAGAGCTGCATCAAAACTGCATGGCATAGGTTAGAGCATTATGATTTTTTGCTCCAGTCATTATCCTAATGTTGCTAAAAAGGGCTTATTGGGTAGAAATGAATTCTTATTGGTAAAGTCAACACAACCACAGTCTTATGTTTTAAATTATGTGATTGTGCTGCTCCAGTCTAAACAGTCAGTCTTTTTTTTTTTTTGGTAAACCTTTATTAGCATTTCTCAGTTACATTCAAAGTCTACCAACCGGCACGGTTGAACAAAGGCACAGAGGTAGTGCAACAAACAATATAGAACAGGATCAATGCGATAGTACTCCTCACAGTATCTATGTGTAACTCAGGAGAGTTTAGTAGAACATGGTCACAGGATTAAGGAAGGTTTGTTTTTTTTTAAATTAAGAGAAAGCAGGATCTGATGCCGCACAGTTAAACCTTGCCAATGCTAGGGTTACACCTGAAATAGGATATTTACGGCAGGACCATCGTAGGCAGGATTTTCGTGTCAGGACGCAAAATCAGGATATTCAACAAACAGTACATGTCCCCACCCAAACAGTGCCTGTCCGCCATGTCATAGAGCATTAAAAACATAAACCCTATTACTGAACTAGGAAAACGCACGGAGAAATACCTCTAATCAGACCCGCAGAAAAGGAGAAGAATAAAGGAAAAAAGGAAAGAAAAACCAAAACATTAACAAGAAAAATAAAGGCCATAGAACTAAAAAGGGAATCGAAAAACAAGAATACCCCACCCCCATTCCCCCACCCTGCACCCCTGCATACGGCTACGGCCTACCCCCCTAGCAGCGTGCCTGTCGCCCAGTATCTAAACCCGAAATATAGGAGGAAAAAGATAAAGAAGAGAGAAAGAGACAATATTCCACACGAAGTAAGAGGAGGAAAAGAAAAAGAAAGGAACGAAAACCCCTCGAAAGGGGAAGAAGAAAACATGGAGGGTCCCCAGTACAGGCCCCCGGCCCCCCCCCGCCGCCCCGCATCCCTGCAATAATACCGTAGTGGATGGTGAAATGTCAAAGACATAAGCAGATTCAAGATCACAATTACAGCCCAACCCCGCAAGCCACCCAGGCAAGATGGAAACCTCCCCATGATAGTACAAAGGAACTGAGTGTCATTGATGTACATGCACTTCGATGTCCTGGGTCAGGAACATATCGCAAACATTATAAGCGGGAGAAGGCAAGTAGAGCAACACAGTGATCGGGCGACCAGATCAAAAAGGAATAGGAAGCCTTGCAATGTTCCGAGTAACTGCACCGTCAGGAATCATCCGCCGCCATTTTAACCGTCTGTAATCCAAAGAACAATGTGTAGGGGAACCAGGGCAGCCATTTCGCAATTTCAAAGCTCGACACCAGGAGAGGCGAGCAAAAGGGAGGATAATCAAACATAGCCGGTGGACGCTCCAATTAAATGATGTATCCGTGGAATCAGGTGTCGATAAAGCAATCAATTAAAGGCATACAAGGAGTTTTACTGGCGTGAACATCATTCCACGCCGCCGAGAAAGTCTATGCAGGGTCCCACCACAAAACTTGTTCAACGAAGGCCGAGCAGGGGCCACATGAACAGAGTTGCGCAACAAATATACCTGCGGCAAAGTGTTCTCCCCATTCCGAGGACACCGGGCCCTCCCCTGCAGCAGTCCATGTCCAATTCCGTTCTTTCAGCGCACGGGGGGCATCCGCTCAACTCCCTTCGATCCACCGTGCGCGCCTCCAACGCCGTCTGTGGACACACCACTTTAAAGCACTACTCACAGGGGGGACCCCCAACACGAACGCCGCTTAAACAAATGTCAGGGCCGCCCACCCCGAGTCCGATAAGAAGGGAATGGTGTCGTCAGTACCCCCACGTTAGTACCCATTAGTTTCTTCGTCCTACTGCATGGCGGATAAGCACATTCGGGCCCCCACAGTCGAAAAGGCGCCACATTGGTACAGCGCCGCAGCCAGCCCCAAGTAGCTGAAATGCGGGGAGTAGGCAGTACATTGCAGGCCGATCAGCGCTCCAACCGAGTAGCCAGCAGCAGTTGGTGGACGAGCAAGCCCATCAAGGGGAAAAGGGGTGGAGACACCAAACCAGCGCTAAGGAATAGCGTGTGTTCTGCCCTCCCGGTATACGGGATAGCGCTGGAGCCAAGTGCTCGGGGCGGGCTGACCTGTATAGCGGTTGACCGGTACCCGCTGGATCCCTGCGGCAGTTGTTATTGCACTCGCTGGCGGCGGCGAAGTCACGCTAGGTCCCGGCGTCAGGTCTCGTACAGGCCATAATCACTGAGGTCCGTAACTCCGCTTCCGGGGCACGGAAATCGCTCGGGTCGGACGCATCTGCTCAGCGCCCCTTCCGACACACAGGAGCACCGGAGCTGTGCGGGGCGGGCGAAGAAATCAGGCAGCGGGAGAGGAGAGCTGGCAGAGCCGGGAGCCTGGGTGACCATCTTGGCCGCCGGTCTGGCTCCGCCCCCCAAACAGTCAGTCTTAAACTATACTGCCTACCAGTATGGCTAGTGTGTGATGTACTCATGTAGTGGTGTTTCAAAGTGCAAACGTACCATCTTCACCTTTACTTCACTTTGAAATATCTAAAGCCTACACTTCTGTGTACACAGCAGTATAAAACAATCAAATTGCATGAAAGAAGGTCGATGGCGAGATAAGGGGCCCTTTTGGAGTGTGCAAGTGTGGAAAATCTGTGGAGAAGGTTATTTTTGGGGGGCGGAGGGTGGGGGGGCAACAAAATAATGTTGTCCCAGGGAGCCATCAGTGCAGGGGCGTAGCTAGAGCTTGTGGCGCCCGGGGCTATCCTTCAGATTGCCGCCCCCCTGGGAGGGTGCTCGGGAAAAGCCCCCCTGGGAGGGTGCTCGGGAGAAAGGACGTCGAGCACCTGAAAGAGGTCCGAGAGACACGTAGTATCGCCGCTAATAGTTACCTCGATCATGCAAGTTACATACACATACATGACACGGTCCAGGTCTAGACAGCCCCGTCCCCAAAATAGTGTCGCCTTGGGCAGACCAACCCCACCTAGCTACGCTCACACTCACTCTTCTCTCCATCCATCCTCATCTCCACCCAGCTATTCATCTCACACGTTAACACGTCAAAACAATATGGAAAGAAACCTTTATATTCTTCCTCAAGACCCTACTAAATATAAACCTTACATAAATTTCCAGGATTAAGATCGCCACATATTACCCAGCATAGTGACAGAAATAGAAGAATCCAGTGGACTGTATGTAGGCCTTGCTCTGTTACTCAAGTACAAAACCCAGCGTGTACAAAAGGCAGCAGTAAGGCTTCTTCTACATCTTACAGCCACAGAGCTTAGTAACGTATGTCGCACCTCCAATAGCCCCCAGTTTCTCAGAGGATTTTCTTCGAAGGGCTTGGCATAGTCCACAAAATTACCTACTGAACTTACATGAGACATGAATGTCCCTGACCAAAACCTAGAGTCAGTATCTAGACACCTCCCCTTTCCACAAGAGGGGAAATGACACCCTTCTCACTCCAAGCAGCTAATACCATGAGACATGTTTCCTAGATTAATTTACAACTTTTTAGAATACCCAAGATTTAGGAACGATCTAAAATAAGGCACTTTCCCACATCTACTAAACAATACGCAAATACTAGTGCAATGCCATCTCACCCTTTATTACTTACTAAGTTCCCACTCCTGTCCACCTAGGGACTTTAGATTCCATCAACGAGCCTACAATCACATACTACCCCTATGCATCATATATCAAAGTCCAACAACAAATCATGATTGAATCACCATATCCATCTATCTTCTTTTACTTATGTTGCTATCTTTAATTTCTTTACTATATTGTCTTATGAGGCTGAGCTCGTGCTTTTGCTTATATTATGCTCCTGTAGAACCCCTATATCATTACCGGTTGCAAAGTATGCTGCTTACTTACTTATTTCTAAAATTCATTTTAATTTAGCTGCCTGTGTATACTTTTGTAATAAAATGTTCCAAAAACAACAGAAAAAATAATGAGGCAAGAGGGCAATGTGCAGATATAAATACAAATATACACATGAGCAGCCGTGCAGCAATGTGGGGGATCTACCCACCTCACAAAGGGAAACAATAGTAAAATGAAAAAAAACATTAAACTAGAAGGACGCATTGGCTGTTTGAATGACACTACAGCAGACCAAAGGATAAGGAGAGCTAACTGAAAGCCTCTGGCTCAAAAGTATTATATATGAGGTCAATGAACTTCAGGGGAGCATGCAGCAGGCTGCACTGATGTATGCTTCCCTCAATGCCCTCAGGCCACTTTCCCAAAGTGGAAACTGTCTCTCAAGGACAGCTTCCACTTTGCAAATGTATACCACCAATTATGCGGGTGGTATCCTTTCAATGCTTTGTGACTGCAAATGGGGGCAGCAACCATTGCTATATAACCTTCTGAGTCACAAGGAAGTGGGGCGCCATGTTTATACACCGTTTTTTCTTGCAAACCGCAAGCAGTTGCAAAACGGGCATTGCGAAGTGCAAATCCATTTGTGACCCCTGTTTTCAGTACATAATGACACTGGGTGGGTCATGCACTTGGATTGGCTCTAGTTTTGTTCACCAAAGCCCTGTGAGTGCAAAACGCGCTAGTACATCGAGACCTAGGTCATGTTTCTTTAAAACCTTTCCAATAAAGGAGTAGGGGGTGTGAGTTAGTGATAGAGCATGCATGAAAGATTCAGTTTCTGATGACAAAATATCAGTCACAGGGGACTATTTTACTCCTCGCCATTCACAGTCACAAGAAAGACAAATAAAGATTTACTTTCTGTGTCTTCAGCTTGTGGCGGCATGGTTATAAACAGCCCTGTGACTGGTGGATTGTCAGGGATAATTCCATACATTAGCTACCAAAATATATCGCTATAAGCGGAGGCCACAAGCCTAGTTTCATGGGCGTCCGCAGAAAATCTTTCAGGGGAGGGCATCATTTTAACATCATCCATCCTCTGCGCGGCACGATCCATAGCTGCCAGGTTTTGAGATTGGTTATGTGTGACATTTCACAATTGCCATGATTTTATGTGTGACACTTCATTGACTTTGAGTGACACTTTACTGTATGTGGAGTTGTATCATGGAGTATAAAGAGATTATTTGTTACAATAACGCCCTTTTCTAAATCGTAATGTTCTAGAAGGGCTTTGAAAGCTTCTGCAACATCAGACGCACATGATGCTTACATTGGCATGTCACAACTTCAGGACGCCGCAATGACTTGGATTCTATAGGCTATTGACAGGCAGAGCAAAGCTGCAGCAGGGAGCCTGTCACCAGTACTATAGCAACCCCTGTGCTCTTTACTCCTACGTCTGAGTCTGCTAAAAGTCAGACAGAGGTGGGGAGTACAGTGAAAGTTTGGAGCAGCGATGCTAAACAGCTGGGTTCCTGGCACTACAGACCGAGTCAAAAACACAGCATAAAATGAGGATTCCACTTGTGATATTTTCTCGACCATGCTTTCTTTCTGGTGAAAGTAATTCCATCTGTGAATTCTTTTCTAGATTGACCACTTTTCTCATTGGTCAGAAATGTCTCCATTTTCATCTGTTCCTAAAACAATCCCTGAACTAGTCAATCACAAGACAAAGCTCCAGAGGCTCGGACCATACTTTTGTTTTACAGACTAGAACATTCTTAGCACACTCCTTTCTCTTTCCTACTAGCTTCCCCATCCTTCTCATCCATTAATTCACATTATCTTCCTGTCTTAATTGCTAGTCCTTTTCCTTTATGTATGTATGTTTTTTCTCTTGCCTTAATCTTCTCTTTCTCTACTTTTACCCTTTCCCCCTTATCTTCATCCCCCTCTCGCTTTAATATCTCAACTTCTCTATCTTGTCCTTGCACACTCCTCAAGCTTTCCTGCGTTCTCTTGTTCATATTGCATCTCGCTCTTCTTTTAGTCCATATATCCTTCCATAGCACCCTTTCCTCCATCTTTACTATGCAATATTCATGCCCATATATATTTGGTGCTGTTGTTTCACATACTGTGCAAAGCTTTCTGTTATACACTGTTTAGATGCCAACTGTCCCCTTACCGTGTGTGACATTATCAGCTAGTTCTAGCTTTTTAAGCAATTTTCATTGCACTCTGGGATTTGTAGTTTTTCTTATTTTTCTATTTAATAATTTGAGTTTAAATGCCCAGTGTGCGAAGTGATTTAAAACTGGGAGTGAAACATGACTGAAGGACATGGCAGCAACTTGATATTACAAGTGTTCTGCTTAGCTTCTTTCCCTGTTGTCGTCACTGTGTTTCTGCAGTCACTGTGATTGTCTCTCAGATTCTGAGAGTTACAGCTCAACTGTCAACTGTCATCTCCGATTACATTACCATAGATTCTTGACAACATGGTGATCTTGTCTTTGGTTTGTTGTTAACCTTCCAAGGCCTCCCATTTAGTTTCCCTAATCGTCGACCTCACCTCCAATGACGTCTCAACTCTATTGTCTGGACTGACTTTGTGTTCTTCGATGCACCTCTCCTTACATCACTGGATGACGGTTATGAGATGCTGCTGTCCGCACAAAGAGCAGCTGGACTAGTCAGCTCACCGAGCACCAGTGGTCGACGGTTGTGCTGTCCAATCCCAGATGTGATTGAGCCTTTTCCTAATAAGAAAAAAGGGCAATCTCTCCACAGCCAAGCTTAGCATCACACGCATGTGGTCTGACATCACTGCAGCATCCCCCAACCAGCGCAAGGGAAGAAAGCGGTCTTGTGTATAAAGATTAGATGCAGGAGTAAAGAAAGGGGTCTCAGGAGGTACAGGCTCGGGTGCTGTCAGCTGCACCCTGTTTAGAATCCACTACCTTTTACTGCGAGTGGCACAGTGCTCACATGGGCTGTTGCAGTAAATACCTTTAGTCACCTTGTTAAAAAAAATCAATCTCTCCAGGTCATCCCCGCACCGGACGGACCGGCGATCCAGGGGGGGGGGGGGGGGGGGGGGGGGCAAGCGCCCCTCCTTCAGACGCCCGTGCCTAGTTTCCTGTCAGCCGCATATGCATCTGTAGCCCATCATGCAGCATCCCGCCCGCGCGCAGCCCTCTCCAGCTCCTTGCTGCCCTTTGCTTCATTCGCTCCTTATTTCGGCGCTCTTTTAAGTAACGCACTGACCTCCTGCTCTGCCTTCTAAGTTATTTTAACGTTCCCATACTAGTAGCCAGTAGCGTGGCCTCCTGCACATTTAGCGCTTACATATGTAATTGCATTCCGATGGTATGCCAAGCACTTTACATCAGCTAGATGAGATTTAGTTCAGACAAGGTGAATATAATGCATTTAGTTAGTGCCAATATCACAACCTTCAGCCCTAATGCGCCGTTTACAAGAGAAGCCTCGGCAATTACAGTTTTACAACATTGCGGTGGTTTTCATAAGAACAAACGTTACGTAATGATCAATTCGGCAAGTGGGTTGCTGGATAAAAGTTCAAATGGAATTAATTTTCGCTTTACCTTAATTTGGCCGTCAGTGTCTCTCTCGACTCTCGAGGCGGCACAGATGGCAGGCCAGGCCCAGTGCATGCAAGCACCAACAGTCAATTCAAGAGAGCGCACTGCGCACGCACTAGTCTGCGCCACTGCTACAGTGCGGGGGCTGGCCAAACAGATACCCAGGGCCGTCATTGGTAGCGCTTTCGCGCTCTACAGGATTGACGGCCCTGGCTGGGACATACCGCCGGCGCTGTGTGTTTGTCTGCAAGCAGGTGTGCTTGCACTTCACTGCCGCCTCCAAAATGGTGCCGCCTGGGGCGGACCGCCCCCCCCGCCCCCCCCTAGCTACGCGGCTGCATCAGTGTTAAAAGCCGGCACTCTCTACTCTCACCCGGTCTCGTGCCCGTATACTACCAATGTCCATGCTGCATGGCTTCATAGGATGCAGGAAAAGAAATAGACAATTTCTGTGTGAGAAAGGTGACAGTTCTGAAAGGCGCCTTCAGACCGGCACTGTCCGACGACAGCTTGCGTGGGTGAATGTGCCTCTGTTTGTTTTCTTTGTCCGTGTATTTTTTTCTTAGCAAGGATCTCCCAGAAGTGAGCAGCACTGGAAAGCAGAAATATTCGAGGAGAAGGTATGAAAGAGAGATACTTTATAATGATGCTGCCGATGCAGGCTGCATTCCTGGTCATCACGTTCCATGAGAGGGCTGTTAAAGATTAATCAGATAACGCATTGCCGCTGGTAGTGGCAATTCACAATCCAATATTTTAATTTGAAAAACTACCTTACCTGGGAAAATCGCTAGTTGTCTTCTTTGCTGTAATAAATCAATCATACAATGTGTAGTCGAAACAAAAGACGCTTTGGCATAGAGTCATGGGCGAAAAAGTCTGCTCTATCACGAATTAATTGAGTCTCCTTTCCACATGTACGCCATTGCCAAGTCCACCCTGCCGCCTCATGGGATTATAGCGATTTTTTGTGTTGTGAACTTGTGATGACCTATGGTTTCTGCTGCCTGTCTGCATTTTATTACCCCTGCTCTCCACACCCTCTTCACAAGTAGTTTCGATTTCGAACATGACTTTACTGTACTGGCAACAAGTTTCGCCATGGCCCAAGTTAGCACAACCGAAAAGTGCGTTCTGAAAACAGGACCACCAAATGCAACCTCTTCCTCCACCAACACCCCAAACTCCACTTTCATCAAATTCAAATCACACGCTCCCAGCCTAGCTCCTGACCCCCGTAGAACTCACTCCCAGCCAACCAGGGGAACACCCGCCAATTTCGCAAAAACACACAATACCGCGAAAAGACTAGAAGCAGGTCTCAATTCACTCCAAAATCGCGGCCAGAAACGAGGTCCAAAACATTCCTACAAACCACTTGCAAACAAAACTAGGGGTTCTCATCAGCTATTCGAGCTGCAGCAGCGGTTTTTGCCTTATGGCCTTGCCCCACTTATATATCCGCCCTCCCTGTCCTGTGGCCCACTAATAACATGTGGCTACAGCCTTCGGTTTTTTGTGTGCAGAAACATACTTCCAATTAATAAAACTCATACCGTGAGTCAGCCTTGGGGCTAAATAATGATAATTAAACAAATCTGTGAGGTACTCAGCATTGTTATCTTGAAGTCTGTTATGAAGTTCTGTGGTTATACTGAATAAGCAGCTACATATGTTATTATGTGAAATCTTTATATCTACATAATTACTACACTTCCACAATTGCTTTATTAACCTTCTTACTTCCTCAAATTTGCTT
Organism: Lissotriton vulgaris; assembly: GCF_964263255.1. Lineage (NCBI taxonomy): Eukaryota > Metazoa > Chordata > Amphibia > Caudata > Salamandridae > Lissotriton > Lissotriton vulgaris. The sequence continues at coordinate 365,759,861 of NC_141687.1, forward strand.
GAAAATGCACCCTTTGCCCACTCTTTTTTTCAAAATGCCCCTTATGTCGGTCGGGCTTGCTCGCTAGGCTCGCTCACCACGGTGCACGCGGCCATAACATTTACGGCTCACCTCTTTCAAATGTCACCAGGAACCACTGTTGTGCATTACATTGTTTGTGCAGCAGATCCTGTGGAGTTTCTGTCCCTGTAGCCACCACCTGCCCCTCTACCAAATGGGCCTGACACTGATCTGCTCTGAGGAAGTGAAAGAGTCAACAGGAAAGGGATGGGCCGGGTGCAGAGCCTCGTAGGACTGGCATAGCTAGGGCCAGGGCCGTTTCTAGGTTTATTGCCGCCCTAGGCGAGAATTGAAAAATGACGCCCCCTCCCTTTTTCTAACATCACTCTCTTCCCCCGTCATCCGGGCTACAAGAATATATATATATTAAATGCTGACCATCCTCCACAGTTGGAAATGCGGCACTGACTACACATAAGAAGCAGCACGCTTTTCTGATGACTACACATGTATCTGTGTATTTGACAGTCAATGCTTTCCCCTGCACGTTTTCCATAATTCGCTTGGGCACACAGCAGGCACTTGTCAATGATTACCACCTCCCCAGCCCCTGCAAAAGGACCAATCATGCTTCTGTACAATTCATCTTCAGTGTATTACAAATAAAATGTCAATTTGCTCCAAAGACTAAAGTGTTTGTGGAAAAAGTCTAAGGTTTGCATGCTGAATAAACCAAGGGTTGCGAGTAGACACTATTGCTATGTGATGGCAATACATATACTGATTACCCAGAGCAGAGCACTCAATAGGCAGTGTGCTGAAGTATTATTTTGAACAGCGGTTTTATCTGACATTTGGCTTCACTGTTGAACTGTTCTTTGGAGCTTTGAGGTATTGGTGATTTAGCACACCAAATACACCTCCCTAATGTGATGGGAGAGGGAGACAAGAGAGGGCGGCAACAGAGTAAAATACAGTAAAAAGCTATTACTGCCTCAAAGCATCCCAAGCCACCATAGGCATACCATTCTTTTTCATTGAAGGGTCTGGGCTTACTTTAAACAATGCCTTGAGTGCTTTGCTTAGAGACACTTTCGGGGTGAGTTCTTGCTTGATTCAATAAACACGAGAGGTTAGGGGTGTAGATGGGGGATGTCCTTTGCAGAGCGTCGTCTAAGGCACCTTCCTTAAATTGGTTGCGGTGTCTAAGGGGGAGTGCAGGTGCACAGTCTAGAGCGCCGCCGCCTTTTGAGAGTTGTGTGCCGTGAGTGATGAAGTCAACCCGGCCGCTTTGCATTCTTTTCAAATGCGCAGGAGTCTGTGACTCACTGACTGGAGCGTGGGTGGCATCGAGCCACAGACTGACACCAACAGCCCCACTGTGGGCTTTACAAGGCAGGCAAGGCTTAATTTAAGACCACAGGCCCACTACTCTCTGCTGAACGGAACCGTACCTCTGTCTGTTCCTAGATTACTGTCCGTATAAAATGGCGCAGGCGGATAAGCGCATACTTGGCAAGTTCAATGCGACACCACTTCTTAGTTCGCCACTGTCTCTGGGGCCCTGAGGACAAGCTCAGCCTCGGAGACTCACAGGCCTCATTTACAATTTCAAATGCGTCATTAGGCCTTCACAGTCAACCTTTATAATACATACATTGCTTGCATCCTAAATATATATTTATATTTTTTACACCCACCCCCGTTCGCAGCGGCCTTCGCTGACTGGGCTAACTCACCGGAGGGGGGGAGGTCACTGCTCTCGGGGTAAAAGTCACGCCGTCGGACGGTACGTCCACAGGCCGGGAGTCGGGACAAGAAGACTGTGTGGCAGGCAGGTGGCAGCAGTAATAATTACTTTGTAATTTTAATTCACCATCCAGGCACCCGAGCAGCGCGCCAGCCGACACTTGCACACAGTCCGTCCCCTGCGCGCCGAGTGAGAGGGTGGTGCGCGTCACCGGCGTAACAGCAGGCTGCTGAAGTACTGCTCACGGATTGGACAACAAGGTTGCCCAGGGCCGTCATTGGTAGCGCTATCCCGCGCTACAAAATTGATGGCCCTGGGAAGTGGGGACCCACACTTACACACAGTTACTAGTGTGTCCCGCTCCACACACGCGATGCCGCTGCGCAGCAGCATTATGTACAAACAGCAGGTGTGCTTGCACAGTGCACGCCACCACTCAGTGCTGCGGCTGCCCGCATGATTTTTGCCGCCCTCCCAATTTTGCCGCCCTAGGCGGCTGCCTAGTCCTGCCTAATAGAGAAACGGCACTGATGACTGCACAATATCCATCTGTCACAGGTGACTTGAAAAGCATGAGAAATATACTTAGCTAAGACAGCCAACACCTGGCATCAAGAATCTACAGGAAACTGTAACATTAGTAATTATGACTCGCAGGCAGTGGTAGATGTACTGTGCACGTTTATTGAAATTATATATGAACTTCTCCGAGGAGCGCCGGCCGGCGCTCTGCTCCGTTGAATCTCAAGCGCGCAATGGGATGCGCGCGCACCCCGGCGCCAACATGGCCGCCGTACGTCACGTCAGCGTGACGTAGAACAACTAGAACGCTACATATCTCCCCCTTTTACCAAACCCAAGATCAGTCACTTACAGTTCGCCGTCTAGTTCAAAGTCTCGGAATCGGGCAGGCCTTACAATTTGTCTTCCTCTCCTTGTCACCTTACCAATGTTCTCTCGAGCACCTTGACCCTGCGTTTCCGTATCTTCCGCTCCTCCGCTCATTGCTCCTTCATCATTTGTATTACCTCCCGACTCATCCATCTCCGCTCTCGGAGTCTCGCTCCCTTCTTCACCTTCCTGCTCTTCTCTTACACTTGCTCCATCTTCTTGCTCACTTCCACTGGGCCTATCTTCCCCGATCACGTCATCCATATCTACACCTTCCGAGGACCGCCGTCCCCACCTCACAATCTTGTTGCACCTGGCCATGCGGTCCTGCGACCACACATTTCCATCGCTGAGCAGAGCCGCTCGATCGTATACTTCCTTGACTTGCAAGGGCTTGCTATACTTGCTGTCTCCTTTTCTTTGTAAGGTGGCTAGCCTTACTCTTACCCACTCTCCTCTTTCCAATTGAGTGTCCTTCACATTCCTGCGTTTGTTGTAGTTATTAGTGTAGATGGCTTGTGCTCTTTCCAGATTGGCCCTTACTACGGCTGGAGACCACTCGCTGGTTACCACCTTCTCCTTCCAGACCCTGTTGTCATGCGTGAAGGGCTCACGTCCTCTCAATATCTGAAACGGGCTGTACCCCGTGCCTGTGGGGGTTATTCTGTAGGCCCACACCATATTCTCCAACGCTCTCTTCCAGTCCTTATTGTTAGAAATGGCCGCTTGTATGGCTCCCATCACTACTCTGTTAAATCGTTCGACTAAGCCATTCCCCGCTGGATGGTAGATGGCTGTGTGCTTTATGGAGATGCCATTCCTTTCCATGAATTGTTTCCATCTTTCCGACGTGAACTGAGGTCCATTATCGCTTAGGATTGACTTGGGAATTCCTTCTCTGGTGAACGTTTCAGACAGGAACTCTAGAATGTTCTCCGTATCCATAGATTCACTCACTTTTATCTCTGGCCACTTGGAATAACGGTCTATGAGGACGCAGACATAGTTCTGTGTGCTCTGGTCATCAAGCACCGGTCCTAAAATGTCTATAGATAACTCTTCCCATGGATTTAAGGGATTGTCGAATTTTCCTAGAGCTGGACGTAGTGGTCTCAACGTTTTGTCGGCCCCTTGGCATTGGGAACACTCTCTGACGTGCCTCTCTGCTCTTGCGTCCATTCCTGGCCACCAGTAATTTTGTTTCGCTCTGGCCTTGAGCTTCCCTATTCCAAGATGGCCTTCATGTAATAAGTCCAGCAATTTGTTGGTGAGATTCCTTGGGGGAACTACTTTGTCTCCCCGGTAGATGAATATGCCCTTGTCTCCTACTGACAGTTCCTCTTTCACCTCATAAAATGGTTTGAGGTTCGTCCTCACCTTTTTCTTCTCTGGCCAGCCTTGTATGATGTGCATCCTTACATCTTTGATGTCGGTGTCTTCTTCATACGCTTCCATCCATTCTTGTATGCTAATTACCTTCTCTTGGTCTTCTATGAGAGCCACCATTTCTCCTCCATCTGCTGGATCTTCTTCTCCAGGCTCCATGGCTGCTGCTCGACTCAGGTAGTCCGCCACTCGATTCTTGTTCCCTGGGATGTACTCTACATCATATCTGAATTCCAGCAATTTTAATGACATTTTCGATATCCTGGGAGTGGCACTGGCATGTCCGCACGATGTTAGTACCTTCACTAACGGCTTGTGGTCCGTCTTTAGCAGGAATCGGGTGCCCCATAAGAATTGCCGGAATCTCGTCGTGGCCCACACTACCGCTAGCATCTCCTTTTCGATGACGCTGTACTTGCTTTCGGTCTCTGTCACTGCCCTGGAGGCGAAGCTGATTGTCTCCATGTCCCCTCTTCCTCGGTCTTGCATGAGTACTGCGCCTAGCCCCTTGTCGCTGGCGTCGGTGATGAGCACGGTGATGCCTTGTGGATCATACCCCTTGAGCGGTATGGCTCCCGAGATCTCCTTTTTGATGACTTCAAACTCTGCTTGGGCTTCCGGTGTCCACTGAAACGCCGTGCTCTCTCTGGTCAGCAGCCTCATGTTGTAGGTCTTGGAGGCGAAATGTACCACAAATTTGCTATAGTACTCCGCCATTCCCAGGAACGACCTGACTTCCTCCTTGTTCTTGGGGGGCGGTGCTTCAGCAATGGCCTTCACGTTCTCCGCCTTAGGCGTGATACCCTGTTGTCCAATTTCGTGACCTAAGTATGTCACTGATTGCAGGCCCAACCGACATTTCGACCACTCTGCCGTGAGGCCTTTGGCTTCCAGTGTTTGCAGTACCTTCTCTAGTTTTCGGTCATGATCTCTCCTGTCTCTTCCCATCACCAGAATATCATCCTGGAAATACTGGACGTCTTCACAGCCTCTGAATAGTTGGTGCATCATTTTTTGAAAGACGGCTGCCGCCGAGGCCAGCCCAAACGGCATGCGACAGAATCTGTAGCATCCAAACGGGGTAATGAACGACGTTAGGCTTTTGCTGTCCGGGTGCAGTGCTACCTGGTGGTAGGCTGACGTAAGGTCGATGGTGGAGTACCACTGAACCCCTCTGGTTTTAGCCAACATCTCCTCTATCCTGGGAAGGGGAAATTTCTCCACCACTATGTTTTTATTGAGTTCTCTCAGGTCCACACAGAGCCTGACCTTCCCGTTGGGTTTCATTACGACTACCAAGGGCGCCAGCCATTCGGCGCAGGTAATTGGCTCTATGATGCCCTTCCTTTCTAGGTCTTGGAGTTCCGTCTGGACCGCTTTCCTCACTGCGATGGGCACGTTCCTCACCTTGTGTGCCACTGGAATGGCTCCTTCCTTAAGCACTATTCTATGTTGGAATTTCTCCATTCTTCCTACCGTACCCCCGAACACCTTCGGGTAGTTCTTCTTCCATCTGTTCAAGTCTGGCCATTCCTCCTGTTCCGTGAGGAGAATTTGTTCCTTCCCTCCGGGGTCGAGTTTTATGCCGAGATCACCCTGGTCTAGCCATCCTAGGACGGAGGGTCCTTTCTCTGCGACATATAGCTTGCACCACGCCGATCGGCCTCTGAACTCAAACAATAGGTGTCGGAAGCCTAACATGGGAATGCGATCCCCGTTGTAAGTGACTGGCCGTATGTCTAGTTTCTCCAGTTCTGGGCCCAACTTGGGTTGGAATTCTTCTTCCCACACTGCTCTCTGCACGATGGTGAACGGAGATCCAGTGTCTGCCACAACTGTGATGGTGATGCCGCCTATGGACATGTCTAAGACCGGTTTGGTAGATCTCTTGCCATCCACGCTCAACACTTGGTCGTATATGCATAAGACGGTGACCACTTCTTCCTCCGTGGCTTCCTCGGGGTCTTCTTCGCCTTGGTCCACGTATTTCACCATTCCCTTCTGCTGTTTCTTTCGACATACCTTCTCGTAGTGACCTACGATGCCGCAGTGTAGGCATTTGGCCCGGAATGCCGGACATTTTCTGTCATGGGCTTCATGGGACCAGCTTCCGCACCTGTAGCACGTTTTCTTGTTCTCACTGCTCGCCTGTTTCCCTTGCCATCTGCTGATTCCTTTGGTTACTGGTTGCTTGTTTCTTTGGTCTTTACGGTGATCTTCCTCCTGTATTCTGTTCACCATGGTTGGAGCGGCTGCCTCTTTCTTGGTTGCATTTGCGCATCTCTTTGCGAGTTCTGCTCTCTTCACTATGACCAACACGTCTTTGAGCGAAGTGTCGCCGCTCGCCCACAGTTTGTCCTGTACATTTGTACTCGTGGTATGCATGACCACCTGGTCTTTTATGAATTCGTCCTCCCACAGCGCGTACTTACACGTGGCTGCCAGTTTTCTCAATGCTGCTACATATTCTTCGATCGTTTCTCCCGCCTTTTGTTTCCTTTGCTGGAAGTTATATCTATCCACTGACACACAGATGGTGGGGCGATACCTTTCGTCCAGGTCCTCCACTGCGTGTGCATATACATCATCGTCTGTGTCTTCTCTCTTCTTCGGTACTAGACTCTTGTATATTCTCAGTCCTTCTGGTCCTAGATTTAGTAGTAGGATTCGTTTCTTTCTCTGGGGAGTGAATTTTTCTTCACTTTCATCTTCTAGGACCCCTATGAAGTTATCTATATACTCCTTCCAGTCCTCCCACTTCATTAGAGGCTCTCCGGGCTTCGGTAGGAATTGAACCGGTGCAATTGCATATCCCGCCGGGGTACTCATCTTCACTTCCTTACCGCCTGTCCCGTCGGTGGGCTTTCCTGGGGGGCTGCCTGGGGTACTGTTTTCGTTCCCTGTTTGCTTGTTCCTCTGGGGGCTCTTGTCGCTGGACCCCACTTCCTCCTCCTTAGTAGCCAGCGCAGCGCTCCCTGTGCGTGGTTGTGCAGGAAGGTGGCTTGTGTGCTATTGGCTGCACTGTGATCGTGTTGTCTCTCTGGCCTGTATGCCGCTTAATTGCTGTGCTGTGGCTCTGCCACGCTCCTCTGGTTCCTCACTGCCTCTGTGCTTCGCTGGGGCCGTTTTCGGTGTGTCCCCACCCTTGCTGATCCAGGTGTACCTTGCTGGTGCTTGGATGGCCTGGTGTCCTTGTGCCTGAGTCCGCCTGTGCCTCGTGGGGGCCACGTGGGTTGGTGCTCCCTTCTTATGCTCCCAGCGTCGGTCTGGTCGTCGTCCCGACCTCGTCGCCACTGTAACGTTAGTAATTATGACTCGCAGGCAGTGGTAGATGTACTGTGCACGTTTATTGAAATTATATATGAACTTCTCCGAGGAGCGCCGGCCGGCGCTCTGCTCCGTTGAATCTCAAGCGCGCAATGGGATGCGCGCGCACCCCGGCGCCAACATGGCCGCCGTACGTCACGTCAGCGTGACGTAGAACAACTAGAACGCTACAGAAACCCTCAAACCCCTACTTTATGCGTTGGGTGCTCCGAATCATGGCAGAGTTTTGGTGCCAACTATGAAGAGCAGCTGCCCACGGGGCAGAACCAAGAGAGGATTGCAGCAAGCAAGGGGTCAGTGTGAGGGAGAACACAGACTCTGAAGGCAAGAGGAGAAGCTGAGTGGTGAAGGGTCAACACAGACAATGTTAGAGGTTTCATGCCCAGCAAGGTAGGGACACCACACAGTGGGAGGTGGATTCACCAGAGGAGTCTGTACAGAGAATGAGCAGACAGTGAAGGAGAGGGTCATCAGACAGCGATGGTAGGGTCAACATACAGAGAGGGTGAGGACCAGTACGCAGTGAGGAGAGGTTTATCAAACAGAGGAGTGGGCTCAGCACACGAGAAGTGTTAGGTTCAACAGACTGCGAAGGACAGTGTCATCTGGCAGAGAGAGTTAGGATCAACATACAGAAAGTGACAGGACCAGTACCCACTCTCTGGGGGGAAGGGAGGGTTATTAGACAGAGTGGGCTCTGCACATGGAGGGTATTAGGTTCAACAAACTGTGAAGGGTAGGGTCAACACAGAGTGAGATGCAGAACCAGCACAAAAAGGGGCACAGGCTTCATGCAGTAGGTGTAAGGTCAGTGCATGGAGTGCAGCAGGACCTGCACACAGACCCCAAACACAAGTGAGTGAGTAGAATATCTGGTGGAATTCCGCTCTGTTCATTCATAAGTGGGTCCCACATGAGGATTTCCTGGGTGTGGAAATACCAGGCCCAGTGTGACCATCTGGAAAATCACAATGGGAATGGCCTGCAGCACAGCCTGGCCTGGTTCTTGCGTCTTCCCCTTCCTCCACTGCTGCCTCACACACATTTACCACTTGCTCGTAATAGGAAGGCATATTTGCCGATCACCTAGCTGGAACCTCCACACATATAGTCTCCTAATTCATAATCAGGCCCACAGCATTCTGATCTGTTTACTGTTTAAGCTTGTCTACACTACATTATATGCATTGCGCTCTGATACCCTCGGGTCGAGCGCAGCTCATAAGAATGCATAAATAAACAACTAGAGGTGTTGCTTCAGCACTAGGCGTGGCAGCAGTCGATTCAGTACACTCACGAGTTTAAAGGTCAACACAAAACAAAGGATAGCAAACAGAGCGCAGTGGGATTAGCACCCAGTGCGGAAGGAACAGCACAAAGTGAGGGCTAGGCTCACAACACAGTGAGTGGCAGTATCATCACACCAGAAGGGGTAGGGTCAGCACAAGTTTCAGCACACACTTAGTGTGCAGGTTCAGTACATAGGGGCAATTTCACCACACAGTGAGGGGTAGAGTCTGCACAATGAGGGGCAGATTAGGCTCATAGTGAGGGAGCAGGGTCAGCACACAGTGAAGGATAGGGTCAGCAGACAGTGCTGGAGCAGGGTCAGCACACAGTGAGGGGTAGGGTCAGCACACAGTGCTGGAGCAGGGTCAGCACACAGTGAAGGGTAGGGTCAGCACACAGTGCTGGAGCAGGGTCTGCACACAGTGAGGGGTAGGGTCAGCACACAGTGCTGGAGCAGGGTCAGCACACAGTGAAGGGTGGGGTCAGCACACAATGCTGGAGCAGGGTCAGCACACAGTGAAGGGTGGGGTCAGCACACAGTGCTGGAGCAGGGTCAGCACACAGTGACGGGTAGGGTCAGCACACAGTGCTGGAGCAGGGTCAGCACACAGTGAGGGGTAGGGTCAGCACACAGTGCTGGAGCAGGGTCAGCACACAGTGAAGGGTAGGGTCAGCACACAGTGCTGGAGCAGGGTCAGCACACAGTGAGGGGTAGGGTCAGCACACAGTGCTGGAGCAGGGTCAGCACACAGTGAAGGGTGGGGTCAGCACACAATGCTGGAGCAGGGTCAGCACACAGTGACGGGTAGGGTCAGCACACAGTGCTGGAGCAGGGTCAGCACACAGTGAGGGGTAGGGTCAGCACACAGTGCTGGAGCAGGGTCAGCACACAGTGAAGGGTAGGGTCAGCACACAGTGCTGGAGCAGGGTCAGCACACAGTGACAGGTAGGGTCAGCACACAGTGCTGGAGCAGGGTCAGCACACAGTGAGGGGTAGGGTCAGCACACAGTGCTGGAGCAGGGTCAGCACACAGTGAAGGGTAGGGTCAGCACACAGTGCTGGAGCAGGGTCAGCACACAGTGAGGGGTAGGGTTAGCACACAGTGCTGGAGCAGGGTCAGCACACAGTGAAGGGTGGGGTCAGCACACAGTGCTGGAGCAGGGTCAGCACACAGTGACGGGTAGGGTCAGCACACAGTGCTGGAGCAGGGTCAGCACACAGTGAGGGGTAGGGTCAGCACACAGTGCTGGAGCAGGGTCAGCACACAGTGAAGGGTGGGGTCAGCACACAGTGCTGGAGCAGGGTCAGCACACAGTGAGGGGTAGGGTCAGCACACAGTGCTGGAGCAGGGTCAGCACACAGTGAGGGGTAGGGTCAGCACACAGTGCTGGAGCAGGGTCAGCACACAGTGAAGGGTGGGGTCAGCACACAATGCTGGAGCAGGGTCAGCACACAGTGACGGGTAGGGTCAGCACACAGTGCTGGAGCAGGGTCAGCACACAGTGAGGGGTAGGGTCAGCACACAGTGCTGGAGCAGGGTCAGCACACAGTGAAGGGTAGGGTCAGCACATAGTGCTGGAGCAGGGTCAGCACACAGTGACAGGTAGGGTCAGCACACAGTGCTGGAGCAGGGTCAGCACACAGTGAGGGGTAGGGTCAGCACACAGTGCTGGAGCAGGGTCAGCACACAGTGAAGGGTAGGGTCAGCACACAGTGCTGGAGCAGGGTCAGCACACAGTGAGGGGTAGGGTCAGCACACAGTGCTGGAGCAGGGTCAGCACACAGTGAAGGGTGGGGTCAGCACACAGTGCTGGAGCAGGGTCAGCACACAGTGACGGGTAGGGTCAGCACACAGTGCTGGAGCAGGGTCAGCACACAGTGAGGGGTAGGGTCAGCACACAGTGCTGGAGCAGGGTCAGCACACAGTGAAGGGTGGGGTCAGCACACAGTGCTGGAGCAGGGTCAGCACACAGTGACGGGTAGGGTCAGCACACAGTGAGGGGTAGGGTCAGCACACAGTGCTGGAGCAGGGTCAGCACACAGTGAAGGGTAGGGTCAGCACACAGTGCTGGAGCAGGGTCAGCACACAGTGAGGGGTAGGGTCAGCACACAGTGCTGGAGCAGGGTCAGCACACAGTGAAGGGTGGGGTCAGCACACAATGCTGGAGCAGGGTCAGCACACAGTGAAGGGTGGGGTCAGCACACAGTGCTGGAGCAGGGTCAGCACACAGTGACGGGTAGGGTCAGCACACAGTGCTGGAGCAGGGTCAGCACACAGTGAGGGGTAGGGTCAGCACACAGTGCTGGAGCAGGGTCAGCACACAGTGAAGGATAGGGTCAGCACTCAGTGCTGGAGCAGGGTCAGCACACAGTGAGGGGTAGGGTCAGCACACAGTGCTGGAGCAGGGTCAGCACACAGTGAAGGGTGGGGTCAGCACACAATGCTGGAGCAGGGTCAGCACACAGTGACGGGTAGGGTCAGCACACAGTGCTGGAGCAGGGTCAGCACACAGTGAGGGGTAGGGTCAGCACACAGTGCTGGAGCAGGGTCAGCACACAGTGAAGGGTAGGGTCAGCACACAGTGCTGGAGCAGGGTCAGCACACAGTGACGGGTAGGGTCAGCACACAGTGCTGGAGCAGGGTCAGCACACAGTGAGGGGTAGGGTCAGCACACAGTGCTGGAGCAGGGTCAGCACACAGTGAAGGGTAGGGTCAGCACACAGTGCTGGAGCAGGGTCAGCACACAGTGAGGGGTAGGGTCAGCACACAGTGCTGGAGCAGGGTGAGCACACTGTGAAGGAGCAGGGTCAGAACACTGTGAGGGAGCAGGGTCAGAACACCGTGAGGGAGCAGGGTCAGCACACAGTGAAGGGTAGGTTCTGCACACAGTGCTGGAGCAGGGTCAGCACACAGTGAGGTGAAGGGTCAACACACAGTGCTGGAGCAGGGTCAGCACACAGTGAAGGAGCAGGGCCAGCACACTGTGAGGGAGCAGGGTCAGAACACTGTGAGGGGTAGGTTCAGCGCACACACATTCAGAGACGTGTGCAGCAACACAAGGGGAGTGATAGAATTCGTAGAGTAGGTTAAAATCAGTACACAGTGGGAGTAGATTTAACACACTGAGAGGGGTAGGCTCAACCTATTGACAGAGACAGGGGAGGCTCAGATCACTGGGATGGGTGAACTCAGCTAGCCAAATTTTTTTACATATCAGTATAAAACATTTGACAGTTTGATGAGGATGAGGATGGTAGATTCTGACAGGAAAGGCAGTGTGTTCGCGGAATGTGGATGTTAGTCGGATGAATCAAGGACACCAAAAATATAATTGGTATCTATCTGAATTAATGTAATTAAAACAAAAGCTTTGAATACTGCAATGTCCTGGTTTTGTGGAAAGTTTCCATTTACGGCAGTTTGAAGATGCATACCATACTGTGTGAGAAAAGACATCCTTTACGGCTTTGATAACATTCCTTGTTGAACCTGTCATGAGCCCGAGTTAGTCCTGGTAGGTTTTCGTACCATTTTGTACATACACTGTCCTTTTCCTAAAGTTGCCTTCTCATTGCCACATTAACTTTTGACACACATTTGCATTCATGCCTCTTAGCCTGGTTTCTTGGAAATATCCACCTTGCTGACATGGAACACTTTGTGAGCACACTATCATATTGCATTGGGACTAAGGACAAGGCCCTCATGTGTGTGACACAAATGTGCTTGTTATTGCATCCAGATGGCATTGCAGCTATCTGCAAACACACAAACAATGACAACCTGATCTTCATCAGGGCCCAAGGCAAGGTTACAATTTTCTATACATAATATTTCCTTTCTTGACACAATTACAGGAGACATTCTGTTGACTTCAAGTGGTCCCTAGATGCTGAAGCTTTCAACTAGCAGCTGGGGTGTCCAGTTCACGACCAAGACGGGGTCCTACACTCTTATCCACCATGTAATGGAGATGGGTCATCCATAGTGGGGTTTCTTGGCAAAAACATACACCTGCACCTTAGACATGCCGTTTAAGGTTTGTGCATAGTAGGAATACTCTACTTAGTTATCATATTGTATATGTTTGCATGTATAAGTTGCCTAAACAAATTAATCACTGTTTTGACATTCAGTATAACTTTTGTCGGCTTCTGTCTATTACTCACTGCAGCACATATCTTCTATGCAAGAATCACTACAGCTCAATAAATATTGAAAAAGCCCCTGAGTGTATTCTTTGCATACTTCTCTGAGAGGAGGAGAGCACAAGTGACTGAGCAAAAGATTTGTAGTCTGTCACCATGGTTCCTGAGGAAACTGAGTTGATATGTTGAGTGGTTGCCAGAATTGTTCGCTCCCTGTTTAGGTTTGGGGGAGCAACAATGGCACTGTGAGCTAGCTGATCCAAGGGGCAACATATCCTGCAGAGGTACACGGAATCAGTCTGGCACCATCCTAAGTTCGTGTTGCCCCCAAACGAGCAGTTCCCACTGATCGGTGGAAACTACACAACATAGCACTGCCAACGTTGGTTAGTTTCTTATTTTGTACTGATCAACTGAGTAGTTCAATTGTGCTTTCTCAGAGATCCATACACACCTACTAAAAGGAGATGTTCAAGGTGGAAGGGAATATCCCCCTGAGCTGAGCATGTTTGATCCTATGTATTGGCTGTTGGCAAATTCAAGCAGAGTGCCCACTTTGTGAACCGAATACTATAAACTCATTGTTAAAAATCATGGAGCAAAAAATATCAGAAAATTGCAGTCATGCAGATACCCAAAAAGTACTTCAACATGGTCACATATTGGATGGTTGGGAGGTTACCTTTGTACTGGAGGAAATATTAGAACAACTTGAATACCAAGGGGTAATTGAAACGTGTACCTCTTAAATGAATTATCTCCTGTTTCCAGTAATGACACCAGAAGGAACATACAGTTTATTATTAGATTACAGACATTTGAACACAGCTGCTCGCACATTTGCAGCACAAAACTCACAAAGTGGCACACTAATGAATAACCGTGCAGAAAAAATATAAAACAACATTAGACATCTCAAATGAATTTTTCTGCCAAAATATAACGCCTGGAAGCAGATGTTTGACCACCTTTACAGCCCTAGGTTCCCAGAAGCAATATTGTCATTTGCCTCAAGGGTATAAGGATAGCCCTGGGCTGTTTTCAGCCAGAGTCACAGAAATATTAGAGAATTTTAACAAGCAGGCATTTTTATATGTCGATGACATATACTTAACAGATGATGACCTGGTGGAGCACTACGCCAGAGCAGTGGCGGCGGCAGAGGTAAAAGCGGTGAGGCGGGGTGGGAGCTGAGTGAATTGGACAGATAACGGAATAGGTATAATTAAATAAATAACACCAATTCCGTTGTCAGTCAGCTCCACCCTGCCGCTCCCTGCCCCGCATCACCACGCTTACCTGTGCCATCCACCGCTGGGCCAGAGTGGACCACTTAATCGTGGGCTTCACACACATGGGCTACAGAATAAATTTCAGGAAATCAAAAATTGCTCAGCTCAGTGTCCTGTTTTTGAGATACGCGCTGTCAAGTGAAGGCAAGAGCCTAGTGAACCATTTTTAGAAAAAAGTACTTTGCTTCAACCTCCAACAATTCTGAAAAAACATTTTGTGACGTAGTACGTCCAGACTTTTCAGGGACACACTGGACAAAGGAACAAAGAGAAATGTTACATTCCGTTCAAGCTGACATGATTGCTTCAAAGCATCTGCGCACATGTATAAACACTACAAACTTGGTGATCCTGGTAGATGCAGGTACATCAGGATATACATATGTCACGTTCAATGATGGTGACCCACTGGCAACTGCATATAAATCACATCTCTATACAAATGAGGGGAGATGCGTTTTACATCAACTGACAAGATTCTGACAGTGGTTCACTGCTGTAGTGAGAGAGTGTGCCATGGCACAAGGGGTACTAATTATTGTCTCTATGTGCAGATGCAGGCCTAAGAATGCCTGTCAATGTGGTATGTCAGTGGGTAAAATACGTGTAGCTGATTGGGTGTGGTGGTCCGTTTATGGTAAATGTGCCAAGAGAGGGGGGAGAAAAGGGGAGGGAGAGATGGGCAAATAACAAGGAGAAGGGTACAGAGGGCCAGGACCCCCGATAGCCAAGAGCGTGTGTGCGTATGGGTCGGTGTGGGTCCCATGAACCTAAAGAAACCAAGGTAGATGGGTCTAAGAGGGAGGGCATGTTGCAGAAAGTTTGGCCTCAATCACTGTCAGGTAATCCTGCCACTGCGTAGGACTTAGTCGCAGGGGCGCTAGCACTCGTGCTGCTGTCGCCAGTTGGTTTGTATGTTCCGACACTAGCGCCCTGGGGAGATCAAGAATCCATAAGTAAATGTTGGGACCCAGTGGCGCCTTCCATGCAATGGCTAATTTAAGTTTGGCGTGACCCAGGGTAAGGTCTAAAAATTAATTCAGGCCTTTACAAGATGTGCTGTATTTTAAAACGACCAATAGGAAATTAATAAGCTCTGCCTCCATCTGGATGTCCACCACCTCCGTGAGTGTAGTGGCTACATCAGTTGATCATGTTTGGATACCGGTACAGGTCCATACTATGAGTCTGAATGTGGCTCCCGGGTCCCAACACCTGGGGCATATGTCAACGGTAGCGGGATACATGCGTGCCAACCTATGAGGTGTGAGATATGTATGGTGGAAGTAATTAAAATGGGTGTACCTCAGTCTGTCATTGGTCAAGGTAGTTTTTGGGTGATTAAGGCATTGCAGCCATTTCTTATCAGAGAGGGTGGTGGACAGCTGCCTCGGCATCCCAGTACTCGCAGAGTGTCGAGAGTGTGGGTGGATCGTCTAGTCTAAAAGAGTTGTAGATGGCTGTTATGGCATGTCTTCCCGACTGTGCGTGAGCAGCTTTTGGCAGCAGGTGCGACGTGGAAGGTTCGGCTCAGTCATTCTCCCAGGCTCGCAAGGAGTGAAATGTAAGCAGGGCATGTAGCAAGAAGGAGAACTGCGGTACCTCATAGGCGTCTACTAGCTCCTCGAAAGTTTGTAATTGTGATTCTACATACATGTCTCCCTTTGTGTATAACTCTTTCTCCTTCCAGGGTTCCAATTCGGGCGTCCATGACAGGTGAACGTACCCAGAAGTACTTCTAGGGGCAGGCCAGGGTCATATGGCGCAGTCTGGTCCTCGGGCATCATGTATCTGGACTAGCTCAGTCTAGCAGCTGCCATTAGGATGTTACCTTGGCGTTTCTGGGTCAGAATAGTTGTACCAGTCATCTATTCCAATAATACTGGGGTATCCCAAGACAGGGCCACCGTGGCCAGCTCACTGAGGTTGCTCTTTGCGAGCCACCACGTTGGCCACTGCACTTGTGCCACTGCATAATATCGCTCGTAGTTTGGGGTGCCTAAGCCGCCATCCAATAGCGGCAGGCATAATTTATGGAGAGCCACCCTGGTCCTTCAGTTCCCCCATATCACGGAAACTAGAAAGGATTCCAGCTCCTTGAAAAATTTCCGGGGGAGGCAGTAGGGAAGTGTGTACAAGAAGTACAAAAGTTGCTGGAGGACCAGCATCTTAGAGATGGCCACCCTTACCATGGGAGACAAGGGAAGGCCCAGCCAGTATGGGAAAGTCGAGTGGGCTAAAGTAATGGCCTCACCTGGGTTGCCATCAATAGTATCTGCCCCCACATGGTAGAATTTAAAAGTATCAAACGCCCATCTCAACGGTGTGTCTGGTGCCGTCCATCTCTCGGCTGGTGACTTAGGCGTCATCGAAAAACACCACCGATTTAGACCAGTTGACTCAGAGTCCGGAGACCCATGCGTGTTCATTTAAGAGGTCCATAATCAATTGCAGTACCTCAGTCCGGCTGCTCAGATAGATTAATGCATCGTCCGCATATAGCGACACTATGTGCCACCGGCGATCAATGTGTAGGCCCCAGTCTGTGACCTGTTGCCGAAGTCTACATGCCAATTGCTCCATGGCCAAGGCAAAGAGAATCAGTGAGAGGGGGCAACCTTGGTGTGTACTCCGCACTAGGCAAAGAGAAGGTGCAACTCATCTTCACCCTAGTTTGCTGCTTGCAGTACAGCAGTGGTATCCACCGTAGGAAGTTAGGGATGATGCCAAACCCTGTCAACATCGCAATCAGATAATCCCAGCCCAAGGTGTTGAATGCCTTCTCGATGTCAAAGGATGCTATCCAGGACATCTCTGCCTCGTCCCTTGCCCACTCCAACAGCGCAGATAGACAGCGCAGATTCAGGCCAGTGTTTCCCCCCCGGTATGAAGCCATTCTGGTCCTCATGGACCAATAGAGGGACTGCCGCAATTAACCCATTCGCCAGTAATTTCCCTAGGATCTTGTAATCGATGTTCAACATTGACAAAGGGCGATATGAGGCCATTTGGAGAAGATCACAGCCTGGCTTCGGCAGGATCACTAGTGTCGCCTCCCTCAGAGTGAGCGGCAATTCACAATTCTCAAAGGCTTCGGCATACATATTGGCCAACCTAGATGTTAGTTGTGTGGAGTAGGTAGAGTAAAACTCCGACGGCCAGCCATATGTCCCCGGAGTCTTACCAGTTGTAAGTTGTCCAATTGCGTCCGTGATCTCTTCTACCGCAATGGGGACTTCTAGGGAATCATAGTGTGCTGGCGTAATCTGAGGGAGGTGTATCTCCGTAAAGAAGTCCTGAATGGGAGTAGGGTCAGGCATGACTGAGGCTGCATAGAGCGCTAAGTAATACTAATAAAATTACTGATTAATGGCTTCCTGCATGTTCATAAGAGTCCTGGCAGAGGTGTGTATGGCAGTGATGGGGGTTTGAGAAGTATCGGTCCTTAGTAGCCACGCAAGCATCTTGCCTGACTTGTCACTCTCCTTGTGGCTGAGTGCCATATATGTCTTGTAGTCCAACGCTTAGGTCGTCCATTGCGCTCTTGTACGCCAGGCGGGCTTGGGCTAGGGAGGGACCAACCCAGGGGTCAGTGGGAATTTGTTGCTCACATCTCTGTATTTCCAACTCATGAGTGTGGAGCGCAGCGGTCAGAGTCTTTCTGGTGCCGTACTCGGTTTTGATGGCGTGTCCATGAAGGAAAGAAAGGGTGGTACGGTAGCATGAGTCAGCGAGCATGGCACTAGGCAGTCGCCAAGTCGAGATCTCAGGTCTCCTCATACCCCAGGACAAACTCCATTGTAGAGGGTTATGATCTGAAGGTGCACTTGTCAAATAGTCTACCTGCAGTATACTGGGTAAGGCATTGTCCGAGCAGAATATGATATCTATCTGTGTATTTAAGTCATGTAGTGCAGAGTAGTGTGAATAAGTGCTCATCAGGGGATGCTTGCTGCGCCATATGTCATGCATCTGCATGTTGTACACCCACTCCGTCATATGTTGTGCCAGCTTGATGGATTGTGCTCCCCGGAGGGGGTGACGGGAGCGGTCCAGGTCAAGATGTTGTACTCCATTAAAATCACCGCCTCAGTACCTGGGGGCGGTGGGATACGCAAGTAAGGATGGCGCGAGTGTTTGCAGGAAGGAGGACCTGTCAGAAATCTCTTTCCTCTGAGTTAAGAACTCTGCAGAATCCAGGTGAAGCAATGAGGAGTCCACCTCCTGACATCCCAAACTCTGAATAAGCACAGAGTGTTAGGATGAGCAGGTGAGGGAAGGGTAGGAAAGGAATAGGGTGTGAAAGGAACCTACAAAACAAAGGACAATACCATAGATACACAAACACATGTAGTCTCGCTAGGTACTCCATTTTACCTTGCTCATCTGATGACAGTCCCTCTCCTTCTTTATGCAACTGGGAAAACACTTTCCTCTGTGCCAACTTCCAATTTCCCTTGTCTTAGCGGGGGCCCCTTACTTAACTCGACGCCATCTTAGTGGTCGTCCGAGGACTCGTGTGAGGTGTCTAGAAGGTAGCGTAGACCCCCCTCCGACCCCACACTGCTTACCACATCCGCCGTCGCGGATGTCCTGGCCCCGGGAAATTCGTAGGAGGGGCCCGTAGCCGCCTCCTCCCCTGGGAGGGGCCTATGACCGCCTTCCCTTTAGGCGACCCCATACTTAGAGGGTGCTGCCTCCCCGTGTGAGGTGCCAATGGCCCCCTCCCCCCGGGCGCTCCCATCCATAATGGGTGGCGCCCCACCTCTAGGGATCTTCCAATTACTGCTCACCGATCATGACCTTACCGCCCGACCAAAATAAATACGACGTTTTTGAACCTAATGAAGAGCGGAAAAGCGGTTAAACTGGACATTCGCAATATAAACCTTTATTTACACATGTAACACATCTTTAAACTAGACTGTAATACTCCGCTTAATTTGAGTGAGAAAACATGCTATGAAGCAGATCATTTTATTGCCTTAAATAACAATCCAAACTTTATTAGACATAGAAACCCTGGAAAAAAAAAAAAGATATTATCACCGCAAATCAACTTAATTGCAATACTAATCGTTGCCATAGGGGTTGGTGGGTGGGTCAAAATTGGCTCCTTGTTCCGTCGAGGGCTCACGTGCAACGAGGAGGTGCAGCTTCCAAGCACAGGAACAAGAGGATGCTTCTTTGGATTGTTGCTCCTTTTATTCTTCTTCGGGAGGGCGTGTACCCTCCTCCGGTCTGCCTACTGGGCGTAGCCAATGGTGTAAGTGTCTAAGACAACCTCTCTTGGGCGGGAAAAAAGGCGCGCCCCGGCTACGCCGCTTCGGGCATACCAGCCGAGACACGCCTCCCGCCCAAAATGGTTTCCCGGGGGGGTCAGGGCACCCTACCATACGTTCGGGGGGACCGAGTGGTCGCCCCTTTCCATATGGCCGGGATGCCCGTCACCCCCTCCCAACACAATCCCCAAGGATGGGAAGACGGACACAGTTCTTGAATTTTTGGAAGGCGGGAGGGAGTTACCCTCCCGGCCGTATTTATTAAAATATGAAACAAAATTAAAACATTAAAATAACAGTTTCATATCATGTACAATTTTCTATTTATACATTACGATGTTTATTGGCTAACCTTAACAAATCTCTAATACAAAGGTTCTCCTAGCCGAGTCTAAACATCCTGCAAATGCATACTCTCTAAATAAAAATTGTACATCCTAACATTACGGGCCAACGGCAAGGTCGCAACCGGTGTCAGATCCCTAATACCAGAACTCCCCCCTCACTTGTGAGGGGCGGGCGCACAGAGGACTGTACCTCTGTGCCAACTTCCAATTTCCCTTGTCTTAGCGGGGGCCCCTTACTTAACTCGACGCCATCTTAGTGGTCGTCCGAGGACTCGTGTGAGGTGTCTAGAAGGTAGCGTAGACCCCCCTCCCACCCCACACTGCTTACCACATCCGCCGTCGCAGATGTCCTGGCCCCGGGAAATTCGTAGGAGGGGCCCGTAGCCGCCTCCTCCCCTAGGAGGGGCCTATGACCGCCTTCCCTTTAGGCGACCCCATACTTAGAGGGTGCCGCCTCCCCGTGTGAGGGGCCAATGGCCGCCTCCCCCCGGGCGCTCCCATCCATGGTGGGTGGCGCCCCCCTCTAGGGACCTTGAAATTACTGCTCACCGATCATGACGTTACCGCCACAGGCCGGATAGTTGACCGGCTATCCGGACCCCCCACAAACTCCTACTAAAGGTCATGGAATCACAAACCCCTTAACCATGCTATGAAGTGTCCTATGAGTAAGACTTCCCCGCACGGGACAGATGGACCCCATCTTCGAGATACATGTGGTCCCCCCGAATACACCCATGTGGAATACAATGCAACTGTCCTGAGCAAAACAATCTACTAAGTTTGTTATTAACTTTCTTTACTGAATGATTCAAAGCTGTCACAGAGAGGGCCCCCCGCCACACCTTCCTGGGAATCATGTGCGACCATGCTATCGTGCACCCCGGAACCCTTCTCGCCAACCAGCTAACAGTGGACAGCATTCGCTCGAGTAGTACTCGTCGACCAATGGTCACCAAATCATTGCCTCCCAGGTGTACTATGATTACAGACGGCGGTGACCTTGTCCGCCCTAACAGTCCCTCAATAAAACATTGAAATTGGTCAATACAGAGCCCGCCTCTTCCGTGGAAGGTCACCCTGTACCCGTATTCCCCAGCCACGTGAATCATGTCACCTGCTTTGAATACGTCCCCGGCACGCCTCACGTATGAGTGGCCAACGACCCACACCACTCTTCCCTCAGCCGGTGATCTTTGACCGCTGGTCAACTGCACAGTCCGCCCCGCAAAGCCTGCTCGCAAAACTGTAAACCAAACAGAAAACAAGAAGCGTGAGTGCATGACATTGGCTTCACAACATGTGCAACCGCACATACCTTTTATAACAGTTCGAGGACCAACGTCCCAATTGTTTCACTTTTTCAACACTCAGACCCCTGGCTGTCGCCTCTGTAGCAGCCCCTATCCGGAAGGAATGGGTCCCAAAATCGCTCGGGTTCAAGCCCGCTGCCGCGATTGCCATTGCTAACACCCGCTGAAACTGAAACCTAATCAGTGGGGTGGCGTCGTTGTGTCTCAGCCAGCTTCCCCCCCATGATACCGCCCTTTGCGCTAAATATTCCTCAACGCATTTCACTGGGCACATGGGGGACCCTCGCACGCGCTGGATAACAACACTGTCCCCGATAGCTCCCTGGTCGGTTTTGGACCTGGCTATCGTGACTACCATTGAATCACCCTTGATCAGAATGTGTTCTCGACACATACCTCCCCCCGTATCCTGCTTATTCTTCGCCACCAGCTCGCTCACCCGCATAGCCCCATGGAATGCTAATGTAAAAGCGGCCCGGAACAGCACTGCCTCTGACTGGGTTGAACATGTTGCAGGGAGTACGGACATTAACAGGGACAACCTTTCTAGCCCGATCGGGCGTCTCTCGTCCATTCTACGACCCTCGAGGCGTTGCCACCCACGCAGTGCCTTCTTTACCAGAAAGGACGATGTGGGGTCCTTGATGCCATGCGCTTGCGCCATGAAGGCAATGGCGGCCCAGTGCCTATTGGCCGTTGCCGCTGATCGGCCTGCCTGGTGGAGTGACACTACAAACTTCAGGACATACTCCTCCTGCCCCCAATGATCCCCTCTAGCTGGACCCAAAAATGACCAATAGGAACGGAACGCTCCTTCGTATGCCTTCCTTGTCCTGGGGGCTAGACTTGCTCCCACGAGGTCCTGTAATCCGGGGCACCGAGTAACCAGAGAGCTTCGGGAAATGGTGCCGCCACCAAGTCCGCGGAAGGTAGATAACCCCTGAAGGCCTGCATGTGGGAACGAGAGAGTGCATCAGCCGCCTGGTTCAGTACACCCGGCACCTGTCTTGCCCTAAACTGGACGTTCAGTCTCATACACAGTAGTACAATTTCCTTCAGTAATCTCAATATCCACTTGCAGCGTGCTGCCTGATTATTTATACATTCGACCACGGTCATGTTGTCGGACCAAAATACCACTGCACGATCACGAAACCCATCTGGCCATGCATTCAAGGCCACAAAAATGGGGAACAGCTCAAGAAACCCAATGTTACTATTGAGCCCACTGTCGTGCCACCACGTCGGCCATTTTTGTGCCGACCATCGATTACCGAAAATGGCGCCAAATCCCACACTCCCTGCCGAGTCGGTCCTTAACCCCAGCTCCTCTGAGGAAGCTGGTGGCTTGCTCCACACCACTCGACCGTTGAAGTCCGCCAGAAATGCCAACCATATGCGCATATCCTGGCGAACCTCTGCCAACAGTCTTGTGCGGTGGTGCCCGTCCTTGAGACCGACCATGGCTTGTGCAATAGAGCGGGAAAAGGGGCGAGCCATTAGTATCACTCTAAGGGCAAAGTTAAGTTGTCCCACAGTTTGCTGTAACTGATGGAGAGTTACCTTCTCTTTGCTAATGCATAGTTCTAGAGAAGCCCTGAACCTCACCACTTTTTCCTTGGGCAGACGGAAGCATCCCTTCACAGAATCAAGCTCAATTCCAAGAAACTCGAGTGAAGTCGATGGCCCCACCGTCTTCCCTGGTGCCAATGGCACACCAAACTGCTTCGTGAGCGTGCAAAATTCCAGTAAAGCCTGTGCACATTTCGTGTCACCGGCTGGCCCCCAGAACAGGAAATCGTCTAGGTAGTGCATAACCTGGGCATGGCCCGTGGCCCTGGTGAATGCCCATTGCAAAAAACAACTGAATTTCTCGAAATAAGAACAAGAGATGGAGCAACCCATTGGCATACATCTATCCATGTAATAGCGTCCTTGAAAAACAAAACCTAACAGACGCTGATCTTGTGGGTGTACCGGGAGCAACCGGAACGCTGACTCAATATCCGATTTAGCCATCAGCGCCCCAGGCCCCAGGCGATTCAACATGGCGACGACCTCATCAAATGATGCGTACCGTACCATACAGATTCCTGGATCAATCGCATCGTTTACCGAAAGACCCCTAGGGGCCGACAAGTTATGAATTAACCTAAACTCACCTGGGTCCTTCTTGGGAACTACACCCAGTGGTGAACACACGAAATCATTAACTGGCGGGTGCCTATATGGGCCAGCAACCCGGCCAAGGGCAACCTCTTTTGCAATCTTACTTTCCACCACCGTCGTATGCTGCTGAACCGACAGTTGGTTTTTACACCGTGATTCCCCCCGAAAATCCCCCGCCGGGATGCGGAAACCATATGAGAAGCCGTCTCGCAACACCCCGGCGGAGACATGATCAGGGTATTCATTCAGCAAGGCGATCATTGCCATGATGTCCACGGGGGTCGGCAGCGGTGCCCCTTGGTCGACATTAGACCTGTTTGGCACCTCCTCTTCCCCCTGTATCACCATTCTTGGCTCTGCACGAACTCTCCGGGTGTGAAGAGTGTCCGCACCCCGCACACTCATGCCTGAATTTACATGTCCCTTGTGGCCTCGTGCACTTGCCTCTGTTAAAGCTCCAACAGACCCCTTTTCTACCCCCGCTCCCACCACTCCTTGGTTGGTGATCACTAGTGGTGCCCGCCCGAAAGGGCGCCGCCGAATAATGGCGGGAGGACTCCGACCCATTCCCGCCAAGCGAAGACGACTTCGTCGTGCCCGGCAGGAGCTGTTTCTGCCAAGAGATGGAGTCGAAACAATCCCACGTCAGGGATGAGTCGTGCTCCTTGGCCTTACGAAACTTACTATCGTAACCCAACCATTGATTGCCTTCATAAGTTTCATAGAAATCCATTATACGTGTTTGGTAGCAGGCCAATTCAGTCAACACCTCAGGCTTACGCTCCCCCATGATCGCAGTGAACATTGCAAATGCCCTGGCCCAATTAGAGATCGTCTCATCCACCCTGAATCCCGCCATTTTTGCACGCCATGCGCTCGGGTGCAACAAATCCTTCTGACTTTTAACATGCTCTACTTCGTGGTGGTCAGTCAAGAGAGAGAACATATTCACATATTTATCAGCCCAAATTAATTCTTTCGTGGCCAGCGGGATATGTTGGACCACCCTTTCCCTTCTCGAAGGTAACGATCCCTCCCTTGCCATTGGCAACGGCTGCTTACCCGAATCGAGGAGGTGCAGCTTCCAAGCACAGGAACAAGAGGATGCTTCTTTGGATTGTTGCTCCTTTTATTCTTCTTCGGGAGGGCGTGTACCCTCCTCCGGTCTGCCTACTGGGCGTGGCCAATGGTGTAAGTGTCTAGGACAACCTCTCTTGGGCGGGAAAAAAGGCGCGCCCCGGCTACGCCGCTTCGGGCATACCAGCCGAGACACGCCTCCTGCCCAAAATGGTTTCCCGGGGGGGTCAGGGCACCCTACCATACGTTCGGGGGGGACCGAGTGGTCGCCCCTTTCCATTCTTTATGCAACTGGGAAAACACTTTCCCGTAATGAACAAATATCTATAAAGCATAAACCAACACAATAATTCACCTCAAGAAAGCAAAACCACATCAAACAATAATTTTCCATGCAGACACCTTGCATACCTGTTACTTATCACACCCTTAGTAATGAGAAGACGTCCAACAATATAAAGCAAAAAGGTGCTGGTTGGAAAACAGAGTCTTTTTTTTTTGTTTAAGAACATTTTTATTACGTTTTTCAGTTACATAAGAGTAAGAGAAAATGGGAACAATAACATGGAGAAAAGGAAAAGCTGTAATAAAACATATATAACGTATTTAAGATAATACAATCAGGCAATAAGCAAATGAGAAAATAGAAATATAATAATTAAAGAGAGAGAGGAAGAAAAGGAAGGTAAGAAAGAAAGAAAGAGGGAGGAAAAAGAAAAGAAAGACAGAGAGATAGATAGAAAGGAGAGGAAGAACCAAAAAAGAATTAAGATATAGGAGGGTGAGAAGAAAGATATGTAATGGAAGGAAGCCAAAAAAGATCATCATAATTTTTTGAGAAATAGAAGAAGAGGAATCAGTAGCAATCATGTGTTCATCACAAATAAAATTCCACTAAGTTATTAGGGAAATATTAGAATCATCTTTCCAGGATGATAAAATAACCTTAAATGCTAATGCTATAAAAAGATCAAATAATTTAGAAACAGAAGATAAAACATCTACATCAGATGATAAGGAACCTAGAAAAACATTTGGTAATGTTAAAATAGAGCTGAATTTAAAAACTGGCATGCAAATATTCCACACAGATTTCCAAAAGGATAAAACATTAGAACATTCTTAGAGTTGATGCGTTAACGTGCCCCTTTTCAGTGGAACATGACCAACATAATGGAGAAGAGGTTGATGAAAATTTACAAAATACTAACAGGAGTAATAATAGCTCTATGGTAAATAAAATATAACAATTGGGTTATA
Source organism: Lissotriton vulgaris (assembly GCF_964263255.1). Taxonomy (NCBI): domain Eukaryota; kingdom Metazoa; phylum Chordata; class Amphibia; order Caudata; family Salamandridae; genus Lissotriton; species Lissotriton vulgaris. Next base: position 365,785,395 of record NC_141687.1, read on the forward strand.
CGGGAAGCAGCAGAGCTTGGACCACAGATTATCCCAAGTTGTTATAAGATAAGAAACTGACAAATCAGTTTCCCATGCTAGCTCAATGTGGACTTAGGTCTTTCAATAGCATTTGATAACAATGACTTATATACAAGAGCGGCTTTAGGTCTGTGGGTAGAGAATAAGGGGTATAGAGGAGTGGAAGGAGATATGGATTTTGTAGTAAAATGATTTGCCTTTATATTTAAGATTTTTTTTTTAAATGATGGAGAAGATCCCTCGTATTCCCCCAGTTAGGATACAACATCAACAATATCGGGTATTAGCATACGCCGATGATGTTGCCGTGCTCTCTCCAAGGCCGTCTTTGGCTATGCCTGAGATCGAACATCTAGCTTCGATGTATGGCTCGGTATCTGGGTATAAACTAAACACTGCTAAGACTCAGATATTATGTGTCAACATAAAGTCTTTTTCAGATACACATACTTAGGAGTGTTGATTAGTGCCTCGGCCTCGACCACGGTAGAATCTAATTGGCAGAAACTGCTCAGCAGGATCCGTAAACAATTGGATCAATTCGAATGCCTACATTTGACGATGGTAGGCAGATGCAATACTTTAAAAATGATGGTATTACCCAAGATGTAATACTTTTATCGCTGTGTACCACTAGAGATTCCTCTTGCATACATTACACAGCTTCAAGCGATCTGTATGAAATTCATATGGGCTCAAGGAAAAGAGCGGCGTGCTAAAAAGTATATGGTACTCCCTAGGGAAGTTGGCGGCTGGTCGGTTCCCGACTTTCTTCTATATTACTATGCGTGTATGCTCCAGCGGATGAATATTTTACTCATTGGGGTAGAACCTGTGGAGCTAGCACAGCAACCTTCAATATATGGTCTGCTCTTGGGGGCGGAAGCCAGGAACCGTCTTTTTCTTAATATACATTGGAATTACTACAAACGAAGCAGATTTAAGGTGCTAATCGCAGCTTATAAAGTTTGGAAGTCAATAAAAAAGTACTACAAAATTGAAAAGGCTTCTACCTATACCCCGATTTTACATCCCAGTATTTGTTGGGATCGTATCGTGGTTAGTTGGTGAACAAGAGGGCAAAGTACTGTGGGGGATTTGTATACCGGGAACGGCTTAAAGTCATTCACTCAGTTGAAGGAACAATATCAATTACCAACTACACATTTCCATAAATATTTGCAAATGCGTGAGTATTTACCAGATATGAATATAAGCATGATACCTAACCCTCTTATTGAGGCCAATAAAAAAGGTGCCCGAATTGGAGTATTGTGCAATTTAATGCTAGAGGCCACGCCCAATGACATAGAAGTACAAGTGAGTAAATGGAAGAACAGGTTAGGATGTTCTTGAATTCCATTCGAGAGATCTATTGAGCTTGCTGGACGAATACTCATGTCCGCTAATCTTAAAACACAACACTATAAGACCTTGTTTTATATGTACCGTACTCCTGACAAAATCTCAAAGTGGGGAGGAAACCCAGATGGAAAATGTTTCAGATGCAGCGCCCATCAGGAGGATGTAAAACATATTTTTGGTACTTGTGTAAAATTAGTAACCCTGGGCGTAGTGGGCGTAGTGAGGCTTCGCAAAACACTAAGCCCACCCAGCACTTCACGTAGCCCCACTACGCGCCACCCGCCTCCCTCCCGCCCTCCCTAAATGCTTACATTAATATATAAAAGAATTATAAAACCACTTACCTTGTCCTGCCGCGTCCCCGGGGCTCCCGCTCGTCATTGCGCCGCCGGCGCGTGCGTCTTGGATGGTAATGCGCATGCGGGCCGCGATTCTGCTTGGTATAGATATGGGGCGTGTACAAGCCGACCCTAGCAACAACGTTGGTTATCTGATATTTGTGGCCACAGCGATTCTAAGGCTATGTATAGCCTCATGTTGGCTGCAAAGTGAACCTCCTTCATTTGATGTATGGCAAACTCGGTTTTTATTCGCTTATAATTTGGAATGTAATCTGTACGTTATGAAGGGAAGGCGAAAAATGGCATTGGGGCAGCAAATATGGGGCCCGGTTAGAGCTTATATGGAATCAGAAGACTGAGTAATCCTGATCTTCCATGCACCATTTTTCTGGTTCATTCATTTATAACTGACGGTCAATAGGATAGCTACGAAATATTGTTTCATCTGACTCATTTTTATAACATATGTAACATTGGATGTGATTGGATTGTGCAGGTTCTAAGCTTTGATATGTTGTAGCTATATATTTTGCATTTTATTTTTTTTGTTTTGTTCTTTTTGTGAAAAATAAGCTCAGCACACTGTTCTTGCACCACACATCTGATTAATGACAAATTGTACGATATAAATTGTATTTGTGGTCTCTACTTAATAAAGATATCAAAAACTAAAAAATATATGAGAAACTTATTATTCCATACAGTGGAGGATAAAAAACATTGAAGAGGAGTAAAATCCTTAGAAAAGGTATTATATAATAAGGTTTGGGAGTTTTTTTAAACAGGATTGGTGGACAAAAAGGTACAGTTTGACATAAAGATTACATGTTGAAAAGAAAAGTCTTTCAATAAGGAGCGTTCAAAGAGGATCCATCTGGGGACAGGAATATCCACAAAATCATAAGCTAATGCAAAAGATTGTTAAATCAAAAAAGCTGAGTGATCAGCTCTAAAATTTGGGAAACGTACACCACCTTCATTCTTAGGGCAAATGAGTCTATGTAAGGCAATACGTGGGCTTTTTTTATTCCACAGAAATTTGGTACATATAGAGTTAATTCTAGAAAAATATACATTGGGAATTCTGAGAGGGAGCATAGACAATGTGTTTAAAACATGAGGTACAATCATAATTTTAATAGTGTCTAACCGACCCCACCAGGAAAGATACAGGGGGGACCAAGTAAGGAGAAGTGATTGGATTTTATTTATTAATGCAGTAAACGTAGTTTTAATTGTATCACTTAGAGATGATGAGAACCAAATGCCAAGGTATTTAACTTTTAAAGGACACCAAGCAAAATTAGTGTCGCTAGACATTAATTGGTAACATAAAGAATTTAAGGGCAAGACTTCTGTTTTTGAAAGGTTGAGTTTGTCCCCAGAAATACTGGAGTATAATCGAACTTCATTCATGGAATGAGGGAGAGATTCAACAGGATTAGACATATAAATCAATATATCATCTGCATAGGCAGATATTTTAGTTTCTACATAGTTATGTTTGAAGCCAGCGATTTGGGAATTAATACGAATGCGTTCGAGAAATGGTTCAAGGCAAAGGATAAATAATAAAGGGGAAAGAGGACAGCCCTGCCTTGTACCTCTGGACAGAGTGAAAAATTTGGAGAAATGATTATTAACAAAAATACAGTCTCGAGGGCAAGAGTATAAAAGTTTAATATAAGAAAAAAAAGAGGGCCCAAAACCAAACCATTGGAGAGTTTGAAACATAAATTGCCAATTAATACGATCAAATGCCTTTTTCTGCATCCAAAGACAAGGCAGCAAGGGGAGACTTATATTTTTTGCCATAGGAAATAATATTATCAAACATCCGAGCCTTATCAGATGCCAATCTACCTTTTATGAAACCAACTTGATCAGTATTGATTAGAAGAGGAATTATAGTTTCAAGTCGGGATGCAAGGATTTTGACAAAGATTTTACAGTCATAATTAATTAACGATATGGGGCGATAATTTTTACAGTAAGAGTGGTCTTTATCGGGTTTAGGTATTATAACAATTAAGGCATCCATAAAGGAACCAGATGCTTTGGCATCCGAAATAAAGGAATTAAAGAGTTAGAGGAGCTTGGGGACAAGAATGGAAGTAAAGGTGTTATACAACTCGACAGATAAACCATTGGGTCCCGGGGCATTTGGCTTTTTCAAAGATTTAATAGCAGTGGTGACTTCCTGAGAAGTGATGTCCTTCTCCAATGCGTTAAATTCATCAGGGAGAGATGGTGGTGGAGGGAGGCCTGAAAAGAAGGTGTCTAAGTTTTGGTTAGTGGGGAATGTATCATCAGAGTAAAGGGACTTATAATATTCATGAAAGAACTCTGCAATGTCCTCATCTGATGAGACTAGTTTTGTAGTAGATTCATTAAGGATAGGGCCAATATTCTTACGCTCTGACTTAATTTTTTAATAATTAGCTAACATCTTATCCGCTTTGTTTTGGCCGCCGTGGTATTTTCATTTAATTTTAAGCAAAATATTACAAGCGCCAGTCATTACCAATTTGTTAAGTTACGTTTTTGCTGTATTCAAATAACAAAGGGCAGTAGGTGAGCGAGAGGTAAAATACGTATGTTCTAAGTCTTTAAGTTTTTGTAGTTGATCGTCATACTTTTTCCTTGTGGTTTTCTTTTTTTTTTAAACATAAGAAATTTTGAATGCACAAAAAGCAGCCTTAAATCAATCCTAGTTATTAGGTATAGAAGTATCCAATGGGTTATTGATATTAAAAAATTCATTAATAAAAGTGGTAGCTTATTTGATAAAAATTGTGTCTGATAACAAAAATGTATTACACCGCTAAATTGGAAGGAGGTGAGGGAGAGGTCCAAAACAGCATAAACAGGGGCATGATCAGATATAAAAATAGATCCAATTTCAGGTTTGCGGAGAGAGGGAAGTAAAGATTTACTAACCAGAATATAATCAATCCTAGAACCGGTATGATTTACATTGGAAAAAAAAGTAAATTCAAGCAAATCAGGATTACAAGTCTTCCAAGCATCATATAATGAATGAGAGGCAATGGCCGATTGAAAAGCTTTATGAGATTTATCAGGCTGAAATTTACAATTGGACAATCTGCCGGAAAAAGGATCTAGAAATTGGTTAAGGTCGACAGCAACAACAATTTTAGGGCAATCAATGGAGGAAAGTAAAATTTTGATATCATTCCAAAATTTAGGATCTAGTTTCACAGGTCCCTAAATATTTAACAAGACTAAAGTTTTCTTTTGTACCACAATCTTTGCCATTACCCATCATCCATCTTTGTCATTTTGTGTGGATAAAAGTTGTACTGATAAAGCTTTATGAAACAATATATAACGACGCCCCCCTTTTTATTGGATGCAGGAGAAACAACAACTTGACCCATTCACCGTCTTTTCAGCTTAAGAGACTCTACATCATTACAATGCGTTTCTTGAAGAAAAGAAATCTGAGAGTTAAGTTTGGATAGATGAGACAGTAACTTTTGTCTTTTGACTGGACTCCCTAGACCACAAACGTTCCACGTGACAAAATTACACATAATGGGGGAAAGGGAGGGTACAGCTTATTTGGAGCAGATACACTTCAAGGGTATAACTACAAGAGAAAAGACAACACAGGAAAATATTACATAACGAAAAAACTACAAAAAGACCTACATTGCCATGATGTAATAACAGTGGATAAAAGACAAAGGAGAGGAAGAATGAAAAGAAAAGATACAAAAGGAGAAAAGAAGAGAACAGATCAAGGGATTACATCCAGACCTGTAAGACAACAAGCAGTCGGCAGAAGAAGAGCATGGAGAGGCCAGTAGGATGCGGACCCCATAAAAAGAGATAAAGAAGAGAGGAGAAGAAGAACCTCGTAAGTATATAAAGACATGCAAACTGTAAAAGGAGTGAATAAACATATATGTCAAAAACAGGAAACATCACTTACAACGCATTTATTACAACGCACTACCATTACAACGCAACCATTACAACGCAAACCATTACAACGCATTGCGCTGGGGGGCGCTCTAGGATAGGGAATATATTTAATTTACTATCCAACACCTTCCCTACTATCCACGGGGACTGGAGTTGGAATAGTAAATTAAATAAATCACTATCCAGCTCTTAAAAGCACTATGCGTTGTAGTGGTATGCGATGTAAAAACCGCGTTGTAACAGCAGGCGTTGTAATAGCCTGCGTTGTAACGACACCAATCCGTCAAAAACAAGTGACAATCCTAGAAAAGAGAAAAGTCAAACATTAGCATCAATTCCAAACAATGGTAGATCTTGAAGGTAAAGTTTAAGCATTAGTATCCATTCCATACGATGGTAGACCTTGAAGGTAAGATTTAAGTTTTTCCGGGTCGTCAAATGAACGTGATCGACAATCGTGAGTTATCTTGCAATGACATGGATGAAGAATTCCAAATTGGATGTTAAGTTGGCGCATTTGAGGGCGTAAGGCAAGAAATTCTTTGCGACGAGCATTTGTTGCATTGGAAATATCCTGGGAAATGAAAATGTTATGGCCAGAACAAATAAGACGATATTTAATTCTAACTGCCTTCAAGACATGCATTAAGTCAGTAAATTCAAGAAAGAGCATTATGATTCCATGTGGTTTAGAAGCATTAGAGTTGAGACGACCCAGTTGATGCGCTCTCTGTATGTTTATTTATTTATTTATTTATTTCAAAGGTTTTATATAGCGCTACTGGACCAGAGAGTATCAGAGCGCTTTACAAGGCAGGTGAAAAGCAAACAATGAAATAGACTAAAATTTAGGCGAGAACGAGTTAACATAATGATGCTGTGCTAGCATGTCTAAAGGGGCAGGGAGAATAGAGATAGAGATAGAGATGCAGATAGATAACGAAAGTTAGGAGGGAGAGGGGAGTGAAGAGAGGGGGAGTAAGAGTACGAGGGAATAGAGAGGGGGAGTTGGGAGGAGTGCATAGTAGAGGAGAGGGGAGTGAGCAGGTAAGGAGTCATTAACATAAGATATCCTAATACTTGGATCATGTACAGTGTCATTAACATTAGATACCCCAATATTTGTTGAGAAGAAGTATTTTTAGTTCTTTTTTGAAGAGAGGGTAGGAGGGGTTGCAACGGATATCTTTTGGGATAGAGTTCCAGATAGTGGGAGCGTTACCAGAGAACGCACAAGATTGGGTTTTTTGGCATTTTAGTCTAGGAGGGATGAGGACATGGGAGTTTGTTCTCCTCAGGGATCTAGAGCAACCTGCTTTGTGTAGTTTTGTTGCAAGGTAGGAGGGGGTGTTTTGGTGGAGAGCTTTGTGAGTGATGAAGGCAATCTTGTAGGTGGAGCTAGCTTCTATCGGGAGTCACTTGAGATTTTTGAGGACAGGGGAGATGTGATCAAATTTTCTGCAATCAGAGATGAGTCTAGCAGAAAGGCTGAAGACAGATTTCATTGGAGCATGATGGATTTTAGTGGAGCCAGCCAGAGTGGAGTTGCTGTAGTCAATCATGGATAGGACCAGCGATTGGACAACAAGTTTGAAATGTTCTGCAGGAATAAAAGGTTTAAGTTTCTTGAGGTGGTGAAGGGTGAAAAGAGCGCTTTTGGATGCATTTTTAATGTGAGGGATGAGATTAAGATTCAGGTCAATACTGATGCCTAGGGATTTGACAGAATTAGAGGTGGAGAGAGGGCAGTTTAGAGCTTTGATGTCAATTAACCAAAGTTGAATGGGAAGATAATTATTTTTGGTGGAGAAAATTATGATTTCTGTTTTTTTTGGGTTCAGTTTGAGATGATTCAGATGGACCAGGTTTGAATTTTTTTCAGGGTCTCATTGAGGTGAAGGATGTCTTAGTGAGATTTGATTTTGTAGTATAATTGCGTGTCGTCACCATAGAGGCGGTAATTGATATTAGCTTGTTTTTAGGATGAGGGTGAGTGGTTCCATGAACAGATTAAATAGGGTAAAGGAGAGGAAGGATCCTTTAGGGACGCCGAGTGAGACAGGTTGAGGTTTAGAGAGGAAATGGCTAAGCTTGATTTGTTGAGATCTATTTTGTAGGAATGAGGAGAACCATTTGTAAACGGTGCCTTCCAAACCGAATCGATCTTTGAGTGTGCTGAGAAGGGTGGGGTGGTGGACGGTATCAAATGATTTTCAAGGGCTTTGGATAGGAATGGAAGATTCGAGATAGGACGAAGGTTGTTGGGATCATTTGGGGTCGGCTGCGGTGTTTCTGAGAATAGGCGAGATTTGACCAAGTTGAAGGGAGGCAGGGACAGATCCAGTGGAAAGAGAGGAGTTGATGATTTTGGTCCATATGGGGGCAATGATGGATTTGAGTTCTTGAACCAGAGGGGGGGGGGGAGAGGATCTTTCAAGTGGGCAGAAGGTTTAAGTTTGACAATGATGTTAGTGATCATAGCTTCTGTTACTGGACTGAAATCGCTCCAGAAGGCATTGTTTTTAGGAGTGGGTTTTTTTTTAGGAAGGGCATCCTGTTGGAGTAGAGCAGGGGGGGGACTGAGATATAGAGCGGTGCAGAGAAGGTTGTCGAAGGAGAGTTTTGAGTGTTGGGGAGGGTGTGTAGGATGGTGGAAGGTTGTGGTGAGGGTGGGAGGGAAGATAACGAAAGTTCGATCATGTTGATTTTGTTCTTAAAGAAGCTGGCAATTTCTTCGCATTTGTCAATGGAGGCTAATATTTTAGGAGGGCCAGTGGAGGTTTGTTTTTTTACAATTTTAAAAAGTTCTCGAGGGCAGTTTCTTGCCTGATCTAGTTGAGAACGTAAGAAGGAGGCTTTTTTGTTAAAAATGTGTTTTTTTGTACTGGGATCTAGCGGTTCTAAGGATAGCATGATTGTCTACGCTTGGATGAGTTCTCCAGATCCGTTCAGAATGTCTAAGGGATCGTCTTTCGTTGTTAAGTTCGGAATTGAACCAAGATTTAGGAGGATTTTTTTGGGGCAATTTGGTCAAGGGTTTCAAGAATAGAATTGTTATAATGGTTGGTAAGGTCATTGGTGATGTCAGAGAGAGGGGAGAGAGCTAAGTGAGCCGAGCCTTAATTGCGGTTTCCAATTCGCCCGGAGGAATAAGGTGAAGGTTGCGGGTGGATGTCTTGGATAGTGTGCTGGTGAGGGTGGGGGGAGCAATGGATTTAGTCATGGTGAAAAGGATAAGGTAGTGGTCAGACCAATCTACAGGAAGAATATTAGAGAGGGAGGCTAGATCTTTGTTCTATATAATAGCATCAAGGGTGGCACCTTTGTTATGTGTGGGAGTATGGCAGAGTTGAGACATATTGGTGATGTCCATGGTATCGTTAAGTAGGATGACAGAGGGATCAACATTGTTGTTCCAATGGATGTTGTAATCACCGAGGAAGAGATTTTTAGAGTGTGAGAGTGATAAGATTAGTCAACTCTTCCGTAAAGGGGATGTTGTTTCCAGGGGGGTGGTAGATAGCGTGCAACCGGGTAGTGGGGGAGTCCGATATGATGAGATCGGCGCAATGGTATTCAAAGGATGAGGGGTCTTGTAGATTGACTAGTGAGATGTTAAGTTCAGCTTTAAAAATTATGGCGAGACCACTACCTGTTTGGCCAATTCTGTCTTTTCTAATGATAGAATAACCAGGGGGGATAAGCTAGTCGAGAATGGGAGTGGAGTAGGAGGAGAGCCATGTTTCAGTTAGGAAAGCAATGTCAATGTTTTCACTTAGAATCGTTTCGGCAATTTCAGTGGCATGACAGGAGGCAGATCTGCAGTTAATCAACATGCAGCAGAGGGGGGTGGTGACTGGTGGATGGGAGGGGGGACAAGTAGGGATAGGTGTGAGTAGTTGGGGTAGTCTGGGGGAGGAATGAGAAAGGGAGAGTTTGCTTGTTCCTAAAAGAACTGGAATGGTGGACAGATGCGTGGGGCAGGAGGCGGATCAGAAGTTGGTCAACGTGCAACATAGGGGAGTGGGATCGGACGATTGGGAGGGGGACAAGGGGGATAGATCTGAGATGTTTGGGTGGTATAGGTGAGGAGGGAGGAAGGGGGAGTCTTCTAGTTCCTAAGAGAACTGGGATGGAAGATTTATGACTAGAGCGTAGATTGGATGGCGGTAGATGTGGAGAGATAGTTAGGGTCAAGGAGTTGTTGGTTTTGGAGGATAGAGATGGAGAGATAGTTAGGTTAGAGGAACTGTTAGCTCCAGAGGGTGTTCGTTGAGTGCCAAGTTGTGGTTGATTGGTCATGTTGGTGTTATATGGGGTCGCGATTTGTGAGAGTTGTTTGGGTAATGTGTCGGTTGTGTGGATGTTAGAGGGAGGAGTGATTTTGTAGCTGATAGGGTTATGGTGAGAGTATGTAGGTGTGCTGAGGAGGGTGTCAGTGTGTGAGGAGATAGTTTTCAAAAGGAGTGAGATATCATTTCTAAGAGAGGAGAGTTCCAAGATGAGGGACATAAGAATGAGTTCAATGGTAGGGAAAGCTGGAGAATGAGTTGATGGGTGCGGAGGGTCAGTACTTATTGGACTGTTCGTCAAATGGTTGTGTGGTGTGGGAATAAAGTGTGGAGGAAGATGTGAAAAGCCAGGAGGGGGTGGGAGGGAGTTGAGTGTGTTTTTGGAATAGGGGGAGATTAGAGGGTAAGAGGGGGATGTAAGAGGTAATGTTGTTTGGATGTAAAAAGTATTGCAAGGAGGTGGGATGTTGGGGGGAGGTTGAAAGGTGAGGCGTGTGCAATGGAGTGTAGAGAATTAGGAAGAGGCGATAAGGGGGGAGAAGTAGGGTAGATGGAGAGGGGGGTAAAGTTGTTAGGGTGTAGGAGGTGATGAAAGGAGGGGAAATGTTGGGGGGGTATAAAGGAGAGGCATGTGTAACAGGTCACGACGAGTTATGAAGAATGGATAAGGGGGTGGGAGAAGGGAGGGTAGATGGATGTGATGAGAGGTGAGGAGGGTCTTGGGTATGAGGTAAGAGGGACGGGGATGAGTTGGGGGTGGTGACACGGGGGGTAAAAGACTGCTAATTTGTTGTTTATTGGGTACCGGAGAGGGAAGGGGTGAATCAGGAGGGAGCGATAGGGGGAGGGAGAAATGAGGGGGGATGGATGCAATAACAATTGGGAACAGTCAGAGGAACAAGGTAAGAGAGAGGGGGATGGAGTGAGGGTTAGTGGTGTAGTGTTAAGGTTTTTTTCATTGGTAGTAGGAGAGGGAGGGGTAGGATTGGTAGGGAGCGATGGGGGAGAGAGAAATGTAGGCAGAAGAGGGCGTTTGTTGGGGTAGGTCAGGGGAGTGAGGTAAGAGGGAAGAGGATGAAGTGGGGGGTGAGGGATCTAGGGCTAGATGGGGTGAGAGGGCAGTGTTCGGGGATTGAGTGGTGGTAAGAGATAAGGTGAAAATATGTAGATCATTGGAAGTGGGAGAGGAAGGGGGGGAATCAGGATGAGACGGGGGAGATGCAGGCATTAGAGGTTGGGATTGGTCGGAGAGACAAGATATTGGAAATGGGGAAGAGAGGGGGGGAGGTGCGTCAAGGGGAAGAGGGTTATAGTGGGCCAGATTCAAGGGTTCTATGAGGGTTTGTGATATGGTATTAAAGTGTTGTTCAAAGATATCGAGGTGCTTTTCAGATGCTTGGATAAGTATGGTACCCGATTTGAAGATGGAGATATCTATTTCGCCAGAAAAGGAGGAAGATGGTGTGGTGGAGAGTTTAAAACCATAGGGGATGTTGCGTGAATTAGAGATTAGGAAGTGATTTAGGAGTATGCTTTTCCATTTCGAGGGGCGTTTATTGAAGAAGATGAGGTTGGTGACAAGTGAAGAGTTAAGGCTGTTATGGTGATCAGCGAATAAGGTTTCAGGATGGAGACAGCTAAGTTTGTGTTTGAGTTTTTTTCTACCATGTTTAGAGAGACGGGTGGGTAGATGATAGACCAAGAGTTAGGGCCAAATTTGGAGATGTGAGGGGTTGAGGTTGAAGGTGGAGGTGTGAGTGGAGGCATCGTTTAGAGAAAGTAAGGGGGGGGAGAAAAAGCACACCGGAGTGAGTACACACTGGTTTCTAAGGGAGTGTGGAGGATGGTGCTAAGGGAAGAGGGGAGGTAAAAAAAGTGAGAACAAAGCTGGTTACTCCAGAAGGTTGAGTGGGTAGAATTTAACTTAATCATGAAAGGTGAGGGAGTAACGTAGTCGAAGGAGATAACATTTTAGCAAGTGAGGATGTAAACATAAGTTCAATGTGTGAGGTATTGATGTAAGTATATAAATAACAGTTTATGGTGAGGGAGAGGCGGACCAGAGAAATTAGTAGATAGGGTTGTATAGCAGGGGATGGAATTGGACAATATCCTGAACCAAATAGACAGTTAGGGTATAAATGTGATCTAACCCTAGTAACATAAGCAAACACATAGAGAAAAGAAGGCAAAGTGATAGAAGGATTAAAGGATTAAACATAGAAAGCAGAGTATATAACAAAAAGAGGATATAGCATAATGAACAGTCCTGTTTACATTGATATAAAATAGAAGGCGTCACAAAAAAAGCATAACCAAATGATATAAAAGAAGTGCAAAAATAAAACATTTAAAACATTGTGAACTGAATGTGATCAAAAGGCTGTTAGCTCGGAGGGAGCTAAAGATAGAAGGAAGTAGGAGATAATGAAGATAACTAGAATAGAAGGGGTATAGGTAGGAGGGGCATTCAGAATGGAGAATCAGTGGGATGGGTGATAAAATTGAGGAAGGTGGTAAAGGTGAAGTAATGAAGAATACGAAGTGTAATTGAGTGGGAAGAAGAATAATTAAAAGGTGGCATAAAAAAAGGAAAGAAGAGAAAGGGAAGTAAGTGGAAAGAGGGAGTTATAAATATAGATAGCAGGGGGTAATATATGTTAAGAGAGTGCAAGGGAGAGAGGGACATATCATCAGGAAACAGTCGCTTAAATATAGAGAGTAGAAATTGAAAGGAATGACCTATAAATTAAGAGAATATGATCAAAATAAAATGTTTAGACGGAGGAAGGACTAATAAAAAATAGACAGTAATACAAATTAGAGAGTTAAAGGCGAAGAAAGATATGCAGTGCAGAATTGAGAAAGAACAACAGTGAAATAATAAATTCAAATATAAATTAATAAAGTGCACAAAGTGAACAACAGTGAAAATAACAATCCAAGCTTAAGTTCATAAAGTGCACAAAGTAATAAGGTGGAGAGTAGTGTGCATATCACAGGGCAATCTGGTGGGGGGTGGTGATAATATCACAGATAAATAGGTGTAACATATAGTGCAAACAACTAGTGAAGAGGGAGCATAATAAGGTAAGAGAGTGGGTATAGGGGAGTGGGGCTGCAATCCAAGATGTGCAGGGTTGTGGAATGAAAGATTAAGTGATAAAAAAGTGATGTCGGGGCTACTTTCAAGATGGCTGCCGAATTAGTGAAGGTGATGATAGTCCTTTTACAGTGTCCGTTACTCAGATGGGCAGGGGGAGTAACAAAATGGTGTCTGAGTTAAAAGTTGTTGATTGACCGGCGAGTAAACAAAAGACAAAATGCGTTCCAATAAGTTAGCTTCTCACGAAGGGAAAAGTAAAAAATAGCAAGAAATCATGACCTGTCCAATGGTTTCAGGGAAGTAAGATATATGGTCACATGCTTCCCTTCAGAGGTATCTAGTCCGGGGTTTCAGCTCCATTGGTAAAGATGGAAGCAAACTGTACGTTTCCTATCGCTCCTGTTCGTTTTTTACCGAGCGGGATTTCGCAGTCCTAACGATGCTCACGCATCTCGCGGACGCGGACAGAGCGCCAGACAACCACAGGTCCGGAGCATCCCCCAGGGATCAAGGCGAGGGGGTCAACAGGCCGCGGCATCAGGATGGCAGTATCGGGGCGGCCGATGAGGGCCACAGACGCCCGGACCGGCCTTCCAGGCACAGGGATGAAGGTTGAAGGTCTAGAAGATCCGGAAGGAATTTTTGTAAAAATGACACCATGTTAGGACCTTCAATATTTTCGGGTTAACCATAAAGGCGTAGATTATTCCTACAATTACGATTTTCAAGGTCCTCAGTGTGAATCTTTAACTTGTGGATTTCCTGTTCTAGTAAAGGTATCGTTGTAGAAACATCCTGTAAGTCACTGACCCGTTGTTCCAGTTCCAATACCTTGCCCTCCATAATAATACATCGATCTTCAATCTGTTTCAATTTTTCGTTGGTTGTAGACATAAAGGGTTTAAGACCACGGACTTCATCTAGTATGGAATATAAAACAGGATTTTGAGAAGAATGAATGGGCGAAGGCAGGTCGTTTTTATGTCTTTTTGGTTTGGTTCCTGTTACAGAGGATCTAGCAGAATGCAAGTCACTTGCCATTGCAGGACGTAGGGGAAATCACCAAAAAGATGACAGGAAGGTAAATGCAACAAGTGTCTTGGGAGCGCCAAACAGGAAAAATAGTTTGACAGTCAAAATGAGCGAATTTTTCACAATGTAAAAAACCCAGATGAAGAGCAAGTAATGATTCACAATGCGTAGAAAAAGCAGATATAAAAGAAGCTCCAATACCTCAAGGTGTTGATCCCAACATGAGGCAAGCTGAAGTAATTCAATATACTGCCATCGCAAAGCCTCCAACTAAGATAGAGTTGCCTGTAATCATAATGTTATTCAAAGAAATGGCAACATTGGTACAATGACATGAACACCATGCAAATTGAAGTCTTTGGTGGAGCAGTACAGAAAAACATAAATCCATTGACAGCTGCAGCAGAGGAGTAAAAGAGTAGTATATTATATGTGGAGGGTATAGCAGGACAGCTCACATAGGCGATTTAATATGGAATATGGAGCATCATGTTGATTAAAGCCATGAGGTTGGTTATTTTAACATAACTAAAATCCATGCTTTATTTGAAGAAGAGAGTAGAACAGCGCAAGGTATATAGGGGGAATGGCAGGATTAACTGCAGAGGCGGCCAGGTAAAATGGAGGAAAGAAAGACGCGAGCTCAGCGACCACAAAATGGCGGCCGCTCACGTCTGAGGCAGAAGCAGTTCACCACAAAATTGATGTTGACGAAAAAAAACTTCCACATTTACTCCGATGAGAGGGCGCCAATAATATGAAAACGGCTACAATAGCTGCAGCATGAAAACAGCATTCCACAGTAGCAACACCTTGAAAAATTAAAGTCTGAAAAGGACGTGAGCGTGGAGGCCTAAAATGGCGGCCGCTTGCGTCCCAGAACGAGCAAAATTTACCGGTGCCACGAAGAAGTTGAAATCGGGTCGGGAGTCCTTCAGGAAACGGTCCCCCGTCTCACTGCAGCATCCGGAGTAGTAGCACACCACGGCAGTCCTCCATAGGTGGCACAGGAGGTTCGAAAAGTGACGAAGAGTTCCGCAGACAAGCGGAGCTCACACAGGCTCCGCCATTCCTCCACGGTGCGTAAGCCACGCCCCCGGAAAACAGAGTCTTAATCCACAGAATGAATAAGGAGGGTTCTTTACTTCACAATGCTCATTTCCCAAGAGCAATGTTGTAAGTAACCCAAATAAAAATTGTTATCTTCTTTAGTTTCCTTCAACAGAGAAGATCAGTTCAGCACCGCTGTTCCCTAATTAGTTACTTGTATATGGATCCTAGACTCAACGAGCCCAAATACAAACGAAGAAAACAATGAAATGTCACAGGAAGCACACCTCTTTTTGGCATACAGAATCAGTAATGCGTGGTTGATACTCACCACAGCATTCTGCTCTGGCCATCCGATTAGCTCTGCATCCGTCGGGCTAAACAATGCCGGGCCATAGGAAATCATAGGCCAAATAAGGAAAGTTAGCAACAACCGGAATCCTGGTTTTTACTCACCCAGAACTCGAGTTCTTAATCACAATTCAACTGGAATTCAGAGATACCGCGCTTCTCTCAGCCGAGAGAGGGAGCAAACTGGAAACTGAAATTAAGCACACCTGCGAACGTGCGTCAGCCGGAATAAAAAGGTCACTCCTATTATCAAAGGCCTCCTGGGAAGTGTAGGTCTAACTTTGGCGATTCTGTAGGCGCTACCCAACCTAATTCCTGACAGTAGGCCCGCCGGCCAAGCGCCTCCTAGGACCAGGCTGTGAGAAGTTCCTCCTATGAAATGAGCGGACAGCAGCGGGAGCATGCACATTCTGACAGGGCTCCCAGAAGTCATCTTCCGCAGAGTATCCTTTCCAAGAGACAAGATACCATATCCGACCCATTCTAAGCTTGGAATCGAGAATGCTCCTGACCTCGTATTCCAGACGGCCAGCACAGGACACCGGGGTGGCGCACTCCGCCTCGCCTTTGTAGTTGGTTTCAGAAGGTTGCAATGGAATACTGAATATATTCGGAGACTGCCAGGTAACTTAAGTTTGTATGGAACCGGGTTAATCTGTCTAACTATGGTATATAGACCAATGTATCTGGGGTGGAACACACTGCGTAGATTAACCTGGATGTTTTTAGTTCAAAACCATACTCGGTCTCCCACTTGGTACTGAAGGCCTTCCATTCTTTGGAGATCCTCCCACTTCTTATAAACCTGTTTAGCATGTAGAAAATGCCTTCTCACTCTCTGGTGAACAGCTTGTAACTTCTTCACATGGTCTCTAACCATAGACCGATTCTCTATGTCCACCGGAAGGCTGACTGGCAGCGTGTGTGCATTGTAGCTAAAGTTAGCCAGAAACAGTGATACTCCGGTTGAGCAATGCCAAGCATTAATGTATGCCAGTTCGGCCACCCACAGCAGAGATACCCATGAGTCCTGTGCCTCTTTAGCATAACACTGTAGATACTTCTTTAGTGTCTGATTTAGTCTCTCTGACCATCTGTTTGCGGATGGGAACTCGTTGATAATGTGGAATCGATCTGGAACGCCTTGCACCACATTTTTCAGGATCTTGCTATGAATTGGGTCCTGCATCAGACACAATCCCTTTAGGTATCCTATGGAGTTGTATGACATTACTCATAAGTAACTTTGCGGTTTGTCCGGCAGTAGGCTAGTTTTTATGGGGAATAAAGTGTCCCATTTCAGTGAGACTATCAATCACAACCAATATAGCTGAAAAACCCTGATCTATGGGCAATCCTGTTATAAATTCCAGGTTGATGTTCTGCCATGGTTGTTGGGGTGTTGGCATGGGCAAAAGCTTCCCTTTCTTCTTGGTGTTTTCTCCGTATGTGCTGGCATATTCTTCACACTGAGACACCCTAGAAGAGACATCTTTGCCAACAGTTTTCCACCAAAAATGGCGTTGTACCAACGGAGTCGTCTGGAGTATTCCAGGATGCCCTGCCAAAGGAGATTTATTACACCAGACATAGGTTTTCATTTGAAGTTCTGGAGTAGGCAGATACAGCTTGTCTCCATAGAAAATCAGCCCTTGTTTCACAGTGCGGTAGACTTCTTGATCCACCAATTTCTCCCACACAGAGGCTGTTATATGGTGACATACATCCTCCAGAAAGTTTTCCACGCTGATGGCACATAGCACCTTTGAGGGATCAATGATTGCCTCCATAACATTGTTAGTAAGGACTCCCAATGATTCCTGACTGGTAGGAAGGTAACAACAAAGTCATATTATGCAGAGAATAGCATCCATCTCATCTGCCGTTATGAGAGATGCTGAGCCGTCTTCATATATTGAAGGTTTCAATGGTCTATGTACACCGTAATGGATAAGCGAGCCTCCCATAGGCACTGCCTCCATTCCTGAAAGGCTTTCTTAATCACCAGCAATTCTTTTTCAGCAATTGTATAGTTTCTTTTTCTGCTGGGTTAAATTTTCTGGAAAGGTATGCCACCGGATGAAGCTGTCCAGTATTTGTTCTCTTTGTGAAAGTATGGTGCCAATGGCCTCATCAGAAATGTCTGCTTCCACCACAAAAGAATGCTCCTGTGTTGGATGGGTGAGCATAGCTGCTGTGGTGAACACTCTCTTTAGGAAAAGGAAAGCCTCCTCAGCCTCAGGGGTCCACAGAAAAGGTACTCCCTTTCTGAGCAATCTTGAGATAGGGACGCCAACTTGGGGAAAAATGCATAATGAACCTTCAATAATAGTTCGCAAATCCCCAAAAACATTTCACGTCTCTCACATTTTTGGGAGTTGGCCATTCTTGCACCGCCTGTACCTTATGTTCTGCCATGTGCAACTCTTCTGGTCAAAGCATAACCCCTAGGAATTCCACTTCATGCACACCAAACTCGCTCAATTTACAATACAAGCATTGCTCTCGTACCTTTTTTAATACTAGAATAACCTGTTCTCTGTGTACCTCATTAATATGTAAGTAATAGCTTTATTCGATAAAAACATATCATAAAAGCATTTACACATCTTTTAAAAACATTTTTAACGACAATCATCACATAAAAACATTTCATATACAAAACAGCATAATGGGTGGCTACGCTCGGTCACTGGATTAACATTTTTCTTGCAGTTCTTAGGCGCCAAGCCCAACCCAAAAATTTTGCCATACAAGTTGAAAAGAGGGGTCTAGGATCTGTACGTAAAATACGCAGGGCTTCTAAGTGAGAGCGAGTTCCCAGGCTTCTGCAAATAGGCTTCAACCACCTACGTCTCGGGGCTACATAGACACTACATTCGAACAACATATGGGACACAGACTCTACCCTTAAATCGCAAAAGGGGCAATAGGGTACAGTTTGAGCGGGCGGTTTCCAAGTGGACGTGAACTCACATAGTGGAAGTACCCCCAACCTAAACTTGATGTACAATGCTCTGTCCCTTGGGCTCTGAATGGTGTCTAGGTAAGGTTCTCTTAACGGTACCTCCTTGACTGACAGAAACAGGGCCACAGATTTACAATGGTTTGTACTTCGGGCCCTCTCGCTGTCCACCCATGCCCAATAAACCTTCTTTAGATATTGTTTTGAGGGTGCAGATTTGTTGGACCAAGCCTCGCCTAGGCCTCATTAATATGGGAGTAGATTAGGATGTCATCAATGTAGTCAACTACAAAGTGGTGCACATACTCCTTAAGAACGTTGTTTAAGAGGTACTGAAATGCAGCCGGGACATTGCAAAGCCCGAACGCATTACAGTATACTCGAATAAACCATAACAAAACTTAAAGGCAGTCTTCCACTCATCCCCCACCCGAATACGCACCAAGTCAAGTCAAGTCAAGTCAGAGAATTTATGTAGCGCACTACATACCCAGAGGGTCTCAAGGCGCTTAAGGAGGGGTAGGGAATCACTTGTCAAATATCCACGTTTAAAGTTGCTTTCTGAATGCTAGGTGGTTCTGGGTAAGGCGAAGGTAGGTGGGAAGTGAGTTCCAGGTTTTAGCTGCCAGGTAGGAGAAGGATCTACCTCCCATGGTGGTCTTGTTGATGCGAGGAACATTGGCAAGAGCTTGGTTGGAAGATCGAAGCTGGCGGGAGGGGGCGTAGAAGGACAGTCGTGTGTTGAGGCATTCTGGTCCGATTTCGTAGAGTGCTTTGTGTGCGTGGGTAAGGAGCCGGAAAGTGATTCTCTTATTGACGGGAAGACAGTGGAGGTTTTTCAGGTGACCAGAGATATGTTCTTTACGCGGGATGTCTAATATGAGCCTGGCTGAGGCGTTTTGGATTCGTTGGAGTTTTTTCTGGAGTTTAGCGGTAGTCCCGGCGTAGAGGGTGTTTCCATAGTCCAGTCTGCTCGTGACCAGAGCGTGGGTGACCGTTTTCCTAGTTTCGGTGGGGATCCAGCGAAATGTTTTTTTGAGCATGCGAAGAATGTTGAAGCAGGATGAGGAGACGGCGTTGACTTGTCTGTTCATTGAAAGTGAGGAATCCAGAATGACGCCCAGGTTCCGTGCATGGTCTGTCGGGATGGGTGCTTTTCCAAGGGCTTCTGGCCACCAAGAGTCGTCCCATGCGGAGGGGGAGGTACCTAAGATGAGGACTTCTGTTTTATCTGAGTTCAGTTTCAGACGGCTGTGTTTCATCCATTCGGCTACTTCTTTCATTCCTTCGTGTAGGTTTGTTTTGGCGGTGCTAGGGTCATTGGTGAGTGATAGGATCAGTTGAGTGTCATCCGCGTAGGAGATGATGTTGAGGTTGTGTTGGCGGGCGATGGCCGCGAGGGGGCTCATGTATACGTTGAAAAGGGTGGGGCTGAGTGAGGATCCTTGTGGTACGCCGCAGATGACTTCAGTGGCCACTGACTTGAATGGTGGAAGGCGGACTCTCTGGGTTCTTCCGGTGAGGAACGAGGTGATCCATTCCAGTGCTTTTCCTTGGATTCCGATGTTTCTGAGGCGCTGTAGAAGGGTGCTATGGCAGACTGTGTCGAAGGCTGCGGAGAGGTCGAGGGCGACTGTGTCTCCATTGTCCAGTAGAGTTCGAATGTCGTCTGTTGCTGCGATGAGGGCGGTCTCAGTGCTGTGTTTTGCTCGGAAGCCGGTGTAAACCTTGGCCTCCTGCACCTAATCCACCAACACCGAGATGAGCGGCACTGGGTATTAGTTGCGTATGGTGTTTTTGTTCAACATGCAGTAATCAATACAGGCTCTCAGGTCACCATTTGCATTGGCTATAAACAAAAGTGGAGAGGCTGGCGGGGAACGGTAAGGTCTAATAAACCCAATCTCCAGGTAATGATGAAGGTATTCCCTCAAATGTTTGATCTCTGGCTCTGACAATGCATATACTCTACATGCAGGAAAGGTTGCTCCTTCTACCAAATCGATCCGGCGATTATATTTCCGGTGTGGTGGAAGCTGTTCTACCTGAGTTTCGCTAAAAACATCTGTAAACTGTTCATACTCCGAAGGTAACACCATTCCCTTCTCAGCTGCGGTCACGCAGCCTGAGAAGAAGTGTTCAGAGCAAAAAGGGTCAGGCACTCCTTTGAGAGAAACCGAACGGTTTTGTTCAACCAATCTGTAGTGGGGTTATGTTGACATAACCAAGGCATCCCCAATATCAGCATCATCACAAAAACTTTATTTCGGTTAACATAACCTCAAAAAGTACAATCATAAAACATAACAATGCATTTAAAATTGTGACAATAAAAAATGTATGAGAATGCGGATCATATTGATTTGTCAAAGAAAAGCACAAATAGCTAGGATTTGTTTGCGGCAGTCTATGGAACTCCATACTCAGGAAGTGCAAATGTGCTAAATAAATTATCTAAAAACATTTATTTTACAAAAATGCTAAAAAAAGGGTGACCTTTACTCTAATATTCCTCAGACATAGAACCCCGGAATCAAAAATTTCCTACGCCAGGGACAAGGGCCAACCACAATCTATATTTTAATGGTTTCAGTGCAACCTAATATAAGATAGCATACTCATATTGTATAATTGATGTCTTGCTCCAGTTGAAGTGAGTCACATACAGGGTGGGAGAGGGCCCAATGTCTCTTCACTCACACTTTCAGATATTTTCGGCGTGTGTGCCACATAGAAAGTTGGAACCCTGCTACTGAATAACGGAATAACTCTATCATACTTCAGCATCCTGAGAGCCTCAGAGAAACATCTTGTGCCTAGGTTCTTACAGATCTGGATCAACCATCATTTCCTTGCTTTATGGTACGCAGGACAGATGAATAAAACATGCAGAATAGTCTCCTCTATACATTCACACAGAGGACTATTTGCGGTTTGCACATCCCCCCATTTATAGGTCAAACATCGTAATGGGATGGTCCCGTATCTGAACTGGAGATATACCTTCTTGGCCACTGCTGGTTTAATTTTATCTAGGATTGGTTCAAAACTATACCTATCTTTAATTTCAAGGAAAACTGAGGTTAGTATGACAATTCGGGAGCAACTATGCAGTTCAGATGATTTGTACTCATCAAAGCATGCTTTCATTACTTTCCTAGGGAGGCTGGGACTGAAGGTATCTGGATGGTCCCACAGCTCGTCCAATCCTAGTCGAACTAGCAACTGTTTGATGTAAGCAAACCACGGGAGTCTCACAGCCCCTCTCAAGTGCATTATTTCCCTTACTTCCTCTCTATTCGATGAAAGTTCTGGGGTAGCCCAGAGTCTACGCCAGTAGAGTTGTGGTATCAAGGCTATTGTATCTGTGATTGCTATAAGACCTAGATCAAGGCGTAATGAAATCAGTGGGGTGCTCTTTGGGAGATTCACTAACTGTCTCAGGAAGCTGTTCTCTACCTGGGTGAGATTTTTGTGGTTTACATGCCCCCAGAGCTCCGCACCATACAGTGCCCTGCCCGTGCTTGTACTTTATAGATTTCAATGGCTGGGCTCAATAATTTCTGATTAGATTTGCAGAAGACCTTCATGATGCCACCTGAAGCTTGTTATAATTTGAGAGTTGATTTTTTTACTTTATTCCATTGTTTCTGATATTGTTACCCCTAGATAATCAAAAGAGGTAACTCTTTCTAGGGGTTTCCCTGTTAGTATGGGGTTGGATCGAGAACTTTTAGGTCAGTTAAACACCATAAATTTGATTTCCTGCAGATTGATTTCCAAACCGCTTTGTCTACAGAAAAGTTCAAATTTATCAAGAACCCTCTGAATCCCCTTAGGGGATTTAGTCACCAGCAGCATGTCATCCGCAAACATCATTGCAGATATTGAGCGGGAGGCTAGTTTAGGGTCATCAAGATCTTTTGCTGTTGCTAAGTATTCTATTAGGCCATTGATATAAAGACTAAACAGGGTGGGGGCTAGTAAGCAGCCTTGGCGTACTCCGCGCTTGATTGGAATTGGTGCGGTCCCATCCTTACCGTACCTGATTTGCGCAAAGTTTTCCTCGTGTAGGTGCTTTATAAGATAAATTGTTTGTGAAGGAGCCCCCATTTCATAAAGGACTGACCAGAGTTTGTCCTTAGGTACCAGATCGAAGACTGACCGGAGGTCAACGAATATTAAGTAGAGGCTGCCACCCTCCAGGGAAACGGTCTTCCAGTGTAACAGCTGGAGCCTAAGAATTTGGTCGATAGTAGACATTTTCTCCCTGAACCCGGCCTGAAGGGGGGTAAGTATGTTCTGTTCCTCTATCCAAGACTGAAGTCTAAAAAGCACTACACGGGCGAAAACCTTTTGTGAAATGTCAATCAGGCTAATTGGTCTATAATTACTTGGTAAAAGTGGTGAGCCTTTTTTATAGATCGGAATTATTTTGGCTCCAGCCCAGCTACGTGGTATCTTCATACCCTGTATTATCGCATTAAAGAGAACCCAAAAATATGGCGCCCAAACAGAGGGTTCATTGCGAAATAGATCCCCTGGGATTTTGTCTAAACCTGGATGCAATTTTTGCTAGAGCTCCCTTAATTTCTTTTAAAGTTATAGCTGCATTGTATTGGACATCAGTGTCTGCTTCAGTATCCCTTGGGGCAGTGGAGGGATCAGCCCCCAATGGGTTGTCATCGTCTGGGCCATTTACCACTGTGTCATCTATAGAATAAAGGGATAGGAAGTGCTCCCTCCAAACTTCCTCACCCAAATTAGGGTCTACCGGCTTCCTCAGCCCAGAGCTATCCAGATTAACTACTCTCCAGTATGACCTCGTGTCCCTTGCTCCCAAAGCATGTTTCAGATCCTCCCATTTTTCAGTTTCCCATGTTTTCTTTGCATCTACAGTTGCCTTTTTATATATCGTCCTTGCTAATTTAATTGACAGACGGTCATTGGCCTTAATGGATAGTACCAGAGCTTGTTTCGTTTTATGGCATTGGTCATTATACCACAGATGGAGAGGTTGTTTCCTTGTTCTATTTGGGTTTTTTTTTGGATAGAAAAAATCTAATGTGACCTCCTCTAAGTAAGCGTGGTTCTTCATTACCTTCTCCAAATCAATGCCATCCCCCAATTGGTTTAATGAGAGGGACGGCGTTTGAAGCACTGGGACCAAGGCTTCGTAGAGTGCACTCATTTTATCTTGAGATTGACTTAAGTCCGTCTATCTTGCCAGACGCCTGCAGTTAGATATGGACAACCTAGGATCTATTGAATTTTCCTTAATATTGTCACCCCCTTGATTAAAACCCTTTAAATCCAATGCCAAAGCATAGTGATCGCTATCATATAGTTGGATGAACCTGAAATCTAAGACCCTCTCCCAGGATTTAGACTCATTTAAAATGTAGTCAAGTAGGGAACCCTGTTCATGTTGATAAAAGGTATAACTGTTGGAAGTTTCAGAAGCCGTTCTGCCATTACGGGCTCTGAGGGAGTGTTTAAGTGTGAGACAGTTCATTTGGATCACCAAGGGGGACATGTTTTGACTGGTGGACAGCTAGTCTCAGGGATTATCTAATAGTGGTTCAAACTGGCAATTGAAATCCCCGCCCAGGATCAGCATACGTTTGTTACACATTAGCCAAAGGTGTGGGTCTTGATTATACATTGATGAGGGCTACAGATGACCCTAGGGGGAAATATAATAAAACACATAAAATGTCTTTTGTCCCAGTATTTATCTGCTCGGCTCGACATCCAAGATGGACACCCACCCACGTAGTCAAACCCCCTGATGGTCTCCCTCTACCCGCAGAGGTTGCTGGGATGCTAAAGGTGGCAAAGCCCAACCTCAAGATCGCCTCTCTAGCCCAGGTTTCTTGGAAAATGCAAATGTCGAGTCGAAATCATCGGTGAAGAAACCCCAAGTGGGGTCCTCCTCCTTATTATTCAACCCCGCAACGTTCCAGGATATAATTTTTATTATTGGGGATTAATAGATTTCACTGTTAGGGACTCTAGGCCGGGTGGAGGCGTTATTAATTTTGTAATCCCGGGATCCGCCATGGGGTTAGATCCTGGTGATAGTATGGTTATAGTATTTGCTCGCCTTGCAGTTTCCCCATCATTTTGGGAGCGGCAGTGGAGCCTGCCAATGCAGCTCTGGATATGTAGGTCCAACACTTTTATAATCGTTTCTCCTTTGCTGTTCTCTTTGGCGAAAATCATAAAAATGTGTGTTGAGGGGTGAGGGGGGTAAAAATAACCTAATGGGAGTGCCTGGATACCACTAGAAGATTTTCCTTCTTGTTGACATAAAATACTTTTGGTCATCCGGGGATTACTAAAATTAATTATTATGCAGTCCCCAACGATGTCCTTCTGACATCTGCCGAGCCAACTCACCCTGCGTGTTGTTAAAATGTCTTCCACATTCTCATATATAAAATGGCAATTATTTACCAACCAGTGGACACGCTTATTCTTTAGGTCCTTATGGGACTCAAACTGCTCCTTTCTGCGTTCGGGAACACCTGCAAGTATAAGAGTGTATGGGGTAGATGTTGGAGGGAGATTGATAACTCTTGGGGGGTATGGACCATTCATGTCATCTATTGTATTAGGAGCACACCTCCCTGCCTGTCTAGCGTTTGCTACTGGGTGCTCTACAGGAATGGACAGTGGGGTAAACTTGTAAATTGATTTGAAGTACCCTCCGGTTGCTTGGTCATGCGGTAACTGTTGGCCTCCTTTGCATGGGGTACACCCTTTCTATTTGTTGATGCTGCCTGGACACTAGATTTCGTAAACACTATCCGGATCAGATCTTAAGGAGGGTTGAGGCCCATTCTCAACAATGGCAGGGCCAAGAGTTGTGCCTCTCTGCATCCAGTCATTAAATGACTTCTTGGAGGAACTTGAGTTCATCCTTTACAATATCCCTCATTTGGCATTGCAGGTCCACTATCAGTTTAGTAACCCACACTGGCTGTTCACTAGCCGTTTCCATGTTTACCCCTTGCTGATTCCCCACCCCTGGTTTCCCCTTGTCCACTAAGTGGCCCTGGATCTCCTTCCTCCTTACAACTGGATTTGACTTTGTTTTTATTTTAGTATTTCTTCCAGGTTGTGCTTGTGGGGAGACCATAGAATCGCTTTGGGCGATGGCTTCATTTATTAGTAATCGATCACTAGAGATATCAAACAACGGGGACCTTAAAGATTGCGCTGTTACATGATCCAGTGAGAGGATTTCCAAGTTGGGGGTCAACGACAAACGCTTCTCAGTCCGTTCTATTTCAGATGTCACAACACCCAATGCCTTTTCTAGCATCTTATCGATAGGGGTGGGTTTTAATGTTGGTTTAAGCAATGCCTGTTTATTCTCTACACAGGCTCTTTTCCCCATTCTGGCTGTGCTGTGTTTAAATTCCCCAATAACACTGTAATTTATAAAATGTACCACAACACAACACTCTGCTCTTAGTGCACTTGAGTCATTCTAATCTGGCCATAAAGTTGTGGCTGTGCACTGTTCTACTGCAATCCTTTGAGAGTCCAGATAAATCCATACAATAATAATCAATAGTCGTAGTGACAGTACCTTGATTTTAGCACTCCAATGTTAGATAAAGGGAGGGTGGCCCAGCCCAGCCTCTTCCGGTCTTTGATGCCGCGGGAGCCCTGGCGAGTTCTCGAAGCGCCTCCTGGTGCTAGCGCTCTGACGCGGAACTGTGCGTCTGCTGTGGCCGCTGGGAACTGTAGTCCCCACTGTGAGCATGGCGTGATGTACGCGGTCGTTGCAGTCCCCCCCAGGACTTGGTTTGGGCCGAGCGGATCCGGTTGCGTGTGGCGTACGGAGAGCAGGAGGTCAATTGTCCCGTGCCGCGGGAGCCCTGGCGAGGTCTTAAAGTGCCTCCTGGCGCTCTGGCGAGGAACTGTGCGTCTGCTGTGACCGCTGGGAACTGTAGTCCCTGCTGTGCACGTGGCGTGATGTGCGCAGTAATTTCAGTTCCCCCTGGGACTGAGTTTGGGCAGAGTGGATCCAGTGGCGTGTGGTGTACAGAGAGCAGGAGGGCAAGGGTCCGGCACCGCGGGAGCCCTGGAGAGTTCTTAAAACGCTTCCTGGCGCTGGCGCTCTGATGTGGAACTGTGCGTCTGCTGTGGCCGCTGGGAACTGTAGTCCCAGCTGTGCGCGTGGCATGATGTGCACGGTCGTTGCAGTCCCCCCCGGGACTGGGTTTGGGCAGAGTAGATCCCGTGGCGTGTGGCGTACATAGAGCAGGAGGGTAAGTGTCCCGCGTCGCCGGAGCCCTGACGAGTTCTTAAAGCGCCTCCTGGCGCTGGCGCTCTGACGCAGAACTGTGCGTCTACTGTGGCCGCTGGGAACTGCAGTGTGGTGGAAGCTGTTCTACCTGAGTTTCGCTAAAAATATCTGTAAACTGTTCATAATACGAAGGTAACACCATTGCCTTCTCAGCTGCAGTTGCCCAAAAAAATGGGTACGTCAACGCTGCAGCCTGAGAAGAAGTGTTCAGAGCAAAAAGGGTCAGGCACTCCTTTGAGAGAAACCGAACGGTTTTGTTCAACTAATCTATAGTGGGGTTATGTTGACATAACCAAGGCATCCTCAATATCACCTGGTACTGTGGGCCTTGATAATGTTTAAAGTCAGTTCCTCTACATGTTGTCTGTTAACATCCGCAACCGACAACTGTATGGCCTCAGTTTGATCCGTAATGAGACCAGATTTCAGAGGCTTGCCATCTACTGCCAATACCTCTTCCGGTGTCTCACATGGAAATCTACTTAAAGCAAGACTTGTCACTAAACAACTGTCAATGAAATTCCCTGTTGCCCCAAAATCCAGCATGACCAATACCTGATGGAAATAGTGATTACACTCAAGACTCATATTGAGCACAATGTGAGATTGGTTGTCCTTCAATGCATTGTTCAATAATGATGGGATTCTCCAACCCTTGTCTGTGTCACCTTTTGCTCCTGTCTCACAGGGTATTCCTATCTATGGGCATGTGATGGATACCGCCACCTTCTTATTCCGAGACCAGGCCCCTGATGACTTGGGTTTGGAGGGGTAGTCTCTTACATAATGCCCTTTTTCCCTGAGGTACCTGCACACTCCTTGCACTCTCCGACTCTCTCTTTTTTCTCTAGTTAACGGAGCTCTTATAGCTCCTTTTCCATTGGCTCAGCCCCTGCCTCATTGCTTACCATAGCTCTACGGGAGTTTTTGTCAGACCGATAATTAGCTCTTTACACCCTTTTTCTCTCTCCCACTCTCTCTCTGACATCTGAGTATACAGTCTCAATATCAAGTTAACCCCTCCCATGCTAATGACGAGCTCAGCTCATCATGAGCTACAGTGCTCCTGTGCTCATGACAAGCTGATCTCGTCATGGCCTTTAGAACCCTCGCATGCTGGGCTAATTCCCCTGATGTGCTGAGTATTCTAAAGAAATAGGTGTGGCCATGACGAGCTGAGCTCGTCATGAGCACAGGAGCACTGTACTGCATGACTTGCTGAGCTCGTCATGAGCATGGGGGCGCTTTGTGTGCCACCCCAACCCCCACCACAGCAGGGGAATGTGCGCAGCAGGGAAGGGGTTAATCAAGTCAGTACAGTTGACAGGGTGTGGATCGATTTGTGCCAACGCATCTTTCATGTCGTCCCTCAACACCTGATAAAAGAGAGACATCCTCTTTTGCTCCCGCCAGACGGCTTCTGCTACCAACCTGTTGTCGGACGTAATTTAGGTTATCAAATCGTTTCTCCCTGGTTTCAGCTCTAACAATTCACGATCAGCGGCGCTGAACGTGGTAGCTCTTCTATCAAACTCTCTCTCGAATTCGGCTCTGAAGACAGCCCAATCCGACAAAACAGATTTGTTATCCCTAACCAAAGGGATGGCCCAATTGGCAGCGTTACCCACTAAATAAGAAATCGCAAAAGCTACACTAGAATGGTTGTTTGGGAAGGATGCAGGTTTGCATGAAAAGTGCAGCATGATCTGAGTCAGGAACACTTTTATTTTCTGAGGGTCCTCTGCATGTCTTTCTGGACTAGCCAGTAGTATGGGAGGCGGAACCCTGACCTGTATCTGTGAGGTAGGAGCTGAAATGGCAAAAGGATTTCTACTCAGTTTGTGTACTTTCTCTCTTAATACTGCTGCTTCTGCTTTGGAAGAGTCCAGTTCCTGTTGAATCAATACTAAGGCCTGAAGGACATCTTCCATGGATGCCATTTTATTGATACACTTGGATCTGGAAGAGTATGATATCGTGGGAGCGTAATTCTGTCAGAAATCTCTTTCCTTTGAGATAAGAACTCCGCAGCATCAAAGTGAAGCAATAAGGGGTAAGCATGGGCGAATTTTGCGAATCTCGCGTTCGCGAATTTTGCGGATTTGCGAACTCGCAATCCGCAAAATCCGCGAATTCCCGCGAATTTGCGGATTTTTTTTTTTTGTGTTCGCGCGTGTTTCTGCCAGTTCGCGAGGGTTTTTACAATTTCGCAATTTGCGAACTTACCTGTCGGGTCGCAAGTTTTGCGAACTTGTTGTTTCTACGTGTCCAGCCTGTTTGGGACACTCTTCTTCATCACTGCCACTCTCTGTCACCACTGCCACTCTCTGACTACTCATGCCACCCTCTGGCCCACCCATGCCACCCTCTGTTTCATCACCACACCCTCTGGTTGTCCAGTGTACATTATTTTCGGCAAAGCAAAGCACACCTTCCCTGCCTCAAGTGACCTGAATTAATTTGGGGCTGATTAATGTGTCACAGAATATTTTTTTAGCTGGCACCTGCTTCCTTAGTGCTTCCTGATTAGTGATCTTTTGCACTTGCTAAGTGCTTTCATTGTTGCAAAATTAGTTACAACACCTGCCCTGCCCCAACTGACAATAATGAATTAGGGGCTGATTAATGGATTTTAACTTCCAGCCTGGCTCCTGCTTGTCTCCCTTAGCTGTAATTCAGGACCTTTGTGGCATATGTGTAACTATTCTGAGGTTCAGAGCAGGGTCACATAATAGTTGCAACTGGCAACTGAACTCTGGAGGGGCCCCTCAGGAAGCACTACAGGAAATGGCTACTAATGATGAGCCTGAACTTTTGAACCTGGTAAGTAGTTTCAGTTTTGCTAAGATCGTATTTCTGCAATTTAGCACTTACTCGCGGGGTGCGAAGTTGTACTGGCAAGCCGCGAACTCACGCGAACAGTGCGAGCAAGCCATAAAATCCGCTGCTCGTGGATTTGCGGATTTTGCGGGAGATTCGCGGATCTCGCGGATTGCGAATTTACCGAAAATCCGCAAAATCCGCGAGCGAAACGGATTTTCCGCCCATGCTTAATAAGGGGTCCAACTCATCACATCCCCAACTCTGAATATAAGCAGTGTTAGGGTGATCAGGTGAGGGAAGGATAGGAAAGGAACAGCGGGGTAAAAGTAACTGGCAAAACCAAGGACAATACCATAAATACATGAACACATGGAACTCTTCTCTCATGTTGTCTCGCTAGGCACTCCACTCTACCTTGCTCATCTGACAACAGTCCTTCTCCTTCTTTATGCAGCTGGGCAAACTCTCTCCCATAATAAACAAATATCTATAAAGCATAAACCAACAGAATAATTCACCTCAAGAAAGCAACACCACATCAGACAATAATTTTCCATGCAGATACTTTACATACCGGCTCCTTATCTGACCCTAGTAATGAGAGGATGTCCAACAATATAAAGCAAAAAGGTGCTGGTTGGAAAACAGAGTCTTAATACACAGAATGAATAAGGAGGGTTCTTTACTTCACAATGCTCATTTCCCAAGAGCAATGTTATAAGAAACCCAAATAAAAATTGTTATATTCTTTAGTTTCTTTCAACAGAGAAGATCAGTCCAGCACCGCTGTTCCCTTCCTAATTAGTTACTTGTGTATGTATCCGAAACTCAAACAGCCCAAACACAAATGAAGGAATCAATGAATTGTCACAGGAAGCACACCTCTTCTTACAACACAGAATAGGTAATGCATAATTAATACTTACCACAGCATTCCTCTCTGGCCATCAGATTAGCTCAACGAAAGTAAAAGGAGGCCCCCTTCTCAGTCAGTTTTGGGACAGGGGAGATATAGAGTAAGAAAAAATTGTCCCACAAGTACACCACTAAATTGGTAAGGAGTGGAAAACTGGTACCATGTAAGTATTCGGTGTTTTGCAATACCAATCACACAAACATATTAGAGGCCAGGGCCTGGGTTACATGACATAGGTCAACTATTATAGTCAATTAAACCACCAAGAGTTACAAATTTAAACCACAATAACACAAAATTACATAGTGTCCAAATCAAGAAACAATGAAGAACCAAAGTGTAGTTTTTTGGAAAAATATATATATATTTTGTATTTATTCAAAAGTAAACATTTTATCACAGTGGTAACCAATCATTTAAAAAAATTTATACACATAGTGCAAAAAACATTTCATTAAAAACATTAAAAATCACATAAAGAAAACATAGGTTATAGTTATGTTTTCTTTATGTGATTTTTAATGTTTCTTACATCAGATTAGCTCCACATACATTGGGCTAAACAATGCCAGTGTACTAGCTGAACGGCATAACAGCGGTAATCCTTCTCCTATGCCTGCCCATTGGAAATCATAGGCCGAATAAGGAACGTTAGCAAGAACCCGAATCCTGGTTCTTACTCATCCAGAACTGAACTTCTTAATCCCAATCCATCTGGAATTCAGAGATTCCACACTTCTCAAAGCGCAAACAAAAGAAGCAACACAGAGCAGTTTCCAGCAGCCGTGGTATCTCTCAGCCGAGATCGGAAGCAAATAGGAAACTGGAATTACGCACACCTGCGAGCGTGCCTCAGGTATAAAAAGGCCACTCCTACTATCAATGGCCTCCTGGGAAGTGCAGTTCTAACTTTGGTTATATGGTAGGGGCCAGGCCCCCCCCTACAGTGCTTCAATCTGGGAGGCCATGATGGGCAGTGCCCGATCCATAGTCGTGTCTGAGTCCAGTCTTGTGGAGGATGCGGGTCTGCCTATGTGTTCCGCCGTTATTATGACCTGTGCTCGTTCCTGGGCTGCCTATGCCTTTGTTGGACAAAGTATCTGACCTCTGCCACAGTCCCTATGGGGCTCCACTAGTGTCCAGGGGGAATCCGTCGATAGTGTAGGGGGTCCGTGTGCAAGGCCTTGCTGGTCAATTTCTTGCCCTCCAGGTAGGAGGAGCTGTACTGAAAGAGTAGAGTCCGGATAAATATGAAATGTTGAGTGGACGACCTGCCAAGGCCTACTGGCATGAGTGACCTGTAATATGTGATCACTGTTGTGGTAGTTGAACCGCCTCACCTCTATTGGTTTGGGGAAGGCTCCTGTGTGGGGTGGGGGCCCCGGTACCCTGTGCACCCGCTCTATTGAAAAGAACTTCGATATCTTACTCTGCAGGACGCTCAGTAGTACTATTCCTTCAGGTAGAGTTCCATATTGGGGCCCTCTGCTCTTTCGAGGAGACCCACGATACGCACATTGTTTCGGCGTGAGCGCCCTTCCTGGTCCTCCTTGCATCCCCTCAGAAAGTCCACCTCCTGTTGGAAGGATTGCAGCTGGGTGGCTATCGTAGTCACAGTGGGGAATAATGACATCAATGTGAATTCAGACTCTTCTACCTGGCCCTTCAGCTTCTTGCGATCCTCCCTGAGTTACCCCATATCGATATTCAGGGAGTCAATCTTCATGCCCAGGGTAGTTTGAATGTTGCGTACTGCCTCCAGCAGCTCATCAAATCTGTGTGAATGGTCATAGCGATCTCCCAGGGTGGAGGTCCCCGGGTGATCCACACTCCTTGTGCCGGGGGGAGCAGACTCCACTTCCGGGGGTTGCGCCTGGGACTTCTCCGCTCTGGGCTTGCGTATCACGCTGTCCGCAGGAGGCAGGGGGCTGGATACAGAGGGCTGACAGCGGTGGAGGATCCCGGGGCGAGGGCCGCACAGCGAGTACGTGTGTCCCCAATATTGCATCGAAAGTCGCCAAGCTTCAGGATTGGCCCACGCATAGGAAGTGTGTATAGAATGGCGTACTTGGGGGCACAGAGATGGGAGGGCAAGGTGTTGCAGTCAGCCGGGGTGGGAGTACACAGCAAACTGGCTGAAGGATGTCCCACGCTGATGGCCACCCCAATGTCCGTGGTAGGAAAAGTTCTTCGAATGGGCTCCTCTCCCAGTCTATGCCGACAGCAGGCCCAGACCCTGGTGGCCCGAGATCTAGCAAGAGTACATGCATTTCCTCTCTGCCTCCTTGCTCCTATCATGCGCAGGCCCTAGATTGTCCTGGGATTCTGCTGCACCAACAACACCTCCGCAGCCCTCAATGGGGTGTGGGCAGCAAGCACTGTTTTGGGGGATGTGTAGTCCAGGCAGGTCGCCTATGTGTGCCAGCAGTAGCGCAGAGACCTAAGCCCAGGCTGCCCTGCCCAGCATGAAAATGAAGATGGGCCGAGGTCCAAGTTGCGCCCTCACCGTCTCAAGAGGGGGCTCAGTAGCCTATTGGGCCTGTGTCGCTGCAGGCGATACCCTGTCTCCGGGCAGACTGTTTTGGGCGCAGGCCGCGAGGTCAAGCGTACCTGCACCAGTAGTGTCCACAGCATTGCAGGGTGTTCCAGTAGAGGGGACGTGCGTATATCAGTCATGGTCCCAGGTGTTGTAGCGGTGGGGTCAGGAGCTGCCAGAGACCCCATCCGCCAACAAGAGATGCGACGCGCGGGAAGACCGAGTTGACGGAGGCCCACGCAGAGTCGCTGTGTTTTCGTCCACCGCTGCTGGGTCTCACAGGCACAGCACTGGAGCGCGCTGGATTCGGGCCTCACAGCAGCCTGCAGGACTTCCGACAGCGCCAGCATGCTTGGGGGACGACGCAGAAAGCCTTCCGCCGTTGTTCCCGCTTAGAGAAGATCGGCCTGGCAAAGTAAGGTCAGGATTCTGCCAGCATGCTCAATGCGGAGCTCAAAGCAGTGCGGCCACTCTCACCGTCATCTTGGCCATGCTCATTTAGGGCCTGTTGGATACCACAACAAATGATTTTTGTGAATAAAACTGTGAAACAGACAACGTGTCTTGGTCAAGCCTTGAATAAAGATTTGAACACACCACAAGTTCCCGCCCTTACACATATTAACAATTAGCAGCAGTCAACACTCTATGATGAAACTAAAATTGACACTGTTCTATGGTATGGTAGACATAACTCATCAGATCCCAATTGGAGAGGATAGTTGCTCTGACCTCTAAACACTAACATGTGTCAGGATAGATTCCTGGGCAACATCAAGGGATTCACAGCTACTAGGCCAGATGTACGATATATTCAGAGTGAGCATTCAGGGGTGGCAACAACTTACAATGTTGTGAAGTTGTGCCTTGAATGGCTAAAAACCTGTACACTGTCCGGAGTACTACAGCACTTATCCCTTTAATCTGATGACTTAGGCTTACAAGACTTTTTGTTAGGTGCTCGTAAAGGACGTCAAAAGAGCTTCCCATGTAGGATAGGATAGGATGAGGATCTATAAAGTTCACTAATATCCGAAGGTTGCAAGTCGCTGTGTGGTAAATTAAATTACCCGGACTTAATTTCTATACATTAATAAAGAATAAGGATAGCTCATAAAATGAGCGGCAGAGTCTGTGGTGTCCGAGTCAAAAGGGCTTTATTGCAATGGCTCGAGCCAGGGGAGAATCGGGTTCCATCACCACTAAGGTTCAGGAAGGGATATCTAACGTTTATTCACATAGCACAATATATATAGTAAAACCATACAATTGAAATGAATAGAGAAGGCGGAGCGCTCCAGGCGGAGCAAGTGAGAGAGATAGGAGCACATGGGCGTGAAAGAAGGCGTGTAGGTAGGCGTACACTTAATGAGTCATAGGTGTGTCATAGGAGGGTGGATGCATAGAGGAGGTCTGCAGGGTCAGCAGGAACCTTTACCCTACATGTTCGCGCAACTGGTCATGACGTGCAACTGACGTGTAACTGGGGACGAGCTGGGGGGAGCTGACTTTAGCACTAGAAGAGGAGTCTGGAGTCTGGGATGTCAGAGCGACCTGCACCTTTGGCATTATCTGGTATCTTGTGTTTGGAGGATGTATTGTCTGAAGTAAAGGTCTCTTGAGCAAAAGCTGTTCATCACTAAATGCTAGTGTGTGCATATATTTCTTCGGGCATTGCGTGGGGCCCATGGGCCTTCTATGGCAACGGGTTCAGTAAATCACTAAAAGGGAGACAGGAAGGCTACGCCCTATGCTCTGCAGGCGGAATATGTTTACCTCTTTCACTAGACTGGAATGTGTTTTCTCGGAGCTGAGCAGATAACTGTAGGCAAAATACCGTCTTGGCAGGCAGGCCGGGCACCTCTCGGCTGAGCAGGGAGTAAGGGAGAGGTCAGGGATGCATACCTAAATTGCAGCTTTCAGAGTCAGAAGAGGCTCGGAGCCTGAATTCAGGGCCTGGCTCGGCTGAGCCATGAAAACGTGTGCATCTCGATATTTAAACGTGCACCATGTAAATGCATTGGCAACATAGGCCTTAAGGCTGAATTATCGTTTCTTTCATGGAGGACTGGGTAGTTGACATGTTAACGTTGGACGCAAATGCAAATGCGTCTTCATTTCGGCCAGAAAGGGAAAATGCATAGATGTCATGCATATACATTGAACGTTGGGGTACACGATAGGGGACATACATGGCCATATAAAATTCCATTTTCCTCAGCTGGGCGGAAGAGTAGAAGAGAGGAGAATTACGGGCTGCTGACTAAACTGAAAAAAAAACAAGTCTTCCACAATGTTTGAACACCGGAAGTGATTATACCTGTGAAATCAAGGAAAGTAGGGTATTCCAAAGTTCTCAGAGCCCTTCTAGGCATATACCATTTAATCATGGTTTTCAGCTGCTGCAAACCTTTATTATGCAGGGCCTTGTGAACCGTGCACAGGGCAGTGAAAGAGATTCGCTTCCTGATAGGGAGCCAGTGCAGAGCACAAAGCCCCTACTTTGCTGAGTGCCGTTTAGGGATATTAAGGATCATCCAGGCATCCGCGTTTTGTACAACCTGAAGCCTATTGGGGGAGGCCGTGCTAATATTCAGATACAAGGCATTACAGTAGTCAAGCCAGGAGGTAACTAGTGCTATGATCGTGGGCCGATGGAGTACTGATGAAAATACAGGAGCACCTTTCTGAGAATCTTCAAAATGTAAGAGCAAGTGCTGACAATGCGGCTGACCTGAGACTCGAAGGTCAGGCCCACGTCAAAAAGAACCCCCAAGTTTTTGACTGTCTTGGCAGGAGCAGGAAAGGGGACCGCAATCTCCTGGCCACCAGACATTCGATCAGATTGAAGTCTGAGAACCATCAACTTGGACCTCAGTATATGCTATTTATAACCAGATATGGTAAATATCTCAACAAGAAGCTGCTGAAAGGCTGTGTGAGATGAATAGTGCTATCTTAGAACAGGCTCTTGCAGTGGAAGCCAATGATATAACTACTTTATCATGTAGGGTTTATTCATGCTGTAAAATTGTCTCCTCAACAATAGATGTGCTTCAAGAAGACTTGTCTGCATTACAACATGGGCAGTCCCAACTGGTCTATCTTATTGTTATTCTGGTGTTATATTCCATATAGGTACCTTATATAGGCTAAGGTAACATTGCAACCTTTCACCTATATTCATTACATACATAATGGTTCTTAGGCACTGTCCTTTTACCTGGATACAACACTGCATTCAGAACTCGGGTTTTCCTAGTTCGAATCTCATACATTATGCATGAGGTTTATACGAAGCACTGCAGGACTACCATCTCCTGTAAAAGCTATATAAAGTTCAGGCCCGACGTCATCCTCTAGGCCAACACAGTAACACAGCAAGCTAGGACCCCTGGGCAGACCTGTGGGTATATATACATCACATCTTGCTTTAGAAAGATAGAGGAGACCGTGACTTCCTGGCTGACACACTGACCAGAGACGATGAGGTTTCTGCATGCAGACACTCCAGCTCACAGTGGTCTAATGTCAGAGAAGCTTCGCAATTCCAGTCTTCTTGCGCAGGTGCAGAATGACGTCTATTTATCCAATTCCCTGCGACTATCCCCCCAGCCCACACTATTCACTGAGCGCGTGGCCAAGTGGACGGCCCTGGGAAAGGGAAATTGGACAGAGAAGAGACTGCACCCGTCTTCTTCGGCTACTTGGATCCCCTCGATGTCTTCTCTCTTCTAACCCTTGGGTCTTCTTCTGATTCGTCTCCGAGTAGATGCAAATAAATGGGTTATTGCAGTTTATTCTAAGATCCCTCCTTATCTCCTTCTGTAACCTTCCTCGCTTGACTGTAAACTACCCGATTCTGCGAGCGCCTGTGCTCCTCTTCTATTGCTTCAGCTATTCTTTTCTTTATCTTTTTAAGGCAACTTCTTTTCTGTAAGGAATATATTATACTCGGGTATTATCCCTTCCTAT
Organism: Lissotriton vulgaris; assembly: GCF_964263255.1. Lineage (NCBI taxonomy): Eukaryota > Metazoa > Chordata > Amphibia > Caudata > Salamandridae > Lissotriton > Lissotriton vulgaris. The sequence continues at coordinate 365,822,442 of NC_141687.1, forward strand.
CTTCTACCCTTGCTAATGTATTTATTCTTCTATTTTCAGTGAACTCTCACATGCCTGTTTTACTGAAGCTTCGTTTGCTGGGGGTTCTGATTATTTTCTGGTAAGTATTATCTTTTCTTGAATGTCTGTTAGTTGCTGTGTTATTCCCTTTCCTCAACGTTGACTCTGCTTCCTTTTCTTTCTCGTGAATAGGTTTGCTACTTTACGGGACAGAACTAGTCTACCTGACTCCTGGCCAGTGTAAGTATTGTCTCAGGTAAGTCTATTCCTTTACCTCGCTGATAACTATAACTGTTTTAGTGTTAGCTCGCTCTAAATCATTTACTTTAATTTTCGCTCTGAAAGCTTCTTCCAAAAATTTCTAATATCGTGGCACTTACTATCTGCTCCAAAAACTATAGTTCAACCTCCCACCATTAACTCCTCACTGTAGTACGTATAATCGCTGTCTCCACTTGTCGTCTTTTCCTCGAAACTCCTGAACTCTGAAATTCTGACTAATTAAACTTGTTAGTTTAATCTCGGAAAACGGACTCTTCACAAATGCTGCTCTCTTCCTCGCCTGAGCGAAAAACGCTCCAACGAGACTCCTGCTTCCTGATCCGCTGACGGTACTGGTGAAGTGCGCACTTCACAGCGCGTCTCACCGGTACATTCTGGAATCTCTGGGATGCCTAGAATGCTGACCTGGCGTTCTTCTGGGGCCAGCGTGGTGGCCATATTAGACTCGACCCCGGTCCGCTCTTCTCTGGCGGATTGCACTCGGGGACAAAAACGGACCTGGAAATGTCGCTGCTGTGCCTGACTAGCCTGGTTCCTGACAGTACCCATCCGCAAGGGGGGTCCTTCACATCTTGGTTTCTTGGGGAACTTCATATGAAAGTTTCTGATTAATAACCCTGGGCGTAGTGGGCGTAGTGGGGCTTCGCAAAGCTACACGAAGTGGGCAAAACACTACGCCCACCCACACACTTCGCGTAGCCCCACTACGCGCCACCTGCCTCCCTCCCGCCCTCCCTAAAGGCTTACATTAATATATAAAAGAATTATAAAACCACTTACCTTGTCCTGCCGCGTCCCTGGGGCTCCCGCTCGTCATTGCGCCTCCGCCGCGCGTGTCTTGGATGGTAATGCGCACTGATCCAATAATTCGCTCCTCAGCTTTAATGTTTTGATCTTCAGTTATTTCTCTGACATCTTCATTACTTAGTCTAGATAAAGCATCCGCTTTACCGTTCTGCGCTCCAGCCTGATACGTAATCACGAAATCGTAGTCTGCAAAATATAGAGACCAACGTAACTGCCTGGGCGTGAGAGTTCTTGCTGACTTCAGAAACTTAAAGTTTCGATGATCTGTGTAAACCGTCACAGTATGCTGGGCACCAAGCAGATAATGACGCCACTCTTTAAAAGCATCTTTGATGGAGTTCTTTCTCTGTGATGGTGTAATTCACCTCCGCAGGTGTTAGCTTGCGAGAGCGAAAAGCCACAGGATGCAATTGGCCTGTAGTTTTGTGTCGTTGAGAAAGCACTCCTCCTAATGCCAAATTGGAGGCATCTGTTTCCACATAAAATGGTTCTGTAGGATCAGGATGAAGCAGTATTAGAGCCGTGGTGAAGTCACTCTTTAAATCTGCAAAGGCCTTTTCTGCTTCTTCTGTCCAGAAAAACTTAACTCCTTTCTTTGGAAGTTTAGTCAAGGGAACCACCTTCTTGGAGAAATCTTGGATGAATCTTCGATAGAAGTTGGCAAACCCTATGAAGCTTTGCACCTCCTTTACTGACTTCGGAGATTCCCACTCCTTTACTGCCTGAACCTTTCTCTCATCCGTTGTTATTCCCTTGGGGGACAACACGAACCCCAAGAACTCCACAGTATCCACATGAAATGCACACTTCTCCAACTTTACAAATAAATTATTCTCTCTTAATTGCTGTATAACTCCTTTCACATGTTTCACGTGCTCTTCCTCAGAACTGGAGTAGATGAGAATGTTATCTATGTATACAATGACGCTTCGATCTAGATATTCCTTCAGCACATCATTAATAACGTACTGAAAAGAAGCCAGAGCATTGCACAAACCATAGGGCATTACCTGGTATTCATACAAGCCGTGTTTGGTTTGAAAAGCGGTCTTCCACTCATCTCCCTTTCGTACCCTAACCAAAGGGTAAGCTCCCAGCAAATCCAACTTAGTATAGATTTGCATCTGCTTAACTTGGTCCAGCAATACTGAGATCAAAGGTAAAGGGTACCTGTTCTTAATGGTGATGCGATTGATTGCTCTGTAATCGATGCACGCGCGAAGACAGCCATCTTTTTTCAGAATGAAAAATAGAGGTGACGATACAGGTGACTGAGAAGGGCGAATGAAGCCATTTTCCAGGTACTTCTGCAAATATTCTTTCAAGTGGGGATCTTCTTTCTCTGTGAGCGCATATATTCGACTACACAGTAGATTTGATCCAGGCTCCAAGTCTATTCTACAGTCAAACTCTCGATGTGGAGATAATTTCTCCGCCTCAACTTCACTAAAAACCTCTGAAAATTCTGTGTAGATTTTAGGCAATTCCTGTGTTTGGATCACACAAATGGTTCTTTCAACTTGACACAACAGTTTTGCAGGGGTTTCTTCCACTACTTTCTCTGTATTCTCAAAACAATGTTCCTTACAGTACTGTGAATTCAAGGTTATGGTTCTGGCACTCCAATCTATTGTTGGATTGTGTTCTGTGAGCCATTGCAATCCAAGAATCAACTGAAATTGCGGCGCATCAATGAGATTGAAATGTAGTTGCTTACTATGTTTCTCTGCTGTGGTTATCTTGACCAATTCTGTGTGACTGGTTATGGGCCCTGAAGAGAGATTAGTACCATCCACCGCTCTTACTGGCTCACTCTTGTCTTTCAAAATTGCTCTTAAACCCATTCGTCTGGCAAACCTTTGATCACAAAAATTACCAGTAGCTCCTGAGTCCACCATTACCGTGACCTGGCTCAAGATAATTTCTCTAAATTGCAGGGTTAAAAGGAGCACCATATGAGGTGATGCCGACTGTAATGTGTTTGCCAATTAATGAGACCTGGGAGTTGTTTCCTCCTCTGCAACCACCAGCCCAACTCCAATTACTGGTGGTGCCGCGCGTTTTCCGCCGGTTTCTGTTTGGGTCTTTTCGGACAATCCCGCACGAAATGCGCTCCAGCTCCACAATAAAGGCACTGCTTATTATTTCGCCTTCGATCCTTCTCTTCTTTGGATAAAGGTCCACAAATTGTTCAAATCTGCATTGGTTCACTTCCTTGCGAGGCCTTGTTTCCTCTTGAATTTTCCCTTCGAACTCGATCAAATTTGGGAGTCGCCATCTTGTAGTCTTGTCACCTCTCACCGCGACGCTCACTCTGCCGGAAATTGATTTCTAATACCAAATCAATTAGGGCTGAAATTTCGGTGGGCCTGTTAGGTACTTGGGCCAAGGCATCCTTCAATTCATCTCACAAACCGCGATAAAATACTGCTGCTCTCTTATTCTCGGGCCAGTTTGTTTCCACCACCAATTTATTGAACTGTGCCAAATATGAAATTAAATCTCAATTTCCCTGTCTGAGTTCTAATAGCTCATTATCTGTAGCTTGTGCTGCCTTGCGTCTGTCAAAAATACGTAAAAATTCCTTAATTCCTCGATGTCGTACAACACTGGATCATTTCTTGACACCGAAGGCATCTACCATGCAGCTGCGTCACCACTGAGATACGACAGTATGAACGCCACTCGTGACTGTGCATCAGGAAATAACGCGGGTCGGCACATAAAGTGTAAGGTGCATTGTGTCAGAAATACCTGAGCCTTCTGAGGATCCTCATTGAATCTCTCGGGCGCTGCCAAAGGAATGACTGGGGACAAGGAGTGCATGACCTGTGTCGTAGACTTGGGCGTAGTAGAGGTAGTGGCATCTTCTCCATAATTTCCCTGTTCTGTTGACAACTTAAAGCTAATTCCTGACGCTAGGGTGTTAACCTTTAAATTTAAATCTAAGGTCTCTCTTTTGAGGTGAGCAAGTCTTGTTTAAGATCACGATTTTCCTCCCGCACTGCCACTAATTCCTTTTGTAAAACTTCCAAAATTTCACCTAACCTCTTTAAATCTAAACCTTCTGCCATTCTGCTCAGGCACAATATATACTTAGGCACTTCACTCTGTCAGAGAAGCTTCGCAATTCCAGTCTTCTTGCGCAGGAGCAGAATGACGCCTATTTACCCAATTCCCTGCGACTTTCCCCCCGGCCCACGCTATTCACTAAGCGCGTGGCCAAGTGGACGGCCCCGGGGAAAGGGGAATTGGACAGAGAAGAGACTGCGCCCGTCTTCTTCCGCTACTTGGAACCCCTCAATGTCTTCTCTCTTCTAACCCTTGGGTCTTCTTCTGATTCGTCTCTGAGTAGCTGCAATTAAATGGGTTATTACAATTTATTCTAAGATCCCTCCTTATCTCCTTCTGTAACTAACCTTCCTCGCTTGACTGTAACCTACCCGATTCTGCGAGCGCCTGTGCTCCTCTTCTATTGCTTCAGCTATTCTTTTCTTTATCTTTTTAAGGCAACTTCTTTTCTGTAAGGAATACATTATACTCGGTTATTATCCCTTCATATCTTCTACCCTTACTAATGTATTTATTCTTCTATTTTCAGTGACCTCTCACCTGCCTGTTTTACTGAAGCTTCGTTTGCTGGGGGTTCTGATTATTTTCTGGTAAGTATTATCTTTTCTTGAATGTCTGTTAGTTGCTGTTTTATTCTCTTTACTCAACGTTGACTCTGCTTCCTTTTCTTTCTCGTGAATAGGTTTGCTACTTTCCGGGACTGAACTAGTCTACCTGACTCCTGGCCAGTGTAAGTATTGTCTCAGGTAAGTCTATTCCTTTACCTCGCTGATAACTATGACTGTTTTAGTGTTAGCTCGTTTTAAATCATTTACTTTAATTTTCTCTCTGAAAGCTTCTTTCTTATTCCAAAAATTTCTGATATTGTGGCACTTACTATCTGCTCCAAAAACTATAGTTCAACCTCCCACCATTAACTCCTCACAGTAGTACGTATTCTCACTGTCTCCACTTGTCGTCTTTTCCTCGAAATTCCTGAACTCTGAAATTCCGACTAATTAAACGTGTTAGTTTAATCTCGGAAAACGGACTCTTCACAAATGCTGCTCTCTTCCTCGCCTGAACGAAAAACGCTCCGATGAGACTCCTGCTTCCTACTGCGCTGACGGTACCGGTGAAGTGCGCACTTCACAGCGCGTCTCACCGGTACATTCTGGAATCTCTGGGATGCCTAGAATGCTGACCTGGAGTTCTTCTGGGGCCAGCGTGGTGGCCATATTGGACTCGACCCTGGCCCGCTCTTCTCTGGCGGATTGCACTCAGGGACAAAAACTGACCTGGAAACGTCGCAGCTGTGCCTGACTAGCCTGGTTCCTGACATCTAACATCCCTCGCGGATTGTCCAACTGAAGACCAGGACGGGGTCCCATATTCTCTCCTTATCAGGTAATGGGGTTGAATAAATCCTAGGGGTATTCTTGGCATAATACCTACACAGATGCTAAGTATATTTAGGTACATCTAGTTAGGGAGGCTTTGTAGGAGTACACACTTATTACCATGTATTTCATGTACTTGTATATATTCATGATTACTGCAAAATGATGGAACTGTACCATCCCTTTTCTTTCGTAGTACTGCTAATCATATATAAGTACACCAGAATAACTACTTTTCAATAAATTCTTATTGACAAAACGCCCAGTATCTTTATTCAGTGTATCTCTGAGATGAACTAAGTGAGCACGAGTGACTAAACGAAAAGGTAGTATATTGTTTCCACAATTCTGTGGGATCAGGGTTGCCATGTTCTGAGGGTGCCAGAATCTTTTCTCTCCTTGGTAAGAGGAGATTATAGTGGCACTGTGAGCTAGCTGATACAGAAAGGCTAACATATCCGGTAGGGGTGCTAGGAACCAGTCTGCCACCAATCCCACAGTTTATGTGATCCAAACGTGCAGATCCTTTATATGGTATATAGTAACTACACAACACTGGACTCTATAAGCATTACGTTAAATAAAATCTCTATAAACATTATGTTAAACAGATATGAAGCGCTAACTGTAGGAACAGGGACATGAATGTCTTTCTCAGGGGCACACTCCAAGAACACTTTGAGGGGTTCACCAGTGTGTGAGTACGTTTCGTTGCTGGGGGCATGCAATGTGTCTCTAGCAAACTTGTCTTGCAACTTGAAAGTATCTCCGCCGCTCTGATACATCCAACTATCAGATTACTTTGGAATGGGAGTTACCTCATGTTGAACACTCAGGGTTGCTGCGGGATGAAGCTGGGGTCGCTTATGTGGCGACTGTCTCTTTCCTTGTAACATGTTCTACACAAGTCCTGTTTCCAGCTGCACGTGCAGTTAGGGAGGGTAAACTTTGGCCTTCAATGGATCTTACCAGTGTGCATTTTGATGCTCTGAGCAAACTGAAAGACTTATTGTTTCAAAAAGATGTGGCCTTAACTTCATCCAAAAATAAGTTTGATCTTGCGTTGCGTGGTACTTTTCGGAGATGCAGCGATCCTATGTACTAACTTTCCACTACATTTTGGAGAGCTGGTCCATTGCTGGTCCATGTCTAATACGACTGGCAGTGTGAGGTTTTTTCAGAACATTGGCTCTGGTTTGGGAAGCACCTTCCAGATGGTGTTTGGAGTTATTCCATCGTTATCCATTCCATCTTCAGAAGTCTTTTTGAGGGCTTACTGCTGGTCCTGCTCCTGGTTTCATTTCATTTCCTGCTCCTTTTTGCAGGGATATTACTTTTAGTATTTTGTTATCTACTATGGATGTTCTAGACAGTTCAAGTTCAAATGGATCTGCCACTGCCTCATGTCTAACTGTGTTTTGAACGCATGGTACATTTCTTTGGTGTACCTTTGCCTCAAGAAACTAGATGAGCACTGGTTACTGTTCTTTCGGCCGGTGTGGTTTTGTTGCATACAGCCTGTGTTCAATTGTCTCAGGTGCACTTACAAGTGTGCACAGGATTTGTATTTGGTGTTGCAGTTGGATGAGCCCTAGACATACACATGCTGGAGGATGCTCTGAAGCCCAACTGGGCCTCTGTCCCCTGCAGATTGCTCTGATCCTGACTGCGGGCCATGAGCTACCATGGGTTGCCTCAGCACCTGGTGGATTAGATCTAAGCTCTGTTTTGACGGAACATCAGGTGGCTGTTAACAATCACCCAGCGGCTGATGTCGGGGTTGGATGGGAACATATTTGCTCTACCAACTTGCTCCAAGACATGCTTCTGGAAATGTAATCTGCTGATGTTGGGAACAGCAATGCTTCGCCTTCCACTCGGAACTTTGCTTTAACCCAACTATGCTTTTTACGTTTGTCTTTCTTTCTGTTCTAGGCTTCCAGATTGCATGAGTGCTTAATTTTAAATTACTGTTAATTGCAATCAGCTTTTAACATACACAGTTTTTAGTGCTTTTAAATACATTAGGTGACTTTTTTTTGTTATTTTAGATAGTTTCTTGCACAACATTTGTATGAGGAGGGGTGTCATGTGCCCGAGTAAGGCCTGGTAGGATTGGGTGCCAATTTAAATCACAGTTCTTTTCCTAAAGTTTCCTTCTCTTTGCCACATTGAATTTTCACACACATTTACATTCGTGCCTCTTGGCTTAGTTTCTTGGAAACATCGACCTTTCTGACAAATAACACTTCGTGAGGACACTATCATACTGCTATGACACTAAGGACAAGACCCTCACGATGCAGCTATTTGCGAAAACACAAACAATGACAGCCTGATCTCCAAGGCAAGGATACTGTTTTTTATATATAATCTATTATTTCCTGACACAATTAGAGGAGACACTTCTGCTGACTTTGAGGACTCCCTGCATGCACAAACTTTCATCTAGCAGCTGACTGATCCCTGTGAAGGGTGACCAATTCACGAACGAGTAGAGGTCCTACACTCTTACCCACCAGCTAGTAGGTACTGATCATCCATTTAAAGAAAAAAAAAGAAGTTTATTAGTTTTCAAAAAGAAGACATGTTAAACAGTCCGGGGGCAGTACAAATGATCAAAAGATGCAAACAAAATCCAGTGCAGCTAATCCCACTTCTTACAGTCTTATGGCCCATCAACGCCATCCAGTATGAGTTCCTCCTGTCGGGGAGACAACATGTATGCACTTCCATCACCCCGCCTCCCTCCCCGTGCTTAACGTAGTATGTAACACAGCATGCCCCTTCATGAAGAGCGCCTCATCAGGATTCTTCATAGCATTGTCACCCAACACCTCCCCAACTCCCCGTAAAAACTCAAGCCGCCCGCCCCACACCCCAGGCATGCTGCTGACTCATACAAATTCCCATTCACATACATAAGACGCACTCATTCTGCTCCATGTCCCCTATGTCCCGTATCCCAGGGGGTAATATAATGGAAAGGAGTGACAGTAGCCCTCAGGAAGACCTTCCCAGACCCTGCGGTGATCATAGGATGATCAAGAACCTCCAGGCTCATTCGCCCGGTGCATCGTCCCTCTCCTCAAGTTTACCATTGGCGTCCTCGCTCGGGTGTTTCACTAGATTCACCAATGCCATCCATACTCGCGCCATGTCCATCGACTTTTCATTCCCAGTACGCGTAGCCATGCACAGTCTGCAGTTCCCCTCACTCTCCGCCCATTTCACTAGTTCCCTATTCCATTGCACCAGGCTAGAACCATTTTTCGATTTCCATTGAGTGGTGAGCTCCCTCTTTGCCAACACCCAGCCCAGATCTATGAACTTACTAGTAATTTTGGTGAGTGTGCGGAAACCAATGCAACAAGCAACAGCCAGGTGTCATGGCTAGCTCTCTTTCCGTCACTGTCGCCAGTCCAGCCGTCACCCCTCTCCTCCAATACTCCCCCAGATGTGGGCATTCCCAAAACATGTGGAGAAACCCTGCTCCCTCCAGGTTACACCTCGAGCAGGTGGATGAGATCCCCAAAAAAATCATTAATTTTGCCCTGGGTTAAGTATACCCTATGTAACACATAGAAGTGAATAAATTGAAAACGCGCATTCCTAGTGCTCTTCCAAGCCCGTTCTACAAGCTTTCCCAATGGTTTCTCCTCAATGGCTTCTCCCAAGTCTACCTCCCCTTTAAGACGCAAGGCTGTCAGGGTTGTCACAAGTATTGCGCAAACCACCCATATAGGCAAGTGCCGGCTTTAATAGTTCCCACTGCCATCACTACATACTGCCAGGCCAGGAACGTATTAGGTTCCACCATCCCCTCTCGCCAGTGTTTTCTAATGGCTGCTGTCAGAGCAGAATGGTAAAGGAAGTCGCCCCATGGTAGGTCATGTAATGTAATGTATAGGCATTTATATAGCGCACTACTTACCCGGAGGGTCCCAAGGCGCTTCGACCGCTGCGAAACCCTTCCTGGCTTCCCTGAGAGATGGTCCCTTAATGGGTATCTCCAGGGTGAGACCAGGCATCCCCGGCGGTCTGGTGGGGCCGTTAGTGAAGATGAGGCAAGCTAATGCCCAGAGTTGCCGAGTGTGATCGCTGATCAGATTGGGCACCGAGGCGAGAATTATCGAGTCCGCTGACCCTGGTCCAGAAACCTGCCGCGCCGGGAATCGAACCCTGGTCCCGGGCCGTCCAGTTTGCCGTCCTCAAACAAATCTCCGATAGTAATTATCCCTGCTTCATCCCACATGCGCAACTTGCTATAATCACCCCAGTGGGGCAGCTCCTCACACATCCGTAATGGAATCTCGGTTGCATAAGGAGTTCGTATCTGCGCCCGTCTAGCCAGACGGTTGTGTTAATTTGCCTTTAATATGAACAGTTTGTCACTTTATAGTGTTATGAAATCATTATTTTCTGATACCTCAGCCAGTTTCGATGCCTGTTCCTCTGAACTGCCTTATGCAGAACCTAGGAGTCCAGATATTGCAGCCCTGGGCAGCTGCCGCCAACAGTTTAACATGCCATATTCCTTTAAATCCATCTATTTAAAAATAATGAATAGCTGCCGTCTAAGCCATTATTATAGCTTTGAGGGTCTGGAGTAGTCTGAATTGGTGCAAACTATAATGCGCTTCTCACGAGGGCATTATCAATGATCATTTATGTTTTTTTTTTTTTTTTTACACAAATTAAGCGCTGTGGCTGAGCATCCTCACCCACTCTGGCTCTGTTCTTACCGTAGTTACCTTAAACACACTGGAAAGCCAGCAGCAACGCTGGCGTGGAACCTTTCCCTGATGCCCCACTGGCCTCAGCTCCACACTCTAGTTTATTGATGTGTAAAAAGGCATGTATGTGAAAGTGCTCATCTCCATCATGCACTCCAATCCCCCACCTCCCCACAACACCATCCATTGCCCACAACTTAATTCTTTTGGTGTGCTATTAACAAGCATGTCATGTTATTTTTCTTTTTGAAATTATATAGCTGCTTTCTAGTGACTAATTTGTATTTAAATAAAATGAATTAAAAAAAAATCATCAAGGTAGGAAAAAAAGTTCTCGAAGGAGCCCACCGCTGACCCTGCTAAGGCCAAACAGCTAACGGTACCCGCTAGCTGGAAGCGGGCGGTGGTCTCTCCCATTTTAAAGAAACCTTCGCTGGATCCAGAGAAACCTGAAAACTATCGGCCTATCTCCTTGCTCCCGTGGCCGACCAAAGTGTTGGAGGCCCATGTCAACAAAGTTCTCTCGACCCACCTCATCCATGCTAACACCTTGGATCCCACCCAGAACGGGTTCCGTGCTGGGCACAGCACGGAGACCGCCCTTCTCTCCATGGCTGAACATCTTCGCACGGTGATGGATGCGGGGCAGACAGCGGCGCTAGTTTTATTAGATCTGAGCGCCGCGTTTGATACTGTCTCGCATCCTATCCTGTTGCATCGCCTGGAGGAGATTGGGCTGGGTGGCCCTGCCCTCCAGTGGTTCCAGTCTTTCCTAGACGATCGTTTCTTTAGCGTTGCCATCCCACCGTTCCAGTCCCAATTCCATCCTTTGAAAGAGGGGGTGCCGCAAGGCTCCTCGCTGAGTCCCACGTTGTTTAATCTTTACGTGAGACCGCTAGCTGAGGTCGTCAAGCAATGGGGCATGACCATGGTCTCATATGCCGACGACACTCAGCTAGCGGTTACAATCAGCGGGGATGCGGACCGGGATGCCCCCAGGTTTCAGAGCGGACTTAGGGCGGTGGCGATCTGGATGAAGAACCACTGTCTCCAGCTCAACGCAAAGAAAACGGAGATCATGATCGTCGGTAGGAGGTCGTAACTATGGGGGGACAGGTGGTGGCCTGCGGAGCTGGGGCCGGCCCCCATTCCGGTCACTGAATTAAAGAACGTAGGAGTATGGATGGATCCCTCCCTCAGTTTTGTGGGCCATACGAAGAGAACCGCGGCCTGTTACTTTGGTATTCTACGGTCGCTGCGTCCCGTCTTGAAGTTCTTTGACCATCGCACCAGGCAGCTGATAGTCCAGGCTACAGTGTTATCTTGCCTGGACTATGCCAGGTCGCTTCTGGTAGGGACCAATTTGGCGGAGGTTACCCGCCTCCAACGCGTTCAGAATGCCGCGGCGAGGGCCATTGTTGGCTTACCCCGAATCTGTTCCGTCTCCGGGACATTGAGATCACTGCATTGGTTGCCTATCAGGGCAAGAATCCAGTTTAAAGTGCTGTGTTTGGCGTTCAAGATTTTGAGGGGTGGGGGTCTTCAAATTCTTGCGGACCTTCTGTCCTGGTATGTGCCTACCCGGTCCCTGATATCTCTGGGTCAAGCTCTTACGGTGATCCCCCGATACAGGCTGTGTCGGGTCGGTGGCCGATCTTTCCGGGTCAGAGCGGCCGAGCTCTGGAACTCGCTTCCTGTAGAAATGCGGTTGCTTGATGATCTTTTAACCTTTCGTAAAGCTTTAAAAACTTTTCTGTTTGTATACTTTGCCTTTTTCTCCTCCTCGGTTATGTTCCCTGTAGGTGTTGCTTACTACCTGCCATGCGCCAGGACGCCCCTTAGCTGGGGCAGCTGTGCGCAATACAAAAGTTTGTAACATAACAAACATGGTACTACCTCTTGCGTGTTATTCCTCCCACCCTACATGGCCTACGCCTGTCTATGTATCCCTGTCTTCCCTTCTTTTACACTTTGTCACTGTTCCCATATAGTTGTCTCCCTTCCCTGCTTTTCTCTCTCCTGGTCAAACTGATGAAAAAAAAGACCTGTTGTCCACCACCTGCACAAATTAAACCCCTCTTCTAAAAAAGGTAAATATATGAGGGGTGACCTGCATCATCTGTATTTTTAACACTTACACAGCATTTGCACCAGGGTTGTTGCAATACCTCCCATGTGTGATTTGCCCACAATCATTTACAGGATGTTGAACTGACGCTGAGGCTCGAATGGAAAGGGGCGACCACTCGGTCCCCCCGCACGTATGGCGGAGTACCACGATCCCCCCGGGAAGCCATCTTGGGCGGGAGGCGTGTCTCGGCTGGTATGCCCGAAGCGGCGTAGCCGGGGCGCGCTTTTTCCCGCCCTAGAGTGGGCTGGCCTAGACACTGACGCGGCTGGCCACGCCCTCGGGGCAGGCAGGGGCGGGTTTACGCCCGCCCTGAAGACGGATAAAAGGGGACGCAAGACCGGAAGGCATCCTCTTGTTCCTGTGCTCTGAAGCTGCACCTCCTCGCTGCACGTGAGCTCGAGACGGAACGAAGAGCCAATTTTGAGCGTTGTAATCCTTCTTTTTGTCTTACAGATACTCTGTCGGAGAAATGCCCAAGAAAGGCGGAAAGAGAATGACGACTGAACAGATGCTTCGGGTCCTCATGAAGGAGATGACCGAGCTGAAGAAGCGGGTGGCGGAGAGAGAGGGGGAAGGGGGGCCGGAACGTCCTTCGGCTGGAGCAGCCCCAGGAGGGAGAGCCAAGAGGCCAAGGAGGGGACCAGCTGGGGGAGACGTCCCGGTTCCCCGTACCCCGCTTGAAGCGCCAACCCCAGTACCCGTGGAGGGGAATCCGATTCCCGTGGTGGTCACCCCGGTGTCCAATGAGGATATGCCGCCCGAGCTGGCAGCACAACTTGCAGCGTGGTTGGGCGAAGGTAGTGAGGGCGCCACGGCTGTCGACACGCAGGCGCTGATGAAGCAACTGCGTGAGAAACGGGAGGCAGCCAAGGTGTCCGCGCCGGCTGCAGTAGTTGACAAGCCACAAGGGACGATTACGACCGCAGAGGCAGCGTCCGGTGCAGGTAAGCGGCCATTGCCGATTGCGAGGGATGAGTCAGCACCCTCTCATAGAGAAAGGTTGGGTCAACATGTGCCTTTGGCAATTAAAGAGAAGATTTGGGCGGGGGAATATGTGAACATCTTCTCGTTGCTTGTTGATCATTATGAGGTGGAGCATGTTAAGGGCCAGAAAGACCTCATGCATCCGAGTGTTTGGCGCGCAAAAATGGCCGCCTTTAAAGTGAATGAGAATATTGGCAATTGGGGCAAAGCATGGGGGATTTTTACGTCGATCTTAGGGGAACGTAGGCCCGAGTTACTTTCCGAGTTGCCGACCTATCAGTCACGAATCATGGGGTACTCGACATCACACCAGGGTAACCATTGGTTCTGCTACGATAATCTTTTTAGAAAGGCTAAAGAGCATAATAAAAACTTAACCTGGGATTGTTACGATTCTTTGACATGGGATAAAATGAAGGAGACAGGTATGTTGAAAATGCCATTGGTAGGGGGTAATGTTGGCGAATCCTCCCGCCAATATGCAAGGACGCCCTTTCGATCAGGTACGGGTACCGACGATCACTCGAGACCTGCCAGCAATACAGGGAAAAGGGGGTTCTGCTGGAATTTCAACAGAGGTAAATGTACTAGGCCCCAGGGATCGTGTAAATTTAGACATGAATGTAGTGGGTGCGGGTCGTCCCATCCTGAGTCCACGTGCAGAGCCAAAACGGGTGATAACGGGGGTAGAGGAGGCGCCAAACAGGTCTAACATAGTCCGAGGGGCGCCTTTACCTACCCCGATTGATACCTTGGCGATGATTCCCTGGCTCAGTGAATACCCGGATCGTACTTCTGCTGGGGTGCTGCGGAACGGGTTTTCGTATGGTTTCCGCATCCCAGTAGGGGACTTTCAGGGTGTGGAGAAGTGTAAAAATCAACTTTCGGTCCTACAGCATACGACCGTGGTACAGGAGAAGATCCGGAAAGAGGTTACTCGAGGTCGGGTTGCCGGCCCGTTTAGTGTACCCCCGGTGCAGAGTTTTGTTTGTTCTCCTTTAGGGGTGGTCCCCAAGAAGGACCCGGGTGAGTTCCGACTGATTCATAATTTATCAGCTCCACGTGGTCTTTCTGTAAACGATGCAATAGACCCAGAAGTGTGTTCGGTGCGGTACGCATCTTTCGATGAGGCCGTAGCCATTTTGAATCGCCTGGGGCCCGGGGCGCTGATGGCGAAGTCGGATATCGAGTCAGCGTTCCGGTTGCTCCCGGTACACCCAGACGATCAGCGTCTCCTAGGTTTCACGTTTCAGGGTCATTATTACATGGATAAGTGTATGCCGATGGGGTGCTCTATATCTTGTGCCTATTTCGAGAAATTCAGTAGTTTTCTACAATGGGTCTTCACAAAGAGGACGGGTTTCCAACATGTAATGCATTACCTTGATGACTTTCTGTTCCTTGGGGCAGCCGGGGATCTCGAATGTGGCCAGGCCTTGGCCGAATTTTGTGTATTAATGAAGCAGTTTGGTGTGCCATTGGCACCGGGTAAGACGGTGGGTCCTTCGACTTGCCTCGAGTTTCTGGGGATCGAGTTAGACTCCAGTGAGGGTTGTTTTCGTTTACCAGCTGACAAAGTGGGGAAGTTCAGGGCAGCCCTGCAAATGTGTATAAATGGATCTAAAGTTACGCTGCATCAGTTACAGCAGTTGGTGGGACAGTTGAACTTTGCCCTGAGGGTTATACCGATGGCCCGCCCCTTTTCCCGTTCAATTGCCCAAGCTATGGTCGGCCTAAAGGAGGGTCATCATCGCACGAGACTATCGGCTGAGGTCCGCCAGGACATGCGCATTTGGTTAGCATTCCTGGCGGATTTTAATGGTCGAGTCGTCTGGAACAAACCGGCCGTGTCCTCTGAAGAGCTGGGGCTATGGACAGATTCGGCAGGTAGCATAGGTTTTGGTGCCATCTTCGGCACAAAATGGTCGGCACAAAGATGGCCGGCATGGTGGCATGACAATGGACTGACAAGTAATATTGCTTTCTTGGAACTTTTCCCCATTTTGGTGGCCCTGAGAACCTGGCCCGAAGGGTTCAAAGATCACTCTGTGGTATTTTGGTCTGACAATATGACCGTGGTCGAGTGCATCAATAGCCAGGCAGCACGATGTAAACTGATTTTAAGATTGCTCAAAGAAATTGTTTTACTGTGTATGCAACTGAATGTGCTATTCAGAGCTAAACATGTCCCGGGGGTACTGAATCAGTCAGCTGATGCACTGTCTCGTTTTCATATGCAGGCTTTCTCGGGTTTCCTTCCCACAGCGGACCCAGAGCCGGCACCCTTTCCCGAAGCTCTCTGGTCTCTCGGTGCCCCGAACTTCGTCACCTCGTGGGAGAGAGCCTAGCACCAAGGACAAGGAAGGCATATGAAGGGGCGTTTCGGTCCTATTTAGCCTTTTTGGGGACTGATGGAGAGGGGCTTTGGGGCCACGAGGAATGGGTAGTGAATTTTCTGATGTCCTTACGTAGGGCTGGGAAATCGGTGGCTACGGCCCAGAGGCATCGTGCTGCCATTTCCTTTGTTGCCAGGGCTCATGGTATCCAGGACCCGACAGCGTCTTTCGTTGTACAGAAAGCGCTGCGTGGGTGGCAACGCCTTGAGGGTCGCAGAGTAGATGAGAGGCGCCCGATAGGTTTGGATAGGTTGGCCCAGTTGTTGGCCACACTCCCTGCCACATGTTCATCTCAGTTTGAGACGGTGTTGTTCCGAGCCGCTTTTACGCTGGCATTTCATGGAGCGATGCGGGTAAGCGAACTGGTGGCGAGGAACAAACGGGATGTGACAGGGGGTTTGTGCCGGGAACACGTTCAGGTCAGAGGAGAGACAATGACTGTCTCCTTTGTCAGGTCCAAGACCGATCAAGATGGGATGGGTGACTGCATAATCATACCCAGGATTCCCGGGTCCTCCATGTGTCCAGTAAAGTGTTTAGAAAACTACCTAGCACGAAGGGTGGCATCATGGGGGGGGGCCTTGTTGAGACACGCGGACGCCACCCCACTGACGAGATTTCAGTTTCAGCGGGTGCTTGCGATGTCAATTGCCGCTGCGGGCTTGAACCCGGGCGAGTTTGGGACCCACTCCTTTCGGATAGGGGCTGCTACGGAAGCTACAGCCAGGGGTCTTAATGTTGAACAAGTGAAACGAGTGGGGCGTTGGTCCTCCAAGTGTTATAAGAGGTATGTGCGGTTGCACATGTTGTGAAGCTGTAATGATGTACTCACGCTTCTTGTCTTTGTTTGGTTTTCAGTTGCGCAAGCCTACGAGGCGGGGCGGACTATGCAGTCGACCCAACACCGGGCCAGCGGTCAGACATCACCGGCTGTGAAGAAGGAGGTGTGGGTCGTGGGCCACTCATACGTGAGGCGTGCCGCGGACGTATTCAAAGCAGGTGACATGATTCACGTAGCTGGGGAATACGGGTACAGGGTGTCCTTCTACGGAAGAGGCGGGCTCTGTATTGACCAGTTTCAAGCATTTTTCGAGGGTTTGTTAGGGCGGACGAGGTCACCGCCGTCTATAATCATAGTGCATCTAGGAGGCAACGATTTGGTCACCACCGGTAGACGACTTCTCCTGGAGGCAATGCTTTCCACTGTAAGTTGGTTGGCGAGGAGAGTTCCGGGGTGCACAATTGCGTGGTCCCATATGATCCCACGAAAGGTGTGGCGAGGGGCTATTTCTGTTCCTGCTTTGAATCACTCTGTGAGGAAGCTTAATAACAAAGTGAGTAGGTTGTTCCGTTCCAGGACATTGCATTCTATTTCGCATGGCTGTATTAATGATGACAGTATGTATTTGGGGGATGGTGTGCATTTGTCTCGGGTGGGGAATGAGTTACTCATAGGAGACTTCTTAGCATGGTTAAAGACGTTAAAACATGACCTTTAGGTAGGAGCTTTGTGGGGGGTCCGGATAGCCGGTCAACTATCCGGCCTGTGGCGGTAAGGTCATGATCGGTGAGCACTAATTGGAAGATCCCTATGAGTGGGCGTCACCCAACACGGATGGGAGCGCTCGGGAGAGGTGGCCATTGGCCCCTCAACGGGGAGGCGGTCCCTTCTAAGGATGGGTCGCCGAAAGAAAAGGAAAGGCGGTCAAGGCCCCTTCCTGTGTAGGAGGGGTTACAGCCCCCTCCTGGGGAATTTCCCGGGGCCAGTGACGTCTGCGACGGCAGATGTGGTAAGTTGTGCAGGGTTTGGGGGGGGGGTCTACGCTACCTTCTAGATACCTCACACGAGTCCTCGAACGACCTTTAAGTGGCGTCGAGTTTTATTGGTGCCCCCGTCAAGTCAAAGGGAAATTGGTAGTTGCACTTGAGGTACGCCTCAGTGCTGTCGCCCCTCACAAGTGGGGGGGGGGTATTTCTGGTTAGGGATCTTGACACCGGTTACGACCTTGCCGTTGGCCCTTAAACGTTAGGATGTACAATTTCATAATTTCAAGTAAATGTGTGTAGGATGTTAGTTCGGCTAGGAGAACCTCTGTATTAGAGAATCTGTTAAGGTTAGCCAAACATCGCAATGTGGTAATGAAATTGTACATAATATAAAATGTGATTTAATGTTTTAATTTTGTTTTAATAAATACGGCCGGGAGGGTTACTCCCTCCCTCTTCCAAAAACTTCAAGAACTGTTTCCGGTTTCCCTCCTTTGGGGATTGTGTTGAGAGGGGGTGGCGGGTATCTCAGCCATATGGAAAGGGGCGACCACTCGGTCCCCCCGCACGTATGGCGGAGTACCACGATCCCCCCGGGAAGCCATCTTGGGCGGGAGGCGTGTCTCGGCTGGTATGCCCGAAGCGGCGTAGCCGGGGCGCGCTTTTTCCCGCCCTAGAGTGGGCTGGCCTAGACACTGACGAGGCTGGCCACGCCCTTGGGGCAGGCAGGGGCGGGTTTACGCCCGCCCTGAAGACGGATAAAAGGGGACGCAAGACCGGAAGGCATCCTCTTGTTCCTGTGCTCTGAAGCTGCACCTCCTCGCTGCACGTGAGCTCGAGACGGAACGAAGAGCCAATTTTGACCCACCCACCAGCCCCTGATGACAGCAAGTGGTTTTGAATAAAGTTGATGGATAACTCTGATTTTCGTTTACAGGTTGAGGTATTATCGTGATGATTTTGAGTATGTAATAAAGAATGTCGATTTGTGTTACGTTTTGCAAATAAAGAAATTCTGCTTTAGTGTTCATTGGTAAGCATGCTTTTAATGAAAGTATAGTTGCTACTGTATTTTTAGTTTAGTCATTTAGTTAGCATTGTCGTATTTATTTTGGTCGGGCGGTAAGGTCATGATCGGTGAGCACTAATTGGAAGATCCCTATGAGTGGGCGTCACCCAACACGGATGGGAGCGCTCGGGAGAGGTGGCCATTGGCCCCTCAACGGGGAGGCGGTCCCTTCTAAGGATGGGTCGCCGAAAGAAAAGGAAAGGCGGTCAAGGCCCCTTCCTGTGTAGGAGGGGTTACAGCCCCCTCCTGGGGAATTTCCCGGGGCCAGTGACGTCTGCGACGGCAGATGTGGTAAGTTGTGCGGGGTTTGGGGGGGGGTCTACGCTACCTTCTAGATACCTCACACGAGTCCTCGAACGACCTTTAAGTGGCGTCGAGTTTTATTGGTGCCCCCGTCAAGTCAAAGGGAAATTGGTAGTTGCACTTGAGGTACGCCTCAGTGCTGTCGCCCCTCACAAGTGGGGGGGGTATTTCTGGTTAGGGATCTTGACACCGGTTACGACCTTGCCGTTGGCCCTTAAACGTTAGGATGTACAATTTCATAATTTCAAGTAAATGTGTGTAGGATGTTAGTTCGGCTAGGAGAACCTCTGTATTAGAGAATCTGTTAAGGTTAGCCAAACATCGCAATGTGGTAATGAAATTGTACATAATATAAAATGTGATTTAATGTTTTAATTTTGTTTTAATAAATACGGCCGGGAGGGTTACTCCCTCCCTCTTCCAAAAACTTCAAGAACTGTTTCCGGTTTCCCTCCTTTGGGGATTGTGTTGAGAGGGGGTGGCGGGTATCTCAGCCATACAGAGATCACCAGTGACTGCTGCGCCACGTACTCTCACTCTGGGGGTCTGTGTTGGAGTCTCTCTGCGGTGCCGATCCCACACCAAACATTAGGAGCAGCTTGCTCTGCAAGCTTTTGGTTTTTAATTTTTGTAGTGCAAACTCGACCCGAATCTGTTGCAGCGCTTTCCACGAGCACCAGTTACTTTACACAATGACACATTCATATCATTCATATTTTTTGTAGACACAGATTAATCAGCAGCTCAGAACATTACTTAAATGCTTTTAACAGAGCTGCTGAGTAATCTCCCAGTGTCTGCAAAAAATATCAGCATTTTGTAAGTTACTTTAATGCAGTTAATCACAGGCAAGGTGAGAAATTTTACTGATAATATGGGTTTACACATCAGTTTCTTTCAAACTGTGCACAGTTAGAAATTGGCAAATTCCATTGAGATATTCCTGACAAGAAAAAGCATTATAGTGGTGCCCTGGCCTTTGCTATAATAACCTCGTGATAAGCACTTCTCCCTCCAATGTCACAAACTCCCATACAGTGTTGCAGTATGCAAATGCTTAGGCAAAGATAATAGCGAAACAAACCATAATAGGCTGCTCTATATTTGTCCAAGTCCAGCCGGACAAGGAATTTATTATCATAACGATAGTAGAATTTTATAAAATCTTAATGCATCAGCAACATTTCAGAAATAAAGAGCACAATCCTGTGTTTTGACTCGGAACAGAGAAACACAGTAAAGGAATAAAGGATAGTTTTTGAAAGAGAGAAGGAGGATTTCCAGGCAGAGGAGAGGTGAGCAAGCTGGACACTTTTTAGATAAGTGTTAGCAAGTGTTTACCAGAGTATTCTATACAACACTTAATACAAATTGGTTTCACTGTATGGCTACTTAAACGGTCGACGTTTCGATCCCGCGCTCAATAATACAATGGGATCATCATCAGGACTGTACAAATAAGCTATGCCTGGTAAGAACAATGATGCGCCTGTATGAAGAAAAAACAAGGAGAAGAAGAAAAGATTTCAATTTTTGGAAAAGGGACTCTTTTCAAGTTTTTAAGAAGAGAGAGAAAGAGACATCAGTGTGCGTTCATTACACATACGCTTTTTCATTGTCATCGGAATCGCAGTGAGCATCAGCCTGTGACTACATTGAACGTTGTGACAGGGAGAATACAGTTGTACAACTCACTTTCATCGGAATCGCAGTGTACAATGGTGACTGAGTTGAACGGCGTGAAAGGTGGGATTGGTCGGACGGGCAGTTGTGAGATTTGTGACTCGCAGTGTGTTGGTGACTAGGTTGGTCATGCGAATGAGGGTTGGCAGTTGATCAGCGTGAAAGTAGGATTGGTGAGACAGACAGTTGTGAGATTAATAACTCGCAGTGTGTTCAAAGTTGGAGACTAGGTTGGTCATGCGAATGAGAGTTGGTAGGTGGGATTTTGGTGGATCATGGAACCAGAGTGTGCGTGAAATTGACATGCAAGAGGTGTAATACGCATTTACCCCGATTGTGCGGGTGACTTGTCCGAAGTAGGACAGGGTATTTTCGGCGAGGTTTGTTGGTTTGGTAGCCAACTTCTATGATGGAGACAGCTTGTTCTGTGAAGCAAACCGTAATTATTATTTAAGGGGAGTCAAGTTAAAACAGCTTGGGATGGGCTGTGATAAGATAAGCATTTTACCTTAATGGAACGGGTAACGCCGCCCAGTTAAAGACGATGCTTATGGGGCTCAGCTCGTAGGTGTTTATACTGACTTCCTTGGTGGGTGTGGTATGGCTGGTAGGAAACAACAGTGCATGAGGGAAGGTGCATTTAGGTTAAAAGGTGAGCAGAGTCGAGGAGGATAATTATACGTACCAACGCGATTGCGGTAGGTATGCACAGTGTGGGTTATCCCTGTTTAAAGGCAAGCGGTCCCTAAATTAGTTGAATCAGCTGAAAATAAGATAGGTGGCGGTTAGGGGATAAGGAATAAAGCCAGAGGTTATCATCCAATGCGGAGCGGCTAGAGGTGGGCCAAACTTACCGGCATGCGGGAGCAATGTCCGGAGCATTGCTGACGAGCTGGCAGCCACTGGTGTGTAGCTTGGGAGACCAGGACGCTTACATCCCGTGAGTGTCGGATCATGTGAACGGGAGGGGCGGGAAGAGTGACGCGGTGGGGCTGATGTTTGCAGAAGTCTACGTGCGACGGCCATCTTAGAGTGGTGATGGAGGCAGGCATGTAAGTTGAGTTTCAATACAGCCGCCAACTATAAAGTGGGACTGGTGACGAAAAACGAGGTGGAATTCGAGTTATCCCTGCCTAATTCCAGAGACTACCTTAATACTAGGTGTACACTCCCCCGATTGCCCATAACGTATCTTAGCCGTCAAATTCCTGTATAATTGGGCCAAGAAATAAATAATATCCTGTGGAGCGCCCATATCCAATAAGGTTGACCACAGAAGACAGGTCTGTGGGGCCGCAGTCATTGCAGCTGCATTAAAAATCTTGGTTAACAATGGGCTCCAGATGGAAACCTCGGCTTTATAAAGATCAACGGGTACCCCATCAGGGCCCGGTGCCTTTCCCCCCTTACTAACCCGGATGGCAGCATCCACCTCGGAGACTGTGATGTTAAGAGGTAGGGGGTGGTAGCTACAGTCTCCCTATCACCCCCTACAACTAGTCCTTCAGGGTTAAAAATACTAGAAAAATGAGCCACCCATTGTTCCTCAGTCACCTGAGCAGACATTACCGGGGCTTCATCATTTTGAAGAAAGGGACTGTTGACAGTGGACCAAAAAAGCTTAGCATCCTTAAGATC
The DNA here is from genome assembly GCF_964263255.1 of Lissotriton vulgaris. NCBI lineage: Eukaryota > Metazoa > Chordata > Amphibia > Caudata > Salamandridae > Lissotriton > Lissotriton vulgaris. Next base: position 365,844,689 of record NC_141687.1, read on the forward strand.
CACTGCCATGGTCAGGTTGTTCCAGGCCTCTTCCCTTAGTTCCTGTTTCCTGTCCTTCAGATGAATTGTGTATTCCCTTCTCAGGGCCCTAACTGCTTCCTTATCCCTGGGTTTACACTTAAGAGCGGCTTTAAATCTTTGTAAGGATTTTGTACATTCCTTGTTAAACCATCCCCCGGTGTTCCTAGGGCCTTTCGGTTTTATACCAGTTAAGATTAGTGCAATGTTTTTATTAATAATATCAAAACTAGCTAGAATATCGGCATTATCCTTATCGGGTTCAAGACAGCATTCCACCTCATCTATACAGGCTGACACTATGGTACATAGTAAACGTTCCTCATTTTGCCTACCCCATTTAATTCTTGGGCCATTGGATCTATGTGGGACTACATCTGTCACTACACCATGCAACGCCTTTACCTTATCCCCCCACAAAGAAAGATACATTGTTAAACAGTTGTGGTCACTAAGGGCTGGATCGACTATTACAGGTGAGGTACACAAAGCCATAATACTGGAGGAGGCGATGAGGTAATCGATAACCGTGGCACAATTCCTACCAATAAAGGTCGGTACCGAATTTCCCTCACTGTCTACGCCAGGTAACATGATGCATAAATCCATTTTAAGCATAAAAGTGTTTAGAGATTCCCCATAAGCGGAATGCAAAAAGTGGGTCTGATCTTCCCCAACCTCCCCCCCATACCCACACACCCTTTTGCCAACGAAGGGGCACATGTGAATGTTGAAATCTCCACCCCACAAAATATCAAACGACACATCACTACAACCGCATAGCCTTTCCACCTCCGCATCAAGTTCATCAACCATAGCTGTTTTAGAGTGGTTAAAGACATTGTTATAGTGATTTATTACTAGGACATTTCGCCCATTCCTATGTTGTAACCATAACAACTGAGAGTGCAGACCAACAGTCCGGTGGATTTTCACTTGAACCGGTAACCTCACAGAGAGCAGTATCACCATCCCGCCACTGGCTCTCCCCATGTTGGATGGCTGTGCATGACAGTTATAGGCAGCATACCCATCAAGATAGACATCTTCGGCCACCCAGGTCTCCTGGAGACACAAGATGTCAAATTGGGTTATAAATTCTAACCATCCTAGACGATCTATCTTATTATTCCACCCTGCAATATTCCAACTCGCCATCTTATAGCCCCTTTCTGTTAAACTAACGGCTTCAATAGATAGTGGGGGCGTATGGATGTAAGTTGCTTTCCCAAGCACGGGGTCTTCAGATAGTCGAGTGGGTGTTATACTTCCATTGGCCAGGGTAGGAGAGTCTGGGTTGCATTGAAGCTGGCCAATATTACGTATATCACAACCAGAGTTACATGTAACATTATACCCTTTGGGTGAGTTAACTTCAATGGGGCCTTTTACCCCCGTGCATACGCCCATATCTCTCCCTATGTCTCCACAAAATCCCTCACCCACCTCCCCTGTGGCTTGTTGGCATCAGTCACAATCTTCCAGGCCACTAAACACGTCAAACCTATTGGTGGTCTCTAGGGGCGTAAAGGGTTTAAGATGATCCATTCTCCTATGTGTTAGGGAATTATACCTTGGGGCTACAATATTCCACCCATACGGGTCTACTGCTATAGATGAATGATTACCATTAAATGTAGGGCCGTTATTGTAGACGGGTGGGCGGTATGGATTTGAGAACATTTGCCTCAATAATGGGGGGGGAGGGACTCGCTGAGATTGATGATTGGGTGGGAACACCACTGAACGAGGATAAAAATATGTAAGAGGGCGGGGGGTAATAGATTTACTACCGTGATCAGAGGACCAGTTAAGTATAAAATGAACGGCATTCTGGTCTCTAAAATTTATGACCACTATGTCTCCCTCAATTTCTTTGGGTCTTCCTCCCAGCCAGGGGAGACGGCGAACATGGACAATTTCTCCACTAATATTATTTGCAATGGGTCTATATAGGCTTAACCAATGCGATATTTAATTTTTTAACTGGGCAAAGCCCTCCCGTTTGTTCTTCTCCAACTCCATCTGTGTCCTTGCTCCTCTTCTTTTCTCCCTTTTTATTAATGCAATTGAGTCTGAACTACGGACCGTCAATGCAGATGCACCGACCGCTGACGGCCTTCCCATTCCAATATTGCTTTATGCGGATGACGCGGTTCTGCTCTCACAAACTCCCCTTGGGCTGCAAAAACTTATGAACAAATTTGCAGATTATATTAATGGGAGAAAATTAAAAATCAATAATTCAAAAACTTTTATAATGCCCTGCGGTAAGAAAATCAAAAATTTAAGGCCCTTTACAGTTATGGACCAAACTATACAAGTGGTTGACAAATTCTGTTATTTGGGTATCACTTTTAACAGTGGGGGGATGTGGGCGCCAGAAATGATTAATGTAAGAGCTAATATGGCCAAGTGTTCTTTTGGCATATTTAATTTTGCATTAGGGGTGGGCGGCCAGCTACGCTCCGTGCACGGAGTGTGCGTAGTGCCGCCTACTCCGCATTTTGCGGAGCGGGCGTAGCCAGGCGGCACTACGCACGCTCCGCAGACGGAGCGTAGCTGGCCGCCACCCGCCTCCCTCCCGCCCTCCCTAAATACTTTAAATTAAAGGAATCAATTAATTTAAAATGCACTTACCTTGCCCGCCGCTGCCCGCCGCGTCCCCGGGGCTCGCTATCTTCCGTCTTCCGTCTTCTTTACTAATGCGCATGCGCGGGCGGCCGCGCATGCGCATTTTCTCGTGAGAAATGCGCATGCGCGGCCGCCCGCGCATGCGATTAGTAAAGAAGACGGAAGACGGAAGATAGCGAGCCCCGGGGACGCGGCGGGCAGCGGCGGGCAAGGTAAGTGCGTTTTAAATTAATTGATTCCTTTAATTTAAAGTATTTAGGGAGGGCGGGAGGGAGGCGGGTGGCGGGGCTGACGGCCAGTGGTGTTTGCGGAGTGGGGCTACGCGGAGTGCGGAGGTGGGCGTAGTTTCTCGCCCACTTCGCGTAGCTCCGCGAAGCCCCACTCCGCCAACTCCGCCCAGGGTTAGTTTGCATCCAAGTTAGGCTCTAGGCGGATACCTGACATGCTGTACTTATACCGCCATAAATGTGTTGCTCTGGCCCTTTATGGCTCAGGTGTGTGGGGCCATTGTAATAACAATATGCTCCAGGTGGAGGAAAACAAATTTGTCAAAAAACTCTTGTGTTTACCATCTTCTGCTTCAACAAAACTGATCCATCAGGAGGTTGGCCTGAAACATCTTTCTGACTTGATCAGATTAAGACCTCTGTTAGTATGGAGATCTATATGGACTAAGGAGCAGACGGGTTTCACAAGAAAGATTATTTTAGACTGTCTCCACATGGATAAATGTTCCCGTATCCCCTGGCTTAACTATATTATTCAAGCATTTAAAGATGTCTTTAATCTTACTGTGCGTGATAACCCTTTTTGTGCTTTAGATATCCCGAAGACTGAGCTTAAACATGAATTTTTGAGGGTTAGTATGGTGAAGCGAAATGTAGCTACTGCTCAGTTTTCCACACATGTATTTTACGATAGGTACAAAAAGGTAGAAATGGGATTCTCAGGATACCTTAAAATGGTTACTATCCGATCCCACCAATATGTATTGACAAGATTACGGATGGGGATTGTTCATTTGCTTGTCGCGTATCCTGATATGAAGACCTATACTACTGCCCCCTGTCCATGTGACGGGACCACAAAGCAAAGCACAGAGCACTTTTTATTGTTATGCCCTTTTTATCTTCACCTTCGAAAAATATATTTGAAACCGCTTTTTAAAAAATATAATGTATCCACTATTGTATCGGCCATGGGGCTTTTATTTGGACTTGATTCGCAGGACATCTGTTTTTTTACTGCTGTATTCATTTTAAAGGCGATACGCTTGAGGAATAACATGCTCCTTGATATGTGATTATTCTTAAATTTGCTGTATCCTCATGTTTTTATTACTTATGTATGTATGTACTTTTATGATTATTAACTAATGATCGAATAAGGTTTTTGAATTGAATTGAATTGAATTGACTGGTAAGTCATTATTCTTAGCCCTCTGGACAGTGCTACAGCTGCTTCTCTGGTCCTATAGGTAATTCCTCATTCCAAGTCCTCTAGGCAGTGCTGCTGCAGTGTCTCTGGTCCAGGTGGTGATTCCTCATTCTAAGTCCTCTAGACAGTGCTGCTAGCTGCGTCTCAGTTTCCAGTGGTAATTCATCATTTTTAGTCCTGTATACAGAGCTGTTAGCTGCTTCTCAGGTCCCAGCGCTAATTCCTCCTTCTAAGTCCTCTAGGCAGTGCTGCTAGCTGCTTCCCTGGTACCGTATGTACCTCCTCATTCCAATTCGTCCTGGCAGAGGGCATGCTGATTCTTTGGCCCTATCAGTAATTCCTAATCTTAAATCCTCTAGACAGTTCTGCTTGCTCCTCTGGTCCCCGTCGATAATTCCTCATTCTAAGTATTTCAGACAGAACTGGTAACTGCTACTCTGGTCCCGTAGGTAATTTATCATTTTAAGTCTTCAAAAAAGTGCTGCTAGCTGCTACCCTTGTCTTGTCGGTAGTTCCCCATTTTAACTCCTCTAGACAGTGCTGCTAGCTGCTTCTCTGATCCCATCAGTAATTCCTCATTCCAAGTCCCCTACACAGTGCTGTAACTGCTTAGTTATTCCCACATTTTAAGTTCTATAGGTAGTGCTGTGTCTCTGTTCCCAGTAGTAATTCCTGATTGTAGTCCTCTAGGCAGTGCTGCAGTTGTGCTCAAGGTCCCAGTTGTAATTCCTCGTTCTTAGTCCTCTAGTCAGCGCTGCAGCTGTGTCTATGGTCCATGGGGTATTTTTTCATTCTTAGACCTCTAGGCAGGGCTGCTAGCTGCTTCTTTGGTCCTGTCTGTAATTTCTCATTCTAACTCCTCTACAAGTTTTTTGTACCTGCTTCTCTGATCTCATCAGTAATTCCTCATACTAAGTCATCTAGACTGTGCTGCAGTTTTGTCTCTGTTCATACATCAACTACACTCCAAACCAAAACACATAGATAAAAGCATTGTCATTTACAACGCCAATAGCTCTAATTTAGACAAATGCAAAATATATTGCATTGCAAATGCTTGTTTTAAACATACGTCAAAGGACAACAGAAATAGATAAGGTCTACAGATAAGGCTCAGTATTCGTGGCCGTGCAGGGATGAGGGATGGGCAGAGACTAGCCCAGAGAAGACAAGGACAGAGTCTATTTCTGCTATGCCACTGTCAGTTACCCTTCTCTCTCTTTCTTCCTCTTATTCCCTGTCTTTCTGTCTAGCTCCTCCTCACTTACTGAAAACGGTGACTTCAAGAAACATTCTTACCCCCTCTTTCCTCCTTTCATTTATTTGTTCCCCTGTGAAATGGATCCAAAAAAGAGAAACACTTTGGCCTAAAAGGCCGTCTTTTTTGGCACTTTTGTATTCCAAAGAGCAGCCGTGGCAATAAAAGGTTCAAAATATGAGAAATAAATAAAGCAAGACAAAATGGTCGCAAAGTGGCCAGACCAACTTTAGTCCCACCCAAACACATCAGAGTCACTTTACAGAGTTTGTGGGGCACTACTTTTGTTTTCTTGTCTTTCTTTGACTAGCATTGTTTTCCCCACAGTACACCAATCCTGGAGATACTGCAATGCCTGATTGTTAGGTGGATCGGAAAACAAAATGTGTACTGCGGCTCTGTGTTCACGGATGTAGTCTTTTCAAACCAAAGTGCTTACTTTTTATAAGAATATAAGCAATAGACATTGAAATGGGTTCCTTCCGGGCCCTCTGGTCATGTCCTTAACTTTTCAGGCAAAAGCGCTCACTGATTTCGAACAGTGAGCGTAAACGCGTAACTATGTTGTTACTGCTTACATTTCATATGCTTTACTTAATCTTGCATTCCCATGAGCGTTTGTTTATTTCCAGGATGTGGTTACTTTTTTTTAGGCAGCATATTGCTCTTGTCTGGTGCGTAATTTGCATCAAGTTACATCCAGGGGCAGATTTGGGTTGTAGTTGAAGGCAGTGCGAGTTTCTCTCAGTGCGCTAGTATGGTGTTCATGGGTAAGAGGATGGGGCACTATTGTCAGAACTGCCAAATTTGGAACTAGGAAACCAGGTTCAGGCTTCATGGCCAGTCCCCCAGACCACTTTCCTGAGGGAGCACATTCCCAAGCTAAACCTTAGTAGGCCCCGCAAGACTTTAGAAGCCCTGGTGCCTTAGCAACAGCAGGTGAACCCTAGCGGTGGCAAGTGTGGGTTAACCTTGAAGGCTTGTCCACCAAAATCCATACTGAAGTTCACCTCCAGTCTTGCGGGCAAGTCTATGAAGTGAAAGGGACTCTGTTACTGAGGTCACAGGACCATTGAGATGGTCCGGCTCTAGCGCTGTGCGACCGGTGTAACTGCAGTGGGTTCTGTCGTTGGGTGGGGTATCAGCAACAATAAAAATGTCATGATAATTCCGGTGATTAATGTTCTTCCTGGAGAGAGATCAGAGTTTTGTCTAGTGAAGTTTTGACTCATAGAAAGGTAACGCAGAGGGTTAATCTGCCTGCTGCAAAGAACATGTACCATGCAGATTACAAACTGAACATAATGTAAATAGGTCAGTGGGTTACTGCTTTTGTCAGAGAGATCTTATTGTTATTTGCAGTTTATAAGTTAAAATCCTAACGTAGCACAGTGAGCTATTAACTGTCATCTAATAGCTGCATGCAAACTGCAAGATATAAATTAGAGTGTAATGTTTTTTCCCCCCATTCTTTGATTATCCTAATGTTGCAAAACGTTTTCTAATTATTGTAGAGAATTCCCAAACATGGTATTACGTTTAAAATCCTGAGGTTGCATTTCTCCAGAGCAATCACTAATATATTATACTGCCTCCTAGTTGCATGTGACTCATACATCTTGTAGTCCTTAGTCCTATGTAACATGTCCTACACAGGGATTTACACACGTATAATTGATAGTCTCAATGTAATATGTGTGACGCAAGGGCCTCTTCTCCGCTAAGGCAGAGGAGCGTTGCCCCACTGCCTTTCAGCAGAGCAAACAAGGGAAAATGAAATAATATTAACATAATGTTATTATCCTTTTATTTTTTTGTGTTAGGCCAGGTTTGTGGGGCGGGGCAAGGCTGCAAAGGTAGTAGGAGTGGTGGCACCCACCTAAGTGTGCATCAATGTTTGGCCTGCCCTCTGTGCCGGCCAAACCTTTATGCCCACTTTGCATGTTCACCACCAAGGCTGCATTACAGCCTGGAAGAGAACATGCAGAGGCTCCTATTCCCTATCTGAGTGTTAAACCATGGCGCTCAGAACAATCACAACGCTATTACAGTGTTGAGATTGGCTTAGGGGAACCTATCCTGCTTCCTGCTTGAACAGAAGCCAGGAAGAGGACCGAGAGGAGGGAAAAGAGGCGGCGTCCAGCAAGCTGGCCCGGCAGCCGGCTGGTAGGTGAGTAATATGTTTTTTTTCTCCCCCCTTTCACCACTTCTCACCCTCCCCGCCCCACTGCTCCATCGCAGGAACAGCCACGACTGGTGCGCTGCAAAATGCTTTGGTACCCTACACTGGTATGAGTGGGGCTGTAAATCAAATTAAATGCATCTGAGAGAGAGTGTGGTTACGGAGACTTGAAAAGGACTTTTAAAGGGAGGGAGTGACAAATTCGCTGGCAAGGTTGGTCATTGGGGGGGCACCAACAAACATTGCTGCGCAGGGAGCCACCAGCACCTAAGCTGACCCTGCGATTGAAGTTATTTCGACTCAACCATTGTTACCTCCATTAGCGTTCTTTCAGCAGTAGTAGCTGCAACTCAACAGGGATCAGCAATGCATGATTTGCACGCACACTAAGCTAAGTTTGTAAACTTCACAGTCTCTCTGCTTCATGCACAAGCACTTTTAACATGTGCTGCCTGCTTTTGGGCCACTGGAATTGTGCATTAAGAGGACAAAATTATGCCGCAGTGTTGAATAAATTATGCAGCAAAAAAAGGTTGCAGTGAAATGTAGTGTATTTTCTAATATTTACATTTTTAAACATGCTAACAGTCTCTGTAAGATTTTACCTTATTATTACCAGTGTAACATACAAATGAAGCAGTGAGAATGGTGATCAGTCAACCTTTGCAAAGGGCTGTCCACATCGCAGCAACACAAGTCACATTTTTTCGGACATTTTTATCTGTTTGAGCTACAAACAATTTATTAGTTAAAGTTGTCAGATCTTGCAGCAGATATTATAATATGTGGCAAATATGGCAGTGCCATAAATATATGGAAGTGTGATCAAGCAAGGATTGGGTCCGTAACTCCCCAGACTGGACCACCTCACTATTGAAATAAGCAAACAGGATGTCTGGGGGGGTTGTTTTAATTAAAGTTGTGATAAACCTTAGACCATTAATTCCAAAGTTTTTAAGGTGTATTTTGCTTATTTTTGATATTTCAACAGACATTCATAAATCTACATAGCATGTCTTTTCAAAGAAACACCACATTAGTAAATTGCACAATTCAAAAACGTTTGAAATAGAGATATATAAAACATTTACATAGTGCAAAAAAAATTGAGAGAAAAAATAATAATATATGGAATGTTTTTGCAAGCAAATAATAACAACAAATCAATCTTCAAAAGACAAACATCGATAACTCATGTGTGCCAGCCTGAAATTGAACCAGTCCTATAACATATTAACACCAGACGGACAGTTCGAAACACATGTTTCCTGTCCTGTCCTTCCCAAAAATGTTTTTGGTACTCTTTAAATGTTGTATATATCTCTATTTCAAACGTTTTTGAATTGTGCGCTTTACTAATGTGGTGTTTCTTTGAAAAAACATGCTCTATTGATTTATGAATGTCTTTGTTGAAATATCAAAAATAAGCGAAATAAAGCTTAAAAACTTTGGAATTAATGGTCTAAGGTTTATCACAACTCTAATTAAAACAACCTACCCAGACATCCTGTTTGCTTATTTCAATAATTATATAGAAACCATTTGCAAAGTAGAATATTTTGCCATTCATGTTTGAACTTCTTTTGTGGAAAAAGCGAGAAGTGATGATGACAGAAACTCCATGGCTCGGAGACAAATGGCATGTGATTCCACTTTAAGCGTACTTGTGACATTCTGTGATTGGAACCATATCGCACATTATGAATGTATTTTAATTTCAATAACTCATATTAAACCATAAATAATCATGTGTATCCATTGGTTGAATTAAATAACATAATAAGCTGTAACTGTTCAGTGAAATGACACAATACTAAAATGTTGAATGTTTTGAGCATTCTGGCCACACCTCTGACTCCGCCCATTGTAAATTGATACGTATAGCGCACTACTCACCCGCAAGGGTCTCAAGGCGCTTGTACGAATACCGCTGTGGAACCCATCCTGGCTTTCCCTGTGAGGTGTCCACTCCTGGGTCCCCCCAAGGTGGAGGCCAGGCATCCTTAGCGTTGTGGGGGCCGTTGTGGAGATTAAGCAAGCTATTGCCCAGAGTTGCAGAGTGGGACTCCATAATTGGAATAGACACAGAGGCGAGAATTATCAGGTCTGTGGAATTTTGAGCCCAAGACCCGCCGAGGCGGCGAATTGAACCCTGGTCCCGGGCTAGACCTCTGCATCAGGGTCTGCCGCTCTAATCATTGAGCCACACTTCTCCACATCCTCTGGTTATTACCGCCCTCTGATTCTCTACCATCAGTTCCCCAACTTTCTTTCCCCACTTCGTCCACTGAATGGGATAACTCCAAGTACAGATGGTTGGAGAGGGCTCTAGCTCTAACAGGGGGCTGTGAGTGAGAGTAACATCAGTGCTGCTCCTGCAAGTGAAGTGAGTTCTCAGATGTAAAATTATGGTTGCTGCTTGCCACCCTGAGGGTATTAAGTAGAGCTCTCTGTGTGCTTGCCTCTGTAGTCACAAGAACTGCACACACTGGGAGCCTGCCAGGAAGGGTGAAGTGGGCAGGTACTTGGCATTGGGACATGGAGCTTGTATAAAGATTATTCCTTGCTTGCCGCTTCATCTCCCTCCAAGGCTGCCATTATCGAATTTGGAGGGGATGAGTCCCAGGCACATTGAATAGCAGCAGACAGAAGGAGAGCCCCCGGGGTCTCTGGCTTTACCCACTTAAACGCTTTCTCTACTCCAAGTACCTGCACTTTACCCCGGGGCAGAATGGCGTCCTGCTGGAGAACGCTGCTGGCCTATCAGAACTACCTGGTCATCTACCTGGTACCCCTGCTCTTCCTGGCCCTGCCGCTGGTCATCGACTCCAAGGTACCACCTGCCCCGGCTCAGCTGGAGGTCATTTAATTTCCTTTTTTCATGCGTTTCTGGCCTGTGCAAATATCACAGTGTTTGAAGCAAAGAAAACCACTTGTTCACAATGTCCTGCTTCTGGCCACTGAGAAACTCTTATACTGTCCCATTAAAAGTATAGCAACCCTGAGTAAAACTAATGATACTGTCACACTGAGCAGTGAGAATGGCAGCTACTGTCCCATTGGCGAGCAGTTGCCCCCAAGAGTGCCTCTAGCTTGAACTTCTTCAATGAGTAGCTCATGAGCTGCTGGTATCTCTCCAGCTACCTGTAACTAGCTCTCCTGTATGCAGTCCAGTCTACTACATTCAGAAGCTTTTCTTTGGTTGAATTAATAAAGGTATGCCAAAATTGAGACTTTATATTTGAGACAAAAATGTGTTTATTTTCGGTACTAATAACTGATAATTGGAGAAAAACGGGTGAATTCCCAAAATATATTTGAAACGGATGTTTGATAAATCATGTGACATTTCTGAGACTTTTTAGAAATGTTATAAACTTCAGGGCATATTTACAAGATCTGATGCATCAGCATTGATGTGTTAGATTTCTTGAGCCTGCCGTAAATGCCCTAACTGTGCTATGGATGCGCTGTACGGCAATACAGTGCTCCATGGCGCAAGGATGCACGAATGTAGCAGAAAATCTAATGCATGTTTTGGAGCTAAATTGGTTGTAAGATTGACGCAACTCCATCATTGCATCAGAACACAGAGGTGAGTCCCATGTTAAAAGCTCCGTGCCAATATTTACGCCTGGTTTGAGAAGGCATAGGGATTTTGACACAATCAATTTGCAGTGAAAACGTTGCAAATTTCATTGTATCAGTTTTTTGTGGCTTTTAACTTGGGAATGCCTACTCTGCATATATTACCCATGCTGGCAGCCAACCCTGATCGCTGGAAGTGACCATGCATATGATGACCCCTAACGTAATCTTGTCAGATGTGGTCACTATTACAACAATAACAATATTAGTAGTTCCGAATGGGTTTCACTGAACATAAGTAGCTCTTGTTACAGAATACGCTGGAGACCCTGCTCTAGCAAGCTCAAGTGAGGCTAAATGCCTATTTAAGGTGAAGCAGCCCTCCACTTTTCTCCTCCTAACTACAGCAGCGTACTGAGAACGGCTGGAACCCTCAAAAAAATCAGATGACCACTGTACTGACAACTGCTGAAATATTCCTTAAGTAAGGAAACACTGCTGACAAATGTTGGTAATGTCTGCTTATATGGGTTTCTTGATGTAATATTGGTATTTTGTAGCTGTGTTTTTAGATAGAGGAGAAGAAGCCACGGTCTGTGCAGGTAAAAGCAGTGGGGCCGGGTAAGGGGGATATCAAGCGACAATGCAGAGGGAAAATTAATTATTTAATTTCCCCTCTGCATCGTCCCTCGAAATACCCCCTTACCCGGCCCCACTGCTGTTACCTGCACGGACCGCGGCTACTTGTGAGGCACCTCACAAGTTAGGACTGGGATGAGCAGGACAGAGATGTGGGGTTAATGCAGATTGGTACGGTTATTGAGAGAAAACATAAGATTTTGTAAAAATAACCAACATTTTTTAAGACTTTCAAAACAGAGGGCCTGATTCACAATGGTAAACGTGTTTGCTATTCCCAAAGGGATTTATGAGTGGTATCTTAATAAGTGCAGAGTCTCCACACATAAAAACATAGGTATTTTTATGTGTGGAGAATCTGCACTCGTAAATATACTACTTGTAAATCCTTTTGTGAATAGCAAACAATCATACACGTACGGGAAAGAGTAAGTTTACCTTTGTGAATCAGGCCCAGAGAGAGGGAGACTGAGTATGCATTTTTGCCTGTGTACGTAAACATTTCTGATGAAATGTAATAGTCACTTGCACTTATACCCAACTATATATCAGAAAATATATTTACTACTGGATGTAACACCGCAAACACCTCCCGAAGCTACACCTCTTAATAAGGGTTACAAGGCTTTTAGAACATTGCACCCCCTGTTGGTGGAATGTTCTAAATGAAAAAGAAAGAAACAGAAAGATACAAATTGTAATACTGGAGTTGAAGAACTATCCCAACTAATATTGGTCCTGAGCCACTCCATTGTCTTCAATAAAGTACTCAACATCTTAGTCGTTTAATATAGCCGTATAGCCTGCTGCCAGGGATATACCAGTTGTTAAAGGCCCTGAACCTAAGTTATAGGCCAGAGCCGCAGGCTCCTCACAAGAAGAATAAGAGTGGAAGAATTAATATAGAAATATAATAAGATCTATATTGGGTTGTCCATCCAGACAAAGGTACTTTCAACCTTTTATATATTTTCAAAGAAAACAAAACAATAAAGTGGGAACAAAAACCCAGTGACAATTAAAACAAGAAAAGAGGCTAAGGCATTTCGTAGCACTTGAAAAGGATCAATACATTTGTCAAGCACACATAAGAACAAACACCATAGCACAAATCAATAATTCAAATAACAGTGTCAACGACGTTGTGATTCCATACAAAAGGATTGGTCAGGGACCTTGGGTACAAGCAATTTATATGAACAGTGGTTCCTTACAAGAAGAACAAGAGTGGAAGAATTAATATAGACATACAGTGAGATCTATATTGGGTTGTACATCCAGACAAAGGTCCTTTTAACTTTATATAAGGAAAACATAGCTAACGTCTTATTCAGTGTAAAACGTTTATACACATATGTGGATGACCATAAGGAAAAACTCCATGGGTTCAGAAGAAGTTTGTGCTCTATAGTCAACCATAAACTGTATCTTTACTTCATACTGCTTGACTGACATTCAGAAATATGTGATCAGGTATTCCAGTGATGGAGCTGGCAGCCTCTACATATTCTAAAGTCAAAGGATGGGACAGAATAGCTGGGGACACCTCATGAAATTTGTGGTTGCAAGGCAGTTTAACTGCAATCCCCAAATATGCTAGGCCCAAATGGGTTCCTGCTTGAATTTCTAAAAAGATTTGCATCACTTGTGTCTCCATTTCTGAACCATATTCAAAGAGACTAGATAAGCAGGCTTTTTATCAGGGAAACTGCAGATGGCCGCAATCTTTGTGGTACTGAAACTATGAAGACCTCCTGGACACGCACATCACACCACTTAATGTCCTTTATCAATGTGATGTGGAGATCAAAATCGTTACCAAGGCACTCACAAATTGGCTAGTTTGAGAAGTGATTATTTTTGGCTAGCTAAACTAATATCTTCACTGGTCCACCTAGACCAAAATGACTTCATACCAGGAAACACCACAAGCTACTGTATCAGACATATGTAGATGGCATTCCCCTAAGCCCATGTATTCCTACGTCAATGCATGTTGAGCTGATAGACTTTGAATGGGCCTTTGATTCCCTTTATTGGAGTTTTAGCTGCCAGGTGTTATGTACAGTGAACCTTGGCCCATACTTCTTGTCCTATGTCAAAGTATTTAAGCCCAAGTTCGAAATAATATTGTCTTGTTCTCCTCCTCCCCATTGAGAAAGGTGCTATGTAGGCATGTTCCCTCAGACATATTGTTCGCTTTTGTCATGAGGGCTTTCAATGGGAAGGAGACCCCATTCTTCTATAGACACATTGTAAGAAAATGGGTTATTAGTGAGGGGGTGAAAGTCCCACTCAAGTGTCAAGGTGAACCACAAAAGTCATTAAATAAATCTGTGCCACAGGAAAGCCATTAACAGTCATGTGAACCTGGACAATGGTAGAAGGACACATTTGGTTTTAGCAGAAAAATGTCAATATTTTGAAAATGGGAAAAGTGGCATTTTCAAAGTAATAATTCAAAATCTGACTATACCATTAAAGAGGATTTTAAATTACATATCAAATGAGTGGAAGAAGTATTTCTTTATCTGCTCCCAAACTGAGGTTATCCTTTATTAAGGGCCCGATTCACAAAGGTAAACTTAGACCTGAAGTCTAGGTTTAGACCTGAAATTAGTCTTCAGATCTAAACTTTGGGCCTTATAGCAGAGGCTCCACTATCGTGGGAAGAGTCTTCGCCCTCGGCCGGAACTTCAGCCATGAGAATTCTCATTGCCAAGATTACGGCCTGATTGCGGAGATTTCCCCACGTCTACGGGGGCTCTACCACGAGTGCAGAGGCACTTTGTGAATCAGGCCCTTCGACTTCAGGTCTAAAGTTGGACTTCAGGTATAAGTTTACCTTTGTGTGATAAGTTTGTTTATATAAGTCCAACCACTACAAGTGTCAGAAGGCCATGATTTTCCAACAAAAAGTGTCAATTTTTAGGAAATTTTCCAAATTTAGTTGAGTTTTGAAACCAAAAAGGAGAAAAATCTGAATTCTTTCCCATCACAAGTTGAGCCAATTATAGACTAAGTGTCCTGGCTGGGAGACGCAACATCGTTGCTGCTAGCCGCTGCAAAGGACAGTCCCTGTAACACTTCGCAGAGTACGTCAATGGAGCACAGATGATATTCAGAACTGCCAATAGCTGGTGCAGAGGCAGCTGATGCTGTAGTCGATACCTGAGTGCTAGTGGAAGAGCTGATGCTCAAACCAGATGTAGCAAAAGTCACCTGCGGGTTTATGAGGAATGCAGCCATCAGTAGAGGCATAACTAGAGACATTGCCGAGCATGGGCACTCACGGGTTCCAGCCTGGCATTCAAGTCCGTCGGCGAGTCCAAGGCAACTGTCAGACAGAGGTCCAACACTCATTTGATTCCCCAAAACAGGCATCGAAGAACAAGTACGATGCAGTCCATCCAGACTGGTCTAAACAATAGGAGCCATGAGGTGCTCAGTTCCCGTAGGCGAGGTATGCCCAGATGTTGTACCATGCGCTCACGGTATTTGCGCTCCAGAAGTGCTTTTGCCATCTCGTTAGTTATTGGGCTATCCATTGCATAGCAGAAACATTACTATAGAGAGCAGGATCAGAGGAATACCTCCAAAAATGCTTGTCAATACGGAGTGTATAAAAGTTGGAATAACTCCGAGTATTTTGAAAGGTGCTTAGAAATCCTAGCCCTATGGTGTTAAATATGTGTACAATACCACTCGTATCAGACATATTAAAGATACGACTCACCATTTCTGTAAAATGAAAGGGGCAGTGTGTACATATAGGTGCCTGTATCTTAGTCGAGGTCCTTGCGATTTGAAGATCTAAGGTTTCTCGGACGGAGGTTAAGGGTGCGGTTTGCTGTAAAAGCATGGCTTTCAGTATGCGCAAGCTAGTGGAAGAGCTGATGCTCAAACCAGATGTAGCAAAAGTCACCTGCGGGTTTATGAGGAATGCAGCCATCAGTATAGGCATAAGCTAGAGACATTGCTGAGCATGGGCACTCACGGGTTCCAGCCTGGCATTCAAGTCCGTCGGCGAGTCCTAGGCAACTGTCAGACAGAGGTCCAACACTCATTTGATTCCCCAAAACAGGCATCGAAGAACAAGTACGATGCAGTCCATCCAGACTGGTCTAAACGATAGGAGCCATGAGGTGCTCAGTTCCCGTAGGCGAGGTATGCCCAGATGTTGTACCATGCGCTCACGGTATTTGCGCTCCAGAAGTGCTTTTGCCATCTCGTTAGTTATTGGGCTATCCATTGCATAGCAGAAACATTACTATAGAGCGCAGGATCAGAGGAATACCTCCAAAAATGCTTGTCAATACGGAGTGTATAAAAGTTGGAATAACTCCGAGTATTTTGAAAGGTGCTTAGAAATCCTAGCCCTATGGTGTTAAATATGTGTACAATACCACTCGTATCAGACATATTAAAGATACGACTCACCATTTCTGTAAAATGAAAGGGGCAGTGTGTACATATAGGTGCCTGTATCTTAGTCGAGGTCCTTGCGATTTGAAGATCTAAGGTTTCTCGGATGGAGGTTAAGGGTGCGGTTTGCTGTAAAAGCATGGCTTTCAGTATGCTCAAAGTATCAAATTGTATAAAGGAAACATTCAATGAAGGCCATAACGGCACCTCCCTGACTGTATTCATTGGGGGAAACAATACTGGCATACAGCAAGTAACCCTGGAGTTCACATTGACGAGATAGGCAAAGGACGGAAGCATCCCACAGCAACCTTCATCGTTCGGCATCAATTAACTCCCATTTGAGAGAAGCTTAAATACCGGAGTAATCACAGCTGCTGGAGTCCCTTTCATGTAGCAGGACAAGTTCTCTACTGACCCATTACAAGCTCCGTGCAGTGAAATATCCTGGCACATGAGAGAACCGTTTAAGTGTTCTTGCAGTTTTTACTGCTTAGAAACACTTCTAAATCCCCACTCCGGCATCAAAATCTGTACGGTAATTCCCAAGATTTCTTAATGTATTCCTTACCCATCTATATATATAAAAACGAAAGTATGTCTGTTTGTCCTTTATGCATTACTACAACATTCATCCGATCGGCATGAAACTTTGGGAAGTTGTTGAGTATACTCCCGCGAAGGTTTCTGGCAAAAAAAAAAAATATTTAAAAAATTGTTAAAAGTTGTTGAGTACACTCCAGCGAAGGTTTCTGGCAAAAAAAAAAGAAACATTTGAACATTTGTTAAATATCGGCCCCCGGCCCCCCAGGGCCCTCATAATCTTTGCCAATACTGAACGTTTACAGTTTCCGGTGCGACTCGCTTTTGCAATGAACATCAACAAAGCACAAGGACAATCGCTGCAAGTGTGTGGACTAGATTTGCAGAATCCATGCTTCTCACATGGACAACTGAATGTGGCCAGCTCACGCATCGGAAAACCTTCGGATTTATTCATGTACGCACCAGACGGAAAAACAAAAAATACCATGTATCTACAAGCACTCGAATAAATAAACAGAATTAAAACAACACTTTAAAATGTTTTCCATATTAAAATTAATAAGTTTCAATAAAAACGACACAATGTAAATTAAATGTTATCATAACAAGTTTCCTTAAATTTCCTTTCTTCTGAGATTGCAGCAACGCGCGACGGGTAAGCTAGTTTTTTCATATTTTCCTGCCTGCCTTTGCTCAAGGCAATATTGGAACTGAAAAATAGTGACCAGTAGAGTTATGGGCCATAGATTAGCCATTCGGTTGATGGTGATTCTGCTCCCGTAAATGGTAATTTATCCAGTTTTTCAATACGAAACATTGTATATTTTGCTCCCCTTTGTGCCATTTCTACCTGTTTATCTGTTAGATTATATTCTGAAAACAGAGACGTACTGTTGATAAAACTCCAAGGCACATAGCCTGCACGCAAAGATTGCAACGTCCAGCTTACCAACATAATAGAACGTAACTGAGATTGCCCATGTTGTAATATGGCTAAATCCTGTTCCAGGATGTCTATCGCAGAAGATATAATGTTGCCTCAGGAATATATGCTGGAGGTCAAAGTTGTTAACCCATTGTCAACAACAGCTAACGCCTTCTCTAGGTATAAACGGTCTATTTCTCAATATTCTCTTTGCGGCCTCTTGTTGGGATATTTTCTAGATGTGATTATAGGCAACATAAATGCCAGCATATATGAAACATTTACGATGGGACCTAGTAAACAATCCCTAAGATCCAGGTCTTTTGTGAGTAAGAATAAGTGCTGTTTCGCTTCTGTGAGTGTGGAGGTTTCTATCCAATCAAAGCACAACTTCCCAACAGTGTAGGTTGTCACTACCCCTTGGTGTTCTCTTTGTACATAGCATGGGTCTGGCCTATGGATACTGAACCCTTCGGTGATACCCAAGAATCTCTTCTGACATCTGTTCATATCTAAGGGCCAAACCAACCATTCTTTGCAATAAGGGTCTGATCTATTGTACTGTAAAATGTCATCTACTGTTGTACCTTCCTGAGAAGTTGAATTTGACACCCCTCCATTTGTGATGGTGTTGGAAACCGAGGCGTGTACAGGTCCTTGTTCTTGGCTAGTCCAAGACAGGATGTCTGTTGCACTGTGTCATTTAGAAATATAATAGGCTGTGGAATGAGGCATGCACTAAATAGCTCTTCAGTTCCCTGGACTCGCCAGTCCCTAGAACCCCAGTCGGATTTTAAGGCTATTGTGTCCTTCCATAGGCCAAAACCCTCTTCAGAAAATTGGACAATAAAGGAAGCAGAGTAAATCTGTTTGGTGTTTGTCAACATAATTTTCAGTGCCAATGTCGGTGCAACTTTATAATAAAATGACATCGGGTTGGAAGTGTTAAACCCTGAAAAATATGAGAATTTCTGTATAAATGTTGCGAACTACCTTTTGGAGGTGTAGGGTAATTTTTCCACTGGTGGTATTCAAAAATATTTCTCGGTGTTATGGATTTTGGCAAGAAATGATGACCATAATGTTGGTAACAGTACAAAGTGTCATAGTCTGAAGAACTTTCTAACATTTCAGTGTTTAAAATGCAGCACTTTTCTCTAAATCAGACAACATGTTATTAATAGTTTCAGAGTCCCAATCATCAAATGTACTGGAGGTAATGATATCACTCAATGAAATTTTAAAAACATGAGAAATTGTTAAAATTTCAGTTGGACCGAATATATCGAAATCAACCTTGTCCCAAACTATACTGTCCGGTATAGCAACTGCTGCAATGTTCACTGATGATAAGTCTCTTTGTTCACGATGTGAAGATTGATGTGGTTTCAGAATCAAACGAATTTATTGGGCTGTAGCGCTTTGTTGAAGGTATCGTCCATTAAGAAGCATGCCATAAGTTATAACCAAGCCTAGTCAGAAAGAAAGAACGGTTTCCCAGTAATTACCCAGAGTTTTACCCTAAGCAATACCAGGTAAGCCTTTTTGAGAAAGTTCAGAATTTCCTTGACTTGCTGCGTGCGTATTTGTTGGGCTGGTCTAGTTTCTTGTTCACCTGGATCCAAAAAAAAGTATCAAAGTTCATGAAGTAGCTAGAAGCAGTTCGATCAATTGTTGGAATTGCATCAGGATTTATTGAAATTGCATTTTGCTCTTGTCGAGGCATGTTGCCGTAGACATCAGTATTTGGTCTTATTGCAACTTCTATGTTGTTTTGAGTTTGATTTTGAAGTTAAATTTTGGGTTCAAGAGGAACGAGTGTCATAGCATTATTGCATAGTCCTTCATTCTGTGCAGGAGGTTCTTCAAACGTGATGAGTCTTTCTGTCTGAACTTCTTGGATTGTAGCAAGAGGAGGGCATCTGCTGCTGTGGAGTCCACGAGGCCTACTGCTTAGTATCAGCCACATAGTGTGGTTTGATTAAGTCGATTAAGACAAAACGTTTCTCCTTTTTCCGGACAAGTGGCAGCAAAAGTACAGTTCTAGTACCTTAATTTGCTAGGACAGGTACAGGCTTTCTGTATGATGGTCCAAATACTTTTTTAACCGCTATTATCTCTCTAACCAGATACCTGATATTTGGGATCCAGACAGGTATTGCCGAGATAGCCTTGACTTCCCCAGTGGTAGTCTGTTTAATGTGGACGTTACTTTGTTGTGTCCTGGATTCATTTAGATCCTGTAAAACAGCCAAATGATCATGGATATCAAATGGTTTTCCATCCGCCACTGTGCCTTCGCAATCTAGATCAGGTACCCCCATTTCTGTCTCAAATAGGACCTCGTAAGGAGTGACACCCCCTAGAGAACTTCTTGGCTGGTTTTTGAGGGCTCTCTGTACCCCATATAAGTGATTGACCCAACTACCGCCCTTGCCTAATACCCTAGCTGTTAAAGATTGCTTTAGGTTCCGATTTTTCCTCTCCGCAACCAAATTTCCCTCAGGATGGTACAGAGGGAGTACCGCAATGATACGCCCATACTTTCTATGGCCTCTTTGTAAACCCGAGAGCTAAACCCCGGGCCATAGTCAGAATGTAACTTGTTAACTGCGTATGTCTCTATAAAGACTTGCAAATCTTTGATAACAGTTCTAGCATCAGCTGAGCGCTGAGGCCAAACCCATAGGAATCTTGCGCATGAATCCACTGCAACCAAGATATACTTGTAAGCCCCATCAGATGTGAGGAGCTGTAGTGGTCCAGATACACACAAGCGAGAGGTTTGTCTGATTTTAGTAATGGTTTCTGTGCCAGGCGTGTTATGGTGGAGCCTTTCATCTGCTGTCAGATGTCACATTTCAAGACATAGTCTTTAGTTTGCTTTGGTGAACCTGGCCACCAGTAGCGCTGTTTCAACAATGAAATTGTCGCTGTAACGCCTGCATGCTAGAGCCCAAACCCTCGTGTGCTTCAACAATCGAACCTTGCCTGGTATTTGGTATTACTCTGTCTCTCACTCCAGGAATCTGAGCATATGGAATGTTGTTTGCATCTAACTTGTAGGAGTACTTGAGTGAAAATGTCTTCGGTTCTGCTGAGCTGCCTTTGCGCGAAGCAATAAAAGCAACCATAATCCCACGCCTATCCTCGTTTGTGAACAAGTGATTATAGCTACAGAAGCTATGCGTACAGTCGCCTTCTCGTCTTTATAAGCCAATAAATTCCCTTCAACGTGAACGCCATCACATTGATGACTTAGTTTATGAATCGCGTTAGCCTGTGGTAGTTTGTTTTTTAACTCCACTAACTGTTCCCGTAGTATTTTATGCTTAATTGGGCCACCTTTTGTGTCTTTGAACCCATTTTCTTCTCAATGATGTAAATATTCATTGTACAATTGCATACAGTAAAAAGAATCACACACTATCAACGTGGAGAATTTGTGATCCGTATTTACGAGTGCCAGTACCAGTGCTTTTAACTCTGCCAACTGAGTTATGCAGTCTCCTAGAAATAGCGTTTTTGTGCAACTTAGATGGAACTTCCCATCCCTCATGCGACTTTTAATGATGGCACATGCTGCGCTGTATTGTTGCTTACTCCCTATGGCCGGTTGAGCAAATCCGTCATTGTAAATAATATATTCATACTCATCTAGAGACAAGATTTCCTTCAGTAGAGGATATTCTTGTCCGTATTGCATAAATGCTTGCGTATTTAGACTTGGATCAAATCTGTATTCAACATCCGTTGCAGTAAGAGAATTAGCCCATTGTATCCATCTAGGATGTAAGGCTTTTGAATTTGGAATGCTAGCCTTTGCAACCGGGGTTATAACAATTATGCTTTTTCCCTGAGCCAGTGCTCTTTCTCTTGCTACAGCGGTCTGAATTGCTGTCAGCATTTCTGTGTTTGTGTACAGGGGAGATTTGTAAGCGATTGATAATGTTTCACCTTCATTGATTGTTAAGTAAGTGTACCCGCTTTGACCCGCTATTACACGGATCACTAAGTTGCATATGTTTACCCGCATCTGTAAGTGTTTTGAAGCTATCATGTTTTCTTGTAGTGAACGTAGGATGTTTGTGAGCTCCTGTGTCCATTGTCTAACTGAAAAGTCAGGTTTTATTAAGTAGTAGAAAGGGTTTACTCTTTCTGCGTAATCCAAAATGTATGTTCTGCTGACATTTAGGAGTCCCAGTATTGATTGTAGAATTTGTAATGATTTTGGAGGTTGGAGCATAGCATTCTTTGTTAGCTGTCAGACTTTTCCCTTCAATTGAAAGCTCATATACCAAATAAAGGCTATTGAGGTGGGCAATTTTTGATTTTTTTAAATTAAGTTTGTAGCCCTCAGAGGCGAATCCCATAATTATAGTGTTCACCCTGGCCAAGTGCCATTTCTAAGTCGTCGTCCACCAGATAAATATCATCCACTTAGGACAACGCTTCCTCATCAAAATTTTGGAGTAACTCAGTTACTCTTGCTGAGAAAACCCCGGGGCTGTTCTTATACCCCTGGCGGAGTCAACAAAATTGTCACTGGTACCCCAAAGCTGAGAATGCGGTCAAATACTTGCTTTCAGGTGCTATATTTTATATTAAGTGTAGTTTTATATTTTTTCCTTACAATGTTATTCATTAATGCGGCACTGTGTGCATTTTGGACAGCTAATGTCTTTGTGCATGTGTTTAAATGTCTTTCATCTAAAACTAGACAATATGAGTTGTCCGATTTCATTCTAGGAAACAAAGGGTTGTTCATTGGTGAGGTACATGTTTCAATGACCCCTTGATATTCAAGTTGATCTAAGATCTCCATGGCTGTTTTCTAGCTTGTTGCTTTATTGGATATTGCCTCAGTGCATTTGGTGAAACTTTTAACGGGATCACGTGGTGGGTTGAATTCTCATCCCAGCCAGCATGATTTTTGTACAATGCTGGTGCTAGGGCAACTGCCCACTCCCGTGCATATGTGTGTTTAATATGTATGGGAACGAGGTTGGAGAAGGCTGGAATATTTATATTTTCTCCCCTAGGGCACTCCATAACAAATGCTAGTGCCCAATTTTGTTAAGCTAATAGGATGCCATAACCAGATGACCCGTTCTCCCAAAAGAGACCTTTAACTTTTCTGGGCTTGTCCCCCTCCATCTGGAGTGTTATCTCATTTAACTTATGTGGGACGCTTACCCTCTTATATGGTGTTTCCACTGTGGAGTAATCATTCAAATCCGCTGTCACCAGAAATTCCATCAGGTTCTGGCGAGCTATTGTTACTTCTGCTGCACTGTCTAGCATCGTCTGAGCCCATTCCCTGTTCAGAAGTTGTGTCCTCAGAATTCTGGGCATGTCTGATCTTCAGGCCTGATATTTTCTTCTTTTCAAACTTGTGTTTTGATTTTGGCATTTCTTTTTTTTTTGGAAGCATAGTCTTGAACTTGCTGTGTGTCAAGTCAAGTCAAAGATAGCTTTATTCGATTTCCAATAAAAAATCATAAAAGCACATATAAAATACAGTAGTACAGTTAATTATTAAGAACCAATTTCAGATATTTCAATTTAATTTATGGTTAATCTGCATCTGGTGACATTTTTTAAAAACATAGCTACTAAGTAAATTACCATCTCATCTTCTAACATTTGAAGTTTCAGTAATGCTGGTCTACATTGCCTGAGACCCCATCTTCTCAGCAGAACACCCAAATAGTTCTTTCTAGCTATTGAATAAAATGTACAGAAAAAGTGCAATGTAGAGTGGATTGCTAAGATACATCGTCACATGGACAGAGAATTAGGTCCCTTGACCAACTATTCACTTTGGGGAAGGTAATTAATCTGAAGAAACTTCCGGTTCTAAAACGTGTAAGGAGCATCTGAGTATAACTACTCTGAGTATTAGATAAGTAAAGCTGGATGCCCTCCCCTTGTAGCATTAGTTGATTCTCCTGTGTTGAAACTTTCTTACGTTCTATTAGCCAGCGTTTATTTCCCAAAAACAAAGCCATTTCTCTTTTAACTTTTTTGTAGAAATTGCCGTTAAGGTCATTGGGGAGTCAAAGAATTCAGGGTGACCTATTTGTTTCAGAAAGCCCTTAATATAAACAAACCAATCAATCTTCGATGCTCCCTGTAAATTCCAGCAATCCAACACCACCTCTCTATTAAAGCCCATTTCTTCTGTCGTCCAGATCTTGTGCCACAATAAGACTGGGCAAACTTTTATAAGATCAGTTATATAAGCCATTCCTATTTCTTTGTGGCAGACAAGTGTTGAGGTTAATCTGGGTGCTGCTAGCAGATAGCACAGAAAAGAGTTTTCACATATTTGGATCTCCCGGGTGTCCGCTAGGCCCCATAAACCGTCACCATAGATTGCAGTGGAGACACATTTCGAAATATAAATGTCCCTCAGGATATTAACTGGTCGACCCCCCAACTTATTTGAGAAATGACGTACCGCGCCAATGGCCCGAGTTTTCTCATGTTTACCGCAGATGTCCATTTCCCATTATTACTAAAATTAATACCAAAGTAAGTAAAAGTATTGGTTAATTCTATCTTTGACTGATCTAAGTAAATATTACACTGAACATTTCTCTTGGGTGAACAGCTCATAGCAAAAGTTTTACCCACGTTAATCTTTAAACCTCTTACATTCATATAGTCTGCGAAAATTGCAAGCACTCTCTGGTGGCCTACTTGTGTTCTTGCCATGATGACAGCGTCATCCGCATAAAGTAAAATCGGAACCAAGCAGCCATTAATTTGTGGAAAATCCAGTCCCAAGCTAGTTAGATGACTTGCCACGCTATTTATGTAGAGGTTAAATAAAAACAGCGCAAGGATACATCCTTGACGAACCCCTTTTTTATGGGAAATTTGCAGTGCACTCGCCCATACTACTGAACCGTACCTTTGCACCCGCCCCGCGGTATAGCTCCTTTATAAAATATAAAATATTACTTTCGATGCCACAAAATTTCATGGCTTACACAGTCGAAAGCTGAGCTTAAATCGACAAAGGTTAGGAACAAATTTCCCTTTTTTGCTGTTTACATATTTACCTATGATGATAGCGAGATTAAGCCCTTGTTCAACTGTGCCCAGCCCTGCCTTAAAACCATACTGGAATTTTGAAAGGAGTCCTGTATCGTCTGCCCATTCCTGCAGCCTATTCAAAATGATTCTTCCAGCCACCTTCATCAACGAGTCCAATAGTGATATTAGACGATAACACTTGGGGCCATTTCGGTCCCCCTTTTTGAAAATGGGGACCAATATTGCTTCTTGCCATGTACTTACAAACGCCACATTGTTAACGTTATTTAGCACATTGGTCAGAAGGGGGGCCCATAGTTCTACATTCGATTTATAGATGTCAACGGGTACCCCATCTGGCCCTGGGGCTTTACCTGCCGCACTTTCTCTAATTTCAACCTCGACTTCAGGTATTGTAAAAGTAATATTTAAAGGATATAGTGCCTGTGGAATATTTCCAGACTGCCCAGCGGATTCGGCCGGGCTGGTTCCCTGTAGGTCATCTCTTTTGTAGAGCTCTGTAAAGTGTTTTACACATGGGCCTTCCTCTATAGCCATCTCTATATTGTCAGCCTTCCTATTCTGGAAAAACGGGGCATGCAAGGCTTTCCAGAAACCCACGTTATCCTTCAGGATGCAGGCTTGATGAAGAACTTGCCATGCTTCCTGTTTAATCTGGGTCTTCCTTTTCTTGATAGAGCCATAATGATTGGCTCTTGCTTTTCTTATATCAGACACATTTTTAGGCTTAGTTTTAAGGCTCTGTAACAATGCAGCGTGGGCCTTTCTACACTCTTTATCAAACCAGCCTTCCACCCTGTCTTTTGCGGTCCTTCTTTGGTTTCCTGTGAGTGCCTTCGAGATCTCAGCCGAAATCTTTTGGTAGGCAGTCATAATTGAGAAACTATCCTTGTCAGCAGATAAGCAAGTCATAAACTCCTCTTGGTTGTTACTTAGGAGACTTTCCATGAAAGTCAAAGGCTCTATTTTTTGCCATTTTATGGCATAACCATTTAATTTTGCTAAAGATAGCTTATATTTATATAAGTCATCTACAACATCGTGTTTTTTATTATCATTTTTTAAAAGGGATAGGGAAAAGCTCATCGGATAGTGATCGCTTATGGCAATATCACCTATATTAAAATTGAACACTTTTCCAGAGTGACAATTTGACAACAAGGCATAATCCAATACGGAGTTACACCTCCTACCATTAAAGGGCGGGATAAAATCTACCTGTGGACTACATAATTCATTCACATAACCTTAGTCATGTTGGGATACAAGAGTATTAAAGAAGTTTCCATGGGTAGTATGGACAAAGTGAGTGCATGGCTCTCCTTTAAGATTTTCTAACCAACAAATTCCTGAATGGCTATGCTGGCAAATGTAACAATTAAAATCTCCCAGCCAAAGAATACAAGCCCCTGCTGGGGTATCTACTTCTATCTCATTTACATGATATAAAAGCTCATTAAGAGTGGAAGACAAATCTGCCTTTGAGGTGTTATTATAGAAATTAATCAGATTAATAGTTTCATTTCCTCCACTTTCTAGAGTTAGAGATTGAAAGTAAGATGACCCCAAATTATAGTTTTTAATTTTTATATTTGCAGTGTTGGAAATGTAGGTACAGAGACTCCCTGAGTTTCTCCCCCTCGCTGAAGGCTTAGCCGGGGTATGAAATGTTCGAAAGCCATTTAAATGTATGGGTTCTAACACCCAACACTCCTGCAAACATATGATGGAAGATTGATCCACCAGGGATAGAAAAGCTGGCTCCTTAGTTCTAATCACGAGTCCAGCTATATTCCAATTTAAAATACTAAGTGTGTCACCCATATATCTTTCACCAGGAATTATAGAACTCTCACCTAAGACGGGAGAGTTTAATTCTCCTGCAGTCGTTCTCAAAACCGCACTCGGATACGCTTGATCTAACAGTCCTCCCAGGCGTTCTGGAGGCCACTGGTGCTTCTAAAATTACTTGCCTGTCTACTATGTCTACCTGGGGGGGCGCCAGGGCCGGGGTTACCTTTAAAGAGTGACTTTCTTTCTCCCCCAGTATAATTTGGGTGCCATGTCCTATAATATCATCCCTATCCGTTCTCCTATTTAATGGTAATTTGGAAGGGTGTGGTTTACCCTGACCCTCCGCTAATCTAGGGGGATTTATTTTTTTAGGCAACCCAAGTCAATCGACATTATCAAGGCCACTGTATCTATTATAAGTTGGAAAGTCTCTCCAATCATTGAAGAGACCCTGCCCTTCATATGGCATCCTTCCTCTTGTGCGATGCTTGACCTGTGTCCAGTCTACTCCATATTCCGATGGATTGGGCAATGGGTAGGAGTATGAAAGTGGCCAGGATTCAATTGTTGATCTAGTGGTCTGGTAACTCCAGTTGCAAATATGATCCACCGTACGAGGATCTTTAAAACTTACTAATACACAATCACCCGAAGTTGTTTTTTCACTATTACCCACCCATTGACTCTACGAACCATCATGATTTCGCTTGAAATATATTCGGGTAAGGGACGGTTTATGTTGAGCCAATGTATTACTTTATTTTTCAATGCTATGTAAGGTTCTAATGTGGGGGTCAGGTAATTCTGGGACTCCAGTCAATACCACCGTGTATGGGCTAGATTCCGGGGGTAAGTTTATTCTTTGGAGCATAGTTCTAGTTCCCTCTACCGGTGACCGTCTATCTTCCCTGGAATTAGACTTAGTCATAGGGGATTTTTTGCCCACGGGGGCTGTGAGTTCAGGTGGTTTTATTGGTGTTTTAGAATTTTGAGGTACACAGCTATTAACATTAGGTAACTTCTTAGTGGGCAAAGGTTTATTGCTTGGTGGTTCCTTCACAACCTCTGTTCCCTTCTCCGTGAATGCTAATATATTGGAGAGTTGTTTCTCTATATTTGACAATCTAATTTCTAGCGGCTTAAGATAAGATTTTAACAATGCTCCTAATTTATCAAGGCAAGGGTCATGTAGGATCTCAATGCTTTTGTTACTTTAGTTTTTGTTTTCCTATTTCCTGCTGTGGTGTTATTAAACTGCTTTTTCTTCGGGATAGCTCTTCCTCGTCTCTCCCTTAGTTGCCTGATATTCTGTTTTTCTGACAAGTTTAGTGTTTTGTTCATCACGGGGGAGTCAGGTACAATGTTAACATCTAGCGTATCTTGTAGATCCATCAAAGATTGATCATGCGGTATCGGAGCATAGTGTATCAAAACCGGGGTGTCATTAGGGTTATCGCATGAGTGGCGATCCGGGGTACGAGCTAATGCAATTTGTCCCATAGATGATCTTTTGGCCATTGCTAAATCTTGTGACACCCTCAGTTCCAATAAAATTATTCCTTGATCTATAAAGGAATTTGTTTTGGTAATAAAATTATCTAGAGTACCAGTTAATAGCTTCCCTGATTTGGTCGTCATTTTTCCCTTGCTTTCAAGTGTAGACATAATTTTTAAAAGTAAACCCTCTTTCAACTAAGAATCAATTAGACATGTGAGCAAGTAACAAAATATAATAAAATATAATATTAAAGAGGGGGGCCCGGACCGGGCTATTTCGGACTAGAACAGGCTAAAACGGGCCCACCCTTGGCCAGGGCTTCGGCCGGCGCCCGCCAGCACGCGTCCCGCGAGTGCGGAAGTGGGCGTAGCTAAAAATGGAGGCGGGGTGGGAAGAGGACCCAGGTGCGGCCGGTCACTGGCCGCTGGGAAACCTGGTCCTCGCAGTCCCGCAGGTCCTATATTTGGCCCCAAATCGGCTTGAAAACGTCCTGAATACAGCGTCCTCAAAGTGGCAGGCAAGTGAAATTAATAGCAGCAAAAGTCCTGACTCCGAGCGGCACCCGCGAAGCAGGGGCAGCGAGTCAATTTAAAGTGCAGGGAAGCGGGGCGGGAAGAGGACCCAGGTGCGGCCGGTCACTCGCCGCTGGGAAACTTGGTCCTCGCAGTCCCGCAGGTCCTATATTTGGCCCCAAATTGGTTTGGAAACGTCCTAAATGCAGCGTCCTCATAGTAGCAGGCAAGTGAAATTAATAGCAGCAAAAGTCCTGACTCCGAGCTGCACAAGGTTGAACAAGGTAGAACACACAATATAGCACCCACTGCCCTAATTCAATAACTTTAGTGATTGTATTACATCCAGTGGTAAAAAGTCCCAAATATTAAATTGCCTCTCAAGAAGCAGCTCACAAACTCACCAACAAAGTCTCAGCTGCCCTTGGTTAATTTCTTTGTTAATCTGTCACCTGCAAGCTCATACCAAGTCAGCAACAGCAGCAACAAAATTACCAATAATGTCTCGAGTGGTTCAGTTCTCACCATGTGTTTAAATAAAGCTTTTCCAAACGATTCTTCTTCCACTTCTTCTTCCACAAAGTTAGAAAGTACTCGCTGTGCATTTAACTAACCAAGTCTTTCCAAGTCTGACTGCAGAGCACTCCTCCGGCTCCACA
This sequence comes from Lissotriton vulgaris, assembly GCF_964263255.1. NCBI lineage: Eukaryota > Metazoa > Chordata > Amphibia > Caudata > Salamandridae > Lissotriton > Lissotriton vulgaris. The sequence goes on from NC_141687.1 coordinate 365,873,869, forward strand.
CACAAACCATCCGATCCGGCTTCCAAACGACCACAGGTGAGTACTGAGCTGTAACACGCCCAGCTGGCGTTCATCAACCGCCGCACCTCCGCGCTCCGCCAACAACTACAGCGGCTCTCCACCTCGTCGAAAGAGAGTCTTTTCACGTTATCCAGCAGCGAGAAAGCTTCATAAGCATCGAGACAAGCTCCAGCCTGTGTTCACCGGCAATAATCCGAAAATAATCACTGCGATATCCGTCTCCATGAGAGCACCAGGAAAGCAGAGTTAGGAGCCCCTCACACACACATCCGCGAGTCTGTCAAGCGAACGCCGAACGCCAGACTCCGGTACTCCACCTATGAATGTGTCTTGCTGTGTGTGTCTGTGGACTTTGTTAGCTCTTCTTGTCTTTCTGACCATCCTTCCCTCTAGGAGTTTTTCGATGAACCCTGAAAGGAACGAGAGGAATGTGTATCAGTATCCTGATACCTGTCAGGTTTCCTTATATTATCCCTATTCCTGAGATTATACCACTTTTCGGAGGGCTCCTGTGGAGGAGATCTGCCTCAGTATTGAGATCAGTTTCCTTTAAAGTTCTGTTGTTTTACATTATCCCACTTTTTTTTAGAAGAAGCAGGTATCTGCTTAGAAGTGTCCTATTCTGGACCGCCCATCAGTTGAAGTTTTAAAGCTTACCCACCCTAAACTGTCTCTGCCTAATTCTACATACGCAGTTTCAATTATTTTGGATAGTTCGTGTTGTTGACCAAATGGACAGAGCTCCCTTAGCTGTTGGTGGATTGCCACTGAAGCTGCTTCCCCTTTAATATTAGACAGTATTACGGCTTAAACTTGGTCATAGTTACCTAGTAACTTAATTCCCAATTTCAGAGCAGGTTCTGCTCTGTACTTGTTTTGATTTTGTCGTACTACTGCTAATGAAGGAATACCATGAGTCTTGGTATATATGGCAGCAAAGACTGTACCCGAAGTGCTATAATCTTCTACCTGTGGTGTTATTCCCATGGGCAAGCAGATTGTTAGCATTCTGTGTTTTTCATACGTGGTAGTATTTCAACTTACTGCCTCGTGCTGAGTTATTTTATGAGATACCCAGAATGGCATTTGTTCACATTTCGTGGGCATTTTCCCCATTACTGCATTTTATGTTTGTGGTGTGATTTTAGTTGCTGTACCCTGAGATTGAGTTCCATTTGTTGCAACTGTTGCTGGTTGGGCTGTGAAAGTCCTCAACACGAATTGCATGATGTTTCTGTACATTTTAATCAAATCTTTGTGTTGTATTGGTAAGTCTGCCTGTGGCATTGTTTCAATGTCAGGATGTGGTGTGTAGGCCGCTAATATCGGCCTTGTGGACCCCTCTCCTCCAAGCAGGCCTAATCCTACTCTACTTCTTATATGGGTTACGGTGCCTCTAAACCAGTATGGGTGTTCCTGGTACGTGAGTGGAATCTCTATGTCCTCGAACGGACCATATACCACTGGTGCATCTCCTTCTGTATAGTAGTGAAATGTCTGTGTTCTTGCTTCTGCTGCTGGGAATGTAACCCACGAATAAAATACCTCTGTTTAATTTGATTTGTGTGCCTCAATCATGAAAGCTACTATGCCACCCCTTGTTTGTAAACCATTTTCTAATAGTTTTAGAGTGATCGTATATCTGAATTTAGGTGCATATTGAATTGCGTTTGAATCTTCTTAACTGGCTGAGACGTGTAGATCTACTTTGTTATCTCTGCCCCAGTCATTTTGTAACAAAGAAGTGTGTTCCAGGGAACTAAGATAAGGTTTTATTGCACAATTTGTTTAACCAGTAGGCAATAAATAGGATATTTTGCCTACTCAGCTGTGGCGGAGTTTGTGCCCACCCATTCCAGACGGCACTGGCGTTTTGTGAGTAGGGGTCTTTGGGAATAGCACGACTGAACTACTCAGATTCTACTGTTAAATATGCACCCAACCAGCGTTGGCGGCACCATGTTGTGTAGTTCCCTTATTTCCTATACAACATTTGCGCGTTCTGGATAATACAAACTGTGGGTTTGGTGGCACACTGGCTCCGAACACCATCACCGAGAATGTTAGCCTTTCTGTTTTAGCTAGCTCACAGTGCCACTAGAGTCTCCTCTTATCGGGGAGAGAATAGTTTCTGGCAACCTCAGAACATGACAATCCTGAACCCACAGGATCGTGGAAACAATGTACTACTATTCGCTCTATCACTCATGCTCACTTATTCGGTCTCAGAGAGTTACACAGAAGAAACAGTCGGGCGTATTACAATAAGAATTTATTGGACAGTTGTTCTTCTAGTGTAAAATGGATGTGCTGCAACAACTGTTAGACAGTAGCAGATATATATGATTAACAGTACAGTGAATTTAAAAGAATAGAATAGTCTTGAAATGAAATGTTATTGTTTACGTTAATTACAACCACAATACATTTTCTAATAAGTTAGTGAACTGTAGTAAAAATTATTATTATATGATTCATAAAACCGACTTTAAAAAAACTCTCAATTCTGTATAAAATGCCATCAGTCAGTTAGTCAATCTCTTGATGATATGCTGGGGTTTCCAGATGGTCGTCGTTAGCAGGAGATTAGACCAAAGCTTATGCCTAGTCGGCTGAAGAAGGGGGAACAAGGGGGACTGTTTCTACAGACGTTCTGCAGACGTTCTTGGCCAACTGTTCAATTATTATTTTTTAAATGCAAATTCTGGGTCAGGACCACTCAGTTTTGATGTTAAGGTACCATGCTCAGGGACCATCATAGTTTATTTATTTATTGTTATTAATTGTTTATTTATTTATTTGTTTTTAATATGTTTGCATGTGTTGAGAGGAACTTTATTAATTGGCAGTTCAATAGGACCTTAGTGTAATTTTCCCGATTACTGCCCTTATATAGGTATAAATCACCTTGTCCTTATGTAGGCATAGAAAACATGACCATATTTAGACATAGCTCATGCAGTCCAAATACGGCATGGCTACTTCCACTAATTCTGAAAATCCACAACGATTTCTTGGAAAACTCGGCTTCAGCAGTTAGGGACTTCCCTTTGCTTGAATGTGGATTTGTCCAAGAACTCATGGAGTTTTCAAAGAACTGAGACTCTTTGATGACGTTATTATGTCCAGCTTTATGTCAAACTCGGCACCTTCAAGGTATAAATATGCCAACACTTGCCCAAGCAAAGACACAGTGGTTTGGAGCAGTTCGACCATCTACTTAGTAGTGTAGTTCCTATATTCCCAATAGGCTCGGTGCATTGGAATAACATAAACGACAGTGTAGACGTAGGACTGAGGTCGACTAGGTCTCTATTGAATATGTTAGACTTAATTATGTATACCAGCTAGCTCAGAGGTCACTAGAAACTTTCTCAAGTAAACAAGAAGGTGTTAACTTTCCTGGATAGACAAGAAGGGATTAGTTTCTGACAACCGCATAAACATGACAACTTTGCTTCCCCAGAATAAGGAGTATATCTCCAGAGTCGCGGAAACAATAGATAGCTATTTCACTCAGTCAATCGTGCATGCTTAGTTTCACCAGAAGTGCAGAGAAATAGAGAGACGGGCGTTTTCACTAAAAGGGTTATTTATTGAGCAGTCTACTTTCTCATGCAAGAGAAGTGAATTGCCACAATTGCAATACTTGTCATAAAGTAAAGTGCGTCGTACAGTAAAATGAGTATTATGAAATAATACTGTAAAAGCATTTATATGGTTTTTAAGCCATAAGATACTTAAAATGGATAAAATACATATAACGATAAAATAATGACTAAACTTACTCAGCTGGTGTTTCTAAGATACGCCTACCCCAGTGTACCTAACCTAAGTCTAGTACAGGGAAGGAGTAGATGAGTTACAGTTTTTGCCAAGAATCTGAATCAAGAATTCTCTGTGGGTCTAATCAGCTCCGTACCTTGGTTATAGAATGAAGGAGGTCTTGTATCTCTTTCTCAGGACTCGATCTCCAAGTAACCCGCGAGGGTGACCGGGAAACACTGGAGCTGGATTTCTCGGCAGGAGAAAAGACAGCGTCTCTTTCAGTGCGTCAGCAGGGAGGGTCGGCTTCCTTCGGGACTTGCATCAGCAGGGCGTCGGGCAAGTAGATAGCCAATCTGCTCCAAACCACTGTGTGTTGCTTAAGGCAGATGCTGGTATATTTATACCTGGAAGGTGCCAGGGTTGACGTAAGGTTGGACAAAAGACATCACTAAGAACTCGCAGTTCTTTCAGGACTCCAGGAGTTCTAGGACAAATCAATACAGAAGCAGGGGGGATTCCCGGGCTGCTGGAGGCTTGATTTGTTTAACCCCTTAAGTGCTGCCTCGGTGCATTGGCCGACGGCAGCACTACCTCCCCAGTGCTGCGTACGACCATTGGACGTCCATTCAGCACTAGTTCCAATGGACAGCGCAGCACTGGGGAGAGATGTTTAATAGCATCTATGAGGTTAAGAACACGTTGTGCTTTCTAGGAGTCTATGGGAGTAGCCTTGCCGTATTTGGATTGAATTGGCTATGTCTTAAAATGGGTATGATTCTTATGCCTGTATAAGGATATGATTTGATATAACCACATAAGGGCATGAAATCGGGAATATTAACTAGAGTCCTAGAATCATCTACAACTCCCACTCCACATATAATGTCCATCATTACTAAATACTAAGCAATGTTTAAGCATATGTATAGGAATTTATATAGCGCACTACTTACCCGGAGGGTCCCAAGGCGCTTCGACCGCTGCGAAACCCTTCCTGGCTTCCCTGAGAGATGGTCCCTTAATGGGTATCTCCAGGGTGAGACCAGGCATCCCCGGCGGTCTGGTGGGGCCGTTAGTGAAGATGAGGCAAGCTAATGCCCAGAGTTGCCGAGTGTGATCGCTGATCAGAGTGGGCACCGAGGGCGAGAGAATTATCGAGTCCGCTGACCCTGGTCCAGAAACCTGCCGCGCCGGGAATCGAACCCTGGTCCCGGGCCGTCCTCTGCTCTCGGGTCTGCCGCCTCTAAGCATGTGTTTTCCATCCCACCCTAAAATACATAAAATGCATTTGAAATGGTATATACATGAAAATGAGTATTATACTGTACGTTTTTTTGTAAGCAGTGGTGTCATTCAGATAATGCATATATTGTACATTTTAGAATGTTGACTGAATGAATCACAAAATTTACATTTATGAAATGGCTCTTAATACAGAAGAGAAGGTCGAGACCATTTCATCACATATTGATACAAGACTGTACATGTGCTAGAGTAAATACTGTCTCTAGAGTTTCTAAAAATAGAAATCTTGTTCTCTAAGAATAGTTCTACTTTAAGCAGAGTATCATGTGCCAAAAAAGGTAAATATTTTGGTAACTGGTAAAATCAATTTCGCTCTCTGGGGAAAAGAAAAAAAAATAGTTCCAAAGTTTTTAGGTTCTGTTTACCAAAACTGAAGGCCGAATTCAGATTTCAGGGAACGTCTTGTGCTTGCTTTTTTAACAGTTATTCTCGTTGTTAGGGGAGAACATCAACTCAGATAGGCTGGCAAAAAATGTGTCTACAACAGTAGGTGAAAGTTGGGCCATTTCCGAAAAAAAGTGGAAATAGTGCATGTGTGAGATGCATTACCATCAGCGTTATCTGGATCAGCAATGTTCACAGAAGGTTGTACCTGTGTGCCGCTTTCATCTCATACCTCGCCGCCACCTAATCGTAATGGTGAGGTCTCAACGAATGCCGTCATCAGAATGGGTAGCAGCTAGGGACAACACGTTGCATGAGCCGTTACCGAACCAAGCAAATTATCGATATCCATAGGTACTGCTGATGGAAGTGTGAGACAGACGTCTAACACGCATTCTTCTCCGCATAGCAGGCATCGTAGAACAGATAAGATGCAATCTTGCCAGATTGGTCTGAATGAAAGAAACCAGGTAGTATTCAGATCTCTTTGCCGAGCCAAGCCAAGGACTTTAGTAATCTGCTCTCTGTATTGCATTGCTAGGATCGTGTCTTACATTGTAGCCTGAGTTTTGTCTGTGACTTGACTTGCCATATCGGAGCAGAAGGAACAAAAATAAGATTCCTGCTATGAGTCCCAAGATGAGAGGCAGGCAGGCCGCCGAACACAGAGTGCACGAAATTCGGGAAGATGCTCAGGAATGCTTCAAAGGGTGCTAATAGTCCCGAATAAATTGTCTTAAATACATGTGCGATGCCACTGGTATCAGACATGTTTAAGATTTGGCTTAACATTTCTACGAAATGTACGGGGCAATTTGTCGATAATAATGTATGTATCTCTGCTGCTTTCCTTGCAACTTGCAGATCATACGTTTCTCTAGACGAGTTTAAAGGCACAGTTGTTTGTAAAAGAATAGACTTCATTCTGTTTAAAGTATTAATTCGAATAGAAGAGATATTCAAAGAAGGCCATATTGTTGCCTCCATATCTAGCTTGTTGTTTGGATACAATACTTGCATACAACAAGTGACCCTGGAAGTAACTCTCACGAGATAGGCCGTTCCTGGCACCATGCCACAACAGCTGTGGTAACTTGTTAGAACGTAGCTGCCGTTGGAAAGCTGTCTGAAAAAAGGCTCTTTCTGTGTAGCAGGGATGCCGTGCAGGTGGCATGAAAGGTTATTTGATGAACCTTCGCAGGCTCCGTAAGTTAATTCCTTGACACAGAAGTGTACCGCTTAGTGAATTTTTACAGTTGTTACCACTAAGGAAAACCTCTTTCTTGCCCCCACTCCAACATCTATGTGTGTAAGGTAAATTCCAGGTACACTTGATGTACCCTTTACCCAACCTTTCATACAGGCCTGCTGGTATATACTTTTGGCAATATTGAAACTGAAAAGTCTTTATCGGAATTGTAATGGTGCCATGTATTATCCATTCAATGAAAGGTCTTTCGGAGACTGTCAATGGTAATCTTTCTAGTTTTTCAATGCTCAGCACCGTATAGTCTGCCCCTCTTTGTGCCAAAGAGATTTGTTTATCAGTAAGGTTAAAGATAGAAAATAATGACGTTGTGTTTATCAGACGCCATGGCACGCAGCCTGAACGCAGATTTTGTAACGCCCAGCCTAACTGTACAATAGAACGTAATTGGGACTGGCCATGTTGTAACATTAGCGTATCCTGTTCTATTATATCAATAGCAGATGACACAATGCTGTCCAGTGAATAAATTCTGGAGGACAGAGTCGTTAACCCATTGTCCACTACAGAAAGCGATTTTTCCAAATTAATACGATCAATTTCTCGTATTTTTTCTGCAGTTCAAATTTGTGTTACTTTCCAAGCTTCATTGTAAGCTGTGTATATACCGGCGTATATGAAACGTTTTTGACGCTGTTTGTGAGGTCCCAGTAAGAAATCTCGCAAGTCAGCACCTTTTTAAGTAAAGACCAGTGTTGCTTAATTTCAGGTAATGTGGATTTCTGTAGCCATTCGAGGCATAGTTTTCCTACACTATAGGTTGTTATTATCCCTGGATGTTGTCTCTGGGAATATTTTGGGTCTGGCCTATTCTGTTTGAACCCCTGTATTTTGTTCAGGAATCTATCGTGACAGATATTAGTGTCTGTGGGCCAGATCAACCATTTTTTCCATTTTGGAAGTGTTCTGTTATGTTTTACGTCTATCTCCACTTCTGTAGTGCTATTACTATCAGGTATGGGTTTTGCTATTTCTGTGTTCCTGAACCCACGGGAGTGGTGTGCTTGCTCGTTGTTTTACCCCCAGGACTTCTGCCCACTTTTTGCAGCCTCCGCTCCGCGAGCGCCGCTCAAGTAAGGAGACTTTGCACAGAGGGCGGTCAAGAGACTCAATCCGGACCCCAGCGGGACTGCGAGGACCAGCGGGCAGTACGTTGCTAATCTGCCGCAGCTGGTCCTCTTCCCGCCCCTACCTCCTCCCTCTATTTTATTGACCAGGAGCTCGCGCACGTGGGACGTGCACGGGCTGGCGCCGGGCTAAGCCCAGGACAAGGGCGGCCGTCTGTGGTCGTCAGGGGCTGCAGGAGGCTGTCTCCTATTTTGCCATACGGACATCATTGTAACTAGCGAGGCAATTCGTCATCTTGTTTTGCTTAATTTACTGGCCGTAGTCCTAGGTTGCCCCTGTGCCTCGAGAGGTCCCGCTCTGGTCTACATTGTTTTTTCCCCCCTTTCAAGTGACACTGACTAACAAGTATGTCTTCCCCCCCAATCACCCCTGTACTGAGTCCCCTCCAGCCCACAGTAGGGGTAACAATCTTGGGTCCCCTAGACAAGTATTTTAGCCGGGCTACTCGTGATATTGATAAAGAGATTGCCCTAGCTGAGAGACGCGCCGAGCGTAGGCAATCTATTGAACTCCTTAAACTTCCTTTGGAGAAAAGGCCACCCTTGGGTTCTCTGGCACCGGTTCCCTCTTCACCTCCTTTAACCCTGCCAGTGTTAGTAGAAAAGCCCCATGCCTCTTCTCCTTAGCTTGGTCAGGGTGGAAGACAAGTTAGGTCCAGACCCCCAGACCAGAAATACTCTTTCGGTCACTGTCACGACCATCTTGTCTCCCCCTTTGCCTACTACTCCAACTGTTTCCTCTATTGATGAGGAAAATACTGCCCAATCGGGTGTGTTACCCCATGCGGCTTCTAATAACTCTCGCATCAAAAGGAAAAGACACACTACCCTGAGGAAGAGTTGTTTTCCTAAACATCCTAAGAAAATTAGGAAACTTGAAATAGGTTTGGGAACTCCCTGTAAGCCTAAAGGGGTTGGTTTATGTGGGGCTCATGTTGTTAAGGATGGAGTCACCCGGTTAACTCTGTATCTAACCCTAGTGATTCTCTGGTGACAGGGTCTGCTGAGATTTCATCTCTAGATTTACCTTTGCTTATGCAGTTAGAGAAGTTGATGAAGTCATTACTGACCCCCATTAAAGAACGAGTCAAAAGGTTAGCTGACCGATTAGATTGCTTCGAACAGGCTACCTTAGACAACTTCTTTTCAACTAAATCCCTAATTAAAACCCACCTTAGGACGGGGGACAGTAATAATCCCATTAAAATAAGTGGGCTGGCAAGTGGTGTACCTATTCCAGAGCCCCTCCCTCCTGTTGTTATTACTACAAAAACGGGGCCCCGTCTTTCAGGGCAAATCCCCAAGATCACTTCCCACCCATCAGACTATTCACGGGTTAACACATCTCAACCCAAAAAGCGCTTAGATACTGTGGTCACGGGTACTAATGATAGATCCAAAACTGGGAATCCTGGACTCAAAAATCTCAACGCCCCACCTCAAATCCCAACGACCTGCCCTGCTACTCTTGTCTCTAGTCTGCCCGACACAATCCCTACTAGAGTGTCCCGTAGGATACCACCCATGAATCTGCCCCCAGACTCCTATCCTTTTGTTGCCATCCTCACCAACGTACCACCATTGTTGGTTGGGCAGAAAGAATCCTTCCAGATGCTGAAAAACAAAGCAATGCACTGGTTAAGGACTAACACACCACTGCCCTGGGAAGTGGATGGGCTGATTATTGGTGTTAGAAGGATAGGCTGGGTAGGTAGCACTCCTAAGCGCTTTGAGGGGGATTGTGTAGTTGTTAACTTCAAGGATTCCAGGGTAGCACATCTAATTACGAGGCAGAACTTGGGCACAAGTACCGCTGGTATTGGTGTAGTCGACCTGACCTTCTTCTACCCGAGACCACCAGGTATTCACTTTGGCATAACCCCAGAAGTAGGTTGCTATCACAACCTCCCCACTCCCGGACTTGACCTTTTCACTGTACCTTACCATCAGGGAAACCTTTATAATTTACCAACCTCTAATCGTTTTGAAATGATGGCAAATCCGGGGTGGGTTGATTGACAAAATGGTAACAATCGTCAGGGATCGGGCCATGAAAAATGTAATCCATATTATACCATGACTAATCGGGGAAGCATGAATTTGGAGGTAAGGTCTGGGGAGTTCGCATCGATTCCCGGGGCACTAGGAAATGAGGATTTAAATGAAATTAGCATTCCTGGCATTCAGAATGTTGAGAATAATAACGTGGACAAAAGGTCTGGGGAGTCTGCATCAATTCCCGAGGCATTAGGAAATGAGAATTTAAATGAAACTAGCATTCCTGGCATTCAGAATGTTGAGTATAATAACGAGGACAAAAACCTAGATGAGGAGGGGTACGTAGGAATTCTAACTAGTCATCCTGGGGCGCCCCCTGTAGGACTAGCTCCCGTACATGGTTCCAGTTTAGGTAAGAATGTCTCATGGAATATCGCGGGACTAAGTAGTAAGTTGGCATCCCAAAATTGGATAGACTTCATCAATGGTTTTGATGTATGCCTATTCCAAGAGACATGGGCCTGTGATCCTATATCCTCCCGGGCTACTTAAATTTGTAAATCCCGGCTAGCAAAGGTGCCAAGGGATGACGCATGGGGGGTCTAACTATTTGGATACGCCAAGGTCTACCCGTTACTATCAATATGGTGGAATCAGGTAGCAAAGATATTCAATTGATAAAAATGGTATCAGACCCTAGGGGAGGACTAGACATTTATAATGTCTATGTTAGGGGCAATATAAGAGGGAAGTCACCTATCCTAGAGGCCTTGTCCTCTCTTTTGGAAAAACAGTCCTTGGGCAACAAAGTTATTGTTGCTGGTGATATAAACCGGACTTTTGAACCCCTAGATATCTCTGACGATCCATTGGGAAGGGAGGAGGACACGCAATGGGGCGTCCCAATTTTGGATCTGGCCTCGGTTAGGCGGTGGACCAACGACATAATACGATTGAACGCCATCTGCATGGAACAGGGACTAAGAGCCCTAAATGGGAGAACGAAGAGTGACAGGGGAGGCGCCTGCACATTTGACAATGGCCGTAGCCAAAGTCGGATAGACTATGTCCTTTGTAGCCTGAACCTGTGGCAGCTAGTATGTGACATGGAAGTAAAGGGTAGATTGGAGAGTGACCACAACCCTCTCTGTGTGGCCCACAACTGGTGGTCGGTTACATTAGAGAATTCTAAATCGACCAATGCTCCGCTGCCTGACATGACTAATGACATGCGTAGATTGAATTGGTCGAGTGTATTGGCTAATGTGGAATCCATGGCATTTATAACCTCCGAGGTGGAAATTGCAATCACCGCTATGGAGGATGCAACCTCAGTAACTCCAGGGTCAAGGGAAATAACTGATATCCATGATAAACTCTTTTCCCTCCTAAAACCGCACTTCCTGAGGCCCCGCAAGATAAATAGCAAACAACCACCTAGACTAGCTAAATGGTATAATCACCAGTGTAGGGAAGCCAGGCTAAGCTTGGGCAGAGCAATCCGGAGTAGGGATGGGGTAGTGATTAGTGGCGCCAGAAAGCACTATAAGGCCAGCCTATCCCTGGCTAAAAAACTATGGGATGAACAGCATTGGGTCGAATTAAAGGAGGCCTCGGGGGCTAAGGATTCTAGGTTATTCTGGAAAATTGTCAAGTGGGGTAGAGGTGGAATTCCAGATAAACCCGGTAACAACGTCCCAGAGGGTGCTTGGGTAGATCACTTTAAACCCCAATATGCTGAGACTGCACAGTATAAGGGTGTGGAAGCAATTGTATCTGAAAATTCCACTGGGAATTTATTCACTCTTAAAGAAACTGAAGATGCTCTATGCACTGTCCCCGGGGGAAGGGCCCCGGGTTTAGATGGCGTACCAGCTGATGTTTTCATTAATGATAAGGCGCGGTGGGCCAGATATATATTCCTTTTGGGAAATGCCATTGCGAAGGGATCGGTCGTCCAGGAACTATGGAGGGGAGCGATCATCATACCCATATACAAAAAAGGGGATCGGTCTATCCCAGTCAACTACAGGCCGATAAGCCTGATTGCCACTGTTCAAAAAGTGGTAGGTAGGATGGTGGTTAACAAATTGATGGATTGGGTTGACGAGAACAATGCCCTGTCCCCTTACCAGGCTGGTTTTCAGCGGGCCACTAGTTCAGTCGACCAGGTGTTTCGTTTTGCTCTGTTACAGTGGGGGACAGTGGTCCTAGGCGAAGGCAGCCTGTATGTTGCTTTTGTTGACCTGCGGGCTGCCTTCGACCTGGTCCCAAGGGGAAAGCTGTGGGCAGTTTTGAGCGAAATAGGTCTCCCTGCTGAGCTACTTACCCTGGTAATGAGGTTGCATGAGTGCAACTTCACCTAAATCCAATGGGGCATGCATGGTGAATCATCTGCTGACTTCCCGGTTGAACGCGGAGTGGGCCAGGGGTGCGCAATGGCTCCCCTGCTTTTCTCATTATTCATAAATGGGATTGTGGCTCGAATGTTGGACGCCAGTGTAGATGCGCCATCGCTGGCGGCCCTCAGGGTCCCGATCCTGATGTTTGCTGACGATACGCTAATTCTATCTAAAACTCCAGGCGTTCTGCAGCGAGCTCTGAACATCTTCGATTCTTTTTGCGGGGAGCATGGCCTAGAAGTCAATGTGGGTAAGACCAAGCTGATGGCCCAGGCCAAAAATATTTTTGAACAATTGTTTGCTAGAGGTGGTTACTGAATTTACCTATCTTGTGATACAGATAACAAATGATTCAAGATGGTCCCAGCACATAGAAATGGAGGTCTTGAGGCACCAACAGATCTCGGGGGCACTTCGGGTGGAGCACAAATAAACAAAGTCCAAACCAATAAAACCCGTTTTGGCAGTATATGACGCCAAGGCTCTTGGGTCTGCTCTATATGGGGCAGAGCTGTGGGGCTTTGGGAAGCTTCTCCCCTTGCAGACCTCCGAGAACAGGTTTTTTATGGGAATTACAGGACTCCCACAGAGCACCCCACTGATTCCCCTTGGTCTCGACCTGGGGAGGAGAGCAGTTAGTGACCTAGCGAGGTTGCGCCCGATTCTTTATTGGAGACGCCTCTGGACTACCCCGGAGATCATGCACTACGCAGAGGGGTTTTTAGCCATAATAAACGCTGATATCTTTCATAGGATAGATTGGCTAAAAAATCTTAGGTCTTCTCTATGTGATCGTGGTCTCTCGAATTTATGGGATAATCCAACCGGGGAGCTCTTTCCAAGCAAAAAAGCGATCAAAGATCTATATTGGGATCATGTAGCTGCAAGAGTTTGGAGTAATGTTAGGTACTTTACCGGCTGTCCTGCGGTATTATCCGGAGTGGGAGGGGTAGGTGTCTAGACGCCCTCTGCCAGCAACAATCAGGTGTCTCACACCGAGTTCTGGCTCCACCAGGTCAGCGCGAGGGAGTTCCACTATTGGGAATACGGTTCTGGGAAGGGTTCTGACGAAGGATCGCCTTACGACACACACCAGGTCGTATACTTGATTCCTCTGATCACTGAGGGATCCCCAGCAATTATATGAGCACTGTTTTTTGGTCCTGACGAATTGCCTGTGTGGCAAGAAACATGTTGACCATATGTTCACTAAGGGTTGAATGAGGCTCAACTACCTTGATTGTCCCGCCTCAATACCCCTTATCGTTTGTTTTAATAAAGCAGTGAGCCATGCCATTAAAAATTCAGTATATGGACTCTACTGACTTTTTTTAAACCACACTCACGCTCACTATTGCACAACCACAAACCCCCCCCCCCCCCTTTTTTTAGGCCCCTCACTCCCACGCACCCTTTGGCTAAGGAATAGAAGATCCCCGCCAAAGTGCAACATCCGTTGTTGCCCGACAGGCATTGCACCGCCAGTCTGTCGCAGGGGCAGGATACCGATGATGACGCTGGACGATCACCGGGTGGGATTACAAGTGTCGTCCAACCGGTGACCTGTGTGAGGTATCCCTAAAAATTCCGAAAAGGGTTCACAACATTCACCCTTTCTGCTGTACTCGATGAGAGAGAGGTTCACGCCAGTCATTTAGTTGACTTTGCTCGGGGAACTCTGTATTTTCTGTTGTTGGTTAGTCTTTCTGGGACATATACATTGGACCCCGTTAAAAATTGTCCTAACTCCTTGCTTCCCCCTTATTGATATAATACTTTTATTTATATACCTCACTGCACGCCCACTCACATAACCAGCTCCGCAGTCTTCTGGCTTCGTAGCACACCAAAGAGGCACTCAGCCTCTTTGGTGGGGCCCTATGATGAAGCATGACACTGACTAGGTCGGTGTGTGAGGGCTTTCCTATCTACCCAAATTGGGTGTGTAATTCCTTCCTTGGATCGCTCCGTTTCTGTGGCTTCTGAGACACATTTAACCTCTCTTCTTTTGTTTATGTACGATAAACGGGGACTAAGAGGGTGTTCCTGAATCTCCCTACCTCTCCTATTGTTATTCTGTATATTTAGCTGACATTTCTAAATCTGACATCATATTGTTAATATTTTCAAAGTCCCAATCATCAGAGAAAGTACTAGGTGATACAAAATCACTTAAAGAAATCTTGAACTGATGTGGATATTTCAAGAGTTCAACCGGGCCATAGATGTCGTAATCAGTAGTGTCCCACGCTACACCACCAGCTATAGGAATGGCTGTGATGTTCACTGATGATAGTTCTCTTTTTTCAATGTGAGATGATCTGTGAGGTTTTAGAACCAAGTTGATGTTCTGACTTGCTGTGTCCATTGTACTGTATTTTCCATCAATCATTCTGTGAAACCTTTTTGGCTGTCAGGGGTTTTGAATCCTACCTCCTGCTGATTGTGGAAAGGCGCTGTCGCCCTCTGCCTGCTCCTCGCGCTGCTGCACCGGTCTGTGGGCTGGGCTCACTGGTCTCCCCCGTCGTCGCTTCTCCACCTACGCGGCCGCCGGGGGGGGGGGCCACAGCCCCCAGAACACACTGCAGACATCGCCCCGCCCACCCACAGACACTTCCGCGCCCGGAGGCGCTTAAAGCACCGGAACTCACTCCGCGTCACGGGACGTGCGCGGGCGTCGCCAGGCTAAGCCCGGGCAAAGGGCGGGCCGTCTGTGGCCATCAGGGGCTGGCCAAGGCTGGGCTGGGCCACCTCTCTTTCATCCTGGTCTTCCCGGACACTTAAGTAAGACTGTTCATTTGAGCTGTACCGTGTGCTTTTAATTAAGGTTATTTGCCTGGGGTCATACAACATAACATGAATACCCGGCTAGAAAACAGGAAGGACATCCTTGGTGGGTGGGTCAGTGAGAGGGACTTTAGATAATTTCATCACTAGGGCCGCTTCAATTTTAGAATGCGAAATCGCTGTCACTGAGCGGCGCTTGTCCTCTGAACTCCAAAATAAACGTTCATCCCTGGGCCATATCCAGTTAGTAACCACTCCAACTAATCATGCCTCTGACATAGAACGAACTAGCGACATCGGTATTCCCCCACAGCTCCAAGACCTAACAGAGTCACAAGTCAGTAGTAGGGAAACTAACCCCATAGATACTAGTATAGGATCCCAAACTGATACTTCTACTGAGGAGCAAATAATAGCATCTAGCAAGTCTCATAATAAGAAGGCCACTGTAAAAACATCTGGCCCGGCTCCCCCAACAAAAAGAAAATGTGGTGGAAACAAACAAAAAGGAAATCTAGCTAAAACTTCTAAATTAGTCTTAAGTCCAAATAAAAATTTAGGTTCTATAGATGGTAAATCTGCCCTAGAGATTTTAAATGTACAGTCTCACCAAGATTTATTGAGCAATTGGTCAAATCCCTATTGCTACCTCTCATTGAGAGGGTAAAAAGAATGGCGGAGAAATTGGGGCGATTCAAGAAACAGGCATTGCCAACACAAATCTTCTTAAGGCATTGTCAGAAAACAGGTCTGACTTAACTCTCCCTCCCCCGACGACGGTGCCGATCTTAACTAAATCTATAAATTGTGCAGAGTCGTTCCCTCCAGTGCACGAAAACGTTCCAGCTAGACAGGCTATTAACTTAGTCCCCCATAAAGCCATGTGAAGTCAATGTTAGAAGGCAAGCTAATAAGCAGGAGCATGAACAAGGGCATAACGCAAGAAGATCTTCTTAAGGCAAACACTCAAAATGCGTAGCACATCATATAGATCTCCCACCGGAGGCAGTACCTTACGTCATTGTACTTTCAAGGGTTCCAGAATTAGTAGAGGGGAAATTTGAAGGTTTACAGAACCTTAAAAACAAGGTAGTGCACTGGCTACAGGAGAACAGGCCTTTACCTTCTAACATAGATGGCGAAATCCTACATGTCAGAAGATTGGGGTGGGTGGGCCAAAGACCCAAACACTTACATGGGGATATTATTAATATTAACTTTAAGGTTTATAGGGCGACAAATTACATTAGAGATTGGTACTCTGAGGGATACGAGGGTGGTATATCCACCCGAGACCTAAGTTATTTTTACCCAAGGGCCTTAATAGGAAATCCTCTGAAACCAATACATCGGGAAGCTATGCCCAGGGTGGCCCCCAAGTTAAACTTTGTCACCCCTAATCGTTATGCCCCTCTATCTGGTCTGGACGGGGTTGACTGACTCCCAAAACAGGCTACAGGGCATGTGAGGGAAAATGAGACACCTGCAAGCTTTTCCAACAACATAACACACATGGAAGAAGGACAAACTGATATTAGCCCCAGGGAGGGTCAGCCTGATATTACCTGCAAGCTATCAATCATTCCTCCCAAGCTTAGAATTAAAATGAGCCAGAGCAGGAGGAAAAGTACACCTAACACAATCCACAATTCAATCCACAGTGAAATCAGATATGTTTCCCCAAGTTGATGAAAGAGTTTTGTAATTTTGTCTTTGAAATTTTTGTTTGCTGGTTTGTCTTCATGTTCACTTGGATCATCAGAAAAGTCATCGAAATTGATGAAGTAGCCAGATGCAGTTCTGTCAATTATTTGAATGGCATCAGGATTGTTATTAATCTTTGTAGTTGCTTCTTCCTTTTTCATATTGGTATAGTCCGAGGCTACATAATTGTAGAAAGGTGCTTCTTGACGAACTGTTGCAATTTGGGTTTCAAGAAGCACAAGTTCCATGGCTTTGTTGCATAGTCCTTTTTTTATTCACTGCAGGTTTATCAAATGTGATTAGTCTCTCAGTTTGAACCTCTTGGATTATAGCAAGGTTTGGTCTTCTGCTACTTCTTGGGAGTCCACTGGGCCTACTACTTATTATTTGCCACATCGTTGTGGTTTTACCAGGTCGATTGATACAACTCTGTTCTCCTTTTTTCCAGCAAGGGGCGATAGTACGACTGATCTTGGTCCGCTGATAGCTAAGACAGGTACTGCTTTTCTGTAAGACGGCCCACATTCCTTCTTCACCACGATTTTTTTCTCTGACCAGATCCCCAATCTTTGGAATCAAGACAGGTCTTGCTGGGACAGGTGGTTTTTCTTCAGTGGCCGTTGGCTTTAGCTTTGTGTTACTTAGACTTTTTCTTGTTTCATTCAAGTCCTGTAAAACAGCCAAATGATCTTTGATATCAAAAGCTTTTTGTTCCACCACTGAAGTCTGACAATCGAGATCTTCGATTATCATTCTTGTACCAAACAAAAGTTCATACAGAGTGATTCCACCCATAGAATTTCTTGGCAGATTATTAAGACTACGTTTGACCCACCCATCACCCAAACCTAATACCCTCGCTGTTACAGATTGCTTTATGTCATGTTTTTTTCTTTCCACTACCGCATTTCCCTCAGGATGGAATGGACTAGAGTACCGCAATGCAATGCCCAAGCTGGTCATGGCCTCCTTGTAAGCTTGAGAGCTAAACGCAGGACCCTGGTCAGAATGTAGCATGCCAATTGCGTATGAGCCAATAAAGGCTCGCAAATCTTTTATAACAGTTCTGGCGTCAGCCGAGCGCTGGGGCCACATCCAAATGAATCTCGTCTTAATTTTTATGGAATTGCATTTGTCTGGTCGGACGCTTGCATGTAGAAAGTCTAATGCTGTCTAATAGAGTTGTCTGGGCTGGTCTTACTGTGCTAGAGTCAGATATCTGGTCCGCTTCATAACTGCGATCTCTATTGCAGTCCTGACAATCCATTGCAAAGTTATAAACTTACACGCTCATTCCCGGCCACCAGTATGTTGATTGCAATTCTATTAGAGATTTCAGGATCTCTTGGTGCCTCAGACCCATTCCCATGTGAGCTTCTTGAATTAAGAAGACTCTCCGGTTCGTGTTTGGAATTACTCTATACCCCACTCCAGGGATGTTAGCAAAAGGAACGGAGTTCGCATCAATTATGTATGTATTTCCGAGTGGATAATTCAGAGGTAACGCCGCATAATTGCCTCCCATTGAGGTTTTTACTGCAAGTAGCGTTTCGACATCTATTTGTTTTTTAGAATGCTTTTTTGTAGCTACGGAAGCCGGTTGACCAGCTGCCGCTGAGGCTTCATTACCCAATGAATTCCCTGCAACGTGAACGCTATCACGTTGAAGACTCTGCGTATGTATCATGTGAGTCTTTTGTAGTTCTTTCTGTAAAAGAACTACCCGTTCCCAAAGCTTTTTATGCTTTATTCTGCAACCTCTTTCATCTCTGTAACCATTTTCAATCCAGGTCTGCATGGAATTATTGTACGATTCGACGCAGTAATGCGAATCGCCTCGTATTAGTGTGGGGAATTCTCGATCTGGATTTTCAAGCGCCATCTTAAAAGCATGTAGTTCAGCTCGCTGAGCTGTACAGTTTGTGAGCGATTCAGTTTTAGTGATTAATGGTCTAAATTTACCTATGCGCCAGCGACCTTTTACAATCGCGCACGAAGCACTATATGCTTTTTTATCCACAACGTAGTGCTGTGCAAATCTGTCTGTGTAGATTACACAGGTGTACTGTTTCAGAGGTAGAATTGGCAGAGGACATTCATATTCGTATTGGAGAAATTCTTTCGTTTTTAAGTTAGGATCAAATTTGTATACTACGTCTGATGCAGCAAGAGAATTAACCCATTGTATCCATCTTGGATGTAAGGCTTTAGCATTCAGAATGTTTGCTCTTGTTACTGCTTCTAGGGCAGGTATTGGTGTAACGATTATTATGCGTTTACCTTGTGCCAGGGTTCTTTCTTTTGCTACAGCAGTTTGTACCGCAGTTAGAATTGGTTCAGTGGAACTGAATTTCATTTCAGCTTGTGTATACAAGTTTGATTCGTAAGCTATTGGTACCGTTTCTCCCTCATTAGAGGTTAAGTATGTAAATCTGCATCTTCCTGGGATGACTCGGATTACAAGGTTGCGTTCATTCGCGTGTGTTAGCAGTTTTGTTTTAGTTAACATGTCTGTTTGTAATGATCGTAAAATTTCTGTGTGTTTCTGAGTCCAATTAATTGCTTTCAAATCAGGTTTTATTAGTTCGTAGAGCGGTTTAACCCTCTCTGCATAATTTAGAATGTAAGTTCTTCCGAAGTTCAGGAAACCTAGAATTGATTGTAAGTTTTTCAGCTTTTTTGGGGCTTGGAGTACTGCACACTTCTCTAAGAAGTTGTCAGCTAGGCTTTTGCCTTCACTTGATAACTCATATCCTAAAAATAGCACAGTGAGGTGGGCAATTCGTGACTTTTTAAAGTTGAATTTGTACCCTTCAGATGCGAACCCAAGTATTATGGTGTTCACTCTTTTCAAGTGTGTCTCCAGGTCCTCGTCTGTTAGATAGATATCGTCGACATAGGATAATGCCTCATCATCATACATTTGTAGTAACTCTGTTACTCTGGCTAAAAATAATCCTGGGCTATTCTTGAATCCCTGTGGGAGACAACAAAATTGCTTTTGGCCCCCATACTTGAGAAAGCGGTCAAATACCTGCTTTCTGGTGCCATGTTTTGACAGAAGAAACCATTTGAAATATCTAATGCCGTTTTATATTTTTTGCGCACAATGTTATTCATCAGCGCTGCACTGTGTGAATTTTGTACTGCAAACTTTTTGCAACAAGAGTTTAAGTGTCTGTAGTCCAATACTAGACGATATGAATTGTCTGGTTTGGAGACAAGAAACAAAGGATTGTTCATTTTTGAGGTGCATGTTTCGATCACCCCCTGGTAATCAAGTTGATCTAAGATCTCCCTGACTTGTTTTTTAGCTTCTTGCTTAACAGGATACTGCCTTTTTGCAGTAGGTTGATTTTTTTACTGGATTCTATGGTGAGGAGAATCCTCATCCCATCCTACATGATTTTTATATAATGCAGGAGCTTGGGTCACTGCCCATTTTCTAGCATATGTGTATTTTAATGAATTGGAATGTGATTTGAGAAGGCATGCATAATCATTTCTTCGCCATGTGGGCCCTCCCTGACAAACTCTGGTGGCCAGTCCTTTTCTGCTAGAAGGATATCATAACCTTTAGATAGGTTCTCCCAGAAGAGACCTCTTATTTTCCTAGTTCTGTCCCCCTCTATACGTAATGTTATTTCATATAATTTATGGGGCACGCTAACTCTGGTATCTGCAGTTTCCACTTGAATGTATTCATTCGTGTCCACTGTCAGGATCTTGCGAGCTATGGTCACTTCTGCTGCGCTGCCTAGCATTGTCTGGGCCAATTCTCCGTTCTTGAGTTGTGTCCTTAGAATCCTCGGCATGTTTTACTTTAATACTGGCTACCTTCTTTTTGGGAAATTGTAATTTTTTACTTTGATGAGCAGGTTCTTTGTCTTTGGACTTGACGCGTTCTTCGTTATGTTCTGATTTCTGTGAGGAAGTCTGAAAAGATCAAGAGGGACGTATATCAATATCTTGATATCTGTCAAGTTTTCAAAAATGTTCCCTATTTCTAAGGTTATATCTTTTCTCAGAGGGCTCCCGTTGTGGAGACCTACCCCCCGGTCTGGAGATCTATCTCTCTGCTGGCGAGGCCTTCCTCTGCTCTGAAACTGTTTTTCTCTGGGAGAGGTTTGTTTATTACCTTCCCACTTCTTTTTAGGAGTTATTAAATTATTTTTAACGAAATTCTTTTCAGGATTTTCTGTTAGTTGTGGTTTTAGTGGTTTCCCACACAAACTGTCTCTACCTAACCTTCATAGGATTTTTCAATTATTCTGGCAAGTTCAAAAGGTTGGCCTGTTATATCTGTTTCTTTTAATTTCTGGTGGATCGCAACGGATGCTGCTTCTCCTTTTATGTTGGCTAGTAGTATAGCCAAGACTTGCTTAAAGTCTTTCAGTAATTTCATACCTAGATTTAAAGCAGGCTCTGGACTGTATTCATTTTGAATCTGTCTTAGTACATCTGGTATAACCGCCATAGACGGAACACCATGTGTTTTTGTGTAGATTGACGCAAAGACTGTTCCCCAAGTGTCACAGTCCTCCACATGTGGTGCAATCCCCATTGGTAGGCAGATTGTCAGAATTCTGTGTTTTTCGTGAGCGGTAGTATCCAGAAATACTGCCTCTATTTGAGTAATTTTTTGAGCTAACCACAACTGAATTTGTTCCTGTTTTGTGGGTACTTTACCAATGACTGATTGTATAGTCTGTAGTGTAATTTTATTAGTGTTCCCCTGGTGAGGGGTGTGCTGTGGAATTTTTACAGCAGGTTGGCCTTTTAAAGTCCGCAGGACATATTGTACCAATTGTCTATGTATTTTAATTAAATGTTTCAGCTGAACTAAAAGTTCTCTGTCTGACATTTCTTCAATGTCAGGATGTGGTGTATAGCTGGCTAGAACCGGCCATGTGGCTCCTGGTCTACCTAGTGGACCAAGCCTGATAATGTGATTTTGATGTTTTAGGGGGCCATTAAACCAGAGCTGATGCTCCTGGTAAGTTAGTGGAATTTCAACATCCTCAAAAGGAACGTATTCCGCTTGAGGTTCCCCTGCTTTGTAGTAGTGGAACTCGTGTGCTACAGCATTTGCTGCTGGAAAATTTATCCAAGAATAGAATACCTCTGTCTGCCGACATTCATGTGCCTCTACTACAAATATGACTGTACCACCTCTCGATGATACACGATTTTCTATAAGTTTTATAGTTACACTTTTCCTTACATTTACCGGGATGAGCTTCGCATCCGGGTCATTTTCATTAAACCCTGTAACGTCAAAACCTGGTTGAGTCGCATCTACTGCAGCTCCACCGGTTTCGTTGTTGTCGTCGTTAGTTGACATTGTTTAATGAAAGTTTGCAGAGCAAGTTTCAAGGAAACAAAGATTAGGTGCACAATATTTTGGAACACTGTATCCTTCAATGTTGACTAAACCAAAAACTAATACATAGGAATCTCTTCCTACTAAGTTCTGGCGGATATTAACCTTTTACCCACTCCAGATGTCTATTGGAGTTTTTACGGAAAAAAGGTGTCTTTGTGAAAAAGCACGACTACTCTAGTATCTAGCGTTAAATTTATCGCCTTACCAAACGTTGGGCGACATGTAGTGTAGTTCCTATATTCCCAATAGGCTCTGTGCATTGGAATAACATAAACGACAGTGTAGACATAGGACTGAGGTCGACTAGGTCTCTATTGAATATGTTAGACTTAATTATGTGTGCCAGCTAGCTCAGAGGTCACTAGTAACTTTCTTGAGCAAACAAGAAGGTGTTAACTTTCCTGGATAGACAAGAAGGGATTAGTTTCTGACAACCGCATAAACATGACAACTTTGCTCCCCCAGAATAAGGAGTATATCTCCAGAGTCGCGGAAACAATAGATAGCTATTTCACTCAGTCAATCGTGCATGCTTAGTTCACCAGAAGTGCATAGAAATAGAGAGACAACGTTTTCAATAAAAGAGTTATTTATTGAGCAGTCTACTTTCTCATGCAAGAGAAGTGAATTGCCACAATTGCAATAC
Source organism: Lissotriton vulgaris (assembly GCF_964263255.1). NCBI lineage: Eukaryota > Metazoa > Chordata > Amphibia > Caudata > Salamandridae > Lissotriton > Lissotriton vulgaris. The sequence continues at coordinate 365,896,664 of NC_141687.1, forward strand.
TTGTCATAAAGTAAAGTGTGTATAGTAAAGTGAGTATTATGAAATAATACTGTAAAAGCATTTGTATCGTTTCTAAGCCATTAGATACTTAATATGGATAAAATACATACAACGATAAAATAATGACTAAACGTACTCAACTGGTGTTTCTAAGATATGCCTACCCCAGTGTACCTAACCTAAGCCTAGTACAGGGAAGGAGTAGATGAGTTACAGTTTTTGCCAAGAATCTGAATCAAGAATTCTCTGTGGGTCTAATCAGATCCGTACCTTGGTTATAGAATGAAGGAGGTCTTGTATCTCTTTCTCAGGACTAGATCTCCCAGCAACCCGCAAGGGTGACAGGGAAACACTGGAGCTGGATTTCTCGGCAGGAGAAAAGACAGCGTCTCTTTCAGTGCGTCAGCAGGGAGGGTCGGCTTCCTTCGGCACTCGCATCAGCAGGGCGTCGGGCAAGTAGATAGCCAATCTTTTCCAAACCACCGTGTGTTGCTTAAGGCAGATGCTGGTATATTTATACCTGGAAGGTGCCGGGTTTGACGTAAGGTTGGACATAAGACGTCACTAAGAACTCGCAGTTCTTTCAGGACTCCAGGAGTTCAAGGACAATCAATACAGAAGCAGGGGGAATTCCCGGGCTGCTGGAGGCTTGGTTTGTTTAAGAACACGTTGTGCTTTCTAGGAGTCTATGGGAGTCGCCTTGCCATATTTGGACTGCATTGGCTATGTCTTAATATGGGTATGATTCTTATGCCTGTATAAGGGTATGATTTGATATAACCATTTAAGGGCATGAAATCGGGAATATTAACTAGAGTCCTAGAATCATCTACAACAACTTGCCCGATGCATCTCGCTACAGCAAGTGCCGAAGGAAACCGACCCTCCAGCAGACGCACTGAGAGAGACGCTGTATTTTCTCTTGCCGAGAAATACAGCTCCAGTGTTTCCAAGCTCCACTTGTGGGGTGTTGGGAAATCGAGTCCTGAGACAGACCTCCTTCATTCTAAACCAAAGTACGGGGCTGATTAGACCCTAAGAGAAATCTTGGATAGATTCTTTGCAAAAAGGAATACTAAACTTATGCTACACCACACTTACTTCTTCCCTTGTACTAGACTTAGGTTAGGTACATCGGGGTAGGCGTATATTAGAAGCACCAGTTGAGTACTTTTAGTCTTTATTTATTTATGTATGTATTTTATGGTTTAGAAACCATAGCATGCTTTTACAGTATTATTTTATAATACTCTTCTTGCTGTACGCATTATACTTTTGGGCCAGTCTTACGATTGTAGCAGTTAATTTCTTCTGCATGAGAAAGAAGACTGTTCAATAAATACTTTTATTGAAAACGCCCGTCTCTCTATTTCTCTGCACCTCTGGTGAAACAAATCATGCACGAATGACTGAGTAAAATATCTATCTATTGTTTCCACGACTTTGAAGATCAGTTTTATCTTGGGGAAACAAAGTTGTCATGTTTATGCGGTTGTCAGAAACTAATCCCTTCTTGTGAATTCGAGAAAGTTTCTAGTGACCTCTGAGCTAGCTGGCATTCACAATTAAGTGTAATATATTTGATAGAGACCTAGTAAACATAAGTCCTACGTCACATCCATAGGATATATTATTCCAATGCGCAGAGCCTATTGGGAATACAGGAACTACACTACAGGGGTATCTGTTGGGTTCAAGCCTGCTATGATTGCGGATCTGTATGTCCTTATGCCTCTGAAGTTCACAGCATGTTTTAGAAAGGTGGATTCGTGCTTCTGATAGTTTTGGACAAATGCAGACTAGATGAGCGAATTCCTCTTCACAATGATCATAAATACATACATGAATATGAAATGCATGATAAAAGTGCGCATACTCCTACGATGCCTATCTAGATGTACCTAAGTGTACCTAGCATGTGGGAAGGCGTGAAGCCAAGCATCCCTCTAGGATTTAGTCTAACCCCATTATCTGAAGTGAGAGAGTGTAGGACCCCGTTCTGGTCTCGAGTTGGACACCCCACGAGGGATGTGTTCGACCACTGTCAGCTGGAGAGTCTGCATGCAGAAGCCTCAGTGTCTCTGGTCAGCATGTCGGCTTAGAAGTCTCGGTCTCCTCTGGCTAACACTAGTTAGATGTGCTGTATTTATATAGGGCTCCTTTGTCCCTTGTTTCCTGTATTAGCCATTGTTGGATTTGAGGATGAGGTATGGGATGAAGCTTGTAGGTATATATTATGCAGGAGGTGGAGGCTGGTTTCCAAGAACACTTATGAATATTCATTCATACTGTGTGAGTCTATTGATGAAGTCATAGGATGCTATTGTTCAGGGAAAACCCCTCCTTCTGCACCAAGGACTAGAACTAGGTGAAGGTTCAATCCTAAAAGGCTTGTTACTGTGTAGTGTAGGGGAGGTATTGTAGGTGAAGGTGTGTGACAACTTCAATGATACTTTATCAGGAGCAGCAGATTACGAACATTTATGGTATAAAATGAAATTCTTTTTTTAATAAATGCAGTGCAGTACCTGGGTTAAATAAACAACTCACACTTGATATTCAGTGAAACAGTCAATGAAGATCTTTAGGCTTGACTCTAAGTTCTCTGTAGGAATACAGACAGCTCTGCTGTCGATGGTCTTGCACTGTCACAGCTATATAACCTTAGCGATATCTCAGCTGTCAGAGATCTGACCTTATGTAGAAAACTGGATAGATAGCTCTGCTCGCTTCTGTGCTGTCACAACATGTGCTGTCACATCATGTGCAAACTCTCTTGTGGGACAAATATGCCACCTAAACCAAGAACTCATACGATTTATGTAAACTTGGCAGATAGTGCTGATACTAAGGCAACTTAAAGGATACCTCTGGTGTGTGCTTGTGAGGAGTTTGAATCCCCCTAATGCTTTCTGAAATCTAACTCTTATTCGACTTGTTCAAACTGACGGGCATTTCTTTATGGTGAATTCAAACCATAAATCAGATGCCAAACCCTGCAATGGCTGTTTCATAGGGATAGCTCTGCTGTCTAAAGCCATAGCTTCAGGTTTATCTAACCTCTGAGGCGATTTTGCTCAGATATTCCGAGTCTGTAATTTCTATTTATTCTATTTTGGGCGAGGGGTACATTTCTACCACCCCTTCTCCACCCGGCGACCCCTTTCCTCTGTCCCTCATTACTTCCTGTCAACCCTCTATGACTTGAATCGATGGCACCAGCTACGTTTCTAGAATATTCAATTTTTCAGAACATGCTGCGATATTACAAACAACATCATGGACTGTTAATCACGGATGAAGAATCACCTGTGCCCTAGTGAGCACTCACACTGTCTCAGACTGTATGCAGGTGGCAGCGGCCTCACCTGATTGTGCACTCCCATTAATTTGTGTTATTAGTCCATAATTGCGAAAACACTTACTGGTGACGAGGCAGCGGGACGAGAGACGGCAGAAACGTCCAGTGTACCACCACCGGGTTCTGACGAGCGCAGGAGCGCACCAGGTGACACCCCCAACAACCGCTCCGCCGCTCCGGGACTACACATCCCGGCAGCCTTTGCGGCGGCGCGTTGCCCTGACGCGTGCTAAGCGCCAGGAGGGGCCAATAACTTCCAGAGCCCTCGGTGGAGCGGTGGGGAGTCCATAATTGCGAAAACACTTACTGGTGATGAGGCAGCGGGACGAGAGACGGCAGAAACGTCCAGTGTACCACCACCGGGTTCTGACGAGTGCAGGAGCGCACAAGGTGACACCGCCACCAACCGCACCGCCGCTCCGGGACTACACATCCCGGCAGCCTTTGCGGCGGCGCGTTGCCCTGACGCGTGCTAAGCGCCAGGAGGGGCCAATAACTTCCAGAGCCCTCGGTGGAGCGGTGGGGAGTCCATAATTGCAAAAACACTTACTGGTGACGAGGCAGCGGGACAAGAGACGGCAGAAACATCCAGTGTACCACCACCGGGTTCTGACGAGTGCAGGAGCGCACCAGGTGACACCGCCACCAACCGCGCCGCCGCTCCGGGACTACACATCCCGGCAGCCTTTGCGGCGGCACGTTGCCCTGACGCGTGCTAAGCGCCAGGAGGGGCCAATAACTTCCAGAGCCCTCAGCGTCACGGGACGCGAGCGGGATGGCCGGGGCTAAGCCTGGGCAAAGGGCGGGCCCTCTACGGCCCTCCAAGGCTAAACAAGGCTCGGCTTGGCATACCCTCTAACTCCTACACTCCTATCCTGATTGCGATTAATCTCTCCACACACGAGTTCATACCATCAGAAATGACTACATCCGTAGTTGATGATCATCCATCTAGGGTAGGAGTATTCATCCTTGGTCCACTGGATAAATACTTTTCCAGAGCAATTGCAGATGTCGATAGAGATATTGCACTGGCTGAGCGACGCGCGGTACATCGCCTCTCTATCGAACTATTAAAAAATACTGCTATTGCCTCTATCCCCAAGGACACAAATATATTAAATCTAGACAACGCTTCCATGGAAAATACAGATGCTGATTTGTTTAACACTGAGAGTATTCCTTTAATCTTTCAAGTTAGCTCGTCCCAAAAAAATGCCAATATGTCGATATCCGTTGCCACTCAGTCAGATCTACCTCCCCCTACCAATCTAATTATTGATCTTAATACCCCCATAGCTCCAAAGGCTCTTGAACATCCCAGTCCAAGTCTTTCTGGGGCTCAAATAGGCTCGAGGGCTGATCAGCAAGTGCATATACAAACTCTTTCTCCTGAGGAACCTAAATCATTAACTAATAATAATCCTCCTAAAAACAAACAGGGAATTATTCGCTCGCCTCCTAAAAAACAAAGGAAAAAAGGCACGGGAAAAACAGCGAGCCCTGCTTGTAAATATTGCCTTCAAAAGCCTCTCTGAGAAAAGAATTACTCGAAATTGTAGAAGGGGTCTCGACTAGTTCATTAAATATAAACCCTTCACATGTTCCACCATCTTTGAAAGACTTCATTGAGGCGATGGAACACCTCTTGAAAGCTTTGCTGCTTCCAATAGTAGAGAGAGTTAAGAGACTAGGCGCCCAACTGGATACACTTGTTGAAGGTGCTAAAGTAAAAACTCCAATAAGAAATGATGTTGTAAAGACAATAAATTCAAAGGAGGTAGAAAAACAAACAACTAAGGTTATAACTACACCCGCAGTAAACACACCTATTGCACAAATGCCTTCTGCTAAAGTAAAACCAGCAAATACCAAGGTGCCCACTGTCACTAAGAAGATGCCCCAAAAACTACAGTCACAGTCCTCTCAAATAAATGCACTCGTGGAATCAGCAAGAATAGGGAATAAAAAGACTTATCCCCAGCTGAACAAGGATGAAACTAAATCAACCCAAATTCTACGTGAAAGAAACGTGGACTTACCCCCAGACGCTTCTAATAATGTCATCATTTTAACAGGGGTTTCGCCCTTAACACCAGGATCCCTTGAAAACCATACTAGCCTAAAAAATAAAGTCATCTATTGGCTATGTAATAATAGGCCATTGCCACCTCACATAAATGGTGAGATAATCACTGTGCGACGAACAAATTGGGTCGGAGTGCGACCAAAGGACATTGAGGGCGATGTTGTCATTGTTACCTTTAAAGATCGTAGAGTTATTTCGCACATTAGGGACTGGTTCTCAGATTTTCACAGGGGGTCAATTACTCCCAAAATTTTGAGTTACTTTTACCCTGAAGCCTTGATGCCCCGTAAAAATTATCGTCCAACCCAGCTCTATGATAACTACTCTTTTCCCCAGCACCATAGACAATTATATAACCCCTACCCCCCTAGGCCAAGAGGTATGGAAAATAAATTTCCCCGTTCTTCCCACATGGTTTTGCCGGTTATGGTCATTGTCTGCCACCTATAACACCCCAGTGGAATATTCCTTGTTACAATCAATATGCGCCTCTTTCCGGCCTGGACGATATTGAATGACTCTCCACCTTAGATGCAGATTTGACAAACTGCTGTGAACATCGTCCTAAATATCAACACCCGAACACAGTGCCCATAAAACACTCAAGTGCAAAACATCTTTGGGGAGCTTAAATGGCGATGAGGGTGCATGGTCCCCTTCTCGTAAAAACAGTACCCGGAAGAAAGGATCTTTTCTTGAGTTTTTGGACCCACAAAAAAATGTACATCTTCCTATAGTTGGTTCGCAACTCGATACTAAAGCTTCAGGTAATACAAGGGCCCTATCTAGATTAGATAGCCATGGGATAGGGAATGTAACTGGTATAACTTCTGATGTAGCACCTTTAAATAGTGCTCCCCTGTGTACCAATTTAGATGTTAGTGGGACAGTTAGCCGGGTAGATTTTTGGGACCCCTTAACTATACTATCCCGGGCAAAACAGGTAAATAACACAGAGGTACCTTACAACCTTCCTGAGAATCAAGCCACATTTCCCCAAATTCAGTTTCTTAGCTGGAATGTGGCTGGTATTTCCACTAAAATAGGTTTACCATCTTGGACTGATGTGGTTAGCCCTTTCTCAGTCCATATGCTTTCAGGAGACGTGGGTGCAAACCCCAGTACATCTTCTGGGTTATCAGACCTTCCACTCACCGGCGCTACAGAGTAAACAAGGAAGAAATAGAGGGGGGCTGTGTATTTATGTAAATGTTGTTGGGGGCTTGAGTGTTCGGAAGGAAACATTTTCTTAGGGAGTCATATCAAATTATTTCCATTCAAATGGGTAAATCTCTGAACTTGTTAATAATTAATTTTTATAACAATATGCCATTACAGGGATTGGAGAAAGTGTTAAATGAATTGACCCATGCTGTTGTTTCCGTTAAAGAGCTGTTTGGGGGTGAATGGGCCATGGCCTTTATGGGTGATTTTAATTGTTACACCTGCCAATATGCTTCAAGGGGAATATGTGAGTTTATTTCCACCCCTGAAAATGAAATTGATGATATCTCAAATCACTTTATGCATTCAAAAACAGGGGAGGTATTAAACAACTTTTTAGCACATTTTAACTTAGCCTTTGCAAATGAATTATGTTCACCACCGAGACCTTTTAAACCTTCTTTTCATGGAAGAGGCTCAAATTCCACTATTGATTTCGTACTCTTTTCTAAGATGCATGCTTCCCTGATATCCTCATGGGATACACTATACCAGATATATGGTGATCATTACCCCATAGCCTTTTCTATTTTTTTACCATCTTCTACTATTTGTCATCATTGATCATTCCCATCCTATAAGTTATGATCAACCAATCACATTAGGGGCGACAAATGGTTATATCCTTAAATGGGAAGAAATTGGCCCTGCTAGTCTCCTTAAGAACCTATTAGAGATGAGGCGGGAAGAGGTGCACACCTGTCTGTCTCCGACTGAAGACCCTCAAAAAATCCTAAAATCTTTTTTAATAATACAAGAACCCTTAAAAAAGTTACTTACCCGCCAGTTCAAGCCAGGCCCTCCAATACCTAAAGGATGGTTCGATAATGATTGCACTAGAGCACCAAAAATTTTGAAGAAGGCTTCACATTCCATCCCGAAGTCATTATCTGAGATACGCCAGGCTAGATCCCGTTACCGTCTTGCCATAAAGAGCAGGATAAAATCTTTGAAAGCGGAGGCTTGGGAAACATTGTTGTTAACTTGTGAAAGCCGTGATTCTTCAGCTTTCTGGAAATTTGTCAATGCCCCACTTCCGTGGGTTAAAATGCCTGAGAGGAGTTTAGACTTGGCAATTGATGGAGATACTTGGGTTGCATATTTCCAGCAGCTGTATAGCAAATCAAGTCCTCCCGGCATACCTCCATCGGACCCTATTCCTTCCTCCAATAGTACCACAATGGGCCAGAGAGAGGGTATCCCTAATATTGTTTTCTCCTGCGATGAGGTTACTCTTGCCATCAGGGAGAGCCCATCTGGTAAGGCCCCCGGCCCAGATGCCATCCCAGTGGATGTCTTCAAGGCCGAAATAGATTTTTGGGGCCCGCTATTAACTTCTGCCATGAACTGTGCAAATGTTTATGGTCAAATTCCAACTTGGTCAGAGGCCATTGTGGTAACTATATATAAAAAAGGAGATAGGCATGTACCCTCTTGTTACCGTCCTATCTCCTTGCTTGATGCCTTAATGAAGGTTGCGGGACGTATCATCTTAAAACGTATCCACAATTGGACAGAGGAGGCAGATGTTCTTTCTAGACTCCAATATGGCTTCCTAACTGGCAGGGGCACAGTCGAACAGAGTTTGAATTTATACTTTTTAATTTCGAAATATGTTGAATCTAAAAATGGAAACCTTTTTGTCACATTTATAGATTTGAGCTCAGCGTTCGACTGTGTCGACCATAACCAGCTATGGAGTGTCCTTGAGCACCTGGGATTGAATTTATCTATTCTTAATTTTATTATTGCTTTGTATAGAGATGCGGGGGCTAGGGTGCGGTACGGTCAGAGAGGGGAATGCTCCCCAAGATTCACCATTGCTAGAGGTGTGAGGCAGGGTGCATTCTAGCCCCCCTGCTTTTCTCACTTTATATAACTGCTGTTGGTGATTATATGCGGAGTTCTGAATGTGACTACCCTAAGGTGGAGGGTCATGCTGTCCCAATCCTGTTGTACGCAGACGATGCGGCCATACTGTCTCAAACAAGGTTGGGGCTGCAAAGGGCTGTCACTAAATTCACCTTCTTCATGCAAGAAAAGGGTTTGAAAGTAAATATTGATAAGACCTTTTCCTTGGCTTGTAGCAAGGGAATTAAGAAAATTCCAAGCCCGATATTTATTGAGGGAAAAAAGATAGAAACTGTTGAACAATTTCCATACTTGGGTATTTGCTTCCACAGAAAGGTGACCTGGCAGTCCGCTGTAAAAGCCAGGAAGCTTGCTTTTATTAGAGCGATTGGCGCACTTCGAGAATTTGCTAGCAAAATAGGGGGGAGACCAGTCAAGCAGCTTATTACCATCTATAAAGCAAAGTGTGTATCAACGGCAATCTATGGGGCTGGTCTCTGGGTGATCGACACTATAACATCCATCCAGAAGGATGAAAATCAGTTCCTAAGGTACCTCTTAGGGTTGCCGAAGTCAACATCCACTTATTTGATTCATATAGAGTTGGGGCTACCGTTCATTTCTGATATAATCAAGACTGAGCCCATTCTCTTATGGCATAAGATTTGGACTACTACAGAGACGGCTTTTAATCGAGAAGTTATTGCTGATTGCCAAAAATTGGACGGGGCTAAACACATAAAATGGATGTCTTTTGTTAAAAGTTTCTGTTTTGAAATTGGCCGCCCAGAGTTCTTTACCGACCCCCTGAGTTTGGAGCACATTTCCAGGAAAGCTCTGAGAAAACTCTTAATGGACCATTTAGAAGCCAAAAGATGGACTACTCAAAAGGACAATAAAACTGTCTTGGCTTTTCAAAGGATTACCATGATCCAGGGACAACAATTATATCTCGCCATTGACATTACTTGTTTCTCAAGAATGCTCCTCTCTAGATTCAGACTGGGCTCCTTTTTTCGGTTAATTACTTTCCCCTCCTGTAATGACTGGTCCCGAAACCTGCCCCCTTGCCCATGTGATGACATTGCATCTCAATCTAACATTCATTCTATACTTTTCTGCAAATATTATCTAGTATCTAGAAAAGCTCTATTGAAACCACTATTGAAGACCTGGGGTCTCCGGTCTTGTAAAGACGCTTTTGACCGTTTACAACAACTGGAGAATAGGGATGTGATACTTATTATGGAAACGTTTTTGAAATTGCTGCTAAAATTTAGGAACTCGTTATGATGTGACATATGAATTTGTATACTTATTTATTGTTCTCTGAACTTTTTTAATATTGTTTTTATGGAAAACATTAACTCCTCCCTGAAGTTATGTTTCCCTTTTGGCACTTTATAGACTTACATCTGGATTGTAATTATAAATTGATTAATGTAATGTATGCTTTTATGATATCCTTGTGATAATCGAATAAAGCTTATTTTGATTTGATTTGATTTGTGTTATTATTACACTGCCTTAGTGTCACACTCGAGGTGGGTGGCAACAAGTAGATGGTAAACAACTACTTACTGTTCTTTAGTTTTGAATGAACTCAGCCAGACATCACTGCATGACTGGCACATTGGCGGTGACTCTCTGCAAGGCATCTGGCTCATCTCAGGCCGCAATCGACCCACTCCAGGGCAATCGTGTCTGTCCAGACTGCAGTGACGGCTATCTGCAGTGAGTCCTAACCTACTAGTGGCTGCTGCAACAAAGTAACGGTCAGTCATGACTCCGTCACTGATGACCCGGGCCATCCACTGTCTGTACAACACTCTCCCTTGGCTGTGTGCTCCACTGAAACATCATTGAATTCCCCGGCAGCCATTATTGGGCCCACCACTAAAGGCAAACCAAGCATGGCTGGCGCCACCCACAAACACTTGAGGCAAAAACTCCTGCGCTCTTGCAAAGGACGTGACATCTCCCGTAGTGCCACAGCTATTTTTTGTGCGTGATGCAATCCTGACTGGACCCCGGCTGTGACATCCGGCATGTGGGCTGACTGAATCAAAGCCAGAGCTCTTTGGTGGAATTCGGAGGTGTACCCTTGGGTACAAGCACCACTGTACTGGATGAGAGTCTGTTAAAATGGTTGCTCAAACCTAATTCCAGCATCTTAGACACCTCATCATTGATACTGGCCCTCACTTTATCAGACTGCCTGTAGATTTTATTCTTATCAGGCATGCTATCCCCTGTGTCGATGCCATGGGCACACTAGTGGTGAGCCCAGGGGTAAGTGAGTACAGAGAAGAGAGATGCTCCGGCAACTGGTGGAGTTCTCTTTCCTGGGTTGGAGTCAGTGAGGGGGAGAGGATCATGCCATCTATTTTGCTCTTTAGATGAAAGGTGATCTAGGAAAGGTTATTTCTCCTCCTCTTTCTCCTCCTCACCTCCATCTGCGACCAAGAGCATGGAGACCTTGGAGTTCTTAAAGTGAGGCTTGAAGTGGTTGACATCCAGGACCCTCAACCCTCACCTTCCTGGTGAAAGTCCACCTGGAAGTCCACCAGGTAGGAGAATTTTCCATTCTGGTCACTGACCTCATAGGGCCCGTTACACCAGTCCTAAAAATCCCGGAGTCCTACCGAATTTATCACTTTCTGGCCAGGTTGAAACTCCAACACAGCTGCCTAATAGTTATGCCAGAGTTGCATGACTTCCTAACATGCCTCCAGGTTCTCAGTGGCCTTTTTGCAAAAGTGATTCATCTTAGACTAGAGAGCCAACATGTAGCTCACTACATGTTAGGGGGTGGAGTTCTTGGAAGTCACCTTCACAAGGCTGAGAGGCCCTGTGACAAGGTGTCAAAACAGAAGTTTGAAAGGACTGAACCCTGTCTCTTTCTGAGGCACTTCCTAGTTACCATACAACGTAGATAGTAAGAGAAATTCCACTTACACCAGAAGGGCTTTATGCAGGCCCATGGTTTTGGGTTGATACTGCTATTTTTTTACTCTGAGACTGCACTGAGGGCTGCTACTTACTGCCATTATTTTAAACCTTTACAATGAATATGTTGACTTGGCTATCCCCAACTGGCATAGGTTAACTTACTTTTAAGTCCCTAGTATATGCTACCAAGGGACCCAGGGCTATAGGTTAAAATTCAAAATGACCCTCAACCTGTCACTGCAGACTTGAAGGCAGTTTAAAATTGCTAGTTCAACTTTGCAATTTAGACTAATGGCAGAGCTAACACTTCCCTCAACAATATATGTAAGTAAACAGCAAGGGAAGGCCAAACAAGCCCTAAGGCAGGCAGCTGTATAGTATTAAGTAGCACATACATTTCTAGAGGCCTGAGCTGAAAAAATCCCTAAATTGTTCTTTTTATTGTGGACAACCCGGTAGCCCCATTAGCGAAAACAGAGTGACACCTTGACACTTTATCTGTGCTAACTTCTAAATGGGACCAACACAAATGGATACTTCAAGATATCAAATTAATTGTGGCATCAAATCTAACTTAATGCCCAAGTCGGTTTTAATGTCAATGTTATGGAAAGGCAACTATTAGAAAGCTACCAGACCGTTGCTCAGTTTTCCCAATGGCCTCTTGTAGTTGCTGGTCACGAGACAGCCTTCTGCACTCCTGGGGAGTCATGTGAATGACTCTCTAACCCCAGAAAACAATACAGGCCTGCTGCAGAGGGAAATGCTACCTCGCCTTAGCAGGAAGCCACACAGGGTGTTGGCCAAAAAGTCACGCATTAAAGAGGAAGCCGCCTGTGATGGGCAAATGGCAACCACCCTCGAGGGGGGCTGTCCCTTTGTTCCAGCACAGAGGTAATAAATGCTGACGTAGCCCGTTTTGGCTGGTTGGTAGCCTCATGGACAGAATTGCCACCAATTTGCAGCCAAGAAGACCATTCATTGGCACTCAAATGTTGCACCTGAGTCCGGTGGACCTGGTAGAGTCATCAAAGTGCAGATTGATAGCCCAAGACTGACAGTTACTTTTGCCAAAGATTACTGCTGCACCTGCTGTAACTGGAGACCAGTAGACTAGTCGTGACTGAACATCTGCTGGTTGAAGAAGACTTCTAGGACACGACTCCTGTGACCAAAGTTGCAATACCTCACCAATGGACAAGGAGTAACCCAAGGAAGTCCCCCGTCAACCACAGACCATCCACAGCATCTTTCAGCAACCTCAGGATCCTGTATCCTCAGCATCATATTCACTACTTTGAATTCTATTGAGCTGTGTGACTTTCCTATTATGTTGTTTCTTCTTAATGCTGTATGCTAGTTCCTTTGTTTAAGCCTAACTTGATCAAAGATGATTTTGTGCGTGTATTGCACAGTGAGGTCTCACAACTACATCGCATAACACACCACAATCCTCACATTGATTGCAGTTGTGGGATCCACAACTTGTGCTTAGCTGTACCAGATAATTAATAAGTTGGTAATTACCAAGGCACAATTTTCTAGGAGTACACCGACTCTATGTAAAGGTCATCAAAGTTTGAAAATGTTATAAAACGTTAGGTATCATTTTTGCTGAGTCTCCAATAGATGGAAAACATGGAAATGTGCTTGGCCGGCCTGCCCACACTCAAGATTAACAAAATGAGGGTGCTGTGCATGGACAGGAAGATCAACTTGGGGGTGACTGCTAAGAAGGAAGACCTGGAGAAGGCTCTCAGAGTCTGGGAGGAAGCCAGGAGAGCTCAAGCCCCAACTGGCAGAGGACATCATCCCTGACAATGGGGATCAGAAAGATGGCAGTGACCTCCTTGATTATAAATATGAGGGGGACAACAAGAGTGTGGCAACCATAGTTTGTTCAAGGCAAGCCTCCACATCTGAGAGTGAGAAGAATTCTTATTTTTTTTTTTTTTTTTATTGGGCAGGTCTGCGCTTGAATGGGACTGTCTCCCCTTGGTGTGTTCTTGTACCTGCTGCCCTCTGACTTGTCAGTTAAAAACTTGAAAATGCACACTGAGCTAACCACAAAACTAGCTGATGTGTTTTTTCCTTGTGTGTGCAGATGGGTAAATAATCGAAATAAATGTTCCTGGTTTAACAATAATTTTCGCAAAGCCAAGAAGGATCTCCTGGATGCGGTGAAGGCGAGGGATAGGACACTAACCAAGTTTCTAGGGCCACGTACAAACGGTATTATTCACAAATATGTAGTGTGGATGATCTAGATAAGCAGCTGGCATCAAAGGAGAGGGCTCTCATGATGAGACGGGTGGGTGCCCAACACTAGGGTTACTTATTGTGGGAATTAGTTGCAACAGTGGGGAGGGATATACTACTGATACTTGGGGATGATATGACAGAGTCATGTCGGCACAGGGATTTGTGTTCTTGTACCTGCTGCCCTCTGACTTGTCTGTTGAAAACTTGGTCTTGAGTACTAGATTTGTCATGCTGCCTTTGGGGAGATGACCTATTTTTTGCCCTTAGCTAATGACTAAAACCCCTGCCTTTCTGGTGCGTATAGTCACTCTGCTCACCCAATTCTTGTCTGGTAGGTGAGCCGCCGTGGTCATATAAATCCGCCTCGCCGCTCCGCCCACCTGGAACCAGTTGCGAGCAGGCACCAAGAACAGCCGCAACATCAAAGTGTCTTTGCCGCACTGAACGCTATCGCAGCCGGTGGCGTCTCTGCTTGATGCCCTCTTTTTCGCTTTTCCGGCTGCTGATTAAGTTAATAGCTGCCAACCCTTCCTGAAGAAACTGCCCGCCTCCAAACAGCGCCACCAGGGACTTCACAGCCGGAAGTCAGGGGAAACTGCAGCCAGTGTTGCCCCTGGGCTGGGAGTCCTGCCACTGCCGGTGAGCCGTCTGAGGCCCCTGTAGCTGTAAGCTGTAAGCAGAAGCAGGAGGTTGCGGGTGGAGCGACCTCCCTTCCAGGCTCGGCTCCAGGAATTTTTATTTGGGTGGGCCAAGGGTGCATTTGGGTGGACCACTGCGGGCTCGATTTGTCAGATATATGTCTAGGCAGACCTGCTTTAGGGCCCTCCTTTATCTCTCCTTAGTCTTAGAAGGCCCAGTAAAACGCACTCTTTTCCATATCTCTTTCTAAATATTATCCCTCTCAAAGTGTTTTTTCCATGTAATGTCCCTTGATGGGAAGAGGAGGTTTCTGAGGTGGGAGTATCAGGCAAGTGACACTTCACAGGCTTTCTCAATGGGAGCCTTCAAGGAGAATCCCTCCTCATACCTACCTCCACCTGACCCTGGACTCTGCAACGCACTCCCTTACAGGCTTGATTATACCCACTCCTCTCCAATACACCTTATCTCACAGCTGACCTTGGGCCCCAACACCATATCAGGCACCATTGGGCTCCACTTTCATTTTTCCCGGTTAAAACATTAGTAAAATCACCTTCAAACTCGAAACATTGAATATAGCAGTAAATATATTTAACACGCACTTCAAAGTATGTTCCACAGTAGCCCTTATAATCCGACTGCTAATTAAATGAACAAAAACAGAAAGGCCATGACAGGGCCGGATTCAGCGCTGATGCAAAAGTCTTTTTTTGGCACCGCACCAATAACCTCTTTCTCTGTAAACACCTTTACTGCCCCCTTCCAACAGTGCCCCTCATCCCTCCATGGCCCCCCATATTGACCTCCTCCTCGGCTTGGCATACCCTCTAACTCCTACACTCCTATCCTGATTGCGATTAATCTCTCCACACACGAGTTCATACCATCAGAAATGACTACATCCGTAGTTGATGATCATCCATCTAGGGTAGGAGTATTCATCCTTGGTCCACTGGATAAATACTTTTCCAGAGCAATTGCAGATGTCGATAGAGATATTGCACTGGCTGAGCGACGCGCGGTACATCGCCTCTCTATCGAACTATTAAAAAATACTGCTATTGCCTCTATCCCCAAGGACACAAATATATTAAATCTAGACAACGCTTCCATGGAAAATACAGATGCTGATTTGTTTAACACTGAGAGTATTCCTTTAATCTTTCAAGTTAGCTCGTCCCAAAAAAATGCCAATATGTCGATATCCGTTGCCACTCAGTCAGATCTACCTCCCCCTACCAATCTAATTATTGATCTTAATACCCCCATAGCTCCAAAGGCTCTTGAACATCCCAGTCCAAGTCTTTCTGGGGCTCAAATAGGCTCGAGGGCTGATCAGCAAGTGCATATACAAACTCTTTCTCCTGAGGAACCTAAATCATTAACTAATAATAATCCTCCTAAAAACAAACAGGGAATTATTCGCTCGCCTCCTAAAAAACAAAGGAAAAAAGGCACGGGAAAAACAGCGAGCCCTGCTTGTAAATATTGCCTTCAAAAGCCTCTCTGAGAAAAGAATTACTCGAAATTGTAGAAGGGGTCTCGACTAGTTCATTAAATATAAACCCTTCACATGTTCCACCATCTTTGAAAGACTTCATTGAGGCGATGGAACACCTCTTGAAAGCTTTGCTGCTTCCAATAGTAGAGAGAGTTAAGAGACTAGGCGCCCAACTGGATACACTTGTTGAAGGTGCTAAAGTAAAAACTCCAATAAGAAATGATGTTGTAAAGACAATAAATTCAAAGGAGGTAGAAAAACAAACAACTAAGGTTATAACTACACCCGCAGTAAACACACCTATTGCACAAATGCCTTCTGCTAAAGTAAAACCAGCAAATACCAAGGTGCCCACTGTCACTAAGAAGATGCCCCAAAAACTACAGTCACAGTCCTCTCAAATAAATGCACTCGTGGAATCAGCAAGAATAGGGAATAAAAAGACTTATCCCCAGCTGAACAAGGATGAAACTAAATCAACCCAAATTCTACGTGAAAGAAACGTGGACTTACCCCCAGACGCTTCTAATAATGTCATCATTTTAACAGGGGTTTCGCCCTTAACACCAGGATCCCTTGAAAACCATACTAGCCTAAAAAATAAAGTCATCTATTGGCTATGTAATAATAGGCCATTGCCACCTCACATAAATGGTGAGATAATCACTGTGCGACGAACAAATTGGGTCGGAGTGCGACCAAAGGACATTGAGGGCGATGTTGTCATTGTTACCTTTAAAGATCGTAGAGTTATTTCGCACATTAGGGACTGGTTCTCAGATTTTCACAGGGGGTCAATTACTCCCAAAATTTTGAGTTACTTTTACCCTGAAGCCTTGATGCCCCGTAAAAATTATCGTCCAACCCAGCTCTATGATAACTACTCTTTTCCCCAGCACCATAGACAATTATATAACCCCTACCCCCCTAGGCCAAGAGGTATGGAAAATAAATTTCCCCGTTCTTCCCACATGGTTTTGCCGGTTATGGTCATTGTCTGCCACCTATAACACCCCAGTGGAATATTCCTTGTTACAATCAATATGCGCCTCTTTCCGGCCTGGACGATATTGAATGACTCTCCACCTTAGATGCAGATTTGACAAACTGCTGTGAACATCGTCCTAAATATCAACACCCGAACACAGTGCCCATAAAACACTCAAGTGCAAAACATCTTTGGGGAGCTTAAATGGCGATGAGGGTGCATGGTCCCCTTCTCGTAAAAACAGTACCCGGAAGAAAGGATCTTTTCTTGAGTTTTTGGACCCACAAAAAAATGTACATCTTCCTATAGTTGGTTCGCAACTCGATACTAAAGCTTCAGGTAATACAAGGGCCCTATCTAGATTAGATAGCCATGGGATAGGGAATGTAACTGGTATAACTTCTGATGTAGCACCTTTAAATAGTGCTCCCCTGTGTACCAATTTAGATGTTAGTGGGACAGTTAGCCGGGTAGATTTTTGGGACCCCTTAACTATACTATCCCGGGCAAAACAGGTAAATAACACAGAGGTACCTTACAACCTTCCTGAGAATCAAGCCACATTTCCCCAAATTCAGTTTCTTAGCTGGAATGTGGCTGGTATTTCCACTAAAATAGGTTTACCATCTTGGACTGATGTGGTTAGCCCTTTCTCAGTCCATATGCTTTCAGGAGACGTGGGTGCAAACCCCAGTACATCTTCTGGGTTATCAGACCTTCCACTCACCGGCGCTACAGAGTAAACAAGGAAGAAATAGAGGGGGGCTGTGTATTTATGTAAATGTTGTTGGGGGCTTGAGTGTTCGGAAGGAAACATTTTCTTAGGGAGTCATATCAAATTATTTCCATTCAAATGGGTAAATCTCTGAACTTGTTAATAATTAATTTTTATAACAATATGCCATTACAGGGATTGGAGAAAGTGTTAAATGAATTGACCCATGCTGTTGTTTCCGTTAAAGAGCTGTTTGGGGGTGAATGGGCCATGGCCTTTATGGGTGATTTTAATTGTTACACCTGCCAATATGCTTCAAGGGGAATATGTGAGTTTATTTCCACCCCTGAAAATGAAATTGATGATATCTCAAATCACTTTATGCATTCAAAAACAGGGGAGGTATTAAACAACTTTTTAGCACATTTTAACTTAGCCTTTGCAAATGAATTATGTTCACCACCGAGACCTTTTAAACCTTCTTTTCATGGAAGAGGCTCAAATTCCACTATTGATTTCGTACTCTTTTCTAAGATGCATGCTTCCCTGATATCCTCATGGGATACACTATACCAGATATATGGTGATCATTACCCCATAGCCTTTTCTATTTTTTTACCATCTTCTACTATTTGTCATCATTGATCATTCCCATCCTATAAGTTATGATCAACCAATCACATTAGGGGCGACAAATGGTTATATCCTTAAATGGGAAGAAATTGGCCCTGCTAGTCTCCTTAAGAACCTATTAGAGATGAGGCGGGAAGAGGTGCACACCTGTCTGTCTCCGACTGAAGACCCTCAAAAAATCCTAAAATCTTTTTTAATAATACAAGAACCCTTAAAAAAGTTACTTACCCGCCAGTTCAAGCCAGGCCCTCCAATACCTAAAGGATGGTTCGATAATGATTGCACTAGAGCACCAAAAATTTTGAAGAAGGCTTCACATTCCATCCCGAAGTCATTATCTGAGATACGCCAGGCTAGATCCCGTTACCGTCTTGCCATAAAGAGCAGGATAAAATCTTTGAAAGCGGAGGCTTGGGAAACATTGTTGTTAACTTGTGAAAGCCGTGATTCTTCAGCTTTCTGGAAATTTGTCAATGCCCCACTTCCGTGGGTTAAAATGCCTGAGAGGAGTTTAGACTTGGCAATTGATGGAGATACTTGGGTTGCATATTTCCAGCAGCTGTATAGCAAATCAAGTCCTCCCGGCATACCTCCATCGGACCCTATTCCTTCCTCCAATAGTACCACAATGGGCCAGAGAGAGGGTATCCCTAATATTGTTTTCTCCTGCGATGAGGTTACTCTTGCCATCAGGGAGAGCCCATCTGGTAAGGCCCCCGGCCCAGATGCCATCCCAGTGGATGTCTTCAAGGCCGAAATAGATTTTTGGGGCCCGCTATTAACTTCTGCCATGAACTGTGCAAATGTTTATGGTCAAATTCCAACTTGGTCAGAGGCCATTGTGGTAACTATATATAAAAAAGGAGATAGGCATGTACCCTCTTGTTACCGTCCTATCTCCTTGCTTGATGCCTTAATGAAGGTTGCGGGACGTATCATCTTAAAACGTATCCACAATTGGACAGAGGAGGCAGATGTTCTTTCTAGACTCCAATATGGCTTCCTAACTGGCAGGGGCACAGTCGAACAGAGTTTGAATTTATACTTTTTAATTTCGAAATATGTTGAATCTAAAAATGGAAACCTTTTTGTCACATTTATAGATTTGAGCTCAGCGTTCGACTGTGTCGACCATAACCAGCTATGGAGTGTCCTTGAGCACCTGGGATTGAATTTATCTATTCTTAATTTTATTATTGCTTTGTATAGAGATGCGGGGGCTAGGGTGCGGTACGGTCAGAGAGGGGAATGCTCCCCAAGATTCACCATTGCTAGAGGTGTGAGGCAGGGTGCATTCTAGCCCCCCTGCTTTTCTCACTTTATATAACTGCTGTTGGTGATTATATGCGGAGTTCTGAATGTGACTACCCTAAGGTGGAGGGTCATGCTGTCCCAATCCTGTTGTACGCAGACGATGCGGCCATACTGTCTCAAACAAGGTTGGGGCTGCAAAGGGCTGTCACTAAATTCACCTTCTTCATGCAAGAAAAGGGTTTGAAAGTAAATATTGATAAGACCTTTTCCTTGGCTTGTAGCAAGGGAATTAAGAAAATTCCAAGCCCGATATTTATTGAGGGAAAAAAGATAGAAACTGTTGAACAATTTCCATACTTGGGTATTTGCTTCCACAGAAAGGTGACCTGGCAGTCCGCTGTAAAAGCCAGGAAGCTTGCTTTTATTAGAGCGATTGGCGCACTTCGAGAATTTGCTAGCAAAATAGGGGGGAGACCAGTCAAGCAGCTTATTACCATCTATAAAGCAAAGTGTGTATCAACGGCAATCTATGGGGCTGGTCTCTGGGTGATCGACACTATAACATCCATCCAGAAGGATGAAAATCAGTTCCTAAGGTACCTCTTAGGGTTGCCGAAGTCAACATCCACTTATTTGATTCATATAGAGTTGGGGCTACCGTTCATTTCTGATATAATCAAGACTGAGCCCATTCTCTTATGGCATAAGATTTGGACTACTACAGAGACGGCTTTTAATCGAGAAGTTATTGCTGATTGCCAAAAATTGGACGGGGCTAAACACATAAAATGGATGTCTTTTGTTAAAAGTTTCTGTTTTGAAATTGGCCGCCCAGAGTTCTTTACCGACCCCCTGAGTTTGGAGCACATTTCCAGGAAAGCTCTGAGAAAACTCTTAATGGACCATTTAGAAGCCAAAAGATGGACTACTCAAAAGGACAATAAAACTGTCTTGGCTTTTCAAAGGATTACCATGATCCAGGGACAACAATTATATCTCGCCATTGACATTACTTGTTTCTCAAGAATGCTCCTCTCTAGATTCAGACTGGGCTCCTTTTTTCGGTTAATTACTTTCCCCTCCTGTAATGACTGGTCCCGAAACCTGCCCCCTTGCCCATGTGATGACATTGCATCTCAATCTAACATTCATTCTATACTTTTCTGCAAATATTATCTAGTATCTAGAAAAGCTCTATTGAAACCACTATTGAAGACCTGGGGTCTCCGGTCTTGTAAAGACGCTTTTGACCGTTTACAACAACTGGAGAATAGGGATGTGATACTTATTATGGAAACGTTTTTGAAATTGCTGCTAAAATTTAGGAACTCGTTATGATGTGACATATGAATTTGTATACTTATTTATTGTTCTCTGAACTTTTTTAATATTGTTTTTATGGAAAACATTAACTCCTCCCTGAAGTTATGTTTCCCTTTTGGCACTTTATAGACTTACATCTGGATTGTAATTATAAATTGATTAATGTAATGTATGCTTTTATGATATCCTTGTGATAATCGAATAAAGCTTATTTTGATTTGATTTGATTTGTGTTATTATTACACTGCCTTAGTGTCACACTCGAGGTGGGTGGCAACAAGTAGATGGTAAACAACTACTTACTGTTCTTTAGTTTTGAATGAACTCAGCCAGACATCACTGCATGACTGGCACATTGGCGGTGACTCTCTGCAAGGCATCTGGCTCATCTCAGGCCGCAATCGACCCACTCCAGGGCAATCGTGTCTGTCCAGACTGCAGTGACGGCTATCTGCAGTGAGTCCTAACCTACTAGTGGCTGCTGCAACAAAGTAACGGTCAGTCATGACTCCGTCACTGATGACCCGGGCCATCCACTGTCTGTACAACACTCTCCCTTGGCTGTGTGCTCCACTGAAACATCATTGAATTCCCCGGCAGCCATTATTGGGCCCACCACTAAAGGCAAACCAAGCATGGCTGGCGCCACCCACAAACACTTGAGGCAAAAACTCCTGCGCTCTTGCAAAGGACGTGACATCTCCCGTAGTGCCACAGCTATTTTTTGTGCGTGATGCAATCCTGACTGGACCCCGGCTGTGACATCCGGCATGTGGGCTGACTGAATCAAAGCCAGAGCTCTTTGGTGGAATTCGGAGGTGTACCCTTGGGTACAAGCACCACTGTACTGGATGAGAGTCTGTTAAAATGGTTGCTCAAACCTAATTCCAGCATCTTAGACACCTCATCATTGATACTGGCCCTCACTTTATCAGACTGCCTGTAGATTTTATTCTTATCAGGCATGCTATCCCCTGTGTCGATGCCATGGGCACACTAGTGGTGAGCCCAGGGGTAAGTGAGTACAGAGAAGAGAGATGCTCCGGCAACTGGTGGAGTTCTCTTTCCTGGGTTGGAGTCAGTGAGGGGGAGAGGATCATGCCATCTATTTTGCTCTTTAGATGAAAGGTGATCTAGGAAAGGTTATTTCTCCTCCTCTTTCTCCTCCTCACCTCCATCTGCGACCAAGAGCATGGAGACCTTGGAGTTCTTAAAGTGAGGCTTGAAGTGGTTGACATCCAGGACCCTCAACCCTCACCTTCCTGGTGAAAGTCCACCTGGAAGTCCACCAGGTAGGAGAATTTTCCATTCTGGTCACTGACCTCATAGGGCCCGTTACACCAGTCCTAAAAATCCCGGAGTCCTACCGAATTTATCACTTTCTGGCCAGGTTGAAACTCCAACACAGCTGCCTAATAGTTATGCCAGAGTTGCATGACTTCCTAACATGCCTCCAGGTTCTCAGTGGCCTTTTTGCAAAAGTGATTCATCTTAGACTAGAGAGCCAACATGTAGCTCACTACATGTTAGGGGGTGGAGTTCTTGGAAGTCACCTTCACAAGGCTGAGAGGCCCTGTGACAAGGTGTCAAAACAGAAGTTTGAAAGGACTGAACCCTGTCTCTTTCTGAGGCACTTCCTAGTTACCATACAACGTAGATAGTAAGAGAAATTCCACTTACACCAGAAGGGCTTTATGCAGGCCCATGGTTTTGGGTTGATACTGCTATTTTTTTACTCTGAGACTGCACTGAGGGCTGCTACTTACTGCCATTATTTTAAACCTTTACAATGAATATGTTGACTTGGCTATCCCCAACTGGCATAGGTTAACTTACTTTTAAGTCCCTAGTATATGCTACCAAGGGACCCAGGGCTATAGGTTAAAATTCAAAATGACCCTCAACCTGTCACTGCAGACTTGAAGGCAGTTTAAAATTGCTAGTTCAACTTTGCAATTTAGACTAATGGCAGAGCTAACACTTCCCTCAACAATATATGTAAGTAAACAGCAAGGGAAGGCCAAACAAGCCCTAAGGCAGGCAGCTGTATAGTATTAAGTAGCACATACATTTCTAGAGGCCTGAGCTGAAAAAATCCCTAAATTGTTCTTTTTATTGTGGACAACCCGGTAGCCCCATTAGCGAAAACAGAGTGACACCTTGACACTTTATCTGTGCTAACTTCTAAATGGGACCAACACAAATGGATACTTCAAGATATCAAATTAATTGTGGCATCAAATCTAACTTAATGCCCAAGTCGGTTTTAATGTCAATGTTATGGAAAGGCAACTATTAGAAAGCTACCAGACCGTTGCTCAGTTTTCCCAATGGCCTCTTGTAGTTGCTGGTCACGAGACAGCCTTCTGCACTCCTGGGGAGTCATGTGAATGACTCTCTAACCCCAGAAAACAATACAGGCCTGCTGCAGAGGGAAATGCTACCTCGCCTTAGCAGGAAGCCACACAGGGTGTTGGCCAAAAAGTCACGCATTAAAGAGGAAGCCGCCTGTGATGGGCAAATGGCAACCACCCTCGAGGGGGGCTGTCCCTTTGTTCCAGCACAGAGGTAATAAATGCTGACGTAGCCCGTTTTGGCTGGTTGGTAGCCTCATGGACAGAATTGCCACCAATTTGCAGCCAAGAAGACCATTCATTGGCACTCAAATGTTGCACCTGAGTCCGGTGGACCTGGTAGAGTCATCAAAGTGCAGATTGATAGCCCAAGACTGACAGTTACTTTTGCCAAAGATTACTGCTGCACCTGCTGTAACTGGAGACCAGTAGACTAGTCGTGACTGAACATCTGCTGGTTGAAGAAGACTTCTAGGACACGACTCCTGTGACCAAAGTTGCAATACCTCACCAATGGACAAGGAGTAACCCAAGGAAGTCCCCCGTCAACCACAGACCATCCACAGCATCTTTCAGCAACCTCAGGATCCTGTATCCTCAGCATCATATTCACTACTTTGAATTCTATTGAGCTGTGTGACTTTCCTATTATGTTGTTTCTTCTTAATGCTGTATGCTAGTTCCTTTGTTTAAGCCTAACTTGATCAAAGATGATTTTGTGCGTGTATTGCACAGTGAGGTCTCACAACTACATCGCATAACACACCACAATCCTCACATTGATTGCAGTTGTGGGATCCACAACTTGTGCTTAGCTGTACCAGATAATTAATAAGTTGGTAATTACCAAGGCACAATTTTCTAGGAGTACACCGACTCTATGTAAAGGTCATCAAAGTTTGAAAATGTTATAAAACGTTAGGTATCATTTTTGCTGAGTCTCCAATAGATGGAAAACATGGAAATGTGCTTGGCCGGCCTGCCCACACTCAAGATTAACAAAATGAGGGTGCTGTGCATGGACAGGAAGATCAACTTGGGGGTGACTGCTAAGAAGGAAGACCTGGAGAAGGCTCTCAGAGTCTGGGAGGAAGCCAGGAGAGCTCAAGCCCCAACTGGCAGAGGACATCATCCCTGACAATGGGGATCAGAAAGATGGCAGTGACCTCCTTGATTATAAATATGAGGGGGACAACAAGAGTGTGGCAACCATAGTTTGTTCAAGGCAAGCCTCCACATCTGAGAGTGAGAAGAATTCTTATTTTTTTTTTTTTTTTTATTGGGCAGGTCTGCGCTTGAATGGGACTGTCTCCCCTTGGTGTGTTCTTGTACCTGCTGCCCTCTGACTTGTCAGTTAAAAACTTGAAAATGCACACTGAGCTAACCACAAAACTAGCTGATGTGTTTTTTCCTTGTGTGTGCAGATGGGTAAATAATCGAAATAAATGTTCCTGGTTTAACAATAATTTTCGCAAAGCCAAGAAGGATCTCCTGGATGCGGTGAAGGCGAGGGATAGGACACTAACCAAGTTTCTAGGGCCACGTACAAACGGTATTATTCACAAATATGTAGTGTGGATGATCTAGATAAGCAGCTGGCATCAAAGGAGAGGGCTCTCATGATGAGACGGGTGGGTGCCCAACACTAGGGTTACTTATTGTGGGAATTAGTTGCAACAGTGGGGAGGGATATACTACTGATACTTGGGGATGATATGACAGAGTCATGTCGGCACAGGGATTTGTGTTCTTGTACCTGCTGCCCTCTGACTTGTCTGTTGAAAACTTGGTCTTGAGTACTAGATTTGTCATGCTGCCTTTGGGGAGATGACCTATTTTTTGCCCTTAGCTAATGACTAAAACCCCTGCCTTTCTGGTGCGTATAGTCACTCTGCTCACCCAATTCTTGTCTGGTAGGTGAGCCGCCGTGGTCATATAAATCCGCCTCGCCGCTCCGCCCACCTGGAACCAGTTGCGAGCAGGCACCAAGAACAGCCGCAACATCAAAGTGTCTTTGCCGCACTGAACGCTATCGCAGCCGGTGGCGTCTCTGCTTGATGCCCTCTTTTTCGCTTTTCCGGCTGCTGATTAAGTTAATAGCTGCCAACCCTTCCTGAAGAAACTGCCCGCCTCCAAACAGCGCCACCAGGGACTTCACAGCCGGAAGTCAGGGGAAACTGCAGCCAGTGTTGCCCCTGGGCTGGGAGTCCTGCCACTGCCGGTGAGCCGTCTGAGGCCCCTGTAGCTGTAAGCTGTAAGCAGAAGCAGGAGGTTGCGGGTGGAGCGACCTCCCTTCCAGGCTCGGCTCCAGGAATTTTTATTTGGGTGGGCCAAGGGTGCATTTGGGTGGACCACTGCGGGCTCGATTTGTCAGATATATGTCTAGGCAGACCTGCTTTAGGGCCCTCCTTTATCTCTCCTTAGTCTTAGAAGGCCCAGTAAAACGCACTCTTTTCCATATCTCTTTCTAAATATTATCCCTCTCAAAGTGTTTTTTCCATGTAATGTCCCTTGATGGGAAGAGGAGGTTTCTGAGGTGGGAGTATCAGGCAAGTGACACTTCACAGGCTTTCTCAATGGGAGCCTTCAAGGAGAATCCCTCCTCATACCTACCTCCACCTGACCCTGGACTCTGCAACGCACTCCCTTACAGGCTTGATTATACCCACTCCTCTCCAATACACCTTATCTCACAGCTGACCTTGGGCCCCAACACCATATCAGGCACCATTGGGCTCCACTTTCATTTTTCCCGGTTAAAACATTAGTAAAATCACCTTCAAACTCGAAACATTGAATATAGCAGTAAATATATTTAGCACGCACTTCAAAGTATGTTCCACAGTAGCCCTTATAATCCGACTGCTAATTAAATGAACAAAAACAGAAAGGCCATGACAGGGCCGGATTCAGCGCTGATGCAAAAGTCTTTTTTTGGCACCGCACCAATAACCTCTTTCTCTGTAAACACCTTTACTGCCCCCTTCCAACAGTGCCCCTCATCCCTCCATGGCCCCCCATATTGACCTCCTCCTCGGATTCCCTCACTGCCACGCACATGCCACAAGTGCCCAGCATCTCCCCATGACCCCTCCCCCTTATGACCTCCTCCTCGGATTCCCTCACTGGCACCCTCCACAAGTGCCCCTCATCTCTCTGTAGCCCCTCCCCCTCATGATCTCCTCCTCAGACTCCCTCACTACCACTCTCCAACAGTGCCCCTCATACCTCCATGGCCCTCCCCTATTGACCTCCTCCTCGGATTCCCTCACTGCCACGCCACATGCCACAAGTGCCCCTCATCTCCCCATAGCCCCTCCCCTTATGACCTCCTCCTCAGATTCCCTCACTGCCACCCTCTACCAGTGCCCCTCATCTCTCTGTAACCCCTCCCCCTCATGATCTCCCTCAGACTCCCTCACTACCATCCTCCACTAGTGCCCCTCATCTCTCCCTAGCTCCCCCTCCACCCCATGACCTCTTCCTCGGATTCCCTCACTACCACCAACCACCAGTGCCCCTCATCTCTCTGTAGCCCCTCCCCCTCATGACCTCCTCCTCAGACTCCCTCACTACCACCCTCCACCAATGCCCCTCATCTCTCCCTAGCTCCCCCCTCAACCCCATGACCTCTTCCTCGGATTCCCTCACTACCACCCTCCACCAGTACCCCTCAGCACTATGTAGCCCCTCCCCCTCATGACCTCCTTCCCAGACTCCCTCACTACCACCTGCCACCAGTGCCCCTCATCTCTCCCTACCTCCCCCCTCCACCCCATGACCTCTTCCTCGGATTCCCTCACTACCACCCTCCACCAGTACCCCTCAGCACTATGTAGCCCCTCCCCCTCATGACCTCCTTCCCAGACTCCCTCACTACCACCCGCCACCAGTGCCCCTCATCTCTCCCTAGCTCCCCCCTCCACCCCATGACCTCTTCCTCGGATTCTCTCACTGCCCCCCTCCACCAATGCCCCTCATCTCTCCCTAGCTCCCCCCTCCACCCCATGACCTCTTCCTCGGATTCCCTCACTTCCACCCTCCACCAGTACCCCTCAGCACTATGTAACCCCTCCCCCTCATGACCTCCTTCCCAAACTCCCTCACTACCACCCACCACCAGTGCCCCTCATCTCTCCCTAGCTCCCCCCTCCACCCCATGACCTCTTCCTCGGATTCCCTCACTTCCACCCTCAACCAGTACCCCTCAGCACTATGTAGCCCCTCCCCCTCATGACCTCCTTCCCAGCTCCCTCACTACCACTGGCCACCAGTGCCCCTCATCTCTCCCTAGCTCCCTCCTCCATCCCATGACCTCTTCCTCAGATTCCCTCACTGCCACCCTCCAACCTTATCGCTCCATAGCCCCTCCCACTTCCTCCTCCTCGGGTTCCCTCACTGCCACCCTCCTCCAGTGCCCTCATCTCTACGTAGCCACTCTCTCATATGCATTTCATTTGTTGTTTAGCGCTACTCATATCAGTGTAGTGTGTGTCAGTACTTTACACCACGCACACATTATACAGAGACAATGAATCATACAAGTATGTACATCAGTCTACAGGGAATGTCACATTAGCCAAGGAGGATTACAAGGTGTAGGAATCACATGTCATCCATACTGGTGGGCAGTATACTTTAAAAGGGTTTGATCTGGGGAAACACAACCTTAGGATTTAAAAAGTATTCCATGGGGGTCCGCTTTACTGATAAAAATGTATATCTGCCCAAACATACTCATTTTAGCAACATTAGAATAATGAAAGACTGAGGAAGTTCTAACTATACCTTTAATGTTTGTATGCCGCTCTTTGGTGACAATTCATTGGTCACTGTCCTATGTTAGGATTGTAACTTCTGAACTGCAAGTAACACAAGGATCTCTGTAACAAATACAGTAATCCACTGAGCTTCCACATAAAATACAGCTCATCTGCGTTTGAAAACAACTAACGGACAAATGATTGCTCTCCAGCAGGATTATTAATCACCAGCGTTATCTGGGCATTTTGTATTGTATAATTGTTGTCCTGCATTAGCCATGAAAATGATAAAAACTGTTTAAATGAAGCACACATGAAGTATGTGTTGTGCTGGGCCTGTGCAGATTTTTAAAAGAAAAACAAATAGTAACACATTCTCTTACCTACTACCCAATTAGTCAAACTTTGTGTCACAGGCAGCCTGATGTGATAAGCAGCTGCAGGGGTCAGAAAAGGTGAATAGGAATAAACAAACTACTTTTCTCCTGTGCTGCATATAAAAAGAAATATCCACGCAGCATAACGGTAGGCAAAGGTTACCCATGTTAAAGAAAGGATTTGTCACCTTTCGCCATGTGGAGATGAAGGGGTGGAAAAAAAAAACAAGCCTCGTTTGTATGTAAATGGACTTTTAAAGACCTGTGAAGTACTCGGGTGCGGCTGCGATATTCTCAAAAACTGTCTGTGAGTGTGTGTGCGCCTCCGGGAAGCTGTCTCAGCCCGGGCACACACACACACAGACCCCCGTTGAGGTCAATGCCGGTGCTCGCCTGCCTTCAACCCCTCACTGCGAGGGCCAAGGCTCCTGTTTGGGTGGGTCTGGCCCACCCTGCCCACCAGCTAGAACCGGGCCTGCTCCCTTCCATGCCGACGACCGACTGTAGGAGTGGTGTCGGTTCCTACGGAGGGCCTGTCGGGAGTGTGAAGGTGCATGAAGGGGCCAGATGAGCCTGAATGTAAAGTGCTCAACCGCAGAAGACCGCAGAACACTACATTGTCCACAAGCGGGTTGCGGCCCTTAAGGGGGGCTGTAATTTTTTCTCTGAGACCCTGGGACACTCTCCTGGATAACACGTGAGTGAGTCCCTGGTCTCCACAAAGGGGATCGGTAATTACAGGGGCATACCTTCGCCTGCAACATCGTGCAGGGGTCCATTAAATCTGCATGAGCAAGGTGATTAAGGTAGCCTGTTTTTACAGCCCCACCATATCACCCCCTATCTGCACCCAGAGGAGGGCTACCTATGCCAGCCTGCCATGCCAGAGCTGAAACGCCATTCATCAGCGCCTGGAGGCATTCTAAAAGCCAAGGTTTGCGGATATTCTGTTTCTGTTTTGAGAAAATTTCCTCCCACGAGGTAAGGGAGGTCTTGGACTTCTGTGATTTTAATTCTAGTTAGCCCATCTGAGGCAATTAAGCAGCCTTTATCAAGGACTTATCATCTACATCACTGACTCAGACTGTGGTTTCGAGGGTCTTTAGGTCCAGCAGACTGAGCTAACACCATATCTATCTTGCAACTGGGCTGGGCAGGACAGTAGGGGGATGTTGTTGGGGAAGTCTGCAGTTTTGCTCCATCTGGTCATTGGCCTTTGGCTTCCTCCTGGGTTTTGCTCCTAAGTAGTGGTGAAGCTAGGCACAGATCCCACACAATAGCCACTTGTTGCTTAGATCCAGGGCAGAGAGCCTTGGGGTATTGGAACAGTAGGAGGCCACAAAATGGGGAGGAGAGCAGGCCCAGCTAAAGTCAAAGCTACTAGTGTACCTCCAATGCCGCCTTCTCCAATGGCTATAGACAAAATGCTGTAGCGGGCAATAGGGGTCGTAGATAGTGAAATCGAGCTTACAGAAAGGCGGCTTTCACTCACACCAGACTTATTTATTCCACTGCCTGATGTGTCTATGCCACCAGACATCTCTCAGTCAGACGTTCAACCCCTGTCATCTCCACCACTGGCTGTCCCCTGCAAGAAAGTAGTGCAAAAGAGCAAACCACCACAAACATTCCTAAGAATGGAAAGCGCAAGCCATCACTGGAGGTCGGTCCAAAAAAGAATAAAAAGAAATGCTGTGAGGGCAATTTAGTCCATCTGGAGGGAGAAGAGCATGAACTGACCATAGGTAGAGTATCGACAGACACCATAGATCCAACCTATTCGGCATAGGCTTTGAATCTGATGACAGATCTACAAAATAATCTGAGGCTGTCAAAAAGGAAGAATGATATATCACTGGACCAATAAGGTGTACTGGCAAGATTACTGGATATTGTACCCTTGCTTCACAGAGCGTCAGGAGGACACGTATTTGCTAGCGCTGTGGTGTAGGTGCTGTAGGCGCGCCGCGCTGTGTTTTTAACTTCCCGTTTTTTTATTTCAGTTGCTATTATTTTGTTCTCCCTTGTTTTTAATCTTTGCCCATCATCTCCCCTTACCTGCATATTAATGGTGGAATCACCGCTGCTTTAGCGGGTCCGGTCCTGGGGTCTCCGATGCCTGGGGGAATTGGCCGCCATCTTGGATGTTGTTGCGACGCTTCTGGGCGCCTTTGGGAGCGGACTAGTGGTTTCTAGTCACGCGCTCTCCCTTCGTAAGGCGGTTCTCTCAGGGGGTCAGCCAGGATATTGTACCCTTGCTTCACAGAGCATCAGGAGGACACGTATTTGCTAGCGCTGGCGTGTAGGTGCTGTAGGCGTGCCGCGCTGTGTTTTTAACTTCCCGTTTTTTTATTTCAGTTGCTATTATTTTGTTCTCCCTTGTTTTTAATCTTTGCCCATCATCTCCCCTTACCTGCATATTAATGGTGGAATCACCGCTGCTTTAGCGGGTCCGGTCCTGGGGTCTCCATTGCCTGGGGGAATTGGCCGCCATCTTGGATGTGGTTGCAACGCTTCTGGGCGCCTTTGGGAGCGGTCTAGTGGTTTCTAGTCACGCGCGCTCCCTTCATAAACCAGTTCTCCGCGCGCAGCGGTATAGCGCAACGGGAGCGCCCTCGTCGCGCCTGAGTCAAGCCAGAGTCCTGCCTGTCTGCGCCCGTCAGCGCTAAGGCGGCGTGTGGCGTGATGGTACTCTGCTTGGCGGTTTTGTTCCTGGTAATGCCGCCGCCGTTTGGATACTCCCGGGATGATTTGCTCGGATTCAGGCACATTGCTCCATGCTGTACACACGGGCCTGTTAGTCCTCTCTGCGGCCCTTATAGCTGTGCCTGTGGTTTCTGGTCTCTTCCACCCCATCTTTGATCTCTACCCTAACGGAGTCCTCTCCGGCAATGCCCCGTCATAGCAGACCGCTGGTCCTACGAGACATTACTGTCTGGAATCTAAATATTAGATCCCTTCCGAAGCATTATGCGGAGGTGTATGGTCTTATAAATGATGAGCTACCAGATGTCTTTTTTATGACGGAAACATGGCTTCAAGACGCCGACTCCGCAGTTGTGAATCTTGCAGTTCCCCCGCAATATTCTATCTCCTCACACAACCGGGCATCTGGGGGTGGTGGCATTGCTGTTTCCGTTAAATCTTGCTACCCATGTGAATGGAGGGTGGTGGATCTTGCGGGGTGTGAAAGTGCTTTTTTCAGAATCTCCATCAGCCATCAGTTTACGTTGTCCGGTCTTTTAATTTATCGCTCTCCTGGCTGTGACTTGGGTTTTAGAAAGGCTCTTCCGGAGTGTGTCAGTTCTCTTGCTCTCGGCGGCGCCAATTTTTGTATTGTGGGCGATCTTAATTTGCACTTTGACTGTGGCCATGTGCCCACTGTCAGCAGTACCTTGGCTGATCTGGAGGCTCTTCAGCTTAATCAATTGGTCACCTCTCCCACTCATGTAGGTGGCCATATTCTTGATCCGTTTTTCACAAATATGACGGGGGCCAAGGTCACCAGGCCCAGTCCAGTGGCTTGGACTGATCACTTCTTAGTGAAAATTTCTCTCGCGACTAAAGAACATCCATTCAAGCCGGTTGATAGACTGGTGCTTAAGCGCCATTGGCAGAAACTCAATTTGGAGGACTTTCACCATCTCCTGGAGGTTAACCCATTAGGCTCTCACCTCGGCGTAGAATCTGGGTATGATGCATTCTGTGATTGGGTCTCGTGCGCCCTAGATGCTTTGATCCCTGTGACTTGGACTAAATGCCGCTCTAGAGAACCCAGCCCTTGGTACGACAGCTCCCTGGTGCTGTTAAAAAAAGCTTATAAACAGGCTGAAAGGGACTGGCGGAAATCCTATGATGCTGGGAAAAAATCTGTCTACCTCTCTAAAATTAAACTCTATCACAGAGCGGTATGTAGAGCTTGGGCTGCCCACTACTCCCAGGAATTCCGAAACAGCTCTAATCCGTCCAAGCTTATCTTTAAAGTCCTTAAGGACCTAACGGCAAAAAAAGCTACTGTGGCAGAAATCTGCTCTGTTGAGCACTGTGAAAAGCTGGCTGATTTTTTCATTGATAAAGTTATAACGATTTATCGTGCTTTTCCCATTGTTGAGCAGGTAGATGAGCTGTCCAGTCCTACCATAGTCTCTGATGTAGTCTTTGACTCACTGCCTAGTTTGACAATGGAGTCATTTTATAAGCTGGCTTCTAAAATTAAATCGTGCTCGCCGGATGATCCCCTAAGGCCTACCCAATTTTGGGAATCGGCTGCTGTCTGCCTTCCTTCAGTGTGCCATCTTATTAATCTTTCCCTCACCTCGGGTGTTGTTCCTACTAAGTGGAAACAGGCGGTTGCGACACCTATTCTTAAAAAGGCGACTCTGGACCCCTCTAAACTTGAGAACTATCGCCCGATTTCTCTCCTTCCTTGGCCTGCTAAAATAGTGGAGGCTGATGTGAACGGGGTACTGTCCGAACATCTTGCAAGGGCCGGCATTCTGGACCCTTCTCAGAATGGATTCCGTGCTGGTCACAGTACGGAAACTGCCCTGCTCGCGATGACGGAACATCTTTGCTCTGTGCTTGACTCTGGTCAGACTGCGGCACTGGTAGTTCTCGATCTTAGTGCCGCGTTTGACACGGTCTTGCACAGAATTTTACTCCAAAGTCTTTGTGAAGCGGGGGTTGAGGGCATTGCCCTTGACTGGTTCCATTCCTTCCTTGCTGACAGGACCTTCAAGGTTGCCACCCCGCCATTTGCGTCCAACTTACATCCCCTGGAACTGGGTGTGCCCCAGGGTTCGTCTTTGAGCCCCACTCTATTCAATCTATATGTGAGGCCGCTGGCTGCTGTCGTCAAGCAATGGGGTATGACTATGGTCTCCTATGCCGACGACACACAGCTGGCGGTCGCCTTGAGTGGGGACTCCGACCTTGATGCCCCAAGATTTCAGGATGGACTCTTGGCGGTGGCTAGCTGGATGAATTCCAACTGTCTCCAGCTAAATGCTAAAAAAACAGAGGTCATGATAGTAGGCAAGCGAACGGATCTTTGGGGTGACATGTGGTGGCCCCCTGAGCTAGGTACTACCCCCATTCCAGTGTCCGAGGTCAAAAATCTGGGGGTGTGGTTAGATCCAGCCCTCAGTTTTTGTGGCCATACAAAGAAGGTCGCGGCCACTTGTTTTGGCATCCTAAGAGGGTTGAGACCTATTTTGAGGTTTTTTGATGCCTCGACTAGGCAGCTGGTTATACAAGCATCCATCCTATCTCGGCTTGATTATGCCAGCTCACTATTACTGGGGGCCAACCAGGCTGAAATCGCCCGGATGCAACCAATTCAGAACGCTGCAGCCAGAGCCCTGGTGGGATTACCTAGGTTCTGTTCAGCTGACAGTACCATCCGTTCTTTACACTGGTTACCGATGGCTCAGAGGATTCATTTTAAGGCCTTGTGCCTCTCTTTTAAGATCCTTAAGATGGCCTCCCCTCAGATTCTTGACAATCTTGTGAGGCCTTATGTGCCCTCGCGACCTCTGAGATCTCTGGGCCAAAACTTGGTTATGGTTCCTCGATTTAGACTATGCAGAGCCTGAGGTAGTTCCTTTCGGGTTCTGGCTGCAAAACTGTGGAACGCTCTTCCACCTCACATTCGTGCAATGGATGAGTTGCTGAAATTCAGGAGGGCTATCAAAAAGCATCTGTTCCCTCATAGCTCTTAGGTTCTTGCTTTCTACGCCTCCGCCCTGTATTGCTGTGTTATGTCTGGGTACTCTTCCTGAAGCGCCGGGACGCCCCTTGGCTAGGGCAGCTGTGCGCTATAGAAGTGTTATTAATATAACATAACATAACATAACAGAGAGAACCCTCTACAATGAGGCAAGGGACCCTAAACCAGGGGCAACCAGGAGAGTGGTATCTCCCAAACGTACAGAGAGTTCCTCCATAACCCCTTCGCTGCTAGGCCTTTTCCCCAACACGTGCTGAGCCTTTTTTGGTTATTTGGGGTCGTTTTTGCATAGGCACCTGTAACATTTTGTCCACATAAGGTATCCATGCCAAATTTGCGAATTTTTCTTTCAACATCTTGAGGTTTCCAAAGGCACCTAGGCTTTGTGGATTACCCTGGAGGGGCCCAGAAAATAGCCAAAATACAGCTACATTCTGTTTGTTTTTTTTAAAATGGGAAAAAGTGCTGTAGTAGAAAGCGTCAGTTTTTTTTACATGCAAATGGTATCAACAAAGAGTTTGTGGTGCTAAAATCACAATTTTCTCAGCTTTCAGGGACTGGCAGATTTTGTCAGAAACCCAACAAAAGTTTGGCATTTTACTGGGACATAGCCTATTTTTGCAATTTTTTGTGCTTTTAACCTCCTTCCAGTTAGTGGAAGAAATGGGTATGAAAGCAATAATGGATCCCGGAAAGCTATACATTTCTAAAAACTAGATAAAATTCCGAATTAAGCAAGGAGTCATTTGTGTAGATCCTTCAAAGTTTTTTATAGAAACTAACAGTTGAAAATAAGAAATATTGAAATTGAGTTGAAAAAAACAGACGTTTTTACCTGTAATTTCTTCTAAGCATGACAGATTTTTTAAAGAAATATACTGTTACATCTGCTTGGTCCTTCTGGTTGCCAGAATATATAGGCCTTGTAGGTTCACTAAGAACCCAAGTAACCCAGAGCCAATAACTGAACTGCGTCTTGAAATGGTTTTTCTTTTTTTTTTTTATATATTTATTATTATATCTGGTGCATAAAAAGAAGTATTTAGTCATTACAATACATAGCGTTAAAAAACTTCCATATGATTACAATACAATAAATTTGTTTTTAAGCCAATAATAGATTCCTCAGAAGTACTTTACAGCAATAAAAAACCCAGGAATATACAGTATAATACCTACAAAATCCTTTTAAAAAAAACATTTTAAAATCTAGCTTCCCTCCAGTTTTTAAGTGGGGCCCAGATGTTCAAACCTCGCTCTCGCATCCTCCTACCCCTTCGGGAGTATATTGCTGCTTCCATATTATGGATCCCGAGTAATCTTGATTTGATTTGATTGATTGATTTGATTTGATTTTAGGTTTTCTACAGCGCGCAGCTACCCTGGGGCATCCCGGCGCTAAAAAGACCACGGTACTGAGGTAAGGAAGGGTCAGGAAGACAAGCTCAGGGGAAAAGTAGGGTTTTTAGGCGTTTCCTAAACCTGAGGTGGTTATGTTCTTGCCTCAGGGAGAGAGGAAGGGCATTCCAAAGTCTGGGAGCATTATAGGAGAGCAGGCGACCGCCTGTTCTGGCCTTCCTAATTCTAGGGACATTGGCGAGGGAAAGAGAGTTGGATCTTAATTGTCGACTTGAATGCTGTTGAGTCACGAGTGTCCTAAGAATGGGAGGGCCTTCGTTGTGCATAATTCTATGAGTAATGCACAGGGTCTTAAAATTGACCCTCTCTTTTACTGGCAACCAGTGCAGGCTTCTGAGAGCTGGTTTGGCCGAATTCCTCGCTGAGGTTCCTGTGAGGATTCTAGCCGCCGCATTCTGTGCGCATTGAAGTCTATGGACAACCGAGGCTGGGGCCCCAAGATACAGGACATTTCCATAGTCCAATCTGGAGTTCACAAGCCCCTGCATCAGGAGTTTCCTGGACTGGAGCGGGAGTAGATGTAAAATCTTTCGAGCCATCTTTATCAGGCCGAAACAGGTTCCCGCCGTTTTCCTCGCCTGAGTTTTGAAACTTAGATCCTGGTCAAGCCATATCCCTAAGCTCTTGACTTCGGATTTGGGAATAGGTGGCGTTCCCATGCATGGTGGCCAAGGGAGGGATGTGGGGATTTTGTTGCGGGTTCCCAAGAGGAGTATTTCAGATTTCTCCCCATTAAGTTTTAACCTGGATTCGCACATCCATTGATGCACCTTCTCCAGGCAACTGCTCAGATTGGACAAGGCGTTGTCTGGTTGGTTAAGGGTGACGACGAGCTGAGTGTCGTCAGCATACATTATTGATTTAATGCCAAATGGCTTAACAACATCCTCAAGGGGAGCCATGTAAACATTAAAAAGTGTGGGGCTCAGGGAAGAACCCTGAGGCACACCACACTTAAGAGACTGAGCATTAGAGACGGAATATCCGTCCGCAACTTGAAAGGACCTGTCTTTGAGAAAGGATGAGATCCAGGCCAAAGCGGAGTCCGACACTCCTATCAGCCCAAGGCGCTGGACAAGGGTAGCATGGTCCACCGTGTCGAAGGCGGCACTCAGGTCGAGGAGGATCACTGCCACTGATCCTCCTGCGTCCATTATGCCCCTAGCTTCTTCGACCACGGCTAACAATGCGGTGTCGGTCCCTTGTCCTGGTCTAAAGCCTGTCTGGGACATGCGGAGAAGATGATTGGTCTCTAAAAATTCCGAAAGTTGTTGATTTGCTACTCGTTCGGCTATTTTACTCATAGCCGGTAGCAATGAGATCGGTCTAAAATTAGAAGGATCTGTGGGGTCTAAGTGCGGTTTTTTTATGAGAGCCTTGACTGTGGCTTTTTTCCAATTTGCCGGGACTAGACCATTTTCAAAGGAGGCGTTGATCAGATTGGTAAAAAGGGGGGCAATAGTGGGAGCAACTAGCTTCAATTTACTAATGGGGGCTGGGTCTGATGGGGAACCACTTTTGACTTTCTGTAAAACGTTAAGAAACTTTTCAATGGAGATTTGGGAGAAAAAGGTTAATTTCGGGGTGTCTTGGAGGGGAGAGGAACCAAGACCAAGACCTGCTTGAGCAGTAGGAGGAGCTGGAAGGGAGGTCAGGATTTTAGCAATTTTT
The DNA here is from genome assembly GCF_964263255.1 of Lissotriton vulgaris. Classification (NCBI taxonomy): domain Eukaryota; kingdom Metazoa; phylum Chordata; class Amphibia; order Caudata; family Salamandridae; genus Lissotriton; species Lissotriton vulgaris. The sequence continues at coordinate 365,933,771 of NC_141687.1, forward strand.
GCCGAAAAAAAGTCTGCCATTTGGTTACATTTTGCGCCATCCAAATCTGGGGATGAAGGAGGGTCCTGTATTTTGGTGAGGAGTTTCACAATTCGATAAGTCTCTTTCGCGGAGTTAGCAGCTGAGGCTATTTGCTCCTCAAAGTAGGAGGCCTGCGCAGTTTTTAATGCGTTTTTATAAAGCCTAATATGGGTTCTATAGTTGCTTTTGTCATCTGTGTTCCAGTTCTTTCTCCATTGGCGTTCAAGCCTCTTGCCTTTCCTTCTCATTTCACGTAGTTCTTCAGTGAACCATGGTAGTTTGGACGACTTCCTACTGGATGGGAAAGTTTTAAGTGGTAAGACTGAGTCGAGGGAGTCATTTATCCAGTTATGAAGTTGCATTTCAGCTGACGAGGGATTAGGGTCTACTATAGGTAGAGTGGAAGTCAGAGCGTGATCCCATAGAATTGTGTCCAGTTTTTTCCAGGGACGAGAAGGGACTCGGGGGAGAGGGGTGTCAAACGGTTTACCTGGAAGTTGAAGTTTAAAAGGGACCAAAAAGTGGTCTGACCAGGGAAGGGGTAGAGGGGTATGTACGGTAAGTTTGGAAAGGTTGGAAAAGATAGGGTCCAGTAGTCGTCCTTTCGTATGGGTGGGTTCATTGTTGAGTAGTTGAAGATTAAGGGAAGCCAAATCGGCTTGTAAGTCAGTGGCGAGTTTATTGCCTTGATCATTAAAGTGGAGGTTTAAGTCTCCGAGGATTGTGAAGTTTGGGGTCACTCAAGCAAGGGAAGAGATGGTGTCCATGAGTGAGTCTATGAAACACCCTACCTGTCCCGGAGGGCGGTAGATTAGGGCCCAAGAAAGTGTCGTAGATGGCGGCAGGTGAAGGGAGAACAGAACATTTTCACTATCTAAAATGGGGCTATCTTTAAACTGGCATGAAAGATTATCACGATAGATAATCGCAATACCCCCTCCAATACCCTTTGGTCTATTTAGGGATTTAATGAGGTATCCGGGAGGAAGTGCTTGATTGATGTCCGGATCCGTGCTAGGGGATAGCCACGTTTCTGTTAAGAACAGGACGTCTAAGTCCGACTCTGATAGTAGTAGGTGAATTTCTGTCTGGTGCTTTGGGAGTGACCTACAATTAATCAGGGCCATCTCAAGGTATACAGGTTCGGGTTGGGGGGATGGGGATTGGGATAACCTGTAGTCGCAGTTTGGGCAGCCAATAGGATCGGTCTCCAGAGTGATAGTTCCATTACATCTGATGTTTAATGGTTCCCTGAGCTGGTACAGAGTATCAAGTGAATATTTCAATCGAAGGTAGTTATAACCAGCATGGGGCATGGGCTCAGGGCTCGGTCTGGCGCGGACGGGCGCAGACGGGCTTACCTTAGGCGCGCCTTCGGCACGCAATCGTCGCGCCCGCTGCGCTCGTCCGCTGCGCTTCCTGGCAAGGCACATGATTTATAATGGAGAGCGAAGGCGTCAAGGGGGTGTGGCCACCTGATTTGGGCGTGACCGTCGTCGCGCCTCGCCCTCGAGAATGGCGGTGGGAGAGTGACGAGCGTTGCAGCGATGAGTTCGCTGTTCGTGGACTGCCAAGTGCAAAGGTGAATATTTTAAAATAACAGAGTATCACACACAAGCTTTTTTAAAATAAATGTCTCTATCGCTCCCGGCTTCTGCCTCAGGAGTCTCGTGGGTCTTAGTGTCGCGCTTTCCAGCTGCGCGCACTATTTATGCAATAATCAGGGGGCGTGGCCACCTGAGGTGGGCGTGACCGTCGTCGCGCCTCGCCCTCGAGAATGGCGGTGGGAGAGTGACGAGCGTTGCAGCGATGAGTTCGCTGTTCGTGGACTGCCAAGTGCAAAGGTGAATATTTTAAAATAACAGAGTATCACACACAAGCTTTTTGAAAATAAATGTCTCTATCGCTCCCGGCTTCCGCCTCAGGAGTCTTGTGGGTCTTAGTGTCGCGCTTTCCAGCTGCGCGCACTATTTATGCAATAATCAGGGGGCGTGGCCACCTGAGGTGGGCGTGACCGTCGTCGCGCCTCGCCCTCGAGAATGGCGGTGGGAGAATGACGAGCGTTGCAGCGATGAGTTCGCTGTTCGTGGACTGCCAAGTGCAAAGGTGAATATTTTAAAATAACAGAGTATCACACACAAGCTTTTTTAAAATAAATGTCTCTATCGCTCCCGGCTTCCGCCTCAGGAGTCTCGTGGGTCTTAGTGTCGCGCTTTCCAGCTGCGCGCACTATTTATGCAATAATCAGGGGGCGTGGCCACCTGAGGTGGGCGTGACCGTCGTCGCACCTCGCCCTCGAGAATGGCGGTGGGAGAGTGACGAGCGTTGCAGCGATGAGTTCGCTGTTCGTGGACTGCCAAGTGCAAAGGTGAATATTTTAAAATAACAGAGTATCACACACAAGCTTTTTTAAAATAAATGTGACAGCCACATCTGAAATGAGGGAGCCGTAGAGTCTTTCCAGCCCGCAGCCAATATTATTTTAAAAACAGCCAAGCAGATAAATACAAAAGCTTCCTCCTCCGTTTTCAATCTCAAACTAGAATCCCTGCCCAGGATCACAAGGGTAGGGGATAGGGTGACTATAGTCCCTAGCAGCCCCTCCCAGAATCTTCCAATCCCTGTAACTATATTCCTAATTGCGCTACAATTATAAAACATATATATCAGATCTGCCCAACCCTGGGAGCATCTTGGGCATTTATCATCCTCTTTTTCCCTCACTCAAATACCTTGGCTGGAGTATAATATAGCTTATATAATGTCATATAATGTTGGGCCCTTAGATTTGAAGAACAGAATAACTTACCTGCCATCAGTAAGGCTCTTTCCAAATCTATATCAAGGTCATCTAATTTCAGTGCCCAGTAGGCCTCCACATGGTTTTTCATTGTGTACCGGGTATATAGCAATTCATTTGGTAAACTATAAAGAGTGAAAAATAGAGTTTAAAAGCAGTGGTTATTTGCACATCTCCAAAATTGTGGGTATCCATACAAGCATGTGAATTAGAGGTAATTTTTCAAAATGACTTATTTTGTACAAATGGTCTTACATTTGGAAGACAAAAATGCAAAGTTAATCAATTGGTAATGACACTTGTTCTATTATTCTGTATTACCCATAGTCTCCCGATAAAAATGCTCCCTCACTTGTTTGGGTAGGCCTAGTGCTTGCGACAGGAAACAGCCCAACATGCAACATGTACACATCACATTTTTCCAGTGAAAACTGACCTTTTTTTGCAATGTGCCTAGCTTTGGATTTTGGGCCCTTGCTCTGCCGGCACCTAGAGAAACCTAGCAAACCTATATAGTTTTTAAAACTAGATACCCCGGGGAATCCAGGATGGGGTGACTTGTGTGGCTCTCACCAGGTTCTGTTATCCAGAATCCTTTGCAAACTTCAAACTTTGTAAAATAAAACTACATTTTCCTCACATTTCGTTGATGGAAAGTTCTAGAATCTGGGAGGCACAAACTTACACCCACCCAGCATTCACCAAAGTCTCCTGATACAAATGGTACCTCACTTGTGTGGGTAGGCCTAATACCGGTGAAAGGAGATGGCCCAAAACGCAATGTGGACACATTACATCTTTCAGATGAAAACAGACCCTTTTTTCGCCATGTGCCTAGCTGTGGATTCTTTATCCTAACTCTATCGGCACATAAGGAAATGTAGTACTTACATTTATGCTGCTCAGCCAGTGTGTATGTGTGTATGTATGGAACCTTGGAATGCTTGATGACTGTGTGGAATGTTGGTGTGCCTGGTTGATTGGAAAATGACAGTTGGTGAGAGTGGGCTGAGCAGCGAAGATGCAGCTCCTGGTGGGGCTCTGAATCGGCTCTGAATCGGCTCTGAATCAGCTCTGAACCAGCTCTGAATTGGACTTGAATTAGCCATAAACCTGTAACTACCATTTTGGAACTTGACAAATAAACCTCTACATGAAACTATTTTGTGACCACTATTTTACATTACAACATTGGCGACGTTTTGGTGAAGAAACCCTACTTGCTCTATCTGAGGTAACATTTTGAATCTATTAAGAGACTATAAATATATATACTGGAAATGATTTAAAGAAAAGAAACTTAAAAAAAAAGGAGAAGAACGCCCGTCTAGCCCCACCAGTGTCCATTACTATCAGGACAGCCTGCTCCGGGTGCTTCACACTCCTCAAATTTATCATCTTTAAAGGAAAGGAAGGGGTTAAAGAAAAGAAGTGTGTGTAAACAGTTAGCATCGGCAAGAAATGTGGTTGTGTCATTTAAGGCTATCTGTCAGTGTTTCACACCAAAGCCTCATGCCTTCCAAAAACATCACTACGAATCATTTATCTGCATTTGACCAAGAAATTTAGATTGTTTGACAGTGTGAGGAACGCAAACTTGCTGCCGTTGGGCATTAGAGGAGATCGCTTATCTACATTTTTAGCTGTGGTTTGCATTGTCTAACTGTTAAGTATGAACCGGAGACTTGTGAAGGTTCAATTGTAGGTTTATTGCAGTTAAATAATCGATCCAAAACACCCACAACCAGAGCCGTCCAGTCGTGAAGAGACCAACGTCCAGAATGACGAGCAAGGAATCTTCACGACTGAAAGGCGGCATTCGAGAACAAACAAAGAAGATCTCTCGTGCTTGCAAGCACGAGAGAGCAGGAATGGAAAACGGATTAGGAAAAGTAATAATAAATATATAACATCTTCCCCTCTAGGAAGGGTAACAAAGAAAACAAGCCTTTGGGACTACAAAGCTACTCCAAAACATAGTCTCTCAATCTGCAAGATAACTGCTTCAAACGAAAAGCTCTTTTGGTTGCCACTTCAGAAGTCTCTTTGAAAACTGTATCGTGTGGTAATGACAAATTGACAGGGACAACAAATTGTGAAGCTGCAGAAGAAGCGGGAACTGCTTCCAAGGGCAAAGGAGAATGCACAGGAACCACAGGCTGAGAAGACGTGGAAGTTTCAGAAACGGGATTGGAAGAGGAGGGTTGTACATAAGTCAAATCAAACCAATCACAATGCTCAGACTCTGAAGTGGCATGTTCCTTGATGACGTGGGCCTTAAGTGGAGATACCTTAACAAGAGCCCACTTGTTCCACCATCCCTTGTCATCAAGAAGAGCTGAAGCTTTGCTGACTTGTGTGACCAAATTTGGGGAAGCAAATTTAGACCTCCCTTTTAAAACTCTTTTGGGATTCTTAATGAGCACCATGTCCCCTTTTTGCAAAGGCTGATCAAAAGAATGTTTACCTTCATCAAAACGTGATTTCGTGGAAAATTGTTTAGCATTCACATGTTCCCGAACAGAAAAAGAATTATCAGACGAATTACAATCCTTATATAACCAACTAGGATTGAGAAACGAATGAACTTTTCTTTTTCTAAGTAAGGTAAATGGTGACACACCAGTTGTAGAGTGGGGAGAGGTATTGTAAGCCCACACTTTGTCATGAACAAAAGGCAAAGGATCTAGCCTAGAGGAAATGGCAGTTTGAACACCCTCCTTAATAATACGATTACACCTCTCAACCAAACCATTGGAAGAGGGTGAATACAAAGCAACTTTGTAGTGAGAAATATCATGACTTTTGAGAAAAGAGCACATTTTTTGTGAAACAAAATGAGTACCGTTGTCGGTAACTATGGTTTTAGGAAAGCCCTCAACATCACACACAGATTGTAAAAAATTAACAGCATTGTCAGTAGAAGCAGAGTTGCAAAAGGAGTAATAGAGCCATTTGGTATAGTAATCAACAAGAAGAATTAGAAACTTGTTCTCAATTGGTAAAACATCATATGGACCAGAAAAGTCCAAAGCCACTTTGTCCCATGGACCAGCTGGAAGGGGAACAGGACATAAAGGAGTGGAAAGAGTTTTCCAATGTTTGTCAGAAAGTATACATTGGGTACAATTATCGATCATCCTTCTAATGTGAGAATGCATGGAAGGCCACCAGTAAAATTGTTTGATGCGTTGACAAGTCTAGACAATACCAAGGTGACCTTGATGAGCAGAACGAATAATATGATCACGTACTGACTGAGGAGGGACAAATAAATCGTTACGCATAACCATATTATTAACTAAAGAAAGTTCCTCAGACACATTTGCAAAACCTTTTAAATCAGAAGACAGAGATCTGCGTTCAGGCCATTTGTTGACAATAAACTCTTTCACTTTAGAGAGAATAACATCATCTTTATAAGCTAAATTCCATTGAGCCTCAGAAATGGGTTGACATTCAGCAATGGCATCAATGGTAGCAACGACACACTCAATGTCGTCATCAACAACGAAATCATCAGTCAAAGACATTCTTGAGAGGCAATCTGCCCGGAAATTCTTGCCACCGGAGATATGCTTGATAACGAAATGAAATTTGTGGAGTTTGGAAAGAAGGCGAACAAGTCTAGCAGAAGCCCTATTTGAGGTACTGTTGGAAAGCATGTGCATAAGGGGCTTGTGATCTGTGTATATCTCAAACTCACGACCCCAAATGTAAGATTTGAATTTTTGAATAGCCCAAACGCAAGCCAGAGCTTCTCTTTCAATCGTACTGTATCTAGTTTCAGCAGAAAGAAGTGTTCTGGATGCAAAGGCAACCGTATATTCTTTGCCCTCGACCCATTGTCCCAAAACGTCACCCAAACCAGTAAGACTGGCATCAACAGTGATAAAACACTTTGAGCCATCTGAAAAAGGATGCAAAGCAGGTGAGTCCTCAATGATCTTTTTAACTTGATCAAAAACTTTTTGCAAGTCTTCAGACCAAACGAATTTCACTCCTTTCCTTAAGAGTGCTCTCAAAGGTTCAACAATCTGCGCGTAACCATGCACAAACCTAGCGTAATATTCTGATAAACCCATAAAGGAGCGAAGGGCATCTCTGTCCTTAGGAGGTATGGCGTCTCTGATAGCTTTTATTAAGGAGAATTTGGGTTTAATGCCATTTGGAGAAAGAGAATGACCCAAGTAATCTAACTCTTGAACTCCAAACTTACATTTGTCATGCCTAACAGTCATACCAGCTTTTTCCAACACTTGTAAGACAGTGTTGAGAGTGTGATTATGTTGAGAAATGTTGTTAGCGTAATTCAAAATATCGTCCTGATACGCTTGCACACCAGGAATGTCTTGAAATAAGTTGTCCATCAGTTTTTGAAAAATGCTGGCTGCCGAGGCCAAGCCAAAAGGAAGCCTAAGGTACTTGAAAGCACCAAAGGGAGTGATAAAGGTTGTTAATTCTTGAGATTTAAGGGATAAGGGAATTTGGTGATAAGCAGACCTAAGGTCCAGGAGGGAGAAGAATTTAGCCCCACCCAAGTTAGCCAATAGGTCATGAATTTTGGGAAGTGGATGACAATCCACGATGATATTATTATTCAGTGAGTGTAAATCAGCACACAATCTCACCTCCCCAGTTTTTTTGCGAACTAAAACTATTGGGGAAACCCCTTCTGATGAATCACAGGGAGCAATGATTCCTTCATCGCATACATTTTTCAAAACACCTTTTAGTTCATCTCTAGCACTCAAAGGAAGAGAACGAACTTTGTGAATGACGGGTTGAGCATTGGGGTTGAGTCTAATTTCATGCTTAAAACCAAGAACTGTACCAACCTTATCTTTAAATAAGTTTGGAAAAGAACTTAGTAAATTGTCCATTTTGACTATGGGAAAAGAAAGATCTGAAATATGAAAGTTTCCAGAATCATGACTAGTTTAGTAGTCATGAGGGATATCACCTAAAGCAATAGGTTGATCAGAGCCAGGTTTGAGAATCAAACCCATTCTGTCTAAGTCAAACCAACCTAAGATATCTCTGCCCTTAAGAGCAACATAGACTTTTGTGAAGGTGTATCTACCAAGACAAGCAATGTTTGAATAAAAGAAACCCAGCATGTCGATGTCCTTCTCGCCAAAAGCCTTTGGATTGACATCAGATTTGGAAAGAACAACTTTTTCACTCCCAATTAGCATAAAATGTGAGATCTGATAAAATGGTGATGGGAGAACCAGAATCAGCTTTGACTTTAATTGAGACTGTACCAATCATTAATTCGCACAAGAGACTCTTAATGTTAGAGAATTCAACAGAATCACATTCAATAGACAACATAACATCATTGAGTCTGGTTGAGCAAGATTCTAAATTCTCTTGAAATTCAATATTATTGACTCTTGTAAATTTTTTGCGACCCCTGCACACAGATGGAAAATGACCACTTTTCTTGCAAGAAGAACATTTTTTCCCAGATGCAGGACAAGAGGGAGAATTGCCAAGATGGTTTCTTGACCCACATCTATAGCAAATGGGGGGTTTCTTGTTTTGTTGTCTTGAAGAATTGTTAGCGAGGTCAATAGAAGTAAAATTTGAAGCTTGATCAACCAAATGAACACAAGGTTGAGAGATGCTTTCTTGCAAAATTTTAGAGGAATAAGTTGCTCGCTCAATCCCTTTTGCGATATCAATTGTTTCTGATAAAGAAGGATTTTTACAACTCAACAAACGTTCCTGGATTTTTTTAGAAAAACAAGCAAAAATGAACTGGTCTCTGATAGAAGCATCTGTACTAGCGCCAAAGTCACAGGTAGAGGCCAGAATTCTGAGTTGAGCAATATAGTCTTCTACACTCTCATCAATACTTTGTTTGCGTTTGAAAAAATTATGACGTTCCAACACAATACTAGGCTCATCGTCGTATTGTTTATTGAGTCGAGCAAGGCTTCTTGATAAACGTTCCAATTGTCACCAGAATCACCAGAAGGAGAAGGGATATGAGGAAGATTTTCAAAAACTTGTTGAGCACCAACTCCCAAACATCCATAGAGAATGGCAACCTTGCGAGGAGGATCATATTTAGTAGCGTCAATGGCTACCAAATAGTTCTCAAAACCTTTGAGCCAGTTACACCAGATAAGAGGAGGTTTTCCTGGAGTTTGCAAAAAAGGACCTGGTGTTTGAAACTGTTGCCAAGAAGCCATGGTAAAACAAGTTTGTTAAGGAAAAAATAAAAATAAAAGAATAAAACCTTGCATTTAAAAGTGTTTTATAATACTGTGGATAAGCATGCCTTAGCAAAATATAATGCTTTGTTAAATTGGTAAACTTGGTAGTCAATGAGGTGTGGATACCGCTGGAAAGAAACTTTGCATTTGTAAATGCTTTGTTGTTTATGTAGAAAGAACATGGTTAAGGAAAAGCGTGCCTATCACTGAATTTGTAATAGACAATAAAGCGTGTCTATCGCTGAAGAGGACTTTGATTTATTCATGTTTGATATTTAAATAAACATGGTAGGCAATAAAGCGTGCCTATCGCTGTGATTGTTGAAATGAAATGGTAGGCAGTAAAGCGTGCCTATCGCTGAACGAAGGCTTGAAAGATCGCTGTGAGGGGGTGCTTGAAAATGGCCGACCAACGCCGTTGTCAAGGTTACAGTACAGCGTAACTTTTGACAGGCGGTGGGCTTGATTGAAGAATTGATGCGTAACGCGCGTGAAGTAGCGCGAGAAGGAAGCTGACGGTGAACGCGCGTGATGAAGCGCGAGGCAGCAACTGACAGTTTCAAACTGCGTAGAAAAAAGTTGACAATTGTCATGAAATCCGCACGGATAGTTGAAGTCTTGGCAGGAAAGTACTTTAAAGCATACAACCTGATGCAGATTAGAGTTGGACTGGAGGCAGAAGACGAACAACAGCAGTGTCCAGGTGAGTCTTGAAAACTTGACTGGCGGTGGGTGCAGGAAAATCCCGATCGTCGCCAATATGTTAAGTATGAACCGGAGACTTGTGAAGCTTCAATCGTAGGTTTATTGCAGTTAAATAATCGATCCAAAACACCCACAACCAGAGCCGTCCAGTCGTGAAGAGGCCAACGTCCAGAATGACAAGCAATGAATCTTCACGACTGAAAGGCGGCATTCGAGAACAAACAAAGAAGATCTCTCGTGCTTGCAAACACGAGAGGGCAGGAATGGAAAAGGGATTAGGAAAAGTAATAATAAATATATAACACTAACAGCGTGAGGATCGAGTGCCATCTAGTGGGCCAGCCCGTGTACTCCATTTTCCACTTTCAAGCATATGAAGATGTTGTTATCTACGTTTTTAAAAGTGATTTGCAGTGTTTGACAGCGTGATTTCAATGTTTTGATGACGACTTTGGCAGAATTCCAGTCCTGAGTGTGAGTTGCGGATTTCAGGTGTATGAAAAATTAACATATACCTGGTCGTGCCGGTGAATCTAGATTCATGGAAGCAAACTCGAAATGGGAGTTTTGAGGGCTCAAGCAATGCATTGTGAGTGTTTTTTTTTAATCAACTTCATTTCAATGATTAACCAAGTTAAAAAGTCGTTACCTTCAAAAGTGGGATCGAGCGAACTGTTCTTTGGAGTGTTCTCGAGCTGTCCTACATCACTGTCAGTTTGTGCTTGAAACAGCGCTTGCATCGCGTTGTTCACGTTGCTCATGTGAGCCCAACTTTCTTCTGAAAGGACGCAAATACGACGTTGGTGGCCATCTTGGGTAACATCACGATGCCAACAAGTCATTGGACCAACATCTCGGATCGGGGCTTCTTCTAGTATTCATTATTATACATATTTAGGGTATTTATGAACATTTTGTTTTATGGTATATTGATATAATGGAAGAATATATTCTCCGCAACTCTGACTGTCAGACTGTCACACCGGTTAATCTCGAGTGTCTCTTCACATCATACACTGCGGGGGCTACTAGAGGTACTTGCGGAGAAGATTTGCCCACAAAACCTCCGTAATTCTTGATGTGGAACTTCTTTTTTTTTTTTTTTTTTTTTACTGTACCTGTGGTTGGGAATGCGATTGCTTTGTTCACAGCTAATATATTGTTTTAAGATCTCGGGTGAGAGAGTTCGCTCACCAGCGTTTGCTCACAATACATTGTCACTTTAACTGTTTATGTAAAATTATTTAATATACTTATCAATATGCTTATAATGATTTAATCAATAATTTAAGGAAGATTGTATTGTGTTTAGTAATTGCTGTGTATGAAGAAGTGTACTACAGTCCTTGTTTTATGTCATGGCTACGTACTGGCTTTATACTAGTTTCACTTGCACTTTTATTGGGTGGTTTTACTGTGTGGTATGCGTTTAGTGAGAGCTTCAATGGTTCCAGTTTCCCTTGAAATCGCTAGTGTATTAAGTTATACCTTTCCTGAGGGTAGTTGTGTATGGGAGCTGGTCTCCATACATTCGGTCTAGTCTTCAGTGTGGGTGGTGCGCACACCCTTCTCACTGTCACACCCTACATGGTCTTTGATTTTGCCTAGCTTCAGTATTACCATCTACTTTTACCACATTGTCATCTAGTAGTGTAAGTTGTTGTTTTCTCCGTACTTTTATTGTGTTTACTTATCTATTTGTGATGTAAAGTGGGTTGTGCATGCATATTTTGTTGTTATGCGTATTGGGCTCTGTACCCACTTTTATTGGAATATGTGCGATGGACAGTTGATCCATGTTTTGGCCTCTTTGTTGGGCAGTGGTCCATACTTTTGGCTTGTGTTTTGGGCTGTGCACCTATATTCTGTTGATATGCACATTGATCTCTGTACCCACTTTTACTTGGTTATGCGAGATGGGCAGTGGACCCATATTTTCGCCTCTGTTTAGTTGTGCTTTGGGCAATGTACCCATACTTTAGCCTCTGTTTAGTTGTGCTTTGGGCAATGTACCCATACTTTGGCCTCTGTTAAAGCAGTGCCTATATTTTTATCTGTGTTTGAAATACACGTTGGGCCTTGCACCCATCTTTGATTATTATTGTACAATGAGTCATGTGTCCTTCCCTCTTGTACCTTTGAAATCATTTGTCTACTCTATACTTGTTCATTATGCACGCATCATTTAATGTGTACCATGAGTTCCCTAGTGTAGGATACTTAATGGTTTGGTATTTACACTCCGCGGGTGTTTCCCATTCTTCAAGTTCTCTTTTGTGTGTGGTGTGTACAAATGGGTGATTAGTAAGCCTGGGCGTAGTTCGCGTAGCCGCACTCCGCGAGCTCCGCGAAGATGCACTTGCACTCCGCGAACTACGCATAGCTCCGCGAGCATGCGTAGTAGCTTGCTTGACCCGTTTGCGAGCCATTTTTCGTCTTCGGGAGCGCCGTGGAACTCTGGAACCTGCTCGACACCACATCTCCAGACGTCGCCTTCCTCACGGAAACATGGATGAACGCCTCCTCAGCGCCTGACATCGCCGTCGCCATCCCGAACGGATACAAGATCACCCGGAGAGACCGCGTCAACGAGACAGGAGGAGGCATCGCCATCGTCCACAAGAACACCATCCGCATCACGACCAACTCAGACGACACCCTCACAGCCGCTTAACATCTTCACTTCCAGATACACACCGACCCCAAGACCACACTCAGAGGCACCCTCATCTACAGACCCCCAGGACCTCGCACACAATTCAGCGAAGACATCGTAGACTTCATCAGCCCGCACACCCTCGCCTCCGCTGACTACATCCTCCTAGGGGACCTCAACTTCCACCTGGAGAACAACAACGACAACACCACCACCACCCTGCTGGACAACCTTGCCAACCTCGGACTCATGCAACTGGTGAACACCCCCACCCACTACGCCAGACACACGCTTGACCCAGTCTTCTCCTCCAGCAAGTACATCTCCTTCAGCCACTCCACCGGACTCCACTGGACAGACCACAGCTGCGTCCACTTCAGCTTCAGAAAGACCACGACTCACCACCACCCGCAACAGGTTCCCCGCAGGAACTGGAACAAGATCACCACCGACCAGCTCACCACTTCACTGAGCCAGAACCCTCCCGCCAGCTCAACAGACCCCAACCAAGCAGCCAACAACCTCACACAGTGGATCACCAATTGCGCTCGCCCAACCAGCCTCGACCACTCGCAGTCTGGCTTCCGCGCCAACCACAGCACCGAGACCGCCCTCATCGCATCCACTGACGACATCCGAGCCCTGCTCGACAACTGGGAAACAGCGGCCCTCATCCTCCTGGACCTCTCCGCAGCATTCGATACGGTCTGCCACCGCACCCTAGTGCAGCGCCTCAGCAACATCGGAATCCAAGAGAAGGCACTGGAGTGGATCATCTCGTTCCTCACCGGAAGAACCCAGAGAGTCCGCCTCCCCCCATACAGATCCAAGGCCACCGAAGTCATACGCGGCGTACCACAAGGATCATCACTCAGCCCCACCCTCTTCAACGTCTACATGAGCCCCCTCGCAGCCATCGTACGCCAACACAACCTCAACATCATCTCCTACGCCGACGACACCCAGCTGATCCTCTCCCTCACCAACGACCCAGGAACCGCCAGAACCAACCTACACGAAGGGATGAAAGACGTAGTCGAGTGGATGAGGAACAGCCGACTGAAACTGAACTCAGAAGACAAGACGGAAGTCCTCATCCTTGGATCATCACCCTCCGCCTGGGACGACTCCTGGTGGCCCCCTGCCCTGGGCAGCACACCCAAACCAACGGACCACGCACACACCCTGGGCTTCATCCTGGACTCCTCCCTCTCGATGACCAGACAAGTCAACGCCGTCTCATCATCATGCTTCAACATCCTACGCATGCTCCGAAAGATCTTCCGATGGCTCGCCACCGAAACCAGGAAGACGGTCACACAGGCACTCGTCACCAGCCGACTGGACTACGGAAACACCCTCTATACCGGAACCACAGCCAAACTCCAGAAAAGACTCTAACACATCCAGAACGCCTCCGCACGACTCATCTTGGACATCCCCCGACACATCTCCGGACACCTGAGAGACCTTCACTGGCTCCCCGTCAGCAAGAGAATCACGTTCCAACTCCTCACCTATGCACACAAGGCCCTCCACGACCTGGGCCCCAGGTACCTCAACAACCGCCTGACCTTCTATACTCCCACCCGCCAGCTACGATCGACCAGCCACACACTCGCCGCCATGCCACGCATCCGAAGATCCACCATGGGAGGAAGATCCTTCTCCTACCTGGCAGCCAAGACTTGGAACTCCCTCCCCATCCACCTCCGCCTGACCCAAGACCACCTCTGCTTCAGGAAGCAACTCAAGACATGGCTGTTCGAGCAGTAGCGGACCCCCCTCCCCCAAGCGCCTTGAGACCCTCTGGGTGAGTAGGGCGCTATACAAATATCCTGATTGATTGATTGATTGATTGATTACCTGCATGCTCGGGATGTGTAGCGCGCAAAGTTACCCATGAGGTTTGTCCCGCCCGCTCGCGTCCCCTTATTTCCGGTCACTACTAACGTGTTCGCGAGTTATTCTGTGCCAGATTGCAGTTTCTGCGTGTTCGGCAACTCGATCTTACCGACAAGCATCCTCGCGCACGCGAAAATGCTATTGAGCGCGCGAGAACTACGCTACGCAGCAGTTTGCGGAGTATTCGACAACTTCGCGTTCTCCGCGGAGCGCGGAGTTGCCGAAACTCCGCAAACTCCGCGAACGGAGCGTAGTTCTTCGCCCAGGGTTAGTGATTAGTTTAATTTTACATCTTCTTTATTTCTACTTTTCTCCCAACTCCACACATTATGAGTATGTTACTTATTGCATTTTGCATTTTCTTCATGATGTTACCAATGGGAGGGGCCTTGCTATATCTTCTTGTTTGCACCCTTTCCTTGCTGGTTATCTGTACTTTTTATTTATTTCTCTGTTCTTCTGCAATATGTACTTACCTTATTCTGCTCCACAATTCTTTCCACTTTCATTCTTCTCCATGGTTACATTGATTTATTTGCAATGTTGGATCATTTCGTTTACAGACATATGTTGCTCTCTTATAGAGTTATAACTAATCTTTGTTGATTGTTTCCATAAGGAGAGAGGATATGTAGTACTTACATTTATGCTGCTCAGCCAGTGTGTATGTGTGTATGTATGGAACCTTGGAATGCTTGATGACTGTGTGGAATGTTGGTGTGCCTGGTTGATTGGAAGAATGACAGTTGGTGAGAGTGGGCAGAGCTGCGAAGATGCAGCTCCTGGTGGGGCTCTGAATTGGCTCTGAATCAGCTCTGAATCAGCTCTGAACCAGCTCTGAATTGGACTTGAATTAGCCATGAACCTGTAACTACAATCTTGGAACTTGACAAATAAACCTCTACATGAAACTACTTCATAACAACTATTTTACATTACAACAGGAAACCTAGCGAAACTATACAATTCTGAAAACTAGGCTTCCAGAGGAATGCAGGATGGGGTGACGTGTGTGGCTCTCACTAGGTTCTGTTACCTAAAACCCTTTGTAAACCTCAAACTTTGTCAAAGAAAACATATTTTTCTCACATTTCTGTGATGGAAAGTGCTAGAATCTGCTGTGAGCTTCAAACTTCCAGCCACCCAGTGTTCTCCAAAGTCTACTGATACAAATGGTGCCTAACTTGTGTGGGTAGGACTAGTACCCACCACAGGAAATGGCCCAAAATACAGTGTGGACTCATCACATTTTTCCAGTGAAAACTGACCCTTTTTTTACAATGTGCATGGTTGTGGATTTTGGACCATAGCTCTGCTGGCACCTAAGAAAACCTAGCAAACCTATGCATTTTTGAAAACCAGACCCTGAGGAGAATCCAGGATAGGGTGACGTGTGTGGCTCACACTAGGTTCTGTTACCCAAAATCCCCTGCAAACCTCACATTTTATAAAAAATAAATATATTTTCCTCATATTTCTGTGATGGAAAGTTTTGGAATCTGTGGGAAGCCACAAAATTTCAGCCACCCAGCATTCCCCACAGTCTCCCGATAAGAGTGGTACCTCACTTCTGTGGGTAGGCCTATTGCCCACAACAGGAAACGCCCAAACATAACGTGGATAAAACACATTTTCAAGTAAAAACTGACCTCATTTAGCAAACCTATACATTTATCAAAACTAGACACCCAGGGGAATTCGGGATGAGCTGACTTCTGTGGCTCTTACCAGGTTATGTTACCCAGAATCCCTTGCATACCTCAAACTTTATAAAAAAATATAACCTCACATTTCTGTGATGGAAAGTTCTGGAATATGTGTGAATACACAAATTTCTACAAACCCAGCATTCCCCAAAGTATCCCAATAAAAATGGTACCTCACTTGTGTGGGTAGGCCTAGTTCCCACAACAGGGATTTGTCCAAAAAGTACTGGGAAGACTTCAAAACTATAGATTACAAAAAGATCTTGCTTTGTGAGAGAGTCACCTGCGTTTTTGAACCTGGTCTCAGCGGCCACCTAGGGAAACCTACCAATTCCAGACTTTTCCAAAAACTAGACATCCAGCAGAGGCCAGGGAAGTGTGGCCTGCGTGGATCCCCCAATGTTTTTGTACCCAGAATCCCCAGAAAACCTCAAATTTAGACCCAAAAATCTAACTTTTCACATTTCTGTGTGGGAAAGTTGTAGGATCACCAGTCTGACCCAAAGGTCCTACCACCCAGCATTTCCTGAGGTCTCCCGATAAAAATGGTACCTTACTTGTGTGGGTGGGCCAAGTACCTGCAGCAGGGAAGGGCCCAAAACCTATTGTGGATGCATCAAAAATATCTATCACACAACTACCTGGATTTCTAAGAGGGAGCACCTGCGTTTTCCCCAAGGTTTCTAGTTTTCAGAAATGTGTGGGTTTGGTAAGTTTTCCTTGATGGCCGTCGAGCCCGGGACCAAAAAATGCAGGTGGCCCCCTTGCAAAACCAGGTAGTTATGTGATAGATATTTTTGATGTCTCCACAATACATTTTGGGCCTTTTCCCTGTCACCGCTATTTGGCTCACTCACACAAGTGAGGTACCATTTTTATCAGGAGACTTAGGGGGGTGCTGGGTGGTAGGAAATTTGCGTTAGCCCAGTAGTCCCAAAACTTTCCCACACAGAAATGTGTGAAAAAATGTGTTTTTTTCCAACTAAAATTCAGGTTTGCAGGGGTCTCTGGGTAGGAAAACGTGGGGGGACCCATGCTAGCCACACCTCCCTGGACTCAACCGGGTGTCTGTGTTTACAAAATGCACAGGTTTGCTAGGTTTCCCTAGGTGCCAGCTGCACTAGGGCCCAAAATCCACAGTAAGGCACATTGCGAAAAAAAGGTCAGTGTCTAGTGGGCTGTCTTATGCCCTGGGGGGACAAATTGGGGGCTATTGCCCTGATATGCCCCCTACGGGGGGCAGAAAGACTGTGGCTATGTTTTTTGAGGGGGCATTGGTAGGCCCATTCTGGGAAGCCCCCACCCCTTTGTATAAAAAAGCCAGTGTGATCCTTGCCACCTAGTGGGCTCTTTGCTACCCCTCCCCCCCCCCGGAAAGACTATTGCCCCATATGCCTCCTGGGGACAGAAAGGCTGGGCAATTTTTTTGAGGGTGGTGGGGGTATAGGCATGCCCATTCTGGGCAGTCTCCATCCCTGAACTTAAAAAAAACCACTGGTGCCTAGTGGTTTCTGTACCGGGGAAGATAAAGGGCTATTGCCCCCATTTGCCTGATGGGGGGGGCAAAACGGCTGTGGCAATTTCTTGGAGACGGGGCAGTGGCATGCCCATTCTGGGCTGCACCACCCCCTATATATTAAAAAAAAAGAATCCCTGGTGCCCACTGAGTTTTCTACATGTCCGGGAACAGATCAGGGGCTACAGCCCCCATCTCCCTGCCTGGGAGAAGAAATACTGTGGCATTTTTCTGGGGGAGGATGGGTGCATTGGTATGCCCATTCAGGGAAGCCTCCACCCCTGAAATTTAAAAACAAAAAAATAATCCCTGGTGCCTAGTGAGCTTTCTGCTCCCCTGGGGGGCAGATAAGGGCCTATTGCCCCCTCTGCCTTCCGGGAGAGCAGAAGACTATGGAAATTTGTTTGGGGTAGGGGCATTGGCATGCCCCTTCTGGTCAGCCCCCACCTGTACTTGTAAAACAATAAGAATAATTCTTGGTGTCTAGTGGGCTTTCTGCCCCTACCGGGAGGCAGATATTGGGCTACTGGGGGGAGCAAAAAGACTTTTGCTTTTATGGGGGGGGGAGGGATGGGGGCATTGGCATGTCCATTCTGGGCAGCCCCCGCCCCTGACCTAAAGAAAGAGAATCCCTGGCATCTAGGGTGCTTTCTGGCCCTCCGGAGGGAATATTGGGGCTACTGTTCCCATATGCCCTCCAGGGGGACAGAAAGACTATTCAGGCCAATTTTTCCAGGGGTAGCAGAGGCCCTTGCCCAAGGGGCCGCTCCCCCCTCCCTGGTGCCTAGTGGAATGATGCCCTCCTGGGGCGATTCCCAAACACGGATCCACTAGGGAAGGGTATCATTGGAAAGGAGAGATTCTCTCCTTTCTAACAATATCTCTCCCATGTAATTTGGTGCTTAGGGGCTGAGATAGCCCCATGAGCACTGAAACAATGAAACTGAAACTAATTTTCATTTTCATTTTCAATATGATGAGGTCAGGGTGCAATGCCTGCTATTATCATTACATTGAAACAACATAAAAACAGTGTTGGGATGTGAGGGAAGCTCTTCCCCAGCTCCAGAGGCAAACATTTAAAAAAAGGATTTTGTGCCCCTGTGCACATAAAAGATTGATTCCATCAGAAGCACTGGAGCTCATGACGGGGCCATTCCATCATTAGCACTAAAGGAGTTAACCTGGCCATTGACATCCCCTTAGTTGGACATCTGGGGCAGCTAAACCTTGGGAAAGATTGGTCAATCACTTCATGATGACATCATACAGTGACTGTGTGTATAAAGATTAAATATGTTTTAATATATATGCCAAGGTGTATTGAAGAATGAGTGGGTGTAGAAGGTTTTGGATGGAAGATTTAGTAGGTGTGTGACTGACTGTGAGTGATTAAATGCGTCTTAATGAATGCATGGGTTAGTGACTAAACTGTGTGAATGTCTCTATCAGTCTGCCTGTTGTTGTGTAAGGTGCTACATGGGTTGGTCTGTAGCTATATGAGTGCCTATATATGTTATCGATTGGTTGTCTGAGTATTTGTATGGGTGCCTGAGTGTGTGTGTGGGTGGGTGGGAAGTGTGTGACTCTATGCATAGATGTGTAGTTGATTTACTGAGTGTATGGTTTCAAGACTGCATGTGGAAACTGCTGTATAGGTGGGTGAGTGTGTGTAAGGGTATGTTGGTGAGTGAATGGATGTCTCAGTGGTACATGTCTAAGTAACTACATATGTAAAAGGCAGTGTATGTGAGAGTTGGAGTATATAAATGACTATACGTGAGAGTCAGTGATTGTGAGAGTGGCTGTATGGATGAGTGTGTACTTGTATCAGTTATTGTATAAGAGTGTAAGTATGCGTTAGTATCTGTATAAATAAGTGATGTGGTGTGTATATAACTGTGTAGGTGAGTAAATGGAAGTGTGATTGATTCTTTGCATGACTGACTATGTGTGTGAGTAACTCTGGATGAGTGGCGGAGTGTGAGTGTCTATATAGGTGTATGAGTGCATATGATAGTGTTGTGTTGATGAGTGACTGCATGTATGAGTGATTGTACAGGTGAATCATATTTTCACATGGATTATGTCATCAGTGATGCCATCAGTGATGTCACTGACCATGTCATGAATGATGTAATATGTGACGTCATCAGCAGTGCATTGCGGGGGCACGAGTTATAGTAAGCTGAACTAACTATAACGGCAGAAGTTCTCTGGTTTTGTACAAGTGAAATGTCCAACTAGCTATAACGTGCCTGAAACTTGATTTTTTCAGTGAATTTCAAAGGTTTTTTAAACGCTAATTTTTAACAAGAACGTGCCTGAAACCTATGTTTTTTCAGTGAATTTCAAAAGTTTTTTAAATGTAGGAGGGGTAGTTGACCCCCAACGTCAACCAAGGGAATACTAAGGGTCCCTGTGGGCCAATTTACCCCCCAGTTACCTCCAGTAAGTGAACAGAGCTCGATTGCAGAGGTGGACACAGACCACGCCTCCTTTCTCCACCACTCTCCAAACACGCCCCCTGGCACATTCTAAGTTGGGGGATTTATTCCCCTTGAATACTGAGGGTCCCTGGGGGCCACACTGCCCAACAGGTACGTCCTGTAAGTGCCACAAAGCTCGATTGCAGAGTGGTGGACACAGGCCATGCTCCCTTTCTCCACCACTCTGCAAACACGCCCCCTGGCATGTTCTAAGTTGGGGGCTTAAGTCCCCTTGAATAGTGAGGGTCCCTGGGGGCCAACTAGCCCATCAGGTACTTCCAGTAAGCACCACACAGCTGGATTGCAGAGAGGTGGACACAGGCCATGCCCCTTTTTCACACCACTCTGCAAACACGCCTCTTTGTGCACTGCTGCTCGGGGGATGAAGTCCACTTGTGTCCTGAGGTCTTCAGGACTCAAGAGGACCTCTTTGCCCTACCACCAATGCACAAACAGGTAGACCTAGAGTGGCCCCCCCAGGGAGCATCAGTATTCATAGCCACTTAATTCCCCAACTTACAATGCGCCACGGTGCGCATTTGCACAGTGGTGCAGGGAGGGGGTTGGGCCTCCGGTGTGATGCCGGCTTTTTATAGTCTATTTTTTAGAAGGGGGTTGTGTGGCCCCCTTCTTTTACTATTTGTGAGGCTCAGGGGACCCCATCCCCCAGGGCCGCACCCCTTTTAATCCCCTTTTTTAAAAATGAATAGGAAAGGGGCCCACGTGGCCTGCCTCCCAAAGCCAATTTAGGCCCCGGGGACCCCATCCCCCGGGCATGGCCTTTTATTATTATTTTATTATATTTATTTGACTGACCAGTATCAATAAAGTTCTTGGTGACCAGCCCTGAATAGTAAACAATTTAATAAATAAGACGAATTTCGTAGCGCACCCAGCATCGCAAAATGCGATGCAGGGCGTGCTACAAAATTTGTTTTATTTATTAAATTGTTTACTAACCTCCAATTATCCACATTCTTGTTTTTAGCAACCCCCATCCTGCCCCTCCCCCACCCAGCCCCTCCCCCACCCCGCCTCTCTGCCCCACGGAACTCCCTCCACGGGCTGCGGCTGCAGTCAGCCACACATTATTACGAGTTACATAGGAAAACTGGCTGTGTCACTCCTATTTGTCTCCAAAGTCCTGAGAAGACCACTTTCTGTTACTGTACCATTTCTACTCTCTACCTAGAATATTAAACACATTAGAAGGCTTCCCTAATGCTGTCCTCAACCCATGCATTCCACTTTATAGGGCAATTCCAAATCTCAGGGGTATCCTTGCCCCAAAGACGCGGGTGAGTTCTTTGTAAGCTTCACATCATGGTAAGAAGTGAAACCAGTTGGCTCATCTGTGCGCTGCTGTGTCATGGGAACTCACCTGTGATCCCAAATTACCCATACGAGTGCACTGTGATCCTGGGCAACCCCTTTCTCTACGTGCGCAGTGGGCCTAGACAAGTAGCCGCATGAATCGCTGCCACCAGTGTGGTCATCTATGAATATATGCACCTCGAAGATAACGAGAGATGTTGCACTCACCGCAGAGCTGATGCACATCACAGGCAAGAAGGAAGAAGTGCGGATATTAAACACCTTAGAAGGCTTCCCTCATGCTGTCCTCAATCTATGCATTCCACTTTATAGTTCAATTCCAACTCTCAGGGGTATCCTTGCCCCAAAGACACGACGAGTTCTTTTTATGTTTCACATCACTGACTCCAAAGAGGTGAAACCCGTTGGCTCATTTGTGCGCAGTGGTGTCATGGGAACTCACCTCTGATTCCGGCTTCCCTATACGAGCACACTGTGATCCTGGGCAATCCCTTTCTCTCTGTGCGCCGCGGGGCACAGACAAGGAGAAGCATGAATCACTGCCACCAGTGTGGCCATCTATGAGTGTAAGCAACTTCGAAGATACCGAAAGATGCTGCACTCACCACAGAGCTGATGCCAATCACAGGCAAGAAGGAAGAAGTGCAGATAAAGTGCTGCATGAGGCTCAGGCACTGTAGAGCTCTAAGTTCCAGCTCTCCTTGGTACTGAGAATACCGCTACCTGCCAAGTTCTAGGAAAATCCGCCCTTCTAGCCCCACATTAGCAGAGAACCTCGTGACAGACACAGCCTTGGGGAGGGTGCGGTCCCTGGGGCTGTGGGCCAGCTATTATTGTTTGGCCAATGCCCCGGGACCTGGCCTAGCCAGGAGCCTCATTAAAATGAAGTGCGGGAGCCCGTGCACAGGATTCACAACCCCAACACGAATTGCGCAGTTTTAAAATTTTAAATGCTTTTTTGGGCCCTGGGGGTCCTTGTGGGTCCTCCTGAGCGGGCCTAGGGGGTCAGGATGTTTCTACCCTGCCCCCTTTTCTTAATTTTCACTTTGTTTCACTATTTTCTTGTGACTCGGTTCTACTGATGGCTGCCAACACTTCCCGGTTTAGAGTGTTGGCAGCCAATGAGATTGAAGCTTGTGCTCGGCAGGGTTTGTGAATCGGCTGCGGCCATAGATATTCAAACGTTTTCTTTTTCTAATGTCTCAGAAACTACTGGATGGATTTACACCATTTAAAAGAAAGGGTTCTTTCTGACCCAAGACCCCTTTTTCTCGGCCCCCACTTGACGACTCACCCCAACACTTTTAAGACAGGAGCTGACTGGAGCACCCCACTAGTTTTGAAAATCTCACGAAGATTCTTCATTTGGCGCCAAAGTTATTGGGAAAAGAAAAAACGTGTTTTGAATAGAAACAAAGTCCCAACTATAAATTCCTACTGGGGACGGCCAGGGAAACCTGGTCTCGCCTCAATGAAGTAAAGCAGGATTGCTTTTGTCCAAAATCAATTCCGACTACCGCAGGAGGCGGGGAGCCGTCGGGACCGTGGGGGCATTGGGGCTCCCCCCACGGTCCCCAAATGTGTGGCCATGCCCGGAGGAATGGGATACCCGGGCGAAAGAATGGCCCAGGAGTGGGCCACGCGGCCACCTCCTTTTTAAAAGTTATAGTTAATGGAAGTGGATGGTTTTTTTTCACCAAAGTTTGGAGTTGCGGCCCCCTAATTTGAACACAATGGGTGTGCGGCGCTCAGCGCGGCCCCATAGAGTGAACGTGATAGGTGCGCAGAGCTCAGCGCAGCCCCCTAGTGTGAATTCGATGGGTTTGCGTCCCCATAGTCTGAACGCGGTGGGTGTACGGCTACGTTAGTCGTGCTGGGTGCGTGACTCCAAGCAAAAATAATTCAGATTTTTTTATATAAACCTAGGTTATATGTTGGGTTATTTGGTGGTTCTAAAAAGAGCCCTTGTTTTCATTGGGACTTTTTTGTAGCTACAAGTAAGTGCAGATGTAGTGATTCAGGTTGTTGAGAAACACTCTGTTGCCTTGATCAGTGAAGTGTACTCCATCACTTCTATAGATGCCATCCACATGGAAACGTAGATTGGTGTTATAGATGGAACCCATCCTATGGTCTCTGAGGTAAGCCCAAACAGCTTTATTTACATTTTCCAGCTTTCTCAACCTGAGGACAAAATTGATTGGACCACTTCCATTTCTGTCTTTGGCATATGTTAAGTATACAAAGACAGTTTGGGGGAAAAGCACCATCAATTCTGCAAAGGTGTCCTTCATTAGCATTTCCAGACCTACCCCGGTCAATGTGCCTAGGTCATTGCCACCACGGTGCACAATTATGAGATCAGGGGGTTGGAGGTGCAAAAAGGTTTTAGCCAAAGGCATTAATTAATGCCACTTTAATTGTCTCTGTCCAATCCATTTATTGTCTACATTTTGCAAAGCTAGGTCTTTGTCAATACCTCTGTGTTCAGCAAACCTTCTGCACCAGAAAACATAGCCTAACAATCCACACAGAACACATCTTGAAGGGATGTCTGTAAGTAATCAAAAGATGTCTGTTGCTGAGGTAGTCAGTAGGTAGAATGAGAGGTATGTAAAATGGTTGAGAAGATGCTGTTTTTAAGAAATTAGAGAATTGATTGGCTGTTTACGAACATTGTACATTTTAAAATAGGGTGCATTTTACTTTGTTTAAAAAGCATGTTTCTCATTGATTAGTAAAAAATGTCTGAAAGCTACAGTAGAAAGGATAAGGTCATGTTTTGCAAACCCAACCGAACCTACTGTTTGCATTTGCATACTTGTGTAGTGACCTTGAAAATATGGTGAACTTGTGACCTGTCAGTTAATTGAATGTTCCATGAACTGTTACTATGGAAACTGGCATTAAGCAGAAAGGGTAAATAAGTCAGTTGCTAAGGGTTATTATGTGTAACCAATGGAAAGGTTTTTTACAGTTTGAAAAACTTTGGGAAGTAATGGTATTTGTTGCTTATGTGTATATGTATGGAGAAAGAGAGGGACACCTTGTCATTACTGTTTTGAGTCTGGTGCATTATATTGATTGTGTGTAAAATAAAATCCTGTCAGAGTTTGTGAGATTTTTCATTCAACATATTTATTTGCAAGGTGAGTTATCAATTTGTTAGGTTTATCTAAAATAAATTGACATTATTCTAAAACTGTGTTGTTTGAAATATATTATTAAATGTATAGATGTATATTGGAGTGTGTTTCATTGTACTTGAATGTTGTTTAAAAAAGTGTCTGTACAGTAATATGTGTATTTTTAAAGATGATGTTATTAATTAAGCTTGCTGTTTAAGTCTGTACAAAGGTATAGTCGAATGATGCCGCATATTTTTAGATAGTTGGTTGAAGATGCAATAGAAATGTATAGTTTGAAAGATATTCATATAAGGTATAGTTTATTAGGCTTCATTTTTTGTTGTTGTTTCTACAAAGGTACAGTTGAATGATACTGCATACTTATGGAAAGTTTGGTAAAGATGCAGCACAAATGTGTTGTTTGAAAGATGATCATATAAGGTGTTATTAATTAGGTTTCTTTTTTATTTTGTACAAAAGGTAAAGTTAAATGATGTCATATATTTAAAGATAGAATGGTGAAATAAGGTGTTGTTAATTAGGCTTCTTTTTGTAGTCTGAACAAAGGTATAGTTGAATGATGCCACATAATTTTAGATATCAAGGTGAAGCTGGAGAATACAAGTGTGGTTTTAAAAATGATCATAAAAGGTGTTTTTAATTTGCCTTCTTCCTTACATCTGTTGAAATATATAGTTTAAGGATGTTGTATATTTGTAGATAGAATGGTCAAGATGTAGCTCAAAAGTAAACCACCACATATTACCCTTGCAGGCATGTTGTACTTATCTTACTTAACTAGATAATATGTAATGACTCATCTATTGTCTTTATACAGTTATATGTATGCTTGGTGAACTATTGAGAGGTGCCTGACTGATTAGCGGAGTACAAAGGTAGTGTCTAGGTGATTTTAAAACTACACGAGTAATGATTGACTGATTCCATATTCAGCAACCAAGCACTTATAAATTCACCATGCACTCTCCTCGCAGAACTCTAATCTTTCAGTCAGTACCCATGTACTCATGCAATGACCCAGGCACTAACACATGCATTGCTACAATCCGCTGTGCACTACCCATGCAGTCCTATACCACCTACTGATTCACTCCTTCAATTACCGAGGTAGTACCCATGCAGTCCAGCAATCACCCTGTCACTACCTATGCACTCCTCCAATCACCCATCCAGTACTGTGTACTTGTCCAATCACTCGCCAATTCCGAAGTACTGATAAATTCGCCATGCTCTCTCCTTGCAATACTCTAATCATCCAGTGACTACCCATGTACTCATGCAATGACCCAGGCACTAACACATGCACTGCTGCAACCCCTGAGCACTACCTATGCAATCCTCTAACCACCTAGACACTACTCATTCGCTCCTTGAAGTACCTAAGTAGTACCCATGCAGTCCAGCAATCCCCCTGTCACTCCCCATGCCCTGCTCTAATCACCTAGCCAGCACCATGTTCATATCTATTTATTCCACCAATTCTCAAGCAGTTGCAAATTCACCATGCACTCTCCTTGCAGTACTCTAATCATCCAGTCATTTCCCATGCTGATTATGAGACCTCGCTGCTGGACAAGAAGTAAGGCTGCTCATGCTGATTGCACATTTCTTTTAAAAAAAACAATCTAGTGCTTATAATATCACGTTCGCTCTGCACACCATACCTTTTCATTCACTCCTCCACAGCCGCTTGCTCTGCCTCAAACACCCCGGTCCGTCATGGCAAGTGCCGATTGAATGGAGGGTGTAGACGGGGACAGATGCACTCACTTCCTGGCTGGGGGCATTTCCGGCGCTTCGAGCGCTCAGCGGTCTAGTCGACCGGAGTCACTAGCTTACTTAAGGCTTGGCTGGGACAGGTACAGGTCTGATTACGTGACCTCGCTGCTTGACAAGAAGTAAGGTTGCTCAGGCTGATTGCACATTTCTTTAAAAAAAAAAAATCTATTGCTTTTAATATCACGTTCGCTGTGCACACCATACCTTTTCATTCACTCCTCCACAGCCGCTTGCTCTGCCTCAAACACCCCGTCCGTCATGGCAAGAGCCGATTGAACGGAGGGTGTAGACAGGGACAGACGCACTCACTTCCTGGCTGGGGGCATTTCCGGCACTTCGAGCGCTCGGTGGTCTAGTCAACCGGAGTCACTAGCTTACGTAAGTCAATGCCAGGTCGAACGCGCAGCAGACATGCCGCAGGCACGCCGAAGGCGCGCCTAAGGCAAGCCCATCCGCGCCTGGACCGGGCCTAGGGCCACAACCCTTACGGGACAGGCCTTGGGAGGACAGGTTACTCCAGTCGTGAGCGTGTTGCACTCAGACCGGATTCGGTTTGCCCTCCACGATCTGCACTCAGAGTAGCTAAATCTTGCCCTACTTGCCATCTTTCTCTGAATGTTACCAGACCAAAACACCTATTACTCAGCGCGTGGAGAACGCCAGACCAGCTAACAAGACCATCAGGGCAGGGTTAACTACTGCACGGTCTCTTGTCAAGCACAATTTAGAGATGGCAGAGCTTGTAGAAACACAAAACCTTGGCTTGCTTTTTATCACGGAATCTTGAGCAGACGAAGCCTCAGATATCAATCTATCAATCGCAATTCCAGATGGTTACTCAATTATCAGAGCCAATAGGAAGGGAAAGCGAGGGAGGGGATTGGCCATAATATACAGGAATGAGTTAAGAACCAAGGGTATAAATCAGAGTAGTAGCCCAGATTGCGAGATATTACACTTTCAAATAAATATCTCCAACAACGTCACCTTCAGAGGTCTTTTGATCTACAGACCTCCCAAGGCTAAAACACCCATGACTCAACTATTGAGCCGTTTATTAGAAAATAGCATGAAGAATGCTGACTTTACAATCCTAGGCGATTTTAATCTACACCTGGAGAATAGCGCATATTCTAGCGTTACCCTGTTGTCAGATGCTCTCGCGAACTTAGACATGGAGCAAATAGTGAAGCAAAACACCCATGAGGCAGGGCACATGCTCGATGGGATTTTTACTTCCAATAAGAACATCCGGGCTCTTGAGATTTTACCAGTACCTTGGTCCGATCACAAGGCAATAATATTTGCATTAGACGTAGGGAAATGTAGCGGGAATTCCGTTCTCCTACAGAACTGTGCATAGAGACCTGGAACCTCGGTGAATTAGGATGGCCCAAAACTCACCTCAGTACCCAAAATCCCCTTACCGAGCTAGCTACAGTATCTCATTGGTCATAACAAACTCCCAATGTTTAGACAAACCAGAACATGAACTTAGATTACCTCAGGTATCGTGGAACACATGAACACTCTTTCGCTATATAATCATTTCAAACCAGAACTTGGAGTAAATGAGGACACGTGCATATTTGAAATATTTATTTACTAATGCAGGGTTGTCAAACGCAGTATCTTATATAATACAAGCAGACATATTATAAGCAACAAAGTTATCAGCATAGTTACTAGTCCATAAAAGGCTAATGGTGACAGCATACTAAGATGCTGTAATGAATAGGAATTAACAATACTTAATTCTCACCCTCCCTATTTAGCATAGTATTTTATATCTATGAAGGTCTCATTTGGGTTTTAGCAGCGCAGGCCCATACCTCAAAATCTCAGTGGCAGAGGATCACAACATCTTCCTCCAGCTCTCTGCATGCGAAGCACCAATAAGTGTGTTACGTGTGTGTTCAGCACAACAATATAAAAACCGCCTAGAGCCAGATTTTGGCAGCAGCATGTGTGTTACGTCTATGGAGGTGCGAAGATCAGACCTCAGAACAACACTGTGTCAGTTATCCTTGGAGCCTTCAGCACTCACTGTGCAGATAGTGTACCGAGCAAAACTGATATCAGAGCAATAACATATTATTTCTCAAGTAAATCATGAAGCTCTTCTGGGTTGAAAGCTAAATCAACAATTATGTGTTGTGTGCAAAATGAAGCAAAAAGGAAAAATGGCGTTTAAACATTTAATAAGCTCATGCTAACTTAACACAGTATATAGAAAAGAATTAGCTAAATGACACCCCCCAATGATCCAAGCACGGTCAAAAATCAAGGCAAGGTAAGACCAAAACAGGAGCATAACATGAAAGCAGAGTTCAATAATAATGAGCTAAGCTAATTTTCAAAAGCATATATGATGGCCTACAGTGGCCAAATGCAATGGTCTAAACTTTTCAATACAAGGCCCCGTTAGTTTAAGTCAAGAGGCCTAGGGCATATAAAAATAATTGTTTGTAAGAAAAAGGCACCTTCCAAAAATACAAACAGGTACGTGCCTAAATAATAAAAGTCTCCAAGGCATCTCAGGATAGGACTGAATATGCAAAATATGCAGCAACAGCCTCCAGCATGAAATCACTGTCATCATCCGAAAACAGTTCAGCCATCCAATTAAGTAGTGGCAAAGAACATAAGTGCTCCTCCAGCACTGGATCCTCTAGCATCATCAGAGGACAACTTCTCAAGAAAGCTCTGTGCCAAGAACTTATGCGCCGCTGAGAGTATGTCCCAATGACCCATTAGTCCATGCATCGCTGCCAAGGCCATAATCCTTTCGCCAGTACAAACCAACTCGTGAGCAACTACGGGGCTCATCAGATGATTAAAATCGACGTTAGGAGACACCGTCAGGCAGAGACACAAATCATGGGCCCAGTCGAAATCGCAGCTTAGGCAATGAAACACAGGCTGGACACATGTGAAATAGGAAAATCGAAACGATAATCCAAATGCCGTGCTTAAAGTCGCCAGCTACAGGGTGCCATAGTAATCAAGCATCCGGTTGCGAAACAGTGGCAGGACGGGCTCTGCGGCTTCCAGCGCAGGACGGGCATCCATGTTTAATAAAGCAAAATATCACCAAAACGCCCGCAGCTAATGCTAGCAAAACAGGGAAGCCACCAAACAGACTTGAAAATATAGAATGAAAGAAGGCAGGGATGACTCCAAATATTTTCTCGAATTAAGTCACGAGACCACTGCTAACTAATTTAAAAAAGTGAGCCAGGCCTGAAGTGGGGGAGGGATTACAGATTTGATGAACCAGCTCGCTAAAATGTAACGGTAAATCAGTATTTAAAAGCGCCTGCACTTCTGTGCGCGTGCTAGCTATGTGAAGGACGAATGTTTCTCGGGCCGAACTCAGGGCCACTTCTTTTTGAAACAAAAGGGCTCTTATTCTACTCATACCATTGAACTCCGCTTTCAAGGTTGGGATGCGCGGCCAGATGGAAACATCTGAATTCCCATGCGTAGGGGGATACAGAACGTTTTTGCAACAGATAACACGTTCTGATACAGTTACCAGATAAGCAATACCTTTAATTAAACCACAACACTCTTCGTTATTCAAGAGTAAATAACTACAGTTTGCCAGTAATGTGAATGTGGGAACGATTGCGGGAACCGGAGTTCCTTTCAATACACAGGCTAAATTAGGCCGGTCCTGATTACAGGAACCATGTAACTGGATGTGCCTGCATATCAATGAATGGTTAGGAGACTCCGTGCATTCTTCCCCATTAAGATACACCTCTTTTTCGTCTTTCATGCACCTATACGTGAACGGAAGAGACCATGCCCCGTGGAGGAATGAGCTCCCTAATGGTTCATATCTCCCTATCGCAATATATCGCATACAATTAGTAAACTTGTACAAGGCGAAAGGTAATGTGATTAATCCGTGAATAAGCCACGTTGCAGCAGTGGCCTCAGCTACAGAGAACGGTAAAGATTCCAACCTCTCAATATGTAACATGGAAAAGGATGTGTCACGCACTGAAAGCAAGCGCTGCTTGTCAGTCAAATTAAATGGGGCAAAGAGGGAGGACACGTTCATGTAATTCCAGGGCACTCAACCTGCCTTAAGTGTCTGCAGGGTCCACGCAAATTGCATTACAGAACGCAATTGATTTTGACCATGGTATAACACAGACACTTCATCATTTACAATATCAACCACAGAAGAAACAATATTATTTAACGTGTAGATGCGGGAAGAAAGCATGTTAATACTGTTATTGACCACTGCAAGCACCTTTTCCAAATTAGCTTGATCAATAGCCCTCAGGCGTTTAGCAGCCTCAATTTACGAAAGTTTCCAGATTTCATTGTAAACAGCATAAATCCACCGTTTAGATCTACCACTAGCCGGGCCCTTTATGAAATCATTTACATCGACATTGTCAGTTAACTGGGATAGATGTAGTTTAACTGCAGTTAATGTAGAATGTTGTAGCCAATTCTGACATAATTTGCCTACGGAGTAATTGGTGACAGTATGATAAGTATCAAAACGGGGATCATGCCTGACTTGCGTAAAACCTTCAGTTAAACCCATAAAGCGACGTTGGTAAGAATCAGAGCTTCTGTGCCACATCAGCCAACCCTTCGTATCCAAACTGGATACATTAAAGGATGAATTATGCAATAATGTTTGCAATTCTCGAATGGAAAACTATGTGAAATTATTCCAACCGGAATATTCTTCCAAATCAGGAATAGTAGGGGTATTCAACTTTTTTGAAGTAGCCAATCCAAAGCATGTTGTCTGGGAAATAGTAGAATATAAAAATTACATATGATTTGGGATGAGACATGCACTGTGCAAAGCCTCAGTGCCTTGTACTTGCCAACTTTTAGAACCCAAAACCGATTTAAGGTCAATGGTTTCCTTCCATAGCTCGTAGAACTCAACAGCTAATTTGTCTAGAAAGGACTTCGAATACAACAAATTAGTATCGGTAAGTCTAACCTTGGACATGGACTTCTGTGTCATCTTAAAATAAAAGGACTCAGGACTTGATTGATTAAAGTCTGTAAAATAAGTGTACTTTTTAGGTCGAGCTGGATTAGCATCCGTAGGATGCTGTCCAAGTTCGACAACTATAGTCATCGACTTCGGGGGGATTAGGACAAGAGGGTGCCACGCGCTTTAAACCTGTGGATTTGACCTCGTGCACGCGCACGTCGGCTCCGTCCACATTCACAGCAATTCCCGCGCCGTGCACATCCCCACACATCCCCACATGCATGCGCATACACACAGACACTCGCTCGCTCAAACACACTCTTCCCCCCCACCCCCGCGCCGCAGTCATCACACACGCATACACACTCGCCTCCACCCAATCCACGGGATATGAGAACAAGAGCAGCTGCACAGATGTGAAAAGAGGGGGGGCTCAGATTCCACAACGAACTAAATTGGATACAACTCCATGCACCGTTGCGTATTTAAAGTTCGTTTCCCCCACAGACTTGAAAATTAAGTCTCCCTTCAAGTAATGCCGACTCTGGTAGGGTACAGGGCAATGCCTGCCCGGAGTATGAGGACTATGGAGCAGATGTCTCTGCTGCTACTGCCGCCTCAGCGGCGGGAGACACTCACCCATGGTGGATGCCGCTGGGAAGCCAATACGCTGCCGTTAAAACACCCACGCCGCCCGCCCTGACTGCTCGGATTCACCGTCTACGACCGACAGCCCGACGTCCCGCCCAACCCTCCAGACAATTTAGGACATAGATCCGCCCCAGCAGACGGACTCCACCCTCCACCCAGCATGCAGGGCCTGCCTCCTCCGACCAGCTGGCGGCACCCATGGCCCATCAACCAAGGGCAGGTCCCGCCCCTCCGGGGACCAATACACAAACTCCGCCCCCAAAGTTCTGAGCCAGCCCCTCAACCTCTAACCTCCATCCCGTCCTACCCACACAGCACTTTGACTCCTAGAAAAACGCGGCTGCCGCTTCACAGATTGCATGCAACCGGCGCTCTACACAGGGAAACAACTCTCCCGGTGGAACAACTTTTCAATGCGATTTTAAATTGAGGCACAAAATAGCACAAGTGGTTACTTGCATGCCGGATTTATGTGAAGCATCTGTTGTTAAAACTCAAGAGGCTCCTTGTTCTGCTGGGACTCTGGGCCTACTTTAGGACTATCACTCCCTTTCACCAGGGGGCAGTGGGGGTGGGGGGAGGTCTCTGTCTGTGCACACGCACTGCGGTCCTACACAAAGGTGCAGTGTGCCCGGAGTCCGTTGCAGTAGGCTCACAATAACACAGTCTCCGACCCTCTCGTTTCTGTTCATCTCCAGACACTGCTGAATTACCTCCTTAAAGCCTTCTGAAGGCCTGGCCTGCGATTTCCGCTCCTTTCAAGTGTAAAGCGCCTGGAGGCGCGGCCGGGTCGTCCATGGCACACCCCCGGTGCATTTCGCATGCTGACACTGATTCTGCACGCGGTTACACTACAATGAACACGTCGGCCGCGCCGCCCTGGGGATCCTACAGGCACAGGCCTGCCCGGGCCCGCAGCGCCCTCCCCGGGTGCTGCACACCAGCTGCGCCCACGCAGGCCGGCCTCAGAGCGCTGGAGCTAAAGAAGATCCGAGAGGCTTGCTGTAAGGCCCCAGAGCCGCCTCCCCTCGGCAACTACCCTTGGACAGCGCAGCTATCCCGCAAGATGCTACAGGCTCCCTGCTGACATCAGGGCCGTCACTTCCGGTCACACAGGCTCTCGACTGGGAAACCTCTCCAGGTAGTAAAAGCTCTCAAAGATAGCACTGCTATCCCTTCAGACCTACAGGCTCGGTTCACACAGCAGCCCCCATAGCTGCAGATCTTACAGGCTCTCTCCGTGAACAGCAGTCATATCCCTCCTGATCCTAGACAGCACACTCCTCTCTCTAGATCTCATAGGCTCTAGCAGTTAATAGCATTGGTGTGCCCCCGGAGCTCACAGGCTCGCATCACAGCCAGCAGCCTCACCACATCGAGGCTTATAGGCTCCTAACATTAGTAGATCCATCTTTCCGGCTCTTACAGGCTATAACCAAATACAATCGTGCCATCCCTCGGATCTTACAAGCTCTTGAAATAGCAGTGAAATCACTCCAGTCCTTACAGGATCTCACCACAGACAGCAGAGCTACTGTTTCTGATCTTACAGGCTCTCACTGTGGAGAACAAATGCTATCCCTTCAGATCATACAGCAGTCACAGCACACCAACTCTTACAGGCTTCCACCATCGCTAACAGCGCTATCCTTTCTGCTCTTACAGGCTATCTCACAATAAGCAATAGTGCAAGCTCAACAGATCTTACAGGCTATCTCACCATATGCAACAGTGTTAGCACTCCAGATATTACAGGCTATCTCACCATACGCAACAGTTCTAGCTCTCTAGATCTTACCAGCGTAAAATCCTGTCAGCTCCTACAGGCTCTGTGTAGCTAGCAGGGCGATGCTTTCTGCTCTTACATGCTCTTAGCATAGGTATTTCTCCAGATGTTACAGGCTCTCGACATACCTAGCAGAGCTATCCTTTCTCTGCTTAGACTTTCACTACAGAAAACAAAGCTATCGCTCTGGATGTTACACACTCACAACAGCTAGCACAGCTAGCCTTTCTCTTTTTACAGGCTTTCACCACAGGTAACAGAGCTATCCCTCCAGATGTTACAGCCTCTCGCCATTGCTAGAAGAGCTACCCATTCTCCTCTTAGAGACGTTTACCACAGGTAACAGAGCTATCACTCCAGATGTGACAGGCTCTGGCCACAGCTAACAGAGCTACCCATTCTACTGTTACTAGCAGTACTATCTCTCAGTCAGAGGGGTGGGTGCCAGGGTGAGTCTGGCAGGTGGCGGCTGGACTGGTTTACCTGCTGCCGCCCCCTTCTCCTCGCCCCTCGCTGCCTCAATGCGGCCTTGTCCGAACAGCAGCAGCCGCGGCCTGGAGTGGATCACCGGGCCCCAGAGGGCAAGGGCAGGCGGCAGCAAAGGCGGCATTGTGGG
The DNA here is from genome assembly GCF_964263255.1 of Lissotriton vulgaris. Classification (NCBI taxonomy): domain Eukaryota; kingdom Metazoa; phylum Chordata; class Amphibia; order Caudata; family Salamandridae; genus Lissotriton; species Lissotriton vulgaris. Next base: position 365,968,096 of record NC_141687.1, read on the forward strand.
GGCAGAGAAAGGGCGCATTGAAGGCCCGTCCGCAGACTGGAGCGGTGTTAATGTGCAGCTCACCTCGGCTGCCGCCTAGAGGTGCTGGAAGAAGGGGCGCGGGGTGGCGCAGCACCCCCAAAAATAGCCATGCTGGAGTTCAGAAGGTGAATGAGAGACAAAGACGCCTTCACATTTCGTGCTACCTCGGCACATTTGCAGAGCTAAATGTCAACGGCCGTGTCTTCTGACAAATGTATATACATACAAATAAATAATACTATATATTATATATATATACACACACACACACCCATATACACACACACACATACATATATGTTTTTAAGTGCTCTACCTGCTATCCTGTTAATTTTCAAATAAGCATTATCCTTCATGACAAGATGGCAGCCACTCTAGGAAGTGATGATACATGTCTTCCGGTTGTTCTTGTGTTAGCAGCTGGTGGTTTGTGTCCCTCATCAGCACCCTCAATGAGTTCTGCTTACACCTGCTAATCTTTGATATCAAAGACCATGAACTGTCTCTGCCTTTGATGTATACAAGGGGTCAAAGGTCAACTCAAGGCACCTATATAACTTGGGGAAAAAGGCCCAGCTATTTAGGACTACCCCTACTTGTAAGCCCTAGGTCCACAATCTGTGCAACCATTTAACAACAACTGGTTCAAATATGTTCTCTCAATGTTTCAAGCTTTATTACAAATGTCACAAAAATATGTTAATTCTGTTCTTGGATTTTCGTCAGAATAAAATACACTGAACATAATCTTCACAAAAGTTATTTACAAAAGTTTAAGCTATTGCCATTATAAATTACAAGAACTTTTATTTAAGTATTAATTATTAAGAAAAATGAAGTCATTGTTATTTGTAATATCAATACATGTAAGTCACGTAAATACAACACATATTGCATTACAAATGCTATAGGTGTCACATTTGCGAAAGTTAAAACTATTGGAATTGTAAATGACAAAGCTATTAATTTATCTATTTTCAAAACCAACACATAAATACAAAATTTGTCATTAACAATACCAATAGCTCAAACTTTCCTAATGCGAGACCTATTGCATTGCAAATGCTTGTTCAAAAATGTACTAGAGCTGCCTTGTAATGGTGCTGGGCATTGTTCCCACTGTGGGTAATTTACAGTACCCCTCCTGGAACTCGTTTTATGCAGAAAATGGTTACCAAAATGTTGAAAGCAAAATAAATCACCATAATTAGCAGATTCTAAATACAAATCTTCAGCATCAAAGGCAGCATAAAATTTCAAATCAGAGAATAATGATTCTACGACCTGAACATCCCAATCATCAGAACGTATGTTTTGTTTCACCACATTCCCCATGTTCACTCTCAGTACATTAGGGACTTTAACCACTTCTTTAGGGCCATGGATTTGAGATTTAACTGCATCCCACACAATCCCATCAAGAACCGGCCAAGCAGTGATGTTAAAAAAATTCAAGTCTCTTTTCAGTCTGTGAGCTGAATGTGATGAGGAAAAGGGGGCCAAAGTTCCATTAAGATGTCGAATGCATGTTGTCTCCTCGACATAGTGTCCATCGATGATACGGAGAAAATAAAACACAAAACCTATTGACATAAAAAGGTAAACTGAAAAAAGCACCAGCCAAATATATGTCCAAGGGGGAATCAAAAATGTTTTTTAAATAAAGAGGCATAAATCGCACAACGTGAGGGTTTTTTCGAAGTCACTGAAACAGAGTCAAAGGAGAATCTGGATTCTGTGGCCAAACGTGTTTGTAAATCAGGCATCGACAAATCAGCAGGATAGGCATAGTCTAGGTCATCAATGTTATTAGCGGATAAGTATTCAATAATGGATTGGAAACAGCAGGCATCTCGAGGGCCACTCCTGGCTCAGCATTAGAAGTAGTGGCCAAAACAGAATTTCTCACAATCGAAGGACAGGAGAATGCCGGTGTCTTACTATGAAGAATCGGCCACCCTGTGTATCTTGACATTGTCAATAGAGATAAACCTGTTTTCCTTACGACCTGGAAGTGGTGGTAAAATGACTGTTCTTGTGCCCTTCACTCCAAGAACGGGAACCGGTGCTCGATAGGAAGGACCAAATTCTTTCTTGTTATCGATCTTATCTCGAACCAGTTCTCCAACTTTGGGTAGCCAGCCAACTACCGGGATCTGCAAAGCATCATCCGATGTGGAGGGCAAATGTTCCTTTGCAAGACTGTCTCTGGTCTTTTGTAGATCCTGTAAAACATTGCAATGTTCATCTACGTCAAAGGCAGTGGCTTGGGCCACGCAGTCTGGACCGTCGAGGTCAGGAACATACATCTTGATACCAAAGAGCATTTCGTACGGGGTCCGCCCACCCAGAGACCTTCTAGGGAGATTATTTAGAGCACGCTGCACGGCATTGAGATGGGCCACCAGTTTCTGCCAGTGCCTATAACTCGTGCTGTCAAAGATTGCTTTAAGTCACGGTTCATTCGCTCCACTACACTATTACCCTCAGGTCTGTACTGAGACGAAAACTTGACTTGGACCCCAACAAAATCATGGCATCCTTACACGCCTTAGAGGCGAAAGCCGGACCCTGATCCGAATGAAAGGTACCAAAGGCAAAAATCCCTACAAAGACATGCAAATCTCTTATGACAGTCTGTGAATCAGTGCTGCGATGGGGCCATACCCACACAAAGCGTGTGCATGAATCAACTGCTACTAAGATGTACTTATACGCAGTATCAGAAGAAAAAGGACCGCAGTGATCTAAATAAACGCAACCCAGTGGTTTATTAGATATGTACAACTGTGTCTGTGGCGGACGCGCAGCAGTCGAAGGCTTAATCTGCTGGCAAATGTCACATTGAAGGACATAATCCGTCCAGTCGTGAAGAGGCCAACGTCCAGAATGACAAGCAAGGAATCTTCACGACTGAAAGGCGGCATTCGAGAACAAACAAAGAAGATCTCTCGTGCTTGCAAGCACGAGAGGATATTGATAGGGGGGTAGACCCAGTTAAAGTTACAGGGACCTGGGTTGTCAAATTGGTAATGGGAAGGGGTCCCAGTAGCATATGCAAATCAACCACAAGAATGAAAATAATCAAACAAACATAAATTAGGTCCACATTGTTTTATTCACAATGGGAATGTATAATGAATATGCATCATTTTTGTAAAGACGAATCAGTGGTTTGCAAAGTGCCCCAAAAGTGGAAAAGGGGAGGGTAGTGTGATAGTGAAGGGAGTTGGTGAAAGAAGGAGGATTCTTAAGTGCCAATAAAATCAACAGTTACGGCTCGTTTTTCAAAGTTACAAGGTAGGTACAAAAGACAAGACCATGAAGTTCATGCGGTTATTTCAAACAGACATCATACTCCAAGAGTTCAATAAATGGAAACAGTAGGGTGTGGAGTTGACGATCAGAAGCAAACGGTTGTCGTCGACGTTTCGACCCTCATACGTGCAGATATCGGTATTTATCTTGCTGTGGGGTCTTCATCAGGACTGGGAGGTTGGGGACACGATAACCTATTTGATATATAAATATATATTGTAAATACGGGAACACTATCCCTGATTCTATGTAGAGCAATACTGCACATCAACCTGTTAATAGGATGGCTAAAGATATGTAATGACCCGCCTGGCTGGCTGGGACAATATCGATAAGAGTAATTAATACATTTAGTCAGGCAGTGCTTGAGCGTCACAACTATTTGGTACACCTGAGGGATCATACGGTCGTGAGTATTTTATAAGGTCGTGAGCAATTGAGGATAGGCCGAACCGACATAGATGGAACTAGCCGGATTGATTGGGGATGAAGTCAGCGCTGAGCCCTAGCAAAGTTATGGGCCGGGGACACATGTCACACTTACATATTGAATGCCTTTAAGACTAGTTGATGCTAATCCTTGAAAATCACACTTACCGCAAACGTGGTGTGGACAGGACCCAATGACGTAAAGGTTCGGAGTTGTGGTCTGGTAAAGGATCTGTGGGGTTAAAGTGTATACAATCTGTAATTACAAATGGGAGGCAGGAGTCTTGGGCCTAGGTAAAACAAGGATAAAGACTCACCGAAATTAATACCACACGTTGGTTTTATTCAGCGGTTTAAGGAGGTCCCAATCACCATCGATAGTGTTATATCTAGCAAGAGTCAAAAGGAGGCGGTGGTTAGGGAACCACACAGACACTGGTACCGAAGGACTAATCTGAGCATTTAAAGCAGGAGACTCACCGAACCGCCGTTGTTGATGAACGTCCGGCGGGAATCCTATTCCGAGGCGAGGGGGCAGGATTATTTCCTCATTTAGTCTGTAGAGACAGGAAGTCACAGTGAGGTTTGGGATCGGACCCGCGCTACAGTGGCTTAAGGGTAAAAAGCCCCCCAACAGGTAGATGCGAGGCTTACCGGTCACGGACTGAATCACGTTATGCTGACTGCTCCGGTTCGCAATGGCGAGTTGGAGTTCCGGGTTTGCTATTATCGCCGTGGCAACGTCGTCACGTGATGCATACTCCGGACATAGTGGAAAGACTGTTTGGGGGTTGCTAGGTAACAGTGGACCTGGCGTTTAAGTGAAGGGCAAAATCAGAATGCCGGATTGTTTTGTTGGTGACATATTGTTGTATGCAATATGTGTATTAAGAACAAGATTGGCGCCTAATGCCCATTGTTAAATGTGTCTTAAGTAGGAGACAGTGTCTAACATATTTTCAAAATTAAAGCGCGGATAATCAGAGCACTGAGTTCTCGGCGACATTGTACAAGCCAGATCTATTAGTCTGCGGTGTAAGTATTAAAGGCAGAATTGGCGCCTAATTCAAATGATGTTAGGGCATTCTCGATAGTAAAGACCTATTTACAATATTGATAAAGGAAGGAGAGAACGAAACTCAGCATACTTGGGAATCACATAGTGGACCCGACGTGGCGTACCTCTCACACGAGGGTAAAGGCCACAGTGCGGGGCCACGATTATGTTAAACAAGTAATTAACAAGAATTCAATACATTGGAGACACGGTGTCATGGTTACTCATTCTGATGGTGTAATGTCATTACAGTGATGGCGTACCTCACACATGTGGGTAAAGGCCACATGCACATTGGGTAGCACAGTATTCAAGACAGAGTGGCTAATTGAGAGAAGGAGCTGTCTTGTTCATTAAGCCCAGACTCAATCGAATCAAAGGTAAACATCCATTTAAGTTCACGAGTATTGAGGATGTTAGAAACATTACCACCCCGGGGTCCAAGTGTGGCTTTCTCAATGATTACCCATTTTAAACTTTCCGGGGGGTGACCTGCTGCAGAGAAGTGGTCAACCAAGGTTGCGCCCTGTACTTTGCATCGGATTCTACTCATATGTTGGAGTATCCTCACCATGTATATTAGTTGACATGGACATAGGATGGCATAGATAATGTTTGTCGAGTTACAGTTGGTGTGTGTCTTAATCAGAATTTTATGATGCCGATATATAAATTCCTTTGTCTGGATCGTACTATCGCATGCTTTGCAGCTGCCACATCTGAAGTGGCCCACTATTGGAGGTAGATTCCACAGAGTGGTGATGGTGGGATCCTCGGGTGTCTTCAAGAAGGAGCGGACCACCAGGTCTTTGACACTCCTTGCTTTTTTGAAAGCATGTAGTGGAGGAGCAGTTTGTTGGATGTCGTCTGATATGAGTTCCCAATGGTGGTTGATTATGCGTCTTATTTTATTGCTCTTCGTGTTAAATGTGGTGACACATACCATTCTCTGTTCTGATTGATCTTTGTTGGTTTTAGGAACCAGTAACTCTTCACAAGGGTAAAACCAGGCCCTTTTCCGCTCGCTTGACCAATTGTTTGGGATAACCTCTACTTAGAAGTCTCTGTTTCAGTTCTTCTGATTCATTGAAATAATCATCTTTGTTCGAGCTATTTCGACGGATACGTAGAAATTGCCCGAAGGGCAAGTTGTCTCGCAGCGCTCGAGGGTGGTGGCTGTCATAGTGCAGCAGTGAATTCCTTTCAGCAGGTTTACGGTATAGCGTGGTTAGTAGGTGACCAGAGTTCTCGTAGATGGTAAGGTCCAAGAAATTTATTTGATGGTTATCAGATTGGATCGTGAATTTTAGGAATTTGGACTGATCGTTTAGCCAACTGAAAAACCCCATTAGTTCTTCCAGATTGCCGTTCCACACCAGTAAAATACCTTCTATATATCGCATCCAGAGACCAAGATGGTCTCTGAATGGATTAATCTGGTTGAGCACTGTGTCTTGCTCAAACGCTGCCATGTAGAGGATGGCTACATCCGGAGCAAAGGGAGCCCCCATTGCTACTCCTGATGTTTGAATGTAGAATTTGTCCTTGAAGATGAAAAGCACGAGAGGGCAGGAATGGAAAAGGGATTAGGAAAAGTAATAATAAATATATAACACTAACAGCGTGAGGATCGAGTGCCATCTAGTGGGCCAGCCCGTGTACTCCATTTTCCGCTTTCAAGCATATGAAGATGTTGTTATCTACGTTTTTAAAAGTGATTTGCAGTGTTTGACAGCGTGATTTCAATGTTTTGATGACGACTTTGGCAGAATTCCAGTCCTGAGTGAGTTGCGGATTTCAGGTGTATGAAAAATTAACATATACCTGGTCGTGCCGGTGAATCTAGATTCATGGAAGCAAACTCGAACTGGGAGTTTTGAGGGCTCAAGCAATGCATTGTGAGTGTTTTTTTTAATCAACTTCATTTCAATGATTAACCAAGTTAAAAAGTCGTTACCTTCAAAAGTGGGATCGAGCGAACTGTTCTTTGGAGTGTTCTTGAGCTGTCCTACATCACTGTCAGTTTGTGCTTGAAACAGCGCTTGCATCGCGTTGTTCACGTTGCTCATGTGAGCCCAACTTTCTTCTGAAAGGACGCAAATACGACGTTGGTGGCCATCTTGGGTAACATCACGATGCCAACAAGTCATTGGGCCAACATCTCGGATCGGGGCTTCTTCTAGTATTCATTATTATACATATTTAGGGTATTTATGAACATTTTGTTTTATGGTATATTGATATAATGGAAGAATATATTCTCCGCAACTCTGACTGTCAGACTGTCACACCGGTTAATCTCGAGTTTCTCTTCACATCATACACTGCGGGGGCTACTAGAGGTACTTGCGGAGAAGATTTGCCCACAAAACCTCCGTAATTCGTGATGTGGAACTTCTTTTTTTTTTTTTTTTTTTTACTGTACCTGTGGTTGGGAATGCGATTGCTTTGTTCACAGCTAATATATTGTTTTAAGATCTCGGGTGAGAGAGTTCGCTCACCAGCGTTTGCTCACAATACATTGTCACTTTAACTGTTTATGTAAAATTATTTAATATACTTATCAATATGCTTATAATGATTTAATCAATAATTTAAGGAAGATTGTATTGTGTTTAGTAATTGCTGTGTATGAAGAAGTGTACTACAGTCCTTGTTTTATGTCATGGCTACGTACTGGCTTTATACTAGTTTCACTTGCACTTTTATTGGGTGGTTTTACTGTGTGGTATGCGTTTAGTGAGAGCTTCAATGGTTCCAGTTTCCCTTGAAATCGCTAGTGTATTAAGGTATACCTTTCCTGAGGGTAGTTGTGTATGGGAGCTGGTCTCCATACATTCGGTCTAGTCTTCAGTGTGGGTGGTGCGCACACCCTTCTCACTGTCACACCCTACATGGTCTTTGATTTTGCCTAGCTTCAGTATTACCATCTACTTTTACCACATTGTCATCTAGTAGTGTAAGTTGTTGTTTTCTCCGTACTTTTATTGTGTTTACTCATCTATTTGTGATGTAAAGTGGGTTGTGCATGCATATTTTGTTGTTATGCGTATTGGGCTCTGTACCCACTTTTATTGGAATATGCGCGATGGACAGTTGATCCATGTTTTGGCCTCTTTGTTGGGCAGTGGTCCATACTTTTGGCTTGTGTTTTGGGCTGTGCACCTATATTCTGTTGATATGCACATTGATCTCTGTACCCACTTTTACTTGGTTATGCGAGATGGGCAGTGGACCCATATTTTCGCCTCTGTTTAGTTGTGCTTTGGGCAATGTACCCATACTTTAGCCTCTGTTTAGTTGTGCTTTGGGCAATGTACCCATACTTTGGCCTCTGTTAAAGCAGTGCCTATATTTTTATCTGTGTTTGAAATACACGTTGGGCCTTGCACCCATCTTTGATTATTATTGTACAATGAGTCATGTGTCCTTCCCTCTTGTACCTTTGAAATCATTTGTCTACTCTATACTTGTTCATTATGCACGCATCATTTAATGTGTACCATGAGTTCCCTAGTGTAGGATACTTAATGGTTTGGTATTTACACTCCGCGGGTGTTTCCCATTCTTTAAGTTCTCTTTTGTGTGTGGTGTGTACAAATGGGTGATTAGTTTAATTTTACATCTTCTTTATTTCTACTTTTCTCCCAACTCCACACATTATGAGTATGTTACTTATTGCATTTTGTATTTTCTTCATGATGTTACCAATGGGAGGGGATGTGCCTTGCTATATCTTCTTGTTTGCACCCTTTCCTTGCTGGTTATCTGTACTTTTTATTTATTTCTCTGTTCTTCTGCAATATGTCCTTACCTTATCCTGCTCCACAATTCTTTCCACTTTCATTCTTCTCCATGGTTACATTGATTTATTTGCAATGTTGGATCATTTCGTTTACAGACATATGTTGCTCTCTTATACAGTTATAACTAATCTTTGTTGATTGTTTCCATAAGGAGAGAGGATATGTAGTACTTACATTTATGCTGCTCAGCCAGTGTGTATGTGTGTATGTATGGAACCTTGGAATGCTTGATGACTGTGTGGAATGCTGGTGTGCCTGGTTGATTGGAAGAATGACAGTTGGTGAGAGTGGGCTGAGCTGCGAAGATGCAGCTCCTGGTGGGGCTCTGAATTGGCTCTGAATCAGCTCTGAATCAGCTCTGAACCAGCTCTGAATTGGACTTGAATTAGCCATGAACCTGTAACTACAATCTTGGAACTTGACAAATAAACCTCTACATGAAACTACTTCATGACAACTATTTTACATTACAACAGGAAACCTAGCGAAACTATACAATTCTGAAAACTAGGCTTCCAGAGGAATGCAGGATGGGGTGACGTGTGTGGCTCTCACTAGGTTCTGTTACCCAAAACCCTTTGTAAACCTCAAACTTTGTCAAAGAAAACATATTTTTCTCACATTTCTGTGATGGAAAGTGCTAGAATCTGCGGTGAGCTTCAAACTTCCAGCCACCCAGTGTTCTCCAAAGTCTACTGATACAAATGGTGCCTAACTTGTGTGGGTAGGACTAGTACCCACCACAGGAAATGGCCCAAAATACAGCGTGGACTCATCACATTTTTCCAGTGAAAACTGACCCTTTTTTTACAATGTGCATGGTTGTGGATTTTGGACCATAGCTCTGCTGGCACCTAAGAAAACCTAGCAAACCTATGCATTTTTGAAAACCAGACCCTGAGGAGAATCCAGGATAGGGTGACGTGTGTGGCTCACACTAGGTTCTGTTACCCAAAATCCCCTGCAAACCTCACATTTTATAAAAAATAAATATATTTTCCTCATATTTCTGTGATGGAAAGTTTTGGAATCTGTGGGAAGCCACAAAATTTCAGCCAACCAGCATTCCCCACAGTCTCCCGATAAGAGTGGTACCTCACTTCTGTGGGTAGGCCTATTGCCCACAACAGGAAACGCACAAACATAACGTGGATAAAACACATTTTCAAGTAAAAACTGACCTCATTTAGCAAACCTATACATTTATCAAAACTAGACACCCAGGGGAATTCGGGATGAGCTGACTTCTGTGGCTCTTACCAGGTTATGTTACCCAGAATCCCTTGCATACCTCAAACTTTATAAAAAAATATAACCTCACATTTCTGTGATGGAAAGTTCTGGAATATGTGTGAATACACAAATTTCTACAAACCCAGCATTCCCCAAAGTATCCCAATAAAAATGGTACCTCACTTGTGTGGGTAGGCCTAGTTCCCACAACAGGGATTTGTCCAAAAAGTACTGGGAAGACTTCAAAATTATAGATTACAAAAAGATCTTGCTTTGTGAGAGAGTCACCTGCGTTTTTGAACCTGGTCTCAGCAGCCACCTAGGGAAACCTACCAATTCCAGACTTTTCCAAAAACTAGACATCCAGCAGAGGCCAGGGAAGTGTGACCTGCGTGGATCCCCCAATGTTTTTGTACCCAGAATCCCCAGAAAACCTCAAATTTAGACCCAAAAATCTAACTTTTCACATTTCTGTGTGAGAAAGTTGTAGGATCACCAGTCTGACCCAAAGGTCCTACCAACCAGCATTTCCTGAGGTCTCCCGATAAAAATGGTACCTTACTTGTGTGGGAGGGCCAAGTACCTGCAGCAGGGAAGGGCCCAAAACCTATTGTGGATGCATCAAAAATATCTATCACACAACTACCTGGATTTCTAAGAGGGAGCACCTGCGTTTTCCCCAAGGTTTCTAGTTTTCAGAAATGTGTGGGTTTGGTAAGTTTTCCTTGATGGCCGTCGAGCCCGGGACCAAAAAATGCAGGTGGCCCCCTTGCAAAACCAGGTAGTTATGTGATAGATATTTTTGATGTCTCCACAATACATTTTGGGCCTTTTCCCTGTCAGGGCTATTTGGCTCACTCACACAAGTGAGGTACCATTTTTATCAGGAGACCTAGGGGGGTGCTGGGTGGTAGGAAATTTGCGTTAGCCCAGTAGTCCCAAAACTTTCCCACACAGAAATGTGTGAAAAAATGTGTTTTTTCCAACTAAAATTCAGGTTTGCAGGGGTCTCTGGGTAGGAAAACGTGGGGGGACCCATGCTAGCCACACCTCCCTGGACTCAACCGGGTGTCTGTGTTTACAAAATGCACAGGTTTGCTAGGTTTCCCTAGGTGCCAGCTGCACTAGGGCCCAAAATCCACAGTAAGGCACATTGCGAAAAAAAGGTCAGTTCTAGTGGGCTTTCTTATGCCCTGGGGGGACAAATTGGGGGCTATTGCCCTGATATGCCCCCTACGGGGGGCAGAAAGACTGTGGCTATGTTTTTTGAGGGGGCATTGGTAGGCCCATTCTGGGAAGCCCCCACCCCTTTGTATAAAAAAGCCAGTGTGATCCTTGCCACCTAGTGGGCTCTTTGCTACCCCTCCCCCCCCGGAAAGACTATTGCCCCATATGCCTCCTGGGGACAGAAAGGCTGGGCAATTTTTTTGAGGGTGGTGGGGGTATAGGCATGCCCATTCTGGGCAGTCTCCATCCCTGAACTTAAAAAAAAACGCTGGTGCCTAGTGGTTTCTGTACCGGGGAAGATAAAGGGCTATTGCCCCCATTTGCCTGCTGGGGGGTGGGGGGGCAAAACGGCTGTGGCAATTTCTTGGAGACGGGGCAGTGGCATGCCCATTCTGGGCTGCACCACCCCCTACATATTAAAAAAAAGAATCCCTGGTGCCCACTGAGTTTTCTACATGTCCGGGAACAGATCAGGGGCTACAGCCCCCATCTCCTTGCCTGGGAGAAGAAATACTGTGGCATTTTTCTGGGGGAGGATGGGTGCATTGGTATGCCCATTCAGGGAAGCCTCCACCCCTGAAATTTAAAAACAAAAAAATAATCCCTGGTGCCTAGTGAGCTTTCTGCTCCCCTGGGGGGGCAGATAAGGGCCTATTGCCCCCTCTGCCTTCCGGGAGAGCAGAAGACTATGGAAATTTGTTTGGGGTAGGGGCATTAGCATGCCCCTTCTGGTCAGCCCCCACCTGTACTTGTAAAACAATACGAATAATTCTTGGTGTCTAGTGGGCTTTCTGCCCCTACCGGGAGGCAGATATTGGGCTACTGGGGGGAGCAAAAAGACTTTTGCTTTTATGGGGGGGGGGAGGGATGGGGGCATTGGCATGTCCATTCTGGGCAGCCCCTGCCCCTGACCTAAAGAAAGAGAATCCCTGGCATCTAGGGTGCTTTCTGGCCCTCCGGAGGGAATATTGGGGCTACTGTTCCCATATGCCCTCCAGGGGGACAGAAAGACTATTCAGGCCAATTTTTCCAGGGGTAGCAGAGGCCCTTGCCCAAGGGGCCGCTCCCCCCTCCCTGGTGCCTAGTGGAATGATGCCCTCCTGGGGCGATTCCCAAACACGGATCCACTAGGGAAGGGTATCATTGGAAAGGAGAGATTCTCTCCTTTCTAACAATATCTCTCCCATGTAATTTGGTGCTTAGGGGCTGAGATAGACCCATGAGCACTGAAACAATGAAACTGAAACTAATTTTCATTTTCATTTTCAATATGATGAGGTCAGGGTGCAATGCCTGCTATTATCATTACATTGAAACAACATAAAAACAGTGTTGGGATGTGAGGGAAGCTCTTCCCCAGCTCCAGAGGCAAACATTTAAAAAAAGGATTTTGTGCCCCTGTGCACATAAAAGATTGATTCCATCAGAAGCACTGGAGCTCATGACGGGGCCATTCCATCAGTAGCACTAAAAGAGTTAACCTGGCCATTGACATCCCCTTAGTTTGACATCTGGGGCAGCTAAACCTTGGGAAAGATTGGTCAATCACTTCATGATGACATCATACAGTGACTGTGTGTATAAAGATTAAATATGTTTTAATATATATGCCAAGGTGTATTGAAGAATGAGTGGGTGTAGAAGGTTTTGGATGGAAGATTTAGTAGGTGTGTGACTGACTGTGAGTGATTAAATGCGTCTTAATGAATGCATGGGTTAGTGACTAAACTGTGTGAATGTCTCTATCAGTCTGCCTGTTGTTGTGTAAGGTGCTACATGGGTTGGTCAGTAGCTATATGAGTGTCTATATATGTTATCGATTGGTTGTCTGAGTATTTGTATGGGTGCCTGAGTGTGTGTGTGGGTGGGTGGGAAGTGTGTGACTCTATGCATAGATGTGTAGTTGATTTACTGAGTGTATGGTTTCAAGACTGCATGTGGAAACTGCTGTATAGGTGGGTGAGTGTGTGTAAGGGTATGTTGGTGAATGAATGGATGTCTCAGTGGTACATGTCTAAGTAACTACATATGTAAAAGGCAGTGTATGTGAGAGTTGGAGTATATAAATGACTATACGTGAGAGTCAGTGATTGTGAGAGTGGCTGTATGGATGAGTGTGTACTTGTATCAGTTATTGTATAAAAGTGTAAGTATGCGTTAGTATCTGTATAAATAAGTGATGTGGTGTGTATATAACTGTGTAGGTGAGTAAATGGAAGTGTGATTGATTCTTTGCATGACTGACTATGTGTGTGAGTAACTCTGGATGAGTGGCGGAGTGTGAGTGTCTATATAGGTGTATGAGTGCATATGATAGTGTTGTGTTGATGAGTGACTGCATGTATGAGTGATTGTACAGGTGAATCATATTTTCACATGGATTATGTCATCAGTGATGCCATCAGTGATGTCACTGACCATGTCATGAATGATGTAATATGTGACGTCATCAGCAGTGCATTGCGGGGGCACGAGTTATAGTAAGCTGAACTAACTATAACGGCAGAAGTTCTCTGGTTTTGTACAAGTGAAATGTCCAACTAGCTAAAACGTGCCTGAAACTTGATTTTTTCAGTGAATTTCAAAGGTTTTTTAAACGCTAATTTTTAACAAGAACGTGCCTGAAACCTATGTTTTTTCAGTGAATTTCAAAGGTTTTTTAAATGTAGGAGGGGTAGTTGACCCCCAACGTCAACCAAGGGAATACTAAGGGTCCCTGGGGGCCAATTTACCCCCCAGTTACCTCCAGTAAGTGAACAGAGCTCGATTGCAGAGGTGGACACAGACCACGCCTCCTTTCTCCACCACTCTGCAAACACGCCCCCTGGCACATTCTAAGTTGGGGGATTTATTCCCCTTTAATACTGAGGGTCCCTGGGGGCCACATTGCCCAACAGGTATGTCCTGTAAGTGCCACAAAGCTCGATTGCAGAGTGGTGGACACAGGCCATGCTCCCTTTCTCCACCACTCTGCAAACACGCCCCCTGGCATGTTCTAAGTTGGGGGCTTAAGTCCCCTTGAATAGTGAGGGTCCCTGGGGGCCAACTAGCCCATCAGGTACTTCCAGTAAGCACCACACAGCTGGATTGCAGAGAGGTGGACACAGGCCATGCCCCTTTTTCACACCACTCTGCAAACACGCCTCTTTGTGCACTGCTGCTCGGGGGATGAAGTCCACTTGTGTCCTGAGGTCTTCAGGACTCAAGAGGACCTCTTTGCCCTACCACCAGTGCGCAAACAGGTAGTGCTAGAGTGGCCCCCCCAGGGAGCATCAGTATTCATAGCCTCTTAATTCCCCAACTTACAATGCGCCACGGTGCGCATTTGCACAGTGGTGCAGGGAGGGGGTTGGGCCTCCGGTGTGATGCCGGCTTTTTATAGTCTATTTTTTAGAAGGGGGTTGTGTGGCCCCCTTCTTTTACTATTTGTGAGGCTCAGGGGACCCCATCCCCCAGGGCCGGACCCCTTTTAATCCCCTTTTTTTAAAAATGAATAGGAAAGGGGCCCACGTGGCCTGCCTCCCAAAGCCAATTTAGGCCCCGGGGACCCCATCCCCCGGGCATGGCCTTTTATTATTATTTTATTATATTTATTTGACTGACCAGTATCAATAAAGTTCTTGGTGAGCAGCCCTGAACAGTAAACAATTTAATAAATAAGACGAATTTCGTAGCGCACCCAGCATCGCAAAATGCGATGCAGGGCGTGCTACAAAATTTGTTTTATTTATTAAATTGTTTACTAACCTCCAATTATCCACATTCTTGTTTTTAGCAACCCCCATCCTGCCCCTCCCCCACCCAGCCCCTCCCCCCCGCCTCTCTGCCCCACGGAACTCCCTCCACGGGCTGCAGTCAGCCACACATTATTACGAGTTACATAGGAAAACTGGCTGTGTCACTCCTATTTGTCTCCAAAGTCCTGAGAAGACCACTTTCTGTTACTGTACCATTTCTACTCTCTACCTAGAATATTAAACACGTTTGAAGGCTTCCCTAATGCTGTCCTCAACCCATGCATTCCACTTTATCGGGCAATTCCAAATCTCAGGGGTATCCTTGCCCCAAAGACACGGGTGACTTCTTTGTAAGCTTCACATCATGGTAAGAAGTGAAACCAGTTGGCTCATCTGTGCGCTGCTGTGTCATGGGAACTCACCTGTGATCCCGAATTACCCATACGAGTGCACTGTGATCTTGGGCAACCCCTTTCTCTACGTGCGCAGTGGGCCTAGACAAGTAGCCGCATGAATCGCTGCCACCAGTGTGGTCATCTATGAATATATGCACCTCGAAGATAACGAGAGATGTTGCACTCACCGCAGAGCTGATGCACATCACAGGCAAGAAGGAAGAAGTGCGGATATTAAACACCTTAGAAGGCTTCCCTCATGCTGTCCTCAATCTATGCATTCCACTTTATAGGTCAATTCCAACTCTCAGGGGTATCCTTGCCCCAAAGACACGACGAGTTCTTTTTATGTTTCACATCACTGACTCCAAAGAGGTGAAACCCGTTGGCTCATTTGTGCGCAGTGGTGTCATGGGAACTCACCTCTGATTCCGGCTTCCCTATACGAGCACACTGTGATCCTGGGCAATCCCTTTCTCTCTGTGCGCCGCGGGGCACAGACAAGGAGAAGCATGAATCACTGCCACCAGTGTGGCCATCTATGAGTGTAAGCAACCTCGAAGATACCGAAAGATGCTGCACTCACCACAGAGCTGATGCCAATCACAGGCAATAAGGAAGAAGTGCAGATAAAGTGCTGCATGAGGCTCAGGCACTGTAGAGCTCTAAGTTCCAGCTCTCCTTGGTACTGAGAATACCGCTACCTGCCAAGTTCTAGGAAAATCCGCCCTTCTAGCACCACATTAGCAGAGAACCTCGTGACAGACACAGCCTTGGGGAGGGTGCGGTCCCTGGGGCTGTGGGCCAGCTATTATTGTTTGGCCAATGCCCCGGGACCTGGCCTAGCCAGGAGCCTCATTAAAATGAAGTGCGGGAGCCCGTGCACAGGATTCACAACCCCAACACGAATTGCGCAGTTTTAAAATTTTAAATGCCTATTTGGGCCCTGGGGGTCCTTGTGGGTCCTCCTGAGCGGGCCTAGGGGGTCAGGATGTTTCTACCCTGCCCCCTTTTCTTAATTTTCACTTTGTTTCACTATTTTCTTGTGACTCGGTTCTACTGATGGCTGCCAACACTTCCCGGTTTAGAGTGTTGGCAGCCAATGAGATTGAAGCTTGTGCTCGGCAGGGTTTGTGAATCGGCTGCGGCCATAGATATTCAAACGTTTTCTTTTTCTAATGTCTCAGAAACTACTGGACGGATTTACACCATTTAAAAGAAAGGGTTCTTTCTGACCCAAGACCCCTTTTTCTCGGCCCCCACTTGACGACTCACCCCAACACTTTTAAGATAGGAGCTGACTGGAGCTCCCCACTAGTTTTGAAAATCTCACGAAGATTCTTCATTTGGCGCCAAAGTTATTGGGAAAAGAAAAAACGTGTTTTGAATAGAAACAAAGTCCTAACTATAAATTCCTACTGGGGACGGCCAGGGAAACCTGGTCTCGCCTCAATGAAGTAAAGCAGGATTGCTTTTGTCCAAAATCAATTCCGACTACCGCAGGAGGCGGGGAGCCGTCGGGACCGTGGGGGCATTGGGGCTCCCCCCACGGTCCCCAAATGTGTGGCCATGCCCCGAGGAATGGGATACCCGGGTGAAAGAATGGCCCAGGAGTGGGCCACGCGGCCCCCTCCTTTTTAAAAGTTATAGTTAATGGAAGTGGATGTTTTTTTTCACCAAAGTTTGGAGTTGCGGCCCCCTAGTTTGAACACAATGGGTGTGCGGCGCTCAGCGCGGCCCCGTAGAGTGAACGTGATAGGTGCGCAGAGCTCAGCGCAGCCCCCTAGTGTGAATTCGATGGGTGTGCGTCCCCATAGTCTGAACGCGGTGGGTGTACGGCTACGTTAGTCGTGCTGGGTGCGTGACTCCAAGCAAAAATAATTCAGATTTTTTTATATAAACCTAGGTTATATGTTGGGTTATTTGGTGGTTCTAAAAAGAGACCTTGTTTTCATTGGGACTTTTTTGTAGCTACAAGTAAGTGCAGATGTAGTGATTCAGGTTGTTGAGAAACACTCTGTTGCCTTGATCAGTGAAGTGTACTCCATCACTTCTATAGATGCCATCCACATGGAAACGTAGATTGGTGTTATAGATGGAACCCATCCTATGGTCTCTGAGGTAAGCCCAAACAGCTTTATTTACATTTTCTAGCTTTCTCAACCTGAGGACAAAATTGATTGGACCACTTCCATTTCTGTCTTTGGCATCTGTTAAGTATACAAAGACAGTTTGGGGGAAAAGCACCATCAATTCTGCAAAGGTGTCCTTCATTAGCATTTCCAGACCTACCCCGGTCAATGTGCCTAGGTCATTGCCACCACGGTGCACAATTATGAGATCAGGGGGTTGGAGGTGCAAAAAGGTTTTAGCCAAAGGCATTAATTAATGCCACTTTAATTGTCTCTGTCCAATCCATTTATTGTCTACATTTTGCAAAGCTAGGTCTTTGTCAATACCTCTGTGTTCAGCAAACCTTCTGCACCAGAAAACATAGCCTAACAATCCACACAGAACACATCTTGAAGGGATGTCTGTAAGTAATCAAAAGATGTCTGTTGCTGAGGTAGTCAGTAGGTAGAATGAGAGGTATGTAAAATGGTTGAGAAGATGCTGTTTCTAAGAAATTAGAGAATTGATTGGCTGTTTACGAACATTGTTCCTTTTTAAAATAGGGTGCATTTTACTTTGTTTAAAAAGCATGTTTCTCATTGATTAGTAAAAAATGTCTGAAAGCTACAGTAGAAAGGATAAGGTCATGTTTTGCAAACCCAACCGAACCTACTGTTTGCATTTGCATACTTGTGTAGTGACCTTGAAAATATGGTGAACTTGTGACCTGTCAGTTAAATTGAATGTTCCATGAACTGTTACTATGGAAACTGGCATTAAGCAGAAAGGGTAAATAAGTCAGTTGCTAAGGGTTATTATGTGTAACCAATGGAAAGGTTTTTTACAATTTGAAAAACTTTGGGAAGTAATGGTATTTGTTGCTTATGTGTATATGTATGGAGAAAGAGAGGGACACCTTGTCATTACTGTTTTGAGTCTGGTGCATTATATTGATTGTGTGTAAAATAAAATCCTGTCAGAGTTTGTGTGATTTTTCATTCAACATATTTATTTGCAAGGTGAGTTATCAATTTGTTAGGTTTATCTAAAATAAATTGACATTATTCTAAAACTGTGTTGTTTGAAATATATTATTAAATGTATAGATGTATATTGGAGTTTGTTTCATTGTACTTGAATGTTGTTTAAAAAAGTGTCTGTACAGTAATATGTGTATTTTTAAAGATGATGTTATTAATTAAGCTTGCTGTTTAAGTCTGTACAAAGGTATAGTCGAATGATGCCGCATATTTTTAGATAGTTGGTTGAAGATACAATAGAAATGTATAGTTTGAAAGATATTCATATAAGGTATAGTTTATTAGGCTTCATTTTTTGTTGTTGTTTCTACAAAGGTACAGTTGAATGATACTGCATACTTATGGAAAGTTTGGTAAAGATGCAGCACAAATGTGTTGTTTGAAAGATGATCATATAAGGTGTTATTAATTAGGTTTCTTTTTTATTTTGTACAAAAGGTAAAGTTAAATGATGTCATATATTTAAAGATAGAATGGTGAAATAAGGTGTTGTTAATTAGGCTTCTTTTTGTAGTCTGAACAAAGGTATAGTTGAATGATGCCACATAATTTTAGATATCAAGGTGAAGCTGGAGAATACAAGTGTGGTTTTAAAAATGATCATAAAAGGTGTTGTTAATTTGCCTTCTTCCTTACATCTGTTGAAAGATATAGTTTAATGATGTAGTATATTTGTAGATAGAATGGTCAAGATGTAGCTCAAAAGTAAACCACCACATATTACCCTTGCAGGCATGTTGTACTTATCTTACTTAACTAGATAATATGTAATGACTCATCTATTGTCTTTATACAGTTATATGTATGCTTGGTGAACTATTGAGAGGTGCCTGACTGATTAGCGGAGTACAAAGGTAGTGTCTAGGTGATTTTAAAACTACACGAGTAATGATTGACTGATTCCATATTCAGCAACCAAGCACTTATAAATTCACCATGCACTCTCCTCGCAGAACTCTAATCTTTCAGTCAGTACCCATGTACTCATGCAATGACCCAGGCACTAACACATGCATTGCTACAATCCGCTGTGCACTACCCATGCAGTCCTATACCACCTACTGATTCACTCCTTCAATTACCGAGGTAGTACCCATGCAGTCCAGCAATCACCCTGTCACTACCTATGCACTCCTCCAATCACCCATCCAGTACTGTGTACTTGTCCAATCACTCGCCAATTCCGAAGTACTGATAAATTCACCATGCTCTCTCCTTGCAATACTCTAATCATCCAGTGACTACCCATGTACTCATGCAATGACCCAGGCACTAACACATGCACTGCTGCAACCCCTGAGCACTACCTATGCAATCCTCTAACCACCTAGACACTACTCATTCGCTCCTTGAAGTACCTAAGTAGTACCCATGCAGTCCAGCAATCCCCCTGTCACTCCCCATGCCCTGCTCTAATCACCTAGCCAGCACCATGTTCTTATCTATTTATTCCACCAATTCTCAAGCAGTTGCAAATACACCATGCACTCTCCTTGCAGTACTCTAATCATCCAGTCATTTCCCATGCTGATTATGAGACCTCGCTGCTGGACAAGAAGTAAGGCTGCTCATGCTGATTGCACATTTCTTTTAAAAAAACCAATCTATTGCTTATAATATCACGTTCGCTCTGCACACCATACCTTTTCATTCACTCCTCCACAGCCGCTTGCTCTGCCTCAAACACCCCGGTCCGTCACGGCAAGTGCCGATTGAATGGAGGGTGTAGACGGGGACAGATGCACTCACTTCCTGGCTGGGGGCATTTCCGGCGCTTCGAGCGCTCAGCGGTCTAGTCGACTGGAGTCACTAGCTTACTTAAGGCTTGGCTGGGACAGGTACAGGTCTGATTACGTGACCTCGCTGCTTGACAAGAAGTAAGGTTGCTCAGGCTGATTGCACATTTCTTTAAAAAAAAAAAATCTATTGCTTTTAATATCACGTTCGCTGTGCACACCATACCTTTTCATTCACTCCTCCACAGCCGCTTGCTCTGCCTCAAACACCCCGTCCGTCATGGCAAGAGCCGATTGAACGGAGGGTGTAGACAGGGACAGACGCACTCACTTCCTGGCTGGGGGCATTTCCGGCACTTCGAGCGCTCGGCGGTCTAGTCAACCGGATTTACTAGCTTACGTAAGTCAATGACAGGTCGAACGCGCAGCAGACATGCCGCAGGCACGCCGAAGGCGCGCCTAAGGCAAGCCCATCTGCGCCTGGACCGGGCCTAGGGCCACAACCCTTACGGGACAGGCCTTGGGAGGACAGGTTACTCCAGTCGTGAGCGTGTTGCACTCAGATCGGATTCGGTTTGCCCTCCACGATCTGCACTCAGAGTAGCTAAATCTTGCCCTACTTGCCATCTTTCTCTGAATGTTACCAGACCAAAACACCTATTACTCAGCGCGTGGAGAACGCCAGACCAGCTAACAAGACCATCAGGGCAGGGTTAACTAATGCACGGTCTCTTGTCAAGCACAATTTAGAGATGGCAGAGCTTGTAGAAACACAAAACCTTGGCTTGCTTTTTATCACGGAATCTTGAGCAGACGAAGCCTCAGATATCAATCTATCAATCGCAATTCCAGATGGTTACTCAATTATCAGAGCCAATAGGAAGGGAAAGCGAGGGAGGGGATTGGCCATAATAACAGGAATGAGTTAAGAACCAAGGATATAAATCAGAGTAGTAGCCCAGATTGCGAGATATTACACTTTCAAATAAATATCTCCAACAACGTCACCTTCAGAGGTCTTTTGATCTACAGACCTCCCAAGGCTAAAACACCCATGACTCAACTATTGAGCCGTTTATTAGAAAATAGCATGAAGAATGCTGACTTTACAATCCTAGGCGATTTTAATCTACACCTGGAGAATAGCGCATATTCTAGCGTTACCCTGTTGTCAGATGCTCTCGCGAACTTAGACATGGAGCAAATAGTGAAGCAAAACACCCATGAGGCAGGGCACACACTTGATGGGATTTTTACTTCCAATAAGAACATCCGGGCTCTTGAGATTTTACCAGTACCTTGGTCCGATCACAAGGCAATATTATTTGCATTAGACGTAGGGAAATGTAGCGGGAATTCCGTTCTCCTACAGAACTGTGCATAGAGACCTGGAACCTCGGTGAATTAGGATGGCCCAAAACTCACCTCAGTACCCAAAATCCCCTTACCGAGCTAGCTACAGTATCTCATTGGTCATAACAAACTCCCAATGTTTAGACAAACCAGAACATGAACTTAGATTACCTCAGGTATCGTGGAACACATGAACACTCTTTCGCTATATAATCATTTCAAACCAGAACTTGGAGTAAATGAGGACACGTGCATATTTGAAATATTTATTTACTAATGCAGGGTTGTCAAACGCAGTATCTTATATAATACAAGCAGACATATTATAAGCAACAAAGTTATCAGCATAGTTACTAGTCCATAAAAGGCTAATGGTGACAGCATACTAAGATGCTGTAATGAATAGGAATTAACAATACTTAATTCTCACCCTCCCTATTTAGCATAGTATTTTATATCTATGAAGGTCTCATTTGGGTTTTAGCAGGGCAGGCCCATACCTCAAAATCTCAGTGGCAGAGGATCACAACATCTTCCTCCAGCTCTCTGCATGCGAAGCACCAATAAGTGTGTTACGTGTGTGTTCAGCACAACAATATAAAAACCGCCTAGAGCCAGATTTTGGCAGCAGCATGTGTGTTACGTCTATGGAGGTGCGAAGATCAGACCTCAGAACAACACTGTGTCAGTTATCCTTGGAGCCTTCAGCACTCACTGTGCAGATAGTGTACCGAGCAAAACTGATATCAGAGCAATAACATATTATTTCTCAAGTAAATCACGAAGCTCTTCTGGGTTGAAAGCTAAAACAACAATTATGTGTTGTGTGCAAAATGAAGCAAAAAGGAAAAATGGCGTTTAACCATTTAATAAGCTCATGCTAACTTAACACAGTATATAGAAAAGAATTAGCTAAATGACACCCCCCAATGATCCAAGCACGGTCAAAAATCAAGGTAAGGTAAGACCAAAACAGGAGCATAACATGAAAGCAGAGTTCAATAATAATGAGCTAAGCTAATTTTCAAAAGCATATATGATGGCCTTCAGTGGCCAAATGCAATGGTCTAAACTTTTCAATACAAGGCCCCGTTAGTTTAAGTCAAGAGGCCTAGGGCATATAAAAAGAATTGTTTGTAAGAAAAAGGCACCTTCCAAAAATACAAACAGGTACGTGCCTAAATAATAAAAGTCTCCAAGGCATCTCAGGATAGGACTGAATATGCAAAATATGCAGCAACAGCCTCCAGCATGAAATCACTGTGATCATCCGAAAACAGTTCAGCCATCCAATTAAGTAGTGGCAAAGAACATAAGTGCTCCTCCAGCACTGGATCCTCTAGCATCATCAGAGGACAACTTCTCAAGAAAGCTCTGTGCCAAGAACTTATGCGCCGCTGAGAGTATGTCCCAATGACCCATTAGTCCATGCATCGCTGCCAAGGCCATAATCCTTTCGCCAGTACAAACCAACTCGTGAGCAACTACGGGGCTCATCAGATGATTAAAATCGACGTTAGGAGACACCGTCAAGCAGAGACACAAATCATGGGCCCAGTCGAAATCGCAGCTTAGGCAATGAAACACAGGCTGGACACATGTGAAATAGGAAAATCGAAACGATAATCCAAATGCCGTGCTTAAAGTCGCCAGCTACAGGGTGCCATAGTAATCAAGCATCCGGTTGCGAAACAGTGGCAGGACGGGCTCTGCGGCTTCCAGCGCAGGACGGGCATCCATGTTTAATAAAGCAAAATATCACCAAAACGCCCGCAGCTAATGCTAGCAAAACAGGGAAGCCACCAAACAGACTTGAAAATATAGAATGAAAGAAGGCAGGGATGACTCCAAATATTTTCTCGAATTAAGTCACGAGACCACTGCTAACTAATTTAAAAAAGTGAGCCAGGCCTGAAGTGGGGGAGGGATTACAGATTTGATGAACCAGCTCGCTAAAATGTAACGGTAAATCAGTATTTAAAAGCGCCTGCACTTCTGTGCGCGTGCTAGCTATGTGAAGGACGAATGTTTCTCGGGCCGAACTCAGGGCCACTTCTTTTTGAGACAAAAGGGCTCTTATTCTACTCATACCATTGAACACCGCTTTCAAGGTTGGGATGCGCGGCCAGATGGAAACATCTGAATTCCCTTGCGTAGGGGGATACAGAACGTTTTTGCAACAGATAACACGTTCTGATACAGTTACCACATAAGCAATACCTTTAATTAAACCACAACACTCTTCGTTATTCAACAGTAAATAACTACCGTTTGCCAGTAATGTGAATGTGGGAACGATTGCGGGAACCGGAGTTCCTTTCAATACACAGGCTAAATTAGGCCGGTCCTGATTACAGGAACCATGTAACTGGATGTGCCTGCATATCAATGAATGGCCAGGAGACTCCGTGCATTCTTCCCCATTAAGATACACCTCTTTTTCGTCTTTCATGCACCTATACGTGAACGGAAGAGACCATGCCCCGTGGAGGAATGAGCTCCCTAATGGTTCATATCTCCCTATCGCAATATATCGCATACAATTAGTAAACTTGTACAAGGCGAAAGGTAATGTGATTAATCCGTGAATAAGCCACGTTGCAGCAGTGGCCTCAGCTACAGAGAACGGTAAAGATTCCAACCTCTCAATATGTAACATGGAAAAGGATGTGTCACGCACTGAAAGCAAGCGCTGCTTGTCAGTCAAATTAAATGGGGCAAAGAGGGAGGACACGTTCATGTAATTCCAGGGCACTCAACCTGCCTTAAGTGTCTGCAGGGTCCACGCAAATTGCATTACAGAACGCAATTGATTTTGACCATGGTATAACACAGACACTTCATCATTTACAATATCAACCACAGAAGAAACAATATTATTTAACGTGTAGATGCGGGAAGAAAGCATGTTAATACTGTTATTGACCACTGCAAGCACCTTTTCCAAATTACCTTGATCAATAGCCCTCAGGCGCTTAGCAGCCTCAATTTACGAAAGTTTCCAGATTTCATTGTAAACAGCATAAATCCACCGTTTAGATCTACCACTAGCCGGGCCCTTTATCAAATCATTTACATCGACATTGTCAGTTAACTGGGATAGATGTAGTTTAACTGCATTTAATGTAGAATGTTGTAGCCAATTCTGACATAATTTGCCTACGGAGTAATTGGTGACAGTATGATAAGTATCAAAACGGGGATCATGCCTGACTTGCGTAAAACCTTCAGTTAAACCCATAAAGCGACGTTGGTAAGAATCAGAGCTTCTGTGCCACATCAGCCAACCCTTCGTATCCAAACTGGATACATTAAAGGATGAATTATGCAATAATGTTTGCAATTCTCGAATGGAAAACTATGTGAAATTATTCCAACCGGAATATTCTTCCAAATCAGGAATAGTAGGGGTATTCAACTTTTTTGAAGTAGCCAATATAAAGCATGTTGTCTGGGAAATAGTAGAATATAAAAACAACATATGATTTGGGATGAGACATGCACTGTGCAAAGCCTCAGTGCCTTGTACTTGCCAACTTTTAGAACCCAAAACCGATTTAAGGTCAATGGTTTCCTTCCATAGCTCGTAGAACTCAACAGCTAATTTGTCTAGAAAGGACTTCGAATACAACAATTTAGTATCGGTAAGTCTAACCTTGGACATGGACTTCTGTGTCATCTTAAAATAAAAGGACTCAGGACTTGATTGATTAAAGTCTGTAAAATAAGTGTACTTTTTAGGTCGAGCTGGATTAGCATCCGTAGGATGCTGTCCAAGTTCGACAACTATAGTCATCGACTTCGGGGGGGATTAGGACAAGAGGGTGCCACGCACTTTAAACCTGTGGATTTGACCTCGTGCACGCGCACGTCGGCTCCGTCCACATTCACAGCAATTCCCGCGCCGTGCACATCCCCACACATCCCCACATGCATGCGCATACACACAGACACTCGCTCGCTCTAACACACTCTTCCCCCCCACCCCCGCGCCGCAGTCATCACACACGCATACACACTCGCCTCCACCCAATCCACGGGATATGAGAACAAGAGCAGCTGCACAGAAGTGAAAAGAGGGGGGGCTCAGATTCCACAACGAACTAAATTGGATACAACTCCATGCACCGTTGCGTATTTAAAGTTCGTTTCCCCCACAGACTTGAAAATTAAGTCTCCCTTCAAGTAATGCCGACTCTGGTAGGGTACAGGGCAATGCCTGCCCGGAGTATGAGGACTATGGAGCAGATGTCTCTGCTGCTACTGCCGCCTCAGCGGCGGGAGACACTCACCCATGGTGGATGCCGCTGGGAAGCCAATACGCTGCCGTCCATCCCGTCCTACCCACACAGCACTTTGACTCCTAGAAAAACGCGGCTGCCGCTTCACAGATTGCATGCAACCGGCGCTCTACACAGGGAAACAACTCTCCCGGTGGAACAACTTTTCAATGCGATTTTAAATTGAGGCACAAAATAGCACAAGTGGTTACTTGCATGCCGGATTTATGTGAAGCATCTGTTGTTAAAACTCAAGAGGCTCCTTGTTCTGCTGGGACTCTGGGCCTACTTTAGGACTATCACTCCCTTTCACCAGGGGGCAGTGGGGGTGGGGGGGAGGTCTCTATCTGTGCACACGCACTGCGGTCCTACACAAAGGTGCAGTGTGCCCGGAGTCCGTTGCAGTAGGCTCACAATAACACAGTCTCCGACCCTCTCATTTCTGTTCATCTCCAGACACTGCTGAATTACCTCCTTAAAGCCTTCTGAAGGCCTGGCCTGCGATTTCCGCTCCTTTCAAGTGTAAAGCGCCTGGAGGCGCGTCCGGTCCGTCCATGGCACACCCCCGGTGCATTTCGCATGCTGACACTGATTCTGCACGCGGTTACACTACAATGAACACGTCGGCCGCGCCGCCCTGGGGATCCTACAGGCACAGGCCTGCCCGGGCCCGCAGCGCCCTCCCCGGGTGCTGCACACCAGCTGCGCCCACGCAGGCCGGCCTCAGGGCGCTGGAGCTAAAGAAGATCCGAGAGGCTTGCTGTAAGGCCCCAGAGCCGCCTCCCCTCAGCAACTACCCTTGGACAGCGCAGCTATCCCGCAAGATGCTACAGGCTCCCTGCTGACATCAGGGCCGTCACTTCCGGTCACACAGGCTCTCGACTGGGAAACCTCTCCAGGTAGTAAAAGCTCTCAAAGATAGCACTGCTATCCCTTCAGACCTACAGGCTCGGTTCACACAGCAGCCCCCATAGCTGCAGATCTTACAGGCTCTCTCCGTGAACAGCAGTCATATCCCTCCTGGTCCTAGACAGCACACTCCTCTCTCTAGATCTCATAGGCTCTAGCAGTTAATAGCATTGGTGTGCCCCCGGAGCTCACAGGCTCGCATCACAGCCAGCAGCCTCACCACATCGAGGCTTATAGGCTCCTAACATTAGTAGATCCATCTTTCCGGCTCTTACAGGCTATAACCAAATACAATCGTGCCATCCCTCGGATCTTACAAGCTCTTGAAATAGCAGTGAAATCACTCCAGTCCTTACAGGATCTCACCACAGACAGCAGAGCTACTGTTTCTGATCTTACAGGCTCTCACTGTGGAGAACAAATGCTATCCCTTCAGATCATACAGCAGTCACAGCACACCAACTCTTACAGGCTTCCACCATCGCTAACAGCGCTATCCTTTCTGCTCTTACAGGCTATCTCACAATAAGCAATAGTGCAAGCTCAACAGATCTTACAGGCTATCTCACCATATGCAACAGTGTTAGCACTCCAGATATTACAGGCTATCTCACCATACGCCACAGTTCTAGCTCTCTAGATCTTACCAGCGTAAAATCCTGTCAGCTCCTACAGGCTCTGTGTAGCTAGCAGGGCGATGCTTTCTGCTCTTACATGCTCTTAGCATAGGTATTTCTCCAGATGTTACAGGCTCTCGACATACCTAGCAGAGCTATCCTTTCTCTGCTTAGACTTTCACTACAGAAAACAAAGCTATCGCTCTGGCTGTTACACACTCACAACAGCTAGCACAGCTAGCCTTTCTCTTTTTACAGGCTTTCACCACAGGTAACAGAGCTATCCCTCCAGATGTTACAGCCTCTCGCCATTGCTAGAAGAGCTACCCATTCTCCTCTTAGAGACGTTTACCACAGGTAACAGAGCTATCACTCCAGATGTGACAGGCTCTGGCCACAGCTAACAGAGCTACCCATTCTACTGTTACTAGCAGTACTATCTCTCAGTCGGAGGGGTGGGTGCCAGGGTGAGTCTGGCAGGTGGCGGCTGGACTGGTTTACCTGCTGCCGCCCCCTTCTCCTCGCCCCTCGCTGCCTCAATGCGGCCTTGTCCGAACAGCAGCAGCCGCGGCCTGGAGTGGATCACCGGGCCCCAGAGGGCAAGGGCAGGCGGCAGCAAAGGCGGCATTGTGGGGGCAGAGAAAGGGCGCATTGAAGGCCCGGCCGCAGACTGGAGCGGTGTTAATGTGCAGCTCACCTCGGCTGCCGCCTAGAGGTGCTGGAAGAAGGGGCGCGGGGGTGGCGCAGCACCCCCAAAAATAGCCATGCTGGAGTTCAGAAGGTGAATGAGAGACAAAGACGCCTTCACATTTCGTGCTACCTCGGCACATTTGCAGAGCTAAATGTCAACGGCCATGTCTTCTGACAAATGTATATACATACAAATAAATAATACTATATATTATATATATATACACACACACACACCCATATACACACACACACATACATATATGTTTTTAAGTGCTCTACCTGCTATCCTGTTAATTTTCAAATAAGCATTATCCTTCATGACAAGATGGCAGCCACTCTAGGAAGTGATGATACATGTCTTCCGGTTGTTCTTGTGTTAGCAGCTGGTGGTTTGTGTCCCTCATCAGCACCCTCAATGAGTTCTGCTTACACCTGCTAATCTTTGATATCAAAGACCATGAACTGTCTCTGCCTTTGATGTATACAAGGGGTCAAAGGTCAACTCAAGGCACCTATATAACTTGGGGAAAAAGGCCCAGCTATTTAGGACTACCCCTACTTGTAAGCCCTAGGTCCACAATCTGTGCAACCATTTAACAACAACTGGTTCAAATATGTTCTCTCAATGTTTCAAGCTTTATTACAAATGTCACAAAAATATGTTAATTCTGTTCTTGGATTTTCGTCAGAATAAAATACACTGAACATAATCTTCACAAAAGTTATTTACAAAAGTTTAAGCTATTGCCATTATAAATTACAAGAACTTTTATTTAAGTATTAATTATTAAGAAAAATGAAGTCATTGTTATTTGTAATATCAATACATGTAAGTCACGTAAATACAACACATATTGCATTACAAATGCTATAGGTGTCACATTTGCGAAAGTTAAAACTATTGGAATTGTAAATGACAAAGCTATTAATTTATCTATTTTCAAAACCAACACATAAATACAAAATTTGTCATTAACAATACCAATAGCTCAAACTTTCCTAATGCGAGACCTATTGCATTGCAAATGCTTGTTCAAAAATGTACTAGAGCTGCCTTGTAATGGTGCTGGGCATTGTTCCCACTGTGGGTAATTTACAGTACCCCTCCTGGAACTCGTTTTATGCAGAAAATGGTTACCAAAATGTTGAAAGCAAAATAAATCACCATAATTAGCAGATTCTAAATACAAATCTTCAGCATCAAAGGCAGCATAAAATTTCAAATCAGAGAATAATGATTCTACGACCTGAACATCCCAATCATCAGAACGTATGTTTTGTTTCACCACATTCCCCATGTTCACTCTCAGTACATTAGGGACTTTAACCACTTCTTTAGGGCCATGGATTTGAGATTTAACTGCATCCCACACAATCCCATTAAGAACCGGCCAAGCAGTGATGTTAACAAAATTCAAGTCTCTTTTCAGTCTGTGAGCTGAATGTGATGAGGAAAAGGGGGCCAAAGTTCCATTAAGATGTCGAATGCATGTTGTCTTCTCGACATAGTGTCCATCGATGATACGGAGAAAATAAAACACAAAACCTATTGACATAAAAAGGTAAACTGAAAAAAGCACCAGCCAAATATATGTCCAAGGGGGAATCAAAAAATGTTTTTTAAATAAAGAGGCATAAATCGCACAACGTGAGGGTTTTTTCGAAGTCACTGAAACAGAGTCAAAGGAGAATCTGGATTCTGTGGCCAAACGTGTTTGTAAATCAGGCATCGACAAATCAGCAGGATAGGCATAGTCTAGGTCATCAATGTTATTAGCGGATAAGTATTCAATAATGGATTGGAAACAGTAGGCATCTCGAGGGCCACTCCTGGCTCAGCATTAGAAGTAGTGGCCAAAACAGAATTTCTCACAATCGAAGGACAGGAGAATGCCGGTGTCTTACTATGAAGAATCGGCCACCCTGTGTATCTTGACATTGTCAATAGAGATAAACCTGTTTTCCTTACGACCTGGAAGTGGTGGTAAAATGACTGTTCTTGTGCCCTTCACTCCAAGAACGGGAACCGGTGCTCGATAGGAAGGACCAAATTCTTTCTTGTTATCGATCTTATCTCGAACCAGTTCTCCAACTTTGGGTAGCCAGCCAACTACCGGGATCTGCAAAGCATCATCCGATGTGGAGGGCAAATGTTCCTTTGCAAGACTGTCTCTGGTCTTTTGTAGATCCTGTAAAACATTGCAATGTTCATCTACGTCAAAGGCAGTGGCTTGGGCCACGCAGTCTGGACCGTCGAGGTCAGGAACATACATCTTGATACCAAAGAGCATTTCGTACGGGGTCCGCCCACCCAGAGACCTTCTAGGGAGATTATTTAGAGCACGCTGCACGGCATTGAGATGGGCCACCAGTTTCTGCCAGTGCCTATAACTCGTGCTGTCAAAGATTGCTTTAAGTCACGGTTCATTCGCTCCACTACACTATTACCCTCAGGTCTGTACTGAGACGAAAACTTGACTTGGACCCCAACAAAATCATGGCATCCTTACACGCCTTAGAGGCGAAAGCCGGACCCTGATCCGAATGAAAGGTACCAAAGGCAAAAATCCCTACAAAGATATGCAAATCTCCTATGACAGTCCGTGAATCAGTGCTGCGATGGGGCCATACCCACACAAAGCGTGTGCATGAATCAACTGCTACTAAGATGTACTTATACGCAGTATCAGAAGAAAAAGGACCGCAGTGATCTAAATAAACGCAACCCAGTGGTTTATTAGATATGTACAACTGTGTCTGTGGCGGACGCGCAGCAGTCGAAGGCTTAATCTGCTGGCAAATGTCACATTGAAGGACATAATCGCGCGTCTGTTTGAACAGTCCCCGCCACCAGAATCGTTGTTGTAGCTGAGTTACAGTGGCCGAGACGCCCGCATGCGCAGAGGCCACACCTTCATGCACCGCTGTAATCAAAGTAGCCCTGCGATCCGAGTTGGGAATCAACCGTTCCCCAACACCAGGAATTTTCACATACAGAACCTTATCGGGACTTAAGTGGTATGTGTACTTCGAAGGGAACCCCGCAGGATATTTACCTCCCTTCTCAGTGGCAGCTACAGCCGCCAAGATGTCATCATCTATTTTACTTTTGGACCGTGTAACTGCTGCAACTAAATATTTTGATACCGCAGATTTCGCCGCTTCATCAGCAAGCGAGTTACCGACAGCGTGAACTCCAACACGCTGATGGCCGAGAGTATGAATCACAAACACAA
The DNA here is from genome assembly GCF_964263255.1 of Lissotriton vulgaris. Taxonomy (NCBI): domain Eukaryota; kingdom Metazoa; phylum Chordata; class Amphibia; order Caudata; family Salamandridae; genus Lissotriton; species Lissotriton vulgaris. The sequence goes on from NC_141687.1 coordinate 365,999,295, forward strand.
GTGGCAACTGCTCTTTAAGCTCAGCCACTCGGACCCAGATCATTTTATGCTTTATTGTGCTACCCTTGGAATCACAAAAGTCATTCTGAATCCAAAAGAACAAGTTCTCATTGTAAGACTGTACACAGTAGTAAGAATCACTTACAATTAGTGTTGTCACACTAGGATCAGCGTACTCCAATGCAAGCATCAGAGCACGAAGTTCTGCTAGTTGTGCGGTGCAGTCCCCTAGCGTCTGCGTGTGCACGACACTGGACTTGAACTCATCGTTCACCATGGCACCGAACACAATGGTGCATGCGGAAACGTAGGCATGTTTAGAACCATGCGCGACTTGCGCCAAACCATCAGTGTAAATGATGCAATGGAAATCCTCCAAGGGCCGCATTGCTAAAGGAGCCGGATGAACGAAGTCATACTGTAAGTACTCCTGCGACCATAATGAGGCGTCAAAAATAAACTTGACATCCTGGGACGTCAAGGATGCAGCCCATTGAATCCACCGAGGGTGCAAAGCTTTGGAATTCGGTACACTAGCTTTCGTGACTGCCTCCAAGGCAGGACACGGGGTAACAACCAACATACGCTTTCCCTGTGACAGGGCACGTTCCTTAAGAATTGCCATCTGCACAGCCGTCAAAACTTTCTCCACAGTGGAAAAGCGCAATTCAGCCGAAGTGTACAAGTGTGACTTGTAAGCAATAGGTACTGTGTCTCCTTCATTAAAAGTCAGGTACGTGAAACCCACAGTCCCAGGGATAATTCTTATCACCAGGTTGGTCTGGTTATCACAAGTCAGTAAGAATTTACAAGCGAGCAGATCAGCCTGCAAAGACTGCAGAATAGCCGAATGCTCAGGCAGCCAGCATGATTTGGAAAAAGATGGTTGTATCAAAGCATACAAAGGCTTGATACGCTGGGCATATTCCCGAATGTATGTTCTCCCAAAATTCAAGAAGCCCAGTAAAGATTGTAATTTTTTCAGTGTTGTCGGAGCGCGCAGTTGTGCGCATTTCTCCAGGAAGTGAAGAGCCAATCCCTTTCCCTTTTGTTGAGCTCGTAGCCCAGAAACAACACTGTGTACTCTGCAATGTGCGATTTTGCAAAGTTGACTTTGTAACCCAAGTTTGCAAAGGTACAAATAATCCCGTTGACTCGACACAGATGCTCCCAAAGTTCGTCGTCTGTGAGATATATGTCATCCACATACGGAAAAGCATCCGGGTTGAATCTCTCCAAAAGAGAGACTATGCGGGCAGTAAAAATCCCAGGACTATTCTTATAGCCCATAGGCAAACGCCGAAATTGTTTTTTGACACCACCGCAAGTAAAGGAAGTCCATTGGGAACTTAGACCATCCAATCGATGGGCATAAAAACCATTGGAAATGTCAAGCGTGGTTTTAAACCGCTTACGCACAAGACTATTCACCAGGGCAGAGCCGTGAGTATTCTGTACTGCACAGTTACGGCAATGCGAGTTTAAATGCCGGTAATCCAATACCAAACGATACGAACCGTTAGGCTTGTTTACAGTAAAAAGAGGGTTATTCATCGATGACACACATGTTTCAATTGCACCTTGATATTCCAATTGTTCAAGGATAGCCGCGACGGAAGCCTTTGCTTCACGCTGTATAGGATATTGAGGGTGAGGTTGTGGCTGAGACCATAAAAGAATCTCGTGGCATGGGGACAATTTATCCCAACCACATTGATTGCGGTACACAGCCGGCGTTAGAGCCAGAGCCCACTCTTCTGCAAAATGCAGCGCATCCTCTTTCCAGACTGTGTTCGCAAAACTGGGGAGATTACCTCCTATTCTCGCGGAGCTGCGAGAACAAAAGGTGGGGGCCAGTCAGCCTCTGAAAGCAAAATGTCATATGTAGACGAAAGATTTTCCCAAAATACCCCTATAATGGTTCGATGTATGTCACCTTAGATTAACAGGACAATTTCAAAAAGTCTATCAGGGGGGGCAACTCTTGTATCAGCTGTTTCGATCACAACATAAGTATCAGTCGCTGTCACCTTTAGTAGTGGACGCAGGGCCTCTCTCACTATGGTAATCTCCGCCTCGCTGTCCAGCAAGGTCAGAGCCCACGTCAGATTCCAAAGCGGCGTTTTCACTATCTGTGGCATATCGATGCGCTGTTAAGGCTGCGACTTTCTTCTTGGCAAACTGCGGTCTCTTCGGCGTCGAGCCTCCCTGCCTTACTGCACCGTTTTTCGGGCGGGGCTGGTCACGTCCTTGCTGGCCACCCAGACCCTTTCCGCCCCCTCCACCACCGGTAGTCGGGCCGATGAGTCCTGAAAGGAACGAGGAGACCGTTGGTCAGAGGCCTGAAATCGATCAGGAGATTTAATCGTCGCGCAATCGAGCAAGTCATAAACACGTTCCGACTGCGCAGGCAATGGAGACGCAGGACGAGAAACCTGTGTTTGTTGTTGTTGCTGTTGCTTCCCAGTTTCTGTTTTTTAGGCCAATTTTGTTTCTTGGGCTTGGGCTGAACTTCCGTTTCCGAAGTTTGTCCCTGGGGCTGCTTTTTCTCCTTAACAGAAAAAGGCTTAAGACCCTTACTATTGCGACCCACGGTTTTCTAAGCCGCCACAATAATTTTCGCTAACTGTCGGGGTTTCTCGGCATCGGGAAGCGCCGCCAAAGCGTTAGCAACCTGAAAGTTCACTGCATCCCCCTTGACATTAGCAAGTATGAGATCGCAAACCACATCAAAGGTGCCACACAGGCGCATGCCCAACTCAACCGCAGACTCCGGTCCGTGATCCTCTTGAACACGTTTAAGGACCATAGACAGCACTGACATAGACGGGGTGCCGTAGCACCTTGCATAGACAGCTGCAAAAGTCTTACATCAGGTCTCACAGTCAACAAGCTCAGGGGCCAAATCTTTCGGCAAACTAAGTGTAAGAATCCGGTGTTTTTCACCAGGAGTTGTATTAGGAAATACAGCTTCCAGCTGGTCAAATTTCTCGGCAAGCCAGAAAGGAAAATCATCCTTTTCCTGGGGCTTCTTGCCCATTACGGCATTGACCATGATGGGACTGAGCTTCAAACCACCCTGTCTGGCCGGAAGCGTCGCACCCCCCGGGGCTCCACCCGGAAGATTACGGCCCATGTAATGCACTAAGGCTCTAATCATGGCAATTGCGACTACGTGTAGTCGTCGAAGTTCAGCTACGGTACAATTGCCGTGTAGAGGATGAGGAGTAAATCCAGCCAAAACAGGCCAACTAGCACCTGGAATGGACAAAGGACCCAACCTCGGAGCGGTCAAAGTGTGGGGTAGGGCACCACCAAACCAAACTCGATGCTACCAAACGTCAATTGGAACTTCCTGTGCCCTGTACGGAGTATACTCATTTGGTACAGCCGTGGGAGTGTATGTGTGGCATACACGAGAATTAGCGTCCACCTCCGGAAATGTCACCCACGAATAAAATAGTTCGTAAGGGTAAGCAGCATCCGCACTCACCACCATTATCACAGCCAAGCCTTCCAAAGGGACATTGTAAGCCAGCAAATGATCTCGCACCGCAATGAGACTATGCTGCGGTATGTCCACGGCTTGGGCCATGACAGCACAGGAACGTGGAAAAACAAAGGAAACTTTGTAGCACAACTGGGTAGTAATTCAAGGAAACCGCTTTAGTAAGAATGAAGCTTGAAAAGACCTATTTCAAAAATAGGTAGGTTTTTCCGACACAACTGTTTTCCGGAAACGGCAGTGAAGGGGTTAAGGATTGAATGATATACTACTCGAGTGTCATGATATAAGGCCAACAACGTATGGGTGCCATGTAGCGGGAATTCCGTTCTCCTACAGAACTGTGCATAGAGACCTGGAACCTCGGTGAATTAGGATGGCCAAAACTCACCTCAGTACCCCAAATCCCCTTACCGAGCTAACTACAGTGTCTCATTGGTCATAACAAACTCCCAATGTTTAGACAAACCAGAACATGAACTTAGATTACCTCAGGTATCGTGGAACACATGAACACTCTTTCGCTATATAATCATTTCAAACCAGAACTTGGAGTAAATGAGGACACGTGCATATTTGAAATATTTATTTACTAATGCAGGATTCTCAAACGCAGTATCTTATATAATACAAGCAAACATATTATAAGCAACAAAGTTATCAGCATAGTTACTAGTCCATAAAAGGTGAATGGTGACAGCATACTAAGATGCTGTAATGAATAGGAATTAACAATACCTAATTCTCACCCTCCCTATTAAGCATAGTATTTTATATCTGTGAAGGTCTCATTTGGGTTTGAGCAGGGCGGGCCCATACCTCAAAATCTCAGTGGCAGAGGATCACATCATCTTCCGCCAGCTGTCTGCATGCGAAGCACCATCAAGTTTGTTACGTGTGTGTTCAGCACAACAATATAAAAGCCACCTAGAGCCAGATTTTGGCAGCAGCATGTGTGTTATGGCTATGGAGGTGCGAAGATCAGACCACACAACAACACTGTGTCAGTTATCCTTGGAGCCTTCAGCACTCACTGTGCAGACAGTGTACCGAGTAAAACTGATATCAGAGCAATAACCTATTATTTCTCAAGTAAATCACAAAGCTCTTCTGAGTTGAAAGCTAAAACAACAATTATGTGTCGTGTGCAAAATTAAGCAAAAAGGTAAAATGGCGTTTAAACATTTAATAAGCTCATGCTAACTTAACGCAGTATATAGAAAAGAATTAGCTATATGACAGAAAGACTCAGAGACACCGGCGCCCTGCCACAAACAAATTACCTACCTTAATTGGTCAAAAATTAATGCTTCACAACTAAAAGAACATCTAGTAGAATCTACCCCAGAACTTGACAAAGACTGCAATACATCCACAAACCAAATCTTGAACTGGATACACGTAGCCACGAAAATAGCAGTTCCTCATAAAAATAAATCATCTAGGAGGATAACTCCATCACAACCTTGGTTTTCGAACGCACTAAAATTACAAAAACAGCATTGCAGAAAGCTTGAAAAAGATGGAGGTCAGCATATGAACAAGGTCTAAAAGAGAAATACAAAACCTCCCTGGCCATCTATAAAAAACGAATACTGACTGATTAGCACATGTCTTTATTTGGATATAAAATAACATCCTTAACCACTTCCATGCTTGTGACAAGGTCAACTCGTCATGGGTGTTACCTGCGCTGTGCTTATGACGAGTTGACCTTGTCACATAACAAGGGGTTTTGAAAATTGCAGCACAGCACGGGAATATACAGTAGCAATGATGTGGTTAAAAGGAGCACCAGCAACAATACACATTGTGAAAGCTAAAAACTGACATCAAATAACCAACGGTGGGTAGGTACAAGTTTTCCACATGGAATTCTGCAACTCCCTATTATAAACAGTCCACATGGCATTAAACTAACTTTAAAAGGTAAGGAGGTCGTTATACCGATGATTAGCAGTATTGGACTTGTAAACTAACCAACCGTTGACGAATAATTACAAGTTTTAAAAGTGGGTTCAGATAAAAATAGCAGCACCAGTTCAATAGCAGCGAATTATAGGAAAATACAGAAATTAAAAGAGAACTTTTTAGCAGCTTAAAAATGGTGCAATTTAATTTAGGCTGTTGACGACAGGGGGGGTGCATGCGAAAAATTGCGATATGCAAGGCGTATGTAGGTTGTGAGGCCTATATTTAAAGCTGTATTTTCTGGGTTAAGGGCCGCGATGATTGCCTGTCTGCAGGACCGGATTCCCCGCCTGTTCCACTCCGCTTTCAATATGCGTCTAGGCTGTGACATAAGTGCTGGGCAAAGACAGACCACGTGCTCCAAAGTTTCAGCCGTCCCGCCGCACCCTTTGCACCATAATACATCTGACGTGCGACGCCAGCCTGGCAGATCTTTTAAAAATTGCCAGTCACCGAGTCTAATGGCCATAAAACTAAGTTTTAGATGCAGGGAGTAGGTGCATGACAGTTAGGTTGCAGGAGCTAAACGCCCGTACGAATTCATGATAGCCCATGCGTGTCTGCGTTTGGCAAGGGGGTTTTTATCAGTGATGAGGGAACTCATTCACACATTTCTTAATGGTAGTTTTAAATGCTGTCTGGGGTTGAGGTCCCATAGGTCACCCGCCCAGAGTTCTTGGATGGAGTCTTTAAAGAGGCGACCACTCGAGCCCCCTGGGTTTTCCTCGGTGATACCTAGCCAAACTAGTGACTCTAATGAGCCTGTGTCTGCTTGTCGGAGTTTATGGCATAGATTTAGGTGTGTGCCAATGCTTGAGACTTCATAGTTTAACAGGCCCAGTTCCAACCTAATCTGGGCAGCAGAGGCATTTTTGGGCAAGTGAAGGACTTTTTTTATAAATTTTAGTCAGGTGTTCATTTAGGTTCATATTTAGTTTACCCCTAAAGATCTCAATACCATATGACAATGTCAGACCAATGTTTGCTTTCATAACCTCCAATAAAGGTGTTAGACTTGGGCAATACAGTTTGTTTGAGAGCTTGGAGAGGGTCACCTGTAAGGTCACAGCTTTAGCTAATATCTCCTTACGTTGTTTCACAAAATTGTCCCTTGAGTCAAGATTGACCCCTAAGTATGTGTATGAACTTCCTACTGCAACACTCATGTTGTTATACGTCCATCCTCCCCCGACTTTTCTTTTTTTCCCAAAGGTGACCACATGGGTTTTCTTCAGGTTAACCTCTAACTGATTTACAGTGGTGTAATTATATAGTTTAGCCAGAAGCCTTTGTAAACCTACACGAGTAAGACTGAAAAGCACTAAATCATCAGCGTAGCGCAAGTTGCTTATGGGAACACCACCCATCTTTGGTGGGTGACTATTAGTTTCTTCTAAAGCTGTTGGCAAATCAGCTATAAACAGATTAAAGAGAAGTGGGGCCAGCACACAGCCCTGTTTGACACCCCTGGTTGTCATGATTTTCCGAGAGAGATGTGTGCCGGACCCCAACTTCACCTGGACCCATGTGCCTGAGTGTAACTGAATAATTGCCTCTAGGAGTTTTCGTGGGATTCCCCATTTGTTTAACTTTTCCCATAGGGCTGCCCTAGGAACCCGATCGAAGGCGGCTTTAAAGTCAACAAAGCAGCAAAAAACGGCCCTGGATATTAAACAGACTTTGTCGACAATTATGGCCAGTGTCAATAAATTGGTCATAGTCCTGGATTTGGCAGTGAAGCCTGTTTGATTCACTGGAATCAAGTTGTTCTCGTCCGCCCATGCTCTCAGCTCATTCAGGAGAATGCATGCATAATGCTTAGCCTCAATATCCAAGAGAGCAATTAGTCTGTAGTTGCTTGGTGATGAGTGGGGACCTGATTTGTAAATTGGGTGGATTATTGCTCCGCGCCAAGAGTCCGGTATGATCGAGGTTCTGAGGGAGTAATTAAAAAGGTGGGTAAATGTCCCGACCACAGTGCTATGTTTGATTTGAATATTTTCTGTGGTAGGCCATTGGGACCCGGGCCTCCATCCGATCTTGATTTTAACAGTACTTTAGTAACCCTTTCTTGAGTGGTCTGCAGATCGTCGGTGCAGGGGTCCGATTAAACAATAGACCTACTCCAGCTCTTGCTCTGGCTTATTTGCCTCAACCTGGGAGCACATGCGTCTGTTGGCACTGTTCTTTCTGGGGACTTAAGTGATCAGCCAGAAAAGCGAACCAACTAGCTTCTTGAATATTGGCTGACCCGAAGCTAGACTTGCTGGAGTTTTTCCGATTAATTAAGGCCCAGAATTTCCTTGCGTTGCGATTTTTACTCTCCCATATTAGTTTGTTGGTGTTGCTTTTTTTGTATTGCCTGCCTAAATGATTTTTGAGCTGATTTATACGCCATAAGGTGCCCAATATCTCCTGGATATTTCATCAGAGACCGCAAGGCGCTGTTTCTAGATGTCTTCAGTGCCCTTGCCTCTCGTGAAATTGTGCACTGGCGGCTGGCAAAGTCTGTATGAGAGTTCTGTTTGATTGGGAAAAGACTGACTGAAAAAAGCAAATATTATACGCAAAAAATAGAAGAGGCAAAAAACTCCAGCAAAGAACTCTTTTCCACAGTCAAAAAATTAACTAGAACAAATAGTTCTACGCCCATAGAAATGAGTTCAGATTTTTGCAATATTCTGGGCCAGTTCTTTATAGATAAAGTTTCTACAGTTTTATGAAATCTTCAAGGGATCAGAGGTGTTCACACACCAGCAGACCAATATACAAATACAGAATGAGATTTCACCCCACACTCAGGACCACTACTTCCACTTTCAGCCTCCGTCTATCGAACAGATTCTCCAGATGTTTAGGTCAACGAAATCCGGGGGTACATCGGACCCCTGCCCACCAAATGTGATGCACCTTTTCGCTGACCTACTGAGTGAGCAACTATGCATGCTTTTCTCTGGAATAATTAAATCCAATCACTTTCCTGACCCATGGAAAACAGCTTCAGTTCTGCCTCTACTTAAGAAACCCAATTCAGATCCTCAAGAACCAGGAAATTATAAACCTATTGCTAGAATTCCATTTGCTGCAAAAGTTCTTGAGAAGCTTCTGATCAGACAGCTGTCTCAATTCCTCACAGAAGCAAACATATTAGATCATTCGCAATTCGTTTTCCGTGAAGGGCACAGAACAGAAACTGCACTACTGATGGTGTCGGAGGAGCTTAGGAGTGTACTGGACGCCGGGGGAAAGGCCACCTTGATTTTGTTAGATCTCTCGGTGGCCTTCGACACAGTAAACCACAACACTCTCCTCGTCTGTCTCGCTGACGTGGGAGTGCACAAGACAGCTCGGTCTCTGTTAGCGTCATATTTATCTAACAGGACCTTCACAGTAGAACTGGGAGAGGCCAAATTCAAATCCTTTGGATCCCCTTGCGGGGTTCCCCAGGGGTCGTCATTAAGCCCCACTCTATTCAATCGATATGTGGCACCCATGGTGGCTATAATTAGGAACTGTGGCTTCCTCCCAATTTCATACGCAGATGACACCCAAATAGTGGTCTCAATTTCAAACAATGCGAAAGAGACAGCTACCAGGTTTAAACACTGTATGGAACAGAGAAATTACTGTATGCAGATGAATTGCCTCAAATTGAACGGAGACAAAAGTGAAGTGATGCTGTTAGGTTCAGACTTGCAAACATGGTCCCAGGATTGGTGGCCAGACAGTATAGGTTCCTGCCCATCACCAGTGCACAAGGTAATAAACTTGGGTATGCTCCTGGACAATAAACTGTCCTATGATGCACAAGCTAATAAGTTGTCATCATCAATTTGGTACAACCTGAAAATAATCAGGAAACTTCTACCTTTCATTCCTCTGGCATCCTGCAAAACAGTGGTCACAATGCTGGCTTTATCAAGATTGCACTACGGAAACGCGCTTTATGCAGGAATCCAGACCCAGCATTTGGCAAAACTCCAGCGCCTACAAAATGCAGCAGCACGGTTGGTGCTAGACATCCCAAGACATGAGCCAATAGCTCACAGATTGAGATCTCTGCATTGGCTCCCTATCAAAAATAGAATAAAATGTAAATCCTTGGCCTATAAAGCCGTCCATGGGATAGGCTTGCAGTTCCTAAACACCCACCTGAAAAGTTATCAGCCAACCAGGTCTTTGAGATCTAGCAATCTAAAACTGATCCAGGTCCCAAGATACAAACAGGTCAGGTGGGGGGGGGGAGGAATCTTCCGGCTGTATTCAGCAAGGGCATGGAATCTGCTCCCAACTACAATTAAAAACAGCCCCTCGCAGCTCTCCTTCCGGAAAGAGATAAAGACATGGCTATTCACCTCTGGCTAATATACCAAATGTTTAGCAGCTTCGATCCCCTACTTCACCCAGCGCCAAGACGCCCATGGGCATTTGTGCGCTTTATAAATCTTCAAATCAAATCCAATCAAATGTACTCATGCAATGACCCAGGTACTAACACATGCAGTGCTACAATCACCTGTGTCCTACCCATGCCGTTCTCTATCCACCTAGGCACTACTTATTTGCACCTTCATTTACCCAGGTAGTACCCATGGGGTCCAGCAATCACCCAGGCACTACACATGTACTCTCCCAATCAGCCAAGCACTGCCCATGTATCCATGCAATAAACCAAACACTTATAAATTCATCATGCACTCTCCTTGCAGTACTCTGATTCATCCAGTCAGTACCCATGTACACATACAATGACTGAGGCAGTAACCATGCACTGCTACAATCACCTGTGCACTACCCATGCAGTCCTCTAACCACCTAGACACTATTCATTCACACCTATTGTCACCCATGTAGTACCCGTGCAGTTCAGCAGTCACTACTCATGCACTCCTTCAATCACCCACCCAGTACCATGGACTAATCCAATCACTCCGCCTATACCCAAGCACTTTTAAATTTGCAATGCACTCTCCTTGCAGTACTTTTATCATCCAGTCACTACCCATGTACTCATGTAATGACCCAGGCACTAAGAAATGCAGTGCTACAATCACCTGTGCACTTCCCATACAATCCTCTAACCGCCTAGACACTGAACATTCACAGCTTCAATTACCCAGGTAGTACTAATGCAGTCCATCAATCACCCTGTCACTACGCATGCACTGCTCCAAACACCCAGCCACCACCAAGTACTAATCCAATCACTTTGCCAAAACTCAAGCAATCATAAATTCACCATGCACACTCCTTGCAGTACTCAAATCATCCAATCAGTACCCATGTACTCATGCAATGCCTCAGGCACTAACACATGCACTGTTGCAATCCCCTCTACACCACCCTTGCAGTCCTCTAACCACATAAACACTACTCATTCACTCCTCCAATTACCCAGGTAGAGCAAACCCCATGTGATTTCATTGGTTTTTATGTAGAACATGTTTATTTAGTAATAGAATAGTATATTTCTATATAGTTTTATTAATAATATTACATTTATTGTCCATTTTTGCCCAGCTTTTCTTCATTATCATTAATAAAAGACTTACCATGACAAAAAAACACAAAAGAGATAACAAGAAAAGAAACAATACTATTTAAAGAAAAGACAACAGCAAGAATTAGATGAACTACAACATAGGGAAAAAAAGAAAATGTCTTGTGGTAAGAGAAAAAAAGAATTTATTAACAGACTTTCAAGGACTAGAAAGGGTTTTGAGACTGTAGAAAATAGAAAGAATACCTCTAGAACAAAGAAGAATGAAATGAAAAAAGGACAAATTAATGGCAAATCACGTTCTGAAAAAAACAATATATGCTAAAAGAAGAATAAATCACATTTGTGAAACAAGGAAACTTATTTTTCAAAGTAGAGTAGTACAAATTTATTAAAAGATGGCAAGATATATAAAAGAAGATCAGCTTTTTATAAAAAGAAAAAACTGATTGAACCTGTAGTTGTAAAGGCTTTTGAATTGAAAAAGAATTGTTCGTTTTAAACAGAATGTGATCATTAGATAAACCAATGCTTTTTATGAATGACAACAGTAAAAAGAAGAGACTAATAAACAGAAATAACTTTACAGATTTTTTTGGGGTGAATGGAAGCAAACTTCAAGTTCAGAGCCTTTTTTTAATTAAGAGAGCTATTTTCAAAGCAATACATTAGTTCACGCAGTCGATACTAATGGTCAAGCTTATGAAATGAAGAACGGTTGTGCTATTGAAAAAGGAAAGATAGTTTCTAGAAATGTAGAAGAAATGATAGCTGATGAAGTTCTAGGGAGACGTACTACAGCCCCAGTGTATACTTGGGATTGAAGTAGTATTTGTAGTATGCAACGATTGTCTATTGATATTTTACAAAATTTCTTACAAGAGTATGGTACAAAAAGTATTCAACAAAAAATTAAGATGTTGCAAGGACTAGATCCTTGTAAAGTGAGAAAAAATACTGATTTGCAAGGACATTCTCTGGCTTGTCTTTCTAGAAAAGTGTGTATAAATTGTTTTCATCATTTGAGAATGTTAGCAGTACATCACTCTCAAATGGGGAAGTTAGTAAGAAGATTGTACTATGTAAAAAGTCCTGCAATAATTTTAAGTGAGTTATACACTGCTCTTTTTCATTGGTCATTATCAGATGTAAAAAAAGTTTGTGATGAAATAGAGTTTTGTTTGTTTGGTCCTGAACAAGAGTGTAGAGAAAGTGTCAGTTTGATAAGTGTAGGTGTTGAAGAAGAGGTGGAAGATAGTAGTACTGAGAAGTTTTGAAGAATAAATTACGAGGTTTAAGGTAATTTGTTGAGAGAGACCAAACTATATTTGTATTTGTTGTCGACAAACTAACGATAGAAATCAAACTAGGAATGTTGATCTGTATTTAAAAAGTGAAAAAGAAAACAATGATAAGTGTAAGGATTTTGGAGCTGATTTGTTGGTGGATGATTACTTTGATTTGGGTAGTGATCAACGTATTTGTAAATATTGTTATACCAAATTAGAGGACAATAAAATGCAAGCTAGAGCTGTACATAATAACCTAGAGTTGGTAGCTATTCCTCCAGAACTTGTAGATTTAAATACTTTGAGGCCATATGGGCCGGGATGCCCACCACCCCTCCCAACACCAATTCCCCATGGGAGGAGACAGACACAGATTTGAACTTTTGGAAGGCGGGGGGGCCTCACGACCCCCCCGGCCGTATTTATTAAAATATGAAACAAAATTTAAAACTGTAAATTAAAAACGTTTCATGAATCATGTACAAATTCAACTTCAATTACATTTTGATGAAGACAGGTATTCAGGCTAACCTTAACAAATCTCTAATACAAAGGTTTCCTAGCCGAGTCTAGCATCCTGACAAATGCATTACATTTGAATTTGTACAACCTAACATTAAGGGCCAACGGCAAGGTCTTAACCGGTGTCAGATCCCTATCACCAACTTCCCACCCTCACGTGTGAGTGGCGCATGCGCAGAGGACTTTACCCTCGCCGCCAATTGTAACTTCCCTTGTCTTGGGGGCCCCCTTTCACTCGACGCCATCTTAAGGTCATCCGAGTTCGTGTGCGAGGTATCCGTAAGAAGGACAGTGTGGACTCCCCCCTTCCCCACACTCTCTTCCGCCGGAGCAGATATCCGGCCCCCGGGAAATTCTGGGGAGGGGCATATAGCCGTCCCCCCCTGGTAGGGGCCTATGGCCGTCTCCCCCTGGGCGACCCATCCATAGTGGGTGCCGCCCCCCCGTGGGAGGGGCCAATGGCCGCCTCCCCCAGAGCGCTCCCATCCATAATGGGTGGCGCTCCCCCTAGGGACCTTGAAATCACTGCTCACCGATCATGACCTTACCGCCCGACCAAAGACTAAATAAATACGACAATTATTTTACCTACTAAGGAAAGAAAAACTATGCTTAAACTTGCAACAGCTTGATAAATCCACTGATTTCAACATTGCTACAAAGGAAAAAAGGTCCTAAAGCAAAGCACAATCTTTATTGAATCCATTCCTTTACGTTTCTACAAAGAAGAAAAGGCCTACAAGCAAGTATTTAATTACGTGCATACTTTCGTCATCAACTTATGATGCAAGCAATGATTCCAATACATGTTTTATTACCATCAAATAGCAATACGATACGACTTTTATTCATTTCAAATATTTTGCAACAAGGGGCTGGTGGGTGGGTCACAAAGTGCAGCTTGTTCCCTTGAGGGCCCACGAGCGACGAGTGGTGCAGCCTTCAGAGCGCAGGAACAAGAGGAAGCTTCCTTGGATTCCCGCACCTTTTATCCAGCTGCGGGAGGGCGGGGCCCCGCCCCAAGCACGCCCATCGGTGCACGGACTTCCGGGCGGGTGTTTAGGACAACCCTTTTTTGGGCGGGAGGAGCGTGTTCCGGCCACGCCGCTTTGGGCATAGCAGCCGGGACACGCCCCCGCCCACAATGGTTTCCCAGGGGATCGGGGCACCCGTCCATACGTTCGGGAGGACCGAGTGGTCTCCCCTTTCAATATGGGCCGGGATGCCCACCACCCCTCCCAACACCCCATGGGTGGCGCCCCCCCTAGGGACCTTACCGCTACAGGCCAGATAGTTGACCGACTATCTGGCCCCCCCACACCTCCGATAGGTCATGTCTCCTCAAACCCCCTAGCCAAGCTACGATGTCTCCTATCAGTAGGTCATTACCCACCCTGGACAGGTGTACCCCATCATTCGAATAACAGTGATCGCCCCTGATGCACCCATGAGAAATGCTTTGGAGATGAGCAGAGCGAAACAATTTCTCCATTTTATTGTTGACCCTCTTTACCGAGTGGTTCAACGCTGCCGTAGACAAACCTCCCCGCCATATCCTCCTGGGAATCATGTGGGACCAGGCAATCGTACATCCCGGGAGCCTTTTGGCTAACCAGCTAACTACACACTGTATGTGCTCAACTAAAACCCGTCTTCCCAGTCTCACCGAATCATTGCCCCCTATGTGCACTATGACTACAGATGGCGGTAACCTGTGCCGCCTTAATAGTTCCTCAACAAAACTTTGCAATCGGTCCATACAGAGGCCGCCCTTCCCATTGAAGGTCACTCTGAACACATATTCCTCAGATGTGTGGATCGCATCACCTGCTTTGAATATGTCCCCGGCACGCCTCGCGTATGAGTGGCCCACGACCCAGACCACTCGATCTCCATTCTGTAATCCTGTCTCGGTGGTCAGCTGATGCTGGGCCGATCCCAATTTCCGCCCCGGGTCACAGGCTCGTGAAACTGTAATCCAAACAAAAGACAACAAGCGTGAGTGCATTTCATCAGTCTTTTACAGCATGTGCAGTCGCACATATCTCCTGAAACAATTCGAGGACCAACGGCCTAACTGTTTCACCTCGTCTGCCTGCAGACCCCGAGCCGTAGCTTCTGTAGCGGCCCCTATTCTAAATGAATGGGTCCCAAAATCACACGGGTTCAAGCCCGCTGCTGCAATCGTAATTGCCAGCACCCTCTGAAATTGAAATCTTGTCAATGGGGTGCCGTCCATATGTCGAAGCAGGGCCCCCCCCCATGTTGTCAACCTTTGTTTCAGGTAGGCCTCCACATGCCTCACTGGACAACCGGGATTTC
This sequence comes from Lissotriton vulgaris, assembly GCF_964263255.1. NCBI lineage: Eukaryota > Metazoa > Chordata > Amphibia > Caudata > Salamandridae > Lissotriton > Lissotriton vulgaris. Next base: position 366,014,404 of record NC_141687.1, read on the forward strand.
CTGGAGCGCGCTGCAACACCACACTATTCCCCAGGGCCTCCTGGTCCGTTTTTGACCTGGCTATCGAGATCAGCAGAGAATCCCCCCTTACTTGGATGTGATCCCTGCGCAGACCTCCTTCCACATCTTTCTTATTCACTGCCACTAGTTCACTCACCCGCAGGGCCCCATAGAATGCCAATGTGAAAGCTGCTCGGAATAGTATTACCTCGCTAGGCGAGGAGCATGTCTCGTCCAGTTTCGCCAGTAAAGTGGTCAATTTATCAAACCCAATCGGGTGTCTGTTATCCGGTCTGCAACCCTCTAGGCGCCGCCAGCCGCGGAGAGCCTTCCTGACTAAAAAGGAGTTTGTCGGGTCCCTTATCCCATGGAGCTGTGCCATAAATGATATGGCGGCCTTATACCTATTGGCGGTTGCCGCCGACTGGCCTTCCTTATGAAGTGCCACCAAAAATTGGACCAAGGACTCCTCCTGCCCCCATCTATGCTCCCCTACCGGCCCCAGAAAGGCGCCGTATGAGCGGAACGCCCCTTCATAAGCTTTCCTTGTCCTGGGCGCTAAACTGGCTGCCACAAGGTTTAGTAGTCCGGGGCACCGATTTGCCATAGTGATTCGGGGAATGGTGCCGTCACTAGATCCGCTGAGGGTAAACAATCCCTGAAAGCCTGCATTTTGAAACGAGAGAGCGCATCAGCTGCATTACTCAGTACACCCGGCACATGTTTTGCCCTGAACTGTACGTTTAATCTCATGCATCGCAATACAATCTCTTTCAACAGTCGTAGGATCCATTTGCAGCGTGCTGCCTGTTGGTTAATGCACTCAATCACAGTCATGTTATCGGACCAAAACACCACCGAGCGGTCCCTAAAATCCCCCGGCCATGCCACCAGAGCCACCCAGATGGGGAATAGTTCTAGGAAACCAATGTTACTCGTCAGGCCGTTTGTTTGCCACCACGTGGGCCATTTTTGTGCCAACCAGCGGTTTCCGAAGATTGCACCAAACCCCACGCTGCCCGCCGAGTCGGTCCATAAGCCAAGTTCCGCCGACGAGGCTGGGGGTTTGCTCCAGACCACTCGGCCGCTGAAGTCCGCCAGAAATGCTAGCCAAATGAGCATGTCCTGGTGAACCTCTGCCGACAGTCTGGTGCGGTGGTGCCCTTCCCTAAGGCCTACCATGGATTGAGCAATGGATCGAGAGAAAGGGCGAGCCATCGGTATTACTCTTAATGCAAAATTAAGCTGACCCACTGTCTGTTGTAACTGGTGCAGGGTCACCTTCTCCGTCCGGAGACACTGTACCAGGGAAGCCCTAAACTTGGCAACCTTCTCCGTCGGCAAATGGAAGCACCCCTCCTCCGAGCCTAGTTCTATGCCCAGAAACTCCAGGGAGGTAGTCGGCCCCACTGTCTTACCTGGCGCCAATGGAACCCCGAAACCCCGCATGAGCACGCAGAAGTCCTGCAATGCCCGCGCACAGTCCCGAGTGCCCGCTGGGCCAAGAAAGAGGAAATCATCAAGATAATGCATCACATGTTTGTGCCCTGTGGCCTTCGTGAACACCCACTCCAGAAACGAGCTAAACATTTCAAAATAGGCACACGAAATTGAACAACCCATTGGCATGCACATATCCATGTAGTATTTCCCCTGAAACGTGAAACCCAGCAGGCGCTGGTCTTGAGGATGTACTGGAAGCAACCTGAATGCAGATTCAATGTCTGATTTAGTTAACAATGCGCCGGGGCCCAGAGATTCAACAGTACCACTGCGTCATCGAACAATGCATACTTTACAGAGCAGACCTCGGGGTCAATCGCCTCGTTTTCAGAAGCCCCCCTCGGGGCCGACAGATTGTGAATGAGTCTGTACTCCCCCGGGTCCTTCTTCGGAACCACTCCTAATGGGGAACACACAAAATCAGCCACTGGTGGGTCACCAAATGGTCCTGCCACCCGCCCCAAGCTAACCTCTTTTGCGATCTTTTTGGCGGCAACTGTTGGGTTGTGTTGAATGGACAATTGGCTCTTACAGGAAGTGTTCCCACGAAAATTGCCCGCCGGGATCCTGAAGCCATATGAGAAGCCATCTCTCAGAGTCCCGGCGGATGCATGATCAGGGTATCTGTTTAGCCAAGGGGTCAAAGCCAAGATATCTACGGGCGAAGATTTTCGCTTCCGAGGCACCGCATCAATCCTGCTTGGGACCCCCTTTCCCTCCTGTGCCATTGGCCTTGGATCGGCAACTGGTTTCCGGGTGTGAGGAGTTTCCACAGCCAGAGCACGCGTGCCGGAACCTACACGTTCCCTGCAGCCTGTTACACGTTCCCTTATTGAAGCCCCTACACACCCCTCGCTTGCTTCCGTTCCCGCCGATCTAGGCTGGGACTCCCCCCCGTAGCTCGCACAAAAGGGCTGTGACTGCCTCTGTGGGAATGCCCTGGAGCCGTTCGTGCTCGACCCTGAACTATTCGCTGATCCTGGCAAGAGCTGTGCATGCCATGCTACTGTATCCAGACAATCCCATGTCAAGGCCTCGTTAAACTCCTTCGCTTTTCTAAAAGCCATATCATAGCCTTTCCATTCATCACCTCCATACTTCTCATGGAAGTTCGTGATCCTGCTCTGATAACATGCCAAGTCACTCATCACATCTGGTGTACGCTCTGCGATAATCGCCACAAAGATAGAAAAGGCCCTGATCCAGTTCATCATTGACTCTTCGACCCTGAATTCCGCCATCTTGGCCCGCCATACACTGGGGTGCCATAAATCCTTCTGGGTCTTTGCATACTCTAACTCTCGATGATCAGTCAACAGTGAAAACATGTTAATATACTTGTTGGCCCACACCATCTCTTTCGTAACCATGGGAACATGTTGAGCCAAGCTTTCCCGCCTTGAGGGTACCGCGCACTCCCCCACCATCGGTAACAATCTCTTACCGGCTTCCGCCGCGCTTCCAGCCGTGTCCGTTGTTTTCTCTTGGTTGTCAGCCAGGAACACCTTCGCCACCTGTGGGGAAATAGAAGGCACATTCGCTGTCCCGGCATCCCTTGCCTGCCGTAACTGCTCGATAATTTGTCTGGCCTCTTCGGTCGGGTCTCCCGCAGCCGCAGATCCCCCTGCTCCCTTTTTCAACCATGGTAACACCGCCGCTAACTGAAGCGATAATTCCGGGGGCATCTGGTCGTTCACCAGCGGTGTGATAACCACGGGGATAGGCAACCCCCCATCCGGTACGGGTACTGGGTTGGCCGCTGGCGCTACTGGGATTGGTGGAGTCTCCACCGGGACTGGGGCCTCGCTAGGACCCGCTTTCCCCTTCCTCTTTTTACCCTTATCCCCTGGGGTGACGTTCGGCAAAGCCGGTCCTATGACCCTCTTAGGCCATTCTGAGGGGGCAGTTTGGGCCTCCACCTGTTTCCTGAGGGCCGTCAAGCCGCGATCCAGCCGGTCTACTTTACCGAACTTTCGGTCCATCACCGCAACCTGGTTCACCAATGTGCGCAGCATTCTTTCCATCTCGGAGCTCCATCCGGGCTTCTTGCCAGGCATGTCCGCGTGTAATTAGCAAGACCTGTCCTGTGGAAGCGACTCGATTTTCAGCTACGCCTTGACGACTGAAAGAGAAAAACAAAGATTACAAGTTCTCAAAAAGTGCAGCTTGTTCCCTTGAGGGCTCACGAGTGGTGCAGCCTTCAGAGCGCAGGAACAAGAGGAAGCTTCCTTGGATTCCTGCACCTTTTATCCAGCTGCGGGAGGGCGGGGCCCGCCCCAAGCACGCCCATCGGTGCACAGACTTCCGGGCGGGTGTTTAGGACAACCCTTTTTTGGGCATGAGGAGCGTGTTCCGGCCACGCCGCTTTGGGCATACCAGCCGGGACACGCCCCCCACCCGCAATGGTTTCCCGGGGGATCGGGGCACCCGTCCATACGTTCGGGGGGACCGAGTGGTCTCCCCTTTCCATTCTGATTCAATCTGTGCACCCGTTGCAGGCTATTGTTCATATGGAACCTAAAACAGGTAAGTTGCCTCAATAGATTTACAAAGAGGATTAAAAGAGTTGTGTATTCACTGTTAGATTTAAAGAAAAATATTGAAACTATTGGTGTAGAGGAAGAGGAAACTGAACTTGTAGTTATTCTAGTTAATTGTGTTCCTACGAAGAGACAGAAAATATGGCAAGAATTAGTAGATGTCAGCAAAGTGTAAAAGGCTATGATATGTCTCACAAAAAACAATGTTTACAACAAAAATGTGTATGTGGAAGAAGAAGAAATAGTTTTAGGAGATGATAGCGAAATTTCAAGTGGCCAAATTGAAAAAGTGGACATCTCCAAAAGTAAATACATTTATGAACATTATAGTGTAAATCCTTTACATTCAAAAGTAATTGGAAATACTACTGAATTATTCCAAATGAAGAAAGCGAAGGGGACTCCCATGAGTGTTTGGGAAAAAAGTTTGGAAGCTCGTTGTTTACCACAGCTCTTCCCCACTGGAAAAGGTGGACGATATGCTGAACGACCAGTAAAGATTCCATCCAGGATCAGAATATCAAACAAGAAGAATGTACTAAGAAGATGCAAGATTTTGACAATGTATTCCATATATATTTCATCTTTTGATTGAAAGTGACCTGTCTGGACTTTCATATGCAGTCAACCACATAATAAAATCAGTGTTCATGTTCAACATGTTTCTGCAAAGGAATTCATGGACAAAGTACAACAGAGAGCCGAACATTTAGAATCTCAATTGATTAATTTGATGGCGTGTCAACGTAGTACTAATGAGTATTAGTATTGTCGTCATGGAGAATTTAAATGTGTGTTCAGGAACCCCTATATGGTTTGTTATGCTAAGCTGTGCTGAATACGCGTGGGTCGATTTACTTGAATTTCTTCGAGAAGCAAATTCAAATATTAAAAACATTGCAATCAAGACACCTGGAGAACTGTGTTCCTTGGAACCTGTCAATGTGTGCAGATATTTTTATCATAGGTTTTAAACTAAGATGTATTTTATCTGCAATAAAAACAACCCACCTCTTGGAGAAGTTATTGAATTCTTTTGGAGAAATTAGTACCAAGCTAGAGGTGCTCCTCATATACATATGCTTTTATGGATCAAGGATGCACCTAAGTTTGGAACTGATTCAAATGAGACTGTTTAATCTTTCAGGTGAAAATACACCCTTTTTTCGCCATGTGCCTAGCTGTGGATTTTTTATCCTAACTATCCGCACGTAAGGAAACCTAGCAAAACCATAAAATTCTGAAAACTAGGCATCCAGAGGAATGCAGGATGGGTGACGTGTTGGCTCTCACTAGGTTCTGTTACCCAAAACCCTTTGTAAACCTCAAACTTTGTCAAAGAAAACATATTTTTCTCACATTTCTGTGATGGAAAGTTCTAGAATCTGTGGTGAGCTCCAAACTTCCAGCCACCCAGTGTTCTCCAAAGTCTACTGATACAAATGGTCCCTAACTTGTGTGGGTAGGACTCGTACCCACCACAGGAAATGGCCCAAAATACAGCGTGGACTCATCACATTTTTCCAGTGAAAACTGACCCTTTTTTTTACAATGTTCCTAGTTGTGGATTTTGGACCATAGCTCTGCTGGCACCTAAGGGATCCTAGCAAACCTATACATTTTTGAAAACCAGGAGAATCCAGGATAGGGTGTCTTGTGTGGCTCACACTAGGTTCTGTTACCCAGAATCCCCTACAAACCTCACATTTTATAAAAAATAAATATATTTTCCTCATAATTCTGTGATGAAAAGTTTTGGAATCTGTGGGAAGCCACAAAATTTCAGCCACCCATCATTCCCCAAAGTCTCCCGATAAAAGTGGTACCTCACTTCTGTGGGTAGGCCTATTGCCCGCAACAGGAAACGCCCAAACACAACGTGGATAAAACACATTTTTCAAGTAAAAACTAACCCTGGGCATAGTGGGCGTAGTGGGGCTTCGCGGAGCTACGTGAAGTGGGCGAGAAACTACGCCCACCTCCGCACTCCGCGTAGCCCAACTACGCACCGCAGGCCTCCCTCCCTCCCTCCCTAAATCCGGCGCGCAAGGTAAGTGCCTTTTAATTATTACTAATGTTTAAATTAAAGGTTTTAGGGAGGGCGGGAGGGAGGCGGGTGGCGGCCAGCTACGCTCCGTCTGCGGAGCGTGCGTAGGGCCGAATTCTATGCCTGCTACGCAAAATGCGTAGAAGCCGGCACTACGCACACTCTGTGCACGGAGCGTAGCTGCTCCCCCACCCTTAGTAAAAACTGACCCTATTTATCAAACCTATACATTTATTAAAACTAGACACCCAGGGGAATTCAGGATGAGCTGAATTCTGTGACTCTTACCAGGTTCTGTTACCCAGAATCCCTTGCACACCTCAAACTTTATAAAAAATGAAACCTCACATTTCTGTAATGGAAAGTTCTAGAATATGTGTGAATCCACAAATTTCTTCAAGCCCAGCATTCCCCAAAGTCTCCCAATAAAAATGGTGCCTCACTTGTGTGGGTAGGCCTAGTTCCCACAACAGGGATTTGTCCAAAACGTACTGTGAAGACTTCAAAACTATGGATTAAAAAAAATCTTGTTTTGTGAGAGAGTCACCTGCTTTTTTTAACCTGGTCTCAGCGGCCACCTAGGGAAACCTACCAATTCCAGACTTTTCCAAAAACTAGACACCCAGCAGAGACCAGGGAAGTGTGACCTGCGTGGATCCCCCAATGTTTTTTTACCCAGAATCCCCTGAAACCTCAAATTTAGCCCACAAAAATCAAACTTTTCTCATTTCTGTGTGGGAAAGTTGTAGGATAACCAGTCTGAACCAAATTTCCTACCACCCAGCATTTCCAGAGGTCTCCCAGTAAAAATGGTGCCTTACTTTTGTGGGTGGGCCAAGTACCTGCAGCAGGGAAGGGCCCAAAACCTATTGTGGATGCATCAACAATATCACACAACTACCTGGATTTCTAAGAGGGGGCACCTGTGTTTTCCCCAAGGTTTCTAGTTTTCAGAAATGTGTGGGTTTGGTAAGTTTTCCTTGATGGTCCTTGATAGCCCATGAGTAGTTGTGTGATAGATATTTTTGATGTCTCCACAATACATTTTGGGCCTTTTCCTGTCACGGCTACTGGGCCCACTCACACAAGTGAGGTACCATATTTATCAGGAGACCTAGGGGAATGCTGGGTGGTAGGAAATTTGTGTTAGCCCAGCAATCCCACAACTTTCTCACACAGAAATGTGAGAAAAATTTGTTTTTTTCATTTAAAATTCAGGTTTGCAGGGGACTCTGTGTAGGAAAACATGGGGGGATCCATGCTAGCTACACCTACCTGGACTCAACTGGGTGTCTAGGTTTACAAAATGCACAGGTTTGCTAGGTTTCCCTAGGTGCCAGCTGCACTATGGCCCAACATCCACAGTAAGGCACATTGCAAAAAAAAAGGTCAGTGTCTAGTGGGCTTTCTGATGCCCTGGTGGGGGCAAATTGGGGGCTATTGCCCTGATACGCCCCCTACAGGGGGCAGAAAGACTGTGGCTATGTTTTTTTAGGGGGAATTGGTAGGCCCATTCTGGGAAGCCCCCACCCCTATGTATAAAAAAGCTAATGTGATCCTTGCCACCTAGTGGGCTCTCTGCTCCCCCCGGGAAGACTATTGACCCATATGCCTCCTGGGGGCAGAAAGGCTGTGGCAATTTTTTTGAGGGGATGGTGGTATTGGCAGGCCCATTCTGGGCAGTCTCCACCCCTGAACTTAAAAAAAAAATCCCTGGTGCCTAGTGGTTTCTGTCCCGGGGCAGATAAAGGGCTATTGCCCCCATTTGCCTCCAAGGGGGGGGCAAAAAGGCTGTGGCAATTTTTGCAGGATGGGGCAGTGGCATGCCCATTCTGGGCTGCCCCACCCCCGACATATTAAAAAAAAGAATCCCTGTTGCCTACTGGGTTTTCTACACGCCCGGGAATAGATCAGGGGCTACAGCCCCCATCTGCCTGCTGGGGAGAAGAAAGACTGTGGCATTTTTCTGGGGGAGGATGGGTACATTGGTATGCCCATTCAGGGAAGCCCCCACCCCTGAAACAAAAACATAATCCCTGGTGCCTAGTGAGCTTTCTGCCACCCTGGGGGGGCAGATAAGGGCCTATTGCCCCCTCTGCCTTCCGGGAGGGCAGAAGACTATGGCAATTTGTTTGGGGTAGGGGCATTGGTATGCCCATTCTGGTCAGCCCCACCCGTATGTGTAAAACAATAAGAATAATTTTTGGTGCCTAGTGTGCTTTCTGCCCCTACCGGGAGGCAGATATTGGGCTACTTGGGGGAGCAAAAATACTTTTGTCTGTATGGGGGTGGGGGAGGGTGGGGGCATTGGCATGTCCATTCTGGGCAGCCCCGCCCCTGACTTAAAGAAAGAGAATCCCTGGCGTCTAGGGTGCTTTCTGCCCCCTCGAGGGAATATTGGGGGCTACTGTTCCCATATGCCCTCCAGTGGGGCAGAAAGACTATTCAGGTTAATTTTTCTGGGGGTAGCACAGGCCCTTTCCCAAGGGGCCACTCCCCCACCCCTGGTGCCTAGTGGTGCCTAGTGGATGGATGCCTGCTTGGGGATCACCCTCCTGGTGCGATCCCCAAGCATGGATCCACTAGGGAAGGGGATCATTGGAAATGGGAGATTCTCTCCTTTCCAACAATATCTCTTCCATGTAATTCGGTGCTTGGGGGCTGAGATAGCCCCATGAGCACTGAAACAATGAAACTAATTTTCAATGTAATGAGGTCAGGGTGCAATGCCTGCTATTGTCATTACATTGAAACAAAAAAAACAGCGTTGGGAGGTTAGGGAAGCTCTTCCCCAGCTCCCGAGGCAAACATTTTAAAAAAGGAAATCCCTCTGCTGTCTGCAGCAGACGGATTTTGTGCGCCTGTGCACATAACAGATTGATTCCATCAGAAGCACTGGTGCTCATGACTGGGCTATTCCATCATTAGCACCAAAGGAGTTAACCTGGCCATTGACATCCCCTTAGTTGTACATCTGGGGCAGCTAAACCATGGGAAAGATTGGTCAATCACTTTATGATGACATCATACAGTGACTGTGTGTATAAAGATTAAATATGTTATAATATATATGCCAAGGTGTATTGAAGAATGAGTGGGTGTATAAGTGTCTGAATGGAAGATTTAGCAGTTGCGTGACTGACTGTATAAGTGAGTGATTAAATGCGTCTTAATTAATGCCTGGGTTAGTGACTAAACTGTGTGAATGTCTCTATTAGTCTGCCTGTTGTTGTGTAAGCTGCTACATGGGTTGGGGTTGGTCAGTAGCTATATGAGTGTCTATATGGGTTATCGATTGGTTGTCTGAGTATTTGTATGGGTGCCTGAGGGTATACACCTGTTACAACGCAACTTTTACAACTACCTACTGTTACAACGCAACTTTTACAACGCATACCATTACAACGCATTGCGCTGGGGGGCGCTCTAGGATAGGGAATAAGTATAATTTACTATCCAACACCTTCCCTAGTGTCCACGGGGACTGGAGTTAGAATAGTAAATTATTCTTACCACTATCCAGCACCTCAAAGCGCTATGCGTTGTAATGGTATGCGTTGTAATGGTCGCGTTGTAATAGTAGGTAGTTGTAATGGTATGCGTTGTAACATGGTACATCCGTGCCTGAGTGTGTGTGTGGGAGGTGTGTGACTCTGTGCATAGATGTGTGAGTAGTTGATTTACGGAGTGTATGGGTTCAAGAGTGCATGTGGAAACAGCTGTATAGGTGGGTGAGTGTGTGTAAGGATATGTTAGTGAGTGAATGGATGTCTTATTGGTACATGTCTAAGCAACTACATATGTAAACGGCAGTCTATGTGAGAGTTGGAGTATATAAATGACTATGCGTGAGAGACAGTGATTGTGAGAGTGGCTGTATGGATGAGTGTGTACTTGTATCAGTGATTGTATAAGAGAGTAAGTATGCGTTAGTATCTGTATAAATAAGTGATGTGGTGTGTATATAACTGTATAGGTGAGTAAATGGAAGTGTGATTGATTCTTTGCATGACTGGCTATGTGTGTGAGTAACTGGATGAGTGGCGGAGTGTGAGTGTCTATATAGGTGTATGAGTGCATATGATAGTGTTGTGTTGATGAGTGACTGCATGTATTAGTGATTGTACGGGCGAAACAGATTTTCACGTGGATTATGTTATCAGTGATGCCATCAGTGATGTCACTGACCATGTCATGAATGATGTAATATGTGACGTCATCAGCAGTGCATTGCGGGGGCGTGAGTCATAATAAGCTGAACTAACTATAACGGTGGAATTCTTCTGGTTTTGTACGAGTGAAATGTCCAACTAGCTATAACGTGCCTGAAACTTGTTTTTTTCAGTGAATTTCAAAGGTTTTTTAAATGCTAATTTCTAACTAGAACATAGCAGTCGCGTGTACAAACTGATGGAGAAAGGTGAGTGTGGCTTCCGAACACCTCTTAGCAATTTCACTGTGTAAGATCTACTGGAGTTAACAGGAGGGGTAATTAGCCCCCAACGTCAACCAAGGGGGCCAACTACCCCTTCTGTTACCTCGAGTAAGTTCCACACAGCTGGATTGCTAACTTCTCATGCTAGGCCACTCCCCCCTTCTTCACCACTCTGCAAACGCGTCCCTGGGGGCCAAATTGCCCACCAGGTACCTCCAGTAAGTGCCACAAATCTCGATTGGAGAGTATTTGACACAGGTCATGCCCCCTTTCTCCACCACTCTGCAAACACACCCCCTGGCATGTTGTAAATTGGGGGCTTAAGTCCCCTTGAATAGTGAGGGTCCCTGGAGGCCAACTAGCCCATCAGGTACCTCCAGTAAGCAACATACCGCTGGATTGCAGAGAGGTGGACGGAGGCCATGACCCCTTTTTACACCACTCTGCAAACACGCCTCTTGGTGCACTGCTGCTCGGGAGATGAAGTCCACTTGTGTGCTGAGGTCTTCAGGGCTTTTTTTCATCGATTTTTTAGAAGGGGGTTGTGTGGCCCCCTTCTTTTACTATTTGCGGGGCCCTGGGGACCCCATCACCCAGGGCCGGACACCTTTTAATCCCCTTTTTTTTTAAATAATTAGGGAAGGGGCCTACGTGGCCTGCCTCCCAAAGCCAATTTAGGCCCCCGGGACCCCATCCCCCGGGGCATGGCCTTTTATTAATATTTTATTTTATTTATTTGACTGACCAGTATCAATAAAGTTCTATGTGAGCAGCCTGGAACAGTAAACAATTTAATAAATAAAACGAATTTCATAGCGCACCCAGCATCGCAAAATGCGATGCAGGGCGCGCTACAAAATTTGTTTTATTTATTAAATTGTTTACTTACCTCCAATTATCCATATTCTTGTTTTTAGCAACCCCCACCCTGCCTCTCCCCCGCCCCACCTCTCTGCCCCACGGAACTCCCTCCACGGGCCTAGGCTGCAGTCAGCCACACAGTATTAGGAGTTACATAGGAAAACTGGCTGTGTCACTCCCATTTGTCTCCAAAGTCCCGAGATGTCCACTTTCTGTTACTGTACCATCTCTACTCTCTACCTAGAATATTAAACACATTAGAAGGCTTCCCTAATGCTGTCCTCAACCCATGCATTCCACTTTATAGGGCAATTCCTAATCTAAGGGGTATCCTTGCCCCAAAGACACGGGCAAGTTCTTTGTATGCTTCACATCACTGACTGGTAAGAGGTGAAACCAGTTGACTCATCTGTGCGCTGCGGTGTCATGGGACCTCACCTCGGATCCCGGCTTACCCATACGAGCGCACTGTGATCCTGGGCAACCCCTTTCTCTATGGGCGCAGTGGGCTTAGACAAGTAGCTGCATGAATCGCTGCCACCAGTGTGGTCATCTTTGAGTATATGCACCTCGAAGATATCGAGAGATGTTGCACTCACCGCAGAGCTGATGCATATTACAGGCAAGAAGGAAGAAGTGCGGATATTAAACACTTTAGAAGGCTTCCCTCATGCTGTCCTCAACCCATGTATTCCACTTTATAGGTCAATTCCAAATCTCAGGGGTATCCTTCCCCAAAGACACGGACGAGTTCTTTGTATGCTTCACATCACTGACTGCGAAGAGGTGAAACCCGTTGGCTCATCTGTGCGCTGTGGTGTCATGGGAACTCAAATGCAAAAACCACAGTTGATGGACAGAATGCAGAACAATGTCATACATTCACCCCAGTACAGAGATCTGGGCCTAAATCCATCGTTGTTTTGTACTCCACACCACCCCAGTTCAGACATGGCCATATGCAAATCAGTCTGACCCTGTGCCTCATGGGAATAGTCCAGCCCGAACTGCCAAGCCATGCCTTCCCTGGACCGGAAACAAGCTTCCGAGGACCGATTTCTGGCATTCCAGCCGTCTTCAGCCCGGCTTGCTTGAATCCAGTGGTGTGGAGAGCATGAGACTGAGCATACCCATCCCACTCGGGGTGACATATGCATGTCATGGGAACTCACCTCAGATCCCGGCTTCCCTATATGAGCGCACTGTGATCCTGAGCAACCCCTTTCTCTCTGTGCGCCGCGGGGCACAGACAAGGAGACGCATGAATCACTGTGGCCATCTATGAGTGTAAGCACCTCGAAGATACCAAAAGATGCTGCACTCACTGCAGAGCTGATGCAAATCACAGGCAAGAAGGAAGTAGTTCAGATAAAGTGCTGCATGATGCTCAGGCACCGTAGAGCTCTAAGTTCCAGCTCTCCTTGATACTGAGATTACCGCTACTTTCCAAGTACTAGGAAAATCCGCCCTTCCTGCCCCACATTAGCAGAGAACCTCGTGACAGACACAGCCCTGGGGAGGTTGCAGTCCCTGGGGCTGTGGGCTTGCTATTATTTTTTGGGCAAAGCCCCGGGACCTGGCCTACCCAGGGGCCTCATTAAAATGAATTGCTTGTGCCCGTGCTTCATTTAAAGGCACAGGATTCAAACCCCAACACGAATTCCGCAGTTTTAACATTTTAAATGCTTTTGTGGGCCCTGGGGGTCCTTGTGGGACCTCCTTAGCAGGCCTAGGGGGTCAGGATGTTTCTACCCTGCCCCCTTTTCTTCATTTTTCACTCTTGTGACACAGTTCTACCGATGGCTGCCAACACTTCCTGGTTTAGAGTGTTGGCCGCCAATGAGAATGAAGCTTGTGCTCTGCAGGGTTCGTGAATCGGCTGCGGCCATAGATATCGAAACTTTTTCTTTTTCTGATTTCTCAGGATCTACTGGGTGGGTTTACACCATTTATAAGAAAGGGCTCTTTCTGAACCAAGACCCCTTTTTCTTGGCCCCCGCTTGACGAATCACCCAAACACTTTTAAGACAGGAGCTGACCGGAGCGCCCCGCTAGTTTTAAAAATCTTGCGAAGATTCTTCATCTGCCGCCAGAGTTATTGGGAAAAGAAAAAATGTGCTTTGAATAGAAATAAAGTCCTAACTATAACTTCCTACTGGCGACGGCCAAGGAAACCTGCTCTCGCTTCAATGTAGTAAAGCCTGATTGCTTTTAGGCAAGGGGAGCTTCATGTCTGCAGCTCCCCTTGTCCAAAATCAATGCTGGCTACCGCAGGTTGTGGGAGCTGTCAGGGTCGTGGGGGCATTGGGGCTCCCCTCACAGTCCCCAACTGTGAGGCCATGCCCCGGGGGATGGGGTACCCGATGCCAAAAATGGCCCTGGAGGGGGCCACGCGGTACCCCTCCCTTTTGAAAATTGTAAGTTAATAGAAGTGGATATTTTTTTCACCAAAGTTTGGAGTTGCGGCCCCCTAGTTTGAACACGATGGGTGTGTGGCGCTCAGCGCCGCCCCGTAGAGTGAATGTGACGGGTGCGCAGCGCTCAGCGCGGCCCCCTTGTGTGAATTCGATGGGTGTGCATCCCCATAGTGTGAACGCAGTGGGTGTATGGCTAAGTTAGTGGTGCTGGGTGCGTGACTTCAAGCAAAAATAATTCAGATTTTTTTATATATACCTAGGTTATATGTTGGGTTATTGGGTGGCTCTAAAAAGAGTCCTTTATTTCATTGGGAGATTGTTGTAGCTACAAGTAAGTGCAGATGCAGAGCTTCAGGTTGTTGCCTTGATCAGTGAAGTGTACTCCATCACTTCTGTAGATCCCATCAACATGGAAACCTAGAATGGTGTTATAGATGGAACCCATCCTATGGTCTCTGAGGTAAGCACAAACAGCTTTATTGACATTTTCTAGCTTTCTCCATCTGAGGACAAAATTGATTGGACCACTTCTATTTCTGTCTTTGGCATATGTTAGAGTATACAAAGACAGTTTGGGGGAAAAGCACCATCAATTCTGAAAAGGTGTCCTTCATTAGCATTTCCAGACCTACCCCAGTCAATGTGCCTAGGTCATTGCCAGCACAGTGCACAATCATGAGATCAGGGGGTTGGAGGTGCAAAAAAGTTTTAGCCAAAGGCATTAATTAATGCCACTTTAATCCTCTCTGTCCAATCCATTTAATGTCTACATTTTGTAAAGCTAGGTCTTTGTCAATACCTCTGTGTTCAGCAAACCTTTTGCACCAGAAAACATAGCCCAACAATCCACACAGAACTTATCTTGAAGGGATGTCTGTAAGTAATCAAATGATGTCTGTTGCTGAGGTAGTCAGTTGGTAGAATGAGAGGTATGTAAAATGGTGGAGAAGATGCTGTTTTTAAGAAAGTAGAGAATTGATTGGCTGTTTACGAACATTGTACATTTTAAAATAGGGTGCATTTATAGTTTGTTTAAAAAGCATGTCTCTCATTGATTAGTAAAAAATGTTTGAATGGTACAGTAGAAAGGATAAGGTCATGTTTTGCAACCCCAACCACACCTACTGTTTGCATTTGCATACTTGTGTGGTGAACTTGAAAATATGGTGAACTTGTGACCTGTCAGTTAAATTGAATGTTCCATGAACTGTTACTATGAAAACTGGCATGAAGCAGAAAGGGTAAAGAAGTCAGGTGCTAAGGGTTATTATGTTTAACGAATGGAAATGTGTTTTACAATTTGAAAAACTCTGGGAAGTAATGTTATTTGCTGCTTATGTGTATTTGTATGGAGAAAGAGAGGGAAACCTTGCGATTACTGGTATGAGTCTAGTGCATTATATTGATTGTGTGTAAAATAAAATCCTGTCAGAGTTTGTGAGATTTTTCATTCAACATATTTATTTGCAAGGTGAGTTATACATTTGTGAAGTTTATCTAAAATAAATTGACATTATTCTAAAACTGTGTGTTTGAAATATAATATAAAATGTATGGATGTATATTGGAATTTGTTTCATAGTAATTTAATGTTGTTTAAAAAAGAGTCTGTACAGTAATATGTGTATTTTTTAAGATGATGTTATTAATTAAGCTTGTTGTTTAAGTCTGTACAAAGGTATACTTGAATGATGCCACATATTTTTAGATAGTTGGTCGAAGATGCAGTAGAAATGTGTAGTTTGAAAGATGTTCATAAAAGGCACAGCTTTCCAAACTTTTCATGTTGGTGACACACTTTTTAGACATTCATCATTTTGCGACACAGTAATGCGGCTGAGCGTAGTGAGCGAGGCCTAATCACCTAAAGGGGGGTGGCGGTGGGGGAAGGAGGGTGTTCTCCACTGAGAAAACTTTGCTCTCATCTGTCACACTTTTTCACACCTGAAGTGTGGCCAATCACGAAAACGCCAGCAGGTTGTTCAATGAGTAATTCTAGAGTCATTGAAGAAGTATAAGCTATACAGAAAATGAGCCCAGGAGAACACATCAAGGTCCGTCCTAATTGAAATTCAGATTGTTGCAGGGATGAATTCAGCTCTGAGGCCGGTAATGGTAATCACTATATACCGGAAATGCATTTCCTGGAATTTCTTCCTAGCTCTGGTCTGACGTAATGTACACAGTGGCAGCAGCAACTGCAATATCACCTTCTGGAGAGGACGCGGCCCTAGCAACAGACCTGCTCACTCTAGCACCAGAAAACAAAACTGGACTCTCTGGGTCCGCACAACATCCTGGGATTCTGGCCAAATCACGTAATCTTCTTGTGCCTAAAAACAAGAAAGTGACCTTGTGCAATATAACATGTTAAAGCGATCCAATACATTTGGATCGAGTTTGCGCTATATAAAAGTGCAAAATTAGAGCGGCTCTGTACCAGCGGTGCAATATGTCAGCTTAGGAAAAGAAGGTGCTTGGGCGATGGTAACCACAGACTGACCCGGTTAATTAAAATTCACACCAGGTTTTTCTTCAGGAAATTACACTTCGGGCGCGGAGAGATGCTTAGAGCAGTAAAGGGCAGCAGAGATACAGGCAGTTGTAAAGGGAGAGAGGAGTAGTATCTGAGGAGGGGGCAGGGCAAGGGTGAAGGGCAGCACAGAAACGGAAAAAAGCCTGGGAGCGGCTGGCGATCCACGCAGAGACTGAGGGTCAGAGACGTGCATGTAAATTGGGGGAAGAGCAGTTAAGACATCACATCTCTGCGACACATCCACACATGGCAGGCAACACAGTACTGTGTCGTGACACAGAGTTTGGAAAGCTCTGATATGAGGTGTAGTTTATTAGGCTTCATTTTTTGTTGTTTCTACAAAGGTATAGTTGAATGATACTGCATACTTATGGATAGTTTGATGAAGATGCAGTACAAATGTGCTGTTTGAAAGATGATCATATAAGGAGTTATTAATTATGTTTCTTTTTTTCTTTTTTACAAAAAGTAACGTTAAATGATGTCATATATTTAAAGATGGAATGTTGAAATAAGGTGCTGTTAATTAGGCTTCTTTTTGTATTCTGAACAAAGGTATAGTTGAATGATGCCACATAATTTTAGATATCAAGGTGAAGCTGGAGAATACAATTGTGGTTTTAAAAATTATCTTAAAAGGTGTTGTTAATTAGCCTTCTTCCTTAAATCTGTTGAAAGGTATAGTTTAATGATGTTGTATATTTGTAGATAGAATGGTCAAGATGTAGCTCAAAAGTAAACCACCACATATTACCCTTGCAGGCATGTTGTACTTATCTTACTTAACTAGATAATATATAATGACTCATCTATTGTCTTGATACAGTTATATGTATGCTTGGTGAACTATTGAGAGGTGCCTGACTGATTAGAGGAGTGCAAGGTTGTGTCTAGGTGATTTTAAAACTACACGAGTAATGACTGACTGATTCCATATTCAGCAACCACCCAGTTGGTATCCAAGCACTCATGATATCACTCCACCACTACCCAAACACTTATGAAATCACCCAGGTATTACACATGCATTCTCCCAATCAGCCAAGCACTATCCATGTATCCATGCAATAAACCAAACACTTATAAATTCACCATGCACTCTCCTCGCAGAACTCTAATCTTTCAGTACCCATGTAATCATGCAATGACCCAGGCACTAACACATGCAATGCTACAATCCGCTGTGCACTACCCATGCATTGGTATCCAAGCACGGATGTATGACGGTACAACGCGTACCGTCACAACGCATCCCTTTAGCACGCATCCCTTACAACGCAAGTCGTTACCACGATTTGCGTTAGGGGTGCGGATTTCGAATAGTATAATTTACTATTCTAACACCAGTCCCCGTGGACCCTAGGAAAGGTGTTGGGATAGTAAATTAACTATTTTTAAACCTTTAGCGCCCTCCAGCGCAAGTCATGGTAACGACTTGCGTTGTAAGGGATGCGTGCTAAAGGTAGTGCGTTGTGAAAACTTCGTGGTAAACGATGTTTACCATCCAAGCACTCATGAAATCACCCCACCACTACCCAAACACTTATGAAATCACCCAGGCATTACACATGCATTCTCTAAGTTTGGGCTGAAAATCTGTTCTGCTCGTGGAATTTGCGAAGTTCCCGGTCTGCGAATCGCGCAAAAGTGTCAAAGAATTCGCAATTTGCGAGTTGGCAGATTTTTTTTGCTTGGTCGCGCTTCAAAATTACAATCTCGCGCGCGCGGCATTGACTTACCCTGATTCTGAGTTCGGCGAGTTGTTTTCCTCCCAGTTTGCGTGCGCTTCGCCATTTTCGATCTTGCTGCGTGATCGTGCAAGACTTTTCGACGGCGAGTACGTCATGGCGTCTTGCCATCTTGCACTCGGAGACTTTCAGAACGCGAAAATGTCATAAGGGCCCGCGATCACGTAGATGCGCCGCACAGCTGACATCCGGCGGGAGATTTGAACAACTCGCTTTCCTAAAATAGTAAAAATTGCAATTCTGCACAAGAAATTTATCGCTGACAGCATAAACCTTCTGAAATTGATGATTTGGATCAGAATAACTCCTCAGATTGACATTTGGCTGCATTTTGTTTGTGCAAGGAGTCAATTTTTGGGGGGTGTGGGAGGGAGGAAGTGCCCCACAGTCTCAAACTTCCTGTTCCTGTCCAGCAGGCTCCTCCCAGTGCTTTGTCCATGTCCTGGTCACTTGCCATGTGGGTGGGGACCATTTTGAGGCCTGGTCCAGGGCCTGGCCATGTGGATGGGGGTCTAGGGGCCATTTTGAATCCAGGCAGTATGCTTTGTGCCATAGGCCTGCACCCAGTCTGCCTTGCTTTCATCCATTATGCCCAGGGGTACTCAGTGGTGCATGAAACAACTCTCTCTGTGTGGTCTCTCTTCTATTAATTTAAACATCCATTTTGGATTAGAATTGCCATTTTTATTTAGTGTCTTTCCGTTTTTGGGTGTGTTGTGTTATAATAAATGCCAAGTTGCAAATATTAATTGAAGCACGACATATGCAACATTTATTTAACTGATGTTCCTCTGGCTTCCTTTGCTTTAGTTGCACAAAGACTGACAACCAGGAATCATCCTCATCATCATCGCTTGTTGTAGTGCCAGGAAGAAGTCCTGCTGCGGTGTGTGGACAACGTCATGTGACGTCACGTGTGGTGGCCACAGACAACTCTGCAACTCGTGCAACTGCGTCCTGCTGTTCTGACATCTGAAGAAGATGGGCCCAAAGAAAGGAGGCCGAAGCTCCTCTACCAAGAAAGTTGCCAGTGCCACTGCCTGTAGGAAGGAGCAGAAGAAGCAAGTGGCACCACTTACCAAGGAGACTGGTGTGCCGACATACACTTTTTTGGGGAAAAAAAACTACACCTGCAGCAGCGGTGTCCACCGGGCACCAAGCGGGGAGCAGCACCTCCGCTTCATTGGTCTCAGTGCCACCAAACCAAGTTAGGCCCAAGTCCATGAGTGCCACAGAGGCAGCCTCTTTAATTGCTCTTTCACCATCGACCAGTGATGTTGGCGTTGACTCATCGCAAAGCAGTATCCAATCAATGCAGGGTGTAATTCATCTGCCGAGTGTTCAGCCACAGGTACAACAAGGAGAGGCGCAAGGAGAGGCGCAAGGAGAGGCGCAAGGAGAGGCGCAAGGGGAGGCGCCAGGATTGGCACTAGGAGAGGCGCAAGGAGTGGCACTAGGAGAGGTGCAAGGAGTGGTGAAAGTAGAGGGGCAAGGAGTGTCACAAGTAGTGGCGCAAGGAGTGGCACAAGTAGAGGCGCATGGAGAGGCACAACTGCCCACAATGCTTGTTCCTGCAGAAGTAGGGGCATATCAGGAAATCGAGATTCAAGTGGAGGTATCATCCGAGCAAGCCACTCCTCTTGATGATCCATTGTCTTCCAGATCCCCAGCAGGAAAAAGGTCAAGGAACGCTAGTACATGTTTTTCTTCAAGCCCATTTCCTTCTGATGATCTAGATCTTGATTGGTACGCACCAATGCAGTCTGAGAGGGAGGCACGCCATGAGCGGACAAAGCTAGCTAAAAGGAAGGTTCCCGCAAGACTTTCACTTATGGTTGATAACGAAGAGGAAGTAGAAGTGGTGCATTCTGCTACTGACGACCCAGTCATCACAGTTGTCACTCCAGCCCCAGTGAGCATGCAGCAGACAGACATTTTTACCCTATCCAAAAATGCTGCTGAGCAGGATGTGGGTGGCATGGCACTGGTACCACCACCAACACAGATAACTACTACACCAACACGACCTACAGCTTCCATATTTTCTCGTCAGAAGGGCCGGCAGGGACCTCCATCCAGCTCGACCCTCATTACCTCAAGTAGTGGTGCTATGCACAAAATTCAGCCACGCTCAACCTCCACTTCATTTGGCATTGAAAGTAGCACCTCAACCACCACCAGAAATCTCCAGTCCCCAGTTTGGGACTTCTTTAGTATTAGCAAAAAGACGGAAAACCAAGTCATTTGTTCGATTTGCAAATAAGTAGTTAGCCGGGGTAAGCTTGGTACCAACTATGGTACCGTAGGCCAGAGAGGTAATCTCAAAAAACATCACATTATCCAGAGGGAGGCGCACCTAAGTAACATCCGGAAAGCCAAAATTACAAATCCAAATGTAGACATTGATATTGCATCTGATGACAAAGAGGAGCTGATCGTGCAGGGGGGAAGTGAACAACAGAGAGACATTTTTTCTGGTACACACAGTACCCCTGGCAGCAGCACTGCAGTGGTAGCGCCCACACCCTCCTCTACCCCTGCAACATCAAGGAGGCACAATAGTTTGGTAGAGACACCAATGAAAAAAGTACATTAATGAGCCTAACTGGGTTAAATAGGCCTGCATCCTCATCACATATGAAAACGGTCCAGACCACCATTAAAAGCATGTTTTGGTTGGAGGCGCCATTGGAATGCAACCACCCAACGGCACGTCTATATAATGCAATTCTGGCTAAAATGTTAGCACTGGACCTTATCGCTTTTTCGTTCGTGGAAGGGGTGGGTTTTCTAGAATTTGTGGCAACAGTCTGCCCTAAATGGAAGGTTCCTAGCCGGTCCTATTTTGCCAGAGTTGTGGTTCCAGCACTACATCAAGATGTGCTGGAGGTGATTGGGGAAGCTATGCAGAAGAGTGCTGTTCACACTATCCATCTGACAACAGACATGTGGACCAGTTGCCAAGCCGTTGATTACATGTGCTTCACTGCACACTGGGTCTCTTTTGCGGGGGTTAGAGACAGGATAGCTGCAGGTGGTCACAGTGCCACAATTTTTCAAGCTACTCGGAAACATGCAACAGTAGCCATGTTTGCCATGGAGAAATCTCATACTGCAGTAAACATTTTGGAGGAGTTTAACAGTAAGGTCTTTGAATGGCTGCAACCAAGACAGAGCATGATTGGTTATGTTTCCACGAATAATGGCAGTAATATAGTTAGGGCCATGTCTGATGGTGGCTATTTCAGAGTGCCGTGTTTGGCGCACAGTATTAACATTGTTGTTCAAGATTTCTTGAAAAAAGAAAACACAGCCAGCAAGTTACTGACCACCTGCCGAAGAATCTGCACACATTTCAGCCATTCTTTTAAGGCCCGGAAGCAGCTGAGGATCATACACAGTGTCCGTAGAGTGCCAGTCAGAGGACTCATCCAGGAGGTGGCAACACGTTGGAACTCAACCTTCTACATGCTTGAGCGTCTGTTTGAGCAGTGCTAGCTAATCAATGAGTATGTCTTTAAGGCACGGGTGCTTCTATGATAGACATGAGGCTAGAGGTGGAGGAAATGGACCTAGTTAAAAGCCTGACAGACATGCTTCGTCCTTTTGAGGTCTTCATGCATGAAGTCAGCAGGGAGGACTGTACTTTGGGCAAAGCTATCCCATTGTTGCGCATGCTAGGGCACCAACTGAAGGCGGTGTCTTGAACGTTCAAAAATGATGCTGATAAGCAAGACGCATATCAGTTGGCGGAGAGCGTATTAACCCGCCTACTTGACAATGCAAGGCTTAAAGGAAGACATTGTGAACAACATTACATTTGTGTCACTATTCTGGATCCACAGTTCAAAAAGGCACTGGTCAGCAATACATTCATTCCTTTTGATGAAGCAGATGTTTCAAAGTACAAACATTGGCTAGCTCTGTCAGCCACTTGGTTCGAAAAAGAGGGGCAGGAAATTGAAATAACCGCCACAAGTACTGCTGAATCAGCAGGCCATCCCCTCTCCTCCTCCCACTGCTTCTAAACTGACCATCATTCCTCCACTGACCAGGGACTCCCTTCCCCCGTTGCTCCAACGGGTAAAATCAGGCTCTCCTCTGGACTTTGGCCCTGCTCACGTCCTTAGAGAGATCTACCTAACTTGTCCTGTCCCCCTCCTCACACTCCTTAACGACTCTCTCAGCAACGGTGTTGTCCCCAACTTTCACAAAGCAGCAGTCGTTATTCCAATCCTGAAAAAACCTGGTGTTGACCCCTCATCCCCTTCCAATTACCGCCCCATTTCCCTGCTGCCCTATTTGGGAAAGGTTTTGGAAACTCATGTCACCACCACCCTTAGCGCTCATGTGGAAGCAAATCACTGTCTCTCCCCCTGCCAGGCGGGCTTCCGACCGCTACACTCCACAGAGAAGGTAGTGATTTCGGTAATGGACGGACTTCGCGAGGGCATTGACACCAATCTCTTGCAGGCCCTTATCCTCCTGGACCTGTCTGCCGCCTTTGACACGGTGGACCACTCCATCCTCCTCACCCGTGTCAAGGCGGCGGGCATAGAGGGCTTAGCCCTCTCATGGCTTGAGTCCTTCCTATGTGACAGGGCTCAAGCGGTCCAGCTTGCTGGCTTCACTGCAGCCTCCCTTAAGGTGGAGTGTGGCGTCCCCCAGGGCTCATCACTTTCCCCCCTTTTGTTTAATCTATACATTTACCCCCTCATTTGTATGTTGCAGCAGCTGGAGGTCACGGTGTTTAACTACGCCGACGACCTCCAGCTAATCTTCAATCTTTCCCATTCCCCCTCGTCCGCTCAGAATGTTCAAACTGTTATGCTATTCATCCAGGACTGGATGAACTGCAACCACCTCAAGCTCAATCCAGACAAGACTGAGTTAGTCTTGACTGGAGGTGGTTGCAGTCCATGGTCCCCGTTATTTTGGCCTCCTTCACTTGGTTTTCCCCTATTCCCGGTCCCTAAAGTCAAGACCCTTGGGATTCTGCTCAACTCACAACTCTCTGTGCACTCCCAAGTTAGTTTGGTGGTATCCTCCTGCTTCTTTTCTCTCAGGACAATTAGGAAAATCTCTCGTTTTTTCTCCATCCAGGCGTTAAAGGTCATCGTAATGGCCATGGTGCTTTCGCGCTTTGACTATGGAAACATAATCTACAACGGCGCGCCGGCCTACGCCATACATCGCTTGCAGTTAGTGCAGAATCAGGCTGCCCGCCTGATTCATGGATTGCCCAAATACCATCGAGCCACTCCATTGCTAAAGGCACTGCACTGGCTGCCCGTGAGAGAGCGATCCCTATTCAAACTAGGCTGCCTCACTTTCCAGGCCAGGTTGGGCACTGCCCCAGAGTTTATCATTTCAGCCATCAGTCCCTACTTACCGGGCAGAGAACTCCGTTCAACCCACATGGCACTTCTGACCATACCCCGCTTCAAGAAAAAGAAAGCCGGCGGGGTGAAATTTGCGACCCTTGCACCAGTGTTCTGGAACTCCCTCCCCTTGGCGCTTCGTACTTCATCCTCCTACTTAGAGTTCCGGAAAAATCTGAAAACTTTTCTCTTTTCTAGCGCCTTTGCCACTTAGTATGCCCTTTCCTGCTGCTGTCTGCTGGTCGTAATCCTTAAAGCGCCATGAAACCGCTGGGTATAAGTGCGCTCAACAAATGTTTTTAAATTCAAATTCAAATTTTTAAATTCAAAATTCAAATCCATCCGGCGTCAAGGTCCACTTCTTTGGCCAAAGGCAGTCACTTTCCCTCAGAGATGTTACCTACACCAGCAACCGTATCATCATCATCACCTGCACCAGGCCCAGCCATAATACTGTCGGAAGCGGATTGGATAACTCATCAAGGATTTGCTCGTTCCAGTGTTGATCCAAAGGCCACAGATGGTACGCAAAGTGGAGCACCCCTGCATGACATTGAGTGGATGGTGCAGGCCTATCTGGATGACCCAACAGAAGTCTTCATTGATCATAACCCATTGCTGTATTGGTATGGGAAAAGGGATCAATGGCCACTGATCACCAAGCTGGCTCTAAATTATTTGCCTTGCCCACTTGCAAGTGTGTCTTATGAACGTGTTTTCAGTGCTGCTGGTGCCATTGTAACTTCAAAAAGGACCCGCCTCTCGCCCAAAAATGTGGAGAGGTTAACAATGATCAAGATGAATCAGCACTTCATACCACCAGATTACAAAATATGTGAATCCACGCAGGAAGAAGAGGACACCAACTTAGGTGACGGAAGTTCTTCTCTGTTAGCTGATCTACTCCAGTTTCAATCCACAGAGTTTGAGGACGAGTTCTACTTCCCTGACACCTAGGCCTGAAATACTGACTTTTTCGTCTTTTATTCACTTTTATTCCTGAGTGTATTTCTTTGTTTTGCAACTTTTACCACAACAAAACTCTAATCACAACAAATCCATCAGCAGCACTGTCTTCATCTTATTTCCTTTTTAAAGGTGCCGCTGTCTGCATTCCTGAAGTTCACAAGTTCACACAACTCAGTCATGCTCCTCTATCCTCCTCCTCCAGACTCCCTCTATTCATTTCCCTCAAGTCAGATAGCTGGATTACGCAGAATCAAGAAACTGTCGCTTCGTAGACAAGTCCCCTCAAAAGAAGCGGGACTGGAATTACTGACCATTCTGACTGTTACTTCTGAAATTGACACACAAGAGGCTGCCCTGTGTCCCTTTAGATGCTGACAAAAAGTTGAACAGGTAATGTGTGAATGAATGGCGAGATGGCATGCACTGGACAACACTGGCTGTCTGGCTCTGATGAAAGCAATTGCTGTTTGTTTGTTGTGCATGAAATGAATCCTATGTGTTCTGTTATTATTTAATCTTTTACACACTAAATGCTCAAGTCTACTAGTGTTTTTACCTTGTTTAATGCAAATTGTACGTACTACTGCAGGGGCAACTACGTTGTATGTTTTAATATGGAAAATGTCCTTGGACTCACTGTGTGTAGACTGTGACTGCATGAACAACATTGAGTTTGCCAATACCATGATGATGATGATGAGTCTTGATGATCAAAGTTACATAATATCTTTACAGTCACTCACTGGGATGGATGAATCATCATTGTCAGTTTACGGAAGAACTATGGCCATTTCGTGAGTGGCAAACAGGTAAACAAGTCAACAACAACCACAGCAGAACTACATGTCTGTCTAGTCTGTGTCAAGAGGTATGCTACATGGAGGTTGGTTCACTCAGTGGTGCCTGCCTTGGCAGTCTGCATGGCTCTGGCCTGCTATGTGCTAATTTATATCCTGGAAACTGAGACTCAGAGTAGGCACTTTAGAAATGATGCATGCATGTAATACTGTCGCCTCTGAAAGTGAAAGTGTTATTTTTTAACTACACACCATACCTTATATTTTTCCTCCCGGGTGTCTTAATATCCATTCCCTTTCTGTTTTTCCATCGACAATTACAGGCCGGCACTTACCCTGTGCGATGGGAAACACATTACTTACCATAGCAATCCGCAATTCCGCATCCGTCAGGCAGGCAGTGGACAATGTGGTCACCAAGTATGATCGACGGAGCGCCCGATGGAATGGAGGAGTACCGCGAATAAAAAGAATAGCTGGATGCATGCATCTTCCCAATTTGACCAGGACAGCTACAACATACAGTTACAGTAGCCACTTCACTTGTCCTTATTTTTTAAATAATGTTATTGTTGCTTGTGAACTTCTATGAGTGTGCGACTCGGTGCGTTTGGTCTCTGCGTCAAATTCATCCCTACAGCTATTTGATACGTTTTTTTGCTATTTGTAAAACTAGTGTAATATACTACTAAGTGCTTATTCTCTCTGAGGACAGATATGCAAGTGAAATTGCGAAATTCTTGCAGCCCTGTACTGTCTAATTGTGTAGTACAAGTTAGTAAGTTGTAGCATAAGTAGTAATACTTTTCAT
The DNA here is from genome assembly GCF_964263255.1 of Lissotriton vulgaris. Classification (NCBI taxonomy): domain Eukaryota; kingdom Metazoa; phylum Chordata; class Amphibia; order Caudata; family Salamandridae; genus Lissotriton; species Lissotriton vulgaris. Next base: position 366,040,449 of record NC_141687.1, read on the forward strand.
TAACCTAACCGTCCACCTAGCAAACAACTTCATGCATGCACTTCCTTTAAGTCCCTTAAAAGATTTGGATATGGTCGTATTGTAGATTTATTTTTCTTCATTTGTTGTTTCTCCATGCCGTGTTTTCTTTTTCTCTCTCCAAAAAACTTTGCCAAAAACTCCCATTCCCATCCAATTTTCAAACCCTAACCCTCTTCCCCCGGGCTGTGTGGTTTTCATTGAGGTGTGTGAGTAAATGACAACAATAATTCTAGACGCTTGCTGGGGAGGATAAGGTCAAAGCAACAGAAAATCAATTTAAAGGCAGGTGAAGGAATCTGAAGATATATTCCTATTCTGCTTGACAAACACCCATGAGTATTTGCAAATCATTTCAGAATTTCATGTCCGCCATCGAGTGGATTCATCAACAACATCCTCCTCCTACATGTGATGAAAGTTTACACAGCTGTGTCCTTCAGTACTAGTTCTTGTAGTAGCCATAATGCATGCAAGTACTAGTTAACTAAAGTTTTGATTGAATACTTTAGCATTGCTTAGCTACAATTTAAATTATGGCACTGTTCTTGTGTACTGTACTATCGTACTGTTCTAATGCTCCTCTAAGGCCACTCAATGTCTCATTTCCTTTTTTTCATATGCTGCTACTGCCAGTGTGTACCACTACTACTACCACCACAACGATGCCATTTCATCCGTCCAGGATTCCATTGCCAACCTTAATCGCCATTTGCCATGCAGCCAGCCCTGTGCCTAGCCCTATTCTCAAACACTAATGACTGGTAAGATAAGCATTTTGTGGGAGGAAGAACAATGGAGTAGGAGGAGAGGAGAGACTGACGGTAGTACTAGTAAAGTAGTAGGACAATTGAATTCACTAACTCTGTCAGTGGCACTTTTATAGCAATTTGGGCGATTACTTGGACAATTAGAATCAAGCAGCCAGTTAAGTTTCAGGAAAACAAACGTACAGTTGAGTTAACCCTACCCAGCCTCCCCCACAAAACATAAAACGCGTATGCTATGTTTCAGTAGAAAATAAATAATTATTTTGTCCCTAACAAAAATAAACTATCCCGCAAGACCCAACCCACCCACTCCCTATCCCCAACCAATGTCCATGAAATCAAAAGTCGAAAAAAACCCGAACGCCCAATTCCCACCCCCTAAAAGTCTTTAAAAAAGGGGTAAGGGACAGTCTCTCTCCATGATCTACTTCCGCCGGCGGTGTCCTGTGGACAGGTGGTCGCAGAGCTCTCGACGGAGGGCCTTGAGCAGGGCTTTTTGCCTCGACAGTTGGGCCCCCTGTTGCTCAAGGTAGGCCCCTCTCAGGGAGAAACAGTGCATCCTTGCCTTGCAGGCACTGTGGGGGGAAGCTGTTGTTGTCGCTGCTCGGCGGTGGCGGGTGGCTGCCAGACCACGGTGCCGTACTGCTTGAGGATTGCGCTGACCATATGACCCAGGGGCAGCAGAGGAGGATGCAGCTGTTGTCGATGTCGACTGTGATTCCTCCACCTCCTGGGCCATCGGCCGCCGATATCCGGTGACAATTGCCTCCAGCTTCCGGCGCCTGGCCCAGATAGCCAACTCCTTCCGAGATAGTTTAGAAGAAGGAGTATCTAGATGAAGAAAAAGAAAAATACTGTAACCAAGTCCAATACTCTTTAAGATTAACACAAAATAATTCAACAGAAAGTTGTGTCACAGTAGCACTAGCAAATTGCAAGCACAGTACATAACATTTGTGTGGCATGTATCTATTGAACCTCCCACTTCGTCGGCCTCTGCTCTAACATTAGTGGGAGTTTCAGGAACTCTACTAGCACTATATGGACTCACTACATTAGACTCAGACAGTACACCAGTCTTCTTCTCTCTTGTTTAGTGAAAATAGTAAGTACACTTGTGGAAGTCGGCATAATGCCAGCGCAGTCAGCTTGCACGAAGAAAAACAGACACAAGCCGTGATGACGCAGACTTGCGTTACTGTTACCAGTCCAGTACATGCAGGTGGTGAAGCTCTTAATTTTTCTATTACGGGTGGCACTGTTACCAGGGCTACTGCTCAATTAATTTAACTTTCACCCTGCCCTGCCCCTGACTACTACAAATGGAAAATGAAGAAGATAATATGATCATCTATCCCTTCACAGGATATTTGCTTATATAAGGGATGACTTTACAAGCTTTGTTTTTATTGATTGAGTGAACACCGATAGGCACACATGAATGACAGAGTTGAAAAAAAATTATTATCAGAGGTAGTGAGTGATCCCCGCAATCGCCGTAGGAAGGCACTTGTGACTTGACTTGATAATGTGAACTATACAATAAATACACAATATATGGTGTGCTTGAAAACTACTGTTAGTCAAAGGAGTATTCTGAAGAATTACAATTCCTACTTTCCTCGGCTTTGTTACTCTGGCACGGACGTGCAGTGTTACATGCTCTTCAAAGTAACACTCTTAGTCTTCATCCAGTGACCATCTACTCTGTCTACTCTATATACACCTATGCTATCTATGTGGAAGATACCATCCAGGCATCCATCCATTCAAAGTAAATGTCAATCATTCTTCTTAATGGACAGCCCTTACTTTTTCTCACCAAAAAACACCCTTTTTATTTGTTTTTTGAAAGCCGCCAGCCATGCATCCGTGCTTGACTTGCATTTGAATTTGCACCAAAGGATATATTGCACACACATACATTTTCTGTTTTACCCACCCAGGCAGTCCTTTTTTATTTCACCTTCCACCCATCCTTGCTTCAGCCTTCAACCGACCATGCATCAGATTCACAGCCAACTGTACCTGCATTCAAAAACACGTATCATTCTTTGCCAGTCATTAATTTAACTCGCTCGTCCTTCCTTATACCCTTCTATCCCTTTTCATCCATCTCATCCTTCAAGTTCATCTCTGATCTGACTTGGCTTCTCGATAAAAATTTCACAGCTGAGTTGAAGTCAAATTTAGAGGAGGCCATTGGACAAAAACTTAGTTCTAAATTTGTAAGTCTTCTTAACAGTAAAGTGTACTTACTTGTACTGTACAACATATACACCCCTGCAGCGAGCCTACTCTGCAATCTCAATAAGGAAGGAATATAATAGCTTAAGCTTACCTCTGCCCGCCACCACGTGGCATCTCCCACAGCAGTTCCTGCTGGCACCGCATCCGCCCCTGGAGTGACCGCCTCCGTACTGGCCCCGGCACTGGTGGTTGGCTGTGCCGATGGTGTTACGCCTAGAAAATACATGTGAAATTTTTAGATGCCATACACCACTCCCTATTTTGTCTAAGAATGAAAAAATATGTTACTAAACAAATGTTATTATTTGTGACTCTAGTGTAAACTAAAAATTCCCCTTTCGGAAGTATAGGGTGTTTTTTTATGCTTAGCCATGATAAGAAGCTACACTTTTTGGCAAAACTGATGAATGCTTGCTTTTTAACATGCATAATTTTTCTCATAACAGACAGAAGCTTCCCTTCTACGAGTACGAACAAGAGCAAGATGTTACTCGGAGTCGTCATCATCACCACCAAGACTTTAAGTTCCAACCAGGTGAGGGGTCTCTCACAATTAATATGTAAAATCAGCCACTGTTCAGTTTGAAATGCTTCACTGTTTACCTTATATGAATGAATTTGATTGTAATACATGTTTTTATATAATGCACAATTGAAATGTAATGTACTGACTACTGAGTACACACAGAGCTAGTTGTTTTACTTTTAATAAAGCTTTAAAACTTACATAAACTCTGTGGTTTTTTGGTCATTAGTGAGTGAGCGAAAGGGTTTGCAATTTGCAAGCATGATTCCATGACTCTGAGAGGTCGGGAGTGGACTCTGACTCCGTAGTCTTATGTTCTGGGTTGTATAATCATTGGGGATCATCGCTGCATTTGGGAGCTAAATAATAACTCTAACACACTAGCTAGTCTCAGTATAAGGAGACTGGGGGTTCAACTTCTGTTATGACTGAGGTATGTGGAAACTGGAAAGTCTAACTGCACCTATTATCACCAATGCCCTATTCCTTGTCCATAGTTCTGTATGTGCAGATTAGTCCCAGCAACAGTAGTAGTATGTCCTCATATCAATACAAAAAGTAAACTAGTATCTTATTCTTGGTGGCCACTGACATTTCAATGTTGGGAATTGTCAAAGCATAAAAATTAAGAAGACTTCAATAGACATTATGGACAACCCAGAGGACTGCACTCAGTGCCAAGAGCTATGGCTGAATAGGAGTTTTGTTTAACACCTTTTGCCAACTGTGCAAGCTTACCTAGCTTCACAGACAGACTAATAATGATAATCTAGTAGTAGCACAGAGAGTCATAGTAGAGACAGGATAATAATTTAGAAACTGTCTACAAGAAGATCAAAGACGATTTAGGAAAAAATAGAATTATGAGGAACGTTTAGGTGCTGTAAAAGATAGGGAAGTATAAATATTAATATTAACAGGAAAACTTACTGGGGCCAGCAGAGGAGCCCTCGGCGGACCTGTCCTGGCCTTCCTGCTCCGCCGGCACCGCTACCTCCTCCTCTGTCCTCTTGCCCCTGAAGGAAGCTGATGTACAACATGAAAGAAATACACAAACATGGATGATTGTTGTCAGCCAAATCAAACATTTCAAAACAACAATAACAAATTATTTTGGGGTAATAGACAACAATTGCACTACATTTATTGACCTATCTGATGTGTTCTACTAGGATATTAGTCTTGCTGGATTCGCGGACCGTCTTCTTGGAAAGTTATGTAACTCACTAAACCAACTACAAAAAGGTTCTACTCGGACTGGCAGGCAGCACTCCGCAGCACGCAAAGTGACAGACACAGTCCGCCATGATTGCCGACCAGTAAAAAGTTTCCTACTAAATAACCAGTCATAATATACTCAAACTATCAATCCACCACCACTTTCTCTTCTTAGTGGCAGCAGGAGTACAAAGGAAGGCCTGGACTTGACTCTAGTGTCTAGCAGTACGCACTTCTGTAAAGTACACTCATACATAATCACCCAGGCCAAATGAGCACAAAATTGAAAACAAGTAAGCATAGTAGCACTGCCAGTGAGCAGGCAAGCACCTGCAATCACAGAAGCTTTTGAAACATAATTTACCTGCAATGTAATCTCTAGTGTCTAGCATTACGCACTTCTGTAAAGTACACTCATACATAATCACCCAGGCCAAATGAGCACAAAATTGAAAACAAGTAAGCATTGTAGCACCGCCAGTGAGCAGGCGAGCACCTGCAATCACAGAAGCTTTTGAAACATAATTTACCTACAATGTAATCGGCAGGATTCTTGCTCTTCGGAAAAAACAAATATTTGCAATATCATTCATAACACAGAGCAGGAGAAAACAAAGTAGTGATCAAATAGCTACTAGTTCTCACCAAGCCCAGGGATATCCACACCAAGCAGGTTGAGAAGGTCGTGTTCCCGGTCCAGGATGTCGGACCACCGGTGCGTCGCCTGGTTTTAGGTGCGCCGGACCCCAGACTCCCGATACATGGCCCGGCACACCTTCCCTCATAGCTGGCGAAGCTCCCGGAGCCCGTACCCAGTACCGGGCCTGCCAACTGCTGCGACGGTCTTGGGGAGGTGGCGTTGGACAAATAAAACCAGTGCAGCCACCTCCACCGCGCTAAAGATCTCCCGGGCAGTTACTGCCTCCCCCCTTAAGCGCCTGCAAGGGAGCCGGCTACGGGGTGCAGGACCCTTCCCCTTAAGGTTTTTGCCTGCTGCCTTTGCCATGGTCCTGGATAGAGGAAAATAAAATAGGAAAGAATAGGGAAAGTAAATAAAAGAATAGAGAGTTTAAAAAAGTAGTTTTAAAGTAACCAAAAGTAGAAAAAAAACAAAATATAGATGTAGAAAAATAAAGAGATAGATAATGAGTAAAACAGATCAAAAAAAAGTTCAAACAAACAAAGGATTACAAAGATTAAAGGAGGATTGAAAAAGCATGCCCAGAACCATAGCAATGAATGAAAAACATGATGGCCGCGCCCATTGAAACCACGTGGGTAAGTTTCACACGATATTTCCCCCGCGAGCATGCAAAAACGGAAGCGAACACGCAATTGCGCCCGCACGTAGGAAATGCACAACGTGAGCATGCAACTAGCACCCGGAAACGGAAATACGCAACGCGAACACTGAAAAAAAGATGGCTGCGCCCATGTACGACCGCATGGGTAACTTCGCAGTAGCCCCACACTGAAAAAAAACCCTGTGAACACGCAAAAAATAAAAAAATCCGTAAGTTTGCACAAATTCGCAGAATTTGCGGAACGCGAAGTCGCTTTCGCACGAAGTCGCGTACCACAAATTCGCAAATTTCGCCCATACTTAGTATCTACGTGCAGACTTGTCTTTTACACCTTCAATTTCATAGACTGTATTCTTCCAGTTCCACCAAGCACTCTGTCACTGCTGTTGCACTGTTGTTGTGACCCATTCAGCAGTATGTACTAATCCATTTACTGCACTAAAACTCAAGCACTTATATATTCACTTAGACACTCTCTTTACAGTACTCTGATCATTCAGTCAGTACCCAAGTACTCATGCAGCGAAGTAGGCCTTAGGGCATGAAATGCTTCAAACCCCTATGCACTATGCATGTAGTGTTGTATCTACCTGCACACCTGTCTTTTATACCTTCAATGCCCTAGTCTGTATCCTTCCACTTCCACCAAGGACCCTGTTACTGCTGTTGCACTGTTGTAGTGACCCATCCAGCAGTATGTACTAATCCATTTGCTGCACTAAAACTCAAGCACTTATATATTGACTTAGATACTCTCTCCTTACAGTACTCTGATCATTCAGTCAGTACCCAAGTACTCATGCAGCGAATTAGGCCTTAGGGCATGAAATGCTTCAAACCGCTATGCAATATGTTTGTAGACTTCTATCTACCTGCACACTTGTCTTTTATACCTTCAATTCCCTAGTCTGAATCCTTACGTTTCCACCAAGCACTCTGTCACTGCTGTTACAATGTTGTAGCGATCCATTCAGGAGTTTGTGCTAATCTATTCACCACACTAAAACTAAAGCACTTCTAAATTCAGTCCGGCACTGACCTTGCAGAAGTGTAATCATTCAGTCAGTACCCAAGTACTCATGCAGTAAAGTAGGCCTTAGGACATGGATTGCTTCAAATCCCTATACACTATGGATGAATCCTTCTGTCCACCTGCACACTTGTCTTTCATATCTCCAATTCAACAGTCTGTATCCTTACACTTCCACCAAACACTCTGTCACTGCTGATGCACTATTGTAGTGACCCATTCAGCAGTTTGTGCTACTCCATTCACTGCACTAAAACTCAAGCACTTTTAAATTCAGTCAGGCACTGTACTTGCAAAACTGTAATCATTCAGTCAGTATCCAAGTACTCATGCAGCGAAGTACGCCTTAGGGTACGGACTGCTTGAAATTCCTATGCACTATGCATGCAGTCTTGCATCTACCTGCACACTTGTCTTTTATACCTTCAATTCTTTAGTCTGTATCCTTACACTTCCACCAAGCACCCTGTCACTGCTGTTGCACTGTTGTAGTGACCCATTCAGCAGTATGTACTAATCCATTTACTGCACTAAAACTCAAGCACTTATATATTCACATAGACACTTTCCTTGCTGAACTGTAATCATTCAGTCAGTACCCAAGTACTTATGCAGCGAAGTAGGCCTTAGGGCATGAACTGCTTCAAACCGCTATGCACTATGCGTGTAGTCTTTTATCTACTTGCACACTTGTCTTTTATACCTTCAATTCCCTAGTCTGTATCCTTACACTTCCACCAAGCACTCTGTCACTGTTGTTTCACTATTGTAGTGACCCATTCAGCAGTTTGTGCTAATCCATTCACTGCACTAAAACTCAAGCACTTATAAATTCAGTCAGGCACTGTCCTTGCAGAACTGTAATCATTCAGTCAGTACCCAAGTACTCATGCAGCGAAGTAGGCCTGAGGGCATGAACTGCTTCAAACCGCTATGCACTATGCTTGTAATCTTATATCTAACTGCATAATTGTCTATTATACCTTCAATTCCCTAGTCTGTATCCTTACACTTCCACCAAGCACTCTGTCACTGCTGTTGCACTGTTGTAGTGACCCATTCAGCAGTATGTACTAATCCATTTACTGCACTAAAACTCAAGCACTTATATATTCACTTAGACACTCTCTTTACAGTATTCTGATCATTCAGTCAGCACCCAAGTTCTCATGCAGCGAAGTAGGCCTTAGGTCATGAACTGCTTCAAACCCCTATGCACTATGCTTGTAGTCTTGTATCTACCCGCACACTTGTCTTTTATACCTTCAATTCCCTAGTCTGTATCCTTCCACTTCCACCAAGCACTCTCTCACTGTTGTTTAACTATTATAGTGACCCATTCAGTATTTTGTGCTAATCCATTCACTGCACTAAAACTTAAGCACTTATAAATTTAGTCAGGCACTGTCCTTGCAGAACTGTAATCATTCAGTCAGTACCCAAGTACTCATGCAGCGAAGTAGACCTTAGGGCATGAACTGCTTCAAACCGCTATCCACTATGCTTGTAATCTTCTATCTACCTGCACAATTGTCTATTATCCCTTCAATTCCCTAGTCTGTATCCTAACACTTCCACCAAGCACTCTGTCACTGCTGTTGCACTGTTGTAGTGCCCCATTCAGCAGTATGTACTAATCCATTTACTGCACTAAAACTTAAGCACTTATATATTCACTTAGACACTCTCTTTACAGTATTCTGATCATGCAGTCAGTACCCAAATACTCATGCAACGAAGTAGGCCTTAGGATATGGACTGCTTCAAACCCCTATAAACTATGCATGCAGTCTTCTATCCACCTGCACACTTGTCTTTCATATCTTCAATTCCCCTGTCTGTATCCTTACACTTCCACCAAACACTCTGTCACTCCTGTTGCACCATTGTAGTTACTCATTGAGCAGTTTGTCCCATTCACTGCACTAAATCTGAAGCACTTATAAATGCAGTCAGACACTGTCTTTGCAGAACTGTAATCATTCACACAGTACCCAAGTACTCATGCAGCAAATTAGGCCTTAGGGCATGAACTACTTCGAACCGCTATGCACAATGCTTGTAGTCTTCTATCTACCTGCACACTTGCCTTTTATACCTTCAATTTCCTAGTCTGTATCCTTACACTTTCACCAAGCACTCTGTCACTGCTGTTTCACTATTGTAGTGATCCATTCAGCAGTTTGTGCTAATCCATTCACTGCACTAAAACTCAAGCACTTATAAATTCATTCAGGCACTGTCCTTGCAGAACTGTAACCATTCAGTCAGTACCCAAGTACTCATGCAGCGAAGTAGGCTTTAGGGCATGAACTGCTTCAATGCACTATTCTTGTAGTCTTCTATCTACCTGCACACTTGTCTTTTATACCTTCAATTCCCTAGTCTGTATACTTAGACTTCCAGCAAGCACTCTGTACCCGCTGTTGCACTATTGTAGTGACCCATTCAGCAGTTTGTGCAAATCCATTCACTGCACTAAAACTCAAGCACATATAAATTCAGTCAGGCACTGTTCTCGCAGGACTGTATTCATTCAGTCAGTACCCAACTACTCATGCAGCGAAGTAGGCCTTAGGGCATGAACCGCTTCAAACCGCTATGAAATATGCTTCTAGTCTTCTATCTACCTGCACACTTGTCTTTTATACCTTCAATTCCCAAGTCTGTATCCTTACACTTCCACCAAGCACTCTGTCACTGCTGTTGCACTGTTGTAGTGACCCATTCAGCAGTAAGTACTAATCCATTTACTGCACTAAAACTCAAGCACCTATGTATTCACTTATACACTCTCCTTACAATACTCTGATCATTCAGTCAGTACCCAAGTACTCATGCAGCAAAGTAGGCCTTAGGGCATGAACCGCTTCAAACCGCTATGAAATATGCTTCTAGTCTTCTATCTACCTGCACACTTGTCTTTTATACCTTCAATTCCCTAGCCTGTATCCTTACACTTCCACCAAGCACTCTGTCACTGCTGTTGCATTGTTGTAGTGACCCATTAAGCAGTATGTACTAATCCATTTACTGCACTAAAACTCAAGCACTTATATATTCACTTAGACACTCTCCTTACAGTACTCTGATCTTTCAGTCAGTACCCAAGTACTCATGCAGTGAAGCAGGCCTTAGGGCATGAACTGCTTCAAACCCCTATGCACCATGCTTGTAGTCTTGTATCCACCTGCACACTTGTCTTTTATACCTTCAATTCCCTAGTTTGCATCCTTCCACTTCCAACCAACCACTCTGTTTCTGCTGTTACTCTGTTGTAGTGTCCCATTCAGCAGTTTGTGCTAATCTATTCACTGCGCTAAAACTCAAGCACTCCTTGCAGAACTGTAATCATTCAGTCAGTACCCAAGTACTCATGCAGTAAAGTAGGCCTTAGGACATGAAGTGCTTCAAACCCCTATACACTATGCATGCAGTCTTCTATCCACCTGTACAATTGTCTTTCATATCTTCAATTCCCCAATTAGTATTTTTACACTTCCACCAAGCACTCTGTCACTGCTGTTGCACTGTTGTAGTGACCCATTCAGCAGTATGTGGTAATCCATTCACTGTGCTAAAACTGAAGCACTTATAAATTCATTCAGGCACTCTCTTTGCAGAACTGTAATAATTCAGTCAGTACCCAAGTACTCATGTAGCGAAGTATGCCTTAGGGTATGGATTGCTTGAAATCCCTATGCACTATGTTTGCAGTCTTGCATCTACCTGCTCACTTGTCTTTCACGCCTTCAATTCCCCTGCCTGTATCCTTACACTTTCACCAAGCAATCTGTCACTGCTGTTGCCCTGTTGTAGTGATCCATTCAGCAGTATGTACTAATCCATTCACTGCATTAAAACACAAACACTTATAAATTCACCCAGGGAGTTTTACCAGCAGTGCAGAGGGAAGCATACGAAATACAGGAACCCTATGTCAAGGGTCCAGAGACCTGGTAGGTGTTTGTATGGTCACTGCTTATTAAGTCAGTGTGTACCAAAGATGTGTAAAAAAGAAAAATTTCTTTTTAGAGTCCCCTCACTCACCGGGGTTGCCCCACGGTGACATGCTTCATCATTGGGGCCATCCCAGTTCTCTACGAAAAGGGGCGTGCTGCGACAAGGCGACTACGCAGGAGCACTAGTTTTGTGAGATGACTATGTGTGGTGCATGTGTAATGATGATGGAGTGGGTGTGGAATTAAAATATACCGTGCTAGTGGGCCTCAACAATTTATTTCGCTCCTAGTGTGGTATAAAAAATTAAAAAATTAAAAAGGGGTGACACTGTCTTCTAACTTTTACTGAGTTAGATCAGTGTCAAAAGGTCAACATGTTTCAAGCTCCCCTAAGCTTTTCTTCAGGACCATACAGGAGCGAAATAAATTGTTGAGGCCCACTAGCACGGTATATTTTAATTCCAACTAGTGCTCCTGCGTAGTCGCCTTGTCGCAGCACGCCCCTTTTCGTAGAGAACTGGGATGGCCCCAATGATGAAGCATCTTTCTTCTCTCCTTCCGGAAAGGAAAAACAATTCCAAATTAATGCTTCCTTCCTCTTCGGTACAGAAATGGGGGTGGTGATGAATCAGTCTGTCCCTGGCCCAGTGCATCATGGGAACAGGGCAGACTAAACTACCAAGCCAATTCTTCACCAGAAAGGAAACAAGCTACCGGTGACCGGTTTCTGGCATTTCAGCCGTCTTCGGCCCGGCTTGCTTGAATCCTGATGGTGCAGTGAGAAAGGGACTCATGTCTGAGTATACCCTGCCACACCTATAGTGGCCAAAAACGATACAGAAATGGGGGTGGTGATGAACAGAGTGTCTGAATTAAGCAGACCACTCTTACCCAGTCCAAAGATCAGGGCTTGATCCATCACCGTTATTTATCTCACTGCACCATCCCAGTTCAGAACCTGGCTATATGCAAATCAGTCTGTCCCTGGTCCAGTGCATCATGGGAACAGGGCAGACTAAACTACCAAGCCAATTCTTCACCAGAAAGGAAACAAGCTACCGGGGACCGGTTTCTGGCATTTCAGCCGTCTTCGGCCCGGCTTGCTTGAATCCTGATGGTGCAGTGAGAAAGGGACTCATGTCTGAGTATACCCTGCCACACCTATAGTGGCCAAAAACGATACAGAAATGGGGGTGGTTATGAACAGAGTGTCTGAATTAAGCAGACCACTCTTACCCAGTCCAAAGATCAGGGCTTGATCCATCACCGTTATTTATCTCACTGCACCATCCCAGTTCAGAACCTGGCTATATGCAAATCAGTCTGTCCCTGGCCCAGTGCATCATGGGAACAGGGCAGACTAAACTACCAAGCCAATTCTTCACCAGAAAGGAAACAAGCTACCGGGGACCGGTTTCTGGCATTTCAGCCGTCTTCGGCCCGGCTTGCTTGAATCCTGATGGTGCAGTGAGAAAGGGACTCATGTCTGAGTATACCCTGCCACACCTATAGTGGCCAAAAACGATACAGAAATGGGGTGGTGATGAACAGAGTGTCTGAATTAAGCAGACCACTCTTACCCAGTCCAAAGATCAGGGCTTGATCCATCACCGTTATTTATCTCACTGCACCATCCCAGTTCAGAACCTGGCTATATTCAAATCAGTCTGTCCCTGGCCCAGTGCATCATGGGAACAGGGCAGACTAAACTACCAAGCCAATTCTTCACCAGAAAGGAAACAAGCTACCGGGGACCGGTTTCTGGCATTTCAGCCGTCTTCGGCCCGGCTTGCTTGAATCCTGATGGTGCAGTGAGAAAGGGACTCATGTCTGAGTATACCCTGCCACACCTATAGTGGCCAAAAACGATACAGAAATGGGGGTGGTGATGAACAGAGTGTCTGAATTAAGCAGACCACTCTTACCCAGTCCAAAGATCAGGGCTTGATCCATCACCGTTATTTATCTCACTGCACCATCCCAGTTCAGAACCTGGCTATATGCAAATCAGTCTGTCCCTGGCCCAGTGCATCATGGGAACAGGGCAGACTAAACTACCAAGCCAATTCTTCACCAGAAAGGAAACAAGCTACCGGGGACCGGTTTCTGGCATTTCAGCCGTCTTCGGCCTGGCTTGCTTGAATCCTGATGGTGCAGTGAGAAAGGGACTCATGTCTGAGTATACCCTGCCAGACCTATAGTGGCCAAAAACGATACAGAAATGGGGGTCGTGATGAACAGAGTGTCTGAATTAAGCAGACCACTCTTACCCAGTCCAAAGATCAGGGCTTGATCCATCACCGTTATTTATCTCACTGCACCATCCCAGTTCAGAACCTGGCTATATGCAAATAAGTCTGTCCCTGGTCCAGTGCATCATGGGAACAGGGCAGACTAAACTACAAAGCCAATTCTTCACCAGAAAGGAAACAAGCTACCGGGGACCGGTTTCTGGCATTTTAGCCGTCTTCGGCCCGGCTTGCTTGAATCCTGATGGTGCAGTGAGAAAGGGACTCATGTCTGAGTATACCCTGCCACACCTATAGTGGCCAAAAACGATACAGAAATGGGGGTGGTGATGAACAGAGTGTCTGAATTAAGCAGACCACTCTTACCCAGTCCAAAGATCAGGGTTTGATCCATCACCGTTATTTATCTCACTGCACCATCCCAGTTCAGAACCTGGCTATATGCAAATCAGTCTGTCCCTGGCCCAGTGCGTCATGGGAACAGGGCAGACTAAACTACCAAGCCAATTCTTCACCATAAAGGAAACAAGCTACCGGTTCTGAGCTGGGATGGTGCAGTGAGCTAAAAAATGGTGATGGATCAAGCCCTGATCTTTGGACTGGGTAAGAGTGGTCTGCTTAATTCAGACACTCTGTTCATCACCACCCCCTTTTCTGAATCGTTTTGTCCACCATAAGCATGGAAGGGTATACTCAGATGTGAGTCCCTTGCTTATTGCACCATCAGGATTCAAGCAAGCCGGGCCAAAGACGGCTGAAATGCCAGAAACCGGTCCCCGGAAGCTTGTTTCCTTCCCAGTATAAGAATTGGCTTGGTAGTTTGGTCTGCCCTGTTCCCATGATGCACTGGGCCAGGGTCAGACTAATTTGCATGTAGCCAGGTTCTGAGCTGGGATGGTGCAGTGAGCTAAAAAATGGTGATGGATCAAGCCCTGATCTTTGGACTGGGTAAGAGTGGTCTGCTTAATTCAGACACTCTGTTCATCACCACCCCCTTTTCTGAATCGTTTTTGTCCACCATAAGAGTGGAAGGGTATACTCAGATGTGAGTCCCTTGCTCATTGCACCATCAGGATTCAAGCAAGCGGGCTGAAGACGGCTGAAATGCCAGAAACCGGTCCCCGAAAGCTTGTTTCCTTCCCAGTATAAGAATTGGCTTGGTAGTTTGGTCTGCCCTGTTCCCATGATGCACTGGGCCAGGGTCAGACTAATTTGCATGTAGCCAGGTTCTGAGCTGGGATGGTGCAGTGAGCTAAAAAATGGTGATGGATCAAGCCCTGATCTTTGGACTGGGTAAGAGTGGTCTGCTTAATTCAGACACTCTGTTCATCACCACCCCCTTTTCTGAATCGTTTTTGTCCACCATAAGCGTGGAAGGGTATACTCAGATGTGAGTCCCTTGCTCATTGCACCATCAGGATTCAAGCAAGCCGGGCTGAAGACGGCTGAAATGCCAGAAACCGGTCCCCGGAAGCTTGTTTCCTTCTCAGTATAAGAATTGGCTTGGTAGTTTGGTCTGCCCTGTTCCTATGATGCACTGGGCCAGGGTCAGACTAATTTGCATGTAGCCAGGTTCTGAGCTGGGATGGTGCAGTGAGCTTAAAAATGGTGATGGATCAAGCCCTGATCTTTGGACTGGGTAAGAGTGGTCTGCTTAATTCAGACACTCTGTTCATCACCACCCCCTTTTCTGAATCGTTTTGTCCACCATAAGAGTGGAAGGGTATACTCAGATGTGAGTCCCTTGCTCATTGCACCATCAGGATTCAAGCAAGCCGGGCCGAAGACGGCTGAAATGCCAGAAACCGGTCCCCGGAAGCTTGTTTCCTTCCCAGTATAAGAATTGGCTTGGTAGTTTGGTCTGCCCTGTTCCCATGATGCATTGGGCCAGGGTCAGACTAATTTGCATGTAGCCAGGTTCTGAGCTGGGATGGTGCAGTGAGCTAAAAAATGGTGATGGATCAAGCCCTGATCTTTGGACTGGGGAAGAGTGGTCTGCTTAATTCAGACACTCTGTTCATCACCACCCCCTTTTCTGAATCGTTTTTGTCCACCATAAGCGTGGAAGGGTATACTCAGATGTGAGTCCCTTGCTCATTGCACCATCAGGATTCAAGCAAGCCGGGCCGAAGACGGCTGAAATGCCAGAAACCGGTCCCCGGAAGCTTGTTTCCTTTCCAGTATAAGAATTGGCTTGGTAGTTTGGTCTGCCCTGTTCCCATGATGCACTGGGCCAGGGTCAGACTAATTTGCATGTAGCCAGGTTCTGAGCTGGGATGGTGCAGTGAGCTAAAAAATGGTGATGGATCAAGCCCTGATCTTTGGACTGGGTAAGAGTGGTCTGCTTAATTCAGACACTCTGTTCATCACTACCCCCTTTTCTGAATCCTTCCTCTTCGGGGCAGGGTCTTCTTGCACAAGTTCTTCTTCAGAAGAGTGTTCTGATATATCTTCACCTTGCTGTGCAGCCATGATGAAGATGTATAGAAGAAAGAGCTCCTTCACAAAAAAGTGTTTCTTCAGTGAAGGTCAAAGAAGAAAGATTAACATGGGTGGGGTTTTTCAACAGTTAGAATAGAACCAATCAAATCTGTTGTTTTGAAGTCACATGAGGTACGCGTAGGGTGCACTTATGATGCGCGTACGAACAAAGTACCCCCGTGATTTGCGTAATTGCTTTTAAAAGTAATATACGCTTATTAAAAGTAAATAAATACTATTTTCATAATTACCTCAGATAATGTCGTGCCTTAATATTTACATTAAATACATAGATAAATCTTTTAAACATTAAAAAACTTTTGCGGGGTACGTGTACAGTGCGCCGTACAAACGTTCATGACATCACGCGGAAGCACTGATGCGATGCGTATCGTCAAAACGTATTTCTAACGTATGCGCGGGTACCCTTACAGTACGATTACAGATGCAAAGGATGGTGCGAGGACGGTACGCGTACCCTACGTTTACCACCCAAAAAAATGCACAAATAAAATATAGAAATAAATTTTAATATATTGAAGAAAAAAATATGTAATGTCAGTTAAAAAATAAAATAGCTAAAAATTATTATTATAAAAAATGTAGTAAATTAGTATAAAAAAAATAAATACAACAATTAATTAACCCTGGGCGAAGCACTAAGCTACGCTTGCGGAGTTTGCGAAGTTTGCGCAACTTCGCACTACGCGAGCTGCACGTAGCACAGTGCGAACACGCGTAGTGCAGCGTAGCGTTATGCAGCGCTCATTTTTTGCTTGTTCGCGGTCCTGAACGTGATGTTCGCGACCGCGAGCAAGCAAAATGACATTCCGGCGGGATTCTCAACGCGGGGAGGTAAGGTTTCTCATTGTGAGTGGTTGCGCATGCTCGCGACCGCTCTGAATTGGAAACTACCAGTACGCATTGAAAAAGCTGCCGCTCGAGTAATAATCTACTTGAGCAGCAGAAAACTACAGCTCCCACTGTGCAAGATGCCGTTTTAAATGATTGCACAGTGCTGGATGCTTGTCCGCACTGTTCAATCATTGAAAACACATCTTGCACAGTGCGAACATGCTACTACACAGCTCACGTAGTGCTACGTGAAGTTCGCGTAGTGCAAAGTGCACTTCGCGTAGCTTCGCGTAGCGCTACTTCGCGAACTACGCCCACCCTTACAATTAATACATTTAAAAATTGGCATTTACAAAACCTATGAAATTCACAGAAAAAAACATAGGTTTTAGGCACGTTATAGTTAGGAATTAGCCTTTCAAAAAACATGTAAATTCACTGAAAAAACATATGTTTCACACGTTATAGTTAGGAAATAGCATTTAAAAAACCTTAGAAATTCACTGAAAAAACCCATAGATTTCACACATGTTATAGTTAGCTGCACATTTCACTCATACAAAACCATTGAAATTCCCCTGTTATAGTTAGTTCAGCTAACTATAACTCGCGCGACCGCAATCCACTGCTGATGACGTCACGTATTACATCACTCATGACGTGGTCATTGACATCACTCATGAGGACATCACTGATGACATCTCAAATGACATCACTCATGATATCACTGATGACATCATCCTTGTGAAAGAGTGGCAGACCTCCTTTCACCCTAATATAACCTTTTATACACACATTGAAAAATAGAAACTAACATTTTCAAAACAATGAAGATACCAATACCAGTTAGAACAACCTATTCAGTAATTCCAACATCTACATACACATCCACTCATTCACCAACAGTTCTATATAGTCACTCATACATGTACTCACTCATCATATGTTCTCATACACCTATATATCCTGTTACACACCTACACTCATACATAGAGTTACTCACTCATATACTCACACATGCAAATAAACTATCAAACATCCATTTAATTGCATATACAGGTATACACACACCACTACACTTACTTCTACAGAAACATACACATACTTACTCTCTTAAACAATCGCTTATAGAAACACATACTTATTTATACAGGAACTCTTCCAATCTCTCACTCTCTTATATAGTCACTTACATACATCTATACTCACATATACTAGTTTAAAACATATGTACTTACTCATAAAGACACTATTGAGACAGTCATTCACTCACTAACACACCCATACACACACTAATCCACCCATACAGTCTTGCACACATGCTGTCTTCAAAACACATACAGTCAGTCACTCATTCATGCGCTAAGTAATATCCCCCACTGAACCATACAGACACTCATACTGATACTAAAAAAAAGCAACCAATAACCCATATACACACTCATGCAGCTTCTCACCAACCCATGCAACCAATTATACACAAAGTGAGACACTGATACATATATTTAAATATTTAAACATTACTTGCTAATACATGTATTCACTAAGATACACTTAATAAGTCAGTTATACAATCAATTTTACAAAAAAACTATCCATTAGACACTTATTTACCCATTTATTCTTCCATCGACCTTTAGATATACATATATAAAAAATATGTATTTTTCAGAAAGACACACATTTACTGGATGATGCCATCAGTGATGTCATCAGTGATGTCATTTGAGATGTCATCAGTGATGTCATGAGTGATGTCACTGATCATGTCATGAGTGATGTAACTATAACAGGGGAATTTCAATGGTTTTGTATGAGTGAAATGTCCAGCTAACTATAACATGTGTGAAACCCATTTTTTCCCCAGTGAATATAGATATATATATATTCACTGTATATATGTGTGTATGTATATATATATATATATATATATATATATATATATATATATATATATATATATATATATATATATATATATATATATATATATATATAATACATTAATTTATTAAATATATAAAAAATTCAAATTCATTTTAACAAAATAAAATACATTTTATATATATTTTAACAAAATATTACAAATAGACTTAATTATAAAAAGATGAATACACAAGCATAATAATGTACTTACTATGCAGTAAATTACTGGCCTGGAAGTGCAAAGGACTCCTAAGCTTAGAGGAGTTCAAATTTTTGAAAAAAGAGTTTCCCAAAGCACCGGTGATCTACTTCATACCCACAATTCACAAGAATAGGGAACAGCCACCTGGACGACCAATTATTGCGGCCTGTGATGGGCCCCTTGAAATTATGTCCAGGTATATAGACTTTTTATTCAAGAACATGTACAAAATCTTGAATCCTATGTAAAAGACACCGGGGATTTCTTGTGGAAAATTGGATAGTTGAATGGCAGGAGGGGTACAAGTTAATTACTCTAGATGTAACATCTCCATATACGTGCATAAGAAATATTGATGGCATCAAAGCAGTAAATTGTTTTCTAGCAAGGAGACCGATAGAGTTCACATCACACAATAGGATGCTTATGGACATGTTGGTCTTCTGTCTGGAACATAACTTCTTTCTATTCAGAAAACAAATGTTCCGGCAAGTACAGGGTGTGGCAATGGGGGCCAGCTTCTCCCCCAGCTACGCTTGCCTATTCATGGGCTGGTGGGAGGAGCTGGTCCTCCAGAGACAACATGGTGACACATACAAGGACAAGGTTATATCGTGGCTACGATATATAGATGACCTGATGATTGTATGGAATGGGACGGAGGGGGAAGCAGAGGAGTTCATTGCCAACTTGAATCATAATGATATGAATTTGAATTTCACATCGCATATCAGTAGGGAGCAAATCCCTTTCCTAGATGTTTTAATTAAAATAGAAGATCTCAAGATCAGTACTACATTATATAGGAAGGAAACTTCTGGGAATACATTACTGCATGCGACAAGCGCACATCCAGCACACTTCATACATAGTATCCCCTATGGGGAAATGCTTAGATTGCGCACAATATGCAGCAGTGAGGCTGAACTGGTTAAAAACCAACAGGAAAGTAAATTGAGATTCATCGATCGAGGTTACAGTGCCAAAACTATCAAATGCGCAATTCAAAGATCCATGGCAAGGGCGAGGGAGGATTTGTTGGTATAAACTAGTACAATCCCAAGAAAAGGTAACATCAATAGCAGATGGGAGCCCTAGACTTATATTAACCTATAACCGTCAGCATAAACCATTGCGCCAAATAATTAAGAATAACTGGCACATAGTAAAAGATGACCCCGTTATAGGTAACTCACTTCCCGAACATCCGGCCATAACATTCAGAAAGTCCACATCTATGGCAGATATTCTAGTAACTAGTAGCCCAGAATGTAAAAATAGTATGGACTGGCTGAAGGCAAGGAAGGGGTTCTTCAAATGTATCAGCTGTAAAGCCTGTACATTTGGTACAAACAGAACAACCTATATGACAGCCTTTGGCTCAAAACCCCAAATGATTAAACAGCATCTAACGTGCAGAAGCGAATATGTAGTATATATCTTAGAGTGCAGCTGCAATCTTAGATATGTTGGAAGCACAAAACTGCCTGGGTACCAAAGAATACTACAGCATATTAGGGCGATAACCAACAGTGACCCTAGCTACCCGGTAGCCCGTCACTTCAAGGAACATCATGGGGGAAAAACCAAAGATCTAAAATACTATCTGATAGATAGTGTCCCCATCCAAAGAAGGGGAGGTGACAGGGAAGGGATGCTGCGTCGTCTGGAAACCCATTAAATTATACTATTGGACAGTAAACAGCCCAATGGGTTAAATATGGGTGAAGATTTGTACACATACCTAGACTAGCAGGTAGCACATGATCAAATAAGTGCCCTCACTAACTTACTATACAATCAATATATCAGCCTGTCCATAAAAACATGTCCCTATGTATGAGAAATGGATTTAATGTGTCTACAAATGACGTTTCTATAAATGGTTTATCTGCACATTTGTAATTTTATGGAATTGTATAATATTTTGCATTTTAGATGATAGGAATATTAACTGTTGAATTTTAAGTATGATTTCAATTAGTTATTTATATTATCTATTGTATAGTATATCTTTTTAGGTCTAATGGACCTCATTTAATTTTAGTTCGGACATGAATTAGTTGTTTTAAACATTTTTTAATCCAAGGAATGTTTTTTAACTAATTGTGGGAAGCGTGTTCTTGAACTAGGAGAAAGTCAATGTTTTGTCCATTCGGCCTGTGTTCCTAGTGCTGTGAAAAACACCAGCACATATCGAAACAAGAAAAAATAACAATATCTAACTAATTAGTACAAACCGTACAATGGTGATAAAAACATGATATTTAGCCACATATGCACTTTATTATTTATGCACTTTAGCACTTTTGTTTAAAATACACCAATATGGTGAATTATTGGGTGTTCCTGGGAAGAAGCACAACATACGAAGCTTTGAAGAGAATGAAACACATGTACTTGGGAAATCAGTTAGTGATTGCATTTGTAGATAAAAATGGAAGCGGGGAGATATACACATATACAAAAAATATAAGAATCTAATATATGTTACACTTAGTCATGCTGATAATATGACTGTGCATTTAAGTAAAGCATTGCAAAATAGAAAATCTGTATTTTACAGGTAATTTTAAATATTTTTCTATTTTAGCTGCATAACTTATTTATTGTATTCTACAATTATTCTCTGTCCTTGTATTTTACAAAGATTATCTACATGTATATCACGCAAATTGTATATTGTATTTAACGTGTAATTATTACTATCAAATACTTGAAGTAACCCAAGAAAAAGAAAAACAGACTGTAGAACATGTGAATATCTCTTTTATGTTCATTACTGCACTTGCACTTTAAAAGGGTATGTGCTTTACGACTATGTTGTCATGTGATCAAGGCAGGGATCTACCGAAACGCGTCGTGAGGGCTGTTGGTGGCGTTTTAATAAGAAAATAAACTAAATTGCACCAAGTTGGGTCTGCCTCGTCTTCTTTGCGAACCCGGCTGGAGTTGGTGGCTGGAGCGAGTACTATTGGAAAAAAAATATATATATATATATATATATTTATATATATATATATATATATATATATATATATATATATATATATATATATATATATATATATAAGTCAAGAAAACTGGTATGGTCCTGTATGTAGAAACCAGAGTCGAAGCCCAAATTGAGTTTTAAGTGCTCAAGGTTTAATTGGCAAAAATAAACAGCCCCAACGCGTTTCGAGGTAAGCCTACCTCTTGGTCACGGGTGGAGTAACATCATTTCACCAAACTTTTAAAGTAAACACCCAGATGCATTCTGTCATGCATCACGTGCCCATAGACAATGAAGAGATACTGCAGTCGGGCTACAATGTATCATTGAGTTTGTTTTCAGTCATTTCAGTTGTTAACATAAAATAAAATAAATTAATGGCTTTGTGGCTACATATCCAAGCATATAATTAACATCATGTGTTACATTTGTCTCATGAAAAAATATAAATGTCAGAAAATTATACATATGCTTGTTCTGCATAGGTTGTTAAAAAGAAAATCCCCGCCCAAGTGGGCTTTTTACATATCTAGGCTTTTAGTTAACATCATGTGTTACATTTATCTCATGACAAAATATATGTCAGAAAATTATACGTATGCTTGTTCTGATAAGTTGTTACAACGAAAATCTCCGCCCTAGTGGGCTTTTAACCACCACAAAAATGTTCATAATGTCGAGTCTAAGTTCTGCCCCAGTGGGCGTGCCATCCTTTCCTGCAAGAAACCAAACAAACCACATTCAGCCTGTGTATTCTCATCATATATGTGCAAATAACTATAACCAGTGCTATTAAAATCAACTTTCTTTAAAAGATTCTACATTGTTTAAAAGACGCGACAGAGATTACTTGATTCCTTAAATTACTCATACAAGTGTACTGCTAGTTCTTCCCCAAGGTTGTGCCCAATCGGTTGAATGGTGTTATATTTAATTATATATTTGGACTCAAGTTTCCGTAACTCTAGCCATCTGTTTCCACCTCTCTCTTTATTTTCCACACAGTCTAGCACTGTAAATGTCAGCAGATTAGGATTCTGATTGTGTACTGCCGCAAAGTGCCTTGCTACTGGGTATTGGTGGTTCAAGTTTTTTATTGCTCTTAGATGTTCTAGTACTCTGAGTTTGGCCTGCTTAGTGGTGCACCCAATGTAAAATTTGTCACAAGGACAGTGTAGTGCATAGATAGCATGATCCGTCGTGCAGCTCAAATGTTTAGTGATCTTATGTGCCTCCTGATCTTTGGAAATCACTATCGATTTGCAATTCTTACTGGTCTTGCAAGCTTTGCAACGTTTACACGGAAAAAATCCATGTATTGCATTACTCTTAGGACTTTCTCTGATTAATGTCGTGCTTAGTGTGTCTCTTAGTGATTTAGCCTTCATGTAAGTCACTGATGGTGTATCGTGTATGACCTCACACAAATCTTTATCCAGTTTAAGGATGTCCCAAAATTTCAGTAAACTCCGTCTCACTTCCCAGGACTGACTGTCATACCGGGTTATGAATCGGATTTTATCATCTGCAGGACGTTCTTTAGGGATCAGAAGTTCTTTTCTTTCCTTCTGATCTACCTCTTTTACTGCATGATTGATGATTTCCTTCGAATATCCCCTTTCACGAAATCTTGCTATCATCAGTGCTTTTTCCTTTTCATAGTGTGGCCCTGTGCTGCAATTACGCTTAGCCCTGGTTAGCTCTCCCAAAGGGATGCTTCTTATCAATGTAACCGGGTGACAACTTTCAGCGTGTAGGAGACTATTTCCAGCTGTTTTTTTACGGAATAAGGAGCTTGTTAAAACCCCATCCCTCACCTCAAGGTTGACATCCAGGAATTCCAGTTGAGTTTTACTCATGCAACTGGTGAATTTTAAATTGAGACCATTATTGTTGATGATCTTTTCAAATTCCTGAGCTTGTTCGCAAGTGCCCTTCCAGACACAAAAGATGTCATCAATGAAACGGAGCCAGAGGACGGCGTGGGTACTAAAGTGGGAGATGTTGCTCACCACTTGCTCCTCCCACCAGCCCATAAAAAGGCCAGCAAAGCTGGGAGCAAAGCAAGTACCCATCGCCGTCCCCCGTGTCTGTCTGTACATTTTTTTATCAAATATGAAAAAATTATTTTCAAGACATATCTGCATCATCTGCAGTATCATATTAGTGTGGCCCCAGTGGGAGATAGATCGTTCCTTCAGAAAGTGTCTACATGCCTCTAGCCCCAAAGTTTGGGGAATGCTTGTGTACAAACTGACGACATCAAAACTGATCATCCAATAATCAGTATTCCATGTAAAGTTGTTAATTTTTCTGAGGAAGTCAGATGTATCCTTAACATAAGATGGCAAAGACTGGACTAGTGGTTGTAAAAAGTGGTCGATGTACCTTGAAGTTTTTTCAAGTAAGCTACCCACTGAGGAGACAATTGGCCTCCCTGGTGGTTTCACCAAATCTTTATGTAACTTGGGCAATAGGTACAATGCTGGCACCATGGGGTATTTACACAACAGGTATTTGTACTCCTCATCTTCAATGATACCACTGAATTTCCATTCCACAAGTTTATCAAAAAACATCTGCTTCATGCTATTATATTCTTGTCTCGTGGTCAAAACATAGTTTTCATGGTCATTAAGTTGCCTATACCCTTCCTCCAGATACATCTCCACAGGCCACAGTACAACATTACCTCCTTTGTCACTGTTCCTGATAATTATATCAGTCCAGCTTTCCATCTCTTTCAATGCTAGGAATTGATTATTGGTTAGATTGAGTTTGAGTTTAGGTCTTCTTTTCTCAATTTTACGCATCTCTTCTAGTACCCCTTGTTCAAAACTGTCAATATACATGTTAGCAATATTAGGTACAAATATCGACTTAGGTCTGAACCCGCTAGCACTACACAAATCTGTTCTTTCACATTCCATCAAATTTAGCAGAGGATCTACGTTCACATTTTCACAACCTGCTAATTCATGAAAGGCTTGTAGTGTTTCTGCGTCATTAGGGGTTAACATACTAGGTTTATCAACAATATTGTCCTTTTTTAGTCTAATCTTGCTCGCAAACCATTTTTTTAATTTAAGCTTACGAGTAAACTTGAAGAGATCAATACGTGAATTAGTAAAGTTAAATCTTGCGGTGGGACAAAATGACAAACCACGTGAAAGTACTTGCATTTGGGCAGCCGTTAACGTACGTTTAGAAAGATTTACCACTGTTTTCTTCATCACTTCTTCGCAATCTTTCCTCTGGTGCGCGTTCCCACTGGACTGGCCACCTCGTGTGAGCTTTCTCCTCTGATGGCCCTGTTTCCTCCTCTGCCGCCTCTTCCACGATTCCTTGGGGGCGTGCCCATCTGGCGACCTTGTGCCATTAGAGCCACTTCCTTTAAAATTCGGTCTTTTGGTTGGACCGATTCATGCTGCTCAGAGGTATCGCTTTCCTCGGATTCACTTTCTTGTATTTCCGGTGTTTTCTCACCTTGTAATCCTGCCGTTTGATCAGCTACCTCTGGGCTCTTTGCAGCTCGTTTTGATTTCCCTTTCGCGTTGACAGAGTCTCTTAGGGCATCGAATTTCTTGGCAAAGGTTAAAATCTGACCCTTTTTATAGTCTACCTCATCACGAATAAATTTTCTTTGCTTTTTTTCTTTAATTTCTTGTTCGATCTTTTCCAAACGTTTGTTTATTTTGGCCATCTCCGTAGCAAAATCCGTTTCTGTACATATTTCTTTCAACTTGCATGTTATGCTCTCGATTTCTTCATTCAATCTGCCACATTCCTTTTCAGCATCTCTTATCAGCATTTTCAGCATATTTGTCGAGCAATTATGATTGTTTTCCATCCAATCATTTATTAAAACAGGGTCTGGTTTCTGAAAAGTGGGTACAATAAATATACGTAGTCCACGGGGAATGCGGTTACATTCTACGTACTTTGTGAGAGCTGCTGCATCCCACCACTTTGAAAGTTCACGTTTCAGCGCCTTCCCCAAAGCATCCCAGAGTTTCTTACTTTCATCCGCTGTTGTTACGGTTGGTGCATTTTCCTTTGCAGTATTTTCGTTGCTGGTCCCAGCGTGGGAAAACAATTTCTCTGCCGCGTCTTTTCTCCTGCTGTTTCTCAGCTCAGCCATTTCAACCTCTACAGCGTGCCCCCCGGCGTGTCGCTGTGAGCACTAGAAAACGATCCGCGAAGAGATGCGTAAAATTGAGAAAAGAAGACCTAAACTCAAACTCAATCTAACCAATAATCAATTCCTAGCATTGAAAGAGATGGAAAGCTGGACTGATATAATTATCAGGAACAGTGACAAAGGAGGTAATGTTGTACTGTGGCCTGTGGAGATGTATCTGGAGGAAGGGTATAGGCAACTTAATGACCATGAAAACTATGTTTTGACCACGAGACAAGAATATAATAGCATGAAGCAGATGTTTTTTGATAAACTTGTGGAATGGAAATTCAGTGGTATCATTGAAGATGAGGAGTACAAATACCTGTTGTGTAAATACCCCATGGTGCCAGCATTGTACCTATTGCCCAAGTTACATAAAGATTTGGTGAAACCACCAGGGAGGCCAATTGTCTCCTCAGTGGGTAGCTTACTTGAAAAAACTTCAAGGTACATCGACCACTTTTTACAACCACTAGTCCAGTCTTTGCCATCTTATGTTAAGGATACATCTGACTTCCTCAGAAAAATTAACAACTTTACATGGAATACTGATTATTGGATGATCAGTTTTGATGTCGTCAGTTTGTACACAAGCATTCCCCAAACTTTGGGGCTAGAGGCATGTAGACACTTTCTGAAGGAACGATCTATCTCCCACTGGGGCCACACTAATATGATACTGCAGATGATGCAGATATGTCTTGAAAATAATTTTTTCATATTTGATAAAAAAATGTACAGACAGACACGGGGGACGGCGATGGGTACTTGCTTTGCTCCCAGCTTTGCTGGCCTTTTTATGGGCTGGTGGGAGGAGCAAGTGGTGAGCAACATCTCCCACTTTAGTACCCACGCCGTCCTCTGGCTCCGTTTCATTGATGACATCTTTTGTGTCTGGAAGGGCACTTGCGAACAAGCTCAGGAATTTGAAAAGATCATCAACAATAATGGTCTCAATTTAAAATTCACCAGTTGCATGAGTAAAACTCAACTGGAATTCCTGGATGTCAACCTTGAGGTGAGGGATGGGGTTTTAACAAGCTCCTTATTCCGTAAAAAAACAGCTGGAAATAGTCTCCTACACGCTGAAAGTTGTCACCCGGTTACATTGATAAGAAGCATCCCTTTGGGAGAGCTAACCAGGGCTAAGCGTAATTGCAGCACAGGGCCACACTATGAAAAGGAAAAAGCACTGATGATAGCAAGATTTCGTGAAAGGGGATATTCGAAGGAAATCATCAATCATGCAGTAAAAGAGGTAGATCAGAAGGAAAGAAAAGAACTTCTGATCCCTAAAGAACGTCCTGCAGATGATAAAATCCGATTCATAACCCGGTATGACAGTCAGTCCTGGGAAGTGAGACGGAGTTTACTGAAATTTTGGGACATCCTTAAACTGGATAAAGATTTGTGTGAGGTCATACACGATACACCATCAGTGACTTACATGAAGGCTAAATCACTAAGAGACACACTAAGCACGACATTAATCAGAGAAAGTCCTAAGAGTAATGCAATACATGGATTTTTTCCGTGTAAACGTTGCAAAGCTTGCAAGACCAGTAAGAATTGCAAATCGATAGTGATTTCCAAAGATCAGGAGGCACATAAGATCACTAAACATTTGAGCTGCACGACGGATCATGCTATCTATGCACTACACTGTCCTTGTGACAAATTTTACATTGGGTGCACCACTAAGCAGGCCAAACTCAGAGTACTAGAACATCTAAGAGCAATAAAAAACTTGAACCACCAATACCCAGTAGCAAGGCACTTTGCGGCAGTACACAATCAGAATCCTAATCTGCTGACATTTACAGTGCTAGACTGTGTGGAAAATAAAGAGAGAGGTGGAAACAGATGGCTAGAGTTACGGAAACTTGAGTCCAAATATATAATTAAATATAACACCATTCAACCGATTGGGCACAACCTTGGGGAAGAACTAGCAGTACACTTGTATGAGTAATTTAAGGAATCAAGTAATCTCTGTCGCGTCTTTTAAACAATGTAGAATCTTTTAAAGAAAGTTGATTTTAATAGCACTGGTTATAGTTATTTGCACATATATGATGAGAATACACAGGCTGAATGTGGTTTGTTTGGTTTCTTGCAGGAAAGGATGGCACGCCCACTGGGGCAGAACTTAGACTCGACATTATGAACATTTTTGTGGTGGTTAAAAGCCCACTAGGGCGGAGATTTTCGTTGTAACAACTTATCAGAACAAGCATACGTATAATTTTCTGACATATATTTTGTCATGAGATAAATGTAACACATGATGTTAACTAAAAGCCTAGATATGTAAAAAGCCCACTTGGGCGGGGATTTTCTTTTTAACAACCTATGCAGAACAAGCATATGTATAATTTTCTGACATTTATATTTTTTCATGAGACAAATGTAACACATGATGTTAATTATATGCTTGGATATGTAGCCACAAAGCCATTAATTTATTTTATTTTATGTTAACAACTGAAATGACTGAAAACAAACTCAATGATACATTGTAGCCCGACTGCAGTATCTCTTCATTGTCTATGGGCACGTGATGCATGACAGAATGCATCTGGGTGTTTACTTTAAAAGTTTGGTGAAATGATGTTACTCCACCCGTGACCAAGAGGTAGGCTTACCTCGAAACGCGTTGGGGCTGTTTATTTTTGCCAATTAAACCTTGAGCACTTAAAACTCAATTTGGGCTTCGACTCTGGTTTCTACATACAGGACCATACCAGTTTTCTTGACTTATTTAAAGGATCGGCGATCCTGTCGAGCGCCCGCCGTGCAAGCGGCAGAAGCACGCCATCTGTTCGTGTAGTATATATATATATATATATATATATATATATATATATATATATATATATATACAGAAACTTCCTGACCGCCTAGTGCTCGGCGGAAATTCTTCAGGTGTAGACCTCTTTCGAATTCCCCTCGAAAATCACGGACCAACACAAAGGATAAGAGTGCAAGCAGTGCAAGTTTTTAATCCGGCATTATAAGACAGATGTCTTCCATGATGCGTTTCAGTCCATGAAGGAGCTTGATCACATGACACGCCCAAACAGAAATGAAGCATTTATGGTGCATTAAAAGACCAACCAGCTCTAAAAATTGAACTGATCGGCAAAACAGTGCAGGTAATAGACACAGGTAACAGACTTAGGCATGTATCATATAGATATATATGTTGCAGTAGACTTTTCTAAAAAATCACTCAATTGTGGTCCACAACATAAATAAATACATAGTGCATTATAATCAGCAAGTTTTGCAAATATACTTATCTGAAAAGCGCAAATGCAAAAAGAAATAAATATAACACCTTGAAAAAACAAATACCTTTGGTTTAAAAACCTATAACCATAGCAGATGAATATTTCTAACCATAGTTGCAAAAGTGCACAATCTGCAATAGTAAATAGTGGACTGGATGATGTCATCAGTGATGTCATCAGTGATGTCATTTGAGATGTCATCATTGATGTCATGAGTGATGTCACCGACCATGTCATGAGTGATGTAACTATAGAACTATAGCGGGGGAATTTCAATGGTTTTGTATGACTGAAATGTCCAACTAACTATAACATGTGTGAAACCTATGTTTTTTTCAGTGAATATATATATACATATATATATATTAATATATATATATATATATATATATATATATATATAAATATATATATATATATATATATATATATATATATATAATACAATAATTTATTAAATATATAAAAAAATCAAATTAATTTTAACAAAATAAAATACATTTTATATATATTTTAACAAAATATTACAAATAGACTTAATTATAATAAGATGAATACACAAGCATAATAATGTATACATAAATATATTTATATTTACTTTAAAACAATTATTAAACTATTATTTTTAATTTATTATAAAAGTGTAAAATTAGATACATATTTAATATAACTTAATAATTTTAAATATAAGAAAAAAGATTATATAATAAAATAAAATATTAAACTATTAAAATATACTTCACCTTAAATTTCCCAATACGCTCAGTGCAACAGTAGAGAAATTGTTGGATAGGGGAGAGGTAAAAATTATTATTCCCACTCCAATAAATGCAACAGTAGGAAAAGTGTTGGACAATGAAAGGTTAAAAATTACTATTCTAACTCCAATGAGTGCAACAGTAGGGTAAGTGTTGGGTAGTGGAGGGGTAACATTTACTATCCTCACCCCAGTGAGTGTAGCAGTTAGGATAGGGAGGGTCAACCCCAGGGGGCACCACCCAACGAATTTCTCTTGACAAAAAATGAGTATCGACAAAAACAGTCGGGGGCCCTGTAAAACAAAGCTGCTCACCCAGCAAAAACAAGTTTCTATCTGCCCTCCCGTCATTCTCTCGTAATTCTGTTGATCAAGGAGTAGACCAGGACCATCTGCTGGAACAAAGGACTCACTTACAGGTCGAAACCTTACAGGTCGACACCTCTACTTACAGAATTAAGGAAAGTACAACCGAAGAATATGAATCACAGGGAAGAGATGACATATTAAAGTGAGGGAACATTTTACGACTCTTAAACTCCATGCCGAGCCTTGGGAATATAAATTCATCGGACCTACTTACCATAGAATTGCGTCCAAATAATAACCGCTTGGGCCCGGAGGTGACGAGGACAAGATGGAACTCAAGCGAAATCGCAAACAAAATCTAAGAGGAGGAAAGCACGCTCAAACACTGGGGTATAAAAATGGCACTCCAATTGAAACCTCTTTATCCAACTCCGTTCTTAAAAGCCAGAATTATCATCTCAGACAAAAACACTACTGCAGTATTAAGATGGGCAAGAAGCAAAACCCCTGGCAAACTCTCTGCTAGTATAGAGGGTTCTAATTTAAGCAGAAGCACGGGGCCATTAATTCCAATTTTGAAACCAGGGCCAGTAGCTCGGTCGCAAATAACACGGACAATATTAACAGATAGTCCAAACTGAGAAGAGTGTGATACCCCACAGCCAGCTCTACTTGTGCAAGGTCAAATTAAACTCTGCATTTTGGAACATTAATGGCCTGGCAGCCAAATTGGTCGATCACGAAGCAGTCAATTACTTGAAAACATTTGATTTAATACTTCTACAGGAAACCTGAGAAGAAAACGCGAAGGAACTCTAAGGATGTGCCTCCTATTTTGTCCCGGCAACAAAGGGCTCAAACTTTGGGCGCTGTTCAGGGGGACTAATGATGTTGGCTTCAACAACCACAATGGGTTCAATAAAGCCTTTAGAGGCGAAAATGACATTGCCCAACGCAGTTCATGCAATACAGTTAAAGTTTAAATTCAACAATACGATACAAGAATTTATGAAAATGAACACCTACGTGCACCCCAAATGAAAACAAAAAAGCAGTAAAGGAGCTGTCAAATGAAATAAAACGGATTATGGATGAGCAAGACACCGACCACATAATCGTTGCCGGCGATTTTAATTTTAATCTTTTTGGGTCAAGCCAAGATGACGGCCCTGTGCATGAACTTACATAACTTTGGGGAATACTGAACCAGGGCCAATCAAACATTAGCAAACCTTTAAGATGGGCAGAATATCTGCTACAAGAATTAGAACATTTAAACCTAAGAGCACTGAATGGCCGCTTCTTGGAGGATAATCCACCTGTTGCCACTCTTCATTCCTCAAAAACATCCTCCTATTTAGATTACACTTTTGTAACACTAGCCATGTTCGATCAAATAGCAACCTTTAAAATAGGTGACAATGTCCAGAGTGATCACCTCCCACAGGAAGTATTGTTGAATGCGAGGTTTGCTGCTACACTAAATACCTGGAACCCAGTTGCAAATGAAGAACTCTCTAATCTAAAGTGTTTAAGGTGCAATGCCAACAACATTGAAGCTCTATCAGCCACTGCTAAAATCTTATTTGAGAGAGATAAAGAAACTGGTACCACAACTGTAACAGCATGGGAAAACTACATTAAAACCTTCAGTGGGAATTTTGCGACCAGGAGCAGGACCAAATCAAGACACTCGGAAGACGAATTAACAAAAGTAAATTTCAGTCCAGAAACTAAGAGCCTCAAAAACACTTTACAAACCAAACCCTTCGACAACTACGAAAAACACCAGGGAACATGGAGCTGCAGTCCACCTTCGGCAAACAAAGGCACTACTGAGAAGGAGGAAGTGGAGAAAAATAAAGCCAAAGAATGACGAAATGTGGGCTAAATTATTGCATGATGCCAAGCAACATGACAGCGCAAAGTTCTGGCAAACAATCCACAAGCTAGAGCGACCGACCCACCCCGGAGTTAGTTCCAATATAACAGAGGCTGACTGGGTAGACTACCTCTCCGCCCATTTTAACAACAAGGGAGGGGAACTAAACAACGTAGCAGGCATCGCGGTACAGGATATCGAATCCCCCAACAAGGGAAAAAAAACACAAAACTGCACAACCAAAGTTCACTTGGTTTGCGGCACTAACATCCACAAGCAACAGGGGCTTCTGCCGGCCGGCGATTTAGACTCTACAGACCCCACTGAAGAGGAAGGATATGCTCCCACGGAAAAACAGATAAAAGACCTAATAACCAAGGGTAGAGATATGGGAGCACCCAGCCCCAACGAGATCCCACCGGTACTGTATAAACATGGCACCGTCTTCTGGAGCAAGGCCCTACTACCAGTCTTCAAGGGCTTAAAAACCACAGTCACCATTCCAGAATCTTGGAAAGGATCTATTATTAGCCCTATTTTTAAACAAGGCAAAATAAATGATCCAAATAACTATCGACTGATCGCCCTTCTTGACGTAGAAGCCAAATACTATGCCGGAACAATCTTGGACGAGCTAACATCTTGGGCTTCAGATAAATCCATCATCCCCATTAATCAAACTGGGTTCTGCAGTGGCCAAGGTACTACAACTAATATACTGTCTCTTACATTGTTAATAGATGCAGTAAAAGCATCAAAAATGCCCCTCTTCCTGTGTTTTATTGATTACACAGCCGCTTTCGACCATGTCGATCGTTCCAAACTTTGGGAAAAACTGGAAATTGGGGTATACCAAACACACTTTTGGATCAGCTAAAGCAGCTGCATAAAGACACATGGATCAGGGTCAAACTAGGGACAGGGTCACATATCTCAAAACGAATAATGACCTATAAAGGCCTCAAGTAGGGGTGTGTCCTTGCCCCGATTCTTTTTAATCTCTTTTTGGCCGACCTGCCTGGGGAGCTGGACAGCTGTGTAGCCCACGCTCCAAAACTAGGAAACAAGTTAATGTCAAACTTGCTATAAACTGATGACCTGGTTTTAATCAGTCGGACACCAATTGAACTTCAGCACCTACTAAAGACAACAAGCAGTTTTTCGAGCCGGAACTCCCTCAAAATAAACCTCAAGAAGACCAAAATTATGGCAGTAAACTACCACAAAAAGAAGACCAATATCTGGTTCCTTGATGGCCAACGTTTGGATCAAGTACAAAGTTACAAATACCTGGGAATAATAATGGATCATAATAGCTCATTCAAACCTCAGCTAGAGTCCATGTGAAGAAAGGGGATCACAGCGTATTTAGCACTGAAGTCACTGAAGAGACGGCTTCCCGACCTCACGCTTGATCCCTTTTTACAGGTCCTGAGGGCCAAATTGCTGCCGACACTGACATATGGGAGTGAGTCTCTTAAAGGTAAAGATGCAGCAGTCTTAGACCTCATAACAGCCAACTCCTATAGAGCAATATTCCATCTCCCAAAATATGTCTCCCCGGCTCAAATCCAGTTAGAATTTCAAAGACAAACGGTGGAAAGCAGGAGTACCCACGTTAAAAGTTGGCACAAAATCCGAAGTGCTGAGCCTGGATCTTTAAACTCCCACCTCTGGAAAGCCTTGCACAATCAAGAAAAATGTCCAGCCAGGGATTATCTGTTTGACTCTATTGAGTTACTGGGCTTGACCGAACCGAACCGACTGAACTTTGGGCTGTTCCAACGGATCATCTTTCCTTCAAAAAAGCCGTGAGAAAAACAACACCCATGCTATCTGTTCTAGAAGACAAAGCAATTCTTACTAAAAAGGCACATGGATGGATAGTGCTCAGTGACTATGTAAGGCAAAAACCCCAAGCCTACTTGAGTGCCGGAATTAAGATAAGCCGGGAGGAAAACTTTCTAAGGTTATGCTAGGGGGTAATTGCGATCAAACCCCATCTTCCAACATGGGAAAGGAAAGGAGGCACTCTGACTTGTCGTCTATGCATAAGTGGGAAGGAAGACATCCCTCACGTAATCTGCAACTTTCCCAATTTAAAGGACATAAGATGTACCTTGCTACGTCCTTTTTTCAGGCATTACGGCATTCAGTCCTGCAGGCAGGCAGTGAAGCTTTGCTTCAATCCTACTGACGTTCAGCTTAACTGCTTAACAAAAATTTTGAGCTGCTAACTAAGAGACTTAAAATCCTGTTGTTATCCAAAACATGCTGAAATGCTCCTTAAGTATATTAATTCTCTATCTTATTTTAGCTGCACTTTAATCACCAAGCCTCTAACTTGGACAATTAATCTGGTTAAGCTGTGCCATCCGACTTGAGAAGTTGTGGTAGACATTGCAGTTATTATTAAATGAGATGTAAAGGTTTATGAAAATCTTTTTTAAAACAGCTGATTTTATACATTAGGAATATGCAATTGTTGACCTTTTTATTTAAGGTGGCTTTTAATAGTTTTTATATTTATTTATCTGAGCACAATGGGAATCTTTCTGTCATGTATTTGCAAAGATTTTAAATAATCAAGCAAAATAAAATATCATCTATCTATCAGTTGGGATAGTGTTGGATAGCGGAGGACTAAAATGACTATACCCACTCCAGTGGGTGCAATAGTAGGGAAAGTGTTGGATAGCAGAGGGGTAAACATTACTATTACCACTCCAATGAGTACAAAACTAGGGAAAGTTTTGGATAGTGAAGCGGTAGAAATAACTTTTCCAACTTCAGTAAGTGCAACAGTAGGGTAAGTGTTGGATAGTGGAGAAGAACATATTAGTATTCCCACTCCAGTAAGTGCAACAGTAGGGAAAGTGTTGGATAGCACAGGGAGAACATTTACTATTCACACTCCTTTCAGTTAAAAAATAGAAAAAAAATATTTAAAAATAAAAAAATTATAAATATGTTAAAAATTAAAATACCAATTTATTGAAAAAAAATAAAACATATTATAATACTGATTACATATAACAAATACCATAATCAAAAAATGGGGGGAGAAAGAGGGCTATGCAAGGTCCACCCTCCTGGTTCAATCATAAATCCACACAAATCCGAAGTCTCGGATAAAGAACCTAGCTTGGAAAGAAGAGAAAAAGGGTTTCTACTCCATTAGAGTCAGAAAAGACTGGTAAGGAAGAGAAATGTCCTTTCTTGAGTCCCCCCATTCACCAAGGTTTCCCCACAGTGACATGCTTCATCATAGGGGCCATCCCAACCCGCTGCGGGTTGAGGCATGCTACGACTTGCAGCACTACGTAGGAGCACTGTTTCTTTGAGTGACTATGTGTAGTGCGGTGAAGTGGGTGGAGTGGGTGAATTAAAAATATCTAACTAGTGAGTGAATTAACTTTGATCTGGCTCCTAGTTGATATGTTAAAAATGGGTTTGGTCTCCAGGGTTCCTGTCTACAATGCGTCAGAGGTCCCTAGTGGACGTCAACTACTTTCGAGCTTCCCCAGTGCTCTTCTTAAGGACAAACAGGGTCGCCCCCTGCGTGTACCACTCCTAAAGTGACCTAAAGTGAGGAAAAAGTGACACTCACTTAAGTTAACTTTTTTGTGTTTATGTTCATTAACTTAATGTTTTTGGGTAGTCTCAACCCATTATCACTTATCAGGCACTCTGCTGATGAGGCCCCCTTATTTGTGATTATTCTTCATCATTAGTTTCTATTGGGTAATTACAATCCATGATCCCATTAAAGGCACTCTGCTGATAAGAGCGCGCAATTCTATACTAGCAAAAAGGCCGTCTCCCTTAGCCAAACGCGGTGCACATTTTATGAATGTTTCCGCTCTAGACTTCACAGTATGACTAGGTGGGAACACTTCCTACATAACCTGCCCCTTTTTTCCTTCTTTCCAAGCTACGTTATTTATCAGAGACTTTGGATTTGTGTGGCTTTATATAACAAAGACCTACAAATATTATGTAAAACAAAATAAATATTACATTTAAAAAATATATATTTTAATCTAAAAAATATTTGCAAACAAAAACATTATTACATAAATATATTAATTTTATTCCCTACCCTATAATATCACAAAAATCACAACACACTTCTAAATGTTTAAAAAAATGTACTTCCAGAATTAACATGATTAATTATCAATTAAAAACTTTTATTAAAATTAAAAAATGGTATTTAACTACCCAAACTTTAACCCTATAATCCCCACAACACACATCTAAATTAAACTGTGAAACAATAAATTGCACAATTAAAACTTATTTTAAAATTAAAGACTATTACTATTGACAACTAATTATGAAGTAAATAAAATGTATTTAATACACACCCTTTACCCCCTTACAAAATAAAAACAACACGCACAAAAATAGACAATTACCCCCAAAATATATCAAAAACATAACATTAACAACTATATATTAATCAAACACAAATTACTTTCCACCCTTTATCCCTATAAACACCACAACACACACCTACAACTAATTATACAATTGCCATAATACATTTTTTATCAAATTAATAAATATCAATTAACAAATAATTATTAATTTAAAAAAATACTTCTTAACCTTTACCCCTATAAACCTCAAAACACATAGTTACAATTATTTACACAATTACCATAATTAATTACCATTTAATTAATTAATATTAATTAACAAACAGAACCGGGGGTCTAAAGGGCAATATTATGGCGGGCTCCCCTTAACTTCTCAATGGTAAGTTAGTACCCAAGTTACAAAAAAAAGCCCAAGAAGAAAGAACTTATAGAAGAGAGAGAACCCTAATGTGATAAGTGGTAAGATCCAAGCTCATATATCTGTTTTACCATCAACTTAACCTTGTGATCAGTATTATCATTTGGTCATCCAGCTAGAGAAATGGTGTGTCTCTTGATCATAGAGACGTACTAGGCTGGATTATGCCCACAGTCACTTTTGCGACGACAAATGTGCAGCTGAATAGTTGATCGCCAAAGAAATAAAGTGCAGTGCAAAACAAAAGAAATATGTGGTGAGTTAAAATAGAGTGATGTCGCCAAAAATAATACACATTTTATTGAGATATAGACACATCCCCTAGTTAAAAACAGAACAGTGCAAGGGGCAGTTTAAACAAGTGACTGCCATAAAGGGCCAACACGTTTCAGCCAAACAGGCAAATAATCCCTAGGCTTTCGTCAGGGCCTCTGCTCTCAAAAACTTCTACTGCATAAAGACGTGTTAAATCACAAATGTATATAAGTGAGAACAATCAATAAAGGTTGGAATGAATACAACCTGTTGGGTACTAATCCTCTGCATCAATGAATGCAGATGGCATCTACAACAAATTGAATAATCCAAAATTAACAATATACACCATACACGTTCTCTTCCTAGTGTGGTTCTTATAATAAAATATTGAGTACTTCAGTATTCTAGTTGCTCACCCAGCTTGACCGAGGACTGGACCTCACCTCACCTGGACCGTGCTCAGGATTTAGAGGCCTGCTCTGTGAAGAGAGAAGGCAGACAAAGGGGAGACATATAGAGCTACTTGTGTGCAGTCCTTCTATTTGCTCAGTAGTACTAATTAACCCTCAGTCACTAGCTCTTCCTCTTCACAAAGGGAATAAATTAAAGATAACCGACTGGTACATCGTCAGAAACTCAGAATACCACAGCACAACATAGCACTCAATGTTGAAAGTGAACACATATTGCGTACTAAAGAGACAAGAGCCCTAGTAATGTACAGCAATAGAGCTCTATGCAAATATCCAGAGTTAAAGTTTAGTGGTAGCCTAGGTTCAAAAGACATCCACCTGTCCACGTTGTTCAAACGATAATCCAATTGTCTATAGTATGAATGCTGGTTTTTTATGAAAATACTGGCTTTATCAGCTCTATTCTCATAACCCTTCAAAGTGCTGGCATTACAAGAAACCACAAGCTTGTATTATTGCACAAACTCGACCCAAAGGTATAAGGTATCAGAGCGCTTTACATGAGCACCAGTTGTGTTACAGATGGACACATTTATTTTGTTCGGCATAGGGAGATTAAGTGAATTGTCCAGGATCACAGGGTGTTGAGCGTCCCTGCCGAGACTCGAATCCAGTTCTCCAGCTTCGAGGATGTTAGGCCACAACCTACAGCAACGATATTGGTGGCACAGCTTATATCTTGGCCACAGGTTTAAGGGTCCACTCAGCCTTTTATCCATCTGAGGTCAATACAATGAGTACCATGGAGGTGGGTAACAATATATTCATCGCCTAGATACCCTTGGGTGATACGTGCACTTTACAAATACACGTTATGTTATGTTATGTTAAAACATATGTCCTGTTTTGCGACATTTGTCAACAAATTAAAGCCTGACCTGTGCCTCATGCATTGCTGACATAGCTGTTGATTTCCAACACGCCTTTTGGCTGCACTTATTTTGACCACTCTGAACCTCTTATTTTTGATATTGTGTTTACATTTATTTTAGCTGCAGTTGATTCTCGGTTTGGCCACTGCATTCGGCTAACACTCAAACTGTTATTAAAGACATGCAAGTCTTTATCAGAACACATGCATGCAGTAAACTCTACTTGGACCAGGGCCCGGCTTTAGCTTCCAAAGCGTATCAGGATACTATGGCATCCCTGTCAAGGTGCATTATTCTTCTCTATACTGGCCCAAGGGCAATTCTGTTGTAGAGCGGATGAACCGTGACTAGGCGCGGGTGGAAAACTCTGCTCCGCCAGCGGAGTCTGCGGAGATTTCCTTACTTCACACTCTGCTGAGAATGCAAAGTAGGGAAAAAAACTCCAACTCCGCAGCGGAGCGGAGTTAGCCAGCCTCCCCGCCTCCACCCCACATAATAAAATAATAGTGACAACCTAACTTAAAAAAAATAAAAGTCACTTACCTGTATTGCGGCGTCCCCGGGATGCCCTCCTCCTCGCCGTACATCTTGCACGAACTGCATGCGTGCATGTGCATGTAGATTTCTTTGTGAAAAATGAGTAGGCACAGTTCGTGCAAGATGTAGGGCAAGGAGGAGGAGGGCAACACGGGGACGCCGCAATACAGGTACATGACTTTTATTTCTTTTAAATTATGTTGTTGTCTATTATTTTATTAGTTGGGGTGGAGGTGGGTGACAGAGCGGAGTTCCACGGAGTTCCCCCTCAACTCAGTGGACCTCTGCATGGTTGCACTCTGCAAGCTCCGGCCGGGGTTAACCGTGATGTAAAGCAGTCCTTAACAGCGAGAGTATTGGACTCTGGGCGCAGTTGAATCCATCATCTATATGAGCTTCAAAGGGCTCTTAATAATTTCCCTAAAAGATCTCTGAGTGGCGGACCCCATACAAGTACTTTTTGGCGAGGGGTGGAGCTTTCCTGGCCTAAAGATGTCTGCTCCTTAAGCTAGCTTCGCCTACCTCCACCACAATGTGGCAGGAATCTGCTACCACGGATAGGAGTACTCCCGACCGGAGAGCCGGGTGAGTGCAGCC
Source organism: Lissotriton vulgaris (assembly GCF_964263255.1). Lineage (NCBI taxonomy): Eukaryota > Metazoa > Chordata > Amphibia > Caudata > Salamandridae > Lissotriton > Lissotriton vulgaris. The sequence continues at coordinate 366,080,199 of NC_141687.1, forward strand.
CATTGCCTGGTGCTCTCATCACTCTCATCACTAAAGGAGCGGGTGAAAATAATGCATTGAGTCAGAAGTTACGGACAACAACATCGCCCTCCCCAGTGCCGGCCTGAGATGCAACCGACATTGAGCCGACTTTGGGCGCCCTTGCTGTGTGGCTGCGCCGGCGCCTGCACCTAACTTCAAGGGCCCCGTATGGAGTAGGGGGCTCGGTTTCCTACACAGCCCGTCTAGCCTGATGTTGGATGCGGCAGCGGAGGTGGGCGCTGGAGTTCCCACATCAACTGGTGGCTGGTGGAGGGTGGAGCTCCATGTGAACTGCTGCTTCAGGCTATTACACTCTCCCAGTGAGCGGGCGGTACATCTGAGCCTTCGAGGCCCGCACTGGCGGGTAAGTCGTGATCGGCTGGAGGCATCCCCCGGCACAGGGGAGTGCCAGCTGGTGAGACCGCTAGCTAATGCACCACCCTAGTCTCACCATATAAGAATCCACCCTGGGTAGAGCCTGTGCCTGTACTGTTAGCTGCCCTACGCATAGATATTAATGCTCCCTGGAACTGTGAAAGCGGATGCCAGGTGCCCCCTCTGGCGGTAAATTGTGAGGCAGGACCCCCACTACAGCGGTCTGAGCTGCCTGGTCCTCTACTTGTTGCATTACAATTGCGTTGACACGGGCTGGAGTGTTCCCTTGGTTGTGCACATCTGGGACCTGTGGCCTGGGCTAGAGGGTGGACACGATTGCTGTGGCGGGGGCTGAGGTGACTGGACCTGTTGCCCAAGCACAGGCAACACAAATGCGAAGAGGTGCTGAGATGGGTAAGCCAGACAAATCGCAACCAAAGCCAAACTTTGAGCAGCGAAAGTCTAGCCATCGGGAAGTTGCTGCGGAATCTGTGATGTCAGAATCAGAAGGGGTAACGGATGATCATAGCGTCCATGCAGAAAGGTCTATCCACTATTGATGCAAAAATCGACACCTTGACATACCGGATGGATCGAATGTCCGAGAGGGTAGACAAGCATGCCGAACGTCTAGACCTGGCCAAGCGACGAATCACTGAAACCAAAGAGGCCCAGACTGACTCCAACAATGACCAGAAACTGATGGAAAAAACCTTAGTTGCCTTACGGGACAGAGACGAGGACTTGGAAGCCAGATCGAGACACAGTAACCTGTGCATTACAGGCTTTCCTGAATATACTGCAACGGGCAACATGGAGTCCTTTAAGGAGAAGCTGCTTACCACATTGCTGGGGACTGACACATTTTCCTCCATGTTCTTTGTGGAGCGGGAGCACGGGTCATTGGGCATTAAACCTCCTCCTGGTGCCCCTCCAAGGCCTATCATCGCCAAACTATTGAACTACGGGGACAGGGATATGGCGCTTCGAAGGGCGAGAGAACTGGGCACCTTGAAGTAAGAAGCATCCTCTCTCTCTTTGATCCCGGTTTTCACTCTTAGGGTCCAGAAAGCCAGGAGGCAGTTTACACTGCTGAAACGCAAGCTGAGGGATCAGAGCATTGAAGATGCAATTTTAAATCCGGTGAGACTGAGAGTGATCCTAAATGGGAAAGCCAAGATTTTTACTGATCCTCAGTCCCTTCAGAAAGCCCTTAAAGACCGGGAAAAACTTGACAAATGCAGGAGGGGCTCGACAGAGGATGACCGGGCGGATGGTGCCAGTGACAGCCTGGATGACAATGATTGAAGAGGAATCATTGACTTTGGGCCTCACTTGGTATTCACTTTCATGTGTTAAATATATTGCTATTGTCTGGGAGATTGGGTGGTGTGCTGGAGTGCGTGCAACACTATCAGACTGTGTGGTCTAACGATCCTATTGTTATTTTGAGTTTTGTATTTTTAACAGTAATTTTCATTATGCTCAGTCGGTGGGGTTGGACGGGTTGCTTTGCTCTCCGAAGGCAGGAATTTCAATTATACAGGTACTGGTCAGGTATTATCTCTGGAGATCATTTTTTCCCAATGGTAGCAACATTTCAGAAGCTTAGTGGTGGGGCGGGACAATGGTATAGAGCTGTTCTGCGGGCAACATCCGCTCCAATGCGTTTCACGCCTGTTTACCGTGTGTTAATCAGTGCCACTTGGTGCCCAATTATTCTTCTTCTATGTCCATCAGGGTTTTTTGCGAGGAGGGCGAGAGATTACCTGTTCCCAGTTTGTTCACATGCACTTCAGAGTCTTCAAAACACAGGGTAAGACACTTCACACTGCTGTAGGGGGATACTACTTCCAGGATTGTAGAGAATGTCACAACATAACCCAAGATTAGGTTATAGAAGGTACTTGTGCCTAGTGACGTGGAACGTGAGTGGTCTAAATGACCATGGGAAGGTGCGCAAAATTCTGGCGTATCATAAGCGACATGAGGTTGACATTGCCCTGCTTCAAGAGACGTGTCTACCTCCTAATAGTGCGTTGCTTACAGGGCGTAATCTTTTTTGCTTGGCTTATGCTGCTCAGTTTAGCTCGCCCTCCAGGGGCGTGCTAACTTTGGTGAACCCTAGATCGGGTCTCCAGCTAGAGAGTCGTGCAAAAGACCCCGCTGGAAGGTTTGTTATATCAAGATGTTATGGGAGGAAAGTTGAGTTCCTAATTGTCAATTCCTACGGGCCGAATTATGATAATCCGTAGTTTTATCAATCAATATTCTCACTTATCAGATACTGTACTGCACTACCACTGGTCTGAGGGGGGACTTCAATATCGTTATGGATCCAGGATTGGCTCGCTCGAAGGGTCCACTTAGACCCCCATCGGCTGCTGCTAGAGCTGCGGCCGATATACCTTCACAAATGCAACCGGTTGACGTGTGGAGGGCTAGGTCCTATGTAAGGGGCGGGTTTACACACTATTCAGCTTATCACAATATTCATACTCGCATTATTGGTTAATTTCAGTCGCTAATAGTCAAGGTGCAGGACTGCGCAGTCTTGCCTCGCTCTTTCTCAGATCAATCTCCTATAATGTTAACGCTTGAGGTTCCCCCTGGGACCCTCCCACTTTCCAGTGGCGATTCCCGCCCTACTCCCTGTTAGACATCGTTTTTAAAGCTGACTTAGCTGATGCAATCTAGGAATTGTTTGCAATTAATATTGGGTTGGTTGATTCCTTCGCCACAATGTGGGAGACTTTCAAAGCCTTCATCCACAGGGTCGCTATCAGTTAGCATCCTGGGGTGCTCCGCTCCATTAGAGGTAGACTCACCCTGCTGGAGGTCCAACTGGGGGAACTGGAGGCTGCATTGGGTAATAATAACTATCCACAGATTCTAAAAAATCCAAAAACCACACTTGATGAGTACCACGAAGAGGCGGACAGCGAAATCAAACATATGGGGAAATATGCTCTGGCCCGTACCTACGGAGGGGGAACAGCGTTTACAATGCAACTTTTACCACGCACTACCTTTACCACACAACTTTTAAAACGCAAGTCGTTACAACGACTTGCGCTGGGGGGCCACTGTAGGATAGGGAATGGTTTAATTTACTGTCCAAAACCTTCCCTACTATCCACGGGGACTGGAGTTGGAATAGTAAATTAAACTATTCACTATCCAGCGCCCCTCAACGCAAGTCGTTGTAACAACTTGCGTTGTAAAAGTTGCGTGGTAAAGGCATGCGTTGTAAAAGCATGCGTAGTAACAACATACATCCCCCCCGGAGAGGGGGACAAACCAGACTTGGTACAGGCGACGCTGGCATGCCACAGATTTGAGTCTGGAGTCATTGTTGAGGTCCTTTACGAGGATGGCTCAGTCTCAAAAGAGCAAAGGGACAGGACGGACTCACGGTGACCTTTTATAAGGCTTTTAGCGACATGCTGATTCCCCCCCTGAGTACACTGTTTCAGGAAGTGGGTGAAACATGCACCCTTCCATACACGTGGCGCTGATAGTAACGCTATTAAAACCCAGCAAGGTTCCCCAGGAGTGCTCATCCTCTAGACCCCTGTCGCTAATAAACGTTGACACAAACATTTTTGCCAAGATATTGGCTAATCAATTATCCCCTCTTTTACCCCTGCTGGTTGGCCCGGAGCAAGTTGGCTTTATTCCTGGGCACTCATTATCAGGGCATCTGGGAACAGTCTTTGGCGCTCTTCAACATGTGCAACCAGGGGTCAAGGTGACTGTAATGTTTTTGAATGCCAAGAAAGCCTCCAATTTGATCGAATAGAAATACATGCTGTTGGTTCTGCAATGCCTCGGCATAGGAGAGGTTTTTCTTCAACTGGTATTGGTGCTGTACAATTCTACTTCTGTACGAGTGCGCATTAGAGATGTGGTCTCCTCACCAATCTAGATATCCAGGGGCACCAGACAAGGGTGCCCCCTGTCCCCACTACTTTCTGTGGTAGCAGCAGAACCTTTATTGAGGGCTCTGAGCGAGTACCATGGCCACAGGGGTCTCCGTTTTCCCAAACTACAACCTAATTGTATCTGTGCATGTGGATGACATGCTTCTATACATTTGGAACCCGGACTCTAATCTCTCCCAAAAAATCTGTGAAGTGCTGCGATTTGGCAGCCTTTCAGGGCTAAAAATCAATTGAGATACGTCAATAATGTTCCCACTTACTCCGGCTACAGTACTGACTCCATTAGTTTATCCTCTTGAGTAGACATCTTATCCAGTTTGGTACTTGGGAATACAAGTCCACTCTGATGCGGAGCAAGCACTCAGAGCAGACTATGGCAGAGCCATCGCCAAGCTGGCGGAAGGTATAGATAGGTGGATTCAGCTTCCCCTCTCGCTGGTTGGGCGGGTTTAATTGATGAAAATGATTATACTCCCCGGTTTTCTCTTTCTCTTCATCAATATATCTATAGTGGTACCCCAACACATTTTAGAGAGCAGCGAACACTGATATGCAAACTGGCCTGGGCAGGCAAAACTCTGTGTGTTAAGCTAGACATACTCGCTTTGCCCTGCACTGTGGGCGGACTATGCCTGCCTGATTTGGAGCTATATTACAGGGTGGCGCAAGGTTCGCACACTCATAGCTGAGTTCATGGGCAGTAATATATCCTGCACCTTCAGATAGAAAGGGTGGCCGCTAGCCCTGACCCTCTCCCACCAGGGGCGGCTCTAGGCTCATGGAGGCCCTGGGCAGGGAGCGTAGGTAGGGGGCCCCGGAAGAGGGGGTCTGGGCGGGACGGAGCGTGGAGGCCAGTGAAGAGGGGGAGGGGGGGGGGGGGGGCAGGGTGTTTGGAAGTGGAACAGAGCCGGAGGCCGCCAAATACCTGCCAGGGGCCGCCACGCAAATATTTATCCATCCTCAAAGGATTATTATATTAAGGATATATATTGGTGTGGTGGCCCCTGGGGTTTGGTGGCCCTGTGCAGGTGTACAGCTTGCACATGCCTAAAGCCGGCCCTGCTCCCACGTTTGCTGGCCCAGGCGCCAACAGGCACTGCTGAGTTTTGGACTCTGTTAACTCTATAGTCCACGCCTGGCACGTGTTGCTGAAAGAACAGGCAGGGGCCGAGTTATACTCTCCTCTCTTACCAGTAAACTGGTATCAATGGTTCGTTCCCAGCTCGGAACATGGTGCACTTCGTTCATTAAATACCCTGCACGTGAATGTAGTGGGCGATTTCTTTAAGGAAGGGAGGGTTAGCACGCGGGGGATGATGTGGCAGGTTTTCCAGACTATACAACTTTAACACAATTCCACTGTTTTAGAACTCACCACGCTCTGAGGGCTCTGCGTGGCGACGAGCTCCAAGAACCTCCGGAGTTCCCGGCCTTCTACATTCTCTTGCGCTCAGAGTCCCCTGTTAAACTAATTTTGAAACTCTATGCCTCATCACGAACAACAAATAATACACACTATACTAAAGCTCGACTCAAGTGGCAGCATCATCTTGGTGCACCCCTGGCTGACGATATCTGGTACTACTGTTGCGCCGTTACACAAATGGTCTCACTCAATGGCAGGCATAGCTTGGTGCACTTCAAGTTTTTAAATAGAGTCCACTACACGCCACTGAGGTTGTTTTGTTATGGGCTAAAGCACACACATTGCTGCAAGAGGTGTGGGGTGGATGAGGCAGATTTTCTACATGTTGCATGGGTGTGTCCCCCAGTGGTGGGCTTTTGGAAACACATTTTTCAAGCATTGAAAGACATAGTTGGTTTGTCCCTCACTCCGGATCCCCTCCTAGCGCTTTTAAGATACACAAAGCCCCTCAGCAAGAGCGTCTGAAAATTGGTATCTGTGGGTTTGCTATTGGCTAAGTGAATAATCACGATGCGATGGATGCATGTTACTGTCCCAACTATTGCTGAGTGGGAGAGAAATTTGTTATATATATTGTAATACTCAATCTCATGTTTATTATGAGTTGTTGCCCCCTCGCAGTCGACCTAAAAGCTTTTGGGGAATGTTTGCGCAATACCTAGTGACAAAACAGGGGAATGATACTGTTAATGTATAAGCTGTCCTGTGCCAATCCGGCATTCAGGACAGATGAGCACAAGGATCTTTTCATGGACTGCGGGCCACCTATAAGATTCGTAAGTTGATTGGTCTGTGATTGCTGGTCGATTAGATCATACTATGATTGATTGTAATTGCATCGGTCTGTGGCTTGTTCCTTTCTAGATGTACCTACTGTCAATGTGTTTCACATTACTAATTTTTAACCAACTGCCTGATGACTCATGTGATCCTATAACTGTGATGTGTGCGATAATGTGATCTGTTTCCTTTGGGGTTTTTTCTGCTACAAAATTGAATCAAAACAAATAAAAAAAAAAAAACTTTTTCGCATCAAGATGTATGTTCCAGACCTTAATGGTCCAGACATTGTGGCAACAGCCTCACCCTTTGACATATGTATTCATTGTGCAATCTTACACAATCAAAAAAAAATCTGTGATGCTCAATCCAATGACGATTTGCAGACGTCTCCCTCTGTGAGAATTGAGGAGACACAACAACATTCCGGCTGGATTCCAAAGCTTGGGAATCTTGTTTGAGAGAAAGTGGCGGTCAAAAAGAAATTTGCGCCCTCATGCCGAGCACCAGTGTCTGATCGGGGTGTAGTGTAGTTCATATTTTCCCAATAGGTCCTGCGCATTGGAATAACATAAACATTAGTATCGACGTAGAAGTGCGGATCTTCCAGGCCTCTACTGACTATGCTAAACTTAATTGGGGTTGTTACCAACTAGCTCAGAGGTCACTGGAAACTTTCCTGACTGAAATAGGAAGTGATCAGCTTCCCTGGCACAGCCAAGAAGGGATTCAGTTTTCCAACAACCGTGCTACATGACAACTTTGCTCCTCAGATCAAGAGTCAATCTCTAGGGTCGTGTGAAACAATAGACAGTTATTTTACTCAGTCAGTGGTTGTGCAGTTTACTTTCACAATATGTAGAGAATAGAGAGACGGGCGTTTTCAATAAAGGGTTACATTTATTGAACAGTCTTTCTTCTCGTCCAAGAGAAATGAATTGCCACAATTGCAAGACTTGTTATTATAAAAAGTACGTACAGTAAGATAAGTATTGCGAAATAATACTGTAAAAGCATTGATATGGTTTCTTAGCCATACAATGGTTTAAAATGAATAAAACATATATACATTCAAATATATATTAGGCTAAAATACTCAACTGGTGCTTCTAACTATGCCTACCCCAGTGTACCTGACCTAAGCCTAATACTTGGGAGGGGAGTAAGTAAGTAGCTTTAGTTTAAGTTGGTTTTGCCAAGGTTTGCTTCAAGAATTCTCTCTAAGGGTTTAGTCAACACCATACCTCCGGAATAGAATGATGGAGGTCTTGTATCTCCTTCAGGGGGTCGATATCCCAGTCACCCGCAAGGGTAGACCAGAAACGCCGGAGCTGGATTTCTCTGCAGGAGAAAGATAGCGTCCCTTCTCAGCGCGTTGAGGAGGAGGAGGAGGGGCAGCATCCGCGGGCAGCTGGCATCTGCTGGGCTCTTTGCAGGGGACGGCTGTTCAGCTCCTAAGTTCACCACACCATCGTTCGCTAGTTAGCAGCGATAGCAGTAGCGATAGCAGCTATGGTATCATCAGCATGACAGCTTCTTCAGCAGCAGCGAGATAGCTGGCAGCATCAGCTTCAGCGAAACAGCAACGAGACAGCGTTTGCTTAAGGCAACGTTGGTAATATTTATACCTGAAAGGTGCCTTGTTTGACATAAGTTTTTGGACATAAGACGTCAATAAAGATGTCACTAGGAAGTGATTGTCTATCAGTGCTCATTAGAGTTCTATTACTAATCAAAACACAGCAAGCGGGGATTTCCAGGTTGCTGAGTTTTTATCTTGTTGAAGAACTCAGAGTGTTAATCTAGGAATCTCAGATAGTAACTTCTGCTATGTCATTGCACTAATTGGTTGCAAAGGAAGTGGCAGAGAAAGCTATTCTGAAATGTGGCTCTGTTCGTGTGAGGCCAGAGAAGAGTTTCTGAATATTGCACTTGAACGGTTATGCCAATATAGGGAATAAATGGATTTATAGCCGAATAGGGGCATAAGGTCACAGTATCGATCAGGGTCCTAGATTAGAATGCGACACCCACTCCACGAATTCATGTCCGTCAAATTACTAAAACTAGAGCAATAAGATGCATGTGTAACATTGCCCACCCCAAAATACATATATGCATTTGAAATAGGCGTAATTGTAATACGTGAAAATGTAGGTACTGTACGTTTTTGAAGCATAGAAATCATTCAAAAATTATAGCATATGAAATCAATGAACGATTATGCAAAAAGAATTACACATGAAATATCTCTGAAATAGAAGAAGGGCGAGATAATTTCATCACATATAAATGCATTGCAGTAAAATGTGCTAGAGGCTGGTGTAAAGTTATTATGTCTCTAGATGTATTTAGAAATAGAAGTTGAAGCTTCTGTTCTCTAAGAATAGTTCTACTTTAAGCAAAGAATTTTTGTGCCAAAAAAAAGGTGAATATTAAAAAATGTTCAATTCAAAAGAATTATTGCTTGAACGGGGACATTAGAGTTCCAACGCTTTTAGCAGTTTTTGTTGTTCAAAACTGAAGGCCGAATTCAGAGTTCATGGGAATGCTGTGTGTCGGAATGCTTCTCTAAAGTTATTGTTTCTGTTCGGGTGAGAACATCATATCAGACAGACTCTCAAAGAATTGGTCTACAAAATCAGGTGACAGTTCGACCAAATTCGATAGTGCTGTAACTTGGCAGGTGTGAGAATGATTGCTGTCATCAAAGTCGGGATCAGCAATGCTCACAGAAGGTCGTACCTGGGTGATGTTGCTTTTGTCACTCGCTCCACTGTTACCACCTAGTCGTAGCACAGGAGTCTCAACGAATGCCGTCATCAGGATTGGTAGGCGCTGGGGACAACACAATGCGTGAGCCGTTATCGGACTTAGCAAAGTATCGATATCCATTGGTACTGCTGATGGAAGTGAAAGACAGATGTCCAACACGCACTCATCTCCGCATAGCATACATCGTAGTACAGGTAAGATGCAATTTTGCCATATCGGTCTGAATGAAAGGAACCAGGTCATGTTTAGATCTCTCAGCCTGGCCAATCCAAGGACTCTAGTTATTCTGTCCCGGTAGCGGATTGCTAGGATTGTCTCTTCCATTCCCATAGGAGTCATGTCTGAGCTGTGGCTTGCCATAACGAAGCAGGAGGGTCAAAAATAAAATCCCTGCTACAAGTCCCAAAAATAGGGGTATGCCGCCAAAAACAGAGTGGACAAAATTTGGAACGATTCCCAGAATTGCTTGAAATGGTGTTAGCAGTCCCGTAAAAATCGTCTTAAATATGCCTGGGATGCCTGTGGCACTAGACATGTTAAGGAGTTGGCTCAACATTTCTACGAATGCGCGGGCAATTTGTTGATAAAAGGTCATGAACCTCCGTAGCTGTCCTTGCAACTAGGAGATCATACATCTCTTTTGATGACATTATGGGCACTGTTGTCTGCAAAAGCACAGACTTCATTTTGATTAAAGTATCAATTCGTATAGAATAGAGATTCAGACGAGGCCAGATGGGAGTCTCTATGTCTCCAGGCCCGCTCGGGAACAATGCTTGCATACAGCATTTGACCATGGAAGTTACGCTTACGAGATAACTTTTCCCTGGAACAAGGCAACAACATCTGTGATCCGTTCTTAGAATGTAACTCCCATTCGCGAGTTGCATAAAGAAAGGCTCTATCTGAGTTGCAGGTATGACAAGCTGGTGGCATGAAAGGTTGTTAGTATTACCTTCACAGGCTCAGTGTAAATTAATACCCTGGCACAAAAGTATACCGCTTAGTGAACGTTTACAGTTTTCACCACTAAGAAATACATTTTTGTCGCTGTCACTATAGCATGAATGTGTGTATGGTAATTTCCATGCTGATTTAACATATCCTTTACCTAATCGTTCATACTGGCCAGTAGGTATGTATTCAAGGCACTTTTTAAATCGGAAAGTTGTTATCGGAATACTGATAATTCCGTGTATTATCCATTCAATGACAGGACTTTCTGACATTGTCAATGGTAATCTCTCAAGTTTTTCGATGCTCAGGATTGTATAGTCTGCTCCTTTCTGTGCCAAACTGATTTGTTTATCAGTAAGGTTAAAAATGGAAAACAATGACGTTGTGTTGATTAAACGCCAAGGCACATAGCCTGAACGAAGATTTTGCAGCGTCCAGCCTAATTGTACAATAGAACGTAATTGCGACTGGCCATGCTGCAACATTAGCAAGTCTCTGTCTATTATGTCAAAGGCAGAAGATACAATATTGTCCAACGAATATATTCTGGAGGACAGAGTCATTAACCCATTGTCCACTACAGAAAGTGATTTTTCCAAATTAATACGATCAATTACTCGTATTTTTTCTGCTGTTTCAATTTGTGTGACTTTCCAAGCCTCGTTGTACGCAGCATAGATGCTGGCCGCTATGAAACGTTTTTGACGCTGTTTGCGTGGTCCCGTAATAAAATCGCGCAAATCAGCACCATCTTTTAGTAAAGACAAGTGTTGCTTAATTTCAGCCAGTGTGGATGATCCTAGCCATTTGAGGCAGAGATTAACCACTTTTTCCAATCAGGATGTGTTCTGTTAAAATGTACAATTTTAGTTACGTCTATCTCAATATCTGTTGTTACATTATCAGGTATTGGCTTCGGAATAGACGGTTTGTTAAGGTCTTTGATCTTAGCTAGGCCAAGACAGGATGTTTGGTGAATTGTGTCATTTAAAAACATCATTTGTTCTGGTATCATGCAGGTTCTGAATAGTGCATCAAGGCCTTGTACCTGCCAATCTTTTGTACCCCAAATGGTTTTTGTTTCAATGTTATTTTTCCAATAATCAAAACCAAATGTCATCATTTTTTCATAAAATGCTTCTGAATATATTAATTTAGTGTTTGTCAGCATTGTTTTCCTTCCTGTTTTATCTAACAGTTTGTAATAAAACGTTTCTGCATCACTGGTGTTAAACCCTGAGAAGTACTTGAATTTCTCAAAGAATGTTTTAGAACTTTTTAGGTGGTGTAGCACAATGTTCCCATTGATTATACTTAAAAACATTTCTAGGCTGTGCAGATTTATGCAAATAATGATCGCCATAATGTGTAAAACAGAACAACTGTTCATAACTAGACGAACCTTGTAAATAATCATGTTCTGTGAATCTAGCTGACATTACTAAATCAGACATCATGTCATTAATACTGTTAAAGTCCCAATCATCAGAGAATGTACTAGGTTTTACAAAGTCACTTAAGGAAACCTTCAGTTGATGAGGATACTTCAGGATCTCGACCGGACCATAGATTTCATAGTCAGTTTTCTCCCATACTACCCCATCAGGTATTGGAATGGCTGTGACATTTACTGTTGACAGTTCTCTTTTCTTCACGTGGGATGATCTGTGTGGTTTGAGGACTAGGTTGATGTTCTGACTTGCTGTGTCCATTGTACTATATTTTCCCTCAATGAATTTTCCCAAACAAAGTACCATGATGAGCCAAAGCAGGAGGAAAAATACACCTAGACCGAACCAGAACTCTAACCAAGGGGAAATAAGGTAGATTTCCTTCAGTTGATGAAAGAGTTCCATTGCTTTTTCTTTAAAAGTCATTTTTGTTTCTGGCATCACTTCGGGGTTACTTTGATCCTCGGAAAAGCTGTCGAAGTCGATGAAATAACCAGAGGCAGTTCTGTCAATAGTTGGGATTGTTCTTTCAATCTGTCTTTCGGTAGCACTTTCTGATGCCACATTATTGTAGACTGGTGTTTCTTGACGAACTGTTTCAATCTGTGTCTCAAGAGGCACGAGTTCCATGGCATTATTGCATAGTCCTTCTCTGTGCACTGCAGGCTGATCGAATGTGATTAGTCTTTCAGTTTGAACCTCTTGGATTGTTGCAAGTTTGGGTATTCTGTTGTTTCTTGGGAGTCCACTGGGCCTACTGTTGATTATAGGCCACATGCTTGTGGTTTTACCAGGTCGATTGATACAACTCTGTTCTCCTTTTTACCAGCAAGGGGCGGTAGTACTACTGATCTTGTTCAGGTGACTGCCAAGACAGGTACTGCTTTTCTGTAAGAAGGCCCAAATTCCTTCTTGACCGTGATTTTTTCTCTGACTAGATCCCCAATCTTTGGAATCCAGACAGGCCTTGCTGGGGCTGTTGCTTGTGGTGCCTCTTCAGTGATATCTGGCTGTTGCTTTAACTTTATGTTGCTTAAGGATTTTCTTGTTTCATTCAGGTCCTGTAAAACAGCCAAACGATCTTTGATGTCAAAGTCTGTTTTCTTATCTTGTACCACTGATACTTGACTATCTAAGTCCTGAATTCTCATTCTAATTCCGAACAATAGTTCGTATGGGCTGAAACCTTTTAGAGAATTTCTTGGCAAATTGTTAAGACTGGTCTGGACACTTATTAGATGTTTGACCCACCCAGCGCCTGAACCTAATACCTTCGCTGTTATAGATCGCTTTATGTCTCGGTTTTTTCTTTCTACCACACTATTCCCTTTGTGGTGTGACGGACAAGAATACCGCAACCCAATTCCCATGCTGGCCATGGCCTCCTTATAAGCTCGAGAGCTAAAAGCAGGACCCTGGTCAGAATGGAACGTGGCAATTGCGTATGTGCCGATAAAGACTCGCAGATCTTTTATAACCGTTCTAGCATCAGCCGAGCGCTGGAGGCCACATTTTTTAAGTGTGTTTAGCCATAACGATTAATAGGACGCAGGATGCGGTGTAGACAGCGTTACGCTGTTTCTGATTGGTAGCCGGTAGCATAGTTCACTACTGCGATCCCTGTTGCAGTTTTCACAGTTGTTTGCATATATTTGGTGTTGTACACTCATTCCTGGCCCCCAGTATACTGATTTTAATTCAGTCAGGGATTCCTTGATCTTTCTGTGCCTAGGACCCAAACCCATGTGTGCGTCTGCTATTAAAAATATTCTCCTGTTCATGTTTGGAATTACCCTATCCCCCACTCCAGGGATTCGAGCAAAAGGAACGGAGTTTGCATCGATTATGTATGCATAAATGAGTGGATAGTTCACGGGTAGTGCTGCACAGTCGCCTCTTACGGTCGTTTTTACTGCCAGCATGGTTTCCCCGTCTATGTATTTTTCTGTACGCTTTTTTGTGGCTACGGAAGCCGGTTTAGTTGCTTCCGCTGTGGCTGTGTTAGCCAATTAATTCCCTGCAACGTGAACGCCATCACGTTGAAGACTCTGTGCGTGTATCACGTGAGTCTTTTGTAGTTCTTTCTGTAAAAGAGCTACCTGTTTCCAGAGCAATTTATGCTTTATTGTGGCACCTGTGTCATCTTTGTAATCGTTTTCAATCCAGCTCTGCAGTTTATTATTGTAAGAGTTGACGCATAAATGAGAATCGCACACGATAAGTGTGGGGAATTCACGTTCTGCATTTTCGAGCGCCATCTTTAAAAATCTGATTTCAGCTCTCTGAGCGGAACAGTACTTTACTGATTCAGTTTTTGTTACTTTCGGTCTGAACTTACCGCACAGCCAACGACCTTTAACAATCGCACAGGCTGCATCGTAGGATTTGCTCTCTACGTTGAAATGCTGTACAAATCTATCTGTATAGATTATACAGGCATACTGTGGGAGAGGCAGAAGTTCGATTGGCAGAGGATATTCTTCTTCATATTCTAAATCATTCAGTTCTTCGAATTGCGGGGCGAAATAGTATTTCACATCTTCCGCTCCTAGAGAATCTACACACTGTATCCATTTCGGATCCAGTGACACTGTAGGCAGGTTTACTGGGCTGAATAGCGCCTCGAAGGCGGATTCTGCTGCGAGGATATTAATCCTTTTGCCGTGTGCTAGTTCTCGTTCATTGGCTAATGCAATTTGCACTGCTTTCACAGTTCTTTCTGTGTGACTGAATGTTTTTTCTGCTTGTGTGTACAAGTGAGATTTAATTGAAATTGGTACCTTTTCTCCCTCATTAGAGGTCAGGTACGTGAATCCGCATCTTCCTGGGATGACTCGGATTACAAGATCGCGTGTGTTCTCACTTGTATCTAATTTTGTTTTTGCTAACATGTCTGTTTGCAGTGATCTCAAAATTTCTGTGTGTTTTTGAGTCCAATTGATTTGTTTAAAATCAGGTTTAATTAGTTCGTAGAGAGGTTTAACCCTCTCTGCGTAATTTAGAATGTATGTTCTTCCGAAATTCAGAAAACCTAGTATGGATTGTAAATTCTTCAGCGTTTTTGGAGCTTGGAGTACAGCGCACTTCTCTAAGAAGTTGTCCGCTAGGCTTTTTCCTTCACTTGATAATTGGTATCCTAAGAATAGTACTGTCAGATGGGCAATTCGAGACTTTTTAAAGTTGAATTTGTAACCCTCTGCTGCGAACCCAAATATAATGGTGTTCACTCTTTTCAAGTGAGTATCCAAGTCGTCGTCTGTGAGATAGTTATCATCTACGTAAGATAATGCCTCATCATCATATATTTGTAGTAACTCTGTTACTCTAGCTGAGAATAGTCCTGGGCTGTTCTTGAACCCCTGTGGGAGTTGACAGAAATGTTTCTGCGACCCCATTACGGAGAAAGCGGTCAAATATCTGCTTTCTGGTGCAATATTTTGACAAAAGAAACCATTAGATATGTCTAATGTCGTTTTGTATTTTTTCCTAACTATGTTATTCATTAGGGCTGCACTATGCGAGTTTTGTACTGCAAAAGTTTTGCAACATGCATTAAGGTGTCTGTAATCCAAAACTAGACGATATGAATTGTCTGGCTTGGAGACAGGAAACAAAGGATTGTTCATTTGAGAGGTGCATGTTTCAATCACCCCCTGGTACTCAAGTTGATCTAAGATCTCCCTGACTTGTTTTTTAGCTTCTTGCTTAATGGGATACTGCCTTTGGGCAGTTGGTTCACTTTTTAACCCGGTTTTGCGAGGAGGTGAGTCCTCATCCCATCCTACATGATTTTTATATAATGCCAGTGCCTGGGCTACTGCCCATTTCCTTGCATAAGTATATTTTTTGTGAATCGGAATGTGATTCGAGAAGGCAGGCATAATCATTTCTTCGCCACGAGGGCACTCCCTGACAAACTCTGGGGGCCAATCTTTTTCAGCTAACAGAATATCATAACCTTTTGAGAGTTTATCCCAAAATAGACCCTTTATTTTCCTAGTCTTATCACCCTCTATACGCAATGTTATTTCGTATATCTTATGGGTCTTGCTAAGTCTGGTGTCGGCAGTTTCAACCTGAATGTATTCATTCGTGTCCACTGTCTCCAGATGACTCATCAAGATCTTGCGGGCTATACTGATTTCTGCTGCACTGTCTAACATTGTCTGTGCCCACTCCCCGTTTTTCAACTGTGTCCTCAGTATTCTCGGCATGGTTGATTACTCTAATACTGGCTACCTTCTTTTTTGGAAATTGAGATTTTTTACTCTGAGCAGGTTCCTTGTCTTTGGACTTGGTGTGCTCTCCTGGGTCTGACCGTCCTCTTCTTTCCGATTTCTGCGAAAAAGATCGAGAGGGACGTGTATCAATACTTTGATATCTATCAGGTTTTTTCAAATTATCCCTATTTCTAAGGTTATATCTTTTCTAAGAGGGCTCCCTCTGGGGAGACTGGTGTTCTCGAGTCGGAGTTCTTTCCCTCCGTCGAGGAGACCTCCCTCTGGACTGGAAAACTTTTTCCTTGGGAGTGGATTGTTTATTTCAATCCCAGCTCTTTTTAGGAGTATTTAAATTATTTTTAATAAATAATTTTCCAGGATTTTTGAGCAGTTGGGGCTTTACTGGTTTCCCACCCAAGCTGTCTCTACCTAATTCTTCATAGCATTTCGCTATGATTTTGGCAAGCTCAATTGGCTGATCTGTTATATCTGTTTCCTTCAACTTCTGGCGGATCGCCACAGATGCTGCTTCTCCCTTTATGTTGGCTAATAATATAGCCGAGACCTGCTTGAAGTCTTTCAGTAATTTCATACCAAGAGTTAAAGCGGGTTCTGGACCGTATTCATTTTGAATCTGTCTTAGTACATCTGGTATTACCGCCATAGACGGAACACCATGTGTTTTTGTGTAAATGGAAGCAAAGACTGTACCCCAAGTGTCACAGTCCTCCACGTGTGGTGCGATTCCCATAGGAAGGCAGATGGTCAAGATTCTGTGTTTCTCGATAGGGGTAGTATCCGGAAATACTGCCTCTATTTGAGTGATTTTCTGGGCTAACCAGAAAGGAATTTGTTCCCGTTTTACTGGTGTTTTACCAAGACACGACTGTATGTTCTGTGGTGTAATTTTATTAGTGTTCCCCTGATGAGGGGTCAGCTGTGGTACATTAACAGCTGGTTGGACTGTTGCAGTCCGCATTACATATTGGACTAATTGCCTATGTATTTTGATAAGTGTTTTTAGCTGTACTAACAGCTCTTCTTTAGACATTTTTGCAATGTCCGGGTGTGGTGTGTAGCTGGCTAGAACCGGCCACGTTGCTCCTGGTCTACCTAGTGGACCGAGCCTGGTAATATGATCATTATGTTTTAGGGCGCCATTAAACCAGAGCAGGTGCTCTTGGAATTTTAGTGGGATTTCAGTCTCCTCGAAAGGAGCGTACTCATCCGGAGGTTTCTCTATTTTGTAATAGTGAAACTCTTTTGTTCTAGCGTTTGCCGCTGGAAAGTTTATCCATGAATAGAATACCTCTGTCTGCCGATATTCGTGTGCCTTTATCACGAAAATTACTGTACCACCTTGTGGTGTCAGTCCGTTTTCTATAAGTTTTAACGTTATAGATTTTCTTAAATGTGCTGGGATGATTATCGCACCCGGTTCAGTCTGTAGGAGACTCGAGTCTTCCTCTATTAGTAGGGTCGCTAGTCTAGCTGCTTCCCTTTCTTCTTCACTGTCATTTTATAAATGCAGGTTTTGCAGAGTAGGTTTCCAAGGAGACAAAGATTAGGTGCACAATATTTTGGAACACTGTATCCTTCAACATTGAATAAACCAGAGCTTTACATAGGAATCTCTTCCTACTAAGGTTGGACGGATTTTAACCTTTCACCCACTCCAGACGTCTATTGGAGTATTTACGGGAGAAAGGGGTCTGTGTGAAAAATGCACGACTGAGTTACTCTAACGTCTTGCCTTAGTTTATCGCCTTACCAAACGTTTGGGCGCCATGTAGTGTAGTTCCTATTTTCCCAATAGGCCCTGCGCATTGGAATAACATAAACAGTAGTATCGACGTAGAAGTGCGGATCTTCCAGGCCTCTACTGACTATGCTAAACTTAATTGGGGTTGTTACCAACTAGCTCAGAGGTCACTGGAAACTTTCTTGACTGAATTAGGAAGTGATCAGCTTCCCTGGCACAGCCAAGAAGGGATTCAGTTTTCCAACAACCGTGCAACATGACAACTTTGCTCCTCAGATCAAGAGTCAATCTCTAGGGTCGTGTGAAACAATAGACAGTTATTTTACTCAGTCAGTGGTTGTGCAGTTTACTTTCACAATATGTAGAGAATAGAGAGACAGGCGTTTTCAATAAAGGGTAACATTTATTGAACAGTCTTTCTTCTCGTACAAGAGAAATGAATTGCCACAATTGCAAGACTTGTTATTATAAAAAGTACGTACAGTAAGATAAGTATTGCGAAATAATACTGTAAAAGCATTGATATGGTTTCTTAGCCATAAAATGGTTTAAAATGAATAAAACATATATACATTCAAATATACATTAGGCTAAAATACTCAACTGGTACTTCTAACTACGCCTACCCCAGTGTACCTGACCTAAGCCTAATACTTGGGAGGGGAGTAAGTAAGTAGCTTTAGTTTAAGTTGGTTTTGCCAAGGTTTGCTTCAAGAATTCTCTCTAAGGGTTTAGTCAACACCATACCTCTGGAATAGAATGATGGAGGTCTGGTATCTCCTTCAGGGGGTCGATATCCCAGTCACCCGCAAGGGTAGACCAGAAACGCCGGAGCTGGATTTCTCTGCAGGAGAAAGACAGCGTCTCTTCTCAGCGCGTCGAGGAGGAGGAGGAGGGGCAGCGTCCGCGGGCAGCTTGCATCTGCTGGGCTCTTTGCAGGGGATGGCTGTTCAGCTCCTAAGTTCACCACACCATCGTTCGCTTGTTAGCAGCGATAGCAGTAGCGATAGCAGCTATGGTATCATCAGCATGACAGCTTCTTCAGCAGCAGCGAGATAGCTGGCAGCATCAGCTTCAGCGAAACAGCAACGAGACAGCGTTTGCTTAAAGCAACGTTGGTAATATTTATACCTGAAAGGTGCCTTGTTTGACGTAAGTTTTTGGGCATAAGACGTCAATAAAGATGTCACTAGGAAGTGATCGTCTATCAGTGCTCATTAGAGTTCTATTACTAATCAAAACACAGCAAGCGGGGATTTCCATGTTGCTGAGTTTTTATCTTGTTGAAGAACTCAGAGTGTTAATCTAGGAATCTCAGATAGTAACTTCTGCTATGTCATTGCACTAATTGGTTGCAAAGGAAGTGGCAGAGAAAGCTATTCTGAAATGTGGCTCTGATTGTGTGAGGCCAGAGACGAGTTTCTGAATATTGCACTTGAACGGTTATGCCAATATAGGGAATAAATGGATTTATAGCCGAATAGGGGCATAAGGTCACAGTATCGATCAGGGTCCTAGATTAGAACGCGACAGGGGTTCCAGTGAACAAGAACTGTTATCCTGCCACCGCTTCCTGTTTCTAAATACAATCATTTTGACTCCATTGAACATGTCAAATTACACCATTTGGCTGATTCTAAACAATAGGACATGGGGAGTCCTGCTACCATTCGGGGCATTCCCCTGCAGCAAATGGGCACCACTAAAGCTGTCTCTCCCCAGCTGGGGGGTGGGAGGCGGAGAATGCACTACAATTAATTTCTGCATCACAATTGAAGTCAGCACGGCTAGTACTGCTGCATTTTCTGCATCTTAGGGCCAGATGTACGACCCTAAATTGCTTGCACAAAAGTGTTTGCGACCCGTTTGTGCATGCAATATGTTACAGGCCATGTACAATTCTTAATTAGCGAGTTGCTAATTAGGAATTGCGAGCCGCTATCAGGAAGGGGCGTGCCAAGGGTGTACCTTCCTAATATCGGGTCTGTAACCTATGTAAGATTTTTTTGCGACTGTAATTGCAGATGCAAAACACTCACAAATTACCGCCCTCTTCATGAGGGTGGTAATGGAGTCGCAAATGCGGGACCCCTTCCCCTTTGTGACTGGCTCCAGAAATGTTTTTAAGGGCAGGTAGTGGTCCCAGGGACCACTACCTGCCCTTAAAAAATTAAACAAAAAAGTTTCATTTTTTTCTTTTTTAGATGCATGCCGTTTTCCTTTAGAGAAAATGGGCTGCGTTTAAAAAAAACAGATTTATTGAAAAGGAGCCCCAGGAATGCAGGTCTCCTGTACCCAGCAGGCCACCATCCCTGGGAGGCCAGCAATTCCAAATAGGGTCACAAATTGCAAGTAGCTCATTAATATTCATGAGCCTCGCATTTTGCGACCCCAATGGGAATCGCTAACAGTGTCTCTGACACTGTTGTACATTTGCTTTTGCGACTCGCAAATTGCGGCTAGACAAAAAAACTAATTGTCATACATCTGGCCCTTAGATCGTTTATTCTCATCTACCTTCGCTGGATCCACCTCTTGTGGATTTTTTGAGTCCATTTACAGATGCAGAATCTCCAGTTTTTTTAACTAAGTGCTTCTGGGTATTATATGGATCTGAATGATTCTTCTGATAGTTCTTCCGTTTTAGACACTCCTCCATGTATCTGTGATTTCTTTTCATGGCTAAAACACACTTATTTGGTCCTGCCTTGAATATATGTATAAATAACACTCTCTTTGGTTTTTCTTTTTCTCTGGATTGGATGTGTGACCGTTTTTTCCCCTGCTAATTAATGGCTATTACCTTCCAGAACGTTCTGCTATGGAACTGGTTGACGGAGTGTTGGCACTCCACTCTTCTTACCATAAACGTAAAAGGGACATGAACGTTGTGAACATTTCAGCCCTTCCAGTGGCTGATAGCATAGTTTGCGATAAAGTTATTTTCAACATATTCGGTTCTACTGGGATCCTGCACAGACCATATGAGTTTAAAGTTTTTATGGGGGATGTAATTTTACCTGGGTTACATTTGGGAAATAACATTTACAATGCGGATAGAACCACGTGTTCCGTTACTGCGCAAACGTTACCATGCTAGCCTTTACCAGGAATATGCCTTTACCATGCATGTTTGGTAAAGGCAGTCAATTACCTAAATTCAGAGCGGATGGGAGGGAGAAGGGAAGGCATGGGCTGGATCAGACAGAAACGATAAGGATGTGGCTTGCTAGGTAGGGCTGGGTTTTAGGACCCAGGGCTGGGGGTCAGTGTAGTTTATAGGGTTGGGGTCTCTTTTAGGGCTCAGGGCAGGAGGCTGGGGTTAGGATCGTTTTTAGAGCTGGAAGATGGGTTTTAAGGTTCAGGGTGTGAAGGTCGGGGCAGTTATTAGTACTGGGGATGGTTTTAGGGCTCAGGGCAGAGGACTGGATAGTTTTTGGAGTTGGGGGCGGGTTTTAGGGCTCATAGTGGGGTGAGGTAGTTTTTAGGGGGGGTCGTTTGCAGTGTTGGGGGACGGGTTTTAGGGCTGGGGGGCTGTGGTGTAATCTTTTGCATGCATATACCTTTACCAATCATACCTTTACAATGACATTTATTGTCAAGCCATGCGTGGTAAAGTAATGCTTGCTAAAGTCACAGTCATAGTAAATGCCCCAATGTTCAGGCATGAGATATAATCACATGCATGATTGGGATGTTGAAACTGTAAATTCCATGCTGGTATATTATACTGTTTTCGAATCAGAGGATTTGTACCTTAATTCTGCATATTATGTTGACATGTTCTGTTATCATAATTACAGTCATCATTTTCTGCATTGTGCTAGTGTTCAACATACAAATTGTGTCAACAATGGTTGGCACATTCCAAACTATCTGCAATGAAACAACATCTTTCCCTCCTGTCTGAACACATGGACTTAACAGATTTTTATTTTAGAACCTGAGACCGAGAATCATGTCTGTTATCTGAAACTTGTGAAATGGGCTGTGGATCAGTCATCTTCTGCATAAACAAATTCCTTTTTGGATTTCCTGGCATTTGAATTTGTGAGTGACATCATGGATACATTCGACACACCTTAATTTGATTCTATTTTCTAGATTGACATGTTATTTTTTTTTATAATTATAATATTTTTTATAACATGCTTAGTAGAAATCCTTTGAATGAGCTTTTCATGTGACCTCATTCATATTATTTAGTTAGTCGTCATGCTACTGTCCCGACCAAGGATAGGGTGTTGTGTGTTAGCTATGGAGCCCATTGTCATTTTCCCTATGTTAATCTATTTGTGTACGCTATGTGCTGCTGTTACTTTGCACACATTACAAAATATTATGTGTGTCATTGCAGGTGTTGGCTTGTTTTTGTAACACATTGTTATTATGCAAATAGGGAGGACATGCTTTCGTATTTTGTTCTTCTGCTGGGATTTAGTCAGAACATCTCATTGTAGGTCAAACAACACTGTTCCCTCTTATTCTTTGTGATCGGACACTAACACCTAGACATAACAGAGAAACCCAGGTGCTGCTTTTGAACACACAATTTTTATCATTTAACCCAGGACTTGTTATTTTGAAAACACTCGGAGTGAATACATTCTCGCTGAGCAAAGGTCACAAGATGAAAGAGAGTTGCGCCAGTTGAGATGTAGAGCAGCTACCTCATGTGTGCCAGGTTTAGGTTAGCCACCAATCCCAGGGATCTGTAATATATAACTGTGCTTCCATAGTGAGGGTTAGCTTAGGCAGACATGTCATTCAATATGACAGGGCTTTTTTGTGTATGGCCTCTTAATTTTGCTAATTACATTGTTGACCCGCATACGCTTTCTAGTTACAGCGCTGTTGCTACATGATAGAGTATGTTATTTTCAATAAATATTGTAAGCTTTCTTTGGGTCTCTTTTTTATTTATTGTGGACATGTATGAGTGAGAGAATGAAAGGTGAAGACCTGCTACTGCAATCCCTGAAAGGGTCTAGGGTGTTGGGTTCTGGGGCGCCAATTCACTTCTGGAAAGGTTAGGAGGTCAAGTGAGGCCCTAATAGCTAGTTAGATTTTGGCCCACAGGTACTGATGTGGTATGGTGACTAAGTCCCTACATACTGACGTTCTGTGATCCCAGGCATAGTTCTGGTTCTGAACAGAATCCCCGCAATACCACACTCACTCAATTTATCTATACAGGACTGCTGGGGGTCTTAGGCAGAAATGTCAGTCAATGGGACACACAGAAAACTCACTTTGTGTCATGTGGTGGATGCACTGTAAGCAGTACGATCCCTACTAGGCAGATATCAAAATATGCCCTCTGCTGAACTGGTAGGCTAACAGGAAACATGTCAGGGTTTAAATGACCTCTTTGGTCTAACCTTAACAATCTTGTGGTCAGTTTGTACATGGTGATTACAAGCTTTTGAGCAGGGCGTCGCACCATGCTTAATAGCATGGTTCAGAGCATGGTGAAAAACACTCTAGCATAAAATCAGGCAAGAAATAAGTATTAATTGCAAATATATATTCCAAAAATATTTGTGACATCCTCTTCATGATAATGATGAATTTAGCCCAATCACATGTGTATCGTGCTGTGTGTGATACCAACTACCCCCTACCCGTTCCACACAATATGAGTCATTCTCCACTTTTTATCTGTGCATTTTTGTGTCTCTGTATGTGTGAGAGAGAGAGAGAGAGAGAGAGAGAGAGAGAGAGAGAGAGAGAAAGTGAGAGAGAGAGAGAGAGAGAGAGAGAGAGAGAGAGAGAGAGAGAAGGGGCACTATTTTGAGTTCCCCTTTGTGTGCTGTTGTCTGTGCTCCCCTCTGAATGTTACTTGCCACATGTTTATCTTGCCTTCTTCCTTCTGTATGTCCCCTCCCAGCCACATTCTTTATCTCCCCTAGTTGCCAGATTCTGGACACTCTTCTTTATACCTAATACTATTTTCTTACACCTCTGTTTCTTCTGTGTCTGCAGGAAGCCAAATGTGCCTTTGTGATTATCCTGATGTCATCGTTTTGGTGCTGCGAGACCTTGCCACTGGCTATCACATCACTTCTGCCGGTCCTGCTCTTCCCCATGATGGGGATCATGGATTCCACATCGGTAAGCCCTGGTGTGGCTATCATATGCCAAATTCATGAATATTAGCTCTGATGTTCCTCTCTGCTTCTGTTGCATCTCTCATTTTGTAGTTTGTCAATAACGCAAATCTCGTTTGGACTCTCATTTTATGAAAGGGGTTCATCAATGTGTATGTGCATGTTCTCACCTATTTGTAGGGAATCTCAGTCACTGGAATCAGGTAAGACTGAAAAACAAAGACAGGGACAGATCAGGCATAGAAGAAGGAACAAAAGATTGGCACTAAACATGGACTTTTAAGAAAGAGTGAAAAAAATCTCTCTCTACAAGTATAGTGGTGAGACCACCACCTACATGGGTCTACTCTTAATTATGAGCCGTAGGTGGGCTTTAGTCCCCCCATGCAGCCCCGGAGAACGCCACCTCCCCGGGGCTAATTTTCGCAATGCGCGGGGGTTGCAGCCCCCAGCAGCCCCGAGGACCACCTCCTCCCTGGGGCTATATTTAAAAATATTGTCTGGGGGGCTCCAGCCCCTCCACACAGCCCCAGGGACAACCACAGGACATAATTACTGTTGGAGGGGGGCCTGCAGGCCCCCTTGTGGAGCCGTAAATGGCCCTGGGGACTGCCACCCCCCAGGGCCGACTCCAGCAATGTCCCTGGTTGCCCACACCCATGACAAACAAGTGCTCTGCTTGGAACAAGTGTGAGCATTGTGATCTTGCTTGCACAAAGCAGAGCACTTTGTTTTTTACACTCAGGAAGGTGCACCATCGCAGCTCCCTGGGGAGGTAAAAATCAATGCCGGCTCCTCCAGGAGGCGGGAGCCACCCAGGATCCTAGGGGGGGGGGGGTTCACAACCCCCCCAAAAAGTTTAACCAGGCCCAGGGGATAAGGTTTCCAGAGCCAAAAGCGGCATGTGCATCTCTACAAAACATATGCACCAGAACCCAGAAGGTGAGTTCCCTGGGGCTCAAATGGGCCTGGAGAGGGGGCCACATGCCCCTTCAGTTTAATTAGTGGTCCTGGTGGATGGGGTCCTCAGGGCCTATCAAGGGTCAGCCAGGGGGTCTTCTCAGGTCCCTTCCCTTTAATTTTAGGCTCAGTGGATGGGGTCCCCAGGGCCTAACAAGGCTTGAGGGAGGCCATGTGGCCCCCCTTACTTTAAAATATATATGGCCCAGGGGTATGGGGTCCCCAGGGCCATAATAGTTTTGGATAGGATGGCCCTCCTCTTTAAAACAAAAAAAGACTGTAGGGTCCCCATGGCCGGGCTTTGTGGCCAGTCCCTTGACGCATAAGGCCAAAGGCTATGCAGGCTTGAATGCCTTTGCGGGGGTTGACCACAGGGCCTGGCCACAGGCAAAGCTTTGTGACCAACCCCCCCACCACTGCAATGTCTTGGCTGCTTGCGGAAGAGATTGAACCTTTGGCCAGCCTTCCGCAATTCACGGGCGAGCGCCCTGAGGAGCGTAGGGGTGGCTGAATGTGAGGGGTTGGGTGCAAAGCCTGGCCACAGGCCATTCCCTGCAGCCAAACCTTGCTGTGAATGGCCAGAGGCTGTAGCTGGCTGGGGTGTTTGGACCTTTGTAAGGCAATTAAATATTACTTTACGTTAAACGTGAGTGAATGTGTGATTGGTTGTATGGGTGAGTGAGTGATTGTGTTGAGAGGCTGAATGGGTGAGTGAGTGGGTGCGTTAGGCTGTATTGGTGAATAAGTGCGTGGTAGCTGCATGAGTGAGTGTGTGGCTGAGTGAGTAGATATATGGGTGTGTGGGTAGTTGTGTAAGTGGCTGTATGAGTGAGGGAGTGGGTATGTGAGTGGCTCTATGGATGAGCAAGAAGATGCATGAATACTTGTAATGGTCTGTGATTGGGTACGTGACTCATTGCCTAGGATTTTGAGTAGGCGTACAAGATGTATGGGGATGCACTGACCATGTGATGAGTGGTGTAACATGTGAGCTCTAAAGCAATGCATTGTAGGGGCGTAAGGTATAGTTAGCTCACGTAACTATAACTACAGGATTTCTGTGGCTTTGTATGAGTGGAATCTGAGCCTAACGTCCCTGTAACCTTTAGCTTTTTTTCAATGAATTTTTACGTTTTTTAAAATTTCTATTTCCAGACTGTAAAGTCCCTGTAACCTTTGATTTTTAAGTGAATGTCTAAGGTGTTTTTAAATTCTTTTTCCTACATATAACATCTCTGTAACCTTTGTTTTTTTAAGTGATTTTCTAATGTTTTTTTAACAAGTAGTCGCATTTGCAGACTGGAGGAGAAAGGGAGTTGGGCCTCCGACCAGCTCTCAGCAATCCCACTGTATGGAACTTTCTGGAGGTAACAGGAGGGGCTCTTGCTCCCCAAGGACCATTAGCATCCATGAGAACTTCATCCCACAACTAGTAGTGTATCAGAAGGGGCATTTGCAGAGTGGTAAAGAAAGGGGGTTGGGCTTCAAACCAGCTCTCAGCAATCCCACAGTGGGGTTCTTGGCCCCCTAGAATCCTCACTAGCCAAGGAAACTTTATCGCCCAACCAGTAGTGCACCAGGAACATGTTTGTAGAGTGTGGACAAAGGGATCCAATGACATCCCTGCAATCCTGCTGTGTGGAAATTACTGGCGGTAAGAGGAGGGGTTCCAGGCACCTATGGATCCTCAGCATCCAAGGGAACGTCATCCCCCAACCAGTAGTGTGCCAGAAGGCATGTTTGCAGAGTGGTGGAGAACATGGATGTGGCCTCCAACCTCTCAGCAGTCCCTCTATGTGTGACTTACTGGAGGTAACAGGAGGGGTTGTTCGGTCCCCAAAGACCCTCACCAGCAAGGGGTCCTCATCCCTCAATATGATGTGCGCCATATATATGCTAAATATGCAGCTGCTGTGTCTGAAAGCAATTATACTCTGCTTTCAGCAAGCGGGAGAATTTATGAGCTCTTGTTTGCTGGAAGCATAGTATTTGCTGTGACTTGGTGGGAGCAGTAAAGCTCCTACCAAGCCACGGAAAACAACTATGTCCCGGGGGTGGCACACAGGACATAACAACAGCCAGCCCTGGAGGGTGGAGTTCCCCCAGGGGCATCTATGGCTCGAGGAGGGGGCCGCGTGACTGCAATTCTTTGTTATTTGTAGGGCCTGCCCTGGGAAGGTGTGGTCCCCGAGAGCAGGGGTGCAGGGCACCCCCCCCCCCAATTTAGGTTCTGGGGAGGTCGTGATCCCCGAGGCCTGGGGGGGTCCATGAGGCCCCTCATTTCCAAATTTAATAACACAGGGAGGTGTGATCCCTAGGGCACGGGGTCTGGTAGGCCTTCCTGATTTATTTTTCAATATTGGCCCAAGGTGGTAGCGGTCCCCGGGGCATGGGGTCTGAGAGGCCCTCCTTTCTAAACTCACAAGCCCCAGGGAGGTGGTGGTCCCCGGGGCATTTATAAGCCCCAGGAGAGTGGCCCGTGCCCCTCCCCTCTTTTATTTGCCAAATGATCCCGATACCTAGCCCATCTGGGGGACGATTAGTAAAGAAGCACAGAAGCCACGGATCCAGCACTGCTCCCACTGAAATTTGTTTTTTTTTTGTTTTGTTTTTTTGTTTGTTTTTTTAAAACCTTTATTTTACCTTCACATAGTTACACAGCAGTTCGCCTACAACCCCGAGGGGCCGGCCACTAATAAGGAGCAGTGATAGCCATGCATCCGCACTGTAGTCACATTGCTACTGTAAAAGGGCATTTCACGAAATCGGGTGAAAGGTATTTAGCCAATATCACATTGCAAATTAAGTAAGGTTTTGTTTTTTGATTTTTATGAAAATAACAAAAAGAACAATCAGGAAATCACAATGCGGTCAAAGAAAAGTAATAGTGCAGTTTAGGTGTACGGAAGATTCATATGGTAGTATATGTTGCTATTTATTGTCTGGAGACCTTACCCGAAGTGAGGGAGGACAGCACCCCCACCCCTATGTTCATCTGTGTGGTATTTCCTATCCCTCCCCTCTCCCCTCAATCTACCCCCCCCTCATCATCCGATTCTAACTGGTCATCTTCTGGCAGAGGGTCACATATGTCACCTCGGTACACATTCCATGGGGACCATACCTTATTCCATTTGCCTGGGCACGCACGGCTTAAATATACCGCCCTCTCAGTTATCATTATCTTGTCCATATTCATGCAACACTGCGACTTCGTTGGTAGTTCTGCCGCCCCCCAACGCTGAGCAATATCTCTCTTCGCCACAATCATGCCTAGTGTCACCCAGAGTTGGCTATGTCTGGATAAGTCTGTTGGTTCCCACACGTTTAAGAGACATCGCCTTGGTTCTGGGAGGAGCGAGGTCTCTAAGGTCTGTGACACAGTGCGCAAGATTTGCCGCCAGTAGTTTTGTATGCGTGGGCAGTCCCAAAGCGTGTGAAAAAAGGAACCCTCCTCCCCACAGCCACGTAGACAGAAAGGGTGCTGTATTCTGTGGATGCGATGTAGGAGTGTTCTTGTATAGTATACTCTGTGTAGGACCTTGAGTTGGACGAGTCTCAGCCTAGCTGAGATGCCTACCTCTTTTGGTGACGCCAATGCCTCGTTCCATTCGTGTTCATCTAGGGCGTCTACTTCCCTTTCCCATCTCTCCTTCAGGGGAACCAGTGGGTCAGGCAAGTTGTTCAGGAGTTTGTGATAAATCAGTGATGTCGCTCTTTCTATCATAAAGTCAGTTAGGAGGCGAT
The DNA here is from genome assembly GCF_964263255.1 of Lissotriton vulgaris. NCBI lineage: Eukaryota > Metazoa > Chordata > Amphibia > Caudata > Salamandridae > Lissotriton > Lissotriton vulgaris. The sequence continues at coordinate 366,108,727 of NC_141687.1, forward strand.
CCTCCAACGGGGATGACTCTGGTAGAGTCGACCCGGAGGGGATGGCTGCAAGCAAAGCATGGCGTATTTGTACGTAACGATATGACTCGTGTGGCCCCAGGTCATACAACTCCCTCAGGCGGGTGAATGAGATGACTTTGCCCCGCTCCCACATGTCGCCCACCGTGGATATTCCAATGGAATCCCAGTGAGAGAAGCCTTTGCTGTATCTCAGGTTTCCCAAGGCACGTGTGTCCCATAGCGGGCGAGTTTGGTAATTTTCCCCTTCCAACCCAACGCGGCCGTCGCCACATGCCATAGTTCCACAGTGAGTTTGGTAGGTCCTGTTAAGTGTCTTATTTTACGTCGGTCATAGAGTGGGGCGAGCATGTTGTTGGTGCCCAGCTGCGCCCTGTCTGTTTGAAAAGCTGGATCAGATTGTGAGGCATGTATCCATTGATTAATGGGCTTGAGCTGCGCCGCCCAGTAATATAGGTGCAGGTTCGGCAATGCAATGCCTCCATCGTACCAGCCTCTGTGTAGTTTGGCCTGTGCTATGCGTGCCGGACGATTGCCCCACAGCAGCCCAGAAACAACTGCGGCTACCTTTTTAAAGTTTCCCGGCGCCACCGAAAAGGGCGTGTTATCTAGGATATACAGAAAGCGGGGCAACGACATCATTTTATACAATGCTGCTTTTCCCAGCATGGTCAATGGTAACCCCGCCCAGAATTTGACGTCTTGCTTAAGACGTTCCAATGGTGGTGCCAGATTTAACTTCATGTATTCCGGTGGATCCCGCGTGACATGGATCCCTAAATACTTAAAAGAGGAACCAGCTAATCTCAGGGGACAGTCCGGCCCTAGCATCGGGACCTGGCCTCTCAGTACATATAACTCCGATTTGTTCCAATTAATTGTGTATCCCGAAATTCTGCCATGCTCGTTACACAGGTTCAAAAGAGCCGGCACGCCTTGTTCGGGATCTGTTAAGTACACCAGCATGTCATCTGCGTAGAGGGATAGCCGGTCTTCCCACCCCTCCTTCCATTGTATCCCTTTAAGCAAAGGTGTTTGTCTTATTAGGTTAGCCAATGGTTCTAGGGCTAGCGCGAAAAGAAAAGGAGATAGGGGCAGCCTTGTCGGGTGCCTCTTTCCAGCGAAAATGTACGTGAAATGTGGCCATTCGCCACCACGTGTGCCATCGGTTCCGCATATAACAGCCTAATCCACGATATAAAGTTTGGGCCGAAGCCCATACAGGACAACACCTCAAAAAGGTAGTTCCATTCCACCAGGTCGAAAGCCATTTTCGCATCCAGGGCCAGTATAACTGCGCTGTCATGAATCTGGTCCGCCCTCGCCAGCACCCCATGAACCCTACGAAGATTTAGTGCCGTGTTCCTATGAGGCATAAATCCTGACTGATCTGGATGGATAAGATCAGGCAGATGAGCCATCAACCAGTTAGCCAGGAGTTTAGCCAGGATTTTGCTTTCTGTGTTTAATAAGGAGATGGGGCGGTATGAGGAACACTCTTCCTGTGGCTTACCGGGCTTGGGTATTGCTACTATAGTGGCCGTCCTCTGGTCTAGTGGAAGCGCACCTTTCTCTCGGCATTCTTCATACATATCGAGCAAGTACGGACTTAGGTCTTCGGACTGGGACTGGTACCATTCCACTGGAATGCCGTTTGGACCGAGAGCTTTTCCAGGTTTGAGCGCTCGTATGGCCAGCTGTAGTTCATCACTGGTTATGGCCGCATCCAGGTCGGCTACTGCCTCCGGTTGTAATACTGGGATGTCCATTCTACTCAATGCATCCTGGGCCATGACCGCGGTCACCTCCCTCTCAGGAGTATACACCTGTTCGAAATGTGCCGCCAGTGCTTCTACTATCTGCTCAGGGTTGGTGTGCGTCACGCCATTTCTATCTTTCACCTGTTGAATCCCTCTGGAGCTACCCCCCCTTTTATCGAGCCAGGCCAACATCTTTCCCGCCTTATCGCCTACGTCATATATCCGATTCTGTGTATCAGTAATGTGCCCCTGCACCGTGAGACGAGCATGTTCTGTGTATAATCGCTGATGGAGTGCAAGGGTATGCGCCGTATCATCCGTAGGGGTAGCCTCGTGTAAAGATGTTACTTCACGTAGTTTTAGCTCAAGTGTAGACTGTTCAGCCGCCTGTTCCTTTTTATGGGCCGCGATAGAGCTTATAGCCTGCCCCATTAGTACTGTCTTGTAGGCCTCCCATAGCACCTCGGAGGAGGTCACAGTTGCCACATTTTCATCAAAATAGTGCGTTGTAGCCTTTTGGAGAGCTTTCCTGATTTTCGGGACTTTGAGATATGGTGCTTGAATGGGGTATATGCGGATACGCGATTTTGTCTGAGAGGAAATGGTTAGAGTTATCGGGGAGTGGTCTGAAATGCCTCGGGGGTGTATGTCTGGAGCATCTACGCGCTGTATTCCTTCTCCTAAAGCCAGAAAGTAATCTATCCGGGAAAGACTGTTATGGACTGTGGAATGGAACGTGTACTGTTTGTCCTGAGGATGGACGTGACGCCAAATGTCTACTAACCCCATTGCTGCTAGGAATCGCTGAAACGAGAGGGTCCCCCAGATGAAGCTGTCGCTGGAAACCTATCAAGCTGTAAATCTACCGCTGCATTAAAATCCCCACCCAAAATAACATCACTCTCGGGGAGAGATAACAAGAAATCACCCAGGGCTGGAAGCATTATCGAGTGAAGGGATGGCGGAATATATACTGAAACCACTGTTAGAGGGCGACCATCCCATTGCCACTGCAATACTGCAAAGCAGCCCTGACTATCAGTTTTTGTGCTTATTGGAATGAAGTGTGAAGATTTTTTAATCAAAATACCCGTTCCCCGGGAGCCTGATGAGAACTCCGCAGGCACCATCATCTTGTACCCTTTCCTATCCAAGGCCTTAGTGGCCCCTCCTGTCAAGTGTGTCTCCTGTAAGAGCGCCAACTGGGGTTTGTGCCTTCTCAGCTCGTTTAGTACCAGGCCGCGTTTCACCTTATCCCCTAGTCCCCTCACATTCCATGAAAGTATTCTAAGGGAGGAGCCATTCGATCGTGACTCAGTGTTCCCCGTGTCAACTAGTTGTTCATCCGCCATTTTCAATCGCGCAGCCACATACAAACCGTCCAAAAAGGATCAATCGTACCTGTAGGTTTACCTTTCTAGTTACACCACACCCATTGTAAGCACCAGTTTCTGACCGACTTAGTGGATTTCCAACGAAAAATAACAACCTCCCCCACCCCTTCCCTCCCTGCCTCCCTGCTTAACGGACCTTCAACTGCCCGCCACCCCAACTGAGCAGAGCGCTTGACCCATCCCACAAACAGAGTACTTGCACGTTGGGGGAGAGTGTCTCTCCAAGCAGGCGGCTCCCTTGCTGCCCTCGGAGTACCCAGGCCGGCGTCCAATACCGACCTGCATGAGCAAATAGTGTGTCAGGGAGTCAGGGGGCAGTGTCTAAATAATTCACGGTCTGATGACATTATTTGCCCCCGGCAGCCCCAGACAGTTCCAGCGTCAGTGATGCACTCGCGCTTCTTCCAACTGAAGTCTGTGAGCCAGGCCGGCTATCGTTCCGGTGTCTATTGCACAGTCTATCAGATTTGCGTTCCACTGTGCGCCATCCTTCAAGCCAGTCTCTCGCTGCCTCAGGGGAGTAAAAAAACCAAACTTTCTTATCGGCGACCACCCGTAGCCTGGCTGGGAACAACATAGAGTATGGCAGTTCCTGTTCGCGCAGTGTCTTTTTCACTTCCAAAAAGGTCTTCCTCCGTCTTGTTACCTCCGCTGTATAGTCCGGGAAAAAGGATATTCGCGAGTTTTGAATTTGAATGGCTGGTGCCACTCTGGCCGCCTGGAGGATGGTGTCACGATCTCTGAAGTTAAAAAGTCTTGCTAGGATGGGACGCGGTGAGGCCCCTGGCTTAGGCGTTCCCCCAGGTACCCTATGGGCCCGTTCCACGGTGAAGAAGTTTGAAAGGCCCTTGGGGGCTAGTTGGTTCTTTATCAAGTCTTCCACATATAAGTCCATGGCTCCTGTAGTTTCAGATTCCGGGACCCCCAAAATGCGGACGTTGTTCCGCCGGGAACGACCTTCATGATCGTCCAACTTTTCTTTGAGCAGCTTATTGTCGGCCTGCAATTTCTCCATTGCGACCTGTAGATCCGAGACATCCTCCACCAATGATTTAGCTACTACCTCCACCTGCTTCACTCTTTCACTCATCTTCTGGAGGTCCGCCCGTATCAGGGTCACTTCTGTTGCGGTCGCTCCCACCGTTGCCTGTACCTGGGCCAAGGCGTGTAAGACGTCCTCCAGGGTAGCTTTCCTCGCACCGTCTCCTTCCGTGCCTTTGCCCATAGATTTGCACTGCTCCGGCTGGGAGAGTGATTGTCTATCATAAGCGAATTTATCAAGCTTAGCTTGGGTGGTGGTATTTCGAAGTCCTTTCCCAGCCATAGTGACACGCTGGTGCGTTCAGCCAGCCGCGGCTGTCTGTGGATTGTTCGCCGTGGATGGTCTTTCAGGCCGCCCAAGCTTCAGCGGTGCCCAGTCTTCTCAGTTTTGAACTTCCCACCATCAAGCCCACACTCTGTACAACAGACGCACTAGTTATTCAGAATTTGGCTCCAAAGAGGGCGTCCGGTCCCTTCGGCGAGAAAGTTTGTGCGTACAATGGGGGACGGGATGTAAAATGGCGGTGACTACGCACTTACTTTCCCGACTTCAGTTGCACGTAGTGCCGCCGTCGTCCACTGTAATGTCTTGCCGTTGGAGCGATAATGCAAATCCTTATTCAATCTGGAAGGATCTGCAGGCTTCCAACGCCGTTGTCGTGGGTCTGTGCTCGCTGCGGGCACTTCCGGTTTACAGCGCCGACAAGGCTGCACTTCCGCCCGGGTAGGTCCCAACCCAGCCACTGCGGCTGCACTCACGCCACCTGGCCGCACACTGAGGTCGTCGTTTCTTCCCGTTCCCGGGGCGTCGATGCTCCCAAACTTTTCCACCAAATGTCGTTCGGTCACCGGACACGGGGCACCACTTCTGGGTTCGTTTTTGAACGGATAGGCATGCGGATTGATGCGGGAAGCCGCCTTGCTACGGGAGCCTCTCTAGTTTGCTGCCGCCATCATCGGCTGCTAGCCACGCCCCCAAAATATGTTTTTTAAAAAAGTTTTCTTGCCCTTGTCTGGGACCTCAGCGAGAGGCCTATGGGGTCAGGGTATTCCAGCCCTGCCCCCTTTTTATTTATGTTTTATTTTTTGATTGCTGCCAACACTTTTTGTTTGAAATGGTGGCAGCCAATCAGATCTCAGCTCGAGATCAGGAGGGTTTGCATCCCTATATATACAAATTTGGATTTCCTTTAATATCTCCAAAGCTACTGAACGGATTCACGCTAATTTACAAAAAGGTTACTTTCTGGACCAACAGCTACCATTCTGCCAAATTTGGTGTAATTCCGTTCAGCAGTTAGGGGATGTAGTTGTGTCTAAAATCTCAATGGAAATTAACATGGGGGATGTCAGAGCTGTATCGGTGGACCGCTGACCCGGCATTGCGCTTACACAGAGGCAGGGAGCAAGAAAAACTACAATTCCCGGCATGCCAGGGAAGTACGTCACGCTCATGACGCAAGTCATGCAACTCCAGGAAGTAAAGTCCTTGCCGGAGAAGCCGGCGTTGCCGATAATTCTTGCTGGACACCGTGAGTGCGGTTGGTATTTTCTGACTAGCGGTAAGCCCCGTTGTTTTGTACTTGATCTGAATTCTTGGTACCCCGTTTTGGGTAGGGTACAGGCATTGCTGGATTACGTGGTGGATAATGCCGCTTGCGTGATTCTATCACCGTGGAAGCTCTCTCGGCTGAGAGAGCAGCATTTCCCATATCGTTGAGACTGGCATTCCACCGTCTCGATGCGGGGAAATGCAAGGCATAATAAGGACTCCCTGATGGAAGAGACGATTGTTCTAAGTCTCCTGCGGGGCTGTTTTTGTCTGAGAGATTATTTGAAGGAACGGTTTGTGCTCAAATCATTCGCTGACTTACATACAAGATTGGCTGGATTAAGGATTAGTCTAGCGGTCGCTAGACTCCAAAGTATCTCAGGAACTATTCCATTCCAGCAGACTAATTTAAGAGCATATTAGCCTTGCCTGCTGTTTACGTATAATTTCTTCCCACAACGATGTTTATCTTTGTATCCAAGCACAGGGGAGACGAATAAGGGGGAGATATTGGAGGGATTTATCTGACAACAGAAGTGAACACATTCAGTGTTTGGTATGTTGTGGAATTGTTCGTAGAAATGACAAAGCACGTATCGAGATAAGAGTTCCAATGTATGCCTTTTGTTTTCCTTTACAGTTCGTTAAATCCTTGGTCTCACCCCAATCTCCTCTCATGATTTAACTCTCTGGACGCTCATGACGAGCTGAGGTTGACATGAGCCACGGTGCTCCGGTGCTCATGACGAGCTCAGCTCGTCATGGCCCGTGGAACGCTCAGGTGCGGTGAGAATTCCCCCGCTGTGCTGAGCGTTCCACAGGAGGCAATACACCTGTGACATGCTGAGCTCGTCATGAGCACAGGAGTGCCGTAGCTCATGACGAGCTCAGCTCAGCTCCTCATGAGCATGGGGGCGCTGTGCGCGCCCCCCTTACCCCAGCACAGCGGGGGATTAACCCACGCAGCAAAGGGGTTAAGGCCTCAGTATTTTCCTTTACAGGTAGGGGCGAGGATAGTACATTGCTATGTAAGGAAAGGACGTGGGTGGCTCTAGGCTATGTGGTTACAGATTGTGTATTCTAAGTGTCTGTTATTGTCATTTCAGATCTCCCTCCCGGCTGTCCCCTTCCATTCCTTCCCTCGCCTGACTATCCTAGCAGTCTGTGTATGCCACTTCAGACTCTTGGGGATGTCGTGAGGGGGAAGCCATAGGTAATTCAGCACAATCCAGAAGAGACCAGAAGAAGGAGCCTGACAGAATTATGAGCCCACGATTGCTTTTTTCTTCTTGATTGTGCTGAAACAGATATGGCTACTTTAGACGACGTAATGGCGGCTCAGGCGTTGGTTCAGACAGAGTTAGCAGCCTCTAACAGGGAAGTAGCTGCTTCAAGAGCAGAAACTGCTCAGCTACGGGCTAGGATAGACAGGATACAGGTGAACCCTTTTGAGGCTGGGGGGGGGGGGCACTACCCCTTCCACCTCTGTGGTTGTAGAGATGCCCACACAAATACCCTTGGCTCCCCCCGAGAGGTTTTATGGGGATAACAAGAAGGTGCAGGTATTCATGACCCAAGTGTTACTGCACTTTATGTGCAAACCAAAAATGTTTTCTACCAACCAGGCTAGGGTGGCTTTTTTTCATCTCATATTTAGAGGTCAAAGCAGCACAGTGGGCAGTCCCTGTAGTTAGACGTGATGACCCTCTGCTCTATGATTGGGACGAGTTCCGTACGGAATTCGAGAAAACGTTTGATCGAAGGGCTGAAACCTTTACTGCCGATCGCGAGCTACTGGATTTGAAGCAGGGCAATGCGGAATTGGTAACATACCTCAACAGCTTGCGTCGATTGGTGGCCGAGACCGATTTGCCCGAATCCAAACAATCTGCCCTTTTTTATCAGGGCTTGAATGAAGAACTACAGGATGTGTTGGCACACATCAATCCCCAACCCTGCACATGCTCCGCTCTCATCAAACTTACTTTACGTCTGGACCATAGGATGAAGGAGCGGAAGGGAGACCACAAGAAAAAAGATCGGTCTGTTATGCCCTATGAACGTGTCGGACAAGGGGAGAAAACATCCACGTCACCGGAACCCATGGAGATCGGGGCGGTGAGGGCCTTATTGACGCTGAGTGAAAGGGATCACTGCCGAAGAGAAGGTCTTTGTCTTTATTGTGGCAAAAAAGGCCACTACCTACGTGACTGTCCGGTGAAACCTAAGCCTGAAAGATTTAGAAACGGGCAAGCAGGAATCGCGGATAAGGGGCCGGAAAACTACTAAGCTTGAAGGTGGAAGAAGGGGAACCATCAAGCAAACACATCATCTCTTCCATAATGCCTGGCTGTGTTCAGGAAAAGAACGACTTGTTTCTTGACATGTCTATGGTTATCGCTTCTGTAGAAAAAGACATCAGTGCAATGGTGGATTCCGGCGCTACAGGTTGTTTTATGGACTTTGCAGAAGCTGAATGTCTGGGAGTGCTTCTTATTACCAAGAGTCATCCTGAAACAGTGTACGCTGTGGATGGAAAGGAATTGGAAGCCGGACCCATAAAATACCACACCCGTGAATACGAGCTTACCCACAATGGATACCATCGTGAGAGATTGTCATTTAACATCATCAATGCACCGCTATACGGCGTCATATTGGGACTTCCCTGGCTACAAAAACACGAGCCCTTCATACATTGGACCTCCAAGACTGTACATTTCTAGTCCGCTTATTGCATGGAACATTGTATTCCTGTGCTATATGGCCCTTCGCGGGCTTTGGCCTCAATACGACATATAGCCACCGCTGCCAAAAAGGATGTGTCGTTACCTTCTTGCTACCTGGCATACGAAGCAGTATTCCGCGATACACAGGTCGAGGTGCTCCTGCCCCACAGGGCGTATGACTGCAGAATAGATCTTCTCCCAGGGGCTGTGGTCCCTAATGGAAGGATTAATGCCCTCATGGTGCCAGAGATCCTACGTGCTTACCTGGATGTTCAAGTTCAAGTTCAAGAATTTGTATAGCGCACTACTCACCCAGAGGGTCTCAAGGCGCTTGAGGGAGGGGGTGCAAAATATAAATATCTTGCCGTGGGATACATATGACCTTCAAGATCTCCAGCCGCATCACCATTGTTTTTTATTCCGAAGGCCAAAAAAAGATGGGAAAAAAGATGCTGTATAGACTACAGGGCTCTCAATACCATCACAGTGAAGAACCAGTACCCCTTGCCATTAATCCCTGTTTTGTTGGAACAAGTACGAGCCGCCAAGATATATACCAAGCTTGATCTGAGGGGCGCCTATCACCTTGTTCGTATACATCAAGGTGATGACTGGAAAACGGCATTCAAGATGCGGTACGGGCTATTTGAATACCTGGTGATGCCCTTTGGGCTATGTAATGCCCCGGTCGCATTTCAACACTTTTTAAATGAAGTATTGAGAGAATATCTCGACCATTATGTCGTGGTATACATTGACGACATCTTGGTCTATTCAAATACGACTAAGGAACACATGGAACACATGAGCCGGGTGTTACAAGCACTACTAAACAACCATCTTTACTGCAAAATCACCAAGTGTGAGTTTCATGTTACCACGGTGGAATTTTTAGGCGTGATTAAGCATGGGCGAATTTTGCGAATCTCGCGTTCGCAAATTTTGCAGATTTGCGAACTCGCAATCCGCAAAATCCGCGAATTCTCGCGAATTTGCGGATTTTTTTTTTGTGTTCGCGCTGGTTTCTGCCAGTTCGCGAGGGTTTTGTACAATTTCGCAAACGCGAACTTACCTGTCGGGTCGCAAGTTTTGCGAACTTGTTGTTTCTACGTGTCCAGCCTGTTTGGGACACTCTTCTTCATCACTGCCACTCTCTGTCACCACTGCCACTCTCTGACTACTCATGCCACCCTCTGGCCCACCCATGCCAGCCTCTGTTTCATCACAGCACCCTCTGGTTGTCCAGTCAGTGTACATTATTGTGGCAAAGCAAAGCACACCTTCCCTGCCTCAAGTGACCTGAATTAATTTGGGGCTGATTAATGTGTCACAGAATATTTTTTTAGCTGGCACCTGCTTCCTTAGTGCTTCCTGATTAGTGATCTTTTGCACTTGCTAAGTGCTTTCATTGTTGCAAAATTAGTTACAACACCTGCCCTGCCCCAACTGACAATAATGAATTAGGGGCTGATTAATGGATTTGAACTTCCAGCCTGGCTCCTGCTTGTCTCCCTTAGCTGTAATTCAGGACCTTTGTGGCATATGTGTAACTATTCTGAGGTTCAGAGCAGGGTCACATAATAGTTGCAACTGGCAACTGAACTCTGGAGGGGCCCCTCAGGAAGCACTACAGGAAATGGCTACTAATGATGAGCCTGAACTTTTGAACCTGGTAAGTAGTTTCAGTTTTGCTAAGATCGTATTTCTGCAATGTAGCGCTTATTCGCGGGGCGCGAAGTTGTACTGGGAAGCCGCGAACTCACGCGAACAGTGCGAGCAAGCCATAAAATCCGCTGCTCGCGGATTTACGGATTTTGCGGGAGATTCGCGAATCTCGCGGATTGCGAATTTACTGAAAATCCGCAAAATCCGCGAGCGAAACGGATTTTCCGCCCATGCTTAGGCGTGATGCTCACACCGTCCGGTCAGGTCATGGCCGAAAGAAAAGTCAAGGCAGTGAAGGAGTGGCCTCGCCCTTGTAATGTCAAGTATATTCAGAGTCTGTTGGGATTCGCCAACTTTTATAGATGCTTCATTTGGGGATTCTCTGCTATGGTCTCACCCTTGACCAGCCTCACAAGGAAGAACGTTCCGTTTGTATGGGATACATTGTGGAGGCCGATGCATCCGAAGTTGCGTTAGGAGCTGTGCTGTCCCAAAGAGAGGAAACCACTGGACTCCTACATCCAATCACGTTTATGTCTCGGAAGTTGAATCCAACAGAGACAAACTACACGATAGCGGAGAAGGAATTACAGGCAATCCGGGATGTGTTCTTGGAGTGGAGACATTGGCTGTTGGGTGCTAAACACCAAGTGACGGTGTATACAGACCATCGAAATCTACAGTTTATGCGTGTAGCACGTCACCTTACTCCAAGGCAGTTATGATGGATGCTGTTCTTTGAGGAATACCGGTTCATCGTCACCTACAGACCAGGTGTAAATAATAAGAAAGCAGATGCTCTAACAAGACAGGAAACCCGGTGCTGCATACCACAACGCCAATCAGGGCTATCATCGAACCTTCCAAAATCCTGTGCGTCACCCAAACAGGGGATTTCTTGTTGGACGTAAAAGCAGGAGTACAAACCTGTGTATGGAGAACCTGGCCAAGGCATCATGCCGAGTGGAAAGTGCAACAAGGCGTTCCTATGAAAGGCACAAAAATGCTCGTACCTACAAAAAACATTGCGGAGAACAGTGTTTTCTTGGTGTCATGATTCTCCATGTGCTGGTCACGTGGGGTATGTGAAAACTCTTGAAAAAGCATTGAGACAGTTCTGGTGGCCTTCCATTCGGCCTGATCTTCGTCAATGGGTAAAAGAGTGTACGAAGTAAGCATGGGCGGAAAATCAGTTCCGCTCGCGGATTTTGCGGATTTTCGGTAAATTCGCAATCCGCAAACTCTCGCGAATTTACAGAAAATCCGCAAATTCGCACGCAGCGGATTTTTTTTCTTGGTGATACAATAGTGCGGCGTGCGGCGTTCACTTACCGTCATTCAGCGTTTGCGCCATTTTGGATCTTGCTGCGGGATCCCGCTGGAGTTTGGCGACCGCGATTACGTACGGCTTGCCACCTTGCACAGAACGCATCGCGAGAGTTCGCAATCTCGCACTAGCGAAATTACAGAATTTGCCATTCTGCACAAGAAATCCACCAGCAAGCAGCATAAACCTTCTGAAAATGATGACTTTTATCAGAATAACTCCTCAGGTTGACATTTGCCTGCACTTTTATTTGTAAGGAGTCCATTTTGGGGGGGGGGGAGGAAGTGCCCCACAGTCTCCAACTTCCTGTTCCTGTCCAGCAGGCTCCTGCCAGTGCTTTCTTCATGTGCTGGTCACTTTCATTCGGATCTTGACCTGGAAGGATTACTTTTTGTGGATGCTGCTGGATATTTGGATTTGAGGCCTTTTTGACTTTCTTTGGATCACTTTTGGATTAGAAATTTCACAAGTAAGTTTGTTTGGGATATTACAGTTGCTGCAACTACAATTTTGGAATTTTCGATTTTTGGGCTGTTGTTGGGGCCTTTTGACCAGGGGTAGTGAGTGGTGCATGGGCCTAGTCTTTCTGTGGGGTGTCGTGAATTTAAACATCTTGGAGGGCATGGATGGCATGGGATTGTGCTGATTTTTCTGTGTTTTTGGATTTTTGGGCTGTTGTTGGGGCCTTTTGACCAGGGGTAGTGAGTGGTGCATGGGCCTAGTCTTTCTGTGGGGTGTCTTGAATTTAAACATCATGAAGGGCATGGATGGCATGGGATTGTGCTGATTTTTCTGTGTTTTTCGATTTATTTGGCTGTTGTTGGGGCCTTTTGACCAGGGGTAGTGAGTGGTGCATGGGCCTAGTCTTTCTGTGGGGTGTCTTGAATTTAAACATCATGGAGGGCATGGATGGCATGGGATTGTGCTGATTTTTCTGTGTTTTTCGATTTTATGGGCTGTTGTTGGGGCCTTTTGACCAGGGGTAGTGAGTGGTGCATGGGCCTAGTCTTTCTGTGGGGTGTCTTGAATTTAAACATCATGGAGGGCATGGATGGCATGGGATTGTGCTGATTTTTCTGTGTTTTTTGATATTTTGGGGTGTTCATGGGGACAGGCCATGTGGGTGGGGGCCATTTTGAGTGCTGGTACAGGCAGGCCCTAGCCATGTGCTGGGAGGCAAGGGGCCATTTTGAATGCAGGCAGTGTTCTCAGGCCTGCACCCATTTTGCCTAGCTTTCAACCATTATGCCCAGGGGTAGTGAGTGGTGCATGGGCCTAGTCTTTCTGTGGGGTGTCTTGCATTTAAACATCATGGAGGGCATGGGTGGCATGGGATTGTGCTGATTTTTCTGTGTTTTTCGATTTTTGGGCTGTTGTTGGGGCCTTTTGACCAGGGGTAGTGAGTGGTGCATGGGCCTAGTATTTCTGTGGGATGTCTTGAATTTAAACATCATGGAGGGCATGGATGGCATGGTATTGTGCTGATTTTTCTGTGTTTTTCGAATTTTGGGCTGTTGTTGGGGCCTTTTGACCAGGGGTACTGAGTGGTGCATGGGCCTAGTCTTTCTGTGGGGTGTCTTGAATTTAAACATCATGGAGGGCATGGATGGCATGGGATTGTGCTGATTTTTCTGTGTTTTTCAATTTTTGGGGGGGTGCATGGGGACAGGCCATGTGGGTGGGGGCCATTTTGAGTGCTGGTAGAGGCAGGCCCTGGCCATGTGCTGGGAGGCAAGGGGCCATTTTGAATGCAGGCAGTGTTCTCAGGCCTGCACCCATTTTGCCTAGCTTTCAACCATTATGCCCAGGGGTAGTGAGTGGTACATGGGCCTAGTCTTTCTGTGGGGTGTCTTGAATTTAAACATCATGGAGGGCATGGATGGCATGGGATTGTGCAGATTTTTCTGTGTTTTTCGATTTTTTGGGGTGTTTATGGGCAAAGGCCATGTGGGTGGGGGCCATTTTGAGTGCTGGTACAGGCAGGCCCAGCCATGTGCTGGGAGGCAAGGGGCCATTTTGAATGCAGGCAGTGTTCTCAGGCCTGCACCCATTTTGCCTAGCTTTCAACCATTATGCCCAGGGGTAGTGAGTGGTGCATGGGCCTAGTCTTTCTGTGGGGTGTCTTGAATTTAAACATCATGGAGGGCATGGATGGCATGGGATTGTGCTGATTTTTCTGTGTTTTTCGATTTTTTGGGGTGTTTATGGGGACAGGCCATGTGGGTGGAGGCCATTTTAAGTGCTTGTACAGGCAGGCCCTGGCCATGTGCTTGGAGGCAAAGGGCCATTTTGAATGCAGGCAGTGTTCTCAGGCCTACACCCATTTTGCCTAGCTTTCAACCATTATGCCCAGGGGTAGTGAGTGGTGCATGGGCCTAGTCTTTCTGTGGGGTGTCTTGAATTTAAACATCATGGAGGGCATGGATTGCATGGGATTGTGCTGATTTTTCTGTGTTTTTCGATTGTTGGGCTGTTGTTGGGGCCTTTTGACCAGGGGTAGTGAGTGGTGCATAGAACTAGTCTTTCTGTGGGGTGTCTTGAATTTAAACATCATGGAGGGCATGGATGGCATGGGATTGTGCTGATTTTTCTGTGTTTTTTGATTTGTGGGCTGTTGTTGGGGCCTTTTGACCAGGGGTAGTGAGGGGTGCATGGGCCTAGTCTTTCTGTGGGGTGTCTTGAATTTAAACATCACGGAGGGCATGGATGGCATGGGATTGTGCTGATTTTTCTGTGTTTTTCAATTTTTTGAGGGGTTCATGGGGACAGGCCATGTGGGCGTGGGCCATTTTGAGTGCTGGTACAGGCAGGCCCTGGGCATGTGCTGGGAGGGAAGGGGCCATTTTGAATGCAGGCAGTGTTCTCAGGCCTGCACCCATTTTGCCTAGCTTTCATACATTAGGCCCAGGGGTAGTGAGTGGTGCATGGGCCTAGTCTGTCTGTGGGATGTCTTGAATTTAAACATCATGGAGGGCATGGATAGCATGGGATTGTGCTGATTTTTCTGTGTTTTTCGATTTTTGGGCTGTTGTTGGGGCCTTTTGACCAGGGGAAGTGAGTGCTGCATGGGCCTAGTCTTTCTGTGGGGTGCCTTGAATTTAAACATGAGGGAGGGCTTAGATGGGATTGTGCTGATTTTTATGTGGTTTTCGAGTTTTTGGGGTGTATAACTGAACTGATGTTCTTCTGTCTTCCATTGCTTTTAGGTGCATAAGACTCAAGAGAAGCACCAGTGCCAGGAAGAACTCCTGCAGCGGTGTGTGTGTGTGCAGCATAACGTCACGCGACGTCACGTCTGGCCACAGACAACTCTGCAACTCGTGCAACTGCGGCCTGCTGTTCTGACCTCTGAAGAAGATGGCCCCAAAAAAGTTCCCCGTAGCTTCTCTAGCAAGAAAATTGCCAGTAAGGAGCAGAAGAAGCAAGTTACCAAGGAGACTGGTGTGCCGCCCGCCACATTTTTTGGGAGTAAAAAAAATAGTACGCCTGCAGCAGCAGCGGGATCTGCTGGGGACCAAGCTGGGAGCAGCACCCCTGCACCATTGGGCTCAGTGCCACCAGCACCACGCCAACTTAAGTCTAAGCCCTTGAGTGCTGCAGAGGCACTTAGTCTAGTTGTTCAATCACTATCGACCAGTGATGTTGGCTCATCGCAAGAAAGTTGCAGCAATGTCCCTCAATCAACACAGGTTGTTGTAACTCATCTGACGAGTGTTAAACAACCACAGCCGCAACAACAACCACATGTGCAAGTACAAGCCCAAGTACATGTGGAAGGAGAGGCAGCGCAAGGAGATGCGCAAGCAGAGGTGCATGAAGGGTCACAAGTGCCCACAATAGTTGTTCCTCCCGAAGTAGGGGCACATCAGGAAATCGACAATCAAGCCGAGGTATCATTTGAGGAAGCCACTCCTCCTGATGATCATTCATTGTCTTCCACATCCCTAGCAAGGAAAAGATCAAGGGTGGTGTCTACATCTTCTTCAAGCCCACCTCCTTCTGATGGTACGGATCAAAATTCGGAACCACCACCACTGCAGTCTGAGAGTGAGGCACACCATGATCTGACAAAGGTAGCTAAGCGTAAAAGGAAGTTCCCCAAAAGTCTCATACTTATGGAGTGTGATGATGACGCTCAACAAGAAGTGGCGTATACTCCTGCTGATGAAGACTCTCACGACGACGATGCAGTCATCATACACGTCACTCCAGTCTCAGCGGGCATGCAGCAAACAGACATTTTGACCCTAGCCCGAAAAGCTGCTGAGCATGATGATTTTGTAGACGAGGAGGCAATGGCAACAGCACAATTATTGGAGTTAACTAGTACACCACCACCTACCACTCCATATTTCTTCCTTGCCAGAAGGGACCTCCATCCACCTCGACCTCAATTAGTGGTGGTGAAAGTGCACAACGTAGTAAAGTTCGGCAATACACATCCTCCACTACATCTGGCATTAGCAGCATGACCACCACCTGTATCGCCTCTTCCGGCCCCCATAGACATTTCAAGTCCGCAGTTTGGGACTTCTTTAGTGTTTGCCCAAAAAAGGAAAACGTCGCCATTTGTAGCATTTGTAAGCTTGCAGTTAGTCGTGGTAAGTTTGGTACCAACTATGGTACCGGAGGCCAGAGAGGTCATCTTAAGAGACAGCACGCTGTCCAATGGTTTGTGCACCTAAAGGAGATCAAGGAAGCCCGAATTGCAAGTCAAGAAAACGTTGATGTTTCATCTGATGATGACGAGGAGGAAGAAGTGTCAAACACTTCACTTACACCCAGTACCCCTGTCAGCAGCACACCCCCTGTGAGCCACACTAAGATTGTGGGAGAGAGTGAGACACCAATGCGAAAAAGTTTATCAGCGAGCGTAACTGGGTCGAAGAAGTCATCATCATCATCATCTCGTAAAAGCATGGTCCAGGCCAACATTAGAAACATGTTGTTTTCAGAAGCGCCACATGATCGCAACCACCCAATGACGCGTCTGTATAACACTAAGCTGGCTAAAATGCTAGCTCTGGACCTTCTCCCTTTTTCTTTTGTAGAAGGGGTTGGTTTCCTAGAATTAGTGGCAGCGCTCAGCCCTAAATGGAAGGTTCCTAGCCGGTTCTATTTTGCCAGAGTTGCGGTTCCAGCACTACATGAAGATGTGCTGGAGGTGATTGGGGCAGCTTTGCAGAAGAGGGATGTGCCATGTTACAACGCATACCATTACAACTACCTACTATTACAACGCGTCAATTACAACGCATACCATTACAACGCATAGCGCTTTGAGGTGCTGGATAGTGGTAAGTATAATTTACTATTCTAACTCCAGTCCCCGTGGACACTAGGGAAGGTGTTGGATAGTAAATTATACTTATTCCCTATCCTAGAGCGCCCCCCAGCGCAATGCGTTGTAATGGTATGCATTGTAAAAGTTGCGTTGTAACAGTAGGTAGTTGTAAAAGTTGCGTTGTAACAGGTGTATACCCAGAAGAGTGCTGTTCACACTATACATCTGACAACAGACATGTGGACCAGTGGCGCAGGCGCTGATTACATGTGCATCACTGCACACTGGGTTTCTTTTTCAGGGGTTAAAGCAAAGCTAAACGCAGGTGTTGACCCGGACTAAGTTTTTAAAGCTGCTCGGAAACATGCAACACTAGCCATGTTTGGCTTGGAGAAACGTCATACAGCAGAAAACATTTTGAATGAGTTTAACACAAAGGTCTTTCACTGGCTGTCCCCAAAAAAACGCCAGATTGGTTATGTTTCCACGGATAATGGCGCCAATGTAGTTAAGGCCATTTATCTGGGTCACTATTTTGAGTGCCAAATTTGGCGCACTGTATAAACCTGGTTGTTAAAAATTTTTTGAGTGAAGACAGTCCAGCGTGCGAGTTAGTGGGCGCCTGCCAAAGAATGTGCAACCATTTCAGCCATTCTTTTAAGGCCTGGAAGCATCTGAGGAGCCTGCTACATGAACGTCGAATGCCAGTGAAAGCACTCATCCAGGAGGGGCCAACACGTTGGAACTCAACCTTCTACATGCTTGAGCATCTGTATGAGCAGTATACGGTACTCGATCACTATTTCTTAACACTGGGTACAGCTCAGAAGGACCTGAGGCTAGATGCGGCGCAATGGAAGCTAGTTAAAAGCCTGACAGATATGCTTCGTCCTTTTGAGGTCTTCACGCGTGCAGTCAGCAGGGAGGACTGTAATTTGGGAAAAGCTATCCCATTGTTGCGCATGCTGGAGCACCAACTGAAGGCGGTGTCTTCTATGTTTCAAAAAGACAAAGAAAAGAAAGACGCTTTTGTTTTGGCGGAGAAATTATTAGAGCGCCAACTTGGCGATGAACGTCTTAAAATGATCCACTCAGAACAGCATTACATTTGTGCTACTATTCTGGATCCACGCTACAAAAATATGCTGGCAGGCCGAGCATTCTTTCCTTTTGATGATGAAGATGTTACAAAGTACAAACGTAGGCTAGCCTTGTCAGCCATGAGGTTTCAAAGAGAACGGCAGAAAATTGAAGGAAAAGGCAGTACATCAGCATCAGCAGGCCATCCCCAGCCAAAAGAATCCACTTCTGCACTTGTGGCTGTGGCAGAAGTGACCTCTCAGCCGTTAAAGACACCGGCAACCGGATCATCTGCACCAGACACAACAGTAACATTGGGTGAAGAAGAGGATTGGCTAACTCTGCCTGGGTTTGGTTCTCAAAAGGTCCCAGCAGAAAGTAAGCAAAGTGGAGGAACCTTGGAGAACCTTGAGTTGATGGTACAGGACTATCTGAATGACTCAACAGAGATCTATGTTAATGCTGACCCATTGGCGTATTGGCATGGGAAAAAAGAATTGTGGGCACATATCTCCAACCTGGCTATAAACGACTTGTCTTGCCCACTCGTCTTCTGAACGTGTTTTCAGTGCTGCTGGTGGCATTGTAACTTGCAAACGGACCCGCCTCTCGCCCAAAAATGTGGAGAGGTTAACAATGATCAAGATGAATCAGCACCTCATACCACCAGATTACAAAGTACGAGAACACACGCCGGATGAAGACGAGGAGGACAGCAACTTAGATGAGGGAATTTCTTCTCTGTTAGGTGACACTGGCCTACTCCTGCCTGAATTCGCAGAGTATGAGAACGAACTCTTATTCTTATTCCCTGACACCGAGCCCTGAAAATGAGCCAATGAATCAATAACTTTCTTTTTCGTCCTTATTCACTTTTATTCCTGTGTGTCTGTCTTTCTTTGTTTTGCACAGTTAATATAATTAAAACTTTAATCACCTAATCACAAAAACAAGCCCATCAGCAGAACTGTCTTCACTTGTTTGCCTATTGATTTGAAGGTGCCGCAGTCTGCATTCCTCAGGTTCACAAGTTCACAAGAACAGGCTCCTCTATCCTCCTCCTCCAGATTCCTATTTCCCTCAAAGCAGAGGGCTGGATTACGCCCAATGAAGAAAGACTCTGCACTTGTGGGGGTGTTCTACTTCTTTGCGGGTGAGTTGGCGGGTCTTGGGGCATTGCTGGGAATCTCTAATTTCCCCATTTTTGTACTTTTGCTTTTTGGCTGTTTGGGGGTCTTCTACTCGTTTTTGCCTGGGTTGACGGCTCTGGGGCCATTGCTGGGAAGCTCTAATAACGGATAAAAGTGGTTTGGACCAAATCGGAGCCTGAATTTGTTTTGCATTTTTGCTGACTTGCTTGCCTTTGAGGTGTTCTTTGGGGGGGTTCTGGGTGTTTGTGGGTGGGTTTTGGGGTCTGGGAGCACTGCTGGGACAGTCTAATTTTAATTGCATTTGCTTTTCAGGAAATCCATGGTGGAAAACGGGAGTTATGACCTAGCTGCACAGCGCGTTTGGACCGAAGGCCGATAAATATTGTAAGTATGAGATTTTCCTTTTTGGCTGTTTGGGGGTGTTGTGCTTTTTTGCTAGTGGGTTGGCGGGTCTTGGGGCATTGCTGGGAAGGTCTAATACTGGATAGAAGTGGTTTGGACAAAATCCATGAGGAAAAAGTTTTTGCTATCTCTGACATTTCGCTCAATGTATCGTTTTTGGGGGGCCTGTTTGGGGGGCATACTGGTGTTTGTGGGTGGGTTTCGGGGTCTGGGAGCACTGCTGGCTATTGATACTTTTGATTGCAAGAGGTTTGAAGCAAATCCATGGTGGCAGAGGGGAGTTAGGGCCTAGCTGCAGAGCGCGTGCGGAGTGATTTTGGAAATTGCCATGAAAATGACTGAGTCCCCATTTTTGTACTTTTGCTTTTTGGCTGTTTGGCTACTAGTTTTTGCCTGGGTTGACGGCTCTGGGGCCATTGCTGGGAAGCTCTAATACCGGATAAAAGTGGTTTGGACCTAATCGGAGGCGAATTTTTTTTTGCGTTTTTGCTGACTTGCTTGTCTTTGAGATGTTCTTAGGGGGGGGTTCCGGGTGTTTTTGGGTGGGTTTTGGGGCCTGGGAGCACTGCTGGGACAGTCTAATTTGATTGCATTTGCTTTTCAGGAAATCCGTGGTGGAAAACAGGAGTTATGACCGAGCTTCACAGCGCGTTTGGACTGAAGGCCGATAAATATTGTAAGTATGAGATTTTCCTTTTTGGCTGTTTGGGGGTGTTGTGCTTTTTTGCGGGTGGGTTGGCGGGTCTTGGGGCATTGCTGGGAAGATCTAATACCGGTTAGAAGTGGTTTGGACAAAATCCATGAGGAAAAAGTTTTTGCTATTTCTGACATTTCGCTCAATGTAGCGTTTTTGGGGGCCTGTTTGGCGGGCTTCCTGGTGTTTGTGGGTGGGTTTCAGGGTCTGGGAGCACTGCTGGCTATTGATACTTGTGATTGCAAGAGGTTTGAAGCAAATCCATGGTGGCAGAGGGGAGTTGGGGCCTAGCTGCAGAGCGCGCGTGGAGTGATTTTGGAAATTGCCATGAAAATGACTAAGTCCCCATTTTTGTACTTTTGCTTTTTGGCTGTTTAGGGGTCTTCTACTAGTTTTCGCCTGGGTTGACGGCTCTGGGGCCATTGCTGGGAAGCTCTAATACCGGATAAAAGTGGTTTGGACCAAATCGGAGGCAAATTTATTTTTGCGTTTTTACTGACTTGCTTGTCTTTGAGGTGCTCTTTGGGGGGGTTCCGGGTGTTTGTGGGTGGGTTTTGGGGTCTGGGAGCACTGCTGGGACAGCCTAATTTTGATTGCTTTTGCTTTTCAGGAAATCCGTGGTGGAAAACGGGAGTTATGACCTAGCTGCACAGCGCGTTTGGACCGAAGGTCGATAAATATTGTAAGTATGAGATTTTCCTTTTTGGCTGTTTGGGGGTATTGTGCTTTTTTGCGGGTGGGTTGGCGGGTCTTGGGGCATTGCTGGGAAGGTCTAATACCGGATAAAATTGGTTTGGAGAAAATCGATGCGGAAAAGCCTTTTGGAACTTTTTGTAACTTAGGGTTCGTTCGGGTTAGCCCTAGCAGCAGGATTGCATGTGTTTTGGGGTGTTCTAGATTTTTGCAACTGAGTTCTGGGGTCTTAGAGCACTCGTGGGAATGTGTAATTTTGGTTGCAAGTGATTTGAAGAAAATCCATGGTGGGAAAGGGGGGATTGGGCATAGTTAAAGAAAGCGTTTGCCACTATTCTTAACTTAGGGCTCGTTAGGGTTAGCAGTATTTGTATTGCATGTGTTTGGGTGGGGAGCTGTTTGTCGGGGGGTTTGCGAGTCTTGGAGCGATGCTGGGTATGGATACTTTTGCTTGCTTGCAAATGGTTTG
Source organism: Lissotriton vulgaris (assembly GCF_964263255.1). Classification (NCBI taxonomy): domain Eukaryota; kingdom Metazoa; phylum Chordata; class Amphibia; order Caudata; family Salamandridae; genus Lissotriton; species Lissotriton vulgaris. The sequence goes on from NC_141687.1 coordinate 366,129,986, forward strand.
AATACAATCCACGGTGAGTAAGGGGGGATTTGGGCCTACTTTTACTTTCAAAGTACGTTTTGTCACCAGTTTTCTACTCGGCCTCGTTTTTTGAGATCTGATTGGGGGTCTTCTACATTTTTGCGACTGGCTTTAGTAAGGGTCTGGGTGGGAGCACTGCTGGGAAGGTCTAATTTTGTTCTAAAACACAGTTTACAGTACACTTAGCTTGAGGGGAAAGATCCGCAAAATTAATTTGCCCATACTTATTTATCCTTCAAAAGGAGACTCAGACAGAGTACGCACTTTCAAAAATATTGTACTGTCTATTAGGAAACTCAAAGTGTGACTGTTTGCACTACACAGCGTACATACCTTATATTTATTTATCATTGGTGTTCTAATATCACTTCCTGTTTTTCCATCAATAATTACAGGCCGGGTTTCAGTCTGTGCAATGGGAAAAAAAGGATCAAGTCAGGCTTCACATTAGCGAGCCGCAATTCAGCATCCGCCAGGCAGGCAGTGGACAGGGTGTCTCCTGGTCACCAACATTGATGGACGAAGCGTCAGCTGGAATGGAGGAGTGCCGCTAATAAGAGGAATGGTTTGATGCGTGCAACTTACTTACCAAATTCAACAGGACAACTACCACAACATACAGATACAGTATCCATTATTTTCAAATTATTTTTTAAGTAATGTTATTGCTGTGAACTTCTATGAGTGTGACTCTGTATTTCTTGGATCTCTCTCTGCTTCTAAATTGATCCCTACAGCCATTCTATAGGTTTTACTTCGGCTATTTTTTAAACCTAATTTAATGTAAGAAGTGTTTCTCTGAGTGCAGAGATAGGCAAGTGAAAACGCTGCAGCCCTGAACTGTCGCATTCTGTCATTCACGGTTGTCGAAAGTACTACTTACTTTTCAGTAACAATGCATGCAGTAGTGCATGCACTTCCTTTATGTCACTTAAAAGATTTATGGTTAGCTTTGTACCCAAAGATTTCTTTATCTTCAATTATTGTTTGTCCATGCTGTGCTTTCTTTTTCTTCTCTCAACAAAACTTACCCCAAAAAAAAACCCCATTCCCATCCATTTTCCAAACCCTAACCCTCCTCCCCCGGGCTGTGTGGTTTTGATTGATGTGTGACTAAATGACAGCAATAATTCCACACACTTGCTGGGGAGGATAAGGTCATAGCAACAGGGTGGTGAAGGAATCCGAGGATATATTCTAGACTTACTCAGCTTCAGTACTATTTCTTCCCACCCCCCAGAAGTCTTTAAAAAAGGGGCAAGGGACAGTCTGGTCCTACTGCTGGCTGCTGCTGTTGAATTTCCGGGCCAGGTCGGATTGCTCCTTTCGGAGGGTCTCAAGCAGGGTTTTGGTGTTGAGCAGCTCCTGCTCGAGGTAGGAAAGGCGGTGTATACGTTTCCTGCAACTGCGGTGGCGGGTGGCTGCGGTACCCCGGCTCTGTACCGCTGGAGACCTGCGCCGTCTGGGTGACCCAGGGAGCGCCGAGGAGGATGCAGCTTTCCCGGTGGATGTTTTGGTAGACTGCGTGTCCCCCTCCTCCTGGGCCACCAGCCGCCGATATTCGGCGACAGTGGCCTCCAGCCTCCGTTGCTGGGCCTGTCTAGCCAGCTCCTTCCGGGTTGGTTTGTAAGGAGCATCTATATGAAGAAAGAAAGACATAGTCCGTAACCAATGCTCTTTAAGATTAATAAAAAATGATTCAGCAGAAATTTGTGTCACAGTAGAACTAGCAACTTGCAAGTGCAGTACATAACTATTGTGGCCAGTATCTATCTAACCTCCCACTTCTTCACCCTTGCTCTAACATTAGTGGGAGTTTAAGGAATCAATTCTATGAGCACTATGGACTCACTCCATTAGAGTTGACTATGACAGTACACCAGTCTTATTCTTCTTCTTCTTTCTTGTTTAGCAAAATTGGTACGTTAACTTCTGCAAGCCGGCATAATGCCATCGCAGTCAACTTGCACCCGAGGAAAACAGACGCCCGCCATGATGAGTGAGACAGACTTGCGTTACTGTACCAGTCCAGTACATACAGGTGGTGATGCTCTTACTTTTCTATTACGGGTGGCACTAAGAATACACTGTTACAAGGGCTACTGCTTAATTAATTTAAGTTTCACCCTACAGTGCCAATGAATACTAGAAAAGGAAAATGAAGAAGATAAATAATCTGATTATCTATCAGTGCACATGGTATGTATTTACTTACATATGGGATGACTTTAGGTGTTTTGCTTTTTATTGAGTGAACAGTGATACATCCACACATGAATGACCGAGCTCTACTAAACTTATTAACAGAGGTAGTGAGTGGCCATCGTATTAGCCGGATATATGCTCTGCTTGCAATACAAACTACTGCTACTATGCATGGTAGTATTCTGACAAAATTACAACTTCTTTTCCTTGCCTTTCCTACACTGGGACGGACGTGCGGGTGCGGTGTTACATGCTCTTCAAAATATCACTTAGTTCATCCAGTGACCGTCTACTCTCTCTAGATACACATATGCTATCTAAGGGTCAGATAGTACCATGATCCAGGCATCCATCCATTCAAACTATGGGGCAGATTAGGATTGCGGATTTCCCGCATCCTCCGGGCCGGCGGAATGCACCGCCGGCCCGGAGGATGCGGGAAATCCGCAGCGGACTGATAAAGACCCCCCGCCATATTAGGATGGCAGGGGGATCGTTTTTCAGTCCGCAGCTTTTCCGCCGCGGTCGCCTCCCGTCAGCGGCGGAAAAGCACTAACATGGCTGGCGGTGTCCATCAGACACCGCCAGCCATATTAGGATGTCTGGAGGAACACATGCCTTTACACGGCGGCATTTCCGACGTGCAAAGGCATACAGATTTTTGTTTGGGGGCCCGTTGCGGGCCCCCAGAGGTAAAGGGGGGTGGGGGGTGCACATGGGGGGTACCTATGGTACCCCCCTGCATTTGCCTGCACAAAGCGGCAGGCACCACGCGGTGCCTGCCGCTTTGTGCATGCAAATGCACAACTTACATTTTTATCATTGCGGCGGGTGCTGCTTCAAGCAGCACCCGCCGCAATGATAAAAATACAGGATGTGACCGCCAGGGTGGCGGTCACATCCTAATTACCATGGAGGGACCACCACTGCCCCTGCGGACGGTCCCTCCTACTCTATGATGGCGGACGGACTCAGGTCCGTCCGCCATCTTAATAGGCCCCTAAATGTCAATCATTCTTCTTCATGTCTCTTATCTGGACAAACCTTGCGTTTTCTCACGGGGAGCAGCACACTATGCAGTCTGCAATCTCAATAAGTAAGGAACATAGGAGCTTACCACTGCCCGCACAGCAGTTTGGTCCGGCACTTCCACTGCCTCCTCCCCAGAGCATTCCTCCTCCACCTCCGCGCTGGGCCCAGCACCAGATGTTCCACCTACAAAGTACATTTAAGAATGTTAGATTTCATAGACAAACACCACTCACTACAATTTTGTCTAGGAATGAAGAAATGTGAATACAGAAACCAATCTAATAATTTGTGACTGTCTACTCTAAAGTAAAATTTTCCAGTGAAGGGTCTTGTCTTGCTGCACTTTTTGGCACAACTGATGAATGCTTGCTTTTTAACACGCACCATTTTTCTCATAACAGACAGAAGCTTCACTTCTAAGAAAAAATCATCATCATCACCACTAGGACAGAGGGACCAACGGTTCATCACCAAAAAGAAAAATTAAAGTTCAAACCAGGTGAGGGCTTGTCTCGCCCACAATAAATGTGTGAAATAAATCACTATTAGCACTTTTCCATTTTTAATCAACCGTTTCTGTTTTATGACAAGCTTGATTTTAATAAATATTTTTACTTTTAATAAAGCTTTAAAACTTAAATAGACTCTGTGGTTTTTGGTCATAAGTGAATGAGCAAAAGGTTTTGCAATTTGCAAGCATGAGTCCGTGCCTCTGACACTTCTGGACTCTGACTCCGTACTCTTGTCCTGCGTTGGATAATCATCATTGGGGATCAATCATTGATGAATTCGGGAGCTAAATGACTCTGCCACACTATCTAGTCAGTAAGGAGATTGGGGGTTCTTCAAAGTCTGATATCACTGAGGTATGTGGAAAGTCTACCTGCGCCTATTATAATTGATAAACAATGCACTATTTATTGTCCATAGTTCTGTTTGTGCAGATTTGTCCCTGCAACAGTAGTAGAATGGATTGTCCTCCTATCCCAACCAAAAGTAAAGTAGTATCATATTCTTTCTTGGTGGTCATTCACCTTTTTATTGTTGGCAATTGTCAAAGCATAAACATTTAGAAGACTTGAAAAGACATTATGGACAATCCCAGAGGACTGCCCTCAGTGCATAGAGCTATTGCTGACTAGAATGGGAGTCCAATGGAATTGCCAAATGTCCAATCTTACTTAGCTACACAGACAGACTAATAAGAATAATCTAGTAAAACCACAGTGAGTCATAGTCGAGGCAGGATAAGAATTTAGATACAGTCTACAAGAAGATCAAAGACAATTTAGAAAAAATCGAATGAGGAACGCTAGGAAAAAATAGGTACTCTATATTAAAATTAAAACTTACCGGGGCCAGCAAAGGAGCCCTTGCTTGACCGATTCTGTTCAGCAGCAGCCTCCTTCAATTCCCTCTTGCCCCTGGGGGGAGCTGATGTACAACATGAAAGAAAGAAAGACCAGAAAACATGGATGATATTTGTCAACCAAATCAAACATTTCAAAAGAACAGTAACAAAATATTTTGGCGAAATAGGAAATAGACAACTATTCCACAGGATATATTGACCGATCTCATGTGGTCTACTACGTTATTAGTATTGCTTGATTTGCGGACCGTCAACTTGGAAAGTTCTTATGTAACTCACTAAACAAACTACTAAAAAGGTTCGCCTAGGACTGGCAGGCAGCAGTCCGCAGCACGCAAAGTGACAGACAAAGTCCATCGTGATTGCAGATCAGCGACAACACTAAAAAGTTTCCTACTACATTAACCTGTCATTAAAAAACTCAAACTATCAATCCACCACCACTATTTCTTCTTATCGCCATGTGTACAAAGGAAGGACTGGACTTGAGTCTGTAGGGGCTGATTTAGAATCCCCTTGCGGCTCTTTTGCTCCATTGTTGCATGACTTTTGTGACGCAGCGGCAGAACAAAAGAGGCGCCATGGTGCGGGGTATATTACCAACGTGACGCATATGGGAGATGCATCACGTTGTAAAGCCCTGCGCCATCTGGGGGTGTTCTGGCGCAAGGAAGGGCGTTCCTGAGCAGGAACGCATCCTAAAAGTGGCAGAGGGAAATCTACAAGATTTCAATCAGTCACTTTGAGGACAATGATGCGTGACTCAAACCCTGCACCTGCTTGAAGCAGACGTATGGCTTGACGCAGCATTGGGGAGATAGGGCACCCCAGAGCATTGTGGAGCTGCGCCATCGTTGCGACGCAACTCCAGCAATGCACCGCCTTTACGGCACAGATGCGTAACGCTTTGGTGACGTTTTGGGCCCATGGTGCGCCGCATTGTAAATACGGTGAACCATGGGTGGTGGTGGCGTGGTGCACAATTACTGACGCATCCCTGCTACTTTGCAGGGATGTGCCGGTAATTAAAAATCTGACCCTTAGTGTCTAGCATTACGCAGTTCTTTAAACTACACTCATATATAATTTCACAGGCCAATGAAATGAACACAAAATCGAAAACAAATAAGCATAGTAGCAACGCTACTGAGAAGGAGAGCAGTGCACCTGAAATGCACAGAAGATTTTGAAATATAATTTACCTACAATGTAATCAGCAGCATTAATGCTCTTGGTAAAAAAAAAACATTTGCAGTATAATAACACACAGAGCAGGAGAAAACAGAGTAGTAAAGAAATAGCTACTACTACTCACCAAGCCCGGGGATCTCAAGGCCGAGCAGGTCGAGCAGATTGCGTTCCCGGTCCAGGAGATCCATCCAACGGTGGGTGGCCTGGTTGTAGGTGCGCCGGACCGAGAGTGTTGGTACATGGCCCGGCACACCTTCTTCCACCGCTTCCGGTGCTCCTGGATCCCGTACCCGCTAGCGATCTTGCCGCCTGCCATGATGGTCCTAGGGAGGTGGCGCTGAACATAAAAAATTAGTGCGGCCACCTCCTCGGCGCTGAAGATCTCCCGGGCTGCGACCTGCTCCCCTCTCAAACGCCCGCACGGAAGCCGGGCACGGGGTGCGGGACCCTTCCCCTTCTCAGGATGCTTCCCGGCTCCCTTTACCATGGTCTGGGCAGAAAGGAAGCTTAATAATAAAGAAGAAATAGAATAGGGAAGAAGAAAAGAAAAGAGTTTAAGAAAATAGTTTAAAATTAACTAAAAGTAGCAGAAAACACAAAAATATAGAGGTAGAAAAATAGAGGGATAGATAATAAGTTAAATACATTAAAAAAACTTCAAACAAGCAAAGGATGGCAGAGATTCAGAGAGGATACAAAAAGCATGCCCACAACCATAGCAATGAATGAGAAACAAGATGGCTGTGCCCGTTCACGACCGCGTGGGTAAGTTCACGCGAGATTTTCCTCGCGATCACACGCAAAATTATACTAGCGAGCCGCACACTTTGCGAGATTACACATCGCGCCAGGAAACGGAAATACGTCATGCGAGCAAGATGGCTGTGCCCGTGAACGACCGTGAGGGTAACTTTGCGCCGTTGCGCTCTAAGCAGCTCGCTAAAATGCACAAAACCTTGAGAACTAACACATCGCAAAAAACAAATCGCATATTCGCACAAATTCGCGGCTTCCGAATTCAATCTCACGCAAGTTCGCGCCCCGTGAATCCCGCAAAATTGCAGAAAAACGAGTTTTACAAAACTGAAAGCACTCAGCAGGTGCAAAAGTTCAAACTCATCATTAGTAACCATTCCCTGTAGTGCTTCCTGAGGGGCCCCTCCAGAGTACAGTTGCCTACTTGCAACTATTCTATGACCCTGCTCTGACCTTCACAGCAGGCTCATAGAATAGCTACAAGTAGGCCACAAAGGTCCTGGGAAAAAAAATTGCACTGCAACAGAAAGCAAATTACAGATAAGGAAGCAGGTGCCGGACTGGAATTTTAAAACAGTGACACATTAATAAATCAACCCCAAATTAATTCATGTCAGTTGAAGCAGGGCAGGTGTGCTTGCTTTTCCCCCCCATAATCTACAGTGATGAACCAGAGGGTGGCATGGATGTGCCAGAGGGTGGCATGGGTAAAACAGAGGGTGGCAGTGGTGAAACAGAGGGTGCTGTGAACCTTTGATGATGAACCAGACGTAGAAACATAGTCGCGACCGTTGCGAGCCGACAAGTAAGTTCGCAATTGTGAACTGGTACAAAACCCTTGCGAACTGGCAGAAACCCTTGCGAACACAAAAAAAAATCCGCAAATTTGCGAGAATTCGCAGATTTTGCGGATTGCGAGTCGCAAATACGCAAATTCGCGAACACCAGATTCGCAAAATTCGCCCATGCTTAGTACGAAGTGCGCCCAGATGAAATCCGATCGTCAACAACCTGAAGGATTGTTACAACCTATGCCCACGCCAGAAAACCCGTGGGGGAGATTCTCCGTGGACTTCATTGTTGGACTCCCCAAAGACCAAGGGAAAACCGCTATAATCGTGGTTATAGATTATCTTACGAAAATGGGTCACTTCATCGCATGCAACCAGGACCCCACAGCGGGTCAATTAGCTCATCTACTTTTAGTGAACATAGTCAGGTTACATGGACTTCCGAGGGTTATTGTTTCAGATAAAGGGGCCTAATTTACTGCTCGTTTTTTGAAGAACTGGTGTTCTGAGTTGCAGATAGCTCCATCCCTCTCCACCAGATTCCACCCTCAGACAGATGGTCAGACGAAGAGGCTGAACCAGACTCTTAAACAATTCCTGCGTTGTTACATTCAGGATAACACAGGTTCATGTGTGGATTGGTTATGGGTGGCGGAAATAGCCTATAATAGCACTCAGCACTCCCCCACGCTTCACACCCCTTTTTTTTGTTCCTATGGCCATCATCCTAGATTTAACCCCCTGTTTCTGCCAAGTACCAACGTCAGGTTGCCCGACGTCAAGGAGAGGTTGTTACTTGTGCGCAAAATACTCCTTGCCACACGTAAGAATCTTGTACAAGCCAAGGCTAGGTACAAAACACAGGCAGACAAACATCGCAGGCCTTGTACTGTGTACAATAGGTGTGACCTGGTATGGTTGTCCACAAAACACATTAGGTTCAAGAGGCACAGTGTGTTTAATCCTAGATTCATTGGTACTTATAGGGTCGTGAAACACATAAACCCGGTGGCTGTGAGACTGCGCTTGCCTGCGCACTTTCGGATCCACCCTGTTTTTCATGTGTCCCTGTTGAAGCCCTCTCATTGTCCGGTTCGGCGTGCTCCTCTGCCTATTTGGGTACACCAAGACCGTGAATATGAGGTCCGGGGGGTACTTGACTCCAAATGGGTGAGGGGGCGCTTGCAGTATCTAATTTCCTGGAAGGGCTATGGCCCGGAGGAGAAATCCTGGGAGCCTGCCAGTGAGGTGCGCGCTCCAGGTTTGGTGGCTAAGTACCACCGCTTGTTTCCGGATAGGCCTGCTGCCAGTCAGCGCCCCTTGTGAGGGGGGATGTACTGTCAGACCGCTGACCCGGCATTGCGCTTACACGGAGGCACGGAACAGGAAAAACTACAACTCCCGGCATGCCAGGGAAGTACGTCACGTTCATGACGCAAGTCATGCAACTCCAGGAAGTAAAGTCCTTGCCGGAGAAGCCGGCGTTACCGATAATTCTTGCTGGACACCGTGAGTGCGGTTGGTATTTTCTGACTAGCGGTAAGCCCCCTTGTTTTGTACTTGATTTGAATTTGTGGTAAGCCGTTTTGGGTAGGGTACAGGCATTGCTGGATTACGTGGTTGATAATGCAGCTTGCGTGATTCTATCACCGTGGAAGCTCCCTCGGCTGAGAGAGCAGCATTTCCCCGTTGGTTGAGACTGGCGTTCCACCGTCTCGTTGCAGGGAAATACAAGGCATAACAAGGACTCCCTGCTGGAAGAGACAATTGTTCTAAGTCTCCTGCGGGGCTGTTTTAGTCTGAGAGAATTTTTGAAAGAACGGTTTGGGCTCAAATCGTTCGCTGGCTTACATACAAGATTGCCTAGATTAAGGATCGGTCTAGCGGTCGCTAGACTCCAAAGTATCTCAGGAACTATTCCATTCCAGCAGACTACGTTAAGAGCATATTAACCTTGCCTGCTGTTTACGTACAGGAAGAGACGAATAAGGAGGAGATATCAGAGGGATTTATCTGACAACAGAAGTGAACACATTCAGTGTTGGTATGTTGTGGAATTGCTCGTAGAAATGACAAAGCATGTATTGAGATGAGAGTTCCAATGTATGCCTTTTGTTTTCCTTTACAGTTGCTTAAATCCTTGGTCTCACCCAAATCTCCTCTCCTGATTGAAGGCCTCAGTATTTTCCTTTACAGGTAGGGGCGAGGATACTACATTGCTATGTAAGGAAAGTACGTGGGTGGTTCTAGGCTATGTGGTTACAGATTGTGTATTCTAAGTGTCTGTTATTGTCATTTCAGATCTCCCTCCCCGCTGTCCTCTTCCTTTCCTTCCCTCGCCTGACTATCCTAGCAGTCTCTGTATGCCACTTCAGACTCTTGGGGACGTCGTGAGGGGGAAGCCATAGGTAATTCAGCACAAACCCGAAAAGACCAGAAGAAGGAGCCAACAGGGGAAATATATATATATTTGTACATATTCCCACAAGCACAGTGTGTGGCAGGGATTTTAAAACAATGTGAATACTGTTCTCTGAATGTTGTAAATCAAAACCAGTTTTACAGACTAAAGGTTGGCTGCTTTTACATATGTATTAGACAACATCTAAGCAATTTTCACCTAAAGAGTATGCTTGCCAAATTGAAAAGTAAAGGTATATGAAATTGTTTTATCAAGAATAACAGTGCCCAGTGTAGGTTGTTTCTATAAGTTTAAAACTCACGTTCTTTTGAACTGTTAATTTACAAGATTGTAAGAACCAGCAAGCTGTTACAGCCACTTTTAGCTATAGCAGAATGGCGGGGCCTCCTCCCTACCTTCCCACCTCAGTTGACATCAGCGCTTCTTCTCTGAATCAAAGACATTAATGGCCTAATTTATTTCAGACTTGAGAGGCGCCTATGGAAGCGTGAACATATTCAATAGTTCAATGCTGCTATGCAGGCTGACTCCGACTTTTTCCCCAAAACAGAGACAAATTGATAAAGAGGTTCCAAGACTGACCCTATTCCAGAAACGATTGGACGTCCTGGAGGGGGTATTCTGGCTTTGTGTGTCTTGGGTAGAGAATAGAAATACGGAATTCTAGGGGATCTAGTCTCTAGAAATTCTGCCTCTTTTTTTGAAATCCAATTGTTGACTTCGGCTTCTTCGACCATCATGCTTATCGGAGTCATGTCAGTTTAAGACCTCATAGGCACGCCTAATAAACGCTCGTAACATCTCGCAATGATATCTCTTATACACATCATAATTTGTAGAGCAAGGGAGGGTTGACACCGACTTTTAACTAAGGGTTCTAGAAAGTATTACCACCCTTTTTTCTGCTATCATATCGATTATGAAAACGAATGTAGTAAATGACTACATGTATGTGTCTCCCCTCCCCCTACCCTTGTATTTTATTCATGTTTGTATGTTTTACAGGTACATTGTGACCACATTGACAAGAAACAGGTTGAGAATTTCCCTTTTCTTACACCGTTTATGATAAGACAAATAATTGTTGTAAACTCCTCTTTCACTAACTCACAGTTGGTCCTGAAGAAAGCCCGTAAGTCCTAAACTGGCAGTTTGGGCTGAAACATGTCGACCATTTTAAATTTCTAACTACTAGTGCGTTAGAATTCCTAAGATATTCACAGAACGCAAGCCTATTAATACTCCCTCATGGGCTACCCGAATCAAGATCCAATAAAGTAAATATTCTGGCTGTCCAGGTATTTTAAATGAGCACTACCCACATCACTAGATCACTACTCTTTTTAACCATGGGTAAGAACCTCCTGGTGGAGGCTGCATAACTGAACTAACCCTATGATTATGCACACACGTGTATTAAGAGCGGAGAACCAACATATACTGCTTTTACGACTAACACGTGCATGAGGGTTTTTTACTGGAGACACCTCGAACTACCTCTGCATGCCCTGGTTATGCAGGACAAGTGATCCCTTCCCCCATGATAAATTGAGCTCAAGATAAGGAAACTGAAGGGATCAGTAATTTCCTACTCCCCCATTTGATCAATAGAAGTTAAATGATTTGAGTCATAAAAATTGGGAAAAATGTTGATTAATTTCTCCGTCTGCTGGAGAATAGGGTATTTCCACTGACTCTGAAATCTGGCACATGGGAAAATGTGTCTCAGTCTCAGACATAGGGGCTTCTAAGCAGATGCAAGAATTTTGCCTTTTTTCAGAGACCAATTTATTCTTTTTATTTAAACAAATTGTATTAATTGTTCTCATTTCTCACAAATACAACACTCTCATGTTCTCGTGAACAACGTATGTAGACGCGCAATCATGCATCCCTGTGGGACTACAACAAATCATAGTCCTGCATTGTGCTAGATCGACCATCACTTCATCTCCTTCTTCGCAAAGAGAATTGTTCATCAGGTGCAGGAGTCATATCCATTCTGACCTGTGGTGCAGCCCTGGGGGGGCTGATCCATTCTACCCTAGGATTATGCTTACACTGTCCTCACCAACCCGCCTTACCAGACAACTAAAAACACAACCCCCCCAACCTATTCCCCCCCTCACTGGTCCCCCCATTAGTCCCCCTCCCCTTCCCCTCACACATGTCGCTCTCCCTAACAGCGCGCTTGTTGCACAATATGCATTCCTATCACTTTGTTGGATTCCCTGTAGCAGTAATCAATGTCCCATCTAGGAGGATGCACCCACATCAGTCATCCCCCCCATATGGTATGCTTTCTCTGGGGAACGGGCCGATGCAGAGTGGCTCTTGCAACGCTGATGAGACCTAAACCGGAAGGAGGGTTAGCTGTCCCCGACTTTGAAGTGTATTCATTAGCGGCTCAATTGCAAATATATACCCAGGAAATAGCACAGGAGTTCAGAGGACCGGAGGATAGGAGGGGCCAGGGAATACCCAGACATGTCCTCTCTTTTATAGCAATGCAACAAAGATTAGTCCTTCGTGACCTCACACAAGAGGAGCGAAAAATGAGACTATGCTGGAACCGGAAACAACGTAGGGCGGGCGTGTCCCACCCATATGCCCCCGAAATTCCGCTGGGGATGCTAACAGCACTGCCCCATGGCGGAGACTGGTCGCAGTTGCAGAACTGGGAGGAGGCGGGGATCCAAGTCCTAGGAGACCTTTATGAAGACAGAACGCTACTGTTCTTTCCAATGCTCTTAGATCGCTATATCCTACCTAGAGGAGACTTTCTGTTGCATTCGGCACTCACACGCGCAATTCAGGCACACTGGAAGTGGGGGCTCGATGAACCAAAACGATGATGGCCTGCCAATACACCATGATGGCAGCAGGAACGGTCAAAGCAGTCACGTGTCTGTACTCCAGAATGATTCACGAAGGGTTGCCTCCTATAGAGACGCTTAAGGTCAAATGGGAGGCTGACTTTGGGAGAGAAATTCCCGAGACAGTATGGGCACAACTGCTGCAACGGGCTTGGAAGAGCACGCGCAATGCGCAATTTCAACTAGTCCACTTTTACATCCTTTATAGGGCATACCTGAGCCTGGGAAAGATCAGGAAATACTTTGATGTAGAGTCAGCGAGTTGCCCCAGGTGTAAGGTAGTTGGTGTACAGCTTGACCACATGCTATGGACATGCCCTAGCTTAGACCTCTATTGGAAGACAGTGGGTGATACTCTTAATGAGGTGACACACTGAGACTTGAGGTTTGACATGGCTGTTGGGGTCCTCCATTGGTTTCCGCATACCCCTAAAAATAAGACCACAAGCAAATTCATAGACATAGGGCTCATTCTTGCGAAGCGCGAAATTACGCGACACTGGAAAGCACAGACGGGTCCAGTGGGTGCTAGATGGCGCAATGAGTTCCTTAAATGGGCTAGTGAGGAAAGCACACTGAGGTTTCAATTGGCGCGACAACTGCAGAATGACAAGGTTTTGGAGATGGCGCAGGCGTGGGAGGCCCTGGTACAAGCACTAAGTGACCATGACACACGACACGACCCAGAAGACTAACACTACAAATAGATTATTCCCCTGTAACATGACAGGTACACTGCATGACCCCTTACCTGACGGCTCCTGTGATTCAGAACCGCAATGACCTCAATGTTAAACATGCACTGATGGTTTGTGCTGGGGAGGGGTGGCGGGGGAGTTAACTTTAGCATCTCCTAGACCTTCAAGGGCAAATTGGGTAGGACTGCCCTTTTTGGGAATGTATACCCTTGACCCTGTACATACTGGGGGCCACTAGTTAGGACTTTCTTGTACAAGCCCACTTGCATATGATCGGGAGATATGGGAAATGTTATAATTGATGTGTCTTTTTTGTGACAAAAAACCCAATAAAATTTGTTTAAAAAAAAAATGGAAATAACCGAAATGTATACACTGTACACACTCTGTTATGGGGTTATGTAACAACCTTATATTAGTACTGCAGCGGTATATACATTACAGCTAAATGCTCTTGTTAATGTTCAAACATGTGAAAATCAATAAACAGATCAAACAAAAAAATAAACAGTCAACCCCCCACCTACCATCCCACCCTTTCACCTGTGGTTGTGTTCCCATGAAGCAAGGAAGTCCCCCACACCTGGGGAGATCAGTCATCATCGTCAGTCGGGTTTTTAAGAATCTCTTCATGAGGCAACAGACACCACGCCACACTGCTCCGACTAACCACGCGGCTCCTTCGAAACAGATCATTGTTTGTATCGGCATCTATATATAAAAAATCTCCTCCACTTGCATTATTCGACATCTATACCGCTATCAAAGCAGCGTTGCAACTCGTATGCAAGCTTTATGACCACATACCCACCTAGAATCTCTGTGCGATACGCATGCACAAACCCATTTGAAAACACAAGTCGCGATTGATTTCGAAACAGATTCAACGTTAAAACACGTCGCCCATGTTAACTACACAGCTTTTCAAACAGCTTTTCACCTGTAGCGATAGGACATTTCTACCCACTCTGGCCTCGGCCACGCTGTACTGATTCACAGCGCGGCTTTCTTTTCAGTTAAACGTTGATACCACGATCCCATGTAAGGAAATTCAACAGCATAAGGAACACGCAAACCATGGAGTAGCTGTACCTCAGAGAAAGAAAACCTGGTTTGAGTTTCTGAGCATACTCACCTGGATCAATCCATTCTATATCATCGGAAGATAAAAATACAAGACACTTTTACTGTGTCGAAACGCGTAGACGTAACCATCTCCAATTTGTATCACTTTAATATAGAAACAAATAATACACTTTTGTATTATATTTAAAAAAACTTTTTTATTGCTTTTTTAACTCATATGTCAATGAATTTCTTCATGATATTTTTATACAATTTATTAAATTGAAACCTTTGTGCTAATTTCAGTGCCTCATTACTTATTATTTAATTTTTCGTCTGATACTCTGCCAGTGTATATTTGTTGCCTGGGTGTTTTATTTCCTATAATTGGGGTTTTAAGAAGATCCACTATCACCTCCCAGGCTCTTGCCGTGTCCAATAATCTATCATTGTCAGTTCTCCGAGCCATCTGGAGCCGGATTTTCGCCTCGCAGTCCGCTCACTTTATAGGTTCCCGCAGCCATCGCGCACTGTTGGGGACAGTGACCGCCTTTCAATGGCTAGAAATTTCCCTTTTAGCTAGGACTAACCCCAAATCCAGGAATTTGGTTTTTATTAAGGGCAGTGTGGGGGAACTAGTGTAACAGGCAAACACCTGGAGTCAGCTGCAGCTCCCTTTCCGTCATCTCCTTCAACCTGGTCAGGACCTCCCCCCAGAACCCGTGGAGCAGTGGGCAATCTAAAACATGTGCAAAAATGCTGCATTTTCCAGTTTGCATCGTGGGCATGCAGTGTGGGAGCCGAGAAATTCATTGATTTTGTGAGGAGTGAGGTAGGCCAGATGAAACACGTAGAATTGTATTAGCTGGAATCTTGCATTCGGGGAGCATTTCCATGCTCGTTCCAGTAGCATCTCTCACAGCTTTACCTCTATTGGCGTCCCCAGGTCCACTTCCCATTTAATGCGCAGCCCCTCTAAGGGAGCCCTGGACCTCTGCGTCAGTCTCCTATACAGGCACGTAACCACCTTAATCTTACCCGCGGAGATGACCACGTACTGGCAAGGGAGGAAGGTCTGTGGTTCCTCCATTCCTTTTTTCCAGTGTTGACGCATAGCAGCCGTCAATGCCGCATGCAAAAGAAAATCCTGAGCAGGCAGTTCATGTCTCTCCATAAGTCTTGAAATGGTAAGAGGATACCATCCTCGTACAGATCTCCAATGGTGGAGATCCCCAGTTCCTCCCATTTCCGCAGTCTCTGCCAGTCCCCCCATGAGGCAATTCCTCTCAGATCCACACTGGAATCTTGGGCGCATACGCAGGGCCCTCTTTATTTTTTCGTAGGGCCCTAGTCCACTAATGCCGCATTACCCATAAATCTCTGGGCACCTCTCTTTCACGCACCGGAAGCTGGAGCAAAATCCTAGTCAGATGGCGAGGTCCCAAGCCCCTACCTCTCTGGTCCACCTCTACTCCCAATTTCCCCGCAATCCACTGCATGAACCATTGGAATTGGGCCGCATGATAATTTGCTTTGAAATCAGGTACTGCAAAGCCCCCTTCCTGTCTAGGATGCAGCATAGTAGTCAGAGCCACTCTACACCTCCCTGTGCCCCACAGAAAACTTGTTACCATTCAGCTTAATTGGGCAAAGTATTTCCTAGGCATCCAAAGTGGTAGGGTACCAAAGTAGTAAAGCAGACGAGACAGGGTTATCATTTTTAGCAATGCCACTCGTCCCGCAACCGATAAAGGTAGAGACCCCCAGAAATCAAAATTACTCTTAGTGGTTCGCAGAGCCCACCCTACATTGCCCTCGAATAAATCATCAGCCTCATGATACATTCTGACGCCATTTAAGCCAAGCATATGCCTTCCCAACGAACATCTAGTACCCTCAGGAGGATCACCTCTACCCCCTTATACCGGAAACAGACAGGTCTTAATCCAATTGACTTTGAGCCCTGCTACTCGCCCCAGTCTCTCTATTAATTCCTGAGCACCCTGTAACTCGTCAGTAGCATTGGCAAGGAACATTAACAAATCATCAGCATAGAGAGCAATTTAGTGCATCTGACCCATCCCCTCTAAACCCCTGTAGTGCCTCCCCGTCAATGCCCCGGCGCCTGAGGCTCCATTGCCAGGGCAAACAGGAGTGGAGACAGGGGGCAGCCTTGTCTCGTTCCCCTAACTACATCACAAGCCACAGAAATTGCCCCCCCCGTTTGAACCCTGGCCTTCAAGCAATTATACAGAATCTTCGTCCAGGCCAAAAAGCCTTCACCTAAGCCAAACGCCCTCAAAACCCTAAACAGATATGGCCACTCAAAGCTGTTGAAGGCTTTTTCAATGTCTATCGATAGAACACACGCCTCGTCTCCCTCGTCCGCCGTCTTGTGTAGCAATTGGCACAGTCTCCGTATGTTCATGGCCGTGTTCTGGGTAGGAATAAACCCAGCCTGGTCCCCATGTACCGGAGTTGTCATTTGTGCCATCAGGCGACTGGCCAAGATACTGCTCAAGATCTTATAGTCAATATTTAACATTGCCAGGGGGCAATATGCTGTGCGGTCCCATTCCGGTTTGCCCGGTTTAAGGAGGGGTACCATCACTGCCTCCCTTGTCGCGCTAGGTAAATACCTATTTTGTTTCGACCGTTTGTAAAGAGTCACCAGTTGTGGGGCCAGTAGATCCACGTATGTTGCATAGAACTCAGATGGTAACCCATCAGTGCCCGGCATTTTGTTCTTGGCCATACGCTTTATAGCTCCCCTGACCTCGCCCAACTGCACTGGTCGAACCAGGCTCTCCGCATCGCCCGGCTCAATCTGAGGTAGATCTATATCTAGGAAATCCCCTTCCTGCAGCTCTCTGGGGTCCAACCTGCTGCAATATAAAGTAGTGTAGTATTCCAGGAACTGCAGGTTAATGGCCTGCTGTCCATAGTGTATTGTCCCCCCTTCTTCCCGTAGTTCAAGAATCGGTGTGCCTCTGTGCGCTGGATTTGCCAACCAAGCTAGTAGCGCCCCAGATTTATTTATTTCAGCATGTGCTCGCATCACATATGCCCTGTGGTCAAAGCACTTCAACCTCTCTACTTGCGTTGCCAACTCTTCTTTTGCCCTCAACAGCTCTTCTTGTGTATCCTCCCGTCCAGGTCTCTCCCTTTCTTTCTCCCTGAGTCGCCGCTCTGCCTGCTGTACCTCACTTAATAGTGTTCTACGAACTCCCACAGCTTCTTCAATGCACCGCCAGCGTATCAATACCTTGAACGCGTCCCACTCATTATGCAGATTAGAGGATTTGTTGATGTAATGCAGAAAATATTCCTCTATGGCAGAGCCTATGTTGGTTCGGAAGACCTGGTCTTCCAATCCTTCCGTTCGGAGACGCCAGCTAGGGATCGCCATTCTAAGTCAAACCCAATTCAGGGACACCAAGAGAGGGTAATGATCAGAGGTTGTCATAGCCAGGTACTCACTCGTCGTGATCATCATGTGGATATCAGGGGAGCACAGTATAGCGTCCAGCCAGACGTGCAGCTCATATACAGCTGAAAAATAAGAGTAAATGTAAATGTAGAGTAGTCTTGGTCCCCAGGGTGATGAGCCCTCCAGGTGTCTATCAGTCCCCAGCGTTGTTGCCAGTCTCGTCTGGCCTCCGCAACCCTATAAGTGGGGGCGTCAGGAAGCGGAGGATGGGAGCGATCCAGGTCTATGTCAGTCTCACAATTAAAGTCCCCCCAGAGGAACAGGACCCGTTAACTCCCTTGCCAATTTCTGTGATAGCTGTGCAAAAAAGGTAGACTGTTCAACATCGGGGGCATATTTGCTTCCTAGGGTGATGCCCATCAATCCGCCCTGTTACCACCGAGAATCTGCCGTCTGTATCAATCACCTGCCTAACACATTGGAATGGTACCACTGCCCGCACCCATATTAAGGTTACCTTGGCGTAGGCCGAGTAGGAAGTGTGGAACACCTGCCCCCTCCAATGACGCTGCAGTGCCACCCCCTCTGCCTTCGTCAAGTGGGTTTCTTGTAGTAGTGCAATTTGCACTCTTCTCCGTACTAGGTAGGCATGTATTTTGTGTCGCCGACACATAGTATGCATCCCCCTTACATTCCAAGACATAACTTTAAGTCCTATGGATGTGCCCATGGATCCAACTTGTGCACGCTCTCTTCTAAAAGCCCCTTAGCGACATGTCTGACCCTCCCTGTCCTTCCCAAACTTCAAACGTTACCCAACACCCACACCCCAGGACAGGCACACAAGAACAGGTCCCCATCCAAACCAAGGTATTCATATTAAGAACCGTAACAAGGAGGTAGAGTGTGACTCGTGCACAATACCCCCAGACCCCTTAGACACCCCGTCCTTCTGAACATATACGGCCAATCGGGCACATGGCATTCTTGTTGGGTCATCTCCCGCCATGCTGTCCCGCATCAAACAGGCCCCTGGGCCCAGCAATCTCAACAGACATCTTACCAGTTTTCCCGCATACCCTCTGCAGCCCCATCACCCAAACATCTCATCTGCTGTCTGCGGAGTGACGTGCGGCAGTTCCATGTCCGATAGTCCTTGGGCGCTACCTGAACTCGGGCTCTTTGTTCCTCTCTTCTCAATGTCCGTATCATTACTAGCCAGACTAACCACACCCCGGCTGATGGCCGCCCCGCCTGAACTGCACTGTCTCACACCTTCCGCCGGTCCACTGGAGAGGTAGGCCTCTGCTTCGACGGTGTGCCAACCAGCCAACCCCGGGGTGAGGCAGTCTGTGGCGTGCACCCAGCCGCGCCACCGCGACCCCCCAGCCAGTTCCATGCTGCCTGCGGCGTAAGAAAGAAGTGTGTTTCTTCATCTGCAGTCACCCACAGGCGAGCCGGAAATAGCATAGCATAGGAGAGATGAAGCTGACGCAGCTTTCGTTTAAGAGCCAGAAAGGATGATCTTTGACGTTGGACCTCCCTGGTGTAGTCTGGGAAAATCAGCACCTTGCTGTTCCCTATCTGCAGCTTCCGTTGCTCTCAGGCCCTCTGGAGTATAAAGTCCCGGACACGATAATGTAGCAGTCTCACCACCATCCACCATTGGTCAGGGTGGAGCTTCAGGTTTAGGCGGGCGAGTTGGGACCCTATGTAAAATGGGGAGAGACCTTCTGGAGCTACCTCCATTTTCAGCCATGTTTCCGATTACCGGACAGCATCCGCCCCCTCTTCACGCTCCGGGACTCCCACTAAGTGGAGATTTTTGCGCCGTGAGCACCCTTCACTATCCTCCGTTCTGAATTCCAGCACTTTGACTCTATGCGTCACATCATGCAGAGATTGTCCCAGGCCAGCCACGGTATCCGGGGTGTCTTTCATGTTGGTTTCGCTGGTCACCACTCTCTCCTTGAGCTTCCAGTGGTCGTCCCCCAGTAGGGTGAGATCCGAGCCAATGGCGTCCATTCTCTTCTCCAGTGCCTCTCGCGAAGCCACGATGGCTTGCATAATTTCTCCCAGTGTAGTGTCACCAGATTGTCCCGGTCTCCGTCTCCCAGCGTTGCCGTCCTTATCTTCCGTGTGCTGCTCCGATTCGTCCAACCCCAGCACCTCAAACCCCTGTTTCTTTGACACCCTGCCCATTGTGACCACCGTACGCAGCTGCAGCCAGAGGCGTCAGGAGAGTCCGAAGTCCCACTCCTCCTCAGTAAGGCAGCACAGTTCCCTGGTACCTCTCCGGAGACCGCAGCCTCAGACACCAGTCCGACCTTATACTGTGTTGATCCATCTGCCACCTTTCCACCTTCTGTCCTCCACAGTTTTGTGATGCGCCCACTGTCACCAATGCAGGGCTCCAGGGACAAGATCTTCCCTCTTGCATTAGCTCTCCGGGTTCTGTGTTTTCCCCCGCAGGCGCATTCTGTAAAGCTGTGCAGGTCAGTGATCGTAGTCCAGCTTTCTCTTGCCAGCTGTGTGTTAACACCCCTCAGTGAAGACTCGTATTGTGAGGCTACCGGACACCAAGCAATGAATCGCTATGCAGTGTCTCTGGTATGCAGTCTGCAATGCTGTGGCCCATCTCACCGCTTGTCCGATCCCACCTCAGATCCACCCCAGGCACAACAGCACCGAGGTGTACCTCCAGCACTATGCAGGTCCCGCTTTCCTTCAGGCCGCAGGTGCCTCGTGTGATCGCCCTCCAGTGTCACCAGTCAAGGGATCTCCCAGCCAGTCTTTCCAGGCTCTTCTTCGCTGCCACAGTCTACCCACCAAGCTTTGTGCAGGTGAGTCTCAACTTGGTCTCCCCCTCCGCTGCCCGGGCTGAGCAGCTGCTGGGGACCATGCACACTTCAGGAGCGGCAATCTCTGCCGCCAATCGTGGCCGCCATTTTATCCCTCTCCGCCGCAGACAGACTCAGGGGGGATATGCATCAATTGCTTCAGGCACAGAAAATAGCACCACCAGATTCATCCAGACGTCCAGGAGGCAGTGGGGGCGATGCGCCGTTGGAGCGAAGCGGAAGCCAACAGTACCCCCCACCGCACAGCCTCAGAGTGGCCCGAGACGAGATACACTCCGGGGCCCCGAGCTCCGCCCCCTCTCAACTCCAGACAACTCTCCAGTCCGCTCCGGTCAGCCTCGGTCCCCTTTCCAGTCCCCAGACCCCGATCTCTGGTCCAGTTTCTAGGGCTCCCCAAGCCCAAGTGTGTGCCTCTCAGATCGACTACCTGAGCAACAATCCACGCCGAATCTCAAGATAATGGCACCAATTGTGTCTCGGGTGCCGCCAGTTTGTGGTCAGGCAACCGCGGCCGGCCAGTCAGAAGTTATCTGCCCACTCCCGCTGCTTCTTAGTACCTCCATTCTGCGGGTGTCCAGGCAAGTCCCTACCTCCTCTCGGGCAGTATAAAATAGGGACAGAGATGCTCCCGGTGCACCCACTGTCAGCAGCAGCCAGGTCCACAGTCAGGCATCTCTTCTCGGCAGCCTGCTGCAATAAAGTAAAAACTCGGTCTTCATCCCTGCCGCCCTCGCCGACGTCCCGATCACATTCCAAAATGGGCACCTGATATTCCCCCAGTAAATGTAGTGCCGGGGCCCAGATTAATTGTCAGGATCAGTGGATATGGAGGGCGGCCGCAGAGGAGCTCCGGAGTCCGCTTCTGTTCACATCGGTGCTTAAGCCCCCACTTTTTTCAGAGACCAATAGCAGCAAATTGAGTTATGCAGCTACCTTTTACTACAAATAGGGATTTGGAGACTTCAAAGAAATGTTGCCTAGGGGTTCAGAGGACTTCTCCTAATCAAGGTCATTTGGACCCAGCAAGGAGCCCCACTGATTACTCTGGTGTTAATTCCCAATGAAGACATGCTTCTAATTTTATATGAAGAAACAGAGGGTCCCTCTAGGCAAATAGGGAGCGAGCCATTTAACCACTGTCTAAATAGGCAGACAACTACTTGAAAACTCTAGTTAGCTCCCTACCTTCTTACATCAAGGATACAGAACATGTTATATCCAAACTTGAAAACGTACCCGAAGATCCTAACACCAAGATTCTAGTCACCATGGACATAGAGGCATTAAATACAAATGTCCCTCAAAATTAAGCTATAGAAGCAACAAAGACCATTTTATAAAGGATTGAACAAAGTGAGCATTACAAATTTGTACTACAATGTCAATCTATTGTCCCACATGAGAACTATTTTGACTTTGATGGAGACGTGTACCATCAAATCAATGGAGTCAGTATTAATCAGCCTGCGCCCCTGGTGTAGCCAAGCTATATATGGGCATATTTGAAGAAAAGTTTACATACAATGAAATCGCTCTCTTCTTGAAAATATTGATCGTTGGTCAAGATATATCAACGACATCTTCTTTGTCTGGAAGGGAGATGAGGAGCAACTTAAATAATTTCTTGCCTGGATCAATTTATGTGACCCTAATATGTGCTTTACCCCTAAAACTAGTTGAAACAGAGTTGAATTTCTAGATATATGGATTCTCCATAATGATGGCCTCTTATAAGTCTCTCTTTCCATGAAACCCACAGCACATAACACCCTTCTGCATTATAGTAGCTTTCATGCAAGATGTCGGAAGCAGATTATTCCTTTCAGAGACCCTTGACCCTGTCTTCAGGTAGGTCGCCCCCACAGCCGCCACGCAGTCCTCCCTGTGACGCTGTCCCACTGCCGCTGTGCTGTTTTGAAGTGCTCTCCTATCTCCGTTGTTTCTCTTTCAGACTTGCTGCATTTTTTTCTGTGACCCGCTGCCTTATTACTTTACTTTATTCCACTGCCGCTGTAGTTTAACTGTTGTGCCCTCTGTTGTACCCTTGTGCCCCTTCCCCCTGTCCTCCGTGCCTTCTGTGTCACCCGCCCGTGCTTCCCCCTGCTGTGTTCCTGCGGCCCGCCCCCTGCTGTCCCATTTGCCGCCCCACTCCTGCCTCCCAGCTGCTCCTTCCTCCCACAGCCCCTCATACGGAGGCCGCGCAGCGGACGCGCGCAGTGGGCACGCTGCTGGCGCGCCGAAGGCGTGCCACAGGCAAACCCGTCTGCGCCCGTCCGCGCCTGGACCGCACCCAGCACCAGAACCCCTGGCCCCCGCCGAAGCCAGGAAACCCGACTGAGATACGACACCGCCGCACTCAACACCGGTCGGCCACCCGCCTGCTACCAAGCTGCCCGAAGCTCACCCATGGACCCTTCATCTGCCAAGCCTGCAAATTCACCTGCCTCTGAACCTGCACCCCGCCCCCCGGACCAAGCAACAACAACAACCACCTCAAGTGCATCCTACTCAACAACCACACCGTCCACAAGCACGCCATCGAACTCTGGGACCTCCGGACATTGCCTTCCTCACGGAAACCTGGATGAACGCCTCCTCAGCCCCCGACATCGCCATCGCCATCCCGGACAGCTACAAGATCACCCGTAAGGACCGCATCAACCAAACCGGAGGAGGAATCGCCATCATCTACAGGAACACCATCAGCGTCATGACCAACACTGATGACACCCTCACCACCGCCGAACACCTACACTTCCAGATCTACACCGACCCCAAGACCACCCTCAGGGGAACCCTCATCTACAGACCCCCGGGCCCACGCACACACTTCAGCGAAACCATCACCAACTTCATCAGCCCGCATGCCCTCGCCACATCAGAATACATCCTCCTAGTGGACCTGAATTTCCACCTGGAGAACAATAATGACAACAACACCACCACCCTCGCCAACCTCGGACTCAAGCAACTGGTGAACACCCCAACCCACTACGCCGGCCACACGCTCGACCCCATCTTCTTCGCCAGCAACCACGTCTCCTTCAGCCACTCCACCGGCCTACACTGTACCGACCACAGCTGCATTAATTTCATCTTCAAGAAGACTACCTCCCACCACTGCCCACAACAGATCCCCCGCAGGAGCTGGAGCAAAGTCACCACAGACCAGCTAACCACATCACTGAGCCAGAACCCACCAACCAACACCTCTGACACCAACGACGCAGACCGCAATCTCGCACAGTGGGTCACCAAATGCGCCGAAGCCCTCGCTCCACTGAAGAACCCCCCAGGCAAGACCAGCAACAGGAAACCACATGGTTCACCGACGCCCTCAAAGAATCAAAGAAATCCTGCCGAACTCTCGAGAAAACGTGGCGCCACGAGCAAACAACAGAAAGCATGACAGCCCTCAAGAACGCCACTCGCAAACACCACCAGCTGATCCGACCACCAAAAGGACATCGTTCAAAGAGCAGCTGGACAACAACACTCACAACAGCAAGGAACTCTTCAGCATCGTAAAAGAGCTCTCCAACCCCAACGCCAGCAACAATGACATCACACCCTTGCAAGACCTCTGCAACTCCCTTGCCACGTTTTTCTACCGCAAGATCGCCGATATACACGACAGCTTTGGCGCCCAGACTCCGCCTCCACTCACCAAACCAACACCCCCCACCAGCACCCTCAGCGCCTGGACCCCCATCAGCACTTAAGACACCACCCACATCATGAACACCATCCACTCCAGCTCCCCCTCTGACCCATGCCCTCATCACATCTTCAACAAAGCCGACACCATCATAGCACCCCACCTCTGGAACGTCATAAAAACTCCTTCACGTCTGCCCCCTTTCCAGAGAGATTAAACACGCAGAGATCAACGCCATTCTGAAGAAACCCACAGCGGACCCCAAAGACCTCAAGAAGTTCAGCCCCATCTCTCTTCTTCCCTTCTCGGCAAAAGTCATCGAAAAGACCGTCAATAAACAGTTGACTACATTCCTCGAGGCTAACAACTCCCTCGACCCATCCCAGTCTGTATTTCGAGCCAACAACAGCACCGAGACCGTCCTCATCTCAGCCACCAACGACATCAGGACCCTGCTTGATAACAGGGAAACAACTGCTCTCATCCTCCTAGACCTCTCAGCCGCCTTTGATACCATCTGCCACGCACCCTAATAACCCGCCTCCACGACACAGGGATCCAAGGAAAAGCCCTGGACTGGATAACTTCGTTCCTCTTCGACAGAACCCAGAGAGTCTGCCTCCCTCCTTCTGCTCTGCGGCCACCATCTGTGGCGTACCCCAAGGCTCCTCGCTCAGCCCAACCCTCTTCAATATCTACATGAGCCCCCTCGCCGCCATTGCATGCAAACACAACATCATCTCCTAAGCCGACGACACCCAGCTGATACTCTCCCTCACCAAGGACCCAGCCACCGCCAAAACCAACCTCCAGGAAAGAATGAAAGACGTCACGGAATGGATGAAGCTGAACTCAGACAAGACGGAGGTCCACATCCTCCGACATTCCCCATCTGCCTGGGACGACTCCTGGTGGCTCACAGCACTGGGCACGGCACCGACACCCACGGACCACGCACGCAACCTAGGATTCATCCTGGACTCCTCACTCTCAATGACCAAACAAGTCAACGCCATCTCATCCTCATGCTTCAACACTCTGCGCATGCTCCGAAAAATCGTCCGGAGGATCGCCACAGAAACCAGAAATACGGTCACCCAGGCCCTCGTCACCAGCCGACTGGACTACAGGAACGCCCTATACGCAGAAACCACAGCCAAACTTCAGAAACGACTTCAGCGCATATAGAACGCCTCCGCACAACTCATCCTCGACATCCCTCACCACAGCCACATATCTGCCCACCTGAGAAACCTGCAATGGCTCCCCGTTAGCAAAAGGATCACGTTCAGACTCCTCACCCATGCACACAAAGCGCTCCACGGCATGGGCCCCGAATACCTCAACAACCGCTTCTCCTTTTACACTCCGACCCGCCAGCTCCGCTCCGCCACCGTCCCACGAATTCGCAGAGCCACGACCAGAGGAAGAACGTTCTCCTACCTGGCCGCCAAGACATAGAACTCCCCCCCCCACCTACGAATGATCCAGGACCACCTCACCTTCAGGAAACACCGCAAGACCTGGCTATTCGAGCAGTAGCAGCACCCCCCCTCCATTCAGCGCCTTGAGACCCTCACGGGTGAGTAGCACGCTCTATAAATGGATTGATTGATTGATTGATTTCAGCTAATTTCTTAGACTACATTGTAACTGTAACCATATATAGGACTTCACATCACATGCTGAAATACTAAAAGCTAAACTAGAGCCACGAGGCTACCCTAGATGCTTGATCAAAGAGTCCTTCAAAAGGGCCAAATATGGTAAAAGGGATACCATGTTTCAGCCCAGATCCAGGCATAGAGAAAATGTCCTAGCCTGTGTGGTACATCACTCTAATGTAGACCATAAGTTTATACCTGGAAAAGGATTCACAATCTTAAAGATCTTCTAGTCAGAGGCAGCACTGAACAGTAAAAAGATGCCCGTCAAAAATCCATCACTGGACTAAACCCCATCAAGGGTAATCCCAAATGTGGCACATGTCATGCCTGTACTAATGCCGTGTTGTCATGTACCCTGACATGGAGAGATAAAGATTTTAACCTAACAGACATGACTAACTGTAGAACAACCAGTGTTGTCTACCTTATATTGTGCCCTAGTTCTCTAGTATATGTGGAAGAAATTAGTCCAGAGTTCAGAATAAGACTGGTGAGCACAAATCAGCGATACATGTAAATAGACAAGGCGCTCCTCTTGTAGAACACTGGAAACAACTGAACCACAAGCAGACTGATTTAACTTGGATCATTTTAGAGGAAATTAAGAAGGTAAAAGGCAGAGACATTGACATATACCTTAAAAAGAGAGATGTCTTTTGGATTTACAACAGGGGACTTGAAAACAGAAGGCTGATCAGGAAGCCTCAAGAAGGTAGAAATGGCTGAGAGATAGTCCTTGACAGTGCCCAGAGCAGAGCCCTGCTGGGCAAGAGAGAGAAGAAAGGGGAGAACTTCTGAAAGAGGGGCAGAGAGTGGATCCACAACCTTTGCTGTGTACCATGCCACTAACTTGTTCCACCTGCAGGCTTATACCGTTTTTGTGGAGGGACGCCTGGCTGGCAGAATGACATCACAGACTTCAGGAGACAAGTCAAATGGCCTCAACTGTCACCGCTCAATCTCCACGCATTTAGGTGGAGAATGGACAGGTTCGAATGGAGGACCGTCCCCTGCTTCTGCGACAGAAGGTCTTCCTGAAGAGGCAGACGAATAGGGAGCTCGACTGACATACTGAGTAGCTCAGGATAGCAGTACCTTTGTGCCCAATCCGGAGCCACTAGGATGACTTGGGCCCAGTCGCCCCTGATCTTCTTCAGCACTTCGGGCAGAAGTGGTATAGGCAGAAAGGCGTACAACAGACCGCAACTCCACTCGTGACGAAAAGCATCGCCGAGCAAGTGCCACCTTAGAAATTCCAACGTGCAGAACTGATGACATTGCGCGTTCTCTTCGGTGGCGAATAGATCTAACCAAGGCTCTCCCCAATGCTGAAAGAGACCTTGCGCCACGTGTGAGTTCAGACGCCATTCGTGATCCATCATGCACCAGCAGCTGAGTTCATCCGTCCTGGTGTTCAAGGAACCTGCCAGGTGTTGAACCACCAGGTTGATGTTCCAGCCATGCCCAGAGGCGCAGAGCCTCCTGACAAAGGGTCCATGACCTCACCCTGCCCTGTTTTTTGCTGTACCACATGGCGGTGGTGTTGTCCATGAACACCTGCACTACACTTCCCCGGACAGAGGGAAGAAATGCCTTCAGTGCAAGCCAGATCGCCCGCAGCTCCAGAAGGTTGTATGGAGCCGGGACTCCGCCGGAGACCAGAGGCTTCTGATCTCTGCCTCTCCCATGTGGGCTCCCCATCCCAGGAGGGACGCATCCGTCACCACTGTGTGCTCCCGTTGGGGAAGGGAGAGGGATCTGCCACTGACCCAATTGTGGTCTGTGACCCACCACTGTAACTGATTCGCAGTGCCCTCCAAGATCAGGACGTGGTTAAACAGGTTGCCCTGATGCTATGCCCACTGGAACTTTGGGTCCCACTGCAGAGCCCGCATCCGCCACCTGGAGTGAGGCAACAGCAGGATGCAGGAGGCCATCAGCCCCATGAGCCGCAGCGTCAGCCTGACCGAAACTCGGGATAAAGGCTGAAAGATCGGAATCAGTGCCTGAATATCCCGAACCTGCTGCTCGTGAGGAAAAACCCGAAACTGCGCCGAGTCCAGAACCACTCCAGATGAAGAGGAGCTTCTGAGAGGGGCTCAGGTGTGACTTTGGCACGTTGATGGAGAACCCCAGCGAGTGCACTAGATTGGCCGTTGTCTAGATGTGGGAGACGACTGCCTGGGGTGAGCCCGCCTTCAACAACCAGTCGTCGAGATAGGGGAAGACTGGAACCCCTAATCTGCACGGATGGGCTGTGACCACCTGCATCACTTTCGCGAACACCCAAGGGGCACTGCCGAGGCCGAAGGGGAGCACGGTAAACTGAAAGTGTTTGTGGCCTACCGTGAACCGTAGGTAGTGCCGGTGGGCCGGCAGGACGGAAATATGGAAATAAGCGTCCTGCAAGTCCAACGCCACTATCCAATCTCCAGGGTCTAGGGCAGCCAGGACCTGAGCTAAAGTCAGCATCTTGAATTTCTCCTTCCGGGGGAAGCCGTTGACGCTCCTAAGGTCCAAGATATAGAGCAGGCCCCTTTTGCCCTTCTTGGGAACCCGAAAGTAGTGGGAATAACAACCATGTCCAACTTCTGGCCCAGGAAGGTGCTCAATGGCCCCCTTGGCCAAGAGGGCCATAACGTCCTCCTGCAGAAGTCAGAAGTGATCCCCCGACATGCGGTAGTACTGCGGTGACATAGCTGGAGGGGTCGCCTAGAAGGAGAGGGAGTAGCCCCTTCGGACGATTTGCAGCACCCACCTGTCCGAAGTGATGATGGTACACCAGTGGAGTAGGTGATGGCGAACCCTGCCTCCTACTGGCGTTGAATGGGCCTGAAAGCTCCGACTAGGAAGGCTTTGAGGCCGCTGCTGCGGGAGCGGAGGTGGACTGACCAGGCCTCTGTCCCCCTGCCTCGCCACGGCAGTTACCACATCAGCGACCGCGTTGAGGTTGGTTCTGCAGCCTACGGCTGTACGAACGTGTGGGGGTGCCCCTTCCTTGTCCACGAAAAGGGACGAACAGCAGAAGTCTGCTGGCGCTGGCCCGACAAGCCCAAGGATTTGGCTGTTGCCCTGGAGTCCATGAAACGCTCAAGTGCGCAGTATGCTTTGTCACCAAACAGGTGATTGCCATCAAAAGGCATGTCCATGAGCGTGTTCTGGACATCCACCGAAAAATTGGCAGAACTCAGCCAGGCGAGGCGACAGATCGCCACTGTTGTGGAAATTGCTCTGCCTAGCGAGTCAGTGGTATCAAGTCCACATCGGATGGCATACTGTGCTGCGTACCGCCCCTCAGCAAGAGCCTGGGTGAGCCGTGCCCGGGTCTCCTTGAAACACTGGGGCAGCACATCCGCCACCGTATCCCACAATGAGTGGGTGTAACGGTCCAAAAGGCATGCAGTGTTGATGGACTGCAATTCAAGTCTAACTGAGGAGAACAGTTTCTTCCCGAACAGATCTAGCCTTTTGAATTCCCGATCCAGGTGAGCGTACGGGAATGCGGTTTGGGACGTGGAGGCCTGGATCACCAGGCTCTCGGGGTGTGGTGTACGGACAGAAATCAGGGGTCGCCCGGAGCCGTAAGGTGGCGTCGGGCCTCATTTCGAACCACAGGGGGCACTGTGGAGGGCTTGGACCAAGTGCCCATCAGAACGTTTGTGAGGGCCTCATTAAACAGCAGCATAGGCTCCAAGGAGCTTACTGGCGGTTGAAGCACCTCAGTGAGGAGATTAGTCCTCACGGCAGCAGCAGGGATCTCAAGAGCCAAGGCCTTGCCGCCCTGCGCAACACCCCACCATATGTGGCACCCTCCTCCTTAGCCACAGAGGGAGGAGAGATGAAACGAGTGTCAGGCGATGTGTCAAGACCACTGGCCTTCCCCAGCTCAACTGCCCAGTCCTGACTTAACTGGCACTGTTGTCCCCTCCCAGTCCTCCCTTTCATCCGTGTCCTGATAAACAGGCATAAATGATGGAGCCGGGTCATTGGTAAAGGGTTCATCCATCGACGGTGGAGACGGCGCCGAGCGGCGTCGCTCCGACGCCAGACTCTGACGGGGCTGAAACCAGGGACTGCGTCGTCTGATGATGGCGCCAGGAGTGGCACCATAGGGGTCAGCGCCAGCAAAGGAGTTGTGAGGTCAACTGGCATTGACCGGGATACAGGCCTGGATCCCAGGGGGTCCTGCAGCACCGGGACTGAAGTCGCTGACAGCGACGGGGCCGAAGCTGCCGGCGCGCTAGGACCCTCAGTCGGACTGCTGGGCCCAAAGGCACACCGGCGGGCCTCAATAGCGGGAATAGAGTCCTCATGGCCACGAGGAAGTCTCAAATCTCACCCGGAGTCTCATTAAGCCCAGGGACTTGAGGGTGTGGAGCTGGATGTGACGCCCGAGGCTCTGGTGGAGCGGCGTGGGTGGTGCCACCTGAACCCTCGGCTGAGTCGCGCGACCGGTGAGGAGAGTCAGAAGAGTGATGTCTCTTCTTCGACTTCTTCTTGCAAGGCCTCGACTTACCTGAGTGCGAGGACTTGGATCCCAATGAGCGGTGAAGGGTACGGCTCAGGGCCGGACTGGGAACCAGAACCGGCCCTGGCAAAGTGCTCGGCCTCCCCCCCCCCCCCCAGGAGGGGTTGGGGAGGGGGGTGTGCGACCGCGCTCTGTGCCAGGGCCGGTTTTCGGCCGTTTTTTGTTACAGGGCCGTTTTTGCAGCATAGCTGCAAAAACGGCCCTGTAACATAAAACGGCCCCCAGGGGCCCAAAACCGGCCCCCACCATGCGGCCCACCGGGGGATTGCCCGGTGCCCGCAACGGCCTGTCCGGGCCTGGTACGGCTCCGCGACCGGTCCCTCGACTTCCTCCTCGACCGGGACTTTGAGCAGCACGGAGCCGACTGCCGGAGCTCGAGAATCTTACGGGACCGCTCCTGCGTAGCTTTCAAAGTCAAGACCCGACAGTCGGAACATGACTTGTTGTCGTGGTCAGCCACTAAACAGTAGAGACACTGGCGGTGGGGGTCGGTAACGGATATCAGTCAGTGACAGGCATCACACGGCTTGAAACCGGGCATCCCTACCGGCACCAGGATTCGAAGTCGACTCAAAAAAGATAGTCAAAAAGAGCAAAAAGTTAGTCAAAAAGGGGTCTGCTCTTCCCGGATCTGCTCTTGCTGGCATGTAAAAAAAGAAGAACTGTCATTGGTGTGAAAGGGTGGCGTCTAAGTACTCCGACGACCTCATCCTGGTGATCATGACACCAACGACGGCCACGGAGCTGCAGACAATGCCTACCGACGCACAAGGATTCTGCTGACAAAAACTTCCAGGATCCAGTCTGACGCCTGGGGATAGTCTAAGGTAAGGAATCTAACTAACATGTTTCTTTCAGATATCCATCAAAATACGTTAGGGATTTTTTTAGAGGTTGTTTTGTCTTTCTTTAATGCTTCTAATTTGAAACAGTAAGTATGCCTGGTACCGGACAAAATGGCCATTGGGGCGCTCTGCTCTGTGCATGGCACTGACCACAGTGAAGGATCATAAACCCCAGGGAAGTGCGGGGGGAACTTGCCCACGTTGGAGCCCTAGGATGGGATGGGTGGCAGAACCAGTCAGGCAGACCACAGACACCCTGGGGAAACAAGGAACTGGCAGCCCAACCTCAGAGCAGATTGAGCAAGATGGCGCCCGCAGTGGCTGAACCTTAAGGAAGGCTGGGTGACCCTGTGAGTGACACTGTAGATCAAATGCAGTGGCCTCACGGCTGGAAGCGGAGGGCATCCACCCCCAACTACTGTGGTGCCGGAGCTGCTGAGGCCCTGAGGACAGACAGAGAACATGCAAGCAGTTCAGTAGGCCAGTGAGACCCCCTTTACAGAAGGGAGAACCTGGCCCCCACATGATGACAGAGATGGCGGCCTGTGGGGTCCTGATGGTGGGTTCCTAACATTGATGTGCCCGCAGACCCACAGAAGGGGGAGCCCCCAGTCTAGGAGGAGCCCTGCAATAACAAGAAGGGGTAGCAGTGGCATGTTGGCCTATTGAATCCTAATGGAGAACAGAGGTGTGCGGCGGATGCTCGAGCCTATGGGGTGGCTGGGGCGCCTACCTGTGGAGAACCCACCTTGACTGATGATGAGGGGGCTGGGAAGCCAGCCTGCTGCAGCCTTTGAAAGTCTGTA
The DNA here is from genome assembly GCF_964263255.1 of Lissotriton vulgaris. Lineage (NCBI taxonomy): Eukaryota > Metazoa > Chordata > Amphibia > Caudata > Salamandridae > Lissotriton > Lissotriton vulgaris. The sequence goes on from NC_141687.1 coordinate 366,162,210, forward strand.
CTAATGTGGGTGTGCCGGGTACAGCCTCATGTGTGGTGACCCCACTGTAGTAGCTACGTAGTAGCGACTGCACAGTTAGCAGGGTGCCTTATACCAAAACCAACAAATTAACAACAGACATTGGCTGTACCCCCGGTACCGAAACTACCCCCAAACTACCAAAGATGGGGGTGGTGGCAGACCCACCCTTGTGAAACGATGAAGCCCATTGGCCCTATGGACACAACTCAGGGCTTGGGGACACACACAACAACAATACTTGCAGCAATAAGAGACACTAAAGCGGCCTTGGAGCAGAACATTGGTGAGGTAGCCCTGGGCCTCTTACAGACAGACCATATGAAGTTGGCAGACAGAGTGGGGAAAGCATAATACAGGTTAACCAGAATGGAACCCATGGTCACCAACAGCGACAAGTCGATACAGGCCAGACAAAAAAACATTGGGCCCCTGCAAGAAAAGGTGGACAAAGCAGAATGGCCTTCCCCGTACAACAATGTATGAGTAGTTGGGGTCCAAGAGAACTCTGAAGACCCAAGCATGGAACTCTTTCAGAAGGACTGGCTCCTTTCAGAGGTACGGGGCGGCAAGACCTCATAGATGTTTATGGTAGAGGGGGCACACAGGTTGCCAGGCAATCTGCCAGTGGTGGGGGCAGCTTCCAGACCCATAGGGGCCCGGCTACTCAACTTCTGAGACCAGGATCATATCCTCCAGATGGCTCAAGCCGACGGCCCCTGGCGAATAGAGGGGCTACAGTAAGCATTTACCCATACTACACCACAGCGGTGCATCAACAAAGGGCAACTTTCTAACGTTCACTGAACTTGCACTGCGCTGTGTTTTCAACGCCAAACCTATGGATCAGTTACAAGGAGGTCATGCAGTTTTTCCAGAAGGCAGCAGCCTGGGTGGTATCCCCGCCTAGATTCCTGGGAGGTGGCCTGAGTAGGAGTGTCAACAATGACCTCAGTGCAAATGGGGCGAGCACCCACGGCCCCACAACCAACATCCAGGCAGAAGCAGAGAGGTCCAATATCTCTGCTCCCGGGAATCTGGGAACAAATGGATGGCCCTTGCAAAAGGGTCAAATGCAGACACTAATAGATTTGAGGGCTCTGAGGAAGATTCAGAGGAGGTTGGCTGGCTGGTGGTCACTCTGAAAACTGCAGACAACATAGTATGAGGCTTAACAAGGACATGCCCTGCCTGTGCGGATATTGTGGTTCACTTTCAGGGTGGGTACTAGAGGGCGTCATGCTCTGTAAGACTAGAAGAGACCCTCATAGGACCATGCCATCCCCCTTAAAATTTCAGTACACGGGATGATTATAGTTTGCTTATTATAATGTAGGAAATAGAATTTTAAAAATCCTTAGAAATTCACATAAAAAGCCAAGGTTGCAGGGACGTTACAGTTAGGAAATAGAATTTTAAAAAACTTGGAAATTCATTTAAAAAAATAAAGGTTACACAGACGTTAGTTAGGCTCAGATTTCACTCATACAAACCATAGAAATTCTGCAGGTATAGTTACCTGAGCTAGCTATAACTTACGCCCGTACAATGCATTGCTTTTGACCTCACATATTACACCACTCATGACATAGTCAGTGCATCCCCATACACCATCTTGTTTGCATACTCAAAAACCTAGGCAATGAGTCACATACCCATTACAAGAATTCATGCATTCACTTGCTCATCCATAGAGCCACTCACATACTCACTCCCTCACTCATACAGCCACTCACACAACTACTCACACACCCATATATCTATTCACTCAGCCACACTCACCCATACAGCTACTACACACTTATTCACCAATACAGCCTAACACACCCACTCACTCACCTATACAGCCTCTCAACACATTCACTCACTCACCAATACAACCAATCACACATTCACTCACACAACCACTTACATGCTGATTCACACATCCATTCAAGTAGTCACACATCTAATCACTCACTCATACAGCCATTCAGACAGACACATACTCTCCAATGCAGCCACTCACACACCAACTCACTTAACCAAACTCCCACTCAAAGAGCCAATCCATTCTTTTTTTTTCATGGTAAAAAAACAAAGGTTAAAGTAACGTTATAGTTAGGTAAAATGTTCAGTTTTAAACTTTGAAAACCACTGAAAATCACCAGTTATAGTGCAAGTTATCTCAAGTCACTATAACTCGGGCCCTAATGTATCTTGAACTCACGCCCACCATGCTTAGTGATATTATCAATGATGTGAAAGATGTCATTAGTGATGTAATATGTAGGGTAATTAGCACTGCAAGGCAAGGGCACGACTTATAGTTACCTTAGGGCATGAGCATTAGTTACTAACTATAACTGAGGAGTTTTAGTGGTTTTTAGAGTTTAAAACTGAACATTTCACCTCACTATAATGTTACTTTAACCTTTGTTTTTTTCAGTGAATATGAAGTTTTTTAACGAAAAGTAATATTTAATTACCTTACAATAATACAACCACCCCAGCCAGCTACAGCCTCTGGCCCTTCACAGCAAGGTTTGGCTGCAGGGCCTGGCCTGTGGCCAGGCTTTGCACCCAGCCCCTCACATTCAGCCACCCCTACGCTACTCAGTGCGCTAGCCTGTGAATTGCGGAAGACTGGATGGGCTGGCTAAATGTGTTGTGTGTAGTGGAATTATGCAGCCTAGATGTCTGTGTTGTGGAGGAAACAACTTTCAAGTGATATGAGGTGATATTGCTTCTGTTTTCTGTCCTCTCACCCCCATGACGTTTGCTAAAACAGTGTGAGTGTCATCCAGCAGCTGTATCTGTCTCCTCTCCGAGAGTGCTCAAGTCATGGCATGACTTCTGCTTCAGGCAACTGGATTTATCCCCGGTTTGAAGTTTCACCATGGGCTCTGCTGGAGAAGGGGGGCATTGTGATTAAGGGTGGCTCACTGAGTCCTATTTGACAACAATTGTGCTGGGAAAAGTGTTTGTCAAACTGTGCAATGGCTGACACATGCTGCTGGGGTGGGGGAGGTCTCCATGCTGCTGGGGTAGGGAAGGCCTCCATGCTGCTGGGGTGTGGGCCAGGGGGAATGGTGGGAGTAGTAGTAGTAGTAGTAATTTTTATTGTTTTAGGTTAATTAAAACCATTACAAGAATACATTGATAGCTCATATCTTCGGATAAAAGATTATAAGAAAAATATGTTATTTGGTGGAAGTAGTAGTGCAGGCCTCCCTCCCTCCTTCCCTCCCACACCCTCGCAGTGAAGATGGCTACCAACCTGTAAGTCTGTTTGTCAAACTGTGCAATGGCTGACACATGCTGCTGGGGTGGGGGAGGCCTCCATGCTGCTGGGGTGGGGAAGGCCTCCATGCAGCTGGGGTGTGGCCCAGGGGGGATGGTGGGAGTAGTAGTGCAGGCCTCCCTCCCTCCCACACCCTCGCCGTGAAGATGGCTACCAACCTGTAAGTTTGTTTGTCAAACTGTGCAATGGCTGACACATGCTGCTGGGGTGAGGAAGCCCTCCATGCTGCTGGGGTGGGGAAGGCCTCCATGCTGCTGGGGTGTGGGCCAGGGGGAATGGTGGGAGTAGTAGTGCAGGCCTCCCTCCCTCCCACACCCTCTCAGTGAAGATGGCTACCCACCTGTAAGCCTGTTTGTCAAACTGTGCAATGGCTGACACATGCTGCTGGGGTGGGGGAGGCCTCCATGCTGCTGGGGTGGAGAAGGCCTCCATGCTGCTGGGGTGGGGGAGGCCTCCATGCTGCTGGGGTGTGGGACTGGGGCTAAGGTGTGAGTTGTTGTGAAAAACTCCCTCCCCCATACAGGCCTCCTCAGCAGGATGGCTGGCTACATGTTGGGTGGGGATGGGCAGTGTGATGGTGTTTGTGTATTGCAAGGTAGTAATTGGCATTGTGGTGGTTGTCATTTGTCTGTACTTACCAGCCTCCGCTCCCCCGGCTACTCCTGTGAGACTCTCAGGTAGGAGTATGGCAAGCACCTTCTCCTCCCATGGTGTGAAGGTCTTAGGTGGGATGGGAGGGCCACTGCCAGTCTGGTTAGCCAGCGTCCAGTTCTTGCTCCTCCTGTCCTTGACAACCCTCTTCAGGTCATGCCACCGCTTCTGGATCTCCTTCTTGGATCTTGGGGTGGCCCCTACTGCAGTCTCTATGCTTGCCGCACACCGCGTATAACCCTTGAAATCATCTCACGCAGGCCGTGGGCCTCCCAGCCCTCCACAAGATTCTAGCCTATAGACTGCACCCCCTCCCGCTCAAAGAACTATATCATCCGGGAAATGCTGGCACTGGAGTTCGGGAATGCAGACTCTGTAATTACAAACGTGAGTCATTGGCCCACTTACTATTCTGCTGCCCTGCCCTACATGCACCCCGCACCCTCTACCTCAGGCCCATTCTTAGGGACGCTGGGTCACCCACAGCTAAGGAGGCAATCCATCAACTATACACCTTGAGCATAGTAAAACAGATGGCCTCGTTCGGAAAGTTTATACAACAGACCCGGTCCGAGCTGATGGCAGCCAAGGGCGTGCAGGAATAGAGACTTTGCTGCGGGACACTGGGTGGCCCTCCCAGGTCCCCGACTGCGTGTGCCCTTGTGAACTCTGGGATTTTTTCATAAATGCTTGTCTGCAGAAACATTTTCGGTTTTAACTTTTGTAATTTTACACTTTGGTCTTAATGTAATGGTTTTAAGTAACCACACAATAAAGTTATTCAATATTTATTATTCATTATTACTGCATTCACCCTTTGGACTATCCTTTCCCACATTTGTGTCCTGGTGGCTAATGGTGTCTGTTGGACCAGGCTACCAAATAGTTGTGGCTCTACTCTCACAATCTCGTTGACCATGACTGTCAACTCAATCTCGGTGAATTTGGGCATTTTTGGTGCAGTCATGGTGAGTGGGGGTTGAGGTGTTTGTGGGTGCAGGGGTGTGTGAGGTGGGTTGTGTGATGGGGTTTGTTTGTGATGGTGTGCTGGTAGTGTTTATGGTGGTGGTGGGTGGGTGTGTGTGCGTTGCTCTGTTGTCTCTCCTGTCAGGTGTGGTATATGGCCTTCTCTTCTGGAGTGATGCAAAGGATTGTGGTCAGTGAAGGGGGTGGCTTTGTACTCAGCTGTGTGGGTGTGTCCAATAGGTTTTAGGTTGTCAGGTGTGTTGTGGGAGTAGTTCTGTGGTTTTGTGTTGCATATTACTAATTTTTATTTATGTGTATGTGTGTTGTATATTTAGGTGCCAGTGCAACTTTGTTCATGGGATTTAGGCATCACTGAGGTGTTTTCACATCAACCGCAATATTTATCATGTTTGTCCGCAGCGGTGGCTTTGATGCTGCTTGACCGCCATTTCTCCCATTCACTCCCGGGTGGGACCGCGCAGGTCAGTGTCAGCGGTTCCGACCGCGACACCCTCTGGGATAGCGTAATTTACTGTGCGGTGTGTCCGCTTCCCATGCGGTGGGATGTGCCTTTTCCGCTGCTTATCCGACCGCCGCGGACAATGTTTTGCCGTCTCCGCCCACGTCGGGCGGATTTGCTGTGGCCGCTGCCGCCGCGGTCAGTCTTTTGTGGCGGTTGTTCCTAATTTGGTGGACGGTATTTCCGCTGTCCTGGTGGGCGGTTGTTTTCCGCCTCCATGGCGGTCGGGGAGGTTTTCCGCCCGCTATCCTAATGGGGCCCTGTGTGTTGATTTTTGCAAATGTCTCCATAGACATTGATTAAAGTGGAAGTAACATCCTTGTATGGATGTGTGCGGATATGTTTTAAGGATGGAATTTATCATTGCTTGTTCAAAGTCTATTATAATTTTTAGGGGAAAGAAGTCTGTTGTTTCTTCTTTTATTTTGTTTAATATTTCAGTGTATGTAGAAGTTTGTTTGTTTGGTAACAAAAAATAGATGAATGGTATGCAAGTATTATGGAATTGCCCATGTATAGTATATAATTGATAGAATGGTTTAGGGCATATGGTAAAAGTGCCATCCATCATCCATGTTTGACTATCTTTTAATTTTTTTAGGTTGTTGTTTGTAGCAAACATTATTATCCTTTTATCTTTGTTATTGTTATCGTAGAAGATAAAAGGTTCATCATTATGAGTTATGGTAACCTCAGGTGGAATTATGACCTCTTCAAAAGTTTTAGGTGTTGGTGTTGTTGGTCTACTGGATTTTTTGGTCATAACTATGGTTCTTTTTATAGCAGCTATAGTTGGTAACTGACCTCTTGCCTCTCTAGGTACTCTAGGTAGTAATTCCTTAAGTATTAAACTTGTTGGTAGGTCAGAGGAGCTGCTTAGTTCTTTAATATTTTCAAGAGTAGATCTAACCGCTATTTCTGAGATATTAGGTGGATGGTCATGTTCAGTGGTATTAATTACACTTGTTTCTCTGGTTGTTGCACGGCCATAGCATTTGTACTTAGTACATTTCCAGTTTACTTTAAGGTCTTTTTGTTTTTCCTGAGTATAAGTACACCCCATATAGCATAACAAAAATGTTCCTTTCTGAGATGTTACAAATCTTGCTTCTTCTGTCATTGTTGGTTTCTTAAATCTAGAAAAGGTGTATTAAATAATATTAGAAACAGTCTTTTTATTGAAAGAGTAATTAATTAAGTATGTAAAATTTTTATGTACTTACCAATTGTAAAGTTGTAGAATTTTAAAGTAGATGTATTTGTTGCTTGATGCTTTTATTGATTTTAGTGGTCTGTGGAAAGAAAATTAAGCATATTTTAGTGAATGTTTATATGTGTATTTTGGCAACACATTTGGTAGGGTACTATATTTTATTATTAAAAAGTTTTGTTCATTTTATCTGAAATAGATATCAGTTTAAAAAATTACATTTTTTAATTTTGAATAAAGTCAAGTACTAACATTGTGAATTTTTAAAAGACAAATAATAGTACATGTGCATGTCTTCTATGCTTACCAAGTTTTAATTTTTAGTTGTTGAACGTAGATCCTTTGTTGATATGTTGCTGCTTTTCTTTTTTAAGGTATCTGTTGAAATAAATAATGGTATGATTAATAATTTGTTTAGTATTTATAATAGAAATTAGGTTTTTTTAAAACAAGCATTTCACATTTTCTGTATTTAAAACATATGTTTATTTAAAAAAATAATTTAGAAAGTTAAGTAGGAGTTTCTTAGATGGTTATAACATTTTAGATATTTATTTAGCATTTCCTTAGTGTTTAAAGAGGACATTTAATAGACATTTTTGTAGAAAATGTTCATCTGTTTCTTAAAGTTGAATCTGTTTAGGAAATATGTAGAGATAGATAGAAAAGCAGTTTTAAAGTTTTGACAATGAACAGTTGGTTGCATTTAATGTAACATTTTATTCAGAAACATAAGATTACTTACTTTTTGGTGATTTGTAGTATTTTCGTATAAGATGAATCTTTAGGGTAGTAGAAAAATGTGCAGTTTTCCTTCAAGCTGAATATTTTCTGCTGGTTTTAGAGTACTAATTTCAACTCTTTATATAGGGTATGTTTAATTAGTGTTTGTTTATGATTGGTTAGATACCTAGAAAAGTGTTTCTATTGGTTAGTTTGAATTTTTTTAAATTAATTAATCAAGTTGGCTGTATGTTAAATGTTTACCCAGAGAATTAGTGTATTAGTAAGTATTTTATAAATGTTTTAATACAATAGTATAGCTTTTAAAAATGCATAATATTGAGTTAAATATGTGTATATATTAAATGTGTTTGTATCAATTGTTTTTATTGATGTAGTTATTTATTATAATTATTTTAGAGAGATATATTTATTTAATAGAGTTTAGTATGTATATACATAGTTATATGGGTTTTATTTAAATTATTTTAATGTGTAGTGTGTTTTAAAAAATTGTTAGAATAATTTTCAGCTGTCGAAATTTAGATAATGTCGATATTTTTGCTATCTATATTTTAGTAATCGATGTTTTTGTAATGTGCTATATATAATAATGACTGTAGATATTATTTGTTTCGATATAAGTGTGTTTGAAATTTGTGCTGTCAATGTTTTTGTACATCAATATAGTTAGATTGTATAAATAAATATAGGATGTCGATGTAATTGTAATCTATAATTAAGACACAATATTTATGTAGGTCTATTTTTGTTAAATCGATAATTTGTCAGTGATTCGCCTGGCTTCACCTTGGGGTTGCCCAGGAATGGACATCTCACAGGAAAGCCAGGAAGGGTTCCACAGCGGTAGGAATACAGCACTAGGAGACCTCTGGGTAGAAGGTGATACATAAATACAAACACATTTACATTTTACATTTACCTCATCTAAATGTAAATCCATATTTGTAAAGTGCAAACTACTCACCCTTACAGGTCTCAATGTGCTGGGGGCTGTTGTGAAAATTAAGTGAGCCATTGCCCAGAATTACATGGTGCTGAGCTGAGCTGCAGCCGGAGTTGGTGATCGAACCGTGAGCCCTGTGCTCTGAAGTTAGCTGCCCTGGCCGCTGCACCACACCTTTCTACCATCACGGACAACTCATTGTCACGGAATTTGGCCATCTTCTTCTGTGATATGGTGTGTGATGTGTGATGTGAAATGGGTGAAAAGTGCAGGTGTGAAGGTGGTGGTGATGTGTGTGGTGTGTGTGTGGTTGTAATGGAGTGATGTGTACTGATGCGCCTATCCTTTGTGCTGTGGGGTTGTGCCCTTCAGTTGTGTAGTTGTGCAAAGGATTCTGGGTAGGTAAGGGACTGGTTTTATACTCAGCTATGTGGGAGGGTCAAAATGTAGTATTCATGTCACGTGTGGGTTGACCTGGGATTTACATTTTTTACTTGCCATGGGGATGTGTCATTGGGGTGTGTTAGGTGTTTTTTAAGGGGCGCCAGCTATACAGCCAACCTTGGTAGCCTTGTTGTGTGGTTGCTTTCGACCGCCATTACTCTTCCGGCGCAACCGCGGCGGTCAGATTGCAACAGCCCTTCTGCCGGCTCTCCCATTCATTATTAGTTGCGATTGCGGTGGTCGGAAGCAACTGATCATTCCGCTGGCACCGCCATTGTATCGTAATTTCACTTGCTGTCATTTAGCTGGTCGATCAGTGGTTTTGGGTCTTTCCCCAGCAAATTTGACTTCCGCAGACAGATTTTCAGCTGTTCTGGACGTTTCCGGCGGAGTTTTGTGGCATCCGCTCGTGGCGCTCTGAATTTTCTAGCGGTGCATCCTATTCTGACCACCGGTTTTGCCGCGGTACATGCGGACGTTTAATTTCTGCCATCTTGGCGGTTGGAATGGTTTTCTGACAGCAATCCTAATTGACCCCTAAGTATTTTTTTTACAACTAAATAAAATTAGAGAGTAAATATTAAAAATATTCAAATTAACTTAAACAATTACATTTTCCATTATGTTTTACAGATTACAGTTCACTAAAACTCCACCTAAAAAACAAAGACAAAATCAACATTAAAGAAAAATATAAAACTAAGGGGCATATTATCAAGCAGGACGTTAAAAATTATCGCCATTTTAGCAGACGAAAACTGCAGCTAAAGCGGTGATAACGGGCTTCATATACAACACAAAACTCTACTATTTCCAACCCCAAAAAATAGCTTAAAAATAACCGCTCCAACAAAACCCAAAAATAAAAGGAAATGGGAAAAATAACTTGTCTCAAAGAAACAAAATACATTTATCTTTTATTTAAAAAGAAATGCGTTTTAAACACCATCTGTTCATGAGAAGGGAAACATGTAGAAAGGAAAAAAAAAGAACGCCACATTAACATGTACAAACTCTCACGCATTATTATCAACATTAAATACAACATAATATAATAAAACAACACATTACTAACACTACATAACACTCTACTTCTCTTCAGCACCACGTCAAACACATAACACTAAACTATCAAAACAACACCTAACTACACCAAAATTTAACAATTAATGCCCTAACAAACCTAACTACACTACTACTACCTCACCCCTAGTTTAAAATAACCTTAAAAGTAAATTAAATCAAACTTACCTTAACCAATGAAACACAGCTGCCAACCGCGAGGTTCTGTTTTACAAAATGACCTGAAAACGAAACAGATAGACAGAAAAGTGAGAAAAGGGAAAACAAATGGCAGCGCAATTAAAAGAGAAAAAAGACTGACTTCCCATAGACAAGAATGGAGAAATAATAAAAAATCCCAAAAACGTAATGTATATTTTTTATTTACTGTAAAAAAAATAAACATAGAATAAACAATAAATTTAAAAAAACTCAAAATATATTTAATCAGCATCAAAATCTTTATTTGATTCAAAGAATCATCAAAGCTTATTAAACATCTTTTCATACATATAATTTACATTCATCTAAATATAAACATAAATACGTGTCATATTTACAAGAGTCTAGGTAGCAAAATTATATACTGTTAAGATTTACCCTTTTAGTCTTGACCCCTATTATGCTAAATTTGATTAAAATTCTTCTTGATACAGTACAAAGATAACAATTCAATTAGCACAAGCGTACTCATTTGGGCTCTACTGCTACTAAGATTTTCAGATGATTCCGACCTTTAAGAAATAAAAATGCATACAAAATTCTTAAAATCCATTTCTTTTTTTCTTACTTTTTAAAATTTAAGCACATTCCTGTGTCTTATATGGCTGACCGCTAACATATATTTACTAATGCCAAATACAATAAATTGGGCACTGTCAGATTTTAAAATTCTAAGGGACTCTAAGTAGCTCCTGATATTCAGTCTTCTGCACAGGGAGTTGATCCACTTTTGTCTGAGTCTAGCATATGCAACGCAGAAGAATAAAACATGCGCAATATCCTCATTAGCACCTAATGGACACAATGATCATTTAGGATCATTAGCCCTCAATCGAACCTTTGCCCATTTAGCTGTAAAAGCATTAACTTGTAGTGTCTCATAGCTAAATTTTATATAGTGGGACTTTGCCAGTTGTGGTTAAATCTCATGTAGAAAGGGCTCAAAGTTCAGAGTCAGTTTAAAAGACAAAAATTGAGTAGCCAGTCTTCCCAACTGAGGATTTAAAGTGACTTTGCGCGTTATGAATTCCCTATATATAGATTTGATCTCTCTCTTTGAATCAGGGGTCAGCAAGCTCGGGGTTGCCCAGTATTGTCTCAGACCTAAATCGGAGAGCAATTTGTGGATGTTGTCCAATCAAGGAAGAGTGACAAATATATCCAAATGCAGTACCTCCCTCAACGTCTAACTGTAAGTCTCTAATTCCTCTGTTGTCCAAATTCTAATCCAATAGGCCAATAACCTCCATACAGCAAGAGATCCTATTCTTTTTATCCCAATATCATATATAAGAGGGATCATCAGGGTATTTTTGGGCATGCGTGTAAGCATTCTCATGATCTTATTTTCCCCAGTGATGAGAGGCTGAACATTTTCTCCCCACCAAAGATCAGATTCATAGAGGGAATCTGATTGAGCTCTGGCTTTGTAAACTTCTAATGCGGGAGTGATTGCCTTTCATGAGGTAGAGTGCTGTTTCTTCACTGCAGGAATAGAGTTCTGCATTAGGATTGTGTTTGACTTACTTATTTGGGACTCCATGTACGTTTAAAATCTAATGTAACACCTAGCTATACAAAGTTTGGAGCACATTCCAAAAGCTCCCCATTTAATGTTAATTTTTCTGAAAGTTTTTATGTGGATTGATAGTCATGTATTTAGTTTTGTTGGCATTTATCTGAAGTCCTTTTTTCTTACAATAAATATCAAGGCTATCAAGTAAGTTTTGGAGACCCCTAGGTGTTTGTGACAACAGTATTGTGTCATCTGCAAAGGTAAGGGCACAAATGTGAGTGCCTCCAAGCTTGGGAGAGTCATGCAAAGCTGACTGTAGATGTTCTACCATGTCGTTTACAAATAATAGGAACAGGTTGCAGCAGGACACAGCCCTGGCGCATCCCTCTTCTAATCGGGATTTTTTCTGACAGCTCACCTCCGGGACCCCCTTAAACCTTTGCAAAATTCCCATTGTGAAGTCTTATGATCTAGTCTAATCTCTTTTCTGGGACTCCCTGACTCCGGAATGATTTCCATAAAAGATCTCTGGGAATAGAATCAAAAGCTGCCTTCAAATCTATGAAGGCAACGTATAGGTGAGCATGTCTTATCTTTGTGTACTTTCAAGCTATACTGAAGAGTCTAAATACTTGGTCTATTGTGCTTATTCACTGTCTAAAGCCAGCCTGACAGGGTGAGAGGATGTCTTCCTCTTCCATCCAAGCAGTTTGCTTGGCCAGAATTTGTTTGTCGTACACCTTTTGGGTAATATCAATCAGGCTAAAAATTTGCTGGATCGTCCCTACTACCCTTTTTGTGGATAGGGACGTTCTCAGCCCCCTTCTATGTATCTGGGATAGGCTCCCCCCTGGCTATTGCATTGCATAATTGATTTATGTAAGGAGCCCAAACTTCTGGGGCATGTTTCAAAAGGTCCCGGGGATTTAATCTGGGCAAGGCGCCTTTGCTGACTTCACGCTATCGCTAGCAAAATATATTTAATATATATTAAAATGTATCTTTGTTGATGTACTTACCTTCAAAATATAATACAGACTATTGTAAATGTGCAACCAATACTAATGTATAATAAAAATAATATGATACAAAAATATATTTCTAAAGAAAATTGCAAATGAATTATTATATTAAATATTATTTTGTAATAACAATATTTAATATACTAAATGATAAAAACAATGTAAAAATCTAACTTTGTCAATTACATATATAATTTTACACACAAAAAATAATATAAAATGTATTAAAGAAACATGTAAAAAGAAATGTATTAAAATGTTTACTTTTTTTCATAAAAAATGATAAATAATGAAGATCAAAACTTTATAATGAAGAGCTGAAAATATATTTACTTTACTATTACATGACTATACTTCAGGAAAATTTACCATTTCTCAAAACTGTTTAGAAAAAATATGCATGTAAAAATATATTTTTTATTTTGCAAATGTACATGAAAAGTATATGTAAAAATATAATATACTTTATAATAAATTCTGAATGACATCAGCATTTCATGTCATGTTTTTCAATATTTTCAAAAATTGTATATGAAAACCAAATAAAAACAATTTAAATGTGAACAACAAAAAAATATGTGTTTGCAAACAAAAACGTTGACAATAAAAGCATGAATATGTCTCCTTTTTTTATTTGAATGTAAATGTAACTCTAAAAAAATCTACTACATAAACAATAAAAATGTAATATTCCTAACTCCAAAACCATCTAAACTCAGTGAAAGTGCTGGATAATAAACCATAGAAATTACTATTCCAAAACCAACTAAACTCAGAGAAAGTGCTGGATAATAAACAATAACAAATTACTATTTCAACTCCAAAACCAGCTAAAGTCAGGACAAGTGCTGGGCAATAAACCTGAAAAAATACTATTCCTACACCAAAACCAACTAAACTCAGAGAAAGTGCTGGATAATAAACCATATAAATTACTACTTCAACTCCAAAACCAGCTAAACTCAGGACAAGTGCTAGACAATAAACCATAAAAAATTATATTCCTACACCAAAACCAACTAAACTCAGAGAAAGTGGTAGATAATAAACCCAAATAAATTGCTATTCCAACTCAGGACAGCTCTCTAGATGCCAAATGAGAACACTGCGGAAATGACAGAAAACAAGCAAAAGGAATAAGGGCTTGTCACTCGTACAAAAGAAGTCCAAAAACCCATCAAATGCAGCCCACAACCAGCCAATGATCGGAGCAGACAGTACCCTTAGGGGTCCAGCAAACTACTCGATCTTCTGAACAAATTCAAGAGCCTCGGATGAAGTGGCACATGTGAAAAACCACCAGGATTCAATTAAACCCAACAGCCTTAATTCATTAAACACAGATGGCTGAAACAAGGTGAGTCCTACCCCTCTTACCTAATACTCTGCCCCAACCCTCAGGTAAATCTCTATTCTGGGGCAGTAATCTCTAACAGCAGCGGTGCTCCAAAAGGAGCAGTATGCCTGGAACCCCTCGGGCAACCAAAGGTACTTCCCAAGGCCAGCAGTAGCCTGTCAGCTCATACAACAGCTCATAGGCCTGAGGATACACAACAACGCAAGCAGCTTGTGCTGCTGCCCCAGCACCAAAATGAGAAATGGACATAGCAATGCCACAAACATCGCCCATAGAAAGAAAATGCTTAGGCCTGAACACAGCCTCTTTGCAAACAACAGCATGGGTGAAGACACCCCCCAAAAGGCCCGGTTGGTCAAGCGCTTCCCCAGCTTTAAATTGGACGAAACAGCACAAGTTGGGCAAAGCCTGTGCAACAGCCAGAAGGGGACTCTGGAACGAACCCATACGAACAACGATCATGCAAGCAAAGAAGACAAAAAATAAATGGAAGATGTCTCTATAGCCAATTCACAGTTTGCACTGATCTTCACTCAAAAATTTGAAACAAGAGGTCCAGGTGACATCCTTAATCAGTCAAATATTTTATATCTCCTGTCGAGCATACCTTCATGGGCCTACTGAACAACAGCCCAATTAGAATCCGTGCATTTCAAGAACTACACTTGACTAAGTCACAGAGAGTCAACTCTGACAAAGTGGACAAGCCGGGTCGACACCCAAAACATCATGGCAGATAAAGACACACTTAAGGAGAGGGGGATAGGTGTAGACAATTGCACAGCAGAGAAATACCCCCACATTCTACTACATAGGTCACAAACCGAAGAAGCACTACAATGCCAGACATGTAGATTAAAAAGCACTAAACCAATCCCAAAACACAGCTGCAAGAATAACATCAAAATCCAGCTTTATAAGAGTGGCGGAATCAGAATCTGTACAGTGGCATATGCAACCGATGATACAAGGGATTCAGGCGACTGAACCTGAATCTCAGCAGCCCTGCATACAAATGGGATGGCACAGTCCTAGCATTGGAAAGCACCCCACCTTTTATGGACATCAACATCACCGAATCTCCAGGGATGCACAGACAACTAGCATTAAAGGGCCAATAGAACAGCATACAAGATCCAGGATTAGAATAATAAGCTGGAATGTTGCTGGGTTCAGAACAACTACAGCCAACAAAGATGCAATGGAACAGGAGATATCCTATGCCTTCAGCAAACATGGCTGACAACAATAAATCAATCAATCAGGGGAGTTGTAAGCACTCTACTCACCCATGAGGGTCTCAAGGCACTGAGGAGTGGGATCCGCAGATCTGTTTAGCTGAATAGCCAGGTCTTAATGGTCTTCCTGAAGGTGTTCATGGAGGGGGCACGTCTGTTGTCTGCAAGTAGCTCACTCCATGTCTTGGCTACAATGTGAGAGAAGGATCTACCACCTGCTTTGGTTTCAGGGATTCACCCCTCATCAGCCAGGATTGCTTGATTCCAGTGGCAAGAAAACTTTCTTTCTTTCATTCTTTCTTTCTTTATTTCTTCCTTTCTTTCTTTCTTTCTTTCTTTTTCTTTCTTTCTCTCTTTCCTTTTCTTTTCTCTCTTTCTATCCAACCAGTAGTTATGTTACATTTCAGTTAACCTGAATCTTCATAGACTTTATGAGATATATGACAACTATTGCAAATTGTGAAAAAGGCCCTTGGAAGAATTGTGCATAATTATGAAGATTGTTATTCTTACTCTAGTCCAATTTGGGATATGTATTACTCTGCCACTACTGGAGCTGGCCTTTCTTCAACTCGTATCAACTTATGAACAAAGAGAGATGGCAGAAATCACCAATATTTCAGGATGTTATATATCCTACATTGTGTACGTATTACACAAAGATGTAGTTATAAGTTAAGTTTGATATATATCGCTTGTTAATGATCAAGACATCTGGTTTCGATACAAACAGTTTTTAATTTGATAGACAGTGAATATTTCATTGTTTCACGTGTTGATGATTCTAAAAAGCTCTAGTCAAAACGTGTTTCACCCTTATCACAAGTGGGCCTAAAGCTTTTTCAGAGATAGAAACAAACATAAAAAACACATACATGTTGCCTGTATGCATGAATATGAAACATACTTGCCACAGCAAAGATGAGCAAAAGTATCATTCACTTTGATGTATCTGCAAAACACACTAGGAGGTGAAAATAGTGGCTACGCTAACACAATAATTAGGTTATTTCAATATTATAGCTATCTGGAGAATATCATTATCATTGCTACGTCTTAACTATTTTAATGGTCACCAGAGGGACCAAGGACTGGATATAAATATAGTATTTCTACCTTTATAACCCACTGACAAACATTGTACGAAACTCACACTGCCTTCAGTCTCAGCTTCAGCGCTCTTAATTGTAGATTTGCCAACTCACACAGTGCCACTGCAGAGAGGGTTTGAGGTAAGCATAAAGTGAACAATAGCCCAGGGCCCTCTCCTTCCAATGACTCAATTGTTAAAGTGAACTTTCTGTCTCACCTCTGTCTATTTCTATAACTCCCCTTTACTCTTTCTCTGCCTCCCTCTAACTCTGACTCTATGTTAACTATTTGTGTGTGACCCTATTTGTGAAAGTGTGGCCTCATGCAGTATTGAATGAACAGAAAATGACATTCTACGTTCTTCCGAACAGTGCCCCATTAAATGTTTTGCCGAGGGCCCCAAAAATCCTTAAAATGACATGGTGTCACTTTGTGTAACACAATATGGGCTCCCTTCACATGGTCACCTGGTGAGGAGTGACATGGTGGCAGGGAATGTCAGCTGGAAACCCCTGCACACTACACACAGTCAGGGTCCAGCTCGTCTTTTAAACTGAGCAAACAATATCCATTATGGGGTGTTAAGACATCCCAGGACATTGAAGCCAGCTTCAAAATGTTTTTGTTTTAATCATCCTTTTTTGGAAGGAGGAAGGTTGGTAGACAGGCTGGGGTGAAATAACTCTTAGGTAGCTTTTGGTCCAAGGCCCTGCCCCTTCCAAGGCCTCACTCCTCCTCTCACAGTAAAATATGTTTTTCGTTTGTCAGGTCTGGAATCATGCCCCATCATGAACACTCACCATGACCTAAATTCCACCAGACACCTCTAGGGGGCTCAGTTCATAGAATGTACTTAGAAAAGCAAATCATCATAAGAATACATGAGGATATGTGAAATGCAACTTATGACGGCATTGCCGGCATAGATTACACTAATGTCATTGTTGGTATATCAATAAACGTTTGGGATAAACGTTTGGGATTACAAAGTTGAGGACTTGAATATAGGTCCCGATGGGCACCCGTTTCAAAGTCCGTTTTTTATTACTACAGGGTCCGGGACCAGGTCCACTTAAAACCAATCAGATAGTGCCAAAACTGTAATCAAATATGTTCACATTAGTGCAAATTGTGAAACAATACATTAGTGGAATGTAGGAGCATCTCATACAAATACTGACTGTGCTTGTTTTATTCGATAACAATGAATCCTTCTGGGAAGTGCAAACAATGGGCGCATTAGTGGTGTGACAGGCATTAATGACGGCCATCATGGATGGATTATAAAGAGAATGTTACCATTATGTATTAAGGAAAATTAGTATGGTAAATGAATATATGTGATTTGGTGTAACAGGTTTACATGGCGCCCTTCTTGACAGGATGGTTTTTGGCTATAGTATCGAAAATGTCATTGTATATTACAAGTGTGCTTTATACTGTAGTTGTTGCAAATAGGTAGTAACGGAGCCTATTTCCTTCACTGTGCTAGTGGTGGACAACCAGTCATGTATATTGTGTTGAAGGGGCATTCACTTTTACAAAGTTAAAAGGGGGGTCTATACTATCCATATTTATTGCTAAAGGGTAATAATGATGCATTTTTCTTCCAAGAATATTAATAAAGAATGAGACATACTTATTCACTGGTTCTTATTATTAATTTGGCTTACACCACTGTAAATGGAAAGGGGCGACCATTCGGTCCCCCCGAACGTATGGTGGAGTACCACGATCCCCCCGGGAAGCCATCTTGGGCGGGAGGCGAGTCTCGGCTGGTATGCCCGAAGCGGCGTAGCCGGGGCGCGCCTTTTCCCGCCCTGGAGTGGGTTGTCCTAGACACTGACGCAACCGGCCACGCCCTCGGAGGCAGGCGGGGGCGGGTTTACGCCCACCCTGAAGACGGATAAAAGGAGCAGCAAGCCAAGAAAGCATCCTCTTGTTCCTGTGCTCTGAAGCTGCACCTCCCCGCTGCACGTGAGCTCGAGACGGAACGAAGAGCCAATTTTGACCCACCCACCAGCCCCTGAGGACAGCTAGTTGTTTTAAATAAAGTTTTGATGTGGTAACTCTATTTTCTTACAGGTTGTGATGATTGTCGTAAAACTTTGAATATGCAATAAAGATGGTCACTTTCAGTATGTTTTGCAAATAAAGTATTTTGCACTAGTGTTGATCAGTAATCATGCTTGTAATAAGTTATAATTGTTTTTGTAATTTAGTAATTTAGGTAGATTTGTCGTATTTATTGTCGGGCGGTAAGGTCATGATCGGTGAGCAGTAATTGGAAGATCCCTATGAGGGGGCGTCACCCATTACGGATGGGAGCGCTCGGGGGAGGTGGCCATTGGCCCCTCAACGGGGAGGCGATCCCGTCTAAGGATAGGCCGCCGGAAGGAAAGGAAAGGTGGTCAAGGCCCCTTCCTGGATAGGAGGGGCTACGGGCCCTCCTGGGGGAATTTCCCGGGGCCGGGACATCTGCGACGGCAGATGGGTAAGTTGTGTGGGGTTCGGGAGGGGGTTTACGCTACCTCTTAGACACCTCACACGAGTCCTCGGACGACCGTTAAATGGCGTCGAGTTCATTGGGGCCCCCATCAAGTCCAAGGGAAATTGGTAGATGCACTTGAGGTACGCCTCTGTGCAGTTGGTCCCCTCACAAGTGAGGGTGGTATTTCTGGTTTAGGGATCTGACACCGGTTACGACCTTGCCGTTGGCCCTTAACGTTAGGATGTACAATTTCAAGTCAAATGTTTTGTAGGATGTTAGTTCGGCTAGGAGTACCTTTGTATTAGAGATCTGTTAAGGTTAGCCAAACATCGTAATGTGGAAATGAAATTGTACATAATATGAAACTGTTATTTTAATGTTTTGATTTTGTTTCATATTTTAATAAATACGGCCGGGAGGGTCACTCCCTCCCGCCTTCCAAAAGTTCAGAACCGTTTCCGGTTTCCCATCCTTGGGGGATTGTGTTGAGAGGGGGTGGCGGGTATCTCAGCCATATAAAAGAGGGGACAGACATCTGTAAAGAGTAATAGATTTGCGAGGGGATGCGTTCAATATGTAAGAACACCATCTAAGATGTATCTAAGGGCATTTTTTGTCTTCGCAACATAAAGTAAATGTATCAATTTTCCTAATGTCCATTTCTGTATTCCTGATTTCCTTTACACCAATGCAAATGGAGACATTAGAAAGTTGAGATGATGAGAACCAAACTGAAAAGCCAAGAATCATCATCCCCGTACTATGCTCAGAGCAAGGGCCAAATGAAATTAAAAAATATTGGAGATCCATGGGATACTGTGACACTCTGCAGTGCGCCCTGCTACACATACTGAAGCAGCTGTGGCATTTATTTTTCATTCTGCAGCCTTCATCTTACAGTAGCTTAGTTGCACCAGGGTGTACCAGGGGGACACTGACATTGGTTAAAGGTATCCAAAACCTGATCTACCAGGCCAGGTGTCATTCAATGCAAGGGTTACTAAGCCCAGTACTATTCGAGCTCTACTAGGTATAAATGTCAAGGGTGCCAGCTGTGCTGGGGAAAATGATATATTTGCAAGTCTTTTGGGTCCAGTGCAGTACCATCACTACTAAGGGCTCCATTAGGATATCGGGCGGATTGCCTCCGCCAGGGAGGCGGTGGCCACCGCCACCCAGGCGGAGGCAATCCGCCGACAACCACTCTCGTTTTCCCCTCCGCCTGATTAGGATGGCGGAGGGGACAAAGGCGGACGGAAAGAGCATCCGCCGCTTTACCGCCGTGGTCGCCTTGCGACCGTGGCGGTAATAGATTAATATGGTGGCGGTGTCCAATGGAAACCGCCAGCCATATTACGATTGCTTAATTTAGGGGCCTTTCCGCGGCGGCAATGCCGCCACGGAAAGGCAGGCGGTGATTGCTGCAGGGGCCCCCTGTGGGCCCCCAGAGTGACGGCTATAGGGGGGTGGTACCCCCCCTGGATTTGCATAATCGCAGCGGCAGGCACCGCGCGGTGCCTGCCGCTTCGATTATGCAAATGCGTGCATATGTATTTCACATTGTGGCGGGCGGTGCAGTGAGCACCGCCCGCCACAATGTAAACTTGAGGAATGCGCCCGCCACTGTGGCGGGCGCATTCTAATGCCAATGTCGGGACCCCCGCCCTTTCGGCGGGCGGTCCCGATCTCCGTTAGGGTGGCGGGCCGACTGAGTCCGCCCGCCATCCTAATGGGGCCCATAGTGAGGTGTAATCTGTGGGTGCTAACTCTTATGGGATTTAGTGCCTTGAGACCCTAACTGGTAAGTAGTCACACTATACAAGAAACCTGATTGATTGATTGATAATGCTAGTACCAATTCCACTGAACTGCCATGTGAAGACTACCCTTGCCAATTTACTCATTAGTAACATCTTTATCTGCTCAGGCATGCCAGGTGTTATTAGCAACATTTCATTAAGGCCTCATTCACCTGTGTGTGCCATGCTACGTGCAATGACCTCTGTTTCTAATATGCTCTCGCTATCAGTCCTTGCAATATTTCTGCTAGGTTTTCACAATCCAATTGCATTTGAGCCAGCCCGGTGCCATAGAAAAAATGCCTGAGGGTGTTATCAGTGATACCTTTGTAAATGCACCATGTGCAAGCTCTAAAATGTTCTGTGTCATCCCAGTTCTGCCATTCCAAACTGAACCTGGTATTCAAGATGGATAATCACTTTCGATGTGCTGATCTGATCTGGGCCAGTTTTATCGATGTTACTCCGACCACTTTTGCCTGGTCTTTCGGATTTGCAACAGCTCTGGCTGACCGAGTGCCATCTCTGTCTCTTGAGCAGCATTCTGTTGCCCAGTATGTTCTTTCTATGTCTATGTGGCTTGTTACCTTTATCAGTGCCATCTCGAAAGCCTTATTCTCTTCTTTCAGGTATGTGCCCAGTACTCAAACAACACCACCATGCTCTTCATTGGAGGGTTGCTGGTTGCTATTGCGGTGGAGCAATGGAATCTGCACAAGCGCATTGCCCTGCGCGTACTGCTGATCATCGGGGTCAAACCAGCTCTGTGAGTTACAACTACTGCCAGTGGATATTGGGTGGCATGGGCTCTATTTCTGGTACATCGAGAGTCAATGCATGTATTTTGTTCCATGCCCGAGCTGCCCTATTCCAGCAAGGGATGGTTCCCTGGTTTTGTGCGAATCAATGGGAGATTAAATTTCCAGTTTGGGGTAAGAATTAGGGGCCATGCTCTCTGGAGAGCTTGACATCCTGGGGCTATTCAGAGCGACTGTGGACTCTTCAGCACTGGCACTGTGATTACTTCCACACTTGCACTGTAAAGTGGAGTCTTTCAAGTATTGGTACAGGATGAGATCCCTGCCCTGTGGACTCTCCAAGAGCTTACTTTGCACACTCACCAACAGCATTGTGACGCAGCATTAGTAAAAGCATTAGGGTTTGCTTATGTAATCAATAATAAACTATTATTTTGTTGTAAGTTGTAGCTTGCAGACTAGTTGTACAGTATAGGTTACAGAGAGTCTGTTAAAGTGTTATTACTTGCTAATGTACAAAAAGAGAATATATTGTGCTGTTACTGTTAGTATTATAAAGTGGGGACATTAGGTGAATGGTGGAGGACAAAGATTTAAAAAATTGACCGGATAAGTAGGCACAACAGTGGTGCAGCTAAGGGAAGAATAGGTAAAGGGAGGATGAAAAACCAGTACAGCTTAAGAGCTGTTTTTGCAAATCCCAAAAAACAAGATTAAGAAAACTAGATGAAAAAGTGTTGTTTGGTTATTGTCTATTGCTAAGATAAACAAATGAAAATGAACTTTAAAAACTTCAAATGAGAATTTAAGCAGTTATGAAGTATAAGTGAAAGAAACACACTGAAAGTTAGATTTTTTTTTAATGAGATGTGCAAGTTTTTGTTATTACAGATTTCTCTTACAGAGCTTTTTTTTTTATTTTGCACTGCCCATTTTTTTATTGCAAAACATACTTAAACATGAATATAAACTCTAAAATAATGATGAGAATATGGTAAATATTTGATTTTGCATTGTCATTTCATTACTACATATTTACAATGTATCTTTATTTAAACAGTTTGCAGTGTTATTTTCAGTTATTGTGCTATATACTTTGAAGTTTGTATGTTGTTTCATATACTGTATTTTTTTTCCAATGGAATTGGTAAAATAAGTCCTTAAAATACTGTCCCTGCTGCACCATTGAAATTATGACCCTAGTGCCTGCTAGATAACTGCACTTTAGCTGTTTTAAGAATGTGATGCTGGAGTTCTTTATATTATATAACACCGAAAATACGGGAGGCTGTTGAAATTACTTTGGACAACACAAAAGCCTTTTAGCAATTATTAAGCTAAAATACATGCAAAAAGCAAGCTAAATTTAGACAAAGCATTTACCTGTTATAAAATGTGCAGTTGATGTTCTTTATATTGTGTCAAAAATACAGAAGGCTGTTTAAATTTCTTTGGAGAACTCAAACCCTTTTTAGGAATTATTAAGCTATAATACCACATATTATATGGCTGAGATACCCGCCACCCCCTCTCAACACAATCCCCAAAGGAGGGAAACCGGAAACAGTTCTTGAAGTTTTTGGAAGTGGGAGGGAGTGACCCTCCCGGCCGTATTTATTAAAACAAACTTTAAAAACATTAAACAGTTTCATATTAATGTACAATTTCATTACCACATTGCGATGTTTGGCTAACCTTAACAGATTCTCTAATACAGAGGTTCTCCTAGCCGAACTAACATCCTACAAAACATTTTCTTGAAATATTGAAATTGTACATCCTAACGTTTAAGGGCCAACGGCAAGGTCGTAACCGGTGTCAAGATCCCTAACCAGACATACCCCCCCCACTTGGGAGGGGCGACAGCACTGAGGCGTACTCAAGTGCAACTACTACCAATTTCCCTTGACTTGACGGGGGCACCCATAAACTCGACGCCAGTTAAAGGTCGTTCGAAGACTCGTGTGAGGTATCTAGAAGGTATCGTAGACCTCCCCCCAACCCCACACAACTTACCGCATCTGCCGTCGCAGATGTCACTGGCCCCGGGAAATTCCCCAGGAGGGGGCTGTAACCCCTCCTACACAGGAAGGGGCCTTGACCGCCTTTCCTTTTCTTTCGGCGACCCATCCTTAGAAGGGACCGCCTCCCCGTTGAGGGGCCAAAGGCCACCTCTCCCGAGCGCTCCCATCCGTGTTGGGTGACGCCCACTCATAGGGATCTTCCAATTAGTGCTCACCGATCATGACCTTACCGCCACAGGCCGGATAGTTGACCGGCTATCCGGACCCCCCACAAAACTCCTACCTAAAGGTCATGTTTCAACGTTTTCAACCATGCTAAGAAGTCTCCTATGAGTAACTCATTCCCCACCCGAGACAAATGCACACCATCCCCCAAATACATACTGTCATCATTAATACAGCCATGAGAAATAGAATGCAATGTCCTGGAACGGAACAACCTACTCACTTTGTTGTTAAGCTTTCTAACAGAATGATTCAAAGCAGGAATAGAAATAGCCCCCCGCCACATCTTTCGTGGAATCAAATGGGACCACGCAATTGTGCACCCCGGAACTCTCCTCGCCAACCAACTTACAGTGGAAAGCATTGCCTCCAGGAGAAGTCGTCTACCGGTGGTGACCAAATCATTGCCCCCTACATGTACTATAACTATAGACGGCGGTGACCTCGTCCGCCCTAACAAACCCTCGAAAAATGTTTGAAACTGGTCAATACAGAGACCGCCTCTTCCGTAGAAGGACACCCTGTACCCGTATTCCCCAGCTACGTGAATCATGTCACCTGCTTTGAATACGTCCGCGGCACGCCTCACGTATGAGTGGCCCACGACCCACACCTCCTTTTTCACAGTCGGTGATGTCTGACCGCTGGCCCAGTGTTGGGTCGACTGCATAGTCCGCCCCGCCTCGTAAGCTTGCGAAACTGAAAACCAAAGAAAAACAAGAAGCGTGAGTACATTACGACAGCTTCACAACATGTGCAACCGCACATATCTCTTGTAACAATTAGAGGACCAACGCCCCACTCGTTTCACTTGTTCTATATTAAGACCCCTGGCTGTAGCTTCTGTAGCAGCCCCTATACGAAAGGAATGGGTCCCAAATTCGCCCGGGTTCAAGCCCGCAGCGGCAATTGACATCGCAAGCACCCGCTGAAACTGAAATTTCGTCAGTGGGGTGGCGTCCACGTGTCTCAACAACGTCCCCCCCCATGATGCCACCCTTCGTGCTAGGTAGTCTTCTAAACACTTTACCGGACACATGGAGGACCCGGGAATCCTGCGTATGATTATGCAGTCACCCATCCCATCTTGATCGGTCTTGGACCTGACAATGGAGACAGTCATCGTCTCTCCTCTGATCTGAACGTGTTCCTGGCACAAACCCCCCGCCACATCCAGTTTGTTCCTCGCTACCAGTTCGCTCACCCTCATCGCCCCATGAAATGCAAGCGTAAAAGCGGCTCGGAACAATGCTGTCTCAAACTGAGATGAGCATGTGGCAGGGAGTGTGGCCAACAACTGGGCCAACCTATCCAAACCTATCGGGCGCCTCTCGTCTACTCTGCGACCCTCAAGGCGTTGCCACCCTCGCAGCGCTTTCTGTACCACGAAAGACGCTGTCGGGTCCTGGATATTATGAGCCCTGGCAACAAAGGAAATGGCAGCACGATGCCTCTGGGCCGTAGCCACCGACTTCCCAGCCCTACGCAAGGACATCAGAAAATGCACCACCCATTCCTCGTGGCCCCAAAGCCCCTCTCTATCAGTCCCCAAAAAGGCTAAATAGGCCCGAAACGCCCCTTCGTATGCCTTCCTCGTCCTTGGTGCTAGACTCTCTCCCACGAGGTGACGAAGTTCGGGGCACCGAGAGACCAGAGAGCTTCGGGAAAGGGTGCCGGCTCTGGGTCCGCTGAGGGGAGGAAACCCGAGAAAGCCTGCATTTGAAAACGAGACAGTGCGTCAGCCGCCTGATTCATCACCCCTGGGACATGCTTTGCTCTGAATAGCACGTTCAATTGCATACACAGTAAAACAATTTCCTTGAGCAGTCTTAAAAGCAATTTGCAGCGTGCTGCCTGACTATTGATACACTCGACCACGGTCATATTGTCAGACCAAAATATGACAGAGTGATCTTTGAACCCATCGGGCCATGTTCTCAAGGCCACCAGGATGGGAAACAGTTCCAGGAAAGCAATATTACTCGTCAGACCATTCTCATGCCACCATGTCGGCCATTTCTGTGCCGACCATTTTGTGCCGAAGATGGCGCCAAAACCTATGCTTCCTGCTGAATCTGTCCATAGCCCCAGCTCTTCAGAGGACACGGCTGGTATATTCCAGACGATTCGACCATTAAAGTCCGC
The DNA here is from genome assembly GCF_964263255.1 of Lissotriton vulgaris. Lineage (NCBI taxonomy): Eukaryota > Metazoa > Chordata > Amphibia > Caudata > Salamandridae > Lissotriton > Lissotriton vulgaris. The sequence continues at coordinate 366,187,943 of NC_141687.1, forward strand.
CAGAAATGCTAACCAAATACGCATGTCCTGGCGGACCTCAGCCGATAGTCTCGTGCGATGATGGCCCTCTTTTAGGCCGACCATCGCTTGGGCAATTGAACGGGAAAAGGGGCGGGCCATTGGTATCACCCTCAGGGCAAAATTCAACTGTCCCACCAACTGCTGTAATTGTTGCAGCGTAACTTTAGATGCATTTATACACACTTGCAGTGCAGCCCTGAACTTCAACACTTTGTCAGCTGGCAAACGGAAACAACCCTCACTGGAGTCCAACTCGATCCCCAGAAACTCGAGGCAAGTCGTAGGACCCACTGTTTTACCCGGCGCCAATGGCACACCAAACTGGTTCATTAACACACAAAATTCGGCCAAGGCCCGGCCACATTCAAGATCCCCGGCTGCCCCAAGAAACAGAAAATCATCAAGGTAGTGCATTACATATTGGAAACCCGTTTTCTTTGTGAAGACCCATTGTAGAAAACTACTGAATTTCTCGAAATAGGCACAGGATATAGAGCACCCCATCGGCATACACCTATCCATGTAATAACAACCCTGAAACATGAATCCCAGGAGACGCTGGTCGTCTGGGTGTACCGGGAGCAATCGGAACGCTGACTCGATATCCGACTTCGCCATCAGCGCCCCGGGCCCCAGGCGATTCAAAATGGCTACGGCCTCATCGAAGGATGCGTACCGCACCGAACACACTTCTTGATCGATTGCATCGTTTACAGAAAGACCTCGTGGAGCTGACAAATTATGAATCAGTCGGAACTCACCTGGGTCTTTCTTGGGGACTACCCCTAAGGGAGAACAAACAAAATTCTGAACCGGGGGTACACTAAACGGGCCGGCGACCCGACCTCGGGCAACCTCTTTACGGATCTTATCCTGTACTACGGGCGTATGCTGCAGGACGGAAAGTTGATTTTTGCACTTCTGCACACCCTGAAAGTCCCCTACCGGGATGCGGAAACCATACGAAAAATCGTTCCGCAGCACCCCAGCAGAAATACGATCCGGGTATTCACTGAGCCAGGGAATCATTGCCAGGGTATCAATCGGGGTTGGTAAAGGCACCCCTCGGACTATATTAGACCTGTTTGGCGCCTCCTCTCCCCCCATTATCACCCGTTCTGGCTCTGCACGTGGACTCAGGATGAGACGACCCGCAACCACTACATTCATGTTTGAATTTACACGATCCCTGGGGTCTAGTACATTTACCTCTGTTGAAATTAAAGCAGAAACCCCTTTTTCCAGTATTGCCGGCAGGTTTCGAGTAATCGTCGGTACCCGTACCTGATCGAAAGGGCGTCCCTGCATATTGCCGGGAGGTTTCGCCAACATTACTTCCTACCAACGGCATTTTTAACATTCCTGTCTCCTTCATTTTATCCCAAGTCAGAGAATCATAACAATCCCAGGTTAAACTTTTATTATGCTCCTTTGCCTTTCTGAAAAGATTATCGTAACAAAACCAATGGTTACCCTGGTGCGATGTCGAGTACCCCATGATTCGCGATTGATAGATTGGAAACTCGGAAAGCAACTCAGGCCTACGTTCCCCCAAGATTGACGTAAAAATTCCCCAAGCATTGCCCCAATTGCCAATATTCTCATTCACTTTAAAGGCGGCCATTTTTGCGCGCCAAACACTCGGATGCATGAGATCCTTCTGACTCTTAACATGCTCCACCTCATAATGATCAACAAGCAATGAGAAAATGTTCACATACTCCCCCGCCCAAATCTTTTCCTTAATTGCCAAAGGAACATGTTGACCCAACCTTTCTCTACGAGAGGGTGTTGACTCATCCCTTGCAATCGGCAATGGCCGCTTACCTGCACCGGACGCTGCCTCTGTGGTCGCAATCGTCCCTGGTGTCTTGTCCACTACTGCAGCCGGCACGGACACCTTGGCTGCCTCCCGTTTCTCACGCAATTGCTTTATCAGCGCCTGCGCGTCGACAGCCGTGGCGCCCTCGTTACCTTTACCCAACCACGCTGCCAATTGTGCTGCCAGCTCGGGCGGCATATCGTCCTCGGACACGGGGGTGACCACAACGGGAATCGGATTCCCCTCCTCCGGCACGGGAGTTGGTGCCTCGAGCGGGGCACTGGGACCCGGGATGTCTTCTCCCGCTGTTCCCCTCCTGGGCCTCTTGTTTTTCCCTCCCGGGGCTGCTCCCGCCAAAGGACGTTTTGCTCCCCCTTCCTCGTTCTTATCCACCCGCTTCTTTAGTTCGGACATCTCCTTCATGAGAACACGCAGCATCTGTTCAGTAGTCATGCGTTTTCCCACCTTCTTCGGCATTCTCCAACAGAGTAACTGTAAAACAAACAAGAACGATTAAAACGCTCAAAATTGGCTCTTCGTTCCGTCTCGAGCTCACGGGCAGCGAGGAGGTGCAGCTTCAGAGCACAGGAACAAGAGGATGTCTTCTGGTCTTGCGTCCCTTTTTATCCATCTTCAGGGCGGGCGTAAAACCCGCCCCTGCCTGCCCCGAGGGCGTGGCCGGCCGCGTCAGTGTCTAGGCCAGCCCACTCTAGGGCGGGAAAAAGCGCGCCCCGGCTACGCCACTTCGGGCATACCAGCCGAGACGCGCCTCCCGCCCCAAAATGGCTTCCCGGGGGGATCGAGGCACTCTGCCATACGTTCGGGGGGACCGAGTGGTCGCCCCTTTCCAAAAGTATGCAAACAAATATGAATGCATTGTACGTCCACAAAAAGAAAAGATGAATGGCAAAATTCGAACTATTAAGAAATAACTCCTGGTTCAGTTTAAAGAGTATCACTCAATTACCACATTGCTTATTTAGATGGCCAATGGATAATACAGTAAACTATATAATATGCTTCTGGTGCTAGAACGGCGCAGTCTGCACAGGAAAGGGCAGTCTTAAAAAAAAGGCAGCCTTACCACCATCCTGCTTACTAAGCTAAATACTTGCTGTAAAAAAAGTGAAGAACTCACACCCCAGAAGAAAACAAAGTTTTTTTTAATATTTAAAAGTATTCCAAAATAATAGATACCTTCTGAAAAAGGTAATGGAGCACAAATCCCATACAGTCACGAAGCACGCTTGCTCAAAAGATAAGCTTCAACTGAATGTGACAGCAATACCCAGCAGCTGGAATTTTTGAATTCACTGTTCTTGAAACTATACAACCTCCCTTCCCAGCCAGTAGAAGGATCAGTCTGCAATCACAAAACTCAAGGAATAATTTTAGAATAGGTAAATAACCGTATTTAAAATCCAAGATTCTGAAGCCGTTGTGTCATGCTGTAATGTTCTACAGAAACTGTTCCAACAGACAAAGGATGTAAACATCCCTACAGAGCACCACGGAGCGTGCTCATGTATAACATTGCAATCACTTCACTCTGGTTTATGCTACATAATGCGCCAGCAACAAACACATGACACAGAAAAAAAACTATTTTATTAGAGACAAAAGTGACACAGAAAAAAATAATAATTAGCAGAACAACATCATAAAGAATGTGAACATTTGTTAAAAGTTCCACCTACTAAAGCGGAGTTAAACAAGCACATTTTAAATGCTACACGGCTGTTGTCCCGGTTGTTACGTGAAACGTTATCTAATACTGCTGAATATGTAAGGACCATTCCAAGAGTACTAAAAAGGGCGGTCACTTGTAATAACATCGTGTATTACACGGCGACTTACCTAGAATCGTTGTTATTGTTGAAGAAACAAAGACAGCAAACAGCAGTCGAAGAGGGTCTCCACTAACAGTAACTCCGTGTTATCACACGGTGAAAGACCCAGATACTTGTTGTCTTAATGAATATTAGGAGAAACAGACTATCTTTAAGAAATTCGGCCTACACATAACCCTATTTCTTTTATTCAGAAGTGCTGCCAATTGTAATACACGCAATGGATTTTGCCTTGTGAGGACACGTGAGGCAGCCAATGTGACTATTAAGTCACAAACAGTCTGTGATTTGGGGTGTACCAGCATTTTTCCCTTGTTCTTTCTCACATCAATGGAAAGATTGATCTACCACGTACAACTAGCGAATGGAAGGACTCTTATACAATATATGCCTTGAAAAAGTCTCAGGAGTGAGACGAAACACGTGTCGGCGTTGTGAGCTGAGAATTTTTTTATATGAACGTTTGGAATAAAGAATTTGAACTGCTTTGGATATTTATATCTGCATAAAATACAATGTTTTGAATGGACATTGTTTCTGTTGACCTTTGCCTCCTTATTTAATGGGTGAAACTTTTATTCACCTTATGGAGATCTAGTACTGTCTAGAATTAGCATATTTGAGAACACTATTTGGTGTGCTGACCGAGCCTTTTCTTTGAAAGTGATATTTTGTGCACCTTGTGTGCTAGGTAACACCTTGGGGTGGTACGTGTAAACAGGGCTACCTGAGCACCCATGTTTTGTGGTCAATACAAACTATAGTAGATACAATCCACGTATTATAAACATCTTAGAGAACTTTAACGAAAGTGCAGACGTTTCTCCTTCTCTAGGGCAACACTACCGCCCAAAATTCTGCAACTAAACATTTTAAATGTGCGCAGCCAGAGGAAGATTATTATCAATAAACAGTAAACGCTGTGCAGCCTTAACGTAAGAAAAAACGTTGCACAATTTTGGGAACCAGTGCCACTGCACCTGCTGCATCAGTCAGATCCTAGCCCTAGTGCCTGCAGGATAACTGCACTTGTGACTGCCTGTTTAGTTGTAAACTAGAACAATATTCAGTGTTTAGTAGAGGCACCTAGAGCTTTTGGTCCTGTTGCCACTGCACTTGCTGCACTATTAAAATCATGACCATTGTGCCTGCTAGAAAACTGCACGTATGACTGCCTGTTTAGAAGTAAGATATAGCAACATTTGGTGTTTAAAGCAGTTATGACAACTTTTGGTCCCAGGGCCACTGTACCAGCTGTACCATTCAAATCATGACCATATGGGCTGCAAGGTAACTGCACTTGTGACTGCCTATTTTGTACAAAAATATAGGAATATTTGGTGAGTAGAGGGGTTCCAAGAGCTTTGGGCCCCGGTGTCACTACATCTACTGCACTATTAAAATCATGACTCTAGTGCCTGCAAGGTAACTCTACTTGAGACCGTCTGTTTAGTAGTAAAATATAGAAATATTAGATATTTAGTGGAGTGCCTTGAGCTTTTGTTCCCGGTGTCAATGCACCATTAGAATTGTGACCCTAGTGTCTGCTAGATACCTGAACTTTTTACTGCCTGTTTAGTAATTAAATTTAGCAATATTCTGGGTCTAATGTGGTCACTAGAGCTTTGGACCTGGTGCCACTGCACTTGTTGCACCATTTAAATCAAGCCCTTTTCAACTGCAAGGGAACTGCAACTGTGCCTGCTTGTATAATAGTAACATTATTTGATGATTTAAGGGGTTCTAACAAATTTAGGGCCCAGTTCCAATGCACCTGCTGCACTATTCAAATCATGACCCTAGTGCCTGCAAGGCTGCTGCAATTGTGACTGCCTGTTCAATTGTAAAATATAGCAATAATCAGTTTGTAGTGGAGTGGTTTGAGTTTTTGTTCCGGTGCCACAGCACCCACTGTACCATTGAAATCCTGACCATAGTGCCTTCTAGATGACTGTACTCATGACTTCTGTTGAGTAGTAAAACTTAGCAATAATATGCCCTTGGAGTAGTTCTGACAACTTTTGAGCACTGTGTCACTGCACCATTCAAATCTTGATCCTAGTGCTTGCAAGATAACTGCATTTGTGACTGCCTGTTTAGTAGTAGAATATAGTAATATTTGGTGTGTAGAGGAGTTATGACAACATTTGGCCTCGGTGCCACTGCACCTGCTGCACCATTCAAATCATGACCCCGGAGCCTGCAAGATAACTGTACTTGTGACTGTTATTTTAGTAGGCCAGAATCAATGTGGAGGGAAGGAGGAATTTGTGATCCAACCAATTTCCTAAGGTTATATATTTTGATCAGGAGGGGAAGGATCACTTGTCCTGCATAACTTTGGGTATGCCGTAACTGTTCTGAGTAATCCCAATAAAAAACCCTCATGCACGTGCTGGTAAATTTAGTGGTGTTAAGGTGGTATATCTTGTTTCTCTGCCGTCCCTCACACGTGTGTGCATAATCATAGGGTTAGTTTTTTATGCAACCTCCATCCAGGAGGCATTACCCATTGTTAAAAACAGTAGTGATCAGTGATAGTGGTTGTGACGTGTAAAAGTGAAAAAAATAAAATTGTCTCTCTTATCCAGAAAAATTAATTTTATTAGTTCTGTTTTGGAGGACAAAACTTTAAAAATTCAATCGGTGAACTGGAGTGATTATGACTCGTTCACACTCAATAAGTGGTATAGGTCGACATGTTTCAGCCCTTATAATGCCAGGAGGGTCATATGGGCTTTTTTCAGGACCACAGTGCAAAACAGAGACCTCTCACGTCTCTATTAGTGAAAAAGAAAAATTCAAATGGAACATATCGTTATGTTGCTCCTATTGAGGTCAAATTGTACCTGAAAAGAAAAAAAAAAGACATACTAGACAAAAGGTAAAGGGTAATGGGAAATATTTAAGACTATTCGATTGGTTTAAATCACCTGGAACAAGTATAACGCACAGTGGCGCCGCAACTAAAAAATGGCAATACTTTGCACTGACTACCCTAATCAAAGAATAGGGTCAACTCTCTCATTATTGGCAATATAAGTTCTAAAAACTTCAATTTGTGGATTCGGACTTATTGGTAGAAGTTACTCTCGAATTGTTATCTAGAGCAAGTTGCTAATGAATAGTACATGTTTGAAGTCACTAGCTGTTGTGTAAATGGAGATGGCAAATTTCATTTATGAAATAATTCTCACTTTACTCTATGTTTATTTTTAAATTATTATTATTCAGGATTAAGGATGGTTCTTGAATTGCTTTCTTTTAAGACAAAGGTCAGCCTTCTCGTATATATGTCAACCCTTCAAAAGTGAAGTTAATAGTGACGCGCTTATTCGGGTGACGATTTTCAGAATCATTCATGTTTTCATCATTAGCCTTCTCAACATCAATCCAAAGTGTCATTCGACAGGGTGTTCGTGCAGGTATAGTGTATTTCTACTCATTCAGTTCCAACCAACACGCGACGCTCATCCATTTCAAACCATTCGTAAGACATACCTTCGTTTTTGGTTATATTAAGCCATAACAGGGGTTAGTGCCTAGTGCATATGCTGCACTTTTAAAATCATGGACCCAGTGCCTGCTAGATAACTGCACCTATGGCTTCCTGTTTAGTAATAAAATATAGCAATAATCAGTGTTTTGAGGGGTGCGTAGAGATTTTGATCCAGGCGCCACAGCACTTGCAGCACCAATGAAATCATGTTCCTAGTGCCTGCTAGATAGCTGCACTTATGACTGCCTGTTTAGTAGTAAAGTATAGCAATATTTGTTTTTAGAGGAGATATGGCAACTTTTGGCCCCAGTGCCACTGCACTTGCTGCACCATTCAAATCATGGCAGAGGCAAAATTCATGTAGTCAATAATGCAACGACTCCCTCAACAGAGAAAACAGCAAAGAGCAATTCAGTCACTAAGTGAAAGTTATATAACATCTGTGAAATATGCTTAAACATTTGTTAAGAGCATGATAAAATGTGTAACTTTATAATTGTAACCGTAGGCACAGATGTATCAAATTATGAAACTGCGGCATCCATGTAATTAAACATTCAACCCCAGTATCTATATACAGTAATATTAAGCGGTTTAAGGTCTTATGGGAACTGAGACAGCATTGACAGTAAATACGTCTAAATTTGGGGTCATATATGGAGGTTTATAAATTGTAAACACCCCTTTTTTGTGTAGCATTTGTACAGCATAAACACGTTAAATGAACCAGTGTATGGTGTTATGGAAGTAATACGGAAGTTTCTAAGGTGACAACTTAGTCACGTTTTACTATGGGAACGGGTTAATGCTGGTAGAAACATTATTTGACATGTATTTTAGAAATGGAAAAAGTGCTGGTGAGACGAGGAATGAGGACATCATAAGAATGAATTAATGCATATTTTTTAAATAGTAACATCAGTGTACATTTTTTTAAATTATACATAAACACAATTACAGTTGATAAAAGTGTGTTTACGCAAAAGAAACACATGAATAGCATATTGTATATTAACTTTATTTTCTATGTGCAATGTTGATTACAACATTTGGAATTTGACCAAATAGATTAAGTTGTCAAAATTGATGTGATAATGCCTACAAAGTGCAGAGAAAGGTGCTGAGGTATGAAGAGGATATGCCAGAAACATTCTAAGACTAAAGCATCTGCTTTACACAGCAAAATAATAAAAGCAAACATTCCCGCATGCTGTTAAAAGCTGTCTGACTTTTCCATGGGAACATATCTAATCTTATATTTTAACAGTCGCTGAAGTCTCTACGGTGAATGTATCTCACAAAGTATAGGTAAACAGTAAATGCTGTGCAGCCTTAACAGAACAAAACAAGTTCTTGGGCCAAGGGATACTGGTAATAGAAACACATTTTGAAGAACAGGAAATAAAATGCTACAGTCAATAGACATGGATGGAAAGGTAAGTAGTAAGCACACTGACAAATAAGAAGTGAAGGTGGGATGTGGGCTCCTTTCAAGATATGTTAAAAACAATAGATTTCACATGCACTGCACTGTGTAGGCGAAACCTAAAAATAAGGGATTACCACTTGAACTGTGGGCTGTATTCCAGATTCCTGCAGTAATTCACAATCTTTCAGGTTACTCTCATGGAAATACTAGGTTTCCTTTTGAATTTTGCATCACAAATTGGGCCTTCTCAGGTGTGGATTCCAATGTGATATGCCTATGTTCCTTGTTCCCTGAATGGAGCCTTTTGTAATATGCCTATGTTCCTTGACTAGAGTCTTTTGTTATTAATGTAGTGTATCTGATAACCTGCTAAATTGTCTGTCCTGATTGCAGCTTAATGCTGGGCTTCATGCTGGTCACTGCTTTCCTCTCCATGTGGATCAGCAACACAGCCACAACAGCCATGATGATGCCGATAGCGCTGGCAGTTCTGGATCAGCTGTACAAATCAGAGAAGAAGCTCTGCAAGCAGACAACCAAGGAAGTGGGGGGCAACGACAACTGTAAACAACAGATTGGAAGTGTAGACCAAGCCTTTGGCCTCCAGGAGACGGGCCCAGATGAGGCCAACCGTGCCAGCACCAACAAGTCCGCAGACTTACTCATGGACAACTTTGAATCTGGAAATCGAATAGTGGAGCTACACAAGAGCATACTAGAGACTTGTGAAGACCAAATGAAAAGTGAGTACCTTCTGGTGAAAATCATTGCCTGGCCTTCAGATTCATCCAAATTGAGGTTGTTCATTTGAGTGAGTCATTTTTTTTTTTTTTTTTTAAATATTTTTATTGCAGAGTTATAAACCACAGGATACAATTAATCAGCCAGTACACTTGTGAGATCTCCCCGTCCAGTAAGAATTCCCAGTCTCACACAGCCATTCAGCCCGCATCCCGGAGGCCGGGCGGCATATTATATCGCTCTAGAGGAACACATCACAGTGCACGTCCCATAGGAACCCTGGTTGAAAGATCGTTTTGCGTATCTGCTTTTACCCCCCCACCCACAACAACATTCCCGTCAGCCATCCCAGTGATAGTCAGTGATGTCGCCCTTGTCGGGACCTGCCCAAGGCGCCATGGGTCGTCACACCAGGCCGCCCTACCCAGCCATTCTACCTCCACATAGCAACCACCGTCCCAGTAGATCCAAGGCCCTAACGAGCGACCATCTAATGGCTTCCGGCCCTCCCCAAACACCCAACAACCAACCCCCCCAAAGACCCCCCTCCACTGGCAACTGCTAAGGTGTGTGCCTCGTCCTGTCAAATTGGATGGGTCCATTACAGTGCGTGATGCTATGCTTCTGTGGTCGCCCCGCGGTGTCCAGCGGCTTAGGTCTCGCCATCCTCATCCTCTACCAAAGAATCACGCATAGCCTGTACCACTAACTCCCATGCACGCGCCGCATCCAATGCCTTCTCATTCCCCAACTTTACAGCTTGCTTCATCCGGAGCACACTCTCGCAGCCAGACCACCGCAGCAGCTCATTCTTCCATCTACGCAGTGAGGGTCCCCCCTTGGACTTCCAATGCCACGATATTTCCCTCTGTGCCAATATCAGGCCCAGGTCTATGAATTTGCTTGTCACCCTGGTGTGCTTAGTATGCAGGAACCAGAGCAATAAGCACGCCGCCATGTCGAATTGTCGAATTCCACCTCTCTGTCAGTCACTTCATTCAGAAGTTCCCCTACCTCTGCCCAATAGGTCCCCAGTTGTGGGCACCCCCAAAACAAGTGGTCCATGTCCGCTCTCTGGGACGAGCACCGCGGGCAACAGGCATCCGGCACCTGAAAGTACCGCTGTAATTTCTCAGGAGTTAAATAGGCCCTATGGAGCACATAGAAATGCACCTGCTGAAAACGCGCGTTTCTAGTGCCCTTCCACGTGCGTCGCAGGATGTGACCCCATGCCGTATCCGGTATGGGCCGGCCGACGCTCACCTCCCATTTAGCCTTGAGCCCCTGGAGAGGTTCCAACCCCTCGTTCAGCATCCTACTATGGAGGCACGTCACAGCTTTGAACGTACCAGCCGCCATCACCACATATTGGCACGCCATAGTCGTCGTGGGTTCCAGGAGCCCCCCCTTCCAGTGCTTCTGTATGGCAGCCACCACTGCCGCGTGTAGGAGAAAGCCCCCAGCAGGCAGCCCAAACTGGTCCCGGAGCACTTCGAACGGCGCCAAAGCCCCCTCTATGTACAAGTCGCCCACCACCTGCAGTCCCGCCTCCTCCCAATCCAGCAACGGGGACCAATCTCCTCCGTGCGGCAATGCCGTCAACATCCCGATCGGGATCTCCGGGGCATAAGGCCGCGATGCCCTCGCTCTCCGAAGGCTCCGTTGCCAGCACAGCCGGAGCGTCCGCTCTTCCATGGTGAGGGCCCGTAACTCGAGCCGCTGCTGCATGATGATGTAGGACAGCACGTGGCGTTGCATTCCCCGATCCCGGTCCTCCTCCGGGCCCCGGAACACCCTGGCCACGTTCTGTGTAAGGACCTGCAACTGCGCTGCAAGATAATACAGCTCGAGGTCGGGCACAGTCATGCCCCCTTCCAGCTTGGGGCGAAGTAGCGTGCTCAGGGCTACTCTACGGCGGCCATGCCCCCAAAGAAAGCCAATTATCATTGACCGCAGTTCTCTAAACACCCCCTGGGGAATCCAAACAGGCAGCGTTCGGAAATAATAGAGGAAGCGGGGGAGCGCCACCATTTTCAACAGTGCTATCCTGCCCAGGACTGACAGCGGGAGGGTCGACCAGAAAGACAAGCTGCCCCGCAGCGCCCGGACACAGCGGCCGATGTTGCCCTCCAATAGGTCGGCAGCCGCGTGGTAAATGCGGACACCCAAATAGGTGATGCAAGAGGGTTCCCATACTACACCCAAATCGCTGCTAGGGGCTGGCGAACCCGCTCGCAGCGGGAACACACAAGTCTTCGCCCAATTGACCTTAAGGCCCGACAGCCGGTCCATCGCTCCAACCAATGCCCCCGAGGTGTCAGCTAGGTACAGGAGCAAGTCATCCGCGTATAGCGATATATAATGCCACTGCCCGTCACTAACTATCCCCGCGTATCGGTCACCTGACCTCGCATGGACCGCCAAGGGTTCCATCGCCAGGGCAAACAATAGGGGGGAGAGAGAACATCGCTGTCGTGTTTCCCTGCCCACTGGGTACGCCGCAGACACCAGGTCGCCCAATCGTACTCTCGCCGTCGCCGAGGTATATAAGACCCTCGTCCACCTCCGAAACCCCTCGCCCATGCCAAACCTCTCTAGCACTCCATCCAGAAAAGGCCATTCCAAGCTATCAAAGGCCTTCTCGATGTCCACGGACAGAACCGCCGGAGCCCCCTCCCCGTCCAAGATGGCGTCCATTATTCCCACCAGGCGGCGGATATTCAGCGCCGTGCTCCTCGTGGGTATAAACCCGGCCTGATCCCTGTGTACCAGACCCGTCCTGTGCGGGGCCAGCCTGGTGGCCAGGATTCGGCTCAGGATCTTATAATCCACCGTCAGCATGGACAGCGGGCGATAAGACCTCACATCTGCGGCATCCCGGCCAGGCTTGAGGAGCGGTACAATCAAGGCCTCCCGCATGGACCCAGGCAATGCCCCCGTCTCGAAGGCTTCCGTGTACACCACCAGCAGCCTGGGCGCCAAGCTGTCCACATAATGTTGATAGAATTCAATTGGCAGTCCGTCCACCCCGGGCGTCTTGTTGCGGGCCATATGTTTGATGGCCACCCGTATTTCCGTGAGCGTGATCGGGCCACCCAGCTCCCTCACGTCTTCCTCGTCCAGGACCGGGAGCTGCCTCTCCCCCAGGTATTCCGCGATGTCCTGAACCCCCACTCCCAGCTGACTCCGGTATAGTTCCTCATAATACCCCCTAAATCGTTCCAATACCGCTGCCTGAGAGTACACCATCTCTCCCTGCGCATTATTAATGCCGAGAATCGGGCAGCCCCTAAGTTCCGGGTTAGCTAATCTGGCCAAGGGGGTACCCACCTTGTCCCTTTCTGCATGTGCCCTGATGATGTACTGCCTATAGTCATAGCACCTCAATCGTTCCGTCTCGGTGGCAACCACTTCCTTCGCCTCCAGCAACTGGGCCTGTAGATCCGGCCTAGCAGGCCTGCGGCGCTCCAAGTCCCTCAAAGTTTCTTCCGCTTTCATTAGGTCATTCAGCACAGTCGTACGAGCATTCGAGAACCTACCCAAACACACCCCTCGCACCACCACTTTCATTGCATCCCATTCAATAGACCTACTCGCAGCCGTGCCCTCATTCACTCCGAAATAACTATCAATGCCTTGCCGAACCGCATCGCTGAACACAGAGTCCTCTAGCGTCTCCGGCCGAAGCCGCCATGTTGGTATCACTGAGCGCTCTCTCTGCCACTGAATGTGCACCAATAGGAGGTTATGATCGGATATAGTCCTAGCCAGGTACTCCGCATGGGTGATCAATGGGGCCAGGGATCCCCCGCAAAGCACCGAATCGATCCTGACATGTAGATCATGGAGAGCGGAATAAAAGGAATAATCCCTGGCTCCCCTGTGCCGCTCCCTCCAGACATCCAGCAACCCCCATCGTTCCTGCCAGTCCTTCCTGTGCGCGGCCAGCCTGCGCACCGGCGAGTCTACTAGGGGGGGATGGGACCTATCCAGAGCAACATCCGTAATCGAGTTGAAGTCCCCCCCTAACACTATCGGACCCGCCAGGAAAGAGGCCAAGGACCCCGAGAGACTATCAAAGTATCGGCCTTGGTCAGTGTTCGGTGCATAGACACAGCAGAAAACCACATCCCGTCCATATAACCTCCCCTCCACCGCCACAAACCTACCATCCGGATCTACTACTTGATTCAGCACCTGAAAGGGTATCCCCGCCCTCACCCAGATCAACACCCCCCTGGCATATGCTGAGTAAGTGGTGCCAAACACCTGGCCCCGCCATCTTTTCTGCAAGGCAGCGCACTCTTTTTTGGTGAGATGAGTCTCCTGGAGCATAGCAATCTGAACCCCCCTGCGTACCAGATATGCATGTACTTTGTGACGTTTCACCATGGTCCGCAGCCCCCGGACATTCCACGTTAGGCATTTCAAGTTAGGTAATGTCCCCATTCCAACTTCGTGCAGTCCGAATCAAAGAACAGAAGTCCATGGCCCCCCCATTGCAGTTGCCCCCCCCGAACATTCCCAAAACTGAAACACTTCCCAAACCCCACTCCCCAGGACAGAGCACACGAACCCAATGGCCGCCCCCATCCAAACCTTGAACCAACTTCTCACACTCTTACCCTGTGGTCTCCACCACAGTCGACCTTAAGGGCCCAAGGGGGGTGAGTCGCCGCCGACCCCAGCTAGCGGAGCCCGCACCCCGCACCTTCATCCCCTCCAAAGCACACAGCTCCCCCTCCCGGCAACCCGCCCTCCATCAACAGGATATCACCCTACCATGAAGTCCCGATCTAGTCCCAGTTCTATCTCAGCCGCAGAAAATACCATCCGATGTATGTGGGGTCACTATCGGCCCCTTCGAACTTTCCGCCCCTGAAAGTTCCTCTCCTGTTCTGCTGCCTTCCCCTCCCGAGTCCGTTTCTGCCCGTTCACTGTTCTGTTGCGACCCTGTAATGGCCGCCGTCGCTGCAAGCGCATCCCTCTTCTCCGCCGCCATTTGAGCCTCCCGTTTCTCCCGCTGGCGCCTGTTGCGGGATCTGATGCGTTGTGACTGCCTCACCCGGGGCTGCTTGGGTTGGTCTCTCCTACTTTGGTGTGATCTGTCCGTCCCCGCTCTATATGACTCGAGCCAATGCCAAACTTCGTCCGGAGTCTGGAAGAAGTGCGTAGTACCGTCCATAATGATCCGCAGCTTGGCTGGGTAGAGCAAGGAGTACTGGATGCCTTCCTCCCTGAGCTCCTTCTTCACAGCGAGGAACGATGCCCTGTTCTTCTGGACCGCTTGAGTGTAATCCGGGAAGATCGTTACCTTACTGTTCTCCACCCCATACGGGCCCGACATCCTGGCCCGCTGGATGAGAAGATCCCGGTCCTTGTAGTGGAGGAGCCGCACCACCATCGGTCGGGGGGGGCGGCCAAGCCCCGGCGGGCGAGCAGGCACCCGGTGAGCTCGCTCCAGAGTGAAAAAAGGAGTAAGCCCCTCCGGTGCCACCACAGTGCGGAACCAGTTCTCCATGTAGGCCACCGCGTCCTCCCCCTCAATCCGTTCCGGCAGGCCTACGACCCGCACGTTGTTCCGTCTATTGCGGCCTTCGGCATCCTCCGCCCTCCGTTCCAGTAAGTCCAGTCGGGCCAAAATGTCCGTGATCCTGTGCTCCGCGGTCACCACCGATGGCTTCAGGTCCAGCAACAGCTGGTCATGGTCCTTGACCCTGTCTGCCAGCTTCGCGTGATCCGTGCGTAGCAGCCCCAGGCCCGTGGCCACTTGGGCAATGTCATTGTGCAATGCTTCCTTAGTGGAAGTGATCGCATCAAGGATGGCATCCAAACGCCGGTTCAGCCGCTGTTCCTGATCAAGCTCCGGGGAGGGACTCTCACTCAGCCGAGTTGATGTCGCCGAGTCCCCCTCGCGACTCCCGGGCATCGGCCCTCCGATCGCCGCCATGCCAGGGTGCTGCGTCACAAGTCCTGTCGCCTGTTTTGCGGTTACGCCCGTTATTCTGTGCCGGTCTCTGGGCACCAGGCAGCGCAATGTCCCCGCCGACGCTCTCAGGAACAATGGCCAGGTGGATGGGCTCCGTTCCGTCACCCCCCTCCGGCCTGAGGGGGGAAGGACAAGTCTCAGGGCGGTGGCCAACGAGGGTCCCCGAGCTCCTGGGTGAATCAGGTCAGCGTCCCCTGGTCTCAGGACACAGCACCGCCGGTCCCAGTGTCTCGGGCAGCCAAGTGCAGGATCTCTTGCCACTCGGCGACAACTTGGTTCAGGGCTGAAGTTCGGGGCCGTCCGACCTCCTCGCCGCCATTTTCTTCTCACCCTCGGCAACATTTGAGTGAGTCATGAGTCGTTCTGAATTCACTTACTGATTAATGCTGGCTGTCAGCTCTGTGCAGGGAAGGTCTCTGAGTCTGTCTTGTGCCTAAAGGTGAATGCCCACCTAAGGCTTACAACGTGTGCTGCACTCGAGAGTCCTAGCTGCCCTCCAGTTTCCTTCCTACAAACTGATACACTGTAAATTGTACAGCATTTTATGACATTATTTGCCTATTCTCTGCCCGAGGCTTTCTTACATGTACAAACAAGGCTTTATCCTGAGCAAAAGTCCAATCCAAAAGTAAGTCCACCAATTTGTAGTTGTAGTAACTTATTTGCTTTATTCCAATGTTAGAGTTCCAAGATCAATTATGTTGCAGCCAGTCTGAACAAAAGAATGTAGACAACACGTGTTTCTTCATGGGGACAATATCCCACCGACTTTATCAGGGCTATAAAAGAACCATTAATGCCAATAACTATTTCAGTAATCTACCCCAACTAGAGTTAAAATTGTGTGAAATAATAAGAATTATATTAAAAGAAATTGTGTAAGGAGGGTCTAACAGAATTTTAGACTGAGTCCCTTATATACTCATAGATAATGTGCTATGTTCAAACCACCAAGGTAAACGTGCAAGTGGGAACTTACTAGGTACTAAATAATAGCTATGCCCTCCTAATGGTAAAGCACCTAAATATCAAATTCTGACTCACCTAATAAGTCACGGTCAACAAGAATCTCCAATAATATTGGTTATGATCAATAAACTTTCATCTCACCTAGATATTGACATATATTATTATTATTAGAGTTATTTTCTTAAGAAAATATGAGACACAATTTAAGTATTATTATATTGTATTATTTAGCTCATAACTCTTTTTCAGCAATCAATCTGTTATGTCAATATTGTCAACAAAGTCAGTGCCGGAGTATCTGTAAAAACAATCCACGCTGTATTTTACCAGGATAAAACTGAGGAGCAATGCCTACCAAACAAATATTTGAAGTAACTCATTAAATATGTCTAAATATCAAGCCATCAGTGAACATAAATATTCACTAATATAGGCATCAAACTTTCCACTATCGAGACCATGTTCCAGAACTAAAATGAATAATTAATAGCTTCAATAAAAGTGACGGACAAATATGGCCACATGTAATATTAAACTTACTGTACGGTCATTAATGCATCCTACAACCAACAGTAATGCACTATACAAAACAATGTCCTCCCTTTAGTCGCTTGCTCCTCGTTGTATGGCATTTTACACAGGCACCACATTGAGATACCCATATATACAAAGTAGCCAATAATGAAGAATAGACTATAAAACTCTAAAGCCAAAAGGTTGAGGCATGAGCACAATTTTTAAATGGAGCCTAAATTAGTATTTATTCGTCAGCTTCCATATAAAACCAAATTAATTAGGACTTAAATAATAAAATTAAAGATTAAATAAAAATTAAAACGTTATTCACATCTATCATGATGTACTTATAACATGTTATGTACATCCCTAATATATGATAAAACCACATACAAATATGGTCATCTGTTACATTACAGGTATTAAGTTTGAAAGCCAAAGCCGTTTCCATTCAATAACAGGCGGTACGATGTAAACGGGTGTCATGTAAGCACCACAATCAATATTAATGTGTGTAGGTCAAGATTACCCATATTATAACTTCGCTGGTTCGATTATGTACGTCACCTGCTTCAATTGTAAGCCAATCAGAAACTGTAATATCACAACCATATCTATGTCTCAGCCATGAAGAAATCAAAATGCAATTCCTCAGTGTCCGGGTCACAACTTACCTCTACATGAATCTAAATTTGACAATCCTGATATATACAACACGCCCGTCATTCTGTTCCCAGTAAAAGAGGGAGAAGGAGGTAGGGAGATGTGATGTTTCAGAAAATTAAGCCAGCAAGGTACTCCTCAAGGGCCCAGGAACTATTGTAGCTTATTATCTAAGTTAAGGCCCCTATCCACAGCATGATATTTTATAATCCAGTGGGACTCATTTTGTCGCAACCTAAGTTCCAGATTCCCACCCCTTACATCAGGCATCACATGTTCAATATAATGAAATTTAAAGCCCCAATGGGATATCTGTCATCCAGGTTCTTGACAGCTCTAAAGTGTTCTGCCATAGGGTTCTTCAAAGACCGTATGATACTCCCCACATAGATCTAATCACATTTGCAGACAATTACATGAACAACATATTTTGTCATCCAATCTATATGTGTATTGATCCAAACGTGCACGAATCATTGTATTTGAATTCCTTGATCCCTTTAACAGATAATCTGCACATGTTACAATTTCCACAAGGATAGGAGGATACTCAATTCAATTCGTGTAACAATGTCTTCCTAGATACAAGTTTATTAGGATAACTGAGACTGATTATATTCTGTATGGTTTTACTTTCACTGTAAGATATATTCAGACAATTCCAAGAGAAAAGGTTGTAAAGCTCTGTCCGATGTAAGCACATGCCAGTGTAATTTAAGTATATTATATATTTTGTGTAACCCTGGGTGATAACCTGTCACAAGACTAACAGGATTCTTAGTACCTTTCTCTTTTCTTGTTTTCTGATCTGCAAGAATGTCAGTCCATTTTCATTTTAGTGACCTCTTCTTAGCCCAAAGTAGGATGTCCCTGTTTTAACCTCTAGTCAGAAATCTCTGTTCTATATCTTCAATATTAAGTAAGAATTCTGAGTCATTACTGCAGTTCCTTCATGCCCGGAACATTTCACCAAAGGGAATGGAATTAATCTGATGCCTAGGATGTGAGCTGTTTGCATCTAACAGGGAATTGCTGGATGTAGTTTTTCTGTACATCCTGCTTTTAATCTTCCCTTGGTCAACGTTTAACTTAATATCCCAAAAAATCAATCTTTTCTCGATTGTGTGCCATAGTTAAGGGCATATTGCATGTATTGTTGTTTAAATACTCAAAACATCTTACATGTACTGATGTTTTGTCTGCAATGCTTGCATTCACTGCCTTTTCTGTAAGAACTTCTAAAAAAGCTCCAGGTCCAAACCTTATGTAGTCCTGTATTGTGGCCTTTGTTTCTTTGAGTACTCTTCACCCTTAACATGCTTTCCTTTTGCACCGGTTTCTGGGACTGAGAAAGTAGTAACGCTTTTTGCTGTGCGCTTACGTCTGCAGTGTTTCTAAAACTACTGCTTTTATGGAATACACAGTAGTTCAAGTGCATATTTTCCTGGTGTGAAATTACTCCCCTGACCCCCTATAAAATATGGGAGTATTAACATGTGTTTCTCATGCCAAATCTGCACACTTACTACATCTTTTGTTGCATCAAACTGTGCATAAATGGTTTGAAAGCTCTGAGCAACATTGATTAATACCCACACATGTATGATTGTGTGTGTTTTCTCAGCTTTCTCAATGGTCATCTCCCGCCTCCTCACATTTGTTTTTCCTTTTCTAGCCCTAAATCAACATCTGAATAAATTCTGCCAGACATGTGGGTTTTCTGAGGTTGGTTGGTCAATCTGTGGCATGAATATCCAGATAGTATGATTCTTTAAGTCATGATTTGCTCTGACAGACGACAGAGTATGTCGACCTAAACTCAGGTGTACCAAAGACTGGGTGAAGTTTAATATTTACCATGTTTAAGACTTGCCTTTAGAATGTCGGAAATGTGTCTTTACTTTTCTGTAGATGTGGCCTCTAGAATTGAACACAATTTTAACAGGCCACTCAGCTGAATCCCAGATGGTTTCGGTGGAGGGATGCTGAATCCCTGTATTCCTCATAGTGGTCTGTGCTCGACACCAGGGTGTAACGCTGTATTGATCACAGGCCCCACAGGGAAAGGGATCGGGGTTTTTAAGACACAAGATGTTGTGACTACAGGGACTACAGTGAACCTCACAACGACGCAGGGCACAAGGGTTTAAGTAAGTAAGTAAGTACACAATGCTTAGGTGTTTTTCTTCCTCTATATTGTGTAGCCCATTAGTAGTAACCCATTCCTTACGCAGGCATCTACAAGGTACTGTGTTTCCGTTGAATGAGTCTCTTGAACTCTCTATTGGCTGGAAATTTGAACCTCACCAAGGTTCACAGAGGATGGTACTGTTGAACACTCAAGACTTCCTAACATGGCGTTCTAAATTAGTTCAGTGATTTGCTGTGTTTCGCAAGCAGTAGTATTCATGGCAAGTTAATTCTTGGAAACAGCCAACTTAAGCTTTAGAGGCAAAGCAATGGAGGAGGGCCAAGGAGTAACTGGAGTCTGACAGAGCCCTGTCAGACAAGGTTAATGAGTGCTTACACATTTTATCTTAAGAAAAGGATTCATTCAATAAGGCTACTGGACTCAGACCATGGGCCTTATTTATGAAGGCCTTGCGCCGCAGGTGCGTCACTTTTAACATGGGAAAAAGTGACGCACCGGTGGCGCAAGGCCTTCATAAATAAGGCCCCATATATGTATGTATACTTTAAAACAAGAATACCTTGCAGTTGGAACTGTATTTTTATTTTTATTTAATCTCTTTTCTTCTTGTCTTTTCAGAATTCCCAATTCAGCCAGAAGCTGCTGAGTGCACCAGAATGAAGGAGAAGCTGGAGTTGTGTTCTGGAGAAGCGCTGAAGAGGAGCCCGTTACAAGAAACAGGTGAGTGACTGTCAGGCAAACCAAGCAAAACTAATGGGCTAAGGTGGTCTATTTATAAAAACTACCAGTTGCCTAGAATTTGCTACCAGCTGAGTCATGCTTGTAAGTGTTGGTTTTAATTAGCAGGAAACACTGTCTGGGTCATTGAACATTAAGAACAGCTCCATGCAATGTTTGAAGCTAATTGACAGGAACTTCCAGCAACTGCCATAACGGCAAAAACAATTCAAATTTAATTGAAAATAGGTTCACCCACTGGGTTAATGAAAGTTTGTAGCCTTCTGGAGAGATCTGCTGCTCACAATGTTTCCAGACAGTTAAGTATCAATTTTAACAAGGGCAATGATTGTCACTGTATCACCCAATTGAAAAGAACACATGGCAATCCATACTTGAGAATAAATATGCCTAGCAGGAATGAGGGTAATTATCACATAGAAGGTCTGTCTGTTGCTAGGACTTGGGTGGCAACGTCATCTTTGACACCGAACAATACAATTATAAAATGACTGAGATGCTGGTGTCCCAAAGGCACTATAAGAGGATTAAAAGCAACTCTGAACCCGCCCTCAAAAGAAGGATTGCCACCCTGGTGGAACAAGCGGCGGCGAGTGGGACCATCTGTAGAAAAGAGGCCGAATTCCTCACCCCAGTGGACACATGCATTCCCATTATCTACAGCATTCCAGCAACACAAAAGGACAAATCTAACCCCCCCATTGAGACCTATTGTTTCTACCATCGGAGCAGCCACTGAACCCATATCCAAATATGTGGATGTATTTCTTAAACCTATTGTACATAGATTACCATCATACATCAAATAAAGTGGACATTTCATCTCCAAAACAGAGGACCTAGCTTTTAATGATCAGATAGAATTATTGGTCACCAGGGAGATTGAGGCTCCCTATACTAACATCCCACAGAAGGAAGTGATGAGGGTCATAGAGGTTGTCCTATGCAGAGATGATACCTGTGATAACAGCCAGTTTATTCCTAACTGCTTAGACATTGTTCTCAATGAGAACTTTTTCGAATTCAATGGGAATCTCTACCAGCAGATCCAAGGGGTCAGTATGAGGGCGGCATATGTCCCAAGGATCGCGTGTCTATACATGGGGGATTTCAAAACCCATCACATTTATAACGAAATACCCCCTTTTTTGGAAAATGTTTTCCACTGGGCACGTCTCATTGATGATATATTTTTTTTCATCTGGAGTGGTGATTAGGACACCCTGGTGGAATTCATACTGTGGATAAATGCCTGTGACCCCAATCTCAAGTTCACCGCACACAGCATCAACGTGCAAGTGGAATTTCTGGACGTATGGGTAGAACAGCATCACTATGCATGAAACCCACGGCCAGAAATACGCTATTACACTTAAGCAGTTTTCACTCCAGATGCCAGAAACAAGGGATCCCGTTTAGCCAATTTCTCCACCTGAGAAGAAACTGTTCCACCATGAAAGATTTTTTTACCCAAGTGAAGATCCTCAAAACTCAAAACCAAATTTATTGCCCGGGGATATCCAGCCTAACTCACGAAAGATTCTTTGAAAAGAACCCCATATTATGACCGGGCCAGCATGTTCAGGCCAAACAACAAACAAAAGCAAGAAAAACGGAAATGTGTGACCAAACACTGCAATAGGGATAACAGAAGAAATTGTAAACACCCAATGGCATCTTCTTAACATTAATAATGAGGAGAGCAAACTACCCAGACCCCTCTGCGCTCAGGAGGAACACGAACCTACGTAACCTTCTGGTTAAAGCCAAAAGAACAGAAAAAGAAACTTTCTGATACAATCCATCTCTGGCAGAGATCCCATCAAAGGTAATCACAAATGTGGGTCCTGCCAGTCATGTACCAATGCCATTGTGGCAGACAACATCAGAATCAACAACAGAACGGTTTATCTGAAGGACATGACCAACTGTCGCACCTCAAACATCATTTATCCAATCCTGTGCCTGTGTGGCCAGTGTTACCCAGGGGGACAGGACGCAAATGCAGGAAAAGGATAGGCAAACAGAAATCCTGCATCCAACCTGGTAAACATACTGCTCTGGTGGTCCAACAATGGAACATACAGATTGCGACTTCAGATGGATCATTATAGAAAAGATCAGACCACAGGAAGAAAATGACACTGAGGCCATCTGCAAAAAACAGGAGGTATTCTGGATTTTCTCCCTCAAAACCAAGGAAAAGGGTCTGAATGAACAGTGATCCCCTGGGAGAATGCCATCTCCATCTATCTGCCACCATCTGGAGCCCCCTCTGTTGAACCTTATATCATCCACCCCCTCAGGCAGGATGTGGTACTCCTACTGAGGAGTACATAATCAGGTGCTGCCTGTCTCATGGAAGCCTCTTGTTTCTAATGATTCCAGATCCGAGATGTGCGAGCAGAGGCGAACCTGTTTTTTTATTGCGCTTTTAATGGCGGGTACTTTATCGACTCAGGGTCCCAGTTTTCCACTGCGAGCTTCAGGGTTTCTTTGGCAGCAGAGAGTCTGTTTGACCACGGATTGTCTGGTTCCAGAAAAATACTTTTTATGGTAGATTTCATGGTGTTCTCTAGTGCCGCAGTGGCAAGGAAGAAGTATTTGCTCATTGAGGCCAGCTCTTCATAATTGTGTTGGGTCAAATCGAATTCGAGCCGCACTAAGGTGTTTCTGGTACAAGCGGGTTGGTGGAATAACTTTTTATATGCCGAGCAGTGGATTTTTTCTAGCACTCTGGGTAATTTGCCAGGGAAGTCCTGCTGTGCGTAGTTCAAAGATGGTATTAGCTTCGCCCTTAGCACTCTTTGAATTGCCCTTGTTGTAGGGCTGTGTAAGGTAGCATGCAACTTGCCGAGGGCGTAGGTAATGCTTTTCCCTTTTGCCCGTATTTTGTCAAGGTGTACTCCTGGGCGCCCTGTCTCGCTAAGCCAGACTCCCAGATAGTTATAATAGTGTGTGCAGTCCAAGGACAGCTTTCCTATTCTCCATTTTGTCAGTTTTCTTTTTCGGGTAAGGCCCAAAAATTATTAATTTTGATTTGGATGGATTTACGATCAGTTTGTTCTTGGTTTTGTAATTACCCGTTAGTGCTTTTTGTAGGCCGATTTTGGTGGGGTCTAGGAGCACCAGGTCGTCCGCATATTGAAATAGTTGGATCTTAGTATGTCCGAGCCGAGGTGTGGCTAATGATGCTCCAGTCAGGGCTTTTCCCAGGTCTGCAGTGTATAAATTAAACAGCATCGGCGCCAAGACACACCCTTGCTTCAGTCCGCGGATGGTGTCTATTTTCTCCGAGTCTGCCGTCTTTGAAAGTTTGATTCTGACCTAGGTTCTTGTGTACAACGATTGAATGGCTTTTAGTAAAGGGGGGTCAATATTCCAGCTTTCCAATTTCTGCCAAAGGATGGAGCGGTCGACACCATTATAGGCCTCCGTATAGTCAATGAAGCAAGCAAAAATCGGGAGGGTTTTTTCGCGCCACGACCTTCTGCGATAGATATGAGAGTGCTATAATATTGTCCACTGTTGAGGCTCCTGGTTTGAACCCTGTTAATAACAGGGCAGCAGGTTCTCCTTGCTAACCAACTTTGTGAGTTCCATTATTAGGGTGCTCGCATAGGCCTTACCCTCGATGTCGAGCAGGGCGATCATGCGATAATTTTGAGGGTTAGATTTTGGCCCTTTCTTGTAAATCGGATGACGTAGCGACCCTCTCCAAGAGTCAGGAAAGTTCCCCAACAGTCAACATTCAGGATATAGGTGACCAGATTGTCAGTCCAGAAGTCTATGTCTTGCCGGAAGAGAAAACCTGGCACACCATTAAGTCCGGGCGCTCCATTTGGTCTGATTTTTTTAAGATTGTGTTCTGGGCAATAGCTTGCTTAATCTCCACAACGGCCCCAACAACGCTAGGATGCCTAGCCTCACCTTGGGGGTTCCCAGGAGTGGGCATTTCACAGGGAAAGGCCAGGAAGGGTTCCTTAGCGTTATTCGTACAGGCGCCGAGAAGCCTCCGGGTAGTCGTGCGCTATACAGATACGTAATTATCATTATCATTATCATTATCATTAACTGTCTTTTTTTGGGGAGGGTCAGCTGATTCACAGTTTTTGTTGGGTTGATAGAGTTGATTAGTGGGGTCGCATTGTCCAGGTCTGTATTTAGTGGAGATGAGCTGTCTTCCTCTTTGTACAAGGTTTTCACGTGAGCTGCCCAGGTATCAGAGTCAATCGTGTTCTCTCTATGGATGCCGTCTTGATTTAAAGTATTAAGGTATTGCCAGAACTCTTGCGATTTGCTGGGAGTAAATAGACCGAAGATCTTTAGCCATTTCTCCTCAATGTAGCCCCGTTTTGCGGCCCAAACTTTCTTCAAGTGTGATTTTGTGGTTTCATGGAGTTGACTTTTATCATACGCTGAGCCAGTTTTCAGGTAGGCCCTTCGTTTAGTTCTTACTTGTCTCGCACTTTCTTTAATTGCAGGGATGTGGCCGAAATTATACCTGGGATATGCGTAGGTTTTAAGTGTTATTCCTACTTGTAGATGTAGTACTAGGTTGTGGGCCAACTGATGTCATTCTTTTATTATGCCCCTTTTAGTTTCATATTGTGGCTCATCAGCCCATTCTTTTTTCCATTCCTCGAACTTGTTGACAGGCACTGTGCCCCATTTAATCCTCCTCACCAGCGTAAACAGTTCAGCACCACTTGGTGACCCTACGTGTTTTAACGTGTAGTGATTATCTGCTGTAGAGTTTAAATTGATTATTAATGCAGCATGGTCACTTTCCTTGCGTTGTTCAACTTTGTAGCCTATCATTAGCTTCTGTAGCTGACTGCTTACTAGAATATAATCAATACTGGTATGATTGTTATACGTGGGCGGGCATAGGGTACCTGGGTTGTCCCTTAAGAATAGGGAGTGGGCTGATGACAGCTGATAAGAGAGCATAAGGGAATTGAAGGCCTCTGTGGCTGAAGAGTTGTTACTTTCGGATGACCTAACCCCAATGTTGTGAGTATTGAAGTCCCCGAGGATTATTGATTCCATATGAGCGAACTCTAGGAGAAGATTTTCTATGTGGCCTATTTGCTGGGAGAGTTTGTCCTTGGCTCCCGAACCATGCGGGTTATAGTAAACGTTAATTAGTAGTATTGTAAGTTGGCCCTTGCTTGTTGCGAAGCTTTTCAGAATGCCTGCCATGTACATATTTGATGATGTTTTTATTTCACTAAATTGAATTTTGCGAGAGAGCCTGCTGTATATTGAGATGCCTCCTGAAGGTCTGCCAAACATGTTTTCCTTGACGGCTGGATTATGGTAGCCCACGAATCCCCTTATTGGAACTGGTTTAATAGCCCACGATTCTTGGATGCAAATTACGTCCACCCCTTCAAGAAACAGGGGTATGGATGGATGTTGTAGTAACGTTGCAATCCCAGCTACGTTCCAGGACAAAATAATCGTGCTGTGACTACCGATTTTCTCAATTTTGTTTCTGGCTGATGGCTCCACTTGCCAATACGGTAAGCGATTCTTAGTTACAAAGGAGCTGGAGTTAGGAGTTGTGATTTAAGGCCCTCTGCACCCAAGACCAGTCTTCGCTAGAAGTGTTATGCATTGAGCAGCACCGGGTGCCTTTGCCCGGGTTTGTTGTGACTATGATTAAACCATCACTTGTTAGTTTCGTGTTTGTGCCACTGTTACTCCCGTGAAGAATGGACAGTGTTTTTGGAAGTGGCTGAGGTAGCTCCAACGATGAGATCGTCCTTTGTGTGTCCGGGGTCCGAGAGGGATTTACTTGGTTCAAATGGCAATGTTTCAGGGGGATAGGGTATTTTACTGCCGGGCTGCTTGTGATTTTTATGCCCCAATCTTCCAGTTGTATCCTGTTTCTTTTTTTTTTTAACAATTCTTTATTGCAGAAATTACAGTAAATTTCCATATTTTTTGTTTTTTGAGACAACACGCCCCTCCCTCCACCCACTCCCCAATACAGGCTTTATTTAACGATATCAGTATCCATATCGACTAACAACAAATAAACTAAACATAGCAAATAATTAGATCCAGAAAGACAAGACAATTAATAATTACAATAAAGAAATAAATAAAACAGTCTATCCTAGACCTTCCATCCAATGCATTAGTGGGTACCAGATTTCTAAACCCTTCTTTTTTTTTTTAAACCTTTCCTGCTATATATTGCTTTCTCCAAGATATAGGTCGAAACTAATCAAGCCCGCCGTTGTTGAAAGGATGGTGGTGCATTGTCTAGCCACACAGAGGCTAGACAAATTCGAAACACTGCCATAGAGACAAAAAGGAAACCCTTTATGTTGTCCGGATGGTTCAAATTGTCTAGCCCCAAAATTATTTCTGCTGTTGTAATTTCTATTTGAGTCTCCAGTATTTCAGAGAGAAAGGTAGATATCTTGCGTCTAATAGTGCATAATGCCCCACATGTAGCAAACATATGTATTAAGTCTACTTCTGGCATCATACATCTGGGGCAGAAGGTCCCTTTGCCAGTACCCCATTTAGCTAGTTGATAAGGTGTATGATATAAAGAGAAAAAAGTTTTGTAAAATTGGGCATGTAGGTTCGAGGACATCAGTAGCGATTGAGACATATGGAATGAATTTTGGATACCTAAACTTGATGTCCCAAGTTTGTTCTGCCATTTGAGTATATTTTTATCCATATCATCTGGAAAACCAGTGGTTAAATTATTATATATTACTCCGATTTTAACATTACTAAACTCAACCACAGATTCTATTAACTCCTGTTTCTTTTAAATGCAAGAGCCATATCTGGATTAGAGGAAAGCAATTCTGTGGTTTCATTGCTGTCGCCTGGTCCTTGGGTAAGGAAGGAAACACTTTCGATGTCTGCTGATTTTATGGTTTCCAGACCTGGCATATTGGTGCATAGTTTTAATATATTGCCACGATTGAGAATGTCCCACTTGCCCTGAGAGACGTATTCCGGTTGGAGACATAATTTCAGGTCGTCCTGTGTGAAGGGGGTCAAATTCTCATGTGTTGTGGCTCCATGCGAGTCTTGGCAAGTTGAGTCATTAGAAAATGTCTGTGCCAAGGTTTAGGCGTTGCCCTTTGCGTGGATTATGGTGGCTGGCGTCTGCTGATCTGTCTTGTCCGGTTTTACTGGCGGGGGCAGTTTATTCCTCGTTCTGCAAGAGGCTTCGTTCACCGCTTGCGTCCGCGTGAGGCGCCCTAAGTGGGTTGCCTGGAATCCTAGCGAGACGTGCCTGCCATCGCAGGGTAGTTGTTCGTGTTGGTGGTTAGAGCACCCGCTGGCTTTTATCTTGCTTATGCCCACACGTTTGGGCCATTGGCTTGTGCATGCATCAATGTTGTCCCCAGGGGTTAATTCAAGGTTAGTTTTACCTGAGTTGGATGACCTGGTGGCTTTTTCATCTGAGGTATGCGGTTTTAGAGGGATGTTGGCCTCGAAATTGTTGTTGCTGTGGGTCACAAGCTCTTTGGTTTCCGGCAATAACCACTGCCTAATTGAGCCATTTTGGCTGGAGTGGTTTTTCCTTTGCTTATTCAGCTTCTTTAGTTTTTTCTTATTTTTCCGGGAGAGTTAGCCGGTGGATAGGGATGTCACGGGCAGAGTGTTTTGAATTTCTTGTTCTTTAACTGTAGGGCTGCACACCTCTGTTGTTGTTTCCGAAACCCTGGGTGGGTACTCTTCAGCCGTCCTTGTGGTGTCTTGCTGGAGTTCTTTGCTGTTTGGTTTGGGGATCTGCGGTTTCCAAGCAAAATGGGGTATTTGATGTTCAGTTGAGGAGGTGCAGTGTTCCGGTGCCTGCTGGTTTCTATCTTTAGGTCTTCAATTAGTGGGGTCATTATCCCTGCGAGCTTTTCCAAGTTGCGCAGCACAGGGCTGCATCCGCGATCCTGAAGCTTGACCGTGACTGTTGTATTTTCCTGAGCTCGTAGGATCAACGAGTTCAAGACTTCTAATTTGGAGTCTATGCCTGAGATCAGTCCAGCGACTGTATGAAGGAGGCTTATCTGAACGTCCAGTTTGTCGGCGTGCAGTATTGCAGCATTTACCATTAATGACAGGACATCATTAATTAGCACTAGATAATGATCCAGTGTGGCCGGCTGCTGTTTCATTGCGTTTTCCACCCCCTGTCCTTGTAGGCTACGTTTTGCACTTGTGTTGTCAGGTGTGGGGCTGCCTAGGTTTGGGGAGTCGGTTGATTTTGCTTCAAAAGGATCTGCGTATGTACTAAGTGCTGGGGCACTGATTGCACTAGCCCCCCTAGTATTAATCTGCACTGTTACCCAAGGATCTTCATTCTCGCTGTCGGTCAGAGCACCCATTTGCGTGTCATGTAGCTTTTGGGTAGCTAATTCGAAAGGGCTGTTTTTACAGGTGTTGTAGATTTGCAAATTTGGTGCCGTTGTTGCTTGAGCTATTGAGCCACCCGGCACCTTGATTATTTTTGGCTAAAGTGGAAGTGGAATGGTCGGAATCCTAGGGGAGTTAGTTCCTGATGGTATAGTCGAGACAACTGTGATCGGGCTAGTTGTACCATTCACTTGACCTGTGCCATGGCAGGCACGCGGAATTCGGCGCTGTATTGAGCAAGAAGTCTCTAATGTCTCTGTAGCTGACAATGTTTGTTGATGTTCTCCTGTTGTTACTGGACATTGAGCACTTGTTAAGCGTTGGCACCTGTGGAAAAACATCCTGTCCTTGTTGAAGGTTGGGCGCCCGAAGGGGAATTTAGGGCAGATCTCCTGTTTGCTCCACTTCCACCTCTGCCTCTACCTCCACCTCCACCTCCACGGGTCCGTCCTTATGGCATGCCCCCATGTTCGAGACCCCTCTACCAGAAGGGTAGAGCATTTTTTCCTTTTGGCGTCTTGCTGACTTTTGGGGCCGGGGATTCTCTTGCCGCTATGGAAGGTTCGAGTTTCTTGTTCTCATCTTTGTAATTCGTCCTAGGCCTGGTTTCCAGGGGTGGTAGGAGCCAACCAATGCTTACAGCAACCCCCTCTTGCTCCCTAGCTCGCTGCTCTCTGTGCTTAGGTCCAGGCCATTTTTTTCTGGGCTATGCCTGGTCCTTCCCAACCCAGGCCTCTCTGATCTTGCTGGCCTGCCGCCTTGCTCTCTCCCCACTGCCTCTTCCTCACCCCTGCCTGGGTCCCTGGGCGGTTCAGCAACCATACGCCGACCCCCGTCTGGTGACCGTGTCAGAGGCGAGAGCAGGATAGGGCAGGTAAGCTGGCTGAGGTGAAGGAGCCATGTGAGCTACTCTCTCTCCTGGGAATTCCTTAGCTCCAGGCAACCCAAACGCCCCGAATGCTCAAGGGAAAGGCGAACTCACCGTCCGCAGGCTTTCCGAGCTCTCTCCAACCTGTCAGCACTGCAATGCTGCGCCGCACCGCAGTTCACAGGTCTTGCCGCACTATAGGGTGCTCTGGTCCGTTAGGGAGCTGCTCACATCCCTCGCCACAGCGTGTGAGCTCAACAGGGCGCATGGGGGGTCCCTGGGTCAGGAGGCACTCTGCGTCGGTTACCTCGGTGCTCAGGTAAGCCACACGAGCTTGGCTTGGCTTGACTTGGCTTAGTTTGGCGGAGTGGGCGGGGGGAGCGGGCTTACCGGGCTTGCAGGAACTCGGCTCCACCTAGGCTCCAGCTCCGGGCACCACTGCCCTTGTGCTGCGCTGCCACCGATTTCTCGGGCACAGCCACCACTCCTGCCGGCACCTCACTCCTCTCTCGCCCCTCTCTCCTCACTTCCCAACTGGCCGTGGCTGACGGCAGCGTGTGGCCCCTCTCCACTCAGGTGCACACAGAGCAGTGCCCGTGAGCCGCCCGTAGCCCCCCCCCGCACCGCTGTCACCACCAGAGTCAGCACAGAGGACGGTGCTGGTACTCGTTGGTTGCCGCCCAGTGATCGGCACCTTTGGGTGGGGGGGAGCTCGGCTCAGGACTCACGGTTCACGGTTCGCGGCTCGCTCCGCTGCTCTGCTTACTCCTCGCTCGCTTGCTCTGCCTGCTCGCGTCTCGTCCCACGTGACCGGTAGTTCCAACTCTGTTCTGAACTATGTGATATTCCAAAGAAACTCTGCCGCTTCGTGGAGCTCTTCAAGCAGCTGAGTGCGTTAGATAAGTGTTGTTTGCTGTGGTTTTCAGTGTTTGTCTGCACTGCAGTCATCGCAAATGGCGCCATGCATAGCACGCGCAAGCAGTCGCTGCTCCCTTTCTGCCGCTCAGGTAGATTTTCTACTCGAGCGCCAGCTTTCTCAACGCGAATGGACAGTTTCTCAATGCGAACGGTTGCAAGTATATGTGATCAGTCGCAATGAGAATTCAGACCACCCGCATTGAGAAATGTTGCCGGGAGGTTGATTTTCCACGCTTGCGCTCCCCAACTTGACATTGACGATCGCAAACAAGGATAAATCTTTCCGAGAGGTTGATTTTCATTATTTGCCAACTTGATGTTGACGAGTACGTGCCAGTATGGAAAAATCAGCAAACTCCATGAGCGCAGCAGAGTTAACCACCTAGGTGGTGGTTATAATTGGCAGGAAACACTATTGTGTCATGGAACATTCAAAACAGCTTGAGGCAACAATTGGGACTAATTGTTTGTCATAACGGCAAAAGCAACTAACTTTAATTGAAAACAGGTGAACCCACTAGGTTAATGGATGGTTGGAGCCTTCTAGAGGGTTCTGTTGCCCACAAAGTTTCCAGACAGTTAAACATCAATTTTGAGAATGCCAATGATTGATATATCACCCGATTGAGAAGAATACACAGCAACCCATACTTGAGAATAAATATGCCTAACAGGAAGGAGGGCAATTATCACATAGAAGGTCTGGCTGTTGATAGGAATGTGACAACAATACTCTAGAAGTAAAAACCAAACATTGCTCTTCCTCTCCCATGATCACGTCATCTTTTTCAGTGTAAAATAATTATCGACAAATGAAAATACCAAGTGATCTACATGAATATTATGTGCTCCTGTATTTGTATATGGCTAAATACTCGAATGTTTCTTTTGTTTTCTATAATATGTACTCCTCCCATCCTCCACACTTGTAACTTTGTTTTTTTTCTCGCAGTTGCATACATGCTGTTTTTCTCTAGCACAGACCCAGCAAAGATGCATCCTTCAGCACTGGGACTGATTTTGTCTTTTTGGCTGTTAGATTCAATCTGACATTGGTGACTTTCGAAACCACCAAGTATTAAACATCACAACTCCATTTTCTATGGTTAGATTTGTTAGTCAAAGTTTTGTTTACTTGTTTATCTGAGACATGTGGGTGCAGTTAAGTTGATTCACATGATCAGCGCTGACATAACCGGCAAAAGGGTTAAAAGGGTTGCAGTAATGTTTTCAAGATTCTTTTTTTTAATTTTGTTTCATTAACACAAAAGTAGAAACATCACATGGGCATTGTAATAATGCAACATGAACCATAAATTGTATACATTTGGGAACATATAATAAAAAAGGTTTGGGTAACCTTCATCTCTGACCGTTGATCTGAAGAGGTTTGCGGGACACAAGTCCATTACACATAGTATAAACAGTAGCAGTTAATTGTACAACACCTCTGTCCTCCTGAGTCGCAACCACTGTATAGAGCCTACTGTGTCACCTCGTGGTCTTGGGGCTGTACATGGGTTTCCTCTGTATATATTCCATCTTCCCCACACCGTCTCCCATTTTCAGAAGCATCCCCTGCTCTTGTACACGAAACTCTCCACCACCATGAACCAATCCATGTCTCCCTTCCAGTCGTTCAGGTAGGGAGTTGATGTCACCCGACACTTTTGCACAATGTTACACTTAGGTACCATCATACCCAACGTTAGCCATGTTTGGTCAGCTCATGTCAAGTCCGTGGCTTCCCTGATATTAAGCAGGCATAGTTTGATCTTATAGTAGTGTTGGTGACTTATTTAATGCATGCTAGTATCCTATTCCAGTATGGCACATTGGG
Organism: Lissotriton vulgaris; assembly: GCF_964263255.1. Taxonomy (NCBI): domain Eukaryota; kingdom Metazoa; phylum Chordata; class Amphibia; order Caudata; family Salamandridae; genus Lissotriton; species Lissotriton vulgaris. Next base: position 366,220,352 of record NC_141687.1, read on the forward strand.
CATTGCCACAAGATGTGAAAGAAGGTCCCCACCCGGCTACACCCCTATAGGCACCCGTGTCAATCTGCCTGCCAATTTTGACCCATGTGGTGCAGGAGACCTAGATTCTGTGCAGGATTTTTAGCTGTATTACCGAAAGCAGAGTCTAACTGCAACCACGTGCAGGAAGGGGGGAGCCCCACCCCAGTCCTCCTACTGTAGGTCTTCTAGGTCTGTATCACAGTGATCCAGCGGGTCAAAAGAAATTCAGTCTCATATGTACAACTCTACACCACAATACTCACCATAATTTATAAAATGAACACTAGGCCCATATTTGACTGAGACATGAATTATGACCGACTGAATCTTAAGACCTAATTAATCTGACATAGCAAATCACCTTAATTAAGTCACATATATAGGCAATGGATTACCTAATGGTAACTCAAGGAAACAAACAAGACCAGGTTGTCATTTCAAAATCTATTTATTAACCTTATTTTTAAAGAAAATGCATTTTTAGAAAACTCTTTCATTAGCAATTTTTATTTAGCAGATTATTTCATTATAGGCACAACAATTTAGCAAGTTCGAATCAAAATCAGCATGAGTAAATGCTCAAACACATTGATTATTTCTCCATAGCCTTTTTCCCTATTTCCCTAACTTAGCTAAAGAAAACCTGTAAGGAAAAGTAAAGTCTCTAAAGATCTTACATGAAAGGAAAATCTGGCAGCGTCTCTGGAGCGCAGGAACGAACGAACAGTGCTCTTAGCAAGGGGGCAATTCTTATAGTATTTTCCTATCTAAAACTAACTAAAAGAATACAAATATTCGCGAAACACGATTGGTCAAAGGATGTCTCCTGATGCGGTCATCCGACTCTCGCATAGCCAGAGTCACGTTCTTTCAAGAGAGGCATTGTTCATTATTTAATGTCACTAGCAGCTTCCGAAGGTGGTTACATTTGACAAAAGTTAATATCGTTTCCTTCGTCCGCTCAAGCTTTTCCGCCGCTGAACGACAAGTGCTGCCTTGACCATGAAGAAATATGAACCAAATGTCCTAAGCTTCCCCACAGCCTTGTTTGCAAGCCATTCTCCAAGAATTAATGTAGAAAAACATTTTCACATTCCAACGTAGCTGTGCAAGGCCCACTTTTGGTAAAGCTTTTTCGGACATCCATTTTAGAAGTAGGCCACAGGCCTTATTAGCGTGAGTCTAGTATGCAAGGAAACACAAGACAATAATTAATTCGAGAAATGATAATTATTCTGTTACCCACCCCTTTACTAAAATTAACCCATTAACTATATTACCTAGTTTTGCATACAAAAAAATAAACAAACACTGACACATGAGATGAAAAAACATAAACAGAAGCACATTTCAAAGAATGCACATGCTATTATTTTAAACAGCCACAGTTAATATATGACAAAACAAAAGACAAAGTAAATATATTATTCAAAGCAAAATGACGAACTATTCAAGAGCACAAATGATTAAACCCGCGTGTTGGTGTTGGTGCATACTATTCTAGGTTGAGTCAGTAAACGTGCAAATCATGCAACACACATTAGTAAAAATAAAAATCATGAGAGTTTCATTTGTCACGAACAATCATTCAGAAATAATTCTGAAAGTCCGCTCCATGAACTCCCTCATCTGGTGATTTAAAAATCACCAAACAAAACCCAAAAATGTATACTAAATTTGAATTTTACTTTTAGAAATTACATATAATGATCTCTCTCAGAATTAGTAAATCTAAACTCCTGTTTCATCAATCTGTCTCTGTCTGGAACTTTCATGTTGAGCCCTACGAAACTCATCCATTTCTATCTCCTTCTCCTGGGCTTTTCTGAGTTTATAAATCCTCTTCTTTTCCATCACATGCTTCTTTCTTTTGTGAATCATGCAACTGATTTTTAACAAGAGTATCACTATAACAATAACTATAACAGGGTAAAGCACTTTGCCAATGATTGAACTTCCAATGTCAGCAAACCACTCCGTAATTGCCCCAAATCTATTTGCCAAACGTTCAGAAAAACTGTCATCTTCCATGGGTTTTATTTCTGAATGAAATTCTGTGATATTCTTAATTAGCAATTCAATGTTCTGACTTTTATCTGGGATATATGTACAGCAATGCTGAACATGCAAAATCCCACAGACTCCTCCCTCTTTTGCTAAAAGGATGTCTAAAGCAAGCAGGTTTTGCATAACCATGCTTCTGGTAGCAATGAACTGTGTATTGACCAACTGGAAACCACCTGCAGTCCCAGTGGACAATCTATCAACAATTGTGGAAACCTTTCTGATCTTTATTGCATTCAGGGTAATTCCCACCATAGGAATTATTGTGCCAAAAATACCTCCCATGATTTCTGAAAAACTTTCTCTTTTGAACCTATTCAGGTGTTTGCCAATTTTGAATGATCCTTCTCCATTTCTGTCAACATGGAAAATTTTAGGAAAGACAAGACCAAGGTAACATGTGCCATACCAATGATCAGGAAGACTGAAATATGCTTTATTTCCACAAACAAAATAAATTCCTGGGAAAATTGGGTCCTTGCCACCTTTAAATCCCCAACCCCCTATAATTCAGTAAGTGTCCTCACATTGGCTAGCACCAACAAAATAATTGTCGTGAAGCGTATTATCTCTTCTAATGCAAAGTTTTCCACTAACTGGTTCATCTATATGAATAGCAGCAAATCTGTTTTCACCATTAAGTTTCTCATCCTCAATCTGCCAAAACTTAGATTTAGTTTGTTTCAGCATTTCATTCCTCTTATAAATTGCTCTTCTCTCCTCAACCTGATCAAGGAAAGATCTTTCTTCATCCCTCATTTTGCAAGTTAAATTATTCTTGTATGCATACTCGTATGTTAGTTCATTTGTTACCAGGAAAAATTCCCTCATCTGCTTGGCAGGCTTAACTTTGTTAAGACTGTTCACAACTTTTAGATTAGCAAAGATCTCATCGAAATCAGAATAGTAGTATTCCAGGCGACCAGTTTGATAGAATAAGCTTGATATAACACTGCATGTTATTCTATAAGTAAGGGGAAGCATATTATACTTGACCCCTTCAGAAACTGAAGTAGAAAGCTTAACACATACATAACAATCCTTAACATCCATGACTCTAACATACTCTGAAAGGAGTCTGGAAAATGAATTAGTAGAAAAATCTCCAACTGATCTGTCCTGATGGACATCTGGTTTATGCTCAATGATTCTGTTAGTTTTGCCTGCAACATCATGATCAGCTTGTTTTAAATCAGCTTTGCTTGTCATATTTATTTTATAATGCTCCTTATCTATACCAAAAGGGAAAATAACTGCTAAAACTAACCAAACTAAAATAATTAAAATAACACAAATAGAAGACATTTTGCAACATCTTTTAAGAATTGCACACCTAGAATTATCAGCATTAGGCATTTTTGCTCAATCTTAAACAAATGGAAAGGGGCGACCATTCGGTCCCCCCGAACGTATGGCGGAGTACCACGATCCCCCCGGGAAGCCATCTTGGGCGGGAGGCGAGTCTCGGCTGGTATGCCCGAAGCGGCGTAGCCGGGGCGCGCCTTTTTCCCGCCCTGGAGTGGGCTGGCCTAGACACTGACGCGGCCGGGCCACGCCCTCGGAGCAGGCCGGGGCGGGTTTACGCCCGCCCTGAAGACGGATAAAAGGAGCAACAAGCCAAGGAAGCATCCTCTTGTTCCTGTGCTCTGAAGCTGCACCACCTCGCTGCACGTGAGCTCGAGACGGAACGAAGAGCCAATTTTGAGCGTTGTAATCTTTCTTGTTTGTTTTCCAGATACTCTGTCGGAGACTGCCTAAGAAGGCGGGAAAGCGAATGACTACCGACCAGATGCTGCGTGTTCTCATGAAGGAGGTGACCGACTTAAAGAAGCGAATGGCGGAGAAAGACGAGGAAGGGGGGCCGAAACGTCCTCTGGCAGGAGCAGCTCCAGGAGGAAAAGGCAAGAGGCCCAGAAGGGGAGCAGCTGGGGGAGACGTCCCAGTTCCCTGTACCCCACTCGAAGCACCCACTCCTGTGCCGGAGGAAGGGAATCCGATTCCCGTAGTGGTCACCCCCGTGTCCGGGGAGGATATGCCGCCCGAGCTGGCAGCACAATTAGCAGCGTGGTTGGGTAAAGGTAGCAAGGGCGCCACGGCTGACGACGCGCAGGTGTTGATGAGGCAGCTGCGGGAAACAAGGGAAGCGACGAAGGCACCATCGCCATCAGTTCCAGTCGCAGATACAGCTTCCGGTTCAGGTAAGCGGCCATTGCCGATTGCGAGGGATGAGTCGGCACCCTCTCGAAGGGAAAAATTGGGTCAACATGTCCCTCTGGCTATCAAAGAGAAGATATGGGCAGGGGAATATATAAACATCTTCTCGTTGCTTACCGACCATTATGAAATGGAGCATGTTAAGAGCCAGAAAGAGCTCATGCACCCAAGTGTTTGGCGCGCAAAGATGGCCGCCTTTAAGGTAAATGAAAACATTGGTAATTGGGGCAAGGCATGGGGGGTTTTTACATCCATCTTGGGTGAACGTAGGCCCGAATTGCTGCCCGAATTGCCGATTTATCAGTCACGGATCATGGGGTATTCAGTATCTCACGAGGGCAATCATTGGTTTTGTTACGACAATATTTTCAGAAAAGCGAAAGAGCATGATAAAAACTTAACTTGGGATTGTTATGATTCTGTGTCCTGGTCCAAAATGGAGGACTCTGGTATGTTGAAGGTGCCATTGGTAGGGAGTAACGTTGGTGAATCCTCCCGCCAATATGCGGGGACGCCCTTTCGATCAGGTACGAGTAACGACAATCACTCGAGGCCAGCCGGCAACGCAGGTAAAAGGGGGGTTTGTTGGAACTTTAACAGGGGGAAATGTACTAGGCCCCAGGGGTCATGCAAATTTAGGCACGAATGTGGGGGGTGTGGGCAATCATCCCATCCTGAGTCCATGTGCAGAGCCAGAACGGGTGATAACGGGGGTAGAGGAGGCGCCAAACAGGTCTGACATAGTCCGAGGGGCGCCTTTACCTACCCCGATTGATACCATGGCAATGATTCCCTGGCTCAGCGAATACCCGGATCACGCTTCCGCTGGGGTGTTGCGGAACAGATTTTCATATGGTTTCCGCATCCCAGTGGGAGAGTTTCAGGGTATGCCACAATGTAAAAACCAGATATCGGTCTTACAGCATACGACCGTGGTACAGGAAAAGATCGGGAAGGAGGTGGCTCGAGGTCGAGTCGCCGGTCCATTTAATGTGCCACCAGTTGCTAACTTTGTTTGTTCCCCTTTAGGGGTGGTCCCCAAGAAGGACCCGGGGGAGTTTCGGCTGATACATAATTTATCAGCCCCACGTGGTTTTTCAGTAAACGATGCGATACACCCGGAAGTGTGTTCGGTGCGGTACGCATCCTTCGATGAGGCCGTAGCCATTTTGAATCGCCTGGGGCCCGGTGCGCTGATGGCAAAATCTGATATCGAGTCAGCGTTCCGGTTGCTCCCGGTACATCCAGACGATCAGCGTCTCCTTGGTTTCATGTTTCAGGGTCATTATTACATGGATAGGTGTATGCCGATGGGGTGCTCTATATCTTGTGCCTATTTCGAAAAGTTCAGTTGCTTCCTGCAATGGGTCTTCACAAGGAAAACGGGGTTTCAACATGTGATGCATTATCTCGATGACTTTTTGTTTCTAGGGGCAGCCGGGGATCCCGAATGTGGACAGGCTTTGACTGCATTTTGTGTTTTGATGAATCAGTTTGGCGTGCCATTGGCACCAGGTAAGACTGTGGGTCCCTCGACTTGCCTCGAGTTTCTGGGGATCGAGCTTGATTCCGAGGAAGGTTGTTTTCGACTACCAGGTGACAAAGTGTTAAGATTCAGGGCATCCCTGCAAATGTGTATAAGTGAGTCTAAGGTTAGGCTACATCAATTACAGCAATTGGTGGGACAGTTGAATTTTGCCCTAAGAGTTATACCGATGGCCCGCCCCTTTTCTCGCTCGATCGCTCAAGCCATGGTCGGCCTGAAGGAGGGTCATCATCGCACAAGGCTCTCGGCAGAGGTTCGCCAGGACATGCGCATTTGGTTGGCATTTCTGGCGGATTTCAATGGCCGAATTGTCTGGAACAAACCGGCGGTGTCCTCTGAGGAGCTGGGGCTGTGGACGGATTCGGCAGGGAGCATTGGTTTTGGTGCCACATTCGGCACTCAGTGGTCGGCACAAAAATGGCCGTCATGGTGGCATGAGAGTGGTCTGACTAGTAACATTGCTTTCCTAGAACTTTTTCCCATTCTGGTGGCCCTGAGAACTTGGCCCGAGGGGTTCAGAGATCACTCTGTGGTATTCTGGTCTGATAACATGATCGTTGTTGAGTGTATCAATAGCCAGGCAGCACGATGCAAGTGGATTCTGAGATTGCTCAAGGAAATTGTGTTATTGTGTATGCAATTGAATGTACTATTTAAGGCAAGACATGTCCCGGGGGTGATGAACCAGGCGGCTGATGCGCTTTCTCGTTTTCGTATGCAGGCCTTCTGGGGTTTTCTGCCCACAGCGGACCCGGTGGCAGCACCCTTTCCCGAAGCTCTCTGGTCTCTCAGTGCCCCGAACTACAGAACCTCGTGGGAGAGAGTTTAGCACCCAGGACGAGGAAGGCATATGAAGGGGCGTTCCGTTCCTATTGGGCCTTTTTGGGGGCAGCTAGAGGGGAGCTTTGGGGCCAGGAGGAGTTGGTAGTGAAATTCCTGCTGTCTTTACGTCAGGCAGGCAAATCAGTGGCTACGGCCCAGAGGCATCGGGCCGCCATTTCCTTTGTGGCTAGGGCTCATGGGATCCAGGACCCGACAGCGTCTTTCGTTGTGCAAAAAGCGCTACGTGGGTGGCAACGCCTTGAGGGTCGCAGAGTAGATGAAAGGCGCCCGATAGGTCTGGATAGGTTGGCTTTGTTGTTATCTGTACTTCCTGCAACATGTTCATCCCAGTATGAAGCAGTGTTATTCCGAGCCGCTTTTGTGCTAGCATTCCATGGGGCTATGCGGGTAAGCGAACTAGTGGCAAGGAACAAGCAGGATACCATGGGGGGACTGTGCCGAGAGCACGTCCAGGTCAGGGGGGAGACAATGACTGTCTCATTTGTCAAGTCCAAGACCGATCAGGGTTCGATGGGGGACTGCATAGTGATACGAAGGATCCCCGGGTCCTCCATGTGCCCGGTGAGTTGTGTAGAGGAGTATTTAGCACAAAGGGTGGCATCATGGGGGGGGACCTTGTTGAGACACGCTGACGCCACCCCACTGACGAGGTTTCAGTTTCAGCGGGTGCTTGCGATGTCGATTACGGCTGCGGGCTTGAACCCGGGCGAGTTTGGGACCCATTCCTTTCGGATAGGGGCTGCTACAGAGGCTACGGCCAGGGGTCTGAATGTTGAACAAATTAAACGTGTGGGGCGTTGGTCCTCCAATTGTTATAAGAGGTATGTGCGGTTGCACATGTTGTGAAGCTGTAACGATGTACTCACGCTTCTTGTTTTTGTTTGGTTTTCAGTTGCGCAAGCCTACGAGGCGGGGCGGACTATGCAGTCGACCCAACACCGGGCCAGCGGTCATACTTCACCGGCTGTGAAAAAGGAGGTGTGGGTCGTGGGCCACTCATACGTGAGGCGTGCCGCGGACGTATTCAAAGCAGGTGACATGAATCACGTGGCTGGGGAATACGGGTACAGTGTGTCCTTCTACGGAAAGGGCGGACTCTGTATTGACCAGTTTCAATCATTTTTTGAGGGTTTGCTAGGGCGGACGAGGTCACCGCCGTCTATAGTCATAGTACATCTTGGGGGCAATGATTTGGTCACCGCTGGTAGACGACTTCTTCTTGAGGCGATGCTTTCCACTGTAAGTTGGTTGGCGAGGAGAGTTCCAGGGTGCACGATTGCATGGTCACATATGATCCCACGAAAAGTATGGCGGGGGGCTATTTCTGTTTCTGCTCTAAACCATTCAGTAAGAAAAATTAATAACAAAGTGAGTAGATTGTTCCGTTCCAATACACTGCATTCTATTTCGCATGGTTGTATTACTGGTGACAGTATGTATTTGGGGGATGGTGTTCATTTGTCCCGGGTGGGGAACGAGTTACTCATAGGAGACTGTATAGCTTGGCTAAAGACTTTAAGACATGACCTTTAGGTAGGAGTGTTGTGGGGGGTCCGGATAGCCGGTCAACTATCCGGCCTGTGGCGGTAAGGTAATGATCGGTGAGCACTAATTGGAAGATCCCTATGAGTGGGCGTCACCCATTACGGATGGGAGCGCTCGAAGGAGGTGGCCATTGGCCCCTCAACGGGGAAGGCGGTCCCTTCTAAGGATGGGACGCCGAAAGGAAAGGAAAGGCGGTCAAGGCCCCTTCCTGGGTAGGAGGGGCTACAGCCCCCTCCCGGAGAATTTCCCGGGGCCAGGACATCTGCGACGGCAGATGTGGTAAGTTGTGTGGGGTTTGGGGGGGGGTCTACGCTACCTTCTAGATTCCTCACACGAGTCCTCGACGACCTTTAAGTGGCGTCGAGTTTATTGGGGCCCCCGTCAAGTCAAGGGAAATTGGTAGTTGCACTCGAGGTACACCTCTGTGCGGTCGCCCCTCACAAGTGAGGGGGATATTTCGGGTTAGGGATCTTGACACCGGTTACGACCTTGCCGTTGGCCCTTAAACGTTAGGATGTACAATTTCAAAATTTCAAGTTAGATGTTTTGTAGGATGTTAGTTCGGCTAGGAGAACCTTTGTATTAGAGAATATGTTAAGGTTAGCCAAACATCGCAATGTGGTAATGAAATTGTACATAATATGAAACTGTTATTTTAATGTTTTAATTTTGTTTCATATTTTAATAAATACGGCCGGGAGGGTCACTCCCTCCCGTCTTCCAAAAGTTCAGAACTGTTTCCGGTTTCCCATCCTTGGGGATTGTGTTGAGAGGGGGTGGCGGGTATCTCAGCCATATGGAAAGGGGCGACCATTCGGTCCCCCCGAACGTATGGCGGAGTACCACGATCCCCCCGGGAAGCCATCTTGGGCGGGAGGCGAGTCTCGGCTGGTATGCCCGAAGCGGCGTAGCCGGGGCGCGCCTTTTTCCCGCCCTGGAGTGGGCTGGCCTAGACACTGACGCGGCCGGGCCACGCCCTCGGGGCAGGCCGGGCGGGTTTACGCCCGCCCTGAAGACGGATAAAAGGAGCAACAAGCCAAGGAAGCATCCTCTTGTTCCTGTGCTCTGAAGCTGCACCACCTCGCTGCACGTGAGCTCGAGACGGAACGACGAGCCAATTTTGACCCACCCACCAGCCCCTGAGGACAGCAAGCGGTTTTGAATAAAGTTTGATGTGGTAACTCTTTTGTTTACAGGTCCGGATTATGATCGTGATAACCTTGAATATGCAATAAAGAAATGGTCAATTTGTGGTATGTTTTGCAAATAAAGTAATCCTGCTCTAGTGTTGATCAGTAGCATGTTTTTAATAAAATTGTTGCTTTTAACTGTCTTTTAAGTAATTTAGTCATTTAGTTTAGAACTCATTTAGTTTAGAACTGTTGTATTTATTTTTGGTCGGGCGGTAAGGTCATGATCGGTGAGCACTAATTGGAAGATCCCTATGAGTGGGCGTCACCCATTACGGATGGGAGCGCTCGAAGGAGGTGGCCATTGGCCCCTCAACGGGGAAGGCGGTCCCTTCTAAGGATGGGACGCCGAAAGGAAAGGAAAGGCGGTCAAGGCCCCTTCCTGGGTAGGAGGGGCTACAGCCCCCTCCCGGAGAATTTCCCGGGGCCAGGACATCTGCGACGGCAGATGTGGTAAGTTGTGTGGGGTTTGGGGGGGGGTCTACGCTACCTTCTAGATTCCTCACACGAGTCCTCGGACGACCTTTAAGTGGCATCGAGTTTATTGGGGCCCCCGTCAAGTCAAGGGAAATTGGTAGTTGCACTCGAGGTACACCTCTGTGCGGTCGCCCCTCACAAGTGAGGGGGATATTTCGGGTTAGGGATCTTGACACCGGTTACGACCTTGCCGTTGGCCCTTAAACGTTAGGATGTACAATTTCAAAATTTCAAGTTAGATGTTTTGTAGGATGTTAGTTCGGCTAGGAGAACCTTTGTATTAGAGAATATGTTAAGGTTAGCCAAACATCGCAATGTGGTAATGAAATTGTACATAATATGAAACTGTTATTTTAATGTTTTAATTTTGTTTCATATTTTAATAAATACGGCCGGGAGGGTCACTCCCTCCCGTCTTCCAAAAGTTCAGAACTGTTTCCGGTTTCCCATCCTTGGGGATTGTGTTGAGAGGGGGTGGCGGGTGTCTCAGCCATACAAAAATTTAAAAATTTTACAAAATTCAAAATTAGTATGTAACACACACACACTCCCTTTTAAATTTTTTTTTAGTAACCCTCTAACAGCTTTTCTTCAACCTTGCGTCCATAAAAGTATTCAACTAACACAATTTCTTCGACCTTGTGTCACCTAACACAATTTCTTCAGCCTTATGCCAAAAAGGAAACCAACCCTAACTTCAACTAAACCTCAATCATTGTCACTATTTTCTTCCAAATCTTCTTGGCTACTGCTGCTCACCTCAACTATTGGTGGGATTATCAAATAGGCCCACTCTGGAGATTTATACTTTTGATTAGGCTTCAATGGTCTTTTACTTTTTCTGTTTATAACTTCAATTATCTTTCCAAGTTGTCCCTTTTTGTCTGCTTCACCTCTCTGACTATTTATCTCATTGATCTGTTCTTTTGATTTGTTGACCAATTTGAATTTCAAGTCTTCTTTTGGCCAGACATCACCTTTTCTTAAGAGTTTCTTCTTAGGCTCAATTTCATTACATTCAGCTTTCCAAGCTCTTTTTCTGAATTTTCTTGTTTCAGACTCTTCATCACTTTCATCTGAGTCAGTTTCAGAGATTTCAATACTGAATCTAGGAACTTCTTTACTCTGCAGCTTCACTCCGTTAGGAACAACATCTCTGTAGCTGGTACTTGGCAATTCGTCTTCTTCTTCTGGAATTACTTCTAACTTCCCAGTTTCAGATCTCCCGTTCCTGCTTTCAGAGTTTTCAATCTGCTTTTCAATACTCTCCTGATCTTGAATCTCTTCTGACACAGTTTCTTTTTCAGTTCTCTTTTCTAGAACATCTTCATCATTTTCTGAATCAACAACAAAGATGTCTAGTTCTTTTTGATTTGATGCTTGATTTGCTTTCGGTTTTACCAGATGTCCACTTCTCTGTCGATCTTCAGAATCTGGATTTTCAGGACCCTCTTCTTCCTCAGAATCTGAATATGTTGTAGTTTCGTCACTATCTTCGTCAGTGTTATCTGGTGCAGGTACACGAAGGGTATGACTTGCATGCACCCACCTTTTCAAGCCCCTGCACTTGACAGCATTAGTTGTGACTAAAATCACTTGCCTTGCTTTCTGCCACCTGGGTACCAAACAGTTCCTTTTCCGATGCACCTTTGTTCTAACCCAGTCTCCTGGCAAAAGATCATGAGCCTGCTCCTTTTCCTTTGATATCACATCTGTTCCCACCTGATGGAATACAGAGGATACTACATCAGAGAGTTGCTTACAGTAGTCTAAGATTGCACTGTCATTTATTGCTAGCAACTTTCCAAAATGAATATGAGCCTGTCTCATTACTCTTCCCATAAAAATGTCATGAGGGCTAAGACCTGTTTTCTTGTCTGGAGTACTTCTTAAAGACATCAAAACAAGCGGAAGAGCATCTGTCCACTTAATCCTGTAGCTAGACACATTTTTGAAATTCTGTTTTTGATTGTCCCATTTATCTGTTCTACAACACTTGATGCTTCTGGTCTGTATGCACAGTGCAGTTTCTGTTTGATTCCAAATGCTTCACAAATAAATTCAATCAGTCTGTTTTCAAAATGTCTGCCGCAATCAATTTCAATAGTCACTGGAAAACCATATCTAGGTATGATTTCCCTTAAACACAATTTTGCCACAGTGATTGAATCATTGTGACGAGTTGGGAAAGCTTCGACCCATCTTGAAAACAAACAGACAATTACAAGAACATATCTGAGCTTATTGTGTTGTGGCATGCCAATGAAATCCATTTGCAATCTGGTAAAAGGACCACCCTACCGACCTATGGTTCCCATGCTTACCACTGTTTTTCTGTTTGGATTGATTTGCTGGCAGATCAAACAACATTGGCAAAGTGACTCTGCAATAACCCTAAATTTTGGATTATACCAAGTCTCCCTGAGCCGTCTGATCATTGTGTCTCTTCCTAAGTGGCCTGGTCCATGATACATCCGTGCCATGTCAGCAATCATGCAATTAGGCATATCAGGTCTTCCATCTTTGTAAACCTAAATACCATCTTCCTCTCGCTATCTACAATCCTCCTTGAGCCATGTATTTTTCTACTCATCCTCAGCCTCATCTTATTAGTCTTTCAGCCTGATTCATTAAAGGTAATTGCGCTCGCAAAGGGCCAGATTCTGAGAATCCAGCCCTTTGCGAGTGCGATTTTTGCATTTGGGATTCATCATCCCCAATGCAAAAATCGGTAATAGCGAATTCGCAAATTTGTGAGGAATTACATTTAAGGAATCTCTATTTGAGATTCCTTAAATGCAATTCATCATCCATTTTCAAATTGCGAAATCGCAATTTCGGGCCGCTATTTACCGCGAGGTCAAACCTCGTGGTAAATAACGAAAACTCAGAAAAATGCTTTTAAAAGCATTTTTCTGAGTTGCATGTTGCACACACACATGTCCTTTGGACATTTGTGTGCAACACCTGTTTAAATTAGCATTTAAGGGGTGCTACAGGGTGTCCTCTGGACATCCCTGGCACCCTTTAAATCGCTATCTTATTTGCGATTAGCTAATTGCTAATTGCAAATAAGGAATACTCCCCATTCATTCCTATGGGCCTTTTGGCCCATAGGAATGAATGGGGAGTAATTCCTTATTTGCGATTAGCAATTTGCTAATCACAAATAAGGAATCTCTAGGAATCGCAAAAAAATTTGCTATTCCTACATGAATACCGTTTTGCGAGTCTGGAATAGCGATTCCTTATGATTCGCTATTTCAGACTCGCAAAACCTCCCATTGATGAATCAGGCTGTTTTACTCCCTGCCATGTTTCTACCACAGATATTAGCATGAGAGAGTTCATTACATGTTCATTGTCTCTCTCCCGATTAAGTGGAAGATTGATCTTTGCACAGTATCGTGCAGTCTCATCTGCAAAAGCATTTCCTTTAGTAATATAATCCTGACCTTTTTTATGTGCACCATATTTAACTACTGCTATTTTTTCTGGTAATTGAACACCATCAATCAGTCTTTTGATCAATTTCGCATTTCTGATTGGAGTCCCTGCAGATGTTAAATAACCTCTTTGAGACCAGAGCTGCCCATAATCATGGACCACTCCATATCCATACTGACTGTCAGTCACTATGGTAACTTTTTTCCCTGCAGCTCTCTCACAGGCAAGAAATAAAGCAACCAATTCTGCTATTTGTGCTGAATGAATTCCTTCAAGTGTTGAACCTTCAACTATTTCAGAAACTGTGCAGATTGCATATGCTGCTCTCAAAATGCCCTCACCTGTTCTTAAACAAGAGCCATCAACAAAGTAAGCAATATCTGACTCTCGTAAAGGTACATCTTTAATGTCCTTCCTGGGTTTGGTGCAGTATTCTAAAACATCCAGACACTCATGTTCCACATCATCATCATCATCAGGAGTCACATTATCTGGCAAAAGTGTAGCCGGATTAAGATTCAGACATCTTGCAATAGATACATTATCTGATCCCAGAATAACTTTCTCATACTTCGTCAATCTATTGCTAGACAGGTGTTGTGTCTTACTTCTGGTAAGAAGTGTTTCAACTGAATGAGGTACATATACCTTTACAAGATATCCCATTATGATTCCTTCACCTTGCTCAAGACTCACACTTGTTGCAGCCACTGCTTTTAAGCAACCTGGCAATGCTTTTGCAACAGGATCAAGGACAGCTGAAAAGTAAGCTATAGGTTTTCTCATGTTTCCATGTTTCTGAATTAGAACTGACAAAGCACATCAGGCCCGATTCACAGAACTAACTTAAGACAAAATCCTAAACTTACTACTTTTGGTATTCACAGAAGTTAGGATTTTGTCTTAAGTTTGTCTTAAGACAAACTTAAGACAGACTTAAGACAGACTTAAGACAAACTTAAGACAAAATCCTAACTTAAGTCTGTCTTAAGACAAAGTTGTGGAATTTGGTTTTGCTGAATCAATTGGTTCTGCGGATTCGCTAACTGTCGCTGTTGCTGTTGCTGCTGATTTATCTCACTCTGCATCTGTGGATTTAATGATGAATTCTTTAAATTTCTGGGCGGATTTTTACACTCACGCTTCCAGTGTACAATTTCCCCGCAATTAAAACAGGGCAGCTTTTGTTTTAACTCTTCAATGTTTATATTACATTTTGGCTTATTTGTAAAATTTCCTTTAAACTTGCCTGGATCCTGGTTCTGCTGAAAATTTTTATTTTCTAATGCTGCTATCTGCTGCTCAGCGACCTTCACTTGTGCCCACATTGCCTTTTCCTTGAGTTTCTTTTGTTTTACATCTAGCTCATCACTGCAATATTTTGCCTTTCTCAGGATGTGATCACCTGAAAGTGCTTGCCAACCTACAATTCTTGTCCTAAGCATGTCCCCTATTTCAGGTCTCAAACCATAAACAAACCTGTAAATGAAGTGGCTCATGTCACTCTCACTTCATTTTTCATAGCCACTGTATTGTTTAAAAACCAGGAGCAATCTTTCATAATAAGAATTAACTGATTCTTTTGGTTCCTGATTAGTTCTGTCAATTTTAACCCAATCCACTTCTTTTGCAGGAATTTTGTCTTTCAGCCAAACAATTACTTTGTCATAGAAATCCGTGACAGTGTCTGAAGGAGCACCTGTTACTCTATGCCGTTGTGGTTCCTCCTTCGGCCAACCCACAAAAATTTTGCATTCTGTCCAAAGATCTGACGGGACAACAATGTCAAAGAAACCATCAAGATCAATCCACAGAACTTTAGAAACTTTGATAAATCTATCTACCTGTCGATACCATTCCACTGGCTTTTCTCTGAGTCGAGGAAAATCATTCGTAAACAGTAATATATCCTGTCTTGTCCAGGGAACATGAACATAAGCCCCACCAGCTATTTCTCTCATCGGAAATTCACCAAAAACTTCTCCCCTGTCTCCCTTTTCTTCTTCTCCCTTTTTTGTCCATTTAACTCTCCATTTGCTTAAATCACCTAATCTTTTCAAGAACACAATTAATTCTTTTATGTGAGTTATTCTGCCTGTAGTATTAAGATTTTTTATGTCTTTTTCAGAAAAATCCACTCTGTAATGCTTTTGTAATTGCTTCTGGCGAGTTAAATCTATTTCCAATTCAGCAGCCACCTCTTCAAACTGTTCGTATTTATTCTTGGTTTTCCACTGAATACTTTTGCAAAGAAAAAGCAGTTCATCATCCTGATATTGTTTCAAACAATCAGTACCAATTGTGCCAATAATCAATTCCTCTAAATCTGCTTTTAATTTAGCAACATCAAGCTGTTTCGATTCAGGAATTTGTGTTAACTCTGTTCTATTTACAGAGCCAGAATCTGATTCTGCAACTGATGGTGTGACATTTGACAATCCTTGATTTAAAGTTAAATTTGGCATTGTTTTATCTTTACGAATCTCTGTTAATTCAGAAGAAAAGTTTTTAGCCACTTTCTGAATTTCTGCATTCAAAGGATTTGCTATCATTGACTGCCTGTTCTCACTTTGATCAAAAACTGGTACAACAGGACCAATTGTAACTGGAACTTTCACTGCTTCCATGCCTTTTGTCAATTCTTGAATTAATTCTCCCTTCGCTTTAAAATAATCTGTTATATTTGGAATTTCAGGCAGTGTCTTTTTATCGTTTTTCTGGAAATTATTTCTAGAATTAGAATTCTCTCTTGGGGATTTTGTTTTACATCTTGACCTCTCTCTATCAGGTAATATCATAAACCTGGGTGAATCCTCAACTTCCCTAGGTGCAGAAGGAGAAACACCTGAAAAACTTCTTGGAGTAGAATGTGAACAACCTGGTTGATATGGCGGAGGACTGTTTAACATATCCTCTAAAACTGCATCAAATTCTTGATCTAATTTACCTTTCTCCTGTGAATTCTTTTGACCTGTTTCTACAACCATTTCTAATACTGGATATAATCCGTCCTGCATGTCACCTTTCCTCCAACGACGTACTTTATCCTGATGAGTATATAAACTTCTTGGTGTTCCCCAATTTTCTGGCCCAAGCTCCATCATTGTAATTTCCCATTCAACTAAAGCTTCAAATTGAGTGGGTCTGGGTCTTGGTGAAAGAGCCGTCATTTTATCTCTTACGTTTCATAGAACTTTAACATTAAATGATCCATCCTCTGGCCAGGCTAAAACACCATCTCCCCTAGTGTATTGTATCCAATTTTCAAACCAGAGAACAGTATGATATCCGTATTCTCCTTCCATATATGCTGCAGGTGTTTTATACTTATGAAGAAATTTTCCACCACGCGCTTTAATTTTCTTGTCAGGATTAAATAAATCTTTAATTTTCTGAAACCATGAAGGCTTATTCTCTTCTTTATACCAATAACTCATGTTTTTAAATCAAATCGTAAAACTTAGAAAAGATCGTAAATATTTTTCTGTTGTTCCGCTGCTCTGACCAATCCTTGCGCGAAACTCACCAACAAGCCAATCAGGTTAAGCTATGTCACCACCTTGCTCAACCAATGAGAAACCAGTTTTCAGAAATGACCAATCAGCTAACAGCTGGATTTGATCACGTGAACCAATCAGCACGCTAGCTGTGACGTATGTTAACCAATCACAGTGCGAATCCTGTGACGTACACTGCCGCTGCAGCGAAGCTGCGCTTGTCAGTGTCACTCCGTAAACTCACCCCTCCTTCCCAAAATATTTTCACAGCGCCATTTTAAACAATTCTTTTCAAAGAATCTCAGTTAATAACTACATAAAAACAAACCATTTGTCCGTTTCACTAAATAAAGTAATGGTTTTATAAAACATTCAAGAATTTCACTCGCATGAAATAGACTGCGCTATTTTCACAAAAACAATTTTTCAGCTTTCATACAAAAGAGAAACCTATCCATACATATATGAATTCTTTAGTAGGACTTTAACCAACCAATTGAATTCCTATTACGCTAGTAAGAATAGACAAAACCTATCTCACCCTTCACACAAGTTCAGAAAAATCCTATTACTTTTTTTACAGCGAGTTTTAAAACGGGCTCCTAGTCCCTATACTCGAAGTTACAATTTCATAGTCAATCCTCACCATTCATGCAAACTGTCATACCTAAATCCCTAAACTTGTGTTGTACGACCACAACACTTAGTGATATTTCTATACCACTAATTTGAAACAGAACAAATGAACTGTTTAACTTCACCTGTTACACTACTCTGCCGGCACATAGGCTTTTCACACTGCTGGAAAAAACCTTTCAACAACAAATAACAACTAAACAAAACTTAACATGTTTTAAACATATATGCTATGTAATTACCATGTAACATGTATGTTACCATAGTAACCAAACTCTGCTACCAGGAATTTGATCCAGCGGGTTAAAAGAAATTCAGTCTCATATGTACAACTCTACACCACAATACTCACCATAATTTATAAAAATTAACACTAGGCCCATATTTGACTGAGACATGAATTATGACCGACTGCATCTTATGACCTAATTAATCTAACATAGCAAATCACCTTAATTAAGTCACATATATAGGCAATGGATTAACTAATGGTAACTCAAGGAAACAAACAAGACCAGCTTGTCATTTCAAAATCTATTTATTAACCTTATTTTTAAAGCAAATGCATTTTTAGAAAACTCTTTTATTAGCAATTTTTATTTAGCAGATTAATTCATTATAGGCACAACAATTTAGCAAGTTCGAATCAAAATCAGCATGAGTAAATGCTCAAACACATTGATTATTTCTCCATAGCCTATTTCCCTATTTCCCTAACTTAGCTAAAGAAAACCTGTAAGGAAAAGTAAAGTCTTACGTGAAAGGAAAATCTGGCAGCGTCTCTGGAGCACAGGAACGAACGAACAGTGCTCTTAGCAAGGGGGCAATTCTTATAGTATTTCCCTATCTAAAACTAACTAAAAGAATACAAATATTCAAGCAGGGCAAAACACGATTGGTCAAAGGATGTCTCCTGATGCGGTCATCCGACTCTCGCATAGCCAGAGTCACGTTCTTTCAAGAGCGGCATTGTTCATTATTTAATGTCACTAGCAGGTTCCGAAGGTGGTTACATTTGACAAAAGTTAATATTGTTTCCTTCGTCCGCTCAAACTTTCCGCAGCTGAAAGACAAGTGCGGCCTTGACCATGAAAAAATCTGAACCAAATGTCCTAAGCTTCCACACAGCCTTGTTTGCAAGCCATTCTCCAAGAATTAATGTAGAAAAACATTTTCACATTCCAACGTAGCTGTGCAAGGCCTACTTTTGGTAAAGCTTTTTCGGACATCCATTTTAAAAGTAGGCCACAAGCCTTATTAGCGTGAGTCTAGTATGCAAGGAAACACAGACAATAATTAATTCGAGAAATGATAATTATTCTGTTACCCACCCCCTTTACTAAAATTAACCCATTAACTATATTACCTAGTTTTGCATACAAACAAATAAACTAACACTGACACATGAGACGACAAAACATAAACAGAAGCACATTTCCAAGAATGCACATGCTATTATTAAATGGCCGCAGTTAATATATGACAAAACAAAAGACAAAGTGAATATATTATTCAAAGCAAAATGACGAACAAGACAAGAGCACAAATGATTAAACCCGCGTGTTGGTGTTGGTGCATACTATTCTAGGTTGAGTCAGTAAAGGTGCAAATCATGCAACACACATTAGTAAAAATAAAAATCATGAGAGTTTCATTTGTCATGAACAATCATTCAGAAATAATTCTGAAAGTCCGCTCCATCAACAGCACTGCCGGAGCTGGGCCAGTGTGACTGGGGAATGATTTATGAGTTTGCGGTATGTGAGTGAGGTTGCCTTGGTGGAGAAGCATTCTTCCAACAATGTATCCTCCAGAAGAGACGATTCTAGTAAGGCTTCATCGGGGGGAAGTACTACAAGAAGAGCATGATGAATCTGTAGATAAGGAAAAGCCTCAGTATGGGCTAGTTCGTATGTATTTTGTAGCCATAGGGGGTTGGCACGTGTAAGTCATCTCTCCCACCCTAGTTTCCGTAAGGTAGAATGCCAAAGGGCGACCGTTATGGCTGTTGGCCACTCCTAGGATAAATGATGTGGACTAGTTCATAGTGCTCAACGATAACTGTTAGGCTGAAGGACCAGATGGTCCATGCAATAGGCAGGTTCGTCCCTAGGATGATAGGCCCAGTAGTTGACTGTAGTCAATTGGGCTGCTGCCTTGTACGTTTGCAAATCAGGAAGGGGAATCCCCCTTTATAACAACCATGGGTCAACCTTGACAAAGCTATATGAAGCGAGCCGCCATCCCAGAGAAGAGTCCTGAGTTCACTATTAACTGTTTTGAAATATATATCTGGTGTTGGGAAGGGGAGTTCTGCAGGATGTAAAGGAAGCGGGGCAAAGCCATTACCTTAAACAGCACCACCCTTCATAATAAGGAGAGTGGGAGGGATCTCCGGTGTCGGATATCACTTTTGAGATGTGCCAGGAGGCCCGTGAAGTTTTTGGCACTAAATACCTTGTGGTCAGTGTTCACATGGACAACAAAGGTATCTAATGTTCTTCGCTGCCACTCAGATCTCGCTACCAGGAGGAAAGTGGGGCTCCTGACCGTGAAGGGTAAACATCAGAAATTTAGACCATTTAATTAGGTATCCAGAATATTCCCAAAAGATCGAAAGGATGCCCATTAGCCTGGGGACAGTGGATCTGGGAGAGGCAATGAACAGGAAAAGTCATCAGCATAAAATTATATTCTGTCCTCTTAGTCCTCCGTCCAGCGCAATCCATGAATCAAGGGGTCCCCTTTGACCCAAGCCGTGAGCAGTTCGAGAATCAAGGCATAAACCGGGGGAGACAGGGGGCAACCCTGACGTGTTCCCCTGCGGATTGGAAAAACCTTTGAGAATCTACTATTAACTACCAATCATGCCATTGGTTGTGAGTATGGCAGTCAAAGCCAGGAAATGAATTTTGGGCCGAAGCCCATATATTTGAGCACAACAAAAGATATGGCCATTTAACTGTATCAAAGTACATGCGCCCATCAATTGACAGTTTTATTGCGTCTTCTTTGCTTCTGTGCGCTCACCCCAAAACTCCGTGGAGTCGTAAAATCAGCATTGTACTGTGGCCAGGAATAATCCCCAGGATAGACCAATTATGTAATCGTAGGAGTCAGATGAAGTGCAAGGGTTTTAGCTATTATGTTCAGGTTTGCATTGAGTTAAGATATGGGTCTATAGGATGCGCACTGATGCACAGGCCTGCATTCTTTATGAATAATCACCACTGAAGCCAATCGTTGTTCCTCCGGGAGTGTGTCTATTTGTCTGCTGTCTTTGAATATTTTCAACAGATAAGGTAGAATTGTTTTTGCTGTAAGTTTGTACAGTTCTACTGGCATTCTATTGGGCCACCGAGCCTTCCCTTGCTGTAGCGACCGAATGACTAATGTGAGCTCGTCCTCTGTCAGGTTGTTGTCCAAAAGGTCTGGTGGTGCCTGTCCGCTAAAAAGGTCAAGGAGTCTTACTCCAAACTTGATGCATCAGAGGAGTATATTTGTGAGTAGTAGGTAGCGAATGAGTCAGCAATATCCTGTGGGTTTCTCAGGCGCCCTCCATCTGGAGATTTGACTACCGACACACATCTGTTAGCCTGATCTCACCTCTCTAGCCAGGCAAGCAGTTTTCCTGACTGGTCCCCCAGTTCATAGATCATGCTCTTTGTGCTTATTCCTAGCTGCATCTGTCACCAAGTTCCTATACTCCTGCTGTTTCAGTCACAGGTGATGTTGTATGTCTGCTGGAGCATTTTGCACCACTTGTGTTTCCAACAATAGAATTTCTTGTTAAAGCTTCTCCACTTTCTCATTTTTGTCTCTCTTGTGTCCCACCATGAGGGACTGGGCCTGTCTCCTAATCACTGCCTTGTAAGCTTCCCAGAGTGTTAGGGAAGTTTACATTTTCTTGGAAGTAATGGTTAGTGTGTTGCTGAAGCCCCTCTCGTATGGCTGAGAGTTTTAAAAACCACTGATTTATGTGAATTGTATCCCTTACTCTTGGATTACCCCAACAATTTGCCCACATCGGGGAGTGGTCCGATATTCCTCTCGCTAAAGGTTTACCTCTCTAGTTTTTGTAAGAGAAGAGCCAGTTGAGATGAGGAGGTCAATTTGAGACCTGCTACCATGGGCCCCTGAGTGAAAGGTGAAGTATTGCGCAGACGGGTTAAGGTTCCTCCAAATATCTACCAGCCCCAGTGCCATTAGGAAGTTCGCTAATTGGGTGATTGAGGGAAAGGCCTGTCTGGGTGGCATCGGTCCACTTTATCGTCCAGTGTTATATTGAAGTCTCTCCCCATTAGGATCTCCCCATCTGGCATTTTGGAGCATGAGCGCTCCCAAATCCGGGAGTGTACCAGTATGAAGACGAGGTGACAAAATGCGCCTCACAGGGAGCTTTACGTCTGTTCCAGTTGTCATGTGTCTATATGTGAGTCATGTTCCTGCCACCACAACCCTACCCCTAGTTTACCAAAATTGTTATTTTGTACCTGTTTTGGACCTGTCAACCTATATTGATACAGAGACAGGATGGTTCTAACCAAAGATGTAAGCAGCCATGTATTGAGATAACATTCCCCGAAAAAAAGGAATGGAAAATATTTCATAATGAAACCCCCCTCACCCCACTCCCGCTTCCCTGCATGACAGACATAGAACTGCCCGGCCCCCCAAAAAAGCAGAGGGCCTAACGCCCCAAACCAACATCTAAAACTTTAGTGGTCGTAGGCTATCCCTACAGCCTGCCACACAACCTCAAATTAAATATAATGAATAGCAGCCATTGAAAGAATAGTTAGAAGTCTGACCTTAGAAGATCATGTTGGAACACTGTGAAACACCCAAGGCCCCCCCACACCCTCAAGCCAGCCTGCAAGTCTCCGTGTCTTTCAGTGTGTGGACCTTGTGTTCCCTTAATCCTCACACTGTTCTCACAGCGCGCTCGACCTCTCGCACCACCGACAGATCTCCAGCCCTCCAACCATTCCCATGCCTCCTCTGGGGTTGTAAAGAATCATGTCTTGTCTCAGATCCGATGCATAATCTCGCTGGGAAGAGCATTGAGAATTTCATGTATTTTCTCGCAACACCTTCCTAACTTCAAGAAAACTCAGTTTTTGACGCTTAACTTTCACTTGAAATCTGGGAAGAAGGATATGTGTGCGTTTTCATATAGGAGCGGTGGAGCTATTCTTGCCGTTTGGAGGATGGTATCGCAATCTCTATAGTGAAAGAGCTGGGTAAGGAATGGCAGTGTAGGGCCCCTGAACAGGGGCAATGCCCTGACACTGTGCGCCCTCTCGACAGAGAGTAGTTTGGAAAGACCAAAGGTTTGGTGTTACTTGAGGACAAGGTCCTCCACAAACAAGCTGGTTCATACGTGCTTTTTCGGGACCCCCAAGATGCAAACGTTGTTGTGCCGGGATCTTCCTTCACAGTCCTCAAGTCGTTCCTCCAGGAGTTTTTTAGAGGCCTCTAAGACCTTCCCATATGCTTTAAGGGTGCTTGTGTCTTGCCCTATGGTGAATACTGTGTCCTTGATTTCTTTCACACGGGGATCCCAGGTTGCAGAGGTCTCAACATATGTTCCAGATCTGCTGCAACCAGACCACATTTCGGGCATTTAGTTCGATCGCTATACAAAGTATTATTAGCCCATTTGGATATCCTATCCGGTGTATGGTAAAGAATGCAGGTAGTTTTGAATTGCTGTAGCCTTAAACTTGAGGATTGAACTAAATGATTAATGTTATGAAGAGATGCGGTATTCATGGAAGGGGTAATATTAAGCCCCAGCTTGGCGCTCCATTTTAAAGCTAGTTTAGAGCAGTCACTGGTTATGTAGGTAATGAGACAACTATAAGCTATACTAAATAAGGATTCATTATTTAATGAATAAAAACAATCCCAAATATCAGAATCAGATACTTCTCTTAATCTAATTTTACGAATAAAAAAATCATACATTTGCATATATTTAAATCTCCTGGTTTCTGTGATTTTATATAAATGTTGGATGGAAAAGATGGTTGATGTCAAGCCCGCATAGCTGATTCTCTCAGTAGGGTTGTCATATAGGGATTGGATCCCCAATACAAAATCACCACTAAAGCCCATGCCTGTAATTATTGACCAGAGATAATCCCACCCCACTCGGTCAAAAGCCTTCTCCGTGTCCAGAAGGATCATACCAAGTGGGGAGGGATTTGTCCCTGCTATATCAAAGGCAGTAATAGCCATATTAATATGAGCTGTTGTGTCTCTGCCGATTACAAACCCGTGCTGCTGTGTGTTGACTATCTTAGGGATCAATGGAGCCTACTGTGTAGCAAATACCTTTGCATCTGTATTTATAAGCGAGATGGGGCGGTAAGAACCGCGTTGATTGTCCGGCTTATCCTTTTTCAAAAAGAAAATTAGCTTGGCGGTGTTCCAGGAGTTAGGTGCCTTCCCATTCTTTCCGATATAACAAATAACTTGATGAAAGAGTGGGACTAACTCATCAATACAGATCTTATAAATCTCTAAAGGTAACGCGTCTTCCCCAGCTGCTTTTCCTGCTGGTAGAGCCAAAATTGCTTGTCGAATCTCTAATAGACTGACAGGATCAGATAGTTGGTTAAGCCCTAAATGATCAAATTTTTCTAGAATGTGGCAATCCAAATAAGCCTGGATACTAGCCGGAGTAGGGACGTTTTCTGGCGTATAAATTCTCTTATAAAATTCCGCAAATTGTTCTATTATCTGTAAGGGTTGATCAAGTATAGTATTATTAGGACCTTTTAAGATTTTAATCAGATTATTAGCTCTCTAATGAGCAACCTTATAAGCTAGGAGTTTCCCTACTTTGTCTGCACTTTCATATTGCGCGATATGAGCTTTATGTAACTTTATACTGCTTTTTTCCCAAAGTATAGATTTTAGAACAGCTTTTAAGTGTCCTAGATTAAGCCCGAGTTCAAGCACGTTGGTGGAACCTGTGCGTAAAGCGTCTGTCAATAAAAGTTCAGCTGGGAGAATATTATTAGTTAGGTTTTTGTTAATTTCTCGGCGTTCAGAATTTTGTCTAAAAAGAAATTGCTGGGTAAACCCCCGGATACTATACTTTATAGGCATTCTACACCATAATATAAGAGGTCGAGTTTAGAATATTTTGAATAAAGTCTAAAATATGAGTCTTGTGTTGAGAAATAAATTCTGTATTAGTAAATAAGTGCCTGGGGAAGGAGAACATCCTAGGGATAATATGGATTTGAGGAATATTAAACGAAAACAAAATAGGATTATGGTCTGAAGTAACTCGGGGGCATAACACAATAGAACTCGTATTTAGTATATTATCAGATTCCCAGGACATATCAATGCGAGAGCACAATTTGTGAGGGGCAGAATAGTAAGTATAGCCGGCTAAATTAGGGTGGATGCTACGCCAAACATCTCTAATATTATGAATACGCCCTATTTCCAAGATAGCAGCACGGGACCTGCGCATGCGTTGAAAGGAACCGTGTCTAGTAGTATCCAATTGAAAGTCCATGATACAATTTAAATCCTCCAAAATGACTAATTCCCCCTCCAAACCCAAAAGTTCAATATTCAGTTGATCAAACATATAAGAATCATCAAAATTAGAGCCGTAAACCACACAAAATATGAGTTTACATCTTTCAATTGATAATTGCACAATAGCCCATCGCCCACTTTTGTCAGAGATAGTTTTAAGGGTTTCTACTCTAAGGCGTCGGTCTTTAAGAATGGTGACCCCACTTGTTGAGGCATTGAAAGTAGAACAAATAATAGACTCATAGCCGAGTTGCCCCAGGAGCTTCCAGTCTTTGTAAGCAATATGGGTCTCAGATAGAAAAACAAAATGTGGGTCGTATTTCTATTAATGAGACCTGCAACGTTCAAAGCCAAACATTTTAGCAACAACATTCAAAAGTTTTTAAATATCTCTTTTCATTCTGCAAAAATAAAACAGATAAACCTCTCACTGAGACATCACACCAAACCCCTGACTGAGTTGTTTTTTCTTTTAAATCCAGTCCACCCACCCTCCCACTGAGAAACCACCACCCCTCCCTTGTCTCCCTCACCTCCCTCAGGAGGGAACACCCCTCCGTGAACCGCTGCCGCTGACTTGGCAGCTACCCTAGGAGCAGCAAGGGGATCAACCTGCTTCCTAACCCTACCCGAAAATATATATTCAGAGAGAAAAAAAAGAGAAGAACAAATCAAAAGAGGAAAACCCAGGTAACATTAACTATTAGAAAGTTCAATTATTCGTACTCTCTGAATTAAGTAAATGAAGAGAGCAGACTCTCAGCCTCCTTTTCATCAGTGAGGTAGTATGTACGCCCCCCATTAATAACTTTTAGCGGGCAGGTTCCTGCAGGAACACTTGCCCGCCAAGAGATTTAAATGGATCAATAGCTTTCGCAGCTTCCAACGCCTATCCATAGTAGCGTTACTGAGATCAGATCGCACAAAGAAAGATAGAGATTCAGTTGTAACAGGGGAATTAGGCCAAGCTTTAAATGAGACAGCCTGTCTTAGCAAAAAGTTCCCGAAGTAAATAAGAAAGGGGCGGGAGAATTTACTTTCTTTGTTCCTTAAAACAAGTGGCAATCTGTGAACTCTCTGGAGTTGGGAGTCCCAGTCCCAGTCAGCTAGATCCGGGAATGCTTTTTGAAATAGGTTGACCACGAAGGCCCTGGGGTCTGATCCCTCCGCCCCCACGGGAATACCAAATAAACGCAACTTAGATCATCTTTGGCAATTTTCTAAATCCTCAAATTTTAGTTGTAGGGACTAAATCTGGGCTGGGTGTCGATCCACAGTAGCTCCAGTACGAGAAGAGCCTTCTTCAATGCTGACCACCCTGCATTGCAGGTCCTCCATTTCTTCGGAGATCCCCCCCCATTTTCTGTGTGATCTCTTGCAAAGAGTTCTGCAGCTTGCTGTTATCATCTCGCAGTTGTAAAAAATGTTCTTGTGCTTCTTGTCGGTGATTAGTTAGGGTCTGTAAGATAATATCTAGAGAAGAGCTAACAGCGTCTTGTGCCCTCGGTTTAGTTGAATCAAAAGCGGTAATTGGAGAGTTTTCTACCCCAGAGGTTAATGAGGTTGAAGTCAAAGAGGTTGAAGAGATTAAACTGGGGGGGTTAGTATCATTTGGTAGTGCCTGACTTAATGGTATACTCTCACTTGGAGCAACATCAGCGGATACCATTGAGGAAAGAGGATTGGTAGTTGGTTGCTGCAATATAATGCCAGTAGAAGAAATATCGCCTGGTGAAGCAGAGGAATATTTGATGGAGTCGTGATCGGATGGACTTAAACCGGAGAGTCTCGGGGTCATATTTTTCACCAGCCCTTTTGCTTGTATCCATTTTCTAAGGGGGCTCTTCTCCGCGAGGAGTTTCTTTGCAAGTGGGGCGGTATTAAAGTTGGTAAAGATGGTGCATTTGCTAAGCCAAGTGGTTTCCCTTTTTTACTCTTGGATTTCGACTTAAGTTTGGCTTTATCTCTTCTATCAGACAAATATTTGGGTGTATTTAGTGGAGAGCCAGAGTCAGCTACATCCTCAAATTCTCTGTATTATTCATATTCCTCAATAGAGGTATCAGCCCCTGTGGTCAACGGGCCATCAGGAGGATCGGTAGGTGTCTCAGCAGATGTATTAGTCATTATATCAAAAAGTTCAGCAGATTCTTTCGTGATTCTGACCGGGTCGAAATTTTTTAATTCCAACAACATCCTTTTCATAAAGAAATTATCTGCCTCATGAAAATCTATAAAGAAAAACCTGTAACTATAATGTGCAAACAACGCAAAATAATATTCTCTGATATTTGGAAGGGACAGCCCTCCTTGTGTGGATGTTAAATATAAAGTGCTCAGTGCAAGTCTGGGGGATTTTTTTGCCCGTAAGAAAGAGGAGATCAAAGCTTCTACTTTTTCAAAATAGGAGGCCTGACTTGCGCAGGGAAATGCACTAAAAAGGAAATTAAAAAGGGGTAGCACCAACATTCGAATTAGCGATGCCCGTCCCATAAGAGTCAAGGGTAGTAAATTCCAGCGATCTAGAAGTGAGCCCACCTTTTTTAATAGAGGTAAAAAATTAAGCGAAAAAAGGTCGTCTAGACTATCCGATATAAATATTCCAAGCTATCTCTTTGGATCCGTATTGTAAGTCCGCCTGAATTCTGGTGCTAAAGTGTCTACAGTGCAGTTAGCTAAAATAATTTCCATTTTGTTTACATTAATTTTATAACCCCCTAACTTTTGAAAGTCAGAGAACATTTTTAAAATCTTCAGTTGACTTGAGGGTTTGGAGTCTATGAAAAGGGCGATATCATCCGCATATAATTTTATATTTGTCATTCCTAATACTGGGGCAGTATCGGACTTAATATTCCTGATGGCGATCGCCAGAGGTTCAATAAATAGTGCGAATAAAATTGTCGACAAGGGACATCCTTGTCGCGTGCCGCTAGTAACCTGACAAGACCCAATATTAGTATTATTGACAATAATCTGTGCCCTAGAATTCATATACAGTTGTCGTAAACGAGAGATGAAAGCATTCGGGAAATTAAAACTACATAGAATTGCAAACAGGCAGTCCCAAGACACAAGATCGAAGGCTTTCTCCGCATCTAAAAACCAAATTTGAGCCTTCACCTTATTAGTTTTAAAATAATCTAGTGCCTCCAATAAAAATGTGGTGTTGGAATGGAGATGCCTGCCTGCAATAAAACCACACTGATTGTGAGCTACCAGTAAACCTACTATTTTGTTTAATCGGTTTGCTAAAAGTTTTGTAAACATTTTTAGAAAGTACGATATACACCTACAGTGGACTTTTTAAGTTGAAAACTCAGTTTTTTAAATTTTATGACTTACCTAATTTAAGTAATAAGACAAATTTAATACATTTTAGTTTGGGAGATGTTGGTTGCATAGACAAAAATACATTAACTCTTTGGAAGGAGAATGGCTTCGAGAAAATTGAACAATTCCTGTTGGGAAATAGGTGGAAATCTTGGGATGAAAATTCCAGCCAGTTAATCCACTCGCACTCAACTCTGAACTGGTCCTTCATCATGCTAAATCCAAAACTTAGAGAACTCGATATGGGAAATTTATTTAATAAAGAAAATATTCTACTACCCTAAATAATAAAATACAAAAGAAAATGAGTATCTGGATTAAAATATTAAAAGAAAGTAAAGACCAGGACTTTTCCAGCAAGATTATTGAGAGATGGAAAAAGAGGGAAGATATTGCAATCAACCAACAGGTATTGGATAAAATAAATAAATTTAACAAAACCATTTTTCGAGGAGCAAATTTTAAATGTATGCAATTTTACAATAAATGGTTAATATACAGAACCCCGTCCTTTTACATAATATTTTCCCCCAAGTAGCTTATAAATGCTTCCGTGTGAAGAAAAAGGCACTTGGAAACACATTGTCTGGGAGTGTTCAAAAATCCAGGTATTTTGGAAGGAAATAGAAAAATATCTCTCAATGGCGCTTAAAACCAATATAGTGTTTGACGACCTAATACCCATTTTAGGCTGCTCCCCCAGCCACACCCCACATGATGAGTCCCTTTTTATAGCTTCTTTAATAGCTAAATCCCTTATATTACAGTCCTGGAGAACAGACCTTGTACCATCCTTTCAGGCATGGAAGGCAACATTGCTTTGAATCCATGGTAGGGAAAGAAAATATGCTTTAAGATCAGGGGCTCTCAAAAAATATGACAACTATTGGAGTGTGTTTGATTCTTAATTTCCCTGATATCATTCAACCTGACCCACATTTCCCTGAAAATATATATTTGTCTACTAAGACTGTCTTGACTTGCACTTTACAACCAAGCTATGAAATGCTAACTGAGAAGACGCTTATTGTATTTAAATGGTACGTACTGTTTTAATTCTAACAAAATCTTTTGAGTATCACTGTCAGCCTGACTAATTGCTTTTTCACGAACTTTGCACTTTATAATTCAAGTGTTAAAATGATAATTTGTGTAGATGCTTCTAATATTCTTTTGCCTCATACTGTATTAATTGGATTTCAATTGTGTCTTGTTTCTTATATTGTTTTATTTGAACTCTCAATAAAAAAATATAAAAAAGAAAAAGTTCAGCAGATTCGACTGCTACACCTGCCCCTGCTACCTCTGGGATAGTATGATCAGCTACTACGCTCGAGCTCGTTATGCTCGTTATGCTCTCATCGCCCGAATTTAGTAACACATCCGAGGTACTCTCATGCTGAGATATAACCTCCTCCGTATGAGGGGTAGTCTCTGGCTGGCTGTTATAGTTCTTAGGTTTCTCTAAGATACAAAGAGCAAGATGCGCTGGTTCAGTTGAATGAAGAAGGCAGATACTGCTATCCAAAATCATAGCATCTGTCTCAGCCTCAACCTCACTCTCAGTCTCAATATCCATATTAACCTGATCAATTGTCTCTGTATCTGCCCCTTTTCTTTTATTTTCAAAGTCCCAGCCTTATGGATGTTTATACCCCCAGAAACGACAAGCGTGGGTAGAGGCAGCATCTGCTTACCCGATGGAGTTAGAGTTAGAGTGGTTCCTCCTCCAGATGTGTCCAGGACCCCTGAGGTAGCCGGTTGAGAAGCGGAAAATTGCAAACGCCTGGTTTGGTAGCACTTATTGAGCTGGCAGCAACCGCCGTCACTGTCACCGCCATTGCTGTTGTAGTAGAGGATAGCTTTTCCTCTAGAGTATGACAAATAGGAAGAAAAATATCTGTGTGATGCCTATTTTGTTGCAAACGTGGGCATGTGTGCTGAATTGGTATGTGTCTCTTTAAGCATAGCAATATCTGTATGATGTCTATCCATGTATACAAGTGGGTGCCTTTTCTTTTGAGGGTCCCCAGGCCTCTGACATTCCATTCCATGTCATTAGGCCTATTCCCTATAGTTGTTGATGCCCGCCCATTAGGTATGGGCGGAAAATCCGTTTCGCTCGCGGATTTTGCGGATTTTCGGGAAATTCGCAATCCGCGAGATTCGCGAATCTCCCGCAAAATCCGCAAATCCGCGAGCAGCGGATTTTGCTCGCACTGCTCGCACTGTTCGCGTGAGTTCGCGCCCCGCGAATAAGTGCTAAATTGCAGAAATACGATCTTAGCAAAACTGAAACTACTTACCAGGTTCAAAAGTTCAGGCTCATCATTAGTAGCCATTTCCTGTAGTGCTTCCTGAGGGGCCCCTCCAGAGTTCAGTTGCCAGTTGCAACTATTATGTGACCCTGCTCTGAACCTCAGAATAGTTACACATATGCCACAAAGGTCCTGAATTACAGCTAAGGGAGACAAGCAGGAGCCAGGCTGGAAGTTAAAATCCATTAATCAGCCCCTAATTCATTATTGTCAGTTGGGGCAGGGCAGGTGTTGTAACTAATTTTGCAACAATGAAAGCACTTAGCAAGTGCAAAAGATCACTAATCAGGGCGCACTAAGGAAGCAGGTGCCAGCTAAAAAAATATTCTGTGACACATTAATCAGCCCCAAATTAATTCAGGTCACTTGAGGCAGGGAAGGTGTGCTTTGCTTTGCCGAAAATAATGTACACTGGACAACCAGAGGGTGTGGTGATGAAACAGAGGGTGGCATGGGTGGGCCAGAGGGTGGCATGAGTAGTCAGAGAGTGGCAGTGGTGACAGAGAGTGGCAGTGATGAAGAAGAGTGTCCCAAACAGGCTGGACACGTAGAAACAACAAGTTCGCAAAACTTGCGACCCGACAGGTAAGTTCGCAAATTGCGAAATTGTAAAAACCCTCGCGAACTGGCAGAAACACGGGCGAACACAAAAAAAAAATCCGCAAATTCGCGGGAATTCGCGGGAATTCGCTGATTTTGCGGATTGCGAGTTCGCAAATCCGCAAAATTCGCGAACGCGAGATTCGCAAAATTCGCCCATGCTTACCGCCCATGTTTTGAGTCATTGTAGTAGCCTTGTATAACCATATAGAGTTGCAATGTATGTACTCTTAAGCAGATATCTTGTGTCATGCATGCCTCTGTCTGTTCCATTCCCACCGCTTGCCCTGCAATTCTCCCCCCACCCATGACGGCCGCCCCAACTTGCACTGCAATTTACCCACCCTCCTCCCTTTTCTTCGGAGGTACAAACATGAATACAGATTAACTGAATTGCCTCTACCAACACAGTGTAAAATGCCCAGTCCTTAATACACAGCACATTGAGTTTCAAAAGGATCAGTGTGGTTGGATGGTTTGACAGCTACCTTGTGGGCTAAAAGCTCGGCCCTTTTAGTTAGAAAACTAAAAAAAGCACAAAAAAGGAAACATTGAACAAAGGAAGAAGGACTGAGTGATGTTGTCTTCCCCTCCATGGGGCAATGAGTAGGGATCTCCTTCTTGGGAGTGCCTTCTAGGGGGTGAAGCCTGACCTTCTAGCAGGTTGATCGCCAAGCAAGAGGATGCCGGGGACAGAATTGTCGAGCGTCTGGCTGGCTTTTGTCAAGAGGATGCCCGGGACAGAATTGTCGAGCGTCTGGCTGGCTTTTGTCATTTATACTTTTGTGACGTATATTCTCTCGTCTATAGTCTTGTGGTGGGAACTCCAGACTAGCCCTGGGGCTTTCCGTGTGTTACAGTTAGAGTTAGAGTTTACTGTTATGCAGTACTGTAAGCTCATGTCTAGACTGGGGATTTGTAATTTCTTGATCACTCTGTAGACATCCTTTCCGGATTTCACTGTAGTCGGGCAAGGTTGTTTCATGTGCTCTATTCCTATTCATGCTGGAATGATGACCCTCTAGTGGCGAGCTATTTATGTTCTTAGAGTGTCGCGGGAGAGCCTTGAAAAACTCCATGACTTGCTGCGGAGCAGCGCAGAGGTGCTGTTTAACATGATAAATGACACGTAGCCGAGCAGGATAGAGCATAGCATAGGTAACACCTGCCTGCTGCAATTTCTTCTTAACGGGCAGTAACTTTTTTCTGGCTTCCTGGACTGCCAGGGTAAAATTAGGGTAAAGGAAGATGTTGGAATTTTCGAACATTACTGTCTGTGCCTCTCTGGCTTTCCTCAGAGTTGTGTCATGATACCTATAATTCAGTAGTTTGGCAACAATGGGTCTCGGTGGAGCACGAGGTGGGGGCCTTGGTGCTAGTGTCCTGTGCGCCCTTTCCACCACCAGCAATGAGGAAAAAGCCTCCTTGCCAAACCAGGCAATAAGCATGTGTTCCACGTATTCCTCTATGTTTCCAGTGTTCGTAGATTCTGGTATGCCAAGAATGCGGATGCTATTTTGCCTGGATCTTGCTTCCAGGTCTTCGTTCCTTGTTGCAATTATTTTAACCAATCTGTCCATTTCTTTGACTTCATCATGTCGCTGGGTATTATTGTCTTTGAGTTCTGAGATTCTATTCTCCGCCTATCCCAGGCTGCCATACTGCTTCTTGAGCTTTTGCTTTATGAAGTACATTCTTGTGCACATGCTGTCTATCTGGGACTCGATGGAAGTTAGTCTGTGTTTCATAGTCACTAGTAATGATTTCAGGTCTTCTTCTTCTGGCTTTTGGGCCACGTATGTGCTTTCGAACGTGTCCCTATCCATATTATGTCCCCTGGTTGTCTTGCGAGTCTCAAAAGGCAACTTTGTCTGTTTACCATCAGATTTGTCCGTTGTCCTTTGTATAAATTTGGTTAAATAGTGTGTGGTGCCACCAAGTATCACCCGCTGTTCTGTTTGATGGGATGTGCTTGTGAGTGGGGGGCGGTCGCTATTATGCAGCTTCTGCAGTCTGCAGTGCAGTTCATTCCCAAGCAGCACCCAATGTAGGCCCCCTTTAGTAGATTCAGTGTATGAAGCGTGCACTATTGGCGTGATCCGTAACTGCGATGGGACCCCTCTTTCACAACTCCTGAGGACCTCTATTGCTGTGTCTTCCCAGGCCACCCTTGTCCAGAAACCAAGTGCAGGTCGGCCCATGCGAGCTCTCCAAGTCGTTACCAGTATTCAGGGGAGCAATAAATGTGAAGGCCCCATCAGAAACTAGTACACTTTCAATACGCCGCCAATGCACCCACATATGATCAGAGCAGGACAAGGGTGCTTCTACTCCACCCGTCTTTGCCCATACGAACGTGCCGTCCAGAGTCTTCTTACTGCCTTTCATGCAACGCTGTCCTATGCCTGCATCTTCTTATTGAGTGGCAAATGGAGGCACATCTCTCTCTTATTCCTCCAGCTCATTGCATCCCTCCATTTCTTTCCACCGTTCATGGTGGCTCAGCAGTCGCTCCCGCTCACTCCTTGGGCTCTGCATCCTGCGCGTCCCAGCAGGGTCCACAGCCGGCATACAGCAATCCTGCCGGTGGCAACTGACTCAATGTCTTCAGGATAATGGCTGTAGGAGGGTAGCACTCCATGATTGTCTTCTGGGCATGCAGTTGTTGGCTGCTCACAGAGGAATACGCTACTCTCGTCCCTGCCTCTCAGGATGCCACTGCTATGCAGTAACGGACTCAGCCGCGTCTCACCGCTTCCAATTACTTTTTGTGCAGCCCAGCAGCTCTCTCACCTTCTCTCTCACCTTGTCTGGTGCTACCTTTATTGTGTGTTTTACCCCGACGTGGCCCTTCCAGGCACAGGATTTTAATGTACTTTGTACTTGGGCTGCAGGAGCCTCTCTAAGTTTAGCCATATTGCAAGCCCACCCTCTAGAGCCCCCACTCTCTAGACACTTGTGAAAATGTAGGAGACTTCAGAAGAACAGTCTGGACATTCAGAGGGCTGCCCTTGGGCTTAAGGCCTGCCTTGCTCCTCACAGGACCGCCTTGCTGCTTGAGGCCTGCCTTGCTGCTTGAACCAGGACTTCCAGAGTGACTCCAAGGGATAGTTACCTAGCCTACTGTGTGAGCAACATGGACATATCAAGCTCCAGAAACCCTGAATTCTGTACCTGGTCTCTGCTGAAGTGCGTACTAACTCCCAAATAGTGTGCCCCCTGGACCCTTGTTTTTGTGTTAGAGGTTCTGCTCATGCTTAACCCTGAAATGTGAGAATTGAAAAACTTTTCAGGAACAAATGGCCTAAGAACTGACGGAAGATCAGTACCTGCCTGCCAGCTGATCCTCCCGAGGTCTATCGCCGGCTGACTTGACCATGCGGTAGCTCCTGCTATATTTTTCTCTGCAGCAGGACTTCCTGTTCAGCGGGACTTACCCTTCAGGCCTTGTCAGCTACATACTACAGCTTCATCCCGCTGGAGATTTTCGACTTCGAAAGAAGTGACAAAGTCAAAAGGTAGATATCTTCACCGCAACTCCATCCAACAGCTCCCACCTGATGCCTCCTCCTTCTCAGGCACTGCCAGCCACTTTGCCCTCCTGATATTGCTATCCTGCCATGTGCTGATTATAGAAGCAGCTTTCAAAATCCTCTAGATCCTTTCATCTCTGCTAGTGATTGCTATTACCTGTAACCAAGCCTCCTTTTTTTCAATATGTATATTTCTGAATAAAAATGCCATCATCACAACATAAACAGATAGCCTCCCCAATCAAGTATATCAGGCATAGGGGTATGCGCAGAAAATGGCAAAACATTAATACTGGGGAATTATTGACATTACTTGCCTGGTCTAAAATAAAGTCATTCAAGGTCTGTTTAGGTCATAAAGTCAACCCACTAGTTGTATTGAGGGCATATAGCCAACACGTAGCTGACCTGCTAAATATAACACAGGAATGGGGTGGCCCAAAACCCAAGAAATGGTTTGATAGGCTATGTTCACAAGCACATAGTAGCCTGGTAAGGACCTTAAAAAAGGTCCCCAATAGACAGGAAGGAAGTAAGAGCATGTAGAAAGCTGTTCAACGGCATGATCAAGGCAAGAAAAGATACCATAAGAAGGGAGGCTTGGGAGCAGTTAGGAAAGGCGGGTGCCACGAATGATGAGTCCCAATTTTGACGAATAGTGAATTCTCCCTTCGTTGAGAATAACATTGTCCCAACTATTCCGTCACATATTTCGGTGACCTATTTCACTAAGGCCTATGAACCTCTATCCTTGAATGTGCCCAACAATACACGGACAATTCCCAGTTCGCTTAGGAGATGTCGGGCAACTACTGATTACATTAAAAGACATAATATCAGTGGTGGAACAGTGCCCGAGCAACAAAGCCCCAGGCCTTGATGTGGTTCCTATTGATCTTTTTAAGAGTAATCGTGACCTCTGGGCCCCATTACTAACTATTGTACTTCTTAGTGAAGTTTGTGTGGACCTTCTGAAGTTGTGGTCAAATGCAATTATTGTCCCCATATTCAAGAATGTGGACTTTTAGGAGCCACAATGTTATCGCCCAATCTTACTCATTGACTCAAGAGCAAAAGTGTTGCAGGGACTGAAAACAACAGACAAGTGCCTGAATCTCCACCTCCTGATAAGTAAATATGTGTCTGCTAAGGAGGGGTGCCTTTATGAACCTCAGTACAGCATTTGAAAATGTTGACAGAGGTAAGTGTTGTAATCTCATTCACTTGGTACATTCCGTCCCCCCTCCCCTGTTCTTCCCTTGGTCTTTCCCCTCCTGCGTTGCCAATATTCCACAGTGCCCTCCAGAGAGCTGCCTGGAACATGTGGTGGTGAGAAAACGAATAAAGTACATTTACCTTTATACCTTACAATTGTCTTCATTTCAACACTTGCGACTTTTCATCGGGTGGCGGTGGTTAACCACCACCCCCAACTAGGGTGACCAACCGTCTGTAAATTTCACGGACCGTCCGTCATTTTAGTATGATGTATGTAAGGCATCCGTAATTTAGGGATCTCAAATTACAGACACCGTACAGACATCATACTAAAATCGAAATAGGAAATTTCAGAAAGGAAGCCTGTTTCCCATGCGAAAGGCCCCGTGAGTTTAAAAGACTTCACTCAGGCCTCTCGCTCTTATCTTTTAATCTGTAGAGGCTGCCAGCAGCCACCCCTCCCGGACCTTGCCCAGACTGTAGACTGGCCCATTGTCATTCTGACACTGCAGCTGATTAGCACTTTAGAATGACAATGGGCCCAATTGTAGTGACAGCATGTGGTGTGCCTTGTCCTTCATGGGACTAGTGCAAGGCATTCTGCTTTTGTCTTGGCGCCATGCTGGAGAAAATAAAAATAAATTAACTAACAGCGTTTTCACTGTACATTTAAAAGACAGAGTTCAACATACAAATAAAAAAATACTATTTATTAATGCTTATTGTTACTAGCACAAATCTTGATTGCAGAAAAGGCCAGATGTCGCTTTGCAAAGCTGCGCGCATACTGAAAAACTGAAGTGCACGATTGGCTCAACCTTATATAAACTTATTTTGACTTGTATTTATTTTGGTTGTCTATTTACTTATATATTATTGTGCCACCTCCTGATATGTCTGTAAAACGTATGTTTTGTCAAAAAATTCTGTCCTGAATTTTGACCTTCTGTCCTGAATTTTTGTCCTGAATTTTGACCCTTTGTCCTGAATTTTTACACTGACCGTCCTGAATTTGCACCCATGCCAGTTGGTAACCCTACCCCCAACCCTTACTCCAGGTCAGCAGTTCTGGTTCTACGAAATTCAAGTGAGTAATTCCCTCACTTCTTCATCCTATTCTCTTGCCTCGCCTCCTTATCTGGCTTTGCTGTGCCTTGTTTTGTGCCTTAAGGACTTCCAGTGTCCTCCTCTGCCTTTTCGTTTCCTCATTTGGCCCCAGCTGACGTGACTGTTATGTCTATTCTGGATTTTGTTAACAGCGCTAGTTCCTAGGAGCGTCTGTATTCCACAGACGCATCTGTTTTAATTCCTTCTGTCAGCATTGGAACTGTGTATTTTCACTCTGTAAGGAGTAGCGTTTGGTTAATAAGGCGTGTGGGGCGCTTAACTATGAACCTGACCCCTTCTGATTCAGTAGGTGGCGTATGACGGATGAATGGAATCCTGCTGTCAGCACTCTTGGGCACACGAGGATATACGCGCAATAATCAGGCCACACTGTTGTTCAGCGTAAAAGGCCATTTATTAGGACCAGGCTGCACAACATAAACCACAACATTAATCAACAACAACTAAATCTCCCCCTTAATGCCAAAACTCCATCCTCGTACTCTTCTTTTGTTCCACCTTCCGTTCTTCAACCTTACCTCCACTCTCTCTTCGCATCCTGGCACTACTCTCATGCCACCAGTCGCCCCTTCCATCATTCACTCCTCCCCCCCACGAGAGGTGGGTGCGCCCACTAGTGACTCACCACCCCTCCCAAATACCGCCAACCAGGGAACCCCCTTTGGGCGGTTACCAGCCCCCCTCCCCCACCCAGGTGCCACTGTGCATCCTTCGCCTCCTCTCACTCACACATCCCTGCGGCACCAGATCGCTTCATTCCACAACTTGCTCACTACATCACGCACTTCCATAATATAATACGCATTCCCAAGTGTCGAAAGATGCACTCCGTCGTCCTTAAAAAGCAACCTTTCTTCTAGTCGTAGTCCGGGATGGGCGATCACCTTAATGTCTTTTGCCTCACAGAAAACCCTCATTGCCCTGTTCAATTTCCTCCGAGCCTTCTCCACTGCCCCATGCTTATTTGCACCCCTCCAAACTCTTCTGGGGATGAATTCCGTCCAAGCAATGCAAGCTCCAGATAACCTTAGCTTCATGACCTCCAGATCCCTCTGCATCAGCTGCAAGAGCGCCAAACCCGACAGCTGAATCAAGTAATTTTCCCCCAAATGGATGATCAACAAGTCCGGGCATCCCCTCTGTGGGACCATCTTCGCGAGCCAGAGCAGGAGTGCCCCCCATCGCATCCCCCCTTTTCCCCACCAGTGCACTTTATGTTGAAGTCCATTGAGTCCCAGGTTACGGCCGTACACCTTCTGCTCTGCATTATTTCGATGCCCAGTGCACAAAGGAATGCCCCACAATCCATGTCTTGGCCCTCGGTCCGCCGACGCAACCTACGAAAGAAAAAGGTATTAATACACATCCTGGTAACATTGACAGCTCAATGTCCCATCACCCCATCCCCAAGCTCGGCCACCTACTTCCTGACATACCTCTCACAACATTGTGACCTCCATCTCCCAATCCGGCGTATCCGATCCCAAGACCACCCCAACCGCGCCGCCGCAGTTGCCGCCCCTATTCTAAAAGAGTGGGTCCCAAACCCCACCCAATTTATTCCCAACCTGCCTACTGCCTTGCGCAAGACCGCTAAAAGCTGCACCGCCCTAACCCTGGCCCCAGACTCATGGCAAAATATCTCACCACCCGACAAC
This sequence comes from Lissotriton vulgaris, assembly GCF_964263255.1. Classification (NCBI taxonomy): domain Eukaryota; kingdom Metazoa; phylum Chordata; class Amphibia; order Caudata; family Salamandridae; genus Lissotriton; species Lissotriton vulgaris. Next base: position 366,259,186 of record NC_141687.1, read on the forward strand.
CGTACCTGGTCAACAAACGATCTCCACTCTTTCACTGGGCACACACCGTCCCATCCACTCTCACACAGCCAAACCCACTTTCCCCTCCCCAACTGATCCGTCTTAGACTGGCTCAGCCAAAAACCCAACCGTCCCCCTTCCACACGGACCTCCTCAAACCGCCTACCGCCTCCGGACCTTGTCCCCAACAACTCTGAAATCCTAAAGGCCCCAAAAAACATCCACACCATGTACAACCTGAACAGCCGAACCTCAAAGTCATTGTAACAGCACAACGGTAACACTTCAACTATGTGAACAAGCAACTCAAATGTCACAGCTTCCCGCAACACCCCTACCCCCTGTTATCTCTACCCCAACCCCTAAGCATCCTTCCAATGACTACATCTTTTGTCGGGTCAAAGCCAAAAAACAAACTAGCATAAAAGGACAACCCTGCCAACTTCCCTGAAATTGTTGCAGACGACAAACCTTTGTCAATACAGTGCAGAACAAACTGCTAAACTCCCTGCTCAATCACCGAACGAACTCTCCCAGCCACCACCAGTTGCCACCCCATAAAGGAAACAAACTCATCCCATGCCAGCCTGTACGTCCTTCTTGTTGATTCGCCACAGAATTCTCCACCAGTCCTAACACTCTCACTCCCCCAAGGCCCAGACGCCGGCCGGCAGTCTGGTCTTGTGCTGGTCCGCTCCAGGCGCCAACCTCCGGAAACGCTGCCACTGCGAACGAGACAAAGCATCCGCAATGTCGTTATTCGCCCTAGGGACATGCTTGGCTCGGAAGATCACATTCAACTTCAAGCAACGCAGCATAAACCCCCTCAACAGACGCAACACTCTCAAGTCTCTGGCCCTCTGTCGGTTGACCAACTCGACCACCGTCATGTTGTCCACATGAAACAACACCGACCTGTTCAAAAACTCATCCCCCCACACTTCCAGTGCCACCACAGAGGAAAAAACTCCAAGAACACAATGCTCCGCCCCTATTGCAACCATTGAGCCGGCCACTCTTCCACGCACCACCTGCCATCCCAGAAAAGGCCAAAACCTGCCGCCTCTGCTGCGTCAGATAAGATCTGAATCTGCCACACTGTCCGCTCTTCCACAAATTCCAGAGACACCCATTGAAATCAGAAAGGAACGTCCACCAAGTTCTCAAGTCAGCCCCCACCCCCATGGAGATCCGGACCCTGTGATGTGGTAACACTGCTCCCGACATGAACATTCCGAGTCTCCTGCAAAACGTCCTCCTGCGGCACGCAAAGTTCAAGAACCCTAACAGCTGTTGCACGGTGCGCAGCGCAAACCTCCTTTCTCCAATAGCCCATAGCAGACATGCCTGGATCTCAGAGACCTTCGCCCGGGGAAGGCAAGCCCTCCACAATACGGAGTCCAGCTCAATCCCCAAGAATGTCAAGCAAGAGCTAGGCCCAGCAGTCTTTTCGGGTGCCAGGGCAACCCCAAAGCTTTGCGCCATGTCCTGGAAATGTGACAGGGCCCTGCCACAATCCCCCGACTGCTCTCTCCCGAAGAACAGGAAATCATCCAAGTAGTGTGTCACAGCCCGGTGCCCGCTAATTTGAGTAAAAGCCCACTGCAAAAATGTACTGAATACTTCAAAAAGCGCACAGGAGATGGCACACCCCATGGGCAAGACCTTGTCCACGTAGATGGCCCCTGCAAACTGCATGCCCAACAGAGGGAAATCCGCCAGATACATCAGCAGAAGGCGGAAAGCTGATTGGATATCACATTTAGCCATCTCCGCCCCCGTTCGCTCATTTGCATCAGGCGAATAGCATCATCCATCGACGCATAAAGGACCCAGGAGTCGACTTCCGCAATGAAGTCGTTAACGGACTGGCCTTCTGGCCAGGACAAGTGATGTATCATCTGAAACTCCTCCTCTTCCTTCTTAGGCACTACACCCAACGGAGAAATGATCAGGTGCTCCAAGGGCCATTCCGCAAAGGGGCCCGCCACTCTGCCCTCTGACACTTCTTTCTGTAGCTTAGCCGCCACCACCTCTGGTAATTCCTTTGCTGATTTAAGGTTGTCTGCCCACCTATGCACTCTTGGTAGCCCACTCAATACCCTCCGCGAAACCCCACTGCAACTTCAACGCAGCCTCCCTGTCAGGGTAACATGCAAGCCAGTTGGCCATCGCCTCCACCTTAACTGGAGTAGGTGCCCTTCGCCCCAGGCTGTCCCCTACCTTTCACATTGGAGTTTCGCCACTTCTCCGAAGGCGTGGCCAGGGTGAGACATTGAGTGACCGTGTGATGACCGCCGCACTTGGAGCACTCATGCTTAAACTTACAGGGGTATCGCGAGCAATATACCTTATTGTAGCTCCAGCAGGCACCGGTCGTGTTGGTGCCTGGTTTGGGCCCTGGGGCTGTATGTCCTGCTGGGGTAACCACCCTTCCCGCCCCAGACTGGGCGGGCCGCGCTGGAAAGAACTGATAGGGTACCGGCAGTTCACTAGCCGTGTGCGTCGAGGTGGACGAATACGTTAACGCCATCCACTACATCCAGAGCTCGTGATCAATCTCCCCCCATGGCTTGTCAGGATTCACACTAACCCGCGCCCTAAATTCTTCATCATAGCTCAGCCATCCAAAGCCCCTAAACTGTAACTGCGCCTTCCTGATAATGTTCATGTACTTGAAAAGGGGAATAGCCCTATCCAGGTGCTTCTCGCAGTATATGCTGGCGTATATCAAAAACGCTGACGTTCAATTTTCCATATTGACAGGGACCCGGGCCTCCTGGTCAATTCCCACTCCTCCTCCTTGGAGCCCTCCTTGGCCTGCACCTCCCTGTGTAACATCTTGAAAACATCGACATACTCGTGTTTCCAAATCCTACCCTTTATCTTTTCAGACAAATGAGACCCCAAAGGCATGGCCAAACCCATACAGGGCAGCTTCTTCTGATGCTTGTCCCCCCTTCTCTTCCTTGTCCTCCTTTCCCTAAGGACTGGTCCTCTGAACCCGGCTTGTCCGTCTGTACCCCTGCTGCCACCACCTTCTTACCTGCCAACGTGAGCGGCCCCACCTTAGCCCCTCTTGTCCCCTCGTCCCGCACAGGCCCATCCCCCACGCCAACTGACCTGCACGCCTTCTTTCTGCCGCCTTTTTGGCCCTCCTCCCAGGCAGCTCACCAAGCGCCCTCACCTGTCAATGTGGCTTGCAACGGTCCCGGCCGACGGTCCGTGCTGCTGGGCTTCACCACAGACCCTCTCGCCTTCCCGGTCTTCTTCTTAGAGGCCTGCAAGACACCAAATCCACTGTTGCCCTGCACCCCTTCCGCCGTCCTGTCCACGTCATCTCTCACTTCACCTTCCTCCAGCTCCTCACTCTCAGCACCATAATCCAGCTCCAACTCCCACTCATCCTCCACAGGGTTCCATTCCACCTCACGCACTGCATGTTTTACACCCTTCTGAACTGGCACACCACTTCCCGACCCCTTCTCCACACCAGGCGCCGAGGCCCGGTCCCGCGACGGAGGGAGAGCCGCCACCGACTCCCCTACTGCTTCAAGGCGGCGTCCAGGAGCCGTCTTGCGCTTTGCCGGGCCTCCCACCCCTTTGCTGACCTCCGCCAGCTGGGATCCCCCCTAACCCCCGGGCCGGTCCAACCCGGGCGGGCTCTGGCTTGTCGGGCCTCACCGCCGTCCTCGCTGTCCCTAACCGCCCCTGCCTATCACCCACACCGGCCCTCAGGCCCCCCCGAGCCCCTCCCATCCTCTCAGCCTGCTCCACCCAAAACTCCCCCGCAACATGGGTGTAGGTGGACCCTCCAATTCCCCCCCAGGCACCCCCCGCCCTCATGTACTCCAATTTAACCCACCTGGCGTCTGCCTCCTGAACCAACAGCCTCTGCTCCCTAATTTTTGCCTCCACATCCATGGCGTCCCACCTGCCCAGCAACGGTGGGCAGTAGCCCCTGGGCCCCAACCCCTGCATAGTCCTCCAAGGCAAAACCCCCTCAAGGCAACCGGTACCTCAAGGCCTCACCTTCAACACCTCCTGACCAGTGGACCCCCGCCAACTCCCAGCAGTACTGGGGTGCTGGCCCTGGAACCCACAGACAGGTCCAGGGGCCCACACTCTCCAAGTCCCCCCCAGCACCTCACAAGCCGCCTCCTCACCTTCGCTACCCCCTTCCCTCTCTAACACAACAGCCACAGGCCCCCCTTGCCCAGTGCCACCCAGGTCCCCCATCCCAGGCCCACCGGCAGACAGAATGGGAGAAAAGCTCCCCGCATGCCCTCCGGGCCCCCCACCCACGCCTAAACTCATGCCTGCCGCTCCAGAGAATTGCCCCCGGGCCCCCACCACCAGGCCCCCACTCCCTGCTGATTTGGAACGCGGAGGCAGGCTCTTACGCCGGCCTCCGCGCTGAGTGACTCTCCCACCCTCGCCCCGCCCCCGACCCGACACAGTCTTGCCTGCCGGAGCCGCATCCTCCTGGCAAGCAAACACAGCCGCACTAACCCCCGCAGCAGCCGCCCGCGGGGGGCGTTCAAAGCCTACCAAAGCCTGATCAAGGACCCCCGGCCGTAACATGTCCGTCCTCCCGGCCCTCCCCAACACCCACAAGGCCTCTCTCACTGCCTCCGCGTCCCCCGACATGCCTCCTTCGCCGCAAAACACCGCCGCCAACGAGACCCAGCCACCGACCAGATGGCCCACGATAATGCAAGGCACCCGGTCGAATTCACTCCCTTCGCCTCCAGCAACCCACCCCCACTCTCTCCAAACACACAAACGCCCTGTCCCACAGAAAACTACTCCCACCCAGCAGGAAGAGGAAGTCGCCTTCCTCCCCCTGTATTCTTATACCCACCCCCCAACCACGCCCCCAACCCCAGCCTGGCCTGTAGGATTAACTCGGATCAGAAGAAACTGAGGGCCTCATTTATGAAAGCCTTGCGCCACCGGTGCGTCACTTTTTCCCATGTTAAAAGTGACGCACCGTTGGCGCAAGGCCTTCATAAATAAGGCCCTGACAGTTTTAGTATCAGAAGGCAAAGCAACGAGATGAGAGTGCTCAGGAAGCACTTTGACAATGTGCAAGTCAGAATCTCATTCCTTGAATACTTGGCCGAAGATGCAGAAGGAAAAGGTATGAGGACCAACATTCAGAGCTTTAGCACTGAATGTTTTTTGGAAGGGTTACTAAGTACAATACTTACAACCTATTACCTGACAAAATTCTCAGTTGCACAGGCCCATATTCTAACTACTGCCATCCAAAGGGCCAGCCAGGGCTATAATAATGTCATCTGCTGCAACTACATAGTTTGCTCGACTTTGTTTCTCTTGCCACAACAGAGCTAACTGTTATACTGCAGACAAAGCGGCATAATCTTGCAGTGTGCTAGGAGAGATGACCCCAGCACTGCCAAAAAGGGCAATTTTCTTCAGTTTCTGCTCCTTGAAGAGGCAATGCAATGCGCTATAAGTGAGACCTTCGGCATGATGTGCAGCATTTTTCACAGGGTGAAGGGTTAACTGTAATCATAGTCATGCTATGAAACAGACCATGCCCATGCAATGACAAAATCTTGGCTTCCAGTTGACAGGTGGTGGTAGGCATTGGCAGGTGTTTTGAGCCTCCTATACGAGGCCTATATTGTTATAGATTGAGCAACATTATGGTACATGAAACAATATGCAAGAGAGGTTTCTGCACAGTTTGCACCCTGCACATTTATTTCAACGTGCCTTAAAATATAACGATCCTGAAAAAGGAGCCACAATGCAGGAACGCAATTGCCCAAGGTCAAACAGTTTAGGCATTGTAGATAGCCAGGTTCTTTGGGTCTGGGCAATACAAAAGATCCAGACTGGCCTGGATGGCCCATACACAATTTATGACACACAAGTACTTATTTTTTGCAGATTACACTCCAATAGTGCAACAACAGAGGAGAGCATTTCTGAAAGTTAAGAAACAACTCCCTGAGTTACACCTCAAGTACAATGTTTTCATTCCAAGCGGACCTGAAAGTCTTTTACAATCTTGCATCTATGCCGATACAAACTCTGACAAACTCGGGAAGCCCTATTTATTGGTCCTCCCAGAACAGATTGAAATCCCTACCGCAACGTAGGAGAAAAGCACAAAAGGTTGACAGACCATCCACTACTCTACACAAGCTGAGAGGGCTGCTGCAGCAGTGGAGGAACTCCATGAATTGCTGGGCTTGATTATCACCAGTGGCTTAGGACAGCACATTGGTGATTAGTGGCAACACAGATGACCCGGAAACTTTCCTAATATGGGACTCGTGGCTAAAGCTCAGTGCGTATGCAAAAAAATAAGACCCAATGGCAGCTCTTAGTTACCAGGACTGGGATATATTGCCTGTTAGCATTCACTCATGGAAACTTTAGGTGGCAGCGCTGTGAGATGCAACTTTTTGGGGGGTTGTGAGGGATGCCAATGTGGACTATTGCAGGGAAAGCGGAGGTACATTAGGGAGAGAGCTGACTGAATTATAGGTAAAACTAATGATTCAGGGAATGTGTATCAGGATAGTAATTGGGGCTCGAGTGCTGATGAAGAGGGAAGTATGCAAGAGAGAGACTACCATGCAAACTCCTCTGAGGGATACTGGAATTGACATTAAGAGCAATGATAGTTTACTAGGGAAAGGAACAAAACAATAAAACATAGACTGAACCCTATTTGCTTTCAAGGAATTCACAGCCAAGCAACTATGAGAGGGTGATAGATCAGGCTAGTTGTCAGCAAGCTTTCTAACCTCGGAGGTTCTCCAACGTCCAGTGGCGATGCTGTGAGGGGGCGACGACCTTTACTACGCGGGCGTTTCACAGAGGTAGGTTTACAACGCAGGCTTTACAACGAAAGTCGTTTCAATGACTTGCGCTGGATGGCGCTGTAAGCTAAGGAATAGTACGAATTACTATTCCAACACCTTCCCAACTGTACGTAGACTGGTGTTGGAATAGTAAATCATTCTATCCCTAAGTCCACCACCCTCCAGCGCAAGTTGTTGAAACGACTTGCATTGTAAAGCCTGCGTTGTAACATACCGCGATCAACATGATAGCGTAGTATCATCATACATTCGCTGTGAGGAGATATTCGCGGGGTGTTTACTATGCACAGACCAGCATCAATTACATTTTTGTTAATTACTACATCTCCTTGGATGCGCTACCATGTGAGATTTACTGAAGATTTAAGGACATCAGGCTCTTCCTATTTCATCAGAAGTACAAAGATTTGCTCTGGAGGCACCCCTGGCTGAAACGACTCAAGCTATAGAAGTGATAACTAATGGCCAGAAACTAGGGCCGGATACCCTGCCAAACAAATTTTACTCAACATACTAAAGACAGATGTCTCCTCAGCTCTTGGATGTCTATAACCAGACTCAAACTTTACTCACGCTTCCGCAAATGACAGAGATTCTAATCGTGATTCCTCAATTTGGCTGCAATAGGTTTGATAGGACTTTGAAGCAACCACTCTCTATGATGAATATACAATATAAAATCCTGGGGAAGGTACTAGAAAATGGATTGTTGCCTTTGCTCTCTGTCTCATGATCACAATGGCTTCATTTTGGATAGTTAGACCTTCTTCAACTCTAAGAAACTGGTTTACTCGATGGCAGCCCTCCTAGATATTTTACACTTACCAGCATCCTTGCCCTTTTCAAATGAATACAATTACATGTTCTTCTTAAAAACTATCTCACCCCAAGGAAGTTTGAAAGATATGGAGATTAAAGATGAATCTTTCAGACATGAGGGTCTAAAGATAGATTTGATCATCATCTGTCTATAGGAGTGCTGGAATCTATTAGACTACTGGAAACATGACTCAAACAACAGCAAAGGTAGCGGGAGAAAGAACAGACTGTACTCAGAGGGTGAGCATGATGGTCTTGAAGCCTAGAGCCAAAAGAAGGAAGACTATTCAGGTGTGCAGATTTGACCATAGTGGCAGTAACATGTAGCGTAGCTATGTCATGAAGAGCAACAATAGCACTTAACAAAAAAAAACAGTTTGAGGAAGACAACGAAATGGGTGGAGGCAGAATGTTCAACAGTCAGAAACTTAGTTATACACATACATGATAGGGGGAAGCAATAATGTTGTAAACTGAAAGGCTTTCAGATTATAGGCCAACCTTAATGGCCACCCTCCTAACTGCATAAAACACTATACTGGTGTGTGGTTAACAATTAAATATAGACTGTATAGGAGGCAGAAGATAAACAAGGGTTGGACACACACTACTCACCGGTAGAGCAGATACACTGTTGACTTTGAAAGACTCACAACCAGTGAGACATCTAGTTTACTTGGGGTACAAAACAGTATCCTACGGTATTGCATAGTTGTGATCACCCATTAAAAACAGTTTAAAGCTGACCCCAACACAGTTTTTTTGTATTGTTTACTAAGGTATACATATTATTGTCTGCACTTATGGAAGGATAGGCTATGTCACATAAAGAGTACATTTTAAAATAACAATGTATGTGCTTTAAGGTGATATTCATATGCAATGTAATAAAATGATTGTTTTAAACTTCATAAAATGTTTATTAAAATACCAATTATTTGGAGCAATATAGCATTGAAGACACTGTCCTGGAGTGTCTTACCTTTTTTCTATCTGAGAGGGCATTAACAGTCCACATCCCCCTATTTTAGTCATGTTCGAGACCTCTCACTTGCAGAATCCTACAGGTCTTTCCTCTGAACCCTACATTGTTTACTCTTTAGCTTATTAAGTTAGCATTATTTATACAACACTTTAATTTCTCTGTGATGTCCTACACAGATGATATCATAGGATCATTTTCTTTGGCAATGGGCTTCATCTTTAGGAAACCTTCACTGAATAGATATGTCTTCACTTTGGTGGTGGTGGTGGAGCTGGATCCATTGCCTACTCGAGGTTGACTCGGCAAAAAATCCTGGACTAATTTTCAATGCTTTTTTCATATTCTTTCAACAGACCAGGCACTTTTTCTATTTGCATTAACAGCATCCTCATGTTATGCAAAACAATCTCTTCTCGCAGTCATAGAGCTGCTATGAATTCAACTATTTTCTCACAGCTAGATAATGGAAGTCTATCTTGCACTTCCCGCTTTCAAATCATTCAAAACCCTCCTGCATGACTCATCTGAGGACTGCCCCCTTTCTTCACAATCTCTTCTCACTCACTGTTATACTGTCTATTGCCTTTGAACATGAAACAATGTGACTTCAAAGTGTTGTGCCGAGATCTTGGCACTCTCCATAAAACAGGTTCTCTGCTTCTTCACCATTGTATCACTCTTTATATTCTTCCCAAATCCTATGCTTTGCAGTAGTCAACTGCCTGCATTCCTAACATCAGGCAAGTACCTATTGGATGCTGATGCTGCTCCTTTCTGGCATCAAAGCATTGGAACTCTCTGGCTTCCAAGCTCCAGAGACTCCAGTCCTCCATAAAAAAAAGGAAAAACGTGCCTTTTCGATTTTAGTTCAGTCTCCACCTCTCCTTCATTTACGGCTCAGCACGAGGCTGCTGGGCTAGAGTAAAAGTGCACTTTACATATTATTTTCAATCATTCATTTCATTCAGTAGAACAATAACTATAAAAGTGTTCTTAAATTGCACTATTTGCCACAATTTTTCGAACCACTCTGGAAGGTGGGATGATGGAGGAACCCAAATATCTTCTAAAAGGCTAATGGGTTGAAGCCAATACAATTGACCTCAGGTGTTTTACAATGCATTATATGTCATTAATTGTTGGCAAAACTATAATTATAAAAATAAATGTCATGTGAGAGTAGGTAAACTCATTAAATGTGTACTAAAATACAACATTTAATATTTGTTCTACTAGATCTCCTTGAAGGAAAGTCCTAAACTTCCTGCAAAACTTGTTAAATACTATTATGAATACATTAATGTTAGAGCCCAGCGTGCTTTGTATTGAGCTGTGATGTATCATCAAAAAATGACCCCTATTCATTATACCACTACAATGACAGGATGACCCGCCAGCAATTTTTATTCAGACTCTGAATTTGGCTCCTCCTCCAGCATTTGAAGTTATAGCCCTCCTCCCGACGAAATTTGGGTCTAGTTGCTAGTCGTACTGTATGAAGGGGGGTGAGTTTGCACGTACAGAGATGGGCTGACTATAGCTGGAGTGTGAGATTTTACGCGAGGCTGGGACTGCTGAACGACTGGCCGGGCATGGATTGGGTCACACGGATGTCAAATGATAGTGGCAGTGCGCAACGCAATTTCCTTATGACGGCCATTGATTACCCATTTGCGTGGTAAGTGCTGCGCCATAAAATGGGTTTCTCTGTCACGTTAATGACAGGTTATGCAGCACCGAGTCTACTCTTCAGCCTGAAGTGGGTTAGGGCAAATATTATTTGTGGAGAGTAGTTATTTATCAAGATTAGCCAGTTAACACTGTAGTTACAGCAGCAAGTTTCATTTTTTTCTTTTAGTTTTTATATAGCACGAACTAGACCTGAAGATATCGGGAATGTGCTTTACATGGCACCAGTTTCGTTACACAAGGACACATTCATTACCACGTCTGTCTTGTCTGTTAACTATTGTCATGGTTAAACATGAACGGGCTTTCCTGTGCTATTGTCATGGTTCCTTGTGATAACGTGCTTCTTCGGGAATCTGTCTAAATAGCGACTGATCTGACAACACTGCTAATATACCATATTACTTTACTGCAGTAGTTACCCGTCCATAGAGTAAAATTTCAACATATGCACCTGCTTGCCTCCACTGATGTGTATGCGCACCCACCCATTTTTAGTTGTAATCAGTATTTCTGTGCCTTTACCAACAGTGCACAAGCCATAAACATTCATATGTTTGTTAACCTACTACTATGTGGAGGGCTACAATCAAAAGCAGGGCTGTTTTTCTCATGGCATCTTCCGAATGCAGTCTGGAAGTAGGCCTCCCCAGGCTGATTTAGTTACGTTTAGGACTGCAGATGACCTGTCAGAATCTTGGTCATCAAGGAGCAAGTCCACCTTCTTTGGTCTCCTGCTTCATCCAACGACCTGAGGCTTCTTTATCAAGCTGCTTCGCCCATGCGCTGAAGTAGATCACTCAGGGATTCAGCAGACTAGTTCTTGAAGCCTTCTTGATTACCTTGTACATCGAAGCAGTGTGGATTTTAATTAGTTAACCTTTGCTTAGCCATACCAGCAATGATTTTGCTCAATAGGCTAAGATCTCCAGACAACCATGCATTTAACGTGTGCAGCTTCTAAAATCGGGATTTGATGTTACTGTTCTCTGGATATAGCAAAAGTGTCTGTCTGCAGTGCTATCATTAGGTTCCAAATGGCAATTTCCCACTTGAGCATGCTATTTCTTTGGTAACAGCATTGTGAGAACTGACATCTGCAAGTGATGTGCACTTAATTGTTCTACATTTGAGGCTCTGTGTGGGGCACTGCAGGATGTACTGGTTTGCTGTCAAGTGTGTTAGTTAACACCCACCATGTATACCGGTTGTCCATGAAAACAGTTTGCTTTTGAGACTTATGAGAATGCAGTGCATTGTCAAAAACATTACAACACAAACTAGCCCCCCTGAGATTCCTCAATGGAAAAGTAAGGATGTTCAGTGGCAGCATTGTTGTAGGGCTTCAGAGACCTTATGATGTGAGGTGACTTGTTTTTGAAAGCATTACTTCTTATGCCTCTAAATAGTGAAAGTTGTTCGCTGTTGTCTAGTAACTGGACTGCAGCCACCACTGAGCCACAGTTGTAGTCTGTCTATTCTACATTTCATGGTATCCAATATACTCTAGGGAAGTGGGAGATGCTCAGTCAATCGTGTTACTTGTAAGGTGGGTTAGTAGTGGCCTGTGCTTGTTTCAGGCAAAATCATTTGCATCACTTATGAGACCATGTAGAAGCATTCTAGTCTATCTCTTGAGCTGCCTCTTGAAAGAAGTTGCATGTATCCTGCAGAAGTTAACACATTTTTAGGCAAAGCATATACTAGGGGCTAGATGTAGGTAATCAAAAATACCGATTCTAAATTACCGAATTTTACCGAATCGGTATTTTAGGATCGTTATTCTGGATGAAGGTAAAAAATCGGTACATTTTAACGTTTTGGTAAAATTCGGTATCTGTCAATGTATTTCCCATTCCCAAATCTGTATTTCCCATTCATTCCTATGGGCCTTTTGGCCCATAGGAATGAATGGGAAATACAGATTTGGTAAATACCGAATCGGTAAATACCGAATCGGTAAATACTGAATCAGAAAGTGAAAAAAGTTAAACCTAGTAATCAGCCAATCAGCTGGTACCACCCACCCCCTCCCAACCAGGAACTGCCCAAATCCACACAGGTGGAAGTAATTAGAAGCTGCTGGAGAGGGGGAGCAAGCAGAGCAGAGTCCCTGAGCTACAGGAAAACTTTATTTGTGCTTTTAAAGTGTGAAAATGGAAAGCAGCAGTGAAAAAGAAGCTACATAGAGGAAGAGAAAACTTAAATTTAGAACCATGGAGCTGCAGGTTATTGTGGAGGAGGTGGTAAAAGAACACCAGAAATTGTTTGGCTAGCTGTCCCTGACTGTGGCTGAATCTGCAAAAAGAAAGATTTGGCTGTAAATACAGACTAAGGTGAATGCTGTAGGAGTGACTCCAAGGGATATAGACAACCTGAAAAAGAGGTGGTATGACCTCAGGAGCATTACCAGGAAGAAAATAGCAGAGCTCCACAAAGAGGCAAAGAAAACTGGAGGAGGGAAGAACCGTGCACCACCCCTGACTGTGCTGGAGGAGTTGGTGGGGTCCATCATTGAACCAGAGAGCGTCTGTGGACTGGGAGATGCAGACAGCTCAGCCAGAGCTGCCGCAAGAAAAGGTAAGATGCATGCACAGCAATCACCCCCACACCATCACCTTCCCTTTTCCCTATGTGGCAAACTTAACCCCACTACAGTAGAGGCAGTATTAGACAGGAGCATTGCATCAAGGGACATGTACTATTTTAAAATCCTACCATTTCATACAGCACACCAATGAAGAAGTTAGGCAACACATATCTGTCATAATGAGGCTGAGGCAATATGTACAGTGTTTGAGTGAAAAAAATTTAATTGTAGAAGCAGTGAGACAGGAGCACAGAGCTAATGTATGCTTTTATGTCTACAGGCGAGACATCTCGCAGGCGTACCAGGGAGGAGGAAGGCGGAGCGTCACAGAGGGATGACAGCCAGGAGGCAGGGCCAAGTGCAGATAATGTCACAGAGGACACTGGTGCACAAACACCACTGCCACCATCCCAAGACCTTGAAGTGGCCCAATTTCTGTAGGCGTCCCCAGAACATTCAGGATCCCCTCTGCTACTGTTTCACTTGAACTACCTGTGTCACTGCCGCAAACAACACCTGCACCTCAAAAGAGCAGGAGGCATGCAGTTGCACCACTGGTACAAATGGAAACTTCAGCTGGTGAAATGGAGGGTAAAGACACTCAAACCTTGTACAGAGGCTGGCCGTATAGGTATCAGATGCCGCAGGGCCAGAGATAGCAGTGATGCACAACATGTGGAGCATCCCAGTGTCTCTTCTTGGACTGGAGGGTACCATGGTTAAGATCAAAAGAATGCAGGGAAGGCCGTCCAGTCTGTGCAACGCCAGATGAGGACCCTGAATACACATATGGGAAACATAGGGAAGGGCATCAGTGCACTGGTAGATGAGAATAAAACTATGGCATCAGGTATGAGGGAGATGACCACAGGTGTGCGGTACATGACACAATCAGTGTAACTCCTGTGCAGGAAACTGGACCAGGACAGGTTAGCAAGGCACAAGGACAGACAACATGCGCAGCAACAAAGTAAGGCTATGAACCACCTGGCCACAGCCACATCCCTTCTCTGCAGACGATGCATCAACATGCAAGAGAGACCATCACACAGCAGCAGTGAGGTGTCTAGGGGCCTTGCAAGGGTGTCCAGTGCTGCATAGGTGCTGCTTCATGCACACACAGCACAAACTTCTGGTACGGATGTACCGGAAAGTGAGGAAAGCACCAGAAGGAGCAGCATGACAAGCCCCCCTGTAGTTGAGACACGGAGGAGCAGCAGGCGCCATGGTGAGCCAACACCCCAAACACCCAGTGAGGACAGCCAGCCACTTTCATCTGGCACTGGTAGGCGTGCCCGGAAATGACTTGTACAGACCACTCTCCATGAACTTAAATGGGGAAGTGAGACACGACTACCATTATTACATGGCTGACATTGTTGTAGGAAATCTTTGAATTTGAGTACCTGCGTACTGCCAAATATTAAACTACGTTGGGTGCATGCTCCACCTGTCTGTGTGTGTTAACTTACTGAAAAGTAGTTCAGTATGATCTCTGCTCTTCTCTGTCGGCCGTCTGTTGGTGGGGCAACTCCTGCTGTGTTTGGGTCATGCAGTGCATGTTCATCATCGTTGTCCTCATAGTCACTCAATTCCACCTCTGTGCCTTTCTTCATTGCAAGGTTGTGTAGCATTGCGCAGGTTGAAATGATCTTACAGCAGATTATAGGTGAATATTGCTGTGCGCTCCACGACATTCCTTGTGGATTTGTGTGCCTGGTTGTAACGTCTCTGGCTGCGGGTTGAAGGGTTGAGGTAGGGTGTCGGGATGAATGAGCGGACGGCATATGCACTATCCCCTGTTTGAGAAGAAGAAAGCCATTACTCACATGCACACATACACATGCATTGCCAATATCTATCAGGGTGTGTCACAGTGTTTTACCTAGCAAGTATCGTTCGCCAAATTCCCCCGCTGTCAGCCGTGTGTAGATCCCACTGTTCTGAAAGATGTAGGAGTCGTGGGTACTTCCTGGGAACTTGGCCACAATTTCTGTGATGATGTTGTTGGCATCACAGATTACCTGTACATTGATGGAGTGAGTTGACTTTCTGTTCCTGTAAATGTACTCTGTGGCAGCAGGTGTACATCTGGGGATGTGGGTGCCATCAATACAGCCAATCACATGTAGAAAATGTGCTATTTGATAAAAGTCAGTCTTGGTTTTGAGTAGTTCCACGTGTGTCTGGTGTGAGAAGTTGGCCTGATATGTAGTGCTCACTATTCTAGTGATCACTGTGTATCATTCCAAACGACCCTTATTGATGATTGGTTGTAAGTCAACCTTTTAGACCAGCTATCCTAGTAGCATGGACAAGAGCAGTCTTTAGGCTAAACTCTAGAGGGCCTGTTAAGCCAGCTGTTATACCATCGCATATACCCCTTGAACACCAAGTGAAAGGACACCACACAAGCTGTTATGAAAATAAAAGTATATTTATTTAGAACACAACAGCCCTGGACTCTTTATGACGACAGGGCGCTAAGCACAATACAAAGCTCTTAAAGAAATTCTGAAAGTCGCACAATTTACGCAAATGCCCGAGGGGCACGGAAAACCATATACTACAAAAGTGGAATGCGAAATACTAGCAGGTAAGTAACTAGTCTCAAAGGCTTTAGGATCACTAGGACTGGACTACTGAAGCTTCAGATTACGAGCAGGAGGCCTAGGGAGATCGGGTGCAGAGTGTGCACTCTCACGCGGGATGCGGGACAAAGTCTATGGATGCTAGATTTCGTAAAGTTAGTGTTATCGGACGAATCCGACTAGGTAGAGCTGAAACGAAAAAGGATCTGGACACTTAGATAGTTAAGCTATGCTGGAGCACCGAAATACTCAGGTTACCTAGCCCAGGGGCTGCGGCTGCAAAGGGCTGAAAAGACGTCGGGAATCCTCATTGCAGTCTATGGAGCCTGAAAGAAGAAGTTGCTGGCAGGCGACCAGTGATGAAATTCGATGTGATCCAAGCCTGGATCGGTGATGGAGGATACCTGTAAGCAGGGGGGACCAAGTTCTGAATCACTAGCCAGTGATTAGATGGGCACGAGGATGGCACCGGACGAAGTCACCTCGACCAGGTGAGTGGGCGACGCTGGGCTCTGCAGTCTCTCGGACCAGGAGGCGTTGTCAGCGACCAGGATGGAGGTGCGAGCTGTCCCACGATGGTATCTGCTGTCGACGTCGCTGGACCCAGGATTGGGGCAATAACTCTTGGCAAATGCAAGCCCACGCGGTGGACTCAAAATGGCGTCTGGAGTGGACCAGGAGGGTCCGGGGTGCTCCTCTGTTGAAGGGGAGCAAGGGCCAGTCTGGAGCAACCAGACCAGCGATGAAAGTGTCGTCGTTCATCGTCAAGAGGGCTACAAGTCAGCAGGCAAGTGGCCGGACAACGCGGTGAGCAGCAAAGAGCAGAAGGGCCCCACGCAGATCTCGTGGATGCTGGGAGGCTGGACTTTGGTGCTGGAGCTGCTCAGGGTTAGGGCTTCTCAAACCCCAAAGCACTCACTCGAGGATCCCTCGGCGGTCGTGCTGGATAAGCGTCGTGCAGTTCTGAAGATGGCCGGTCCCTCGAGGTGTCGTCACACCCACGGATCTCAGCTGGGCTGATGATGTAGGTAGAGGTCAGAGGTGCCAGGGAAGCCGGGTCTCGTTGTGCTGGTCGGTCTTGTTCCGGAGGAAGGACGTGCAGCAAACTGCAGTGTTCTTAGTAGGTGCCCGCAGATGCAGGGTGACTACTCCTTAGTCACAAGGGAGAAATCTTAGGAAGAAGTCTTGAGTTCCTTTCGTAGAAAGTAGTTTCAGGATTCAAAGATGATCTAATTTGGAAGGGTCCCCGCTCCCACCTTTATACTAAAGAAAGGGGCTGGTACGGGACTAGGTCCTGCCCATGGGTGGGACCAGGAAGGGGGGTGGTTACACCCCTCTTCCATGCCAGACTTTCCCCAGCTCAGGGGCTGGTGTGCCCCTGGAACTGGTTCAAACTGGCAGATGCACAGTGAGCACCGGGGTGCCACTTGCAGTCACCTTCCTATTCAGCCCTGCCTACCTAGGATACACAAAACCCTGTCTGGGATGGTGCTAGCACCGCCCCTGACAGGAAACCCTTTGTCCAAGCTCCCCTCGCTGGAAGGACTCCCAGCTGCAGGGGGTCAGACTTGTGTCTGTGGTGGCAGCATCCATTTTGTGATGCTGAGGCTCGAGTTAACTTTAACCGGGGTTTACAGTTACATACATGTTGTGTCCCTCTAGAAGAGTGGAATGCTAACCCTGTCACCAAAATTGGCGAGGGGTCAGTATTCCAATTCGTATGACACCTTACTCGACATGTTCTGATAAAGCGATACCAAAGGTAGCAAATAACTGCGAGGATTATAATGCACTTAAGAGTATATGGTACGCGTTATCATAGAACAGCTATTAGGACTTGGTTCCGCAAGCTGCAGATGGGCTCAGCTCATGCCAGAGCACCATCTCACATAATTCCAAGCACTCTGCCTTCAGGATTGGTAAGGCCTGCCATAGGAGTGACTGATAGGAATACATGTGTCTATTTTAGGGTTAGATATAGGTATACTATATCTACAGCAAAGGGTGATTACACCACTTGCCCCAGCTGTCGTGCAGCCAGTTGTGTCAGATTTAGATGGCCAGCCAGGGGTGGCATAATACATGCTGCAGCCCCTGGTAGGCCCTGGGTACACCTATGCCCTGAGTTACAGGGTCTGATAAGGTGGCCCAGTACCAATTAGATATGTACCTAAGGTACATGGAATCCATTTACAGAGAGAGCAGTAGGCCTGGGGTCCTGATTGGCAGGGTCCCAGGCCAACTATGTCAAAAACCAGCTAAAACAGAAGGCAAAAAGTTGGGGGCAACCATAGTCAGGATCTACCTTCCTACATCTGGGAAGCTGATGTAATGATGCATCCTCTGTATCATGGCGTCAAGGAACTTCTTGAAAAAACGGGACAGTCAGCTCTGAGACACCCCACCTGCCACAGCAATCACCCCCTGGTAACTTTCAGACGCAAGCAGGTGTAGGCTACAGAGCACTTGCACATGAGGTGGGATGGCATGGGCCCTTGGGGTGGGGTGATCCAAAATGGTTTGGGGATGTAGCCTGTACCTTTGCAGGATCTCTGGTTCTGTGAGTTGAAATAGTGTTATCCTCTGCCTGTACACTTGCTCCTCCCTTAGCCAGACCCTCTCTTTTGCTTCCTGTAGCCGTAGCCGCCTTGCTATCACGTAGAATGCGGCCATTCTGGTCACACTGTTGCATTTTGGGTCCATATTTACAGCCTGCACCTGGTTACCACCTGCTTTCAATCCATGGTAAATACAGACTCTTACATACCGAATTTCATGAAATTCTGTATTTTAGAAGTCTCCTACATCTCAAAACCCATTTTTTCCATTTCTTATTTACCGATTCGGTAAATACCGAATCTGTAAATACCGAATTGGTAAATTCCGATTCTGTAAATTCCGATTCGGCAAATTCCGAATCGGTAAATTCCGAATCAGTAAAATCCGACTCATGTTTACCGATTTGGAATTTTTTTGACACCTACATCTCATTATCCAAATACCGGTCGGTAACGGCCGAAATTCTGTATTTTCGGCCGTTACCGACTGGTATTTGGCTACCTACATCTGGCCCTAAGATCTCTAAGAGTGGTGTAATGCCTTTGGATTCCTGATTCACTTTTTTGTTAGCTGAGGTCGGCCTGGTTTGTGATGTATCCAAACTCCTCCACTTAGCAGGAAGCATTTCTTTGAGGATGAACAGGTTGGATTGCATTTGGGATGGTAGTAGTAACAAGCTTTGGTAAAAGCATTAGTTTCGCCTATGTGATTAATAATAAGCTTTTTTGTTGTTGTAAGTTGTAGCTTGGTAAGCAATTGTGCAATTTAAGTTACTGAAACTCCGTTCAAGTATTATGACTTGTTTATTGAGCAGCGCAATGTATTGTGCTGGACACTAGGGGGGTCATTAGGATGACGGGCGGACTTAGTCCGCCCGCCATCCTATCGGATAATGGGACCGCCCACCATAAGGGCGGGGGTCCCGTGGGGGGTATTAGGATGCGTCCGCCACAGTGGCGGGCCCATCCTGCATTTTTAACATTGTGGTGGAGGGGGTGCTCTCAGCACCGCCCGCCACAATGCTAAAAATGCATGTATGCATTTGAATACCAAAGCGGCAGGCACCGCATGGTGCCTGCCGCATTGCGTATGCAAATGCAGGGGGGGTACCACAGGTACCCCCCATGTGCACCCCCACCTCGCTTTCACCATGGGGGCCCACAGGGGCCCTCGAAGTGAAGACCGCCGGCCTTTCTGTGGCGGCATTGCCACCATATTAAACCTTTTCCGCCCCGGTCGCAAGGCGACCGGGGCGGAACAGCAGCGGGCGGTCTTTCCGTCCGCCACGGTCCCCCCGCCATAGGAATATGGCAGGGGGGAAATAGGTGGTGGGTGGGTAAGGATGTCTGGCAGATCGCCACCGCCCGCATGGCGGTGGCGATCCGCCAGACATCCTAATGGGCCTCAATGTGTCTGCAATGTACAACATTTTGGCAGGGGCAAAACATGCCTTCTCCCATGAGGAATAGGATACTACTTATGAACTCCCTTATCTTTGTAAGAAAAATAAAATACAGGCAGTAGAAAGACCACCTTCACTGACAAAAGTTTGAGTATTGAAGGTTTGCCATGAGTAATCAGACTAAGATCTTTTTTTGGAGTAAGCAGGCCTGATTGCTTTTAATACCTCCTGCATGAGCAATATAGGGGCATATTAACAAGACAGGCGATACAATTATCGCCGTTTTAGCAGCAGAAAACTGCTGCTAAAACGGCGATAATGGGCTTGATAATATGCTGTATGGAATTCCAATAGAAGCTCATGTTAAATGTGAAGGACATCTAACATGGGCTTCAATTGGAATTCCATAGAGCATATTATCAAGCCCATTATCGCCATTTTAGCAGCAGTTTTCTGCCGCTAAAACGGCGATAATTTTATCTCCTGTCTTGGTAATATGCCCCATAGTTAGTTGACCCTGCAGGTGATACAAAATCTGCTCCATATCTAGATCCAAACGGTTCCATTAGTAGCATAAGTGACCTATTATACTTTTTAACTTTTTTCTTGGCCATTAACACAGCTTTCCTGAACTGCAAATAACTGCTTGTCACAGAAACACTTATTGGCGCTGCCATTAAATAGCTGGTCAAACTTTTTCACACCCTTAGTCCTCCAATGGGTCAAGTGAAATGGATGTATGCTTAACAATAATTTGTTTCTTACCTTAAAGAGAACTACATAATTCCGATTGTTTATGAAAGGTTTCCTTTGGGGGAATGATTTAATATTTTTTTTTCTTGAGAGCTTGGAGCATGGGTCTATTGTATACAAAACATTCAGATTAGAAGGGGGGAAGTTAAGCGCCTCGCTGCCAAGGAACCATGTTTGCCCACCTCAAGGCTCGAACCAGTGTGATGTGTCCTTCAGGACAACGGTTGATTCTTTAACATGCCTGGTACTTCACTGCAGTTTGCTGCTATTCCTGTTTGTTTTTTCACAGCTAAGTCTTTACCTGCAAGACCTGCAAATGCCAATCTCCACCTTTCCCACTTCAGCAGCTTATTAACAATGTGTTAACGCCACTGGACACAAAACAGGCAATTTTAAGGTACAAAAACTGATGGAAAAAAACAGGCCTCCATGTTTTCCAACGTGTTAACGGGCAGTGTACGATACGGGAGGGGAACATCAAATGGCGCCAAAGAGGGGAAGCAACGAGGTGGGACAGGGCCGGCCCTAGGCATGTGCAAAGTGTGCACCTGCACAGGGCCGCCAAACTCCAGGGGCCGCCACCAGGGGTGTAGCACAGGCCTCCCAGCTCCAAGGGCCCCCTCGGCCCCCCTCACTCAGTTTCAGTGGATCCTCAAGTCTGTGTGCGCAGGCGCACCATTTAATTCATGATTGAAGTTCAATCATGAATTAAATGGTGCGCACGGAGGCGGCCTCCCCATTATTTAAATGGAGCGCTGCAGTTTTGGTACAGAGGCCTCTAATTGTTTGATAATGGTGGTGCGCATGCGCACCCCCGGGCCCCGGCGGGGCGGGTCCACAAGGAACTTTCACCTCTTGGCGCGCATGGGATGGTGAATTCAACTGTGGAAGAAGAGTCGGACTAAAAATGAAATGAAGCAACAGCGGACCTGGGGGGGCCCTGGCCTGGAATTGCTGCCGATTCACAGGTAAGACAGATAGAAGAAAACTTAGTAGAGGATTGCCAACGCCTGTTCCTTCACAAAAATGACAAACTCTTCCGATATGAGAACCACTTTAACTTATTCCAAGAGCGAGTGGGCGGGTATGATTGTCTGCTGCCTAACTCCTATATATCTCAGAGGATTTGCGTCTGACTTTGCTACTTTGCCTCTGATGTCCGCTGCCTGATGATGCTCCAGCTGCCAAGTGTTATTGTCTGTCTGCTCCCCGCCCCCCCCCCCCTCCCCCTTTTACTCTCTGAGTCTTGCTTCTGGCTCTGGAGCAGCAGCAGGAGGAGGGAGGGGCGGCAGAGAGACATTCGGAGGACCGAGAAGGCAGCTGAGAGGCCACCCGATGAGGGAGGGGCAGGAAAGAGGCCAACATTGGAGGAGAGGCCTGGGCCAGCGGATGAGAGAGGTAAGGCATCAGAGAGTCCAGTTGAGGAGGGGAGGGCCTCCAGCCAGGGTCAGGTGAAAGTAAGAGCAGCAAAGAGGCCATTGGAGGGTCGATAGGTCAGCTGAGAGAGAGAGAGAGGCCATTTGACAAGGTACAGGGAGCAGGTCAGTAATGAGAGGCCAGCTATTAGGAAGAAGCAACAGCGAAGCAAATGGGAACCAAGAGGCCAGCCATAGTTGCCAAGGTTTCAGATTGCTATATGTGACATTTTCATAATTCCAATGCAATTATGAGTGGCATTTTCAACGACTATGAGTGGCACTTTCTTGCAATCAAAATTAAGCAATTTCGACAACGGAAACATAAATATCACAAATGATACCCACTGGAGCAACGAGAAACTCCAAGAAGATTTTAAAACTTCTGCAAAGCAGCAGGAATGGAAGAGCACTTAGATGAGAATGTGCAAGGCACTCTGCTTCTAAGGACGTCATGACACTGACTGACCCCTCCCATCTCCAGCCCTCCCTGAGTTCTGAGGCGCTCCCTAAGTGGAGAGAGAGAGAGGAGAGAGAGTAGAGAGTAGAGAGATTGGAGAGAGAGTAGAGCGAGAGAAGAGAGAGTAGAGAGAGAGAAGGGAGAGTAGAGAGAG
Organism: Lissotriton vulgaris; assembly: GCF_964263255.1. Lineage (NCBI taxonomy): Eukaryota > Metazoa > Chordata > Amphibia > Caudata > Salamandridae > Lissotriton > Lissotriton vulgaris. Next base: position 366,281,469 of record NC_141687.1, read on the forward strand.
AGAGTGGGGAGAGAGTGGAAAGAGTGGAGAGAGTGAGAGGCAGTGGAGAGACAGTGGAGAGAGAGGCAGTGGAGAGAGAGGCAGTGGAGAGAGACTGGAGAGAGAGTAGAGAGTAGAGAGTAGAGAGAGTGGAGAGAGAGTAGAGAGATTGGAGAGAGAGTAGAGCGAGAGAAGGGAGAGTAGAGAGAGAGAGTGGGGAGAGAGTGGAAAGAGTAGAGAGAGTGAGAGGCAGTGGAGAGACAGTGGAGAGAGAGACAGAGGAGAGAGAGGCAGTGGAGAGAGACTGAGAGAGAGTAGAGAGTGAGAGAGTGGAGAGACAGTGGAGGGAGAGACAGTGGAGGGAGAGACAGTGGAGGGAGAGACAGTGGAGGGAGAGACTGTGGAGGGAGAGACTGGAGATAGAGTGGACAGAGTTGAGAGAGAGAATGGAGAGAGAGAGATAGAGTGGAGAGAGAGTAGAGACTGACTGACTCAGAGTCTGAATACTGACTGACGGAGAGACTGACTGGCTGAGAAACTGACAGAGCGAGATAGAGACTGACTGACTGAGAGAGACTGACTGACTGACAGAGAGAGAGAGACTGACTCACTGAGAGAGAGAGAGAGAGAGAGAGAGAGAGAGAGAGAGAGAGAGAGAGAGGAGAGAGAGAGAGAGAGAGAGAGAGAGAGAAAGAGAGAGAGTCTGTGATGGAATTTCTGGACGTATTATTAAAACACCTTCCTGAGCTCCGCCCCGTCCGGACCCCCTCTTCCGGGGCCCCCACCTACGCTCCCTGCACAGTGCCACCATGAGCCTAGAGCCGGCCCTGGGTGGGACCCGGAAAAGGATGCACAACCATAGAAAGTGAAGGGGTTGAGGCAAAGTACCAATTGGATGCATATGATCAAGCCAGAGGATCTGGCTCTCAGCTGTCCCCTAAACAACAATAAATGCTGTGCAACAATCAAATTAAAGATGGTCCACCCATCATAGCAATGAGGGGTGGCTGTGAATGAGTACGTGGGCCATGGGATCCTGATAAGAGAAAAACACACAGGGAACACAGTAAAAGAATACCTACAACCAATAGAACTGAGGAAAAGAAGAAATGACAAGCATATGGACCAATAAGAAGGGAAGCTTTTAAGACATATTTAATACCATTGATTTCACCAGATCAGTGCAAGCAAAACCTTAAAATAAAGGAAATGAAGTGAAACGGGGAGGGGTTATGACAAAAAAGTGTGAATTATAAATGAAACATGATCCGTAAACTTAACGTCCGCATAGTCCTTTGGGACACTTTTAAATTGCCCTATATTAATATATAATGTGGAACAGAAATCCTTAATGATCTCACTTGTTTTTTCTGCTTGTTTTAAAAAATCCGTAATGTTTTCTCACAAGTGTCGCTTCAACTCATCAGCTGGCTACTATGCCTTTTAGAAAGGATGTCCATGCAGAAAATGTTCTCAGTATTTTATCCTCCTCAATCATACCTCATTAAGGTCTCCTTATCTCAAACTGCTTTTTCCTAATGCAATAACCATTCAATAACATTCACCTCATGCCTCACATGCCTACTTCCAGGGCCTAAACCATGCTAGTGAAATTTATTGGTCACCAAATACTTGTTTCCTTGCATGGACTGGTCATCAAGGCCATGTCATTTAAAAGAAAGTAGTGAAATTGTTGAGTTTACTAATTTCTATTTTATTTTACTTTTTTAGCGTTCTTGTTCCCCATTTTCTACTTTTACTTAGCGAAAGGTATATCAGGCGGGTGATATGGAAGCATATGTAATGAAATTGAATCTATTAATGCCATTTATTCTTAGTTAAGGCATCACGGTATCACTTGGATTGCAAAAGCTCCACATCCTGTAGAGTGCCTAATACATCTGAAGTATACCTTGATGGTGGGGGTTATGTTTTTTGGTATTAGTGGGATCTGTTCAAATTGTTTGTTTGAGACAGCTGAGTGTAGCGTCACTGCCCTCCGTATGGAGATCAGGCATTTTCAAAAATAAGTCCTTCACTGCAGAGGATGGCCAAAAAGAAAATCCAGTTAGCTAACTTTAATTCTATGTCGATGGGGGCGTGGCCACGAGCCGAGCATGGAGGACGCGTTTTGAGCTAGCTCCGTCCTCTGCCCAATAATACTAGCTAAATATCCTGCTTCCCCGTATCCCACGGGACGCCCACTCAGGCTCCGAAACCGCTGAGTGTGTTGCGAGCGCAAAGACACAGGCTGCAACCGCTGGGACTCCCCTTGGTGAGAGTGCGAAGATCGGGCCGGCGAGGCCTAGCTCCGGGGAATAAGCCGTGGCCTGTAGTAGACGAGTGAGCCGAACTCAGAGGGATCAGCCGGTGCAGAGACAGGCGGAGACCGACGGAGCCGAGAGGGGCTCTTCTGCGGCGGAGTGGCCGACGGGAGAGGTGCCTGGTGCTACTGATCGCTGCACGGCCGGTGCATGTGCGGAGCGGTGAGGGCGCCAAATACTGGGCTGGCGCCAGAATCATCCTGGAGGCGCGTAAACGCGAGGTTTGGGACTCCAGCGCCTGAAAATACTGTGGCCTCACGGGCCTTGTGGGGAAGCTACGGTGGTGCAAACGACTAGCTCGAGGAACCACGGGCTGCAACAAGGCATATGTAGACCTTAAAAGGGAACTCTTTAATTGAGCCGCTACGGATACGCGCCGCTGCAACCGAACCTGAACGGGGGGACACCATCTTGGCCTCTCCGCTACGACTACTACCACGCAATCGAGATTGTAGCGGCTTCTCCGTGACCAATACGGGGACCGATGCCAAAACATCGCAGAACGCGCTGAGGCACCGAAACGGCAAAGGGCACCGCCATAGTGCACTGCAGTTGATAACGGACTGCTGACTGCATACCATGCTGATCTCTGAGGCGCTGAGAAGGGCGCCCACCCACATCCCCGACTGTTGTGGCACGCCCAGCAAACACGGGTCTGTGGTGATGCAGGGGCCCGACGATTAAACCGGCCGAACTCCTGGAGCTGGGGTGCACCTGACCCCTCACACATACGAGTGCAGGTGGGAGCGTCCGTGACTAGTGGATGAGCGGCAACAGCAGGCAAACACTGAACACATTGGCATTGAGAGCGCAAGTGGGACCTCACCACCGCCATCCTGCAGACGAGAGCCATGGGGAAGAACAGGGACAAAGTGCAAGACCAGAGCACAAATGTGGACATCCAATCTACTGGCTCAGACGACCCACTGGCCTCCTCCAACATGGAGATAATACCACCAACTGGCAAGTGCACACAAGACGCCAAACTGGACCTCATACTGGCTGAAATAAAGGCATCCAGGGAGGCACTCGAGTCGCGTACGGACAGCATGGCGACTGGCTTGTCGCTCCTAAGGGCAGACCACAACAAGTTAGCCGAAAAGTTCTTGGAGCACAAGATCCGCTCGACGACCTATTACCGCAGCAGATGGATCACTCTACGAAACTCGAGCATATGGAAAAATAGCTCAAACTGCTCTGGGACAAGATGGACGATGCGGAAGGGTGGGCTCGCCGCAATAATGTGCAAATTTTAGGAATTCCGGAGCGCAGTGAAGGGAGGAACCCCACGCAGTTTGTTTAGGATTGGCTAAAGAAGGTTGTGGGACCCGAAGATCTTACCCCATTGTACAGCATGGAGAGGGCACACAGAATGCCAGCGAAACCACCCAGGCCGGGTGCGCCGCCGCGACCGTTAATAGCACACTTTCTGCACTATAAGGACAGAGATTCAGTGCTGAGAGTGGCAAGAGAAAAGGCACCACTGAGATATGAAGACAAAGTCGTCTCAGTATACCCAGACTTTACCCCGGCGATGCAAAGGGCCAGGTCGACATTCCTGGGGGTAAAGCGCAAACTACGGGACAGAAACCTGAAATATGCACTGCTGTTCCCGGCCCGCCTCAAAATAATACACAAAAACAAATAATATTTCTTTGACACGCCTGAGGAGACGGCGGAGTGGATGTTGAACACACAGGACCCGTTTGCGGACGACCAGGGTGAAGGACCTTGGCACCAAAAGGAGCAGCGAGCTGACACGAGTGGGAAAAGTGCAAGGGGGTCAACGGCGAGCGGAGGAACAGCATCGGCCCGAGCTGGGAAGACGCCGGAGATAGCCCAGTTGACGAAGGCAGCGTTGGCTGCACACGATGCAAGGGACAAATCGGACATGGGCAGCAACTCTGACACGCACACGGAGGTGTCGGGCTCTGCCAACAGCCTACAGCTCTTCCCCAAAATTACTGCACAAGTGGCGCATGACTTTTTATTGTAACCGTAGAAGTCTTCGGATGGTAACGTATGAGAATTGCACAGGAGCGTGAGTGGACTGACAGGGAATGGGGATACACTAGCTTAGGGCACGCTGTGGTAACACCAACAGGTCCCTAGCGGGTGTCAGTGGGTACCACCCCCCAAAGCATAAACATGTTCTGGTTTACCTATTGCTCACGTTGGGCGATAATGTTTGGACCTCAGGGTTTTTCACTTGGGGACCTCAAAGTTAAGGGGATACATGTTTTAATGGCACTTGGAACATTGGCACAGACCGAAATGGGGACTCTTAACACCTACAAAATGTGCACCTGGAACGTACGAGGCATGGGGTCCATACATAAGAGACATAGACTTTTAGCACAACTTAATCGGAGGAATGTCATGGTGGCATGCCTTCAAGAAACTCATCTGAACAGTGCAGAGAGCGTGAAGCTGCGCAAAAAGTGGAAGGGTCAGCTGTTTGCTACCTCCTATTCTGTGTTCTCGAGAGGGGCGGCCATATGGTTAAGAAACTCTGTTCCTTTCAAACTGGTGGAAAAGGCTGGACACGGAGGGTAGATACGTGTTCATCCGTGGGAAGTTGGATGGCTCCCCTGTAGTTATTGGCAGTGTCTATGCGCCGAACTCCGGTCAGTCTGATTTTTTAGCTAGCCTTAACAGAGTGCTGGCGGACTGGTCAGAATATCAGTGGCTCATAGGTGGGGATTTTAATGCAGTTTTGGACGTGTCACTAGATAGGTCCCACCCACCGCTACAGGCCACTGAGAGCAAGAGGCAGGCAGACGCGCTAGCGCAGTGGGCGGAGGGATGGGATTTGGCTGACACATGGAGATGCAAACACTTACTAAATAGAGGGTATACCTTTTACTCCCCGTCCCATAGACTGCACACCAGAATAGACCGTGTCTTCAGTACCAAATCATTAATGGGAGCGGTGACAGTAGCGGAGCATATGGGTAAGACTCTCTCTGATCACAACCTGGTGGAAGTCACATTACAGTGGGGTAGGGTCCCAACGCCTATAGCAACATGGCGCCTCACCACGGAATTGCTGGAGGACACTGTTTTCAGAGCTCACTTGCAGAGGCCAGAACAAGTTACTTTAACATAAACACTGACACGGCCAGTTCCCGGCAGATGGAATGGAACGCCTTTAAGGTGTCCATAAGAGGGGAGGCAATGAGTACACGGGTGGGCATGAGACATACTGTGATGGAGAGACTCCAAGAAGTAGAGGGCCGCCTGGCTATGCTTGAAAGCGAGGCTGCAGGTACGAATTTGCCCTTCACGCCACTGCAAGAAGCACACATACAACACGCTGAACTATTAGAGGAACTGCGGGTGCTGGATTATAGGGAATACACATGCAGGCAGCACGCGCAGGCTGAGAGGTCGGGCCATTGCTGGCCCGTATAGTGCGGTATGACCCAGTGCACTTGGCCATACTAGAGGTTACTGATCAGGGAGGGATGCCAGCCACGGCACAAATAGACATTAATACTGCTTTCAGGGATTACTATGAGACGCTGTACGGCCCACACCGACAACTGTCAGAAGTGGCGTTTGAGGAGTTTATGACGGGACTCGACTTGCTACGGCTTGAGTACCACCAGGGGAGGGATCTGGCACGACCTATCATGGTCGCGGAGATACGCCAGGCCATACGTGTCCATCCACGGAATAAAAACCCCAGGGCAGACGGCCTCCCGGCCGAGTTCTATGGTGCCTATGTCGACCTTCTTGCCCCGCGTCTACATGTAGCATACCAAGAAGGTGGTGCCGCTACTCTGTGCTAAGCTGCCGTGTTGAACTTTGCTCCTGACTATGAGGATTCGCGCGCGGGCGGCCGCCGGGCTAAGCCCGGGCAAAGGGCGGGCCGTTTGAGGCCGTTCAAGGACGTGAGAGACCGGACCGGGCCATCTCTCTAACTCCCACCTCTTGTCATCTTCATCAAAACGTATGCACTGTTAAATCACTGACTCTGCACCTGGAAGCTTTGAAATACTTTGTTTCACTGACCTTATGTTTATGTAAGATCTTATTTTCCTGAATTGGTCTAACAGGAATAATGGTGTTAACTAGAGGAAACAAAACTAAGGTAGCGGGGGGTGTGGGCAAGCTATTAGGCCCTATGGACGACTTCATCACCAAGGCAAACTCATTTGTTGACCATAGTATCTCTTTGATGGTAGATAGGGTGTCCTTGGATTTGGAGTTCGCTAAGAGATCCTCTATGGGTAACTTAGCAGACGCTAGAACCCCCGTATTAGATAATAACTCCGGCCAAAGGACCCTTTGTGAGGGTAGGCATAGCCTACCAAACAATGTGGACCTGCCGGCTTCCCAGCTTTCCGACTTCCAGATAAGCTCAGACCTAGAAAGAACACCAGAGCTGTTACCCCAAATTACACCAGAGGAAAGAAGGCAAGCAAGAGGGAGGAGGGATGGCGCCATAAGAAAACGAAAGAATGATCCAAAAAATTCCATCCCCAATGAGATTGGCGACACGCCCAGTATGATAGAGAACGCACCCCCTAAAGCAGAACAGCTAGTATTTTCTGCGATCATTCACCAGTCCGCACACGATACTCCTGTCCCCATTAGTTTGGAATCCCCTGTTCTATTATCCTGTAGCAAGGAAATAACCAATAGCAATAACTCACTGCTGCTAAACAAGATCGCAGACTTACTGACATTTTTTCTTGAACCAGTAGAAGCAAGACTAGCGAAGATAGAGAATCAGCTATCCAAGATCACAAACCTCACACAATCCAAGCAAGTGCCGGGGGCCCAAAAAACGGGGGGAAACAAACAGAATAAACCCTCCCTAAGCCAGCAGTTACTCAAAAGAATGTATCTATACCCTCATATGTAACACCTAAACTAACACTCCCTGAAACACTAAATATTAACAGAACAGTGAATCCTTCCACTAATGTTGCCATAACTTTACCACAGGGATATGCCCTGTCAATAATAACACCTGCGCCTAAGACATCGGCGCCAAAAAAATTGGTACCTAAAACTCCGGCTTCTAAAACTCCGGCTTCCAAAACTCCGGCTTCTAAAACTCCAGACTCTAAAACCTCGGCCCCAGAATCCAACAGAGGTGGCCCTAGGAGACCGCCCGAAGTTAGATATCCTGTTGATATACCACCGGAAGCATGTCCCTTTGTAGTGGTAATGACAGGTGTGTCCGAGCTAGTGGATCACAACGCAGAACCGATGTGGTCATTGAAAAAAAGGCCCAAAAATTATTTATTTATTTATTTATTTTTAATATTTGTAGAGCGCTCTGTTACCCCGAGGTGTCCTGGCGCTAGCATAATTGAACCAGTGTAAGTGGGTAGCTAAGGGATTAATGAGTAAAGAGCCAGGTCTTGAGCTCTTTCCTAAAGGCCATCAGGTCCAAGGATTGTCTAAGGTAGAGTGGCATTTTGTTCCAAGCCTCTGCCGCCCCGAGGGAGAAGCTCCTGCCTCCCCAGCGTGCTCTTTTAACTCTGGGGACCGTAACCAGTGCCAGTTCCCCAGATCTCAGGGTTCTTGCTGGTTTATGCCAACGGAAGAGCAGTTTCATGTATCTAGGACCCATGTCATGTAGGGCCTTGAAGACCATGCATAGCGCTTTAAAAGCAATTCTCTTGCGAATTGGCAACCAATGACGGTTCACCAAGTCCTGAGCTACCGATGCAAATTTGGGAGTGTCGGTGATCAGGCGGGCAGCTGCATTTTGCAGTAACTGGAGTTTATTAAGAACGCTCTGCTGGGCGTTTAACATCAGGCTGTTACAATAGTCCAAGCATGAAAGGACTAGACCAGTAACAACAGTTTTCCTGTGCTCTTTCTCCAAATACGGAAGAACTTTCCTGATAGTTTTGAGGGTGTAGTGCATGGAGGAGGATAGTGCATTAATCTGGGGTTTGAAGGACAGAGAGTCGTCCACCAGTATGCCCAGATTTTTAACTTTTTCCACCGGGGAGGGGAGAGGTCCCATTTCATCTGGCCACCATTTCGGGGACCAGAAGTTGTCCCTGGCACCAAAGAGCAGCACTTCTGTCTTAGTGGAATTTAGTTTTAGACAGTTTTGAGCCATCCAACAGCCCACCTCATGCATGCAACCTTTAAATCTGTCTGCTGTACTGTCTGTGTTGCCGGGTAGTAATTACACCACTATCTGTGTGTCATCCGCATATGCTGTAAGGTGAAAACCGAACGATCGAATCACCGGGGCAAGGGTCGCAACATAAACATTAAAAAGGGTGGGACTAAGTGAGGACCCCTGGGGAACTCCACAGGGCAACACAAACGGACGCGATTCAAAGTCTCCCAGGGCCACCGACTGAGTTCCTTTGGAGAGGAAGGCCTGTAAGATCTTTAGTGCCTTTCCCTGAATTCCACAGGCCCTCAACCGGTCTACCAACAACTTATGGTGGACCGTGTCGAAGGCCGCGGAAAGATCCAACAGAATTAGGGCCCCTCTGCCTCCTGCGTCCATCACCTGTCTGATGTCTTCCACTGATTTGATCAGAGCGGATTCCGTGCTATGTTCCGCACGAACGCCGTGTTGGGAGGGGTCGAGGTGTTCCCCTGTCTTTAAAAAGGAACTTAGTTGTGTATTTAAGTTGCCTTCCATGATTTTAGCGGGGAGGGGAAGTCGAGCAATCGGCCGATAGTTATTCATCTCGGTGATGTCTAGGTTGTTTTTTTTTAGCAGGGGCAGGATGGAGGCTCGCTTCCATCTGGTGGGATAGTCCCCTTTCTCCAACATCTGATTGAAGAGGGGGGTGAGTCCGGTTGCAATGATGTCAGGGGCTAATTTAGCTATTGCCGTAGGACATGGATCGTGTGGGGAGCCCGATTTAACACTGGCTAAATATCAATCGCCCCATTCCACCAACTTAGCAATGTAGGATTTTGACGGTACGTAGGACTCCCTGGGTGGGAAATGGCAGAAAAACAATTCCGGGAGATTGTATTGTGATTACGTTCGAAGACCCCCGAGTAGTAGATTATATTTGCTCTTGGGACTACTCGAGTGTAAATGGAGGTATAGGCACCAAACCACTTTCCTTTTTCTACCCTTCAAGATATCGCAACGGTCCTTTTAACGATCATGATAACCCCTGGGCTGTAGCAGCACCCCGTCACTTCAAATATGGCAATACAAGGCAAATAGGGGGCCCTCGTCACTATGATTATGATAGTTCCTGGCACACAGTGGGGCCACGCTATTAGGGAGGAGGATGGGACGACTGGGGTCCGCACACGCAGAGGACGGCTCATAGAGAGCCACCTCGCTGGGATGCCTGGTTCAGCATCCCGACGAGGAATAGATTTAGCGGCCTCGAAATGGTCGACTGACCACTAACGGAGACCGAATCTCTTAATCCTAACCTACCACAGTTAACGCCTAAAATAAAAACAATTTTTTCAGCAAATAAAGCTGCGGCGGTGAATCCAGAACCACAGCCCCTACCTATCCTCTTTTGGAATGTTGCGGGTTTACGCCCTAAAATTGAGGATAGGACTGCCATGCACTTCCTGGAGCCGGGTAAAATTATCTGCCTCCAGGAGACATAGTCTAAGACGGAGCTCCACCTCCTGGACAAAACATACTCTATCCCAGCCCTGGGATAGAGTATGTTTGAGGGCTAACCACGCACATCGCAAACACCGTGAACCACTTAAAAGTGTCCATAGTCGATTCTGACCCACATTTTCAATTACTGTCTCTTTCCTTTAAGAACAAGGAGTCCATCCTCTTGATTAACCTCTATAACAACTTAGAGGATGGCCAATTCCTGACCCTTCTCTCTAACATTCAGGAGAGACTAACTCAGTTTTATCAATCTAAGGCAGGAAAAGGGGCGATTCATCTTCTATGGGGAGGGGATTTCAATTTCCATCCATGCCCACAGGCTGAGAAAAATCGCTGCGGGATAGTGGATGAACATGACGCTCCACTCATGCATTTTGCCCATACTAAGGTGAGGATCGCTATGAATAATGTGTTATCTGACTTAGATCTTGCAATAGCCAATAGGTCAAGTTCAGGCTCAAAGTTCCTGCAACCAACATATGTGGGTAGGGGACACCAAACGACCGTCGATTACATCCTCCTGTCGTCTGGATTGTTACATATAGTTAGATCCTTCCAGGTTCTGACTAATGCACTAAGTGATCAATCCGCACTGAGGATGGATCTTTATTTGACTGATTCCAAGCCCCTAACTACAGTTATAGCGAAAACCCTTGCCCAGAACAAATTGGAGTTAGGTAAACAAAATGGTTATACATTAAAATGGGGGAAAATAAATCCAGCCGAAATTACCAAAAAATTGGTAAAAGCGGCATACCCAAACATAATTAAATGTCTGGATTTATCAGAAACAGATGAAGAAGTCCTAAATAATTTTATCCAAATATTAGAGAAAATTAAGGGACTTCTCACTATAAAATCAAGGAGCTCGAACCCAACCACTAAAGGGTGGTTTAACCATAGTTGTACTGTGGCCCTAACTAACCTAAAGCTGGCCCTGAACAAAACACCTAGAGACTCGGAGCAGATCCAACTCCTTAGACAGCAATATGGAACTAAGAATACAAGAACTAAAACAGAAATTATGGGACGACCTACATACTAGTGCCATCTCCAAAAATAGCGAGGCTTTTTGGCGAACCGTCAGATCCCCCTACTTAACAGACGATAACAGTCCCAAGATAGAAGTGGCTATAGAGGAAGATACTTGGGTGTCCCACTTCTCCAAAATCTTTAAAAATACAGTAACATCAGGTGGGACAGAAAACACACATCCAACAGTTGAATACCCAATACCCCTGCATTTCGACATCTCCGAGCTATTAGTGGCATTGGAAACAAGTAAAAATGGGAAAGCTCCAGGCCCAGACGGGGTCCCAGTGGATCTTTTTAAACACAATCTGGATCTCTGGGCCCCCATTCTTACCAGAGTCTGCACTGCAGCCGCAAAAGTGGGACTGATAAAATCCTGGACCAATTCCATCATGGTCCCAATTTTTAAAAAAAGGGGATCGTCAGGATGTTAAATGCTACTGCCCCATCTCACTGCTGGATTCTCTGGGCAAGGTCGTTGGCAGGGTAGTCCTTGAGTGACTCCAGCAGTGGGCTGAGGAGGGAGGCATTATTTCCGATCTTCAGTTCTGATTCCGGGAGGGGTTTGGAACGGTAGAGCAGGCCCTCAATCTTAGCTTGATACTGGGCAAATATACCCAAGCAAAGAAGGACACAGTCTATATGGTGTATGTAGACCTGTCCGCCGCGTTTGATTGCGTCTCGCACGCAAAACTCTGGATGGTTTTGAGACAAATGGGAGTGGATCCCCCTCTTCTAGATTTTTTGAGAGAGCTTTATTCTAAAGCATCTGCGAGGGTGCGCTTTGGCGCGAAGGGGGAGTTGACAGCATCTTTTGGAGTGGAGCGTGGAGTCAGGCAGGGGTGTGTCCTGGCCCCCTTTCTCTTCTCATTGTACACGAACGGCTTGGAGGAAGAGATGCTGAGGGGGGGCCAGGATCTCCCGCGAGTAAAACAGCGCCTGATTCCCGCTCTGCTTTATGCAGATGATGCTGTCATTCTGGCGCGTACTCCGCGTGAATTACAGAAATCCCTGAATAGGTATACGGATTTCATGGGTGGATTGGACCTACATGTGAATGACAAAAAAACGTTTGTCATGATAGCAGGCAGTGGGAAAAAACGAGCAAAGGACATCAATCTCAAAAACCAAAAACTTGAGCTAACTGCCCAGTACCCGTACTTGGGAATCATGATTGACGAAAGGCTGAATTGGAGGCCAGCAGTAGAGGCAAGGTGCCATCTTTTTAAAAGAGCCATAGTGGCCCTGATGAGCTTCTCTCAGAGACTGGGGAGGAGGGCACCAGTGGAGCTACTAAAAATTTATAGTGCCAAGTGTCAGGCTATAGCACTGTATGGGGCTGGAGTCTGGGGACACGTAGACGTTAGCGCCCTCCAGGTGGCAGAAAACACCTTCCTCAGATTCCTTCTAGCAACACCGAGACGCACCTCAATCTACGCATCCCACTTAGAACTTGGAATCCCTTATTTGGAGGATTTGTTAAAGATCCAACCATTAGTGCTTTGGCGGCGCATCTGGACCTCTGATAAAAATGCGCTGACACAGGCAATCGTGGTAGACTCAATGGCTCTTGATCAATCCTCAAAAATAACATGGCTTCGGTATATCAGAAACTTCCTCAAGGATTTTGGCATTGAGAAGTATTATCTTCAACCTGAAGGTATCATTGATCTACCAAAGAGAGTGTTGAAACAACTGGCCCTGAGACACTTAGAGTCCTTGAGGTTGACTTCTGAGTCAACTAAACCCTCGGTCCTTCATGCCAACTTGATTCAGGTCACATACTCTATCCAGCCGTATTTAACATTACAGACTAGTACGCATGATAGAATGTTACTGACAAGATTCAGATTAGATTTTTTTCAAAGATTAGTAGCCTTTCCCGAGAGAAATAGATGGGACCTAATTCTCCCTGTTTGTCCCTGTGATGAGGAATCTATACAGACTAACTTACACACAATATTGTTTTGTAAATTCCATCATCCACACAGGAAAATTTGGCTACTACCACTATTAAGGCATTGGGGACTTAGACAGTGTCGTCCTGCAATGCTACGCCTCCAACTGCTAGAATCTGAACTTGTTTGCTATCTTGTCCATAATTTTCTAAAATGCGTTATGAAGCACAGGAAAAATCTGTAAAATTTATGCCGGATCTGGTTTCAGATGACGCAATGAAATAACTTGATGTTCTGTTTTAAATATACTAATTTGTCTTTGTCTGAATTTTATCCTGTAATATGATCTCTCGTTTAACATGAAATTGTATTATCAAATGTTGCTTTTATGGTTTTCCAATGTGTAAAGCCGAATAAAGAATTATTATTATTATACCAAGAAGACCTGAGGTCACGGGGTCTGCCGCGGTCATCACTACAGGCATTGATAGTATCGCTCCCGAAGCTGGGCAGGGATGTCACACAGCTGGCTAATTACAGGCCTCTGTCCGTACTCAATACAGATTATAAAATACTGAGCAAGGTTCTTGCGACGAGGCTGGCCCAGTACATCCCGCATCTAATACACCCCGACCAATGAGGCTTTGTCCCTGGCAGGAATACGGCTATGAACCTACGAAGGCTCAGCCAACTAATGCTACACGAGAAAGCACCGGTGGCGACAGAGGGCTGTATTTCCATAGACCTGAAGCAGGCATTCGATTCCCTCAGATGGGACTTTATGTTTGCGACACTTGCGAAGTTTGGGATACCGCCAGAGTATGTTGTCTGGGTCCAACTGCTGTATGCCCGCCCGACAGCCCGGGTTCACACGAATAGATGTATCTCGGCGCAACTAGACATAGCCAAGGGAACCAGACAAGGATGCCCATTATCCCCACTGTTATTTATATTAGCATTAGAGCCATTGCTGTGTAAGCTTCGCAGCTCGACACAACACAGGGGCATAAAGAGGGCCGGGACAGTCCACGTGGTGTCGGCATATGCGGACGATATTATCCTATATCTACAAGACCTGAGGGGCGGGCTTGACCCTATCTCCAGGATCTTTGAGGGCTTCCGGGAATTGTCGGGCCTCACCATCAGTGAGCCTAAGTCCTATGGGTTCTACTTCAACGCTGCCGGGGCGACTGCCCGACTGCCCTTCCCACCACACACTTTCTAGATAGCGGAAACGACTTTCAAATACCTAGGGATACAGATATATAGAGAGGCGAAGGGTATGATTGATGGTAACTTAGGAAGGGCGATCACAAAGCTGAAACCACAGATACAATTCTGGACTGCATTGCCGCTGTTGGTGGCGGGCAGAGTGGCCATCTCTAAGATGGTAATACTACCCCGTCTTATTTATTACTTCACAAGCCTACCCCTTATTGTGTCCCCTGCCCAACACACTATGACCTTACAGTATTGCGTAAGTGATGTAACTAGCCTTGTCCTCTGGGGCCTCTTTTTGTCCAGCTCCAGCCACAGAGATTGTTGGAAGGTAAGAGGGAGCTGGTCATGACGACCACTCAATTCAAGATCCGGCTTGAAATCTTTGTTGCCGTTGCATTAATCATAGGACACCCTGTTGTTTTGTCTGGACATATATTTGCCAAATATTCCAAAGTGTACGCTTCTTACTCTTTCTCCCTTGGTTATCAAGTTTATATATCCTTAGTATGGAGCTTAGCCATTCACTATGTCCTGGTAGAGTAGCTTTAACCCAGTTAATGCATATCTCCCTTCTGGCTAACAAGATTAATGGGAAAAAAATGTTTTCCTGATCTTTATTGAATATGGAATGACTTGTGTTTTGGTGAATCCCAAAAGTAACTGCTTCCATTCTTACCTCTATCGGCTGTTCTAGGACATCTGAGAGAGTCTTACCCGTCTGTTTCCAAAACTCCGTCAACTACTAGCAGTCCCGGAACATGTGCAGGTCGTCTGCTCTCTCCTCCCCACATTTAGGGGATTTTATTTACCTTGTGACTGTCGATCTTTGTCAGTCTTTTTGGAGTCCAATACGATCCATGTGTGGTGTAAAGGTGATTCTTCTTCAGTGGGGCAGATCTTACCACACGCCCTAGGATTGCCATCGAGGTTAGCCAGTACTGAGAGATGTCCAGCCTTGGCAGGGATTTCCCCCAGATTTCTTTCGGGGGTTTCATACTCTGATTCTCCAGCTTTTATTAGAGCCCATTACCAATATGATATCTCCTTCCTGAAAGATTTTGTGCACAGTAGTTTTTGTTCAAGAACTTCGTCCCCTTGTAGATTTTCCTTTATATCCTTTACCCAGCTATTCAATTGATAGTATTTAAATCTCGCAAACAATCCTTGGGTTTTCATGTTTAGGGTCTCCCATCCTAAGATAATATTGTTCTCTATTGACTATCCCCAATTGTTTATGTTTGCTTCTTTTAAGGGGATTACTAGCCTGTCTTTCAGACATTTAGGGGTTCCTGGGGAGTCCCAGATTGGTGCGTACTTGCTGTAGTAAGGGATTTTTTAAATCATTCTTATTCCATACCAGGCTTTTGCAGCCGAATTCAGTGTCTTTAATTTAATCTTTTTAAAATACTTGGGATTTCCAAATTTGTAAAAGTAGTGCTCTCTATCATGACTGAATAAGGATTTCAAATAGGTAGGCCATGCTTCCGACTTACCCAGGAGTTTCCTTATATTTTTAAACTGGAAAGCTCTGCAATACTCTAGAATGTCTGGACTTGCGATTCCTCCCTGAGCTTAATTCCTTCTTAGATTTTTCCACCCTATTCTTACCCCCTTGGCAGCCCAGATAAAACTAGATATCTCCCCCTGCAGCTTTTTTATTTGTTCCTTCTCAAAGTCCAACAGGATAGAACTGAATAGATAAGTAAACTTTGGCAGTATACTCATTTTAATCAGATTAGATTAGATTTCCCTAGTAAGGACAGTTGTAAGCCTGCCCATGCTTTAAGAAGCTTCCTATGTCATGTTGGGTATCATGTCTAGCTCTTTTTTATATTCTATCCCTAGATATTTTATTTTCTCCTTCACTAATGGGTTTCCAGAGTTTGTGTTCCATTCTAGGATTTCCGACTTTGCTTGATTCACAAGATAGCCTGAAAATACCCCAAATTGTTCTATGATCGCTTCGATCTTTGGAAGTGAACTTTTTCGGTCGTCAGTAACTATCATTAAATTGTCTGCATACAGTACGACTTTTTTTTCCCAGTCCTGATATTTAACCTCTTCGCCGCTAATGACAAGGGTAACTCGTCATGGACTTTCCATTGATTTCAATGGAAATTATATGAGAAGAAGAATAATGCCTTAGCAGTAAAGGGGTTAAAGGGTGTAATCACCTCTTCCCTTCTTAAGAGACACGCTGAGGGCTCTATATAGAAGTTAAGAAGAAGTGGGGAGAGGGGGCACCCTTGTCTTGCGCCCCTCTCTATCTTTATGTTTTTAGTAAGAGCGTCGTTAACCAGCACTTTGGCTGTGGGGTTTTTATATATGTTTTTTATTGCGCTCTCAAAGTAATCGCCCAGATTGAATTTGGCTAGGGTAGCGTTCAGAAAGGGCCAGCTAACCCTGTCAAACGGTTTTGCAGCGTTAAAGGTTATCACTGCCAATTTTTTAGCGCTGAGGGTTGCAATGTCAATGGCACTAATGAGTTTGTGGGACAATTCATATATTTGTCTACCCTTAATGAACCCTTTTTGATTCGGGTGAATCAGGGACTTGGCCACTTCCCCTAATCTTTTTGCTAACACCTGTGTGTAGATCTTGTAGTCCGAGTTCAAAAGAGATATGGGCCTATATGACTCACATTTGGCTGGGTCCTTACCTGGTTTGAGTAAGATGCTCACTATCATGTCATTCCATGATACTGGGAGACAATTTTCCCTATAAAAATGTAATTTAAAAGTTCTGTCAGTGGGGTTGCTAGTACTTCCCTCAAATTTAGGTATAGTTCATTTGGTATCGCATCTAGGCCTGCAGCCTTTCCTTTCTTTAGACTTTTTAGGGCTTCTAGAACTTCCTCTCTGGAGATCTCTTTAAGATCCATTCTTTGCCCAGGCAATGCCTCAGGAATGGTTATCCTATCCAAGAAGACTTTTATTTGCTCTTCAGAGCTAGCTGTTTCTTCCATGTACAATTTATCAAAGAAATAAGCAAATACTTGCCTAATTTTAATATCTTCCAGGCAATAACCAGGTTGGCCTTCTTTCGTATTCTTGTGACACTATTTTGAACTGATGCAGTCTTTGTTTTCCACACCAGGATTCTCCCACAACCTTCGCCATACTCGTAGTGCGACAATTTACTGGCCTCCCCTCTATCTCCTACTATTGTTTCAAGGAAGTCTACCAGTTCTATCTTTTTTTCTTTCCTTTTTTCCGCTATCACTGCCTTCTCTTGGTCGGTTTTTCTTTCCTTGAGTTCTTCATCCAGAGTATCCAGTTCTTTTTCAATTTGTTTAATAAAGGTCTTTTTCACCTTGTTCTTATGCCGTGCGATGTTGATAATTCTCCCCCTGATAAAGGCCTTATAGGCGTCCCAGGCTATTTGTTTTGTTGTGCATTCTTTATTAATTTGAAAAAACATTTCTGTCTCCTCTATCAGCCTGTCCGTGCATAGTGTGTATGCGAGAATATTTCTATCTACTGTCTATCTTTGATTGCCGGGCGAGGTTTTTAGGTTAAGGTTGAGTTGCACTGCTCAATGGCCTGAGATGTGCTCTGTTTATGCTCAACCTTCCTCGTGTGTTCTACCAGGTTTCTGTCAATCAAAAAGAAGTTGATTCTGGAGGCATGCCCTAGCCTTTTATTTTTGAGGAGAAATTTGTGTGTTTTATTTTACATCTATAATGCCTAAATCTTTGATGCACAGCCCGACCCATTCTCTTATCTTTGGAAGATTGGGGACATGTTTTGCTGGGTGTTGATCTACTTTAGGGTTAAGTAGTATATTAAAGTCTCCACCCATTATTATTGGTGCTTGAATTGTCAGAAGACGGGAATATAAATTTTGAAGTGGTTCAGGGTCGTCCAGGTTGGGGCCATAACACCCTCCTAATATATATAAGTTATTATATCTCCTTGCTTTTACTATCACCCATCTTCCTCTTTTTGTCTACTTCTATTTTTTCAATGATTGCTTTCAAATACTTTTTAAATATAATTGCTACGCCCTTTACATTGCACTCTTGACATGCATATACAGTGATCAATCCATTTTTGATTTTTACAAATCATTTCCCATTCTTCCTTTAACAGGTGCATCTCCTGTAGTATCATTATCTCACAGTCAATGTTTTTTAAGTATTCCAGGATCTTCAGTCTCCGTTTTCTTATCCTTAGCCCAATAGAGTTCCATGTTAAAATGTTGAGATTCTTTTCCTTGACTTTCTTACAGATGACTATCATCTCTTTTTTCCCCCTGATCCACTGTGATCAGCATAAGGGTCCTCTTCCTCCTCTTAGTTTTGCTTTTAGGACTTCTTTTTTCTTTTTTTCCCCATTTTACTCCCCACCCCGTGTTGTATTTTTTTCCTTTTTAAATTTGTCTTAGTGTGCTCTTTTTACAGTGTTCCTCCCCCCACCCTGGAGAAGCCTCCTTTTTCTTCCCTCTTCTGGGCAGATTGTTGCCCCTTTGAGCTCCTTGCCCTGCACTGGTTTCCATTTATTGTGGCCGTGGAACCCCTTTTATACACTTATGAATAATGCATTGTATTCTAGGAGTGGTATTTGCATTGCGTTTTGATTTAATCAATGAGGCCTTCAACTTCCTTTGGATCTCTCATGTTGTACATCTTGTTGTTCCACATGATTCTCAGGGAAGCTGGGAAGCGCATTTGGACTGTGGCCCCCAGTGACCTTAACTGTGGCTTAAGCTGGCCCAATTCCCATTGCCTATCTTGGGTTGTTCTTGATATATCTGACCTGACTCTGCAGGTCCAGTCATCTTTGGAGAATGTGCCAGCTTTTAGACTTTCTTTCAAAATGTTCTCCTTCAGGGAGTATGTCAGGAAGTTGATCACGATTTTTCTTGGGTTTTTCCTCAGTTTCCCCTTTCTGAAGGGATCTCGGTGTATTCTCTGAATGTCTTCCGCGAGGTTAGCCAATTTAGTCCAGGGAATTTTTTCTCCCTGTAACTGGATCATGAATCCCTTTAAATCCTCCCCTTCAATGCCTTTCGGCACATTTAAAATTTTGAGGTTGTTTTTATTTTATTTTTTATTTATGAAGTTTTGTATAGCGCTAGCCTGACCGGAGGGTATCGGAGCACTTCACAGCAATTGCATAGCAAAACATTTGGGCGCATAACATATTACAATAAAGTGAGCAAAAGGAGCAGAACAAATAGCAAAACAGTGAGACAGTCAGGGTGGAAGTCGTAGTAAAGAAGATGTTGAATGGGTCCATTACAAGGACTTGCTATCCCCCAGCGGGGAGAGGTAAAGTGTCATTTTTTGCCTTCCGATGGATACTATCTGATCACTGGAGATCGATCGAGGAAAAGGATTATGAGCTGACTTTTGAATTTAGCGAAGGAGGGAATAGTTCTGATGTGGAGGGGGATAGAGTTCCATATTTTAGGCGCATTGCAGGCGAAGGATCTGGCCGCGTTTTTTTGTTTTAGAGGTTTTAGCGGGATAAGCAGTAAGGTATTGCAGCTTCTGAGGTTCCTGATCTGACCTGCTTTTTTCAGTTTAGACGCCAGATATTGGAGTTTGCCTGTGTGAAGGGCTTTGTGGGTGAGGCAGGCCGTTCTGAAGTTTGCCCGCATTTCTATGGGTAGCAACTTGAGTTCTTTGAGGGCAGGAGAGATGTGGTCAAATTTCTTTAATCCCGTAACCATTCTGGCAGCCGTATTGAGGGTTGTTTTTAGTAAGCATTGACTGAAAATTCGTTCTGCTCGCGGAATTTGCTGATTTTCCGCGATTTCGCGATCCGTGAATCTCGCGAAATAACGGTAAAATCCGCTAATCAGCGGGGACGAATATTCAGCCAAGCACTTACAGGGTTACAGCAGCAGGTGCAAAAGTTGAAGCTAATTTTTTGCAACCTTTACAAAAGGGTTACAAAGAAATTAACTTCAACATGGGCACCTGCTGCTGTAAGCCTGTAAGTGCTTGCAACTATTCTCTGACCCTGCTCTGACCCTTGAAGCAGGGTCAGAGAATAGTTACAAGTAGGCAATGAGGCGCCTGTCACAAAAATTAAACCTCAACAGGAAGCACTGACAGATATAAAAACAAGCATTTGCAATGCAATAGGTCTCACATTAGGAAAGTTTGAGCTATTGGTCTTGTAAATGACAATTTTTAAAAATTATTTGTTGGTTTTGAAAATAGCTAAATTAATAGCTTTGTCACTTACAATGCCAATAGTTATAACTTTCGCAAATGTGACACCTATAGCATTTGTAATGCAACATGTTTTGTATTTACGTGACTTAGATGTATTGATATTACAATTTACAATGGCTTTTAATTTTTTTAAATAATTAATACTTAAATAAAAGTGATTTTAATTTATAATGGCAATAGCTTAAACTTTTGTAAATAACATTTGTGAAGATTATGTTCAGTGTATTTTATTGTGACGAAAATCCAAGAACAGAAGTGAGATATTAACATCTTTTTGTGACATTTGTAATAAAGCTTGAAACACTGAGAGAACATATTTGAACCAGTTGTTGTTGAATGGTTGCGCAGATTGATGCTGGGGTGGCGCTGAGTGGTGCTGTGGTGGTGCTGAGTGGTGCTGTGGTGATGCTGATTGGTGCTGTGGTGGTGCTGAGTGATACTGGGATGGTGCTGAGTGATACTGGGATGGTGCTGAGTGATGCTGGGGTGGTGCTGAGTGGTGCTGTGGTGATGCTGAGTGATGCTGTGGTGGTGCTGAGTGATGCTGGGGTGGTGCTGAGTGATGCTGGGGTGGTGCTGAGTGATAATGTGGTGGTGCTGAGTGATGCTGTGGTGGTGCTGAGTGATGCTGTGGTGGCGTTGAGTGGTGCTGTGGTGGTGCTGATTGGTGCTGTGGTGGTGCTGAGTGATGCTGTGGTGGTGCTGAGTGGTGCTGTGGCGGTGCTGAGTGATAATGTGGTGGTGCTGAGTGATAATGTGGGGGTGCTGTGTGATGCAGGGGTAGCGCTGAATGATGATGTGGTGATGCAGAGGGCAGAAAGGCACAAAAAGCAGTCTAACAAAGGGCAGAAGGGCAGAAAAACAAGGGAAAAACGAGTCTAACAGAGGGCAGAAGGGCACCAAAAACCAGTCTAACAGAGGATAGAAGAGCAGAAAAACAAGGGAAAAACGAGTCTAATAGAGGGCAGAAGGGCACAAAAAACGAGTCTAACAGGGGGCAGAAAGGCACAAAAACGAGTCTAACAGAGAGCTGAAGGGCACAAAAAACGAGTCTAACGGAGGACAGAAGGGCAGAAAAACAAGGGAAAAATTAGTCTAACAGAGGGCTGAAGGGCACAAATAACGAGTCTAACAGGGGCAGAATGGCAGAAAAACAAGGGAAAAACAAGTCTAACAGAGGGCAGAAGGGCACAAAAAACGAGTCTAACAGGGGGCAGAATGAATCCCGCCCTGCGTGTTTGTCCACGAAGAGGCCACCTTTTTGTGCAATACCTCTACTCAACTGGAGTACTTTCTACTGTCTAATCAGTAAGTGCTCCCTCGTTGGCTAAATGTATAGGGGCAGATTCACAGTAACTGGCGCATCCCCAGGGATGTGCCAGTTATTGTGCGCCTCAGCTCCACCACCCATGGTGCGCCGCATTTACAATGCGGCGCACCATGTGGTAAAAACGGCACAGATGCGTCACGCATCTGTGCCGTAAAAGCAGCGCATTGCTGGAGCTGAGTCGCATGCGAACGCAGCTCCCGCAATGCTCTGGGCGGCCCTATCTCCACAATGCTGCGCAAAGCCTTGCGCCTGCTTCAAGCAGGCGCAGGGTTTTGACGCAGCATTGGCCTTAAAGTGACTGAGTGAAATCTTGTAGATTTCACTCAGCCACTTTTAGGAGGCGTTCCTGCTCAGGAACGCCCTCCCCTGCGCCGCAACGCCTCCTGATGGCACAGGGCTTTACAAGGTGACGCATCTCTCAGATGCGTCACGTTGTTAATACCCAGCACCATGGCGCATCTTTTGTGCCGCCGCTGCGTCACAAAAGTGATGCAATTGCGGCGCAAAAGAGGCGCAAGTGGCTTGTAAATCTGCCCCATAGTGCTTTTACTACACTGTGGCTGCGTAAAGGGCTAGAAGATGTGTCTCCAGTGACCATGTGTGACTGTGCCTGTGTTACAGGCACACATGGCCACTGGAGACACATCCTCTGGCCCTTTACGCAGCTGCAGTGTAGTAAAAGCACTATACATTTACCCAATGAGGAAGCACTTACTGGATTAGCCAGTAAAAAGTACTCCAGGGCAAATCGCAAAGAAATCCGCAAATTTGCAGATTTTGTTGCGATTTAGTGCTGAAATCCACGAATTTGCGGAATTCGAATTCGCAAATTTCGCCCATGCTTAGTTTTTAGCTGAGCAACGTGTGTTTTTCCAGTTCCAGAGAAGACTGCGTTTCCATAGTCCATTCTTGACTGCACCAATGCTTGAGTGGCTTGTTTAAAGTCGTTGGGTGAAAGGAAAGGTTTTATTTTGCTTCAGATTAAGGAAGGCGCTCTAAGCGAAATTTTAATGTGTTTGGTCATGTCCAGTTTTGAGTCTAGCGTGATGCCTAATGATTTGACAGACTCGGCCAGGGAGAGGTTCCCGTGGAGCGCATCGATTTTCTTTAGCCATTCAACCACTTGAGGGTTCTTTTCTTTGTTCGAGATAAGGAGTAGCTTGATTTTGTCTGGGTTAAATTTTAAGTGGTTGCTTGATGGCCAACTTTGCGCATCTCTTAGTGTTTCATTAAGTCTTTGTATGTCTTTGGCAGAGGAGTTTTCCAGGTAGATTTGGGTGTCGTCAGCATATAGGTATAAAGGGATGTTAGCTTTCCTGAGTAAGGCGGCGAGGGGTTCCATGTAAATGTTAAAGAGTAGGGGGGGAGAGCACTGATCTTTGGGGACTCCCCTCAGGACTGGTTGCAGGTTGGATTTGAAGCATCTGATTTTGATTTTTTGGAAGAGGTTGAGAAGGAATGAGGAGAACCATTTAAGGACCACCTCCTTTACACCAGCCCTTTCTTCGAGAGCTTTGAGGAGAAGTTTGTAGTCAACTGTATCGAATGCTGCCGATAGGTCAAGGAGAATAAGGAGGCAGCATTGGTCTGAGTTCAGTGATTTGTGAATGTCATCAATTATGTTGAGGATTGCAGTTTCAATGCTACATCCTTTCCTGAAACCCGACTGATGGGAATCGGGGAGGTTGGTATAGTCCAGGTGTTGAGTTAATTGTTGGAGTACGCATCTTTCCAGGATTTTGGAAAGATGAGGAAGGATGGAGACAGGTCTGAAGTTGTTTAGGTCATTTATGTACAGGCCTTGTTTTTTCAGCAGTGAGGTGACTTGACACACTTTCAGACAATCTGGAACAATTCCGGTTTTTAGGGAGCTGTTTATAATCCTGCACTCGAGTGGAGCGAGGGAGAGTGTCCATTTTTTGGGGAGTTGAGCCGAGAGAGGGTCTAGGGTGTGAGATGAAGGTTTAGAGGTGGAAATAGGTTTGACTTTCACTTCATCTAGAATGGGTTGGAAGAGTGACCAGGATTTGGTGTTGGGAGAGAGAGCGCAGCTGAGCACCCCAGCTGGACTGCTAAGGTGAGGGGGGAGCAGTTGATGTCTAGTGAGCGCTCGATCTTTGAGATCTTGCCGTTGAAGAAGGTGGCGAATTTGTTGCACCGGTCTTTGAAAGCTTGACCCAGGGACGTATCAGGTGTGGAGGTTTGTTGTCTGATGATCCCAAAGAGCTCCTTGGGTCTGTTTTTTGCGTAATCCAGTGCAGAGCGGAAATATACAGATTTTTTGTTCTTGATATGACTGTTATATTTCTTCCTGATAGATCTGAGTTGATCGTGGTGGGAGGTAGTGGGCATGCTCCTCCAACGTCTTTCTCCGGCCCTTAGTTGTCTCCTTTCGTCGATGATGTCGTAGTCGAACCAGGATCGGGACGGGATGGCTCGTTTTTTTTTAAATTTCAGGGGTGCTAGTTGGTCCAGCAGGGATACCATATTTATGTTATATAACGAGGTGAGGTAATTTGTGGAGAGATTCTTGCCGCTGGGTAGGATCAACTTTAGCCTTTCTTCCATGATGTCCAGGGGGATCTGGGAGAAGTTTCTGGACCATTTGGGGGGATCTTGAACGGGAGGCGGGGATAGGGCTTTTTTTGTTGATGTGGAATAAGATCATGTGGTGATCCGACCAGTCCACTGTAAGAATGTTGTCAGTCATGATGCCGTCCCGATGGGCAATAATGGCATCCAAGGTCGCTCCTTTGTTGTGAGTTTCTTCTGAGCAGTGTTGGGCCAGGTTGTTATCGCCGAGGAGAATATTGAGAGATTGACTTAGTGTGTTGTTAGCTTTGTTCCAGCAAAGGATAAAATCACCCAGGATTAGGCAGCTAGCGTGGTTTTTCAGGGACTCCATTCTTTCACTGATCTTTGTTTCTTAGCTTGATTATCTCTTTGTGGTTAGCCTCCGACTTCTTGTTTAGCAGCTCTACCTCGCCTTCCACTTTCGTCACTCTGTCAATAAGTGTGTTTATTTTCTGATCAAGTTTCTTGCAAACTTCCTGTATCCTTGTCTGATTCCTCTCAGGAATCTTGAATTTGGCTCTCATCTCCTTCATCATTTCCTCTAGGATTTTGTCTGTAGGAGGGTTGCCGGATGGGGTTTGTTCTTCTCTAATGGTCGGGGTATCATCTGCCTCTCCCCCGAGGACATCACTTTCTGAACTCTTCTCTCCTGTCTCTGGCTGTTGTGTAGCGAGAACTTGTTACTTATTACTTGTTACCAAACCTAGGATCACATCCCTGGGTTTCTCTAATGGATTTTACTTTTGTGACGCTTTTCACAAGTGAAGGGGGTGCCTGAGACTCCTCACCTGTGAAGATGTGGTCGTGGTCTTCTTCCAAAACTTTCAGGTCTTCCCCCCCTTTCTCTGGCTTGTGCTCCTTTTCCTGCACCTTAAAGTAAGATCTTAAGGATGGGGTGATTTTCTGTGTATTGCTCACTTTTGAGGCTTTTAAGCTTGCCCAGATTGCTCTTGACAGGGGGGCCCGTGGCTGGCCTGAGATATGCTTTGTTCTTTGTCCCCTTAACCCTCTTGGCAATGTATTTGTCTATGACAGGGTTTTCTCTTCATTGATAGTTCTTATTTCTTTGATAACTGTGTGGGACCTAGATTCAGTGCTCCCTACTGCCACCAGGTGCCTGCTCCTCAAGCTGTAACCCACCCCCTTGCTCAGGGCACCCTCCGAGCCTCTACTGGTGGAAGGGGGGCGCTAGTGCCTTCCAGATTCCCTGTTTTAGCTACCTGTTTGCTGCTGGTGAGCCCTAATCGCGCCTTGGGGGATGCCTCGGGGGATGTCACTGCAGGGGGTTTTCCCTTCTTTGCCGCCATTACTGTTAATCTATAATAATCAACAGAAGAGTGTCAAGGTAACTCATATAACACGAAACAAGACTCAAAACTCATTGATGTCAGATAGACAGAAAAGGAAGTACCACCATCTAAAGAAACACAAAATTAAGTCAAGAAATCAGGAATAAGGTGCATGTGCTCAGTGATGAAAAAGAACCCTCAGGCACTGCCTGTAAAGGTCAGTAGCCGATTGTCTTCATTGGGTTCAAAAAAGTAGGAAAAACGAAATAGTGATAAGGTAGTGCATTAAAAAGAGCGTGGGCTACTCATCACACATTACATTTTATTAAGAGGGTAGCTCTAACTCTAGTAAAAACAGTGCGAATTCAAGGACTGGTAGATGGTTGGGTTAGTTTGAACCAACAAGTCCTTACTAAAGTGACAGAAAAACAAAAATGGTCAACATGTTTCTGCTTTGAAGCCAGAAATCGGCTCAGCATTCGTCAGGACCAAGAAACTCTATCTTGTACCTAGATGGGCCCTCACTAGGGTGTCCAAAACTAAGGTGTAGAGAAACAAAGATACAAGACTAATACAACCTGATTAGTGCAGACTTCCTATATTGGGTAAGTCTTCCAGCAGTCTCACCCCTAAGGGGGAGACAGAGAATCTGGAAATTTTGACCAGGAAAAATTATTCTTAAATAAAGTTACAGTACATGAATATTTGAACAGAGCTCCTAATTACAGAAGCCTGATATAAATGGCAAGCAGAGGACCTCATGGGCTATTGAGGGCTTACAAATGTGAGTTTTTTCTTCCTTTTTGCGTGAATTGACAGACCAGGCTCATATGCCCCTTTCTCTAGTCGCCTCATTCCCAACCTTTGGTTGGTTTTAAAACCTTGACGAGCATTTCAAAAGTTTATATTTACCCTGTGAACGCAGATAAATAACATCTGCTTGCCATTTATATCAGGCTTCCGTAATTAGGAGCTCTGTTCAAATATTCATGTACTGTAATGACATTCATGTATTGTGATGGCTTTTTTCTGGTCTTAGTATTTCAAGTTCTTTAAGACTACTTTATTTAAGAATAATTTTTCCTGGTCAAAATTTGGTGCATGTTGGATGTAAACGTATGACTTCTGTGAAAACGCCATACCAGTCATGTTTTAAAACAAACTTGTTTTTGTCTTATTTCCAGATTCTCTGTCTCCCCCTTAGGGGTGAGACTGCTGGAAGACTTACCCAATATAGGTAGTCTGCACTAATCAGGTTGTATTAGTCTTGTATCTTTGTTTCTCTACACCTTAGTTTTGGACACCCTAGTGAGGGCCCATCTAGGTACAAGATAGAGTTTCTTGGTCCTGACGAATGCTGAGCCGATTTCTGGCTTCAAAGCAGAAACATGTTGACCATTTTTGTTTTTCTGTCACTTTAGTAAGGACTTGTTGGTTCAAACTAACCCAACCATCTACCAGTCCTTGAATTCGCACTGTTTTTACTAGAGTTAGAGCTACCCTCTTAATAAAATGTAATGTGTGATGAGTAGCCCACGCTCTTTTTAATGCACTACCTTATCACTATTTCGTTTTTCCTACTTTTTTGAACCCAATGAAGACAATCGGCTACTGACCTTTACAGGCAGTGCCTGAGGGTTCTTTTTCATCACTGAGCACATGCACCTTATTCCTGATTTCTTGACTTAATTTTGTGTTTCTTTAGATGGTGGTACTTCCTTTTCTGTCTATCTGACATCAATGAGTTTTGAGTCTTGTTTCGTGTTATATGAGTTACCTTGACACTCTTCTGTTGATTATTATATATTTCAGAAGGGGTAAAAGAGTGTTCTTTGACATACCCTTACTCTCTTGTTGTTTCATATTACTGTTAATCTGCCATCCTTACTGGGCCTCAAATTGTAGACAAAACCAAAGCATAAACCAAAGTCAGCCCCCATACACTTACCGGCTTGCACTGTGCTGTAGCCCCCTGCTGCCTGTGGTAACGCAATCCAATGCACTTTTCTTTCTGCTGTGAAGCAATCTCCCATTCACCACGTCAGCGGTTCCCCTAGCTGGCTCCAACTCTTTTCTGAAGGAGACTCTGCACACGGCTTTCCTGCAGATGTGATGTGCCTTAATTGCTTCTGCCCACACGCCTGCTGATCGGTGCAGCGCTGCTCTGGGGTTTGCTCGGGTTCTGCTCCTCTGTTCCTCAGTCTTCTTTTTCACTCTTCTCTCCGTGCCCGAATCCGTCACCGGAGGCTTCCCAGGGGCTCGCAGGGCTCACAAGTTCCTCAGAAAAAAAGTGCAGCAGCCTGTACTTCTTACGCGGCAGATCGCAGCACACCAATGAGCACCAGGTGAACGCCGGAGAGTAGAGACCCGCCTTTTTCAATAACGATACCACTGAAATATTTGCTCCGTGTCAAAGTCTAGTCTGCATACATTTTAATGTAGAACGGGGGTCCGTTCCGCGGCTTAATGGCCATTTTCGGCTGTTTGTTCTATAACAGGGCACGGAGCTCAAGGCCAAGCTACTTAGTCGGCCTCCATCCGGTTGCTTAAATGTTTTTACCATGTCTTGTTTTAATGAATGATAAAAAGTTTTATAAAATTCCAGGGGGATCTGATCTGGCTCACTGCTTTCCCTGATGGGAGATTCTTTAGGGCAGTATATATTTCTTCTTCTGACAGGCTCACCTCCAAGTCTTCTATATCATTAGTAGCAAATTGCTCTATATGGATATTATTCTATACCCTCTGACGGTGTCACATGGTGGGTCAAGTTCCTCCTCAATAGTTCAATATAGTATTTTCAAAATTCCTCCTGCATACCCAGTGGTTCTTTAATCAGACTCTGCCTGTATCCTGTATCTCCACTATTTCCCTCATCACCCCAGGAGTGTAACAAATGCCCCTGCAGCCCCCCCTGTGCGGTGGGACCCCAGTCTTCAGTAGGTGACGGGGCCCCCTCAGCTCATCACTAGAGAGCTGTGAGAGGTTTGCTCTTAAGCAGCTGCTATGTGCAGCCGGCTCTGAGCTGTGTTGACCCAGGACGGAAGAGAAACAAAGTATCAACTTACATTGTTTCTCTTCAGTCAAAACCAGAGCCAGGCCTGGAACAAGGATGTGGGTGAGGGCCCCAGAGAGTGAAGGGAGGAGGCAGCACATAGGAGAGCTGACAGGGCAGGAGAAGGATTGCAGCTCCCTCCAGGGACATGATCTGATGGGACCCATTGGAAGGTAAACAAGCATTTGCAATATATGATTTTGCAATATATGCATTTGCATATATGCAAGTCATATATGGTTTGGATTGGAATTGTTAGTTGTGGAATTGTGTTGTGTGGATTGGATCTGTGTAGAGAAATATTGTGGCTTGGTGTGCAGTACTTGAATTGTGTTGTGTGGAGTGTAATTATGTGGTTTGGAGTGGTATTAAATTGTGTGGAATGTTATTAAGCGATGTGGAATTATGTGTTATGGAGTGAAGTGGAAATATGCGTTTTTTTATTTTTAGGATTGTAATTATATGGTATGGTTGGTTATGAAATGTTCAAATGTGCTGTGTGTGGTAGACTTAGCCATAGCTGCCAAGGTTTCAGAATGTGATGTGTTACATTTTCACAATTCCAGTGTAACTATGAGTGACATTTCAACATCTATGAGTGACACTTTCTCGTGAGCAAAATCAAGCAATGAAAATGAGGGAAACATTTAAATATTAGAAATTACACCCATTTGTGCAACTAGATACTCTAAGAAAGTCACTGAAGTAAAGTGCGCTAACAGCAGGCTACTGAAAACTGAGCAGAGTCAGACTGTGTGAATGTCACTCATTACAGTTAAATTATGAAAACATCACACTTACCAATCTGAAACCTTGGCATCTATGAGTGAATCAGTGCGAAAATGTGCTCTAATTGAGGTGTATTCCTAGGCACCCTCATGGTGACCACCCTGCCAGGTCAGGTGTCTTTGCAAACTTGCAAGCACCAACCAATTTTCCATCAGCAACATGTTAATGTAACTTCAAAATAAAAATATAGGAGGTTCTATGCAGAAATCAGGTTTGCCTGCAGCTGGTTACACTTATTCCAGCACTGTAAAAGTGGCACTTCATTCAAGGTCCAATCAGGCCTCCCATAATGCTTGGTTACTCTGCTTAGAAATGCACCAACGTTTTTTTAAATGCTAATCTGTGGTCAGATTAAACCTTCCAAAAAGAGCTGTTTTCATCTATGAGTAATCAGTCTGTTTCTGGGATGCTAAAATCACAGTAAGACCCAGTGACTTACCCTCATGCTTCCTGAGTGATCTGTCAGAGGTAGGGTGCAACTGGGATCTAACATGTTTTAGGACTATGTGGTCTAGACTTCCCTGGGCTGGAGTGTTTCGTCCATTTAGCCAGGAGTGTGAGGAGGGGAGATCTGAGCCTGAAGCATTATGTGCAGTGGTGCCTCTGATGCTCCCAGACTAGAGTTAGGCCACAGCTCCCTGCACCACTGCAGGCACCTAGACCCGCAGCGCAATCAGCTCATCTGCAGAGCAAGGTCTGTAGGTGCATTAGTACAACACCTGCTGGACAGAGGGGGACCTGAGGCCACTTCTGTGTGTGTGTAAATTGGGCCTCACAGGCCTGCGACCAGCAGGCAGAGGCCAGAACTTGAGAGGCTGGATTAGGCAATATAGTAGACTGTTCGAGCATGCCTCTAAATGGACTCTAGTCAAAAGAGGAGCATTGAGGACCGCAGGAGGGCCAACAGGCATTGGATGAATGTGCGGTAACTGACCACAGTAACAGGTGGAACTACTAGAGATGACTGGAGACGCTAACCCTCTGAGGAGAAATAATTAATGGCAGTAAGGGGAGGGGAGCTTATGTCTATGCCCTCCGAGAGTGTATTGTGAGATATCAATTCAATGTCACCTGGGTACAGTAACACTTACAGAAACCATTGTCACTCATTTAGCAATTACTCAATGTAACACCCCTAATCAGTGCAGCTATATATCTATCTTGCATCTGAAGAAATCAATGCTCTGACACAGGTAAGGACTATCAATACACTTAGGTCAAAGGAGTTACGGGACCTTCACAATTAACGTTTTTGTTTTTCATTTTGGTATGTCTGCTGCTGAAAGTAGCTTTTACTGCTATGTTAAAGTTTTGAAGAAAACTAGTTGAAATTAGCCTGGAAACAGACTCCAGCATGTTATTCCTTTAATACTTACTCATCAGTATTTCCGTTTCCCCAACAACAAAACAGCAATGAAATTGGGCACTTCAGCGCTGTGGTGTCATCATGTTGGAATATTAGAGTCTGACTCCTCCGTGCAGAGCGACCGTTTTTGCACATCGCTCCCCGCAGGGAGGCGGAGGTGATCTCGGGTCACATCACCCACTCCAGAGCTCCAGTGCCCTTCTCAAGCCCCTAGCTTCCATCAGGAACCAGTCCTTGCATATGTCGCACTCAAAACGGCTGACATCGTAGGGCTGCCGGTGCATGGCGCGCGCCTGCAACAAATCCTCGTGAGACCTAACTTTATGGACACACTACGGAAATATGGCAAAATGTTGTGGGCATAGAAAAGGGGCATTCATTACAGGACTACCACACAGGCAGCTGTATTTCATAACAAAATTTACCGCATCGCGTTTAGGAGACAGGGGAAGCACTAGAAAACAGACGGCTGCCACATGGAAATAATACTACACCAGCAGTGATTAGCAGAACTGGTACCCGAGGAGGCGCGATGCCTGTTATGCGTGATTTTGCATTTTAGTTCGATGATGCGGATCCCCACACTCAAATGCGCTAGTCTAACGCCAGATGCGTGGTACTTGGCAGGGCTGTATTAGGTGGCATGGATTTGGACAAGCTGTGCACACTAAGGCTTTTATGTCATGGGGTAAAAAGTGGACGTGTGTCTATTTTACTTTGTAAAGAATAATATGGGCTCTTTTTTTACCTTCCGGTACATTTCTGAACAATTTGTTAAGCTAAATTGTATTGTTGCATTGTGTGCACATTCAGGGAAGAACAAGTATCTGGACGACATGCAAAAAATAATCCTACGTCTCACTATTAAATTCCACACTTCTAAGTAGTAATTCTAATCCTAAAATGAGTTACCTGTTTGCTTTACAACAACAGTTAGTAAAACAAGTAAGTGCTTTGCGAGCCTGTATAAGTAGCAAAGGTTTTAAATGGACTTGTTTTCTTGCAAGGTCCTGCTTTTCTCAGTTCACGGAAGGGATAAAAAACATCTCCAGATAATAATAGGGTTGACAGGAAGGTGCAATACCAGAATATTGATACGTGTGGACCTAGTGAGGACTGCAGGCAGCAAGTGCTTGATACGCTATTTTCATAAGAAAATACAATATATTTTTTTCATTATCCTCCATTAGTTAAGAAGGGGGAAGAGAAGCATTCACCCGACAGCATTTGGTTAGTCTTAGGGAGACAAAGAATGCTGTAGTCTGTGGTAAATGCCGCCCAGAAGTCATAGGTATATGTATCAGGAGCTGCCATTGAAAAGAAGTGGAAATGCGGTTTAGATGTTGTTGGTATTGATGGCTACTGTGCGGTTGCAGACTTCGCTGGGTTGACAGTGGGTGGGGAAATGCTACATTGTCACTGTAGGTTTAATTACATGAATCGCTCATTCTCTTTGGTGTTTGTCCTTGGCGTACTTGCTGACTGGTGCTACACATGGGATCAGGTTTGCCTTTGACAGGAGGTATGGTTTAGTGGGGTACATAGTGTAAATTAATGTTGGTGTGAAGAAACAAAAATCGGACCCTTTGTACATTTAATATTATTGTGCATCATGCAGAGGATGAAAAGTAGCAGGAACTTATTTGATGCCGTAGAGGCTAGCCGGAAGAACTGTTTTGGGGTGGTCAGTTGAAGAGATTGTTTAACATGTTTTAAACTACTACAGTGGCATTAGGAAGGGCAGCAGCTGAAAGACTCTGTCTTTACTGGTAGGCAGTGGTTAGATGGGGACCAGCCATCAGTCTTTCTGTTGGTGGTGGACAGGGAAGCAGTGGGCGTCGGTCACAAGTTTGCAGTGACATCTGAGGTGTGGTTTTGAAAGGCAGCTGGAAAAGCATAACTGCAGGTTTCGTAGGGGTGAGAGTAGAGTTAATGGATGCGTTAGTAGCAGGCACAAAGGCAGTGGTCTTTGTTTGGAGGGGGTTTCCTGAGCGGGCTTCACTTGAAGGTGGGTCATCAAGTAGGAGGATGTGTTTGGATAGCAGACTGGAGGCAGTGTTATGTACCTTTGCAGGAGGGCGCAGCAGCAGTATTTACTGATATATGTAAATTGCCCAATGTAAGGGCGGATGTGACCAATGGAGGAACCAGAAACCTTTTTTTATGGCTGGGATGAGCCTATGCAGTAAGGCGGGTCGCTGGCCTGAGAGCTCTTGACTGACGCGGAGAATGGGGGGCCCCCTCCATGTACTTTGCAGGGGGGGCCCTCAAGTTTCATTACGCCACTGCATCACCCTCCTCTGCCTCATCTGTACTGCCAGCATATGTCCCCCTTGCTCCCTAAATTTATAGCACCCCTGACGCCATGCCGGATATTTCTCAGCAGCCTTGATCGCGGAGATTGCCCCAATTTCGGCTTTGGTTACCGATTTCTATGTATCCAGCTCTCTAAAGGCGCCCCTCGTGCTATTGCACTAGTCATTTACTCTTCCAATTCTACCAGTGCTTTATAGCATGTTTGATGCTCGAATTCTTTTTTCCGACCGTTGAACTGTGTAGCTGAGCGTCTCACCCCTAACCCCAGTTTTAAGTGTATCCCAGACCATTCCACTGCTAACACTGTCCCTAATAATTTCCAAAAACCGAGTGGTCCATGAATTTGTGTGAGCTATGTAGTCTGGATCATTCAACAAACCTCTCTCAAAAGTCCAAACTGATTCTTTTATTTCAACCCCCCTGAAATTTACCATTAATACTAATGGGTAGTGGTCTGATATCACAAGAGGATGCTTTTCTATGACACTATCTGAGACCAAGTGATTTGAGGTACCATATTGTAAGGCGCCAAGTAGTATGTACTCCCAGGATCATTCGCTTTGGTCTGGGTCCAGATGTCCACTAATCCATTATCTTGAATTAGTGTGAGCAAAGCCCTCCACACTATGCTTTTATGACCTGCGTATTTACCAGTCTTCCCCCCACCTAATGCCGAGGCCATTGATATTTAAATCACTACAAAATACTACTGGTGCCTGCCGTGAGGCTAGCTCTGCATTCACCTCCTCCAAGACCTCTGGGTTTTCACCGGTAGAGCTGTATATGGAGCAGAGGGTAAAACTATGCCTGTGATAGCAGCAGTCTGCCATCACTCACCTACCAAGTTTATCTGCCTGGCAGTTCTTCCACCTAATATCTTTCCTACGTGGAAGGATAGTAACACCTCTCGTTCTGGCACCCTGTGTTGTGTTGACCACCAGTGTATATCCTTACTACTCCATTATTTTACCCCTTGTACCCTCGATGTACAATTTTCAATTTCAATTTATTGAAATGTTTTGCCTTTTATTTGGATCATTCAGGCCACACACATTTATAGATGCAATTCAAATGTTCTACAACATATATCTAGAAAATGTATTCCTACTTTCACTTTAGCCAGAAATATCCTAATCTCTTCCTGTTTCGACTCTGTACTATTTATCTTGTCTCCCCAAGATCCTAGATGCTCCTCATGAACCTTTTTTTCACCCCTGTTCAACCCCTCCCCCTCGAACTCTGTCACCCCCCTGACTTCTCCGTGCCCCCTCTAACCCTCCCCCACCCCTCCAAAGAAACGGCAGATAGATAATTGAATGACCAATGTGAAGTTTATTGGAGATAAAGGATGAAAGGTCCTGATCCCTTACTTGCCGTATATTTGAACAATAATTTTCTTCTTTTGAGATTGCCCTTAAATGTGAGTGAGGTTCAAACAGGATTGTCAGGGCAAGATTTGGTTTCTGGATTCTTTGCGGAAAAATACCAATCAATTGATTTGTTTTGTAGGTTGTTTTTGGTGGTGTTGTCACTCTATCTGTGATAATAAGTGAACGGAGCAGTCAACATGTGTTTCACCCCTTTACATGGCCATCCGGCATGTGGCTTCTTCGGGGCTGTATATACATTCATAGGTTACATAGAAAAAGGCAGGGGTTGTGGGTAACCCTGTGACAGAAAGGGAAGAGAGAATAGTCACTGGGTTGTTAGTAGGTAAGAGAGAAAAACGGGGGAATAGTGAATTTATTAGTTAAGGTTAGAAGAGTGGGAGGGATGGAGTGGGATATTGGGGATGAGGTTGGAAAGGAGCACAACAGAAAAGTAATGTGGATAGTGTTTTGAGGAGGTTCAAAGTAAGATTTGAGAGAATAATCAATTTCAAGAGAGAAGACATAGAGGGTCAGAGGAGAATGGGTGTAATAGTTGAGTTTGGAAGCAAATACGATTAGAAACCCAAGAAACGATGGATCCAGGGAGAAAAAGAAAGGCGAAAGGAATGGTAGAGAAAGAGATTTTGAAGGCCAGTGGTAGTAGGAAAGGTGGCAGGAAGCATACGGTTACATCATAGTATAATTGAGGCAAGGTGAAAAACGATATGCATTCAATTATTTTTTTACAGTTAAAGAGGGACAATAGGTTGAGAAAAAATTGGTTATTGGTGAGAGCAGCAGTCATAACGCAAGGAATAGTCAGAAATAGTCAAATATATCATGATAGCATGTACATTAGAATTGCCGACATTTTCAGAGATTCCCAATTTTTTTTTACAAAATTTCAAAAGAGGTTCTCCGACTAAAGTAGTATAGAGATGTATTGGGGACACCCATTAAAGTAACAAACACAATGTTATAGGCATTTCAAAATGGCGTAATAAGCATGGGTAGACCAGGGGGAAAGAGAACGGTGTATCAGGCGTGAGCATATGGAGATATGTATCGCGCGTATGGGCACATAATCGAAAGTATATAATGATTGGCAGTATGTCACATTCAGCAATTTGTTGATTTTTTTTATTTTATACCACGAGTATCATAACGAATTTAGATGTGTATTAGAGAGAAATAGCGAGGGAGCAAGATATGACATGAGGCAAGATGGCGAGTTAAAAATTAAATTTGAAAAAAATATATTGGGTAATGTTATATTTATAGTTGATGTATTCCGTAATGTCCGGTCCAATCCAAGGGAGAGAAGCACATCGTGAAGTAGAAAAATGGAGGGCGAGATTCATTTTAGTTTAAAATAGGTAAGTCAGGTTATAAAGATATAGGTGGATCTTAAAGCTAGTTTAGCAAATCACATATTAGGTGGATCAGACATGTGATCAAGCTTTACCATTTCACACAGGTATCAGAAACTTACCTATTTTGAAGCTATTATGTGCATGTCCGTCTGGGCTTCAAAGGGCGAACAGGCATTGGCAGAGAGTCTGCTATCAGTGCAGGGGAGAGAGACATGTGAGATGTAAAATGGGAAACACTGTAAAATCCCCCATTTCATTCCTGTATTGTCCTTCTTTACGTTCTGCATCAGTCTTCTCCCAGCCACACATGCATTTCTGCATCTTTATTTAGTCCCAGGGTTGTTGTTTTAAATTTCAAAATGGGTTCGCTTTCACGTCTTCTGAGTTTCAGTTTACAGTCTCCCCCTCTTTTAGCTGGGTAGACAATTTCCAGGCCAAAGAAGATGAAATCACTTTTGTGTGGGTGCTTTTCGTGGAAATGTTCCATGAGTGGATGACCGGTATTGTACTTGTGTATGTTACAGTAGTGTACCTGAATCCGGGTGCGCTGTGGTTGTATTGTGCTCCAAATGTAAAGACGGTTACAGGGACAGATAATTGCATAAATGGTAAATTTACTGTTGCAGTCAATCTATTCTTTGATGTTAAATTCATTTCCTTGCGTCAGAGGTACCTGCGTCATTTTGCTTTTGCTTAATTTGCAAATACTGCAGTTTTTGCAAGTATGGAACCCTGTTGGTCTGACTAGGAATGTAGTAATGGGGTTTCCTTTGCCCTTGAATTCAGATTTACACAGAAGGTTCTTTAGATTAGGTGCTCGTCTGAAGGTCATTTCAAGGTACGTTCTGAGATGGTCAGTCAGGCTGGTTGCCTGTTGTAAAAGATGCCAGTCTTGTTTTGAGTTTTGTCTTATTTGGTGATGGCCATTATGATAGTCTGTGATGAAGCGGATCATGTTGTTACTCTCTTATTGTCGTTTGGGTAGGAACATTTGTTTGCGTTTCATTTGAGCTACAGTGGTGAGGGTATTGTTAAGTGTGTTATGATCGTACCCTCGTCGACTTAGTCTCAATACGATTTCTTGTCCCTTTTCTTTGAAAACCTCATCTTCGCTACAATTCCTGGCGGTTCTGTGGAATTCCCCCTTCGGGATCTTCTTGATATTGAAACGTGGATGGCAACTGTTTGCTCTTAGTATAGCCTTGGCCGCTGTTTCTTTCCTGCAGAGTTTGCTGTGTAAGGTATTACCCTTAACATAGAGTGTGACATCTAGAAAGTTGATTTCTTGCTGTGAGTATGTGTGTGTGGTTTTTATCCTCCTTGGATTTTTGTCCAAACTTTCCAGGAACCTTTTGAGCAGTGTTACGTCTCCCTGCTAAGTGCAGAGAATATTGTCTATGTATCTTTGCCATAGTACTATGTGGGAGGTAAATTCAGCAAAATCCTGGTCCCACAACCAGAATTTCTCCACGTGGCTCATAAAGATGCATGCGTACGGCGGCGCAAATTTGGCTCCCATAGCAGTACCACGTTTCTGCCTGTATATTTTGCCATTTAAGCTGAAAATGTTATTCTCCAGGCAAAATTCCAACATCTCTAGAATAATTTTATTGGTTTCTAGGAGATTGGCTGATTGTGTCCATAGTGATAGTTCAGTTTCTGTGATGCCATTGCGATGTTCGATAGAGTTGTAGAGGCTGACAATGTCGATGCATACCAATACAAAATCTGATTCCCACATGATGTTTTGAAGTTTTAGAACGATATCCTTTGTGTCCTGGATGAAAGACTGGATTTCTCTCATCAATACCTGTAGTTTCTTGTCTATGGGCCCGATTCACAGAACTAACTTAAGACAAAATCCTAAATTTACTACCATTTTCGTATTCACAGAAGACACTTACTCATTTTGGTATTCACAGAAGACACTTACTCATTTCGGAATTCACCGAAGTTAGGACTCCTGACTTTAAGACTCCTAAATGCCTTCTGTGAATACCGAAAGTCTTAACATTAGGATTTTTCTCAGTTTAGGAGTCCTAAAGTTAGGAGTCCTAACTTTACTACTACTAAATTTAGAAAAATCCCAATTTTAAGACTTTTGGTATTCACAGAAGGCATTTAGGACTCCTAAAGTTAGGAGTCCTAACTTTACTACTACTAAATTGAGAACAATCCTAATTTTAAGACTTTCGGTATTCATAGAAGGCATTTAGGCGTCCTAAAGTTAGGAGTCCTAACTTTACTACTACTAAATTGAGAAAAATCCTAATTTTAAGACTTTCTGTATTCACAGAAGGCATTTAGGACTCCTAAAGTTAGGAGTCCTAACTTTACTAGTACTAAATTGAGAAGCACCGGGACGAGGGTGGAGTTCAGCGGCCGATTCCATTTATTCACGAAGATTATTTATGGTAAGCCGCTACATGACCGTTTAAAATATGATCCCCCCATGCATACTCTTGAAGACCTGATATCTCTAAGTCTGTGTTTATCCTTCACAACAGACTCGTTTTGCTGTCCTGAAACCCTTTAACGACCGACAAGCGGGATTGGTCTTAGTGCCTTCCCCGCCCCGTGCCTTATACTGTCTACGAACCAGCTACCAGGTGAGCGCGTTTTTGCGAGGTCAGACCCTGTCAGCCCCTAGAACACCATCAGCATAAGTCTTCAATTTCTCCTCACCCGATCCTTATTTTGGTATTCCTAACATCTAAAAATGTTTGTATTCTAAATCACCTCATAAAAATAGACAATTAATAATGGGATTGCGTTCATGCGCAAACCATATTGTTATGTGATCCATTTATTTTTGAGAACAACTATCTAAACAGTTTTCTCCTTTTCTTAATAAGAACCTTTACAAGT
Source organism: Lissotriton vulgaris (assembly GCF_964263255.1). NCBI lineage: Eukaryota > Metazoa > Chordata > Amphibia > Caudata > Salamandridae > Lissotriton > Lissotriton vulgaris. The sequence continues at coordinate 366,320,037 of NC_141687.1, forward strand.
GAGTCCTATCCATCTAACTGTAACCTCACTATTCAGTCCACAGCGGATTGGCTAACTACCATAGGCCCTAACAGAAAAAGAATAGTTTCCTTCCGGGACCGGATACCTCACATTGATCCTTGCTGCTCGAACCCCATATCTCTGACTCGACTAAACGGATACACTGCACTGATATAGTCGGGTAATTATGGTTACACCGTCCTCGCCTCGATCCCATCGAGCATAGCGTATGAGTGTTCCCTCTGCCTAGGAAAGATATACTAAGTCACCTTTCTGTGTCCCGCAGATGATTATATAGGAGGACTTTCTCCCCCTGACAGTTCCTGGAACCCTCTTCATTTATCCATCGAGTCGACAGTCGGGATTATCCTGTGAATGAATCAGTGAAAAAAAGTATATGTCACATCGTCTATATACACCTGGTAAGCAGATCCTTGGTCACCCTAAGGTACCTCACTAATCCCCCGTTCTGACCTATTTTTAAAAAAAGTCTCAGTACCACACGCTAAATGTACTACCACCCCTTGCCAAAATTAGGAGTTCTCCTAGGGTGTCCGTGGGGTTCCAAGGATATCTATCTTGGGATGGCTTCTCTCTTTAAATCTGTACAAAGACCGGGACCATTAGGAACCCCCATATATCCTCCCAGTCATACAGAAATTTATCTTTGACACCCAAGTAAATAAGGAAGTGATGCATGAGATGATGGATGAATGTGTGAATGATTGATGGGTTAGATTTCTACTCCAATCCTTATCCGACTTGGTCTATTGTAAACTTCCCCATTCTTGGGAAGTTCTTTGATTCTGGGAGTGACGCCCGCTACACCAGAGCCTAGACTATATGAAAGAAAACAGTGAATCATCTTTATTAAACAGAAAAATGTAAAATGTAAATATATGTATGTATAATTCCTTATCGATTCTCAGAATTATTTAATGAAAAAATGTTTTTTATTCACAGCTCGTTTGTTTCCCCTCCCTGTTTGAATATACCCCCGCCCTGAAGAAGGTGTGGGCCACTCTGGCATTTGGGGTAAAAATACTGAAAAAGATTGGGCACTCTGCACTCCTAAAGGCTCGTTCAGTAAACCTAATTTTAAATTGAATCCTATTGATAGCGTGGTGCTCACGCTCAAACTGGCCGGCTCTCGCCAGTGCACAACATGAAAACACAAACAGAGACCGTTTGAGAGCGACGCACTGTTCACAAGCTCCCGTGGGATGCTCCTGTAAAAACACACTTCCTTCCTTTGTATTAAATAAATGTTTGTTTCTCTTATACTTCAAAAAACAGTATTCGAAACAAATTGTCCATAAGACTAATAATCCTTGTCAAAGAAACCAAAAGAACTCAAATGCTTGAAGATGTCATTATTATAATGACGGTTTTCTTTCTTGAATATTCTCCTTTTAGTACATTACATCATGTACGATGATTCCTCTTAACATCATTATTGCAGTCACTCCCAATGCATTTCGGTATGAGAATACCTTCGTCGGGGGAATACTGAAAATTAACATAAACAATCATCAGACCACTGAATGGGGAGCTGTAGACCCCACCTCGTGTACATGCAAACACTCGTGTTATTCTGTTAAGAACAGTACCATCTCTGTGAACACACTGATATCTTTGTGCCTCTGTGAACTTAATAATATGCAACCATTGACATGCCAAAACTCCCCTGTGTTGTGCTACGACCACATGCTGGTCAATAACATGATAATCGTACCTGCTCTGATGTTTCTGTTACTAACACAGTGTTGGATAAGTATCTAATTGCAAGCTGTGGGAGAGATAAGATGATATCACTATCTACTGATCACATGTCAAAAGCCTTGTGTGTAACTGATAACCAGATGTCCCATACCTTAATTGAAACATCATGTACCTTTTTATCTATACTCTCTAGCACTGTGTATCGTAATTGTGGTATGGTGTGGTAACGTGCTTTCCAATGTGTGGCTAGGTTGGATTTGGGGTTGCAAGTTCTTATCATGCTCTTGTGCTCTGTCATCCTCACCTTGACCTTGCGTGTAGTTTTCCCTACATATACCAACCCGCAGGGGCATTTAATGGCATACACTACCATGTCAGTGTTACAATCAGATGTGTGTCTGAGTTGTATCTGTTTGCCTGTTTGAGGGTGTGGAAAAACGTCCCCTACCATTACATTACCACAATGTACTTAACTTGGAAAATACATTCTTGGCAAACCTTCAAGCCAGGAGAAAGCACAGAACGCATAGCGCTCATAAGGAACTTTTACAGATAGATTTTAATCATCCCGTTTTTCATTTGTGTTATTGTATGATTTGATGTGTTCACCCTGTTCTTAAAAGCGCCACTTACTTGCACATTAAAATACTAAGAAACACCGCGTTGGGGCGGCTCCTCCTGATACTTGACAAGCTTGCAGCTTGCAGCCTCATTTCATTTGTTTGAAACGATCGACTGCCACAGCGGCGGACATCTTGGGTGGGGGCTGAGGCTCTGCACGGTCTAGTCGTCACAAGGACGCTAGACCGGTACTTAAGCCGACCATGCTCACGTGCAGCGGTCACGCGCTGCGGGATCGCCAGAGCATCGCCGGAGTCACGCCAGAGACCAGCCCGTCTGCGCCCGTCCGCGCACGGGCGGGCTCGGGGGCTCGGACTCCTGACCACCGGTATACTTATACGTCGGAAGAACTTCATCGCTTAGATAAAGGTCAGCTGTCACTCGATCTAGATGTTATTGCTAGGCTGGAAAAGTATGCCATACTGCGGTCTTGCAACAGAAATTCTAGAACCCAATACCCGGTACTAAAGATAGCCAGTCTGAACACTAGGTCCCTTCACAGTCATCATGTGGAGATTTACACCCTACTTCAGGACAGAGATCTAGATGTCCTGACGCTCTCAGAAACCTGGATGGGTGAAAACTCCATGCCGGATATTATTGCTGCCCTTCCTAATGGCTACGACGCTATATGGCAGAACCGCGCAGGGTCGGTACGGGGGGTGGAATGGCGATTCTATTCAAAAAATCCCTATCCATGGAGAAACTTTTATCCGAAACAGTGGATTTAGCTGATTTATTCGGAGTAAAGATTTCCCTAAACAACTTCTGCTGGGTGATTTTGTCGATCTACCACCCGCCTAACTCATCCCCACTCTTTAATGATTTATTTGCTCCCATCATATCAGACCTATGTACAAGATACAAGAAAATCGTGATATTGGGAGATTTTAATTTGCACTGGGATAGACCCCAAAGGGATCTGCCAACACACCAACTGGACACTACCATGTCCGCTTTGAGTTTTAGTCAACTCGTGGAAGTACCCACACACATCAAGGGTCACACGCTTGACCTAGTATGGACCACTGACCCAAATGTTATTCTTAGGGATGTGGTTCCCTGTGTCTGGACTGACCATTACTTGGTGACCTGTGAGGTACATGTTAAAGATTATTTAAAGCACCTACCCCGAGGTACCAGAAGGACCCGCAAATGGATCAAGGTTGATTTAAAAACCTTGACCTCGGTGCTCCCGGAAATGGCTTGTCTGACGAATACAGATGGAAGTCTGGATGTTGAATACGCGGACCTAATCCAGAACTTGAATAAAGCCATTGACCAGATAGCGCCGGAAAAAACTCAGTTAACCAAAGGACCTGGTAAAGAGGCTCCATGGTTCACTCCGTTGTTAAGGGAACAAAAAAGAAAACTCCGAGCCCGGGAGAGAATCTGGAGGAAAACTAAGCAGGATACAGCAAAGAACCAATACAAAGACTCACTCCACCTGTATAAAAAACTCATCTCTCAAGCTAAGGCGGAGTATTATGAGTCTCGCCTACAGAAGGCTAGGAATACCCAGAGGGAGACTTTTCAAATCCTATCGGAGTTAAGCAAAAAACAGGAGAATTCTGAGTCTCCCATAAACTACGACACCTTCCAGGGGTATTTCTTAGATAAAGTAAAAACCATTATCCTGGAAATTAAGAATAGTATGGTGAAAAGTGATACTATACACTCTGAGGTTCATAAGCCTGCTCACTGTTCTATAGTACAGTTCCCTGAGATGGATGAGCTGAGCCTAGAGCAGCTAATGGGTAAAACCAAATCTGGCTCCCCAGCGGACCCATGTCCACCGAGTGTCTTCCGTGTGGCACGGCCGCTATTGGAAGCTCGGATTATTTCTCTCCTCAATAGGTCCCTAGAAACAGGACATCTACCAAGTGATCTTAAGGAGGCGCGTGTCAGACCCCTGCTGAAGAAACCAGGCGCAGATCTGGCTGTCCTGAAGAACTACAGGCCGATCTCCCAGCTGCCCTTCCTTGCAAAGGTCCTAGAGCAACACGTGCTGAAGTCCCTGTCCCTGTACCTCGAATCCCATAGCTTACTGCATGAGCGTCAGGCGGGGTTTCGAGCACACCATAGCACCGAGTTAGTGAAGCTCTCGGTGCTAGACGAACTGAGAGGCATGGCTGACAGCAAAAAACCGAGCGCCCTGATTTTATTAGACCTGTCAGCGGCGTTCGATACCGTCAGCCATGATCTGCTCCTGGGAAGACTGGAGGCCTTTGGGATCAAAGGCTTGGCCTTTAAATGGTTGCAATCTTTCCTTTCGGGAAGGACACAGAGGATACAACTGGGGGAGTCGATATCTGAGGTGGGGCTCTTAGAGTGCGGGGTACCACAGGGTTCCGCACTGTCCCCACTTCTGTTCAATCTCTATCTGCAGCCTCTGATTGCGTCCTTGGCCGAGATGGGCTGTAGAGTCTTCAACTATGCTGACGATACTCAGCTTATGCTGAGTATCGATAATACAGGGTGTAACGACCGGGTTCTAGACCAGATGGGATCAGCTCCTGAGAGCCCCTCCAACCCAGCCGGAACGTAACCACCTCCCTCCTCAGGACCCATCTATCCAGGCACCTGGGTACCTACCTGAGGATGGGGAACTCGCAATATACAAGCTCATATCATCAAAAACACCACTAAATCTATAGGAATACTAAGAATACTCACTGATTACTAAGGACATCCATGCCCTACACCACACTCATACCTCATAGTCTCGCGACTAAGGGTGGGCGTAAAATCCGTTTCGCGGGCGAATTAGTGGATTTTCCGTGATTTCGCAATCCGCGATTCTCGCAAAATCGCGGTAAAATCCGCGAATCAGCGGGGACGAATTTTCAGCCAAGCAAGGGTTACAGCAGCAGGTGCAAAAGTTGAACCTAATTTCTTTGTAACCTTTTACAAAAGGGTTACAAACAAATTAACTTCACGTTGGACACCTGCTGCTAATTGCTTCCTGGCGCCTAGTTGCCTACTTGCAACTATTCTCTGACCCTGCTCTGACCCTTGAAGCAGGGTCAGAGAATAGTTACAAGTAGGCAACGAGGCACCTGTCCAAGGAATTAAACCTCATTAGGAAGCACTTACAGATATAAAAAACAGGAAGAAGGGAGAGGATGGCAAATACACCCATTTTGAGTTGTCAGGAGGGGTTAAACTAAAAGAGACCTTTATAGCACAATTTTCATATGCATTTTGCTATAAATAAAAAGCTGTATGTTCTGTAGGGGCAACTCAGGAATCTTGCCCTTCAGAGATCCGGCCTCTCTTTCTTTCTCTCGTTCTCTCTCTCCCTCTCTCTTTCCCTCTCTTTCTCTCTCTTTCTATCTATCTATCTATCTATCTATCTATCTATCTATCTATCTATCTATCTATCTATCTATCTATCTCTCCCTCTCCCATAAACGACTGCATGGGCAACTTCGCTATGCAAGCGGCTCGCGAAGACGCAAAAATCCCTGCGAACACGCAAAAATCCCCGCAAACACGTAAAATATCCCGCGAACACGCAAAAGAAACAAAAATCCGCAAATTCGCGAATTTTGCGGATCGCGAATTCGCAAATCCGCAAATTTGCGGATCGCGAATTCGCAAAATTCGCCCATGCTTACTCGCGACCACATGGGTCCAGACTAATCTACCCTGGGGCAGTTCTGATTATCTACCATTACACACTGATTACCCTCAGTGCTCACTCAAGCCGCAATCTTGCGGGTACACACACTGCTCACCCTCAGTGCTCACTCGACACACAATCCGGCGTGCCATACACACTGGGCTGCAACCCCAGTGCTCACTCTTTATCCGGTCCACAATCCGGCGGACCTAAGCACCAGTCTCCTACCTGGTGTTCTCATTAACGCCACTTTCCCTAGAGGCGATCTCATTACACACCGTGTCCCCCAGGTGCTCACTCACTAACAATCCGATCTGCAATCCGGCAGATCTACACACTGACCACAATCAGTGCTCTCACTAACGCCACTTACCAATGACGACCACTTTCCTATGAATACCTTCAGCTCTCTGTCTCTATGTTGGGAAGTCTCTCTCACTATTCACTAAGGGTTTGCTACTACAATAATATTATGGGATGGCCGAATCACTTAGTGTCAATTATTCCCTAGCTCAAGGGCTCCTCTCTCTCCCTAATTATTCAGACTTACCGGATCAGGGGCAGCATCTGTTCTGGCTGTAACATCTGACTAGAAGAAAAGGTTACCTGTGCTTTTGAAATAGTGGGCACACTGTATGCAGGAGTAAAAACGCTCTCTATCATAAGAACAATACATGCACACTAGTTCACTAAGAACTGGGGTATCTTTATTACAATAAACATAAAATACACATACACAGATCTGCGGGGTCTCTATGACTAACAGGAACTTTAACACACCGCTGGAAGAAAAAGGATTAGACATACAATAGAAAGCACTAATATGACAAAAACTGATAGCACCTGATTAGTATGAAGTTTTGCTCTAGCTGTCATCTGGGCTCCTCTCTCGTCTGTGCCTTAGCTCGTCTTAGATTCTCTCCTGCACTCTTGGACACACATCTGCGCTGATCACTTTGCACTGGATTTCTCTCCCCCATGGACTCTCTCCACCTTCCAACTTCAATCTAATGGTTTCTGCCGCTCTGATAACTGTTCATTCCACCAGCTTGTTCACTCTGTGTAAATGTCTCTGTGCCAATGTCCAATTAACTCCAGCTGCTCCCACAGGTTAATCCACGATATAACTTCCGTCTCTTCTAAAAGGCATTACTTCAGACTCCAGCTATTCACAACTCCTCCTGATAAGTAACTGCTTCTGACTGCTTCCTTCAGTTCCAACTCACTGACTGTCTGTTTGTCTTCTCTCTGTTCCAAGCATCTTCTGTCTCTTCTCCTCCTGCAATTCCACTCCTCCAACTCTACCAACACTCTCCGCTCCTCCAATTCAACTCAACTGCTTCTACCACTCCAGCTCAACTCGACTGACACCGCCTCTGCACTTCACTATTATGGAATGCTGATTCCTCATGGAAAGTTCCAGCCATCGGCCTCCTCCCACCAGGTCCATGCACCAGGCTCCTTGCTCCAGACGCTCCCACAGTGATCAACTGCTTGTTTCGTCTAGAGACCTGAGCACAGGGACACTTCTTGATTAGATTCAGCTCTGGCCGGTTCTCTCCGGTTCGCTTAGGGCGAACAACAGCTCAAAACCAAAATATTACTTTTCCCCTTGAAGCATCTCATCTCTGCAGGGATACTAAGCAAAATGGAGTCTATCTAGTTCTGGGCCTTGTAGGCCTGAGAAGGATGAAATAACCCTTAGCACTGTCAGAGTACCTACACAAACAATACTAATTTGTAATATAAAGTCAGGACCACAGGATCCACCCTCTACTATAGGCAAAATAATGAAAGGCAAAGCCAATAGGCAATAGATGGATTAGAGTAAGGGCTATCCTCTTCTAGGTCTGGAAGAAAGGGCTTAAAAGGGAAGAATACAGCCTATAGATGTGAGCAAGCTTAAAGTCTTTATCACTACAAAATAGAGCCAAAAAGCCTGTCAAGACACAGGGACAGCACAAATCCAAGCTCAAAACATCTTGAGGTATACCGTGGGGTGGATGACGGAAAACCTACTAAAGATCAACCCGGATAAGACCGAGGTACTGGTAATTCCATCTACCACCTCACCGTGGAGTGATCTGTATTGGCCTGCAGAGCTTGGATTAGCCCCAAAACCTAGTGCCAACGTAAAGAGTTTGGGGATTAAACTAGACTGTGATCTGTCAATGTGCAGCCAAATTTCCACCGTTGTTGGAACCTGCACGAACATCATTAGACAACTGAGAAAGCTAGCCCCCCTTCTCTCTCACTCTATGATGCGCTCAATTGTAGCAGCAACCGTTATTTCACGAATCGACTACGGGAATGACCTGTATCTTGGCCTCCCAAAAACATTGACAAACAGACTCCAGGTCGTAATGAATGACGCCGCACGACTGATCTTCGGATTACCCAGACAAACAAAGGCCTCCCCTCTACTCCAAAATCTTCACTGGCTCCCTGTTAAAGAGAGGGTTGAGTTTAAGAGCCTCTGCATCGCGCATAAGGCGATCTATGGCCATGCGCCGGCCTATATCAAAGCTCGTCTGGAAGTATACTGCCCGAAGAGAACACTTAGATCATCGGATTCTGAGCTACTGGTCTGCCCCCGCTACAAATTAGTGACTAAGGGAGGGAGAGCCTTCTCTGTCTTGGCCCCTCAGTTATGGAACAAGCTGCCCGAGGGGCTACGCAGGGAGGTGAATCTCCTACGGTTCAGGAAATCACTGAAAACACTGCTGTTCAGAAGAGCCCTGATCGCAATGTAGTCCTGTAGCTGTGTCTCTCGGAGGAGTGAAGCTAAGTTATTGTAACAACATCCATTTCCAATCCGCTTAGAGACCTGTAGGTGATTGGTCGCGCTATAAATCTAAACTAACAATAACAATAACAATGTGCACAATTATGACATTTCACCATACCTCTGTGGTGCCCTGTGGTTGTGTGAGTGTGTGCCTGTTTCAATATTTCTTTCAAATTTTTTGATCTGGTGTGTGCAAACAAAGGTTTGCCTACGAACAGAGTCTTGAAGTCAGCTTCCTGTTCAATAACTTCACATCTTTTAAGAATACTTTTCTTAATGATCTTGCTGGCTGTGGAGTATTTGATTACGAACACCTCCCTTTTTCAGTGATTGTTTGGTAGTTTTAACTAGAAGTTCTTCTCTGTTTTTTGATCTAGCTTTAAGTTTGGCCTGATTGAGTACCTCATCCGGGTACCCTCTGTCTTTGTAAGCCTGTGTCATGATCTCCATCTCTTGTAACCCCTGTGTTTCTTCAGAACAGATTCTGCGAGCCCGCAAAAAGTGGGAGAAGGGTAAATGGTTCTTTAAAGACATGGTATGGAAACTGCTGTAATGTAGTGCATTGTTGCGGTCGGTAGCTTTTTTGTACAGTCTAGTGTGTAATTCTCGACCTTGTTTCTCAATAAGGATGTCAAGGTAGTTGATGGTTTCTGCGTGTGTGGAATACGTTATTTTAATCTGATCATGACTATCGTTCAGCGAAGTCAAAAGGTTTTCTAAGACATTGTGAGGACCATTCCACACCATTAGAATGTCGTCAATATACCTGACAAAAAGTTTGTGTTGTGTCCATGCCAAATTCTGTAAAATGTTTTCCTTCTCGTACTTTGCCATGAATATATTAGCAAATGTCGGTGCCCCAGTAAAACCCATGCTAGTTCCTGTTCTCTGCAGGTAGATGTTGTCCTCCCATTTAAAGTACCCGTGATACAGGCAAAAATGAAGCAGCTCTAGAACAAATACATTGGTGCCTTTGTCATAGTCATGTCTGAGTAACATCCATTCTACAGCCTCTATTCCCTCCTGGTGAGGGATGGAAGTATACAACGCCGTAATGTCTACAGTGCATAGCCATATATCCTCTTCCGGGGTGATGGTGACTTCATTGATTTTTTTAAGGCAATCTGTCGTATCTTGTATGTACGTACTCCACTGTTGTACTAGTGGCTGCAAATAATGATCCAAAAACTTGCCTAAAGGTTCATGCAGTGACCCACATCCTGCCACAATTGGCCTGAATGGTGGGTCCACCTGGTCTTTATGCATTTTAGGCACCATATATATGTGGGGTCTCTTAGGGTACTGCGTTGTCAGATATCTGAGAGTTTGCTCGTCTATCCATTCCATCTTTTGCGCATTTTCTAGAATGGTTTTTAGAATGGATTGAAATCGAACCGGTGTTCGTAATCAAATACTCCACAGCCAGCAAGGTCATTAAGAAAAGTATTCTTAAAAGATGGGAAGTTATTGAACAGGAAGCTGACTTCAAGACTCTGTTCGTAAGCAAACCTTTGTTTGCACACACCAGATCCAAAAATTTGAAAGAAATATTGAAACAGGCACACACTCACACAACCACAGGGCACCACAGAGGTATGGTGAAATGTCATAATTGTGCACATTGTGGTAATGTAATGGTAGGGGACGTTTTTCCACACCCTCAAACAGGCAAACAGATACAACTCAGACACACGTCTGATTGTAACACTGACATGGTAGTGTATGCCATTAAATGCCCCTGCGGGTTGGTATACGTAGGGAAAACTACACGCAAGGTCAAGGTGAGGATGACAGAGCACAAGAGCATGATAAGAACTTGCAACCCCAAATCCAACCTAGCCACACATTGGAAAGCACGTCACCACACCATACCACAATTACGATACACAGTGCTAGAGAGTATAGATAAAAAGGTACATGCTGATACCAACCGCCAACTGTCCCAAAGGGAAACATATTGGATCCGCAATCTGAATACGCTTGAGCCATGTTGTCTCAATGACAAAATTGAATATACGTGTTTTTTATAACGCACAATTATGAATGTTGTAACATGTACTGTGTTACCACTTCTGTTGTTTATCATGTTTATCGTGTACTAAATGGTATGTTAATTTATGTAAATGCTGCCTCGTTAATAGAATGACTCTGTTACTCATTACCATCTATTGTAAACACTTCAGTTTATGTCTACCAGATTAGTACTCAGGACATATGCTAGTCCCCACTTATCTTGTCCCATAGGCACACACGCTTTTAGAAGAACGCATATCGGCACTGTTTACCATCTTAAGATGGCGCCCGCAATCTTAATACACAAGTAGTCCGTCATTTATGTTAGTCTTGACACCGGTGGTTACTTGCGATCCACGGCAGACAGCTTACACGCCGCACCACAGTATCAGGAGCAGGTTGGGAGCAGAAACTTTAGGTAAGAGCGGCTGGCCGCATCTCGCGCTACCAGCAACGTTTAGCTACACGTGTTTTCGTGTAGCAGGGCAGGTTACCACAACCAGTAACATGGTGTTTCTTTATAGGCAGAAGTGAAGTTGAGCGACGACTTGAGCCACGGTGATACCGAGGTAGAGAGACGTTTCAATTAAGGTATGGGACATCTGGTTATCAGTTACACAAAAGGCTTTTGACATGTGATCAGTAGATAGTGATATCATCTTATCTCTCCCACAGCTTGCAATTAGATACTTATCCAACACTGTGTTAGTAACAGAAACATTAGAGCAGGTACGATTATCATGTTATTGACCAGCATGTGGTCGTAGCACAACACAGGGGAGTTTTGGCATGTCAATGGTTGCATATTATTAAGTTCACAGAGGCACAAAGATATCAGTGTGTTCACAGAGATGGTACTGTTCTTAACAGAATAACACAAGTGTTTGTATATACACGAGGTGGGGTCCACAGCTCCCCATTCAGTGGTCTGATGATTGTTTATGTTAATTTTCAGTATTCCCCTGACGAAGGTATTCTCATACCAAAATGCATTGGGAGTGACTGCAATAATGATGTTAAGAGGAATCATCGTACATGATGTACTGTACTAAAAGGAGAATATTCAAGAAAGAAAACTGTCATTAAAATAATGACATCTTCAAGCATTTGAGTTCTTTTGGTTTCTTTGACAAGGATTATGAGTCTTATGGACAATTTGATTCGAATACTGTTTTTTGAAGTATAAGAGAAACAAACATTTATTTAATACAAAGGAAGGAATTGTGTTTTTACAGGAGCATCCCACGGGAGCTTGTGAACAGTGCGTCGCTCTCAAACGGTCTCTGTTTGTGTTTCCACTCTGGCATTTAACACCGAAACGCGCGTTGGCGTGAACTCTATGGACTGCAGCAGTTTAGTCCTTGTGGACTACATCTGGTCACCTGTGCTGCGTCCATAATTTGCACCCTTGCCTTAATAACCATCATCTCTTTCCATTATAGCCACGGGTGCTCCTTCCTCTTTTCCCCGCCCGTATGTATGTCATTATATGAATGAGGTAGCGAGTGAAGTAATCATCCCTGGACAGTGTGAGAGTTGCTTTTGTATGTTACGGAGTGTGTGAAACTTATGTATGCATTCTATTTGAATTGTTTATACACTGAACCTGTTTTATCTTGCTCTATCACTAATTGAAAAATGTATATCAATGAAATGTCTTTTACAAAAAACATTAATTTGGTCCAAATTTTCTTTATATAAAACATGTCAATAAATAAACTATGTGTCTAAAATACCAGTAATGTTTATGGCTCTGATGTTCTGCTAATGTCACCCCGTATATAACATTGTGGATCCCTAATGGGACCATTGATATCCATTTTGGCAGGGTGTGCTGTTGTCTATTTTGCTGCCATTTTACCTAGATATGACATTGCATACAGAGCAAGGGTTTTCCCTAGTTCGAAATCTCATACATTATGCATGAGGATTCTTGGAAGCACAGCAGGACTACCATCTCCTGTATAATATCTATGTATAAAGTTCATGCCTGACATCATCCTTAGCCTGATAGAGTAATACAGGGAGGTAGGACTTCTCGGGGGACCTCTGGGTATATATATATTACTTCTTGCTAAGATAGAGCTGAGGAGACACAATGATCACAGGTGCTGCATTGAGACACTTGCAGTGGTCTAACATCCCTTGTAGGGTGTCCAACTCAAGACCAGGACGGGGTCTCATAGTCTCTCACTTCAGGTAATGGAGTTGACGAAATCCTAGATGGATTCTTCGCTTAACACCTATATACATGCTAGGTACATTTAGGTACATCTAGTTAGGGAAGCATTGTAGGAGTATGCATCTTTTATCATGTGGTTTATATATTCGCATGTATTCATGATCATTGTAAGATGGTATAACTATATCATTAATTCACCTTTATAGTACTGCTAATCATTTATATCTTATACTGTCTAATGGTTCTTGCAGCTCATCTATTTTTGCATTAGAAGAACAACTGTTCAATAAATACTCATTGAAAACCCCCAGCCTGTTTTTCTGTGTATTTTTCTGAGACAGACTAAGTAAGCACGAGAGACTAAGCAAAAAGTAGCATATTGTTTCCGGATCTGATTGTCAAATGACAGTTTGGAGTCAAACCAGATTCTGAGATTTTTCACCTCTGATTTTGGGTGCCGGACTTGGCCCATTACTTCTGGCCATCATGCAGATGACCAGATGGTTGGTGTTTTACCCACCACCAGTACCTCCTCTTATTCCCATTTAGCTCAATGCAGTGGTTTGACATCCAGTCAGCTACCTCCTCTAGACACTTGGCGAAGCGGGTTGCTGTCTGAACCTTGCTTTGGGATAGCTTTGCAATTAGCTGCGTGTCGTCCGCGTAGAACACTATTGACACCTCATGTTTCTCTACACATTCTGCTAGTGGTCCTACATACAGATTAAAGAGGGTGGGTCTCAAACTTGATCCCTCTGGGACCCCTTGGGGCAGAGGGAAGCTAACAGACAGGTGCATCCGTTGGGCAACTTGGAAGCTCCGTTCAGCTAGAAATTATGTCAACCACTTCAGAGCGTTTCTCCTGATGCCGCAGGCCTCTAGTCTCTGTAGTAGCAGTGGGCGTGAGACAGTGTCAAATATAACCATGTCAAATATAACCATGTCAAATATAACCATGTCAAATATAACCATGTCGCGGTCTAATCCCATTCTCTCTAGGATGTTGAACACAAAGGGCCACTACATGGAGTCAAACGTTTTGGCAGCACCTAGGAATGTTGCCTCTGCTCTGATATCTGAGTTTCTTTCATGTTTGGCGGCAAATAGTGTTCTCTGATTAACTGCTGTTGATCTACCAGGTATAGGTCCAGATTGCTTTGGCAGCACTTAGCGTGTTAGGAGAATTTACTTAGGGGCAATTTTATTCTCACCAGTATCTTGTTATCAATATTTATTTATGGTAACAGTCTGTAGGGGTCGCAGGTTAGGAGAATAATATTAGCCTTGCTTATTGTTGGTAACAGTTTACCTCTAACCTGCGCTTCTTTGAACATTAGCAACAAAAAGGGGCAACTTAATTGACATTTTTTTAATGAAACTTGCTCGTGAATCCCCCAGGGGCCTAACCGTTTTCAAATCCCTAATGGCATTCTCACTTCTGTATGTGTTAGGTAGAAATATAGAGCGACATGTACAATTGCTACATTTTGCGAGTTTCTAATTGTGAATTTTGCCACTCACAATTAGGAAGTCACAAAATGCGATGTACAAGAGTGTGTTTGGCATTGTGATTCCCAGTGGGTCATAAATGGACCGGTATCATCAATATTCATGAAGCAGGTTGCAATATGCGACCCATTGGGAACAGCCAAAATCACAGGAAGGGTGGCCTGATAGGGTCAACTTTTTTTGGGAGGGAGGGAAGCTGGGAAATGCAGCCCATTTTTCCTAAAAGAAAAAGGGATGCATTTCAAAAACTAAAATGCAAAGTTTTAATTAGATTTTTTAAGAGTAGGCAGTGGTGTGTGGGACACTCCCTGTTCTTAAACAATGTTTGTGTTCACATTTGCAAAGGGGAAGGGGTCTGTTGGGGACCCCTTCCCATTTGCGAATGGGTTACCACCAACTTGAAGTTGGTGGTAAACTGCAAATGTTTTGTGATCATGTTCTGGTCACGAAATATTCATACATCTCCCTGCAACTCGCTATTGGGAAGGGACACCCTTAACAAGCCTCTACCTAATACTGACTCGCAAACCTAATTTTGTGATTCCGTGGTAAGTTAACGACTGGCAAAAAAAGGTTAAAACGTCAAAACTCTACTTAGTTGTCTCAAACAGCCTGATTCTCTGATTGCAACCCCTAAAACCTTTTGTACATGTGGCCAAAAGTTTCTTCCTTACCCAGGATGTCTTTTTATAATGAATGAATGACTACACATTTGTACAGAGCATGGTTACCCGAAGGCATCCCAGCGCTTCCGTGAGCCATTGCTTTGTGGCCTGTAAGGAAAAACGCCTACCACCCATGCGGACTCTCTTTGTCCTGGGAATTGCCAGTAGGTTCTTATTATTGGATCTTAGGGTCCGACAGGTTTGATGGGGGCGGAACATGGGTTGGATCAAGGTAGGTCCCTCCTTGGTCACGGCTTTATGAACGATGGTCAAGGCCATAAACTCAATCCTCTGTTGCATTGGCAGCCAGTGAAGTTGCCGCAGTGCTGGTTTGGCCGATGTCCTTTGCGGGATGTTCAACAACATCCGGGCCGCACAGTTCTGTACGGTCTGCAGGATCTTAATCGTCCCCTGTGGGGTCCCTAAGTAAACCGCATCAGAATAATCTAAGCGTGACGGAATCAAGGCCTGTACTAATATCCTCCTGGCTTCGAATGGAAGGAGCCTAGGGCCAGATGTAGGACGGCAAATACCGGTCGGTAACGGTCGATTTCGGCAGTTACCGACCGGTATTTGCTGTTTGACATGTAGGGGGCCTTATAGTTACAGAATCGGTATATTTACTGATTCGGTAAATTTACCGATTCTGTAAAATACTGAATCGGTAAATTTACCGAATCGGTAAATACAGATGTAGGTGGCACTTTAAACAGTGCCACAGGCCCTTACTGATTCGTTATTTACCACCAAATACTATTTGGTGGTAAATAACGAATACCTGTGTACATGCACACCTCTGCATGTACACCTGTGCCATGTGGCACACAGACATGCCATAAGGGCATGTATGTGTGTCACATGGCACACAAGCCTGAATCAGGGGTGCAACAGGGTGTCAAAGTGACACCCTGTCCCCTTTGCAAAATCGGTAATTTTACCAAATCGGTATTTACCGATTCGGTAATTGACATTGATTCCTATGGGCCTCAAGGCCCATAGGAATCAATGTCAATTACTGAATCGGTAAATACCGATTTGGTAATTACCGAATCATACAGATTCGGTAAAAATTACAGATTTTTTACCTACATCTGATTTACTGAATCTAGAATACTGAATCGGTAGAATTCGGTATTCTAGAGTCGGTAAATCAGATTTACCTACATCGGGCCCCTAATGATTTTCCTGAGTAGTCTAATAAGGGCGTAGCACGTAGATGCTACCTTCCGGGCTTGCACCAAGAAATTCAGAGCCGGGTCCAGCCAGACTAAATAATTAATTATATCCTTGGTGCACTAGGAAGCTTAAGGAAAGACTTCTAATACGTCTTCAAGGTGATGTTGTGGGGTGCTGTCCTCCAATGCAATTGATGCTAATTCTGATGGCACTCACTCTGGCCTAGTGAGCCTAGCTAGTTTGTGACCTAATCTTTCACAGTCAGTAAATCTTGTTTGGTCTGATTCAGCCACACACTAGACAGTGAACAACTCTGATCCTTGATGTGCAGGAAGTAGGGAGATATTAGGGAACATCCTGATATTGCACATTAAAGAAAGAATCCGGATCTTATTTAATGTTAAGTTATGTTATATGTGACGTTAGCATTTCGATAGTGCACTTCTACCATCGTTATGGTCCCGTTGTGGTTTTAGGACCTTAATACGTTACATTTTGCTATTTTAAAATTTTTTTGGGATTGCATTTTATCAATGCAGCCCTCCCATGGATAGCCCATAGAGTATCTAGGTTGGTCAGCACATCTGTTTTTCTCTTTAGATAATGAGCACACCTGCAGAAATGATGAGGAGAAACTGTCAGAGAAGGAGGATCGTATACAGGAGGAGAACCACCTGAAGCTCTGCAAGGGCCTGAGTCTGTGTGTCTGCTACTCCGCCAGCATTGGAGGTATTGCCACGCTCACTGGCTCTGCTCCCAACTTGATGCTAAAAGGACAGCTGGATGAGTAAGTGTTGGAAATATCTTTTTTCTGGTAAACACTCTTCCATAGTTCCAGAAGCGTTAGGAGATCTGGAAGGTGCCTTCGTATTAGGCAAATGCACATCACCCCTTTGGATGAAAACTATTTGAAATAGAAACCATGATTCTTTGTCAAGGTACCGCCAAACATGCATTGACATAATTATTTTAGGAGAATATGGCAAGTTCATGAGTTTGCAAATATCATGAGTTGTATTTGGATCACTCACAGAATATCGTAAACAAAAATATGGTGTGGACAGGACCAAAATATTGAGTAGGTGAGTGCAAGTAAGTAAGTATAGATTTACTATTCTTAACTCCACATCTACATATCTTGAAAAAAAAAAAAAATATATATATATATATATATATATATATATATATATATATATATATATATATATATATATATATATATATATATATATATATATATATATATATATATATATATATATATCACCTCCAATCCCGCTTTTCTTCAAAAGCAGGCTGACACATGCTGGATTTATTTCCGAAAAGATTTAATGCCACCAATTTCAACACTGAAACTTCTTTGCGCTCTCTTGTCCTTTCAGCTTGGGCAGACCGGTTTCGGCGTAATGCCTTTTTCAATGCCGGATATGCTGAAGAAACACAGTTCAAACGGACGTTTGCGGGCAGGTAAAATCACCAGGTGAGTCTTTTCATTGGGCCAAAACTGATGACATCACTGGGGGAGGTCTTCTGTTCTTTCCCCCTCCCCTGGCCCAAGACGACTCGCAGTGTGTTTCCCACTCGTTTACAGGAACCGCAGACTTCTGAAATTCAGTGAGCTAGGTACAGTGACCCCCCCACAATCACACAGTTGTGCTCTGACACAGTCAGTTTTCAGCTTGTTCCGCTCCTCGTTAGCTGAGTGGAACTTGGTGAATTGCATCCTTCGGAACAGATCCACAACAGACCAGCTGTTACTCTTTCCCCATTGCCTTCACAGTCCTGGCTTGGGGGGGCGCCGCATTTGTGCAGTGCTTGCACGTAGTCCATAAAGTTCGTCGGTGAATGCGGAGCACCTAAGCCAGAGGCGTGCCAGTATTGCGGAGCCGACCTTCCGCTCTCTATCTCAACTCCAATCCCGCTTTTCTTCAAAAACAGGCTGACACATGCTGGATTTGTTTCCGAAAAGATTTAATGCCACCAATTTCAACACTGAAACTTCTTTGCGCTCTCTTGTCCTTTCAGCTTGGGCAGACCGGTTTCGGCGTAATGCCTTTTTCAATGCCGGATATGCTGAAGAAACACAGTTCAAACGGACGTTTGCGGGCAGGTAAAATCACCAGGTGAGTCTTTTCATTGGGCCAAAACTGATGACATCACTGGGGGAGGTCTTCTGTTCTTTCCCCCTCCCCTGGCCCAAGACGACTCGCAGTGTGTTTCCCACTCGTTTACAGGAACCGCAGACTTCTGAAATTCAGTGAGCTAGGTACAGTGACCCCCCCACAATCACACAGTTGTGCTCTGACACAGTCAGTTTTCAGCTTGTCCCGCTCCTCGTTAGCTGAGTGGAACTTGGTGAATTGCATCCTTCGGAACAGATCCACAACAGACCAGCTGTTACTCTTTCCCCATTGCCTTCACAGTCCTGGCTTGGGGGGGCGCCGCATTTGTGCAGTGCTTGCACGTAGTCCATAAAGTTCGTCGGTGAATGCGGAGCACCTAAGCAAGAGGCGTGCCAGTATTGCGGAGCCGACCTTCCGCTCTCTATCTCAACTCCAATCCCGCTTTTCTTCAAAAACAGGCTGACACATGCTGGATTTGTTTCCGAAAAGATTTAATGCCACCAATTTCAACACTGAAACTTCTTTGCGCTCTCTTGTCCTTTCAGCTTGGGCAGACCGGTTTCGGCGTAATGCCTTTTTCAATGCCGGATATGCTGAAGAAACACAGTTCAAACGGACGTTTGCGGGCAGGTAAAATCACCAGGTGAGTCTTTTCATTGGGCCAAAACTGATGACATCACTGGGGGAGGTCTTCTGTTCTTTCCCCCTCCCCTGGCCCAAGACGACTCGCAGTGTGTTTCCCACTCGTTTACAGGAACCGCAGACTTCTGAAATTCAGTGAGCTAGGTACAGTGACCCCCCCACAAGCACACAGTTGTGCTCTGACACAGTCAGTTTTCAGCTTGTCCCGCTCCTCGTTAGCTGAGTGGAACTTGGTGAATTGCATCCTTCGGAACAGATCCACAACAGACCAGCTGTTACTCTTTCCCCATTGCCTTCACAGTCCTGGCTTGGGGGGGCGCCGCATTTGTGCAGTGCTTGCACGTAGTCCATAAAGTTCGTCGGTGAATGCGGAGCACCTAAGCAAGAGGCGTGCCAGTATTGCAGAGCCGACCTTCCGCTCTCTATCTCACCTCCAATCCCGCTTTTCTTCAAAAACAGGCTGACACATGCTGGATTTGTTTCCGAAAAGATTTAATGCCACCAATTTCAACACTGAAACATCTTCGCGCTCTCTTGTCCTTTCAGCTTGGGCAGACCGGTTTCGGCGTAATGCCTTTTTCAATGCCGGATATGCTGAAGAAACACAGTTCAAACGGACGTTTGCGGGCAGGTAAAATCACCAGGTGAGTCTTTTCATTGGGCCAAAACTGATGACATCACTGGGGGAGGTCTTCTGTTCTTTCCCCCTCCCCTGGCCCAAGACGACTCGCAGTGTGTTTCCCACTCGTTTACAGGAACCGCAGACTTCTGAAATTCAGTGAGCTAGGTACAGTGACCCCCGCACAAGCACACAGTTGTGCTCTGACACAGTCAGTTTTCAGCTTGTCCCACTCCTCGTTAGCTGAGTGGAACTTGGTGAATTGCATCCTTCGGAACAGATCCACAACAGACCAGCTGTTACTCTTTCCCCATTGCCTTCACAGTCCTGGCTTGGGGGGGCGCCGCATTTGTGCAGTGCTTGCACGTAGTCCATAAAGTTCGTCGGTGAATGCGGAGCACCTAAGCAAGGGGCGTGCCAGTATTGCGGAGCCGACCTTCCGCTCTCTATCTCACCTCCAATCCCGCTTTTCTTCAAAAACAGGCTGACACATGCTGGATTTGTTTCCGAAAAGATTTAATGCCACCAATTTCAACACTGAAACATCTTCGCGCTCTCTTGTCCTTTCAGCTTGGGCAGACCGGTTTCGGCGTAATGCCTTTTTCAATGCCGGATATGCTGAAGAAACACAGTTCAAACGGACGTTTGCGGGCAGGTAAAATCACCAGGTGAGTCTTTTCATTGGGCCAAAACTGATGACATCACTGGGGGAGGTCTTCTGTTCTTTCCCCCTCCCCTGGCCCAAGACGACTCGCAGTGTGTTTCCCACTCGTTTACAGGAACCGCAGACTTCTGAAATTCAGTGAGCTAGGTACAGTGACCCCCCCACAAGCACACAGTTGTGCTCTGACACAGTCAGTTTTCAGCTTGTCCCGCTCCTCGTTAGCTGAGTGGAACTTGGTGAATTGCATCCTTCGGAACAGATCCACAACAGACCAGCTGTTACTCTTTCCCCATTGCCTTCACATATATATATATATATTTATATCCACAAGTACTGGATCCCACTAGTTAGGAGGACACAGAGACGGCACACCAGGAGGTCTTTGCACAAATCCTTTATTGTGCACTCGTAAGTCAAGGACGACGCGTTTCGGCGTAAGCCTTTTTCAAGTAGCCACTATTTTGCATTCCCACATATTAAAGTCCTACTTTCATGTCATGATCCATAAACAGAAAGAAAATACTTCCGTATATACACAAAACACAATAGTAAAAATCGATAGTATATACATATATACATCTCCTCAATAAGGTTATAATGTATTCATGAGTGTTTGTAATCCATAATGTGTCTAATGGGCTGGACATGGAGGTAACAATGTAATTGTACGCTGTTCGTGTTACCCAGCTATATGGTAATGAACTACTCAACCGCATAGTCTATCGGGGGTTGAAGTTTCTAGCTGTCAGGAAAGCCACGCGACTAGGAACTACAGAGGTCGCTGTGTTCATCGGGAAATGTGGTTCAGTGCGTGCCTCACGGGTAGGGTTCGGGACCATTGTCCGATGTTACAAATTTGTGTAATTCTCAGTTTATGGATAGCTCGGGAGCTCCCTTAATTATCTTAGCTACCTTCTTAGACTGAGAATCTGCCTTCAATCACCCGACTACAATCTCACATTGTCTATCAGCTGGCAGTGCATCGCGTGACTCTGGACTACACAATCGCTGTGATCCTAGGGAAATGTAGTTCATTAGATATGCCAAGTGCGGGGGTGAGGACAATTGTCCAGTAATTTAATCCCCTTTAAGGATTGGCATATATGTCAAAGTTAAGGGAAAACTAGGGCGCTCCCTCTCCTGAACCAGTGATTTCCCTCGGGTTTGACGCTGTTTTTTTACCATCCCAATTCAAAGGTAAAAGGATGTTCTATAGAGAGGAGCTCCCCTCATTATATGTCCATATTGTAGCTAGGGTGTTAGTCGGGAAAGGTGGCCTTGTCTGAAATTTGAGTGCTTGTTCATAGGAGATAAGTGTGAAGTGAGATATTTTTTAGTGAGTTTGTGAAACATGAGAAACAATCCATAATAACAATTCATTACATAACATAGTTAGTAACCAACATACATTCCTCCTAAGTGAATATTGAGTAGCTCCCCCTCTAGTCTATCTGGGTAATCGGGCAGAAGGCATCCGTCTGGTGCTCCACAATTGTGGTAGTTCTACCTCTTCTTTATCCCTAGTGATAGTGCCGGAAGTGGGGAGTCACACTAATAAAATATGTGATAGTGATTACTTATACATCTACAACACTCATCATATTGCGGGTTACCCTATGCCCTGTACCAATAAAGCTCTAGAAGCCTATATGCGATGACAATTCTTCCCCATAGTTAAGTCCATTAGGGGTCTTACTCTCCATGTCTATAATATTTTTAGACTCTCTGACTCTCAGTTGTGCTTCGCGGTCTCCACCCCTGATGTTTTTGGGTATCTTATCTATGCCATAAAACCTCAGGCTTCCATTATTGCTGGTATGACTTTCTTCATGATGGCGAGCCATCGGGTAATTATGGTCCTTGTTTGTGATGGCACGGAGGTGCTGTAGAATTCTAACTTTAAGGGGATGCTTCGTGCTGCCTACGTACTGGAGGCCGCATGGGCACTCCAGCACGTAGACAGCAAATTCCGTGTTGCAGTTTATTTGATGATTGATGGTTTTTATCTGGCCTGTTCCTGTCTTATAGTTTTTACGTGATTTGCCATTGCGGTCACATTTACAGTTGCCGCAGACTGTAAAGCCATTGGGGATGGGTGGCCACTTGGTTTTCGATGGTTCATTGGGGTAACTGTGTACCAGTCTATCTCTGAGGGATCGCGCCCTGCGATAAGTGACTTGTGGTCTGTTACCTACTAGTCCTCCAACAATTGGATCAGATGTCAATAATTTCCAATTGGCCCTCATCACTTTTTCCAGGGCCCATGCTCCCCTGCTGAAGTTTGTAATCATGTGGGGTACATCAGGTTGACTTTTACTCAAAGTTTCCTTCCTCTTATTATCGTTAGTAGATGTTCTAAATAGAACTTCCTCATGTTTTAGACCTTGAACCTTATTCTGGGCAACCCTTAATGTCTCTCCATCATATCCTCTTTGGCTGAAGCGTTCTATCATCGCTTTTTGTTCAGCCTCAAAGTCAATGTCGGTGCTGCAATTGCGGCGAGCCCTCAGTAACTCCCCATAGGGAATACTTCTCTTTAGGGGAATCGGGTGATGGCTCGCCGCATGCAGCACCGCATTGCCAGCAGTTGTCTTACGAAACAGGCGTGTGGTTAGGCCACCCTCTCTGATCTCTACTGCTACATCCAAAAATTTACAGTATGTATTGCTAATAGCATACGTGAACTTGAGATTGAGGTAATTGATACCTAAATGGCTGATGTACTGCCTTGCTAGTGTTTCTGGGCCATTCCAGATTATGAAGAGGTCATCGATATACCTGACCCACATCAAGATGTGGTCAGTATATATCTCCGACTCCTCTGCCCAGACGACCTGTTCCTCCCACCAGCCTAGGAAAAGATTTGCTAGGCTGGGATCAAAACAAGTCCCCATCGGGGTCCCTGATCGTTGTCGGTATACCGCTTTTTCAAATAGAAAAATGTTCTCTTGTAGACAATATAACATCATAGTCCGAAGCATTGCATTGTGTCCACAACAATTCACATGTCGGCTCCTTAGGTAGTGCATGCATGCCTCCACACCTTTCACTTGATTGATACACGTATACAATGATCATACGTCCATACTGATCATATAATATCCCTCTTCCCATTTTAGATCATGTAGTCTTTTTAAGAAGTCTGTACTGTCCTTACAATAGGAGTTCAGGTTTCGCACATATTCATTCAGATATAAATCCAAGAATATTGAGGTGTTTTCCAATAACCCCCCATTAGAGGATACAATCGGACGCCCTGGTGGTGTAGTGTGGTCCTTATGGATCTTAGGGAGGAAGTATATACAGGGAATCCGTGGGTTTTCTTTTTTCAGAAATTTTTATTCGTCTGTATCCAGTAGTCCAGTGTGGTACCATCCACCAAGCAGTATGTGGTACTCCTTTATGGTCTTTCTATACTGTTCCCAGTTGATCAGTTCGTAGCAGGAAGTGTCATTTAACTGTTCCATTGCCTCCAACTTGTAGTCCCTATAGTTCATAACTACAACGTTGCCCCCCTTATCGGAGGGCTTGACTACAATTGTGGCATCTTCCTCTAACATTTTCAGGGAAATTCTTTGGTCTTTCGTTAGATTGTCCCAATTGGAGTTTTGAAAGTTCTTCCTAGTTTTTTTCAATTCATTTATAACTGCTTGGGTATAGGCCTCTATATTGTCGAATGGGACATTGGGATTAAATTTGGTCTTCAATTTCAGGCCACTATGCTTTACTTTTCTACTTGTTACGCCACAAGCTTGTAGGATGACATGGTCACTTCTTTCATCCTCATCTGCTATCTCCAAATGGTACATTTCTCTTAGGAGTTCCAGATCCTGTACCTGTAGATTTACACCAGAGGGTCCCATTGTGTCCGTCACTTTTTGTTTAGTGCTAGATCGAGTTGCATAGAGTTTCATCAATTTCGATTTCCTGACATATAGGAAGAAATCCACTCTTGTATCCACATAATCCAGGGTTGTACTGGGACAGAAGGATAATCCTAATTGTAGCACTGAGATTTCCGTGGGATTTAGTAGTCTGTCAGAAAGATTCACCACAGTTTTACTTTCATCACTGGCATTGGCTGTGAATTTACAAATTTTGTTGTTTTTATGTCTCCTTTTTAATCTTTTTCTTCGCCCGCTGTTCCGCGTCCTCTTCCTCTTCCTTTTCTTACGTTCTTTCCTCTGGATGTCTGTCCCCTTGTCTGCACCCTGTTCTGTTGGCCTTGTTCGTTCTTCTGTTTCAAGATTTCGAACTCGTGGTGAAAGGTCAGAGGACGTGACCCTAAAGGGATCCCTGAAGTACGATCTTCTGCGTCAGAACTTATATCCAAGCTGGATCCAGTGGAGACAGTTGTTACTTTCTTGCTTGTCCAGTTGGCTCTGATACTCTTTTGTGCTTTGTCGTATTTCTTGGCGTACGTTAATATACGTCCTTCCGCATAATCTCGTTTGTCCCTGAGGAACTTTTGTTGTTTCTTCTGCTTGATAGTTTCCTCATAGTCCTGTAATTTTTTTGGGAGTGTCTTGATGAATTCTTCAAACACTTTCTCAGTTTTATACTTCTCCAATTCTGTTCTGAGCCCCGACAGTTCTTTTCGTGTCGTTTCTAAATCAATTTATGCGTACTTTACAAGCATTTCCAGCATGCCCTTACATGTCTTGGCCATATATGGTGCCCACTCCGTGAGTAAGTCTTTATTAGGATTGTCGTAGGTCAGTACTATGCTTATCCTCAATCCTCTAGGGACTCTGCCAACCTCCGCATAGTTGGTGAGAGAAGCAACTTCCCACCATTTATTAATTTCGCGCTTGCTTAGTCTTTCAAGATGCGCTAATTTCTGCTTTAATGTAGAGTCTCCGCTACTTGGTACTGTACTAGTCGTCGCGCTTGCAGGCGCGATATCTTGCTCCTCGCTAAACAGGGACAGGGCTTCGGCTTGCCTCGCTGCCTCCCATTCACTCATCTTATAACAGCTGATCTCCTCGCGCCACAGTAGTTACACGTGGCTGCCGCGTTTGCCTCCATACATTGATGTTACCCGCGCATATGATTTTTGCGCTAGGGCAGAGGCACAATAATGCGTGAAAGAGGGGGTGCTGGGTCGGCAATCTCTTGCGAAACTCCCTCCCCCCTCACCCACCCCTACACACAAAACGGCTTACCCGTCTTCTTCCAAGGTCTCTACCGGGAGGCGGTCGGAATCGTTTCAATTCGTATTGCTTCAAAGATGCTGCTAGAACGATCCTCGACCAGGGCAACGCTGATGCCGTCGGTAGTAGCAGCCGCTACTCTTAATTATCCACAAGTACTGGATCCCACTAGTTAGGAGGACACAGAGATGGCACACCAGGAGGTCTTTGCACAAATCCTTTATTGTGCACTCGTAAGTCAAGGACGACGCGTTTCGGCGTAAGCCTTTTTCAAGTAGCCACCATTTTGCATTCCCACATATTAAAGTCCTACTTTCATGTCATGACCCATAAACAGAAAGAAAATACTTCCGTATATACACAAAACACAATAGTAAAAATCGATACTATATACATATATACATCTCCTCAATAAGGTTATAATGTATTCATGAGTGTTTGTAATCCATAATGTGTCTAATGGGCTGGACATGGAGGTAACAATGTAATTGTACGCTGTTCGTGTTACCCAGCTATATGGTAATGGACTACTCAACCGCATAGTCTATCGGGGGTTGAAGTTTCTAGCTGTCAGGAAAGCCACGCGACTAGGAACTACAGAAGTCGCTGTGTTCATCGGGAAATGTGGTTCAGTGCGTGCCTCACGGGTAGGGTTCGGGACCATTGTCCGATGTTACAAATTTGTGTAATTCTAAGTTTATGGATAGCTCGGGAGCTCCCTTAATTATCTTAGCTACCTTCTAAGACTGAGAATCTGCCTTCAATCACCCGACTACAATCTCACATTGTCTATCGGCGGGCAGTGACTCTGGACTACACAATCGCTGGGATCCTAGAGAAATGTAGTTCATTAGATATGCCAAGTGCGGGAGTTAGGACAATTGTCCAGTAATTTAATCCCCTTTAAGGATTGGCATATATGTCAGAGTTAAGGGAAAACTAGGGCGCTCCCTCTCCTGAACCAGTGATTTCCCTCGGGTTTGACGCTGTTTTTTTACCATCACAATTCAAAGGTAAAAGGATATCCTACCTTTGAATTGGGATTGTAAAAAAACAGCGTCAAACCAGAGGGAAATCACTGGTTGCCAATCCTTAAAGGGGATTAAATTACTGGACAATTGTCCTAACCACCGCACTTGGCATATCTAATGAACTACATTTCCCTAGGATCACAGCGATTGTGTAGTCCAGAGTCACGCGGATGCACTGCCAGCCGATAGACAATGTGAGATTGTAGTCGGGTGATTGAAGGCAGATTCTCAGTCTTAGAAGGTAGCTAAAATAATTAAGGGAGCTCCCGAGCTATCCATAAACTGAGAATTACACAAATTTGTAACATCGGACAATGGTCCCGAACCATACCCGTGAGGCACGCACTGAACCACATTTCCCGATGAACACAGCGACTTCTGAAGTTCCTAGTCGCGTGGCTTTCCTGACAGCTAGAAACTTCAACTTCCGATAGACTATGCGGTTGAGTAGTCCATTACCATATAGCTGGGTAACACGAACAGCGTACAATAACATTGTTACCTCCATGTCCAGCCCATTAGACACATTATGGATTACAAACACGCATGAATACATTATAACCTTATTGTTGAGATGTATATATGTATATAGTATCGATTTTTACTATTGTGTTTTGTGTATATATGGAAGTATTTTCTTTCTGATTATGGGTCATGACATAAAAGTAGGACTTTAATATGTGGGAATGAAAAATGGTGGCTACTTGAAAAAAGGCTTACACCGAAACGCGTCGTCCTTGACTTACGAGTGCACAATAAAGGATTTGTGCAAAGACCTCCTGGTGTGCCGTCTCTGTGTCCTCCTAACTAGTGGGATCCAGTACTTGTGGATAATTTAGAGTAGCGGCTGCTACTACCGACGGCATCAGCGTTGCCCTGGTCGAGGATCGTTCTAGCAGCATCTTTGAAGCAATACGAATTGAAACGATTCCGACCGCCTCCCGGTAGAGACCTTGGAAGAAGACGGGTAAGCCGTTTTGTGTGTAGGGGTGGGTGAGGGGGGAGGGAGTTTCGCAAGAGATTGCCGACCCAGCACCCCCTCTTTCACGCATTATTGTGCCTCTGCCCTAGCGCAAAAATCATACGCGCTGGTAACATCAATGTATGGAGGCAAACGCGGCAGCCACGTGTAACTACTGTGGCGCGAGGAGATCTGCTGTTATAAGAGGAGTGAATGGGAGACAGCGAGGCAAGCCGAAGCCCTGTCCCTGTTTAGCGAGGAGCAAGATATCGCGCCTGCAAGCGTGACGACTAGTACAGTACCAAGTAGCGGAGACTCTACATTAAAGCAGAAATTAGCGCATCTTGAAAGACTAAGCAAGCGCGAAATTAATAAATGGTGGGAAGTTGCTTCTCTCACCAACTATGTGGAGGTTGGCAGAGTCCCCAGAGGATTGAGGATAAGCATTGTACCGACCTACGACAATCCTAATAAAGACTTACTCACGGAGTGGGCACAATATATGGCCAAGACATGTAAGGGCATGCTGGAAATGCTTGTAAAGTACGCACAAATTGATTTAGAAACTACACAAAAAGAACTGTCGGGCTCAGAACGGAATTGGAGAAGTATAAAACTGAGAAAGTGTTTGAAGAATTCATCAAGACACTCCCAAAAAAATTACAGGACTACGAGGAAACTATCAAGCAGAAGAAACAACGAAAGTTCCTCAGGGACAAACAAGATTATGCGGAAGGACGTATATTAACGTACACCAAGAAATACAACAAAGCACAAAAGAGTATCAGAGCCAACTGGACAAGCAAGAAAGTAACAACAGTCTCCACTGGATCCAGCTCGGATATAAGTACTGACGCAGAAGATGGTACTTCAGGGATCCCTTTAGGGTCACGTCCTCTGACCTTTCACCACGAGTTCGAAATCTTGAAACAGAAGAACGGACAAGGCCAACAGAACAGGGTGCAGACAAGGGGACAGACATCCAGAGGAAAGAACGTAAGAAAAGGAAGAGGTCGCGAAACAGCGGGCGAAGAAAAAGATTAAAAAGGAGACATAAAAACAACAAAATGTGTAAATTCACAGCCAATGCCAGTGATGAAAGTAAAACCGTGGTGAATCTTTCTGACAGACTACTAAATCCCACGGAAATCTCAGTGCTACAATTAGGATTATCCTTCTGTCCCAGTACAACCCTGGATTATGTGGATACAAGAGTGGATTTCTTCCTATATGTCAGGAAATTGAAATTGATGAAACTCTACGCAACTCGATCTAGCACTAAACAAAAAGTGACGAACACAATGGGACCCTCAGATGTGAATCTACAGGTACAGGATCTGGAACTCCTAAGAGATATGTACCATTTGGAGATAGCAGATGAGGATGAAAGAAGTGACCATGTCATCCTACAAGCTTGTGGCGTAACAAGTAGACAAGTGAAGGATAGTGGCCTGAAATTGAAGACCAAATTTAATCCCAATGTCCCATTCAACAATATAGAGGCCGATAACCAAGCAGTTATAAATGAATTGAAAAAAACTAGGAAGAACTTTCAAAACTCCAAATGGGACAATCTAACGAAAGACCAAAGAATTTCCCTGAAAATGTTAGAGGAAGATGCCACAATTGTAGTCAAGCCCTCCGATAAGGGGGGCAACGTTGTAGTTGTGAACTATATGGACTACAAGTTGGAGGCAATGAGACAGTTAAATGACACTTCCTGCTATGAACTGATCAACTGGGAACAGTATAGAAAGACCATAAAGGAGTACCACATACTGCTTGGTGGATGGTACCACACTGGACTACTGGATACAGACGAATACAAATTTCTAAAAAAAGAAAACCCACATATCCCCTGTATATACTTCCTCCCTAAGATCCATAAGGACCCCACTACACGACCAGGGCGTCCGATTGTATCCTCTAATGGGGGGTTATTGGAAAACACCTCAATATTCTTGGATTTATATCTGAATGAATATGTGCGAAACCTGAACTCCTATTGTAAGGACAGTACAGACTTCTTAAAAAGACTACATGATCTAAAATGGGAAGAGGGATATTATATGATCAGTATGGACGTATGCTCATTGTGTACGTGTATCAATCAAGTGAAAGGTGTGGAGGCATGCATGCACTACCTAAGGAGCGGACATGTGGATTGTTGTGGACACAATACAATGCTTCGGACTATGATGTTATATTGTCTACAAGAGAACATTTTTCTATTTGAAAAAGCAGTATAGCGACAACGATCAGGGACCGCGATGAGGACTTGTTTTGCCCCCAGCCTAGCAAATCTTTTCCTAGGCTGGTGGGAGGAACAGGTCGTCTGAGCAGAGGAGTCGGAGATATATACTGACCACATCTTGATGTGGGTCAGGTATATCGACGACCTCTTCATAATCTGGAATGGCCCAAAAACACTAGCAAGGCAGTACATCAGCCATTTAAGTATCAATGACCTCAATCTCAAGTTCACGAATGCTATTAGCAATACATACTGTGAATTTTTTAATGTAGCAGTAGAGATCAGAGAGGGTGGCCTAACCACACGCCTGTTTCGTAGGACAACTGCTGGCAATGCGGTGCTGCATGCGGCGTGCCATCACCCGATTCCCCTAAAGAGAAGTATTCCCTATGGGGAGTTACTGAGGGCTCGCCGCAATTGAAGCACCGGCATTGACTTTGAGACTGAACAAAAAGCGATGATAGAACGCTTCAGCCAAAGAGAATATGATGGAGAGACATTAAGGGTTGCCCAGAATAAGGTTCAAGGTCTAAAACATGAGGAAGTTCTATTTAGAACATCTACTAGCGATAATAAGAGAAAAGAAACTTTGAGTAAAAGTCAACCTGATGCACCCCGCATGATTACGAACTTCAGCAGGGGAGCATGGGCCCTGGAAAAAGTGATGAGGGCCAATTGGAAATTATTGACATCTGATCCAATTGTTGGAGGACTAGTAGGTAACAGACCAGAAGTCACTTATCGCAGGGCACGATCCCTCAGAGATAGACTGGTACACAGTTACCCCAATGAACCATCGAAAACCAAGTGGCCACCGATCCCTAATGGCTTTACAGTCTGCGGCAACTGTAAATGTGACCGCAATGGCAAATCACGTAAAAACTATAAGACAGGAACAGGCCAGATAAAAACCATCAATCATCAAATAAACTGCAACACGGAATTTGCTGTCTACGTGCTGGAATGCCCATGCGGCCTCCAGTACGTAGGCAGCACGAAGCATCACCTTAAAGTTAGGATTCTACAGCACCTCCGTGCCATCACAAACAAGGACCATAATTACCCGATGGCTCGCCATTATGAAGAAAGTCATAACAGCAATAATGGAAGCCTGAGGTTTTATGGCATAGATAAGATACCCAAAAACATCAGGGGTGGAGACCGCGAAGCACAACTGAGAGTCAGAGAGTCTAAAAATATTATAGACATGGAGAGTAAGACCCCTATTGGACTGAACTATGGAGAAGAATTGTCATCGCATATAGGTTTCTAGAGCTTTATTGGTACAGGGTATAGGTTAACCCACAATATGATGAGTGTTGTAGATGTATAAGTAATCACTATCACATATTTTATTAGTGTGACTCCCCACTTCCGGCACTATCACTAGGGATAAAGAAGAGGTAGAACTACCACAAATGTGGAGCACCGGACGGATGTCTTCTGCCCGATTACCCAGATAAACTAGAGGGGGAGCTACTCAATATTCACTTAGGAGGAATGTATGTTGGTTACTAACTATGTTATGTAATGAATTGTTATTATGGATTGTTTCACATGTTTCACAAACTCACTAAAAAATATCTCACTTCACACTTATCCCCTATGAACAAGCACTCAAATTTCAGACAAGGCCACCTTTCCCGTCTAACACCCTAGCTACAATATGGACATATAATGAGGGGAGCTCCTCTCTATAGAACATCCTTTTACCTTTGAATTGGGATGGTAAAAAAACAGCGTCAAACCCGAGGGAAATCACTGGTTCAGGAGAGGGAGCGCCCTAGTTTTCCCTTAACTCTGACATATATGCCAATCCTTAAAGGGGATTAAATTACTGGACAATTGTCCTCACCCCCGCACTTGGCATATCTAATGAACTACATTTCCCTAGGATCACAGCGATTGTATAGTCCAGAGTCACGCGGATGCACTGCCAGCCGATAGACAATGTGAGATTGTAGTTGGGTGATTGAGGGCAGATTCTCAGTCTTAGAAGGTAGCTAAGATAAGTAAGGGAGCTCCCGAGCTATCCATAAACTGAGAATTACACAAATTTGTAACATCGGACAAAAGGTCCCGAACCCTACCCGTGAGGCACGCACTGAACCACATTTCCTAATGAACACCGCAACTTCTGTAGTTCCTAGTCGCGTGGCTTTCCTGACAGCTAGAAACTTCAACCCCCGATAGACTATGCGGTTGAGTAGTCCATTACCATATAGCTGGGTAACACGAACAGCGTACAATTACATTGTTACCTCCATGTCCAGCCCATTAGACACATTATGGATCACAAACACTCATGAATACATTATAACCTTATTGAGGAGATGTATATATGTATATAGTATCGATTTTTACTATTGTGTTTTATGTATATACGGAAGTATTTTCTTTCTGTTTATGGGTCATGACATGAAAGTAGGACTTTAATATGTGGGAATGCAAAATGGTGGCTACTTGAAAAAGGCTTACGCCGAAACGCGTCGTCCTTGACTTACGAGTGCACAATAAAGGATTTGTGCAAAGACCTCCTGGTGTGCCGTCTCTGTGTCCTCCTAACTAGTGGGATCCGGTACTTGTGGATAATTAAGAGTAGCGGCTGCTACTACCGACGGCATCAGCGTTGCCCTGGTCGAGGATCGTTCTAGCAGCATCTTTGAAGCAATATAAATATATATATATATATATATATATATATATATATATATATATATATATATATATATATATATATATATATATATATATATATATATATATATATATATATATATATATATATAGTAACTTTCCAACCTGCTACGAGCGCTAGCTTCCTCCCAGCTCCTCCTGCCGCAAATTCGGACACAGACCCAGATTTCGTGCTCAAGGTGATTTTATATCTGGCACAGCCAAAGACACGTTTCGTAGCTTGCACTGCTTGTTCACTTCGAATATAGTATATATATATATGGGGGAATTTTGTGCGAGTGAAATGTCCAGCTAACTATAACACCGATGAAACCTATGGTAGAACCGAGGCACAAGAAATCTGAAAAAGAAATGCACAAAATGTGAAAAGGGGGCAGGATAGAAACACCCTAACCCCCTAGGCTTGCTTAGGGGATTCCATAAGGACCCCCAGGTCAAGGCCGTGCCTCTTTTTACACCTCTCTGCAACGCAGTACTGCGGCGTTTACTGGAGGTACCTAGTGGGCTTGTTGGACCCTAGGGATACTAAGGTTTCAAGGGGACTTAATCTCCCAACTTAAAACGGCCACAGGGCGTGTATGCACACATGGTGAAGGGAGGGGATGGGGCCGGAGGGGACGTGTGCAAACACGCCCTGTGGAGCATTTTAAGATGGGGAAATAATTTGCCTTCAATCCTGAGGGCCCCTAGGGGCCAACTAGTCCACCAGGTGCTTCCATTAAGCGCCACTGTACTGTGTTGCATAGAGCTGGTCCAGGCCGTGCCACTTTTTACACCTCTCTGCAACGCGGCTCTGTGGCGCTTATTGGAGGTACCTAGTGGGTTAGTTAGACCCAAGGGACCCTCAGGATTCAAGGGGACTTTATACCCCAAATTAAAACAGCCACAGGGCATGTTTGCACACGTCAGCTCAGCCCCCCCCCCCCCATCTTCACCAGTGCGAAAACGTGCTCTGCGGCGCGTTTTATGAGGTAGTTTTAATCCCCCTGCCCTATTATGTACTAGGGGCTTACAGAGGAGGTCATGCTAGTCACAGGGGTACCCCAGCGCATAGTGTGTCTTAGTGTATGTAGGTGTTTTAACTGTATTCTAAGTGTCTTTTAGCATAGTACTGGCTCTAGTACTGGTTAGTCAGAGTCAGTTACCACCAGTACCCATCTGAAAAAGTTGAGGGTACTGGATGATTTTGCAACAAGGCCTCTTTCTGCTCCTCTCCTTTCTTCGTCTTTGAGGACTTGTATTACTTCTTTCTGCATTTCTTTTTCTTCTTTTTATGTGTTTTTTCTTCTTTCTTCACATGTCCTATCTCTGTAGGCATAGTTAGAAACTAGCATTCAAATAACCTTTGAAATTAACTGAAAATAACATAGGTTTCAGGCACGTTATAGTTACAAATTAGCATTTAAAAAACCTTTGAAATTCACTGAAAAAACTATAGGTTTCAGGCACGTTATAGTTAGGAATTACCATTTAAAAAACCTTAGAAATTCACAAAAAAAAACATAGATTTCAGGGGCGTTATAGTTAGCTGGACATTTCACTCGTACAAAACCAGTGAAATTCCCCCGTTATAGTTAGTTCAGCTAACTATAACTCTCGTGACGTCATCAGCAGTGCATTGCGGGCACGTGAGTGATAGTTAGCTGAACTAACTATAACGGGGGAATTTCAATGGTTTTGTACAAGTGAAATGTCCAGCTAACTATAACGCCCCTGAAGCCTATGTTTTTTTCAGTGAATTTTATATATACAACAATTTTGTTTGTTCTCCGACGAGCAATATGTGACAAACAGGGTGTACTGATATGAACTGTCACTTTAGTGGAGTATATTTAGCACTGTCACTTTAAATGTTTAATCACGTGGTTTCAGCATCTCAAAAAGCAAAAAAACAGCAAAAATATTTAAACCAAGCAACTTACCAGTAGCGCGTCATGTGATCAAGTCCCCTGTGAGGGACAAAACGCGCAATGGCTGTTTTTGCGCTAGCTATGAAACCTGAATAAAGTTCAGCTGACGAAGCCACGGTGGTCTGTGCTCTTCTCCTGCCGAGGTAACCGGGCTATTTGAGAAGAGTTTTCCTGCATAAGACAAGAGTGGTTTTTCTCTCCTCCGACCTCAAACACAGACCCCTCTGCAACTTGGCCTTTCCACGTTAAAAGGAGAAACCAGTCTGGCAACGGACTTCAAACAGATATCCGGGAGGATTGCATTGTGGTTAGCCCCCCAGCACAGCATACCACGGACGGAATTTACCGGAGCGGAAACCGGTGGCTCCTTCGCTACGGTGAAAGGCGGGTGCGAGTCAGTCAGACGCGCATTACGTCGGAACTGGTAGCGGGGAAGTGAGCAGGTGAGCTTGGGGCCGCTAAGTTACAAGTTGTTAAGCTGGGAGCGGAGTTGTGGCAAAACACGCAAAGGGGTAACTCAAAAGGGACCTTAAATCTAATTTGGGGTTCCTCTATAAGTCAGACAAATATTCAAAAGGAAAATTCCAATAGCAGCGCGATGGCAGCAGACGTGCGGAGAGAGAGAGAGCAGGCTGCAGCTGCAATGTTTAATGATGACAACTCGGCAATTACGGACTCTATTTCCCAGAAACCACCAGTGCAAATAGCAAATACCGGAGTAAAGGCAAAATGTAAACTCCTTGAGAAGGCAAAACGTGCTGAACAAAAAAAGTGGTGGGAGGCTAAGTCCATGAAAGGTACATAGACGTTGATCGAGTACCACGTGGATTGAGAATCTTTTCTGGCCCCCAGTTATGAGGCACCGGACAGGGAAATGATGCGAGAATGTGCTGAGACCAATCTAGAGTCATCCCACAAGTTGTTATTTATTCTGGTAAAATATGGCGATAAGGATTGTATCAAATTGGCAGAGGAAGTAGACAAATTAAATCATGAACTTGACGAAATGGGTGAAAGCGAGTTGGTGGAAAAAATGAAATGACAAAAAGATTGAAGAAAGAAGAAGATGTTATCTGTGAACGAAAGGCGTTCAAATATCACAGAGATAGATGTGATTATGAAAGTGGCAGGATTTTTACTTTTGCTCGCAAGTATGAAGAGATAAAAGCAGTAAAAGCTGGTATTAAACTTCAGTCAAAGGGCAGTATAGAAAGTACAATCTCAAGCATGCAGCCAGACCTGACTTCGGCATCTGATGCGAGTTCTGCAGCTGAGAGTGAACATGAGCAAGAACAATTAAGAATGAATAAAAGACAAGGAGCTAGATAATTCTCACTGACAGAAGAGGTTGATTTTTTATGTCAGGAGCACCTGTAAACGCTACGGCCACGGAAACAACAAAGCAACCCTGCAGCAACAGGAGCAGAAAACGCACGGAAAGGAATAAAGCAGGCAGGCGCATGAAACAATTACAATTTAAGACAACAAAAACGCCAACAGAAGCAATTTTGGCGCAAATGAATATGGAATGCTCTGAGTCAACCCCGAAAACAGCGATTAATTTAACGGATATGGTCCTAAACAAGGCTGAGGAGCAACTTTTATCCTTGGGACTTTCCTATTACCCTGAGAGCTCCTCCAGTTATGAAGCTACAAGAGTTGACATATATAAGAGTGTGAGGAAATTGAAGTTACAAAAATATTTCAAGCAGAACAATTGGTCTGAAACAACCGATCAACCTGCCAGCCACAAATTGGCCTCTTAAACTGGAGATGACACCGTTAAAGGCAATAATGAACCAGATGGACAACTTGAAATTGTTCTATAAGCATTCTTTAAGGAGGGGGATATTTCCTCCTTCACACAACAAACTCCCTTGTCGCCGGTGATGGCACAGCCTATAGCCCATACATCATTTAAGGCTCCATCAACTTTCTACCCTATGATGTTGAAGGACACTATAGATAGTTTCCAGGATCAAGTAGCGCAAGACCTTAAAACCTTGAACAGGAAAGTCTTTAATACCAGCCAAGCGAATAAAAAGCGTAGCAAAAATACAAAGGAGCTTCAGTATCATCAACTAATGACCAAACTCAATAAGGAGCATGACATTGTCATTGGAAGTGCGGACAAAGGTGGAAATGTTGTTTTATGGAAACGTAAGGACTATATCAGCGTGGCCATGAAACAACTGAATGACGTTGACTGTTACAAAAGATGTAGCAAACAAACACTCTTGGCCAATCACGGAGCGTACAATCTGAAGCTTTCTGCTTGGAGAAGTACTGGACTGCTGACTATGAATGAATATAAATATTTGAAAAACAACAATCCAGTAGCGCCTATCCTTTACTTCATTCCGAAGATTCATAAGGACACTACTAACCCTCCAGGTAGGCCGATAGTCTCAGCCAAGAATAGCATCTTTGAAAGAACTTCTATCTACATTGATTTTTACCTCCAGACGCATGTTCAATCTTTAAAATCATACATTCGTGATACTGGTGATTTTTTACAAAAGATGTTTGATTTCAAATGGAATGATGGTTTCTTGTTAATTACACTTGATGTGACGTCTTTATATACATCAATCAAACATAAAGATGGGCTCGGAGCCATTAAATATTATCTGTCACGCAGAGGACCTGAACACAGTGAACACACTGATATGCTATTGAATATGACAGAGAGCTGCCTGTAAAATAATATCTTCCTATTCCAAAATTCCTATTACCAACAAGCAGGAGGTGTGGCCATGGGAGCCAGCTTCTCCCCCAGCTATGCCTGTTTGCATATGGGCTGGTGGGAGGAGCTGGTTCTCATGGTTCAACATTGCGAAACTATGGCCAAACACATTAAAGCCTGGTGGAGGTTCATAGATGACCTCTTCCTGGTATGGCAGGGCACTGAGGATTAAGCACGAAAATGTATTGTTTAAATCAATACCAATCAATTAAATCTCATCTTCAGTGCTTGCATCAGTAGCGAATCAGTGAATTTCTTGGACATGGAGGTATATATTAAATCAGGCAAACTCGAGACTCGCCTGCACCGCAAACCAACTGCAGGGAATGCCATTTTACATGCGAGTAGTGCCCATCCTGGGCACTTAATTGAAAGCATCCCCTATGGGGAATTACTACGTGTAAAACGCATTTGTAGTAATGACCAGGATTTAATTCAAGCTCAGGGTCAATGTATAAAAAGATTTCAAGACAGGGGGCATGGCAAAAAATGCCTAGATAAAGCCCTTAACAAGAACAATTTGGCGACTGGAAATAGCTCACTGAAAATCGAACATGAAAAGACAGATAAGAACAAGTCTAAAGACAAATTCAGGTTCATTCTTAAGTTTAACCAACAGGAGGGTGCAGTCAGAAAAATATTTAAGAAAAATTGGCACCTTATTAAACAAGACCCTATCATTGGCAAAAAATAGTTCCCCAACAACCGGCGGTCACATACTGCTTCAGTAAATCCATGCGTGACATACTGGTAAAAAATGATCCTTGTGGGCCACCTGTCAAAAACACATGGCTATCCCAGCGTGATGGCTTTTTCAAATGCAAAACATGCAGGGCATGCCAACACGGGGTGTCTATGACAAAATATAAGACCCCCTTCAGTGAAAATGAAATGGCAATTGACAAGGCATTAAACTGCAAGTCTGATCATGTGATTTATATATTGGAGTGTACGTGTGGTTTAAAATATGTGGGCAGTCCCATTTTACAAAGTCATAAAAGAGTGCTTCAACATATCAGGGCAATTAAAAATAATGACCCTGCCAACCCGGTGGCCCATCATTTCAATGAAAAACATGGTGGCAATCCGAAGGAGCTAAAATACTATCTAATAGACTTGATCCCGATAAACAAGACAGGAGGGGATAGAGCCAAAGCCCTTTGTAGATTGGAAATGACATACATCTTAAACCTAGATACTAGAAATCTTGGGGGTTTGAATACCACAGAGGAACTACATTCTAGCCTTGAAACATAAATTGTCAACTATATTTGGTTATCTTTAAAATGAACATAATATTTGATTGTTGTTAATTTGGGTGATTCTAACTCTTATGGCGGTGTTGAATTTTAAATATTTATTTTTTATATATGTAACCTTTATGGTTTTATATATGTATATACTTATTTATTCATGCATCACTTTTTTATAAATGTATATATGGTAGATCACCCAAAGATTACTAAATAATATTAAGTAGTCACTTTATAAATATCATCAGTTTACAATATTAAGATTGGATTTTTGTATTCTTGTCTTCCCAGATCCCCATGACAGATATTGGTCTCATTAGGACAACATTGCAGCTGCTTTCAAATTTTAATCAATTATGTAGTTATTTATTGGTTTGCCCAGTTGAGTAATCATTGTTTTTTGCACTTTTTTGCACATGGCTATCTGAACACCCTTCCCTGTGAACTATAAATTAGAGATAATCAATGACAGTATTTAAACTGTTATCTCGTTCAAAAGGACATGTCAATAGGAGGCTGTGATTTTACTGACAACAAGTTGTAAAAACAATCTCATATATGGATTGTGTACATTTATTAAAATTGATATCAAGGCTTAATAATCCAAATTATACATTAAGACTTTATTTCTGTATATATATTCTGGCTTTTGTGGATATATACTGAACAATTTTTATCTATTGGTATATTTTATTGTGACAAGCCAAGAGAGTTGTAATTTACCATTTATATGTATATTTATATCAATATGTATATTTATTTATATATTTATAGTGAAATATTCATATGTGAGTACATTGTTATTCAGATATTATTACGCATTTATGCAACAATTTTGTTTGTTCTACGACGAGCAATATGTGACAAACAGGGTGTTGGAGAACCGGGCCTTATGGGCCTGGCGGCGCAGGGCATGCCTTAAATCCCCAAGTTCACCTGCCTTGTCGAACAGAGACACAAGACACTCTGTTGAGCGTAGAAAACCAGGTTTATTAGCTGCAGCCAAGCACAGTTATCCCAGAAGTTACACGCAAGGTGGGTTCAGAGGAGACTGCCACTTCAATCTGTGGTGCACAATCTTTTATAGGAAACACATGTAGAGAGTTTACTCCCTACACATTCAAAACGAACCAATAAGAAAAGTTGGAAAACAAGCTATCAGGTGTCTCAAATACGCCCCTCTCTCAGACCCCGTATGTTACCCCTCCCAACAAATTAATCAGTGCTAGTACCAACAATCCAATTTGCAGGTGGCAGGACGTGTTTGTGTGCCTCAAAGGATAGTATAGAATACAAGGAGAGAATAGCGAAGGCTAGTCGGAAAAGATAATATAGGGAAAGAATAGGAGAAGGCAAATAGTCAGTCGAGACAGGGATCAATCAACCCAGACATGGATTAATGAACTCGGCCAGACCCTGATATCGGTTTCGTAAACAAGGGCAGGGGGTTACTCTTTAACAGAAGAGACATGCAGCAGCTGAGAAAAGCAAAAACACTCCGTTCGCCGTGCTGCCTGAGTAAGGGGAACACAATATGGCGACGAGACACAAAATGGTAGCTGAATACGGGACAAGGTCAGAAACCAAAGAACCTCAGACCCTCCTTTTGCCATTACTCAGGCAAAACACAAAGGACACAAGTTAATCTGAGTCGATGTCAATGGCCATGAGGTCATCGAGCTGTTGCTGTAACATCATTCTAATATTCTCTGTTTTCTGTGACACAGGCTTTGGGACACACATAGTGGCACAAAGACCACAGATGGCAGGGCCACACTGTACACAGAGACAACAAGAGAAAATGATGGCCAAGACCATTCCAAAGAAAGTTAGTATCTTCCATCCCAATGTAGACAGTAGTCCCCAAAACCATCCCATCACGGACCAATCTCCTGTGTCCTGGTGTATAGATTCGGAGATGATATGCAACTTGGAGATGGTTTGGTATACCGTAGGGGCATTATCCGGAATGTAAATGCAGCAACTAGACCCGATCAATTTACAGACTCCTCCATGATCTGCAAGGACAATGTCTAGAACCATTCGGTTCTGCAATGTCATAAGGCAATCGGCCTGAAGTTCGGCTGTCAGATTGCTCAAAGCTCCAGAAGTTACATTTATGGTAGCCTCAACAACGCAAACTAGTTGTCTGATGTATCTGCTATTGGCCATTGGGCCCCAAAAAGGAAGCAACCCTTTAATAAAGTCACCTCCTTCTTGTCCTGCTGTGTCTTTCGAATCAATAACTCCCCTGCCATATCTTTTTCTATGATGACCTGAAGGAGCAGTATATGTTGGAGGAAGAAGAAAAGCCACATAGCAAGTTCCTGAAAAGTAGGTAGGAAGCCACGTATAGGCTCTATCATGGCAGATATAATATGTGCCTTGTGATGGCACTAACGGTGAAGAAATCTGAGGTGAAAAGACATAAGTATGGGAACAGACACTCTTCTCCTGTTGATTTTTAACATTCTGACCATTAATCTGTAGATAGAAATTACCTCGATGAGGTACAGTCCAAATTGGTGGGGATCTCCTTCGCCTAGCCTTTTCTGTAAGGCTAGTAACATAACGGGTTACATTCCAGCCATCAAATGCTTTTTTCTCATCCACGGGAATCTTACTAATCTCAGCAATTCTAGCCATGGCCACTATTCCCTTTATCAAAGAACTGTGACTAAAATCTGCTCCACCACCATATGGACTACCAGGAGGATACCGCAGTTGGTTCTGATAAACATTAGAAAACATAGCCAAATAGGCCCAAGCGGAGCCTTCATAGGAAAACAGAAGGACTAAATATGGCATCCCTCTCTCTGTATTATGGGGCATGAGCCCACAGACCCAACAATCAGTGGTGTTCATTAACAGTTGATGCTGATACAATAACTGAATAAATGAATTAAAATATTCCGTTCTTATAATTTGCTCATGTTCTGGGAGTGTATGAAAACTGATGTGGGGAGGCAGTAGTAGGGAAAGATAAGGAAACAGAAGTTGAAACAGGTGCTTGCGGCATAGTATAAACAACCCAACTTACACAAGCCAATAGAATACATGAACATATTACAATACAGAAGGTTATGCCACATGGACTAACCAATATTTTCTTACATTTACTTTTCATTTTTACATTCTTATCATTGATTTCCACTTTAATATCCATACTCTAAAGCGTTGCTCACGGCAATTTTCCTAGATCACTTAGCTGTGATTATTAGCCGTCCTATGACACTACAAGTCCTGCAGACCTACTGTCACTACTCAGGTCACAGCTTAAGACTCCTACCATGACCCTGCAACTTGATGGATAGTGGAAAAAAAAGAAATGTCTCTCAAAAACGTAATCAGAAAATGGGAAAAAGAAAAAATTCAATTGTCTTTTGTTAGTCTGGGTCTTAAATTGTACCGAGTCTTATTCGGGAACTGTGTTCAATCGCAGATGTGATGGTACAGCTTCTTGCAACACATCGTCGTCTTCTTTCTCAGAGTTCATTTGATCCAGGCGTGCACTACTAAAAGGTACAAATCAAGAGACCCTTTCGCCTTCACTGTCACTCATGCCCTTACGAACCCACTGATCAAAAAGTAGAGGCAAAGGTACCCTCTTACAGTGCACGCCATGGACCCAGTTCTTTTTCCCGACGACCTTTACTGCTGTCCGTGTTGCTAACAAGACTTGCCGAGGCGGGCCCCAACAAGGTTCCAGATTCTTTTTCTGCTGGAAATTCTTCAGACAGACCCAGTCACCGGGTTGGATGGAGTGACCTGGATCCGCAGAGACCTCCAGCAGAGCGTTTTGAACCTGTTGATGAAGAACATGTAATTTAGTAGTGAGGTCATGCAAGTAGTCAATCAACATTGGGTATGGGATGTCAGAATACTTTTTAGGTCGAGGGACTCCCCTGACATTGACTGGGCGCCCAAAAATGACCTCATATGGGCTAAATCCTAAACGAGAATCCACAGTAGCTCTCGTGGATAAAAGTGCCAAAGGCAAAGCGTCAGGCCAAGCAAGACCCGTGCTGCCCTGAATCTTTGACAATTTAAGCTTGAGAGTGCCATTTTAGCACTCTACCAAACCGGCTGACTGAGGGTGGTTTGCCGCATGGAATTTCTGTTTAATACCAAGATCTGCACACACTTTCTGCATGATTTGGCCTACAAATTCACTCCCATTGTCACTCCAGACAATGCGCGGCAAACCGAACCTTGGGAAAAACTCCTTCAAAAGGACTTTGGCAGTAGACAAAGCAGTATTGGCCTTTAAGGGGTAGGCCTCTATCCATCTGGAAAAGGCACACACCACCACCAGAACATACTTGAGGTTATTACAACGATCCATATGAATGTAATCGATTTGTAATACCTCAAAAGGGTACGTAGGGGGAGCAAAATGACCTGCTGGATTCGGGGTTCCCTTTCCTGGATTATGCATTAAACAAACAATGCAATGCTTCACCACATTTCCGCACATTTAGGAATTCCTTCATTCTGCCATACTGGACCCAGAAGTACAAAACAATAAAAGGTGACAGGGTACAAACACCCTGACCCCCAGGCCTGCTCAGGGG
The DNA here is from genome assembly GCF_964263255.1 of Lissotriton vulgaris. Classification (NCBI taxonomy): domain Eukaryota; kingdom Metazoa; phylum Chordata; class Amphibia; order Caudata; family Salamandridae; genus Lissotriton; species Lissotriton vulgaris. The sequence continues at coordinate 366,362,965 of NC_141687.1, forward strand.
TCCCACATGGACACCCAGGGCCCAAAAAGCACTTAAAAAAATATATTGGTAGAAATCATGCTGCGGTAGCAAATTCTGCTGAACCTATTTTAAAAAACCGAAGCGCGAGCTCCCGCGCTTTGTTTTCAAAAAGCCCCAGGATAGGCCAGTTCCCGGGGGCACTGCTAATTAATTTGCGAGGGCCTGCGTGGGACCCCTGCAGCCCCATGACCCGCCACCTCCCTGGGGCTCTGAAATAAAATGTGTGGGGGTCCCAATCCCCACCATGCTACCCCCGGGACCGCCACCTCCACTGGGCTCCTTACAGAAACAACCATGGGGGGCACGCAGCCCCCACAGCCATGGGGACTGCCACCTCCCCGGGGCTGTTAAAAAATGTGAGGGGGTTCCCAATCCCCCCCACACTGCACTGGGGACCAACATCTGCCCTGGGCTCTATTTTTTATCAAAAAACCTGTGTGGGGCAGGCTGGCACCTTTCCACATGCCCCAGGGACCACCACCTCCTCGGGGCACTAAATATGGTAATGTGGGGGTTATGGACCCTGAGCCCCGAGGACCACCACCTCCCCGGGGGATGGGGTCCCCGGGGCTGAAAATGGCGGGGAGGGCCACGCGGCCTCCTTCACGTATTTTATTATTTTTTTAAACAAAATAGGGGTCAAGCCCGGGGGGATGGGGTCACATGGACCCAAAAAATAGGAAAAGAAGGGGGGCTACCAATGTTCCCTCTAATTGTTTTCCTCTGTGTGCGGCAGTGTGCGCTGCAACCATGGCTATGTGCGCCAGGAACCGGACCGCACGTACGTGCGGCGCCAAATGTCACTCAAAACGTTTACTTTAAAAAGTGAAAAGATGATGCACTTTGACACATACAGCGCCACAATAAGGGTCTTAAGACATTTTGCAAATTGGATAAACATGCCATGACATGAATTATTTGAACAGACAAGTGCACTTCAAGTTTAGAATAGCACAAGACTTCAACGGTGGTACCATCATAAGATTTTAATAAATATTCTTAACTGGAGCACTGTTCATTTGGTGGGGAAATGTTGAGAGCCTATACAATATCACATATAAACAATAAGGGAGAGGACTGTTCAGACATGTCAAGTGGCATCACTAGATGAGTGACAGGGTTGCTTCTCACGGCGATCCTTGCCATTTTTCCAGTGCTGATAAACTCCATCTAAGTCAACTTTACCATTCAGGAGGTAGGCCTTTGTCATCATCACCATATCCAAATGTTTCTGCTCTAGTCTATTCCTCAATTTACTTTTGATTATATTCATGAGGCTGAATCCTTCTTCACAATCTGCACTAGATGCTTGAAACGTTGCGCAGACATCAACAAGCTTAGACACCACACTATACTGAGCAGCATTGTGTACAGTGAAATTCACCATGTCTTGAAAGTTGGTAAATAACCCACCCTTTATATGTTCTGCCACCACATATTTAAAAGTCTCTGTATTGTCAAACAACATCTTCTGGTGTTTCACAGTCACCCAGGACCAAGACATTTTTAGGTCTCGGTAATATCCGGTCTGCCGAAGTGTGGCAGAAACCCGCCTCCCTCGTCCTCTCTCCTCCATTGGCTGGCTTCCTAAATGGAGGCCAGCCATTGGAGGAGAGATCCATCACTCCGATGTAGCCCCGTCCTTTTCGGATTTGGGGGCGTAAGTTTTGCTGTTCTTTAGACAGTGACGTCGCCCGTCACTCAGAACAGCAAAACACACGCCCCCAAATGCGAAAATGACCATGCTTTCTCCGAGGCATTTCTGCTTTGCCTCGGAGAAAGACGGTGGTGATTTACAGAGCTGCTCTGCTCGTTCCCCCCTCCCTCCGCAGCTCTCCTTCGTCCCGGTCCCCCCCCCTCCCTCCGCAGCTCTCCTTCGTCCCGGCCCCCCCCCCTCCCTCCGCCCGCAGCTCTCCTTCATCCCGGTCCCGCTCCCCCCTCCGCCTCCCCCAGCAAATCCAACAGACCCTCTCACTAGCCCACCTCTGTATCTGACTCCAGAGGCAAAGCACGCTCAGATGTACCCTTCTTCGTCCCGGTCCCTCTCCCACCCCCTCCCTCCGCCCGCAGCTCTCCTTCGTCCCGGTCCCCCCTCCCCCTCCCTCCCTCCCTCCGCCCGCAGCTCGAGCGTCGTTCTTTTCCTCTTCCTCGTCTTGTTTTCGATGGCAGCCGAGTCACACAGCTCCATCCCAGCTGCCAGTAAAACACCTTTGTCACGCTGGGGAGTTTAGGACAACTCTTCGAAGCACCTCGTTCCCAGTCCTGAAAGGTCATTTAACAAAATTAGTGCAGCCAAGAGTTTTATTCTTAATTCCGTTCGAATTAGAATTGTGAGTGAATACACTTGAAAAGAACACCTTCGAGAAGGAAAGCAAGGAACTATAAATGTTCTGTCCCATGACATTGAATTATCTGGAATTTAGGGTGTAAATCAGCATGTTTTAGTGTATCAGTATATTTACCAAAGGACGTCAGCCGATAGCAAGTAAACGCCCACCGCCCTGAGCAGGCACCCCCACCGGCCTAAGGTGAGAGGCTGAGCAGGTCGCGCACGCCCACCGGCCTAAGGTGAGAGGCTGAGCAGGTCGCGCACACCCATCCCACCGCCCTAAGGTGAGAGGCTGAGCAGGTCGCGCACGCCCACCCCACTGCCCTAAGGTGAGAGGCTGAGCAGGCCTCACCCGCCCCCCCACCCTAAAGTGAGAGGCTGAGCGTGCTCCTGCTTCTACATTATTTAGCAAGCATTGATTCCCCCCACGCACAGAGCGAGGAGACAGTGAGAAGGAACAGGACAGCTCACTAGTGAGCAAGTGCTAGTGACTAATGTACTGACTGTACAAAAAATCGGCCCCCGCCCCACCCAGCGACAAACCCACCCCTGGCAGCCTACCGGGGGATGGCCCGGCTCCCACTCCAAAGCGGCTAGAGCTCGTGTTCCGAGGATACTAGCGCCTCTACTTCTTTCGGAGAGTGTGAAACTACAACTCCCAGCATGCACACTGTTGCGCACTAAAGTGCACACTCACGCTTTTGAGGTGCTTTACATCTCTGCCTTTGTTTCCAGTCTGCTCGAGCGGCCCTTGACTTGGCCCCCATCTCGGAGGTGGGCACTTGCCGCTCTGATACGGTTGCTCCCCCCTCCCTGTAGCCCTCAGAGGGGTCACCCTCCACCACACCCATCCTGCCCGAGAGAAGACTGTTCTTGCAACCAACCGTAAGGGTCTCCAGCGCCTTGAGCCCCGTACGGGGGAGGAGTGGCGCTTTACAAGAAATCTGATGGACTCTTCCCCTCACGTGAGCCGCTGCATTCTTGCAGTGCAGGGTGATTTACAGAGCTGCTCTGCTCGTCCCCCCTCCCTCCGCAGCTCTCCTTCGTCCCGGTCCCCCCCCCTCCCTCCGCCCGCAGCTCTCCTTCGTCCCGGTCCCGCTCCCCCCTCCCCCTCCCCCTCCCCCAGCAAATCCAACAGACCCTCTCACTAGCCCACCTCTGTATCTGACCCCAGAGGCAAAGCACGTTCAGATGTACCCTTCTTCGTCCCGGTCCCTATCCCACCCCCTCCCTCCGCCCGCAGCTCTCCTTCGTCCCGGTCCCCCCTCCACCTCCCTCCCTCCCTCCGCCCGCAGCTCGAGCGTCGTTCTTTTCCTCTTCCTCGTCTTGTTTTCGATGGCAGCCGAGTCACACAGCTCCATCCCAGCTGCCAGTAAAACACCTTTGTCACGCTGGGGAGTTTAGGACAACTCTTCGAAGCACCTCGTTCCCAGTCCTGAAAGGTCATTTAACAAAATTAGTGCAGCCAAGAGTTTTATTCCTAATTCCGTTCGAATTAGAATTTTGAGTGAATACACTTGAAAAGAACACCTTCGAGAAGGAAAGCAAGGAACTATAAATGTTCTGTCCCATGACATTGAATTATCTGGAATTCCGGGGCAGATTTATGTTAACTGGCGCATCCCGAGGGATGCGCCAGTTAACATGCGCCACAGTGCGCCACAGCTACGCCACCCATGGTGCGCCGCATTTATGATGCGGCGCACCATGGGGCAAAAACGGCACAGATGCGTCACGCAAATGTGGCGCATTGCTGGAGTTGCGTCGCAAGCGCGACGCAGCACCAGCAATGCTCTGGGGGGGCCTATTCTTTCAATGCTGCCTCAAGCCTTACGCCTGCTTTAAGCAGGCGCAGGGTTTTGACGCAGCATTGCCCTGAAAGTGACTGAGTGAAATCTCATAGATTTCACTCAGCCACTTTCAAGAGGCGTTCCTGCGCAGGAACGCCCCCCCCCTGCGCAGGAACGCCTCCTCATGGCGCAGTGCTGTACAACGTGACGCATCTCTTAGATGCGTCACGTTGTAAATAGGGCGCAGGGATGCGCCACGTTTCCGCGCCGTTGCGTCACGCAACGGCGGCGTAAACGTGGCGCAAGCCCTTCATAAATCTGCCCCTTAGAGTGTAAATCAGCATGTTTTAGTGTATCAGTATATTTACCAAAGGACGTCAGCCGATAGCAAGTAAACTCCCCCCCCCCCCCCCGACAAAGAGACTCATCCAGTCTGTACTGCTAGGCCCCGCCTCCGTAGCACCCATTCATTTTGTGGTCAAAAGTCGAAACCTGATTAAGATTACATAGTAAATGCCGCACACAATTCATTCAGAATTACACTACTTAAAAGGTTTGCCCTATTTGCGTATGTATTAACAACGTTTAATTTGATAAATAAGTCTCATAGACCCTTTTTTAGGATATCTACTTACAAATGATTCATTTTTGTAAAGAAAAATTAAGAGTGCTTAAGAAGCACTTAGGGTGTTCAGAGGCTTGCCCTAACCACATATGGGTACGCTACAAAACAGTCGATCCAATAGCATGTCCTGACTCTGGGTGGGCTGCTGGCAAGGTACGTGAAGGTTTCCTTTTTCGAACTCCACTTCCTAAAGCAAATACACCGCATCCCTTCATGCTGGGAGCGGATTTCCCGTGGATACCGAGTTAAAGCTGACCTTGGGTGCATTCCAAGGCTTTGAAGTGGTGCTTCCATCGGGAGTGTCTCCAATTAAAGTGCTTGACTCCGCTGAACAGGGCTATCTGCTGCAAACCTGGCTGTAATAGTTATACAATCTTTGAAAAGGCTGCCATTTAAATGCAGTGCATCAACTGCATTGCATCCCTGTTGCATGCTCACTCCCGAAAAGGGGTTTGCTACCTTTTAGTTTGGTATGCTGGAAGTCCAAATGCAAGGGAAGACTGGAAGAGCCCCATCCAGAGCACAGGTTGAGGATGCCCATACTTTTCTGTGAGTAACTGTTGAAGGTGTGATGTATTTTGTAGCACAGCATTTCACGTCATGCTTTTTAGCATAGCAAAGACATGAATATAAGGAACCACAACCAGAAGTGAGACTGGCAAATAGAAGTCCCTACATACAGTCCCTCTACTAAATGATACAAGATATTCTAAGGACATATATTTCTAAAATATCAGATGTTGTAATATTTAGGACACATACTATTATAATACAAGTTGATTTCTAGTCCTGGGAACCATCGATGACGTCACCGGGGCTTGCCTGAGAGCTGCGCACTGATTGGTGCAGCGCTCGTTTAATTTACAACTCCAAATTCAAATGTTATTTGCACTATAACTGAAATTAAAAAAATATATATAGATATAAAAATGGAGGCAGTGTCATGTCATTTGTGCATGCATGTATGTTGGTACATGTACATGTTCGAACTAGTTAACTATAACGGAATGATGCATGCTTACTTGCGCACGTCAGCGTTTTTAAGAAAAATCAGCTTTTTTAAAATATATATTTTTGCTGATGGTGTCCGGCAGTGGCGTGTAAAACATTACCAAAGCCAGAAGGTCAAAAAGACCAGGCCTGTTTGTTTGGTAAACGGATGTTCGAATACTCTATTACTGGTGTGTAGAGTATCTCTACTGTGAATCAGGACTTCTTTAAACTATTAAATATCAAATTGTGTTTTTTCCAGGCCGCACTTTTTTTTTAATGAGCGTTTGGGAGCTAGTGGCTATCGAGAGTCCACATAGACTATTTATTGATGCAATTATTTGGGCTTTTAGGCGTGGAAGGGCGATTGCTTTTGCAGTGTGCCTCGTGTAAATGAATAAAGTACCTATGCTGGCTTGCATAGCGTTGTATGCGTGGGCAAAAAAAACTGTGTTTTAAGGGTGAGGCTACAGTGACCACGCACTGGGGGCGTTCTGCATGCCAGATGTAGCTCATGGGCAGAAAAGAGAGCTAAGTGCCTCGTCGGACAGGAAGGTTAAATGCACGCGGCGCTTCCCACTTCCGGTTTATTGCTCCCTGCTCACTGGCACCGCGAACCAAGTGTTTACAGTGCCAGTTGCTGTGTGCCGCTCTGTTTAGCTGATGCCAACATATAAAGCACGGCACGGGGACAGTCGTGTGCCGTCAGGTCGCAGTAAAAACAGACCAACGAGAAACACCCCTAGCTGACAGGAACCGAGGCCCTGGGCGCTCGAGGCACGTCCTGCTGCAGGCGGCGAGGAAGGAGGAGGAGTGCAGGGGTCCGAAAGAGGAACCCGACCCCGTGGCGGTAACTGACCCCTGGCAGCAGGGACTCGCTTCTGCTGCTCCTGCTGAGCCCAGCCGGGCGCGCGCCTCTGGTGTCACAGGGCTGCCCTCGGACATGGCAGAGAAGATCAATTCCAGAATGAACGCGTCACACTTTCTCAGCGCCTCCCCATACCATGTACTTCTGCCTCGACAATGCTCTGCTCAACCCCCAGCTCATGGTCCTGTTGAAGACTTGATCCCATAATGAGAAGAGCTTTCAGGCGACTTCTGACTGCCACCTTCAATCTATTCAGAATGTGGCCTTACAGCCAGAGCTGCTGACATTAGACCTGGGGAGCCGGGTTGGAGTTTCCCCATCAGCTCTTTATCTTGAGTGTCTCAGCTATTCACGAAATCTTCCCATGGCTAAGAAACAAATGGGTGTAACTTTGTGTAATGCGAAGCGGCTAAAAGCCCTCTGTTGTGCTATCCAAAATGCACAGAGATAAATACAGAGTAGAGTGCTGTGGAGGGCTGTGGAGTGCTGTGGAGTGCAGTGTGCTGTTGAGTGCAGTGTGCTGTTGAGTGCAGTGTGCTGTTGAGTGCAGTGTGCTGTTGAGTGCAGTGTGCTGTTGAGTGCAGTGTGCTGTTGAGTGCAGTGTGCTGTTGAGTGCAGTGTGCTGTTGAGTGCAGTGTGCTGTTAAGTGCAGTGTGCTGTTGAGTACAGACTGCAGAGTGCTGTTGAGTGTGTCTGTGTGAGGGTGGCTCTGTGTAGGGTGTAGCTATTGGCACTGTCAATGACAATGCCATTTATATAACGATTAAGCTATTGGCAATGTAAATGACAATGCTATTGATGATTTAAAAAAAAAGAAATGTCATGAGCAATGCTAATAGCTCTACCTTTAATGATGCCGAGACCATTGCATTGTAAATGCTTGTTATACTTTTCAACAAGTCTTTGTATATTCTCAGCCCCAAAATCAAAATGTGATTGTCTTGCTATAGCCTGGATTTCGAAACTTGCCCATTTTTTCAGCTCATCTTCAGTGAACCTTTTTTGCATGTGCTCACAAAGAAGGGAAACAAACGACAAAATAGGCCCACTGTCAAACTCTTGCCTTTCCTTGTACAACACCATCAGATCTCTTAAATTGCTGTTCCAAAATACAGTGTCCCCCAAATACTGTTGCTTAACCTGGCCAATCTTTGCTCTTGCATACTGTACAGATTCAACAGTAGTCAAAGAACTTTTTTAGAATAGTTTGCACAAAGATGCAAATTCACCCAGAATGTCATCAAGTACTGCAAGTGAAATATGGTAGTTGGAGTTTGATAGCTGTTTGTAACAATATTTAGCAACTGGATCATTCTCTTCAACTTTCTCATGCTCAAAGTACTTAATAACAGCCTCATAATTACGAATTAGTGCACAAACAGCAAAATGCCTTGAAAGCCACCGGACTTCATTCAGTGGTCGAAAAGAGACCATTCCACATTCAGTGACCAATGCAATTTCATCCAGCTTGGACTTCCTTGCAGGAGATCTGGAGAACACAGTGTAGACAGTCCGCAATAATGTCTCCATCTCTTTAATCATTGGAATCCTCTTCCAGGCATCATCAACTGCCAAATCTTCTCGATGGGCGACACAATGCTGCTCTACTAATGAGGAATAGATTGTTTAAGGCGAGTAGCAACATCATTTTTCTTGCCCAGCATCACAGACGTACCATCGGATGTGAACATGACCATTTTCATAAGGTCCAATTCATTGGCAGTGTAGAATTCTTTCACAGCAGTAGTGATAGCCTCAGCATTAACACTGGTCAGCTTCACTATGCCCCCAAACTGTGTTTTGTGCTCTAGTGATGTTACAGGTCGGAACTTGAAGTACAGGATAAGCATTTTTGTAACAGACATTTCTGTGCTCTCATCAACTATCAATGTGTGATATAAAACGTGCCGAAGTTCTGCCATCGCATCACAGTGTATTACGCTATTGATGGCCTCAAGGAACTCAAAGGCATAGTTCTTGCTCCTCCAGCTGTCTAATATCTTGACATACAAAACTAGGTGGTCATGGATGTCTTCTACAGATAACATTGAAGTATTCATCTTGACTGCCAGCAACACGTTGTTAATGAGAATCTTTATCTCCTCAGGCATAGATCTTTGGCGTTCAACTACTTCCATTCTATTTGCTTTGTCAGTGGCAGTTTCTGTCAGCATTGCCCGCACTCCATAACCAAACCTGGCAGCAGCGCTTCTGTTTCTTAATATTACCATGGCAGACTTGTGTACTTTGCTAAGTAGATGGCGTTTCATGTAATCCAGTTTCCAGCAATCACTCCATTTCTTGCCTGTGGAAAAGTCCCCAACTATCTTGGCTTCGGCACATGCTTTGCAAATCACGCCCACGTCTGGACTGTATTGAAATAGTTCCCAGAGTTGCACAAAAACATTGCTTCGTGATTTCTGTGTCTCAGCCTCCACAATTTCTTTCATCCACTCTTCCTTGACTACAAGGAAACAAAGCACTGCACTCTCCCAAAGTTACAGCTTTGCGCTTGAACATTTCTGTACCCGCCGGTTTGAACCTGCTGTGCCATAAAGCCTGCAAAATAAGGGAACATGGCTTACGTTGACGCCTAGCTCATGAATGCAATCTGTTATACTACAATGTACAAGATGCACCACAGTTTAACTCTACCAAACAATTACCTCTTCTGCTTGAACTCATGTATGCCTGTTTAAATGTATGGGGTTCTGGCTGCGAAACCTGCAACAGAAGAAAACATGGGTAAGTATAGTATACTACAATGTTCAAGATGCACCACAGTTTAACTCAACCAAACAATTACCTCTTCTGCTTGAACTCACGTACGCCTGTTTAACTGTATGGGGTTCTGCTGCGAAACCTGCAACAGAAGAAAACATGGGTAAGTATATGATACTACAATGTTCAAGATGCACCACAGTTTAACTATACCAAACAATTATCTCTTCTGTGTGTACTCAGGTACGCCTGCTTAAATGTGTGGGGTACTGTCTGCGAAACCTGCAACAGAAGAAAACATGGGTAAGTATATGATACTACAATGTTCAAGATGCACCATACTTTAACTCTACCAAACAATTACCTCTTCTGCGTGTACTCACGTATGCCTGCTTAAATGTGTGGGGTACTGTCTGCGAAACCTGCAACAGAAGATGCACTAGTTTAACTCTACCAAACAATTACCTGTTTGTTCTGCCTGTACTCACGTCTGCCTGTCCAATTGTATTCGTAGTATGGTCTCACAAACCTGCAAAAGAAAAGGGGTGCAGATTGTGAATCTATTTACCCAGAAACCCCCAACCCAATGAGGAACGTAAACAGAATTACCTTGTCTTTGTAGGTACTCGCACCTGACCACTCAAATCCAAATACCTTTCAGACTGGAAACTTGCAATTGAAGACAAGTACATCAGCAAATGCTCTAGGAATTACAAACTATGAATGGGGCCGGTCTAAAGGCCCCAATAGGAAAAATGACCAAATAATTACCTGGGATTCCAGCCTAGGACAAACAGGGGTGTGCCCATGTGTTCCATTATTAGCATCCATTATCTTAAACTGGTCTATAAATCTGAATCCCAGGGAAAAGCTGCATCACAGAAGGTGTAACCAGTGGCGGTTTTACCATGTGGGCGGTGGGGCGTTGCCCCACTAATAATTTTGCCCCACTAATCAAGTTTATATATTATTAAATTGTAGTTTATAATTGTAATTTAAAACTCGCGCTGAACCACTGATTGTAATGCAAAACTCGCGCTGCCTCGCCACGTCATTAAATCACGTGACACTGACAGCCTGTATTGACTTGACTGTCTGTGACTCACTGTTGCACCACTGCGCATGTGGTGTTTGACTGGCCTCCTTTCCTCAGCTACGAAGCCCTATGGCATTCGAAAAGCAAGCACTGCTGAGTACGGGGTTTGCAACTCCCCACAGACCCCAATGGTTCAAAAAGGAGCAACGTTTTTTTCATGCTCTGTCCAATCCTGACGCTCTCTGAGCAGCTCTTCTCTGAAGAGAGCAGCGTCACTGCGTCAGGATTGGCTAGTAGCTACTGCTCCCTTCCACGAGCATGCCGGCCGCTGCTGCAGTCTGACTGTGCCGCGTGACCGTGACTAAACTACACACTTCTTCCTCAGCAGTATGAGAAAAACGTAAGTTTTTATATTTCAGTTTAGTTAACACATGACATTCACAGTTGTTTATGTTTCGAACATGGCGGCGCCGGCGCATGATGGTTCTTCATAGCTGGCAAGCAGTGGCAGCACAGCGGCTCTTTTAGCCTTTGAAATTGAATCTGGGTCCGGCGACGGTCGATATTCTTTCCCGCGACAGATCCGTCCATATAAAAAATGGTTCATGAAAAAAGGGTCATAAGTAAGCAGCCAAGATATTATAATGTATTGCTGCGACCCTTGTCCCGTCCGGGCGAGCACCGCTCCCTGTCAACTCATCCGCCGCCTGCTAATAGCACTCAGGGACACCGTTCTGCCCCATGTGTGAATAGCAGCATTGTCTACCAGAAAACTCCCAAACCGCTTCACACACAAAGCACAGACGAATCTGTCTATGCTTATTACCCGCGTATTGTTTTCCGTATTTGTTGGAGATGTGTTTTGTGCAAAAGGAATCATTTTCTCTTTTCCCTTTGAAGTGTTTTTAGCTACGCTGTGTATGTTAGATAGCTCAGTGGGTCGAGGTACCTGCTGCAGAAATCTGTGCATAAAATGCAAATCACAGGCAGAGGAGGCCTCTGGACAGATAGCTCCCTAGGCGACGGAGTCCAACACTCCAGTTGCCGATGTGTTGAAAAAATTTGAGGGGTGGGGGAAGGTGATGATGGGGATAAGAAGAAACAGGGATTGCAAATTGAATTTCAAATCACATTCGTCATATTTGTCTCTTTTTTTTCCCCCGGCTGGCCACCAGACGCCAGTAATCTCTGAGCACCTGCACCCTCCGCAACGACCCTGCCAGCAGTGAATTGGAAGCCCAGTAGATTTCAGGATTGTCGGGATAACACAATGCTGTGGTGTAAGATAGCTCCGGCACCCCTGACATTTGCTGTGTGGGTTATTTAATCTCACGGTCTTTAAAAGGTGCGCCTGTGCCACTGTGCTGAATCATGGCCCCCGGAGGAGAGCGCCGCAGTGTGCCTAGCATGTTATGGTTAAGTGTACTACAAGATCTGTCACGGCGGGAATATATCGACCGTCACGATTCTGATAGCTTTGCTAATTGTTTTTCCAACGGTGTCACTTTTTAAACAACCCCCATTCAGAGCAAAACAATGAAGCTTTTTCTGGGCCCAGTGTGTGCTAATTGGTGAATTCTTCAAGTGATGATCATGACACACTCCGCGGCTAAAACTGCCCAAAGGGTCTGTGAAAAAGATGAGAGAGGGGTCAGTTCCTGTAGTGTTGTGTGATGTTTAAAGTGGGTGTTTGCAAGGATTACCTGAGGCCTGTGACCTGGCTTTTATTGTCGCAGGTAATGCATACATTTTGACAGGCGCACAATGGAGCCGGTTTGATATAGTTTAATGGCACCCACCCACCCATATACACCAGCAGACAGGCCAGACATGCTGCCACTGTCCCACAGTGCTCCATACCCGCGTGGGGCTTGGCCTCTATCTGCCTGGCCCAGTAATCATATCATGGAGTAGTGTACATATGGTTTATACATATCACGGGAGTGGGGGTGAAGTGGTGCAGGTGAATAGCAGGATCATGGCCCTGTGAGAGGTGCTAGTGTCCCTGGTTTTATCTGCTCAGTGCAGGAAAGCAGGCAGTGTTTTTATTTAATTGTTAAAGTGCAGTGTGTGTGAACTCGGGGACTTTACATATGGTAACTGCCTGGGAAAAGCTTTCACTTTATTAGTACCAGTTTACCACCACCCACATACAGTAATAAGCATTTGAGACAGGCTTTCCCCTTCAAAAGAACGAACACATGCTGCCATGTTTTTCATTACTTTTGATCTGTTTGAGCTAGAAACAAATTCGTTTTTTGTTTTTTATTCAAATCTGCCGATTATGCAGCATAAAATGGATTTTTTGGTACTTCATGACACATTCACAAACTGACACCACTGCATAACTACACTTTCAAAAATGCTTTAGTAACCTTCTTGCTTTCTCAAATTTGCTTGAAAATTCACCGTTTGTCCACTCTTTTTTAAATAAAATTCCCCAAACTCCCCCAGACTAACCCTCTTTATGACACTGAGGCGCGCTCGCTATGCTTACTCGCCACCAGCCACTCATCCAGAATTTTAACGCCTCACCACTTTCAAATGTCACCAGCCGCCACTGGGTGTAGCACAAAATACAAACTGAGCACACAATCCATCAAAACATCCCACCTGAAGATGATGCAGTGGCGTGCAAAAAATATGATAACTACGTTCAAGCAATTTTCAGGCAACCATAAATATGTCAAGATAACTGAAGAATGATGGACCTGCTGCAGAGAGATCTACGTTTTGTCTACTGGAAGTTGACTCATCATTAAGTAGCCAAGTGCATTAAAATGCCTGATAAAAAGCTGTTGAACCATACAGATCACAAATTACATGCAATGTAAATAGGTCAGTGCTTTACTGCTTCTGTCAGAAAGCTCATTTTGTTACTTGCAGTTTATAAGTTTAAATCCTGACCGAGAACCCCAAACAAACTAGCAATTTCCAACACTAAAATCTTTAAAGGCTTGTAGCTGGATCATCTAGCCAGAGTGGTTTTATTCATCTATCAAGATTCAGGCCCTAGATGCCGTGAGCGGGTGGAGAAAAGATATAGAGAGCGGAAGGAGGGAGAGAGAATGAAAAAAAGAGAGCGAGAGAAAGAGAGAAAGGAAGAAAGAGAGCGAGAGAAAGAGAGAGCGAGAGAAAGAGAGAGAGAGCGAGAGAGAGAGAGCGCGAGAGAAAGATCAAAAGAGAGAGAGAGAGAGCGAGAGAAAGAGAGCGAGAGAAAGAGAGCGAAAGAGAGAGAGAGAAAGAGAGCGAAAGAGAGAGAGCAAAAGAGAGAGAAAGAGAGAGAGAGAGAAAGAGAGTGAGAGGAAGAGAGCGAGAGAAAGAGAGCGAGAGAAAGAGAGTGCGAGAAAGAGAGCGCAAGAAAGAAAGAGCGAGAAAGAAAGAGCGAGAAAGAAAGAGAGAGCGAGAAAGAGAGAGCAAGGAAGAGAGAGCGAGAAAGAAAGAGAGAGAAAGGAAGAAAGAGAGAAAGAAAGAAAAAGAAAGAAAGAGAGAAAGAAAGAGTGAAAAAGAGAGAAAGCTAGAGAGAAAAAGAAAGAGAGAAAGAAAGAAAGAAAGAAAGAAAGAAAGAAAGAAAGAAAGAAAGAAAGAAAGAAAGAAAGAAAGAAAGAAAGAAAGAAAGAAAGAAAAAAGAGAGAAAGAAAGATTTTTTGCTCTGTACAGTCTGATTTCCCTTTGGATTTTCTTCTGAAAGACCCTGCATGCCTCGTTTCCTTTCTGGATCTCAGGGAAAGTTGGCGCCTTGCTTAACTACTTCTACAAAATGTTCATCTTCAATCCGTAGGAAAGTCACAGAGGGCATAAAAAACCCTCCTTAACAATTTTAGAGCTCTTACCTCAAACTTACTTAAAAAGACACTTGACGAATTTAAAATGCACGATTAAAAAGTGCAAAGGAGTTGCTCTCCCTTCCTCGAGCAATCAAGAAGGAAACTTGACAGATCTTTTCAGCAGCCAGTCTTTCACAACTACTTCTCAAGAAGCCTTCTATGATGGTGGTTTATCACAGCTTTACGTTAATATAGTGAAGCAGCAGAACAGAGCAGGAGGCTCTGAAAGTGTTAGTTTGGGGAGTCCACATTTCTGCGGAATCTGTTACATGGTTCAGTCAGTATTTGCAGAGTTACACTTTTGCTTTATATTGTCACACCCACACAAGGCATTAATGAACATGAGAAACAGTTTTAAACAAATACACTGAAACGTAAGTGTTAAAATTCATGTAGTTGCACAAATCACATACTTAATCTGCACAATCACTACAGTACTCATTGTGTTTAAGATAAGTACAGGTGCTGTAATGGCAGAGTTTTTGGCTCTATTTAGCAGTGATATAGATCTTAGTCTTGCTCACATCTAGGATAGGTATTCTTAGCCTGTGTTGGCCCTTTTAAGCCCTTTCTTCCAGACCTAGAAGAGGATAGCTGCTTAATATGATGATAGATCCCTTATTCTTGACTCTAACCTGTCTATTGCCTATTGGCTTTGACATACTTGACACATTGGTATGGTTTATGTAGGTATTCTGACAGAGCTAAGGGGTATTTCATCCCTTTCAGGCCTACAGGCCTAGAACTAGAGGGACTCCATCTTGATGGAGCTGAGAGGCTTTTCAGGGTAAAGGTAAAGTTTATAGTTAAAGCTGTTGTTCACTTGGAGAGAACCGGTCTGGGCCAGCCCTTATCGGTAGGCTGTATTATTCTCTGTGTCGAAGACACCACAAAAGGCTGGCCAGCTGGGTGTGTGTCCTTGATGCGAAGTGGTGCAGAGATCTGGTGGGCGGCAGGCTGATGGCTGGAACTTTCCATGAGGAAACAGCATTCTATATCAGTGAAGTGCAGAGGCGGAGTCAGTGAGTCGTGTTGAGGTGGAGGAGTGGTAAGCAGTCGAGTGGAGTTGGCAGAGAGAGAGGGTTCAAGCTGGAGAGAGCTGAGTTGAATAGTGAGCTGGAACTGAAGGAAGCAGTCAGAAGCAGTTACTTATCAGGAGGAGGTGTGAATAGCTGGAGTCTGAAGTAATGCCTTTTAGAAGAGACGGAGGAGAGATCGTGGACTAACCTGTGGGAGCAGCTGGAGTTAATTGGACATTGGCGCAGAGACAGAGTGAACAAGCTAGTGGAATGAAAATCATTAGAGCGGCAGGAACCATTAGATTGAAGCTGGAAGGTGGAGACAGTTTGTGGGGGAGAGGAGTCCAGTGCAAAGTGATCAGCGCAGAGGTGTATCCAAGAGTGCAGGAGAGAGAGAGAGTCCGAGATGAGCCAAGGCACAGACGAGAGAGGAACCCCGATGACAGCTAGAACAAGACTTCACACTAATCAGGTGATATTGATTCCATCACATTAGTTTACTTTACACTTGCATCTTAATCTTGTCTTTATTCCCTAAGCTATTGTATTGCTAATCTTTTCCCTTTCAGCGGTGTGTTCTATCTATAGTCTTTGTCAGTTACAGATCTGTGTAGGTGTTTATATTGTTCTAATAAAACCCCCAGTTTGTAGCAAACTACAATGTGCCTTGTATTCTTGTTCAATCCAGGTAAATGTATCTCCTAGGTGGTTATTATTTTTTATGAATGGATGAGTAACCCCAATCAGGTACGTGGTGATCACATAAATAGGGAGCGAGTGGACCTATGATGCCAAGAATAAGAGGTACATTATATTAATTGGCTAACTCCTAATATTGTAGTAGCAAGCCCCTAGTGAATAGGGAGAGAGAGACTTCCCAACATATAACTGAAGGTGTTCATAGGAATGTGGTCGTCGTTGATATACGGCGTTAGTGAGAGCGCTGGGATGGATGACCAGCGTGGATACCCACAGGATTGTGGCTTGTGTAAGTGAGAGCGCCAGGGGGATACTGGTGTGTAGGTTTGCCGGATTGTAAACCGTTTGGAAAAGAGAGCATTGGGTTCTGCAGGCCCATGTGTAGACGCACCGGATTATGTGTCATATCTGCCCTGGGGTAGATTAGTCTGGGTCTGAGTGGCCGCGAGACTATAAGGTATCCTTAGTAATCAGTGAGTATTCTTAGTATCCCTATAGATTTAGTGGTGTTTCTAATAATATGAGCTTGTATATTGCGAGTTCCCCATCCTCAGGTAGGTACCCAGGTGCCTGGATAGATGGTCCTGAGGAGGGAGGTGGTTACGTTCTGGCTGGGTTGGAGGGGCCCCTAGGCGCTGATCCCATCTAATCAGAAAACCCGACCATTACATCTGGCGTCTACGAACAGTTTACGAAGCCTGTGTGCCTGGCCATGTGCTTAGATAGTTTCCCATGTGTTGTGGAGGAAGTGCCCTGAGCGCCAGACATTACATCTGGCGTCTACGAACAGTTTACGAAGCCTGTGTGATCTGGCCATGTGCTTGGAGAGTTTCCCATGTGTTGTGAGGGAGTGCCCTGAGCGCCAGTTCCATCTGGCGTAGTTTGGCAGTTTATGTAGCCTGTGTGACCTATGGGCTTGAACAGTTGCAGCGTGAGGAGATTGCATTACATCATGGCATTTGGTTTATTCAGGGTGGAAGGAATGGTTTTCATCTTGGTGTTTAAATTGTCAGGGTTGAAGGATGGCATTACATGAGGGAGCCAGTTACATCTTTGTGATGGTCCAATTGTATAAAAGGGTGTAAAAAATGCTTTTAAATTGTCCATTAAATTGCTTGCTGCATCTGCTTATGCTGTGCAATGTGAAATGTGTTCATTGTTATATGATCTGTGGAGTTCTTTGCATATAGCTCCTTGTAAATATGGCTTGTGAATAGCGTCATGTTAATGTGGCTTGTGAGGTGCATGTTCTTATGTTGATTTGCTGTGTTCCTTGTGCATTGCGCCTTGGATATGTTGTTTGTGAAGAGCTTGTCTTGTAAATATGGCTTGTGAATAGCGCCATGTTAATGTGGCTTGTGAGGTGCATGTTCTTATGTTGATTTGCTGTGTTCCTTGTGCATTGCGCCTTGGATATGTTGTTTGTGAAGAGCTTGTCTTGTAAATATGGCTTGTGAATAGCGCCATGTGGTCATGACTTGGATAGAGCATGTTATTGTTGCGTTAGGTAGGAGAGAGCTGGTTCTCTTTCAAATGCTTGGAGAAATTGTTTTGTGTTATCTGTAAACGTGAAGAGATGTGCTCATGACTTTCCCATGTATCCATGGACATTGGGGAATGATTGTGCTTGAGCTGCCAAAGGGTTAATATCTTGAATTGAGATGGCAGTCTTTATTTTTAACATGCTGTTTAATCTGAACTGACTATAAAAGTCAGTGGATTATTTTAATGATTGATGGTTTGATTTTGACTTTTATTGATTCCTGGGTCTGCCTACGTGCTTTGTCAGCTTCTTGACGGAGAGGTAACATCTTGTGCTTTGCGAAGGGCTCTGTTCATTTCACATTCTTTTTGAAATGCGTCTACGAATTTGTGTGGGTTTGCCTTGGAACTGATGACTTCATGTGTCTGACTCTTAGGGGTCGGTCGGTTATAAATCAACCAGTCGGATTGAGATAAGGGTTTGCACGGAGAGCGCTGTGTTCTTTTAAATGTGCTTCTTAATATGCATCCACAGACGTGTGGAGAATTATTTTTGAATGCATGATTTAAAATCTGTGAAATGTTAAAAAGATGGCCCAGTTAGAGTGCAGGCTACGGGGCTGTTTTCATTAATTATTTCTTTGAGGGTTTTCCATCTAGAAAGGAATGTGCTGGCCGATGTTTTGCAATGATCACAGGTTGAGAATAATCAATCTTGCCCGACAGTGCATGGTAACATGTGCTTTTAATTAGTGAAAGGCAACCGTGTGCTTTTAAAATAAATGTGTTCTCATTATTATTTTCCCAAATGCAAGCTGACCCTTTTTTCAAATGTGGATATTTTAATATGCAGATGTAAGTTGACCCATTCAGTTAGAAAATTAATGGCTGTTTGATAATATATGAATTTGGCCCTTTTATTAGGTTGAATTGAAAAGTTTGCGCTATAAATTACGCTGTAATGCATAATTACATGTTGCCCCTGGTTGAACAAAATACAATGGTGAAATGTGTCTGCATTTTATGTTGTTTTAAAATTATTTCTCTTTCAACAGCTGACAATATATTTTTAATACCTTGCACGATAAACATGCTGCCTGATAGATTTATGTGCAGAGAAATATTAAACCCAATAGTCCATGATAATTTGTTTTTTTTTTTAAATGCAGACTGTATAATCTTGTGTGCAGAAGTAAGTTGCCCCTTTCTAAATAAGTGCCCATGTGTCAATTATCTTGCCTTTTAGCTGCATTAGTTAGACAAAAGTCTTTTTAGAAAGTGGAGCTTTTAAGTAGCAGTACATTGTAACAGAATTGTTTTTTTAAAAATGCTAGCTTTCGTTAGTTAGAAAATCAAGCCTGGGAACAGTTTCCAAAGGAATTTGTTTGTCGACCTTGGCAGACCAGCTGGTTTGTGAAGACAGGTTTTTTTTCCTCTGCAGGCTCCGAACACGGCCTGTCTATGATTGGCCATAATCCAATTTTGTTCTGCGGACGGAATGTTTATGTAAGGGTGGGGTGAACTCGCTCTTCCTGGCTGTCGACGCAGGCAGCTTCATTGCCTGCTTATAAGGAATTCTTGCAGACTCTTGTTAGTTAGATACAGTAGGCCTGGGCGGGCTTCCCTGATCAGGGAAAGGGAGGCTTGCAGCGCCCTGCTCCTGCTATGAGATCATCATTTGGCAGTGATTCAAATTACTTCACACTGTAGCCTGGCTCCTGCGTATTCTGAAGGGAGGGGCTGTCTCACAGAGGATTAGGGTATGTTAGGCCCTTCTAGATGTACTTAAAAATTAGATTTTGCTAATGTTTTTAATTAATTAGGATATTTTCTTTTCAATAATGAAAGGCACCCGGGGTGCTTTTTAAATAGAAAATTTTATTTTGCAAGAATAATGATACTTGTTTTCTTGTCCTAGGATTGCTGGGTTGTGGTGTTGGTGCGTGGGTCGCCCCCCCCCCCCCCCACTTCCTTTCTTATTTTCGTTTTTTACTTTCATGTTTTTATGTTAGTTTGTTATTTTTTGGAAGATGGATCCAGACCAGACCAGACCGGAAGGGTGGTGGATGGCCGCATCGGAGGAAGTGTCCGGATACCGAAGATGCCGGGTGGTGACCTACACTGATGTCCCAAAATTGACATTGGACTTTTTTTTTTTTTTGTAAAAATATACTAAGACACTTTTTTTTTTAATTTGTGATTTCCTGCAAAAGGATTTTCTTATATAATTCCTTGGCCTGCATTGTTCCCATGTTTTTCTTTGCGACCACTACGGACAGGCCCCACTTTTAAAGATAAATATGTCATCATGGTAAAACAGTATGAAGAGAAAAAGAAAAAAAGAATGGTGGTGCACACATGTGTTCCACAGTGTGATGAAAACTAGGTGCTAACTGTTTCAGGGTTAGTGCTACACCAGCTATCTTGTAGAAATGGGGTTGTTTTTATTTTACTGTTATTACAATTTCACCTTAATTGATCAAAGGGTGGTTACCCTAGCCTTTAGGTTGTCCTGGGAGGTGTGTCTTTTAGTATGATTATGTATTAATGTTTGCCCAGACCTTGAGAACCGTTTGTCATGTCTATTTCTCAGATTTCACCAAAATGTTCCCTTAAATTGACCATAGTAGGTAGGCCTCATTTTGGCCCATTGTTATTTTCATCCCACAAACAAGCCCTACACCAATAGATTTCATGAGTCATTATTAGCTTAAGTTGACCATAGTAGGTAGGCCTCATTTAGGCCCTTTGTTGTTTTTTCATTAGAAGTTGAAACACATTTAGTTCTTAAGTTGTCCGAAGTAGGTAGGCCCCATTTAGGCCCCTTGCTGTTTTCATTCAACACATAAGTCCCTCCATCACTAGATTTCACCAGTTATCACTAGAAGTTAAGGCACATTTAGTTTGAGGATGCTTTGGTTAGTTTCTGTTGTTATCAGATCCAATCTTAGATATGTTTCGGCATTCAAGTCAAGGGTGCTTTGATTTGTTTTCAGTTGGTTGTTAGATTTGTATTCCCTACAATCGAGTTTCAGGTAGAATTTCCTTAGGTTGTCATTCTTTTTAGAGAGTTTTTTAGTTTTTGATTTGTTGATAGATTGTGTTGATGTGTGTTTATATGGATGTTGTTGTTTATAGATGTTCGCAAGATAAGGATCTAAGGGTGGAATGTAATGGCAGAGTTTTTGGCTCTATTTAGCAGTGATATAGATCTTAGTCTTGCTCACATCTAGGATAGGTATTCTTAGCCTGTGTTGGCCATTTTAAGCACTTTCTTCCAGACCTAGAAGAGGATAGCTGCTTAATATGATGATAGATCCCTTATTCTTGACTCTAACCTGTCTATTGCCTATTGGCTTTGACACACTTGACACATTGGTATGGTTTATGTAGGTATTCTGACAGAGCTAAGGGGTATTTCATCCCTTTTAGGCCTACAGGCCTAGAACTAGAGGGACTCCATCTTGATGGAGCTGAGAGGCTTTTCAGGGTAAAGGTAAAGTTTATAGTTAAAGCTGTTGTTCACTTGGAGAGAACCGGTCTGGGCCAGCCCTTATCGGTAGGCTGTATTATTCTCTGTGTCGAAGACATCACAAAAGGCTGGCCAGCTGGGTGTGTGTCCTTGATGCGAAGTGGTGCAGAGATCTGGTGGGCGGCAGGCTGATGGCTGGAACTTTCCATGAGGAAACAGCATTCTATATCAGTGAAGTGCATAGGCGGAGTCAGTGAGTCGTGTTGAGGTGGAGGAGTGGTAAGCAGTCGAGTGGAGTTGGCAGAGAGAGAGGGTTCAAGCTGGAGAGAGCTGAGTTGAATAGTGAGCTGGAACTGAAGGAAGCAGTCAGAAGCAGTTACTTATCAGGAAGAGGTGTGAATAGCTGGAGTCTGAAGTAATGCCTTTTAGAAGAGACGGAGGAGAGATCGTGGACTAACCTGTGGGAGCAGCTGGAGTTAATTGGACATTGGCGCAGAGACAGAGTGAACAAGCTAGTGGAATGAAAAGCATTAGAGCGGCAGGAACCATTAGATTGAAGCTGGAAGGTGGAGACAGTTCGTGGGGGAGAGGAGTCCAGTGCAAAGTGATCAGCGCAGAGGTGTATCCAAGAGTGCAGGAGAGAGAGAGAGTCCGAGATGAGCCAAGGCACAGACGAGAGAGGAACCCCGATGACAGCTAGAACAAGACTTCACACTAATCAGGTGATATTGATTCCATCACATTAGTTTACTTTACACTTGCATCTTAATCTTGTCTTTATTCCCTAAGCTATTGTATTGCTAATCTTTTCCCTTTCAGCGGTGTGTTCTATCTATAGTCTTTGTCAGTTACAGATCTGTGTAGGGGTTTATATTGTTCTAATAAAACCCCCAGTTTGTAGCAAACTACAATGTGCCTTGTATTCTTGTTCAATCCAGGTAAATGTATCTCCTAGGTGGTTATTATTTTTTATGAATGGATGAGTAACCCCAATCAGGTAAGTGGTGATCACATAAATAGGGAGCGAGTGGACCTATGATGCCAAGAATAAGAGGTACATTATATTAATTGGCTAACTCCTAATATTGTAGTAGCAAGCCCCTAGTGAATAGGGAGAGAGAGACTTCCCAACATATAACTGAAGGTGTTCATAGGAATGTGGTCGTCATTGATATACGGCGTTAGTGAGAGCGCTGGGGTGGATGACCAGCGTGGATACCCACAGGATTGTGGCTTGTGTAAGTGAGAGCGCCAGGGGGGATACTGGCGTGTAGGTTTGCTGGATTGTAAACCATTTGGAAAAGAGAGCATTGGGTTCTGCAGGCCCATGTGTAGACGCACCGGATTGTGTGTCATATCTGCCCTGGGGTAGATTAGTCTGGGTCTGAGTGGCCGCGAGACTATAAGGTATCCTTAGTAATCAGTGAGTATTCTTAGTATCCCTATAGATTTAGTGGTGTTTCTAATAATATGAGCTTGTATATTGCGAGTTCCCCATCCTCAGGTAGGTACCCAGGTCCCTGGATAGATGGTCCTGAGGAGGGAGGTGGTTACGTTCTAGCTGGGTTGGAGGGGCCCCTAGGGGCTGATCCCATCTAATCAGAAAACCCGACCATTACAGGTGCCAAGAACCATGCGATTTCCAAACGTTTTGAACTTTCAGAAGGAACTTTCAGCATCAGCTGAGAGGAGGCAACGTTTGAGGGACAGGACTCCTTTGCTGATCCCGTTGATGCTATATCTAAGTCTAGAACAAGAGGGCAGTGCCAAAGCTGCAGTACCATGCTGCAAAGATGGGGATGTGGACTGCTCTAAGAGGAGCTGCCCTCACTGGGAGGAGACTGAACAGAGACTCAGTTGTTTACTTAGTAGCGTAATGAAACTTGAGGAGCCCCGCCCCCCTACAAAATACATGGAGGACTGTTACTGTTGTCCCATGCCATTGATGGGCAACTGAAACCCAGATGAGGGTAGCATGATAAACTCCAGACATGAGCTCAGCAGTAAGCTGATATAATAATAATGTACTCACTTTCTTTCTGTTGGAAACAGCGTCTAATCCAGTGGTGTGGGCAATCTAAACCACTTTGCCCAGCGCCGGAGGGCACCCCCTGGACAACCCTTACGTAAGCGCGGGACAATTGTGGCCTTTTGTTTAAGTATTGATGTTAATGAGAGCCCGTTCTAAAGTACACGCTGTGTTTTGCAACTGGCTCTACGGTTTTGTTAGTAAAACGCGGGGACCAGTAATGTTTGGACTTGTCCATCTGCATTTATCCTATTACATATGTAGATAGAGATGAAAGGTTGTGTATCCCCCTTCCAATCTTATGAGCCAAACGGTCCTAGAAGTGTTAGGTATTGTTTTGCTGCTACAGTTTCCTATACTACCTGTCACAAAAGCAGTGTGACAAGTAACAATGTGCTCAGTCACAGAGTCATTAAGGTTGCCAGCTTTTTATCCGTGCTGCAGCCACCTGAGCCAACCAGGACTACAGCTGCAAGACTAGGTGTACCTGTGTTTATTCCTTACGTCCCCAATACCTACAGGCTAGAGCCTTCCATCCCCATGCCAATCTATTGGGTCATTGCAATCTAGATATGCAGTCTTCAGTATCCTCCTAACATTGCCCTAAACCCATCAAAGGTTCACAACGATGGTCCCAGTTTCAGCCACAAAAGTGAATAGCCAGGAGCACATTTCAAAAGGAGTGGTAGCCTGAGTAGCTGATGCACAGAAATAAAACCAGGTAACTTCTTCGAAATCTGTGTGGGCAGCAGGGTCAACTATAGGTTAAAGGGATGAACTAAGGGCCACTTTTCAGGGCAATCAGCAACTATGTACATGCGTTTTTGTATAGATTCATATTGTTATTTTATCTTTAATGTATATCCTGAAAATTTGGCATGATTTTCGAAAGTACACCACTGGTGTAAGTTTGTAAACCCTTATCTGCACCTCCCCCCCCCCCCAGCCTTTTTTGAGCGAATTGTGAGTATGTTGTGGTATGTTACGTTAGGTTATGGTATGTTATGTTATGCAACCAGTATTTGTGGAATACACTTCTACTTCTACACTTTAATTAATTATCAAACTTCTACCACTATTATGGTCCTGTTGTCCATTTGGTTGCTGGGCGTATTTTGAGTTCTAGGATTCTAACTGCCCAAAGTTATGGTGGTCTGTTGTTGTCAGTGCATTTGATTGACAAAGATGTTAATTTGTTGTCCTACCTGTGATGAATGTTGGGTTTGAAACACTACTGCAGCAATGGAAGTGCTGTTACAGACATTACCTGCTTTTGAGCTAGGGGTTATGCTGTCTTAACTGTGGAAACACTGAATAACGAGAGGTATATAGTGTGGCCCGGTTTACCAACCGTTCTCTCTCTCAATCATATTTGAAGAAAGTGGACAAACAAAGACCTGCCTGTTTCCTTTATTTTTGGTTATATTGGATAATGATGACTGAATAGGATGTGTCCAATCCAGTTCGGGATCTTTGTTTTGTATTATGAGTATGTATGTATGTTTCAACTAAATATGCTGTTTATTTTGTTACCCTGAAATACAAGGTTGTTGATTACTCAACATAAGGAGGTTGTTATATTCAAAGGCATTATTACCCTATTATGTTGCTTCAGTGGACTGATGTTCATTATGTTACATCAGTGCGATGTTTTGCATGAATGGGTGTGATAAGTGTAATTATTTGATATGAATTTTGATATAAGTGATTTGATATGCATCATTGTGAAAGGCTGGCCATCCTGCTGAGATGACTGTTCCTGGTTGACTGTACAGCTTTGGTTCTATATTATGCACACAATAATGCCAGCGATGCAACAAATCTGTTCGGTTGGTGTGTGGAAGTATTCATCTAAATTGTGTAGATATGTAGATTTGGCATATAGTCCAATTGCCTTCAGAACAAATTCAGGAGAACTGCTGCTTACTTGGCCTAACAGTCCATGAGATCCATATTTTCTTGAAAACAGAGAAGTGACCCTTCTGCAGCACCTGTAGGCCATCGATCCCGTGCTGAGGTCATTTCTGAGCATGGATACTGCTAGAAGCCATGGTGGTTGCATAGCAGAGAATCAATGTTCACTGACAGTGACCGGCTCAACTGCTCTTCCCAAAAACACAAATCCCCATTGTTCTCTCCCATCTTCAGCATCTATGTCCAGAAGGTTTAGTGAACCCGCCATAACTAGGTTGGGCAAGTGAGTATACAAATTAAGCTCCCACTAGGTCCCTACTCCCATAGAGACTGATGTACTAGAGTGGGCCCTTCTTTGACGCTATAAGGTTTCAGGATGATGGCACCAGCTTCAGACAAAGTACATTTGTTTGGGAGAAATGTTTTGTGAGGTAGTCTTTATGTTTTGTTTTTTTGTAGAGTTTTATATATAGCGCAAACTTGACCGAAATCGGGTATCAGAGCTCTTTACATAACACAAGTTACGTTACATGAGGACACACATTCATTTTTGTTAGGCACGGGGGGGATTAAGGGATTTGCCCAGAATCATGGCTATTTTAGCCTCATTACCGAGACTCGAACCCAGTTCCCCAGGTCTGAGGTCCAACGCCCTAGAAGTTGGGCCAACTCCTCTCTGTTTCTCTCCAACCCTCTAACCCTTGGAATTGATACTTTAGGTCACCAGAGTGAAAGGAATGTTATGCCAAATGAACATTCAGGCAGATAGAAAGATTTCTTTTGAGAGAGACACGTAGGATACTGGAAAATTGGTTGCCTGGTTAGGAAACTGGGCCATGAACCCAAACAAGCTCTGGAGAGCAGTCCAGAACTTGAATCCAGCTAGGCCTGGGTTACATGCTTTCCAGTGGACGGACTAATAGACTCTAGGCTATTAGTGGAAGTAAAGCACAAATTAATTTTTCTTAATAATTTGGAATGTATCTTCCCAAAAGGATTGTCTCTAAGCTGCATACTGTGACTGGGAGTAAGGCCCGTATATCTTTCATCAGTACTCTGGGGTTTGTTCTTTCTGTGCATTATCTCTTAGCCATTGGCAATGACCTAAGATAAAGTGTGTATACCTATCCTAGTTACTCTTGATTGTCTCCTTCCAATGGATTGTTTTTTAGACCCCAGTCAAAGAATGGTAGTAACATCTGTATACTTTTCTTTATGCCTCTGGACTCTTTCAATGTCAGTGGATTTTCCCATAATTCCCAAACATAAACTGAAGTAACATGGATACCTTTCCAAATCTCTGGATTGTTTCCTTTCTAATAGACTTTCTCTTATCTCTCAGGCACAGAATGGAAGTATCAATCTGAAACCGTTCTTCTTTTCTTTGGGTTGTGTCTTTCCCATGAATTGTATCTGAGCTCCAGGTCATGAATTGAGCATGAAGTAACACCTGTTTTTTTGTGTTTTTTTTTAAATACCTTTATTGGTCTTTTTCATATTATTCCAATCCCTTACAATACATGGCAAAGCAAAAATTGTGAAGAATACAGTAAATATATCCGCATGCAATCGTCCTCAAAACCTCTTTTTTAAGAAAACAGCCACTCCTACTACTGCAGCACGATTTCACATGCACAAGTGGAGTGGTGTGGCTCACTGGTTAGAGGCGGCAGACCCGAGAGCAGAGGACGGCCCGGGGCCAGGGTTCAATTCCCGACACGTCAGGGTCGTGGACCAGGGTCAGCGGACTTGATAATTCTGATCTCGGTGCCTACTCTAACCAGAGATCACACTCGGCAACTCTGGGCATTAGCTTGCCTCATCTCCACAACGGCCCCTCACATATGCCGGGGATGCCTGGTTTCACATTGGAGATACCCAGTAGGGACCATCTTACAGGGAAAGCCAGGACAGGTTCCCCAGCGGTCTACTGCGCAGAGATACTCCTTCGGGAGTCGATTCTAGCGCATTACAAACCCACAATTAATTAATTAATTAATTAATCTCATATTAGCTTATATCTAATAAACAGAGTTTCCCATATATTGTTGCAACCGCCTGCCCGCTACGTATCCCAACAGCCTCGAAGCGCCTTCACTAACACAAAGAGAACAAAGGGACATATTGCTAACTTCACAAGCTAACATTACCCACAGTGTTGAACTTGGCCCTTCTGGCAGGTTCACCCCTAAACTTTTTGCTTTGGTATGTGACTTGGTGTTAGTTATTTTGGGCTTCCGCGCACTTTAACACTGTGTCCCAGGGTAAAGTGCATGCGTGTGGTGAGATTGGCCTTTCCTCCCATAGAAATGCATAGGGAATGAGAGTGTCCATGGTAGTTCCTGATGCGTGGGGAGTGCAGGGTCGAGTGGTATGTGGGGACTCGTGAGATTGAATGCTGCGCAATGATGTTTGCGGCGTTCATGTGTCTAGTGTGGAAGTGTCACTCCCAGAAGCTGGCCTGTCTGTGTAATTAATGTGAAGTGACTGCAGCAAGTGACAAAGGAATATGTGTATAAAAGAGGGGCTGTCACCTCATGAAAATGTTCTCTTCCTAATCCTAACTTGAGGGGGGGCCTGCTGCTGCTGCTGGGCACCAGGAGGACTGCCACTGGAGACTGCCTCCCTGCCTGAAGGGCCCTGTGAGCTGGCCCCTGGGCCCAGAATTTGCCCCCCTGCCTTCCTAAGGACTTCTGTTAGACTTTCCTGGACTTTTGTGTCCTACAGCGCCTGGGGAGCGCTGTACCTCTACTACAGGAGAAGCGCTTGACTTTTTGGGCTGAGAAGCCCCAGAAGGGTAGCTGGGGCCCGCAGCGCAACGCTGCTTAGTGGAGTTTCTACTGTGATTGGGCTAGTTGCGGCGCGGGTGCCCACCCCGCACTGCCTGCCGCATATTCGCCGATTTGTTATGTCCCGAGCGGGTGCCCACCCCGCCAGGGACCTTGCCACATTATTATTCATCCCGGGTGCCCACCCTGCTTGATATTACAATTTCGGAGGGTGCCTACCCCTGGGTTGCCCCGAGAAACTTCACCGCCGCTGGCCCGGGGCCTCGAGGTGAGGACCGCGCTGTCATTGGCCTAGGCTTCCCGGAGCCGGAGGCTCGATGCCCAGGGCCGCGCTCCTATTGGCTGCCCCAGGAGAGGGAACCAGGGAGGACGGGAGCCCACCCCACCTCCACCCAACACAGCAAGAGGAAGCCGGTGCCTCTCCCCCAAGGCTGCCAAGAGCAAAGGGGTGCCCCGGAGTGCCGTCGAAGAGTAGGGAGGGAGAACCCAGAGGAACGGGAGCTTTCCTGCGGACCAGACAAAGAGGAGTCCCCCGCAAGAGACCAGTGAGTGGAGCCAGGGGTCGGTACTGTCTTCAGAGCCACGAGGCTCCCGGGGGCAGTTTAAAGATTCCGAGCCAGAAAGGCTCCAACGTGATTTGGGGCACGTTTTGTTTTAGGGCTCACGAGTCCCCCGAGTGGGACTCCAACGTAGTGGGGCATTCTTTGTTAAATTAGAGCCCACGAGGCTCACCGCAGCTGCATGATTTAGAGCCTGCGGTCCCCAATGCCTCGGGGGCATTTCTGGAAGTAGAGCGGCCCCGGCTAGCAGCGGGCCGCTCCCACAGTGGGGCAACATTTTTGATATTCCAAGCCCCGTGGCTCCAACGTTGTTTTGGGGGGCACCATTGTCTATTTGAAAGCCCAGAGGAGAGCCAGGGTGCACGCTGGTGCCAGGATCAGATCCCCAGCTGCCCATCACTTAGTGGGCAGCTGCATCGTTTAGGCCCCCCGTAACCTTGCGCATTCTTCTTTGGTTGCCTGTACAACCAGCCCAGACATTCTGGACATTGCTCCTGTGAGCCCCAAGTCAAGTCAAGTTAAAATTTGTATAGCGCACTACTCACCCAGAGGGTCTCAAGGCGCTTGAGGGGGGTGGGGGGTTGTTATTTATCAAATAGCCAAGTTTTGAGTTGTTTTCTGAAGGAGAGGTGGTTCTGTGTAAGGCGGAGGTGGGTGGAGAGAGGGTTCCAGGTTTTGGCCGCCAGGTAGGAGAAAGATCTTCCTCCCATGGTTGTTTTACGGATACGTGGAATCGTGGCGAGGGCTTGATTGGCTGATCGTAGTTGGGTGGGCGGGGGTGTAAAAGGTCAGGCGTGTGTTCAGGTATTTAGGTCCTAGGTCATAGAGGGCTTTGTGTGCGTGGGTGATAAGACGGAGCGTTATTCTCTTGTTGACGGTGAGCCAATGAAGGTCTCTCAGGTGACGGGAAATGGGGTCGGTTCTGTGATATTTTGACGCAAATGTGATTACCAGCCTAATGTGATTTCTGCATAATATGCAATGCCTTTATGCCTATACCCCTAAATGTATTTTTATGCTTAGGAGGTTATTTTACCTAGTATAGTTATGCTAGTGAGTTCATGGTTTCCTGCGTGATATATGCCTAAGGTGTTTAGGATTGCATAGCGTGTACTTACCGTTTACCAGTGGTTACTGGTTGTGTGCTACAATTGCTATTTGGTGCTACAATTATTCCATGTTATAAGTGCTATTCCTACAAAGTGCTAGTTCTAAAAGTGCTTATTCCTGACAGTGGTCCACGTGACCCTGTCCGGTGTATATATTCCCATGTAAATTCTGCCTGTGCCAGTTGGCACAGTGTAAATTGTGTGTTTATAATCTAATGTGTTTGGTATAATACAAAGGCTATTTTTATATATAACCTTGTGTGGAGTTTCCTTTGTAGTGGGCCTTGGGTGTTGTTGCTGGGTGCTCGCGCAAATGCTTTACACATCGCTCCGGGATAAGCCTGACTGCTCAAGCCAAGCAACCAAGGGGGTGAGCAGAGGTTATCTTTGGCGTGCAACTTCCTTGCCCTGACTAGAGTGCTGGTTTCTGCCTGGCTTTGGCGCAAGCCTTAGCCAACCAGAAGTCCCAATTTCTAACATTGGTGAACAGCGGTGGGAAAGGGCTTGTGTTTGCGCTGTACCACAGCGGCAATTGGCTGCACCACAATACTCTGCATTTTAGATAATCACATTTTGGGGATTATTGATTTTTTTTCAAGTTCCATTATTTCTTCTCCTAAAGGTGTCCTTTGTGAATTGTGTACTCCTGTTTTAGCTCAGACAGCTAGGTTCCTTGTGTTAAACTTTTCTCGAGAACGTCCGGCAAAATGGAGCCTGCTTTTGATTTCTGTGGTCTGTTTAGATACAGTATGTTAGCGTTGGTAAGGTTCTGTGAAGAGGGAGACATAGAGGTGGGTGAGTCAGACACCCAGTCCAAACTGAGGGACAACCTGCTCCTATGTCAAAAGGGTCAATGGGATCTTGAGCGCAGTGAGGAGGAAAGGGCCCGGGCCTCATGCCATGAGGGTAGTAGGTCTGTGGGGAGCCCTGAAGAATCTGAAGAGGAGGAAGAAGATGACACAGCATGGACGCCAGTAGATAGTGAAGACCCAATAGATAGGGAGTCTCTTGCTGGGTCCAGTGTCGGAGGCAGTGCCTCATCCCTTTCCCTGTCCCCAGAGGAGTGGGTAGATAGGAGGGAAGAAAGGGAGCATCAGCTGGCTTTAGAGAAACTCCAGAATGGGAGCTATGAGCATATGGAGAATAGGAAGTTCGCCTTAGAGGAGAAAAAGGCATTATGGGCTCAGGAGTTGAGTCTTAAGGCGTTGGGCCTTGAACAGCAAAAGCTAGAGACTGAGAGGGTCTTAGGGTAGGAGAGGATGGAGGAGGCTGAGAGGGCCTTCACCAGAGAGAAATTAGCTCTAGAGGGTAGATTATCCCCTGAGCGCAGTTATAGTTTTCTGGATTCCCCAGGGAGGGTTGAGTCCAGTGGTGGCAGCGATATAGACTTCAGTGCAGGAAGTCAGATTCCCAGTTCCCAAAGTATGGTACCTTGTTCCCAAGAGGAGGAGTACAGGTAGAAGTTCATGGACAGTAAGAAACTGTCTCACCAGTGTTGGGGGGATTTTGCGGATGACTGTCATGATGCACTGATGATTTGGCTGATGGATAACCCAGAACAGAAGAGGGAGGGAGTAGTGAATATGTTTATCAAAGAGCAGCTGCTCAGTAGTTTTTGTCCAGAGTTGTGCCAGCACCTGTTGAAGTTTGAATGCTTTTGTCCTTGGAAACTTGCAGAGGAAGCAGAAGGTTGGGAAAGTGCCCATGGTTCTGTAGAGGCATTAGGGAGTGATTCCAAAAGTAGTGGTTCAGATATCTTCCCGTCCAGTATTGGGGAAGAGGCTCAGAGTAGCCCAGCTAGGTCCCAGAGTAGTGAGAGGGGTATAGGAGCTCCCGACCTGTCTCAGTGGAATAGGAGTGAGTGTGTGACCAAGAGTAAGGGTGGGCGTAAAATCCGTTTCGCGGGCGAATTTGCGGATTTTCTGCGATTTCGCGATCCGCGAATCTCGCGAAATCGCGGTAAAATCCGCGAATCAGCGGGGACGAATTTTCAGCCAAGCAAGGGTTACAGCAGCAGGTGCAAAAGTTGAACCTAATTTCTTTGTAACCTTTTACAAAAGGGTTACAAACAAATTAACTTCAACTTGGACACCTGCTGCTAATTGCTTCCTGGTGCCTTGTTGCCTACTTGCAACTATTCTCTGACCCTGCTCTGACCCTTGAAGCAGGGTCAGAGAATAGTTAGAAGTAGGCAACGAGGCACCTGTCCAAGGAATTAAACCTCATCAGGAAGCACTTACAGATATAAAAAACAGGAAGAAGGGAGAGGATGGCAAATACACCCATTTTGAGTTGTCAGGAGGGGTTAAACTAAAAGAGACCTTTAGAGCACAATTTTCATATGCATTTTGCTAAAAATAAAAAGCTGTATGTTCTGTAGGGGCAACTCAGGAATCTGGCCCTTCAGAGATCCGCCCTCTCTTTCTTTCTCTCGTTCTCTCTCTCCCTCTCTCTTTCTCTTTCTCTATCTATCTATCTATCTATATATCTATCTATCTATCTATCTATCTATCTATCTATCTATCTATCTATCTATCTATCTATCTATCTCTCCCTCTCCCATAAACGACTGCATGGGACACTTCGCTATGCAAGCGGCTCGCGAAGACGCAAAAATACCTGCGAACACGCAAAAAACCCCGCGAACACGCAAAAAACTCTGCGAACACGCAAAAAAACAAAAATCCGCAAATTCGCACAAATTCGCGAATTTTGCAGATCGCGAATTCGCAAATCCGCTAATTCGCGGATCGCAAATTCGCAAAATTCGCCCATGCTTAACCAAGAGTCCCCAGACGCCTGAAGCCCTGTATCAGCGCCTGGAGGGTTTCTTGAGGGAACACCAGGTTGGAGACCTAGGCTGTCCTGTTAGTTGTTAGTCCATTTGAGGAGGATTTCCTAGTGTATAGAGGACCTGGAGCATCTGTAAACAGAGCTCCTGTGGTTCTAGCGTGCGGCAGTGCCACTCAATTTGGGAGGACACAGAAGTCCGAAGGGAGGAGTGAATGGGGAATGTGTTCCCCAGTGGAAGAACCAGTGGACCAGGGACTAGCCAGTAAGGCTATGTGGCCTTGGAGGGACCGGGGTGACACCACTTCTGTTCTGGGGGATCTTCGTGCACTGTCAGATGGACTGGGGACGGGAGATCTGCGCTAGACAGACGGTCACACAACATATGAGTCATGTGTTAGCCTCAGGGGGATGGTGTGTAAGTCCCCAGAAGTCCTGGAGTGCCAGGCAAGTATCCTACCAAAGGTTTTAGACCCAAGGTTGGGAGGTCAGGTTCAGGATCCGCCTGACCTGGAGGGAAGGACGTCTGTAACCAGTGTCCCAACAGGTTCATCTTCCAGGGATACCACTCCAGTTGGGAGGGTGCAGAACTCAGGAAGGGGGTGCAAAGGGTGGGAGTCCCCGCCTCTGAACCCGGTGCAACCCGAGGGGTTAAACCCTAGGTTGGGAGAGTGATGTTCTATGGGTACCCCTTGAAGGAGGAGAGGGTGGAACCCTAGAAGGAGAGGTAGGGGGAGGAGAGCCTCACCCATGACTTCTAGTCCGCCTGATGGTGTAGACCCTAGGCTAAAGGATCAGTGGCAGTCTAGAACTGGCCTGAGGAGAGGAAGAGTGGAGAATGGCTACTATGTACCAGGGGTTACTACCCCCCACTCTGCGAATGGGCAAGGACCAGTGGCACCTGGGTGGCCTAGGGGCTGGTCCTGGCCGCGGACAGCTTGGGAGTACCAGTGGGGTAGCCCAGTTGTTCCAGACAACGTTTTTAGAAGGAACTTCTTGGGTTCACAGTGGCGTAGAACAGGAGGGTATCCCTGCAGTTGCGGGCCCGCGTCCGTGTTCTATCGCCCAAAGCAGGGAAGCCCATCACGGTGGTGATTGGTCTACCCTGCGTTTTGGCTGGAAGGGGGTTGTGTTGGACTTAGCCCTTCTGGCAGGTTCACCCCTAAACTTTTTGCTTTGGTATGAGACTTGGTGTTAGTTATTTTTGGCTTCTGCGCACTTTAACACTGTGTCCCAGTGTAAAGTGCATGCGTGTGGTGTGATTGGCCTCCCCTCCCATAGGAATGCAAGGGGAATGGGAGTGTCCATGGTAGTTCCTGATGCCTGGGGAGTGCAGGGTCGAATTTGGTATGTGCGGACTCGTGAGATTGAATGCTGCGCGATGATGTGTGTGGCGTTAATGTGTCTAGTGTAGAAGGGCTACTTCTAGAAACTGGCATGTCTGTGTAATAAATGTGAAGTGATTGTCTGGCTTGTGATTGGCTGGAGCTGGCTGGTGAGCATGGCTCCAGGAGTCAGGATGGGTCTGCCCCGGTGGTGAATAGGGAGATTTACATCCAGATGGGTGGGAGGAGTACACGTGAAACATGAATAGGGCTGGGCCTTCCCTATACAAGGCTGGTTCCGCCCCCTGTGGTGCGACTGATGTCCCTAGCCCAGTGAATCGGGAGAGGGGCAGAGCTCAACAGAGTGCTCCAGAACCAGCTTCGTCTTGTTTTCCCTCCACCCTGCAGCCAGAGACAAAGGAATATGCGTATAAAAGAGGGGCTGTGATCCCATGAAAATGTTCTCTTCCTGATCCTAACTTGACAGGGGCCTGCTGCTGCTGCTGGGCGCCAGGAGGACCACCACTGAGGACTGCCTCCCTGCCTGGAGGGCCCTATGAGCTAGCCTCGGCCCAGCCTTTGCCCCCTGCCTTCCTAAGGACTTCTGTTAGACTTTCCTGGACTTTTGTGTCCTACAGCGCCTGGGGAGCGCTGTATCTCTACTACTGGAGAAACGCTTGACTTTTTGGGCTGAGAAGCACTGTGTTTTGCCCCCAGGATGGTAGCTGGGGCCTGCAGCATGACGCTGCTACGTGGAGTTTCCCCCGTAATTGGGCTTGTTGCGGCGCGGGTGCCCACCCCACACTGCCTGCCGCATATTCGCCGATTTGTTATGTCCTGAGCGGGTGCCCACCCACCAGGGACCTTGCCGCATTATTATTCATAACGGGTGCCCACCCCGCTTGATATTACAATTTTGGAGGGTGCCCCTCGGTTGCCCCGAGAAACTTCGCCGCCGCCGCCCTGGGGGCTCGAGGTGAGGGCCGCCCTGTCATTGGCCTAGGCGTCCCGGAGCCGGAGGCTCGACGCCCAAGGCCGCGCTCCTATTGGCTGCCCCAAGAGAGTGAACCAGAGAGGACGGGAGCCCACCCTGTCTCTACCCGACGCAGTAAGAGGAAGCCGGCGCCTCTCCCCCGAGGCTCCCAAGAGCAAAGGGGAGCCCTGGAGTGCCGCCGAAGAGTACGGAGGGAGAGCCCCGAGGAGCGGGAGCTCTCCTGCTGACCAGACAAAGAGGAGTCCCCCGTAAGAGACCAGTGAGTGGAGCCAGGGGCCGGTACTGTCTTCAGAGCCAAGAGCCTCCAACGTGATTTGGGGCACATTTTGTTTTAGGGCTCACGAGCCCCCCGAGCGGGACTCCAACGTAGTGGGGCATTCTTTGTTAAATTAGAGCCCACGAGGCTCACAGCAGCTGCATGATTTAGAGCCTGCGGGCTACTACGCCTAGGGGGCATATTTGGAGTTAGAGCGCCCCGGCAGGCAGCGGGCCGCTCCCACAGTGGGGCAGCATTTTTGGTATTCCGAGCCCCGTGGCTCCAACGTTGTTGTAGGGGGCACCATTGTCTATTTGAAAGCCCAGAGGAGAGCCAAGGTTTCAGGCTGGTGCCAGGCTCAGTTCCCCAGCTGCCCAGCACTTAGTGGGCAGCCGCATTGTTTAGGCCCCCCGGATCCCATGCGCATTCTTCTTTGGCTGCCTGCACAGTCAGCCCAGACATTCTGGACATTGCTCCTGTGAGCCCCTGAGAGGCCAAGCTGGCTTGGAGTCAGTTCTGTGATATTTTGGCGGAAATGTGATTACCTGCCTAATGTGATTTCTGCATAATATGCAATGCCTTTATGCCGCCCTATACCCCTAAATGTATTTTTATGCTTAGGAGGTTGTTTTACCTAGTATAGTTAGGCTAGTGAGTTTATGGTTCCCTGCGTGATATATGCCTAAAGTGTTTAGGATTGCATAGCGTGTACTTACCTTTTACCTTTACTGGTTGTGTGCTACAGTTGCTATTTGGTGCTACAATTATTCCATGTTCTAAGTGCTATTCCTACAAAGTGCTAGTTCTAAAAGTGCTTTTTCCTGACAGTGGTCCACGTGGCCCTGTCCCGTGTATATAATCTCCTGTAAATTCTGCCTGTGCCACTTGGCACAGTGTAAATTGTGTGTTTATAATCTAATGTGTTTGGTATAATACAAAGGCTATTTTTATATATAACCTTGTGTGGAGTTTCCTTTGTGGTGGGCCTTGGGTGTTGTTGCTGGGTGCGCGCGCAAACGCTTTACACATCGCTCCGGGATAAGCCTGACTGCTTGTGCCAAGCTACCAAGGGGGTGAGCAGGGGTTATCTTTGGCGTGTAACTTCCTTGCCCTGACTAGAGTGGTGGTTTCTGCTGGCTTTGGTGCAAGCCTTGTTATGTTATGTTATGTTGAGGTGTTTTATAAAGCGCATGGCTACCCCAGCAACGGGGCGTCCCAGCGCTTACAGACATGCGTGACAGAGCGGCTGCGCGCTGCGTGTGGAGAGGGAGTGTAATACCGGCCTCCACAGATCTGCAGGTTAGATTGACGAAAATAGCCAAGTTTCAATTAACTTGTGGAAACACTGATGATGTGTAGTGGATCGTGCTTGTAGAGGGATAGAGTTCCAAAGTAGTGGAGCCTTGTGCTTAAATAAGCGTCCTCCCGCTCTGCTCCTTCGTTCCCTCGTAGTACAGGCCAGGTGGAGATCTGCAGAGCGAAGATCGTGCGTCGGGGTATAGAAGGTGCAGAGTCCCTTCAAGATATGAGGACCCTTTCTATGTAAAATTTTGTGAACTACACATAGGGTCTTAGCCAACCAGAAGTCCCCATTTCTAACACATAGTATTTAAATCCTTTGCGTCTAATTGACACAACATTACCAGGCGCTGGAGATCCATACATGTGACCTATTCGATATTACAACAGAGCGGGCTTTGCTAAAGAAGAAAAGTGATGACAAATGATTATAACAACAGTTATATCAATAAAGCATATTTTATCTAAATTAACGTACTAAACAACAACACTAAAAGGCTCCTATCTGGAAAAAATATGTTAACTATTGCCTTACTGTGTGTGGTACCGGTTACAGCATAAATAACTACTTGGGGACTCAAGTCGGACTCATGAGGATGCAATAGGTCGATGCCGCAGCACTAGGCGCCGGGACAGGAAAGAACAGGGTCCTTAGTATCTCAGACTGCCCCCAAGGGTATCGTCCAGTGAACTACGACACACATCCACCCCCATCCCTCTCCCTGCCACCCGGGACCCTCAAGTAGCATACCATTTAGTCACTAAGTGTCACTGCCCTCCCCGCTTACTTCATTCCTGAAGGCCGCAAGCATGACGTCCCATTGTTGCGCTATGGGGTATTTGAGGAGCCCCGCTCTCTCCTCCCTGTGTAGCGCCATACTTTCTGCCTTTGCCCATATCTTCCAGCTGTTTATATCTGGGGGGTCAGCCTGCTTCCACCGTTTTGTAATTAAGAGATTGGCAGTTATTAAACCTAGGTCTCTGAATCTAGATGTAACGCTATTTTTTTTAGTTCTGGCATACACCTCTAAAATGCAGATTTCCCATGCGGGCGAAAAGGAGGCATCAGTGCAATGCTTCAGGGCTGCAGCGACCTCACTCCAATACCCTTGAATGGAGGCGCAAGACCAAAGCATGTGAAGCAGGTCCACGTCGGACTGCCAACAGCATGGGCATTCTGCTTTGGTAGTGTGAAAATATCTGAAAATATCATTTTGTTTGGGGATAGATAGGCCCTGTGTATCATATAAGTTTGTATTAATTTGAACCTGGAATTCCTGGGTATTTATAAGTAACACCTGGATGCCTTTCTTCTGGATGGTAGTCTACCCATTGATTGCCCTCATGTTATTTAGTTTAATTTCCATAGGTAAAATAAACCTCCAGCCCTCTCTCCTGTGGTGGGGTGACCATCTGACTCTACATCTCTGACACAACAGGTTTCCAATACTAGCTTTCACTTCACAAATCAGTGCATTCTGGGAATTGTAGTTCACGGTTCACTTAAATTAAGCCAATAAAACCAAACCACCTAATAATAATGCTGTGCATAAGATAAAAACTGGAGTCATGGCTTCACAGATTAATGGAGCAATCCGCTCACCCTGTCAGTGAAATCTATAGGCTTAATCAGATAGCAATTAAAGATATATCTGTGGTGTGAAAGATTCTTGATATAATTGTTCTATGTTTTTTCATGCAGGCTGTTCCCGGACAATAACAATGTCATTAACTTTGCCTCCTGGTTCGGATTTGCATTTCCCACCATGATTGTGATGCTTGTATTCTCGTACATCTGGCTGCAGGCTATGTTTTTAGGATTCAAGTAAGTAAATAATGTCTCATCCAAGAAATAGGGTAACTAGGAGTTTATGACTGATTAATGAAGGAATGTGACTCTATTAATCACGAAGTGTATAACTGAACATTGTATTATGTTGTATTCGAGCATTTGCATAGTGGTACACAGGTCTGCTTCTCATTTATTCATGTTTATTCATGGGTGTCACTCTGGAGGTTTGTGGTTGGATGTATATTCGATACAATTTGTCCTATGCAGAAGATGTTGGATGAAGTGTCTGAGATTCGAAGAAATGCTCTAAACATCGTGCAGCATGTATCGCAGTATATACACATAGATTGTTGTGGAGTGTGAGAGGAGTCCCAGTTGCACATACCAACTTATCAACTTGTACGAATCAAAGTCATTAGTTTGTAATGGGAGGACCCAGGTGCCTGATTTAGAGTTTGGCAAGCAAGTACACTTTTGTAAACGCAGCACAGTATTATGCCCACCAAACCCTCACCCTTCCGACATCCTAAAATAGTAGTGACCATTGAAGGAAGGACAACAGTCCCTTCAATGTTTAGGGTGGGTGTTTTTTAGGTCTGCAGATCAGCCCAAGGACTTGCTTTCTACTTA
Source organism: Lissotriton vulgaris (assembly GCF_964263255.1). Lineage (NCBI taxonomy): Eukaryota > Metazoa > Chordata > Amphibia > Caudata > Salamandridae > Lissotriton > Lissotriton vulgaris. The sequence goes on from NC_141687.1 coordinate 366,401,331, forward strand.
GGGACTTTCTTTATTACTTTATCTAGCAACTGCTTCTATTTAACTTTCTTGATAGAAAACGACCAGCAGAGGTCAGTAAAATACCAGAATGATTTAGCATTCCATAGATTCCAGGCCACAGAAACTTTTATTCAACGAGCACCCATAGACAATAATATTTTATTCAACTCTTGTATTTTCAGTGATATGAACACCGAAGGGGCTGATTTTATATTAAAAACAGAGCTTTGGCCAATACAATTTCTTGTTGATAGACAGTATTTTTCTCTGTGACTTCCCATACCTTACGTGTTCCGCAGTTTGGTGCTTACTTTCCCTCCATGTTAAAGAACAGTAGATCTACCCAGGCTAGTGTGCTGCATATCTAAATACATATAAGGTCCCAGAGGCAAGGCCGATTGCATTGCAAATGCTTGTTTTTCTGTCTGTAACCGCCAGAAAGTAACAGGATCGCATAGACAGGAAAATAAACTTTAGTGACCCCCATATTCTGGGACAAACCTCCCATGGTTTGGGGGTGTCACTAATTTTAAGAAGAAACTCATGCTTTAGGAGTTTGTTTTTGAAAGTAAAAACAAATTAATTTGGTAAATGGCTGTCAAAACTGATGGGATTCTTCCATCAAACTTTCATAAAATTAAACAGAATTGTCGAGTACAGTCCCATGGATTGATCTGTTCATGTTGCATTAAAGGTGATCATTCTACCTGCAGCTTACTGCCGTATGGAAAAAAGGCCAGGTTGAATTTGGCCCAAAACGGTAGGCTGAGGAGCAGTGATGTGGCATTGTCTTGAATTCTCTGCACCAATTCAGATATTCCTAGCATGGCTGCATGGGAGTTAAGTTGTACCTCAGACCAAGCTGAGGGCTCCAGATCATTTCCTAGCAGACAGGCAAAAAGGAATTCCAAAGGGTACGATCACCTTCTTTTGGCCACTAATCCCTTTCCATTCTAAAGACACAATTGCCATAGGATAGACCTTCATTTGATTATCAGCATTGATGATTGGGATTTTCCAGTCAATTACTGCTCTGGGGATGTCAGTTTCTCAGTCACCATGATGACACTTGCACCTGCATCGCTCAGTGCTTCCACTCTAACCCCACTGATATCTGGCGGTTGACTGTATTTCTCTAGGTTACTGGGCCAGACAGCAAGGGCAGCAATATCCACCCCACTCTCTGAAACTAAAGTGGCTTCAGTGTGCTCTCTGACATGGTCAGGTAACACCAGGTATACTATGTGGAAACTCACTACTATAGCAGGAATTGCAGGTGCACTAAGGGGAACCTTTTTGGTACAAGTAGGGTCTCCCGTGCGGTGCCCATGCTTTATATAGAAAGCACCAAGCCTACTTGAGATCCCAGTTTTTACCTTTTTACCCTTCCTTGGACTGTGTATTGTCTCTGTGCCAACCGTCATGAAGAGGTTTTTGGGGCATTTAGAGAACTCTTTGTTTTTATCCTTAGACTGCCCACTCTCTTTCCCTTTGGGGGGGCAAAGTAATGTCTTTATTTTGGTAACCACTCCATGCAAAATTTTGGACACCCTAGTCTTGACCCAATTGTCAGCCTTCTTTCTCAATTCTTGGGGAGAGGCTTGACCTAGGTCTACCAAATACTGAGGCAATTTTGCCGAAATGCAGTTACTTGATAGATACTCTTTCATAATTAAATTACAAAGCCAATCATAGCATTGCACCTGGTTACCTTTCAACCAGCCACCTAGTGTTATGACTGAAAAGTCTATAACATCTACCCAGATCTGGCTCAGGGTTTTGTGAGGCTCCCTGAACTTAATACTTTACTCTTCAGTGCAGAGTCCCAAGCCCTACAGTGGAGGTGAGCCTCAGCAAGGCCTACCAGTGTAATTGGTTCGCCCTTCTCTGCACAAGTCCTCAGACCAATAGGATAGAAGTTGGCACAGAAACTGGAATAGAAAATACAAAGTTTATTAACCCCATGAGGTGGAACTACAGCCGCACAACACCCTTCGGCAATGTATGAAGTAGCACACTGAAGAGAAGGAGCTTGGTCATTTTATACTCACACAGGGGCTCAAAAGAAGGTGGTACAAGTACTAGAAGTAGGTTTTAGGCACATATAAGGTCATACAGAAAATGCAAAGTCAACAAGTGGGAGGAGCTAACAGTTGCTAATTCTGGTGAACACATCCTGACATTTACAGACTAACAGCAGCTGCATGGACAGGCGCAAGCTCAACTGAGCATGTGCAAAGTGGAAGAGGCTAAATATAACCTGTCTCTAGGCAGATTTCAAGAGCAGGCAACAGCACATGGCATACACATGGTAGCATATGGCAAACAAAGTGGCTGCCAGAAATACAAAATGGATTCCACAAAACAGACAAGATAGCCTCTAAATACAGGATGGCTTCTGCTAATGCTAACCCAATCGCTGCCAAATTACAACACTACTCTTTCAACAAGTAACTCATTCTCAGTGAGCCCTTCACTATATCCTGAGTGGCCTTACCCATCCTCAGTAGAAGAAGGCACTCTGGGCTTATCTCCACTCTGGCTGGTGTTCATGGGTGAGATGGGCGCCACCCTGCCACCTTTGGGGGATAAAAAAAATATGAGCTGGAACATCGAGCAGCTAGCAATAAATTGTGCTGGCTGCTCTGTGAACAAACATGGGCAAATCCGGGTTTTTCTTTGAGGGGGTGGGATATGATGGCATTGCCTCTTGGCTCTCTGCTGTGTGTGCATGCTTTTGGCTGGGCGAAGATTTCTTCGACCTGAAGCCAGAAAGCAGAGCAGTGACGACACACAGGTGGGCAGGACCTGTGTATCACTCCCAGAATACAGCTTTACATTTGGGCGAATTTTGTTTAGCCCAGGGAGGTGTCAGAAGCTCTCCATTCATTCCAATGGCTGTGGGCAGGCCTGCCCAGCTTCAGTGAAGTAGTGGGGTGTGGCAGTGGCCTCCTCTGCCTCTTCCTCGAGACGCTTGCTGACAGAAGTGATTGGTGTGCTGGGGTCAGGGGGAGGGGTTAATCCAGAATTTTCCAGTTTGTTGTTTGGGAATCAGTCACGAGCTGGAGGCTAGCGCAAGAGAACATATCAAGCTCGTGTGGGATTGAGGTGGTAGAGGCGAGCACTGTGCCACTGACTAAATAAGTAAGTACTATTGAGTAATAATTTTAATAACAAACACAGCCTAATGACCTGACCCAATGGCTGCCTGCAGCTTGAATGAAAGTGAAAGCATGCATGACTAATTTCAAAGGAACACCGGCGGGCCTTTCACAGGAAGACAGACTGCCAGCAGTCAGTGAAAGGCCCGGACGGTGTTTCTTCTAAATTAGTCACACACTGTGTGTGCACACTTTCATTGAGGCAGCCAGCAGGCAGACGGGACGCCTGGTACCTTCCTGTGATAACATTACCGTTTTTTGTTGTGCAGGCCACCTCTTTCCTCTCAATTAAATAGCTATTAATATTTTATCACCCCCACAAATAGAGCTCGATTTACTGTTTACATGTCTTAAAATAAACATTGTTCTCATGAAGAAAGAGCATAGTTACTCTTTTTAGGCAGTGTGTGGCTTTGCAATTGCTTTCACTTTTGATTCCCTCAGATCAGCAGGAGATTGGCCGCATTCTTCCCACCACAAAGAGCTCTGTTAACACAATTGTCAATATGATGCAGCTGGGAGGGGCAGGAACTGGAGTCTGAGGCCTCATGCTGGGTCCCTAGCCCTCACCTTGACTTTCAGTGATGTTTGTGGAATGTGCATGTTGCCCGGGCTTTCAGAGCTTAGCCGGAGCATCACTATCACCATAGCTCTGTGACAGCCTGCCTGTGGCTGGTGTGAGCTGGTGCCTGCTGCAGGGCTGAACAGATAGCGACTCCACTCCGCTAGGCACCCCTCCCAGCTCGGGGTAATGATTATTAGGGTTTAGCAAAGCTTCAGGTGGGCCGGTCCTGCCGTTGCTGTGAGCGCCAGCAGTTCTGAAAAGCAGATGCCGAGACGGGTCTCTATAGCATGGGCCGACAATTCGTTCCGCTCGTGGAATTTGCGGATTTTCCGCGATTTCCCGACCCGCGAATCTCGCGAAATCGTGGTCAAATCCGCGAATCAGCGGGGACGAATTTTCAGCTAAGCACTTACAGGGTTACAGCAGTAGGTGCAAAAGTTGAAGCAAAATTTTTGTAACCTTTTACAAAAGGGTTACAAAGAAATTAACTTCAACTTGGGCACCTGCTGCTGTAAGCCTGTAAGTGCTTCCTGGCGCCTATTTGCCTACTTGCAACTATTCTCTGACCCTGCTCTGACCCTTGAAGCAGGGTCAGAGAATAGTTACAAGTAGGCAATGAGGCGCCTGTCACGAAAAAATAAACCTCAACAGGAAGCACTGACAGATATAAAAACAAGCATTTGCAATGCAATAGGTCTCGCATTAGGAAAGTTTGAGCTATTGGTCTTGTAAATGACAATTTTTTTTATTTATGTGTTGGTTTTGAAAATAGCTAAATTAATAGCTTTGTCATTTACAATGCCAATAGTTATAACTTTCGCAAATGTGACACCTATAGCATTTGTAATGCAACATGTTTTGTATTTACATGACTTAGACGTATTAATATTACAAATTACAATGGCTTTTAATTTTTTAAAATAATTATTCACTTAAATAAAAGTGATTTTAATTTATAATGGCAATAGCTTAAACTTTTGTAAATAGCTTTTGTGAAGATTCTGTTCAGTGTATTTTATTGTGACGAAAATCCAAGAACAGAAGTGAAATATTAACATCTTTTTGTGACATTTGTAATAAAGCTTGAAACATTGAGAGAACGTATTGCGCAGATTGATGCTGTGGTGGTGCTGAGTGGTGCTGTGGTGGTGCTGAGTGATACTGGGATGGTGCTGAGTGATGCTGGGGTGGTGCTGAGTGGTGCTTAGTGGTGCTGTGGTGGTGCTGAGTGATGCTGTGGTGGTGCTGAGTGATGCTGTGGTGGTGCTGAGTGGTGCTGTGGTGATGCTGAGTGATAATGTGGTGGTGCTGAGTGATGCTGTGGTGGTGCTGAGTGATGCTGTGGTGGCGCTGAGTGGTGCTGTGGTGGTGTGGTGCTGAGTAATGCAGTGGTGGTGCTGAGTGGTGCTGTGGTGATGCTGAGTGATAATGTGGTGGCGCTGAGTGATGCTGTGGTGGCGCTGAGTGATGCTGTGGTGGTGCTGAGTGATGATGTGGTGGTGCTGAGTGATAATGTGGTGGCGCTGAGTGATGATGTGGTGATGCAGAGGGCAGAAAGGCACAAAAAGCAGTCTAACAAAGGGCAGAAGGGCAGAAAAACAAGAGAAAAACGAGTCTAACAGAGGGCAGAAGGGCACAAAAAACCAGTCTAACAGAGGGCAGAAGGGCAGAAAAACAAGGGAATAACAGAGGGCAGAAGGGCACAAAAAACGAGTCTAACAGAGGGCAGAAGGGCAGAAGGGCAGAAAAACAAGGGAAAAATGAGTCTAACAGAGGACAGAAGGGCATAAAAAACGAGTCTAACAAGGGGCAGAAGGGCAGAAAAGCAAGGGAAAAACGAGTCTAACAGAGGGCAGAAGGGCAGAAAAACATGGAAAAACGAGTCTAACAGAGGGCAGAAGGGCACAAAAAACGAGTCTAACGGGGGCAGAATGAATCCCACCCTGCGTGTTTGTCCACGAAGATGCCACCTTTTTGTGCAATACCTCTACTCAACTGGAGTACTTTCTACTGCCTAATCAATAAGTGCTCCCTTGTTGGCTAAATGTATAGGGGCAGATTTACAATAACTGGCACATCCTCAGGGATGCGCCAGTTATTGTGCGCCGCAGCTCCGCCACCCATGGGGCGCCGCATTTACAATGCTGCGCACCATGTGGCAAAAACGGCACGGATGCGTCACGCATCTGTGCCGTAAAAGCAGCGCATTGCTGGAGCTGCGTCGCAAGCGCGACGCAGCTCCAGCAATGCTCTGGGGGGCCCTATCTCCCCAATGCTGCGTCAAGCCTTGCGCCTGCTTCAAGCAGGTGCAGGGTTTTGACGCAGCATTAGCCTAAAAGTGACTGAGTGAAATCTTGTAGATTTCAGTCAGCCACTTTTAGGAGGTACTTCTGCGCAGGAATACCCTCCCCTACGCCGGAACGCCTCCTGATGGCGCAGCGCTTTACAACGTGACACATCTCTCAGATGCGTCACGTTGTTATAACCAGCACCATGGCGCATCTTTTGTGCTGCCGCTGCGTCACAAAAGTGACGCAACTGCGGCGCAAAAGAGGCGCAAGCGGCTTGTAAATCTGCCCCATAGTGCTTTTACTACACTGTAGCTGCGTAAAGGGCCAGAAGATGTGTCTCCAGTGACCATGTGTGCAGCAGCCTGTGTTTCAGGCATACATGGTCACTGGAGACACATCTTCTGGCCCTTTACGCAGCTGCAGTGTAGTAAAAGCATTATACATTTACCCAATGAGGGAGCACTTACTGGATTAGCCAGTAGAAAGTACTCCAGGGCAAATCTGCGATTTCGTGGGAAACTTTGCAAATTTGCAGATTGTTTTTGCGATTTCGAGGAGAAATACGCGAATTTGCAAATTTCGCCCATGCCTACCCTTACCATCATAGATAAACCAAAACTGGGTATGGGCTTCCAGACAGTAAGGCCAAACCCTGCCTTAACTACTAATCCAAAACTGAATGCCAATACTGCCAAGTGATTTCACTGCACTTATTTAGTACCAAGCATATGGACAAGACTATTTGCAGGAAGGAATTTATCTCTCAGAATTAATCAGTTCAAATCTGCATTTTATTTGCACAATTCTTCTTTTTTGTATTTTTTTCAAAACATTTTTTCCTGAAGCCGTTTGTTCCTAATGTGAAGTCCTACATTAGGGACACAACTGATTTCATCAACAGACTACAAAATGTGAAATTTGATAAAGGAAGTGAGTGGCTGGTTACTATGGATATAACATCCTTATATACCCAAATTCCACAAGATGAAGGAATACAGGCTTTGAAATACTATTTGGAAACATGAGAAAAACCGGAACATGTTCCAACAGAATTCATCATACAGCTAGCACAGTTTGCCTTGAAGTACAATTACTTTCTTTTTGATGGAGAGTTCTACTTCCAGACAGGAGGAGTAGCTATGGGCTGTCCATTTGCCCCCGAGTTAGCCATCCTCTTCATGTCCATTTACGAAGAAAAATTCATTTACCAAAATAACCCATTTGAACATGCCATCAAACATTGGAGTCGTTTCATCGACGATGTTTTTTTCATATGGTCTGGCACTGAGGAAGAATTAAAATCGTTCAATCAGTGGCTCAACAACAGAACCCAAGAGATCAAATTCAGCCTTGTTAACTCCAGAAATAAAATCCCATTTCTAGATGTGGAGATATACCCTTCGGACGAAGGAGATCTAATAACTACTCTCCACAAAAAAGAAACAGATCGCAACAGACTGTTGCATTTCACCAGTAATCATCCCCGTAGTCTCAAAGAAAACTTACCCTATGGACAATATTTGAGAATTTGGAGAAATTGTCATGACAGACAAGAGTACGAGAAACATGCCGAAAAACTGACAAACAATCTAATCGATCGGGGGTACCCAAAAAAACTTCTACACCGCTCCAAGAAACGTGCATGGTGGACTCCAAGAGAACACCTGCTGGAAAAAAAACCTAAAAAGAAACAGGACCGAATAGTCCTAGTGACTACTTATTGCCCAAATTCAAATATGCTAAAAAAGGTTATAAACAACAATTGGCATCTGGTCAAAAATCTGAGCGAAGAACTAAAAAAACCACCACTGTTCGCCTTCAAGAAAGAATCCAATTTGGCCAACAAATTGGTGAGAGCCGCATTACCGACAAAACCACCCACCAACTTAAGAAGCATGATGGGCTTACCCCCAGTGAAGGGTCACCATAAATGTGGAGGATGTAATTGCTGCGATTCAACCGAAGAAGGATCAGTGTTCAAACACAATGGATTATCGTGGAAACATGAGCATTTTACGAATTGCAAAACAAAATCTGTGATTTATGGGATCAAATGCCCATGCAACCTCCTATATATTGGGAAAACCAATCAGGAGGTACGCTCTCGCATACAGCAACATAAATCCAGGATAAAACAGAAGGTACCCAACGCCCCTCCAGTCAGTCACTGGCAATTAAAAAATCATGATGACAATGACTTCCGATGGACGGTGTTGATTAAGGTGGAACAAGATCCTAGAGGAGGAGACATAGACATGAAATTGTCTAAAAAAGAGGCCTCAATGATTGTCAGATTCAATACGGCCACCAATGGATTAAATGAATTATCTGAAATGTTCAAACTATAAGAAAACCTTGACACTGACGTTCTAATTGATGAATAGGTCCCCTATCAAAGAAGCCCACCAACGGAGACACCACCGGAACTGATTGCAAAATTATACACGCTTTTGTGTTAAAAAACATAACTCAATAATAAGAGCAACCAGAACCTCAAGGAAACTTCAAGGGAATATACCAACAGACATAAAAGTTAAGCGTCGACATTTGATAATTCTACCATTCAAACATGGCGACCACAATACTTGAGGAAGTCACGTGACATTTAAACCAGGAAGTTAAAACACCATCGGGTGTCTCCATTACTAGATCGGAGGACGGGACCCGAACGGAGCACACAGCGATCTGAAGGTAAGACTACAAACTCGCACTGAAAGCACTTGAACTTGCCTCATATGCGCAAATACTCATTGAGACATTCCCGTTTCTGACCCCACAGACGCGATGCGACTCCGCGCCCGACCAGACACAGATGCTGGCGTTTTAGCGTTGCATTTACCGGTAAGAACCGCTACGAAACACAGTTGAGACCTGTAAAGTGCTTGTAGGTTTTGGTGAATTACGTCCACCTCGCGCAAATGTTCACTAAGACATTTCTGCTCTTGGCCCCCACAGACGCCCTGTGATCACCAATTCGATTTATCATAAAGCAAACAATTTCGGCGTTACCACCCAACCACCCGGTAAGGAACATTGAGTTATGCATGTGAATTTCAGCTCGAGTTTAAACACAAGCCACTGACATAATCCCTGTCCTTTCCCCAATACAGAACTAAGGAGACATATATCAAGCCAGAAGTAAGTATGAGGTTGAGCATGAGTGTAACGGAACGGTGTTATTAGAAAGTTGTTCCAATAAACGTGTATATTTGCTACACAGGTGGTCCCGCTCCGCGATAGATGTTGAATATATGAGGCACACCTTGCTACACTTAGAGAGGTAAGAGATAGAGAAGTGGGTGTTGAACCCAAGTAGGCTCACGCAGAAACAGTTCATACATTAACACAGGTCCCCCCTTTTTTGTCATTTAAAGCCATTGGTCCTGACGAGAACTCCTAAACTCAGGAGTTTGAAACGCGTAGACCCCTTTATATCACGTTTCTCACGTGGAAACCATAAGAGAATTGAACAAATCTGTCGATCAAAGTGATTCATATCAAAAAATGCATATCTATGGTTTCTCGCTCATATATTGTATATAATTGTACTAAAAATGTATTGTCTTTTATAGTGTTAGTAGTTTGAATGAGTTCACAGTATGATTGCAATGTCTTTTTGGTATGAATGGTGTATATAGGTGAGTTGTGACATGATTATCTTTTGTATTGTTCACTTGTAATGTGCTTCAAAAAGTATCTTTGAAATGAAAAAATGTTTTGAAAAAAATACAAAAAAGAAGAATTGTGCAAATAAAATGCAGATTTGAACTGATTAATTCTGAGAGATAAATTCCTTCCTGCATATAGTCTTGTCCATATGCTTGGTACTAAATAAGTGCAGTGAAATCACTTGGCAGTATTGGCATTCAGTTTTGGATTAGTACCCTTACCATCAGCATGAAAAAAAATCTTAATACTACCACAATAACACCCTTCACATTAAGTTTATTTCAGGAGGGCAGCGCTGCATGAAGGATTTACAGGAGGGTAGCGCTGCATGAAGGATTTACTGGAGGGCAGCTCTGCATTAGGTGCTGCTGAAGGGGAGCACTGCAGGAGTTTTGCTGAAAGGCTGAAATGTTTGTGCTGTGCTTAAAGATATCACAGCTTCAGGGGGGTACTGCTCCAAGGCAGCACTGGATGTTGTATTTGCTTTAGGACAGCTCTACATGGAATTATTGGTTTAAGAGCAGTACTGAATGGGCTGTGCCTCATGCCAACACTACATTAGTTTAGCTTGAGAGCAGAAGGGCACTGCATTCCTTTTGTTTGAGGCTTGCTGTGCCTCAGAATTCTGCCAATGTGCAACTGTCTCTGCATCCTGCCCGTGCGTAGCACTCCGTTCAGGTCATAGGGCTATTCTACATTGGAAGGTCATTTTTTAGGCTCTTTCAGACCGGGCACTTTGATGTAACTTCAAAGATGCTCGTTATGTTTCTTTCACAGTCTCACCATGTGAAGCATTTTCAACCGTGCGGGCTGTGGTGCCTGTCAAGTTAAGTTTACGTGGGTTGGTATACAAGCTATAGTTGTTGCTTATTTATCTTATGCAGCTAATTTGCGTTGACAAAGCTAAATAGTCCTGTCTTGTAGTTATGATGTTACTTGTTGTTTTGTATATCTGGATGCAATGACAAAAGCAGCAGTCGGGTGGCACAATATGCCAGCACAGTTTTTCTCATTGCGTGTTTTTAACCCACACCCTTAATTACATCAGCCACACCGCTTTGAGAGACACCCGCCATCCACTTTTTTCATCCTACTTACACCCCTGGGATCAAAGGCTGCTAAACTAGTATTCCATAATAAAACACAGCCTGGCTGTTACCTATGCATTTCTCAGCCTCACTCTCCGCTGTAATTTCTAATATATACATATGTTTCCCTCATCTTCACTGCTTCATTTTGCTTGTGAGAAAGTGTCACTCATAGTCTTTGAAAAGTCACTCATTATGGCACTGAAATTATAAAAATGTCACACATGACAATTTGAAACCTTGGCAGCTATGCTCTTAATCTGCTTCCTTCGGGACGGGGCAGGGGTTAGGAAGGGTGGGGGCGGGTGTGTGGAATCCGTGAATACAGGAGCGTTTGCATTTTAAACCAAACTGGTGATGAGAAAAGCATTCTTGGCTGCGACAATAAGAACACTCCGTTGGATGAGGGCCTATGGAGTTCTTATTGCCTGTATGTGAGAGTCAAGCTGAGGGGTGTTTGTGTGCCAGGACTGTGCACTGCATGTGTTTGAGAGGCTGCTCTTAGACGTGCATAAATACCAGTCAGTTCTTGCAGTCAGTGTGCTTGCAGGGAATGTGTTTGTTTCGCGGGAACCTGTGGGTTGACTCTCTTTCTATGTGAGTTGCAGATAGGTAATCATATGTTTTGTATGCATTGTCCATGGCGGCCATATTCAGGTTCATAGGAATTATGCAAATGTGCGGTAGCGAGTTTCCCATAATTGTAGGTTTGCCACATATGCCGCATAATCCAGCATCTGCCGCATAACCTGCAAATTTTAACATAAAAAATAGTTTCTAACTCAAACGGTTTAAAAGTTAGTAAAAATACAGCAAAACGTGTTGCAGCACAGTGGAAGGCACTGTGCAAAGTTTGACTGGTCACCTTTCTGTAGTTTATTGCTATGTTTGGGTAGTAATGAGGATCAGCTAATATCCAGGCAGTGTTAACAGGTTTATGCTAAACTAATGAAGTAATGTTATCTCAAAATGTACTGCATAATGCTACATAATTTGTCTGTTATTGCTGCATAATTTATTCAACCTTGCCACATAATTCGTCCCTTCCCTGCCGCATAATTACAGTGGCTCTGACTATTTTTTATCATTAGTGTGGCTGTAGCATGAGTGTGTGTGCGAATGTGCGTCTGTCTGTTCTATGTGTAAGCACAGTGAAGGTGTTGGCTATGTATTTGCATGTGAGGTCGAGCTATTGTGCACATGTGCATGCATGATGGGAACGCTTGTGTGTGTTGAAGGTGTTGTGTGTCACAGATAATGTGTATGTGGGTGCCAGGTTTTTAGCTGTGGTCCTGTGGTGTGTCTCATAATCTATGTCTACAGAGTAGCTGCATGGGCTTAGATGTATGTCAGTGTTTATTCCTGTCATATATATGTGTGTGGGGGAAAAGGGGCTTGTTCATGGTGGTGTCTTTGTTTCATTTGTGGTGTGTTATGTGTCTGTTCTTGATAATGTTTGAGTGGATTTTAGCGTCTGTGCGCGCACACACACCTTTTGTATGTTAACAGAGCTGAGTATGTGTGGTGGGTAGTATTTGATGTCAGGTATGTTGAGTGTACTTGTATGTTTGGTTCCAGAGATCTCAAAAGTGAAAGGGTCTATGCAGGCTCAGTGTGTATCGTAATTGTGTTGGTCTTGCGTTTAGTGCATGGGAGTGCGTCTTTAGATGGGTGTATGGCGATGTGGGGGTTTGTGTGAGTTGGATGTAGGCCTGTGGTATGTTTGATGGTACATATGAGTGGGAGATGTGTAGTGGACATGTGTTTTCAGTTCTGTGTTTGTGGTAGTTGTACGGGCCAGTAGAGTTTGTGTGCCTATGATATTTATGGTGGCAGTTGGGTACTTCAGTGTCTGTCCTGGTAATTGTGAAGGGTTTTATGTGGCAGGTTAGTTGTTAGTGTTCTTTGAGGGTTTGCTTGTGCTATGTTTGATGTTGTGTGTGGTTGGTTTGTTTGGGGAGTTGTTAGTGGTTGGTGAGTGTTTGCTTGTGCTATGTTTGGGGTTGTGGGTGGGTTGGTGAGTTTGGGTAGTTATTAGTGGTTGTTGAGTGTTCGCTTGTGCTATCTTTGGTGTTGTGTGTGGTTGGTGAGTTTGTGTTTGAACTGGTTGTGTAGTTGGTTAGGTTTGTGTATGAAGAGGCAACATGTTGCGCTGCACTACATGCACTGGTTGGTGTGTATTCTCTTTGTTTCAAGCCGGGTTGTTTGGAGCTTGGCCTGACGATGGAATGGCACCAAGCAACAATGTCCCTCAGCAACAGCCAAGGTCAGGATGTGACCCTGTCCTGGCGGCTCCACAGCGCTGCAGCAGGAGTCTTAACACACCAATTCACCGGTTGCCTTCAAAGCATGTGTAACATATTTAGTAGTGCACAAGCAGAGGTCAATTCAGGGCTTCCCCGCATGGCACCGCCAGTGTATAGCAATGGCGGAAATCAGTGCTCAGAGCAGCGCCAGCCAGCGCCCCCCCGTCCTCGGCACCCCTTACGAATTTTCGGGCTGCTAGCCTACTCGAGGTCCCGGCTCCACACGTGTCACCAGGCCACACACTCCTAGTACTCCTGGCAGACCTGAAAAGTGGTCCAAAGTATGGATGTGTGGGTTAAACTGGGGCGCCTTATGCTCGTGGGCCCTGGGTGGGTCCCAACGCCGGATCGGCAATAGTGGCGGGGTAATCTCTAATGGCCGTCGTGCAGCCGTCAGCGGGCTTCCAACAGGCTTCCACCAGGTCGCAGAGTCAATGCGGGGCTAGTGAGGCACTCACCGGAGCGTCTCCAGACCCGTATTGAGATTAGGGTCCGGTTGCAGCAACAGTTATATATCCGCCTCCCCTGCACTTTATTGTGGCCCGCGGCGCCGCTCGGCAGCAGGCTTCTACGAATGGGCGTCCAACTTGAGGCCCCAGCTTTGCCCGCTGGTCCAGGACGCAGATCCGCCTCCTGTCTGTACCGGCCCAGAGATCAATGCGCACACTTCGGGACCGGATCGCTGGGTCCATCGCCTCCTCCGCTATAGCAGCTCATGGGCTGGGTTGGTGAATCCAGCGGATCAATGATACGATTTGCAGGGTCGGTGTGGGGAGTACGGAGCCTCCCTAGGCTGCGGCCACTGCCATCGGCTGCTAGCCACGCCCCCGGGTGCCAGGTTTTTAGCTGTGGTCCTGTGGTATGTGTCATAATTTATGTCTACAGAGTAGGTGCATGGGCTTAGATGTATGTCAGTGTTTATTCCTGTGGTATATATGTGTGTAGGGGGAGAAGGGGCAATCCATGGCACTGTCTGTGTATAATTTATCTCTATGGTCTGTTATGTGTCTGTTCTTGATAATGTTTATTGAGTGGATTTCAGCATGTGTGTGCGCACACACACCTTTTGTCTGCTAACAGAGCTGAGTATGTGTGGTGAGTAGTATTTGATGTCTGGTATGTTGAGTGTACTTGTATGTTTGGTGCCAGAGATCTCAAAAGTGTGAGGGTCTATGCAGGCTCAGTGTGTATCGTGATTTTATTGGTCTTGGATTTGGTGCATGCCAGTGTGTCTTTAGATTGGTGTATGGTCACTCTACGATGTGGGGGTTTGCGTAAGTTGGATGTGGGCCTGTGGTATGTTTGATGGTACATCTGAGTGCTAGATGTCTAGTGGACATGTGTTTTCAGTTGTGTGTTTGTGGTAGTTGTACGGGCCAGTAGAGTTTGTGTGCCTATGATATTTATGGTGGCAGTTGGGTACTTCAGTGTCTGTAGTGGTAATTGTGAAGGGTTTTATGTGGCAGGTTAGCTCTTAGTGGTTGTTGAGGGTTTGCTTGTGCTATGTTTGGTGTTGTGTGTAGTTGGTTTGTTTGGGTAGTTGTTAGTGGTTGGTGAGTGTTTGCTTGTGCTATGTTTGGTGTTGTGGGTGGGTTGGTAAGTTTGGGTAGTTGTTAGTGGTTGTTGAGTGTTCACTTGTGCTATATTTGGTGTTGCGTGTGGTTGGTGAGTTTGTGCTTGAACTGGTTGTGTAGTTGGTTAGGTTTGTGTATGAAGAGACTACATGTTGTGTTGCGCTACTTGCACTGGTTGGTGTTTATTCTCTTTGTTTCAAGCTGGTTGTTTGGAGCTTGGCAGACGATGAAGCGAGGAAGAGAAGAAAAGGTGAGGAATGGCCTCGAGGGCAACCCAGGGAACAATCGAGATGGGCTGTTTTCATTCCACTTTGGCAACCACTTAGACAGAGCAGAGGGTCAGGGTGGGAGCGAGGGCACTGCGGGGCACACTGGGAGGATGTGGCATGCGCAACAGTTTGTGTAAGGCTCTCACCTTGGGCTGGTGGACGTGGAGCGCGCAGGTGTTTACAAGCATGATTCGCTCACTGGAGGCATCCCCATGGAACTGACTCACCCTGTGGCACCCAGCATACATGCGTTGGCAGATGAGTGTGCCAAGGTGGTCCAGTAAGCGCTTCTAGGTGGCACTTGTTCCTCTGCTGTCCCCTTCACCCTACAGTGCCAGTAAACGTCAACAGCAGCTATTTACCTGCCCTTTTAATAAACCACTTTAATGCTGTGGCACTGCTGGATCTAAGGGCAGTTATTTCTGCACTAGTGACAAACCCAATAAGAAAGGGCCTTATGTCATGGCTGCCATCTCTGCCTTAAAGTGTCAGTTGCTCTTTTTTTTACTATGCCTGGCAACTGCGAGTTCTGCTACATTTTGAACCCTGTTTAGCCCTTGGGGGCTCTTTTTTTTCCTTGGTATACTGCAACCTTTACCTTAGTCTCCCATTATTCCTGTGTCCTGGAAGATTTGCTGATTCCTCGATGCACTTTTCTTTACCGTTTGACCTCTGGAATATTTACACTTTCATTTTACGTGCATTAGTTCAGTTGTTTTAATTAAAAGAAACAAAAACTACAATTCCCAGAGTGCACAGATTTGTCAAAAGAAATAACAAGAGGGCCAGCGTAGTGTCCTGGAGTCAGTATATACTCATCTAGCAGCCCTAAAAGGACTCAGAGATAATTCACTTACCGTGATGTCAGCCTCTTAACTGGTGTAATAACTGGACGGTAAGTAACAGCCTGTGGCCAAGTGGCCCTTGCTCACAGATGTACTAACAAGCATTTGCAATGCAATAGGTCTCGTATTTACACGAGTTTGAGCTATTGACATTGCAAATAACAATGCCTTTTATTTTTGTTTTCATTTTAAAAATGCAAATAAAAGGCATTGTCATTTATAATGCCAATAGCTTAAACTTGTGTGAGCAAAACCTCATAAATGAGGCCCTAAATGCAAACTACTTTCTTTACTGATTTTATTTATTTTTATGCTCTACATTTATATATGTTTTATTATTTATGTTTCAATTTAAAAATTAAACTTATTTTGTTAACTCTTTTTTCTCTATTGTCATTTTCGAAACAGTTTCTAAACCATATCTGTCAATTTCAGTATATCTATGCTTCCCAACCAAAATCTCGTTGTCAGGTTTGTATGCTTTGCATCTCAATTTCTGTTATGTGGACCTTATGTCTGTGGACATTTATAGTATATAAATGTTATATTTTACAAACTAAACACAGTTTTCGGGAATATAATTTCTGTTTATCTGGCTAATCTTAAAAAAATCAAGGATGAACTGCAATCCTGGAATGGATCTCTTTTGCAATCTAATTTTTAAAGTATTTTCAATGTACGATGTTACCAATGGTGTGAACCTTGATGACTTCATCAACCAATACAGTAACGAGGCAGAGATGTGTTACAGGTAGAAAACACTTAGAGGACCTGTTTTCGTTGCTTTGCTTGGGAGCCATTTTGCAAGCAGACCAGTTAGAGGATTGAGCACATTTCTGATATGTTTCTAAAGTTTTCTTCTCACTTGTGCTTTAAAATGCTATATTTGGACCCCGTGTTTGCAACAATTTGCAGTAAATATGTGGTGTAAAAGCTGCCATTTGAATCCGATTTGGGGAAAGAAATTATTTTGCAGTTCAGGCTCGTTCGCTTCGCTTGCTCACTCATTACACTACAATACAATTTTTCGCCTCACCACTTTCAAAATCCACCAGCCGCCCCTGGTTTTAACGGCTGGCAGGGCTAGGGCTGGAATTGCAGGGACTCTCCCGGGATAGTAAATTACCCAGGACAATCTCCTACTTTTCCAGGATTGTCCCGGAAAAATGGGACAGTTGGCAGTTATGAATTAGTTGAGTCTGAAAGTGACAAAGATGCCTTCATCGTCAGGGGTAGCTAAAAGAGGTATATGTGGATTCCTTTCCCTCAAATCCCACAAATACCTACAAGGCGGTGGCCGCCATCTGATGGGACCATCTATCAGGTCCATTCAGTCACCCACAACACAGGTCCCTGCCCTTCTCTCCATCCAGCCACGGCGTCACCTTGATTGGGATGCCTACGTTCAATCCTCAGACTGCCAGCTACGCTAGAATTATCTTCTACATATGGTACTGACTGAGTTAACTCCTCGAGTTGGGGAAGAAATGCCAAGTGATGGTGCTCCACTTTCTGGTGTGCTCTCGCACAAGCCCCCACCACCTGATGGGCCCCTATTCTCTCCTTCTCACTTTGCCTGAGCTCTCACCTGCTCTCTGGCAGAGCTTGCCTGCCTTCCACCCACCGCAAAACCGCTGTGCAGGAGGGCTGGTGTGGGAGGTCCGGAGCTCTCACTCTGAGGATAGCAAGGGGTGTTTTAATCTCTGGACAAAAGCATGCATTCGGGAGGTAGACAGAGGAAAGCAGAGTTTGTCAGATGGGAGACATGCGACAACACTGTCTCAAAAAGAGCCGTAATGAAAGAAAATGTTATTAAAAAAATTAAATAATACTAAGATATACCCTTATACCCCAAAAAATGGAATTGCAAAAGCTGATGCACATAAAACACGGTCTATTCTGGGTAAGTTGTTGGCAGAGAAATAGGACACAGGGTTTTGTATTGCCCAATTGATGGTTAATGTGTGCTTTAATGAGGAATTGTTTCATGGTTTAACTATAAGCGCCAGTCCTTTTATTAAAACGTGTTGTATAAAAAGGTATGCATGAATAACCCTAGAAACATAACTCATGTACTGGAAAGGTGTGTTTGTTTTGCCTCCCAATGTGGAATTTTCAAAGTATGTTTGAAGTGTCTATGTTGCGGTTGCACACCCTGTATTTGTGAGATTTGTTTGGTGAACAGTAATTGAGTGTAATCCTCTTAGTATCACCTCCTGATCCTTGAGGTGTAGGGTACAATTGAAAAATGGCGCCCTCCAACAGGAAGTAAGCGGACTCAATGAGCCCTCTAGGCGACGTGATTGTCGCTTTTCAAATCTTCATCCACTTCAATAAATAATCAGTGTTAAATTCTTAGACTCCTTTATTTTATATTTCCATCTTTGTTTTGTACTTCATTTTTCAAAATTCGATCATATGATTCTTCTCATATGCATATCATTAGTGAAGTAAATCATCTCATTACACAGGTACCCCAATGCATTTCGGGCATCTGCCCTTTGTCAGGGGGATAAGTCCTACAAGAAATGTATATACAGTTTGAGTTGCTAATTCAGGAACTACTGTGTACATCGTTAAAAACTTTTTGATGTGACTTGTGTGTAAAACTGATGAAAAAACGTGAATACCACCAAGTGAACTGCGTCAACATCTGTGAAAACGTTCCATAATTCAGATGCGTATGCCTGTAAAACCATCTTCCAATATGTAATCGAAAGTGCGGTGTACGAAAGATTCAAATGCATGCAGTAGCTGCCAACAATCCATGTTAAACCAAAATTACAAATGCACATACGTAATCCGTATAATTATGTTGAAAGTGCCGGCCGTGAGAACATCAGACTGTCACACCTATTCAACCACTATGCTCTGTGAAATACCTGTAGTAATATCGATGTACTCGCTCTCTGTCCTCTTCTCGTTAAACAACTGAAACTAAACATTTCTTCCCAGAATTAAATGCCATGAAGAAAACGAAGTGAAAAGGGTCATAGAAAAAAGACTATGGGTCCGATGTAGGTAAATCTCATTTACCCACTCTAGAATACCAAATTTTACCGATTCGGTATTCCAGATTCGGTAAATGAGAAGTAGGAAATAATTCGGTAATTTCTACCGAATCGGTATGATTCGGTAATTACCGAATCGGTATTTACCGATTCGGTAATTGCCATTGTTTCCTTTGGGCCTTGAGGCCGATAGGAAACAATGACAATTACCGAATCGGTAAATACCGATTCGGTAAAATTACCGAATTGTCAAGGAGGACAGGGTGTCACTTTGACAGCCTGTTGCACCCCTGATTCTGGCTTGTGTGCCATGTGGCACAGGGGTACATGCACAGATCTGCATGTACACTGGAATTCGTTATTTATCACAAAATATTATTTCGTGGAAAATGACAAATTCTTAAGGGCCTGTGGCACTATTTTCAGTGCCACCTACATCTAGATTTACAGATTCGGTACATTTACTGATTCGGTAAATTTACTGATTCGGTAAATTTTAGGCCCCTTACATGTCACATACCAAATACCGGTCGGTAACAGCCGAAATCGGCCGTTACAGACCGGTATTTGGTATCCTACATCTGGCCCTATGTCGGCTGTCCAAAGAGCAGAGACCGCTGTGATACTTCTAAAAAATAAAAAAGTGTTCTAAACTCGTTCCATCTACGAATCAAATACAGGTATTAGTAGTACTTTGCAATGCGATCGCCTTCTGAAATTAATACTATCTGAAACACTATTACCAATCATCATGTATACTAACTCCAAGTGTGGTTTCAATAAAGCACGTAGCGATAAAAAAACCCTAGTAACCATGGTAACAGACAACCACCTATCCACTGTCGTAGATATTCTAAAAGGTACACAACATATGTAGGCGTGAAAAAACGCAATCAGTTCTGGATAATCAAACCCAGAACGGACCCGTAAAAAAAATATGCGTGAAAACTACCCCTCAAAAAAATCTGCAAAATTGTCCCTAAACAAAATGTTGGTGCAGTGTGTTACAGTTTAATTTACCATTGTGTACACAACAAAAATGGCATAAAATTCTCATATAATTGTTCCAGTACCATACATCTCAAATGATTGATGTTGTGATTAATTTGCTAAAAATGTGTTGCCTCTGTAGATTTTGGATGTTTTATTCGGATGTTGCTTTTATGTTCCATAAGACGAGTTTTTATTTTTCGTTCCGTTTTCCCAATATATGGTAAACCACAGGGACACTTTATGAGGTTCACTACAATGGTAGTGTCACACGTAGCTGTGATGCTCAATTTGATAGGGGTACCCTGATGCATAATGGTAGTGCCCTTAATGATGTTGTTACAACTCCCACAATTTTGATATGGAATAGTGCCTCTGAAAATGAAATCTCTTTTGCAGCTTTTTTTTTGAGAAGTTGTTTTAAGTTTCTGGTGCGTTGGTATGCGAAAATTGAAGGGTGTTAAAATATGCCTTTAAAATCTGGTTCAGCTTTTACCAAAAAACAGTATTTTACAATTGTTTGTTTTATCTTCATGCTTTCTGTAGAGTATTTTGACACGAACACCATCTTTCTTCTTTTGTGACGTGTGACGTGTGACACTTTAGGTGTTAGCAATTCCACTCTGTCCTTCAATTTCACTCTGTCAACTGCTTCTTGTAAAATTGGTTCAGGATATGATCTTTCTTTGAATTTTTGCAAAATCCTTTTGCTGTTGTCGGAGTATAATTCATCAGAAGATTACATTTGTTTAATCCTAAGCAATTGTGAATAAGGTAAGTGGCATTTTAGGGACCTTTGGTGGAAACTGAAGAAAATTATTCTGATCCGTAGATTTGGTGAATACTAAAGTGGTCATGATGTTGTTTTGTAGCACAATATCATTATCCAGGATCGCTATCCTGTCTGTGCTGATGTTGTGTGTGAATTGAATTCTTTCCTCTATGATGTTAATTTCACAAATAGCTTGTAGTAAATCGGGTTGCGATCCTTTCCAAATTAGAAAGATGTAACCTATTTACCTATGATAGGTAATCAAATTGTCTTGCCAAATCTTCGTGGATAAAATGTGATTTAGCTCAAACTGGTGCATAAAGAGATTAGCATACGGAGGAGCTGTGCAACTCCCCATCAAATATCCTGATAGCTGTGTATAGTGGTTGTAATCCCAAGTGAAGTAGCTATGATAAAGTGTGAAATGCATCAATTCTAGCAGAAATATTTTGAGATCTTCTTCTTGTTACTGTTGATCAGGAATGATTCTAGTGCTTGAAGCCCCATGTCGCAGGTAATAGAAGTGTATAAAGACTTCACATCTATAGTACATAGAGTTGGTCAATCATTGTGGGATTCGAAATGTGATTCATCTATGTGTTTTGGTCAGTCACGTGATCCTCTACGCTTTGAAGGTAGAAATCTGTATAGAGAATGACTAGTGCGCCACCTTTATCCGCTTGACAAAACATTATTTCTTCTTCAGAAGCCAATTCTTTGATTGTGTTCCATCCCCTTATTGACAGGTTGGACTTCTTGTGTTCATTTATTTTGAATAGATTTTGTAATTCTTTACTAACTACCGTATCCGTATGAGTGGTGCCATAAATTTACTTTTTGGTTTAAGATCCAGTAAAATTCCTGTCTCCTGATTGGTTTTAGGTTCAACAATGTTTCAGAAGAAATGCTTCAACCGAATGGTCCTCATAAACTTAAACCAACTCACTTGGGTCTCCAATTCGTTTGTATTGTAAGTCGGGACAAATTACATACGTTTTTGCAACGTGTGGATTTGAAACGGTGTCAATTCTTTCTTTGAAATGTTTATTATGAGGCTGTAGATTTTGCTATTGGTATGTCTGTTTCTCTCAGCGTTTGACCTCCGGGTTCTTTGAGTGGTCTTTGGCCTGATTCTAAAAAAGGTGGCTGTCCAGTGTTTCCTACGTTGGAGGTGGTTGGTCTACTCTCTTTACTAAGTTGCATATTGGTATTTCTTGATGGTGGTCCTCTTTGTTGTGATTCATCCAAGGATGATGTTTCTCCCTCTGTTGATCTCTTACCAAACGGTCTTTGTTGTCTTCGTGCAGCGTAAACCTCCACCCAATTGTAAACCTCGCCTAATTTGTAGTCCAAGGTATCCCTCTTGAATTTTCGTAGTTTTCTCTTGTTTATTTCTTTTGTATATTTGTCAAGTTGGATGTTGATATCATCTAATGTCTTCGCCAATTCCTCTGCTCTCATTTTGGCACTCAATTCTTGCTTGAGTTGTGACACCTCTGTATTAAGTTTATCCAATACTTTAGATAATTCTTCTACTATTAAAAGGATTAAGTCGAGTGAACTCTTATTGAGAATGGCGTACCATCGTTCCGTAAATCTGGCACTATTTTTACACAAAGTTGACTTAAGTGGTATGCGTAAGCCCCTTGGAATCCATTGTACTTTGTGGTAACAAATCAATGTACTGGTATGTAATCTTTGGTTTATTTCTCGCTTAGCTGTGAATAGTAGTTGCCTAATGTTGGACTGAACAGATGATGCGCTTGTAGCTAAATGCTTTGGTTCCTGGATTAGTGAATACATTCTGTGGGTTTCATCCAGTGAAAAATCGAATGTTTTGGCTCTGTTTCCACTTAAGTTAGCGATCTCGTAGTATGACATTATTCCTCAATGGTGGGTGCTAACTGTTTCGGATAAGCGGGAAAATATGTTACAAGTGTCTATGTTGCAGTTGCACACCCTGTATTTATGAGATTTGTTTGGTGAACGGTAATTGAGTGTAATTCTCTTAGGTGCTCCTGAGTTTCACCTCCTGATCCTTCAGGTGAAGGGTACAATTGAAAAATGTCACTAAGCATGGGCGAATTTTGCGAATCTGGCGTTCGCGAATTTTGCGAATTTGCGAACTCGCAATCCGCAAAATCCGCGAATTCTCGCGAATTTGCGGGTTTTTTTTGTGTTCGCAAGGATTTCTGCCAGTTCGCAAGGATTTCTGCCAGTTCGCGAGGGTTTTGTACCAGTTCGCAATTGCGAACGTACATGTCGGCTCGCAACGGTCACAATTATGTTGTTTCTACGTCTGGTTCATCATCACAGGTTCCCAGAACCCTCTGTTTCACCCCTGCCACCCTCTGTTTCACCCATGCCATCCTCTGGTGCATCAATGCCACCCTCTGGTTCATCATCACAGTAGATTATAGGGGGGGGAAAGCAAGCACACCTGCCTGCTTCAACTGATGTGAATTAATTTGGGGTTGATTTATTAATGTGTCACTGTTTTAAAATTCCAGTCTGGCACCTGCTTCCTTATCTGTAATTTGCTTTCTGTTGCAGTGCAATTTTTTTTTCCAGGACCTTTGTGGCCTACTTGTAGCTATTCTATGAGCCTGCTGTGAGGGTCAGAGCAGGGTCATATAATTGTTGCAACTAGCAACTGAACTCTGGAGGGGCCCTTGTCAGGAAGCACTACAGGGAATGGTTACTAATGATGAGTTTGAACTTTTGAACCTGCTGAATGCTTTTTTTGTGTTCGCAAGGATTTCTGCCAGTTCGCAAGGATTTCTGCCAGTTTGCGAGGGTTTTGTACCAGTTCGCAATTGCGAACTTACATGTCGGCTCGCAACGGTCACGATTATGTTGTTTCTACGTCTGGTTCATCATCACAGGTTCCCAGAACCCTCTGTTTCACCCCTGCCACCCTCTGTTTCACCCATGCTATCCTCTGGTGCATCAATGCCACCCTCTGGTTCATCATCACTGTAGATTATGGGGGGGAAAGCAAGCACACCTGCCTGCTTCAACTGACATGAATTAATTTGGGGTTGATTTATTAATGTGTCACTGTTTTAAAGTTCCAGTCTGGCACCTGCTTCCTTATCTGTAATTTGCTTTCTGTTGCAGTGCAATTTTTTTTCCAGGACCTTTGTGGCCTACTTGTAGCTATTCTATGAGCCTGCTGTGAGGGTCAGAGCAGGGTCATATAATTGTTGCAACTAGCAACTGAACTCTGGAGGGGCCCTTGTCAGGAAGCACTACAGGGAATGGTTACTAATGATGAGTTTGAACTTTTGAACCTGCTGAATGCTTTTTTTGTATTCGCAAGGATTTCTGCCAGTTCGCAAGGATTTCTGCCTGTTCGTGAGGGTTTTGTACCAGTTCTCAATTGCGAACTTACATGTCGGCTCGCAACGGTCACGATTATGTTGTTTCTACGTTTGGTTCATCATCACAGGTTCCCAGAACCCTCTGTTTCACCCCTGCCACCCTCTGTTTCACCCATGCTATCCTCTGGTGCATCAATGCCACCCTCTGGTTCATCATCACTGTAGATTATGGGGGGGGGGAAGCAAGCACACCTGCCTGCTTCAACTGACATGAATTAATTTGTGGTTGATTTATTAATGTGTCACTGTTTTAAAATTCCAGTCTGGCACCTGCTTCCTTATCTGTAATTTGCTTTCTGTTGCAGTGCAATTTTGTTTCCAGGACCTTTGTGGCCTACTTGTAGCTATTCTATGAGCCTTCTGTGAGGGTCAGAGCAGGGTCATATAATTGTTGCAACTAGCAACTGAACTCTGGAGGGGCCCTTGTCAGGAAGCACTACAGGGAATGGTTACTAATGATGAGTTTGAACTTTTGAACCTGCTGAGTGCTTTTTTTGTGTTTGCAAGCATTTCTGCCAGTTCGCAAGGATTTCTGCCAGTTCGCTAGGGTTTTGTACCAGTTTGCAATTGCGAACTTACACCGGACGCAGCAAAATTGTATCACCAAGAAAAAAAATCCGCTGCGTGCGAATTTGCGGATTTTGCGGGAAATTCGCGGATCTCGCGGATTGCGAATTTACCGAAAATCCGCAAAATACGTGAGCGTAACGGATTTTCCACCCATGCTTAAATGGCACCCTCCAACGGGGAGTAAGTGGACTCAATGAACACTCTGGGCGACATGATTGTCGCTTTTCAAATCTTCATCCACTTCAATAAATAATCAGTGTTGATTAATTCTTAGATTCCATTATTTTATATTTCCATCTTTAATACTTCATTTATCAAAATTCGATTAATATGATTTTTCTCATATGCATATCATTAGTGAAGTAAATCATCTCATTACACAAGTACCCCAATGTATTTTGGGCATCTGTCCTTCGTCAGGGGGATAAGACCTACAAGAAATGTATATACAGTTATATTTGCTAATCGAAAGTGCGGTGTGCGAAAGATTCAAATGCATGCAATAGCTGCCACCAATCCGTGTTAAACCAAAATTATAAACGCATGTGCGTAATCCATGTAATTATGTCAAAAGTTCCGGCCGTGAGAACATCAGAAACTGTCACACTCATTCAACCACTATGCTCTGTGAAATACCTGTAGTAATATTGAGGTACTCGCTCTCTCAAACTAGGCAGCTAGCGATGCTGAACCAAATGCCCCCCTGCAGCATACACCACCTTTGCTCTACATCATGTCTGCTGTGAAACACACACGTGTGATGTACCAGATCTCAAATGGCATCCCTCAAAAAGTGGGACAGAAAAGAGTCACCTCGAGTTCACACAGTGTGCTTTCAAAAGTCCTGATGATAAGTTGCACAGACTCGAATTCTCGGCTTCCTGTCTGCCTACAGCCTGTACCCCAACCCTGTCCCGACTCATTTGGGACAGGGTAGGGTGACCATGACTTCCACTTCCTGATTAATGTGAAGCTCCGGAGCCACAGGGCTTCAGTCTAAAAAGCCTTTGACTCATTTTACCCCCATGTCATCAAGCGGTAGATACTGGTCCTCAAGGCTTTGCTGAGCTGATGACCTCACAGTCTAAAGGTTGGGAGATCGTCAGTCTGGAAAATACTGTAGACTTTGGTCACTCATCATGAACGTCACTGCAGACTACTACAGTGTCATTGCACAGTGATTGGCATTGTGCAGCTGCCCCAAACCCCAGCAGGAGAAACTAGTGATGTGCTTGTAGGATAATTACCATAAAAACACTTTGGGGCTGATTTACAAAGGGCTTCCACACTCATGACAGAGGCCCTGCAGACACGGCTGGTGCCTCACAATGAGTAACTGCAGTATGGAGGTCCTACCATGACTGCTTGGCCTTCGCCACGAGTGCAGAGATCCTTTGTGAATTGGGTCCAGTACTTTGGTTTGTGGCAATGGTGTGAAAGTTATTGGGGTGGAGTCCCAACGCCCTTGGTGAAAAAGCTGCTGCTGGATGGATGCATCCCACCATGTGCCAATGTTCGGACCTCACCAGAAATTCCTGAGGTTTTGTGTTCTGGGCTACTAGTGGCATTACAGGGTCCTTCCGTTTAGTCTCAGGTCATCACCAAAGGTCTTTAACAAAGTGGTAGCTCCTCTGGTCACCCATCTTGAACTTCATGGTAGCTCTCTTTTTTCTGACCTGGACAATTCGTTGTTCCAAACCCCTTCTCTTCAAATAATGGACCATGCTGTGTCATTGACCATGAATACACCAACAAGGATTTCTTCTCAACCTTCAGAAGTTTCAGCTACAGCCCTCTCAAGATCTTGAGTTCATCGGAGCACGAGTTTCCACTCTTCAGGGTAAAGTCTTCCTTCCATTTGAGAGAATAATTTGCCTCCAGAATCTCCTGGCTATTCTGCTTCAGAAAAAAGGAGGCAATAATGTTCAAATGGATGGATCTGCAAGGACACATGGCAGCTTCAGTGTTCACTGTTTAGTGGGCACAGTTACACCTGAGACCACTACTTTTCCATTTGAACAAGTATGGGGCATTGTCATCAAAGAGCCTGGAGCGGATGATTCCAGTAGCGTCAGACATCAAAGAGGAACTCCAGTGGTGGCTTGTCTCTAACAATCTCCCAAGTAGGGGTATGGGGAGGGGGATTGGGCGATGCATCCATGCATTTGTTCTGACACTGGATGCAAGCATCTAAGGCTGTGGTGTGATGCTGAACAATCTCTCAGTTCAAGAAAATTGGCCTTGGGTGGAAAATGTGAGATATTCAAACTGAAGGGAGCTACCGCAGTGCTCAGTGCACTTCAACATTTCAAACCACAGCTGCACCAGGCCATAGTGTTGGTACGGTGAGACAACACTGTTACAGTGGCATATAACAACCACCAAGGCAGCACTCAGTCTGTGAACAAGGTAGCTTGTTTTGTGACACTGTGGGCAGAACAGCACCTCCTGTCTTTATCTGATGTCCATATCAAGGTTCTCAACAATGTGTAGGCAGACATCTTTGCAGATTTATATAGCGAGTAATCGACCTAAAGATATTGGAGTGCTTTACATGAGCACCAGTTAAGTTTCACAAGGACACATTCCTTTTTTTGTAGGCATGGTGAGATTAAGTGATTTGCCCAGAATCACAGGATATGGATGCGACCCGAGGCTCAAACCTTGGTTTCTCAGCTCCAAAGTCGGCAGTCTAGCCGTCAGACCACATCCTCTCCCCCGATCTTCAGCTGGGTGTTTCCATCTTCCCAGAACCTTAGCTTAAGTCAACCTTCAGTGAAATATGCAGGAGGTTTGGGGAATGTTACGTTGACCTGTTCACTTGCAGGATCAATGCTCTTCTCCTAAAAATTTTCCCCAGGTTTCCAGAGCAAGGAGCCTTCAAAGTGAATGCTTGGAGCCTGAAATCACCTAAAAAACTTCTGTTTGCCTTTCCCTGTGATGCAGAAGCTGTTATGGAAATTTGTTCAAGAGCAGGCCCAAGTGGTGGTGGTAATTTTGTGTGGGCCCAGGAGAACTTGGGGGCATATTACCAAGCAATAGCGATAAATATCGCTATTGCTTCGTTAGAGACAAAATTTATCGCTGGCCTGCGGCGATTTTTATCTCAGATAAACCTTGGTATTACCAAGGTTTATCGCAAATGTGATAAAAAACGCCCGCAATGCATGAATATCGCTGAAAAGTCTGCGATATTCATGAATTAGCAAGCTAATGCTCTTAGCCATGTTATCCACCTCCCATTGGATAACATGGCTAAGAACTGCTCGGGGCAGGTGTTAGCTTTTGGAGATATTTGCGCTGAGCGCAAATATCTCCAAAAGTTGGTAATAAGAGATAGAGATGTTAGTGACTGTTTCCAGTCGCTAACATCTTGGCACGCCCACTTTGCATGTCATTAGTGATAAATTTCTCTGACATGCAATGTGGGGCCCAAGATGGTCGCTATCTACTAATAGCTGTCGCTAACTGGTGTTAGCGACAGCTAGGTAATAGGGAGATAATTTTATCCCCGCTTTCTTGGCTTTTAAAGCCAAAAAAGCAGAGATAAACCCCCTTGATAATATGCCCCTTGGTTCCCACTGATTTGAAAGGGAGGGGTTGCCTTCAAATGTTATTCAGGTGCCTCAAAAGTCTAAGAGAGCTCCCACGCTTTCTGCTTCTTCTAAACATTGGAAGAATTTTGATGAATAAGTGTTCCACTGTATCCTACTCTGTTGCTTTTATGCTTCAATTGCTTTAGGATGGCTTTAACAATAATGTATCTTTATCCACTTTAATTTCTCAGTGGTACGCAATTAAATCTTTTCACAAGACAAATTTTGTAATTAAGAAGGCAGAATCTCGAGTGGCCCGAATGTTTGTTATTGAATTTATTGGATGTTAAGCGTACTCTGTCCATTTATCTTGAAAGATCAAGTGAATTCATGAACAATTTGGTTTACCAGGACAAGATAAAAAAGCTTCCAAGATAACTTGAGTCACTGAATTAAACTATTGCCCTTGCTTACTCAAACTCTGTTCTTTGTCTAGCATCTCTGGGTTGCATGGGTCGCTCTGTGAGAAGGGTAGCGGCCTATTTGGCAGAACTGTGAGGTGTTATGATGGAAGAGATCTGCAGATCAGGGACTTGGGCTTTGGTGTTTTGAGGGATATGGGTATGCTCATAGGAACATTGATGAATTTGTTTTGCACTCTATTTTTCCATAAGTATTTGTATACTAATGTAATTGATGCTGATATCAGCAATAAATCACTGCAGTGTTGCATTATATCTTTCGATTAGATCTCCTTTACATGTACATATTGAGCAAAGGCCAGTTTCTTTGCTTTGGTATACCTCATAGATGAAAGACTTGGTCATGGTCGAGGGACCTACAAGTAATGCTCCAACTACTTACTGGTAATCTTCATTTCTCTTAGTTTTATTCATCCTCAACCCAGTCATTATATACAACCCACCCTCCCTTATGTTCAGAGACCTTTGATAAACATGCTTTGGATGACAAGAAGTGCTGGGGGAACTCTGGGGCATATTAACAACGGTAAGCGATATTTAACGCTAAAGATGCTTAGCAACAAATTGTTTAACGCTAAGCATCGCCGGAAATTATCGCAGAGATAACTTGCTATTAGCAAGGTTTATCTCAGAAGTGATAAAAATCCTCACGCTAACTGCCAATTGAGAGATTATCGCTGGAAAACCAACGATTATCTCTCAAAGTTTGACGTTATCTTGATGATAGGGGGTCACAAACTACCAGGTGTAAAAAAAGCAGTGCTAGCCGCGGTTAGCGCTGCTTTTTTTATCACTAACAGGGTTAGTGAAATCCTTGATAATAGGAGAAATGTCGCTTAACAACATTTCTCCTATTATTTTTCTCTGGAACGCCCCCTTTGCATCTCATTAGAGATGCAAGGGGAAGCGTAGAGAAAAAGGGTGCTAACATGCAAACTTGCGTGTTAGCACCCTGTTGCTGATAGGGAGATTATTTCATCTCCGCTTTCTTGGCTTTTAAAGCCAAAAAAGCGGAGATAAATCCCTTTGATAATATGCCCCTCTGTTCCTTTATAGTACCCAGCTGAGGGTGGGTGGGCCTCATTGCATTTCTGTTTTGTTTCCTGTGCGGAAATTGAATGTCTCTCATAGAGGAATCACTGGGTCAAGGATGAGTATGATCAAGAATAATGAAGATTACCTTTAAGTATTTTGGGCATTTTTCAATCACTGACCACTGCGCAATACAACATTATCAAATCGTGGGGCATATTTACTAGGAAGGGGCGGAGCGAGGCGTTAGCCACCTTGGCTTAACGTCGTACTCTGCCACTTCCAGAACGGAAGGCTGCACCGTATTTACAAGGATATGTTGCAGCCCTTCGTTACCCCCTGTGTTGGTGTTAATTTGAGCTGCCTAGCCCCAATGCAGACACTCTTGCACAATAGTGCAGTGGTACCTGTGTTGTTGGGGAAGATTGTTTATGTGCAGGATGGTGTTCCTTCCTGCACATAAACAATCTGAAATAGCATTTTGAAACTTCAGCACACATTTTTGTTAAAACCATCCTAAAGCAATTGAAGCATAAAAGCAACAAGCAGGATACAGAGGAACACTTATTATTTGCGGACCATTTATCAGCACACTTTGAACTTGCAGCACACATAGAAGTTTCAAAACATAATTTTCTATTGATTGTTTAAGTGAAGGAAGGGTCACCTTCCTGCACATAAACAATCTCTTTTAGGTAACTGATCATCACTGCTTTTTTCTTCCAGCTAACACACTAGTCTCTCCTCGACTAAGACGCAGGTGGGTAATCTATCGACACCCACTTCCTAAAGCTCCCTCTCCGAATTGTGGGAAGGGACAGATTTCCCCTTTTTTACCTTTTGCACTATACTCGGTCATGATGAAATGCCAAGGATCCCTTCTGGACCAATAGGGAGTGAAACATGTCGACCCAAGTAACTTCACCTGCACTCTTAACCAAACTGCATTTCCTCATTATTGGAAAGTAAGAGTTTGGCTTCTGTTTCTACTTTATCTGGTAGACGCTAGAATAAAACCTTCTTTTATTGGGTACCACTGTGGTATTTTTTTTTTTGTTAAAGATATTTTTATTGAAAGTATAAGAAGGAAAAGAAAGGGAAGTAAGGGAAGGACAGAAATATAGTAAATGCAACAAAAGCCCTCGCAGGAGCTCACTCTACATGGCATAGGAGTTCAATATTGCTGAAGAGTGGCAACGCGGCCACCCCAGCCAGGATGATTCTCAAAGTCTGCCAGCTAACGTTGTTGTCCCCAGTGCGGAGTCCATAGAAAGACATCTGTTCACAGTGGGGCAAGGCAAAAGCCGCCCAAACCTGGGGCTCATTCGATCAGTCTAATTTGCGCCTCCTCGTTTCTCGGCCATAAGAAAACAATGCTGCGAGGTGAAACACAAAGACCCCTCCCCCACAAAAATAGACAAAACAAAACACCCTCCCCCAAACTCCTGCAACCCTCCAACCCCCCCCAGTGGTGGCAGCCAAGTAACAGGCACACTTCCGAACAATCTCTCATACTTGGAACAAATGGAGTGCACGTAAAGTGGGCGGGCAGACCGCTGACGGTAGACCTTGAGAAAGGAAGCGGACCAGCGGGCCCCATCTGAAGATGAAGTTTTTGAAATCTCCTCTAAAAACATCCGCCATACGTTCCATACTCAGAAGTTTCCACAATCTAGCATACCAGAGGGAAAGTGCAGGGGCCTCCTTCTTTTTCCAAGCCGCCGCCAAGGTCAGCTTGGCCGCACCCATGCAGAGCCAAAGGATTTGTTTATCTGCTTTGGTCTGATGCTCCAGGAGCGGATCACGGAGACCCAAGAGAACAAAGCTTATCGAGTCAGGAACCGGGTACCCCAACACATCCTTGATTTGGGACAGTATCTCCTCCCAGTAGAGGCGAATGACAGGGCAGTCCCACCAAATATGGCGGAAATCCCCCAAGAGACCACAACCCCGCCAACATCTATACGATGTAGAGGGAAAGATCTTTTTCAACCGGGCTGGGTAAAGATACCAGTCCATCATCGTTTTCATGTGGGCCTCCCTAAGGTCAATTGAATGATTAAATCTGTGCAGGTCACGCCAGAGGTGAGTCCACTGCTCATCAGAGATATCCAGACCCAAGTGCACTTCCCACAAACTCATGTATCTAGGGCGAGGCGAGATAGCCGTGGCCAGCAGAAGGTCATAGAGGAAGGAGATCACCCCTCTCATGGTTGTGGTGCGGGTGATAAAGGATTCGAAATCTGTGGGAGGCCTTGTCGCTGCATCTCGCACCTCCGGAGACAATGCCCAGTGTAGCATTTGAGCATGCCGGTAACGCTCGGATGGTAACACCGCATAATCATGCATGCAGTTGTGGAAGGTAAGTGGCTCATAACCATGAAACAGGTGCGTGAGCGCGTAACATCCCCCCGCTCTCCACCCATCAAATGGGCCCTCCATGAGAGCCGGTGGAAAGGCCGGGTTAAAATGTATAGGGGTGAAGGGGGACGGGAAGGAAGTGCACCTCTCATCGCTAAAAAATGAGTCCCAGACCTTCAGGGTGGTACTCGTAGGCGTGCTAATATAGGCGTTCCGAGGGCGATCCCTCTTCGCCTTCCAGACCAGGTCCCATATCGACCTCCCCGCCACCCTCCTATCCATATGCAGCCAGTGCTTCTCCGATTCCATCTGGGTCCACTCAGCCAGCACTCGGAGTTGCGCCGCCTTATAATAGAGATGCATATCTGGGAGGCCTACCCCACCCTTCTTCAAATCCCGTCGCAGCGTGAGAAAGGAAAGTCTAGCGCGACCCCCCTGCCAGATGTAATGCAGGATCATGGTCTTAACACACTTAAAAAAGCCCCCATCTAAAGCAATAGGGAGCGCTTGAAACAGGTATAGGAGCTTAGGGAGCATCGTCATTTTAACAGCATGGACGCGGCCCAGCCAAGAAATGGACATGGGCTTCCACCGCTTAAGCTAAGTCTGTATCTGGGCCAGAAAAGGTGGGAAGTTGGCCGCATATAGAGTGGTAACAGATGAGGTCAGCCGGACCCCAAGGTATTGTAAAGAGGAGCTAGCCCATGACAGGGGCGTGAGCGGCCGGATACGGTCCACCTCAGCAGATGGTAGCGTGAGGTTAAGGATGTACGATTTGGTAGGGTTGACCCGAAAACCCGCCACAGCTTCAAACTGAGAGAGTACCTCCTGTACCCGCGGAAGGGAGTTTCCCGGGTCCGCTAGTGACAGTAGAACGTCATCAGCAAAAAGGGAGATTTTATGTTGCTCTCCTGAGAAGGGGAGACCACTGATGTCCGGGTCCTCCCGCACCTTAAGGGCTAGGGGTTCAATGCTGAGCGCAAAGAGTAGGGGAGATAGGGGACAGCCCTGCCGCGTACCCCGGGAGTGTGCAAAGAAGGGTGAAACATGGCCATTAACCATGACCCTTGATCGAGGACTGTGGTAGTTGGCCCGAAGCATATCTATGAATTTGGGGGAAAAGCCAAAGGCCGCCAGCGTACCGAAGAGATAGGTCCAGTCCACCCGATCGAACGCCTTTTCAGCGTCAAGGCCTACCAAGACCGCCGGGATCTTGAAGCGATTGGCCTTCTCGATCAAGTGAATCAGCCTTCTGGTGTTGTCGTGGGTCTGACGGCCCTTTATAAATCCTGACTGATCGGGATGGATAAGGGCAGGCATAAGGTCTTGGAGCCGTGCAGCCAAGATGGAGGAGTATAATTTAGCGTCCACATTCAGTAGAGCTATGGGCCGGTATGACTCACACTTCGAGGGGTCCTTCCGGGCCTTGGGGATAATCGAGATCATCGCCTCCGCCATGGAGCCCGTAGTCTGGCCCGCCTCCCTCATGCCATTAAAAAGGGTCACCAGGAAGTCCCCCAGCTCAGAGGCAAAGGTCTGATAGAAGGGCGCCGTGAAGCCATCTGGGCCAGGCGCCTTAAGCGGTTTAAGGGACTTAATTGCGGCCAACACCTCCTCCCTAGTAAAGGGGGCCTCCAGAAGGTCATTCCACTCCTTGGAGACCTGCGGAAGCGGATGAGCCCTCAGGTACTCCTCTTGATCCTCCGGCACCAGGCTATCCGCTGAGTACAGGGCGGCATAGAAGTTGCCGAAGAGTTCCGCCTTGGCCGCGTCTTGATGCTCCAAGGCGCCCCAGGGCGCCCGGATGCCACCCACATATTCTCTCTCACGCTTATTGCGAAGCTGTCGAGCCAGATGTTTCCCCACGTTATTGCCTTGTGCGTAGGAAAGACAACGTAAGCGCAGGAGGGTATACTCCGCCCGATTATTATAGTGGGCCCTGAGTTTACCCCGCACTGCAGCAAGTGGACGGAGCGTCCTTCGAGAAGGATTTTGCTTGTGCGCAGTTTCAAGCGTCGCTAACTCCGCCTCCAGCGCCTCCCTTTCCTCACGCCTAAGTTTGTTCAGGGCGGAGTTCAGCGCAATGCACGTGCCCGTGTCGTTGCCTTAAAGGCGTCCCATCGGGTAAAAACCGAGGTGTCCCCTTCTTTATTAAACTCAAAGAATTCACCAATGGCCGCCCTGAGTTTAGTGCACGACTCCTGATCACGTGTAAGTGAGACAGGGAAGTACCATTTGCGGTGGGGGGGCATCCCCAAAGCCCAAGTCAAGCATACTGCCAAGAGGCTGTGATCTGATACAGAGAGTGGGAATATCCTACTTTCCCGCAAGTCCCCCTGTAATGACTGGTTCAGAAAGATGTAATTGAGACGCGAATACGTGTGGTGAACATGGGAAAAGAACGTGTAGTCTCTAGTGTGTGGGTGGAGGGCGCGCCAGCCATCAATGAGACCCAGACTGTCCATAGCATCCCGCAACTCAGGGGAGAAGAGGCCCGCCTCCGTCCTCTGTTGGTGCGAGCAATCCAGACCTTTGTCCCACACCAAATTGAAGTCCCCCATCAATATCAAAGCACCCACCCCAAAATCCCCCACCTCCCGCATGAAAGCCTCAAGGAACCCATTTTGGCCCGTGTTTGGCGCATAGAGAACCACCCATGTGCAGAGCTTGCCTAGGAGCATCCCCTTCACCATCAGCCATCTACCCTCCTTGTCGCTGCGCACCCCCATGGGTTGAAATTGCAGTGTAGAGTGAAACAGAAGCGCCACCCCCGATGCTTAGTGGCGGCAGAAGACCTGTATATCAGTGGGTATTGCCTATTCTTAAGCCTGGTTTCGTCCCTGCGGGCCAAATGAGTCTCCTGCAGTCCCACCACATCCAATTGATGATCTATAATATATTTCCACACCTTCTGACGCTTTTGGGGGGAATTAAGGTCTTTAACATTCCAGGAACCTATCGTAACAGGCATCTTTTAAACATTCCCCTCCCACAACCCGCTCTACATAATGCCCCTCGTAGCGTCATAAACAACCTAACCACACCCGCATTCACACCAGATCCACCGCTACCACCACTGAGCCCAGTCCAAAACAGCCCCCCCAAACCAAAAGAGCCCCAAGACGTTAAGTAGAAAAAACAGTTCTAGAACCGGAAAGAGAACAAGTACACCAAGAAAAGAAGCAGCCAGACATGACCATAAGGGTCGGAGGTAGAAGGCCCGGGTAATGCCCCCCTCGAGTTCAGGGTCGGGGTAACCCTCCAGTGGAGCACGGTCCCTTAATGTACCTGAGGTGGTAGAGCCCCTCTGGCCCCACGGGCCGCCATTGGGGGAGCCTAGGCTGTCGAAGAGCTGTCTATCCGGCCCGAATCAGTCACCAAAGCCACTGAGGCAAGGACCTCTCCCCTCTCATTTTGGCTCGCCGAGGGAGTCGGGCCCTCCGCCACTCCAAGGCGGCCCACTCTCTGCCATGCCAGGGAGCAGGAACGGCGTCGTCTTCTTGGGGAAGCGCTGGCGCTAGCCGACGCGGCCTCCTCCTCCATGCCCAGAAGTTCCCTGGCAGCCGCCAGGGATCGTATTTGCACCAGTCTGTTCTGCCATCTAAAGATGAGCCGAAAGGGGTGGCCCCAGGAGTATGACACCCCGTGGTCCCGCAGGAAAGCTGTTACCGGGCGGAAGTCCCGCCGCTTCTGCAATGTGGAGGCCGCCAAGTCCTGAAAGAGCTTGGGGCTGTGTCCCCGAAACTGCAGGTTGTTAATATCCCTGGCTTTTCGTAAGATCCTCTCTTTTAATTGAAAGTCGTGGACACAAACTAAGATGTCTGGTGGCGGCGAGCGCGCCACGTGGCAGCCCAACTCGATGCACTCTGTCCATGCGGATCTCCGAGAGGTCCGTTTCTGCTAGAATCTGCAGGAAAAGGGCCTCCACATACTCCCGCAAGCTTTCACCTTCTCCTTCCCAGGGTACAGCTCGGATTCGAATGTTATTGCGGCGGGACCGATTTTCCAAATCTTCGCAGAGGGCCTGAAGGTCTAAGTTCTGCTCTCGGAGCCTGAGCATATCTTGCTGTAACTGGTGGACGTCGTCAGTAAGGCCTAGATCGTGCTCCTCCAGGGTCACCACCCGTTCTCCAATGCCATCCACATCTCGGCGGACCTCGCTCAGATCGGAGGCCAGCTGTGACTTCAGCTCCGTGATGTCGTCCTTAATGGATGCAAAAAGTTCGATCAGGAAGGCCTTTGTGACCGGGCCATCCCCGTCTTCCTTCGCAGGGGATTTGCTGGAGCTGGGGGGCGATCCGGATGAACCCTTCCCAGGGCCGTCCCTCCCAGGCCTGTTCATGCGGTTCCTCGTCGTCATGTTGAGGAGCCTCGGCGAGTCCCCGCGCGCTCCGCGATCACTGGGAGCGCCCCGGGATAGCAGGTCACGCTCCCTCGCACCCCCCGGGACCTCCACACCGCTGTCACTGGGAGGCCGGAGCTATTAGAGGGCAGCAGTCGCCGTGCACACTCAATGTCCACTGAGTCGCCCCAGTGCTATAAGGGGTAGGATCGGATCAGCACCTTCTCTCCCCCCGTCTCTCTGCGCTGTCCAGCAGCCGCCAGACAGGTCGGCGCCTCCTCGCCACCTCCGTCCAGGCAATGGGAGCCAAGATGAGCCACAGGGGGTTAGAGTAAGTTCGTGACGGCCCCAGTCAGGGGATCCTGCAGTGGGATTGCTCCTCTCCGCACGTCGCTGTGGCCCAGGGTCCCCCGGGTAATGGCAGCCGATGCTCTCCGTGTGATGCAGTGTAGGCCGTACTAGCGCATGTGCGTCGCCGCCTCAACACCTCGGCTAAGTCCGCCGGTCTTGGTCGTAGCTCGTTGGGAAAAGGCTCAAAAGCATTCGGGGCACCTCAGTAACCCCAATAAAGTCGATTCCGGAGCAGAAATCGGCCCAGGACAGCTATACAAGGCGATGAAGGGCTCGGGTGCCAGAGGAGCTCGCAGGCACGTCCTACTCCGTCGCCATCTTGGCCACGCCCCACCACTGTGGTATTTTTAACCCACTTACTCACTAGCGCCACACCCTTGCACTCACCATTACGGTGTTTTTTACTTTAAAAGATCTTCAGTAAAGAACCCTTTCGGAGGGCCCCTGGTAATTGCAGTGCGGACACCACGAGGAGCAAAAACGCCCAATGATGAAGGCTGACACCTTCACAGGTGTGTGAGGGCACCACTTCCCAATAAGGGAACTCCCCCCTACTCATACATCCATCCTGAGACATCTTATTTTCTTGCTTATCCATCCTGAGTGCCTCTGCTGGTTTGTGGATTGACTATCTGGCTTTGGAGTGACATGGGCTGGGGATGTGCATTCTCTCAGACAGCCACTGTGGGGCTAAGGTGTGTCCTGCCTATCCTGAAAAAGTCAGGGCTAGGCGAATAGACCTGGACTGCATTTAGAGTAATGGGAGAAGATTTCACTGCAACTGAATAGGCTGGTCTGCCTTTAACCCCTTCACTGCGGCAGCTATTCCGCCGCAGTGCTAAGGGGGCGGGGCGGAAGAGCGGCAGGCGCATGCTGGTGATGGAACCGCTCCGTCACCAGCGTCGGTTGCGCTGTGCTTATGACGGAGCGGTTCCGTCATGGCCCCGCCCGCTCAATAGAACGCTCAGTGCAGGCGCGGAATTCGCGCCGCGCATGAGCGGCGGGCGGGCCATGACCGAATCGCTCCGTCATCAGCACAGCACCACCGCAGCTGATGACGGAGCGGTTCCGTCATCAGCATACAAGGGGTTAACAATGCCGTCTCCACCTCCTGCTGTGAAGCTGGGCCAGAGAGAACAAAACTGCTTTAGACTGAGCACAGAGGCTGTCTGGCACAAGAGAATAAAGATAAATTGACTATAAATGTTGGAGCCCTGACCTATTGACTTTAGAATACTTCTGGAATCAAGAGGAACTTCTGCCAAGAAGAAGTGCTAGGAAAGCTGAAGGAAAAGTACTGCCCCTTTGATATATGCTCTCTGGGGTGGGCCAGCAATGGTAGTTTCTGACGAGGAGAGGACAAAGACGTTGCTGTATGCCATGTATCTTGCTTGAAGAAGATCTTCAAGAGCTTAAAGTCGAGCTTGCCTCCTGTTCAAGTCTCAGGGACACAAAGACTTCACCCCCAGCTCCCCTGTACTCTGTTGCTTGGCGTTCAGACCTGCCAAGAGGGGCCTGGTCCCGTGTTGGGCCTCTGGAGTTTGTTCTTGCTGATGGGAGCTGAGAGAACTTGAAGCAACTAAAGATGTGTGATGCATTCACACCTGTTTCTGATGTAACACCGCCTTGCTGGAAGAATTCCCAAGCATCGTCACCATGCCGCTGAAGAAACCAATACACGCCGAGATCACTGCACCAAGTCTGACGCAGGCCCTGCTGTGCGGCTGCAGGAACCAACACTTCATGGAACCGTGGCTAGAGAGATCGGCACTGCACCGTTGCTTCATCGAGAGCCGATGCCTCTTCAAATCCCCACACGTCGCAACAGGGTGCCCCGTCTACAGGGTCGCAGTAAGAAAGCGACGCATCACCTCCCTACACAGTAAGAAACCGACGCATCACCGCCTCTTCAGTAAGGAACCGTCGTATCAGCTCCCCTATTTGGCAGTAAGGAACCGAACCATCGCCTCCCCTGGATCAAGGAACCAACGTACCACCTTCCATGCGACTGTTTTTGCTTATGATTTTGAGGCATCCAAGGTAGTTTGTGTTGAAAGTATTGCATCTATAGTTTGTTATGGACAGAACTGTTTTACCTTTTAATAGTAATATCTTGATAACTATATGTTGGATTTTTGTTATTTTGGTCTTGTTTGGTTTAGATGAAGATTACTTATTGTTATAAGCTGGTGTTGTGTCCATTTGTAATGTTTTCACTGCATTACTGTATGTGTGCACAAATGCTTTACACACTGCCTCTGCGAGAAGCCTTTCTGCTCGTGCCAAGCTACCAAGGGGGTGAACAGGGGTTGTCTAAGGGCGTAACTCCCTTGCCTTGACTAGAAGCAAGGGTCCCTACTTGGACGAAGGTGCAAATCATTGCCAACCAGAGGCCACCATTTCCAGCACACTGCCTTCTGAATAAGGCAAAGCCCCCATCTCCACCACAACATCAGAAAAAGTTACGTTGTGGTGGCGATAGGGGCTTGTAAATATGCCCCTCAGTAAGTAGATTAACAGGGAGGTTCTTCACCCTCCCTTCTTAATGCTGTCACTGCTGTAAACCGTGACCATACCACAACCAAGCTTGCCGCATCATGTTGGGTAATGCACCGACATTGCGCAATGGCGTAGGAGACTGACTTCACACACCACCAAGTGCACAGGGTTTGCTTGTTGAGCTGCATGAGTGCAGCGCCGCATGCAATAGAACACTACATACCATTTAAATGAAATCTGGAACTTTAAATAGTCCAGCAGCTGAACCTAAATTCCGAAGAGGGTTATCTCTTATAATTCCGGAAACAAAAGCCAGTAAATTATGTGCAAACCCACACTGCCTACGCATGGTAGCTTCGTTTTTTTAGTAAGTTCAAGGTATGCGACACCAACTCTTGCGCAGGGGCAAAGCAGGTAAAATCCTTTCTGCTTGTTTAGCACTGCAGGCTTGGGTTACACACAGATTATTTCACTTGCTCATTCTGCTGCAGACAAGCTTGCTGCATGCCTATATCTATGGATAATACAGGAAAAGGAGTACTGCAAGTATCTTTGTTTCAATCGTTTTTATTGGCAGTTTTAGGATAAAAACTGCTTCTAATACGATTCATCGTCTGCTCCCTTTCCCCAAACCCACAGTTTTGTTTGCCCACTTGTCAATAACTACAGATCTTTTGCTGTCTCGGGTCTTGTCTCTTATGAGCTCCTTGATTACATTTCAGTCAGGATTTTAAATGGGATGAACAAAGTGGAGAGTTCTCTCAAGCAGGCGTTGCCTATTCAATTAAGAGTGTAGCTTAAAACTTTAAACTACATTTCGGTGATTCCCATAGTGTGTCGCATGATCATTACTTTGGTGTCTTGAGGTAATAGAAATTTTCAGGTAGCTAATGTGTCCCCCACTCGCACCCTATCCATGCACCCATGTTCCTTGTATGTCATGTAACTTCCTTCCCGTACATGCTAGAAAGACGCATATGCATTTGCGTCCAACGTTAACATGTTAGTTATTCAGTTCTCCAAGAAAATCACGTTAATTAGGCTTCTAGGCCTATGGTGCCAACGTCTTTACATAGTGCACTTTTGAATCTCGCACACGTTTTCTCCATGTTTCCTGGCTCCGTCGAGCTAGGCCCTTAATTGAGGCTCCGAGTCTCTTCTGTCTCTGAAAGCTGTATGCATCCCTGACCTCTGCCTTACTTCCTGCCCAGCGAAGAGGTGCCCGGCTCAGCCTGGCCTGCCTGCCAAAATAGTATTTTGCCTACAAGTTATCTGCTCAGCCTCCTCGAAAACACATTCCAGTCTAGTGAAATAGGTAAACATATTCCCGGCTGCAGAGCAAAGGGCCCGGCCTTCCTGTCCTCCTTGCAAGTGATTTACAGAATCCGTTACCATGGTAGGCCCATGGCCCCGCGCATTGCACCAAGACACGTATGCACGTACTAGCATTCAGTATTGAACGGCCTCTGTCCGAGAGACCTTTTACTTCAGACGACACATCCTCCAAACATGAGATACCAGATATGCTATAGGTACAGGTCGTTCTGACACCCCAGACACCAGTCTCCTCTACTAGTGCTAAAGTCAAAGCCCCCAGTTCTCCCCAGTTACATGTCATGCTCAGTTGCGCGCGCATCTAGGCCAAAAGTTTCTGCTGATCCTGCAAACTTTCTCTATGCATCCACCCACTTGTGACGTTTCTTGTGACGTTTCTCTGACATGTCAAGTGCACGCCCACGTGTACGCCTTCTTACACGCCTCCTGTTACGCACATGTGTTCTTATCTCTCTCTTTTCACCTGTTACGCCTACTGTATTCATTTCAATTATACTGTTTTACTATATATAATGTGTGATGTTAATAAAACGTTTAATATCCCTTCCTGAACCTTAGTGGTGATGGAACATGATGTCCTGTTCCTCGAGGATCATAATTAAAGCTCGTATGACTCAGATACCACGGACTCTGCCTCTCATTTGATTGAGCTATCCTTATTGATATTTAATGTATGGAAAAATAGTTCGGTAATTTTATTTACCACATAATTCTGGCGCCCGAATAGGGACCCCCCCTTCCCCACTCGCCGGCGATGTTACGCAGGCCTTGACCCCTTCTACAGCCGTGAAGGATCCAGTGCACACCTGCGGGTTTTCCTGCTATCTCCCTCAGGCCCACGGAGGAGACGGAGACTGCGGTCCGGCATCCAGACGAGGCGGTGAGGAATGCGGAGGATCACGACCAGAGCCCCAAGTCGAGAGAGCAAGGTCCGAGGTATCCGGAGGCCCACCTGTTCCAAAGCGCATGCGTAGTAGCAGCCAGAAGCCGTAGCAGTCCAGTCCAGTCCAGTCCAGTTTCCGAGGCCTTCAGTTTTGCTTCCCAGTGAGTACCGTTGTTGGGAACGCATCTAGACGGGTTCATTAATTTGTGCCCGGTCAAGACAGGTCTGGGTACACAGACCTGGTCCAGACGTGTTCACTTAGGTGAATACGGTAAAGACGTGTCTCTTTATGGGACCGGTATTGTCTGTACTGTTTTAGCAGTGCATCTAGTAATCCAGTATTCTAGTATTGTTTCTCGAGATTTCCAGAATTCGTGTTTTTCTATGTACCAAGTAATATCAGTCTGACATGTTTCCATGTGTTTAATGTCGTGGTATGAATGATTGTTTGCTATTCATTACTGTGTTTATTGTGCTCACGTTCAAGTCAGTTCAAAAATGCCGTTGTTTTCGAAATTACGTCAGATAGGAACTAGGAAAGGGATACTCGAAGAAGCAGTTCCCGTCTCGCCTAGGGACACTCCCGGACATTTTATGTACCACAAGCACGGCTTAGATGCCATACTGTACCTAGATTTGTGGGTGGATTATACTAAAGATCTGGAAGAGAAGTATAGATGGCCTGTCTCAGGGACATGGAATGCTGATTGCATCATGAGAGTAGAAGAAGCATTATGGAAAAAGAAAGCCAGACAATCCCAGAAAGATGCCATAGAATTGTGGCGTAAAGAAGCGCATAGAAGAACAGAGAAAGAAATCAGGAAAGCAGAGAAAAGTAGAGAAGAATCTGAAAAAGCTAAAGAAAGGGAGTTACTAGAAGAAGGTGAACGAGTCAGAATAGAACAATTAGACCGACAAAGAAATGCCCTTATTACAGGTATGTATCCTGTTCTTGCCGAGGGCCTGCCCAAGGCGACCCCGGAAGTACCTCGTAACTTGCCACCACCATTGGTCCCGACTAAACTCCGTCACAAACAGACCGCAGCGGACATTTTCCTTTCTTCCTATTTAGATGATGTAGCCCCAGAATATACCAATGTACGCGTACCACCTGCTAATAATGTACAGCAGCCGATTCAGCCTGTTCAAGACACGTTACCTCCACTCCCTCAAGACTCGACTCCCCCACCCGTTGTCATTTCCCATCCTGTCACAACTGTCCCTGTCACTACTACTGCTACTGTCCCTCCTGCTGTCGGTCCTAACAATCCTTTTGCTACACTGACAACCCAGAGTCTGCCTACATTACCTG
This sequence comes from Lissotriton vulgaris, assembly GCF_964263255.1. Taxonomy (NCBI): domain Eukaryota; kingdom Metazoa; phylum Chordata; class Amphibia; order Caudata; family Salamandridae; genus Lissotriton; species Lissotriton vulgaris. Next base: position 366,443,958 of record NC_141687.1, read on the forward strand.
CACCTACTTTTCAAGTTATGACACCAGCAGCAACAACACAGCTAGTTGATGGTTAAGCTTCCGCTTCAGGAGGCGCCGTAGGAGGTCGCCCTGTCACCCCGCCTCAAGTAAAACGAATGACGCTTAGAGAAGCAGCATTACAACGTACACCCAGAGCTGCGACATTCCCAACCCTTAGACAGTACATTACAGATTGTAGATATGACCCGGTACCAGGCGAAGACGAGATGATGTTATATTCATTACGTTTACGACGTGTTACAAACTATTTGGTTCTTTTACCAGAAATGATTGACCATTTAGACAACATATATCATTTTATTAGAACAGGGGAGAGATCAGAAAGTATTCAGGAGGCCATGGCACACCACAAGGTTGAGACACAAAGAATGATCTTACAGTTTTTGATAAATTGTTTGATAAGGGAACGAGATCGGCCAAGTACAAGCAAAGAAGAGATGAAAGCCCTGATAAATTGGAGTAACAATATAGCTGATGGTAAACATGATAAACAAAGTTGTATAGAAGCCATGTACAGAAAGATTCGTAAAGAAATTCTAGACATACACGAAAGGGGCAAAGCAGCGAGAGAAGATGAGAAAGCAGATAGTGACGTCTCAGAGAACAATGATATAGACACAGGAACGCAAGACGGAACACGAGGCAGAATAGCGTACGTAGGAAGAGCGAGACTTCCTAAACAGAATCCTTTTGACAGACCCTTTGACAAACCCATACGTCTGGAAAACAAGAAACGTTTTCTTTCTCAAATACCAGAACAATGTTCTCTTGAACATTTATTCCAAGCCACTGATAAAATACTGAAAGAAAGAATAGGTTACAGTGAACTTAGTACCATGCGTGATCAGGAATTAGCATGGTCAGCAGTACAATGGGCTGGAAATACCAGCATATATAAAGATGATTCAGTAGCCCAAACATTTTTGAGTCTTACCCCAGACGAACAGCGATTAGCTGGTATGTACATGATCCAGCATCTCATTACACTATATGAAAGTCAGCATTCTGATCCAGGTCCCCTATATAATATACTGGAAGAATTACTCCTAAAAAGATGGAGAGGCCTAGGTACCGATTTAATTAATACCATTCTAGAACAACGCCACAAATACAGAACTTTCTTGACTCCACATTTCGTTCCTGTTCCACCCCCAGTAAGACAACCTTTTTACATAGACAGACAGAATCCCTTACGAGAAGTTCATCCCGTCCAGACCCCAGGGGGTGCGCTTCAACGAGTATTCGTATACACTCCCTTGACCAAAATGGAATTATTGGAAATGAAGAAATTAGTGCCCTGTCATGATAAAGATCCAGCAGGATTCCACCGTGAATTAAAAGACATGTTACTCATGGGGGATTATACGTATCCCGACATTCTTAAAATGTTAAAGGTATTGTTGCCTGCCGGCATTTACGAAAAACTTAAAGAGAAAGAATGGGAGGTGGGAGATAAAAAGATTATTTGGACTGAATTAGAAGACGAAGAAAATGGGCGAGTCCCAGGTACAGGTCTTAGGGACAAAGCCAAAGCATTACCAGGATTATTAGTACAAGTCTTGCCTAGGTTATTGACAGTTAAAAAGGAAGACTGGGATGCAGTCTCAGCCTGCAAACAGAAACAAGATGAAGACACTAGTGATTTTTATTCCAGATTTGAGAAATGTTTCATTATTAATAGCGGCCTGAAAACAAGTAGTGAATCATATCCACATCTCTTTGTGACCAAATTAGTCGAGAATTCCTTACCACAGGTTAAAAATAGAGTACTGAAAGTCGAAAGTACATGGCAAGCTAATACTCCTTCCCAAATGTTACAAATGTTGCAGTACCACCAGAACCGAATTAGAGAGGAACACGAACATGAACAGAGACGTATGAAAGATACGAAAATGAAAGTACTAGTTGCCCAGACCGTCCCAGCAGATGGTCAGAAGAGGGGTACGACACAGACTAGTCATCCTGCAGCTCCCGTTAAAGGGAATTGCAACTACTGTAAACAGCCAGGTCACTATATAAACGAATGTCTGGTTCTGAAACACAATATTGCTACAGACAGGACGAAAGAAAGACCGCGTCCACCTAGACCAGAACATGTTCCACAGAATATTCCACAGAACACACAATCTCCCCAGAATGCACAACAACAGACAGTAGCTGTATCCCAGCCCCAACAAATTGCTGCCACGCAACATGTCACACAGCAAATGTACCAGTATGCACAGTCAGATTACCCCGATTATCAGCAGTATACATGAAACAGCCTAGAGAGGGAGGTTGGCTTGCCCCTTATCGAGGTTCCTGTAGATCAAGATGGTCCCTATGTACATAGTCAGGTATTAGGGAAAGACAGAAAATTTTTGATTGACACAGGGGCGAGCAGAACTACCATTAGTCATGACGAGGTTCCAGGGGCACCCCTCTCAGGCTCACAGAATGTTTCCCTTGGATTTTCAGGAAAGCCTATTGTTAACGAAGTGTCAAAGCCAGTTCCCCTTGCAGTTGGTCCATTGTCTCGTACTTCAGATTTGTTACTTACGAAATCCTGTCCTGAAAACTTGCTTGGTATTAAAACGTTGAAAGCACTAGGAGCAGTGATATGTTGTTCTCCGGAAGGAGTGAGATTGTTTTTACGTGACTTTAAAGGTCATTACGTGTTGAGAGATTTTGATCCAAGATTGCAGAATGTACCACAACATTCATGGGCGCAAGGTCCAACTGATGTAGGTTGTATGCACATTACACCTTATCGTGTCACTCTCAAGCCAGGTGTTGTACTGCCCTGAATCCGACAATACAAATTGCCACCTGAGGCTGTAACAGCCTTACTGAAAATTATTGACGAGCTCATTGCACAAGGAGTAGTTGTAGAAACTGACTCCAATGTATGTAATTCTCCAATCATTCCGATCCTTAAACGAACTGACCCAAATGCACCTCCAGTCTACAGACTGGTGATCAACCTTCGAGAACTGAATAAATGCATAATACCACAGTTCCCAGTAGTCCCAGATATTTCTTCCCTATTGACTGCCATTGATTCCGAAGCTGCGTTCTTTACCGTAATTGATCTTAAGAACGCCTTCTTTAGTGTCCCCATTCATCTGGAAAGCCAGTATCTTTTCGGATTCTCTTTAAATGGCCGAAGCTTCAAATTTGCACGTGCACCTCAAGGGTTCACAGAAAGTCCTAGTATTTACAGTCAAGCACTGAAACGACAACTAGACAGTATTCACATGCCTACTGACACTGCACTGCTGCAATACGTTGATGACTTGTTAATTACAGCACGGACCGAACGTGACTGCGAACGCGCATCACTGACAGTCTTGTATTTTCTGGCCGAAAAGGGGCATAAAGTGTCCCCTTCGAATCTACAATTCTGTGCCCAGCAAGTGGTATACCTTGGACACTTGCTGTACAAGAGGGGTAGACAGTTGACACCAGATCGTATCCAGTTAATTGCACATCTGCCACAACCCATTACACAAAAGGAATTACGGGCCTTCATTGGCCTCACTTCTTACTGCAGACAATTCCTCACTATGCATATCTAGCCAAGCCACTCATACTGTTGACAACACAGGAGGCAGCGACTTTGACTGTCCTCCCTTGGACTCAGGAACATATACAAGCCTTTAATGACTTGAAGAAAGCTTTATGTCAAGCACCTGTTTTAGCGACACCATGTTACAGCAAACCTTTTACACTTTTTGTCACAGAACGCGATGGCACAGCATTATCTGTTCTCACACAAGATCAAGCAGGACACCACAAGCCTTGTGCTTATTTTTCGAGTACATTGGATCCAGTTGCCCAGGCTTTACCTGCGTGCCTAAAATCAGTTGCAGCAACAGCTCTAGCTATAAGACAAAGCGATTCAATAGTGTTAGGACATCCCTTGACAGTACAGGTTCCACACTCCGTGGAAGTTCTCCTGAACCGAACCCAGACTCAACACTTGACCATAGCACGACTGACAGGATATGAACTGACACTGTTCCAGCCACACATAGAAATCAGACGTTGCAACATACTCAACCCTGCCACATTGTTACCCTCCATTACAGCAGATCCAGCACCACATGACTGTGTGGAAGTCATTAATACCGTGACAAAGCCCCGACAAGACTTGACAGACATTGCATTGCCCGATCCAGACCTGACACTTTATGTGGATGGTTCATGTATGAGAACAAGTACAGGAGAGTTAGTAGCCGCATATGCAGTGACCACTGAAACTGAAGTCATAGAAACACATCGTATTGACACATTATCTGCTCAAGCAGCAGAGCTCATTGCTCTGACCCAAGCCTGTAGACTAGCCAAGAACAAGAAAGTAAACATATACACAGATTCACAGTATGCATTCGGAGTCGTTCACGACTTCGGTGTTCTTTGGGAAGAAAGAGGTTTTTTAACTTCTCACGGTGCCAAGATACAACATGGTCCCCTCATTCAAGCCCTGTTAGAAGCAATACATTTGCCTACAGCCATAGCCATTATGAAGTGCAAAGCACATACTAAAGTCACCGATACTATTTCCCAGGGTAAAGACCTGGCAGATCGAACAGCCAAACTCACAGCTCAGACTCAGACAGACATTCCGACTGATCCGACAAAGACTGAAGTAACTTCACTGACACATTGCATGACAGTTAAGGATCCCACACTAGATGTACTCAACATACAGACACATGCGACCCCAGATGAAATCAAGAAATGGACTGAACAAGGAGGGATCCAGACAGATCAGGGATGGATGACGAAGGGAAGAGCCACATGGTTCCTCCCCGACTCTATGGTTCAAGTCATCATTAACACAGCACATAGTCCAGCACACTTAGGAGAGAAAGCCATGTTAGACAGTTTACAGAATCTTTGGTTCAACAAGCATTTACGTGCAGCAGCGAAACAGAAAGTGCGTACTTGCCTGATCTGTTGTCAGTTCAATCCAGGCAAAGGTATCCCCGTGGAACAAGGTGGATTTCATCCTCCTGACCATCCTTTTGAAGTCCTCCAGATGGATTATATCCAGATGGACAGATGCCGAGGATTCAAGTATGTCCTCGTAGTTGTATGTGCCCTTTCCCGATGGACAGAAGCATATCCAGTCCCCGATTACACTGCTGTAACCACTGCTAAACAACTGGTCCGTGAATTTTTCCCGCGATACGGTTTGCCCCGTGTCATGTACTCTGATAATGGTCAGCCATTCTCGTCCGAGCTTATGAAACAGGTATCACTCCTGTTAGGTTACCAGTGGAAATTCCATTGCGTACGACACCCCGAAGCCGCTGGTCTCGTTGAGAGACATAATCAAACCCTGAAAACACGGTTAGCGAAGGTCTGTGCAGAAAAAGGTGTAGATTGGATAGTAGCCCTGCCAGTTGCCCTCTTTTACATGCGAATGGTAGCCCATTCTAGAACCGGATTGTCCCCATATGAAATAGTTTTTGGACGTCCCCAAAACATGTGGGGTACGCCTATGCCCCGAAAAATTACAGGTGTTGACAGTACTATGCTGACAGATTACCTAGCTTCCTTGATGTCTGCACTACTATCTTGTCGTTCACAGGTCACGGCTGCCTTCCCGGACAATACCCAGGTGAAACCGCATTAAATCGTTCCAGGAGACCTGGTTTTGGTCCGAAATTTTGACCGATCGAGCCCTCTGGAACCGAGGTGGAAGCAGCCAAAGTTGGTGTTGATGACCACGAGGACCGCAGTGAAACTGGAAGGACGTAAAGGCTGGTTGCATTCCAGCCATATTAAGCGCTTTCATGGATTGTGTCCAGAGACTGTAATCAAGGACTGCCCCCTTTCGGACACTGACTCTAAAATCCCCCTGTTAGAGAAAACTCCACAGCAGGAGTACCGAGCCAAGTTGAGGTCTAGTAAGTCAGACAGCGTTTAATTGTTTAAGTCCCCCTCGGGTGAAGTGGTTAGACAGGTTTCTGACATGTATGAGATAGACCCAAGTAGTCAGAGAGATAGGCGAATCGAAAAGAGAGAAAAATTTTGCAAAAATCTGCATAGTCGATGCGTTATCGCATTAATTTTTATGTTTCTTCTGAGTCTTACGATCATATGCATAAGTCTAATGCTACATGCTTTCTTTCCTCTTGGTTCTCATGTACATACTTCCTTTAATGACACTGTAGAGCACACTTTTAGCGACCTGCCCCCCCACGAACTGTCCTATCGATTAGCAATGCGCAACAATACATTCATTTGTATGTTACACCATTCTCACCAGACCAGCAATGCCACCAATTGCTGGGTATGTGGCCGACTCCCTCCCTATCAGAAATACAAGGGAGCTCTGCCCCTCTTTCCTTATCCGTTTACACATAATGGTTCGTGTGGTGCATGGTTTACTTTAATGTCCTCCCTAGACAGTACGTCCACAGTTTCCCAAGGCGATTGGATATGGGGGAACCTTAATATAGTTATGAATAAAATATGTTTCCCAGACAAGGAAGGTCTTCCCCAAAGGACAGGGACCGATCTAGAAAATGAAGTATATGGTTTAGGTAATTTTACACTTAACCTCATGATTCTGAATGTGCAGTCTGAGACTAATTCGGACTTGCCGTTTATTACAATTTTGCCAGTGAAAGGCGAATTATGCGTCAGAAAGAATGGTTCAGTACATCTAGGACACAGTGATTGTAATACTGTGGTCGAATTCAGTGATAAAGGAAAGTCTACTTTCAAAGCTTCTCGCCATTCTTATTTTTTATGTGGTCAGACAGCTTATGTACGTCTGCCATTAGATTGGGATGGGACGTGTTATATCGCGTTCCTATTGCCACCTGTTTTCCTAGCCCCGCCTGATTATCATCGAAATTCGCATCTTGTACATGTGAGACATAAGAGAGACCTTCCTCCCGTTATCGATTATTCTGAATCAGCATGGGATCAGTATAAGGATTATATTAAAGGATATTTTTGGTTCATAGGTCCAGTCCAAAATAGTAAGATAATACGAAGATTGACCAGAACTTTGGAAGCAGTAGTGAACGAGACTACTTTTGCTTTAGGTAACCTGACTGAGGAGCAGTCTGCTATGAGACTTGTTGTTCTTCAAAATCGCCTTGTCCTTGACGTCATCCTGGCCGATAGGGGCGGGGCTTGTAGAGTCATCGGATCCAGTTGTTGCGTGTTTATTCCTAATAACGCGCCATCCGTGTATAAGGCAATAGCCAGGCTCCATAACATAGCTCATCAGATGCACCAGAATCCAGACACTTGGACCTGGTCCGGTTGGCTTTGGAGTGTGATATCCGCCTGGGGATGGAAATTGTTGTCATTCCTAGGAATAATACTGCTCATAGTATTCAGTTGTTGTCTCTGTCTGCAGTGTGGGCCAGCGATTTGCGGCTTGTGCGCCACAGCTTGTATTCCCCGTCCAAGTACACGTTCCCGTTCACGAATAAAGAAAGAAGGACAAATGATGCTATATGAACAGATAGATGGTCTCATGAACATAGATAAATCCTAAAGGGTGTAGTAGGGGCCAAGGAGGGAATGAGGTAATAGAAATTTTCAGGTAGCTAATGTGTCCCCCACTCGCACCCTATCCATGCACCCATGTTCCTTGTATGTCATGTAACTTCCTTCCCGTACATGCTAGAAAGACGCATATGCATTTGCGTCCAACGTTAACATGTTAGTTATTCAGTTCTCCAAGAAAATCACGTTAATTAGGCTCTAAGGCCTATGGTGCCAACGTCTTTACATAGTGCACTTTTGAATCTCGCACACGTTTTCTCCATGTTTCCTGGCTCCGTCGAGCTAGGCCCTTAATTGAGGCTCCGAGTCTCTTCTGTCTCTGAAAGCTGTATGCATCCCTGACCTCTGCCTTACTTCCTGCCCAGCGAAGCGGTGCCCGGCTCAGCCTGGCCTGCCTGCCAAAATAGTATTTTGCCTACAAGTTATCTGCTCAGCCTCCTCGAAAACACATTCCAGTCTAGTGAAATAGGTAAACATATTCCCGGCTGCAGAGCAAAGGGCCCGGCCTTCCTGTCCTCCTTGCAAGTGATTTACAGAATCCGTTACCATGGTAGGCCCATGGCCCCGCACATTGCACCAAGACACGTATGCACGCACTAGCATTCAGTATTGAACGGCCTCTGTCCGAGAGACCTTTTACTTCAGACGACACATCCTCCAAACATGAGATACCAGATATGCTATAGGTACAGGTCGTTCTGACACCCCAGACACCAGTCTCCTCTACTAGTGCTAAAGTCAAAGCCCCCAGTTCTCCCCAGTTACACCTCATGCTCAGTTGCGCGCGCATCTAGGCCAAAAGTTTCTGCTGATCCTGCAAACTTTCTCTATGCATCCACCCACTTGTGACGTTTCTTGTGACGTTTCTCTGACATGTCAAGTGCACGCCCACGTGTACGCCTTCTTACACGCCTCCTGTTACGCACATGTGTTCTTATCTCTCTCTTTTCACCTGTTACGCCTACTGTATTCATTTCAACTATACTGTTTTACTATATATAATGTGTGATGTTAAGAAAACGTTGAATATCCCTTCCTGAACCTTAGTGGTGATGGAACATGATGTCCTGTTCCTCGAGGATCATAATTAAAGCCCGTATGACTCAGATACCACGGACTCTGCCTCTCATTTGATTGAGCTATCCTTATTGATATTTAATGTATGGAAAAATAGTTCGGTAATTTTATTTACCACAGTCTCTCTGAGCTTTGTTATTGCATCCAGATAGATATATAACACAACAAACGACATACACCAAAAAATAGCCAGGTCTATTGGCTTTGTCATTGTTTGCAAGCTATTTAAGATAAAAGAGTAACATTAATGATTTTGTTGTAAATAATTAATATTGAAAACGTTTCAGTTTTGAAATTGTGAGACTGTGAATTAAGGTGAATGTGAATGAGCAACGAAAATGCACAAAAAGTTTGGTTTTAGCTTGTCACATTTGCTGTGCATTCGGTGACAGGCTTTGGCCGCCCCCGAAAGCCAGCGGGCCGTGGAAAAATCTGGTGGAGCTGCTATGAAGCGCCCAGAGGCAAGAGAGGGCTACCCCTCACAGGAAAAAGCAAGCCGAGACTTTTGAAGCCCCCCCCCAGTGGGGGAGGCCGCTTTCATGGCAATTCATTCAAATTTTGTTTTTATCTTGTTACATTTGCTGTGCGTTCAAAGACAGGCCTGTCCTCTAACACATTGCTGCATAATCCTTTTAACATAGAGGACGAGTTTACTTTCCTTCTCTGACTGCAAAATTTGAGGATTTTAAAAAGTGCAATATCTGACAATCTTGCTATAGTACACACATTTAGGAAAGCACAAATGAAGAACGTTTTGTTAGTAATTCTGAAGTGTGATGGAAAAAAAGATTGTAATTGGATCCAAACAAATGAAGTCACTTTAGTTGACGGTGTGCAAATGATGAATATTTGCTCTCACCCGATTTCCACACATTCTTTGTGTCCTCCAGAGTTTTATCAGTAAGTGCATGTCATCACGAATTTTGTGGCCATTTCATTGGAAAATGTGCTGTGTGTACCAAACCTTGTTTCAGTATTTACGACTGTGTGCTCCAACATTCACCACCATCTACATATCACACCCTTACCACTCCACTCTCTTTCTGAATTGTTGGAGCTCATTTCATTGTACACTTGGTCTTTGTGTGATGTTTGGATTTGTATTCAGTCATGAAGAGTTCAGGATATTACATTGATGGTAGCACCTCCACTCTGAAAATTGTTCCAGCTCCACTGATATGGCAGTTGTAAGCACCTGGAGAGGACTCAGTTGAAAGTATACACTGTAGTGTACAATAATAATTTACTGCACACAAAAAAAAACAAAAAAACCCGCAGCATCTGGGAATTAACTAACTCTTATAAGAAATCAAGATTAAATAAAAACGTGGAAGATAAACAGGAACTAAAACACCAACATGGATTACGTAAACCACTTTTGTATTCATTGCTCGAAAATCAGTCAGTGTTTTTTCAGTAAAGATACGAACAGAAATATAGAGCCCAAGAGCGACCCGTTTCAAAATCAGCTTTTAATTACAACTGAGAAAAAACAGGTCAGTCAAGCACTCTCAAAATTATTTAGCATTTCAATCGATTGTTATTGTCATTCCCAAGTTCTAAAGTCAATAGAGCAAAATGTTCCATTGATAGTTTTGCTTCACTTAAGTAAGTGTAAAGTTAATTTGCAGAAAGTAGATTTCAAAATACGGATCCAAACAAGATGTTGGGCTTCAAATGTTTTATTTCATACACATTAAATGTTTTCCAGCTCACACCGCCGACACGTGTTTCGTCTCATGGAGACTTTTTCAAGGCTGGAAGTATAAAAAACTACAATAAGTATTCTACAAAATACACTAAATATGAACACTTTCTCTAATAATGTACAAGTAAAATAAGCTACAACATATATTTACAAAAATCATAATTACTTTCTAGAAAAACCACAAGATAAAAAGCAAATTTGGGTGCTGTTGGCACTGTATTGGGTTATAAGGGCAAGCTTGTTATTAGCCTGCTGTTTAGAACCTTTCTGTTTTCTTTTAAGAGTAGACTCTCTGGGTATTTTCTGTATTTTCTATGTGCAGTATCCAACAAGCCAAACTTTCGATTTCATCTATACTTTTGCTGGGAGACAAGACTCGTGTTATATTACCATCCCTTCACTATATCCTTTGGTATGTTCCTCTCTATATTTTGTTGTGGGTTTTGGAATTGTGAAATAGGGGGACAGAGAGCCCTATTACATATGGTACTGAGACTGGTACAAGGGTGACAACCATGCGGTGTACAACACTGGTGTTACATTTACATGGAGTAATCTATACTACTATTATAAAGAGAGAACTTGCACCTTTTGGCCAGGTAAACTCGGGAACCACAGCGCCAATCTACACACCCGATACATCTATGAAAATGTCAGGGTGTGTAGATGGACATAGGCTATATACATTTTTAAAAAAAGTAAATTAAAAAAAATTAAGTTTGTCGACAAAGTAGTCCCCTGAAAGTAGCGCCGGCCGGAACCTAGCGCTGGCCGTGACGCGACTTGAGTGATGACCGCGACGACGTGCGTGATGACGACGTGTTGGAGCGGCGGACATGAAGCTGTGGTGAAGTGAGGAGCGCGGGCGCGTCATGGTGAAGAGGAGCGGAGCGGCAGCGGTAAAGTAAACCTTGAAATCAGGGCGGGAGGGAGTCAGGTCGGGAGGGAGTTGGAGCGGGAGGGAGTCGGAGCGGGAGGGAGTCGGGGCGGGAGGGAGTTGGGGTAGGAGGGAGTCGGGGCGGGAGGGGAGCGTAGCTCTGGTCTGGGCCAAAAGATTCAATATGTCAGAGAGAGGGCAGCAATACCAGAGTAAAGTGATGGCTCCAAAGTACAGATTCACAGTAATTAATCGGTACTTTGAGCAAGTGGGTCCACAACACATATTTTATCATAACATCAAGTCACCATTCAGCTGTTCCTAAGAACAAACCTAACATCATCTACGTCCTCATCTTTGCCCAAAACACGTATAACTTTAAAAAAAGAAAGAATTGTAGACCATGCTGGCTAGATAACTTCAAGGATCGCTTTCATTATTATTTTCAGTAAGCGTTTAAGGGGCAGGCGGGAGGAGTGGGGGCGGGAGGGAGTCGGGACAGTGGGGGGTCGGGGCGGGAGCGGGTGTACTGCCCCCAGCCCCTTTCTGCCCCAGGCAACGCTGGGGCGGGCTGCTAGTGAATTGTATACACTGCTAATGTTGTGACTAGTGGGGGTTACAGTATGTGAGAAAGATTGTGATTTTTAATCAACTGCTTGTAAGTCATTGATGAACAAATACTGTTGTAAATATGTGAATATAGTAATAACGGTTTGCTTTTTCTCTTGTGGTTTTTCTAGAAAGTAATTATGATTTTTGTAAATATATGTTGTAGCTTATTTTACTTGTACATTATTAGGGAAAGTGTTCATATTTAGTGTATATTGTAGAATACTTATTGTAGTTTTTTATACTTCCAGCCTTGAAAAAGTCTCCATGAGACGAAACAGGTGTCGGCGGTGTGAGCTGGAAAACTTTTAATGTGTATGAAATAAAGAATTTGAAGCCCAACATCTTGTTTGGATCCGTATTTTGAAATCTACTTTCTGCAAATGACCTTTACACTTACTTAAGTGAAGCATAACTATCAATGGAACAATTTGCTCTATTGACTTTAGAACTTGGGAATGACAATAACAATCGATTGAAATGCTAAATAATTTTGAGAGTCCTTGACTGACCTGTTTTTTCTTGGTTCTTGATACTAGCAATCTTTGCTAGCTTTGACACCCCTGGTGGTGGGTGTATAACAGGACAACAGTGCACCTCGTAGAAATATACTTATACAATTGTAAAAAATGATATCAAACGTAGAAATGCTTAAGTGAGAGTTGTATTAACATAATGTGCGGACGTTTTCTCTCTTAGAGAAACACTACCACTAAATTCCTATATATAATTTAATTACAACTGGGTCCGAATCTCAAAGGGACCCGACCCACTTAAAACCCCGCTCTCAGTTGTAGTCTTGCAGTATTTAGGCACATGTCATACTAATACAACCCCTATGCGAGAAACTGTTGAACTGAGCCCCTTCCCTTGTCCTTCCTTTCACAGACTAACTTTTCCATGCCCAATAGAAACCATTACATTTATATGCACAAATTAAACACTGGGATTTCCCTCTTACCCCACAATGTGAGAATCGTTTGTCTTGCCGCTAACAATAACAGATATTTTTTCCCCAGTATGCCGTTTAGCTGATATAGTTCCTGCGATGGGGATTCTAATAATATTATAGATGACATCTGCCCAAATCTGCACTATTTTTGTATGCCTGGACAGCTCCTTAATATGTGCAGTAAATTGCCCCATTACTTGCATTTCCCCCAGCAGGTGTCAGGCCCTGTGCTGCCTATCCGAGTTGTTCTGTGCGGTGTGAGGTAGAGGAGTTTATACAATAGTTCCTTTACATGCTCATGTCTTTTGAAATTGCTTTGCATCGGGAATATGTGTCCCATCGTTCATCATCTAATGTTATGTCTAATTTCCCTTTCCTCATACTCTCTGGTAAGGGTAACGTGTATGAGCTTCCCTACCAATCCGAAATTTGTATGTGAGTGAAATGGCTTGTATTTGTGAAGTGTGTGTTTGGATTAGCTTTTCGAGGGGTGTAAGGGATCTTGAACCACCCCCTTAATCAGTGGTTGCAGCTCCTAGTACTTTACTTGCATACATCTATACCTTTCTTCGTTCTTTATCACATATTTCTGCTTGAGTTGCTGGAATGGCTTACTCTGACCTTTATGAAACAAGTCATCCATTGTGTCACATCAGCTGCTTTTTCAGCCTTTAGCTTTATCACCCCCTCCTGGGGCAAAATCACTGTTTTGCAGTAGGGAGGTAAATGGTGCCAGGCATGAACTCAGGGGTTTCCTCCTATACCTTGTATCCCATGTCTCTAGGGTGGAGCTCAACACTCCGGAGGTATACAGCCTTATATCTCTATGCGTGGTATCCATGCCACCTACCACAAGGATTGGTCCACCAGGGTATGGTGTATATAGCACCACTTCTTTTGCTTTTCCATGTATGACTACTCCAACAAAGATCGCAAGTGTGATTCCGGAAAGTACCTGAGTATATGTGGTACACCCAAACCTCCGGTACTTGGTGTAAGTGTCCTTTCTGACCCATTCCCATACTGGGTTTCTTGTCATGCCAGATGTAATTTGTGCATAAATTGTGCACTGTTATATATCCCTTGTTGTTGTTGTTAGAGGAACTACACAGTAGAGTGTTTTTGTTAATATTTTCGTCTGTATGAGTGCTTTATTAGCTCCCAACAATAATTGTTTGTGTGCAAGATATTGAGTCCCCATCTTTGCAACGTGTGCTGTTCTTCCTACTTTTCTCAACAGGGTTTCTGGTAAGGTTTTAGCTGACAAGACATGCATGTATTCCAGTTAATTTTCATTCAAACATGGATCTAGCCTTTATCTCTGGGAAAATGGAAGTGGGTGTGGTGAGGATCAGTCCCATAGACTTCATCAGATTGATTTTGAAGTCAGAGAGTAGCTGATAGTACCTTAGTTCTGCTAGCAATGCTGGCGCTGATGTCGCTGGACTAGTGAGGCAGAATAGAAGTTTGCATAAAAAGCAGGAAAGCAGGTATTTTCATACTCTTTAATCGCTGCTGTCCTGGAGGAGTCTCTCTGGATCCCCTGAGTAGATGATTTAGTTTGTTGATCTCTTGACTTTGGCTGCCAGCGGGTTGCTTGCTCTGCTGTTTTTTTATGTGGTTTTTAGGGAAATATCAAAGGATAACCCGGGGGAAAACACCACATTTTTAACACAATTCAGTGAAGCAATGAATTACCATTGAGCATACATTTATTTTAATCTAAATCATAGATGTATTGCAAACTGCCAACACTTCTGTGTTTATACCAATAAATTACATGGATATGTACAGGCTACTGTCCAAAACAAACAATAAACATTCAATGCAATAGTCACAGAAGACATGCTCATCTTTATGCATATTTTCAACAACTATGTCTCAAGGGTAACACCATATGAAATAAGTCCATTCCTTGTTGCCTCTATTTTTGTTTTTTTGGAAACAAAGGTGGTTATGCAGCGTTCTTACTGGCCTGGTCAGTAGGTTGCTTTCCTCGCCACACAGCTCTGCCTGGCAGCTGTTGCCCCCTGATCCTTCCATGTCCATAGTTCTAGACCCTCAGGCACCCGCCTGCGCATCATCCTCGTGTTCCAGCGGGGAGTGCCTCTGCTCTGCTGTTGCTCTGCCCTCTGTCTTCGGCTTTCTGCTTTCTGCCTACTTCCGCTCCTTTGCTCCTTTTTTCTATCACTGCTTTCTTGTCACTTTCTCTGTGTTCTCCTATGTGCACCTTTTGTCCCTTTCCCTTGCCGCTGCACGCCCCGACGGCCTACAGACTACAGAACCGTTTTCCCGATCCCTCTTCCCGCCTCACCAGCTTTTGAGCCCTCCACAACACTAGTTGATGTCGGCCGCTGTGAAGTGAAGGAGTGTACTTTCTGACCTGGTAGTAGGTTGCTTCACTCACCGTACAGCTATGCCTAGCAGATGTTGCCCCTTGACACTCCCAGGTGCTATGTTCTAGGCCCTCCTCCACCCACAGACACTTACCTGCACCTTATCCCATGTGGTCCAGTGGGGTGCATCTCTCCTCTGCTCCTGCTCTGCCCTCTGTCTTCTGCTTTTTGCCTTTTTCTTTTTCTGCTTCTTCTCTTTTTTTCATCTTTCTTTTTTCTATCACTGCTTTCTTGTCACCTTCTCTCTTTTCTCCTATTTGCTCCTTTTTGCCTTTCCCTTGCCGCTCCTCGCTCCGGCCCCTCCTCCAGTGCCATTTTTCCACTCCTGCTTCCTGCCCCCCAGTTGTTCAGTCCTTCCCAACACTGTTTAATGGCAGTCGCAAAGCTGGTGTGTTTAGCTGGCGCGCCACTGGCATGTCTAAGGTGCTCCAAAGTTAAGTCCGTCTGCACCTGCCCGTGCCTGGACTGCTTCCAGCGCCACAGACCCTGTTCCCCGGACCATCACCTGCTATGACTCCACCACCCTCTATGCCCTCAACACCGCCTGCCACCTTGCGTCGTCAATGAACACCCAATGCCTGTTCACCTGCCACAACCGCAACTACACCTTCGCTGACCTTCGCACACCGACCTCACGACCCCCAAGAACCGGACCCGACCTCCTCAGATGCATCCTACTCAACACCCTCTCCCTCAAAAGACATAACGTGGAGATCTGGAACTAGCACGACTCCCTCTCCTCCGACTTTGCCTACCATACAGAAACCTGGGTGGACTCCACCTCAGCCCCAGACATCGCAACCGCCATCCATGAAGGATACAAATTCATCCACAAGGTGGCATCAACCGGCCAGGAGGAGACATCGTCATTGTACACAAAGATGCCCTCTGCCTCACAATTAGCTCCGACGACTACTCACTGTGAGAAGTTGGCCTGGCATATGAGGTCCTAGTGGGCACCTTACACCAGTCCAAACGACCCTTATTGATGGTAGGTTTAAGACAACCTTTATAGAAAGCTATCCTAGTTGTAGCTGTTGAGAGCAGCCTTCAGGCTAAGTCTTGAAGGAATGTAAAGCAGCTTATTTTACCAATCTATAATCCCTTGAATAAACACATGAAAGGAGAACCACATCTGAAAGAGACACGTTAGTGATAGATTCCTTACCTTAGAATATCCCCAGGCATCAGACTGGACCCGGAAACTCTTGCGTAGCAATACCCCTGCGCGCCGGTAGGCGTCGTCCGCGGCTCCGCGTCCCCCGTCGGCATCGTTAGCGCCGGAATGACGTCGCCGGAGTACTTAGACGCCGCCCTCGCGCGCTGATGTCAGTTCTTCTTTTTTCCGCACCAGCTAGCCCAGATCCGGAGAAGCTCTACCCCTTAGTCACTTTTTGACTAAACTCTTTTGATCTTTTGATCTGGTTTTTCTCGAGTCGTTCGACTCCTACGGTGCTGGTAGGGATGCCCGGGTTCAAACCCTGCTCCAAGTGTAGCCGAATGATGTCGGTTACCGACCCCCATTGCCAGTGCCTTCAGTGTCTAGGCCTCGACCACGACGACCGTACCTGCTCCGACTCACGGGCCCTGATGTCTAAGGCTAGGCGGGAGCGGTCCTGCAAGTGACTTGAGATCCGGCAGTCGGCTCCGTGTCGTTCAAGGTCCTGGTCCCACAGGAGGTTGAGGGACCGGTCGTGGGGTCGGAGCCCTCGTAGCTCCGAGAGTCAGCATCGGTCTTCGGGATCAAGATCCTCTGGTAAGAGGCATGAGAGATCTGAAAGGCGTCATCGCTCTTCCGACCCACCCGGATGCTCGTGTGACGCGGCCGGGGATTCGGGTGACACCAACACGGCTCCGACAGAGTTGCGGGTGCTGCAGCCTGCCCCACACCTTCCGGTACCTGGGCACGATGCGACGCCTGAGGAGGTCGAGCGGTACCTCATGGCCATGAGGTCTCTCCCTCCTCGCCGGGTTCCGTGGCGCCTTCGAGCCCAATGGTCCCGGCTGGGGGGCCTAGCAGGTCGGGTGCTTCGGCTCCGACGCCGCTGGGTGCTTCGGCCCAACGCCGCCAACGACTTTGGTCCCGGAGCCACAGGCCCCCACTGGTTCCGCTTCCGGATCCGGGTCGTCGCCGGTCGACCTCACGACCTCACCGACACCGGCCCCTAGAGTGTCACCCCCAGCGCCACCTACAGGCGACGCCGCTACCAATCCTACCCTCGATTCGGTTCCAGCGTATCGAGACTTTTATTTCCACGAACCGGCCCCATCCTTTGAACCGGAATTTCAGGTGATGGGTGACGAGGGAGATTGGGATGGGTCTATGGACCCTCTGGCACAGGAGTGCAATTCTCAGCCGGACTGGACAGGTGAGCTTAGGGATGCCAGTGGGCTGGATACTTCGCCAGACACTGGTTTTGTCTCCCCTCCAACCGTGGCTTTGGAGGAGGGGGCTGCCTACAGTGTAGTGTTGACGCAGGCGGCCAAGGCATTGGGCCTGGAGCTCCCCGTAACGGCTGTGAGGACTAACCTCCTCACTGAGGTCCTTAAACCGCAGGCAAGCTCAGCTGAGCCTCTACTGCCGTTTAATGAAGCCTTGTGTGACGTTCTTTTGGGCACTTAGTCCAAGCCCGCTTCAGGTCAGCCTGTAGATAGGAACGTGGCCAGACGCTACCGCCCGGCTCCGGGTGACCCTTGCTTTTTGTCCACCCTCCCCACCCCTGAGAGCCTGGTTATCCAGACCGCATTCCCGATGACTCCGCCTGATCGGGAATCCAAGAGGTATGAACAATTCGGTAAGAAGGTGTTCTCGTCCCTGAGTTTGGGACTGCGGTCAGTCAATACCGCATGCCTCTTGGGCCGCTACACCCACACTCTGTGGAACACGGTCGTGGACGTGCTGCCACAATGTCCGGAGAAGGCCCGGGCTAAACTCACCCAAGTCCTTGCGGAGGGTTGAGATGCGTCATGCTTTTCCATCCGGTGTGGGCTGGATACCACGGACTCACCTGGCAGAGCGATGGCAACGACGGTGGCAGTTCGACGCCACGCCTGGTTGAGGACCGCCAACTTTTCGGCTGATGTCCAGGCCACCCTTCTGGACATGCGGTTTGATGGCCATCGCCTCTTTTGCGACAAGGCAGGCCATGCGCTTGAGCGTTTTAAGGACTCTAGGGCTACGGCCAAGTCCTTGGGCCTCTCTGGCCCACGCCAGCAAACGGGTGCCTTTCGCTCCTTTCGTGGCCAAGGATGGGGCGCTCCCACACGTGCTACCAGCCATGTGTCGCAGACTAATACACAGTGCGGTGGCGGCCATGGAAACCACTGTGGTGGCGGTCGGGGACAACGGCGAGGTCAGTCCACACCTTCCCCTGCAGCATCCACCTCAAAACCCTCCTAGTCCGTGCTTTCAGGCCCATGTGGCACCAGTGGGGGGCAGGGTTCCCCATCACCACGTCCACTGGCGCACTGTCACGTTGGACATGTGGGTTCTGCAAATCGTCCGAAGGGGCTACTCCCTCCCCTTCGAGATGACCCCTCCAGCCATGCCACCGCAATACCACCGCGATCATTTGCGACTTCTGCAAGAGGAAGTTACGGCCCTCTTGGCCAAGTGGGCCATCAAGCACGTTCCTGGGCCAGAAGTAGGGTGTGATTGTTACTCCCACTACTTTCTGGTACCCAAGAAGGGCAAAGGGGGCCTACGCCCTATCTTGGACCTACGGAGCGTCAACGGCTTCCTCCGGAAGGAGAAGTTCAAAATGCTGACATTGGCTCAGGTCTTAGCTGCCCTGGACCCAGGAGACTGGATGGTAGCATTGGACTTGCAGGACGCTTATTTCCACATCCCAGTCCTGCCGGCCCACCGGCGCTACCTGCGGTTCACGGTAGGCCACGAACACTTTCAGTTTACCGTGCTCCCCTTTGGCCTTACCAGCGTCCCACGGGTGTTCACGAAAGTGATGGCGGTGGTCGCAGCTCATCTGCGCAGGTTAGGGGTTTCAGTCTTCCCCTACCTCGACAACTGGTTGTTGAAGGCGGGCTCGCCCCAGACTGTCGTCAGCCACCTCCAGACAACGGCGGATCTCCTGCACCAGCTGGGGGTTTCCATCAATGTGCCCCTCTCACAAGCTCCTCTTCATCGGATCGGTTCTCGACTCGGGGCAGTTTCGGGTTTATCGTCCTGAACAGCGGGTCTGGGATATTCAGGCTCTGATTCCACTCTTTCAGCATTTATCCCGGGTCTCGGTCAGGTTGACACTGCGGCTTCTGGGGCTGATGGCCTCCTGCATCTTTCTGGCGCATCACACCAGGTGGCGGTTGCGGGCTCTGCAGTGGGACCTGAAGTTTCAGTGGGCTCAGCATCAGGGCAACCTGTCCGACCATGTCATGATCTCGGAGGGCACTGCGAGACTGCTGCAGTGGTGGCTCACCGATCGCGGTTGGGTCAGCGGCAGATCCCTCTCCCTTCCCCAACCGGAGCACGTAGTTGTGACGGACGCGTCCCTCCAGGGCTGGGAAGGCCACATTGGAGAGGCGGAGATCAGAGGCCTCTGGTCTCCGGCGGAGTCCCGGCTCCATATTAACCTTCTGGAGCTGCGGGCGATTCGTCTAGCACTGAAGGCATTCCTCCTCTCTGTCCGGGGGAGTGTAGTGCAGGTGTTCACGGACAACACCACCGCCATGTGGTACTGCAACAAACAGGGCAGGGTGGGGTCGTGGACCCTCTGCCAGGAGGCTGTGCGCCTTTGGCAGTGGCTGGAACATCAGGGCGTGACCCTGGTGGTTCAACACCTGGCAGGTTCTCTGAACGCCAGGGCGGACAAGCTCAGCCGAAGGTGCATGATGGATCACGAATGGCGTCTGAACTCGGACGTGGCGCAAGGCCTCTTTCTGCAGTGGGGAGAGCCTTGGTTAGATCTATTCGCCACCGAAGAGAACGTGCAATGTCATCAGTTATGCGCGTTGGAATTTCCAAGGCGGCACTCGCTCGGGACGCTTTTCGTCGCGAGTGGAGTTGCGGTCTGTTTTACGCCTTTTCACCTATACCACTTCTGCCCAGTGTGTCGAAGAAAACCAAGCGCCACCAGCCCCAAGTCATCTTTGTGGCTCCGGACTGGGTGCAAAGGTACTGGTATCCCGAGCTACTCAGTATGTCAGTCGATCCCCCGATTCGTCTGCCTCTTCAGGAGGACCTTCTGTCGCAGCAGCAGGGGACGGTCCTCCACCCGAACCTGTCCAGTCTCCACCTCCATGCTTGGAGATTGATCGGCGACAGTTGAGGCCATTTGACTTGCCTCCTGAAGTCTATAATGTCATTCTGGCAGCCAGGCGTCCCTCCACAAAGTCGGTATACGCCTGCAGGTGGAACAGATCTGTGGCATGGTGCACAGCAAAGGCTGTGGATCCTCTCAATGCCCCTCTTTCTGAGGTTCTTCTCTTCCTTCTTTCTCTTGCCCAACAGGGCTTCGCTCTGGGCACTATCAAGGGCTACCTTTCTGCCCTTTCAGCCTTCATAAGGCTACCTGATCAGCCTTCTTTGTTAAAGTCCTCCATTGTAAGCAGATTCTTAAAGGGCATCACTCATATGTTCCCTCCTGTTCCTTTCGTGATGCCCCAGTGGGACTTGAACCTGGTTCTAACTTACTTGATGTGCGCTCCCTTTGAGCCACTTCATAACTGTCCTCTCCGTCTTCTTACACTTAAGACTGCTTTCCTGGTTGCCATCACCTCTGCCAGAAGGGTGAGTGAGCTCCAGGTACTTTCCTCTAAGCCTCCTTTCCTTTCTGTCCATCAGGACAAGGTTGTGTTGCGGACAAAACACTCTTTCCTGCCCAAGGTAGTCACAGCCTTCCACATCGGGCAGTCCATCACTTTGCCCCCCTTCTTTCCGCCTCCGCATCCCTCAAAAGAGGAAGAGAGCCTCCACCGTCTGGACCCAAAACGTGCGCTCTCATACTATCTGGATTGCACACACCAGTTCCGGGTGGATGACCAACTCTTTGTTGGTTACATGGGTGCTAAGAAAAGACGGGCGGTGTAGAAACGGACCATCTCTCGGTGGATCGTGTTGTGCATCCAAGCGTGCTACTCTTTGGCTAAAAAGGAGCCTCCTGTTGGGCTGAGGGCCCATTCCACTCGGGCCACGGTGACTACTACTGCCCTGGGGCGAGGAGTCCCCTTGCAGAACATTTGTCAGGCAGCTGCGTGGGCCTCGCTGCACTCATTCGCAAGACACTACTGCATGGACAGCCAAGGGATGGCTTCTTTGGCCGTTCCGTCCTACAGGACTTTCTTGTGTGATTATTGGTTTGCAGACCCACCACCGCGGTTGGTATTGCTGGGGTATCTATTCCAAGGTAAGGAATCTATCACTAACGTGTCTCTTTCAGATGCACAAGTTACTACTTGTGTAACGACATATCTGTAAGAGACATTAGTTAGTGATAGATTCCTTACCGACCCACCCATCCTCCCCGTTCTGTGAATCGATATCTAGGGTTAAGGCCATCCCCTTTCAGGGCCCTGGTTTCATGGCACCAGTGTTGGTTCTATTATGGCTCTGCGTATCTGGCGTGAAAAAGCTGTGTATAAGAACTGACATTAGCGCGCGAGGGTGGCATCTAAGTTCGCCGGTGACGTCATTCCGGCGCTAACGACGCCGACGACGGACGCGGAGCCGCGGACGACGCCTACCGACACGCAGGAGTATTGCTACGCAAGAGTTTCCGGGTCCAGTCTGACGCCTGGGGATATTCTAAGGTAAGGAATCTATCACTAACTGATGTCTCTTACAGATATATTGTTACACAAGTAGTAACTTGTGCACCAGGTATATATATAAAATATATGTATTTATTCTAAAACATACCCCTTTAGCCTCTTTATGAGGCTAAAAGTAAAAGTACAATACAAGAACTTAAATAGCACACTGTAAAAGCACAGTATACGTTTTGCCCTAGGGGCCTCACAAACCATGTACTAAGAAAGTGGTAGAAGTACCACTCTAAGCATAGAGACAAGGCCTAGGGCCTGTAGAACTGCTGGTGCAACTAGGAACCACCCAAGGTAGGGACGCAGGAGTCCCACGGGGGACACGTGCAGTGTCTAAACACAGCAGCAAATCACCATTTACTTCTATGGAGGAAATTAAAGTTACAAGTTTAGAGTTTAAGGACACTTAGGAGTGGACTACGATAATACCCCTTCAGTACTGGACACTTCGAGAGTCAAGACCCACGGGAGCACCAAAGTACTCGTGTTACCTCACCCAAGGAAGCTGGGTGCATAGGTATCTTTTCGTGTCGGGTTTCGTCGTCCTTTCCAATGGCGAGCTGCAAAGAAGTGCTGCAGGCGACCAGGAGAAAAGTGTCGGGATGGATACAAGGGTGGATCGGAGATCTAAAGAACCTGAAAGTAAAGGGGACAGAGTCTGGGTCACTAGCCTGTGACCAGGATGGCGAAGAGAAGATGCCAGCCGATGTTGGGTGCTTTCAAGTGATGCAGGTGAAGCTTGACTCTTCAGCCACGAGGACCAGGAGGCGTCGACGATGACCAGGAGCTGGAATCGAGCTGTCCCACAAAGGATATCGAGTGCTGCAGCATCGGTATCCGGATTTGACCCAACAAGCCTTGGCAACAGCAACCCCCGCAAGATGAAAAGATTGGCTTCAGAGCAGACCAGCAAGGTCTGAGGGACTCACCCTTTGGAGGGGAGTCAGGGCACATCTGGAGCAACCAGGGAAGCCCAAGAAACAAAGGATTGTTTGAACAGGGGTGTCACTCTTATACCCCAAGGGAGATTTCTTCCATCTTCCTGTCGATATGGAATGTCGAAGGTCCAAAATTTCTGTTCTAAAATCCTTGGGACTAGGTTCCTATACTTATACCAAGTTTAGGGGTTGTACTAACTCTAGGGTCCCACCTATGGGAGGGCCTTGAGAGGGGGTGGTTACACCCTGTCCCCTTTGTCCAGTTTCATATCAGAGCTGGGGCTGAGTGCCCCAGCAACCGTTTGAACTGGGAAATGCACTGGGACACCTTGTGTGCCCCAGGCACTGTCTGAAAAGCATTCACTGAATGCAAACCACCCTGCCCCAATGGACTAAAGCCTGTCTGGGGAGTTGCTGGCACCTCTCTGGACAGGAAACCTATTGTCCAGGCCTCCCCTGCTGGAGTTTCATCCAGCAGCAGGAGGTCAGACTCGTGTCTGTGGCAGCAGCATCCATTTTGCGATGCTGGGGCTCTTTTAAACTATTACCTGGAAAGTAAGTGTGTACATGTTTTCTCCCTCGAGAAGGGTGGAATGCTACCCCCGCCGCCAGAACTGGCGGGGGGTAGTATTCCAAAGTGTTTGATACCAAACACAACATGCTTTGATAAAGCCATTCCAAAGTTAGCATTAACCGTGAGGATCATAATGCACTTAAGAGTATATGGTATGGCTATATCACAAAACAGGTATAAGGAAGGGATTCCGAAAGCTGCAGAGGGGTTCAGCTCATGCAAGGGCACCCTCTCACATAAAACCAAGCACCCTGCCTTCAGGATTGTGAAGGCCTGCCATAGTAGTGACTTATAGGTTTATATGTGTCTGTTGTAAAAGGTAGATATAGGTATACTATATCTAAGTAAGGGGTGCTTACACCACCTTACCCAGGCTGCAAGTGTATACCTGTGGTGCCATTTTGGAAGGCTTCCCAGGGGTGGCATAATACCTGCTTCAGCCCCTGGTAGGCCTCTGGGGTACCTATGCCCTTGGTACCTAAGGTACCATATACTATGTACTCACAAGGGTAACCCAGTAACCTATCTGGAGTGTACCTAATAAACATGCAATCAATTTAGAGAGAGAACAGCTAGGCTGGGGTCCTGGTTAGCAAGGCCACAGCCAGACTAAAGTCGATAAACCAATGAAACACAGCAAAAAGTGGGGGTAACCATAGTAAGCAGATCCTACTCTCCTACACACACCCATCATGGAACATCTCCATTTTCAGATCAAGACCAACCCAAAAGCCACCCTCCCCAGCACCCTCATCTACAGAACCCCCAGAACTCACCCCCCTTCGGGGAAGCAATATCTGACTTCATGGCTCACCACGCTCTTGCCTCAACTGACTACATCCTCCACAGAGACCTCAATTTCCACCTGGACAACCTGAAAATACCACAACACCTCATCCATACTGGAGAACCTCTCCACCATCTGACTCAGACAACTGACACACGCTCAACCCCATCTTCTTCACAGGCAGCAACATCTGTCAACAACTCCTCCGAGCCACACCAGACCGACCACCACTGTAAAAGCTTCTCCTTCACCAAACCTACCTTCTGGCACCACACACACCGCGATCCTCACAGAAGCTGGAACAAGGTCCCCGAAGACCAGATCACCACCTCTCTCAGCAAGACCCCGCCACTGACATCCAAGGACGCCCCCACTCCTCAGCACGGAACCTCCACCGCTGGATCTCAGACTGTGCCAACACACTGGCTCCAAGACCAAAGTCCTTATCCTGGGTCCTCCACCTCCGCAATAGATGACTCCTGGTGGCCCGCAGCGCTGGGACCCCCACACACCCACGGACCACGCAAAAAACCTCAGCATCATCCTGGACTCCTCGCTCTCCATGAACCACCAAATCAATGCTTTTCCATCCTCCTGCTGCCATACATTCCACCTACTTTGTAAGATCTTGAAGTGGAACCCCACTGAGTCCAGGAAAATGGTCAGCCATGCATTTGTCAGCAACAGATTGACTATGGCAATGCACTGTACACCAGCACTACCCAGAAACTTCAAAAAAACTGCAGAACGTCCAGAATACCTCAGCCAGACTCATCCTGAACATCCCACGCCAAGGCTACATCACCGGCCACCTGTGAGACCTTTACTGGCTACATGTCAACAAAAGTATCACCTTCTAGCTCCTCACACATGCCTACAAAGCCCTCCACAACGCCGGACCTGCATGCCTCAACCACTGCCTCTCCTTCAACACTCCCATCAGGCATATGTGCTCCGCGGGAAACAGCCTTAATCACGACCCTTTAACAACGACGGTACTAAACAACGAATTTTAACAACGACCTTTCCTGAACAACGAATCGTTTAAACCACGGCTCACTTGAAAAACGACTACATGAACAATGAAAAAAACTTAACTGGTTCAATCTGCTGCATGTAGTTCGCACTTCTGTTTCCAAATACATTCTCAATAAAAGCGGATGTCTGGGTTAAGAATGTTATTCATCTTGGATTGTATTGCCCCCACTATATTTAAAAGTTAGGCAGCCACATTATTGGTTTACTAATTTATTTGAAAAGTGTATGTAGCACTGCCCGTCATGAATAAAAAGAACTGGGAAATAAAAAAATGAATTATTATTTAAACAGAATAGGAACTCTTAAAGAATGCTTATGGAAATGATGAGCATGTTTTAGCGCAAGGCTAGCTGCCATAGCATAAATTATTAGGCCTGTGTTGACAGAAAGGGCACAGATCAGCTCTCCTGGAATCAGGATTAGGAAACTTGAGTTACACAGTGACCTTTGGAGCTCCTTGATAATTTCTAGAAACTGTGGACCGGGACCAAAAAGAAATCTGATAACATCTCACAGGCAAAGTTTCACTAACACGGTTTCGAGGGGAGTGGATTTAATGTACTTTTATTTACTATGACACCCACCCAAGATGAAATACTTAACCAATTTTATTTCACAGATGAATGGACTTCGCATGCACATGCCAGGTTGCACTGGAGACATTTCTTTACAGTTGTATATTTGTCGTGGTTCAGGAAGTCGTAGTTAAAAATGTAGTGGTTTAGAATTGTTCGAGGTTCAGCATTCGTGGTTTAGGAATTCGTTGTTTAGGAGGTAGTGGTTTAATCATACAACCGTGCTCCGCCTAACTAGCCCTGGCTGCCATCCCACAGATCCACTAGACCGCACCTGGAGGCAGATCCTTCTCCTACCTTGCTACGTAGACATGGGACCTCGGGCAATCACCATTGCTGCGCAATTCAGGAAGGACCTTAAGACCTGGCTCTTTGACTGAACTGCAGATCCACCTCCCCCCACTCAGCACCTTGAGGCCCTCACGGGTGAGTAGTTGCGCTTCATAAGATTGCTGATTGATTGATTCATCAAAGATTTTATGACACTAAATCAACCTGAAAGTAGTCTTCCTCCACTCAAGGAGTGAAGGGTCAGACACCCTAAAGTTCCTTCTATTGCTATTCTAATCTAAAGCAAGTTTGACTCCATGGAACTCCTTCCACCAAGAAAAGTTGATGATTTCGGCCAATATGATTAGAAGGCCTCCTCAGGACTAAATAAGTCAAGGAAACTGATATTGTCTACTTGATGCTATGAAAGCAGGCATGGGAGGCATACGGCAGATGAACAAAAAATATTCACTTCTTCCTGGTCTGCTTGTATTTACGGATGCAGACACCATCAGGCAAACATTGCTTGCCTTCCTCCACACAGTATGATAAGCTCCAAAGATAAATAGTGCAGGTTTCATCTGCCTCATCAGGGTCGGTCGCAATAGAATGCTCTCTGCTATAAGCAGAGAGGGTTCTGTTGTGATCAACGAAGTATTTGGTATTCATATGCTACATGTCAACCCGGTGGAGAGGATTTCTCCTTGTTGAGAAAGATGACGCCTGTGCTGTTTACCTTTGGAGCATTTCCAGGCATAAAGAAGTGAATATCTCTTGATCTATGCAGGATCCGCTCATTCTTAATGGATAAAACACAAGCTGTCAGTCTGGCGCCTTACACCTTGGAAGCCAACAAACCCATCTCCTGAGTGTCTCAAGGTTCATTGCTCAGTCCAACCCTCATCAAAGCATACATGATCCCTCTGGAAAACGTCATCGGAGCACATGACGTAAACTTCCTCTTCTATGCAATAACGTGCATCTCATACTCTCCCTCTCAGACAAGACCAAGCAACCTACAAAACAACTTCACCAACTGCATGACTGAAATCACTACCTGGATGAAAGCCAAGTGTCTTAAGCTCACCGCCAAGGAGACAGAAGTAGTGGTCTTCAGCAAGAACACCTGACCTGGGTCTCTAACTGGTGGCTGGCCAAACTCAGATCCACACACAACCAGTACCCACACCATGTACTTGGGAAAAATCATTGACAGTAATTGGTGTTGATTACACAAGCCAGTACCATGACTGCAACCTGCTTCCAATCCCTCATGATGGTGAGGGAGATATTCAGATGACTCACAAGCAACACTATACAAATGGTCACTAATGCCCTAGTCACCAGCAAGTTTGACTACGGTAATGCACTTTATGCACGGATCCCAAGCAGTTCACTACAAACCATCCAGAACTCGGAAACCAGGCTCATACTCAACCTCCCACACAGATCACTTTTTATATCACACCTCAGGGAGCTCATCTGACTCAGGATACATAAATACATGCATTTCTAACTCCTCACACATACATTTAAGGCAATACACAACTTAGGCCGCACCTACCTAAGCAGTTACATCTCCTTTCACCAAACACCACCACTTAGGAGGACTCCTACCTGCACACATCGCACGCATACACAGAACAAGATTAGGAGGATGGATGTTCTCCTACATCGCTCCTAAAGCATGGAATGACCTACCAGCCCACATCAGAGCCTCCTCCTCTCTTCTTGAATTCCACAAGAAGCTGAAGATCTGGCATTTCAACTGACCAACCAACCATAGGCAAGGCTAGGCACACACATGCTCAGCACCAGGATACCCTCACGAGTGACAGTAGGCTTTACAATTACACATTACAATAAAAATTTGATTTTACAGAGTCAAATGTGCCACCCAGAGGCTTTAAACCTAGTGCTGGTGCAGAATTTTCAATGAGGCTAAATTGCCAAAAACAAAACTTCCATATTGGACACATCTTGAAAATAGAAAAGTATTCTATTTTGCCTCCATTTAAATTGAGTTGGTTCATTCTCATCCATGACTTAACCCTTTGTTTTATACTTATGCAGGTTTCCGGCCTTCTCCCTAGGGTGTCCATAATTTATAAAGATATTATGGTGTACCATCAGCATACGTGTACAAATACAGACCAAAGATTGGATCAGAAAGGGGGCTGTGTAAAGTTTGAAAACAAGAGTGAGACAGCACCAAGTCCTTAGGTACCCTGCAAGTCAAAAATGTGGGCCAGACAGGTAGGGCTTTAGTTGAACCTGAAATGATCTACTCGCTGAAAATGTCTGGAACAAAAAATAGACATTGCCTCCAATTCGAAAATTCTTTCAAACAGCATGGAAGAAGCTGATATCACAGTGTCAAATGCAACAGAAAGATCTAGGTGAAGCCCATTAAAAGCTGCTGACACCACACCATGGTGCTGCTGCTGTACTGAAATTATCTGGCACAGGAAGCAGTAGATTTTGAGTTCAATTAGTTTACCCATAAAAGATAGTTGGAAGACAGGTCTATAATTATATACAATCCTTTTTTCAGCAATGAAAAAACATGGGCCTTTTCTGAGCATGTCCAGAACATTGCCTGTATTGAGGGAAGCATTTATTTCCTTCACATGGTTATAGGCCTTTCATTAAAAAAAATGTGAGCTCTCATTGAGAGAAAATCTGCTCGAAAGCCAGATGAGAAACTGTTTTTAACCGGAGTTAATATACCTTTATCATCCTGAAGAAAGCATGTGTCATGGGTCGACTAAGCGCATGTGTCATATGTACTTGGAGCACAGGACAAACCTTTCGCCACTGTTACATATATAACAAAACATAAAATCTTTTTTTTTATGGGAGACATGTAAAGTGCAAATAATGTTCTTCAAAAATGTTCATAATACGGGCCATTTTTCTGCTCTTCAAATTTCTCTCATTTAAAAAAAAGGCTCTATATTTAGTTATACTTACCGAAGAGTCTACTGGCCATTGGGAGAAAGAGGCCTGCTGTTAGTAAATGCAATCCCTGAAGATAATACTATAAAATAAACACAGCATTCCCTTAACTTTGATAGGAAAATATGACCATGTGCTTATTTATAAATGAACGCAAGGGTGTGAGAGACTCTGAATGTGTCCGGGAACTACTAGTAGCTCGCAATCTAAAGGTTGGAGACAACATTTGGTGATCAGTGCTAGTGTTACACTTTGTAATATTAGGGCCGTTGATTTCTTAGTCCCCAGTTCTGTGTGATTGGCATGTGCATGACCATATTTATGAGAATCGAGCATAACTCATCCTTGGCCACCAGGAGCGGCCCATGCAGGTAAGAGATGTGGGGTGGGGCGGGGGGTAGTGGGGTGGTGATTCGACAGACAACCTGCTCCTGTTAGCTACACCGCTATGAAGATGACTAAGGTATTGATAAAGATGCTAGCTGAGTGCCTGTTCCACTAAGAAGAATATACAGTATTTACTAATGGCAGTCCCAACTCAATTTGGCTCAAGTATTATAGTTTTATGCAATTAAAGACTTGCTGCTTCCCGGTCCTGCAAAGTGGATTGCACATTTTGTGGTCAATATTTTTTTAAGTACTCTCTTCCTACACTCTCACCCATCGACCTCTTTCTGTCATGCAGCTTCCGAAAGAATTTCGGGCGTGGAGTGAGCCCAGAAGAAAAAGCCAAAGAGAAGCGAGCCTATGAAGTGATCCGCAGAGAGTACAGCCTACTGGGATCCATGACCTTTGCTGAGATCAGTGTCCTCAATCTCTTCGTATTACTGGTGCTGCTTTGGTTTACCAGGGATCCAGGGTTCATGCCAGGATGGGCCACCAACAGTTTCAACGTCAACAAACAGTGAGTGCCCATTTTAGGAAAATGTGATCTACTCTGAATATGTCAGTCAGCCATATCTTTCACCCTAAGAGAGTCTGAGTCAACAGTACTGGATCCACATCCAAAATCTATAGCGCCAGAGACACACTTCCCAAATTATCAATACCAGGAATTCAACATGCTCAGCATTAGAAATGCATTCAAGGGTTTCCCTACCAAAAACAATGCATTGATACCTGAGGTATATCCAGAAGCCCCACAGGTTCAGATCAAGTTAAGAAGTCAGAAACACACCTCATAGTCTCACTCACATGGATGCATCTAAAAGTATCACTACCAGACATGCATCTTAAAATCTCACAAACAGAGGCACAAGTCTTGAAGAGACACAAGTCCTGAAGAGACACATACACGGGTCTCACTTAGAGGCACCTAAAAGTCTTAGTATAAGATGCATATCCAAATGTATCAGTGGAAGATACATGCTGATAGGAGATACCATAGATACAGATACTGCAGACGCATTAATATAGACCCATATCCCAAAGTCTCTCTAGCTCTGAAACCCAGGCCTCAAAACATCTAGAGGTCTAGAGGGAGCTGCAAATCCTGAAGTCTGATTAACAAAGACAAGCATCTTTATATCCTATTAACAGAGGCACGTAAAGACACAAGTGATAGACACAGCCAGAACACTCAAACTAGACACATCATAAATTGTAGATTCTAGCGGTGCCAGGCATTTTAGTACAAGAGATGCACATCCCAATGTCTCACTGATAGATACATACATCTCAGAGTCTCACTAAAAGTGGAAGACATCCCGAAGTATCACTAACAGAGACATACATCTCGATGTCTGAGTAAAAGAGGCATCTAAAAGTCCTACTATTAGAGACATATCCAAAAGTATTGATACTAGCCTTAAAATTGTTAAAAATATCAACATACTGAAAAATCTTAATGTCAGGTGCCCATTCAGTTATCTTCAAACCAAACATGTGAATTTAGAAGTTTCTGCAGAGAATATGAAGTACGGAGGTTTTCAAACCTCTTGACGTATTTTGAAGTCTCAAAACTATACACTGAAAAAAAGAGAGGAACCAACCTTACTTTGGGCAAGTTCTTGTTCCTAAATACGTAAAACAAAACGTTTTCTGTTAAACCCTCACCCACCAGGCTCACCCCTTGGTGGCATGCTTCATCATAGGGTCCTTCCCATTCTGCAGCAGAACGGGGCGTGCTGCGACCGGACGAACTACGTGGGAGTACTGTGTTTTTGACTATGAGAAGCTGTTGATTCTACATGGAAGGAGTGAAGGAAAGGATGGTGTTCTAAAAATACCTGGCTAGTGAATAATGACTACTTTGTTCCGATCCCTAGTCGGTATGGTAAAAAAACAGGGGAAAAGATTAGGTTTCATGGATTTAATGTGCTGAATACCTAATGGTCGACATGTTTCTAGCCTACCCCTAGTCTCAATACTATAGCCACACCTTTAAAGGTCCTAGGATCTCAAAACTGGTGCAGATGTAATCCTGATTTATGCAGAAATAGGGGTTTCCTATCCAAATCAGGATTATGGGTTTTGGAAAAATATCAACACCAACACATTTTCCCATTAACACTTCCGTCAGGAAAAACATGGTAAAATTACTGGCATTGTGCATGGAAACACCCTTGCTCTGACTATTCCCCATTTCTATGTCCCTTGTTAATAATTATGAGGCTATCCTGTACTTCTGAATTACCAATCCACGTACGATAATTTCTAGGTCCACGAATTCCCACCCTATTAGCGTAACTTGTAACTTGTATTTTAACAGTGACTGACATTTAGGGTCCATTTAGAGTTGGCTGTCACAAAAAATATTCAGATTTCAAGAGTAGACTGCTAAATCTGGAGGAGAATCAACCAGTAGAATTTTCTCAACCTTGCAATGCCTACAAAATATCTTGACAGTCAATAATTTGGAGACGATGTTGGTGCAAGCTGATGATAAAATTCGATATGTGGTAAAACACCGTCCTTCCATAGTATTGATAGATATGAAAGTCCTTATGGGATATGGAGGTGGCCAGAACTAGTTAGTGTAGGTGTCTGGATGGCACTGAGGGGGTGACTGGGGATGGGGAGGAACGTCATGAGAAGATCAGGCTGGCTGACTGCCCTTTGGTGTCCTGGTGAGTTTGGGGAGGATTGGAGGCGTAGGAGTGACTGAAGGAGAAGAGACAGCTAGGACAGGCTTCAAGTCATGAAGTGGAAAAGTCAGTAGCTTATCAGACTTTTCTGATAGTCTCCTCAACTATTTTTCTTTTTAATCTTTTACATCCTTTTCTTGTTCTTTCTATCCTGTTTTCTCTATCTCTTCTACTAGCTCTTAAATGTCAAGTGTTGTGATTCCTACATTTCTTCTTTCCTTAATCATCTACACTTGACTCTTCAGTGCTCCACTTTTACCTCATCCCTCTCTCCAGTATACTACAGCAAAAGTGTTCTGGGAATTATCATTAATTTTTTCTCTATTGGCTAATGAGACATACATGTCCTTCCTCTGCATTTTGTCGTGCAGTTCCTTACTCTGTTTCTCCTCACCCCGCTGTCTCTCCTCTCTTCCTCTCCTATCCTGATTTCCCTTTTCTTCACTCCTCTGTTTAACTGAATACATCCTCTTCTCATTCATCCACCTCTCATCACTCTTCTATCTAAGCCTTCGATCCTAAACTCAGTTTCCTGGTTTACTCATAGCTTCTTTCTTTCATTTACCACTCTACTCCCCCCTGAGTCTACCCACTCTTGAGTAAATTTTTCTTCTTTTCTTTCCCCAATCTCTCCTTTCCTAATAACTCATAACTAATGCTGGCTTTAGTGGCTATGTAGATAAATGCCTACACTGCATGGATCTGTGTATGAACCCATGGTAACAGGTTTCTTTCCAAAAGGGTATTCTCAGCCTTTCTAAGATTAATAAAATGAATATCGATCAGTTTGGTACCAATAAACATGTATTATCTCTTATTATTGCCCAGATATTTCGGATGTGGACTGTACAAATACCTGTTAAGTCATCTTTCCTACTATCTATATATTCTCCCTTACCTTTTCATTTCTTGTTGTTGGTTACTTCCTCTCTTATTCAATCTGACAGTCCTTACTCCTCATCCCCTAAATCATGCATTACCCCATTTTCTCAATCCTCCATATATTCTCCCTGTTGGTTGATACCATGGCTTTCTTTCCCACAGATATGTCACAGATGCCACTGTTGCCATCTTCATTTCACTCCTGATGTTCAGTTTCCCATCGGAAGTTCCTACCTTCACCTTTCGTAACTCAGGGGAATCAGGTAAAGTTGATCTCCTCTTGTGAGCGTGTAAACAAGGAAACAGTTCTGCTAGAAGTCCCCTGTTGCATGAAGAGAAAGAGTAATAGGGTGGAACGTTAGTGTGAGAGCGCTGAACATGTAGAACCTCGTGGCAGAAGCCCTCCATTCCTTGAATTTTTAATATCAGGTAAACTAAAGGTCGTTGGGCAGGACCTGTGATCAAGAAGACCTGCCAGGAAGAAGTTCTCTATTCCATGAACCAAAATGTTCTTAGAAAAGTAGTGCTCTATGGGAAAGACCTGCTATTAGGGAGACCCACTTGGCCATAGCTCTCTAACGGAAGCATTTCAAACAAAGTAGAGTTGTACATGTAAGAAGTATGATCAAGGAGTTCCTTATGGCAGGTGTTTCCATTCCTCATATTGAGAAGAGTTAGATAAGGTGGAATTGTATTGGAGAGACCATTGAACATGGTGACCTTCCTTGAGGAAGCCCTTTATTCCTTGAACTGAGAAGAGTCTGGCAAAATAGAAAGCTATAAATGAGTGCTGTTCACAGAGAGGCCCTTATAGGAGGTAGTTAAAGCCATAGAAATCATAGAAGTAACTGAATACTCCATTCCTGTGTCAACCATTTCCTGAGATAAACGAGCATGAGAGTAGCTATAATATGGCAGCTAATATGGACTACTTCCTGCTTAGGAAGAAGCACTGTAAATGTAATTGAGCTGAATAAGACTGATCATTGAATATTGTTAATTTTTTTTAATTTCTGGCTTGAGTTTCAAGCCAGGCGCTCGCATTTCAGGTTCTATGCATACCTTTAAATCCATGACTCCAATTGAGAACAACCATGACACGCTCAAAGCGTAGCATGGCAGAACTGCTCCAGGAATCCGTACTAGAAGACTGATCCCTTGCTGCCCCTAGAATCACGTATATGGTTCACATACACCAAGTAGGTACATTTTTGTTTCCTGGATGTTAAGAGATGTAGGATCGGGAACCGTAGTTAATCCCAACATTTTTTATGTTTGTTAGTCTTTTTGAGGAGAAAGCAACTCTGACGTTTTCAGTCTAATTCCATTGTATCTTGTCACATAGTGGTGCCAGTGACAACTCTACACCTTGATTGCCTCTGGTGCCTGGGTAGCTATGTGCTCAAAATACACAGGGCCATCTTGAAGGGAAAATGCCAAACCCTCTCTAAATGAGGTATTTGCCCTTAACCCCATTCATGTAGTCAACCCTGAATAGGAGCGAAACACATTTAAAAGAAGATGGAATCCATCATCATCCCAAAGTAGTAAACAATACAAAGAGTCCAAAGAGTGCTCGTCATCTTCACAGGTCTAGTTCTGATATGGATCAAAGTACTGTATATCGTGTCCAAAATGTATTTTACAAAAATATCACAGCATTGGAGTTAATAATATAAAATCTATTAGCAGTGTGGTGATAATATTGTATTTCAAACACTATAGATTGTCAGGCAATGCAATACAACTCTGACATACACCCTCTTGTCTTAGTTTTAGTCAGTCCACATGTAGGTTTCCCCAATGGTGATGCAACAGCCATTAATGTTTCAAACTACCATGTTGGTCCTCCTTGCGGAAGCATCCTTTGGCGCACCAACTTGAACTGCTGCTGCTGATGCTTTAACCTCAGTGCTGCAGACTGCAGCATAGTCTACTTTAGTCACATCTACGGTTCCCTTTATACCATTAACCCTCATGGCTCAGAAGCTGACCATAAAGCCACTTCCAAAGCAGTTGTAACAGGACTTACAGGCACAGAAAGTTGAGCCATAAGTCTACTTAGACAAACAAAAATTCCAACAAATATTCCCTATCACTAGGTCTTAGATGTTTAGTTGTTTCCATGATCTGGTTGTCTCTGCTCCGATACTTTGGGTTCCCGAGGCTGGTACTTCAAGATAGAGAAGCAGATTCAATTTATTTTTCATTTATTTTTAGAGCTTTATAATATGTGAACATGGCTCAAGGATATCAGAGCGCTGTACTGAGAAAACTGTAAATGTTAATGGACATAAAATATCAATCATCTAAATAATGGAGAATAACTTTATAACATTCATTATAACATAGAGTTCACTGTTCTTGATCACTCTTCTGGAGGTGTGTCGGCCAACACGCATTGTATAGCCTGGAGAGGGTATCAGGTGAGTCTCACAGTCTAGAGAGACTACCCGGTGAGTCTGAATGCCTGATGGTGATCCTGGAAGACGCTAAGAGTTAGTGTCATTATGAGCTCAAAGACCAGCTTGTCAAGATCATCTTGGTAGGAATCTATCTAATAAAATAGTTTTGATCTCTTTCTTGAAAGTGATGGTCAATTGGTTAATTCGAATCTCTAGTGGGAGAGAGTTCCATATGCTTGGGTTAGACCAGAGAAAGTGCAGGCATAGGCCTTCATTTTTTTAATCTTGGTAGCTCCAGTAGAAGGTAACTAGTACTTCATTGGATGCGGTTTCCCTTTTGAGATGGTTAGAATGTGGGTTGGGTACTGTGACGGGTCCCGATGAACAAGAGGAAACACAGGATTGGTGGTCGGCGGTCCCACTCTCACCGACTTATATCCCCTTTCGGCAGAATGATGCCCCTTACCAGCAGGAGGAGTGGATCTCGGACACTCGGAATCATGAAGGAACAGGGACAAGGCTCCTTTAACTGGGGCTTCCAGCAAGACGAAACTCCTCCCCTGTATGACGTCACCTCGGAAGGCACGTCAAAGGAAGGAGGATCCCAGAAGAGGACGGATGGTGTTTCCCAGGAGGAGGAAGGCGATTCGGTGTGGAGGAGAAGCATGCGAGTAGAGCCCAAGAAGGAAGAAGTAGACAAGGCGTACGAGAGGCGGGATAGCCACAACATTCCAGACAAGCCAGGAGGCCACCGGCACCACGAGCCACCCTGCCACGTTCCCACGGGAGGAGCGTGGCTGGAACAGCTCCGGGCAAAGTGACAGGTTGGGTGGGTAGACGGAACCATCCTACCGTATAAAAGAACCCTACCTGAACCGCTTGTATATTTTGTAAATAGTGCCTGTACAGTCTGCTACCCTGCCCTTCATCACGAGCACCAGAGCACATTACTCCGCCGCACTCGTGTGAACACTTGAGCACTCAGTTCCCCTCACTCCCGGCCCCTCCTGATCCTGTGTAAGGACGACAGTCCTAATCTTTGTGTTTATTTTGTTTGTTTACTTTTGGGTTCCGGATACCGAGGGAGACACCAGACTTCGGCGGGCCTGTCATCTGAGCCAATATCTGCAGCCCATACAATCTGGATCCCCTAAGGAGTATCAAAACGGACCTGGCGGCCTTTGCTAGAGAAAGACTTACAAGCCGGCAAAGAAAAGTGTTTATGAAAATAAAGCCTTCGCTTAAACGCACCAGTAACCTCTCTGACTCAGTCACTGTTACCCCGCCACAACTGGTGTCAGAAGTGGGATTACCATCCCAGTCTGTCTGTACATCCGAGATGGACACCCTCATACAACACATCATAAAAGGCCAGGAGAAATTAGAGTGGGCAGTCGAACGGCAACTAACATCCGCCCAGGCCGACCGGGAAATGTTTCAGAATACCATCACTGCCCACTTGAGAATTTAATTTTCTGCATATTTGTGCATTGTTTCCCATGTTATATAGCCTCAATGATTGTAATCTTTAAATTTTTAGCCTCATCTTCGTTTTATTTTCCTTTTTCTTTTTCCCCTCTTCCCTACTTTATCTCATGATACTTTTTATGATGTCCTAATTTCTTATCCATATTATTGATACTGTATTCACTTTGTTTTTTGTAATACCAATATATGTTCATTTCAATAAACTTCTAATTGAACTCAAAAGAAACTCTCCAGAAGACTGTAACGGTTCCAAGTGTATCTATTCCTATAGAAGGCAAAGTCCCAGTTCCAAACTCCTCGGGAATTGTGTTACAAAAATATGTGCATGGGGAAGACCCAGATGCATTTTTGTTAAATTTCGAAAGAGCCGCCAGAGCGTTGGGTTGGCCAGAGGAGAAATGGCCCTTCTTCTTAGCACCATTACTGACGGGCGAGGCGCAGTTCACCTACCAAGTGGCCAACCCAGTGGGAAACGCTCCGTACCAAGTGATTAAAGAGGTGATCCTTGATCACCTAAGACTCGACGCTGAGGCTTATAGAGTCAGGTTTCGAAAGGAACGAGGAACCCCTGGCGAAAACCTCAAAACA
Organism: Lissotriton vulgaris; assembly: GCF_964263255.1. NCBI lineage: Eukaryota > Metazoa > Chordata > Amphibia > Caudata > Salamandridae > Lissotriton > Lissotriton vulgaris. The sequence goes on from NC_141687.1 coordinate 366,481,479, forward strand.
TTGTTTTTTCGTCTCAAAATGGCCGCGGACAAGTGGTTGAAACCTCTACCAGCACTAAGGAAGAAGTGATTGCCAAAATATACTTACAGCAGTTTATGGAGGCACTACCATACGCTTCCCAAAGATGGCTGAAACAGCATTCCGGACTCACCATCGAACAAGCCATTGGGATATCAGCAAACTACGCCAGGGCTCAACCTCGGACTTTAGGCTGGGACATGGAGAAAGCTCATGAGGGCAGGTAGAAAAGAAGCAAAAACTGCTAATGGAACCAGTAAGATCCAAACCTTTCAGGATGGACACTCCTCCCATACGTGGGCCCCAATGCTTCGAGTGTGGCGAATGGGGCCATACCGCACGCCTATGTCCCCGAAAGAGGCCAGCTGAAGAGCCCATGGAAGTAGGGTATCTTCCCAATACGGTCCTGTACTCCACAGAGATGGGAGCATCATTTTATGTGAGTGTGAGGATGAATGGCAGAGTGGTAAAAGCCCTTTTAGATCGGGGTGTAGGCAGTCAGTGGTTCAGGAACTTCTTATCCTCCCCAACCAATACGTCCCAGGGGCTATGGTACACATACATTGCGTGCACGGGACTGTCCCTTGCGCTGGTGACCATGAGTCCTGTCAACAAAGAACCTTGTACAGTGAAAGTAGGGGTGATGGATTCCCTACTCGAAGATGTTATACTAGGGGTGCATAACCCGGGGTTTCTTTCCCTTTTCCATAACACCATCACAGGTCCAAACAAGACAACAGAATGCTCTATACCTACCCTGATCACTCCAGAGCCCTGGATCCTAGATCGTAGTTTTGGCTTTTCCCAGGCCAATGGCACACCCTTGTTTAATGCCTGGGAAAGTGCCCATGTGTCGCAGAGCACTCGCCCGCCCACTTATCCCCGGTTTTTTATAACGAACGAGATAGTGTATAGGGAGAGTGAAGGAGGGGGAAACGCCCAGTTGTTGGTAGCCACATCATTTAGGGAACAAGTATTATTCTTTGTGCATGCCCACCTTACAGCTAGACATTCAGGAAAGGAGAAAACTACTGAGAGCATACTGCGCTGGTTTTATTGGCCTGGAATATACAAAGACGTCCAGAACTATTGTATGAAATGTGAGATCTGTCAAAAGAAAAATATGCACAGGCCTCCGGCAGCCCCCCTGCGACCCCTACCTATCATCGGAACCCCTTTTGAGAGGGTAGGCATGGATTTAATAGGACCCTTACCAAAATCTTTGAGAGGACATACGTACGCGTTAGTGATCGTCGATTACGCGACCAGGTTCATAGAAGCATTTCCCCTGAGGACGCAGACGACTTCCAACATTGCAGAAAAATTTGTGGAGTTATTTTCCAGGGTCAGATTCCCAAAAGAAGTTTTAACGGACCAGGGAAACCCATTTACTTCACGTTTGATGAAGGAATTCTGCAAAACTCTGGATGTGCGTCACCTACGGACCTCAGTTTATCACCCCCAAACGGATGGACTCGTAGAACAATATAATCAATCTTTAAAGGCCACTCTGAAGAAAATGCTTGCAGTGGAAGGACCGGATTGGGACAGACTCCTGCCATTGGCCCTGTATGTACTAAGGGCCCAGAAACAGAGCAGCCTGGGCTGCTCAGCCTTTGAACTACTGTACGGACGCCACCCAAGGTCGTTGTTAGAAATGACTAAAGACACTTGGGAAACGGAAGGGGAACAAGAGCAGAGGTCTTTACTGGAATACACCCATCAACTGAGGTCTAAGCTGGGTAAATTAAGAAACCTAGCATATTCAAATCTGGAACAACAGAGGAATAAACAGAAGAAGTACCATGACAGAGGGAAAAAGCTAAGGAGACTTAACGTTGGAGACTGGGCATTGTTACTCCTGCCCTCCACCTCTAGTAAGTACAAGAATGAATGGATGGGCCCCTATAAGGTGGTGGGTACAATCGGTGATACAACATACAAGTTACAAATCTCTCAGGATAAATTTCAATGTTATCACATAAACTTGTTAAAAAAATAGATTGACCCTGCTCCCAGGGGAGCGAATCTTCTCATACCCACAATCCCCAAAGCAGGCTCTTCAATAGACAGCCTTGTTGTAAATGAGGACCTCTCTACCCAGATGAAAGAAGACCTGAGGAAGACCCTGTTGCCCTTTTCTGACATCTTTTCAGATCTGCCAGGGAAGACGACATTGGTTGAGCATAACATAGAAACCCACCCTGGAAAAATGGTGAAGGAAAAGCCTTATCGGATTCCAGCAGCCAGACGAGAGACCATGAAAAACGAAGTAAAGGACATGTTAGAACTCGGTGTCATCTGCACCTCAAAAAGTAGTTGGGCATCACCGATCGTTATGGTGCCCAAACCCGACGATACGAAACGCTTTTGCATGGACTTCAGGGCCCTAAACGCCATTTCTACCTTTGATGCTTACCCCATTCCCCGGGTCGACGAATTGATAGAGAAACTCGGAGACGCCGTATACATCACCACACTGGATCTCCCAAAGGGATATTGGCAGGTGCCCCTCCGTGAAGAGGACAGGAAGAAACAGCCTTTATAACAGACAAAGGGTTGTTCGAGTTCACAGTGCTTTCTTTCGGCCTCCACAGAGCACCTGCCACGTTCCAGCACCTCATGAACACTGTATTGCAGCCATACCCTTCATTCAGTTCAGCTTATCTGGACGATATAGTGGTATATAGCAGTAGCTGGGAGGAGCACTTAACACATCTAACTATCATCCTATCAGCCCTGAAACAGGCCGGGTTACACATAAACGCAAAAAAGTCCCGAGCCGCGTTCCACAGAGTGAAATACCTGGGGTTTGTGTTGGGAGATGGAACCATTGCCCCCTAGATAGATAAAGTGAAAGCCATTGAAGGAACACCCTTTCCCCATTCCAAAAGAGACCTGAGGGCTTTTCTCGGCTTGATAGGCTATTACCGCAGGTTCATCCCCAGGTTTGCTGAACTTGCCACCCCACTGACAGACCTTATCCGAAAAGACGTCAGGCCTAGAGAACTACTTTATCCCTCTCCCGAAGCGACCAGAGCATTCGAGGAACTGAAACAAATCATCACTACCAATCCCGTCCTAATATCACCCAATTTCTCTAAAACATTTATCCTAGCTACTGACGCCTCAGAAGTAGGAATAGGTGCAGTGTTATCACAGATTGGTGAGGACGGTCTAGAGCATCCTGTGCTCTATACAAGTCGCAAACTGTTCCCAAGAGAGTGTAAAGATCCCACGGTGGAAAGAGAGTGTCTGGCCATTAAATGGGCCATTGACAAACTGCAATACTATCTAGAAGGGAAGCCATTCATCCTTTATACTGACCATGCTCCCTTGAAGTGGATGTATAAGAATCAGGCGCAGAATCCGTGGATCCTCAGATGGTTCTTGTCCCTATTCCTTTACTGTACACCATAAAAACGGTAAAGATAACGGGAATGCAGATTACCTGTCCAGAGTCTTTCCTCTCCCCGAATGGGAGAAACCAGGGGGGGAGGTGTGTGACGGGGTGAGTCGGGGTCGGGTACTGTGACGGGTCCCGATGAACAAGAGGAAACACGAGATTGGGGGTCGGCGGTCCCACTCTCACCAACTTATATCCCCTTTCAGCAGAACGATGCCCCTTACCAGCAGTAGGAGTGGATCTCGGACACTCGGAATCATGGAGACAAACAGGGACAAGACTCCTTTAACTGGGGCTTCCAGCAAGACAAAACTCCTCTCCTGTATGACGTCACCTCGGAAGGCATGTCAAAGGAAGGAGGATCCCGGAAGAGGACGGACGGTGGTTCCCAGGAGGAGGAAGGCGATTCGGTGTGGAGGAGAAGAATGCAAGTAGAGCCCAAGGAGGAAGAAGTAGACCAGGCGTACGAGAGGCGGGATAGCCCCAACATTCCAGACAAGCCAGTAGGCCACCGGCACCACGAGCCGCCCTGCCACGTTCCCACGGGAGGAGCGTGGCTGGAACAGGTACGGGGCAAAGTGGCGGGTTGGGTGGGAAGACGCTAGTATATTTTGTAAATAGTGCCTGTAAAGTCTGCTACCCTGCCCTTCATCACGAGCACCAGAGCACGTTACTCCGCCGCACTCGTGTGAACACTTGAGCACTCGGTTCGCCTTACTCCCAGCCCCTCGTGATCCTGTGTAAGGACGACCGTCCTAATCTTTGTGTTTATTTTGTTTGTTTACTTTTGGGTTCTGGATACCGAGGGAGACCCCAGACTTTGGCGGGCCTGTCATCTGAGCCAATATCTGCAGCCCATACAATCTGGATCCCCTAAGGAGTATCAAAACCAAACCGGCGGCCTTTGCTAGAGAAAGACTTAACAGCCGGCAAAGAAAAGTGTTTATGAAAATAAAGCCTTCACCTAAATGCACCAGTAACCTCACTGTTACCCCGCCACAGGTACTTAAGTACTTGGGTGTGCCATGGTGCAGTGCTTTATGCGTCAGGCATGCTATGTTGCAAAGGATCCCAAGATTCCAATGAGAACCTGCAAAGACACTTGAGAGGTGATGTGGTTTGTGTCTCATTCAGATATCAGCCTTGCTTCGTCATTGAAGGTCGCCTTGAGTGGTGCAAGTCAGGTTCACCTACTCCAAGCTGAGCCTCATCGCTCAGCAAGTTATGGTTTACTAGGTTAGGATATAACTCATCTGAGGAAACCTTTATGAGGGTGAGGGTCAGATCAGCACCTCCACCGAACAGGACTCCTCACACTCAGTCAATTCAATTCAAGTCTCCACCCCTGAAGTGTAGGGCCTTTGTGGGATTCCCAATGCATGGACAGTTGTCAGGATAAGGGCCAGATCTATGAATCTTATGGTTACCAGTTTAGCCTTAGGTTTAGGATATAATCACAAAAGGCAAACAACTGGTGTCTTGTGTAAATTTAAGTTTGATGAGGCGTTAATGAGATTCTGGACCATGTCCCTGAGAGGGTGTGAGTCAGGCAAACCCATAACATCTCACAAAAAAAATCTTACCTTCCAGCTGGCCCCGCAGACAAGTTGCATGCGTTTAAGGGAATATGAGGTTGATTCATTTGCAAGCCAAATATACCCTATGCAGCTAGTAGTACTGGATTCATTTGCAACAGGCATTTTGGGATGTACAAGGAGTGAATTTAAGGTTATTGGTTCCTTCTTGATCTATAAGCACAGGCCCATGCCTGTGGCCCACCGCCCACGAACCCCAGGAGGGAGCGATAAAGAAGAGTTATCGCCCTTGCGCGACTGATAGTCATACAAATATCTTTCAAACAACCATTTTAAGGAGGCTTTAGGCTGCCATCTTCCCAGGAACGCCTTATGCAAATGCCACTGCACCATACTGTAAAAAGTGTTGTGAGAGGAGCGCAAACTCATCTGTCAAGTTGCGGAAACTCCACAGTTTCCCATTGGTGTACCAATCTCCTAGAGTGTCCATGCCCCTGCGGGCCCAGTTATGTAGCCAAGGCCAGCTGCCATTTAGAGAGAGATGTAATAGAGCTGTGAGAGGAAGGTCCTTTGCATAGAGAGCTTTGTCCTTGTGCGCTGGAGAGCGCGAGCACGCCCATAGTGAAGAGAGCTAAGCAGGATCCATGCCGAGTGCTCCCACTAGTGGAGCCGAGGTTTAAGCAATAAGGCCATCGGGCTAGTGCGGGTGTGTGTGTATCATACGTCAGTATTTACCCCTCTCCTGAGTCCATCTCTCCAGCAGGCTGCCCATTTCAACTGCGCAGCAAGATTATAAAGCTCGATGTATGGAACCCCCATTCCACCATTATCGGTGGGAAGTCAACGTTTTGCAAGAGCGGTTCTCAGTTGATTCACATTGTTATGATTTTTTTTAAATATATTTTTATTAGCATTTTGAAATAATTCATACAGTGTACACTTCCAGGCTTTGAACTGGCATATATGTTGTTTCTTCAATGCAATGCTTTGATAATGAACTACAGTGAGGAAGAAAAAAACTCAACAGCATGTGTTGATCACTCTTTTTAAGTATAAAGATAAGTGAGCAAGAATGGAACAGTATGTTCATGGCAGTTGAAATTAAAAATCTTATAATACCTTTACAATAGGAATTTCAGAGCTGATCTTAGCATGCAGAGGTATGTGTGACTATTATCAACATTAGCAGCTAGAAAGTCAACATTAAACAAGAACCATTCCATGATGGCAGTTGGGGGAGAGTCAGGTCTTCTACGCTCATGTAGAGTGTTGTTTCAATCCCTGGGTAGCAAGGGTCTGTTGTGACTGTGTAGTGAGATTTATCAGATGGTAAAGGTGTGGTGTCATTTATCACTAGCCCATCTGCATTCAAATGAGACTAGACGGTTATGGGGGGGAAATTCCGAAGGGATGGTGACGTCTCCTCACTGCGACTCACTACAGTTTACAAAAAAGTGATGGATGAAATGATTAAATTAATCACAGTTACTAGTAATTGCTCGGGTTGCATCCCAGTCCTTCGTTATTCGGCACGCCGTGATACCTCAGTTTGGCCCTAGCCCGTTGCAAATTAATTTCGACCCTTCTCCAATGGGAACAGTCCAGCTTGAACCGCCAGACCAGGTCCTCCTTGAGCCGGAACACAAGAACCTAGGGCTGCTTTTGTTCTAGTTAGTGCTCATCAGCCAGGCACAGCTTGGTTCCAGTGATACAGTGTGCAAAAAACCCACATATGAACATACCTGTCCCACTTAAGGTGACACACTAAAGTGTACAAAAAGGTGATGGGTGGAATGGTTAAATTAATCTCGGGCACTGGTAATTACTCTGAGCCTCTTCCCAGTACATCCTTATTTTCCACATTCTGCCACCTCAGTCTGGACAAGCAGCATGCAAATCAACCTCTACTCTGCTCCAGATACCCCACCATAATCACCATACGCATTTAATTGAATGCTCGTGACTCGTGCCTCAAGATTCAGATAGGTTATTTCCCCCAAGGGAGACTGTACTGGAAAACCTTGACTATCCATGCTTTGCTTTTTGAATTTCGAAACCTGGAGAAGGTTGCGGCTACAAGACCTTTAACTACATGAGGCTATGTATTTAGTAAGTCCCTTTACTAAAAAATGTGGGCCCGAACCTTGCAGATCTTTAAATATTAGACAATACCTTTTAAACTGCACCATTTACTTGATGGCTAACCAGTGTAATTCTTTTCAGTTAGAAGTTACATGGGAATGCCTCACAAGTTTAAACATGAAGCGTGCTGCTTCAATTTCAACAAAACAAATCCTTTTTATGGCATTATCTGGGAGAGCCAGGTAGATAGAATTGGCATCATTTAGCTGAGAGATGGCCGTAGCCATGATGATCATTTTCAAGGTATCTGAAGGAAGACTGGAGTGCATTTTATCAAATATATTCAAGGTAAAAATGCATTTTGATGCAACCCGCCTAATCTGAGATGTCAACATAAGGCCACAATCTAACAAAACGCCCAGAGTTTCAAATGGTGTGACAAAGCTGCAAGGGGTCACTCATCTCCGAAGGCCTATAGAGGTCATTCCAGAAGTTAGTTTTATTATTTAGAATCATTATCTCTGTTTTGTCAGCATTTAAGTTAAGCTGTCCCATCCAGCACCAAATAAATCTCACATTATTCTAATATTCTATTCCTGGTGTGAGGCCTGGGTATTATCTAGTTGGATGAGATGCTGGGAGTCACCAACATAGTTGTACACTCTGCCATCCTTGACAAGGAGATCTGTAATTAAGGGTTGTGCATATACATTGCATAGATGGAGAGAGAAGGAAGATCCTTGGGGGAGTCCGCATGAAATCAGAGTTGCAGTGGCAACAAATGGGCCGAACATCACAGCTTGATGCGATCCTACAGAAAAGAGTTTATCCAATTCAAAGGGTCACCTCAAGCCCTGCTGCCTCCAAACAGTCAACAAGAATCTCATGGTCAACCGTATCAAAGGCAACAGAAAGGTCCTGGAGAAAAGTGCTTGTTTCGACATGGTCACCCCCACTTTGTGCCTGGTATTTGATGTGATTTTGACTGGAAGTGCACTGGGTTCCAGCTAACCAGGCCCCCAGTGCCAGATCTCTTACCCAAAACCTGTGCCATTGCTTGCACAATTGACAATACATTTAGTACCCCCTGTAAGTCACTAGTAAATGGTACTACTGGCACCGGGGGCCTGAGGTACTAAAGAGGGCCCCCAAAGGCTGCAACATGAATTGTGCCACCTTAAAGAACTCCTCACCAAGCTAAAAAAAAACTGCCACTTCAGGCTGCGTGTCTTGATGCAGACAAAAATGAAAACTAGACATGGCACACAGCCTGTGTGAGATGCCTGCTGACACTTTATGCAGTATAAGTAAGGCCCCCCTAAAGCAGGCCTTACCACCCTAAGGCAGGGTGCATTATACTTCCTCAGTGGCTTCTTCTGCAGTTGTTGCTTTTGTATCTCTTCAACCCTTCTTCTTTTAGTTAGCATTATCGTATTCTCTGGTGCCAGGGGCTCCCCTAAATACTGAACAGAATGAGCTATCAACTTTTAGAGTCCCTACGCCTCCTATATGACCACATCCTGGGGGTGGTGGTCATAATTTTGCCTCAGAATTCCAGTCTTTGCCATCACTGAGATGGCTAACTTTGAAAATTCGCCTCCACTGGATCACTGAGGAATACAGGATCATGTGCCAGGACACTCGAAAAACGCCAAGTCAAACCTGCATCCATTTTGTAGACTTTTCAGTGAAAACACTAAGTGGATGGTTGAAAGTACCTATGTGCAAGAAAATGATGGGCTTTATAATCTCATTATGAAAGAGCATCTGTTGAGTTACTGTGTTCTGACAAATTACATCAGTACCTGGTAGACTTAGGTCCACTTTCTCCTTAAGAGTTGAGGAAGAAGGTAGACTACTGGGTCAAGGCAACTCATGTTCGGGGTGGCCAGTCGAAAAATAAACACCAAGAGACTTTTCAAAGCCCCCAAAAACCTGTTCAGGAGGGCGGGTCTGAGCCAATTCACAGTCTAAGTGTGGGTACCAGGATAAGAACTAGGATTCCGAGAAGGCTTTGTGCCTTAATTGCAAGGCCAATGGGCACCACACCAAAGACCCTTTCTGTCCCATACAAAGAGTCCACCTAGCGCACCTGCAGTGAATGTAGTGGTAAGTCTCAAGATGGGATCCCAGGTGAGTCCTGACCATGTCAGAGAGAACATCGAAGAAACTTTAGGGCATATCCACAAGGAAGTGGTGGTTTACAACGTCAACTGGAGTAAGAGTGAGGCCCTCCCATGGGAAACAACCATTACAATGCAGTTATTACAATGCACTACATTTACACGCAACTGCCTTCACAACGCATGCCACTACAACGCATGTCATTACAACAAATGTCACTACAACGCATGCCATTACCACACATTATAAGGTAAGTAATGGGGAATAGAAGTTTTTATCCCTGCACTATCCAACACTTACCCTACTGTTGCACTCACTGGAGTGGGAATAGTGATTTTTACCCCCACACTATCCAACAGTTACCCTACTGTTTCCCTAAAAGTATTATGCATTGTAATGGTATGCGGTGTAATAGTATGCATTTTAATGGAAAGCGCTGTAAATGTAGTTTCTAAAAATGCGTTGTAATGGCATGTGCTGTAAAATCATGTGTTATAATTGATGTTGCGCTGTAAAAACGTGCTGTAAAGGCATTTGTTGAACATGTTTGCGTTGTAATGTGTCCTATTCCCCTCCTACCTGTGCTACTATCACTGGATTTCCTTTTCAATGGAAGGATTCCTGCCTAAAATAACTGGGAGCCTGTATCAATAGGGCCCTGGAACACCTGATAGAAGTCAACATCGACTTGCTCACGGAGCACATGCGGCTCAACTTTGATAAGTGGTCACACCTGAACCTGTCCCACAGGGGCCATGCACCAGAGGTGAAAAGCTTCACCAACCTACTGGGCATGCTCTCCCTGCTAATGAATCTCTTGAAACTCTGACAAGTGGTCAATTAAGGCCTCCATCAAGGGGGCAGTGGGGCCTGATTAGCCATCAAAACCTGTTGCCCACAGGTCCGTGGGGGACCTTGGCCTCCAATCTGTAGCCATTATTGTATGGCTCTCGACCTGGCGCATTTGGCATTCATGCATACCTGGGTTCAGGATTCCACGTTATGGGTGACAATAGAAAACCGGCTCGACCATGATTCACCAGGGCAGCTCCACCTCTACCTACCTACCCATTCCCGGCGGTGCTGGAGCACTGAACCCAATTGTCCAGGCAATGTACAGAACAAGCTCCTCTTGGTGAATGTCTATCTCCATGACAATATTTACAACAAGGGGTGGTGAGGGACAGAGTCTCTGAATTAAACAGAATACTCTCACCCAGTCAAGAGATCAGGGCTAGATCCAACACCGTTTTTTAGCTCACTGCACTATCTCCATGACAAAGCACCCATATGGAGTAACCATGGCTTCTGCAATGGCAGGGAAGTGCTTGATTGAACTCCATGGTGCGCCACAGGCATACATACCTTATAGCACCTTCTCTCTCATGGTGAACTCAAGTCATTTGCGGCATTGCAGGAGGAAATCGGCCTGCCACAAGCCGAGCACTGGCGCTATATACAGCAGTGTTACTGTCTAGCGAGCAGACTAGACTTGCGATCCTCTTCTGTCCCGCCATCCCCAGTGCTCAAGTACCTTGATGCATTGGGCCAGTTTAAGGACGTGATGTCCAGGATGTACAACCTTTTGATCTGCCATCTATACTCACAGTTGCAAGTAGAGCACCCTGGAGAGGTCTGGCAGACTTGTCTTCAGGTGGAATATGAGGATGAGGCCTGGGTGGAGATACTGTAGTCCCTGAGAGGAAGGACCAGAGAGACCCGGATGTAGTACAGTCTTTGGAAGATTCTGCAGGGATGGCATTGGAAGCCGGCACAGCTCTGTGCTGCTTGCCTGCCTGCCCCACTCCTGCTGTTAGAGGTGTAGTCATGCATCCTGTGACATGGTTCACCTTCTCTTGAGAGTCCCGCAGTTTGTCCTTTCTGGTCCACAGTTGAGTCTATGTTGGCAGAGACCCTGGATATGCCTGATTCACTATGAGGAAAACTTATAAAGAAAAAGAGGTCCGCTGCACTCCAAAATGTGCTGTTAATCAGTAGATTACAGGTAGACTGAATGTTCAAAAAGGGTTCGGGTGCTCAAGGTGATCGCCTCCTGTCCAATGGGCGCTGTGAAATATGGTACTAAGTCTAAGGAGAAGCTCTTGAGCACTCATGTGTGCAGAATAATTTTGCAGGCAACTAAACAAAGTAGTCTATTGGAAGAAACACAAAGTTTTATTCACTTTATAATCTGTGTACTTAGAAACGTAGGTTATGATTTCATTAACATAACATAATACAATCCAATGAGTTTCTGGATATTCCAAAACGTTAATTCCACACAAGATTGGTATCTTGAGGTACCAATTCACTGAGAATTGCAGAGCTGGACAGGGCATTGTCAGTTTTGACCTCTTGAGCCCGGTTGGTTTGAACCTATTGAGGACCAAGTCTTCAGTGCCCATGAAATCTTTGGGAGTTTCGATGAGTGGGAAGTGATTCACTCTATTGAAAGCAGCTGAACAAATAAAAAATATCAAACAATCAATTGGGGAAGTGTAGAGGAGATGATAAAATCACCCTCCTGAACTAGACTTATAAACAATGGGATTCTATCAATGTGAGTGGTGACTAATTTTATATGATTTTGTATATTCTCTAAATTCGTAGATACACTGCAATTTGAAAATCGGGCCTCTCTGCGAGTGGCAGAATGAGGACACTGTGTGTTTTTAAAATACCCCTCACACACTATGATTCCCATAGTGTCATTCTCCCATCATTGGGGTCTTCCCGTCCCTCTACGGGGCGGGGCGTGCTTCGACCTACCAGTGACGCGGGAGCACTTATATTTTTGAAATAGGCTATGTGATGTGATGAGGATAGTGATATGTGTAGGGGAGTGTAGGGACCTATTTACGTGAATGGTAGTGTAAAAATAGGGTAAAAATTCCCTGGCTAGTCGAAAAAATTAACTTTAATGGCTTCGCAAGATGGGAACATTAAAACGGGGGTTAGTCAGTAGAATTACAAGTGTGGTCTACTTTGTCGACATGACATGTTTCATAGGCAGACCCTTCCTGCCTACTCATCAGGACCTCTGTTGATCCCTATAAAAAACTAAATTCTAAATTAAATGTTAAATGCCTATGGTCCTAAAACTTAACAGCAAAAATCGGCTGCTAGGTTTAGCCTTGGGGCTTGAGTTGGCCCTTAGTGAGGCATTATCATGAAAAATGACCTAATATGGTCTCTGTGGAAAGAAAAAGAGAAAAAGGGTACATGGTTGTAGAATTACAATATGTAAAGCACAATTCATACATGGCTCATTGTTGCATGAGGCACAATGTGGCTTAGTATCCCAAAGTATTCTCAACATTAATTATGTGTATGACCTGATGAATTGCTATTCGCCATCGTGGCCAAAGGGTATGGACCCTTGGAAAACTTCAACAAAGCGTGATACACACTTCAAACACAAACACATATTCACAATCCAAAACGACCCATCTGGTGGTGGGTTTTTAAACAAGCAAGGGTGTGGGCCTCCTTGCAGTTCCAGGACAAGTGTCTAGTCAAGAAAAAATGTCTTACTAGCAGCGTGACATCAAAAACATCCACTCATCATACTGATAAATGGGTCATTATCACACATGTCGGTTGATGTATTATTCGCGAATTAAACGGCAAATGATGGCTTAATGCCTACCAGACATCAACCTATTAACCCCCCAAATGTGTCATAGTCAAACATGCTGGTTGAAATAATGATCGTGAAAACGAACGACAGCAAATGATGGCAAATGCCTCCAAATGTGCAAGCATGCTACAATTGATACATACATTTGAAGCGTGGTGATAGGGCCTCATGAGCCTGCGTTTTAGGGTGATTAGTTGACTGGTTACTATGGAGGAAAGTTTAAAACACAGTCACTCACGCTGTTTTTGGGCGGCAGAATCTCACTGTCAGAGACGCACCCCTCCGCTATCACAAGACCAAGTTTTTAAAGACCCATGGTCAGGGTCTCACTTACGTGACCGCATGCCTAATCTGGCTTTATTCCATACCCTTCAGCAGCAAAAAATATGCCAAAATGTATTGCATGTGTAGGGCATTTGGAGTGCATCATCTACAATCTGCAGAAGTACAGTTTCTGTATTGAATCCCTATCTAAACCCTTACTGATAATACTGAAATGTTCAAAGTTTGATTAAAGACGTCCTATAATTTGAAGAATATGATATGAAATGAATTCCCAAAAATCCCTAGAATTTATTCTATAGTTATTTAAATGTACAGTCTTACAACATTTTGAAGCATTTTCCACCATAGTTCTATTCTTAACAAACACTACCTTTTCCCATTGATCGGCTATTTCTCTAGATGATAAAAAGACGATTCGAGTACCCTCTGCGCTACTGAGCTGGAAGACAGCAAATGAAAAGCTACCATGGGGTGTTGTGCTCTTGCTAGGAGGTGGCTATGCATTGGCCAAAGGTTGTCAGGTAATCCTATGTTTTTCCCTTATTTGCTGAGTTATCCAAATCTGAATGACAAACCATTGCATTATCCTTTGCTTATTCGAGTCAGTGACCAGTTCTCACTATGTGGTCAGATACTATATATTTTCCAAGACTATCCTTGCTCAATGAGAGAATCCCAACCGTGTACTACCTGGAGATCCTTGCTCCCTGTTAAATGGTAACCTGGGCTTGATTGAATATGCCAGAGCATGGATTATACTGATGGGCAAGACTTGTCACAAAAATAATCTTTTTTTTTATTATGCATGCCAACAAGAGTGTTATGTTATATTTATCTGAAAAACAAATTATCACCTCGAGGATATCCTGGGGCTAAGCTGGTGTGTGTGCCTTGCCCTGCGTATGGTAAGTTAATTATTTGAAAAGCCAGGTTTTAGGCTTCGTGTAAATTTCAAAAAGAGAGGCGGAGTCTGTGATGTGGAGGGGGATGCCATTCCATGCTTTAGGAGTGATATAAGAGAAAACCTATCTTTCTGATCTGGTTTTGTGTATGCATGAATTGTGTGCAAGCAGGAGTCCTGTGAGCAGAGATGTCTAGGTGGTTGGTGGAAGGAAATGCAACAGTTCACGTAGGCGGGCCTAACATTTGTAATGCCTTGAATGTTCGCGTGAGGAGTTTGAAATGAAAGCATTTGAGTATTGGGAGCCAGTGGAGCTGCCTGAGGTGTGGTGTGGGTTCTGTGTGAGAGGTTGAGAATGAGTCTGACTGCCAAGTTGTGGATGGTTTGTAGTCTTCTAGTGAGTTGCTTGATGGTCCCAGCAAAGAGGGTGTTCACATACTCCAATTTGCTTGTGATTAGGGCGTGAGTGAAAGTTTTATTTTGTTCCTTAGGAGCCATTAGAAGATCTTTCCCAGCATCTCCTGGGTGTGGAAGCAGGGTGCCGTGACAGCATTGACTTGTGCAGTCTCGTCCAGCTTGCTGTCAATGAGTATTCAGAGTTTCCTGGCATGGGAGCTGGATATGGGTCCCAGTTCGCAAGCCACCATTTGGAGTCCCATGGTGAGGTGTTCTTGCTGAAGATCACTACTTCACTCTTGTCAGTGTTGAGTTTAAGACAGTTGGCTTTCACCCAGTTTGTGACTTCAGTTATGCAGGCTGTGAACTTGTTTCTTGTATTTGCGGTTTTGACTGAAAGGGAAGTATGAGTTACGTATCATAGGAGTAGAAGATGTTGATATTATATTCTGTGCATGAATGATGTTGCCTTGAGGATTCATGTATTAGTTGAAGAGGGTGCACTTGAACGATAAATCTCGAGGCACTCAGCAGATGAGTTTGCGGGCTTCTGAGGGGGAAGGTGCTTTACTAACAGTTTGTGTTCCATCCATTAAGAAGGATCATATTCAGCAGGCGCCTGTTAAGGAAGGGGTGTGCGACTGTGTCAAATGCTGCAGAGAGGTCAAGGAGAATGATGGCTGCCATATCTTCCTTGTTTAGGATCTAGCAGATGTAATCTGTGTTTGCAATGAGTACTGTTTCTGTACTCTGGTTTGGTCTGAATCCAGACCATGTTGCATTGAGGAGCTGGTGGTTTCTGAAGTGTTCAGTGAGGCATCAGTTGATTATTTTTGCTAAGACCTTTTCAGGCTATGGTAGGAGGGCGATGGGTCTGTAGTTGGAAAACGTGGCTGGGTCAGCGGATGGTTTCTTGAGCAGGGCCATGATGGTGTCAATAGAGGCAAATAGGATAGTTGTTAGTAATTCACTGATAAGTAGACGTCCCTTGGTGTAGGCGTGGGGGAGTAAGAGTTAGATAGGGGAGTGGATGGTATTCATGGTATAATATTTTTTGATGGTTTGGGGCGTGGTTACCTGCTGAAGGAGTTCCGCAGGCCAGACTGCAACATCCGACGAATACCATCCTCCAAACTCACTCTGAGCCTGAGGCAAATACATGTCCTGATTGCTAGACTTCTCCTGATCCAAACGATTTGTATCGCGACCTCAGAGTTGGCATAGAACCCCTGAGTTGAGAAGCGGTGCGTATCGGTGGAGCTGCCGAGAAAATGGCCGCCGCAATCTGAACTGAAACTGCGAGTGCGGACCATATCCAGAGACTGAGAGACTGCGGCGACATTACCGGCTGCTAGTGAGGAGCCCTGCGGGACAGAGAAACTGTAATTAGGTGGATTGTGGGTTAGGTGAAGTAGTGTGGCTCACTGGTTAGAGGCGGCAGACCCGGCGGCAGACCCGAGAGCAGAGGACGGCCCGGGACCAGGGTTCGATTCCCGGCGCGGCAGGTTTCTGGACCAGGGTCAGCGGACTCGATAATTCTCTCGCCTCGGTGCCCACTCTGATCAGCGATCACACTCGGCAACTCTGGGCATTAGCTTGCCTCATCTTCACTAACGGCCCCACCAGACCGCCGGGGATGCCTGGTCTCACCCTGGAGATACCCATTAAGGGACCATCTCTCAGGGAAGCCAGGAAGGGTTTTGCAGTGGTCGAAGCGCCTTGGGACCCTACGGGTAAGTAGTGCGCTATATAAATGCCTATACAATATGGTTCCACACATGCTGTGAGACGGGAGCAGTAATCACCGTCTGCTGAGGGCCGGAGAAGCAGGCAGCTGATGACTGACGAATGGCAGGGGTACGCATTTGAGGAGGCCCGCCGGAGCTGTGGATTTGTCCTCCTGGAAGCCTGACACAGACAAGGTAGGAGCGTTGGGGCCTTTTTTTGGCTGGCATTGTGCTGGGCATTGTGGGGTGGCCGGACCCTTTATTTGCAGCTTAATGGGCTGCGGGACCTGTGGCTGGCGCTGTGCTTGCTTGGGCCTTTTTGGGAGATTTGGGCCTAGCTGGCTACCTTCAACAGAGGTGCTCCCCCTAATTGCTGCTGCGGGTGTGGTGCGGTGCGTGGAGGGCTACGGGCATCGAATGTGAATGTGGGGGGGCTGTTTAGTGCGGTGTGCGGGCGGCTCTGCTTCTCCTCTGCGCGGTGAGTGGGTTGGGGCCCTCACACGCAGCTTTTACTTCTAGTTGGTAACTACACTTCTTATGTAGACCCGCCCCCCTTGGGGAACACTGTCGTCTGGCTATAGCGGACTCTAGTCCTGGTGCAGTGATTGACCCCCCTTTGTTTGTTGACCAGGAGTGATCCCAATGTTGCCTGGAGCAGTCTGACCAGGGTGGAAAAATCTGCTCTCTTGTTTTTTCTGTCCACCGAAGGGTGAGCGATACTGAGCCAGCCTCCTGCCTCTCTGCTGACTGTTGCTTGTCTTGACCATCTGCTGAATGTTGATTGGTTTTACCATCTGCTCATACCACTGCCTGCAACACCGCCACTAAAGTATACTGAAGCCACAGACGCGGGCAGCGTCGGGGATCGGTGAATTTGGGCAAAACAGACCCCAAACAGCCTAAAATCCCCTTAGAGAGTAAGAGACACACATGCACGGCGGAAACGCTGATGTAGACTGGCACCGCTCAGGGTGCGCCAGACAATGTGGATGACCCGGAGGAAGACATGCGGTCCATATTGCTTGAGATGTGTACTGGCTTAAAAACAATCAACAGCAAGACGGATGCCCTTGCGACCAGCCTCGATGCAGTAAAAAAAAAAAGGTGGACATGCATTAAGAAGGATCATATTAAGCAGGGAGGGGGGTCCTTGGATACTATTCTTGTGCAGGTGCCTGTTAAGGAAGGGGTGTGCGACCGTGTCAAATGCTGCAGAGAGGTCAAGGAGAATGAAGGCTGCCATATCTTCCATGTTGAGGAAGTCTTGGAAAACAGGCTGTCGGACATGCACAATGCCAGTGCTGAAGCGAGGACACAGATTCTGAACATGGAGCGAGTGCTGGAGGTTATAAAATTGAAGAATGAAGATTTAGAAGCGCAATAGTGCAAAATAATGTTTGTATTAGTGGCCTTAGGGAATCGACGGCCATCTCGAAGATGGAGACCTACATTGATAACCTCCTCCGGGAGTTGTTTGGCGCAGTGTTTTTTCTGTTATGATTGTGGAGAGAGCGCACCGATCACTCGGTCCCCGGCCGGCCCTGGAGCACAGCCACGCCCGATAATAGCACCCCTTTCTTAACTATGCGGACAGGGATGCTATACGCCGTGAAGCAAGATCAAAAGTCCTGTCATCCATCAAGGCAAAACCCTTTCCTTCATTCCGGACCAAACCCGGTCTGTGCAAGCTACTCGCAGGGAATTTCAGCCGGTGAAAAGAATCTTGCAGTCCTCCTCTGTTCCATACGCCATGTTGTATCCTGCCAAACTGAAAATCATTCATGAAGATAAGGCACACTTCTTTATGGACTCCAAATCGGCCCTGAAATCTGTCCATGCAAATCTGTCAAGACTGACCCTAGAACTTCACTTCATCACCGCCTCACAGTGATGCTGATTGCTATTTAAACCACACTAGTCCCCATTAGGGGAGCTGAGATGTATGAACACTCTGGTTGACTCTTTTTTGTTTTGTTGCTCATTGTTGTCAATCTAAATCGCAAAGTAGGATGTTGGGACAAAGCCTAGGCACGCTGTGGTGGGGTCTCTACTCACTTAGACATGACTAAGAAACATGGAAGGGCTGCTTTGTTGGTCTTTATATTATGTGTTCTGAGAGGGAGTTCATTGCGTTGTTAATGCAGTCTGGCCACCCTGCCACTCAGCGGGTTTTCCCAGCTGTTCGCAGCTGTTCCTCCCCCCCCCAGAGGGTGATCCCCTACCTGGTTGTAATTCTAAATATAGTTGGGGGTAATCACAGGGATGGGGAGGGGACTGTTTTCACAACCAAATTGGGAGGTTGCTGTGGGAGAGGGGTGGGTAGGGGGCTCTGGTCGTTCAACATTAGCCGATGTAAATATTCAGCCTTGATAGCGAATGTTTTTCCTGATTGTATCAACACCATATTTACATTTTGTACTGCTTATTTACTGCGTTGTGACATTCGGGTGATTAATGCACTTGTATATTATGATACCACAGGGGGCTATGGGTGAGAACTACAAACTACTAATGTGGAACATTAGAGGGCTGAACTCCCTGAAGAAATCCAGGCACAGCACCCTAATTGCACTCCTACAGGAGATGCACTTAACCAGGGTTTCGGCTGCAAATTTTGTACACAACTGGGCGGGTTTTATGCTAGCCTCCTCTTATTCATCTTATGCAAGGGGGGGTCAGCATATTGGTCAAAAAAGGTGTCCCGTTTACGCCTCACCGCACCCCCACCGATGATGAAGGCAGATGCGCAATGGTCCAGGGTAAACTGGGAGATATATTGATTACTCTCATCACCATGTATGGTCCCATAGCTGACGCACCGGAAATATTCCATCTCATGTATAGTGAACTCCAACGGTAGCCTGAGACGGCTATAGTGGGGGGGAGGGGGGGAACCTCAACACATACCTAGACCCTGCATCGCACCCCTAGAGTAGCGCAGAGTGTTAACCAGGCTATGCTGGAATTTGGACTGATAGATGTATGGAGACTGCGTAATGCTCTGGCTAGGGAGGCCACACATGCCATGCCTGTGCACAGCAGCTGGTCTAGACTGGATTACTGGTTGCTCAGTGAGAGTGCAGCGGAGTGAGTGATGGAGGTCACTAACCATCCACGAACGCTCTCTGACCACAAATCCCGTACAGCTCGTCATATGTGCCCCTACTCTCACCCGCCATCCATTCACATGACGATTCTCATCTGAAGCACCCCTTGACCCACCGTATAACAATACTGTTCATACAGCGATAGAAACCTACTTCCTGGAGCACAAGGGCACAGTTGATAGTGTTGCCACATTATGGGAAGCATTCAAAGTAATAATTCAGGTGGTCTGCATGAGTACTACCGCTGGCATACTAAAAGATTTACGGACCCAACTTCGCAAGTTGGAGGCCACCCTAAAAGGTCTTGAGAGTGATTACATAGATAACCCTTCCTAAGATACGCTCTCGCGCATCCAAACTCTGATTCATGAACACGAGCTGCAGACACGGAAATAAGATACATCAACCGTCGACACATGGCCAGGTGCTATGGTGAGGGGGGAGACCGGGCCACACACTAGCTGGGAAAATCAAAGCACGGAAAGACAAAAACCATGTTGATAAAATAGTTGACACACTGGGTAGGGAGCATTACACTCCACTGAGCATATTAGAACAGTTTAGAGAATATTATGCTAGTATATATACGATTCACGGTACAGGACCGGACTCTGCATCTAAGGAATATCCGGAAAACATTGCATGTGTATGGCTGGCTGATGGGCACAGAGAGTATCTGAGCCAACCAATATACTTGGCGGATATCAAGGCCGAGATATGTGCCCGGGCCAGGACAGTCTGACTGTGGAATTTTAAAAGGCATATGTGGACCTTCTGGCTCCATATTTACTGGAAACGTATGCTGAGGCGCATGATACTGGAATGCTACCTCTGTCCCTTCAGCAGGCTCTCATCATTACTTTTCTAAAAAAAGATAAGACCCGCGATGCCTGTGAATTGTATCAGCCCCTCTCTTTGATTAATTCTGATGGAAAAATCTTTGCTAAGATTCTGGCTACGAGACCGTGTTTGGTCCTGCCAGATCAATCAGGTGTTATACCGGAACGCTCTACCTCTCACAATTTGCAAACCATATTAGCTTTGATGCAGGTTCTTGACCCTAACTTACACGCTGCGGCTGTAGTGTAGTTCCTATATTGCCAATAGGCTCGGCGCATTGGAATAATATATCCTATAGATTTAACGTAGGACTTATGTCGACTAGGTCTCTATCGAATATATTAGACTTAATTGTGAGTGCCAGCTAGCTCAGAGGTCACTCAAAACTTTCTCGAATACACAAGAAGGGATTAGTTTCTGACAACCGCATAAACATGACAACTTTGTTTCCCCAAGAATAAAACTGATCTTCAGAGTCGTGGAACCAATAGATAGATATTTCACTCAGTCAATCATGCATGCTTCGTTTCACCAGAGGTGCAGGGAAATAGACAAACGGGCGTTTTCAATAAAAGTATTTATTGAACAGTCTTCTTTCTCATGCAGAAGAAATGAACTGCTACAATCGTAACACTGGCTGTAAAGTATAATGCGTACAGCAAGAAGAGTATTATGAAATAATACTGTAAAAGCATGGTATGGTTTCTAAGCCATAAAATACATACATAAATAACAAAGACAAAAAGTACTCAATTGTTGCTTCTAAAATATGCCTACCCCGATGTACCTAACCCAAGTCTAGTACGAGAGAAGAAGTAAGGGTGGTGTAGCATAGGTATAGTTTTTTTGTCAAGAATCTATCCAAGATTTCTCTCAGGGTCTAATCAGCTCCGTACTTTGGTTTAGAATAAAGGAGGTCTTGTATCTCTGTCTCCGGACTCGATTTCCCAACACCGAGCAAGGGGAGCTTGGAAAAACTGGAGCTGGACTCTCAGCGAGAGAAAGGCAGCCACTCTGTTAGTGCGTCAGCTGGAGGGTCGGCTTCCTCCAGCACTTGCTGTAGCGAGATGCGTCGGGCAAGTAGATAGTCGTACTGCTCCAAACCACTGTGTGTTTGCTAGGGCAAGTGTAGGCATATTTATACCTTGAAGGTGCCTGGATTTACGTAAGGTTGGACATAATAACGCCACCAAAAACGCCATGATTTCTAGGACCAATCAATATTTAAGAAAGGGGATGTCTCTGACTGCTGAAGCTGAGTTTTCCAAGAAATCGTTGTGGCTTTTTGGAACTAGTGGAAGTAGCTATGCCTGTATTAGGACTGCATGGGCTATGTCTAAATATGGGGATGATTTCTATACCTATATAAGGATAATGTGAATTGTACCTATATAAGGGCATGAATCATCAGGAAAATTACACTAGGGTCCAAAGACGCTTTACCATACGGCAGTCATGCTCGACGCAGCCAAAGCGTTTGACTCTATAGAGTGGGACTACATGTTTCGTATTCTACAGCATATGGGATTTCCGCAATTGTTTCTTGGGTGGATCATAATCTTATACATGGACCCATCGGCCAGAATTCGAGTTGGGGGCTAACTTCTGAGGGTTTCCCCATTGGGAGAGGTACCCAACAGGAATGACCCTTATTACCACTGCTCTTTGCCATCGCTATTGAGCCACTGGCATGTGCGATACAGCAGAGACACAGAGAGACCACCCTAAACTTCAATCACCGGCCGGTCGGTTTTTAGCTCTATGCTGATGATATGGTGTTGTTCTTTTTTTTTTTTTTTTATTTAAATCATTTTTATTAAGTTTTGTGACATCAAACATATGACAAGTCGACAAAAGAGTAGTGCAAAGGACCCCCCAGCCTTCCACCTGGCAGCCCTCCCCTCCCGCCCGAGGACAAGCCTCACATCGGTTCAGGAGAATGGGTCCATGAAGGTGGGTGAGGGCCCGGATCCGACCAAAGATGTCATTAATCAACCCCATCAACAACCAACTTCCCCTCCTCCTCCAACCCTCCTACCCCCTTACCTCCCGTATCCCTCCGCCCGGTGTGGTCAGTAAGCAGCTGTCAAGCGTTCTGAGGCATATATACATTGTGAGGTTCAGGTTGAGGTCTCTATGTCCTTCCTGAAGTCGTCTGGCAGGCGGAGTATCCAGAGGTATTTTGGGCATGTGAGTTCGTTAAATTCGTCCGACAAGAGAGAGACTAAAGGTTGCCATGTGTCCAGAAATGTTTGTCGTGTCTGAGTGAGGGATGCTTATATTCGTTCCATTCCCATTATGTACCATAGCCTGTGGAGCCACCCCGTGTGCGTAGGTGTCCTCTTGGTGCCCCATAATGATAGGATATGTTGAGTGGCAGCCCCCATTGCCAGCCCCATCTGCTTCCCTCTGAGTGACTTGAGGGGGAATGTGATGACGTTGGGAAGACCTAGCAGTGCATATGCTGGGAATCGGGGGATATCCGTCTCAAAGTGCTTATCTATGTCGCGTAGCACCTATTCCCAGTACTCCTTTACATCCGCACATTCCCACAGTATGTGAGTGAGTGTTCCTATATGGCCGCACCCTCTTCAGCATGTCGGATCTCTTCGTGGATTGCTTTGATGTAGTCGTGCAGATGTCAGGTGCCAGTAGTATGCTATTTTTACCACTGATTCTCTGCTAGCTACGTTACGGGCAGTGTGGTGGGCCCTGAAGTAAATGTCCTGCCACTCTTTGTTTGTAAAGGAGCAATCCAGTTCTCGCTCCCATCGTTTTTGGCCCACGAGCGCGAGGTGGAAGGGGTTGGGCCGAGCATCTTGTACAGGTCCGTGATCACCTGTTTGTCCGTCCTTTTCATGTGTAGCAACTTTTCATAAGCTGTGAGATGTCTGCTCACATGGGGCAACACCTCTCTCGCGGTCAGCCAGTGCCTGATCTGGAAATAATGGAAACGCCGAGTCTGGGGGACCGTGTAGTAATCTTGTAAGGTGTGTATTTGCAGGAAGCCGTCAGGGTCGAAGAGGTCACCAGCCGTCCTGCATTCCGATGACCTCCATTGTGGGAACGACCCGGGGACCGTGCCCGGTTGAAAGGCCGGATTGTCAAACAGGGGCGTCATAGGGGATGGAAATGTGGTGAAGCCACATGGAACTGCTACCCTGTCCCATACCTGCATCACTGTTCTTGTGATGGGTAATCTTTTAAAGTACAAGGGCCTATCGGTGCGTTTCAAGAACGAAACCTTCCACAAGGACATTTGGCCCATTGCTCGGTCCTGAAATAGCCATCTTTTCTCCGATTCAGGTCGATGCCACTCTAGAAGGTATCGGAGTTGCGTCACTTGGAAATAGCGAAGCAAGTCGGGGACCCCCAGGCCGCCCTCCGACGTGGCACGCACGTTCAGGTCCCTGCGAAGTTGCAGTCGTTTACCAGCCCAAACGAATTGCCTAATGCTGTCTTGTAATTTCTTAAGCAGTCCTATCAGCGGTGTCACCGGGATGGTTTGAAACAAGTACAAGACTTTTGGCAATAGTGACATTTTGATTGCCGCCACTCGCCCAAGCCAGGAGAAAGGCTGTCGACGCCACCGTGTCAAATCGCCCTGCAGTACAGCAAGCAGTGTGGTGTAGTTTTGTTCGACCGTTTGGGCCGTGCTCGGTGTCAGGGAGATACCCAGGTATGGCAGCGACATCCGGAACAAAAGGCCCCCGTAGCGCTGCGGGTCGCGTGTAGTCTTCCGGGCGTTCCGTCCAAGTGGTAGGATCAACGATTTCTCGACATTCATCTTGAAACCCGACACTTTTCCAAACGCCTCTATCTCCGTAAGGAGTGCCGGCAGCAATCTCCAGGGATCTTCAACGGCCGCAAGGATATCGGCAGCGTAAAGACTTATGGTCTGTGGCTCTCCGCCGAACGGATTACCGACAATGGCTGGGTTATCCCTGACCGTCTGCACGAATGGTTCGATGTGTAACGCAAACAGTAGGGGCGAGAGTGGGCACCCTTGTCTGGTGCCCCTTTGATGTCAAATGGCCGGTAGCGCACCCCGTTGACGCTGATTGTCGCCTGAGGGGCCGCGTAGCAACTAGCGACCCACGTGCGTAACCGGTCTCCCATCCCAAATCGCGCTACGACTGCATCAAGGTACCCCCAGTCCACCCCATCGAACGCCTTTTCGGCATCGACAGATAGGAGGGCTGCATCCAAATCGTTGAAGTGGGCCTTGTCGATGACGTGAAGCAGGCGCTTGGTATTGTCCGCGCATTGCCTGTTCGGGATGAAACCCTCCTGGTCTGGCTCGATGATACCTGGCAGACAGGGACCCAACCGCGGTAATAGTTTGAGGTCTAGGTTGAGGAGCGAAATGGGCCTGTAGGCCGCGCATTGAGATAAGTACTTGCCCGGCTTGGGAATCAATCAATTAATCAATCATCGCATTTATATAGCGCGCTACTCACCCAGAGGGTCTCAAGGCGCTGGGGGAGGGGGGTCCGCTACTGCTCGAACAGCCAGGTCTTGAGTTGCTTCCTGAAGGCGAGGTGGTCCTGGGTCAGGCGGAGGTGGGTGGGGAGGGAGTTCAATGTCTTGGCGGCGAGGTAGGACTACAATGTTTGCCTCTAGCATAGCCTGGGGAATAGAGCCCTTACCTTGGAAGGAATTAAACAGTCTGGTTAGTAATGTCACCAATAAGGGGCAGAAGGCTATCAGGACCTGGAGCTTTGAGGTGCTTAAGGCGCGCAATTGCAGAGATAACTTCTTCCGTCCTGATAGGCGCATCTAGAAAGTCCCGATTAGCCTCATTGAGAGGTGTGGTTGCCGCTCCTTCTAGGTAGGCCTCAGCAGCCATCTGTTCGAGAGGTGGCTCTGCCGCGTACAGAGAGTCATAAAATGCCCAGAACGCCTCTGCGATTTGAGTTGTGTGCCCCTCCTGGGTTTGAATGGAGGAGACTTTGGCACGCAGAGTCTTGGCCTTGAGGCGGCTCGCAAGTAGGCGCACCATTCTATCGCCGCCTACGTAGTACGTGTGGCGTAAGCGAAGAGCCGCGCATTCTGCTCTGTCCAGGCCTAAGCCCGCGAGCTGGGCCCTAACTGCTTTGAGTTGGCGCCAGATCCTAGGGGCCCACCCCGGTTCAGCTCAAGTGCCTGCGCGGAAAGGGATTGTCACTTGTCTCTCTGTTCCCTGGCCTCCGAAGCTTCCACAGCGATTAAGTATCCCCTCACCACCTCCTTAAGCGCTCCCCATATCGCTGTCAGTGGAACCTCAGGGTTATCGTTCATGCGCAGGTATTCAGTAATGCGGTCATGAAGCTGTTGCTTGACCCCTGTGCGCTGTAAGAGGGCTTCTTTGAGGCGCCATCTGCCTTTCTGCATCGTGATTCGTGGGACTCGCATGTATGACAGGAGTGCGTCGTGATCGGAGAGTGCTGTCAGAAGAACCTCAATGTCATCTACCAGATGGGCCAATTCAGTGTTTTCAAAAAAGTGATCAATTCGAGCATATGTGTGGTGTACGTGTGCATAAAAAGTGTAGCCCGGGGTGGTGGGGTGATGTTTTCTCCACAGGTCTACAAACCCCCTGTCCATTAGCCACTGGCTCCCTTCCACAGAGATCGCGCCCGCAAACCCAAATCGGTGGCCTGACCTGTCCCTGCTGGAGTCCATCACCAGGTTAGTGTCTCCACCCACCAGTATGGATTTTGTGTTGGAAGTTAATGCGTCTGCCAGGGCTCCTTTAAGAAATGGTTCTTGTTTAGAGTTTGGAGCAAAATGTGACCCCACGACCACCGTTAACCCACCTATCTGGAGTTGTAAGCCAGGAATCTCCCTTTAATTTTGGCCACCTTATCTCCTACCTGCCCTTTGAAGTGTTGCGCCACTAGAAGGGCCACCCCCGCCTTCTTCTCAGGTATTGAAGAGTAGAACGGGAAGGCTCTAGAGCGCATCCTGTGCCAGTCTTTGGGGATCAAGTGAGTTTCTTGAAGTAGGAACACCTCTGCCTTAGAGTTCTCTAGATAGGACAGGACGGCCCTACGTTTGATGGGGTTGTTAAGCCCCTTAACATTCAGGGTAAGAACCTTTAACGTGGAGTCCGCCATACCTGGAAGGTGTGAGGATTGCAGTGTGTGTCAGGAGTTCTCCAGACTCCCGACCCATGTTATCTGCCTCGGATGAACCACACCGGGAGTACCCCCCTTTCCCCAGAACCAGCCCTCCCCGAACCCCTTTCCCACCCCCTCTTTCCACCCTCCCAACAACCCCCTTCCCCACCAGCTCCCTTCCCCAACCCCAACTGAGTAAGTCTCAACCAACACATAGTCCTCGGCCTATCCAATCACAGTTCAGGCCTCCGGAGTCCTTAAGTATTGGAGTGTGTGGCGGTGGCGACCTTCGTGGCTCCCCCCTTCACCCCCCAGACCCTTGGACCGTGAAGCAAAGAATAAGAACCCCCCGTACTGACTTGCAGAGAGTGAGGCATCCACGGCACTCCCTATGTCTCATGTTCTCAGTCGGTAGGCGCCGTGTCCTTGAAGACCTCCACGATGGCCTCCGCCTTCGCTTGCGCCACTGCTGTTGGATCTGGCTTGAGGGACAGCTTCGGCGAGCGTCTTCGACCCACCCGCTGCCATCCGCCGCTGAAGGACCTCGGCGACTCCCCGCTCGAAGGATTGCAGTGTGTGTCAGGAGTTCTCCAGACTCCCGACCCATGTTATCTGCCTCGGATGAACCACACCGGGAGTACCCCCCTTTCCCCAGAACCAGCCCTCCCCGAACCCCTTTCCCACCCCCTCTTTCCACCCTCCCAACAACCCCCTTCCCCACCAGCCCCCTTCCCCAACCCCAACTGAGTAAGTCTCAACCAACACATAGTCCTCGGCCTATCCAATCACAGTTCAGGCCTCCGGAGTCCTTAAGTATTGGAGTGTGTGGCGGTGGCGACCTTCGTGGCTCCCCCCCTTACCCCCCAGACCCTTGGACCGTGAAGCAAAGAATAAGAACCCCCCGTACTGACTTGCAGAGAGTGAGGCATCCACGGCACTCCCTATGTCTCATGTTCTCAGTCGGTAGGCGCCATGTCTTTGAAGACCTCCACGATGGCCTCCACCTTCGCTTGCGCCACTGCTGTTGGATCTGGCTTGAGGGACAGCTTCGGCGAGCGTCTTCGACCCACCCGCTGCCATCCGCCGCTGAAGGACCTCGGCGACTCCCCGCTCGACGGGCGATCTGTAGGATCTCCCAAATTCTTATCTTCTTCTTTTTCCATGCCCAGCACGGCGCACATGTCGCTGAAGGAGCGAAGTTGCTGGAGAACACCGTTCCACCTAAAGATTAATCGGAATGGGTGGCCCCAAGAGTAGGGGATCCCCTTTCTCACAGCAGAGTAGTAGCCGGCCTGAAGGTCCTGCGCTTCTGCAGGGTAATCGCTGAGAGGTCTTGGTAGAGGGCGAATTGGTGACCCTGGTAGCGGAGGGGCTGTTTCTTGTGGGCCTCCTGGAGGATACGTTCCTTTAGGGGAAAGTCTGGAAGGAACGCCAGAATGTCCGGCGGGGGGGCGGGTGCCCGGTGAGCCAGGCCCACCCTGTTCGTCCAGAACATCGCGGAAAAGGCCTTGCAAGAAGAGGGAGATATCTTTCCCTTCTGACTGAAGCGGCACGCCCCGGACCCGTATGTTATTTCTGCAGGTGCGTTTGTATGTCTACTTGTTGGTCTCGGAGACGCACCACCTCCTGCTGTAACTGATCTATCTCTTCACTCCTAGTGTGGTCAGCCTACTCCACAGCGGCCACTCGTTCGCCCAGGCTGTCCACTTCTTTCCGTATGTCCCTAAATTCGCTCACCATGTCCTGTTTTAGGGTGTGGAAATCGTCTCTCAGCGTGTTGAAAAGAGACTCTAAGAACGACTTAGTGATGGGGGCTTCATCCTCCTCTCGCCCGCGGCGTTTTTCGTCAGCGCCATGGTCCCTGGGCTCTTCTCACCTTTCTGGGCGCCTTTTGTTAACATGTCTGTGATTGTCCGGCCCCCTCTTCGTGACCCTGAAGACATGTTGAGTGGGTCCACCGACCCCGAGGGCCGCAGGCGCACCCCCCCACCAAGAAGCAATCCTAGTAGACGCAGCCACCCGGCCGCTTGTAGACGCCGAAGAGGCTGCACGGTTCCCCTCGGAGAAGATACGAAGTCCTTCAATGCTTTTAGGGACCGGGCTTCGTCGCTGGCCTGCGTTGTAGAGTCCGTGATGACCAGCTATTGGCGGGATAGGTGCGCTGCTAGAGAAGCAATCCCAAGCTGTGTGGTCCCTGTGCGTCAGACCCGTGGCCCATGTCAATAATGCCACTTCCGAAGCCCCTGACCTGTGCCCACCTGACCGTCGATGCTTCCAGCCCCCGCACCATGTGTTGCTGATTGCCTGCAGAACCTGCGGTCTGATGTTATCTCTGCCGCTGTGGCTCAGCTCTGTCGCAGCAAAGCGCTCCCCTGGTAGGCCGGGAAGCCTGGGGCTAAATTTTGGAACCCTCGGCCACGTGGTCTCAGGATATCACCCCGCGCCGGACACCCGCAGTGTTGAGCCGCCTCTTTGGAATGTTGGCAGGAGCCTGTCGCCCGCAGCCGCAGTCTGTGTCTCTTAGGGCTGGGATCGTGTCTCTTAGGGCAGGGAACGGAGACCCGCAGGTAGGCCCCCAGGCCTGGGGCTCGATTTCAGCCTTCCGGCTGCTCTGCCTGGCTCCTCGCCGCTGTGGCCTACGGGCCTCCAAGCCTGCCGCCCCCTCCACGCTGAGCTCCCCCGCCCCTCCCCCTGTGCAGCCGCAGGTCGCAGAGCGGCGGGGGTCAATGCATGGGGCGGAGATTCACCGCGCGTCTGGGCGCCGGGCACTCCGCCGTCTGTTTTCCGAGTGGGCACCTCCTCCCCGGTGCCACTGAAACCCTGGCCAGTCGGCCTCTCTCCAGGCCCTGCTGCCGCCACTGCAGTCCGCGATGCAGCTCACCTCCGGGCCTCCAGGCGCTCCGTCTCCCCGCACCTCCAGGAAGGGCCAGCGTCCGTGGCCGCCATTTTCTAGGGGCAGGTCGCTGGGAGATCCAACTGCGCTCCGGAGCCTCAGGAAACCGCCATCGGCCTCTCCCGCCTGACCAGGTCGTGCAATCCGGCCTCACCAGGGCCCCGCTGAGTTGCTTGAGGGTTTTTAAGTGCTATTGAAGGGCCTGGGAGAGGAATCGGGACAGGAGCTCTGCTTCCACACGTCCATCCCGGTCGCCATCTTGGCCACGCCCCCTATGGTGTTATTCTTGAGGAAACCTGAGCGGTATTTTTCTCAGGTGCTCCAGGAGTATACCAAATTTGGGTTGATCTCAGGGCTCACCATCAATTGGGATTAATCACTCATTATTCCCATGACAGCAATCACCTCAGCACCTCCTCTGGACTACCCGATAATATGAACTGTACACCCTGTTAAATATCTGGGAGTCTGGGTCCACCGGGACCCAGAGATAATGATTAGGGAGAACTATGGGCTGACCTGCACCATGCTGGACCGCCATATAGACACATGGATAGCACTGCCGTTGTCCCTGGCAGATCATATCACTCTCATCAAAATGTTGGTGCTGCCCCGTCTATTGTACCTTTTTTCTAACATCCCAATAAAATTACGCAAGGGTTTTTCACCACGTTATGGACCTCTATTCTCCTGCTGACCTGAGGAGGTAAGCAGGCCTGAGTGGCGTGGGACAACATCACCCTCGACTACACTAAAGGAGGTTTTGGTGCGCCGGACCCCTACATATGTTATCTAAGTGCGCAGGCGCAATATGTGCACTATTCGGTAAACGTACAAGACTTCATACACCATGTGGCGGTTGAGGACGGGAATGCCTCACTGGTCCCCCTCTGCAGTATTATCACTCATACATGGCGCGACACTCCAAAAACAGAAATAAACACGATTGACACTACAATAGCAGCTTGGCGTACTATTGGGCAGCTTGCGAACAAACTACCACTCTATGCCCCTGCTATGACGAAAGAATACCATGCAGCACTCTCGGTGATGCAGGAAACTGTCCCCATGCTGTTGCTCATCGAGGCAGGACTGGCCAATATGCAAGACCTCTACCCGGGCAGCACTTTCCTGACCCCTGCAGAGCTACTTGCTGTTACAAAAAACAAGTGAACCCAAAATGTATAGTATAGGGACCTTGGGCAGTATCATGTTATAGAAAACAATGGTCCCTATTTTCAGAGGAAGCATCACTTATATACAATAATCATACTCTAAATAGGTAGTATGTCTTTTGTCCAGCCGGACAAGAATTTATTTTGCAAATATATATAAAATTAAATTGTTAGAAACATTCAATGTCAAGTGGGCACAGCTGTGACCCACGAAACAGTCAGACAACAAAACGAAGCACAGAATGGCCAAAAGTCAAAGTGAAATACGTCTGTACACTCCTATTTGAAAGTTTTAACAGATTAAGATCATTTTCTTATACACCATTGCACATTACAATATTGCATAGTCATATTGCATCTGACGTTTTTTGGTGTGGACGACGTTTCGATGCCACCACTAGATACTGGGCATCATCCTCAGGACAACATAATATTTCATTGTTGTCTTTATGAATTTACAATTGCACTATGCCTAAATCGCATTACTGTACAATTACATGACACAGGGAAGAAATTGGGAAAGAAACACAGGAATTTCTGTGCTATTTATGATACTTTAGTTACAAACCTGGGTGCGATTCATTCGCAGTGACTCGTTTTTTCACCTTTTCTGAAACTCGAGAGCACGTTTTATTGTTAATCCATATGATTTACGTGAGCATGATTCATGATTAATGTTTTTTGTGTAGATTGACACTTTGAAGGATCCTACATATATTTCTGTTTACATTGTTTTCAGACTACCCCTGATCGAATGAAGTGAATAACTTT
This sequence comes from Lissotriton vulgaris, assembly GCF_964263255.1. NCBI lineage: Eukaryota > Metazoa > Chordata > Amphibia > Caudata > Salamandridae > Lissotriton > Lissotriton vulgaris. Next base: position 366,512,480 of record NC_141687.1, read on the forward strand.
ATGTGGAGAAACATGGAATAAATTTCATGATGATGGAAGTCATTTCCCTTTGAACTTTATTGATTGAAAGTTTTGCAGAACGTCAGGAGACACGTTTAAATTGGTTGTGCTCAGGGAGTCGGCACTTACTCTAAGTGTTGCTGACTATGTTTTGATTTCCACACCTTTGTCGGGGAGTGATATCCCTGGTGCACACCACAACTAGTTCACGCTACCAACAGCAGAGTGCGTAACCTCTATCTATTTTTGTATCTATTGACCCTGACTGGGTTACGGCACCCCATTCCTACACTATGGCTTATGAGGACATTACATTGACTTGTTTAAAAGCTGATACCTTCGCCTTTACCTCTGAAGACATTGATAAAATATACGCTTTGATCCCCATAGTGTCTACACATCCTACATTAACTAGAAGCAAAGAAAGTTGCAGAAAACAACTATTGTAACTCACAAAAAAAGAAATCAGCAAAAGGCTTCACGCCAGCGCTTTAATACGTTACCATCGAGCTCAACGAATTCCTAGAGGTCTCCGAATCCCGCTGAAAGCGATACTTTGCAAAAACAGCTCCAAATTTGTGGATTGATGGTACACCATCTTAAACAAGTGTTCGCTGTATTTAATACTTTTAATTGTAGATGAGCTATCGAGAGCACTGTAAGATTTGAACAGAGACAATAGAACAGTGCAAAAAGGATTTATCTGACTTGTCAACCAAGGATGAATGGTCCAAGATATTGGAGGACATTACTACACACTTGTATAAGCATACACGTGAGATCAATGAGCGTAAGATACGCAAATATAGAAGAGACACGATTGACTACAAATTAGGGGAGGTATACTCCTGGGCTGAGGTTTATGCTAAACGATGCCAGAATAATCCATACAAAACTAACACTGATACAGAGACATCCTCCTCTGAGGAAGACACATGCACCAACATCAGAAAAACTGGTTCTCAACAACCTTCAACCAGTAGGGATGCAACACTCAGCACATCTATTACTACTGCGGTACCTTTTTTAGAAGGAGGTTTAGGAGAAAGAGACGACCCCGGAGGGGCCAAAGAAAAAGAAAAGGAAAAGGAAATGGAACGAGACACCAGGAGTACCACGGCCAACAAGAAAGCAGAGAAACCGAAGAAGAAATTAATCTTCTAGTCAATATATCGTCTCACGCGCTCACAGAACAAGAATTCTTGGTCTTTCAAAAAGGTACATCGTTTGTCCCTACAGCCACTCTAATGAGCTTGAATTAGAAATAAGTTTATTTAAATTCATGCGCAACTTACGCCTCAGGCACTATTTTGAAAACATTGTTCCGGACACAGGCAGAGATCAATCCGATCAGCTCAAAGGCTTACGCACTAAGAGTACTTTAATTGCACCTGTCAGTCAAAAGTCATTTGACATATTTGAGAATTTAGTGAGAAGTGATATCTCAGGCTTCAACTATAAATGCAATAAAAGACATACCTACATGACCAATAAGGAATACTCTACGTTGAACAATTTAGCCAAGAATGCAGGAATTACATATCAATCCACTGACAAAGGCGGAGCACTAGTCCTGATGGACATCTTTCTGATGAAAATACATACAGTGCTATTCAATACAATCCCACTAAACAGTTCAGTGAAGTACTACTCAACATTCTATCGACAGCTCACGACAATTTCATCATCAATCACAAGACTGTCAAATTTCTGACTCCTAAAAATCCCAGAACAGCCAGCATGTATATGCTACCGAAAATTCATAAGAGTTTGACGCACCCTCCTTTCAGGCCTATCGTCTCAACCCGCTGAAGCATTCACGAAGCTGTGGGAAAGCTAATAGACAAATATCTTCAACCTTTTGTTCAACGGTCACGCATCTATGTCAAAGACACAACAGATTTTCTCCATCTCATCAGCAATATATCTTTCGAAGAGGATGATCAAATCTGGTTATGTTCCATTGACGTTAAATCACTCTTTACCAGCATACCACATGATCTGGGCATGGAAGCCATTGAGAGTATTCTACTGCAATCCGATTTGGACACTAATTTTCAAATTTTTCTGATGCAACTGATACATTTTACTCTGAATCAGGGTTATTTCCAATGGGAGAGCCAGCACTATGTTTAATTGTCCGGTACTTCTGTGGGCAATTGTGCCGCGCCGGTCTATGCTAACATCTTTATGAAATATTTTGAGGAGAACAATATCTTGAACCTTAACACTTGGATGACACATACCATGATTTTCCTGAGGTACATTGATGACATCTTCGTCTTATGGCGAGGAGATTATGAATCTTTGAACACAGCACTATTACAACTGAATACCATCAATGATCGCATCCAGTTCACCCATGAGTTCAAAGAGTCCATCACTTTTTTGGATGTAAAAATTATCCGTGCCGAAGATCACTTAGAAACCGATCTGTACAGAAAGACCACTGACAAGAACAATACCCTGCACTATAAATCATTTCATCAAACAGTCCTGAAAAATCACTTACCGTTTTCCCAGCTTCTCCGGGTGAAACGGATTGTATCTGACACCAACAAATTTGAGGAACAGGCCACCGACATGATTAAACGATTTGAACAAAGGGGTTATCCACAGACAATTTTGAGGAACGCCAAGGAACGTTGAGACAAACTAAATCGTCAAGAACTATTGGCATTGAAACCTAAGGACGCCACTAAAAGACCTGTGGACGTATCTAAATACTCATTTACCTCAAAGGCATACAGGGCATCTATAGTTATTTATTTATTTTTTATTTTTAAAGTTTTATATAGCGCGAACTAGATCTTTGCAGATATCAGAGCGCTTTATAGAAAACAGTAGGTAGGATACACAAACTGTTGAAAACAGTATAAAATTCGGTAGTGAGTGAGTTGCAAAATAGGGTAGCAATCGCACAAGAGTATGCACACTAATAACAATCAAGAAACAATAATATAGAAGCCGTCCAGTGTCGACTCGAATGAGATTATAGCACCCCAGAGGGTGAGTAGCCACACTGTTGAAAACAGAATAGTAGACAGTAGTGAGTGGATTGCAAGTTAGTGAAGCACTCAAGTCATAGTGTACAGCCCTAATAAACAATCTGGAAACCAATAATATAGCATCCGTGCAGTGATTTTGATCCAGTAGCAGTCATAAAAGAGTCTAACATAGATAAGCATTTAGGCAGCCGATAATATAGGAGCCATGTACTGTCATTGTTCCAGTAGCAATAGGGTTCAGGTGAAAATAGCCATAAGGATGGCTTTTACCTCTTTCTTGAAGAGTACCGAGGAGGGGGATAAGCCTAGTTTCTGGCGGGAGTGCATTCCAGATCCTAGGTGCCATTCCAGGGAAGGAGTGTTTGTATGTTTTTTCCTTCCGGAATCTACGAGGTTTCAGGAGGAGATTCTTTGCGCTTCTGTTGGATCTTGAGCCTCCTGATATAGTCAGCTTGTGAGTGAGGTAGTTGGGTGAATTGTGGTGTACGGCCGAGTGTGTCATACAGGCAATTTTCAGCTGAACTCTGGCTTCAAAAGGCAACCAGTTCAGGGCTTTTAAGTCAGGGGATATATGCGAGTGTTTTCTTGAACCAGTGATGAGTCTCGCGGCAGCGTTCAAGGAGGCTCGTAGGGGCGCCGTTGTTGTTAGGGGGAGCCCGCAGAGAGCCACAATTCCGTAGTCTATGCGAGGAATTTCTAGAGCATTGATCTAAACATTGGTCTATAATAGGGACTGAACCTGACTTCAATCAAATTTTTCGAGGAACTCCTCTATTTGCTTATAGAACAGGTCACAATCTCAAGGAAATCATCATCAAACCCACACACGAAACTCCTACCACTTACAAAGGCAATCAACCATGTTTGAACTGCAAGAATTGTAATAATCTCATTAAAGATTCAGGGCCCGATGTAGGTACCAAATACCGGTCGGAAACGGCCGATTTCGGCCGTTTCCGACCGGTATTTGGCCTACTGAGATGTAGGGGACCATTTTTGGCCGATTCGGTATTTTATCGATTCGGTAAAATTACCGAATCGCAAAAATACCGAATCGGTAATTTTACCGATAATTTAAATTTGGGATGTAGATGGGACTACTTTCAGTCCCACAGGCCCTTCAGATTCGGTATTTTAACACCCAATCCAATTGGGTGTTAAAATACCGAATCCAGGTGTGCATGCACATGTGTGCATGCACACCTATGCCATGTGACAGACAGACATGCCCTTAGGGCATGTCTGTGAGCCACATGGCTAACATGCCTTTTTTTGGGGTGCTGGAGGGTGTCAAAGTGACACCCCCTGCACCCTTGCACAAATCGGTAATTACCGAATCAGTAATTACCGATTCGGTAATGCCCATTGATTCCTATGGGCTTCAAGGCCCATAGGAAGCAATGGGGGATACCGAATCGGTATTTACAGAATCGGTAAATACCGAATCTTACAGATTCGGTATTTACCGAATCTGAAATACCTACATCTCCCCCCCTCTAATTTACCACTACATAAATACCGATTCGGTATGATTCGGTATTTATGAAGTGGTAAATGTAGATTTACCTACATCGGGCCCTCAGTCTTGAAACATCCCATGAAAGGCACGAACATCAACCTCAAACTCAAAGCTACCTGTGATACTGAAAACGTGGTGTATATTGTTAAATGTCCTTGTGGATTGGTCTATACTGGGAAGACCTCACGCAAACTCAAAACACGAATCAATGAACACAAAAGCAACATCAGGACTGGGAACTTGAGATCCACTCTAGCAGCTCACTTCAAGGAATATACACCCACATGCATCATTGCACCCGTTTGCGATTCCTAAATTGCGAAAATTAGTGAATCGCAATTTAGAAATCGCAAACGGCAATGCATGAATAATTCGCAAATATTTTTGCGATTTTCTAATTTTCCTTAATTGCGATTCACATTTTGCGAATCGCAATTAAGGAAAACCTTCCCCTTGATTCCTATGGGCCAAAAGGCCCATAGGAATCAATGGGAAGGCAATAACATTTTGCGATTTTCATTTTGCGAATCGCAATTTGTTAATGCATTTCAAGGGTGCTGAGGGGGGTCCAAAGGACCCCCCCTGCACCCTTGAAATGTTTTTGTAAGTGCAAGTTTCACACACACATGTCCATAGGACATGTGTGTGTGTGTTACATGCCACTTTCAAAAATGCATTTTTGTGAATTTTTGAAAGATTTCGCAAATTAACACGAGGTTCAAGCTTGTGTTAATTTGCTCCCCCTATTTGCGAATTCGCATTTTTTAAAATATTCATGCATTGCATTTAAGGAATCGCAAAAATGAAATTCCTTAAATGCAATCGCATTTTTAGAAATCGCAAAAAATGGCGATTACTACACAATTATTTAATGCATCCCAAAAAGTGATTTTGGAATCGCAAACAGCCGAATTTTGCGATTCGCACCGTTTGCGACTCCAAAATCGCTTGATGCATGTGGCTAATAGACACAATGTTAGCCAACTACGATTTGCTGCTGTCGAAGTGGTGTCAAAGCGCGATGACAGAGACAACAACAATTTTCTCTTACAACGGGAAAATCATTGGATCAAATATTTACAATCTTCCAAACCACTTGGTCTAAATGACCGCATGGAATTTCTGTGCTATTTATGATACAGTGGTTAACATGTTTACTTCTTTGCGCTATATCTCGATCTTTATCTTTTATTATTGCTCACAACTTTCATTAACACTGTTTTCATTCTTTCTGTCCTTTGTATGTTCACCTTTCTTTTTCACATTATATACTCCTCACCATTTATTTTATTTTTCATTCCATTATAAATCTCTACTTTGATTCACCCGTTTTCTTGTTACTTTTATTGAGAACCTTTACAAGATGGCCGCCATGGTTATTGTCCTCTCTCTATGCTGACACCTTAAACCTTGATATTAACATCCGTTCCTTTTGATATAAACTAACTTACCGCGGCGTAGCGATGGACGCACAGCTTTGAGACACAGCCTCTCGCTGTTTATTAGTAATTCAGTTTCTGGTATTTAGAAACGATTCTGGTTTCACCCTTCTTTTGTACAAACTCATCTTGGGTACGGATTTCTTTCTCTTACCCGTTTATACTTGACCACACGGCGTATCTCGCTAACGGTCCATGTTTACTCACTCCATTGAATCTTGTACACGCGTTAGCACGGTGTTTTACTATTTGCACCATGGAGTCTATCATATATTTTTTTACCCACTTACTTTTTCTCTATACTTATCTGATTTAATTTTTTACGTTTGTTTAAATACTTTAGTTACAAACCTGGGTGCGATTCATTCGCAGTGACTCGTTTTTTCACCTTTTCTGAAACTCAAGACCACGTTTTATTGTTAATCCATATGAATTACGTGAGCATGATTCATGATTAATGTTTTTTGTGTAGATTGACACTTTGAAGGATCCTTCATATATATCTGTTTACATTGTTTTCCGACTACCCCTGATGAAGGACTTTACCAGTCCGAAATGCATTGGGTGATGAACTCACAGTGACTCTAATGCATACGTTTTGGGAATGTTAATAATGCCAAATTGATTATCATCGAATTAATTGAATAACTTCATGTGGAGAAACATGGAATAAATTTCATGATGATGGAAGTCATTTCCCTTTGAACTTTATTGATTGAAAGTTTTGCAGAACGTCAGGAGACACGTTCAAATTGGTTGTGCTCAGGGAGTCAACACTTACCCTAAGTGTCGCTGACTACATTTGGATTTGTACTTTTGGCTTTTCGGATGTTACTTAGGTGCGCCTCCCACTGGATGCTGTGGTGTTTTAGGAGAGGACCTCTCTGGCCTCCAGTACCATAGTTGGTACCAAGCTTACCCTGACTAACTACTTGTTTACAAATCGAACAAATAACTTGATTTTCCGCCTTTTTGCTAATACTAAAGAAGTCGCAAACTGGGGAGTTGAGATTTCTGGTGGTGGTGGAGGTGCCACTTTCAATGCCAGATGAAGTGGAGGATTGGCGTAGCAGAATTTGACTCTGTTGTGCACTTACAGCACCACTACTTGAGGTAATGGAGATCGAGCTGGATGGAGGTCCCTGCTGGCCCTTCTGAAGAGAAAATGTAGATTGTGTTGGTGTAGTAGTTACCTGTGTTGGTGATGGTACCAGTGCCAGGCCGCCCACATCCCGCGCAGCATTTCACGATAGGGTGAAAATGTCTGTCTGCTGCATGCCCACTGGGGCTGGAGTGACGACTGTGATGACTGGCTCGTCATCGTCAGACTCTTCATCAGAAGCAGAATACACCACTTCTACTTCTTCTTCTTCATCACCCATAACTGAAAGCCTTGCGGGAACCATCCTTTTTGCCAGCTTTGTCAGCTCATGGTGTGCCTCCCTCACAGACTGAATTGGTGGGTGCAATCAAGATCTAGATCATCAGAAGGAAGGGGGCTTGAAAAAGAAGTTGTACTAGCTCTCCTTTTCCTTGCTGGGGATCTGGAAGAAAATGGATCATCAGGAGTGGCTTGCTCGGCTGATACCTCTGCATGAATCTCAATTTCCTGATGTGCTGCTACTTCTGGAGGAATAAGTACTGTGGGAAGTTGTGGCTCTCCTTGCGCCTCTCCTAGCGCCTCTCCTTACACCTCTCCTTGCGCCTCTCCTTGCGCCTCATTGCGCCTCTCCTGGCACCTCTCCTTGTTGCACCTGTGTTTGTCGTTGCACCTGTGGTTGAACACTCGTCAGATGAGTTACACCCTGCGTTGATTGGATGCTACTTTGCGATGAGTCAACATCAACATCACTGGTCGATGGTGAAAGAGCAATTAAAGTGGCTTCCTTTGCTGCACTCATGGGCTTGGGCCTAACTTGGCATGGTGGCACTGAGACCAATGAAGCAGATGTGCTGCTCCCAGCTTGGTCCCCGGTAGACACCGCTGCTGCAAGAGTAGTTTTTTCCCCCCAAAAAAGTGGCGGTCGGCACACCAGTCTCCTTGGTAAGTGGCACCACTTGTTTCTTCTGCTCCTTCTTACTGGCGTGTCACTGGGAACTTTCTTGGTAGAGGAGCTACGGCTACCTTTCTTTGGGGCCATCTTCTTTAGATGTCAGAATAGCAGGACGCAGTTGCAGGAGTTGCAGAGTTGTCTGTGGCCACACGTGACGTCAGCAGCAGGACTTCTTCCTGGCACTACAACAAGTGATGATGATGAGGATAATTCCTGGTTCTCAGTCTTTGTGCACCTAAAAGCAAAGAAGCCAGAGGAACATCAGTTAAATAAATGTTGCATATGTTGTGCTTCAATTAATACTATTGCAACTAGGCATTTGTTATTATTAACACAACACACCCAAAAACGGAGAGACCCAAAATAAAAATTGCAATTCTAATCAAAAATGAATGTTTAAATTAATAGAAGAGAGACCACACAAAGAGAGTTGTTTCATGCACCCATTCATAACCCTAGGCCTACTGGCCCGCAGGCTTGTCGGCCTATGGCGAAAACTGCCTGGCCTCAATATGCCCACCCCACCCACATGGCTAGGCCAACAACAACTACAACAAGGCTAGGCCAAAAGGAACACCAACAAATCTAAATACACACAAAAATCACCTCAATCCAATGCCATCCATGGCCCAAATGACGTTTTTTTAAATTCAAGAGACCCCACAGAAAGACTTGGTCCATGCACCACTGAGTACCCTAGACATAATGGATGAAAGCAAGGCAGACTGGGTGCAGGCCTATGGCACAAAGCACACATCCTGGCTTCAAAATGGCCCCTAGACCCCTCCCACGTGGCCAGGCCCTGGACCAGACCCCAACAACACCCAAAACATCTAAATACACACAAAAATCACCTTAATCCAATGCCATCCATGCCCTAAATGATGTTTTTTCAAATTCAAGAGACCCCACAGAAAGAATTGGTTCATGCACCACTGAGTACCCCTGGGCATAATGGATGAAAGCAAGGCAGACTGGGTGCAGGCCTATGGCACAAAGCACACTGCCTGGCTTCAAAATAACCCCTAGACCTCCAACCAAATGACCAGGTCAAGGACCAGGCCTCAAAATGGCCCCCACCCACATGGCCAGGACCAGGACCAGGCCCCAATAACACCCCACAAATCGAAATACACACAAAAATCACCTCAATCCAATGCCATCCATGCCATAAATTAAGTTTATGTTTCCATCCAAGAGATCCCACAGAAAGACTTGGTCCATGCACCACTGACTACCCCTGAGCCTACTGGCTAGTGTGACTTTAACACGCACCCCATAATTAAAAAAAACTTCGACATATAACAGTGAGCTATTCAATTCCATGCCATCCATGCCATAAATTATATTTAAGTTCAACAAAACTCAAAGAAACAGTTGTATCATGCACCCATGACTAACCCTGGGCTTACTAGATACTGTGGCTACCCACAATATATTTTTTTTAAAGTTGTGAAAAAGTTTATAAATTGTAGTTGCAGCAACTGCAACGCCCCTAACAAACAACACCAGCTTACTTGTAAAATCTCAAATCCAAAAGTGACCCAAACAAAAAGTCCTCAAATACAAATATCCAGCAGCATCCACAAAGAGTAATCCTTCCAGCTCCAGATCCATATGAAAAGTGACCAGGACATGGACAAAGCACTGGGAGGAGCCTACTGGACAGGAACAGGAAGTTGGAGACTCTGGGGCACTTCCTTCCCCCCCCCAAAAAATTGACTCCTTGCACAAAAAAGTGCAGCCAAATGTCAATCGGAAGAGTTATTCTGATCCAAATCATCATTTCCAGAAGGTTTATGCTGCCTGCAATAGATTTCTTGTGCAGAATTGCAACTTTTGCAAGTTCGGGAAAGCGATCTGTTCATATCTCCCGCCGGATGTCAGCTGCACATCGTATTCGAGATAGTTTACTCTCGCGATATGTGATTGCGGGCCCTTATGACATATTCGCGATCTCAAAGTCTCGCAGTGCAAGATGGCAGGACTCCATGACATACTCGCGGTCGAAAAGTCTCGCGAGATCATGCAGCCAGATCTAAAATGGCGCGGCACACGCAAACCAGGAGAAAAACAACTTGGCGAACTCAGAATTACGGTAAGTCAATGCCGCGCGCGCAAGATTGTATTTTTGAAGCGCTAACAAGCAAAAATAATTCGCCAACTCGCGAATTGTTTGGCAATTTTGCACGATTCGCGGATCTTGAAATTGCTAAAATTTCGCAAATTCCGTGAGCGGAAAGAATTTTCAGCCCATGCTTAGGCACAACATGGACATAAGGTGACTCTTTCTAAATTTCAGTATTGTCTACAGGAGGTCACCTACTTAGGTCACCTACTGTCGGAGCAGAGAAGGAGATTTACTCCTGAGCACATCAGTACTATTGTTAAAATGCTCATCCCACAGAAAGATGTGCGTGCTTTCATAGGTATCACTTCCTACTGTCGGCAGTGGATACCCAACTAATACTTACTAATCGAACCCTTGCTTGCACTAAGCACTAAAGATGAGCATGAGCCCCTGCCTTGGATGCCAGAATTTCAGCAGTCTTTTGAGCACTTCAAAACTGCACTTTGTTCAACTCCAGTACTTGGCTCCTTGGACTATAAAAAAAACATTTGTGTTGTTTGTCCATGAGATGGCTGGTTGTGCGCTTTCTATTTGAACACAAAAATTTGGAGATAAGCAATGGACATGGGCTTATTACTCTGCTGTTCTTGACCCTGTCACAAGATGCCTCCGGAGCTGTCAAAAAGCAATCACGGCTGTGACCACCTCGATAAGCCAATCAGCTGGACTCGTACTTGATAGTGATCTCCCAGTGATGGTACTGCATGCTGTGGATACACTTTTGAATAGGACAAAGACACAGCACCTCACCGGTGCACATCTGACTGGCTATGAATTAACATTGTTCACTAAACATATTACGATCAAAAGATGTGCCACTCTAAATCCAGCCAAGTTACTGCCCCTTCCTTTTGAGAGTGTTGAGATTGATAAACATGACTGTATCTTCCGGACGGAAGAAGAGACGAAAGGACAGGTAGACTTGACTGATGTTCCCTTAATTGACCCACAAGGGGAACTATAGGTCGACGGCTCTTGTTTTTAATTACCAGATGGTACTACAACTGCTGTGTATACTATCACTACACTGCGTACAGTAGTTGAGACATCATGAGTTCCTTTTCAGTTGGTCCAAGCTGCTGAGCTTGTTGCCTTTTTTTTTTTTTTTTTTCTTTGTCCTTGTTTGCCTTACCCCCTAACTTGGACATGCCAGCCACCTTACGTGTTCCTGACCGAGAGAGAGAACCATGATATGATACCCATCTCTGGCTCCGGAACCCGAAATGTTTTACTGGTGGAAGAAAAGTCCCACAAGGAAGAGGGGTTTTAAGATCTTGCGCTGACTCCATCTAGGTATATTTCAACCTGTAGGACCTACAACCGTATCGAGGCCAGACCCGGTCCAAGGAATAATGATGGCATAATCATAGGACCCGGGGAAAAAAAAAAACCCCGGAACACTATCTCCACTGTATCAACAGATCCCAAAATGCCAAGTTACGATTGTTTCCAGCTCTGGCCATGTCCACCTTTGATGTTTCGTATAAGGACGTAAGCCAGTCCGAGTATAATGGAGCAGATTTCTCCACCCACCGTATGCAAATCTGCCTTCTAGCCAACAAAATGGCATAGAACAAAAAGGATCTCGCCTTGCCAAAAATGCTGTCCTCTAAGCCAAAGATGATAAGTGGCAATGAAACTACTAATGATGTATTCAGGATGGAATTCAAGGTAGCCAACACTTCCTCCCAGAACCTGCCGATGTTAGGGCATTCCATAAACATGTGAATGTCTGAAGCTTCTAATAAATTGCATTTATTACATTTCTTATCTGGGAGAAATTTGGAAAGTCTTAGCGGTGTTAAATATGCCCGATGGGCTGTGAACAGATGATTACGCCTCAACCATGATGGTTTCACCACTTTGTAGAGGCGCGCAAAAGATCTTACCCATATCTCCTCACACTTGAAGCCAGTTACCTCTCCCCACAGTTCACCTGGAAGAGTAAACTCCCCATCGGTTTCTTCCTGCAGCTGCCAGTACCAGAAGGCCACCTCCTTGCCACCCCTTGGTCTTTCTAATAACAGCTGCTCCAGGGAGCTTGTTTTCCCAAAGTGTACATCCTTGCACCGCTGGGCTCTCCCCCAGCTTTCCAGCTGGATGAATTTAAATGTAGAAAATGCTGAACCTATACGCTCATGTAGTTCATCCCAAGGTTAGATCGCTCCATCCGCCATTAGCTCTCCCCATCTAACAATCCCTGCCTCCTCTAATGGGGAGGACAAGCTGTCCTTTAGGCACTCCGGTAAACATGGGGAGTCCCATATGAGAGCGAAATCAGAATAGTAGGACAGGCCCAGTTTTCTTCTAATGGCTAGCCAAGCCCTAGCCCATGACTGTATAATTTTTAGCTTTATTTTCTTAAAAAATGTTTGGCTCCCAAACTTATATAGAAATCCATCTGCTGGTAGATTTGCTCCGGATAACATGGCTTTATATAGTGTCCCTTCTGGAAGATTAGATGGTGTTTTTAGTAACATCCTAGAATAGCACAGCTGGAAGGCCAATGCATAGTAAACTAAGTCCGGTAGGGCAAGACCCCCCTTTTCCCTTCTCCTCCTCAACTTCTTCCAAGCAATTCTGGTGGATTTATAATTCCAGATAAAGGAGTTAATCTCTCGCTGACATCTGTCCAACATCTTCACATCAAACCCCAAAGGAATGGCGCCAAAAATAAATATATACTTAGGTAGGATAGACATTTTTATTAGGTTCACCCTACCCATTATAGAAAGTGGTAGGTGAGACCATGATTTCAGCAGGCCCTTACATTCCCTGGAGACTCTATCTAGATTATGGCAATGGTATCAATGTTTTGGGTGATGCGGATCCCGAGATAACGCATAGAGGTGGTAATATTTATGCCTAACCGTGGATCCGGAATATTCCATACCATGACCTCGGTCTTACTTGAGTTGATACTATAGCCCGAGATCTTACCGAACTCTACTGCCCTTTGAATTACCGCAGGGAAGGACAATACCGGATCCGAGGTAAAGATTAAGATATCGTCAGCATATAATGCTGTCCGTCTCTCCCACTCCTTAAATTTAAATGATGGTATGTTTTCGTCTGCTCGCAGAACCTGGGCAAACGGCTCAATATATAAATTGAAAAGGAGTGGAGAGAGCGGGCAGCCCTGCCTCGTACCTCTGGTAATCTTAAAGGGTTCTGTCAAAGTCCCGTTAATCAAAAGCCTAGCCGAAGGGGCTCCATAAAGCAAAGCAATTGTTCTACAAAAGCCCTTCCCGAAGTTAATCCTTTTTAAAACCTCATTTAGATAGGGCCAGTTGACCCTATCAAAGGCCTTTGCTGCATCAAGGGTTATGGTGGCCAATGGAAGGGAGAAAGCTGAGGCAATATCAATGGCCCCTACCAAATCATGTGTGAGGTCTGAAAGATGGCGACCCTTAATAAAACCTTTCTGGTCATGGTGGATAATGGAGCCTATTACATTTCCCAGTCTTGCTGACAGTATGGCGGCAAAGATCTTATAGTCGCTATTCAGCAACGATATTGGTCTGTAAGACCCGCAATCTGATACATCCTTCCCTGGTTTGGGAATGAGAACCTCATAAGTCTGCCTCATATTTTATAGGATGTTTGTTCCTGATATCTGTCCAACATCAGAAGCATAATTGGCCAATCTTAGGATTCCCGCAGGAGTTGTTGGGAAAGGTAGATGTGAGGGGTGTAGTGGTGACATCATGACAGTCCTCCACTATATGTCTTGGAATATTAATGGTCTGCGAGTGAGAAGAAGGCGGGAACGCATAATGCAGTATTTGAGGGACTCCCCTGCGCAGATTATTGCTATCCAGGAATCACATCTCCTTAAACCAGAGGCAGTGGAGATACTCAAAAAACAGAGATGGGTCGACAAATTTTGTTCAACTGACCATAATGCCAATATTAGGGGGGTCATATTTATTTTTAAGAACGCTGCTAAAGCCTAAATCCTGGAGATAATAGAGGACCATACAGGGAGATGGCTGATACTGAGAGTTCAGTTGGTGGGTCAATGTTATATCTTGGTGGGCTATTATGGCCCAAATTCAGATGACCCGTCTCATATGGCTGCCATTAGGAATCACCTACTACTTTTTCAGGATCCTGTGATTTGGATGGGCGATTTTAATATCGTGCTGAACTCTAAGCTAGATAAATCGGCAAATTCAAGGGCCTGTAGTTCACCAAAGTCTAGGCGAATTCTTACAACAATCATGAATCCGCTAGGCTTGGCGGACCTATGGCGGGAAAGAGTAGGTAGTAAAATGGGGGTTTCCTATAGGAATAGCCGTTTCAAGCATGTATCTAGAATCGACTATGCTTTCTTTACTTATAATTTGAAAGTTTCCTTAACAGAGATAGAATATCTCCCGTCTCACCTGTCAGACCATTCGGCTCTTGTTTTCTCACTTAGAATCAACAATAGGAGGGATCATCCATCTTGGTCTTTTGACCGGACAATCCTACTTGATGAAGGGGAAGTGAATTTCCTGGCCGCAGAAATAAATGCCTTTTTTGAAATTAATCTAGATTCCTCCTCTTTGGCAGTGGTTTTGGAGACCTTTAAAGCCTTTATAAGGGGGTGTATAACAAGTAGGTCCTCATATCGAAGTAAAAAATATAAAGATACAGTATCCAGTTTGGAACAGGAAATGAAGGACATTGAGTCCAACCTAGGTCAGTCTCTTGGTTCTACTGAGGGGATGTCCAAACTGGCTGAATTAAAGCTCCAATTAGAAAACATCCTACAAGAGAGGATTAATAAAAGAGGGAAAGCAAGCAAGATCTCCCATTTTGAGTTCGGCGAGGCCGCGGGAAGAGTATTGGCGTGGAAAACAAAAGCTGACCAAGCTCTGAAATACATTAGAGAAATTAAGGTGGAGGGGGAGGCGGCGCCAAGGACATCTAATCAGGAGATAGGTAAAGCCTTTTATGAGTTCTTTGAGGCAATCTACAGGGAAGAGTTACCGGATGATCAGACGGCACGAAATACGTGGCTGGAAGGAATAGTGCTCCCAACTCTATCAACAACACAGAGTAATAGTCTAGAGACCGCAATAACGGAGCTAGAAGTAAAGGAAGCAATACGGCAGGTAAAAAAAGGGAAAGCATCTGGCCCAGATGGCCTTCCTGGGGAGATCTATAAAGTCTTGGGGGACAACATCGTCCAAGTATTGACAACTCTTTTTAACGGTATTCTTAGGGAAGGAAAACTACCACCAAAATCGTGGGGTGAGGCCACAATCGTTCTCATTCCCAAAAAAAACGAGCTTGTTGCATTAATACGAGTTTGCGAATTGAGTGAGGGACTGGTTGTCAATATTTATACTGACAGCCAGTATGCCTTTGGCGTTGTGCATAACTTTGGGCGACTGTGGGCTGAGAGAGGGTTCCTTACTTCGCATGGCACAGAAATTCAGCATGGGCACCTCATAATGAGGCTTTTGTCTGCTTGGACACTCCATTAGAAATTGGTTATAGTAAAGTGTAGCGCCCACCGGAAAGTCACTGACGATGTCGGTAGGGGAAATGCTTTTGCAGATCATACTGCAAAGGAAACAGCCCAAACTAAAATAAAAATAATGTTTGTAGCAGGTCTCGCTAGGTGGGTGCCTGAAGTTACCATGTTTGAGGATACACTCGAGAATGCGATAGAGTTACAAAGTGAGGCCACAATAGAGGAATTAGCAATGTTGCAAGAAACCTCAGCAAAATTAAACAATGAGGGATGTTGGATTGATAAGTCAGGGAAGCAGAGATGAATGATGCCAGATGCATATATTATTCCTGTAGTCACAATGGCCCATGGTCCAGCCCATATCAGTTCCAAGGGTATTTGCAAGTTATTAGACCTTCTATGGCATAATGATAACATTTCGAAAACAGCTGCACATTTAGTGAAGTACTGCAAGGTATGCATGATGCATATTTCTGGAAAAGATACCCCTATGCCACCTGGTATTTTTGCACCACCCACTTTTTTTTTGTGGTTCTACAAATGGATTACATATAATTAGATAGGTGCAATAATTTGAAGTATGTCTTGGTGGTTGTTTGCACATTTAGTAACTAGGTTGAGGCTTATCCTACCAAAGACAGCCATTAAGATTTAAAGGCACTCTTGAAGGAGTTCTTTCCTCTTTTTGGCTGGCCCTGTTTGATCCGGAGTGATAACGGAAGTCAGTTTAGTAAAAACAGAGCCATTGAGGCACCACCTTATGAACAATGTTACAAATTGCAAAGTCTGTGTCCAAACTTGTTCTTCAAGTCCTCCTTTTTCTTTAATTACAATTTGATTTGAACAGATCGTAAACTATGTTGAGTAGACCAGCCAACGTGCAGTGTGTGCACACGAATTTGGGGTACTTCCCTTCTCTTATGCAATTTGGGAATAGCAATTTAGGTGCCTGCTTCTGCAGGGTTCCCCTGTCAACTATTGCATGGTTGATAATGATAGTCATTTTAATGCTAAAGTGATTCAATTGATTTGTGATGGTCTAGGCATTAAGCAAAAGTTTCATGCTGCCAATCATCCACAGTCAGCAGGCTTGGTTAAGAAGTACAATGGTACTCTTAAATCGAAACTGGCAAAAATTCAGGCGACAACAGGTTTACAGTGGCTAGATGCTTTACCATTAGCTTGTTTGTCGACAAGAACAACAGCTCACTTTAGAATGGGTATGAGGTTGTGTTTGGATGCACGGCAAATGTCTGGGGCGTCCCACACCCTCAGCAATTTTCGGATATTGAGTACCCGTTGTTAGTAGACTACCTTGCTCAGTTAGCTGAAAGTTTGCGTTCTATTCACTAGCAGATCAGTGAGGCCCTACCAGCTACACCAGAGTGGCCCGGACACTATATTCAGCCTGACGATTATGTGCTGGTAAGAAACATCCTGCGGAAGAGGAGTTTTGAGTCACAGTGGAAGAGACTGGAGATCGTCCTCCTATCAACACGAACGGCAGTCAAGGTTGCCCGACGTAAGAACTGGGTGCATGCGACTCACTGTCACGAGGACCTATATACCCCTGACCTACGATTAATGGGTGAGGGATGGAGTAGGGGACTCGGAGAGTGAGACAGTACCTCAGTGTGTTCCCTTCAGCGACGCTAGGCTGGCCTAAACCAAAACGGATGAGGAAAATGATGAAGTGCTGAATGCAGCAGTTCCCCGGCAATACAAGCTATCCAGGAGCCTCTTTTCATTGATCCTTCTGTGCCTGGAGTCACTAGGAACAACCTGCACCCTTGGCTGAGGAACGCTGTACCAAAAGGGAAGTCAGATTAGTTAGGGATGGACTGTGTAAGTTAGGGTGTACTTTGCTACATTACCAACAGAGTTAGTTTAGGGTGATGTGAGATTTGTGCACTGTTTGAACATTGAACAGGATAGATTGAAAGTATCCCCTTGGGGGTAAATTATCGTGTGCGATGTGGAAACCCAAGCTTACGACAGAGCAAGCTCTAACCCCTGTGCTCAAGATCACCAACGGTTTGATGGACAATAGGAGCCTGAGGCTTTGACGGACACTGGGAACTTTTATATTTTTCTTGCTGGCAATTTGCCCCCTTGCTTCATCATTTGCTATGCATCTCTTTGGCAGAATGGTTGCTGATGAAAATCAGCCAGTGATTCCCCTTGTTTACACAAGTATAGTTTGGGCTACAAAGAAAAATATATTATGTGCTATTCTTGTAGTTCTGCTGCTATTGATTCTGGATGGGGTGTCCTGGGTTTTGTAATGTGATCAGGATGCGTCGTCATGTACTAAGAATAAGGTTGTTTCCCAAGTCCGCACAAAAAGGACAGCCCGAGTAATGTATTTCTAGACACACATAAAAGATTTCTGGGAGAAGATACAGCTTGTTATCCCACCGAATCTGTTACAAGTTTATAGACTGTTTATCCATTGTCACTTTATCAATTATACGTATACCAACCCAGGCCAATTCATAGATGTAAGGGATGAGTTTGGTATGGGGTATCCTGGCTCTGGGGTGTAATACAAGAAGCTTCGAAGAAGGGGATTTCTGGAGTGTGACAATAATACGTATTGTGATAATTTGTATATGACAGAAAGTTACCTTAGTGGGCTGGCACTACCAAGATTTACCAGTCATCCAGAAAGCTGGTTATTCTCCTGCCTGTTATCTGATCATAAATAGTGCTGACACATTTCTGTATATTAATTGTTCTGGGATAGTGTTTTCCAAAAATACAATGTCTTTAGAGAAAAATGAGGACCGAGCCCCTTTGGAATGAAAACCAGATATTTTCTAAAAAATTATGAAGGACCACTTTGTACACATCCAGGATTTTATTTCTTGTCTAATGGTACTTACTAAAATGTTTATAATGGCACAGATGATGTTGCTCTAGGGATGGTACTCCCTCTTGGCGTGCCATTTAAGTACAGTATGCCAAGTGTTCGATGAGTAAAAAGAACATTGACTGCAGAGTTCTGTGATGGTGTGACAGATCTGAAAGTCAATAATTACAGCAATAGGGTCACTTTTGGATATATTCTCTCCTCCATTATTGCCTTTGGTGGGACTGCAATGGTCAGGGATGAAAGAGCAAGGTAATATTTTGGATGCAAGCTGCGGATAGTGTCTTATCACACAGTAACATCTTTCCATGACATCCCCACCCAATTGGAAAGTATGCAGATATATTCTGAACAGACTAGATATGCTGTTGATTTCATTATAGCTAAGAGTAGTAGTGTGTACACAGTAGTAGGAGACCAGTGTGTAGTCGGGATCACCAATTTGGAAAAGAACATTACCCAACCCATTTTAGACATCTTATAAAATGTTAAAGGAATGGAGAGTTGGAACTGGAGTTGGTTACTTTTTGGTAGTTGGGTTTGGATCCTTGAGAAGGTGATTTATTTCATTGTGATTTTGATCTGTTGCTGTGTCCTGGTCCAGTGTCTCGCCTTTTGTTGCTCTTACTGCACCACCTTCTCGCTCCTAAGAGAATATCGATTCATGATACTAATGCAACAATGATGATTCAAAAGGAAGTAGAAGACTTCATTCAAATAGATGAGGGTATTTTTGAGACCTCTTCCCTCCTCACTTTTTCCTTTCATGAGGCTGAAGACATGGAGTGCTCCTAAAACAGTTGATTATTGAATTACATGTATTTTTCTAGTATACAAAATGTTTAGCTCAGGCTAAAAGGAGGGTCTGTTAGAATAGAAAAATAGGCTTTGCATGTAAGGTTAGCATTCATGGCATGATTTTGTGTATGGCCGCCATTTCGAATTATAATCCTTTGCCATTTCTGAGAAACAGCCTTCTCTAGGTTATGTTCCTTTGGAGCTGAGTTTTGCTTCACTAATGAATGCACTGCTCTGATTAGTGCATACCTTTCCTTTTAGATGTAGGCCTTCTCCCACTTGTCTGCTGGTGGGTACAGTCAGAGTGACCTTACATAGTAGATAATGTGTGCTCTGCCTCAGAATCGAAACTTACCCCTTTGTAATTTATTGTCCAGCTGCATCTCTTTGTAACATTCCATTGAGGCCCTTAAGTTTCTGAGTGACCTGTTTTTGTTATTATATACAGATATATATATATATATCACCACACTCGTTCACGATTCACAAGAACGGAGTCCAGGCCACCAATAGTTTTCAAAAACCGGATTTAATCACAGCCCTACTCAACGCGTTTCGGGAATTGCCTTCCCTTTCTCACGAGTACAAGAGTCTGTTTGCATCCAACATTTAAAGTAAATCACGTGATCGTGTTTGAAAAAATATACATAGACATAGCCAACAGACTACCAAAACATCATACGCCTGGAGCTCTGCAATACATTCATCTTTCAGCAATGTGTGGCATTACATAGTATCAACATTTAAATTAGTTAAATTAGTTAAACATTGTCTGTCTAACATTTTATAACCATAGGAAAACTACATTGGAATTCATTATTCGTAACGGTAGAGTCCTTTCGAAGCCTCGAAATTACACACGATTTTGTATATGAAGTATCACTTGGGGATAACACTTTTCTTGAACTAATTACATTATGACCTTTTGATTTAAGGTAAAGACATCACCAGCTTATTCATTGTGGTACACAATAATGCAAAAATAAATAAATTAAATTTGTGCCACGAGTGAAATTAATGTCTACCGGCAGCCTCGAACTCTCAATCACAGAGTCCATATGTGCCCACATCGGTCGTCCTACAGTTAGTGCTATCACGCTGCCTCTTGTTCAGCAGTTCTATCTTACAACCACTTTAAAGACATCTGTTGCGTGTTTAGGGACTAATTGCGCCCTAAAAAAGAAAGGCAACCTGTATTCCAATTTCCTAAATAGTCCTTAATTTCATTCAAACTGCGCCCAACTGGTGCTCCAGAATTCCGCCCAAGTGGGCCAAGTGTTTATCCCATTTAAGTCCGTTTAGTGTCAACCTTCAATCCTTGATTCACACCAGGAAACACCTTTCATTGTAATATTGCCCAGCGTGATTACCGCAACTCGATACATACTGCCACACACTTTCTGACTGTGCTGTATTTTCATACTCTCCCACATTCAATGGTACATGTGACAAATGAAAAAAATAGAGTGATTAAATAACCTCCCCATTCCGTGCCTTTCATTCATTCATGAAATTAAAAGCAAGATCAGAGGTCAGGTCGGCAGAAAACAATTGAGCACAAATACTTCAGTTCATCCAAGATGTACACCTAGAGCTTCATCACAATTATGCCCCTGGGGCTGCAAGGTTTGGTATTTGATTATAAATCTTGACTCCAGGCGTCTAAGCTCTTGATGTCTATTTCCGCCTCTTTCTCTTATGGGTACTTGGTCTAGTACCACATAAGAGAGGAGGCTGCTGTTACTTCTGTGGTGGGATGCAAAGTGTCTAGCCATGGGATACTGTTTGTCATGATTTTTTATGGCTCTTAGGTGCTGTAAGATCCTGTCTTTGGCCGGTTTAATTGTGCTGCCCACATAAAATTTGTTGCATGGGCATTTGAGCGCATAAACCACAAATTCTGTGTGGCATGTCAGATGTTTAACAATTTTAAAAGGCTCACACAGATGGGATAATCTTACTTCTTTGGCATTGTGGCTGAATTTGCACGCTTTACACCGGCCACAAACATAAAATCCCTGGATTGGATTCGTTTTCTTTTTGTTGACTATCATGGTTTGGCATACTTTGTCTTTCAAACTTGTTGGTTTTCTATAAGTGATTTGGGGGTGGTCTCTGAGGCATGGTTGAATGTCTTTATCGGTCTTGAGGGCATTCCAATATTTGTTGATTGCTCCTCGGACCTCTTTGGTTTGGGAGTGGTAATCGGTAATGAATCTCACTCCTTCTTTTACCTCTTCTTTCTCAGTGGATAAGGGTTGAATCGTGTCCCCCTCTTCCACTTTTCGTACAGCCTCTGCGATACATTTTTTATTGTATCCTCTGGACTTAAACCTGTTACACATGATGTCTCTTTCTTTCTCATAATCCAACTGTCTGGTCCAATTTCTTCTGGCTCTTGGTAGTTCACCAAAAGGAATTGAATTAATCAGATTTCGGGGGTGGCAGCTTTGTGCATGTAGGAGACTGTTTCCTGCAGTCTCCTTTCTGTACAATGTTGTCACTAGGTTCATTTCTTCTATGGTGATTTTTAGATCTAAAAAATCAACCGTTTTCATGTCAATGTGGCTTGTGAAGGACAAATTGAATTCATTAACATTCAGAGCAGCAACAAACTCTTCTGCTTCTTTGGTACCATCCCAAATGATGAAGATGTCGTCAATGTACCGGAGCCAGGTACGTACTCCGGTACAGTATTGGTCTAATTTTCTGACAACAAGTTCTTCCCACCAACCTAAGTAGATTCCAGCAAAACTAGGGGCAAAACAAGTGCCCATAGAAGTGCCAAGTAGTTGGTGGTAGATGGCACCATTGAACAAGAAGTAGTTCTGCGTAAGGCATGTATAAATCATGTCTAACAGCATTTCAGTATGAAACAGGTATGAGACTGATCTTGTGCCTAGGAAATGTCTGCATGCTTTTATACCCATTTCATGGGGGATAGTGGTGTAGAGGCTGTTGACATCTAATGTCATAAGTAAACAGCCTGCATCAACTGTGATATTAGATATTTTTTCAATGGTGCCATCTACCACAAACTACTTGGCACTTCTATGGGCACTTGTTTTGCCCCTAGTTTTGCTGGAATCTACTTAGGTTGGTGGGAAGAACTTGTTGTCAGAAAATTAGACCAATACTGTACCGGAGTACGTACCTGGCTCCGGTACATTGACGACATCTTCATCATTTGGGATGGTACCAAAGAAGAAGCAGAAGAGTTTGTGGCTGCTCTGAATGTTAATGAATTCAATTTGTCCTTCACAAGCCACATTGACATGAAAACGGTTGATTCTTTAGATCTAAAAATCACCATAGAAGAAATGAACCTAGTGACAACATTGTACAGAAAGGAGACTGCAGGAAACAGTCTCCTACATGCACAAAGCTGCCACCCCCGAAATCTGATTAATTCAATTCCTTTTGGTGAACTACTAAGAGCCAGAAGAAATTGTACCAGACAGTTGGATTATGAGAAAGAAAGAGACATCATGTGTAACAGGTTTAAGTCCAGAGGATACAATAAAAAATGTATCGCAGAGGCTGTACGAAAAGTGGAAGAGAGGGACACGATTCAACCCTTATCCACTGAGAAAGAAGAGGTAAAAGAAGGAGTGAGATTCATTACCGATTACCACTCCCAAACCAAAGAGGTCCGAGGAGCAATCAACAAATATTGGAATGCCCTAAAGACCGATAAAGACATTCAACCATGCCTCAGAGATCACCCCCAAATTACTTATAGAAAACCAACATGTTTGAAAGACAATGTATGCCAAACCATGATAGTCAACAAAAAGAAAACAAATCCAATCCAGGGATTTTATGTTTGTGGCCGGTGTAAAGCGTGCAAATTCAGCCACAATGCCAAAGAAGTAAGATTATCCCATCTGTGTGAGCCTTTTAAAATTGTTAAACATCTGACATGCCACACAGAATTTGTGGTTTATGCGCTCAAATGCCCATGCAACAAATGTTATGTGGGCAGCACAATTAAACCGGCAAAAAACAGGATCTTACAGCACCTAAGAGCCATAAAAAATCATGACAAACAGTATCCCATGGCTAGACACTTTGCATCCCACCACAGAAGTAACAGCAGCCTCCTCTCTTATGTGGTACTAGACCAAGTACCCATAAGAGAAAGAGGCGGAAATAGACTTCAAGAGCTTAGACGCCTGGAGTCAAGATTTATAATCAAATACCAAACCTTGCAGCCCCAGGGGCATAATTGTGATGAAGCTCTAGGTGTACATCTTGGATGAACTGAAGTATTTGTGCTCAATTGTTTTCTGCCGACCTGTCCTCTGATCTTGCTTTTAATTTCATGAATGAATGAAAGGCACGGAATGGGGAGGTTATTTATTCACTCTATTTTTTTCATTTGTCACAGGTACCATTGAATGTGGGAGAGTATGAAAATACAGCAAAGTCAGAAACTGTGTGGCAGTATGTATCGAGTTGCGGTAATCACGCTGGGCAATATTACAATGAAAGGTGTTTCCTGGTGTGAATCAAGGATTGAAGGTTGACACTAAACGGACTTAAATGGGATAAACACTTGGCCCACTTGGGCGGAATTCTGGAGCACCAGTTGGGTGCAGTTTGAATGAAATTAAGGACTATTTAGGACATTGGAATACAGGTTGCCTTTCTTTTTTAGGGCGCAATTAGTCCCTAAACACGCAACAGATGTCTTTAAAGTGGTTGTAAGATAGAACTGCTGAACAAGAGGCAGCGTGATAGCACTAACTGTAGGACGACCGATGTGGGCACACATGGACTCTGTGATTGAGAGTTCGAGGCTGCGGGTAGACATTAATTTCACTCGTGGCACAAATTTAATTTAATTTATTTATTTTTGCATTATTGTGTACCACAATGAATAAGCCGGTGATGTCTTTAACTTAAATCAAAAGGTCATAATGTAATTAGTTCAAGAAAAGTGTTATCCCCAAGTGATACTTCATATACAAAATCGTGTGTAATTTCGAGGCTTCGAAAGGACTCTACCGTTACGAATAATGAATTCCAATGTAGTTTTCCTATGGTTATAAAATGTTAGACAGACAATGTTTAACTAATTTAACTAATTTAAATGTTGATACTATGTAATGCCACACATTGCTGAAAGATGAATGTATTGCATAGCTCCAGACGTATGATGTTTTGGTAGTCTGTTGGCTATGTCTATGTATATTTTTTCAAACACGATCACGTGATTTACTTTAAATGTTGGATGCAAACAGACTCTTGTACTCGTGAGAAAGGGAAGGCAAATCCCGAAACGCGTTGAGTAGGGCTGTGATTAAATCCGGTTTTTGAAAACTATTGGTGGCCTGGACTCCCTTCTTGTGAATCGTGAACGAGTGTGGTGGTATGCAAAGGGATTGGCGATCCCGTCCTGGGCCCGCCGCTGCAAGAGGCCACTACAGCTTTGCGCCAAAACTCTCGCTGGAATATATAAACTCCCCATTGGTTTCTTCCTGCAGCTGCCAGTACCAGAAGGCCACCTCCTTGCCACCCCTTGGTCTTTCTAATAACAGCTGCTCCAGGGAGCTTGTTTTCCCAAAGTGTACATCCTTGCACCGCTGGGCTCTCCCCCAGCTTTCCAGCTGGATGAATTTAAATGTAGAAAATGCTGAACCTATACGCTCATGTAGTTCATCCCAAGGTTAGATCGCTCCATCCGCCATTAGCTCGCCCCATCTAACAATCCCTGCCTCCTCTAATGGGGAGGACAAGCTGTCCTTTAGGCACTCCGGTAAACCTGGGGAGTCCCATATGGGAGCGAAATCAGAATAGTAGGACAGGCCCAGTTTTCTTCTAATGGCTAGCCAAGCCCTAGCCCATGACTGTATAATTTTTAGCTTTATTTTCTTAAAAAATGTTTGGCTCCCAAACTTATATAGAAATCCATCTGCTGGTAGATTTGCTCCGGATAACATGGCTTTATATAGTGTCCCTTCTGGAAGATTAGATGGTGTTTTTAGTAACATCCTAGAATAGCACAGCTGGAAGGCCAATGCATAGTAAACTAAGTCCGGTAGGGCAAGACCCCCCTTTTCCCTTCTCCTCCTCAACTTCTTCCAAGCAATTCTGGTGGATAAAGGAGTTAATCTCTCGCTGACATCTGTCCAACATCTTCACATCAAACCCCAAAGGAATGGCGCCAAAAATAACTATATACTTAGGTAGGATAGACATTTTTATTAGGTTCACCCTACCCATTATAGAAAGTGGTAGGTGAGTCCATGATTTCAGCAGGCCCTTACATTCCCTGGAGACTCTATCTAGATTAGTTTGGGCAATGGTATCAATGTTTTGGGTGATGCGGATCCCGAGATAACGCATAGAGGTGGTAATATTTATGCCTAACCGTGGATCCGGAATATTCCATACCATGACCTCGGTCTTACTTGAGTTGATACTATAGCCCGAGATCTTACCGAACTCTACTGCCCTTTGAATTACCGCAGGGAAGGACAATACCGGATCTGAGGTAAAGATTAAGATATCGTCAGCATATAATGCTGTCCGTCTCTCCCACTCCTTAAATTTAAATGATGGTATGTTTTCGTCTGCTCGCAGAACCTGGGCAAACGGCTCAATATATAAATTGAAAAGGAGTGGAGAGAGCGGGCAGCCCTGCCTCGTACCTCTGGTAATCTTAAAGGGTTCTGTCAAAGTCCCGTTAATCAAAAGCCTAGCCGAAGGGGCTCCATAAAGCAAAGCAATTGTTCTACAAAAGCCCTTCCCGAAGTTAATCCTTTTTAAAACCTCATTTAGATAGGGCCAGTTGACCCTATCAAAGGCCTTTGCTGCATCAAGGGTTATGGTGGCCAATGGAAGGGAGAAACCTGAGGCAATATCAATGGCCCCTACCAAATCATGTGTGAGGTCTGAAAGATGGCGACCCTTAATAAAACCTTTCTGGTCATGGTGGATAATGGAGCCTATTACATTTCCCAGTCTTGCTGACAGTATGGCGGCAAAGATCTTATAGTCGCTATTCAGCAACGATATTGGTCTGTAAGACCCGCAATCTGATACATCCTTCCCTGGTTTGGGAATGAGAACCTCATAAGTCTGCCTCATATTTTATAGGATGTTTGTTCCTGATATCTGTCCAACATCAGAAGCATAATTGGCCAATCTTAGTATTCCCGCAGGAGTTGTTGGGAAAGGTAGATGTGAGGGGTGTAGTGGTGACATCATGACAGTCCTCCACTATATGTCTTGGAATATTAATGGTCTGCGAGTGAGAAGAAGGCGGGAACGCATAATGCAGTATTTGAGGGACTCCCCTGCGCAGATTATTGCTATCCAGGAATCACATCTCCTTAAACCAGAGGCAGTGGAGATACTCAAAAAACAGAGATGGGTCGACAAATTTTGTTCAACTGACCATAATGCCAATATTAGGGGGGTCATATTTATTTTTAAGAACGCTGCTAAAGCCTAAATCCTGGAGATAATAGAGGACCATACAGGGAGATGGCTGATACTGAGAGTTCAGTTGGTGGGACAATGTTATATCTTGGTGGGCTATTATGGCCCAAATTCAGATGACCCGTCTCATATGGCTGCCATTAGGAATCACCTTTTTTTTTTCAGGATCCTGTGATTTGGATGGGCGATTTTAATATCGTGCTGAACTCTAAGCTAGATAAATCGGCAAATTCAAGGGCCTGTAGTTCACCAAAGTCTAGGCGAATTCTTACAACAATCATGAATCTGCTAGGCTTGGCGGACCTATGGCGGGAAAGAGTAGGTAGTAAAATGGGGGTTTCCTATCGGAATAGCCGTTTCAAGCATGTATCTAGAATCGACTATGCTTTCTTTACTTATAATTTGAAAGATTCCTTAACAGAGATAGAATATCTCCCGTCTCACCTGTCAGACCATTCGGCTCTTGTTTTCTCACTTAGAATCAACAATAGGAGGGATCATCCATCTTGGTCTTTTGACCGGACACTCCTACTTGATGAAGGGGAAGTGAATTTCCTGGCCGCAGAAATAAATGCCTTTTTTGAAATTAATCTAGATTCCTCCTCTTTGGCAGTGGTTTGGGAGACCTTTAAAGCCTTTATAAGGGGGTGTATAACAAGTAGGTCCTCATATCGAAGTAAAAAATATAAAGATACAGTATCCAGTTTGGAACAGGAAATGAAGGACATTAAGTCCAACCTAGGTCAGTCTCTTGGTTCTACTGAGGGGATGTCCAAACTGGCTGAATTAAAGCTCCAATTAGAAAACATCCTACAAAAGAGGATTAATAAAAGAGGGAAAGCAAGCAAGATCTCCCATTTTGAGTTCGGCGAGGCCCCGGGAAGAGTATTGGCGTGGAAAACAAAAGCTGACCAAGCTCTGAAATACATTAGAGAAATTAAGGTGGAGGGGGAGGCGGCGCCAAGGACATCTAATCAGGAGATAGGTAAAGCCTTTTATGAGTTCTTTGAGGCAATCTACAGGGAAGAGTTACCGGATGATCAGACGGCACGAAATACGTGGCTGGAAGGAATAGTGCTCCCAACTCTATCAACAACACAGAGTAATAGTCTAGAGACCGCAATAACGGAGCTAGAAGTAAAGGAAGCAATACGGCAGGTAAAAAAAGGGAAAGCATCTGGCCCAGATGGCCTTCCTGGGGAGATCTATAAAGTCTTGGGGGACAACATCGTCCAAGTATTGACAACTCTTTTTAACGGTATTCTTAGGGAAGGAAAACTACCACCAAAATCGTGGGGTGAGGCCACAATCGTTCTCATTCCCAAAAAAAACAAGCTTGTTGCATTAATACGAGTTTGCGAATTGAGTGAGGGACTGGTTGTCAATATTTATACTGACAGCCAGTATGCCTTTGGCGTTGTGCATAACTTTGGGCGACTGTGGGCTGAGAGAGAGGGTTCCTTACTTCGCATGGCACAGAAATTCAGCATGGGCACCTCATAATGAGGCTTTTGTCTGCTTGGACACTCCATTAGAAATTGGCTATAGTAAAGTGTAGCGCCCACCGGAAAGTCACTGACGATGTCGGTAGGGGAAATGCTTTTGCAGATCATACTGCAAAGGAAACAGCCCAAACTAAAATAAAAATAATGTTTGTAGCAGGTCTCGCTAGGTGGGTGCCTGAAGTTACCATGTTTGAGGATACACTCGAGAATGCGATAGAGTTACAAAGTGAGGCCACAATAGAGGAATTAGCAATGTTGCAAGAAACTTCAGCAAAATTAAACAATGAGGGATGTTGGATTGATAAGTCAGGGAAGCAGAGATGAATGATGCCAGATGCATATATTATTCCTGTAGTCACAATGGCCCATGGTCCAGCCCAAATCAGTTCCAAGGGTATTTGCAAGTTATTAGACCTTCTATGGCATAATGATAACATTTCAAAAACAGCTGCACATTTAGTGAAGTACTGCAAGGTATGCATGATGCATAATTCTGGAAAAGATACCCCTATACCACCTGGTATTTTTGCACCACCCACTTTTTTTTTGTGGTTCTACAAATGGATTACATATAATTAGATAGGTGCAATAATTTGAAGTATGTCTTGGTGGTTGTTTGCACATTTAGTAACTAGGTTGAGGCTTATCCTACCAAAGACAGCCATTAAGATTTAAAGGCACTCTTGAAGGAGTTCTTTCCTCTTTTTGGCTGGCCCTGTTTGATCCGGAGTGATAACGGAAGTCAGTTTAGTAAAAACAGAGCCATTGAGGCACCACCTTATGAACAATGTTACAAATTGCAAAGTCTGTGTCCAAACTTGTTCTTCAAGTCCTCCTTTTTCTTTAATTACAATTTGATTTGAACAGATCGTAAACCATGTTGAGTAGACCAGCCAACGTGCAGTGTGTGCACACGAATTTGGGGTACTTCCCTTCTCTTATGCAATTTGGGAATAGCAATTTAGGTGCCTGCTTCTGCAGGGTTCCCCTGTCAACTATTGCATGGTTGATAATGATAGTCATTTTAATGCTAAAGTGATTCAATTGATTTGTGATGGTCTAGGCATTAAGCAAAAGTTTCATGCTGCCAATCATCCACAGTCAGCAGGCTTGGTTAAGAAGTACAATGGTACTCTTAAATCGAAACTGGCAAAAATTCAGGCGACAACAGGTTTACAGTGGCTAGATGCTTTACCATTAGCTTGTTTGTCGACAAGAACAGCTCACTTTAGAATGGGTATGAGGTTGTGTTTGGATGCACGGCAAATGTCTGGGGCGTCCCACACCCTCAGCAATTTTCCGATATTGAGTACCCGTTGTTAGTAGACTACCTTGCTCAGTTAGCTGAAAGTTTGCGTTCTATTCACTAGCAGATCAGTGAGGCCCTACCAGCTACACCAGAGTGGCCCGGACACTATATTCAGCCTGACGATTATGTGCTGGTAAGAAACATCCTGCGGAAGAGGAGTTTTGAGTCACAGTGGAAGAGACTGGAGATCGTCCTCTAATCAACACGAACGGCAGTCAAGGTTGCCCGACGTAAGAACTGGGTGCATGCGACTCACTGTCACGAGGACCTATATACCCCTGACCTACGATTAATGGGTGAGGGATGGAGTAGGGGACTCGGAGAGTGAGACAGTACCTCAGTGTGTTCCCTTCAGCGACGCTAGGCTGACCTAAACCAAAACGGATGAGGAAAATGATGAAGTGCTGAATGCAGCAGTTCCCCGGCAATACAAGCTATCCAGGAGCCTCTTTTCATTGATCCTTCTGTGCCTGGAGTCACTAGGAACAACCTGCACCCTTGGCTGAGGAACGCTGTACCAAAAAGGAAGTCAGATTAGTTAGGGATGGACTGTGTAAGTTAGGGTGTACTTTGCTACATTACCAACAGAGTTAGTTTAGGGTGATGTGAGATTTGTGCACTGTTTGAACATTGAACAGGATAGATTGAAAGTATCCCCTTGGGGGTAAATTATCGTGTGCGATGTGGAAACCCAAGCTTACGACAGAGCAAGCTCTAACCCCTGTGCTCAAGATCACCAACGGTTTGATGGACAATAGGAGCCTGAGGCTTTGACGGACACTGGGAACTTTTATATTTTTCTTGCTGGCAATTTGCCCCCTTGCTTCATCATTTGCTATGCATCTCTTTGGCAGAATGGTTGCTGATGAAAATCAGCCAGTGATTCCCCTTGTTTACACAAGTATAGTTTGGGCTACAAAGAAAAATATATTATGTGCTATTCTTGTAGTTCTGCTGCTATTGATTCTGGATGGGGTGTCCTGGGTTTTGTAATGTGATCAGGATGCTAAGAATAAGGTTGTTTCCCAAGTCCGCACAAAAAGGACAGCCCGAGTACTGTATTTCTAGACACACATAAAAGATTTCTGGGAGAAGATACAGCTTGTTATCTACACCACTATCCCCCATGAAATGGGTATAAAAGCATGCAGACATTTCCTAGGCACAAGATCAGTCTCATACCTGTTTCATACTGAAATGCTGTTAGACATGATTTATACATGCCTTACGCATAACTACTTCTTGTTCAATGGTGCCATCTACCACCAACTACTTGGCACTTCTATGGGCACTTGTTTTGCCCCTAGTTTTGCTGGAATCTACTTAGGTTCCTGGTGTGAATCAAGGATTGAAGGTTGACACTAAACGGACTTAAATGGGATAAACACTTGGCCCACTTGGGCGGAATTCTGGAGCACCAGTTGGGTGCAGTTTGAATGAAATTAAGGACTATTTAGGACATTGGAATACAGGTTGCCTTTCTTTTTTAGGGCGCAATTAGTCCCTAAACACGCAACAGATGTCTTTAAAGTGGTTGTAAGATAGAACTGCTGAACAAGAGGCAGCGTGATAGCACTAACTGTAGGACGACCGATGTGGGCACACATGGACTCTGTGATTGAGAGTTCGAGGCTGCGGGTAGACATTAATTTCACTCGTGGCACAAATTTAATTTAATTTATTTATTTTTGCATTATTGTGTACCACAATGAATAAGCCGGTGATGTCTTTACCTTAAATCAAAAGGTCATAATGTAATTAGTTCAAGAAAAGTGTTATCCCCAAGTGATACTTCATATACAAAATCGTGTGTAATTTCGAGGCTTCGAAAGGACTCTACCGTTACGAATAATGAATTCCAATGTAGTTTTCCTATGGTTATAAAATGTTAGACAGACAATGTTTAACTAATTTAACTAATTTAAATGTTGATACTATGTAATGCCACACATTGCTGAAAGATGAATGTATTGCATAGCTCCAGACGTATGATGTTTTGGTAGTCTGTTGGCTATGTCTATGTATATTTTTTCAAACACGATCACGTGATTTACTTTAAATGTTGGATGCAAACAGACTCTTGTACTCGTGAGAAAGGGAAGGCAAATCCCGAAATGCGTTGAGTAGGGCTGTGATTAAATCCGGTTTTTGAAAACTATTGGTGGCCTGGACTCCGTTCTTGTGAATCGTGAACGAGTGTGGTGGTATGCAAAGGGATTGGCGATCCCGTCCTGGGCCCGCCGCTGCAAGAGGCCACTACAGCTTTGCGCCAAAACTCTCGCTGGAATATATATATATATATATATATATATATATATATATATATATATATATATATATATATATATATATATATACGATCAACCAATTAAAGATGAGAATACTTGAGCATCTCTGGGCTATCGATAAGGCTGATCCGGCACATCTGGTAGCCCGACATTTTGCAGAACAGCATGGGAAGGACAGAAACAAACTGCAGTTCTTCTGATTGGACTCTGTACCACAGAATGCAAGGGGAGGTGACCGCTTGAGGGGGCTGACGAGGCTCGAATCTAGATAAATTATTGATTTGTCGACCAAATATCCCAGAGGCTTAAATAGCAGTGAGGAGATGGCAGTGCACCTAGGGAAATGATTAGAAATTACAGAATGTAAATATGAATGGTTTTACGCTATGCGACTCTGCTGTATGAAATACTGATTTTTCTATTGAGATCTTTTGTACAATATTTTTCCTTTTATCTGATGAGTTTTGATAATGGGAATGATCTGATATATTGGATCTATGAATTAAGTAATGTGTATATATAATTTTGGTAACTGGTTGAATACTGTTGATTCGGAGATATTGATATTAATTGGATGAATTATTGTCAGTTTCACTTGGAATGATAGAGCTAACATTTTTGTGTACTAACTTTTGATGGACATTAGCCGATCCACTGCAAGATAATTTGGTATTTTCCATTTTGTATTATTTTATACCCACTGCATCTTAATGAACCAACTCATGGTTTAACAATTGTGCTTAAATGTGCATCCAACAACATACTCTAAGATGGCGTCTCATTTGACACAGAGGGGTTAGTCCCTTGTTTGTTGTCACGAAATTGTAAATGCTTTATCAGTAGTACATGAGCTATGTGTCATTGACACTGACGAAGGCTAAACGTCAAAATGCGTTTGTTGTTATTCGAATAAAGACCCGTTGAAATCTGCCACCTCCAGGTTGCTGTTTTTCCTGTGGTAACTATAGGAAAATTGAGTGTTATATATATGTTCTTTGTTCTTCAACCGCGAGGGAAGGAGAAATAGATTATATATATATATATATATATATAGTCCCACCTCACCTACCAGGGCGAGCACACGGCCATCGCTAGCAGCGACTTGTGACTTCACTCTGCAGCAGCTTCACTGTAATGCTGCTGCATGGCGCGCTCTCATCCTGCTCATTGAGGGAGAACGTGAGGGGACCTGAGGAAGACTCCCAGTTACTTTTACAGACTGCATCAAGGATCCCATCGCTTGGTATCACAGCGCTCATCACACAAGGTACTTACCGAACACTGCATCATGGGAGCTGTAGTTTCTATTGCTAAAACTGCAGCTGCTTTGTATTGTGATGAGTCAGCTGACTTCCCATTTGGGGGAGGACCGTAACACTTAAAGGGTGATGTGGTGTATTCTCCATTTTGTAAAGGGCGTCTGACGAAGGCACACTACGCCGAAATGCATTATGCCCAGCAAAATCTACATTAAAGAGACTTCCAAAGCCCCTTGGTGTCCTCTGACCTCTTTTCACTTCGAGGGGTCGCCTTTGTTTATATTTCTCCGCGGCAGCTGGCAAGCCGCGTTCAGAGGACCCGTTCTACAAGAGGACTGTGTACTTGCCGGACCCAGTGGCAACACTGTACTTTCTTTCTCCGAGGTATTGGAATGTCGCAGTCCCACCTCACCTACCAGGGCGAGCACACGGCCATCGCTAGCAGCGACTTGTGACTTCACTCGGCAGCAACTTCACTGTAATGCTGCTGCATGGCGCGCTCTCATCCTGCTGATTGAGGGAGAACGTGAGGGGACCTGAGGAAGACTCCCAGTTACTTTTACAGACTGCATCAAGGATCCCATCGCTTGGTATCACAGCGCTCATCACACAAGGTACTTACCGAACACTGCATCATGGGAGCTGTAGTTTCTATTGCTAAAACTGCAGCTGCTTTGTATTGTGACGAGTCAGCTGACTTCCCATTTGGGGGAGGACCGGAACACTTAAAGGGTGATGTGGTGCATTCTTCATTTTGTAAAGGGCGTCTGACAAAGGCACACTACGCCGAAATGCATTATGCCCAGCAAAATCTACATTAAAGAGTCTTCCAAAGCCCCTTGGTGTCCTCTGACCTCTTTTCACTTCGAGGGGTCGCCTTTGTTTATATTTCTCCGCGGCAGCTGGCAAGCCGCGTTCAGAGGACCCGTTCTACAAGAGGACTGTGTACTTGCCGGACCCAGTGGCAACACTGTACTTTCTTTCTCCGAGATATTGGAATGTCGCAGTCCTACCTCACCTACCAGGGCGAGCACACGGCCATCGCTAGCAGCGACTTGTGACTTCACTCGGCAGCAGCTTCACTGTAATGCTGCTGCATGGCGCGCTCTCATCCTGCTGATTGAGGGAGAACGTGAGCGGACCTGAGGAAGACTCCCAGTTACTTTTACAGACTGCATCAAGGATCTCATCGCTTGGTATCACAGCGCTCATCACACAAGGTACTTACCGAACACTGCATCATGGGAGCTGTAGTTTCTATTGCTAAAACTGCAGCTGCTTTGTATTGTGATGAGTCAGCTGACTTCCCATTTGGGGGAGGACCGGAACACTTTAAGGGTGATGTGGTGCATTCTCCATTTTGTAAAGGGCGTCTGACGAAGGCACACTACGCCGAAATGCATTATGCCCAGCAAAATCTACATTAAAGAGTCTTCCAAAGCCCCTTGGTGTCCTCTGACCTCTTTTCACTTCGAGGGGTCGCCTTTGTTTATATATATATATATGGTCCTCCTCAGGTCCTCAGGACCATATATACATATGTATCTGTATATATATTCACAATGAAATAACTACTGCTACTTCCAGTGCAGCGAAGAAGGAGAGACGGACCACTGCATACAGGCAAGCTGTTTATTTAGACCCAGTTAATCCAGCATTATCTGATGACGCGTTTCGGGCTCGTAAGCCCTTGTTCACAGCTCTTGTTCAAGATTTAATTTGGTGGGTATTGTTTGTCTACTTTCACCATATGCACTTGATTCACTCGTGATGGAAACCGTGTCAATGCTCGAGATTTCCTCATTATGATCAATTGCTGTGCCAGACAAGTGTGCTTGACCAGCTTTTTCCCTCTCTTTGACACTGTACTTTTGCCGTTTGCAGTAATGTACTTGCGAGAAAATTTAAAAATGTGACCATTGTTGTAATCAGTTTTATCTCGTGTAAACGTATGTGCCTTCCTACTTTTGATCCTACCTTCATGTTTACCCAGCCTCTCGTTTATAATTTCTCTCGTTTTGTTGATGAAGTCAAGCTCTGTCGATTTGCTTAACTCTTCTTCGATTTTTGCAATTTCTTTGAGAATGACTGCGTACTTAATGAGAATATGTACTAAATTCATTTATGCGGCTAAATTACTTTCCCCCCATTCTTTAAGCATGCAGGGATTTGGTTTATCGAAACTTGGCGCCGATAAAATGCGCAGACCTCTTGGTACACGACCCACCTCTGCATACTACGTCAAAGATTTGTGCTCCCACCACTTAGTGATCTCGAGCTTCATGTGTTTCTCTAGGTTCCTTAATGAAGTTTTCTCATGTTGCTCTGTTTGTTGAGTGCTGCTGGAAGCACGTGCAGGGCCGGACTGGGAGCCACAACCGGCCCTGGCAAAGTGCTCGGCCGGCCCCCCCTCCCCATTGGGCGGGGGAGGGAGTGGGGGTGGGGGGGGTGGGCGGGTTGAAGGTGGCGCCGAGCTCTTTGCCGGAGCCGGTTTTCGGCCGATTTGGTCACAGGGCCGATTTTGCAGCTATGCTGCAAAAATGGCCCTGTAACAAAACCGGCCCCCACCCGTGCGGCGCACCGGGGGATTGCCCGGTGCCCGCTATGGCCAGCCCGGCCCTGAGCACATGATACATTAGACTCATTTGCGGGCCGATTCCCGATGCCGGATGATTTTAACTTTAGCGGGTTTTGTAGCACACGTTTTTCTAGCGGCTAAGCTTTCTATAATCCTGATATCTACCCACCTCTGCACAATGCCGTCTTACTCACCAATTTAAAGACAATCTTCTATGAGTCCTCCAACCCCGTCGTAGACTAATCTTTTCTCGAATACAACGCTTGCGGCTGCAGTAGGGGGCGGCCACCAAAGTTCCACTGTGGACTCCAGTCGAGAATGGTTTGAAGGCGGCTGCCACTTCCGGGTGAGAGGGTCCGTCAACGGGAGCAAACCAACTTCCGTGAAGACATTCACAATGAAAAAACTCCTGCTACTTCCAGTGCGGTGAAAAAGGAGAGACGGACCACTGCATACAGGCATGATGTTTATTTAGACCCAGTTAATCCAGCATTATCTGATGACGCCTTTCGGGCTCGTAAGCCCTTGTTTACATAGAGACTGTGTGTTTGCTGGTTATTTTTAAGTGTTGCTGCATACCCGACCTCGTCACATGTATATATGTGTGTGCAAGCAATAATATCACACTTATAAATAAGCAAATGCAACTGTTAAATGCATGGAATAAAATACATGGAATAAAATAATGAAATACAAGCAGTTAATAATATGGACATCCAATTGAAAGCTCCTTTAGTAAGTCATTGGCACAGCCACTCCCACACAGAAAAAGATTTAAGATGGACTCCCCAAAGTAGAACAAGATCCAATAGGAGGTGACCTCGAGGCAAAACTGACCAAAAGAGAAGCAATACTGATTATTAAATTTAACACACAGTAGATGGGTTAAATGACCTTCTGTAAGATCATGCCTACGTCACTTCAATATATGTTGTGTTTCTGTTCAATAGTTAAAAACCACCATATTGTTGCGTGTTCCACTACAAGCACAAATTCAGCTTTCAACGGCGTATTAGGCCAAACAAGCCAGTCAGATACACTGTGAAATGACATCCATGAAGAACCTGTCCATGGATAGTTGCACATAAGGTCTTGTTGCCCAGAATGATCAGATATGATACATCTATAGAGCCCTCCGGACCCTTTTCATCGTAGATAATAGAATTGCAAACCGGGGTGCTCTCGAATAAAAAACGATGCCAATATGGAACATGTATATATGCAGGGACATTTTGCAAAAGGGCTCATTAACCTGAGGCTTTTAAGCATGCAACTGCGCAAATGTAAGAAGACCGATACTAGCAGGCACGGATTTAAACAGCGCGGCTGCGCTACTACAAAAAAACGACTTGAGTCCTTACTTTAAAAAAAAAAAGTTTGTTATGTTTGGAACAACTTTATTGAAAAAAGACATGTCGAGCTTCACCTCAACCTTAGGATTTCAATAAAAAATATGATGGATTAACAGAGACCAACGAAGTATACAGCCGTCATTTAATATGTCTCACTACCGACCATAATTTTGGCTTTTTGTAGTATCAACAATCGAGAGATTCTCGAATGAAAAAAACCTATAAATGACTGAATGTAATGAAACCACATTCAAAAGAGACCTCTAGATTGCGACTACAACTCCCATAATTCCAACCCCCCCCCCCCCCCCACAAAATGGAAAGACTCGCGGGAGTTCGCGCCATTTCTGGCATTCAGTGGACCACAGAGTTAGCATCCTCCAATTTGAGCTATGAGTGAGCTGCTACTAAAAAGAAAAAAGGTAAGCCTGTGGGCCATCCCTACCATTATAAGATTTTATAGGCTAACGCAAAATAGAAGATTTTGGCAGCACTCAAGCACATGCACAAATAAGAACAGAGCGTCCCTGAGGATAAGATATCGTTTTAATGCAAGCCAACACAGATGCGGGCAGCACGCCAAAAGAACTTTTCTGCACTAACCGGGGCCCTCAAACTTATAATTTTTTTAAAAAAAGGGAAGTTATTATTCATTCGTGGCATAGAGGAAAGGGATGCCAGAAGGCACTTTAAAGGATTGGCTGGAGCTGTCATATTTTCATTAAATAATGTGAAGAAAGGCAAATACAGCATTTATACCAACTCTACTTTTGATTCCTAGGATTTGGTTTCTACTAGAAACAGCTGAGCAAACTTGATTCCCCTGCAAGAGCACGACTTGAAAAAAACGGGTAACTTTTTTTTCTGGCAAAAGAAATAAAGCTAAGGTTCTGATGGCAGTCCATCTTATTTTTCTAGAGAGTGTGACCTAAAAGCCGTTATCTTTAAAAAGTTTGGAACATGGCCAACAATTTAAGGCCTGGTGTGCCGCTATCAAACAAGTAAGCCACTAGTGATTGGAGAGCTTTGTTTGGAAACAGATGACTGACACAACTGGACAGCTAAGGCATATTTATTTAATTTTGTGTCACGGATAACATATGAAAGTGGTCACTGCTGTGATTCAAGCATTTAGTAAGGTAAGAGGTAAAATGTTGCAGTACATGGCAAAAAAATGGACATATATGTTGAGAATGTATAGTAAGGCAAGACTATTTCATGTCTTTCAGAAATGATTGGTCCTGAGGAGAAGCCCTCCAAAGAAAGAGATTCAAAACGTGTCGACCATGTCATTTCTAGGCCCATCAACAGATTCTATTTTTCTTGATTTTTTGGATTGTTGTAAAAAAAGATTTGATGGTCTTATTTACAATTTGGTATTGTTAGTGTTTTTCAAGAATAGATTGTCATTCAAAAAGGATTTTGTTCACGTTTCTCAGGGTGGGATGAGTGTGAATGCGATAGTATGTGAGGCAACTAGTTGAGTATAAATATGAAGTATGTATTGAGAGTATGAATGAGATGAGAGATTGCAGTCGTGAGGTTTTGAAAGAGGAGCATTAAAAAGATTTGGAAGGATGAGTATGTCAGTGTGGGGGTTATTGTAATTGTCAGGATTTGGTGATGACAAGAAAGTTTTGTATAATGTTCTACTGAATGTATTAGCTCTAAATTTGTATAAATAAAACTGATTAATTGTAACAGAAAAGGCGGTTGAGAAGGACCTGTTTGATTCTTGTTTCTTCTTTAAATTGTGGAATTGAGTGGCAGCATTGGCATTTCACTTTGTTTATTGTTTATTTCTACGTTGGCGCAGCCTTGCTGCGTGTTAGCCAAAGCCTATATTGGTAATCCAGATTGCAGTGAAGCAGAGTCCAGGAAGTGGTAAGGAGGCAGACTAGTGCTGTCTCTTTCCTAAAGAGTTAAAAAGCGATTTTCCATACCCATGATTGCATCTTCTTTTCTTTTTTTATTTCTTTAACTGTCTTTGCCTGTGGTTGTTACAGTTCAAAATTGTAGTTTTAACCTACCCGTGATTGCAAAATTTATCACCTGTTTTTTGTCTAAACTAGTGTTTTTTCTTTGCCCGTGACTGCTTCCATTTAACCTGTTGAATTGTGAGATTTGCAGTCCAAACTCTGTAGTTTTTCCCTCTCATTCCTGTGACTATCAGTTTTTTCCCCAAAATTTCTCCTTTGCTCTGTGCTAAGACCTGTATGTTAATCAGTGCAACCCCAGCTCCCATTTTGTGTTAACACGTGAGTGAAACCAGTCTCCCCTTTCCCCCCTAGCAACAGGGATATTCTACATCAGAGGGTGCTCTGAGACAGCAGTAACCTGCTATGAGCTGGTTAAGCTGTGTTTAAAAGGGACTGTGCACTCCGTTCTTTGGCTAGGAGAGTGAGTAAAGTTTTATACAAACAGTATTGTTATATGACAATTTGCTAGGCCCTTACTTGCTGAAGTCCAAAGTGTGGATTTAGCCTGTCTGTCTCCTAGGTGATTCATAACAGAGGAGCAGCTTCCAACTCCCTGGCCAGCAAACCTTGTCTGAGGTCACTGGGACCTTATATAGTCTGCTATTGGTTGGTACATGTGTGCACTGATTGGTGGTTGTATCTGGTGTTTCTATTGGAATAGGGTTAGTCTCCTCATTGGTTGGGTAATTGAGGGTTCTGATTAGTTTCTGGGTCTGTGACTCAATCAATGTAGGGTTGGGACTAGGGCTAGTGTTAGGATTTCTATTGGAGGTAGGGACTAGGGCTTCCTGTGTGATTGGTTGCTGGGACTAGGGTTGGAATAGGGCTAGGGTTATGCTTTCTATCGGAAGTAGCAATTAGTGATTTGTTGCTGGATTAGGTGTGGGACTAAGACTAGGGTTGGGTCTTTTATTAGAAGTATGGACTAGGGCTTCCTGTGTCATTGGTTGCTGGGATTAGGGTTGGGACTACTGCTGGGGCTAGGGCATCTATTGTACTTTGAGATTAGGGTTTCTGAACCTGATTGAGTGCTTGGACTAGGGCTCATATTCCCTGTAAGGTCCTTGTCTCCTATTGGTTCTGGATATTAGGGCTGGTATTGTGATTCGATAGGGTTAGGGTTCCCATTGGCTGAAGGAGTCATCTGATTAATAGGGCTATAAAAGGCTAAGACGTAGGGCGTCTCAACCCGGGCGGCAAGGCTAAGGGCGGAGAGGACAAGGGCAGTTGCTTGTTTGAGCCTGTTCGAGACAGGTCGGAACTAGGACCAAATGCTGCCCATTTTCCCATTCACTAATACCCACCTTACACCATCCACAAACAGAGGAAGACTCTCACAGCAAATGTACACCACACACAACCCTATGCACAATTCAATGTCTCAGCACCCACTGCAAAACCAGACCTATACAGACCTCTATCCCAGCTACCACACATTTCCACCATCACATAAAAACAGTACACAACTCTACCCTATACCACTAACCTACCCACTCATCACTGACACAACGCCATTCAACACCATACATAACTACATCCCATCCAGACACACACTCCCTGCTCTAATTACTCTTAACAGCCCATCTTTTATCACTAACAAACATATAATCAGCCTGCCATCATTGGTCCAACCAACACCCTCCTCTTCCTTCAACCATAATAACACTAACAAACACTTGTACCTCTAATTAATTCCCTCCTACACACAACATATACTCTACTCATAAACACATCACCACCCCCTCTACCTTACAACCTCCTCTAACTAACAATACTAAACAAACAAATCCATTGCATGAAACAAATATGCCAGCACCCCTTATCACTACTCCATAAAAAAATAACATATCAGACACACCAGCACAACAAGATCTTCAAAGCGCAACACCTCATAATACTTTCCATCACAAAATACAAACATACACCCACCTTTCAAAAAACACAAAGGAACAAACTCCAATGCCAAGCGTTCTCTCTTCCACCACACCTAGAACAGATACCGTAACACAGCTACTCTTCCAGACGCCTCTCATCCTTTGGACAATTTAGAACCTTACTACATGACCCATATGCTGTAGTACCACCCATGACTCATATACCTTCCACCCTAAACATACACAAACAATATAAGCAACGTGCCACACCTCACAACTTCGCCTCCCCATGTCTACTGCACTTCAATGTTACACCACAAAAACAACACAGCACACCAACTCACTCTCAAACACCATCTCCAACCCATCAAAATATCTTCTAAGCATGCTGGACGAGGACAATATTCAGAACAGCTACACAATTGCTATCCCTAATACAGCTAAAAAAAATCTGCTACAAACCTACACAATACTGATCACTGTTTTACAAAACAAAGTCTCACTATCACTCTGCCCGCCTGATTTACGGGCTCCCTAAATTTCATCATGCCACCCCTCTGCTGCAATCTCTGCACTGGTTACCGGTGAAGGAGAGGGCTCTCTTCAAGTTGGGCTGCATGACTTATCAGGCTAGGTCAGGGACTGCCCCTGTCTTCCTCTGTGATGTCATATCTGACCCCGTGTCTCACCAAGGTTCTGGAATGGATGACCTCCTCCTGTTTGAAGCTAAATGGGACTAAAACTGACATTATGCTTCTGGGCTACAAAGCCCCAATTAATTTGGACCCTTGGTGGCCTCACTGCCTGGGACCCCCCCCAGCACCCAAGACTCACATAAAAAGCCTGGGGATCTGGCTAGATTCCTCCCTTGGTTTTCACTATCAGGCTAAAAAGGTAGCTGCAACCTGCTACGGGCTGTTGAGAGTCTTAAAAAAAGTCCTAGACCTCCTGCCATTCGAAGCCAGACGATTGCTGGTCCAGTCGCTGATCTTGTCGCGGCTGGATTATGCAAACGCCGTCTATATGGGAGCTCCAGTCGGCACCATAAAAGTTCTGCAATCTGTGCAGAACTGTGCCGCTCGGCTGCTCATGAAAGTCCCCAAAAGATGCTCAGCGAAAGCCGCACTTCAACATCTCCACTGGCTACTAAGCATGAGCGGATTTTGCGGATTGGCAATCCGCGAATTTGCGGATTTGCAAACTCGCAATCCGCAAAATCCGCGAATTCCCGCGAATTTGCGGATTTTTTTTTTTTTGTGTTCGCCCGTGTTTCTGCCAGTTCGCGAGGGTTTTTACAATTTCGCAATTTGCGAACTTACCTGTCGGGTCGCAAGTTTTGCGAACTTGTTGTTTCTACGTGTCCAACCTGTTTGGGACACTCTTCTTCATCACTGCCACTCTCTGTCACCACTGCCACTCTCTGACTACTCATGCCACCCTCTGGCCCACCCATGCCACCCTCTGTTTCATCACCACACCCTCTGGTTGTCCAGTGTACATTATTTTTGGCAAAGCAAAGCACACCTTCCCTGCCTCAAGTGACCTGAATTAATTTGGGGCTGATTAATGTGTCACAGAATATTTTTTTAGCTGGCACCTGCTTCCTTAGTGCGCCCTGATTAGTGATCTTTTGCACTTGCTAAGTGCTTTCATTGTTGCAAAATTAGTTACAACACCTGCCCTGCCCCAACTGACAATAATGAATTAGGGGCTGATTAATGGATTTTAACTTCCAGCCTGGCTCCTGCTTGTCTCCCTTAGCTGTAATTCAGGACCTTTGTGGCATATGTGTAACTATTCTGAGGTTCAGAGCAGGGTCACATAATAGTTTCAACTGGCAACTGAACTCTGGAGGGGCCCCTCAGGAAGCACTACAGGAAATGGCTACTAATGATGAGCCTGAACTTTTGAACCTGGTAAGTAGTTACTTTCAGTTTTGCTAAAATCGTATTTCTGCAATTTCGCACTTATTCGCGGGGCGCGAACTCACGCGAACAGTGCGAGCAGTGCGAGCAAAATCCGCTGCTCGCGGATTTGCGGATTTTTCAGGAAATTCGCAAATCTCGCGGATTGCGGATTTCCCGAAAATCCGCAAAATCCGCGAGCGGAACGGATTTTCCGCCCATGCCTACTGGCTACCCATCAAGGGAAGGATTACTTTCAAAACATTGTGCTTGGCGCATAAGTCCATCTATGGCGCTGGACCGCCGATTCTGGATCCCCTCTTCTGTCGCCATCGATCAGTGAGATCTCTGAGATCCAACCAGCGGAACTTGTTGGTAGTTCCCAGGATAAAGCTGGCGCGGATGGGTGGCCGCCGGCTCTCTGTGCATGCAGCTAAAGAATGGAACGCACTCCCAGATAACATCAGGCATGAGTCTAATCATCTCGCTTTCAGGAAGCGTTTAAAGACACACTTGTTTCAATAGTGTCTTCCTGTTCCCTTGGTCTTACAGTGCTGGGATGCTCAAGAGTAGCCATGCGCTATAGAAGAAGGTATTCATTCATTCATTCATATCACCCTACCTTCCGGCCAGAGAGCTCCGCTCATCTCACCAGGCCCTCTTGACAATTCCCCGCTTTAGGAAGAAGAGGTCCGGGGGGACAAGATTTGCGGTCCTAGCTCCATCCTTTTGGAACTCTCTCCCTTCTGCCCTTAGAGCTTCTACATCCTATGCGGAATTCCGCAAACATCTTAAGACCTTCTTGTTCTCCAGATCCCTAGCAGTCTAGCCTCCGTCTTTATGTCCACTGGTTCACCGCTACCTAGCGCCATGAAACCGTCCCGGTATAAGCGCGCTCTACAAATCTGTTAAAATTCAAATTCAAATCACCATTCTCTAAATTGTCTACTAATAAATGGTCACTCCCTCTCTAGAAACAAACATCACATCTACAACCTTCTCACAGATGCAAAACCAGACATACTATTTATAACTGAATGATGGTTCGGAGATGATATGGCTCCATTCCTGCATGAAGCTGTTCCTCTAGGCTATCAAACGATCACCCAAAATTGTAAAGGGAAAAAAGGAGGTGGTCCAGCTGCTGTGTTCAGGGAAACATTACATATCAATTAAGTTGACGACATCACCATAAAGAATTGTGAGGCTCTTCTCTCCAAATGCAATCCTACACCGTTTTCATCCTGTAACTTCCTGCTCCTTTACAGACCTCCTGCTAGCAAGGCGACCATCCCAGATGCATTTCTAGACACAGTTTCAAACATGATAACAATACACTCCAACCTCTGTGTTCTGGGTGACCTCAACATTTAGTTTTACAGACCCAACATGACCATCCAAAACAATAATCACTGGCCTAGACACACTGAATCTGCATCAGATTGTCGACAAACCCACACACATCAATGAACATATCCTAGATGTATTTTTTTTGCTAATACTGAACTAGTTACCTTTCAAACTATAACTCCATTCACATGGTCAGACCACCACTTTCTTGCTTTCCAACATAAAACAGCACTAAGCGACTCATCTACAATTACCTTACATCCATCCACCTATCGGCCACA
Organism: Lissotriton vulgaris; assembly: GCF_964263255.1. Classification (NCBI taxonomy): domain Eukaryota; kingdom Metazoa; phylum Chordata; class Amphibia; order Caudata; family Salamandridae; genus Lissotriton; species Lissotriton vulgaris. The sequence continues at coordinate 366,556,896 of NC_141687.1, forward strand.
AAACAAACTCAATTCAGAACACTTAGAAACACAACTAACATCCAGTACAAATATAGAAACAATACATTCTGTTAAAAAAAACGATATGAATGGCTACAGGAAGCTTTTGACATACTGATACCACTCAAAACCACACAACAGAACAAAAGAAAAAAGTGCCCTGGAGAAACAGAAATAAAAGGCATAAAACGACAAAGTAGAAAGCTGCAACATACCTGGCTCAAAATAAACACCAAACAAGACAAATCCCCAATAGAAAATTAACAGATTATACAAGTCAGATAACAAAAAAGCTAAGAAAAAGTAGTATTCAGACAGAATTCAAAATGCTAAATGTGCAAATAAAGAATTCTATAAAATACTCAATGAATTTCACAAACAATATTGCCTAGAAGGAACTCATCCTGTCACGCAAGATTTCACATACAAACTGGCAAATCATTACATGGACAAAGAAGACACATTGAACTTATACTTAAAACAGAAACAAAGTACCAGCACTAATCCTTGTACAAAACAACAATCCAAGAATACTCTAACCCAGCCTCTCTGTTCCTTTCAACACATCTCACAATGAATTTATGGACCTGGTCAAAGCAAGCAGGCCTGCCGGCAGCTTTTCTGAACCGTGTGTACCAATCATTTTCAAGACCATTTTTTTAACAACCTCTGCTACCACTCCAGTAGGACGAATTATCAACGATTCCTTAACTAGCGGAATATTTCCAGAAGAACTCAAAAGGTCACACATACGCCCTTTACTGCAGAAAACAAACTCGGACCCTGACAACTACAGACCCATTACAAATGGACCTTTCCTTGGCAAACTGATAGAAAGAGCAGCGTTCGTCCAGATGTCACAATTGTTTGAAGAGAATGACATAATTTCAGACTTGCAAACAGAATTCCGTCTGGGAAGAGGCACTGAATATGCCCTCCTTGCCATGTGGGATGACCTGAAGAATACAGTAGAACGCAATGGGGTTGCTGCACTACTCGTCTTGGACTTCTCGGCTGCCTTTGACACGGTTGACCATGACACTCTGAAACAAAGTACCTATGAAGCAGGCATTGAGGGGACTGATCTAGACTGGATTGCCTCCTACCTTCAAAAAAGAACTAATGTCATCCCTACCCCACCTTTCTCATCCAAACCATACTCTACAAAAGCAGGGGTCCCTCAAGGCTCTGTCATCTCACCCATGCTTTTCAACATCTACATGAAGCCATTACCTGTACTGATCAATCAATTTCACATCACATGCTATAAATAAGCAGATGACAAATACTCCTTCAACTGGAATGCCCCAAAGACATTGGAATATCCCCAATTTTCAGTTGTCTCAGAACCGTGGATCTTTGGATGACTTGGAGCCACCTCAAATTGAATGCTTCAATCACTAAAATCAGACAGCAGCAACTTAAACCACACATCCGGTTTCATGTCACACCCACCGAATCAGGACACGAAGAAAGATGCGACACAACATGCTGAAAGAATCACAGCAGTAAGCAATAAAGCCCTCATCGCGTAACACCATCGCACACGATGCGCTTTAATTTTGGAGTGCACAAAGCACTTTTTGAATCCCGCCGAGCACTAAACTAGTTAACTTTGACTTATGGAGCACTTTAATCCGTTGACAGATTTAACCATGGATAACCGGTTGTCACTTTTACCGCTTGTTGTTAGACACAAGCGTAACTGTTGAAAGTACAGGTAAACGCTCGATAGGTATATGGTTCACAGAGCACATAGAGCATGTTTTGCTGCACTGAGATTAACAGTGGAGAAAGCTTCCATAGCCGCACCATCCTGTTATGAAGATGCATATAATGGCTTACGTTTAAAGCACTTTTGAAATACACAACCTTCACGATGTTTAACATTCGTACCATTATCGTATATTTTACTTCACTCATGAGGTCTCTTAATGTATAATGTATACTTATACAGAGCAACTTATTTGTTTATAGATAATTCTCTTGATGCAGGCCCTCAGGCCGCAATGCATTGGCAGTGATAATTAACAATGGAATGTTATAATGAATACTACCAATGATGCATTCTGGGAACTGACGTTTTGTGAAATAACCACTTGTGGAGAATAAAACAAGATTGAACATGATATGAATCAATGGAGTAACATAGTGGATTAGACTTATTTAATAATTATGACCTCCAAAGAGGATTGAAATCCAGTGCCAGGGGACATACCCCATCTTTTGGGATACGCAAGAGGGGTGATATTATTTACACCCTGTTCAGAGGGTGATACCCTGGAGCACGGAACAACCAAACAAACACACCTACACACAGCAGTGCACGAGCTGACCCAACATTGTCCAAAACGGAAATACTCACATGTGACAATTGGAAACATTATGACCCGCTTGCTGTCTGATGAACTGGGATCACCACCTAAAGTATTGAAGGAAGTAAGAAACCTCTGAATGACCATGGCTATCGATGAATGCCCAAGTGGACAAACTAGCAAGATCAAGCTTTATCACTATAAAAACGCTGCAATACATTTTCCCTCATTTGTGATTTCCACACAAGATCCAAGCTACCATCTCCTTTGTTCAGTCCAAACTCGACTACGCCAATAGCCTCTACCACAGATCACCTTTAACGACCATGAAAAGACTACAATCGATTCAGAACTCGGCTGATAGACTACTCTTGCATATCAAACTGCGAGACCACATCTCACCTGCCTTGAAAGCCCTGCATTGGTTACCTGTTGCCAGAAGATCCACATTCAAGCTGCTTTGTATCACCCACAAAGCAATACATGGAATGGGACCGCTCTTCATCAGGAATAATATCATCAAACACATTCAACAAAGGAAACTCCGCTCTATAGAGGCACTTCGCCTCAAAATCCCAAGATACAAGACAAAAACCATGGGTGACACATCCTTCTCTGTTCAAGTAGCCAGACTATAGAACTCTTTACCCCCAACATAAGATCCACGGACAACCATCTTATCTTCAGAAAACTACTCAAGAATTGGCTCTTCCCCACATAAGCACCATACGCAAACAATTTGCAGCATATTCCTCTATATATAAGCATTTATTTTCACTATAGATATATACCGATCTTTGTGTATTGCTTTGCATAAACCTGTAGAATTATTATTTTATGAAAAAAAATCAAGTTCAGGACATGTACTTACTTCCATTGTGCATCTATGTACCTTCCATGTACTTGGATCTATGTGTTTGTCCAATGCACTACCCTATTTCTCATCCTGTACCTCGATCAATATCTTTAATCTACATATAATTACCTCCTTTATGCATCTAGAAACTTTCAATGTACTTTTGGATCTACATATTTATCACTTTCTTCTAATTTAGCATTTCAATGCACTACCCTATTTTTCAGCCTATACTTCTCTCAATATAGCTTCGAGCCCAACTTTCTGACTCATTTCAAACTTTTTTCGGCTACTCTTTCCAATGCACTACCCTATATATATCTATCAATTTATATATACATATATACATCCAGTCTCTAATTTATCCCAACCCATACCTCTACAGATTCCCAAAAGAACCCGTTATAGACTCTCCCCTACTCTACCCCTCCTTGCATCACCTGACACCTCTTTTACTATACCGATCCCCAAAAACAAACCTTTCTGACTCTTCCCCTCCACAACCCCTTTGACTCATCCAAAAGCCTCCTCCTACTTCTATGACCTCCAAAAACAAACAAACATCTAAATCCTTCACTCTTCCATCCCTCCACTATCCTTCTCAAATCAAAATAACATGTTCACTTCTCAAATTTCATATTCCACTATACTAATTCACCACTAACCCTTTATGGGTTCCAGAGTAGCCTGCCACTCGCCAATAAAGCACGTTAACACCCAATCGGGGTTACAAGCGCTATATAAATGCAAACCTTTTTCCATTTTTAACCCCTCTCCAACCCTTCTCACTTCAAATAACTGACTAACATACCCACCACTCAAATTACTTAATATTTCACCATACTAATTCAACACTAATGCTTATGGATTCCAGAGTAACGTACTACTCACCAAAATAAGTGCTTCAAAACCCCATCAGGGGTAGCAAGCGCTATATAAATACAAACCTTTTTTTCCTCTTCAATCCTTCTGCTAACCTTTTGAATCCAAAAACCTGACTAACCTATCCACCACTTATATTACTTTCATATTTCGCTATACTAATTCTACACTAATCCTTCAGCAGCGTGCTACTTGCCGAAAAAGTGCTTTGACGCCTCATCAGGGGTAGTAAATGCTAAATAAATGCACTTGCAATACAATACAATACAATATCACAATGACAAAACCTAAGATAATTATATCTACTGGAGACTTGAATGTGCACACAGACATACTCACACATCACAAAGTCAATAATCAAAAATAAAACATCACCGGCTGCAAACATGCATCTTGCCCCACTCCAGACTTGGAGATTGACAGACGGGGTCACACGAATTAGCAAACCAGGAACTGCTACACTGAATTTGACGCATCCTTCGTTCATTCAGGTTCCAAACAAATCCCAGTTTCCAAGTCAACAAACCCCAGTTTTATAATCTCAAAGCACTAGAATTTTCCGAGAGGCTATCCTCTGCATCAAGGAAACTTACTGGAGTAAGCCCTCTTCATGCAAGCATTCCAAAGGCAAAAGAGTTCTCGCGTATCCTTTTCCAGTTTACTTCGTGAGCCAGCCAAAGTTTTGCATGCCAAGTTTCATGAATCCTGTCCATGGGAAAAAGAGTCAAGGGGTTGGGATGTAAAAAATACTTGTTTTCCAATTAGAAATTGTGCTCGCGTCTACCGCCCAAGCCACTGAACAAGTGTAGCCCAAACTTGGCTTGAAAGCCTGCCTTCATTGGTTTGGTGTAATTCCATTCAGTAACTCTTGAAATATTCGAGTTTAAAAGCGTTTCAGAGCAAGCTTTACAGGGTTACCACTTCTGTATATTTCTGCAGTTTTAAATCACGTCATGACTAACCCTAGGTGGAGAACTCCACTCCGCCAGAGGAGCTTATGGAGTTTTGCCTACTCCGTGCTCTGCTGAGAATGCGGAGTACAGGCAAAACTCTGATTCCGTGGTAAAGCGGAGTTACCCGGTCTCTGCACAGCCCCTAATTTAATTATATATAATAAAAATAATAAACTTACCTGCTGGGGCATCTCTAGGCTGCCACCTCCTAGCCTTGGTCTCTCTTTCCTTCATGTCCTCGTCCACGGAAACCTCAACGTTGTACGTATTGCTTGTGCGCATGCGATTGCGCAAGACGCATAACGTAGGGCTTTCCATGGATGATAATGCAGAGGAGATAGAGACCATGGTGAGGGGGAGGCAGCCTGGAGACGTCCCAGCAGGTATGTGCCTTTTTAAAAATATAGTTAAATTAGGGAGGGTGGAGGGCAGTGTATCAGAGTTCCACTGAGTTTTTTCACTCAGTGGAACTCCCTGTAGTGGCACTACGCCAGCATTATCCAGGCTTAGTAATGACTTGTGACTCTTGTCAATCACACATAGGAATTTTTCATAAATGAAACTTGTTAGGAAAGTGCTCTCAGCACTGACTTGCAAGTTTCCTACAATGGAAAAGAAATTCAACAGCCATGAGAGAGGGGTTGGGAGCACCATGAGAAATGCTGAACGGTGAAGAGACAGAAGATCGATGGAGAAATATCGAGTTGCATAATTATTGAGTCAAGAATATCAGTGGTGTAAAATATTGAGGTAAGTTTTTTCATTCAAAATATCGATTTTGAAAATATCGATGTAAAAAATATTGTTAATAATATCAACTATTTGTTTTTTTGTGGTATTTTTTGTTCAATGTTTAAATTCAATTTTTTATATTTTAATAGTACTTATTTATAGGTACAAATGTAGTTTTTAATATTAAAATGTATGTTTTTATTGTGTTTTCACTTATTTTTAGGAGCGGATGTTGGATTTATAGGGGATAAGGGTGGGGTCATTTAAAAATATTGTTTAAAGTATTAATATTTTATTTTTATTTTATGTAGAATTTTAGGAGTGGGATGTTGGGTTTATAGGGGATAAGGGTGGGGAATAATTACATTTTTTTTGTTTAAAATACTTTTTCAAGCCTAACCTAATGTGGGAGTAGAAGCGTAATCCCGAAGCTCCTGACGCCACTGTGCCCAAATAGCCTACTCATGCTGCACTCCTGCTCCTCTTTGGCCTGCGGCAGTGCTGGCGTCCCCACTTACTGGAGCGGACCTGGGAAGTGCAATCCCGAGTCTTCCTCTTCTCCTGGGTCTGCTGGATTTTTGCGCTCCACACAGCTGCAGTCTCCGTCGCCGCCATTTTCGGGAGATGATCCAGGACTGCGCTCCGCTGGGGCATGCCACACGGTCCCAGCCAATCTTCTGGATGCTTAGGGGATTGCTAGAGGATTGCCTGGACCTCTGGTGTATTGGCCCCTCCAGTGTAGTGCCATCCAGGACGTCCCAACCTACAGTTGATTCCACAGCTGTCGCACCAGCGGCCCCCCTCACACTCCTACCGGCCCTGGGTCTTAGTCAGCCTTGCTGTATTTTGCTTGTTCTCCTCCCTTGTTGGCCTGGGGGTGTGTTTTAGGGGTGACCTGACCAGTGCTCTCGCCGGGGCCTCCCCTGTTGTGACTCCCTGGGCCTTGGGACTCTGTGGTCTGCTCTGCATGGGGCTCCTGCTGGCAAGGCTGCTGCTTCCCTCTGCTAATTGACAATAGGGGTGCATCCTGGATGGCACGCCACGCATCATCTGCCCCCTAGCTCTATGCTTCCACAACCCTGACCACCGCCCGCCACTGCCCTCTGGAGCCTGCCATTCTCCCACCTCGCAGACGGCGAAGACACCATGTCCTTCACAAGAGACCTCTTGACAGCCATCCGTGGGTGCTCGGCGGATTGTCTCCTGATCTCGGACCAGGCGCACAGGGTCGCAGTCCCCCCGAACATTCTCACCAGGGTCCACTACTTTCAGAACAAGGAGATGGGGATTTGGGCTGCAAGGGCCAAGGTGGACCTGGTCTTTCGGGGCCACACCATTCAACTCTTCCAAGGTCCATCACAGAACCCTTACAATCTCACAACACAAAATACCATTGGGCCCACCTCTTCGGTCTGCTCTTCCCCTGGAACGGCAAACAACACCTTGCCCACTCCCTTGCTGAGGCCAAGTGCCTCCTGGATCTCCCAGGGGACCCTGAGGATGGGGACCCCCGCTACTCCCTTCAACACACGTGGACCCGTGGCAACCCAAGTGACGCATGGTCAAGCGGGGGGTTGCTCTTGCCCCATTGGGGGCCCCTCTGACAGCTGAGGCAGTCAAAGCGGACACCATGGCACAACACCAGAAGATAAAATTAGAGGGGGCACACACTTCAGCATAGGGGAGGTGAGTAGCGCATCTGGGCCCTACTTCCTCCCCTACCCAGTTCCATAACCCCATGGACTGCAACTCCTACAGCAGGGCCCAGGGCATGGAGCCCGTTCCACTGATATCTTTTGTCTTGATTTTGTCATTGAATACTTTCTCCTCTACAGGTTTGTCTACTTAATCGTACTGCTCACCTGATCTACACTGGGTCACCCCACACAGTTATTGAGTTCTCCTCCACTGAGGTCTACCCTCTACCAGGGCTGGTATCATTTCCTTGGCCCCTTATGGAGTGGCTCACCCTGTTGGGCCCTGTTGGCCCTTTTGCCCCCTCATCCCCCCCATTTGCTTACTCAGTCCCTTCAGGGTCTCTCCCCCACAGTTCCGCTTATATCCTCATTCAGGTACTACAAGTGGGCCCTTCATTCTCTGACACCTCTTGTATCCCGACAGGCCTCCGGTATCTCGATACCAACTTATGACCCACACACCTGATCTTAAGCTCCTCTCTCTCAACGTACATGGGCTAAACTCCCTCAAGAAGCGACGTCAGGTGTGGCGATACAGCCTACAGCACGACCCAGACTTCATCTTCCTGGAGGAAACCCACCACCTATGTGCAGATTGCCATCACATGGCACATTCCAAATATCTCCATCAGCACAGGGCATATGCCACCAACAAAACCCTGGGCATTGCTATCTTAGGCAAATGGCACACCAACACGAAGGTCCTTAAACTTACCAGGGGCCAAGGTGGGAAATGTATCACTCTTACAGCAGAGATGGGGAGGGAGCCCTGACACTGATTAACCTCTACACAACCAGCCAAGCACAGGACACCTTTGTACACTGCACCCTCTCGGAGCAACTTTAACCTGGTCTGGGACTCTTACCTAGACAAAAGTTCCCCCAATATCCAGTGTACTGGAGAGATGTCTGGAATGATTAAGAAACATATTGGGGACATAGGCCTGGTAGATACCTGTTGCAACCTTCACCCGGACTCTGAAGGCTTTTCCTTCTACTCGAGTGCACCTATCCTACTCCCACATCAACCACCTATTTGTTTCTGTCTCCCTACTGCCTGCTCTCACCTCTGCACACAAAGCGGACATCTCCATTTCGGACCATGCCCACATTGAGCTCACATGGACTCTCAGTATGGCCTGACACTGTGCGCACCCGTGATGGCGTCTTTTCCCCCAACTCCTGCAGGACCTTGTCTACAGGGCATCGTGCAGGACTCCATCACAGAGTATTTCCAGCTTAACACTTTGCCCCATGTCCTCTTCCACGCCCTATGGGATGGCTTCAGAGCCACCATACGTGGCACACTGACTTCCATCTCTATAGCTAGGACTCGAGAGGTTAACCTCCTCAAAACCACACTCACAGCAGATATTTTCACCCTCGAGTGCACAGACAAACAATACCCCACTCTAAGAGCTAAGCGCCAACTGGTTATCCTGAGGTGGCAGCTTTGGGCCCTAGGGGTCAACAAAGCGGAGTGCTCACTGCTTGCCCTCAAGCAAAAATACTACGAGGGGGCGACAGGGTGGGCTCTCTCCTGGTTCGCAGACTGTGTTCTCCAGTGCATGTGCTCCTACAATGCCAAGCTCCAAAAAGCGGACTCTGCCTTGGCGATCCGAGAAGCAGACAAACAGGAAGCCTTCCAAGACTATTAACAAACTCTCAATCAATCAATCAATCAATCAATCAATCAATCAATCAATCAGGGAATTGTAAGCCTGCTACTCACCCGTGAGGGTCTCAAGGTGCTGAGGGGTGGGGTTCGCAATCTGTTTAGCCAAAAAGCCAGGTCTTGAGGGTCTTCCTGAAGGTATTCAGGGAGGGGGCGTATCTGATGTCTGCCGGTAACTTGTTCCAGGTCTTGGCTGCATCGTGAAAGAAGGATCTTCCGCCTGCTCTGGCTCTGTGGATGCGCCGGGTTTCAGCCAGTGGGAGGTTGAAAGGTCAGAAGTTTCTTTTGGGTACGTGGAAGTTGATTCTGTCGTTGTTGTATTTGGGTCCGTTGTTGTGTAGGAATTTTTAGGTGTGAGTGAGGATTTTGAAAGCGACTCTTTTCTCCACGGTGAGCCAGTGGAGACTTCGTCGGTGTTGGCTGATGTGTTCGTGTCGGGGTATGTAGAGGACAAGTCTAGCAGTGGTGTTCTGTATTGTCTGTAGTTTGCGGAGTGGGGACTTGTTGCAGGCGTAGAGTGCGTTTCCATAGTCCAGTCTGCTGTTGATGAGTGCGTGGGTGACTGTCTTCTTTGACTCAGTGGGATCCACCTTAAGGTCTTGCGGAAGATGCAGAGGGTGTTGAAGCAGCTGCAGGTGATGGTGTTGAGCGGTCTGTTCATGGTGAGTGATGAGTTGAGTACGATGCAGAGGTTCTTGGCATAGTCTGAGGTGGGAGGTGGGTTTCTGAGGGCGGTCGCCCACCAGGTGCTGACCCATGCAGAAGGGGTGGCACAGAGGATGAGGACTTCTGTCTTCTCGGCGTTGAACTTCAGGCAGCTGTTGGTCTTCCAGACTGCGATGTCCTGCAGTCCTTTCTGGAAGTTGAGTTTGGCAGTGGTTGGGTCTTTGGTGAGGGAGAGGATGAGCCTGGTGTCATCAGCATAAGTTACGATTTTGAGGCTGTGTTGTCGGACGATGGTTGCAAGGGGGGCCATGTAGATGTTGAATAGGGTGGGGCTCAGTGATGAACCCTGTGGGACTTTGCAGATGATTTTCGTGGGGTCAGAGAGGGGTGGGAGGCTGATCCTTTGGCTTCTTCCAGTCAGGAATGATCCGATCCAGTCCTTGTATGCCTGCGTCATGTAGTCTGGCGACTAGTGTGCGGTGGGAGACTGTGTCGAAGGTCGCTGATAGGTCGAGTAGGATGAGGGCTGTGGAGTGGCTTTGGTCCAGGAGGGTGCGAATGTCATCTCGTGGCGAGAAGGGCGGTCTCTGTGTTATGATTGTTTCGGAATCCGGATTGGGATGGGTTGAGGACAGTGTTCTCTTCAATGAATCGTGTCAGTTTCCTGTTCACTGTTTTCTCTGCAACTTTGGCTGTGAAGGGGAGGAGCGAGATTGGCTGTTAGTTCTTGAGGTCAGTGGGGTCATCTGTGGGCTTCTTGAGCAGGGGTCTGACTTCTGCGTATTTCCAGTCGCCTTGGAAGGTGCCTGTTTTGAAGGTGGTGTTGATGGTGCATTATAGTTCGGTGTGATGGCGGCCGCGGCTCTGTGGTAGATGTGTGGCAGGGGTTGGTGGGAGCTCCTGAGTGGATGCTCTTCATGGTCAAGGCAGTGTCTTCGGTCATGATTGGTGTCTAGTTGGAGATGATGGTATGCCTGGTGTTTTTTCAGGTTGCGGGGGCCGTCTGTGGCGCCTGGTGGATGGTTGATGAAGTTGTCATAGAGGTTTTTGATCTTGAGGTGGAAATAGGTTCCAAGCTTGTCGCAGAGGTCTTGGGATGGGTGATATCTGTGGCTTCGCTGCCTGGGCTGGTGAATCTTTTTTTTTTTTACATGTTAAAAGGCTGTTATACCAATATTTATAAATGTTTTTCTTTAAACATGTTTTTATTAGTTTTACAACATGGAAAAGAACAGCTTCCTCCACATATAAGAAAGTTCACATTATCTACAATACAGCAAATCCAGCAATAACTGTACCACTGCGCATTCACATTTCTGGTATGCAATAATAATCTGAGATATAATGACCCCTTTACCGCCCAATCAATCATCCCCAGATTCAGCATCATCAGAGTCATCATGATCCACGTCAGCAATAGGCTTGCATATGTCCCCTCTATAAGAGTTCCAGGCCCCCATACCTTTGTCCACTTCCCAGGGCAATTCCTATTTGCATAAACTGTTCTCTCCGTGATCATTGTGACATCCACGTCCCTACACCAGGACTCCAGGAGCGGACGGTCAGTGGCTCCCCATTTTTGCGCAATGTTACGTTTTGCAACCATGAAGCCCAGTGTCGCCCACGTTTGACCATGTCTCGTCAGATCATTCGGTTCCCATATGTTGAGGAGGCACCTCCTCGGTTCAGGTAATAAAGAGACGTGCAGTGTCTGAGATATTGTGCGAAGGACTTCACACCAATAATCCAAAATAAATGGACAGTCCCAAACAGTGTGGATAAAAGTACCCTCTTCCCCGCATCCCCGTAGACAGTATGGGTGTTTTGCCCTGCCAATTTTATTAAGTGTTGGTCTAGTAAGATAGGAATGGTGTAGAATTTTCAGCTGCACTAACCTGAGTCTAGATGGGATTCCCACCTCTCGGGGCGAGGCCAGGGTCTCCTGCCATTCTGTCTCGTCCATGTCTTGAATATTGTTGACCCATTTATCTTTTAGGGCTGTCATGGGATCTGGAATGTTATTGAGTAACTTACGGTACGTGAGTGATGTGGCTCGTTTTTGCATGAAGTCCATCAGAAGTCTATCCTCCAGGGGGGAGGCCTCAGGCACATCAGTGTCTTATGGTAGGATCATCTTTAGAGCATGGTGGATTTGTAGGTAGCGAAATGTTTCAGTGGGTGCAAGGTCTTACTGTTGTTGCAGCCTATCGAAGGGAGTGACCGTTCCCCTTTCCCAGAGGTCGCCCACTGTGGAGATACCAATGGCATCCCAATGTTGGAATCCCTTACTATTCCAAAGTGTGCCGAATTGTTTCGAGTCCCAGAGCAGGGTAAGTCTGGTGATGACACCCTTCCACCCTAGATGTGCCTGCCTGGGCCCTGTACCATAACGTGACCGTGTGTCGCTTTGGCCCCTCTAACGACTGTGCAAGCCTTGGGTTGTAGAGGGCCGCTAACATATTGTCTGTTCCAAGTTGTGCGCGATCAGCCTTAAATGCCGGGTCTGTGTGAGGGACATGCAGCCATTGGTTAATGATCTTGAGATGCGCCGCCCAGTATTAAATTGGACATTTGGGAGCGCTATCCCGCCATCATACCAGCTACGGTGCAACTTTATCTGCGCAACACGCGGTGGCTTGTTACCCCAAAGGAGCGTGACTACCAGTGCAGCCACTTGTTTGAACTATGGCAAGGGTACTGGGAAGGGTGTATTTTCCAGTACATACAAGAAGCGGGGCAGGGCTATCATTTTATATAATGCTGCTTTCCCCAGCAATGTCAGGGGTAGAGTTGTCCAATGGGCCACATCTCTTCGTAGGTGCTCCGGGGGGGGGGGAGGGTAAATTATTGTTATGAAATGCGGCTGGATCAGTTGTGATGACAATGCCTAAGTATTTAAAGGAGTCTCGCACAAGCTGTAGGGGAAAATCCCTGGGGAGCCGATGATCCGAACCACTCAAGAGGTAGAGAACTGACTTAGACCGATTGATACTATATCCGGAGGTAGGTCCAAAAGCGTGGCAGATCTCCAGTAGCGCTGGAAATGAGCTCTCGGGGTCCGCAAGATATACCAGCATATCGTCTGCATAAAGGGGGATGCAGTCCTCCGTCCAACGTATACCTAGCAGGAATGGGGCCTGCCTGACCCAAGCGGCCAAGGGCTCCAACACCAATGCAAACAGGAGTGGAGACAAGGGGCACCCCTGTCTGGTCCCTATCGACAACGGTATAGTTTCTGACAAGTGACCGTTGACCGCTACATGTGCCACCGGAGCCGTGTAAAGGAGCCGGACACACGGACAAAAGTTCGGGCCGAAACCGAAGCGCCAAAGCGCCGCCCAGAGGTAGCCCCATTCCACCATATTGAACACCATTGGGCCGTCCAACGACAGTACTGCTGAGGGTTCAGTTAATAAATGTCTTCAAGCCAGCACACTATGAAGACGTCAAAGATTGAGTGCAGTGTTCCTGCAAGGCATAAAGCCGGACTGGTCTGGATGAATTAAATTGGGTAAGTGTGTCTGTAGCCTATTAGCGAGCAGTTTAGCAAGGATCTTAGCTTCCACATTGAGCAGTGAAATGGGACAGTAAGAGTGGCACTCTGTAGGGGGCTTGCCGGGCTTAAGAATCGCCACGATCGTGGCTGTTCTCTGGTCTAGCGGTAATATACCCTGGTCCCGACTATCATTATACATTGCAAGTAGATGCGGGCCGAGGGTTTCTGCGAAGCGCTTGTAGAGTTCCACTTCAATTCCGTTGGGTCCCAGCGCTTTTCCAGACTGCAAGGATTTGATGGCTGCGCCTATGTCATCTAAGGTTAGTTCCGACTCTAGCTCTGCCACAGCATCCGAATCTAGGCTTGGCAACTCTATGGCCTGCAATAGTTCCTCTGCGGCCGTCGGCGTGGCGCAGGAAGAGGAGGTGTACACCGTCCGGAAATGTTCTGCCAGTGTATGCGCTATGGCGTCGGGTTCTGAAACAAGCTGGCCCTCTGCCGTCTGCAGGCACGCAATCGTTCTGGAGCTGCGTTCTTTTCTGTCTAGCCAGACCAGTAAAACCCTGCTTTATCGCCCACTTCGTATATCCTGTGCCTAGTCGCTGTCAGGGACGCTGTCGTCTCTTGTCTGAGATATTCCCTATATTACTGTTGTTTTAGGTCTAGAATGCGCGCGTTCTCGGGTGTGGGGTCAGTGGAGTAGACAGTGTCTGCTAATTGTAGGTCATGCTCTAAGGTTGTCAGATCTAGGCGTTTTGAACATTTATGACCTGTGATCGTGGCTATAGCCTGCCCCCGCAATACCGTCTTGTATGCCTCCCAGAGAGTGGCTGTGGAAGTAACCGAGGCTATGTTTTCAGTAATTCATTGTTTTGTGGTCCGGCGTAGCTCCCTCCGCCCCGAGGGATATGCAGATAACCCGGGTAGATGGGATACAGTCGTGTACGGGTGGTATTTTGCGAGGCATAAGTCAGTACTATTGGTAAGTGGTCAGATACCCCCCTGGGTCCTATAGCTACTTCAGGTATGTATGGTATGCAGGACTCCAAAGTGAAAAAGTAGTCTATGCGAGAGAGACTATTGTGAACAGGGGAGTGAAAAGTGTATTGCTTCGTCTCTGGGTGTTGTCGTCTCCACACATCTATCAGACCCAGCGCCTCTGTAAAGCTTTGTAGATGGTAGATTCCCAGCCGTTGCTACCGCACTGGGTGTCAGTCCATCTCCATATCCATTGCAGCATTAAAGTCCCTCCCGATGAGGAGGTCTGCCTACGGAAGAGCTAAGATAAATTCGCTAAGGGCCGGGAGTGCCACTGTGTGTAGCGCTGGTGGAACATAGACCGACACCACATTAAGCAGTCTGCCTTCCGATTGACCATGTATTGCTGCAAAGTGCCCCTTATCGTCGTGTTTAGTGTGTAGGACTAAAAACTGAGAGTTTTTACGGATTAAAATACCTGTGCACCTTGACCCAGTGGTGAACTATCATTTTGAATCCCCATCTATCCTTCGCCCTGCATGCTGAACCCGTGAGATGAGTCTCCTGTAAGAGTGCTAGAGTGGGAGCCTGTTGTTTCAAGGACCGTAACACCAGCCCATGCTTAATCTTGTCACCCAGTCCGTGCACATTCCATGTCAATAGTGTAAGCCGTGACACTGGTTTCATATGGGTCACACCATCTACATTAGAGTGTTGTGTGTCTATAGTCATCGGGGTTGTGGATGTAAATGGGGGTGGCGAGTGTGTCATGTCGTGCTGGGGCCAATCAAGTGGTAGAGACCATGCTGTCTTGTCAAATTCAACCATAGTTACAACCAAAAAACAAAAAATAAGAAGAATGCCAACCCCGGAGCCCATCCACCTCCCTGCCTCACTGCCTAACGGACTTTCAAGTGTCCGCCACCCCAACTCAGCAAAGTGCTTCTTCCCATGCCAGAACATGTACTTGCGTTTCGCCGCTTCATCGTTAGTCCTGCGGTGGTGATCTTTGTTTCTGCGTTGGGAGCCGCTCGGCGTCCGCCACCCCTCGAGCCAGTCATACGCTTCTTCCGGCGTATCCAAAAAACAGGTTTTCCCTTCTGGCACGACTCTCAGTTTAGCAGGTTAATAGCATCGAATAAGGCACCTCACGAGCCCTCAGGGCCTTTTTCAGTTCTAGGAAACTGTGACGGCGCCGGGACACCGCAGCCGTATAGTCTGGGAAGAATGAAATGGCAGAATTTAACACACAAATTTGTGGGCAGACGCGTGCTGTCTGAAGGATCACGTCGCGATCCCGAAAATTGAACAGACGGGCTAGCACTGGCCTCGGGGGTACTCCTGGTTTAGCTTTGCCACCCGGCACCCTATGTGCCCGTTCGATGGAAAAGAAAGTGGATAGGCCCTTAGGCTGCAGCCGCGTTTAAATGAGGTCCTCGACATACAGGTCCATCGTTTGCGAGCCTTCACTTTCTGGAATGCCCAGGATGCTTACATTATTGCGTCGTGATCGTCCTTCTTGCTGATCCAGCTTATCAAACAACACTTTATTTTCTTCCTCTAGGCGTGTTACCTTTTTCTTCAAGGCTGTTGTTTCTGTGGTCAGGGTTTTTGTCGTTTTTTCAACTTCTGTTACTCGAGTCGTGATTTTTTGAAAATCCGCCCTGAGTAGGGAGACATCAGTGGAGATAGAGCCTACTGTGGCCTGTACGTTGGTAAGTGCCACCATAATATCTTCCAGTGTCACTTTTGCAGCATCATCTGTGCCCGTGGTGCCCCTTGCTGATTCCTGTCCTGCCGGAAGCGGTGGAAATCCTTTGTGTAGGCGTATTTATCGAGCTTTGCCTGCGAGGTCTGATTTCTGGCCCCCCTGCCCGACATGATGGTCACCTAAGGTATGTCCAGGGGCCTCTTTGGGAGTCGTGTCGTACCCGGCTCAGTTGCATGCTCGTTGTTAGAGAGGCCTTTGTGACCCCTGTTCCCAGTGTTCCTCCTGGAATCTGTGGAGGGAGGGGGGCAACCCCCGGAAAGCAGCAGTACAGTCTGGGCTAATGGGAGAGTGGGCCCGGTAATGCTGCCCCATTGAAAGCGGGCTCAAAGTTTCACAGGAGGAGTTTCATCTAAGGCCACTGTGAGGGGAGGGCGATCGGGCCTAGGAGCCTGTGCAGGTCGCGCTGGGCGTGCGCGATAGCATCATGACCAGTATAGTCTCAAGGCTGTGAATGCCTCAGGGTCGCCACCAAGCTTAGATCAGGCATCCAGATTTATTTAGAGGGAGGGGAGGGGGGGCCAGCAGGTCTCGAGATCTGCCCTCCGCCCTCATCGCAGGTAGGCCGTGCAGCAGCCTCGTCACTGCCCCCAGGCCCTCTCG
Organism: Lissotriton vulgaris; assembly: GCF_964263255.1. Classification (NCBI taxonomy): domain Eukaryota; kingdom Metazoa; phylum Chordata; class Amphibia; order Caudata; family Salamandridae; genus Lissotriton; species Lissotriton vulgaris. The sequence goes on from NC_141687.1 coordinate 366,573,517, forward strand.
CTCACCAGTGCTCTCCGTTGCTCCCCGGGTCCGGAGGAGGGGGGGAAACGCTGCGTGTAGTCCACGCGGGTCCCGCTCAGGCTGTTGCGCTATAGGTACACCCGGGGCCCATCAGGTGCTTGCATCGTCAGCATCAGTGCCGAAGTTTGGGTCCCGGTGAGAAGTCGCCACCTCCACCTGCGTCCCTTTCAACTTCCGCCCAGGGTCTCGGAGCAATCGAGGTCCGAGTTTTCCATGCGCGGCAGGCCGCGATCTCATCTCCCCCACAGCTCAGCGATGCCGTCGCCGATAGGCACCAGGATTGTCGCAGTCGCTGCCGCCCAGTTGCCGGCAGTCGCAAAGGGTCTTACAACTCTGCTAGCCCTCGACCAATGGTCGGATTTTGCCGGGAAGGTCCCGCTTCGCCGGAGCCTCTCTAGCACGCAGCCATCTTGGTTGCTGCTAGCCACACCCCTCCGGATGGTGAATTTTTGAATGACACTGAAAAGTTCTTTGTAGTTAGTTGAGTTGGCCAGGATTTTGTTGTGGATGAAGTTCCTCTTGGTGGCTCTGATCTGGTTGTGGTAGTCCGTCATTGCGTCCGTAGGTGGTGGTGTTTTCGGTTGTTCTCGTGTTTCTCCAGTTCTTCTTCAGGCGTCTGCAGATGTGTTTGGCTACTTGGATTGCAGAGGTAAACTAGGCGGCTTTCCTGGGGCGTTGTCTGTTGGGGTTGCGTAACGAGTCGAGCTCTTCTGTTCAGTTGTAGATCCAGGTGTGGAGTTCTCTGGCTGTGTCGTTTGTGTCGGGTGCCCAGGTGTGGTTGTCTCGGGTGAGGGTGGAGTAAGTAGCTTGTTGGTAACCTTGCTTCAGTTCCTTCGTGGTGGGCATGGGGATGGTTTGGGTGCCTTGGATTTGTTAATGGCAAATTGTATTCAGTGGGGGTCGATCCATGGCGACTGCTTTGTGTGGCTGAATTGGACGCTGTTTCCTGCTGCGAAGATGGGGTCGAGGGTGTGTCCTGCAGTGTGGGTCAGTGTGTTGACAAGTTGTTTAAGTCCGATGCTGGTGAGGTTGTCACAAAGAATAGTGGAGTTGGGGTCACTTGAGTTATTGAGGTAAAAGTTCAGGTCTCCAATGAGTATATAGTTTGTTGAGGCGATGGCGTGGGGTGCGATGAAGTCGGTGTTAGTGGTGGTGAATGGTGTACGGGGGCCGGGGGGTCTGTAGATGAGGGTTCCTTGGAGTGTGCCTTTGGGGGTGGTCTGATCTGGAAGTGCAGGTGTTTGGCAGAGGGAAAGGTTTCTCTGGAGGTGGTGAGGCGGAGGGTGCTCTTGTGGGCGATGGCAAGGCCCCCTTCTGGGTGGTTGGGGCGGTCTTTCCTCTGGATCTTGTATACATCTGGGATTGCAGTGCTGATGTTGGGGCGGAGGATGCATTGGTCCAGGACTCTGTGAAGAAGGCGATGTCGGGTGAGAGAGAGTCAAGTAGGTTCCAGATTTCCATGGCGTGTTTGTGTATAGAGCGTACGCTGAGGAGAATGCATTTTAGGGTGTCACCGGTGCTGGCGTTGGCGGTGTTGGAGGCCGGGGTGGCAGTGAGGGTCTGGCGGCATTGTAGACAGAGGAACTGGTTGTGGGTCGTGTTAGGCGAGGCCTGTTGGCATTCTCTAAGTCTTCTAGGGTTGAGTCCGAGGAGGGTGGTGGTGTTGTAGCGATGGGTAGTGGGAGGTCCAGGGTTCCTGGCGCTGGCTGCGGTCGGTTCGCGGACGGGCGCAGGCGGGCTTGGCTTTGGCGCTCCTTCGGATGAGGAGAGGCTTCGAGGCAGGAGTGGAGGAATTCCGGGGGAAATTCCGGGGGGGAATTCCATGCCGCAGGGGCAACAGTGGCGAAAGGCGAATAGAACAGCCAAGCACAAGAAAATATAAACATTGGTGGAATTAGAGCAAGACACAGTGTAGTGTAGTTCCTATTTTCCCTGCAGGCCCTGCGCATTGAAATAACATAAACAGCAGTGTAGACGTAGGACTGCGGTCTTCTAGGTCTCTACTGACTATGTTAGACTTAATTTAGGTTTGCGCCAGCGAGCTCAGAGGTCACTGGAAACTTTCTTGACTGAATAGGAAGTGATCAGCTTCCCTGGCTCAGACAAAAAGGGATTCAGCTTCCGACAACCGCATAAACATGACAACTTTGCTCCTCAGAATAAGAGTCAATCTCTAGAGGCGTGTGAAACAATAGACAGCTATTTCAATCAGTCAGTTGCACAGATTTACATTCACCAGAGTGCAGAGAATGGAGAGACGGGCGTTTTCAATAAAAGATATTATTTATTGAGCAGTCTTCCTTCTCATGCTAGAGAAATGAATTGCCACAATTGAAAGTTATTATGAAAAGTGCGTACAGTAAAAGGAGTATTACGAAATAATACTGTAAAAGCATTGATATAGTTTCTTAGCCATAAGATAGTTAAAATGAATAAAATATATACATTCATATATACATTGGCTAACGACCTCAACTGGTGCTTCTAACTACGCCTACCCCGGTGTACCTGACCTATGCCTAATTCGTGGAAGGGAGTAAGTAAGTAGCAATTTAAGTTAAGTTGGTTTTGCCAAGCGTTTGTTTCAAGAATTCTCTCTAAGGGTTTAGTCAGCACCGTACCTCTGGAATAGAATGCAGGAGGTCTGGTATTTCCTTCTTAGGACCCGATATCCCAGTCACCCGCAAGGGTTGGCTGGAAACGCCGTAGCTGGATTTTCTCGGCAGGAGAAAAAGACAGCGTCTTTCTCAGAGCGTCAAGGAGGAGGGGCAGCGTCCGTGGGCTTCTCGCATCTGCTGGGCTCTCTGCAAGGGGACAGCTGTTCTGCTCCAGTATTCACCACCACCGTGTGCTTGCTTAAGGAAACGTTGGTATATTTATACCTGAAAGGTGCCGAGTTTGACGTACGTTTTTGGACATAAGACGTCAATAAAGATGTCACTAAGAACTGGTCGTTCTTACAGTGCTCGCAGGAGTTCTATTACTAATCAAAACAAAGCAAGCTGGGCTTTCCCAGGTTGCTGGGGGTTTGGTATGTTGAAAGAACTCGATGTGCTATCTAGGAATCTAAGGAAGTGGCTTCTGCTGTGTCATGGACTGTCATGGACGGCATAGGCGAGTTACTGAAATATGGCTCTGATTCTTATGCCATTATAGGGATATGTATTGGTTATAGCCGTATAGGGGCATGAGGTCACAATATTGATCAGGGTCCTAGATAAAACCCATCACCCACCCCACGAATTTATGTCCATCAAATTACTAAAAACTAAAGCAATAAGAAGCACGTGTATTCTATTCTTACCCACACCAAAATACATTTTGCATTTGAAATAGTGTACATGAAATACATGAAAATGAATAGGTACTGTACGTTATCAAGCATAGTAATCATTCAAAAAATATTGCATATGTATTCAGTTGAACAATTTTGCGAAGATTTACACATGAAATGTCTCTAAATAAAGAAAAGAAGGGCAAGACTATTTCATCACATAGTAAATACTACTAGCTTTATATTTTGTCTCTAGATCTACTAAAAATTGAAGCTCTGTTTTTTATGAATAGTTCTACTTTAAGCAAAGTATGGGTGCCAGAAAAAAGGTAAATATTTTGGAAATTTTGGAAAACAACTTCATGGTGAGCAGGGGAAAAAATAGTTCAAAACGCATTTCAGTAGCTTTTGTTTATCAAAGCTGAAGGCCGAATTCAGAGTTCAAGGGAACGCTGTGTGCCGTATTGCTTTCCAAACGTTATTATTTCTGTTCAGGGAAGAACATCATTTCAGACAGTCTCGCAAAGAATTGGTCTACATATTCAGGTGACAGTTCGACCAAGTTTGATAATGCTGTAACTTGGCAGTTGTGAGAATGATTGCTATCATCGATCTCAGGATCAGCAATGCTCACAGAAGGTCGTACCTGGGTGATGTTGCTCTCATGTCTAGCTTCACTGCCACCACCTAGTCGTAGCGCAGGAGTCTCAACGAATGCCGTCATCAGGATTCGTAACCGCTGGGGACAACACGATGCGTGAGCCGTTACTGGACTAAGCAAAGTATCGACATCCATAGGTACTGTTGATTGTAGTGCAAGACAGGTGTCTAACACGCATTCCTCTCCGCATAGCATACATCGAAGCACAGGTAAGATGCAGGTCTGCCATATAGGTCTAAATGAAAGAAATCAGGTCATATTCAGATCTCGCAGCCGGGCTATTCCAAGGACTTTAGTTATGCGGTCCCGGTAGCGTATTGCTAGGATCGTTTCTTCCATCCTTGCCGGAGTCATGTCTGCGTTTTAGTTTGCCATATCGGAGCAGGAGGGTCAAAAATAAAATACCTACTACAAGTCCCAAAAGTAGTGGTAGGCCACCAAAGATCGAATGGATACAATTGGGAAAGATGCCCAGGACTGCTTCAAATGGTGTTAACAGTCCCGAAAAAATTGTCTTAAATACATTCGAGATACCACTGGCATTCAACATATTTAGGATTTGGCTAAGCATTTCTGTGAAATGCACCGGGCAATTTGTTGATAAAAGAGTATGTATCTCTGCTGTTGTCCTTGCAACTTGGAGATCATACGTCTCTTTTGATGACGAGATGGGCACTGTTGTCTGCAAAAGCACAGACTTCATTCTGCTTAAAGTATCAATTCATATAGAAGAGATATTCAAAATAGGCCAAATCGGAGCTACTGAGTCTCCAGGGCCATTTGGATACAATGTTGCATACAGCAAGTGACCATGGAACTCACGCTTAAGAGATATGCTTTCCCTGGCACCAAGCCACAACAGCTGTGATCTGTTATTAGAACGTAACTCCCGTTAGAAAGTTTCTTTCCATGCCTCATTTTATGCAGCATATATGCTAGCCGCTATGAAACGTTTTTGACGCTGTTTGCGTGGTCCCATTATGAAATCGTGCAAGTCAGCACCATCTTTAAGTAAAGACAAGTGTTGCTTAATTTGTGCCAGTGTGGATGTTTGTAGCCATTCAAGGCATAGTTTCCCTACACTGTAAGTTGTTACTATCCCTGGATGTTGTCTCTGGGAGTATCTAGGGTCTGGTCTGGTCATTTTTAACCCCTGTAATTTGTTCAGCAATCTATCTTGACAGTTATTCGTGTCTGTAGGCCAGATTAACCACTTTTTCCAATCAGGATGTGTTCTGTTTTCATTTAAAATTTGGGATACGTCTACTTCAATATCTGTGGTTGCATTATCAGGTATTGGCTTTGGAATAGACTGTTTGTTAAGGTTTTTAATTTTGGCTAGACCAAGACATGTTGTTTGTTGAATTGTGTCATTCAAGAACATTATTTGTTCTGGGATCATGCAGGCTCGAAATAATGCTTCTAGGCCTTGTACCTGCCAATCTTTTGTACCCCAGATTGTTTTAGTTTCAATTTTATTTTTCCAGAAATCAAAACCAAATGTAATCATTTTTTCATAAAATGCTTCTGAATATATCAATTTAGTATTTGTCAGCATGGTTTTTGTCCCTGTTTTATCCCACAGTTTATAATAAAATGTTTCTGCATTACTTGTGTTAAAGCCTGAGAAGTATTGGAATTTCTTATAGACTGTTTTTGAACTGCTTTTAGGTGGAGTAGCACAATGTTCCCATTGGTTACATTTAAAAACATTTCTAGGTTGAGCAGATTTATGTAAATAGTGGTCCGTGTAATGTGTAAAACAGTACATCTGTTCATAATTAGATGAACCTTGTAAATAATCATGTTCTGTAAATTTTGCTGATAACACTAAATCCGACATCATATCATTTATACTTTCAAAACCCCAATCATCAGAGAATGTACTTGGTTTTACAAAGTCACCTAAGGAAACCTTAAATTGGTGAGGATATTTCAAGAGCTCGACCGGGCCATATATTTCATAGTCTGTCTTGTCCCAAACTACCCCGCCGGGTATTGGAATGGCTGTGACATTTATTGATGATAGTTCTCTTTTCTCGATGTGAGATGATTTGTGAGGCTTCAGAACTAAGTTGATGTTCTGACTTGCTATGTCCATTGAACTGTAATAAATTTTCCTAAAATTAAAACTAAAATTAGGCATAGTAGGAGTATAAGTACCCCAGATACAATCCAATGCTCAATCAATGGTGCATTTAAATAAGCTTCTTTGACTTGTTGAAAGAGTTCTGTTGCTTTTTCTTTAAAAGTCTTTGTTTCTGGCATCACTTCAGGGTCGCTTTGATCTTCAGAAAAGTTGTTGAAATTGATGAAGTAGCCAGATGCAGTTCTGTCGATGGTTGGAATTGTTTCATAACGAACTGTTTCAATTTGTGTTTCAAGAGGCACAAGTTCCATGGCATTTAGGCATAGTCCTTTTTTAATCACTGCAGGTTTATCAAATGTGATTAGTCTTTCAGTTTGAACCTCTTGGATACTAGCAAATGTGGGTATTCTGTTACTTCTTGGGAGTCCACTGGGCCTGCTATTGATTATAGGCCACATGATTGTGGTTTTACCAGGTCGATGGATACAACTCTGTTTTCCTTTTTACCAGCAAGGGGCCGTAGTACTACTGATCTTGTTCCGTTGATTGCTAAGACAGGTACTGCTTTTCTGCAAGAAGGCCCAAATTCCTTCTTCACCCCTATTTTCTCTCTGACCAGATCCCCAATCTTTGGAATCCAGACAGGTCTTGCTGGGACAGGTGGTGTGTCTTCAGTGGTGGTTGGCTGTTGTTTTAACTTTATGTTGCTCAGGGCTTTTCTTGTTTCATTTAAGTCCTGTAAAACAGCCAAACGATCTTTGATGTCAAAGTCTTTTTTCTTATCTTCTACCACTGAAGCAAGACTATCTAAGTCCTGAACATACATTCTAGTTTCGAACAATAGTTCGTACGGGCTGAAACCTTTTAGAGAATTTCTTGGCAAGTTGTTAAGACTACGTTGGACACTTATTTAATGCTTGACCCACCCATCACCCGAACCTAATACCTTTGCCGTTATAGATTAATTTATGTCTCGGTTTTTTCTTTCCACTACCCCGTTTCCCTCAGGATGGAAGGGACAAGAGTATCGCAATCCAATGCCCATGCTGGTCATGGCCTCCCTATAAGCTCGAGAGCTAAAAGCAGGACCCTGGTCAGAATGAAGCATGGCAATTGCGTATGTGCCGATAAAGACTCGCAAATCTTTTATAACAGTTCTGGCGTCAGCCGAGCGCTGGGGCCACATTTTTTAAGTGAATGTAGTCTAAAATAATTAATAGGACGCTGGATTGCATGTGTAGATAGCCCTATGCTACCTTCAGAAATGTCCATGGCATTACTCCGCTTGACTCGTTACTGCGGTCTCTGTCGCAGTCTGGACAGCTCTTTATAAATTTATAATGTTGCAGGCTCATCCCCAGCCACCAGTATTCTGATTGTAATTCAGTCAGATATTCCTTCATCTGTTTGTGTCTTGGACCTTCACCCATGTGTGCGTCTGCTATTAATAAGATTCTCCGATTCGTGTTTGGAATTACCCTATCCCCCTCTCCAGGGATTCGAGCAAAAGGAACGAAGTTTGCATCAATTACGTATGTATAAGTGAGTGGATAGTTCCCAGGTAGTGCTGAACAGTTGCCTTTTGAAGACGTTTTTACCGCCAGCATGGTTTCCCCGTCTATGTATTTTTCTGAACGCTTTTTTGTGGCTATGGAAGCCGGTTTAGTTGCTTCCGCTGTAGCTGAATTAGCCAATGAATTCCCTGCAAGGTGAACGCCATCACGTTGATGACTCAGTGTGTATCACGGGAGTCTTTTGTAGTTCTTTCTGAAAAAGAACTACTTGTTTCCAAAGCATTTTATGCTTGATTGTGGCACCTGTGTCGTCTTTGTAATCATTTTGAACCCAGTTCTGCAAATCATTATTGTAAGAATTGACGCGAAAATGCGAATCGCACACGATTAGTGTCGGGAATTCAGGTTCGGCATTTTCAAGTGCCATCTTTAAAGATCTGATTTCAGCTCGCTGAGCCTAACATTTTCTCAGTGATTCAGTTTTTGTAATTTTCGGTCTGAATTTACCGCAGAGCCAGCGCCTTTTAATAATCGCGCAGGCTGCATCGTAGGATTTATCTTCTACATTGTAATGTTGTACAAATCTGTCTGTATAGATTATACAGGAGTACTGTTCTAGAGGGAGAATTTCGATTGGCAGAGGATATTCTTTTTCATATTTTAAATCATTCAGTTTTTTCATGTGCGGGGCAAAACATTTTTTCACGTCTTCTGCTGCAAGAGAATTTTCCCACTGTATCCATTTCGGAACTAGTGACACTGTAGGCAGGTTTACTGGGCTGAATAGTGCCTCGAAAGCTGATTCTGCTGTGAGAACAGTGATTCTTTTGCCTTGTGCTAGTGCTCGTTCTATCGCTATAGCAGTTTGCTCTGCCTTTACAGTATTTTCTGTGAGACTGAATATTTTTTCTGCTTGTGTGTACAAATGTGATTTGTAAGCTATTGGTACAGTTTCTCCCCCATTAGAGGTTAGGTACTTGAATCCGCATCTTCCTGGGATAACCCGGATTACAAGGTTGCGTGTATTGTCACGTGTTTCTAATTTTGTTTTAGCTAACATGTCTGTTTGCAGTGATCTAAAAATTTCTGTGTGTTTTTGAGTCCAGTTGATTAGTTTAAAATCAACTTTTATTAATTTGTAGAGAGGTTTAATCCTCTCTGCGTAGTTTAGAATATAAGTTCTTCCGAAATTCAGGAAGCCTAGAATCGATTGTAAGTTCTTCAGCATTTTTGGTGCTTGGAGTACAGCGCACTTCTCTAAGAAGTTGTCCGCTAGGCTTTTTCCTTCACTTGATACTTCATATCCTAAGAATAAGACTGTTAGATGGGCAATTCTTGACTTTTTAAAGTTGAATTTGTAACCCTCTGCTGCGAACCCAAGTATTATGGTGTTCACTCTTTTCAAGTGAGTATCCAAGTCGTCGACTGTGAGATAGATGTCATCGACATACGATAATGCCTCATCATATATTTGTAGTAACTCTGTTACTCTGGCTGAGAATAGTCCTGGGCTGTTCTTGAACCCTGTGGGAGCCTACAGAAATTTTTCTGTGACCCCATTATTGAGAAAGCAGTCAAGTGCCTGCTTTCTGGTGCAATATTTTGACAAAAGAACCCATTAGATATGTCTAATGTCGTTTTGTACTTTTTGCGAACTATGTTATTCATTAGTGCATCACTATATGAATTTTGTAATGCAAATGTTTTGCAACATGAGTTACGGTGTCTGTAGTCCAAGACTAGACGATACGATTCATCCGGTTTGGAGACAGGAAACAAAGGGTTGTTCATTTGAGAGGTGCATGTTTCAATTACCCCTTGGTATTGAAGTTGATCTAAAATCTCCCTGACTTGTTTTTTTGCTTCTTGCTTAATTGGGTACTGCCTTTGTGCAGTTGGTTGACATTTTAACTGGATTTTGTGAGGAGGAGAGTCCTCGTCCCATCCTACATGATTTTTATATAATGCTGGTGCCTGCGCTACTGCCCATTTCCTTGCATATATATATTTAGTGTGAATTGGAATGTGATTTGAGAAGGCAGGCATAATCATTTCTTCGCCATGAGGGCACTCCCTGACAAACTCTGGGGGCCAATCTTTTTCAGCTAACAGGATGTCATAGCCTTTTGAGAGGTTATCCCAAAATAGACCCCTTATTTTTCTAGTCTTATCTCCCTCTATACGCAGTGTTATTTCGTATATCTTATGAGGTTCGCTAACTCTGGTGTCTGCAGTTTCTACCTGAATGTATTCACTCGTGTCCACTGTCTCCAGATTAAGCATGGGCGGAAAATTAGTTCCGCTCGCGGATTTTGCGAATTTTCGGTAAATCTGCAAATTCGCAAGCAGCGGATATTTTTTTCTTGGTGATACAATTTTGCGGCGCGCGGCGTTCACTTAACTTCAGCGTTTGCCGAGTTGTTTTTCTCGATATTTTGCGGGTGCTGCGCCATTTTGGATCTTGCTGCGAGATCCCGCGGGAGTTTGGCGACCGCGATTACGTCATCGCGCTCGCCACCTTGCACAGCGAGAGTTCGTCAACGTGAGTACGCCGTGATCACGTATCGCGGGAGTTCGCAATTGCGAACTCGTACATGCGGCGAGCAGCAACAATCTCGCACTCGCAAAAATAGAAAATTTGCAATTCTGTACAAGAAATCCACCAGCAAGCAGCATAAACCTTCTGAAAATGATGATTTTTATCTGAATAACTCCTCAGGTTGACATTTGCCTGCACTTCTTTTGCAAGGAGTCCATTTTGTGGTGGGGGGGTTTTAACGAAGGAAGTGCCCCACAGTCTCCAACTTCCTGTTCCTGTTCAGCAGGCTCCTCCCAGTGCTTTGTCCATCTCCTGGTCACTTTTCATTTGAATCTGGAGCTGGAAGGATTACTTTTTGTGGATGCTGCTGGATATTTGGATTTGAGGCCTTTTGACTTTTTTTGGATCACTTTTGGCTTAGAAATTTCACAAGTAAGTTTGTTTGGGGCATTACAGTTGCTGCAACAAAAATTTTGTAATTTTCGATTTTTGGGCTGTTGTTGGGGCCTTTTGCCCAGGGGTACTCAGTGGTGGGTGGACTGAGTCTTTCTGTGGGGTCTCTTTAATAAAAACATCATGGAGGGCCTGGATGGCTTGGGATTGTGCTGATTTTTCTGTGATTTTCTTTTTTTTGGGCTGTTGTTGTGGCCTTTTCACCAGGGCTAGTGAGTGGTGCATGTGCCTAGTCTTTCTGTGGGGTGTCTTGAATTTAAACATCATGGAGGGCCTGGATGGCATAGGATTGTGCTGATTTTTCTGTGTTTTTCGATTTTTTGGTGTGTTCATGGGGACAGGCAATGTGGCTGTGGCCCGTTTTGAGTGCTGCTACAGGCCCTGGCCATGTACTGGGAGGGAGGGGGCCATTTTGAATGCAAGCAGTGCTCTTAGGTCTGCAACCATTTTGCCTAGCTTTCAACCTTTATGCCCAGGGGTACTGAGTGGTGCATAGGCCTAGTCTTTCTGTGGGGTGTCTTGAATTTAAACATCATGGAGGGCTTGGGATTGTGCTGATTTTTCTGTGATTTTCATTTTTTGGGCTGTTGTTGTGGCCTTTTCACCAGGGGTAGTGAGTGGTGCATGTGCCTAGTCTTTCTGTGGGGTGTCTTGAATTTAAACATCATGTAGGGCATGGGCTTGTGCTGATTTTTTGTGTTTTTTCGATTTTTCAGGGGTGTATAACTGATGATCCTCTGTCTTCCATTGCTTTTAGGTGCACAAGACTCAAGAGAACCACCAGTGCCAGGAAGAAGTCCTGTAGCGGTGTGTGTGTGTGCAGCATAACGTCACGCAACGTCACGTCTGGCCATAGACAACTCTGCAACTGCGGCCTGCTGTTCTGACCTGCTCTGAAGAAGATGGCCACAAAAAAAGCTCCCGGTAGCTCCTCTAGCAAAAAAGTTGCCAGTAAGGAGCAGAAGAAGCAAGTTACCAAGGAGACTGGTGTGCCGCCCACCACATTTTTTGGGAGTAAAAAAAAAAGTACGCCTGCAGCAGCAGCGGGATCTGCTGGCGACCAAGCTTGGAGCAGCACCCCCGCTCCATTGGGCTCAGTGCCACCACCACCACCACGCCAACTTAAGTCCAAGCCCTTGAGTGCTGCAGAGGCACTTAGTCTAGTTGTTCAATCCCCATTGACCAGTGATGTTGGCTCATCGCAAGAAAGTAGCAGCAATGTCCCTGAATCAACACAGGTTGTTGTAACTCTTCTGACGAGTGTTGAACAACCACAGCCGCAACAACAACCGCATGTGCAAGTACAAGCCCAATTACATGTGGAAGGAGAGGCAGCGCAAGGAGATGCGCAAGCAGAGGTGCATGGAGGGTCACAAGTGCCCACAATAGTTGTTCCTCCCGAAGTAGGGGCACATTAGGAAATCAACAATCAAGCCGAGGTATCATTTGAGGAAGCCACTCCTCCTTATGATCATTCATTGTCTTCCACATCCCTAGCAAGGAAAAGATCAAGGGTGGTGTCTACATCTTCTTCAAGCCCACCTCCTTCTGATGATATGGATGAAAATTGGGAACCACCACGGCCGTCTGAGAGTGAGGCACACAATGATCTGACAAAGGTACTTAAGCGTAAAAGGAAGATCGTCGAAAAACTCATAGTTATGGAGTGTGATGAGGCTCAACAAGAAGTGGTGGATACTGCTGCTGATGAAGGCTCTCACGACTACGACCCAGTCATCATAAAGGTCACTGCAGCCCCAGCGGGCATGCAGCAAACAGACATTTTGACCCTAGCCCGAGAAGCTGCTGACCGTGATGATGTTGTCGACGAGGAGGCAATGGAAGAAACACCACAATCATTGGGAGTTAACTAGTACACCAACACCTACCGCTTCCATATTTCTTACTCGCCAGAAGGGACCTCCATCCACCTCGACCTCAATTAGTGGTGGTGAAAGTGCAAAACGTACTGAAGTTTGGCAATCCACATCCTCCACTTCATCTGGCATTAGCAGCAGGACCACCACCACCAGTATCGCCGCCTCCTCCGGCCCCCAAAAACATTTCAAGTCCGCAGTTTGGGACTTCTTTAGTGTTTGGCCAAAAAAGGAAAACCTCGCCATTTGTAGCATTTGTAAGTTGGCAGTTAGTCGTGGTAAGTTTGGTTCCAACTATGGTACCGGAGGCCAGAGAGGTCATCTTGAAAGAAAGCACGCTGTCCAATGGTTTGCGCACCTACAGGCGATCAAGGAAGCCCGAATTGCACGTAATGAAAACGTTGATGTTTCATCTGATGATGACGAGGAGGAAGAAGACGTGTCAAACACTTCACTTACACCCAGTACCCATGTCAGCAGCACACCCCATGTGAGCCACACTAAGAGTGTGGGAGAGAGTGAGACACCAATGCGAAAAAGTTCATCAGCGAGCGTAACTGGGTCGAAGAAATCATCATCATCATCTCGTAAATGCTTGGTCCAGGGCAACATTAAAAAGATGTTGTTTACAGAAGCGCAATATGAACGCAACCACCCACTGACGCGTCTGTATAACACTAAGCTGGCTAAAATGCTAACTCTGGACCTTCTCCCTTTTTCTTTTGTAGAAAGGGTTGGTTTTCTAGAATTAGTGGCAGCGCTCTGCCCTAAATGGAAGTTTCCTAGCCGGTTTTATTTTGCCGGAGTTGCAGTTCCAGCACTACATGAAGATGTGCTGGAGGTGATTGGGGCAGCTTTGCAGAAGAGTGCTGTTCACACTATACATCTGACAACAGACATGTGGACCAGTGGCGTAGGCGCTAAATACATGTGCATCACTGCACACTGGGTCTCTTTTTCAGGGGTTAAAGCAAAGCTAAACCCAGATGTTGACCCAGGTCAAGTTTTTAAAGCTGCTCGGAAACATGCAACACTAGCCATGTTTGGTTTGGAGAAACGTCACACAGCACAAAACATTTTGGATGAGTTTAACACAAAGGTCCTTCACTGGCTGTCCCCCAAAAAATGCCAGATTGGTTATGTTTCCATGGATAATGGCGCCAATGTAGTTAAGGCCATGGAGCTGGGTCACTATTTCAGAGTGCCGTGATTGGCGCACTGTATAAACCTGGTTGTTAAAAAATTCTTGAGTGATAAAGACAGTCCAGCGTACGAGGTAGTGGACACCTGCCGAAAAATGTGCAACCATTTCAGCCATTCTTTTAAGGCCCGGAAGCATCTGAGGAGCCTGCTACATGAACGTCGAATGCCAGTGAAAGCACTCATCCAGAAGGTGGCAACACGTTGGAACTCAACCTTCCACATGCTTGAGCGTCTGTATGAGCAGTATACGGTACTCGATCACTATTTCTTAAAACAGGGTACAGCTCAGAAGGACCTGAGGATGGGTGCGGCGCAATGGGACATAGTTAAAAGCCTGACAGACATGCTTCGTCCTTTTGAGGTCTTCACGCGTGCAGTCAGCAAGGAGGACTGTAATTTGGGAAAAGCTATCCCATTGTTGTACATGCTGGAGCACCAACTGAAAGAGGTGTCTTATGTGTTTCAAAAAGATGAAAAAAACCAAGACCCTTTTGTTTTGGCGGAGAAATTATTAGAGCGCCTACAAGGTGATGAACGTCTTAAAATGATCCACTCAGAACAGCATTACATTTGTGCTACTATTCTGGATCCATGCTACAAAAAGGCGCTGGCAGGCCGAGCATTCTTTCCTTTTGCTGATGAAGATGTTACAAAGTACAAACGTTGGCTAGCATTGTCAGCCAAGAGGTTTGAAAGAGAACGGCAGAAAATTGAAGGAAAAGGCAGTACATCAGCATCAGCATCAGCATCAGCAGGCCATCCCCAATAAAACAATCCACTTCTGCACCTGTGGCTGTGGCACAAGTGACCTCTCAGCCATTAAAGACACCGGCAACCGGATCATCTGCACCAGACACAACAGTAATATTGGATGCTGAAGAGGATTGGCTAACTCGGCTTGGGTTTGGTTCTCAAAAGGTCACAGCAAAAGCTAAGCAAAGTGGAGGAACCTTGGAGGACCTTGAGTCGATGGTGCAGGACTATCTGAATGACTCAACAGAGGTCTATGTTAATGCTGACCCATTGGCGTATTGGCATGGGAAAAAAGAATTGTGGCCACAGCTCTCCAACCTGGCTTTAAACTACTTGTCTTGCCCACTCGCAAGCGTGTCTTCTGAACGAGTTTTCATTGCTGCTGGTGGCATTGTAACTCCCAAACGGAACCGCCTCTTGCCCAAAAATGTGGAGAGGTTAACAATGATCAAGATGAATCAGTACCTCATACCACCAGATTACAAAGTACGAGAAAGCACGCCGGATGAAGACGAGGTGGACAGCAACGTAGATGAGGGAATTTCTTCTCTGTTAGGTGACACTGAGCTCACCCTGCCTGAATTTGCAGAGTATGATGACGAAGCCTTATTCTTATTCCTGGAACCTGACACCGAGCCCTGAAAATGAGACAATGAATCAATAACTTTCTTTTTCGTCCTTATTCACTTTTATTCCTGTGTGTCTGTCTTTCTTTGTTGTGCACAGTTAATATAATTCAAACTTTAATCACCTAATCACAAAAACAAGCCCATCAGCAGAACTGTCTTCACTTGTTTGCTTATTGATTTGAAGGTGCCGCAGTCTGCATTCCTCAGGTTCACAAGTTCAGAAGAACATGCTCCTCTATCCTCCTCCTCCAGACTCCTATTTCCCTCAAAGCAGAGGGCTGGATTACGCCCAATGAAGAAAGACTTAGCACTGGGGGTATTCTACTTCTTTGCGGGTGAGTTGACAGCTCTGGGGCCATTGCTGGGAAGCTCTAATACTGGATAAAAGTGGTTTGGACCAAATCGGAGGCAGAATTTTTTTTGTGTCTTTGCTGACTTGCTTGCCTTTGAGGTGCTCTTTGGGGGGGTTACGGGTGTTTGTGGGTGAGTTTTGGGATCTGGGAGCACTGCTGGGACAGTCTAATCTTGATTGCATTCGCTTTTCAGGAAATCCATGGTGGAAAACGGGAGTTATGGCCTAGCTGCACAGCGCGTTTGGACCGAAGGCAGAGAAATATTGTAAGTATGAGATTTTCCTTTTTGGCTGTTTGGGGGTGTTGTGCTTTTTGGCGGGTGGGTTGGCGGGTCTTGGGGCATTCCGGGGAAGGTCTAATACCGGATAGAAGTGGTTGGGACAAAATCCATGCTGTTTTTTTTGTTGTTGCTATTTCTGACATTTTGCTCAATGTAGCGTTTTTGGGGGCCTGTTTGGGGGCTTCCTGGTGTTTGTGGGTGGGCTTCGGGGTCTGGGAGCACTGCTGGCTATGGATACTTTAGTTTGCAAGAGGTTTGAAGCAAATCCATGGTGGCAGAGGGGAGTTAGGGCCTAGCTGCAGAGCGCGCGCGGATTAATTTGGGGAATTGGCAAGAAAATGACTAAGTCCCCATTTTTGTACTTTAGCTTTTTGGCTGTTTGGGGGTCTTCTACTAGTTTTCTCGTGGGTTGACGGCTCTGGGGCCATTGCCGGGAAGCTCTAATACCGGATAAAAGTGGTTTGGACCAAATCGGAGGCGGAAATGTTTTTGTGTTTTTGCTGACTTGCTTGCCTTTGAGGTTCTCTTTGGGGGGGTTCCGGGTGTTTGTGGTTGAGTTTTGGGGTCTGGGAGCACTGCTGGGACAGTCTAATCTTGATTGCATTTGCTTTTCAGGAAATCCGTGGTGGAAAACGGGACTTATGGCCTAGCTGCACAGCGCGTTTGGACCGAAGGCCGAGAAATATTGTAAGTATGAGATTTTCCTTCTTGGCTGTTTGGGGGTGTTGTGCTTTTTGGCGGGTGGGTTGGCGGGTCTTGGGGCATTCCTGGGATGGTCTAATACCGGATAGAAGTGGTTGAGACAAAACCCATGTTGAATTTTTTTTTGCTATTTCTGACCTTTTGCTCAATGTAGCGTTTCGGGGGCCTGTTTGGGGGGCATCCTGGTGTTTGTGGGTGGGTTTCGGGGTCTGGGAGCACTGCTGGCTATGGATACTTTAGTTTGCAAGAGGTTTGAAGCAAATCCATGGTGGCAGAGGGGAGTTAGGGCCTAGCGGCAGAGCGCGCGCGGAGTGATTTGGGAAATTGGCAAGAAAATGACTAAGTCCCCATTTTTGTACTTTTGCTTTTTGGTTGTTTGGGAGTCTTCTACTAGTTTTCTCCTGGGTTGACGGCTCTGGGGCCATTGCTGGGAAGCTCTAATACTGGATAGAAGTGGTTGGGACAAAATCCATAAGGAAAAGCCTTTTGGCACTTTTTGTAACTTAGGGTTCGTTAGGGTTAGCCTTAGCAGCAGGATGGCATGTGTTTCGGGGTGTTCTAGATTTTTGCAACTGAGTTCTGGGGTCTTAGAGCACTCGTGAGAATGTGTAATTTTGGTTGCAAGTCATTTGAAGAAAGCCTTTGCCACTATTCTTAACTTAGGGCTCGTTAGGGTTAGCAGTATTTCTATTGCATGTGTTTGGGTGGGGGGGTTTTCGCGTCTTGGAGCGATGCTGGCTATGGATACTTTTGCTGCTTGCAAGTGGTTTGAATACAATCCACGGTGGGTAAGGGGGTATTTGGGCCTACTTTTACTTTCAAAGTACGTTTTGTCACCAGTTTTCTGCTAGGCCTCTTTTTTTGAGATCTGATTGGGGGTCTTCTACATTTTTGCGACTGGCTTTAGTAAGGGTCTGGGTGGGAGCACTGCTGGGAAGGTCTAATTTTGTTCTAAAACACAGTTTACAGTACACCTAGCTTGAGGGGAAAGATCTGCTAAATTAATTTGCCCATACTTATTTATCCTTCAAAAGGTGACTCAGACAGAGTACGCACTTTCAAAAATATTGTACTGTCTATTAGGAAAATCAAAGTGTGACTTTTTGCACTACACAACATACATACCTTATATTTATTTATCAGTGGTGTTGTAATATTATATCACTTCCTGTTTTTCGTTCAATAATTACAGGCCGGGTTTCAGTCTGTGCAATGGGGAAAAAAGGATGGAGTCAGGCTTCACATTAGCGAGCCGCAATTCAGCATCCGCCAGGCAAGCAGTGGACAGGGTGTCTTCTGGTCACCAACATTAATGGACGAAGCGTCAGCTGGAATGGAGGAGTGCCGCTAATAAGAGGAATTGTTTGCCGCATGCAACTTACTTACCAAATTCAACAGGACAACTACAACAACATACAGATACAGTATCCATTGTTCTATGAGTGTTGCTGCATTACTTGGATCTCTCTCTGCTTCTAAATTGATCCCTACAGCCATTCTATAGGTTTTACTTCGGCTATTTTTTAAACCTAATTTAATGTAGCCCTGTACTGTCGCATTCTGTCATTCATGGTTGTCGAAAGTACTATGCATTCAGTAGTGCATGCACTTCCTTTATGTCACGTAAAAGATTTATGGTTAGCTTTGTACCCAAAAAATTCTTCATGTTCAATTATTGTTTGTCCACGCTGTGCTTTTTTTTTTCTCTCTCAACAAAACCTACCCAAAAAGAAACTCCCATTCCCATCCATTTTACAAACCCTAACCCTCTTCCCCCGGGCTGTGTGGTTTTGCTTAATGTGTGACTAAATGACATCAATAATTCCACACACTTGCTGGGGAGGATAAGGTCATAGCAACAGGCTGGTGAAGGAATCTGAGGATATATTCTAGACTTACTCAGCTTCAGTACTATTTCTTGTAGTAGTAGCCAATGTCAAAGAAATCCAACACAAGTACAAGTTATACTATCAATACTTTACCATTTGTTAGGCTACATTGTGGCACTGTTCTAGTGTACTGTCACCTGCTATATTCTCTACCGTACCGTTGTAATGCTACAGTAAGGACAAACCAGGTTTCATTTTCTTTTTTTCCATAGGCATGCAACTGCCACTGTGTCACACCACTAGTACCACCGCAATGAGGAGGAAATTTCATCCGCCCTGGATTGCCAACCTTAATTGCCATTTCCCGTGGAGCCAGCCCTGGGCCTAGCCCTACTTTCAAACACAAATTACAGGTAAGATAAGCGTTTGGTTGGAGGTAGTATAATGGAGTATTAGGAGAGAAGAGAGATTGACGGTAGTACTACTAAAGTCCTAGGACTATTCAGGAAAACAAACTTACTGTTAAACCCCCACTCACCAGACTCAAAAGCAGTAAAAAACAGGTATGGTCAGATAAAGTTTCATAAATTATATTTTTATAGCCCTAACAAAATAATCTCCCGCAAGACCCTCCCTAACCCCAACGATTGTCCTTCAAAAGTCCCAAAAAAAAACAACTCCCAATTCCCACCCCCCAAAAGTCTCTAAAAAAGGGGCAAGGGACACTACGGCAGGGTGCTGTTGACTTAAGCGGCCAGGGCATCATGCTCCTTGCAGAGGGTGGCACGGTCGAAGCGGAATCCCTCCACCAAGTTCTTATAGCTTAGGACCTCCTGCTCCAGGTAGGACACTCTGAGGCATAAGCGGCGCTGGCGTGCCTTGCAAATCCTGTGGGGGGCAGCTGCTGTCTTTGCTGCTCGGCGGTGGCGGTTGGCTTTGGTAGCCCTGCTCCGTACCGCTGGAGCACTGCGCTGGCTGGCAGCCCGTGGAGGCACGGAGGAGGATGCAGCTGTCTCAGTGGATGTTGTTGTTGTACCGGTAGACTGCGTCTCCTCCTCCTCCAGGGCCACCAGCCGCCGATATTCGGCGACAGTGGCATCCAGCCTCCGTTGCCGGGCCATTTGAGCCAGCTCCCTCCTCCTTGATGGTCTGTTGGATTTGGAAGGAGCAACTATATGAAGAAAGAAAGACATAGTCTGTAACCAATGCTCCTTAAGATTAACACAAAATGATTGAGCAGAAAGTTGTGTCACAGTACAAGTAGCAAATTGAAAGCACAGTACATAACTATTGAGGACAGTATCTATGTAACCTCCAACTTCTTCATCCTTGCTCTAACATTAGTGAGAGTTTAAGGAACAAATTCTACGAGCACTATGGACTTCCATTACAGTGGACTATGACAGTACACCAGTCTTATTCTTCTTCTTCTCTCTTGTTTAGGAAAATTGGTACGTTATCTTATGCAAGCCGGCATAATGCCAGCGCAGTGAACTTGCACCCGAGAAAAACAGACACACACCATGATGAGTGAGAGAGACTTGCGTTACTGTACCAGTCCAGTACATGCAGGTGGTGAAGCTCTTACTTTTCTATTACGGGTGGCACTGAGAATACTCTGTTAAAAGGGCTACTGCTTAATTAATTTACCTTTCACCCTATAGTGCAAATGAGTATTAGAAAAGGAAAATGAAGAAGCTAAATAATCTGATTATCTATCACTTCACATGGGATGTATTTGATGACATATGGGATGACTTTAGGTGCTTTGCTTATTATTATTATGATACACCCACACATGAATGACGTACTACTACTAAACTAAAGTTATTAAGAGAGGTAGGGAGTGTCCACCGTAATAACCGGATATATGCTGTGCTTGCAGTTGCAATACAAACTACTGCTACTATTCATGGTAGTATTTGGACAAAATGACAACTTCTTTTCCTTGTCTTTCCTACACTGGAACGGACGTGCGGGTGCGGTGTTACATGCTCTTCAAAGTAACACTTAGTTCATCCAGTGACCGTCTACTCTCTCTAGATACACATATGCTATCTAAGAGTCAGATAGTACCATGATCCAGGCATCCATCCTTTCAAAGTATATGCACACATACAGTTTCTGTTTCACCCACCCAGGCTGTTCTCCTTCCACACATCCTTGCTTCATCATTCACCCAGCCATGCACCATACCATATTCTTTCCTTCCCAGCCACCTCGGGGACCAAGCAAACACATATCATTCTTCTTTGCCAGTCATCATTACATTTCTCGTCCTTCCACACTTACTTACACCCTTCTTTCGCTTTTCGTTCATCCCATCCATCAAGTTCATCTCAGATCTGATTGGGATTCTTCTCGCCAAAAACTTCACAGCTAAGTGCAAGTACATTTAGAGGAGGCTACTACCTGGTTGATTTATAATACACCCGTGCAGAAAGCACACTCTGCAGTCTTCAATCTCAATAAGTAAGGAATATATAGCTTACCTCTGCCCGCCACCACCGTGTTATCCCTCACAGGATTGTCCGGCACTTCCGCCGCCTCCTCCCCAGAGTTGTTCCCCTCGTCCAATGCCACCACCTTCGCGCTGGCCCCGCCTCCAGATGTTCCACCTACAAAGTACATTTAATAATGTTAGAATACACCACTCACTACTATATAATATTTGGTCTAGGAGGAAGAAAGAAATGTGAAAAAAACAGAATACAATGTAATAATTTGTGACTGTCTACTCTAAAGTAAAAATGTCCCTTTTTCCAGGGAAGTCTGTTGTCTTGCTGCACTTTTTGGCACAACTGATGAATGCTTGCTTTTTATTTTTAACCCGCACCAATTTTTCTCCTAACAGACAGAAGCTTGACTTCTAAGAACACGAGCAGGATCAAGTTCAAACCAGGTGAGAGCTCGGCTCGACCACAAGAAATGTGTCCAATTAATCGTCAGCACTAAGCACTGTTCCATTTTCAGTTAAACGTTTACTTTTATGACAAACTTGATTTTAATAAATGTGTTTATTTTTAATAAAGCTTTTAAACTTAAATAGACTCTGTGGTTTTTGGTCCTCCAGACTAGAGTGGATGAACTAAAGGTTTTGGAATTTTTGCAAGCATGAGTCCGTGCCTCTGACGTCATTGGGGATCAATCATCGGTGACTTTGGGAGCTAAATGACTCTGCCACACTATCTAGTCAGTAAGGAGATTGGGGGTTCAACTACAAAGTCTGTTATCACTGAGGTATGTGGAAAGTCTAACAGCACCTATTATAATTGATAAGCTAAGCAATGCATTATTTAGTGTTCGTAGTTCTGTTTGTGCAGATTTGTCCCTGCAACAGTAGTAAAATGGATTGTCGTACTATCCAAACCAAAATTAAAGTAGTATCTTATTCTTTCTTGGTGGTCATTCACCTTTTTATTGTTGGCAATTGTCAAAGCATAAACATTTAGGAGACTTGAAAAGACATTATGGACAATCCCAGAGGACTGCACTCAGTGCATAGAGCTATTGCTGACTAGAATAGGAGTCCAATGGAATTGCCAAATGTGCAATCTTAGTTAGCTACACAGACAGACTAATAAGAATAATCTAGTAATACCACAGGGAGTCCTAGTCGAGGCAGGATAAGAATTTAGATCCAGTCTACAAGAAGATCAAAGACGATTTAGAAAAAATCGAATGAGGAACGCTAGGAAAAAATAAGTACTCTTTATTGAAATTAAAACTTACTGGGGCCAGCAAAGGAGCCCTCGCCTGCCCGATCCTGGCCTGCATCCTGAACAGCACCCTCCTCCTCCTCCTGTGTCCTCTTGCCCCTGGGGGGAGCTGATGTACAACATGAAAGAAAGAAAGACCAGAAAACATGGATGATATTTGTCAACCAAATCAAACATTTCAAAAGAACAATAACAAAATATTTTTGGTGAAATAGCAAATAGACAACTATTCCACGGGATATATTATTGACCGATCTCATGTGGTCTACTACGTTATTAGTACTGCTTGATTTGCAGACCGTCGAATTGGAAACTTCTTATGTAACTCACTAAACAAAGTACTAAAAAGGATTGCCTAGGATTGGCAGGCAGCAGTCCACAGCACGCGAAGTGACAGACAAAGTCCATCGTGATTGCAGATCAGCGACAACACTAAAGTTTCCTAGTATATTAACCAGTCATTAAAATACTCAAACTATCAATCCACCACCACTATTTCTTCTTATCGCCATGTGTACAAAGGAAGGACTGGACTTGAGTCTGTAGGGGCTGATTTAGAAGCCCCTTGCGGCTCTTTTGCTCCATTGTTGCGTGACTTTTGTGACGCAGTGGCAGAACAAAAGAGGCGCAATGGTGCGGCGTATATTACCAACGTGACACATATGGGAGATGCATCACGCTGTAAAGCCCTGCGTCATCAGGGGGCGTTCGGCGCAAGAGAGGGCGTTCCTGCGCAGGAACGCATCCTAACAATGGCTGAGGGAAATCTACAAGATTTCAATCACTCACTTTAACGACAATGATGCGTGACTCAAACCCTGCGCCTGCTTGAAGCAGACATACGGCTTGACGCAGCATTGGGGAGATAGGGCACCCCAGAGCATTGATGGAGCTGCGCCATCGTTGTGACGCAACTCCAGCAATGCGCCGCCTTTACGGCACAGATGCGTAACGCTTTGGTGACGTTTTGGGTCCATGGTGCGCCGCATTGTAAGTACGGCGCACCATGGGTGGTGGTGGCGTGGCGCACAATTACTGGCGCATCCCTGCTACTTTGCAGGGATGCGCCGGTAATTAAAAATCTGAACCTTAGTGTCTAGCATTACGCAGTTCTTTAAACTACACTCATGCATAATTTCACAGGCCAATGAAATGAACATAAGTTCGAAAACAAATAAGCATAGTAGCAACACTACTGAGAAGGGGAGCAGTGCACCTGAAATGCACAGAAGATTTTGAAATATAATTTACCTACAATGTAATGAGCAGCAGTATTGCTCTTGGTAAAAAACAAAAATTTGCAATATAATAACACACAGAGCAGGAGAAAACAGAGTAGTAAAGAAATAGCTACTACTACTCACCAAGCCCGGGGATCTCATGGCCAAACAGGTCGAGCAGATCTCGTTCATGGTCCAGGACATCCGTCCAGCGGTGGGTGGCCTTGTTGTAGGTGCGCCGGACCCGAGAGTGGTGGTACATGACCCGGCACACCTTCTCCCACCGCTTCCAGGGCTCCCGGATCCCGTACCCGACACCGATCCTGCCGCCTGCCATGATGGTCCTGGGGAGGCGGCGGTGAACATAAAAAATTAGTGCGGCCACCTCCTCCGGGCTAAAGATCTCCCAGGGTACGACCTGCTCCCCCCTCAAACGCCCGCATGGGAGCCGGGCACGGGGTGCGGGACACTTCCCCTTCTCGGGCTGCTTCCCGGCCCCCTTCACCATGGTCTGGGCAGAAAGGAAGCTAAATAATAAAGAAAATAGAATAGGGAAGAGAAGAAAAGTAAAGAGTTGAAAAAAGTAGTTTAAAATTAACCAAAAGTAGCAGAAAACACAAAAATATAGAGCAAGAAAAATAGAGAGATAGATAATAAGTAAAATAGATAAAAAAAAACTTCAAACAAGCAAAGGATGGCAGAGATACAGAGAGGATACAAAAAGCATGCCCAGAACCATAGCAATGAATGAGAAACAAGATGGCCGCGCCCGTTCACGACCGCGCGGGTAAGTTCGCGCAAGATTTTCCTCGCGAACACTCGCGAAATCTTACTGGCGAGCCGCACACTTTGCGAGATTACAAATACGTCATGCAAACAAGATGGCCGCGCCCTTGAACGATCGCAAGGGGAACTTCGCGCCTTGCGCTACAAGCGGCTCGCGAAAACGGACAAAACCTTGCGAACTAACACGCCGCAAAAAATACAAATCGCATATTTGCACGAATTTGCGGCTTCCGAATCCGATCTCGCGCGTGTTCGCGCCCCGCGAATCCCGCGAAATTGCAGAAAAACGAGTTTTGCAAAACTGAAAGCACTCAGCAGGTGCAAGAGTTCAAACTCCGCATTAGTAACCATTCCCTGTAGTGCTTCCTGACTGGGGCCCCTCCAGAGTTCAGAAGCTAGTTGCAACAATTGTATGACCCTGCTCTGACCCTCACAGCAGGCTCATAGAATAGCTACAAGTAGGGGACAAAGGTCCTGGAAAAAAATTGCACTGCAACAGAAAGCAAATTACTGATAAGGAAGCAGGTGCCAGACCTGGAATTTTAAAACAGTGACACATTAATAAACTAACCCCAAATTAATTCATGTCAGTTGAAGCAGGGCAGGTGTGCTTGCTTTTCCCCCCCATAATCTACAGTGATGATGAACCAGAGGGTGGCATTGATGTAACAGAGAGGGGCATGGGTGAAACAGAGGGTGGCAGTGGTGAAACAGAGGGTGCTGGGAACCTGTGATGATGAACCAGACATAGAAACAACATAGTCGTGACCGTTGCGAGCCGACAAGTAAGTTCGCAATTGCGAACTGGTACCAAACCCTCGCGAACTGGCAGAAACCCTTGCGAACACACACAAAAAAAATCCGCAAATCCACGAGAATTCGCGGATTTTGCGGATTGCAAGTTCGCAAATTCGCAAAATTCGCGAATGCCAGATTCGCAAAATTTGCCCATGCTTACTCCAGATGACTCATCAGGATCTTGCTAGCTACGCTGATTTCTGCTGCACTGTCTAGCATTGTCTGTGCCCAATCTCCGTTTTTCAGCTGTGTCCTCAGTATTCTCGGCATGTTCGATTACTCTAATACTGGCTACCTTCTTCCTTGGAAATTGTAATTTTTTACTTTAAGCAGGTTCCTTGTCTTTGGACTTGGTGTGCTCTTCCCTTGGGTCTGACCGTCCTCTTCTTTCCGATTTCTGCAAAAAAGATCGAGAGGGACGTGTATCAATACTTTGATATCTATCAGGCTTTTTCAAGTTATCCCTATTGCTAAGGTTATATCTTTTCTCAGAGTGTTCCCTCTGGGGAGACTGGTGTTCTCGAGTCGGAGTTCTTTCCCTCCGCCGAAGATACCTTCCTCTGGACTGGAAAACTTTTTCTTTGGGAGTGGATTGTTTATTTCCTTCCCAGCTCTTTTTAGGAGTGTTTAGATTTTTTTATTTTTATTATTAAAACCTTTATTTTACTTTTACACAGTTACACAGCAATTTGCCTACAACCCCGAGGGGCCGGCCGCTAAGAAAAGAGCAGTGATAGCCATGCATAAAAGAAGTCCACACAGTAGTCACGCTGCTACTGTAAAAAGGCACATCACAAAATCGAGTGAAAGTCAAGTCAAGTCAAGTCAGAGAATTTATATAGCGCACTACATACCCAGAGGGTCTCAAGGCGCTAAGGAGGGGGAGGAGGATTACTTGTCAAATATCCACGTTTTAAGTTGCTTTCTGAAAGCTAGGTGGTTCTGGGTAAGGCGAAGGTGAGTGGGGAGAGAGTTCCATGTTTTAGCAGCCAGGTAAGAGAAGGATCTGCCTCCCATTGTGGTCTTGTTGATGCGAGGTACAGTGGCGAGGGCTTGGCTGGAGGAGCGTAGTTGGCGGGAGGGGGTGTAGAAGGACAGTCTTGAGTTGAGGCATTCTGGTCCGATGTCGTAGAGTGATTTGTGTGCGTGGGTTAGCAGTCGGAAAGTGATTCTCTTATTGACGGGTAGCCAGTGGAGGTTTTTCAGGTGACCAGAGATGTGTTCGTTGCGTGGGATGTCTAATATGATTCTGGCTGAGGCGTTTTGGATTCGTTGGAGTTTCTTTTGGAGTTTAGCGGTAGTGCCTGCGTAGAGGGTGTTTCCGTAGTCCAGTCGGCTCGTGACCAGAGCATGGGTGACTGTTTTCCTGGTTTCGGTGGGGATCCAGTGAAATGTTTTTTTGAGCATGCGAAGAATGTTGAAGTAGGATGAGGATACGGCGCTGACTTGTCTGTTCATTGAAAGTGAAGAATCCAGGATAACGCCTAGGTTCCGTGCGTGGTCTGTCGGGATGGGTGCTTTTCCAAGGGCTTCCGGCCACCAAGAGTCGTCCCATGCAGAGGGGAAAGTACCTAGGATGAGGACTTCTGTTTTATCTGAGTTCAGTTTCAGACGGCTGTGTTTCATCCATTCAGCAACTTCTTTCATTCCTTCGTGTAGGTTAGTTTTGGCGGTGCTGGGGTCCTTGGTGAGAGAAAGGATAAGTTGAGTGTCATCCGCGTAAGAGATGATGTTGAGGTTGTGTTGGCGGGCGATGGTCGCGAGGGGGCTCATGTATACGTTGAAGATGGTGGGGCTGAGAGAGGATCCTTGTGGTACGCCACAGATGACTTCAGTGGCCTCGGACTTGAATGGTGGTAGGCGGACTCTCTGGGTTCTTCCGGTGAGGAACGAGGTGATCCATTCAAGTGCTTTTCCATGTATTCCGATGTTGCTGAGGCGTTGTAAAAGGGTGCTGTGGCAGACTGTGTCGAATGCTGCAGAGAGGTCGAGGAGGATGAGGGCGACTGTGTCTCCATTGTCCAGTAGAGTTCGAATGTCGTCTGTTGCTGCGATGAGGGCGGTCTCAGTGCTGTGTTTAGCTCGGAAGCCAGATTGTGAGGAGTCGAGGGAATTGTTGGCTTCGAGGAAAGTGGCGAGCTGGTTGTTGACAGCTTTCTCGATTACTTTGGCCGGGAATGGAAGGAGCGAGATGGGGCGGTAATTTTTGAGTTCGGTGGGGTCCGCTGTGGGTTTTTTCAGAAGGGCGGTGAGTTCAGCGTGTTTCCAGTTTTCCGGAAAGGTGGCGGAGTTGAAGGAGCAGTTGATGACGTCTCGGAGGTGCGGTGCTATGACTGAGTCTGCTTTGTTGAAGATGTGGTGAGGGCATGGGTCTGTGGGGGATCCTGAGTGGATAGAGTTCATCAGGCGGATGGTGTCCTCAGTGGTGATTGGGTTCCAGTCGTTAAGGGTGTTCGCGGGGGGAGAGTGTTCAGCATGTGGTTGGGTGGGTTGGGCTCCGGGTTGGTTGCCGAAGCTGTTGTGGATGTCTGCAATCTTGTTGTGGAAGAATGAGGCTAGGGAGTCGCAGAGGGCTTGAGAGGGGGTGATGTCGTTGGAGTTGGCCGAGGGATTGGAAAACTCCTTGACGATGTTGAAAAGTTCCTTGCTGTTGTGGGCGTTGTTGTCAAGTCGATCCTTGAATGCTGTTTTCTTGGCCTTTCGGATAAGTTGGTGGTGAGTGCGGGTGGCATTTTTGAAGGCGTCCTTGGTGCTGGTGGTTTGGTCTTTTTTCCACGCTTTTTCAAGGGTGCGGCAGAGTTTCTTGGACTTCTTAAGATCATCGTTGAACCATGAGGCCTTCTTGTTGCCAGGTTTGCTTTGACGTTTTTTCAGTGGTGCTAAGGTGTCGGCGGTGTTGGATAACCATAGGGTGAAGTTGGCGGCGGCTAGGTTTGGGTCCGAGGAGTGGGCTGGGGAGTTTAGAAGGAGCGATGAGGAGATCTGGTCGGTGGAGATTTTGTTCCAGTTTCTTTGCAGGGTTGGTTAGAGGTGGTTGGTGGGTTTGGGCTTGTTGTAGGTGAAGTGAACGCAGCTGTGGTCAGTCCAGAGGAGATCCGTAGTGTGGCTGAAGGAGACATGATTGCTGGAGGTGAAGATGGGGTCGAGTGTGTGACCTGCGATGTGGGTGGGGGAAGTGACCAGTTGTTTAAGTCCGAGGTTGGCGAGGTTGTCCAGGAGGGTGGTGGTGTTGCGGTCGTTGATCTTTTCAAGGTGAAAGTTGAGGTCTCCCAGAAGGATGTATTCTTTGGAGGGGAGCGCGTGTGGAGTGATGAAGTCCGTGATGTCTTCACTGAATTTTGCGCGGGGTCCTGGTGGTCTGTAGAGGAGGGTGCCTCTGAGTGTGGTTTTGGGGTCGATGTGGATCTGGAAGTGAAGGTGTTCGGAGTTGGCGAGGTTGGCGTCAGAGCTGGTTGAGATGCGGATTGATTTCTTATGGACGATAGCGATTCCTCCTCCTGTGTGGCTGGTACGGTCTTTGCGAGTGATCTTATAGTCTTCAGGGATGGCAATGGTGATGTCTGGTGCGGAGGAAGCATTCATCCATGTTTCCGTTAGGAAGGCGATGTCTGGAGAAATGGTGTCTAGTAGATTCCATAGGTCAATGGCGTGCCTGTGGACCGATCGGGTGTTGAGAAGGATGCATTGTAGGTGGTTGGGGTCGGGAGTCAGTGGTGTGGTCGTAGCGGAGATGTTGTCGGTGCCGCTGAATTTGCAGGAGTAGCAGGAGAAAGGTCCATGGGTTTGTCCAGGAGCGGCTTGGACGCAGTTGGGGGCGCGACCGGGGTTGAGGGCTAGGAGGGTGGCGGCATCGTAGGTAATGCGGGAGGGCAGGGCAGCGCGAGGGGCAGGGGGTCTGGCGCTGGGCGCGGTCCAGGCGCGGACGGGCGAAGACGGGCTTACCTTTGGCGCACCTTCGGCGCAAATGGGGCGCGATCGCTGCGCGCACGAGCATCGGTCATAAGTAAGAGGGGGGGAGGGGCGGGGGAGGAGCTGCTGGGAGGCGGGTGCGTGGTGGAGGGGGCGGGCACCGGGCACAACAACAACAATAATGGCGGCTGGGACTGAAACGCCGATCGGGATGGGGAAATGCTTCCAAGAAATGAGTTGGTCAGCGAGGCGCCTGGGGAGCGGAGCACACTATGCGAGGGTCAGCAGCAGGTATAACATAGAGTAAAGCGATCGGCAAAGCGTGCGAGCACAGGAAGTTACAGTGTAGCAAAACACAGCAGGCAAACAATAAATGCGTTGTAAGAATGCACAAATTAAAGCACTAATGCAGGCACTGGAGAGCGCTAACAATACCCAATGTAGAGAAGGTACAGTGAGCAGAGGTAGAGGTGAGCGACCGTGTCTGATGAAGTCAGGGCGGTCACAGAGCCTCGGAGGGCAGGGGGGAAGCCTAGCTTCTTAGTGGGGGGGAGGAGCTGCTGGGAGGCGGGTGCGTGGTGGAGGGGGCGGGCACCGGGCACAACAACAACAATAATGGCGGCTGGGACTGAAACGCCGATCGGGATGGGGAAATGCTTCCAAGAAATGAGTTGGTCAGCGAGGCGCCTGGGGAGCGGAGCACACTATGCGAGGGTCAGCAGCAGGTATAACATAGAGTAAAGCGATCGGCAAAGCGTGCGAGCACAGGAAGTTACAGTGTAGCAAAACACAGCAGGCAAACAATAAATGCGTTGTAAGAATGCACAAATTAAAGCACTAATGCAGGCACTGGAGAGCGCTAACAATACCCAATGTAGAGAAGGTACAGTGAGCAGAGGTAGAGGTGAGCGACTTAACTTGCAATATTACATTGCAAGTTAAGTAAGGTTTTTTTTTTTTTTTATGAAAATAACAAAAAGAGCAATCAGGAAATCACAATGCGGTCAAATAAAAGTAATAGTGCAGTTTAGCTGTACGAAAGATTCATATGGCAGTATATGTTGCTATCTATTGTCTGGAGTCCCTAAACGAAGTGAGGGAGGACGGTATCCCCGCCTCCATTCGCATCTGTGTGGTATTTCCTATCCCTCCTCTCTCCCCTCATATTCCCCCCCCCCCTCATCATCCGATTCTAACTGGTCATCCTCTGGCAGAGGGTTACATATGTCACCACGGTACACATTCCATGGGGACCATACCTTATTCCATTTGCCTGGGCACGCACGGCTTAAATATACCGCCCTCTCAGTTACCATTATCGTGTCCATATTCATGCACCACTGCGACTTCGTTGGTAGTTCTGCCGCCCCCCAACGCTGAGCAATATCTCTCTTCGCCACAATCATGCCTAATGTCACCCAGAGTTGGCCATGTCTGGATAAGTCAGTTGATCCCCACACATTTAAGAGACATCGCCTTGGTTCTGGGAGGAGCGAGGTCTCTAGGGTCTGTGATACAGTGCGCAATATTTGCCGCCAGTAATTTTGCATGCGTGGGCAGTCCCAGAGTGTGTGAAAAAAGGAACCCTCCTCCCCACAGCCACGTAGACAGAAAGGGTGCTGTATTCTGTGGATGCGATGTAAGAGTGTTCTTGTATAATATACTCTATGTAGGTCCTTAAGTTGGTTCGACTGAATCATTGCTTGCTCGAAATCTATTATTATTTTTTGTGGAAAGTAGTTTTTTGTCTGTTGTTTTATTATTATAAGGAGTTCTATGTAGGTAGTTGTTGTAGATAGATCTCAGGACACTTCTAGTTAGTAATATGTAGATTTATTATAGGACACAGCTGAGTGCACACCTCGCCAGCTGCCCAGACCATCAACCGACAAGAGTAGAACACTCCGGTACAAGTTAGAACACACATAGGTATTCTGTGAGGCTAAGGAGGTAAGAACACAAAGGAAGGGCTAACGACCACTGTCAGCCATATTCATCGAAGAACTAATTTACAACTGTAGTACTTTGTTTGTTGGTGAGTAGTGTGTTTATGAAGGAGATGTTAGTTTCTTAATATTCACCATAGATGGTATAGAGTTTATAAAATGGCTTTGGGCAAACCTTAAATGTCCCATCCCTCATTTATGTTTCACAATACTTTAACTTTTGAATGCTGCAGTTGGTGGCAAAGACAGCAATTCTTTTTTCATGACACTTAATGTCATAAAGAATTATTTTTTTCTTCTTTCTGTGTGACTGTGTATTCTTGTAAAATTTCAATTTCTGCAAAGGTTTGGGGGGTGGGGGGTGTTTGAGCAGTAGAACTTTTAGTTCTGGCTATTAGGCATTTTAGAGTTGGTATGAAAGGTAATTGTCCTGTTACATGTTCAGGAACCCTAGTTAGTACGTCTTTTTAATAGTTGGGTACTGGTTTTTGGGAGATGGTGCTTACTTCTTTGAAGGTTTCTAAATCATCTCTTACCTCACTTTCTGTTACATTGGGGGGGTTGTTTGTGTTTCCTGACATTAATAACATTTGTTTGTATTTTTGTTGCTCTCCCATGGCAAGAATTGGAGTAGTATTTACAACATTTCCAATGGGTTTTATTTTGGTTATTTTCTCTTGAGTATAAGTGTAGCCCATGTAGCACAGAAGTAGTCTTCTTTTTGTGAAGAGATTAACTTTCCCCCTTTGGTCATTTTCTTTGTATATTACATTTCAAAATGTACTTGCATATATCTTATTTTGCTTTTCTTGTTGGATACTTCTTTGATGTTTGTACTTTATTCACTGTTTTCTTTTTTTCCGTTGGACGAAAAGGAAAATGTTATTTTTATTGGAGTGTTACATTTGAGAATATTTGATCTACATTTGACGTTGATGGAAATCCAATATTTCTCTGTATGGGTCTAATCAACAATAATTGTGCAAGTTTAAATACCACATGAATACCAATACAAACAAAACGTAGAAAAAATACTTCCCTTCACATAACAGGCACAACAACATACTAAAATTATTCCATAGTCATGCCAATCAATAAAACAATATGCAAACAAAGTAGATTAGTTTTCTTTGTCTAATCATATTATATCAATTAGTTTGCACATGTAAGTATAATGCTGGAAGCATGTACAGCCAAGCCCTAATGGGCAATGGTTTCAACTCACTCAAGTGTACTGAATTTTATTCTCAACCACAAAACATTCCTATCTTGTTGCTCTAAACTTAGGTAAAAAAAGACAAACTATACATTTTCCATATCAAACACATTCTGTAGTTTATGTATCTTCTTATAACACCAGCATGGCTCTTAAACTACTGTCCGAACTATACAGATTAGTGGTGCCCAAAGGTCCCTCCTTGATATATATCAGCTCCTTTGTCCTTCTCATGCCTGAAGATTCACCATTCATTTACACATGTTCTGGGAAATACAAGAACATGGGAAGTTAAATCTAAAAAGCAAAATTACGAAAGTGCAGTTAAAAACACAATAAAAACAACACTTGAAACAAGCAATACACAATTTATTGGGGGTATTTTTTTAACTTTAAACTCATTCTTGTATCTATCTAGGTAGGATCCTCGAGCCTCTCAAACACAGTGTATTACAAATATACGTATAAATCTTCAGCACAGTTCAATCCATTGGGTTCTTGGCTGTTCAAAATAAATATGTATCTTGATTCTAATCTTCTGAGTTATTTATCCACTCCTCTTATTCTTTTAGACACCCCATTAATCACACTGTAAATCAACTTGGTTTAGTCATCTTTATGTTCTCTATGAAGTTCTTAATGGCTTTTAAATGGTGTAAAATGCACCTGTTTACAGATAAGATGGTACTCCTACATAGTCACTCTTGCAATTAAAATTACATTGATCTTGTGCCTTCCTCTGCCTGGAATATTCATTTAATTTAGGCTTTCCCCTTTCTTACAGGCTTTGCATTTACTGCATTTAAAAAAACCTTCTTTGGGTTTTAAACTTTATCTGTTCTTACATCATCCCTCACCAGTTCATCTCTCATCGATCTCGCTGTCCTAAACGTTATACGGAGTTTCCTCGACATCCCTTCACCTATAATGGTGTCACTTCTGAGTAAATGCCCATGTTTTCCCAGGATATTTTGGTATGTTCTGCATGAACCGTAGTGATAAATCTGCTTTTACTTACTTGGTTTCAGGTTTAAATAATACCGACTCTCTATTACATTTAATTAATACTTTTTTTTCTATTTGCAAAACTTCTTTACTGTATCCTCTTGCTTAAAATCTCCAAATATTGTTTGTTTCAGTTTTCTCACACTCCTCAATCATACTGCATATTCCTTTAGCTCTCAGAAGTTCACCATAGGGTATTCTATCTTGTGGCTCCAATGGCTGGAAGCCTTGGCATGTATTGTGCTGTTCCCTGAATTGGGTTTCCTATCCAATGTAGTTACAAGCACGGCATGCTGCACTCTTACCTTTACATGCAATAATTCTACCTCTGCTTCACTGATATTACTAGTAAAACTTAAATTCAGATAATTCCTATTCATTTCAGATGTAAATTCCTTGGCTTCCTCTTCAGATTACTAAATTATCAATGAACTGGACCCACAGAAGAATATGGCTGGCCCATTTCTTCATAGACTGGCCATGAAGAACCTTCTTCTCCCACCAGCCCACATACAAATTATCATAGCTGGGGGCAAAGTAGGTACCCATCGCTGTTCCTTGTTTTTGTACTAGTTCTTCGCAATTGAAGAAAAAGAAAAAAAGAAAAGAAAATGTTGTCAAACACAATCCTATCCTTTGCCAATGCTTCAATAGCATACAGGAACATTTAAAAAAGAAAAGAACATTTTAGTCAGTCATGATAACAGAGGTATTTATAATACTTGATAGATCTAGCCCTCAAACATGTTTTACAGCTTTCAATCCATCCTCATGGGGAATGCTTGTACGTAATGAAGCAACAACCAAACCATTAATAATAACTCCTTTTCCAAGCCAATGTCAAAACTTATTTTCAAAATGTAGGTGGTATCTGTTATGTACCTGGGGAAGCTCTGCACTGTGGGTCTTAAAACTGGTCTATATATTTTGAAGTGTTTGTCTTCTGGTAGCCCTTCCTGGTCTGCAATAATGGGTCTCCCTGGTGTTTTTTTTACATTCTTGTGTATTTTAAGAATCAAGAATAATGCTGGTAGTTGGGCATTTTGTTTTAAGGAAACTGATCTCAAAACTGTTGACCAATACCTGATTTCTATAACCCCCCCCCCCAATCTCCTGGAAAACTCTATTTGCACTTGCAAATAAAAAATCATGTCAACCTTTCTTTAGCATTCACTATAACTAAGCTGCTGACATACTTCTTCCATAAACATGCTCTTTGGCAATAATACAGCATTACCGCATTACCTCCTTGATATGCACTTCTGATCACAATGTTTTGGTGTTCTGCTAACTTCATCCTGATTTGCCCTTTTACTTGAGGTTCTTATTCTATCCTGTCAGAAATTGTCTCAAATCTTTCATAACAATTTCTGAAAATTGGTTGATCAAATCATTCGAGACCAAGGGACAACCCTTGAATTTCACCTTCGGAGGGTACCCCCTTCTACTGGCACACAAATACACATGGAGTCTAGCATCACATCAACATACAATATACTCTCCTCATCCACATCTTATTTTCTAGTTCCCATACATCTTTTGTTAGGTCCACATCTTCTACCCAGTGATTACTCTCAACCATTGTCTCAAGTGTAGTGTTTTCTCAGAGATGCCTGGGTTCTTTTCTCCTTTTTGCTTAGCCCACTCTTATCTGCTGTTTTTTCTTTTTTTAATTCCTTTGCCTTTCTGGGGCCATTATTGAATGATTACATTTGTTCAAAATTGTCATCTGCCCCAAACATACAGACTTACACCTGCTTTTATTTTCCTCTATCTCAAATCTGTACTAATGGAGGCATCTAGTTTCAATCTGTTATATTTTCCAAATCTTTGTGTCCTCAAATTTTCAAAGCACCTCACACAATTGTATACTTGAATCTTTTCATAATCTGCTCTGTCTCTGGCAAATATTCTAATTTTCTTCTGTATTATAGCTTCTTCTAATATCTTCAACCTTTCAGACATCTTCTATTTGAAAGATTTAACAGTCTCATGATCACTATGTTTATCAATGAATGTATAAAGTTAATGAATCTGAGTAACAGTCTCCTCTCTTTTTATGACAGTGTATTTGATCTGAATATTTATCATTCCCATGGAGTTCATGGTTTTGTGTCCTTCATATTGCTTTACATACAAGTGACAAGTGTCTATGCACACCTTGTTTTTACTATGTTAAGACTTAGTAAACCAAAAAGCTAATACATTTTTTAACCAAATATGCGTGCATCCACCAGAAGGAGAGATGTGACCCACCAATCTCTCTACGTACCAAAGACCCCAGGGGCTGTGGATAACCACAACCTGAGTGGAGCACAGCACTAGACAAAGAATTGTCTCAATAGGATAACCAAAATAATTTAAAAAGAGTTCAAAAGCTCTAAGGCATGTGAATTTATCATACCATAATGCATCATATTTTGCATTCGCAATATGTGAAATAAATTAACAATGTTCAAAAATGTGCACTTAATTACAATGCATATTTCAACTATACAAAAATGATTCTATATCTGACATCAAACCCCACAAAATACATTCAACAGATTATAAAGGAACAGTCCCAATGCATATCGGGTTCCAATCTGAACCCTTCATCAGGGGATAGATGTTTTCGGTCCGATGAAGTTTAAATTGTACAGCTACGTCCTCCGCAGGAAGCCTACAACACAATGATTTTTAATGTAAATGGTACAGTGTTTACATTGGAGTAAAAATAGAATTTGCACTCTCAAGAAATGAAAATTGTGAAAAGGAGGCGAGGGAGAAATAATGCGCTGCTAGATAGAACCCCAACAAGTGAAAGTGTGACTCAAGGCCTGGAACTGGTGACTGCAGTTTGATGTTCAGTAAGCAACGGCTTGCTACTTGCACGTTAAACTTCATAAGGTGCACTCGATAAACCATCAGTGAACCATCACAAATTCCCAGTGTGTTATGGTGAAATAGGTATTCCAAAGAAGAGGGATTCTTACCCTCCAAGGGGCTGCCGCGTGTATAGTTGTAAACAAATATTGACAAAACCTAAGTACCTCACTACCACAGCGTTTTGAGTAAAGTAAGATGTAAATGATAAGTCGGTGTAATTCTTACCCATTTTTACGAAGTGAGCAGACTGCTTCGATGTGTGCCTTTCACTGCTGTAAACGAGATGTATATCCTATGTACAAATAGATGTACAATAAAAACCTTAAAAACAATGCGGGAGAAATTAACATTCGCCCCATGAGTAAGGAAGGAAACGATCCTCACCGTGTTTCTATGTGGTCAACGAACTAATTCCGAAGTTCTCTGTATATTGTTCTACAGGGCCCAATTAGTGACCTGCACCTGCCCATTCAAAATGTCTTGGAAATACCTAGCAGATTTCACCACTAACCAAGCAGAAACAAAATCTTACACCACAGATGAAGCTGAATCCATATATTCACTAGTTAGAGAAGTTCGGGACTTTGGGTCCTCTACAGGCAACACAACACAACAGTTACGACAATTAGAATACTAATTGAGAAAGGAGATAAACCAGGGCCCCATGCGACAACCACAAAGTGAAGAGGATTCCGAGAGGTTTGTGTATTGCTTTACGACCCATGTTATTCAAATTCAATAAGGCTTTTATGTCGCGTTGGTACGCAATATTGAATGAATGTTCCCTCAACCTGATTCTCTTAAATATTGATTGATATCTCACTGATACTTAAAGATTTGTCACATGACATCAACAAACTAAAGGATGATATCTCTCAAAAATGGACCAAAAGGATTGGAATAAAGTACTGGAGGACATCAATAAGAATTTGGACAAACACACGAAAGAAGTGCACTAGCGAAAATGTGCAAGTTTCGCAGGGATACTATCCACTATAAATTAGACGAGGTATACTCTTGGCCTAAGACCTACGCCCAGAAGCGCTTCTTTAAAAAATCAAATGCAAATTCTTCTGAAGCAAATGTATTCACAGATCAAGATCTGATAGTACAACGTCCAAAACCGGTTCCAGTTCAATCACAGATAAGTGCATCATCACAACAAACTGCTTCAACATCTAATTTGCAACCGTCTTTTTTAGCAGAAGGCCAGGCGTCAAAGGCACCACCGGAAAAAATTCCAACAGCGCAATAACTCGCACCCGAAGGGGAAAAACCCAAAAAAGTGCCAGAGTCCGGCAGACCCCAGAGGAATCTAAAGAAGTAGAATCCTTGGTCATGAACGTTTCCAGTAGAACTCTTAACAGAGATGAACTGGAGGTTTTAAACAAGGGAATTTCCTTTGTCCCTACATATTCATCGAATGATCTAGAAACAGAAGTTGCATTATTCAAGTTCATGCGGAAAATGCGCTTAAGATGGTTCTTTTCTACACTACCTATTAGCGATGAGCAAAACCAAGAATCTAAATTGTTTCGTCCAAAGAGTAAATTTATGTCGGCCATCACACACAAATCTCTTGACACCTTTGAACATTTGGTGAAGAAGGATCTTAAAGAGATCGGTTACCACAAAGCTACGCGGTCAAACATGACACCTAAGGAACTCCAGATTTTGTATTCTCTCAGACAAGACAAGTCGATTGTCTTTCAACCCGCTGATAAGGGTGGAGCCCTGGTGGTTCTCGACAGAAATTTTTACAACTTGAATGTAGACCAACATGTGAACGATCAGGAAACTTATATTTTATTGGACCAGGACCCCACCAACGAACTAGTCAACTTGTTGACTAGTATTGTGACAAAAGCAGTAAACGATGGCGTCATTGATCAGAACACCTGCAAATTCTTGATCAACCAAACACCTAGGATTCCGCATATTTATTTGCTGCCTATAATGCATAAAGACAGTTCAAAACCACCTTTCCGACCGATTGTAGCTGGATGCAATTCCATCTATGAAGCAGTAGGATACTATTTAGATCATTATTTACAACCTTTAGTTCAAACTTGGACAACCTACATAAAGGATACCACTGACTGCTTATTGAAATTGGAAGCTGTTCGACAAGTATTTGATGATTATATTCTTTTGTGTTCTATAGATGTAGCTGCCTTGTATACATCAATAGCCCACAATGAAGGTTTGGAGCAGTAGACTGGAGGTTGCTGGCTTCCCCTTTAACTTCAGAACAAGCTATTTTTTTACTTGAACTGTTACATTTTTCTCTGTAAAATAGTTATTTTATTTGGCAGGATACATTTTATGTACAGAAGACCGGAACATCCATGGGCTTTCCTGGAGCCCCTTCGAATGCAAATACATTTATGGCCTACTTTGAACATAATCACATCCTCACCAACCCAGAATGGATAGAAAATGCAGCAGTGTTCTTACGCTACATAGATGACATACTAGTTATCTGGAAGGGCTCCTATTCAATGTTGGAAGATTGCATTGTCAAATTGAATGGCCATAATCCGAGGATTCAATTCATGCATGATATCCAAAGTGAGAAAATCTATTTTCTAGACATAGAAATAACCAAAACACCTAACGGTTTGGCAACATCAGTCTACAGGAAGCCCACAAATTTGAATAACGTATTGCACTTTTCCAGTGCTCATCCTGTTTCACTCAAACAACATCTGCCGGATTTATTAATTCACAAGAATTAAAAGGATTATATCTGATGCTACTACTTGCATCCATCAAATTCAAGATCAGATGACGAGATACAAAGCAAGAGGCTACCCACCTGAAATACTGATGAAAGTTGAACAGAAGATTGCTTTAAAACAAAGGGAAGAACTTCTAAAACCTAGCGAAAAACCAGCTCAACAACGAGAAGTCTTTGTATTGAAATATTCAACACAAGCATCGCAGATTAAAGCAATAATAAGAAAACATTGGGAAATAATTGATCATAAACCTGATTTTACCAACCTCTTCAGAGGTCCACCATTATTTGCCCACAATCGATCTAGAAATTTACGGGAACTCTTGAAATTTAAAAATACTGTTGTAATAGTGACATACAAAGGTATGAGAAAATGCCACAATTGTGGCCAGTGCAGCAATGTAATTCCAGGGCATGTGTTCATGCATCCGCATACAGGCAAGTAAATGAAACTACAACACACGTCTGATTGTAATATGGAGAGAGTTATTTATGCCATCAAATGCCCCTGCGGCTTGGTCTATGTAGGGAGGACGAGCCGCAAAATTAAAACTCGGATAATAGAGCATAAAAGTAGAATTCGCAACCAAAACGCCACATCTCCCCTTGCTTCACATTGGTTACAGGCCTTGCATACTATAGCGCAATTATGTTTTACCATCTTAGAACAAATCAAAATCAGCTCAGGTACAGATATTAACACAGCATTAGCTCACAGGGAAATCATTGGATAAAAATGCTAGGGACAGTGACCCCAGGTGGGCTTAATGATCACTATGAAATGTTATGTTTTCTCTAAAATGAATTTTTCACTCATTTACATTCCATCTTGTACAGAATTTGCACTCTTCTTTTTAATTTTTTTTATTACTCTTGTTTATTACTCCAATGTAATTTCAACATACTCTTTTTTACACACTCATTTCTCATATCTCAGATCGTATGTACTCCCAGAGCATGACTTTTTGTTATGAGTTATATATATAATGTACATATCTTTGTGTCACTTGTGTGAATTCACCCTTAAACAGTCTGTTCGTGCTCCTCGCATTTCGGAGGCGCGAACATTTTGAACATTAGCCTATTTCCATAATTTGAAGGGAATATTAGCTAAATAGGTGTATTGCATTTCGCACATCAGAACCCGTGCATACATTTGATTCATGACGTGAATTGCACACGAAGCCCGAAACGTAGTGACGGCGTCATGTAGTTTTAATGAGGCATGATTGACTGATTGTTTTCTTTAGAAACATATGGACTAAATGTTTTACTTTTGTATTATTTGTACCTGGATGTCCCATTCCAGCCACTTTGTGATCAATAAAAAAAAATTCAGCATTATGTCAACGCTCCAGACACTAT
Source organism: Lissotriton vulgaris (assembly GCF_964263255.1). Classification (NCBI taxonomy): domain Eukaryota; kingdom Metazoa; phylum Chordata; class Amphibia; order Caudata; family Salamandridae; genus Lissotriton; species Lissotriton vulgaris. The sequence continues at coordinate 366,613,266 of NC_141687.1, forward strand.
CTTTAAAAAAATATTGCGGTCCATTTAAATGCGCACAGGATGCTGGGTACGTATGCAAGTTTCGGAAAACAAGTCAGAGGCAGCTTAAGACACGGTGGCTCTTTTACATTTTTCTTTCAAACGGTGAGGATACTTGAACTTGGAGCGTTTTATCTCCTTATGTTTGTTGGCTTCCTCATAAGTATTAAGCGTTTTGATAACGTGGTGTTTCATTTACTATTGTAGAATACGGACACAACTGTGCATGTAAGACGCTCGGCGAGAACTTCGGAATTAGTCCGGTGACCACGTAGAAACACGGTGAGGATTGTTTCCTTCCTTACTCATGGGGCGAATGTTCATTTCTCCTGCATTGTTTTTAAGGTTTTTATTGTACATCTTTTTGTACATAGGATTTACAGCAGTGAAAAGCAGACATCGAAGCAGTCCGCTCACTTTGTAAAAATGGGTAAGAATTACACCGACTTTTCATTTACATCTTACGCTACTCAAAACGTTGTGGTAGTGAGGCACTTAGGTTTTGCCATTCTTTGTTTACAGCTATACACGCGGCAGCCCCTTGGAGGGTAAGAATCCCTCTTCTTTGGAATACCTTTTTCACCATAACACACTGTGAGTTTGTGATGGTTCACTGATGGTTTATCGAGTGTACCTTATGAAGTCTAACGTGCAAGTGGAAAGTCGTTGCTTACTGAACATCATACTGCAGTACCAGTTCCAGGCCTTGAGTCACACTTTCACTTGTTGGAGTTCTATCTAGCAGCACATTATTTGTCCCTCACCTCCTTTTCACAATTTTCATTTCTTGAGAGTGCAAATTCTATTTTTACTCTATTGTAAACACTGTACCGTTTACATGGAAACTCATTGTGTTGTAGGCTTCCTGCGGAGGATGCAGCTGTACAATTTAAGCTTCAATGGACGGATAACATCTATCCCCTGATGAAGGGTTCAGGTTGGAACCCTAAATGTATTGGGACTGTTCCTTTATAATCTGTTGAATGTATTTTGTGGTGTTTGATGTCGGATATAGAATCATTTTTATATAGTTGAAAAATGCATTATAATTAAGTGCACATTTTTGAACATTGTTGATTTATTTCACATATTGCGAATGCAAAATATGATGCATTATGGTATGATAAATTCACATGCATTAGAGCTTTTTGACTCTTTTTTGATATTGAATAGGAAGAAATCTTCTCATGCATTTGCATTAGATATGGAATTATATTTTATTTACCAGTATAAATTTGATACTTTCTAAGTACTTTGCTCTAACTGTTTAATCGAAAAGCTTAATATAAAATGTATATAATAGAATTTATTTATAACTTAGAGAACGGGAATGATCGAGTCCTATGTGAATGAACAGACAGACTTTCTTTATATAACAAAATGAATGTTTCAAGATAGGTATAGGAATATAACAATTTTAGGGAAATCATGATATAAAAAGGAAATGTACACGTTTATCCTGCAAATGTGCTATTATGAATATCAGCCAAACAAGTAACACATCATTAATGTAATGTGAATTGAAAATGGAACCTCACATCTTTACACAAATGGGTTGTTCTATATTACTTTTAATCATTAGTTACTAGTTGAAGATCTCGCTTCTCCTTAAATGATTTTCTTTTTAACTTTTATTATTCAATGGCAATTTTTCATCTATGACTCTACTATCTCTGAACATGTTGTTAAATGGCTAATTTGCTTATTAATGATCTATTGCACCTTACAGTGATACAACATGGTGTATACTTAATGCCAGTAAGTAAAATGGAGACTAGCAGCCTAGTTCAGATTTCCCTCAATCAAAACCACTGAAATTCAGCAGTCATAGTTAGCTGACCTAAGTATAACTTACACTCCTGCAATGCACTGCTCATGACATCACATATTACATGACTCATGACATGACACGGTCAGTGACATTGCTGATATCTCAAATGGCATCACTGATGATATCACTGATGCCATCATACATTCAGTGTAAGTATTTTGTAAGAGTTTATGATGGTTAAACGTATATAGTAAGGTACTACAAAAGTGAAAGCAGTGTACTAGGTGTACTGAGTGATATTATGTCCTTGTGTGTATGTGTGTGAGTGGCTGTATAGGGGTATAAACAGGTGTGTTAGTATCTGTTTGAGTTAGTGGCTGTATTTGTGAGTGGGTGGGTATGTCAGTGGCTGTATGGGTGGGCTAGTGGCAGTGTGATTGGATCTATGGGTGGGTAGTGACTGTATGGGTGAGTTAGTTGGTGTCTCAAAGTTGTATGAGTGAGTGACTGGGTGTGTAAGTAGCTGTATGGGTCCATGAGTGGCTGCTTGAGTGGATGTTTGTATAAGTGAGTTGGTGTGTAAGTGGCTGTATTGTAGAGTGTGTGTGTGCATTAATGGTTGTATGGGTCTGTATGCAGATGTGTAAGGGCTTGTATGGGTGAGTGGGTGTGTGATTAGTCAAGTCAAGTCAAATTTAACTTTATTCGGTTAGATTAAAACCATCAAAGTACATGACATAGAGCATAAAATTCAAACAATACATGAATACATAGTTCTTACACTGTGGAAATATACTTAATGAACCATATATGTTAGACATTCCTACCTATGTCCTTGGGAGTTAAATAAATATAATATATATATAAATATATAAACTAATCAGAAATTGACTATTTACATAAAAATTTGTTAAAAAGTACACGTTAATAAATAAATAACCTCAATTAAGACACAGTCCACTCTACGGTTCCATGAGCCTATTCCTACACCTTATTGCGCCTTTTATATAACTAGCGACCCCAAAACACACCACGGGTGATGCCAACATTTGCAAATAAGCCAATGCTGGCCTTACTTGTTCAAAATTTTGGCCTTTTAGGAGGGGGATCATAAATTTCCTACGTAATCTCTATATATAAAAACAAAAGTATGTCTGTTTGTCCTTTATGCATTACTACACCATTCATCGGATTGGCATGAAACTTTGGGAAGTTGTTGAGTGCACTGCCGGGAATCAAAAAAAAATTGTTAAAGGTTGTTGAGTACACTCCTGTGAAGGTTTCTGGCAAAAAAAAGAAACATTTGTTAAATATCGGCCGCTTGGCTCCCCAGGGCCCTCATAATCTTTCCAATACTGAACGTTTACAGTTTCCGGTGCGACTCACTTTTGCAATGACCATCAACAAAGCACAAGGACAATTGCTGCATTTGTGTGGACTAGATTTGGAGAATCCATGCTTCTCACAAGGGCAACTGTATGTAACCCACTCACGCATCGGAAAACCTGCTGATTTATTCGTGTAGGCATCAGATGAAAAAACAAAAAATATTGTGTATCCACAAGCACTCGAATAAATGAACAGAATTAAAACAACACTTTAAAATGTTTTCCATATTAAAATGAATATGTTTCAATAAAAATTACACAATGTAAATTAAATGTTATCATAACAAGTTTCTTTAAACTTCCTTTCTTCTGAGATCGCAGCAACACGCGACGGGTAAGCTAGTGATACATAAAAGTCACAAAAAAATATCATATGTAAAATATTCTGTTCAGAAAAAATGTCACAAGAACATGGACCCAATGTTCCTTCTTTAAAAAACCCTTTCGGAAAAGCTAGTAGCCAAGGAACCATATTATGCTTAAATCTAGCTAAAATAAATAAATGAAAGGTTTATTTATAGAAGACAAATACGGCTGCAACTCTCTACCTAAGCTCAATGTGACAAAACTTCTCACCGTAGGATTTACTAATTCCCTTTCCCTTATCATCATTGATCTAGCCAAGAACTGCCTCTTCAGGTCTCTGATAGCTGGCTTACCCAAGGCTCTAGGGCACAAAAAAAGATCAGGGCAGCCCAAAGAGTCCATCCGAGACTTAATGTAACATAGCCAAGGTACATCTAATCCTTTGTCTAGCGAGATGCAGTCTTGGATGATCAACTGGTTTAAATTTGGGGACGGCTGCACCCAGATTCTCAGCCAAAATGTTAAAGGGACCCCCGCAAACTAATCTGCAATGAAACCGGCTCCTAGGTCCTCATGCAGATTAAAAACAGGGGTAGAAGCCGGGAGCGACAGCAACCTACGAAAAAAGATATTTTTTGCCTCCTGAATTTCGCCAGACTGTGTATCCCCATATTTAACTCCCATAGGTCACCATAGGGATACATTTGGCGTTATAAATCTTCATGAGACCCGGGAGCGGCTTAGAACCAATTCTTTTGGCAAATTCTACAACAGCCCCTGATGCTCTTGCTAGAGTGTTCCTTTTGTTTAGGCCTTGCGTTGACCACATATGCCTATCATCAAAAAGAACCCCCAGATATGGGAAAGCGGGGACCTTGGTTAATTCCATATTCTTACAATATAATTTAGCCTTCTTAGCTCTACCCTAGCCAATGGGCATAGAGTGTGACTTTTTAAAATTGGTGACCAGATCCAGAGAATCCATAATTCAGTAAAACCGTCTAAAAGAATCTGCAGTCCTCTCGAGGTCCTTGCCACCAAAACCGCATCGTCTGCATAGAGCAATGCGGGAATCATTTTGGTGCCGGCTGTTGGGATGTCTATACAACAGGAAGTCAAAATGGCCCCTAATTTATTGATGTAGAGTGTGAGCAACAGGGAGCTAAAATGCACCCCTGTCTGACCCCTCTTTTGAAGGCCCAGGAATCTGTGAGACTACCATCTTGATTATAACGTACAGCTGCTGAGGAGTTCTCATGAATGGCCGACAAAAAAGAGAGCACATCTGCATCTAAGCCAATACTATGCAGGGCAGCCCACAGTTTTGAACAAGCTGAGGATAGGTCCATAAAGGCCGGATGTAAATCCCCACGCTTTACGACCATATACTTCCCGATTATTAAGTGAAGATTAAGACATTGACCCAGAGTGCTTTTGCCCTTCCTAAAACCATATTGGAGATCTGAAATAATATTATTTTGATCTAACCAATCTGTTAGGCGGGTTAGGACAACTTTCCCCATAATTTGGCCGGGGAGTCCAGAAGTGAAATAGGCCTATTACAACCTGGGTCATCTCTGGCTCTCTTTTTAAAATTTGGAACTATAAGGGGAAAGCCAACTTGACATGCTGCATTAAAAACACGGGTTAAAAGTTTAGCCCATAAAATAGGATCTGCTCTATTAAGGTCAGCCGGAACACCATCGGGCCCCGGGGCTTTCTCCCTTGATGTTTTCAGAATCACCTCTGTGACTTCATCCACAGTAGACAGTGAGGGTGGTCTTGGGGTCGGTGTGGATCTGGAAGTATAGGTGTTCGGCGGTGGTGAGGGAATGTTCGCAGTTGGTCGTGACGTTGATGGTGTTCCTGTAGATGATGGTGATTCCTCCTCCGGTTTGGTTGATGCGGTCCTTTCAGGTGATCTTATAGCCGTCCGGGATGGCTATGGCGATGTCGGGGGCTGAGGAGTTGTTCATCCAGGTTTCTGTGAGGAAGGCGACGTCTGGTGCTGTTGTGTCGAGGAGTTCCCAGCGTTCGACGGCGTGCATGTGGACGGAGCGGGTGTTGAGCAGAATGCACTTGAGGTGGCTGTTGTTGTTGCCTGGTCCGGGTGGTGGGGTGCAGGTTCGGACCCAGGTGAACTAGCAGGTTTGGCAGGAGAAGGGTCCGTGGGTGTGCTTCGGAGTGGCTTGGTAGCAGGCAGATGGTTGGCCGATGTTGAGTGCATGGAGGGTGGTGGAGTCGTACTTTCGTCGGGTTTCTTGGTATCCGTGGGGGCCAGCGGTTCTGGCACTAGGCGCGGTCCAGCCACGGACGGGTGCAGATGGGCTTGCCTTCGGTGTGCCAGCGGCGCGACCACTGTGCGGCCACTGCGTGGCCTCCATATGAGGGGCTGTGGGAGGGCAGAGCAGCTGGGAGGCGGGAGTGGGGCAGCCAATGGGATGACAGGTTGTGGGGCCACAAGGGGCGCAGCGGCGGGAAGCGGGTGACACAGAAGGCAGAGGTGGCAGGGGGGGAGGGCACGAGGGAAATCGAGAACAACTGTGAAAAAGTAACAATGCGGCAACAGGAACGAGAAAGATGGAGGGAGCACAGGAAAAAAAGAAAACAGTCACAGGCAATGCAAGGCCGACCTCAGTGGGGAGAGACGGTCAGCTCACGGAAGGCAGCGGCGGGGTAAAGTCACAGGAGGACCGTGTGGTGGCTGGGGGGGGGCGACCTACCCGGTGACAGGGTCAAGGGTCGTTCCACATTAGTCTCAGCTAAAGTGCTAGAGCCTAATAAATAATTAAATCCTTCTTTAGAATAAGAATAGCTCTGTCTCACAAGAAGTTTGCCTGAGACAAGGTTAGAACTGCTTCCTATAATCCCACGTGATTACTTTAACAAAGGACATAATAAACAGACTATCATGTTTACTTGAATGCATTGCTTGCTCATAGTTATGGCGCCCATGTGAGAAGAGACTTCCATTACATTCGTAAGTGCAATTTCATTATGCATCTAAAAACTTCATGTTAAAATATCTACATAAATTAATATACACTTTTAGAATGTAAATAATTAAAATTGGTTATTTTCTATCACCATTGTTATAAGACTCCACACATTATTTATATCATCAAGGAACCCTTTGAATTTGTAAAACTTCCTGCCTAAATGCGTTATGCAGTTTTGTTCCCATATTAAATTCATTGCATTGTGAAATATATTGTTAGTTTATTAAAAATACCAAGTATTAAGAAGTCTAAATTATGAGTCTTAGCAGCAATATATATGCAAATTGAGCCTGATAATCCTAGATAAAGTGCGTATGTGTCTACTAGCTTATATATATATACATATATATGTTTATCTGTCCCTTTTTATGTTGTTCTCTAACTCTCTTTTTCTCTCTCTCTATAGGTATGTATATACAGCTCTCCCTCTCTGGTTCACTCTTGCATTGTCTCTGTCTGTCACTTTCTCCCTCTCTCTCTTGGTCCATCTGACGCTCACTAACTCTTGCTTTCACACTCTTCTCTCTCTTTCAGGAATCTGGACTGTCACATTTGCTGGGTGACACGCTCATGCCCTTGGAGTCTATCCCACCTGCTGGTATCGCCCTCATTGTCTGCCTCCTGGTAGCCACCTTCACTGAATGCACAACTAATGCGGCCACTGCCACTCTTTTCCTGCCTATTTTGGCATCATTGGTGAGAGCTAGTGTTAGCCCTCAGTGAGTAGCCAGAGGGCACTCTGAACCATCTGATGAGAAAATGTGTAACCCACTTCTGAAACGGTCACTGACACTTTTATTCAGACAAAAATATACTTCAGTAAAAATGTCAAGAATTGAAAGTGCCTGTTGGAGGTACTCCTTAACATAAAGGTCGAAGTTGATTGTGCCATGTCAGACATTTTTTATCATGTTTACAGATTGTGATACATCTCTTATCATTAAAACGGCGATGTTGTTAGCGTTCCAATAGTTAAATGAGTAAAAAAAAAACAGTTAATAAAAACTTACAATATAACCCATTTATACATATTTCATGCATATTACCATTATTAAACATGTTTTAAACTCATTTAAAATAAGGGTTAGTCCCACAGCAAGAACACTCCATTCATTTAAATAACCTACATATAAAGTGCATTTAATGACACAATTTGCCTACTATTTCCTCTTACCTGCGGTACTCCGTTTTTTCTGTTTATTACTAACTTGCTACACACTGTGAGTAGATTTAACCATTTGTAAAATGTGTCATACGTGGTCCTAGTCAGTTTATTATTGACGCATAGTGTTACCGGGTGAACCTACAACGAGCAAAGCTTTAAGGTACAAACAGCCTGATTCATCATTCTCCCGTTTTGCGAGGCCCTAAAAGCGATTCATAGCGAATCGCTATTAAGGACTCGCAAAACGGGATTCATGTAGAAATTGCATGAAGATATGCGATTCCTACATATTCCTTATTTGCGATTAGCAAATTGCTAATCGCAAATAAGGAATAACTCGCCATTCATTCCTATGGGCCAAAAGGCCCATAGGAATGAATAGGGAGTATTCCTTATTTGCGATTAGCAATTTGCTAATCGCAAATAAGATAGTGATTTGAAGGGTGCCAGGGGTGTCCAAAGGACACCCTGTAGCACCCCTCAAATGAAATTTTACACAGGTGTTGCTCTAATAGAGATTTCTTAAATGTAATTCCTCGCAAAATTGCGAGATCGCAATTAGCGATTTTTACATTTGGGATGCTGAATCCCAAATGCAAAAATCGCTCTCGCAAAGGGCCAGATTCTCAGAATCTGGCCCTTTGCGAGCGCTATTTTCTTTGATGAATCGGGCGGAAAGTGCCTATTTTTTTTAAAATGCTCACAAGGCTTGTCAATACTAAGTCTAAATTTATTTCACGGTGTAACAATTATTCGTGTATTAAAAACTTCACTCCACTCATTTAAAATGTACCTGCCCTTGTAGGTAATTTTTTATCTGCCCTTCGAGGTGTTTTTTCATGAATTAATAGGATAATTACGATAAGAGCCCTTTACTGGGCACTATTAACCAGTTTCCTCTCTGCTATATCTATGAACTTTAAAAAAGCTTCCATTAAATTGTGAAGCTTCTCCCTGCAAGAAGGCTATTACTGCTTGGCAGCATGTTTGTATAGCTTGTCGATTAAAGTCTTGCTTTAACAGACATCTGCATTCAGTTGATAAAGCTGGGCAACTACAAATAATATTGCAAATATCTTCTCTCTTGTAGTTGCAGAGGCGACATGACGTTTCACTACTCAGCTTTTTCCAAGCTGGTGCGTCACTGCAAAATCGAAAATTGCCAAGCCACACGTTTTTGATCAGGTTTCAATTCTTTAGAAGCTAACTGAGACAATTCTATACTTTTAACAATAGTAATAGTCTCTTGTAAAGATGGATTCTTTAACATCAACAACTTTTCTTGTACTTTTTTGTCTCTCCAATGAGCAGTGACCTGATCCCTCATAAGTTGCGAAGTGACCTGTTCAAACTCACATTCAGATGCGAGAATACGTAAGGTAGTGACATAGGACACAATACTTTCATCAGTTTCTTGTTCCCTAGTAAAAAATGTATGTCTCCCTACAACAACACTACCCTCTACATCAAATTGCTTCTTCAACATGGCTACCACCAGATCATACCCATTGAGAGGTTCTTCATCTTCAGGAACTTCTAAAGGGGGTAAATGTTCTAAAACCACTTACTCTCTAGTCCTAGGTAGGTTCCTCACTGAACCTTATCCCCTTACAGCTCCTAAATACTTTTTGAATGCTCTATACCAAACCTTCCATCTCACTGGAGGGTCTCCTGGAAGCTTTAAAAACGGATGGGGTGCTTGGACACTCTGCATATTGAATATGATCGTAATTTTTTTTATAAATTACACAATATGTAACAGTGTTGAGTAATAACAAACAATGAGCCAAAATAAATGAGCACCAGCATTGACCTGTAAGAAAATACACAATACTGAAAGAAAAACAAATGTGTAAACAGACTGATTAGTCACTTTCAGGTGAATAGATGTATGTAGCAGACAGAAAATATGATGGTGAAGCACTTATGAGTCACGAAAAATGCCAAAAATGACTTAAGATAGTCAGACACTGCGTTGTTCCTTGAGGGAATCAATATCTTGAGTCAACAGCTGACCTTGTACTCACAGATTAAAACTAAATGTTGTACAGCAAATGGTGAAAGAGCAATACTTGGAAACTGCTCCTCCTGTAAATCGCTGCTCCTGTACATCGTCTTAAAAACCACTTCATCCGTCACCCCAAAATGGGCGCAATACTCTGTTCCAGCCACACACACTTTACCGGTGCACAGGAGAAATGAAGATGCATTCGCCTGCAGTCGTTGCCAGTGAAACACACTTACCCATCACTGCACGTCAGACGTTAAGGATTGTTGCACTTGGGAGGGAGAAGGGGGGCAAGCCAGACTGACAACCGTATTGTGTGTGTAAAAGGCTTTATTGAAACAGGTGCACATCACAAACTTTATTAACTGGCTCCTCGCCTTACAATACGAAAACCTCTCTGAACATCAAGTTATCTGACCCCTTTGGTTTCTTCCCCCGCCCCTACGATCCCCACATGATAAAAACATCCCCCACGCTGCAAAACACAAAACATTAAATGCGAATACATTATATGAATACCATAATACCCAATCCTATCCCATAACCTTTGACCTTCTTGACCTCCCAAAACTAAACTCCTATCCTTCTTCCCGCAACTGTAACTAATGAGCCCCAATGTAAAACCTCACAACCTGTTTAACCTTTCCTCGATGCTGAAATCAACTCCCCAACTTAACGCTAACTACCAAAAACTCCAGTCAAGCTAGGCCAACTTCTAAAACAAACCCCGCACCCAGGAAAAGTCGGGAGGGTAGGTGACTACACCGCCTCCTTACTTATCCTACTCCCCCTCACTCACCCCCCTCCCCAACACCAGCCAAAACTCTATCGATCTCTAGCGGACCCCTAGCAACCGTGCCAACACCTCGCAAAGCTCCAGCAGGTACAGATTCCTGCCCATATGGGACAAATGGACCCGTCCCCCCTAAACAGTTCTGAGTCGTAGGACGCTAATGTCCTAATGCCCTATCCTAGAGAAGCCCAGGTGCCTACAGAACCTCACCATCTCCACATTGACCTTCCTCCTTGCCTTGTCAATTGCCTGTGGATGCACTGCGCCCCTCCACACCCGACGCGGCAAAAACTCCATCCACACAACCATACAACCTGACCACCTCCTTTTTATCCCACCCAGATTCCTCTTCATGGCCCTCATAAGCACGAGACCAGTCTCACTCACCATATCGTTTTCTCCCAAATGCAACACTAGGACATCAGGACACCTACCCGCTACCACCATGGTATTGAGAGTGGATACCAGCTCCCGCCACAACATGCCCCCTTTTCCTTTCCAACTTATGTTGAACACATTCAGATTGAACCCCAAATTTGCGCAGAAATAAATGGGTTGTGCCTGCACCTGGGCCCTCCTAACAAAAGAATGCCCCACAATCCAGAACTCCATGTCTCTGGTGAGGGGACCCGAAACAGAACCTAAAAAAGAAACAAACAGTAAGTGCCATGTTCCCCATAGTCACCGCGCGCTTCAAACGCTGGGCGCTTCCCGAATGTACCGCCGATAGCAGTCCGACGACCATCTGCCCAGCCGCATGATATTCCCTCGCCCCTGCCCTTGCCGGTGAGCCTCCGACGCCGCTCCAATCCTGAAAGAGTGGGTGCCAAAGCGCTTCCGTCCAGCCCCAGGCCCTGCAATGCCTTACGCCCGTGGTTCCCAAACTGTGCGCCGCGGCGCCCCGGTGCGCCATTATCAGTTGCCAGGGGCGCCGCGGCACGATGTGTGAAATTGCAGTGGCAGCGCTAGCAATTTAGAAATGACACCTGCATAATAGTGTCAAACCCGCCGCTTTAAGGAAACGGGGATGGAAAGAAAGGGTGAGCTGCAGGGGCTCTTGGAAGGGGGGGAACAACAGCAAGGCTTCATTAACATGCAAATGGTCTTTTAACGACCTGTGAAGTGCTGGGGTGTGGCTGTGTGTGTGCTCTAACAAGAAGAACAGTGTGTGTGTGTGTGTGTGCACCGTTACCGGTGTGCACGAGGCATTCAGTCTCACACCAGGATGCATGCTCTTCAGAGTGCATGTCTAGTGCACTGTTACAGCACATTCCTTTCACCATCACAGTGGATAAATGCTACCTGGTTCTGCTCACTACTGCTGTCTGAGAAGATGTAGGCATGCGCATTTATCTGGCATGTGTTTGAAGAACGTGCCCCTCACAGTGAAGTGTGGTCTCCTGCCTCAGCTGTGCGCCGCCTGAAATCACAGACCCGAGCGGACAGCCGCCTGTCTCCGGACAACCAGGAACCATTGTGCTGGTGGAGCACACGCCAGGTCCCCTCAATGCTTCGCGAGCACAGACCTCTCTTGACGTGTAAGGAGCTGAGGGGCTGCTGAGGGTCAGCTTTGTCCCCTTACTGGTCGCCACATCGGTGGCTGGCTGTGCTTGCAGCACCGGCTGTGAAAGGAACGAGGTCGGTCCTCAGAAGGAGATGCTGATGACTGTCTGAATCACAGCTGCTTTGAAGAGCTGTATGCTGGGATATGTAGTGAGGTACAACTGCTGTAGGGTGCGCAGCTCGTGTAATTAGATGCTTAACATGCTGTCCAGAGCGGATAGCTGCACAATTTTGAAGCGGGTTTTCTTAAGTGATTTGTCTGCTAATCTTCTATAGTCCTTCGAATAGAATATCTCAGTGCCTATATTCAACCATAAATCCAAGCAGAGGCTTTTTTTTCTTTCATGGACATGTCTACTTGATTATCTGAATAAGAAAAAATGGTTCGCCCCCACTGACACCTGGAGTCTGCTTCATGCTGTTCTGTCTAATATAATCTTGGTAATTCAGCTTCTCCTTCTGCTTTATTTCTAATAATATCCCCTCAAGTATCAAGGAGGAAGCCTCTCTGGCCTGGGACCCCAGGATCCAGTCACGGCTGAAGGGCCCAAGGCTTCTGGGGGGAAATGAGTGAAGCTTACATTGTGACATCACAGACAATGACATCACAGGAGGTGCCAGCGATTAACGATTGCCGAAGCTCCTTTGCAAGAAGCAACCTTATTGATGAAGAAAGCAGAAAAACATAAAAAGTCTAAATCATAACCTTGATAAAATAGGTACATATATTTTGAAGTTCTATTTAGAGGAAATACTTCATTATACACAGAGTGGGCAGAAGGGTTTGGCCAAGGTCTCTCCAAGTCCTCTATATTTAAGAAAATTCCCCAATTTTGTTTGATTAGTGTATTATGCCTGTATGTATGTGGTATTAATACAGCACAAACTTAGCCAAATGTCTGCAGACCTCTGTACAGGGCCAAAGCCAAAGACTCAGTCAACATTTGATAGGAGGGGTAGATGGTTGGTGGTCTGTTACTGCATGACGATGTAGTGTGCGGGCTGTCCAGATGGATATGGGGATATTGTTCCAAATCCTTGGTGCATTACCAGCTTTTCATTCCACACCTAAGTATAACATACATGAGCCTTGGTGCCACTTCATCTGCTGCACTACTGATAGCAGTGTGGGGTACCCATTGACATTAAAAAAAAAATGGACTGATGTTACTTGGGGAGGGGCGAGGTTGGTATATTCACCTATACGCAGGAGTAAATGTATATAGCAGTCTCAGGGCGCGAAGGGAGCAGGCATGGAGGGAAGGGGCAGTCTCAGGGCACAAAGGGAGAAGGCATGGAGGGAAGGGGCAGTCTCAGGGCACGAAGGGAGCAGGCATGGATAGAAGGGGGAGTCTCAGGGCACGAAGGGAGCAGACATGGAGGGAAGGGGCAGTCTCAGGGCACAAAGGGAGGAGGCATGGAGGGAAGGGGCTGTCTCAGGGCACAAAGGGAGAAGGCATGGAGGGAAGGGGCAGTCTCAGGGCACAAAGGGAGAAGGCATGGAGGGAAGGGGCAGTCTCATGGCACGAAGGGAGCAGGCATGGATAGAAGGCGGAGTCTCAGGGCACAAAGGGAGAAGGCATGGAGGGAAGGGGCAGTCTCAGGGCACAAAGGGAGCAGGCATGGAGGGAAGGGGCAGTCTCAGGGCACGAAGGGAGCAGGCATGGATAGAAGGGGGAGTCTCAGGGCACAAAGGGAGGAGGCATGGAGGGAAGGGGCAGTCTCAAGGCACGAAGGGAGCAGGCATGGAGGAAAGGGGCAGTCTCAGGGCACGAAGGGAGCAGGCATGGATAGAAGGGGGAGTCTCAGGGCACGAAGAAAGGAGGCATGGAGGGAAGGGGCAGTCTGAGGGCGTGGGGACAGGCATGGACAGAGGGGGCCATCAGAGTGCAACAGGAAGTACTCCAGAGGTCGGGCTTACATCCCCACCCACCCGTCCACCGGTAAAAAAATGGGGGGGAGCCACGGCCAACTGCGAATTAGGGCAAGGGAGCCACGGGTCAAAAAAGTTTGGGAACCACTGCCTTACGCGAAACCGCCAGAAGCTGTGCACCCGACAGCCGTCCGCATGCCGAAAACATCCCCCTCTAAACGCCCGCCGCTCTCAGTCGCAAGCCCCATCTCACTGGGCACCCACCTTCTGATGCGCCCGTCGACAATGCAACCCACCGGCCTACCCCCATCTGATCCGTCTTCGCTCTCCTCAACCACAAGTGTACCTCCCTCTCCCTGAACGACACCTCTGACCATTGTAACGCCGCATCTGTCCGCACACCCAGCAACTCCAAAACCCTAAAGGCTCACACAAACATCCATGCCATCAGGGCGGCGAACAAACAGGCCTCCCCGGTGGTGAAACACACACCTGGCAATGCATCGATGACCTGCACCAGCAACCCCGGTGACAACGGCTGGTGGACCCTGCACCTTCTCCCGCATGCGAGACCCAAGCTCCCCCACCGACGGCGCATACGCCCCCAACAACTTGCCCATGAACGCTATCCCCGCCAGTTTGCCCGCAATCGTGACCTGCGTGAGACCCTTGTCAATTAAATCCAAAATGCATTGCACCACGTCCTCCTGTCTGTCCCCTTTCGTGTCCCGCCTCCGCGCCCCGGACGCCAAGAAATCTTCCCAAGCAGTCAAGTACATCACCTTGATCGACACCGCCGAGGACCCTAGAACCAGCTGCAACATCCTGTGTTGCCTACGTACCACATCTGAGGGGGAATGCTGGTCGGCTCCCGGTCTGCGACCTTGGCTAAGCCACGGAATCTCCCCCACTGCAAACAAGGCAAAGCATCCGCAATCTCATTGTCGACCCAGGGTACATGCACTGCACGGAAAGCTATGTCAAAGCGCAAGCAGCCCAGCACAAACACACGCAGTAGCTTCAACACCTGTACATCTTTTGCCGACTGCCGATTGACCACCTCCATCACCGCCATGTTGTTCACATGAAAAGTTACCCTCCTGTGTGCCAGCAGCTCCCCCCACACTGCCACTGCCACTACCAAGGGAAAGAGCTTGAGGAAGGCGATACTCCTGCCCCCCCGGCCACTCTGGGAGCAACTTTTCCACGCACCATCCCCCCTGCCAGTACAATCCAAAACCATTGCTCCCCGCTGCGTCTGAGAAGATCTGCATGTCCCACACCAGTGCCTTCCCCAACTGCATGGGGATTTCATTGAAATGCTGCAAGATAAAACGCCACATCCGTAAATCCTCTTTGACTCCCGCGGGGGACCGGTTGTGGTGATGCGGCGGGTGCCACCCCACAAGGCCCTGGCCAGTCTTCTGCAAAAAGTCCTCCCCACGCCTACAACTCTGCAAGCGAAATTGAGGTGGCCCAACAACACCTGAATCACCAAGACTGTAACCTTGGGTTGTGCCAACATTCCTTCCAGCAGCTCCAGCATGTGCTGCTTCTTATCCACTGATAACCGGGCCTCCATTGCCACCGAGTCCAGTTCAATCCCCAAAAAAGACAGCGCCGCTCTTGGTCCCACTGTTTTCTCCGGAGCCAGTGGCAACCCCAACTTCCCCATGAGCTCTTGGAACCTGTCCAGCGCCTCCTGGCAGTCCACAGAACCGGGGGAGCCGACAAGAAAAAAGTCATCCAGGTAGTGTGTAACACCTTGGTGACCCGTCTGTTCCATAAACAGCCACTGCAGGAATGTGCTGAAGCATTCAAAAAGTGCGCAGGACATCGAGCAGCCTATTGGCAGTGCTTTGTCCACGTACCAGCGGCCGTCAAACTGAATTCCTAGTAGGCCCCAATCGTCTGGATGGACTTGGAGCAGCCGGAAAGCCGACTTGATGTCGCACTTTGCCATCCTTGCCGTTGCGCCCGCCGCCACTACCAATGCCATGGCCGCATCAACGGAGGAATACGAGACCGTAGTCTCCCACTCGTTGATGAAATCGTTCACTGAGCCCCCTTCGGGCCAGGACAGGTGCTGTATCAGCCGAAACTGCCCTCTCTCTTTCTTTGGCACGACCACTACCGGGGAGACAGTGAGCTCCTCCAACGGCCAATCCTCAAAAGGACCCGCCATGCGGCCCTCGCACACCTCCTTCTCTACTTTGCCCTGCACCACCTCCTGGTATTCTCTGGCGGACTTCAAGTTGTCGGCCCACCTCCGCCGCCTGGGGCCCTCATACCCCAAGCGGAACCTGTCTCAGAACCCTACCTGCAAACATTTGGCAGGCCCCGCGTCGGGGTAATCGCGTAGCACCGCCACCAGCCGATCTACCTTAACCGGCGTAAGAGCCCTTGCACCCAGGACCCTTATCACCTCTGCCAACCCTGGCTGCCTGCCGGGAACTCGCCCGCTGACCACCTGCTGCCACTCTCTGACCCCCTTTTGATGTGCCTGCCAAGTCCTAGCACCTGACCAGGGGGTGTCCATACTTCCCGCAGCCGGAACATTAATGCCGGAAATGGCAATGCTCCTGCATACACAAACACTTGTTGTAATCCCAACAAGGGCCTGCATTGCCGGACTGGCCTTTGGTCCCAGCCCCCACCCCTCCCCGGGTGGGCCGGCCCTGAAAGGGCTGATAAATTATGGGCAGTCCACTCGCTGTAAAAATGGTCTTCCCCGAACCCGCGAACCCCATCGTGTGTTGCCAAAGGTCAGCATCTAACTCACCCCATTTTGCCTCCGGGTCCCAGTTTATCCGCGCTCTGAACTCTTCATCATACTGCACCCAGGCAGACCCGCCCCCGTGATCTGGGCCTTCCGGATGACGTCCATGTATTTAAACAAGGACACTGACCGCTCCGGGAACTTCTCACAGTACACGCTTGCAAAAATTGAGAAGGCCGCCATCCTGTTCTCTATTGTGAGTTGCATTTTCGGCCTATTCTGGAGTTTGTACTCCTCCTCCTTCGAACCCTCCTTCGCCCGCACCTCCCGATGAAGTAACTTAAGAATCTCCACGTACTCCCCCTTCCAAATCTGTTCTTTCGTGGCCAGCATCAAGTGCGCCCCCAGCGGCTTCGTAACCCCCATATACGGAAGCTTCTTAATTTTTAGCTCCATACTCTCCGGCTTAGCGACATCCTCGTCGGCTGCGCCCGCGTCTGCTAATCCTGCCGCGCCAGAGGGCCCAGTCACCCCTGCCCCTTTTGCCCCGTCAAGTGCCACCGTGGCTGCCCCGCCAGTGTCTCTGCCCGCCAGCACCTGGAGCACCACATCCAGCCCCACCCCCTTGTCTGTCACATACTTTCCTTTACACAGCCACACACCCCCAACCCCCTTATCCCCCCACCCCCACCGATATCAAACATGCTGCTGCTCGCGTACCTCTCACCAATACATCCACCGGCCGTCCACCACCATGCCGATCCACGATGCCGGTCTCGGCTCCCAACTAGATGCCCGGGCTGTCCGCTCTTGCTGGCCCCATGACCTCTGCAAAACACTATCAACAACATTATTGCGCCCCCCTCTGCCCTCGCCATCCCTCAATTGCCCTTCCTCCAAGCTATCCTCATCCTCCACCACTTGCACAAAACCTGCGCCACACCCCCGTCCGGTCGGCGGCACCGACCGCCCCCTTCCAGCCGCATTAAACAAAATGCGTGTGTTGCTCCTCCACCGGTGAGACTCCCCAGGCCGCTGGTGCCCCATGGGTGCTGGGGTCGGCGAGCCCGCCTCCGGCCTTCTTGTGCCGGCCGCGACGGGATCCCCTCACGGGGGGCCCGCTTGGGCTTCCCCTCCCCCCATTGCCCCTCCCACAGTGATAGGCCACTCCTCTCTCGCCGCCGGGGAGCGCTCTTTGCGCTGCCCCACCGAGGCACCCTCGCACACACTCCTGGCTCCCCTGCCTGCACCATGATGGGGAAAGCGCTCCTCGCATCTCCCCGCAGTTTACTCTCTGCAGCTTGCCCAGGCCCGCCTGTTCGCGCACCTGAGGGCCCGGGCGGAGGTGCGACCTCCGCCCCAGACCCCCCCACCCGCACTTCCAAGACCGCCCCGAAGCAGGGGGTGGTCCAACTCCACCATGGCCGACCCCGACGGCAAACCCCCAGATCGCCCCCACCGCAAACGCCTCCCCTGGCCCCCCGCTCCTCCCTCACCCCCAGTCCCGCTCCCCATGATCCCACTCGGCCCTTCCTCACGGCCCGGGGGCCTTACCTGGGTCTATGCCAGCTTCCGGGCCCG
This sequence comes from Lissotriton vulgaris, assembly GCF_964263255.1. Classification (NCBI taxonomy): domain Eukaryota; kingdom Metazoa; phylum Chordata; class Amphibia; order Caudata; family Salamandridae; genus Lissotriton; species Lissotriton vulgaris. The sequence continues at coordinate 366,631,450 of NC_141687.1, forward strand.
CAAGCAGGCCAGGACGGCCGCCACCACCCCAGCAGATGCGCTCCGCACCGGCCATCCCCACCCAGGGGCCCACAAGGAGGTCCATGCGCCCTGCCTCACTGAGCAGGCGTATGGCCTCCAAAACACTGAAATCTTCGGCTGCCATCACTCTAACTACCCGAAGGTACGCAAAAACGCCACAAAGCCCGACAAATCACCACCAAAACCTCAACAAAAACCTCTCCTGAAGCGCTCCCAACCACCAGGTTACCAAACCTAAAATGGTGGCTCGGCTGGCGCTGATAACCCTTATAAACCTTTGGGCTTTCTTATATACTTGGGCTGCTTTTGGGCTATCCCAAAGCAGCCCAAAACTGCATAAAATGGCCATCGCCATCTCACCCCCTCCCCCTCCCAATCTGCCCAGGGGGCAGACCTCGAGGCTCGGCTGCCCCCCAAAACCCCCTTGTTTTCAGGGAAGCACTCCAAGCTGTGCTAGAAAGACGCCGACTGCACGTTTGACATGCTCTACAGGAAAAGCGCACAACAACCAACATTCTAGCACGTCATAATTTGGAGCTGGGTGCCGAAGGGAAAAGATCGAGGGATGACGGAATATGGCAGGAACACACGGGACACAAAGAGACAAAAGAGAAGAGTGCCTCTGCGGTGTGACCCGTTTCCTTCGCTCTTGCCAAACGAACCGGTAAGCCAGCACCCAAGAAGATCAAAAGTTGGCTGTCAACTAAAATGCAGGACTTCTTTGACACGCAGGAAGATCCAAGATTTATAGAGGTTTCCCTATTGCACAGCACAGATCCGCAATTGTACCACGGTGATAGAATTCACCTCAAAGACACCAGGACCAACGTCTCACTGGTGACAATGCGAAGATGACCCTATCAAGACACCTCAAAGGAAATTCGGAGGAGCACTGAACTGTCAGCTGTACACCCCTGGAACCAGGCAAGGGTGCTGCACACATGGATGGAGATCTTGAAAGGTCAAACCCGTCGCCAAATTTGAAGTGATAACACGCAGACAGGTAAGTGTAAGAGCACTAGGTTTAATGACCATTCATCTCCACAGGTTCCAGGGAATGTCACAGCTGACCATGGATTTCAAACAGCAACATTCCATAGCTCAAGAGATGACATCACAGCTTGGACAATCAGGTTAACTGATTACTACAGTTCTCCTCCAAGAAACATTGGAACAAAATGGCTCAAATATTGTACATAAAATTCTCACTCTGACTCAATCATACTCACTTACTGACACTTAATCCCACTCACCGCATGTCACTGACTTTGCTTTCTCTTTCCATCACAATATCACCACACCATTTTCTTTTCCATCTAAATGTTAGCACTCAGCACATTAATTACAAAAAACTTTATTCATGTATTTGTCACATAGCACTGCGTGGTGGTTAGGAGTGATTCTCTGAGATTTTCATTACATCTATTGCAGCCTTGAGAAAGCCCTGGTCCCGATGACCAAGTAAGGGCGAAACACTTGTCGGCTGTTGAATGTTTCAAATCAAATCCTGTAACGTCTTGAACAAATGATGAAAACTCAAAAACTATGAATAAAACCAAAACAAATAATCATCACTTGAAACCTTGAAGCATTCTTAAATTACTAACATTTAATCGGGATGGCATCCTCCCACCAAAAGAGAAATGACAATAACACCCAGGAAGAGAATCTTTGGGCCTACCTTCTTAAACAGTACTCTACACACATAAATGGCAGCTGTACATATATTTGAAAACATTTTTTGTACTAACCTCAGCTGCAGCAGTCTTGTTCCATTCCTGGTGTTTCAATAATATTACTGTAACAGTGAATAATTAGGCCTTATTGGCTATTAGTATGAATACTATTTGGCAGGAAACCATGAGAACAGAGCCCCGATGCCGATAAGGATGAGTAGCTCCCTTCTTTATGGCACTGATTTTCTCTGAGGCCAAGGTTCATAAAGGCAGTGCCAGTGGCTGCAAGGGGCAGGTCAAGGGCCAGCTGGGACCCATAAATGAAGTCCATGTTGCGATCCTCTGGAAACACGGCCCGGGGGCCTTACCTGGGTCTATGCCAGCTTCCGGGCCCGCAAGCAGGCCAGGACGGCCGCCACCACCCCAGCAGATGCGCTCCGCACCGGCCATCCCCACCCGGGGGCCCACAAGGAGGTCCATGCGCCCTGCCTCACTGAGCAGGCGTATGGCCTCCAAAACACAGAAATCTTCGGCTGCCATCACTCTAACTACCCGAAGGTACGCAAAAACTCCACAAAGCCCGACAAATCACCACCAAAACCTCGACAAAAACCTCTCCTGAAGCGCTCCCAACCACCAGGTTACCAAACCTAAAATGGTGGCTCGGCTGGCGCTGATAACCCTTATAAACCTTTGGGCTTTCTTATATACTTGGGCTGCTTTTGGGCTATCCCAAAGCAGCCCAAAACTGCATAAAATGGCCATCGCCATCTCACCCCCTCCCCCTCCCAATCTGCCCAGGGGGCAGACCTCGAGGCTCGGCTGCCCCCCAAAACCCCCTTGTTGTCAGGGAAGCACTCCAAGCTGTGCTAGAAAGACGCCGACTGCACGTTTGACATGCTCTACAGGAAAAGCGCACAACAACCAACATTCTAGCACGTCATAATTTGGAGCTGGGTGCCGAAGGGAAAAGATCGAGGGATGACGGAATATGGCAGGAACACACGGGACACAAAGAGACAAAAGAGAAGAGTGCCTCTGCGGTGTGACCCGTTTCCTTCGCTCTTGCCAAACGAACCGGTAAGCCAGCACCCAAGAAGATCAAAAGTTGGCTGTCAACTAAAATGCAGGACTTCTTTGACACGCAGGAAGATCCAAGATTTATAGAGGTTTCCCTATTGCACAGCACAGATCCGCAATTGTACCACGGTGATAGAATTCACCTCAAAGACACCAGGACCAACGTCTCACTGGTGACAATGCGAAGATGACCCTATCAAGACACCTCAAAGGAAATTCGGAGGAGCACTGAACTGTCAGCTGTACACCCCTGGAACCAGGCAAGGGTGCTGCACACATGGATGGAGATCTTGAAAGGTCAAACCCGTCGCCAAATTTGAAGTGATAACACGCAGACAGGTAAGTGTAAGAGCACTAGGTTTAATGACCATTCATCTCCACAGGTTCCAGGGAATGTCACAGCTGACCATGGATTTCAAACAGCAACATTCCATAGCTCAAGAGATGACATCACAGCTTGGACAATCAGGTTAACTGATTACTACAGTTCTCCTCCAAGAAACATTGGAACAAAATGGCTCAAATATTGTACATAAAATTCTCACTCTGACTCAATCATACTCACTTACTGACACTTAATCCCACTCACCGCATGTCACTGACTTTGCTTTCTCTTTCCATCACAATATCACCACACCATTTTCTTTTCCATCTAAATGTTAGCACTCAGCACATTAATTACAAAAAACTTTATTCATGTATTTGTCACATAGCACTGAGTGGTGGTTAGGAGTGATTCTCTGAGATTTTCATTACATCTATTGCAGCCTTGAGAAAGCCCTGGTCCCGATGACCAAGTAAGGGCGAAACACTTGTCGGCTGTTGAATGTTTCAAATCAAATCCTGTAACGTCTTGAACAAATGATGAAAACTCAAAAACTATGAATAAAACCAAAACAAATAATCATCACTTGAAACCTTGAAGCATTCTTAAATTACTAACATTTAATCGGGATGGCATACTCCCACCAAAAGAGAAATGACAATAACACCCAGGAAGAGAATCTTTGGGCCTGCCTTCTTAAACAGTACTCTACACACATAAATGGCAGCTGTACATATATTTGAAAACATTTTTTGTACTAACCTCAGCTGCAGCAGTCTTGTTCCATTCCTGGTGTTTCAATAATATTACTGTAACAGTGAATAATTAGGCCTTATTGGCTATTAGTATGAATACTATTTGGCAGGAAACCATGAGAACAGAGCCCCGATGCCGATAAGGATGAGTAGCTCCCTTCTTTATGGCACTGATTTTCTCTGAGGCCAAGGTTCGTAAAGGCAGTGCCAGTGGCTGCAAGGGGCAGGTCAAGGGCCAGCTGGGACCCATAAATGAAGTCCATGTTGCGATCCTCTGGAAACAGTGAAAGAAAAAAGACTGTCATATTACAGGGAAGTGGATGTTTAACAGAGGTGCACTACTGAGAAGTAACCACCCACAACACAAGGAGATAAGCCAACTAGGGTGTTCATGGTGATTGCATGGTGTGATGTGGATGTAATAGTGAAGCACTATTTTGCATATGAAGCAAATACATGACTTGCTGACAGTCTAAGCACTACAAGGTGCATTGGAGAATGGGGAATGATGCATAACTGCATTGCAGATGGTGGCTAATATATTTAGTTCTGCAAGGAAGCATGTGCTCATGAGTTTGGTTTTCAGGTGATTCTTGAAAAAGTTCTCATTTGTCCTTTTCTCTTTTACTGTTGCCTAGGCTAAGGTTATCCAGATCCATCCTTTGTACATTATGGTGCCAGGCACCCTGTCAGCATCCCTGGCATTCATGCTGCCATCAGCATCACCTGCTAATGCAATCGTCTTCAGCAATGGATATCTCAAAGTCACTGATATGGTGAGTATCTGAGCGTCCTCCTATCAACACAGAGCTATACATATGCACATGTGCAATAAAACCGCCAACTTAAGGCATGCATACTCTGATGTCAGTCGTTACTTCTCTTTTGACTAACTCTATTAAAATCACTTTTTTAAATCCATGGCATAATACAGACATTAGGCACTTTATACTCTGACTTTTTAGTAATTGAGCTTTAACAATTGCTATGCATCCAACCCAATTGTAGTGGATTTTACAGTGCTTTTTTTGTGTGTTATTTTTTGGGGGATATCACATGTATGTTTCTGTTGGATAGCCCTATCATGATTTATTGTTTTTTTAATATAGGTTTTACTTTGCTTTTCCATAATAGATTTTAAACATTTAAAGTGTTAAAAAGTTCATCGCAGACTGTGACTTCTACTCTTAGGTATTATGTATTAGTCACGTTAGGGGGCATCGCAAGGGCAGACTTCTGCTCTTTGTATGACATGCCTTTTAAATGTTTTATAGTGTTATTGTTTTAATTAACACTGAAATCTAGTACCACTCTGGAAGAAGCATGGGTTCATGGGCTTAGGCACCTACCAGCAGAATGCACCCAGGAAAATGTATAGATAAAGGCAGGTATTAAATTAATTTGAAATGTTGCCAGTGCATGCCGTAAGAGCCAACCATGGGCCCTGTTTCTTGAGATTCATTTAAGATGGCAGTGCTTTTGTTGAAAAATGCGGTACCTAATTGGTTCACTATCAGCTTTGGAGTTCAGGTGCGGGTGCTTTTTGTCTTTACTCTTTATTATGGGGCTGAAAATTATTTCTATTAACGTAAATGGCCTAAACAATAAGAAAAAAATGAGAGCAATAGAATTATGGGCCAAAACGCAACAACCTGATGTGATTCTATTACAAGAGACCCATATACCTAGGTTAAAAATTGAGCAATTCTCTATGTTTAAAAGCTGGGCTTCTTGTAGAGTATTCTCTTCATGTTCAGAGTCACAGAGGGGAGTGGCGTTATTTGTTAGTAAAAAATTAGAGGCCCAGCTGGGTCAAGTGGAACAAGGGGGGTCGGGCCGTTGGTGCTGGGCCACCTGTGTGATCACAAATAGAACTAATCCTGTTACGTTAGTGAGTTTTTATGCTCCAACAGAGGATTCACCAGAGATATATGAGGAGTTTTTTCATTCTTTGTTGATGGTCAAGGGTGAGATTATTATTGGTGGGGATTTCAACATTACAATGAACAGAGAGCTGGATTCATCCAGCAAATCGAAGACACAACTTAAGCCTAAATCTCTTAGGGCTATTAAGAATAATATGTTGCTATTTAACCTGTGGGACCCTTGGCGTAATCAAAATCCGCATAAAAAAGAATATACTTGTTGGTCGGGTAGATTTAAATCCTCCTCACGAATTGATTTTTTTCTAATTACACGTCAAATCATTTTTTCTAAACAGACGTTGCTTCACAACGGGTTCTCGGATCATGCTATGATTATTATGTAACTGGGATTGGTAGATAGGGCAAGAACCCCTAAACGTTGGGTCTTTAATAAAAAATATTTGACTGATGACACTTGGGTGGAGGCTATTAAAACTGAGATATCAGCCTTTTTTTCGGAATATGGGAACTGCCCCCCTCAATTATGTGTGGGACTCTTTTAAGGCATATATTCGCGGACTGGTGATTGGTAGAGATGCAGCAGATTTTTCAGCAGTTAAGAATAAAATTAAACTGCTCCAACAAAAAATTCAGGCTCTGACTGTACTCAGGCAACAAAATTCTGCTAGATCGGTTCAAGATCAATTACATGCGGCCAAAAGTGAGCTCTCTCAGGAGCTTTATACTCAGAGTGATGAGATTTTTCGCAAGAGCTCACAAAAAATTTATGAAGAGAGTAACTTTACTGGCAAACTCCTGGCGTGGCAGGCCAGAGAGCAAGCCTCGTCTAATCTTATACACTATCTATATTCTCCAGACACTCTTAGGGATACATCGGTTCCAGCTGAAATTGGAGAAATAATGGTCGCACACTATAGAAGGATCTATAATACTCAATCGACAATAGATTATCAAAAATGATTGAATTATCTGCAAAAGTACTCTCTTCCCACTCTTTCCTCTGCAGATCAAATTAGTATGGCAACTCCATTCACTAGAGAGGAAGTAGAGAAAGTTGTACAACAGCTTCCACTAGGGAAAGTAGCCGGACCGGATGGGTTTCCCTCAGAGTTTTTAAAAGTTTTTTTTACTTCCTTCTTAGATGTTTTCGTCCAATTACAATAGTAAGTTTTCTTAAAAAAGGTAAATCCCCCCAACGATCCAAATTCTTATAGACCCATCACGCTACTGAACACAGATTACAAAATTACCACTAAATAATTATCTACAAGATTTAACTCTTTTTCTTCAGATCTGATTCACGCAGACCAGAATGGCTTTGTTGCCGGCAGGCAGCTGTTGACTGACACTCATTTTTTAGCAGAGGCTTTGGATATTTTTGAGTCACGTAAGATCCCCGCTTTAATTTTATTATTTGATGCTGAAAAAGCTTTTGATTTGGTGGTATGGGAGACACTTTTTATTATTTTACAGCACTTCGCTATCCCTAAGGTAATTATAAATTTGATTCAGAGTCTTTATTTAGGGGCTAGGGCTAATATCATAATCAATGCCGAGTCTGTGGGGCTAGTATCGGTTAAACGCGGTACTAGACAAGGCTGCCCACTGTCTCTGGTTTTATTTGCTTTTTTTATTGAACCCTTAGCAACTGCAATTAGGAAAGCTCCTCTTTTATTCCCCCCTATTAATTTGATGCCTAAAATCAAACTTTATGCAGACGATATAATTTTGTTAATTAAGCCGGAAATGCAATGTCAATCTCATGCACTTCAAATATTTGAAGAGTTTGAGGCGCTAGGGGGCTATAGGATAAACAAAAAAAAAACGAAATCCTAGTTTGCGGGGGTATTAATCCTGTAATTCACCCTGATTTAAGATCATGCATTAATAACAAACCGAAAAGATATTTGGGGGTTATGTTCTCTCCCGCAGTTTCAGATCTTTACAGCTTGAATTTTATCCCATTGTTGCAGAAGGTACGAGCAATGTTCGAAAGATGGAATCCTCTACCATTAACTATTATTGGTCGGGTCGCATTAATTAAGATGTCGGTCCTTTCTTTATTTAATTTTTTACTTTCAACCATACCTTGTGCTCTGCCGGGATCATTTTTCTCCAAAGCTGAAGCCTTGTTTTCTTCCTTTATTTGGGCCAAAAAGACGCCTCGTATTGCCTTGAATACTTTATTCGAAGATAACAACCTTAAAGACTAATATAATGCATATTTTGCTCAATTCATGACCAGATTCAAGGATAACAATCAGCAACTTTTTATAAATTTTTTCATTGATTTGATTTGCGAAGAAACCCAGATTCCCTCCCCACTTAAATTATTTAAATCACAAAAAACAGTCAGGTATAAGGTGCTGCACTGGTTTTTTAAGAGACGTACAGCACTCCTAAAGAGATACTCCCTTTCATTTCTCAGTACATCCTCTTCCCTCTGCTGGGCTTTCTCATTCTTCGGAGTGGATATTAGCATGGATCTGCTAGAAAAATGGCAGAAGATAGGGTTTAAGATGTTAAGCGATTATATGAAAGATGGCGCTTGGATTAGGATGTCTGATATGTCAACCCTGGTTCAAGGTAATTTCCTATTGCTGGGATCATATAAGCTGATTTATGGAGTTTTGATCCAACTAGACCCTTCACTCCTTTCTTCCCCTGCTCCGTTATTCAATGATTTATTCTGTTTAATACGAGAAAGAAAGCCGGGGGAGTGGAAACGATGCTTAACCGCAAATAGGGACCGGGATTTATGTCTAAAAGCAACCAATAAGTGGCAAGGGCAGAAAAATATGGTATTAACCCCTGCTATATGGAAGAGAATTAATGTTCAGAATTTTTCTGTTTTAAGAGGTGCCAATTGGTGCAGAATGCTGTTTTTTAGTAAATGGCTTCTGTACTTCACTCCGGCAATGGTTAGTAAAATGTATCCTAACTGCTCTTCCAACTATTATAGATGTCTGCATTATAACCCTGCTGATTGGTCTCATGTTGTTGCTCATTGTTCTAAAATTGTACCTTTCTGGAAAGAAATATTTGCATATATACAAAACCAGTGTAAAATATCAATTTCGGTTAATGTTAAATTGATTTTGTTTGGATTTGATCCTGAATTGATGTTACAGAGGCAACTAGTTAAACTAATACATATAGCTATGGCTGTAGCGAGATCGCTAATTCTTCAGAACTGGCATTCACAATATTGCCCCAATCTACATGAATGATGCTATAAAATGCAAAAAGTCAGAATTAGTGAATATTTGTATGCTCAAAGAGTTGGGGCGACTCGTAAATTGGAGAAAATCTGGGGTTCGTACTTCGATTCTAACTGATTCAAATTGATTATGTTGTTTTTTTTTCTTTCTTTTTTCTGTGTTTAACCTTCATGAGATGGCCTTATGTGTGGCTTCTGAATTTGTTTTGGTATCTGTATATTTTGGCTAGCATATGATATGTTGGTGTTTGATTTTGCTTGATTATCCAAGACTTCAATAAAAACAATTTAAAAAAAAAAGAGATGGCATTCTTCGATTCCTAAAAACCCTGAGACATTGCCAGAACCTCTGAAGGGTGGCAACTTACCCCCTCATTCTTGGCAATTCCAATTCGTAACTGAAATTAACAATATTTTGAACCCATATTGACATTAGCTTCCAAGAGATGAAAGGAGCACCATCGTGATTATCATAAAAAGCACTGCTGGAGGTTTTTCTAAAGAATTCAAATACTATTTTGATCAAAAAAGAAAATCAAACTCAGAAAAGATATACAAATATTGAGCAGTAGAATTTAGATACAATATGCTTGCTAATATACTACATAAAAATATAAAAGCTTACCTATACCTGACAAGAAAGTATGAATATCTGTCAGAAAAATATAGAACCTTGCTATACATCACTGATGACATGATCCGTGTGGAAATATGATGCACATCCTCACACTCTAATATAACCTTTGGTAAACCCACTGTTAAATACAGACTACCATTTTCTAAATCATTGACACACCAATACCAGTTACTACATACACACTCACTGATTCCTTAGTCTACACACACATCCACTCATTCATTCATACAATCACTCATTCATGCAGTCACTCATAAATACAACACTATCATCTGCACTCATACACCTATACAGACACTCATACACCGCCACTCATCCATGCAGTTACTCACACACCTAGTCAGTCCTGCTAAGAATCAATCACACTCGCATTTATTCATTTATACAATTATACAAACACCACCTCACTTATTCATACTGATACTAACACATACTTAATCTCTTATATAATCAGTGATACAAGTACACACTCATCCATACAGGCAGTCTCACAATCACTGACTATCATGTATAGTCATTTATATCCTACAACTCTCACCTTCACTGACTTTTACATATGTACTTACTTTGACATGTACCACTGGGACATCCATTCACTCACCAACACATCCATACACACACTCACGCAACCGTACAGCTGTTTCCATATGCATTCTTGAACCCATACGACCAGTGAATCAACCACTCACACATCTATGCACAGAGTCACACACCTCCCACCCATCCACACACACACTCAATCTCCCAATAAAATACTCAGACAACCAATCAATAACCTATATTTACACTCATGTAGCTACTGACCAACCCATGCAGCAGCTTGCACAACAACAGACAGACTGATACAGACATTCACACTGTTTAGTCACTAACCCATGCATTCAGTAAGAGACATTTAATCACTCACTTATACAGTCAGTCACGCATCTACTAAATCCTCCATCCAGACACTTATACACCCACTCATTCTTCAATACACCTTGGAATATACATAAAACATATTTAAACTTTACAGAAAGACACAGTCACTGGATGGTGTCATCAGTTATGTGATTTGAGATGTCATCAGTGATGTCATCAGTGATGTCACTGACCATGTCATGAATGATGTAATATGTGACTTCATGGGCAGTGCATTGCGAGTGAGTGAGTTATAGTTAGCTGAACTAACTATAACAGTGGAATTTCTATGGTTTTGTAAGTAAAGTGTCCAGCAAATGTCCAGCTACCTATAACGTCCCATATACGTATATGCACACCAATTACATATATATATATTACCTACTGGCGGTCGCCAGTAGGTATATATAGTTAGGATTTTTTCCCTATGGGATTTCTGAAAATTCTATGTCTAATAACTTTGGCGTTTGTGGACGGAATTGGCTGAAATTTTCAGGAAAATGGCACATTTTGTTTCTGAGCAGCCCCTGAAAATTTGGGGGGGGGGGTTCGGCAAGGGGGGGCCGAGAAAAAAACGCGTTTTTCTCATGTTAATTTCCATAGGGTGGTTGGCCTAACTTTTAGCCCGAACGGCTGAATGGATTTGCACGAAACTTGGCAAAATTGTAGGGACTGTTAGCCCGATGTGCCTTTGCTAGGTCTCAATATATGTGCTTCAGTGGATTTTGAGAAATTAACGTTCAAAAAAAGATATATATCTGTAACAGCGCTCCGGGCTGCGCTCTGGTTCGCGTACTTTTCGCGTAACGGAACTTTGCGATGCGAATCTGATTGGCTCTCCTGTGTCTGTCAACATTCTAAACAGTCCGGAGCGGCCGCCATCTTGTCTCTCGGTAGGATCGAGAGACAAGAGGAGGCCAAAACAAAGGGGGAAATTACCATAAGGGGGCATAGTAGATCCTCGTTGACCCCCTAGGTTTTATGTGGAGGTTTTAAAAGGGCCCAGCAGGGCAAAAAAAAAAAATTTTTTTTTTTTTTTTTGCGTGGTGAGCGCCTAGTCCGCGAACCGGAAAGCGTTCTGGGCAGCGTACTATAAGGAAAAAAGAATGATAGACTTTTCAAATACTGTATGTTAATTGTTTGTTGTTTTTGTTGATTTTCTTTTTTTCTTTCTTTTTTAAGCATTTTTTTTTTATTTTGATTGTGTTTCATAATTTATTCAACTTTCTAACATTTCATTGTCAGAAATTTCATATTTGTCATTAGCATTTACAAAAACCATATTTTACTCACGCAAAACCATTGAAATTTCATATATAGTTAGTTGCCCTAACTATATATCGCGCACCCGCAATCCACTGCTGATGATGTCACATAATACATCATTCATGACATGGTCAGTGATATCACTGATGACATCACTGATGACATCTCAAATGACATCACTGATGACATCACTGATGACAACACCCAGTGACTGTTTGTTTCAGTAAAGTTAAAATATGTCTTACATATTGAAGAATGAGTGGATGTATAAGTGTCTGGATGAAGGATTTAGTTGGTGCATGACCGACTGTATGAGTGAGTGATTAAATGTGTCTCACTGAGGGCATGAGTTAGTGACTAAACTGTCTTAATTTGTACATCATTATGTCTGCTGTTCTGTAATCTGCTGCATGTGTTGATCAGTAGCTATATGAGTAACTATATGGGTTATTGATTGGTTGCCCAAGTATTTGTATGGGAGACTGGATGTGTGTGTGGGTGGCTGGGAGGTGTATGATTCTGTGCATAGATATGTGAGCAGTTGATTCACAAGATGTATGGGTTCAAAAGTGCATGTGGAAACAGCTGTATGGGTGGTTGACTGTGTGCATGACTGTATTGGTGAGTGAATGGATATCTCAGTGCTACATGTCAAAGTAAGTACATATGTAAAACACAGTACATGTGAGAGTTGACATATATAAATAACTGTGCATAATATATATATCATTGGGAGTTTGTATCAGGGATTGTATAAGAGAGTAAATATGTGTTAGTATATGTTTGAATAAGTAAAGTGTGTATAACTGTATAGTTGAGAAAATGGACGTGTGAATGATTTTTTTGCATGAATGACTAGGAGTGCGAGTAACTCCATGGATGAGTGACAGTCTGTGAGTGTCTGTTTACACTGATTGTATCTAAGGTTATATTAGAACCTGAAGAGGTTCATCGTATTATCACATGAATGATATCATCAGTGATGTGATGAGTAATGTCAAATGAGATGTCATCAGTGATGTCATTTGAGATGTCATCAGTGATGTCATCAGTGATGTCATTTGAGATGTCATCAGTGATGTCATCAGTGATATCACTGACCATGCCATGAATGATGTATTATGTGACATCATCAGCAGTGGATTGCGGGTGCGCGATATATAGTTAGGGCAACTAACTATATATGAAATTTCAATGGTTTTGTGTGAGTAAAATATGGTTTTGTAAATGCTAATTCCTAACTATATATGGTCTATAACCTATGGTTTTTTCATTGAATATATATATATATATATATATATATATATATATATATATATGCACACCAATTACATATATATATATTACCTACTGGCGGTCGCCAGTAGGTAGTTATAGTTAGGATTTTTTTCAATGTTAAATCTCAAAATTCTATTTGGAATAACTTTGGCGCCGGTTGACGAATCTGACTGAAAATTTCCTCAAAATGGCCTCGCGGCGTTCAGGTCCTTCCCTGAAAGTTTGGGGGGGGATTCGTCAAGCGGGGGCCGAGATAAAAGGGGGTCCCAAAACGCGTTTTCCCTATGTTAATTTCCATAGGGCCGTCGGTTTCACTTTTAGCCTGAACGGCTGAATGGATTTCCACCAAATTGGGCAAAATTGTAGGGACTGGTAGCCCGATGTGCCTTTGCTATGTCTCAAGATATGTGCTCCAGTGGATTTTGAGTAATTAGGTTCAAAAAATATATATATCTATGGCAGCGCCCCGGTACGCGCCCCGGGGAGCGCACTGGGCGCGCCACGCGAGGTGCGCACAGAAAGCTGATTGGCTCTCGGGTGTCTGTAAACATTCGAAACAGTCCGGAGCGGCCGCCATCTTGTGTCTCGGTAAAATCGAGACACAAGAGGTTATCTGAACCAACAAGCAGTACATTTTAAATTTTTGCAAAAATATACACTCAAATGATTAAAAAGGTTGTCAGATTAAAAATGCTATAATAGCACTGTCTACATCAACATATTAAAAACATCTCATTTATTGGTCAAACAATGGTAAAGGAACAAACTGTCGACGCAGCGTTTCGGTGCCCTTTGTTTTATTCTTGCACCTTCTTCAGGACTCGTTCCCTGTATTTGTCACATCTACAAAAATCATAGTACATTTCATTAGGTCCCATACTTTTATTGCATCAGTTACACTTAGATTACTATCACTATTGGAAAGGGGCGACCACTCGGTCCCCCCGAACGTATGGCAGAGTGCCTCGATCCCCCCGGGAAGCCATTTTGGGCGGGAGGCGCGTCTCGGCTGGTATGCCCGAAGCGGCGTAGCCGGGGCGCGCTTTTTCCCGCCCTAGAGTGGGCTGGCCTAGACACTGACGCAGCCGGCCACGCCCTCGGGGCAGGCAGGGGCGGGTTTACGCCCGCCCTGAAGATGGATAAAAAGAGACGCAAGACCAGAAGACATCCTCTTGTTCCTGTGCTCTGAAGCTGCACCTCCTCGCTGCACGTGAGCTCGAGACGGAACGAAGAGCCAATTTTGAGCGTTTTAATCGTTCTTGTTTGTTTTTCAGTTACTTTGTTTGAGAATGCCGAAGAAGGTTGGAAAGCGCATGACTACCGACCAGATGCTGCGTGTTCTCATGAAGGAGATGTCCGAGCTAAAGAAGCGGGTGGACAAGAATGAGGAAAAGGGTCCAAAACGTCCTTTGGCGGGAGCAGCCCCGGGAGGGAAAAACAAGAGGCCCAGGAGGGGGGCAGCGGGTGAAGACATCCCCGGTCCCAGTGCCCCGCTCGAGGCTCCAACTCCCGTGCCGGAGGAGGGGAATCCGATCCCCGTTGTGGTCACCCCCGTGTCCGAGGATGATATGCCGCCCGAGCTGGCAGCACAATTGGCAGCGTGGTTGGGTAAAGGTAACGAGGGCGCCACGGCTGTTGAGGCGCAGGCGCTGATAAAGCAATTGCGTGAGAAACGTGAAGCAGCCAAGGTGCCCGTGCCGGCTGCAGTAGGGGACAAGACACCAGGGACGAATGCGACCACAGAGGCAGCGTCAGGTGCAGGTAAGCGGCCATTGCCGATCGCGAGGGATGAGTCAACACCCTCTCGGAGAGAAAAGTTGGGGCAACATGTTCCTTTGGCAATTAAGGAAAAGATTTGGGCGGGGGAGTATGTGAACATTTTTTCATTGCTTGTTGACCACTATGAGGTAGAGCATGTAAAGAGTCAGAAGGATCTCATGCATCCGAGTGTTTGGCGCGCAAAAATGGCCGCCTTTAAAGTGAATGAGAATATTGGCAATTGGGGCAATGCCTGGGGAATCTTTACATCAATCTTGGGGGAACGTAGACCGGAGTTGCTTTCCGAGTTCCCAATTTATCAATCACGAATCATGGGGTATTCGACATCGCACCAGGGTAATCATTGGTTTTGTTACGATAATATGTTCAGAAAGGAAAAGGAGCATAATAAAAGTTTAACCTGGGATTGTTATGATGCCTTGACTTGGGATAAAATGAAGGAGTCAGGAATGTTGAAAATGCCGTTGGTGGGAAGTAATGTTGGCGAATCCTCCCGGCAATATGGGGGGACGCCCTTTCGTTCAAGTACGGGTGCCGACGATCACTCGAAACCTACCGGCAATACCGGAAGAAAGGGTTTCTGCTTTAATTACAACAGAGGTAAATGTACGAGACCGCAGGGATCGTGTAAATTCAAACATGAATGTAGTGGTTGTGGGTCGTCCCATCCTGAGACCTCGTGCAGAGCCAGAACGGGTGATAACGGGGGGAGAGGAGGTGCCAAACAGGTCTAATACAGTCCGAGGGGCGCCTTTACCCACTCCGATTGATACCCTGGCGATGATTCCTTGGCTCAGTGACTACCCGGATCGTACTTCTGCTGGGGTGCTGCGGAACGGTTTTTCGTATGGTTTCCGCATCCCGGTAGGGGACTTTCAGGGTGTGGATAAGTGTAAAAATCAACTTTCCGTCCTGCAGCATACAACCGTAGTACAGGATAAGATCCGGAAAGAGGTGACTCGAGGTCGGGTCGCCGGCCCGTTTAGTGTACCCCCGGTCCAGAATTTTGTTTGTTCTCCCTTAGGGGTAGTCCCCAAGAAAGACCCTGGTGAGTTCCGACTGATTCATAATTTATCAGCTCCACGAGGTCTTTCCGTAAATGAGGCAATCGATCCGGAAGTGTGTTCAGTGCGGTACGCATCCTTCGATGAGGCCGTAGCCATTTTGAATCGCCTGGGGCCCGGGGCGCTGATGGCGAAGTCAGATATCGAGTCAGCGTTCCGATTGCTCCCGGTACACACAGACGACCAGCGTCTCCTAGGTTTCATGTTTCAGGGTTGTTATTACATGGATAGGTGTATGCCAATGGGGTGTTCGATATCCTGTGCTTATTTCGAGAAATTCAGTAGTTTTCTACAATGGGTCTTCACAAAGAAAACGGGTTTCCAAGATGTAATGCACTACCTTGATGATTTCCTGTTTCTTGGGGCAGCCGGGGGTCTTGAATGTGGCCGGGCCTTGGCCGAATTTTGTGTGGTGATGAAACAGTTTGGTGTGCCATTGGCGCTGGGTAAAACAGTGGGTCCTACGACTTGCCTCGAGTTTCTGGGGATCGAGTTGGACTCCATTGAGGGGTGTTTCCGTTTGCCAGCCGAGAAAGTGTTGAAGTTCAGGGCTGCGCTGCAAATGTGTATAAATGCTTCAAAAGTTACGCTGCAACAATTACAGCAGGTGGTGGGACAGTTGAATTTTGCCTTGAGGGTAATACCAATGGCCCGCCCCTTTTCCCGTTCAATTGCCCAAGCGATGGTCGGCCTTAAAGAAGCCCATCATCGCACGAGACTATCGGCCGAGATCCGCCAGGACATGCGTATTTGGTTAGCATTCTTGGCGGATTTCAATGGTAGAATCGTCTGGAATGAACCAGCCGTGTCTTCTGAAGAGCTGGGGCTATGGACAGATTCGGCAGGAAGCACAGGTTTTGGCGCCATCTTCGGTACGAAATGGTCGGCACAAAGATGGCCGACATGGTGGCATGAGAATGGTCTGACGAGTAATATTGCTTTCCTCGAACTGTTTCCCATCTTGGTGGCCTTGAGAACATGGCCCGATGGGTTTAAAGATCACTCTGTCATATTTTGGTCTGACAATATGACCGTGGTCGAGTGCATCAATAGTCAGGCAGCACGTTGTAAACTGATTTTAAGACTGCTTAAGGAAATCGTTTTACTGTGTATGCAATTGAACGTGCTATTCAGAGCAAAACACGTTCCAGGGGTGATGAATCAGGCGGCTGACGCACTGTCTCGTTTTCAAATGCAGGCTTTTTCGGGTTTCCTTCCCTCAGCGGACCCAGAGCCGGCACCCTTTCCGGAAGCTCTCTGGTCTCTCGGTGCCCCGAACTTCGTCACCTCGTGGGAGAGAGTCTAGCACCAAGGACGAGGAAGGCATATGAAGGGGCGTTTCGGGCCTATTTAGCCTTTTTGGGGTGTGATAGAGAGCGACTTTGGGGTCACGAGGAATGGGTAGTGAATTTCCTGATGTCCTTACGTAAGGCTGGGAAATCGGTGGCTACGGCCCAGAGGCATCGTGCTGCCATTTCCTTTGTTGCCAGAGCACACGCTATCCAGGACCCAACAGCGTCTTTCGTGGTACAGAAGGCGCTGCGCGGGTGGCAACGCCTTGAGGGTCGCAGAGTGGATGAAAGGCGCCCGATAGGTCTGGATAGATTGTCCCAGTTGTTGGCTACACTCCCTGCTACATGTTCATCTCAGTTTGAGGCGGTGCTGTTCCGAGCCGCTTTTACGCTAGCATTTCACGGAGCAATGTGGGTAAGCGAACTAGTTGCAAAGAACAAACTGGATGTGGCGGGGGGTTTGTGCCAAGAACACGTTCAGATTAGGGGAGAAACAATGACTGTCTCCTTTGTGAGGTCCAAAACTGACCAAGATGGGATGGGTGACTGCGTCATCATACGCAGGATTCCTGGGTCCTCCATATGTCCGGTAAAGTGTTTAGAGGATTACCTAGCACGAAGGGTGGCATCATGGGGGGGGACTTTGTTAAGACACGCCGACGCCACCCCACTGACGAAATTTCAGTTTCAGCGGGTGCTTGCGATGTCAATTGCCGCTGCGGGCTTGAACCCGGGCGAATTTGGGACCCATTCCTTTCGGATAGGGGCTGCTACGGAAGCTACAGCCAGGGGTCTTAATGTTGAGCAAGTGAAACGAGTGGGGCGTTGGTCCTCCAATTGTTATAAAAGATACGTGCGGTTGCACATGTTGTGAAGCTGTAATAATATACTCACGCTTCTTGTTTTGTTTGGTTTTCAGTTTCGCAAGCCTACGAGGCGGGGCGGACTATGCAGTCGACCCTACACCGGGCCAGCGGTCAGACATCACCGGCTGTGAAAAAGGAGGTGTGGGTCGTGGGCCACTCATACGTGAGGCGTGCCGCAGACGTATTCAAAGCAGGTGACATGATTCACGTAGCTGGGGAATACGGGTACAGGATGTCCTTCTACGGAAGGGGCGGTCTCTGTATTGACCAGTTTCAAACTTTTTTCGAGGGTTTGTTAGGGCGGACAAGGTCACCGCCGTCTATAGTTATAGTGCATGTTGGGGGCAATGATTTGGTCACCATCGGTAGACGACTACTCCTGGAGGCAATGCTTTCCACTGTAAGTTGGTTAGCGAGGAGAGTTCTGGGGTGCACGATTGCATGGTCCCATTTGATTCCACGAAAGGTGTGGCGGGGGGCTATCTCTATACCTGCTTTGAATCATTCTGTTAGAAAGCTTAACAATAAAGTGAGTAGGTTGTTCCGTTCCAGGACATTGCATTCTATTTCTCATAGCTGTATTACTGATGACAGTATGTATTCAGGGGATGGTGTGCATTTGTCTTGGGTGGGGAATGAGTTACTCTTAGGAGACTTCTTAGCATGGTTAAAATCTTTGAAACATGACCTTTAGGTAGGAGTTTTTGTGGGGGGTCCGGATAGCCGGTCAACTATCCGGCCTGTGGCGGTAAGGTCATGATCGGTGAGCACTAATTGGAAGATCCCTATGAGTGGGCGTCACCCAACACGGATGGGAGCGCTCGGGGGAGGTGGCCTTTGGCCCCTCAACGGGGAGGCGGTCCCTTCTAAGGATGGGTCGCCGAAAGAAGAGGAAAGGCGGTCAAGGCCCCTTCCTGTGTAGGAGGGGTTACAGCCCCCTCCTGGGGAATTTCCCGGGGCCAGTGACATCTGCGACGGCAGATGCGGTAAGTTGTGTGGGGTTGGGGGGAGGTCTACGATACCTTCTAGATACCTCACACGAGTCTTCGAACGACCTTTAGCTGGCGTCGAGTTGATAAGTGCCCCCGTCAAGTCAAGGGAAATTGGTAGTAGTTGCACGTGAGTACGCCTCAGTGCTGTCGCCCCTCCCAAGTGGGGGGGGTATGTCTGGTTAGGGATCTTGACACCGGTTACGACCTTGCCGTTGGCCCTTAAACGTTAGGATGTACAATTTCAATATTTCAAGTAAATGTTTTGTAGGATGTTAGTTCGGCTAGGAGAACCTCTGTATTAGAGAATCTGTTAAGGTTAGCCAAACATCGCAATGTGGTATGAAATTGTACATTAATGTTTAAAGGTTTTAATTTTTGTTTTAATAAATACGGCCGGGAGGGTCACTCCCTCCCACTTCCAAAAACTTCAAGAACTGTTTCCGGTTTCCCTCATTTGGGGATTGTGTTGAGAGGGGGTGGCGGGTATCTCGGCCATATGGAAAGGGGCGACCACTCGGTCCCCCCGAACGTATGGCAGAGTGCCTCGATCCCCCCGGGAAGCCATTTTGGGCGGGAGGCGCGTCTCGGCTGGTATGCCCGAAGCGGCGTAGCCGGGGCGCGCTTTTTCCCGCCCTAGAGTGGGCTGGCCTAGACACTGACGCAGCCGGCCACGCCCTCGGGGCAGGCAGGGGCGGGTTTACGCCCGCCCTGAAGATGGATAAAAAGAGACGCAAGACCAGAAGACATCCTCTTGTTCCTGTGCTCTGAAGCTGCACCTCCTCGCTGCACGTGAGCTCGAGACGGAACACATAGCATAGCAATACAAAGGTCATTGCATATTGCTCACCAGCATCTCCAATGCAATGCTTATTTTCTTAAGTATTTGTATCTAGGACTTGTATCATGTTATTGTACTCTAGATACATGTTGGATGTTTCATTAATTAACATCACGGACTATTTATCTTATTGACTCTATATACACCCTGGCGGTTGACTTACCCAGGGTATTTTATTTCCTGGATCTGATGTCTGAGCCTGTTTCTATCCGCTCTTTACACTGTTTCTTTGTTTATGCTAGAACAACAAAACTTTTCATATAGTTATTTCTGCTGACTTATGTGGACATTTTTCAGAAAAACTATAGTTCTGATTTTTACCTCATATGCTGGTTAATTTCCGGTTTTCACTCTATTTTTATGGAAGGGACCCACTTCAATCCTAATTGGAAAAAGACGTATTTTTATAACACTACCCTTATGCTTGCATAAGTCAGACATGTTAGTGTGCTTAGATTCTTACCAGTCCACTTTCCATATCACTTTGCGTGGTGGGAAGGATGCCTCTGGGAGCTACCTTTTCTTTTCCTTGTATCTTTCTAGCTGTATTATATCAAAAAACAATTCATGGTTTTAGTGGTTTTAATCTAAGTTTTTCTAGGACATCTGGTGCTCTGTCTTATATCTACAGTAATCATCTTACCTCACTGGTTAGATAAGGAGTTACTTTCTGTTTGGTTCACTCTCTTATTTGTCCAGATCTTAAGGTTATGCAGTGTCCCAGTTGGAGCTTTTTTTTTTAAATTTTCAGCTCTCAACTCTAGGGAAACAAAAAGAAAAAAGAATAGGGACAATAATGATTATACCCATCTTCTCTCTAAAGTTTGAGCCCCTTTTTTTTGTCCTACTTACTTAGTATAGGTAGCTGAACTGCGTGGCGCCTTCCTCTTCCCCGGTTTTTTTCAACTGGTAAACTCACCTACTGTTTTCAGATTATATACCCTTGTTTATTGGTTAATTGCTATCACCTAGTATCTGTTTCTTGTTAGTTAGTTTGTTTGATTTGGGTTTTAGCGCTGCCATAATGTAGTTCGTTTGATTGTTTATATATCTGGTACCAGCCATCCTATTTAGTTCATAAAACATACTTACTATCCACGATTTGATATTTCCTTATTTTATAAGCATCCAGTACTGTTTATGTGGACTAGATGTCCGGACATTAGTGCTTTCATAAATGTAATTTTTCTGCTAAGTGCCCTGCATCCAAATTGCATTTTCTTTAAGGTGATATTTTTTATTTCTCAATGTGGGCTTTTATTCATGACAAATACTATTGTTATTGTCATTTAGATTGTTTTAAACAGCCCGGTTTGAAAAAACGGGCTTCGAATGCGGCCGCCATCTTGGATTGGGCACTCGATCCTTCTTTCTTGGAAAGCCCGGTTTAGAAAGGCTAGCCCCGATCGCGGTCGCCATATTGAATTGGGACCTCGATCCTTCATAATCCCAACAGTTGTTTTAATCTATATTAATATGGGTATTTTCTAGACATTTGCCTACATAAAATTCTCGTTTGATAATATATATTAATATGTGTTCCTTAAAGACGATAGTTGATGTCCCGAGTATAATGCGTTTTCTTTTATGGTGGAATATTTAATTTCATAATGTGCGCTTTTATTCAGGGACAATCCTATTATAATAATTATTTGCATTTGTCTTGAAGTGCCCGGTTTGCAAAAAACGAGCTCTGATTGCGGTCGCAATCTTAGATTGGGCACTACCATCTTAGGGAGCCCGGTTTAGAAGGGCGAGCTCCGATCGCGTTCTCCATATTAGATTGGGAACTAGACCCTTTGTTAATTCCAAGCAGCTATTTTGTCCTATGGTGATCTGGGTTCCTGATGTCACCCAAGGTCCATTTTTGTTTATGGTTATTTGTCTGGGCATTTATGGTCGGTTTGGACGTTTTATAATCCATCATGCAGTGTTGATTAAATTGCCATTGTGGATAGTGCAGTCGGTCATTTTTGGCGCATGGCGGGTGTTCTTCCTAATTCCAAGGCAAATAAATATTTGGAATTTGATGATGAACAGTGTCATTGTTTATCAGTATTGTTGCTATGCATCTCTTTATCCCCCAAGTCCTCTACTGGTTTTTAGTCCCTATTTTAATTGCTATGGTGCCCTTCTGATTTGGGAAGGGCTGTAGGATAGTTGCCTATTGCATATGTTCTTAATTATTCCATATCTACGGCATCATAACAAGATAATTTTAAACTGACTTTCTTATTTGGGACCTTCTAGTCATTAAGGAGTTGTTCTAGGGGCACATATTAGCTGGATGGTTTTTATTATTCCCTCATCTACTTGCATTAGTTGCTTGCAATTTGTAGGCATTTATCCGCGTTCGTATATTCAATTTAGTTTAATGACATTATGTTTGGTTTTCATGACTCCTCATATTGGCGAGGTGGTTATGATTAGCTAACCGTTCTTCGCTTCTCAGGAGATAGTGCTCCTGTGTATGGCTCTCTGGGGATATGGCTGTTTGTGAATTGGACAATGTTGTTCATTTCCCATCAATCCAAATGTGGGTATAAACTAGATCTCCATATGTATGATCTTTTTATGTCACTGACCATGTCATGAATGATGTAATATGTGACATCATCAGCAGTGGATTGCGGGTGCGCGATATATAGTTATTGCAACTAACTATATATGGAATTTCATTGGGTTTTATGTCAATAAAATGTCCAGCTAAATATATAGGAGGAATTTCAATGGTTTTTTATATGTTAATTCCTAACTGTATAAGGCCTAAAACCTATGTTTTTTTTTAGAGAATATATATATATACATATATATATATATATATATATATATATATATATATATATATATATAAATGTATTTGAGCTTATATAGCGCACAGCTACCCGCAATGGGTTTCCCAGCGCTTGCTTAGGGAACCCGTCCTGGTATTGCCCTGTGAGATAACCCCAGTAGGGTATCCACAAGGTGAAAGCCAGGCATCCCGCCGCGAGGGGCCGTTGTGGAGATTAAGCAAGCTATTGCCCAGAGTCGCAGAGTGTGAACCCGTGAGTCGAGAAGGCACCGGAGCGAGAATTATCGAGTCCGTGGAATTTATGAGCCCAAGACCCGCCGAGGCGGGGAATTGAACCCTGGTCCAGGGCCGATCTCAGATTTCGGGTCTGCCGCCTCTAACCCCTGAGCCACACTTGGAGGTACTGTGCATGGGGTTTTTTAGAAAAGTAGGACTACAGGGGCGCGCTACCTTGGTTAAACGTTACAAAGTGTGTAAGGACAAACGTATCTTTGTGTAGTGCGTAAAGAGCAGACGGCAAAACGCCCTTAACCGTCTCAACAGGTCAAAAGACAAGACAATAGTACAACAAATAAGCTCTCGCAACTACAGATGTGTATAACAAGACAGGGTTCAATGACCAACAGTAAAAGGAAACGCAGACGCAGGTTCTTTGGTGTGAAATTTCTTATTACAGCAAGACGTTGGTTTTTCTCCAGACTTAAGAATGATATCAAACGCCGACACGTGTTTCGTCGTGTACGGGTGAGTCAAACACGACTCTTCAGGGCTGATAATACAAAACAATGTAGGCAAATTTTAGTCTAGGTATGCACAGATTGGATACTGCATATGGTGACAAAAGTGTAGCCAACATGCAGTTTGACGTGCGTTTGTGTCGCACATGATGGGTGAAAATCGGTGACAGTACTTGCATATTCAGTCAAGTGCTCGGTCTATAGTGCTAAAGTGTACGAGTAAGTGAGAGATAAAACTTAAAGACCTTGGTGTGGTCATGAGTCACTCGTACACAGTGGTCCTAAAATTATGAGGGTGTCCGTCGTGATGGTGAGTAAAAACGTGAGATGCACTGCTTCTATTAATACTAAGACATTAGTGAGGAGGTGTTGTGTGACCTCATAGCGTGGCAGTGGCAAAGTGCATATACTGACTAAAGATCCAGAAAGCACAAGTTCATGCAAAGTCTGATGTTCTAGGGATAATATTTATTACCTTATACTCCCAATCCACAGTGTGGTTGGAGTAAGTCTGG
This sequence comes from Lissotriton vulgaris, assembly GCF_964263255.1. Classification (NCBI taxonomy): domain Eukaryota; kingdom Metazoa; phylum Chordata; class Amphibia; order Caudata; family Salamandridae; genus Lissotriton; species Lissotriton vulgaris. The sequence goes on from NC_141687.1 coordinate 366,655,371, forward strand.
GTCTTTAAAAGCTCAGTTATAGGCTATATTGTGAGAAAAAAGAAAGAAAAGCAAAAAGATTCATGGGGAGGCTTCTAAAGGAAATAATGGGGTGTCTGTTTGAATAGAGTTTAGGCCAGCACAAAATACTATTCCTTACCAATAGGTATTTATTGTGTTCATATATAGATGAAACTGGTTGATAAGGTGGTTATTTGCGGTAAGAGAATGGAGTTGTCCAATCCCAAAGGTAGTCTTGTACAGATTGTAACAGCGCTACATGTAGGAAAAAAAAAAAAAGAAAGATATGGACATCATGTGTCACCATTATATAGCGCTAAAGAATTTTTTAAAACAACTATTTCTGACTGTGGATATATTGTGCAGTGCCAGCCCAGCCGTTCTATACAAAAAGCAATATTGCGGATAAAAATAGATGGGGGAGGGATTTGTTAGGGATCGGTTCGTCTTACCTGTCACCTGTTTTGTCATCAGGCGGTAAGCCGGGAGGGGATTCTTGAAAAGTGCCGGTTTGAGGAAACGAGTCTGTCTCCTCTGAGGCGGTGCGCTGTCAAGTAAAGACAAGGCATCGTAAGGGTAATCGTCCATAAGGACCATATGTTGGGAGCAAGTGTGCTCATAAAGTACTGCGCAAAAGACGGGTTAACGTCAAGTAGTGAAGCAGAAAAGTCGCTCTTACCCGCTTCGTGTAATCCCTCCTCTGTTTGTTCCCGGCGGTCGTCTCTCGTGTACGAACACGTGACCCCGGGAGAGGAGGGATTAAATGGTAGAGAAACGACATAGAAAAAGTCTTAACGGCGAGGCAGAAACCAGCGCCATTGTTAAGAGGTGAATTGCATGGTGAGAGAAGGGCATCTATGTTTTTGTCCAAAGTTCGATTTACGGCGATTGGTGTGAAAACACTCGCGTGTGTCAGTTAGACCAAAGGTCCCGATATTGCTAAAAAAGGGGCAGTTAATTAACAAGATAATTACTATTATCAGCAATTATACATAGCTTCATTTCTTGTATCAGAATAAAGTTATTACAATGACACTAATAATGTGTGTCGGTTTCATGAGTCCATTGTAAGCTGTTTAAGTCTATTGAAAAAACGTATAAAAGAAAAGGTATGGCGTAGAGCATGCAGAATCACCCCAAATGTGGCCGGATCATTCATACATATGGTGCACGTTTAGGAGAAAGTGTATAGGCTCGTGTTCAAGGTGACAAAATGAAGAGGATACATCATACCCTTGTACATTTGAATGTATACAAATGTGTCTATACAATTTGTTTCAACATGTGAAATCTGAAAACATGTATGACAGATGGTCAACAAGTCTAAAAACGATGGTCAGCAAGTCAAAGACTTTGTGACAAAAAGACATATAGCCCTATGTATTACTAAACAATACAAATACAAAACAAAGTTGTCTTAATACATTAAAATACAGTGGTGGAAAACATATCACTCCTAGAGAGAGAAGAAATCTCATTGTTATCCTCAAATGTTATGCTCTTGGAATTCAGAATTACGGAGTGGGAAAAAGATGTTTTCACCAAGACTGTAAGCAGTGTGCACCAAGGATCCCCCCGGTGAGAATCTAGTCCCCCAGGAAATATTGCAGCTCAGAGTCGTAGTTAAGCCCATGTTCTACGCTACGTAAGCGCATGATCCATGTCGCCTCCCTGCGCCTGAGCAGCAGTTCCCGGTTGCCCCCTCTAATATTGAGGGGAATTAAATCAATTCCAAAAACACGTACTTTGATGTCGTCCTCATTTGGTTGACACTCTGCGATATGAAGGGCTACTGGGTATCTAGCGTCCCTCCTTTGTATAGCTCTCATATGTTCAGCTATCCTCTCTTTTAGGGCCCTAATGGTGCTCCCTACATATATCTTGCCACATTTACATTCAATGATATACACTACGAACTTACTGAGGCAAGTGATGTTGTGTTTTATCTGGTAGACCATTCCATCATGACTAGCAAAGTTTATTGTGCCGTGTTTACCCCATCTGCACATGGTACAGAATCCACATCTGTAGAAGCCAAGGCCACGTGTGGATAGCCAGTTCTGTGCTGTGGTGTTGCGGGGAACGGTGGGACTCAGTTTATTCCTCAAGGTGAAACCTTTCCTGTAAGTGATGGAGGGTCTGTCAGATAAAAATTCCTTCAGTGTGGCGTCCTCTAATAGAAGTTTCCAATGTCTGTTAAGACTCTTCCTAGTAAGTTGGTTCAATTCATTGAATTCAGTTATAAATCTTACATTTTGGTCAGAGGTTTTCACCTCAGTACGTGTTTTGAGACAATCAGGTCTCGTGATGGCCTTTGTTTTTGTCTCAGCTTTTTTGAGGGTAGTTTTAGAGTAACCTCTGTTAAGAAATCTGTTATTCATGCTAGTGATACAGTTGTCCAGTTCACAGGCTTCACTACAGTTTCGTTTGGCCCTGAGAAATTCCCCATAGGGGATTGATCGTATTTGATGCTCGGGATGAAAGCTGGAAGCATGTAGTACAGAATTACAAGCTGTGGGTTTTCTAAAAAGTTTCGAGTGCAGATGATTGTCCTTGACATAAAACTCCAGATCTAAAAACTCGATATTGGTTAAGCTATAATGCATTGTGAAACTTATTTCCCAAGTGTTGGTGTTGAGGTGTTCAAGAAAGGATTGAAGAAGTTCCTCGGTCCCGGACCAAAGGAGAAAACAGTCATCTATGTATCGGCCCCAGAAGACTATGGAGTCAGTGTATTGTCTCCCTTCGGAGCCCCAAATAAGATCAGCCTCTAATGCTCCCATAAAGAGATTTGCAAAAGAGGGTGAAAATTTGGAGCCCATAGCAACTCCTTTCTTTTGCTTGTACCATTTTCGATCAAACATGAAGAAGTTGTTCTCCAAGATGATCTTCATCATTTGAATCAACATATTGGTGTGTGCCCATAGTGAAGCCGGTCTATTAGAAAGAACCTTGGTAATGGCTGCAATTCCTAAGTCTAAGTTGATGCTGGTGTATAAAGACACTACGTCCATGGTGACTAGTATAGTGTCCTTCTGCCAGTCAATATCTGTCATGATGTTCAATATGTGCTTTGAGTCCTGAATATATGAAGGAAGGTTTCTCACTAGCGGTCCCAGAAAGAGATCTACGTACTCAGCGATCCTCTCAGTGGGACCCCCAATCCCTGACACAATTGGTCTGCCAGGTGGGAATGGTTTGTCCTTGTGTATTTTGGGCAAGGTGTAGAGCCATGGATGTGTGGGTTTGAGAACCTTAAGATACAGATATTCATTGTCATCTAAAAGGCCTGATTGTTTCCATTGTAGTAGTTGCTCATTTATCAACTTGGTAAGAGGACCTGTAGGGTTGTAGTTGAGTGACTCATAGCAAAGAGAATCACTCAACTGGCCAAGGATCTCGTTATTGTAGTCAACAAGATCCATGACCACCGCATTACCCCCCTTGTCAGCCTCCCTAATGATAATACTAGGGTTCTTACTAAGAGTTGAAAGTGCTGATCGTTCACCTCTGGTTAAGTTGTCCTTATATTTAAATTTTGTGTTTAAGTTTCTAGTATTTGTTCTGTCTAGGTCATCCAAGACACGTTTATGAAAGTTATCAATGTTGTTGCCCCCTGATAAAGTGGGTATCCACCTGGATTTGCTCTTGAGACCACTCGTTATGCTATAGTCTGTCTCTACATCGAGTTCTTCCAATAACTGTTCCATTTCCAATGGACTGTCTTCCCTGTCAGTTAGAGAAAGAAGCAGGTGTGTTGCTTGTACATCTTTAATAGTTAGCGGTACATCATCAAATACATTTTGAACAAGGGTAGGTTGTCTTCGTATCTGTTGTGCTCCCACAAAGTGTTTCTTTAGTTTCAGATTTCGTGTGAACTTAAAGAGATCAATTTTGGTTTGACATAAGTCACCTGTGGCATATGGATTGAAATTAAGGCCTTTGCTTAATAAGGAAATCATGTCTGGTGTCAATGAGATTGAGGAGAGATTAATGACTTGGACACCATCAGCAGTTGTAGCTAGTTTCTCTGTGTCCCCGATCTTAGCTTCCTGCGATATTCTTCGCTTGTTGCCGCGTTTGCCCCTATGGGGTTTGGGTCTAACGCGGCCTTTGGAGGTTGGGTTCTGTTGCCCTTCCTCACTCGCTCCACTTCTAAAAAAAAGTTTGAGTTACTCGGTTGTGCATTGGCAAGAATCTCGTTTTCAATATCACTGAGTCCGGTAGAACTCAGAGAAGTGGTACTGGAGTGGGCGGAATTGGAGGTGTCAGGTCTGACAGGTTGGGAACTATTTTTAGGTCTGGGAATCAGTGAATCGTATTTGCGGTCAAAGGTATATACCCTCCCATTTTTGTAGTCCGCCTCGTCCCTCTTGATTTGGCGTGCCTTTCTATTTTTTATTTCTGTCTGGTGTTTGAGCAGAATTTCATCCAATAGGGTGTAATTCTTTACGGTGGCCTCGGGTTTATTTAGATCTTTAATCTCTTGTTCTATGTTAGAGATTTCTGTCTGTAGCTTGGCGGTTTTTCGGTCAGCACTTTCAATAAGGATGTCCATAAGTGTGGTAGAGTTCTGGTTAAGAGAATCCTCCCACTTGACCATGAGATCCCGATCGAGATCATCATAGGTGGGGAAAATATGGGACCGTAAACCCCTCGGAACTATCTTAAGTCTCAAATAGTGTTTAAGGGTGGCCCCATCCCACCATCGGGAATTTTCTAGTTTTTTTAGTTTCTCTAGTTTTAAGAATTTGTCTCTAAGACCCTCAACTCGTGCAGGACCCGCTGTGGCCGATGCCCGGTGTGTGGGCATGCCTTTGGCTAGGTTTTCAAAGAGGTCTGCTGCTGCCTTATCTCTGTCCATTCTGTAGTGGACAAACAACAACTATGTGTGAGTAGCTAAAAATTTATTAGAATGGTAACGTGGAGGCACCCAGTCCTAAAGCCAATCAGAGATACTGTGCATGGGGTTTTTTAGAAAAGTAGGACTACAGGGGCGCGCTACCTTGGTTAAACGTTACAAAGTGTGTAAGGACAAACGTATCTTTGTGTAGTGCGTAAAGAGCAGACGGCAAAACGCCCTTAACCGTCTCAACAGGTCAAAAGACAAGACAATAGTACAACAAATAAGCTCTCGCAACTACAGATGTGTATAACAAGACAGGGTTCAATGACCAACAGTAAAAGGAAACGCAGACGCAGGTTCTTTGGTGTGAAATTTCTTATTACAGCAAGACGTTGGTTTTTCTCCAGACTTAAGAATGATATCAAACGCCGACACGTGTTTCGTCGTGTACGGGTGAGTCAAACACGACTCTTCAGGGCTGATAATACAAAACAATGTAGGCAAATTTTAGTCTAGGTATGCACAGATTAGATACTGCATATGGTGACAAAAGTGTAGCCAACATGCAGTTTGACGTGCGTTTGTGTCGCACATGATGGGTGAAAATCGGTGACAGTACTTGCATATTCAGTCAAGTGCTCGGTCTATAGTGCTAAAGTGTACGAGTAAGTGAGAGATAAAACTTAAAGACCTTGGTGTGGTCATGAGTCACTCGTACACAGTGGTCCTAAAATTATGAGGGTGTCCGTCGTGATGGTGAGTAAAAACGTGAGATGCACTGCTTCTATTAATACTAAGACATTAGTGAGGAGGTGTTGTGTGACCTCATAGCGTGGCAGTGGCAAAGTGCATATACTGACTAAAGATCCAGAAAGCACAAGTTCATGCAAAGTCTGATGTTCTAGGGATAATATTTATTACCTTATACTCCCAATCCACAGTGTGGTTGGAGTAAGTCTGGGTCTTTAAAAGCTCAGTTATAGGCTATATTGTGAGAAAAAAGAAAGAAAAGCAAAAAGATTCATGGGGAGGCTTCTAAAGGAAATAATGGGGTGTCTGTTTGAATAGAGTTTAGGCCAGCACAAAATACTATTCCTTACCAATAGGTATTTATTGTGTTCATATATAGATGAAACTGGTTGATAAGGTGGTTATTTGCGGTAAGAGAATGGAGTTGTCCAATCCCAAAGGTAGTCTTGTACAGATTGTAACAGCGCTACATGTAGGAAAAAAAAAAAAAGAAAGATATGGACATCATGTGTCACCATTATATAGCGCTAAAGAATTTTTTAAAACAACTATTTCTGACTGTGGATATATTGTGCAGTGCCAGCCCAGCCGTTCTATACAAAAAGCAATATTGCGGATAAAAATAGATGGGGGAGGGATTTGTTAGGGATCGGTTCGTCTTACCTGTCACCTGTTTTGTCATCAGGCGGTAAGCCGGGAGGGGATTCTTGAAAAGTGCCGGTTTGAGGAAACGAGTCTGTCTCCTCTGAGGCGGTGCGCTGTCAAGTAAAGACAAGGCATCGTAAGGGTAATCGTCCATAAGGACCATATGTTGGGAGCAAGTGTGCTCATAAAGTACTGCGCAAATAACGGGTTAACGTCAAGTAGTGAAGCAGAAAAGTCGCTCTTACCCGCTTCGTGTAATCCCTCCTCTGTTTGTTCCCGGCAGTCGTCTCTCGTGTACGAACACGTGACCCCGGGAGAGGAGGGATTAAATGGTAGAGAAACGACATAGAAAAAGTCTTAACGGCGAGGCAGAAACCAGCGCCATTGTTAAGAGGTGAATTGCATGGTGAGAGAAGGGCATCTATGTTTTTGTCCAAAGTTCGATTTACGGCGATTGGTGTGAAAACACTCGCGTGTGTCAGTTAGACCAAAGGTCCCGATATTGCCAAAAAAGGGGCAGTTAATTAACAAGATAATTACTATTATCAGCAATTATACATAGCTTCATTTCTTGTATCAGAATAAAGTTATTACAATGACACTAATAATGTGTGTCGGTTTCATGAGTCCATTGTAAGCTGTTTAAGTCTATTGAAAAAACGTATAAAAGAAAAGGTATGGCGTAGAGCATGCAGAATCACCCCAAATGTGGCCGGATCATTCATACATATGGTGCACGTTTAGGAGAAAGTGTATAGGCTCGTGTTCAAGGTGACAAAATGAAGAGGATACATCATACCCTTGTACATTTGAATGTATACAAATGTGTCTATACAATTTGTTTCAACATGTGAAATCTGAAAACATGTATGACAGATGGTCAACAAGTCTAAAAACGATGGTCAGCAAGTCAAAGACTTTGTGACAAAAAGACATATAGCCCTATGTATTACTAAACAATACAAATACAAAACAAAGTTGTCTTAATACATTAAAATACAGTGGTGGAAAACATATCACTCCTAGAGAGAGAAGAAATCTCATTGTTATCCTCAAATGTTATGCTCTTGGAATTCAGAATTACGGAGTGGGAAAAAGATGTTTTCACCAAGACTGTAAGCAGTGTGCACCAAGGATCCCCCCGGTGAGAATCTAGTCCCCCAGGAAATATTGCAGCTCAGAGTCGTAGTTAAGCCCATGTTCTACGCTACGTAAGCGCATGATCCATGTGAGCCACACTTCTCCACATATATATATATATATATATATATATATATATCCCACAAAAGTTCCTCAGAGGCAAGACTGCACTCTAACAACCAATAAGTTACTCTCTTTATTAAAACGACATGTGGCTTCTCTTCCCCATTGTAGTCCCCGGCCTGACGCGTTTCAAAGCGATTCTGCTTCTCTTCAGAGGCCGTGTCAGCAGGCTTCAATTAAGGCTTCACTTTACTCCCCTGCACGCTTTTCAATATCCGTGGCTTTCGGTGTGCCACTCTCTTCCCCATGTCTTTACATGCATGCTGGGAGTTGAAGTGCTATCTGCCAAGTTTCTCCCCTCCAGTGGGTTATCCTGCTAACACGTAATTCAGGACATTACTCACAGCCCTCCAGTGTGCTTCAGGAAGGGATTAGACATGTCCAATTATGTCACCAGCTGTTCCCGTTCGATCGGTGGAATCTTCATTAGTACAAGCGGTGTGTCGTCTCCGCGGCCGTAGGCACCACAATTTAATTGTTTCCAAAAAAGTTCCTCAGAGGCAAGACTGCACTCTAACAACCAGTAGGTTACTCTCTCTATTAAAACGACATGTGGCTTCTCTTCCCCGTTGGAGTCCCCGGCCTGACGCGTTTCAAAGTGAACCTGTTTCTCTTCAGAGGCCGTGTCAGCAGGCTTCAATTAAGGCAAGACCGCACTCTAACAAACTACATATATATATATATATATATATATATATATATATATATATATATATATATATATATATATATATATATATATATATATATATATATATATATATATATATATATATATATATATATATATATTATTGCTCTTTATCTCTCCTACTCGTGGAAAAAGTACAACAGCACTCGCGGGGTCAATTGCAGCAGCAGCAAAGGTTTATTACACAGACGCGTTTCAGAAGATTTCCTTCATCAGTGTGTTTACAAAGCGTATTGACGAACGCCATCTGGTGGCAGGGGATCCTGTCATTGGTGATCTAGTGGGTAGGAAACCTGAGTTCTCTTTTAGAAAATCCACTTCCATGGCAGATAGATTGGTCAAAAACCATTTGGAGCAACCAATCTCAGAGACCTTTATGGCTCTGAGAAAAGGAAGACCCAATATCTTACACCATTTAGAGAAGTGCCTGTACAGATCACTAAACAGTTTACCTGCAAAACTGAATTTGCAGTTTATGTGCTGCAGTGTCCCTGTGAGCTCCGGTATGTAGGGAGTACCCGGCTTCCGGCTCACAAGCAGATACTGCAGCACATAAGAGCAATCAGTACCAATGATCAGTCCTACCCAGTGGCACGCCACTTTGAGAGCACTCATGACAGTGACCCAAAACATCTAATATACTATATCATTGACTGTATCATGCCCCTCAAACGAGGTGGTAACAGAGATGCTCTCTTGAGGGTCCTAGAAACTAGGTATATTTTAGAATTAGACAGTCGAAGCCCAGGGGGTCTTAATGCCAGCGAGGACCTCTATACTTGCCTGTGAATCTGCAAACATCAATAGAATTCACTACAGCACAGTGCATCCTCAATCAAATCCTAGAGCTGCCAAGATCAGCAACAAAGTAGTAGGACTTCATTTAGCTCACACAGGATTTAGCTGAATTGAGAACATTTGTTATGAAACCAACACACAAGGGAGGGGCTCCTCTCTTCTATACTATGATAATAGACATTGTTGAATTCTAATTTATTTATTTAATTTTAGCACTTTGCACTTTTTATAATTTGCACTATATAGCAATAACTGCTCCTTGTCACACTAGGTGGTATATATTGAAACTAAGTTTAAATACGGATATGAAATCTTTGCACAAGCACTTTATCAACAAGGGGTTCTTTTACCAGGAAACATATGATCTTTTATGTGATTTTATCAATATTTGGTTTTATGATGTTACATATTTATATTTATTTATATGTATATATGTATGACCATTGCAATATATTGCACATATTTATTTCATTATTATTATGAATTATGTATGGTCTTTACTCACTATGAGTTTCATCACTTAGACTAGGGGTTAGCATTTTGTATTTATTTAAATGTATATATGTATGACCATTGCGATATATAGCACATTTTTTTTTATTATTATTATGAATTAGGTATGGCTTTTACTCACTATGAGTTTCATCACTTAGACTAAGGGCTACCATTTTGTCTCTAGTCTTTATTTTGTTTCCTTGGAAATAACCTATGACTTGTGGAGGGCGGAAATCAATGGTCCGTCCTCTTTGTTTACTACTTATACCTCACCTGTGGCATAGCAAACACATCATGTGATCAAGACTGTGGAGACAGTCGAAACGCATCATGGCGGCATGCTGAGCAGAATTATGCACAAATAAAGGCACCTTTGTTCTGGCACCAAATGGGTTCTACTCATCGTCATTTTTTCCGGCTGAATCAGAAACTGGAGGCGCTGCAAGTGCTTGGCGGATCTTTGTTCATATATATATATATATAAATATATCCTGTACACCGTCTGTCTCCCAGCTCGCGCGCTCGCGCAACACAGCAAGCAGACTCCGGACACGGACCTCGAGGTGTATAAAAGATTTATTTCGCAGAAAGAGTCACCGACGTTTCGGCTCAACGGAGCCTTGATCACATGACAGCGTTTTCTTAGCTGGGTACACCTTTTAAAGTGAAAGCGAGTGGTTAACTGAAATCACCTGTGCAAACTCACTAATAAACATAGAAAACACACTTTGTAATGCACTCAACATCGTATTACATTTTGAGTTTCTTAATAAATGTAAAATACATTTGTAACCAAATCGTATTAACACAGTTTTCAGCAGGTTAAATACCAAGAATGACTAAAAAAGTATTATTGTAAAATACACAAATCTATTACTCAAACCCGTTTTTAAAAAGCCCTATTTACAAATAAATATATGAAACCCCTAATCATTATATTTCCATATTTGTAAACATAGTCTTTGATTTCGCTTCCTAATTCAGGAACCTCGGTATGATGGTTAATTCCATATAAAGTGCTACGTGCTTACTTTTTAAAGTGCAAATAGTGCTTAAAAAAGTGCGTCAATATGTGCAAAATTAGCATAGTGCAAATACGTATAATACAGTATACCAAGGTCCTAATCCATTTCACTCATATACAGTGTATGTTTGCAAATATATCGATTGTTCATGAGGGGATAAGTTGTTATATCTTTTCTTGTAATGCCCCTTACGTAATGTTTTATTAAGGCTTCTAATTCTAAACGGATAAGTCTTCATTCACAAAAGTCATACAAATCCGTGTTGAAACTTCCTGTGTGAGTGCCAAAATTCCTATGTTTAAAAAAGTTCATGTGCTGGAACGAGTTAAAACAAATAAACCAGGTCCACAAGGGGCCTGAAACCCAAAAACCAAACTAATCCAAAAATACAAATAAACAGACAACCTAATGTTAAAAACCTTTACAATTCATTATAATTCAATGGTTCTTAACCTGGTTGCAAAAAACGTGCACAGTGAAAAATAATAATAACTAAACAAGCATTGTATTCTCATAGCAGCATTATTTCTTTCAGTGATGATTATTAAGGATTGTGGCTGCTCGCAGCCCCCACGGGATCTGTCCCCGCCATCTCCCAGCCGGGTGAGTGCCGTGGACATTATCCACGTGGGGGAGAGCACACATTCCTAATGCATTGAGTCTTCTAGAGCAAGCACGTGTGGAGATCTTCAGTCACATTCAACCCATGGGGCGCCTTAGTATTTAGCAGGAGGATGTATTTCGTCTCCAGCTTTCTAAGCCTGGTCTCCCTGTCTCCGCCTCTTTTGGTATTGATGACAGAATCAATAACCCAGTATTTGAGACCACTGTTGTTACTTTGGTGGTGGTCCTTGAAATGGCGCGCAACAGGATATGTGCTGTCCATATTCGTAATTGCTCGCAGATGTTGCAAAATGCGTTTATGGACAGCATTCCTGGTGCTGCCCACATACTGCAAGCCACAAGGACAACGTAAGACATATATAGCGTATTCTGTCTTGCATGTTAGTACTTGGGTTATTAGATGTTCCTTTCCTGTGAATCCATCCCTGTAAGTTTTGGTGTTTTCACCATGAGTACACGCTTTACAGATTTTACAGTTATAGAACCCCTTATTCCTTTGCCACCACTCTGTTCTTGTAAAGGGATCCGGGTTGGTTTTAACTATGTGGTCCCTTAGAGAGGGGGCTTTGCTGTAGGTCAAAGAAATAGTCTTTGGTAGGCTCTTGCCTATAACATTATCCCTCAGCACAATGGGCCAATGTTTATTCACTATTTTCCTTATTTGCTGGTGTTGTCTAGTGAATCCTGTTATTAATCTGAAGCATTCAGGCTCAACTATGTCTGGTTTAGAAGTGCCTTGACTGGGCGGCTCCCTATCCGCTTTCCTGATTAGGAGCTCCTCTCTACTCATTAGTAAGGATTTTTGCACAGCTCTGTCTATCACTTTTACGGAGTATCCTCTTTCAAGGAATCTCTCCCTGCTTTCCTTTTGTGCCTGTTCCAGTTCCACGAGGTTGCTGCATATGCGTCTTAACCGCAGCATTTCCCCGTATGGGATACTGGAAATGAGATGGACCGGGTGCGCGCTAGCAGCATGTAAAATGCTGTTGCCTGCTGTCTTTTTTCTGTAAACCCTAGATTCCAAACGACACCCTTTGGTGTAGAGTTCAGCATCTAAAAAGGTAACTGCTTCCTGACTGAGTGTCGCAGTAAATCTGAGGTTAAGGGGGTTATCATTGATGTCTTCAATGAATTTGAGGGCCTCTTCCTGACTTCCTCTCCATACGACGAACAGGTCGTCAATGAAGCGGAACCATGCTACTAGATTATTCTTGATGATGTGCTGAAAACCAAGCCCCAGGACCAGTTCCTCCCAAGCCCCCATGTGCAAACATGCGTAACTTGGAGAGAAACTGGCCCCCATTGCCACCCCCTGTTGTTGGCGGTACAACTGTAAATTGAACAAAAACACATTGTTTGAGAGACAGAAATCCAACATGTCTAACAGCATTTTAGTGTGTTTTTCATTGCCTGGTTCCCTTCTCGATAGATAATACCGTATTGCATCAAGACCATCACTATGTGATATACTGGTATATAGAGCTGTTACATCTAGGGCTATCAGCCAATCCCCTTCCTGAATCTGTACATCCTTGATTTTTACTAGGAAATCCCCTGTGTCACGTATATAGGACCCCAATTGCTGAACATAACCTTGTATGAAATGATCTATATAGATTGAGGTATGTTCAAGAAGGCTCCCCCTTGCTGATATTATTGGCCTTCCCGGTGGATGGATGGGGTCTTTATGTATTTTGGGTAAAAAATACAAAATCGGTGTTACAGGGTGTTCAACCTTCAGATAATCAAATTCATTGTCAGTAATGAGTTTGGCTGACCGCCACTTACATAGCTTTCGATGATATTCTTCCTTGATGGTCAGGAGCTCATATATATATATATATATTTCCGCACTTGTGTTTCTGTCACCACGCCAGGCTATCAATCCTCAGCCAAACGAGTAAGAGCACGGAAGACCCAGAGTGCAGGTGAGTTTTTATTTTTATTTTATTTTGCAGTGCACCACGCCAGGATAACGTTTCGGCCTACAGAGGCCTTGGTCATATATATATATATATATATATATATATGTTATCGCTCTTTCTCTCTCATACTCGTGGAAAAAGTACAACAGCACTCGCGGGGTCAATTGCAGCAGTAGCAAAGGTTTATTACACAGACGCGTTTCAGAAGATTTCCTTAATCAGTGTGTTTACAAAGCGTATTGACGAACGTCATCTAAAAAGAATGTTTTCATTGAAATGAAAAGGGGACTGGCGTCTAAAGTGCAAAAATCACATGCGCCATCTTTAAATGAGTAATATTCATATAAACATATCGACCATGCCAAACATTGTAAGCAATACTTAAAAGTAACTTTTTCATGAGATCAAACGGAATATATTTCAAAAGATCCCCATTCTGGTATGATTGAACTGTGTTAAAAAGATCTCACCGTGGATCGGCTTGGGCAACCTTCTAAGCCGGTTGCTGGCAGAGTCCCCAAAACTTTCTGAATTATGCCATGTATCGGCAATATTGTATGAGCATTCCTTTATATGACAAAAAATAAAGAAAGAAATATACAGTAGAAAAAGAGCAGAAAGATGTAAAATGCTAAAAGAAAGATGTATCTTCATTATTCAGTTAATCGCTATCAGTAGTTTTTCCTCTGTCGGTCCTAACTGGCACTATCCTGAATCTAAATTATATTAGCCCAGATGTACCGTCAATTCTTCTCCAAAGTTCAATCCATTAGGGGATTTGGTTTGTAAGTCTATGATATATCGAGACTCTAACCTTCTTAATCACTGAACTCTATCCCCCCTTCTGGCATTTGATGGTATACAGTCAATACTGAAATACTGTAACAGGTCCCTGTTACTGTTGTGTTTGATAGCAAAATGGCGTGCCGGATAAGTTAAATCCTTTTTAACAATGGCAAGCATGTGCTCCAACACTCTCATCTTAACACTGTTGATAGTGCTCCCTATGTATCTGAGACCACAGGTGCAGATCAAGCAATACACAGCATGGGTAGTTAGACACGTCATAAACTTTGTGATTCTTTTCTCCCCTTGCAGTCCTTTGGTGCGGTAAGAGAGAACCCTTTTACTAAAGGCACAGGCCTTGCATTTTCCACAAGGGTAGAATCCTCTCATGTCGCTCAAAGTTCCTTTTTGGGGAGGTACATTTGTCAGATGGCTATGAACGAGAACATCCTTCAAAGAGCGGGCCTTCCCAAATGTTATAAAGGGGCCTGCCGAAATATCTGATCCGATGATATTATCCGTTTTCAGAATAGGCCAATTTTTCTTCATGAGGTTTCTCAATATATTTGTATCTTCAGAATAGGTGGTAATTATTCTGAATTGTTGAGTCTCATTCACTACTCTATTCTGTTTTAGCAAATCTCCTCTAGATTTGGTTCTGACCCTGGGTAGCGCACGTTTTAAAAGTTCAGCATTATAACCCCTAGCCAGGAATCGATTAGTGCTGTCCTCAGCTGCCAGTTAAAAATCACTGTTCCTTGAACAGTTACGCTTTAGCCTAAGGAATTCCCCATATGGGATACTGCTGACAAGTTTCTTAGGATGGCCGCTATACGCATGTAGCGTGCTGTTACCTCCGGTCGGTTTTCTGAATAGAGTAGTATTTATTTTGCCATTAATTATTTCCACCTTCAAGTCTAAATAGTTTGCTGCCACCAAACTAATGTCACCCGTAAAATGCAGATTCAAATTGTTGTCATTTAAAATTGATATATACTCTTCTGCTTCACTGACGCTGGCCCCCCCATACAAGGAATAAATCGTCAATATACTGGTTCCATGAGACTATTTTTGATGTCCATTGCTCATTGGCGGGAGACCAGGCAACTTGCTCCTCCCACCAGCCGACGAACAAGTTTGCGTAGCTGGGGGCGAAGCAGGTTCCCATTGCGGTCCCCGATACCTGCCTAAACAGTTCTCCCTGAAAGGTGAAAATATTGTTAAATAGGCAGAACTCTATGCATTCCAATAGCATGGTATTATGGAGAGCAAATTTCAACGGTCTTTTGTTGAGAAAGTGGTTGATAGCATGCAAGCCCTGTTTATGATCTATACAAGTGTATAAGCTTGTGATGTCTAAAGCTATCAAACAATACGATGGTTGCCATTTTAATGGATTCTATAAGATTGATGAAGTCTGTAGTGTCTTTTATGTATGATTTTATTTCCAACACAGCATCAAATAGATAATGATCCAAGAATTTAGATAGATTGTCAGTTAGACTCCTCATCGAGGAGACGATTGGTCTACCAGGCGGTCTCTCACAATCCTTATGCACCTTTGGCAGGTGATAGAAAGTTGGTGAAATGGGATTCATATTCATGAGGAATAAATGGTCCTCACTATCCAACACATGTTTCTCATACCATTTGTTGATAAGTGTGTGAAATCTCTGTATACTTTCCTGGTAGATAGCCATGTTTGTCACTTCATAGCACTCTTGATTTCTTAATTGTCTATAGGCCTCTGTGGTGTATTGTTCTCGGGACATAACCACAATATTTCCACCCTTATCACCCGGTTTGTAGATCACAGATGTATCTTCCTCAAGATTTTTGAGGGCTACCTTTTGTAACTTCGTCAGATTGTTGGAATTATTCGGGAGTGGCGGGTTTTCTCTGAATCTTAACAGGTCCTTAGTTACTGCCTCACTGAAGACATCAATGGCGTCGAACGGCAATTGTGGATGAAACTGTGATGTTGGCTTCAAGCCGCTGATCACCGCCTGTTGTTCCACATCCACTTGTCTTGTCCATTGACTTAAATTCACTATAGATGGTGATTCTTTTTCTTGACGCGGATCCTCTAATACTTCCAAGGTTGTCAAATCATTCACTGATAGGAGTTCAGTAACATTACCCTGCGTTTTTAACAGTCTTGCCTCTTTGACCGAAGGTTTTAGTTTAAAGAATTTATGAAGCTTAAGTTTCCATGTAAACTTGAATAGACCTATTCTTGTCTGTGTGTATTCCATCTGATTTGAAGGGCAAAAACTTAGTCCGAGTTTTAACACAGACTCCTCTGTGCTTGTGAGAATTTTTGGTGAGAGGTTGATGATCGTCAACCGTTCTCTACCATTGACCTCCCCTCTTGCTCCGAGTGACTCTGCTGGTTAAGTTGGTTTTTACTTTTACTTTTCCTGACGCCCCTTCTGGTTTTTCTGCGACCTCCGGGGGCTTGCTTTTCCTCCCCTCAACCATGATTGTAGTATGATGTTGAATTCCTGGTGAAAAGGAGTTTTTTGCGATCTTCCCGAGGATCTTGCAGCATCATCATCGGACTGTTCATTCTCTGTTACTTCGGACTCTGAAGTCTCCACTGTGGACTGATTACCATTAGTGGGCGCTTTGTTCTTGTTGATCACTTCCTGTCTTGGTTGATCAAATTTCTTCGCAAAAGTTAGAATGCGTCTCATGGCATGGTCCCTTTCATTTCTATCGAATTTCTCCTACTTGCGTAGTTTTATCTTGGCTTTATACTGAGATAGACGTTTCTTCATTGCTTCTCACAATTGATCTTGGAGATCTTGCTCTTGATTTTGTTTCAGTTCTTCCTCCATAGCTTCTATTTCCTTTAACACCTTATCTCTATTACTCCAGGCAAATTGAATCAAAATTTCCAAGATTCCTTTTGCATGATAGAGCCGTATGAGCAGCCCAGGCTTCTAGGAGTTTGGGATCCGGATTTTCATATGCTGGTACTGTATAAATACGTAATCCCCTTGGGACTCTTTCAACTTCAATGTACCCTTGTAGGGAGGTGGCCTCCCACCATTTACGGACTTCCCTCTCATATAGTCTTTCCAATTTGATATACTGTAATGACAGTGTATGCGGTGTTGGACTGACTGCAGAAGCTATAGTTATGGGTACAGCTGCTCTCTTTTTCTTAAACATATCACTTGCCGCCTAGCGGCGTTCCGTCATGCTAAACATTTCGTTAATGTGCAGTGTACAGATCCCCGAGCCTGGGTTTCTGTCACTCTAAACCATTCGCTGCTGCACACCCGCCCCTCGCCTCACCTCGGGTACCTTAAATGCGAGTTGCATTCAAAAAAGAGGCTTACCGATATTTTTGCTGGCTTGCCTCAAGCGCTCATTTCTTGGATAACCTCTTCGTATCCTCCAGTGCTCGCATAAAATCCAGTTAGAGTTCCGTGGCGTTGCCTCTGTCGAAAATGTATGCAGCTCTCTTGCATCACAGATGGGGCACTTCAAAGGCGGGTGCCAGTAGCGGTGATGCGCCGCATAAAATCTTATTGCTCTTTCTCTCTCCTACTCGTGGAAAAAGTGCAACAGCACTCACGGGGTAATTGCAGCAGCAGCAAAGGTTTATAACACAGACGCGTTTCAGAAGATTTCCTTCGTCAGTGTGTTTACAAAGCGTATTGACGAACGCCATCTATAACGAATGCTTTCATTGAAATGAAAAGGGGACTGGCGTCTAAAGTGCAAAAATCACACGCGCCATCTTTAAATGAGTAACATTCATATAAACACTTCGACCATGCCAAACATTGTAAACAATATTTAAAAGTAACTTTTTCATGAGAGCAAACAGAATATATTTTCAAAGATCCCCATTCTGGCATGATTGAACTGTAAATAGTAACAAGAAAATGTTTTTGAAGATGTTATTTTGGTTACATTTTTCCTTTGGTATTTTTTATTTTCTTGTTTATGAAGGTTGAAAGGGCAGAGACATTGTTTTGAATATCTCAAATGAGGTACTCAAAGCAGAGGTAGTAAAGCCCACACATCACCAATGGACAGATCTTAATGCCAATTGTACATCTCATGACTTCAGATTGTAATACCCCTTTATAAAAGACACAAACGACTTTTTGAGGATCATACAAGGAATTATTCGGGAGGAGGAAATGTTGCTAATAACACTGAATATCACAAGCCTCTATACCAGCATTGAACACTTTCTGTTCTTTATCCTTTCCTGTGAGGGGCATATTTACTAAAAAGTCACACAGCACAGCAAGTCACCTTGTTATGTGACAGGGAAAGGGCAGGAATCAGCCATATTTAACATAATATGGCGCATTCCTGTCTTTTCCCAGTCCTGGTGCACCATGTGTTGCCTGGCACCAATTTAGGCACACTTGCACCAAACCGTCAGCCTGAGGGTTCTCAATGTCCTCACCTGAAGGCAGGGAAACGCAACAGGATGAACTACTGCAAGGAGAAACCCCTCGCCAGTCCTCATGGTCATTATCAGATGGTACCAAGCCACGGGCCATGCTGAAGCTCCGAATATCACCATTAAAAGCTCAACCTCATAATAAACTTTAGAAGAAGAGTGAAAAGCAGGAAGGCATAAAGGATCCCTTTCTGCAAATCCCCCCCACGCCTGGCAAATCTTGTGAAATGGCTGCATGGTCAGACAAAAGTCCTGAGAGGAAGAAATCTCCCATCTCAGTTTGTTTACTCTGACATTTAGCTTCCACTGAATGTAAATCGCTCTCAGCTTCATTATGTTATCCTGTGGCCACAGAAAGATCTGATCGGAGATCTTCAACAATGCTGGCGATCGTGTGCCCCCTGCCCCCTGTTTCGCAAAAGCATTTACTTTGCATTTTTTTAGTACGCATGTCATTACTTCGCAAAATTAGTAATAACTAATAACATTAGAATTTGCTTTTCTTAGCGGTACCTTACTTCGCATGTTTTTACGACACGTTCAAACTGTTTTTTTAATTTTTTTATTTGTAACCTAACCACTGGGACGGTATGCAAGGGAAATAGGGGATTTGGGTGGGTAATTAATTTAAAAAATATTGGTTAACTACATCCTTACCCTAAAACACTTTACAAACTACCCGATACACAATACATATACTACAACACTACCCTAAACCCTAAAACACTACCCCCTACACTACACATACACTACAACACTACCCTTAACCCTAAAACACTACCCTACACTACACATACACTACAACACTACCCTAAACCCTATAATAAAACCCCCTACACTACACATACACTAATACACTACCCTAAACCCTAAAACACTACCCTACACTACACATACACTACAACACTACTCTAAAACACTTCCCCCTACACTACACACACACTACAACACTACCCTAAACCCTAAAACACTACCCTACACTACACATACACTACAACACTACCCTAACCCCTAAAACACTACCCTACACTATGTGTACACCACAACACTGCCCTAAACCCTAAAACACTACCCCCTACACTACATATACACTGGAACACTACCCTAAACCCTAATACACTACCCTACACTACACATACACTACAACACTACCCTAAACCCTTAAACACTTCCCCCTACACTACACATACACCACACTACCCTAAACCCTAAAACACCACCCCTACACTACACATACACTACCACACTACACTAAACCCTAAAACACTACCCTACACTACACGTACACTACCACACTACCCTAAACTCTATAACACTACCCCCTACACTACAAATACACTACTACACTACCCTAAAACCTAAAACACTACCCCCTACACTACACATACACTACAACACAACACTAAATTCCAAAACACTAGCCTACACTACACGTACACTACAATACTACCCTAAACCCTAATACACCACCACCTACACTACAACACTACCCTAAACCCTAAAAAACTACCCCCTACTCTACACATACACTACAACGCAACCCCCTACACTACACATACACTACAACACTACCCTAAACCCTAAAACACTACCCTACACTACACATACACTACAACACTACCCTAAACCCTTAAACCCTACACCCTACACCCTACACTACACATATACTACAACACTACACTAACTATACTGCCCCACTTACCTATCTCTCCTCGTGGTCCCTCTCTTCACCTTCAACCATAAATAATTTTACATCTTTAACATTATTTAAAAAAAACGAAAAACAATGTAAAATAACGCATAGTAAACAACATTGCGAAGTAAAGGCATGCTAACTAAAAGCATGCGAAGTAAAAGACAATGCGTACTAATAAATGCTAAGTAAAACACCTGCGAAGTAAAAGATGCAAAGTAAAGGTTGCTTTCCGAGGTAGGACTTGGTTGTGTTGTTATCCATCTGTACCAGAACGCTCTTAACCCTCAACAGGGGAGCAAATGCGAGCAGTGCTGATGAATTGACTCCAGCTCCCTCCAGTTTGAGGACTGCAACTGTTGATCCCTAGACCAAGGCCCTGTACCTGCCGTGCACCAATCCCAGCTCCAGATCCCGGCAAGTTGGCATTGGTTGGTTGTCAAGATGATCCGGATCTGGGGCATTAAGCTGATCCCTTCCCTGATCTGTGAAGACTGCATTCACCAAGACAGCTCATTTCTCATCTCTATCAGTGAAATTAACCAGACACTGGTTAGAAACCTTGTTTCAACAAAAGTCTTTTCCTGAACAGGCGTCAGATGAGACTACTTCTGATTCACTTGAAACCCATGATGTTCTGGCTCCGAGTGTACTCTTGTGGCATGGGCCACTATGGTTTCCAGGGAGAAAGAAAACACCAGATGGCTGTGTAGAGATGGAAGAAGTGATATACCCTCCTAATGCAGTAACCTCACCAGTGGAGCCAGGACTTTGGTAAAAACCCTTGATGCTGATACACCCAAAAATGGCAGTACAATAGACCTACTGTGAACTGCAGAAATCTCTGGTGACATCTGTAAATGGGGACATGAAGGTAGTCATCTTCAAGATTATTAGTGGCCAGAAAGTTGCCTTCGGATACTAAAGTAATAACTTGCTGCATGGAGAGCATTTTGAAATGGATGGTCTTTACCTATGTAAATGTAAATGTAAATTGATACTTGTATAGCGCACTACTCACCCGCAAGGCTCTCAAGGCGCTTGTACGAATACCGCTGTGGAACCCATCCTGGCTTTCCCTGTGAGGCGTCCACTCCTGGGCACCCCCAAGTTTGAGGCCAGGCATCCTTAGCGTTGTCGGGGCCGTTGTGGAGATAAAGCAAGCTATTACCCAGAGTTGCAGAGTGGGACTCCATGATTGGAATAGGCACCGAGGCGAGAATTATCAGGTCCGTGGAATTTTGAGCCCAAGACCCGCTGAGGCGGGGAATTGAACCCTGGTCCCGGGCTAGACCTCTGCATCAGGGTCTGCCACTCTAATCATTGAGCCACACTTCTCCTATTGCTTCATTCCTCTTACGTCTAGAACTAGCTTGTACTCTCGTTTGCCTTCTGCCCTAGTATACTCCCTCGTCCCTTTCTGGTGCAGGAACTTCCAACATGTACCCTTTTTTTTCAAGAGGGCTACAATGCAGGACCCCAAAGCCTATCTCTTTACTGGATCCTGGGGAATAGAGGTAGGGAGACTTCTGAATCCTGAGGTTTTTGAATAAACTCAATCACATAGCCTCTATTGAGTCAATCAATCAGGATTTATAAAGCCCGGCAAATCAATGATAGGGTATCCAGGCGCTTGCATGGCCCATGAGGCTTATTCGAACAGCCAGGTCTTGAGGACCATTCAGAAATGCAGAAGTGAGGTGATGGTGAGGAGGTGTGTGGGGAGGCTGTTACAGGTCTTTGCTGCGATTTGAGAGAAGGAGTGTCCTCCAATTCAGCTTCAGTAGATGCAGGGAGTATGGGCAAGTGTAAGGGAGGTGGAGAATAGTCTTCCTGACAGTTGGTGGAAGTTCAGGCAGGTCCTTGCTTGTGTAGAGCCTTGTGTGCGTGGGTCAGCAGCTTGAATTGGCATCTCTTCTGTACCGGGAGCCAGTGGAGCCGCCGGAGCTGGGGTGCTTTGTGGGTTCATCGGGGAAGGCCAAGGATGAGTCTGGCTGTTGTGCTATGTATCGTCTGAAGTCTCTGTAGGAGGTGTACGGTGATTCCTACACCGCTGGTGATGAGGGCTTGTGTTGTGGTGCATTTTGTGTGTAGGGGTAGCCACTTGAAGATCCTATACATGTGGAGGAGACTCTTTTGATCTGTGAGTTCATGCTTAGCTTGATGTCAATGACGATTCTGTGGTTTCTGGTGTGGTTGGAGGGAGTGGATGTAGGTCCTAGGTCTGATGACCACCAGGAGTCATTCCATCTGTGCATGCAATTGTTCTTCATCCAGATGGCTATGCTTGTCATACATCTGTCAAAGTTGGTTCTGGTAGTGGTGGGGTAGTTGGTGGGTGAGAGGATGATCTGGGTGTCGTCTGCATAGGAAATTATGTTGAGACGATGGGATCTGACGATGTTTACCAGCGGGGTCATATATGCGTTGAAGAATGTGGGGCTGAGGGATGAGTGATGGGGGACACCGTAGGTGATCTCCTTGGGTTCGGAGGTGAAAGGTGGAAGGTAGATCCTATGGGTTCTTCCAGTGAGGAAGGTGGTGATCCATCTGTGCGTATCCCCTTGGATGCTGATGTGGTGGAGTCTTTTGATCAGGGTGTGGATGATACGATGACGAAAGATGCTGAGCAGTCAAGGAGGATAAAAGCTGCTGTTTCTCCTCAGTTAAGGAGGATTCATATGTCGTCAGTGGCTGCGATAAGGCCGGATTTGGTCCTGTGATTGCGGCAGAAGCTGGATTAGGAGGCCTAGAGTAGCTGGTTCTGCTCCAGATGTGTCATGAGTTGATTGCTGATGATCTTTTCCATTACCTTCACTGGGAATGAGAGCAGGGAGATTGGCTGGTAGTTTTTGAGTTTGCTGAGGTCGGTGGAGATATTTTTGATAGTGGTCTGACTTCAGTATGTTTCCAGGCATCAGAAAATGTAGCTGTGGTGATGGAGGTGTTAAGTAGAGTGGTGAGTTCCTGGTCGATCCTTTGTTTCCCAAGGTTGAAGATGTGGAGCGGGCATGGGTCAATGGGGGCTCCCATGTGGATGGATTTCATGTTGGAGGTGTTATCTTGGGTGTAGAGGATACTCCAGGTGGTCAGTGTGTGATTTGTATTGGTTACGGTGGTGGCATATCTGGCAAAGGAAGTCCGTATGTGTGGGTTGGGTTTCAAAGTTTCTGTATATGGTTGTGATCTTGCCCTGGAAGAAGTGGGGGTGGTTGTCGCACAGCTACTGTGAAGGCGTAATGTTGTTTTCACTGATGGGTTGGAGAACTCCTTAACAATGTTGAAAAGTTCCTTGATGGTGTTGTTGCTGGTTTTGATGAATGCAGCAAGGGCTTTCTTCTTTGTTGCCCTAAGTAGGCAGTGGTAGAGGTTTAGGGAGGTCATGAAGGCTGCCTAGTCAGAGGTGTCCTTACTGGTGCTAGATTGAGCACCTATTGATCCCTGATAGACTCCTGCCAAGTCCAACAACCTCCCTACAACTGGGTAGTCCAGAAGGTGGGATAGTCAGGAACAATTTTGCTTGCTCTTGCCTGATTAGTAGATTACTGGGTTGTGGAGGATTTTCTAGGCTGAAAATGCCTTCTTCTGGAAGAATAACCCTTCGCCCCTTCCTTGAAAATCCTTATAGCTTCTGTTCCAGGCCCTTTAGGATTTGGAGGTTGGCTCCTTATAGGGAAAATGTGCTTCTACTCAGTTAAAGACATTTGTAGTGGAATTGTCAGGAGGGACGCTTTTTTCACCTAATCAATTTTCCAGGCCCACATTAATAAATGCTGCAATGGCAAGATGGAAGAACCCACAACCACTGCTGATTATCTAACAATATTTGAAGAACATCGGCTACCCGTTTAGCGGAACAGAGGGGTTTCTGGATTTATCAGACTCAGATCTTGCATGCCATGACTACAGGATGTTTTGATGTGGATGGTGGTCCATTTGTTTAGATTGGGTATGGAACTATTTTGACTGGACCTGGGTGATGCCCTAGAAACATCAGGGTATTAGTAAGAATGCCTGCCTTGGTGGAGGGCCCTGGATACGACAGGTGCCATACCCAGAGCTGTGGCGGTGTTACAGGGTGATCCAGAGGTTGAATGGTGCATAGGGGTAACCCTTCATGACCAGAAGAAGGGTACAAATGCCAAATAGCCCCAGGAAGTCCTTGTGGCAGGACCCTGGAGGAACGACAGCGCCCCATTAGTCCTTGGGCGGTTGTAAACCTGAGCAACTGGGGGCTTTCCCTGATACGCTCCGCCCCCTCAAGGGGCATGAGTAAATGGGTGGACTAGTGGTCCACAGGATGTAAGGGGTAATCCGAAAGAATGGTTAACACCGACTGGTTATGCCATGGTGCAATTTGGCTCATAAAGTGGGCAGGCTGCAGAGGGGCTCCCTGCCCTTGGATCGCCCATTAGTTGACCCACCATGTTGGCATATTTCTTATGCAAAATAAACCTGCAGCAATGCTTTCTCCAACAACCAATGTATCTTGTGTGTTCTTTATTCTGGTATTGCTGTGTTTGCTGGTTAGGTGTATTGCCAATAATGGCACTATGAGGCTGCCCGCGGTACACGCAGGGGCCCCCCATAGGAGCGCGGCCACTTTAGTGTCACATGATGGCACAAACGCAACAGGGCTTGTGTAGTGACCCCCAGATTTCCAAGCACTACTCTTTGTCATTTCCAGCACGCCAGTGGGTGGGGAGGTAGGTATATCTACCTCCTCCGCCCAGCTGGCGACCCTTTTCGTGCCAAGGTTCAAGCTGTCTCCCTCCCAACCTCTTACCCGGCGTGTCTGCTGGAAGGGTGTCCAGGGTAGGAAGGCTGTTAACGTGTTATTTTGTGTTGTAGGTGGAGTTACGGGGCGATCCAGAGGCTGAATGGTACATAGGAGTGCCCTCTTCAGGACCAGAAGAAGGGTGCAAATGCCAAATAGCACCTGAACGTTCTTATGGCATGACACTGGCGGAATGACGGTACCCCGTTAGTCCTTCGGGCAGTTGTAAACCTGAGCAACTGGGGGCTTGCCTGGATATGCTCCCCCCCTCAAGGGGCATGAGTAAATGGTTGGACTGGTGGTCCACATGATGGAAGGGGTATTCCCCAAATGGTTAGCACCGATTGGTTATGCCATGGTGCAATTTGGAAAAACAACAAGTGATGGACTGAATGTGGATCAATGTCACACACTCCCCCAGTGGTGCAATTTGGCTCATCACGTGGGCAGGCAGAAGGGGGGCTACCTGCCCTTGCCTCACTCATTATTGTGTAGTTTGTATATACCCTATACAGGATCTGCCGATTGGATAACATAAACTGTGTGATTGGTTCCAGACTGATTCCATGCACCCCCACCAGATATGTTAGCCTGTCTGTATCAGCTAGCTAACAGTGCCTCTATAATCTCCTCTTATCGGGGAGAGAATAGTTTTTGGCAACCTCAGAACATGACACCTCGAATCCCTCAGAATCGTGGAAACAATGTACTACCTTTCGCTCAGTCACTCGTGCTCACTTAATTTGTCTCAGAGATACACAGAATAAACATACTGGGCATTTTGTCAATAAGAATTAATTGAACAGTTGTTATTCTAGTGTAGAATAGATGAGCTGTAACAACCATTAGCCAGAAGCAGAGATATATGATTAGAAGTACTACCAAAGAACAGGGATTGTGCAGTTCTACCATTTTGCAGTAATCATGAATATATACAAGTACATAAAATACATGATACTAAGTGCATACTCCTACGATGCTTCCCTAACTAGATGTACCTAAATGTACCTAGCATCTGTGTAGGTGTTATGCCAAGAATCGCTCTAGGATCTAGTCAACCCAATTACCTGAGAATGTGACAATATGGGAACCATTCCTGGTCTCAAGGTGGACACCCCGAGAGGGATGTTAGACCACTGCGAGGAGTGTCTACATACAGGAACCTCAGCGTCTCTGGTCAGTGTGTGTTAGCCTGGAAGTCACGGTCTCCTCTGTCTTTCTAAGCAAGACTTGATGTATATATACCCATAGCTCTCCCCAGGGGTACTAATTTGCTGTGTTACTGTGTCAGCCTAAAGGATGATGTCGGGCATGAACTTTATACAGAGATATTATACATGCGATGGTAGTCCTGCTGTGCTTCCAAGAAACCTCATGCATAATGTCTGAGATTCGTATTGGGGAAAACCCACGTTCTGAATGCAGTGTTGTATCTAGGTAAAAGGTCAGTCCCTAAGAACTGTTATGTATATAATGTAGGGAAGAATATAGGTGAAAGGTTGCAATGTTACCTGCGCCAATTTAGGGCACCTATATGGAATATAACACCCACTCCTCTTCTGACTGGACGACATATGTAACTTATTACCGTACTGCTAGCCTTACGAGATAGAGGTATATTCATAGTTCATAAAACACTTGTTTTGCTAAAATGTTTAAAACTTCTAAAAAAGCCAAAAAAACAGATTTTTTTTAAAGAAAATGTTTGGAAGCTATCGCTCTAATAGTATCCGTAGTTATATTCTGAACCAATATAAGCATTAGAAAGCCATCTATGCCCAATACACGAACATTATTTTGTTTTTGAGTTCCAAATTTGAGTTGGTTTAAAAGGGCAAATTTCTTCCATCACACGACGAGCCAATTGAGTCAATTGTTTATGTGTCCTGGCTGGTAGACGCAACATTTTTGCTGCTTGCTTCCGCAGTAGATGGCCCCTGTAGCACCTCCCAGAGTACGACAATTGAGCACTGATGATATTCTCAGCTGTCTGCAGCCGTTGCTGGGGCAGCCTTTGCACTGTCCAAAACCTGGGTGTCAGTGGAGGACCCAGTGTCCATACCAACAGGTGCAGTTACTACCTGTGGTGGCTCAAGGAATACCGCCATCAACATTGGAATACGCTGAGGATACTGCAGATCATGGGCCATTATCGGGTCCAGTAGAGCATTCACGTGCGGTTCAGCTTATGATGGGAGTGTCAATCGAAGGTCTAACACACATTCTTCTACGCAAAACAGGCCTCGGAGGACAGGTAAGATGCAGTCCACCCAGACTGATCGAAATGACAAGAACCAAGACGCACTTAGTTCTCTTAGGTGATGCGTGCTTAGATGTTGTACCACGTGATCTCGGTATTTACACTCCAGGAGTGCTTTTTCCATCTCCTTGGTGACTGGAACGTCCATTGCGTAGCACATAGAAGATAATCAGGATACCTGCTATTAGAAACAGGATTAGCGGAAGTCTTCCAAAGATGCTTCTGAATACGGGGTGTATGAAATAGGTGGACTATGCCTGTTGTATCAGACATGTTAAAGATACTATTTACCCTTTCTACGAAATGGAACGGGCAGTTTGTATGGATAAGCACCTGTATCTCTGCCCAAGACCTTGCAATCTGGAGATCAAAAGTCTCTCAGGCGGAAATTAAGGCACAGATTTCTGTAAAAGCATGGCTTTCATTCTGCTTAGAGTATCAAACCGTATTAAAGAAACATTCAGTGAAGGACATATCGGCACCTTTCTGACTGTGTGTGTCGGTGGAAACAATACTTGCATACAACAAGTATCCCTGGAGCTCACAGTTTCTAGATATGCGATGCCCAGGAGCATTCCGCAACAGCCTTGACTGTTCAGCATCAAGTAACCCGAATGCTGGAGCTATCACTGCAGCTGGGCCACCCCTCAGATGACAGGACAAGTTTGCTAAAGAACCATTACCAGCCTAGGTAGCATTTATATCCTGACATATGAGTAATCCACTTAAAGCGTTCTCACAGTTTTTACCCCTTAGATACACTCTTGATCCCCACTCTGGCCTCAAAATATGTATGGTAATTCCCATGATTCCTTAATGTATTCCTTACCCATTTTTTCATATCTGCCTGTCTTCTTTTGTTCAAGGCAATACTGAAACTGAAAAGTAGTGACCGCTAGAGTTATAAAGCCATGGATTAGCCATTCTGTGGCCGGTGATCCACCCACTGTAAATGATAATTTACACAGTTTTTCAATACGCAGCATTGTATATTTTGCTCCCATTTGTGCCATTTTTATCTGTTTATCTGTTAGATTGCATTCAGAAAACAGAGACGTGCTGTTGAAAAAACGCCAGGGCACATAGCCTACACGCAAAGATTGCAGCGTACTGCTTGACAACATATTAGAACAAAACTGAGATTGCCCGTGTTGTCATATGGCCAAATCTTGTTCTAGTACATATATCGCAGAATATACAATGTTGCCTAAGGAATATATCCTGGAGATCAATGTGATTAACCAATTGTCTACCACTGCTAGAGATTTTTCTCAATTGATACGGTTTTTCTCCTGTAAGCTCTCTGTGGCCTCTTGTTGGGATATTTTCCATATTTCATTTTAGGCAGTATAATTGCCAGCATACATGAAACGTTTCTGACGCGGCTTCCTAGAACCTAGTATAAAATCCCTAAGATCCGCAACCTGTGATAGTAAGGATAAGTGTTGTTTCACCTTTGGGAGTGTTGAGGATTTTAGCCAATAAAGGCACAACTTCCCAACACTGTAAGATGTCACTACCCCTGGATGTTCTCTCTGTACATAGCGTGAATCTGGCCAATGGATAGCAAACCCCCTGAATCTTGCCTGACAACTATTGGTGTCTGTGGGCCAAATCAACCATTTCTTCCAATCGGGGTCTGGTCTATTGTATTGAATGACATCATCTAATGTAACCACTTTTTGTGATGTTTCGTTACCCTCAGTCAGTGATGGTGTTTTCAGCCGAGGTGTGTTCAAGTCTTTGTTCTTGGCTAGTCCAACGCAGGAAGTTTGTTGCACTGTCTCGTTCAAAAACATGATCTGTTGGGGGATAAGGCATGCTCTAAATAAAGCTTCTGTTCCCTGAACTTGCCTTTCTCTAGTACTCCAGACAGACTTTAAGTCTATGGTGTCTTTCCATAAGTCGTAACCTTGTTCAGCCAACGGGGCAGTGAAGAATGTAGAGTAAATCTGTTTAGTGTTTGCTAACATTTTTCTGTGCTGATGTTGGTATAACCTTATAATAATAGGAGGCTTGGTCAGACATATTAAACCCTGAAAAATATGGAAACTTTTGAATTGCCTTTTGGACAGTGTTGGACAATGTTTCCACTGATGGTATGGGAACACATTTTTGTGAAAAATGGGATGACCATAATGTTGAAAACAATACGTAGTTTTGTAATCTGGTGTGCTTTCCAATGTTTCAATCTTAAAAAATGCAGCAGACTTTTCTAAATCAGACAACATGTTTACAGTTTCAAAGTCCTTATCATCGGAAAATGTATTTGAGGTAATGATATCACTCAATGATATTTTAAATAAGTGTGGAACTTTTAACATTTCTGTAGGGCCAAATATATCAAAATCAACCTTGTCCCAAACTATACCATCCGGGACAGGAACTGCTGTAATGTTCACTGATGACATGTCTCTTTTTTCTCGATGAGATGATTGATATGTTTTTAAAATTAAATCCAGAGCTTTGTCGAAGGTATTTGCCATTAACAAGCATGCTAATAACTATTACTAAGCCCACCCAGGAAAGAAAGAAAAGTATTGCGGTTGTTACCCATAATTCTACCAAACCAGGTAATTCTTTTTAATACAGTTCAGAAAGTCATTAACTTGCTGCTTGTGTGATATTTGGGCTGGCATCGTTTCAGGTTCACTCGGATCCAAAGAAAACATATCAAAGTTTATGAAGTAACCAGAACCAGTTTGAACAATTGTTGGTATTGCATCAGGATTTGTAGAAATCATAGGTTGCTCTTGTTGAGGCATGTTGATGTATACATCTGTAGAAAAGCAATTTTTTTTTCATTTTGATTCTAAATTCGAACTTCAGGTTCAAGAGGAACTAGTTCCATAGCAATATTGCATAGTCCTTAATTCTGTACAGTGGACTCTTAGAACGTGATGAGTCTTTCCGTTTGAACTTCTTGAAATGTAGCGAGAGTAGGGCGTCTGCTACTTTGGAGTCCACGTGGCCTACAACTCAGTATCGGCCATATAGTGTGGTTTCATTAGGCTAATTGAGACAAATCTTTTCTCATTTTTTTCGGCAAGAGACAGTAGAAGTACAGTTCTTGTTCCTTTTACTGCTGGACCTGTATAGGCTATCTGTATGATGGCCCAAATTCTTTCTTGTCCGCTATCTTCTGTCTGACCAGATCCACGACTTTTGGGATCCAGACAGGTCTTGCCCTGACTGATTTGACTTCCCCAGTGGCGGTCTGCTTCAGGTGGACATTACTTTGTTGTGTCCTGGATTCATTTAGATCCTTCTTTTTTAACTGTGGCTTTTGCTTTGGCTTCTCTTCTTTCTTAGAAGTGTAATCCTGATTGTGTAGCTTGTCTCTGGACTTTGTATGCTTTTCTTGTCTGTCTGACCGTCCTTACTTCTTTGAGTTTTTCGATGAACCCTGAAAGGAATGTAAGGAACGTGTATCAGTATCCTGATACCTTTCAGGTTTCGTGCTATTATCCCTTCTCCTAAGGTTATACCTGTTCTAAAGGATTGAACTCTCTTAGGCGTTGGCGGATAGCCAGTGAAGCTGCTTCCCTGTTAATATTAGCTAATATTGTGGCCGATACCTGGGCAAAGTTACCTAGTAACTTCATCCCTAGGTTAGGAGCTGGCTCTACTCCGTACTTGTTCTGTATTTGTCTTAATACATCTGGTATCACTGCTAATGATGGGATACCATGAGTTTACTATATAAATGGCAGCAAAGACTGTAACCCAAGTGGTACAATCCTCTACTTGTGGTGTTATCCCCATGGGCAAGCAGATTGTTAGTATTGTGTGTTTTTCATACGGGGTAGTATTTGGGAATACTGCCTCTAGCTATGTTATTTTCTGAGCTACCTAGAATGGCATTTGTTCACGTTTTGTGGGCATCTTACCCATCACTGTGTGTAATGTTTGTGGTGTGATTTTAGTTGCTGCACCCTGAGCTTGAGTTTCATTTGTTGCAAATATTGCTGGTTGGACTGTGAGTGTCCTCATGACGAATTGCGTCAAGTTTCTATATATTTTTTGTCACTTCCTTGAGTTGTGTGATTAAGTCTCTCACTGGCATTGTTTCAAAGTCAGGATGTGGTGTTTGTATGCCGCTAATATTGTCCATGTTGCCCCTTCTCTTCCAAGCTATCCCAGTCTCACTCTTCTTCTTATGTTGTGTAGGGCACCTTCAAACCAGTATAAGTGTTCATGGTACTTGAGCGGAACCCCAATGTCCTCAAATGGACAGTATTTCGCTGGTGCATCTCCTTCTGTATAGTAGTGAAATGTCTTTGTTCTTGCATTTGCTGCAGGGAATGTAACCTACTAGTAGAATATCTCTGTTCTGTATGATTCATGTGCCTCAATCACGAAAGCTACTATGACACCCCTAGCTCTTAGTCCATGTGCTAGCAATTTTGGGGTGATGGTGTGTCCAAAGTTTGGTGTAATCTGTATTGCGTTTGCATCTTCCTCATCTTCTGAGAGTGGCAGTGCTTGCTGTAAAGGATCTAATTACTCATTAGTCATTGTGTATAAAACACAAAATAACTTCTCAAAGAAACTAAGATAAGGTGTTGACACACAATTTTTAGGAACACTGTGTCCTTCAAGCTTGATTAACCAACAGCCAATAGATAGGATTTTTTCGCCTACTCAGCTGTGGCGGAGTTTGTGCCCATCCACTCCAGATGTCTCGAGTTTTTGCGAGTAGGGGTCTCTGAGAATAGCACAACTGTACTACTCATATTCTCCTGTTAAATAAGTACCTAACCAGCGTTGGCAGCGCCATGTCGTGTAGTTCCTAAATGTATCCAATACAGAATCTACGTGTTTGGATAACAAACTGTGGAATTGGTGTCAGACTGGTTTTGTGCACCCACAGCGGATATGTTAGCCTGTCTCTATCAGCTAGCTCACAGTGCCACTAGAATCTCCTCTTATCAGGGAGAGAATAGTTTTTGGCAACCTCAGCACATGACAACCCTGATCCCTCAGAATCGTGGAAACAATATACAACCTTTCGCTAGTCACTCGTGCTCACTTAGTTTGTCTTAGAGATACACAGAATAAACATACTGGGCATTTGGTCAATAAGAATTAATCGAAAAGTTGTAATTCTAGTGTAGAATAGATGAGCTGTAACAACTATTAGCAGAGATATATGTTTAGCAGTGCTACAAAAGTAAAGGAATGGTACAGTTCTACCATTTTGCAGTAATCATGAATATATACAAGTACATAAAATACATGATACTAAGTGCGTACTCCTACCATGCTTCCCTAACTAGATGTACCTAAATGTACCTAAATGTACCTAGCATCTGTGTAGGTGTTATGCCAAGAATCACTCTAGGATCTAGTCAACCCCACAACCTGAGAATGTAAGAATATGGGACCCTGTCCTGGTCTCGAGTTGGACAGCCCGTGAGGGATGTTAGACCACAGCAAGCTGGAGTGAGTGTCTGCATGCAGGAACCTCAGCGTCTCTGGTCAGTGTGTGTCAGCCGGGAAGTCACGGTCTCCTCTGTCTTGCTATGCAAAGGCTATGCAAAGGTCTACCCAGGGGTCCTACCTTGCTGGGTTATTGTGTCGGCATAAAGGATGATGTCGGGCCTGAACTTTATATAGAGATATTATACAGGTGATGGATGGTAGTCCTGCTGTGCTTCCAAGAAACCTCATGCATGATGTATGAGATTTGAATTGGGGAAAACCTGCGTATAAGTTAAAAGATCAGTCCCTAAGAACCATTTTGTATGTAATGTAGGGAAGAAAATAGGTGAAAGGTTGCAATGTTACCTGTGCCTGTATAGGGTATCTATATGGAATATAACACCGTAAATTGACCCACCATGTTGGCACCTTTCTTATGAAAAACAAACCTGCAGCAATGTTTTTTCCAACAACTAATGTGTCTTGTGTGTTCTTTATTCTGGCATGGCTGTGTTTGAGGGTTGGGTGTATTGCCGATATTGGCACTATGAGGCGGAACGCAAATAGGGCAATACATTACATTTAAAGTATCTATGTACAAAAGTTGCACTTGAGATGAATAATACCAAATAGATTATCAATTGTTAATAATTAAGTATTGGATCCATTAAGAACATGATAAAGAGTTTAAGACTCTCTGCATTTCCCATCAAGCCTACTGGAAAACCGGTCCTTCCATTAACCACTCTCAGATCACCCCATATAACCCTGCTAGGCATCTTAGATCATCATCCTCTTTTTTGGTCTCAGTCCCAAGGACTAATAGATCTAGATGCAGAGGCCGTTCGTTTTCATATAACTCCTCTAAATTGTGGAATTCTCTATCCCTAAAACCATGTTCAGAACCCAATCTGCTCTGTTTTCACAAACAGCTAAAAAGTCTATTTTTTTCACACCCTGACTAAGGCCCTCCCTCTTAACGAGTCTGCATCAGTCTGAAGCGCTAGGACGCCTCAGGGTAGCTTTCGCGCTTTATAAATTTTCTTTTCATTTCATTTCATTCATTTCATAAATATAGAACGTACAATACCAAGGGAGGAGAATACATGGGTATAAGGGTGATAAAAACTCCATAGCAGCAAAAACTAAAACATAGAGTTGTAAGGTACGATACAGCATAGTTTATGTCACATCCCCGCTACCACCACTACTACTAGAGTTGAGGCAATTCATGTTCTCTCTCCATCTAACTATGGGCGCCCAAATTGACTGCCCCAATTTCCTTGCCTCTCTGCCCCGGCATGAGCAAAGTGTGTTCTCTTGATTATAGACCCACGAGAGGCATGCTAGCCACATTTGCAAGGTGGGGGGGTATCTGCACCCTTCTGTCTTGAGCTATAATTATCCTAAAGACAGCGGCGGAAATTAATATAAAATATTCTTCCGTAGTATCTAAGTCTACACCGCTAGCATAGCCCATTATCATCAGGGTAGGGGATAGGTTAACTCTTTGCCCTAGCAGCCCCTCCCAAAACCATACCATCTCGTTTTCTACTGAGAGTAGCCTAGCACAATCATAGAACATGTGCACTAGAGTAGCTGCCCTTCCCCACATCTTGGGCATTTGTCATCCTCTCTTTTGCCCCAGCTATAAAGTTTAGCAGGAGTAATATATAAGTAAAACAAAGTTTTATAATGTTGCGCCTTAAGGCTATTTGAGTGAAAATCTTTACCAGCTAATTGCAGAGCTACATACAAATCGACATCTGGATCGTTTAGTTTCCCAACCCACATGGTTTCGGTTTTCTCCAGATCATCCTGAACATTTAGCTATATGTTGTAGATATTCTTAATTCTTTTACCACTCCCTACTATTAGTTCGATTAGTGGAATTCCTCCCCCAGGGGATACCATTGGTCTAGACTAGCAAAAGATTTTCGATTTGAACCTATTTAAAATATTGTCTAGTCGGAATCCCATACTTCTTTTGCAGTGCACCAAAGGGGAGTACCTGACCTGATTCAAAAATATCTCCTACTTTGATTAAACTGAGTCGTCCCCAGTACCTTCCCATTGTGTCATAGAAGGACTGCGGAAAAGCATGTGAGCACCATAGTGATGTATAGTAATTCATCTTTGGGATTATCATAGCTTTCTGCATTCTATTCCATAATTCCCATGAGCTGCGCATGACCTTCGAACGCACCTTCTTATAATAACTCACATCTGCCTGACGCATTAGCAGTCCCCTAGCCTCCCTCCCTGAAATAAGTTCAAATATCGATGGGGGTCTACCAGTTTGTCCCTCCTCTGTATCTTCTCTTGTAGCTGTGCAGAGTAATATCGACATCTGGCAAAGAAGGCTCGCCCAGTGATAAAATCTAGTATTAGGGTATGCCACCCGCCCCGTTCCTGCGGGAGTGTCATATATTTTAAAGAACGCCTAACTTTTCGATATTGCCTGGTAAAGTTTGAAAACATGGCTTCCGGCGCCTTCATAATTTCTTTATCTATCATAAGTGAAATTGACCGAAACAGATTATGAATTTTTGGAAGCAACGTCATTTTAAGAACATTTCCTCTTCCAATAATGGAAAGATGCAAGCCAAATAATCCTCTTGAGATCTGTGGAGATTTTCTTTACCAATGGGTTAAAGTTGAGCTTAACTATTAACTGCTGGACTAATACATACCCCAAGGTAGATAGCCATCTTTCTACACCATGGGACATTAAAACTGATGTTATCTGTACATACTATAAGAGTGTTGCCTCCATTCAGCAGGTATCCTGATGTCAGCCCAAATTCTTTAGCTATAGCGGTAGTCTCCTTAATTGCATTGACCGGATCAGTAGTTAAAATGGCTATATCGTCTGCATAGGCGAGTATTTTAGTTTCAAAGCCTCTGGTGATAATAGGCTTGATAGCCTGACACCCCAACAGTTTTGCGATCAGGGGGTTTATGTATAGGGAAAATAGCATGGGGGAGCAAGGACACCCGTCTAGTCCCCCTTGATATAAGAATATTATCTGATGTTTCCCCCATCAATTGTAGTCGGGCCCTAGGATCTGAATACATTGCCTTGATTGCTCTAATAATTCTTGGCCCGAAACCTTTCAACTCTAATATTCCCCAAAGAAAGCTCCAGGCCACCCGATCGAACGCTTTTTCTGCGTGGAGGAGGATCATGGCCATCCGCCCCCGCTGGTAGGAGCTCCAATTCAGTTTCCTCTAATCTAGGCATATCTTCATGCGATGCCCCTTCCTCTTCCTCATAGAGAAGTTGATAGTACTCCTGGAATACTCACTAGTCTCTGTATAGGTTTGAAAATCCTCTCCTACAGCAGCTAGTTGATTATTAACATTTTTCTGCCTAGTATGGAGCGCTAATAATTTCCCAACTTGCTCCCCGGTCTAGTATATTTTGCCCTGTTGCATCTGGCATACTTCCGCTGATTTTTGTGTAAGCCATTTATTTAATTTGGCTTTTATAGACACAATCCGGAATTGTAGATCCGTTGCCTCACGTCCCTGAGTTATGGAGGCTGTAGGATCTTCTTCTGCCTTGGCAAGTTCTCCTAGCAGCCGTTCATTCTCAAGCAGGATCTCATTTATTTGCGGTACTACGAAGCTAATCGTTTCGCCCCTAAGGGCAGCTTTAAATGTATCCCATACTGTGTTGCGGTTAGCACTATAGCTGTTGATGTCTAGAAAATCACCTGAGCCCAATTCATGATATGTTCTATATATATCTTATTAACCAGGAGCATTCTGTCTAGTGTCCAATTCTTATATGTCTTAATTGGGGTGTCAACATCAACACTCAATGTTGAAGGATTGTGATCGGAGATCACTTTTGGGAGTTTTTTGATCCCCACTTTATTAATCAATTTTTTTCAGGTGAGGAAATAATCAAGTTTAGTGTATTTTTTGTGAGGGCAGGAATAATACATATATCCTTGTTTATTAGGTTACTTGTTTCCCCAGATGTCAACCAATCCATGGCTGCTAATAAGGGAGATCAGTTCTCTATATGCTTCCTCCCCATATATCTGCTATTATGACTCAATTCTGCAGATATATTAAAATCACTGCAGATAATTAATGGACAAGGCCAGGTTGCAAGTTCAACTTCAAGATTCTCGAAGATCTTCCGATCATCTAGGTTTGAACCATAGATTGCACATATATTATATCCAAACTCAAGCTCCACCACTGCCCATCACCCTAATGCATTAGGTGTTTTGCGCTTCGCTCCCCCAAAGCGATTTTTGCAAAAATCACGATACCCCGAATGCTGGAGGTCTGGGATGTACAAGCTGACAAATTATACCCTCTTACACTCATCAGATTTATTTTCTCCCATGGAATATGTGTTTCGTGTACACATACAACATCCAAAGTGCTCCTCATAACAAACTCTGCCATTCGTTGTCTCTTATTCCAAACATGTAATCCACCCACATTTATTGTACGTATATTCATCATACCCATTTATATATTATTTCTTTTTGGGCCCAAATGATGCACCATCATTGCCCTTTATTATTTTAAGCGGTTCATAGCACAAAATATATTCAATATCCATTTATTCAGTTCTGGGTATATATTATTTCCTCTTTTTATACCTTCCCCCCACCTTAACCTCCTACCTTGACCCTTCCTCCCCACCTCCCTGATACCATCCCTCTCCCCACCCTGCTGCCCTGCCCCGCCACCACCCAAGTGAAGAGCTCAGACCGGGGTCTGTGTGTGAAATTAACACAGCACCTGTGATCAAGCCATTACAATTACAGCAATTACAACATATTTCTCTGTGGTATCAAATTGAAATAGATTACGCAGTATATATAACATGCTATTTCCCTTTGTATTTCCTTCATTACAAGCGGCTTATCTATATATTTATTTTTTTCCCTTTTCTTTACCACCTCACAACAACAAAAAAATGCTTTTTGCTACACCCTCTGACCCTATTCTAGGAGTTACTTGATATTTCCCTCTTGTGTACCCCCGTATTTTTAAGCCTACATGTTCAAACAGTTCATTTATCTATTCCTATAAGGATCGGTATAAGCCCATTATTCCTACTTCTTTTCAGATTCTACCCCTTGTTCATTTTTATTTATTTGTCCAGGTTATCTAGAAATTCTTTTGCCTTATTCTCAGACATGAAAAAACGCGTCTGTCCCTCAAAAATAACTGGGTTAATCAGGTAAACTTGAATATTTTTATCCTGAAAGGGTTTTATCATCTGTCTCTATCTCCACCGTCTTTCCACCGTAGTGTGACAGAAGTCGGGGCGCACAAAGAAAGACACCCCTCCACTTGACCTTTTAGATTCAGGCCTTGCTTTTTCCAAGATCCCTTGGTAGAGCAGAAAATTTCCAAAATATACAAGGAAGGGGCGGGGCTTTGGGTCTTCTTTCATCAGATATCTTGGTTTAAAGGGGTTACGATGATCCCTCTGTATTTTGAGCGCCCAGTTCCATTCAGACAGTTCAGGAAAAGCAGTTCTTAGCAATTCCACTATGTAGGTCCGGGGACTGGACCCCTCTGTACCTTCCGGGATCCCAAGCACCCATAGATTGTTCCTCCTCTGTCGATTTTCATGATCTTTCAGCTTCCACTGAATATCTTTTAATTGATGTAACATGATTTGGTCAGTTTCCTAACTACCCCTTGCATCTTA
Organism: Lissotriton vulgaris; assembly: GCF_964263255.1. NCBI lineage: Eukaryota > Metazoa > Chordata > Amphibia > Caudata > Salamandridae > Lissotriton > Lissotriton vulgaris. Next base: position 366,693,497 of record NC_141687.1, read on the forward strand.
CGCATTGCAGCCTGGGCTTTCTGGCTATCCTGATGGGTTTCTTCCCTATGCATTGATATCCCCTGGTAGATAGCTTCCAGCATTAGGGGGGTGGGGGGGTCCGAATTAGCTAAGGTGGAGATCACTCCTGTTGAAAAACCTGCCAGTGGAGTTGCAGATGCATAATCCAACTTGAGATCTTTGTCATCCAAGCATTGTATAGTTGATCTATGTCTTAATTTTTTTGCAGTTAGGGCTTACACTCCTTCATTTTCTTCTGGGTCCGTCTCTATATTACTTAATTCTGAGGAGGACCTCAAGACGTCTTCGGACCATTCAGCCCCCTCTGAGACTGAAAAGAAACAATCACTTGGCTCTTTTTCAGGCTCTCCTGTATTGCCTTTATCAGTCTCTTCCATACCTTGCTGGGACTCTATTATAGATACCTCCAGAGTGTGGCCCATACTTTTTGTGTTTTCCTGTCTAGCAGTGGTGTTGCTTATTTGCAAAGGTTTATTGCTTATTGGAGCTGGATTGGATTTTTCCCCCCTGGAGTTCTGCTGACTTGCATTTTTTTAGGGGTTCAGCACTCTCACCCGCTTTGACAATCTCACTAGGGACCCCTGCCTGCTTAGAATCGCACATAGCTAGTGTTTGTAATAGTAATGTAATTGCCTCTGTTAGCCTACCTCCGTCGAAAGACATTGCTGAATCCTCTCCTACTGGCTGAGTTAGAGGACCATCTAGTCCCAGAGACTCGCTCAAACTCTGCTTTGGTCCTTGCTTGCCAGCTCCTCTGCTGTTTACACCCGGCTGGGTTTCCCGGGTTCGCTGGAATAGTTCAGCCACCAAAGGGCCGGCAGGATGCAGTTTTCCCATAGCACCGCCTCTTCCTTTCTTCTCCGATGACAATTTGTTGCTCTGATTCTGTGGTTGCGTAAGTCGTCCGCGCCCAGGCACCTGTTCGACCGGACCCAATGGGAAGTGCTCGACTGTGAGGCCGCCACGCGTCTGTCGATTACTTCTAGCTTTGGAGGCTCCACTGGTCCCCGCAATCTTCAATCCCATTACCTCGAGGCTGCAAGAATTAGGGGCTGTTGTTCATGGGGTCCTTATTCCATGCTTTTTTTGTGTGAAATGCATTCTCATGTACAAAATTGCAGCGAGGGCCTATTTTGCCTAATACATATAGTGCTAAGTGACAGATTTGCCTGGGGTGCCTCCTCCGTTATGGTGGAGGAGCGTTGCACCACTGATGAAAGGCAGCAGAAAAATAAAATGATAATACAACTATTTGATTTTCATTTTATTTTTCACTTACTCAGCTGAGTACGCCGAGTCTAGGGAGGGGCGGGCCATGATCTGAGTCAGCAGCAGGAGTGGTGGTAAGTGCCTTTTAGGTGCACATGTTGGTTTGGTTGGCCATGATGTCAGTAGACTTTATAACCATTGAACACATAAGAAAATATGGTGTAAACATCTGTTGATATAACTATAAGTATACTGTTTTCTCTTTGTATATACAGTACTATTAAATCTTACTTCTATATACTAATTCCCACTTTTTATCTATTATTTACATACATAAAAGGCATCCAAAGACTTTACAAGCATTGGCGCAAGATTCAGGACACAGGCTGGATGTAGCTTCATGCCACAAGAAAGGACAGTACAACCTAAGCCATTTTGTTGACCTTGCACCTTAGGCCATATTTTATCTGAGACAAGTAGTATTTCACCTGCAGCGCTTCCCTTCATTTTTTTAACGGTTTCCTGATGCTAGAGTAGTGCTTTCTGTTGATACAGCTACCCATGGGGATAAACAAGACACACTTTGATCTTATGCCTTGTCACTGGGTAATGTATAGCAGAAAATTGTGTCTAATTTTCTCAGAATGTCTGAGGATAAGTCGTTATGAATTCTATGGAAACTCCAATCACTCATACATAAATGAACTACCTGTATTGATTTTCCATTATAGTCACTGTGCATAATATATCATATCGTTTTTGCAGTAGTAGATGAGAGGAAACTTTCGCAAAGTGCCTCACAACGTGCGTGAGAATATGTGTACCATTATGCAATCACACTACTCTATGTGCCTTTGTGGAATAAGATCGCCGTCTACATTGGTCTTGTGCCCACAATATATATCACGATAATTGTAGCATATGGCACTCGCCAATAGCTTAAGCGTCTCAAAAAAGAAAGTAGAAGGTAGTCGTAAACTTAAAACTTGATACATTTCCCAGGTCAGTCTCATAAATAATCACTGCGGTGGGTATGCACCCAGTGGGTGAAATGAGACCCTTGTGTTAACCAAGGAATACTCTTCTTATTGTATTAAAACACTTTCTCGTAGGATTTTTGTGTTAATTTGAAGGCAAGAAAGGAAAACATATCAATGCTTAACATAAGGTAAACAAAGTGCAGTGCGATATTATAATGAATCACTTTTCACACCACTTGTTTTGGGAGTAAAACATTATTGTTTATTGATCAGTAACAGGTAACTGAAGCCTATACAGGTCTTGGAGCCTGATGGACCATCTCTCTTTTTTCATAATTGACTCAGTTTCAATCAATCACCAGCGTTTATAAAGTGCAGCAATGTCACCCCTAGGGGTATCTGGGCGCTGTGTCTCCATCGAAGAGCCAAGGCTTGAGTCTCTGTCTGAAGTCTGCTGCGGTTGTGACCGATGGGGGATATGAGCGAGGGCGAGTGAGGAGGAGCGGCGGTGTCTAAAGCGTTGGTGGAAGTTCAGTCTATGGTTGATGTAGGTAGGTCCTATGCCATGGAAGGCTTGGTAGGCATGGGTAAGAATCTTGAACTGGCATCTCTTTTGGATGGGGAGCCAGTGGGAGTCAGGGGAGGGTGATGTGGATTCATTTGGGGAGGTCCAGGATGATTCTAGCTGCAGCATGCTGTATGGTCTGGAGTCTTCTGAGGAGCTGGGTGGAGAAGCCAGAGTAGTGAGCATTGCCGTAGTCGCTGATGTCGAGGGCTTAAGTGACTGTCTGTCTGGTGTTGGTTAGATCCATCTGAAGAACCTGCAGAGCATGTGAAGTGTGTTGAAGCAGGAGGAGGAGACTGCATTGACCTGTTGTTTCATAGTCAGTTGGTTGTTTGTATGATGCTGAGGTTGTGCGCATAGTCAGGCCTTGTCGGTGTAAATCTGAGTTCTGCAGATTACCAGCTCTGGTCCCATGTGGAGTTGTTCTTCCCCAAGATCAATACTTCAGTTTTGTCACAGTTTGAGTTTGGACTCATACATCCGCTTAGTTTATCTATTAATAGTCTGTACAAAACCCACTTTGAGGATTTGCAACCTGTTTAAAGAATTAAACACACAAAGCATGTATGTATGTATGTGTGTTCTTATATAACGCTCGACTTACCCTTGGGCATCTCGGCGCTTGCATTGGGAACCCGTCCTGGCTTTTCCCTGTGAGATAGCCCCTACTGGGCATCCCCAAGGTGAAAGCCAGGCATCCCGCCGCGGGGGGCCGTAGTGGAGATTAAGAAAGCTAATGCCCAGAGTTGCAGAGTGTGAACCCGTGATTCGAGTAGGCACCGAAGTGAGAATTATCGAGTCCATGGACACTTGGGCTCAGACCCTGCCGCGTCGGGAATTGAACCCTGGTCCCGGGTCTGACCTCTGCTTCAGGGTATGCCTCCTCTAACCAGTGAGCCACACTTCTCCACTTCACCATGTGCTGGTGAGACAGTGCTACCCACTAATAAATTAACCTGTGTGCTACTTTGCGTCAAGGGAGCATTCCATGGGTTACCACCAAGGGTTAGGTGTTTGTATGCAACAACCCATGTGTTTAACACTGGTAGAGAGGATTTTGCACCAAAAACATACACCTCCTCCAGGCAGGCATAACTATGGAGCAAGTCTCTAAAACTGACTGCATTTTTCCATTTTTCCTGTGTGTTTCCCATACAATACACATGAAAAGTGAGAAAAAGTATTAAAACATAGTTTTTGAACTTGAAGGGTTTCCTTCTAATACTAAATGTATGGTTGACAGAATGTATGTATCCTTGCACTGCGGTGCAACGGTGTGTGCTTTGGTGCATTGCAGCTAAAGTGCATGAGCATAGGAAGGGAGAGCAGGAGCTCTTAGTAGATATGGCAGTGTTCAGCTCTCTCCCTTTCATGCAGAAGGGTGCTGCACCATAGGATGCTTCACCGCATGGCATGAAATATTAGTAAGTATTTTCCTATTTATCTCTGGGCCAAGGGGATACCTGTATGAAATCGTCTGTCAGGGTTTCCCGCAAACACATTTGGCTTCAGGTTATCACACCTCTCTGGTCGCCTCTATTCTCAGTTCTAACACCACCTGACTCACACTCTCATTTTCTTCATCATGAGCTGCAAGATTCCATTGAGGACATCTCAGGAGGTTTCAGCTCGGGATCAGACTGGTCCATTCTCAACAACGGGAAACAACCTTTACAACAAGTCAAGTCAAGTCAAAAAGAAGTCTTTATTGGATTGTTCATCTTAAAAGACATGCTACACATCCAACATTATATCTCAATTTCTAAAGTGCAAGCATAGTTATTAAAAAAATAATTTAATATAAAGTTAAAAACATGACTAAGACAGAATTAAATCACTTATACACGACTTCATTTACAGATTTAAAAAGTTAAACATAATAAAAAAACTGTTATTACAGGATATCACAGTCAAACTTGGACCTTGTAGATTATTTAACTGGGACCTTGATGCGAATTAATCAACCTTGAGCGTAGAATCCAAGCCCAACCAAGGTATTTAGCAACCCCTATTACTATCAGGGGCGATAGATCATATTTTAAAATTCTACAGGCTGTAGATGCTGAACCAGTGCCCAGACTTCTACATAATGGGCGTAGCCACTTTTTCCTAGGGGCAACATACAGGGGGCATACAAAGAGAAAATGACACACACTTTCACCCTGCCTGGTACAGAGTGGCCAGTGCTCTGGCCCTCCCTTACCCCATGATGTAGTTAGGCACTTCAGTGGTAACGAGCCAACTCTCAGTTGATGGAATAGTTTGCGATCCAGGGGCTTGGTGATGACATCCCAGTACTTTTAAAGGGAAGAGACATCCTTCAGAAGAACAAATGTCGGTGTAAGGGAACTTCCTGTCAATTCTGAATGTCTTTTACCAACAACCCATTCCCAGTAAAGATTTCTTAGCTCTTTTTTGGGAGGGAAGGTGGCCGAGTCAGAGTTATGCCATAGTTCACCAAGCCCCATGACGCAGAGAGTAGATCTTACCCCTTTGAACCATCCTATATTGTCAGAGCCCAGGGAATCCTTTACCTCTAGACATGCTTTGACATAAAGCAATAGCTCTGGTGTGGTCCAAAGACGCCGCCAAAATTCTAGGGGTCTGAATCTCGCTAGGTCTTCCACTGGTTGACACCCTAAGTCGTACAGGAGCGGGATGCGCGGAGTGCATTTCGGTAATCCAATCGCCACCCTGAGAAATTTATTTTGGGCTACCTTTAGGGGATCCAGATTGCTGTAGCCCCAAAGCTCTGCTCCATACAAAACAGAGGGTAACATTTTTGTGCAATAAATTTTCATGAGCGGGGACATTGGCCGGGTGTAAGAACTTTTATGTTCTTTGAGGAGGGCTCCTCCTATTTGCGCATGTTTTAGTGCCAGGAGCTCGACTTGCGGTTTCCAACTAAGGTTTTCACTCAAAGTGACACCTAAGTATGTGAATAACGTAGTCTGCTCAAGGGTGGTACCACCCATTGTAACCCTGGCAGCAATTGGAGTTGGACCTCTCAGCACCATAAACTTTGTTTCGGACACGTTAACCTCCTGCTCATGCTTGCGGCAAAACAGCTCAAATCTTGACAGGGCCTGCTGGAGACCATCCCTCGTCTTTGATATTAACAGGGTGTCATCCGCGAACATGAGCAGAGGTACTTTCATCCACTGGTAGGAGCATCCGTGGGGTGGTTCACAAAGTAATAAATAGGGAAAACAAAGTAGGGGCCAGGACACACCCTTGTCTAACACCTTTGGCAACTGGAAATCTATCCGTAACCTCCCCGGGCTTACCCCAACGTACTTGTGCAAAAGTGTGGGCATGTAAATTCACTAAGAGTCGCACAAGAACAGCAGGCATTCCCATTTTCAAAAGGCATTCCCACAGCTTGGCCCTAGGAACGAGGTCAAATGCAGACTTTAGGTCCACAAAGGCTGCGTATAGCTTGCCCTTGCCAAAAGCAACTGTCTTCCCATATAGGAGCACAAAACAGAATGCTTGGTCAAGAGTGCTCACATGGGACCAGAAACCTGCCTGCAGAGGTGTGAGGATGTCAAAAACATTAATCCATTCCTGGATCCTACACAATATCAGGCGGGCTGTTATTTTTTGCACCGCATCGATGAGGCTGATCGGTCGGTAGTTTGAAGGAACCGAGCGATCGCCTTTCTTGTAGATTGGTAGAATTTCAGCCCCGTACCAGGAATCTGGGACCTTCGCTCCAGAAGCAAGTGCATTTACCAGATGGGAAATATATGGGGCCCAGAGATCCTGATCCTGCAGAAATACATCTGCAGGAATGCAATCGGGGCCAGGTGCTTTACCTCTCGGGATTGTTTTCATAATATTTCTAACCTTGGGAATAGAAAACATGAGTGGTTCCTCAGAAACGGAGCATGGGAGATCAACCAAAACAACATTGTTACTCCTGAATTGTTCCTCAAAGAAGCTTACCCACTGTTGTTGACCAACAGATGCTGGGCTAGGGTGATCATCCTGGCATTTCCCCCATTTTAATAGGTGCCAAAACTGTTGCATGTTACGATAACCACAAGCTTCGGTCAAGGTTAACCATCGGTCCTCATCCCAGTTAATTTTAGCCATACGTTTTGCTTCATTGTAAATTTTTCTACAGGACCTAATTCGTCCGTGGTTTTTAGATTTGATTGCTAAAAACAAGTCCCCTTGTGTCCGTCGACACTCATCATCATACCATGTGACTACTCTAGGCTTCATCTTCCTGACCTGTTTAGGGATAATCTTAATAAACAGCTTTTTGAGGCCCAGAAACACATCGGTATGTATACTTGTAAGATTTGCATTAATCTCGTCCTGCGACCCACAATTATTCAAAAGCTCCAAAGAGCTGGACACTAAAGTTCTAATCTCCTTTCTCGCCCCTTCATCCACAGCAATTTTAGGCCAACGCACCCTTCTCATATCACTACTTAGGGTAACCTCAGCTGGGACTACGTTTGTTTCACAACTCTTGATCCTCTGAAAGCTAAAATCCCTTAAAGCCAATACAAGCGGGTCATGATCACTTTCGGGGCGTTCCATGATTTCCATATCAACAACTGCAACCCACAGCTGAACATCGACTAAGATGTAGTCGATACGACTACTGTGTCTGCCGTTATTGAATGTGTGCCTACCCATCCTATCTGATCTTACCCTACCATTAGTTGCTCTCAGGCCCAAATCTAGCCACAACCCCTTGATAAATGTGGCGGAGCAAGATCATTTCCCAATCGGTGTTAACTCGAGCTGTGGTATTCCCCATGACATATCTTCTTCCTCTGTAGGGGAACCATCTTCAATACCCAGGGGCTCAAAGCATGTATTAAAGTACCCCAACACGACCTTATGCCCCTCTTCAGATACTCTAGAGAGGAAGTCGTCCAGGAGGAGAAGGGTGGGTGAAACCCTACCACCCTGGAGGCCCCTAACATAAATATTAACTAAAAGGATATTTAAGCCTTTAGAAGATCTAATCCTAATTATTACTATATCTGGACTATCTATGGCAACTTTCTCAGCCCATACACCCTTACATTGGCGAACCCATGTTGTCAGCCCTCCAGCGGGGCGCCCTTTTTGTCCTTTTGTAGCGGGTTTACTAAAATTTTAAAACCCCACCCGGAACACCGGCAAAAGTGCCCATGTTTCTTGAAAGGACCAAACATCCCCTTGATCTATAAAATCCACCCAGTCAGGGAGGCACAAGCGGGACTCTAGCCCGGCTATGTTCCAACCTACACACTTAGTGTAGTTGGAGTCCAACAAATGAGGGTTTATTACCGCGAGCTGGGCTGGCACAGTAGCTGAGGGAATGGATGAAATATTATCTTGTGCCGTTGTTGTACTAACACTAATACTAGGTACAGAACACTGAGCAATGGATAAAACCTCCGTACCTATATCAGCTGGTGCAAAGCCCCTCTTTTCCCCTGTATTACATAAAACCTGCCCAGCAATGAGTCAATCATTTTCATCAAGATTAGACAGAGGAGCATATCTCCCAGCGGAGATCAAAGACTCAATGCTTAACAGGTTTGTCCGACCCCGAAGAGGGATATTGTTAGGCCTGGATAGCAAAGGTGTCACATTAGTGCTAGGGCGGGCTTTAGGATAAAAGTCAGAGAGTTCCCACGTTACAATCGGGCCATCACCACCTTGTGGACACCAGCCTCTGAGGAATGGAATTACATGGGTACTCCTAAAATTAACGATGACCAGATCGCCTGATATATCTTTAGTCATGTGGCCGAGCCACCCCACCCTTCGAACATTTAGGAATCGGCCATCTATGGTAGGAGGTAGGGGTCTATTCTTGGAAAGCCAGAAGGCTACTTTGTTTTTTAACTCTTGATAGCCTTCTGTTTTCCCTTGTTTGAGTTCAGGAACCCCTGAAAGTATACACACAAAGGGCGCAGCCTCAGGTGGGAGGTCGATTCTGAGATTTTGGCTATCATTTAACTCTGTAGCAATGGGATCAGGTTTTTTGTAACTAGAGGGCCCTTGATTAACTAGGGGTGTCTGAATTTTTATGGGCCTCTCTTTATGGAGAATTTCTACTCGTTGCAATAAATGAACAGGGCTATTTCCATCCTGATGCTGCCCCTTAACAGGGGCTTTATCTGCAGACCTACCCACTTCAACTGGAATAGGCTGAGTTTTAACAAGAGCCGTCAGTCTATCAACTTCTGAGGTGAGTGCATCTATTTTATGCAGCAGTGGGGTAATGATTTCTACCATTTTTGTCTCTAGTTTGGCCTCAAAAGCACCCAGTAGGAGTTCAAATTGTTCCATGTTTTTACTACAGCATACAGCAGTATCCGGCGATTCAACTCCCTCATGTTTGCCTTTATTTTTGCGAGGGGATAGCTTGCTCTCTAATACCTTTCTTGGCCTCCCACTACCCCGTTTAGTTGGCACTTTCCTACAGGCCCTGACTGCTCTTACTAGTTTGGAGCGGTTCTCATCCGGCCCGGGTGAACCAACAGGACTCGCAACAATATCAGGAATTAGTTCTGATGAGGGTAGGTGTACCTGGGCGACTGTCACCACCATTCCCCTGCTTCCTGAGTCGGCAGTTGCCTCAAGGGGGGTCACTGTTGTATCGGAGAGGGAGCTAGGGAGCAATAGCCCCGAAGAGCCAGATTTCCCTAGTGAAGCTCTCCGATCACTATTAATCTTAGAGACCACTTTTACTAGGTAATTGTCAAGTGTAGATACTCCTGGACCTTTGCTGGTATTTTTGCAAATAGACATAGTTACACAGCGTGATGAAGATGTAAACCAGGCGAAGAACAATATTGGCTAACTACTATCTACCTGATTGAACGCTTCCAGAAACACAACTAGCCTGACACACTAGTAGGTTACAGGGCGAGGAAACTATGGAACTTAAACCTTATTGAAATTACACAAGATAAACTTAAGGACACCAAAATATGGAATAAAAGAGATCTTTACTTTCCGACCATAGTCCGTTGCCCAGTCCAGTCTCTTCAGGCCTCTGAGGGCCACAGAGGGCACGCCCTTAGCCCGGGCTTAGCCCGGCGCAGTCCCGCGCACGTTCCCGCGACGCGGGGAGATGTCCTTTGCTTTATGCGCCTCCTGGCGCGGACTTCACAATTGCGGCTTCCGGCCGTGAGGGCTCTTGGGCCCTGTAGTCCCTCGCACTCGTGTTCTCCTCCCTACTGCGGCCGCGCTCTGGTGGAAGAGAGCTGCGGCGGCGGGACTGGCGGGGAAACAGCAGGCTCCGCTCTGCTGCGAAAATTGCCCCCTGCAGCTCTGGGACACAGGTGGGGGAACAGCAGGCTCAGCAGTGGCTCCAGGGAACAACCAACGAGCACAGGTACGGAAACACACCCCTGCTCCACAGGGAGATGTCCTTTGCTTTATGCGCCTCCTGGCGCGGACTTCACAATTGCGGCTTCCGGCCAAGAGGGCTCTTGGGCCCTGTAGTCCCTCGCACTCGTGTTCTCTTCCCAACTGCAGCCGCGCTCTGGTGGACGAGAGCTGCGGCGGCGGGACTGGCGGGGAAATAGCAGGCTCCGCTCCACTGCGAAAATTGCCCCCTGCAGCTCTGGGACACAGGTGGGGGAACAGCAGGCTCAGCAGCGGCTCCGGGGAGCAACCAACGAGCACAGGTACAGAAACACACAGATTTCTAATCTCAAGTTAAGATATTTAGCAGTGGAAAATCTATTTAACTGCCCTCTGTAGCAGCCAGGGCACAAGTCGTAAAAAAAGAAGTGGGGGGACACCGTCCACGGAAGTGATGTCAAGACAGGAAGTGACATAACGAAAGGTGCCGAGCTCCTCATCCCAGAGAGGCCAAAGAGTGAAGTCCAGCTGTTTGGGGAAACAACCTTTACAACACAACTTTTACAACGCACTACCATTACAACAAACCTTTTACAACGCAACATCCATTACAACGCATGCCATTACAACGTAACCATTACAACGCAACCATTACAACGCATGACACTAAAACGCATACCACTACAACGCATGTCATTACAACGCAGTCAAATTCAATTCAAGAATCTTTATTCGGTGATTAGAAAACACCATAAAAGCACATGTATATATACACAGATAAAAAAACATTAAATATTGATCAAGATCCTTGTACAGAGTTAATACAATAAAAATACCAACATACAGGGCTATAAATTTAAAATAGGGAATCCCAAGTCTCTCATTCCTCTCCCCTCGTCGTCCTTAATCTGACCGCGACCTTGATAAAATTCATAATGCAGCACAAGGTTAGTGGGTCAGAGGCTTTTTGCAAAAAGACTAGTGCATCCCTGGCGTGTTCCTGTTGGGCTTTTTTTAAAATATTTACAAGGAATCTGCGCCTGGGCATAGAGAAATAGGGACAAAGCAAGACAAAATGAAGGGAATCCTGCGGAGACCGATTGTCGCAGCCGCAGGGTCCCTTCTGCTCAATTGACGTGGTGAAACCTGCTGGTGAAGCCAACATAAAAGGAAGTAAATTCAATCTAAAACGACACATGAGGAATCTATCCTGTATATTATGCACAAGATACAGATAAGGCTCCATACCCTCCACACTCTTCACCAGATTATGAGCCCTCACAGTCTTTTTCACTCCTTCAGCCTCAGCTCGGCATTGGGTTTTCCGCTCTAGGAAAATTTCCCCTACTTGTTTCTTGTGCTGTGCTGAAATGGTTGTGGGGTTCGTGAAGAGGTTTCCAAACCCTAGATCCTCAAGGCTATTTCTCACATATTTGAGCCAGGGGATGCGCATACAATGGGTCCTACCTAAGCAGTCCAATAGAATTTCTCTGCTTAGATGCGCGTCTGGATTGACCCATAATTTAAGCCAGGCCACAATTGGCCTGAGTTTTAACAGATCGTCCAAGTATGGCCTCCCTAACTCCCTGTGAGCTATGAATCCAGCGGTACTAGGTGGTGCCCTCAGGATAGATTTCAGATATCTATTTTCTTCCTGTTGGATTTTAGTAGTGTTCACGAATCCCCAAACTTCTGCTACTTTGGAGCATGTTATGGAGCCGTACAGGTTCATCACCTGCTCCGGACTCCATCTACCCAGTCTCCTGCCATATCCAGCTATTGCCCCATTGGAGGCAATCATTTTACTACAACGTTCTGCCACCAAGGAGTTAAATTGCAGAGCACCGTCAAAGGTTACTCCAAGATAGGAGAACGTTTTAACCTCCTCTAGACTATGGGTGCCAATTGTGTAAGTAAATTTAGAGGAAGGTTTTTTGCCGGCCAGGAGCACATATGATTTACCTAGGTTGACAGATAGATCCAGATTACTCATGAACTTAACGAACCCGTCTATCAGGGTTTGTAGGCTTCGAGGTGTGCGTGCAAGCAAGACCGCGTAATCTGCGTAAAGCAGGACAGGAATATGCCGCGGCCCGACCCTTGGGGAATCTGCCTTTAAACCCAAAAGAAACTGCTCCAGGTTGTTGATGTAAAGGGAGAACAAAAAAGGGGCAAGAATACAACCTTGTCTGACTCCACTCTTACGTGGAAAAGAGTCGGACAATCCACCCTCCCTGTTAAATCTGACCTTGGCCGTAGTGTCGCTATGCAGCTCCCTCAGTATGGTGATTAGACCACTCTCAATCCCCATGCCTGACATCATATCTCACAGCTTCCCTCTGTTGACGTGATCGAATGCTGCTGCCAGATCCATGAATCCCATATAAATGGGTTCTTCACTGGCCAGGGTATATTTGGCAGTCAGCATATATAGGTTCAGGCATTGGTCACTAGTGGACCTTCCTGTCCTAAACCCATATTGAGTGTCCGAGAAGATGTTATTCTCTTCGGTCCACTCGGACAGTCTGTTCAAGATTGCCCTACCCAAGAGTTTAGCCGATACGTCAATCAGGGAAATAGGCCGATAGCACTTAGGGTCGTCCCTGTTGCCCTTTTTGAAGATTGGCACAATGATCGCTTTATACCAGGATGGTGGGAGACCGCAGGTGATAGCAGTCTTTATGACCCTGGTCATCAAAGGGGCCCATAATTCTATATTGCTGAGAAACAGGTCAGGGGGAATACCATCCGGACCCGGGGCTTTATTTTTAGTTAGACCCTCCATCCCTGCCGTAATCTCCTTAAGAGTAAATGCTACTGGGGGAACCTGACTTGGGGTTACCGGTGACTCTACATGGGTGCCAGGCTCATGATTATATAAACCCCTAAAGTGAGTGACCCACTGCTCCGGGAGGATGTTAGCCCCTATCTCTGGAGAATCATTTTCTTGAAAGGTCGGTTTATTAATGATTCTCCAAAACCCCGCTAGGTCCTTTCTTTCCCCTGCCTCTCTTAGATCTGCCCATACTTCTGCCTGTAGGGCAAGTTTCCTCCTTTTGGTCTCTTTTTTATATTTTTCTCTACACACCCTAATTTTTTGAGGGTCCCTTGGTTTTATTTTAAGGGAGCATTTCAGTTCCCTCAGTGCCTTAGAGCAGTCTTTATCAAACCACCGGGGATTTGCCAGGTTACGTATGGGCGCACTGGCCCTCAGTAGTCCATCGATCAGGTTAGCAATATGGTCAAATGCTTCCAGTAACCTTGGTCCCTGGACTTCCAAATCTAGACAATCGTTAATGGCCAGTAGGCCCTTGTCACCCAGAGTTTTATAAAACTTTACCCCGTCTATTTTGGACCATTTCAGTCTCCTGCCTTGATCAGTGACCCTCTTCTCAGTTGAGCGATGGACTTTGGTTCCAGTGCCCGACCTATACGAGAGCGTTAAAACAAGCGGATTATGGTCACTGAAGCTGCTCCAATCTATCCCTACACTGATTATTTTATTAATCAAGGATCTCGAAACCAGGATATAATCTATAATAGATGAGCAGCCCCTGCCCTTGAAAGTTGGTGGAAGTGTGCCATCCGACTGTGGGTCTATCATATTGATGGTGTGCTCTAGGTCGTACTTAAGCCGAAGCAACCTGAGAGCCAACCCGGTAGGCGTGTGAGAAAAATGCGGCCCCTTCTCAATTGGGCATTGAGCCCAGTCTGAATTTACCTTGACCAGTGCCGGACAAAGATGACAATTAAAGTCTCCCACCAAAAGCAGCCCGTGAGACGGCCCCTTATTCTGCGACGTAATTTCTTGTCCTAGCCTATGGTCAAGTTCAGCTAATAGCGGGATATGGTTATTTACTATCTCTGTGTTATAGATGTTAGAAACAGAGAATCTTAACCCCTTTCCAAGGAACCGAACTACCTGGATCCCATGTGAGATCCAGTCTGGGGTGGACCAGGTGCCTGGGAGGTCTAAATCTACGTAGATGGACAAACCGCCCATTGCTCTCCCTGAGCTGGATTTTCGGGCGGGAACAAAAAAGCACTTGTACCCCTGAATGTGGTAATTATTCACCACAGCCCATGTCTCCTGTACACATATGACATGAAATTTTCTAATAAAATCAACCCATTCCTTGTTGTTAAATTTGCCCGCTATGCCTGCTGCGTTCCAGGAGATGAGCCTCACCCCCTCTCCACTCCGTTCTACACCCCCCTGGAGCCTTGATCTTGTCTCCTGTATTGGCCCTTGCATAGCTAGCCCATATCCCCCTCCTGAACTACCTATGGCTATGGCCTTAGATTCAGCAAACATGGGTTCCCCCACACCAGTCGTTAGGGTTTGCTGAGCCTTAGAACTTTGCTCCTCCACCACCTCAACCAGAGCCCCCTTTTCTGTATAACCCTGGGGGGCATCATCTGTTTGTCAATCCACCCCCTCTAGGCCGTTCAGGCAATTAAACCGGTTATAGGTGTGAAAGGGTAGTTCTGGTCGACCGAATAACGGCCTAGGGTTAACACCTTAGCTGCGTGTAAACATTTCTCCCCAGTGCTGCGCTGTCCATTAGAACTAGTGCTGAATGGACGTTCAATGGTCGTGCGCAGCACTGGGGAGGTAGCGCTGCTGACGACCATTGGCCGTCAGCAGCACTTAAGGGGTTAAAGGCCTGGTGTCTCCCCCTCCTTCCAACCCTCTCCCAGCTGTCATGAATTTGGGGTGGCTGAAATGGGACTGGGGTAATGGGAAAAAAGAAAGACACACGAAGGGTTTGGATGGTGGATTCCCTAGATCTATTCTTCCCTTGGCATATATAGGACACCGTTCCTGTGTCCCTAAAACTCACCAATATGCAGTCCCCTATAATGGATTTATGTGTTCTCCCCACCCATGGTACCCTTCTTACCATTATGATTTCGTTATTAAAATGTGTCAGCAGGGGTCTATTTATGTTTAACCACTTAATTACCCTACTTTTCAGGGCACAAAAATCCTCAGTTTCACCTTCCTCGAGTGGGGGACACCCGCCATGACTACAGTGAAATCATTGGTCTCTGGGGGTAGGTTGGGTCTGCGTGGTCTCGGGGGGAGCTTCATTAGAGGGGTCGGGTGGTATTATCTGCCGGCTGAGCCGGAGGCACAGGTCCTGGCAGAGGGTTGGGCATATTGGCATTAGGGGGCTTGGTTGATGCAGGCTTTGACCTTAAGGGTTGTTGCGAGGCCGCCGCATTCGCGGCTTGTGGAGGAACTGAGTTTACTGCACTATTTGCCGGCTGCTGAGGGGCTACAGTGGTGGGAGTAGATTCTGGATGCCTTCCCTGTCGACCAGCGGGAGTTTTCAGACTACCTAATGTGGCCTCCAATATAGTTAGTCTGATCTCAATCTTTTTTATACTTTCGCTGATCGGTAATAATAGAGACCTTAGTAGGAATTCCAGGTTTCCGAGCGGGACAACAGAGAGGGGGACATTAGCAATACTAGCTCCTGTGTCTTTTATCGTAGCAGGAGCTGGATCCTCCTGGGCAATAGGTTTGGGATGTGAATCATTCGATAATTTCGCTGCTAATACAGGGGGTTTTGAAGACTTCGCAAAGTCCGAATGAGGAATCTTGGGTTTACTCCTTCCTTGGGCTCCCTTCGATTTCCTCCTGCGTTTATTGGGAGGGGGTCCAAAAACTACTTGTGTGGTGACTGGCTTGGGTTTAGCTTTCCTAGCCTTAGGGGCTGGGGGGGGTTGGGAGACTAAATCAATGGTCACCCTGGTAGGGCTGGGTCTGGCAACTGGAGCTATACTCATGACTGCAACTGGTGAAATGTTAGGACAATCCCTCAGCAGAAGTGGGACATCATCAATTCGGGACAGCTCCTCCCTGGGTGTGATGGGTTTTTCTCCGAGGGGGGTATTTTTCAAGTTATCTATTGAGCGCCTCCGTTCTGCCCTTAACCGGGACAGATTGCACTCTTTGTCCCCCTCCCCCACTGCCTGGGAGAAGTAGTTCTCTAGGGTCCTATTTTTAACTCCTCCCGGCTTCAATGGAGTACTCTCCCTTGCCGGGGACGGCATAATGTTAGTGATGAGTTGTACTCGGCAGGGGGCTCTAACAGAAAGAATAGGTCCAGGGGTCGAGTGCACGACCCAAGAGAGTAAGCCCAGCCCAGCCTACTTCGGCCTATGACGGCCTTAGACGGTCCCGCCCTTGTCCCGGGCTTCTCCCGGCGCGCTCCCGCTCGCTCCCGCGAAGCGGAAACACTGTTCACCTTTATAGTCAGCCTCACCCTCTTGGCTGGTTGATAGGCGGGGGCGTGGCCAGCGGGGAGAGCAGCCCAGGTGTGACTGGTTGGGCGCGCAGGGACTCCTGGACGCTGGAGTCCCTGCCTCAAAGCTCGCAGCCCCGCTAGCACACTTGCCTGCCCCGCGCTCCACAAGGTTCAAAGATCAGCTCCCCCAGTCAACAGAGAGCGCTGCGGGACCCGCGAAGCGGGTCCGGCGAGGCGCTGCAGTTCTCCTTACGCTTAGAGGTGCACAAAGTTCCAGCAGGATGACAGGGACCACGCTGATGGCGTTCCGCTTGCCTAAAGACTCCCAGAGGTTCGATTCCTTGTTCCGCTTTTGGCCTCGTTGGCGGGGGGCTTGGCCAGCGGGGAGAGCAGCCCAGGTGTGACTGGTTGGGCGCGCAGGGACTCCTGGACGCTGGAGTCCCTGCCTCAAAGCTCGCAGCCCCGCTAGCACACTTGCCTGCCCCGTGTCCACAAGGTTCAAAGCCCGCGCTCCACAAGGTTCAAAGATCAGCTCCCCCAGTCAACAGAGAGCTCTGCGGGACCCGCGAAGCGGGTCCGGCGAGGCGCTGCAGTTCTCCTTACGCTTAGAGTTGCACAAAGTTCCAGCAGGATGACAGGGACCACGCTGATGGCGTTCCGCTTGCCTAAAGACTCCCAGAGGTTCGAATCCTTGTTCCGCTTTTGGCCTCGTTGGCGGGGGGCGTGGCCAGCGGGGAGAGCAGCCCAGGTGTGACTGGTTGGGCGTGCAGGGACTCCTGGACGCTGGAGTCCCTGCCTCAAAGCTCGCAGCCCCGCTAGCACACTTGCCTGCCCTGCGCTCCACAAGGTTCAAAGATCAGCTCCCCCAGTCAACAGAGAGCGCTGCGGGACCCGCGAAGCGGGTCCGGCGAGGCGCTGCAGTTCTCCTTACGCTTAGAGGTGCACAAAGTTCCAGCAGGATGACAGGGACCACGCTGATGGCGTTCCGCTTGCCTAAAGACTCCAACGTAACCATTACAACGCAACCATTACAACGCATTACACTAAATCGCATACCACTACAACGCATGTCATTACAACGCAGTCATTACAACGCATACCATTACAACGCATACCATTACAACGCATAGTACCCTTACACTATCCAACACTTACCCTACTGTTGCACCCCCTGGAGTTAGAATAGTAATTTTTACCCGTACACAATCCAACACTTACCCTACTGTTGCACCCCCTGGAGTTAGAATAGTAATTTTTACCCCTACACTATCCAACACTTATCCTACTGTTGAACCCCCTGGAGTTAGAATAGTACATTTTACCCCTACACTATCCAATACTTACCATACATGGTATGCGTTGTAATGGTATGCGTAGTAAAGGTAGTATGCATTGTAATGGTAGTTTTGTGAAATGCGTTGTAATGGCATGCGTTGTAATGGATGTTGCATTGTAAAAGTTTTGTTGTAATGGCATGCGTTCTAAAAGTATGCGCTGTAATGACATACATCCCTCAACAACAGTACATATACACTCCTATAACACAGAGGAAAATGAACAGTAAAAAGACCCTGAGATATGCATCTCCTAATCAGCAAATGCTTGATCCACTGGTGAATGCTAACTGAACAAAATAATACTGACACAGAAAATCGTGAATCAGCACTAATGCTAAAAAAATCATTCATATGCAGGCATTACAAAGGTCGCATAGGTACTGGCTTTAGAGTTCCTGAAAGTATGAGACTCGGATTTCTATCTCACAGGCACTGTGGATAGAGGAGGTGGTGGTCGGTTTCTTCCCATCTTGAAAATAACCCCTCAGGCAATGATCTTCAAATCGGTGTGAGGGTGAAGAGTGACGTCAGGTTTTATTAGCTTGAGGATCTATTGTCAACAGAAGAGAGAAGCAAGTCCTCCAAATGACGTCGTTATTTAGGGTCCCTCAGTTTCTCCCCACACAGAAGCCGGAGGAGTACAGAGGTGAACCAATAATTTCACAGTTCTGGGCAATGTCAAATACCTGGGGGGCAAGTGGTCAATACCCAAGTTGGAATGACATAACCATGTGGAGAAAGGGGCACTCATTTGGTGTTGGATCTAACTCACATGATGTTTCATGTATTGTGGTATTCTGGTCCTACAATTGCTTCCCAAATGTTACATCAAATTTCAGATAGCAGGGGCTGGCTGCATATAAAGGCTCATGTTTTAGAATTACTGAGAGGTGTTCTGAATGTCTGTACACTGGTGCGTTTTATTCCTAATAAGGTGGTTTATACAATTTGCCAAGATGGGCAATGGGGTGAAATAGCAGATTCCTGATTTGCCCTTATCTGACACGGATTAAGGACAGTCGTTCATGGGCTTGGAGCTATAATGGCAAACACAGAGTAAGGCCACTGGAGGTTCAGAAACTTTATTGGCTTTTTAGAAATGGCAACCTTTTTATACGTGGTCTGTATGCTCAAAATTCATTGGTCCTAACCTGAAATGCTCACCACTAGATTTGCAATTTTTGCAGTCGCGTCCCTTTGAGACTGTGCAAGCAGGAACTATCATGTTTCTCAAATGAAATGATTTTTAGGTCTCGGCCTAACAGACACCACTGATGTCTGTCTGGCTTGCTAAATACATCTTAGGGACATTCAGAAAGTTGACCAAGGAATACATTCTTCCCGTTGTTTGCCATTGTCTTTGCGGTTTGTAACTCACATTTTCTTCCTTTCCATTTGCTGACTTTATTTGTTTTAGGCTTTCCAGCTTGAGTTTATACCTTCCATTGCCCAAACCTTGTTTATAGTATGCTTCAGAGTACCCCCTTTCTGTAAACAGGCCTGTAAATCGCGTTCCTATATCGTCACATTTGCTTTACAAATAAAGACTGATGTCAAATGTCAGGCGCTGTCTTCTGAGGGCCTTGTTTACTTTTCTTTCTCTAACTTCAAAGTGGAAGGATTTATTTGACAATCTTGCTAAATATTAGGGGTAGGAAAAAGTTGTTTTCTAGCACACAACAACATTTAAATGAATAATGTAAGTACTTCAGTATATATCAGAATTAGGAACACAAATGAAGTGCATTTCTTGTTCCTGAAGTGAGTTGAAAAGAAATACTATAATATGATCAAAACAAATCATTACACCAGGTGATACAATTTCCACACATTGAGTGTGCGCTGTATAGTTTTATTAGTAAATCTATATGTCTGTGCAATTGTAATTGTAATTTCTATTGAAACAGTCATGTCTGTACTCTACTCTGCACCACTCCGCTTTACACCACTGCACTCTAGGATGTATGACGATACAATGCGTTGTTTTACAACGCAGTACGTTACATCGCGGTCTTGCCAATGCAAGTCGTTACATCAACTTGCGCTGGAGGGTGATGGACTTAGCTACACTGTGAATTACTATTCCAACTCCAGTCTACGTACAGTAGGAAAGGTGTTGGAATAGTAATTAACACTATTCCTTAGTCTAGAGCGCCATCCAGGGCAATTCGATGTAACAACTTGCATAGTTAAAACAGCAATGTAACATACCGTGTTGTAATTGATGCGTGGTAAAGGATGTTTCCCGCAGTCTATGCCGCTCAATTCTACCTTGTGCCACTCTATTCTATGCCAATGCATTCTTCGGCACTCTACTCTACACCACTGCAGTCTTCGCCACTGCACTTTACACCACTGCACTCTATACCACTCCAGTCTAGACCATGCCAAGCTACTCTGCATAAATCCACTCTACACCATTCTGAAATACTGCACTTTACTCTGTAACACTCAATTCTATGCTCCTGCACTCTACACCAATCCACTATATGTGACTCTAATCTACACTGCACTCTCCACCATTTCACTCTATGCTACCATACACAAATGCACTCTACTCTGCACCACCCTACTCTACATCACTACACCTTAGTCTGAAAACATCTACACTACGCCACTCTACTCCTCTCTAGTCCACTCCAGTCTACTCCCCTCTACTCTTAACGCTCACTCTACACAACAGCACTCTATGCCTCTGCTCTCTTTGCCATTCTACTCTACACCACAACACTCACTCTGCAGCACTGCACTCTCCACCACTGAAGTCTATGCTACTGTACTCTGCACCAATCTACCTATCTGCCATCTATGCCACTCAACTCTGCTCTATACTCTATGCCACTGCACTCTATGCCACACAACTCTACTCTACGCCACTACCTCTGCATCACTCAACTCAGTGCCACTCCATTCTCTTCCAGGGGATCCTCATCTATAGTCATAAGCATTAGAATATTCCCACCCATGCGCGAGACCCCAGAAACACTATATTATATGTGCCCCACATATATATATACTCATATATATATACCTATATATATATATATAAACAAGCAATAGCAGCCAAATACACCATAGAGCTGGATTATGCGGTAAAGCATTTCCACCATACATGAACATAAGCATTAGAAACATGAGAAACAACTCCAAAGATTGTTTTGAAACTGTTTTAATGCTGAAAAAGCAGTAGAAATTCTCATTATATCCTGAAAGCATAGAAAGCTCCCAGGCTGCATTGCAAACAAACAGTCTAAAAAGACTGAAAAGCTAACCTGTAGGTGCATGCTACAAAAAAACTGGCACCGTGTATCCCATCATGCCTCAGGGGTGACAGTTGGGTCAGTTGTTCTTTCCGGCTCCTTCAGGAAGGATCCTGGTTAAACAGCTCCACTCTTTTTCTGTTTTCTGACAGAAAATTCTCTCAGTTTTCAACTTTTTTGACCTTACTTCGACGTTTTTCATCTAGTCAAGTAGATTTTCTCTTGTTGGTTGGCTTTTTCATCTTAAAATGCCTTCCCTTTTTGATAAATGCCCTTCTTGTGGCAAGAAGAAGGCAAAGACGGACAGCCATGAGGTATGCATTCTGTGTTTACCTGAAGACCATGACCCAAGGACCTGTCCTCACTGTGAATCTCTGTCATCAAGAACTTTAAAAGACGGAGAGAGGATTCGTGTCTATGGCCTAGCCCATAGGTTTTCAAGAGGGAGGTCCCCAGCCAAGGAGTGCTCCAAGAGGTCCAGAGAACCTTCAAAGGGCGAGTCTTCTCGGGCTCGGCGCTGAGAAAGAAGCAACTGGTGGATCATTCTTCAAAAAAACGACGCGTATCACCGTCGACGGCGGGCTCGCCGTCAAGAAGAACAGGTATGTCGTCGTCGAGACGTCCAGACCCTCCGCCATTGTCAACTCGGTGATGATCGGCTTCGAGAGATAAGACCCCTCCGCCGTCGCCAACCGGGCGACGGTCGGCGTCGAGGGGCGTTACACCTCCGCCATCGTCAACCAGGCGACGACCGGTGTTGAGAAGTGTGACTCCCCCGCTGACGTCAACCAGACGATGTTCAGCGTAGATGGGTAAGGAGCCTCCGCCTTCGTTGTCGTCACAATGTTCGGCGTCGAGAACTGGCTCACCTCCGTTGTCGCAGGCTAAGCAACCGACGTCGAGAGCTGCAAGTCCTCCGCCGTCGACAACCAGGCGTCGATCGGCGTCAAGGAGGAGATCTTCAGCGACCAATACCCCTCCACCGACGTCACATAGCTATTTGATGTCAAGAGAGGAAGCTCCGTCGCCGGCCACACAATGCCGCTCAACATCGGGAGACCATCATTCATCATGCTGTTCGCCGTCGAGGCATACGACGTCGAGGTTGCTTGATCCACCGGCACTACAGAGAGAGTCGGCGTCGAAGGAAAGGACCTTGTCGACGGAGGAGCAGCGCCGGGCGAGGTCGAGAGATCTTCATCGCTCGGGGTCGAGGCATGTACCTTCGGAGCATTCGACGTGAAGGTGCCAAGAGTGGTCCAGATCGACGTCGAGACAACGTGAGTGAGCTGACCGCTCGGCTACAAGATCCAGGGATGGTTCAGTAATCCTTGTGACTGAATCAGCCTCCAGCCACTCTTCGGGCTCTTCCAGATCCCAGTCAAGATCCAGGAGTCCTGCCCGCAGATCGAGAAGTCCTGCCCGCAGACCTCCCACAGAGGGTGTGCAGTAGACCTCTGCACAATTGGCCAGACTCAGGAGCCACAAGACGGCTGCAGGAATATGTTAGCCCAGTGCACAGATCTCCACTGCAAAGACGGGTCGAGGAAGTGGATAGACACAGCCCTCCCAGGCGCAGAGAAAGATTGCCTGTGAGACAAGCCGCATCTCGTTCCCCTGCACGAGAAGAACGTTCAGGGAGGTCTCGCGAGAGTAGACGTGAACGTTCCCCTAGACAGGAGGTACCAGCCAGAAGATCTCGAGAAAGAAGATCTCAAACACCAGCTTCTTCTTCTTCCTCTTCTACCCGCTCTTCCGTACGGGATTCCTCCCCCACCTTGGTTGATAGCCCTATCTCTAGGGTTTCCCCGGTGGATGATATCAACACCTACCATGATGTCCTGCAAAGGGGCGCACTGAAATTGAACATCAAGATGTCTGTACCACAGGTCTCCATGACAGTCATCTTTGAGACTCTTCACCAAAAGTCGGGGTCTCGTCCAGTACTACCGTTGGTCCCCGGGGATCATGGACCCTGTCAATGATGTATTCCTGGCTCCAGCATCAGTAAAAGTGGTGCCGGCCCGCATCCAGAAAATGTATAAGGCCGCACCCTCTGATCCGATCTTTGTGAAAGCGGACCCTCCCGCCGACTCAGTAGTTGTGGCGGTGGCACGAAAAGCTCACTCAGTCTCTTCCTCCTCCTCAGCTCCTCCTGACAAGGACAGCAAGTTGCACGACTCATGGGGACGCAAAGTGTGCAGTTCTGCGGCTTCAACGCTGAAGGTTTCTAGCGCGGCTGCGCTTTTAGGCAGGTACGATAGAGCCTTATGGGACTCAACTGAATGTTTTAAATCAAAATTGCCTAAGGAGAACCAGCAAGACTTCGAGGAACCCTGACAGAAGGAAGCCTGGTGGCTAATCAGATTATTAGCACTGCTGCAGATGGAGCAATACTGGCGGGACATACCTATGCCCATGGGGTATGTCCCAGACGTTTGTCGTGGCTGCGCCTGACAGGCCTCAAGCCCGATGCGCAGCAACGCATCCTAAACCTCCCGTTTACCGGCACATCTCTCTTTGGCCAACACACGGATGATGAAATGAGTCGGATGAAAGCCGAGTTTGACACCGTCAAGGCAGTCGGCCTAGAAAAAAAGAAAGAGTTCAAACGCCGTTTCAAGACCAACAAAGGCAGAGGGGCTCAACAGAGGGTTCAAACCCCTCAGTGGTCCCAGAACATATCCCAGGGCAAGACCCAGTTTCGGGGTGGTAAAGCCAACCGAGGTAGAGGAGGTCACCAGCAGTCCTCTACTTCGACAAGAGGAGGAAAGCAATGAGCACTAGCTTCCTCCAGCGCCGTTGTCCACTCCAGTAGGAAGTAGTGTTTTAAAACATCTGGCAGAGTGGGACAGCATCACGAATGATCGGTGGGTGCTGAATACACTCCGCAATGGATATGTTCTTCGTTTCCGTGGGCCTCAACAGGACATTCACCCAAAGAAATCTCGTCCGCACCAAATCGATCTGCTCCAAAAAGAGGTGAAGGCTCTTCTCCAAAAATGAGCTATAGAAGAGGTGCCTCCCTCTCAAAGGGGAAAAGGATTCTACTCCAGATACTTTCTTGTCCCCAAAAAGGATCAGGAAAACAAGTTCCGGCCCATCCTGGATCTTCGTGTTCTGAACAAGAACATAGTCAAGGAGAAGTTCCGCATGCTTGCTCTTCACCAAATATGTCCACATCTGCAAGTAGGAGATTGGATGTGTTTGATGGACTTGCAAGATGCCTACTTTCACATTCCAATTGCCATGCGACATCTGAAGTTCTTAAGGTTTCTGGTGGGCAACAAACACTACCAGTACAGGGTCCTACATTTCAGGCTAAATTCAGCTCCGAGAGTCTTCACCAAATGCATGGCATTGGTGGCAGCCTTCCTGCACAAAAAAAGGACTTTTCGTCTATCCCTACCTAGACGACTGGCTCATAAAAGGCCCATCTCCTCGACAGGTAGAGAACGACTTCCACCTTTGCCTGCAACAATTGCACAGACTCGGCCTCCACGTCAACATGGAGAAGTCGGTACAACTACCAACCCAATCCATACACTACCTGGGCTCCATTCTGGATACAGAATTGGGAAAGTGTATCCTTCAGAGGAGATACTATTTTCTATGCTGCAGAAGTGCAGAGGTCTGCTACAGTGCCAGAATCCAACAGCGCGTCAAGTAGCGTCTCTGCTAGGTTCCATGGCGTCCTGCATCTTCCTGATTCCTCACGCCAGGCTGAGGATGCGTCCTTTGCAGCAGGCTCTGGAGGATCAATGGGATCAGTCAACAGGGCTCTGGGAAGACCGGATCGTTCTTTCCCAGGTGACGAAGACGTCCATCAACTGGTGGACTCACCCTCGCAACCTTCCGGTGGGAGTGCCTTTTCACCAACCTCTCCAGATACAGTCTATAGTCACAGACGCGTCTTTCCAAGGCTGGGGATAACACATGGGGTGTCTGCAGATTCAAGGAAGGTGGTCAGCAAAAGAACAGACCTACCATATCAACATGCTGGACCTTCGAGCAGTCCATCTGACTCTGAAGTCCTTCCTTACTGCTCTCGAATCACACTCAGTTCTGATCCAAACGGACAACACGACGACCATGTTCTACCTGAACAAGTAGCGCGGAACTCGGTTGCGTCCTCTCTCTCTGTAGGCACAAGCCATCTGGCACTTGCTGCTCGCCAGGAACCTCACAGTAGTAGCGGTGCATCTCCCAGGAGAGCTAAATATCAAGGTCGACGCACTCAGCAGGCACTTCGAAGATCAGCCAGACTGGGTGCTGCAGGACGAGGTGGTGGCAGACCTCTTCCATCGCTGGGGTTGTCCAGAAATAGATCTGTTCGCGGACCACAAAAACTCAAAATGCCACGCCTTCGCGTCCAGATTCCACCGTCCAGGGACAAGGAGGAATGCCCTTTTGATGGACTGGTCAGGGACATTTGCTTACGCATTTCCTCCTCTGCCCCCGATTCCGAAAGTGGTGTCCAAACTCATCCGTTCCAGCATGACCATGATCCTGGTAGCCCCAGACTGGCATCGGCAGTGGTGGTACCCAGACCTTCTACAGCTGTCGGTGCTTCCACCCAGGAGACTGCCCTGCAGGCCGGACCTGCTGACCAAGATGGGGGAGAGGATTCTGCATCCCAACCTTGCCTCACTGCACTTAACAGCATGGCTCCTGAGGTCCTACAATACGGACATTTAAATTTGCCACCTGATTGTATGCACATTTTAAAGGAAGCGAAACGACCCTCCACAAGAACGTCTTATGCGTTTAAGTGGAAGAGGTTTTTTCTTTGGTGCAGAGAGCGTCACTGTGATCCCTCATCAGCACAGGAGGAGGTGATTCTGCCTTACCTGCTGTACCTAGCAAGATCTGGTCTTAAATATGCCTCTATCAGGGTGCACCTCTCAGCCATTATGGCTTATAGGAAGTCTCCTACTCAGCCTTCCTTCTTCCAGATGGAGGTGCTCAAGGACTTCTTACAGGGGTTGAAGAAAGTGTACCCCCCTGTTAGAAACCCTTCTCCTCAGGGGGAATTAAACCAAGTATTGTCTAAGTTGATGGGCTTCCCCTTTGAACCCATCCACAGAGCTTCTTTGTAACACCTATCGTGGAAGGCCGCTTTTCTAGTTGCAAATATATCAGCGCGCAGAGTAAGTGGAATACAAGTGCTGTGTACAAAAGAACCCTACACTGTTTTCCATCACAACAGAGTAGTCTTAAGGGCACATCCATTGTTTTTACCTAAGGTTGTTTCTGATTTTCATTTAAATCAGTCCATTTCTCTTCCTTCTTTTTTTCCAAACCCTACGACCTCGGCTGAGCGGTCTCTGCACTCTTTAGATCTCAAAAGAGTCCTTAAATTTTATTTGGAAAAGACCACAGAGAGTAGGAAGACGGACCAATTTTTTATCAACTATGGTCCACCGAGAACGGGCTTTCCAGCTGCCAAGATATCCATCTCCAGATGGATCGTCTCCTGCATTAAATTGGCTTATCAGCTTGCAGGCAAGCCCTTACTTTTGTCACCTAAAGCACACTCTACTAGGGGGAAAGTGGCCACAGTAGCTTTCCTGCATGATGTCCCTGTGTCAGAGATTTGCAAGGCTGCAACCTGAAGATCAGTTCATACCTTTACAAGGCATTACTGTCTAGAATCTGATTCCAGGGCTGATACTCAAGTACGACAAACCTCTTTGAGGAATGTATTTGGGTAGCCTGCGGCCTGTATGACCTTAGTTATTTCTAGGCTTAGTATTGTTATTACTGTATTGTTACTCCTTTGCCCGCAGGAAGATGAGGTGAGGCTCGCTATTCTATTCTAATGCTTATGACTATTGATGAGGATCCCCTGGAAGAGAAGTAAGTAAGTAAAGTAAATTTCTTTATTGTTCGGTTAATTAAAACCATTACAATTTGTGACATGCTACAGCATTTAAAACAGAATTCTTAAAATATTAGCGAGGAAATAAATAGGAAAAGGAAAAGAAAGGAGTTAAAAGAAGGATTTACATTATAAAAGGTTTGCGATACAAAGAGTCCGACCAGTCGTAGCAGGATTTGCTATAAGACAGATTTATCTATCAACAGTGATCTTAAGTCTCGATGGGGGTCCGGCAAGCGGCAGCGTGCCTTGGTTTCTCCGTGAAGCTGTCCAGGAATTTTACTAGTCTGCAGATCAATTGGGCGTCCGCTGAGCATAAAGCCTTGACTATCGCGGACCGGCAGGTACGGACTCCTAGCTCGTTGAGTTTGTCCTTGAGCCAGTGACGCCGTCCGTAGTGCATAGCTGGGCAGATGCAGACTATGTGTGTGAAGTCCTGGTTAACTGCACCGCAGAGATCGCATTCAGTTGTTACTTGTGGTCTCCATCTAGGTTGGTCTAGTCGTGTGGGTAAAATGCCCAGACTTAAATAGAGGAATTTGCGTTTAAGGTTCAACGAGAATGCCGTGTCTAGATAAGGGGCTGGCGCTGGCTTTGTGTACGATTTAATAGTCATCCAGGCGTGGGACCGGGTACTGAAAATTATTTTGTCGTTGAGGAAAGAATGCTTCTTGGCAGTCCTTTTGACTACCTCGTTAAATGAAGGGGCTGGGAGTTTTGTTTCCCACAATGCGCTGAGCTCAGTTTCCTCTAGTGAGAGCTTTAAATATTTTGAGTACTCAGAGTTCGGGCTTGTCTGGATCGCTCCCCAAAGTGCATCATTCATTTTATTCTCCTTGTTCCTCCAGACGTGGTACCAAAATTTGATGACCTCATACTTTTTCAGTAAGACTTGAGATTGTAGACCAAATTCAAGTCTGACTTGTGCTGGGAAAGAGTTGTTCGGCAAGAAGAAGACCCGCTTATAAACTTTGGTTTGTATTTTCTCCAGGAGGGTGGCACTTTTCCCATGGTGCAAAATGCTCCCGTACGCTATTGTAGGCAGTAGTTTGGCTTTCATTACAATTAGCAGTGGGGAAGACAAGAAGAGAAGGATTAGTTACTTACCTGTAATCCTAGTTCTCTTCCTGGGGTATCCTCATCAAAGTCATAAGCAACCCTCTCGCCTCCGCGGGCAAAGGATCTTTATTAACTTGGAGATATTGTTAACCTATTTGTTTCCATGGTTTTTCAGTCTCCGAAAAGAACTGACCCAACTGTCACCCCTGAGGCATGATGGGATACTGGGGGTCATGAGTGCCTTAAAGGCACGGTGTCAGTTTTTTTGTAGCATGCAGCTACAGGTTAGCTTTTCAGTCTTTTTAGACTGTGTGTTTGCAATGCATCCTGTGAGCTTAATATGCTTTCAGGATATAATGAGAATTTCTACTGCTTTTTCAGCATTAAAACAGTTTCAAAACAATCTTTGGAGTTGTTTCTCATGTTTCTAATGCTTATGTTCATTTATGGTGGAAATTCTTTACAGCATAATCCAGCTCTATGGTGTATTTGGCTGCTATAGTTTGTTTATATATATATATGTATATATATAGGTATATATATATTTCCGCACTTGTATCCTCTCAGCGACGTGCCTTCAATCCAAAGCCATCGACCAGAAAGAAAACGGAAGACCCAGAGTGCAGGTGAGTTTCTTTATTTCCCAGTACACCACGCCAGCATAACGTTTCGGCCTTTGCAGAGGCCTTGGTCACATGACGCATCGAGAGGGTTGCGTGAATTTAAAGTGCTTGTGCATTAACAACAGTACTATATGGTTGGTTAGAAAATATATAGTGGGAGTGTCCAACACAATTGTTAAAGCAGCAAATCGCAATTGCAATGGGTAAGACAGGACATTCCGTGGAAGTACCTATTATCTCAATACATGTTTAAATACATTTATATCCGATAATTCAAAGGTATTATATTAAGGAGATCCTGAATATTCCTAAGATAATTTTCAAATTTCATATATTTACAACTATTAATCACTGTATAAAACCATATGATCAAAAGGAATATTTACATATGCAAGTCTATAACCACAACTTAATTTTTTATTTTAGGTATATATATGTATATATATATATATATATATGAGTATATATATGTGGGGCACATATAATATAGCGTTTCCGGGGTCCCGCGCATGGGCGGGAATATTCTAATGCTTATGACTTTGATAAAGAGACCCCTGGAAGAGAACTAGGATTACAGGTAAGTAACTAATCCCTCTGCACTACTCTATTCCACCCTACTCTACTCCACACTACTATGCTAAGCCCTGGCAGATACCGCCGCTCTGCCCACGGAATGTGCAGAGATTTGCCTCCTCCGCGTTCCACGGAGAACGAGGAGAAGGCAAATCTCTGCACACTCCATGGTGGAGCGGAGTTGGCCAGCCCTCGTCTTCACCCCCCTAATAACAATTTATTATAAATGACATAAAAGTAAAGAAAAACCACTTACCTGGACTGCGGCATTCCCGGGCTGCCCTCCTCCTCTTCCTCGCCATCTCTGCGAAAACTGCGCATGCACGCGTGCGCCAACGCATATGCGCTTCTTGGGAGATGAGGACGCTGCAGTCTAGGTAAGTGGTTTTTCTTTACTTTAATGTCATTTATAATTCATTGTTAATGGGGGGGTGTGGAGGCAGGTGGCATAGCGCAGTTTGTTCTCAACTCCGTGGCCCTCCGCATACTGCACTCTATGCCACTTTACTCTGCCCCATTCTACTTTACTCCACTCTACTCTGTGCCACTCCATTCCACTCTAAGCCACTGCACTTTACTACGCATCACTCAAATCTATGCCACTGCATTTTTATGACATTGGATTGTACACAACTGAATTCAATGCCACTGCACTTTATGCCACTTTACTCTACAACACTCTATGTAATGTACTCTACACCAGTTCACTCTACTCTGTGCCACTCCAGTCTATGCTACTCTCTGTGACTCCGCACTATGCCACTCCAATATATAAAACTCTCTCCCACTCCACTATACAACACTCTATTCCTCTCTTTGCCATTCCACTCTGTGACACTACACACTAATCTCCTCTGCACCACTAGCCAGGCTGAACAGCAGCCACACTGGTGTACAACATGGCTAAAACACATTAGCAAAGCCATTTGCTTTTCCATAGGTTAGACCTATGGCTTTGCAAATGCTTGTTAAGTACGGATTACCTCAGTAACACATTATACAGAAGAAGAGCTCATCTCTATATCTTGTACCAATTATGGGCAATCAGCCTTAATCTTTGCTCTTGTGGGATGATGCTCCATTGTGACTCAAGGTCATTTCGATTTCTTCTTGCTCTAATGACTTTGCATTACCTACATGTATTTGTTCTTCTACCTAGGCTGAGGAGAAGTTGCATTGTTTAGACAGCAGGCTGTCTTTCAAAGTTATGTAGACAGATCAGTGGTATTCAATACGTCTCACCACATTTTTGGGACTTTTACAGGTGAAGGCCTGAAGACACCAACGCTTTATTTTACTAGATGAATTGGATGCTCTGTACCCTTGGCTTATTTGGTACCAGTGATACCGTTCACTAGGGACTTATGGCACGGTCCATGAGGGAAACATTGGCATTGTGGGTGGAGGTGGATGGACTACTTTTTCTGGACATCTTCAGAGCTGAAATGTTGCCATGGGAGTTCTGTAGTGTTAGAAATGGGATTTCTGGTTGGCTTGGGCAAGCACCTAAGCCCAGCAGAAACCACCACTCTAGTCAGGGCAAGGGAGTTATGCACCAAAGATAACCCCTGCTCACCCCCTTGGTAGCTTAGAGCAGTCAGGCTTATCCCAGAGGCAATGCGTAAAGCGTTTGTGCAGCACACACACACAGCAGTAACACACTAGGCACACCACAAAAGAAAATCCACACAAGATTATATGAAAAATAGCCTTTGTATTACTAATTAAACACATTTGAATGTAATCACATATATATATATATACTGTGCCACCTAAACCACAGTTAGGCAGGGCAACCAGTCACTACTGCTAAGGTTACACTTAGCATATGCAGAACATAATCAGCAGTAGTGTACCATAGTACAAAGCATCAGGCACAAACCAAATAACAGCACTTAGCTAGCAGAGTGAGCATACACATAGTTAGCAGTGCACCATTGAAACATTTGTAGTGTGCACATATGATCATCATCTCATTGTGAATACCCCTGCATGAGCCAACCATTCTTTTGAGTCAAATTGCCCCCAACAGTGAGAGGCTGCTGCCCACAGACCCGTGGTGCAGCCACTGAGATAACTGCGGTGGGAGCCCGTCTTGGGCTCACCCAGCAATGGCCACAGGAGTAAGATGAAGCCCCAACCACTGTACACAATCTGCAGCTTCTGTGATAATTTGGGGTGCAGCTACTGGCACCGACTACGTAGGAGACCTCTCACACTGCCCCCGGTATGTGTAAGCAAAGATGGAAGAACCTGCCCTGCCCCGCACAGCGGGAGCCCTCCTCTCCCCAAAGGCTAGTCTCTTTGACCTCTCCCTTGTCTGAGGCGCCTCCTCTCTTCAAAAGGGGAAGGCTCACTACTAGCCCTCCTCGGAGGGAAAACAGCACTGATACAGGTGCTCCTTAGTAGGCAACCCAGGCTGGCTTCTCCGCCCTCCTTCTCGGTGTTACTCTTCACCGGAGGTTGTTTCACGGGGCCCGGGAGGCTCCAGTACCCGCTCCATGCCAACACCACCCCTCTGGGAGCTCACAGCAGATTGGAGACTGCGAGGTTCTGTTTAGTTGTGCTGTCGGGCTTGCCCACAACCAGGCTCGGCTTTGAGGCTCGTCACTCCTGGCTTCTGGCAGCCTTCCTTTAGCAGCAGTCACTACCCATACAGTCTCCGAAAACACATTGAGCTCTCCTCATCACAGGAGCCCCGCCCACGGTCAGCCATAGTGCCCACACCGTCACCCGCTCCTCCCGACACTTACAACTTTCTGCCCCATAAATAATACACCAGACACTCTGTATGGGGAAAGAACTGCTGCAGGTTTATTCTCATACAACATAGTATGGCATTAGTGGGTCATCTTACGGGCGATCCAGGGTGGCAGCCCCTCGCTGTCCCGCCCGCCTGTAGAGCCAATCAGCACCTTGGGGACGACGCCCAGACAGTGCCGCACCTTGTAGTTCGTGTCCTTGGACTCCAAACCCCTTTTAGGGCGGAGCGGCATGGCTCACCCCGGTTGGTTCAGGCCCCCCAACCGCCCGAAGGACTAACGGGGCGCCATCGTGATTTTCGGAACCTCCTGCGGCTCACGGTCTTAGGCTTGGGCACCCTTACTGTGCCGGGCAGAGGCACCCTTACTGTACCCGTCTGCCGCAGAGGTACCCTTACTGTACCGGTCCGCCTCCAGATTGCCCTGTAACTCCGCCTGCAACACAAAAGAAACATTAAAACGTTCTGGATCTCGCGCTGCTCGTTCTGCTGCTGGGAAAGTGGCAGGGAGGGAAAAGCAGCAAACTGGGCGCGAACGGCGCGGGTCGCGAGCGAGGACCAGGCGCGCGACAGGGACAGGAAGCAGAGGGCGATCACGGGGGCGGACCAGGCCCTAAATACCCGGCCCGGCCCGCGGGGACCTCCCCCAGGAAGCAGGAGTGGATGCCGCGGGAAAAAGGGGGGGCTCCCAGGGGACCCGCCTACCCCAGCGCGCCAAACCACACGGGAGGGGGCTGGACTAGTGTCCACTAGAGAGGCTGCCCGCTGATGTCCCCCTGCGCGGGACGCGGGCAGCTGCATAGTGCCCACACCGTCACCCGCTCCTCCCGACACTTACAACTTTCTGCCCCATAAATAATACACCAGACACTCCGTATGGGGAAAGAACTGCTGCAGGTTTATTCTCATACAACATAGTATGGCATTAGTGGGTCATCTTACGGGCGATCCAGGGTGGCGGCCCCTCGCTGTCCCGCCCGCCTGTAGAGCCAATCAGCACCTTGGGGACGACACCCAGACAGTGCCGCACCTTGTAGTTCGTGTCCTTGGACTCCCAACCCCTTTTAGGGCCGAGCGGCATGGCTCACCCCCGGTTGGTTCAGGCCCCCCAACCGCCCGAAGGACTAACGGGGCACCGTCGTGATTTTCGGAACCTCCTGTGGCTCACGGTCTTAGGCTCGGGCACCCTTACTGTGCCGGGCAGAGGCACCCTGACTGTACTCGTCTGCCGCAGAGGTACCCTTACTGTACCGGTCCGCCTCCAGATCGCCCTGTAACTCCGCCAAAGCCCTGGAGGAGGCTACCGTCAATGCCAGGGCCCCCCACTCAGAGTACCCTAATGGCGTCCCACAGCCGCAAGTGTTTCCTGGATGTCTAACAGGAATATGTCCATGCCAACCCTGGACAAATGCACCCCGTCTTTTTCATAGTAACCTGCGATATGCTCCTGGATCAATGCATGCCTCACAAAACCCAGGCCCCTACATTCCATGAATTTCTGCATGGATCTGTTGACCTTCCTGCGGGAATGATCTATTGCCTCGGTAGACCTGGCGCCCCGCCATACCCTACGGGGCACGATTTCGGACCACACAATCTCGCCCTCCTCCCAAAGAAAACCAAGTCATTCCCACCCAGGTGGATTATAAGGACATGCGGCGGTGGACCTCTGGCCAGGTAATGTTCCAGGCACCCCCTTAAGTCGTTCCATTTCATCCCCGGGGAGCCCAGCCAAGACACCTGCGTTCGGGTGAGGCCTCTGTTCCAATCCCTGCGGGCCGCCCACTGCTCCAACCTTGCCACGTACGAATGTCCCATCACCCACACACGCTGGCCTGTCGGAGAAAGGAGGACGCCAGTTTGTGAAAGTTTACTTTAATTGTTGGGCACTGCACACGAATGACATTGTAATATACCACTACTATAAAGTTAAAAATTACACTGCAAACAGCGGTCCAAAGAACATATATACAATTTGGTTCGACACCAGTGTCTTCTTGACCTTTTTAGCTTCTCATAATAAGGGCGACCATTTTCGCATCTCGTACTAAGGGCGGATATACCGCCGATAACAGTTGGACTGCCAGCGCCCTACCTCCTTGAAGCCCTCTGGCGCCATGCCTGCCCTGAATGCCGTAGTCGCTGCTCCAATCTTAAAGGAATGGCTAGAGAACCTCCTCCCACTCCCTGCTATTCCTGCTTTAGACAAGGCTGCCCTCATGATGCGATCAAACTGAAACCTGGTCAGGGGCTCTTCATCCCCATGGATTAGGAATAGTCCACCCACCGCTGGCCTTATCTTCAGGAACTCCCTGACTGATGTAACCGGGCAGTATCTGGGGTCCCCCAATGCCTGCAACACGGTGGTGGTGCCCCGCCCCGCTTGGTCAGTCTTAGACCTCCGGATACGGAGTGCCAGCGCGTCAGTCGCACAAACATCCATCATACTTAGCGCTGCCCCAGTCACATCCATTTTCGACTTGGCCACAAGCTCACTCACCCTAAAAGCCCCGAAGAAAGCCAGGCAGAACGCCGTGGTGAATAGTCGCGCGTCAAACGGGGAGCTGGTAACCCAGGGGAGGACGTCTATCATTCGCTGCAGGGAAGGGAAATCTATGGGAGCCCTGTCGTCCGGGATGGGCACCTCCTCCCGAGCCCAACCTCGCAGTGCTACCCTCACTCTGAAAGACCCAGTGGGATCCTGTCCCCCGTTAAGTCTAGTGTCGTGTCTCAGGGCCGCCAGGTGGCCACATACCCATGAGTGGGTCTTTCCAGCTTCTTTTGCCCAAACCACAAATGTCTCGACTTGCTGTTGAAGCCCCAGGGCCCCTGCTCCAGCCGCCCCAATGACAACCTTAAATGTTTGTAACTGTGAGCTGTATTTCTTTCAGGTGGAAGGGGCCAAGGAATGTTCGCCCATCTTCCTCAGTCGCTCCCCCACTGAAGCAGCTGCCAAAGGGATGCCGAGAATGGTGTCATCGTTGCTTTTGCCTGCGGCCATGCCTCTCGGAAACGGAGCCACTGAAACCGAGAGAGAGCGTCAGCAGCCACATTCTTTACCCCAGCAATATGCCGCGCCCTGAACTCCACGTTTCTCTCCAAGCCCCTCCTGACCAGTTCCCTGAGTAAGCTCAGCACCAAGGGGCAGCTGGCAGACAACCCATTGATCCCCTGCACCACTGCCATATTGTCGACCCAAAACACTATCTTCCTGTTGCCCAGCTCCTCGGGCCATAGATGCAGCGCCGCTACAATGGGGAACAGCTCTAGGACAGTTACATTGGCCGTGATACCTTTCTTCCGCCAAGCATTGGGCCATCGCATAGCGCACCATTCATCGCCCAAGATCACTCCAAACCCTTCTCTGCCCGAGGCGTCTGAAAACAGGCAAAGTTCTTGGCTGTCCACCCAGGGGGCCCTCCACATGACTGACCCGTTGAAGTGTTCTAGAAACTCTGCCCATACTGCCAAGTCTGCTTTGAGGCCAGCACCCAGGCGGACCAGGTGGTGTTTTTTATGCACGCCTGACTTTGCTCTCGCTAACCTGCGGGAAAAAACTCTGCCAGCTGGTATGACCCGAGCTGCGAAGTTCAGCTTGCCCAAGAGGCTCTGGATAGCCCCCAGGGTCGCCTTATCCTTGCCCAGTAAAGCCCGAATTTCCTGCTTCAAACCGCTGACCTTGTCCGCAGGTAGTCTGGATTCACTTTTAACGGTGTCCAGCTCGATGCCCAAAGAAGTCAGTATCTGGGCAGGACCTTCCGTCTTCCCTGGAGCAAGTGGCGCCCGAGGCACCTCGCCATTGTCTCGAAGGCCAGCAAACCTTCAGCACACTCCTGCGTACCTGCCCTGCCATAGAACAAAAAATAATCCAGGTAATGCGTTGCTTGGGTGATGCCGTACTCGCTGTTTAGGACCCATTCTAAAAAGGAGCTGAAGGCTTCGAAGTAGGCACAGGAGACTGCGCAACCCATTGGCATACAGCGATCGAAATAAAATTGACCTTCCCACTTGAACCCTAACAGGTGCTGGCTGGCCGGATGCACGGGCAAGAGGTGAAAAGCTGACTCAATGTCCGCCTTTGCCAACCATGCCCCAACCCCCGCCCTTCTGACCATCTCAATCGCCATGTCCAGGGAGCAGTAGGCCACTGAACAAGTCCCTTCCTCCAGCCAGTCGTTAACTGAATTACCCTCGGGGTAGGACAAGTGGTGGATTAGCCGGTATGTTCCTGGCTGCTTTTTTGGTACAACACCCAATGGAGAGACCACGAAATTTTGGAGGGGAGGGGAAGCGAATGGGCCCGCCACCCTACCCAATGTCAATTCCTTGTTGACTTTCGTGCTAACCACCTCAGGGAGGTCCTTGGCAGATTTCAGGTTCTGTGCGTCTCTGCTGATCAGGGGGCCCATGTAAGGTATCCTGAAACCGTCTATGAAACCCTCAGCTAGCAGGACCCTGTCTTTTTCACGGGGGTATCGCCTGAGTAGTGGCAGCATGTTCTGTATCACAATGGGAGAGGGGCCTTTGTTGCTCGTTATCTCACTGTTGCCATAATCCTGCCTGGGTTGGGGGGGCCTGTCAGTCGAAATGGGGGTCTGGGGGGGGTGGTTATCTAAACTAGCGGGGTCCCTCTGGTCTGTTAGCCTGGGGGGCGGCGGGCAATCCTTGGGTCGTTGGACATGCGGCTGCTGCATGTTGTCCTCCACATTTGCTGCAGCTGTGGGCGAACTTACAAGCCCTCCCCCAAGTGCACGTCCCACTGTTAAAGAGCCTGCAGGTCCCTGAGTTGAATCGCCTAGGGCCCCCTTTCTGATCCCTTCCCCTGTTCCCTCGAAAGGACTGCTTGAAGGGTCGCCTTGGGAACTGCTCCCTTTTCCTGCTCTCTACCTCGCCTTGCGCTTTAAAAGCTGCCTCCTTACGTTCACTGGTGGTCCTACACATGTGCTGTATCCAAAGTTGTATCTCTTTCTGGTCCCACCCCAGCTCTGGACATACTGACATTCTTTTCCGAAAGTCCTGGTCATAATAGAACCAGCCCATCCCCTCTCCACACTTTGCCTCATGCTGTATTGTGGTTGCGTATTGCATCATCGCCTCACCCTGCTCTGGATATTTCTGTGCCACTACTGCCGCTAGGATGTTGAATGCCGCCGTCCAATTTTCTATCAACTTCTCTGGCCAGCGTTGATACCTGGTCTTTTTCTCATCTTCCTTACCACCCATCTTTCTTGTGTCTGCGCCTGCGGTGCCATGCATCAACAATGTTAAAATGTCAATATACTCCCTCCTCCATATACCTTCCTTCGCTGCCTGCGGGACCTGCCACGCTAATGAGCATCTGCCTGAAGCCAGCGGGGCCTGTGTGACTAACGGTCGGGGTGCATCAGCTGTGCTAGTTTTGCTTTGTTCGCCTGGGACGACCGCGCGCTAGTACTTGGTGTATTCGGCGCGGCTGTGCCGCTTTGTTGGCCAGGCGAGATCCCTGCGGGCATGGCGGCAGGCGCCGGCGCGGCGATGGCCTGGGTGGACACAACACTAATCGGCTGCACGCTCGCCTGCGCAGCATTTACCGTTCCACTGGGCCCCCCTTGTCCGTTCTGGCTGAGTCCGGCCTGGCCCACCCACACCTGTAGCACCGACGCTGGTGCAGCTGCTGCGGGAGCCGACGGCCCGCCGCTCGGTGTTGTTGACAAGGCATCTAAACGCTTTTGAAATACAGACATCAACCCCAACATCTGGTCCATCGCCTTACCCATCTGAGCCAAGTCCGTGCAACCAGCAGCAGAGTTATGTACCAAAGCAGGTGCACTCTGTACCACTGGAGGCTGTGTCGGGGGGGGGGGGGAGGGGGTAATAACGCATTAGCCGGTGGTGCCCTGGTCGAGACGTCTTTCTTGGTCGTTTTTGCCTTTGCCGGTGGTGCTGCGGCCGGAAAATCCTTGCAAGTCTGTTTTCGAATGCGCATGGACCTGCCTAGCCCCTGTGACGAGGGGCCTGCGACCACTTCAGGTGCTGTGTCAGCTACTACGCCCGAATCCTCCTGCCTGCAAACCTCCATAAATCCTCGCGCCCACTCTGGGCCCATTCCTTTCGCCATGGACATGAACTCTGCCCACAGACCCTCTTGCGGCTCGACCGGCTGCGAGTCCGCCTCGCCAGGACCCTGGGTGAACAATGGAAACGGTGTCCCGAATTCGCTCATCTTGGGGTAGGCCTCTGCCCTTCGGGTCCCTGAGGGGGGAAGAAAAGTGAATGAATGCGTGTGCTGCGCCTTCCTGAGCCCCCGGGCCTGCCCTCTCATTTTTGCTAAGTCCCCTAACATTAGACCCCTCCATTCCTTAGTCCCCAGCCTTATATACCTTCACTCTTGCACTGGCCGCTGCCAGAACGTAACGCCTCCTGCTAACCCTGCTCTTCTGGTCCTGAGCAACCTAGAATATGACAAAGGTGAAATTAGGGGAAAGGGATGAAAAAGTTAGTACACCTTCATACCGGGGCAGTGGCGGTCCCACTGACCCCTGGTGCCCAATCACATTTAAAACTTTCCTGCAGTAGAATTATTTACATGCACATGTCTGCTTGCATTACATACGGGTACTTTTGTTACTGTCATACTTGTACTCAGTGCTCCCTGAACTTATGTTCATCGCGAGTAAGTTCACGAAGGAATTTCCGATACATGATCTGCGCTGGGGAGTGGGGACAGCGGTTTGGGATATTAGCATTCTCCTATCAGAAGGATCTGATGGTACCTCCCCGTGGGAGCGCTCACACTGACATATATTACTTCATTACCCAGGTATGTCCCGAAAGCCCCCAGCCATGAAAGCACTGAAAGGAAAGCAACTGGCATAGAGCGGGGGATTTGGGGGGGTGAGGTACTGGGCCCAACCTTAAATAACTCCTGCCCTTTATTTCGTACCACCTAAATTGGTACTCTACACTCGGCTTCACACAACAGTGAGACCGTTCGCGCGCCTGGGGGTCACGGAGCTAATCGGAAAGAGCGTGGCCAGTGGTGGCAGCGGTGACTGGCTAATGGGGGATTTAAAATGGTACTCGTTGAAACTATACTTTTGATTGTAGTAGATACGCTACAAAGGGATTTCAAAGATACTGAGCTTTGTTCTGCAGCGCGGGAGAGCGGCCGCTTTCGTTCTTACATGCCGCTCTCACTCGAAAACAAAACGAGGTTGGGGGGTGGTGCTCACTGGTTGTACATGCGCTCACGAGCAGCCGACTCAGGTCGTCCCCTTAACCGGGCCACAGCAGGCCGCAACGTAGACATGTCGATCCCGCACTCGCGTGCATGCCTATCGGCCTCACCACCGCAGTGTGTTCTCAAGCGGTGTTCCGACACTTCCTTGAAGCGGGTCAGCAGGCCCTGGACGCAAATCCGCCCGGCCAGAGAGACAAGCTGTCGTAAGGCCACTGCCGCTGCCCGCCCTTGCCCGCACAGGGACCACTATTTCACGGGTCCCCGACGCTAGCGGCCACCCCGTGCGCAGGCCCACGCCGGTATTTGGGTTCGCCCAGCACGGGGAAATGGAGGGAATGCCCGTAATAACCCAGGGTCTAATGATGCCCCGAGCGGGCAAGCACCTGATCTACAGTTTCATATTTACAATACCCTAAGGCTCTCTCGGCGCCTCTGGTAATAAGGCCCGCATTGCCTGAGGCCTGACTCGCGGGTATCTACGGGCGGCTTTCACTCACTAGGCCCCAAGGCGCGTGGGGCCTAATCGCCATCTGGGGTTTTTCGGGCCCACCATATTCCGCCGCCATCTTGGGTTTTTCAGGCCCACTATGTCCCGCCGCGTGGCAACCACAACGAGCACGCTAGCCTCGCCAAGCTTCCCCCGGTGTCCCTGTTTAGGAC
The DNA here is from genome assembly GCF_964263255.1 of Lissotriton vulgaris. Taxonomy (NCBI): domain Eukaryota; kingdom Metazoa; phylum Chordata; class Amphibia; order Caudata; family Salamandridae; genus Lissotriton; species Lissotriton vulgaris. The sequence continues at coordinate 366,733,231 of NC_141687.1, forward strand.
GCGTACGATCCTAGTCCACCCCTTCCGTCCTAGTGCTGCTAACCTCGATCACACTACGGTGATCTCGCTATGGCCTTCCCGGCCCCCCCCCCGTGGTGTCGGCCACAGGCACACGTACCTTGGAAAAGCAGCAAACTGGGCGCGGACGGCGCGGGTCGCGAGCGAGGACCAGGCGCACGACAGGGACAGGAAGCAGAGGGCGATCAGGGGGGCAGGCCAGGCCCTAAATACCCGGCCCGGCCCGCGGGGACCTCCCCCAGGAAGCAGGAGTGGATGCCGCGGGAAAAAGGGGGGGGGCTCCCAGGGGACCCGCTCACCCCAGCACGCCAAACCACATGGGAGGGGGCTGGACTAGTGTCCACTAGAGAGGCTGCCCGCTGATGTCCCCCTGCGCAGGACGTGGGCAGCTGCATCCTCTGCCTGACTTCCGGTATGCTGTAAATCAAGGAGTGAAATCTGTGTATTTCACCGCTTTCTGGGCACAGCGCGAACACACTCTGCACCGACCGCACCTTGGCAAATATAGCCCTCTTCTTGGGCTCAAACAACAAGGCACATGCCACCCTACCCTGGGCAGGCCACCAGCACTGCCACTGTGGAGAAGCGTGGCTCAGTGGTTAGAGGCGGCAGACCCAGAAGCTGAGATTGGCTGTGGACCAGGGTTCGATTCCCCGCCTCGGCGGGTCTCGGGCTCAAAAATTCCACGGAGTCGACAATTCTCGCTCTGGTGCCTACTCGACTCACGGGGTCACACTCTGCGACTCTGGGCAATAGCTTGCTTAATCTCCACTACGGCCCCTCGCGGCGGGATGCCTGGCTTTCACCTTGTGGATACCCGGCCAGGGTATCTCACAGGGGAATACCAGGACGGGTTCCCTAAGCAAGCGCCTTGAGGCCCCTGGGTTAAAGCGCGCTATATAAATCGAAGCACATTTACATTTACATTTACATTTACTTATCCTGGAATGCGACAGCAGCACCCTCACTTGTGATGGTCAGGGAGCGAGCAAAAAGTGCTCCTCCCAAGTTTCTGTAGTTTTTTCTTGGAGTCAAAAATAAAAACCCTCCTCTGGCGCTACATCCAAGAAATCAAACTGGGCAGAGCTGGGCCCAGGGAGACCAGCTCACAGGCCCCTCCAGCAGAGGGACAATCCTTTGTGGCAGCTCCTCCTGACACCCAGCAGCCCTCTTCGTCCTTCAGGTCCAAGTAAGCACCCTTACATGGGGTCACAGCTCCTATATTTATACCACTTCCAGTCTTTATCCTGCCCTGGCACAGGGCACTGGACCTAGTCCGACTCCAAACCAGTTCTGGGGGGCACTTAACAAGTGCACAACACTTCCCATTGTTTGTGTCGGCTCTGGCCCCAGACACACCACAGGGGCGGAGCCAGCATTGTGGAAGGCAGGCACAGTCCTATTCAGGATCAGGTGCTACTCTTTCCACTACTCCAAGTGCAGATTGGCATATTCCGCCTAGCGCTGACTCACCCAGCCCCTTTGGAGCCACTGCACCTCCCCAGCCCCTGTCATCCAGAGCCATACCTTGAATAGGCACTAAGACACATAGCACACAGAAATGCCCCCTTCTAAAAGTGAAATTTCTAAAATAGTGATAATAAAGCTGCGAACACCATTAGACAGCATTTATTACCACTATTCCAAACATACCAAACTTGATTACGCCACCCCTCCCATATCAGAAATTACCACTGAAACACATATCAGGGAATCCCCAATGCATTAATTTGAGAGGGCATCCTCACAGTATTGTGAAACCAAATAGGCTGTTTGTCACTACCAGGACATGTCACACAGTTAAGGCACATGATCTACCTTTTACCTACATTGCACCATGCCAATAGGGCTAGCTAGGGGCTACTTAGTGGTGACTAATATGTAGTAAAATGGGAGTCACACACGTGACAGCCACTTTATGAGCCACATCACAGCGGCTGTAAACAGTGCACGCAGGCCCTACAATGGCAGAGGCCCGAGACAGGTTTGAAAGGCTATTTTGGTGGGTGGTGCAAGCAGCACTGTAAGCACACCAGTAGCATTGAATTTACTGGCCCCCGGTATATGAGATACCACTTTACAGGGGACTGATAGGTAAATTAAATATGTCAAACAGGTGTAGACCAATCTTACCAAGTTTGCCATAGAGAGTACATGCACTTTACCACTGAACATCAGTGATAAAATGCCCAGAGTCCTAAAACCACCAACACCAGGTCAGATAAAATATCAGTAGAAAGGCAAAAAAGTTCTGGGATGACCCTAAAAAAGGGCAATTCCAACATATACTAAATTTTCAAATGCAGTCATGAGCGTCGCCTGTCAATAAAGACCATGGCAAGAGTGGTGAATTGTTTGTGCTTTCATAGTCTGAATGAAGCATGGGTATTCTTTTGCCATCCTAATTAGCAAGAACAATGATGTGCAACAGTGTCATCAGGGTAATGTGTAGATTGATTACATTACCTTTAGGCCTACTCTACCATAGCACAGTTCTGTCCCTCCACCATCTTTACAACACTGTAAGATTTAGGTAGCGCTGGGGAAAGAGCCAGTGTTTACATCACTCTTATGAGGACAGGAGAGGCACCTACAGCATAGCTCAGTGAGGTTATTCTTCATGAAGGGGAAGTCCCATTTCATAACTATGTACTGGGAGTAGATAATGTAGAACTAAGAGTAGCAGGAAGTGATCTAAACATATATGACTTAATATATTTAGCTAATATTTAAAAAGTACTCATAACCTTGAGATGGTTTACGTTGTGTACCCCCAGTGGATATGATATATAACCACCTGGGGAGTACCGCTGCTTGAAATACGTTTTCCTTGGGGAGAGAGCTCTAGTCTAACTCACACCTCTTCCGTTTTTTATCCACAGGTAAAGGCCGGCTTCATGCTGAACGTAATTGGAATACTCACAATCACTCTGTCCATCAACACCTGGACATTCTCCATGTTTAACTTGGGGACATTCCCAACCTGGGCAAATACCACACAGAACCCATAACCCTTGACGAAGATGCAAGTTCACTCAACTGCCTGTGTGTGGGAGAAAAGACAAAAGGCTGAGCCTCGGAGAGTAACACTGTGCCCCGGGGGTCTTATACACCATTCCTTGGCCCCACTCTGGAACAGCCACAGCATGTCAAAGGAGAGTCTCCTTTCTCTAGGTCTCAAATATTTAGCACACTGGGAAATAATAAACCATTGCAATGCATCCCTGACAGCCACGGATGGCAGGTGTGTTCTTGTTTCTTTTGTATGCCACAGTTGTTAAGTGACTGCGGGATGGCTCAGAAGGCTACATTAACCAATGTTTCTGCCAAGCCTAACTTTTTGCACAGCCATCCAAGACTATTTTGCCAACACCTCCAGGTCACCAAAGAGTTACTGTACACTACCAGCTGTACTACCACTCATGAGTGTCTGCAGGGTTTCTATAGTTCCCGTTCCTTGTACCATACCAAGGAAAAATATACTACTTTGAGATATATATCACTTTAAAATCAGTCAATAAACGAGTAAATATAGATTTGCATCTGCACGTACCAAGGAAGTTTGTGACATGTCCCAGAAATATATACCTAGGCGTTTATTGCTTAGTTGAGGGCAGGGAGGGTTGCAGGTGCCAGAGGGCGAGGATATATGCATTACATTTAAATCAAGAGCAGGTCTAAGTTTCTTTCCCTCTCCCAAGATTGATATGTCAGATAAAAAAGAACCCACACAAAGGAGTAGCTAAATCAGTGGGTCAGTGAGTACAGTTGTGAAAGATTACATTTTTATGTGTGTCACCATAAGCCTGGATCAACTTGTATATGTTATACGCTACATTAGATTATACATTATTGTCAGGCCAGTTTTCGGTGATCGCCATTTTACTCCGCATCTAATAGCACTGAGCCTATTATTTGATTGACAGGGTGATCTGGGATGTAGGGTGTAGAGAAGTAAATGAGGATCCATTCACGTAGTACGTCATCACGCTTGGCATCCATTTTAACTACCTGATTCAACCAACTGGATGCTCATACGGCATAACAAGCATCATCACTTGAAGCCAATGTCAGTCCGGTTCTCCAGGGACTGTGAAACTCAGGCAAGTAGGTAAACCATGTGATAAGTATCACTGTTGGTACTGGACCCAGTCTTTCTAAAGACAAGGTGAACATTCACAACTTTTAAGTATTACTCAGATGTGACTGATGCGCATACTGCACCTTTGATGTGGCAGGCAGCAGAGGGACCTCTGAATTTGGGTACTGATCTTTTTCGGTGGAACTGGGACGAGTTGCTTGATGCAGTGGCGTCACCTATGCCGAAGGAGCTTCCTCCACTGCTTTTGAGCATTGCAGAAAACAAAAACATAATTATATGTTTCCTGTTGCTTTTCGGTGGGGCTGCTCTGCTCATGGGGCAGGGCAGGAGTGGTTTGCCCACTCCTAAGTGCACAGTGACTGTTTGGTCAACCCTCTGGCACCACCCAAACCAGTCATGCACACTTTCCCTCTTCTCCATGCATGCTGCATTACAGCCTACATGGAGAACTGGACCACCCCTACAACCCTGGCCCCACGGCGCTCAAACCAATTACAATGCTGGACTACACCTGTGATTGATTTATTTTTGTTCAGCTCACTACCGTGATGGCGACCCTCCTCCTGCTCCTGCTCCCAGAGTGACCTCTGTGCCCATCCCCCCACCAGCGAGCCATGCTGGCCACAACTGGCTTGATGGAGGGGTGCCAGGATCTATCGCTCTTGATTGTTCTTGCTCGTTCACAAACAAAAGAGCATGGAGGCCTCGGCACCAACATAAAGTTGACGATTTGGGGTCTCTTTCAAAGGTGGGTTTGCCGAGGGCGAAGTAGTCACAACAACTAAAGTAGAGATGGGGGCTTTCATGAAAACTCTAGCCCATTACGTGGTAATCAGCTATAAAGGATTGGAGCAAGAGGCACAGTGGTAGTTTTTTGACTTCGGGAGCCTCTATATTCTGACGAGTTGGATTGGCATATAAGGTAGGTAGACCTGCATGGTGGAAAGTGGATGGTGACCTAGCTGGACAGGCTGTCAGTGGCGGATGGCACGAATTGAAAATGGAGAGGTGTAAAAGTTGTGGATGAGAGGTTGTAAGTAAACTGCTACGAGGGCTCGAGTCAGGGTACCACGCGGGTGGACGGTGTCCCCCCACTTATTTTACTGGGGGACACTGTCACCCCTGCCAAACAGCAAATGTATGACGTTACAACGCATACTTTTACAACGAATACCTTTACAACACATTTTTTACAACGCAACATCCAGTACAACGCATTCCATTACAACGCATGCCATTACAATGAATTTTTTAAAACTACCTTTACAACGCATTCCATTGCAACGCATACTACCTTTACAACGCATACCAGTACAACACATAACTATTGGATAGTGTAGGGGTAAAAATTACTATTCTAACTCCAGGGGGGTGCAACTGTAGGGTAAACGTTGGATAGTGTAGGGGTAAAAATTACTATTCTAACTCCAGGGGGGTGCACAGTAGGGTAAGTGTTGGATAGTGTTGGGGTAAAAATTACTATTCTAACTCCAGGGGGTGCAACAGTAGGGTAAGTGTTGGATAGGGTAAGGGTACTATGCGTTGTAATGGTATGCATTGTAATGACATGCGTTGTAGTGGTATGCGTTGTAGTGTTATGTGCTGTAATGGTTGCGTTGTAATGGCATGCGATGTAATGGATGTTGCGTTGTAAAAGTTTTGTTGTAATGGTAGTGGGTTGTGAAAGTTTTGTTGTAAAGGTTGTTTCCCCAAACAGCTGGACTACACTCTTTGGCCTCTCTGGGATGAGGAGCTCGGCACCTTTCGTGATGTCACTTCTTGTCGTGACATCACTTCCGGGGACAGCGTCCCCCCACTTCTTTTTTTACGACTTGTGCCCTGGCTGCTACAGAGGGCAGTTAAATTGATTTTCCACTGCTAAATATCTTAACTTGAGATTAGAAATCGAACTCATCTTTTAGTCATGGGGAGGTTAAGTGATAGGTCCAGAATCACAGGATGTTGAGCCGACGCTGGAACTCAATGTTCAGTTCTGCGTAACTGTAACGCTAACTCCAACACATTCAGCATAGATATTGTTCACCAAAAAAACGTTACAGGGATCCCTTCGGGCATGGCTACTCCTCACATGGCATCTTCTGGAGGCAGCAGGACAGGATAGAGTGCGGGTTAGGGTGGTCTCAGTGCAGGTGGAAGAGCTCGCGCTCCCCTGGGTCTTTCTACATATAGGGGTACCAAGTCTCCTGTGACCTTTAGTAATTATTAGTGAATCACTACTTCTCTTCCATCAACACAGACCCTCGAAGAAAAGCTGGGGCTCGTGTCTGATGGATGTCCCCTCTTACTGCCTTTCGTGTTTGCAGCTAGTTACGAGTTAACAAACTTCACCAGGACCATAGGGGGCTCAGGATCTGGGCCTCAGGGACAGCGGGTGGCTGAAAGTAGCTGGCTGGGCTCGACCTCTCACAGAACCTGACAGAGTTTAAGAGATTTACAGAGGGACACCGAGCCTTCCACCTGTAGCTGGTTGGCTCAGGGTCTGGCCTTTCACTTCTTGGAAAGGGCTGATTCATACTGAGTTGTTCACCTCTTGCCTGGTGGCTCAGGGGAATAGGCAGCACTTACTATGTCACTTTGTGGGTCACTTACCATGACCAGATGACGTGGGGTGGAGAGCTCTAGGTTACTCTTGGTCAGGCGCAGCGGAGCTTGGCCCTCGTCTTTTCCACTACATCCTGGGGCATATTGAGGCAGGAACTGATGCAACTGAAGGAAAGGTAACAAGGATAAAAAATAACCAATCACTGCATGGCTTCACAATAAAGCCACACTGTAATTGGCCATGTTCTTCAGTGAAGACAAACCTGCTGCCTCCAAGACTAGGCCTACTCTAACTTCTCTTGAGCCAATCCAGACACTCCTCCTATGTTGTTTATATCAGAACACAGCATAAGACCAGCGCCAGGATTTGCTGGAACAGCCAAAATCAATGCTCCTTTGGAGACCACACGGAATGCAACTATGATCACCGGCTCACTAATGTTGTGCTGGTGGAGAGGCCTCAGGTCTGCATGTCGGTCAGTCGTAGGAAAACCCTTGTCCAACCTGACATGCTCACTAACAGTTCAGACCCAGGCAGTTTGAGTCTTTCTGCCTGCTGTCTATAAGATGCCCCCTCAAATGATTGGAAGACTAGGCATAGCCCTGCTGTGCACTGCACTCAGCTGCGGTGAAAATATACCATGCCACGGCCGGAGTATAAACAAACATTTAAAATTGCTGTTAACAAAACATAACATTTTTAATGGGGCCAGGGGCAACAAATACAGGAGGTGGGGCAACACCCTTATGCATCCATGGAGAAACTGCAGCTGCAGGCTGTGGTTCTAAATAGAGAGTGTTCCACATTTTCACACTTTGGAATCAACAAAGGGCATCCAAGAAGGTACCAAGAGGGTATAACTGTATGCCTGATAGTACCTTGCCCCTTAACCTTCTTACCACGTGGTGAAACAAGCAATACATTGGGTTTAGATAGGAAGCATTCGCTTGTCACCAGTTTTGGCATTCTTTGCAGGCTTGAGCTCTTGACAGCAGCACTTGTAACACTGGATTTTGGCTCTGTATTGAAACAAGGTAAGTTATCTGCATGCAAGGCAATCAACCTCCTTTCGCCTTTCATGTTGAAGATGCAGCAAGACTTTTCCATAGTCCTGAAGTATATTCAATACTCTTTCAGGGAAGGTGGAATCTTTCTCCTCCGGGGGATCTTCATCAATAGACATATGCATTGAAAAGCCCTTCCCAAGGGCAGGGGCCCGAGCACATATTACATATTTTTTTGAAAACACACACATATATATATATATATATATATATATATATATATATATATATATATATATATATATATATATATATATATATCCTTTTCACGAGTGCTGGTAGTGAAGAAGCACTGTCGGCAGGCGGTCCGAGCCGGGCACCAGCAGTCCCAACAAATTCTTTACGCTATTGCCATTAAATCTATCATTTTTTGCACAGAAGAGGTGTCCGGGCTATCATTTCAAACATAGGTGATTCGCGTAAAGAATATATATATATATATATATATATATATTTATGTGCAATAATTGTCGAGTAATTTTGTCTCGATTGAAATATGGGGCCATAATAATAGGCGCAAGTATTTTGCGCTTTTTGTCACAAACAGGCCTTTAGTATCAATTACTGTTTCTTGGTTTTTATAATAATATTTTGTATAATCTTGTTTGGAAATCAACCCCGCAATGAATGTATTGTTTATATATATTTTTGGACGGAAATAAGAACTACAGAAGCCAACGTGAATCTGTCTTTCAGTTCTATGATTTTACCTGTCACGTGATGTATCACGTGACATTCATGCACTTTAAATATTTGTATGTGTATTGTAAACTTTAATTGTGACCAAGCCTGCTGGGTCAGGCGAAACGCGTTGATAAGCGACAAGAGAATAAAAATAAGTTTTTCACCATGTTGTTGTCGTCTCCTCTTCAAATGGATTGTTGAGGTTTGAGCTCGTAATGTGATTCCTGCCTTTGCTCATGAGGTCGGAAGACGACGCGCCCTCTGATTTGGTGACGCAGAAGTTTGTGAGCATTTGGAGAAGTTTGTTTACTGCCGTCCCTCTCACGCAGACCGAGTCGGAGAAGTCGAAAAAGAACTCCGCAGTGTCCCGATTTCACACGCCGTGCAGAATCCGTGCCAGGACTTGGGTGAGTGCTAATAATCACCGGACAATTGTTTGGCGGTAAAGGAGGCGTTTGTGATTATTCGAGGTACGAGTGTCTGCGGCACTGAGGAAGAGGGAAAGCTTTGTGTGGGAGGGTCTGAGATTGAGTCAGCCCCACACTAGCGGTTGGTGTAAAACGCAAGGATTAGAAGTAATTGAAATGTCGCTTGAGGAAATGAACGAACGCGAGTAGGAAGCACTGCAGATATTTGATGAAGCAACCATTGGTGCTGCGGCAAAACAACAGCCTTCAAGAGTTCGAAATGAGAAAATGCCTGACGTAATGGTGCGATTGAAGCGCCTTGAAAAATTATCCCGGGGTGAGCTTTCAAAATGGTGGGAATCAAGATCCCTACAGCGCTACCTCGAAGTAGGGAGAATTCCAAGGGGGCTAAGAATACTTGTGGCCCCAACCTAAGAAGACCCCGACCCCCTAATGTTACAGGAGTGGGCGGATAATAATCAAGACTCATCTTGCCACATGCTGAGAATCTTAATCAAGTATGCGGAGAAAGATCGCGCAAAAATGATGGAGGAAATTAATCAAATTAACGACATGCTGGCTAAAGAGGATAATCAGGAACCAATTGTTCTCTACAAAAAGGAGATGGGAGAACGGTTGAAAAAGTTGGGAACGTCTATCAAGGAACGAAAAGCACAAAAGTTCATAAGGGACAAAAAGGATTATGACCGTGGGCAGATTTATACATTTGCCAAAAAATTTGAAAATGTAAGGCTAATGAAAATTAGTGGCGCAGCACAAAAACAACAGACAGCCCAATCTGGCATAAGTAGCGTACCAAGTTCAGATGTGGTGACCTCAGCAGAGGAAGGGCCCAGTGGGGAAGTGGAAGAACGAATCCCTACAGTTATTGACGAATTTGGTTTTTTTCAAGAGGACCGACGGTTCATCCTTTGCCCAAGAACAAGGGTAAATTACGCCAAACCGCCAAGAGGAAAAGGCAAAGGAACAAAAGGCGCCAAGGTGCAAAACAAAGAGCAGTGATCAATGCACAAATGTCTTCTGACATTATCCCGGATTTGACCCAACCAAAAACATCGGTGATTAACTTGACCAACATGGAACTGCCTATTGAGGAGGAAAAGATCCTCAACTTAGGACAATCATTTTGCCCGATTGCCGAATTTAATTACGTCCAAACTCGGATAGACATTTTCAAATTCGCAAGACTTTTGAAATTAAAAAAACATTTCTCTTTGAACCAGGGTTCAGTGAGCGAGACTTTAAACCACGGAAACAGTGAGGCTTCACTGGGAGAATTAAATGTACAGGACATGGACCTCATGCTTGATATTCAACCTTCTGGTAGAATATACGAAGAATATGAGAATGGTGTGAGCTTTGAAAGACAAATAGCTGATGAACCATTAGAACTAATGAGTCAAGCAGATGAGGTAGCAAGATCTGAAGGACTGGTCATCAATGCGAGTGACCCAACTAACTTTCGACACAGATCTCGATATATTCCTTACACTGCACGTGATAGCATTGACATTTTCAACGATTTGGTTGTAAATGACCTAAAGAACTTGGAGAAATGTACTAGTGTGTGCAATAAAAAATTTAGCAAGCAAGAAAAAGTTCAGACAGCCCTTATTAATAAAATCATGCAGGAGGACAAATGCATAGTACGTGATGCTGATAAGGGCGGGAAGGTAGTCCTTTGGGATAGACAACAATATTTATCTGAAGCTTATAAACAGTTGAACAATAGAACTTGCTATGTAAGGGTTAAACCTGAGATTATGCTTAACAGCCACGCACAATACAATGCAGAATTGGATAACTGATATGGACAACTACTGATCACTCATGATGAGTATAAATATCTGAAAATAATTAACCCAGTTACTCCAGTTTTTTATTTGCTCCCGAAGGTGCATAAGGACCCTTGTAATCCCCCTGGTAGGCCAATTATTTCGGCTATAGGTGGTGGGTTAGAAAACACCTCAAAATTTATTGACTCTTTCTTAAATCCATTAGCTGCTCAACTCCCGTCGTATATTTTGGATACAAGGGATTTTCTTAAATCCATCTATGATATTCCCTGGGAAGATGATTTGATTTTGGTGACTATTGATGTCACCACCTTGTACACGAGCATTAAGCACAGTGATGGACTTAATGCTATAAGACATTTCCTTGGGACAAGACCAATTAAACTATGGGCTCATACCCAAACTTCTATCAATGGTCTCAACCTGCTTAAAAAATAATTTCTTCATCTTTAATGATGAATTATTTCACCAAACCTGTGGCACTGCGATGTGCACCTGCTTCGCCCCCAGCTATGCTAATTTGCATATGGGCTGGTGGGAGGAGCAGGTGATCCAGAAACAGTGCCAAAATGAATGGGAAAACAACATCCTTCATTGGAGTAGCTTTATTGACGACTTGTTTGTTGTCTGGAGAGGCCCCCTATCTGATTTAAATATGTTCTTGGCCAAAATATAGAAAAACAGTTTAAACTTGAAATTCACCAGTACTGTAAGCACAGAGTCTGTCAACTTTTTAGACCTCACAGTCTACATTAAGGACAATAAATTACAGACTAAATTATATAGGAAGGAGACCTCTGGAAATACTGTGCTTCATGCCAGTAGTTTCCACCCTACTAGTTTGGTGAATAGTATCCCCTATGGGAAGGTCTAAGGGTTTTGAGAAATTGCAGTGACCCTAATGACAGAGAGTGTGCATTAACTGACCTTCAATTACGCTTTAAACAGAGGGGGTACAGTGATAACTGTCTGAATACATCTTTCAGTAAAGTCAAGCATAAAACCAAAGAGGTCCTCTTCAAAGACAGTAGGAAGATGAAGAAACAAGCAGAAAATGAGTGTAGGTTGATCACTAACTATAACAAATTGCATGGATCGGTGAGGAAAATTTTGACACGTCATTGGCATATTATCAAAAATGACCCAATTCTCGGTCCTTTACTCACCAATAGACCCCTTATAACTTTTCGTAAGGCAAAATCATTCAAGCAAATGTTAATGAAAACCACGTTGACTAAAGCTAAGAAAAAGACAAAAAGAGCAATTGGTTGTCCAGAAAGGATGGGTTCTTAAAGTGTAATAAATGTAAAGCGTGTGAGCATGGAAAAAATGCTAGTACATACCAACCAGGCCTTTCTAACAGAACTAAAAAGATCAAAGGACAATATGACTGCAAGACAGACTTTGCGATTTATGTTTTGCGATGTAAATGCAACCTACAAGTATGTAGGGAGCACGATTAAGCCCGTTCATCAACGGGTGTTACAACATCTGAGGGCGATCAAAAATGCAGATAGATCTTATCCGGTCGCCCGGCATTTCGAAAAGTTTCATGAAAAAAATCCAAGCAGTCTGTCCTATTTTGTTATCGATTCCGTACCCTTGAATAAAAGAGGGGGGGATAGGGTTAAAAGGCTCCGCAAACTTGAATTGTGGTACATAGTGGAATTAAATACAAAAAGCCCATACGGATTAAATATTGAAGAGGATCTGTACACACACCTATGACTCTTGATTACATTGTAATAGTGATGAATTTCTGGTAAATTTAGCTTCCTGGTTAGTGTAATTCATTTCTTTTAGTTTAGAGTTCTTTTGTGTATTATTATTTGTTTTCAATTTTGTTTTGACACTTAAATGATTGAACTGATCGGATTTGCCCACTGGGGCTAGATTTGTAAACCTATTGGTTTCTGGTTTCTGAGGTTAATCCGCTATTAAAACTTTGGAGCTTTGATGCAAGTGCGATTTATCGAATATAAACCATTGACTACAGTTTGTTTGAAGGTGGCTAATTTAAGCCCACTTGGGCTGTATTATGTGCAATAATTGTCAAGTAATTTTGTCTCGATTGAAATATGGGACCATAATAATAGGCGCGAGTATTTTGCGTTTTTTGTCACAAACACCCCTTTAGTATCAATTACTGTTTCTTGGTTTTTATAATAATATTTTGTATAATCTTGTTTGGAAATCAACCCCGCAATGAATGTATTGTTTATATATATTTTTTGACGGAAATAAGAACTACAGAAGCCAACGTGAATCTGTCTTTCAGTTCTATGATTTTACCTGTCATGTGATGTATCACGTGACATTCATGCACTTTAAATGTTTGTATGTGTATTGTAAACTTTAATCGTGACCAAGCCTGCTGGGTCAGGCGAAACGCGTTGATAAGCGACAAGAGAATAAAAATAAGTTTTTCACCACGTTGTTGTCGTCTCCTCTTCAAATGGATTGTTGTGGTTTGAGCTCGTAATATATATATATATATATATATATATATATATATATATATATTTTATATATATATATATATATATAGCAAAGGCAACTTCTATGAAGAAGACAAGGTGCACACTCTTGTGAGAAGTACAGCTTCATTTAATCAGTCACGGCAATCTCGAACAGCTTTCCTGACGCGTTTCAGTAGTCCTGCTACCTTTCTCAAAGGGTCCACTGCAGCATTGTTCTGTATTGCACCACATTGGCTCCCCCTATTTCCGTTGTTTTTATAATGATGGTCCCCATTGGACCACCTCTGGTGGTATGTGCGTTGCATTATGGGGCTCGTGGTTTCGCTTGTGGTGTTCCTCGTGGTAGTTTGATGCCGTCTGTGTTAGCTGTACGTGTCAATTCATGCCGTGTGTTCACAAGTCCCTGCACAGTCCCATTTTCAAGGCTGGTGTGGGTCCCTGCCTCGGCCGGTCCGAGGCGGCTGCCAGTGCCCCTTAACAGTCTATACGACATCAAAAGTTGTAGTCCATGAGGGCGGGGCATTGCGGCGCTCTTGGCGGGCGGTGCGTTCCTTGATTCGGCTGGACAATGCCGTTTAAATATCAAAGGTAACTTTTTTGAAGAACAGAAGGCGCACACTCTTGTGAGAAGTACAGCTTCATTTGATCAGTCACGGCAATCTCGAACAGCTTCCCTGACGCGTTTCAGTAGTCCTGCTACCTTTCTCAAAGGGTCCACTGCAGCATTGTTCTGTATTGCACCACATTGGCTCCCGCTATTTCCGTTGTTTTTCCGTTGTTTTTATAATGATGGTCCCCATTGGACCACCTCTGGTGGTATGTGCGTTGCATTATGGGGCTTGTGGTTTCGCTTGTGGTGTTCCTCGCGGTAGTTTGATGCCGTCTGTGTTAGCTGTCCGTGTCAATTCATGCCGTGTGTTCACAAGTCCCTGCACAGTCCCATTTTCAAGGCAGGTGTGGGTCCCTGCCTCGGCCGGTCCGAGGCGGCTGCCAGTGCCACTTAACAGTCTTGCGACATCAAAAGTTGTAGTCCATGAGGGCGGGGCATTGCGGCGCTCTTGGCGGGCAGTGCGTTCCTTGATTCGGCTGGACAGGGCCGTTTAAATATCAAAGGTAACTTCTATGAAGAAGACAAGGCGCACACTCTTGTGAGAAGTACAGCTTCATTTAATCAGTCACAGCAATCTCGAACAGCTTCCCTGACGCGTTTCAGTAGTCCTGATACCTTTCTCAAAGGGTCCACTGCAGCATTGTTCTGTATTGCACCACATTGGCTCCCGCTATTTCCGTTGTTTTTATAATGATGGTCCCCATTGGACCACCTCTGGTGGTATGTGCGTTGCATTATGGGGCTCGTGGTTTCGCTTGTGGTGTTCCTCGGGGTAGTTTGTTGCCGTCTGTGTTAGCTGTCCGTGTCAATTCATGCTGTGTGTTCACAAGTCCCTGCACAGTCCCATTTTCAAGGCTGGTGGGGGTCCCTGCCTCGGCCGGTCCAAGATGGCTGCCAGTGCCCCTTAACAGTCTTGCGACATCAAAAGTTGTAGTCCATGAGTGCGAGGCATTGCGGCGCTCTTGGCGGGCGGTGCTTTCCTTGATTCGGCTGGACAGGGCCGTTTAAATATCAAAGGTAACTTCTATGAAGAAGACACGGCGCACACTCTTGTGAGAAGTACAGCTTCATTTAATCAGTCACGGCAATCTCTAACAGCTTCCCTGACGCGTTTCAGTAGTCCTGCTACCTTTCTCAAAGGGCCCACTGCAGCATTGTTCTGTATTGCACCACATTGGCTCCCGCTATTTCCGTTGTTTTTATAATGATTGTCCCCATTGGACCACCTCTGGTGGTATGTGCGTTGCATTATGGGGCTCGTGGTTTCGCTTGTGGTGTTCCTCGCGGTAGTTTGATGCCGTCTGTGTTAGCTGTCCGTGTCAATTCATGCAGTGTGTTCACAAGTCACTGCACAGTCCCATTTTCAAGGCTGGTGTGGGTCCCTTCCTCGGCCGTTCGAGGCGGCTGCCAGTGCCCCTTAACAGTCTTGCGACATCAAAAGTTGTAGTCCATGAGGGCGGGGCATTGCGGCGCTCTTGGCGGGTGGGGCGTTCCTCGATTCGGCTGGACAGGGCCGTTTAAATATCATAGGTAACTTCTATGAAGAAGACAAGGCGCACACTCTGGTGAGAAGTACAGCTTCATTTATTCAGTCACGGCAATCTCGAACAGCTTCCCTGACGCGTTTCAGTAGTCCTGCTACCTTTCTCAAAGGGTCCACTGCAGCATTGTTCTGTATTGCACCACATTGGCTCCCGCTATTTTCGTTGTTTTTATAATGATGGTCCCCATTGGACCACCTCTGGTGGTATATGCATTGCATTATGGGGCTCGTGGTTTCGCTTGTGGTGTTCCTCGCGGTAGTTTGATGCCGTCTTTGTTAGCTGTCCGTGTCAATTCATGCCGTGTGTTCACAAGTCCCTGCACAGTCCAATTTTCAAGGCTGGTGTGGGTCCCTGCCTCTGCCGGTCCGAGGCGGCTTCCAGTGCCCCTTAACAGTTAAGGGGCACTGGCAGCCGCCTCGGAATCGCGAACCGCGAGGAAAACGACAAGCGAAACCACGAGCCCAATAATGCAAAGCACATACCACCAGAGGGGGTCCAATGGGGACCATCATTATAAAAACAACGGAAAAAGCGGGAGCCAATGTGGTGCAATACAGAACAATGCTGTAGTGGACCCTTTGAGAAAGGTAGCAGGACTACTGAAACGCATCAGGGAAGGTGTTCGAGATTGCCGTGACTGATTAAATGAAGCTGTACTTCTCACAAGAGTGTGCGCCTTGTCTTCTTCATAGAAGTTACCTTTGATATTTAAACAGCCCTGTCCAGCCGAATCAAGGAACGCACCGCCTGCCAAGAGCGCCGCAATGCCCCGCCCTCATGGACTACACCTTTGGATGTCGCAAGACTGTTAAGGGGCACTGGCAGCCGCCTCGGACCGGCCGAGGCAGGGACCCACACTAGCCTTGAAAATGGGACAGTGCGGGGACTTGTGAACACACTGCATGAATTGACACGGACAACTAACACAGACAGCATCAAACTACGGCGAGAAACACCACAAGCGAAACCACGAGCCCCATAATGCAACGCACATACCACCAGAGGTGGTCCAATGGGGACCATCATTATAAAAACAACGGAAATAGCGGGAGCCAATGTGGTGCAATACAGAACAATGGTGCAGTGGACCCTTTGAGAAAGGTAGCAGGACTACTGAAACGCGTCAGGGAAGCTGTTCGAGATTACCGTGACTGATTAAATGAAGCTGTACTTCTCACAAGAGTGTGTGCCTTGTCTTCTTCATAGAAGTTACCTTTGATATTTAAACGGCCCTGTCCAGCCGAATCAAGGAACGCACCGCCCGCCAAGAGCGCCTCAATGCCCTGCCCTCATGGACTACAACTTTTGATGTCGCAAGACTGTTAAGGGGCACTGGCAGCTGCCTCTGGCCAGCCGAGGCACGGACCCACACCAGCCTTGAAAAAGGGACTGTGCAGGGACTTGTGAACACACGGCATGAATTGACACAAACATCTAACACAGACGGCATCAAACTACCGCGAGGAACACCACAAGCGAAACCACGAGCCCCATAATGCAACGCACATACCACCAGAGGTGGTCCAATGGAGGCCATCATTATAAAAACAACTGAAATAGCGGGAGCCAATGTGGTGCAATACAGAACAATGATGCAGTGGACACTTAGAGAAAGGTAGCAGGACTACTGAAACGCGTCAGGGAAGCTGTTCGAGATTGCTGTGACTGATTAAATGAAGCTGTACTTCTCACAAGAGTGTGCGCCTTGTCTTCTTCATAGAAGTTACCTTTGATATTTCAACTGCCCTGTCCAGCCAAATCAAGGAACGCACCGCCCGCCAAGAGCGCCGCAATGCCCTGCCCTCATGGACTACAACTTTTGATGTCGCAAGAGTGTTAAGGGGCACTGGCAGCCGCCTCGGGCCGGCCGAGGCACGGACCCACACCAGCCTTGAAAATGGGACTGTGCAGGGACTTGTGAACACACGGCATGAATTGACACAGACAGCTAACACAGACGGCATCAAACAACTGCGAGGAACACCACAAGCGAAACCATGAGCCCCATAATGCAACGCACATACCACCGGAGGTGGTCCAATGGGGACCATCATTATAAAAACAACGGAAATAGCGGCAGCCAATGTGGTGCAATACGGAACAATGCTGCAGTGGACCCTTAGATAAAGGTAGCAGGACTACTGAAATGCGTCAGGAAAGCTGTTCGAGATTGCCATGACTGATTAAATGAAGCTGTACTTCTCACAAGAGTGTGCGCCTTGTCTTCTTCATAGAAGTTTCCTTTGATATTTAAACGGCCCTGTCCAGCCGAATCAAGGAACGCACCGCCCGCCAAGAGCGGCTCAATGCCCCGCCCTCATGAACTACAACTTTTGATGTCGCAAGACTGTTAAGGGGCACTGGCAGCCACCTCGGAGCAGCCGAGGCAGGGACCCACACCAGCCTTGAAAATGGGACTGTGCAGGGACTTGTGAACACACGGCATGAATTGACACGGACAGCTAACACAAACGGCATCAAACTACCGCGAGGAACACCACAAGCAAAACCACGAGCTCCATAATGCAACGCACATACCACCAGAGGTGGTCCAATGGGGACCATCATTATAAAAACAACGGAAATAGCGGGAGCCAATGTGGTGCAATACAGAACAATGCTGCAGTGGACCCTTTGAGAAAGGTAGCAGGACTACTGAAACCCGTCAGGGAAGCTGTTCGAAATTGCCGTGACTGATTAAATGAAGCTGTACTTCTCACAAGAGTGTGCGCCTCTTCTTCTTCATAGAAGTTACCTTTGATATTTAAACGGCCCTGTTCAGCCGAATCAAGGACTGCACCGCCCGCCAAGAGCGCCGCAATGCCCCGCCCTCATGGACTACAACTTTTGATGTCGCAAGACTGTTAAGGGGCACTGGCAGCCGCCTCGGACCGGCCGAGGCAGGGACCCACACCAGCCTTGAAAATGGGACTGTGCAGGGACTTGTGAACACAGGGCATGAATTGACACGGACAGCTAACACAGACGGCATCAAACTACCGCGAGGAACACCACAAGCGAAACCACGAGCCCCATAATGCAACGCACATACCACCAGAGGTGGTCCAATGGGGACCATCATTATAAAAACAATGGAAATAGCGGGAGCCAATGTGGTGCAATACAGAAAAATGCTGCAGTGGACCCATTGAGAAAGGTAGCAGGACTACTGAAAGGCGTCAGGGAAGCTGTTCTAGATTGCCGTGACTGATTAAATGAAGCTGTACTTCTCACAAGAGTGTGCGCCTTGTCTTCTTCATAGAAGTTACCTTTGATATTTAAACGGATCTGTCCAGCCGAATCAAGGAACGCACCGCCCGCCAAGAGCGGCTCAATGCCCCGCCCTCATGGACTACAACTTTTGATGTCACAAGACTGTTAAGGGGCACTGGCAGCCGCCTCGGACCGGCCGAGGCAGGGACCCACACCATCCTTGAAAATGGTACTGTGCAGGGACTTGTGAACACACGGCATGAATTGACACGGACAGCTAACACAGACGGCATCAAAAATACCGCGAGGAACACCACAAGCGAAACCACGAGCCCCATAATGCAACGCACATACCACCAGAGGTGGTCCAATTGGGACCATCATTATAAAAACAACGGAAATAGCGGGAGCCAATGTGGTGCAATACAGAACAATGCTGCAGTGGGCCCTTTGAGAAAGGTAGCAGGACTACTGAAACGCGTCAGGGAAGCTGTTCGAGATTGCCGTGACTGATTAAATTAAGCTGTACTTCTCAGAAGAGTGTGTGCCTTGTCTTCTTCATAGAAGTTACCTTTGATATTTAAACGGCCCTGTCCAGCCGAATCCAGGAACGCACTGCCCACCAAGAGCGCCGCAATACCCCGCCCTCATGGACTACAACTTTTGATGTCGTAAGACTGTTAAGGGGCACTGGAGCCGCCTCGGACCGGCTGAGGCAGGGACCCACACCAGCCTTGAAAATGGGACTGTGCAGGGACTTGTGAACACACGGCATGAATTGACACGGACAGCTAACACAGACGGCATCAAACTACCGCAAGGAACACCACAAGCGAAACCACGAGCCCCATAATGCAACGCACATACGACCAGAGGTGGTTCAATGGGGACCATCATTATAAAAACAACGGAAATAGCGGGAGCCAATTTGGTGCAATACAGAACAATGCTGCAGTGGACCCTTTGAGAAATGTAGCAGGACTACTGAAACGCGTCAGGGAAGCCGTTCGAAATTGCTGTGACTGATTAAATGAAGCTGTTCTTCTCACAAGAGTGTGCGCCTTGTCTTCTTCATAGAAGTTAACTTTGATATTTAAACGGCCCTGTTCAGCCGAATGAAGGAACGCACCGCCCGCCAAGAGCGCCTCAATGCCCCGCCCTCATGGACTACAACTTTTGATGTCGCAAGACTGTTAAGGGGCACTGGCAGCCGCCTCGGACCTGCAGAGGCAGGGACCCACACCAGCCTTGGAAATGGGACTGTGCAGGGACTTGTGAACACACGGCATGAATTGACACGGACAGCTAACACAGACGGCATCAAACTACCGCAAGGAACACCACAAGCAGACCACGAGCCCCATAATGCAACGCACATACCACCAGAGGTGGTCCAATGGGGACCATCATTATAAAAACAGCGGAAATAGCGGGAGCCAATTTGGTGCAATACAGAACAATGCTGCAGTGGACCCTTTGAGAAATGTAGCAGGACTACTGAAACGCGTCAGGGAAGCTGTTCGAAATTGCTGTGACTGATTAAATGAAGCTGTACTTCTCACAAGAGTGTGCGCCTTGTCTTCTTCATAGAAGTTACCTTTGATATTTAAACGGCCCTGTCCAGCCGAATCAAGGAACGCACCGCCCGCCAAGAGCGCCGCAATGCCCCGCCCTCATGGACTACAACTTTTGATGTCACAAGACTGTTAAGGGGCACTGGCAGCCGCCTCGGACCGGCCGAGGCAGGGACCCACACCAGCCTTGAAAATGGGACTGTGCAGGGACTTGTGAACACACGGCATGAATTGACACGGACAGCTAACACAGACGGCATCAAACTACCGCGAGGAACACCACAAGCGAAACCACGAGCCCCATAATGCAACGCACATACCACCAGAGGTGGTCCAATGGGGACCATCATTATAAAAACAACGGAAATAGCGGGAGCCAATGTGGTGCAATACAGAACAATGCTGCAGTGGACCCTTTGAGAAAGGTAGCAGGACTACTGAAACGCGTCAGGGAAGCTGTTCGAGATTGCTGTGACTGATTAAATGAAGCTGTACTTCTCAGAAGAGTGTGTGCCTTGTCTTCTTCATAGAAGTTACCTTTGATATTTAAACGGCCCTGTCCAGCCGAATCAAGGAACGCACCGCCCACCAAGAGCGCTGCAATGCCCCGCCCTCATGGACTACAACTTTTGATGTCGCAAGACTGTTAAGGGGCACTGGCAGCCGCCTCGGACCGGCCGAGGCCGGGACCCACACCAGCCTTGAAAATGGGACTGTGCAGGGACTTGTGAACACACGGCATGAATTGACACAGACAGCTAACACAGACGGCATCAAACAACTGCGAGGAACACCACAAGCGAAACCATGAGCCCCATAATGCAACGCACATACCACCGGAGGTGGTCCAATGGGGACCATCATTATAAAAACAACGGAAATAGCGGCAGCCAATGTGGTGCAATACGGAACAATGCTGCAGTGGACCCTTAGATAAAGGTAGCAGGACTACTGAAATGCGTCAGGAAAGCTGTTCGAGATTGCCATGACTGATTAAATGAAGCTGTACTTCTCACAAGAGTGTGCGCCTTGTCTTCTTCATAGAAGTTTCCTTTGATATTTAAACGGCCCTGTCCAGCCGAATCAAGGAACGCACCGCCCGCCAAGAGCGGCTCAATGCCCCGCCCTCATGAACTACAACTTTTGATGTCGCAAGACTGTTAAGGGGCACTGGCAGCCACCTCGGAGCAGCCGAGGCAGGGACCCACACCAGCCTTGAAAATGGGACTGTGCAGGGACTTGTGAACACACGGCATGAATTGACACGGACAGCTAACACAAACGGCATCAAACTACCGCGAGGAACACCACAAGCAAAACCACGAGCTCCATAATGCAACGCACATACCACCAGAGGTGGTCCAATGGGGACCATCATTATAAAAACAACGGAAATAGCGGGAGCCAATGTGGTGCAATACAGAACAATGCTGCAGTGGACCCTTTGAGAAAGGTAGCAGGACTACTGAAACCCGTCAGGGAAGCTGTTCGAAATTGCCGTGACTGATTAAATGAAGCTGTACTTCTCACAAGAGTGTGCGCCTCTTCTTCTTCATAGAAGTTACCTTTGATATTTAAACGGCCCTGTTCAGCCGAATCAAGGACTGCACCGCCCGCCAAGAGCGCCGCAATGCCCCGCCCTCATGGACTACAACTTTTGATGTCGCAAGACTGTTAAGGGGCACTGGCAGCCGCCTCGGACCGGCCGAGGCAGGGACCCACACCAGCCTTGAAAATGGGACTGTGCAGGGACTTGTGAACACAGGGCATGAATTGACACGGACAGCTAACACAGACGGCATCAAACTACCGCGAGGAACACCACAAGCGAAACCACGAGCCCCATAATGCAACGCACATACCACCAGAGGTGGTCCAATGGGGACCATCATTATAAAAACAATGGAAATAGCGGGAGCCAATGTGGTGCAATACAGAAAAATGCTGCAGTGGACCCATTGAGAAAGGTAGCAGGACTACTGAAAGGCGTCAGGGAAGCTGTTCTAGATTGCCGTGACTGATTAAATGAAGCTGTACTTCTCACAAGAGTGTGCGCCTTGTCTTCTTCATAGAAGTTACCTTTGATATTTAAACGGCCCTGTCCAGCCGAATCCAGGAACGCACTGCCCACCAAGAGCGCCGCAATACCCCGCCCTCATGGACTACAACTTTTGATGTCGTAAGACTGTTAAGGGGCACTGGAGCCGCCTCGGACCGGCTGAGGCAGGGACCCACACCAGCCTTGAAAATGGGACTGTGCAGGGACTTGTGAACACACGGCATGAATTGACACGGACAGCTAACACAGACGGCATCAAACTACCGCAAGGAACACCACAAGCGAAACCACGAGCCCCATAATGCAACGCACATACGACCAGAGGTGGTTCAATGGGGACCATCATTATAAAAACAACGGAAATAGCGGGAGCCAATTTGGTGCAATACAGAACAATGCTGCAGTGGACCCTTTGAGAAATGTAGCAGGACTACTGAAACGCGTCAGGGAAGCCGTTCGAAATTGCTGTGACTGATTAAATGAAGCTGTTCTTCTCACAAGAGTGTGCGCCTTGTCTTCTTCATAGAAGTTAACTTTGATATTTAAACGGCCCTGTTCAGCCGAATCAAGGAACGCACCGCCCGCCAAGAGCGCCTCAATGCCCCGCCCTCATGGACTACAACTTTTGATGTCGCAAGACTGTTAAGGGGCACTGGCAGCCGCCTCGGACCTGCAGAGGCAGGGACCCACACCAGCCTTGGAAATGGGACTGTGCAGGGACTTGTGAACACACGGCATGAATTGACACGGACAGCTAACACAGACGGCATCAAACTACCGCAAGGAACACCACAAGCAGACCACGAGCCCCATAATGCAACGCACATACCACCAGAGGTGGTCCAATGGGGACCATCATTATAAAAACAGCGGAAATAGCGGGAGCCAATTTGGTGCAATACAGAACAATGCTGCAGTGGACCCTTTGAGAAATGTAGCAGGACTACTGAAACGCGTCAGGGAAGCTGTTCGAAATTGCTGTGACTGATTAAATGAAGCTGTACTTCTCACAAGAGTGTGCGCCTTGTCTTCTTCATAGAAGTTACCTTTGATATTCAAACGGCCCTGTTCAGCCGAATCAAGGAACGCACCGCCCGCCAAGAGCGCCTCAATGCCCCGCCCTCATGGACTACAACTTTTGATGTCGCAAGACTGTTAAGGGGCACTGGCAGCCGCCTCGGACCGGCTGAGGCAGGGACCCACACCAGCCTTGAAAATGGGACTGTGCAGGGACTTGTGAACACACGGCATGAATTGACACGGACAGCTAACACAGACGGCATCAAACTGCCGTGAGGAACACCACAAGCGAAACCACGAGCCCCATAATGCAACGCACATACCACCAGAGGTGGTCCAATGGGGACCATCATTATAAAAACAACGGAAATAGCGGGAGCCAATGTGGTGCAATACAGAACAATGCTGCAGTGGACCCTTTGAGAAAGGTAGCAGGACTACTGAAACACGTCAGGGAAGCTGTTCGAAATTGCCGTGACTGATTAAATGAAGCTGTACTTCTCACAAGAGTGTGCGCCTTGTCTTCTTCATAGAAGTTACCTTTGATATTTAAACGGCCCTGTCCAGCCGAATCAAGGAACGCACCGCCCGCCAAGAGCGCCGCAATGCCCCGCCCTCATGGACTACAACTTTTGATGTCACAAGACTGTTAAGGGGCACTGGCAGCCGCCTCGGACCGGCCGAGGCAGGGACCCACACCAGCCTTGAAAATGGGACTGTGCAGGGACTTGTGAACACACGGCATGAATTGACACGGACAGCTAACACAGACGGCATCAAACTACCGCGAGGAACACCACAAGCGAAACCACGAGCCCCATAATGCAACGCACATACCACCAGAGGTGGTCCAATGGGGACCATCATTATAAAAACAACGGAAATAGCAGGAGCCAATGTGGTGCAATACAGAACAATGCTGCAGTGGACCCTTTGAGAAAGGTAGCAGGAATACTGAAACGCGTCAGGGAAGCTGTTCGAGATTGCTGTGACTGATTAAATGAAGCTGTACTTCTCAGAAGAGTGTGTTCCTTGTCTTCTTCATAGAAGTTACCTTTGATATTTAAACGGCCCTGTCCAGCCGAATCAAGGAACGCACCGCCCACCAAGAGCGCTGCAATGCCCCGCCCTCATGGACTACAACTTTTGATGTCGCAAGACTGTTAAGGGGCACTGGCAGCCGCCTCGGACCGGCCGAGGCCGGGACCCACACCAGCCTTGAAAATGGGACTGTGCAGTGACTTGTGAACACACAGCATGAATTGACACGGACAGCTAACACAAACAGCATCAAGCTACCGCCAGGAACACCACAAGCGAAACCACGAGCCCCATAATGCAACGCACATACCACCAGAGGTGTTCCAATGGGGACCATCATTATAAAAACAACGGAAATAGCGGGAGCCTATGTGGTGCAATACAAAACAATGCTGCAGTGGACCCTTTGAGAAAGGTAGCAGGACTACTGAAACGCGTCAGGGAAGCTGCTCGAAGTTGCTGTGACTGATTAAATGAAGCTGTACTTCTCACAAGAGTGTGCGCCTTGTCTTCCTCATAGAAGTTACCTTTGATATTTAAACGGCCCTGTTCAGCCGAATCAAGGAACGCACCGCCCGCCAAGAGCGCCGCAATGCCCCGCCCTCATGGACTACAACTTTTGATGTCGCAAGACTGTTAAGGGGCACTGGCAGCCGCATAGGACCGGCCGAGGCAGGGACCCACACCAGCCTTGAAAATGGGATTGTGCAGGGACTTGTGAACACACGGCATGAATTGACATGGACAGCTAACACAGACGGCATCAAACTACCGCGAGGAACACCACAAGCGAAACCACGAGCCCCATAATGCAACGCACATACCACCAGAGGTGGTCCAATGGGGACCATCATTATAAAAACAACGGAAATAGCGGGAGCCAATGTGGTGCAATACAGAACAATGCTGCAGTGGACCCTTTGAGAAAGGTAGCAGAACTACTGAAACGCGTCAGGGAAGCTGTTCGAGATTGCCGTGACTGATTAAATGAAGCTGTACTTCTCACAAGAGTGTGCGCCTTGTCTTCTTCATAGAAGTTACCTTTTATATTTAAACGGCCCTGTCCAGCCGAATCAAGGAACGCACCGCCCGCCAAGAGCGGCTCAATGCCCCGCCCTCATGAACTACAACTTTTGATGTCGCAAGACTGTTAAGGGGCACTGGCAGCCACCTCGGAGCAGCCGAGGCAGGGACCCACACCAGCCTTGAAAATGGGACTGTGCAGGGACTTGTGAACACACGGCATGAATTGACACGGACAGCTAACACAAACAGCATCAAACTACCGCGAGGAACACCACAAGCAAAACCACGAGCTCCATAATGCAACGCACATACCACCAGAGGTGGTCCAATGGGGACCATCATTATAAAAACAACGGAAATAGCGGGAGCCAATGTGGTGCAATACAGAACAATGCTGCAGTGGACCCTTTGAGAAAGGTAGCAGGACTACTGAAACCCGTCAGGGAAGCTGTTCGAAATTGCCG
Organism: Lissotriton vulgaris; assembly: GCF_964263255.1. Classification (NCBI taxonomy): domain Eukaryota; kingdom Metazoa; phylum Chordata; class Amphibia; order Caudata; family Salamandridae; genus Lissotriton; species Lissotriton vulgaris. Next base: position 366,758,917 of record NC_141687.1, read on the forward strand.
TGACTGATTAAATGAAGCTGTACTTCTCACAAGAGTGTGCGCCTCTTCTTCTTCATAGAAGTTACCTTTGATATTTAAACGGCCCTGTTCAGCCGAATCAAGGACTGCACCGCCCGCCAAGAGCGCCGCAATGCCCCGCCCTCATGGACTACAACTTTTGATGTCGCAAGACTGTTAAGGGGCACTGGCAGCCGCCTCGGACCGGCCGAGGCAGGGACCCACACCAGCCTTGAAAATGGGACTGTGCAGGGACTTGTGAACACAGGGCATGAATTGACACGGACAGCTAACACAGACGGCATCAAACTACCGCGAGGAACACCACAAGCGAAACCACGAGCCCCATAATGCAACGCACATACCACCAGAGGTGGTCCAATGGGGACCATCATTATAAAAACAATGGAAATAGCGGGAGCCAATGTGGTGCAATACAGAAAAATGCTGCAGTGGACCCATTGAGAAAGGTAGCAGGACTACTGAAAGGCGTCAGGGAAGCTGTTCTAGATTGCCGTGACTGATTAAATGAAGCTGTACTTCTCACAAGAGTGTGCGCCTTGTCTTCTTCATAGAAGTTACCTTTGATATTTAAACGGCCCTGTCCAGCCGAATCCAGGAACGCACTGCCCACCAAGAGCGCCGCAATACCCCGCCCTCATGGACTACAACTTTTGATGTCGTAAGACTGTTAAGGGGCACTGGAGCCGCCTCGGACCGGCTGAGGCAGGGACCCACACCAGCCTTGAAAATGGGACTGTGCAGGGACTTGTGAACACACGGCATGAATTGACACGGACAGCTAACACAGACGGCATCAAACTACCGCAAGGAACACCACAAGCGAAACCACGAGCCCCATAATGCAACGCACATACGACCAGAGGTGGTTCAATGGGGACCATCATTATAAAAACAACGGAAATAGCGGGAGCCAATTTGGTGCAATACAGAACAATGCTGCAGTGGACCCTTTGAGAAATGTAGCAGGACTACTGAAACGCGTCAGGGAAGCCGTTCGAAATTGCTGTGACTGATTAAATGAAGCTGTTCTTCTCACAAGAGTGTGCGCCTTGTCTTCTTCATAGAAGTTAACTTTGATATTTAAACGGCCCTGTTCAGCCGAATCAAGGAACGCACCGCCCGCCAAGAGCGCCTCAATGCCCCGCCCTCATGGACTACAACTTTTGATGTCGCAAGACTGTTAAGGGGCACTGGCAGCCGCCTCGGACCTGCAGAGGCAGGGACCCACACCAGCCTTGGAAATGGGACTGTGCAGGGACTTGTGAACACACGGCATGAATTGACACGGACAGCTAACACAGACGGCATCAAACTACCGCAAGGAACACCACAAGCAGACCACGAGCCCCATAATGCAACGCACATACCACCAGAGGTGGTCCAATGGGGACCATCATTATAAAAACAGCGGAAATAGCGGGAGCCAATTTGGTGCAATACAGAACAATGCTGCAGTGGACCCTTTGAGAAATGTAGCAGGACTACTGAAACGCGTCAGGGAAGCTGTTCGAAATTGCTGTGACTGATTAAATGAAGCTGTACTTCTCACAAGAGTGTGCGCCTTGTCTTCTTCATAGAAGTTACCTTTGATATTCAAACGGCCCTGTTCAGCCGAATCAAGGAACGCACCGCCCGCCAAGAGCGCCTCAATGCCCCGCCCTCATGGACTACAACTTTTGATGTCGCAAGACTGTTAAGGGGCACTGGCAGCCGCCTCGGACCGGCTGAGGCAGGGACCCACACCAGCCTTGAAAATGGGACTGTGCAGGGACTTGTGAACACACGGCATGAATTGACACGGACAGCTAACACAGACGGCATCAAACTGCCGTGAGGAACACCACAAGCGAAACCACGAGCCCCATAATGCAACGCACATACCACCAGAGGTGGTCCAATGGGGACCATCATTATAAAAACAACGGAAATAGCGGGAGCCAATGTGGTGCAATACAGAACAATGCTGCAGTGGACCCTTTGAGAAAGGTAGCAGGACTACTGAAACACGTCAGGGAAGCTGTTCGAAATTGCCGTGACTGATTAAATGAAGCTGTACTTCTCACAAGAGTGTGCGCCTTGTCTTCTTCATAGAAGTTACCTTTGATATTTAAACGGCCCTGTCCAGCCGAATCAAGGAACGCACCGCCCGCCAAGAGCGCCGCAATGCCCCGCCCTCATGGACTACAACTTTTGATGTCACAAGACTGTTAAGGGGCACTGGCAGCCGCCTCGGACCGGCCGAGGCAGGGACCCACACCAGCCTTGAAAATGGGACTGTGCAGGGACTTGTGAACACACGGCATGAATTGACACGGACAGCTAACACAGACGGCATCAAACTACCGCGAGGAACACCACAAGCGAAACCACGAGCCCCATAATGCAACGCACATACCACCAGAGGTGGTCCAATGGGGACCATCATTATAAAAACAACGGAAATAGCAGGAGCCAATGTGGTGCAATACAGAACAATGCTGCAGTGGACCCTTTGAGAAAGGTAGCAGGAATACTGAAACGCGTCAGGGAAGCTGTTCGAGATTGCTGTGACTGATTAAATGAAGCTGTACTTCTCAGAAGAGTGTGTTCCTTGTCTTCTTCATAGAAGTTACCTTTGATATTTAAACGGCCCTGTCCAGCCGAATCAAGGAACGCACCGCCCACCAAGAGCGCTGCAATGCCCCGCCCTCATGGACTACAACTTTTGATGTCGCAAGACTGTTAAGGGGCACTGGCAGCCGCCTCGGACCGGCCGAGGCCGGGACCCACACCAGCCTTGAAAATGGGACTGTGCAGTGACTTGTGAACACACAGCATGAATTGACACGGACAGCTAACACAAACAGCATCAAGCTACCGCCAGGAACACCACAAGCGAAACCACGAGCCCCATAATGCAACGCACATACCACCAGAGGTGTTCCAATGGGGACCATCATTATAAAAACAACGGAAATAGCGGGAGCCTATGTGGTGCAATACAAAACAATGCTGCAGTGGACCCTTTGAGAAAGGTAGCAGGACTACTGAAACGCGTCAGGGAAGCTGCTCGAAGTTGCTGTGACTGATTAAATGAAGCTGTACTTCTCACAAGAGTGTGCGCCTTGTCTTCCTCATAGAAGTTACCTTTGATATTTAAACGGCCCTGTTCAGCCGAATCAAGGAACGCACCGCCCGCCAAGAGCGCCGCAATGCCCCGCCCTCCTGGACTACAACTTTTGATGTCGCAAGACTGTTAAGGGGCACTGGCAGCCTCCTCGGACCGGCTGAGGCAGGGGCCCAGACCAGCCTTGAAAATGGGACTGTGCAGGGACTTGTGAACACACGGCATGAATTGACACGGACAGCTAACACAGACGGCATCAAACTACCGCAAGGAACACCACAAGCGAAACCACGAGCCCCATAATGCAACGCACATACCACCAGAGGTGGTCCAATGGGGACCATCATTATAAAAACAGCGGAAATAGCGGGAGCCAATTTGGTGCAATACAGAACAATGCTGCAGTGGACCCTTTGAGAAATGTAGCAGGACTACTGAAACGCGTCAGGGAAGCTGTTCGAGATTGCCGTGACTGATTAAATGAAGCTGTACTTCTCACAAGAGTGTGCGCCTTGTCTTCTTCATAGAAGTTACCTTTGATATTTAAACGGCCCTGTCCAGCCGAATCACGGAACGCACCGCCCGCCAAGAGCGGCTCAATGCCCCGCCCTCATGGACTACAACTTTTGATGTCGCAAGACTGTTAAGGGGCACTGGCAGCCGCCTCGGACCGGCCGAGGCAGGGACCCACACCAGCCTTGAAAATGGGACTCTACAGGGACTTGTGAACACACGGCATGAATTGACACGGACAGCTAACACAGACGGCATCAAACTAACGCGAGGAACACCACAAGCGAAACCACGAGCCCCATAATGCAACGCACATACCACCAGAGGTGGTCCAATGGGGACCATCATTATAAAAACAACGGAAATAGCGGGAGCCAATGTGGTGCAATACAGAACAATGCTGCAGTGGACCCTTTGAGAAAGGTAGCAGGACTACTGAAACGTGTCAGGGAAGCTGTTGGAGATTGCCGTGACTGATTAAATGAAGCTGTACTTCTCAGAAGAGTGTGTGCCTTGTCTTCTTCATAGAAGTTACCTTTGATATTTAAACGGTCCTGTCCAGCCGAATCAAGGAACGCACCTCCCGCCAAGAGCGCCGCAATGCCCCGCCTTCATGGACTACAATTTTTGATGTCGCAAGACTGTTAAGGGGCACTGGCAGCCGCCTCGGACCTGCCGAGGCAGGGACCCACACCAGCCTTGAAAATGGGACTGTGCAGGGACTTGTGAACACACGGCATGAATTGACACAGACAGCTAACACAGACGGCATCAAACTACCGCGAGGAACACCACAAGCGAAACCACGAGCCCCATATTGCAACGCACATGCCACCAGAGGAGATCCAATGGGTACCATCATTATAAAAACAACGGAAATAGCGGGAGCCAATGTGGTGCAATACAGAACAATGCTGCAGTGGACCCTTTGAGAAAGGTAGCACGACTACTGAAACACGTCAGGGAAGCTGTTCGAAATTTTCGTGACTGATTAAATGAAGCTGTACTTCTCACAAGAGTGTGCGCCTTGTCTTCTTCATAGAAGTTACCTTTTATATTTAAACGGCCCTGTCCAGCCGAATCAAGGAACGCACCGCCCGCCAAGAGCGCCGCAATGCCCCGCCCTCATGGACTACAACTTTTGATGTCGCAAGACTGTTAAGGGGCACTGGCAGCCGCCTCGGGCCGGCCGAGGCAGGGACCCACACCAGCCTTGAAAATGGGACTGTGCAGGGACTTGTGAACACACGGCATGAATTGACACAGACAGCTAACACAGACGGCATCAAACTACCGCGAGAAACACCACAAGCGAAACCACGAGCCCCATAATGCAACGCACATACCACCAGAGGTGGTCCAATGGGGACCATCATTATAAAAACAACGGAAATAGCGGGAGCCAATGTGGTGCAATACAGAACAATGCTGCAGTGGACCCTTTGAGAAAGGTAGCAGGACTACTGAAACGCGTCAGGGAAGCTGTTCGAGATTGCCGTGACTGATTAAATAAAGCTGTACTTCTCACAAGAGTGTGCGCCTTGTCTTCTTCATAGAAGTTACCTTTGATATTTAAACGGCCCTGTCCAGCCGAATCAAGGAACGCACCGCCCGCCAAGAGCGGCTCAATGCCCCGCCCTCATGGACTACAACTTTTGATGTCGCAAGACTGTTAAGGGGCACTGGCAGCCGCCTCGGACCGGCCGAGGCCGGGACCCACACCAGCCTTGAAAATGGGACTGTTCAGGGACTTGTGAACACACGGCATGAATTGACACAGACAGCTAACACAGACGGCATCAAACTACCGCGAGGAACACCACAAGCGAAACCACGAGCCCCATAATGCAACGCACATACCACCAGAGGTGGTCCAATGGGGACCATCATTATAAAAACAACGGAAATAGCGGGAGCCAATGTGGTGCAATACAGAACAATGCTGCAGTGGACCCTTTGAGAAAGGTAGCAGGACTACTGAAACGCGTCAGGGAAGCTGTTCGAGATTGCCGTGACTGATTAAATGAAGCTGTACTTCTCACAAGAGTGTGCGCCTTGTCTTCTTCATAGAAGTTACCTTTGATATTTAAACGGCCCTGTCCAGCCGAATCAAGGAACGCACCGCCCGCCAAGAGCGGCTCAATGCCCCGCCCTCATGGACTACAACTTTTGATGTCGCAAGACTGTTAAGGGGCACTGGCAGCCGCCTCGGACCGGCCGAGGCAGGGACCCACACCAGCCTTGAAAATGGGACTCTACAGGGACTTGTGAACACACGGCATGAATTGACACGGACAGCTAACACAGACGGCATCAAACTAACGCGAGGAACACCACAAGCGAAACCACGAGCCCAATAATGCAACGCACATACCACCAGAGGTGGTCAAATGGGGACCATCATTATAAAAACAAAGGAAATAGCGGGAGCCAATGTGGTGCAATACAGAACAATGCTGCAGTGGACCCTTTGAGAAAGGTAGCAGGACTACTGAAACGCGTCAGTGAAGCTGTTGGAGATTACCGTGACTGATTAAATGAAGCTGTACTTCTCAGAAGAGTGTGTGCCTTGTCTTCTTCATAGAAGTTACCTTTGATATTTAAACGGTCCTATCCAGCCGAATCAAGGAACGCACCTCCCGCCAAGAGCGCCGCAATGCCCCGCCCTCATGGACTACAATTTTTGATGTCGCAAGACTGTTAAGGGGCACTTGCAGCCGCCTCGGACCTGCCGAGGCAGGAACCCACACCAGCCTTGAAAATGGGACTGTGCAGGGACTTGTGAACACACGGCATGAATTGACACAGACAGCTAACACAGACGGCATCAAACTACCGCGAGGAACACCACAAGCGAAACCACGAGCCCCATATTGCAACGCACATGCCACCAGAGGAGGTCCAATGGGGACCATCATTATAAAAACAACGGAAATAGCGGGAGCCAATGTGGTGCAATACAGAACAATGCTGCAGTGGACCCTTTGAGAAAGGTAGCACGACTACTGAAACGCGTCAGGGAAGCTGTTCGAAATTGCTGTGACTGATTAAATGAAGCTGTACTTCTCACAAGAGTGTGCGCCTTGTCTTCTTCATAGAAGTTACCTTTTATATTTAAACGGCCCTGTCCAGCCGAATCAAGGAACGCACCGCCCGCCAAGAGCGCCGCAATGCCCCGCCCTCATGGACTACAACTTTTGATGTCGCAAGACTGTTAAGGGGCACTGGCAGCCGCCTCGGGCCGGCCGAGGCAGGGACCCACACCAGCCTTGAAAATGGGACTGTGCAGGGACTTGTGAACACACGGCATGAATTGACACAGACAGCTAACACAGACGGCATCAAACTACCGCGAGGAACACCACAAGCGAAACCACGAGCCCCATAATGCAACGCACATACCACCAGAGGTGGTCCAATGGGGACCATCATTATAAAAACAACGGAAATAGCGGGAGCCAATGTGGTGCAATACAGAACAATGCTGCAGTGGACCCTTTGAGAAAGGTAGCAGGACTACTGAAACGCGTCAGGGAAGCTGTTCGAGATTGCCGTGACTGATTAAATGAAGCTGTACTTCTCACAAGAGTGTGCGCCTTGTCTTCTTCATAGAAGTTACCTTTGATATTTAAACGGCCCTGTCCAGCCGAATCAAGGAACGCACCGCCCGCCAAGAGCGGCTCAATGCCCCGCCCTCATGGACTACAACTTTTGATGTCGCAAGACTGTTAAGGGGCACTGGCAGCCGCCTCGGACCGGCCGAGGCAGGGACCCACACCAGCCTTGAAAATGGGACTCTACAGGGACTTGTGAACACACAGCATGAATTGACACGGACAGCTAACACAGACGGCATCAAACTAACGCGAGGAACACCACAAGCGAAACCACGAGCCCAATAATGCAACGCACATACCACCAGAGGTGGTCAAATGGGGACCATCATTATAAAAACAAAGGAAATAGCGGGAGCCAATGTGGTGCAATACAGAACAATGCTGCAGTGGACCCTTTGAGAAAGGTAGCAGGACTACTGAAACGCGTCAGGGAAGCTGTTCGAAATTGCTGTGACTGATTAAATGAAGCTGTACTTCTCACAAGAGTGTGCGCCTTGTCTTCTTCATAGAAGTTACCTTTGATATTTAAACGGCCCTGTCCAGCCAAATCAAGGAACGCACCGCCCGCCAAGAGCGCCGCAATGCTCTGCCCTTCTGGACTACAACTTTTGATGTCGCAAGACTGTTAAGGGGCACTGGCAGCCGCCTCGGACCGGCTGAGGCAGGGGCCCACACCAGCCTTGAAAATGGGACTGTGCAGGGACTTGTGAACACACGGCATGAATTGACACAGACAGCTAACACAGACGGCATCAAACTACTGCGAGGAACACCACAAGCGAAACCACGAGCCCCATAATGCAACGCACATACCACCAGAGGTGGTTCAATGGGGACCATCATTATAAAAACAACGGAAATAGCGGGAGCCAATTTGGTGCAATACAGAACAATGCTGCAGTGAACCATTTGAGAAATGTAGCAGGACTACTGAAATGCGTCAGGGAAGCTGTTCGAAATTGCCGTGACTGATTAAATGAAGCTGTTCTTCTCACAAGAGTGTGCGCCTTGTCTTCTTCATAGAAGTTACCTTTGATATTTAAACGGCCCTGTTCAGCCGAATCAAGGAACGCACCGCCCGCCAAGAGCGCCTCAATGCCCCGCCCTCATGGACTACAACTTTTGATGTCGCAAGACTGTTAAGGGGCACTGGCAGCCGCCTCGGACCTGCAGAGGCAGGGACCCACACCAGCCTTGAAAATGGGACTGTGCAGGGACTTGTGAACACACGGCATGAATTGACACGGACAGCTAACACAAACGGCATCAAACTACCGCGAGGAACACCACAAGCGAAACCACGAGCCCCATAATGCAACGCACATACCACCAGAGGTGGTCCAATGGGGACCATCATTATAAAAACAACGGAAATAGCGGGAGCCAATGTGGTGCAATACAGAACAATGCTGCAGTGAACCCTTTGAGAAAGGTAGCAGGACTACTGAAACGCGTCAGGGAAGCTGTTCGAGATTGCCGTGACTGATTAAATGAAGCTGTACTTCTCAGAAGAGTGTGTGCCTTGTCTTCTTCATAGAAGTTACCTTTGATATTTAAACGGCCCTGTCCAGCCGAATCAAGGAACGCACCTCCCGCCAAGAGTGCCGCAATGCCCCGCCCTCATGGACTACAACTTTTGATGTCGCAAGACTGTTAAGGGGCACTGGCAGCCGCCTCGGACTGGCTGAGGCAGGGACCCACACCAGCCTTGAAAATGGGACTGTGCAGGGACTTGTGAACACACGGCATGAATTGACACGGACAGCTAACACAGACGGCATCAAACTACCACGAGGAACACCACAAGCGAAACCACGAGCCCCATAATGCAACGCACATACCACCTGAGGTGGTCCAATGGGGACCATCATTATAAAAACAACGGAAATAGCGGGAGCCGTTGTGGTGCAATACAGAACAATGCTGCAGTGGACCCTTTGAGAAAGGTAGCAGGACTACTGAAACGCGTCAGGGAAGCTGTTCGAGATTGCCGTGACTGATTAAATGAAGCTGTACTTCTCAGAAGAGTGTGTGCCTTGTCTTCTTCATAGAAGTTACCTTTGATATTTAAACGGCCCTGTCCAGCCGAATCAAGGAACGCACCTCCCGCCAAGAGCGCCGCAATGCCCAGCCCTCATGGACTACAACTTTTGATGTCGCAAGACTGTTAAGGGGCACTGGCAGCCGCCTCGGACTGGCTGAGGCAGGGACCCACACCAGCCTTGAAAATGGGACTGTGCAGGGACTTGTGAACACACGGCATGAATTGACACGGACAGCTAACACAGACGGCATCAAACTACCGCGAGGAACACCACAAGCAAAACCACGAGCCCCATAATGCAACGCACATACCACCTGAGGTGATCCAATGGGGACCATCATTATAAAAACAACGGAAATAGCGGGAGCCAATGTGGTGCAATACAGAACAATGCTGCAGTGGACCCTTTGAGAAATGTAGCAGGACTACTGAAACGCGTCAGGGAAGCTGTTCGAAATTGCCGTGACTGATTAAATGAAGCTGTACTTCTCACAAGAGTGTGCGCCTTGTCTTCTTCATAGAAGTTACCTTTGATATTTAAACGGCCCTGTCCAGCCGAATCAAGGAACGCACCGCCCGCCAAGAGCGCCGCAATGCCCTGCCCTCATGGACTCCAACTTTTGATGTTGCAAGACTGTTAAGGGGCACTGGCAGCCGCCTCGGGCCGGCCGAGGCACCGACCCACACCAGCCTTAAAAATGGGACTGTGCAGAGACTTGTGAACACACGGCATGAATTAACACGGACAGCTAACACAAACGGCATCAAACTACCGCGAGGAACACCACAAGCGAAACCACGAGCCACATAATGCAACGCACATGAATGAATGAATGAATGAATGAATGAATGGATGAATGAATTTGGGACTTGTATAGCGCATGGCTGCCCGGAAGCGTCCCAGCGCTGAGATTGCAGACAGACAACTGAGGATAGAGGCTGAGGGGGAAGGGGAGAGGTTATTGCGGGAAGAGGTGGGTTTTGAGAAGCTTTCGGAATTTCATATGATTAGGTTCAGACCGGAGTTGGATTGGGAGAGAGTTCCAAAGGGTTGCGGCGACCACCGAGAAACGGCGTCCACCAGTACGAGCTCTTTTAGTTCGGTGGACCTTAGCCAGGTTGCCTTGCGCTGAACGTAAGGGTCTGTTAGGTATGTATGGGCAGAGCATAGATTTCAGCATTGGGGGTCCTTGGTTTTGCATGGCTCTGTGAGTGGTACATAAGGACTTGAATTTGACCCTTTCGCGGATCGGCAGCCAGTGCAATGCCTTTAGGGTAGGTTTGGCTGAAACTCTGCGTGGGGTACCAGTGAGTATCCTAGCAGCGGCATTTTGTGTTCGCTGCAGGACATTGAGCGTAGCTTCAGGGGCGGCCAAAAAAAGGTCATTGCAGTAGTCTAATCTTGATAGTATTAGACCTTGCATGAGCATTTTTTGAGAGGTTGCAGGGAGTAGTGGAAGAATCTTCCTAGTTGATCGGAGTAGACCAACACAGGTGCCGGCTGTTTTTTTTGCCTGTGTTGTCATGGAGAGATTCTGTTCAAGCCAGAAACCTAGACTTTTAATTTCAGTCTTAGGCTGGGGGATGGGTCCTAGGCAAGAAGGCCACATAGCAATGGGGAGGGATGGTGGTTGGTGTCCCAGGAGCATAAGCTCGGTCTTTGAGCCATTGAGCTTAAGCCTTGAGTTGGACATCCAGGCGTGTATACCTTCTAGGCAGCCATGGAGGTTTTTGATTTTTTTTTCCTCGAGTGAAAAAGATACGATCATTTGGGTGTCATCAGCGTAAGTGGCGGCTTTTATCCCAAATGGGGTGACCACATCCTCCAGAGGGGCCATATATGTATTAAACAGTGTAGGGCTCAGTGAAGAGCCCTGGGGGGCCCCACACTGGAGGGAAAGGATATCTGATCGAACGTTCCCTTCACAGACTTGGAAGGTACGGTTTTCTAGGAAGGATGAGAGCCAACAGAGTGCCGTGCTTCTCACTCCTAGCTCAGATAGTCGCTGGATTAAGATCTTGTGGTCCACCGTATCGAATGCAGCGCTTAGATCCAGGAGGAGCAGTAAAACTGATCCCCCTGAATCCAAGATGCATCTAGCCTCCTCTACCACTTTCAGGAGGGCTGTCTCGGTCCCCTGGCCAGGACGGAAGCCTGTTTGTGAGGGTCGGAGAAGATTATTGGATTCGAGGAAGGCTGACAATTGCTGGTTAACTGCCTTCTCTGCGATTTTGCTCAAGCCAGGCAAGAGGGAGATCGGTCGAAGGTTGGATAGGTCTGATGGGTCATGTCCTGGTTTCTTCTGTAATGCCTTGACCATGGCATGCTTCCAGCTGGGGGGGACCAATCCTTGGCCCAACGAGGTATTAATCAGGTTAGTGGCCAGGTGAGATATGGTAGGTCCGACTTGTTTTAGGATTCGGATAGGAGCAGGGTCGTTGGGGGAGTCACTTTTCAGGTCTGAGAGGGCTTTCAAAAAGTCATCGTTGGACAGTTGGTTAAAGCTGTCGAGGGTTGGTCTCGGGGTATGGGGGGCAGCCGGGGGGTTGCTGTCTGTTTTGGGCGGAAGTGATTGCAAAATGTTGGTGATCTTGTTTTGGAAAAAGCCCGCTATTTGGTTGCATCTGGCAGCTGAGGGTTGTTGAAAAGAGGGGGGGGTGGGTATTTTGCGAAGTTCTTTGACTATTTTGTAAGCCTCTTGGGATGAGCTAGATGCAGCTTTGGTTTTTTTGTCAAAAAATGAAGCTTGGGCTGCTTTCCGCGCTGCTTTGTAGGTCCTCATTGCAGTTTTATACTCTTCCTTGATAAGGGGGTCCCACTTTTTTCTCCACTTTCTCTCGTGGATTTTACAGGTTTTTCGTAGGTTACTGAGTTCTTGTGAGAACCATGGTGATTTAAAGGAGTTATTTTTCTTTTTTAGATCTTGTTTCGGGGCGATTATATCCAGAGTGGAAGTGAGCCAGTTGGTAAAGTTTTCATCTGCTTTTACCGGGTCAGGGAGTGGCAGCGGAGCGGAGCGGGTTAGCTCCTATGTCCATCGCTCAAATGATATTTTAGACCATATTCTATCGTGTTCTCTGGGAGTTGGTTTGTGGACCTTTTTTACTGGAGTTTGCCAGGTGAATGGGAGGAGAAAATGGTCAGTCCAAGGGAGAGGGATCGCAGGTCGAACCTCAGTTTTTGGGAGATTAGTGAAGAGAGGGTCCAAAAGATGGCCTTTGATGTGCGTAGCCTCTGAATTAATTAAATGAAGATCAAGTGATTTTAATTCTGAGGTGAGGTCCCCAGCCGTTTTATCTGAGTTGTCCTCAAAATGTAAGTTTAAGTCACCTAGCACGATGAAGTTAGGGGACGAGATACAGGAGGAAATAGTGGACTATAGTAGTGAGCTTACAAAATTCCCTGGGCTGCCGGGTGGACGGTATATCAGAGTGCCCGTAAGTGATTTGTTAGGAGTAATCTGAAGAGAGAAATGGGTGCTTTCGCAGTCCTCTATTTCTCCTTCTTGTAGCCTACATACAAAGGAGTTTTTGTAGACAATTGCTAGTCCACCTCCTTTCCCCTCTTTTCTGTTCTGATATTGTATAAGGTGGTCCTGGGGGAGCATGTTGACAATGTCCGTTTCGGAGTGAGATGTTAGCCAGGTTTCCGTGAGGAAAAGAATATCCACTTTTAAGTCTTGGATCAGCATTTTGATCTCTATAGCGTGTTTAGGGGCTGATCTACAATTCAGCAGAGCTAAGCTGATACCATTGGAGGACTGGTGGGTGGATGTCCCTGCAGACTCCTCATGGGGCTTGGGAGAAGGTTGGGCTCCAAGGAAGGGAGCTGCCGTGCAGAATTGAAGGAGGTAGTGTTCTCTGGGAGTTGGTTTGTGGACCTTTTTTACTGGAGTTTGCCAGGTGAATGGGAGGAGAAAATGGTCAGTCCAAGGGAGAGGGATCGCAGGTCGAACCTCAGTTTTTGGGAGATTAGTGAAGAGAGGGTCAAAAAGATGGCCTTTGATGTGCGTAGCCTCTGAATTAATTAAATGAAGATCAAGTGATTTTAATTCTGAGGTGAGGTCCCCAGCCGTTTTATCTGAGTTGTCCTCAAAATGTAAGTTTAAGTCACCTAGCACGATGAAGTTAGGGGACGAGATACAGGAGGAAATAGTGGACTATAGTAGTGAGCTTACAAAATTCCCTGGGCTGCCGGGTGGACGGTATATCAGAGTGCCCGTAAGTGATTTGTTAGGAGTAATCTGAAGAGAGAAATGGGTGCTTTCGCAGTCCTCTATTTCTCCTTCTTGTAGCCTACATACAAAGGAGTTTTTGTAGACAATTGCTAGTCCACCTCCTTTTCCCTCTTTTCTGTTCTGATATTGTATAAGGTGGTCCTGGGGGAGCATGTTGACAATGTCCGTTTCGGAGTGAGATGTTAGCCAGGTTTCCGTGAGGAAAAGAATATCCACTTTTAAGTCTTGGATCAGCATTTTGATCTCTATAGCGTGTTTAGGGGCTGATCTACAATTCAGCAGAGCTAAGCTGATACCATTGGAGGACTGGTGGGTGGATGTCCCTGCAGACTCCTCATGGGGCTTGGGAGAAGGTTGGGCTCCAAGGGAGGGAGCTGCCGTGCAGAATTGAAGGAGGTAGTCACGTGAGTGTCTGATCCGGGGACTGTGTGAAACGGGCATAGTGGATGGCCCTGTGCCCGGCCTGGCCCGGGTGGGCCCAGACGGGCTTGCCTCTGGCGCGCCTCCGGCGCGCCATCGGCGCGCCCGCTGCGCCCGCCCGCTGCGCGGACGGGGAGGAGGCTCCATTTTATAGTGGATTGGGCCCAAATCACCCAGCCACTAGAGCGCTGTCCAGGCCCCAATTAAAAATGGCGGCCGTGGATTCCTTGCCTCGAGGGGATTGTTTGTTAGACCGGTAGCCTCGAAATGGCTTTGTGCCTTTTTATTCTTAGGTCCAGTCAAAACGGGTTACAAGCGGTCGTTTGGGAGATTTTATACAGGTAATTCCTCAAGTGGCACAGAACACAAAAATACACAGTAAAAGCGGTAATACAACAGTTTTAAAAGCGCTAGTGCTGGTATAAAGATATACCAGAGGTGGTCCAATGGGGACCATCATTATAAAAACAACGGAAATAGCGGGAGCAAATGTGGTGCAATACAGAACAATGCTGCAGTGGACCCTTTGAGAAATGTAGCAGGACTACTGAAACGCGTCAGGGAAGCTGTTCGAAATTGCTGTGACTGATTAAATGAAGCTGTACTTCTCACAAGAGTGTGCGCCTTGTCTTCTTCATAGAAGCTACCTTTGATACTTAAACGTCCCTGTTCAGCCGAATCAAGGAACGCACCGCCCGCCAAGAGCGCCTCAATGCCCCGCCCTCATGGACTACAACTTTTGATGTTGCAAGACTGTTAAGGGGCACTGGCAGCCGCCTCGGACCTGCCGAGGCAGGGACCCACACCAGCCTTGAAAATGGGACTGTCCAGGGACTTGTGAACACACGGCATGAATTGACACAGACAGCTAACACAGACGGCATCAAACTACCGCGAGGAACACCACAAGCGAAACCACGAGCCCCATAATGCAACGCACATGCCACCAGAGGAGGTCCAATGGGGACCATCATTATAAAAACAACGGAAATAGCGGGAGCCAATGTGGTGCAATACAGAACAATGCTGCAGTGGACCCTTTGAGAAAGGTAGCACGACTATTGAAACGCGTCAGGGAAGCTGTTCGAAATTGCGGTGACTGATTAAATGAAGCTGTACTTCTCACAAGAGTGTGCGCCTTGTCTTCTTCATAGAAGCTACCTTTGATATTTAAACGTCCCTGTTCAGCCGAATCAAGGAACGCACCGCCCGCCAAGAGCGCCTCAATGCCCCGCCCTCATGGACTACAACTTTTGATGTTGCAAGACTGTTAAGGGGCACTGGCAGCCGCCTCGGACCTGCCGAGGCAGGGACCCACACCAGCCTTGAAAATGGGACTGTCCAGGGACTTGTGAACACACGGCATGAATTGACACGGACAGCTAACACAGACGGCATCAAACTACCGCGAGGAACACCACAAGCGAAACCACGAGCCCCATAATGCAACGCACATACCACCAGAGGTGGTCCAATGAGGACCATCATTATAAAAACAACGGAAATAGCGGGAGCCAATATGGTGCAATACAGAACAATGCTGCAGTGGACCCTTTGAGAAAGGTAGCAGGACTACTGAAACGCGTCAGGGAAGCCGTTCGAGATTGCCGTGACTGATTAAATGAAGCTGTACTTCTCACAAGAGTGTGTGCCTTGTCTTCTTCATAGAAGTTACCTTTGATATTTAAATGGCCCTGTCCAGCCGAATCAAGGAACGCACCGCCCGCCAAGAGTGCCGCAATGCCCTGCCCTCATGGACTTCAACTTTTGATGTTGCAAGACTGTTAAGGGGCACTGGCAGCCGCCTCGGGCCGGCCGAGGCATGGACACACACCAGCCTTGAAAATGGGACTGTGCAGGGACTTGTGAACACACGGCATGAATTGACACAGACAGCTAACACAGACAGCATCAAACTACCGCGAGGAACACCACAAGCGAAACCACGAGCCCCATAATGCAACGCACATACCACCAGAGGTGGTCCAATGGGGACCATCATTATAAAAACAACAGAAATAGCGGGAGCCAATGTGGTGCAATACAGAACAATGCTGCAGTGGACCCTTTGAGAAAGGTAGCAGGACTACTGAAACACGTCAGGGAAGCTGTTCGAGATTGCTGTGACTGATTAAATGAAGCTGCACTTCTCAGAAGAATGTGTGCCTTGTCTTCTTCATAGAAGTTACCTTTGATATTTAAACGGCCCTGTCCAGCCGAATCAAGGAACGCACCGCCCACCAAGAGCGCTGCAATGCCCCGCCCTCATGGACTACAACTTTTGATGTCGCAAGACTGTTAAGGGGCACTGGCAGCCGCCTCGGACCGGCCGAGGCCAGGACCCACACCAGCCTTGAAAATTGGACTGTGCAGGGACTTGTGAACACACAGCATGAATTGACACGGACAGCTAACACAAACGGCATCAAACTACCGCGAGGAACACCACCAGCGAAACCACGAACCCCATAATGCAACGCACATACCACCAGAGGTGGTCCAATGGGGGCCATCATTATAAAAACAACGGAAATAGCGGGAGCCAATGTGGTGCAATACAGAACAATGCTGCAGTGGACCCTTTGAGAAAGGTAGCAGGACTACTGAAACGCGTCAGGGAAGCTGTTCGAAATTGCCGTGACTGATTAAATGAAGCTGTACTTCTCACAAGAGTGTGCGCCTTGTCTTCTTCATGGAAGTTACCTTTGATATTTAAACGGCCCTGTTCAGCCGAATCAAGGACTGCACCGCCCGCCAAGAGCGCCGCAATGCCCCGCCCTCATGGACTACAACTTTTGATGTCGCAAGACTGTTAAGGGGCACTGGCAGCCTCCTCGGACCGGCCGAGGCAGGGACCCACACCAGCCTTGAAAATGGGACTGTGCAGGGACTTGTGAACACAGGGCATGAATTGACACGGACAGCTAACACAGACGGCATCAAACTACCGCGAGGAACACCACAAGCGAAACCACGAGCCCCATAATGCAACGCACATACCACCAGAGGTGGTCCAATGGGGACCATCATTATAAAAACAATGGAAATAGCGGGAGCCGATGTGGTGCAATACAGAAAAATGCTGCAGTGGACCCATTGAGAAAGGTAGCAGGACTACTGAAAGGCGTCAGGGAAGCTGTTCTAGATTGCCGTGACTGATTAAATGAAGCTGTACTTCTCACAAGAGTGTGCGCCTTGTCTTCTTCATAGAAGTTACCTTTGATATTTAAACGGATCTGTCCAGCCGAATCAAGGAACGCCCCGCCCGCCAAGAGCGGCTCAATGCCCCGCCCTCATGGACTACAACTTTTGATGTCACAAGACTGTTAAGGGGCACTGGCAGCCGCCTCGGACCGGCCGAGGCAGGGACCCACACCATCCTTGAAAATGGGACTGTGCAGGGACTTGTGAACACACGGCATGAATTGACACGGACAGCTAACACAGACGGCATCAAAAATACCGCGAGGAACACCACAAGCGAAACCACGAGCCCCATAATGCAACGCACATACCACCAGAGGTGGTCCAATTGGGACCATCATTATAAAAACAACGGAAATAGCGGGAGCCAATGTGGTGCAATACAGAACAATGCTGCAGTCGGCCCTTTGAGAAAGGTAGCAGGACTACTGAAACGCGTCAGGGAAGCTGTTCGAGATTGCCGTGACTGATTAAATTAAGCTGTACTTCTCAGAAGAGTGTGTGCCTTGTCTTCTTCATAGAAGTTACCTTTGATATTTAAACGGCCCTGTCCAGCCGAATCCAGGAACGCACTGCCCACCAAGAGCGCCGCAATACCCCGCCCTCATGGACTACAACTTTTGATGTCGCAAGACTGTTAAGGGGCACTGGAGCCGCCTCGGACCGGCTGAGGCAGGGACCCACACCATCCTTGAAAATGGGACTGTGCAGGGACTTGTGAACACACGGCATGAATTGACACGGACAGCTAACACAGACGGCATCAAACTACCGCAAGGAACACCACAAGCGAAACCACGAGCCCCATAATGCAACGCACATACCACCAGAGGTGGTTCAATGGGGACCATCATTATAAAAACAACGGAAATAGCGGGAGCCAATTAGGTGCAATACAGAACAATGCTGCAGTGGACCCTTTGAGAAATGTAGCAGGACTACTGAAACGCGTCAGGGAAGCTGTTTGAAATTGCTGTGACTGATTAAATGAAGCTGTTCTTCTCACAAGAGTGTGCGCCTTGTCTTCTTCATAGAAGTTAACTTTGATATTTAAACGGCCCTGTTCAGCCGAATCAAGGAACGCACCGCCCGCCAAGAGCGCCTCAATGCCCCGCCCTCATGGACTACAACTTTTGATGTCGCAAGACTGTTAAGGGGCACTGGCAGCCGCCTCGGACCTGCAGAGGCAGGGACCCACACCAGCCTTGAAAATGGGACTGTGCAGGGACTTGTGAACACGCGGCATGAATTGACACGGACAGCTAACACAGACGGCATCAAACTACCGCAAGGAACACCACAAGCGAAACCACGAGCCCCATAATGCAACGCACCTACCACCAGAGGTGGTCCAATGGGGACCATCATTATAAAAACAGCGGAAATAGCGGGAGCCAATTTGGTGCAATACAGAACAATGCTGCAGTGGACCCTTTGAGAAAGGTAGCAGGACTACTGAAACGCGTCAGGGAAGCTGTTCGAAATTGCCGTGACTGATTAAATGAAGCTGTACTTCTCACAAGAGTGTGCGCCTTGTCTTCTTCATAGAAGTTACCTTTGATATTTAAACGGCCCTGTCCAGCCGAATCAAGGAACGCACCGCCCGCCAAGAGCGCCGCAATGCCCCGCCCTCATGGACTACAACTTTTGATGTCACAAGACTGTTAAGGGGCACTGGCAGCCGCCTCAGACCGGCCGAGGCAGGGACCCACACCAGCCTTGAAAATGGGACTGTGCAGGGACTTGTGAACACACCGCATGAAATGACACGGACAGCTAACACAGACGGCATCAAACTACCGCGAGGAACACCACAAGCGAAACCACGAGCCCCATAATGCAACGCACATACCACCAGAGGTGGTCCAATGGGGACCATCATTATAAAAACAACGGAAATAGCGGGAGCCAATGTGGTGCAATACAGAACAATGCTGCAGTGGACCCTTTGAGAAAGGTAGCAGGACTACTGAAACGCGTCAGGGAAGCTGTTCGAGATTGCTGTGACTGATTAAATGAAGCTGTACTTCTCAGAAGAGTGTGTGCCTTGTCTTCTTCATAGAAGTTACCTTTGATATTTAAACGGCCCTGTCCAGCCGAATCAAGGAACGCACCGCCCACCAAGAGCGCTGCAATGCCCCGCCCTCATGGACTACAACTTTTGATGTCGCAAGACTGTTAAGGGGCACTGGCAGCCGCCTCGGACCGGCCGAGGCCGGGACCCACGCCAGCCTTGAAAATGGGACTGTGCAGTGACTTGTGAACACACAGCATGAATTGACACGGACAGCTAACACAAACAGCATCAAGCTACCGCGAGGAACACCACAAGCGAAACCACGAGCCCCATAATGCAACGCACATACCACCAGAGGTGGTCCAATGGGGACCATCATTATAAAAACAACGGAAATAGCGGGAGCCTATGTGGTGCAATACAAAACAATGCTGCAGTGGACCCTTTGAGAAAGGTAGCAGGACTACTGAAACGCGTCAGGGAAGCTGCTCGAAGTTGCCGTGACTGATTAAATGAAGCTGTACTTCTCACAAGAGTGTGCGCCTTGTCTTCCTCATAGAAGTTACCTTTGATATTTAAACGGCCCTGTTCAGCCGAATCAAGGAACGCACCGCCCGCCAAGAGCGCCGCAATGCCCCGCCCTCATGGACTCCAACTTTTGATGTCGCAAGACTGTTAAGGGGCACTGGCAGCCGCATCGGACCGGCCGAGGCAGGGACCCACACCAGCCTTGAAAATGGGATTGTGCAGGGACTTGTGAACACACGGCATGAATTGACATGGACAGCTAACACAGACGGCATCAAACTACCGCGAGGAACACCACAAGCGAAACCACGAGCCCCATAATGCAACGCACATATCACCAGAGGTGGTCCAATGGGGACCATCATTATAAAAACAACGGAAATAGCGGGAGCCAATGTGGTGCAATACAGAACAATGCTGCAGTGGACCCTTTGAGAAAGGTAGCAGAACTACTGAAACGCGTCAGGGAAGCTGTTCGAGATTGCCGTGACTGATTAAATGAAGCTGTACTTCTCACAAGAGTGTGCGCCTTGTCTTCTTCATAGAAGTTACCTTTTATATTTAAACGGCCCTGTCCAGCCGAATCAAGGAACGCACCGCCCGCCAAGAGCGCCGCAATGCCCCGCCCTCATGGACTACAACTTTTGATGTCGCAAGACTGTTAAGGGGCACTGGCAGCCGCCTCGGGCCGGCCGAGGCAGGGACCAACACCAGCCTTGAAAATGGGACTGTGCAGGGACTTGTGAACACACGGCATGAATTGACACAGACAGCTAACACAGACGGCATCAAACTACCGCGAGGAACACCACAAGCGAAACCACGAACCCCATAATGCAACGCACATACCACCAGAGGTGGTCCAATGGGGACCATCATTATAAAAACAACGGAAATAGCGGGAGCCAACGTGGTGCAATACAGAACAATGCTGCAGTGGACCCTTTGAGAAAGGTAGCAGGACTACTGAAACGCGTCAGGGAAGCTGTTCGAGATTGCCGTGACTGATTAAATGAAGCTGTACTTTTCACAAGAGTGTGCGCCTTGTCTTCTTCATAGAAGTTACCTTTGATATTTAAACGGCCCTGTCCAGCCGAATCAAGGAACGCACCGCCCGCCAAGAGCGGCTCAATGCCCCGCCCTCATGGACTACAACTTTTGATGTCGCAAGACTGTTAAGGGGCACTGGCAGCCGCCTCGGACCGGCCGAGGCAGGGACCCACACCAGCCTTGAAAATGGGACTCTACAGGGACTTGTGAACACACGGCATGAATTGACACGGACAGCTAACACAGACGGCATCAAACTAACGCGAGGAACACCACAAGCGAAACCACGAGCCCCATAATGCAACGCACATACCACCAGAGGTGGTC
This sequence comes from Lissotriton vulgaris, assembly GCF_964263255.1. NCBI lineage: Eukaryota > Metazoa > Chordata > Amphibia > Caudata > Salamandridae > Lissotriton > Lissotriton vulgaris. Next base: position 366,780,002 of record NC_141687.1, read on the forward strand.
CAATGGGGACCATCATTATAAAAACAACGGAAATAGCGGGAGCCAATGTGGTGCAATACAGAACAATGCTGCAGTGGACCCTGTGAGAAAGGTAGCAGGACTACTGAAAGGCGTCAGGGAAGCTGTTGGAGATTGCCGTGACTGATTAAATGAAGCTGTACTTCTCAGAAGAGTGTGTGCCTTGTCTTCTTCATAGAAGTTACCTTTGATATTTAAACGGCCCTGTTCAGCCGAATCAAGGAACGCACCGCCCGCCAAGAGCGCCGCAATGCCCCGCCCTCCTGGACTACAACTTTTGATGTCGCAAGACTGTTAAGGGGCACCGGCAGCCGCCTCGGACCGGCTGAGGCAGGGGCCCACACCAGCCTTGAAAATGGGACTGTGCAGGGACTTGTGAACACACGGCATGAATTGACACGGACAGCTAACACAGACGGCATCAAACTACCGCAAGGAACACCACAAGCGAAACCACGAGCCCCATAATGCAACGCACATACCACCAGAGGTGGTCCAATGGGGACCATCAATATAAAAACAGCGGAAATAGCGGGAGCCAATTTGGTGCAATACAGAACAATGCTGCAGTGGACCCTTTGAGAAATGTAGCAGGACTACTGAAATGCGTCAGGGAAGCTGTTCGAAATTGCTGTGACTGATTAAATGAAGCTGTACTTCTCACAAGAGTGTGCGCCTTGTCTTCTTCATAGAAGTTACCTTTGATATTTAAACGGCCCTGTCCAGCCGAATCAAGGAACGCACCGCCCGCCAAGAGCGCCGCAATGCCCCGCCCTCATGGACTACAACTTTTGATGTCACAAGACTGTTAAGGGGCACTGGCAGCCGCCTCGGACCGGCCGAGGCAGGGACCCACACCAGCCTTGAAAATGGGACTGTGCAGGGACTTGTGAACACACGGCATGAATTGACACGGACAGCTAACACAGACGGCATCAAACTACCGCGAGGAACACCACAAGCGAAACCACAAGCCCCATAATGCAACGCACATACCACCAGAGGTGGTCCAATGGGGACCATCATTATAAAAACAACGGAAATAGCGGGAGCCAATGTGGTGCAATACAGAACAATGCTGCAGTGGACCCTTTGAGAAAGGTAGCAGGACTACTGAAACGCGTCAGAGAAGCTGTTCGAGATTGCTGTGACTGATTAAATGAAGCTGTACTTCTCAGAAGAGTGTGTGCCTTGTCTTCTTCATAGAAGTTACCTTTGATATTTAAACGGCCCTGTCCAGCCGAATCAAGGAACGCACCGCCCACCAAGAGCGCTGCAATGCCCCGCCCTCATGGACTACAACTTTTGATGTCGCAAGACTGTTAAGGGGCACTGGCAGCCGCCTCGGACCGGCCGAGGCCGGGACCCACACCAGCCTTGAAAATGGGACTGTGCAGTGACTTGTGAACACACAGCATGAATTGACACGGACAGCTAACACAAACAGCATCAAGCTACCGCGAGGAACACCACAAGCGAAACCACGAGCCCCATAATACAACGCACATACCACCAGAGGTGGTCCAATGGGGACCATCATTATAAACCCAACGGAAATAGCGGGAGCCTATGTGGTGCAATACAAAACAATGCTGCAGTGGACCCTTTGAGAAAGGTAGCAGGACTACTGAAACGCGTCAGGGAAGCTGCTCGAAGTTGCCGTGACTGATTAAATGAAGCTGTACTTCTCACAAGAGTGTGCGCCTTGTCTTCCTCATAGAAGTTACCTTTGATATTTAAACGGCCCTGTTCAGCCGAATCAAGGAACGCACCGCCCGCCAAGAGCGCCGCAATGCCCCGCCCTCATGGACTACAACTGTTGATGTCGCAAGACTGTTAAGGGGCACTGGCAGCCGCATCGGACCGGCCGAGGCAGGGACCCACACCAGCCTTGAAAATGGGATTGTGCAGGGACTTGTGAACACACGGCATGAATTGACATGGACAGCTAACACAGACGGCATCAAACTACCGCGAGGAACACCACAAGCGAAACCACGAGCCCCATAATGCAACGCACATACCACCAGAGGTGGCCCAATGGGGACCATCATTATAAAAACAACGGAAATAGCGGGAGCCAATGTGGTGCAATACAGAACAATGCTGCAGTGGACCCTTTGAGAAAGGTAGCAGAACTACTGAAACGCGTCAGGGAAGCTGTTCGAGATTGCCGTGACTGATTAAATGAAGCTGTACTTCTCACAAGAGTGTGCGCCTTGTCTTCTTCATAGAAGTTACCTTTTATATTTAAACGGCCCTGTCCAGCCGAATCAAGGAACGCACCGCCCGCCAAGAGCGCCGCAATGCCCCGCCCTCATGGACTACAACTTTTGATGTCGCAAGACTGTTAAGGGGCACTGGCAGCCGCCTCGGGCCGGCCGAGGCAGGGACCCACACCAGCCTTGAAAATGGGACTGTGCAGGGACTTGTGAACACACGGCATGAATTGACACAGACAGCTAACACAGACGGCATCAAACTACCGCGAGGAACACCACAAGCGAAACCACGAGCCCCATAATGCAACGCACATACCACCAGAGGTGGTCCAATGGGGACCATCATTATAAAAACAACGGAAATAGCGGGAGCCAACGTGGTGCAATACAGAACAATGCTGCAGTGGACCCTTTGAGAAAGGTAGCAGGACTACTGAAACGCGTCAGGGAAGCTGTTCGAGATTGCCGTGACTGATTAAATGAAGCTGTACTTCTCACAAGAGTGTGCGCCTTGTCTTCTTCATAGAAGTTACCTTTGATATTTAAACGGCCCTGTCCAGCCGAATCAAGGAACGCACCGTCCGCCAAGAGCGGCTCAATGCCCCGCCCTCATGGACTACAACTTTTGATGTCGCAAGACTGTTAAGGGGCACTGGCAGCCGCCTCGGACCGGCCGAGGCAGGGACCCACACCAGCCTTGAAAATGGGACTCTACAGGGACTTGTGAACACACGGCATGAATTGACACGGACAGCTAACACAGACGGCATCAAACTAACGCGAGGAACACCACAAGCGAAACCACGAGCCCCATAATGCAACGCACATACCACCAGAGGTGGTCCAATGGGGACCATCATTATAAAAACAACGGAAATAGCGGGAGCCAATGTGGTGCAATACAGAACAATGCTGCAGTGGACCCTTTGAGAAAGGTAGCAGGACTACTGAAACGCGTCAGGGAAGCTGTTGGAGATTGCCGTGACTGATTAAATGAAGCTGTACTTCTCAGAAGAGTGTGTGCCTTGTCTTCTTCATAGAAGTTACCTTTGATATTTAAACGGTCCTGTCCAGCCGAATCAAGGAACTCACCTCCCGCCAAGAGCGCCGCAATGCCCCGCCCTCATGGACTACAATTTTTGATGTTGCAAGACTGTTAAGGGGCACTGGCAGCCGCCTCGGACCTGCCGAGGCAGGGACCCACACCAGCCTTGAAAATGGGACTATGCAGGGACTTGTGAACACACGGCATGAATTGACACAGACAGCTAACACAGACGGCATCAAACTACCGCGAGGAACACCACAAGCGAAACCACGAGCCCCATATTGCAACGCACATGCCACCAGAGGAGGTCCAATGGGGACCATCATTATAAAAACAACGGAAATAGCGGGAGCCAATGTGGTGCAATACAGAACAATGCTGCAGTGGACCCTTTGAGAAAGGTAGCACGACTACTGAAACACGTCAGGGAAGCTGTTCGAAATTGCCGTGACTGATTAAATGAAGCTGTACTTCTCACAAGAGTGTGCGCCTTGTCTTCTTCATAGAAGTTACCTTTTATATTTAAACGGCCCTGTCCAGCCGAATCAAGGAACGCACCGCCCGCCAAGAGCGCCGCAATGCCCCGCCCTCATGGACTACAACTTTTGATGTCGCAAGACTGTTAAGGGGCACTGGCAGCCGCCTCGGGCCGGCCGAGGCAGGGACCCACACCAGCCTTGAAAATGGGACTGTGCAGGGACTTGTGAACACACGGCATGAATTGACACAGACAGCTAACACAGACGGCATCAAACTACCGCGAGGAACACCACAAGCGAAACCACGAGCCCCATAATGCAACGCACATACCACCAGAGGTGGTCCAATGGGGACCATCATTATAAAAACAACGGAAATAGCGGGAGCCAATGTGGTGCAATACAGAACAATGCTGCAGTGGACCCTTTGAGAAAGGTAGCAGGACTACTGAAACGCGTCAGGGAAGCTGTTCGAGATTGCCGTGACTGATTAAATGAAGCTGTACTTCTCACAAGAGTGTGCGCCTTGTCTTCTTCATAGAAGTTACCTTTGATATTTAAACGGCCCTGTCCAGCCGAATCAAGGAACGCACCGCCCGCCAAGAGCGGCTCAATGCCCCGCCCTCATGGACTACAACTTTTGATGTCGCAAGACTGTTAAGGGGCACTGGCAGCCGCCTCGGACCGGCCGAGGCAGGGACTCACACCAGCCTTGAAAATGGGACTGTGCAGGGACTTGTGAACACACGGCATGAATTGACACAGACAGCTAACACAGACGGCATCAAACTACCGCGAGGAACACCACAAGCGAAACCACGAGCCCCATAATGCAACGCACATACCACCAGAGGTGGTCCAATGGGGACCATCATTATAAAAACAACGGAAATAGCGGGAGCCAATGTGGTGCAATACAGAACAATGCTGCAGTGGACCCTTTGAGAAAGGTAGCAGGACTACTGAAACGCGTCAGGGAAGCTGTTCGAGATTGCCGTGACTGATTAAATGAAGCTGTACTTCTCACAAGAGTGTGCGCCTTGTCTTCTTCATAGAAGTTACCTTTGATATTTAAACGGCCCTGTCCAGCCGAATCAAGGAACGCACCGCCCGCCAAGAGCGGCTCAATGCCCCGCCCTCATGGACTACAACTTTTGATGTCGCAAGACTGTTAAGGGGCACTGGCAGCCGCCTCGGACCGGCCGAGGCAGGGACCCACACCAGCCTTGAAAATGGGACTCTACAGGGACTTGTGAACACGCGGCATGAATTGACACCGACAGCTAACACAGAGGGCATCAAACTAACGCGAGGAACACCACAAGCGAAACCACAAGCCCAATAATGCAACGCACATACCACCAGAGGTGGTCAAATGGGGACCATCATTATAAAAACAACGGAAATAGCGGGAGCCAATGTGGTGCAATACAGAACAATGCTGCAGTGGACCCTTTGAGAAAGGTAGCAGGACTACTGAAACGCGTCAGGGAAGCTGTTGGAGATTACCGTGACTGATTAAATGAAGCTGTACTTCTCAGAAGAGTGTGTGCCTTGTCTTCTTCATAGAAGTTACCTTTGATATTTAAACGGTCCTGTCCAGCCGAATCAAGGAACGCACCTCCCGCCAAGAGCGCCGCAATGCCCCGCCCTCATGGACTACAATTTTTGATGTCGCAAGACTGTTAAGGGGCACTTGCAGCCGCCTCGGACCTGCCGAGGCAGGGACCCACACCAGCCTTGAAAATGGGACTGTGCAGGGACTTGTGAACACACGGCATGAATTGACACAGACAGCTAACACAGACGGCATCAAACTACCGCGAGGAACACCACAAGCGAAACCACGAGCCCCATATTGCAACGCACATGCCACCAGAGGAGGTCCAATGGGGACCATCATTATAAAAACAACGGAAATAGCGGGAGCCAATGTGGTGCAATACAGAACAATGCTGCAGTGGACCCTTTGAGAAAGGTAGCACGACTACTGAAACGCGTCAGGGAAGCTGTTCGAAATTGCCGTGACTGATTAAATGAAGCTGTACTTCTCACAAGAGTGTGCGCCTTGTCTTCTTCATAGAAGTTACCTTTTATATTTAAACGGCCCTGTCCAGCCGAATCAAGGAACGCACCGCCCGCCAAGAGCGCCGCAATGCCCCGCCCTCATGGACTACAACTTTTGATGTCGCAAGACTGTTAAGGGGCACTGGCAGCCGCCTCGGGCCGGCCGAGGCAGGGACCAACACCAGCCTTGAAAATGGGACTGTGCAGGGACTTGTGAACACACGGCATGAATTGACACAGACAGCTAACACAGACGGCATCAAACTACCGCGAGGAACACCACAAGCGAAACCACGAGCCCCATAATGCAACGCACATACCACCAGAGGTGGTCCAATGGGGACCATCATTATAAAAACAACGGAAATAGCGGGAGCCAACGTGGTGCAATACAGAACAATGCTGCAGTGGACCCTTTGAGAAAGGTAGCAGGACTACTGAAACGCGTCAGGGAAGCTGTTCGAGATTGCCGTGACTGATTAAATGAAGCTGTACTTTTCACAAGAGTGTGCGCCTTGTCTTCTTCATAGAAGTTACCTTTGATATTTAAACGGCCCTGTCCAGCCGAATCAAGGAACGCACCGCCCGCCAAGAGCGGCTCAATGCCCCGCCCTCATGGACTACAACTTTTGATGTCGCAAGACTGTTAAGGGGCACTGGCAGCCGCCTCGGACCGGCCGAGGCAGGGACCCACACCAGCCTTGAAAATGGGACTCTACAGGGACTTGTGAACACACGGCATGAATTGACACGGACAGCTAACACAGAGGGCATCAAACTAACGCGAGGAACACCACAAGCGAAACCACAAGCCCAATAATGCAACGCACATACCACCAGAGGTGGTCAAATGGGGACCATCATTATAAAGACAACGGAAATAGCGGGAGCCAATGTGGTGCAATACAGAACAATGCTGCAGTGGACCCTTTGAGAAAGGTAGCAGGACTACTGAAACGCGTCAGGGAAGCTGTTGGAGATTACCGTGACTGATTAAATGAAGCTGTACTTCTCAGAAGAGTGTGTGCCTTGTCTTCTTCATAGAAGTTACCTTTGATATTTAAACGGTCCTGTCCAGCCGAATCAAGGAACGCACCTCCCGCCAAGAGCGCCGCAATGCCCCGCCCTCATGGACTACAATTTTTGATGTCGCAAGACTGTTAAGGGGCACTTGCAGCCGCCTCGGACCTGCCGAGGCAGGGACCCACACCAGCCTTGAAAATGGGACTGTGCAGGGACTTGTGAACACACAGCATGAATTGACACAGACAGCTAACACAGACGGCATCAAACTACCGCGAGGAACACCACAAGCGAAACCACGAGCCCCATATTGCAACGCACATGCCACCAGAGGAGGTCCAATGGGGACCATCATTATAAAAACAACGGAAATAGCGGGAGCCAATGTGGTGCAATACAGAACAATGCTGCAGTGGACCCTTTGAGAAAGGTAGCACGACTACTGAAACGCGTCAGGGAAGCTGTTCGAAATTGCCGTGACTGATTAAATGAAGCTGTACTTCTCACAAGAGTGTGCGCCTTGTCTTCTTCATAGAAGTTACCTTTTATATTTAAACGGCCCTGTCCAGCCGAATCAAGGAACGCACCGCCCGCCAAGAGCGGCTCAATGCCCCGCCCTCATGGACTACAACTTTTGATGTCGCAAGACTGTTAAGGGGCACTGGCAGCCGCCTCGGACCGGCCGAGGCAGGGACCCACACCAGCCTTGAAAATGGGACTCTACAGGGACTTGTGAACACACGGCATGAATTGACACGGACAGCTAACACAGACGGCATCAAACTAACGCGAGGAACACCACAAGCGAAACCACGAGCCCCATAATGCAACGCACATACCACCAGAGGTGGTCCAATGGGGACCATCATTATAAAAACAACGGAAATAGCGGGAGCCAATGTGGTGCAATACAGAACAATGCTGCAGTGGACCCTTTGAGAAAGGTAGCAGGACTACTGAAAGGCGTCAGGGAAGCTGTTGGAGATTGCCGTGACTGATTAAATGAAGCTGTACTTCTCAGAAGAGTGTGTGCCTTGTCTTCTTCATAGAAGTTACCTTTGATATTTAAACGGCCCTGTTCAGCCGAATCAAGGAACGCACCGCCCGCCAAGAGCGCCGCAATGCCCCGCCCTCCTGGACTACAACTTTTGATGTCGCAAGACTGTTAAGGGGCACTGGCAGCCGCCTCGGACCGGCTGAGGCAGGGGCCCACACCAGCCTTGAAAATGGGACTGTGCAGGGACTTGTGAACACACGGCATGAATTGACACGGACAGCTAACACAGACGGCATCAAACTACCGCAAGGAACACCACAAGCGAAACCGCGAGCCCCATAATGCAACGCACATACCACCAGAGGTGGTCCAATGGGGACCATCATTATAAAAACAGCGGAAATAGCGGGAGCCAATTTGGTGCAATACAGAACAATGCTGCAGTGGACCCTTTGAGAAATGTAGCAGGACTACTGAAATGCGTCAGGGAAGCTGTTCGAAATTGCTGTGACTGATTAAATGAAGCTGTACTTCTCACAAGAGTGTGCGCCTTGTCTTCTTCATAGAAGTTACCTTTGATATTTAAACGGCCCTGTTCAGCCGAATCAAGGAACGCACCGCCCGCCAAGAGCGCCTCAATGCCCCGCCCTCATGGACTACAACTTTTGATGTTGCAAGACTGTTAAGGGCCACTGGCAGCCGCCTCGGACCGGCTGAGGCAGGGACCCACACCAGCCTTGAAAATGGGACTGTGCAGGGACTTGTGAACACACGGCATGAATTGACACGGACAGCTAACACAGACGGCATCAAACTACCGTGAGGAACACCACAAGCGAAACCACGAGCCCCATAATGCAACGCACATATCACCAGAGGTGGTCCAATGGGGACCATCATTATAAAAACAACAGAAATATTGGGAGCCAATGTGGTGCAATACAGAACAATGCTGCAGTGGACCCTTTGAGAAAGGTAGCAGGACTACTGAAACGCGTCAGGGAAGCTGTTCGAAATTGCCGTGACTGATTAAATGAAGCTGTACTTCTCACAAGAGTGTGCGCCTTGTCTTCTTCATAGAAGTTACCTTTGATATTTAAACGGCCCTGTCCAGCCGAATCAAGGAACGCACCGCCCGCCAAGAGCGCCGCAATGCCCCGCCCTCATGGACTACAACTTTTGATGTCACAAGACTGTTAAGGGGCACTGGCAGCCGCCTCGGACCGGCCGAGGCAGGGACCCACACCAGCCTTGAAAATGGGACTGTGCAGGGACTTGTGAACACACGGCATGAAATGACACGGACAGCTAACACAGACGGCATCAAACTACCGCGAGGAACACCACAAGCGAAACCACGAGCCCCATAATGCAACGCACATACCACCAGAGGTGGTCCAATGGGGACCATCATTATAAAAACAACGGAAATAGCGGGAGCCAATGTGGTGCAATACAGAACAATGCTGCAGTGGACCCTTTGAGAAAGGTAGCAGGACTACTGAAACGCGTCAGGGAAGCTGTTCGAGATTGCTGTGACTGATTAAATGAAGCTGTACTTCTCAGAAGAGTGTGTGCCTTGTCTTCTTCATAGAAGTTACCTTTGATATTTAAACGGCCCTGTCCAGCCGAATCAAGGAACGCACCGCCCACCAAGAGCGCTGCAATGCCCCGCCCTCATGGACTACAACTTTTGATGTCGCAAGACTGTTAAGGGGCACTGGCAGCCGCCTCGGACCGGCCGAGGCCGGGACCCATGCCAGCCTTGAAAATGGGACTGTGCAGTGACTTGTGAACACACAGCATGAATTAACACGGACAGCTAACACAAACAGCATCAAGCTACCGCGAGGAACACCACAAGCAAAACCACGAGCCCCATAATGCAACGCACATACCACCAGAGGTGGTCCAATGGGGACCATCATTATAAAAACAACGGAAATAGCGGGAGCCTATGTGGTGCAATACAAAACAATGCTGCAGTGGACCCTTTGAGAAAGGTAGCAGGACTACTGAAACGCGTCAGGGAAGCTGCTCGAAGTTGCCGTGACTGATTAAATGAAGCTGTACTTCTCACAAGAGTGTGCGCCTTGTCTTCCTCATAGAAGTTACCTTTGATATTTAAACGGCCCTGTTCAGCCGAATCAAGGAACGCACCGCCCGCCAAGAGCGCCGCAATGCCCCGCCCTCATGGACTACAACTTTTGATGTCGCAAGACTGTTAAGGGGCACTGGCAGCCGCATCGGACCGGCCGAGGCAGGGACCCACACCAGCCTTGAAAATGGGATTGTGCAGGGACTTGTGAACACACGGCATGAATTGACATGGACAGCTAACACGGACGGCATCAAACTACCGCGAGGAACACCACAAGCGAAACCACGAGCCCCATAATGCAACGCACATACCACCAGAGGTGGTCCAATGGGGACCATCATTATAAAAACAACGGAAATAGCGGGAGCCAATGTGGTGCAATACAGAACAATGCTGCAGTGGACCCTTTGAGAAAGGTAGCAGAACTACTGAAACGCGTCAGGGAAGCTGTTCGAGATTGCCGTGACTGATTAAATGAAGCTGTACTTCTCACAAGAGTGTGCGCCTTGTCTTCTTCATAGAAGTTACCTTTTATATTTAAACGGCCTTGTCCAGCCGAATCAAGGAACGCACCGCCCGCCAAGAGCGCCGCAATGCCCCGCCCTCATGGACTACAACTTTTGATGTCGCAAGACTGTTAAGGGGCACTGGCAGCCGCCTCGGGCCGGCCGAGGCAGGGACCAACACCAGCCTTGAAAATGGGACTGTGCAGGGACTTGTGAACACACGGCATGAATTGACACAGACAGCTAACACAGACGGCATCAAACTACCGCGAGGAACACCACAAGCGAAACCACGAGCCCCATAATGCAACGCACATACCACCAGAGGTGGTCCAATGGGGACCATCATTATAAAAACAACGGAAATAGCGGGAGCCAACGTGGTGCGATACAGAACAATGCTGCAGTGGACCCTTTGAGAAAGGTAGCAGGACTACTGAAACGCGTCAGGGAAGCTGTTCGAGATTGCCGTGACTGATTAAATGAAGCTGTACTTTTCACAAGAGTGTGCGCCTTGTCTTCTTCATAGAAGTTACCTTTGATATTTAAACGGCCCTGTCCAGCCGAATCAAGGAACGCACCGCCCGCCAAGAGCGGCTCAATGCCCCGCCCTCATGGACTACAACTTTTGATGTCGCAAGACTGTTAAGGGGCACTGGCAGCCGCCTCGGACCGGCCGAGGCAGGGACCCACACCAGCCTTGAAAATGGGACTCTACAGGGACTTGTGAACACACGGCATGAATTGACACGGACAGCTAACACAGACGGCATCAAACTAACGCGAGGAACACCACAAGCGAAACCACGAGCCCCATAATGCAACGCACATACCACCAGAGGTGGTCCAATGGGGACCATCATTATAAAAACAACGGAAATAGCGGGAGCCAATGTGGTGCAATACAGAACAATGCTGCAGTGGACCCTTTGAGAAAGGTAGCAGGACTACTGAAAGGCGTCAGGGAAGCTGTTGGAGATTGCCGTGACTGATTAAATGAAGCTGTACTTCTCAGAAGAGTGTGTGCCTTGTCTTCTTCATAGAAGTTACCTTTGATATTTAAACGGCCCTGTTCAGCCGAATCAAGGAACGCACCGCCCGCCAAGAGCGCCGCAATGCCCCGCCCTCCTGGACTACAACTTTTGATGTTGCAAGACTGTTAAGGGGCACTGGCAGCCGCCTCGGACCGGCTGAGGCAGGGGCCCACACCAGCCTTGAAAATGGGACTGTGCAGGGACTTGTGAACACACGGCATGAATTGACACGGACAGCTAACACAGACGGCATCAAACTACCGCAAGGAACACCACAAGCGAAACCACGAGCCCCATAATGCAACGCACATACCACCAGAGGTGGTCCAATGGGGACCATCATTATAAAAACAGCGGAAATAGCGGGAGCCAATTTGGTGCAATACAGAACAATGCTGCAGTGGACCCTTTGAGAAATGTAGCAGGACTACTGAAATGCGTCAGGGAAGCTGTTCGAAATTGCTGTGACTGATTAAATGAAGCTGTACTTCTCACAAGAGTGTGCGCCTTGTCTTCTTCATAGAAGTTACCTTTGATATTTAAACGGCCCTGTTCAGCCGAATCAAGGAACGCACCGCCCGCCAAGAGCGCATCAATGCCCCGCCCTCATGGACTACAACTTTTGATGTTGCAAGACTGTTAAGGGCCACTGGCAGCCGCCTCGGACCGGCTGAGGCAGGGACCCACACCAGCCTTGAAAATGGGACTGTGCAGGGACTTGTGAACACACGGCATGAATTGACACGGACAGCTAACACAGACGGCATCAAACTACCGTGAGGAACACCACAAGCGAAACCACGAGCCCCATAATGCAACGCACATACCACCAGAGGTGGTCCAATGGGGACCATCATTATAAAAACAACGGAAATAGCGGGAGCCAATGTGGTGCAATACAGAACAATGCTGCAGTGGACCCTTTGAGAAAGGTAGCAGGACTACTGAAACGCGTCAGGGAAGCTGTTCGAAATTGCCGTGACTGATTAAATGAAGCTGTACTTCTCACAAGAGTGTGCGCCTTGTCTTCTTCATAGAAGTTACCTTTGATATTTAAACGGCCCTGTCCAGCCGAATCAAGGAACGCACCGCCCGCCAAGAGCGCCGCAATGCCCCGCCCTCATGGACTACAACTTTTGATGTCACAAGACTGTTAAGGGGCACTGGCAGCCGCCTCGGACCGGCCGAGGCAGGGACCCACACCAGCCTTGAAAATGGGACTGTGCAGGGACTTGTGAACACACAGCATGAATTGACACGGACAGCTAACACAGACGGCATCAAACTACCGCGAGGAACACCACAAGCGAAACCACGAGCCCCATAATGCAACGCACATACCACCAGAGGTGGTCCAATGGGGACCATCATTATAAAAACAACGGAAATAGCGGGAGCCAATGTGGTGCAATACAGAACAATGCTGCAGTGGACCCTTTGAGAAAGGTAGCAGGACTACTGAAACGCGTCAGGGAAGCTGTTCGAGATTGCTGTGACTGATTAAATGAAGCTGTACTTCTCAGAAGAGTGTGTGCCTTGTCTTCTTCATAGAAGTTACCTTTGATATTTAAACGGCCCTGTCCAGCCGAATCAAGGAACGCACCGCCCACCAAGAGCGCTGCAATGCCCCGCCCTCATGGACTACAACTTTTGATGTCGCAAGACTGTTAAGGGGCACTGGCAGCCGCCTCGGACCGGCCGAGGCCGGGACCCACACCAGCCTTGAAAATGGGACTGTGCAGTGACTTGTGAACACAAAGCATGAATTGACACGGACAGCTAACACAAACAGCATCAAGCTACCGCGAGGAACACCACAAGCGAAACCACGAGCCCCATAATGCAACGCACATACCACCAGAGGTGGTCCAATGGGGACCATCATTATAAACCCAACGGAAATAGCGGGAGCCTATGTGGTGCAAAACAAAACAATGCTGCAGTGGACCCTTTGAGAAAGGTAGCAGGACTACTGAAACGCGTCAGGGAAGCTGCTCGAAGTTGCCGTGACTGATTAAATGAAGCTGTACTTCTCACAAGAGTGTGCGCCTTGTCTTCCTCATAGAAGTTACCTTTGATATTTAAACGGCCCTGTTCAGCCGAATCAAGGAACGCACCGCCCGCCAAGAGCGCCGCAATGCCCCGCCCTCATGGACTACAACTGTTGATGTCGCAAGACTGTTAAGGGGCACTGGCAGCCGCCTCGGACCGGCCGAGGCAGGGACCCACACCAGCCTTGAAAATGGGATTGTGCAGGGACTTGTGAACACACGGCATGAATTGACATGGACAGCTAACACAGACGGCATCAAACTACTGCGAGGAACACCACAAGCGAAACCACGAGCCCCATAATGCAACGCACATACCACCAGAGGTGGTCCTATGGGGACCATCATTATAAAAACAACGGAAATAGCGGGAGCCAATGTGGTGCAATACAGAACAATGCTGCAGTGGACCCTTTGAGAAAGGTAGCAGAACAACTGAAACGCGTCAGGGAAGCTGTTCGAGATTGCCGTGACTGATTAAATGAAGCTGTACTTCTCACAAGAGTGTGCGCCTTGTCTTCTTCATAGAAGTTACCTTTTATATTTAAACGGCCCTGTCCAGCCGAATCAAGGAACGCACCGCCCGCCAAGAGCGGCTCAATGCCCCGCCCTCATGGACTACAACTTTTGATGTCGCAAGACTGTTAAGGGGCACTGGCAGCCGCCTCGGACCGGCCGAGGCAGGGACCCACACCAGCCTTGAAAATGGGACTCTACAGGGACTTGTGAACACACGGCATGAATTGACACGGACAGCTAACACAGACGGCATCAAACTAACGCGAGGAACACCACAAGCGAATTCACGAGCCCCATAATGCAACGCACATACCACCAGAGGTGGTCCAATGGGGACCATCATTATAAAAACAACTGAAATAGGGGGAGCCAATGTGGTGCAATACAGAACAATGCTGCAGTGGACCCTTTGAGAAAGGTAGCAGGACTACTGAAACGCGTCAGGGAAGCTGTTGGAGATTGCCGTGACTGATTAAATGAACCTGTACTTCTCAGAAGAGTGTGTGCCTTGTCTTCTTCATAGAAGTTACCTTTGATATTTAAACGGTCCTGTCCAGCCGAATCAAGGAACGCACCTCCCGCCAAGAGCGCCGCAATGCCCCGCCCTCATGGACTACAATTTTTGATGTTGCAAGACTGTTAAGGGGCACTGGCAGCCGCCTCGGACCTGCCGAGGCAGGGACCCACACCAGCCTTGAAAATGGGACTATGCAGGGACTTGTGAACACACGGCATGAATTGACACAGACAGCTAACACAGACGGCATCAAACTACCGCGAGGAACACCACAAGCGAAACCACGAGCCCCATATTGCAACGCACATGCCACCAGAGGAGGTCCAATGGGGACCATCATTATAAAAACAACGGAAATAGCGGGAGCCAATGTGGTGCAATACAGAACAATGCTGCAGTGGACCCTTTGAGAAAGGTAGCACGACTACTGAAACACGTCAGGGAAGCTGTTCGAAATTGCCGTGACTGATTAAATGAAGCTGTACTTCTCACAAGAGTGTGCGCCTTGTCTTCTTCATAGAAGTTACCTTTTATATTTAAACGGCTCTGTCCAGCCGAATCAAGGAACGCACCGCCCGCCAAGAGCGCCGCAATGCCCCGCCCTCATGGACTACAACTTTTGATGTCGCAAGCCTGTTAAGGGGCACTGGCAGCCGCCTCGGGCTGGCCGAGGCAGGGACCCACACCAGCCTTGAAAATGGGACTGTGCAGGGACTTGTGAACACACGGCATGTATTGACACAGACAGCTAACACAGACGGCATCAAACTACCGCGAGGAACACCACAAGCGAAACCACGAGCCCCATAATGCAACGCACATACCACCAGAGGTGGTCCAATGGGGACCATCATTATAAAAACAACGGAAATAGCGGGAGCCAATGTGGTGCAATACAGAACAATGCTGCAGTGGACCCTTTGAGAAAGGTAGCAGGACTACTGAAACGCGTCAGGGAAGCTGTTCGAGATTGCCGTGACTGATTAAATGAAGCTGTACTTCTCACAAGAGTGTGCGCCTTGTCTTCTTCATAGAAGTTACCTTTGATATTTAAACGGCCCTGTCCAGCAGAATCAAGGAACGCACCGCCCGCCAAGAGCGGCTCAATGCCCCGCCCTCATGGACTACAACTTTTGATGTCGCAAGACTGTTAAGGGGCACTGGCAGCCGCCTCGGACCGGCCGAGGCAGGGACTCACACCAGCCTTGAAAATGGGACTGTGCAGGGACTTGTGAACACACGGCATGAATTGACACAGACAGCTAACACAGACGGCATCAAACTACTGCGAGGAACACCACAAGCGAAACCACGAGCCCCATAATGCAACGCACATACCACCAGAGGTGGTTCAATGGGGACCATCATTATAAAAACAACGGAAATAGCGGGAGCCAATTTGGTGCAATACAGAACAATGCTGCAGTGGACCCTTTGAGAAAGGTAGCAGGACTACTGAAATGCGTCAGGGAAGCTGCTCGAAGTTGCCGTGACTGATTAAATGAAGCTGTACTTCTCACAAGAGTGTACGCCTTGTCTTCCTCATAGAAGTTACCTTTGATATTTAAACGGCCCTGTTCAGCCGAATCAAGGAACGCACCGCCCGCCAAGAGCGCCGCAATGCCCCGCCCTCATGGACTACAACTTTTGATGTCGCAAGACTGTTAAGGGGCACTGGCAGCCGCCTCGGACCGGCCGAGGCAGGGACCCACACCAGCCTTGAAAATGGGATTGTGCAGGGACTTGTGAACACACGGCATGAATTGACATGGACAGCTAACACAGACGGCATCAAACTACCGCGAGGAACACCACAAGCGAAACCACGAGCCCCATAATGCAACGCACATACCACCAGAGGTGGTCCAATGGGGACCATCATTATAAAAACAACGGAAATAGCGGGAGCCAATGTGGTGCAATACAGAACAATGCTGCAGTGGACCCTTTGAGAAAGGTAGCAGAACAACTGAAACGCGTCAGGGAAGCTGTTCGAGATTGCCGTGACTGATTAAATGAAGCTGTACTTCTCACAAGAGTGTGCACCTTGTCTTCTTCATAGAAGTTACCTTTTATATTTAAACGGCCCTGTCCAGCCGAATCAAGGAACGCACCGCCCGCCAAGAGCGCCGCAATGCCCCGCCCTCATGGACTACAACTTTTGATGTCGCAAGACTGTTAAGGGGCACTGGCAGCCGCCTCGGGCCGGCCGAGGCAGGGACCCACACCAGCCTTGAAAATGGGACTGTGCAGGGACTTGTGAACACACGGCATGAATTGACACAGACAGCTAACACAGACGGCATCAAACTACCGCGAGGAACACCACAAGCGAAACCACGAGCCCCATAATGCAACGCACATAACACCAGAGGTGTCCAATGGGGACCATCATTATAAAAACAACGGAAATAGCGGGAGCCAATGTGGTGCAATACAGAACAATGCTGCAGTGGACACTTTGAGAAAGGTAGCAGGTCTACTGAAACGCGTCAGGGAAGCTGTTCGAGATTGCCGTGACTGATTAAATGTAGCTGTACCTCTCAGAAGAGTGTGTGCCTTGTCTTCTTCATAGAAGTTACCTTTGGTATTTAAACGGCCCTGTCCAGCCGAATCAAGGAACGCACCTCCCGCCAAGAGCGCCGCAATGCCCCGCCCTCATGGACTACAATTTTTGAGGTCGCAAGACTGTTAAGGGGCACTGGCAGCCGGCTCCGACCTGCCGAAGCAGGGACCCACACCAGCCTTGAAAATGGGACTGTGCAGGGACTTGTGAACACACGGCATGAATTGACACGGACAGCTAACACAGACGGCATCAAACTACCGCGAGGAACACCACAAGCGAAACCACGAGCCCCATAATGCAACGCACATGCCACCAGAGGAGGTCCAATGGGGACCATGATTATAAAAACAACGGAAATAGCGGGAGCCAATGTGGTGCAATACAGAACAATGCTGCAGTGGACCCTTTGAGAAAGGTAGCACGACTACTGAAACGCGTCAGGGAAGCTGTTCGAAATTGCTGTGACTGATTAAATGAAGCTGTACTTCTCACAAGAGTGTGCGCCTTGTCTTCTTCATAGAAGTTACCTTTGATATTTAAACGGCCCTGTCCAGCCAAATCAAGGAACGCACCGCCCGCCAAGAGCGCCGCAATGCCCCGCCCTCATGCACTACAACTTTTGATGTCACAAGACTGTTAAGGGGCACTGGCAGCCGCCTCGGACCAGCCGAGGCAGGGACCCACACCAGCCTTGAACATGGGACTGTGCAGGGACTTGTGAACACACGGCATGAATTGACACAGACAGCTAACACAGATGGCATCAAACTACCGCGAGGAACACCACTAGCGAAACCACGAGCCCCATAATGAAACGCACATACCACCAGAGGTGGTCCAATGGGGACCATCATTATAAAATTAACGGAAATAGCGGGAGCCAATGTGGTGCAATACAGAACAATGATGCAGTGGACCCTTTGAGAAAGGTAGCAGGACTACTGAAACGCATCAGGGAAGCTGTTCGAAATTGCCGTGACTGATTAAATGAAGCTGTACTTCTCACAAGAGTGTGCGCCTTGTCTTCTTCATAGAAGTTACCTTTGATATTTAAACGGCCCTGTTCAGCCGAATCAAGGAACGCACCGCCCGCCAAGAGCGCCGCAATGCCCTGCCCTTCTGGACTACAACTTTTGATGTCGCAAGACTGTTAAGGGGCACTGGCAGCCGCCTCGGACCGGCTGAGGCAGGGGCCCACACCAGCCTTGAAAATGGGACTGTGCAGGGACTTGTGAACACACGGCATGAATTGACACAGACAGCTAACACAGACGGCATCAAACTACTGCGAGGAACACCACAAGCGAAACCACAAGCCCCATAATGCAACGCACATACCACCAGAGGTGGTTCAATGGGGACCATCATTATAAAAACAACGGAAATAGCGGGAGCCAATTTGGTGCAATACAGAACAATGCTGCAGTGGACCATTTGAGAAATGTAGCAGGACTACTGAAACGCGTCAGGGAAGCTGTTCGAAATTGCCGTGACTGATTACATGAAGCTGTTCTTCTCACAAGAGTGTGCGCCTTGTCTTCTTCATAGAAGTTACCTTTGATATTTAAACGGCCCTGTTCAGCCGAATCAAGGAACGCACCGCCCGCCAAGAGCGCCTCAATGCCCCGCCCTCATGGACTACAACTTTTGATGTCGCAAGACTGTTAAGGGGCACTGGCAGCCGCCTCGGACCTGCAGAGGCAGGGACCCACACCAGCCTTGAAAATGGGACTGTGCAGGGACTTGTGAACACACGGCATGAATTGACACGGACAGCTAACACAAACGGCATCAAACTACCGCCAGGGACACCACAAGAGAAACCACGAGCCCCATAATGCAACGCACATACCACCAGAGGTGGTCCAATGGGGACGATCATTATAAAAACAACGGAAATAGCGGGAGCCAATGTGGTGCAATACAGTACAATGCTGCAGTGGACCCTTTGAGAAAGGTAGCAGGACTACTGAAACGCGTCAGGGAAGCTGTTCGAGATTGCCGTGACTGATTAAATGAAGCTGGACTTCTCAGAAGAGTGTGTGCCTTGTCTTCTTCATAGAAGTTACCTTTGATATTTAAACGGCCCTGTCCAGCCGAATCAAGGAACGCACCGCCCGCCAAGAGCGGCTCAATGCCCCGCCCTCATGGACTACAACTTTTGATGTCACAAGACTGCTAAGGGACACTGGCAGCCGCCTCGGACCGGCCGAGGCAGGGACCCACACCAGCCTTGAGAATGGGACTGTACAGGGACTTGTGAACACACGGCATGAATTGACACGGACAGCTAACACAGACGGCATCAAGCTACCGCGAGGAACACCACAAGCGAAACAACGAGCCCCATAATGCAACGCACATACCACCAGAGGTGGTCCAATGGGGACCATCATTATAAAAACAACGGAAATAGCGGGAGCCAATGTGGTGCAATACAGTACAATGCTGCAGTGGACCCTTTTGAGAAAGGTATCAGGACTACTGAAACGCGTCAGGGAAGCTGTTCGAGATTGCCGTGACTGATTAAATAAAGCTGGACTTCTCAGAAGAGTGTGTGCCTTGTCTTCTTCATAGAAGTTACTTTTGATATTTAAACGGCCCTGTCCAGCCGAATCAAGGAACGCACCGCCCACCAAGAGCGCCGCAATGCCCCGCCCTCAAGGACTACAACTTTTGATGTCACAAGACTGTTAAGGGGCACTGGCAGCCGCCTCGGACCGGCAAAGGCAGGGACCCACACCAGCCTTGAAAATGGGACTGTGCAGGGACTTGTGAACACATGGCATGAATTGACAGGGACAGTTAACACAGACGGCATCAAACTACCGCGAGGAACACCACAAGCAAAACCACGAGCCCCATAATGCAACGCACATACCACCAGATGTGGTCCAATGGGGACCATCATTTTAAAAACAACGGAAATAGCGGGAGCCAATGTGGTGCAATACAGAACAATGCTGCAGTGGACCCTTTGAGAAAGGTAGCAGGACTACTGAAACGCGTCAGGGAAGCTGTTCGAGATTGCCGTGACTGATTAAATGAAGCTGTACTTCTCACAAGAGTGTGCGCCTTGTCTTCTTCATAGAAGTTACCTTTTATATTTAAACGGCCCTGTCCAGCCGAATCAAGGAACGCACCGCCCGCCAAGAGCGCCGCAATGCCCCGCCCTCATGGACTACAACTTTTGATGTCGCAAGACTGTTAAGGGGCACTGGCAGCCGCCTCGGGCCGGCTGAGGCAGGGACCCACACCAGCCTTGAAAATGGGACTGTGCAGGGACTTGTGAACACACGGCATGAATTGACACAGACAGCTAACACAGACGGCATCAAACTACCGCGAGGAACACCACAAGCGAAACCATGAGCCCCTTAATGCAACGCACATACCACCAGAGGTGGTCCAACGGGGACCATCATTATAAAAACAACGGAAATAGCGGGAGCCAATGTGGTGCAATACAGAACAATGCTGCAGTGGACCCTTTGAGAAAGGTAGCAGGACTACTGAAACGCGTCAGGGAAGCTGTTCGAGATTGCCGTGACTGATTAAATGAAGCTGTACTTCTCAAAAAAAATGTGCGCCTTGTCTTCTTCATAGAAGTTACCTTTGATATTTAAACGGCCCTGTCGAGCCGAATCAAGGAACGCACCGCCCGCCAAGAGCGGCTCAATGCCCCACCCTCATGGACTACAACTTTTGATGTCGCAAGACTGTTAAGGGGCACTGGCAGCCGCCTCGGACCGGCCGAGGCAGGGACCCACACCAGCCTTGAAAATGAGACTGTACAGGGACTTGTGAACACACGGCATGAATTGACACGGACAGCTAACACAGACGACATCAAACTACCGCGAGGAACACCACAAGCGAAACCACGAGCGCCATAATGCAACGCACATACCACCAGAGGTGGTCCAATGGGGACCATCATTATAAAAACAACGGAAATAGCGGGAGCCAATGTGGTGCAATACAGAACAATGCTGCAGTGGACCCTTTGAGTAAAGGTAGCAGGACTACTGAAACGCGTCAGGGAAGCTGTTCGAGATTGCCGTGACTGATTAAATGAAGCTGTACTTCTCAGAAGAGTGTGTGCCTTGTCTTCTTCATAGAAGTTACCTTTGATATTTAAACGGCCCTGTCCAGCCGAATCAAGGAACGCACCTCCCGCCAAGAGCGCCGCAATGCCCCGCCCTCATGGACTACAACTTTTGATGTCGCAAGACTGTTAAGGGGCACTGGCAGCCGCCTCGGACTGGCTGAGGCAGGGACCCACACCAGCCTTGAAAATGGGACTGTGCAGGGACTGGTGAACACACAGCATGAATTGACACGGACAGCTAACACAGACGCCATCAAACTACCGCGAGGAACACCACAAGCGAAACCACGAGCCCCATAATGCAACGCACATACCACCAGATGTGGTCCAATGGGGACCATCATTATAAAAACAACGGAAATAGCGGGAGCCAATGTGGTGCAATACAGAACAATGCTGTAGTGGACCCTTTGAGAAATGTAGCAGGACTACTGAAACGCGTCAGGGAAGCTGTTCGAAATTGCCGTGACTGATTAAATGAAGCTGTACTTCTCACAAGAGTGTGCACCTTGTCTTCTTCATAGAAGTTACCTTTGATATTTAAACGGCCCTGTTCAGCCGAATCAAGGAACGCACCGCCCGCCAAGAGCGCCTCAATGCCCCGCCCTCAGGGACTACAATTTTTGATGTCGCAAGACTGTTAAGGGGCACTGGCAGCCGCCTCGGACCTGCCGAGGCAGGGACCCACACCAGCCTTGAAAATGGGACTGTGCAGGGACTTGTGAACACACGGCATGAATTGACAAGGACAGCTAACACAGACGGCATAGACTACCGCGAGGAACACCACAAGCGAAACCACGAGCCCCATAATGCAACGCACATGCCACCAGAGGAGGTCCAATGGGGACCATCATTATAAAAACAACGGAAATAGCGGGAGCCAATGTGGTGCAATACAGAACAATGCTGCAGTGGACCCTTTGAGAAAGGTAGCACGACTACTGAAACGCGTCAGGGAAGCTGTTCGAAATTGCCGTGACTGATTAAATGAAGCTGTACTTCTCACAAGAGTGTGCACCTTGTCTTCTTCATAGAATTTACCTTTGATATTTAAACGGCCCTGTTCAGCCGAATCAAGGAACGCACCGCCCGCCAAGAGCGCCTCAATGCCCCGCCCTCAGGGACTACAATTTTTGATGTCGCAAGACTGTTAAGGGGCACTGGCAGCCGCCTCGGACCTGCCGAGGCAGGGACCCACACCAGCCTTGAAAATGGGACTGTGCAGGGACTTGTGAACACACGGCATGAATTGACAAGGACAGCTAACACAGACGGCATCAAACTACCGCGAGGAACACCACAAGCGAAACCACGAGCCCCATAATGCAACGCACATGCCACCAGAGGAGGTCCAATGGGGACCATCATTATAAAAACAACGGAAATAGCGGGAGCCAATGTGGTGCAATACAGAACAATGCTGCAGTGGAACCTTTGAGAAAGGTAGCACGACTACTGAAACGCGTCAGGGAAGCTGTTCGAAATTGCCGTGACTGATTAAATGAAGCTGTACTTCTCACAAGATTGTGTGCCTTGTCTTCTTCATAGAAGTTACCTTTGATATTTAAACGGCCCTGTCCAGCCAAATCAAGGAACGCACCGCCCGCCAAGAGCGCCGCAATGCCCCGCCCTCATGGACTACAACTTTTGATGTCACAAGACTGTTAAGGGGCACTGGCAGCCGCCTCGGACCAGCCGAGGCAGGGACCCACACCAGCCTTGAAAATGGGACTGTGCAGGGACTTGTGAACAAACGGCATGAATTGACACAGACAGCTAACCCAGATGGCATCAAACTACCGCGAGGAACACCACAAGCGAAACCACGAGCCCCATAATGAAACGCACATACCACCAGAGGTGGTCCAATGGGGACCATCATTATAAAATTAACGGAAATAGCGGGAGCCAATGTGGTGCAATACAGAAAAATGATGCAGTGGACCCTTTGAGAAAGGTAGCAGGACTACTGAAACGCATCAGGGAAGCTGTTCGAAATTGCCGTGACTGATTAAATGAAGCTGTACTTCTCACAAGAGTGTGCGCCTTGTCTTCTTCATAGAAGTTACCTTTGATATTTAAACGGCCCTGTCCAGCCGAATCAAGGAACGCACCGCCCGCCAAGAGCGCCGCAATGCCCCGCCCTCATGGACTACAACTTTTGATGTCGCAAGACTGTTAAGGGGCACTGGCAGCCGCCTCGGACTGGCTGAGGCAGGGACCCACACCAGCCTTGAAAATGGGACTGTGCAGGGACTGGTGAACACACAGCATGAATTGACACGGACAGCTAACACAGACGCCATCAAACTACCGCGAGGAACACCACAAGCGAAACCACGAGCCCCATAATGCAACGCACATACCACCAGAGGTGGTCCAATGGGGACCATCATTATAAAAACAACGGAAATAGCGGGAGCCAATGTGGTGCAATACAGTACAATGCTGCAGTGGACCCTTTGAGAAAGGTAGCAGGACTACTGAAACGCGTCAGGGAAGCTGTTCGAGATTGCCGTGACTGATTAAATGAAGCTGGACTTCTCAGAAGAGTGTGTGCCTTGTCTTCTTCATAGAAGTTACCTTTGATATTTAAACGGCCCTGTCCAGCCGAATCAAGGAACGCACCGCCCACCAAGAGCGCCGCAATGCCCCGCCCTCATGGACTACAACTTTTGATGTCACAAGACTGTTAAGGGGCACTGGCAGCCGCCTCGGACCGGCAAAGGCAGGGACCCACACCAGCCTTGAAAATGGGACTGTGCAGGGACTTGTGAACACACGGCATGAATTGACACGGACAGCTAACACAGACGGCATCAAACTACCGCGAGGAATACCACAAGCAAAACCACGAGCCCCATAATGCAACGCACATACCACCAGATGTGGTCCAATGGGGGCCATCATTATAAAAACAACGGAAATAGCGGGAGCCAATGTGGTGCAATACAGAACAATGCTGCAGTGGACCCTTTGAGAAAGGTAGCAGGACTACTGAAACGCGTCAGGGAAGCTGTTCGAAATTGCCGTGACTGATTAAATGAAGCTGTACTTCTCACAAGAGTGTGCACCTTGTCTTCTTCATAGAAGTTACCTTTGATATTTAAACTGCCCTGTCCAGCCAAATCAAGGAACGCACCACCCACCAAGAGCGCCGCAATGCCCAGCCCTCATGGACTACAACTTTTGATGTCGCAAGAGTGTTAAGGGGCACTGGCAGCCGCCTCGGGCCGGCCGAGGCACGGACCCACACCAGCCTTGAAAATGGGACTGTGCAGGGACTTGTGAACACACGGCATGAATTGACACAGACAGCTAACACAGACGGCATCAAACTACTGCGAGGAACACCACAAGCGAAACCACGAGCCCCATAATGCAACACACATACCACCGGAGGTGGTCCAATGGGGACCATCATTATAAAAACAACGGAAATAGCAGCAGCCAATGTGGAGCAATACAGAACAATGCTGCAGTGGACCCTTAGATAAAGGTAGCAGGACTACTGAAATGCGTCAGGGAAGCTGTTCGAGATTGCCGTGACTGATTAAAAGAAGCTGTACTTCTCACAAGAGTGTGCGCCTTGTCTTCTTCATAGAAGTTTCCTTTGATATTTAAACGGCCCTGTCCAGACGAATCAAGGAACGCACCGCCCGCCAAGAGCGGCTCAATGCCCCGCCCTCATGAACTACAACTTTTGATGTCACAAGACTGTTAAGGGGCACTGGCAGCCGCCTCGGACCGGCTGAGGCAGGGACCCACACCAGCCTTGGAAATGGGACTGTGCAGGGACTTGTGAAAACACGGCATGAATTGACACGGACAGCTAACACAGACGGCATCAAACTACCGCCAGGAACATCACAAGCGAAACCACGAGCCCCATAATGCAACGCACATACCACCAGAGGTGGTCCAATGGGGACCATCATTATAAAAACAACGGAAATAGCGTGAGCCAATGTGGTGCAATACAGAACAATGCTGCAGTGGACCCTTTGAGAAAGGTAGCAGGACTACTGAAACGCGTCAGGGAAGCTGTTCGAGATTGCCGTGACTGATTAAATGAAGCTGTACTTCTCACAAGAGTGTGCGCCTTGTCTTCTTCATAGAAGTTACCTTTTATATTTAAACGGCCCTGTCCAGCCGAATCAAGTAACGCACCGCCCGCCAAGAGCGCCGCAATGCCCCGCCCTCATGGACTACAACTTTTGATGTTGCAAGACTGTTAAGGGGCACTGGCAGCCGCCTCGGGCCGGCCGAGGCAGGGTCCCACACCAGCCTTGAAAATGGGACTGTGCAGGGACTTGTGAACACACGGCATGAATTGACACAGACAGCTAACACAGACGGCATCAAACTACCGCGAGGAACACCACAAGCGAAACCACGAGCCCCATAATGCAACGCACATACCACCTGAGGTGGTCCAATGGGGACCATCATTATAAAAACAACGGAAATAGCGGGAGCCAATGTGGTGCAATACAGAACAATGCTGCAGTGGACCCTTTGAGAAAGGTAGCAGGACTACTGAAACGCGTCAGGGAAGCTGTTCGAGATTGCCGTGACTGATTAAATGAAGCTGTACTTCTCAGAAGAGTGTGTGCCTTGTCTTCTTCATAGAAGTTACCTTTGATATTTAAACGGCCCTGTCCAGCCGAATCAAGGAACGCACCTCCCGCCAAGAGCGCCGCAATGCCCCGCCCTCATGGACTACAACTTTTGATGTCGCAAGACTGTTAAGGGGCACTGGCAGCCGCCTCGGACTGGCTGAGGCAGGGACCCACACCAGCCTTGAAAATGGGACTGTGCAGGGACTTGTGAACACACGGCATGAATTGACACGGACAGCTAACACAGACGGCATCAAACTACCGCGAGGAACACCACAAGAGAAACCACGAGCCCCATAATGCAACGCACATACCACCTGAGGTGGTCCAATGGGGACCATCATTATAAAAACAACGGAAATAGCGGGAGCCAATGTGGTGCAATACAGAACAATGCTGCAGTGGACCCTTTGAGAAATGTAGCAGGACTACTGAAACGCGTCAGGGAAGCTGTTCGAAATTGCCGTGACTGATTAAATGAAGCTGTACTTCTCATAAGAGTGTGCGCCTTGTCTTCTTCATAGAAGTTACCTTTGATATTTAAACGGCCCTGTTCAGCCGAATCAAGGAACGCACCGCCCGCCAAGAGCGCCTTAATGCCCCACCCTCATGGACTGCAACTTTTGATGTCGCAAGACTGTTAAGGGGCACTGGCAGCCGCCTCGGACCTGCCGAGGCAGGGACCCACACCAGCCTTGAAAATGGGACTGTGCAGGGACTTGTGAACACACAGCATGAATTGACACGGACAGCTAACACAGACGGCATCAAACTACCGCGAGGAACACCACAAGCGAAACCACGAGCCCCATAATGCAATGCACATGCCACCAGAGGAGGTCCAATGGGGACCATCATTATAAAAACAACGGAAATAGCGGGAGCCAATGTGGTGCAATACAGAGCAATGCTGCAGTGGACCCTTTGAGAAAGGTAGCACGACTACTGAAACGCGTCAGGGAAGCTGTTCGAAATTGCCGTGACTGATTAAATGAAGCTGTACTTCTCACAAGAGTGTGCGCCTTGTCTTCTTCATAGAAGTTACCTTTGATATTTAAACGGCCCTGTCCAGCCAAATCAAGGAACGCACCGCCCGCCAAGAGCGCCGCAATGCCCCGCCCTCATGGACTACAACTTTTGATGTCACAAGACTGTTAAGGGGCACTGGCAGCCGCCTCGGACCAGCCGAGGCAAGGATCCACACCATCCTGAGGTAATAGAAATTTTCAGGTAGCTAATGTGTCCCCCACTCGCACCCTATTCATGCACCCATGTTCCTTGTATGTCATGTAACTTCCTTCCCGTGCATGCTAGAAAGACGCATATGCATTTGCGTCCAACGTTAACATGTCAGTTATATAGTTTTCCAAGAAAACCACGTTAATTAGGCTTCTAGGCCTATGGTGCCAACGTCTTTACATAGTGCACTTTTGAATCTCGCACACGTTTTCTCCATGTTTCCTCGCTCAGTCGAGCTAGGCCCTTAATCGAGGCTCCAAGTCTCTTCTGTCTCTGAAAGCTGTAGTTTAGGTATGCATCCCTGACCTCTGCCTTACTTCCTGCCCGGCGAAGCGGTTCCCGGCTCAGCCTGGCCTGCCTGCCAAGATAGTATTTTGCCTACAAGTTATCTGCTTAGCCTCCTCGAAAACACATTCCAGTCTAGTGAAATAGGTAAACATATTCCCGGCTGCAGAGCATGTGTTCTTATCTCTCTCTTTTCACCTGTTACGCCTACTGTATTCATTTCAATTATACTGTTTTACTATATATAATGTGTGATGTTAATAAAATGTTGAATATCCCTTCCTGAACCTTAGTGGTGATGGAACATGATGTCCTCCTGTTCCTCGAGGATCATAATTAAAGCCGGTATGACTCAGATACCACGGACTCTGCCTCTCATTTGATTGAGCTATCCTTATTGATATTTTAGGTATGGAAAAATAGTCCGGTAATTTTATTTACCACATATTCTGGCGCCCGAACAGGAACCCCCCCCCTTCCCCACTCGCCGGCGATGTAACGCAGGCCTTGACCCCTTCTACAGCCGTGAGGGATCCAGTGCACACCTGCGGGTTTTCCTGCTATCTCCCTCAGGCCCACGGAGGAGACGGAGACTGCGGTCCGGCATCCAGATGAGGCGGTGAGGAATGCGGAGGATCCCGACCAGAGCCCCAAGTCGAGAGAGCAAGGTCCGAGGTATCCGGAGGCCCACCTGTTCCGAAGCGCATGCGTAGGAGAAATCATAGCCCGACGCAGTCCAGTCCAGTCCAGTTTCCGAGGCCTTTAGTTTCTGCTTCCCGGTGAGTACCGTTGTTGGGAACGCATCTAGACGGGTTCATTAATTTGTGCCCGGTCAAGACAGGTCTGGGTACACAGACCTGGTCCAGACGTGTTCACTTAGGTGAATGCGGTATGACGTGTCTCTTTATAGGACCGGTATTGTCTGTACTGTTTTAGCAGTGCATCTAGTAATCCAGTATTCTAGTATTGTTCCTCGAGATTTCCAGAATTCGTGTTTTCTATGTACCAGGTAATATCAGTCTGAAATGTTTCAATGTGTTTTAATGTCGTGGTATGAATGATTGTTTGCTATTCATTACTGTGTTTATTGTGCTCACGTTCAAATCAATTCAAAGATGCCGCTGTTCACGAAATAACGCCAGATAGGAACTAGGAAAGGGATACTCGAAGAAGCAGTTCCCGTCCCGCCTAGGGACACTCCCGGACATTTTATGTACCACAAGCATGGCTTAGATGCCATACTGTACTTAGACTTGTGGGTAGATTATACTAGGGATCTGGAAGAGAAGTATAGATGGCCTGTCTCAGGGACATGGGATGCTGATTGCATCATGAGAGTAGAAGAAGCATTATGGAAAAAGAAAGCCAGACAATCCCAGAAAGATGCCATAGAATTATGGCGTAAAGAAGCGCATAGAAGAACAGAGAAAGAAATCAGGAAAGCAGAGAAAAGTAGAGAGGAATCTGAAAAAGCTAAAGAAAGGGAGTTACTAGAAGAAGGAGAGCGAGTCAGAATAGAGCAACAAGACAGACAAAGAAATGCCCTTATTACAGGCATGTATCCTGTTCTCGCCGAGGGTCTGCCCAAGGCGACCCCGGAAGTACCCCGTAACTTGCCACCACCATTGGTCCCGACTAAACTACATCACAAACAGACCGCAGCGGACATTTTCCTTTCTTCCTATTTAGATGATGTAGCTCCAGCATATACCAATGTACGCGTACCACCTGCTAATAATGTACAGCAGCCTATTCAGCCTGTTCAAAACATACATCAGCCTATTCAGTCTGTTCAAGACACGTTACCTCCACTCCCTCCAGATTCCACTCCCCCACCCATTGTCGTTTCCCATCCTTTCACTACTGTCACTACTACTGCTCCTGCTATCGGTCCTACCAATCCTTTTTCTACACTTACAACCCAGAGTCTGCCTACATTACCTACACCTACTTTTCAAGCTATGACACCAGTAGCAACAACACATCTAGTTGATGGTTCCGCTTCCGCTTCAGGAGGCGCCGTAGGAGGTCGCCCTGTCACCCCGCCTCAAGTAAAACGAATGACGCTTAGAGAAGTAGCATTACAGCGTACACCCAAAGCTGCGACATTCGCAACTCTTAGACAGTACATTACAGATTGTAGATATGACCCAGTACCAGGCGAAGAAGATATGATGTTATTTTCATTACGTTTACGACGTGTTACAAACTATTTGATTCTTTTACCAGAAATGACTAACCATTTAGACAACATATACCATTTTATTAGAACGGGGGAGAGACCAGAATGCATTCGCGAGGCCATGGCACACCACAAGGTTGAGACACAAAGAATGATCTTACAGTTTTTGATAAATTGTTTGATAAGGGAACGAGATCGGCCAGGTACAAGCAAGGAAGAGATGGACATCCTGATAAATTGGAGTAACAATATAGCTGATGGCAAACATAATAAACAAAGTTGTATAGAATCCATGTACAGAAAGATCCGTAAAGAAATTGTAATAATACACGAAAAAGAAAATGCAGCTAGGGAAGCCGAGAAAGAGGAGAGTGAAACCCCAGAGGAGGAAGATATAGATGATGCACAAGAAGACCGAGATAGAATAGCGTACGTAGGTAGAGCAAGACCTTTTGACAGACCCATTCGCCTAGAAAACAAGAAACGTTTCCTTTCTCCCATACCAGAGCGATGGTCTCTTGAACATTTATTCCAAGCCACTGATAAAATACTGAAAGAAAGAATAGGTTACAGTGAACTTAGTACCATGCGTGATCAGGAACTAGCACGGTCAGCAGTACAATGGGCTGGAAATACTAGTATATATAAAGATGATTCAGTAGCGCAAACATTTTTGAGTCTTACCCCAGACGAACCGCGACTAGCTGGTATGTACATGATCCAACATCTCATTACACTATATGAAAGTCAGCATTCTGATCCAGGTCCCCTATATAATATACTGGAAGAATTACTCCTAAAAAGATGGAGAGGCCTAGGTACCGATTTAATTAATACCATTCTAGAACAACGCCACAAATACAGAACTTTTCTGACTCCACATTTCGTTCCTGTTCCACCCCCAGTAAGACAACCATTTTACATAGACCGACAGAATCCCTTACGAGAAGTTCATCTCGTCCAGACCGCAGGGGGTGCGCTTCAACGAGTATTCGTATACACTCCCCTGACTAAAATGGAATTATTGGAAATGAAGAAATTAGTGCCCTGTCATGATAAAGATCCAGCAGGATTCCACCGTGAATTAAAAGACATGTTACTCATGGGGGATTATACGTATCCCGACATTCTTAAAATGTTAAAGGTATTATTGCCTGCCGGCATTTACGAAAAACTTAAAGAGAAAGAATGGGAGGTGGGAGATAAAAAGATTATTTGGACTGAATTAGATGACGAAGAAAATAGGCGAATCCCAGGTACAGGTCTTGGGGACAAAGCCAAAGCATTACCAGGATTATTAGTACAAGTCTTGCCTAGGTTATTGACAGTTAAAAAAGAAGACTGGGATGCAATCTCAGCCTGCAAACAGAAACAAGACAAAGACACTAGTGATTTTTATTCCAGGTTCGAGAAATGTTTCATCATTAATAGCGGCCTGAAAACAAGTAGTGAATCATATCCACATCTTTTTGTGACCAAACTAGTCGAGAATTCTTTACCACAGGTTAAAAACAGAGTACTGAAAGTCGAGAGTACATGGCAAGCTAATACCCCTTCCCAAATGTTACAAATGTTACAGTACCACCAGAACCGAATTAGAGAGGAACACGACCATGAACAGAGACATATGAAAGATACGAAAATGAAAGTACTAGTTGCCCAGTCCGTCCCAGCAGATGGTCAGAAGAGGGGTACGACACAGACTAGTCATCCTGCAACTCCTGTTAAAGGGAATTGCAACTACTGTAAACAGCCAGGTCACTATATAAACGAATGTCCGGTTCTGAAATACAATATTGCTACCGGCAGGACGAAAGAAAGACCGCGTCCACCTAGACCAGAACACGTTCCACAGAATATTCCACAGAACACGCAACCTCCCCAGAATGCACAACAGACAGTAGCTGTACCCCATCCCCAACCCATTGCTGCCACGCAACATGTCACACAGCAAATGTATCAGTATGCACAGTCAGATTACCCCGATTATCAGCAGTATACATGAAATAGCATAGAGAGGGAGGTTGGCTTGCCCCTTATCGAGGTTCCTGTAGATCAAGAGGGTCCCTATGTACATAGTCAGGTATTAGGGAAAGACAGAAAATTTTTGATTGACACAGGGGCGAGCAGAACTACCATCAGTCACGACGAGGTTCCAGGGGCACCCCTCTCAGGCTCACAGAATGTTTCCCTTGGATTTTCAGGAAAACCTATTGTTAACGAAGTGTCAAAGCCAGTTCCCCTTGCAGTTGGTCCATTGTCCCGTACTACAGATGTGTTACTTACGAAATCATGTCCTGAAAACTTGCTTGGTATTAAACGTTGAAAGCACTAGGAGCAGTAATATGTTGTTCTCCGGAAGGAGTGAGATTGTTTTTACGTGACTTTAAAGGTCATTATGTGTTGAGAGATTTTGATCCAATATTGCAGAATGTACCACAGCATTTATGGGCGCAAGGTCCAACTGATGTAGGTTGTATGCACATTACACCCTATCGTGTTACACTCAAGCAAGGAGTTGTACTGCCCCGAATCCAACAATACAAATTGCCCCCCGAGGCTGTAGCAGCCTTACTGAAAATTATTGACGAGCTCATTGCACAAGGAATAGTTGTAGAAACTGATTCCAATGTATGTAATTCTCCAATCATTCCGATTCTTAAACGAACAGACCCAAATGCACCTCCAGTCTACAGACTGGTGATCGACCTTCGAGAGCTGAATAAATGCATAATACCACAGTACCCAGTGGTCCCAGATATTTCTTCCCTACTGACTGCCATTGATTCCGAAGCTGCGTTCTTTACTGCAATAGATCTTAAGAACGCCTTCTTTAGTGTCCCCATTCATCCGGAAAGCCAGTACCTTTTCGGATTCTGTTTAAATGGCCGAAGCTTCAAATTTGCACGTGCACCTCAAGGGTTCACAGAAAGTCCTAGTATTTACAGCCAAGCCCTGAAACAACAACTAGACAGTATTCACATGCCTACTGACACTGCACTGCTGCAATACGTTGATGACTTGTTAATTACAGCACGGACCGAATGTGACTGCGAACGCGCATCACTGACAGTCTTGTATTTTCTGGCCGAAAAGGGGCATAAAGTGTCCCCTTCGAAGCTACAATTCTGTGCCCAGCAAGTGGTATACCTTGGACACTTGCTGTGCAAGAGGGGTAGACAGTTGACACCGGATCGTATCCAGTTAATTGCACATCTGCCACAACCCAAGACACAAAAGGAAGTACGGGCCTTCATTGGCCTCACTTCGTACTGCAGACAATGGATTCCTCAGTATGCATATCTAGCCAAGCCACTCATACAGTTGACAACACAGGAGGCAGCGACTTCGACTGTCCTCCCTTGGACTCAGGAACATACACAAGCCTTTAATGACTTGAAGAAAGCTTTATGTCAAGCACCTGTTTTAGCGACACCATGTTACAGCAAACCTTTTACACTTTTTGTCACAGAACGTGATGGCACAGCATTATCTGTTCTCACACAAGATCAAGCAGGACACCATAAGCCTTGTGCTTATTTTTCTAGTACATTGGATCCAGTAGCCCAGGCTCTGCCTGCGTGCCTAAAATCAGTTGCAGCGACAGCTCTAGCTATCAGACAAAGCGATTCAATAGTGTTAGGACATCCCTTGACAGTACAGGTTCCACACTCCGTGGAAGTTCTCCTAAACCGAACCCAGACTCAACACTTGACCATAGCACGACTGACAGGATATGAACTGACACTGTTCCAACCACACATAGAAATCAGACGTTGCAACATACTCAACCCTGCCACATTTTTACCTTCCATTACAATTGATCCAGCACCACATGACTGTGTGGAAGTCATTAATACCGTGACAAAGCCCCGACAAGACCTGTCAGACATTGCATTGCCCGACCCAGACCTGACACTTTACGTGGATGGTTCATGTATGAGAACAAGCACAGGAGAGTTAGTAGCCGCATATGCAGTGACCACCGAAACTAAAGTCATAGAAACACATCGTATTGACACACTGTCTGCTCAAGCAGCAGAGCTCATTGCTCTGACCCAAGCCTGTATACTAGCCAAGGACAAGAAAGTAAATATATACACAGATTCACAGTATGCATTCGGAGTCGTTCACAACTTCGGTGTTCTCTGGCAAGAAAGAGGTTTTTTAACTTCTCACGGTGCCAAGAAACAGCATGGTCCCCTCATTCAAGTCCTGTTAGAAGCAATACATTTGCCTACAGGGATAGCCATTATGAAGTGCAAAGCACATACTAAAGTCACTGATACTATTTCCCAGGGTAACGACCTGGCAGATCGAACAGCTAAACTCACAGCTCAGACTCTAACAGACATACCGACTGATCCGACAAAGACTGACGTAACTTCACTAACACATTGCATGACAGTTAAGGATCCCACACTAGATGTACTCGACATACAGACACATGCGACTCCAGATGAAATTAAGAAATGGACTGAACAAGGAGGGGTCCAGACAGATCAGGGATGGATGACGAAGGGAAGAGCCACATGGTTCCTCCCCGACTCTATGGTTCAAGTTATCATTAACACAGCACATAGTCCAGCACACTTAGGAGAGAAAGCCATGTTAGACAGCATTCAGAATCTTTGGTTCAACAAGCATTTACATGCAGCAGCGAAACAGAAAGTGCGTACCTGCATGATCTGTTGTCAGTTCAATCCAGGCAAAGGTATCCCCGTGGAACAAGGTGGATTTCATCCTCCTGACCATCCTTTTGAAGTCCTCCAGATGGATTATATCCAGATGGACAGATGCAGAGGATTCAAGTATGTCCTCGTAGTCGTATGTGCCCTTTCCCGATGGACAGAGGCATATCCAGTCCCAGATTACACTGCTGTAACCACTGCCAAACAACTGGTCCGTGAATTTTTCCCGCGATATGGTTTGCCCCGTGTCGTATACTCTGATAATGGTCAGCCATTCTCGTCCGAGCTCATGAAACAGGTATCACTCCTGTTAGGTTACCAGTGGAAATTCCACTGCGTACGACACCCTGAAGCCGCTGGTCTCGTTGAGAGACATAATCAAACCCTGAAAACACGGTTAGGGAAGGTCTGTGCAGAAAAAGGAGTAGATTGGATAGTAGCCTTGCCAGTTGCCCTCTTTTACATGCGAATGGTAGCCCATTCTGGAACTGGATTGTCCCCGTATGAAATAGTTTTTGGACGTCCCCCCAACATGTGGGGTACGCCTATGCCCCGAAAAATTACAGATGTTGAAAGTACTATGCTGACAGATTACCTAGCTTCCTTGATGTCTGCACTACTATCTTGTCGTTCACAGGTTGCGGCTGCCTTCCCGGACAACACCCAAGTGAAACCGCATGAAATCATTCCAGGGGATTACGTCTACGTCCACAATTTTGACCGATCGAGCCCTCTGGAGCCGAGGTGGAAGCAGCCAAAGTTTGTGTTGATGACCACGAGGACCGCAGTGAAACTGGAAGGACGTAAAGGCTGGTTGCATTCCAGCCACGTGAAGCGATTTCATGGATTGTGTCCAGAGACTGTAATCAAGGACTGCCCCCTTTCAGACACTGACTCTAAACTCCCCCTGTTAGAGAAAACTCCACAACAGGAGTACCGACCCAAGTTGAGGTCTAGTAAGTCAGACAGCGTTTAATTGTTTAAGTCCCCCTCGGGTGAAGCGGTTAGACAGGTTTCTGACATGTATAAGATAGACCCAAGTAGTCAGAGAGATAGGCGAATCGAAAAGAGAGAAAAATATTGCAAAAATCTGCATAGCCGATCCGTTCTTACATTAATTTTTATGTTTCTTCTGAGTCTTACGATCATATGCATAAGTTTAATGCTACATGTTTTCTTTCCTCTTGATTCTCATGTACATACTTCCTCTAATGACACTGTAGAGCACACTTTCAGCGACCTGCCCCCCCACGAACTGTCCTATCGATTAGCAATGCGCAACAATACATTCATCCGTATGTTACATCATTCTCACCAGACCAGCAATGCCACCAATTGCTAGTTATGTGGCCGACTCCCTCCCTATCAGAAATACAAGGGAGCTCTGCCCCTCTTTCCTTATCCGTTTACACATAATGGTTCGTGTGGTGCATGGTTTACTTTAATGTCCTCCCTAGATAGTAAGTCCACAGTTTCCCAAGGCAATTGGATATGGGGGAACTTGAATACGGTCATGAATAAAATATGTTTCCCAGACAAGGAAGGTCTTCCCCAAAGGACAGGGACCGATCTAGAAAATGAAGAGTATGGATTAGGTAATTTTACACTTAACCTCATGATTCTGAATGTGCAGTCTGAGACTAATTCGGACTTGCCGTTTATTACAGTTTTGCCAGTGAAAGGCGAGTTATGCGTCAGAAAGAATGGTTCAGTACATTTAGGACACAGTGATTGTAATACTGTGGTCGAATTCAGTGATAAAGGAAAGTCTACTTTCAAAGCCTCCCGTCATTCTTATTTTATATGTGGTCAGACAGCTTATGTACGTCTGCCATTAGATTGGGATGGAACGTGTTATATCGCGTTCCTATTGCCACCTGTTTTCCTAGCCCCGCCTGATTATCATCGAAATCCACATCTTGTGCATGTAAGACATAGAAGGGAGATCAAGACCCCGAATGTCGATCAGACCAAAACAACATGGGAGCAATAAACAGATTTCAATAAAGGATTCTTTTTCTTTGTAGGTCCTGTCCAGAACAGTAAATTGATACGCAAATTAACTAGAACTTTGGAAGCAGTAGTGAACAAGACTACTTTTGCTTTAGGTAACCTGACCGAAGAGCAGTCTGCTATGAGACTTGTTGTTCTTCAAAATCGCCTTGTCCTTGACGTCATCCTGGCCGATAGGGGCGGGGCTTGTAGAGTCATCGGATCCAGTTGTTGCATTTTCATTCCTAATAACGCGCCATCAGTATATAAAGCAATAACACGGCTCCACGAAATTGCTCACCTGATACACCAGAATCCAGACTTGGTCCGGTTGGTTTTGGAGTGTGGTATCTGTCTGGGGATGGAAAGTATTGTCATTCCTAGGAATAATACTGTTCATAGTATTCAGTTGTTGTCTCTGTCTGCAATGCGGGCCAGCGATTTGCGGCTTGTGCGCCACAGCTTGTATTCCCCGTCCAAGTACACGTTCCCGTTCCCGAATGAATAAAGAAGAACAAATGATGCTATATGAACAGATAGATGGTCTTATGAACATAGATATATCCTAAAGGGTGTAGTAGGGGCCAAGGAGGGAATGAGGTAATAGAAATTTTCAGGTAGCTAATGTGTCCCCCACTCGCACCCTATTCATGCACCCATGTTCCTTGTATGTCATGTAACTTCCTTCCCGTGCATGCTAGAAAGACGCATATGCATTTGCGTCCAACGTTAACATGTCAGTTATATAGTTTTCCAAGAAAACCACGTTAATTAAGCTTCTAGGCCTATGATGCCAACGTCTTTACATAGTGCACTTTTGAATCTCGCACACGTTTTCTCCATGTTTCCTGGCTCAGTCGAGCTAGGCCCTTAATCGAGGCTCCAAGTCTCTTCTGTCTCTGAAAGCTGTAGTTTAGGTATGTATCCTTGACCTCTGCCTTACTTCCTGCCCGGCGAAGCGGTGCCCGGCTCAGCCTGGCCTGCCTGCCAAGATAGTATTTTGCCTACAAGTTATCTGCTTAGCCTCCTCGAAAACACATTCCAGTCTAGTGAAATAGGTAAACATATTCCCGGCTGCAGAGCAAAGGGCCCGGCCTTCCTGTCCTCCTTGCAAGTGATTTATAGAACCAGTTACCAGTTACCATGGTAGGCCCATGGCCCATGGCCCCGCGCATTGCACCAAGACACGTATGCACACACTAGCATTCAGTATTGAACGGCCTCTGTCCGAGAGACCTTATACTTCAGACACTACATCCTCCAAACATGAGATACTAGATATGCTATATGTACAGGTCGTTCTGACATCCCAGACATTAGTCTCCTCTACTAGTGCTAAAGTCAAAGCCCCCAGCTCTCCCCAGTTACACGTCATGCTCAGTTGCGCGCGCATCTAGGCCAAAAGTTTCTGCTGATCCTGCAAACTTTCTCTAAGCATCCACCCACTTGTGATGTTTCTTGTGACGTTTCTCTGACATGTCAAGTGCACGCCCACGTGTACGCCTTCTTACACGCCTCCTGTTACGCATTTGTGTTCTTATCTCTCTCTTTTCACCTGTTACGCCTACTGTATTCATTTCAATTATACTGTTTTACTATATATAATGTGTGATGTTAATAAAATGTTGAATATCCCTTCCTGAACCTTAGTGGTGATGGAACATGATGTCCTGTTCCTCGAGGATCATAATTAAAGCCCGTATGACTCAGATACTACGGACTCTGCCTCTCATTTGATTGAGCTATCCTTATTGATATTTTAGGTATGGAAAAATAGTCCGGTAATTTTATTTACCACAAGCCTTGAAAATGGGACTGTGCAGGGACTTGTGAACACACGGCATGAATTGACACAGACAGCTAACACAGACGGCATCAAACTACCGCGAGGAACACCACAAGCGAAACCACGAGCCCCATAATGAAACGCACATACCACCAGAGGTGGTCCAATGGGGACCATCATTATAAAAACAACGGAAATAGCGGCAGCCAATGTGGTGCAATACAGAACAATGATGCAGTGGACCCTTTGAGAAAGGTAGCAGGACTACTGAAACGCATCAGGGAAGCTGTTCGAAATTGCCGTGACTGATTAAATGAAGCTGTACTTCTCACAAGAGTGTGCGCCTTGTCTTCTTCATAGAAGTTACCTTTGATATTTAAACGGCCCTGTTCAGCCGAATCAAGGAACGCACCGCCCGCCAAGAGCGCCGCAATGCCCTGCCCTCATGGACTACAACTTTTGATGTCGCAAGACTGTTAAGGGGCACTGGCAGCCGCCTCGGGCCAGCCGAGGCAGGGACCCACACCAGCCGTGAAAATGGGACTGTGCAGGGACTTGTGAAAACACGGCATGAATTGACACGGGCAGCTAACACAGACAGCATCAAACTACCGCGAGGAACACCACAAGCGAAACCACGAGCCTCATAATGCAACGCACATACCACCAGAGGTGGTCCAATGGGGACCATCATTATAAAAACAACGGAAATAGCGGGAGCCAATGTGGTGCAATACAGAACAATGCTGCAGTGGACCCTTTGAGAAAGGTAGCAGGACTACTGAAACGCGTCAGGGAAGCTGTTCGAAATTGCCGTGACTGATTAAATGAAGCTGTACTTCTCACAAGAGTGTGCGCCTTGTCTTCTTCATAGAAGTTACCTTTGATATTTAAACGGCCCTGTTCAGCCGAATCAAGGAACGCACATGCCCGCCAAGAGCGGCTCAATGCCCTGCCCTCATGGACTACAACTTTTGATGTCGCAAGACTGTTAAGGGGCACTGGCAGCCGCCTCGGGCCGGCCGAGGCAGGGACCCACACCAGCCTTGAAAATGGGACTGTGCAGGGACTTGTGAACACACGGCATGAATTGACACAGACAGCTAACACACACGGCATCAAACTACCGCGAGGAACACCACAAGCGAAACCACGAGCCCGAATACCACCAGAGGTGGTCCAATGGGGACCATCATTATAAAAACAACGGAAATAGCGGGAGCCAATGTGGTGCAATACAGAACAATGCTGCAGTGGACCCTTTGAGAATGAAAGCAGGACAACTGAAACGCGTCAGGGAAGCTGTTCGAGATTGCCGTGACTGATTAAATGAAGCTGTACTTCTCACAAGAGTGTGCGCCTTGTCTTCTTCATAGAAGTTACCTTTGATATTTAAATGGCCCCGTCCAGCCGAATCAAGGAACGCACCGCCCGCCAAGAGCGGCTCAATGCCCCGCCCTCATGGACTACAACTTTTGATGTCACAAGACTGCTAAGGGACACTGGCAGCCGCCTCGGACCGGCCGAGGCAGGGACCCACACCAGCCTTGAAAATGGGACTGTACAGGGACTTGTGAACACACGGCATGAATTGACACGGACAGCTAACACAGACGGCATCAAACTACCGCGAGGAACACCACAAGCAAAACCACGAGCCCCATAATGCCACTCACATACCACCAGATGTGGTCCAATGGGGACCATCATTATAAAAACAACGGAAATAGCGGGAGCCAATGTGGTGCAATACAGTACAATGCTGCAGTGGACCCTTTGAGAAAGGTAGCAGGACTACTGAAACGCGTCAGGGAAGCTGTTCGAGATTGCCGTGACTGATTAAATGAAGCTGTACTTCTCACAAGAGTGTGCGCCTTGTCTTCTTCATAGAAGTTACCGTTGATATTTAAATGGCCCCGTCCAGCCGAATCAAGGAACGCACCGCCCGCCAAGAGAGGCTCAATGCCCCGCCCTCATGGACTACAACTTTTGATGTCACAAGACTGCTAAGGGACACTGGCAGCCGCCTCGGACCGGCCGAGGCAGGGACCCACACCAGCCTTGAAAATGGGACTGTACAGGGACTTGTGAACACACGGCATGAATTGACACGGACAGCTAACACAGACGGCATCAAACTACCGCGAGGAACACCACAAGCGAAACCACGAGCCCCATAATGAAACGCACATACCACCAGAGGTGGTCCAATGGGGACCATCATTATAAAAACAACGGAAATAGCGGGAGCCAATGTGGAGCAATACAGAACAATGCTGCAGTGGACCCTTTGAGAAAGGTAGCAGGACTACTGAAACGCGTCAGGGAAGCTGTCGAAATTGCCGTGACTGATTAAATGAAGCTGTACTTCTCACAAGAGTGTGCACCTTGTCTTCTTCATAGAAGTTACCTTTGATATTTAAACTGCCCTGTCCAGCCAAATCAAGGAACGCACCGCCCGCCAAGAACGCCGCAATGCCCTGCCCTCATGGGCTACAACTTTTGATGTCGCAAGAGTGTTAAGGGGCACTGGCAGCCGCCTCGGGCCGGCCGAGGTACGGACCCACACCAGCCTTGAAAATGGGACTGTGCAGGGACTTGTGAACACACGGCATGAATTGACACAGACAGCTAACACAGACGGCATCAAACTACTGCGAGGAACACCACAAGCGAAACCACGAGCCCCATAATGCAACGCACATACCACCGGAGGTGGTCCAATGGGGACCATCATTATAAAAACAACGGAAATAGCGGCAGCCAATGTGGTGCAATACAGAACAATGCTGCAGTGGACCCTTAGATAAAGGTAGCAGGACTTCTGAAATGCGTCAGGGAAGCTGTTCGAGATTGCCGTGGCTGAATAAATGAAGCTGTACTTCTCACAAGAGTGTGTGCCTTGTCTTCTTCATAGAAGTTTCCTTTGATATTTAAACGGCCCGTCCAGCCGAATCAAGGAACGCACTGCCCGCCAAGAGCGGCTCAATGCCCCGCCCTCATGAACTACAACTTTTGATGTCGCAAGACTGTTAAGGGGCACTGGCAGCCACCTCGGACCGGCCGAGGCAGGGTCCCACACCAGCCTTGAAAATGGGATTGTGCAGGGACTTGTGAAAACACGGCATGAATTGACACGGACAGCTAACACAGACGTCATCAAACTACCGCGAGGAACACCACAAGCAAAACCACGAGCCTCATAATGCAACGCACATACCACCAGAGGTGGTCCAATGGGGACCATCATTATAAAAACAACGGAAATAGCGTGAGCCAATGTGGTGCAATACAGAACAATGCTGCAGTGGACCCTTTGAGAAAGGTAGCAGGACTACTGAAACGCGTCAGGGAAGCTGTTCGAGATTGCCGTTACTGATTAAATGAAGCAGTACTTCTCACAAGAGTGTGCTCTTTGTCTTCTTCATAGAAGTTACCTTTGATATTTAAACGGCGCTGTTCAGCCGAATCAAGGAACGCACCGCTCACCAAGAGCGCCGCAATGCCCCGCCCTAATGGACTAAAACTTTTGATGTCGCAAGACTGTTAAGGGGCACTGGCAGCAGCCTCGGACCGGCCGAGGCAGGGACCCACAACAGCCTTGAAAATGGGACTGTGCAGGGACTTGTGAACACACGGCATGAATTGACATGGACAGCTAACACAAACGGCATCAAACTACCGCGAGGAACACCACAAGCGAAACCACGAGCTCCATAATGCAACGCACATACCACCAGAGGTGGTCCAATGGGGACCATCATTATAAAAACAACGGAAATAGCGGGAGCCAATGTGGTGCAATACAGAACAATGCTGCAGTGGACCCTTTGAGAAAGGTAGCAGGACTACTGAACTGCGTCAGGGAAGCTGTTCGAAATTGCCGTGACTGATTAAATGAAGCTGTACTTCTCACAAGAGTGTGCGCCTTGTCTTCTTCATAGAAGTTACCTTTGATATTTAAAAGGCCCTGTCCAGCCGAATCAAGGAACGCACCACCCGCCAAGAGCGGCTCAATGCCGCGACCTCATGGACTACAACTTTTGATGTCACAAGACTGTTAAGGGGCACTGGCAGCCGCGTCGGACCGGCCGAGGCAGGGACCCACACCAGCCTTGAAAATGGGACTGTGCAGGGACTTGTGAACACACGGCATGAATTGACACGGACAGCTAACACAGACGGCATCAAACTACCGCGAGGAACACCACAAGCGAAACCACGATCCCCATAATGCAACGCACATACCACCAGAGGTGGTCCAATGGGGACCATCATTATAAAAACAACGGAAATAGCGGGAGCCAATGTGGTGCAATAC
This sequence comes from Lissotriton vulgaris, assembly GCF_964263255.1. Taxonomy (NCBI): domain Eukaryota; kingdom Metazoa; phylum Chordata; class Amphibia; order Caudata; family Salamandridae; genus Lissotriton; species Lissotriton vulgaris. The sequence goes on from NC_141687.1 coordinate 366,822,385, forward strand.
AGAACAATGCTGCAGTGGACCCTTTGAGAAAGGTAGCAGGACTACTGAAACGCTTCAGGGAAGCCGTTCGAGATTGCCATGACTGATTAAATGAAGCTGTACTTCTCGCAAGAGTGTGTGCCTTGTCTTCTTCATAGAAGTTACCTTTGATATTTAAACAGCACTGTCCAGCCGAATCAAGGAACGCACCGCCCGCCAAGAGCGCCGCAATGCCCTGCCCTCATGGACTCCAACTTTTGATGTTGCAAGACTGTTAAGGGGCACTGGCAGCCGCCTCGGGCCGGCCGAGGCAGGGACCCACACCAGCCTTGAAAATGGGACTGTGCAGGGACTTGTGAACACACGGCATGAATTGACACAGACAGCTAACACAGACGGCATCAAACTACCGCGAGGAACACCACAAGCGAAACCACGAGCCCCATAATGCAACGCACATAACACCAGAGGTGGTCCAATGGGGACCATCATTATAAAAACAACGGAAATAGCGGGAGCCAAAGTGGTGGAATACAGAACAATGCTGCAGTGGACCCTTTGAGAAAGGTAGCAGGACTACTGAAACGCGTCAGGGAAGCTGTTCGAGATTGCCGTGACTGATTAAATGAAGCTGTACTTCTCACAAGAGTGTGCGCCTTGTCTTCTTCATAGAAGTTACCTTTGATATTTAAACGGCCCTGTCCAGCCGAATCAAGGAACGCACCGCCCACCAAGAGCGGCTCAATGCCCCGCCCTCATGGACTACAACTTTTGATGTCGCAAGACTGTTAAGGGGCACTGGCAGCCGCCTCGGACCGGCCGAGGCAGGGACCCACACCAGCCTTGAAAATGGGACTGTACAGGGACTTGTGAACACACGGCATGAATTGACACGGACAGCTAACACAGACGGCATCAAACTACCGCGAGGAACACCACAAGCGAAACCACGAGCCCCATAATGCAACGCACATACCACCAGAGGTGGTCCAATGGGGACCATCATTATAAAAACAACGGAAATAGCGGGAGCCAATGTGGTGCAATACAGAACAATGCTGCAGTGGACCCTTTGAGAAAGGTAGCAGGACTACTGAAACGCGTCAGGGAAGCCGTTCGAGATTGCCGTGACTGATTAAATGAAGCTGTACTTCTCAGAAGAGTGTGCGCCTTGTCTTCTTCATAGAAGTTACCTTTGATATTTAAACGGCCCTGTCCAGCCGAATCAAGGAACGCACCGCCCGCCAAGAGCGCCGCAATGCCCTGCCCTCATGGACTCCAACTTTTGATGTTGCAAGACTGTTAAGGGGCACTGGCAGCCGCCTCGGGCCGGCCGAGGCACGGACCCACACCAGCCTTGAAAATGGGACTGTGCAGGGACTTGTGAACACACAGCATGAATTAACACGGACAGCTAACACAAACGGCATCAAACTACCGCGAGGAACACCACAAGCGAAACCACGAGCCACATAATGCAACGCACATGAATGAATGAATGAATGAATGAATGAATGAATGAATGAATGAATGAATGAATTTGGGACTTGTATAGCGCATGGCTGCCCGGAAGCGTCCCAGCGCTGAGATTGCAGACAGTCAACTGAGGATAGAGGCTGAGGGGGAAGGGGAGAGGTTATTGCGGGAAGAGGTGAGTTTTGAGAAGCTTTCGGAATTTCATATGATTAGGTTCAGACCGGAGTTGGATTGGGAGAGAGTTCCAAAGGGTTGCGGCGACCACCGAGAAACGGCGTCCACCAGTACGAGCTCTTTTAGTTCGGTGGACCTTAGCCAGGTTGCCTTGCGCTGAACGTAAGGGTCTGTTAGGTATGTATGGGCAGAGCATAGATTTCAGCATTGGGGGTCCTTGGTTTTGCATGGCTCTGTGAGTGGTACATAAGGACTTGAATTTGACCCTTTCGCGGATCGGCAGCCAGTGCAATGCCTTTAGGGTAGGTTTGGCTGAAACTCTGCGGGGGGTACCAGTGAGTATCCTAGCAGCGGCATTTTGTGTTCGCTGCAGGACATTGAGCGAAGCTTCAGGGGCGGCCAAAAAAAGGGCATTGCAGTAGTCTAATCTTGATAGTATTAGACCTTGCATGAGCATTTTTTGAGAGGTTGCAGGGAGTAGTGGAAGAATCTTCCTAGTTGATCGGAGTAGACCAACACAGGTGCCGGCTGTTTTTTTTGCCTGTGTTGTCATGGAGAGATTCTGTTCAAGCCAGAAACCTAGACTTTTAATTTCAGTCTTAGGCTGGGGGATGGGTCCTAGGCAAGAAGGCCACATAGCAATGGGGAGGGATGGTGGTTGGTGTCCCAGGAGCATAAGCTCGGTCTTTGAGCCATTGAGCTTAAGCCTTGAGTTGGACATCCAGGCGTGTATACCTTCTAGGCAGCCATGGAGGTTTTTGATTTTTTCTTCCTCGAGTGAAAAAGATACGATCATTTGGGTGTCATCAGCGTAAGTGGCGGCTTTTATCCCAAATGGGGTGACCACATCCTCCAGAGGGGCCATATATGTATTAAACAGTGTAGGGCTCAGTGAAGAGCCCTGGGGGACCCCACACTGGAGGGAAAGGATATCTGATCGAACGTTCCCTTCACAGACTTGGAAGGTACGGTTTTCTAGGAAGGATGAGAGCCAACAGAGTGCCGTGCTTCTCACTCCTAGCTCAGATAGTCGCTGGATTAAGATCTTGTGGTCCACCGTATCGAATGTAGCGCTTAGATCCAGGAGGAGCAGTAAAACTGATCCCCCTGAATCCAAGATGCATCTAGCCTCCTCTACCACTATCAGGAGGGCTGTCTCGGTCCCCTGGCCAGGACGGAAGCCTGTTTGTGAGGGTCGGAGAAGATTATTGGATTCGAGGAAGGCTGACAATTGCTGGTTAACTGCCTTCTCTGCGATTTTGCTCAAGCCAGGCAAGAGGGAGATCGGTTGAAGGTTGGATAGGTCTGATGGGTCATGTCCTGGTTTCTTCTGTAATGCCTTGACCATGGCATGCTTCCAGCTGGGGGGGACCAATCCTTGGCCCAACGAGGTATTAATCAGGTTAGTGGCCAGGTGAGATATGGTAGGTCCGACTTGTTTTAGGATTCGGATAGGAGCAGGGTCGTTGGGGGAGCCACTTTTCAGGTCTGAGAGGGCTTTCAAAAAGTAATCGTTGGACAGTTGGTTAAAGCTGTCGAGGGTTGGTCTTGGGGTATGGGGGGCAGCCGGGGGGTTGCTGTCTGTTTTGGGCGGAAGTGATTGCAAAATGTTGGTGATCTTGTTTTGGAAAAAGCCCCCTATTTGGTTGCATCTGGCAGCTGAGGGTTGTTGAAAAGAGGGGGGGGTGGGTATTTTGCGAAGTTCTTTGACTATTTTGTAAGTCTCTTGGGATGAGCTAGATGCAGCTTTGATTTTTTTGTCAAAAAATGAAGCTTGGGCTGCTTTCCGCGCTGCTTTGTAGGTCCTCATTGCAGTTTTATACTCTTCCTTGATAAGGGGGTCCCACTTTTTTCTCCACTTTCTCTCGTGGATTTTACAGGTTTTTCGTAGGTTACTGAGTTCTTGTGAGAACTATGGTGATTTAAAGGAGTTATTTTTCTTTTTTAGATCTTGTTTCGGGGCGATTATATCCAGAGTGGAAGTGAGCCAGTTGGTAAAGTTTTCATCTGCTTTTACCGGGTCAGGGAGTGGCAGAGGAGCGGAGCGGGTTAGCTCCTATGTCCATCGCTCAAATGATATTTTAGACCATATTCTATCGTGTTCTCTGGGAGTTGGTTTGTGGACCTTTTTTACTGGAGTTTGCCAGGTGAATGGGAGGAGAAAATGGTCAGTCCAAGGGAGAGGGATCGCAGGTCGAACCTCAGTTTTTGGGAGATTAGTGAAGAGAGGGTCCAAAAGATGGCCTTTGATGTGCGTAGCCTCTGAATTAATTAAATGAAGATCAAGTGATTTTAATTCTGAGGTGAGGTCCCCAGCCGTTTTATCTGAGTTGTCCTCAAAATGTAAGTTTAAGTCACCTAGCACGATGAAGTTAGGGGACCAGATACAGGAGGAAATAGTGGACTATAGTAGTGAGCTTACAAAATTCCCTGGGCTGCCGGGTGGACGGTATATCAGAGTGCCCGTAAGTGATTTGTTAGGAGTAATCTGAAGAGAGAAATGGGTGCTTTCGCAGTCCTCTATTTCTCCTTCTTGTAGCCTACATACAAAGGAGTTTTTGTAGACAATTGCTAGTCCACCTCCTTTTCCCTCTTTTCTGTTCTGATATTGTATAAGGTGGTCCTGGGGGAGCATGTTGACAATGTCTGTTTCGGAGTGAGATGTTAGCCAGGTTTCCGTGAGGAAAAGAATATCCACTTTTAAGTCTTGGATCAGCATTTTGATCTCTATAGCGTGTTTAGGGGCTGATCTACAATTCAGCAGAGCTAAGCTGATACCATTGGAGGACTGGTGGGTGGATGTCCCTGCAGACTCCTCATGGGGCTCGGGAGAAGGTTGGGCTCCAAGGAAGGGAGCTGCCGTGCAGAATTGAAGGAGGTAGTGTTCTCTGGGAGTTGGTTTGTGGACCTTTTTTACTGGAGTTTGCCAGGTGAATGGGAGGAGAAAATGGTCAGTCCAAGGGAGAGGGATCGCAGGTCGAACCTCAGTTTTTGGGAGATTAGTGAAGAGAGGGTCCAAAAGATGGCCTTTGATGTGCGTAGCCTCTGAATTAATTAAATGAAGATCAAGTGATTTTAATTCTGAGGTGAGGTCCCCAGCCGTTTTATCTGAGTTGTCCTCAAAATGTAAGTTTAAGTCACCTAGCACGATGAAGTTAGGGGACGAGATACAGGAGTAAATAGTGGACTATAGTAGTGAGCTTACAAAATTCCCTGGGCTGCCGGGTGGACGGTATATCAGAGTGCCCGTAAGTGATTTGTTAGGAGTAATCTGAAGAGAGAAATGGGTGCTTTCGCAGTCCTCTATTTCTCCTTCTTGTAGCCTACATACAAAGGAGTTTTTGTAGACAATTGCTAGTCCACCTCCTTTTCCCTCTTTTCTGTTCTGATATTGTATAAGGTGGTCCTGGGGGAGCATGTTGACAATGTCCGTTTCGGAGTGAGATGTTAGCCAGGTTTCCGTGAGGAAAAGAATATCCACTTTTAAGTCTTGGATCAGCATTTTGATCTCTATAGCGTGTTTAGGGGCTGATCTACAATTCAGCAGAGCTAAGCTGATACCATTGGAGGACTGGTGGGTGGATGTCCCTGCAGACTCCTCATGGGGCTTGGGAGAAGGTTGGGCTCCAAGGGAGGGAGCTGCCGTGCAGAATTGAAGGAGGTAGTCACGTGAGTGTCTGATCCGGGGACTGTGTGAAACGGGCATAGTGGATGGCCCTGTGCCCGGCCTGGCCCGGGCGGGCCCAGACGGGCTTGCCTCTGGCGCGCCTCCGGCACGCAATCGGCGCGCCCGCTGCGCCCGCCCGCTGCGCGGACGGGGAGGAGGCTCCATTTTATAGTGGATTGGGCCCAAATCGCCCAGCCACTAGAGCGCTGTCCAGGCCCCAATTAAAGATGGCGGCCGTGGATTCCTTGCCTCGAGGGGATTGTTTGTTAGACCGGTAGCCTCGAAATGGCTTTGTGCCTTTTTATTCTTAGGTCCAGTCAAAACGGGTTACAAGCGGTCGTTTAGGAGATTTTATACAGGTAATTCCTCAAGTGACACAGAACACAAAAATACACAGTAAAAGCGGTAATACAACAGTTTTAAAAGCGCTAGTGCTGGTATAAAGATATACCAGAGGTGGTCCAATGGGGACCATCATTATAAAAACAACGGAAATAGCGAGAGCAAATGTGGTGCAATACAGAACAATGCTGCAGTGGACCCTTTGAGAAATGTAGCAGGACTACTGAAACGCGTCAGGGAAGCTGTTCGAAATTGCTGTGACTGATTAAATGAAGCTGTACTTCTCACAAGAGTGTGCGCCTTGTCTTCTTCATAGAAGCTACCTTTGATATTTAAACGGCCCTGTTCAGCCGAATCAAGGAACGCACCGCCCGCCAAGAGCGCCTCAATGCCCCGCCCTCATGGACTACAACTTTTGATGTTGCAAGACTGTTAAGGGGCACTGGCAGCCGCCTCGGACCTGCCGAGGCAGGGACCCACACCAGCCTTGAAAATGGGACTGTCCAGGGACTTGTGAACACACGGCATGAATTGACACGGACAGCTAACACAGACGGCATCAAACTACCGCGAGGAACACCACAAGCGAAACCACGAGCCCCATAATGCAACGCACATGCCACCAGAGGAGGTCCAATGGGGACCATTATTATAAAAACAACGGAAATAGCGGGAGCCAATGTGGTGCAATACAGAACAATGCTGCAGTGGACCCTTTGAGAAAGGTAGCACGACTATTGAAACGCGTCAGGGAAGCTGTTCGAAATTGCGGTGACTGATTAAATGAAGCTGTACTTCTCACAAGAGTGTGCGCCTTGTCTTCTTCATAGAAGTTACCTTTGATATTTAAACGGCCCTGTTCAGCCGAATCAAGGAACGCACCGCCCGCCAAGAGCGCCGCAATGCCCCGCCCTCATGGACTACTACTTTTGATGTCGCAAGACTGTAAAGGGGCACTGGCAGCCGCCTCGGACCGGCCGAGGCAGGGACCCACACCAGCCTTGAAAATGGGACTGTGCAGAGACTTGTGAACACACGGCATGAATTGACACGGACAGCTAACACAGACGGCATCAAACTACCGCGAGGAACACCACAAGCGAAACCACGAGCCCCATAATGCAACGCACATACCACCAGAGGTGGTCCAATGAGGACCATCATTATAAAAACAACGGAAATAGCGGGAGCCAATGTGGTGCAATACAGAACAATGCTGCAGTGGACCCTTTGAGAAAGGTAGCAGGACTACTGAAACGCGTCAGGGAAGCCGTTCGAGATTGCCGTGACTGATTAAATGAAGCTGTACTTCTCACAAGAGTGTGTGCCTTGTCTTCTTCATAGAAGTTACCTTTGATATTTAAATGGCCCTGTCCAGCCGAATCAAGGAACGCACTGCCCGCCAAGAGTGCCGCAATGCCCTGCCCTCATGGACTCCAACTTTTGATGTTGCAAGACTGTTAAGGGGCACTGGCAGCCGCCTCGGGCCGGCCGAGGCATGGACACACACCAGCCTTGAAAATGGGACTGTGCAGGGACTTGTGAACACACGGCATGAATTGACACAGACAGCTAACACAGACGGCATCAAACTACCGCGAGGAACACCACAAGCGAAACCACGAGCCCCATAATGCAACGCACATACCACCAGAGGTGGTCCAATGGGGACCATCATTATAAAAACAACAGAAATAGCGGGAGCCAATGTGGTGCAATACAGAACAATGCTGCAGTGGACCCTTTGAGAAAGGTAGCAGGACTACTGAAACACGTCAGGGAAGCTGTTCGAGATTGCTGTGACTGATCAAATGAAGCTGCACTTCTCAGAAGAATGTGTGCCTTGTCTTCTTCATAGAAGTTACCTTTGATATTTAAACGGCCCTGTCCAGCCGAATCAAGGAACGCACCGCCCACCAAGAGCGCTGCAATGCCCCGCCCTCATGGACTACAACTTTTGATGTCGCAAGACTGTTAAGGGGCACTGGCAGCCGCCTCGGACCGGCCGAGGCCGGGACCCACACCAGCCTTGAAAATTGGACTGTGCAGGGACTTGTGAACTCACAGCATGAATTGACACGGACAGCTAACACAAACGGCATCAAACTACCGCGAGGAACACCACAAGCGAAACCACGAGCCCCATAATGCAACGCACATACCATTGAGGTGGTCCAATGGGGGCCATCATTATAAAAACAACGGAAATAGCGGGAGCCAATGTGGTGCAATACAGAACAATGCTGCAGTGGACCCTTTGAGAAAGGTAGCAGGACTACTGAAACGCGTCAGGGAAGCTGCTCGAAATTGCCGTGACTGATTAAATGAAGCTGTACTTCTCACAAGAGTGTGCGCCTTTTCTTCCTCATAGAAGTTCCCTTTGATATTTAAACGGCCCTGTTCAGCCGAATCAAGGAACGCACCGCCCGCCAAGAGCGCCGCAATGCCCCGCCCTCATGGACTACAACTTTTGATGTCGCAAGACTGTTAAGGGGCACTGGCAGCCGCCTCGGACCGGCCGAGGCAGGGACCCACAACAGCCTTGAAAATGGGACTGTGCAGGGACTTGTGAACACACGGCATGAATTGACACGGACAGCTAACACAGACGGCAACAAACTATTGCGAGGAACACCACAAGCGAAACCACAAGCCCCATAATGCAACGCACATACCACCAGAGGTGGTCCAATGGGGACCATCATTCTAAAAACAACGGAAATAGCGGGAGCCAATGTGGTGCAATACAGATCAATGCTGCAGTGGACCCTTTGAGAAAAGTAGCAGGACTACTGAAACGCGTCAGGGAAGCTGTTCGAGATTGCCGTGACTGATTAAATGAAGCTGTACTTCTCACAAGAGTGTGCGCCTTGTCTTCTTCATAGAAGTTACCTTTTATATTTAAACGGCCCTGTCCAGCCGAATCAAGGAACGCACCGCCCGCCAAGAGCGCCGCAATGCCCTGCCCTCATGGACTACAACTTTTGATGTCGCAAGACTGTTAAGGGGCACTGGCAGCCGCCTCGGACTGGCCGAGACAGGGACCCACACCAGCCTTGAAAATGGGACTGTGCAGGGACTTGTGAACACACGGCATGAATTGACATAGACAGTTAACACAGACAGCATCAAACTACCGCGAGGAACACCACAAGCGAAACCACGAGCCCCATAATGCAACGCACATACCACCAGAGGTGGTCCAATGGGGACCATCATTATAAAAACAACGGAAATAGCGGGAGCCAATGTGGTGCAATACAGAACAATGCTGCAGTGGACCCTTTGAGAAAGCTAGCAGGACTACTGAAACGCGTCAGGGAAGCTGTTTGAGATTGCCGTGACTGATTAAATGAAGCTGTACTTCTCACAAGAGTGTGCGCCTTCTCTTCTTCATAGAAGTTACCTTTGATATTCAAACGGCCCTGTTCAGCCGAATCAAGGAACGCACCGACCGCCAAGAGCGCCGCATTGCCCCGCCCTCATGGACTACAACTTTTGATGTCGCAAGACTGTAAAGGGGCACTGGCAGCCGCCTCGGACCGGCCGAGGCAGGGACCCACACCAGCCTTGAAAATGGGACTGTGCAGAGACTTGTGAACACACGGCATGAATTGACACGGACAGCTAACACAGACAGCAACAAACTATTGCGAGGAACACCACAAGCGAAACCACAAGCCCCATAATGCAACGCACATACCACCAGAGGTGGTCCAATGGGGACCATCATTCTAAAAACAACGGAAATAGCGGGAGCCAATGTGGTGCAATACAGATCAATGCTGCAGTGGACCCTTTGAGAAAAGTAGCAGGACTACTGAAACGCGTCAGGGAAGCTGTTCGAGATTGCCGTGACTGATTAAATGAAGCTGTACTTCTCACAAGAGTGTGCGCCTTGTCTTCTTCATAGAAGTTACCTTTTATATTTAAACGGCCCTGTCCAGCCGAATCAAGGAACGCACCGCCCGCCAAGAGCGCCGCAATGCCCTGCCCTCATGGACTACAACTTTTGATGTCGCAAGACTGTTAAGGGGCACTGGCAGCCGCCTCGGACTGGCCGAGACAGGGACCCACACCAGCCTTGAAAATGGGACTGTGCAGGGACTTGTGAACACACGGCATGAATTGACATAGACAGTTAACACAGACAGCATCAAACTACCGCGAGGAACACCACAAGCGAAACCACGAGCCCCATAATGCAACGCACATACCACCAGAGGTGGTCCAATGGGGACCATCATTATAAAAACAACGGAAATAGCGGGAGCCAATGTGGTGCAATACAGAACAATGCTGCAGTGGACCCTTTGAGAAAGCTAGCAGGACTACTGAAACGCGTCAGGGAAGCTGTTTGAGATTGCCGTGACTGATTAAATGAAGCTGTACTTCTCACAAGAGTGTGCGCCTTCTCTTCTTCATAGAAGTTACCTTTGATATTCAAACGGCCCTGTTCAGCCGAATCAAGGAACGCACCGACCGCCAAGAGCGCCGCATTGCCCCGCCCTCATGGACTACAACTTTTGATGTCGCAAGACTGTAAAGGGGCACTGGCAGCCGCCTCGGACCGGCCGAGGCAGGGACCCACACCAGCCTTGAAAATGGGACTGTGCAGAGACTTGTGAACACACGGCATGAATTGACACGGACAGCTAACACAGACAGCATCAAACTACCGCGAGGAACACCACAAGCGAAACCACGAGCCCCATAATGCAACGCACATACCACCAGAGGTGGTCCAATGAGGACCATCATTATAAAAACAACGGAAATAGCGGGAGCCAATGTGGTGCAATACAGAACAATGCTGCAGTGGACCCTTTGAGAAAGGTAGCAGGACTACTGAAACGCGTCAGGGAAGCCGTTCGAGATTTCCGTGACTGATTAAATGAAGCTGTACTTCTCACAAGAGTGTGTGCCTTGTCTTTTTCATAGAAGTTACCTTTAATATTTAAACGGCCCTGTCCAGCCGAATCAAGGAACGCACCGCCCGCCAAGAGTGCCGCAATGCCCTGCCCTCATGGACTCCAACTTTTGATGTTGCAAGACTGTTAAGGGGCACTGGCAGCCGCCTCGGGCCAGCCGAGGCATGGACACACACCAGCCTTGAAAATGGGACTGTGCAGGGACTTGTGAACACACGGCATGAATTGACACAGACAGCTAACACAGACGGCATCAAACTACCGCGAGGAACCCCACAAGCGAAACCACGAGCCCCATAATGCAACGCACATACCACCAGAGGTGGTCCAATGGGGACCATCATTATAAAAACAACGGAAATAGCGGGAGCCAATGTGGTGCAATACAGAACAATGCTGCAGTGGACTCTTCGAGAAAGGTAGCAGGACTACTGAAACGCGTCAGGGAAGCTGTTCGAGATTGCCGTGACTGATTAAATGAAGCTGCACTTCTCAGAAGAGTGTGTGCCTTGTCTTCTTCATAGAAGTTACCTTTGATAGTTAAACGGCCCTGTCAAGCCGAATCAAGGAACGCACCGCCCACCAAGAGCGCTGCAATGCCCCGCCCTCATGGACTACAACTTTTGATGTCGCACGACTGTTAAGGGGCACTGGCAGCCGCCTCGGACCGGCCGAGGCCGGGACCCACACCAGCCTTGAAAATGGGACTGTGCAGGGACTTGTGAACACACAGCATGAATTGACACGGACAGCTTACACAGACGGCATCAAACTACCGCGAGGAACACCACAAGCGAAACCGCGAGCCCATAATGCAACGCACATACCACCAGAGGTGGTGCAATGGGGATCATCATTATAAAAACAACGGAAATAGCGGGAGCCAATGTGGTGCAATACAGAACAATGCTGCAGTGGACCCTTTGAGAAAGGTAGCAGGACTACTGAAACGCGTCAGGGAAGCTGTTCGAAATTGCCGTGACTGATTAAATGAAGCTGTACTTCTCACAAGAGTGTGCGCCTTGTCTTCTTCATAGAAGTTACCTTTGATATTTAAACGGCCCTGTCCAGCCGAATCAAGGAACGCACCTCCCGCCAAGAGCGCCGCAATGCCCCGCCCACATGGACTACAACTTTTGATGTCGCAAGACTGTTAAGGGGCACTGGCAGCCGCCTCGGACCGGCCGAGGCAGGGACCCACACCAGCCTTGAAAACAGGAGTGTGCAGGGACTTGTGAACACAGGGCATGAATTGACACGGACAGCTAACACAGACGGCATCAAACTACCGCGAGGAACACCACAAGCGAAACCACGAGCCCCATAATGCAACGCACATACCACCAGAGGTGGTCCAATGGGGACCATTATTATAAAAACAACAGAAATAGCGGGAGCCAATGTGGTGCAATACAGAACAATGCTGCAGTGGACCCTTTGAGAAATGTAGCAGGACTACTGAAACGCGTCAGGGAAGCTGCTCGAAATTGCCGTGACTGATTAAATGAAGCTGTACTTCTCACAAGAGTGTGCGCCTTGTCTTCCTCATAGAAGTTACCTTTGATATTTAAACGGCCCTGTTCAGCCGAATCAAGGAACGCACCGCCCGCCAAGAGCGCCGCAATGCCCTGCCCTCATGGACTACAACTTTTGATGTCGCAAGACTGTTAAGGGGCACTGGCAGCAGCCTCGGACCGGCCGAGGCAGGGACCCACACCAGCCTTGAAAATGGGATTGTGCAGGGACTTGTGAACACACGGCATGAATTGACACGGACAGCTAACACAGACGGCATCAAACTACCGCGAGGAACACCACAAGCGAAACCACGAGCCCCATAATGCAACGCACATACCACCAGAGGTGGTCCAATGGGGACCATCATTATATAAACAACGGAAATAGCGGGAGCCAATGTGGTGCAATACAGAACAATGCTGCAGTGGACCCTTTGAGAAAGGTAGCAGGACTACTGAAACGCGTCAGGGAAGCTGTTCGAAATTGCCGTGACTGATTAAATGAAGCTGTACTTCTCACAAGAGTGTGCGCCTTGTCTTCTTCATAGAAGTTACCTTTGATATTTAACCGGCCCTGTTCAGCCGAATCAAGGAACGCACCATCCGCCAAGAGCGCCGCAATGCCCCGCCCTCATGGACTACAACTTTTGATGTCGCAAGACTGTTAAGGGGCACTGGCAGCCGCCTCGGACCGGCCGAGGCAGGGACCCACACCAGCCTGGAAAATGGGACTGTGCATGGACTTGTGAACACACGGCATGAATTGACACGGACAGCTAACACAGACGGCATCAAACTACCGCGAGGAGCACCACAAGCGAAACCACGAGCCCCATAATGCAACGCACATACCTCCAGAGGTGGTCCAATGGGGACCATCATTATAAAAACAACGCAAATAGCGGGAGCCAATGTGGTGCAATACAGAACAATGCTGCAATGGACCCTTTGAGAAAGGTAGCAGGACTACTGAAACGCGTCAGGGAAGCTGTTCAAGATTGCCGTGACTGATTAAATGAAGCTGTACTTCTCACAGGAGTGTGCGCCTTGTCTTCTTCATAGAAGTTACCTTTTATATTTAAACGGCCCTGTCCAGCCGAATCAAGGAACGCACCGCCCGCCAAGAGCGCCGCAATGCCCTGCCCTCATGGACTACAACTTTTGATGTCGCAAGACTGTTAAGGGGCACTGGCAGCCGCCTCGGGCCGGCCGAGGCAGGGACCCACACCAGCCTTGAAAATGGGACTGTGCAGGGACTTGTGAACACAGGGCATGAATTGACACAGACAGCTAACACAGACGGCATCAAACTAACGCGAGGAACACCACAAGCGAAACCACGAGCCCCATAATGCAACGCACATACCACCAGAGGTGGTCCAATGGGGACCATCATTATAAAAACAACGGAAATAGCGGGAGCCAATGTGGTGCAATACAGAACAATGCTGCAGTGGACCCTTTGAGAAAGGTAGCAGGACTACTGAAACGCGTCAGGGAAGCTGTTCGAGATTGCCGTGACTGATTAAATGAAGCTGTACTTCTCACAAGAGTGTGCGCCTTGTCTTCTTCATAGAAGTTACCTTTGATATTTAAACGGCCCTGTCCAGCCGAATCAAGGAACGCACCGCCCGCCAAGAGCGGCTCAATGCCCCGCCCTCATGGACTACAACTTTTGATGTCGCAAGACTGTTAAGGGGCACTGGCAGCTGCCTCGGACTGGCCGAGGCAGGGACCCACACCAGCCTTGAAAATGGGACTGTGCAGGGACTTGTGAACACACGGCATGAATTGACACAGACAGCTAACACAGACGGCATCAAACTACCGCGAGGAACACCACAAGCAAAACCACGAGCCCCTTAATGCAACGCACATACCACCAGAGGTGGTCCAATGGGGACCATCATTATAAAAACAACGGAAATAGCGGGAGCCAATGTGGTGCAATACAGAACAATGCTGCAGTGGACCCTTTGAGAAAGGTAGCAGGACTACTGAAACGCGTCAGGGAAGCTGTTCGAGATTGCCGTGACTGATTAAATGAAGCTGTACTTCTCACAAGAGTGTGCGCCTTGTCTTCTTCATAGAAGTTACCTTTGATATTTAAACGGCCCTGTCCAGCCGAATCAAGGAACGCACCGCCCGCCAAGAGCGGCTCAATGCCCCGCCCTCATGGACTACAACTTTTGATGTCGCAAGACTGTTAAGGGGCACTGGCAGCCGCCTCGGACTGGCCGAGGCAGGAACCCACACCAGCCTTGAAAATGGGACTGTGCAGGGACTTGTGAACACACGGCATGAATTGACACAGACAGCTAACACAGACAGCATCAAACTACCGCGAGGAACACCACAAGCGAAACCACGAGCCCCATAATGCAACGCACATACCACCAGAGGTGGTCCAATGGGGACCATCATTATAAAAACAACGGAAATAGCGGGAGCCAATGTGGTGCAATACAGAACAATGCTGCAGTGGACCCTTTGAGAAAGGTAGCAGGACTACTGAAACGCGTCAGGGAAGCTGTTTGAGATTGCCGTGACTGATTAAATGAAGCTGTTCTTCTCAGAAGAGTGTGTGCCTTGTCTTCTTCATAGAAGTTACCTTTGATATTTAAACAGCCCTGTCCAGCCGAATCAAGGAACGCGCCGCACGCCAAGAGCGCCGCAATGCCCCGCCCTCATGGACTACAACTTTTGATGTCGCAAAACTGTTAAGGGGCACTGGCAGCCGCCTCGGGCCGGCCGAGGCATGGACACACACCAGCCTTGAAAATGGGACTGTGCAGGGACTTGTGAACACACGGCATGAATTGACACAGACAGCTAACACAGACGGCATCAAACTACCGCGAGGAACACCACAAGCGAAACCACGAGCCCCATAATGCAACGCACATACCACCAGAGGTGGTCCAATGGGGACCATCATTATAAAAACAACAGAAATAGCGGGAGCCAATGTGGTGCAATACAGAACAATGCTGCAGTGGACCCTTTGAGAAAGGTAGCAGGACTACTGAAACACGTCAGGGAAGCTGTTCGAGATTGCTGTGACTGATCAAATGAAGCTGCACTTCTCAGAAGAATGTGTGCCTTGTCTTCTTCATAGAAGTTACCTTTGATATTTAAACGGCCCTGTCCAGCCGAATCAAGGAACGCACCGCCCACCAAGAGCGCTGCAATGCCCCGCCCTCATGGACTACAACTTTTGATGTCGCAAGACTGTTAAGGGGCACTGGCAGCCGCCTCGGACCGGCCGAGGCCGGGACCCACACCAGCCTTGAAAATTGGACTGTGCAGGGACTTGTGAACTCACAGCATGAATTGACACGGACAGCTAACACAAACGGCATCAAACTACCACGAGGAACACCACAAGCGAAACCACGAGCCCCATAATGCAACGCACATACCACCAGAGGTGGTCCAATGGGGGCCATCATTATAAAAACAACGGAAATAGCGGGAGCCAATGTGGTGCAATACAGAACAATGCTGCAGTGGACCCTTTGAGAAAGGTAGCAGGACTACTGAAACGCGTCAGGGAAGCTGCTCGAAATTGCCGTGACTGATTAAATGAAGCTGTACTTCTCAGAAGAGTGTGCGCCTTGTCTTCCTCATAGAAGTTCCCTTTGATATTTAAACGGCCCTGTTCAGCCGAATAAAGGAACGCACCGCCCGCCAAGAGCGCCGCAATGCCCCGCCCTCATGGACTACAACTTTTGATGTCGCAAGACTGTTAAGGGGCACTGGCAGCCGCCTCGGACCAGCCGAAGCAGGGACCCACACCAGCCTTGAAAATGGGATTGTGCAGGGACTTGTGAACACACGGCATGAATTGACACGGACAGCTAACACAGACGGCATCAAACTACCGCGAGGAACACCACAAGCGAAACCACGAGCCCCATAGTGCAACGCACATACCACCAGAGGTGGTCCAATGGGGACCATCATTATAAAAACAACGGAAATAGCGGGAGCCACTGTGGTGCAATACAGAACAATGCTGCAGTGGACCCTTTGAGAAAGGTAGCAGGACTACTGAAACGCGTCAGGGAAGCTGTTCGAGATTGCCGTGACTGATTAAATGAAGCTGTACTTCTCACAAGAGTGTGCGCCTTGTCTTCTTCATAGAAGTTACCTTTTATATTTAAACGGCCCTGTCCAGCCGAATCAAGGAACGCACCGCCCGCCAAGAGCGCCGCAATGCCCTGCCCTCATGGACTACAACTTTTGATGTCGCAAGACTGTTAAGGGGCACTGGCAGCCGCCTCGGGCCGGCCGAGGCAGGGACCCACACCAGCCTTGAAAATGGGACTGTGCAGGGACTTGTGAACACACGGCATGAATTGACACAGACAGCTAACACAGACGGCATCAAACTACCGCGAGGAACACCACAAGCGAAACCACGAGCCCCATAATGCAACGCACATACCACCAGAGGTGGTCCAATGGGGACCATCATTATAAAAACAACGGAAATAGCGGGAGCCAATGTGGTGCAATACAGAACAATGCTGCAGTGGACCCTTTGAGAAAGGTAGCAGGACTACTGAAACGCGTCAGGGAAGCTGTTCGAGATTGCCGTGACTGATTAAATGAAGCTGTACTTCTCACAAGAGTGTGCGCCTTGTCTTCTTCATAGAAGTTACCTTTGATATTTAAACGGCCCTGTCCAGCCGAATCAAGGAACGCACTGCCCGCCAAGAGCGCCGCAATGCCCCGCCCTCATGGACTACAACTTTTGATGTCGCAAGACTGTTAAGGGGCACTGGCAGCCGCCTCGGACTGGCCGAGGCAGGGACCCACACCAGCCTTGAAAATGGGACTGTGCAGGGACTTGTGAACACACGGCATGAATTGACACAGACAGCTAACACAGACAGCATCAAACTACCGCGAGGAACACCACAAGCAAAACCACGAGCCCCATAATGCAACGCACATACCACCAGAGGTGGTCCAATGGGGACCATCATTATAAAAACAACGGACATAGCGGGAGCCAATGTGGTGCAATACAGAACAATGCTGCAGTGGACCCTTTGAGAAAGGTAGCAGGACTACTGAAACGCGTTAGGGAAGCTGTTTGAGATTGCCGTGACTGATTAAATGAAGCTGTTCTTCTCAGAAGAGTGTGTGCCTTGTCTTCTTCATAGAAGTTACCTTTGACATTTAAACAGCCCTGTCCAGCCGAATCAAGGAACGCACCACCCGCCAAGAGCGCCGCAATGCCCCGCCCTCATGGACTACAACTTTTGATGTCGCAAGACTGTTAAGGGGCACTGGCAGCCGCCTCGGACCGGCCGAGGCAGGGACCCACACCAGCCTTGAAAATGGGACTGTGCAGGGACTTGTGAACACACTGCATGTATTGACGCGGACAGCTAACACAGACGGCATCAAACTACCGCGAGGAACACCACAAGCGAAACCACGAGCCCCATAATGCAACGCACATACGACCAGAGATGGTCCAATGGGGACCATCATTATAAAAACAGCGGAAATAGCGGGAGCCAATGTGGTGTAATACAGAACAATGCTGCAGTGGACCCTTTGAGAAACGTAGCAGGACTACTGAAACGCGTCAGGGAAGCTGTTCGAAATTGCCGTGACTGATTAAATGAAGCTGTACTTCTCACAAGAGTGTGCGCCTTGTCTTCTTCATAGAAGTTACCTTTGATATTTAAACGGCCCTGTTCAGCCAAATCAAGGAAAGCACCGCCCGCCAAGAGCGCCGCAATGCCCCGCCCTCATGGACTACAACTTTTGATGTCGCAAGACTGTTAAGGGGCACTGGCAGCCGCCTCGGACCTGCCGAGGCAGGGACCCACACCAGCCTTGAAAATGGGACTGTGCAGGGACTTGTGAACACACGGCATGAATTGACACGGACAGCTAACACAGACGGCAACAAACTATTGCGAGGAACACCACAAGCGAAACCACAAGCCCCATAATGCAACGCACATACCACCAGAGGTGGTCCAATGGGGACCATCATTCTAAAAACAACGGAAATAGCGGGAGCCAATGTGGTGCAATACAGATCAATGCTGCAGTGGACCCTTTGAGAAAGGTAGCAGGACTACTGAAACGCGTCATGGAAGCTGTTCGAGATTGCCGTGACTGATTAAATGAAGCTGTACTTCTCACAAGAGTGTGCGCCTTGTCTTCTTCATAGAAGTTACCTTTTATATTTAAACGGCCCTGTCCAGCCGAATCAAGGAACGCACCGCCCGCCAAGAGCGCCGCAATGCCCTGCCCTCATGGACTACAACTTTTGATGTCGCAAGACTGTTAAGAGGCACTGGCAGCCGCCTCGGACTGGCCGAGGCAGGGACCCACACCATCCTTGAAAATGGGACTGTGCAGGGACTTGTGAACACACGGCATGAATTGACATAGACAGCTAACACAGACGGCATCAAACTACCGCGAGGAACACCACAAGCGAAACCACGAGCCCTATAATGCAACGCACATACCACCAGAGGTGGTCCAATGGGGACCATCATTATAAAAACAACGGAAATAGCGGGAGCCAATGTGGTGCAATACAGAACAATGCTGCAGTGGACCCTTTGAGAAAGGTAGCAGGACTACTGAAACGCGTCAGGGAAGCTGTTTGAGATTGCCGTGACTGATTAAATGAAGCTGTACTTCTCACAAGAGTGTGCGCCTTGTCTTCTTCATAGAAGTTACCTTTGATATTCAAACGGCCCTGTTCAGCCGAATCAAGGAACGCACCGCCCGCCAAGAGCGCCGCAATGCTCCGCCCTCATGGACTACAACTTTTGATGTCGCAAGACTGTAAAGGGGCACTGGCAGCCGCCTCGGACCGGCCGAGGCAGGGACCCACACCAGCCTTGAAAATGGGACTGTGCAGAGACTTGTGAACACACGGCATGAATTGACACGGACAGCTAACACAGACAGCATCAAACTACCGCGAGGAACACCACAAGCGAAACCACGAGCCCCATAATGCAACGCACATACCACCAGAGGTGGTCCAATGAGGACCATCATTATAAAAACAACGGAAATAGCGGGAGCCAATGTGGTGCAATACAGAACAATGCTGCAGTGGACCCTTTGAGAAAGGTAGCAGGACTACTGAAACGCGTCAGGGAAGCCGTTCGAGATTGCCGTGACTGATTAAATTAAGCTGTACTTCTCACAAGAGTGTGTGCCTTGTCTTCTTCATAGAAGTTACCTTTGATATTTAAACGGCCCTATCCAGCCGAATCAAGGAACGCACCGCCCACCAAGAGTGCCGCAATGCCCTGCCCTCATGGACTCCAACTTTTGATGTTGCAAGACTGTTAAGGGGCACTGGCAGCCGCCTCGGGCCAGCCGAGGCATGGACACACACCAGCCTTAAAAATGGGACTGTGCAGGGACTTGTGAACACACGGCATGAATTGACACAGACAGCTAACACAGACGGCATCAAACTACCGCGAGGAACCCCACAAGCGAAACCACGAGCCCCATAATGCAACGCACATACCACCAGAGGTGGTCCAATGGGGACCATCATTATAAAAACAACGGAAATAGCGGGAGCCAATGTGGTGCAATACAGAACAATGCTGCAGTGGACTCTTTGAGAAAGGTAGCAGGACTACTGAAACGCGTCAGGGAAGCTGTTCGAGATTGCCGTGACTGATTAAATGAAGCTGCACTTCTCAGAAGAGTGTGTGCCTTGTCTTCTTCATAGAAGTTACCTTTGATAGTTAAACGGCCCTGTCAAGCCGAATCAAGGAACGCACCGCCCACCAAGAGCGCTGCAATGCCCCGCCCTCATGGACTACAACTTTTGATGTCGCAAGACTGTTAAGGGGTACTGGCAGCCGCCTCGGACCGGCCGAGGCCGGGACCCACACCAGCCTTGAAAATGGGACTGTGCAGGGACTTGTGAACACACAGCATGAATTGACACGGACAGCTTACACAGACGGCATCAAACTACCGCGAGGAACACCACAAGCGAAACCGCGAGCCCATAATGCAACGCACATACCACCAGAGGTGGTGCAATAGGGATCATCATTATAAAAACAACAGAAATAGCGGGAGCCAATGTGGTGCAATACAGAACAATGCTGCAGTGGACCCTTTGAGAAAGGTAGCAGGACTACTGAAACGCGTCAGGGAAGCTGTTCGAAATTGCCGTGACTGATTAAATGAAGCTGTACTTCTCACAAGAGTGTGCGCCTTGTCTTCTTCATAGAAGTTACCTTTGATATTTAAACGGCCCTGTCCAGCCGAATCAAGGAACGCACCTCCCGCCAAGAGCGCCGCAATGCCCTGCCCACATGGACTACAACTTTTGATGTCGCAAGACTGTTATGGGGCACTGGCAGCCGCCTCGGACCGGCCGAGGCAGGGACCCACACCAGCCTTGAAAACAGGACTGTGCAGGGACTTGTGAACACAGGGCATGAATTGACACGGACAGCTAACACAGACGGCATCAAACTACCGCGAGGAACACCACAAGCGAAACCACGAGCCCCATAATGCAACGCACATACCACCAGAGGTGGTCCAATGGGGACCATTATTATAAAAACAACAGAAATAGCGGGAGCCAATGTGGTGCAATACAGAACAATGCTGCAGTGGACCCTTTGAGAAAGGTAGCAGGACTACTGAAACGCGTCAGGGAAGCTGCTCGAAATTGCTGTGACTGATTAAATGAAGCTGTACTTCTCACAAGAGTGTGCGCCTTGTCTTCCTCATAGAAGTTACCTTTGATATTTAAACGGCCCTGTTCAGCCGAATCAAGGAACGCACCGCCCGCCAAGAGCGCCGCAATGCCCTGCCCTCATGGACTACAACTTTTGATGTCGCAAGACTGTTAAGGGGCACTGGCAGCAGCCTCGGACCGGCCGAGGCAGGGACCCACACCAGCCTTGAAAATGGGATTGTGCAGGGACTTGTGAACACACGGCATGAATTGACACGGACAGCTAACACAGACGGCATCAAACTACCGCGAGGAAAACCACAAGCGAAACCACGAGCCCCATAATGCAACGCACATACCACCAGAGGTGGCCCAATGGGGACCATCATTATAAAAACAACGGAAATAGCGGGAGCCAATGTGGTGCAATACAGAACAATGCTGCAGTGGACCCTTTGAGAAAGGTAGCAGGAATACTGAAACGCGTCAGGGAAGCTGTTCGAGATTGCCGTGACTGATTAAATGAAGCTGTACTTCTCACAGGAGTGTGCGCCTTGTCTTCTTCATAGAAGTTACCTTTTATATTTAAACGGCCCTGTCCAGCCGAATCAAGGAACGCACCGCCCGCCAAGAGCGCCGCAATGCCCTGCCCTCATGGACTACAACTTTTGATGTCGCAAGACTGTTAAGGGGCACTGGCAGCCGCCTCGGGCCGGCCGAGGCAGGGACCCACACCAGCCTTGAAAATGGGACTGTGCAGGGACTTGTGAACACACGGCATGAATTGACACAGACAGCTAACACAGACGGCATCAAACTACCGCGAGGAACACCACAAGCGAAACCACGAGCCCCATAATGCAACGCACATACCACCAGAGGTGGTCCAATGGGGACCATCATTATAAAAACAACGGAAATAGCGGGAGCCAATGTGGTGCAATACAGAACAATGCTGCAGTGGACCCTTTGAGAAAGGTAGCAGGACTACTGAAACGCGTCAGGGAAGCTGTTCGAGATTGCCGTGACTGATTAAATGAAGCTGTACTTCTCACAAGAGTGTGCGCCTTGTCTTCTTCATAGAAGTTACCTTTGATATTTAAACGGCCCTGTCCAGCCGAATCAAGGAACGCACCGCCCGCCAAGAGCGGCTCAATGCCCCGCCCTCATGGACTACAACTTTTGATGTCGCAAGACTGTTAAGGGGCACTGGCAGCCGCCTCGGACTGGCCGAGGCAGGGACCCACACCAGCCTTGAAAATGGGACTGTGCAGGGACTTGTGAACACACGGCATGAATTGACACAGACAGCTAACACAGACAGCATCAAACTACCGCGAGGAACACCACAAGCGAAACCACGAGCCCCATAATGCAACGCACATACCACCAGAGGTGGTCCAATGGGGGCCATCATTATAAAAACAACGGAAATAGCGGGAGCCAATGTGGTGCAATACAGAACAATGCTGCAGTGGACCCTTTGAGAAAGGTAGCAGGACTACTGAAACGCGTCAGGGAAGCTGTTTGAGATTGCCGTGACTGATTAAATGAAGCTGTTCTTCTCAGAAGAGTGTGTGCCTTGTCTTCTTCATAGAAGTTACCTTTGATATTTAAACAGCCCTGTCCAGCCGAATCAAGGAACGCGCCGCCCGCCAAGAGCGCCGCAATGCCCCGCCCTCATGGACTACAACTTTTGATGTCGCAAGACTGTTAAGGGGCACTGGCAGCCGCCTCGGACCGGCCGAGGCAGGGACCCACACCAGCCTTGAAAATGGGACTGTGCATGGACTTGTGAACACACGGCATGAATTGACACGGACAGCTAACACAGACGGCATCAAACTACCTCTTGGAACACCACAAGCGAAACCACGAGCCCCATAATGCAACGCACATACCACCAGATGTGGTCCAATGGGGACCATCATTATAAAAACAACGGAAATAGCGGGAGCCAATGTGGTGCAATACAGAACAATGCTGCAGTGGACCCTTTGAGAAACGTAGCAGGACTACGGAAACGCATCAGGGAAGCTGTTCGAGATTGCCGTGACTGATTAAATGAAGCTGTACTTCTCACAAGAGTGTGCGCCTTGTCTTCTTCATAGAAGTTACCTTTGATATTTAAATGGCCCTGTCCAGCCGAATCAAGGAACGCACCTCCCGCCAAGAGCGCCGCAATGCCCCGCCCACATGGACTACAACTTTTGATGTCGCAAGACTGTTAAGGGGCACTGGCAGCCGCCTCGGACCGGCCGAGGCAGGGACCCATACCAGCCTTGAAAACGGGACTGTGCAGGGACTTGTGAACACAGGGCATGAATTGACACTGACAGCTAACACAGACGGCATCAAACTACCGCGAGGAACACCACAAGCGAAACCACGAGCCCAATAATGCAACGCACATGCGACCAGAGGTGGTCCAATGGGGACCATCATTATAAAAACAACGGAAATAGCGGGAGCCAATGTGGTGCAATACAGAACAATGCTGCAGTGGACCCTTTGAGAAAGGTAGCAGGACTACTGAAATGCGTCAGGGAAGCTGGTCGAATATGCCGTGACAGGTTAAATAAAGCTGTACTTCTCACAAGAGTGTGCGCCTTGTCTTCTTCATAGAAGTAACCTTTGATATTTAAACGGCTCTGTTCAGCCGAATCAAGGAACGCACCGCCCGCAAAGAGCGCCGCAATGCCCCGCCCTCATGGACTACAACTTTTGATGTCGCAAGACTGTTAAGGGGCACTGGCAGCCGCCTCGGACCGGCCGAGGCAGGGACCCACACCAGCCTTGAAAATGGGACTGTGCAGGGACTTGTGAACACACGGCATGAATTGACACGGAGAGCTAACACAAACGGCATCAAACTACCGCGAGGAACACCACAAGCGAAACCACGAGCCCCATAATGCAACGCACATACCACCAGAGGTGGTCCAATGGGGACCATCATTATAAAAACAACGGCAATAGCGGGAGCCAATGTGGTGCAATACAGAACAATGCTGCAGTGGACCCTTTGAGAAAGGTGGCAGGACTACTGAAACGCGTCAGGGAAGCTGTTCGAAATTGCCGTGACTGATTAAATGAAGCTGTACTTCTCACAAGAGTGTGCGCCTTGTCTTCTTCATAGAAGTTACCTTTGATATTTAAACGGCCCTGTTCAGCCGAATCAAGGAACGCACCGCCCGCCAATAGCGCCGCAATGCCCTGCCCTCATGGACTACAACTTTTGATGTCGCAAGACTGTTGAGGGGCACTGGCAGCCGCCTCGGACCGGCCAAGGCAGGGACACACACCAGCCTTGAAAATGGGACTGTGCAGGGACTTGTGAACACACGGCATGAATTGACACGGACAGCTAACACAGACGGCATCAAACTACCGCGAGGAACACCACAAGCGAAACCACGAGCCCCATAATGCAACGCACATACCACCAGAGGTGGTCCAATGGGGACCATCATTATATAAACAACGGAAATAGCGGGAGCCAATGTGGTGCAATACAGAACAATGCTGCAGTGGACCCTTTGAGAAAGGTAGCAGGACTACTGAAACGCGTCAGGGAAGCTGTTCGAAATTGCCGTGACTGATTAAATGAAGCTGTACTTCTCACAAGAGTGTGCGCCTTGTCTTCTTCATAGAAGTTACCTTTGATATTTAAACGGCCCTGTCCAGCCGAATCAAGGAACGCACCGCCCGCCAAGAGCGGCTCAATGCCCCGCCCTCATGGACTACAACTTTTGATGTCGCAAGACTGTTAAGGGGCACTGGCAGCCGCCTCGGACTGGCCGAGGCAGGGACCCACACCAGCCTTGAAAATGGGACTGTGCAGGGACTTGTGAACACACGGCATGAATTGACACAGACAGCTAACACAGACAGCATCAAACTACCGCGAGGAACACCACAAGCGAAACCACGAGCCCCATAATGCAACGCACATACCACCAGAGGTGGTCCAATGGGGGCCATCATTATAAAAACAACGGAAATAGCGGGAGCCAATGTGGTGCAATACAGAACAATGCTGCAGTGGACCCTTTGAGAAAGGTAGCAGGACTACTGAAACGCGTCAGGGAAGCTGTTTGAGATTGCCGTGACTGATTAAATGAAGCTGTTCTTCTCAGAAGAGTGTGTGCCTTGTCTTCTTCATAGAAGTTACCTTTGATATTTAAACAGCCCTGTCCAGCCGAATCAAGGAACGCGCCGCCCGCCAAGAGCGCCGCAATGCCCCGCCCTCATGGACTACAACTTTTGATGTCGCAAGACTGTTAAGGGGCACTGGCAGCCGCCTCGGACCGGCCGAGGCAGGGACCCACACCAGCCTTGAAAATGGGACTGTGCATGGACTTGTGAACACACGGCATGAATTGACACGGACAGCTAACACAGACGGCATCAAACTACCTCTTGGAACACCACAAGCGAAACCACGAGCCCCATAATGCAACGCACATACCACCAGATGTGGTCCAATGGGGACCATCATTATAAAAACAACGGAAATAGCGGGAGCCAATGTGGTGCAATACAGAACAATGCTGCAGTGGACCCTTTGAGAAACGTAGCAGGACTACGGAAACGCATCAGGGAAGCTGTTCGAGATTGCCGTGACTGATTAAATGAAGCTGTACTTCTCACAAGAGTGTGCGCCTTGTCTTCTTCATAGAAGTTACCTTTGATATTTAAATGGCCCTGTCCAGCCGAATCAAGGAACGCACCTCCCGCCAAGAGCGCCGCAATGCCCCGCCCACATGGACTACAACTTTTGATGTCGCAAGACTGTTAAGGGGCACTGGCAGCCGCCTCGGACCGGCCGAGGCAGGGACCCATACCAGCCTTGAAAACGGGACTGTGCAGGGACTTGTGAACACAGGGCATGAATTGACACTGACAGCTAACACAGACGGCATCAAACTACCGCGAGGAACACCACAAGCGAAACCACGAGCCCAATAATGCAACGCACATGCGACCAGAGGTGGTCCAATGGGGACCATCATTATAAAAACAACGGAAATAGCGGGAGCCAATGTGGTGCAATACAGAACAATGCTGCAGTGGACCCTTTGAGAAAGGTAGCAGGACTACTGAAATGCGTCAGGGAAGCTGGTCGAATATGCCGTGACAGGTTAAATAAAGCTGTACTTCTCACAAGAGTGTGCGCCTTGTCTTCTTCATAGAAGTAACCTTTGATATTTAAACGGCTCTGTTCAGCCGAATCAAGGAACGCACCGCCCGCAAAGAGCGCCGCAATGCCCCGCCCTCATGGACTACAACTTTTGATGTCGCAAGACTGTTAAGGGGCACTGGCAGCCGCCTCGGACCGGCCGAGGCAGGGACCCACACCAGCCTTGAAAATGGGACTGTGCAGGGACTTGTGAACACACGGCATGAATTGACACGGAGAGCTAACACAAACGGCATCAAACTACCGCGAGGAACACCACAAGCGAAACCACGAGCCCCATAATGCAACGCACATACCACCAGAGGTGGTCCAATGGGGACCATCATTATAAAAACAACGGCAATAGCGGGAGCCAATGTGGTGCAATACAGAACAATGCTGCAGTGGACCCTTTGAGAAAGGTGGCAGGACTACTGAAACGCGTCAGGGAAGCTGTTCGAAATTGCCGTGACTGATTAAATGAAGCTGTACTTCTCACAAGAGTGTGCGCCTTGTCTTCTTCATAGAAGTTACCTTTGATATTTAAACGGCCCTGTTCAGCCGAATCAAGGAACGCACCGCCCGCCAATAGCGCCGCAATGCCCTGCCCTCATGGACTACAACTTTTGATGTCGCAAGACTGTTGAGGGGCACTGGCAGCCGCCTCGGACCGGCCAAGGCAGGGACACACACCAGCCTTGAAAATGGGACTGTGCAGGGACTTGTGAACACACGGCATGAATTGACACGGACAGCTAACACAGACGGCATCAAACTACCGCGAGGAACACCACAAGCGAAACCACGAGCCCCATAATGCAACGCACATACCACCAGAGGTGGTCCAATGGGGACCATCATTATATAAACAACGGAAATAGCGGGAGCCAATGTGGTGCAATACAGAACAATGCTGCAGTGGACCCTTTGAGAAAGGTAGCAGGACTACTGAAACGCGTCAGGGAAGCTGTTCGAAATTGCCGTGACTGATTAAATGAAGCTGTACTTCTCACAAGAGTGTGCGCCTTGTCTTCTTCATAGAAGTTACCTTTGATATTTAAACGGCCCTGTTCAGCCGAATCAAGGAATGCACCGCCCGCCAAGAGCGCCGCAATGCCCCGCCCTCATGGACTACAACTTTTGATGTCGCAAGCCTGTTAAGGGGCACTGGCAGCCGCCTCGGACCGGCCGAGGCAGGGACCCACACCAGCCTTGAAAATGGGACTGTGCAGGGACTTGTGAACACACGGCATGAATTGACACGGACAGCTAACACAGACGGCATCAAACTACCGCGAGGAACACCACAAGCGAAACCACGAGCCCCATAATGCAACGCACATACTTCCAGAGGTGGTCCAATGGGCACCATCATTATAAAAACAACGGAAATAGCGGGAGCCAATGTGGTGCAATACAGAACAATGCTGCAGTGGACCCTTTGAGAAACGTAGCAGGACTACGGAAACGCATCAGGGAAGCTGTTCGAGATTGCCGTGACTGATTAAATGAAGCTGTACTTCTCACAAGAGTGTGGGCCTTGTCTTCTTCATAGAAGTTACCTTTGATATTTAAACGGCCCTGTCCAGCCTAATCAAGGAACGCACCTCCCGCCAAGAGCGCCGCAATGCCCCGCCCCCATGGACTACAACTTTTGATGTCGCAAGACTGTTAAGGGGCACTGGCAGCCGCCTCGGACCGGCCGAGGCAGGGACCCACACCAGCCTTGAAAACAGGACTATGCAGGGACTTGTGAACACACGGCATGAATTGACACGGACAGCTAACACAGACGGCATCAAACTACCGCGAGGAACACCACAAGCGAAACCACGAGCCCCATAATGCAACGCACATACCACCAGAGGTGGTCCAATGGGGACCATCATTATAAAAACAACGGAAATAGCGGAAACCAATGTGGTGCAATACAGAACAATGCTGCAGTGGAACCTTTGCGAAAGGTAGCAGGACTACTGAAATGCGTCAGGGAAGCTGGTCGAAATTGCCGTGACTGGTTAAATGAAGCTGTACTTCTCACAAGAGTGTGCGCCTTGTCTTCTTCATAGAAGTTACGTTTGATATTTTAACGGCCCTGTTCAGCCGAATCAAGGAACGCACCGCCCGCCAAGAGCGCCGCAATGCCCCGCCCACATGGACTACAACTTTTGATGTCGCAAGACTGTTAAGGGGCACTGGCAGCCGCCTCGGACCGGCAGAGGCAGGGACCCACACCAGCCTTGAAAACGGGACTGTGCAGGGACTTGTGAACACACGGCATGAATTGACACAGACAGCTAACACAGACAGCATCAAACTACCGCGAGGAACACCACAAGCGAAACCACGAGCCCCATAATGCAACGCACATACCACCAGAGGTGGTCCAATGGGGACCATCATTATAAAAACAACGGAAATAGCGGGAGCCAATGTGGTGCAATACAGAACAATGCTGCAGTGGACCCTTTGAGAAAGGTAGCAGGACTACTGAAACGCGTCAGGGAAGCTGTTCGAGATTGCCGTGACTGATTAAATGAAGCTGTACTTCTCACAAGAGTGTGCGCCTTGTCTTCTTCATAGAAGTTACCTTTGATATTTAAACGGCCCTGTCCAGCCGAATCAAGGAACGCACCGCCCGCCAAGAGCGGCTCAATGCCCCGCCCTCATGGACTACAACTTTTGATGTCGCAAGACTGTTAAGGGGCACTGGCAGCCGCCTCGGACTGGCCGAGGCAGGGACCCACACCAGCCTTGAAAATGGGACTGTGCAGGGACTTGTGAACACACGGCATGAATTGACACAGACAGCTAACACAGACAGCATCAAACTACCGCGAGGAACACCACAAGCGAAACCACGAGCCCCATAATGCAACGCACATACCACCAGAGGTGGTCCAATGGGGACCATCATTATAAAAACAACGGAAATAGCGGGAGCCAATGTGGTGCAATACAGAACAATGCTGCAGTGGACCCTTTGAGAAAGGTAGCAGGACTACTGAAACGCGTCAGGGAAGCTGTTTGAGATTGCCGTGACTGATTAAATGAAGCTGTTCTTCTCAGAAGAGTGTGTGCCTTGTCTTCTTCATAGAAGTTACCTTTGATATTTAAACAGCCCTGTCCAGCCGAATCAAGGAACGCGCCGCCCGCCAAGAGCGCCGCAATGCCCCGCCCTCATGGACTACAACTTTTGATGTCGCAAGACTGTTAAGGGGCACTGGCAGCCGCCTCGGACCGGCCGAGGCAGGGACCCACACCAGCCTTGAAAATGGGACTGTGCATGGACTTGTGAACACACGGCATGAATTGACACGGACAGCTAACACAGACGGCATCAAACTACCTCTTGGAACACCACAAGCGAAACCACGAGCCCCATAATGCAACGCACATACCACCAGATGTGGTCCAATGGGGACCATCATTATAAAAACAACGGAAATAGCGGGAGCCAATGTGGTGCAATACAGAACAATGCTGCAGTGGACCCTTTGAGAAACGTAGCAGGACTACGGAAACGCATCAGGGAAGCTGTTCGAGATTGCCGTGACTGATTAAATGAAGCTGTACTTCTCACAAGAGTGTGCGCCTTGTCTTCTTCATAGAAGTTACCTTTGATATTTAAATGGCCCTGTCCAGCCGAATCAAGGAACGCACCTCCCGCCAAGAGCGCCGCAATGCCCCGCCCACATGGACTACAACTTTTGATGTCGCAAGACTGGTAAGGGGCACTGGCAGCCGCCTCGGACCGGCCGAGGCAGGGACCCATACCAGCCTTGAAAACGGGACTGTGCAGGGACTTGTGAACACAGGGCATGAATTGACACTGACAGCTAACACAGACGGCATCAAACTACCGCGAGGAACACCACAAGCGAAACCACGAGCCCAATAATGCAATGCACATGCGACCAGAGGTGGTCCAATGGGGACCATCATTATAAAAACAACGGAAATAGCGGGAGCCAATGTGGTGCAATACAGAACAATGCTGCAGTGGACCCTTTGAGAAAGGTAGCAGGACTACTGAAATGCGTCAGGGAAGCTGGTCGAATATGCCGTGACAGGTTAAATAAAGCTGTACTTCTCACAAGAGTGTGCGCCTTGTCTTCTTCATAGAAGTTACCTTTGATATTTAAACGGCCCTGTTCAGCCGAATCAAGGAACGCACCGCCCGCAAAGAGCGCCGCAATGCCCCGCCCTCATGGACTACAACTTTTGATGTCGCAAGACTGTTAAGGGGCACGGGCAGCCGCCTCGGACCGGCCGAGGCAGGGACCCACACCAGCCTTGAAAATGGGACTGTGCAGGGACTTGTGAACACACGGCATGAATTGACACGGAGAGCTAACACAAACGGCATCAAACTACCGCGAGGAACACCACAAGCGAAACCACGAGCCCCATAATGCAACGCACATACCACCAGAGGTGGTCCAATGGGGACCATCATTATAAAAACAACGGCAATAGCGGGAGCCAATGTGGTGCAATACAGAACAATGCTGCAGTGGACCCTTTGAGAAAGGTGGCAGGACTACTGAAACGCGTCAGGGAAGCTGTTCGAAATTGCCGTGACTGATTAAATGAAGCTGTACTTCTCACAAGAGTGTGCGCCTTGTCTTCTTCATAGAAGTTACCTTTGATATTTAAACGGCCCTGTCCAGCCTAATCAAGGAACGCACCTCCCGCCAAGAGCGCCGCAATGCCCCGCCCACATGGACTACAACTTTTGATGTCGCAAGACTGTTAAGGGGCACTGGCAGCCGCCTCGGACCGGCCGAGGCAGGGACCCACACCAGCCTTGAAAACAGGACTATGCAGGGACTTGTGAACACACGGCATGAATTGACACGGACAGCTAACACAGACGGCATCAAACTACCGCGAGGAACACCACAAGCGAAACCACGAGCCCCATAATGCAACGCACATACCACCAGAGGTGGTCCAATGGGGACCATCATTATAAAAACAACGGAAATAGCGGAAACCAATGTGGTGCAATACAGAACAATGCTGCAGTGGACCCTTTGAGAAAGGTAGCAGGACTACTGAAATGCGTCAGGGAAGCTGGTCGAAATTGCCGTGACTGGTTAAATGAAGCTGTACTTCTCACAAGAGTGTGCGCCTTGTCTTCTTCATAGAAGTTACGTTTGATATTTAAACGGCCCTGTTCAGCCGAATCAAGGAACGCACCGCCCGCCAAGAGCGCCGCAATGCCCCGCCCACATGGACTACAACTTTTGATGTCGCAAGACTGTTAAGGGGCACTGGCAGCCGCCTCGGACCGGCAGAGGCAGGGACCCACACCAGCCTTGAAAACGGGACTGTGCAGGGACTTGTGAACACACGGCATGAATTGACACAGACAGCTAACACAGACAGCATCAAACTACCGCGAGGAACACCACAAGCGAAACCACGAGCCCCATAATGCAACGCACATACCACCAGAGGTGGTCCAATGGGGACCATCATTATAAAAACAACGGAAATAGCGGGAGCCAATGTGGTGCAATACAGAACAATGCTGCAGTGGACCCTTTGAGAAAGGTAGCAGGACTACTGAAACGCGTCAGGGAAGCTGTTCGAGATTGCCGTGACTGATTAAATGAAGCTGTACTTCTCACAAGAGTGTGCGCCTTGTCTTCTTCATAGAAGTTACCTTTGATATTTAAACGGCCCTGTCCAGCCGAATCAAGGAACGCACCGCCCGCCAAGAGCGGCTCAATGCCCCGCCCTCATGGACTACAACTTTTGATGTCGCAAGACTGTTAAGGGGCACTGGCAGCCGCCTCGGACTGGCCGAGGCAGGGACCCACACCAGCCTTGAAAATTGGACTGTGCAGGGACTTGTGAACACACGGCATGAATTGACACAGACAGCTAACACAGACAGCATCAAACTACCGCGAGGAACACCACAAGCGAAACCACGAGCCCCATAATGCAACGCACATACCACCAGAGGTGGTCCAATGGGGACCATCATTATAAAAACAACGGAAATAGCGGGAGCCAATGTGGTGCAATACAGAACAATGCTGCAGTGGACCCTTTGAGAAAGGTAGCAGGACTACTGAAACGCGTCAGGGAAGCTGTTTGAGATTGCCGTGACTGATTAAATGAAGCTGTTCTTCTCAGAAGAGTGTGTGCCTTGTCTTCTTCATAGAAGTTACCTTTGATATTTAAACAGCCCTGTCCAGCCGAATCAAGGAACGCGCCGCCCGCCAAGAGCGCCGCAATGCCCCGCCCTCATGGACTACAACTTTTGATGTCGCAAGACTGTTAAGGGGCACTGGCAGCCGCCTCGGACCGGCCGAGGCAGGGACCCACATCAGCCTTGAAAATGGGACTGTGCATGGACTTGTGAACACACGGCATGAATTGACACGGACAGCTAACACAGACGGCATCAAACTACCTCTTGGAACACCACAAGCGAAACCACGAGCCCCATAATGCAACGCACATACCACCAGATGTGGTCCAATGGGGACCATCATTATAAAAACAACGGAAATAGCGGGAGCCAATGTGGTGCAATACAGAACAATGCTGCAGTGGACCCTTTGAGAAACGTAGCAGGACTACGGAAACGCATCAGGGAAGCTGTTCGAGATTGCCGTGACTGATTAAATGAAGCTGTACTTCTCACAAGAGTGTGCGCCTTGTCTTCTTCATAGAAGTTACCTTTGATATTTAAATGGCCCTGTCCAGCCGAATCAAGGAACGCACCTCCCGCCAAGAGCGCCGCAATGCCCCGCCCACATGGACTACAACTTTTGATGTCGCAAGACTGTTAAGGGGCACTGGCAGCCGCCTCGGACCGGCCGAGGCAGGGACCCATACCAGCCTTGAAAACGGGACTGTGCAGGGACTTGTGAACACAGGGCATGAATTGACACTGACAGCTAACACAGACGGCATCAAACTACCGCGAGGAACACCACAAGCGAAACCACGAGCCCAATAATGCAACGCACATGCGACCAGAGGTGGTCCAATGGGGACCATCATTATAAAAACAACGGAAATAGCGGGAGCCAATGTGGTGCAATACAGAACAATGCTGCAGTGGACCCTTTGAGAAAGGTAGCAGGACTCCTGAAATGCGTCAGGGAAGCTGGTCGAATATGCCGTGACAGGTTAAATAAAGCTGTACTTCTCACAAGAGTGTGCGCCTTGTCTTCTTCATAGAAGTTACCTTTGATATTTAAACGGCCCTGTTCAGCCGAATCAAGGAACGCACCGCCCGCAAAGAGCGCCGCAATGCCCCGCCCTCATGGACTACAACTTTTGATGTCGCAAGACTGTTAAGGGGCACTGGCAGCCGCCTCGGACCGGCCGAGGCAGGGACCCACACCAGCCTTGAAAATGGGACTGTGCAGGGACTTGTGAACACACGGCATGAATTGACACGGAGAGCTAACACAAACGGCATCAAACTACCGCGAGGAACACCACAAGCGAAACCACGAGCCCCATAATGCAACGCACATACCACCAGAGGTGGTCCAATGGGGACCATCATTATAAAAACAACGGCAATAGCGGGAGCCAATGTGGTGCAATACAGAACAATGCTGCAGTGGACCCTTTGAGAAAGGTGGCAGGACTACTGAAACGCGTCAGGGAAGCTGTTCGAAATTGCCGTGACTGATTAAATGAAGCTGTACTTCTCACAAGAGTGTGCGCCTTGTCTTCTTCATAGAAGTTACCTTTGATATTTAAACGGCCCTGTTCAGCCGAATCAAGGAACGCACCGCCCGCCAATAGCGCCGCAATGCCCTGCCCTCATGGACTACAACTTTTGATGTCGCAAGACTGTTGAGGGGCACTGGCAGCCGCCTCGGACCGGCCAAGGCAGGGACACACACCAGCCTTGAAAATGGGACTGTGCAGGGACTTGTGAACACACGGCATGAATTGACACGGACAGCTAACACAGACGGCATCAAACTACCGCGAGGAACACCACAAGCGAAACCACGAGCCCCATAATGCAACGCACATACCACCAGAGGTGGTCCAATGGGGACCATCATTATATAAACAACGGAAATAGCGGGAGCCAATGTGGTGCAATACAGAACAATGCTGCAGTGGACCCTTTGAGAAAGGTAGCAGGACTACTGAAACGCGTCAGGGAAGCTGTTCGAAATTGCCGTGACTGATTAAATGAAGCTGTACTTCTCACAAGAGTGTGCGCCTTGTCTTCTTCATAGAAGTTACCTTTGATATTTAAACGGCCCTGTTCAGCCGAATCAAGGAACGCACCGCCCGCCAAGAGCGCCGCAATGCCCCGCCCTCATGGACTACAACTTTTGATGTCGCAAGACTGTTAAGGGGCACTGGCAGCCGCCTCGGACCGGCCGAGCAGGGACCCACACCAGCCTTGAAAATGGGACTGTGCAGGGACTTGTGAACACACGGCATGAATTGACACGGACAGCTAACACAGACGGCATCAAACTTCCCCGAGGAACACCACAAGCGAAACCACGAGCCCCATAATGCAACGCACATACCACCAGAGGTGGTTCAATGGGGACCATCATTATATAAACAACGGAAATAGCGGGAGCCAATGTGGTGCAATACAGAACAATGCTGCAGTGGACCCTTTGAGAAAGGTAGCAGGACTACTGAAACGCGTCAGGAAAGCTGTTCGAAATTGCCGTGACTGATTAAATGAAGCTGTACTTCTCACAAGAGTGTGCGCCTTGTCTTCTTCATAGAAGTTACCTTTGATATTTAACCGGCCCTGTTCAGCCGAATCAAGGAATGCACCGCCCGCCAAGAGCGCCGCAATGCCCCGCCCTCATGGACTACAACTTTTGATGTCGCAAGACTGTTAAGGGGCACTGGCAGCCGCCTCGGACTGGCCGAGGCAGGGACCCACACCAGCCTTGAAAATGGGACTGTGCAGGGACTTGTGAACACACGGCATGAATTGACACGGACAGCTAACACAGACGGCATCAAACTACCGCGAGGAACACCACAAGCGAAACCACGAGCCCCATAATGCAACGCACATACCTCCAGAGGTGGTCCAATGGGCACCATCATTATAAAAACAACGGAAATAGCGGGAGCCAATGTGGTGCAATACAGAACAATGCTGCAGTGGACCCTTTGAGAAACGTAGCAGGACTACGGAAACGCATCAGGAAAGCTGTTCGAGATTGCCGTGACTGATTAAATGAAGCTGTACTTCTCACAAGAGTGTGCGCCTTGTCTTCTTCATAGAAGTTACCTTTGATATTTAAACGGCCCTGTCCAGCCTAATCAAGGAACGCACCTCCCGCCAAGAGCGCCGCAATGCCCCGCCCACATGGACTACAACTTTTGATGTCGCAAGACTGTTAAGGGGCACTGGCAGCCGCCTCGGACCGGCCGAGGCAGGGACCCACACCAGCCTTGAAAACAGGACTATGCAGGGACTTGTGAACACACGGCATGAATTGACACGGACAGCTAACACAGACGGCATCAAACTACCGCGAGGAACACCACAAGCGAAACCACGAGCCCCATAATGCAACGCACATACCACCAGAGGTGGTCCAATGGGGACCATCATTATAAAAACAACGGAAATAGCGGAAACCAATGTGGTGCAATACAGAACAATGCTGCAGTGGACCCTTTGAGAAAGGTAGCAGGACTACTGAAATGCGTCAGGGAAGCTGGTCGAAATTGCTGTGACTGGTTAAATGAAGCTGTACTTCTCACAAGAGTGTGCGCCTTGTCTTCTTCATAGAAGTTACGTTTGATATTTAAACGGCCCTGTTCAGCCGAATCAAGGAACGCACCGCCCGCCAAGAGCGCCGCAATGCCCCGCCCACATGGACTACAACTTTTGATGTCGCAAGACTGTTAAGGGGCACTGGCAGCCGCCTCGGACCGGCAGAGGCAGGGACCCACACCAGCCTTGAAAACGGGACTGTGCAGGGACTTGTGAACACACGGCATGAATTGACACAGACAGCTAACACAGACAGCATCAAACTACCGCGAGGAACACCACAAGCGAAACCACGAGCCCCATAATGCAACGCACATACCACCAGAGGTGGTCCAATGGGGACCATCATTATAAAAACAACGGAAATAGCGGGAGCCAATGTGGTGCAATACAGAACAATGCTGCAGTGGACCCTTTGAGAAAGGTAGCAGGACTACTGAAACGCGTCAGGGAAGCTGTTCGAGATTGCCGTGACTGATTAAATGAAGCTGTACTTCTCACAAGAGTGTGCGCCTTGTCTTCTTCATAGAAGTTACCTTTGATATTTAAACGGCCCTGTCCAGCCGAATCAAGGAACGCACCGCCCGCCAAGAGCGGCTCAATGCCCCGCCCTCATGGACTACAACTTTTGATGTCGCAAGACTGTTAAGGGGCACTGGCAGCCGCCTCGGACTGGCCGAGGCAGGGAGCCACACCAGCCTTGAAAATGGGACTGTGCAGGGACTTGTGAACACACGGCATGAATTGACACAGACAGCTAACACAGACAGCATCAAACTACCGCGAGGAACACCACAAGCGAAACCACGAGCCCCATAATGCAACGCACATACCACCAGAGGTGGTCCAATGGGGACCATCATTATAAAAACAACGGAAATAGCGGGAGCCAATGTGGTGCAATACAAAACAATGCTGCAGTGGACCCTTTGAGAAAGGTAGCAGGACTACTGAAACGCGTCAGGGAAGCTGTTTGAGATTGCCGTGACTGATTAAATGAAGCTGTTCTTCTCAGAAGAGTGTGTGCCTTGTCTTCTTCATAGAAGTTACCTTTGATATTTAAACAGCCCTGTCCAGCCGAATCAAGGAACGCGCCGCCCGCCAAGAGCGCCGCAATGCCCCGCCCTCATGGACTACAACTTTTGATGTCGCAAGAATGTTAAGGGGCACTGGCAGCCGCCTCGGACCGGCCGAGGCAGGGACCCACACCAGCCTTGAAAATTGGACTGTGCATGGACTTGTGAACACACGGCATGAATGGACACGGACAGTTAACACAGACGGCATCAAACTACCTCTTGGAACACCACAAGCGAAACCACGAGCCCCATAATGCAACGCACATACCACCAGATGTGGTCCAATGGGGACCATCATTATAAAAACAACGGAAATAGCGGGAGCCAATGTGGTGCAATACAGAACAATGCTGCAGTGGACCCTTTGAGAAACGTAGCAGGACTACGGAAACGCATCAGGGAAGCTGTTCGAGATTGCCGTGACTGATTAAATGAAGCTGTACTTCTCACAAGAGTGTGCGCCTTGTCGTCTTCATAGAAGTTACCTTTGATATTTAAATGGCCCTGTCCAGCCGAATCAAGGAACGCACCTCCCGCCAAGAGCGCCGCAATGCCCCGCCCACATGGACTACAACTTTTGATGTCGCAAGACTGTTAAGGGGCACTGGCAGCCGCCTCGGACCGGCCGAGGCAGGGACCCATACCAGCCTTGAAAACGGGACTGTGCAGGGACTTGTGAACACAGGGCATGAATTGACACTGACAGCTAACACAGACGGCATCAAACTACCGCGAGGAACACCACAAGCGAAACCACGAGCCCAATAATGCAACGCACATGCGACCAGAGGTGGTCCAATGGGGACCATCATTATAAAAACAACGGAAATAGCGGGAGCCAATGTGGTGCAATACAGAACAATGCTGCAGTGGACCCTTTGAGAAAGGTAGCAGGACTACTGAAATGCGTCAGGGAAGCTGGTCGAATATGCCGTGACAGGTTAAATAAAGCTGTACTTCTCACAAGAGTGTGCGCCTTGTCTTCTTCATAGAAGTTACCTTTGATATTTAAACGGCCCTGTTCAGCCGAATCAAGGAACGCACCGCCCGCAAAGAGCGCCGCAATGCCCCGCCCTCATGGACTACAACTTTTGATGTCGCAAGACTGTTAAGGGGCACTGGCAGCCGCCTCGGACCGGCCGAGGCAGGGACCCACACCAAGCTTGAAAATGGGACTGTGCA
This sequence comes from Lissotriton vulgaris, assembly GCF_964263255.1. NCBI lineage: Eukaryota > Metazoa > Chordata > Amphibia > Caudata > Salamandridae > Lissotriton > Lissotriton vulgaris. The sequence goes on from NC_141687.1 coordinate 366,860,393, forward strand.
GGGACTTGTGAACACACGGCATGAATTGACACGGAGAGCTAACACAAACGGCATCAAACTACCGCGAGGAACACCACAAGCGAAACCACGAGCCCCATAATGCAACGCACATACCACCAGAGGTGGTCCAATGGGGACCATCATTATAAAAACAACGGCAATAGCGGGAGCCAATGTGGTGCAATACAGAACAATGCTGCAGTGGACCCTTTGAGAAAGGTGGCAGGACTACTGAAACGCGTCAGGGAAGCTGTTCGAAATTGCCGTGACTGATTAAATGAAGCTGTACTTCTCACAAGAGTGTGCGCCTTGTCTTCTTCATAGAAGTTACCTTTGATATTTAAACGGCCCTGTTCAGCCGAATCAAGGAACGCACCGCCCGCCAATAGCGCCGCAATGCCCTGCCCTCATGGACTACAACTTTTGATGTCGCAAGACTGTTGAGGGGCACTGGCAGCCGCCTCGGACCGGCCAAGGCAGGGACACACACCAGCCTTGAAAATGGGACTGTGCAGGGACTTGTGAACACACGGCATGAATTGACACGGACAGCTAACACAGACGGCATCAAACTACCGCGAGGAACACCACAAGCGAAACCACGAGCCCCATAATGCAACGCACATACCACCAGAGGTGGTCCAATGGGGACCATCATTATATAAACAACGGAAATAGCGGGAGCCAATGTGGTGCAATACAGAACAATGCTGCAGTGGACCCTTTGAGAAAGGTAGCAGGACTACTGAAACGCGTCAGGGAAGCTGTTCGAAATTGCCGTGACTGATTAAATGAAGCTGTACTTCTCACAAGAGTGTGCGCCTTGTCTTCTTCATAGAAGTTACCTTTGATATTTAAACGGCCCTGTTCAGCCGAATCAAGGAACGCACCGCCCGCCAAGAGCGCCGCAATGCCCCGCCCTCATGGACTACAACTTTTGATGTCGCAAGACTGTTAAGGGGCACTGGCAGCCGCCTCGGACCGGCCGAGCAGGGACCCACACCAGCCTTGAAAATGGGACTGTGCAGGGACTTGTGAACACACGGCATGAATTGACACGGACAGCTAACACAGACGGCATCAAACTTCCCCGAGGAACACCACAAGCGAAACCACGAGCCCCATAATGCAACGCACATACCACCAGAGGTGGTTCAATGGGGACCATCATTATATAAACAACGGAAATAGCGGGAGCCAATGTGGTGCAATACAGAACAATGCTGCAGTGGACCCTTTGAGAAAGGTAGCAGGACTACTGAAACGCGTCAGGAAAGCTGTTCGAAATTGCCGTGACTGATTAAATGAAGCTGTACTTCTCACAAGAGTGTGCGCCTTGTCTTCTTCATAGAAGTTACCTTTGATATTTAACCGGCCCTGTTCAGCCGAATCAAGGAATGCACCGCCCGCCAAGAGCGCCGCAATGCCCCGCCCTCATGGACTACAACTTTTGATGTCGCAAGACTGTTAAGGGGCACTGGCAGCCGCCTCGGACCGGCCGAGGCAGGGACCCACACCAGCCTTGAAAATGGGACTGTGCAGGGACTTGTGAACACACGGCATGAATTGACACGGACAGCTAACACAGACGGCATCAAACTACCGCGAGGAACACCACAAGCGAAACCACGAGCCCCATAATGCAACGCACATACCTCCAGAGGTGGTCCAATGGGCACCATCATTATAAAAACAACGGAAATAGCGGGAGCCAATGTGGTGCAATACAGAACAATGCTGCAGTGGACCCTTTGAGAAACGTAGCAGGACTACGGAAACGCATCAGGGAAGCTGTTCGAGATTGCCGTGACTGATTAAATGAAGCTGTACTTCTCACAAGAGTGTGCGCCTTGTCTTCTTCATAGAAGTTACCTTTGATATTTAAACGGCCCTGTCCAGCCTAATCAAGGAACGCACCTCCCGCCAAGAGCGCCGCAATGCCCCGCCCACATGGACTACAACTTTTGATGTCGCAAGACTGTTAAGGGGCACTGGCAGCCGCCTCGGACTGGCCGAGGCAGGGACCCACACCAGCCTTGAAAACAGGACTATGCAGGGACTTGTGAACACACGGCATGAATTGACACGGACAGCTAACACAGACGGCATCAAACTACCGCGAGGAACACCACAAGCGAAACCACGAGCCCCATAATGCAACGCACATACCACCAGAGGTGGTCCAATGGGGACCATCATTATAAAAACAACGGAAATAGCGGAAACCAATGTGGTGCAATACAGAACAATGCTGCAGTGGACCCTTTGAGAAAGGTAGCAGGACTACTGAAATGCGTCAGGGAAGCTGGTCGAAATTGCTGTGACTGGTTAAATGAAGCTGTACTTCTCACAAGAGTGTGCGCCTTGTCTTCTTCATAGAAGTTACGTTTGATATTTAAACGGCCCTGTTCAGCCGAATCAAGGAACGCACCGCCCGCCAAGAGCGCCGCAATGCCCCGCCCACATGGACTACAACTTTTGATGTCGCAAGACTGTTAAGGGGCACTGGCAGCCGCCTCGGACCGGCAGAGGCAGGGACCCACACCAGCCTTGAAAACGGGACTGTGCAGGGACTTGTGAACACACGGCATGAATTGACACAGACAGCTAACACAGACAGCATCAAACTACCGCGAGGAACACCACAAGCGAAACCACGAGCCCCATAATGCAACGCACATACCACCAGAGGTGGTCCAATGGGGACCATCATTATAAAAACAACGGAAATAGCGGGAGCCAATGTGGTGCAATACAGAACAATGCTGCAGTGGACCCTTTGAGAAAGGTAGCAGGACTACTGAAACGCGTCAGGGAAGCTGTTCGAGATTGCCGTGACTGATTAAATGAAGCTGTACTTCTCACAAGAGTGTGCGCCTTGTCTTCTTCATAGAAGTTACCTTTGATATTTAAACGGCCCTGTCCAGCCGAATCAAGGAACGCACCGCCCGCCAAGAGCGGCTCAATGCCCCGCCCTCATGGACTACAACTTTTGATGTCGCAAGACTGTTAAGGGGCACTGGCAGCCGCCTCGGACTGGCCGAGGCAGGGAGCCACACCAGCCTTGAAAATGGGACTGTGCAGGGACTTGTGAACACACGGCATGAATTGACACAGACAGCTAACACAGACAGCATCAAACTACCGCGAGGAATACCACAAGCGAAACCACGAGCCCCATAATGCAACGCACATACCACCAGAGGTGGTCCAATGGGGACCATCATTATAAAAACAACGGAAATAGCGGGAGCCAATGTGGTGCAATACAGAACAATGCTGCAGTGGACCCTTTGAGAAAGGTAGCAGGACTACTGAAACGCGTCAGGGAAGCTGTTTGAGATTGCCGTGACTGATTAAATGAAGCTGTTCTTCTCAGAAGAGTGTGTGCCTTGTCTTCTTCATAGAAGTTACCTTTGATATTTAAACAGCCCTGTCCAGCCGAATCAAGGAACGCGCCGCCCGCCAAGAGCGCCGCAATGCCCCGCCCTCATGGACTACAACTTTTGATGTCGCAAGACTGTTAAGGGGCACTGGCAGCCGCCTCGGACCGGCCGAGGCAGGGACCCACACCAGCCTTGAAAATGGGACTGTGCATGGACTTGTGAACACACGGCATGAATGGACACGGACAGCTAACACAGACGGCATCAAACTACCTCTTGGAACACCACAAGCGAAACCACGAGCCCCATAATGCAACGCACATACCACCAGATGTGGTCCAATGGGGACCATCATTATAAAAACAACGGAAATAGCGGGAGCCAATGTGGTGCAATACAGAACAATGCTGCAGTGGACCCTTTGAGAAACGTAGCAGGACTACGGAAACGCATCAGGGAAGCTGTTCGAGATTGCCGTGACTGATTAAATGAAGCTGTACTTCTCACAAGAGTGTGCGCCTTGTCTTCTTCATAGAAGTTACCTTTGATATTTAAATGGCCCTGTCCAGCCGAATCAAGGAACGCACCTCCCGCCAAGAGCGCCGCAATGCCCCGCCCACATGGACTACAACTTTTGATGTCGCAAGACTGTTAAGGGGCACTGCCAGCCGCCTCGGACCGGCCGAGGCAGGGACCCATACCAGCCTTGAAAACGGGACTGTGCAGGGACTTGTGAACACAGGGCATGAATTGACACTGACAGCTAACACAGACGGCATCAAACTACCGCGAGGAACACCACAAGCGAAACCACGAGCCCAATAATGCAACGCACATGCGACCAGAGGTGGTCCAATGGGGACCATCATTATAAAAACAACGGAAATAGCGGGAGCCAATGTGGTGCAATACAGAACAATGCTGCAGTGGACCCTTTGAGAAAGGTAGCAGGACTACTGAAATGCGTCAGGGAAGCTGGTCGAATATGCCGTGACAGGTTAAATAAAGCTGTACTTCTCACAAGAGTGTGCGCCTTGTCTTCTTCATAGAAGTTACCTTTGATATTTAAACGGCCCTGTTCAGCCGAATAAAGGAACGCACCGCCCGCAAAGAGCGCCGCAATGCCCCGCCCTCATGGACTACAACTTTTGATGTCGCAAGACTGTTAAGGGGCACTGGCAGCCGCCTCGGACCGGCCGAGGCAGGGACCCACACCAGCCTTGAAAATGGGACTGTGCAGGGACTTGTGAACACACGGCATGAATTGACACGGAGAGCTAACACAAACGGCATCAAACTACCGCGAGGAACACCACAAGCGAAACCACGAGCCCCATAATGCAACGCACATACCACCAGAGGTGGTCCAATGGGGACCATCATTATAAAAACAACGGCAATAGCGGGAGCCAATGTGGTGCAATACAGAACAATGCTGCAGTGGACCCTTTGAGAAAGGTGGCAGGACTACTGAAACGCGTCAGGGAAGCTGTTCGAAATTGCCGTGACTGATTAAATGAAGCTGTACTTCTCACAAGAGTGTGCGCCTTGTCTTCTTCATAGAAGTTACCTTTGATATTTAAACGGCCCTGTTCAGCCGAATCAAGGAACGCACCGCCCGCCAATAGCGCCGCAATGCCCTGCCCTCATGGACTACAACTTTTGATGTCGCAAGACTGTTGAGGGGCACTGGCAGCCGCCTCGGACCGGCCAAGGCAGGGACACACACCAGCCTTGAAAATGGGACTGTGCAGGGACTTGTGAACACACGGCATGAATTGACACGGACAGCTAACACAGACGGCATCAAACTACCGCGAGGAACACCACAAGCGAAACCACGAGCCCCATAATGCAACGCACATACCACCAGAGGTGGTCCAATGGGGACCATCATTATATAAACAACGGAAATAGCGGGAGCCAATGTGGTGCAATACAGAACAATGCTGCAGTGGACCCTTTGAGAAAGGTAGCAGGACTACTGAAACGCGTCAGGGAAGCTGTTCGAAATTGCCGTGACTGATTAAATGAAGCTGTACTTCTCACAAGAGTGTGCGCCTTGTCTTCTTCATAGAAGTTACCTTTGATATTTAAACGGCCCTGTTCAGCCGAATCAAGGAACGCACCGCCCGCGAAGAGCGCCGCAATGCCCCGCCCTCATGGACTACAACTTTTGATGTCGCAAGACTGTTAAGGGGCACTGGCAGCCGCCTCGGACCGGCCGAGCAGGGACCCACACCAGCCTTGAAAATGGGACTGTGCAGGGACTTGTGAACACACGGCATGAATTGACACGGACAGCTAACACAGACGGCATCAAACTTCCCCGAGGAACACCACAAGCGAAACCACGAGCCCCATAATGCAACGCACATACCACCAGAGGTGGTTCAATGGGGACCATCATTATATAAACAACGGAAATAGCGGGAGCCAATGTGGTGCAATACAGAACAATGCTGCAGTGGACCCTTTGAGAAAGGTAGCAGGACTACTGAAACGCGTCAGGAAAGCTGTTCGAAATTGCCGTGACTGATTAAATGAAGCTGTACTTCTCACAAGAGTGTGCGCCTTGTCTTCTTCATAGAAGTTACCTTTGATATTTAACCGGCCCTGTTCAGCCGAATCAAGGAATGCACCGCCCGCCAAGAGCGCCGCAATGCCCCCCCCTCATGGACTACAACTTTTGATGTCGCAAGACTGTTAAGGGGCACTGGCAGCCGCCTCGGACCGGCCGAGGCAGGGACCCACACCAGCCTTGAAAATGGGACTGTGCAGGGACTTGTGAACACACGGCATGAATTGACACGGACAGCTAACACAGACGGCATCAAACTACCGCGAGGAACACCACAAGCGAAACCACGAGCCCCATAATGCAACGCACATACCTCCAGAGGTGGTCCAATGGGCACCATCATTATAAAAACAACGGAAATAGCGGGAGCCAATGTGGTGCAATACAGAACAATGCTGCAGTGGACCCTTTGAGAAACGTAGCAGGACTACGGAAACGCATCAGGGAAGCTGTTCGAGATTGCCGTGACTGATTAAATGAAGCTGTACTTCTCACAAGAGTGTGCGCCTTGTCTTCTTCATAGAAGTTACCTTTGATATTTAAACGGCCCTGTCCAGCCTAATCAAGGAACGCACCTCCCGCCAAGAGCGCCGCAATGCCCCGCCCACATGGACTACAACTTTTGATGTCGCAAGACTGTTAAGGGGCACTGGCAGCCGCCTCGGACCGGCCGAGGCAGGGACCCACACCAGCCTTGAAAACAGGACTATGCAGGGACTTGTGAACACACGGCATGAATTGACACGGACAGCTAACACAGACGGCATCAAACTACCGCGAGGAACACCACAAGCGAAACCACGAGCCCCATAATGCAACGCACATACCACCAGAGGTGGTCCAATGGGGACCATCATTATAAAAACAACGGAAATAGCGGAAACCAATGTGGTGCAATACAGAACAATGCTGCAGTGGACCCTTTGAGAAAGGTAGCAGGACTACTGAAATGCGTCAGGGAAGCTGGTTGAAATTGCCGTGACTGGTTAAATGAAGCTGTACTTCTCACAAGAGTGTGCGCCTTGTCTTCTTCATAGAAGTTACGTTTGATATTTAAACGGCCCTGTTCAGCCGAATCAAGGAACGCACCGCCCGCCAAGAGCGCCGCAATGCCCCGCCCACATGGACTACAACTTTTGATGTCGCAAGACTGTTAACGGGCACTGGTAGCCGCCTCGGACCGGCAGAGGCAGGGACCCACACCAGCCTTGAAAACGGGACTGTGCAGGGACTTGTGAACACACGGCATGAATTGACACGGACAGCTAACACAAACGGCATCAAACTACCGCGAGGAACACCACAAGCGAAACCACGAGCCCCATAATGCAACGCACATACCACCAGAGGTGGTCCAATGGGGACCATCATTATAAAAACAACGGAAATAGCGGGAGCCAATGTGGTGCAATACAGGACCATGCTGCAGTGGACCCTTTGAGAAAGGTGGCAGGACTACTGAAACGCGTCAGGAAAGCTGTTCGAAATTGCCGTGACTGATTAAATGAAGCTGTACTTCTCACAAGAGTGTGCGCCTTGTCTTCTTCATAGAAGTTACCTTTGATATTTAAACGGCCCTGTTCAGCCGAATCAAGGAACGCACCGCCCGCCAAGAGCGCCGCAATGCCCCGCCCTCATGGACTACAACTTTTGATGTCGCAAGACTGTTAAGGGGCACTGGCAGCCGCCTCGGACCGGCCGAGCAGGGACCCACACCAGCCTTGAAAATGGGACTGTGCAGGGACTTGTGAACACACGGCATGAATTGACACGGACAGCTAACACAGACGGCATCAAACTTCCCCGAGGAACACCACAAGCGAAACCACGAGCCCCATAATGCAACGCACATACCACCAGAGGTGGTTCAATGGGGACCATCATTATATAAACAACGGAAATAGCGGGAGCCAATGTGGTGCAATACAGAACAATGCTGCAGTGGACCCTTTGAGAAAGGTAGCAGGACTACTGAAACGCGTCAGGAAAGCTGTTCGAAATTGCCGTGACTGATTAAATGAAGCTGTACTTCTCACAAGAGTGTGCGCCTTGTCTTCTTCATAGAAGTTACCTTCGATATTTAACCGGCCCTGTTCAGCCGAATCAAGGAATGCACCGCCCGCCAAGAGCGCCGCAATGCCCCGCCCTCATGGACTACAACTTTTGATGTCGCAAGACTGTTAAGGGGCACTGGCAGCCGCCTCGGAGCGGCCGAGGCAGGGACCCACACGCGCCTTGAAAATGGGACTGTGCAGGGACTTGTGAACACACGGCATGAATTGACACGGACAGCTAACACAGACGGCATCAAACTACCGCGAGGAACACCACAAGCAAAACCACGAGCCCCATAATGCAACGCACATACCTCCAGAGGTGGTCCAATGGGCACCATCATTATAAAAACAACGGAAATAGCGGGAGCCAATGTGGTGCAATACAGAACAATGCTGCAGTGGACCCTTTGAGAAACGTAGCAGGACTACGGAAACGCATCAGGGAAGCTGTTCGAGATTGCCGTGACTGATTAAATGAAGCTGTACTTCTCACAAGAGTGTGCGCCTTGTCTTCTTCATAGAAGTTACCTTTGATATTTAAACGGCCCTGTCCAGCCTAATCAAGGAACGCACCTCCCGCCAAGAGCGCCGCAATGCCCCGCCCACATGGACTACAACTTTTGATGTCGCAAGACTGTTAAGGGGCACTGGCAGCCGCCTCGGACCGGCCGAGGCAGGGACCCACACCAGCCTTGAAAACAGGACTGTGCAGGGACTTGTGAACACACGGCATGAATTGACACGGACAGCTAACACAGACGGCATCAAACTACCGCGAGGAACACCACAAGCGAAACCACGAGCCCCATAATGCAACGCACATACCACCAGAGGTGGTCCAATGGGGACCATCATTATAAAAACAACGGAAATAGCGGAAACCAATGTGGTGCAATACAGAACAATGCTGCAGTGGACCCTTTGAGAAAGGTAGCAGGACTACTGAAATGCGTCAGGGAAGCTGGTCGAAATTGCCGTGACTGGTTAAATGAAGCTGTACTTCTCACAAGAGTGTGCGCCTTGTCTTCTTCATAGAAGTTACGTTTGATATTTAAACGGCCCTGTTCAGCCGAATCAAGGAACGCACCGCCCGTCAAGAGCGCCGCAATGCCCCGCCCACATGGACTACAACTTTTGATGTCGCAAGACTGTTAAGGGGCACTGGCAGCCGCCTCGGACCGGCAGAGGCAGGGACCCACACCAGCCTTGAAAACGGGACTGTGCAGGGACTTGTGAACACACGGCATGAATTGACACGGACAGCTAACACAAACGGCATCAAACTACCGCGAGGAACACCACAAGCGAAACCACGAGCCCCATAATGCAACGCACATACCACCAGAGGTGGTCCAATGGGGACCATCATTATAAAAACAACGGAAATAGCGGGAGCCAATGTGGTGCAATACAGGACCATGCTGCAGTGGACCCTTTGAGAAAGGTGGCAGGACTACTGAAAGGCGTCAGGGAAGCTGTTCGAAATTGCCGTGACTGATTAAATGAAGCTGTACTTCTCACAAGAGTGTGCGCCTTGTCTTCTTCATAGAAGTTACCTTTGATATTTAAACGGCCCTGTTCAGCCGAATCAAGGAACGCACCGCCCGCCAAGAGCACCGCAATGCCCCGCCCTCATGGACTACAACTTTTGATGTCGCAAGACTGTTAAGGGGCACTGGCAGCCGCCTCGGACCGGCCAAGGCAGGGACCCACACCAGCCTTGAAAATGGGACTGTGCAGGGACTTGTGAACACACGGCATGAATTGACACGGACAGCTAACACAGACGGCATCAAACTACTGCGAGGAACACCACAAGCGAAACCACGAGCCCCATAATGCAACGCACATACCACCAGAGGTGGTCCAATGGGGACCATCATTATATAAACAACGGAAATAGCGGGAGCCAATGTGATGCAATACAGAACAATGCTGCAGTGGACCCTTTGAGAAAGGTAGCAGGACTACTGAAACGCGTCAGGGAAGCTGTTCGAAATTGCCGTGACTGATTAAATGAAGCTGTACTTCTCAGAAGAATGTGCGCCTTGTCTTCTTCATAGAAGTTACCTTTGATATTTAACCGGCCCTGTTCAGCCGAATCAAGGAACGCACCGCCCGCCAAGAGCGCCGCAATGCCCCGCCCTCATGGACTACAACTTTTGATGTCGCAAGACTGTTAAGGGGCACTGGCAGCCGCCTCGGACCGGCCGAGGCAGGCACCCACACCAGCCTTGAAAATGGGACTGTGCAGGGACTTGTGAACACACGGCATGAATTGACACGGACAGCTAACACAGACGGCATCAAACTACCGCGAGGAACACCACAAGCGAAACCACGAGCCCCATAATGCAACGCACATACCTCCAGAGGTGGTCCAATGGGGACCATCATTATAAAAACAACGGAAATAGCGGGAGCCAACGTGGTGCAATACAGAACAATGCTGCAGTGGACCCTTTGAGAAAGGTAGCAGGACTACTGAAACGCGTCAGGGAAGCTGTTCGAGATTGCCGTGACTGATTAAATGAAGCTGTACTTCTCACAAGAGTGTGCGCCTTGTCTTCTTCATAGAAGTTACCTTTTATATTTAAACGGCCCTGTCCAGCCGAATCAAGGAACGCACCGCCCGCCAAGAGCGCCGCAATGCCCTGCCCTCATGGACTACAACTTTTGATGTCGCAAGACTGTTAAGGGGCACTGGCAGCCGCCTCGGGCCGGCCGAGGCAGGGACCCACACCAGCCTTGAAAATGGGACTGTGCAGGGACTTGTGAACACACGGCATGAATTGACACAGACAGCTAACACAGACGGCATCAAACTACCGCGAGGAACACCACAAGCGAAACCACGAGTCCCATAATGCAACGCACATACCACCAGAGGTGGTCCAATGGGGACCATCATTATAAAAACAACGGAAATAGCGGGAGCCAATGTGGTGCAATACAGAACAATGCTGCAGTGGACCCTTTGAGAAAGGTAGCAGGACTACTGAAACGCGTCAGGGAAGCTGTTCGAGATTGCCGTGACTGATTAAATGAAGCTGTACTTCTCACAAGAGTGTGCGCCTTGTCTTCTTCATAGAAGTTACCTTTGATATTTAAATGGCCCTGTCCAGCAGAATCAAGGAACGCACTGCCCGCCAAGAGCGCCGCAATGCCCCGCCCTCATGGACTACAACTTTTGATGTCGCAAGACTGTTAAGGGGCACTGGCAGCAGCCTCGGACTGGCCGAGGCAGGGACCCACACCAGCCTTGAAAATGGGACTGTGCAGGGACTTGTGAACACACGGCATGAATTGACACAGACAGCTAACACAGACAGCATCAAACTACCGCGAGGAACACCACAAGCAAAACCACGAGCCCCATAATGCAACGCACATACCACCAGAGGTGGTCCAATGGGGACCATCATTATAAAAACAACGGACATAGCGGGAGCCAATGTGGTGCAATACAGAACAATGCTGCAGTGGACCCTTTGAGAAAGGTAGCAGGACTACTGAAACGCGTCAGGGAAGCTGTTCGAAATTGCCGTGACTGATTAAATGAAGCTGTACTTCTCACAAGAGTGTGCGCCTTGTCTTCTTCATAGAAGTTACCTTTGATATTTAAACGGCCCTGTTCAGCCAAATCAAGGAACGCACCGCCCGCCAAGAGCGCCGCAATGCCCCGCCCTCATGGACTACAACTTTTGATGTCGCAAGACTGTTAAGGGGCACTGGCAGCCGCCTCGGACCGGCCGAGGCAGGGACCCACACCAGCCTTGAAAATGGGACTGTGCAGGGACTTGTGAACACATGGCATGAATTGACACGGACAGCTAACACAGACGGCAACAAACTATTGCGAGGAACACCACAAGCGAAACCACAAGCCCCATAATGCAACGCACATACCACCAGAGGTGGTCCAATGGGGACCATCATTCTAAAAACAACGGAAATAGCGGGAGCCAATGTGGTGCAATACAGATCAATGCTGCAGTGGACCCTTTGAGAAAGGTAGCAGGACTACTGAAACGCGTCAGGGAAGCTGTTCGAGATTGCCGTGACTGATTAAATGAAGCTGTACTTCTCACAAGAGTGTGCGCCTTGTCTTCTTCATAGAAGTTACCTTTTATATTTAAACGGCCCTGTCCAGCCGAATCAAGGAACGCACCGCCCGCCAAGAGCGCCGCAATGCCCTGCCCTCATGGACTACAACTTTTGATGTCGCAAGACTGTTAAGGGGCACTGGCAGCCGCCTCGGACTGGCCGAGGCAGGGACCCACACCATCCTTGAAAATGGGACTGTGCAGGGACTTGTGAACACACGGCATGAATTGACATAGACAGCTAACACAGACGGCATCAAACTACCGCGAGGAACACCACAAGCGAAACCACGAGCCCCATAATGCAACGCACATACCACCAGAGGTGGTCCAATGGGGACCATCATTATAAAAACAACGGAAATAGCGGGAGCCAATGTGGTGCAATACAGAACAATGCTGCAGTGGACCCTTTGAGAAAGGTAGCAGGACTACTGAAACGCGTCAGGGAAGCTGTTTGAGATTGCCGTGACTGATTAAATGAAGCTGTACTTCTCACAAGAGTGTGCGCCTTGTCTTCTTCATAGAAGTTACCTTTGATATTCAAACGGCCCTGTTCAGCCGAATCAAGGAACGCACCGCCCGCCAAGAGCGCCGCAATGCTCCGCCCTCATGGACTACAACTTTTGATGTCGCAAGACTGTAAAGGGGCACTGGCAGCCGCCTCGGACCGGCCGAGGCAGGGACCCACACCAGCCTTGAAAATGGGACTGTGCAGAGACTTGTGAACACACGGCATGAATTGACACCGACAACTAACACAGACAGCATCAAACTACCGCGAGGAACACCACAAGCGAAACCACGAGCCCCATAATGCAACGCACATACCACCAGAGGTGGTCCAATGAGGACCATCATTATAAAAACAACGGAAATAGCGGGAGCCAATGTGGTGCAATACAGAACAATGCTGCAGTGGACCCTTTGAGAAAGGTAGCAGGACTACTGAAACGCGTCAGGGAAGCCGTTCGAGATTGCCGTGACTGATTAAATGAAGCTGTACTTCTCACAAGAGTGTGTGCCTTGTCTTCTTCATAGAAGTTACCTTTGATATTTAAACGGCCCTATCCAGCCGAATCAAGGAACGCACCGCCCGCCAAGAGTGCCGCAATGCCCTGCCCTCATGGACTCCAACTTTTGATGTTGCAAGACTGTTAAGGGGCACTGGCAGCCGCCTCGGACCGGCCGAGGCCGGGACCCACACCAGCCTTGAAAATGGGACTGTGCAGGGACTTGTGAACACACAGCATGAATTGACACGGACAGCTTACACAGACGGCATCAAACTACCGCGAGGAACACCACAAGCGAAACCGTGAGCCCATAATGCAACGCACATACCACCAGAGGTGGTGCAATGGGGATCATCATTATAAAAACAACGGAAATAGCGGGAGCCAATGTGGTGCAATACAGAACAATGCTGCAGTGGACCCTTTGAGAAAGGTAGCAGGACTACTGAAACGCGTCAGGGAAGCTGTTCGAAATTGCCGTGACTGATTAAATGAAGCTGTACTTCTCACAAGAGTGTGCGCCTTGTCTTCTTCATAGAAGTTACCTTTGATATTTAAACGGCCCTGTCCAGCCGAATCAAGGAACGCACCTCCCGCCAAGAGCGCCGCAATGCCCCGCCCACATGGACTACAACTTTTGATGTCGCAAGACTGTTAAGGGGCACTGGCAGCCGCCTCGGACCGGCCGAGGCAGGGACCCACACCAGCCTTGAAAACAGGACTGTGCAGGGACTTGTGAACACAGGGCATGAATTGACACGGACAGCTAACACAGACGGCATCAAACTACCGCGAGGAACACCACAAGCGAAACCACGAGCCCCATAATGCAACGCACATACCACCAGAGGTGGTCCAATGGGGACCATTATTATAAAAACAACAGAAATAGCGGGAGCCAATGTGGTGCAACACAGAACAATGCTGCAGTGGACCCTTTGAGAAAGGTAGCAGGACTACTGAAACGCGTCAGGGAAGCTGCTCGAAATTGCCGTGACTGATTAAATGAAGCTGTACTTCTCACAAGAGTGTGCGCCTTGTCTTCCTCATAGAAGTTACCTTTGATATTTAAACGGCCCTGTTCAGCCGAATCAAGGAACGCACCGCCCGCCAAGAGCGCCGCAATGCCCTGCCCTCATGGACTACAACTTTTGATGTCGCAAGACTGTTAAGGGGCACTGGCAGCAGCCTCGGACCGGCCGAGGCAGGGACCCACACCAGCCTTGAAAATGGGATTGTGCAGGGACTTGTGAACACACGGCATGAATTGACACGGACAGCTAACACAGACGGCATCAAACTACCGCGAGGAAAACCACAAGCGAAACCACGAGCCCCATAATGCAACGCACATACTACCAGAGGTGGCCCAATGGGGACCATCATTATAAAAACAACGGAAATAGCGGGAGCCAATGTGGTGCAATACAGAACAATGCTGCAGTGGACCCTTTGAGAAAGGTAGCAGGACTACTGAAACGCGTCAGGGAAGCTGTTCGAGATTGCCGTAACTGATTAAATGAAGCTGTACTTCTCACAGGAGTGTGCGCCTTGTCTTCTTCATAGAAGTTACCTTTTATATTTAAACGGCCCTGTCCAGCCGAATCAAGGAACGCACCGCCCGCCAAGAGCGCCGCAATGCCCTGCCCTCATGGACTACAACTTTTGATGTCGCAAGACTGTTAAGGGGCACTGGCAGCCGCCTCGGGCCGGCCGAGGCAGGGACCCACACCAGCCTTGAAAATGGGACTGTGCAGGGACTTGTGAACACACGGCATGAATTGACACAGACAGCTAACACAGACGGCATCAAACTACCGCGAGGAACACCACAAGCGAAACCACGAGCCCCATAATGCAACGCACATACCACCAGAGGTGGTCCAATGGGGACCATCATTATAAAAACAACGGAAATAGCGGGAGCCAATGTGGTGCAATACAGAACAATGCTGCAGTGGACCCTTTGAGAATGGTAGCAGGACTACTGAAACGCGTCAGGGAAGCTGTTCGAGATTGCCGTGCCTGATTAAATGAAGCTGTACTTCTCACAAGAGTGTGCGCCTTGTCTTCTTCATAGAAGTTACCTTTGATATTTAAACGGCCCTGTCCAGCCGAATCAAGAAACGCACCGCCCGCCAAGAGCGGCTCAATGCCCCGCCCTCATGGACTACAACTTTTGATGTCGCAAGACTGTTAAGGGGCACTGGCAGCCGCCTCGGACTGGCCGAGGCAGGGACCCACACCAGCCTTGAAAATGGGACTGTGCAGGGACTTGTGAACACACGGCATGAATTGACACAGACAGCTAACACAGACAGCATCAAACTACCGCGAGGAACACCACAAGCGAAACCACGAGCCCCATAATGCAACGCACATACCACCAGAGGTGGTCCAATGGGGACCATCATTATAAAAACAACGGAAATAGCTGGAGCCAATGTGGTGCAATACAGAACAATGCTGCAGTGGACCCTTTGAGAAAGGTAGCAGGACTACTGAAACGCGTCAGGGAAGCTGTTCGAAATTGCCGTGACTGATTAAATGAAGCTGTACTTCTCACAAGAGTGTGCGCCTTGTCTTCTTCATAGAAGTTACCTTTGATATTTAAACGGCCCTGTTCAGCCGAATCAAGGAACGCACCGCCCGCCAAGAGCGCCGCAAGGCCCCGCCCTCATGGACTACAACTTTTGATGTCGCAAGACTGTTAAGGGGCACTGGCAGCCGCCTCGGACCGGCCGAGCAGGGACCCACACCAGCCTGGAAAATGGGACTGTGCAGGGACTTGTGAACACACGGCATGAATTGACACGGACAGCTAACACAGACGGCATCAAACTTCCCCGAGGAACACCACAAGCGAAACCACGAGCCCCATAATGCAACGCACATACCACCAGAGGTGGTTCAATGGGGACCATCATTATATAAACAACGGAAATAGCGGGAGCCAATGTGGTGCAATACAGAACAATGCTGCAGTGGACCCTTTGAGAAAGGTAGCAGGACCACTGAAACGCGTCAGGAAAGCTGTTCGAAATTGCCGTGACTGATTAAATGAAGCTGTACTTCTCACAAGAGTGTGCGCCTTGTCTTCTTCATAGAAGTTACCTTTGATATTTAACCGGCCCTGTTCAGCCGAATCAAGGAATGCACCGCCCGCCAAGAGCGCCGCAATGCCCCGCCCTCATGGACTACAACTTTTGATGTCGCAAGACTGTTAAGGGGCACTGGCAGCCGCCTCGGACCGGCCGAGGCAGGGACCCACACCAGCCTTGAAAATGGGACTGTGCAGGGACTTGTGAACACACGGCATGAATTGACACGGACAGCTAACACAGACGGCATCAAACTACCGCGAGGAACACCACAAGCGAAACCACGAGCCCCATAATGCAACGCACATACCTCCAGAGGTGGTCCAATGGGCACCATCATTATAAAAACAACGGAAATAGCGGGAGCCAATGTGGTGCAATACAGAACAATGCTGCAGTGGACCCTTTGAGAAACGTAGCAGGACTACGGAAACGCATCAGGGAAGCTGTTCGAGATTGCCGTGACTGATTAAATGAAGCTGTACTTCTCACAAGAGTGTGCGCCTTGTCTTCTTCATAGAAGTTACCTTTGATATTTAAACGGCCCTGTCCAGCCTAATCAAGGAACGCACCTCCCGCCAAGAGCGCCGCAATGCCCCGCCCACATGGACTACAACTTTTGATGTCGCAAGACTGTTAAGGGGCACTGGCAGCCGCCTCGGACCGGCCGAGGCAGGGACCCACACCAGCCTTGAAAACAGGACTATGCAGGGACTTGTGAACACACGGCATGAATTGACACGGACAGCTAACACAGACGGCATCAAACTACAGCGAGGAACACCACTAGCGAAACCACGAGCCCCATAATGCAACGCACATACCACCAGAGGTGGTCCAATGGGGACCATCATTATAAAAACAACGGAAATAGCGGAAACCAATGTGGTGCAATACAGAACAATGCTGCAGTGGACCCTTTGAGAAAGGTAGCAGGACTACTGAAATGCGTCAGGGAAGCTGGTCGAAATTGCCGTGACTGGTTAAATGAAGCTGTACTTCTCACAAGAGTGTGCGCCTTGTCTTCTTCATAGAAGTTACGTTTGATATTTAAACGGCCCTGTTCAGCCGAATCAAGGAACGCACCGCCCGCCAAGAGCGCCGCAATGCCCCGCCCACATGGACTACAACTTTTGATGTCGCAAGACTGTTAAGGGGCACTGGCAGCCGCCTCGGACCGGCAGAGGCAGGGACCCACACCAGCCTTGAAAACGGGACTGTGCAGGGACTTGTGAACACACGGCATGAATTGACACGGACAGCTAACACAAACGGCATCAAACTACCGCGAGGAACACCACAAGCGAAACCACGAGCCCCATAATGCAACGCACATACCACCAGAGGTGGTCCAATGGGGACCATCATTATAAAAACAACGGAAATAGCGGGAGCCAATGTGGTGCAATACAGGACCATGCTGCAGTGGACCCTTTGAGAAAGGTGGCAGGACTACTGAAACGCGTCAGGAAAGCTGTTCGAAATTGCCGTGACTGATTAAATGAAGCTGTACTTCTCACAAGAGTGTGCGCCTTGTCTTCTTCATAGAAGTTACCTTTGATATTTAAACGGCCCTGTTCAGCCGAATCAAGGAACGCACCGCCCCCCAAGAGCGCCGCAATGCCCCGCCCTCATGGACTACAACTTTTGATGTCGCAAGACTGTTAAGGGGCACTGGCAGCCGCCTCGGACCGGCCGAGCAGGGACCCACACCAGCCTTGAAAATGGGACTGTGCAGGGACTTGTGAACACACGGCATGAATTGACACGGACAGCTAACACAGACGGCATCAAACTTCCCCGAGGAACACCACAAGCGAAACCACGAGCCCCATAATGCAACGCACATACCACCAGAGGTGGTTCAATGGGGACCATCATTATATAAACAACGGAAATAGCGGAAACCAATGTGGTGCAATACAGAACAATGCTGCAGTGGACCCTTTGAGAAAGGTAGCAGGACTACTGAAACGCGTCAGGAAAGCTGTTCGAAATTGCCGTGACTGATTAAATGAAGCTGTACTTCTCACAAGAGTGTGCGCCTTGTCTTCTTCATAGAAGTTACCTTTGATATTTAACCAGCCCTGTTCAGCCGAATCAAGGAATGCACCGCCCGCCAAGAGCGCCGCAATGCCCCGCCCTCATGGACTACAACTTTTGATGTCGCAAGACTGTTAAGGGGCACTGGCAGCCGCCTCGGACCGGCCGAGGCAGGGACCCACACCAGCCTTGAAAATGGGACTGTGCAGGGACTTGTGAACACACGGCATGAATTGACACGGACAGCTAACACAGACGGCATCAAACTACCGCGAGGAACACCACAAGCGAAACCACGAGCCCCATAATGCAACGCACATACCTCCAGAGGTGGTCCAATGGGCACCATCATTATAAAAACAACGGAAATAGCGGGAGCCAATGTGGTGCAATACAGAACAATGCTGCAGTGGACCCTTTGAGAAACGTAGCAGGACTACGGAAACGCATCAGGGAAGCTGTTCGAGATTGCCGTGACTGATTAAATGAAGCTGTACTTCTCACAAGAGTGTGCGCCTTGTCTTCTTCATAGAAGTTACCTTTGATATTTAAACGGCCCTGTCCAGCCTAATCAAGGAACGCACCTCCCGCCAAGAGCGCCGCAATGCCCCGCCCACATGGACTACAACTTTTGATGTCGCAAGACTGTTAAGGGGCACTGGCAGCCGCCTCGGACCGGCCGAGGCAGGGACCCACACCAGCCTTGAAAACAGGACTGTGCAGGGACTTGTGAACACACGGCATGAATTGACACGGACAGCTAACACAGACGGCATCAAACTACCGCGAGGAACACCACAAGCGAAACCACGAGCCCCATAATGCAACGCACATACCACCAGAGGTGGTCCAATGGGGACCATCATTATAAAAACAACGGAAATAGCGGAAACCAATGTGGTGCAATACAGAACAATGCTGCAGTGGACCCTTTGAGAAAGGTAGCAGGACTACTGAAATGCGTCAGGGAAGCTGGTCGAAATTGCCGTGACTGGTTAAATGAAGCTGTACTTCTCACAAGAGTGTGCGCCTTGTCTTCTTCATAGAAGTTACGTTTGATATTTAAACGGCCCTGTTCAGCCGAATCAAGGAACGCACCGCCCGCCAAGAGCGCCGCAATGCCCCGCCCACATGGACTACAACTTTTGACGTCGCAAGACTGTTAAGGGGCACTGGCAGCCGCCTCGGACCGGCAGAGGCAGGGACCCACACCAGCCTTGAAAACGGGACTGTGCAGGGACTTGTGAACACACGGCATGAATTGACACGGACAGCTAACACAAACGGCATCAAACTACCGCGAGGAACACCACAAGCGAAACCACGAGCCCCATAATGCAACGCACATACCACCAGAGGTGGTCCAATGGGGACCATCATTATAAAAACAACGGAAATAGCGGGAGCCAATGTGGTGCAATACAGGACCATGCTGCAGTGGACCCTTTGAGAAAGGTGGCAGGACTACTGAAACGCGTCAGGGAAGCTGTTCGAAATTGCCGTGACTGATTAAATGAAGCTGTACTTCTCACAAGAGTGTGCGCCTTGTCTTCTTCATAGAAGTTACCTTTGATATTTAAACGGCCCTGTTCAGCCGAATCAAGGAACGCACCGCCCGCCAAGAGCACCGCAATGCCCCGCCCTCATGGACTACAACTTTTGATGTCGCAAGACTGTTAAGGGGCACTGGCAGCCGCCTCGGACCGGCCAAGGCAGGGACCCACACCAGCCTTGAAAATGGGACTGTGCAGGGACTTGTGAACACACGGCATGAATTGACACGGACAGCTAACACAGACGGCATCAAACTACTGCGAGGAACACCACAAGCGAAACCACGAGCCCCATAATGCAACGCACATACCACCAGAGGTGGTCCAATGGGGACCATCATTATATAAACAACGGAAATAGCGGGAGCCAATGTGATGCAATACAGAACAATGCTGCAGTGGACCCTTTGAGAAAGGTAGCAGGACTACTGAAACGCGTCAGGGAAGCTGTTCGAAATTGCCGTGACTGATTAAATGAAGCTGTACTTCTCAGAAGAATGTGCGCCTTGTCTTCTTCATAGAAGTTACCTTTGATATTTAACCGGCCCTGTTCAGCCGAATCAAGGAATGCACCGCCCGCCAAGAGCGCCGCAATGCCCCGCCCTCATGGACTACAACTTTTGATGTCGCAAGACTGTTAAGGGGCACTGGCAGCCGCCTCGGACCGGCCGAGGCAGGCACCCACACCAGCCTTGAAAATGGGACTGTGCAGGGACTTATGAACACACGGCATGATTTGACACGGACAGCTAACACAGACGGCATCAAACTACCGCGAGGAACACCACAAGCGAAACCACGAGCCCCATAATGCAACGCACATACCTCCAGAGGTGGTCCAATGGGGACCATCATTATAAAAACAACGGAAATAGCGGGAGCCAACGTGGTGCAATACAGAACAATGCTGCAGTGGACCCTTTGAGAAAGGTAGCAGGACTACTGAAACGCGTCAGGGAAGCTGTTCGAGATTGCCGTGACTGATTAAATGAAGCTGTACTTCTCACACGAGTGTGCGCCTTGTCTTCTTCATAGAAGTTACCTTTTATATTTAAACGGCCCTGTCCAGCCGAATCAAGGAACGCACCGCCCGCCAAGAGCGCCGCAATGCCCTGCCCTCATGGACTACAACTTTTGATGCCGCAAGACTGTTAAGGGGCACTGGCAGCCGCCTCGGGCCGGCCGAGGCAGGGACCAACACCAGCCTTGAAAATGGGACTGTGCAGGGACTTGTGAACACACGGCATGAATTGACACAGACAGCTAACACAGACGGCATCAAACTACCGCGAGGAACACCACAAGCGAAACCACGAGCCCCATAATGCAACGCACATACCACCAGAGGTGGTCCAATGGGGACCATCATTATAAAAACAACGGAAATAGCGGGAGCCAATGTGGTGCAATACAGAACAATGCTGCAGTGGACCCTTTGAGAAAGGTAGCAGGACTACTGAAACGCGTCAGGGAAGCTGTTCGAGATTGCCGTGACTGATTAATGAAGCTGTACTTCTCACAAGAGTGTGCGCCTTGTCTTCTTCATAGAAGTTACCTTTGATATTTAAACGGCCCTGTCCAGCCGAATCAAGGAACGCACTGCCCGCCAAGAGCGCCGCAATGCCCCGCCCTCATGGACTACAACTTTTGATGTCGCAAGACTGTTAAGGGGCACTGGCAGCAGCCTCGGACTGGCCGAGGCAGGGACCCACACCAGCCTTGAAAATGGGACTGTGCAGGGACTTGTGAACACACAGCATGAATTGACACAGACAGCTAACACAGACAGCATCAAACTACCGCGAGGAACACCACAAGCAAAACCACGAGCCCCATAATGCAACGCACATACCACCAGAGGTGGTCCAATGGGGACCATCATTATAAAAACAACGGACATAGCGGGAGCCAATGTGGTGCAATACAGAACAATGCTGCAGTGGACCCTTTGAGAAAGGTAGCAGGACTACTGAAACGCGTTAGGGAAGCTGTTTGAGATTGCCGTGACTGATTAAATGAAGCTGTTCTTCTCAGAAGAGTGTGTGCCTTGTCTTCTTCATAGAAGTTACCTTTGACATTTAAACAGCCCTGTCCAGCCGAATCAAGGAACGCACCACCCGCCAAGAGCGCCGCAATGCCCCGCCCTCATGGACTACAACTTTTGATGTCGCAAGACTGTTAAGGGGCACTGGCAGCCGCCTCGGACCGGTCGAGGCAGGGACCCACACCAGCCTTGAAAATGGGACTGTGCAGGGACTTGTGAACACACTGCATGTATTGACGCGGACAGCTAACACAGACGGCATCAAACTACCGCGAGGAACACCACAAGCGAAACCACGAGCCCCATAATGCAACGCACATACGACCAGAGATGGTCCAATGGGGACCATCATTATAAAAACAACGGAAATAGCGGGAGCCAATGTGGTGTAATACAGAACAATGCTGCAGTGGACCCTTTGAGAAACGTAGCAGGACTACTGAAACGCGTCAGGGAAGCTGTTCGAAATTGCCGTGACTGATTAAATGAAGCTGTACTTCTCACAAGAGTGTGCGCCTTGTCTTCTTCATAGAAGTTACCTTTGATATTTAAACGGCCCTGTTCAGCCAAATCAAGGAACGCACCGCCCGCCAAGAGCGCCGCAATGCCCCGCCCTCATGGACTACAACTTTTGATGTCGCAAGACTGTTAAGGGGCACTGGCAGCCGCCTCGGACCGGCCGAGGCAGGGACCCACACCAGCCTTGAAAATGGGACTGTGCAGGGACTTGTGAACACATGGCATGAATTGACACGGACAGCTAACACAGACGGCAACAAACTATTGCGAGGAACACCACAAGCGAAACCACAAGCCCCATAATGCAACGCACATACCACCAGAGGTGGTCCAATGGGGACCATCATTCTAAAAACAACGGAAATAGCGGGAGCCAATGTGGTGCAATACAGAACAATGCTGCAGTGGACCCTTTGAGAAAGGTAGCAGGACTACTGAAACGCGTCAGGGAAGCTGTTTGAGATTGCCGTGACTGATTAAATGAAGCTGTACTTCTCACAAGAGTGTGCGCCTTGTCTTCTTCATAGAAGTTACCTTTGATATTCAAACGGCCCTGTTCAGCCGAATCAAGGAACGCACCGCCCGCCAAGAGCGCCGCAATGCTCCGCCCTCATGGACTACAACTTTTGATGTCGCAAGACTGTAAAGGGGCACTGGCAGCCGCCTCGGACCGGCCGAGGCAGGGACCCACACCAGCCTTGAAAATGGGACTGTGCAGAGACTTGTGAACACATGGCATGAATTGACACGGACAGCTAACACAGACAGCATCAAACTACCGCGAGGAACACCACAAGCGAAACCACGAGCCCCATAATGCAACGCACATACCACCAGAGGTGGTCCAATGAGGACCATCATTATAAAAACAACGGAAATAGCGGGAGCCAATGTGGTGCAATACAGAACAATGCTGCAGTGGACCCTTTGAGAAAGGTAGCAGGACTACTGAAACGCGTCAGGGAAGCCGTTCGAGATTGCCGTGACTGATTAAATGAAGCTGTACTTCTCACAAGAGTGTGTGCCTTGTCTTCTTCATAGAAGTTACCTTTGATATTTAAACGGCCCTATCCAGCCGAATCAAGGAACGCACCGCCCGCCAAGAGTGCCGCAATGCCCTGCCCTCATGGACTCCAACTTTTGATGTTGCAAGACTGTTAAGGGGCACTGGCAGCCGCCTCGGGCCAGCCGAGGCATGGACACACACCAGCCTTGAAAATGGGACTGTGCAGGGACTTGTGAACACACGGCATGAATTGACACAGACAGCTAACACAGACGGCATCAAACTACCGCGAGGAACCCCACAAGCGAAACCACGAGCCCCATAATGCAACGCACATACCACCAGAGGTGGTCCAATGGGGACCATCATTATAAAAACAACGGAAATAGCGGGAGCCAATGTGGTGCAATACAGAACAATGCTGCAGTGGACTCTTTGAGAAAGGTAGCAGGACTACTGAAACGCGTCAGGGAAGCTGTTCGAGATTGCCGTGACTGATTAAATGAAGCTGCACTTCTCAGAAGAGTGTGTGCCTTGTCTTCTTCATAGAAGTTACCTTTGATAGTTAAACGGCCCTGTCAAGCCGAATCAAGGAACGCACCGCCCACCAAGAGCGCTGCAATGCCCCGCCCTCATGGACTACAACTTTTGATGTCGCAAGACTGTTATGGGGCACTGGCAGCCGCCTCGGACCGGCCGAGGCCGGGACCCACACCAGCCTTGAAAATGGGACTGTGCAGGGACTTGTGAACACACAGCATGAATTGACACGGACAGCTTACACAGACGGCATCAAACTACCGCGAGGAACACCACAAGCGAAACCGCGAGCCCATAATGCAACGCACATACCACCAGAGGTGGTGCAATGGGGATCATCATTATAAAAACAACGGAAATAGCGGGAGCCAATGTGGTGCAATACAGAACAATGCTGCAGTGGACCCTTTGAGAAAGGTAGCAGGACTACTGAAACGCGTCAGGGAAGCTGTTCGAAATTGCCGTGACTGATTAAATGAAGCTGTACTTCTCACAAGAGTGTGCGCCTTGTCTTCTTCATAGAAGTTACCTTTGATATTTAAACGGCCCTGTCCAGCCGAATCAAGGAACGCACCTCCCGCCAAGAGCGCCGCAATGCCCCGCCCACATGGACTACAACTTTTGATGTCGCAAGACTGTTAAGGGGCACTGGCAGCCGCCTCGGACCGGCCGAGGCAGGGACCCACACCAGCCTTGAAAACAGGACTGTGCAGGGACTTGTGAACACAGGGCATGAATTGACACGGACAGCTAACACAGACGGCATCAAACTACCGCGAGGAACACCACAAGCGAAACCACGAGCCCCATAATGCAACGCACATACCACCAGAGGTGGTCCAATGGGGACCATTATTATAAAAACAACAGAAATAGCGGGAGCCAATGTGGTGCAATACAGAACAATGCTGCAGTGGACCCTTTGAGAAAGGTAGCAGGACTACTGAAACGCGTCAGGGAAGCTGCTCGAAATTGCCGTGACTGATTAAATGAAGCTGTACTTCTCACAAGAGTGTGCGCCTTGTCTTCCTCATAGAAGTTACCTTTGATATTTAAACGGCCCTGTTCAGCCGAATCAAGGAACGCACCGCCCGCCAAGAGCGCCGCAATGCCCTGCCCTCATGGACTACAACTTTTGATGTCGCAAGACTGTTAAGGGGCACTGGCAGCAGCCTCGGACCGGCCGAGGCAGGGACCCACACCAGCCTTGAAAATGGGATTGTGCAGGGACTTGTGAACACACGGCATGAATTGACACGGACAGCTAACACAGACGGCATCAAACTACCGCGAGGAAAACCACAAGCAAAACCACGAGCCCCATAATGCAACGCACATACCACCAGAGGTGGCCCAATGGGGACCATCATTATAAAAACAACGGAAATAGCGGGAGCCAATGTGGTGCAATACAGAACAATGCTGCAGTGGACCCTTTGAGAAAGGTAGCAGGACTACTGAAACGCGTCAGGGAAGCTGTTCGAGATTGCCGTGACTGATTAAATGAAGCTGTACTTCTCACAGGAGTGTGCGCCTTGTCTTCTTCATAGAAGTTACCTTTTATATTTAAACGGCCCTGTCCAGCCGAATCAAGGAACGCACCGCCCGCCAAGAGCGCCGCAATGCCCTGCCCTCATGGACTACAACTTTTGATGTCGCAAGACTGTTAAGGGGCACTGGCAGCCGCCTCGGGCCGGCCGAGGCAGGGACCCACACCAGCCTTGAAAATGGGACTGTGCAGGGACTTGTGAACACACGGCATGAATTGACACAGACAGCTAACACAGACGGCATCAAACTACCGCGAGGAACACCACAAGCGAAACCACGAGCCCCATAATGCAACCCACATACCACCAGAGGTGGTCCAATGGGGACCATCATTATAAAAACAACGGAAATAGCGGGAGCCAATGTGGTGCAATACAGAACAATGCTGCAGTGGACCCTTTGAGAAAGGTAGCAGGACTACTGAAACGTGTCAGGGAAGCTGTTCGAGATTGCCGTGACTGATTAAATGAAGCTGTACTTCTCACAAGAGTGTGCGCCTTGTCTTCTTCATAGAAGTTACCTTTGATATTTAAATGGCCCTGTCCAGCCGAATCAAGGAACGCTCCTCCCGCCAAGAGCGCCGCAATGCCCCGCCCACATGGACTACAACTTTTGATGTCGCAAGACTGTTAAGGGGCACTGGCAGCCGCCTCGGACCGGCCGAGGCAGGGACCCATACCAGCCTTGAAAACGGGACTGTGCAGGGACTTGTGAACACAGGGCATGAATTGACACTGACAGCTAACACAGACGGCATCAAACTACCGCGAGGAACACCACAAGCGAAACCACGAGCCCAATAATGCAACGCACATGCGACCAGAGGTGGTCCAATGGGGACCATCATTATAAAAACAACGGAAATAGCGGGAGCCAATGTGGTGCAATACAGAACAATGCTGCAGTGGACCCTTTGAGAAAGGTAGCAGGACTACTGAAATGCGTCAGGGAAGCTGGTCGAATATGCCGTGAGAGGTTAAATAAAGCTGTACTTCTCACAAGAGTGTGCGCCTTGTCTTCTTCATAGAAGTTACCTTTGATATTTAAACGGCCCTGTTCAGCCGAATCAAGGAACGCACCGCCCGCAAAGAGCGCCGCAATGCCCCGCCCTCATGGACTACAACTTTTGATGTCGCAAGACTGTTAAGGGGCACTGGCAGCCGCCTCGGACCGGCCGAGGCAGGGACCCACACCAGCCTTGAAAATGGGACTGTGCAGGGACTTGTGAACACACGGCATGAATTGACACGGAGAGCTAACACAAACGGCATCAAACTACCGCGAGGAACACCACAAGCGAAACCACGAGCCCCATAATGCAACGCACATACCTCCAGAGGTGGTCCAATGGGCACCATCATTATAAAAACAACGGAAATAGCGGGAGCCAATGTGGTGCAATACAGAACAATGCTGCAGTGGACCCTTTGAGAAACGTAGCAGGACTACGGAAACGCATCAGGGAAGCTGTTCGAGATTGCCGTGACTGATTAAATGAAGCTGTACTTCTCACAAGAGTGTGCGCCTTGTCTTCTTCATAGAAGTTACCTTTGATATTTAAACGGCCCTGTCCAGCCTAATCAAGGAACGCACCTCCCGCCAAGAGCGCCGCAATGCCCCGCCCTCATGGACTACAACTTTTGATGTCGCAAGACTGTTAAGGGGCACTGGCAGCCGCCTCGGACCGGCCGAGGCAGGGACCCACACCAACCTTGAAAACAGGACTATGCAGGGACTTGTGAACACACGGCATGAATTGACACGGACAGCTAACACAGACGGCATCAAACTACCGCGAGGAACACCACAAGCGAAACCACGAGCCCCATAATGCAACGCACATACCACCAGAGGTGGTCCAATGGGGACCATCATTATAAAAACAACGGAAATAGCGGAAACCAATGTGGTGCAATACAGAACAATGCTGCAGTGGACCCTTTGAGAAAGGTAGCAGGACTACTGAAATGCGTCAGGGAAGCTGGTCGAAATTGCCGTGACTGGTTAAATGAAGCTGTACTTCTCACAAGAGTGTGCGCCTTGTCTTCTTCATAGAAGTTACGTTTGATATTTAAACGGCCCTGTTCAGCCGAATCAAGGAACGCACCGCCCGCCAAGAGCGCCGCAATGCCCCGCCCACATGGACTACAACTTTTGATGTCGCAAGACTGTTAAGGGGCACTGGCAGCCGCCTCGGACCGGCAGAGGCAGGGACCCACACCAGCCTTGAAAACGGGACTGTGCAGGGACTTGTGAACACACGGCATGAATTGACACGGACAGCTAACACAAACGGCATCAAACTACCGCGAGGAACACCACAAGCGAAACCACGAGCCCCATAATGCAACGCACATACCACCAGAGGTGGTCCAATGGGGACCATCATTATAAAAACAACGGAAATAGCGGGAGCCAATGTGGTGCAATACAGGACCATGCTGCAGTGGACCCTTTGAGAAAGGTGGCAGGACTACTGAAACGCGTCAGGGAAGCTGTTCGAAATTGCCGTGACTGATTAAATGAAGCTGTACTTCTCACAAGAGTGTGCGCCTTGTCTTCTTCATAGAAGTTACCTTTGATATTTAAACGGCCCTGTTCAGCCGAATCAAGGAACGCACCGCCCGCCAAGAGCGCCGCAATGCCCCGCCCTCATGGACTACAACTTTTGATGTCGCAAGACTGTTAAGGGGCACTGGCAGCCGCCTCGGACCGGCCGAGCAGGGACCCACACCAGCCTTGAAAATGGGACTGTGCAGGGACTTGTGAACACACGGCATGAATTGACACGGACAGCTAACACAGACGGCATCAAACTACCGCGAGGAACACCACAAGCGAAACCACGAGCCACATAATGCAACGCACATACCTCCAGAGGTGGTCCAATGGGCACCATCATTATAAAAACAACGGAAATAGCGGGAGCCAATGTGGTGCAATACAGAACAATGCTGCAGTGGACCCTTTGAGAAACGTAGCAGGACTACGGAAACGCATCAGGGAAGCTGTTCGAGATTGCCGTGACTGATTAAATGAAGCTGTACTTCTCACAAGAGTGTGCGCCTTGTCTTCTTCATAGAAGTTACCTTTGATATTTAAACGGCCCTGTCCAGCCTAATCAAGGAACGCACCTCCCGCCAAGAGCGCCGCAATGCCCCGCCCACATGGACTACAACTTTTGATGTCGCAAGACTGTTAAGGGGCACTGGCAGCCGCCTCGGACCAGCCGAGGCAGGGACCCACACCAGCCTTGAAAACAGGACTGTGCAGGGACTTGTGAACACACGGCATGAATTGACACGGACAGCTAACACAGACGGCATCAAACTACCGCGAGGAACACCACAAGCGAAACCACGAGCCCCATAATGCAACGTACATACCACCAGAGGTGGTCCAATGGGGACCATCATTATAAAAACAACGGAAATAGCGGAAACCAATGTGGTGCAATACAGAACAATGCTGCAGTGGACCCTTTGAGAAAGGTAGCAGGACTACTGAAATGCGTCAGGGAAGCTGGTCGAAATTGCCGTGACTGGTTAAATGAAGCTGTACTTCTCACAAGAGTGTGCGCCTTGTCTTCTTCATAGAAGTTACGTTTGATATTTAAACGGCCCTGTTCAGCCGAATCAAGGAACGCACCGCCCGCCAAGAGCGCCGCAATGCCCCGCCCACATGGACTACAACTTTTGATGTCGCAAGACTGTTAAGGGGCACTGGCAGCCGCCTCGGACCGGCAGAGGCAGGGACCCACACCAGCCTTGAAAACGGGACTGTGCAGGGACTTGTGAACACACGGCATGAATTGACACGGACAGCTAACACAAACGGCATCAAACTACCGCGAGGAACACCACAAGCGAAACCACGAGCCCCATAATGCAACGCACATACCACCAGAGGTGGTCCAATGGGGACCATCATTATAAAAACAACGGAAATAGCGGGAGCCAATGTGGTGCAATACAGGACCATGCTGCAGTGGACCCTTTGAGAAAGGTGGCAGGACTACTGAAACGCGTCAGGGAAGCTGTTCGAAATTGCCGTGACTGATTAAATGAAGCTGTACTTCTCACAAGAGTGTGCGCCTTGTCTTCTTCATAGAAGTTACCTTTGATATTTAAACGGCCCTGTTCAGCCAAATCAAGGAACGCACCGCCCGCCAAGAGCACCGCAATGCCCCGCCCTCATGGACTACAACTTTTGATGTCGCAAGACTGTTAAGGGGCACTGGCAGCCGCCTCGGACCGTCCAAGGCAGGGACCCACACCAGCCTTGAAAATGGGACTGTGCAGGGACTTGTGAACACACGGCATGAATTGACACGGACAGCTAACACAGACGGCATCAAACTACTGCGAGGAACACCACAAGCGAAACCACGAGCCCCATAATGCAACGCACATACCACCAGAGGTGGTCCAATGGGGACCATCATTATATAAACAACGGAAATAGCGGGAGCCAATGTGATGCAATACAGAACAATGCTGCAGTGGACCCTTTGAGAAAGGTAGCAGGACTACTGAAACGCGTCAGGGAAGCTGTTCGAAATTGCCGTGACTGATTAAATGAAGCTGTACTTCTCAGAAGAATGTGCGCCTTGTCTTCTTCATAGAAGTTACCTTTGATATTTAACCGGCCCTGTTCAGCCGAATCAAGGAACGCACCGCCCGCCAAGAGCGCTGCAATGCCCCGCCCTCATGGACTACAACTTTTGATGTCGCAAGACTGTTAAGGGGCACTGGCAGCCGCCTCGGACCGGCCGAGGCAGGCACCCACACCAGCCTTGAAAATGGGACTGTGCAGGGACTTGTGAACACACGGCATGAATTGACACGGACAGCTAACACAGACAGCATCAAACTACCGCGAGGAACACCACAAGCGAAACCACGAGCCCCATAATGCAACGCACATACCTCCAGAGGTGGTCCAATGGGGACCATCATTATAAAAACAACGGAAATAGCGGGAGCCAACGTGGTGCAATACAGAACAATGCTGCAGTGGACCCTTTGAGAAAGGTAGCAGGACTACTGAAACAAATCAGGGAAGCTGTTCGAGATTGCCATGACTGATTAACTTAAGCTGTGCTTCTCACAAGAGTGTGCGCCTTGTCTTCTTCATAGAAGTTACCTTTTATATTTAAACGGCCCTGTCCAGCCGAATCAAGGAACGCACCGCCCGCCAAGAGCGCCGCAATGCCCCGCCCTCATGGACTACAACTTTTGATGTCGCAAGACTGTTAAGGGGCACTGGCAGCCGCCTCGGGCCGGCCGAGGCAGGGACCCACACCAGCCTTGAAAATGGGACTGTGCAGGGACTTGTGAACACACGGCATGAATTGACACAGACAGCTAACACAGACGGCATCAAACTACCGCGAGGAACACCACAAGCGAAACCACGAGCCCCATAATGCAACGCACATACCTCCAGAGGTGGTCCAATGGGGACCATCATTATAAAAACAACGGAAATAGCGGGAGCCAACGTGGTGCAATACAGAACAATGCTGCAGTGGACCCTTTGAGAAAGGTAGCAGGACTACTGAAACGCGTCAGGGAAGCTGTTCGAGATTGCCATGACTGATTAAATTAAGCTGTACTTCTCACAAGAGTGTGCGCCTTGTCTTCTTCATAGAAGTTACCTTTTATATTTAAACGGCCCTGTCCAGCCGAATCAAGGAACGCACCGCCCGCCAAGAGCGCCGCAATGCCCCGCCCTCATGGACTACAACTTTTGATGTCGCAAGACTGTTAAGGGGCACTGGCAGCCGCCTCGGGCCGGCCGAGGCAGGGACCCACACCAGCCTTGAAAATGGGACTGTGCAGGGACTTGTGAACACACGGCATGAATTGACACAGACAGCTAACACAGACGGCATCAAACTACCGCGAGGAACACCACAAGCGAAACCCGAGCCCCATAATGCAACGCACATACCACCAGAGGTGGTCCAATGGGGACCATCATTATAAAAACAACGGAAATAGCGGGAGCCAATGTGGTGCAATACAGAACAATGCTGCAGTGGACCCTTTGAGAAAGGTAGCAGGACTACTGAAACGCGTCAGGGAAGCTGTTCGAGATTGCCATGACTGATTAAATTAAGCTGTACTTCTCACAAGAGTGTGCGCCTTGTCTTCTTCATAGAAGTTACCTTTTATATTTAAACGGCCCTGTCCAGCCGAATCAAGGAACGCACCGCCCGCCAAGAGCGCCGCAATGCCCCGCCCTCATGGACTACAACTTTTGATGTCGCAAGACTGTTAAGGGGCACTGGCAGCCGCCTCGGGCCGGCCGAGGCAGGGACCCACACCAGCCTTGAAAATGGGACTGTGCAGGGACTTGTGAACACACGGCATGAATTGACACAGACAGCTAACACAGACGGCATCAAACTACCGCGAGGAACACCACAAGCGAAACCACGAGCCCCATAATGCAACGCACATACCACCAGAGGTGGTCCAATGGGGACCATCATTATAAAAACAACGGAAATAGCGGGAGCCAATGTGGTGCAATACAGAACAATGCTGCAGTGGACCCTTTGAGAAAGGTAGCAGGACTACTGAAACGCGTCAGGGAAGCTGTTCGAGATTGCCGTGACTGATTAAATGAAGCTGTACTTCTCACAAGAGTGTGCGCCTTGTCTTCTTCATAGAAGTTACCTTTGATATTTAAACGGCCCTGTCCAGCCGAATCAAGGAACGCACAGCCCGCCAAGAGCGGCTCAATTCCCCGCCCTCATGGACTACAACTTTTGATGTCGCAAGACTGTTAAGGGGCACTGGCAGCCGCCTCGGACTGGCCGAGGCAGGGACCCACACCAGCCTTGAAAATGGGACTGTGCAGGGGCTTGTGAACACACGGCATGAATTGACACAGACAGCTAACACAGACAGCATCAAACTACCGCGAGGAACACCACAAGCGAAACCACGAGCCCCATAATGCAACGCACATACCACCAGAGGTGGTCCAATGGGGACCATCATTATAAAAACAACGGAAATAGCTGGAGCCGATGTGGTGCAATACAGAACAATGCTGCAGTGGACCCTTTGAGAAAGGTAGCAGGACTACTGAAACGCGTCAGGGAAGCTGTTTGAGATTGCCGTGACTGATTAAATGAAGCTGTTCTTCTCAGAAGAGTGTGTGCCTTGTCTTCTTCATAGAAGTTACCTTTGATATTTAAACAGCCCTGTCCAGCCGAATCAAGGAACGCGCCGCCCGCCAAGAGCGCCGCAATGCCCCGCCCTCATGGACTACAACTTTTGATGTCGCAAGACTGTTAAGGGGCACTGGCAGCCGCCTCGGACCGGCCGAGCCAGGGACCCACACCAGCCTTGAAAATGGGACTGTGCATGGACTTGTGAACACACGGCATGAATTGACACGGACAGCTAACACAGACGGCATCAAACTACCTCTTGGAACACCACAAGCGAAACCACGAGCCCCATAATGCAACGCACATACCACCAGATGTGGTCCAATGGGGACCATCATTATAAAAACAACGGAAATAGCGGGAGCCAATGTGGTGCAATACAGAACAATGCTGCAGTGGACCCTTTGAGAAACGTAGCAGGACTACGGAAACGCATCAGGGAAGCTGTTCGAGATTGCCGTGACTGATTAAATGAAGCTGTACTTCTCACAAGAGTGTGCGCCTTGTCTTCTTCATAGAAGTTACCTTTGATATTTAAATGGCCCTGTCCAGCCGAATCAAGGAACGCACCTCCCGCCAAGAGCGCCGCAATGCCCCGCCCACATGGACTACAACTTTTGATGTCGCAAGACTGTTAAGGGGCACTGGCAGCCGCCTCGGACCGGCCGAGGCAGGGACCCATACCAGCCTTGAAAACGGGACTGTGCAGGGACTTGTGAACACAGGGCATGAATTGACACTGACAGCTAACACAGACGGCATCAAACTACCGCGAGGAACACCACAAGCGAAACCACGAGCCCAATAATGCAACGCACATGCGACCAGAGGTGGTCCAATGGGGACCATCATTATAAAAACAACGGAAATAGCGGGAGCCAATGTGGTGCAATACAGAACAATGCTGCAGTGGACCCTTTGAGAAAGGTAGCAGGACTACTGAAATGCGTCAGGGAAGCTGGTCGAATATGCCGTGACAGGTTAAATAAAGCTGTACTTCTCACAAGAGTGTGCGCCTTGTCTTCTTCATAGAAGTTACCTTTGATATTTAAACGGCCCTGTTCAGCCGAATCAAGGAACGCACCGCCCGCAAAGAGCGCCGCAATGCCCCGCCCTCATGGACTACAACTTTTGATGTCGCAAGACTGTTAAGGGGCACTGGCAGCCGCCTCGGACCGGCCGAGGCAGGGACCCACACCAGCCTTGAAAATGGGACTGTGCAGGGACTTGTGAACACACGGCATGAATTGACACGGAGAGCTAACACAAACGGCATCAAACTACCGCGAGGAACACCACAAGCGAAACCACGAGCCCCATAATGCAACGCACATACCTCCAGAGGTGGTCCAATGGGCACCATCATTATAAAAACAACGGAAATAGCGGGAGCCAATGTGGTGCAATACAGAACAATGCTGCAGTGGTCCCTTTGAGAAACGTAGCAGGACTACGGAAACGCATCAGGGAAGCTGTTCGAGATTGCCGTGACTGATTAAATGAAGCTGTACTTCTCACAAGAGTGTGCGCCTTGTCTTCTTCATAGAAGTTACCTTTGATATTTAAACGGCCCTGTCCAGCCTAATCAAGGAACGCACCTCCCGCCAAGAGCGCCGCAATGCCCCGCCCACATGGACTACAACTTTTGATGTCGCAAGACTGTTAAGGGGCACTGGCAGCCGCCTCGGACCGGCCGAGGCAGGGACCCACACCAGCCTTGAAAACAGGACTATGCAGGGACTTGTGAACACACGGCATGAATTGACACGGACAGCTAACACAGACGGCATCAAACTACCGCGAGGAACACCACAAGCGAAACCACGAGCCCCATAATGCAACGCACATACCACCAGAGGTGGTCCAATGGGGACCATCATTATAAAAACAACGGAAATAGCGGAAACCAATGTGGTGCAATACAGAACAATGCTGCAGTGGACCCTTTGAGAAAGGTAGCAGGACTACTGAAATGCGTCAGGGAAGCTGGTCGAAATTGCCGTGACTGGTTAAATGAAGCTGTACTTCTCACAAGAGTGT
Source organism: Lissotriton vulgaris (assembly GCF_964263255.1). Taxonomy (NCBI): domain Eukaryota; kingdom Metazoa; phylum Chordata; class Amphibia; order Caudata; family Salamandridae; genus Lissotriton; species Lissotriton vulgaris. The sequence goes on from NC_141687.1 coordinate 366,895,125, forward strand.
GCGCCTTGTCTTCTTCATAGAAGTTACGTTTGATATTTAAACGGCCCTGTTCAGCCGAATCAAGGAACGCACCGCCCGCCAAGAGCGCCGCAATGCCCCGCCCACATGGACTACAACTTTTGATGTCGCAAGACTGTTAAGGGGCACTGGCAGCCGCCTCGGACCGGCAGAGGCAGGGACCCTAACCAGCCTTGAAAACGGGACTGTGCAGGGACTTGTGAACACACGGCATGAATTGACACGGACAGCTAACACAAACGGCATCAAACTACCGCGAGGAACACCACAAGCGAAACCACGAGCCCCATAATGCAACGCACATACCACCAGAGGTGGTCCAATGGGGACCATCATTATAAAAACAACGGAAATAGCGGGAGCCAATGTGGTGCAATACAGGACCATGCTGCAGTGGACCCTTTGAGAAAGGTGGCAGGACTACTGAAACGCGTCAGGGAAGCTGTTCGAAATTGCCGTGACTGATTAAATGAAGCTGTACTTCTCACAAGAGTGTGCGCCTTGTCTTCTTCATAGAAGTTACCTTTGATATTTAAACGGCCCTGTTCAGCCGAATCAAGGAACGCACCGCCCGCCAAGAGCGCCGCAATGCCCCGCCCTCATGGACTACAACTTTTGATGTCGCAAGACTGTTAAGGGGCACTGGCAGCCGCCTCGGACCGGCCGAGCAGGGACCCACACCAGCCTTGAAAATGGGACTGTGCAGGGACTTGTGAACACACGGCATGAATTGACACGGACAGCTAACACAGACGGCATCAAACTACCGCGAGGAACACCACAAGCGAAACCACGAGCCACATAATGCAACGCACATACCTCCAGAGGTGGTCCAATGGGCACCATCATTATAAAAACAACGGAAATAGCGGGAGCCAATGTGGTGCAATACAGAACAATGCTGCAGTGGACCCTTTGAGAAACGTAGCAGGACTACGGAAACGCATCAGGAAAGCTGTTCGAGATTGCCGTGACTGATTAAATGAAGCTGTACTTCTCACAAGAGTGTGCGCCTTGTCTTCTTCATAGAAGTTACCTTTGATATTTAAACGGCCCTGTCCAGCCTAATCAAGGAACGCACCTCCCGCCAAGAGCGCCGCAATGCCCCGCCCACATGGACTACAACTTTTGATGTCGCAAGACTGTTAAGGGGCACTGGCAGCCGCCTCGGACCGGCCGAGGCAGGGACCCACACCAGCCTTGAAAACAGGACTGTGCAGGGACTTGTGAACACACGGCATGAATTGACACGGACAGCTAACACAGACGGCATCAAACTACCGCGAGGAACACCACAAGCGAAACCACGAGCCCCATAATGCAACGCACATACCACCAGAGGTGGTCCAATGGGGACCATCATTATAAAAACAACGGAAATAGCGGAAACCAATGTGGTGCAATACAGAACAATGCTGCAGTGGACCCTTTGAGAAAGGTAGCAGGACTACTGAAATGCGTCAGGGAAGCTGGTCGAAATTGCCGTGACTGGTTAAATGAAGCTGTACTTCTCACAAGAGTGTGCGCCTTGTCTTCTTCATAGAAGTTACGTTTGATATTTAAACGGCCCTGTTCAGCCGAATCAAGGAACGCACCGCCCGCCAAGAGCGCCGCAATGCCCCGCCCACATGGACTACAACTTTTGATGTCGCAAGACTGTTAAGGGGCACTGGCAGCCGCCTCGGACCGGCAGAGGCAGGGACCCACACCAGCCTTGAAAACGGGACTGTGCAGGGACTTGTGAACACACGGCATGAATTGACACGGACAGCTAACACAAACGGCATCAAACTACCGCGAGGAACACCACAAGCGAAACCACGAGCCCCATAATGCAACGCACATACCACCAGAGGTGGTCCAATGGGGACCATCATTATAAAAACAACGGAAATAGCGGGAGCCAATGTGGTGCAATACAGGACCATGCTGCAGTGGACCCTTTGAGAAAGGTGGCAGGACTACTGAAACGCGTCAGGGAAGCTGTTCGAAATTGCCGTGACTGATTAAATGAAGCTGTACTTCTCACAAGAGTGTGCGCCTTGTCTTCTTCATAGAAGTTACCTTTGATATTTAAACGGCCCTGTTCAGCCAAATCAAGGAACGCACCGCCCGCCAAGAGCACCGCAATGCCCCGCCCTCATGGACTACAACTTTTGATGTCGCAAGACTGTTAAGGGGCACTGGCAGCCGCCTCGGACCGGCCAAGGCAGGGACCCACACCAGCCTTGAAAATGGGACTGTGCAGGGACTTGTGAACACACGGCATGAATTGACACGGACAGCTAACACAGACGGCATCAAACTACTGCGAGGAACACCACAAGCGAAACCACGAGCCCCATAATGCAACGCACATACCACCAGAGGTGGTCCAATGGGGACCATCATTATATAAACAACGGAAATAGCGGGAGCCAATGTGATGCAATACAGAACAATGCTGCAGTGGACCCTTTGAGAAAGGTAGCAGGACTACTGAAACGCGTCAGGGAAGCTGTTCGAAATTGCAGTGACTGATTAAATGAAGCTGTACTTCTCAGAAGAATGTGCGCCTTGTCTTCTTCATAGAAGTTACCTTTGATATTTAACCGGCCCTGTTCAGCCGAATCAAGGAACGCACCGCCCGCCAAGAGCGCCGCAATGCCCCGCCCTCATGGACTACAACTTTTGATGTCGCAAGACTGTTAAGGGGCACTGGCAGCCGCCTCGGACCGGCCGAGGCAGGCACCCACACCAGCCTTGAAAATGGGACTGTGCAGGGACTTGTGAACACACGGCATGAATTGACACGGACAGCTAACACAGACGGCATCAAACTACCGCGAGGAACACCACAAGCGAAACCACGAGCCCCATAATGCAACGCACATACCTCCAGAGGTGGTCCAATGGGGACCATCATTATAAAAACAACGGAAATAGCGGGAGCCAACGTGGTGCAATACAGAACAATGCTGCAGTGGACCCTTTGAGAAAGGTAGCAGGACTACTGAAACGCGTCAGGGAAGCTGTTCGAGATTGCCATGACTGATTAAATTAAGCTGTACTTCTCACAAGAGTGTGCGCCTTGTCTTCTTCATAGAAGTTACCTTTGATATTTAAACGGCCCTGTCCAGCCGAATCAAGGAACGCACCGCCCGCCAATTGCGGCTCAATGCCCCGCCCTCATGGACTACAACTTTTGATGTCACAAGACTGTTAAGGGGCACTGGCAGCCGCCTCGGACCGGCCGAGGCAGGGACCCACACCAGCCTTGAAAATAGGACTGTGCAGGGACTTGTGAACACACGGCATGAATTGACACGGACAGCTAACACAGACAGCATCAAACTACCGCGAGGAACACCACAAGCGAAACCACGAGCCCCATAATGCAACGCACATACCACCAGAGGTGGTCCAATAGGGACCATCATTATAAAAACAACGGACATAGCGGGAGCCAATGTGGTGCAATACAGACCAATGCTGCAGTGGACCCTTCGAGAAAGGTAGCAGGACTACTGAAACGCGTCAGGGAAGCTGTTCGAGATTGCTGTGACTGATTAAATGAAGCTGTACTTCTCAGAAGAGTGTGTGCTTTTTTTCTTCATAGAAGTTACCTTTGATATTCAAACGGCCTTGTCCAGCCGAATCAAGGAACGCACCTCCCGCCAAGAGCGCCGCAATGCCCCGCCCTCATGGACTACAACTTTTGATGTCGCAAGACTGTTAAGGGGCACTGGCAGCCGCCTCGGACCGGCCAAGGCAGGGACCCACACCAGCCTTGAAAATGGGACTGTGCAGGGACTTGTGAACACACGGCATGAATTGACACGGACAGCTAACACAGACGGCATCAAACTACCGCGAGGAACACCACAAGCGAAACCACGAGCCCCATAATGCAACGCACATACCACCAGAGGTGGTCCAATGGGGACCATCATTATATAAACAACGGAAATAGCGGGAGCCAATGTGGTGCAATACAGAACAATGCTGCAGTGGACCCTTTGAGAAAGGTAGCAGGACTACTGAAACGCGTCAGGGAAGCTGTTCGAAATTGCCGTGACTGATTAAATGAAGCTGTACTTCTCACAAGAGTGTGCGCCTTGTCTTCTTCATAGAAGTTACCTTTGATATTTAACCGGCCCTGTTCAGCCGAATCAAGGAACGCACCATCCGCCAAGAGCGCCGCAATGCCCCGCCCTCATGGACTACAACTTTTGATGTCGCAAGACTGTTAAGGGGCACTGGCAGCCGCCTCGGACCGGCCGAGGCAGGGACCCACACCAGCCTGGAAAATGGGACTGTGCAGGGACTTGTGAACACACGGCATGAATTGACACGGACAGCTAACACAGACGGCATCAAACTACCGCGAGGAGCACCACAAGCGAAACCACGAGCCCCATAATGCAACGCACATACCTCCAGAGGTGGTCCAATGGGGACCATCATTATAAAAACAACGGAAATAGCGGGAGCCAATGTGGTGCAATACAGAACAATGCTGCAATGGACCCTTTGAGAAAGGTAGCAGGACTACTGAAACGCGTCAGGGAAGCTGTTCGAGATTGCCGTGACTGATTAAATGAAGCTGTACTTCTCAGAAGAGTGTGTGCCTTTTTTTCTTCATAGAAGTTACCTTTGATATTCAAACGGCCCTGTCCAGCCGAATCAAGGAAGGCACCTCCCGCCTAGAGCGCCGCAATTCCCCGCCCTCATGGACTACAACTTTTGATGTCGCAAGACTGTTAAGGGGCACTGGCAGCCGCCTCGGACCGGCCAAGGCAGGGACCCAAACCAGCCTTGAAAATGGTACTGTGCAGGGACTTGTGAACACACGGCATGAATTGACAGGGACAGCTAACACAGACGGCATCAAACTACCGCGAGGAACACCACAAGCGAAACCACGAGCCCCATAATGCAACACACATACCACCAGAGGTGGTCCAATAGGGACCATCATTAGAAAAACAACGGAAATAGCGGGAGCCAATGTGGTGCAATACAGAACAATGCTGCAGTGGACCCTTTGAGAAAGGTAGCAGGACTACTGAAACGCATCAGGGAAGCTGTTCGAAATTGCCGTGACTGATTAAATGAAGCTGTACTTCTCACAAGAGTGTGCGCCTTGTCTTCTTCATAGAAGTTACCTTTGATATTTAAACGGCCCTGTTCAGCCAAATCAAGGAACGCACCGCCCGCCAAGAGCGCCGCAATGCCCCGCCCTCATGGACTACAACTTTTGATGTCGCAAGACTGTTAAGGGGCACTGGCAGCCGCCTCTGACCGGCCGAGGCAGGGACCCACACCAGCCTTGAAAATGGGACTGTGCAGGGACTTGTGAACACACGGCATAAATTGATACGGACAGCTAACACAAACGGCATCAAACTACCGCGAGGAACACCACAAGCGAAACCACGAGCCCCATAATGCAACGCACATGCCACCAGAGGTGGTCCAATGGGGACCATCATTATAAAAACAACGGAAATAGCGGGAGCCAATGTGGTGCAATACAGAACAATGCTGCAGTGGACCCTTTCAGGAAGGTAGCAGGACTACTGAAACGCGTCAGGGAAGCTGTTCGAGATTGCCGTGACTGATTAAATGAAGCTGTACTTCTCAGAAGAGTGTGTGCCTTGTCTTCTTCATAGAAGTTACCTTTGATATTTAAACGGCCCTGTCCAGCCGAATCAAGGAAGGCACCGCCCACCAAGAGAGCCGCAATGCCCGCCCTCATGGACTTCAACTTTTGATGTCGCAAGACTGTTAAGGGGCACTGGCAGCTGCCTCGGACCGGCCGAGGCAAGGACCCACACCAGCCTTGAAAATGGGACTGTGCAGGAACTTGTGAACACACGGCATGAATTGACATGGACAGCTAACACAGATGGCATCAAACTACCACGAGGAACACCACAAGCGAAACCACAAGCCCCATAATGCAATGCACATACCACCAGAGGTGGTCCAATGGGGACCATCATTATAAAAACAATGGAAATAGCGGGAGCCAACGTGGTGAAATACAGAACAATGCTGCGGTGGACCCTTTGAGAAAGGTAGCAGGACTACTGAAACGCGTCAGGGAAGCTGTTCGAGATTGCCGTGACTGATTAAATGAAGCTGTACTTCTCACAAGAGTGTGCGCCTTGTCTTCTTCATAGAAGTTACCTTTGATATTTAAACGGCCCTGTCCAGCCGAATCAAGGAACGCACCTCCCGCCAAGAGCGCCGCAATGCCCCGCCCACATGGACTACAACTTTTGATGTCGCAAGACTGTTAAGGGGCACTGGCAGCCGCCTCGGACCGGCCGAGGCAGGGACCCACACCAGCCTTGAAAACGGGACTGTGCAGGGACTTGTGAACACACGGCATGAATTGACACGGACAGCTAACACAGACGGCATCAAACTACCGCGAGGAACACCACAAGCGAAACCACGAGCCCCATAATGCAACGCACATACCACCAGAGGTGGTCCAATGGGGACCATCATTATAAAAACAACGGAAATAGCGGGAGCCAATGTGGTGCAATACAGACCAATGCTGCAGTGGACCCTTTGAGAAAGGAAGCAGGACTACTGAAATGCGTCAGGGAAGCTGTTCGAAATTGCCGTGACTGATTAAATGAAGCTGTACTTCTCACAAGAGTGTGCGAATTGTCTTCTTCATAGAAGTTACCTTTGATATTTAAACGGCCCTGTTCAGCCGAATCAAGGAACGCACCGCCCGCCAAGAGCGCCGCAATGCCCCGCCTTCATGGACTACAACTTTTGATGTCGCAAGACTGTTAAGGGGCACTGGCAGCCGCTTTGGGCCGGCCGAGGCACGGACCCACACCAGCCTTGAAAATGGGACTGTGCAGGGACTTGTGAACACACGGCATGAATTGACACAGACAGCTAACGCAGACGGCATCAAACTACCGCGAGGAACACCACAAGCGAAACCACGAGCCCCATAATGCAACGCACATGCCACCAGAGGTGGTCCAATGGGGACCATCATTAGAAAAACAACGGAAATAGCGGGAGCCAATGTGGTGCAATACAGAACAATGCTGCAGTGGACCCTTTGAGAAAGGTAGCAGGACTACTGAAACGCATCAGGGAAGCTGTTCGAAATTGCCGTGACTGATTAAATGAAGCTGTACTTCTCACAAGAGTGTGCGCCTTGTCTTCTTCATAGAAGTTACCTTTGATATTTAAACGGCCCTGTTCAGCCAAATCAAGGAACGCACCGCCCGCCAAGAGCGCCGCAATGCCCCGCCCTCATGGACTACAACTTTTGATGTCGCAAGACTGTTAAGGGGCACTGGCAGCCGCCTCTGACCGGCCGAGGCAGGGACCCACACCAGCCTTGAAAATGGGACTGTGCAGGGACTTGTGAACACACGGCATAAATTGATACGGACAGCTAACACAAATGGCATCAAACTACCACGAGGAACACCACAAGCGAAACCACGAGCCCCATAATGCAACGCACATGCCACCAGAGGTGGTCCAATGGGGACCATCATTATAAAAACAACGGAAATAGCGGGAGCCAATGTGGTGCAATACAGAACAATGCTGCAGTGGACCCTTTCAGGAAGGTAGCAGGACTACTGAAACGCGTCAGGGAAGCTGTTCGAGATTGCCGTGACTGATTAAATGAAGCTGTACTTCTCAGAAGAGTGTGTGCCTTGTCTTCTTCATAGAAGTTACCTTTGATATTTAAACGGCCCTGTCCAGCCGAATCAAGGAAGGCACCGCCCACCAAGAGAGCCGCAATGCCCGCCCTCATGGACTTCAACTTTTGATGTCGCAAGACTGTTAAGGGGCACTGGCAGCTGCCTCGGACCGGCCGAGGCAAGGACCCACACCAGCCTTGAAAATGGGACTGTGCAGGAACTTGTGAACACACGGCATAAATTGATACGGACAGCTAACACAAATGGCATCAAACTACCACGAGGAACACCACAAGCGAAACCACGAGCCCCATAATGCAACGCACATACCACCAGAGGTGGTCCAATAGGGACCATCATTATAAAAACAACGGACATAGCGGGAGCCAATGTGGTGCAATACAGACCAATGCTGCAGTGGACCCTTCGAGAAAGGTAGCAGGACTACTGAAACGCGTCAGGGAAGCTGTTCGAGATTGCTGTGACTGATTAAATGAAGCTGTACTTCTCAGAAGAGTGTGTGCTTTTTTTCTTCATAGAAGTTACCTTTGATATTCAAACGGCCTTGTCCAGCCGAATCAAGGAACGCACCTCCCGCCAAGAGCGCCGCAATGCCCCGCCCTCATGGACTACAACTTTTGATGTCGCAAGACTGTTAAGGGGCACTGGCAGCTGCCTCGGACCGGCCGAGGCAAGGACCCACACCAGCCTTGAAAATGGGACTGTGCAGGAACTTGTGAACACACGGCATGAATTGACACGGACAGCTAACACAGATGGCATCAAACTACCGCGAGGAACACCACAAGCGAAACCACAAGCCCCATAATGCAATGCACATACCACCAGAGGTGGTCCAATGGGGACCATCATTATAAAAACAATGGAAATAGCGGGAGCCAACGTGGTGAAATACAGAACAATGCTGCGGTGGACCCTTTGAGAAAGGTAGCAGGACTACTGAAACGCGTCAGGGAAGCTGTTCGAGATTGCCGTGACTGATTAAATGAAGCTGTACTTCTCACAAGAGTGTGCGCCTTGTCTTCTTCATAGAAGTTACCTTTGATATTTAAACGGCCCTGTCCAGCCGAATCAAGGAACGCACCTCCCGCCAAGAGCGCCGCAATGCCCCGCCCACATGGACTACAACTTTTGATGTCGCAAGACTGTTAAGGGGCACTGGCAGCCGCCTCGGACCGGCCGAGGCAGGGACCCACACCAGCCTTGAAAACGGGACTGTGCAGGGACTTGTGAACACACGGCATGAATTGACACGGACAGCTAACACAGACGGCATCAAACTACCGCGAGGAACACCACAAGCGAAACCACGAGCCCCATAATGCAACGCACATACCACCAGAGGTGGTCCAATGGGGACCATCATTATAAAAACAACGGAAATAGCGGGAGCCAATGTGGTGCAATACAGACCAATGCTGCAGTGGACCCTTTGAGAAAGGAAGCAGGACTACTGAAATGCGTCAGGGAAGCTGTTCGAAATTGCCGTGACTGATTAAATGAAGCTGTACTTCTCACAAGAGTGTGCGAATTGTCTTCTTCATAGAAGTTACCTTTGATATTTAAACGGCCCTGTTCAGCCGAATCAAGGAACGCACCGCCCGCCAAGAGCGCCGCAATGCCCCGCCTTCATGGACTACAACTTTTGATGTCGCAAGACTGTTAAGGGGCACTGGCAGCCGCTTTGGGCCGGCCGAGGCACGGACCCACACCAGCCTTGAAAATGGGACTGTGCAGGGACTTGTGAACACACGGCATGAATTGACACAGACAGCTAACGCAGACGGCATCAAACTACCGCGAGGAACACCACAAGCGAAACCACGAGCCCCATAATGCAACGCACATACAACCAGAGGTGGTCCAATGGGGACCATCATTATAAAAACAACGGAAATAGCGGGAGCCAATGTGGTGCAATACAGAACAATGCTGAAGTGGACCCGTTGAGAAAGGTAGCAGGACTACTGAAACGCGTCAGGGAAGCTGTTCGAAATTGCCGTGACTGATTAAATGAAGCTGTACTTCTCACAAGAGTGTGCGCCTTGTCTTCTTCATAGAAGTTACCTTTGATATTTAAACGGCCCTGTTCAGCCGAATCAAGGAACGCACCGCCCGCCAAGAGCGCCGCAATGCCCCGCCCTCATGGACTACAACTTTTGATGTCGCAAGACTGTTAAGGGGCACTGGCAGCCGCCTCGGACCGGCCAAGGCAGGGACCCACACCAGCCTTGAAAATGGGACTGTGCAGGGACTTGTGAACACACGGCATGAATTGACACGGACAGCTAACACAGACGGCATCAAACTACCGCGAGGAACACCACAAGCGAAACCACGAGCCCCATAATGCAACGCACATACCACCAGAGGTGGTCCAATGGGGACCATCATTATATAAACAACGGAAATAGCGGGAGCCAATGTGGTGCAATACAGAACAATGCTGCAGTGGACCCTTTGAGAAAGGTAGCAGGACTACTGAAACGCGTCAGGGAAGCTGTTCGAAATTGCCGTGACTGATTAAATGAAGCTGTACTTCTCACAAGAGTGTGCGCCTTGTCTTCTTCATAGAAGTTACCTTTGATATTGAACCGGCCCTGTTCAGCCGAATCAAGGAACGCACCATCCGCCAAGAGCGCCGCAATGCCCCGCCCCCATGGACTACAACTTTTGATGTCGCAAGTCTGTTAAGGGGCACTGGCAGCCGCCTCGGACCGGCCAAGGCAGGGACCCACACCAGCCTTGGAAATGGGACTGTGCAGGGACTTGTGAACACACGGCATGAATTGACACGGACAGCTAACACAGACGGCATCAAACTACCGCGAGGAACACCACAAGCGAAACCACGAGCCCCATAATGCAACGCACTTACCTCCAGAGGTGGTCTAATGGGGACCATCATTATAAAAACAACGGAAATAGCGGGAGCCAATGTGGTGCAATACAGAACAATGCTGCAATGGACCCTTTGAGAAAGGAAGCAGGACTACTGAAACGCGTCAGGGAAGCTGTTCGAGATTGCCGTGACTGATTAAATGAAGCTGTACTTCTCAGAAGAGTGTGTGCCTTTTTTTCTTCATAGAAGTTACCTTTGATATTCAAACGGCCCTGTCCAGCCGAATCAAGGAACGCACCTCCCGCCAAGAGCGCCGCAATGCCCCGCCCTCATGGACTACAACTTTTGATGTCGCAAGACTGTTAAGGGGCACTGGCAGCCGCCTCGGACCGGCCGAGGCAGGGACCCACACCAGCCTTGAAAACGGGACTGTGCAGGGACTTGTGAACACACGGCATGAATTGACATGGACAGCTAACACAGACGGCATCAAACTACCGCGAGGAGCACCACAAGCGAAACCACGAGCCCCATAATGCAACGCACATACCTCCAGAGGTGGTCCAATGGGGACCATCATTATAAAAACAACGGAAATAGCGGGAGCCAATGTGGTGCAATACAGAACAATGCTGCAATGGGCCCTTTGAGAAAGGTAGCAGGACTACTGAAACGCGTCAGGGAAGCTGTTCGAGATTGCCGTGACTGATTAAATGAAGCTGTACTTCTCAGAAGAGTGTTTGCCTTTTTTTCTTCATAGAAGTTACCTTTGATATTCAAACGGCCCTGTCCAGCCGAATCAAGGAAGGCACCTCCCGCCAAGAGCGCCGCAATGCCCCGCCCTCATGGACTACAACTTTTGATGTTCCAAGACTGTTAAGGGGCACTGGCAGCCGCCTCGGACCGGCCGAGGCAAGGACCCACACCAGCCTTGAAAACGGGACTGTGCAGGGACTTGTGAACACACGGCATGAATTGACACGGACAGCTAACACAGACGGCATCAAACTACCGCGAGGAACACCACAAGCGAAACCACGAGCCCCATAATGCAACGCACATACCACCAGAGGTGGTCCAATGGGGACCATCATTATAAAAACAACGGAAATAGCGGGAGCCAATGTGGTTCCATACAGAACAATGCTGCAGTGGACCCTTTGATAAAGGTAGCAGGACTACTGAAATGCGTCAGGGAAGCTGGTCGAAATTGCCGTGACTGGTTAAATGAAGCTGTACTTCTCACAAGAGTGTGCGCCTTGTCTTCTTCATAGAAGTTACCTTTGATATTTAAACGGCCCTGTTCAGCCGAATCAAGGAACGCACCGCCCGCCAAGAGCACCGCAATGCCCCGCCCTCATGGACTACAACTTTTGATGTCGCAAGACTGTTAAGGGGCACTGGCAACCGCCTCAGACCGGCCAAGGCAGGGACCCACACCAGCCTTGAAAATGGGACTGTGCAGGGACTTGTGAACACACGGCATGAATTGACACGGACAGCTAACACAGACGGCATCAAACTACCGCGAGGAACACCACAAGCGAAACCACGAGCCCCATAATGCAACACACGTACCACCAGAGGTGGCCCAATGGGGACCATCATTATATAAACAACGGAAATAGCGGGAGCCAATGTGATGCAATACAGAACAATGCTGCAGTGGACCCTTTGAGAAAGGTAGCAGGACTACTGAAACGCGTCAGGGAAGCTGTTCGAGATTGCTGTGACTGATTAAATGAAGCTGTACTTCTCAGAAGAGTGTGTGCCTTTTTTTCTTCATAGAAGTTACCTTTGATATTCAAACGGCCCTGTCCAGCCGAATCAAGGAACGCACCTCCCGCCAAGAGCGCCGCAATGCCCCGCCCTCATGGACTACAACTTTTGATGTCGCAAGACTGTTAAGGGGCACTGGCAGCCGCCTCGGACCGGCCGAGGCAGGGACCCACACCAGCCTTGAAAATGGTACTGTGCAGGGACTTGTGAACACACGGCATGAATTGACACGGACAGCTAACACAGACGGCATCAAACTACAGCGAGGAACACCACAAGCGAAACCACGAGCCCCATAATGCAACGCACATACCACCAGAGGTGGTCCAATAGGGACCATCATTATAAAAACAACGGAAATAGCGGGAGCCAATGTGGTGCAATACAGACCAATGCTGCAGTGGACCCTTTGAGAAAGGTAGCAGGACTACTGAAACGCGTCAGGGAAGCTGTTCGAAATTGCCGTGACTGATTAAATGAAGCTGTACTTCTCACAAGAGTGTGCGCCTTGTCTTCTTCATAGAAGCTACCTTTGATATTTAAACGGCCCTGTTCAGCCGAATCAAGGAACGCACCGCCCGCCAAGAGCGCCGCAATGCCCCGCCCTCATGGACTACAACTTTTGATGTCGCAAGACTGTTAAGGGGCACTGGCAGCCGCTTTGGGCCGGCCGAGGCACGGACCCACACCAGCATTGAAAATGGGACTGTGCAGGGACTTGTGAACACACGGCATGAATTGACACAGACAGCTAACGCAGACGGCATCAAACTACCGCGAGGAACACCACAAGCGACACCACGAGCCCCATAATGCAACGCACATACAACCAGAGGTGGTCCAATGGGGACCATCATTATAAAAACAACGGAAATAGCGGGAGCCAATGTGGTGCAATACAGAACAATGCTGCAGTGGACCCTTTGAGAAAGGTAGCAGGACTACTGAAACGCGTCAGGGAAGCTGTTCGAAATTGCCGTGACTGATTAAATGAAGCTGTACTTCTCACAAGAGTGTGCGCCTTGTCTTCTTCATAGAAGTTACCTTTGATATTTAAACGGCCCTGTTCAGCCGAATCAAGGAACGCACCGCCCGCCAAGAGCGCCGCAATGCCCCGCCCTCATGGACTACAACTTTTGATGTCGCAAGACTGTTAAGGGGCACTGGCAGCCGCCTCGGACCGGCCAAGGCAGGGACCCACACCAGCCTTGAAAATGGGACTGTGCAGGGACTTGTGAACACACGGCATGAATTGACACAGACAGCTAACACAGACGGCATCAAACTACCGCGAGGAACACCACAAGCGAAACCCGAGCCCCATAATGCAACGCACATACCACCAGAGGTGGTCCAATGGGGACCATCATTATAAAAACAACGGAAATAGCAGGAGCCAATGTGGTGCAATACAGAACAATGCTGCAGTGGACCCTTTGAGAAAGGTAGCAGGACTACTGAAACGCGTCAGGGAAGCTGTTCGAGATTGCCATGACTGATTAAATTAAGCTGTACTTCTCACAAGAGTGTGCGCCTTGTCTTCTTCATAGAAGTTACCTTTTATATTTAAACGGCCCTGTCCAGCCGAATCAAGGAACGCACCGCCCGCCAAGAGCGCCGCAATGCCCCGCCCTCATGGACTACAACTTTTGATGTCGCAAGACTGTTAAGGGGCACTGGCAGCCGCCTCGGGCCGGCCGAGGCAGGGACCCACACCAGCCTTGAAAATGGGACTGTGCAGGGACTTGTGAACACACGGCATGAATTGACACAGACAGCTAACACAGACGGCATCAAACTACCGCGAGGAACACCACAAGCGAAACCACGAGCCCCATAATGCAACGCACATACCACCAGAGGTGGTCCAATGGGGACCATCATTATAAAAACAACGGAAATAGCGGGAGCCAATGTGGTGCAATACAGAACAATGCTGCAGTGGACCCTTTGAGAAAGGTAGCAGGACTACTGAAACGCGTCAGGGAAGCTGTTCGAGATTGCCGTGACTGATTAAATGAAGCTGTACTTCTCACAAGAGTGTGCGCCTTCTCTTCTTCATAGAAGTTACCTTTGATATTTAAACGGCCCTGTCCAGCCGAATCAAGGAACGCACAGCCCGCCAAGAGCGGCTCAATTCCCCGCCCTCATGGACTACAACTTTTGATGTCGCAAGACTGTTAAGGGGCACTGGCAGCCGCCTCGGACTGGCCGAGGCAGGGACCCACACCAGCCTTGAAAATGGGACTGTGCAGGGGCTTGTGAACACACGGCATGAATTGACACAGACAGCTAACACAGACAGCATCAAACTACCGCGAGGAACACCACAAGCGAAACCACGAGCCCCATAATGCAACGCACATACCACCAGAGGTGGTCCAATGGGGACCATCATTATAAAAACAACGGAAATAGCTGGAGCCGATGTGGTGCAATACAGAACAATGCTGCAGTGGACCCTTTGAGAAAGGTAGCAGGACTACTGAAACGCGTCAGGGAAGCTGTTTGAGATTGCCGTGACTGATTAAATGAAGCTGTTCTTCTCAGAAGAGTGTGTGCCTTGTCTTCTTCATAGAAGTTACCTTTGATATTTAAACAGCCCTGTCCAGCCGAATCAAGGAACGCGCCGCCCGCCAAGAGCGCCGCAATGCCCCGCCCTCATGGACTACAACTTTTGATGTCGCAAGACTGTTAAGGGGCACTGGCAGCCGCCTCGGACCGGCCGAGCCAGGGACCCACACCAGCCTTGAAAATGGGACTGTGCATGGACTTGTGAACACACGGCATGAATTGACACGGACAGCTAACACAGACGGCATCAAACTACCTCTTGGAACACCACAAGCGAAACCACGAGCCCCATAATGCAACGCACATACCACCAGATGTGGTCCAATGGGGACCATCATTATAAAAACAACGGAAATAGCGGGAGCCAATGTGGTGCAATACAGAACAATGCTGCAGTGGACCCTTTGAGAAACGTAGCAGGACTACGGAAACGCATCAGGGAAGCTGTTCGAGATTGCCGTGACTGATTAAATGAAGCTGTACTTCTCACAAGAGTGTGCGCCTTGTCTTCTTCATAGAAGTTACCTTTGATATTTAAATGGCCCTGTCCAGCCGAATCAAGGAACGCACCTCCCGCCAAGAGCGCCGCAATGCCCCGCCCACATGGACTACAACTTTTGATGTCGCAAGACTGTTAAGGGGCACTGGCAGCCGCCTCGGACCGGCCGAGGCAGGGACCCATACCAGCCTTGAAAACGGGACTGTGCAGGGACTTGTGAACACAGGGCATGAATTGACACTGACAGCTAACACAGACGGCATCAAACTACCGCGAGGAACACCACAAGCGAAACCACGAGCCCAATAATGCAACGCACATGCGACCAGAGGTGGTCCAATGGGGACCATCATTATAAAAACAACGGAAATAGCGGGAGCCAATGTGGTGCAATACAGAACAATGCTGCAGTGGACCCTTTGAGAAAGGTAGCAGGACTACTGAAATGCGTCAGGGAAGCTGGTCGAA
Organism: Lissotriton vulgaris; assembly: GCF_964263255.1. NCBI lineage: Eukaryota > Metazoa > Chordata > Amphibia > Caudata > Salamandridae > Lissotriton > Lissotriton vulgaris. The sequence goes on from NC_141687.1 coordinate 366,911,008, forward strand.
TATGCCGTGACAGGTTAAATAAAGCTGTACTTCTCACAAGAGTGTGCGCCTTGTCTTCTTCATAGAAGTTACCTTTGATATTTAAACGGCCCTGTTCAGCCGAATCAAGGAACGCACCGCCCGCAAAGAGCGCCGCAATGCCCCGCCCTCATGGACTACAACTTTTGATGTCGCAAGACTGTTAAGGGGCACTGGCAGCCGCCTCGGACCGGCCGAGGCAGGGACCCACACCAGCCTTGAAAATGGGACTGTGCAGGGACTTGTGAACACACGGCATGAATTGACACGGAGAGCTAACACAAACGGCATCAAACTACCGCGAGGAACACCACAAGCGAAACCACGAGCCCCATAATGCAACGCACATACCTCCAGAGGTGGTCCAATGGGCACCATCATTATAAAAACAACGGAAATAGCGGGAGCCAATGTGGTGCAATACAGAACAATGCTGCAGTGGTCCCTTTGAGAAACGTAGCAGGACTACGGAAACGCATCAGGGAAGCTGTTCGAGATTGCCGTGACTGATTAAATGAAGCTGTACTTCTCACAAGAGTGTGCGCCTTGTCTTCTTCATAGAAGTTACCTTTGATATTTAAACGGCCCTGTCCAGCCTAATCAAGGAACGCACCTCCCGCCAAGAGCGCCGCAATGCCCCGCCCACATGGACTACAACTTTTGATGTCGCAAGACTGTTAAGGGGCACTGGCAGCCGCCTCGGACCGGCCGAGGCAGGGACCCACACCAGCCTTGAAAACAGGACTATGCAGGGACTTGTGAACACACGGCATGAATTGACACGGACAGCTAACACAGACGGCATCAAACTACCGCGAGGAACACCACAAGCAAAACCACGAGCCCCATAATGCAACGCACATACCACCAGAGGTGGTCCAATGGGGACCATCATTATAAAAACAACGGAAATAGCGGAAACCAATGTGGTGCAATACAGAACAATGCTGCAGTGGACCCTTTGAGAAAGGTAGCAGGACTACTGAAATGCGTCAGGGAAGCTGGTCGAAATTGCCGTGACTGGTTAAATGAAGCTGTACTTCTCACAAGAGTGTGCGCCTTGTCTTCTTCATAGAAGTTACGTTTGATATTTAAACGGCCCTGTTCAGCCGAATCAAGGAACGCACCGCCCGCCAAGAGCGCCGCAATGCCCCGCCCACATGGACTACAACTTTTGATGTCGCAAGACTGTTAAGGGGCACTGGCAGCCGCCTCGGACCGGCAGAGGCAGGGACCCACACCAGCCTTGAAAACGGGACTGTGCAGGGACTTGTGAACACACGGCATGAATTGACACGGACAGCTAACACAAACGGCATCAAACTACCGCGAGGAACACCACAAGCGAAACCACGAGCCCCATAATGCAACGCACATACCACCAGAGGTGGTCCAATGGGGACCATCATTATAAAAACAACGGAAATAGCGGGAGCCAATGTGGTGCAATACAGGACCATGCTGCAGTGGACCCTTTGAGAAAGGTGGCAGGACTACTGAAACGCGTCAGGGAAGCTGTTCGAAATTGCCGTGACTGATTAAATGAAGCTGTACTTCTCACAAGAGTGTGCGCCTTGTCTTCTTCATAGAAGTTACCTTTGATATTTAAACGGCCCTGTTCAGCCGAATCAAGGAACGCACCGCCCGCCAAGAGCGCCGCAATGCCCCGCCCTCATGGACTACAACTTTTGATGTCGCAAGACTGTTAAGGGGCACTGGCAGCCGCCTCGGACCGGCCGAGCAGGGACCCACACCAGCCTTGAAAATGGGACTGTGCAGGGACTTGTGAACACACGGCATGAATTGACACGGACAGCTAACACAGACGGCATCAAACTACCGCGAGGAACACCACAAGCGAAACCACGAGCCACATAATGCAACGCACATACCTCCAGAGGTGGTCCAATGGGCACCATCATTATAAAAACAACGGAAATAGCGGGAGCCAATGTGGTGCAATACAGAACAATGCTGCAGTGGACCCTTTGAGAAACGTAGCAGGACTACGGAAACGCATCAGGAAAGCTGTTCGAGATTGCCGTGACTGATTAAATGAAGCTGTACTTCTCACAAGAGTGTGCGCCTTGTCTTCTTCATAGAAGTTACCTTTGATATTTAAACGGCCCTGTCCAGCCTAATCAAGGAACGCACCTCCCGCCAAGAGCGCCGCAATGCCCCGCCCACATGGACTACAACTTTTGATGTCGCAAGACTGTTAAGGGGCACTGGCAGCCGCCTCGGACCGGCCGAGGCAGGGACCCACACCAGCCTTGAAAACAGGACTGTGCAGGGACTTGTGAACACACGGCATGAATTGACACGGACAGCTAACACAGACGGCATCAAACTACCGCGAGGAACACCACAAGCGAAACCACGAGCCCCATAATGCAACGCACATACCACCAGAGGTGGTCCAATGGGGACCATCATTATAAAAACAACGGAAATAGCGGAAACCAATGTGGTGCAATACAGAACAATGCTGCAGTGGACCCTTTGAGAAAGGTAGCAGGACTACTGAAATGCGTCAGGGAAGCTGGTCGAAATTGCCGTGACTGGTTAAATGAAGCTGTACTTCTCACAAGAGTGTGCGCCTTGTCTTCTTCATAGAAGTTACGTTTGATATTTAAACGGCCCTGTTCAGCCGAATCAAGGAACGCACCGCCCGCCAAGAGCGCCGCAATGCCCCGCCCACATGGACTACAACTTTTGATGTCGCAAGACTGTTAAGGGGCACTGGCAGCCGCCTCGGACCGGCAGAGGCAGGGACCCACACCAGCCTTGAAAACGGGACTGTGCAGGGACTTGTGAACACACGGCATGAATTGACACGGACAGCTAACACAAACGGCATCAAACTACCGCGAGGAACACCACAAGCGAAACCACGAGCCCCATAATGCAACGCACATACCACCAGAGGTGGTCCAATGGGGACCATCATTATAAAAACAACGGAAATAGCGGGAGCCAATGTGGTGCAATACAGGACCATGCTGCAGTGGACCCTTTGAGAAAGGTGGCAGGACTACTGAAACGCGTCAGGGAAGCTGTTCGAAATTGCCGTGACTGATTAAATGAAGCTGTACTTCTCACAAGAGTGTGCGCCTTGTCTTCTTCATAGAAGTTACCTTTGATATTTAAACGGCCCTGTTCAGCCAAATCAAGGAACGCACCGCCCGCCAAGAGCACCGCAATGCCCCGCCCTCATGGACTACAACTTTTGATGTCGCAAGACTGTTAAGGGGCACTGGCAGCCGCCTCGGACCGGCCAAGGCAGGGACCCACACCAGCCTTGAAAATGGGACTGTGCAGGGACTTGTGAACACACGGCATGAATTGACACGGACAGCTAACACAGACGGCATCAAACTACTGCGAGGAACACCACAAGCGAAACCACGAGCCCCATAATGCAACGCACATACCACCAGAGGTGGTCCAATGGGGACCATCATTATATAAACAACGGAAATAGCGGGAGCCAATGTGATGCAATACAGAACAATGCTGCAGTGGACCCTTTGAGAAAGGTAGCAGGACTACTGAAACGCGTCAGGGAAGCTGTTCGAAATTGCAGTGACTGATTAAATGAAGCTGTACTTCTCAGAAGAATGTGCGCCTTGTCTTCTTCATAGAAGTTACCTTTGATATTTAACCGGCCCTGTTCAGCCGAATCAAGGAACGCACCGCCCGCCAAGAGCGCCGCAATGCCCCGCCCTCATGGACTACAACTTTTGATGTCGCAAGACTGTTAAGGGGCACTGGCAGCCGCCTCGGACCGGCCGAGGCAGGCACCCACACCAGCCTTGAAAATGGGACTGTGCAGGGACTTGTGAACACACGGCATGAATTGACACGGACAGCTAACACAGACGGCATCAAACTACCGCGAGGAACACCACAAGCGAAACCACGAGCCCCATAATGCAACGCACATACCTCCAGAGGTGGTCCAATGGGGACCATCATTATAAAAACAACGGAAATAGCGGGAGCCAACGTGGTGCAATACAGAACAATGCTGCAGTGGACCCTTTGAGAAAGGTAGCAGGACTACTGAAACGCGTCAGGGAAGCTGTTCGAGATTGCCATGACTGATTAAATTAAGCTATACTTCTCACAAGAGTGTGCGCCTTGTCTTCTTCATAGAAGTTACCTTTGATATTTAAACGGCCCTGTCCAGCCGAATCAAGGAACGCACCGCCCGCCAATTGCGGCTCAATGCCCCGCCCTCATGGACTACAACTTTTGATGTCACAAGACTGTTAAGGGGCACTGGCAGCCGCCTCGGACCGGCCGAGGCAGGGACCCACACCAGCCTTGAAAATAGGACTGTGCAGGGACTTGTGAACACACGGCATGAATTGACACGGACAGCTAACACAGACAGCATCAAACTACCGCGAGGAACACCACAAGCGAAACCACGAGCCCCATAATGCAACGCACATACCACCAGAGGTGGTCCAATAGGGACCATCATTATAAAAACAACGGACATAGCGGGAGCCAATGTGGTGCAATACAGACCAATGCTGCAGTGGACCCTTCGAGAAAGGTAGCAGGACTACTGAAACGCGTCAGGGAAGCTGTTCGAGATTGCTGTGACTGATTAAATGAAGCTGTACTTCTCAGAAGAGTGTGTGCTTTTTTTCTTCATAGAAGTTACCTTTGATATTCAAACGGCCTTGTCCAGCCGAATCAAGGAACGCACCTCCCGCCAAGAGCGCCGCAATGCCCCGCCCTCATGGACTACAACTTTTGATGTCGCAAGACTGTTAAGGGGCACTGGCAGCCGCCTCGGACCGGCCAAGGCAGGGACCCACACCAGCCTTGAAAATGGGACTGTGCAGGGACTTGTGAACACACGGCATGAATTGACACGGACAGCTAACACAGACGGCATCAAACTACCGCGAGGAACACCACAAGCGAAACCACGAGCCCCATAATGCAACGCACATACCACCAGAGGTGGTCCAATGGGGACCATCATTATATAAACAACGGAAATAGCGGGAGCCAATGTGGTGCAATACAGAACAATGCTGCAGTGGACCCTTTGAGAAAGGTAGCAGGACTACTGAAACGCGTCAGGGAAGCTGTTCGAAATTGCCGTGACTGATTAAATGAAGCTGTACTTCTCACAAGAGTGTGCGCCTTGTCTTCTTCATAGAAGTTACCTTTGATATTTAACCGGCCCTGTTCAGCCGAATCAAGGAACGCACCATCCGCCAAGAGCGCCGCAATGCCCCGCCCTCATGGACTACAACTTTTGATGTCGCAAGACTGTTAAGGGGCACTGGCAGCCGCCTCGGACCGGCCGAGGCAGGGACCCACACCAGCCTGGAAAATGGGACTGTGCAGGGACTTGTGAACACACGGCATGAATTGACACGGACAGCTAACACAGACGGCATCAAACTACCGCGAGGAGCACCACAAGCGAAACCACGAGCCCCATAATGCAACGCACATACCTCCAGAGGTGGTCCAATGGGGACCATCATTATAAAAACAACGGAAATAGCGGGAGCCAATGTGGTGCAATACAGAACAATGCTGCAATGGACCCTTTGAGAAAGGTAGCAGGACTACTGAAACGCGTCAGGGAAGCTGTTCGAGATTGCCGTGACTGATTAAATGAAGCTGTACTTCTCAGAAGAGTGTGTGCCTTTTTTTCTTCATAGAAGTTACCTTTGATATTCAAACGGCCCTGTCCAGCCGAATCAAGGAAGGCACCTCCCGCCTAGAGCGCCGCAATTCCCCGCCCTCATGGACTACAACTTTTGATGTCGCAAGACTGTTAAGGGGCACTGGCAGCCGCCTCGGACCAGCCAAGGCAGGGACCCAAACCAGCCTTGAAAATGGTACTGTGCAGGGACTTGTGAACACACGGCATGAATTGACAGGGACAGCTAACACAGACGGCATCAAACTACCGCGAGGAACACCACAAGCGAAACCACGAGCCCCATAATGCAACACACATACCACCAGAGGTGGTCCAATAGGGACCATCATTAGAAAAACAACGGAAATAGCGGGAGCCAATGTGGTGCAATACAGAACAATGCTGCAGTGGACCCTTTGAGAAAGGTAGCAGGACTACTGAAACGCATCAGGGAAGCTGTTCGAAATTGCCGTGACTGATTAAATGAAGCTGTACTTCTCACAAGAGTGTGCGCCTTGTCTTCTTCATAGAAGTTACCTTTGATATTTAAACGGCCCTGTTCAGCCAAATCAAGGAACGCACCGCCCGCCAAGAGCGCCGCAATGCCCCGCCCTCATGGACTACAACTTTTGATGTCGCAAGACTGTTAAGGGGCACTGGCAGCCGCCTCTGACCGGCCGAGGCAGGGACCCACACCAGCCTTGAAAATGGGACTGTGCAGGGACTTGTGAACACACGGCATAAATTGATACGGACAGCTAACACAAACGGCATCAAACTACCGCGAGGAACACCACAAGCGAAACCACGAGCCCCATAATGCAACGCACATGCCACCAGAGGTGGTCCAATGGGGACCATCATTATAAAAACAACGGAAATAGCGGGAGCCAATGTGGTGCAATACAGAACAATGCTGCAGTGGACCCTTTCAGGAAGGTAGCAGGACTACTGAAAAGCGTCAGGGAAGCTGTTCGAGATTGCCGTGACTGATTAAATGAAGCTGTACTTCTCAGAAGAGTGTGTGCCTTGTCTTCTTCATAGAAGTTACCTTTGATATTTAAACGGCCCTGTCCAGCCGAATCAAGGAAGGCACCGCCCACCAAGAGAGCCGCAATGCCCGCCCTCATGGACTTCAACTTTTGATGTCGCAAGACTGTTAAGGGGCACTGGCAGCTGCCTCGGACCGGCCGAGGCAAGGACCCACACCAGCCTTGAAAATGGGACTGTGCAGGAACTTGTGAACACACGGCATGAATTGACATGGACAGCTAACACAGATGGCATCAAACTACCACGAGGAACACCACAAGCGAAACCACAAGCCCCATAATGCAATGCACATACCACCAGAGGTGGTCCAATGGGGACCATCATTATAAAAACAATGGAAATAGCGGGAGCCAACGTGGTGAAATACAGAACAATGCTGCGGTGGACCCTTTGAGAAAGGTAGCAGGACTACTGAAACGCGTCAGGGAAGCTGTTCGAGATTGCCGTGACTGATTAAATGAAGCTGTACTTCTCACAAGAGTGTGCGCCTTGTCTTCTTCATAGAAGTTACCTTTGATATTTAAACGGCCCTGTCCAGCCGAATCAAGGAACGCACCTCCCGCCAAGAGCGCCGCAATGCCCCGCCCACATGGACTACAACTTTTGATGTCGCAAGACTGTTAAGGGGCACTGGCAGCCGCCTCGGACCGGCCGAGGCAGGGACCCACACCAGCCTTGAAAACGGGACTGTGCAGGGACTTGTGAACACACGGCATGAATTGACACGGACAGCTAACACAGACGGCATCAAACTACCGCGAGGAACACCACAAGCGAAACCACGAGCCCCATAATGCAACGCACATACCACCAGAGGTGGTCCAATGGGGACCATCATTATAAAAACAACGGAAATAGCGGGAGCCAATGTGGTGCAATACAGACCAATGCTGCAGTGGACCCTTTGAGAAAGGAAGCAGGACTACTGAAATGCGTCAGGGAAGCTGTTCGAAATTGCCGTGACTGATTAAATGAAGCTGTACTTCTCACAAGAGTGTGCGAATTGTCTTCTTCATAGAAGTTACCTTTGATATTTAAACGGCCCTGTTCAGCCGAATCAAGGAACGCACCGCCCGCCAAGAGCGCCGCAATGCCCCGCCTTCATGGACTACAACTTTTGATGTCGCAAGACTGTTAAGGGGCACTGGCAGCCGCTTTGGGCCGGCCGAGGCACGGACCCACACCAGCCTTGAAAATGGGACTGTGCAGGGACTTGTGAACACACGGCATGAATTGACACAGACAGCTAACGCAGACGGCATCAAACTACCGCGAGGAACACCACAAGCGAAACCACGAGCCCCATAATGCAACGCACATGCCACCAGAGGTGGTCCAATGGGGACCATCATTAGAAAAACAACGGAAATAGCGGGAGCCAATGTGGTGCAATACAGAACAATGCTGCAGTGGACCCTTTGAGAAAGGTAGCAGGACTACTGAAACGCATCAGGGAAGCTGTTCGAAATTGCCGTGACTGATTAAATGAAGCTGTACTTCTCACAAGAGTGTGCGCCTTGTCTTCTTCATAGAAGTTACCTTTGATATTTAAACGGCCCTGTTCAGCCAAATCAAGGAACGCACCGCCCGCCAAGAGCGCCGCAATGCCCCGCCCTCATGGACTACAACTTTTGATGTCGCAAGACTGTTAAGGGGCACTGGCAGCCGCCTCTGACCGGCCGAGGCAGGGACCCACACCAGCCTTGAAAATGGGACTGTGCAGGGACTTGTGAACACACGGCATAAATTGATACGGACAGCTAACACAAACGGCATCAAACTACCACGAGGAACACCACAAGCGAAACCACGAGCCCCATAATGCAACGCACATGCCACCAGAGGTGGTCCAATGGGGACCATCATTATAAAAACAACGGAAATAGCGGGAGCCAATGTGGTGCAATACAGAACAATGCTGCAGTGGACCCTTTCAGGAAGGTAGCAGGACTACTGAAACGCGTCAGGGAAGCTGTTCGAGATTGCCGTGACTGATTAAATGAAGCTGTACTTCTCAGAAGAGTGTGTGCCTTGTCTTCTTCATAGAAGTTACCTTTGATATTTAAACGGCCCTGTCCAGCCGAATCAAGGAAGGCACCGCCCACCAAGAGAGCCGCAATGCCCGCCCTCATGGACTTCAACTTTTGATGTCGCAAGACTGTTAAGGGGCACTGGCAGCTGCCTCGGACCGGCCGAGGCAAGGACCCACACCAGCCTTGAAAATGGGACTGTGCAGGAACTTGTGAACACACGGCATGAATTGACACGGACAGCTAACACAGATGGCATCAAACTACCGCGAGGAACACCACAAGCGAAACCACAAGCCCCATAATGCAATGCACATACCACCAGAGGTGGTCCAATGGGGACCATCATTATAAAAACAATGGAAATAGCGGGAGCCAACGTGGTGAAATACAGAACAATGCTGCGGTGGACCCTTTGAGAAAGGTAGCAGGACTACTGAAACGCGTCAGGGAAGCTGTTCGAGATTGCCGTGACTGATTAAATGAAGCTGTACTTCTCACAAGAGTGTGCGCCTTGTCTTCTTCATAGAAGTTACCTTTGATATTTAAACGGCCCTGTCCAGCCGAATCAAGGAACGCACCTCCCGCCAAGAGCGCCGCAATGCCCCGCCCACATGGACTACAACTTTTGATGTCGCAAGACTGTTAAGGGGCACTGGCAGCCGCCTCGGACCGGCCGAGGCAGGGACCCACACCAGCCTTGAAAACGGGACTGTGCAGGGACTTGTGAACACACGGCATGAATTGACACGGACAGCTAACACAGACGGCATCAAACTACCGCGAGGAACACCACAAGCGAAACCACGAGCCCCATAATGCAACGCACATACCACCAGAGGTGGTCCAATGGGGACCATCATTATAAAAACAACGGAAATAGCGGGAGCCAATGTGGTGCAATACAGACCAATGCTGCAGTGGACCCTTTGAGAAAGGAAGCAGGACTACTGAAATGCGTCAGGGAAGCTGTTCGAAATTGCCGTGACTGATTAAATGAAGCTGTACTTCTCACAAGAGTGTGCGAATTGTCTTCTTCATAGAAGTTACCTTTGATATTTAAACGGCCCTGTTCAGCCGAATCAAGGAACGCACCGCCCGCCAAGAGCGCCGCAATGCCCCGCCTTCATGGACTACAACTTTTGATGTCGCAAGACTGTTAAGGGGCACTGGCAGCCGCTTTGGGCCGGCCGAGGCACGGACCCACACCAGCCTTGAAAATGGGACTGTGCAGGGACTTGTGAACACACGGCATGAATTGACACAGACAGCTAACGCAGACGGCATCAAACTACCGCGAGGAACACCACAAGCGAAACCACGAGCCCCATAATGCAACGCACATACAACCAGAGGTGGTCCAATGGGGACCATCATTATAAAAACAACGGAAATAGCGGGAGCCAATGTGGTGCAATACAGAACAATGCTGAAGTGGACCCTTTGAGAAAGGTAGCAGGACTACTGAAACGCGTCAGGGAAGCTGTTCGAAATTGCCGTGACTGATTAAATGAAGCTGTACTTCTCACAAGAGTGTGCGCCTTGTCTTCTTCATAGAAGTTACCTTTGATATTTAAACGGCCCTGTTCAGCCGAATCAAGGAACGCACCGCCCGCCAAGAGCGCCGCAATGCCCCGCCCTCATGGACTACAACTTTTGATGTCGCAAGACTGTTAAGGGGCACTGGCAGCCGCCTCGGACCGGCCAAGGCAGGGACCCACACCAGCCTTGAAAATGGGACTGTGCAGGGACTTGTGAACACACGGCATGAATTGACACGGACAGCTAACACAGACGGCATCAAACTACCGCGAGGAACACCACAAGCGAAACCACGAGCCCCATAATGCAACGCACATACCACCAGAGGTGGTCCAATGGGGACCATCATTATATAAACAACGGAAATAGCGGGAGCCAATGTGGTGCAATACAGAACAATGCTGCAGTGGACCCTTTGAGAAAGGTAGCAGGACTACTGAAACGCGTCAGGGAAGCTGTTCGAAATTGCCGTGACTGATTAAATGAAGCTGTACTTCTCACAAGAGTGTGCGCCTTGTCTTCTTCATAGAAGTTACCTTTGATATTGAACCGGCCCTGTTCAGCCGAATCAAGGAACGCACCATCCGCCAAGAGCGCCGCAATGCCCCGCCCCCATGGACTACAACTTTTGATGTCGCAAGTCTGTTAAGGGGCACTGGCAGCCGCCTCGGACCGGCCAAGGCAGGGACCCACACCAGCCTTGGAAATGGGACTGTGCAGGGACTTGTGAACACACGGCATGAATTGACACGGACAGCTAACACAGACGGCATCAAACTACCGCGAGGAACACCACAAGCGAAACCACGAGCCCCATAATGCAACGCACTTACCTCCAGAGGTGGTCTAATGGGGACCATCATTATAAAAACAACGGAAATAGCGGGAGCCAATGTGGTGCAATACAGAACAATGCTGCAATGGACCCTTTGAGAAAGGTAGCAGGACTACTGAAACGCGTCAGGGAAGCTGTTCGAGATTGCCGTGACTGATTAAATGAAGCTGTACTTCTCAGAAGAGTGTGTGCCTTTTTTTCTTCATAGAAGTTACCTTTGATATTCAAACGGCCCTGTCCAGCCGAATCAAGGAACGCACCTCCCGCCAAGAGCGCCGCAATGCCCCGCCCTCATGGACTACAACTTTTGATGTCGCAAGACTGTTAAGGGGCACTGGCAGCCGCCTCGGACCGGCCGAGGCAGGGACCCACACCAGCCTTGAAAACGGGACTGTGCAGGGACTTGTGAACACACGGCATGAATTGACATGGACAGCTAACACAGACGGCATCAAACTACCGCGAGGAGCACCACAAGCGAAACCACGAGCCCCATAATGCAACGCACATACCTCCAGAGGTGGTCCAATGGGGACCATCATTATAAAAACAACGGAAATAGCGGGAGCCAATGTGGTGCAATACAGAACAATGCTGCAATGGGCCCTTTGAGAAAGGTAGCAGGACTACTGAAACGCGTCAGGGAAGCTGTTCGAGATTGCCGTGACTGATTAAATGAAGCTGTACTTCTCAGAAGAGTGTTTGCCTTTTTTTCTTCATAGAAGTTACCTTTGATATTCAAACGGCCCTGTCCAGCCGAATCAAGGAAGGCACCTCCCGCCAAGAGCGCCGCAATGCCCCGCCCTCATGGACTACAACTTTTGATGTTCCAAGACTGTTAAGGGGCACTGGCAGCCGCCTCGGACCGGCCGAGGCAAGGACCCACACCAGCCTTGAAAACGGGACTGTGCAGGGACTTGTGAACACACGGCATGAATTGACACGGACAGCTAACACAGACGGCATCAAACTACCGCGAGGAACACCACAAGCGAAACCACGAGCCCCATAATGCAACGCACATACCACCAGAGGTGGTCCAATGGGGACCATCATTATAAAAACAACGGAAATAGCGGGAGCCAATGTGGTTCCATACAGAACAATGCTGCAGTGGACCCTTTGATAAAGGTAGCAGGACTACTGAAATGCGTCAGGGAAGCTGGTCGAAATTGCCGTGACTGGTTAAATGAAGCTGTACTTCTCACAAGAGTGTGCGCCTTGTCTTCTTCATAGAAGTTACCTTTGATATTTAAACGGCCCTGTTCAGCCGAATCAAGGAACGCACCGCCCGCCAAGAGCACCGCAATGCCCCGCCCTCATGGACTACAACTTTTGATGTCGCAAGACTGTTAAGGGGCACTGGCAACCGCCTCAGACCGGCCAAGGCAGGGACCCACACCAGCCTTGAAAATGGGACTGTGCAGGGACTTGTGAACACACGGCATGAATTGACACGGACAGCTAACACAGACGGCATCAAACTACCGCGAGGAACACCACAAGCGAAACCACGAGCCCCATAATGCAACACACGTACCACCAGAGGTGGCCCAATGGGGACCATCATTATATAAACAACGGAAATAGCGGGAGCCAATGTGATGCAATACAGAACAATGCTGCAGTGGACCCTTTGAGAAAGGTAGCAGGACTACTGAAACGCGTCAGGGAAGCTGTTCGAGATTGCTGTGACTGATTAAATGAAGCTGTACTTCTCAGAAGAGTGTGTGCCTTTTTTTCTTCATAGAAGTTACCTTTGATATTCAAACGGCCCTGTCCAGCCGAATCAAGGAACGCACCTCCCGCCAAGAGCGCCGCAATGCCCCGCCCTCATGGACTACAACTTTTGATGTCGCAAGACTGTTAAGGGGCACTGGCAGCCGCCTCGGACCGGCCGAGGCAGGGACCCACACCAGCCTTGAAAATGGTACTGTGCAGGGACTTGTGAACACACGGCATGAATTGACACGGACAGCTAACACAGACGGCATCAAACCACAGCGAGGAACACCACAAGCGAAACCACGAGCCCCATAATGCAACGCACATACCACCAGAGGTGGTCCAATAGGGACCATCATTATAAAAACAACGGAAATAGCGGGAGCCAATGTGGTGCAATACAGACCAATGCTGCAGTGGACCCTTTGAGAAAGGTAGCAGGACTACTGAAACGCGTCAGGGAAGCTGTTCGAAATTGCCGTGACTGATTAAATGAAGCTGTACTTCTCACAAGAGTGTGCGCCTTGTCTTCTTCATAGAAGCTACCTTTGATATTTAAACGGCCCTGTTCAGCCGAATCAAGGAACGCACCGCCCGCCAAGAGCGCCGCAATGCCCCGCCCTCATGGACTACAACTTTTGATGTCGCAAGACTGTTAAGGGGCACTGGCAGCCGCTTTGGGCCGGCCGAGGCACGGACCCACACCAGCATTGAAAATGGGACTGTGCAGGGACTTGTGAACACACGGCATGAATTGACACAGACAGCTAACGCAGACGGCATCAAACTACCGCGAGGAACACCACAAGCGACACCACGAGCCCCATAATGCAACGCACATACAACCAGAGGTGGTCCAATGGGGACCATCATTATAAAAACAACGGAAATAGCGGGAGCCAATGTGGTGCAATACAGAACAATGCTGCAGTGGACCCTTTGAGAAAGGTAGCAGGACTACTGAAACGCGTCAGGGAAGCTGTTCGAAATTGCCGTGACTGATTAAATGAAGCTGTACTTCTCACAAGAGTGTGCGCCTTGTCTTCTTCATAGAAGTTACCTTTGATATTTAAACGGCCCTGTTCAGCCGAATCAAGGAACGCACCGCCCGCCAAGAGCGCCGCAATGCCCCGCCCTCATGGACTACAACTTTTGATGTCGCAAGACTGTTAAGGGGCACTGGCAGCCGCCTCGGACCGGCCAAGGCAGGGACCCACACCAGCCTTGAAAATGGGACTGTGCAGGGACTTGTGAACACACGGCATGAATTGACACGGACAGCTAACACAGACGGCATCAAACTACCGCGAGGAACACCACAAGCGAAACCACGAGCCCCATAATGCAACGCACATACCACCAGAGGTGGTCCAATGGGGACCATCATTATATAAACAACGGAAATAGCGGGAGCCAATGTGGTGCAATGCAGAACAATGCTGCAGTGGACCCTTTGAGAAAGGTAGCAGGACTACTGAAACGCGTCAGGGAAGCTGTTCGAAATTGCCGCGACTGATTAAATGAAGCTGTACTTCTCACAAGAGTGTGCGCCTTGTCTTCTTCATAGAAGTTACCTTTGATATTTAAACGGCCCTGTTCAGCCGAATCAAGGAACGCACCGCCCGCCAAGAGCGCCGCAATGCCCCACCCTCATGGACTACAACTTTTGATGTCGCAAGACTGTTAAGGGGCACTGGCAGCCGCCTCGGACCGGCCAAGGCAGGGACCCACACCAGCCTTGAAAATGGGACTGTGCAGGGACTTGTGAACACACGGCATGAATTGACACGGACAGCTAACACAGACGGCATCAAACTACCGCGAGGAACACCACAAGCGAAACCACGAGCCCCATAATGCAACGCACATACCACCAGAGGTGGTCCAATGGGGACCATCATTATATAAACAACGGAAATAGCGGGAGCCAATGTGGTGCAATACAGAACAATGCTGCAGTGGACCCTTTGAGAAAGGTAGCAGGACTACTGAAACGCGTCAGGGAAGCTGTACGAAATTGCCGTGACTGATTAAATGAAGCTGTACTTCTCACAAGAGTGTGCGCCTTGTCTTCTTCATAGAAGTTACCTTTGATATTGAACCGGCCCTGTTCAGCCGAATCAAGGAACGCACCATCCGCCAAGAGTGCCGCAATGCCCCGCCCCCATGGACTACAACTTTTGATGTCGCAAGTCTGTTAAGGGGCACTGGCAGCCGCCTCGGACCGGCCGAGGCAGGGACCCACACCAGCCTTGAAAATGGGACTGTGCAGGGACTTGTGAACACACGGCATGAATTGACACGGACAGCTAACACAGACGGCATCAAACTACCGCGAGGAACACCACAAGCGAAACCACGAGCCCCATAATGCAACGCACATACCTCCAGAGGTGGTCCAATGGGGACCATCATTATAAAAACAACGGAAATAGCGGGAGCCAATGTGGTGCAATACAGAACAATGCTGCAATGGACCCTTTGAGAAAGGTAGCAGGACTACTGAAACGCGTCAGGGAAGCTGTTCGAGATTGCCGTGACTGATTAAATGAAGCTGTACTTCTCAGAAGAGTGTATGCCTTTTTTTCTTCATAGAAGTTACCTTTGATATTCAAACGGCCATGTCCAGCCGAATCAAGGAACGCACCTCCCGCCAAGAGCGCCGCAATGCCCCGCCCTCATGGACTACAACTTTTGATGTCGCAAGACTGTTAAGGGGCACTGGCAGCCGCCTCGGACCGGCCGAGGCAGGGACCCACACCAGCCTTGAAAATGGGACTGTGCAGGGACTTGTGAACACACGGCATGAATTGACACGGACAGCTAACACAGACGGCATCAAACTACCGCGAGGAGCACCACAAGCGAAACCACGAGCCCCATAATGCAACGCACATACCTCCAGAGGTGGTCCAATGGGGACCATCATTATAAAAACAACGGAAATAGCGGGAGCCAATGTGGTGCAATACAGAACAATGCTGCAATGGACCCTTTGAGAAAGGTAGCAGGACTACTGAAACGCGTCAGGGAAGCTGTTCGAGATTGCCGTGACTGATTAAATGAAGCTGTACTTCTCACAAGAGTGTGCGCCTTGTCTTCTTCATAGAAGCTACCTTTGATATTTAAACGGCCCTGTTCAGCCGAATCAAGGAACGCACCGCCCGCCAAGAGCGCCGCAATGCCCCGCCCTCATGGACTACAACTTTTGATGTCGCAAGACTGTTAAGGGGCACTGGCAGCCGCTTTGGGCCGGCCGAGGCACGGACCCACACCAGCATTGAAAATGGGACTGTGCAGGGACTTGTGAACACACGGCATGAATTGACACAGACAGCTAACGCAGACGGCATCAAACTACCGCGAGGAACACCACAAGCGACACCACGAGCCCCATAATGCAACGCACATACAACCAGAGGTGGTCCAATGGGGACCATCATTATAAAAACAACGGAAATAGCGGGAGCCAATGTGGTGCAATACAGAACAATGCTGCAGTGGACCCTTTGAGAAAGGTAGCAGGACTACTGAAACGCGTCAGGGAAGCTGTTCGAAATTGCCGTGACTGATTAAATGAAGCTGTACTTCTCACAAGAGTGTGCGCCTTGTCTTCTTCATAGAAGTTACCTTTGATATTTAAACGGCCCTGTTCAGCCGAATCAAGGAACGCACCGCCCGCCAAGAGCGCCGCAATGCCCCGCCCTCATGGACTACAACTTTTGATGTCGCAAGACTGTTAAGGGGCACTGGCAGCCGCCTCGGACCGGCCAAGGCAGGGACCCACACCAGCCTTGAAAATGGGACTGTGCAGGGACTTGTGAACACACGGCATGAATTGACACGGACAGCTAACACAGACGGCATCAAACTACCGCGAGGAACACCACAAGCGAAACCACGAGCCCCATAATGCAACGCACATACCACCAGAGGTGGTCCAATGGGGACCATCATTATATAAACAACGGAAATAGCGGGAGCCAATGTGGTGCAATGCAGAACAATGCTGCAGTGGACCCTTTGAGAAAGGTAGCAGGACTACTGAAACGCGTCAGGGAAGCTGTTCGAAATTGCCGCGACTGATTAAATGAAGCTGTACTTCTCACAAGAGTGTGCGCCTTGTCTTCTTCATAGAAGTTACCTTTGATATTTAAACGGCCCTGTTCAGCCGAATCAAGGAACGCACCGCCCGCCAAGAGCGCCGCAATGCCCCGCCCTCATGGACTACAACTTTTGATGTCGCAAGACTGTTAAGGGGCACTGGCAGCCGCCTCGGACCGGCCAAGGCAGGGACCCACACCAGCCTTGAAAATGGGACTGTGCAGGGACTTGTGAACACACGGCATGAATTGACACGGACAGCTAACACAGACGGCATCAAACTACCGCGAGGAACACCACAAGCGAAACCACGAGCCCCATAATGCAACGCACATACCACCAGAGGTGGTCCAATGGGGACCATCATTATATAAACAACGGAAATAGCGGGAGCCAATGTGGTGCAATACAGAACAATGCTGCAGTGGACCCTTTGAGAAAGGTAGCAGGACTACTGAAACGCGTCAGGGAAGCTGTACGAAATTGCCGTGACTGATTAAATGAAGCTGTACTTCTCACAAGAGTGTGCGCCTTGTCTTCTTCATAGAAGTTACCTTTGATATTGAACCGGCCCTGTTCAGCCGAATCAAGGAACGCACCATCCGCCAAGAGCGCCGCAATGCCCCGCCCCCATGGACTACAACTTTTGATGTCGCAAGTCTGTTAAGGGGCACTGGCAGCCGCCTCGGACCGGCCGAGGCAGGGACCCACACCAGCCTTGAAAATGGGACTGTGCAGGGACTTGTGAACACACGGCATGAATTGACACGGACAGCTAACACAGACGGCATCAAACTACCGCGAGGAACACCACAAGCGAAACCACGAGCCCCATAATGCAACGCACATACCTCCAGAGGTGGTCCAATGGGGACCATCATTATAAAAACAACGGAAATAGCGGGAGCCAATGTGGTGCAATACAGAACAATGCTGCAATGGACCCTTTGAGAAAGGTAGCAGGACTACTGAAACGCGTCAGGGAAGCTGTTCGAGATTGCCGTGACTGATTAAATGAAGCTGTACTTCTCACAAGAATGTGCGCCTTGTCTTCTTCATAGAAGTTACCTTTGATATTTAAACGGCCCTGTTCAGCCGAATCAAGGAACGCACCGCCCGCCAAGAGCGCCGCAATGCCCCGCCCTCATGGACTACAACTTTTGATGTCGCAAGACTGTTAAGGGGCACTGGCAGCCGCCTCGGACCGGCCAAGGCAGGGACCCACACCAGCCTTGAAAATGGGACTGTGCAGGGACTTGTGAACACACGGCATGAATTGACACGGACAGCTAACACAGACGGCATCAAACTACCGCGAGGAACACCACAAGCGAAACCACGAGCCCCATAATGCAACGCACATACCACCAGAGGTGGTCCAATGGGGACCATCATTATATAAACAACGGAAATAGCGGGAGCCAATGTGGTGCAATGCAGAACAATGCTGCAGTGGACCCTTTGAGAAAGGTAGCAGGACTACTGAAACGCGTCAGGGAAGCTGTTCGAAATTGCCGCGACTGATTAAATGAAGCTGTACTTCTCACAAGAGTGTGCGCCTTGTCTTCTTCATAGAAGTTACCTTTGATATTTAAACGGCCCTGTTCAGCCGAATCAAGGAACGCACCGCCCGCCAAGAGCGCCGCAATGCCCCGCCCTCATGGACTACAACTTTTGATGTCGCAAGACTGTTAAGGGGCACTGGCAGCCGCCTCGGACCGGCCAAGGCAGGGACCCACACCAGCCTTGAAAATGGGACTGTGCAGGGACTTGTGAACACACGGCATGAATTGACACGGACAGCTAACACAGACGGCATCAAACTACCGCGAGGAACACCACAAGCGAAACCACGAGCCCCATAATGCAACGCACATACCACCAGAGGTGGTCCAATGGGGACCATCATTATATAAACAACGGAAATAGCGGGAGCCAATGTGGTGCAATACAGAACAATGCTGCAGTGGACCCTTTGAGAAAGGTAGCAGGACTACTGAAACGCGTCAGGGAAGCTGTACGAAATTGCCGTGACTGATTAAATGAAGCTGTACTTCTCACAAGAGTGTGCGCCTTGTCTTCTTCATAGAAGTTACCTTTGATATTGAACCGGCCCTGTTCAGCCGAATCAAGGAACGCACCATCCGCCAAGAGCGCCGCAATGCCCCGCCCCCATGGACTACAACTTTTGATGTCGCAAGTCTGTTAAGGGGCACTGGCAGCCGCCTCGGACCGGCCGAGGCAGGGACCCACACCAGCCTTGAAAATGGGACTGTGCAGGGACTTGTGAACACACGGCATGAATTGACACGGACAGCTAACACAGACGGCATCAAACTACCGCTAAGAACACCACAAGCGAAACCACGAGCCCCATAATGCAACGCACATACCTCCAGAGGTGGTCCAATGGGGACCATCATTATAAAAACAACGGAAATAGCGGGAGCCAATGTGGTGCAATACAGAACAATGCTGCAGTGGACCCTTTGAGAAAGGTAGCAGGACTACTGAAACGAGTCAGGGAAGCTGTTCGAGATTGCTGTGACTGATTAAATGAAGCTGTACTTCTCAGAAGAGTGTGTGCCTTTTTTTCTTCATAGAAGTTACCTTTGATATTCAAACGGCCCTGTCCAGCCGAATCAAGGAACGCACCTCCTGCCAAGAGCGCCGCAATGCCCCGCCCTCATGGACTACAACTTTTGATGTCGCAAGACTGTTAAGGGGCACTGGCAGCCGCCTCGGACCGGCCGAGGCAGGGACCCACACCAGCCTTGAAAATGGTACTGTGCAGGGACTTGTGAACACACGGCATGAATTGACACGGACAGCTAACACAGACGGCATCAAACTACCGCGAGGAACACCACAAGCGAAACCACGAGCCCCATAATGCAACGCACATACCACCAGAGGTGGTCCAATAGGGACCATCATTATAAAAACAACGGAAATAGCGGGAGCCAATGTGGTGCAATACAGACCAATGCTGCAGTGGACCCTTTGAGAAAGGTAGCAGGACTACTGAAACGCGTCAGGGAAGCTGTTCGAAATTGCCGTGACTGATTAAATGAAGCTGTACTTCTCACAAGAGTGTGCGCCTTGTCTTCTTCATAGAAGCTACCTTTGATATTTAAACGGCCCTGTTCAGCCGAATCAAGGAACGCACCGCCCGCCAAGAGCGCCGCAATGCCCCACCCTCATGGACTACAACTTTTGATGTCGCAAGACTGTTAAGGGGCACTGGCAGCCGCTTTGGGCCGGCCGAGGCACGGACCCACACCAGCAATGAAAATGGGACTGTGCAGGGACTTGTGAACACACGGCATGAATTGACACAGACAGCTAACGCAGACGGCATCAAACTACCGCGAGGAACACCACAAGCGACACCACGAGCCCCATAATGCAACGCACATACAACCAGAGGTGGTCCAATGGGGACCATCATTATAAAAACAACGGAAATAGCGGGAGCCAATGTGGTGCAATACAGAACAATGCTGCAGTGGACCCTTTGAGAAAGGTAGCAGGACTACTGAAACGCGTCAGGGAAGCTGTTCGAAATTGCCGTGACTGATTAAATGAAGCTGTACTTCTCACAAGAGTGTGCGCCTTGTCTTCTTCATAGAAGTTACCTTTGATATTTAAACGGCCCTGTTCAGCCGAATCAAGGAACGCACCGCCCGCCAAGAGCGCCGCAATGCCCCGCCCTCATGGACTATAACTTTTGATGTCGCAAGACTGTTAAGGGGCACTGGCAGCCGCCTCGGACCGGCCAAGGCAGGGACCCACACCAGCCTTGAAAATGGGACTGTGCAGGGACTTGTGAACACACGGCATGAATTGACACGGACAGCTAACACAGACGGCATCAAACTACCGCGAGGAACACCACAAGCGAAACCACGAGCCCCATAATGCAACGCACATACCACCAGAGGTGGTCCAATGGGGACCATCATTATATAAACAACGGAAATAGCGGGAGCCAATGTGGTGCAATACAGAACAATGCTGCAGTGGACACTTTGAGAAAGGTAGCAGGACTACTGAAACGCGTCAGGGAAGCTGTTCGAAATTGCCGTGACTGATTAAATGAAGCTGTACTTCTCACAAGAGTGTGCGCCTTGTCTTCTTCATAGAAGTTACCTTTGATATTTAAACGGCCCTGTTCAGCCGAATCAAGGAACGCACCGCCCGCCAAGAGCGCCACAATGCCCCGCCCTCATGGACTACAACTTTTTATGTCGCAAGACTGTTAAGGGGCACTGGCAGCCGCCTCGGACCGGCCAAGGCAGGGACCCACACCAGCCTTGAAAATGGGACTGTGCAGGGACTTGTGAACACACGGCATGAATTGACACGGACAGCTAACACAGACGGCATCAAACTACCGCGAGGAACACCAGAAGCGAAACCACAAGCCCCATAATGCAACGCACATACCACCAGAGGTGGTCCAATGGGGACCATCATTATATAAACAACGGAAATAGCGGGAGCCAATGTGGTGCAATACAGAACAATGCTGCAGTGGACCCTTTGAGAAAGGTAGCAGGACTACTGAAACGCGTCAGGGAAGCTGTTCGAGATTGCCGTGACTGATTAAATGAAGCTGTACTTCTCACAAGAGTGTGCGCCTTGTCTTCTTCATAGAAGTTACCTTTGCTATTGAACCGGCCCTGTTCAGCCGAATCAAGGAACGCACCATCCGCCAAGAGCGCCGCAATGCCCCGCCCCCATGGACTACAACTTTTGATGTCGCAAGTCTGTTAAGGGGCACTGGCAGCCGCCTCGGACCGGCCGAGGCAGGGACCCACACCAGCCTTGAAAATGGGACTGTGCAGGGACTTGTGAACACACGGCATGAATTGACACGGACAGCTAACACAGACGGCATCAAACTACCGCGAGGAACACCACAAGCGAAACCACGAGCCCCATAATGCAACGCACATACCACCAGAGGTGGTCCAATGGGGACCATCATTATATAAACAACGGAAATAGCGGGAGCCAATGTGGTGCAATACAGAACAATGCTGCAGTGGACCCTTTGAGAAAGGTAGCAGGACTACTGAAACGCGTCAGGGAAGCTGTTCGAAATTGCCGTGACTGATTAAATGAAGCTGTACTTCTCACAAGAGTGTGCGCCTTGTCTTCTTCATAGAAGTTACCTTTGATATTGAACCGGCCCTGTTCAGCCGAATCAAGGAACGCACCATCCGCCAAGAGCGCCGCAATGCCCCGCCCCCATGGACTACAACTTTTGATGTCGCAAGTCCGTTAAGGGGCACTGGCAGCCGCCTCGGACCGGCCGAGGCAGGGACCCACACCAGCCTTGAAAATGGGACTGTGCAGGGACTTGTGAACACACGGCATGAATTGACACGGACAGCTAACACAGACGGCATCAAACTACCGCGAGGAACACCACAAGCGAAACCACGAGCCCCATAATGCAACGCACATACCTCCAGAGGTGGTCCAATGTGGACCATCATTATAAAAACAACGGAAATAGCGGGAGCCAATGTGGTGCAATACAGAACAATGCTGCAATGGACCCTTTGAGAAAGGTAGCAGGACTACTGAAACGCGTCAGGGAAGCTGTTCGAGATTGCCGTGACTGATTAAATGAAGCTGTACTTCTCAGAAGAGTGTGTGCCTTTTTTTCTTCATAGAAGTTGCCTTTGATATTCAAACGGCCCTGTCCAGCCGAATCAAGGAAGGCACCTCCCGCCAAGAGCGCCGCAATGCCCCGCCCTCATGGACTACAACTTTTGATGTTCCAAGACTGTTAAGGGGCACTGGCAGCCGCCTCAGACGGGCCGAGGCAAGGACCCACACCAGCCTTGAAAACGGGACTGTGCAGGGACTTGTGAACACACGGCATGAATTGACACGGACAGCTAACACAGACGGCATCAAACTACCGCGAGGAACACCACAAGCGAAACCACAAGCCCCATAATGCAACGCACATACCACCAGAGGTGGTCCAATGGGGACCATCATTATAAAAACAACGGAAATAGCGGGAGCCAATGTGGTTCAATACAGAACAATGCTGCAGTGGACCCTTTGATAAAGGTAGCAGGACTACTGAAATGCGTCAGGGAAGCTGGTCGAAATTGCCGTGACTGGTTAAATGAAGCTGTACTTCTCACAAGAGTGTGCGCCTTGTCTTCTTCATAGAAGTTACCTTTGATATTTAAACGGCCCTGTTCAGCCGAATCAAGGAACGCACCGCCCGCCAAGAGCACCGCAATGCCCCGCCCTCATGGACTACAACTTTTGATGTCGCAAGACTGTTAAGGGGCACTGGCAACCGCCTCAGACCGGCCAAGGCAGGGACCCACACCAGCCTTGAAAATGGGACTGTGCAGGGACTTGTGAACACACGGCATGAATTGACACGGACAGCTAACACAGACGGCATCAAACTACCGCGAGGAACACCACAAGCGAAACCACGAGCCCCATAATGCAACGCACATACCACCAGAGGTGGTCAAATGGGGACCATCATTATATAAACAACGGAAATAGCGGGAGCCAATGTGATGCAATACAGAACAATGCTGCAGTGGACCCTTTGAGAAAGGTAGCAGGACTACTGAAACGCGTCAGGGAAGCTGTTCGAAATTACTGTGACTGATTAAATGAAGCTGTACTTCTCAGAAGAGTGTGTGCCTTTTTTTCTTCATAGAAGTTACCTTTGATATTCAAACGGCCCTGTCCAGCCGAATCAAGGAACGCACCTCCCGCCAAGAGCGCCGCAATGCCCCGCCCTCATGGACTACAACTTTTGATGTCGCAAGACTGTTAAGGGGCACTGGCAGCTGCCTCGGACCGGCCGAGGCAGGGACCCACACCAGCCTTGAAAATGGTACTGTGCAGGGACTTGTGAACACACGGCATGAATTGACACGGACAGCTAACACAGACGGCATCAAACTACCGCGAGGAACACCACAAGCGAAACCACGAGCCCCATAATGCAACGCACATACCACCAGAGGTGGTCCAATAGGGACCATCATTATAAAAACAACGGAAATAGCGGGAGCCAATGTGGTGCAATACAGACCAATGCTGCAGTGGACCCTTTGAGAAAGGTAGCAGGACTACTGAAACGCGTCAGGGAAGCTGTTCGAAATTGCCGTGACTGATTAAATGAAGCTGTACTTCTCACAAGAGTGTGCACCTTGTCTTCTTCATAGAAGCTACCTTTGATATTTAAACGGCCCTGTTCAGCCGAATCAAGAAACGCACCGCCCGCCAAGAGCGCCGCAATGTCCCGCCCTCATGGACTACAACTTTTGATGTCGCAAGACTGTTAAGGGGCACTGGCAGCCGCTTTGGGCCGGCCGAGGCACGGACCCACACCAGCATTGAAAATGGGACTGTGCAGGGACTTGTGAACACACGGCATGAATTGACACAGACAGCTAACGCAGACGGCATCAAACTACCGCGAGGAACACCACAAGCGACACCACGAGCCCCATAATGCAACGCACATACAACCAGAGGTGGTCCAATGGGGACCATCATTATAAAAACAACGGAAATAGCGGGAGCCAATGTGGTGCAATACAGAACAATGTTGCAGTGGACCCTTTGAGAAAGGTAGCAGGACTACTGAAACGCGTCAGGGAAGCTGTTCGAAATTGCCGTGACTGATTAAATGAAGCTGTACTTCTCACAAGAGTGTGCGCCTTGTCTTCTTCATAGAAGTTACCTTTGATATTTAAACGGCCCTGTTCAGCCGAATCAAGGAACGCACCGCCCGCCAAGAGCGCCGCAATGCCCCGCCCTCATGGACTACAACTTTTGATGTCGCAAGACTGTTAAGGGGCACTGGCAGCTGCCTCGGACCGGCCAAGGCAGGGACCCACACCAGCCTTGAAAATGGGACTGTGCAGGGACTTGTGAACACACGGCATGAATTGACACGGACAGCTAACACAGACGGCATCAAACTACCGCGAGGAACACCACAAGCGAAACCACGAGCCCCATAATGCAACGCACATACCACCAGAGGTGGTCCAATGGGGACCATCATTATATAAACAACGGAAATAGCGGGAGCCAATGTGGTGCAATACAGAACAATGCTGCAGTGGACCCTTTGAGAAAGGTAGCAGGACTACTGAAAGGCGTCAGGGAAGCTGTTCGAAATTGCCGTGACTGATTAAATGAAGCTGTACTTCTCACAAGAGTGTGCGCCTTGTCTTCTTCATAGAAGTTACCTTTGATATTTAACCGGCCCTGTTCAGCCGAATCAAGGAACGCACCATCCGCCAAGAGCGCCGCAATGCCCCGCCCTCATGGACTACAACTTTTGATGTCGCAAGACTGTTAAGGGGCACTGGCAGCCGCCTCGGACCGGCCGAGGCAGGGACCCACACCAGCCTTGAAAATGGTACTGTGCAGGGACTTGTGAACACACGGCATGAATTGACACGGACAGCTAACACAGACGGCATCAAACTACCGCGAGGAACACCACAAGCGAAACCACGAGCCCCATAATGCAACGCACATACCACCAGAGGTAGCCCAATAGGGACCATCATTATAAAAACAACGGAAATAGCGGGAGCCAATGTGGTGCAATACAGAACAATGCTGCAGTGGACCCTTTGAGAAAGGTAGCAGGACTACTGAAACGCATCAGGGAAGCTGTTCGAAATTGCCGTGACTGATTAAATGAAGCTGTACTTCTCACAAGAGTGTGCGCCTTGTCTTCTTCATAGAAGTTACCTTTGATATTTAACCGGCCCTGTTCAGCCGAATCAAGGAACGCACCGCCCGCCAAGAGCGCCGCAATGCCCCGCCCTCATGGACTACAACTTTTGATGTCGCAAGACTGTTAAGGGGCACTGGCAGCCGCCTCGGACCGGCCGAGGCAGGGACCCAAACCAGCCTTGAAAATGGGACTGTGCAGGGACTTGTGAACACACGGCATGAATTGACACGGACAGCTAACACAGACGGCATAAAACTACCGCGAGGAACACCACAAGCGAAACCACGAGCCCCATAATGCAACGCACATACCTCCAGCGGTGGTCCAATGGGGACCATCATTATAAAAACAACGGAAATAGCGGGAGCCAATGTGGTGCAATACAGAACAATGCTGCAGTGGACCCTTTCAGGAAGGTAGCAGGACTACTGAAACGCGTCAGGGAAGCTGTTCGAGATTGCCGTGACTGATTAAATGAAGCTGTACTTCTCAGAAGAGTGTGTGCCTTGTCTTCCACATAGAAGTTACCTTTGATATTTAAACGGCCCTGTCCAGCCGAATCAAGGAAGGCACCGCCCACCAAGAGCGCTGCAATGCCCGCCCTCATGGACTACAACTTTTGATGTCGCAAGACTGTTAAGGGGCACTGGCAGCCGCCTCGGACCGGCCGAGGCAAGGACCCACACCAGCCTTGAAAATGGGACTGTGCAGGGACTTGTGAACACACAGCATGAATTGACACAGACAGCTAACACAGATGGCATCAAACTACCGCGAGGAACACCACAAGCGAAACCACAAGCCCCATAATGCAATGCACATACCACCAGAGGTGGTCCAATGGGGACCATCATTATAAAAACAATGGAAATAGCGGGAGCCAACATGGTGAAATACAGAACAATGCTGCGGTGGACCCTTTGAGAAAGGTAGCAGGACTACTGAAACGCGTCAGGGAAGCTGTTCGAGATTGCCGTGACTGATTAAATGAAGCTGTACTTCTCACAAGAGTGTGCGCCTTGTCTTCTTCATAGAAGTTACCTTTGATATTGAACCGGCCCTGTTCAGCCGAATCAAGGAACGCACCATCCGCCAAGAGCGCCGCAATGCCCCGCCCCCATGGACTACAACTTTTGATGTCGCAAGTCTGTTAAGGGGCACTGGCAGCCGCCTCGGACCGGCCGAGGCAGGGACCCACACCAGCCTTGAAAATGGGACTGTGCAGGGACTTGTGAACACACGGCATGAATTGACACGGACAGCTAACACAGACGGCATCAAACTACCGCGAGGAACACCACAAGCGAAACCACGAGCCCCATAATGCAATGCACATACCTCCAGAGGTGGTCCAATGGGGACCATCATTATAAAAACAACGGAAATAGCGGGAGCCAATGTGGTGCAATACAGAACAATGCTGCAATGGACCCTTTGAGAAAGGTAGCAGGACTACTGAAACGCGTCAGGGAAGCTGTTCGAGATTGCCGTGACTGATTAAATGAAGCTGTACTTCTCAGGAGAGTGTGTGCCTTTTTTTCTTCATAGAAGTTACCTTTGATATTTAACCGGCCCTGTTCAGCCGAATCAAGGAACGCACCGCCCGCCAAGAGCGCCGCAATGCCCCGCCCTCATGGACTACAACTTTTGATGTCGCAAGACTGTTAAGGGGCACTGGCAGCCGCCTCGGACCGGCCGAGGCAGGGACCCAAACCAGCCTTGAAAATGGGACTGTGCAGGGACTTGTGAACACACGGCATGAATTGACACGGACAGCTAACACAGACGGCATAAAACTACCGCGAGGAACACCACAAGCGAAACCACGAGCCCCATAATGCAACGCACATACCTCCAGCGGTGGTCCAATGGGGACCATCATTATAAAAACAACGGAAATAGCGGGAGCCAATGTGGTGCAATACAGAACAATGCTGCAGTGGACCCTTTCAGGAAGGTAGCAGGACTACTGAAACGCGTCAGGGAAGCTGTTCGAGATTGCCGTGACTGATTAAATGAAGCTGTACTTCTCAGAAGAGTGTGTGCCTTGTCTTCCACATAGAAGTTACCTTTGATATTTAAACGGCCCTGTCCAGCCGAATCAAGGAAGGCACCGCCCACCAAGAGCGCTGCAATGCCCGCCCTCATGGACTACAACTTTTGATGTCGCAAGACTGTTAAGGGGCACTGGCAGCCGCCTCGGACCGGCCGAGGCAAGGACCCACACCAGCCTTGAAAATGGGACTGTGCAGGGACTTGTGAACACACAGCATGAATTGACACGGACAGCTAACACAGATGGCATCAAACTACCGCGAGGAACACCACAAGCGAAACCACAAGCCCCATAATGCAATGCACATACCACCAGAGGTGGTCCAATGGGGACCATCATTATAAAAACAATGGAAATAGCGGGAGCCAACATGGTGAAATACAGAACAATGCTGCGGTGGACCCTTTGAGAAAGGTAGCAGGACTACTGAAACGCGTCAGGGAAGCTGTTCGAGATTGCCGTGACTGATTAAATGAAGCTGTACTTCTCACAAGAGTGTGCGCCTTGTCTTCTTCATAGAAGTTACCTTTGATATTGAACCGGCCCTGTTCAGCCGAATCAAGGAACGCACCATCCGCCAAGAGCGCCGCAATGCCCCGCCCCCATGGACTACAACTTTTGATGTCGCAAGTCTGTTAAGGGGCACTGGCAGCCGCCTCGGACCGGCCGAGGCAGGGACCCACACCAGCCTTGAAAATGGGACTGTGCAGGGACTTGTGAACACACGGCATGAATTGACACGGACAGCTAACACAGACGGCATCAAACTACCGCGAGGAACACCACAAGCGAAACCACGAGCCCCATAATGCAACGCACATACCACCAGAGGTGGTCCAATGGGGACCATCATTATATAAACAACGGAAATAGCGGGAGCCAATGTGGTGCAATACAGAACAATGCTGCAGTGGACCCTTTGAGAAAGGTAGCAGGACTACTGAAACGCGTCAGGGAAGCTGTTCGAGATTGCCGTGACTGATTAAATGAAGCTGTACTTCTCAGGAGAGTGTGTGCCTTTTTTTCTTCATAGAAGTTACCTTTGATATTCAAACGGCCCTGTCCAGCCGAATCAAGGAACGCACCTCCCGCCAAGAGCGCCGCAATGCCCCGCCCTCATGGACTACAACTTTTGATGTCGCAAGACTGTTAAGGGGCACTGGCAGCCGCCTCGGACCGGCCGAGGCAGGGACCCACACCAGCCTTGAAAATGGGACTGTGCAGGGACTTGTGAACACACGGCATGAATTGACACGGACAGCTAACACAGACGGCATCAAACTACCGCGAGGAGCACCACAAGCGAAACCACGAGCCCCATAATGCAACGCACATACCTCCAGAGGTGGTCCAATGGGGACCATCATTATAAAAACAACGGAAATAGCGGGAGCCAATGTGGTGCACTACAGAACAATGCTGCAATGGACCCTTTGAGAAAGGTAGCAGGACTACTGAAACGCTTCAGGGAAGCTGTTCGAGATTGCCATGACTGATTAAATGAAGCTGTACTTCTCAGAAGAGTGTGTGCCTTTTTTTCTTCATAGAAGTTACCTTTGATATTCAAACGGCCCTGTCCAGCCGAATCAAGGAAGGCACCTCCCGCCAAGAGCGCCGCAATGCCCCGCCCTCATGGACTACAACTTTTGATGTTGCAAGACTGTTAAGGGGCACTGGCAGCCGCCTCGGACCGGCCGAGGCAAGGACCCACAACAGCCTTGAAAACGGGACTGTGCAGGGACTTGTGAACACACGGCATGAATTGACACGGACAGCTAACACAGACGGCATCAAACTACCGCGAGGAACACCACAAGCGAAACCACGAGCCCCATAATGCAACGCACATACCACCAGAGGTGGTCCAATGGGGACCATCATTATAAGAACAACGGAAATAGCGGGAGCCAATGTGGTTCAATACAGAACAATGCTGCAGTGGACCCTTTGATAAAGGTAGCAGGACTACTGAAATGCGTCAGGGAAGCTGGTCGAAATTGCCGTGACTGATTAAATGAAGCTGTTCTTCTCACAAGAGTGTGCGCCTTGTCTTCTTCATAGAAGTTACCTTTGATATTTAAACGGCCCTGTCCAGCCGGATCAAGGAACGCACCTCCCGCCAAGAGCGCTGCAATGCCCCGCCCACATGGACTACAACCTTTGATATCGCAAGACTGTTCAGGGGCACTGGCATCCGCCTCGGACCGGCCGAGGCAGGGACCCACACCAGCCTTGAAAACGGGACTATGCAGGGACTTGTGAACACACGGCATGAATTGACACGGACAGCTAACACAGACGGCATCAAACTACCGCGAGGAACACCACAAGCGAAACCACGAGCCCCATAATGCAACGCACATACCACCAGAGGTGGTCCAATGGGGACCATCATTATAAAAACAACGGAAATAGCGGGAGCCAATGTGGTGCAATACAGAACAATGCTGCAGTGGACCCTTTGAGAAAGGTAGCAGGACTACTGAAATGCGTCAGGGAAGCTGGTCGAAATTGCCGTGACTGGTTAAATGAAGCTGTACTTCTCACAAGAGTGTGCGCCTTGTCTTCTTCATAGAAGTTACCTTTGATATTTATACGGCCCTGTTCAGCCGAATCAAGGAACGCACCGCCCGCCAAGAGCGCCGCAATGCCCCGCCCACATGGACTACAACTTTTGATGTCGCAAGACTGTTAAGGGGCACTGGCAGCCGCCTCGGACCGGCTAAGGCAGGGACCCACACCAGCCTTGAAAATGGGACTGTGCAGGGACTTGTGAACACACGGCATGAATTGACACAGACAGCTAACACAGACGGCATCAAACTACCGCGAGGAACACCACAAGCGAAACCACGAGCCCCATAATGCAACGCACATACCTCCAGCGGTGGTCCAATGGGGACCATCATTATAAAAACAACGGAAATAGCGGGAGCCAATGTGGTGCAATACAGAACAATGCTGCAGTGGACCCTTTCAGGAAGGTAGCAGGACTACTGAAACGCGTCAGGGAAGCTGTTCGAGATTGCCGTGACTGATTAAATGAAGCTGTACTTCTCAGAAGAGTGTGTGCCTTGTCTTCCACATAGAAGTTACCTTTGATATTTAAACGGCCCTGTTCAGCCGAATCAAGGAACGCACCGCCCGCCAAGAGCGCCGCAATGCCCCGCCCACATGGACTACAACTTTTGATGTCGCAAGACTGTTAAGGGGCACTGGCAGCTGCCTCGGACCGGCTAAGGCAGGGACCCACACCAGCCTTGAAAATGGGACTGTGCAGGGACTTGTGAACACACGGCATGAATTGACACGGACAGCTAACACAGACGGCATCAAACTACCGCGAGGAACACCACAAGCGAAACCACGAGCCCCATAATGCAACGCACATACCACCAGAGGTGGTCCAATGGGGACCATCATTATATAAACAACGGAAATAGCGGGAGCCAATGTGATGCAATACAGAACAATGCTGCAGTGGACCCTTTGAGAAAGGTAGCAGGACTACTGAAACGCGTCAGGGAAGCTGTTCGAGATTGCTGTGACTGATTAAATGAAGCTGTACTTCTCAGAAGAGTGTGTGCCTTTTTTTCTTCATAGAAGTTACCTTTGATATTCAAATGGCCCTGTCCAGCCGAATCAAGGAACGCACCTCCCGCAAAGAGCGCCGCAATGCCCCGCCCTAATGGACTACAACTTTTGATGTCGCAAGACTGTTAAGGGGCACTGGCAGCCGCCTCGGACCGGCCGAGGCAGGGACCCACACCAGCCTTGAAAATGGTACTGTGCAGGGACTTGTGAACACACGGCATGAATTGACACGGACAGCTAACACAGACGGCATCAAACTACCGCGAGGAACACCACAAGCGAAACCACGAGCCAAATAATGCAACGCACATACCACCAGAGGTGGTCCAATAGGGACCATCATTATAAAAACAACGGAAATAGCGGGAGCCAATGTGGTGCAATACAGACCAATGCTGCAGTGGACCCTTTGAGAAAGGTAGCAGGACTACTGAAACGCGTCAGGGAAGCTTTTCGAAATTGCCGTGACTGATTAAAGGAAGATGTACTTCTCACAAGAGTGTGCGCCTTGTCTTCTTCATAGAAGTTACCTTTGATATTTAAACGGCCCTGTTCAGCCGAATCAAGGAACGCACCGCCTGCCAAGAGCGCCGCAATGCCCCGCCCTCATGGACTACAACTTTTGATGTCGCAAGACTGTTAAGGGGCACTGGCAGCCGCCTCGGACCGGCCAAGGCAGGGACCCACACCAGCCTTGAAAATGGGACTGTGCAGGGACTTGTGAACACACGGCATGAATTGACACGGACATCTAACACAGACGGCATCAAACTACCGCGAGGAACACCACAAGCGAAACCACGAGCCCCATAATGCAACGCACATACCACCAGAGGTGGTCCAATGGGGACCATCATTATATAAACAACGGAAATAGCGGGAGCCAATGTGGTGCAATACAGAACAATGCTGCAGTGGACCCTTTGAGAAAGGTAGCAGGACTACTGAAACGCGTCAGGGAAGCTGTTCGAAATTGCCGTGACTGATTAAATGAAGCTGTACTTCTCACAAGAGTGTGCGCCTTGTCTTCTTCATAGAAGTTACCTTTGATATTGAACCGGCCCTGTTCAGCCGAATCAAGGAACGCACCATCCGCCAAGAGCGCCGCAATGCCCCGCCCCCATGGACTACAACTTTTGATGTCGCAAGTCTGTTAAGGGGCACTGGCAGCCTTCTCGGACCGGCCGAGGCAGGGACCCACACCAGCCTTGAAAATGGGACTGTGCAGGGACTTGTGAACACACGGCATGAATTGACACGGACAGCTAACACAGACGGCATCAAACTACCGCGAGGAACACCACAAGCGAAACCACGAGCCCCATAATGCAACGCACATACCTCCAGAGGTGGTCCAATGGGGACCATCATTATAAAAACAACGGAAATAGCGGGAGCCAATGTGGTGCAATACAGAACAATGCTGCAATGGACCCTTTGAGAAAGGTAGCAGGACTACTGAAACGCGTCAGGGAAGCTGTTCGAGATTGCCGTGACTGAATAAATGAAGCTGTACTTCTCAGAAGAGTGTGTGCCTTTTTTTCTTTATAGAAGTTACCTTTGATATTCAAACGGCCCTGTCCAGCCGAATCAAGGAACGCACCTCCCGCCAAGAGCGCCGCAATGCCCCGCCCTCATGGACTACAACTTTTGATGTCGCAAGACTGTTAAGGGGCACTGGCAGCCGCCTCGGACCGGCCGAGGCAGGGACCCACACCAGCCTTGAAAATGGGACTGTGCAGGGACTTGTGAACACACGGCATGAATTGACACGGACAGCTAACACAGACGGCATCAAACTACCGCGAGGAGCACCACAAGCGAAACCACGAGCCCCATAATGCAATGCACATACCTCCAGAGGTGGTCCAATGGGGACCATCATTATAAAAACAACGGAAATAGCGGGAGCCAATGTGGTGCAATACAGAACAATGCTGCAATGGACCCTTTGAGAAAGGTAGCAGGACTACTGAAACGCGTCAGGGAAGCTGTTCGAGATTGCCCTGACTGATTAAATGAAGCTGTACTTCTCAGAAGAGTGTGTGCCTTTTTTTCTTCATAGAAGTTACCTTTGATATTCAAACTGCCCTGTCCAGCAGAATCAAGGAAGGCACCTCCCGCCAAGAGCGCCGCAATGCCCCGCCCTCATGGACTACAACTTTTGATGTTGCAAGACTGTTAAGGGGCACTGGCAGCCGCCTCGGACCGGGCGAGGCAAGGACCCACACCAGCCTTGAAAACGGGACTGTGCAGGGACTTGTGAACACACGGCATGAATTGACACGGACAGCTAACACAGACGGCATCAAACTACCGCGAGGAACACCACAAGCGAAACCACGAGCCCCATAATGCAACGCACATACCACCAGAGGTGGTCCAATGGGGACCATCATTATAAAAACAACGGAAATAGCGGGAGCCAATGTGGTTCAATACAGAACAATGCTGCAGTGGACCCTTTGATAAAGGTAGCAGGACTACTGAAATGCGTCAGGGAAGCTGGTCGAAATTGCCGTGACTGGTTAAATGAAGCTGTACTTCTCACAAGAGTGTGCGCCTTGTCTTCTTCATAGAAGTTACCTTTGATATTTAAACGGCCCTGTTCAGCCGAATCAAGGAACGCACCGCCCGCCAAGAGCACCGCAATGCCCGGCCCTCATGGACTACAACTTTTGATGTCGCAAGACTGTTAAGGGGCACTGGCAGCCGCCTCGGACCGGCCGAGGCAGGGACCCACACCAGCCTTGAAAATGGTACTGTGCAGGGACTTGTGAACACACGGCATGAATTGACACGGACAGCTAACACAGACGGCATCAAACTACCGCGAGGAACACCACAAGCGAAACCACGAGCCCCATAATGCAACGCACATACCACCAGAGGTGGTCCAATAGGGACCATCATTATAAAAACAACGGAAATAGCGGGAGCCAATGTGGTGCAATACAGACCAATGCTGCAGTGGACCCTTTGAGAAAGGTAGCAGGACTACTGAAACGCGTCAGGGAAGCTGTTCGAAATTGCCGTGACTGATTAAATGAAGCTGTACTTCTCACAAGAGTGTGCGCCTTGTCTTCTTCATAGAAGCTACCTTTGATATTTAAACGGCCCTGTTCAGCCGAATCAAGGAACGCACCGCTCGCCAAGAGCGCCGCAATGCCCCGCCCTCATGGACTACAACTTTTGATGTCGCAAGACTGTTAAGGGGCACTGGCAGCCGCTTTGGGCCGGCCGAGGCACGGACCCACACCAGCATTGAAAATGGGACTGTGCAGGGACTTGTGAACACACGGCATGAATTGACACAGACAGCTAACGCAGACGGCATCAAACTACCGCGAGGAACACCACAAGCGACACCACGAGCCCCATAATGCAACGCACATACAACCAGAGGTGGTCCAATGGGGACCATCATTATAAAAACAACGGAAATAGCGGGAGCCAATGTGGTGCAATACAGAACAATGCTGCAGTGGACCCTTTGAGAAAGGTAGCAGGACTACTGAAACGCGTCAGGGAAGCTGTTCGAAATTGCCGTGACTGATTAAATGAAGCTGTACTTCTCACAAGAGTGTGCGCCTTGTCTTCTTCATAGAAGTTACCTTTGATATTTAAACTGCCCTGTTCAGCCGAATCAAGGAACGCACCGCCCGCCAAGAGCGCCGCAATGCCCCGCCCTCATGGACTACAACTTTTGATGTCGCAAGACTGTTAAGGGGCACTGGCAGCCGCCTCGGACCGGCCAAGGCAGGGACCCACACCAGCCTTGAAAATGGGACTGTGCAGGGACTTGTGAACACACGGCATGAATTGACACGGACAGCTAACACAGACGGCATCAAACTACCGCGAGGAACACCACAAGCGAAACCACGAGCCCCATAATGCAACGCACATACCACCAGAGGTGGTCCAATGGGGACCATCATTATATAAACAACGGAAATAGCGGGAGCCAATGTGGTGCAATACAGAACAATGCTGCAGTGGACCCTTTGAGAAAGGTAGCAGGACTACTGAAACGCGTCAGGGAAGCTGTTCGAAATTGCCGTGACTGATTAAATGAAGCTGTACTTCTCACAAGAGTGTGCGCCTTGTCTTCTTCATAGAAGTTACCTTTGATATTTAACCGGCCCTGTTCAGCCGAATCAAGGAACGCACCATCCGCCAAGAGCGCCGCAATGCCCCGCCCTCATGGACTACAACTTTTGATGTCGCAAGACTGTTAAGGGGCACTGGCAGCCGCCTCGGACCGGCCGAGGCAGGGACCCACACCAGCCTTGAAAATGGTACTGTGCAGGGACTTGTGAACACACGGCATGAATTGACACGGACAGCTAACACAGACGGCATCAAACTACCACGAGGAACACCACAAGCGAAACCACGAGCCCCATAATGCAACGCACATACCACCAGAGGTGGTCCAATAGGGACCATCATTATAAAAACAACGGAAATAGCGGGAGCCAATGTGGTGCAATACAGAACAATGCTGCAGTGGACCCTTTGAGAAAGGTAGCAGGACTACTGAAACGCATCAGGGAAGCTGTTCGAAATTGCCGTGACTGATTAAATGAAGCTGTACTTCTCACAAGAGTGTGCGCCTTGTCTTCTTCATAGAAGTTACCTTTGATATTTAACCGGCCCTGTTCAGCCGAATCAAGGAACGCACCGCCCGCCAAGAGCGCCGCAATGCCCCGCCCTCATGGACTACAACTTTTGATGTCGCAAGACTGTTAAGGGGCACTGGCAGCCGCCTCGGACCGGCCGAGGCAGGGACCCACACCAGCCTTGAAAATGGGACTGTGCAGGGACTTGTGAACACACGGCATGAATTGACACGGACAGCTAACACAGACGGCATCAAACTACCGCGAGGAACACCACAAGCGAAACCACGAGCCCCATAATGCAACGCACATACCTCCAGCGGTGGTCCAATGGGGACCATCATTATAAAAACAACGGAAATAGCGGGAGCCAATGTGGTGCAATACAGAACAATGCTGCAGTGGACCCTTTCAGGAAGGTAGCAGGACTACTGAAACGCGTCAGGGAAGCTGTTCGAGATTGCCGTGACTGATTAAATGAAGTTGTACTTCTCAGAAGAGTGTGTGCCTTGTCTTCCACATAGAAGTTACCTTTGATATTTAAACGGCCCTGTCCAGCCAAATCGAGGAAGGCACCGCCCACCAACAGCGCCGCAATGCCCGCCCTCATGGACTACAACTTTTGATGTCGCAAGACTGTTAAGGGGCACTGGCAGCCGCCTCGGACCGGCCGAGGCAAGGACCCACACCAGCCTTGAAAATGGGACTGTGCAGGGACTTGTGAACACACAGCATGAATTGACACGGACAGCTAACACAGATGGCATCAAACTACCGCGAGGAACACCACAAGCGAAACCACAAGCCCCATAATGCAATGCACATACCACCAGAGGTGGTCCAATGGGGACCATCATTATAAAAACAATGGAAATAGCGGGAGCCAACGTGGTGAAATACAGAACAATGCTGCGGTGGACCCTTTGAGAAAGGTAGCAGGACTACTGAAACGCGTCAGGGAAGCTGTTCGAGATTGCCGTGACTGATTAAATGAAGCTGTACTTCTCACAAGAGTGTGCGCCTTGTCTTCTTCATAGAAGTTACATTTGATATTGAACCTGCCCTGTTCAGCCGAATCAAGGAACGCACCATCCGCCAAGAGCGCCGCAATGCCCCGCCCCCATGGACTACAACTTTTGATGTCGCAAGTCTGTTAAGGGGCACTGGCAGCCGCCTCGGACCGGCCGAGGCAGGGACCCACACCAGCCTTGAAAATGGGACTGTGCAGGGACTTGTGAACACACGGCATGAATTGACACGGACAGCTAACACAGACAGCATCAAACTACCGCGAGGAACACCACAAGCGAAACCACGAGCCCCATAATGCAACGCACATACCACCAGAGGTGGTCCAATGGGGACCATCATTATATAAACAACGGAAATAGCGGGAGCCAATGTGGTGCAATACAGAACAATGCTGCAGTGGACCCTTTGAGAAAGGTAGCAGGACTACTGAAACGCGTCAGGGAAGCTGTTCGAAATTGCCGTGACTGATTAAATGAAGCTGTACTTCTCACAAGAGTGTGCGCCTTGTCTTCTTCATAGAAGTTACCTTTGATATTGAACCGGCCCTGTTCAGCCGAATCAAGGAACGCACCATCCGCCAAGAGCGCCGCAATGCCCCGCCCCCATGGACTACAACTTTTGATGTCGCAAGTCTGTTAAGGGGCACTGGCAGCCGCCTCGGACCAGCCGAGGCAGGGACCCACACCAGCCTTGAAAATGGGACTGTGCAGGGACTTGTGAACACACGGCATGAATTGACACAGACAGCTAACACAGACGGCATCAAACTACCGCGAGGAACACCACAAGCGAAACCACGAGCCCCATAATGCAACGCACATACCTCCAGAGGTGGTCCAATGGGGACCATCATTATAAAAACAACGGAAATAGCGGGAGCCAATGTGGTGCAATACAGAACAATGCTGCAATGGACCCTTTGAGAAAGGTAGCAGGACTACTGAAACGCGTCAGGGAAGCTGTTCGAGATTGCCGTGACTGATTAAATGAAGCTGTACTTCTCACAAGAGTGTGTGCCTTTTTTTCTTCATAGAAGTTACCTTTGATATTTAAACGGCCCTGTTCAGCCGAATCAAGGAACGCACCGCCCGCCAAGAGCACCGCAATGCCCCGCCCTCATGGACTACAACTTTTGATGTCGCAAGACTGTTAAGGGGCACTGGCAACCGCCTCAGACCGGCCAAGGCAGGGACCCACACCAGCCTTGAAAATGGGACTGTGCAGGGACTTGTGAACACACGGCATGAATTGACACGGACAGCTAACACAGACGGCATCAAACTACCGCGAGGAACACCACAAGCGAAACCACGAGCCCCATAATGCAACGCACATACCACCAGAGGTGGTCCAATGGGGACCATCATTATATAAACAACGGAAATAGCGGAGCCAATGTGATGCAATACAGAACAATGCTGCAGTGGACCCTTTGAGAAAGGTAGCAGAACTACTGAAACGCGTCAGGGAAGCTGTTCGAGATTGCTGTGACTGATTAAATGAAGCTGTACTTCTCAGAAGAGTGTGTGCCTTTTTTTCTTAATAGAAGTTACCTTTGATATTCAAACGGCCCTGTCCAGCCGAATCAAGGAACGCACCTCCCGCCAAGAGCGCCGCAATGCCCCGCCCTCATGGACTACAACTTTTGATGTCGCAAGACTGTTAAGGGGCACTGGCAGCCGCCTCGGACCGGCCGAGGCAGGGACCCACACCAGCCTTGAAAATGGTACTGTGCAGGGACTTGTGAACACACGGCATGAATTGACACGGACAGCTAACACAGACGGCATCAAACTACCGCGAGGAACACCACAAGCGAAACCACGAGCCCCATAATGCAACGCACATACCACCAGAGGTGGTCCAATAGGGACCATCATTATAAAAACAACGGAAATAGCGGGAGCCAATGTGGTGCAATACAGACCAATGCTGCAGTGGACCCTTTGAGAAAGGTAGCAGGACTACTGAAACGCGTCAGGGAAGCTGTTCGAAATTGCCGTGACTGATTAAATGAAGCTGTACTTCTCACAAGAGTGTGCGCCTTGTCTTTTTCATAGAAGCTACCTTTGATATTTAAACGGCCCTGTTCAGCCGAATCAAGGAACGCACCGCCCGCCAAGAGCGCCGCAATGCCCCGCCCTCATGGACTACAACTTTTGATGTCGCAAGACTGTTAAGGGGCACTGGCAGCCGCTTTGGGCCGGCCGAGGCACGGACCCACACCAGCATTGAAAATGGGACTGTGCAGGGACTTGTGAACACACGGCATGAATTGACACAGACAGCTAACGCAGACGGCATCAAACTACCGCGAGGAACACCACAAGCGACACCACGAGCCCCATAATGCAACGCACATACAACCAGAGGTGGTCTAATGGGGACCATCATTATAAAAACAACGGAAATAGCGGGAGCCAATGTGGTGCAATACAGAACAATGCTGCAGTGGACCCTTTGAGAAAGGTAGCAGGACTACTGAAACGCGTCAGGGAAGCTGTTCGAAATTGCCGTGACTGATTAAATGAAGCTGTACTTCTCACAAGAGTGTGCGCCTTGTCTTCTTCATAGAAGTTACCTTTGATATTTAAACGGCCCTGTTCAGCCGAATCAAGGAATGCACCGCCCGCCAAGAGCGCCGCAATGCCCCGCCCTCATGGACTACAACTTTTGATGTCGCAAGACTGTTAAGGGGCACTGGCAGCCGCCTCGGACCGGCCAAGGCAGGGACCCACACCAGCCTTGAAAATGGGACTGTGCAGGGACTTGTGAACACACGGCATGAATTGACACGGACAGCTAACACAGACGGCATCAAACTACCGCGAGGAAAACCACAAGCGAAACCACGAGCCCCATAATGCAACGCACATACCACCAGAGGTGGTCCAATGGGGACCATCATTATATAAACAACGGAAATAGCGGGAGCCAATGTGGTGCAATACAGAACAATGCTGCAGTGGACCCTTTGAGAAAGGTAGCAGGACTACTGAAACGCGTCAGGGAAGCTGTTCGAAATTGCCGTGACTGATTAAATGCAGCTGTACTTCTCACAAGAGTGTGCGCCTTGTCTTCTTCATAGAAGCTACCTTTGATATTTAAACGGCCCTGTTCAGCCGAATCAAGGAACGCAC
Source organism: Lissotriton vulgaris (assembly GCF_964263255.1). NCBI lineage: Eukaryota > Metazoa > Chordata > Amphibia > Caudata > Salamandridae > Lissotriton > Lissotriton vulgaris. The sequence goes on from NC_141687.1 coordinate 366,951,209, forward strand.
CGCCCGCCAAGAGCGCCGCAATGCCCCGCCCTCGTGGACTACAACTTTTGATGTCGCAAGACTGTTAAGGGGCACTGGCAGCCGCTTTGGGCCGGCCGAGGCACGGACCCACACCAGCATTGAAAATGGGACTGTGCAGGGACTTGTGAACACACGGCATGAATTGACACAGACAGCTAACGCAGACGGCATCAAACTACCGCGAGGAACACCACAAGCGACACCACGAGCCCCATAATGCAACGCACATACAACCAGAGGTGGTCCAATGGGGACCATCATTATAAAAACAACGGAAATAGCGGGAGCCAATGTGGTGCAATACAGAACAATGCTGCAGTGGACCCTTTGAGAAAGGTAGCAGGACTACTGAAACGCGTCAGGGAAGCTGTTCGAAATTGCCGTGACTGATTAAATGAAGCTGTACTTCTCACAAGAGTGTGCGCCTTGTCTTCTTCATAGAAGTTACCTTTTTTTTTTTTTTTTTTTTTGAAAACCTTTATTGAGTCTTCACAGATTAGTACACAGCACGTCGCCTACAACCCAACCGGGCCGGCCGCTAACATAGCGTATAAGCAATAAATATGCAGTAACACAGTACATGCTATCGTGAGGACTGGAGGATAAAGCACCCAAAAAGGAAATTGTGAAGAAGGAGTTGCGAATGGTCCTTGCCAAATTATGAGGTTTTCGTTTTTTGTTTAATACCTAAAAAAGAAAAACATTCAAACTTCGGGAAATCACGTTGCCATCGACACAGGAAACTGAATGCCATTCAGGTGGAAATGTGCCTCTGAGTCCATTCAAATTGCGCTTTTCACATTTTGGTAAATACCGTAGCAATTGCCCCATTCCGTTATATCGCCCCCACCCAGTGCAGTCCCTCCTCCCACCATCATGCCCTCCCTTCTCATTCACTCGTCCTCATCCGACTCCAGTGTGTCCCCTTCAGGGAGTGGCTCACAAATCTCACCCCGGTAAACATTCCACGGGGACCAAACTTTGTTCCACTTGGCCGGGCACCCCCTGGATAAATACACCGCCCGCTCCGTGACCATGGTCCTATCCATATTCACACACCATTGGGAGGCCTTCGGCAGATCTGCCACCCCCCAGCGCTGCGCGATGTCCCTCTTCGCCATCATCATACCAATCGTCACCCAGAGGCGACCATGTCGGGACAGGTCAGTTGGTTCCCACACATTAAGAAGACAGCGACGTGGTTCTGGAAGCACGGAGACCTCTAGGACTTGTGAGACGGTGCGCATGACCTGACACCAATATGTTTGTATGAGGGAGCAGTCCCAGAGTGTATGGAGTAGTGTGCCCTCCTCCCCGCATCCGCGCAAGCAGAAGGGGTCAGGGGCTCGCTGTATGTGATGAAGCAATGTCCTGTTGTAGTATGTCCTGTGCAGAACCTTGAGTTGGATGAGTCTCATTCTAGAGGATATGCCCGCCTCTTTAGGGGATGCCAGTGCCTCGTTCCACTCGTGTTCATCCATCTCCCCCACGTCCTGCTCCCATTTTCCCTTAAGAGGCACTAGCGGGTCTGGGGAATTATTCAGGAGTTTCCGGTAGGTAAGGGAGGTGGCCTTCTCCACCATATAGTCAGTTAGGAGGCGATCCTCTAGCGGGGACGACTCTGGGAGAGTTGACCCTACCGGAATAACCGCCAGCAGAGCATGACGCACTTGAACATACCGATAGGTTTCATGTGGTCCCATTTCGTAGAGTTCCCTCAGGCGGTCGAACGTGATGACAGCCCCATGGTCCCACATGTCTCCCACTGTTGAGATGCCTATGTCATCCCAGCGGGAGAACCCCTTGCTGGTCCGAAGGTTGCCCAGAGCACGTGAATCCCATAGCGGGGTGAGCTTAGTGATAGTATCTTTCCAGCCTAGCGCAGCGGTGGCTGCGTGCCAGACGGAAACTGTGATCTTAGTGGGCCCCCTCAACAACCTGAGTTTACGCTTGTCATAGAGCGGGGCCAGCAGGGTACCCGCCCCTAGCTGGGCCCGGTCCGCCTGGAATGCAGGGTCCGATTGTGATGCATGCAGCCATTGATTAATCGGTCTAAGCTGAGCCGCCCAATAATAAAGTTGGAGGTTAGGGAGTGCGATGCCACCCTCGTACCAACCTTTACAGAGCTTGGCGTGAGCTATCCGTGCCGGGCGATTGTGCCATAGTAGACTAGTGACCACTGCCGCCACCCTTTTGAAGTACCTGGGGGGCACTGCAAAGGGGGTGTTGTCCAGAATATACAGAAAGCGGGGCAGGGATTTCATCTTAAAGAGGGCTGCTTTTCCCAGCATCGTTAGCGGTAATCCTGCCCAGAAGCTCGCATCTCGCCTGAGGCGGTCCAGCGGCGGCTCCAAGTTCAACTTTTCAAACTCCGTCGGGTCATTCGTAACATGAACACCAAGATATTTAAAGGACGTGCCGGCCAATCGCAAGGGGCAGTCGGAGCCAACCGCGGGTGGGCCGCCCGCCAGGGTGTATAATTCAGATTTAGTCCAATTAATTGTGTAGCCCGACACCTCCCCATGGGCATTGCAGATACTTAAAAGAGCCGGGATGCCATGGTCAGGGTCCGTCAGGTATACAAGCATATCATCCGCGTAGAGCGAAATGCGGTCCTCCCAGCCCTCCCTCCATTGAATCCCCTTGAGCAAGGGGGTGGTCCTAATGCGGATTGCCAAGGGCTCTAGTGACAGTGCAAATAGTAGGGGGGAAAGAGGGCAGCCCTGCCGAGTGCCGCGTTTGAGCGGAAAGGAGCGCGAAATGTGGCCATTCGCCACCACATGCGCTACCGGCATAGTGTACAGCAGTTTAATCCAGGATATGAAAACAGGGCCGAAACCCATGTACTGGAGAACCTCGAAGAGATAAGCCCATTCAACCATGTCAAAGGCCATCTTGGCATCTAGGGCCAAGATAGCCGCTGGTTCGTCGAGTTCATCCGTTTTGGCCAACACCCCATGCACCCGTCGTAGATTGAGTGAGGTGTTCCTGTGGGGCATGAACCCGGACTGGTCTGGGTGAATTAGATCAGAGAGGTGGGGCAGGAGACGATTTGCCAGCAGTTTCGCCAGGATTTTACTTTCCGCGTTGAGTAAGGATATAGGGCGGTATGAGGAGCAGTCCTCCGGAGGTTTGCCGGGCTTAGGGATAGCCACTATCGTGGCCGTTCGTTGGTCTAACGGGAGTACCCCCGCTGTACGGCACTCCTCATACATTCGAAGCAGGTATGGGCTAATAACAGCAGTGCGGTCTTGGAACCATTCAATTGGAATGCCGTTTGGTCCGAGCGCCTTGCCCGTATGCAGGGCCCCAATGGCGATCCGCAGTTCGTCAGCAGTGAAAGGCGTCTCAAGCTCAGCCGCCGCCTCGGGCAACAGCGCCGGGATGGGCAGATCATACAGTGCGCTTTGGGCCGCAATGGCCGTGACGTCCCGCTCCGGGGTGTAGACTTTCTCGAAGTGGGCAGCCAGCTCTTCTACTATCCGAGCTGGGTCCGTGTGAATGTTCCCCAGGACATCCCTGACCTGTTGGATCCCCTTGGCACTCCCGCCTCTTTTGTCTAGCCAGGCCAGCATTTTCCCTGCTTTGTCCCCCAAATCATACACTCGGTTTTGCGTGTCAGTGATGTGACCTTGGGCAATGTGTCGAGCATGGTCTGTATAGAGACGCTGGGCCAGCGTGAGCGCATGCAGTGTGTCGTCAGTGGGGTCCGTTTCATGGGCTGCGGTTGCGTCGCGCAGTCGTAACTCGAGCGCCGAGTGGTCCGCCGCCTGTTCTCGCCTATACGAGGTTATGGAGCTAATGGCTTGCCCCCTCAGGACAGTCTTATAGGCCTCCCATAGCACCTCAGCCGAGGCTGCGGTAGGCTCGTTCTCCACAAAGTAATGTGTTGTGGCGGTCTGCAGTGCTTTCCGGACCTTCGGCACCTTAAGATATGAGGCATGCATCGGGAAGACGCGGTGGCGTGAGCGTGTTTGTGAAGTAATGGTGAGAGTCAGTGGGGAGTGATCCGAAATGCCCCTTGGGTGAATGAGCACCTCTTCTACGCGCTGCAAACCATCCCCAAGCGCCAGAAAGTGGTCAATGCGGGACAGGCTATTGTGGACGGTGGAATGGAAGGTGTACTGTCGTAATGTAGGGTGGACGTGCCGCCATATGTCTACCAGCCCCAACGCCTCAAGGAACCTTTGGAATCTGGAGGGACCCCCGGGGAGAGCGGGTGCGGGGAACCTGTCGAGTAGTGGGTCGGCAGGGGAATTAAAGTCCCCGCCCAACAAGGTGTCACCCTCGGGGAGGGACAGTAGGAAATCGCCCAGGGCAGGCAGCATCACAGAGTGTAAGGACGGCGGGATGTACACTGATACTATTGTCAGGGGGCGCCCCTCCCATTGACCACTCACTGCCGCAAAACAGCCCTGTGAGTCGGTTTTTGTGCAAATGGTGATAAAAGTTGAGGATTTTCTAAGCAGGATACCCGTGCCCCGGGACCCAGTGGAGAATTCGGAGTGGGCCAACATTGAGTACCCCCGCCTGTCCAGGGCCTTGGTGGCAGTACCCATTAGATGGGTCTCTTGAAGGAGTATGAGGTCAGGTTTATGTCGCTTGACCTCGGACAGAACAAGGCCTCGCTTCACTTTATCACCCAATCCACGCACGTTCCATGCCAGAAGCTTGAGGGAGGAGCCGCCCAATCGCGTCTCACCCGCCTGCATCATGTTACGCCGCTCACCCACCACCATCGAAACTCAGGGGCCTGAACCCGCAGCACATGGCCCACCCTCCCAACATCGTTCCAGTAAACAGCACAGTACATTCTACATTGTTCAGACGATAGCATGAATTTCCCGTAAAACCAAACAAGTCCCCCCCCCAACACCCCCCACCCTGCCTCCCTGCCAAACGGACTCAAAACTGCCCGCCACCCCAACTTAGCAGAGCGCTTAACCCATAGCTGAAACAGAGTACTTGCACGTCGGGGGAGAGTGTCCCCCAAAGCAGGCGGTCCCTTTGCAGCCCTCGGGCGTCCGGGCCAGTGTCCATTAACGGCTCAGTAGAGAATCAGCGTGAGTAGAGTTCAGGAGTAGCTCGATAGTCCCTTGTGGTATCTTCATTTGCCGCCAGCCGCTCCCAATTGGTCTTGTGGTGGTGATCCATTCTCGCTGGTCCAGGATGGGGAGCGGGAGCCCCGCCGGCTCGTCCCCCCCGATCTGTTGCGTCGACGGTTAGAGGTGCGGTCCACTGTGCGCCAGCCGTCCAGCCATTCCCTGGCATTCTCTGCTGAATCGAAAAACCAGACCTTCTTATCCGCTACCACTCGTAGCCGGGCCGGAAACAGCATGGAGTACGGCAGTTCTTGGTCGCGGAGCGACTTTTTAACTTCGAGGAACGTCCTCCTCTTGCGGGTGACCTCCGCCGTGTAGTCGGGGAAAAAAGAAATCCTTGAATTCTGGATTTGGATGGGCGGTGCCACCCTAGCGGCCTGGAGGACTGCATCGCGGTCTCGAAAGTTGAAGAGTCTCGCCAGGATGGGGCGCGGAGCTGCACCCGGGGTGGGCGTCCCGCCCGGGACCCGATGGGCCCGTTCTACTGTGAAGAAGTTTGATAGTCCCTTCGGGGCCAGTTTGGTCTTTATAAGGTCTTCAACATATAGGTCCATGGCCCCCTTTGTTTCAGACTCCGGGACCCCCAAAATACGGACGTTGTTGCGTCTGGAACGCCCCTCCTGGTCGTCCAGCTTACTTTTCAAAAGTTTATTGTCCGCCTGCAGCCTCTCCATTGCCACCTGCAGGTCCGAAACGTCTTCCATCAAAGATTTGGTCACTACCTCCACCTGCTTCACCCTTTCGCTCATTTTCTGGAGGTCGGCTCTGATCAGGGTAACCTCCGCCGCGGTCGAACCCACCGTGGCCTGCACCTGCTCCAGTGTCCGTAGCACGTCGTCCAGCGTGGCCTTTTTTGCGCCGTCATTGTCAGAACCCTTCCCCAATGATTTGCGCTGCTCAGATTGTGTGGCCGACTGGCCCTCATAGGCATATTTCCCGAGCTTCGCTTGAGCAGCATTCTGCCGCTGTCCCTTCCCCGCCATTGCTGTCCAGTGAGACAAAGTCCAAGCTGGAACGGGCCGGAGGTCCGTCGCTGTCCACGGGGGGGAAAAAGGGAATGCAGGGGGGGTTCAGTACTGGTGGGATGCCAACGTCCGCTGGTACTATGCAAGTGTCGCCGGCCTCGGCCAGTTCAGCAAAATGGCGTCAGGTGCCGTGCAGGACCTCCGGTCCGCGTTGAGCGCAGCCAAGGGGCACAGATGCCCAGCGTCACCGTGTATTCCACCGTGTATTCCACGGGAGGGGTAGAGCAGCCGGTGGGGAAGGATCGCCAGCCAAAGGTGTCGGGCGATGGCGTCGTTGGCTACTTCCGGATGGTTGCGCCGGGGAGGATGAACTTCCGCCCGGCCTCAGGATTCACTTGGCACCGATGCTCGCCTCGTGTCACCAGGCCCGTCTCGCCCAAGGGACGGAGATGAAGTTTCGCCCCGAAATCGGGGTCCAGGCACTCCCAAATTTTCTGCGCCAGTGCCGCTCGGTCACCGAACCCAGTACACCCTCTTCGGACTGAGTAGTGCGCGGATTGGCATGCGGATTGTTGCGGGAAGCCGCCTTGCTACGGGAGCCTCTCTAGGTTGCTGCCGCCATCATCGGCTGCTAGCCACGCCCCCCATAGAAGTTACCTTTGATATTTAACCGGCCCTGTTCAGCCGAATCAAGGAACGCACCATCCGCCAAGAGCGCCGCAATGCCCCGCCCTCATGGACTACAACTTTTGATGTCGCAAGACTGTTAAGGGGCACTTGCAGCCGCCTCGGACCGGCCGAGGCAGGGACCCACACCAGCCTTGAAAATGGGACTGTGCAGGGACTTGTGAACACACGGCATGAATTGACACAGACAGCTAACACAGACGGCATCAAACTACCGCGAGGAACACCACAAGCGAAACCACGAGCCCCATAATGCAACGCACATACCTCCAGAGGTGGTCCAATGGGGACCATCATTATAAAAACAACGGAAATAGCGGGAGCCAATGTGGTGCAATACAGAACAATGCTGCAATGGACCCTTTGAGAAAGGTAGCAGGACTACTGAAACGCGTCAGGGAAGCTGTTCGAGATTGCCGTGACTGATTAAATGAAGCTGTACTTCTCAGAAGAGTGTGTGCCTTTTTTTCTTCATAGAAGTTACCTTTGATATTTAAACGGCCCTGTTCAGCCGAATCAAGGAACGCACCGCCCGCCAAGAGCACCGCAATGCCCCGCCCTCATGGACTACAACTTTTGATGTCGCAAGACTGTTAAGGGGCACTGGCAACCGCCTCAGACCGGCCAAGGCAGGGACCCACACCAGCCTTGAAAATGGGACTGTGCAGGGACTTGTGAACACACGGCATGAATTGACACGGACAGCTAACACAGACGGCATCAAACTACCGCGAGGAACACCACAAGCGAAACCACGAGCCCCATAATGCAACGCACATACCACCAGAGGTGGTCCAATGGGGACCATCATTATATAAACAACGGAAATAGCGGAGCCAATGTGATGCAATACAGAACAATGCTGCAGTGGACCCTTTGAGAAAGGTAGCAGAACTACTGAAACGCGTCAGGGAAGCTGTTCGAGATTGCTGTGACTGATTAAATGAAGCTGTACTTCTCAGAAGAGTGTGTGCCTTTTTTTCTTAATAGAAGTTACCTTTGATATTCAAACGGCCCTGTCCAGCCGAATCAAGGAACGCACCTCCCGCCAAGAGCGCCGCAATGCCCCGCCCTCATGGACTACAACTTTTGATGTCGCAAGACTGTTAAGGGGCACTGGCAGCCGCCTCGGACCGGCCGAGGCAGGGACCCACACCAGCCTTGAAAATGGTACTGTGCAGGGACTTGTGAACACACGGCATGAATTGACACGGACAGCTAACACAGACGGCATCAAACTACCGCGAGGAACACCACAAGCGAAACCACGAGCCCCATAATGCAACGCACATACCACCAGAGGTGGTCCAATAGGGACCATCATTATAAAAACAACGGAAATAGCGGGAGCCATTGTGGTGCAATACAGACCAATGCTGCAGTGGACCCTTTGAGAAAGGTAGCAGGACTACTGAAACGCGTCAGGGAAGCTGTTCGAAATTGCCGTGACTGATTAAATGAAGCTGTACTTCTCACAAGAGTGTGCGCCTTGTCTTCTTCATAGAAGCTACCTTTGATATTTAAACGGCCCTGTTCAGCCGAATCAAGGAACGCACCGCCCGCCAAGAGCGCCGCAATGCCCCGCCCTCATGGACTACAACTTTTGATGTCGCAAGACTGTTAAGGGGCACTGGCAGCCGCTTTGGGCCGGCCGAGGCACGGACCCACACCAGCATTGAAAATGGGACTGTGCAGGGACTTGTGAACACACGGCATGAATTGACACAGACAGCTAACGCAGACGGCATCAAACTACCGCGAGGAACACCACAAGCGACACCACGAGCCCCATAATGCAACGCACATACAACCAGAGGTGGTCCAATGGGGACCATCATTATAAAAACAACAGAAATAGCGGGAGCCAATGTGGTGCAATACAGAACAATGCTGCAGTGGACCCTTTGAGAAAGGTAGCAGGACTACTGAAACGCGTCAGGGAAGCTGTTCGAAATTGCCGTGACTGATTAAATGAAGCTGTACTTCTCACAAGAGTGTGCGCCTTGTCTTCTTCATAGAAGCTACCTTTGATATTTAAACGGCCCTGTTCAGCCGAATCAAGGAACGCACCGCCCGCCAAGAGCACCGCAATGCCCCGCCCTCATGGACTACAACTTTTGATGTCGCAAGACTGTTAAGGGGCACTGGCAGCCGCTTTGGGCCGGCCGAGGCACGGACCCACACCAGCATTGAAAATGGGACTGTGCAGGGACTTGTGAACACACGGCATGAATTGACACAGACAGCTAACGCAGACGGCATCAAACTACCGCGAGGAACACCACAAGCGACACCACGAGCCCCATAATGCAACGCACATACAACCAGAGGTGGTCCAATGGGGACCATCATTATAAAAACAACGGAAATAGCGGGAGCCAATGTGGTGCAATACAGAACAATGCTGCAGTGGACCCTTTGAGAAAGGTAGCAGGACTACTGAAACGCGTCAGGGAAGCTGTTCGAAATTGCCGTGACTGATTAAATGAAGCTGTACTTCTCACAAGAGTGTGCGCCTTGTCTTCTTCATAGAAGTTACCTTTGATATTTAACCGGCCCTGTTCAGCCGAATCAAGGAACGCACCATCCGCCAAGAGCGCCGCAATGCCCCGCCCTCATGGACTACAACTTTTGATGTCGCAAGACTGTTAAGGGGCACTGGCAGCCGCCTCGGACCGGCCGAGGCAGGGACCCACAACAGCCTTGAAAATGGTACTGTGCAGGGACTTGTGAACAAACGGCATGAATTGACACGGACAGCTAACACAGACGGCATCAAACTACCGCGAGGAACACCACAAGCGAAACCACGAGCCCCATAATGCAACGCACATACCACCAGAGGTGGTCCAATAGGGACCATCATTATAAAAAACAACGGAAATAGCGGGAGCCAATGTGGTGCAATACAGAACAATGCTGCAGTGGACCCTTTGAGAAAGGTAGCAGGACTACTGAAACGCATCAGGGAAGCTGTTCGAAATTGCCGTGACTGATTAAATGAAGCTGTACTTCTCACAAGAGTGTGCGCCTTGTCTTCTTCATAGAAGTTACCTTTGATATTTAACCGGCCCTGTTCAGCCGAATCAAATAACGCACCGCCCGCCAAGAGCGCCGCAATGCCCCGCCCTCATGGACTACAACTTTTGATGTCGCAAGACTGTTAAGGGGCACTGGCAGCCGCCTCGGACCGGCCGAGGCAGAGACCCACACCAGCCTTTAAAATGGGACTGTGCAGGGACTTGTGAACACACGGCATGAATTGACACGGACAGCTAACACAGACGGCATCAAACTACCGCGAGGAACACCACAAGCGAAACCACGAGCCCCATAATGCAACGCACATACCTCCAGCGGTGGTCCAATGGGGACCATCATTATAAAAACAACGGAAATAGCGGGAGCCAATGTGGTGCAATACAGAACAATGCTGCAGTGGACCCTTTCAGGAAGGTAGCAGGACTACTGAAACGCGTCAGGGAAGCTGTTCGAGATTGCCGTGACTGATTAAATGAAGCTGTACTTCTCAGAAGAGTGTGTGCCTTGTCTTCCACATAGAAGTTACCTTTGATATTTAAACGGCCCTGTCCAGCCGAATCAAGGAAGGCACCGCAAACCAAGAGCGCCGCAATGCCCGCCCTCATGGACTACAACTTTTGATGTCGCAAGACTGTTAAGGGGCACTGGCAGCCGCCTCGGACCGGCCGAGGCAAGGACCCACACCAGCCTTGAAAATGGGACTGTGCAGGGACTTGTGAACACACAGCATGAATTGACACGGACAGCTAACACAGATGGCATCAAACTACCGCGAGGAACACCACAAGCGAAACCACAAGCCCCATAATGCAATGCACATACCACCAGAGGTGGTCCAATGGGGACCATCATTATAAAAACAATGGAAATAGCGGGAGCCAACGTGGTGAAATACAGAACAATGCTGCGGTGGACCCTTTGAGAAAGGTAGCAGGACTACTGAAACGCGTCAGGGAAGCTGTTCGAGATTGCCGTGACTGATTAAATGAAGCTGTACTTCTCACAAGAGTGTGCGCCTTGTCTTATTCATAGAAGTTACCTTTGCTATTGAACCGGCCCTGTTCAGCCGAATCAAGGAACGCACCATCCGCCAAGAGCGCCGCAATGCCCCGCCCCCATGGACTACAACTTTTGATGTCGCAAGTCTGTTAAGGGGCACTGGCAGCCGCCTCGGACCGGCCGAGGCAGGGACCCACACCAGCCTTGAAAATGGGACTGTGCAGGGACTTGTGAACACACGGCATGAATTGACACGGACAGCTAACACAGACGGCATCAAACTACCGCGAGGAACACCACAAGCGAAACCACGAGCCCCATAATGCAACGCACATACCACCAGAGGTGGTCCAATGGGGACCATCATTATATAAACAACGGAAATAGCGGGAGCCAATGTGGTGCAATACAGAACAATGCTGCAGTGAACCCTTTGAGAAAAGTAGCAGGACTACTGAAACGCGTCAGGGAAGCTGTTCGAAATTGCCGTGACTGATTAAATGAAGGTGTACTTCTCACAAGAGTGTGCGCCTTGTCTTCTTCATAGAAGTTACCTTTGATATTGAACCGGCCCTGTTCAGCCGAATCAAGGAACGCACCATCCGCCAAGAGCTCCGCAATGCCCCGCCCCCATGGACTACAACTTTTGATGTAGCAAGTCTGTTAAGGGGCACTGGCAGCCGCCTCGAACCGGCCGAGGCAGGGACCCACACCATCCTTGAAAATGGGACTGTGCAGGGACTTGTGAACACACGGCATGAATTGACACAGACAACTAACACAGACGGCATCAAACTACCGCGAGGAACACCACAAGCGAAACCACGAGCCCCATAATGCAACGCACATACCTCCAGAGGTGGTCCAATGGGGACCATCATTATAAAAACAACGGAAATAGCGGGAGCCAATGTGGTGCAATACAGAACAATGCTGCAATGGACCCTTTGAGAAAGGTAGCAGGACTACTGAAACGCGTCAGGGAAGCTGTTCGAGATTGCCGTGACTGATTAAATGAAGCTGTACTTCTCAGAAGAGTGTGTGCCTTTTTTTCTTCATAGAAGTTACCTTTGATATTCAAACGGCCCTGTCCAGCCGAATCAAGGAAGGCACCTCCCGCCAAGAGCGCCGCAATGCCCCGCCCTCATGGACTACAACTTTTGATGTTGCAAGACTGTTAAGGGGCACTGGCAGCCGCCTCGGACCGGCCGAGGCAAGGACCCACACCAGCCTTGAAAACGGGACTGTGCAGGGACTTGTGAACACACGGCATGAATTGACACGGACAGCTAACACAGACGGCATCAAACTACCGCGAGGAACACCACAAGCGAAACCACGAGCCCCATAATGCAACGCACATACCACCAGAGGTGGTCCAATGGGGACCATCATTATAAAAACAACGGAAATAGCGGGAGCCAATGTGGTTCAATACAGAACAATGCTGCAGTGGACCCTTTGATAAAGGTAGCAGGATTACTGAAATCAGTCAGGGAAGCTGGTCGAAATTGCCGTGACTGGTTAAATGAAGCTGTACTTCTCACAAGAGTGTGCGCCTTGTCTTCTTCATAGAAGTTACCTTTGATATTTAAACGGCCCTGTTCAGCCGAATCAAGGAACGCACCGCCCGCCAAGAGCACCGCAATGCCCCGCACTCATGGACTACAACTTTTGATGTCGCAAGACTGTTAAGGGGCACTGGCAGCCGCCTCGGACCGGCCAAGGCAGGGACCCACACCAGCCTTGAAAATGGTACTGTGCAGGGACTTGTGAACACACGGCATGAATTGACACGGACAGCTAACACAGACGGCATCAAACTACCGCGAGGAACACCACAAGCGAAACCACGAGCCCCATAATGCAACGCACATACCACCAGAGGTGGTCCAATAGGGACCATCATTATAAAAACAACGGAAATAGCGGGAGCCAATGTGGTGCAATACAGAACAATGCTGCAGTGGACCCTTTGAGAAAGGTAGCAGGACTACTGAAACGCATCAGGGAAGCTGTTCGAAATTGCCGTGACTGATTAAATGAAGCTGTACTTCTCACAAGAGTGTGCGCCTTGTCTTCTTCATAGAAGTTACCTTTGATATTTAACCGGCCCTGTTCAGCCGAATCAAGGAACGCACCGCCCGCCAAGAGCGCCGCAATGCCCCGCCCTCATGGACTACAACTTTTGATGTCGCAAGACTGTTAAGGGGCACTGGCAGCCGCCTCGGACCGGCCGAGGCAGGGACCCACACCAGCCTTGAAAATGGGACTGTGCAGGGACTTGTGAACACACGGCATGAATTGACACGGACAGCTAACACAGACGGCATCAAACTACCGCGAGGAACACCACAAGCGAAACCACGAGCCCCATAATGCAACGCACATACCTCCAGCGGTGGTCCAAAGGTGACCATCATTATAAAAACAACGGAAATAGCGGGAGCCAATGTGGTGCAATACAGAACAATGCTGCAGTGGACCCTTTCAGGAAGGTAGCAGGACTACTGAAACGCGTCAGGGAAGCTGTTCGAGATTGCCGTGACTGATTAAATGAAGCTGTACTTCTCAGAAGAGTGTGTGCCTTGTCTTCCACATAGAAGTTACCTTTGATATTTAAACGGCCCTGTCCAGCCGAATCAAGGAAGGCACCGCCCACCAAGAGCGCCGCAATGCCCGCCCTCATGGACTAAAACTTTTGATGTCGCAAGACTGTTAAGGGGCACTGGCAGCCGCCTCGGACCGGCCGAGGCAAGGACCCACACCAGCCTTGAAAATGGGACTGTGCAGGGACTTGTGAACACACAGCATGAATTGACACGGACAGCTAACACAGATGGCATCAAACTACCGCGAGGAACACCACAAGCGAAACCACAAGCCCCATAATGCAATGCACATACCACCAGAGGTGGTCCAATGGGGACCATCATTATAAAAACAATGGAAATAGCGGGAGCCAACGTGGTGAAATACAGAACAATGCTGCGGTGGACCCTTTGAGAAAGGTAGCAGGACTACTGAAACGCGTCAGGGAAGCTGTTTGAGATTGCCGTGACTGATTAAATGAAGCTGTACTTCTCACAAGAGTGTGCGCCTTGTCTTCTTCATAGAAGTTACCTTTGATATTTAACCGGCCCTGTTCAGCCGAATCAAGGAACGCACCATCCGCCAAGAGCGCCGCAATGCCCCGCCCTCATGGACTACAACTTTTGATGTCGCAAGACTGTTAAGGGGCACTGGCAGCCGCCTCGGACCGGCCGAGGCAGGGACCCACACCAGCCTTGAAAATGGTACTGTGCAGGGACTTGTGAACACACGGCATGAATTGACACGGACAGCTAACACAGACGGCATCAAACTACCGCGAGGAACACCACAAGCGAAACCACGAGCCCCATAATGCAACGCACATACCACCAGAGGTGGTCCAATAGGGACCATCATTATAAAAACAACGGAAATAGCGGGAGCCAATGTGGTGCAATACAGAACAATGCTGCAGTGGACCCTTTGAGAAAGGTAGCAGGACTACTGAAACGCATCAGGGAAGCTGTTCGAAATTGCCGTGACTGATTAAATGAAGCTGTACTTCTCACAAGAGTGTGCGCCTTGTCTTCTTCATAGAAGTTACCTTTGATATTTAACCGGCCCTGTTCAGCCGAATCAAGGAACGCACCGCCCGCCAAGAGCGCCGCAATGCCCCGCCCTCATGGACTACAACTTTTGATGTCGCAAGACTGTTAAGGGGCACTGGCAGCCGCCTCGGACCGGCCGAGGCAGGGACCCACACCAGCCTTGAAAATGGGACTGTGCAGGGACTTGTGAACACACGGCATGAATTGACACGGACAGCTAACACAGACGGCATCAAACTACCGCGAGGAACACCACAAGCGAAACCACGAGCCCCATAATGCAACGCACATACCTCCAGCGGTGGTCCAATGGGGACCATCATTATAAAAACAACGGAAATAGCGGGAGCCAATGTGGTGCAATACAGAACAATGCTGCAGTGGACCCTTTGAGAAAGGTAGCAGGACTACTGAAACGCGTCAGGGAAGCTGTTCGAGATTGCTGTGACTGATTAAATGAAGCTGTACTTCTCAGAAGAGTGTGTGCCTTGTCTTCTTCATAAAAGTTACCTTTGATATTCAAACGGCCCTGTCCAGCCGAATCAAGGAACGCACCTCCCGCCAAGAGCGCCGCAATGCCCCGCCCTCATGGACTACAACTTTTGATGTCGCAAGACTATTAAGGGGCACTGGCAGCCGCCTCGGACCGGCCGAGGCAGGGACCCACACCAGGCTTGAAAATGGGACTGTGCAGGGACTTGTTAACACACGGCATAAATTGACACGGACAGCTAACACAAACGGCATCAAACTACCGCGAGGAACACCACAAGCGAAACCACGAGCCCCATAATGCAACGCACATGCCACTAGAGGCGGTCCAATGGGGACCATCATTATAAAAACAACGGAAATAGCGGGAGCCAATGTGGTCTAATACAGAACAATGCTGCAGTGGACCCTTTGAGAAAGGTAGTAGGACTACTGAAACTCGTCAGGGAAGCTGTTCGAAATTGCCGTGACTGATTAAATGAAGCGGTACTTCTCACAAGAGTGTGCGCCTTGTCTCCTTCATAGAAGTTACCTTTGATATTTAAATGGCCCTGTTCAGCCGAATCAAGGAACGCACCGCCCGCCAAGAGCGCCGCAATGCCCCGCCCTCATGGACTACAACTTTTGATGTCGCAAGACTGTTAAGGGGCACTGGCAGCCGCCTCGGACCGGCCGAGGCAGGGACCCACACCAGCCTTGAAAATGGGACTGTGCAGGGACTTGTGAACACACGGCATAAATTGACACGGACAGCTAACACAAACGGCATCAAACTACCGCGAGGAACACCACAAGCGAAACCACGAGCCCCATAATGCAACGAACATACCACCAGAGGTGGTCCAATGGGGACCATCATTATAAAAACAACGGAAATAGCGGGAGCCAATGTGGTGCAATACAGAACAATGCTGCAGTGGACCCTTTGAGAAAGGTAGCAGGACTACTGAAACGCGTCAGGGAAGCTGTTCGAGATTGCTGTGACTGATTAAATGAAGCTGTACTTCTCACAAGAGTGTGCGCCTTGTCTTCTTCATAGAAGTTACCTTTGAAATTTAAACGGCCCTGTTCAGCCGAATCAAGGAATGCACCGCCCGCCAAGAGCGCCTCAATGCCCCGCCCTCATGGACTACAACTTTTGATGTCGCAAGACTGTTAAGGGGCACTGGTAGCCCCCTCGGACCTGCCAAGGCAGGGACCCACACCAGCCTTGAAAATGGGACTGTGCAGGGACTTGTGAACACACGGCATGAATTGACAAAGACACCTAACACAGACGGCATCAAACTACCGCGAGGAACACCACAAGCGAAACCACGAGCCCCATAATGCAACGCACATGCCACCAGAGGAGGTCCAATGGGGACCATCATTATAAAAACAACCGAAATAGCGGGAGCCAATGTGGTGCAATACAGAACAATGCTGCAGTGGACCCTTTGAGAAAGGTAGCACGACTACTGAAACGCGTCAGGGAAGCTGTTCTAAATTGACGTGACTGATTAAATGAAGCTGTACTTCTCACAAGAGTGTGCGCCTTGTCTTCTTCATAGAAGTTACCTTTGATATTTAAATGGCCCTGTTCAGCCGAATCAAGGAACGCACCGCCCGCCAAGAGCGCCGCAATGCCCCGCCCTCATGGACTACAACTTTTGATGCCGCAAGACTGTTAAGGGGCACTGGCAGCCGCCTCGGACCGGCCGAGGCAGGGACCCACACCAGCCTTGAAAATGGGACTGTGCAGAGACTTGTGAACACACCGCATGAATTGACACGGACAGCTAACACAGACGGCATCAAACTACCGCGAGGAACACCACAAGCGAAACCACGAGCCCCATAATGCAACGCACATACCACCAGAGGTGGTCCAATGAGGACCATCATTATAAAAACAACGGAAATAGCGGGAGCCAATGTGGTGCAATACAGAACAATGCTGCAGTGGACCCTTTGAGAAAGGTAGCAGGACTACTGAAATGCGTCAGGGAAGCTGTTCGAGATTGCCGTGACTGATTAAATGAAGCTGTACTTCTCAGAAGAGTGTGTGCCTTGTCTTCTTCATAGAAGTTACCTTTGATATATAAACTGCCCTGTCCAGCCGAATCAAGGAACGCACCGCCCGCCAAGAGCGGCTCAATGCCCCGCCCTCATGGACTACAACTTTTGATGTCACAAGACTGTTAAGGGGCACTGGCAGCCACCTCGGATTGGCCGAGGCAGGGACCCACACTAGCCTTGAAAATGGGATTGTGCAGGGACTTGTGAACACACGGCATGAATTGACACGGACAGCTAACACAGACGGCATCAAACTACCGCGAGGAACACCACAAGCGAAACCACGAGCCCCATAATGCAACGCACACACCACCAGAGGTGGTCCAATGGGGACCATCATTATAAAAACAACGGAAATAGCGGGAGCCAATGTGGTGCAATACAGAACAATGCTGCAGTGGACCCTTTGAGAAAGGTAGCAGGACTACAGAAATGCGTCAGGGAAGCTGTTCGAGATTGCCGTGACTGATTAAATGAAGCTGTACTTCTCAGAAGAGTGTGTGCCTTGTCTTCCTCATAGAAGTTACCTTTGATATATAAACTGCCCTGTCCAGCCGAATCAAGGAACGCACCACCCACCAAGAG
The DNA here is from genome assembly GCF_964263255.1 of Lissotriton vulgaris. NCBI lineage: Eukaryota > Metazoa > Chordata > Amphibia > Caudata > Salamandridae > Lissotriton > Lissotriton vulgaris. Next base: position 366,968,804 of record NC_141687.1, read on the forward strand.
CGCTGCAATGCCCCGCCATCATGGACTACAACTTTTGATGTCGCAAGACTGTTAAGGGGCACTGGCAGCCGCCTCGGACCGGCCGAGGCCGGGACCCACACCAGCCTTGAAAATGGGACTGTGCAGGGACTTGTGAACACACAGCATGAATTGACACGGACAGCTAACACAAACGGCATCAAACTACCGCGAGGAACACCACAAGCGAAACCACGAGCCCCATAATGCAACGCACATACCACCAGAGGTGGTCCAATGGGGACCATCATTATAAAAACAACGGAAATAGCGGGAGCCAATGTGGTGCAATACAGAACAATGCTGCAGTGGACCCTTTGAGAAAGGTAGCAGGACTACTGAAACGCATCAGGGAAGCTGCTCGAAATTGCCGTGACTGATTAAATGAAGCTGTACTTCTCACAAGAGTGTGCGCCTTGTCTTCCTCATAGAAGTTAACTTTGATATTTAAACGGCCCTGTTCAGCCGAATCAAGGAACGCACCGCCCGCCAAGAGCGCCGCAATGCCCCGCCCTCATTGACTACAACTTTTGATGTCGCAAGACTGTTAAGGGGCACTGGCAGCCGCCTCGGTCCAACCGAGGCAGGGACCCACACCAGCCTTGAAAATGGGATTGTGCAGGGACTTGTAAACACACGGCATGAATTGACACGGACAGCTAACACAGACGGCATCAAACTACCGCGAGGAACACCACAAGCGAAACCACGAGCCCCATAATGCAACGCACATACCACCAGAGGTGGTCCAATGGGGACCATCATTATAAAAACAACGGAAATAGCGGGAGCCAATGTGGTGCAATACAGAACAATGCTGCAGTGGACCCTTTGAGAAAGGTAGCAGGACTACTGAAACGCGTCAGGGAAGCTGTTCGAGATTGCCGTGACTGATTAAATGAAGCTGTACTTCTCACAAGAGTGTGCGCCTTGTCTTCTTTATAGAAGTTACCTTTTATATTTAAACGGCCCTGCCCAGCCGAATCAAGGAACGCACCGCCCGCCAAGAGCGCCGCAATGCCCTGCCCTCATGGACTACAACTTTTGATGTCGCAAGACTGTTAAGGGGCACTGGCAGCCGCCTCGGACTGGCCGAGGCAGGGACCCACACCAGCCTTGAAAATGGGACTGTGCAGGGACTTGTGAACACACCGCATGAATTGACACGGACAGCTAACACAGACGGCATCAAACTACCGCGAGGAACACCACAAGCGAAACCACGAGCCCCATAATGCAACGCACATACCACCAGAGGTGGTCCAATGGGGACCATCATTATACAAACAACGGAAATAGCGGGAGCCAAAGTGGTGCAATACAGAACAATGCTGCAGTGGACCCTTTGAGAAAGGTAGCAGGACTACGGAAACGCGTCAGGGAAGCTGTTCGAGATTGCCGTGACTGATTAAATGAAGCTGTACTTCTCACAAGAGTGTGCGCCTTCTCTTCTTCATAGAAGTTACCTTTGATATTTAAAAGGCCCTGTCCAGCCGAATCAAGGAACGCACCGCCCGTCAAGAGCGGCTCAATGCCCCGCCCTCATGGACTACAACTTTTGATGTCACAAGACTGTTAAGGGGCACTGGCAGCCGCCTCGGACCGGACGAGGCAGGGACCCACACCAGCCTTGAAAATGGGACTTTGCAGGGACTTGTGAACACACGGCATGAATTGACACGGACAGCTAACACAGACGGCATCAAACTACCGCGAGGAACACCACAAGCGAAACCACGAGCCCCATAATGCAACGCACACACCACCAGAGGTGGTCCAATGGGGACCATCATTATAAAAACAACGGAAATAGCGGGAGCCAATGTGGTGCAATACAGAACAATGCTGCAGTGGACCCTTTGAGAAAGGTAGCAGGACTACAGAAATGCGTCAGGGAAGCTGTTCGAGATTGCCGTGACTGATTAAATGAAGCTGTACTTCTCAGAAGAGTGTGTGCCTTGTCTTCCTCATAGAAGTTACCTTTGATATATAAACTGCCCTGTCCAGCCGAATCAAGGAACGCACCACCCACCAAGAGCGCTGCAATGCCCCGCCATCATGGACTACAACTTTTGATGTCGCAAGACTGTTAAGGGGCACTGGCAGCCGCCTCGGACCGGCCGAGGCCGGGACCCACACCAGCCTTGAAAATGGGACTGTGCAGGGACTTGTGAACACACAGCATGAATTGACACGGACAGCTAACACAAACGGCATCAAACTACCGCGAGGAACACCACAAGCGAAACCACGAGCCCCATAATGCAACGCACATACCACCAGAGGTGGTCCAATGGGGACCATCATTATGAAAACAACGGAAATAGCGGGAGCCAATGTGGTGCAATACAGAACAATGCTGCAGTGGACCCTTTGAGAAAGGTAGCAGGACTACTGAAACGCATCAGGGAAGCTGCTCGAAATTGCCGTGACTGATTAAATGAAGCTGTACTTCTCACAAGAGTGTGCGCCTTGTCTTCCTCATAGAAGTTAACTTTGATATTTAAACGGCCCTGTTCAGCCGAATCAAGGAACGCACCGCCCGCCAAGAGCGCCGCAATGCCCCGCCCTCATTGACTACAACTTTTGATGTCGCAAGACTGTTAAGGGGCACTGGCAGCCGCCTCGGTCCAACCGAGGCAGGGACCCACACCAGCCTTGAAAATGGGATTGTGCAGGGACTTGTAAACACACGGCATGAATTGACACGGACAGCTAACACAGACGGCATCAAACTACCGCGAGGAACACCACAAGCGAAACCACGAGCCCCATAATGCAACGCACATACCACCAGAGGTGGTCCAATGGGGACCATCATTATAAAAACAACGGAAATAGCGGGAGCCAATGTGGTGCAATACAGAACAATGCTGCAGTGGACCCTTTGAGAAAGGTAGCAGGACTACTGAAACGCGTCAGGGAAGCTGTTCGAGATTGCCGTGACTGATTAAATGAAGCTGTACTTCTCACAAGAGTGTGCGCCTTGTCTTCTTTATAGAAGTTACCTTTTATATTTAAACGGCCCTGCCCAGCCGAATCAAGGAACGCACCGCCCGCCAAGAGCGCCGCAATGCCCTGCCCTCATGGACTACAACTTTTGATGTCGCAAGACTGTTAAGGGGCACTGGCAGCCGCCTCGGACTGGCCGAGGCAGGGACCCACACCAGCCTTGAAAATGGGACTGTGCAGGGACTTGTGAACACACCGCATGAATTGACACGGACAGCTAACACAGACGGCATCAAACTACCGCGAGGAACACCACAAGCGAAACCACGAGCCCCATAATGCAACGCACATACCACCAGAGGTGGTCCAATGGGGACCATCATTATACAAACAACGGAAATAGCGGGAGCCAAAGTGGTGCAATACAGAACAATGCTGCAGTGGACCCTTTGAGAAAGGTAGCAGGACTACGGAAACGCGTCAGGGAAGCTGTTCGAGATTGCCGTGACTGATTAAATGAAGCTGTACTTCTCACAAGAGTGTGCGCCTTCTCTTCTTCATAGAAGTTACCTTTGATATTTAAAAGGCCCTGTCCAGCCGAATCAAGGAACGCACCGCCCGTCAAGAGCGGCTCAATGCCCCGCCCTCATGGACTACAACTTTTGATGTCACAAGACTGTTAAGGGGCACTGGCAGCCGCCTCGGACCGGACGAGGCAGGGACCCACACCAGCCTTGAAAATGGGACTTTGCAGGGACTTGTGAACACACGGCATGAATTGACACGGACAGCTAACACAGACGGCATCAAACTACCGCGAGGAACACCACAAGCGAAACCACGAGCCCCATAATGCAACGCACATACCACCAGAGGTGGTCTAATGGGGACCATCATTATAAAAACAACGGAAATAGCGGGAGCCAATGTGGTGCAATACAGAACAATGCTGCAGTGGACCCTTTGAGAAAGGTAGCAGGACTACTGAAACGCGTCAGGGAAGCTGTTCGAGATTGCCGTGACTGATTAAATGAAGCTGTACTTCTCAGAAGAGTGTGTGCCTTGTCTTCTTCATAGAAGTTTTTTTTTTTTTTTTTTTTTTTTTTGAAGACCTTTATTGGCATTCGTTAGTTGTACACAGCCAAGAGCCTACAACCCTGGGGCCGGCTGCAAAGTAAAACACAAAACCTGTCAGTGATGTATACATATAGTTCTTAGTGCAATAACGATAGGTCCGGCGTATCAACGCAGTGTTTGAGGTCTCACAGTTTTTTGATTTTGTAGATGCATAACTGTAAACGAAAAACAAACAGTAGAACAGAAAATAGGAGACCATTACATGCCTAACAACATATCAAAACGATAAGTGCGAAGCAAGGAATGCTAGGGGCATACAGGGCCGAGGGGGTGAACCGGTTCCGCACATCAGTACGAATTAATGAAGCATTAATTCACTTCTTCATCTAGTGTTAGCACATAGTCAGTGAAGTAGCACCAAAAGTCTTTAGGCCTAGTTTTTGCAGGCAGTTCTTCCTCATAAGTTTGTAGTTTGTCCCTACAGCTAGTGATATCACGCATCCAATCTGATAATTTGGGCACTTGCTTGCTGTGCCAGCACTTAGCTATCAGTCTCTTAGCCAGCAATAGAGCTATGACACAGAACTTACGTCGGGTAGCTTTAAGCTGTCGCACAACACCAAGCAGGCAGGTGCGTATAGTACATTCCAGCTCTGCCTCTGTCATCACGGACACCTTTGCTATAACTGCCGTCCAATAATCATGTATCTTGGGACAGGACCACGCTAGATGTATAAACCCTGCGCCCTCTTCATTACATCTTTTGCATCTGTCGTTGTCTTGCAGGCCAAACCTGTGCATACGCGCTGGTGTGTAGTATGCCTGATGCACAAACTTGTAATGAATGATTCTTAGATTACCATTAGGGGTAAGTATTTGCGTCAGTGCACAAGTCTGCTGCCATTCCTTCTCAGATAGCGGTTCCACCAGCACTGCGTCCCACCGAGCTTTGGCCCTGTCAGTGGTATGTGTTATCTCTGCTTGTGCTGTGGTGTACAGTCTAGACACCAGATGTGTTAAGTCTTGGGTGGTAATGAGCATCTGCAGCGTTTCCAGGCTATCCGGTTCGGTGGGGAATGTTGGATAGTGTCCTTGTATTGCCCTCTTCAGTCTGTAATGTGTGAAGGCAAACAGAGGTGTTTTGTTGTGGATATATGTTAAGTCTTCCAAGTTTACAAACCTTCCCTCTTGAAACAGATCACCCATCCGTACAAAGCCCACTTGTTGTAAGAGGGACATGCCCACCTTTTCACTCGTGACCGAGAGTGCCTGGTGATAATGTAAGTGCATTGCAGGTGCATATAAAGGTGTCTTATGGGCTAGCTGGCTTAATTTCCCCCAAGCCTTAACGGTCGTGTCAATGGTGTTAATATCTTGAGCATGTAGTGGCTGCCGAGTATGTGAAATAATCCCTGTGAGCGGTATCGGTGACGCATCCCCCTCCTCTATAGCAGTGTGTGTGAGGTACGGTATGTTGTGGTACCAGTATGCAGCATATTGTGCCTGAGCGCATAGATAATATAGTAGGAAGTCCGGCACCCCGAAACCACCTCTAATGTATGGAAGTGTTAGTGTTTGGAGGTCCACCCGTGCTTGCTTGCCGGCCCAGATAAGTTTTAACACAAGAGATTTTATACGGCGGAATACTTCTCCGGGCGGAGTGATCGGTATATTAGTAAAAAGATACAATAGTTTAGGTAGTATGTTCATTTTCACTATCGCTATACGATCCGCTAAGGATAGTGGTAGTTGTACCCAACGGTGTATCTTTTCTTCCAATTTAGAAATGGTTGCTCCATAGTTGGACCGTATAACCACTTCGGGGTCTCTATGGTACAGTACACCCAAATATCGTATTGGCTCTGATTGCCACTCTAATGGGTAGTCAGTTTCCTGAGGAGTTGTCGCGTCCGTTAGAGGAATAATGGAAGATTTGGACCAGTTTATGGCCAACCCTGAATATCCGCCAAACTTGATATACTCGCGCAAAATGTGGTTCAAATGTGTGTTTGGGTCACGGACGTACAGCAGCATATCATCCGCATACAAAGAGATATGTAATGGTCTGGACGGAAACTGCAATGCCGACGATTTATAATTTTGGCGAATGATACAGGCTAGAGGTTCGAGAGCTAAGGCGAACAATAAAGGTGAAAGCGGGCACCCTTGCCTGGTACCACGCTGTATGTGGAATAGGTCCGATACGTACCCATTGATACGAACCCGTGCGCATGGATTTGTGTAAATTAGGGATACCCACTGGACGAAGCGCTTTGGGAAGCCCATTCTTTGTAAAATAGCAATCAAGTAGGTCCACTCAATAGAATCGAAAGCCTTGGCGGCATCCAGCATTACTGCCACCGCCTTAGTAGATGGTTGGAGGTAGTGCGACAGGGCAAACAGCGATCTGGTATTGTGAGAAGTGGAGCGTGTAGGAATAAACCCGGCCTGATCCGGTAGAACCAGGTTAGTCATCAGTGGCTTCAACCGGATCGCCAATAATTTTGCCAATATTTTGGAGTCTGTGTTTATAAGAGAAAGCGGCCTATAAGAGTCACACAGTTTTGAATCTTTGGCAGGTTTAAGTAAAGCGATTATGACCGTTTCACGCAATGTGGGGGGTAGTTCTGCCTTGTCAAAAGCTGCGCCGTACATTTCCACCAAGTGGGGGGCAAGGATATCCACATATTGTTTATAAAATTCATTAGTGTAACCATCGGGACCCGGTGCCTTCCCATTTGGGAGAGTTCCAATCACCTCAGTTACCTCCTCCACCGTGATGGGGGACGCCAAGAATTCCCTCTGCCCATCCGATAGCCAACCTATTGCCACATTTTCCAGATATCGAAAAATCTCATCTTTCTCTGCTACCGGACGTGATCTATATAGATCCTCATACGTGTTCGCAAAGCATTGTAATATTTCTGTGGCGTGCGTGTGTATCGTGCCCCCTTCGGATTTCACGCGAAGTATAGCTGTGTGTCCTTTACCCTCGCATATCTTGGCCGCCAGTACACTACCTGGTCTGCCCCCTTCCCCATAAGATCTAGCTACATGTTTTTTGTCCAGGTATTTAATTTCGTCTTCTATGAACGTTTGGTGTTCGGAGTGTAAGTTACGTAGCTCACCCAACAGTGTGATATCCTGAGTCGTCTCGTAGGCCGTCTCCAGTTCCCTCATACGCTTCTCGCAGCGTGTGATTTGCCCGCGTATGTCCTTTAAGATGCCTATCGTGGTGGTCATGCACACACCCCGCAATGTGGCCTTGAATGCCTCCCACAATATACCCGGATCCTCAACAACAGGTTCATTGAATTGAAAGTATTCTTTGATTGCCCTGTGTATGGTATCCGCATAAATCACATCGGTTAGAGCACGAGAGTTAAATCGCCAATGGAAAGGAGGCGGGGTATAGTTAGGGATCGTTAGAGTTAGCAATACAGGGTTATGATCTGACAAGGACCTTGGCAGGACCTGTAACTCTCGTGTCCACAGTGTGATATTGTCTGAGCCAAGCCAATAATCCAGACGCGACCAGCTGTGGTGTAGTGCCGTAATGTGTGTGGCTCCCGGGGTATCGGGGAATCTGTGTCTCCAAATGTCGGTTAGTGACAAATCGGCAAGCATGTGTAGTAGTTTCGCCCTAGAGTGTTTGTGAGGTTCTGAAGAATGTGCGGAGCGATCCACCCCCTCCTCAAGGGTCACATTCCAGTCCCCCCACATATAATATGCGTATTTGCGAGTGATCTCAAATGACCCCACAGTTCCTGGAAAAATTCAGGTGCCTCCAAGTTTGGGCCATAAACATTTAGAAGTGTCAGTCTATGACCACGTAGGATGCCAGTCACTATCACATATCTACCCCCAGGGTCGCTAATGACTTGATGTACTGTGAAATTCAACCCCCTGCGAACTAGCGTAATCACCCCTCTGGAGTACGATGAGTAGGTGGCCATATATGAGGACTCGGACCAGCGGCCACCTATGTGTTTGTGTGTGTTGGGCGCGATGTGTGTCTCCTGTAGCACAGCAATATCAATTTCCCATCTATTCAAATCGGCAAACACCTGCCGTATTTTTTTCGGCTGCGTGAAACCTCGAACATTCCACGTGAGGAAGTTAACATGTGCTCTTCCAGTGCCTCTAGTTACCCGGGCCATACAGTAAACCAATGGATTATCTGTGTCAACCAATCACAATCAGAAACAGTGCTAAGATGTGTGGGGGCAATAAGGCAGTATCAGACCATGGCACTCAGTGCGTGTCAGCAAGAGACCATTCATGTTCTAGTTTTAAGGCACAATGACTCCCAATCAGTCATCTCCGTTCACCAGACGTGATCTCTGACAACAACCCTGATGTAATATAACGCTGCCACCGCCCTGCTCTGTCCCGTGAGCAGTAGCTCAGGCAATAAGTAGTCAACCTCTTACCACAGACCCCGAGGACAGCCACTCCATACGCCGATCATCTTCAGTCCGGATCCCGCTGCTGTTCCTCTCGGGCCTTCGTCTTAGATTGCTGCATTGCCTTCTTAACAAATTCCTGTGCAGCCTTTGGCGTGGACAAGATCACTGGTTTACCTTCCCAAGATACTCGCAATCTGGCCGGGTATAGCATTGAGTAGTTGATGTTGAGGTCTCTAAGTTTAGATTTTGCAGACGCAAATTCTTTCCTCGCTTGTTGCACTGCTACGGTATGATCCGGATAAAATTCGAGTGTGTTACCTTGGTAGGTAATCGTGCCCTTCTCACGAGCCAGTCGCAGTATAGTGTCTCTATCTCGGTAATTCAGAATCCTGGCCACTATCGGTCGCGGTGTAGCTCCCGGTGGTGGACGTGGGGCTAGGGACCTGTGCGCCCGCTCCACGATGAAGACCGGAGACAGCGCTCCCTCGCCGAATATATCCTTGCACAGCTGTTCCACGTAGATCTCCATGCGGCCTGTGTTGGTAGATTCCGGCAGTCCCGCGATGCGTACATTGTTGCGCCTAGAACGCGCTTCCAACTCTTCCTCCTTCGCCTTGATTACCTCCAGTACGCGCTCCATACCGGAGCACCTAGAGGAAGTCGCGCGGGACTCGTCCTCCACCGTGGATATTCTGTTCTCAGCCGTGTCCAGGCGTTCACCATGTTTGTCTAGTTTTGCAGACATGCCATCCATTCTGCATGTTAAATTGTCCAACTTGCCATTAATGTCTTGTAGGTTCGCCTGTATAGCCAGCAGTATTTTCTCCATGTTAGTGTTAGCCACCAGTTCAGCCGGTGTTTCCCCATCAGCCATCTGCTCCGTGGGCTTAAGCGTTTTCCTGCTTTCAAATGAAATCTTCTGCTGCTGTTTATCAGGCTTTCCCATCTTCTCCCGGGGGGGGGGGGGGCGGCGCTTGTGTGGCCTGCAGTGACGATCTGGTCACTCTGTCGGATGTCGCCGTTTTGCCTGAGTGGTGGTTCGTGATCTTCTAGGGCACCGTTGGTTCAGAGCCCCCGCGCCGTGTGTCTCCGTGTCTACCACATGCGTGATGTAGGCAAGTGGTGAATATGGCGTGGACCTTGGCGCAGCAATTCACAATGCAGAGGCAGATTGCAGCACCGCGACAGATCCGTGCGTTGTTATACGCGACTGTGACCCCGGTTGAACATGTGGTGAGCACTAGCACTACCGCGCATCAAGGGGCACTGCCTGGGCTTCCGGGATTTGGGGTATGTTGTGTTGAATGCCGCTCTGCGCAGGGCTGTGTGCTGCATTCCCCTGATTCAGGTGTCCACAGCAAATCCCAGTCCACTCTGTCAGATGGTATGCGCAATGGTTACTGCGCCCTGCCAGCCGCGTTAGGAGCCGTTGGTACCTGGATGATCCCGTGTAGACACCCGGTTACCTTCTGCACATACCGTGTTGCCAATATATCCTGGGAGATCAATGGCTCACTCCCGCTCTTCCGTGATGTGGCACCATCAGCAAACAACGCCGCAGTTCTAGTTCCCCAGGTTCATGTTAGTGGCACATGTGGGACAGATCGCGCGAAAGGCCAGGACCGCCCGCTCCAGCACCCATGGTTCCACGGCAGTCATACCTCGGTGCACGCTGTCTGTGCCTGTCGCATTTGAAGCCCGTCTCCTGCCTCAGGCGGCCGTCCCAACACCTCCGGTCACAATAATAGCAGCGGTATCGGTGGGAAAGTATCCCCGAGCTGCACTGCCAAGTTGCCAAACGCTGCCGGAGTCGGCAAAAGCCTCAGCGCGCCGCCATCTTGTGCCGCCTCAGTCCTCACCAACGGCGACCATGCGACCCTGGGGCAAGATCGCCAGCCGCGCCAATACAGTCCAGAACAGGCGCCGTCTTCCGACCGCCGGCCCGCCGCCAGGTGTCCCGTGTCATGCAGGCACCGGGCGTCTCACCTTCCCTTCAGGCTCCCTTCCGCTGCCGCTCCGGAGCCGGCCGCCAACTTGACCATAGTGTCTGTCCGGCGAGCGCTGATTTTCCCCCAAGAGCTCTGTTGTACCTGCACCGCATGTGCCACCAATCTCTCAGATCGTGCACAGCATTCTCCCACACACGCTGGTGGGGTCTGCGGACGGTCCTGTCGGTTTTAGGCAGGAAAATCACGCATTCTCGTGGTCGTCCGGCGGAGCTGTGATACTATCCAGCCATTCCGCTGTGCGCCCCCTAGCGCCTCCCCTTCTTCATAGAAGTTACCTTTGATATTTAAACGGCCCTGTCCAGCCGAATCAAGGAACGCACCTCCCACCAAGAGCGCCGCAATGCCCCGCCCACATGGACTACAACTTTTGATGTCGCAAGACTGTTAAGGGGCACTGGCAGCCGCTTCGGACCGGCCGAGGCAGGGACCCACACCAGCCTTGAAAACGGGACTGTGCAGGGACTTGTGAACACGCGGCATGAATTGACACGGACAGCTAACACAGACGGCATCAAACTACTGCGAGGAACACCACAAGCGAAACCACGAGCCCCATAATGCAACGCACATACCACCAGAGGTGGTCCAATGGGGACCATCATTATAAAAACAACGGAAATAGGGGGAGCCAATGTGGTGCAATACAGAACAATGCTGCAGTGGACCCTTTGAGAAAGGTAGCAGGACTACTGAAACGCGTCAGGGAAGCTGTTCGAAATTGACGTGACTGAATAAATGAAGCTGTACTTCTCACAAGAGTGTGCGCCTTGTCTTCTTCATAGAAGTTACCTTTGATATTTAAACGGCCCTGTTCAGCCGAATCAAGGAACGCACTGCCCGCCAAGAGCGCCGCAATGCCCCGCCTTCATGGACTACAACTTTTGATGTCGCAAGACTGTTAAGGGGCACTGGCAGCCGCCTCGGACCGGCCGAGGCAGGGACCCACTCCAGCCTTGAAAATGGGACTGTGCAGGGACTTGTGAACACACGGCATGAATTGACACGGACAGCTAACACAGACGGCATCAAACTACCGCGAGGAACACCACAAGCGAAACCACAAGCCCCATAATGCAACGCACATACCACCAGAGGTGGTCCAATGGGGACCATCATTATAAAAACAACGGAAATAGCGGGAGCCAATGTGGTGCAATACAGAACAATGCTGCAGTGGACCCTTTGAGAAAGGTAGCAGGACTACTGAAACGCGTCAGGGAAGCTGTTCGAGATTGCCGTGACTAATTAAATGAAGCTGTACTTCTCACAAGAGTGTGTGCCTTGTCTTCTTCATAGAAGTTACCTTTGATATTTAAACGGCCCTGTCCAGCCGAATCAAGGAACGCACCGCCCGCCAAGAGCGCCGCAATGCCCCGCTCTCATGGACTACAACTTTTGATGTCGCAAGACTGTTAAGTGGCACTGGCAGCCTCCTCGGACGGGCCGAGGCAGGGACCCACACCAGCCTTGAAAATGGGACTGTGCAGGGACTTGTGAACCCACGGCATGAATTGACACGGACAGCTTACACAGTCGGCATCAAACTACCGCGAGGAACACCACAAGCGAAACCGCGAGCCCCATAATGCAACGCACATACCACCAGAGGTGGTCCAATGGGGATCATCATTATAAAAACAACGGAAATAGCGGGAGCCAATATGGTGCAATACAGAACAATGCTGCAGTGGACCCTTTGAGAAAGGTAGCAGGACTACAGAAACGCGTCAGGGAAGCTGTTCGAAATTGCCGTGACTGATTAAATGAAGCTGTACTTCTCAGAAGAGTGTGCGCCTTGTCTTCTTCATAGAAGTTACCTTTGATATTTAAACGGCCCTGTTCAGCCGAATCAAGGAACGCACCGCCCGCCAAGAGCGCCGCAATGCCCCGCCCTCATGGACTACAACTTTTGATGTCGCAAGACTGTTAAGGGGCACTGGCAGCCGCCTCGGACCGGCCGAGGCAGGGACCCACACCAGCCTTGAAAATGGGACTGTGCAGGGACTTGTGAACACACGGCATGAATTGACACGGACAGCTAACACAGACGGCATCAAACTACCGCGAGGAACACCACAAGCGAAACCACGAGCCCCATAATGCAACGCACATACCACCAGAGGTGGTCCAATGGGGACCATCGTTATAAAAACAACGGAAATAGCGGGAGAAAATGTGGTGCAATACAGAACAATGCTGCAGTGGACCCTTTGAGAAACGTAGCAGGACTACGGAAACGCATCAGGGAAGCTGTTCGAGATTGCCGTGACTGATTAAATGAAGCTGTACTTCTCACAAGAGTGTGCGCCTTGTCTTCTTCATAGAAGTTACCTTTGATATTTAAACGGCCCTGTCCAGCCGAATCAAGGAATGCACCGCCCGCCAAGAGCGGCTCAATGCCCCGCCCTCATGGACTACAACTTTTGATGTCACAAGAATGTTAAGGGGCACTGGCAGCCGCCTCGGACCGGACGAGGCAGGGACCCACACCAGCCTTGAAAATGGGACTTTGCAGGGACTTGTGAACACACGGCATGAATTGACACGGACAGCTAACACAGACGGCATCAAACTACCGCGAGGAACACCACAAGCGAAACCACGAGCCCCATAATGCAACGCGCATACCACCAGAGGTGGTCTAATGGGGACCATCATTATAAAAACAACGGAAATAGCGGGAGCCAATGTGGTGCAATACAGAACAATGCTGCAGTGTACCCTTTGAGAAAGGTAGCAGGACTACTGAAACGCGTCAGGGAAGCTGTACGAGATTGCCGTGACTGATTAAATGAAGCTGTACTTCTCAGAAGAGTGTGTGCCTCGTCTTCTTCATAGAAGTTACCTTTGATATTTAAACGGCCCTGTCCAGCCGAATAAAGGAACGCACCTCCCACCAAGAGCGCCGCAATGCTCCGCCCACATGGACTACAACTTTTGATGTCGCAAGACTGTTAAGGGGCACTGGCAGCCGCCTCGGACTGGCCGAGGCAGGGACCCACACCAGGCTTGAAAACGGGACTGTGCAGGGACTTGTGAACACACGACATGAATTGACACGGACAGCTAACACAGACGGCATCAAACTACCGCGAGGAACACCACAAGCGAAACCACGAGCCCCATAATGCAACGCAAATACCACCAGAGGTGGTCCAATGGGGACCATCATTATAAAAACAACGGAAATAGCGGGAGCCAATGTGGTGCAATACAGAACAATGCTGCAGTGGACCCTTTGAGAAAGGTAGCAGGACTACTGAAACGCGTCAGGGAAGCTGTTCGAAATTGCTGTGACTGATTAAATGAAGCTGTACTTCTCACAAGAGTGTGCGCCTTGTCTTCTTCATAGAAGTTACCTTTGATATTTAACCGGCCCTGTTCAGCCGAATCAAGGAACGCACCGCCCGCCAAGAGCGCCGCAATGCCCCGCCCTCATGGACTACAACTTTTGATGTCGCAAGACTGTTAAGGGGCACTGGCAGCGCCTCGGACCGGCCGAGGCAGGGATCCACACCAGCCTTGAAAATGGGACTGTGCAGGGACTTGTGAACACACGGCATGAATTGACACGGACAGCTAACACAGACGGCATCAAACTACCGCGAGGAACACCACAAGCGAAACCACGAGCCCCATAATGCAACGCACATACCACCAGAGGTGGTCCAATGGGGACCATCATTATAAAAACAACGGAATTAGCGGGAGCCAACGTGGTGCAATACAGAACAATGCTGCAGTGGACCCTTTGAGAAAGGTAGCAGGACTACTGAAACGCGTCAGGGAAGCTGTTCGAGATTGCCGTGACTGATTAAATTAAGCTGTACTTCTCACAAGAGTGTGCGCCTTGTCTTCTTCATAGAAGTTACCTTTGATATTTAAACGGCCCTGTCCAGCCGAATCAAGGAATGCACCGCCCGCCAATTGTGGCTCAATGCCCCGCCCTCATGGACTACAACCTTTGATGTCACAAGACTGTTAAGGGGCACTGGCAGCAGCCGCCTCGGACCGGCCGAGGCAGGGACCCACACCAGCCTTGAAAATAGGACTGTGCAGGGACTTGTGAACACATGGCATGAATTGACACGGACAGCTAACACAGACGGTATCAAACTACCGCGAGGAACACCACAAGCGAAACCACAAGCCCCATAAGGCAACGCACATACCACCAGAGGTGGTCCAATGGGGACCATCATTATAAAAACAACGGAAATAGTGGGAGCCAATGTGGTGCAATACAGAACAATGCTGCAGTGGACCCTTTGAGAAAGGTAGCAGGACTACTGAAACGCATCAGGGAAGCTGTTCGAGATTGCCGTGACTGATTAAATGAAGCTGTACTTCTCAGAAGAGTGTGTGCCTTTTTTTTCTTCATAGAAGTTACCTTTGATATTTAAATGGCCCTGTCCAGCCGAATCAAGGAACGCACCTCCCGCCAAGAGCGCCGCAATTCCCCGCCCTCATGGACTACAACTTTTGATGTCGCAAGACTGTTAAGGGGCACTGGCAGCCGCCTCGGTCCGGCCGAGGCAGGGACCCACACCAGCCTTGAAAATGGTACTGTGCAGGGACGTGTGAACACACGGCATGAATTGACACGGACAGCTAACACAGACAGCATCAAACTACCGCGAGGAACACCACAAGCGAAACCACGAGCCCCATAATGCAACGCACATACCACCAGAGGTGGTCCAATAGGGACCATCATTATAAAAACAACGGAAATAGCGGGAGCCAATGTGGTGCACTACAGAACAATGCTGAAGTGGACCCTTTAAGAAAGGTAGCAGGACTACTGAAACGCGTCAGGGAAGCTGTTCGAAATTGCCGTGACTGATTAAATGAAGCTGTACTTCTCACAAGAGTGTGCGCCTTGTCTTCTTCATAGAAGTTACCTTTGATATTTAAACGGCCCTGTTCAGCCGAATCAAGGAACGCACAGCCCGCCAAGAGCGCCGCAATGCCCCGCCCTCATGGACTACAACTTTTGATGTCGCAAGACTGTTAAGGGGCACTGGCAGCCGCCTCGGACCGCCCGAGGCAGGGACCCACACCAGCCTTGAAAATGGGACTGTGCAGGGACTTGTGAACACACGGCATAAATTGACACGGACAGCTAACACAAACGGCATCAAACTACCGCGAGGAACACCACAAGCGAAACCACGAGCCCCATAATGCAACGCACATGCCACCAGAGGAGGTCCAATTGGGACCATCATTATAAAAACAACGGAAATAGCGGGAGCCAATGTGGTGCAATACAGAACAATGCTGCAGTGGACCCTTTGAGAAAGGTAGTAGGACTACTGAAACGCGTCAGGGAAGCTGTTCGAGATTGCCGTGACTGATTAAATGAAGCTGTACTTCTCAGAAGAGTGTGTGCCTTGTCTTCTTCATAGAAGTTACCTTTGATATTTAAACGGCCCTGTCCAGCCGAATCAAGGAACGCACCGCCCGCCAAGAGCGGCTCAATGCCCTGCCCTCATGGACTACAACTTTTGATGTCGCAAGACTGTTAAGGGGCACTAGCAGCCGCCTCGGACCGGCCGAGGCAGGGACCCACACTAGCCTTGAAATTGGGACTGTGCAGCGACTTGTGAACACACGGCATGAATTGACACGGACAGCTAACACAAACGGCATCAAACTACCGCGAGGAACACCACAAGCGAAACCACGAGCCCCATAATGCAACGCACATACCACCAGAGGTGGTCCAATGGAGACCATCATTATAAAAACAACGGAAATAGCGGGAGCCAATGTGGTGCAATACAGAACAATGCTGCAGTGGACCCTTTGAGAAAGGTAGTAGGACTACTGAAACGCGTCAGGGAAGCTGTTCGAGATTGCCGTGACTGATTAAATGAAGCTGTACTTCTCAGAAGAGTGTGTGCCTTGTCTTCTTCATAGAAGTTACCTTTGATATTTAAACGGCCCTGTCCAGCCGAATCAAGGAACGCACCGCCCGCCAAGAGCGGCTCAATGCCCTGCCCTCATGGACTACAACTTTTGATGTCGCAAGACTGTTAAGGGGCACTAGCAGCCGCCTCGGACCGGCCGAGGCAGGGACCCACACTAGCCTTGAAATTGGGACTGTGCAGCGACTTGTGAACACACGGCATGAATTGACACGGACAGCTAACACAAACGGCATCAAACTACCGCGAGGAACACCACAAGCGAAACCACGAGCCCCATAATGCAACGCACATACCACCAGAGGTGGTCCAATGGAGACCATCATTATAAAAACAACGGAAATAGCGGGAGCCAATGTGGTGCAATACAGAACAATGCTGCAGTGGACCCTTTGAGAAAGGTAGCAGGACTACTGAAACGCGTCAAGGAAGCTGTTCGAAATTGCCGTGACTGATTAAATGAAGCTGTACTTCTCACAAGGGTGTGCGCCTTGTCTTCTCCATAGAAGTTACCTTTGATATTTAACCGGCCCTGTTCAGCCGAATCAAGGAACGCACCACCCGCCAAGAGCGCCGCAATGCCCCGCCCTCATGGACTACAACTTTTGATGTCGCAAGACTGTTAAGGGGCACTGGCAGCCGCCTCGGAACGGCCGAGGCAGGGACTCACACCAGCCTTGAAAATGGGACTATGCAGGGACTTGTGAACACACGGCATGAATTGACACGGACAGCTAACACAGACGGCATCAAACTACCGCGAGGAACACCACAAGCGAAACCACGAGCCCCATAATGCAACGCACATACCACCAGAGGTGGTCCAATGGGGACCATCATTATAAAAAAAAAAGGAAATAGCGGGAGCCAACGTGGTGCAATACAGAACAATGCTGCAGTGGACCCTTTGAGAAAGGTAGCAGGACTACTGAAACGCGTCAGGGAAGCTGTTTGAGATTGCCGTGACTGATTAAATGAAGCTGTACTTCTCACAAGAGTGTGCGCCTTGTCTTCTTCATAGAAGTTACCTTTGATATTTAAACGGCCCTGTCCAGCCGAATCAAAGAACGCACAGCCCGCCAAGAGCGGCTCAATGCCCCGCCCTCATGGACTACAACTTTTGATGTCACAAGACTGTTAAGGGGCACTGGCAGCCGCCTCGGACCGGCCGAGGCAGGGACCCACACCAGCCTTGAAAATTGGACTGTGCAGGGACTTGTGAACACACGGCATGAATTGACGCGGACAGCTAACACAGACGGCATCAAACTACCGCGAGGAACACCACAAGCGAAACCACGAGCCCCATAATGCAACGCACATACCACCAGAGGTGGTCCAATGGGGACCATCATTATAAAAACAACGGAAATAGCGGGAGCCAATGTGGTGCAATACAGAACAATGCTGCAGTGGACCCTTTGAGAAAGGTAGCAGGACTACTGAAACGCGTCAGGGAAGCTGTTTGAGATTGCCGTGACTGATTAAATGAAGCTGTACTTCTCAGAAGAGTATGTGCCTTGTCTTCTTCATAGAAGTTACCTTTGATATTTAAACGGCCCTGTCCAGCCGAATCAAGAAACGCACCTCCCGCCAAGAGCGCCGCAATGCCCCGCCCTCATGGACTACAACTTTTGATGTTGCAAGACTGTTAAGGGGCACTGGCAGCCACCTCAGGCCGGCTGAGGCAGGGACCCACACCAGCCTTGAAAATGGGACTGTGCAGGGACTTGTAAACTCAAGGCATGAATTGACACGGACAGCTAACACAGACGGCATCAAACTACCGCGAGGCACACCACAAGCGAAACCACGAGCCCCATAATGCAACGCACATACCACCAGAGGTGGTCCAATGGGGACCATCATTATAAAAAAAACGGAAATAGCGGGAGCCAATGTAGTGCAATACAGAACAATGCTGCAGTGGACCCTTTGAGAAACGTAGCAGGACTACGGAAACGCATCAGGGAAGCTGTTCGAGATTGCCGTGACTGATTAAATGAAGCTGTACTTCTCACAAGAGTGTGCGCCTTGTCTTCTTCATAGAAGTTACCTTTGATATTTAAACGGCCCTGTCCAGCCGAATCAAGGAATGCACCGCCCGCCAAGAGCGGCTCAATGCCCCGCCCTCATGGACTACAACTTTTGATGTCACAAGACTGTTAAGGGGCACTGGCAGCCGCCTCGGACCGGACGAGGCAGGGACCCACACCAGCCTTGAAAATGGGACTTTGCAGGGACTTGTGAACACACGGCATGAATTGACACGGACAGCTAACACAGACGGCATCAAACTACCACAAGGAACACCACAAGCGAAACCACGAGCCCCATAATGCAACGCGCATACCACCAGAGGTGGTCTAATGGGGACCATCATTATAAAAACAACGGAAATAGCGGGAGCCAATGTGGTGCAATACAGAACAATGCTGCAGTGTACCCTTTGATTAAGGTAGCAGGACTACTGAAACGCGTCAGGGAAGCTGTACGAGATTGCCGTGACTGATTAAATGAAGCTGTACTTCTCAGAAGAGTGTGTGCCTTGTCTTCTTCATAGAAGTTACCTTTGATATTTAAACGGCCCTGTCCAGCCGAATAAAGGAACGCACCTCCCACCAAGAGCGCCGCAATGCCCCGCCCACATGGACTACAACTTTTGATGTCGCAAGACTGTTAAGGGGCACTGGCAGCCGCCTCGGACTGGCCGAGGCAGGGACCCACACCAGCCTTGAAAACGGGACTGTGCAGGGACTTGTGAACACACGGCATGAATTGACACGGACAGCTAACACAGACGGCATAAAACTACCGCGAGGAACACCACAAGCGAAACCACGAGCCCCATAATGCAACGCACATACCACCAGAGGTGGTCCAATGGGGACCATCATTATAAAAACAACGGAAATAGCGGGAGCGAATGTGGTGCAATACAGAATAATGCTGCAGTGGACCCTTTGAGAAAGGAAGCAGGACTACTGAAATGGGTCAGGGAAGCTGGTCGAAATTGCCGTGACTGGTTAAATGAAGCTGTACTTCTCACAAGAGTGTGCGCCTTGTCTTCTTCATAGAAGTTACCTTTCATATTTAAACGGCCCTGTTCAGCCGAATCAAGGAACGCACCACCCGCCAAGAGCGCCGCAATGCCCCGCCCTCATGACCTACAACTTTTGATGTCGCAAGACTGTTAAGGGGCACTGGCAGCCGCCTCGGACTGGCCGAGGCAGGGACCCACACCAGCCTTGAAAATGGGACTGTGCAGGGACTTGTGAACACACGGCATGAATTGGCACGGACAGCTAACACAAACGGCATCAAACTACCGCGAGGAACACCACAAGCGAAACCACGAGCCCCATAATGCAACGCACATACCACCAGAGGTGGTCCAATGGGGACCATCATTATAAAAACAACGGAAATAGCGGGAGCCAATGTGGTGCAATACAGAACAATGCTGCAGTGGACCCTTTGAGAAAGGTAGCAGGACTACTGAAACGCGTAAGGGAAGTTGTTCGAAATTGCCGTGACTGATTAAATGAAGCTGTACTTATCACAAGAGTGTGCGCCTTGTCTTCTTCATAGAAGTTACCTTTGATATTTAAATGGCCCTGTCTAGCCGAATCAAGGAACGCACTGCCCGCCAAGAGCGCCGCAATGCCCCGCCCTCATGGACTACAACTTTTGATGTCGCAAGACTGTTAAGGGGCACTGGCAGCCGCCTCGGACCGGCCGAGGCAGGGACCCACACCTGCCTTGAAAATGGGACTGTGCAGGGACTTGTGAACACACGGCATGAATTGACACGGACAGCTAACACAGACGGCATCAAACTACCGCGAGGAACACCACAAGCGAAACCACGAGCCCCATAATGCAACGCACATACCACCAGAGGTGGTCCAATGGGGACCATCATTATATAAACAACAGAAATAGCGGGAGCCAATGAGGTGCAATACAGAACAATGCTGCAGTGGACCCTTTGAGAAAGGTAGCAGGACTACTGAAACGCGTCAGGGAAGCTGTTCGAAATTGCCGTGACTGATTAAATGAAGCTGTACTTCTCACAAGAGTGTGCGCCTTGTCTTCTTCATAGAAGTTACCTTTGATATTTAACCGGCCCTGTTCAGCCGAATCAAGGAACGCACCGCCCGCCAAGAGCGCCGCAATGCCCCGCCCTCATGGACTACAACTTTTGATGTCGCAAGACTGTTAATGGGCACTGGCAACCGCCTCGGACCGGCCGAGGCAGGGACCCACACCAGCCTTGAAAATGGGACTGTGCAGGGACTTGTGAACACACGGCATGAATTGACACGGACAGCTAACACAGACGGCATCAAACTACCGTGAGGAACACCACAAGCGAAACCATGAGCCCCATAATGCAACGCACATACCACCAGAGGTGGTCCAACGGGGACCATCATTATAAAAACAACGGAAATAGCGGGAGCCAAGGTGGTGCAATACAGAACAATGCTGCAGTGGACCCTTTGAGAAAGGTAGCAGGACTACTGAAACGCGTCAGGGAAGCTGTTCGAGATTGCCGTGACTGATTAAATTAAGCTGTACTTCTCACAAGAGTGTGCGCCTTGTCTTCTTCATAGAAGTTACCTTTGATATTTAAATGGCCCTGTCTAGCCGAATCAAGGAACGCACTGCCCGCCAAGAGCGCCGCAATGCCCCGCCCTCATGGACTACAACTTTTGATGTCGCAAGACTGTTAAGGGGCACTGGCAGCCGCCTCGGACCGGCCGAGGCAGGGACCCTCACCTGCCTTGAAAATGGGACTGTGCAGGGACTTGTGAACACACGGCATGAATTGACACGGACAGCTAACACAGACGGCATCAAACTACCGCGAGGAACACCACAAGCGAAACCACGAGCCCCATAATGCAACGCACATACCACCAGAGGTGGTCCAATGGGGACCATCATTATATAAACAACAGAAATAGCGGGAGCCAATGAGGTGCAATACAGAACAATGCTGCAGTGGACCCTTTGAGAAAGGTAGCAGGACTACTGAAACGCGTCAGGGAAGCTGTTCGAAATTGCCGTGACTGATTAAATGAAGCTGTACTTCTCACAAGAGTGTGCGCCTTGTCTTCTTCATAGAAGTTACCTTTGATATTTAACCGGCCCTGTTCAGCCGAATCAAGGAACGCACCGCCCGCCAAGAGCGCCGCAATGCCCCGCCCTCATGGACTACAACTTTTGATGTCGCAAGACTGTTAAGGGGCACTGGCAACCGCCTCGGACCGGCCGAGGCAGGGACCCACACCAGCCTTGAAAATGGGACTGTGCAGGGACTTGTGAACACACGGCATGAATTGACACGGACAGCTAACACAGACGGCATCAAACTACCGTGAGGAACACCACAAGCGAAACCATGAGCCCCATAATGCAACGCACATACCACCAGAGGTGGTCCAACGGGGACCATCATTATAAAAACAACGGAAATAGCGGGAGCCAAGGTGGTGCAATACAGAACAATGCTGCAGTGGACCCTTTGAGAAAGGTAGCAGGACTACTGAAACGCGTCAGGGAAGCTGTTCGAGATTGCCGTGACTGATTAAATTAAGCTGTACTTCTCACAAGAGTGTGCGCCTTGTCTTCTTCATAGAAGTTACCTTTGATATTTAAACGGCCCTGTCCAGCCGAATCAAGGAACGCACCTCCCGCCAAGAGCGCCGCAATGCCCCGCCCTCATGGACTACAACTTTTGATGTCGCAAGACTGTTAAGGGGCACTGGCAGCCGCCTCGGACCGGCCGAGGCAGGGACCCACACCAGCCTTGAAAATGGGACTGTGCAGGGACTTGTAAACACAAGGCATGAATTGCCACTGACAGCTAACACAGACGGCATCAAACTACCGCGAGGAACACCACAAGCGAAACAACGAGCCCCACAATGCAACGCACATACCACCAGAGGTGGTGCAATGGGGAACATCATTATAAAAACAACGGAAATAGCGGGAGCCAATGTGGTTTCAATACAGAACAATGCTGCAGTGGACCCTTTGAGAAAGGAAGCAGGACTACTGAAACGCGTCAGGGAAGCTGTTCGAAATTGCTGTGACTCATTAAATGAAGCTGTACTTCTCACAAGAGTGTGCGCCTTGTCTTCTTCATAGAAGTTACCTTTCATATTTAAACGGCCCTGTTCAGCCGAATCAAGGAACGCACCACCCGCCAAGAGCGCCGCAATGCCCCGCCCTCATGACCTACAACTTTTGATGTCGCAAGACTGTTAAGGGGCACTGGCAGCCGCCTCGGACTGGCCGAGGCAGGGACCCACACCAGCCTTGAAAATGGGACTGTGCAGGGACTTGTGAACACACGGCATGAATTGGCACGGACAGCTAACACAAACGGCATCAAACTACCGCGAGGAACACCACAAGCGAAACCACGAGCCCCATAATGCAACGCACATACCACCAGAGGTGGTCCAATGGGGACCATCATTATAAAAACAACGGAAATAGCGGGAGCCAATGTGGTGCAATACAGAACAATGCTGCAGTGGACCCTTTGAGAAAGGTAGCAGGACTACTGAAACGCGTAAGGGAAGTTGTTCGAAATTGCCGTGACTGATTAAATGAAGCTGTACTTCTCACAAGAGTGTGCGCCTTGTCTTCTTCATAGAAGTTACCTTTGATATTTAAATGGCCCTGTCTAGCCGA
This sequence comes from Lissotriton vulgaris, assembly GCF_964263255.1. NCBI lineage: Eukaryota > Metazoa > Chordata > Amphibia > Caudata > Salamandridae > Lissotriton > Lissotriton vulgaris. Next base: position 366,991,916 of record NC_141687.1, read on the forward strand.
ATCAAGGAACGCACTGCCCGCCAAGAGCGCCGCAATGCCCCGCCCTCATGGACTACAACTTTTGATGTCGCAAGACTGTTAAGGGGCACTGGCAGCCGCCTCGGACCGGCCGAGGCAGGGACCCACACCTGCCTTGAAAATGGGACTGTGCAGGGACTTGTGAACACACGGCATGAATCGACACGGACAGCTAACACAGACGGCATCAAACTACCGCGAGGAACACCACAAGCGAAACCACGAGCCCCATAATGCAACGCACATACCACCAGAGGTGGTCCAATGGGGACCATCATTATATAAACAACAGAAATAGCGGGAGCCAATGAGGTGCAATACAGAACAATGCTGCAGTGGACCCTTTGAGAAAGGTAGCAGGACTACTGAAACGCGTCAGGGAAGCTGTTCGAAATTGCCGTGACTGATTAAATGAAGCTGTACTTCTCACAAGAGTGTGCGCCTTGTCTTCTTCATAGAAGTTACCTTTGATATTTAACCGGCCCTGTTCAGCCGAATCAAGGAACGCACCGCCCGCCAAGAGCGCCGCAATGCCCCGCCCTCATGGACTACAACTTTTGATGTCGCAAGACTGTTAAGGGGCACTGGCAACCGCCTCGGACCGGCCGAGGCTGGGACCCACACCAGCCTTGAAAATGGGACTGTGCAGGGACTTGTGAACACACGGCATGAATTGACACGGACAGCTAACACAGACGGCATCAAACTACCGTGAGGAACACCACAAGCGAAACCATGAGCCCCATAATGCAACGCACATACCACCAGAGGTGGTCCAACGGGGACCATCATTATAAAAACAACGGAAATAGCGGGAGCCAAGGTGGTGCAATACAGAACAATGCTGCAGTGGACCCTTTGAGAAAGGTAGCAGGACTACTGAAACGCGTCAGGGAAGCTGTTCGAGATTGCCGTGACTGATTAAATTAAGCTGTACTTCTCACAAGAGTGTGCGCCTTGTCTTCTTCATAGAAGTTACCTTTGATATTTAAACGGCCCTGTCCAGCTGAATCAAGGAACGCACCTCCCGCCAAGAGCGCCGCAATGCCCCGCCCTCATGGACTACAACTTTTGATGTCGCAAGACTGTTAAGGGGCACTGGCAGCCGCCTCGGACCGGCCGAGGCAGGGACCCACACCAGCCTTGAAAATGGGACTGTGCAGGGACTTGTAAACACAAGGCATGAATTGCCACTGACAGCTAACACAGACGGCATCAAACTACCGCGAGGAACACCACAAGCGAAACAACGAGCCCCACAATGCAACGCACATACCACCAGAGGTGGTGCAATGGGGAACATCATTATAAAAACAACGGAAATAGCGGGAGCCAATGTGGTTTCAATACAGAACAATGCTGCAGTGGACCCTTTGAGAAAGGAAGCAGGACTACTGAAACGCGTCAGGGAAGCTGTTCGAAATTGCCGTGACTCATTAAATGAAGCTGTACTTCTCACAAGAGTGTGCGCCTTGTCTTCTTCATAGAAGTTACCTTTGATATTTAAACGGCCCTGTTCAGCCGAATCAAAGAACGCACCGCCTGCCAAGAGCGCCGCAATGCCCCGCCCTCATGGACTACAACTTTTGATGTCGCAAGACTGTTAAGGGGCACTGGCAGCCGCCTCGGACCGGCCGAGGCAGGGACCCACACCAGCCTTGAAAATGGGACTGTGCAGGGACTCGTGAACACACGGCATGAATTGACGCGGACAGCTAACACAGACGGCATCAAACTACCGCGAGGAACACCACAAGCGAAACCACGAGCCCCATAATGCAACGCACATACCACCAGAGGTGGTCCAATGGGGACCATCATTATAAAAACAACGGAAATAGCGGGAGCCAATGTGGTGCAATACAGAACAATGCTGCAGTGGACCCTTTGAGAAAGGTAGCAGGACTACTGAAACGCGTCAGGGAAGCTGTTTGAGATTGCCGTGACTGATTAAATGAAGCTGTACTTCTCAGAAGAGTATGTGCCTTGTCTTCTTCATAGAAGTTACCTTTGATATTTAAACGGCCCTGTCCAGCCGAATCAAGAAACGCACCTCCCGCCAAGAGCGCCGCAATGCCCCGCCCTCATGGACTACAACTTTTGATGTCGCAAGACTGTTAAGGGGCACTGGCAGCCACCTCAGGCCGGCCGAGGCAGGGACCCACACCAGCCTTGAAAATGGGACTGTGCAGGGACTTGTAAACTCAAGGCATGAATTGACACGGACAGCTAACACAGACGGCATCAAACTACCGCGAGGAACACCACAAGCGAAACCACGAGCCCCATAATGCAACGCACATACCACCAGAGGTGGTCCAATGGGGACCATCATTATAAAAACAACGGAAATAGCGGGAGCCAATGTAGTGCAATACAGAACAATGCTGCAGTGGACCCTTTGAGAAACGTAGCAGGACTACGGAAACGCATCAGGGAAGCTGTTCGAGATTGCCGTGACTGATTAAATGAAGCTGTACTTCTCACAAGAGTGTGCGCCTTGTCTTCTTCATAGAAGTTACCTTTGATATTTAAACGGCCCTGTCCAGCCGAATCAAGGAATGCACCGCCCGCCAAGAGCGGCTCAATGCCCCGCCCTCATGGACTACAACTTTTGATGTCACAAGACTGTTAAGGGGCACTGGCAGCCGCCTCGGACCGGACGAGGCAGGGACCCACACCAGCCTTGAAAATGGGACTTTGCAGGGACTTGTGAACACACGGCATGAATTGACACGGACAGCTAACACAGACGGCATCAAACTACCACAAGGAACACCACAAGCGAAACCACGAGCCCCATAATGCAACGCGCATACCACCAGAGGTGGTCTAATGGGGACCATCATTATAAAAACAACGGAAATAGCGGGAGCCAATGTGGTGCAATACAGAACAATGCTGCAGTGTACCCTTTGATTAAGGTAGCAGGACTACTGAAACGCGTCAGGGAAGCTGTACGAGATTGCCGTGACTGATTAAATGAAGCTGTACTTCTCAGAAGAGTGTGTGCCTTGTCTTCTTCATAGAAGTTACCTTTGATATTTAAACGGCCCTGTCCAGCCGAATAAAGGAACGCACCTCCCACCAAGAGCGCCGCAATGCCCCGCCCACATGGACTACAACTTTTGATGTCGCAAGACTGTTAAGGGGCACTGGCAGCCGCCTCGGACTGGCCGAGGCAGGGACCCACACCAGCCTTGAAAACGGGACTGTGCAGGGACTTGTGAACACACGGCATGAATTGACACGGACAGCTAACACAGACGGCATAAAACTACCGCGAGGAACACCACAGGCGAAACCACGAGCCCCATAATGCAACGCACATACCACCAGAGGTGGTCCAATGGGGACCATCATTATAAAAACAACGGAAATAGCGGGAGCCAATGTGGTGCAATACAGAATAATGCTGCAGTGGACCCTTTGAGAAAGGAAGCAGGACTACTGAAATGGGTCAGGGAAGCTGGTCGAAATTGCCGTGACTGGTTAAATGAAGCTGTACTTCTCACAAGAGTGTGCGCCTTATCTTCTTAATAGAAGTTACCTTTCATATTTAAACGGCCCTGTTCAGCCGAATCAAGGAACGCACCACCCGCCAAGAGCGCCGCAATGCCCCGCCCTCATGACCTACAACTTTTGATGTCGCAAGACTGTTAAGGGGCACTGGCAGCCGCCTCGGACTGGCCGAGGCAGGGACCCACACCAGCCTTGAAAATGGGACTGTGCAGGGACTTGTGAACACACGGCATGAATTGGCACGGACAGCTAACACAAACGGCATCAAACTACCGCGAGGAACACCACAAGCGAAACCACGAGCCCCATAATGCAACGCACATACCACCAGAGGTGGTCCAATGGGGACCATCATTATAAAAACAACGGAAATAGCGGGAGCCAATGTGGTGCAATACAGAACAATGCTGCAGTGGACCCTTTGAGAAAGGTAGCAGGACTACTGAAACGCGTAAGGGAAGTTGTTCGAAATTGCCGTGACTGATTAAATGAAGCTGTACTTCTCACAAGAGTGTGCGCCTTGTCTTCTTCATAGAAGTTACCTTTGATATTTAAATGGCCCTGTCTAGCCGAATCAAGGAACGCACTGCCCGCCAAGAGCGCCGCAATGCCCCGCCCTCATGGACTACAACTTTTGATGTCGCAAGACTGTTAAGGGGCACTGGCAGCCGCCTCGGACCGGCCGAGGCAGGGACCCACACCAGCCTTGAAAATGGGACTGTGCAGGGACTTGTGAACACACGGCATGAATTGACACGGACAGCTAACACAGACGGCATCAAACTACCGTGAGGAACACCACAAGCGAAACCATGAGCCCCATAATGCAACGCACATACCACCAGAGGTGGTCCAACGGGGACCATCATTATAAAAACAACGGAAATAGCGGGAGCCAAGGTGGTGCAATACAGAACAATGCTGCAGTGGACCCTTTGAGAAAGGTAGCAGGACTACTGAAACGCGTCAGGGAAGCTGTTCGAGATTGCCGTGACTGATTAAATTAAGCTGTACTTCTCACAAGAGTGTGCGCCTTGTCTTCTTCATAGAAGTTACCTTTGATATTTAAACGGCCCTGTCCAGCCAAATCAAGGAACGCACCTCCCGCCAAGAGCGCCGCAATGCCCCGCCCTCATGGACTACAACTTTTGATGTCGCAAGACTGTTAAGGGGCACTGGCAGCCGCCTCGGACCGGCCGAGGCAGGGACCCACACCAGCCTTGAAAATGGGACTGTGCAGGGACTTGTAAACACAAGGCATGAATTGCCACTGACAGCTAACACAGACGGCATCAAACTACCGCGAGGAACACCACAAGCGAAACAACGAGCCCCACAATGCAACGCACATACCACCAGAGGTGGTGCAATGGGGACCATCATTATAAAAACAACGGAAATAGCGGGAGCCAATGTGGTTTCAATACAGAACAATGCTGCAGTGGACCCTTTGAGAAAGGAAGCAGGACTACTGAAACGCGTCAGGGAAGCTGTTCGAAATTGCCGTGACTCATTAAATGAAGCTGTACTTCTCACAAGAGTGTGCGCCTTGTCTTCTTCATAGAAGTTACCTTTGATATTTAAACGGCCCTGTTCAGCCGAATCAAGGAACGCACCGCCTGCCAAGAGCGCCGCAATGCCCCGCCCTCATGGACTACAACTTTTGATGTCGCAAGACTGTTAAGGGGCACTGGCAGCCGCCTCGGACCGGCCGAGGCAGGGACCCACACCAGCCTTGAAAATGGGACTGTGCAGGGACTTGTGAACACACGGCATGAATTGACACGGACAGCTAACACAGACGGCATCAAACTACCGCGAGGAACACCACAAGCGAAACCACGAGCCCCATAATGCAACGCACATACCACCAGAGGTGGTCCAATGGGGACCATCATTATAAAAACAACGGAAATAGCGGGAGCCAATGTGGTGCAATACAGAACAATGCTGCAGTGGACCCTTTGAGAAAGGTAGCAGGACTACTGAAACGCGTCAGGGAAGCTGTTCGAGATTGCCGTGACTGATTAAATGAAGCTGTACTTCTCAGAAGAGTGTGTGCCTTGTCTTCTTCATAAAAGTTACCTTTGATATTTAAACGGCCCTGTCTAGCCGAATCAAGGAACGCACCTCCCGCCAAAAGCGCCGCAATGCCCCGCCTTCATGGACTACAACTTTTGATGTCGCAAGACTGTTAAGGGGCACTGGCAGCCGCCTCGGACTGGCCGAGGCAGGGACCCACACCAGCCTTGAAAATGGGACTGTGCAGGGACTTGTGAACACACGGCATGAATTGACACGGACAGCTAACACAGACGGCATCAAACTACCGTGAGGAACACCACAAGCGAAACCACGAGCCCCACAATGCAACGCACATACCACCAGAGGTGGTCCAATGGGGACCATCATTATAAAAACAACGGAAAGAGCGGGAGCCAATGTGGTGCAATACAGAACAATGCTGCAGTGGACCCTTTGAGAAAGGTAGCAGGACTACTGAAACGTGTCAGGGAAGCTGTTCGAAATTGCCGTGACTCATTAAATGAAGCTGTACTTCTCACAAGAGTGTGCGCCTTGTCTTCTTCATAGAAGTTACCTTTGATATATAAACGGCCCTGTTCAGCCGAATCAAGGAACGCACCGCCCGCCAAGAGCGCCGCAATGCCCCGCCCTCATGACCTACAACTTTTGATGTCGCAAGACTGTTAAGGGGCACTGGCAGCCGCCTCGGTCTGGCCGAGGCAGGGACCCACACCAGCCTTGAAAATGGGACTGTGCAGGGACTTGTGAACACACGGCATGAATTGGCACGGACAGCTAACACAAACGGCATCAAACTACCGCGAGGAACACCACAAGCGAAACCACCAGCCCCATAATGCAACGCACATACCACCAGAGGTGGTCCAATGGGGACCATCATTATAAAAACAACGGAAATAGCGGGAGCCAATGTGGTGCAATACAGAACAATGCTGCAGTGGACCCTTTGAGAAAGGTAGCAGGACTACTGAAACGCGTAAGGGAAGTTGTTCGAAATTGCCGTGACTGATTAAATGAAGCTGTACTTCTCACAAGAGTGTGCGCCTTGTCTTCTTCATAGAAGTTACCTTTGATATTTAAATGGCCCTGTCTAGCCGAATCAAGGAACGCACTGCCCGCCAAGAGCGCCGCAATGCCCCGCCCTCATGGACTACAACTTTTGATGTCGCAAGACTGTTAAGGGGCACTGGCAGCCGCCTCGGACCGGCCGAGGCAGGGACCCACACCTGCCTTGAAAATGGGACTGTGCAGGGACTTGTGAACACACGGCATGAATTGACACGGACAGCTAACACAGACGGCATCAAACTACCGCGAGGAACACCACAAGCGAAACCACGAGCCCCATAATGCAACGCACATACCACCAGAGGTGGTCCAATGGGGACCATCATTATATAAACAACGGAAATAGCGGGAGCCAATGTGGTGCAATACAGAACAATGCTGCAGTGGACCCTTTGAGAAAGGTAGCAGGACTACTGAAACGCGTCAGGGAAGCTGTTCGAAATTGCCGTGACTGATTAAATGAAGCTGTACTTCTCACAAGAGTGTGCGCCTTGTCTTCTTCATAGAAGTTACCTTTGATATTTAACCGGCCCTGTTCAGCCGAATCAAGGAACGCACCGCCCGCCAAGAGCGCCGCAATGCCCCGCCCTCATGGACTACAACTTTTGATGTCGCAAGACTGTTAAGGGGCACTGGCAGCCGCCTCGGACCGGCCGAGGCAGGGGCCCACACCAGCCTTGAAAATGGGACTGTGCAGGGACTTGTGAACACACGGCATGAATTGACACGGACAGCTAACACAGACGGCATCAAACTACCGTGAGGAACACCACAAGCGAAACCATGAGCCCCATAATGCAACGCACATACCACCAGAGGTGGTCCAACGGGGACCATCATTATAAAAACAACGGAAATAGCGGGAGCCAAGGTGGTGCAATACAGAACAATGCTGCAGTGGACCCTTTGAGAAAGGTAGCAGGACTACTGAAACGCGTCAGGGAAGCTGTTCGAGATTGCTGTGACTGATTAAATTAAGCTGTACTTCTCACAAGAGTGTGCGCCTTGTCTTCTTCATAGAAGTTACCTTTGATATTTAAACGGCCCTGTCCAGCCGAATCAAGGAACGCACCTCCCGCCAAGAGCGCCGCAATGCCCCGCCCTCATGGACTACAACTTTTGATGTCGCAAGACTGTTAAGGGGCACTGGCAGCCGCCTCGGACCGGCCGAGGCAGGGACCCACACCAGCCTTGAAAATGGGACTGTGCAGGGGCTTGTAAACACAAGGCATGAATTGCCACTGACAGCTAACACAGACGGCATCAAACTACCGCGAGGAACACCACAAGCGAAACAACGAGCCCCACAATGCAACGCACATACCACCAGAGGTGGTGCAATGAGGACCATCATTATAAAAACAACGGAAATAGCGGGAGCCAATGTGGTGCAATACAGAACAATGCTGCAGTGGACCCTTTGAGAAAGGAAGCAGGACTACTGAAACGCGTCAGGGAAGCTGTTCGAAATTGCCGTGACTCATTAAATGAAGCTGTACTTCTCACAAGAGTGTGCGCCTTGTCTTCTTCATAGAAGTTACCTTTGATATTTAAACGGCCCTGTTCAGCCGAATCAAGGAACGCACCGCCCGCCAAGAGCGCCGCAATGCCCCGCCCTCATGGACTACAACTTTTGATGTCGCAAGACTGTTAAGGGGCACTGGCAGCCGCCTCGGACCGGCCGAGGCAGGGACCCACACCAGCCTTGAAAATGGGACTGTGCAGGGACTTGTGAACACACGGCATGAATTGACACGGACAGCTAACACAGACGGCATCAAACTACCGCGAGGAACACCACAAGCGAAACCACGAGCCCCATAATGCAACGCACATACCACCAGAGGTGGTCCAATGGGGACCATCATTATAAAAACAACGGAAATAGCGGGAGCCAATGTGGTGCAATACAGAACAATGCTGCAGTGGACCCTTTGAGAAAGGTAGCAGGACTACTGAAACGCGTCAGGGAAGCTGTTCGAGATTGCCGTGACTGATTAAATGAAGCTGTACTTCTCAGAAGAGTGTGTGCCTTGTCTTCTTCATAAAAGTTACCTTTGATATTTAAACGGTCCTGTCTAGCCGAATCAAGGAACGCACCTCCCGCCAAGAGCGCCGCAATGCCCCGCCTTCATGGACTACAACTTTTGATGTCGCAAGACTGTTAAGGGGCACTGGCAGCCGCCTCGGACTGGCCGAGGCAGGGACCCACACCAGCCTTGAAAATGGGACTGTGCAGGGACTTGTGAACACACGGCATGAATTGACACGGACAGCTAACACAGACGGCATCAAACTACCGTGAGGAACACCACAAGCGAAACCACGAGCCCCACAATGCAACGCACATACCACCAGAGGTGGTCCAATGGGGACCATCATTATAAAAACAACGGAAAGAGCGGGAGCCAATGTGGTGCAATACAGAACAATGCTGCAGTGGACCCTTTGAGAAAGGAAGCAGGACTACTGAAACGCGTCAGGGAAGCTGTTCGAAATTGCCGTGACTCATTAAATGAAGCTGTACTTCTCACAAGAGTGTGCGCCTTGTCTTCTTCATAGAAGTTACCTTTGATATTTAAACGGCCCTGTTCAGCCGAATCAAGGAACGCACCGCCCGCCAAGAGCGCCGCAATGCCCCGCCCTCATGGACTACAACTTTTGATGTCGCAAGACTGTTAAGGGGCACTGGCAGCCGCCTCGGACCGGCCGAGGCAGGGACCCACACCAGCCTTGAAAATGGGACTGTGCAGGGACTTGTGAACACACGGCATGAATTGACACGGACAGCTAACACAGACGGCATCAAACTACCGCGAGGAACACCACAAGCGAAACCACGAGCCCCATAATGCAACGCACATACCACCAGAGGTGGTCCAATGGGGACCATCATTATAAAAACAACGGAAATAGCGGGAGCCAATGTGGTGCAATACAGAACAATGCTGCAGTGGACCCTTTGAGAAAGGTAGCAGGACTACTGAAACGCGTCAGGGAAGCTGTTCGAGATTGCCGTGACTGATTAAATGAAGCTGTACTTCTCAGAAGAGTGTGTGCCTTGTCTTCTTCATAAAAGTTACCTTTGATATTTAAACGGTCCTGTCTAGCCGAATCAAGGAACGCACCTCCCGCCAAGAGCGCCGCAATGCCCCGCCTTCATGGACTACAACTTTTGATGTCGCAAGACTGTTAAGGGGCACTGGCAGCCGCCTCGGACTGGCCGAGGCAGGGACCCACACCAGCCTTGAAAATGGGACTGTGCAGGGACTTGTGAACACACGGCATGAATTGACACGGACAGCTAACACAGACGGCATCAAACTACCGTGAGGAACACCACAAGCGAAACCACGAGCCCCACAATGCAACGCACATACCACCAGGGGTGGTCCAATGGGGACCATCATTATAAAAACAACGGAAAGAGCGGGAGCCAATGTGGTGCAATACAGAACAATGCTGCAGTGGACCCTTTGAGAAAGGTAGCAGGACTACTGAAACGTGTCAGGGAAGCTGTTCGAAATTGCCGTGACTCATTAAATGAAGCTGTACTTCTCACAAGAGTGTGCGCCTTGTCTTCTTCATAGAAGTTACCTTTGATATATAAACGGCCCTGTTCAGCCGAATCAAGGAACGCACCGCCCGCCAAGAGCGCCGCAATGCCCCGCCCTCATGGACTACAACTTTTGATGTCGCAAGACTGTTAAGGGGCACTGGAAGCCGCCTCGGACTGGCCGAGGCAGGGACCCACACCAGCCTTGAAAATGGGACTGTGCAGGGACTTGTGAACACACAGCATAAATTGACACGGACAGCTAACACAGACTGCATCAAACTACCGCGAGGAACACCACAAGCCCCATAATGCAACGCACATACCACCAGAGGTGGTCCAATGGGGATCATCATTATAAAAACAACGGAAATAGCGGGAGCCAATGTGGTGCAATACAGAACATTGCTGCAGTGGACCCTTTGAGAAAGGTAGCAGGACTACTGAAACGTGTCAGGGAATCTGTTCGAAATTGCCGTGACTGATTAAATGAAGCTGTACTTCTCACAAGAGTGTGCGCCTTGTCTTCTTCATAGAAGTTACCTTTGATATTTAAACGGCCCTGTCCAGCCGAATCAAGAAGCGCACCGCCCGCCAAGAGCGGCTCAATGCCCCACCCTCATGGACTACAACTTTTGATGTCACAAGACTGTTAAGGGGCACTGGCAGCCGCCTCGGACCGGCCGGGTCAGGGACCCACACCAGCCTTGAAAATGGGACTGTGCAGGGACTTGTGAACACACAGCATGAATTGACATGGACAGCTAACACAGACGACATCAAACTACCGCGAGGAACACCACAAGCGAAACCACGAGCCCCATAATGCAACGCACATACCACCAGAGGTGGTCTAATGGGGACCATCATTATAAAAACAACGGAAATAGCGGGAGCCAATGTGGTGCAATACAGAACAATGCTGCAGTGGACCCTTTGAGAGAGGTAGCAGGTCTACTGAAACACGTCAGGGAAGCTGTTCGAATTGCTGTGACTGATTAAATGAAGCTGTACTTCTCACAAGAGTGTGCGCCTTGTCTTCTTCATAGAAGTTACCTTTGATATTTAAACGGCCCTGTCCAGCCGAATCAAGGAACGCACCTCCCGCCAAGAGCGCCGCAATGCCACGCCCTCATGGACTACAACTTTTGATGTCGCAAGACTGTTAAGGGGCACTGGCAGCCGCCTCGGACCGGCCGAGGCAGGGACCCACACCAGCCTTGAAAATGGGACTGTGAAGGGACTTGTGAACACACGGCATGAATTGACACGGACCAGCTAACACAGACGGCATCAAACTACCGCGAGGAACACCACAAGCGAAACCACGAGCCCCATAATGCAACGCACATACCACCAGAGGTGGTCCAAATGGGACCATCATTATAAAAACAACGGAAATAGCGGGAGCCAATGTGGTGCAATACAGAACAATGCTGCAGTGGACCCTTTGAGAAAGGTAGCAGGACTACTGAACGCGTCAGGGAAGCTGGCCGAAATTGCCGTGACTGATTAAATGAAGCTGTACTTCTCACAAGAGTGTGCGCCTTGTCTTCTTCATAGAAGTTACATGCAAGCATCCCCAATGAGTCTACGGGATGCCCTAAGCCCCTCCATAGCTCAAAACATACCACCAGAGGTGGTCCAAATGGGACCATCATTATAAAAACAACGGAAATAGTGGGAGCCAATTTGGTGCAATACAGAACAATGCTGCAGTGGACCCTTTGAGAAAGGTAGCAGGACTACTGAACGCATCAGGGAAGCTGGTCGAAATTGCCGTGACTGATTAAATGAAGCTGTACTTCTCACAAGAGTGTGCGCCTTGTCTTCTTCATAGAAGTTACATGCAAGCATCCCCAATGAGTCTACGGGATGCCCTAAGCCCCTCCATAGCTCAAAACCAGAAATCGGAATCACTGGCAAAACCTCCCGGTCAAGACCCAGCCGTTTCAAAAGAAGCCTCAACAGCTCCACATCAACAGCAAACTCTCGCCCAAATCCATGTTCAAAGTACCCATGCGAGTAATAACCCTCTCCAAGCATCCCACTCCCCTCAAACAATAACCACACCTATGGACCAATTGACTGCGTCAAGCCCAATGCATATTGCATTTTCGCCATCAGCAGCAATAAAGCCATCGCCGCAAAAGTCGCCCAATAAAGCCGACCCAAGCGACCAGCTTTTGGCGGCCCTGTCATTTTTCTTTAAAAATACTGACAACCCTACCAAGGTCACGTCAAACACCACCCCTAACGCCATCCAAGAAGACCCCATAGCTATCAGCGTCTGGCCTCAACTCTTGCAAACATTTCAACAAACCGTCATTGCATTAAACTATCACTCGGACAAACTGGACGCGCAGGTCGATCTCCTAAACACTCTGGCAGTGTTCACGTCAGGGATTGACAACAAACTTGATAAACTGAACAACTTAATACTTGGAGCACAAGCCTCGACAAAGCTCATACAGTCGGTGTGCTGTTGTTCTCCAAATATTGATTCACTCTCTTCGCTTCCTGACTTCCTAACTAGTGTTATAAAGGAAGTTAGGATGCTGAAAGGCGGTAACCCAAGTACAACTCCCAGTCCGTTAGCAAAAAATCCATCATACACGATCGAAGATCCAGCTAACCTACAGCCCACAACAAACAAAGGCACTAAGCCAAACGAGGGAACAGTCCTCAGCTCAAATTGGCCGAGCGAACAGTCAAAATCCGGCCACCTACAATCTGACCTGGCCGAAGCAGCATCAGGAAACGCTGGGGCTTCGCGTAGGAGTACTATGAGCACTGATCACCCACCGATAGGTCCAAAGACCAGCCCCGCGTCCCCGGCTCCTCCTACTTTGGATGAGTTGCCAGCGTTTGAACCTCAACTTAGCAAAAGAGAACGTAAGCGCCAGCGTAAACAGAGAAACAAAGCAAGGGCAAAAGCAACTGATGCCCACCCGGAATACTACCCCCTCTTTGCAATGGCATCCAACAAACAGGCTCCCAGTGAAACAAACGCACTCTCACCTTCAGCAAACCCTCGAGTGTCCAAATCAGAAGGAGATTTACCTGCACCAGTCACTCAACTAACGGCGGGGAGCCTACATGAGGCAAGAGAACCAGCAGTGCGAACCGCAAAAAAAGAGCCTGACCCTGTGGTAGAAAAGACAATCACGAAAATCGATGAATTAAGTACACCAGGACCCACAGAGACCCAGGCGAAATTAAAACCTGTGCATGCCTCATTTTCATCAAAGACAGACAGCACAACGACAGGATTGAAATTGATGAAAACAATTTACAATCAGAAAACAGCTTCGCCTATAAAGCGTCGGCCCATTTGGAAGGCCCGCCATCTTTCAACGCAACAGGAGCAAGAATTGGATGAAGGTCCGTCTACTATTAAACCCAATAAGTTGGCTACAAGTCAAAAACACAGTGAGCCCTCATATGACTCGTCATATTCCCACATTTTACTGGCACCCGAATACAAATCAAAGGGCCGCCAAGACATTCTTAACAGATCGAACATTATAAAACTGGCAAATGGTATCCCCGGATTCCCTGGTCTAGTATCAGATGACATTGAATCTATTGAATTTCTCCCACCAAGAGGAACCCAACTGTCGGAGGTAACGCTAGTGACATTTAAATCGACTACTTGGGCAGGCATGTTCTTGGACCACAAAGCCACACTAAGGGAATGGGGCATCCGAGCGTACCCATATCATACCCCAGGGTACCCCACCGCCCTACTAAACCAGCCAACACCACCGCAAAAAACTGGAATTATAAGACTGAAAGACCACCAGAAAATATATTCAATCTTAAAAAATGCGTCGGGCCAGAGGAAGATCAGAATATCCTTCCCACAGTGGCCACTAACATCGACACCAGCCAAGGATGGGATTAGCTTCCAGCCATTCTATCAACCAAAAGCTCAGAATGACCACCCGAACTAGAGGCAGTGGCCCTTGGCCTCATACGCTTGACAACGCCACCTCCCCCAGAAGCAGCATTAAATACACAAGCGGACTCTACCATCTCATTATGTTCCTGGAATATAAGCGGCCTCCAGCAAAAAATTAAGGATCCTGATACCTTTTCTTTCCTGTGTGAACATTCAGTAATAGCCCTGCAGGAAACTTGGGCCACACAAGGGTGCCCAGTCATCGGGTACATTGAGTTAAGGAATCCAGCACTTAGGGACAGCCGCTTTGGTCACCCCAAAGGTGGCCTGTCAATATATATTTCAAACACCTTAAAAGGTCCAATCTCACGACTGCCCCTTGACGAAGATTGGCTACTTGGGGTTAAAATCAATGCTTGGAGGAAACATCATCCACTGCTCCTTTTAAACGTATACATCAACCCCAGCACTCGTACAAAAAAAGAGCATCTGAAACGCTTAACGGAAATCATGAACGATATAGCCGCGGAACACTGGAACTCAGACTGTATTGTTACGGGGGATTTTAATACCTACTTATTTCAAGGGAACGTAGCAGACATTGATGGGCCCTTCCTACTTCCAATCACTGAGGCTATAAATCAAACGAAACCACCCATCCAAACTCAAAGTGGACTGGGCGAGCTTTGTGTGATAAAATTTTACAGTGCAGGTTACCTTGTCATCAACGGCAGAACAGTAGGTGACACCCCGCCAAACTGGTCCTGGACAAACGGCACCAAGCAATCCTACTTGGATTATACCATCTGCAATGCCGCCCTGCTTCACTGTTTAACCAACTTCCAAATTTATCCAAGAACCGAAAGCGACCACAGGCCTCAGGGTATTTCCTTTAATATAAACTCTGTGAAACACAAAACTGCACCATCAGCATGCCGGGGAATACATACCGAAAACCTAAAGCGCCTTAAGTGGACTGAAGAAATTAGCCTGAATATCCTCCAAGCAAGTGTGGACATCATAAGAATAGGAACCGAGCAAGAGGCAATCCCGACTTTAACCTGGACAATGCTCTGTTCCCACCTGACTCACCTTTTTCCAGCAAAGTATCAGGCCGAAAGGGTAATTCAGACACGTCCATTTACAATCTCACAGCATACCAAGTCACTTAAGAAAGCAAGAAACGCAGCCCTGCGGGCACTGGCTAAATCTCCGGGGAACAGTGAACGTACAATTCACTATCAAACTACTCAAAGATCCTTCAAGCTGGCGATCAAAAAAGATAAATGGTCTCACGAAAACCAATTTTGGTGCAAACTGGTGTGGGAGAGTAAGCAAAAAAACTCTAGAAAATTTTGTGCTCTTATTAACCACACTAATCCTAGCACATCGAGCTTTGGATCTGCAAACATCCGGGAATCAGACTGGGTAAGATGCCTATCTGACCACTTCAAGTCTCCAGAATACCCAGATTCCAAAGGAAGCAGCTCTTTAAATGAGATTAACCATGGGCCTGCCACCACACAGAGTCTACCCGCCGACTGCTTACACCCCGCCAACATGGACCTTGAGGTGACACAAGAAAGAGTAGCCACAGCAATGACAAAAGCAAGATCTGATGGGGCTCCGGGCCCAAATGGCCTGCCACAGAGCCTGTTTAAATCTGACATTGCCTTCTGGTCCGGAACACTAACTAATCTCTTCAATTACGCTCTGAGAACAGCAACAATCCCGGACTCATGGCGGGGCGCCATAATCCACCCAATTTACAAATCAGGATCACGTGCCCAACCGAGCAATTACAGACTCATTGCCCTCCTGGATATTGAAGCCAAGCATTATGCAGGCCTCCTACTGGAGGATCTAAGGTTATGGGCAAAGGACTATAAACTGTTGCCAATGAATCAAACAGGGTTTGTTGCAAACTCAGGGACCAGCACTAATTTGCTAGCAATTTCAACTATAGTCAACAAGGCACTAAACACATCTAGGTTAGTGTTTTGTTGCTTCGTCGACTTCAAAGCAGCATTTGATAGAGTCCCTAGGGAGGCTCTATGGGTAAAATTAAGAAAGTGGGGGATTCCAGAGAATCTATTACAGGCAATTATCGAACTCCACTCGCGTACATGGGTTCGAGTGAAGCTCGGGTCCGGCACACATCTCTCGCTGAAAACAATGACAACTAGGGGCGTGAAGCAGGGATGTGTGTTGGCCCCCCTTCTCTTTAACCTGTTTATAGCAGATCTGTCGGCGACCCTGGACGATACCAACAGCCATTCTCCAAAAGTCGGTGGCTTGGGTCTAAGCAACCTTTTGTACGCCGATGACCTTGTCCTTTTTAGCCTCACCAGGGTTGGCCTACAAAGGCTCCTTGATAAACTGCATGACTATACGACTATTAACCAATTAGAGGTCAACTTAAAAAAAACGCAAGTCGTTCCTTTTGGTAAGAAACGACACACAGGTGGTGGTTGGTCATTCAACAACATAAGCCTCGTAACAGGCCAGTCATATAAATATCTAGGCGTCCACCTGGATTCTAAATACAATTTTAGAAAGCAGCGTAAAGAGATCGCAGTCAAAGCAATAACCCTTGCGGTATCACTAGGCAAGCTTGCAAAAAATCTCTCAGGCCCAACCCTATCGCCTCTTTTGGAGGTGATGAGAGCAAAAATTGGCCCTACTCTATCGTATGGCATAGAGTTATTTGGGGGGAAAATGAATACAGCCTTGAACCAGCACACAACCAAAATTTATAAAAAGGTTCTCCAGCTGCCAAAATCCGCATCTGCTGCACAGATAAGACTGGAGATGGGACTGATAAACTACGATGCCTCCAACATCGGGGCATATCTTAATCTCTGTCACAAACTAAGACAAGTGGACCCCAATACATTAGAATCCCTAGTCTGGGAAGAAATAACCCAGAAAAATCCAGGTGGAACATACGGCCGTCTCTTTAAAGACGCCGTTCAGCAAATGTCAGCAAGTGATTTGTGGGCCCTGAATCCTAGTCAGACAGCATTCAAAATAGGGATCAAAAAGGGTGTGAGAATGAGATCAAGTATCATCGATAAAGCACTCTTTTTGAAACGCAGTCACGCCTGGGCTCTTGTTAACTCTTATAGACGGCTAGCCCCCGCCTTCTATCTGGC
The DNA here is from genome assembly GCF_964263255.1 of Lissotriton vulgaris. Taxonomy (NCBI): domain Eukaryota; kingdom Metazoa; phylum Chordata; class Amphibia; order Caudata; family Salamandridae; genus Lissotriton; species Lissotriton vulgaris. The sequence goes on from NC_141687.1 coordinate 367,009,185, forward strand.
CTTTACATATTCACTCCACCTAAAACGCAGCCTTATCGCCATTAGAATGGGCGACTGGCGATTCCTGAAAGATTTACCCTCCTGGCGACGCACCGCTGAAGATTTAACTTGTAGAGGGTGTGGCAAAACAGCTGAAACTATGTCGCATGTGATCTGCCTCTGCCCAGCTTTTAATTCAGAACGCAGGCGGAGACTAAAACCAGAATGGAATAGGCTGGGTGCCAGGACTTGCAGGCAAGCTATCATGGTAGCTTTAAATCCGGAAAACACATCCCTAAACATAAGACTCATAAACTTCATTCTGCAAGCACACCGTAATTTCAATCAAAAGAGGCCCTGCTAAAGTGCCCCTCCCACTTTCCAACTCTTAGGGAGGTTAAAATAAAACGACCAGTAACCTCAGGAATGTCGGCTGCTTCCTAAAAGTAGGATACCATTGATGCCGAGTATAATATAAAAGGGAGGAAGAGACAACTTTTTTCCCTATACATCATGCTTCAGGCTACTCTATTTTATTTAAAGAGGCTTAAGAGAAGACAATTTCCGTTTTTATAATGACTGTCAACTGACCATGTTTTTATTCTTCCAGATTTTTTAATCTTATTTATTGATACACAATGTGAATTTTGTAACCTTCTTTAAAAGATATATGTGTTATATCTAAATAAAGATAATTGATTTGATTTGATTTGAAGTTACCTTTGATATTTAACCGGCCCTGTTCAGCCGAATCAAGGAACGCACCGCCCGCCAAGAGCGCCGCAATGCTCCGCCCTCATGGACTACAGCTTTTGATGTCGCAAGACTGTTAAGGGGCACTGGCAGCCCCCTCGGAATGGCCGAGGCAGGGACCCACACCAGCCTTGAAAATGGGACTATGCAAGGACTTGTGAACACACGGCATGAATTGACACGGACAGCTAACACAGACGGCATCAAACTACCGCGAGGAACACCACAAGCGAAACCACGAGCCCCATAATGCAACGCACATACCACCAGAGGAGGTCGAATGGGGACCATCATTATAAAAACAACGGAAATAGCGGGAGCCAACGTGGTGCAATACAGAACAATGCTGCAGTGGACCCTTTGAAAAAGGTAGCAGGACTACTGAAACGCGTCAGGGAAGCTGTTCGAGATTGCCGTGACTGATTAAATGAAGCTGTACTTCTCACAAGAGTGTGCGCCTTGTCTTCTTCATAGAAGTTACCTTTGATATTTAAACGGCCCTGTCCAGCCGAATCAAGGAACGCACCGCCCGCCAGGAGCGGCTCAATGCCCCGCCCTCATGGACAACAACTTTTGATGTCACAAGACTGTTAAGGGGCACTGGCAGCCGCCTCGGACCGGCCGAGGCAGGGACCCACACCAGCCTTGAAAATGGGACTGTGCAGGGACTTGTGAACACACGGCATGAATTGACACGGACAGCCAACACAGACGGGATCAAACTACCGCGAGGAACACCACAAGCGAAACCACGAGCCCCATAATGCAACGCACATACCACCAGAGGTGGTCCAATGGGGACCATCATTATAAAAACAACGGAAATAGCGGGAGCCAATGTGGTGCAATGCAGAACAATGCTGCAGTGGACCCTTTGAGAAAGGTAGCAGGACTACTGAAACACGTCAGGGAAGCTGATCGAGATTGCCGTGACTGATTAACTGAAGCTGTACTTCTCAGAAGAGTATGTGCCTTGTCTTCTTCATAGAAGTTACCTTTGATATTTAAACGGCCCTGTCCAGCCGAATCAAGGAACGCACCTCCCGCCAAGAGCGCCGCAATGCCCCGCCCTCATGGACTATAACTTTTGATGTCGCAAGACTGTTAAGGGGCACTGGGAGCCGCCTCGGACCGGCCAAAGCAGGGACCCACACCAGCCTTGAAAATGGGACTGTGCAGGGACTTGTGAACACACGGCATGAATTGACACGGACAGCTAACACAGACGGGATCAAACTACCGCGAGGAACACCACAAGCGAAACCACGAGCCCCATAATGCAACGCACATACCACCAGAGGTGGTCCAATGGGGACCATCATTATAAAAACAACGGAAATAGCGGGAGCCAATGTGGTGCAATGCAGAACAATGCTGCGGGGGACCCTTTGAGAAAGGTAGCAGGACTACTGAAACGCGTCAGGGAAGCTGTTCGAGATTGCCGTGACTGATTAACTGAAGCTGTACTTCTCAGAAGAGTATGTGCCTTGTCTTCTTCATAGAAGTTACCTTTGATATTTAAACGGCCCTGTCCAGCCGAATCAAGGAACGCACCTCCCGCCAAGAGCGCCGCAATGCCCCGCCCTCATGGACTATAACTTTTGATGTCGCAAGACTGTTAAGGGGCACTGGGAGCCGCCTCGGACCGGCCGAGGCAGGGACCCACACCAGCCTTGAAAATGGGACTGTGCAGGGACTTGTGAACACAAGGCATGAATTGCCACGGACAGCTAACACAGACGTCATCAAACTACCGCGAGGAACACCACAAGCGAAACCACGAGCCCCACAATGCAACGCACATACCACCAGAGGTGGTCCAATGGGGACCATCATTATAAAAACAACGGAAATAGCGGGAGCCAATGTGGTGCAATACAGAACAATGCTGCAGTGGACCCTTTGAGAAAGGTAGCAGGACTACTGAAACGCGTCAGGGAAGCTGTTCGAAATTGCCGTGACTCATTAAATGAAGCTGTACTTCTCACAAGAGTGTGCGCCTTGTCTTCTTCATAGAAGTTACCTTTGATATTTAAACGGCCCAGTTCAGCCGAATCAAGACTGTTAAGAGGCACTGGCAGCCGCCTCGGACCGGCCGAGGCAGGGACCCACACCAGCCTTGAAAATGGGACTGTGCAGGGACTTGTGAACACACGGCATGAATTGACACGGACAGCTAACACAGACGGCATCAAAGTACCGCGAGGAACACCACAAGCGAAACCACGAGCCCCATAATGCAACGCACATACCACCAGAGGTGGTCCAATGGGGACCATCATTATAAAAACAACGGAAATAGCGGGAGCCAATGTGGTGCAATACAGAACAATGCTGCAGTGGACCCTTTGAGAAAGGTAGCAGGACTACTGAAACGCGTCAGGGAAGCTGTTCGAGATTGCCGTGACTGATTAAATGAAGCTGTACTTCTCAGAAGAGTATGTGCCTTGTCTTCTTCATAGAAGTTACCTTTGATATTTAAACGGCCCTGTCCAGCCGAATCAAGGAAGGCACCGCCCACCAAGAGCGCCGCAATGCCCCGCCCTCATGGACTACAACTTTTGATGTCGCAAGACTGTTAAGGGGCACTGGCAGCCGCCTCGGACCGGCCGAGGCAGGGACCCACACCAGCCTTGAAAATGGGACTGTGCAGGGACTTGTGAACACACGGCATGAATTGACATGGACAGCTAGCACAGACAGCATCAAACTACCGCGAGGAACACCACAAGCGAAACCACGAGCCTCATAATGCAACGCACATACCACCAGAGGTGGTCCAATGGGGACCATCATTATAAAAACAACGGAAATAGCGGGAGCCAATGTGGTGCAATATAGAACAATGCTGCAGTGGACCCTTTGAGAAAGGTAGCAGGACTACTGAAACGCGTCAGGGAAGCTGTTCGAGATTGCCCTGACTGATTAACTGAAGCTGTACTTCTCAGAAGAGTGTGTGCCTTGTCTCCTTCATAGAAGTTACCTTTGATATTTAAACGGCCCTGTCCAGCCGAATCAAGGAACGCACCGCCCGCCAAGAGCGCCGCAATGCCCCGCCCTCATGGACTACAACTTTTGATGTCGCAAGACTGTTAAGGGGCACTGGCAGCCGCCTCGGACCGGCCGAGGCAGGGACCCACACCAGCCTTGAAAATGGGACTGTGCAGGGACTTGTGAGCACACGGCATGAATTGACATGGACAGCTTACACAGATGGCATCAAACTACCGTGAGGAACACCACAAGCGAAACCACGAGCCCCATAATGCAACGCACATACCACCAGAGGTGGTCCAATGGGGATCATCATTATAAAAACAACGGAAATAGCGGGAGCCAATGTGGTGCAATACAGAACAATGCTGCAGTGGACCCTTTGAGAAAGTTAGCAGGGCTACTGAAACGCGTCAGGGAAGCTGTTCAAAATTGCCGTGACTGATTAAATGAAGCTGTACTTCTCACAAGAGTGTGCGCCTTGTCTTCTTCATAGAAGTTACCTTTGATATTTAAACAGCCCTGTTCAGCCGAATCAAGGAACGCACCGCCCGCCAAGAGCGCCGCAATGCCCCGCGCTCATGGACTACAACTTTTGATGTCGCAAGACTGTTAAGGGGCACTGGCAGCCGCCTCGGACCGGCCGAGGCAGAGACCCACGCCAGCCTTGAAAATGGGACTGTGCAGGGACTTGTGAACACAAGGCATGAATTGCCACGGACAGCTAACACAGACGGGATCAAACTACCGCGAGGAACACCACAAGCGAAACCACGAGCCCCATAATGCAACGCACATACCACCAGAGGTGGTCCAATGGGGACCATCATTATAAAAACAACGGAAATAGCGGGAGCCAATGTGGTGCAATGCAGAACAATGCTGCAGTGGACCCTTTGAGAAAGGTAGCAGGACTACTGAAACGCGTCAGGGAAGCTGATCGAGATTGCCGTGACTGATTAACTGAAGCTGTACTTCTCAGAAGAGTATGTGCCTTGTCTTCTTCATAGAAGTTACATTTGATATTTAAACGGCCCTGTCCAGCCGAATCAAGGAACGCACCTCCCGCCAAGAGCGCCGCAATGCCCCGCCCTCATGGACTATAACTTTTGATGTCGCAAGACTGTTAAGGGGCACTGGGAGCCGCCTCGGACCGGCCGAGGCAGGGACCCACACCAGCCTTGAAAATGGGACTGTGCAGGGACTTGTGAACACACGGCATGAATTGACACGGACAGCTAACACAGACGGGATCAAACTACCGCGAGGAACACCACAAGCGAAACCACGAGCCCCATAATGCAACGCACATACCACCAGAGGTGGTCCAATGGGGACCATCATTATAAAAACAACGGAAATAGCGGGAGCCAATGTGGTGCAATGCAGAACAATGCTGCAGTGGACCCTTTGAGAAAGGTAGCAGGACTACTGAAACGCGTCAGGGAAGCTGTTCGAGATTGCCGTGACTGATTAACTGAAGCTGTACTTCTCAGAAGAGTATGTGCCTTGTCTTCTTCATAGAAGTTACCTTTGATATTTAAACGGCCCTGTCCAGCCGAATCAAGGAACGCACCTCCCGCCAAGAGCGCCGCAATGCCCCGCCCTCATGGACTATAACTTTTGATGTCGCAAGACTGTTAAGGGGCACTGGGAGCCGCCTCGGACCGGCCGAGGCAGGGACCCACACCAGCCTTGAAAATGGGACTGTGCAGGGACTTGTGAACACAAGGCATGAATTGCCACGGACAGCTAACACAGACGGCATCAAACTACCGCGAGGAACACCACAAGCGAAACCACGAGCCCCACAATGCAACGCACATACCACCAGAGGTGGTCCAATGGGGACCATCATTATAAAAACAACGGAAATAGCGGGAGCCAATGTGGTGCAATACAGAACAATGCTGCAGTGGACCCTTTGAGAAAGGTAGCAGGACTACTGAAACGCGTCAGGGAAGCTGTTCGAAATTGCCGTGACTCATTAAATGAAGCTGTACTTCTCACAAGAGTGTGCGCCTTGTCTTCTTCATAGAAGTTACCTTTGATATTTAAACGGCCCAGTTCAGCCGAATCAAGACTGTTAAGAGGCACTGGCAGCCGCCTCGGACCGGCCGAGGCAGGGACCCACACCAGCCTTGAAAATGGGACTGTGCAGGGACTTGTGAACACACGGCATGAATTGACACGGACAGCTAACACAGACGGCATCAAAGTACCGCGAGGAACACCACAAGCGAAACCACGAGCCCCATAATGCAACGCACATACCACCAGAGGTGGTCCAATGGGGACCATCATTATAAAAACAACGGAAATAGCGGGAGCCAATGTGGTGCAATATAGAACAATGCTGCAGTGGACCCTTTGAGAAAGGTAGCAGGACTACTGAAACGCATCAGGGAAGCTGTTCGAGATTGCCCTGACTGATTAACTGAAGCTGTACTTCTCAGAAGAGTGTGAGCCTTGTCTCCTTCATAGAAGTTACCTTTGATATTTAAACGGCCCTGTCCAGCCGAATCAAGGAACGCACCGCCCGCCAAGAGCGCCGCAATGCCCCGCCCTCATGGACTACAACTTTTGATGTCGCAAGACTGTTAAGGGGCACTGGCAGCCGCCTCGGACCGGCCGAGGCAGGGACCCACACCAGCCTTGAAAATGGGACTGTGCAGGGACTTGTGAGCACACGGCATGAATTGACATGGACAGCTTACACAGATGGCATCAAACTACCGTGAGGAACACCACAAGCGAAACCACGAGCCCCATAATGCAACGCACATACCACCAGAGGTGGTCCAATGGGGATCATCATTATAAAAACAACGGAAATAGCGGGAGCCAATGTGGTGCAATACAGAACAATGCTGCAGTGGACCCTTTGAGAAAGTTAGCAGGGCTACTGAAACGCGTCAGGGAAGCTGTTCGAAATTGCCGTGACTGATTAAATGAAGCTGTACTTCTCACAAGAGTGTGCGCCTTGTCTTCTTCATAGAAGTTACCTTTGATATTTAAACAGCCCTGTTCAGCCGAATCAAGGAACGCACCGCCCGCCAAGAGCGCCGCAATGCCCCGCGCTCATGGACTACAACTTTTGATGTCGCAAGACTGTTAAGGGGCACTGGCAGCCTCCTCGGACCGGCCGAGGCAGAGACCCACGCCAGCCTTGAAAATGGGACGGTGCAGGGACTTATGAACACACGGCATGAATTGACACGGACAGCTAACACAGATGTCATCAAACTACCGCAAGGAACACCACAAGCGAAACCACGAGCCCCATAATGCAACGCACATACCACCAGAGGTGGTCCAATGGGGACCATCATTATAAAAACAACGGAAATAGCGGGAGCCAATGTGGTGCAATACAGAACAATGCTGCAGTGGACCCTTTGAGAAAGGTAGCAGGACTACTGAAACGAGTCAGGGAAGCTTTTCGAGATTGCTGTGACTGATTAAATGAAGCTGTACTTCTCACAAGAGTGTGCGCCTTGTCTTCTTTAACCCTGGGCGGTGTTGGCGGAGTGGGGCATCGCGGAGCTACGCGAAGTGGGCGAGAAACTACGCCCACCTCCGCACTCCGCGTAGCCCCACTCCGCAAACACCGCTGGCCGCCAGCCCCGCCACCCGCCTCCCTCCCGCCCTCCCTAAATACTTTAAATTAAAGGAGACAAATAATTTAAAACGCACTTACCTTGCCCGCCGCTGCCCGCCGCGTCCCCGGGGCTCGCTATCTTCCGTCTTCCGTCTTCTTTACTAATGCGCATGCGCGGGCGGCAGCGCATGCGCATTTCTCACGAGAAAATGCGCATGCACGGCCGCCCGCGCATGCGCATTAATAAAGAAGACGGAAGACGGAAGATAGCAAGCCCCGGGGACGCGGCGGGCAGCGGCGGGCAAGGTAAGTGCATTTTAAATTATTTGATTCCTTTCATTTAAAGTATTTAGGGAGAGCGGGAGGGAGGCGGGTGGCGGCCAGCTACGCTCTGTCTGCGGAGCGTGCGTAGTGCCGCCTGGCTACGCCCGCTCCGCAAAATGCGGAGTAGGCGGCACTACGCACACTCCGTGCACGGAGCGTAGCTGGCCCGCCCACCCCTAGTCTTCTTCATAGAAGTTACCTTTGACATTTAAACGGCCCTGTCTAGCCAAATCAAGGAACGCACCGCCCACCAAGAGCGCCGCAATGCCCCGCCCTCATGGACTACAACTTTTGATGTCGCAAGACTGTTAAGGGGCACTGGCAGCCGCCTCGGACCAGCCGAGGCAGGGACCCACACCAGCCTTGAAAATGGGACTGTGCAGGGACTTGTGAACACACGGCATGAATTGACACGGACAGCTAACACAAACGGCATCAAACAACCGCGAGGAACACCACAAGCGAAACCACGAGCCCCATAATGCAACGCACATACGACCAGAGGTGGTCCAATGGGGACCATCATTATAAAAACAACGGAAATAGCGGGAGCCAATGTGGTGCAATACAGAACAATGCTGCAGTGGACCCTTTGAGAAAGGTAGCAGGACTACTGAAACGCGTCAGGGAAGCTGTTCGAGATTGCCGTGACTGATTAAATGAAGCTGTACTTCTCAGAAGAGTATGTGCCTTGTCTTCTTCATAGAAGTTACCTTTGATATTTAAACGGCCCTGTCCAGCCGAATCAAGGAAGGCACCGCCCACCAAGAGCGCCGCAATGCCCCGCCCTCATGGACTACAACTTTTGATGTCGCAAGACTGTTAAGGGGCACTGGCAGCCGCCTCGGACCGGCCGAGGCAGGGAGCCACACCAGCCTTGAAAATGGGACTGTGCAGGGACTTGTGAACACACGGCATGAATTGACATGGACAGCTAGCACAGACAGTATCAAACTACCGCGAGGAACACCACAAGCGAAACCACGAGCCTCATAATGCAACGCACATACCACCAGAGGTGGTCCAATGGGGACCATCATTATAAAAACAACGGAAATAGCGGGAGCCAATGTGGTGCAATATAGAACAATGCTGCAGTGGACCCTTTGAGAAAGGTAGCAGGACTACTGAAACGCGTCAGGGAAGCTGTTCGAGATTGCCCTGACTGATTAACTGAAGCTGTACTTCTCAGAAGAGTGTGTGCCTTGTCTCCTTCATAGAAGTTACCTTTGATATTTAAACGGCCCTGTCCAGCCGAATCAAGGAACGCACCGCCCGCCAAGAGCGCCGCAATGCCCCGCCCTCATGGACTACAACTTTTGATGTCGCAAGACTGTTAAGGGGCACTGGCAGCCGCCTCGGACCGGCCGAGGCAGGGACCCACACCAGCCTTGAAAATGGGACTGTGCAGGGACTTGTGAGCACACGGCATGAATTGACATGGACAGCTTACACAGATGGCATCAAACTACCGTGAGGAACACCACAAGCGAAACCACGAGCCCCATAATGCAACGCACATACCACCAGAGGTGGTCCAATGGGGATCATCATTATAAAAACAACGGAAATAGCGGGAGCCAATGTGGTGCAATACAGAACAATGCTGCAGTGGACCCTTTGAGAAAGGTAGCAGGACTACTGAAACGCGTCAGGGAAGCTGTTCGAAATTGCCGTGACTGATTAAATGAAGCTGTACTTCTCACAAGAGTGTGCGCCTTGTCTTCTTCATAGAAGTTACCTTTGATATTTAAACGGCCCTGTTCAGCCGAATCAAGGAACGCACCGCCCGCCAAGAGCGCCGCAATGCCCCGCCCTCATGGACTACAACTTTTGATGTCGCAAGACTGTTAAGGGGCACTGGCAGCCGCCTCGGACCGGCCAAGGCAGGGACCCACACCAGCCTTGAAAATGGGACTGTGCAGGGACTTGTGAACACAATCCATGAATTGACACGGACAGCTAACACAGACGTCATCAAACTACCGCGAGGAACACCACAAGCGAAACCACGAGCCCCATAATGCAACGCACATACCACCAGAGGTGGTCCAATGGGGACCATCATTATATAAACAACGGAAATAGCGGGAGCCAATGTGGTGCAATACAGAACAATGCTGCAGTGGACCCTTTGAGAAAGGTAGCAGGACTACTGAAACGCGTCAGGGAAGCTGTTCGAAATTGCCGTGACTGATTAAATGAAGCTGTACTTCTCACAAGAGTGTGCGCCTTGTCTTCTTCATAGAAGTTACCTTTGATATTTAACCGGCCCTGTTCAGCCGAATCAAGGAACGCACCATCCGCCAAGAGCGCCGCAATGCCCCGCCCTCATGGACTACAACTTTTGATGTCGCAAGACTGTTAAGGGGCACTGGCAGCCGCCTCGGACCGGCCGAGGCAGGGACCCACACCAGCCTTGAAAATGGTACTGTGCAGGGACTTGTGAACACACGGCATGAATTGACACGGACAGCTAACACAGACGGCATCAAACTACCGCGAGGAACACCACAAGCGAAACCACGAGCCCTATAATGCAACGCACATACCACCAGAGGTGGTCCAATAGGGACCATCATTATAAAAACAACGGAAATAGCGGGAGCCAATGTGGTGCAATACAGAACAATGCTGCAGTGGACCCTTTGAGAAAGGTAGCAGGACTACTGAAACGCATCAGGGAAGCTGTTCGAAATTGCCGTGACTGATTAAATGAAGCTGTACTTCTCACAAGAGTGTGCGCCTTGTCTTCTTCATAGAAGTTACCTTTGATATTTAACCGGTACTGTTCAGCCGAATCAAGGAACGCACCGCCCGCCAAGAGCGCCGCAATGCCCCGCCCTCATGGACTACAACTTTTGATGTCGCAAGACTGTTAAGGGGCACTGGCAGCCGCCTCGGACCGGCCGAGGCAGGGACCCACACCAGCCTTGAAAATGGGACTGTGCATGGACTTGTGAACACACGGCATGAATTGACACGGACAGCTAACACAGACGGCATCAAACTACCGCGAGGAACACCACAAGCGAAACCACGAGCCCCATAATGCAACGCACATACCTCCAGCGGTGGTCCAATGGGGACCATCATTATAAAAACAACGGAAATAGCGGGAGCCAATGTGGTGCAATACAGAACAATGCTGCAGTGGACCCTTTCAGGAAGGTAGCAGGACTACTGAAACGCGTCAGGGAAGCTGTTCGAGATTGCCGTGACTGATTAAATGAAGCTGTACTTCTCAGAAGAGTGTGTGCCTTGTCTTCCACATAGAAGTTACCTTTGATATTTAAACGGCCCTGTCCAGCCGAATCAAGGAAGGCACCGCCCACCAAGAGCGCCGCAATGCCCGCCCTCATGGACTACAACTTTTGTTGTCGCAAGACTGTTAAGGGGCACTGGCAGCCGCCTCGGACCGGCCGAGGCAAGGACCCACACCAGCCTTGAAAATGGGACTGTGCAGGGACTTGTGAACAGACAGCATGAATTGACATGGACAGCTAACACAGATGGCATCAAACTACCGCGAGGAACACCACAAGCGAAACCACAAGCCCCATAATGCAATGCACATACCACCAGAGGTGGTCCAATGGGGACCATCATTATAAAAACAATGGAAATAGCGGGAGCCAACGTGGTGAAATACAGAACAATGCTGCGGTGGACCCTTTGAGAAAGGTAGCAGGACTACTGAAACGCGTCAGGGAAGCTGTTCGAGATTGCCGTGACTGATTAAATGAAGCTGTACTTCTCACAAGAGTGTGCGCCTTGTCTTCTTCATAGAAGTTACCTTTGATATTTAAACGGCCCTGTTCAGCCGAATCAAGGAACGCACCGCCCGCCAAGAGCGCCGCAATGCCCCGCCCTCAAGGACTACAACTTTTGATGTCGCAAGACTGTTAAGGGGCACTGGCAGCCGCCTCGGACCGGCCAAGGCAGGGACCCACACCAGCCTCGAAAATGGGACTGTGCAGGGACTTGTGAACACACGGCATGAATTGACACGGACAGCTAACACAGACGGCATCAAACTACCGCGAGGAACACCACAAGCGAAACCACGAGCCCCATAATGAAACGCACATACCACCAGAGGTGGTCCAATGGGCACCATCATTATAAAAACAACGGAAATAGCGGGAGCCAATGTGGTGCAATACAGAACAATGCTGCAGTGGACCCTTTGAGAAAGGTAGCAGGACTACTGAAATGCGTCAGAGAAGCTGGTCGAAATTGCCGTGACTGGTTAAATGAAGCTGTACTTCTCACAAGAGTGTGCACCTTGTCTTCTTCATAGAAGTTACCTTTGATATTTAAACGGCCCTGTTCAGCCGAATCAAGGAACGCACCGCCCGCCAAGAGCGCCGCAATGCCCCGCCCACATGGACTACAACTTTTGATGTCGCAAGACTGTTAAGGGGCACTGGCAGCCGCCTCGGACCGGCTAAGGCAGGGACCCACACCAGCCTTGAAAATGGGACTGTGCAGGGACTTGTGAACACACGGCATGAATTGACACGGACAGCTAACACAGACGGCATCAAACTACCGCGAGGAACACCACAAGCGAAACCACGAGCCCCATAATGCAACGCACATACCTCCAGCTGTGGTCCAATGGGGACCATCATTATAAAAACAACGGAAATAGCGGGAGCCAATGTGGTGCAATACAGACCAATGCTGCAGTGGACCCTTTGAGAAAGGTAGCAGGACTACTGAAACGCGTCAGGGAAGCTTTTCGAAATTGCCGTGACTGATTAAATGAAGATGTACTTCTCACAAGAGTGTGCGCCTTGTCTTCTTCATAGAAGTTACCTTTGATATTTAAATGGCCCTGTTCAGCCGAATCAAGGAACGCACCGCCCGCCAAGAGCGCCGCAATGCCCCGCCCTCATGGACTACAACTTTTGATGTCGCAAGACTGTTAAGGGGCACTGGCAGCCGCCTCGGACCCGCCAAGGCAGGGACCCACACCAGCCTTGAAAATGGGACTGTGCAGGGACTTGTGAACACACGGCATGAATTGACACGGACAGCTAACACAGACGGCATCAAACTACCGTGAGGAACACCACAAGCGAAACCACGAGCCCCATAATGCAACGCACATACCACCAGAGGTGGTCCAATGGGGACCATCATTATATAAACAACGAAATAGCGGGAACCAATGTGGTGCAATACAGAACAATGCTGCAGTGGACCCTTTGAGAAAGGTAGCAGGACTACTGAAACGCGTCAGGGAAGCTGTTCGAAATTGCCGTGACTGATTAAATGAAGCTGTACTTCTCACAAGAGTGTGCGCCTTGTCTTCTTCATAGAAGTTACCTTTGATATTTAACCGGCCCTGTTCAGCCGAATCAAGGAACGCACCATCCGCCAAGAGCGCCGCAATGCCCCGCCCTCATGGACTACAACTTTTGATGTTGCAAGACTGTTAAGGGGCACTGGCAGCCGCCTCGGACCGGCCGAGGCAGGGACCCACACCAGCCTTGAAAATGGGACTGTGCAGGGACTTTTGAACACACGGCATGAATTGACACGGACAGCTAACACAGACGGCATCAAACTACCGCGAGGAACACCACAAGCGAAACCACGAGCCCCATAATGCAACGCACATACCTCCAGCTGTGGTCCAATGGGGACCATCATTATAAAAACAACGGAAATAGCGGGAGCCAATGTGGTGCAATACAGACCAATGCTGCAGTGGACTCTTTGAGAAAGGTAGCAGGACTACTGAAACGCGTCAGGGAAGCTTTTCGAAATTGCCGTGACTGATTAAATGAAGATGTACTTCTCACAGGAGTGTGCGCCTTGTCTTCTTCATAGAAGTTACCTTTGATATTTAAATGGCCCTGTTCAGCCGAATCAAGGAACGCACCGCCCGCCAAGAGCGCCGCAATGTCCCGCCCTCATGGACTACAACTTTTGATGTCGCAAGACTGTTAAGGGGCACTGGCAGCCGCCTCGGACCGGCTAAGGCAGGGACCCACACCAGCCTTGAAAATGGGACTGTGCAGGGACTTGTGAACACACGGCATGAATTGACACGGACAGCTAACACAGACGGCATCAAACTACCGCGAGGAACACCACAAGGGAAACCACGAGCCCCATAATGCAACGCACATACCTCCAGAGGTGGTCCAATTGGGACCATCATTATAAAAACAATGGAAATAGCGGGAGCCAATGTGGTGCAATACAGAACAATGCTGCAATGGACCCATTGAGAAAGGTAGCAGGACTACTGAAACGCGTCAGGGAAGCTGTTCGAAATTGCCGTGACTGATTAAATGAAGCTGTACTTCTCAGAAGAGTATGTGCCTTTTTTTCTTCATAGAAGTTACCTTTGATATTCAAACGGCCCTGTCCAGCCGAATCAAGGAACGCACCTCCCGCCAAGAGCGCCGCAATGCCCCGCCCTCATGGACTACAACTTTTGATGTTGCAAGACTGTTAAGGGGCACTGGCAGCCGCCTCGGACCGGCCAAGGCAGGGACCCACACCAGCCTTGAAAATGGTACTGTGCAGGGACTTGTGAACACACGGCATGAATTGACACAGACGGCATCAAACTACCGCGAGGAACACCACAAGCGAAACCACGAGCCCCATAATGCAACGCACATACCACCAGAGGTGGTCCAATAGGGACCATCATTATAAAAACAACGGAAATAGCGGGAGCCAATGTGGTGCAATACAGAACAATGCTGCAGTGGACCCTTTGAGAAAGGTAGCAGGACTACTGAAACGCATCAGGGAAGCTGTTCGAAATTGCTGTGACTGATTAAATGAAGCTGTACTTCTCACAAGAGTGTGCGCCTTGTCTTCTTCATAGAAGTTACCTTTGATATTTAAACGGCCCTGTTCAGCCGAATCAAGGAACGCACCGCCCGCCAAGAGCGCCGCAATGCCCCGCCCTCATGGACTACAACTTTTGATGTCGCAAGACTGTTAAGGGGCACGGGCAGCTGCCTCGGACCGGCCGAGGCAGGGACCCACACCAGCCTTGAAAATGGGACTGTGCAGGGACTTGTGAACACACGGCATAAATTGACACGGACAACTAACACAAACGGCATCAAACTACCGCGAGGAACACCACAAGCGAAACCACGAGCCCCATAATGCAACGCACATGCCACCAGAGGTGGTCCAATGGGGACCATCATTATAAAAACAACGGAAATAGCGGGAGCCAATGTGGTGCAATACAGAACAATGCTGCAGTGGACCCTTTCAGGAAGGTAGCAGGACTACTGAAACGCGTCAGGGAAGCTGTTCGGGATTGCCGTGACTGATTAAATGAAGCTGTACTTCTCAGAAGAGTGTGTGCCTTGTCTTCCGCATAGAAGTTACCTTTGATATTTAAACGGCCCTGTCCAGCCGAATCAAGGAAGGCACCGCCCACCAAGAGCGCCGCAATGCCCGCCCTCATGGACTACAACTTTTGATGTCGCAAGTCTGTTAAGGGGCACTGGCAGCCGCCTCGGACCGGCCGAGGCAGTGACCCACACCAGCCTTGAAAATGGGACTGTGCAGGGACTTGTGAACACACAGCATAAATTGACACGGACAGCTAACACAAACGGCATCAAACTACCGCGAGGAACACCACAAGCGAAACCACGAGCCCCATAATGCAATGCACATACCACCAGAGGTGGTCCAATGGGCACCATCATTATAAAAACAACGGAAATAGCGGGAGCCAATGTGGTGCAATACAGAACAATGCTGCAGTGGACCCTTTGAGAAACGTAGCAGGACTACGGAAACGCATCAGGGAAGCTGTTCGAGATTGCCGTGACTGATTGAATGAAGCTGTACTTCTCACAAGAGTGTGCGCCTTGTCTTCTTCATAGAAGTTACCTTTGATATTTAAACGGCCCTGTCCAGCCGAATCAAGGAACGCACCTCCCGCCAAGAGCGCCGCAATGCCCCGTCCACATGGACTACAACTTTTGATGTCGCAAGACTGTTAAGGGGCACTGGCAGCCGCCTCGGACCGGCCGAGGCAGGGACCCACACCAGCCTTGAAAACGGGACTATGCAGGGACTTGTGAACACACGGCATGAATTGACACGGACAGCTAACACAGACGGCATCAAACTACCGCGAGGAACACCACAAGCGAAACCACGAGCCCCATAATGCAACGCACATACCACCAAAGGTGGTCCAATGGGGACCATCATTATAAAAACAACGGAAATAGCGGGAGCCAATGTGGTGCAATACAGAACAATGCTGCAGTGGACCCTTTGAGAAAGGTAGCAGGACTACTGAAATGCATCAGGGAAACTGGTTGAAATTGCCGTGACTGGTTAAATGAAGCTGTACTTCTCACAAGAGTGTGCGCCTTGTCTTCTTCATAGAAGTTACCTTTGATATTTGAACGGCCCTGTTCAGCCGAATCAAGGAACGCACCGCCCGCCAAGAGCGCCGCAATGCCCCGCCCACATGGACTACAACTTTTGATGTCGCAAGACTGTTAAGGGGCACTGGCAGCCGCCTCGGACCGGCGGAGGCAGGGACCCACACCAGCCTTGAAAACGGGACTGTGCAGGGACTTGTGAACACACGGCATGAATTGACACGGACAGCTAACACAAACAGCCTCAAACTACCGCGAGGAACACCACAAGCGAAACCACGAGCCCCATAATGCAACGCACATACCACCAGAGGTGGTCCAATAGGGACCATCATTATAAAAACAACGGAAAAAGCGGGAGCCAATGTGGTGCAATACAGAACAATGCTGCAGTGGACCCTTTGAGAAAGGTAGCAGGACTACTGAAACGCGTCAGGGAAGCTGTTCGAAATTGCCGTGACTGATTAAATGAAGCTGTACTTCTCACAAGAGTGTGCGCCTTGTCTTCTTCATAGAAGTTACCTTTGATATTTAAACGGCCCTGTTCAGCCGAATCAAGGAACGCACCGCCCGCCAAGAGCGCCGCAATGCCCCGCCCTCATGGACTACAACTTTTGATGTCGCAAGACTGTTAAGGGGCACTGGCAGCCGCCTCGGACCGGCCGAGGCAGTGACCCACACCAGCCTTGAAAATGGGACTGTGCAGGGACTTGTGAACACACGGCATAATTTGACACGGACAGCTAACACAAACGGCATCAAACTACCGCGAGGAACACCACAAGCGAAACCACGAGCCCCATAATGCAACGCACATGCCACCAGAGGTGGTCCAATGGGGACCATCATTATAAAAACAACGGAAATAGCGGGAGCCAATGTGGTGCAATACAGAACAATGCTGCAGTGGACCCTTTCAGGAAGGTAGCAGGACTACTGAAACGCGTCAGGGAAGCTGTTCGAGATTGCCGTGACTGATTAAATGAAGCTGTACTTCTCAGAAGAGTGTGTGCCTTGTCTTCCGCATAGAAGTTACCTTTGATATTTAAACGGCCCTGTCCAGCCGAATCAAGGAAGGCACCGCCCACCAAGAGCGCCGCAATGCCCGCCCTCATGGACTACAACTTTTGATGTCGCAAGTCTGTTAAGGGGCACTGGCAGCCGCCTCGGACCGGCCGAGGCAAGGACCCACACCAGCCTTGAAAATGGGACTGTGCAGGGACTTGTGAACACACGGCATGAATTGACACGGACAGCTAACACAGACGGCATCAAACTACCGCGAGGAACACCACAAGCGAAACCATGAGCCCCATAATGCAATGCACATACCACCAGAGGTGGTCCAATGGGGACCATCATTATATAAACAACGGAAATAGCGGGAGCCAATGTGGTGCAATACAGAACAATGCTGGAGTGGACCCTTTGAGAAAGGTAGCAGGACTACTGAAACGCGTCAGGGAAGCTGTTCGAAATTGCCGTGACTGATTAAATGAAGCTGTACTTCTCACAAGAGAGTGCGCCTTGTCTTCTTCATAGAAGTTACCTTTGATATTTAACCGGCCCTGTTCAGCCGAATCAAGGAACGCACCGCCCGCCAAGAGCGCCGCAATGCCCCGCCCTTATGGACTACAACTTTTGATGTCACAAGACTGTTAAGGGGCACTGGCAGCCGCCTCGGACCGGCTGAGGCAGGGACCCACACCAGCCTTGAAAATGGGACTGTGCAGGGACTTGGGAACACACGGCATGAATTGACACGGACAGCTAACACAGACGGCATCAAACTACCGCGAGGAACACCACAAGCGAAACCACGAGCCCCATAATGCAACGCACACACCTCCAGAGGTGGTCCAATGGGCACCATCATTATAAAAACAACGGAAATAGCGGGAGCCAATGTGGTGCAATACAGAACAATGCTGCAGTGGACCCTTTGAGAAACGTAGCAGGACTACGGAAACGCATCAGGGAAGCTGTTCGAGATTGCCGTGACTGATTGAATGAAGCTGTACTTCTCACAAGAGTGTGCGCCTTGTCTTCTTCATAGAAGTTACCTTTGATATTTAAACGGCCCTGTCCAGCCGAATCAAGGAACGCACCTCCCGCCAAGAGCGCCGCAATGCCCCGTCCACATGGACTACAACTTTTGATGTCGCAAGACTGTTAAGGGGCACTGGCAGCCGCCTCGGACCGGCCGAGGCAGGGACCCACACCAGCCTTGAAAACGGGACTATGCAGGGACTTGTGAACACACGGCATGAATTGACACGGACAGCTAACACAGACGGCATCAAACTACCGCGAGGAACACCACAAGCGAAACCACGAGCCCCATAATGCAACGCACATACCACCAGAGGTGGTCCAATGGGGACCATCATTATAAAAACAACGGAAATAGCGGGAGCCAATGTGGTGCAATACAGAACAATGCTGCAGTGGACCCTTTGAGAAAGGTAGCAGGACTACTGAAATGCGTCAGGGAAGCTGGTTGAAATTGCCGTGACTGGTTAAATGAAGCTGTACTTCTCACAAGAGTGTGCGCCTTGTCTTCTTCATAGAAGTTACCTTTGATATTTGAACGGCCCTGTTCAGCCGAATCAAGGAACGCACCGCCCGCCAAGAGCGCCGCAATGCCCCGCCCACATGGACTACAACTTTTGATGTCGCAAGACTGTTAAGGGGCACTGGCAGCCGCCTCGGACCGGCCGAGGCAGGGACCCACACCAGCCTTGAAAACGGGACTGTGCAGGGACTTGTGAACACACGGCATGAATTGACACGGACAGCTAACACAAACAGCATCAAACTACCGCGAGGAACACCACAAGCGAAACTACGAGCCCCATAATGCAACGCACATACCACCAGAGGTGGTCCAATGGGGACCATCATTATAAAAACAACGGAAATAGCGGGAGCCAATGTGGTGCAATACAGATCAATGCTGCAGTGGACCCTTTGAGAAAGGTGGCAGGACTACTGAAACGCGTCAGGGAAGCTGTTCGAAATTGCTGTGACTGATTAAATGAAGCTGTACTTCTCAGAAGAGTGTGTGCCTTTTTTTCTTCATAGAAGTTACCTTTGATATTTAAACGGCCCTGTTCAGCCGAATCAAGGAACGCACCGCCCGCCAAGAGCACCGCAATGCCCCGCCCTCATGGACTACAACTTTTGATGTCGCAAGACTGTTAAGGGGCACAGGCAGCCGCCTCGGACCGGCCAAGGCAGGGACCCACACCAGCCTTGAAAATGGGACTGTGCAGGGACTTGTGAACACACGGCATGAATTGACACGGACAGCTAACACAGACGGCATCAAACTACCGCGAGGAACACCACAAGCGAAACCACGAGCCCCATAATGCAACGCACATACCACCAGAGGTGGTCCAATGGGGAGCATCATTATATAAACAACGGAAATAGCGGGAGCCAATGTGATGCAATACAGAACAATGCTGCAGTGGACCCTTTGAGAAAGGTAGCAGGACTACTGAAACGCGTCAGGGAAGCTGTTCGAGATTGGTGTGACTGATTAAATGAAGCTGTACTTCTCAGAAGAGTGTGTGCCTTTTTTTCTTCATAGAAGTTACCTTTGATATTCAAACGGCCCTGTCCAGCCGAATCAAGGAACGCACCTCCCGCCAAGAGCGCCGCAATGCCCCGCCCTCATGGACTACAACTTTTGATGTCGCAAGACTGTTAAGGGGCACTGGCAGCCGCTTCGGACCGGCCGAGGCAGGGACCCACACCAGTCTTGAAAATGGTACTGTGCAGGGACTTGTGAACACACGGCATGAATTGACACGGACAGCTAACACAGACGGCATCAAACTACCGCGAGGAACACCACAAGCGAAACCACGAGCCCCATAATGCAACGCACATACCACCAGAGGTGGTCCAATAGGGACCATCATTATAAAAACAACGGAAATAGCGGGAGCCAATGTGGTGCAATACAGAACAATGCTGCAGTGGACCCTTTGAGAATGGTGGCAGGACTACTGAAACGCGTCAGGGAAGCTGTTCGAAATTGCCGTGACTGATTAAATGAAGCTGTACTTCTCACAAGAGTGTGCGCCTTGTCTTCTTCATAGAAGTTACCTTTGATATTTAAACGGCCCTGTTCAGCCGAATCAAGGAACGCACCGCCCGCCAAGAGTGACGCAAAGCCCCGCCCTCATGGACTACAACTTTTGATGTCGCAAGACTGTTAAGGGGCACTGGCAGCCGCTTTGGGCCGGCCGAGGCACGGACCCACACCAGCCTTGAAAATGGGACTGTGCAGGGACTTGTGAACACACGGCATGAATTGACAAAGACAGCTAACGCAGACGGCATCAAACTACCGCGAGTAACACCACAAGCGAAACGACGAGCCCCATAATGCAACGCACATACAACCAGAGGTGGTCCAATGGGGACCATCATTATAAAAACAACGGAAATAGCGGGAGCCAATGTGGTGCAATACAGAACAATGCTGCAGTGGACCCTTTGAGAAAGGTAGCAGGACTACTGAAACGCGTCAGGGAAGCTGTTCGAAATTGCCGTGACTGATTAAATGAAGCTGTACTTCTCACAAGAGTGTGCGCCTTGTCTTCTTCATAGAAGTTACCTTTGATATTTAAACGGCCCTGTTCAGCCGAATCAAGGAACGCACCGCCCGCCAAGAGCGCCGCAATGCCCCGCCCTCATGGACTACAACTTTTGATGTCGCAAGACTGTTAAGGGGCACTGGCAGCCGCCTCGGACCGGCCGAGGCAGGGACCCACACCAGCCTTGAAAATGGGACTGTGCAGGGACTTGTGAACACACGGCATGAATTGACACGGACAGCTAACACAGACGGCATCAAACTACCGCGAGGAACACCACAAGCGAAACCACGAGCCCCATAATGCAACGCACATACCTCCAGAGGTGGTCCAATGGGGACCATCATTATAAAAACAACGGAAATAGCGGGAGCCAATGTGGTGCAATACAGAACAATGCTGCAATGGACCCTTTGAGAAAGGTAGCAGGACTACTGAAACGCGTCAGGGAAGCTGTTCGAGATTGCCGTGACTGATTAAATGAAGCAGTACTTCTCAGAAGAGTGTGTGCCTTTTTTTCTTCATAGAAGTTACCTTTGATATTCAAACGGCCCTGTCCAGCCGAATCAAGGAACGCACCTCCCGCCAAGAGCGCCGCAATGCCCCGCCCTCATGGACTACAACTTTTGATGTCCCAAGACTGTTAAGGGGCACTGGCAGCCGCCTCGGACCGGCCGAGGCAGGGACCCACACCAGCCTTGAAAATGGTACTGTGCAGAGACTTGTGAACACACGGCATGAATTGGCACGGACAGCTAACACAGACGGCATCAAACTACCGCGAGGAACCCACAAGCGAAACCACGAGCCCCATAATGCAACGCACATACCACCAGAGGTGGTCCAATGGGGACCATCATTATAAAAACAACGGAAATAGCGGGAGCCAATGTGGTGCAATACAGAACAATGCTGCAGTGGACCCTTTGAGAAAGGTAGCAGGACTACTGAAACGCATCAGGGAAGCTGTTCGAAATTGCCGTGACTGATTAAATGAAGCTGTACTTCTCACAAGAGTGTGCGCCTTGTCTTCTTCATAGAAGTTACCTTTGATATTTAAACGGCCCTGTTCAGCCGAATCAAAGAACGCACCGCCCGCCAAGAGCGCCGCAATGCCCCGCCCTCATGGACTACAACTTTTGATGTCGCAAGACTGTTAAGGGGCACTGCCAGCCGCCTCGGACCGGCCGAGGCAGGTACCCACACCAGCCTTGAAAATGGGACTGTGCAGGGACTTGTGAACACACGGCATAAATTGACACGGACAGCTAACACAAACGGCATCAAACTACCGCGAGGAACACCACAAGCGAAACCACGAGCCCCATAATGCAACGCACATGCCACCAGAGGTGGTCCAATGGGGACCATCATTATAAAAACAACGGAAATAGCGGGAGCCAATGTGGTGCAATACAGAACAATACTGCAGTGGACCCTTTCAGGAAGGTAGCAGGACTACTGAAACGCGTCAGGGAAGCTGTTCGAGATTGCCGTGACTGATTAAATGAAGCTGTACTTCTCAGAAGAGTGTGTGCCTTGTCTTCTTCATAGAAGTTACCTTTGATATTTAAACGGCCCTGTCCAGCCGAATCAAGGAAGGCACCGCCCACCAAGAGCGCCGCAATGCCCGCCCTCATGGACTACAACTTTTGATGTCGCAAGCCTGTTAAGGGGCACTGGCAGCCGCCTCGGACCGGCCGAGGCAAGGACCCACACCAGCCTTGAAAATGGGACTGTGCAGGGACTTGTGAACACACGGCATGAATTGACACGGACAGCTAACACAGATGGCATCAAACTACCGCGAGGAACACCACAAGCGAAACCACAAGCCCCATAATGCAATGCACATACCACCAGAGGTGGTCCAATGGGGACCATCATTATAAAAACAATGGAAATAGCGGGAGCCAACGTGGTGAAATACAGAACAATGCTGCGGTGGACCCTTTGAGAAAGGTAGCAGGACTACTGAAACGCGTCAGGGAAGCTGTTCGAGATTGCCGTGACTGATTAAATGAAGCTGTACTTCTCACAAGAGTGTGCGCCTTGTCTCCTTCATAGAAGTTACCTTTGATATTTAAACGGCTCTGTCCAGCCGAATCAAGGAACGCACCGCCCGCCAAGAGTGGCTCAATGCCTCATGGACTACAATTTTTGATGTCACAAGACTGTTAAGGGGCACTTGCAGCCGCCTCAGACCGGCCGAGGCAGGGACCCACACCAGCCTTGAAAATGGGACTGTGCAGGGACTTGTGAACACACGGCATGAATTGACACAGACAGCTAACACAGACGGCATCAAACTACCGCGAGGAACACCACAAGCGAAACCACGAGCCCCATAATGCAACGCACATACCACCAGAGGTGGTCCAGTGGGGACCATCATTATATAAACAACGGAAATAGCGGGAGCCAATGTGGTGCAATACAGAACAATGCTGCAGTAGACCCTTTGAGAAAGGTAGCAGGACTACTGAAACGCGTCAGGGAAGCTGTTCGAGATTGCCGTGACTGATTAAATGAAGCTGTACTTCTCAGAAGAGTGTGTGCCTTGTCTTCTTCACAGAAGTTACCTTTGATATTTAAACGGCCCTGTCCAGCCGAATCAAGAAACGCACCGCACACCAAGAGCGCCGCAATGCCCTGCCCTCATGGACTTCAACTTTTGATGTCGCAAGACTGTTAAGGGGCACTGGCAGCCGCCTCGGACCGGCCGAGGCAGGGACCCACACTAGCCTTGAAAATGGGACTGTGCAGCGACTTGTGAACACACGGCATGAATTGGCACGGACAGCTAACACAAACGGCATCAAACTACCGCGAGGAACACCACAAGCTAAACCACGAGCCCCATAATGCAACGCACATACCACCAGAGGTGGTCCAATGGGGACCATCATTATAAAAACAACGGAAATAGCAGGAGCCAATGTGGTGCAATACAGAACAATGCTGCAGTGGACCCTTTGAGAAAGGTAGCAGGACTACTGAAACGCGTCAGGGAAGCTGTTCGAAATTGCCGTGACTCATTAAATGAAGCTGTACTTCTCACAAGAGTGTGCGCCTTGTCTTCTTCATAGAAGTTACCTTTGATATTTAAACGGCCCTGTTCAGCCGAATCAAGGAACGCACCGCCCGCCATGAGCGCCGCAATGCCCCGCCCTCATGGACTACAACTTTTGATGTCGCAAGACTGTTAAAGGGCACTGGCAGCCACCTCGGACCGGCCGAGGCAGGGACCCACACCAGCCTTGAAAATGGGACTGTGCAGGGACTTGTGAACACACGGCATGAATTTACACGGACAGCTAACACAGACGGCATCAAACTACCGCGAGGAACACCACAAGCGAAACCACGAGCCCCATAATGCAACGAACATACCACCAGAGGTGGTCCAATGGGGACCATCATTATAAAAACAACGGAAATAGCGGGAGCCAATGTGGTGCAATACAGAACAATGCTGCAGTGGACCCTTTGAGAAAGGTAGCAGGACTACTGAAACGCGTCAGGGAAGCTGTTCGAGATTGCTGTGACTGATTAAATGAAGCTGTACTTCTCAGAAGAGTGTGTGCCTTGTCTTATTCATAAAAGTTACCTTTGATATTCAAACGGCCCTGTCCAGCCGAATCAAGGAACGCACCTCCCGCCAAGAGCGCCACAATGCCCCGCCCTCATGGACTACAACTTTTGATGTCGCAAGACTGTTAAATGGGGCACTGGCAGCCGTCTCGGACCGGCCCACGCAGGGACCCACACCAGCCTTGAAAATGGTACTGTGCAGGGACTTGTGAACGCACGGCATGAATTGACACGGACAGCTAACACAGACGGCATCAAACTACCGCGAGGAACACCACAAGCGAAACTACGAGCCCCATAATGCAACGCACATACCACCAGAGGTGGCCAATAGGGACCATCATTATAAAAACAACGGAAAAAGCGGGAGCCAATGTGGTGCAATACAGAACAATGCTGCAGTGGACCCTTTGAGAAAGGTAGCAGGACTACTGAAACGCGTCAGGGAAGCTGTTCGAAATTGCCGTGACTGATTAAATGAAGCTGTACTTCTCACAAGAGTGTGCGCCTTGTCTTCTTCATAGAAGTTACCTTTGATATTTAAACGGCCCTGTTCAGCCGAATCAAGGAACGCACCGCCCGCCAAGAGCGCCGCAATGCCCCGCCCTCATGGACTACAACTTTTGATGTCGCAAGACTGTTAAGGGGCACTGGCAGCCGCCTCGGACCGGCCGAGGCAGGGACCCACACCAGGCTTGAAAATGGGACTGTGCAGGGACTTGTGAACACACGGCATAAATTGACACGGACAGCTAACACAAACCGCATCAAACTACCGCGAGGAACACCACAAGCGAAACCACGAGCCCCATAATGCAACGCACATGCCACTAGAGGCGGTCCAATGGGGACCATCATTATAAAAACAACGGAAATAGCGGGAGCCAATGTGGTGTAATACAGAACAATGCTGCAGTGGACCCTTTGAGAAAGGTAGTAGGACTACTGAAACGCGTCAGGGAAGCTGTTCGAAATTGCCGTGACTGATTAAATGAAGCTGTACTTCTCACAAGAGTGTGCGCCTTGTCTTCTTCATAGAAGTTACCTTTGATATTTAAACCGCCCTGTTCAGCCGAATCAAGGAACGCACCGCCCGCCAAGAGCGCCGCAATGCCCCGCCCTCATGGACTACAACTTTTGATGTCGCAAGACTGTTAAGGGGCACTGGCAGCCACCTTGGACCAGCCGAGGCAGGGACCCACACCAGCCTTGAAAATGGGACTGTGCAGGGACTTGTGAACACACGGCATGAATTGACACGGACAGCTAACACAGACGGCATCAAACTACCGCGAGGAACACCACAAGCGAAACCACGAGCCCCATAATGCAACGAACATACCACCAGAGGTGGTCCAATGGGGACCATCATTATAAAAACAACGGAAATAGCGGGAGCCAATGTGGTGCAATACAGAACAATGCTGCAGTGGACCCTTTGAGAAAGGTAGCAGGACTACTGAAACGCGTCAGGGAAGCTGTTCGAAATTGCCGTGACTGATTAAATGAAGCTGTACTTCTCAGAAGAGTGTGCGCCTTGTCTTCTTCGTAGAAGTTACCTTTGATATTTAAACGGCCTTGTTCAGCCGAATCAAGGAACGCACCGCCCGCCAAGAGCGCCGCAATGCCCCGCCCTCATGGACTACAACTTTTGATGTCGCAAGACTGTTAAGGGGCACTGGCAGCCGCCTCGGACCGGCCGAGGCAGGGACCCACACCAGCCTTGAAAATGGGACTGTGCAGGGACTTGTGAACACACGGCATAAATTGACACGGACAGCTAACACAAACGGCATCAAACTACCGCGAGGAACACCACAAGCGAAACCACGAGCCCCATAATGCAACGCACATGCCACCAGAGGCGGTCCAATGGGGACCATCATTATAAAAACAACGGAAATAGCGGGAGCCAATGTGGTGTAATACAGAACAATGCTGCAGTGGACCCTTTGAGAAACGTAGTAGGACTACTGAAACGCGTCAGGGAAGCTGTTCGAAATTGCCGTGACTGATTAAATTAAGCTGTACTTCTCACAAGAGTGTGCGCCTTGTCTCCTTCATAGAAGTTACCTTTGATATTTAAATGGCCCTGTTCAGCCGAATCAAGGAACGCACCGCCCGCCAAGAGCGCCGCAATGCCCCGCCCTCATGGACTACAACTTTTGATGTCGCAAGACTGTTAAGGGGCACTGGCAGCCGCTTTGGGCCAGCCGCGGCACGGACCTACACCAGCCTTGAAAATGGGACTGTGCAGGGACTTGTGAACACACGGCATGAATTGACACAGACAGCTAACACAGACGGCATCAAACTACCGCGAGGAACACCACAAGCGAAACCACGAGCCCCATAATGCAACGCACATACCACCAGAGGTGGTCCAATGGGGACCATCATTATAAAAACAACGGAAATAGTGGGAGCCAATGTGGTGCAATACAGAACAATGCTGCAGTGGACCCTTTCAGAAACGTAGCAGGACTACTGAAACGCGTCAGGGAAGCTGTTCGAAATTGCCATGACTCATTAAATGAAGCTGTACTTCTCACAAGAGTGTGCGCCTTGTCTTCTTCATAGAAGTTACCTTTGATATTTAAACCGCCCTGTTCAGCCGAATCAAGGAACGCACCGCCCGCCAAGAGCGCCGCAATGCCCCGCCCTCATGGACTACAACTTTTGATGTCGCAAGACTGTTAAGGGGCACTGGCAGCCACCTTGGACCAGCCGAGGCAGGGACCCACACCAGCCTTGAAAATGGGACTGTGCAGGGACTTGTGAACACACGGCATGAATTGACACGGACAGCTAACACAGACGGCATCAAACTACCGCGAGGAACACCACAAGCGAAACCACGAGCCCCATAATGCAACGAACATACCACCAGAGGTGGTCCAATGGGGACCATCATTATAAAAACAACGGAAATAGCGGGAGCCAATGTGGTGCAATACAGAACAATGCTGCAGTGGACCCTTTGAGAAAGGTAGCAGGACTACTGAAACGCGTCAGGGAAGCTGTTCGAGATTGCTGTGACTGATTAAATGAAGCTGTACTTCTCAGAAGAGTGTGTGCCTTGTCTTCTTCATAAAAGTTACCTTTGATATTCAAACGGCCCTGTCCAGCCGAATCAAGGAACGCACCTCCCGCCAAGAGCGCCGCAATGCCCCGCCCTCATGGACTACAACTTTTGATGTCGCAAGACTATTAAGGGGCACTGGCAGCCGCCTCGGACCGGCCGAGGCAGGGACCCACACCAGGCTTGAAAATGGGACTGTGCAGGGACTTGTGAACACACGGCATAAATTGACACGGACAGCTAACACAAACGGCATCAAACTACCGCGAGGAACACCACAAGCGAAACCACGAGCCCCATAATGCAACGCACATGCCACTAGAGGCGGTCCAATGGGGACCATCATTATAAAAACAACGGAAATAGCGGGAGCCAATGTGGTGTAATACAGAACAATGCTGCAGTGGACCCTTTGAGAAAGGTAGTAGGACTACTGAAACGCGTCAGGGAAGCTGTTCGAAATTGCCGTGACTGATTAAATGAAGCTGTACTTCTCACAAGAGTGTGCGCCTTGTCTCCTTCATAGAAGTTACCTTTGATATTTAAATGGCCCTGTTCAGCCGAATCAAGGAACGCACCGCCCGCCAAGAGCGCTGCAATGCCCCGCCCTCATGGACTACAACTTTTGATGTCGCAAGACTGTTAAGGGGCACTGGCAGCCGCCTCGGACCGGCCGAGGCAGGGACCCACACCAGCCTTGAAAATGGGACTGTGCAGGGACTTGTGAACACACGGCATAAATTGACACGGACAGCTAACACAAACGGCATCAAACTACCGCGAGGAACACCACAAGCGAAACCACGAGCCCCATAATGCAACGAACATACCACCAGAGGTGGTCCAATGGGGACCATCATTATAAAAACAACGGAAATAGCGGGAGCCAATGTGGTGCAATACAGAACAATGCTGCAGTGGACCCTTTGAGAAAGGTAGCAGGACTACTGAAACGCGTCAGGGAAGCTGTTCGAGATTGCTGTGACTGATTAAATGAAGCTGTACTTCTCAGAAGAGTGTGTGCCTTGTCTTCTTCATAGAAGTTACCTTTGATATTCAAACGGCCCTGTCCAGCCGAATCAAGGAACGCACCTCCCGCCAAGAGCACCGCAATGCCCCGCCCTCATGGACTACAACTTTTGATGTCGCAAGACTGTTAAGGGGCACTGGCAGCCGCCTCGGACCGGCCGAGGCAGGGACCCACACCAGCCTTGAAAATGGTACTGTGCAGGGACTTGTGAACACACGGCATGAATTGACACGGACAGCTAACACAGACGGCATCAAACTACCGCGTGGAACACCACAAGCGAAACCACGAGCCCCATAATGCAACGCACATACCACCAGAGGTGGTCCAATAGGGACCATCAGTATAAAAACAACGGAAAAAGCGGGAGCCAATGTGGTGCAATACAGAACAATGCTGCAGTGGACCCTTTGAGAAAGGTAGCAGGACTACTGAAACGCGTCAGGGAAGCTGTTCGAAATTGCCGTGACTGATTAAATGAAGCTGTACTTCTCACAAGAGTGTGCGCCTTGTCTCCTTCATAGAAGTTACCTTTGATATTTAAATGGCCCTGTTCAGCCGAATCAAGGAACGCACTGCCCGCCAAGAGCGCCGCAATGCCCCGCCCTCATGGACTACAACTTTTGATGTCGCAAGACTGTTAAGGGGCACTGGCAGCCGCTTTGGGCCGGCCGAGGCACGGACCTACACCAGCCTTGAAAATGGGACTGTGCAGGGACTTGTGAACACACGGCATGAATTGACACAGACAGCTAACACAGACGGCATCAAACTACCGCGAGGAACACCAGAAGCGAAACCACGAGCCCCATAATGCAACGCACATACCACCAGAGGTGGTCCAATGGGGACCATCATTATAAAAACAACGGAAATAGCGGGAGCCAATGTGGTGCAATACAGAACAATGCTGCAGTGGACCCTTTCAGAAAGGTAGCAGGACTACTGAAACGCGTCAGGGAAGCTGTTCGAGATTGCCGTGACTGATTAAATGAAGCTGTACTTCTCACAAGAGTGTGCGCCTTGTCTTCTTCATAGAAGTTACCTTTGATATTTAAACGGCCCTGTTCAGCCGAATCAAGGAACGCACCGCCCGCCAAGAGCGCCGCAATGCCCCGCCCTCATGGACTACAACTTTTGATGTCGCAAGACTGTTAAGGGGCACTGGCAGCCGCCTCGGACCGGCCGAGGCAGGGACCCACACCAGGCTTGAAAATGGGACTGTGCAGGGACTTGTGAACACACGGCATAAATTGACATGGACAGCTAACACAAACCGCATCAAACTACCGCGAGGAACACCACAAGCGAAACCACGAGCCCCATAATGCAACGCACATGCCACTAGAGGCGGTCCAATGGGGACCATCATTATAAAAACAACGGAAATAGCGGGAGCCAATGTGGTGTAATACAGAACAATGCTGCAGTGGACCCTTTGAGAAAGGTAGTAGGACTACTGAAACGCGTCAGGGAAGCTGTTCGAAATTGCCGTGACTGACTAAAAATGAAGCTGTACTTCTCACAAGAGTGTGCGCCTTGTCTCCTACATAGAAGTTACCTTTGATATTTAAATGGCCCTGTTCAGCCGAATCAAGGAACGCACCACCCGCCAAGAGCGCCGCAATGCCCCGCCCTCATGGACTACAACTTTTGATGTCGCAAGACTGTTAAGGGGCACTGGCAGCCGCCTCGGACCGGCCGAGGCAGGGACCCACACCAGCCTTGAAAATGGGACTGTGCAGGGACTTGTGAACACACGGCATGAATTGACACGGACAGCTAACACAAACGGCATCAAACTACCGCGAGGAACACCACAAGCGAAACCACGAGCCCCATAATGCAACGAACCTACCACCAGAGGTGGTCCAATGGGGACCATCATTATAAAAACAACGGAAATAGCGGGAGCCAATGTGGTGCAATACAGAACAATGCTGCAGTGGACCCTTTGAGAAAGGTAGCAGGACTACTGAAACGCGTCAGGGAAGCTGTTCGAGATTGCTGTGACTGATTAAATGAAGCTGTACTTCTCAGAAGAGTGTGTGCCTTGTCTTCTTCATAGAAGTTACCTTTGATATTCAAACGGCCCTGTCCAGCCGAATCAAGGAACGCACCTCCCGCCAAGAGCACCGCAATGCCCCGCCCTCATGGACTACAACTTTTGATGTCGCAAGACTGTTAAGGGGCACTGGCAGCCGCCTCGGACCGGCCGAGGCAGGGACCCACACCAGCCTTGAAAATGGTACTGTGCAGGGACTTGTGAACACACGGCATGAATTGACACGGACAGCTAACACAGACGGCATCAAACTACCGCGTGGAACACCACAAGCGAAACCACGAGCCCCATAATGCAACGCACATACCACCAGAGGTGGTCCAATAGGGACCATCAGTATAAAAACAACGGAAAAAGCGGGAGCCAATGTGGTGCAATACAGAACAATGCTGCAGTGGACCCTTTGAGAAAGGTAGCAGGACTACTGAAACGCGTCAGGGAAGCTGTTCGAAATTGCCGTGACTGATTAAATGAAGCTGTACTTCTCACAAGAGTGTGCGCCTTGTCTCCTTCATAGAAGTTACCTTTGATATTTAAATGGCCCTGTTCAGCCGAATCAAGGAACGCACTGCCCGCCAAGAGCGCCGCAATGCCCCGCCCTCATGGACTACAACTTTTGATGTCGCAAGACTGTTAAGGGGCACTGGCAGCCGCTTTGGGCCGGCCGAGGCACGGACCTACACCAGCCTTGAAAATGGGACTGTGCAGGGACTTGTGAACACACGGCATGAATTGACACAGACAGCTAACACAGACGGCATCAAACTACCGCGAGGAACACCAGAAGCGAAACCACGAGCCCCATAATGCAACGCACATACCACCAGAGGTGGTCCAATGGGGACCATCATTATAAAAACAACGGAAATAGCGGGAGCCAATGTGGTGCAATACAGAACAATGCTGCAGTGGACCCTTTCAGAAAGGTAGCAGGACTACTGAAACGCGTCAGGGAAGCTGTTCGAGATTGCCGTGACTGATTAAATGAAGCTGTACTTCTCACAAGAGTGTGCGCCTTGTCTTCTTCATAGAAGTTACCTTTGATATTTAAACGGCCCTGTTCAGCCGAATCAAGGAACGCACCGCCCGCCAAGAGCGCCGCAATGCCCCGCCCTCATGGACTACAACTTTTGATGTCGCAAGACTGTTAAGGGGCACTGGCAGCCGCCTCGGACCGGCCGAGGCAGGGACCCACACCAGGCTTGAAAATGGGACTGTGCAGGGACTTGTGAACACACGGCATAAATTGACATGGACAGCTAACACAAACCGCATCAAACTACCGCGAGGAACACCACAAGCGAAACCACGAGCCCCATAATGCAACGCACATGCCACTAGAGGCGGTCCAATGGGGACCATCATTATAAAAACAACGGAAATAGCGGGAGCCAATGTGGTGTAATACAGAACAATGCTGCAGTGGACCCTTTGAGAAAGGTAGTAGGACTACTGAAACGCGTCAGGGAAGCTGTTCGAAATTGCCGTGACTGACTAAAAATGAAGCTGTACTTCTCACAAGAGTGTGCGCCTTGTCTCCTACATAGAAGTTACCTTTGATATTTAAATGGCCCTGTTCAGCCGAATCAAGGAACGCACCACCCGCCAAGAGCGCCGCAATGCCCCGCCCTCATGGACTACAACTTTTGATGTCGCAAGACTGTTAAGGGGCACTGGCAGCCGCCTCGGACCGGCCGAGGCAGGGACCCACACCAGCCTTGAAAATGGGACTGTGCAGGGACTTGTGAACACACGGCATGAATTGACACGGACAGCTAACACAAACGGCATCAAACTACCGCGAGGAACACCACAAGCGAAACCACGAGCCCCATAATGCAACGAACCTACCACCAGAGGTGGTCCAATGGGGACCATCATTATAAAAACAACGGAAATAGCGGGAGCCAATGTGGTGCAATACAGAACAATGCTGCAGTGGACCCTTTGAGAAAGGTAGCAGGACTACTGAAACGCGTCAGGGAAGCTGTTCGAGATTGCTGTGACTGATTAAATGAAGCTGTACTTCTCAGAAGAGTGTGTGCCTTGTCTTCTTCATAGAAGTTACCTTTGATATTCAAACGGCCCTGTCCAGCCAAATCAAGGAACGCACCTCCCGCCAAGAGCACCGCAATGCCCCGCCCTCATGGACTACAACTTTTGATGTCGCAAGACTGTTAAGGGGCACTGGCAGCCGCCTCGGACCGGCCGAGGCAGGGACCCACACCAGCCTTGAAAATGGTACTGTGCAGGGACTTGTGAACACACGGCATGAATTGACACGGACAGCTAACACAGACGGCATCAAACTACCGCGTGGAACACCACAAGCGAAACCACGAGCCCCATAATGCAATGCACATACCACCAGAGGTGGTTCAATAGGGACCATCAGTATAAAAACAACGGAAAAAGCGGGAGCCAATGTGGTGCAATACAGAACAATGCTGCAGTGGACCCTTTGAGAAAGGTAGCAGGACTACTGAAACGCGTCAGGGAAGCTGTTCGAAATTGCCGTGACTGATTAAATGAAGCTGTACTTCTCACAAGAGTGTGCGCCTTGTCTTCTTCGTAGAAGTTACCTTTGATATTTAAACGGCCCTGTTCAGCCGAATCAAGGAATGCACCGCCCGCCAAGAGCGCCGCAATGCCCCGCCCTCATGGACTACAACTTTTGATGTCGCAAGACTGTTAAGGGGCACTGGCAGCCGCCTCGGACCGGCCGAGGCAGGGACCCACACCAGCCTTGAAAATGGGACGGTGCAGGGACTTGTGAACACACGGCATAAATTGACACGGACAGCTAACACAAACGGCATCAAACTACCGCGAGGAACACCACAAGCGAAACCACGAGCCCCATAATGCAACGCACATGCCACCAGAGGCGGTCCAATCGGGACCATCATTATAAAAACAACGGAAATAGCGGGAGCCAATGTGGTGTAATACAGAACAATGCTGCAGTGGACCCTTTGAGAAACGTAGTAGGACTACTGAAACGCGTCAGGGAAGCTGTTCGAAATTGCCGTGACTGATTAAATTAAGCTGTACTTCTCACAAGAGTGTGCGCCTTGTCTCCTTCATAGAAGTTACCTTTGATATTTAAATGGCCCTGTTCAGCCGAATCAAGGAACGCACCGCCCGCCAAGAGCGCCGCAATGCCCCGCCCTCATGGACTACAACTTTTGATGTCGCAAGACTGTTAAGGGGCACTGGCAGCCGCTTTGGGCCGGCCGAGGCACGGACCTACACCAGCCTTGAAAATGGGACTGTGCAGGGACTTGTGAACACACGGCATGAATTGACACAGACAGCTAACACAGACGGCATCAAACTACCACGAGGAACACCACAAGCGAAACCACGAGCCCCATAATGCAACGCACATACCACCAGAGGTGGTCCAATGGGGACCATCATTATAAAAACAACGGAAATAGCGGGAGCCAATGTGGTGCAATACAGAACAATGCTGCAGTGGACCCTTTGAGAAAGGTAGCAGGACTACTGAAACGAGGCAGGGAAGCTTTTCGAGATTGCTGTGACTGATTAAATGAAGCTGTACTTCTCACAAGAGTGTGCGCCTTGTCTTCTTTAACCCTGGGCGGTGTTGGCGGAGTGGGGCATCGCGGAGCTACGCGAAGTGGGAGAGAAACTACGCCCACCTCCGCACTCCGCGTAGCCCCACTCCGCAAACACCGCTGGCCGCCAGCCCCGCCACCCGCCTCCCTCCCGCCCTCCCTAAATACTTTAAATTAAAGGAGACAAATAATTTAAAACGCACTTACCTTGCCCGCCGCTGCCCGCCGCGTCCCCGGGGCTCGCTATCTTCCGTCTTCCGTCTTCTTTACTAATGCGCATGCGCGGGCGGCCGCGCATGCGCATTTCTCACGAGAAAATGCGCATGCACGGCCGCCCGCGCATGCGCATTAATAAAGAAGACGGAAGACGGAAGATAGCGAGCCCCGGGGACGCGGCGGGCAGCGGCGGGCAAGGTAAGTGCATTTTAAATTATTTGATTCCTTTCATTTAAAGTATTTAGGGAGAGCGGGAGGGAGGCGGGTGGCGGCCAGCTACGCTCTGTCTGCGGAGCGTGCGTAGTGCCGCCTGGCTACGCCCGCTCCGCAAAATGCGGAGTAGGCGGCACTACGCACACTCCGTGCACGGAGCGTAGCTGGCCCGCCCACCCCTAGTCTTCTTCATAGAAGTTACCTTTGATATTTAAACGGCCCTGTCTAGCCAAATCAAGGAACGCACCGCCCACCAAGAGCGCCGCAATGCCCCGCCCTCATGGACTACAACTTTTGATGTCGCAAGACTGTTAAGGGGCACTGGCAGCCGCCTCGGACCAGCCGAGGCAGGGACCCACACCAGCCTTGAAAATGGGACTGTGCAGGGACTTGTGAACACACGGCATGAATTGACACGGACAGCTAACACAAACGGCATCAAACAACCGCGAGGAACACCACAAGCGAAACCACGAGCCCCATAATGCAACGCACATACGACCAGAGGTGGTCCAATGGGGACCATCATTATAAAAACAACGGAAATAGCGGGAGCCAATGTGGTGCAATACAGAACAATGCTGCAGTGGACCCTTTGAGAAAGGTAGCAGGACTACTGAAACGCGTCAGGGAAGCTGTTCGAAATTGCCGTGACTGATTAAATGAAGTTGTACTTCTCACAAGAGTGTGCGCCTTGTCTTCTTCATAGAAGTTACCTTTGATATTTAAACGGCCCTGTTCAGCCGAATCAAGGAACGCACCGCCCGCCAAGAGCGCCGCAATGCCCCGCCCTCATGGACTGCAACGTTTGATGTCGCAAGACTGTTAAGGGGCACTGGCAGTCGCCTCGGACCGGCCAAGGCAGGGACCCACACCAGCCTTGAAAATGGGACTGTGAAGGGACTTGTGAACACACCGCATGAATTGACACGGACAGCTAACACAGACGGCATCAAACTACCGCGAGGAACACCACAAGCGAAAAAACGAGCCCCATAATGCAACGCATATACCACCAGAGGTGGTCCAATGGGGACCATCATTATAAAAACAACGGAAATAGCGGAGCCAATGTGGTGCCATACAGAACAATGCTGCAGTGGACCCTTTGAGTAAGGTAGCAGGACTACTGAAACGCGTCAGGGAAGCTGTTCGAAATTACCGTGACTGATTAAATGAAGCTGTACTTCTCACAAGAGTGTGCGCCTTGTCTTCTTCATAGAAGTTACCTTTGATATTTAAACGGCCCTGTCCAGCCGAATCAAGGAGCGCACCTCCCGCCAAGAGCGGCTCAATGCCCCGCCCTCATGGACTACAACTTTTGATGTCACAAGACTGTTAAGGGGCACTGGCAGCCGCCTCGGACCGGCCGAGGCAGGGACCCACACCAGCCTTGAAAATGGGACTGTGCAGGGACTTGTGAACACACGGCATGAATTGACATGGACAGCTAACACAGATGACATCAAACTACCGCGAGGAACACCACAAGCGAAACCACGAGCCCCATAATGCAACGCACATACCACCAGAGGTGGTCTAATGGGGACCATCATTATAAAAACAACGGAAATAGCGGGAGCCAATGTGGTGTAATACAGAACAATGCTGCAGTGGACCCTTTGAGAAACGTAGTAGGACTACTGAAACGCGTCAGGGAAGCTGTTCGAAATTGCCGTGACTGATTAAATTAAGCTGTACTTCTCACAAGAGTGTGCGCCTTGTCTCCTTCATAGAAGTTACCTTTGATATTTAAATGGCCCTGTTCAGCCGAATCAAGGAACGCACCGCCCGCCAAGAGCGCCGCAATGCCCCGCCCTCATGGACTACAACTTTTGATGTCGCAAGACTGTTAAGGGGCACTGGCAGCCGCTTTGGGCCGGCCGAGGCACGGACCTACACCAGCCTTGAAAATGGGACTGTGCAGGGACTTGTGAACACACGGCATGAATTGACACAGACAGCTAACACAGACGGCATCAAACTACCACGAGGAACACCACAAGCGAAACCACGAGCCCCATAATGCAACGCACATACCACCAGAGGTGGTCCAATGGGGACCATCATTATAAAAACAACGGAAATAGCGGGAGCCAATGTGGTGCAATACAGAACAATGCTGCAGTGGACCCTTTGAGAAAGGTAGCAGGACTACTGAAACGAGGCAGGGAAGCTTTTCGAGATTGCTGTGACTGATTAAATGAAGCTGTACTTCTCACAAGAGTGTGCGCCTTGTCTTCTTTAACCCTGGGCGGTGTTGGCGGAGTGGGGCATCGCGGAGCTACGCGAAGTGGGAGAGAAACTACGCCCACCTCCGCACTCCGCGTAGCCCCACTCCGCAAACACCGCTGGCCGCCAGCCCCGCCACCCGCCTCCCTCCCGCCCTCCCTAAATACTTTAAATTAAAGGAGACAAATAATTTAAAACGCACTTACCTTGCCCGCCGCTGCCCGCCGCGTCCCCGGGGCTCGCTATCTTCCGTCTTCCGTCTTCTTTACTAATGCGCATGCGCGGGCGGCCGCGCATGCGCATTTCTCACGAGAAAATGCGCATGCACGGCCGCCCGCGCATGCGCATTAATAAAGAAGACGGAAGACGGAAGATAGCGAGCCCCGGGGACGCGGCGGGCAGCGGCGGGCAAGGTAAGTGCATTTTAAATTATTTGATTCCTTTCATTTAAAGTATTTAGGGAGAGCGGGAGGGAGGCGGGTGGCGGCCAGCTACGCTCTGTCTGCGGAGCGTGCGTAGTGCCGCCTGGCTACGCCCGCTCCGCAAAATGCGGAGTAGGCGGCACTACGCACACTCCGTGCACGGAGCGTAGCTGGCCCGCCCACCCCTAGTCTTCTTCATAGAAGTTACCTTTGATATTTAAACGGCCCTGTCTAGCCAAATCAAGGAACGCACCGCCCACCAAGAGCGCCGCAATGCCCCGCCCTCATGGACTACAACTTTTGATGTCGCAAGACTGTTAAGGGGCACTGGCAGCCGCCTCGGACCAGCCGAGGCAGGGACCCACACCAGCCTTGAAAATGGGACTGTGCAGGGACTTGTGAACACACGGCATGAATTGACACGGACAGCTAACACAAACGGCATCAAACAACCGCGAGGAACACCACAAGCGAAACCACGAGCCCCATAATGCAACGCACATACGACCAGAGGTGGTCCAATGGGGACCATCATTATAAAAACAACGGAAATAGCGGGAGCCAATGTGGTGCAATACAGAACAATGCTGCAGTGGACCCTTTGAGAAAGGTAGCAGGACTACTGAAACGCGTCAGGGAAGCTGTTCGAAATTGCCGTGACTGATTAAATGAAGTTGTACTTCTCACAAGAGTGTGCGCCTTGTCTTCTTCATAGAAGTTACCTTTGATATTTAAACGGCCCTGTTCAGCCGAATCAAGGAACGCACCGCCCGCCAAGAGCGCCGCAATGCCCCGCCCTCATGGACTGCAACGTTTGATGTCGCAAGACTGTTAAGGGGCACTGGCAGTCGCCTCGGACCGGCCAAGGCAGGGACCCACACCAGCCTTGAAAATGGGACTGTGAAGGGACTTGTGAACACACCGCATGAATTGACACGGACAGCTAACACAGACGGCATCAAACTACCGCGAGGAACACCACAAGCGAAAAAACGAGCCCCATAATGCAACGCATATACCACCAGAGGTGGTCCAATGGGGACCATCATTATAAAAACAACGGAAATAGCGGAGCCAATGTGGTGCCATACAGAACAATGCTGCAGTGGACCCTTTGAGTAAGGTAGCAGGACTACTGAAACGCGTCAGGGAAGCTGTTCGAAATTACCGTGACTGATTAAATGAAGCTGTACTTCTCACAAGAGTGTGCGCCTTGTCTTCTTCATAGAAGTTACCTTTGATATTTAAACGGCCCTGTCCAGCCGAATCAAGGAGCGCACCTCCCGCCAAGAGCGGCTCAATGCCCCGCCCTCATGGACTACAACTTTTGATGTCACAAGACTGTTAAGGGGCACTGGCAGCCGCCTCGGACCGGCCGAGGCAGGGACCCACACCAGCCTTGAAAATGGGACTGTGCAGGGACTTGTGAACACACGGCATGAATTGACATGGACAGCTAACACAGATGACATCAAACTACCGCGAGGAACACCACAAGCGAAACCACGAGCCCCATAATGCAACGCACATACCACCAGAGGTGGTCTAATGGGGACCATCATTATAAAAACAACGGAAATAGCGGGAGCCAATGTGGTGCAATACAGAACAATGCTGCAGTGGACCCTTTGAGAAAGGTAGCAGGACTACTGAAACACGTCAGGGAAGCTGTTCGAAATTGCCGTGACTGATTAAATGAAGCTGTACTTCTCACAAGAGTGTGCGCCTTGTCTTCTTCATAGAAGTTACCTTTGATATTTAAACAGCCCTGTTCAGCCGAATCAAGGAACGCACCGCCCGCCAAGAGCGCCGCAATGCCCCGCGCTCATGGACTACAACTTTTGATGTCGCAAGACTGTTAAGGGGCACTGGCAGCCGCCTCGGACCGGCCGAGGCAGAGACCCACGCCAGCCTTGAAAATGGGACTGTGCAGGGACTTATGAACACACGGCATGAATTGACACGGACAGCTAACACAGATGTCATCAAACTACCGCAAGGAACACCACAAGCGAAACCACGAGCCCCATAATGCAACGCACATACCACCAGAGGTGGTCCAATGGGGACCATCATTATAAAAACAACGGAAATAGCGGGAGCCAATGTGGTGCAATACAGAACAATGCTGCAGTGGACCCTTTGAGAAAGGTAGCAGGACTACTGAAACAAGTCAGGGAAGCTTTTCGAGATTGCTGTGACTGATTAAATGAAGCTGTACTTCTCACAAGAGTGTGCGCCTTGTCTTCTTTAACCCTGGGCGGTGTTGGCGGAGTGGGGCATCGCGGAGCTACGCGAAGTGGGCGAGAAACTACGCCCACCTCCGCACTCCGCGTAGCCCCACTCCGCAAACACCGCTGGCCGCCAGCCCCGCCACCCGCCTCCCTCCCGCCCTCCCTAAATACTTTAAATTAAAGGAGACAAATAATTTAAAACGCACTTACCTTGCCCGCCGCTGCCCGCCGCGTCCCCGGGGCTCGCTATCTTCCGTCTTCCGTCTTCTTTACTAATGCGCATGCGCGGGCGGCCGCGCATGCTCATTTCTCACGAGAAAATGCGCATGCACGGCCGCCCGCGCATGCGCATTAATAAAGAAGACGGAAGACGGAAGATAGCGAGCCCCGGGGACGCGGCGGGCAGCGGCGGGCAAGGTAAGTGCATTTTAAATTATTTGATTCCTTTCATTTAAAGTATTTAGGGAGAGCGGGAGGGAGGCGGGTGGCGGCCAGCTACGCTCCGTCTGCGGAGCGTGCGTAGTGCCGCCTGGCTACGCATGCTCCGCAAAATGCGGAGTAGGCGGCACTATGCACACTCCGTGCACGGAGCGTAGCTGGCCCGCCCACCCCTAGTCTTCTTCATAGAAGTTACCTTTGATATTTAAACGGCCCTGTCTAGCCAAATCAAGGAACGCACCGCCCACCAAGAGCGCCGCAATGCCCCGCCCTCATGGACTACAACTTTTGATGTCGCAAGACTGTTAAGGGGCACTGGCAGCCGCCTCGGACCGGCCGAGGCAGGGACCCACACCAGCCTTGAAAATGGGACTGTGCAGGGACTTGTGAACACACGGCATGAATTGACACGGACAGCTAACACAAACGGCATCAAACAACCGCGAGGAACACCACAAGCGAAACCACGAGCCCCATAATGCAACGCACATACGACCAGAGGTGGTCCAATGGGGACCATCATTATAAAAACAACGGAAATAGCGGGAGCCAATGTGGTGCAATACAGAACAATGCTGCAGTGGACCCTTTGAGAAAGGTAGCAGGACTACTGAAACGCGTCAGGGATGCTGTTCGAAATTGCCGTGACTGATTAAATGAAGTTGTACTTCTCACAAGAGTGTGCGCCTTGTCTTCTTCATAGAAGTTACCTTTGATATTTAAACGGCCCTGTTCAGCCGAATCAAGGAACGCACCGCCCGCCAAGAGCGCCGCAATGCCCCGCCCTCATGGACTGCAACGTTTGATGTCGCAAGACTGTTAAGGGGCACTGGCAGTCGCCTCGGACCGGCCAAGGCAGGGACCCACACCAGCCTTGAAAATGGGACTGTGCAGAGACTTGTGAACACACCGCATGAATTGACACGGACAGCTAACACAGACGGCATCAAACTACCGCGAGGAACACCACAAGCGAAAAAACGAGCCCCATAATGCAACGCACATACCACCAGAGGTGGTCCAATGGGGACCATCATTATAAAAACAACGGAAATAGCGGAGCCAATGTGGTGCAATACAGAACAATGCTGCAGTGGACCCTTTGAGAAAGGTAGCAGGACTACTGAAACGCGTCAGGGAAGCTGTTCGAAATTACCGTGACTGATTAAATGAAGCTGTACTTCTCACAAGAGTGTGCGCCTTGTCTTCTTCATAGAAGTTACCTTTGATATTTAAACGACCCTGTCCAGCCGAATCAAGGAGCGCACCTCCCGCCAAGAGCGGCTCAATGCCCCGCCCTCATGGACTACAACTTTTGATGTCACAAGACTGTTAAGGGGCACTGGCAGCCGCCTCGGACCGGCCGAGGCAGGGACCCACACCAGCCTTGAAAATGGGACTGTGCAGGGACTTGTGAACACACGGCATGAATTGACATGGACAGCTAACACAGACGACATCAAACTACCGCGAGGAACACCACAAGCGAAACCACGAGCCCCATAATGCAACGCACATACCACCAGAGGTGGTCTAATGGGGACCATCATTATAAAAACAACGGAAATAGCGGGAGCCAATGTGGTGCAATACAGAACAATGCTGCAGTGGACCCTTTGAGAAAGGTAGCAGGACTACTGAAACACGTCAGGGAAGCTGTTCGAAATTGCCGTGACTGATTAAATGAAGCTGTACTTCTCACAAGAGTGTGCGCCTTGTCTTCTTCATAGAAGTTACCTTTGATATTTAAAAGGCCCTGTCCAGCCGAATCAAGAAACGCACCTCCCGCCAAGAGCACCGCAATGCCACGCCCTCATGGACTACAACTTTTGATGTCGCAAGACTGTTAAGGGACACTGGCAGCCGCCTCGGACCGGCCGAGGCAGGGACCCACACCAGCCTTGAAAACGGGACTGTGCAGGGACTTGTGAACACACGGCATGAATTGACACGGACAGCTAACACAGACGGCATCAAACTACCGCGAGGAACACCACAAGCGAAACCAGGAGCCCCATAATGCAACGCACATACCACCAGAGGTGGTCTAAATGGGACCATCATTATAAAAACAACGGAAATAGCGGGAGCCAATGTGGTGCAATACAGAACAATGCTGCAGTGGACCCTTTGAGAAAGGTAGCAGGACTACTGAACGCGTCAGGGAAGCTGGTCGAAATTGCCGTGACTGATTAAATGAAGCTGTACTTCTCACAAGAGTGTGCGCCTTGTCTTCTTCATAGAAGTTACCTTTGATATTTAAACGGCCCTGTTCAGCCGAATCAAGGAACGCACCACCCGCCAGGAGCGCCGCAATGCCCCGCCCTCATGGACTACAACTTTTGATGTCGCAAGACTGTTAAGGGGCACTGGCAGCCGCCTCAGACCGGCCGAGGCAGGGACCCACACCAGCCTTGAAAATGGGACTGTGCAGGGACTTGTGAACACACGGCATGAATTGACACGGACAGCTAACACAAACGGCATCAAACTACCGCGAGGAACACCACAAGCGAAACCACGAGCCCCATAATGCAACGAACCTACCACCAGAGGTGGTCCAATGGGGACCATCATTATAAAAACAACGGAAATAGCGGGAGCCAATGTGGTGCAATACAGAACAATGCTGCAGTGGACCCTTTGAGAAAGGTAGCAGGACTACT
Source organism: Lissotriton vulgaris (assembly GCF_964263255.1). Taxonomy (NCBI): domain Eukaryota; kingdom Metazoa; phylum Chordata; class Amphibia; order Caudata; family Salamandridae; genus Lissotriton; species Lissotriton vulgaris. The sequence goes on from NC_141687.1 coordinate 367,051,624, forward strand.
GAAACGCGTCAGGGAAGCTGTTCGAGATTGCTGTGACTGATTAAATGAAGCTGTACTTCTCAGAAGAGTGTGTGCCTTGTCTTCTTCATAGAAGTTACCTTTGATATTCAAACGGCCCTGTCCAGCCAAATCAAGGAACGCACCTCCCGCCAAGAGCACCGCAATGCCCCGCCCTCATGGACTACAACTTTTGATGTCGCAAGACTGTTAAGGGGCACTGGCAGCCGCCTCGGACCGGCCGAGGCAGGGACCCACACCAGCCTTGAAAATGGTACTGTGCAGGGACTTGTGAACACACGGCATGAATTGACACGGACAGCTAACACAGACGGCATCAAACTACCGCGTGGAACACCACAAGCGAAACCACGAGCCCCATAATGCAACGCACATACCACCAGAGGTGGTTCAATAGGGACCATCAGTATAAAAACAACGGAAAAAGCGGGAGCCAATGTGGTGCAATACAGAACAATGCTGCAGTGGACCCTTTGAGAAAGGTAGCAGGACTACTGAAACGCGTCAGGGAAGCTGTTCGAAATTGCCGTGACTGATTAAATGAAGCTGTACTTCTCACAAGAGTGTGCGCCTTGTCTTCTTCGTAGAAGTTACCTTTGATATTTAAACGGCCCTGTTCAGCCGAATCAAGGAATGCACCGCCCGCCAAGAGCGCCGCAATGCCCCGCCCTCATGGACTACAACTTTTGATGTCGCAAGACTGTTAAGGGGCACTGGCAGCCGCCTCGGACCGGCCGAGGCAGGGACCCACACCAGCCTTGAAAATGGGACGGTGCAGGGACTTGTGAACACACGGCATAAATTGACACGGACAGCTAACACAAACGGCATCAAACTACCGCGAGGAACACCACAAGCGAAACCACGAGCCCCATAATGCAACGCACATGCCACCAGAGGCGGTCCAATCGGGACCATCATTATAAAAACAACGGAAATAGCGGGAGCCAATGTGGTGTAATACAGAACAATGCTGCAGTGGACCCTTTGAGAAACGTAGTAGGACTACTGAAACGCGTCAGGGAAGCTGTTCGAAATTGCCGTGACTGATTAAATTAAGCTGTACTTCTCACAAGAGTGTGCGCCTTGTCTCCTTCATAGAAGTTACCTTTGATATTTAAATGGCCCTGTTCAGCCGAATCAAGGAACGCACCGCCCGCCAAGAGCGCCGCAATGCCCCGCCCTCATGGACTACAACTTTTGATGTCGCAAGACTGTTAAGGGGCACTGGCAGCCGCTTTGGGCCGGCCGAGGCACGGACCTACACCAGCCTTGAAAATGGGACTGTGCAGGGACTTGTGAACACACGGCATGAATTGACACAGACAGCTAACACAGACGGCATCAAACTACCACGAGGAACACCACAAGCGAAACCACGAGCCCCATAATGCAACGCACATACCACCAGAGGTGGTCCAATGGGGACCATCATTATAAAAACAACGGAAATAGCGGGAGCCAATGTGGTGCAATACAGAACAATGCTGCAGTGGACCCTTTGAGAAAGGTAGCAGGACTACTGAAACGAGTCAGGGAAGCTTTTCGAGATTGCTGTGACTGATTAAATGAAGCTGTACTTCTCACAAGAGTGTGCGCCTTGTCTTCTTTAACCCTGGGCGGTGTTGGCGGAGTGGGGCATCGCGGAGCTACGCGAAGTGGGAGAGAAACTACGCCCACCTCCGCACTCCGCGTAGCCCCACTCCGCAAACACCGCTGGCCGCCAGCCCCGCCACCCGCCTCCCTCCCGCCCTCCCTAAATACTTTAAATTAAAGGAGACAAATAATTTAAAACGCACTTACCTTGCCCGCCGCTGCCCGCCGCGTCCCCGGGGCTCGCTATCTTCCGTCTTCCGTCTTCTTTACTAATGCGCATGCGCGGGCGGCCGCGCATGCGCATTTCTCACGAGAAAATGCGCATGCACGGCCGCCCGCGCATGCGCATTAATAAAGAAGACGGAAGACGGAAGATAGCGAGCCCCGGGGACGCGGCGGGCAGCGGCGGGCAAGGTAAGTGCATTTTAAATTATTTGATTCCTTTCATTTAAAGTATTTAGGGAGAGCGGGAGGGAGGCGGGTGGCGGCCAGCTACGCTCTGTCTGCGGAGCGTGCGTAGTGCCGCCTGGCTACGCCCGCTCCGCAAAATGCGGAGTAGGCGGCACTACGCACACTCCGTGCACGGAGCGTAGCTGGCCCGCCCACCCCTAGTCTTCTTCATAGAAGTTACCTTTGATATTTAAACGGCCCTGTCTAGCCAAATCAAGGAACGCACCGCCCACCAAGAGCGCCGCAATGCCCCGCCCTCATGGACTACAACTTTTGATGTCGCAAGACTGTTAAGGGGCACTGGCAGCCGCCTCGGACCAGCCGAGGCAGGGACCCACACCAGCCTTGAAAATGGGACTGTGCAGGGACTTGTGAACACACGGCATGAATTGACACGGACAGCTAACACAAACGGCATCAAACAACCGCGAGGAACACCACAAGCGAAACCACGAGCCCCATAATGCAACGCACATACGACCAGAGGTGGTCCAATGGGGACCATCATTATAAAAACAACGGAAATAGCGGGAGCCAATGTGGTGCAATACAGAACAATGCTGCAGTGGACCCTTTGAGAAAGGTAGCAGGACTACTGAAACGCGTCAGGGAAGCTGTTCGAAATTGCCGTGACTGATTAAATGAAGTTGTACTTCTCACAAGAGTGTGCGCCTTGTCTTCTTCATAGAAGTTACCTTTGATATTTAAACGGCCCTGTTCAGCCGAATCAAGGAACGCACCGCCCGCCAAGAGCGCCGCAATGCCCCGCCCTCATGGACTGCAACGTTTGATGTCGCAAGACTGTTAAGGGGCACTGGCAGTCGCCTCGGACCGGCCAAGGCAGGGACCCACACCAGCCTTGAAAATGGGACTGTGCAGGGACTTGTGAACACACCGCATGAATTGACACGGACAGCTAACACAGACGGCATCAAACTACCGCGAGGAACACCACAAGCGAAAAAACGAGCCCCATAATGCAACGCATATACCACCAGAGGTGGTCCAATGGGGACCATCATTATAAAAACAACGGAAATAGCGGAGCCAATGTGGTGCCATACAGAACAATGCTGCAGTGGACCCTTTGAGTAAGGTAGCAGGACTACTGAAACGCGTCAGGGAAGCTGTTCGAAATTACCGTGACTGATTAAATGAAGCTGTACTTCTCACAAGAGTGTGCGCCTTGTCTTCTTCATAGAAGTTACCTTTGATATTTAAACGGCCCTGTCCAGCCGAATCAAGGAGCGCACCTCCCGCCAAGAGCGGCTCAATGCCCCGCCCTCATGGACTACAACTTTTGATGTCACAAGACTGTTAAGGGGCACTGGCAGCCGCCTCGGACCGGCCGAGGCAGGGACCCACACCAGCCTTGAAAATGGGACTGTGCAGGGACTTGTGAACACACGGCATGAATTGACATGGACAGCTAACACAGATGACATCAAACTACCGCGAGGAACACCACAAGCGAAACCACGAGCCCCATAATGCAACGCACATACCACCAGAGGTGGTCTAATGGGGACCATCATTATAAAAACAACGGAAATAGCGGGAGCCAATGTGGTGCAATACAGAACAATGCTGCAGTGGACCCTTTGAGAAAGGTAGCAGGACTACTGAAACGCGTCAGGGAAGCTGTTCGAAATTGCCGTGACTGATTAAATGAAGCTGTACTTCTCACAAGAGTGTGCGCCTTGTCTTCTTCATAGAAGTTACCTTTGATATTTAAACAGCCCTGTTCAGCCGAATCAAGGAACGCACCGCCCGCCAAGAGCGCCGCAATGCCCCGCGCTCATGGACTACAACTTTTGATGTCGCAAGACTGTTAAGGGGCACTGGCAGCCGCCTCGGACCGGCCGAGGCAGAGACCCACGCCAGCCTTGAAAATGGGACTGTGCAGGGACTTATGAACACACGGCATGAATTGACACGGACAGCTAACACAGATGTCATCAAACTACCGCAAGGAACACCACAAGCGAAACCACGAGCCCCATAATGCAACGCACATACCACCAGAGGTGGTCCAATGGGGACCATCATTATAAAAACAACGGAAATAGCGGGAGCCAATGTGGTGCAATACAGAACAATGCTGCAGTGGACCCTTTGAGAAAGGTAGCAGGACTACTGAAACAAGTCAGGGAAGCTTTTCGAGATTGCTGTGACTGATTAAATGAAGCTGTACTTCTCACAAGAGTGTGCGCCTTGTCTTCTTTAACCCTGGGCGGTGTTGGCGGAGTGGGGCATCGCGGAGCTACGCGAAGTGGGCGAGAAACTACGCCCACCTCCGCACTCCGCGTAGCCCCACTCCGCAAACACCGCTGGCCGCCAGCCCCGCCACCCGCCTCCCTCCCGCCCTCCCTAAATACTTTAAATTAAAGGAGACAAATAATTTAAAACGCACTTACCTTGCCCGCCGCTGCCCGCCGCGTCCCCGTGGCTCGCTATCTTCCGTCTTCCGTCTTCTTTACTAATGCGCATGCGCGGGCGGCCGCGCATGCTCATTTCTCACGAGAAAATGCGCATGCACGGCCGCCCGCGCATGCGCATTAATAAAGAAGACGGAAGACGGAAGATAGCGAGCCCCGGGGACGCGGCGGGCAGCGGCGGGCAAGGTAAGTGCATTTTAAATTATTTGATTCCTTTCATTTAAAGTATTTAGGGAGAGCGGGAGGGAGGCGGGTGGCGGCCAGCTACGCTCCGTCTGCGGAGCGTGCGTAGTGCCGCCTGGCTACGCCCGCTCCGCAAAATGCGGAGTAGGCGGCACTATGCACACTCCGTGCACGGAGCGTAGCTGGCCCGCCCACCCCTAGTCTTCTTCATAAAGGTTACCTTTGATATTTAAACGGCCCTGTCTAGCCAAATCAAGGAACGCACCGCCCACCAAGAGCGCCGCAATGCCCCGCCCTCATGGACTACAACTTTTGATGTCGCAAGACTGTTAAGGGGCACTGGCAGCCGCCTCGGACCGGCCGAGGCAGGGACCCACACCAGCCTTGAAAATGGGACTGTGCAGGGACTTGTGAACACACGGCATGAATTGACACGGACAGCTAACACAAACGGCATCAAACAACCGCGAGGAACACCACAAGCGAAACCACGAGCCCCATAATGCAACGCACATACGACCAGAGGTGGTCCAATGGGGACCATCATTATAAAAACAACGGAAATAGCGGGAGCCAATGTGGTGCAATACAGAACAATGCTGCAGTGGACCCTTTGAGAAAGGTAGCAGGACTACTGAAACGCGTCAGGGATGCTGTTCGAAATTGCCGTGACTGATTAAATGAAGTTGTACTTCTCACAAGAGTGTGCGCCTTGTCTTCTTCATAGAAGTTACCTTTGATATTTAAACGGCCCTGTTCAGCCGAATCAAGGAACGCACCGCCCGCCAAGAGCGCCGCAATGCCCCGCCCTCATGGACTGCAACGTTTGATGTCGCAAGACTGTTAAGGGGCACTGGCAGTCGCCTCGGACCGGCCAAGGCAGGGACCCACACCAGCCTTGAAAATGGGACTGTGCAGAGACTTGTGAACACACCGCATGAATTGACACGGACAGCTAACACAGACGGCATCAAACTACCGCGAGGAACACCACAAGCGAAAAAACGAGCCCCATAATGCAACGCACATACCACCAGAGGTGGTCCAATGGGGACCATCATTATAAAAACAACGGAAATAGCGGAGCCAATGTGGTGCAATACAGAACAATGCTGCAGTGGACCCTTTGAGAAAGGTAGCAGGACTACTGAAACGCGTCAGGGAAGCTGTTCGAAATTACCGTGACTGATTAAATGAAGCTGTACTTCTCACAAGAGTGTGCGCCTTGTCTTCTTCATAGAAGTTACCTTTGATATTTAAACGACCCTGTCCAGCCGAATCAAGGAGCGCACCTCCCGCCAAGAGCGGCTCAATGCCCCGCCCTCATGGACTACAACTTTTGATGTCACAAGACTGTTAAGGGGCACTGGCAGCCGCCTCGGACCGGCCGAGGCAGGGACCCACACCAGCCTTGAAAATGGGACTGTGCAGGGACTTGTGAACACACGGCATGAATTGACATGGACAGCTAACACAGACGACATCAAACTACCGCGAGGAACACCACAAGCGAAACCACGAGCCCCATAATGCAACGCACATACCACCAGAGGTGGTCTAATGGGGACCATCATTATAAAAACAACGGAAATAGCGGGAGCCAATGTGGTGCAATACAGAACAATGCTGCAGTGGACCCTTTGAGAAAGGTAGCAGGACTACTGAAACACGTCAGGGAAGCTGTTCGAAATTGCCGTGACTGATTAAATGAAGCTGTACTTCTCACAAGAGTGTGCGCCTTGTCTTCTTCATAGAAGTTACCTTTGATATTTAAAAGGCCCTGTCCAGCCGAATCAAGAAACGCACCTCCCGCCAAGAGCACCGCAATGCCACGCCCTCATGGACTACAACTTTTGATGTCGCAAGACTGTTAAGGGACACTGGCAGCCGCCTCGGACCGGCCGAGGCAGGGACCCACACCAGCCTTGAAAACGGGACTGTGCAGGGACTTGTGAACACACGGCATGAATTGACACGGACAGCTAACACAGACGGCATCAAACTACCGCGAGGAACACCACAAGCGAAACCAGGAGCCCCATAATGCAACGCACATACCACCAGAGGTGGTCTAAATGGGACCATCATTATAAAAACAACGGAAATAGCGGGAGCCAATGTGGTGCAATACAGAACAATGCTGCAGTGGACCCTTTGAGAAAGGTAGCAGGACTACTGAACGCGTCAGGGAAGCTGGTCGAAATTGCCGTGACTGATTAAATGAAGCTGTACTTCTCACAAGAGTGTGCGCCTTGTCTTCTTCATAGAAGTTACCTTTGATATTTAAACGGCCCTGTTCAGCCGAATCAAGGAACGCACCACCCGCCAGGAGCGCCGCAATGCCCCGCCCTCATGGACTACAACTTTTGATGTCGCAAGACTGTTAAGGGGCACTGGCAGCCGCCTCAGACCGGCCGAGGCAGGGACCCACACCAGCCTTGAAAATGGGTGTGCAGGGACTTGTGAACACACGGCATGAATTGACACGGACAGATAACACAGACGGCATCAAACTACCGCGAGGAACACCACAAGCGAAACCACAAGCCCCATAATGCAACGCACATACCACCAGAGGTGGTCCAATGGGGACCATCATTATAAAAACAACGGAAATAGCGGGAGCCAATGTGGTGCAATACAGAACAATTGCAGTGGACCCTTTGAGAAATGTAGCAGGACTACTGAAACGCGTTAGGGAAGCTGTTCGAAATTGCAGTGACTGATTAAATGAAGCTGTACTTCTCACAAGAGTGTGCGCCTTGTCTTCTTCATAGAAGTTACCTTTGATATTTAAATGGCCCTGTTCAGCCGAATCAAGGAACGCACCGCCCGCCAAGAGAGCCGCAATGCCCCTCCCTCATGGACTACAACTTTTGATGTCGCAAGACTGTTAAGGGGCACTGGCAGCCGCCTCGGACCGGCCGAGGCAGTGACCCACACCAGCCTTGAAAATGGGACTGTGCGGGGACTTATGAACACACGGCATGAATTGACACGGACAGCTAACACAGACGGCATCAAACTACCGCAAGGAACACCACAAGCGAAACCACGAGCCCCATAATGCAACGCACATACCACCATAGGTGGTCCAATGGGGACCATCATTATAAAAACAACGGAAATAGCGGGAGCCAATGTGGTGCAATACAGAACAATACTGCAGTGGACCCTTTGAGAAAGGTAGCAGGACTACCGAAACGCGTCAGGGAAGCTGTTCGAGATTGCCGTGACTGATTAAATGAAGCTGTACTTCTAGGAAGAGTGTGTGCCTTGTCTTCTTCATAGAAGTTACCTTTGATATTTAAACGGCCCTGTCTAACCGAATCAAGGAACGCACCGCCCACCAAGAGCGCCGCAATGCCCCGCCCTCCTGGACTACAACTTTTGATGTCGCAAGACTGTTAAGGGGCACTGGCAGACGCCTCGGGCCGGCCGAGGCAGGGACCCACACCAGCCTTGAAAATGGGACTGTGCAGGGACTTGTGAACACACAGCATGAATTGACACGGACAGCTAACACAGACGGCATCAAACTACCGCGAGGAACACCACAAGCGAAACCACGAGCCCCATAATGCATTGCACATACCACCAGAGGTGGTCCAATGGGGACCATCATTATAAAAACAACGGAAATAGCCGGAGCCAACGTGGTGCAATACAGAACAATGCTGCAGTGGACCCTTTGAGAAAGGTAGCAGGACTACTGAAACGCGTCAGGGAAGCTGTTCGAGATTGCCGTGACTGATTAAATTAAGCTGTACTTCTCACAAGAGTGTGCGCCTTGTCTTCTTCATAGAAGTTACCTTTGATATTTAAACGGCCCTGTCCAGCCGAATCAAGGAACGCACCGCCCGCCAAGAGCGCCGCAATGCCCTGCCCTCATGGACTACAACTTTTGATGTCGCAACACTGTTAAGGGGCACTGGCAGCCGCCTCGGGCCGGCCAAGGCAGGGACCCAAACCAGCCTTGAAAATGGGACTGTGCAGGGACTTGTGAACACACGGCATAAATTGACACAGACAGCTAACACAGACGGCATCAAACTACAGCGAGAAACACCACAAGCAACACCACGAGCCCCATAATGCAACGCACTTACCACCAGAGGTGGTCCAATGGGGACCATCATTATAAAAACAACGGAAATAGCGGGAGCCAATGTGGTGCAATACAGAACAATGCTGCAGTGGACCCTTTGAGAAAGGTAGCAGGACTACTGAAACGCGTCAGGGAAGCTGTTCGAGATTGCCGCGACTGATTAAATGAAGCTGTATTTCTCAGAAGAGAGTGTGCCTTGTCTTCTTCATAGAAGTTACCTTTGATATTTAAACGGCCCTGTCTATCTGAATCAAGGAACGCACCGCCCACCAAGAGCGCCGCAATGCCCCGCCCTCATGGACTACAACTTTTGATGTCGCAAGACTGTTAAGGGGCACTGGCAGCCGCCTCGGACCGGCCGAGGCAGAGACCCACGCCAGCCTTGAAAATGGGACTGTGCAGGGACTTGTGAACACACGGCATGAATTGACACGGACAGCTAACACAGACGGCATCAAACTACCGCGAGGAACACCACAAGCGAAACCACGAGCCCCATAATGCAACGCACATACCACCAGAGGTGGTCCAATGGGGACCATCATTATAAAAACGACGGAAATAGCGGGAGCCAACGTGGTGCAATACAGAACAATGCTGCAGTGGACCCTTTGAGAAAGGTAGCAGGACTACTGAAACGCGTCAGGGAAGCTGTTCGAGATTGCCGTGACTGATTAAATGAAGCTGTACTTCTCACAAGAGTGTGCGCCTTGTCTTCTTCATAGAAGTTACCTTTGATATTTAAACGGCCCTGTCCAGCCGAATCAAGGAACGCACCGCCCGCCAGGAGCGGCTCAATGCCCCGCCCTCATGGACTACAACTTTTGATGTCACAAGACTGTTAAGGGGCACTGGCAGCCGCCTCGGACCGGCCGAGGCAGGGACCCACACCAGCCTTGAAAATGGGACTTTGCAGGGACTTGTGAACACACAGCATGAATTGACACTGACAGCTAACACAGACGGGATCAAACTACCGCGAGGAACACCACAAGCGAAACCACGAGCCCCATAATGCACCGCACATACCACCAGAGGTTGTCCAATGGGGACCATCATTATAAAAACAACGGAAATAGCGGGAGCCAATGTGGTGCAATACAGAACAATGCTGCAGTGGACCCTTTGAGAAAGGTAGCAGGACTACTGAAACGCGTCAGGGAAGCTGTTCGAGATTGTCGTGACTGATTAAATGAAGCTGTACTTCTCAGAAGAGTATGTGCCTTGTCTTCTTCATAGAAGTTACCTTTGATATTTAAACGGCCCTGTCCAGCCGAATCAAGGAACGCACCTCCCGCCAAGAGCGCAGCAATGCCCCGCCCTCATGGACTACAACTTTTGATGTCGCAAGACTGTTAAGGGGCACTGGCAGCCGCCTCGGACCGGCCGAGGCAGGGACCCACACCAGCCTTGAAAATGGGACTGTGCAGGGACTTGTGAACACAAGGCATGAATTGCCACGGACAGCTAACACAGACGGCATCAAACTACCGCGAGGAACACCACATGCGAAACCACGAGCCCCACAATGCAACGCACATACCACCAGAGGTGGTCCAATGGGGACCATCATTATAAAAACAACGGAAATAGTGGGAGCCAATGTGGTGCAATACAGAACAATGCTGCAGTGGACCCTTTGAGAAAGGTAGCAGGACTACTGAAACGCGTCAGGGAAGCTGTTCGAAATTGCCGTGACTTATTAAATGAAGCTGTACTTCTCACAAGAGTGTGCGCCTTGTCTTCTTCATAGAAGTTACCTTTGATATTTAAACGGCCCTGTTTAGCCGAATCAAGGAACGCACCGCCCGCCAAGAGCGCCGCAATGCCCCGCCCTCATGGACTACAACTTTTGATGTTGCAAGACTGTTAAGTGGCACTGGCAGCCGCCTCGGACCGGCCGAGGCAGGGACCCACACCAGCCTTGAAAATGGGACTGTGCAGGGACTTGTGAACACACGGCATGAATTGACACGGACAGCTAACACAGATGGCATCAAACTACCGCGAGGAACACCACAAGCGAAACCACGAGCCCCATAATGCAACGCACATACCACCAGAGGTGGTCCAATGGGGACCATCATTATAAAAACAACGGAAATAGCGGGAGCCAATGTGGTGCAATACAGAACAATGCTGCAGTGGACCCTTTGAGAAAGGTAGCAGGACTACTGAAACGCGTCAGGGAAGCTGTTCGAGATTGCCGTGACTGATTAAATGAAGCTGCACCTCTCAGAAGAGTGTGTGCCTTGTCTTCTTCATAGAAGTTACCTTTGTATTTAAACGGCCCTGTCCAGCCGAATCAAGGAACGCACCGCCCGCCAAGAGCGCCGCAATGCCCCGCCCTCATGGACTAACACTTTTGATGTCGCAAGACTGTTAAGGGGCACTGGCAGCCGCCTCGGGCCGGCCGAGGCACGGACCCACACCAGCCTTGAAAATGGGACTGTGCAGGGACTTGTGAACACACGGCATGAATTGACACAGACAGCTAACACAGACGGCATCAAACTACCGCGAGGAACACCACAAGCGAAACCACGAGCCCCATAATGCAACGCACATACCACCAGAGGTGGTCCAATGGGGACCATCATTATAAAAACAACGGAAATAGCGGGAGCCAATGTGGTGCAATACAGAACAATGCTGCAGTGGACCCTTTGAGAAAGGTAGCAGGACTACTGAAACGCGTCAGGGAAGCTGTTCGAGATTGCCGTGACTGATTAAATGAAGCTGTACTTCTCAGAAGAGTGTGTGCCTTGTCTTCTTCATAGAAGTTACCTTTGATATTTAAACGGCCCTGTCCAGCCGAATCAAGGAAGGCACCGCCCACCAAGAGCGCCGCATTGCCCCGCCCTCATGGACTACAACTTTTGATGTCGCAAGACTGTTAAGGGGCACTGGCAGCCGCCTCGGACCGGCCGAGGCAGGGACCCACACCAGCCTTTGGGACTGTGCAGGGACTTGTGTACACACGGCATGAATTGACATGGACAGCTAGCACAGACAGCATCAAACTACCGCGAGGAACACCACAAGCGAAACCACGAGCCTCATAATGCAACGCACATACCACCAGAGGTGGTCCAATGGGGACCATCATTATAAAAACAACGGAAATAGCGGGAGCCAATGTGGTGCAATACAGAACAATGCTGCAGTGGACCCTTTGAGAAAGGTAGCAGGACTACTGAAACGCGTCAGGGAAGCTGTTCGAGATTGCCGTGACTGATTAACTGAAGCTGTACTTCTCAGAAGAGTGTGTGCCTTGTCTCCTTCATAGAAGTTACCTTTGATATTTAAACGGCCCTGTCCAGCCGAATCAAGGAACGCACCGCCCACCAAGAGCGGCGCAATGCACCGCCCTCGTGGACTACAACTTTTGATGTCGCAAGACTGTTAAGGGGCACTGGCAGCCGCCTCGGACCGGCCGAGGCAGGGACCCACACCAGCCTTGAAAATGGGACTTTGCAGGGACTTGTGAACACACCGCATGAATTGACACGGACAGCTAACACAGACGGCATCAAACTACCGCGAGGAACACCACAAGCGAAACCACGAGCCCCATAATGCAACGCACATACCACCAGAGGTGGTCCAATGGGGACCATCATTATAAAAACAACGGAAATAGCGGGAGCCAATGTGGTGCAATACAGAACAATACTGCAGTGGACCCTTTGAGAAAGGTAGCAGGACTACCGAAACGCGTCAGGGAAGCTGTTCGAGATTGCCGTGACTGATTAAATGAAGCTGTACTTCTCAGAAGAGTGTGTGCCTTGTCTTCTTCATAGAAGTTACCTTTGATATTTAAACGGCCCTGTCTAACCGAATCAAGGAACGCACCGCCCACCAAGAGCGCCGCAATGCCCCGCCCTCCTGGACTACAACTTTTGATGTCGCAAGACTGTTAAGGGGCACTGGCAGCCGCCTCGGGCCTGCCGAGGCAGGGACCCACACCAGCCTTGAAAATGGGACTGTGCAGGGACTTGTGAACACACGGCATGAATTGACACGGACAGCTAACACAGACGGCATCAAACTACTGCGAGGAACACCACAAGCGAAACCACGAGCCCCATAATGCAACGCACATACCACCAGAGGTGGTCCAATGGGGACCATCATTATAAAAACAACAAAAATAGCGGGAGCCAATGTGGTGCAATACAGAACAATGCTGCAGTGGACCCTTTGAGAAAGGTAGCAGGACTACTGAAACGCGTCAGGGAAGCTGTTCGAGATTGCCGTGACTGATTAAATGAAGCTGCACTTCTCAGAAGAGTGTGTGCCTTGTCTTCTTCATAGAAGTTACCTTTGATATTTAAACAGCCCTGTTCAGCCGAATCAAGGAACGCACCGCCCGCCAAGAGCGCCGGAATGCCCCGCCCTCATGGACTACAACTTTTGATGTCGCAAGACTGTTAAGGGGCACTGGCAGCCGCCTCGGGCCGGCCGAGGCACGGACCCACACCAGCATTGAAAATGGGACTGTGCAGGGACTTGTGAACACACGGCATGAATTGACACAGACAGCTAACACAGACGGCATCAAACTACCGCGAGGAACACCACAAGCGAAACCACGAGCCCCATAATGCAACGCACATACCACCAGAGGTGGTCCAATGGGGACCATCATTATAAAAACAACGGAAATAGCGGGAGCCAATGTGGTGCAATACAGAACAATGCTGCAGTGGACCCTTTGAGAAAGGTAGCTGGACTACTGAAACACGTCAGGGAAGCTGTTCGAGATTGCCGTGACTGATTAAATGAAGCTGTACTTCTCAGAAGAGTGTGTGCCTTGTCTTCTTCATAGAAGTTACCTTTGATATTTAAACGGCCCTGTCCAGCCGAATCAAGGAAAGCACCGCCCACCAAGAGCGCCGCAATGCCCCGCCCTCATGGACTACAACTTTTGATGTCGCAAGACTGTTAAGGGGCACTGGCAGCCGCCTCGGACCGGCCGAGGCAGGGACCCAAACCAGCCTTGAAAATGGGACTGTGCAGAGACTTGTGTACACACGGCATGAATTGACACGGACAGCTAGCACAGACAGCATCAAACTACCGCGAGGAACACCACAAGCGAAACCACGAGCCTCATAATGCAACGCACATACCACCAGAGGTGGTCCAATGGGGACCATCATTATAAAAACAACGGAAATAGCGGGAGCCAATGTGGTGCAATACAGAACAATGCTGCAGTGGACCCTTTGAGAAAGGTAGCAGGACTACTGAAACGCGTCAGGGAAGCTGTTTGAGATTGCCGTGACTGATTAACTGAAGCTGTATTTCTCAGAAGAGTGTGTGCCTTGTCTTCTTCATAGAAGTTACATTTGATATTTAAACGGCCCTGTATAACCGAATCAAGGAACGCACCGCCCACCAAGAGCGCCGCAATGCCCCGCCCTCCTGGACTACAACTTTTGATGTCGCAAGACTGTTAAGGGGCACTGGCAGCCGCCTCGGGCCGGCCGAGGCAGGGACCCACACCAGCCTTGAAAATGGGACTGTGCAGGGACTTGTGAACACACGGCATGAATTGACACGGACAGCTAACACAGACGGCATCAAACTACCGCGAGGAACACCACAAGCGAAACCACGAGCCCCATAATGCATTGCACATACCACCAGAGGTGGTCCAATGGGGACCATCATTATAAAAACAACGGAAATAGCCGGAGCCAATGTGGTGCAATACAGAACAATGCTGCAGTTGACCCTTTGAGAAAGGTAGCAGGACTACTGAAACGCGTCAGGGAAGCTGTTCGAGATTGCCGTGACTGATTAAATTAAGCTGTACTTCTCACAAGAGTGTGTGCCTTGTCTTCTTCATAGAAGTTACCTTTGATATTTAAACGGCCCTGTCCAGACGAATCAAGGAACGCACCGCCCGCCAAGAGCGCCGCAATGCCCTGCCCTCATGGACTACAACTTTTGATGTTGCAACACTGTTAAGGGGCACTGGCAGCCGCCTCGGGCCGGCCAAGGCAGGGACCCACACCAGCCTTGAAAATGGGACTGTGCAGGGACTTGTGAACACACGGCATGAATTGACACAGACAGCTAACACAGACGACATCAAACTACAGCGAGAAACACCACAAGCAACACCACGAGCCCCATAATGCAACGCACATACCACCAGAGGTGGTCCAATGGGGACCATCATTATAAAAACAACGGAAATAGCGGGATCCAATGTGGTGCAATACAGAACAATGCTGCAGTGGACCCTTTGAGAAAGGTAGCAGGACTACTGAAACGCGTCAGGGAAGCTGTTCGAGATTGCCGTGACTGATTAAATGGAGCTGTACTTCTCACAAGAGTGTGCGCCTTGTCTTCTTCATAGAAGTTACCTTTGATATTTAAACGGCCCTGTTCAGCCGAATCAAGGAACGCACCGCCCGCCAAGAGCGCCACAATGCCCCGCCCTCATGGACTACAACTTTTGATGTCGCAAGACTGTTATGGGGCACTGGCAGCCGCCTCGGACCGGCCGAGGCAGGGACCCACACCAGCCTTGAAAATGGGACTGTGCAGGGACTTGTGAACACACGGCATGAATTGACACGGACAGCTAACACAGACGGCATCAAACTACCGCGAGGAACACCACAAGCGAAACCACGAGCCCCTTAATGCAACGCACATACCACCAAAGGTGTTCCAATTGGGACCATCATTATAAAAACGACGGAAATAGCGGGAGCCAATGTGGTGCAATACAGAACAATGCTGCAGTGGACCCTTTGAGAAAGGGAGCAGGACTACTGAAACGCGTCAGGGAAGCTGTTCGAGATTGCCGTGACTGATTAAATTAAGCTGTACTTCTCACAAGAGTGTGCGCCTTGTCTTCTTCATAGAAGTTACCTTTGATAATTAAACGGCCCTGTCCAGCCGAATCAAGGAACGCACCGCCCGCCAAGAGCGCTGCAATGCCCTGCCCTCATGGACTACAACTTTTGATGTCGCAAGACTGTTAAGGGGCACTGGCAGCCGCCTCGGGCCGGCCGAGGCACGGACCCACACCAGCATTGAAAATGGGACTGTGCAGGGACTTGTGAACACACGGCATGAATTGACACAGACAGCTAACACAGACGGCATCAAACTACCGCGAGGAACACCACAAGCGAAACCACGAGCCCCATAATGCAACGCACATACCACCAGAGGTGGTCCAATGGGGACCATCATTATAAAAACAACGGAAATAGCGGGAGCCAATGTGGTGCAATACAGAACAATGCTGCAGTGGACCCTTTGAGAAAGGTAGCTGGACTACTGAAACACGTCAGGGAAGCTGTTCGAGATTGCCGTGACTGATTAAATGAAGCTGTACTTCTCAGAAGAGTGTGTGCCTTGTCTTCTTCATAGAAGTTACCTTTGATATTTAAACGGCCCTGTCCAGCCGAATCAAGGAAAGCACCGCCCACCAAGAGCGCCGCAATGCCCCGCCCTCATGGACTACAACTTTTGATGTCGCAAGACTGTTAAGGGGCACTGGCAGCCGCCTCGGACCGGCCGAGGCAGGGACCCAAACCAGCCTTGAAAATGGGACTGTGCAGAGACTTGTGTACACACGGCATGAATTGACACGGACAGCTAGCACAGACAGCATCAAACTACCGCGAGGAACACCACAAGCGAAACCACGAGCCTCATAATGCAACGCACATACCACCAGAGGTGGTCCAATGGGGACCATCATTATAAAAACAACGGAAATAGCGGGAGCCAATGTGGTGCAATACAGAACAATGCTGCAGTGGACCCTTTGAGAAAGGTAGCAGGACTACTGAAACGCGTCAGGGAAGCTGTTTGAGATTGCCGTGACTGATTAACTGAAGCTGTATTTCTCAGAAGAGTGTGTGCCTTGTCTTCTTCATAGAAGTTACATTTGATATTTAAACGGCCCTGTATAACCGAATCAAGGAACGCACCGCCCACCAAGAGCGCCGCAATGCCCCGCCCTCCTGGACTACAACTTTTGATGTCGCAAGACTGTTAAGGGGCACTGGCAGCCGCCTCGGGCCGGCCGAGGCAGGGACCCACACCAGCCTTGAAAATGGGACTGTGCAGGGACTTGTGAACACACGGCATGAATTGACACGGACAGCTAACACAGACGGCATCAAACTACCGCGAGGAACACCACAAGCGAAACCACGAGCCCCATAATGCATTGCACATACCACCAGAGGTGGTCCAATGGGGACCATCATTATAAAAACAACGGAAATAGCCGGAGCCAATGTGGTGCAATACAGAACAATGCTGCAGTTGACCCTTTGAGAAAGGTAGCAGGACTACTGAAACGCGTCAGGGAAGCTGTTCGAGATTGCCGTGACTGATTAAATTAAGCTGTACTTCTCACAAGAGTGTGTGCCTTGTCTTCTTCATAGAAGTTACCTTTGATATTTAAACGGCCCTGTCCAGACGAATCAAGGAACGCACCGCCCGCCAAGAGCGCCGCAATGCCCTGCCCTCATGGACTACAACTTTTGATGTTGCAACACTGTTAAGGGGCACTGGCAGCCGCCTCGGGCCGGCCAAGGCAGGGACCCACACCAGCCTTGAAAATGGGACTGTGCAGGGACTTGTGAACACACGGCATGAATTGACACGGACAGCTAACACAGACGGCATCAAACTACTGCGAGGAACACCACAAGCGAAACCACAAGCCCCATAATGCAACGCACATACCACCAGAGGTGGTCCAATGGGGACCATCATTATAAAAACAACGGAAATAGCGGGAGCCAATGTGGTGCAATACAGAACAATGCTGCAGTGGACCCTTTGAGAAAGGTAGCAGGACTACTGAAACGCGTCAGGGAAGCTGTTCGAGATTGCCGTGACTGATTAAATGAAGCTGCACTTCTCAGGAGAGTGTGTGCCTGGTCTTCTTCATAGAAGTTACCTTTGATATTTAAACAGCCCTGTTCAGCCGAATCAAGGAACGCACCGCCCGCCAAGAGCGCCGGAATGCCCCGCCCTCATGGACTACAACTTTTGATGTCGCAAGACTGTTAAGGGGCACTGGCAGCCGCCTCGGGCCGGCCGAGGCACGGACCCACACCAGCATTGAAAATGGGACTGTGCAGGGACTTGTGAACACACGGCATGAATTGACACAGACAGCTAACACAGACGGCATCAAACTACCGCGAGGAACACCACAAGCGAAACCACGAGCCCCATAATGCAACGCACATACCACCAGAGGTGGTCCAATGGGGACCATCATTATAAAAACAACGGAAATAGCGGGAGCCAATGTGGTGCAATACAGAACAATGCTGCAGTGGACCCTTTGAGAAAGGGAGCAGGACTACTGAAACGCGTCAGGGAAGCTGTTCGAGATTGCCGTGACTGATTAAATTAAGCTGTACTTCTCACAAGAGTGTGCGCCTTGTCTTCTTCATAGAAGTTACCTTTGATAATTAAACGGCCCTGTCCAGCCGAATCAAGGAACGCACCGCCCGCCAAGAGCGCTGCAATGCCCTGCCCTCATGGACTACAACTTTTGATGTCGCAAGACTGTTAAGGGGCACTTGCAGCCACCTCGGGCCGGCCGAGGCAGGGACCCACACCAGCCTTGAAAATGGGACTGTGCAGGGACTTGTGAACACATGGCATGAATTGACAGAGACAGCTAACACAGACGGCATCAAACTACCGCGAGGAACACCACAATCAAAACCACGAGCCCCATAATGCAACGCACATACCACCATAGGTGGTCCAATGGGGACCATCATTATAAAAACAACGGAAATAGCGGGAGCCAACGTGGTGCAATACAGAACAATGCTGCAGTGGACCCTTTGAGAAAGGTAGCAGGACTACTGAAACGCGTCAGGGAAGCTGTTCGAGATTGCCGTGACTGATTCAATGAAGCTGTACTTCTCACAAGAGTGTGCGCCTTGTCTTCTTCATAGAAGTTACCTTTGATATTTAAACGGCCCTGTCCAGCCGAATCAAGGAACGCACCGCCCGCCAGGAGCGGCTCAATGCCCCGCCCTCATGGACTACAACTTTTGATGTCACAAGACTGTTAAGGGGCACTGGCAGCCGCCTCGGACCGGCCGAGGCAGGGACCCACACCAGCCTTGAAAATGGGACTTTGCAGGGACTTGTGAACACACAGCATGAATTGACACGGACAGCTAACACAGACGGGATCAAACTACCGCGAGGAACACCACAAGCGAAACCACGAGCCCCTTAATGCAACGCACATACCACCAGAGGTGGTCCAATTGGGACCATCATTATAAAAACGACGGAAATAGCGGGAGCCAATGTGGTGCAATACAGAACAATGCTGCAGTGGACCCTTTGAGAAAGGGAGCAGGACTACTGAAACGCGTCAGGGAAGCTGTTCGAGATTGCCGTGACTGATTAAATTAAGCTGTACTTCTCACAAGAGTGTGCGCCTTGTCTTCTTCATAGAAGTTACCTTTGATAATTAAACGGCCCTGTCCAGCCGAATCAAGGAACGCACCGCCCGCCAAGAGCGCTGCAATGCCCTGCCCTCATGGACTACAACTTTTGATGTCGCAAGACTGTTAAGGGGCACTTGCAGCCACTTCGGGCCGGCCGAGGCAGGGACCCACACCAGCCTTGAAAATGGGACTGTGCAGGGACTTGTGAACACACGGCATGAATTGACAGAGACAGCTAACACAGACGGCATCAAATTACCGCGAGGAACACCACAATCAAAACCACGAGCCCCATAATGCAACGCACATACCACCATAGGTGGTCCAATGGGGACCATCATTATAAAAACAACGGAAATAGCGGGAGCCAATCTGGTGCAATACAGAACAATGCTGCAGTGGACCCTTTGAGAAATCTAGCAGGACTACTGAAACGCGTCAGGGAAGCTGTTCGAAATTGCCGTGACTGATTAAATGAAGCTGTACTTCTCACAAGAGTGTGCACCTTGTCTTCTTCATAGAAGTTACCTTTGATATTTAAACGGCCCTGTCCAGCCGAATCAAGGAACGCACAGCCCGCCAAGAGCGCCGCAATGCCCTGCCCCCATGGACTACAACTTTTGATGTCGCAACACTGTTAAGGGGCACTGGCAGCCGCCTCGGGCCGGCCAAGGCAGGGACCCACACCAGCCTTGAAAATGGGACTGTGCAGGGACTTGTGAACACACGGCATAAATTGACACAGACAGCTAACACAGACGGCATCAAACTACAGCGAGAAACACCACAAGCAACACCACGAGCCCCATAATGCAATGCACATACCACCAGAGGTGGTCCAATGGGGACCATCATTATAAAAACAACGGAAATAGCGGGAGCCAATGTGGTGCAATACAGAACAATGCTGCAGTGGACCCTTTGAGAAAGGTAGCAGGACTACTGAAACGCGTCAGGGAAGCTGTTCGAGATTGCCGTGACTGATTAAATGAAGCTGTACTTCTCAGAAGAGTGTGTGCCTTGTCTTCTTCATAGAAGTTACCTTTGATATTTAAACGGCCCTGTCTATCTGAATCAAGGAACGCACCGCTCTCCAAGAGCACCACAATGCCCCGCCCTCATGGACTACAACTTTTGATGTCGCAAGACTGTTAAGAGGCACTGGCAGCCGCCTCGGACCGGCCGAGGCAGGGACCCACACCAGCCTTGAAAATGGGACTGTGCAGGGACTTGTGAACACACGGCATGAATTGACACGGACAGCTTACACAGACGGCATCAAACTACCGCGAGGAACACCACAAGCGAAACCACGTGCCCCATAATGCAACGCACATACCACCAGAGGTGGTCCAATGGGGACCATCATTATAAAAACAACGGAAATAGCGGGAGCCAACGTGGTGCAATACAGAACAATGCTGCAGTGGACCCTTTGAGAAAGGTAGCAGGACTACTGAAACGCGTCAGGGAAGCTGTTCGAGATTGCCGTGACTGATTAAATGAAGCTGTACTTCTCACAAGAGTGTGCGCCTTGTCTTCTTCATAGAAGTTACCTTTGATACTTAAACAGCCCTGTCCAGCCGAATCAAGGAACGCACCGCCCGCCAGGAGCGGCTCAATGCCCCGCCCTCTTGGACTACAACTTTTGATATCACAAGACTGTTAAGGGGCACTGGCAGCCGCCTCGGACCGGCCGAGGCAGGGACCCACACCAGCCTTGAAAATGGGACTGTGCAGGGACTTGTGAACACACGGCATGAATTGACACGGACAGCTAACACAGACGGGATCAACCTACCGCGAGGAACACCACAAGCGAAACCACGAGCCCCATAATGCAACCCACATACCACCAGAGGTGGTCCAATGGGGACCATCCTTATAAAAACAACGGAAATAGCGGTGGCCAATGTGGTGCAATACAGAACAATGCTGCAGTGGACCCTTTGAGAAAGGTAGCAGGACTACTGAAACGCGTCAGGGAAGCTGTTCGAGATTGCCGTGACTGATTAAATGAAGCTGTACTTCTCAGAAGAGTATGTGCCTTGTCTTCTTCATAGAAGTTACCTTTGATATTTAAACGGCCCTGTCCAGCCGAATCAAGGAACGCACCTCCCGCAAAGAGCGGCGCAATGCCCCGCCCTCATGGACTACAACTTTTGATGTTGCAAGACTGTTAGGGGCACTGGCAGCCGCCTCGGACCGGCCGAGGCAGGGACCCACACCAGCCTTGAAAATGGGACTGTGCAGGGACTTGTGAACACAAGGCATGAATTGCCACGGACAGCTAACACAGACGGTATCAAACTACCGCGAGGAACACCACAAGCGAAACCACGAGCCCCATAATGCACCGCACATACCACCAGAGGTTGTCCAATGGGGACCATCATTATAAAAACAACGGAAATAGCGGGAGCCAATGTGGTGCAATACAGAACAATGCTGCAGTGGACCCTTTGAGAAAGGTAGCAGGACTACTGAAACGCGTCAGGGAAGCTGTTCGAGATTGTCGTGACTGATTAAATGAAGCTGTACTTCTCAGAAGAGTATGTGCCTTGTCTTCTTCATAGAAGTTACCTTTGATATTTAAACGGCCCTGTCCAGCCGAATCAAGGAACGCACCTCCCGCCAAGAGCGCAGCAATGCCCCGCCCTCATGGACTACAACTTTTGATGTCGCAAGACTGTTAAGGGGCACTGGCAGCCGCCTCGGACCGGCCGAGGCAGGGACCCACACCAGCCTTGAAAATGGGACTGTGCAGGGACTTGTGAACACAAGGCATGAATTGCCACGGACAGCTAACACAGACGGCATCAAACTACCGCGAGGAACACCACAAGCGAAACCACGAGCCCCATAATGCAACGCACATACCACCAGAGGTGGTCCAATGGGGACCATCATTATAAAAACAACGGAAATAGCGGGAGCCAATGTGGTGCAATACAGAACAATACTGCAGTGGACCCTTTGAGAAAGGTAGCAGGACTACCGAAACGCGTCAGGGAAGCTGTTCGAGATTGCCGTGACTGATTAAATGAAGCTGTACTTCTCAGAAGAGTGTGTGCCTTGTCTTCTTCATAGAAGTTACCTTTGATATTTAAACGGCCCTGTCTAACCGAATCAAGGAACGCACCGCCCACCAAGAGCGCCGCAATGCCCCGCCCTCCTGGACTACAACTTTTGATGTCGCAAGACTGTTAAGGGGCACTGGCAGCCGCCTCGGGCCTGCCGAGGCAGGGACCCACACCAGCCTTGAAAATGGGACTGTGCAGGGACTTGTGAACACACGGCATGAATTGACACGGACAGCTAACACAGACGGCATCAAACTACTGCGAGGAACACCACAAGCGAAACCACAAGCCCCATAATGCAACGCACATACCACCAGAGGTGGTCCAATGGGGACCATCATTATAAAAACAACGGAAATAGCGGGAGCCAATGTGGTGCAATACAGAACAATGCTGCAGTGGACCCTTTGAGAAAGGTAGCAGGACTACTGAAACGCGTCAGGGAAGCTGTTCGAGATTGCCGTGACTGATTAAATGAAGCTGCACTTCTCAGGAGAGTGTGTGCCTGGTCTTCTTCATAGAAGTTACCTTTGATATTTAAACAGCCCTGTTCAGCCGAATCAAGGAACGCACCGCCCGCCAAGAGCGCCGGAATGCCCCGCCCTCATGGACTACAACTTTTGATGTCGCAAGACTGTTAAGGGGCACTGGCAGCCGCCTCGGGCCGGCCGAGGCACGGACCCACACCAGCATTGAAAATGGGACTGTGCAGGGACTTGTGAACACACGGCATGAATTGACACAGACAGCTAACACAGACGGCATCAAACTACCGCGAGGAACACCACAAGCGAAACCACGAGCCCCATAATGCAACGCACATACCACCAGAGGTGGTCCAATGGGGACCATCATTATAAAAACAACGGAAATAGCGGGAGCCAATGTGGTGCAATACAGAACAATGCTGCAGTGGACCCTTTGAGAAAGGGAGCAGGACTACTGAAACGCGTCAGGGAAGCTGTTCGAGATTGCCGTGACTGATTAAATTAAGCTGTACTTCTCACAAGAGTGTGCGCCTTGTCTTCTTCATAGAAGTTACCTTTGATAATTAAACGGCCCTGTCCAGCCGAATCAAGGAACGCACCGCCCGCCAAGAGCGCTGCAATGCCCTGCCCTCATGGACTACAACTTTTGATGTCGCAAGACTGTTAAGGGGCACTTGCAGCCACCTCGGGCCGGCCGAGGCAGGGACCCACACCAGCCTTGAAAATGGGACTGTGCAGGGACTTGTGAACACATGGCATGAATTGACAGAGACAGCTAACACAGACGGCATCAAACTACCGCGAGGAACACCACAATCAAAACCACGAGCCCCATAATGCAACGCACATACCACCATAGGTGGTCCAATGGGGACCATCATTATAAAAACAACGGAAATAGCGGGAGCCAACGTGGTGCAATACAGAACAATGCTGCAGTGGACCCTTTGAGAAAGGTAGCAGGACTACTGAAACGCGTCAGGGAAGCTGTTCGAGATTGCCGTGACTGATTCAATGAAGCTGTACTTCTCACAAGAGTGTGCGCCTTGTCTTCTTCATAGAAGTTACCTTTGATATTTAAACGGCCCTGTCCAGCCGAATCAAGGAACGCACCGCCCGCCAGGAGCGGCTCAATGCCCCGCCCTCATGGACTACAACTTTTGATGTCACAAGACTGTTAAGGGGCACTGGCAGCCGCCTCGGACCGGCCGAGGCAGGGACCCACACCAGCCTTGAAAATGGGACTTTGCAGGGACTTGTGAACACACAGCATGAATTGACACGGACAGCTAACACAGACGGGATCAAACTACCGCGAGGAACACCACAAGCGAAACCACGAGCCCCTTAATGCAACGCACATACCACCAGAGGTGGTCCAATTGGGACCATCATTATAAAAACGACGGAAATAGCGGGAGCCAATGTGGTGCAATACAGAACAATGCTGCAGTGGACCCTTTGAGAAAGGGAGCAGGACTACTGAAACGCGTCAGGGAAGCTGTTCGAGATTGCCGTGACTGATTAAATTAAGCTGTACTTCTCACAAGAGTGTGCGCCTTGTCTTCTTCATAGAAGTTACCTTTGATAATTAAACGGCCCTGTCCAGCCGAATCAAGGAACGCACCGCCCGCCAAGAGCGCTGCAATGCCCTGCCCTCATGGACTACAACTTTTGATGTCGCAAGACTGTTAAGGGGCACTTGCAGCCACTTCGGGCCGGCCGAGGCAGGGACCCACACCAGCCTTGAAAATGGGACTGTGCACGGACTTGTGAACACACGGCATGAATTGACAGAGACAGCTAACACAGACGGCATCAAATTACCGCGAGGAACACCACAATCAAAACCACGAGCCCCATAATGCAACGCACATACCACCATAGGTGGTCCAATGGGGACCATCATTATAAAAACAACGGAAATAGCGGGAGCCAATCTGGTGCAATACAGAACAATGCTGCAGTGGACCCTTTGAGAAATCTAGCAGGACTACTGAAACGCGTCAGGGAAGCTGTTCGAAATTGCCGTGACTGATTAAATGAAGCTGTACTTCTCACAAGAGTGTGCACCTTGTCTTCTTCATAGAAGTTACCTTTGATATTTAAACGGCCCTGTCCAGCCGAATCAAGGAACGCACTGCCCGCCAAGAGCGCCGCAATGCCCTGCCCCCATGGACTACAACTTTTGATGTCGCAACACTGTTAAGGGGCACTGGCAGCCGTCTCGGGCCGGCCAAGGCAGGGACCCACACCAGCCTTGAAAATGGGACTGTGCAGGGACTTGTGAACACACGGCATAAATTGACACAGACAGCTAACACAGACGGCATCAAACTACAGCGAGAAACACCACAAGCAACACCACGAGCCCCATAATGCAATGCACATACCACCAGAGGTGGTCCAATGGGGACCATCATTATAAAAACAACGGAAATAGCGGGAGCCAATGTGGTGCAATACAGAACAATGCTGCAGTGGACCCTTTGAGAAAGGTAGCAGGACTACTGAAACGCGTCAGGGAAGCTGTTCGAGATTGCCGTGACTGATTAAATGAAGCTGTACTTCTCAGAAGAGTGTGTGCCTTGTCTTCTTCATAGAAGTTACCTTTGATATTTAAACGGCCCTGTCTATCTGAATCAAGGAACGCACCGCTCTCCAAGAGCACCACAATGCCCCGCCCTCATGGACTACAACTTTTGATGTCGCAAGACTGTTAAGAGGCACTGGCAGCCGCCTCGGACCGGCCGAGGCAGGGACCCACACCAGCCTTGAAAATGGGACTGTGCAGGGACTTGTGAACACACGGCATGAATTGACACGGACAGCTTACACAGACGGCATCAAACTACCGCGAGGAACACCACAAGCGAAACCACGTGCCCCATAATGCAACGCACATACCACCAGAGGTGGTCCAATGGGGACCATCATTATAAAAACAACGGAAATAGCGGGAGCCAACGTGGTGCAATACAGAACAATGCTGCAGTGGACCCTTTGAGAAAGGTAGCAGGACTACTGAAACGCGTCAGGGAAGCTGTTCGAGATTGCCGTGACTGATTAAATGAAGCTGTACTTCTCACAAGAGTGTGCGCCTTGTCTTCTTCATAGAAGTTACCTTTGATACTTAAACAGCCCTGTCCAGCCGAATCAAGGAACGCACCGCCCGCCAGGAGCGGCTCAATGCCCCGCCCTCTTGGACTACAACTTTTGATATCACAAGACTGTTAAGGGGCACTGGCAGCCGCCTCGGACCGGCCGAGGCAGGGACCCACACCAGCCTTGAAAATGGGACTGTGCAGGGACTTGTGAACACACGGCATGAATTGACACGGACAGCTAACACAGACGGGATCAACCTACCGCGAGGAACACCACAAGCGAAACCACGAGCCCCATAATGCAACCCACATACCACCAGAGGTGGTCCAATGGGGACCATCCTTATCAAAACAACGGAAATAGCGGTGGCCAATGTGGTGCAATACAGAACAATGCTGCAGTGGACCCTTTGAGAAAGGTAGCAGGACTACTGAAACGCGTCAGGGAAGCTGTTCGAGATTGCCGTGACTGATTAAATGAAGCTGTACTTCTCAGAAGAGTATGTGCCTTGTCTTCTTCATAGAAGTTACCTTTGATATTTAAACGGCCCTGTCCAGCCGAATCAAGGAACGCACCTCCCGCCAAGAGCGGCGCAATGCCCCGCCCTCATGGACTACAACTTTTGATGTCGCAAGACTGTTAGGGGCACTGGCAGCCGCCTCGGACCGGCCGAGGCAGGGACCCACACCAGCCTTGAAAATGGGACTGTGCAGGGACTTGTGAACACAAGGCATGAATTGCCACGGACAGCTAACACAGACGTTATCAAACTACCGCGAGGAACACCACAAGCGAAACCACGAGCCCCATAATGCACCGCACATACCACCAGAGGTTGTCCAATGGGGACCATCATTATAAAAACAACGGAAATAGCGGGAGCCAATGTGGTGCAATACAGAACAATGCTGCAGTGGACCCTTTGAGAAAGGTAGCAGGACTACTGAAACGCGTCAGGGAAGCTGTTCGAGATTGTCGTGACTGATTAAATGAAGCTGTACTTCTCAGAAGAGTATGTGCCTTGTCTTCTTCATAGAAGTTACCTTTGATATTTAAACGGCCCTGTCCAGCCGAATCAAGGAACGCACCTCCCGCCAAGAGCGCAGCAATGCCCCGCCCTCATGGACTACAACTTTTGATGTCGCAAGACTGTTAAGGGGCACTGGCAGCCGCCTCGGACCGGCCGAGGCAGGGACCCACACCAGCCTTGAAAATGGGACTGTGCAGGGACTTGTGAACACAAGGCATGAATTGCCACGGACAGCTAACACAGACGGCATCAAACTACCGCGAGGAACACCACAAGCGAAACCACGAGCCCCACAATGCAACGCACATACCACCAGAGGTGGTCCAATGGGGACCATCATTATAAAAACAACGGAAATAGCGGGAGCCAATGTGGTGCAATACAGAACAATGCTGCAGTGGACCCTTTGAGAAAGGTAGCAGGACTACTGAAACGCGTCAGGGAAGCTGTTCGAAATTGCCGTGACTCATTAAATGAAGCTGTACTTCTCACAAGAGTGTGCGCCTTGTCTTCTTCATAGAAGTTACCTTTGATATTTAAACGGCCCTGTTTAGCCGAATCAAGGAACGCACCGCCCGCCAAGAGCGCCGCAATGCCCCGCCCTCATGGACTACAACTTTTGATGTCGCAAGACTGTTAAGTGGCACTGGCAGCCGCCTCGGACCGGCCGAGGCAGGGACCCCCACCAGCCTTGAAAATGGGACTGTGCAGGGACTTGTGAACACACGGCATGAATTGACACGGACAGCTAACACAGATGGCATCAAACTACCGCGAGGAACACCACAAGCGAAACCACGAGCCCCATAATGCAACGCACATACCACCAGAGGTGGTCCAATGGGGACCATCATTATAAAAACAACGGAAATAGCGGGAGCCAATGTGGTGCAATACAGAACAATGCTGCAGTGGACCCTTTGAGAAAGGTAGCAGGACTACTGAAACGCGTCAGGGAAGCTGTTCGAGATTGCCGTGACTGATTAAATGAAGCTGCACCTCTCAGAAGAGTGTGTGCCTTGTCTTCTTCATAGAAGTTACCTTTGATATTTAAACGGCCCTGTCCAGCCGAATCAAGGAACGCACCGCCCGCCAAGAGCGCCGCAATGCCCCGCCCTCATGGACTACAACTTTTGATGTCGCAAGACTGTTAAGGGGCACTGGCAGCCGCCTCGGGCTGGCCGAGGCACGGACCCACACCAGCCTTGAAAATGGGACTGTGCAGGGACTTGTGAACACACGGCATGAATTGACACAGACAGCTAACACAGACGGCATCAAACTACCGCGAGGAACACCACAAGCGAAACCACGAGCCCCATAATGCAACGCACATACCACCAGAGGTGGTCCAATGGGGACCATCATTATAAAAAGAACGGAAATAGCGGGAGCCAATGTGGTGCAATACAGAACAATGCTGCAGTGGACCCTTTGAGAAAGGTAGCAGGACTACTGAAACGCGTCAGGGAAGCTGTTCGAGATTGCCGTGACTGATTAAATGAAGCTGTACTTCTCAGAAGAGTGTGTGCCTTGTCTTCTTCATAGAAGTTGCCTTTGATATTTAAACGGCCCTGTCCAGCCGAATCAAGGAAGGCACCGCCCACCAAGAGCGCAGCATTGCCCCGCCCTCATGGACTACAACTTTTGATGTCGCAAGACTGTTAAGGGGCACTGGCAGCCGCCTCGGACCGGCCGAGGCAGGGACCCACACCAGCCTTGAAAATGGGACTGTGCAGGGACTTGTGTACACACGGCATGAATTGACATGGACAGCTAGCACAGACAGCATCAAACTACCGCGAGGAACACCACAAGCGAAACCACGAGCCCCATAATGCACCGCACATACCACCAGAGGTTGTCCAATGGGGACCATCATTATAAAAACAACGGAAATAGCGGGAGCCAATGTGGTGCAATACAGAACAATGCTGCAGTGGACCCTTTGAGAAAGGTAGCAGGACTACTGAAACGCGTCAGGGAAGCTGTTCGAGATTGTCGTGACTGATTAAATGAAGCTGTACTTCTCAGAAGAGTATGTGCCTTGTCTTCTTCATAGAAGTTACCTTTGATATTTAAACGGCCCTGTCCAGCCGAATCAAGGAACGCACCTCCCGCCAAGAGCGCAGCAATGCCCCGCCCTCATGGACTACAACTTTTGATGTCGCAAGACTGTTAAGGGGCACTGGCAGCCGCCTCGGACCGGCCGAGGCAGGGACCCACACCAGCCTTGAAAATGGGACTGTGCAGGGACTTGTGAACACAAGGCATGAATTGCCACGGACAGCTAACACAGACGGCATCAAACTACCGCGAGGAACACCACAAGCGAAACCACGAGCCCCATAATGCAACGCACATACCACCAGAGGTGGTC
The DNA here is from genome assembly GCF_964263255.1 of Lissotriton vulgaris. Classification (NCBI taxonomy): domain Eukaryota; kingdom Metazoa; phylum Chordata; class Amphibia; order Caudata; family Salamandridae; genus Lissotriton; species Lissotriton vulgaris. The sequence goes on from NC_141687.1 coordinate 367,080,984, forward strand.
CAATGGGGACCATCATTATAAAAACAACGGAAATAGCGGGAGCCAATGTGGTGCAATACAGAACAATACTGCAGTGGACCCTTTGAGAAAGGTAGCAGGACTACCGAAACGCGTCAGGGAAGCTGTTCGAGATTGCCGTGACTGATTAAATGAAGCTGTACTTCTCAGAAGAGTGTGTGCCTTGTCTTCTTCATAGAAGTTACCTTTGATATTTAAACGGCCCTGTCTAACCGAATCAAGGAACGCACCGCCCACCAAGAGCGCCGCAATGCCCCGCCCTCCTGGACTACAACTTTTGATGTCGCAAGACTGTTAAGGGGCACTGGCAGCCGCCTCGGGCCTGCCGAGGCAGGGACCCACACCAGCCTTGAAAATGGGACTGTGCAGGGACTTGTGAACACACGGCATGAATTGACACGGACAGCTAACACAGACGGCATCAAACTACTGCGAGGAACACCACAAGCGAAACCACAAGCCCCATAATGCAACGCACATACCACCAGAGGTGGTCCAATGGGGACCATCATTATAAAAACAACGGAAATAGCGGGAGCCAATGTGGTGCAATACAGAACAATGCTGCAGTGGACCCTTTGAGAAAGGTAGCAGGACTACTGAAACGCGTCAGGGAAGCTGTTCGAGATTGCCGTGACTGATTAAATGAAGCTGCACTTCTCAGGAGAGTGTGTGCCTGGTCTTCTTCATAGAAGTTACCTTTGATATTTAAACAGCCCTGTTCAGCCGAATCAAGGAACGCACCGCCCGCCAAGAGCGCCGGAATGCCCCGCCCTCATGGACTACAACTTTTGATGTCGCAAGACTGTTAAGGGGCACTGGCAGCCGCCTCGGGCCGGCCGAGGCACGGACCCACACCAGCATTGAAAATGGGACTGTGCAGGGACTTGTGAACACACGGCATGAATTGACACAGACAGCTAACACAGACGGCATCAAACTACCGCGAGGAACACCACAAGCGAAACCACGAGCCCCATAATGCAACGCACATACCACCAGAGGTGGTCCAATGGGGACCATCATTATAAAAACAACGGAAATAGCGGGAGCCAATGTGGTGCAATACAGAACAATGCTGCAGTGGACCCTTTGAGAAAGGGAGCAGGACTACTGAAACGCGTCAGGGAAGCTGTTCGAGATTGCCGTGACTGATTAAATTAAGCTGTACTTCTCACAAGAGTGTGCGCCTTGTCTTCTTCATAGAAGTTACCTTTGATAATTAAACGGCCCTGTCCAGCCGAATCAAGGAACGCACCGCCCGCCAAGAGCGCTGCAATGCCCTGCCCTCATGGACTACAACTTTTGATGTCGCAAGACTGTTAAGGGGCACTTGCAGCCACCTCGGGCCGGCCGAGGCAGGGACCCACACCAGCCTTGAAAATGGGACTGTGCAGGGACTTGTGAACACATGGCATGAATTGACAGAGACAGCTAACACAGACGGCATCAAACTACCGCGAGGAACACCACAATCAAAACCACGAGCCCCATAATGCAACGCACATACCACCATAGGTGGTCCAATGGGGACCATCATTATAAAAACAACGGAAATAGCGGGAGCCAACGTGGTGCAATACAGAACAATGCTGCAGTGGACCCTTTGAGAAAGGTAGCAGGACTACTGAAACGCGTCAGGGAAGCTGTTCGAGATTGCCGTGACTGATTCAATGAAGCTGTACTTCTCACAAGAGTGTGCGCCTTGTCTTCTTCATAGAAGTTACCTTTGATATTTAAACGGCCCTGTCCAGCCGAATCAAGGAACGCACCGCCCGCCAGGAGCGGCTCAATGCCCCGCCCTCATGGACTACAACTTTTGATGTCACAAGACTGTTAAGGGGCACTGGCAGCCGCCTCGGACCGGCCGAGGCAGGGACCCACACCAGCCTTGAAAATGGGACTTTGCAGGGACTTGTGAACACACAGCATGAATTGACACGGACAGCTAACACAGACGGGATCAAACTACCGCGAGGAACACCACAAGCGAAACCACGAGCCCCTTAATGCAACGCACATACCACCAGAGGTGGTCCAATTGGGACCATCATTATAAAAACGACGGAAATAGCGGGAGCCAATGTGGTGCAATACAGAACAATGCTGCAGTGGACCCTTTGAGAAAGGGAGCAGGACTACTGAAACGCGTCAGGGAAGCTGTTCGAGATTGCCGTGACTGATTAAATTAAGCTGTACTTCTCACAAGAGTGTGCGCCTTGTCTTCTTCATAGAAGTTACCTTTGATAATTAAACGGCCCTGTCCAGCCGAATCAAGGAACGCACCGCCCGCCAAGAGCGCTGCAATGCCCTGCCCTCATGGACTACAACTTTTGATGTCGCAAGACTGTTAAGGGGCACTTGCAGCCACTTCGGGCCGGCCGAGGCAGGGACCCACACCAGCCTTGAAAATGGGACTGTGCACGGACTTGTGAACACACGGCATGAATTGACAGAGACAGCTAACACAGACGGCATCAAATTACCGCGAGGAACACCACAATCAAAACCACGAGCCCCATAATGCAACGCACATACCACCATAGGTGGTCCAATGGGGACCATCATTATAAAAACAACGGAAATAGCGGGAGCCAATCTGGTGCAATACAGAACAATGCTGCAGTGGACCCTTTGAGAAATCTAGCAGGACTACTGAAACGCGTCAGGGAAGCTGTTCGAAATTGCCGTGACTGATTAAATGAAGCTGTACTTCTCACAAGAGTGTGCACCTTGTCTTCTTCATAGAAGTTACCTTTGATATTTAAACGGCCCTGTCCAGCCGAATCAAGGAACGCACTGCCCGCCAAGAGCGCCGCAATGCCCTGCCCCCATGGACTACAACTTTTGATGTCGCAACACTGTTAAGGGGCACTGGCAGCCGTCTCGGGCCGGCCAAGGCAGGGACCCACACCAGCCTTGAAAATGGGACTGTGCAGGGACTTGTGAACACACGGCATAAATTGACACAGACAGCTAACACAGACGGCATCAAACTACAGCGAGAAACACCACAAGCAACACCACGAGCCCCATAATGCAATGCACATACCACCAGAGGTGGTCCAATGGGGACCATCATTATAAAAACAACGGAAATAGCGGGAGCCAATGTGGTGCAATACAGAACAATGCTGCAGTGGACCCTTTGAGAAAGGTAGCAGGACTACTGAAACGCGTCAGGGAAGCTGTTCGAGATTGCCGTGACTGATTAAATGAAGCTGTACTTCTCAGAAGAGTGTGTGCCTTGTCTTCTTCATAGAAGTTACCTTTGATATTTAAACGGCCCTGTCTATCTGAATCAAGGAACGCACCGCTCTCCAAGAGCACCACAATGCCCCGCCCTCATGGACTACAACTTTTGATGTCGCAAGACTGTTAAGAGGCACTGGCAGCCGCCTCGGACCGGCCGAGGCAGGGACCCACACCAGCCTTGAAAATGGGACTGTGCAGGGACTTGTGAACACACGGCATGAATTGACACGGACAGCTTACACAGACGGCATCAAACTACCGCGAGGAACACCACAAGCGAAACCACGTGCCCCATAATGCAACGCACATACCACCAGAGGTGGTCCAATGGGGACCATCATTATAAAAACAACGGAAATAGCGGGAGCCAACGTGGTGCAATACAGAACAATGCTGCAGTGGACCCTTTGAGAAAGGTAGCAGGACTACTGAAACGCGTCAGGGAAGCTGTTCGAGATTGCCGTGACTGATTAAATGAAGCTGTACTTCTCACAAGAGTGTGCGCCTTGTCTTCTTCATAGAAGTTACCTTTGATACTTAAACAGCCCTGTCCAGCCGAATCAAGGAACGCACCGCCCGCCAGGAGCGGCTCAATGCCCCGCCCTCTTGGACTACAACTTTTGATATCACAAGACTGTTAAGGGGCACTGGCAGCCGCCTCGGACCGGCCGAGGCAGGGACCCACACCAGCCTTGAAAATGGGACTGTGCAGGGACTTGTGAACACACGGCATGAATTGACACGGACAGCTAACACAGACGGGATCAACCTACCGCGAGGAACACCACAAGCGAAACCACGAGCCCCATAATGCAACCCACATACCACCAGAGGTGGTCCAATGGGGACCATCCTTATCAAAACAACGGAAATAGCGGTGGCCAATGTGGTGCAATACAGAACAATGCTGCAGTGGACCCTTTGAGAAAGGTAGCAGGACTACTGAAACGCGTCAGGGAAGCTGTTCGAGATTGCCGTGACTGATTAAATGAAGCTGTACTTCTCAGAAGAGTATGTGCCTTGTCTTCTTCATAGAAGTTACCTTTGATATTTAAACGGCCCTGTCCAGCCGAATCAAGGAACGCACCTCCCGCCAAGAGCGGCGCAATGCCCCGCCCTCATGGACTACAACTTTTGATGTCGCAAGACTGTTAGGGGCACTGGCAGCCGCCTCGGACCGGCCGAGGCAGGGACCCACACCAGCCTTGAAAATGGGACTGTGCAGGGACTTGTGAACACAAGGCATGAATTGCCACGGACAGCTAACACAGACGTTATCAAACTACCGCGAGGAACACCACAAGCGAAACCACGAGCCCCATAATGCACCGCACATACCACCAGAGGTTGTCCAATGGGGACCATCATTATAAAAACAACGGAAATAGCGGGAGCCAATGTGGTGCAATACAGAACAATGCTGCAGTGGACCCTTTGAGAAAGGTAGCAGGACTACTGAAACGCGTCAGGGAAGCTGTTCGAGATTGTCGTGACTGATTAAATGAAGCTGTACTTCTCAGAAGAGTATGTGCCTTGTCTTCTTCATAGAAGTTACCTTTGATATTTAAACGGCCCTGTCCAGCCGAATCAAGGAACGCACCTCCCGCCAAGAGCGCAGCAATGCCCCGCCCTCATGGACTACAACTTTTGATGTCGCAAGACTGTTAAGGGGCACTGGCAGCCGCCTCGGACCGGCCGAGGCAGGGACCCACACCAGCCTTGAAAATGGGACTGTGCAGGGACTTGTGAACACAAGGCATGAATTGCCACGGACAGCTAACACAGACGGCATCAAACTACCGCGAGGAACACCACAAGCGAAACCACGAGCCCCACAATGCAACGCACATACCACCAGAGGTGGTCCAATGGGGACCATCATTATAAAAACAACGGAAATAGCGGGAGCCAATGTGGTGCAATACAGAACAATGCTGCAGTGGACCCTTTGAGAAAGGTAGCAGGACTACTGAAACGCGTCAGGGAAGCTGTTCGAAATTGCCGTGACTCATTAAATGAAGCTGTACTTCTCACAAGAGTGTGCGCCTTGTCTTCTTCATAGAAGTTACCTTTGATATTTAAACGGCCCTGTTTAGCCGAATCAAGGAACGCACCGCCCGCCAAGAGCGCCGCAATGCCCCGCCCTCATGGACTACAACTTTTGATGTCGCAAGACTGTTAAGTGGCACTGGCAGCCGCCTCGGACCGGCCGAGGCAGGGACCCCCACCAGCCTTGAAAATGGGACTGTGCAGGGACTTGTGAACACACGGCATGAATTGACACGGACAGCTAACACAGATGGCATCAAACTACCGCGAGGAACACCACAAGCGAAACCACGAGCCCCATAATGCAACGCACATACCACCAGAGGTGGTCCAATGGGGACCATCATTATAAAAACAACGGAAATAGCGGGAGCCAATGTGGTGCAATACAGAACAATGCTGCAGTGGACCCTTTGAGAAAGGTAGCAGGACTACTGAAACGCGTCAGGGAAGCTGTTCGAGATTGCCGTGACTGATTAAATGAAGCTGCACCTCTCAGAAGAGTGTGTGCCTTGTCTTCTTCATAGAAGTTACCTTTGATATTTAAACGGCCCTGTCCAGCCGAATCAAGGAACGCACCGCCCGCCAAGAGCGCCGCAATGCCCCGCCCTCATGGACTACAACTTTTGATGTCGCAAGACTGTTAAGGGGCACTGGCAGCCGCCTCGGGCTGGCCGAGGCACGGACCCACACCAGCCTTGAAAATGGGACTGTGCAGGGACTTGTGAACACACGGCATGAATTGACACAGACAGCTAACACAGACGGCATCAAACTACCGCGAGGAACACCACAAGCGAAACCACGAGCCCCATAATGCAACGCACATACCACCAGAGGTGGTCCAATGGGGACCATCATTATAAAAAGAACGGAAATAGCGGGAGCCAATGTGGTGCAATACAGAACAATGCTGCAGTGGACCCTTTGAGAAAGGTAGCAGGACTACTGAAACGCGTCAGGGAAGCTGTTCGAGATTGCCGTGACTGATTAAATGAAGCTGTACTTCTCAGAAGAGTGTGTGCCTTGTCTTCTTCATAGAAGTTACCTTTGATATTTAAACGGCCCTGTCCAGCCGAATCAAGGAAGGCACCGCCCACCAAGAGCGCAGCATTGCCCCGCCCTCATGGACTACAACTTTTGATGTCGCAAGACTGTTAAGGGGCACTGGCAGCCGCCTCGGACCGGCCGAGGCAGGGACCCACACCAGCCTTGAAAATGGGACTGTGCAGGGACTTGTGTACACACGGCATGAATTGACATGGACAGCTAGCACAGACAGCATCAAACTACCGCGAGGAACACCACAAGCGAAACCACGAGCCCCATAATGCACCGCACATACCACCAGAGGTTGTCCAATGGGGACCATCATTATAAAAACAACGGAAATAGCGGGAGCCAATGTGGTGCAATACAGAACAATGCTGCAGTGGACCCTTTGAGAAAGGTAGCAGGACTACTGAAACGCGTCAGGGAAGCTGTTCGAGATTGTCGTGACTGATTAAATGAAGCTGTACTTCTCAGAAGAGTATGTGCCTTGTCTTCTTCATAGAAGTTACCTTTGATATTTAAACGGCCCTGTCCAGCCGAATCAAGGAACGCACCTCCCGCCAAGAGCGCAGCAATGCCCCGCCCTCATGGACTACAACTTTTGATGTCGCAAGACTGTTAAGGGGCACTGGCAGCCGCCTCGGACCGGCCGAGGCAGGGACCCACACCAGCCTTGAAAATGGGACTGTGCAGGGACTTGTGAACACAAGGCATGAATTGCCACGGACAGCTAACACAGACGGCATCAAACTACCGCGAGGAACACCACAAGCGAAACCACGAGCCCCACAATGCAACGCACATACCACCAGAGGTGGTCCAATGGGGACCATCATTATAAAAACAACGGAAATAGCGGGAGCCAATGTGGTGCAATACAGAACAATGCTGCAGTGGACCCTTTGAGAAAGGTAGCAGGACTACTGAAACGCGTCAGGGAAGCTGTTCGAAATTGCCGTGACTCATTAAATGAAGCTGTACTTCTCACAAGAGTGTGCGCCTTGTCTTCTTCATAGAAGTTACCTTTGATATTTAAACGGCCCTGTTTAGCCGAATCAAGGAACGCACCGCCCGCCAAGAGCGCCGCAATGCCCCGCCCTCATGGACTACAACTGTTGATGTCGCAAGACTGTTAAGTGGCACTGGCAGCCGCCTCGGACCGGCCGAGGCAGGGACCCCCACCAGCCTTGAAAATGGGACTGTGCAGGGACTTGTGAACACACGGCATGAATTGACACGGACAGCTAACACAGATGGCATCAAACTACCGCGAGGAACACCACAAGCGAAACCACGAGCCCCATAATGCAACGCACATACCACCAGAGGTGGTCCAATGGGGACCATCATTATAAAAACAACGGAAATAGCGGGAGCCAATGTGGTGCAATACAGAACAATGCTGCAGTGGACCCTTTGAGAAAGGTAGCAGGACTACTGAAACGCGTCAGGGAAGCTGTTCGAGATTGCCGTGACTGATTAAATGAAGCTGCACCTCTCAGAAGAGTGTGTGCCTTGTCTTCTTCATAGAAGTTACCTTTGATATTTAAACGGCCCTGTCCAGCCGAATCAAGGAACGCACCGCCCGCCAAGAGCGCCGCAATGCCCCGCCCTCATGGACTACAACTTTTGATGTCGCAAGACTGTTAAGGGGCACTGGCAGCCGCCTCGGGCTGGCCGAGGCACGGACCCACACCAGCCTTGAAAATGGGACTGTGCAGGGACTTGTGAACACACGGCATGAATTGACACAGACAGCTAACACAGACGGCATCAAACTACCGCGAGGAACACCACAAGCGAAACCACGAGCCCCATAATGCAACGCACATACCACCAGAGGTGGTCCAATGGGGACCATCATTATAAAAAGAACGGAAATAGCGGGAGCCAATGTGGTGCAATACAGAACAATGCTGCAGTGGACCCTTTGAGAAAGGTAGCAGGACTACTGAAACGCGTCAGGGAAGCTGTTCGAGATTGCCGTGACTGATTAAATGAAGCTGTACTTCTCAGAAGAGTGTGTGCCTTGTCTTCTTCATAGAAGTTACCTTTGATATTTAAACGGCCCTGTCCAGCCGAATCAAGGAAGGCACCGCCAACCAAGAGCGCCGCATTGCCCCGCCCTCATGGACTACAACTTTTGATGTCGCAAGACTGTTAAGGGGCACTGGCAGCCGCCTCGGACCAGCCGAGGCAGGGACCCACACCAGCCTTGAAAATGGGACTGTGCAGGGACTTGTGTACACACGGCATGAATTGACATGGACAGCTAGCACAGACAGCATCAAACTACCGCGAGGAACACCACAAGCGAAACCACGAGCCTCATAATGCAACGCACATACCACCAGAGGTGGTCCAATGGGGACCATCATTATAAAAACAACGGAAATAGCGGGAGCCAATGTGGTGCAATACAGAACAATGCTGCAGTGGACCCTTTGAGAAAGGTAGCAGGACTACTGAAACGCGTCAGGGAAGCTGTTCGAAATTGCCGTGACTCATTAAATGAAGCTGTACTTCTCACAAGAGTGTGCGCCTTGTCTTCTTCATAGAAGTTACCTTTGATATTTAAACGGCCCTGTTTAGCCGAATCAAGGAACGCACCGCCCGCCAAGAGCGCCGCAATGCCCCGCCCTCATGGACTACAACTTTTGATGTCGCAAGACTGTTAGGGGCACTGGCAGCCGCCTCTGACCGGCCGAGGCAGGGACCCACACCAGCCTTGAAAATGGGACTGTGCAGGGACTTGTGAACACAAGGCATGAATTGCCACGGACAGCTAACACAGACGGTATCAAACTACCGCGAGGAACACCACAAGCAAAACCACGAGCCCCATAATGCACCGCACATACCACCAGAGGTTGTCCAATGGGGACCATCATTATAAAAACAACGGAAATAGCGGGAGCCAATGTGGTGCAATACAGAACAATGCTGCAGTGGACCCTTTGAGAAAGGTAGCAGGACTACTGAAACGCGTCAGGGAAGCTGTTCAAGATTGTCATGACTGATTAAATGAAGCTGTACTTCTCAGAAGAGTATGTGCCTTGTCTTCTTCATAGAAGTTACCTTTGATATTTAAACGGCCCTGTCCAGCCGAATCAAGGAACGCACCTCCCGCCAAGAGCGCAGCAATGCCCCGCCCTCATGGACTACAACTTTTGATGTCGCAAGACTGTTAAGGGGCACTGGCAGCCGCCTCGGACCGGCCGAGGCAGGGACCCACACCAGCCTTGAAAATGGGACTGTGCAGGGACTTGTGAACACAAGGCATGAATTGCCACGGACAGCTAACACAGACGGCATCAAACTACCGCGAGGAACACCACAAGCGAAACCACGAGCCCCACAATGCAACGCACATACCACCAGAGGTGGTCCAATGGGGACCATCATTATAAAAACAACGGAAATAGCGGGAGCCAATGTGGTGCAATACAGAACAATGCTGCAGTGGACCCTTTGAGAAAGGTAGCAGGACTACTGAAACGCGTCAGGGAAGCTGTTCGAAATTGCCGTGACTCATTAAATGAAGCTGTACTTCTCACAAGAGTGTGCGCCTTGTCTTCTTCATAGAAGTTACCTTTGATATTTAAACGGCCCTGTTTAGCCGAATCAAGGAACGCACCGCCCGCCAAGAGCGCCGCAATGCCCCGCCCTCATGGACTACAACTTTTGATGTCGCAAGACTGTTAAGTGGCACTGGCAGCCGCCTCGGACCGGCCGAGGCAGGGACCCCCACCAGCCTTGAAAATGGGACTGTGCAGGGACTTGTGAACACACGGCATGAATTGACACGGACAGCTAACACAGATGGCATCAAACTACCGCGAGGAACACCACAAGCGAAACCACGAGCCCCATAATGCAACGCACATACCACCAGAGGTGGTCCAATGGGGACCATCATTATAAAAACAACGGAAATAGCGGGAGCCAATGTGGTGCAATACAGAACAATGCTGCAGTGGACCCTTTGAGAAAGGTAGCAGGACTACTGAAACGCGTCAGGGAAGCTGTTCGAGATTGCCGTGACTGATTAAATGAAGCTGCACCTCTCAGAAGAGTGTGTGCCTTGTCTTCTTCATAGAAGTTACCTTTGATATTTAAACGGCCCTGTCCAGCCGAATCAAGGAACGCACCGCCCGCCAAGAGCGCCGCAATGCCCCGCCCTCATGGACTACAACTCTTGATGTCGCAAGACTGTTAAGGGGCACTGGCAGCCGCCTCGGGCTGGCCGAGGCACGGACCCACACCAGCCTTGAAAATGGGACTGTGCAGGGACTTGTGAACACACGGCATGAATTGACACAGACAGCTAACACAGACGGCATCAAACTACCGCGAGGAACACCACAAGCGAAACCACGAGCCCCATAATGCAACGCACATACCACCAGAGGTGGTCCAATGGGGACCATCATTATAAAAACAACGGAAATAGCGGGAGCCAATGTGGTGCAATACAGAACAATGCTGCAGTGGACCCTTTGAGAAAGGTAGCAGGACTACTGAAACGCGTCAGGGAAGCTGTTCGAGATTGCCGTGACTGATTAAATGAAGCTGTACTTCTCAGAAGAGTGTGTGCCTTGTCTTCTTCATAGAAGTTACCTTTGATATTTAAACGGCCCTGTCCAGCCGAATCAAGGAAGGCACCGCCCACCAAGAGCGCCGCATTGCCCCGCCCTCATGGACTACAACTTTTGATGTCGCAAGACTGTTAAGGGGCACTGGCAGCCGCCTCGGACCGGCCGAGGCAGGGACCCACACCAGCCTTGAAAATGGGACTGTGCAGGGACTTGTGTACACACGGCATGAATTGACATGGACAGCTAGCATAGACAGCATCAAACTACCGCGAGGAACACCACAAGCGAAACCACGAGCCTCATAATGCAACGCACATACCACCAGAGGTGGTCCAATGGGGACCATCATTATAAAAACAACGGAAATAGCGGGAGCCAATGTGGTGCAATACAGAACAATGCTGCAGTGGACCCTTTGAGAAAGGTAGCAGGACTACTGAAACGCGTCAGGGAAGCTGTTCGAAATTGCCGTGACTCATTAAATGAAGCTGTACTTCTCACAAGAGTGTGCGCCTTGTCTTCTTCATAGAAGTTACCTTTGATATTTAAACGGCCCTGTTTAGCCGAATCAAGGAACGCACCGCCCGCCAAGAGCGCCGCAATGCCCCGCCCTCATGGACTACAACTTTTGATGTCGCAAGACTGTTAAGTGGCACTGGCAGCCGCCTCGGACCGGCCGAGGCAGGGACCCCCACCAGCCTTGAAAATGGGACTGTGCAGGGACTTGTGAACACACGGCATGAATTGACACGGACAGCTAACACAGATGGCATCAAACTACCGCGAGGAACACCACAAGCGAAACCACGAGCCCCATAATGCAACGCACATACCACCAGAGGTGGTCCAATGGGGACCATCATTATAAAAACAACGGAAATAGCGGGAGCCAATGTGGTGCAATACAGAACAATGCTGCAGTGGACCCTTTGAGAAAGGTAGCAGGACTACTGAAACGCGTCAGGGAAGCTGTTCGAGATTGCCGTGACTGATTAAATGAAGCTGCACCTCTCAGAAGAGTGTGTGCCTTGTCTTCTTCATAGAAGTTACCTTTGATATTTAAACGGCCCTGTCCAGCCGAATCAAGGAACGCACCGCCCGCCAAGAGCGCCGCAATGCCCCGCCCTCATGGACTACAACTTTTGATGTCGCAAGACTGTTAAGGGGCACTGGCAGCCGCCTCGGGCTGGCCGAGGCACGGACCCACACCAGCCTTGAAAATGGGACTGTGCAGGGACTTGTGAACACACGGCATGAATTGACACAGACAGCTAACACAGACGGCATCAAACTACCGCGAGGAACACCACAAGCGAAACCACGAGCCCCATAATGCAACGCACATACCACCAGAGGTGGTCCAATGGGGACCATCATTATAAAAACAACGGAAATAGCGGGAGCCAATGTGGTGCAATACAGAACAATGCTGCAGTGGACCCTTTGAGAAAGGTAGCAGGACTACTGAAACGCGTCAGGGAAGCTGTTCGAGATTGCCGTGACTGATTAAATGAAGCTGTACTTCTCAGAAGAGTGTGTGCCTTGTCTTCTTCATAGAAGTTACCTTTGATATTTAAACGGCCCTGTCCAGCCGAATCAAGGAAGGCACCGCCCACCAAGAGCGCCGCATTGCCCCGCCCTCATGGACTACAACTTTTGATGTCGCAAGACTGTTAAGGGGCACTGGCAGCCGCCTCGGACCGGCCGAGGCAGGGACCCACACCAGCCTTGAAAATGGGACTGTGCAGGGACTTGTGTACACACGGCATGAATTGACATGGACAGCTAGCACAGACAGCATCAAACTACCGCGAGGAACACCACAAGCGAAACCACGAGCCTCATAATGCAACGCACATACCACCAGAGGTGGTCCAATGGGGACCATCATTATAAAAACAACGGAAATAGCGGGAGCCAATGTGGTGCAATACAGAACAATGCTGCAGTGGACCCTTTGAGAAAGGTAGCAGGACTACTGAAACGCGTCAGGGAAGCTGTTCGAGATTGCCGTGACTGATTAACTGAAGCTGTACTTCTCAGAAGAGTGTGTGCCTTGTCTCCTTCATAGAAGTTACCTTTGATATTTAAACGGCCCTGTCCAGCCGAATCAAGGAACGCACCGCCCACCAAGAGCGCCGCAATGCACCGCCCTCGTGGACTACAACTTTTGATGTCGCAAGACTGTTAAGGGGCACTGGCAGCCGCCTCGGACCGGCCGAGGCAGGGACCCACACCAGCCTTGAAAATGGGACTTTGCAGGGACTTGTGAACACACCGCATGAATTGACACGGACAGCTAACACAGACGGCATCAAACTACCGCGAGGAACACCACAAGCGAAACCACGAGCCCCATAATGCAACGCACATACCACCAGAGGTGGTCCAATGGGGACCATCATTATAAAAACAACGGAAATAGCGGGAGCCAATGTGGTGCAATACAGAACAATACTGCAGTGGACCCTTTGAGAAAGGTAGCAGGACTACCGAAACGCGTCAGGGAAGCTGTTCGAGATTGCCGTGACTGATTAAATGAAGCTGTACTTCTCAGAAGAGTGTGTGCCTTGTCTTCTTCATAGAAGTTACCTTTGATATTTAAACGGCCCTGTCTAACCGAATCAAGGAACGCACCGCCCACCAAGAGCGCCGCAATGCCCCGCCCTCCTGGACTACAACTTTTGATGTCGCAAGACTGTTAAGGGGCACTGGCAGCCGCCTCGGGCCTGCCGAGGCAGGGACCCACACCAGCCTTGAAAATGGGACTGTGCAGGGACTTGTGAACACACGGCATGAATTGACACGGACAGCTAACACAGACGGCATCAAACTACTGCGAGGAACACCACAAGCGAAACCACAAGCCCCATAATGCAACGCACATACCACCAGAGGTGGTCCAATGGGGACCATCATTATAAAAACAACGGAAATAGCGGGAGCCAATGTGGTGCAATACAGAACAATGCTGCAGTGGACCCTTTGAGAAAGGTAGCAGGACTACTGAAACGCGTCAGGGAAGCTGTTCGAGATTGCCGTGACTGATTAAATGAAGCTGCACTTCTCAGGAGAGTGTGTGCCTTGTCTTCTTCATAGAAGTTACCTTTGATATTTAAACAGCCCTGTTCAGCCGAATCAAGGAACGCACCGCCCGCCAAGAGCGCCGGAATGCCCCGCCCTCATGGACTACAACTTTTGATGTCGCAAGACTGTTAAGGGGCACTGGCAGCCGCCTCGGGCCGGCCGAGGCACGGACCCACACCAGCATTGAAAATGGGACTGTGCAGGGACTTGTGAACACACGGCATGAATTGACACAGACAGCTAACACAGACGGCATCAAACTACCGCGAGGAACACCACAAGCGAAACCACGAGCCCCATAATGCAACGCACATACCACCAGAGGTGGTCCAATGGGGACCATCATTATAAAAACAACGGAAATAGCGGGAGCCAATGTGGTGCAATACAGAACAATGCTGCAGTGGACCCTTTGAGAAAGGGAGCAGGACTACTGAAACGCGTCAGGGAAGCTGTTCGAGATTGCCGTGACTGATTAAATTAAGCTGTACTTCTCACAAGAGTGTGCGCCTTGTCTTCTTCATAGAAGTTACCTTTGATAATTAAACGGCCCTGTCCAGCCGAATCAAGGAACGCACCGCCCGCCAAGAGCGCTGCAATGCCCTGCCCTCATGGACCACAACTTTTGATGTCGCAAGACTGTTAAGGGGCACTTGCAGCCACCTCGGGCCGGCCGAGGCAGGGACCCACACCAGCCTTGAAAATGGGACTGTGCAGGGACTTGTGAACACATGGCATGAATTGACAGAGACAGCTAACACAGACGGCATCAAACTACCGCGAGGAACACCACAATCAAAACCACGAGCCCCATAATGCAACGCACATACCACCATAGGTGGTCCAATGGGGACCATCATTATAAAAACAACGGAAATAGCGGGAGCCAACGTGGTGCAATACAGAACAATGCTGCAGTGGGCCCTTTGAGAAAGGTAGCAGGACTACTGAAACGCGTCAGGGAAGCTGTTCGAGATTGCCGTGACTGATTCAATGAAGCTGTACTTCTCACAAGAGTGTGCGCCTTGTCTTCTTCATAGAAGTTACCTTTGATATTTAAACGGCCCTGTCCAGCCGAATCAAGGAACGCACCGCCCGCCAGGAGCGGCTCAATGCCCCGCCCTCATGGACTACAACTTTTGATGTCACAAGACTGTTAAGGGGCACTGGCAGCCGCCTCGGACCGGCCGAGGCAGGGACCCACACCAGCCTTGAAAATGGGACTTTGCAGGGACTTGTGAACACACAGCATGAATTGACACGGACAGCTAACACAGACGGGATCAAACTACCGCGAGGAACACCACAAGCGAAACCACGAGCCCCTTAATGCAACGCACATACCACCAGAGGTGGTCCAATTGGGACCATCATTATAAAAACGACGGAAATAGCGGGAGCCAATGTGGTGCAATACAGAACAATGCTGCGGTGGACCCTTTGAGAAAGGGAGCAGGACTACTGAAACGCGTCAGGGAAGCTGTTCGAGATTGCCGTGACTGATTAAATTAAGCTGTACTTCTCACAAGAGTGTGCGCCTTGTCTTCTTCATAGAAGTTACCTTTGATAATTAAACGGCCCTGTCCAGCCGAATCAAGGAACGCACCGCCCGCCAAGAGCGCTGCAATGCCCTGCCCTCATGGACTACAACTTTTGATGTCGCAAGACTGTTAAGGGGCACTTGCAGCCACTTCGGGCCGGCCGAGGCAGGGACCCACACCAGCCTTGAAAATGGGACTGTGCAGGGACTTGTGAACACACGGCATGAATTGACAGAGACAGCTAACACAGACGGCATCAAATTACCGCGAGGAACACCACAATCAAAACCACGAGCCCCATAATGCAACGCACATACGACCATAGGTGGTCCAATGGGGACCATCATTATAAAAACAACGGAAAAAGCGGGAGCCAATCTGGTGCAATACAGAACAATGCTGCAGTGGACCCTTTGAGAAATCTAGCAGGACTACTGAAACGCGTCAGGGAAGCTGTTCGAAATTGCCGTGACTGATTAAATGAAGCTGTACTTCTCACAAGAGTGTGCACCTTGTCTTCTTCATAGAAGTTACCTTTGATATTTAAACGGCCCTGTCCAGCCGAATCAAGGAACGCACATCCCGCCAAGAGCGCCGCAATGCCCTGCCCCCATGGACTACAACTTTTGATGTCGCAACACTGTTAAGGGGCACTGGCAGCCGCCTCGGGCCGGCCAAGGCAGGGACCCACACCAGCCTTGAAAATGGGACTGTGCAGGGACTTGTGAACACACGGCATAAATTGACACAGACAGCTAACACAGACGGCATCAAACTACAGCGAGAAACACCACAAGCAACACCACGAGCCCCATAATGCAATGCACATACCACCAGAGGTGGTCCAATGGGGACCATCATTATAAAAACAACGGAAATAGCGGGAGCCAATGTGGTGCAATACAGAACAATGCTGCAGTGGACCCTTTGAGAAAGGTAGCAGGACTACTGAAACGCGTCAGGGAAGCTGTTCGAGATTGCCGTGACTGATTAAATGAAGCTGTACTTCTCAGAAGAGTGTGTGCCTTGTCTTCTTCATAGAAGTTACCTTTGATATTTAAACGGCCCTGTCTATCTGAATCAAGGAACGCACCGCTCTCCAAGAGCACCACAATGCCCCGCCCTCATGGACTACAACTTTTGATGTCGCAAGACTGTTAAGAGGCACTGGCAGCCGCCTCGGACCGGCCGAGGCAGGGACCCACACCAGCCTTGAAAATGGGACTGTGCAGGGACTTGTGAACACACGGCATGAATTGACACGGACAGCTAACACAGACGGCATCAAACTACCGCGAGGAACACCACAAGCGAAACCACGTGCCCCATAATGCAATGCACATACCACCAGAGGTGGTCCAATGGGAACCATCATTATAAAAACAACGGAAATAGCGGGAGCCAACGTGGTGCAATACAGAACAATGCTGCAGTGGACCCTTTGAGAAAGGTAGCAGGACTACTGAAACGCGTCAGGGAAGCTGTTCGAGATTGCCGTGACTGATTAAATGAAGCTGTACTTCTCACAAGAGTGTGCGCCTTGTCTTCTTCATAGAAGTTACCATTGATAATTAAACAGCACTGTCCAGCCGAATCAAGGAACGCACCGCCCGCCAGGAGCGGCTCAATGCCCCGCCCTCTTGGACTACAACTTTTGATATCACAAGACTGTTAAGGGGCACTGGCAGCCGCCTCGGACCGGCCGAGGCAGGGACCCACACCAGCCTTGAAAATGGGACTGTGCAGGGACTTGTGAACACACGGCATGAATTGACACGGACAGCTAACACAGACGGGATCAAACTACCGCGAGGAACACCACAAGCGAAACCACGAGCCCCATAATGCAACCCACATACCACCAGAGGTGGTCCAATGGGGACCATCCTTATAAAAACAACGGAAATAGCGGTGGCCAATGTGGTGCAATACAGAACAATGCTGCAGTGGACCCTTTGAGAAAGGTAGCAGGACTACTGAAACGCGTCAGGGAAGCTGTTCGAGATTGCCGTGACTGATTAAATGAAGCTGTACTTCTCAGAAGAGTATGTGCCTTGTCTTCTTCATAGAAGTTACCTTTGATATTTAAACGGCTCTGTCCAGCCGAATCAAGGAACGCACCTCCCGCCAAGAGCGGCGCAATGCCCAGCCCTCATGGACTACAACTTTTGATGTCGCAAGACTGTTAGGGGCACTGGCAGCCGCCTCGAACCGGCCGAGGCAGGGACCCACACCAGCCTTGAAAATGGGACTGTGCAGGGACTTGTGAACACAAGGCATGAATTGCCACGGACAGCTAACACAGACGGTATCAAACTACCGCGAGGAACACCACAAGCGAAACCACGAGCCCCACAATGCAACGCACATACCACCAGAGGTGGTCCAATGGGGACCATCATTATAAAAACAACGGAAATAGCGGGAGCCAATGTGGTGCAATACAGAACAATGCTGCAGTGGACCCTTTGAGAAAGGTAGCAGCACTACTGAAACGCGTCAGGGAAGCTGTTCAAAATTGCCGTGACTCATTAAATGAAGCTGTACTTCTCACAAGAGTGTGCGCCTTGTCTTCTTCATAGAAGTTACCTTTGATATTTAAACGGCCCTGTTCAGCCGAATCAAGGAACGCACCGCCCGCCAAGAGCGCCGCAATGCCCCGCCCTCATGGACTACAACTTTTGATGTCGCAAGACTGTTAAGGGGCACTGGCAGCCGCCTCGGACCGGCCGAGGCAGGGACCCACACCAGCCTTGAAAATGGGACTGTGCAGGGACTTGTGAACACACGGCATGAATTGACACGGACAGCTAACACAGACGGCATCAAACTACCGCGAGGAACACCACAAGCGAAACCACGAGCCCCATAATGCAACGCACATACCACCAGAGGTGGTCCAATGGGGACCATCATTATAAAAACAACGGAAATAGCGGGAGCCAATGTGGTGCAATACAGAACAATGCTGCAGTTGACCCTTTGAGAAAGGTAGCAGGACTACTGAAACGCGTCAGGGAAGCTGTTCGAGATTGCCGTGACTGATTAAATGAAGCTGTACATCTCAGAAGAGTGTGTGCCTTGTCTTCTTCATAGAAGTTACCTTTGATATTTAAACGGCCCTGTCTATCTGAATCAAGGAACGCACCGCTCTCCAAGAGCACCACAATGCCCCGCCCTCATGGACTACAACTTTTGATGTCGCAAGACTGTTAAGAGGCACTGGCAGCCGCCTCGGACCGGCCGAGGCAGGGACCCACACCAGCCTTGAAAATGGGACTGTGCAGGGACTTGTGAACACACGGCATGAATTGACACGGACAGCTAACACAGACGGCATCAAACTACCGCGAGGAACACCACAAGCGAAACCACGTGCCCCATAATGCAACGCACATACCACCAGAGGTGGTCCAATGGGGACCATCATTATAAAAACAACGGAAATAGCGGGAGCCAACGTGGTGCAATACAGAACAATGCTGCAGTGGACCCTTTGAGAAAGGTAGCAGGACTACTGAAACGCGTCAGGGAAGCTGTTCGAGATTGCCGTGACTGATTAAATGAAGCTGTACTTCTCACAAGAGTGTGCGCCTTGTCTTCTTCATAGAAGTTACCTTTGATACTTAAACAGCCCTGTCCAGCCGAATCAAGGAACGCACCGCCCGCCAGGAGCGGCTCAATGCCCCGCCCTCTTGGACTACAACTTTTGATATCACTAGACTGTTAAGGGGCACTGGCAGCCGCCTCGGACCGGCCGAGGCAGGGACCCACACCAGCCTTGAAAATGGGACTGTGCAGGGACTTGTGAACACACGGCATGAATTGACACGGACAGCTAACACAAACGGGATCAAACTACCGCGAGGAACACCACAAGCGAAACCACGAGCCCCATAATGCAACCCACATACCACCAGAGGTGGTCCAATGGGGACCATCCTTATAAAAACAACGGAAATAGCGGGAGCCAATGTGGTGCAATACAGAACAATGCTGCAGTGGACCCTTTGAGAAAGGTAGCAGGACTACTGAAACGCGTCAGGGAAGCTGTTCGAGATTGCCGTGACTGATTAAATGAAGCTGTACTTCTCAGAAGAGTATGTGCCTTGTCTTCTTCATAGAAGTTACCTTTGATATTTAAACGGCCCTGTCCAGCCGAATCAAGGAACGCACCTCCCGCCAAGAGCGGCGCAATGCCCCGCCCTCATGGACTACAACTTTTGATGTCGCAAGACTGTTAGGGGCACTGGCAGCCGCCTCGGACCGGCCGAGGCAGGGACCCACACCAGCCTTGAAAATGGGACTGTGCAGGGACTTGTGAACACAAGGCATGAATTGCCACGGACAGCTAACACAGACGGTATCAAACTACCGCGAGGAACACCACAAGCGAAACCACGAGCCCCACAATGCAACGCACATACCACCAGAGGTGGTCCAATGGGGACCATCATTATAAAAACAACGGAAATAGCGGGAGCCAATGTGGTGCAATACAGAACAATGCTGCTGTGGACCCTTTGAGAAAGGTAGCAGCACTACTGAAACGCGTCAGGGAAGCTGTTCAAAATTGCCGTGACTCATTAAATGAAGCTGTACTTCTCACAAGAGTGTGCGCCTTGTCTTCTTCATAGAAGTTACCTTTGATATTTAAACGGCCCTGTTCAGCCGAATCAAGGAACGCACCGCCCGCCAAGAGCGCCGCAATGCCCCGCCCTCATGGACTACAACTTTTGATGTCGCAAGACTGTTAAGGGGCACTGGCAGCCGCCTCGGACCGGCCGAGGCAGGGACCCACACCAGCCTTGAAAATGGGACTGTGCAGGGACTTGTGAACACACAGCATGAATTGACACGGACAGCTAACACAGACGGCATCAAACTACCGCGAGGAACACCACAAGCGAAACCACGAGCCCCATAATGCAACGCACATACCACCAGAGGTGGTCCAATGGGGACCATCATTATAAAAACAACGGAAATAGCGGGAGCCAATGTGGTGCAATACAGAACAATGCTGCAGTGGACCCTTTAAGAAAGTTAGCAGGACTACTGAAACGCGTCAGGGAAGCTGTTCGAGATTGCCATGACTGATTAAATGAAGCTGCACTTCTCAGAAGAGTGTGTGCCTTGTCTTATTCATAGAAGTTACCTTTGATATTTAAACGGCCCTGTCCAGCCGAATCAAGGAACGCACCGCCAGCCAAGAGCGCCGCAATGCCCCGCCCTCATGGACTACAACTTTTGATGTCGCAAGACTGTTAAGGGGCACTGGCAGCCGCCTCGGGCCGGCCGAGGCACGGACCCACACCAGCCTTGAAAATGGGACTGTGCAGGGACTTGTGAACACACGGCATGAATTGACATGGACAGCTAACACAGACAGCATCAAACTACCGCGAGGAACACCACAAGTGAAACCACGAGCCTCATAATGCAACGCACATACCACCAGAGGTGGTCCAATGGGGACCATCATTATAAAAACAACGGAAATAGCGGGAGCCAATGTGGTGCAATACAGAACAATGCTGCAGTGGACCCTTTGAGAAAGGTAGCAGGACTACTGAAACGCGTCAGGGAAGCTGCTCAAAATGGCAGTGACTGATTAAATGAAGCTGTACTTCTCACAAGAGTGTGCGCCTTGTCTTCTTCATAGAAGTTACCTTTGATATTTAAACGTCCCTGTTCAGCCGAATCAAGGAACGCACCGCCCACCAAGAGCGCCGCAATGCCCCGCCCTCATGGACTACAACGTTTGATGTCGCAAGACTGTTAAGGGGCAAAGGCAGCCGCCTCGGGCCGGCCGAGGCAGGGACCCACACCAGCCATGAAAATGGGACTGTGCAGGGACTTGTGAACACACAGCATGAATTGACAGAGACAGCTAACACAGACGGCATCAAACTACCGCGAGGAACACCACAATCAAAACCACGAGCCCCATAATGCAACGCACATACCACCATAGGTGGTCCAATAGGGACCATCATTATAAAAACAACGGAAATAGCGGGAGCCAATGTGGTGCAATACAGAACAATGCTGCAGTGGACCCTTTGAGAAAGGTAGCAGGACTACTGAAACGCATCAGGGAAGCTGTTCGAGATTGCCGTGACTGATTAAATGAAGCTGTACTTCTCACAAGAGTGTGCGCCTTGTCTTCTTCATAGAAGTTACCTTTGATATTTAAACGGCCCTGTCCAGCCGAATCAAGGAACGCACCGCCCGCCAAGAGCGCCGCAATGCCCCGCCCTCATGGACTACAACTTTTGATGTTGCAAGACTGTTAAGGGGCACTGGCAGCCGCCTCGGACCGGCCGAGGCAGGGACCCACACCAGCCTTGAAAATGGGACTGTGCAGGGACTTGTGAACACACGGCATGAATTGACAAGGACAGCTAACACAGACGGCATCAAACTACCGCGAGGAACACCACAAGCGAAACCCCGAGCCCCATAATGCAACGCACATACCACCAGAGGTGGTCCAATGGGGACCATCATTATAAAAACAACGGAAATAGCGCGAGCCAATGTGGTGCAATACAGAACAATGCTGCAGTGGACCCTTTGAGAAAGGTAGCAGGACTACTGAAACCCGTCAGGGAAGCTGTTCGAGATTGCCGTGACTGATTTTATATATATATATATATATATATATATATATGTATATTTATATATATATATATATATATATATATATATATATATATATATATATATATGTATATATATATATATATATATATATATATATATATATATATATATATACATATATATATATATATATGAATCAACAAAATTTCCCTCTCCAAAGAGAAATAACGCAGGATACCTCTGGATGCTTACAAAGATGTTTTATTCAGGCAAATGTGGCAACTGCCTACGGACGTGTTTCGCCAGTTACGGCTTGTTCACGGTAAATATATATATTACCTACTGGCGGTCGCTAGTAGGTAGTTATAGTTAGGATTTTTTTCAATGCAAAATCTCAAAATTCTATTTGGAATAACTTTGGTGCCTGTTGACAAATCTGCCTGAAAATATCCTCAAATTTGCCTCGCGGAGCTCCGGTCCTTCCTTGAAAGTTTGGGGGGGATTCGTGAAGCAGGGGCCGAGATAAAAGGGGGGTCCCAAAACGTGTTTTCCCCATGTTAATTTCCATAGGGCGGTCGAACTCACTTTTAGCCCGAACTGCTGAATGGATTTCTACCAAACTTGGCAACATTGTAGGGACTGGTAGCCCGATGTGCCTTTGCTATGTCTCAAGATATGTGCTCCAGTGGTTTTTGAGTAATTTAGGTTAAAATAAAAAAATATATATCTATAAGCACGCCCCGGTACGCGCACCGGGGCGCGTACCGGGCGCGCTACGCGACCTGCGTGCGGAAAGCTGATTGGCTCTCTGGTGTCTCTAAACATTCCAAACAGTCCGGAGCGGCCGCCATCTTGTGTCTCGGTAGGATCGAGACACAAGAGGTGGCTAAAACAAAGGGGGAATTGACCATAATGGGGCAGAGTAGACCCGCCCTTGACCCCCTAGGTTTGATGTGGGGGCCAAATAAGGGCCCCGCGGGGCAAAGATTTTTCGCGGGGAGCGTACCGGTGCTCGTACCATGGGGAAAAAGAATGACAGTTTTATAAAAAAGTAGCTGTTTTAAAAAAAATGTCTTTTTGTTGTTTTAAAAAATATATATATATACATACACATACATATATATAAATGCATATGCATATATATGCATATATGTGTATATGTGTGCGTGTAGAGAGAGGTAGAGAGGTAGAGGTGTAGAGGTAGAGAGGTAGAGGTAGATAGGTAGCGGTAGAGAGGTAGAGACTAGTAGAGAGAGTAGTAGAGAGAGGTAGAGAGGTAGAGAGTAGAGAGTGAGTAATAGAGAGTAGAGAGTGAGTAGTAGAGAGTAGTAGAGAGCAGTAGAGAGAGTAGCAGAGAGTGAGTAGTAGAGAGTAGTAGAGTGAATAGTAGAGTGAGTAGAGAGAGTAGTAGAGAGTGAGTAGTAGAGAGTGAGTAGTAGAGAGTAGTAGAGAGTAAGTAGTAGAGTGAGTAGTAGAGAGCAGTAGAGAGTGAGTAGTAGAGAGTAGTAAATAGTGAGTAGTGGAGAGTAGTAGAGAGTGAGTAGTAGAGAGTAGTAGAGAGTGAGTAGCAGAGAGAATAGTAGAGTGAGTAGTAGAGAGCAGTAGAGAGTGAGTAGTAGAGAGTAGTAAAGAGTGAGTAGTAGAGAGTAGTAGAGAGTGAGTAGTAGAGAGTGAGTAGTAGAGAGTAGTAGAGAGTGAGTAGCAGAGTGAGTAGTAGAGAGTAGTAGAGAGTGAGTAGTAGAGTGAGTAGTAGAGTGAGTAGTAGAGAGTGAGTAGTAGAGAGAGAGTAGTAGAGAGTGAGTAGTAGAGAGTAGTAGAGAGTGAGTAGTAGAGAGTAGTAGTGAGTAGTAAAAAGTGAGTAGTAGAGAGAGAGTAGTAGAGAGAGAGTAGTAGGGAGTAGTGAGTAGCGAGTAGTAGAGAAAGAGTTGTAGAGAATAGTAGAGTAGTAGAGAATGAGTAGTAGAGAGTGAGTATTTGAGAGTAGTGGAGTAGGAGAGAGTAAGTAGCAGAGAGTAGTGGAGAATATTCCAAAGTTTGGCCCAGCACCACTTGCACAATGAGTCCAATCAAATCATATCACTTAGAGTCAGTCAAAAATTTACTTTATTTGGTTTATCACAACCATAAAGTATACATATACGGATTTCAATTTAATAGAAAAAGGATAAAATTCATTTTCTAAAAAAAATATTTTCCGATTCTTAAAAAGTAAAACATTATTTTCCAGACCCCATTTTTAGGTTGTTTCAGCTTTTAAAAGCAAAGTCTCCACTATTTTCATAAATTTTACCCCACGACATATTAAAATGTTCGAACCAGCTCTTGCAGGTGTGGATCTGAAACATATTTAGGACTGGTTTCAACAGAGTTCTTCTCTCGTCTTTTGTTGACTCGCACGTGCACAGTAGGTGGCATAATGTTTCCGTATGGTACCCGCATAGTCTACATCTTGACCCCTGGTGTGTAACTTTCCATGACAGAATCAAGTCTTTGGAAAAATGGTTGCCCAGTCTGAAAGCCATGAATTTCATTTTTAAAGATAACCGAAAGTGTGCCACGAGGTAAGGTTGCGGTTTTAATCGTTTATACGAATTCAATACAGTCCATGCGTGTCGACGTTTGGCCAGAGTCTTTTTTGTCTTCTATCAGCAATAGAGCTTTTGCAATTAGTTTGCAAATCTTTTTAAAGGATGCTTCTTCCAGTTGGCTGTTCCAGATCTCCTCTATTTTGAGGGTTTCCAAGGATGTGCGCAGATCACCACCCCAAGAGTTAGTTGGGTTCTCGTTGGTCATATTGTTTTTTGATTTCTAGCCAACATAGGTTATTTATTGATCCTAATTCTGCTGATCTGAGTTTCCAGCACCATTTCGCTAGGACCGCTTTCCTTTGATATATTTGATTTTGCAAGCCAAATTTCAATCTTATTTGCGCTGGAGCTGCTCCTTTGTAAAGGTTAAACACTGATTTATATATTTTTGTCTGGAGTGTGTTTAAAAAATCAATTTCTTTCCCGTGCCATATTTCTAGCCCATAGGAGAGAGATGGTAATACTTGGGCTGCCATTACTTTTAGGAGATGGTCATGTGACGGGCATTGCAATTTCTTATGAAGTGTTCTGTAGGCAAAACTCAGTGACTGTGCTTTTGCAATGATGTTTCTTTTTTGATGTAATAAGGACATATTTTTGCTTATTGTGACCCCCAAGTATTTGTATGATGTTATTTCCTGAATATGTTTGTCCTTTGTGTACCACTTGAATGATCGTCTACTAGAGCCCGCCAATCTCACCACTTTCGTTTTTTTGATATTTAGTTCCAGACCTTCACAGTCAAAGTAACCCGTTAATTCGGATATTATTCTTTGGAGACCTATCGGTGTTTGACTTAAAACCACAATATCGTCTGCATATTGAAAAACTGAATGCATTCGTTGCCCAATTTTGGTGGATGTCCGTTCACGTCCTGCAGATGACTTTCTAAATCTGCCAAATATATGTTAAAAAGGCTTGGAGAGAGCACGCAGCCTTGTTTGAGGCCATTTCTTATTTTTAATTCTGCGGATATTCGTCTCCCATCACCAAGCTTTACTTTTGCCCACGTTCCGCTATATAAGGCTATTATAATGTCAATTAAAGTCTGCGGGAGACCCCATGTTTCAAGTTTTTTCCATAGGCGGTGTCTTGGAACTCGGTCGAAGACGGATTTCAGATCTATGTAACATGCTAGTAGTCCGGTCTTCTTTTTTCTGCTCCTTCGATTAGCAGTGCCAGTGCTGAAAGATTAGTTGTGCAACCCGTACCTTCCATAAAACCCGTTTGGAATTTTGGTACTATTTTGTTTTCATTTATCCATTTTCGGAGGTGAATCAATATACAAGATGCGAAGAGCTTTGCCTCTACATCAATTAGTGCTATCAATCTATAGTTCCCGGGTTCCGTTCTACACCCATTTTTGTATATTGGGTGGAAGATGTTACCCTGCCAGGACTGCGGTATCTTTTTTTCTTTATATAGATGATTAAATAGCGGCGTCAGGTATTTTGCCCAGAAATCGGGATCATATTTGAATAAGGCGTTTGGAATCCCATTAGGGCCTGCTGCTCCTTCCGCTTTCAGTTTTTTTATCAAGATGGTTGTTTGTTTAACTGTTGTCAGAAGGGTTGGTCCTTCTAGGTTAGTACTTTCATGCTGATCATTTTATCTTTGTCCGGTTTCTGCTTCTTTCTGATCCGAACTTTTTTTGAAGTCTTTATTTATTTCTTTGTAGGGCTGATTCCTGTGAATGTTATATAGGCTTTCAATATAATGAACCCATTTTGTTTCACTGATTCCAATATTATACACTCCACCCGTTCCTTTTGATGAATTATTAATTATATTCCAGAATTCACCACTATTTGGTAGTGTGCTTGTCCTTAGCAAATCTTCCCAGATTCTCTCCATGTGCGATTTTTTCGTTTTTCTACATTCCTCTTTATATTCTTTTCTCATTTTCAGTATTTCGTTATTATCTACATCTTTTCCCAACCTCTTTTCTGCAGCCTTTGTTCTTAATATTTTCGCAATTTCCCTTTTTTATCTCTTAATTTAGTATTGTACCATGGCTCTTTGTTGGCTTCTTGTCCATTTTTTATTGATGTTTTTACCGAGAATTTTCCTAGCACAAGTTTATGTAAGTTCTCCCATTTTATTTCGAGTGATAGATTTTCAATAGTCTCCATAGTTTTTGCTTGTTCGAGCACCATTTCCATTATCTCGTTTTTTATATGATCCTTGCATTTGAGTTTCTTCAACTTGTATATTTCCGGAATAACGGCAAGAAATTCTATCTTTGTTTTTTCTTCGATGTTTATTCTCAGTGTAGTCTCTTGTGGAAAGTGATCACTCTCTGGTCGGGTTCTTATTTCAAAGTGATCAAGCATCTTTATTAGATCATTACTAATTAGAGTAAAGTCTAGTGTCGAATTTTTCTTTCCACTGTAGAAAGTGGTTTTTGCAGGTCGATCTCCCTTCATATTTCCATTTAATATCGTTAGTCCTAGAGATTCCAGCTCGTTCCAAATCTTTTGGATGCTATTTTTATCCTGCATGGCTCTTGTGATATTACTATTGAAATCACCCGAGATAAACATCTCATGGAATTGGTGGGTTTTTTGTAAAGTTTTTATCAAGTTTAATAGCGTTAGTAGTTTTTTAATTTTTGTGACCTTATCTGGATGGATGTATATAATTATGATCAGTAATTTCCATCCTAAACTGTCTTTGCTTCCTTTATTCTCTAATTTGATGACTTGTATCCAGTTCACCCCTGGATCGAGCGATTCAGTTTTCCAGTTTAGGTCATTTGTTATGAAAGTGGATAATCCTCCCCTTGGGTGACCGCATTTTACAAATTTCTCAGCCATTACGTGATGTTCCTCATATCCCATAATTTGCCTCAGAATTTCGTTCCATGTTTCCTGAAGAAGTATTATTTCAAAGTTACTCAGGAAATCTATTGTCTCTTGATCTTGAGCCATTTAAAACCATGTACGTTCCACGAGCAAATTTTTATTCTCCTTTCTGGTTTCTGGTGTAACTTGATATTTTGCTTTTGATTGTTTTGGGCAAAATCACTTCCATCAGGATCGATGAGAGTTTAGTGCGTGTGCTAACCAAGACCAGTCTTTATCTTCCTTCAACCCATGTTTCAACTCCTTTATTTTTGTACAATTCAGATCTTGTTCCTTGATTGATTTATTTCTTGCTCCTTTCAGAATTGTAAACATTTTTTCCTCTGTGTTATTGGATTGGGAAACCTTATTTATTTTTAAAGGGAATGGGTACTTTATTGGTGTTTGGCGTTCTAATGTTATTCTCCATTCTGCAAAGTAGGTCCTTGTCGAAAAGATGAGCTCCACTATATCTTTTGATGCCCACGTGGTACTACTTATTTCCTCATCTTTTTCTTTGTTTGTTTGGATAAATTCTACTGATTTGAGGTCGCTTGTTGTTATTCCCCTTAATTCCGGTATCTCATCAAACAATCTCAGTATATTCCCCCGATTCAGCGTGTCTAGTTTCTCTCGTGTTTGGTATTCCGGCTTAAATAGTAATTTAAAGTCTGTCGTGTACTTGCCGTTTCGAAATTTCGGTTTTGATAAACTTCTCTTTTTCCCTCTATTTGATCACGTCGAATATATGGTATTTGTCCGTATTGTCTTTTCATGGATGTTGTTTCAGGTCGGCTGGGATCCACCAACGTCACCACTTTTTGAAGATTCATTGATTCACGATCTGTTGGTGCGTTACATATGTTTTACCCCAACTTGTCATTTGGTAGGGTTCCATGCAGATCATTGCATGTTCTTCCTGTTTTTCCCACCGTTATGGTTAGGCGTGTGTTTGTTTCTCTTGCTTGATCTACTTGTGTTTTTTGGCTTTGTTCTGTTTCCATTATATTCAGACTGTGTGCCAAGTTTCCTCCTGTCTGCCATTTTGAACAATTTTGTGCCGATAATTCATGCTCGTATTTTTGTGTTGTTACGTTTACTTGTACTTTTTGTTGTTCTATGGCCTCACCATGATCTATTTTTACTATCTCATTTACTTTTTTTGTCTTTTTATTCAGTATATTTGTATTAGCCTTTTCCTCGTCCTTTGGGATTCCTTGCGTAATTGATATTTTTTCGTTCTGCCGTGGAAATTTTGAGTATTCTTCCGCTTCTTCTGTGTTTATCTCTTGGTTGCCAACTTCTTTGACAGAATTTTCTATGAATTCATCACTTGGTTCCTCTTTCTTTTTTTGTTCAAAAATGGCAAAGATCTGTTTTCCTTGCTTGATTTTGATAGCATTTTTCCTTGCCTTCCTTGCCCGTTTACGCTGTCTTTTGGTTAGGGGTTCTATTGTGCCTGATGACCCCATTGTTTTATCTTCATTTTGTCCTCTCTTCGTTAGTTCATTTTCTTCTGATCCGATTGGGGTTATTTCCTTTTCAACTGAGGAAATTGTTCTATTTTGCTTTCCAGTTTTTATGACCTCGTTTTTAGAATTATCTCCTTTGTTGTTTTTTTAATGTGTTGCCGCTAGTATTTCTTTCAGAATGTCGAGTAATGATGCCAGTTTGTCTATTATGTCCCCACAAACACAATTTTGTTCCATTAACTTAGCTTTCCATTTTTTATCTTCCTCTTTTTCTTTTGTTACATACAAAGAGATTTTATCCAATTTAGAATTTATTCCCACTATATGTGTTGCAATTAGGTTCATCAGATCTACCTGAACATCGAGTTTGTTTGATTGAAAATTCAATGCGTTGATTGCTTGTTGTAAGCTTTTTAAAAAAGCGTCCCCCCAGAGTGCGGACTGTGCTTCAGTTTGTTGCGTCCGTACCCCAGTGGTTGTATTAAAGCTGCCTGCGGTAGAGATGGTTATTGGGTGGTCTTCTTTTATCACCTCTTTCGCTACATTGAACGCCTGAATTTTACTAGTTGGTTGTCTGATTGGACTTGATGTAAGTATTTTTGGAGGAGATGTTGGTTCCCTTTTATATCCATTTTCATTACTTTCCAGATTTTCAGATTCTCTCACTTTTTCGTGACTATGTTGCTCTAGTTCCACCTCCTTATGTGTGTTTTCTTCGAGCATTTTCCGGAGTTCTGCTTCTTCAAAGATTGAGAAAGATTTTGACCAGTCAATTTTTTGTATGCTTCTCTGCAAATTTGTTTGAGATCCTGATTTACTTTGTCGATAAGTATTAAGCTTTTTTCGTTGCCATCTGTGGTTATTTTGTTTGGTGTGAACATCGCTTGACTAAGAGGTACATGGATTTGTGCTGTAGTTTTTATCAACCAATTTTTTATTGTAGATTTTTCTTTGAAATTGGTGCCCAGACTTGTTTCTGATTCATTTAGAGTCCTTATGGAAGCGCTGAATCTTGGTGAATATTCAAATGCTTTTATTTTCCTTAAGTTTATGTACCACCGCCAGCCGAAACGTTTCATTCTGTACAACAGAACTTCTTCAGGTCGTTCTTATTTCCTTCAAGTTATGTCGGTATCCTGTTGTCATATAACTAGATATTTCTTCCAAATGTTAGACGAGACGTAAGTACATTCTTATTCAAAGTGACTAGGTATCAATTTTACCCACACAATTCGGGCAGACTTGAGTAATTTATAGCATCCTCAAAGTTAGTCTTTCAAAAATTGCAAAGTATATGACATGAAAATCCAAATCCAAATGTTTCTCAAGAAAAGTCATTTTCAATCGTTCGGAATATCGGTGTTTGGGCAGATATGACCCAGGGACCCCCAGTATGCAAGGGGAATTAGTTCCCCCTCTGCAAACGCGGCAGGAGGCTGCATTGCAGAGAGGTGTAAAAAGGGGCATAGCCTCATTACACCTCTGCAAGGCAGCCCCCTGGCGCATACTAGAGGTTCCAGGTGGGCTAGTTGGCCCCCAGGGGCCCCTAGTATGCAAGGGGAATTAGTTTCCCCTCTTCAAACATGCACGGGGGCTGCGTTGCAGAGAGGTGTAAAAGGGTTGTGGCTTCATTACACCTCTCTGCAATGCAGTCCCCTGGCGCATACTGGAGATTCCTGGTGGGCTTTCAGGTCTTATATAGTTAGGAATTAGCATTAAAAAAACCTTTGAAATTCACTGAAAAAAACATAGGTTTCACACCAGTTATAGTTAGGAATTAGCATTTAAAAAACCTATGAAATTCACTGAAAAAAACATAGGTTTCACACCAGTTATAGTTAGGAATTAGCATTTAAAAAACCTATTAAATTCACTGAAAAAACCTATTAAATTCACTGAAAAAACCATAGGTTTGACACCAGTTATAGTTAGCTGGAAATGTTACTGACATAAAACCATTGAAATTCCCACGTTATAGTTAGTTGGACTCACTATAACTTGCGCGCCTGCAATGCACTGCTGATGATGTCACATATTACATCACTCATGACATGGTCGGGCTGTAGCCGTGTCTAAACGTCCTATGGAAGTTATCATGGGGAAAACACGTTTTGGGACCCCCCTTTTTTCTCAGCCCCCGCTTGACAAATCCCCCCAAAACTTTCAGGGAAGGAGCAGAACTGAGCTGGTCAAAATTTTGGAAAATTGCACGCAAATTCCTCAATCGACCCCAAAGTTGTTCCAAATAGAATGTTGCGGATTTCCTATGGAAACTAGGTCCTAACTATATATATATATATATATATATATATATAGCCAGAACTGCTGACCGAAATTACACCAAACTTGGCAAAATTGTAGGGACTAGTACGCAGAAGTGCCTTTTGTTTACATGATGTAAATCCCTCCAGTAGTTCCTGAGAAAATAAAAATATATATATATATATATCTATAGCAGCGTACTGTAAGCTTACTGTACTCTGTACCATTCCGAGCACGAGCTGCATGCTGATTGGCTGCCAATGTCTGTTAACAAACCAGAAAATGTTGGCAGCCATCTTGTGCCTCGGTATACTGAGGCACAGAAAAGCAGAAAAACAAAGGTGCAAAACACGCAAAGGGAGCAGGGTAGAAGCACCCTGACCCCCTAGGGCTGCTCAGGGGGTCCCACTAGGACCCCCCAGGCCCAAAAGAATATATATATATTTTCATTAAATCGCAGGGTATGCGTACATGATAGCACCTCATTTAAAAGCATTGCAGTTAATAGAAGGTTGTAATACTTTAGTTTCATTATAAATCATTTGTTGATGGTACCATACTCATTTTGGGAATTGTGGTGTGTTCAAAGGTGATTTTACCATGTGAAAAGCCTTCTGCTGGGATATCATGAATCATGTTTGAAAGAAAACTATTACTAATGCTTTTCCCACAGTGGTTTGGATGGGGATCTATAAGCTAAACTGAAAGCATATTTTCTGTAAATTCACATTATCTTTCTCAGTCATGTGAGAATGAAGTCTGACATTCTCAGTAAAACATGTACATCCAACAAGGACAGAGACTGTCAGTTGATTCCTTTGTGTTTTACTGCAGCCTCCTAGAGTGTTCTAAAGAACAACTAGAGCGCTAACAGTCCTACTTATTACAAAGGTATGACGCACATGAAGCCATCTTCATTGGAATAAAGTGGTAACTCTTAAAACATTTCATTTAAAAAGGAACAAAATGAGGGGGTATATTTTGCCATAGAAAGTATGATTAGTGCAGCAGAAAGAAAAATTAGGACACATTTTGAGTGACTTCTCAAATCCTCTTCTATTTCATTAAAAAATTCTGACATGCAGTCTCCCAAGATGGCCACCGGAGACAAAAGAGCCCAAATATAGCCCAAATATCACCCAGATGTAGCCCAAGTATAGACCAATGACAGAATGTCCCAGAGTGTTCTAAAGAACAACTAGAGCGCTAACAGTCTTACTTATGACAAAAGTATGGCACACCAGAAGCCATCTTGATTGGAATGAAGTGGTAAGTCTGAAAACATTTAATTTAAAAAGGAACAAAATGAGGGGGTTCATTTTGCCATGTATGACTAGTGCTGCAGAAAGAAACATTAGGGCAGATTTTGAGTGACTTCTCAAATCCCCTTCTCTTTCATTAAAAAATTCTGACATGCAGTCTCCCAAGATGGCCACCAGAGACAAAAGAGCCCAAATGTAGCCCAAATATCACCCAGATGTAGCCCAAGTATAGCCCAATGACAGAATGTCCCAGAGTGTTCTAAAGAACAACTAGAGTGCTAACAGTCTTACTTATGACAAAAGTATGGCACACCAGAAGCCATCTTGATTGGAATGAAGTGGTAAGTCTGAAAACATTTAATTTAAAAAGGAACAAAATGAGGGGGTTCATTTTGCCATAGAAAGTATGAATAGTGCTGCAGAAAGAAACATTAGGGCAGATTTTGAGTGACTTCTCAAATCCCCTTCTCTTTCATTAAACAATTCTGACATGCAGTCTCCCAAGATGGCCACCAGAGACAAAAGAGCCCAAATGTAGCCCAAATATCACCCAGATGTAGCCCAAGTATAGCCCAATGACAGAATGTCCCAGAGTGTTCTAAAGAACAACTAGAGCGCTAACAGTCTTACTTATGACAAAAGTATGGCACACGAGAAGCCATCTTGATTGGAATGAAGTGGTAAGTCTGAAAACATTTAATTTAAAAAGGAACAAAATGAGGGGGTTCATTTTGCCATAGAAAGTATGACTAGTGCTGCAGAAAGAAACATTAGGGCAGATTTTGAGTGACTTCTCAAATCCCCTTCTCTTTCATTAAAGAATTCTGACATGCAGTCTCCCAAGATGGCCACCAGAGACAAAAGAGCCCAAATGTAGCCCAAATATCACCCAGATGTAGCCCAAGTATAGCCCAATGACAGAATGTCCCAGAGTGTTCTAAAGAACAACTAGAGCGCTAACAGTCTTACTTATGACAAAAGTGTGGCACACCAGAAGCCATCTTGATTGGAATGAAGTGGTAAGTCTGAAAACATTTAATTTAAAAAGGAACAAAATGAGGGGGTTCATTTTGCCATAGAAAGTATGACTAGTGCTGCAGAAAGAAACATTAGGGCAGATTTTGAGTGACTTCTCAAATCCCCTTCTCTTTCATTAAAGAATTCTGACATGCAGTCTCCCAAGATGGCCACCAGAGACAAAAGAGCCCAAATGTAGCCCAAATATCACCCAGATGTAGCCCAAGTATAGCCCAATGACAGAATGTTCCAGAGTGTTCTAAAGAACAACTAGAGCGCTAACAGTCTTACTTATGACAAAAGTATGGCACGCCAGAAGCCATCTTGATTGGAATGAAGTGGTAAGTCTGAAAACATTTAATTAAAAAGGAACAAAATGAGGGGGTTCATTTTGCCATATAAAGTATGATTAGTGCTTCAGAAAGAAAAATTAGGGCCTATTTTGAGTGACTTCTCAAATCCTCTTCTATTTCATTAAAAAAATTCTGACATGCAGACTGAAACATGCACTTTGAATACCAGCAGCAGACTTTCCTGGTGAGCAGTAGCTTTACTACAGTGATCTAATGAGCAACTAGAGTGCTAACATTCAGAATTTATGGCAAATGTGTGACACATCTGAATGCCTTCTTGATGGAACCAAAGTAAACAAGCAGTGACAATGCAATAGATCTCTCCCTCGTTTAAGTTAAAGCCATTCTGTTTGTAATGAGGTGGCTTTTTAACTTTGCTTTTATTAGTGTTTTTCAAACTTTCATGTTAATAACATGCATATGTATGCATATATGTATATGTATTCATGCATTTATATTTGTATTTATATAGATATGCTGATTATATATGTTTATATATGTATGTATATATATATATGTACATATATATATATATATATATACACACATACATATATATAAATGCATATGCATATATATGCATATATATGTGTGTATATGTGTGCCTGTAGAGAGAGGTAGAGAGGTAGAGGTAAAGAGGTAGAGGTAGAGAGGTAGAGACTAGTAGAGAGAGGTAGTCAAGTCAAGTCAAGTCAATAAATTTGAATAGCGCGCTACATACCCAGAGGGTCTCAAGGCGCTTGAGGAAGGGTGGGGAATTACTTGTCAAATATCCACGTTTTAAGTTGCTCTCTGAATGCTAGGTGGTTCTGAGTAAGGCGAAGATGAGTGGGAAGTGAGTTCCAGGTTTTAGCTGCCAGGTAGGAGAAGGATCTACCTCCCATGGTGGTTTTGTTGATGCGAGGTACAGTGGCAAGGGCTTGGTTGGAGGATCGTAGCTGGCGGGAGGGGGTGTAGAAGGACAGTCGTGTGTTGAAGCATTCGAGTCCGATTTCGTAGAGTGCTTTGTGTGCATGGGTTAGGAGCCGGAAAGTAATCCTCTTATTGACGGGGAGCCAGTGGAGGTTTTTCAAGTGGCCAGAGATGTGTTCTTTACGCGGTATGTCTAATATGAGCCTGGCTGAAGCGTTCTGGATGCGTTGGAGTTTTTTCTGTTTTTTTGCGGTGGTACCGGCGTAGAGGGTGTTTCCGTAGTCCAGTCGGCTCGTGACCAGAGCGTGAGTGACTGTTTTTCTAGTTTCGGTGGGGATCCAGCGAAATGTTTTTTTGAGCATGCGAAAAATGTTGAAGCAAGATGAAGAAACGGCGTTGACTTGTCTGTTCATCGAGAGTGAGGAATCCAGGATGACGCCCAGGTTGCGTGCGTGGTCCTTCGGGATAGGTGCTTTTCCAAGGGCCTCTGGCCACCAAGAGTCATCCCAGGCGGAGGGGGAGGTGCCTAGGATGAGGACTTCTGATTTGTCTGAATTCAGTTTCAGACGGCTGTGCTTCATCCATTCGGCTACTTCTTTCATTCCTTCATGCAGGTTGGTTTTGGCCGTGTACGGGTCTTTGGTGAGTGATAGGATCAGTTGAGTGTCGTTGGCGTAGGAGATGATGTTGAGGTTGTGTTGGCGTGCGATGGCCGCGAGGGGGCTCATGTATACGTTGAAGAGGGTGGGGCTGAGTGAGGACCCTTGGGGTATGCCACAGATGACTTCAGTGGCCTCTGACTTGAATGGTGGGAGGCGGACTCTCTGGGTTCTTCCGGTGAGGAACGAGGTGATCCATTCCAGTGCTTTTCCATGGATTCCGACGTTTCTGAGGCGTTGTAAAAGGGTGCTATGACAGACCGTGTCGAAGGCTGCGGAGAGGTCGAGGAGGATGAGGACGACTGTGTCTCCATTGTCCAGTAGAGTTCGAATGTCGTCTGTTGCTGCGATGAGGGCAGTTTCAGTGCTGTGCTTGGCTCGGAAGCTGGATTGTGAGGAGTCGAGGGATTTGTTGGTTTCGAGGAATGCGGCGAGCTGGTGGTTGACCGCTTTCTCGATGACTTTGTCCGGGAATGGAAGGAGTGAGATAGGGCGGTAGTTTTTGAGTTCGGTGGAGTCAGCTGTGGGTTTCTTCAGGAGGGCGCTGAGTTCGGCATGTTTCCAGCTTTTCGGGAAGGTTGCGGAGTTGAGGGAGCTGTTGATGACGTCTCGGAGGTGCGGTGCTATAATGGAGTTTGCTTTGTTAAAGATGTGGTGAGGGCATGGGTCTGTGGGGGATCCTGAGTGGATAGAGTTCATCAGACGGATGGTGTCCTCAGTGGAGATTGGCTTCCAGTCATTGAGGATGTTCAGGGGAGGTGGGGGTCCTGCAGGGGGTTGGGTGGGTTGGTCTTCGGGTCGGTTGTCGAAGCTGTTGTGGATGTCTGCAATTTTGTTGTGGAAGAATGAGGCTAGGGAGTCGCAGAGGGCTTGAGAAGGGGTGATGTCGTTGGAGTTGGCCGAGGGGTTGGTAAATTCCTTGGTGATGTTGAATAATTCCTTGCTGTTGTGGGCGTTGTTATCTAGTCGGTCCTTGAAAGCGGCTTTCTTGGCATTCCGGATCAGTTGGTGGTGTATGCGGGTGGCGTTTTTGAAGGCGTCCTTGGTGCTGGTGGTTGGGTCTTTTTTCCAGGCCTTTTCAAGGGAGCGGCAGAGTTTCTTGGATTTCTTAAGGTCATCGTTGAACCAGGAGGCCTTCTTGCTGCCTAGTTTGATTTGTCGTTTTTTCAGTGGTGCTAAGATGTCGGCGCTGTTGGATAGCCATTGGGTGAGGTTGGTGGCTGCTTGGTCTGGGTTTGATGAGTGGGCTGGGGGGTTTTGAAGAAGCGATGAGGAGATGTGGTCGATGGTGATTTTGTTCCAGTTTCTTTGCAGAGTGGGTTGGGGTGGTCGTTGGAAGTGGGCTTGTTGTAGGTGAAGTGAACGCAGCTGTGGTCAGTCCAAAGGAGAGCTGTGGTGTGGCTGAAGGAGACATGTTTGCTGGAGGTGAAGATAGGGTCGAGTGTGTGACCTGCGATGTGGGTGGAGGTGGTGACAAGTTGTTTAAGTCCGAGGTTGGCGAGGTTGTCCAAAAGGGTGGTGGTGTTGGGGTCGTAGTTCTTTTCAAGGTGAAAGTTGAGGTCTCCCAAAAGGATGTAATCCTTGGAGGGGAGCGCGTGTGGAGTGATGAAGTCCGTGATGTCTTCACTAAACTGTGCGCGGGGACCTGGTGGCCTGTAAAGGAGGGTGCCTCTGAGTGTGGTTTTGGGGTCGATGTGGATCTGGAAGTGAAGGTGTTCAGAGTTGGCAAGATTGATGTCTGAGCTGGTTGAGATGCGGATGGATTTCTTATGGACGATAGCGATACCACCTCCTGTGTGGCCGGTACGGTCCTTGCGGATGATCTGATAGCCTTCCGGGATGGCAATGGTGATGTCTGGGGCTGATGTGGCGTTCATCCATGTTTCTGTTAAGAAGGCGACGTCCGGAGAGATGGTGTCTAGTAGATTCCAGAGGTCAATGGCATGCCTGTGGACCGATCGGGTGTTGAGCAGGATGCATTGTAGGTGGTTGGGGTCGGATATCTGTTGTGTGTTCGTGGATGAGGAGTTGTTCTTGGTGCCGTCGAACTTGCAGGTGTTGCAGGAAAAGGGTCCATGGGTGTGTCCAGGGGCGGCTTGGACGCAGTTGAGGGAACGGCCGGAGTTGAGGGCTAGGAGGGTGGCGGCATCGTAAGTAATGCGGGAGGGGTGGACATTACGAGGACCAGGGGCTCTGGCGCTGGGCGCGGTCCAGGCGCGGACGGGCGTAGACGGGCTTACCTTTGGCGCACCTTCGGCGTGGCCGTAGCGCGTGGACGCTGTGCGTGGGGGCATAGGTCATAAATGGATGGTGGAGGGGATGGAGCGTGGGAGGGGCAGCTGGGAGGCGGGATCTGGGAGGAGCCACGGGCTGCCGAGGGTAAACACAGCTACAATGGAGGTAAACACTGAAAATGCACTCTACACAATCGTCTCTTTTCTGATAAATTAGCAGTAGTGCGCAGCAGGACCTCAATATAGTCAAAGCAGGCAAATACTACCGAGCGCCGAGTACAATACAGAGAAAGACAATTAATTAAATTAAATCTGCACAAAAATGATACCGAGCGCTGAGTGCGCTTAAACAGCAGGCAGGCAAGCAGGTAGGCAGGAGCGAATGCAGCCAGCAGTGAATCCAGCGTCTGGGGGAGGCAGAGGGCGAGGGGAGCAACCGCACAGGACAGTGTCCACTCGGTCACAAATGGTGGGAGGCCGTGACGCGTTAGCTGTGCTTGTGGGTGGGAGGGGCAGCTGGGAGGCAGGATCTGGGAGGAGCCACGGGCTGCCGAGGGTAAACACAGCTACAATGGAGGTAAACACTGAAAATGCACTCTACACAATCGTCTCTTTTCTGATAAATTAGCAGTAGTGCGCAGCAGGACCTCAATATAGTACAAGCAGGCAAATACTACCGAGCGCCGAGTACAATACAGAGAAAGACAATTAATTATATTAAATCTGCACAAAAACGATACCGAGCGCTGAGTGCGCTTAAACAGCAGGCAGGCAGGCAGGTAGGCAGGAGGGAATGCAGCCAGCAGTGAAAGCAGCGTCTGGGGGAGGCAGAGGGCGAGGGGAGCAACCGCACAGGACAGTGTCCACTCGGTCACAAATGGTGGGAGGCCGTGATGCGTTAGCTGTGCTTGTGGGTGGGAGGGGCAGCTGGGAGGCGGGATCTGGGAGAAGCCACGGGCTGCCGAGGGTAAACACAGCTACAATGGAGGTAAACACTGAAAATGCACTCTACACAATCGTCTCTTTTCTGATAAATCAGCAGTAGTGCGCAGCAGGACCTCAATATAGTACAAGCAGGCAAATACTACCGAGCGCCGAGTACAATACAGAGAAAGACAATTAATTAAATTAAATCTGCACAAAAACGATACCGAGCGCTGAGTGCGCTTAAACAGAAGGCAGGCAGGCAGGTAGGCAGGACCGAATGCAGCCAGCAGTGAATGCAGCGTCTGGGGGAGGCTGAGGGCGAGGGGAGCAACCGCACAGGACAGTGTCCACTCGGTAGAGAGTAGCGAGTGAGTATTAGAGAGTAGAGAGTGAGTAGGAGAGAGGAAGTAGAGAGAATAGCAGAGAGTGAGTAGTAGAGAGTAGTAGAGTGAGTAGTAGAGAGTGAGTATTTTGAGAGTGAGTAGTAGCGAGTAGTAGAGAGTAAGAAGTAGAGTGAGTAGTAGAGAGCAGTAGAGAGTGAGTAGTAGTGAGTAGTAAAGAGTGAGTAGTAGAAAGTAGCAGAGAGTGAGTAGTAGAGAGTGAGTAGTAGAGAGTGAGTAGCAGAGAGAGAGAACAGTAGAGAGAAGTAGAGAATGAGTAGTAGAGTGAGTAGTAGAGAGTAGTAGAGAGTGAGTAGTAGAGAGTAGTAGAGATTTAGTAGTAGAGTGAGTAGTAGAGAGTGCGTAGTAGAGAGCAGTAGAGAGAGAGTAGTAGAGAGTGAGTGGTAGAGAGTAGTAGAGAGTGAGTAGTAGAGTGAGTAGTAGAGAGTGAGTAGTAGAGAGTAGTAGAGAGTGAGTAGTAGAGTGTAGTAGAGAGTGAGAAGTAGAGAGTGAGTAGTAGAGAGTAGTAGAGAGTGAGTAGTAAAGAGTTGAGTAGTAGAGAGAGAGTAGTAGAGAGTGTGTAGTAGAGAGGAGAGAGTAGTAGAGAGTGAGTAATAGAGAGTAGTAGATAGTGAGTAGTAGGGAGTGAGTAGTAGAGAGTACTAGAGTAGTAGAGAATGAGTAGTAGAGAGTGAGTATTAGAGAGTAGTGGAGTAGTAGAGAGTGAGTAGTAGAGAGTAGTGGAGAATATTCCAGAGTTTGGCACAGCACCACTTGCACAACAAGTCCAATCAAATCATATCACTTAGAGTCCTTATTGAAGCGCTGAATCTTGGTGTATATTCAAATGCTTTTATTTTCCTTAAGTTTATGTACCACAGCCAGCCGACGCGTTTCGTTCTGTACAACAGAACTTCTTCAGGGCGTTCTTATTTCCTTCAAGTTATGTCGGTATCCTGTTGTCATATAACTAGATATTTCTTCCAAATGTTAGACAAGACGTAAGTACATTCTTATTCGAAGTGACTAGGTATCAATTTTACCCACACAAAATCGGGCAGACTTGAGTATTTCATAGCATCCTCAAAGTCAGTCTTTCAAAATTTCCATAGTATAGGACATGATAATCCAAATCCAAATGTGTCTCAAGAAAAGTCATTTTCAATCGTTCGGAATATCGGCGTTTGGGCAGATATGACCCACGGACACGGTTTATGACTTTTCTTGAGAAACATTTGGATTTGGATTATTATGTACTATATTTTGGAATTTTTGAAAGACTGACTTTGAGGATGCTATAAATTACTCAATCCATGGATGCTGCTGGGAACGCCCCCAGCAACACCCATTGCACACCCCTTTAAAGCAGGACACTGTGTTAAAGGGACTGATATTTATCAGGCAGGATTACGCCACAAAAAGTGGCTTAGTCCTGCCTGATAAATATTACTTAGTCTTCTGCGCCACCGGAACGTCACAAAAAGTGCATCATTCATGACATGGTCAGTGACATCACTGATGACATCACTGATGACATCTCAAATGACATCACTGATGACATCACTGATGACATCATCCATGTGACAATCAAAAAAACCTCATCACACACTAGTATAATCTTTCATCACTCACTGTAAAATAGAAAGTGCCATATTTGAAACCATTGACACACCAATAGAAATTTCTAAACACCCACTCAGTTATTCATAGAACTATACACACATCTAATCACTTACCTATAGATTCGGTGTTATATGCAGTGAATAATCAACAGAACACTATCAAATATACTTATATGCCTATTTCAACATTACACACCAGCACACATTGTATTCACTTATAAAGACATCCTTCTGACTTATGCAAACAATTGATTATACTTACATTTACTCACCTACACGCTTATACAAACACCACTTCATCTATTTATATAGATAATAACTCACACTTAGTGTGTTATAAAATCACTATTACAAGTATACAGTTATCCATATAGTGACTCATACAATCACTAAGTCTTAGGCACACTTAATTAGATATAACTGTCAAATAAACTGCCTTTTTTTCAAGTTTAATGGAGATGTACCATTGAGAGAAATAGTTCATCACCACCAGACCCATAAACATATACACTCACTGAAACAAGTGTTATAACATGTAGTCTTAACCTCATATACCTACTGAATGAACTATTCACACATTTTTTGGCAATCACACACCCCCCACCAAACCACATAGACATTCATTTACCCATATAAATACTCAGTTAGGAAACCAATAACAAATATAGTCTTTAACATAGCAATTAAGACAAAGCAATAAAGACTTTCACACAGTTTAGTAACTACACATTATATATAGTGAGACTCTACAAATTAGTCAAGGAAACAATCAATGACACTGTTACTAAATCCTTGTGGTTTCTTAATATTTTAACACCAAGTTCATGTAAAGTAATGAAATCATAATCCAGAAGTTCTTATGGAATTTATTTCAATGTTTTCATTCACATTACCTTAAGATCAATTAGTGACTTGATCAATTAACGTAGTTTTCAAATACCCAATGCATTCCGGGTCTATAGCAAGGACCCTTCATCAGGGGTCTGTGGAAAAAGAATAATACAGGAACAAAATAAATACTCACTCCCATAAAGTCTATTCAATAGTAATATCAACTTGTGACCAGCATGAAACAACAACAAATATGTGCAGCAAACCAGAAAACAAATTTGTGCTGAACACAAAAACGTGCTGGAATTGAAACAGGAAAAGTGACAGGTTGGGAAGTGAACTGCCTCATGCCATTAACCCGAAAATGTGCAGAAACGGAAAAACAAGCTAAAAAATCTCAAATGAAAACGAAGGAGACATATATAAGAAAGACCTTCACAAGGAAACTAATTAGTTACATGTCTGAAACCACGGAAAAAGACCCACCACCGAGGTGTAGCGCAATAAAAAGCAAAACCGGGAAACTTACATTGGAGCTGGACGCGAATCGTCTCAGTGTCAGCATGTAACAAACATCGGGGACGTTTGGTGAAATAAAATCAAATGGGACCGTGGTTCTAGCGTGTGACGTGGAGCGTCAGTCACGTGATCGGGACAGTGAACAATAGTGAAAAGTAAAAACAAATTTAGAGCATTAAAATAACAACTAACGTCTGAAATAAACTAATTCATTAAATCAACAGCTAGATCAAATTGATCGGACTCAGAACAGTTTATTTCAGACATGTTAGTTGTTATTCTAATGCTCTAAATTTGTTTTACCAACATTTAGTATGCTCGTCGTGATTAGCTTTTCTTTTTATGCCTCTGTTCATTCAGTTTACTCTTATTCACCCAATGTTATTCTTATCACTCGCCTATTTCTATCTCTTCATTTCTGTATTTCTTTTGGTTACTTTTGTGTCCGTTTTTAGTTTTCGCTATTGTTCACTGTCCCGATCACGTGACTGACGCTGCACGTCACACGCTAGAACCGCGGTCCCATTTGATTTTATTTCACCAAACGTCCCCGATGTTTGTTACATGCTGACACTGAGACAATTCGCGTCCAGCTCCAATGTAAGTTTCCCGGTTTTGCTTTTGATTGCGCTACACCTCGGTGGTGGGTCTATTTCCGTGGTTTCAGACACGTAACTAATTGGTTTCCTTGTGAAGGTCTTTCGTATATATGTCTCCTTCATTTTCTTTTGAGATTTTTTAGCTTGTTTTTCCATTTCTGCACATTTTCGGGTTTATGGCTTGAGGCAGTTCACTTCCCAACCTGTCACTTTTCCTGTTTCAATTCCAGCACGTTTCTGTGTTCAGCACAAATTTGTTTTCTGGTTTGCTGCACATATTTGTTGTTGTTTCATGCTGGTCACGAGTTGATATTACTGTTGAATAGACTTTATGGGAGTGAGTATTTATTTTGGTCCTGTATTATTCTTTTCCCACAGACCCCTGATGAAGGGTCCTTGCTATAGACCCGAAATGCATTGGGTATTTGAAAACTACGTTAATTGATCTAGTCACTGATTGATCTTAAGGCAATGTGAAGGAAAACATTGAAATAAATTCCATAAGAACTTCTGGATTATGATTTGATTACATACATGAACTTGGTGTTGAAATGTTAAGAAACCACATGTTTTCCAGTATACCTGAGCGCACACCCTTGTGAGAAGTTCCCCTTGACACTCCACGTTGACCATTATTGAAGACACGGCTTGACTATGTGCGTCGGATGTGGCGCCTACCCTAAACTTGTTTACAGTTGGAATACATGTCCTAATCATTGAGTGCACCAGGATACCACAGTTCAATAGTTTTCCAGTTCTAGTCCACCCCATCCTGTTGTGCACAGCATCCACAAAATGCAACTTGACGATATAGCTCTGTTAACCACCAACAAAGCTGAAACTTTAGGTTTCACGCCAGAAGCAGCCCGAGAAATCTATGGGCTAATACAGGAGACCAAAACATTTACTCCGCAACGTACAACAACCACTCAACTAGTGAAACAACTTGAATACATTTGCAAGAAGGAAATCAACCAAATGCTTCATGCAACAACGCTAATTCATTATCACAAGAATCAAAGGATCCCCAGAGGGCTCAGAATAGCCTTAAAGCCAATGCTCTGCAAAAATAATAAAAAGTTCATAAAGAAATGGTACCAGATCTTAAATAAATGTTCGTTAGATTTGATTCTCCTAATAGTAGAGGAACTCTATAAAGTATTAGTTGAATTAGAGGATGAAATCAAAACATTGAAAGCAGAAATAGATAAGATTACTGATCTACAGAAGACTCTACAAGACATTGATGCTAAACTTGAAAGATACACCAAGGAAGTGAATGAACGAAAGGTACGCAAGTACCGCTGTG
The DNA here is from genome assembly GCF_964263255.1 of Lissotriton vulgaris. Lineage (NCBI taxonomy): Eukaryota > Metazoa > Chordata > Amphibia > Caudata > Salamandridae > Lissotriton > Lissotriton vulgaris. The sequence goes on from NC_141687.1 coordinate 367,124,983, forward strand.
ATACAATTGATTACAAACTTGAAGAAGTTTACACCTGGGCCGAAATTTACAACCACAAACTCAATAAAAAAAAAACAATGTTACATCATCACAAGAAAGTGTGGTATCTGACTCTGAGATTGTTCAATCAAGAGCCCCAGTAAAACCAGTTCAACAACAACCTGAAAAACCTACCACTCACAACCGTCTTTTTAAGTGACCAGCCCGGCAGCAAATGCCCCACCTCAAACAGAAAGATCAGAAGGGGTAAAAGAAACAGAAGAAGAGATAGCCAGAAGAACGCGGAGTCAGTTGGCGAAAGCAACTTAGTTATAAACATTTCCTCCACCACGTTGACAGAAACTCAATTGAAATTGTTGAATAAAAGCACCACTTTCATTCCTACCTATCGTTCGAATTTAGGAGTCAGAAATTGCTTTATTCAAATTTTTCAGGCTGCTGAAATTAAGATTTTTCTTTAAAGACACAGAAATCTCACAGACGACTGATGCCTGGGACAATGAGTTTAAGCCCAAGAGCACTTTTTGTGCACCATTCTCTCACAAAATGATTGAGGCCTTTGAAAGGGCAGTGTTATCTGATGTTCAAAGAATTTCCTTCTCTAAACCCAAGAAAACTAACTTGATGAATAAAGAATGGAATACTCTAAAAAACTTGACTCAAGAAAAAAACCTAATGTTCCAAAAGGCTGATAAGGGAGGAGCCCTGATTGTCATGGATATGGAATATTATCTAAACAGTGTTCATCATCATGTGTCCAATGAAGACATTTATTTACCATTAGATCATGATTCCACCAATGAGTATCAAGCGACGCTACAAAAAATCCTTGATCATGCTCTAGATATGAAATGGATCAATGAGAAGACAAAAAAGTTTTTTGAAATGAAGTTTCCTAGAAGACCGAAACTTTATATGCTGCCAAAAATACACAAAGATCCTGTTAAGCCTCCATTTAGACCAATTGTCTCAGTGTGTGGTTCAATCTCCGAACCAATTGGTAAATTTGTAGACAAATTCCTACAACCGATTGTTCAAAAAAGTGAAACATACATCAAGGATTCTACATCTTTTTTGAGTTTGTTACGTTTGATCAAACTTGAAGCAGGTGAAACATATTAGCTCTGCACCATTGGCGTAATTTCTCTTTATACGTCCATACCTCACAACGAGGGCATTGAGGCCCTGGAATGGAGTTTGTTAAACAGTGGATTGGAAGAACCTCAACAATTGTTCATCTTGGAGTTGATGCAATTTGCGTTATATCAAAGCTACTTCGAATGGCAAAATACATTTTTTAACCAATGCAATGGTACTTCGATGGGCTTTGGGGGGGGCTCCCTCATATGCCAACATTTTCATGCACAAATTCGAGTCAGACCATATTTTGAGCAATCGTGCCTGGATCACCAATCTTAGGAGGTTTAAATGTTACATCAACGACATCTTTTTAATCTGGAAAGGAGAAAAAAACACTCTAGAAGAGAACATCGTTTCATTAAATTCACAGAACGATCGGATAAAATTCACTTATACTATAGAGAAATCCACTATTGCATTTCTAGATGTGCAAGTGTTGCTCCAAAACAATGTGCTTACTACTACTGTTCACATCAAAAAGACTGACAGAAACTCAAGTCTCTTGTTCCACAGTTTCCATTCAGAAACTTAAAAAAAACATTTGCCAGCATCACAATACACCAGACTGAAAAGGATTATTACTCATGATGCCGATCTGCATGAAGCATGGGAAACACTCACCAATAAATATCGTTTAAGAGGTTACCCAGAAGAAATTTTGAAAGTGGCCCTTGATAAAGTTGAAGCCAAACCAAGAGAGATGTTACTGAAAGTAAATCCACCTCTTAAATCCAAACAAACTGTTTGTGTGAATATTCCACAGAAGCATTAAGAATCAAAACATCATTAAAAAACACTGGAACTTAATACAAATGGAACCTGATCTCAAAGATCTCTATAATGAAAAGATCACTTTTGCATTCCAAAGACCTAGGAATTTAAAAGAAATATTAAACACACCTAAAAAAGATAAACGCAATTTCAAGGGTATGTCCAGATGTCAAAACTGTGTACATTGCAGAAACGTCATTGTTGGGAATAGTTTTGCTCACCCTACAAAAGGGTATCCAATTCAACTACATCACTCTAGTACATGTGACACTAAAAACATTGTTTACGCAATTAAATGCCTGTGTGGCAAAGTGTATGTTGGGCAATCTAAGCGAAAATTGAAAGTGTGCATTACTGATCATAAAATTAATATTAGACTCTTCAATACTAAATCAACGGTGGCTAACCACTGGAAAGAAGCAGGTCATCAAATTTCACCATTGCGTTGTACGATCCTGGAGGCTATTCCACAACGCAGAGACATGGATCCTGTTAATCAGAGACTACAAGCAGAGTATTTTTGGATTAAAAAACGTAACTCTCTCCAACCAGTGGGGATGAATGATAGGATTGAATACGCTTGTTTTCTCTAATCCGCATTGGTGATTCGAACTGTTCTGAGTCCGATCAATTTGATCTAGCTGTTGATTTCATGAATTAGTTTATTTCAGACATGTTAGTTGTTATTCTAATGGTCTAAATTTGTTTTACCAACATTTAGTATGCTCGTCGTGATTAGCTTTTCTTTTTATGCCTCTGTTCATTCAGTTTACTCTTATTCACCCAATGTTATTCTTATCACTCGCCTATTTCTATCTCTTCATTTCTGTATTGCTTTTGGTTACTTTCGTGTCCGTTTTTAGTTTTCGCTATTGTTCACTGTCCCGATCACGTGACTGACGCTGCACGTCACACGCTAGAACCGCGGTCCGATTTGATTTTTTTTCACCAAACGTCCCCGAAGTTTGTTACATGCTGACACTGAGACGATTTGCGCCCAGCTCCAATGAAAGTTTCCCGGTTTCGCTTTTGATTGCACTACACCTCGGTGGTGGGTCTATTGCACTACACCTCGGTGGTGGGTAACTAATTGGTTTGCTTGTGAAGGTCTTTCGTATATATGTCTCCTTCATTTTCGTTTGAGATTTTTTAGCTTGTTTTTCCATTTCTGCACATTTTTGGGTTTATAGCATGAGGCAGTTGACTTCCCAACCTATCACTTTTCCTGTTTCAATTCCAGCACGTTTCTGTGTTCAGCACAAATTTGTTTTCTGGTTTGCTGCAAATATTTGTTATTGTTTCATGCTGGTCACGAGTTGATATTACTGTTGAATAGACTTTATGGGAGTGAGTATTTATTTTGGTCCTGTATTATTCTTTTTCCACAGACCCCTGATGAAGGGTCCTTGCTATAGACCCGAAATGCATTGGGTATTTGAAAACTACGTTAATTGATCTAGTCACTAATTGATCTTAAGGCAATGTGAATGAAAACATTGAAATAAAATTCCATAAGAACTTCTGGATTATGATTTGATTACTTTACATGAACTTGGTGTTGAAATGTTAAGAAACCACATGGTTTCCAGTATACCTGAGCGCACACCCTTGTGAGAAGTTCCCCTTCACACTCCACGTTGACCATTATCGAAGGCACGGCTTGACTACGTGCGTCGGATGTGGCACCTACCCTAAACTTGTTTACAGTTGGAATACATGTCCTAAACATTGAGTGCACCAGGATACCACAGTTCGACTGTTACTAAATCCACCATCCACACATTTATATTTATATTCACTCATTCTTCAATGCAAAGTAGTGTATTAAAATACATATTTAAATATCAAAGCAAACCACATTCACTGGATGATGTCATCAGTGATGTCACTGACCATGTCATGAATGATGTAATATGTGACATCATCAGCAGTGGATTGCGGGCGTGCAAGTTATAGTGAGTACAACTAACTATAACGGGGGAAGTTCAATGGTTTTGTATGAGTAATATATATATATTTATATATACGTGCGGGGACGTGCGCGGACCTTCGCGTGCGTGAGCTGCATGCTGATTGGCTGCTAATGTCTGTCAACACTCCAAAACAGAAATTGTTGGCAGCCATCTTGTGCCTCCGTAGACGGAGGCAGAAGAAAGCAGAAAAACAAACGTGTAGAACTCAAAAAGGGTGCAGGGTAGAAGCACCCTGACCCCCTAGGACTGTTAAGGTGGTCCCACAAAGACCCTTAAGGCCCAATTTTTTTTTTATTAAACCCGGTATGTTTTTTTAAAAATTACCCCCCAAGGGGACCAAATCACGGGGGCATAGTGATAAAGAAGTGGGGGGGGGGTGCCCAATCCCCTCCACACTGCCCCGGGGACCGCCGCCCTCTGGGGCAAAGCAACACAGCCCGCTGGCGCATACTGGAGGCTCCTGGTGGGCTAGTTGGCCCCCAGGGACCCCCAGTATTCAAGGGGAATTAGTTCCCCCTCTTCAAACATGCACAGGGGCTGCATTGCAGAGAGGTGTGAAAAAGGGTGTGGCTTCATTACACCTCTCTGCAATGCAGCCCCTGGTGTATACTGGAGGCTCCTGGTGGGCTAGTTGGCCCCCAGGGACCCCCAGTATGCAAGGGGATTAGTTCCTTCTCTGCAAATGCGCCAGGGAGCTCCATTGCAGAGGTGTAACATGGGGCATAGCCTCATTTCACCTCTGTGCAATGCAGCGCATACTGGAGGTTCCAGGTGGGCTAGTTGGCCCACAGGGACCCCCAGTATGCAAGGGGAATTAGTTCCCCCTCTTCAAACATGCACAGGGGCTGCATTGGAGAGAGGTGTGAAAAAGGGTGTGGACCCATTACACCTCTTTGCAATGCAGCCCCCTGGCACATACTGCAGGTTCAAGGTGGGCTTGTTGGCCCCCAGGGACCCCCAGTATGCAAGGGGAATTAGATTACACTCTGCAAACACGCCCGGGGGCTGCGTTGCAGAGTGGTGTAAAAAGGGGTGTGGCTTCATTACACCTCTATGCAATGCAGTCCCCTGGCGCATACTGGAGATTCCTGGTGGGCTTTCAGGTCTTATATAGTTAGGAATTAACATTAAAAAAACCTTTGAAATTCACTGAAAAAACCATAGGTTTCAGGCCTTATATAGTTAGGAATTAGCATTTAAAAAACCTTGCAAATTTACTGAAAAAAACATAGGTGTCAGGCCTTTTATAGTTAGGAATTAGCAATTAAAAAACCTTAGAGAGGTGTAAAAAGGGGCGTGGCTTCATTATACCTCTATGCAATGCAGTCCCCTGGCGCATACTGGAGATTCCTGGTGGGCTTTCAGGTCTTATATAGTTAGGAATTAGCATTAAAAAAACCTTTGAAATTCACTGAAAAAAACATAGGTTTCTGGCCTTATATAGTTAGGAATTAGCATTTAAAAAACCTTGCAAATTCACTGAAAAAACCATAGGTTTCAGGCCTTATATAGTTATGAACTAGCATTTAAAAAACCTTTGAAATTCACTGAAAAAACCATAGGTTTCAGGCCTTTTATATAGTTAGGAATTAGCATTTAAAAAACCTTTAAAATTCACTCAAAAAACTTTAAGTTTTAGGGGTGTTATAGTTAGCTGGAAATTTCAATCATACAAAACCATTGAAATTGCTCCTATATAGTTAGTTGTACTAACTATATTTCGCGCACCCGCAATCCACTGCTGATGATGTCACATATTACATCATTCATGATATGGTCAGTGACATCACTGATGACATCTCAAATGACATCACTGATGACATCATCCACGTGACAATCACATACACCTTTTCATACACTAGTAAAATCTTTCATCACTCTTTGTAAAATACAGAGTATCATATTTGAATCCATTGTCACAGCAATACAAGTATCTAAAAACCCACTCAGTGATTCATAGATGTATACACACATCTAATCACTTACCTGTAGATTCACTCATACATGCTGTCAATGAACAATAGAACACCATCAAAAATACTTATACACCTATATCAACATTACACACCAGCACACATCCTATTCACATATGAAGTGATCCTACTCACTTATGCAAACAATGGATCATACATACATATTTACTAAGCTACACACTTATACAAACACAACTTCATCTATTCATTTAGATAGTAAGTCATACTTAGTGAATTATAAAATCATGATAAGTATACAGTTATCCACACAATCATTGAGTCTTATGTATACTTATTTTTATACAACTGACACATACACTGCCTCTTATTTTTCTAGTTTGTTGGACATGTACCATTGAGAAATATATTTGCTCATCACCACACCCATAAAGATATTCACTCACCCAAACAACTGTTAGAACATGTAGTTTTAACTTCATATATCTAGTGAATCAAGTATTCACACATCTTTGGGCAGTCACACATCCCCCACCGAACCACACACACATTCACTCTCCCATACAAATACTCAGTTAACTATTCAATAACTAATATAGACTTTCACATAGCTAGTAACGAACTGGAGAACCAGTTTACACAACAACTAACAAAGTGATACAGATATTCACACAGTTTAGTCACTGTCCACTATATTCAGTGAGACACTATAAATTGGTCAATAAACAGTCAATTACACTGCTGCTAAATCCTCCATCCAAATATTTATTTTTATATATCCACTCATTCTTCAATGCAAATTGCTATATATATAATGCATATTTAAATAACGAAGCAAACCGCATTCAATGGATGATTTCATCAGTGATGTCATTTAAGATGTCATCAGTGATGTCACTGACCATGTCATGAATGATGTAATTTGTGACATCATCAGCAGTGGATTGCGGGTGCGCGAAATATAGTTAGTACAACTAACAATATAGGAGCAATTTCAATGGTGTTGTGTGAGTGAAATGTCCAGCTAACTATAACACCCCTAAAACGTATAGTTTTTGAGTGAATTTTAAAGGTTTTTTAAGTGCTAATTCCTAACTATATAAGGCCTGAAACCTATGGTTTTTACAGTGATTTTCAAAGGTTTTTTAAATGCTAATTCCTAACTATATAAGGCATGAAACCTATGGTTTTTTCATTGAATATATATCACAAAGACGTTCGTGGGCAGGTTAAATCCGCCAGGTGAGTCTTATCATTGGACCAAACGATGACATCACAGGGGGAGGACTTAGAGTCTTTTCCCCTCCAAGGCCCAAGATGACTCGCAGTGTGCCTCCCACACACATAAAGGAACCGCAGACGTCCGATTGGTGAGCCAGGTACAGGGACCCCCTCACAGACACACAGTTGTGCCCTGCCACAGTCAGCTCTCAGCATGTCCCGTTCCTCTTTTAATAATGTGTGGAACATGGCAAATTACATCCTCCGAAAGCAACTCCTCGACAGACCAGCTGTCGCTCTTTCCCCAAATGCCCACACAGAAGTCCAGGCTGGGGGGGGCTGCACTTGTGCAGTCCATGCACGCAATCCACATAGTTTGTCGGCAGATGCGGAGCATCAAATCAAGAGGCGTGCCAGTGAAGCGGAGCCGACCTGCCGCCACTAATCTCTCCTCCAATCCCGCTTTCATAAAAAACGGGTCTGACACATGCCGAAGTTTCTTTTCGGGTAGATTTATTTGCCACCAAATACAGCACTGCAAAATGTTCACGCTGCCTTTATTCTCAGCCCCTGGAAGACCGGTTTCGGCGTTGTGCCTTCATCAATGCCGGATATGCTGAAAAAGGTGGAGTTCACAAAGACGTACATGGGCAGGTTAAATCCGCCAGGTGAGTCTTATCATTGGACCAAACGATGACATCACAGGTGGAGGACGTAGAGTCTTTTCCTCTCCCAAGGCCAAAGATGACTCGCAGTGTGCCTCCCAAACACTTAAAGGAACCGCAGACGTCCGATTGGTGAGCCAGTTACAGTGACCCCTCACAGACACACAGTTGTGCCCTGACACAGTCAGCTCTCAGCATGTCCTGTTCCTCTTTTAATAATGTGTGGAACATGGCGAATTACATCCTCCGAAAGCAACTCCTCGACAGACCAGCTGTCGCTCTTTCCCCAAATGCCCAAAAAGAAGTCCAGGCTGGGGGGGCGCCGCACTTGTGCAGCCAATGCATGCAATCCACATAGTTTGTCGGCAAATGCGGAGCACCAAATCAAGAGGCGGGCCAGTGAAGCGGGGCCGACCCGCCGCCACTCATCTCTCCTCCAATCCCGCTTTCATAAAAAAGGGGTCTGACACATGCTGAAGTTGCTTTTCGGGTAGATTTATTTGCCACCAAATGCAGCACTGCAAAATGTTCATGCTGCCTTTCTTCTCAGCCCCAGGCAGACCGGTTTCGGCGTTGTGCCTTCATCAATGCCGGATATGCTGAAAAAGGTGGAGTTCACAAAGACGTTCGTGGGCAGGTTAAATCCGCCAGGTGAGTCTTATCATTGGACCAAACAATGACATCACAGGGGGAGGACTTAGAGTCTTTTCCCCTCCCAAGGCTCAAGATGACTCGCAGTGTGCCTCCCACACACTTAAAGGAACCGCAGATGTCCGATTGGTGAGCCAGTTACAGTGACCCCCTCACAGACACACAGTTGTGCCCTGACACAGTCAGCTCTCAGCATGTCCCGTTCCTCTTTTTATAATGTGTGGAACATGGCAAATTACATCCTCTGAAAGCAACTCCTCAACAGACCAGCTGTCGCTCTTTCCCCAAATGCCCACACAGAAGTCCAGGCTGGGGGGGCGCCGCACCTGTGCAGTCCATGCACGCAATCCACATAGTTTGTCGGCAAATGCGGAGCACCAAATCAAGAGGCGTGCCAGTGAAGCGGGGCCGACCCGCCGCCACTAATCTCTCCTCCAATCCCGCTTTCATAAAAAAGGGGTCTGACAAATGCTGAAGTTGCTTTTCAGGTAGATTTATTTGCAACCAAATACAGCACTGCAAAATGTTCACGCTGCCTTTCTTATCAGCACCAGGCAGACCGGTTTCGGCGTTGTGCCTTCATCAATGCCGGATATGCTGAAAAAGGTGGAGTTCACAAAGACGTTCGTGGGCAGGTTAAATCCGCCAGGTGAGTCTTATCATTGGACCAAACAATGACATCACAGGAGGAGGACTTAGAGTCTTTTCCCCTCCCAAGGCCCAAGATGACTCGCAGTGTGCCTCCCACACACTTAAAGGAACCGCAGGCGTCCGATTGGTGAGCCAGGTACAGTGACCCCCTCACAGACACACAGTTGTGCCCTGACACAGTCAGCTCTCAGCATGTCCCGTTCCTCTTTTAATATTGTGTGGAACATGGCAAATTACATCCTCTGAAAGCAACTCCTCGACAGACCAGCTGTCGCTCTTTCCCCAAATGCCCACACAGAAGTCCAGGCTGGGGGGGCGCCGCACTTGTGCAGTCCATGCACGCAATCCACATAGTTTGTCGGAAAATGCGGATCACCAAATCAAGAGGCGTGCCAGTGAAGCAGGGCCGACCCGCCGCCACTAATCTCTCCTCCAATCCCGCTTTCATAAAAAAGGGGTCTGACAAATGCTGAAGTTGCTTTTCGGGTAGATTTATTTGCCACCAAATACAGCACTGCAAAATGTTCACGCTGCCTTTCTTATCAGCACCAGGCAGACCGGTTTCGGCGTTGTGCCTTCATCAATGCCAGATATGCTGAAAGAGGTGGAGTTCACAAAGAAGTTCGTGGGCAGTTTAAATCCGCCAGGTGAGTCTTATCATTGGACCAAACGATGACATCACAGGGGGAGGACTTAGAGTCTTTTCCCCTCCCAAGGCCCAAGATGACTCGCAGTGTGCCTCCAACATACTTAAAGGAACCGCAGACGTCCGATTGGTGAGCCAGGTACAGTGACCCCCTCACAGACACAGAGTTGTGCCCTGACACAGTCAGCTCTCAGCATGTCCCGTTCCTCTTTTAATATTGTGTGGAACATGGCGAATTACATCCTCCGAAAGCAACTCCTCGACAGACCAGCTGTCGCTCTTTCCCCAAATACCCACACAGAAGTCCAGGCTGGGGGGGGTGCCGCACTTGGAAAGTCAATGCACGCAATCCACATAGTTTGTCGTCAAATGCGGAGCACCAAATCAAGAGGCGTGCCAGTGAAGCGGGGCCTACCCGCCACCACTAATCTCTCCTCCAATCCCGCTTTCATGAAAAACGGGTCTGACACATGCTGAAGTTGCTTTTCGGGTAGATTTATTTGCCACCAAATACAGCACTGCAAAATGTTCACGCTGTCTTTCTTCTTAGCCCCAGGCAGACCTGTTTCGGCGTTGTGCCTTCATCAAAGCCAGATATGCTGAAAAAGGTGGAGTTCACAAAGTGGTTCGTGGGCAGGTTAAATCCGCCAGGTGAGTCTCATCATTGGACCAAACGATGACATCACAGATGGAGGACTTAGAGTCTTTTCCCCTCCCAAGGCCCAAGATGACTCACAGTGTGCCTCCCACACACTTAAAGGAACCGCAGACGTCTGATTGGTGAGCCAGGTACAGTGACTCCCTCACACACACACAGTTGTGCCCTGACACAGTCAGCTCTCAGCATGTCCTGTTCCTCTTTTAATAATGTGTGGAACATTGCGAATTACATCCTCTGAAAGCAACTCCTCGACAGACCAGCTGTCGCTCTTTCCCCAAATGCCCAGACAGAAGTCCAGGCTGGGGGGGCGCCGCACTTGTGCAGTCCATGCACGCAATCCACATAGTTTGTCGGAAAATGCGGATCACCAAATCAAGAGGCGTGCCAGTGAAGCAGGGCCGACCCGCCGCCACTAATCTCTCCTCCAATCCCGCTTTCATAAAAAAGGGGTCTGACAAATGCTGAAGTTGCTTTTCGGGTAGATTTATTTGCCACCAAATACAGCACTGCAAAATGTTCACGCTGCCTTTCTTCTCAGCCCCAGGCAGACCGGTTTCGGTGTTGTGCCTTCATCAATGCCAGATATGCTGAAAGAGGTGGAGTTCACAAAGAAGTTCGTGGGCAGTTTAAATCCGCCAGGTGAGTCTTATCATTGGACCAAACGATGACATCACAGGGGGAGGACTTAGAGTCTTTTCCCCTCCCAAGGCCCAAGATGACTCGCAGTGTGCCTCCAACATACTTAAAGGAACTGCAGACGTCCGATTGGTGAGCCAGGTACAGTGACCCCCTCACAGACACAGAGTTGTGCCCTGACACAGTCAGCTCTCAGCATGTCCTGTTCCTCTTTTAATAATGTGTGGAACATGGTGAATTACATCCTCCGAAAGCAACTCCTCGACAGACCAGCTGTCGCTCTTTCCCCAAATGCCCACACAGAAGTCCAGGCTGGGGGGGGTGCCGCACTTGGAAAGTCAATGCACGCAATCCACATAGTTTGTCTTCAAATGCGGAGCACCAAATCAAGAGGCGTGCCAGTGAAGCGGGGCCTACCCGCCACCACTAATCTCTCCTCCAATCCCGCTTTCATGAAAAACGGGTCTGACACATGCTGAAGTTGCTTTTCGGGTAGATTTATTTGCCACCAAATACAGCACTGCAAAATGTTCACGCTGCCTTTCTTCTCAGCCCCAGGCAGACCTGTTTCGGCGTTGTGCCTTCATCAAAGCCAGATATGCTGAAAAAGGTGGAGTTCACAAAGTGGTTCGTGGGCAGGTTAAATCCGCCAGGTGAGTCTTATCATTGGACCAAACGATGACATCACAGATGGAGGACTTAGAGTCTTTTCCCCTCCCAAGGCCCAAGATGACTCACAGTGTGCCTCCCACACACTTAAAGGAACCGCAGACGTCTGATTGGTGAGCCAGGTACAGTGACCCCCTCACACACACACAGTTGTGCCCTGACACAGTCAGCTCTCAGCATGTCCTGTTCCTCTTTTAATAATGTGTGGAACATTGCGAATTACATCCTCTGAAAGCAACTCCTCGACAGACCAGCTGTCGCTCTTTCCCCAAATGCCCAGACAGAAGTCCAGGCTGGGGGGGCGCCGCACTTGTGCAGTCCATGCACGCAATCCACATAGTTTGTCGGAAAATGCGGATCACCAAATCAAGAGGCGTGCCAGTGAAGCAGGGCCGACCCGCTGCCACTAATCTCTCCTCCAATCCCGCTTTCATAAAAAAGGGGTCTGACAAATGCTGAAGTTGCTTTTCGGGTAGATTTATTTGCCACCAAATACAGCACTGCAAAATGTTCACGCTGCCTTTCTTCTCAGCCCCAGGCAGACCGGTTTCGGTGTTGTGCCTTCATCAATGCCAGATATGCTGAAAGAGGTGGAGTTCACAAAGAAGTTCGTGGGCAGTTTAAATCCGCCAGGTGAGTCTTATCATTGGACCAAACGATGACATCACAGGGGGAGGACTTAGAGTCTTTTCCCCTCCCAAGGCCCAAGATGACTCGCAGTGTGCCTCCAACATACTTAAAGGAACTGCAGACGTCCGATTGGTGAGCCAGGTACAGTGACCCCCTCACAGACACAGAGTTGTGCCCTGACACAGTCAGCTCTCAGCATGTCCTGTTCCTCTTTTAATAATGTGTGGAACATGGTGAATTACATCCTCCGAAAGCAACTCCTCGACAGACCAGCTGTCGCTCTTTCCCCAAATGCCCACACAGAAGTCCAGGCTGGGGGGGGTGCCGCACTTGGAAAGTCAATGCACGCAATCCACATAGTTTGTCTTCAAATGCGGAGCACCAAATCAAGAGGCGTGCCAGTGAAGCGGGGCCTACCCGCCACCACTAATCTCTCCTCCAATCCCGCTTTCATGAAAAACGGGTCTGACACATGCTGAAGTTGCTTTTCGGGTAGATTTATTTGCCACCAAATACAGCACTGCAAAATGTTCACGCTGCCTTTCTTCTCAGCCCCAGGCAGACCTGTTTCGGCGTTGTGCCTTCATCAAAGCCAGATATGCTGAAAAAGGTGGAGTTCACAAAGTGGTTCGTGGGCAGGTTAAATCTGCCAGGTGAGTCTTATCATTGGACCAAACGATGACATCACAGATGGAGGACTTAGAGTCTTTTCCCCTCCCAAGGCCCAAGATGACTCACAGTGTGCCTCCCACACACTTAAAGGAACCGCAGACGTCTGATTGGTGAGCCAGGTACAGTGACCCCCTCACACACACACAGTTGTGCCCTGACACAGTCAGCTCTCAGCATGTCCTGTTCCTCTTTTAATAATGTGTGGAACATTGCGAATTACATCCTCTGAAAGCAACTCCTCGACAGACCAGCTGTCGCTCTTTCCCCAAATGCCCAGACAGAAGTCCAGGCTGGGGGGGCTCCACACTTGTGCAGTCCATGCACGCAATCCACATAGTTTGTCAGCAAATGCAGTGCACCAAATCAAGAGGCATGCCAGTGAAGCGGGCCGACCCGCCACCACTAATCTCTCCTCCAATCCCGCTTTCATAAAAAACGGTCCTGACACATGCTGAAGTTGCATTTCGGGTAGATTTATTTGACAGCAAATACAGCACTGCAAACTGTTCACGCTGCCTTTATTCTCAGCCCCAGGCAGACCGGTTTCGGCGTTGTGCCTTCATCGATGACGGATATGCTGAAAGAGGTGGAGTTCACAAAGACGTTCGTGGGCAGGTAAAATCCGCCAGGTGAGTCTTATCATTGGACCAAACGATGACATCACAGGGGGAGGACTTAGAGTCTTTTTCCCTCCAAAGGCCCAAGATGACTCGCAGTGTGCCTCCCACACACTTAAAGGAACCGCAGACATCTGATTGGTGAGCCAGGTACAGTGTCCCCCTCACAGACACACAGTTGTGCCCTGACACAGTCAGCTCCCAGCATCTCCTGTTCCTCTTTTAATAATGTGTGGAACATGGTGAATTACATCCTCCGAAAGCAACTCCTCGACAGACCAGCTGTCGCTCTTTCCCCAAATGCCCACACAGAAGTCCAGGCTGGGGGGCACCACACTTGTGCAGTCCATGCACGCAATCCACATAGTTTGTCAGCAAATGCGGAGCACCAAATCAAGAGGCGTGCCAGTGAAGCGGGGGCGACCCGCCGCCACTAATCTCTCCTCCAATCCCGCTTTCATAAATAACGGGTCTGACACATGCTGAAGTTGCTTTTCGGGTAGATTTATTTGCCACCAAATACAGCACTGCAAACTGTTCACGCTGCCTTTCTTCTCAGCCCCAGTCAGGCCGGTTTCGGCGTTGTGCCTTCATCAATGCCGGATATGGTGAAAAAGGTGGAGTTCACAAAGACGTTCGTGGGAAGGTTAAATCCGCCAGGTGAGTCTTATCATTGGACCAAACGATGAGATCACAGGGGGAGGACTTAGAGTCTTTTCCCCTCCCAAGGCCCAAGATGACTCGCAGTGTGCCTCCCACACACTTAAAGGAACCGCAGACGTCCGATTGGTGAGCCAGTGTTATCCTCCAAGTCCTCGGAATCAGCGTGATGTAAAACAAGGGCCACCTCCTGATCTATCCAAACCCCGATTGCTGTTATAGCCAAGGGTTAAGGAAGGATCAGGCGAGGGCCATAAAGCCAGCGGGGAGGGAAGGGAAGTGCGGGGAAGGAGATCTGAAACGACAAACATAAATAACGTGAGTCAAATCATTCACTAGTCCTTACCCGCAACACACAACTTTACACGCCCCAACTCTAGCCCTACGTAATGTCTACCTGTAAATAAAAGGAAAAGGCTCTGAAACGTGGAAGATACTTCTCTTCACACACACCTGAACTATGTTCTGCTGAAAGCAACGCTATTCCCACCTGTAAGACACAATGCACCACAACCATTCAACTCTGTCCTAATACTAAGACTGCATGAATGCATATAACACAAGATGAATAGCGTACATACCCTCCTTAGTTATAGTTCTAACTGAGAAAGGGACCTCATGAAGAAAAAGCGAAGGCAGCTGAAAACGTACTCAAAGTAATCCAGTAAGGGTTAATTCACCCAAGCAGAATGTACAAACATAGTCTTGTAGAAACAGTACCTTACTCCGATGAAGCAACAGAGAATGGAGAAAGGAAGTAGGCGCTTGTATCCAACCTTGTTCTAGTATCCACGTGCCTGTGTAGACACAGTCAGCTCTCAGCATGTCCCGTTCCTCCTTTAATAATGTGTGGAACATGGCGAATTACATCCTCCGAAAGCAACTCCTCAACAGACCAGCTGTTGCTCTTTCCCCAAATGCCCACAAAGAAGTCCAGGCTGGGGGGGCGCCACACTTGTGCAGCCAATGCATGCAATCCACATAGTTTGTCGGCAAATGCGGAGCACCAAATCAAGAGGCGTGCCAGTGAAGCGGGGCCGACCCGCCACCACTCATCTCTCCTCCAATCCCGCTTTCATAAAAAACGGGTCTGACAACTGCTGAAGTTGCTTTTCAAGTAGATTTATTTGCAACCAAATACAGCACTCCAAAATGTTCACGCTGCCTTTCTTATCAGCACCAGGCAGACCGGTTTCGGCGTTGTGCCTTCATCAATGCCGGATATGCTAAAAAAGGTGGAGTGCACAAAGACATTCGTGGGCAGGTTAAATCCGCCAGGTGAGTCTTATCATTGGACCAAACGATGAGATCACAGGGGGAGGACTTAGAGTCTTTTCCCCTCCCAAGGCCCAAGATGACTCGCAGTGTGCCTCCCACACACGTAAAGGAACCCCAGACGTCCGATTGGTGAGCCAGGTACAGTGACCCCCTCACAGACACAGAGTTGTACCCTGACACAGTCACCTCTCAGCATGTCCCGTTCCTCTTTTAATATTGTGTGGAACATGGCGAATTACATCCTCTGAAAGCAACTCCTCGACAGACCAGCTGCCGCTCTTTCCCCAAATGCCCACAAAGAAGTTCGGGCTGGGGGGGCGCCGCCCTTGTGCAGTCCATGCACGCAATCCACATAGTTTGTCAGCAAATGCGGAGTACCAAATCAAGAGGCGTGCCAGTGAAGCGGGGCCGACCCGCCGCCACTAATCTCTCCTCCAATCCCGCTTTCATAAAAATCGGGTCTGACACATGCTGAAGTTGCTTTTCTGGTAGATTTATTTGCCACCAAATACAGCACTGCAAAATGTTCACGCTGCCTTTCTTCTCAGCCCCAGGCAGACCGGTTTCGGTGTTGTGCCTTCATCAATGCCGGATATGCTGAAAAAGGTGGAGTTCACAAAGACGTTCGTGGGCAGGTTAAATCCGCCAGGTGAGTCTTATCATTGGACCAAACAATGACATCACACGTGGAGGACTTAGAGTCTATTCCCCTCCCAAGGCCCAAGATTACTCGCAGTGTGCCTCCCACACACTTAAAGGAACCGCAGACGTCCGATTGGTGAGCCAGTTACAGTGACCCCCTCACAGACACACAGTTGTGCCCTGACACAGTCAGCTCTCAGCATGTCCCGTTCCTCTTTTAATAATGTGTGGAACATGGCAAATTACATCCTCTGAAAGCAACTCCTCGACAGACCAGCTGTCACTCTTTCCCCAAATGCCCACACAGAAGTCCAGGCCTGGGGGGGCGCCGCACTTGTGCAGTCCATGCACGCAATCCACATAGTTTGTCGGCAAATGCGAAGCACCAAATGAAGAGGCGTGCCAGTGAAGCGGGGCCGACCCGCCGCCACTAATCTCTCCACCTATCCCGCTTTCATAAAAAATGTGTCTGACACATGCTGAAGTTGCTTTTCTGGTAGATTTATTTGCCACCAAATACAGCACTGCAAAATGTTCACGCTGCCTTTCTTCTCAGCCCCAGGCAGACCGGTTTCGGTGTTGTGCCTTCATCAATGCCAGATATGCTGAAAAAGGTGGAGTTCACAAAGACGTTCGTGGGCAGGTTAAATCCGCCAGGTGAGTCTTATCATTGGACCAAACGATGACAGCACACGTGGAGGAATTAGAGTCTATTCCCCTCCCAAGGCCCAAGATGATTTGCAGTGTGCCTCCCACACTCTTAAAGGAACCGCAGACGTCCGATTGGTGAGCCAGGTACAGTGACCCCCTCACAGACCCAGAGTTGTGCCCTGACACAGTCAGCTCTCAGCATGTCCCGTTCCTCTTTTAATATTGTGTGGAACATGGCAAATTACATCCTCCGAAAGCAACTCCTCGACAGACCAGCTGTCGCTCTTTCCCCAAATGCCCACACAGAAGTCCAGGCTGGGGGGGGGGGGGGGGGCCGCACTTGGGAAGTCAATGCACGCAATCCACATAGTTTGTCAGCAAATGCGGAGCACCAAATCAAGAGGCGTGCCAGTGAAGCGGGCCGGCCTGCCGCCACTAATCTCTCCTCCAATCCCGCTTTCATAAAAAACGGGTCTGACACATGCTGAAGTTGCTTTTCGGGAAGATTTATTTGCCACCAAATACAGCACTGCAAAATGTTCACGCTGCCTTTCTTCTCAGCCCCAGGCAGAACGGTTTTGGCGTTGTGCCTTCATCAAAGCCGGATATGCTGAAAAAGGTGGAATTCACAAAGACGTTCGTGGGCAGGTTAAATCCGCCAGGTGAGTCTTATCATTGGACCAAACGATGACATTACAGATGGAGGACTTAGAGTCTTTTCCCCTCCCAAGGCCCAAGATGACTCACAGTGTGCCTCCCACACACTTAAAGGAACCGCAGACGTCCGATTGGTGAGCCAGGTACAGTGAACCCCTCACACACACACAGTTGTGCCCTGACAGAGTCAGTTCTCAGCATGTCCTGTTCCTCTTTTAATATTATGTGGAACATTGCGAATTACATCCTCCGAAAGCAACTCCTAGACAGACCAGCTGTCGCTCTTTCTCCAAATGCCAACACAGAAGTCCAGGCTCGGGGGGCCCCACACTTGTGCAGTCCATGCACGCAATCCACATAGTTTGCCAGCAAATGCGGAGCACCAAATCAAGAGTCGTGCCAGTGAAGCGGGCCGACACGCCGCCACTAATCTCTCCTCCAATCCCGCTTTTATAAAAAACGGTTCTGACACATGCTGAAGTTGCTTTTCGGGTAGATTTATTTGCCACCAAATACAGCACTGCAAACTGTTCACGCTGCCTTTCTTCTCAGCCCCAGGCAGACCGGTTTCGACGTTGCGCCTTTATCAATGCCGGATATGCTGAAAGAGGTGGAGTTCACAAAGACGTTCATGGGCAGGTAAAATCTGCCAGGTGAGTCTTATCATTGGACCAAACAATGACATCACAGGGGGAGGACTTAGAGTCTTTTCCCTTCCCAAGGCCCAAGATGACTCGCAGTGTGCCTCCCACACACTTAAAGGAACCGCAGACGTCCGATTGGTGAGCCAGGTACAGTGTCCCCCTCACAGACATACAGTTGTGCCCTGACACAGTCAGCTCTCAGCATGTCCCGGTACTCTTTTAATAATGTGTGGAACATGGCGAATTACATCCTCCGAAAGCAACTCCTCGACAGACCAGCTGTCGCTCTTTCCCAAAATGCCCACACAGAAGTCCAGGCTGGGGGGCACCACACTTGTGCAGTCCATGCACTCAATCCACATAGTTTGTCAGCAAATGCGGAGCACCAAATCAAGAGGCGTGCCAGTTAAGCGGGGACGACCCGCTGCTACTAATCTCTCCTCCAATCCCGCTTTCATAAAAATCGGGTCTGACACAAGCTGAAGTTGCTTTTCAGGTAGATTTATTTGCCACCAAATACAGCACTGCAAACTGTTCACGCTGCCTTTCTTCTCAGCCCCAGTCAGACCGGTTTCGGCGTTGTGCCTTCATCAATGCCGGATATGCCGAAAAAGGTGGAGTTCACAAAGACGTTCGTGGGCAGGTTAAATCCGCAGGGGGAGTCTTATTATTAGACCAAATGATGACATCACAGGGGGAGGACTTAGAGTCTTTTCCCCTCCCAAGGCTCAAGATGACTCGCAGTGTGCCTCCCACACACTTAAAGGAACCACAGACATCCGATTGGTGAGCCAGTGTTATCCTCCAAGTCCTCGGAATCAGCGTGATGTAAAACAAGGGCCACCTCCTGATCTATCCAAACCCCGATTGCTGTTATAGCCAAGGGTTAAGGAAGGATCAGGCGAGGGTAATAAAGCCCGCGGGGAGGGAAGTGAAGTGCAGGGAAGGAGATCTGAAACGACAAACATAAATAACGTGAGTCAAATCATTCACTAGTCCTTACCCGCAACACACAACTTAACACGCCCCAACTCTAGCCCCTTCGTAATGTCAACCTGTAAATGAAAGGAAAAGGCTTTGAAACATGGAAGATACTTCTCTTCACACACACCCGGAACTATGTTCTGCTGAAAGCAACGCTATTCCCACCTGTAAGACACAATGCACCACAACCATTCAACTCTGTCCTAATACTAAGACTGCGTGAATGCATATAACACAAGATGAATAGCGTACATACCCTCCTTAGTTATAGTTCTAACTGAGAAAGGGACCTCATGAAGAAAAAGCGAAGGCAGCTGAAAACGTAGTCAAAGTAATCCAGTAAGGGTTAATTCACCCAAGCAGAATGTACAAACGTAGTCTTGTAGAAACAGTACCTTACTCCGATGAAGCAACAGAGAATGGAGAAAGGAAGTAGGCACTTGTATCCAACCTTGTTCTAGTATCCACGTGCCTGTATGTAGGGTTATCAACAACACCAAGGTAATCCTAGGTCAGGGCAGCCAGACGCATTTCCCATAAACACAGCCTGAATACCAAGCCTGGTAATTGTAGCGTTTTCGTCCTCCGCAAGAGCCACAGTGACGGCTCACCAACGGAGGGCAATGTCGAAACATACTACACTCCGAAATGCCTGGTATTTGAAAACACTCGTTCTCCGCATGAGCTTGCGAACAGCTCTGCCAACGGAGGGCAATGTCGAGTCGGGCTTCTCTATCTGCTCGATCCCAAAAACGTCCTCCGCATGAGTCCACCTGACTCGCCAACGGAGGACCCTGGGGCGGGGTCTTGGTATCGGTAAACTCACCGATCACGAATACCAAAAAGCACCGTCTAGAAGCTGGGGACAAGGAACTCCAAAGTACTGCAGCTGCAGCACATCCAACCGGGGCCGAAGGACGAGAATATCCGACACAGGAAACAGGAAGGGAATCCCCTAAGTAACTTCCCGTGTCCTGCAAGGTCCGCTGGGTAATGTAGTTTGTTCGCGATTTCCACATCGCTGCTCATATTACTGCCTGCAGCGGCGCTTAACCGGGTATTTAACAGTACATCCCCCTCCTCATAGTAAGCGCCGCAAAGGCCCAGGACGCAAGGGGTTCCTCCTATGGTACAACGCCACCAGTCGAGGCGCATGAATTCCTGACGCGGGTTCCCATGTATTGTCCTCGGGTCCGTAACCCTTCCACGATACCAGATAACGAAGGCCTCTTCCATGCCATTTCGAGTCCAGGATGGCCTCCACCTCGTACTCCAATCCGTCTTGAACCACCAAAGGCGGCGGGAGCCGACGCACCGCGGAAAGAGACGGCTTCAATAAAGACACATGGAACACCGGGTGCACCTTCAGATGCCTAGGGAGTTTAAGCCTCATTGCCACGGGATTGACACAACGCTCAATAGGGTAAGGACCGATATAGCGAGTTTTGAACACGCTGTGTTTGCGGAATCTGATGTTCCGTGTAGACAACCACACCAAATCCCCTACCTGATACAAAGGTCCAGGACGGCGATGTTTGTCCGCCGTGCGTTTATACGCCGCCTTGGCAACAATGAGATTGTCTTGAGCTTTCACCAAAGTGTCCTTGATATGCAGCACTTTTTTCGCCGCCTCCGGCACCTTATCCTCCTGAACAGGATGTAGAAACGGAAGGAAATGAGGATGACGCCCGTATGTACAATAAAAGGGACACACTTGCGTGGCACTATGAGTAGCATTGTTGTACGCCACCTCAGCCAGCCACAAGTAATCCACCCAATTGTCCTTCCCCTGATCCACATAGCATCTTAAAAATTGTTTCAGGGTCTGATTGAGACGCTCCGTCTGGCCATCCGTCTGCGGGTGGAAGCTGGTGGACAACGCTGTCTTGATGTGCAAAGAGGAACACCATGACTTCCAGAACTGTGCAGTGAACTGTGATCCCCTATCGGAGACGATGACATCTGGCAGCCCATGCAGACGAACTACGTGCACCATCAGTAAGTGAGCCAATTGCCCCGCTGCGGGAACTTGTGGGCTGGCCATGAAATGTCCCATCTTCGTCAGGTAGTCGATAACCACTAGGATTGCTGTACACCCCTGGTCTCTAGGTAGGCCTACCACAAAGTCCATCGAAATACTTTCCCACGGAACCTGAGGTGTGGGCAAAGGCTGCAACAGCCCGGCAGGGCGACGATGATCCGACTTGGCAATAGCACAGATCACACATCTTGACACCCATTCAGCGACGTCAGCCTTCAGCGAAGGCCACCAACACCTTCGATTGATGTACTCCACCGTCTTCTCCACCCCAAGATGACCTGCACAGGGAGAACAATGACCCCACTGGTACACTTGTTTCCGTAGGGGAACAGTAGGAACCAAAAGCCGTCCTTGGTACACTGGGTAACCATCCAGCATTCTCCATTCCTTGTGACTACGCAGCCAGGACCTCCAATAGAAGGTATTGACACCCTTCCTAATCCCTTCCAAAAATGCATCAGGTTGCATGACACACACCCATTTTCTTGGATCAATTATGGCTTTCTCCTCCACCTCCTCAGGGGATTGCGAAGAGGACTGGCGAGTCAATGCGTCTGCCTTCCTGTTGTCAGCCCCAGGCCTGTATGTGATTGCAAAATGATATTCAGAAAAGAAGAGCATCCACCGCAGTTGCCTGGGCGTGAGGTGTTGAGCAGCCGTCATAAACTGGAGGTTACGATGGTCTGTATAGACCGTAACAAGATGTCTCGCCCCCATCAAGAAATGTCTCCATTCCGTGAATGCCACTTTGATTGCCAGAAGCTCCTTCTCAGCAATACAGTAATTGCATTCAGCCCCATTAAGCTTCCGGGACATGTATGCAACGGGATGCAATTGTCCTGTCTGGTCATGTCTCTGTGATAGTACCGCTCCCAGAGCTACGTTAGAGGCATCCGCCTCCACGGGTTTGTCAGGATTCGGATGTGCAAGTATCAGAGCAGAAACAAATGCTTCCTTCAATGTTACAAACGCTCTATTGGCAACGTCGTCCCAAACAAAAGGTTGAGCCTTTCTCAATAGTCTCGTGATGGGAGCGACTACATGAGAGAACCGCTTAATAAAGCGTCTGTAAAAGTTAGCAAAGCCTATGAAGCATTGCACATCCTTCACATTCCGTGGAATAGGCCACTCTTTCACCGCTCTGATCTTTCTTTCTGCCATTTCCTGCCCACGAGGGCTGAGCATGACCCCTAGAAATTACACCGTGTCGACATGAAAGTCACACTTACTCAGCTTGCAGTACAGGTGATGTTCTTGCAATATACTCAATACCTGTTGAACATGTTGTACATGGACTTCCTTAGAGGTGGAATAAATGAGAATGGCGTCAATGTATACAATGGCGAAGCGGTCCAGGATCTCACGCAACACATCGTTCAAAAAGTACTGGAACGCCGCAGGGGCATTGCAGAGCCCAAACGGCATCACCAAATACTCAAAAGCCCATACCTTGTCTTAAAGGCGGTCTTCCACTCATCCCCTTTTCTCATTCTCACCAAATGATAAGCACCCTTCAAGTCTAACTTAGTGTAGATGGTGGCAGACTTCACCTGTTCTAATAAGACACTAATCAAGGGAAGGGATATCTATTCTTGGTGGTCACTGCGTTCAAGGCCCTGAAATCCACACACGCCCTCAATTCTCCATTGGCCTTTGGTATAAAAAAAAGAGGGGAGGCCGCCGGGGACATTGATGGACGTATGAAACCAAGTTTCAGAAGTTTATCTAGATACTCCCTCAAATGCACATTTTCGGGTTCAGTTAAGGCATACAATCTCCCACAAGGAACCACTGCACCCGGGACCAGATCTATTTGGCAGTCATACTGCCTATGGGGGGTAGTGTTTCCGCTTGTTTTTCATCAAAGACCCCTTCATATTCCTTGTATACCTCAGGTAATTGCACCTCTTTTTCAGCTGCAGTGGCCACATACTCAATACATGCTAATGACAAAGAAGGCCTCTCTGAACCCTCGTAACAATTCTCCCTACAATACAAGGAATTTAAAGTAATGGTATCAGTCACCCAATCGATTTCCGGATTGTGTCTTTTCAACCATGGGATGCCTAGAATGACACCGTATTGTGGAGCCTTGATGATACTGAATGTGGCCTTTTCGTGATGACACCCAACCCTCATGTCTAAATCATCTGTATGGTAACCAATGGGGCCTATGTCGAGCTGTCTCCCATCCACTGCGAATATGATTTCATGTGTCTCTCTAGGAATCAAACCTATCCCAACTCTTTCTGCTTCCAAAGCATCCATAAACATGCCAATCGCTCCTGAATCTACCATGGCTTGCATCGGGGCCCATTTAGCCTGTACTAGCAACATGATTTCTATGAACAGATGTTGAGTCCCCATTACATTTTTTAGCAATGAAGGGATGTATTTCTGACTCCAAGGAACCCCTTCGTTCACCTCAGAGTCATCTAGTTTTCCGAAGGCTTATCAATCACTGCAGACACCCCCTTGGTGCTGCGGAATCCAGACATCTTGGGCTTAACAGGACATTCCCGCACGCAATGCCCCTTTTTCCCGCAATAAAGACAAAGACCATGCTTACGCCTTAGTTCCTTCTCCGAAGTGGAGAGGGCAGCTCTGACCGCCCCTATATCCATAGGTTCGGTGGCATGGCCTGTGTCTTTCTCTGTGGTTTTCGAAGGCCCAGAGGAGGGGACTGTCCTTCCCTGTAGTTTAGGATCCCCTTTACGTTCCTGTAATCTGTGATCCAACCTTAACACCAAGTTAATTAAATCCTCACAGGTGGCTGGCTGGGGGTCGATTTGAGCTATAATGTCCTTCATGTCCTCTCTTAACCCTTGATGGAAAAGAGAGGCTTGTTTGGCATCAGGCCATATCGTTTCGGTTACTAGTCTTCTGAAGGAATTCAAATAAGTCAACACATCCTGATTTCCCTGTCGCACCTGTAATAACTCCCTATCTGCAGTATAGGAATCAGCCCGACGATCAAACACCCGAATGAACTCTTCCTTAAACGCTTCCCAATCGTGTACTACTGGGTCATCTCTGTGTATCAGTGGTACAGCCCATTGGGCTGCATCCACGGCCAAGTAGGAGATAAGGAACGCCACCTTAGCCTGATTAGTAGGGAATGATCGGGGTTTACAGGAAAAATGCAGCATCACCTGCGTGAGGAACACTTGTACCGAACCTGCGTCCCCTTTAAAACGTTCCGGATTTGCCAAGGGAATGGAGACAGGCATTTCCACAACCACCGGACTAGGTGGTGTGGTACCCGAGGCCCCTGCATTGAAAGGGTTCCTCTGGATTGTATCTAGACGGTTGCGGAGATCCGTCGTCTCCTGTCTAGAGGAGATTAGTTCTGACTGAACTAGTACCAGGGCTGCCAACATATCATCTAGAGTAGCCATTTTAGTACACCCACTGATCGGGAGGACGAAATAACTTGGGTCGGATATTCTGTTATCCTCCAAGTCCTCTGAATCAGCGTGATGTAAAACAAGGGCCACCTCCTGATCTATCAGAACCCCGATTGCTGTTATAGCCAAGGGTTAAGGAAGGATCAGGCGAGGGCAATAAAGCCCGCGGGGAGGGAAGGGAACTGCAGGGAAGGAGATCTGAAACGACAAACATAAATAACGTGAGTCAAATCATTCACTAGTCCTTACCCGCAACACACAACTTAACACATCCCAACTCTAGCCCCTTCGTAATGTCTACCTGTAAATAAAAGGAAAAGGCTCTGAAACGTGGAAGATACTTCTCTTCACACACACCCGGAACTATGTTCTGCTGAAAGCAACGCTATTCCCACCTGTAAGACACAATGCACCACAACCATTCAACTCTGTCCTAATACTAAGACTGCGTGAATGCATATAACACAAGATGAATAGCGTACATACCCTCCTTAGTTATTGTTCTAACTGAGAAAGGGACCTCATGAAGAAAAAGCGAAGGCAGCTTAAAAAGTAGTCAAAGTAATCCAGTAAGGGTTAATTCACCCAAGCAGAATGTATAAACATAGTCTTGTAGAAACAGTACCTTACTCCGATGAAGCAACAGAGAATGGAGAAAGGAAGTAGGCACTTGTATCCAACCTTGTTCTAGTATCCACGTGCCTGTATATAGGGTTATCAATAACACCAAGGTAATCCTAGGTCACGGCAGCCAGACGCATTTCCCATAGACACAGCCTGAATACCAAGCCTGGTAATTGTAGCGTTTTCGTCCTCCGCAAGAGCCACAGTGACGGCTCACCAACGGAGGGCAATGTCGAAATATACTACACTCCAAAATGCCTGGTATTTGAAAACACTCGTCCTCCGCATGAGCTTGCGAACAGCTCTGCCAACGGAGGGCAATGTCGAGTCGGGCTTCTCTATCTGCCCGATCACAAAAACGTCCTCCGCATTAGTCCACCTGACTCGCCAACGGAGGACACGGGGCGGGGGCGGGGTCTTGGTATCGGTAAACTCACTGATCACGAATGCCAAGAAGCGCCATCTAGAAGCTGGGGACAAGGAACTCCAAAGTACTGCAGCTGCAGCACATCCAACCGGGGCCGAAGTATGAGAATATCCGACACAGGAAACAGGAAGGGAATCCCCTAAGTAACTTCCCGTGTCCTGCAAGGTCCGCTGGGTAATGTAGTTTGTTCGCGATTTCCACATCACTGCTCATATTACTGCCTGCAGCGGCGCTTAACCGGGAATTTAACAGCCAGGTACAGTGACCCCCTCACAGACACACAGTTGTGCCCTGACACAGTCAGATCTCAGCATGTCCCGTACCTCTTTTAATATTGTGTGGAACATGGCGAATTACATCCATCCTCCTCAAAACGGGTCTGGCACATGCCTTCATCAATGCCGGATATGCTGAAAAAGGTGGAGTTCACAAATACGTTCGTGGGCAGGTTAAATCCGCCAGGTGAGTCTTATCATTGGACCAAACGAGACATCACAGGGGGAGGACTTAGAGTCTTTTCCTCTCTCAAGGCCGAAGATGACTCGCAGTGTGCCTTCCACACACATAAAGGAACCGCAGACGTCCGATTAGTGAGCCAGGTACAGTGACCCCCTCACAGACACACAGTTGTGCCCTGACACAGTCAGCTCTCAGCATGTCCCGTTCCTCTTTTAATAATGTGTGGAACATGGCGAATTACATCCTCCAAAAGCAACTCCTCGACAGACCAGCTGTCGCTCTTTCCCCAAATGCCCACACAGAAGTCCAGGCTTGGGGATGCCGCACTTGTGCAGTCCATGTACGCAATCCACATAGTTTGTCGGCAAATGCGGAGCACCAAATCAAGAGGCGTGCCAGTGAAGCGGGGCCGACCCGCCGCCACTAATCTCTCTTCCAATCCCGCTTTCATAAAAAACGGGTCTGACACATGCTGAAGTTGCTTTTCGGGTAGATTTATTTGCCACCAAATACAGCACTGTAAAATGTTCACGCTGCCTTTCTTCTCAGCCCCATGCAGACCGGTTTCGGCTTTGTGCCTTCATAAATGCCGGATATGCTGAAAAAGGTGGAGTTCACAAAGATGTTCGTGGGCAGGTTAAATATGCCAGGTGAGTCTTATCATTGGACCAAACGATGACATCACAGGGGGAGGACTTAGAGTCTTTTCCCCTCCCAAAGCCCAAGATGACTCGCAGTGTGCCTCCCACACACTTAAAGGAACTGCAGACGTCCGATTGGTGAGCCAGGTTCAGTGACCCCCTCACAGACACACAGTTGTGCCCTGACACAGTCAGCTCTCAGCATGTCACGTTCCTCTTTTAATAATGTGTGGAACATGGCGAATTACATCCTCCGAAAGCAACTCCTCGACAGACCAGCTGTCGCTCTTTCCCTAAATGCCCACACAGAAGTCCAGGCTGGGGGGGCGCCGCACTTGTGCAGTCCATGCACGCGATCCACATAGTTTGTCGGCAAATGCAAAGCACCAAATCAAGAGGCATGCCAGTGAAGCGGGGCCGACGACCCGCCGCCACTAATCTCTCCTCCAATCCAGCTTTCATAAAAAACAGGTCTGACGCATGCTGAAGTTGCTTTTCGGGTAGATTTATTTGCCACCAAATACAGCACTGCAACATATGTTACAATCGACGAAGGCGAATGCCGAAACACGTCTGGACACCGTGAGCTTAATAAAATCTTAAAACTCGCCACCGTGAGTGCTGGTCTTTTGTGGTGCAAACTACTAAAACTTGGAGCAGTCATAGATGCGGGGGCACCACCCGCTCAACGGCATCCGTTCGTGAGTGCTGGGATACTGGTGCAACTTTTGGAGCAATCATATATATATTTTCTCCAATCCTGTCGATCTGCTCTAGAAAACAGGCGCTAACTCCGTGGGGTCTTGTTCAGAAACAAGTTTATTTTCCTTTAGTGCTCAGATTGACGCGTTTCGACGGATACAGCCGTCTTGCTCACAACAAAGAATAACATTACGTGAGTGCTTTTAAACATGTCAAGTGCTCATTGGATCATGTTATGGTTCACTTGTAGTCATGACAACCAGTTTGCCGAGACCACTGGAAAGTTACAGCTTTACATATTACTTAGCCAAAACTGTTGTGTTTTTGCTGCTTACTCATTGTTTCAGCTGCACATTTTTACATCAACTCTGAATAAAAGACAATTAGCATTGTCGATTACCAGCGCACAATTAATTATATCATTGTTAACATTTGCATTTGCACAATTCCCACCCGTTTGCACTTTTGTTCAGTTCATGTACATTTGTGATTTTTGAAAACGTAATCGGTTTATTCAAATTTTACTGCATTACATTTAATGTTTCTTTTTGGATTAAAGGTTGATTATAAAGGGTCTAGTGCCTGTTTGATCATTTTAATAACAGTATTACTATAGGAACCTACAAGTAATACGGTTCTGGAGTTCTGGACTTTTATTAAGGTCCAGAGGTGTCAGGGACAACACCCGAAGACCCCTGAGTTCTACCTGTCTCGGTGCACAAATAAACAGAAACACGGGCTTCTCGATGGTGGCGTCAAAGACCAGAGGTTTATTACTGCAGGGACACAGAAGTCACAGAAACTACACACGGGCAGATTCTAGGAGCCTGTTCAATTTGCACTAAGTTGGTTGCTCCTTAAATACAAGTTTTTTAGCTGGGGGCAACATTCTCCACATACTAGTACCTTTCTTAAACTTTGTGTCCTAAACAATAAATATTTGGCGTTAAACAGGAATCGTCAACAAATTTCTGATGTCAAACATTACGAATGAGAGGTTCCCACTGTTCGATCATAATCCCATGTCATCTTTTCATTCAAGAGCCGGACCGCCTCATCGTAAATTTCGTTACCTCCCCCTAATAAAGGCCCAGAAGGAAAGGAGCAGAGCCAGGTGTAGAAGATAGAAAAACAGGATAAGAGATGTTTGTGGGTCGTAAATGGGCAAGGCTACCAACTTCGGCCGTCTAATCATGATCAGGCCAACGAGCACGAGAACCAGTATAGCAGGACTGGCCTCAGGCAGAGGAGGCAGCTTTTGCCGAGTCATGCGGCCACAGCGTTTCTGTCCTAAGGTGCACGTGTCACTAGCAAGGTGAATCGCCGGCTAAAGCCTACGTGTCCTTAAGTGAAATGAATTGATCAGAGGTCACTGTGTGTTCATTGACTATGTGAGGGCAAGAATACAAGATGGATGCCATAATCTAAAATGGATGCCATCGATGTATCGGAAATGTGTTCATAACAAAAGTGCTCTTTCTCGTAGCATAGCGTAAACACCAGGATATACTATATGGATCATTTACGGTTCACTGGTACCGAAATTATGGGTTTACGACGATGTCGAAAACACGGGTTCGAATCGTCACGGAACCTCAGACCCTCCTTTTGCCCTTACATGGGCAATTACTCAGTCTATGTCAGAGTCTATCTCGATGTTCATTAGGTCGGTGATATGTTGTTGCAGCATTATCCTTTCTCGCACCTTGTCTCCAAACACAGGCGGTTTTCTAAAACAGGTTGCAGCACAGAGGCTACACAAAGCAGGACCACATTGGATAATAAGGCAGTACGAGAATAGGAATACTAAGATAATACCAACGACCATCAGAACCTTCCATCCCCACGCTGATAGCAGAGTCCCAAGCCCTTCCATTAATGAGCAATTTCCCTTGTCCACATGAATAGAGTCGGAAATCTTGTGTAGCTTAGAGATCGCTTCGTATAAGGTCGGAGCATTATTGAGGATATAAACACAGCAGCTCGATTGGATCATTCTGCATACCCCACCTCGATCTGCAAGTATTACATCAAGAACCATACGGTTCTGTAATGTCATGAGACGATCCGCCTGGAGCTCAGCTGTTAAATTACTAAGGGCACCAGCAGTTTCTGTAATAGTAGACTCAACTACCCGTGTTAGCTGACGTAGATTTCTACTATTGGCCATAGGCCCCCAGAACGGAAGGAAACCTTTGAAAAAGTCTCCGGCTTCCTGACCAGCGGTATCTTCTTTGCTGAAAACACCTCTTACTACTCTGGTCTTGTGATAATTTGGGGAAGCAGTGTATGTCGGAGGCAACAGTCGAGCAATATAGCATGAACCTGAAAAGTCAGCAGGCAACCATGTATATGCCCTATCTCGACAGATGAAGTAGGTACCCTTAGCAGTTAGGAAGGCAAGGGAAGAGTTTGACGGATACACGTAAGTTTCAACACAGTCACTCTTCCCTAGCCGAGATCTTGGATTTCTCCCATTACCTTGCAAGCAGAATTGACCTCGGTGAGGTACGACCCAAACTGGAGTGGAGCTCTTACGCTTGCTTTCACCCAAACTAATGCTATACTCCGTAGAATTCCAACTCAGATAAACTCGTAGCTCATCTCTAGGGATAATTGGGGAGTTATTGACGTCTTTAATCATGTCAGTTATTCCCTTTATCAAGGCTTTATTAGCGGAGTTATACTTAGTGGAACGTGGAGGACGCGGGGGATAGGTCTCAAGAGCATAGACAAATACAGTCTGGAAGGCCCGACATGATCCATTATAGCTAAAAGGCAAGACCAAGTAGGGAATGCCTTTATCCATAGTTTGTGGTATCAAACCACATACCCAGCAGTCTGTTGTGTTAACTACCAGTTGGTGTTGATGCAAGAGCTGTACAAAAGTGTTATTTATGAATTCTGAGCGTCGAGCTTGCTCATGTTCGGGGAACAGATGAAAGGAATGAAAAGAAGCAACAGTAGGAGAAACAAGATCAAGGGGAGGTACTGTAGTTGTTATCGGGGCAAAAATTAAATGGATACCAAAGGCAATTCCACCCACCAACGTTATTAAAATAATAAAAAACGTAATTGCGCATTGCATCAGAAAACATTTGTTATGTAGAATTTTGTATAATCTATTTCTGCAAACATAAATTACATTCTCTCAGTGCAGCCCAGGAAGCTCCATCTTCTTCAACCGCTCGCGACCACTGATGATATGTACGTAGTTGAAAATGCCTCTATTAGCCCTGGGAGTTCCCAGAACTAACAGAAAGACCGACCTTGTGTCTGGCCCCCGCAGATTCAACTAGGCACAAAGCCATGACCCTACGGCGACCCAGACGGCAAGGTAATAAAAACAACAGAAATACACAGGGAAATACAAAATATTCAGCAAGCTTCCTGGCTGGAGGCAATGTATCAGATCAAATATAAAAATAGGCAGTTTCCTGCTTTATTTGTCCTTAGAATGAGAACGAAGGTTGTATCTCAGTTTTCCTGGCGTAGTTTGATCCGGGAATAGTCTATTTTCAGCAGGAGTAACAATGTTCGAGTTCGCAGAGGACAACTGTTCGTTTGATGCAGTGTTCTGGCCAGTGATCAAAGAAGTAGCTTCAGAAGGAGAGTCAGAGTTCGGTGAATCAGTTATCAGTTCTGCATCACTGAAAGGAACATATTTAGGAACAGGTTCTGTATCAGAGGCACCAATTCCTTGTCTAACCCAATTGTCATAAGGGAGTGGAAGGGGTACACGCTTAGTATGGGTAGCGTGAACCCAGTTTTTCCGTCCAGCCACACGTACAGCAGTCCTTGTTGCCAACAGCACTTGGAAAGGGCCCACGAACTTAGGTTGGAGGTTCCTGGTCCGTCCAAAATTTCTGATAACGATGTAATCACCGGGTTTCATCTGATGACCTGGACTTTCCGGAGGCATTGGCAATGCATCGAAAACCTGTTGGTGAATGAGACTCAATTTAGCAGTCAAGTCAAAAAGGTAATCAATTAGCATTGGGTATTCTAGTTGTTTGAACTCCCTAGGTCTTGGTACCCCCCAAACATTAGCAGGGCGACCGAACACAATCTCGTAGGGGCTAAGCCCTACTCGGGAATGCACAGTCGCTCTTGTGGATAACAGGGCCAAAGGTAGTGCGTCTGGCCAGGACAAGCCTGTGGAGGCTTGTATCTTGGCTAGTTTCAGCTTGAGGGTACCATTATACCCTTCAACTAAACCTGCTGACTGGGGGTGGTTCGCACTGTGAAATTTTTGCTTGATTCCCAAGCCTGCACACACACTCTGCATAACTTTCCCTACAAATTCACTCCCATTGTCCGACCATACAATCCGTGGCATACCATACCTGGGGAAGTATTCTTTTAGGAGGATTTTGGCAGTGGACAAAGCAGTATTATCTTTTAGTGGATATGCTTCGATCCAACTTGAAAAAGCACAGACTACCACTAGGACATATTTAAGGTTGTTACATCGATCCATGTGAATGAAATCCAACTGAATCACTTCAAATGGGCAAGAAGGAGGAGCGAAATGTCCAGTGGGTGTGGGGATTCCCTTGCCAGGATTATGCATCAGACATATCATGCAGTTTCTCACCACTCTTTCTGCACATTTACTAATTCCATCATTCTTCCAGACTGGGGCCAACATCTTACAAATCCCTTTAGAACTGATGTGCGCTGCTCCGTGCGCCATCGTTACCACCACAAGCACATACGCATCAGGCAACATCCAACGCTGCTGCTCCGACAAATCAATCCAACATCCACTCGAGTCCAATTTACCCGTTTTCTCTTTCCATGCAAGCTTTTCCTCTTCAGTCGCTTCTTCCTGAATTGCTTTCACACTTTCCACTGTGTCCTCACACATTCCCGATTCAGCAACCCATCTTGCAGACGTTGCAACATACATCCCACTCATCGTATTCCTAGCTGTCTGTTTAGCTGTCTCATCAGCAAAAGCATTCCCACGACCAACATCATCCGTGATTGCTCGATGAGCACTGCACTTCACAATCGCAACTTCCGTTGGTAAGGTTAGAGATTCCAACAAGTCGTTGACTAGCTGACCATGCTGGATCTTAGTCCCATGGGAAGTAATAAAACCTCGTTCCTTCCACAATCGACCAAAACTATGCGCTACGCCGAACGCGTACTGACTATCTGTGAACACATTCACTCTCTTTCCCTTAGCTAAAACACACGCTCTAGTCAATGCAATTAATTCTGCAGCTTGGGCAGAATTCTGACTCACTCTTGCAGGCTCCACAATCGTACTCAAAGTCGTTACTGCGTAGGCAGCTGTTACATCACCATTCTCCAATTTAAAACAAGACCCGTCGACATACAACGTGCCATCTGGGTCTGATAACGGAGTGTCTTTAAGATCAATCCGTCCTTTTGTCTCCTCCTCAGTTCTAAAACAACAGTCATGTGATTCAGAATCACTCGACTCCTGGCTAGTCGGCAACAGTGTTGCTGGATTCAATACATTGCATCTTTTAATCTGAATATGACTTGCTAGCAGTGTCAGCTCATAGCCTGATAATCTAGCACTGGTGAGGTGCTGTGTCTTTGTTCGGTTCATGAGTGTATCCACGGCATGTGGAACCATGACCACTAGCATGTTGTTCATGACCAAACCAGCAGATTGTCGAATGGACACTGCAGCTGCTGCTGTAGCTCTCAAGCAACTTGGCAACGCTCTGGCTACCGGATCTAATGTTGATGAAAAATACGCACAAGGACGTTGTTTATCACCAAATCGTTGCGTCAGAACACTCAATGCACAACCTTCTCTCTCGTGAACATGGAGTGTAAATGGCTTACTGTAGTCAGGTGTTCCCAACACCGGAGCTGAACACAGTGCATTTCGTAACTCAGAAAAACTCTGCTGACATTCGGCAGACCATGGCACCGGACTCGGAACACCTTTTCCAGTCAAGGCCACCAATGGTTTTGCCAAAAGAGAAAAATTTGGGATCCATTGCCTGCAGTATGAGGTAATACCTAAAAAGGCACGCACTTCTCTCTGTGTGTTAGGAACATTCATCTGCGTAATTGCTTTTATTCTCTCTGGGGTCAACCTTCTTCCCTCCTTTGACAAGAGATGACCTAGGTAGGTCACTTCTTGACAACAATATTGCATTTTGGAAGGTGACACCTTGTGATTTGAATCAGACAAATGATGCAGTAGGGAAATTGTAGCTGCTTTGCAAGTTTCCTTGTCATCGGCAGCCACTAGAAGATCATCAACATATTGCACCAAAGCAGAACCAGGAGGAAGTACAAAAGAATCTAATTGACTTTTTAATGCCTGACTGTAAATGGATGGGCTTTCACAATAGCCTTGTGGAGCACGTTTAAACCTGAAGCTTCGGCCTCCTAGAGAGAAGCCGAAAATATCTCTGCTTTCTTCGGCTATTGGAATGCTGAAAAGGGCATTCTTCAAGTCGATCACTGAAAACCATGTGGCTGTTGCAGGAATCAACGTTAACAATGCAGTAATGTCTGGAACCACAGGAAACTGTGGAATCACAATTTTGTTAACCTCTCTAAGGTCAATTACAAATCTATAGACTGGAGGTTTTGAAGGATCAGTGCGCTTTTGAATTGGTAGTACAGGGCTGTTACAGACATTTCCTCTAGTTTCCTCTATTACATTTTTCTGCATCAAATCTTGCACTATCAATAAAAGCGCACGTTCGCCTTCACTAGAGATCTTATATTGTGGGATTCGTGGGAATTTGACATTTGCTTTCAAAGTTACTACATAAGGAGGAATTTCCAAAAGACCTACATCGTTAGGACCAGTCGCCCAAAGAGTATCAGGGAGAGAACGCAGCTCCAGTGGGAGCGCATCCATTGACAAGTACATCGGGGAGATGATTCTCTTACCCAATGTAAGCTGTACTCCTGACGGAGAACAGTACAGAGTCGCATATAGGCGTTTTAACAAGTCTAAACCAAGCAGATTTTCATTACAACTGGTCGTCAAAATCAGGGGTGCTTTTAATTGACGAGGCCCAACAGAGATAGACAAAGGACCAGAAACAGGGTTGTGAACAGGGGCGCCTGAAAAACCTACTGAAACATTTGTTAAGCCGGACAAAGGTGCGCCACGGAGTTTCGCATGTATGATAGAACTTTTTGCTGCACCAGTATCCAACAGAAACGGTTCGACTACACCTGATGTAGCAACTGCGACATAAGGCCCACTCTGATCTACTGGAACTGATACTACTCCCTCTCTTTGTCCATGGCTGTCCTAGTACTCATTTTGCTGAAATTCCTCACTAACTTCACAGTAATCCTCAACGTGATACTGTTGAGATCTATTTGGCTGTGCAGATTGTCCGTTTCGCTGATCAAAATAATTAGAAGGGCGATCATTCGTTTGTGGAGGCATAGCACCTCGTCCTCGACCTCTAGAAGTTTGTGTAAACCCACCACGACCTCTCTGAGTTGCAGCATTATTATTTTGTGCTAGTACTGGACACTCATTCTTATAATGACCCTCCTTTTTGCAGTAAGCACATTGATTCCATTGGTATTGTGGTCTCTGAGAACCGTAATCGGTCCTCTGGTATGACCCTTGCTGTGAGTTTGTCTGATTCGTGCGGGGCGGATATGCCTGCTGCAAAAGGACTTTAGTTTTTAAATCTTTAGTTTTCTTTTCTGACTTTTCTTTCTCTTCTTTATCCCTATTTTCATAGTACTGAGCAGTTGCAAGTATTTGCGCAGTCGTAGAGACAGCCCACGCACTTTCAGAATCTTTTAATTTATTACTAAGCTCTGGTAACAAATTGTGCACAAATTTATCAACAAATAATCTCTGGCCTCCCTCCGTGCTCATATCCTGACCACTGTGATCTACGAAAGTTTCTTCAAATCTAGTGAAAAAATCAGAGACGCTTTCGTCTTTCTTCTGCCTGCATGCGGACAATTTGTCCCAGTTAACGCGCAATGCTGGCATCAGAGTTTTCATTAAATCGATTATTCTACCAGGCAAATTAGCGATCAGAGGTTCGGGTTTAGAACCACCAATTTGTTGACCATCTGCCGCTATTATAGCCTGCCAGTCACCACCTAGGGCAACTGGATGATTTTCTTTTCGAATATTAGCCCAGATTGGTTGCGGTACTACATTGCCAAATAGCATGTCAATGTCCGCTAAATTCATTACCCAAGCTTGAACCGTCTGGGTCAGCTCTTTGTAATATCCAGCGGGATTTTTACGCGTATCTGGCAAGGCCTGTTTTACTGCTAACACTTCAGCTCGTTTCCATGGAATGTGTATCCACACTCTCTGGAATTGGGCTGGAGCGACTGCAATACCCTGGGCCGCATTAGCTTGAACAGCTTCGCGCCATATTGGCGGAACTTCTCTCATAGGATATTGGCGACCTTGTTTTGTGCTACGTTTCTCTAAGTCTCTTGGTGAACGGAGGGAAGGATCAAACCTGAAGCCTAAAATCAGTTCCATTGCTTCTTTTATCTCCTGACAGACTATCATACCTGCAGCAAATTTTGTGTTGGACATGAATTAATTCATCCGGAACTTGTTCAGAATCGTTCTCCTCCCACTCCTCACGTAAAAGGGAACACATAACATCAAACGCATAGCGCTGCGTCGGTTCATTCCATTGCATAAATGTATCTAATACATCTTGTACATCATACCTTCCAACTTTCGAAATCCACCTAAGGACTGTAGAATCTAATATTCCTCGTTCTTCAACACTAGGAAGCTGACTACGTCTCTGAACAGATTCAGAGGCAGGACTCCTAATCAGAGTTTTGTAAAAGGGAGATAGAATATTAGAGACAGATTCAGTGATTCTCCGATGAACAGAAAGCGGAGTCATATAGCTTGAAGAAGTTTGCAGTAGAGTAGTAGTTGGGACAGAAGAAACAGCAAGAGTAGGGGTAGCAGGCAAAGTAATTTGTGAAACAACAGGTATGAGCGGTGCAGTCATAGGCAGAGGAGCTGGCAACCCTGGGAGAGGGGGTGCCGAAGGAATATTGTTAACCACAGGGAGTGCAGGAGCTTGATTCAGGGGAGCAGGGGCAGGCATACCAGGCTGTCCAGCAACCGGTAACAAAACATTTGGCAGAGGTGGAGCTGTAACACCCTGTGCATACGGTGGAGGTAACCTCAACAAGTAAGACAACAGGGGATCCTTTTCAGGGTCCTCTACTGTCTTAGCAGTACTCAATGGCAAGGCAGGGTAGCACTTGTTTATCGCTAAATTACACTCTCTATCGGCTACCTCCATCGCTTTCTCAGATTCATTGAGTTGTAGCTGCTTGGAAGACTGTTCTAAGGTCAACTCTTGCTCTTTTTGCTCTTTCTTCAATTTTTTAGTCTCTCTCTGTTTGGATTCTTTTTGCCAACAACGGAAAGAATCAAACATTGCCGGCCGGGCTTTCTTCTTAAACAGTTTTATTTCTAAATTATCGAGAATTTCAGGTTCAAAACTACCATGTAGTGGCCAACTAAGGACACCATCTTTTTCCGTGTAACGGATCCATACCTCATTATAAGATATAGGACCCACACCGTGCTTGCAGTAAAGATCATAAAGAGGAGTTCCAATCGGAGGAACCGGACATGAATCCTCCAACTGGGAATCCCTGTTGCAACCAAAACATGAAAACATACAGTTTTTCCGACTTACCATTTTATAAACCGGAACACAGAACAAACACAAACAAAGGTGCGCACTCGAACTAAGAACTTAGGCCTACCAAAGTGAACTAATGTATTGATATCCAAACCAAACAAAAAGATTATCGTAACGAGAACAACCAGTGATAATCTTACGAGACCAAACCAAACCAAAGAACTAAAAGGATAATCCTAACAGGAGCAAACCCTTACGAAGAAACCAAACAACTAGCAACCACTTAATACTTAACTGAGGCACTGAAGACGTCACCAAGGAGAAACCCGTCACGTCTCGCCGTACTAAGGTCTGCACCTCGGGTCCAAGACAGGGCGACAGTCAAGGCAGCGGACCACTGCAGCCGTCCGAACGGGAACCCTCGTGGAAGAGAACGTCGGGCCACTTTTGCGATATGCCGGGATCGATGAAGTGGGGCGCCTCCCTCTGGAATCTTCACACGAAGCTTCTCGAACTCTTCAGGCTTTTGGACCGGTACCGAATGACGTCGCCCCACGCTGGGCGCCAATTGGAGTTATGGACTTTTATTAAGGTCCAGAGGTGTCAGGGACAACACCCGAAGACCCCTGAGTTCTACCTGTCTCGGTGCACAAATAAACAGAAACACGGGCTTCTCGATGGTGGCGTCAAAGACCAAAGGTTTATTACTGCAGGTACACAGAAGTCACAGAAACTACACACGGGCAGATTCTAGGAGCCTGTTCAATTTGCACTAAGTTGGTTGCTCCTTAAATACAAGTTTTTTAGCTGGGGCAACATTCTCCACATACTAGTACGTTTCCTAAACTTTGTGTCCTAAACAATAAATATTTGGCGTTGAACAGGAATCGTCAACAAATTTCTAATGTCAAACATTACGAATGAGAGGTTCCCACTGTTCGATCATAATCCCATGTCATCTTTTCATTCAAGAGCCGGACCGCCTCATCGTAAATTTCGCTACCTCCCCCTAATAAAGGCCCGGAAGGAAAGGAGCAGAGCCAGGTGTAGAAGATAGAAAAACAGGATAAGAGATGTTTGTGGGTCGTAAATGGGCAAGGCTACCAACTTCGGCGTCTAATCATGATTAGGCCAACGAGCACGAGAACCAGTATAGCAGGACTGGCCTCAGGCAGAGGAGGCAGCTTTTGCCGAGTCATGCGGCCACAGCGTTTCTGTCCTAAGGTGCACGTGTCACTAGCAAGGTGAATCGCCGGCTAAAGCCTACGTGTCCTTAAGTGAAATGAATTGATCAGAGGTCACTGTGTGTTCATTGACTATGTGAGGGCAAGAATACAAGATGGATGCCATAATCTAAAATGGATGCCATCGATGTATCGGAAATGTGTTCATAACAAGAGTGCTCTTTCTCGTAGCATAGCGAAAACACCAGGATATACTATATGGATCATTTACGGTTCACTGGTACCGAAATTATGGGTTTACGACGATGTCGAAAACACAGGTTAGAATCGTCACGGAACCTCAGTTCTCATGAATAAAGCCCAAGTGGGCAATTAATTATCCAAATTGCAGTGTTAAACCTAACTAAGTAAGTTTATCCTTTGTACATTTTCCTGCTCAATCTCTCTGCTTAGTCGCAATGATAAATCGACTTGACTTTTGAAACCACCAATAAATAATGTGAACATGGTTTTGGATTTCTTATGATACATGACATGTATCTAATAAGTTACATTAATTTTACAATTCTCTTGAGGAGGAAGGGTTGGGGAACACTCAGAAGTCTCTTTCAAAACAAATAACCTTTTATAATTATAAGTGTACACTTAGCGCTTTGTCTGCATTTAAACCTTGTGGGGCCTTACTGTCTAGTAGAATAATGTATCTCGATTCTAGTCTTCGGAGGGCTAGTTGTCTATTTCCCCCTCTGATGTTTTTCTTCACATGGTTAATGACGAAGTACTTGATATTTTCTGCTTTGCCCTCATGTTTGGAATTAATGTGCCTTGCCACTGGATATGCTGGGTCATTGTTCTTTATGGCCCTGAGATGCTGTAGCACTCTTATGTGGGCAGGATGTATTGTGCTTCCCACGTATCTTTTCTTGCAGCTACATTGCAAAACATAGACTGCAAAGTCTGTCTTGCACGTGTAGTTTGCACGTATCTCTAGTGGTTTTTTCCTATATGGAACATAAACTGTGGTAACGTTTGTTCCATATTGGCATGCTTTGCATTTCATACACTTATAAAAGCCATTCTTAGTTTTTAACCATGGTGATTCCTTTTTCTTTAACACTGGGGCATTCTCTACCAGTTCTTCCTTCATACTTTTAGATTTCCTAAAAGTCAGTTGCGGGGTTTTGTTGCAACTTTTCCCTATCACTGGGTCATTACGAACTATGGGCCAATGTATATAGATTATCTTTCTCAGTTGTTTGTGATAGGCATTGTACCCTGTGATAAGGCGTGGAGTCCCTGTGTTTTGTTCAGACTTAGGAAGTTCAGTTTTAGGGGAGAACAATAAGTCTTTCCTCTCCCTAAGTTCACATTTTTGTTCCGCTGTTTTTAATGTATGTTCGGGATAGCCTCTAAGTCGTAATCTGCTGAACAGACTTGCCTTAGAGTTTCTGTAGCCTGTGGTTGTGCTGCAGTTCCTTTTCATTCTAAGGCATTCTGCATAGGGGATGCTTTCAATTAAGTTTGGGGGATGGAAACTGGAGGCATGTAGGATGGTATTTCCTGCGGTGGGTTTACGATAGGTATTAGATTGAATTCTGCCTTCTACCACTGATAGTTCTAGATCTAAGAAATTTATCTTATTTTTACTGGTTTCGCAGGTGAACTTCAAGTTTAAGCTGTTATGGTTAAGTTGTTCAGCAAACTCTCTTGCAATTTCCTCACTTCCCTTCCAAATTGCAAAAATGTCATCAATGTAACGACTATAATGTGTTACATTCTGTGTCATTTCTTCAGTGTGTTTTACCATGAGTACTTGCTCCTCCCACCAGCCCATATGCAAATTAGCATAGCAGGGGGACGAAGCAAGTACCCATGGCAGTCCCCTGTGTCTGTCTGTACAGCAGTTGTTGAAGGTAAAGGTGTTGTTCTCCAAACACCACTCCGTCATTTGGAGCAACATCTGTGTATGTTGGTACAGGTCAATGCTTCTACTTCCCAAGTAGTGCTTGATAGCATTTAGACCATCTCGGTGTCTTATGCTTGTATAGAGGCTTTGTACATCCAAAGTCATAAAAATAAAGTCTGATTCCCATTTTATATCATAGATTTTTCTCAGAAAATCCCCACTGTCTCTTGTATAGGATGGTAGAGTTTTTACATAGGGTTGTAGAAAGGAGTCCACAAATCGACTTGTATTTTCAAATAAGCCACCTATGGCGGAAATTATGGGTCTTCCAGGAGGGCAGGTTGGGTTTTTGTGCACCTTAGGAATTAGGTATAGGTTTGGGATAACTGGATAATTGTTTTTCAGAAAATCAAATTCATTTTTTGAAATAGTTCCAGCACTCTTCCAGTCATATAGGCTCCTATGGTACCTCTCTTGTATGTTAAAGATGTTGGTCTCACTAATCCTTTGATAACATTCTTTGTCGGATAGTTGTAATAGAGCTTCTGTATTATACATATCCAGAGGCCAAAGGACTACGTTCCCTCCTTTATCGGACCAGCGTACGACTACATCGCTTCTTTCCTTGATTTTAGTCATAACCTTTTCATATGCTGATCTTTCATTTGCATGTGTCTTGAAAAAATCATTGCTGCTTGTCCATGACAAGGATTTCAGATCACGTATGACTTTATCCGAAAAGATGTCAATACAGTCTTTGGGCATGATGGGGCAGAACGTGGATCTCGGTTTGAATTGCGTTTTTGATGTGCCTGCAATATAAACTCCAGCATATTCTGCTACTTCTTGGGTGTTCATCATGTCACTAGTTTCATCAGTGTCCAGATCCACCATTTCCCTGATAAAAGTCATATCATCAATTTGCCAACTTGTGTCTCCTGTTGGTTCCTTTTCACTGTTATTTATCTCTTTACAATTAAAGAAATGTTTTTTTAATTTCAGTTTTCGTGTAAACTGATGCAAGACTATCCGAGTTTGAGTGTAGTTAAAATTGATACGTTTGCAACAGGATAATCCTAATGATAAAGTCTCTTCTTCTTTGCTTGTTAAGGCCATGTTAGTTAGATTTATGACTGTGTTTTTGTCTTTCTCCTCTGCTTGTGTGGCTGTTAACATTTGTAGTTTCTTCTGTAGTTCTGTTTCTTTGTATTGTCTTTTTGCTGTCTTGCATTTTCCCCATCTCCTGTTTTTTCGTTTCCTGCTTTTTGTGATGATGTTTTGTCTTTGCTGGAGTTCTGTCGACCCCGCCGTGGTCTTAGGGTTCTCAGTCTCTCCTCTCGTAAAAAAACAAATTCATCTGCGGGGGTGGGTACTGTTTCATCTTGGGCCATCGCTCCCGATGTGCCCGGTTCTGATTCTGCTCCAGACCTTACTTCGGACTCTTCAGGTGTTCTGTTGTCTTCTACATTTGAAGTTGGTTGCTTTCTTTGTCTGATGCCGTCATACTTCTTCGCAAACGTGTATATGCGTCCTTTCATATAATCTGCGCAGTCCCTTTGGAACTTCTCAGCTTTTCTTTCTTTTATCGTTTGCTCATGTTTGCTCACACGTGTTTTAATCTCAGTCATCTGTTTAGATATATAATCTTGATCTTCTTGTTTTTCAAGCTCATGTGCAACATTGGCTAATTGCGCCAAACGTTTTTCTCTGTCCGTTGTAGCATATTTTACTAATATTTCCAACATATTTTTTGATGATTGTGCGTTGTTATTGGCCCATTCCTCTAACATCTTTGGGTCAGGGTTATCATATGTTGGTGCAAGAAGAATTCTTAGGCCTCTTGGTACTCTATTTACTTCTAAGTACCTTCGCAATGAAGTACACTCCCACCACTTTGAGATTTCTTGTTTCCGAAGTTTTTCATACTCTCTCAGTAGTGTTTTAGTATCGGATTCCTTAGTTGTTGTTTTATTCTTACCACTACCCGTTGCAGTGTTTGTGTCTTTGTCAATATCCTCAAAGATATCACGCGCCGCTTCTATGCGCTCCCGTTCCCATTCCTCCGCCATCTTGCACGTTTGTGTTAGGAATATTAGGTCGTTTCTGACACCCACTGTCCCTTGGGTCTTGCGTGCAAGTTCCTCTATGGACTACCTCTCCCAGATGCCACCTGGTCGGATACGCAATGCGCTAGCTCCCAGCACTCGCAGGCTTACCTGGATTCTCAGATGCCCTCCGGCACACAAAGGATCCCGCTCGCCGTGTCCGTGCCGAGTGCCGTCGCGGTCTCTATCCGATGCGTTCTGGCTTGGGGGGCACTTCTCTTTCCTCTTTCCGAAGATTTTCCAAAGTATGTCTGCCCGACTGAGAAATGCTCCAAATCGAGGTGGGTCAGCGTGCCGGATTCCGGCACGTCCCGTAATATTTTCTCCAATCCTGTCGCTCTTTCCCCAAATGCCCACACAGAAGTCCAGGCTGGGGGGCGCCGCACTTGTGTAGTCCATGCATGCAATCCACATAAATTGTCGGCAAATGCGGAGCACCAAATCAAGAGGCGTGCCAGTGAAGCGGGGCCGACCCGCTGCCACTAATCTCTCCTCCAATCCCGCTTTCATAAAAAAGGGGTCTGACACATGCTGAAGTTGCTTTTCGGGTAGATTTATTTGCCACCAAATACAGCACTGGTAAATGTTCACGCTGCCTTTCTTCTCAGCCCCAGGCAGAACGGTTTTGGCGTTGTGCCTTCATCAATGCCGGATATGCTGAAAAAGGTGGAGTTCACAAAGACGTTCGTGGGCAGGTTAAATCCGCCAGGTGAGTCTTATCATTGGACCAAACGAGACATCACAGGGGGAGGACTTAGAGTCTTTTCCTCTCTCAAGGCCGAAGATGACTCGCAGTGTGCCTCCCACACACCTAAAGGAACCGCAGACGTCTGATTGGTGAGCCAGGTACAGTGACCCCCTCACAGACACACAGTTGTGCCCTGACACAGTCAGCTCTCAGCATGTCCCGTTCCTCTTTTAATAATGTGTGGAACATGGCGAATTACATCCTCCAAAAGCAACTCCTCGACAGACCAGCTGTTGCTCTTTCCCCAAATGCCCACACAGAAGTCCAGGCTGGGGGACGCCGCACTTGTGCAGTCCATGTACGCAATCCACATAGTTTGTCGGCAAATGCGGAGCACCAAATCAAGAGGCGTACCAGTGAAGCGGGCCGACCCGCCGCCACTAATCTCTCTTCCAATCCCGCTTTCATAAAAAACGGGTCTGACACATGCTGAAGTTGCTTTTCGGGTAGATTTATTTGCCACCAAATACAGCACTGTAAAATGTTCACGCTGCCTTTCTTCTCAGCCCCAGGCAGACCGGTTTCGGCTTTGTGCCTTCAT
The DNA here is from genome assembly GCF_964263255.1 of Lissotriton vulgaris. Lineage (NCBI taxonomy): Eukaryota > Metazoa > Chordata > Amphibia > Caudata > Salamandridae > Lissotriton > Lissotriton vulgaris. The sequence goes on from NC_141687.1 coordinate 367,168,444, forward strand.
CAATGCCGGATATGCTGAAAAAGGTGGAGTTCACAAAGATGTTCTTGGGCAGGTTAAATACGCCAGGTGAGTCTTATCATTGGACCAAACGATGACATCACAGGGGGAGGACTTAGAGTCTTTTCCCCTCCCAAAGCCCAAGATGACTCACAGTGTGCCTCCCACACACTTAAAGGAACTGCAGACGTCCGATTGGTGAGCCAGGTACAGTGACCCCCTCACAGACACACAGTTGTGCCCTGACACAGTCAGCTCTCAGCATGTCCCGTTCCTCTTTTAATAATGTGTGGAACATGGCGAATTACATCCTCCGAAAGCAACTCCTCGACAGACCAGCTGTCGCTCTTTCCCTAAATGCCCACACAGAAGTCCAGGCTGGGGGGGCGCCGCACTTGTGCAGTCCATGCACGCGATCCACATAGTTTGTCGGCAAATGCAAAGCACCAAATCAAGAGGCATGCCAGTGAAGCGGGGCCGACCCGCCGCCACTAATCTCTCCTCCAATCCAGCTTTCATAAAAAACGGGTCTGACACATGCTGAAGTTGCTTTTTGGGTAGATTTATTTGCCACCAAATACAGCACTGCAACATATGTTACAATCGACGAAGGCGAATGCCGAAACACGTCTGGACACCGTGAGCTTAATAAAATCTTAAAACTCACCACCGTGAGTGCTGGTCTTTTGTGGTGCAAACTACGAAAACTTAGAGCAGTCATAGATGCGGGGGCACCACCCGCTCAACGGCATTCGTTCGTGAGTGCTGGGATACTGGTGCAACTTTTGGAGCAATCATATATATATATATATATATATATATATATATATATATGTCTCCTCCAAAGACGCTCCTGCTGCTTAAAGGATCACTCGAACAAACAGGTAAGTGACAAACCACTTTATTGCCACGATGAAGATTTCATTTCACCCGTGATTGTTTCCTTAGAGCCAACGCGTTTCAAAGCTGTCCGCTTCTTCCTCTTGGGCTCATGATGCAAAGCGGAATTGGCAGTCCTCAGTAATTACCCATGATTTATGGCGCTTTAGTAGAGAGTGAATCCAGTTAAAGCTATAGTAGCTCCAAAGTGTCTCGAAACTCGTAATTACTTTCAGCCATAGTGATTACCCTACGTGGGTTCTGCGATGCACCAGTTATTTAAAAGGCTCCGCTCCGCTTCTTTCCTGAAAGTTTGGGGGTGATTCGTGAAGCAGGGGCCGAGAAAAAAGGAGGGTCCCAAAACATGTTTTCCCCAAGCAATTTTCCATAGGACCTTCAGCCAGGTCTACAGCCCGAACGGCTTAACGGAATGACACCATTTGGCAAAAGGTAGAGTTCTGCTCGCAGATCACGCTTTTTGTTGAATGGTGTAAATGCATTCAGTAGTTCCTGAGAAAATCATAAGTAAAATAATAAGTATATCTATAGGAGCTTACCGTACTCTGTACTGTACTCTGTACAGTGTGCGTACCTTCCCGAGCACAAGCTGCATGCTGATTGGATGTCAACTGTCTGTCAACACTCCAAACCAGGAAATGTTGGCAGCGATCTTGTGCCTCGGTAGAACCGAGGCAAAGAAAGCAGAAAACAAACGCGCAAAATGCGCAAAGGGGCCAGGGTAGACACACACTGACCCCCTAGGCCTGCTCAGGGGGTATCACACTCACCGCTCTCTCCTATTGTGTTGCTGTTTTATATAGCACAGACTCGACGCAAAGATATCGGAGCGCTATATATGAGCACCAATTACATTACAGAAGGGGGCATTCGTTTTTTAGGCACGATGAGATTATGGGATATGCTCAGAATCAAAGGATGAGGAGCGGTCGCAGAGACTTGAACCCGGTTCCCCAGTTTTAAAGTTGGCAGCTCTGGCCGTTAGGCCTTGTCCCCAGTATGGACTGCAAGCAGACTTCTCTCCGGCGCTCCAGCCCGGAGCCCAGGAGCCGAGGCGGCGCCCCCTTCCTTTTCTGCCTCTGAGAGCTACGCAGTATAATTAGAGTGGCCATAGGTCAGACGTGCAGCTTTCGGATTTTGTCACCGATGATGTGCAGCCATTGAGCACTACTTTTAAGGTCAGGCTGCTTGAGCGGACGGTATACACTGGTTAAGCTCACTGCTTATTGGAATGAACTACCTATCATGCTCTTTGGTACAGACCTAGCACTCACTGCTCTCTCCTATTGTGTTGCTGTTTTATATAGTGCGGACTCGACGCAAAGGTATCGGAGCGCTATATATGAGCATCAATTACATTACAGAAGGGCGCATTAGTTTTTTAGGCACGATGAGATTATGGGATTTGCTCAGAATCACAAGATGGTGAGCGGGCGCAGAGACTTGAACCCGGTTTCCCAGTTTCAAAGTCGGCAGTTCTGGGCGTAGGCCACGTCCCCCGTACAGACTTCAAGCAGACTTCTCTCCGGCGCTCCGGTGCTCCAGCCCAGAGCCCAGGAGCCGAGGTGGCGGCCCCTTCCTTTTCTGCCTCTGCGAGCTACGCAGTATAATTAGAGTGCCCATAGGTCAGACGTGCAGCTTTCGGATTTTGTCACCGATGATGTTTCAGCCATTGAGCACCACTTTCAAGGGCAGGCTGCTTGAGCGGACGGTATGCACTGGTTCAGCTCACTGCTTCTTGGAATGAACTACCTATCATGCTCTTTGGTGTAGACCTAGCCCTCACTGCTCTCTCCTATTGTGTTGCTGTTTTATATAGCTCAAACTCGACGCAAAGGTATCGGAGCGCTATATATGAGCACCAATTACATTACAGAAGTTCGCAATAGTTTTTTAGGCACAATGAGATTGTGGGATTTGCTCAGAATTACACGATGGTGAGCGGGTGCAGAGACTTGAACCCGGTTCCCTAGCTTCAAAGTTGGCAGCTCTGGCCGTTAGGCCACGCCCCAGTACAGACTGCAATCAGACTTCTCTCCGGCGCTCCAGCCGGGAGCCCAGGAGCCGAGGCCGTGCCCCCTTCCTTTTTTGCCTCTGAGAGCCACCCAGTATAATTAGAGTGTCCATAGGTCAGACGTGCAGCTTTCGGATTTTGTCACCAATGACGTGCATCCATTGAGCACTACTTTCAAGGGCAGGCTGCTTGAGCGGACGGAATGCACTGGTTCAGCTCACTGCTTCTTGGAATGAAGTACCTATCATGCTCTTTGGTATAGACCTAGCACTCACTGCTCTCTCCGATTGTGTTGCTGTTTTATATAGCGTGGACTCGACGCAAAGGTATCGGAGCGCTATATATGAGCACCAATTACATTACAGAAGGGGGCATTAATTTTTTAAGTACAATGCGATTATGGGATTTGCTTAGAATCATAGGATGGTGAGCGGGCGCAGAGACTTGAACCCAGTTCCCCTGCTTCAAAGGCGGCAGCTCTGGCCGTTAGGCCACGTTCCCAGTACAGACTGCAAGCAGACTTCTCTCCGGTGCTTCAGCCTGGAGCCCAGGAGCCGAGGGGGCGGCCCCTTCCTTTTCTGCCTCTGAGAGCCACGCAGTGTAATTAGAGTCGCCACAGGTCAGATGTGAAGCTTTCAGATTTTGTCACCGATGACGTGCAGCCATTGAGCACTACTTTCAAGGGCAGGCTGCTTGAGCAGACGGTATGCACTGATTAAGCTCACTGCTTCTTGGAATGAACTACCTATCATGCTCTTTGGTATAGACCTCGCACTCACTGCTCTCTCCTAATGTGTCGCTGTTTTATATGGCGCAAACTCGACGCGAAGGTATCGTAGTGCTATATATGAGCACCAATTACATTACAGAAGTTCGCAATATTTTTTTAGGCACAATGAGATTTTGGGATTTGCTCAGAATCACAGGATGGTGAGCGGGTGCAGAGACTTGAACCCGGTTCCCCAGCTTCAAAGTAGGCAGCTCTGGACGTTAGGCCACGTCCCCAGTACAGACTGGAAGCAGACTTGTCTCCGGCGCTCCAGCTGGGAGCCCAGGAGCCGAGGCAGCGGCCCCTTCCTTTTCTGCCTCTGAGAGCCACGCAGTATAATTAGAGTGGCCATAGGTCAGACATGCAGCTTTCAAATTTTGTCACCGATGACGTGCAGCCATTGAGCACTACTTTCAAGGGCAGGCTGCTTGAGGCAACGGTATGCACTGGTTCAGCTCACTGCTTCTTGGAATGAACTACCTATCATGCTCTTTGGTACAGACCTAGCACTCACTGCTCTCTCCTATTGTGTTGCTCTTTTATATAGCGTGGACTTGCCGCAAAGGTATCGGAGCTCTATATATAAGCAGAAGGGCGCTTTAAGTTTTTTAGGCGCAATGAGATTATAGGATTTGCTCAGAATCACAGGATGGTGAGCGGGCGCAGAGACTTGAACCCGGTTCCCCTGCTTCATAGTCGGCAGCTCTGGCCGCTAAGCCACGTCCACAGTACAGACTGCAAGCAGACTTCTCTCCAGTGCTCCAGCCCGGAGCCCAGGAGCCCTTTCCTTTTTTGCCTCTGAGAGCTACGCAGTATAATTAGAGTGGCCATAGGTCAGACGTGCAGCTTTCGGATTTTGTCACCGATGATGTGCAGCCATTGAGCACCACTTTCAAGGGCAGGCTGCTTGAGGCAACGGTATGCACTGGTTCAGCTCACTGCTTCTTGGAATGAACTACCTATCATGCTCTTTGGTGTAGACCTAGCACTCACTGATCTCTCCTATTGTGTTGTTGTTTTATATAGCGCGGCCTCGACGCAAAGGTATCGGAGCGCCTATAGATGAGCACCAATTTTATTACAGAAGGGCGCATTCGTTTTTTAGGCACAATGAGATTATAGGATTTGCTCAGAATCACAGGATGGTGAGCCGGCGCAGAGACTTGAACCCGGTTCCCCAGCTTCAAAGTCGGCAGTTCTGGCCGTTAGGCCACGTCCCCAGTAAAGACTGCAAGCAGACTTCTCTCCGGCGCTCCAGCCCGGAGCCCAGGAGCCGAGGCGGCGCCCCCTTCCTTTTCTGCCTCTGAGAGCTACGCAGTATAATTAGAGTGGCCATTGGTCAGACATGCAGCTTTCGGATTTTGTCACCGATGACGTGCAGCCATTGAGCACCACTTTCAAGGGCAGGCTGCTTGAGCGGACGGTATGCACTGGTTCAGCTCACTGCTTCTTGGAAGGATATACCTATCATGCTCTTTGGTATAGACCTAGCACTCACTGCTCTCTCCTATTGTGTTGCTGTTATATATAGCGCGGACTCGACACAAAGGTATTGCAGCGCTATATATGAGCACCAATTACATTACAGTAGGGCGCATTAGTTTGTTAGGCACAATGAGATTATGGGATTTGCTTAGAATTACAGGATGGTGAGCCGGCGCAGAGACTTGAACCCGGTTCCCCAGCTTCAAAGTTGGCAGCTCTGGCCGTTAGGCCACGTCCCCATTACAGACTGCAAGCAGACTTCTCTCCGGCGCTCCAGCTGGGAGCCCAGGAGCCGAGGCAGCGGCCCCTTCCTTTTCTGCCTCTGAGAGCCACGCAGTGTAATTAGAGTCGCCATAGGTCAGATGTGAAGCTTTCAGATTTTGTCACCGGTGACGTGCAGCCATTGAGCACCACTTTCAAGGGAAGGCTGCTTGAGCAGACGGTATGCACTGGTTCAGCTCACTGCTTCTTGGAATGAACTACCTATCATGCTCTTTGGTGTAGACCTAGCACTCACTGCTCTCTCCTATTGTGTTGCTGTTTTATATAGCGCGGACTCGACATGAAGGTATCGGAAGCGCTATATATGAGCACCAATTACATTACAGAAGTTCGCAATATTTTTTTAGGCACAATGAGATTGTGGGATTTGCTCAGAATCATAGGATGGTGAGCGGGCGTAGGGACTTGAACCAGGTTCCCCGGCTTCAAAGTCGGCAGCTCTGGCCGTTAGTCCACGTCCCCATTATAGACTGCAAACAGACTTCTCTCCTGGCACTCCAGCCTGGTGCCCAGGACCCGAAGCGGCGGCCCCTTCCTTTTCTGCCTCTGAGAGCCACGCAGTATAATTAGAGTGGCCATAGGTCAGACGTGTAGCTTTCAGATTTTGTCACCGATGACGTGCAGCCATTGAGCACTACGTTTTTTAGGTACGATGAGGTTATGGGATTTGCTCAGAATCACAGGATGGTGAGCGGGCGCAGAGACTTGAACCCGGTTCCCCAGCTACAAAGTCATGAAGCAGGGGTCGAGAAAAAAGGGGGGTCCCAAAACGTGTTTTCCCAATGCAATTTTCCATAGGACCTTTAGCCAGGGCTGCAGCCTGAACGGCTGAATGGAATTACGCCAAATTTGGCAAAAGGTAGAGTTCTGCTCGCAGATCACGCTTTTTGTTGAATGGTGTAAATCCGTTCAGTAGTTTCTGAGAAAATCATAAGTAGAATAATAAGTATATCTATAGGAGCTCATCGTACTCTTTACTGTACTCTGTACAGTGTGCGTACCTTCCCGAGCACGAGCTGCATGCTGATTGGATGTCAACTGTCTGCCAACACTATAAACCAGGAAGTGTTGGCAGCGGTCTTGTGCCTCGGTAGAACCGAGGCACAAGAAAGCAGGAAACAAATGCGCAAAACGAGCAAAGAGGGCAGGGTAGACACACCCTGACCCCCTAGGCCTGCTCAGGGGGTCCCACACTCACTGCCCTCTCCTATTGTGTTGCTGTTATATGTAGCGCGGACTCGACACGAAGGTATCGGAAGCGCTATATATGAGCACCAATTACATTACAGAAGTTCGCAATAGTTTTTTAGGCACAATGAGATTATGGGATTTGCTCAGAATCACAGGATGGTGAGCGGGCGCAGAAACTTGAACCCGGTTCCCAAGCTTCAAAGTCGGCAGCTCTGGCCATTAGGCCACGTCCCCAGTACAGACTGCAAGCAGACTTCTCTCCGGCGCTCCAGCCCGGAGCCCTGGAACCGAAGTGGCGGCCCCTTCCTTTTCTGCCTCTGAGAGCCACGCAGTATAATTAGAGTGGCCATTGGTCAGACATGCAGCTTTTGGATTTTGTCAATGATGACGTGCAGCCATTGAGCACTTGTTACAAGAGCAGGCTGCTTGAGGCAACGGTATGCACTGGTTCAGCTTACTGCTTCTTGAAATGAACTACCTATCATGCTCTTTGGTATAGACTAAGTATGGGCGTAAAATGTGGATTTTTGCAAATTTCGCGATCTGCGAATCGTGCGAATTTGCCCAAAAAGACGCAAATTCGCAAGCTACGAATTATTTTGCTTGGTCGCGCTTAAAAAACTACAATATCGCTCGCGCGGTGTTGACTTATCGTGATTCTGAGTCCGTCGAATTGTTTTTCTCCCGGTTTGCGTGTGCTGCGCCATTTTCGATCTTGCTGCGTGATCGCGCAAGAGTTTTGCGAACGCAATTACGTTATCTCATCTTGCCATCTTGCACAGCAAGAGTTTGACAACGCGAGTACGTCATAAAGGTCCGCGATCACGCATTGCGGGAGTAAACAATGCCAAACACGTAGATGCAGCATGCAAAAATTTCAATTCTGCACAAGAAATCCACCACAGGAAGCATAAACCTTGTGAAAATGATGATTTTGATCAGAATAACTCCTCATATTGACATTTGGCTGCACTTTTTTGTGCAGGAGTCCATTTTTTGGGGTGGGGTGGGAGGAAGGAAGTGCCCCAGAGTCTCCAACTTCCTGTTCCTGTCCAGCAGGCTCCTCCCAGTGCTTTGTCCATGTCCTGGTCACATTTGATTTGGATCTGGAGCTGGAAGGATTACTTTTTGTCGCTGCTGCTGGATATTTGTATTTGAGGACTATTTGGACTTTGGAGTTTGGATCACTTTTGGACTTGAGATTTTACAATTAAGTTGGTGTTGTTTGTTTGGGGCATTGCAGTTGAGGCAACTACAGTTCTAAAACTTTTTTCACAACTTTAACAAAATATATATTGTGGGTAGCCACGGTATCCAGTAGGCCCAGGGTTATTCATGGGTGCATGATACAAATGTTTCTGTGATTTTGTTTTTTTACTTAATTCTCATTTATGTCTTGGAATTTTAGCTCACTGTTATATGTAGATTTTGTTAAAAAATTTGGGGTGCCTGTAAAGCCTCACTAGCCAGTAGGCCCAAGGGTAATGAGTGGTGCATGGACCAAGTCTTTATGTAAACATCATTGAGGGCATGGATGGCATTGGATTGTGGTGATTTTTGAGTGTTTTTTTACTTTTTGGGGTGTTGTTGTGGCCTGGCCATGTGGGTGGGGGCCATTTTGAGGCCTTGGACAGGCAGGGCCTGGCCTTGTGGTCGGGTCAAGGGGCCATTTTGAAGCCAGGCAGTGTGCTCAGGCTTGCACCCAGTTTGCCTTGCTTTCAACCATTATGCCCAGGGGTACTCAATGGTGCATGGGCCTAGTCTTTCTGTGGGGTGTCTTGAATTTATAATAATGTTCAGAGTGGGTGGCGCACAGCTTTTTGGGTTTGCTTGAGAAAAAGATCCTTATCAAATTAAAGTCGATTGGGTGTTCCGCCAGGTAACGTGTCCGTCCTAGGCACGTCTATTCAACAAATGTAAGTAATGTGCCACCATGAGAACATGGCGCCATCCCTGTGTGTTGGGCACTCCTTAGGTTCCTATGGAAACAAGACTCCTGGTTTCGCTTTACGAATTATTTAATCATTCGTCTGTATCATCATCGTATTTCATGGTGACATTTATAAGTTCAAAAATACAGTATCACTCGATCAGATTTTTAGATACATGTGTATATCCAATTGCTCCAATACATTTCGGGCGGAACATGCCCTTCATCGGGGAGCTTCTGCAATAAACGGAGAAAACATAGCACTAAGAATGGGCGAAAAACGTCCATCGTGTGTTTTAAATAAAGTTAATTAACGAAAGGATCCCGTGCATGCTTACGAGTTTTGTGCTCCGTGAACATTAACCCAAACGGGGGAAGAATTCAAACGTGCAACGTGCTAAGAACATAAAACTGCCGGTGAAGGAGTGGTTTTAACCTTTAAGCGTAAGCCGACCGGGAGCTCTGTTCAGCTAATAGTGCGTGCAGTGAACCTAATGGTTGAAATAATATAAAATAAAATAAACGGGTAGTCCGTTAGTGTAAAGAGACTGACTCGGTGTGTCCTGTTTGTCAGAGTGATTTAGTTTGTGAACGTAAATGGAACAAGTGCTCCGGTGAACTAACAGTGCATGCTGAACGGGTGATAAAACTTACTCGGTGTGCGGAACGAGTGCTCCGGTGAACTTACAGTGCATGCTAAACAGGTGATAAAACTTACTCGGTGTGCCGTGTTCGTCTGCTACGGTCGTCGGTATCGTAATCTCTATGCGGAAGTGATACGGGAAGTGATGTTGTAGGTGAGCTAGTGTGGTGAACATAAACGGCAGACTAAAGGCGGTGCGGCCATCTTGAGTGAGAAACTATTCTAGATGTGATATATATAAGAATATAAGGCACAATCGCATAGTGGGGAACAATGTCAGAAAGAATCACATAGGATTATATAAAACATGAAAATTCTAAACGGTCATTAAGGCCCATGGGCTTCATGGACTGCATACGGTAGATCCAAGCCATCTCTCTCTGTAATAGATATTTATTATTGTCCACACCCTCGATCTTCTGAACCTGTTCCAAAATCAAAAACCTAAGTTGGGACACGTTATGCCGATTTTCGTTAAATTGTGTTGCTACATTTGATTTTAAGTTCTTAAGTCTGATATTGGATTTGTGCTCGTTGATGTGAGTCTTTATCTTCCTCTCTGTTTTTCCAATGTAACACTTCCCACATGGGCATTTGATTAGGTATACGACATTGGAGGTGTCGCATGTGGCATTAACATATAGTTTCACGGGAATTCCTTTCATGGGGTGATTAACAACAGTGCCGGTAATGATGTTGTTGCAAGTTCCGCAGTTTCTTCATGGTCTGGTGCCCTTGGCGGGCATTCTCTCAAGTTGCTTTTTTGTCAGAATTTCTTTTACGTTTGCGCCGCGAGTGTAGGCGAATAAGGGTGGTTCCTTGAAGGTAGTGCCAAAATCTGGTTCAATACTCATGATCGGCCCATGTTTCAAAATTATCCGTTTGTATGAAGAACTCATGTTGGAAAATTTGGAAACTAATACCATCCTGTTGGTTTGTTTGCGTGGTGTTTTAGATAATAATGTTTCCCTTGGGGTGTCAAAGGCTTGCTTTTTGGCACTTTCTATGAGGAACGTTGAGTATCCTCTTGCCTCGAACCTCTCACCCACTTCTTGTAATCTGATTTGAGTTTGGTCAGGATCAGATGAGATTCTTCTGATTCTTAGCATTTGAGATATGGGTAAGTGTGTTTTTAAGGATCGTTGGTGGTGACTAGAGAAATGTAATGCAATATTTCGGTCCGTTTTTTTATGATATAGATCCGTTACAAAGCCTGTGTCTGTGGCCGTGATCTTGACATCAAGAAAGGTGATGGTTTTATTATTGATCTCCCAGGTGAATTGGATGCGTTCATCAGGTTGGTTCAGTGAGGTCAGAGCTTGTGATAAGGATTCTTCGGTGTTCTTCCATACGACAAACACGTCGTCTATGTACCTTGCGTACATTTTCATGTTATTTGTCCAATTGGGGTTTTCATAGATGTTGGTTTGTTCAAAATGTTTCATATAGATATTCGCGTAAGTAGGCGCGGCACAATTCCCCATAGAGGTCCCGGACAGCTGTAGATACCAATCGTTGTCCAGTTGGAAATAGCTATGGTACAGTGTGAACATAGTTAATTCCATCAGGAATTGTTGCATGTCTGGTTTAAGGTTACTTTCAAGGATTGATTTCTACATGGCTTCAATGCCTCCTGCGTGGGGGATTGATGTGTAGAGTGAGCGGATATCCGCTGTGCAAAGAACTATATGTTCCTCTTTGGAAATCTTGATACGGGCCAATTCATTCAGGAAGGCTGTCGTGTCTTGGATATAGCTGTCCATCTGTCTTACGGTGGGCTGTAAATACCGGTCTATGAATTTTCCCACGAGTTCATGTAATGAACCCCTGGTAGAAACGATAGGCCTGAACGGAGGGTCTTCTAAGCTCTTGTGGATTTTTGGTATCAGGTATATCGTTGGGCTCTTGGGAAAAGGCTTAAGTAGGTACTTTTTAGTCCTGTCATCAATGGTTCCACATTCATAGGCTTTTTGGACGATGTTAGTCAAGGTTTCTTTGAATTGTGTGGTGGGATTACCAGGAAGTTTCATATAGGTGAGTTCATCTCGTATATGTTCTTGTACCTTTCGGTTGTACATAGATGAGTTCATTACCACTAGGGCACCGCCCTTGTCAGCTTTGATGCATTTTATTTGATCATTGTTGGCTAACTTTTTCAAAGTGTCTTGATCCTTTTGTGTGATGTTTCTGTGTCCTTTCTTGTTGTAATTCAATTTAGTGATGTCTTGATTTACCAGATTTTCAAATAAATCGATGCTCTTGTGGCTTACAGGTGCTTCAAATGTACTCGCCGGTCTTAGGCCCATCAGTTGGTCTGGTTTGTCCGGTAATGGGGGTAATACATGATCAAAATAATGTCGTAGTTTCAACTTCTGTGTGAATTTATATGTGTTTACTTGTAGTTCTAGTTGGTTGGTTCTGTACGTAGGTACAAATAAAGTGCCTTTGGACAGCAGATTCATTTCGTGTTTGGTGAGTGTTATGTCGGAGATGTTAATGATCAGGTGTTCTTTTTCTTGTTGTCCTTCTTTGTGCTCCGGGTACTGGGGTGAGCCGTTTTTTTCTCCTTTTCTTTTTCTTTTTCTAAGACCCCTCCTGGGTCGTTTATGATGTCTCTGCCTTCGGCTAAAAAAGGTACCGCGGTAGAAGATCCTGGTTGTTGGTTCTGGGTCTCAGTCCTGGTCGTTGGTTCATTTGGCTGGGCAAAAGTTTTTCTGAGTGGGCGGTTAGAAGTATCACTGCCAGAAGAGGACGTGTCCGTTTGCGAGTTGAAAGGTTTGTTTCTTCTGCGTTGGGCATATACCTCAGCCCACGTGTATACCTCTCCCAATTTATAATCTTGGGTGTCCCTTCTGAATTTTCTAATTTTTTCGGTCATTAATTTCTCGGGAATGTTTATCAATTTGTCCCTTTATGTCTTCAAGGATCTTTCCCCATTCTTCAGTGGTTCTCATGTTAGATAATTCATCTTCCACGTCTTTTATTTCTTTTCCAAGGTCAATGAGAATGTTCGATAGTTCCTGAATTATTAGTAAAATTAAATCCAAACTGCATTTGTTCAATACTGCATTCCATTTCTCTTGGAAAGATTTAGAGTTCTTACACAACGATGGTTTCAACGCTATGCGAAGCCCTCTGGGGATGCGGAGCGCGCGGTGGTATCTTAATAGCGTACTAGCATGTAGCTTATGATTTACTTCCCTTTTGGACAAATATAATAACTGTCGTATACATTGCTCCTTAGTGTGATTGGAGGTGTTGGAGGCTATGTCTTCGCTGATTAGTGCATAGATGCGTGCTGTTTCGTTTTCGTCAAAGGCCAGTGTGTCTGCCTTAGCGTCAGTTGATCGGGTGATCTCATCATATTGCATGTTGTAAGTTGCGTGCTGCCACCCGTTGGGCGGATTAGTGACTATAATAATGTTCAGAGTGGGTGGCGCACAGCTTTTTGGGTTTGCTTGAGAAAAAGATCCATATCAAATTAAAGTCGATTGGGTGCTCCTCCAGGTAACGTGTCCATCCTAGGCACGTCTATTCAACAAATGTAAGTAATGTGCCACCATGAGAACATGGCGTCATCCCTGTGTGTTGGGCACTCCTTAGGTTCTTATGGAAACAAGACTCCTGGTTTCGCTTTACGAATTATTTAATCATTCGTCTGTATCATCATCGTATTTCATGGTGACATTTATAAGTTCAAAAATACAGTATCACTCGATCAGATTTTTAGATACATGTGTACATCCGATTGCTCCAATGCATTTCGGGCGGAACATGCCCTTCATCGGGGAGCTTCTGCAATAAACGGAGAAAACATAGCACTAAGAATGGGCGAAAAACGTCCATTGTTATGTTATGTTATGTTATGTTAGTGCTATTTGTATTGCGCACGGCTGCTCCAGCGAAGGAGCGTCCCGGCGCACCGACAAGGTGGCGAACACAACACAACAGGGGAACAGAAAATATTATTAAAAAATGGGGGAGTGAAGGATTTAACAAAGCTCAGAAAATAAATGGGTTTTAGCGGCCTTGCGGAAGGAAAGCAGGTCACCAAGGGTCCGGAGTTTCAAAGGGAGAGCGTTCCAGAGTGCGGCTGCCCGCACCTTAAAAGAGCGACCCCCCACCCGACTGAGTTTGAACCGAGGGGCTACCGCTAATTCTTGGTCCAGCGAGCGCAAAGTACGGCCCGGGATATAAGGGCGCAAAAGTTGGCGCAGTAAGGGAGGCGATAGGCCCTTCAGAATCTTGAAGGAAAGGCACAAAACTTTAAAGTGAATCCGCTGCCTAACGGGTAACCAATGCAAGGCTCGCAAAGATGGACCGGCCGAGCAAAACCTAGGAAGACTTACGATTGCTCTGGCCGCAGCGTTCTGCACTCTTTGAAGTCGGGTTAACTCGGCCTGGTTTAATCCTATAAAAAGGGAGCTGGCATAGTCCAACCGAGCCAAAACCGTTGCTTGCACCACCAATTGACGAGTTGCAGCATCAAAGTATTTAAGGGCAGGGCGCAGATTGCGCAAGATGCCGAAGCAGCACGCCGCCGTCCTTTTGGTGTGGCCAACGAAGTTGAGGGAAGGGTCCAGCCAAACACCAAGATTTTTGATCTCCGCAACCGGAGTGGGGGTCGGCCCCAGCTCAGAGGGCCACCAAGTATCTCCCCATAGGTCCGTCCGCTTCCCAAAGATCATCACCTCCGTTTTTTTGGCGTTTAGTTGGAGACAGTTGGACGTCATCCAACCAGCCACCGCCCTGAGTCCTTCTCTGAATCTTGGGGCATCCACCCCAGAGTCCCCGCTGATCGTGACTGCTAGCTGGGTGTCATCTGCGTACGACACCATGGTCATACCACAGAGCTTCACAACCTCAGCCAGCGGCCTCACGTAGATGTTAAACAACGTGGGGCTCAGCGAGGAACCCTGTGGGACCCCAAGAGACAGAGGATGACATTTGGACTGGTAGGGCGGGGACGCCACACAGAAGGAACGATCCCTGAGAAAAGAACGAAACCACTGGTGTGCAGTGCCGATCACCCCTATCTCCTCGAGACGTTGCAGGAGAATATCATGGGAGACCGTGTCAAAGGCGGCGCTTAGGTCTAACAAAACAAGCGCCGCCGTTTGACCTGCATCCAGAACTACCCGCAGGTGCTCGACCATAGATAGCAGTGCTGTCTCCGTACTGTGGCCAGCCCGAAAACCATTCTGGGTATCGTCCAGAATGTTGGCACGCGACAGATGACCAGTGAGGGCGGTGTTAACATGCGCCTCCGCGAGTTTGGCTGGCCATGGGAGAAGCGAAATCGGGCGGTAGTTCTCCGATTTTGTAGGGTCGAGAGATGGTTTTTTCAAAATGGGCATTACTACCGCATGCTTCCATTTCAAAGGCACCTGGCCTGATGATAGCGACGTGTTGATTAAGTCGCAAACCGGGCGAGCAAAAATCTGGTCTCTGAACATTGGTGGCTTGAGCGGGTCGTCCGGCGACCCAGACTTGACTCGGAGAGCCAAGGCCGTGTAAGACTCCAAAGAGAGAGAGGGGAGAGAGTCTAGCACCACCTGATCCGGCAGGATGGGTGGCCCCATACTGGTTTGTGCAGTGGAGGGGGGGAAGGCCCTATATATGGTCTGGACCTTCTCCAGGAAGAAAGCCGCCAGCGCTTCACAATGAGTATTGGAGCTGATGGAGTTATCGGCAGGCTTCCTTGCCACAAGGTCTTTAAGGGCCTTAAAGATGGTTTTAACAGGGTTCCCACTATTGCGAAACTCCAGAGCGTAGTATTCAGCCCGGGTTCTACAAACCGCGCGGTGATAAGACTTGACCGCAAACATATACAGGGTTTTTTTGCTGCTGTCATACCTCTTCCTCCAATCTCTCTCTGCACGTCTGCAGACACTTTTCCGAGCCCTCAGATTGCCATCATACCAGGGGCTAGGGGCGCGGGAGCCACACTTACTGTGTGTTTTAAATAAAGTTAATTAACGAAAGGATCCCGTGCATGCTTACGAGTCTTGTCCTTCGTGAACATTAACCCAAACGGGGGAAGAATTCAAACGTTCAACATGCTAAGAACATAAAATTGCCGGTGAGGGAGTGGTTTTAACCTTTGAGCGTAAGCCGACCGGGTGCTCTGTTGAGCTAATAGTGCGTGCCGTGAACGTAATGGTTGAAATAAAATAAAATAAAATAAACGGGTAGTCAGTTAGTGTAAAGAGACTGACTCGGTGTGTCCTGTTCGTCAGAGTGGTTTAGTTTGTGAACGTAAACAGAACGAGTGCTCCGGTGAACTAACAGTGCATGCTGAACGGGTGATAAAACTTACTCGGTGTGCGGAACGAGTGCTCCGGTGAACTAACAGTGCATGCTAAACGGGTGATAAAACTTACTCGGTGTGCCGTGTTCGTCTGCTACGGTCGTCGGTGTCGTAATCTCTATGCGGAAGTGATACGGGAAGTGATGTTGTAGGTGAGCTAGTGTGGTGAACATAAACAGCGGACTAAAGGCGGTGCGGCCATCTTGAGTGAGAAACTATTCTAGATGTGAAAAATATAAGAATATAAGGCACAATCGCATAGTGGGGAACAATGTCAGAAAGAATCACATAGGATTATATAAAACATGAAAATTCTAAACGGTCATTAAGGCTCATGGGCTTCCTGGACTGCATACGGTAGATCCAAGCCATCTCTCTCTGTAATAGATATTTATTATTGTCCACACCCTCGATCTTCTGAACCTGTTCCAAAATCAAAAACTTAAGTTGGGACACGTTATGCCGATTTTCGTTAAAGTGTGTCGCTACATTTGATTTTAAGTTCTTAATAAGCATGGGCGGAAAATCCGTTTCGCTCGCGGATTTTGCGGATTTTCGGGAAATTCGCAATCCGCGAGATTCGCGAATCTCCCGCAAAATCCGCAAATCCGCGAGCAGCGGATTTTGCTCGCACTGCTCGCACTGTTCGCGTGAGTTCGCGGCTTCCCAGTACAACTTCGCGCCCCGCGAATAAGTGCAAAATTGCAGAAATACGATCTAATCAAAACTGAAACTACTTACCAGGTTCAAAAGTTCAGGCTCATCATTAGTAGCCATTTCCTGTAGTGCTTGCTGAGGGGCCCCTCCAGAGTTCAGTTGCCAGTTGCAACTATTATGTGACCCTGCTCTGAACCTCAGAATAGTTACACATATGCCACAAAGGTCCTGAATTACAGCTAAGGGAGACAAGCAGGAGCCAGGCTGGCAGTTCAAATCCATTAATCAGCCCCTAATTCATTATTGTCAGTTGGGGCAGGGCAGGTGTTGTAACTAATTTTGCAACAATGAAAGCACTTAGCAAGTGCAAAAGTTCACTAATCAGGAAGCACTAAGGAAGCAGGTGCCAGCTAAAAAAATATTCTGTGACACATTAATCAGCCCCAAATTAATTCAGGTCACTTGAGGCAGGGAAGGTGTGCTTGCGTTGCCACAATAATGTACACTGACTGGACAACCTGAGGGTGCTGTGATGAAACAGAGGGTGGCATGGGTGGGCCAGAGGGTGGCATGAGTAGTCAGAGAGTGGCAGTGGTGACAGAGAGTGGCAGTGATGAAGAAGCGTGTCCCAAACAGGCTGGACACGTAGAAACAACAAGTTCGCGAAACTTGCGACCCGACAGGTAAGTTCGCAAATTGCGAAATTGTAAAAACCCTCGCGAACTGGCAGAAACACGGGCGAACACAAAAAAAAAAAATCCGCAAATTCGCGGGAATTCGCGGATTTTGCGGATTGCGAGTTCGCAAATCCGCAAAATTCGCGAACGCGAGATCCGCAAAATTCGCCCATGCTTAGTTCTTAAGTCTGATATTGGATTTGTGCTCGTTGATGCGAGTCTTTATCTTCCTCTCTGTTTTTCCAATGTAACACTTCCCACATGGGCATTTGATTAGGTATACGACATTGGAGGTGTCGCATGTGGCATTAACATATAGTTTCACGGGAGTTCCTTTCATGGGTGATTAACAACAGTGCCGGTAATGATGTTGTTGCAATTTCCGCAGTTTCTGCATGGTCTGGTGCCCTTGGCGGGCATTCTCTCAAGGTGCTTTTTTGTCAGAATTTCTTTTACGTTTGCGCCGCGAGTGTAGGCGAATAAGGGTGGTTCCTTGAAGGTAGTGCCAAAATCTGGTTCAATACTCATGATCGGCCAATGTTTCAAAATTATCCGTTTGTATGAAGAACTCATGTTGGAAAATTTGGAAACTAATACCATCCTGTTGGTTTGTTTACGTGGTGTTTTAGATAATAATGTTTCCCTTGGGGTGTCAAAGGCTTGCTTTTTGGCACTTTCTATGAGGGACGTTGGGTATCCTCTTGCCTTGAACCTAAGCCTGGGCGTAGTTCGCGTAGCCGCACTCCGCGAGCTACGCGAAGATGCACTTGCACTCCGCGAACTACGCATAGCTCCGCGAGCATGCGTAGTAGCTTGCTTGACCCGTTCGCAAGCCATTTTTCGTCTTCGGGAGCGCCGTGGAACTCTGGAACCTGCTCGACACCACATCTCCAGACATCGCCTTCCTCACGGAAACATGGATGAACGCCTCCTCAGCGCCCGACATCGCCGTCGCCATCCCGGACGGATACAAGATCACCCGGAGAGACCGCATCAACGAGACAGGAGGAGGCATCGACATCGTTCACAAGAACACCATCCGCATCACAACCAACTCAGACGACACCCTCACAGCCGCTTAACATCTTCACTTCCAGATACACACCGACCCCAAGACCACACTCAGAGGCACCCTCATTTACAGACCCCCAGGACCTCGCACACAATTCAGCGAAGACATCGCAGACTTCATCAGCCCACACGCCCTTGCCTCCGCTGACTACATCCTCCTAGGGGACCTCAACTTCCACCTGGAGAACAACAATGACAACACCACCACCACCCTGCTGGACAACCTCGCCAACCTCGGACTCATGCAACTGGTGAACACCCCCACCCACTACGCCGGACACACGCTTGACCCAGTCTTCTCCTCCAGCAAGTACATCTCCTTCAGCCACTGCACCGGGCTCCACTGGACAGACCACAGCTGCGTCCACTTCAGCTTCAGAAAGACCACGACTCACCACCACCCGCAACAGGTTCCCTGCAGGAACTGGAACAAGATCACCACCGACCAGCTCACCACTGCACTGAGCCAGAACCCGCCCGCCAGCTCAACGGACCCCAACCAAGCAGCCAACAACCTCACACAGTGGATCACCAATTGCGCTCGCCCAACCAGCCTCGACCACTCGCAGTCCAGCTTCCGCACCAACCACAGCACCGAGACCGCCCTCATCGCAGCCACTGACGACATCCGAGCCCTGCTCGACAACTGGGAAACAGCGGCCCTCATCCTCCTGGACCTCTCCGCAGCATTCGATACGGTCTGCCACCGAACCCTAGTGCAGCGCCTCAGCAACATCGGAATCCAAGAGAAGGCACTGGAGTGGATCATCTCATTCCTCACGGGAAGAACCCAGAGAGTCCGCCTCCCCCGTACAGATCCAAGGCCACCGAAGTCATATGCGGCGTACCACAAGGATCATCACTCAGCCCCACCCTCTTCAACGTCTACATGAGCCCCCTCGCAGCCATCGTACGCCAACCCAACCTCAACATCATTTCCTACGCCGACGACACCCAGCTGATCCTCTCCCTCACCAACGACCCAGGAACCGCCAGAACCAACCTACACGAAGGGATGAAAGACGTAGTCGAGTGGATGAGGAACAGCCGCCTGAAACTGAACTCAGACAAGATGGAAGTCCTCATCCTTGGATCATCACCCTCCGCCTGGGACGACTCCTGGTGGCCCCCTGCCTGGTCAGCGCACCCAAACCCCCGGACCACGCACGCAACCTGGGCTTCATCCTGGACTCCTCCCTCTCGATGACCAGACAAGTCAACGCCGTCTCATCATCATGCTTCAACCTCCTACGCATGCTCCGAAAGATCTTCCCATGGCTCGCCACCGAAACCAGGAAGACGGTCACACAGGCACTCTTCACCAGCCGACTGGACTACGGAAACACCCTCTATACCGGAACCACAGCCAAACTCCAGAAAAGACTCTAACACATCCAGAACGCCTCCGCACGACTCATCTTGGACATCCCCCGACACAGCCACATCTCCGGACACCTGAGCGACCTTCACTGGCTCCCCGTCAGCAAGAGAATCACGTTCCAACTCCTCACCCACGCACACAAGGCCCTCCACGACCTGGGCCCCAGGTACCTCAACAACCGCCTGACCTTCTACACTCCCACCCGCCAGCTACGATCGACCAGCCACGCCCTCGCCGCCGTGCCACGCATCCGAAGATCCACCATGGGAGGAAGATCCTTCTCCTACCTGGCAGCCAAGACTTGGAACTCCCTCCCCATCCACCTCCGCCTGACCCAAGACCACCTCTGCTTCAGGAAGCAACTCAAGACATGGCTGTTCGAGCAGTAGCGGACCACCCTCCCCCAAGTGCCTTGAGACCCTCTGGGTGAGTAGCGCGCTATACAAATATCCTGATTGATTGATTGATTGCCTGCATGCTCGGGATGTGTAGCGCGCGAAGTTACCCATGAGGTTTGTCCTGCCAGCTCGCGTCCCCTTATTTCCGGTCACTACTAACGTGTTCGCGAGTTATTCTGTGCCAGATTGCAGTTTCTGCGTGTTCGGCAACTCGATCTTACCGACAAGCATCCTCGCGCACGCGAAAATGCTATTGAGCGCGCGAGAACTACGCTACGCAGCAGTTCGCGGAGTATTCAACAACTTCGCGTTCTCCGCGGAGCGCGGAGTTGCCGAAACTCCGCAAACTCCGCGAACGGAGCGTAGTTCTTCGCCCAGGGTTACTTGAACCTCTCACCCACTGGTAATCTGATTTGAGTTTGGTCAGGATCAGATGAGATTCTTCTGATTCTTAGCATTTGAGATATAGGTAAGTGTGTATTTTTAAGGAGCCTTGGTGGTGACTAGAGAAATTTAATGCATTATTTCGGTCATTTTTTTTACGAAATAGATCCGTTACAAAGCCTGTGTCTGTGGTCGTGATCTTGACATCAAGAAAGGTGATGGTTTTATTATTGATCTCCCAGGTGAATTGGATGCGTTCATCAGCTTGGTTCAGTGAGGTCAGAGCTTGTGATAAGGATTCTTTGGTGTTCTTCCATACGACAAACACGTTGTCTATGTACCCTGTGTACATTTCCATGTTATTTGTCCAATTGGGGTTTTCATAGATGTTGGTTTGTTCAAAATGTTTCATATGGATATTCGCGTAAGTAGGCGCGGCACAATTCCCCATAGAGGTCCGGGACAGCTGTAGATACCAATCGTTGTCCAGTTGGAAATAGCTATGGTACAGTGTGAACATAGTTAATTCCATCAGGAATTGTTGCATGTCTGGTTTAAGGTTACTTTCAAGGATTGATTTCTCCATGGCTTCAATGCCTCCTACGTGGGGGATTGATGTGTAGAGTGAGCGGACATTTTAACATTATTATCTAAAACACCACGCAAACAAACCAACAGGATGGTATTAGTTTCCAAATTTTCCAACATGAGTTCTTCATACAAACGGATAATTTTGAAACATTGGCCGATCATGAGTATTGAACCAGATTTTGGCACTACCTTCAAGGAACCACCCTTATTCGCCTATACTCGCGGCGCAAACGTAAAAGAAATTCTGACAAAAAAGCACCTTGAGAGAATGCCCGCCAAGGGCACCAGACCATGCAGAAACTGCGGAAATTGCAACAACATCATTACCGGCACTGTTGTTAATCACCCCATGAAAGGAACTCCCGTGAAACTATATGTTAATGCCACATGCGACACCTCCAATGTCGTATACCTAATCAAATGCCCATGTGGGAAGTGTTACATTGGAAAAACAGAGAGGAAGATAAAGACTCGCATCAACGAGCACAAATCCAATATCAGACTTAAGAACTTAAAATCAAATGTAGCGACACACTTTAATGAAAATCGGCATAACGTGTCCCAACTTAAGTTTTTGATTTTGGAACAGGTTCAGAAGATCGAGGGTGTGGACAATAATAAATATCTATTAGAGAGAGAGATGGCTTGGATCTACCGTATGCAGTCCATGAAGCCCATGGGCCTTAATGACTGTTTAGAGTTTTATATAATCCTATGTGATTTTTTCTGACATTGTTCCCCACTATGCGATTGTGCCTTATATTCTTATATTTTTCACATCTAGAATAGTTTCTCACTCAAGATGGCCGCACCGCCTTTAGTCCGCTGTTTATGTTCACCACACTAGCTCACCTACAACATCACTTCCCGTATCACTTCCGCATAGAGATTACGACACCGACGACCGTAACAGACGAACACGGCACACCGAGTAAGTTTTATCACCCGTTTAGCATGCACTGTTAGTTCACCGGAGCACTCGTTCCACACACCGAGTAAGTTTTATCACCCGTTCAGCATGCACTGTTAGTTCACCGGAGCACTTGTTCCGTTTACGTTCACAAACTAAACGACTCTGACGAACAGGACACACCGAGTCAGTCTCTTTACACTAACTGACTACCCGTTTATTTTATTTAGGTTTAAAGTATTTTATTGCAGCATTGAAAGAAAAGGACAAACAAGTAACCACAGGTGCCCCCCGCGAAATAGTGTATACAGTTCAACATAGACATGAAATCCGTTCGTGCAGTGCGATGGACACATCCTGTTCCAGAGTCACATGGCTAGTGCACCTGTGGGTGGGGACAAACCAAAAGGAGAAAGAAAAACAAAAACCCCCCCAACCCCCCGATTCCCCCCCCACCCCCTGTACTCTGCTATCAAACTTCCTTCTTTTCACCATGGCAGCGTGGTCATCCGTGCCCCCCTCTAGCTAACTACCCGGGCAACTCAGGTGGGCGGGGCTGGCGGAGGCGTCAGCCGTAGCAATCTGAGATATCTAGGGCAAGTAATTTCTTTGAATTCTGACTGTAACAGTGTGTGAAATGGTAACCACAGCTCCTCAAATGTGTCCACCTCCCCCGCTACTACCAGGGACATCTTCTCCATGCCTAAGACATGCCACATACTATGTAGCCAACCAACAACAGTAGGAGGCGTGGTAGTGCACCAGTGAATAAGTATATTCTGAATTGCCGATCCCAGGGCGATCGCTATCTGCCTACCCTTCTTAGATCTTAGGGGGTACATCAAACCGTTTGGCAGGCCAAGCAGAACATAGGCAGGAAAGCGGGGTAATTTAATCTCAAAGCATTGGTCAATCTCATTCAGCACCTCCTCCCAGTAGGGAGTCAGTAGTGGGCATTCCCATAGTATATGAGTGAGTGTGCCAGTCTGTCCGCAGTCTCGCCAGCAGGTCTTGGGTATTGAGTGGTTCATTTCGTGAAGTTTCTCGGGGGTGCGATACCAGTAAGTGGAAATTTTTGTGAAAGTCTCAGTAAGCCCAGTGTGGTAAGCAGAGTGTTGTGCCCGGTAGGAGATGTGGTCCCAGTCAGTGTGGCTCAGCGCTCGTCCCAGCTCCCGCTCCCAGCGGTCTCTCCCGGGATTGTAGATGTGAGAAGGGGGAGGTTGCAACAGTTTATAAAGGTCAGAGATAAGCTTGGCGTCTGAGGAGCGTGTCACCAGCCAACGCCCATATGCCGTGAGTTTCCGGTCCGCCGAGGCTCGCACCTGCGGCTGGAGCGCCCAGTGACGCGCCTGCATGTATCTCATGCGCTTCGTCTCGGGCAGACTGAAGTCCCGCCGAAGATCCTGGAAGGAGACGGCACCCTCCGGGCCATACATATGGAATAGGGCGGAGCAGCGGGCTGCCCGCCAGAGCTCAAAGGCTCCCGGTTCCATACCAGGGCTAAAGTCCGGGTTTCCGATTATTGGTGTAAAAGGAGAAGGAAAGGTGGTAAGGTCGTGTTTGGTGGACACGGAGTCCCAGATTCGGAGCGGGACCCGCGTGATGAAGGACGCATAGAGGTTGGGGGGGCGGTGGGCCCTCCGCAGGAAGGGCACTTCCTGCAGCGTCCTGCCCGCCACCGCCTGGTCCTGAAACAACCAGTGTTTATCTGATTCCCACCGGCTCCACTCTACTAGGTAGCGCAGATGAGAAGCTTGGAAATACTTGTGCAAGTCCGGTATACGAAGGCCACCGGACTCAGGCGCTAGCGTGGCTATGGCTCTCTTGAGCCTAGGTTTGCGACCCTGCCATACAAAGCGTGTTATGTCAGACTGGGCCAGTCCGAGCCATCCCTTGGGGGGTTGCAACGGGAGGGCCTGAAAGAGATACAGGACTTGCGGTAGAAGGGTCATTTCCTCCTTGATCTTCTTACTTAAGGCCGTGTAGTTGGCCGTGACCATAGCAGGAAGAGAAGGTGCTAGGAGGATCCCTAAATAGGGTACTTGGTCTTTAGACCAGCTCAGCGGAAAAGGCCTCTGTAAGTCAGCCCTGGTGGCGCCGGACAGCGAGATGTCGAGGGCCGCCTTTTTCCCAAAGTTTACTTTGAAACCTGCTACAGTCGCGAAGGTTTCCAGCTCCTCAATACAAGCAGGCAACGACCTCCTAGGGTCGTCGAGCGTCAATATCACGTCGTCCGCGTAAAGACTAAGGGTGTGGTGGAACTCCCCCTTGCGGACGCCTGTGACATTGGGGTTCTGGCGAACTCTTTGTGCAAACGGCTCCATATAGAGAGCGAAAAGCAGTGGCGATAGTGGGCACCCCTGCCTGGTGCCCCTCTCTATCGCAAATTGCCGGGAGCTGCAACCGTTCACCCTCACCACCACGGATGGGAATCGGTAGCAATTGAATACCAGGTGCCTAAACCTCTCCCCTATGCCAAATTTACTCAATACCTTCTCCAAGTAAGGCCAATGCACTCTATCGAACGCCTTCTCTGCGTCGATGGAAAGGAGCATGCGTTCCCCGGGTATCCGGGAAGCCTTCTCCAGTATGTGGGTCACCCTTTTAGTATTATCGACAGTCTGCCGGCCCGGGACAAACCCGGCCTGGTCCGGGTCAACCATACCCGGGAGGTGGAGTGCCAGACGTGCCGCGAGAATACTGGTGAAGATATTCAGGTCTGAATTTAAAAGTGAGATCGGGCGGTAGGACCCGCATTCAGTCCGGACCTTGCCCGGTTTAGGGATCACCGACACCGTCGCTTGAAGGAACTCCGGAGGGATAGCGCCCGGTTCAAAGAACGAATTAAACAGGCGCGTCAACAGTGGTGCAAGGTCCTGGCAAAAGGTCTTGTAAAAGAGAGGGATAAAACCGTCGGGCCCCGGGGCTTTCCCGTGTTTGAGTCGGGAGATGGCCGTAACCACCTCCTCAATCCGGATCTCTCGCTCAAGATATTGGGCCTGGTCCGGCGTGAGGGACGGGAGCGACACCGACTCCAAATAGTCAGTCTCGGCTCGCGCTGAGGGAGGGACACCGGCGTAGAGATCAGCATAGCAACCACGGAAAACGTCCGCAATCTGGCCATCCTCCGTGCCTGTCCCCCCAGTGGGGACCGCCAGTTCTTTCACCCAATGCTGCTGGTGTTGTACCCGGAGTTTATGCGCAAGAAGCCGGCCACACCTGTCTCCGCCAGTGTAGTATTTGTGTTTCAGGAGAAGTACAGCATACTCCGCTCTGTCCATGTCGAGCGCGGACAGGAGCTTTCTGGCAGCCTTAAGTTGCCTCCAGACTCGAGGGGCTCCCGTCCGTTGATGCACCTGTTCTAGCTCCCTCACCTGGCGTGTAAGTTCGTCCTTTTTAAGCTGACGGTCTTTATTCTCCGCCGAGGAGATGGCAATAAACTCGCCGCGGAGCACTGCCTTTAAGGCGGCCCATTGCGTTGCGCGGGTGGTGTCATCATTGTCATTATTACGCTTGTACTCCTCTATGGACTCGTGGATATGTTTCACCACGGATTGTTTGTGCAGCAAAGTGTCCCTGAGACGCCAGACCCCTCACGAGGGAGACACCGGAGGTAGCTCGAAAGTGCCCTCCTCCGGGGTATGATCTGAGAGAGACAGGACCCCTATGTCGGCGGCCGAGGCCAGCTCGTACATCGGGCCCGTCACCAGGAGATGGTCCAATCTCGCATAGGATTTGTGGGAGTGAGAATAGTAGGAATAGGCGCGGGTCGTGGGGTGGAGGCGGCGCCACATGTCATGCATATCAAGATCCTCCAAACGGGAACGAACCGCGCCCGAGAGCTCTCCCGATTGTAGGCGCCTTTGCGCCGACCTGTCCAGAGACGCATCAAATACCATATTCAAGTCCCCCCCAATCACGATGTGTCTGTCAGGAGTGGATGTCACGTCTTCCAGTGCCCTGTGTAGAAACTGATCCTGATGATCATTGGGGCTATATATGGAGCCCACAGTGAACACCAGACCCCCCACCCTGACTCTATATGCCAGAAGCCTCCCCTTTTGTTCCGCTACCTTTTGCATTACCTCCCCCTTGAACCTCCTAGATATCATGAGTGCTACACCTGCTGTTTTGGAAGCGCAGGAAGAGAAGAGCTGCGTGGGGAACTTTGGGGTCCGCAGCCTGTGACAGTCTTTAGCTAGAAGATGAGTCTCCTGTAGAAGACAGATGTCTGCCTGTGAGTCTTCCAGGAGGGACAGTACAGCCTTCTGTTTAACCGGATTATTCAGCCCCTTCACATTCAGGGTAACAATCTTAAGGGCCATCAGTGAGGGGAGTACCAGCATCGCTCATCAGGGCGGGCACGGTCCGCCGGACTAAACTCAAAGTCATCAGATTGCGGCCACAGCACACAGCGATAGTAAACCACCTCATAGCACAGTACAGTCCCCAGGCCCCCAATCCCCCAACTGTGAAGACCCCCTCCCTGGAACCCAATGCTCCCCCCTCTCCCCCGCTTCCCAGTGAACGCCCCAAACCCCAAACTCACCCAGTCAACTCCCCCGCCCACCCCCCTCGCCCCAAATCATGCAGAGTACTTCATTGTCCCAGTCTGGTCCACAACGGACAAGGCCGCGGAAAGTTGTTCAAGTGGACGTCCAGCCACCACCTCCAGCGCCCCCGCCACCTCTCACCCCCGGAACCCCCGCACCTGTGATGAAGATAGGCTACTGCAGTCTCCCCCCGGAGCATGTTCAGGCCGTCAAGGCCACATCACCATTCGCCGTAGTCCTGGAAGCCTCCTGTATGGCGCTGGACATTTCCGCCCGGATTGTAGGCGAGTCGGGTCTTGCGGGTCGTCGTTCCCCGACTAGCTGCCAGCAATCTCGCGTGCTACGCCTGCGACGAGGCGCTGGGGTGTCCGTGACCGATGCAGTGATTCCCAGCACTCCGCAAACATCCTGGAGGGACCGGAGCTGGTGCAGAGCCCCATTCCAGCGAAAGATGAGGTGGAAGGGATGCCCCCACGAATACTGTGTGCCATGTTCCCTTAAAAAGTCTGTAGCAATTTTAAAGGCCTTCCGTTTCTGCAGTGTTATTGCGGACAGATACTGGTATAGAGCCACCGGGTGATCTCTGAAACGTAAAGGCTGTTGTCGTCGGGCCTCACGAAGAATCCGTTCCTTCAGGGGGGAATCCGGCAAGAAAGCCAAAATGTCCGGAGGAGGCGCTGAGGCCCTGCGGGCCGACCAACTCTATGTGCCCTGTCGATCCGGATTGGGAAGTCTTCAGATTCTCCCAGAATATCACGAAACAGGGCTCCTAAGTAGGCGGCCGCGTCCTCACCCTCCTCGCTGGATGGAACGCCTTGGACCCTTATGTTGTTACGTCTAGACCTGTTTTCAAGGTTCTCGGCATGAGCATGTAGGTCAATCTGCTGGTCTCTCAGCCTCTGGACCTCCTGTTGCAAGTGAGTGATTTCCTCGTCCCTAGAGTGGCCAGCCGCCTCCACCGTGTTCACTCGTTCTCCCAGGGAGTCAACCTCTCTCCGAATTTCACGGACCTCCCCGGCCACCTCTTGTTTCAGGGCTTGAAAGTCCTCTCTCAAAGAGCTGAACAGTGACTCCAGGAACGATCTAGTCACCGGGGGTTCCCCGCCTTCCGCGCCCCGGGAACTAGTTGGGGGGCTCGGAGCTGGCTGGTTCCTGTCTTGCCTCGGGGCGCCTCTACCCAGCATATCCGGCAAGGTCCGGTCACCCTTCTTCGACCCTCTGGCATTCGACATCGCAGAGGGGGGGATCACCAAAGCTGTGGCGAGGAGGGAATACAGGCAAGGGCAGCAGTGCGGCAGGAGGTGGCAATCCACACCGCTCGCGGAATCTTCGGGCTCCAAAGCGCCGATGCAGACCTAATCCCCGTGAGGCGCCTCCAATCGCCGTGAGCGAGGGCCGCTCCAGGAGGCCGATGCAATCGCTCCGCTCCCGTCCAAGATGGCCGTCCACTACGGCCTGGGGAACCAGCGCCGGTGTGGCGTAGTCTCGTCTCCCGGGCTATATAAGTGCTATTCCGCTCCGCTCAAGTTTGAGGTCAAGGTCTGCCGGTACAATGAGAGCACTACTGGACAGTCCTTCCAATGATCGTCTCAGAACACCACATCCAGTGATGCCGACCAGGCCCGCTCTCGTGGATCGCAGCAGTCCTCTCCCGCTGGTCTTTTCAATCATCACATGGCTGGAGGCCGGTCGTGCAAGTCGTTCAGCAGTTAGGACCGGAGAGGGGTTAGGTCCCGCGGGCAGCGAAGGCGACCGTGGGTGCTTGAGGGGCTGGAAGTGCCCGGCAGTGGCGAAGAACGGGGCTCAGGCCCGGGCCATGTGGCGCAGCCCTCACGGCCTACCTGATCCCCGGGCTTGCGTAGCTGCTTCCTGTCGGCTCCGCCTCTTCACTCTCCGCTAATGCGGCTCCGCTCCGCCAAGGAAGGTCGTTTCAGGCCACAATGGGGTCGTAATGTCGGGACGCCCGCAAGCCGTTGGTCTACTCCGTGCTACTGGTCACCCTCGCTATATAACCGAGGGCCCGTGATCGAGGGGCCTCCGGTCCTTCCGGCGGCTCCTCGGGCGGCCCTCGCCGCAGGTCGGTTCCCAAGCGGCTCCGCCGCCGCAGCAAGGAGATCGAGGGCTGCGGGCTGCTCCACACCACCACGGGGAGCACTGGGTGCGTTTTCTGCTCGATCCGGGGGAGATCAGCGGTGGAAAAAGGTGCAGGGTTTCCAGGGGCTCGGGAGCTCATGGCAAGAGCGTCCTCTCAGCCCGCCATCTTGGCCACGCCCATCGTTTATTTTATTTTATTTTATTTTATTTCAACCATTGGGTTCACTGCACGCACTATTAGCTCAACAGAGCACCCGGTTGGCTTACGCTCAAAGGTTAAAACCACTCCCTCACCGGCAATTTTATGTTCTTAGCACGTTGCACGTTTGAATTCTTCCCCCGTTTGGGTTAATGTTCACGGAGCACAAGACTCGTAAGCATGCACAGGATCCTTTCGTTAATTAACTTTATTTAAAACACACGATGGACGTTTTTCGCCCATTCTTAGTGCTATGTTTTCTCCGTTTATTGCAGAAGCTCCCCGATGAAGGGCATGTTCCGCCCGAAATGCATTGGAGCAATCGGATGTACACATGTATCTAAAAATCTGATCGAGTGATACTGTATTTTTGAACTTATAAATGTCACCATGAAATACGATGATGATACAGACGAATGATTAAATAATTCGTAAAGCGAAACCAGGAGTCTTGTTTCCATAAGAACCTAAGGAGTGCCCGACACACAGGGATGACGCCATGTTCTCATGGTGGCACATTACTTACATTTGTTGAATAGACGTGCCTAGGACGGACACGTTACCTGGCGGAGCACCCAATCGACTTTAATTTGATAAAGATCTTTTTCTCAAGCAAACCCAAAAAGCTGTGCGCCACCCACTCTGAACATTATTATAGTCACTAATCCGCCCAACGGGTGGCAGCACGCAACTTACAACATGCAATATGAAGAGATCACCCGATCAACTGACGCTAAGACAAACACACTGGCCTTTGACGAAAACGAAATAGCACGCATCTATGCACTAATCAGCGAAGACATAGCCTCCAACACCTCCAATCGCACTAAGGAGCAATGTATACGACAGTTATTATATTTTTCCAAAAGGGAAGTAAATCAGAAGCTACACGCTAGTACGCTATTAAGATACCACCGCGCGCTCCGCATCCCCAGAGGGCTTCCCATAGCATTGAAACCATCGTTGTGTAAGAACTCTAAATCTTTCCAAGAGAAATGGAAAGCAGTATTGAACAAATGCAGTTTGGATTTAATTTTACTAATAATTCAGGAACTATCGAACATTCTCATTGACCTGGGCAAAGAAATAAAAGAAGTGGAAGATGAATTATCTAACATGACAACCACTGAAGAATGGGGAAAGATCCTTGAAGACATAAAGGGACAAATAGATAAACATTCCCGAGAAATTAATGACCGAAAAATTAGAAAATTCAGAAGGGACACCCAAGATTATAAATTGGCAGAGGTATACACGTGGTGTGATGTATATGCCCAACGCAGAAGAAACAAACCTTTCAACTCGCAAACGGACACGTCCTCTTCTGGCAGTGATACTTCTAACCGCCCAGTCAGAAAAACTTTTGCCCAGCCAAATGAACCAACGACCAGGACTGAGACCCAGAACCAACAACCAGGATCTTCTACCGCGGTACCTTTCTTAGCCGAAGGCAGAGACATCATAAACGACCCAGGAGGGGTCTTAGAAAAAGAAAAAGAAAAGGAGAAAGAAACGGCCCACCCCAGTACCCGGAGCACAAAGAAGGACAACAAGAAAAAGAACACCTGATCATTAACATCTCCGACATAACACTCACCAAACACGAAATGAATCTGCTGTCCAAAGGCACTTCATTTGTACCTACGTACAGAACCAACCAACTAGAATTACAAGTAAACACATATAAATTCACACAGAAGTTGAAACTACGACATTATTTTGATCATGTATTACCCCCATTACCGGACAAACCAGACCAACTGATGGGCCTAAGACCGGCGAGTACATTTGAAGCACCTGTAAGCCACAAGAGCATCGATTTATTTGAAAATCTAGTAAATCAAGACATCACTAAATTGAATTACAACAAGAAAGGACACAGAAACATCACACAAAAGGATCAAGACACTTTGAAAAAGTTAGCCAACAATGATCAAATAAAATGCATCAAAGCTGACAAGGGCGGTGCCCTAGTGGTAATGAACTCATCTATGTACAACCGAAAGGTACACGAACATATACGAGATGAACTCACCTATATGAAACTTCCTGGTAATCCCACCACACAATTCAAAGAAACCTTGACTAACATCGTCCAAAAAGCCTATGAATGTGGAACCATTGATGACATGACTAAAAAGTACCTACATAAGCCTTTTCCCAAGAGCCCAACGATATACCTGATACCAAAAATCCACAAAAGCTTAGAAGACCCTCCGTTCAGGCCTATCGTTTCTACCAGGGGTTCATTACATGAACCCGTGGGAAAATTCATAGACCGGTATTTACAGCCCACCGTAAGACAGATGGACAGCTATATCCAAGACACGACAGCCTTCCTGAATAAATTGGCTCGTATCAAGATTTCCAAAGAGGAACATATAGTTCTTTGCACAGCGGATGTCCGCTCACTCTACACATCAATCCCCCATGCAGGGGGCATTGAAGCCATGGATAAATCAATCCTTGAAAGTAACCTTAAACCAGACATGCAACAATTCCTGATGGAATTAACTATATTCACACTGTATCCACAGCTGTCCGGGACCTCTATGGAGAATTGTGCTGCGCCTACTTACGCGAATATCTATATGAAACATTTTGAACAAACCAACATCTATGAAAACCCCAATTGGACAAATAACATGAAAATGTACTCAAGGTACATAGACG
The DNA here is from genome assembly GCF_964263255.1 of Lissotriton vulgaris. NCBI lineage: Eukaryota > Metazoa > Chordata > Amphibia > Caudata > Salamandridae > Lissotriton > Lissotriton vulgaris. The sequence goes on from NC_141687.1 coordinate 367,199,550, forward strand.
ACGTGTTTGTCGTATGGAAGAACACCGAAGAATCCTTATCACAAGCTCTGACCTCACTGAACCAAGCTGATGAACGCATCCAATTCACCTGGGAGATCAATAATAAAACCATCACCTTTCTTGATGTCAAGATTAATGGAAGCGGGAAACCACTCACCTCACAGCGAAGGCTGGCAGAAGCAAAACCCACGCTGAATCTTACTTGACAGTGATGCACACCTCATAGAGGGAAGCACTCTTTATAAGGAAACAATCGTAGTCAGCTGGGGTGAGCAGATCACGCTGGCAGGCGCTCTCTCACAAACATAGTACACTGTCAGCTGACTGAAAGATGACTGACACCGTGAGGAGTTTCCCACAGCAGTTACACCCTACCAAGCAGCTGCGAAAGTAGATACAGCTGTCGGAAGCCTCAGCACATAGCGTTGTGAAGAGTGAAAATTCCCCCGGTGCTGAATGTCTTTGAGATGATTGTTGAACTCAGTTCTGAAGTAAAAACCAGAAGGGCAGACAAAGAGTCGCAGGATGCAACGATGGGCAGCTTGAGAAAATATTTAAAACAGTACCTTAAAGCAGAATGTTACAGCTAGTGATCCGTGGAGAAAATGAAAGGGGAGGAGACGGAATTTTCCCCCTTATAAGGTGGCACATTTATGTATAGAATGTTGATGTGGTATGTGTGGTCAAAATCACTGTTGTCTCAATCATTTTTTGAAAAGTAAATTTGGGCATACATATGAAATTATCTTAAATATTTATATATATATATATATATATATATATATATATATATATATATATATATATATATATTTTTTTTTTTTTTTTGCAGACACTAGTTCCAGGTTACGAGACACACTGTTGAAATTGCCCCTGGCTGGTCCTGATGAAGGTGGTCTTCATTGCAGTTCTTCCACCGAAATGCGTCGGCCATTTCTATACTTAGATCCAACCTTTGTGGTTGTTTAGTGGACAACTAGTGCAAAACAACAGGATGTCTTTTGGTTGTACTGGAGTTATGTATGATTAGGGTGTGTGAGTGTATGTGTCTGTGGTTCTCGACCTGGTGTATAATAACTGTCTCGTTTTTTTAAAGAGATGTGTATAATTTTTTCTCATGTAATGGAACTATAAAATGTATTTTTGTGTATGTATTTAAAGAAAATGATATGAAATACAGCAAATAAGTACCTGTCTTCATAAAAAGAGAAAAAAATGATCTAATGTATGATAAAAAAAACTTTAAAAATAAAAAACGTCGAAAACAAACAAAAAAGTACGGATATGTGATCAATGTATGCCTTTCACAATTGAGGTTGTTCCCAGTAGTAAAGTGATTTAGGTCAAGAGGGAGTTCTTTTTTCTGCCTTCAGTTGTTTTTCCCCTTCACTCCTTGACCATAAAGTATACTTGGGAGGGGGTCCCTACTTATATTCATTTGCCCCCTTACACAAGCCAACTCGTTGCCAGTGTTACGAAGATGAAATCAAGCAGGAGAAGTACAGACTCCAGATGGGTTCAAGCAAGCTTTATTCACCGTCTCCACTGCTCCACTCCTGTCACAGCCTCGAGGATCCTCACAAGCCCCAACATTCTAAGCTAGCCTTCAGAACCCCACAGAGGGAACATTCTATTTGACAATGGAGAGGAGGGGAGAGAGGAAGGTACCAAGTGGAATGAACAAAATTACAACACCACTGCCAGTGCTGCATATGCTCCTTGTGTAGGAGAAGAAATTGGAGATGTAGCGTGAGGACGCAAGAATATAATCAAACCTCACCTAACCTGAAATGTAAAAGGAGAGATTGATTTAACTGCCCATGACTGCTGTGGTATTCCATGACCTGATGTCATCTGGAACTTTCCTTTGTCACTCAGTAGAGTGTTAGTAACTTAGAATGTTTTCCCTTGATATCTCACTGTTACTACTGGACCGATGATGAAGACATTTCTTGCCACCTGTGGTTGTTAAGCTGTTCTTCCTATGAATAAATCTACTTGGACCATCTTCCTATGTAGACTGCTTTACTACACAATTATTGCGACGTTGGGAGCAGTGGATTTGTAAAAAATTATTCCGATATTGTGCATCCTTTGAGGATTCTTTAAAAAAAAATGCAAAGTTTGAGTGGGGTAAAGAACAAGAGAATTCCTTTGAAATTTTGAAACGCAAAATTGTTGAAGCCCCATTTCTGAAACCCTACTCAGTGGGTAAGGAATGTATTGTTTATGTTGATGCAAGCAATGTTGGCTTAGGGGCTGTTTTAATGCAAAAGGATAAATCTGGTGAGTTTGTTGTATCGTATGCTTCTCGAGCTCTACGTGACGCTGAAAAGGACTACTTAACTATTGAGAGGGAATTGCTTGCTTGTACTTGGGCTTCTCAGCATTTCAGACAGTTTTTGTGGGGGTCAAAATTCTCTTTGAGAACTGATCATAAGCCTTTGATCACTATGCTAGCTGCTGGTGGTGGAAGAGTTCTTACTGCTAGCAGCCAAATTACAAGAATATCGTTGTGAAGTTGTGTATATTCCAGGACGCTTAAATGTTCATGCAGATTGCATGTCACGTTTTCCAGCAAGTTTAGATGTAGGTGACAGTGTTGATTGTGATGTTGCGTACTCGCTTGCAGATGTTAATGTAATTTCAGATCAAGAGAGTTCTTTGATTCTTTCAGAAAAGGATTGGTCAGAAGCTATGGAGAATGATGTTATCTTGAATCAAGTTAAGCAGTTTTTGATTAGAGGTTGGCCTGAAGAAAGGAAGCTTTCTGGTGAGTTGGGATCGTTTTATAAAGTCAAGGATGATTTAATGTTATGTCAAGACATCATTGTCAGATCTGATAAAATCATACCTCCCACAAGATTAAGAGAAACAATTTGCAAGTTGGCACATGAAGGACACATGGGCATGTCCACCACCAAAAGAAGGATCAGGGAACACTACTGGTGGCCTGGTATTGATGCCATGGTAGATAGTTGGGTCAGGAATTGTTCCCCATGCTCTTTGAGTGACAAATCTGTGAAGAGTATGTCTGTTGATATTACTCCTATTGAGTACGCTAATGGTCCCTGGCGAAGGTTAGCAATTGACATTATTGGACCTTTCAGTTATCAGTCTGGTAAGGAAATGTTTGCATTAGTTCTAGTTGACTACTTCTCTAAGTGGCCTGAATTAAAAATTGTTGAGAAAACTTCCTCTGAGCAAGTAATTGATTTTCTTGACGAGATATTTGCTAGGGAAGGTTTACCGGAGGAACTGATCTCAGACAATGGCCCACAGTTCATTAGCAACGAGTTTGAGGTTTTTCTCAGAAATTGTGGTATTACTCACAAAAGAACTTCAAATTATTTTCCGCAAGCCAACGGCCAAGTTGAGAGGTTCAACAGAGTCATCAAAGAATCTTGCCAATTGGCTGTTAAAAGTGGTTTGAAGTGGAAGAAAGCCCTTCAAGCAACCTTATTAACTTATCGGTTGTCTCCCAATTCAGTCACTGGTCTGTCTCCTTTTGAGTTATTACGAGGGAGGAAACCAGGTTCTCGCCTCTTACCCTGGTGGTTGAAAGGCAATTCTCCCTACGAGGTAGATTTTAAGGAATTGAGGGATAAAATTTGTAAATACCAGGAAAGAATGATCCAACATTCTGCTAAAAAGAAGTACAATACTTGCAGTGTTAAGATCGGTGATCGAGTTCGTGTTAAGATGGGTGGTTTGTTTCACAAGAAAGTTTCGAGATGGTCTGACCCTGTCAAAGTTATTGAAATTTTTAGCAAGGCTGTCAGAGTTGAAGGAGGGAAAATATGGAATTTGAGAAGGATTTCTGTATGCAAGCCTTTTGTTACCTCTTTCTCTCAAAAAACTATTCTTCCAGAGAAACTTGACCCAGACTATAATCCGGATGGTTTCTCTGGTATGCATGAGGCTTATGACAATTTAGAAAAGGTGACTGTAAATAATTCTGATGTTGTGATTAACTCTGATGTTCGACCTGTTCCGTGTGTCGTAACAGACAACCAATCTAATGTAGAGTGCGAAGATATTCCATTAAGACGCAGTGAGCGCGTGAAGTGTGCTCCTTCAAAGCTTAAAGATTATATCAGAACTCACATTCTTATTGTATTATCTTGTTTCTGTTAAGGTTTTTGTTTTTGTTGTTGTTTTTTTTTGGTTTTTTTAAAGGGGGGGAGGTGTGTGGTATTCCATGACCTGATGTCATCTGGAACTTTCCTATGTAACTCAGTAGAGTGTTAGTAACTTAGAATGTTTTCCCTTGATATCTCACTGTTACTACTGGACCGATGATGAAGACATTTCTTGCCACCTGTGGTTGTTAAGCTGTTCTTCCTATGAATAAATCTACTTGGACCATCTTCCTGTGTAGACTGCTTTACTACATCTGCCTCGTGTGTATTTGTACTTGTGGATACTGCCTCAGTGAACCACAGCACATGCAGGGCGATTTTGGCTGCCTGATAAATAGTTCATAAGTTTTGCCAAGAAGTGCAGGTATTTCCATCCACACGTTTGTCAGATCATGTTCGCATGTGAGTATTTTTGGACAGCTAAGAGTTGGCGCTAGGATGAAGAACACCCTTCTGTCCTACAGGTTCATATTCAACACAGTCTATGACAAATATGCTTCAAGAAATGTAGTGAATTACTAGTCTACAGTCTGCCTTTAGGTACCTTATTGATTTATGGAATAGGTGGAGCAAGTAAATATATTCCAAGGACATGTAGATTTCTGTAACATTTCGTCCATTGGCCAAGTCGATTTTTGACAAATGTCCACAGCCCTGAGCAATGGCATGACTTCTGCAGCTCTCCTGTGCCCTATGTGCCCCCTCCCTTCCTGCCAGCAACAATGCTTGCACAGCTGCATTGGCAGACTTACATAAATACATAATGTAACCCAAATAATAATATATACATGGAGATGCAGTTTCACGAGTGCGATTAGACTTCTGTTGTACAAAACTACTTACTCTATTGATAGCGAGATATTTATATCTGGTCTTGATTGTACAGTTTTGGGACACATAACAAACGGTTTGGTGAGTAGGGCTTCAACTCTCTACTCATCCATTTATTCTTAATTATTATAGTAATATACATCACAAAACCTCATCTCATTTCCTTGGTATGATACACCGAAAAAAAAACTATACACTGATAGGCGAAAGAGCAGGTGGTAGGTAGAGTGCGATATCAGTTCATCTAAACCAGGTTTTTTACTGCTTTCCTGACCTGTATGTATTGGCACAATTATCATAGATGGTTGGACAAAGAGTTCCCTAGGGTGGACCCTGCATGGATTTCTGAATTTTGCTTTGATGCCACCCCTGCACTCACTAAAGAAGTAGGGCTGTATCAACTTCACAGTTGTCTACCAGAGAAACAAGAGCACATCTTCCACCTATGGTTGTCAGGCAAAACACTGCAATGGTTTCTGTGGTCAGGGCCTCCACATTCTGTAGGATTCTGAGAGGTGTCTGTCCTTTGACGTGATGCCGCTGTCTGGCCATGTTATGGTGTAGACAGCCACTGGTGCCACGTTGGTAGTCTCTGAGGCTCAAGTCCCTGTGCCAGTTCAGTTCAGTCACCCACAGAGAGTCGTAATGCTGGCATCTCTGTCAGGGTTAAGGGCCGCTTGTGGTATTTGCCCAAGATGGAAAAGTCCCCAAGTTAAACATGGAGTAGGTCCAGGTGTTGATAGAAAGAGTGATTGTGAGTACTCCAAGGATGTTCAGCAGGAAGCCGGTCTTCGCCTGGGGGTACACAGAGCAAAGAGGTTTGAGTTAGACAAGATAGATTCTAAGAGACAATGAGCTAATAGTTGCCATCAAGCAGCAATGCTGTCTACAGGGTGATGTATAACATACCCGTTAATCAGTTTACACAAAGCAAAGCTCTTTATAATAATGGTAAATGGCGTTTGTGCCTTTCAAATACTAGGTAATTTTAAAGTATTTAAAGGCGTAAAATGTTCATATTACTTACCAGTAGTCACTTTTGCACCAATTCTTGTTTCCACATCCAAGAACGCTGTAAAAAGGTCAGCCCTTCTGCCAAGCCACTTATGTGGTTCCCAAGCTCTAGAGTCTTATTGTAGGTGAAGCCTCTGCTGGCTCTGTTGATGGTAACCCCTGACACAGCGGTCTGTCCACCAAAAGACTGCGGGGTCATAGTGGCGGTCGCCCCACCCTGTTGGCAATGGGATGACAGTCACCCATTTTCCCTGCCATTGTCTGCCAAACAGGGATGGAAAATGTTAAATGACTCCCACACACAGGGAGAAAACGCTGGGGGATATTTACAAGAAAATGCCTGAGCGCTGTTCTACGGCAAATTTGCAATGCCTCCTCCAACATTTTAAAAACGCTGGAATGTGCCATATTTACAAAAATACGGTGCACCCCTGCATTTCCCCTAGTGCTGGTGTGTAGCACAGACACCCTAGCTGAAGGTGCAATTATTCATGTGCGTGAAGGTACCCCTTCCTGCACATAAACAATTGATAATGGCAATTGGGTATTTCTATATGTGCTGCATTCTGCAACACACATAGAAAGAGAAAAAAACAAGGACAAATAAATAATTTTTCCCTCTATCACCATATCTAAGACCACGTATTACCTTGCCCTGATTTTTAGGGCCTCCTCCAGCCTTGTAAATCTGGGGCAGCGTCAAAAGGTATTGACCCATCATCCGTCCCTTTGCCGCAGCAAACTGCGGTATAAAAGGCCATAGTTGCAAGGTGGCGTTGAGCCACGTTAAGTGGCTTATCACCACCTTTTGAATATGGTGTAGGGTGTAACTTCACTGGAAGCGTCAGAAAAAGTAACAGTCCTGTGGCCTTAGGGGCTTGTAAATATATCCCTCATTTGCTGAAGCCATTTGTTTTTTATTCAGAGAAAATAAACTTCCGGTTTGGGAGTTTGTTTTCTTTAAATGAAACCCTTTGCATAGTAGGTACTTTAAACATGGTGTGCGCTCACCAAACCTTCAGTGCTGCAAATGAAACCACTATAGGGCTGAATCCCATTACAGTACGGCAGGGTCCAACTGAGACAGAAAATAGGCCCTGGCACCAAAATAAAATTGGCCCCCAAATAGTGAATTAGGCAGGTAAATAAAAGTGGGCCCATGTTTGCAAATTAGGGCAGGTTTGAAGTAGTAAAGACATGTTGGGCCCGATGTAGGTAAACTCCAATTTACCACTTCTTAAATACCGAATCATACCGATTCGGTATTTAAGAAGTGGTAAATTGGAGGGGGGAGATGTGGGTGTTTCAGAATCGGTAAATACCGAATCTGTAAGATTCGGTATTTACCGATTCTGTAAATACCGAATCGGTACCCCCCATTGATTCCTATGGGCCTTGAAGCCCATAGGAATCAATGTGCATTAACGAATCGGTATTTACCGATTCGGTAATTACCGATTTCTGCAAGGGTGCAGGGGGTGTCACTTTGACACCCTCTAGCCCCCCCAATACTGGCTTGTGTGCCATGTGGCACACAGACATGCCCTAAGGGCATGTCTGTCTGTCACATGGCATAGGTGTGCATGCACACATGTGCATGCACACCTGGATTCGGTATTTTAACACCCAATTGGATTGGGTGTTAAAATACCGAATCTGAAGGGCCTGTTGGACTGAAAGTAGTCCCACCTACATCCCGAATTTTAAAACTCGGTAAACTTACCGATTCAGTATTTTTCAAATTCGGTAATTTTACCGAATTGGTAAAATACCGAATCGGACAAAAAAAGGTCCCCTACATCTCAAAAGGCCAAATACCGGTCGGAAACGGCCGAATTCGGCCGTTTCCGACCGGTATTGGCCACCTACATCGGGCCCGTTGTATGCTTGTTTTGCAAGATATGAAAGACTGCATGGATTTGAGATTGCTGCATGTAATGTAGTTTTAACACCACGGAAATCAACAGTAAAAACTGGGCCCAGCAGACCATAAAACAGACCCACAAACAGCCAAAAAACAGTCCTCACACTGACCTGTCTGACAAGCCAATCGGGCACTGCCTGATTGCCTTATAAGCCTGTCCATCCTTGCAGCAGAGATAATTCGGCCAGGGAAGCTGGGAACTTAAACACATACGCAACTGACGTGAAGTAGGTAGGAGGTTGAGTCAAAGTGGTCTTTTCCAGCAGCATTCAGCTAGGTTACACGTTTTACATTCTGGGTTCATTTAGACGGGCTGGGTGAACAGAGTGAAAGTGTGCACCTGAGGAAACACTGCAATATATGTTTGAATAAGAAAGTTGTCTTGTTCTGGAAGATGCCCTGAGAGTCCCCAGTCCAGGCATTAGATGACTTGAGAAGTGTCAGTAAAATTCTGCACTTTTTTTTTTTTCTTGAGAATATTTTTTGGCAGATTTAGTAAGTAAGTAAGTAAAATCTTTATTCGGTTTCATTTTTACAAGAAAAACCATAAAAGCATTCATACATTTCATACATTTTAACATTACTAATACATATTCAGTTCATTTAAGATTTATATCACCGTTACTTTATCAAGAAGGTTGGAGATTATTATTTTGAAGATTTAACCTGTGTTTAAAAATATATTTTAGGAAAGTGCTTACAACTTTACATACATATTCAGAACTTAAAAATTGCAGCCACAGCATAGCAGGACGACACTTTCTGAGGTCTAGGGTTCGGAGCAAGGGGGTTAGCCAAAGTTTGCGGTGTGCGGAATAAAATTTGCAGAACAGTACGGTACGAATTGTTGACTGTACAGATAGTTAATCACATGGGCAGGCCATTAAACTTTCTTCCCAGCTGTTTCTATTAGGAAATGCAACAACCCTATGGAAAATGTTCAGCCTAAATCTCGCTAATAAGAATCGTTCAAACTGCGAATCAACGTAGGTTAAGTATGGTTCCGTTTCCAGGGTGGTCATGACCGCTAGGGAGTGCTGTACAGATGGCTTCTTAATCTCCACAGTAATACGTAACTCTTCGAAATGGCTCAGCGCCTTTGCCTTTAGTTCTTTTTTTGGAATTTCAGCAATGGTTTCAGGGTTGTGATAATACTCAGCCATTCCTAAGTCAGTGAGAAGTTTTTTTACGTATGTTAGCCAGTCTATTTTTTCAACACAGTCTAGGGTCATACAGTCCGTAATAATATCGTTGGTGAGAGTGTTTTTTGTTGACACCCATATTCGGCGCCAAAGGAGTACGGGTTCAATTTTGGCCAAGTCCTCAATGTGTGGCAATCCCAATTCTGCGTGACAAGCAAAGGTGGAAACTCTTTTTGGGACTGCCAGTAAAAATCCTGTGAAGGTGTTCTCTGCTACCTGGAGGGATTTCGTGTTTTTATGGCCCCACAGGCCCGCCCCGTAAAGTGCAATGGAATGGCACTTGGCTCTGTAGATCTGAAGTAGTTCCGCCGGAGGTTTTTTCCCTAATTTCTGTGCGAATTTCATAAGGGCGGCAATAGAGCGCAAAAGTTGATGTTTACGCGCTTCTATGGCCGCTCTCCAGTTGAGCTTCTCATCTATCATAATTCCCAAATAGGGATATTGGGGGGTGGATTCTAATTTTTCATTATTGAGGAAGATGCTTTTTCCGTGTTTCCTAACTTGGCAAGCTACCATAACATAGGTTTTTTTTATGTTTATATGAAGGTCTAGGTCGCTCATGAATTTTGCGTAGCTGTTCAGGGATTTTTGTAGCTCACGTGGGGTGCGTGCTATGATCACCGCGTCATCCGCATACAAGAGCGCGGGCACCAGTCGATCTTTCACACGGGGCAAGTCCAGGCCCCCCCTCAACATCTCTACCTCAAGGCCGTTGGTATAAAGGGAGAAGAGGAAGGGGGCAAGAATGCACCCCTGCCTGACCCCGCGTTCTTCGGAAAATTATTCCGACAGTTCGCCCCGAACTCCAAAACGCACCCTGGAGGAGGCGTTAGAGTAGAGTTCTCTGAGAAAAGTCACAAGAACCTTATCTATTCCCATGTTGGTCAGCACCGACCATAATTTTGCGTGGGAAACGCAGTCGAAAGCTGCGGAAAGGTCGACATATACCATGTAGAACTTCTCGCGCTTCGCCGACACATATTTTCCCATCAGCAGGGCCAAGTTCAGGGCTTGTTCCGTTGTTCCGAGGCCCTCTCGGAAGCCATACTGGATATCCGAGAGGGTCCCGGTATCGTCCGCCCACTCCTGTAAACGCTGGAGAACTACTCTACTTAGTACTTTCCCCAGTGAGTCCAGGAGGGAAATCGGACGATAGCAAGTCACCTCCTCTCTATTTCCCTTCTTAAAAATGGGTACCAGTATTGATTGGGTCCAGGATGTGAGTAAGCCACACTTCATTGTTGCGTCAAACACCCTTGTTATGATGGGGCCCACAGATCTAATTTAAATTTGAAAAAGTGGACTGGTACCCCATCCGGGCCAGGGGCTTTTCCACTCTTGCTGGCATTAACTGCAGTTATTACCTCATGTAGTTCGACTGCCAATGGGATTGGAAATGGGTTATCCTGATTTGGGCTATTGTTTCTCTCTGTGGGGGCTACTACTGGGGATTGACCAAAGATCTTTGCAAAGCGATTTACCCAGGTTTGTCCCTCGATAGCTACTTCTATACTTGGACGATCTTCCATGTCCGTCACGAAATGTGCTTTTACCACCTTCCAAAATAGATCGCTGTCTTTATTTAGTGAGCTTTCATGCAGCTGATCCCATAGTGCTTTTTTTAGCTCTACTTTTCGCACTGCACGCAAGCCTATAGTTTTTTCTTAGGTTCCTAACCTCCTCTTGGTCTCTTATTGTTTTTGTTAGTGCTCTCTTTAACTTTTTGTGGGCGGCTGTGCAGTCATGGTTAAATCAACCTTTTTTCCTTTCTGTGGTCCCTTTCTGATTCATAGTAAGGCATTCATTTACTTTTCCTAAGACTACCTTGAAATGGAATAAAACTTCCTCTTCGCTTGCCTCAGTGTCTAAACACTTCATTATTGCAGGTTGTGCTGCAGTTACAACCTTATTTGTCAACTCATTTGGATCAATCTTCCCCCACCCCAAGGTGTAGCCATTTGTTTTTGTGAGCTGTATAATATTCTGGGCGAGGGTAGACATTATAGTCTGGGCTGATGGCTGTCCTTGTTCCAAGGTTAGATCAAAGGCTAAAGCTGAGTGATCGCTCAATGTGTTAATTTTAACTCTAAAATTCGTAGTCCTATTTACGAGGGTCGCTGTGGTAAGAATGTAATCGAAAGGAGTTTCACTTCCCCTTCCGAGGTAGGTGGGGTCCAATTTCCCAGATAAAGGGTTTATTTGATTTAATATAACTAGGTCCAAGTTGGATATAGTTTCGTTTAAGAAATCTCCCACCACTGAATGGCTAAAGTGGGTTATTTGCTCTTCTGTTTCACACCCCATCCCACAAACTTTGCTGTTAAGCTTTTCACAGGGATGATGGTTAAAATCGCCTCCCTATACGATACGTGGGGGTTCCAGCCCTTGTGTTAGTTTCATGCCACTAATCAGTTTCTTACGAAGAGCCCCCAGTATTTTGATTCTCTCATTTTCCGCTAGGTTATCATATAGATTAACGAGAAGAATAGTCCTCTTTGTCTTAAAAGCCAATCTTAAGATTTGGTAGTACGGTTCTAGACTGAGTGCAGTAACCACCAGGCCTAGTATAATGTTTGATATATAAGTTATCAACCCACCTTTGGCTCTCCCATGAGTTCCTACAATTCCTGGCGAGAATTCATTTTTTTACCCTGTCAGGTGCATTTCTTTCGTGAGCCAGGTCTCCTGAAGGGCCAAGACTTGACATTCTTTAACAAACTCTTGGATACTTCCATCCAAAATTATTTCTCGGAGACCCGCAACATTCCAAAACATTATTTGGATTCTTTCTACTCTCCTGGCAGGGACCTGTCTTTCGTTTATCCTATTTTCCTTGTTTCTCACAAGTGCCTCCAAGTCTAAGTTATGTTCCTTATGAGTTGAAGTGGGTGCAATACTTGTTTTACTCCGCCTGGTGGAATTTCCCCCTCCCTCGGACCTGGTCGATTCAGTTGAATCAACTGAGTTTGTCCTTCAGTGCTACAAATTTCAGGTAAAATGTCTGGGATAGTGTCACCCAGAGGGGTATCTTCTTTTGTCATGGTGGGTTCTTGCAACGAGGGGAGATTACTGTCAAGTCAATCTATTCCTTCTAGACCACACAGCGTTGAAAAGGGGTTAAATATTTTGAAAAAAGTCTTGAAGGTCTCAGAATCTACACCGGTCCAAGCTCTAAGACTTGAATTCTCAATTGCAAGTTCCTATGCTACAGCTGTTGCCAATGTTATCAGGTGGGCTTACAATTTCCTTCACGCAAAAGAAGGATCACTACGATCCCTGCTAAAGATCGAGACTTTTGAACTAGATGCTTCAAAGCAAATATTCTTCAAGAATATGACCGTGGTATTCCAAATTGCTAAAATCAGTACGGATATTTTGCTCACCTGGTCAGCCTCGCAACTGAAACTTTTCTTAAAATGTTTTACTCCTAAACTGAGTTTCAAACTCGACTTTGCACACTGTAGCAAATTATCTTTGTATAAACTCTACGTTGAGACATTGGAGTACAAGCATGTACAGACATACATAGGGTTTTCCCTCACACACGGTGCAAGGAGGGCAATTACAATGCTGCGATTAGGTATTTTACCAGTGTTAACTCTTACATCAAGATGGACACCAGGTGGATCCCCATTATGTACTCTTTGTCAAGGGGGTGATCAGAACATCGAGCACCTTTTATTTGCATGCCCTAACTCAAATGTAGTAACAGCACGGTCAAGATATCTTGATCCCATATACCGTAAATGTAGAATTTCATTAGTAAAAGAATTGTTATCTGTGTGCAAACAACCACCTAATGAATTTGTATGTTACAATTTCTATACATTTTTAAAATCTTTTTTAACATTATATTAATATGTAATGAATTTCTTTTCTTGTAAACTGTTTTTATATAATATTTGTGGTCCTCAGTTGAGTACCGAAACAAATAAAACATTTTGACTTGACTTTTGACTTGGGTTAAATGTTGGTATATTAAAATCTGGGAATGATGGTTGATAGTTATTATTCGAGTTACTCCAATGTGTCTGAGGATAAAGTGGTTGCGGAGGTTGGTTAAAGAAATGATTCTGGGTAGATTGATAGCCTACTTCTCTCCACTCTGGGCGCTGCCTTCTAATTTGATAGTGTTTAGGGTTGTTTATCAGTTCTCGTGGGTAGAAGTAGCTAACATAGTGAGTGGAAATATTATCTCCTCCTATGGCTTCATACCAGTCTCCTATAGTTCTCACCGCCCTATGATACTTGAAGTTAATAATTATCACGTCCCCCCTTTTGTCTTTCGGTCTTGAGCCCACCCAAACAGCACGCCTTACTGACAGGATTTCTCCATTGACATGTGCAGGGAGGGGTCTATTCAGCTTCAACCAATAGATTGTTTTATTTTTTAGGGCATGATAGTTCTCTCTGACCCCTTCTGCTAGTTCTGGTACACCTGCCATAACAATTGTATATGGGGCTGATTCAGGGGGTAAATCAACTATCCTGCGTCTAGATCTTTTTGGGCGCTGTGTTGACTGCTCGCCCAACTCTCTACTTGGTATGTTATTCGTAGGAGGGTTAGGATTAGTGTTTGGTAAGGGGGGATTTCTTTCTACAGGATATTCTCTACTGTGTTTTTTCCCCTTTCAATTACTTTAGCCCCATCTTTTACCTGAGTGTTATTGGGTGGTTTGGGATTTTCATTGTTGGTAGTTTCTTTTGAAGATTTAGCCACTGCTTTTTTCCCTTGCCTGGTTCCGTGTTTCAGGGGTGCACCACTGGTCGATGGTTGTTCCGGTGGTAAGACGTTAGGGCCAATAGGATTTTGCGTAGGGTGTTTATAGAATTGTGGTGATAGTTTAGTGATGGCCATAGTATTATCTTCTATTTGCTTGCCCAACTTCTCTAAATGTGTGCTTATTAGTCTCGTTCTCTCCAGAAGAGGAAGCATAAGTGCCTTCACTAATACCTCTATTCTGGAGAGAAGTTCAGCCTCCATTTCACGGAGTAATCCTGTCGTGTTGTTTATTGTGTGCGCCATGCTTGGCTTGGGGGGCAATGTGGGTGGGGGGGTTGTGTTCAGAATAGTAATTGTATTTAAAAATGAGGGGGAAGGTTGTCTCTTTCTTTTCTTCGGATGATTATTTGTTTGCTCTAAAAGTGGTGGAGAAGGAACAGGTAATTTAGGGGAACTAGATAGTCTAGATATATTGGGGCTAACTAGGAGGATTTCAGGGGTTGGCACAGGTTCATTGCTGATTATCTGGTTTGTTCCCTCGCTCACCTCGATTCCTAAGGGGGTGAGAGAATCGATGTCAATAGGGGGAATGGTGGAAGTCGGTGAATCTGAGACTATCACATTAGGTGAACTAGCTTTCCCAATCAATCCTAGTGAGGAACGCTTGCCAGTTAGCAAGTCCATGGATAAGCGTTTTTCGGTGTCCGCAATTTCTTTTTCTAAGACAATCGTTACCCGTTTAAGAAATTGATCAATGGTCCCTGTTACTGGCCCCTTTGATGTATTAACGGTTATGTTCCTGGATTTTCCAGAGTCCGTGGACATGATTAGACAAGGGTATATGTTCAGATATGTAAAACAGAGTGAACAAGGGACAATGCGCAATGTCCCGTACTGCGTGGATCGCTGGTAAATTTCTAGCAAATGGCAAAGGGAGAAGTTGACTCTTACCGAAAAGTAAACGTTAGGGGGATAGCCCGTCCCATCCTTGATCGACCTTGGACGGCCTTAGACGGCCCGCCCTTTGCCCGGGCTTCGCCCCGGGCGTTCCCGCGCAGCGGTGCTGTGATACAGTAATAAAGGCGAGGTAAGGCGAGGGGCGGGGCAGGCAGGGAGACCCAGGTGTTGCGGGTCTCGACCTCACGCAGGGACTCCTAGTAGATCGAGTCCCTGCGGGTCTGCTCCCAGCCCTGCGGTTCCCGCACACAGGCAAACAACGTAGCGAGACCCGCGCAGCGGCTCCGGCAAGGAGCTGGTTGGAGTCCGACGTTATCCCCGCACTGAAGCAAGGGCTGGTACAGTCTCTGGCTCCCGAAAGGGCAAAACGGCAAACAGAAGATCCCAGCGTTGACGGTTGCAGCAGGTCCTTATCTGCTGAGGCGAGGGCGGGGCAGGCAGGGAGAGCGACCCAGGTGTTGCGGGTCTCGACCTCACGCAGGGACTCCTGGTAGATCGAGTCCCTGCGGGTCAGCTCGCAGCCCTGCGGTTCCCGCACACAGGCAAACAACGTAGCGGGACCCGCGTAGCGGGACCCGCGCAGCGGGTCCGGCAAGGAGCTGGTTGGAGTCCGACGTTATCCCCGCACTGAAGCAAGGGCTGGTTCAGGCTCTGGTTCCCAAAACGGCAAAACGGCAAATAGAAGATCCCCAGATTTAGTAAGTACAATGGAAGAACAGGACAACCAACATAAAACACTACTTCCTAAAGCCCTCAAAAGAGTATTTTTAGGTTGGGCAATGCCACCATCTGGTGCCATTTTGTTCTCTCATAAGGAAGAACTCAACGGCTAGGACAAAGCTGAGCACCTTTGAAACAATCCCATTGGACTACTCTTTGAGGGCTATTAAAGCCATCAAATCAGGTTCCCCTGAAGACCTGTGCCCCCCTAAACTGTTGGCTTCGGAGGCAGACATCCTCAATTGGGTGGCTAACTCGATTTTGAATACTCCAACGAAGGACAGCTACTGTCCTTAGAGCATGAAAGCAGGCGATGATTCTTGCACTCACAAAAAAGCCAGGAGCGGATCCCCTTATCTTGGCCAACTACAGGCCTATCTCCTTGCTACCAGACTTATCTAAAATTCTAGCAAAGCAGGTGAATATACAGCTGTCAAACTTCTTGGAACTAAGCAAGTTACTTCACCCAAGTCAATCAGTCTTTAGAGCCTCTTAAAGTACAGAATCCGCACTGGTTGAGGTACCAGAATATATTAAAGGATTATTGGATGGGAGGGAGTGGCTGTATTGATCATGATGGCCATCAGTGGCTTTTGATACGATACTCCATATGCAGCTGTTAGACCGTCTACAGGCCATTGGAGTGGCAGGGCAGGTGTTGGACTGACTATTGTCATTTTTAGCAGACAGAAGCCAATAAGTTTGGGAGCGTCCCTGCTTGGCCAGTCAACAGGAAGCGGATACAGGTGTCCCCCAGGGCTCAGCCTTGAGTTCAACACACTTCAACTTAGATCTCACTTCCCTGGCTTATTTAGTAGAAGAATTGGGACCAAGAGTGATCTCCTAGGGGGGAGGAGCTTCGCGGGCCACCAAGATGGCCGCGTGAGCTCGGAGCTCCGAAGACCTCCCGATCCTCCGCAAAGATCCTGCCACCCATCTTGTCCCACAGTAGTGGGTATCTATTGCTGAGCCGGGGCTGATGCGGCGCCCGCTTTCAGAATGAAAATCCGACATTCCTGGACTTAGTTAGCTCGTCGGTACATTGGCGGCCCCGCCTGCGTCACTGGCAGACATCGAGGGGTGCAGTGGCGGCCCTCCGCGGACCGATCTGTCTAAGCTTCCTTGACCCGGCTGGTGCGACTGGATTCTACGCTGTGAGCTGAGGCCTCCTTTGGTGGCCTTCGGGACCTTCTCGTTCCGATTGTGTGCGCACTTCACACCTTCTTCACCCCTCTGGACTACTTTGCCCCGGTGTGCCAACATGGCGGGTAAGGGGGACTCGGACAAAGGCAAGCCTCCGAGAGTCAATAGGAGGCCGAACCAGTCTCAATCCACCATTCCGGAACGATTTTCCCACTCTAAGGGTTCGCCGGGACTGGGGGGCCGTACTAAGGACCCGATAGGTGACGAGTTCCCCGAGGATTCTGAAATCACGCTTCGGGACGTGATGGGTGCGATTGCTGGGGTGAAGAACGAGATGCACACTCTTCACGAGGCGCTGGCTGGCAAGGTGGACACCCTGAAGATTGAGCTGAATCTTATCAGAACGGACCTTGGTAAGACTAATGACCGGGTGAAGTCACTAGACCTTAAAACATCGAGCCTAGTCAATGATATGTCTGACATGCAGACCGAGGTTCGCGACTTGAAGACGGCTAACGGACTGCTGGCACGCCGGCTGGATGAGTTCGAGGGCCGTGCGCGACGCCAGAACGTTCGCATCACTGGAGTGCCCGAAAAAGCCGAGGAGGACTCAGCTGAACTCTTTGTTGAGGAACTGGTAGTCAAGAATCTAGCACCGGGAGGTTTGAGCAAGTTTTTTTCGGTGGAGAGGGCCCACAGAATACCGGGCGGCCCGCCGAAGTCGGGCGCTTCCCCTCGCCCCATCATTGCGAGACTGTTCAATTTTAGGGACCGTGACGCCATTTTACAGGCATCGAGGACCGCTGGCCCGCTGCGCTTCCAGAACTCGGACGTAAACTTCTTTTCAGACTTTACCCAGGTGGTTCAGAAACGTCGCCAGAGCTTTGTTGGGGTAAAGAGGAGACTCAGAGAGATGGGGTTGCGCTACTCGATGCTCTACCCTGCTAAACTTCGTGTTGAACACGGTCATCGAACTTTGTTTTTAGACTTTCCGGATGCGGCTGGGAACTGGCTTGATACCCTACCCCAGCAACGGACCGACCCGGCAGACCAGACGGAGGAGGCCACTGGAGGATCAGGTTCCCAGGAATGAACGAATAGACTCCTGACTTTTACTGGGGGGGGGGCAGCTGCGAATGGCACCGACTCTGGAAACTGTTGCTTTATTTTGACAATCTTTGCTATTCATATGGAGGGTGACGGGGGGGATAGGATGTCTCTTTTCTCCTCTGGGGGACTTCTTGTAGATTAGTTTAAGGGGCGACAGGCACACTGCTAGTTGGGGTGGCTATTAGTCTAATGCAGGGGTGCAGGGTGGAGGGTAGTTGGGGAGTGTTCTATTTGTTCTCTTTACTGATTTCTTCTTTGTTTTGGCTGAGGTTTCATTATTCTGCTGTATTTGCTTTGCGGGCACCATTGCGGGTGGGGCCGATGGGGTGGAGCGTCCAAGACGATGGGGGGTAAATCTCTTAACTTGTTGAGTTGGAACGTGAACGGGTTGGGGGATCGAATAAAACGGGGTGTTGTATTGCAAATGCTTAAACGTTGTTCGCCTGATGTTGTTCTCCTGCAGGAAACCCATCTTGTAGGAAATACGTGTAAAGCATTGAACAGGAGAGGGTTTAAGATGATGGCCCATTCCGGGTTCTCTACGGGCTCTAGGGGGGTGGGCATCATGATGCGCATGTCCCTTCCACTGGAGGTGGAGTCTACCCTTGTTGACGAGAGAGGCCGATATGTGGCGGTGGTGGGTAAATGGGAGGGTCGCACCCTGGTTTTGGTTTCGGTCTATGTCCCCCCGGGGCTACAGGCGACTACTTTTCAAGACCTGGGTAGCGCCGTTTTGAATCTCCCTGATGGCCTGGTGATCCTGGGGGGGGGGCTTTAACTCGGTGGTATCGGGTGACTTGGATCGCTTCCCATCCAGAGACCTACGTGCTTCACAATCTTGGCTCCCGGACTTTCTTGGCTCTATGGGGCTGATTGACTGCTGGCGCCTACTACACCCCGCCCTGCGACAGTATACTTTTCATTCGGGTGCCCACGGTAGCCTTTCTCGTATTGATTATGTCCTAACCCCCGCGGCCCAAGCACAGTCGGTTTCTACCGCCTGCCTGATGGCCAGGGGCATTTCGGACCACTCCCCAGTTTGGGTGTCCTTTGATTTTCATATTAGCGCGACGTCGAGGGTGGCACCTATTAACCCCTTGTATTTTCGTAATCCGAAGACCCGGGATCTCCTGGCTAAATCTATAGAAAGGTATTTTGTCGAGAACTCAGGCTCGGTTGATTCGGCGGTCTCCCTTTGGGAGGCCTTTAAAACTGTACTCCGCGGCGAGGCCTTCTCTTTGATTGCGGAAGCGCGTAGGCGACGGGACGAGGACGTGGTGCGGTTGGAGTCTGAAATCTCGGACTTGAACTCTCAGCTGGCTTTGGGGCCGACTCCGGACCTGCTCCATGCCCTTTCCCTGAAACAAACGGAACTTAGGGCCAGCGCCACTGACGCGGCGAAGGCGGTGAGCAGGGAGCAGCAAGGCAGGATATATGACTCCGGGGACAAGGCCGGCAAACTTCTGGCGTGGCTGGATAGGAGAGAACTCGCCTCCCGCGTGGTTCCAGAGATACTGGGCGAAGATGGCCTGGTCATGACGGACCCGGCCGCCATTGTTGGATCGTTTGCGGAATACTTTGAGACGGTTTATACGTCCGTGTCCCCCCTACCGGAGTCTGCTTCGACTTCCTTTTTGGAGGTCGTCGAGCTCCCCTGTCTATCGGATGTCGAGCGGGAGGATATGGACCGCGATATAGCGGTCGATGAGGTGGCACAGGCGATCCCGTCGTTGCGCTCCGGCAAAGCGCCGGGGCCCAACGGCATTCCTGTTGAACTTTACAAGCTTAAGGCCGATACGGTGGCCGCGCCCCTCCTGGATATGTTCCTTGAAGCCCGCGAGGCCGGTGAGCTCCCTCTTGATCAACGACTTGCCACCATAGTCGTTATACACAAGGAGGGGAAGCCACGTGACCTATGCCGCTCCTATAGGCCCATTTCCCTGCTGAACGCCGAGCCCAAAATTCTAGCTAAGCTGTTAGCCAACCGGCTGGTGGAGGTGATCTCTGATCTGGTTCACCCGGATCAGTCTGGATTCATACCACATCGCAACACGGCCCTTAATCTTCGCAGGCTCCATGCAGTCATGGCGCGGGCGCACCTGCTTACTGAACCGGCGGTAATTGCATCGCTCGACGCCACCATGGCTTTCGACTCCCTGGAGTGGAATTATTTGTGGGCCGTGCTCGCCAAGTTCGGGCTCGGACCCGCCTACATCGGCTGGGTCCGGCTCCTTTATTCTGCCCCGTTAGCTAATGTTACTGTCAATGGCAGAGTGTCTGCCTCTTTCGCGTTACGCAGAGGCACCAGACAAGGATGTCCGTTGTCTCCTCTCCTGTTTGCGCTGGCGCTTGAACCGCTGGCGGCGTGGATCCGGGTTCATCCTGACGTCGCAGGGATTGAGTGCCGAACTCCAACATTGTAGTTCTGCAAATATCCAACAAAGGCACTTGCTGCAACCCTAGCACACTAGCACTGATTAACAGTAAATCTTGTGCACAATCCTAAACCTTGTTCCAAACAACACTTCCCAGTCTTGCTGGTTGTGCTGCTGTTGTTACAGAGAACTCTCCTCCTTTCATTCCCATTAATGGTAGACTTGAGTCCTCAATGAGGAGTTCTCATGCAGTGGCTCCCTTCACTTTCCATTCTGACAATTACATAGCTTACACCATCCATTCCGTCAGTGTAGGAGGGTTGTCTGGCTTGGCTGGAAATCATGGTAAAACATCTACAGCTGCTATTAACTACATAATATGCTGGTTTGAAGGCCTCTGCCAAACAGGCAGTGTCAGTCACACCTTTCAGGCAACAATATTGGCCTCAGTAGTGGAAAAGTGATGCTTTCACAGACACATACTATGGAGGTACCCGTTTTTGCACAATTTTAGTGATTTTCTGAAATTAATGCATCACATCTAGCAACAGCGAATAACTCAGAGGGTCTTCCGAAGACAGCATTCACAGACACAATTGTGGTGTTCTCAACATTCCTCCCTGCCAGGCACAGCTTCTAGAATTTGGAATGCGGTATTGGTTGCCTGGCGCTGTTCAAACTTTTATAGTCAGTTGTACTCAGTGCTTTGCTGGATGGGTGTAACTGTGGTCCTCAATAAAGGACTCCTAATCAACAGAGTATGTCTAAGCCTGTTCTTCGGAAATGATCCACCTCTACATTTTGGCGATGATTTACCTATGCATGGGACACACACAGGTTTACCTCATAAGAGTCCCCAACAGAGAAACATCCATAAGAAGAATGAAGCTTTCAATTTACAGATTGCCACTACCGGTGAGCCTCAGCTACTTCTCTGATGTCTGCGGTGTTTCCATTTTCAGCATGCTTCCAGTTCTAGGAGCGCTCTTCGAGCACATGCCATGCAAGGCGTTAGGAGCACTTTATGTACATTTTCCGGTCTGCTGAGAGTTTGATGCGTGTTCATTCTTGTTTCTGAACTTCCATGGGTGGGGCGTTCGTTGTGTTCCCTCATTGGGCCTTTTTTCCTTCAAGTGCCTCCCATTGCTGCCTGACGCTGCCTGACCCTCTGCATATACTCTGTGACTTCCATCAAGAAGTATGTAGTCCAGCTGACAGGCAGCCACCTTTTTATCTTACACTTTACCTGCAGCCATCTTCAGTTTCTGCCTGACTTCTCCTGTCGTGTTGTTAGTCACGTATACGTCTTCACGCAAAGTCACCATCTTGAGGGAGACTTGATTCTAGGACGCGACCATTGTCCATTGCTGCCTAACCTATTGTTATTCATCGGTGGATTGCACAAAGTTAAGCGCTGATGTGCACAGCTTTTTGTCTTTTAAGTATTTTTTTTACTTCACTGCTGTTTGTCAACATTACACGCTGACGTGCACAGCTGAGTATCTCTTAAGTTTACTTTAAACCTGCAGCTCATCAGTTTCCTACACTCTGATGCACACAGCTTCATCGTTTTTACAAGAAATGTTACATTACCTACTCGTCCTGTCTCCTCGTCCCATTCCTGATGAAGTGAGCAGCTAGTCTGCTCTACAGAACCCCTACCTAGCTGAGCTGTTGGCACTTCCCCCTAGGATAACGTAACCATCACGTGCCTACAAATGGGGAAGTGCCGGAAGAATCATCCTGAAAATACCAAAGACAACAGAACGAAACACATACAATCACCCACAGACACCCCAAACCAGGGAGGGAAGGGCTCAGGAATGGGACGGGGAGACCAGGACTCGGAGTAATGGTTATTACCGGTGAGTAACCGGGCATTATTCTGCACCTGTGCATAGCATGAGGTGAGAATAATTTTAATGTTCTTTCTTAAAAAATGATTACATCTCATGCTCGTAGCTTGTTATTTTACGTGTGTATTCTCGGTGTAAAGGCACACGGTAGGTGCAAATTGTCTATTTCTTACCTGCTTAATTTCTGACAAACTCACTGGTACTTTTATTATTATTGAAAGTTTCATTTACATTCACTTCAAAAATGCACCCCGTTATTTTTTTAACTTCACTAGTTGATCCCCCTATTCCCTGGCCAAAACGGAAAAAGGTATTTGCTCAGTATGCTCGTGTCTGTGGGACTTCTTTAAGTGCAGAGAGGAAAACTTCACTTCTCATGCTGTTTAGGCTCTGAGGGCCAAGAAGTATTTGAACACCTCCCTGAACTCTCAGATAGGGACTCTGCTTCGCTCAATGAGTATGAGATCTGATTAAAAAAGCTACACTGACACTATCACCCTAAAAAAGTACTGTTCTTGAGCGTTATCATTTTGGAAGAAGGATGCAGAGGCCAGAAGAGTCGGTTCAGCAATATATAATGATTTTCGGCAAATTGGCCTCAACTTGTAACTTTGGTGCTGCGTTGGAAGAACGCTTGAGGAATCAGTTTATGTTGGGTTGTGTACGGGACAAAACTAGGGATGTTTTATGGCAAAAGGACAATCGAACTCTTCAAGAAGTTATAACCAAAGCTAAGAATGATGAACATTCAAAAGCATGTGTTGATGTTATAAAGGAGGACTCTTCAAATGAAAAGAAAGAGAGTTCTGAAGTGAAGGTGGTGGTAGACAAAGCTGTTCAACACAAAATGTATTTGCCTCAAAAATCGACTTCTCAGAAGGGTTTCCAAGGAAAGTGCTTTAGGTGGGGTGACTCTGGTCACCCGGCTAATTTCAAACACTGTCCAGGTTGGAAAGTCATATGCAATATTTGTGGCAAGAGAGGTCATTACCAAGTGTAGATCTGGAAAGGTCAAACAGAAAGTCAGGAAGGTGGATCTTTTTGAGGAAGATGTAGAAGAAATTGTTATTTGCCAAGTTTCTGGGGATACATCTAATGGTCCTTATGAACTTGTACTAGTTAATGACGCACCTGACTCTGGAGCCAAAATTACGTTGGTGCCAAAGACCTTTTATGAGAGCAATTTACTAGGCAAGGTTTCTCTTTCAAAACCAGACATCAGACCCAAAGGGTATGGTCGGGTGACTATAGACTTGTTAGGTTACTTTTGGGGAACAATTGATTTCAAAGGGAAGATCTATGTTTCAATGAAAGGCGATTTGCTCATTAAATGGTTTCGTCAAAGGGATCTTCATGTGTTTCTTCATGCTAATGAAAACCCTCCCGAGTCTGCTTAAAAGAGTTGCCACCCGTGATTGTGGTTGACCGTCCCGCTCAAGCTTGGATCATGGTGTTTCCCGCTGTTTTTGGAAGTCATCTAGCTTGCTTTAAAAACTATGCATAATCCTGAAGAAAAATGTTGTTCAAAAAGTCGCAAAGTTTTGGAATGTGCCTCTTTTAGTAAGGGAGAGCATTAAATGTGAATTGGACAACCTACTCTAGAAGGGCATCATTCAAGAATTTGAGGCAACTGAGTGGGTCTCTCTGGTTGTGATGGCTCGGAAGGCTAATGGTAAAGCCCAACTCTGGGTGGACCTGAG